>NW_026294747.1:10755000-16384063 GCF_026119805.1 Tympanuchus pallidicinctus
TACGGAAGGTATGGGCACAGCAGGGTTGACAATCCCACCATATTTATTAGTGGTAAGCTCCAGGAAATGTTCCACATAGCCCTCATAGTTTTCTGGCTTCAGACTTAAATGCATACACACACACACACACTCACACCATCCCTTCTTAAGTTTCCTTTGAGGTTTCAGTACACCACTCTTTTACCCTTTGGAACTGCTTCTCCCCACAGCCTCAGCAGTCTGATAACTTGCACCATCCATAGTCACCAGCTACATGTCCTGGGAAAAGCATGTTTTGTTACCACCCGGATGACACACGGCCATACAATGCGATGTACAGTATCAACCAAGTGGTTTCCCCAAAGTTATCACTGATCTAAATGATAAAGACTTCATTACTTGTTGCCCAATCCCACAAAAAGCTCTGTTTCCCAGGTTCAATGAATTATCACCCTCTTTGAAGCCTGCAGCTACACTTAAGACTAACAAAAAAAAGATCTCAGATGCCCTGCTGCATAAAAAGACAACTGGCTGAAAAAAAAGGAACAAAATTCTAACCAGAAGCTTCTCAAGTAGCTGGAGAGAGGTACTAGATCTGTGAACTCTGCAAAAAAAAGAGAAGTTCCATGTGGAACTGGAATTATATATACTTGAACGTGTGTGTAGATACATATACTTGTACATGTACATTTTTGTGTGTTTACATTTATTTTACGTGAGATCCAGGTTTTAAGTACGCAAGGAGAATACGTGATGTATTCTTGTGTTTTTTCACCCTGTACTCTGTTGTCCAGATGTAAGCTGTGAAACACATCCAAGTTCCTTAGAAAGGGAAGTGTTGATCCAGATCAGACTGAGCTGTTGCAGTTATCACTCCATTGAAAATGAACAACAAATTCAAATAACAGACTGTGATTGATTCTGGATCTTTCTGTTTTTTGTGTCTTTATTTTTTTTTCTCTAGTTCCCACCCCCACAGTCTCACAGTCTCTCCCTCTTCCCTGCTTACCTTAAAGTTATGATGCTCTTTACTATAATAATGAATGGAATTCTCAGATTATTGTTTTAGAGGCTTAGCTGATTCTCAGTGTTTTTCTATGTGCTTACCACTTATACAAAGCAGCTTTTTCACGTGTCTTTCAGCCTGTACAGCAATAGGCTTGGAGTCAGTATTCTTTTTAATACTTCCAACATATAGTTACATTTACTGTGAAAGTTTTTTTTCTCTCTGATTGTACTTTTGCATCCCTTTGTGTGCAGTTGCACTACACACCCATCTATGAACTTGGGCCTGCTGCCAACAAACAGAACAGCTCCTCCTTAATTTTTTGTATTAAAACAAAATATATAACCTGAACATTGTTCAGTATACTAATCTCTAAATGCATGTTGTCTGTTGGAAACTGGCTTCCCCTCAGCATGTTATTCATTTCTAGGTAATCTCAGCTAAGAATCTTCTAGTGCTGTGACTATGGCCAGCTTTATGTTACATATTTTCCTCAGTGCAAATGTGTAGCTACTTAATGCCTATTCTTTACTTCTCTGTAAATGCTATATGGACAGAAATCATTGAGTCACCAGATCACACGTTTATTTTCATTATATATTATGCTCTTTGATGTCATGTTGACATCTAATTGATGTTGTTTTTGCTTTTTTTTTTTTTTTTGGTCTTTGTTTTGTTTCTTGGTTTCAATAAAAAGAGAATTTAAAAAAAGGCTGAAGAATGATGACTTAAGGCACTGACAGACATGAACATAGTATGCATCTCTTTTATGATGCGATGCTGAGTAATTGGGTATATATCTAGCTTTAGATAACATATAGGAAACCTCTGAATTTTTACTGTATAGTCAAGCATCTCTGTATGCCTAGCCTATACCTTCAAAAGAACTTTTTTCTCTAGCAAGTAGTAGTACAGAATATGTTTTCAATAAGGGCTTAACCCATGATTTAAGAGCCAACAAAGACAGGTTTTCCATATAGAAATGAGAAAGCAACAGTAGAACTAAAATACAACATACTGAAGATTAAGTATGTTCCATCAACATAACAGTGCCGTATTGTGTGGTAAAGGGCAGAAGGGGATGATAAAATAGTATGTATGTCAAAAGAAAAATAAATTCAATTTAGACAAAGTACACACTTATTAACAGAGAACATCACTTACAGTTATCCAAATGGGAAGAAGGCAAGGATGAAACTAGTAGAGAATTCATTTCACAATGTGAAGTTACATTCATCATTGTTCAGAGTCCCCATCACCACTACAAAATACAGCTGAGAAGTAAAAGTAATGATGAAATCCCTGGTGAAATAAAAATAATGCCTAAGTGCCCTGATTCTTCAACAGAATCAGGATTTCACTCGAAGTATTTTAGGGTGCAGCTCTACTACACAGAATCTGTGGACAGTTGAAAGGAAACAGTACCCACATTTCTGCCTGGGCTCCCGCAGACATCGCCAGTTCTAAGAGTCTTTACCCCGATGCTATGGACCCACTCTCTATCATCCTTGCTCTGAATGACCACTGACAGGATCAAGAAACGCCCTGGACACTACTGGTGACTTTATCAAGCATTTACTCTTAGTACCCAGTGAGTGGGAAGGAAGGAAAAAAAGAAGTCAGCCATGAGGAAACAAGCTCAGAGACCAGGTTATGCTCAGAGCTGTGAAAGAGAGGCGAACCTGTCTGACAGGGACTGGGTGGCTGCCTGGTGCCAATCTGAAAGCCTGCACTCAAGACCAAGTGAAAGGTTGCATAGAATGACTCCTGCATTGTAAGATACTATGAGCACCTCCTCTGTGTTTGCCAGAAATGTTACAAAAATGATCAGTTATTAATTTAGTATTCTGAACCTTCCACATTTTGGGCTAGGATACAAATAGTCTGCCAGTCCAGACTGCTTATGAAAACTGGTGATTCACCTTCCACAAAGAAATGCAACTGCAATCAAATATATAAATAACAAGAGAAAAATGATGAAAGATAAAAAGAAAATGACTACTACGATCTACATACAAGAAATGCTTAATAGCATAGATTAGTATAATACTGCTCAGGTACTTCTAAAGTAAACTGTACAAAATAAATATGGATTTATAAGACAGGTAAGAAAGGTGAATTTTAAACAACAGAGCTTTGTGAAGTTGTAAATTAAGAGAAAACAAAGTTTAAAACATAAATGCCTGCTTGACATTTATCCTAGAAATTTCTACCAGTCCTACTTTGTATTAATAATTACACACAAAATTGGCAAGAAGAACAGAAAGAAAATAAGGCTTATAATTCCATCAATAAGATGAGAGGATGGAGATGAAAAATTTTTGAGCTTCACTCTCCTGATATATGGTATCAGTAGAAACAAGACAGGGAACTAAAGCCTATAACTCACCAGAGGACATGAGATATAAATCAAAGACAGGTAGAACTGAAATATACATCTCAAACGCCCATCCTTAACAGTCCTTTTTAGCTACCTCCAAAATTGCAAACTATCCTAAAAATATTTTGATTCCATTGTAATTGCTTCTATGTGACATTTGCAGAAATGATTCTTTGCAACTCTGGTAAGTTTCTTTATCACTTTTGCTAGGTGAAGTAATCCTTCAATTTGCAAGCAAGTTCTCAGAAGCTCCACATTTGAGAACTGTTATTGCCAGACCTAACTGAGCTCTTGCCTTGCTCAGACTTAAATCTGAAAGCCAAGCATTATAAATGTTTATCTCATTCTAGATACTAAATAGCACACCCAGGCTCAGAAATAGATGCATTATATATGTACTGTACATTAAAACTACAAAAAGAAGGACGTTAGAAACTTTAGTAACTATAGCTTACTTAAACAGCTAGTATCTTGAGACTACCAATTTTTATCTCCAGACATCAACCATCTTCAGGATTTTATGCTTTTTGAAAATATATATTTCAATACCTTCTAACTGGTTTTCAAGCCTGGGTGCTGTGGAGAACAGATGCAAAAAATTTGAACAGAAACACTCCACTGTGATCCCAAAAGACTGCATAAATATCACCAGAATTACAATGAGTAAAGTGAACTGAGAAACTGAACTGGGCATTCCCACTTCCTAAATCTACAAGCAAAAGCATGACCTCACTTTTATCAATATGCCATATCAGTTGAATGAAAGAATGAGAAGATATGAAGAAGTCAAGAAAACATATCAGAGTGGAAGCGATAAAAGGAGAGGGGATCCTACTGTGTTACAGACAGTGATAATAAACGCGGATTAAGTGTTGTGGGTTGGTTTATTGTTTTTTTCATAAAATCACAGAGAAGTGTATAAATTACTGACATCATTGTGATCATTCTAGCAACCTTATAATACATTTGCTTCATTATGAACGCACTCCCTACAATTCAAAAAACTATGAAGTACATTAGGATTGTCACACAAATGTGCATCTAAATTACAAACAATACTCTCACTAAAGCAGAATATGTTTTTTATGAAGTTTGGAGGAAGTGATTTTCTGATTTTCACAGAATCACAGAAACCAAGGTTGGAAAAGACCTATAAGATCATCCAGTCCAACCATTCACCTGTTGCCAACAGTTCTCACTAAACCATGTCCCTCAACACAAAATCCAAACATTCCTTGAATATCTCCAGGGTCAGTGACTCCAGCACCTCCCTGGGCAGCCCATTCCAGTGCCTGACCACTCTTTCAGAAAAGTACTATTTCCTAATTTTAAGACTGTCATACTTTTAAGAAAATGCAGAAAAACTTAAACATTGCAGAAGGGAACTCATGCTCTAGGCTTCATCAAGCAATCACCAAGGCATCTGGAACGCTACAAAAAAACCTGCAAAATCTAGCAAATAAATCATGTAACACCCATTCAGTGTCCTACAAAGCACACAGTGGGGAGCTGACACATTATTAACTGACTGTAATTTTCACAAACTGTAACATACTAAGAGTCTTATGACATACATGTGTGAAATATATTTATATACATTATAAATATATATGTTTTTAATGTATGTTAATTGAGACACTTCAATCACTGAATCACATCTGTCTCAAGTTATTGGCATCAAATTCATTGATTAGTACAGTAAATAAATTTGGGGAACACTTCTAGCTCAACTGTTTAGCAAAATCACAAGACAGTATGCTACATGACAAGGGAATAAGATGAGCAATAGAGGAGATAAGCTTGGGAAGAGTGATCACAAAACAGGTCCCTCCCTTGAGTATGACCTTTTACATCAAATCATATGAGAAATAAACTCACTGAATCACTGTTCTTTCAGTGGAAAAAAATCCATGAGATACAACACAGGTTCAAAGGAATCTCCTGTGCCATCCAGAGGGAAAGAACTAAAGATAAAATCATAGAATCATCAAGGTTGGAAAAGACCTCTAAGATCTAGTCCAACTGTCCAGCTGCCATCAATGTGGCGTGCTAAACCATGTTTCTTAATACCACTTCTGTGCATTTCTTGAACACCTCCTGGGACGGTGGCTCAACCACCTCCCTGAGTAGCCCATTCTATTGTCTGACCACTCTTTCAGAGAAGATGCATTTCCTAATATTCAATCTAAACCTCCCCTTGCACAACTTGAGGCCATTCCCTTTTGTCCTGTCCCCTTACCCACGAGAAGAGGCTGATCCCCACCTTGCCACAACCTCCTTTCAAGTCACTGTAGAAGGCAATGGGGTCTCCCCTGCACCATCTCTTCTCTCCACACTAAACAATCCCAATTCCCTCAGCCACTCCTCAAAATACTGCTCCAGTTTCTTCACCAGCTTCATTGCCCTTCTCGACACACTCCAGAGCCTGGATGTAGGGTAGACTGGAGCCTTTCTTGTAGTGAGGAGCCCAATACTGAACACAATACTCACAATACTCAAGATGCAACCTCACCAAAGCTGAGTACAGGGGGACAATAACCTCTCTCTCCTGTTGGCAACACTGTTTCTGATACAAACCAGGATGCCATTGGCCTTCTTGGCAACCTCACACGCTGCTGGCTAATGTTTGCTGAGCATTGACCAACATTCCCAGGTCCTTTTCCTCTGTGCTGTTTTCCAGCCACTCTGCCCCATACCTGTAGCTATCCGTGGGGTTGTTGGGACCAAGGAGGAGGACCCAGAACTTGGTCTTGTTGAACTTCATCCCACTGGTCTCAGCCCATCAATACAGCCTGTCCTGATACCTCTAAAGGATTTTCCTCCTCCGAAGCAGATCGACACTTCCTCCCAACTTGGTGTCATCTGCAAACCTACTTAGGCTGCATCTCCTCACCCAGATCATCAATAAAGTCATTAAACAGAACAGGCCCCAATACCAGCTCCTGCGAAACACCACTCATGACCAACCACCAGCTGGTTTAACTCCATTCACCACTCTCTGGGCCCAGCCCTCCAGCCAGTTCTGTACCCAGCAGAGTACACCTTTCACCTTTCCAGGCCATAGGCTGCCAGTTTCCTGAAGATTATATGACCTCAGCTTTCAACCGGAGCATTTTTCCTTTTGCCCAGGTGAAGATTTATAAAACTTTACAGATACGAAGCTGACTCTTTCAAGAGCAGCAAGAAGTAATTCTGAAAATGACAGAACGCTGACTTCTGAAACTTACATTGTTCTGCCACACACAGAAATAATGTGAAGTCTCAAAGTTTCATAGCAGAAAATGGCACTCTACCAACTCTCATAACAGCTTGTCAACCTGTAGATAGTCTACCTGTACAGTACTTTATCTTACACTTTCACATTTACAGCCTTTTACAATACTCAGCAATTTCTATTTAAATAAAAGTAGATGGCATTTAAAAAAAATTACAAAACACAGGCTGGATGTGAAAGCTGAAAACATTTCCCTCTCTATTGTCCATTATTCATTATGTATCATTCTCTTTCTGCATGCAGGCCAAAAAAATAAATCCAATATAAACACAAAAGGCAAATAGCTTTTGAAGGCCAGGCAAATATTTGGAAAGCAAAAAAGAGATTCTGCTTTTATCTCTAGATCGTCCTACAATTTAATGGTTAGTGGAGAGGGGTTTCTTTCTTCTTTCTTTCTTGTTTTTGTTTTTGAGAGAATGCAGCAGGGGAAGGTCCACGCAATAGCTCACAGGGTGGTTATCACCCATAAACCATAACAATTGGATAACAAAGGTTGGATAATTGCACCATGCTTGTTATCAGAACAGAGAGAAAAAGTACCAGTGAAAAAGGGCTTTTTAGGTGACAAACTAGTGTATTAAAAAACTTGATCCAATAAAAATTTTAAACTCTGAAAATTATATGCTTGATCTTATAATCTGGTGTATGTAATTTATAAATGAAGTGCAGATGCCTGTATAGAGCTTAATGATTTTAATGAGATTTCTCTGAATTCAAATAACCCCACTCCACGGACTAGAGAGAAATACTTGGGCATTCAAATATGTCACTAGTATTAAACAGAATTACAATATAAGAAAAAAATAAAGATCTGCAAGCTAAAGCAGCAAAGCTGTTAAGCCATTATCAGTGAGCCTACAATCAACTAGCAGAAAATGACTCCCTACGTGAGTATGTGGAACTAATTTGAAAACACTGCTCAGTGGGAATAAAGCTCTTGAAACCAAAATGGAATACAAAAGCTTTCTTTTATCCCTTTCTAACTAGTCTAGGATTCTCAGGTCACCAGTAAACACAAGTGCACGTGTTCAATGGTTCAATAAAATGGGTTGATGCTCTCATGGCAATAGCAAATCTTTACCAATCGCACAAGAATTCCAGCAATTGTATAGGTAAGATACTATCTGGTCCTTTCATTCAGAGCAGGCTTGTGGCATATTTTTTGGAATATATATATAAAAGCTTTATCAAAGGCCTCACCTATCTTATGAAGAAAGCTTTTTTGGCTTCCCTGTTCCTTATGTTCACAAAACACAAATTGGGGGGGGGGGGAAGAAAAAAGAAAAAAGGGAAAAAAAGACAAATCTCAGTAACTCCATGAGAATCTTTGCTTTCTGAAATAATATAGTTTTAAAAAAATTAAAAATGGACAAATGCAGGAAAAAAAAAATATAATTTAGTTTGCTGTTATCTTAGAGTAGCAAGAAAAGAAGAAAAAAAAAGGGGGAAAAAACAGAATAAACTGATTAGAAGAAAAAAGAAAGAGTCACATCATAGGACTCCATAATAAAATAAAGTTTAAATCTTAGCCTCTGTATATTAGACAGTATTAAGTATGATGTGAGATAAAATGTTCAGCTCAATTAATTAGCTGGTGAGAGTGAAATTATTTATATCAAAACGACAGCATTTGGTAGTTTGCCTCCAAATCAGCTTTCATAATAAGGTTAAGTGTAATCAAGGGCCAATTTGATTTATACTCGGTTATGTTCACTCTTAGATCTCCTCCTATGTAGTTAAAATTTCCAGATTAAGAGATGTGTATGTTTGGATTCTTCATTCTGTGTTCCTATATTATATCCTGTGCTTGTTATCAAGTACAATATAGCATGCTATAACACTATTTAATACATGATTTTCAACCTATAAATGTTTTTCAAACAGTAACTTAAAATTATTGTGTAACAAAGGATTACATTTCTCCAAATTTTCAACTGTATTTCTCCATGGTTACAAACTGAGAGAGGTAATTTAAGAGCCATCTGCTGTAAGACTTTTAAAAAACGGAGGCACAAATATTTCAGCAGAAAAGCTCTCTTTCAGAGTATAAATAAAAAGAAACGACATTGGGATTGATCACCTGTCCATCGGCTTCAAGGGTGTAGAAAAAGGTTTTATATATGTTCAAGCTGTAAAGTATGTGTACTTCATTATCTTTTATTTGAGAGAAAAGTGATAAACACATCTTCTAACTGGAAAGGTTTGATCAGCAAAGTAGGATTAATACTGGAAAAAAAATGCAGGAAACATTTATAGACAAAAACTATAAAATCATAAAGAACTATTTTCAAGCAAACAAAAAAAGCACCTGAAAGCTATTTTGTTTCAGTTTGTTTACAGTTTTCACAACAACAACAACAAAATACAGGTTAGAAGATTATTGCAGAGGAAAAGTCAGCACAAATAGCAAGAAAAGGAATTATACTGCAGACTAACAAATAAATTAGGGGACACCTCACATGGTGAGATTTATCAAGTTAATGATCATGCTACTTCTACAGATAAGGAATGGAAATTGGTCTATGATAGCTTTTTTCTTTAAGTTACTGGGAGGGGGGGCAGGGGCTGGAAATCAAGCTGACAAAGATCCTTTATATGATCTCTGTAATCTCTAAAAGCAATTTAATAAATATTTTAGGTAATATGTAAGTACAACGTCCAATTCCCTCTCTGAATTGTGAGTCCCGAAGGTGCAAGGTGGATTGTCAGGATGGTTCTAAGACCATTGACATGTTGGAACTGTCTCGACCCTTTAAACTGCTACCAATGTTCTGGAAGACTCAGAACTAATCAATTCTCAACATTCTGGCTGATAGTGTACTGCTCCTCTAAAATCCAGAATGTCATCTCTGCAAGTGGAATGATGCACAAGACAGACATATGTATACACAGACGTATGAAGTTTTGTATCTAATATTAACATGAAAAGTATATAAGACATTATTATGTGTGTGTATATAAATGTATATTAGATGCACGTATATGTGTGTAAATATACATTTTTACATAGAGGACAGCACAGATTTGTATGTGGGCACTAATTATGTATGTAATTGTGTATGCTTATATATACATACATAAACATGTAGACTTAAAAGAAATATATAACCTAGGTACACCTAGACACTGATTGGACAGACACAGAGAATATGGAAGGAATTCACTAAGTTAATTGGTAGTAAGGAGTCCTATAATAACTAATATAGTCACTATTTGACTGCATTGTCTACATCATACTGCAAGAACAAAATCTTAACTAACAAATATTCTAAAGTATTGATCACTTCCTAATCTAGGTCTAACAATTGCTGTTCAAGTTAACAAAGCTGGATATTTTTAAAATAACCATAAATTTTATTTTTTCTCTTAATTGCTTACTGCATGATTCGTTCTCTCTAGACTTGGCTGGCATCAGCCATTTTGTACAGTTTTAATAATTTATGAAGATCTATTCAGATATATGGGCACATTTTTAAAAGTAAAAGAGTTGCTGCACTGCTGGAGATGCAGAATTAAAATCAGAACATCACCACTGATGAATTAAAATTCAACTAAGAATTAGTTGTGTTTCAATGGTACAGATGTAGTAAATCAATCTTCCTATATTTCAACACCCACTATGCTGTTGAAAGTGTGCAGGCAATTTTGTTTCCAAGACTTCTACAATCACCTACCAGCTAAGCATGTTGACTGTACCCTTAAAGGCTAATGGTCTGACAGCACATAAATACTTTCTTTTTTTTTTTCATGACGCCCATCAGCATTTCTAATTTATTCCCTGAAAACATCAATTTTAGGGAAATGAAAAAATGACATCTCACACACAATAGTGGTGTTACTATTGATACTAGCAGATGAAGTAGTCACTTCTCACAAATTTTACTTACATGCTACAGGCAGCTAGCATAAGACATGGCACAGTAACTCTGGATTGCATGTCACAGTTGGAGGATGCAGGAGGGAATAATCATAGCAAAGTTCATAAACTAACTTCAGAACAATATTGACTAACTTAAAGTAGAACCTGATCCTCCCTGAAACAAATTGCTATTCCTGATTGCTTTAGCTGACTTCGACAACAATTCCAAAACTTTGCTTCTTCTTTAATGTAGAAGATCTAGACAGGCATGCACTCAGCTCCCAGGTCTGAATCCTGACAAGCAGGGAGGGTTATTATTCTCTCACTTATAACATAGCAGCTCCCTTCCTACCAGGAACATAAAACAAAACAATATTTCTCTCCTGCAGGTTTTTATCTGACCTTTACATTAAGCAACACTGCTTACCAGACAGTTGCACGGGGCCTCTAATACCAATGACAGTGCTAAACAGACTAAGGGAGAAGGGGAGAGAATAAAAAATAACGTACTAAAAATATTTCTCTCAAAGAAAAATCACAGACAAGAATGATTCAGCATAAGCACTAGGAATTCCAATAAATTAGTTACTCCAATAAATGCTGAAAGCTTACCCCAGTTAAAAGAAGAACAAAGACATGTATGATTTAAGTCACGTTTTCCATGGGAAAATTGAGATGTATGCTTATGTGTACGTTGTGTCTTTTTTAATCCACGTTAATAGGAGAGTAGAACAAATATCTTTAAGTCTAAATTAAATAAATGTCACAATGAAAAGTCTGTTTGAAAGAAAATGAATGTAAATAGTTAGGATTTGCCTGCTGTAATTCACACTCAAGTTTAATAGATGATTCTCTCACCGTAAAATGGTAGGAGACTTGCACATGCACATAAACTACTACATGTCAGAGGAACTCATATACAGCCTACATGAGCCACCCCTATCCATTCGGCAGAGAGGCCAAAAGAAGATCATCTCCTTTCCTGATGTCCCTAAGCAGCAGCAGCATCTGTGCATTATAGCACAGGAGCACCCAACTTTGCCTTTCTCCCAGGACAACAGAGGTTGGTCAGTCCGTCCTGTTTAATTAGAGGTCCTGACAAACCTCTGTTTTGCAGGAATACTGCTGCTTACCTCCTACACTGAACACCTGCAAAGCCCAACCTTATCAGTCTGGTCAATAAAATAGAGCAGTCTGTGGGACAACAGTCAATCTATTGTCCTTTGGGTCTCACAAACTTGGGTGAATACAATTGGAGCTAATTTGTTGGGTTTTGCTGTTTTGTGTGTGTGTGTGTGTGTGTATTTTTGTTGTGGTGGTGGCTTTTCAGCTAAAATTAAGACATTTGCAATAATTAATAACTGCACAAATGCTGATTTGTGCTATCTTGGAAGAAATGCTAATGGATTCTCCATAACATCTATAAAATACAACCAAAGCCTGTGTAGCAAAACAATAAGGGGATTACGTTTTACTCTTCTGTGGATGTTAGGAACTATCCTCCATTTCTACCACAAAACCATATTCAGACCAAAAAAAATGACACATTCGCTTACTCCAGGACTTAGTAGCTGAAAATAAAATAACGTGTCTTCAAAAATTCACTGTTTCATGAGTCTTTTAAAACAGTATTAAAACACGTAGGATATAATAAAGAACGCACGTAACTTCTAATGAGGAGAAAAAGGAACAAAATGTTTTCCCCTAACTACATATTCAATTAATTCTTCATGCTATTCTCCCTTTGCAGCTGTTTAAAATACTGTTTTCCATCAGAGGGTAAAAATGCAAGTCCCAAAGCCAAAATGAAATTTTCAAAGATTTCTCTCTACATTATCAGTGATTGATCAAGAGATGATGGATACCTACAAACCTTGGCATTTTCTAAAAGCACTGAATACGTAGCAGCTTGTGCTGAGAGTAAAGCCCACAAAACATTAGGCTTAGTGGTATGCTTTATTTAGTTGTTTCAATTTCATAGGCTTAAATACTTTTCAGTTCTAACATTTTACATTTTACCTTCTTCTAAAAGTAGACTTGTGTTTCTACACATATCCTCCCTTGTCTCTCTTGTCCTGAATTTATCCTTTTTTTATGATGCAACCTAGTAATTTTGCATCCAGCCACACAAAGCTGCTGATGCTCTGCAAGGACTCTTCAAGAGCTGGAGCTGACTGTGAGTTCCTTTGGTAACGCAGTAGCCCAAAGCACAGCAAAGCACCAGCTGCACCATATTTATCTACTTGTTTATGAAAGAGTTTCCCCCTCATTGTGTGGATAACTGACCTTAGCCATAGCTAATAAGACATGAGCTTCCTTGAACTATGCAGCTTTACACTGAATCTTATAAAATACTTCAGTGTTATCCACATAGCCTCACTGAGCTCCTAATGAACTGAAGCATATTCTCTCTCCAGTACTGTCATCAAAGATGAGGTGTGGTCCAAGAAACAAAAAACTCTGGCCTAACCTTTGTTTTGGCCATCTGTTTCTGTAGACAATCGCCTTGCTAGCACCAGGCTTTTATAAAGTAGAGAATGAAGCAACATGTAGATATTCAAGGTCCATCCAAAGGACTGTGTCGCCTTACAGTCCCAACCACATCATAATGGGAAGGGTTTGCTTGCCTCAGGTAAGCTGCTTCAGCAGCTGCCCCTAAACTGCAGCTGTTTCCAGATGTACAGCTGGTCAGTCAGAAACCTCTAGAAATTACTCTGGAAATTCCTCACAAAGCCTCAAGCCTTTGAGCCGGCCAGGAGCAAGGCAGTCTGCATTGAAGAAAAGGCAGCAATTTCACTTACCATGCTCCATGAAACTAGTTCTACTAAATCAGATGATGTTCTTATCAACCTATTCCGGACACATCAAGCTAAGGCAAACTTTTTTTTAATTTTCTTCTGTTTTAAACAGACAACTGAAAAGCTACAACTGGCACAAAAGCAAGGAAAAGTAGAACCCTGAAGAAATGGCTGTGGGGGGGACTTTTTTACTTTATATGATACTGTTATGTTTGTAATGAATCACTGGAATGAGCACAAAAGAGTTTCTGGTCTTTCTTCTTCTTTTTATGTTTAAGAATATTACTTTTATCATATCCCTATAAATTATAAAGCTAAATAACAGATAATTTACAGAGGCTTAGAGCTGAGGTTTTCCAAGACTGTTTCTCTTTAGTTGCAGGTAGGTGGCATTTGATGATTTAGGATTCTGCTAGTAAACTAAAACAATGGATTTGAAAATAATTATTAAAGTCTGTCACTTGAACCAGTACAGTGCTAGAGCTCAGATGTCAGCTGCATGTGCATAGAAAATACAGTAAATCCTGAAATACTTCTACAAAACCCAGTTTGTCTAATTTCAGGATTAGTATGCACATAAGCAATACAACAACCTTTGATCATTCCAAATAATCACACAGCAAGTTCAATTTTGTTGGGCTTGCGCTGCTGTTGTTTTGCTGGGTTTTTTTTCCACAGACCTACACTGGTTGTTCCTGATGATGTTCCAAGCAGAGCATTCCAAAGATTCACTCGTGCAGTAAAACATTTGAGCTCAACTCAGTTGCCAGCTCTTTCCTAATTTTACGAGTAGCTTTCCCATTCTGAATCAAGCATTCTTCTCCAACACTAGTTAGCAGAGCTTCTCTAATTTAACTTTCATTTTTGCCTTAAACATCTGGGAAACTTCATTCCTCTAATCAGTTTCTTACTTTCCTCCACTAATTACAATCTTGTTTTTCCACGTATATCATTTCCTGTGTTGATAATTCTGCATCATTGGTTTTCTTGCTCTTTATATATTCCCTAGGTTTTAGTGTTCAAAGTCAGACAAAGCAGCTTATTTGTGATGTCCTTCTTCTAAAAATACAAGGATAAAATGTGCCACAAGTTATTTGCTACCCAATATCAGAATGTTTAGCAGAGCTTCCAAAACAACTCTATCTGTTGCCCTGCCAACTTCCTCCTCAGAAATTCTGGGATTTCTCTTTACTCAAATTCGATGAGCCACACTTCAGAGAAGCTGGACACCAGCTGCCTCTGCTAAGTAGGCCAAAGTCACAGGTAAAACAGCGAGGCCTGTCAACCAATGTCACTTCCCTTTTCACTTTCCTCACTGCCTGTTCCTCCCTTCTTTCCCTTTCGCCTTTGCCCTAGGCCGTATCAAAAAAATTTCTTCTTTTCTATGTGGCTCATGAAAGGTTTCCATGTCGAACTAAATTGCTACAGGAGCTCAGCCTCCAGACTTT
The DNA here is from genome assembly GCF_026119805.1 of Tympanuchus pallidicinctus. Lineage (NCBI taxonomy): Eukaryota > Metazoa > Chordata > Aves > Galliformes > Phasianidae > Tympanuchus > Tympanuchus pallidicinctus. Next base: position 10,769,745 of record NW_026294747.1, read on the forward strand.
GGTCGCTTTGCTTTTAATCTGTTGTTTTTCTTTTTAAATTCTTATAACACCACAATCTCAGTCAGGCAGCTTTCAGGCTATTACATAGAAATAAGTTAAAACCTGAGAATTACGAACTCTCTTTCACCACAGCAGATATTCTAGCAACACTACACGCATATTTAATACCATTCTACAAGCAAATCAGAATTTTTTTAAATGCTACTAATTCAAGTGACAGCATCCAACTTAGGAAAAAAAATCACACAACACTGTAAACACTTTCCAAGTTCTACGGTATTTAGCTGCTACTATTTACAACATTTTACATATATAGTAAACAAAATGTTGAAGGCTGTTGCAAATATAAGTGCTCACACTACCTATTGACTAATATAATCAATATAAATATAGAAGGCAAATTTCAAAGTTTTCCCACGACAGAGTTAAGAGACTTCAGTGAAATCAGTAAAATTAGAAGATTATGTCCAATTGATCTAATGTTTTGATTTGCAATTCTCTATATAAACATGGTGGCACGTTTACCAAACATCCATTTTCTTCTAACTCAAGATCATAGATTTTGAAGCCCCACGAAAAAAAAAAAAAAAAAAAAAAAAGAAAAAAGAAATATATAAAAAATATTTTGAAATATAAAAAATATAATGAAAACAAACATGTTTGCAGCATTTCCAAACAAATTTGAATATGTCATTCATACTATGTGAAAACTGAAGTCTAATAACCCTGAAAAAGCTCTGCAACATAAAAGCTTCCATAAACTTCCACAATATGTTCAAGAACAAAGAAAGAAAGAATTACAAAGTACATTTGTTTGCTGTTGCAAAGAACTCTTCAGGTTTTGTGATCAGTTCTCACACTTAGCCACAAGACAATAAAAAACTGTTAAGATATTTCACAGTTAAATATGCTCCATAGTTCATAGTACTTCTTAGCAACATTAAAGCACAATTTGATTTCATTCATTTGAGGAAATTGAGGATCAACACATGCTGTTTCATCTGCTGACAGCTTAAGTAAATCAACTAAGATTCTTTAAAATCTAAATTCTTCAGTGAAAAGCAAATAAAAGATTTTATTTCTTTGAGAAGATGTCTGGCTTACCTGGCTTTGCCATTCCACACCGACAGTCCGAACAATATTATCAGCTCTTCAGGTACTAATTCTTGCTAACTGGAAGGATATTTTCTCTCTTGCTGGATTAATAATCAACTTTCCTGATAGTTCATTTGTAATTCTCTTCTGGTTAACCCTTTGTATAGCTCCCATTTTGCATTCAGCAGCCTACACTGTGCAGTTCATTTTAATATGAAAGTAACAAAATATTTGAAAGTAAGCACACATAATAAATACAGTTCTAAAGAGGAAGCTTAAGACTAGATTATTTCAAAAAGCTAAAAACTTATAAATATTTAAACTAAGATTTTCTTTTCCTTAGAGGCCCTACTTACTAAACCTAGGAGCTAAGTAAACCAAAGCATCCACAAGCTGAAAGCTGGTAAGTCCACTGGCTCAAAAGACAGCATGCTCCCAAATAGCTACTCGCCTCTTCAGCGTACGTGTAAATATGACACATCTGCTGAACTCTGAAAATAACATTTTTTATTATTGAATACTGTGCTGAAAAATTACCACACTTATCAGTTCGTGCAAGGCCGTCCATCTGTGTTGTCAGAAAGCAAGAGCAAGAGTGGCTGGGAGTAGAACTGAGATAAGAGAGGCCCAGAATAGCTAAAAAGGGGAGTTCAAACAAGGTCAGCACCGTTTAAGATGGGATACCTAATAATTACATATAGTTTATTTTTCCAAAATAATAGGAGTGAATTATACACACATTTTATCAGTTTCATAAGAATTCAGTGCATTTTGGCAGCTCTGCTGTAGAAGTAAAGAGATTATAAAAAGAAAGCCAGGAAATGGTATTAGAGATCTAGTAGAAAAAGGTGAAGCAATCTGGAAATCTAGACCTGAAGAAACTGGTCTTTATTTTGGAGACAAAAGATGGACCTTGGGATGTGCTTTGTGTGTGGACAGAGGGAAGACAAAAACTTGTTTTGTGGTTGTCTAAGACATCATTCTGTAAAACTGAGAAATCATAAGAAAAGTCCTGCTTTTCATTCCTTTTTTTTTTTCCTTTTTTTTTTTTTTTTTTTTTAACAATTACTTGGGGTTTTTGGATGCTACGGGAAAAAATATAAGAGATGATAGTTTTGTCTACTAACAGAAATGCTTTCCTCATAAATTGTGTTTTATTAAACTTACGCTGTGTTTTATTAAATAATATTGCAGAATTTTTGTTTCTCCCTTAAATACAAGGACATAGTCACCTAAAGTTACTGCTGAGCACAGAAGAGACTTTAGCTATTTCCCTTTATGTAAGAGAAGTCCAATAGCAAATCTGTTTTAACACAACTGTAGGTCTCTGCTCTCTCTACTGCAGCAACTAATGCAGTTTGCTGTAAACTTTCTCTGATATTTGCTGTAGAATTTATGATAAGATGCTATAAAGTGTTGAAGGAAATTTATTTCATATTTATAGTTAATTTTATTCTGTGTGCGTTTGAAGGAAAACCTTTTAGGAGCACCAATAATGTGAGAAAGCTACAACAACTAAATTTATTGTTAAGTATCGCATCAGTGGTACTCCTGGGGGCTCCTCTTCATGGGAAGAAAGCTTAAACAACATTTCCTAACACATTGGATTGCTTCCCAGAGATGTGATGGCCTACAGAGGCTGTGCTGAACAAAGCAGGCTGAAATAGTAAGTCAGTAAACAACCCTTTTCAGAGGATGGTCACAAATAAGTGCAACTTTGTTTAATAAAGGCAAATCATAGCTATCTTTTGTTCTTCAGAAGGGGCATTATCTTCCTCTCCTGTTTCACCTGACTAAGCTGGTGGTATCTCTTCCATCACCTGACTTCGTGGTTGGCTAGAAATAATGGGGCAGAACAATCCCCCATTGTTCCAAGAGACAATGACCTTTCATGTCCTTGAAGCTCGCCATGACCTTTCATCTCTCCTAGCCTTCAATGGGCTCTCCTAACAACTAAAACTACACTCAGTTAGGCTGAATTCCAGATTGTCATAAAAAGCCCTGTCCTTTCCAAACAAAACCAATTTTTACACCAAGGTGGAGGAGAAACACAGGTCCATTGTTCCCTCACAGATGGAAGTTAGAGTTACTAAGGCAACAGCTCTAATCCCCCTTTTTACCACCTTTTTCACATCACTGGCCTATCAAGTGTGCTACCTTTTAACTCATAAGCTCAAAAGCTGGTAGTCTAACTGACTGCCTTAATTAGCTACGATTTTCACAGTATAGACAACATGATGAGCTAATCGAAATTTGCAAAATAATGACGTACCTCCAGCAAATATTCCTCCTCCTGAGGCCCAGTCTTAGAATAACAATAATGAGACCATTATTAGAGGAGGGCATTAAAATGCTGCACTGCTGCTAAACAGAGAACTTAATTGTTCTGGTCTTGTCCATTGAATCAACAACCTATTGTTGTGGACTTGAAAAATAAAGGACTGGAGAATGGGTGCCATAATGATTGGTCTGTGCTGCCATACCAGCACTCTGTAGAATTGTTTTCCTTTTGAAACTCTTGATGGACTAGTAGTTTTGTTTAAAAGTAATATAAAAGGCAATTGTCTGGATAAAAAGTCCTATTTATTGAAATCCTTAGAAGCAGTTGCATGGGTTTGTTCATGACCCCCAAGACAAAAACAGAAGGATCATAATAATGCTATTTGTAGAGACCAATGCTTGCAGTGACACTAGATAACACTGTCCTGTCTGGATACTGTAAAAGGAAGGAAGGCATTTCCTTTCCAGACAGAAATAATGACAGAAGGTCACATACTGGACAGATCCAATTCATCTCTAAAAAGGAAGATGATTTATTACATAAAAAAAAGAAGAAGAAGAAGAAAGAAGAAAAAGCAGAAACTATAATTTTTGGTCATAGTTTAGCATTTGAGGTATAGATAAAACGTATAAAAGTGTTAATGTTAGTCACAACATATGACTTCTTTTGTTTGATTGGTTATTAAAAATGACTGACTGGAGTTTTTTCCATGCATTTTATGAAATTATTTCCTCAGCTTAGACATTGGGAAACTGAATAATAAATACACCTTGAAATGGTAGTGACTCAGCTGATGTAAATGGTAATTTACTGTTAGCTTAGGAAAATCTAATCTATATTTCAAATTGGGACTGGGAAGAAAAGATATCTACAGATTTTTTTCTGCATTAATTGTTGAGGAAATGAAACATACAGTTGTTTATGAACTATTTAAGATATACACGATCTGGAAAAAAATATATCCCAAATTTTAAAAAAATAATTGTATTACATACTCCTTTTAAGTAATACTGTATAAGCAATAATAGATTTACACTTTGGAACAGAAATTAAAACTGTGACAGTGTATTTTTGTTGTTGTTGTTTGCTTGTTTTATAGCTACCTCTCTTAATGCATTCTCCTATATATAAATGGCTCAAAAATAGCCCATGTCTCTAGGTTAACATAAACAACCAGAAACAACCGAATTTAGGCTAGCAACAAGTACCCATGGGAACTTTGCTATTTATTTCAATGGGAAAAACTTTAGGTTTTAATTTTTTATTATTCGTGCCAACATACTGTAAACCTAAATGAAACCACAAAAAAGGGGAAAAGGGAGAGGAAAAAAAAAAGAAAAAGAAAACTTAAAAGTTAAAGGTTAATCCAAATGGCATTTTCAGCAGTTCATAGAACTGCTCACATAGAGTTGTCTTGCATGCACTCACAGTGCACGTTTTTCTTTAAACTCAGGATCTTTTCTCTCGTAAATTGAAAAATGCCTAATATAAAGAAGTATTAAATTGTAAATAAGACCTCTTGCTTCATTCAATCCATGCTTTGCTTCATTTATCTTCATCTTGTTAGGCTAAATTAATTAACAATCTCTGTGTTGCACACTTTCTCTTTTCATTACATCAAATAATGGCCTGGATATGGGAGAAAACCCTCACAACAGGGATCTTGAAACACTACCTTGAGGAAGAGTCTCTTACATATGTATTGCTTTAGCAATATTAACGAGCTAGATGTTGCAACGTTGATTAAATAGATTCTTCATTGCTTTAAAGTAATGATCCTGTTTTTGTGAGAAATAAAAATATTTTTTCTAAAAAAAAAGAAGAGGATTGCAATAGATCGCTCTTACAATCTGTAAGCCACAAGTCAGTAGGACAAAAAAAAAAAGTACATAAATTTATAATTAGCCTTCCTCAATGCTTTAATATAAAAAAAAAAAAATTGCACTTGACTACAATTTCTGAGCAACTGCGCACACAGTTCCAAATATATTAAGGTGATAAGCCATTCAAACCATGATGCTGTGCCATTTGCCTGTGAATGTTCTGTACATAATTAATTGGATGACTGGGACAGTTTCATTGGTAAATCTGGTTATTTTAATACTGTAATGGGAAGCAATGTGCTGAACTATTAGAGAAGTTTTCTTCCTTTAACCTACATTATGGCATCTAGAGCAAAAGGACAAACCAGTAAAGCCTTTTTTAATCTCGCTCTGATCAAACAGCCCTCTTTCTCCAATCACAGCTTTGTGCGTGATATCTTTCTGCTAGTGTTTCTTATTTAATTAAAACAGACACTGACAGAAGGACATGGATTAGGACTGTAATGATGCATTTACTTAGATTAATCGGAGGCTCCTTTTGGAGTAATGGCTTAAACAAAGAACAAAAGGAAATTGTTATGAAACAGCCTTTTATCCCAGGCAAAGGTCACATTATAAGGTTTTTAATTTTGTCAGCCTCCGTTATATTGGGCCTTGCCACTGGAACATGAGAAGTGCTTCTCTCCCCTTCTCCCTCGAGTCAAGCCAGTTATTATAACACAGCCATTAAAGCTGCAAATTAAAATGTCTGATTTTAAAACATGTTGCTTAGCTTTCAAAATCCTCTAATTAGCATGTTGTATATTGTTGTGAAGGAAAGGAACCTAAAATGCTAATGACCTGCTGCCAGGTGACCACACTGCTGTGCAAAATAGTATGGATCCTTTCAAGTAGCAATAATAATAATAATGCCCTGCCTTTACAAATTACCCAGCTCCAGGTCTACTCTGTACCAAATGCTTAAAGAAACAAGCACGCATCCAGCCAAAGATCAGAGTTCAGCAGTCAGCACAAGAGATTGTTGTATGTTAACTGGAAAGATGACCGTAAGACTCTGTAAGGGAAGAGAAAACCATCTGAAACCACCACAGGTACAGTGACACTTGCAAAAGGCACAGAGAAGAGCATAAGCAGAAAGCTTTTACCCTCTCAGGTAGAAACCGCAGGTGCACTTGTGGAAATCTCAAGGTGGAAGACTCAGGTAGCTGCTTCAGTGCTTTATTTACAAAAAGGCAATAATGCATGAAAAGACTCCAAACAGATTTATTTTGTCTCCTCACAGTTTCCCATTTATTGCAAGAAGTTCATTGAACATAAAATTAAGCTAAAAACTTCCAAATCTGCATTTTTTGCTCCTAACTTGTGATATCTTCTCTAAAACATTTTACAGGAGGAAGTCTGACAATGCAACTTGAAAGACTCAAGCAAAGCAGAAAACATTTTCTTAAACCATATCAGACTTGAAGATCTGATTTTTGAATCCTGAGTTTTAGCAAGCTTACTCATTTCCCATAAAATTTTCAAGAAAAATACTGTCATCACAAGCGACAGAATGTGCTGCAACTTCCTTTATGAAACTGGAGCTGCAAAAATATTTATTTGGTTTTCTGCATCACCTAAGCTGTTCACAGAACCAACCCTTCTCTGGTCACAGAGGCCACATCTCTGGCAAGCTGAAATGTCATACAGTACCTAGAGACACACAACACAACACCAGCAAAGAAGCTAAAGCTTGCTGACAGCACCAATATTGGGTCCAAGCAGCAGCGGTCCAGGCACACAGAGAATACCTTCTTGAAAAGTCCAGAATATTAGCTGGACACTCAGGATTGATTACATTCAACCTGTTTCTTTGTTTGCTTTACCAACAGTTGAGGAAATAAAACTTTTTCTGTAACTTGCTGCTTTAGCTCTAAGTTTCCTGACCCAACCACCTCCAAATACATTAGTGCAGCATGACAGTGTTCTGAGATCTCACTAGTAGGAAGTTGAATGAGATGTTAAGAGCAGTGCTGGCCTCAATGGCTGCTCATACATAGAACTCTCCCACACTTCAAGTGATCCCTAAATGACCAGTGAGGACAAAAAATGCAGTGAGGACTGCAAAGGGGATTTTCAGTCATTTTTATCCCTCACTGCATTCTATTGTACTTAGAAGGCCAACAGTCCAGAAACAAAGTCCTGTGTGATTCCAAATGCCAGCACTCCCCAAAGCAATTGTACTACAATCAGTCCCTCCCCAGATACACCACAAGCGAGCCATGTTAAGCAAATATAATATAAAGATGACCGTGGGTATGGTTTTATTTCAAACCCACACATCTACACTCTGCTCTATTTCACATAGTATCCAGATTCTGCCACCTTTTTGTCACTACACTCCCTCAGAGTACAATTAAATTCTGAAAAAAATCAACTTGCCCTTGAAAACAATTGCATGTAAGTCACTGAAATGGCCTACATAAAAAACGAAAATACACTTAATTCCAAAAAAAGTAAATTCAACTAAGTTAGCCCTCAAGCACTTGAGTTGTTTAAAAGTTGGACAAAAAAAAGTCTGGTAAATGACACACTAGTAAAAACTATGTAGTAACGCTCACTCACACTGTGGTTGAAAATACTCTGACCTTCACGACAGCATTCTACAACTCGAAGGTGCCACTGCCATCAGCCATTGCCGTCCTTTACTTATTTATTTAAACTTAACTGCTATGCTGCCAGAGAAACCAAGTCTTGAGGTAAGAAAACCCATTTCCACAGATACATGCATCATTCACTTGTGTTCCTCAGTTGCCTCTGAGCTGTTAGTTTTTCAAACCATCTCTGTGAGACAGAAAGCTTACTGCTAAGATTATTTATAAAACAAATAGAGTAGCATCAAATGAAGACAAGGCTTTGTGCAAAGTGACAGGTGGCTCCATTCTTAAAAACTTGCAGCCAGGAAATTCACATTATTTTCATTTGTGGCTGTGCACAAACTGTGTTTGCAGAATTCATTCTAACAAAGTATTTAAAAGTATCTTGCAGTGGTTACTACATTGGCATGCACCACGCAGCCACACCGTTCCCCAAAAGTTCTATTTGTTCCTTGAAATATACAATATACACTATTGCTCTTTTAGTGAACAAGTAATAAAATCTGCATTAGCATCCTACGCAGAACGTGAATTCATGCTTTAAGATCAGAGCGGCTTAGATAGCAAATTATCTGCATCATTTCACATTTACTAGCTAGAGACCTGTCCAGGTACAGTCTGCATACAGACAGCATTAGAACAATCAGTGCCTACACGGATGCAGCACCACGTCCTGTGGTTTTTGCTGAATATCCACTTATACTATAAATCAAAGAACAACAGTAATCCCATAATCTAAGACTTCAGTGTAGGAGTCTGACGAGACTCAGGCTGGCACAGCAGCAGTAACTGGCATGGCACAGTGGAAACACCAGCAATGCAGAAATCATGCTGGTGCGGCGCAGAATAAGAGACTGATTGGTCTCTGATTCATTACGAGTTCAACTGGACCCATCAAAGCACGTCTCTGTCATGATAATCCCACAGACTCTGGAGGCCAATGCAGAGCAGAAAAGACAGTCTACTCTCACCTGAACACAGCTTTCATGCACACAAGGTCAAAATATGCTCTGCACTGAAGTTGGCTTTTTATTTAAGTTGCCTCACAGCTAAGTCACTATCCAGACTTGTATCCAACAGAACCCATATAATATAGAATTATATGGAACCCATATAACACCATATAATGAAAACCAATCCTGTTCTTCAAATAAACATGCCCCCAACCACTAACACTGAATATACAGAACAGCAATTTTCTCTATCATCATGTACCCTGAAACAAGAATAGTGCATGTATCTGAGCACCAAGAACAGCTCTTTAGTTTGTCTCATTGTGTATAGCCTCTCTCAGATTTTTTCATGTACCTTTCTCTACAGGTTCTCTGCATCCTATTCTACCCTGGTCTGTCCCTATTGGTATTGCTATATGCACAGTTTGTACACATGTCAGGTAAGAGAAATCAGAAGTGTCTGATTTTTTTGGCTTCCCAGAATGCTGTGTTTAGGTCATATAAAGTAGTTTTGTTACTCCAAAAAACTACAGCAATAAGTAACATAAATATTTCATTGAAAGGTCACTTATCATCACTTTATACACCTCTAGAAATTCTTCCTACTATTTAATTCTTCATGCAAAATCAGATATTTTGCCTCATTACAAAACTTCATTCCTACCTGGTTTGTGATGTAATGTTCAAAACAGGGTCCCTTATACATTTCTTACTCTATTTTGGAACTGTTGTCCCTATGAACACACCAATGAGCTTTCTGATCTAACACCCTAAACTCTTCACAACTGTAGCCTTATTTTTCCAAATCTACTAATTTTTTAAGTCATTAAGATAAACTAGATAAATGAATCACAGTCAGCTCTCTGCTCTTTCAGATATTACTGCTTGCTTTCAATAAATAGTAGAGCTGTTGTATTCCAAACTGTTTTCTGAAAGAAAATACTGATCTATGCAATTTTCAGTACTGATTTTAACAACAAGGGGCAGAAATTAAGTCGTTAAACAGTTTCACATTATGTGTAATAGTAAAGCTACTCAATACACTTCCACATGCAGATGATATGCTCAATGAGCATTTCAAAAAATATTGATGCATTTTTGTACACAAAAGTAGCCTGCACAAATTATGTGAAAATTTCACTGCAATTAAGTGAAAGGAAAATTACCTATATGCATGCTTGGCTTGAATTTCAGTATAGAAACACACGCTAGGTTTCAAGAGAAACTGGGCCAAACATAACTGCTAAGGGATTTAATTTTGCTGGTTTAAACAATGTGAAGTTCATACACAGGCATCATGCATACAGAACTACATAGGCTCACATTCACATACAAAAGATAGCCACGTGGCGATTCTCAGTCTCTCCTCAAAACAAAATTCCCCAGGCACCTTCAAGCATTTAACTTACAATTTTCCCACTAGTCACGATTTCCCAATCAGTGTTGCATAGGAAGGAGGCACAGAGAAGAAAAAGGACTATTTTTGACTCTGTACCCAGCATTCTAATTACTTTTTTATGCCTTGGTTTATCCATGTGTAAAACAGGAGAAACAATACTTTATAAATCACCTTTCTAAACTGCTTTGAGATCTGCTGATAAAACAAGGTGTATGAGGGAAACTGAATTGCTAAGCAGTCTGAAAGAGATATCCCTCAAAAGAGGAAAAGAAAAAAAAAAAAGCAAAGTTGTTTTTTCTTTTTCTACCGCTAAAACTTTCAATACCCAATCAAGCAGCCACACTACTGCATTGGTCTATCACAAAGCGGATCAGAACAGACAAATTAATCAAGTCAGGACAGTGAGTGCACTTTGTTTACACGCTATATCCTGTACGTATCTTTCTTAGGTTCAGACTGAAATCCAGCTCCAGCTGCAACAGCTTTCAGGCTGACAGATCCCTCTGGAGCTGTGCCATGCAGAGCTTCAGACCTGGAAGGTGCTGCAAGCGCGCACTTCCACTATGCTGCTCAGACATGTATACATCACATGTTCACACTTTCAACATCCCTTCAAAGGTATACTTGTTGCAGTTTAATAATGTGCAGCATCTAATCTTTGGGCAGCCATTTCTTTTGCCCATGTTTTATTAAGATTTTAAGTCTTTCATTTCTGAAGAACGGAATTAAAATACGTAACCTGTTAGAAAGGAGATATTCTAAACTACAGTACAGAGATTCATTTATAGTCCATTCTCAAAGAGTTTAGATCAATAGACTTTGCTAATGTGCCATTTTTTTTATATATTCATATTTTGGGCAGCATCTAAATTTTTACAAAATTCCCACTGCTGACACAGCCAGCAACTGTTTCACACTGCTGGAAACAAAAGTGGTTTAGATCAGCAAAGTAAAACAAAGCTGAACCACCTAAATTATTGTACTCGTTAAGTTTCACCAAGCTGTAAGTCACATACATCGAGTACAAGAAAACATGGTGTGGTTATGAAATCTTGCTGATAATCACAGAGAACAAGCTGTAAAACATGCTTGTTCTGTGACATTTGTGAAAAACCAGATAATCCCTAATGGACTTTGAAAACACAAGCTTTCTGATTTTTCATGCATATGTTTATATGTTGATACATATACACATATACATTCAGATATGTGTGTGCATATGTATACATGTCTAAGCACACACTCATGTTTAAGCAAAATTATTAGCTTTTCTTCATAGCCAGTTGGCAATGTATTCGTTTCTCAGTTGAAAAGAAGGAGGAGGTGCCTGAAAGAGGATACCACAAGTGTAGGACAAACAAATGCCTTAGGAATCAGAGCAGCATTAATGGCAGGAGAATGAGAGAGGCAAGAGCTTAGGAGAGCGCGAGGACTCCCTTCAAAACCCCAGGAACTTCCTACAAGATCTGCATTTGACAGCAAACCTTGGTGAATGTTTCCTTCTGAAGGCCTACTGCAGATAGGAGGAGAGTTGTGGGAAACCAAAGAGTTAAAATTATAAGTTTATACAGAACTTTGAGATAATCACAGAGAAAATGATTAGGTCCTAGACAGAGATTGTGTTTTGCTTTATTTTTGCCCTCAAGCCTGCACCTTTCGTCATAATGAAATGCATACTCAGCCTTCACTTGGTGAAATATTTGTGTTTCCATGCAGTTAAACAAATGGGTTTTTTATTTTCTTTTAAAAATCGCCTCCCACCCGTGTTTCCCAAAACAATTGCCATTTGAATATCATGAACAAACTGGGCAGTAGTCTTCCCTTGCCTCCATTAAAAGTGCTCTTTCCTTATTTCATCGGCCAGAACGTATGGGAAAATGACAGGACTTCTCAAATAATGGAAGACATCTGAAAGGAATTCTAATTCCACAGTATTTCCACATTGCCATATAACTCACAGCATATAATTGGCATTTTTAGCACAGACAGGAACAGAAGATCAAGGTAATCTTATTTATTTTACAAACTGATATTCAAGATTCCATCGTGTGTTCTTTTTCCTCTATTTTTCTTTTCCTGATTCTTTGCATGAAATATGAAGAACTCATAGGTACGATTATCAGATTTATGGTGTATGCTTGCTATATCGCACATTATAGTCTCACAGTTGTTTGCCCTGCAGTATGGAAGATTTGCATAGTGTTTAAATGGGAGAGATCTGTACAAACTATAGTTAAAATATTATTACATTTATATGTTTTTCTATATGAACTAGTAAAAAAAAAATAATTTTATATTCTACTTTAGGGCAACATTTTACTACAATTAAATGAAAAGGCTTAGCTCTGCTACTTCTTTGAAAAGAATCATGACCAAAAAGATACAATTTTAGGAACCATAACCAGAAGATTATAAAGAAATTCTGTCTATTTCCATATGAGGTAATATCACAACCAAATATACTTTGTTGATATTTAAAATCTGTATGTCTTCCTTTTTGTAATTCTTTCATCTGCGTGTGGAATTTATAGAGGAGCTTTGAGAGAGAAAAGAATGAAGCACTTGCCTTTAATCCTGAGGGTTATTTCCTGTTGTGTTGCGTTTTTTTGTTTGTTTGTTCATTTATTTTTTAAATTCATTATCTGCTCCCTTCCCATCACTGCTGACCATCAGTGCAGCACCGTACCTCCAGCTGTGAGCTTGAACATACTGCTCCCTGAAGCCAAAACACGTGCTGCTTTTCTGATTTAAGAACAAGGGACACTGGACGTAGGAAAGAAGCTTAAACTTCCATTTCTTTTGAATCTCAGTGCACTTCTGTAATGCAGTGTATTACAAAGAAACCGAGGCAATATGACAAATTATAGGAGAAGCTGCAGCAACTGAGATTTTAGAAAATTATCACATCTTTTAGAAGCAATGCAATATTGTGTCACTTGGAGAAGTAAAAACTCTTTAAATCATGTTTAACATGAGATAATAAATAATAAACCACAGATATCTAATAAACCACATACCTAATTAGTAAGATTTTCCTGTTTCTGAGCACATGAAATCTTATGCACCTGACATTACTCCTCTCAGGGAGGGCTATCTCCTAAGAGGAGATGAATTCCCATATGCAGGAAATCCAGCGCATGTTAGGCACGGACAGAAGGAAGGATGGAAGTGAAGGAAGGAAGGAGAACAAATATCAACAAGTAAAGAATAGACTGCCTTGGCAGTTGTGCAACAGACTCAGAAAAATAATTTTACAGGAAACAACTTTTCCTCCTTATGAAGTCCAGAGCATACATTTTACTGTATCGTGCATTCTCTTAATTTTCCAAGATTCAGCCTGAGACGCCAGCAGCTGACTACAGGTTCTTCAGTGATGTCTAAAATTAGTATTAAAAATCTTTTAATTTTCATATAGCTTATATATCAAAGACATTCTAAATGGTTACTTCTGTAGAGAAGAACTAGCAGATATCAAGAATCTAAAGGACAGCAATCAAATGTAAACATCTTTCAGACTGAAGTTAGCTTAGCATAGACAATGCACTACACAGAGCAGAAGAAATCTTACAAATTGTGTGAGTCTGTAAGTTACAGCATTATTGCATCAAAGCAGTAGTTCAGGCATCTTATTGCTAACTGCCAGATGTTCTGCGTTATTCCACGTTGTTAGCCATAGCAGTGAATTTCCTACCACTTCGAACAAATTATCCATTCCAATTGAGCACATTTGTGATACAGTCAGGGTAAAGCTTTCTTTTAAATTTGGTCGGTTTTATTCTTCTGCCTTACTATAAAGTAATACTTTATCGTATATGGATTTTTGTACTCCTTAAGGTGAAAAAATGCAACTGCTCATTAACACGAGGATATTAAAAGTGCATTTAATCTAGTCTTTGATGCACTTTTGTTTTATCTATCATATCCAGCTGTAAGCAGAAGAGACAAGTTAGTCCAAGGACATAATGTCTTTCAGGCTCTATAGCACTTAGCAGGTTACAGGGCCTCCAAGGCCTAACAGATTTAACCAAGACTTTTCACACAATCAGGTAAAGAAAGCTAGGCCAGTCAGCAGACGCCCCATTCAGATAACAAAGAGAATATTTTAGTGACAATGTGAGAAAACAACAGTAAAAATGGTAAAAAACCACTGAACCATAGCTCTCTTTTTTTCTTTACTAAGAACCATGTTTGCCCATATGGAGTTTGCCCATAATATTTGCTGCAGTCTTCAGTAAAGAGAAAGTCAGTCAGATGAGCTTTGTCATGAGATACCCAGATAAACTCTCCTCAGAAAATGACTACATCAGTGCTGGAAAATCTGCGATGTCTTAATTTCCTCTATTCATTTGGGATGAATTCACTGATGATCTCTTAAAACACCAAGCTTAATTCTTGGCGTGTCTGTCATCATTACATTGATCTATAACAAAACAGAGCTGCGTTTGTATCTGCAGTTTCACCTCACCATAAAGGCAGTATTTAGTGTACTCAAGGCTGAGTTAGCAACGTTAAAATTTGCAAACAAGGCCTGACTATTAGTGCCTGACATGGCTGCAGTCAGTCACAAACCAGCAAAAAGGTGCAAGGACTGCGAGGTGAACAAATCCAGCGTGGGCATTTGTTAAGGTCATTTCAGTTCTTCAAGTGGCTCTTCTTAAGAGCCCATTACCTCAGCTAAGTCCGCTCAGCAAACCATAATAATGATGAAGATAACCCATCTGAAGAAACCAATTTGGGGTGTGGTTTTGAATTTGGACTGGGGAAAAGATGACTACACACCCCATGCTCTTGCTCTTCTCTACAGCCAAGTTTAAATAAAGAAGAATAGTTTTCAATTATCTTGGACCACATTTGAATGGCAAGGGAACTGTGAATGAAAGACATTTACAAAGGAGACTGTTCAACATTAAAGTATAGTATAATCACTGTATGAATTAGTCATAGCCAGTTTAGACACTGTCCAACCCACTTTCCAACCATCTGCAACAAATGTGCTCCATAAAAACAGAACCATATGGAAAACAAGCTAGCAATTAACACAGCTTCTATGCATACCTCTAATACAGCACAGATTTCAAACTTTGAGTGAAACTGACTGCTGAATTACTTCCATATTGCTGCTGTTTAGACCTTGGCAACACATATTTATCCTCACTCACTACAGTATGTCATCCCAAGATACTGCTATATCATCAAAATAAGCATGAAAAAACCACCCACAACTGAGCCACTCATTGTGGTTTATAGCCTCTGTTAATAAAATATTTGCAGATCAAAGTATAACAGACTTTTTCAAAGCTGCATAATATGTTACTTAGCAGTCAGTATCAAAACTAATAGCTAATGCAGGGCAAATCGATTAATTTAATTGCTAATTGGTAACGTCTTGTACTGTTAAACAAAACTGCTTCAGGATTGGGTCCTGAGAGCTTTCTGCTCTCCCAGATTACTTGAAGAGCTAAAGATGCAGCACTTAACATTGCTATCATTTCCCAATAAAAGGGGGGCATGCAGAAAACGTAGATCCAAAATACAGAGCCCTAAAAAAAAGCTCGTAGATGATAATTTTATGACTTTTCTTTCATAACATGACTATACTTTATAGCCGTATATGTGTACTAGATAAAGTGAGACTTCCTATAAACAAAAAGATACAACTATAAGCAAAATGTTTTGTTGCCTTACTCAGTGTAAAATGCAATGTCCAGTATATACTGTATTCTCTTATATCCAATCTATCAGAGCTTTTCAGCCTGGCTCTTTAATACAAGCTACAGGCTTTCGTGCTCTTACACTCAACAGCTCAGCCCCTGAAGCTTGATCAAGGTAATGAAGGCTCATAGACTCATCTGGGTTGACAGGGTCATCAATTCCAGCCTCCCACTGAATGCAAATCAGGTTGCTCAGGGACTTGTTCCATCAAGTTTGGGAATTCTGTAATGAGGGGGACATTACAAAGGAAAATCAAAGTATTGTACTAGGGAAAAAAAAAAGAATCCATAACTCATTTGTGAGTATTTAAATTCTGAGTATTTAAAAAAATGAAATTTTCAATGCACGTTTTCTAGTTTTACTCATATAATAATAAAACTGGGGAGATTTGTGTGCTTTGTTTTGGGTTTGTTTTTTTTTTTTTAAATAACTGGAATTTATTTAATTAAATGAAGAAAAATCATTCCAGTTAACTGAAGTTCCTGTATTTCCTCTGTTATCCAGGCTGTCGGGGAGGGGGAAGGGGAGAGGGAAAGGAATACAGACATCACTTTCCTACAGATCTTAGAATTTTCCAGAGTGGAGCTGCTATGGAAGAAATTATGTATTATGTCAGTCACAGTTTCTAAAGCACTGACATTTTTGAGGTATTCTTCCATAATTCTATATCTTCCACAGGCCATACTGTTCCTAAAGACCAATGACAAAGCACGAAACTAAAAATTTAGGGCAAACTCCCCATGTGAATTTAATTCTGTTCACACAGAAGCTTCTCCCCCCATTAAGCACAAACCAACAAGAAACTGAAAACAAACTCTTCCTTGGTGCTTTTCACTCCTTCAAAAGTTTCAATACTGACAATATTAATAGAGCCCTAAGACAGTAATACACCATCCAAGCTAAATACACTGATGAAATCATATAGCTGTATGTCTACATAGACTGTTATAGTTGCTTCTAGGTTCTGTCCGTAGAATTGCTGATTGTGTTTGTTGTATTGAAGCCTGTGTGATATTTGGTGGTCGAATTTAAGTGTCAGCATTTCAAGTCGTGTAATTAAATCCAATTTTCATTTCCTCAAAAAAAGAAAGTTCTAGAAAACCTTTTCCTGAAGAAGCTCTTGCACTTGGCCCACACATGGGTTTGCTCACATTAACATAAATAAAAGAATATAAATACGCATCCTTTAGAAATTCATGGTTTGGGGAGATGTTATGCCCATAGAATCACGCAGTGACAAAAGAGATGGAGCAATTTTAAACAGGATTCTGATTAATGACATTTTTGTTTAATAAAAAGAGGTGATAGGTATATTAAAAAACAGTTTGCAAATATGAATTTAAAGAAACCATACGCTGTTATCCAAAACTGGCTTTTGGCTACTACATTTATTTTCTACATTCATCAGATAAATTACATATTGGCAGAAAAGTCCAAAAACATTCAAATGGTATTAGGACTGCAAAAAATGCCATGCTTTGGAATTAGCACCTAAACTTCCTGCATTCCCCATAAATTCTGACTAATTAAATTCCTACTATGTTATTCCTTTTGTTTTCTTCTCAGCTGTTTTTATATATTTTCACCTGTTTCACTTCCTTTTTTGTTCAAGTAACAAAAAAAGCTTACCCTTACTTGATTGACAGAAGGGAATAACAATGTTTAATTAACATCACTTCCGATGTGACAAATGTTAAAACTCAGCTCAGTCAATAAGGCTCTATGAAAGTATTCCCCCAACATTTTTAAAAGCTTTTTAAGAAAGCTTAGAACACTGTGTTCTTAATTCAAAAGCACATGCCGAGTTAATTATGGTCTTATGCTTTGACCAAAAGTAGGATTTGTGGGATTTTCTTTTTCTTAAGTCAAAGGATTCAAGAGTAATTTATGAATGATACTGAAATAATGCACGACTGAGCTGCTGACATGCTGTTAAGTTTCAAGTTTTTTGTGTTTTTTATTTTTAATGTACTGGGAGGGTCAGCATTAAGTCATGCTGACTTGAAACTCTATTTATAATAAAAACTACATTAACCAAACAATCATGCTATTTTACAGTCTTGCTTTTAGATTGTTGCTCTCGACCACGTTACTTGTTTGAAAGATTTCAGCACAATTTCTGCCATTGAAAATACATCTCCACAGCTAAATAGGTCCCACAACAGTGTCAGATATACTTTCCCTAGTTATCATTTCTTTATGTACCTGATGCTTAATTCCTGTCTTCACACCTGTGTGAGCAGTTGCGCTATAGGTATATGGATACTTTCTCATACCTTATGAGGTGCCAGTTTAGGCAACTTGTTCCACCAGGATCTTGTCAGCACTAACAGTTTCAGAGGGGTCACAAATTGTCCAAGGCACATACTCGTGTCCATGAGTATAGTGAATGGCCACAATTTGATGATGTTCAATGGAAGTGCTGCTATCAAGTTCTTCGGTGAATTTCAAAAAACATCCAATTTCCTTTAGATTATTGATCTAAAACGTGATTTCAGGCTCTAACTCACGTGAGATCTGCACATCCCTCCCACACAATAGTCGGCAGGCAGAAAGGGCATTCAGTCTGACACAGCAGCAGTTTCAGAAAGGAAGAAACAAGACGGTTTTCTCCCTGACCTTCCTCTTTCCTCTGGAATATACTCCTCAACTGACATAAAGACTCCCCCAGCTCCGGCCCAGCACTCCTCCAGTCTGAGCTTGGTTCGGGACATTTTCCCTGAATTTCCCTCGCTATTGTAACAGTTTCTTAACTTCTATCATTAATAATAAACACTAATAATCATAAGCATTAGTGCAATGCAGTCTGAAAATCATTTCTATTAGGATGTTTTTAATGCCCTATAAAATTATTTCAGCCACATATAGTTCTCTAAGAAATGGCAGAATTGGTTATTCTCTAAGAAGAGGGAATGTGGAATTTTAATATGCATTTAGTTTGATCATAATATCATGAACCCTTGCCTAATAATTTTACAGTTTTGCCCAATTTTGTTTTTCAATCCCTTGTTTTTAGTGTTTTATACCGTTTTAAGAAATGAACAAAGGAATTAAAAGTACAGCACAAATACACATTGTGATATAGTAGATATAATGCAAATTAAGATGAAAAAAGAAAAAGCAATGGATGAGCATAAACTTATACCGTGTCTTAAAATATTTTCTGTTTTAGCTCTTACAACTCAGCATTAATATTTTGTATGCCTTAGTTCTACTAATGTATATAAAGCATATTTATAAACATATACTATCAAAAGTACTAATCATTAAGATAATATCAGTAAATCTTTAAGCATTTTCTCTTCAATTACATAGAAGAGAGAGACTGCCAATACTCCTAAAATATTTGTGATGGTGACCCTCTCTACTTTCACTCAATTATTTCAGTGTTATGCTTGAATAGATGAAGAAGAAAAAGGCTTATTGATTATTCAGTCAGTGATGTGTCTTGGATAAACAGAAAGTAGGTTTGCCACAGAAAATATCTACAATGAACTCAAGATAATTAGAGAGAAAAAAAAAATGTCAAACAACTCTTCATTCATCTGCTACAGAAGTTACTGTATTTCTAGCCCAGAAAAAACAATTATTCAGACATTGCCTACTCCATTTTCTATATTGTCCCCTTCTGATGAACAACAGACCTTTTAACACAGATGCGGTAGTCTTGCTTTCCTTTCTGTTTTCTGCCCATAAAGACATTGCCCACTCTTGACTGACACTCAGAAACTGAAAAGGCTCTATTTACCCACAGAGCAGAGGCTCCTTAGGTCACACAGGCCTCTCCTCTTCATCTTACCCCACCAAAATGCTTCGAACTAGACCCAAAAGGAACAAACATTATGAGTGTGGAGGTAGATTAAGTTCCATTTCCACTGCAAGACCCATATGCTTCCTGAATTTCCAGCATTTACTTGCTGGATTCAAATCAGAGACCTTTGGGATGACAGAATCCATTTACAATTGAATATTTCCTTTGCAATCCAATCTTATGGGGGGGTGGGGGGCACACACAACCAATCAACTAACTACTAATCAAAACAAAAC
Source organism: Tympanuchus pallidicinctus (assembly GCF_026119805.1). Classification (NCBI taxonomy): domain Eukaryota; kingdom Metazoa; phylum Chordata; class Aves; order Galliformes; family Phasianidae; genus Tympanuchus; species Tympanuchus pallidicinctus. The sequence continues at coordinate 10,789,691 of NW_026294747.1, forward strand.
AAAACTGCTGACTTACAAGTGATGAATCAGCATTTACTATTACAGAGAAAGAAGAGGGAACAATCATAAAAGTAATGAGGCAGACCGAACAACCAAACCAAAACACTTTGTCTAGTCCAGAAATGGAAGCCTTACCATGAAACACAGCAGGAAGAACATTGCCCTTCAGATGCTAACTTTCAGCTGCACCACGTTCAGTGTACTTTTGTTGCTAAGCATCTCTTGTGTATCGCTGGAACTTACAGCTGCCATTTTACACTTAACAGGACACACGTGACGTGGAAAACAAAGCAGGTACGAGAGAATTGAAGCTGAGAGATTTCCCATTGAAAAGATACCGTACAGAAAAAGAGATTCAAGCAAGTTATACCTACAGATATCAGTAAAAAACTCTAAGTTAAGGAAGTAGAGCAGAGAAGTTGCTACATACAGTTGGTCACTGAGGTAAAACAGATTTGAAAAGAACTAGCATACATTACCACCTAAATAACTAGTTTTATGCCTCTTATAAGCCTTTCTTATTGAGTGAAGTTGAAACAAGAGAGGTTCAGACCAGACCATAAGAAGAAACAAGCCGTGGGACAGGCTACCTGGGGAGGTTGTACTGTCTTGAATCCTTGGAAGTTTGTTGAGACTGACCCAGATAATGCCCTGAGTAATCTGATCAGACCTCACAGCAGTACCTTGAACTAGAGAACTCTTGAGTGTCTTCTAAACTGAATTATTGTGCAATCTTCGTCTTGAGGCAAATATCAGACAAAAGTGACAAAGCAACACTAGGACACCACAACAGATATGAAAGTCCAGCAGCCAAGGCACTCAATATTACCTGAAAGCAGAAGCTTTCAGCAAAGTACTCTGCAAAGCGCACTATGATAATTACCACTCTAATGCAGTAAGTAAAGTAAACACAGTGGACAAAACAAAATTGAATTTTATAATATTGTTCAAAGAATACTCTATCTTCTGGTAAATACACTGTTGCATTAGTGTACTTAGTCTTGAAGGTTTTGGTGCAGATGCAGAACATGACAGGTGATAGCACACTGAATGACGAGTGACTTGGTTAACTCTGATATGTAGACTGGAGCCTGAACGAGGCTTTCAGACTGTAACAGATGTTGTAGAACTTCAGACAGCTGGCCACAGCTTCTACTGCTGTGCTTGCAAAAGCTGTACACAGAGAGACAGCAGAAACAAGACACCTAGATGGTGTAAGATCTCTGCATATCTGTTAAGTTCTCTCTGTCTAGTTGTATTAAAAAGAAGGCACCTTCATGTTGTACCTCCTTCTAGCAGACAAAAAGAATGCAGTGTCAATGTTTCTGAGGACTTAAAGCAATTCCCTTCACACTATGCATGGCTGATATGAACACATTAACTTCCCTGAATTTGTAACATTCCTTTGCGGGGTACTGCTTCTTTACACGTACATAGTTCATATTGCTATTCATGCTTTCTGCCCTTTACCTAATATTTTCATGTAAGAGAATATAGCTCAGTGGGTCACAGACTTGGCAGAGTCATGATTGTCTCGAAGCAGCGCCCAAGATTTTATGCTCAGTTCTTTTCTGATGGAGCTGTGCCCTTCTCCCATTTTGCTATTCAGGCACTTAGACCACCATCTTACATATTTTATCATTGGAGTTATTCAAAAGATTGCTAGTCTTTTGGAAGTAATTTCTTCTTCCATTGCACAGATCCACAGGGAGAGCTTAGCCTTTATAGTAAAAATCCTGATGCTAAAATCTACTTTTTTTCAAATTAAAACTAGATCCTCTAGTCAAAATACTTAGATTGCATTTTGAACCTCTTTGAACAAGGATGCATGGAGTATTTATGACAATATATCACTAACAGAATCCTCTCAAGAAATTCAAACCTCTCATGAATTGGTCAGAAGGAAGTTTGAACTATATTTCAAAACCTCTTTATGAAAGCAATACGTAAGATTGCTTTCTTTTCTATCTGTATTCAAAGATTTCAATGTAAACTACTCAGAGAGAGAAGGAATCATTCATCAGTTGTTTGTTACAGAAACAACTCCATAAAAAATCTTTCCGACTAAGGTGTGAACCAGTAATTCTAGTCATTGTTCTAACATTGGTCTTGCTAGCAAAATCTAATCTCATCTGTAAAAAGATGGTTTTTTTACTTAAGCAGTGGTCTCCTTGTCATAACATAAACCTTCCTCGTTCCCATATATCTCCTGTGACTTGATAATCAACTACCTTAATTGTATTTACACTATTCCTCATGACATGATTTACTCTGCCTTTGGTCTCTGCTCTTGCCCTCTGAGATCCCCTAGAATGTCCTTTCTGTCACATTCACAATGACCACTCCACTCAAAGACATAACAGCCTTCAATCTGATCTTCTCTAGTCTTAGTCAAATCAGCTTTCACTCCCAGATTTCCCTCTCACTTCAGACAGCCACTGCTCCCTTTCACCCTTCATACCATCTCCACCATTCCTCTCTTGGCAGAAACTGATCTCAGTTCTTTCTTCCTACCTTAACTGACAAATCCAAAAATGTCATTCATTTCTCCCTTTAGCTAGGCAGTTAGCAAACTTTTTAGACACTTTTTCATTCTGTCTCCTTCTCTATGGCTAAAAAGCTGTACATGCAGTATCAGCCATTCCAGACTCTTCTACTTGGTGCCTTTTGTCAATTTCTATTTCTTGGGATATATAAAATTTCTTATATTTCCATGCATCAGAATTCTGAAAGAACACTTAACAAAGACAACATCTGTGTATTACGAAACTGGGAGACTTGAAGGACTTCACTTGACAGTCCTTGGCACATAGATAAAATACTAAAATAGAAATTTGTAAATGTGACGTCCTTAAAGTCACAAATGCCCAGAGAAATGCCCATAAGAGTGCATTTCAGGGCCAATGATTTGATTAAATCATTGTCTTACCCTTAGCAAAAATCTACCAAGTGTATCTTGGAATTTTAAAGTTCATTGCATGCATCCTTGTTTTAGTTAGGCTTCAGCAATAGAGTAGAAATGGAAGCAGATAATGGACCATCACAACAAAGGCAAGCACCTGAGCAGAAGAGCTCTCTCACACGAAGTTGGTTTAAAATAATTTCTTCCCTGTCTTTTCAGTTGAAAGTGTTAACTACCATATGTAATCAACTCAACACTGAAGACCTTGTAGTACTGCTCTCCTGTAAAAAGAGCATAGCACAGAACCATTATTGCTACGATGCTCACATCCCCACTGTAGAAATACGTACTTGAAAACTCACCATTGCACCCTTCTATATTTGTATTTTGCAGCACAGCCACAGATCACTAGAGGAAACAGGAAACATTGTGCTAACATGACTATAGTTTTGATGAATAAAAACCATAACCCCCAGGCTAAGCTGCCAAATAAGTAGTGAATTAATTTCTGTAAAGTACTCCAATATTACAAAGGTGTGTTGAAAGGTGTCTGCTCATGTTTCAAATTAAACGCACTGCTGGTCAGCATTAGCACCTCAGCTTTGAACAGCAGCCATTTGCCTATAACACTTCAGGGGCTGGGAAAAACGGATTTGCCGTTCACACTGGAATAATTAGAACATGTCAGGAAGAATTAATTTCCTCATTTTTCAAAAGGATACACAGAAATTACCATGTTATTATATGACAGGGTCCCTTGGAGAATTGTATTAAATTTAATTTCTAGCGCAGCCCACACAACAAATTAAAGTCATAAATAAGATGGAAAGAAGCGGGACGCAGAGCATATGTTTATGGCAATGAGTGAAGCCAAGGGACCAGAAACAACTATCTTCATTTCATTTTATTTAAATCAGCCAGACACTGTGTATCTGAATGACAGCACTTGTTAATGGTGCTGAGATTATAGGCTCCTTAATTTTAGGAAACAGAAGCAGTCAGTCAGTATTTGAAATGGTATTTTTTCCCTACAATACAGATATTAGTTTATATTCACTCCCTTTCAAGGCAGTTTCTCATGGCCCTGAAGCAATGTGCTAGTTCATAACAAGAATGTACTTTTATTTTAATTGTTTTGTCTTGGTTACAGAGGAGAGGTAGCACAGGATAATTTAACCAGAAAAAGTGTCTGATAACTGAGAAAACTAAATCTTTGAGAAGGCAGAATACTCCAAGAGTGAGAAAGATTAAGGACATGGCCAATTTCTACCATGATTTCTTTTGACACAGTATCTAAGTGTCAGAATCTAAAATCATTTTCTACCTAAAAACAATCTCAAATGACAAAGTGCAAAAGAATTATGCAACACTGCTTCTTGCTAACACTGCAAGCAGCTGAACTTCAGGGCAAGACGTACCCTTCCTACCACACCTCAAACTCCTAGCTCTCTCCCCAGAGCCACGGAGCCATGTGAAATCTTCTGCCCTTTGCACTCGTGAGGGCCTGTAAAAGCAGTCATGTTACACAACACTGAAGTCAACCCAACTGCACTTTAATAACATTTATAAAAAATTAATAAAGGTTTATAAAATATTAACGGTACTTTAACTTATTTTAATACCTCCTTCTATATTATTCTTTGCACATTTCAATTTTTAATTGTTGTGAAACCTATGCATGAAGATGTCAGAATCAGCACGAATTACACTGAACATTCCCTCTTGTCTCTATGCATCTCTCGCAAATGAAACCTGTTGTTCGAGCTTCTGTACACATAAAGGCATGACAAATGCAGTGAAATATAGTATTTCAAAACACTCAATTCTGGAATACACATTGGCATAAATTACTCCTCCTCTGTAGTAGGAACTGCTTCCCCCTACCATACATAACACTGGATGAAATAGCCTTGGTTTTAAACATCAGAAACTCTTTCAGAAGCTCTCAATATTATTTCCCTTAGCAGGAAACGAGTGTTACTCAACATGATGGCAGGCAATAAGAGAACTTAACTGAAACATTCAAAATGACAGAAGAAATAATGGCATAAATAGAGAGACAGAAGTCCATTTCTGGACAAGATATTAACATTTTCTTATTGATACCTGTATAGTTTCTTATTCATGAACACATTTTCTGTGACAAAGGATTAAAAAAAAAAAAACAACAACAGCAAAAACCTCTAGAAATAACTCGTATACCTCAATAGATTCACTATGAACAGCCAGTTTCTGGCTTGGAAGCATTTTATCCTGCTTGTTAGCAACAGACAATCTTAAAAAGAAAAGAGTTTGCACACTTTAGGAAATAGCTGCCATGGATCTGAGCACTCCCTTGGGTGCAACAAACTTTAAATAATTTGTGAATCAATTAACTGGCAACTCTCTACATAACACATATTTCACACTCCCAGGTCATTGCATTATCAACTTGATAGGAATCATAACATTTTGGAGAAAAGTTCATAATTGAAATCATTAATTAATTTAACTGGAGCTTTTAGTTATGCTAGCATTACGCAGCTGTAAAAGAGCAGTGATCAATTAGCTGTTTCTCTGACAATTTTCTTAAATTGGTAGAAAACTTTTCAGCTTGCAAAGCACTTTACATTCATAGCCTTTTAAAGTTGTTCTAAACTCAAAATGCTCAAAATCTGTTTATACCACTCTGATGCAAGAAAAACAAGGGTACTGTAGAATTGATTATTACATTGCAGCAGCAGATATTATGCAGTTACCCGCATTCCTTCAGTCACAACAGAAAAGAATGATATTTAAATGAGGATAAATATGCTTTCCGGAAAAATGGGCATAACCAAGACAAAAATGATAGACTCATATTACTGAATTTTCTTATTTCTAACACTGATAATGAGTGATGTGTAAGAAAGCTGAAGCATTTAGATGAGAAATGAGATGTAGAGAGGGAAAGTTTCCATTAGAATGGTGATATGGTGATAGCAGAACTAGCACCTCCCTATAGAATTCCTTTACAATTATGAGAGGCTAATATAGAATCATGAGAAAGATTAAAATAATGGAAAACCTACCCTGCAGTGAAGCAGCCAAGTGGCTTACTCTATAAAATTTGTTGAAGAAAAAGACTTTGTAACAGAATTTGGTAGCATTTACATTGAAAAGGAAAATATGATAGCAGGATTTTCCACCCATATAGAAGTCTGTGGCTAATTAAAACTAGAATTATAGCATACAGCTCAATAAGTGAGAAATATTAAATGCCAAGATAAATTAACAAAAGAGTGTGGTATATGTGCTATCATTGTAAATTCTCCAGTGAGGCTACATCCCACAAAGGCTAGGAGAATTGAGGGGGTCTTGTATGGCCTGTGTTATGACAGTCACACTAAACAAGAGCTATGGTCCCTCTAGTTTTGGAGGTAAAGAAGTAATTTCATTTACTGATAAGAAAAACAAGATATAGATGTGTCAAACAGCTCACTCAATGATATGAATGGTGATACCAGGCAAATTTAGAAGTCCTGCTTCTCAGCCTGCTACACCAGATTTAGCTCATTGCGTTACAATACTGCCATACAGACACTTCAACCACTAGGAGGATGTCTGATTTTAATCAGTATAACAATTGGTATTTTTAAATGACAAGAAATATTTTTTTGCAGTAGTTTAAATCAATTTTCCAAAATATTCTATCTCCCAATATGTTTGACAAAATGCCACAAACCACGTTTCAGTATTTGGATCAATTAGTTTCTAAATTGCGATCCTATAAATAAACAAAGCAAAGCCGGCCCTCTTTGATCATCATAGGGAATTCATTTATCCTAAATACACTAAGCTAAAATGAAGTATTTTCTAAAGAGTAAGGAGTAATTAGATACTTGAACAACAACAGAAAAAAAAGAATGATAATGAAAATATTTTTAGAAGGATTATAGATTTTGTACTTGCATTCAGCTTAACATAATTGAAGACATGTTTAGGACCTGGAATCAAAGGAATTGCTGTATTTTAAACTCAGGTTCATATATGTATTTTAAAAAAGACTAGTTTTTCAACTATTCAGCAGACCATAGTATATCAATTACCTTAGAGCAATTATTCAGGAGCCTTAGTAATTTAATCTTTATCATCTTCCTCTTCTTCTTTCTATCAAGAAATTGCTTTCTAAATATACCACCTAGTAGACTCTGAAGGAGAACAGGAACTAGAAAATATTATGTGAAACTCTTTTGGTGATTCATATGGAATGTTAATGTCATGAATCCATTGCTAAATACTCATCAGACCATCCCTCATGGCCCTATTAAAAGCATTAAGTATGTGATTTATTCTATTCTAGTCCAACACAAACCTGTCTCTGTGCAGCCTTAGGATATATTTCAAATCCAAGCATCAGAGAGCAGTCCTTACATTTATTGTTTTTCAAAATCCTAGATGGCATTCTTTGAAGACACCTGCAGAACTCAATCAAAAATGGTGAACTATTTGGTATGAAAGGAAAAGCCCTTTTCTGAGAGCAACAGAGAGCACTGCCACTTGTCTAATCAGCTCTAGAGAGCATTAAGGAACTTGAAGTCTAAAGGTAAGAAATCTCAACCATCTTGGGAAGTGAAGTGTTAAGCAGCAAGAATTCTTGGCAACTCAGATGACCACCTTAATCACAAAAACTAAAATGCAAACTTGTTTAAACTACAGTCTGCAGAAAGATAGATATATTTATATGGAAAACTGAGCAAAAAAGCAGAAGCTTGACTCAAACACTGGCTCCCTCCTCAGCTGAAATGTCCACAGTAAGCTAAGAAAAATAACATGAAAATATGTTTTACAACTATGTTTTACAACTATGTTTTACAACTAATTCATTGTACAACAGTCCAGATGATCTAGCTCCTAGGATTACGAGCATGGCTCCAAAACACAAGCGTGGCTCAACTGTCAGAGACACCAGAAAACCATAATTCTGTCAAAGCTAAACAGGAGTCTATCCTATACCACTCTCTCTTCTCTGGCTGAAAGCACTTAGCACAGCTTCTCTTAGACAGGACTCTTCAGCCTGGTGAAGAGGCGGCTTTGAGGAGACCTTACAGTAGCCTACCAGTACCTGAAGGGGGCCTACAGGAAAGCTGGGGAGGGACTTATTATAAGGCAGGTAGCAACAGGAGGAGGGGAACTGAGAGACAATTTTATACTAGATATCATAAAGAAATTCTTCACTGTGAGAGTGGTAAGACACTGGAACAGGTTGCCCAGTGAGGCTGTGAATGCCCCTTCCCTAGAAGCAGTCAAGGCCAAGCTGGATGGGGCTTTGAGCAGCCTCAAAGGGACCTAGAGAGAGGTGTCCCTGAGTAAAGGGGGGCTTTGGAACTAGATGGTCTTAAAGGTCCCTTCCAATCCAAACCATTCTATGATTTTTCCCATCTTGACAGGTCAGAAGTTCAGTCAAATCCCAACACCCTTACAGGCCTTCACTTTCCAGTATGGATCACAAACATTTGCTTGCTTGTTCCTAACAAAAAAATAAAAAATTGTTCATAAGCATTTGACACGTATTTCACTGAGTCAACACAAGATCCTAAAATATTCTACCACCAGAGCTGAAATATCTCTTTTTATGTATAGAATTCAAGAGGCATGGGTATTGTCAAAAAGCATTAAGGATTGCTAAGAACGTTCTCCATTGCTACAACCTGCTCTAAATCAGCTGTTCTAATACTGCTTTTCTAGTCTGAGATAGATTTGCTGATGGGGTAAAAGAAAATTCGTACTGTGTAAAAAGTTCAACATTTTCACTCTGTAAACTGAAATAGAGAAAGAAAGTCTTTCAGCAAAGACCTACAGAACTTCATGTTGATGACTTCTGTCTTCATATATTGCACATGGAGTCTACAAATTCACTGTTCACAATTTTTCTGTTTCTATGAGTATCATGTTGCACTCACTAACCATAAAACTCACAAACATCAAATAGGAGATTGTATTCTGCAGTGACATCTGTGTTCATCTGAAGATCTCAAAGAACTTTGGAAAGATGGATCAGCACTGCCTTTATTTTGTAAGTCCAGAGCTCAGAGGGTTTATGTGACCCATTCAAGGACACACTAGGATATAGGAGAAAAAAGGAGCACCAAGGTACCAATTGAATATCTGAATTAGGAGCATAAACTCTTCTATCATAAACTATGAAAATAGTGGAAAGCAGTGCTTCACTTGGGAATCTGGAACTGACATCTGGGGGCCTTATCTATTGACTGTGCAGTCCATTCCAGCACTTTACAGTCCAAAAGGGACACACTGATTCCCTGCTCCTATGTGGATTATGAGCTACGAATCTTTTATTGGGTTCAAAGTGAGAATTCATGAAAGTTTAAGGAAATGGACTGGGGGAGTAAGGGAAGGTTGCTTTTTGGTTTGTTATTTTTTTATTGGTGGCTTTAACATTGCTTTTGTTTTGTTTTTAACGAAACCAATTGACCATTTTTTTGGTATTCATGATTTTAGAGAGGTATTTTGTTTCCTTCTTACATCAGGTGCTCATTTAAGAATACATTTTAGAAATAAAATATAACAATACATAATAAAATAATTTTAATCCTGGAATTCTTTTTGGGCACTAACCTCAATAAAACAAAACTCTTCCCACAAGTTTGCCGCTCTTTATTCCTTCACATCCCCTATTTTATGTTTCTTGGAACGATTAAAGCATCAATAATCCCTCATAATCTCATTCTTTAAGTACACGTTGTTTCCTTTTAGACTTACATAAATGATAACATAGGCCAGTCTATCAACTACTCTCAGCCCTTCTAGTGCGAAATTTTTCTCATGGAAAAGATTTATAGCAAGTAGGCTTCCCTACTTACAAAACCAAGATTTTCTTAACAAAAGACATGATGTGACTCAGAATGTAATTTCCACTTGAAATAAGTCACATTGTTATTTGGCACTTTTCATTAATGCGTGAGAAAAAGTCTGTGTCATGGGAAACAGGCTCCTGGTTACCTCAAAATTCTTCAAGATAAAAGAATAAAAGTCAAATGGATATATTTGATTAATTAATTGCAAAGATTATTTTAAGGGTGATACCTTCCTTTATCTGTTGCAAAGTGCCCTTTTGATAACATGGAGATGAAAGCACCATTTTAAGACCATCCAGTAAAAAATTCCTACACTCTGTGGTTATTTTTTGTAATAAAATGTAATAAGAAGCCAGTTTCCCAAGAAGTAAGAACATCATCAGCACAGAGCACGTTTGTTAACCAAAGATGACCATTTCGCATTCATTTTCAACTACTAGAATAAATAACCAGAAAAAAATTGTCAAGGTATTCAGGTAGCTGGTGAAGAGCACTCAGTTTGTGAGGTCCATCAGGAGTACTTTTGACCTGTCCTTGATCAGCAGTTCCACCACAGTTCTCTGCAAGTCACAGTGAAAACCATAAACACCAGATACACTCAACTAACGTGTTTCAGATCTCCCAAAGCCTGATTTGTATTTGATAGATTATATCAAATATTACAAGTTTGTTAACAAACTTGTTAACTTTAGCATAATAAAATAATTAACATAATAATTTAACTGTCTTTAATAAGGAGTTAAATCACTAGCATGAAGTATTAGGGGCCAACTGTTCAGCAGTCTGGCTATAAATCTCTAGAATACCATCCACTTTCACCTTGAGACTGTTCTAAAAGTATTCTACCGTGGATTTGTTGAAAAGTCCATCAAACTAAGTGTTAAGTAGAAAATCAGAATCTGAACTACAAAGATTTCATTTCCTCTGGAGAAGAGTCTGTTCTCCAAAAGTTGGGTTTTTTTTAAGCATATCTACTAACATTGAAAAACTGACCTCCTGAAATCTGTAATAAAAGTGCAGTTGTTTATTGCAGTGCTAGGTTTTTCCCTTCTTTTTATTTCTCCCTCTTGCTTTGGGCTGTCTTTTTGGTTCGTTTGCTTGAATATTATTCCTATATTTTATAGTTATGTCTGAAAATATATCTATAATATGTAGATTTTTATTAATCACTTGTTAATTCACATAGGTTCAAAATGTGGGTTGCACATACAGTGTGGTCTGTTGAGGTGAAAGACAGGTTTTTACTCACCTAAGTTTCTAAGTGAATGCAGAGGTGTTGTAGACGTTATTTATGGGGGAGCATGTATGTCAACTTATACTATTGCTTTGCATTAAACACCAGAGAATGCAGGTTCAAAATTCAATGAGATATTTTCCTGTACTTGAAGATTTACTTCTTTGCAAAGTGGCTACTATACTGGTGACCAATATTTCCACATGCATAAATAGGTAGTACTTTAAAATCTTACTATTCTCAAGATTTTCTTACATCATTCTTTGTCTCTGATGAATACTTATGGCTTCTCAAATGCTCATTAGAAAGATGTTGCCCATTTAGAGTATTAAATAGTTGTCTCTGGAGGTTCTTTTACATACTAAAGATAATGAAAATACAATATATCTCTTTCCTTTGTGAGTAAATTTTGTGCTTTTCTATCATCCAAATGCAATAAAGCTTGGTCAAACAGTACTAAGAATTTTCCCATTTAATGTCTAGCCTACTTCAGGAAGTTATTAATTTCCTTTGATAGTGAGCTGTATTTCCCCTCTTATCTTAGAACATTCTGCAGAATGTAATGCTCACTAGCTGTATTTTGTGATCCAGGAAGAACACTGGAGAACTCTTCCACTGAGCTAATTTTATGTCAGAAAGAATATTCATTGGCCATTCACAGTGCTCTAATGAGGTACAAGGAGAATTGTGAATTACATCTTTCTTCATTCATGTAGAGCCTCTGCAACGAGAGCACCTTGAAAAAAAAGTTGTGAGTATATGTACACTGAATAAAGACACCAGTACCAGTTGTAATATGTTCCTGTTGCTGCAATTGCATTTTGCTCCAAGTGACCAGTTCCAAAAATTAAAATCTCATCAGTGCACAAAACATAGAACTTAATGCAAGATCTGTTGTTTTTCATGTAACAAGATGAAGTTTTGTATCCCACAGAGAACAAAGGTTTGGGGCACCTTCTTTAAAAAGAGAGAGATTCTATTCAATCTAATCAATACAGCTACTCTGTCAAAAGCGGAGAAATGAGACTCACAATTGAGAAAAACAGAGAGCAGTCTGTTAAGCACACTGAATGAGCAAGAACGTGTAGTGTTCTCAGCCACGGGATTTACCTTTTTCAAATTCACTTCAAAACTGGAAGTTGTGCTTGGCAGTCACTTTGTGTTCTAACAATGATGAGGCCTAACACCCAAAGGTAGCTGAAAACTGCAAGTACATTTCTGGCAATGACAGATTAGCAATTCCCTCCAGCTGAACATTTTCAAAACAAAACATTTCACAGTTCTGTTTCATCAGAAAACAAAGGGGATGGGGGGGGAGAGAGAGAGAGAGAGGTTATTGATAATAATCAGCTAATAAATACATTTGTTCTTCAAACCTTTATCATCTTTTCAGTGTTCTGTCCATTGTAGAAGTGATCTGGTACCATACTAATTGATGGGTGCTAGCTTACTCCTATAGCATCTTTTGATTACGATTTCATTTAATTTCTTGTTGGATGACATGTCTAGGCACAACTCCTCTATGTAGTTCCTTGAATAGGTACTACGAGTTAAATGAAAGGAATAAACATAAGCTGAGCAATTTTATCCTTTGCTGCATACAACAAAAAGAACAACAGAACTTTGTTCTCCACTTTTGAATATTTAAATCAATTTGAGTGCAATGAATCAGGCACTGCAATACAAGCACATTGTGCTGGGGAAATCTTCTCTATTAGTGTCTCACAGTTCCTAGATCTTTAGTTTTACTACAGTGCCCACAAGGACAGCTTTTACAGATGTACTAGGAATCTGACTTTTCATTACTACTATTATTATTATGAGCCATGAATGTAAAAGTTAGTGAATCCCCTCTTTCGTATGTCTTTTTTTTTAAAAAAATACATAAGTCAGAGATGTACAGAAACATTTGAAAATGTGAACATGAAAGACTCAACTGTAACAAGATAAAAATGAATATTCCTTTAAACAAACTAGAAAGGTTTATTCTAGTTTTTAAACACTTGCAATTGGCAACCCTGGAACTTACTGCACACCTTATTTTCTCATCAAAGAGACTGGGCTCTTCCTTGCAAAACAAATACATAGGCTTTTGCAAACATGGAAATTTTTACTTTCTGAAGAATCACCACTTGAAACATTCCAGATGAATCCATAAAGTCAATAAATGTTTTTGGCTTGAAGCATATAACAGATGCAGCCAAACAATTAGAAAAGGCCAAAATATATTATGCAAATTGGATGTATTTAGCACGAACTATCTGCAATTTCTATATAAACAAGTGATTAGAGTATTCCCTTCAAAGGCCAATGTGATTAATGCAAAAACTTCATAAATTCACCTACTGCCTAATGAAGTATAAGTATTTTCACTAAGAGTTATCACAAGTAATACATTAGTTATCTATAAACAATAAAGATTTGAATGATGTTACAACACCTGCACATTTTATCTATGGTTTTGTAGAATATAAGAAAAAAAAAAAAAAGAAGAAGAAAACCATTATCACCTTGAAATATTCACAAATAAAAAATAATCACTTTAACATAGGTAACAGTGGATAGGACTATGGACACAGTAACAGGCTGAAAGACTTCTCGAAATTCCCCACCCAGGCACACTAAAGTATGTAATGATGAGCATTGATACCATTCTCTAAACTGGAAGCAATGACAGAAGAAGAATCTGACTGACCATTTGATAGTTTACTGAACTGAGACTTTTTTAAATTTTGAAGCCCAACCACAGACGTTTCAAAAGACATTTTGCAGGCAAAAACAGGCCAAGTAACACATATGAAGGATTCACTACTGTCTGCGGAATAAATAAGTCAAAATAAACATTCACATGGAGGAAGGCCTAGAAGGAGCTCGTATTTCCTCATTTGTATGCATTTTAGTCAGGCCCTAAATGTAAGCTGTATGTCGGGTTGGTTTTTTTTTTGTGATTTCATAAAATGTTATTAAACTGTCCAGTGTGGTGATAGGTACTATATGATGCTGCAAAACATTTACTGTTCTCAAACCCTAAGCGCTCCTGAAGCAAACGATCACTTCCATCTGCAGCAGGGAGCTGGATAAAAAATATAAACTAAATTGTAGCGGAAAGACAGCAGGGAAAAAGGATCAACTGCCACAATTTATTGCTGTAGTTTAAATGGTGCGGCAACTTTAACATGGTAGCACAGACAGGGCACTTATAGCAATATTATTCTTGTTACAGCACTGCACTGTCAGAGAAAACAAAAGCTCATTCACTGATGTTAAATATAGTAGAGGAGACGTAGGGAACTGATTTGTACATCATGGCAAAATGGGATATCCTTCCCTTTCCTGTTGTGATCCATACTGGAACGTAACAGACAACTACTGAATGTGGCCCACTGTTCCAAAGCAAGATTAACTGAGATGCTCCGTGGCAAGCAAATAAATTTGTTTCCAGTGAAGTAACTATTCTTATAGAATGTCACTCCTTCTCACAGCATAAAGAGACAGGTATGGCGTTCAATAAAATGCGGTTTTTATTCCTGTGTTCTTGACTTGAAGAGATATATGACTTACTCAGCTCCTTTGAATTATAAGCTCTGAGATCATGGGGGTTTTGTTTGTTGTTTCTCTTTTTTAAGGAAAAAAAAAAAGAATGCTATCACTGTCACTATATAGTAGCTAAGTGACTAAAAAAAATGGGAATACTATTTTCCATTCAGTGTAACCCTGTGCAAGAATCTGAAAGAGCAGCTATTCATATAAAGTACCCAGAAATATTGCAGTCTTTGTTTCTATATTTTCAAAAGCTAATCCTACCTAGATTTGAGGTACTCAAGCATATCTATAACAAGTAACTGTGTGACAAGAGATCCAAATATGACAAGAATTATTATCTAAAAAGAAAAAAGAGAATCTATAGCTCTTTGTAACATCTAATATTCTTTAGCATTTCGAGTAATTAGCAGCTTATTTCAAAAACATTTGAATAGTTAACAGATTTGATAACTATGGTTAATCCTCATTAAAATCACGATTACAAGATATAATTACATGTAAATAAGAAAAATGAATTCAATAAAACTCTTACCCTTTTCAATGTTGGGCACTATGTTGGGAATCATACAGTACATACAATTAGATTTACACTGCTAAGCTAAAAATATTGGTGAAGATCTAAAAATGACGAACAGTGCCTTTTAAATTAATGTCTTATTAGTTGAGTGAAGTACACTGACAAAGAATAATTTATGCTTATTCAAACTGCTCTCGACATCTTCAGGTGTTTCCAAATGAGCTCACAGAAGAGTGATTAAATGCATCTGATAACAAGCCACACATTGCTGAAATTACTTACCGCCTCATTTTATGATTAATTAAACATGTAGATTAAAGTTGCAAAAGAATTTAGATTAATGAGCAAGTTAAGTCTTGCTGATATAAGTGAATTGGGAATTGGATGCTCTGTGGAACTTTATAAACATGCATTTTATAATGAGTAAGACAAGGCTACATGTTGAATCCTGGCCACAAGGGCCTTTGACGATGCAGTCTTTTTTAACATGGTTTGACAGCTTTCAAATAACATTCTACTACAGACTTTAAACTTTGTGCATTGCTGTAAAACATGAGGCTACATAACTCATGTATTAGGAGTACGATTATTTCAAAGCTCTCCAAGGTAATGACCCCCTGTAGCAGCAGCTGTTCAGAAAAATTACAAGCTCGATTGTTATTTTAATCAGAGAGAGTTTAGTAGTTAAAAGCAGTTATGCAACTAGTAAAATTATATGACACTTCATCAGCAGCCTTATAACATCTTTTGTATCCTTGTTCCTCTCCAATTCCCCCATCTAAAATCCTTGGTCTTATTAGTAAAACAGGGTGCTTAGTCATTCATGAAAAATTCAAAGCCATTTGTTAAGCCTGGTTTCTGTGCAAGGCAAGGTAACGTTTAAATTTATGATGATTCTTTATCAGCTCCAACAGCGTGTCAAAATATCTGCTAGGTTTGCCAACTGTCCAATTTTTCCTCTTTTAAGATCTGCTATACCTAATCCACACAGCTCAGTCAGTGTCAGAAAGCCAAGTTGGACTTTATGACTTTGCAGGGCAAAACCAAATCAGATCGTTAATAGAGATGTACTGCACTTCACACAAGGATGCTGAGACTGAAGCTACTGAACTAACCTTATGTTCACGTCACCTCCACCAGATTTCACATTCTATTGCACAGAGCTGTTGCACGAAGCTACTCTTGCAAGACTCACCTGAGATGGCTGGTTACTTTTAAACCATCCAGTTCTAAACTATCCTGTTTTGTCAAAGCTCTACACATACACACAGAAATTAAAAATCAGCAAAGAAAAGACTATACACGAACCAAATTTGCTAAGGTTGCAAATTCCAGGTATTGACCTCCGATTATCTACATGTGCTCATCTTTTCTGAGAATACATATCAACAGAAATACAATGTCTTCTGCTGTAAGTTTTACAGCAGAACACATAGTTCGAATATTTGGACTTCTTTCCAATTCACTGTAGCACAAGTTAATTCTGAAACTTCAGGCAGATCAATATGCGTATCACTTAGAACACTGAAGCTACTAATTCCTATTTATTATTTTAGAACATCACTCTGCATTGAAAATGTTTTCATTTAGAATCACGAGATTCATCTGGTTAATTAAAGTTGGTACTCAGTATGTCACTTAGGGCCAGGCCTGTCTCTTGTCCGGATAACCATCTCCTATCCTTTCTGTTCTATTTTCTAGATGACCATGAGCTCTTAGTGGACGGTTTTTCTAGGTGAAACATTTGAAAGCATCTCTAAAAATATATTTATTTATTTATTTATTTATTTTACATGCAATATGACAATTTTTAGACTGCAGTCTTTGCATTTGCTAACTAACCCTGCCTGAGAATGCTCGCTTTAGCACTACCAGCTAGAGTCATCAGCCTTTCTTCAGAAGATACAGCTCTTTTTCTTCACTGCATTTTGGCTTTGTAGTGTAGCAGACTGCAGTTGTGTAAAAGCACACAACTATTAAAATGTAGTAAACTGCACTTGTAGTTAACTAACTTGTCAAAAAGGAAAATAAGAATGCATTTGTATGTTTTAACTTTCAATATGCTAAGAACATTTATGCTCTTCTATTTCAGTCCTGGACAATTATGTTCTGCTTTAAACACACTCCTGCTATTGAAATTCAGTATACTGCAAACAAGTCACAAAATATGAACTGAATTTTTCTTCAACACAGGCTTGAAACGCCCAGGAAAAAGAGATGGTTTTTTTTTTTTTTCTTTTTTTCTAGTTCAAGCAGTGAAAAAAGTAAGTTTAAAGTCAAATAAAATGGTTTACTTTGATTCAGTAAATGCAAGCCGAAGGTTAGTCCACAGTAGTGTTAGCAAGTTGTTTTTATAATCTTTGCTATGCAGCAGAACAAAATCTCATAGCAGGTATTACTGTAGATTATTTGATACCAGCTACCAAAGATATATCTGATATCCTTAATTATTTGTGAAATTCACTGTGTGCAATTTTCCATCTAGTGCAGTGCTTTCATGCATTTTTCCACTTCTCTGTCATAGAAATTTAACGTATTCTACTGACAGAAACTTACTGAGTGCTTAGATGAAGTAGAACAGACATAAGATCTTCGGGAACAAATATCCTGAAGGCTTTAAGAACACATTACAGGATAAAACAAAGAAGTGGCAACCTGCCACCCAGCTCAGAGCCCAAGGCAACAAGCTAATGAAAAGGTCATTTTTCTGTTTGCATTATGAATTTAAAAATGAAAGAATACATTTTCTTCCCATACCTTTACTATTCTCCAGAACACAGAGATTTCTCACTAAAGACATCTCCTAGATTAAGTTATTTGTTCACAGGGCAAACCAGTGCTACACCTGTCACCATCACCACATTGCACTGAATCAGTGTTCTAAGCAGTTTAAAGAGAAGAAAATGGAGAAAGAGTGATCTGGTCTTCACTGACAGACTAGGCTTCAGAAAAACTGCACAAAAAGTAGTTAGCTGATTAAACTTTGAACTGGTCAGTGGGCAAAGCACAGTTTGTCCTGCTTTCAACAGAAATCTTGTAATGGATTTTAAAAGACCCTGAAGAAAGCTTTCAAATGCATCAACGAGTAAGAATTCTCATTCCTGTTTTTGAAAGTGACTTGGATTCTTAGAAGCACAGTTACTATAAACTTTCAGCAGGATTTAAACTTCTAAGGGGAATTGACTGTAAATTTTCACCTAAACCAGCAATCCATAAGCAAACATGACAGCCACAATTCTCTATATTCTGCCCTCAATCTTTTGCTAAACATAAAGCAAAAAAATCTGAGAAATGCCTGCTGAGATTTCTGGCAGAAATTCCCAGTCATGAAGAGTCCTGGGATAGTCTATTGTTGAGTTCATCTGCAGCAGGTATCTGAAGCATCCCCTAGATATGCACAGTGAAACTGGCATTCTGAAAGTGATACTGCAGCTCTTAAGTCTTTGGATGCTTTAGAAGTGTTCTGGAATAATATTCTTCTGCAGCCAAAAACTGAGACCACTTTTAACTGTGCATCTACTTTTACCCAGGAAGCAGGTTAAAATTCTTATGTTACTAAGACACAAAAATTAAAACATGTAGATGAAACATAAAGATATAAAAGAACTGTAATAAATATTTTGCCCTGGAGATGTTCCAGTGGAAAATGTTGCTAACTTGTCCATTTCTTCAAGAAGAGTGTGTCCAGCAAATCTCATCTATTATAGAATGATATATTTTCACAGACAGAAAGGGAGACTGCTTCAAAGCTATCAGTCAGAGCTGACTACAGAGCGGGATCCTCCTACTCAGCTGTTCTCCAGAATTACTTCCAAGATGTAAATAATGAACAAAAAAACTCAACTGCAGAATTAATGAAAATAACTCTGATTTATAGTCCATATCTAATTTGTACACATCTTCTATTGTAAGAAAACAAGCACTGAGAATTAATACCTTTGGTCTTTTTTTGTAACACAGTAATTGCACAGAAGCATTGCTAATGTTTGTACCAAAGACCTTCCTGGCTTCTGTGTATCCCGTACCGCCTGACAGAAGAAATCAAAGAGGTAAAACAGTTTGAGATTAATTGTTTCAAAAGAAGAAACCTTCCCACTGTAATACAGAATAAATAAAGAAATCTTAGCTGGAAGGAATTAGGGAGTTGCCTTTTAAGTCATCATACTAACGTATGAAACAGATATAAAATTCTCATGCTGGTAGAACTGGCCCGCATCCAGAATTGATGGAAGGAATGTTAACGGAGGAATAAACCCAATACATACCCCCAAAAAATGGACAGAAATATGTACATGTGCCAGTAGCACGTGAAGACAGATAGCGCAAAGAATGCTCAGATGATATTTGACATCACTAGCACATGATAACAGACTGCATTATATTTAAATATAAGAACGGGATGACATGTCTCAGCTTCCAAAGCTCATCATGCAGGAGATTTTCTCACTTAGCTTCTATAACCATCTTCAATTAGCCTTAGGCATCTCCCCATGAAAGTGTAAAAACAGAGAAAAAATAAGGATCATCTGCATATTTTATTCCATGAGGAAAATTGACATTTTTATCAATTTTCTGAAATGAAATAATGCAAAAGATGACTTCACAAAAGTAATTTTGATATAGTTTAGAGGTAATAAAACTAAGTTTAGATTAGCAGAATTAAATTAATTCTAATGAATTTGTAATCCTGTGACCATGGAAAGCAGAGGCTAATTCACACGGTTGTTGGATATTATTGTGCCAGAACAGATTCACCCTGTTAAAAAAATACAGCAACTACCTTATATACGTGCACACACAAACACAAATAATATGTATATATATACACACTTATATAAAAACCATATTGTTCCCCTGGCAATAAGGTATCTGTCTGGATGATACTCTGTTATCAGAGATCCTACATATTCACATTTGTTTTACTGGGTTTCTAGAATAACACCATTTAATGAACTACGTCTTCAGCCTGTGACTGTTGCCAATGTGTTTTGTCACTTAAAATTCAAGTTTTTCCCAATTTAGCAGTATTTTACTGCAATGATCATTATCCTTGACCAGATTCAAAATAACATTCAAAAAAAGGATTCCCAAAACTTCGTATGCAAGTTTCCAGACTTGGAGAACTGTGAGTAGAATTATCTTTTCACCCCTTCTTTTTAAGAATCTAGAACATAGCCTTATTTCAAACAAATAAAAAAATATATATAGGGTATGGTATTCACATATCCTAGTGATAATTTCCACAGTAGGTATTCATAGATGGCTAACAAGAAAGTTCAGTAGACCCATGGATTCTTATGTAACTGGTTTTCAGGGTCTGTCATCTTACACAAATGAAATTACAAAATTACTTATTAAAAAAAAAAAAAAATCAGATTCCAAAGGAACTCGTTGTTCCATTATCCTTCCAAAACCAACATTTTGAAGTAACACTTAGGTCTAGATCTTCCTTTTGTCTTGTGAACTGATTATGATATATAACCAAAATCTAGCATGTAAATGCTTGTTATATTCAACTGAAAACAAGAGAAAAATGTTATGGAGGAGCAACACTTGTTGCATGTTAGTTGTTATGTGTTGTTTTTTTAAGTCTGCTGATTCTGCTCTCTACAGTGTGTTCAGATAAAATTGTGTTTTATCATTCCAGAAAGCCACACACCTTCTGTGCATGGCAGAAATTCAGTCTCAGTGGATCCCACAACAATTCCATCAAGATACTAAACAGCATCAAGAAAAAGTGTTGTCAAGTACTAGAGATGAAAGTTCTGGCAGCAAAGAACAAGACATCCACTATGTGTCACAGGCTTTTCAACATATTTCCATTTCTTCTTGGGATTGGTTGAATCGAAGAGCTTGGCAACCAAATATATGTCTGTGCTTAGAGAGAACTAAACAGAACGAGGATGGATTACTTCCCTTATTTTATGGGCAGGAAATTCTGTACCTTTACAGGCTCTAGACCCAACTGTGAAGGTCTTGGGATTCAAGCAATTCAGTGTTATTATTGTGGACTCATCACTATTTTTCTGTTAATTTGCTTAAGAGCAAACAAGCAAAATATATATATCTACCTCCCCATACCCAACGTTTACAAATGAAAGATAACCAGACATTCAAATACATTTGACTGTAAGTAGGTTGTCTAAAACTCTAAAAGACACTAATGTTTTTGATTAATGCTTTTTTCTTAAGAAGGACAAGAAAAGTCATACCAGTTAGTGTTTGCAGGACTACCAATGGATCAGATGTTTAGAAAGAGTGAACTGTGTTCATGGAGTTCATGAAAAATTGTAAGGAAAGCAGAACTAAAAGATTAAGCAGGAGTAAAAAGGAATTATTACGTTCGCATCAAAACCTATGACTCCTTATAGGGCACTGTGAGGTCAAAGATATGTTTAGAAAACAAGGGAACTTCAATATTGTTAAATCCAGGAAGTTTTCCAGGCTGGGGGAGCTAGGAGAACGATATTTAAATTTAGAAACACAAGAGCCTTATGAACTTTATCACCACATTAAGTAGCAATATTTACTTATTTATTTTTAACTTCCCTGAGAAATCTTTTGTATTTGGAACTCTGTAGATTAAAAGGATGCCCAAACTTATCTGCGAGTCTAGAAACAGGACTAAGTGGCTGTTCTCAAAAGACTGTAATTCAATAGACCTCTTGGATAGGAGCTTGAATAGGAATATAATGACTACTCCACTTCATCATCTAGTATCTGTTAAAGACATTTAAATACTTCCTTAGTAATATTACTTCCTCTGGTTACAACAACTGCAGACTGAGACATCCTGGGAAAATATTCTCTTATCTATAGAGCCTCTGTTTTTCTGTTACTATGAAACCTCTGTCCTTCATTAACATTCAAATCACCTTCTTTCTCTGCAGCTGGTGGAGATGCACTTCACTTTTTTGTCCTAGCAGTGATATAGCAGAACCTTTAACTAGGAATGGGATGTCTCTGGAATCACCTTCAGCCTTTAACATTTATGAACTTTGGTTTGGTAGAAACGTGGCTGTAAAACAGGCTGTGTACTGTAGATAGCTATAATTAGAAATCATTCTTTTTTCAGGGAATTTATTTCTTGATTTTAGAACTGTTGTTTGGAATGTACTGGCTACAAGCACTGCATAACAAAATGTGTCTGGTGAGAAAAATATTTTCTTTTATATATATCAATATTCTTGCTTCTACAATGTTATTTTCACACTTCACTCAAAAATATACTAACTGTTATAATCCTATTTCTGTATCCCTAACTTTGAAGAAAGAACAGTTTAGGACAGCAGAATTCAAGACTTCATTTGGCACTGCCTATTAGGCTTAGAATGTGGTTTTGCAAACAGACTTGAAAAACCATCAAAGAGATCTTCAGCTCAGTCAGAATTAGGAGAGAAATTGAAAGGTAGATTTGGACTGAAAACTAGATTACTTAGCTGAGTCAGAGAGCCAAAGTCTATGTCTGTTCCTTTTAATAACATCAATTAGGCCTTCCCTGGACAGAATTACATACGTATGACTTATTTCAGTGCCTTTTTACATGCACAACTGTGTGGCAGGAGTGGAATGCCTGCAGCCACGATTGGTTATTTGGGAACTCCTAATACCAGGGTTAAATATCTATTAACCAAATATATGAGCAATCTGGGTCATTATCAACAATGAATGTTTAATTAATAAAGAACAAGTTTAATATATCTATTGTAAGAAACATTCCCTCAATATTCGCAACTGGAGAAAATGCAGAATTATTTCTAGAACTGGATCTTAAATTATGCCAGCTATATCTATTCTATTTCAGAGTTACTAAAAGTTATTTTCTTCACTATTTATTTTTCTTTTTTAAATGCAAAAATAATCTTCTTTCATTCTTTTCAGTTTGTGACACTGCATTTGTTGCTATGATCAATAACTGCAACACTGCTATTCAATTACCAATGAATGGTCAATCACTATTTACCATTTGTTCTTCAGTTTGGAGAACTTGTGCAATTGCTTGGTAAAAGAAAGATCTTTTAAACAAAATTTAACAGAATCAGCACTACAATTTGAGAAAGACAGCTTCAGCTTTTTAATATTCTTCTGTTTGGTATCTATATTTATTGGTAATATTCTCAGGTCTTAGTTAAGTCTGCAGTTTAATTTACTGTATTTGATCTGAAAAAAATATATTTTCAAAAAGCTGTCAGATATTAAGGGAAATAACATAAAGCTGCTGTATTCAAAGTACTGAAGGCATTTCTTTCATGAACACTGACTGCACTATTTGTTCTGCAGGGCAGAAATATGATCAAATATTACATAAATATAACTTTGAAGATGTTTTTTCATAGCCATATAGATGCACAATTCTCTAAAATTATGACTGGCCAGAGAAAAGAGGCCTTATTTTTACAAATATTTTCATCTGAAAATAAGTTTTTGGTGCAAAATTATGAACAATGGTGATGAGATGAATAAATAAAGCATATAATTTACATTGTGTATAAAATATGCAGAAACCTGGATCCTTTACAAGAAGTAAGACATTTTCTAAAGGTTGCGAGGGGAGTTGGAGTCATATCTCTGTAGTCTGAAACGGCACTTAGTGCAAGAAGAAATGGTTACGATTGTGTTTATAAGTGCAATAATAACTGCAATTATTGGAATCAGTGTTAGAGCCATTCCTGGAGACTTTCACTAACTCCTATTTTGGGCACCAGACTTTGCCTTTCCTGATAAGAGCGTAGTTTAAAAATATTAAATAGTTAATCAAAAATTAAGTAAGGAAACCAAGATGAAACAACTTGCTCAAAGCCGTAACAGAGCCAGGAGCAGTAACCGCTTGGCCTACTGCAGGTCAACTTCTATGCAGCCTTTGAAGGGTTCGTGTTTTCTTAACTCCTGAACACTCACAAAAAGGGATTCTATGTGCTCAAATTTAAAAGAATCTGAACAGCCATGAGGAAAGACACGTAGAAAAAATGTATCAGTGTTGTACATAGCAAAGTGGAAGGAAGATATGTACGTACTCCTAAGGAGAAACAAGCACATGCAGTTTGATCCCTCCTATCTTTACTAATTCAAACCATAAAATTAGTCTCTAGGATATAGCCTCCCATTCGTTTGCAGGTGCAGCTCCCCTGAATGCTAATGTCGATCACATGTGCTTACAAAGCAAAGCAAATTCCCCTAAATTCCAATAGGCTGGACAGAACAACATTTCAAAAAAGCAGCTGTCGTTGGTAGTGTTCAAGTTTATTGGCAATCCTTAAAAAACTGCATCCAAAATACATACTGTATCTGATCTCAAGTTAAGAAGGCTTTTCTCTGAAGAGTGCTGAATCACTTTAATGTAGATTCTAATGCTGCCTTACTCCACTTTCAAGGTAGCTAGTAAATTCAGCTTTACTACAGTACTATAAAGATGTGGAAGAACTGTAATAGCATCTAAAAATGAGCTGTTACCACTATACTGTTCAGTTTAGAAAACTCTAAACAGAATACTGATGAAAAACGTTAATGTTAGTTTGCTGAGTTGCCAAGTGGAATAAGACAATTCACTATATTTTTCTGATAAAATGCAAATTATAATCTTTAAAGAATCCAGCATACTACCAAGGACTAAAAGAAAGATCTAAGCAACATTATATTTCAGTTATTTAATTAAAAATAAATAAATAGCTACCAACAACCATATTTATATAATCAGTACCACTGAGTTCTCAGCATTCACAGGATTTAAAACTCCTGCAAATTCCTGTCAATTGGAATGAAATACCTCAGAGTACTTAAAGCACCTTGCTGGACTAGGGCCTTAACCACATGTGCATTTACCTCTGAACAGTTTGCATTAGATCACCAATACAGTCTCAATAGACTGGTTAAGTAGTGACATTCAAACAGTTCTAACAGAACAAAATGTAAGAAATAAACCTTAAGTTTCTGATCCTTTAGCTTCTGTACCCAGGCTTCTGAATCTGAATTTCAAAGCAGAAAAAGGAATCATTTCTTTCATGGACAATGGTAATGAAATTATTTACAACTCAGCACATCCCCAGATTCTGTAGACCAGGTCGTGGCATCACCTCAGTCCTAGAACTCCAAAATGGCACGGAAGGTGCTGAGAAATGGTGAAAAGGGTAGGCAGTGTATCCCCTGGCATCTCTGCATGGCAGCTGGTGAAACAAAACAAAAATCAGATCGCTGCCTAGAGAGTCTATTGGCAACTCTCAGTTGCATCTGGAAACAATGGCCCATCAAAGCTAACTACATATTGTTAATATCCCCACCTAATCCAGGCAATGAGAAGGAAAAGTACAAATTCCTCTAGCTAATCTTGTTAACTTCCAGCCACACACATATCTCCAGTTTCCTACTTCCTGTCAGACGTTGCCACTGCTAAAGCAGCTTCCCCAGTGCTACCACAGACCTCATCTGCAGCCAGGTTGTAGCTGACGATGCACTCATGCTGCCAGAAGGCTTTTATTCCTCATCTCCTCAAAACACAGACGCTAAGGAGGCTTTGTTTCCTGCTCCCATCTTGCCAGCCTGCAGAGAAATTAGGGTAGTGCAGAACATCCCGACCTGGAAATACTGGGGGCTGGGAGACATATTTCTGAGGGCTAGATTGTGATTTTTGTGATACAGATTTTTTCAGCTACTGGGTTCTAAGCCTGCACAGTCTTATACTTGCAGCTATTGGCAAGTTTGACATTTTAAACTATGAAATACCAACCTATTTTGAAATTGTCCAAATCATTAGTTGTGGAATTTTCCTAGCACTTCATGAATACCACTGTTAATTGGGCAATTAACTCAAAACTACAGAATATGCTGTGATGGCATGATATGATATAAGCCATGTAAAAGAAGGAACAGCCAAGCAACTCAGTATGTTGAAAGATATTAATGAAGTGGCAAAATCTGCCAGAAAAATAATAATGGGTGATTTTAACTACCCCAATATTAACTGGTTGAATAACACATCTGTACATGGTTTGGAGAAGCAGCTTATTGATACTATAAATGGCTTCTTTTTGGAGCAGCTCCTTCTGGAGCATAGAAGAGGAGGAGTTCCACTCAGTTATTAATTTATTTGTGTGTGTTTGTGTTTGTGTGAGAAGCATGCAAGGGTGTTCTGCTAAGCAACAATGGCTACAGGACAATGAGGTTTGAATCTCAATGATGAAGTACTCGAGGGGTAACCAAATTGTTAATGGCAGGTGGGTGAGGAAAAAACCATAAAAAAGCAGCCATCTCAAACAGAAGGCTGCTTTGGAGGAGTGAAGGGGCTTATTCGCACTCAGAAACAAACCTGTACAGAGGTAAGGAAAAAAATTGAACAATAGGAAAGCTGCCATAGCCATAAAAAGCACTCTTCAAATGCATGAACTCTGCCTAAGTGTTTTTAAGAGGACAGAACGTTGAATATTGCCGTAGCTCACTGCTGGAAGTTGCACAATCTTAAATCTATACTGTGACCTGTGGCAATAAGAATGTATACATTCAGCTTAAAAGAATTGACCAGAAAAGAACTAATTATTATAGTTTGTTTCAATAACTGTATAATTATTCAAGTAAATTGGCCGGTGAAGAGGATGCACGTGTACAGATTTGTACAAATGTACAAATCTAGGAATCTGGAGTGAGATTACACAGGTCCTGCAGTTCTTTTGATGCAGCAAAAGCGTAACAGAATATACACGAGCATTCTTGATCATATTTCACAATCTGGAGTTTTAAGAATCTGTTAGTGTCTCATACTGGGCCAGAATCCTGGAGCGGGCAGCAACCAGTACCTAGTATTTGTATTTCAGAGGGAAATAAACATGCTTCTATTCTTATCAAACAAATTGCTAGGCAAAGGACTCCATTCTAACCTGTTTTAAGGATGTATAAGGACTATATGCTCATGTGGGACATCACCTTAATATATAAGCTATGAAAAAAAGCCAGTAATCTCACAGTGATAAAAACTTGCCCAGGCAATATAGGATAAATAAGCTCTTAAATATAACTGTTGTTAGGTGGATATGGGCTGGGGGAGTTTCCCCTACAGTTGTAGGGGAAATGACTTCAAAAATTTACATTAAAAAAAAAAGCTGGATCGTGATTTGGAGAAGGAAATTTTCCATAAAATTAAAACTTTCTAACCACACTTTAAGAGTATTGGGTTAAGAAGCAGCAGAGTAACATGAAACCTGCTGCTGACAAGTACAGAACATTGCATCTTAGAATAATTTCAGCTTCTTATTTTTGCTACTGGATTTTATACAAACTGTAATCACTTGGTAAAAATGGAACAATGAAATAAAATTTCAATAGTACAAACAAACCCCAGACATAAAACTAAAACAGAAAATTATCCTTAAGTAAATCAATAGTGCATGTTCTATTAAGATAGTTTGTTCGATACTAAATAATATCTCAAATGCAGGAGAAATAAGAATGAGTTCGGTGAACTTCAAAGAACAGTTTGATACACCAGGTGCATTTTGAAACATTTTTCTTTGTCTCTGAAATGTAAAGGGCTGCCTACTTTCCACTGATGAATTGACTAATCATGAGCCTGACGCAATGTTCATAAACTTTTGCTGAAGTAGGATCAAGGATTGTCACCACACACTCAAGTTAACAAGATCTCTGATCCCTTGTGCCTGCTGTACGAGCACCACTGAAGTTTTAGATGGTTTTCCCCTCCAAAAAATGATCTGGGAGGGAATGATTTTTTTTACTTTCATCATACTAAGCATTTGGGTTGCAAATGCTTGCACCTTACTCTGACCACTTCCAACAAATCTAGCTGTAGTTCAGTGTTACCAGGGAAACAAATGACAGGCTTCCCCAGCAACCAGGCAGTTTTCAAACAACAACAAAAAGAGTTCTATATATTGGATACTAAAACATTTCAGAAAGAACAGGTAATACAGCAGTAAGGATTCCAAATACACCGCCAGTTGGTTAGCTAGGCATTTGTCTTCCTTCTGGTGCCCTACAATAATTCAGCTCATCTGCAGGCCCACGTCTTTCAGTCAAACCTCCACTCCTGCCAATATCCACGTGGAAGTCATCTCTTTTTCTTGATCAAACTTTTGCTTTTGTATTAAAAATAAGAAGTTTGAATGAAGTCTTACATTTTGTGAGCGTTTCACTGGGGAAAGCAGGAGAGGTGACACTTCAAACACGCACACAACCTTCTTTGTTTTAGCATTGGGAATTAGATTAATTACTCCCTGGGGTTTCTTGGCTCCTGCAGGGAGCATCCTTCAGACCAACTTTCAGATTATGCAGTAATCTCTAATAAACCCATAAAGATAATATGGTATTTACACAACTAAGCGTAGTCTTTGAATATTTTATGATGCACAGTACTGAATCCTTTACACATATTAAGAACAGCAAGCTGCTCCCGGTTAGTTCAAATTGATTTTGTTAAATGTCTTGTTAACACAGATACCCTAAGCATTAATTCTTCCTCACTGTGCACAAACATAAACTTCTAAAAGTAAAAACAAAGTTTTCCATGTTATTTGTATTTTCATTGTCAATTAAAGTGCAGTCAAGAAGCAAAATCTTTTCATGTAAAATGAATTAAAAAAATATACGTGCTCATTTTTAAAATTGGCTTTTGTGCTCAATCTTGTCTTTAATATTTTAAAGTAACATTTTAAAGGGGGCTTCACTTTGATCAGCTCTTTTTAATTGATCAGCTCTTTTTAATTAACTTTAGAAATGTATTTTACAGTGTAGTCTTTATCAATTTTTCTATTTAGCTATTAACACTTATGTTTTACCTTCAACAGCCCATTATCAAATTTCTATTGAGTCAGGCTTTGGTACATAGCAAAGATCTTGATACATCTAGCAAGCAGTTAACCTCTTACCCCACATCCTCCTGTAACTCTGATTATGATGAATGAGTGGTTAGTTCTAAGCAATTCTGTTTTATGTCAATAAATGAATCAAACAGACATTGGTATATGTGCATTAGGGAGACGGAGAAAATGAAGCTGTCTGTAGGCATTTTACAACCCTCACCCTTTTAACTAATGCGATTCAAAAAGTTAATGCTCATATCAACTGTTGGTATTCTCTATGCATACCACTGAATAAGAAGTCCTTCACATCATTTGCATAGTAATGTACAGTGTGGCTGAAGAAAGTTTTCTTTACAGCTTTCCTAAGATCTAGCTGCTAAGAGACCTACAGCTTTGGTTTTGCAATGAACAACCGTTTCTTCCAAAACTATTCTTCAAATGCCTATCACTACTGAAAACCTGTAGGATTCTGTCCAAGTATGGACTTGTACAAATACTTAGCTTCCACGTTCTTATTTCAGCTTCCTAGCATAAATATTTCCTAACAGATACCTCTCTCAAGCACTTTGTACAACCTGAACTGCATATTTCATTCTTGCAGAAAAAGAAATATTTGATTGAGGATTTCCATTTTTTGCTTACTGAATTTGCAGAAGATTTTTTAGACAGCAGATGGATTTAGAGCAGCATACTTATGGAGCAGCAGCGGAGCAAGGAAGTCCTTGTGTTCAGAGCACGATAATCCTTTGAATGAGCATTTCTAGCAGCGCCTCCACTAAATGGTTAAACTTCATCAAAGCTACATACACATCTCCATCTTTATGCAGTACATCAGGAGCCTTCTGGATGGTTCTCACCCCTCTGTGGTGTCCTTATTTGACTAGTTCAAAATACTCGGGTGGCACAACAATATGATGAGCCCTTTGGGTTAATATTGATGCAAATTGTTATTTTTATATTATCTCTTGTGTCATATATTTCATTCTTCATTAATAAAAATACTGAAGAAGCTATGTTAAAAATCAAAATCTTGGAACTCTTCTAGGTGCACTATTTGCTTACTGTAGGAAAATCTGGCTAAAATGAGTACAATACCTACAGCTTCCACAGCATGAGCACACTGCATATCTATTTATTTACCAAGAAACAGTCTGTACAGCAAATAAAGAAGCAGCCAAAATAACATCTGCTGCACTCTGAAGGTAAATGGCGACTCAGATAGGAACATGCTTCAGTGCCAGCATCGTGCAATAGAAAGGCCTACTAGGAGAACCAGAAGTCCCTAGATGACCTTCCACAACCACACAGCTTTAGAAAAATTCACACAGAGGAGTCCATCAGACATCCCAGCAAGAGGCAGAGGTAGGAGAGGAGGGGCATGAGACACTTGGATACAGAAAAAAAAAAAAAAAGTTAAAAATGTTAATTTTGCTTGGATTTCTGTCATGTTCTCACCAGAGGAATGTTCCAGCCACCTTTCTCTCTCCAGTCTTTTTTCCTACACACTCCTCGCTTCAGGTACAACTGCACAGCACTGGACAGTGGAAGTGTATTCTTTCATTGTGCCCACTCTAGCGAATGTACACAGACATCTGCACCCCAGGCATTACTCAAGTTTAAAGAAACGTCCTTCTCCCTTCCGTTTTGTTTCTACACAGCTGAATCTCTCTGAAATACATCTACTATAAGTACACAAGAACTTTTTTTCTTATGAGAAAAATTATGTACCACTGTAGCTTAAGCACTGCATAAAACCCAAGTCAATTTTCTACTACATCAGTTTCTTTTCACCACTTGTAAAATAATCCCAAGAAAACAGAGCTTCAGATTGCTGAGGGGCTAGATCACAGTGCAGCCACATCATTTTACATTGGCACGTCACAAAATGTTAGCAGGACAGTAGGTAGAAGAGGAAAATGACCTCTGATACTTCCAGCACAAAAATGTTGCTGCACCAAACAGAGCTTCCAGTAAGGCACCCCTTTGCTTTCTAAATGGGTCTAATTGGTCAGATGGTGTAAACAAACAGTCTCTACATTTTAAATAAAACACTCCAAATCAAACTAAACAAGTATAAAGGTTGCCTACACAATCAAACTGAGGAAGAATGAGTTTGAAGCAGAAGGTACTCTGACAATATGCTCATTGAAGTGTTAGAACTGACGCAGTTTACCTACTCACGTTACCAGTTTTTTGTGTGTTGTGACGTATGATTATGTGTGTGCCCCCTTCACATTTATATTTTTTATGTTAAACCTTTCAAAAAATTGCTCCTGCTTTTCTATTCTAGCAAGACACTGGAGTTGGTTTCATTGGCTTTACCACAATTCACATCAGATTCTTTCTCCCTCTGTGTCAGTGTTTTCACTTTGCACTCACATCACAATAAAATGTTTGCAAAAAAAATGAAGTGGTAGTAATAAGTATGTATAATTGCTGATGTACAAGTAAAATTCATTTTACATGAATGCTATTGGAGGGCATTTATTTTACCTTTTGCAACTTTAAATAACCATTGCAGTTTCCTACTACACAAACCTACTTGAGAACAGTTAAATAAATTAAACCATGTCAAGACCACATTCTGGAAAAAAAAGTAACCTTTAGTTAGGACAATTACTCTGTGGGCATAACACAAAAGCACAAATGTCAAATTTTCCATGAAAGTTACTTTTGTATGAATCATCAATCCTGTTTTCTCCTGAACAAAAGTAGCCAAATATGACAAAGAAAAAAAAAAAGTTGTCTGAACTGGATGATCCAAGTAATTACATGTTACAGCAGAATGCATTTATGACAAAACTTTCAAAAATTTGAGGAAAAAGTTATTATAGCTCCTAGTTGAAATAGCTGTGGTATAGACCTATAGCACTATTTTGCTGATCTTGTTGTATTCCCATATTCAAACCAGATTGTTTTAAAGATTAATCCTTCCTAGCATTGATCTAAAGTCCTTCTATCTGGAGTACAGATCAAACAAACGCTGCAAAAATATGCCTGAGCACTATAGCACAACATTTTTAAGTTGTACACTTCTCTTATCATTTTTAAGTGCTGCACTGAATTGAATCTTCTCAGAACTATTTATACATACAAACATTTTGTCTTCCACACCAACCCCCAAAGACTCCATCTTATACAGTATTATCTGCTTAGGGCGGTTTTTGTTCAATCTCATGTCCTGATCCAGTTCTCATCAGCTTCCACAGTCAACTCACATGAATAAGTATTTGCAGAAATAAAGCTTTTAAACTGAAAGATCCTTGAGGTAACAGCCTGTCCTATCCGTGTATAGCACACAGTGAAAATTTATGACACTGTACATATTACTCTTGCTGAATACTAAGAATCTGTATCTGCTGAACTGAAACTTAAAGAACGTTTTCAAGTTAAGACAGGTACAATGGAAATGATTTAAGATCTAAACTTGTATTCATATAGGACATATACTTCAATCCTGCTGTCAGCATGTGAGGAGACACTGAGCTGTATCATTCAGTTTTACATCCTACATTTTATTTTCAGCTTATATGAATGTAGGATTTGTGTATGTTCCCAAATATACAGTGCTAAACATCAAAGCAAGTCCTTTAATTGAAGAATACAATCAGTCAGCAGCAGTATTAGCTGTCAGTGTGACTGAACTCTAAATTTGACGAAATTTGTTCAGACTGAACTTCCGAATTTGCAGAAAATATCTACAAAAGACAAGACAGCAGTTCATTTAATAGTTCTTTTGTAGAGTTATTTACTTGGCTTCTTTGGTAAGAATGCTAGGCCCTGTACTAAAATTTCTTCTCCAAAAGGCAGTGTACAGTTTTTTGATTATAGTCCACATTGCTCAATACAGTTTAGCTACTTGTTTGGCTGATCTAAACACAAACATTGTTTCAAAAGTGCATTTCATGTCTTTTTTTTTTTTTTTTTTTTTTTCTAGTTCTCACCAGAGAGCATTGTTGTAAAGGCAAGATTCAGATCAGGCAAGATTCAGATCAGGAGTCCATACAAAACTATTAGAGCATGTCCAAAGAAGGGCAACAAAGATGCTGAAGGAGGGCAAGAAATATGAGGAGTGGCTGAGGCCCATTGGTCTGCTCAGTCCAGAGCATAGTAGGCAGAGGAGAGGCCACATGGCAGCCTACAGCTCCTCACAAGGAGCTCTGCTCTCTGTGAAAGCGAGAGGATCTGAGGGAATGGCACGGAGCTGTGTCAGGGGAGGGGCAGGCTAAGTGTTAGGAAAAGATTCTACACCAGAGGATGTTCAGGCACTGGAACAGGCTCCTCAGGAGAGTGGTCATGGTGCCACGCTGCCAGAGTTTAAGGAGCATTGGACAATGCTCAGACATAGGGTTTGGATTTGGGGTGGTCAGGTGTGGGGCTAGGAGTTGGACTTAATGATCCTTTTCCAGCTCCAAGTGTATTTTATAATACTATAATACAATTACTAAAGCACTTTGTAAGTTCACACTACTGCATGAGCATAAATTAAACAATACTTACACCTTCTCATCCAACTAGCCTGTTAAGCACAAACATGTTCATCGTGAATCTTCTACAGTATTTATTCCATTGCTTTGACTAGAAAGCATGCTGATTGTTGAAGTACAAATAGGTATTGTTTATATTCACTGATATATTACTGTTTCCATTCATAGATCAGAAAAAAATGAGGCATGGGAAAGCCTAAGTGATTGCTTGAAAAACCACATAGTAGCAAAGCCAGGAAAAGTTGCATAAAATTCCTTGCTGTCTATTTAGTAATCACCCCATAACTTTATACTGCCAGCTCAAAACTTTTTTTCAAAGGTTGTACTTTAAAAAAATTATTTTTATAACAATTTTTTTTCTTTAAATATGACTGACAATGTTCATTAAAAAGATGCAGATGTCTACTGACCTATAAATGAAGGAAACTACAAATATAATAGTGAGGCCACATATGAAAATAAACATTTGTAAAGAGGAAGGGTTCAGTACAAATTGAACGCATTTCCATATTGAGAGGAGAAACAGCCATATTTTTCCCTGATGAATGTAGTTCTGTGAACATCTTTTTTCCACAAATGATTGAATAAATATTTATTCATAAACTATATTTGCGACTTAAGAGAACAGGCTGCATAGATTGGTTTCATTTATACTACATCATACAAGAGGTATTGCAATAATTTATATCATGACAAGTCTAAGTCCCATTAGATTCTCCTTATTATACTTGACTAAAGCTGAAGACTATCCAAAACAGCAATTCTGAAAGCTTTCTATTCATTGCATAAATAAGTGTCTTACTCTCATATCCTCTCCTCTAACTTTCCCTTTCTCAAAGCATTTATGCAGAGATCTAGTCTTATTTACTTTATTTGAACTTGGGCATATGCTTAACCATATTCTTGGGCCATGGCCTAAATGACTACACTCTCGGTCATTTTGCTGCAACCATAAAGGTCAGCTTTCTCCAGTTTAAATATAAATACATTCCCAATTCAACAGATACCAGTTGTTCTAGTATTTCCTCCATTAACCCATGTAACTTTTCCTCTAAAAGTCCTGTCAGTCTTGAATGGAAGCCTCAGTTCACTTCCAGAAACAATTTGCATCACAACAGCAAGACGCACTGATATGGTTAGCAACAATTGTAACTGATGTGTTATACTCTCATGAGTATTATAAAAAGAGATGAAATGAAGCTTGAAATAATGTGAATATATATTGTTAAATCAAGTATCTGTAGCCCTCGTGAATAAGTTGCTTAAGTTGGTAGCAAAAACAAACTACAGTAGTGAAATGCATTTCTTAATAAAAGAAGAATTTAAACCTACGATATTACAATAGATAGTTTTAAATAGTTTCCATTTGTTGTGCTGAGACAGTATCAGAAAGAGGCACACAGCAGGAAAATCATTCAATGAATACTTACAAATACACAAGAAAATCAGCCCCAGCTCCCAGAAATCACTGGTAGGTTGCTTTTGAATTCATGAAACTGTCCTGAAAATATAAAAGGGGGGGAGGGAGTTAAAACAAAAGAAAGCTCAGAATCGATGTTACCTTTTTTTATTATTGAATAATTATGATTTTTAACTATGTACTAAATAAAGCAGCACACAATACTGTTGTGACTATTTCAGCCAAGTAATTTACACAGAATCTGTTTCCAGGAAGCCAATACCAAGAGAAACAATTATTTCATTGTTCTACACCTCATGCCATAGCAACCCAGTCCATTGCAGCTTATAGAAACTGTCATAAACGCAAGCATGGTTATCTTTTAATAAGAGAAATAGTTTTGAGGCTTTCTTTGGATTGCTGTTTTTTGTTGTTGTTGTTGCTGCTGTTTTCTTTAGCATGTTACAGAACATTCATTACATTTTAAAAGTATTTTGTTAGTATCATTTTGCAGCTTGACTGGTTTAAAATATTACTGTTTGGGCATCTTTCACTGGAACCTGTCTGGGGCAAAATTTATACAGAAAGACAGTCTGACAATTTTGTTCTGGTATGGTCTAGATCCCAGTCAGAAGCTTAATCTAAGTACAATGTGTTCACTATAAGGCATGATTAAATCCAACATTCTTTTTCCTGCGTACCTCTCAGTTCTAGCTGGAAAGGTAGCAGATGCAACTCAAACCCACAGAGCTCGCCTTATAAAATTCTTTAACTAGCACAATGACTCACTTTATGCCTCTAAATATCCATGGTTTCCTCTCTCCAGAACCCCCATGCATTAGAAGGTAGTTCAGTAGTTTATTTTTATTGTTTGGTCTACATACAGCACATTTTTAGTTCTTAGGAAAACAAAGAAACTTTGTTGCAGAGCCCTTGTTTTCTTTCCAAAATGTGAGGATGGATATGGGTAACATTAAACTGAAAATAGTAATGGATCCTGGGCAACTAGTTTAGGTCAAAACCTTTTTGTTCTCCAGAAGCTATCTGATTAATTTACAGTTCATAAAACAGTGGGTGTAAGCTTAGTTTAAAAACATGTAACTATATTTAAGATGAAATCATCACTTTTATTAGCCTCCGGTAATCTTTAAGAAACACCTTCCCACAACATTTCTGTATCCTGAAGTACACCAGCCAGTACTGCACATTGCCTAGAGACAAGGCGAAAATACCAAACTTATCTTGATGTAGAATATCCTCCTTATTTCGTACACCCACCCTGAAGTGCATATTATTCATTCCAACCTAGCCTTCCCCCATCCCGAAAGTACACATTTAATTGTGTCTTCTCTCCTGTAATACCAACAGAAAGTCAACAAATCTCATTTGCTGTATCAATGCTGTGTTATTATATATTTTAAAAGCAAGTCTGAATCTCATTATCAGCTGATTTATGCCATTAGTGCGCTTTGGAGCCACCAATTAAACAAGGACAGTGGTTCATAAGGTCACAGTTAATTAATCTGAAAGAGTATAAATACACTTTAATGCACACCACCTCATGCAGAGAATTTAGGAACAAAGCACCAAATCTCTATTCTGTACAAGCAATTAGGGGGAAAGGTTAAATATACAAAATTTGAAATTTAGCTCTAGCATTCTGTTAACCTACCAGGAAAAAGTTTCATTTGAAAAAAAAAAAAAAAAAGTCTTGCAGAATAAGACATATGGCCTTGGTTCTTAGGGCAACAACGTGAGTAAGACACACAGAACAGGGTTCAGTGACCGTGAGCAAATTAGGGTATTTTCTTCAGATAACACCTTGGAACTGGGAACTTACTGAATATACAGCCAGTAATGTGGAATAAAACAAAAACCCAGCCCCAAAAAGCCCAGTCTTCTCAAAATAGAATAACATGAGGAGGACTGTTGTTTAGAACATCATAAACACTATCAAAAATTACTTTTTCTTCAGCCACATTTCCTTGGTAATGATAATAATATAGTGCATTATGTACAGGGCATTCAAAGGAAATCAAGTAAGGGTTCTGTGATAGCAATATTCTGCAAACACAACCAGAATATCAGTAAAATTACATAAATACTAATTGATCAGAAACATTTATATTGAAAATTCAAGTAAGAGGTACCTGGTGTTTAGAAGAAGGAAAATGACACCTGTTTTCACTACTTTGACTCATTTTACATTTCTGGCTCAATAAACAACACACCACAAAATCTTCAGACATAATTAAATGAATAAGTTGCATTTTTTTCCTCCCCTCTTCTATATCGATGGTTCTAATATTCCATAATGAGCCTTGCATTGTTCTCTTATTTTAGATCTCCCTTTTTGAGCTCCATGTAAAAAGCCCTCTTTCCATCAAACACTAACATCATGATGTTTAATACAAAATTTCCATTAGCTGTACCCTATGCAATCTATGTATGTGGATGACTAACAGTGTACAGTCCCTGTGATTGATAAAAGACTTGCATTATGTTTTTTTAAAGCTTTTGAGAGGCCAGCATCCACTGTTGTTAAGAAAGACCTAGCCTTTTCAGAAATCTAGTCCATATTCTATTGGCTTAATTTGTTTTTGCTGTCACTTTTAATGTCTCAAGTTGAACTCAAAGTGACCACACAGGTGAACAATTTCTGCAGAAAAATATACAAGAACAATGTGGGTTTTTTAAAAGTATTCTGTTGATTCAGTTGGTACAAGTCCCATCAGAAAATTCAGCCAGGCACTTTGCAGTCAGAACGCTCTCAGAACATTCTCAGTACCTGCAGCTATTTTAGATGCTCGTTTGGAAAGCTTTTTGCATCTTTATCTCACAAAAAAGGGGAGAAGCAAAGCTGTGAGAGCACATTATGTCTGGATTTCAGGTGCTTTTTGTTCATCTTGCAAATACATATTGAGACCAAGAGAATCCTGGACTTAAAACAGATTAAGAACGTCAGTATGCTTTAACTTCTACAAACCAAGGAAAATTCCATAAATAGTGGAATTTATTTGCTTATAAAGTCAATTATAAAATAGTTCTCTTTCTTCCTAAACACTGTCAGCTCTAATGATTCCGAGAGATTTCAGTTTTCTTGATATTTCACTACTTCTGGCCCACCATACTAATTCTATAAAATCTTTCATTAACATGTTTTGATTCTTCTCAGATACAGCCTCTACAGGTAGCCTGTATTTTCTGTGCACAAAAGTGAGCACAAAGGGAGCCTGCAAGTAAAAAATGGAAGCAGTTATTTAGTAAAAAGCATGGCATCGTGTTATATCATTTGAGAATGTGGCCTATCATTGTGGGCTTCTGGGACTAAAATACGTACCATTCAACAGCTGTTAAGAAACTGTTTTCAGAATGATAGCATGATGTGAAATGAGAATAAAGAACAATACAGAAATGAAGTTATACATTTAGGGCCTGAATCATCACAATTTCACACACCAAATGTGCAAAATTTCACAATTAAAACAGCATTAATGATCTGTAGGCTCATAGCTACAATCACAAAAATGAAGGGGCAGAAGGTTGATTATGATGAAACCTTTTGAGTTGGAATTCTACAAATTTCAGTTAATTGAGGTAAAGGGCACAGTTCCAAGACTATTCAGTGAAGGCTGATTTACCTGCACACAGAAAACTCTTCATACACAATCTTTTTGAGATAGGAAAGAAAATAAAGTAACCACTATAGATGAGACTTGCTACAGAAGATATGAGACAAATCCTATTGCTGTCCTCTTTTGTCACTTCTTCTCAGTGACCTAGGATTGTATTTTACTGCCCTTGCTCTCTTCTTAAATTGTTCACTCTTTTGTTACATTCATTATTACCACCCAAAAAAAAAAAAAAAAATTCACTTTACATTTTATAATACTCTCAGCAATTATCCTCATTTGGATTTGTGTATTCTGCAACTGAGATCCCAGCCAAGTGATCTAGCAAAGGAGGAATCAGAGCATATTATCTGTTAGGACACTGGTCTTTTTGAAACGTTGCATCACTGTGAGGTAACAGTAAGAACATGGTGCATGAGATAAACATTGGTCGGGAGTGAGCTCTGAACTCAGAACTCTGGCCTCAGCCACGTTTTTCCTACAGATTTTCTTCACAACCTTCAGCAAGGGACATCCTTTGTGATTCCTACCTCCTCATTCATAAAAAGGAACCAGTATTTCTTCCTTTTGTAAGAGCAGCGCTCTGCCCTTCTACGTATCAGAAGCTGTTACGTCATTAATACAGAAATCAGGCTAACAAAACACACCTAAAATAGGATTGCAACTCCACAGTTGCTTTGCAGGGAAATGTGAGCTCACTCTGCCCACACTACGAGATGTCTGGCCACAAACCCACTCTAATCCAGTTTAGCTATGGTTAGCACTTACGTAAACTACATGAATTCCAGTTTAGAGCAACCTCACATCTGTCTACAAAAAGCATGTTGCCATACGCATACAATAGATGGTGCTTCTGTAAACAGCCTCTTAAAAAAGGAACCCCAGAAGCATCACCATTTCTGCCAAAGCCCACAGCATGGTTCACAACACAGTTGTCCCATTGTCTCTCCCAAAAGGATATCGCTCAGTAGTGACACATGATCTTGCAGTACTGTATTAAATAACTGGCTACAAGCACTTTCAATGATCCCTTCTGTAAAGGAATATGTATTTGAAAAACGTGCATTATGTATTCAACAGGCAGCTTGTGAAGGCTGCATCCCTGCATATCCGTGAAGTATTCAATCACTACAGGACCTGAGCCTATAGTGAATGAAATATAGAATGAAAAATAAACATCTGGATCATAAGATAGCATTGGGCTAAGACCAAAAAGGACTGAAAAAATGCACTGTTCCTGCTCAATGACTAATTTAAATGCATTACCATACCTGACACTAAAATTATGAGAGTTGCTCCAAAAGTAATGCTTCCTAATTTATTATGTTGGCTCACAATGTCAGAGGTGGATGTTGGTGGTACAGCAGCAGACGTTAGACCTTCCCAACAATATTGCACTACATGGTGTTGGCATGTGACAGATAGCAGCAGAAGAGCAATCTGGCAAAATGGCATCTGACACAGAAATGCAGATGAAGCAAAGGTGTGTCTCTGAATTCCTCCATGCAGAAAAAATGGCACCCACTGACATTCATCAATGCTTTCTGGAGACCAAAAAGAGGATGTGAGCACACTGAGGCAGTGGGTGGTGCATTTCAGCAGTACAAGAACTACAGTGGATCATCTCCACTGGTGCCGATTTTCATAAGCATGGCATGCAGGGTATTGCTCATTGCTGGTGAGAATGTATAGCTAATGGTGACTGTTGAAAAATGGAGATTTGTAGCAGGGAGTTTGCTCTACTAAATAGTGCTATTGTGCTCTTTGTTGTAGTTCCCATGGTAATAAATAAGACTCGTTACTTTCAAAGTGACCTATGTCCACTTGAAAAGACCAAAAATATCTAATCCAACCTGAAAATGAAATACTTACATATGTATTTATTCTTTCATATGCTAGGAAGAAGACTAGCATTTCAGATCTGATAAGCTTTATACCAACACTTTCAAGTAGATAAAAGCCACAAGACACACTATGTTACCTGGAAGGCTGAAGGGAGAGGAGGAACTCTGCCTATAACTCATGGGTTAGAGATAGCAAAAAACCTCCATGATAGCCCATGGTACACTGTAAGTGCAGCACCAGCTCACTGCCACTCACATGAAGGAGCTATGACACTTTGGACATTTTTGTGAGCTACATGCTTTTTTTTAATAGCCACATGTTGGGTCATTCCTAATCAATGTGATTGAATCAAAGAAAACAGAGAAAGCTTTCAAAGCAGTTATGCTTCTGTAGCGCCTGCATGTTTAGATCCACACGCTGAAGACAATGCAAGGGAAATTAAGCCCAGACTGAGAGTTACAGCATTACAAGCCCAGAGAAATACAGCTTGTGATCCCACTACCAGGACCTCTTTCAGTGCACGGTACTGTTAGAAGGTATATCAAATCCAGAGTTTCACAGCAAATACAATCTGAACTTGGAAGCAGCATTGTGCAGAGGATGTACCTTTAAGATGGCACCCAGGATCACCCATCAGAGGCTTACATTTGCCACACAGTCATTGAAATCAAAGACAGAAGGGCCACGGCTGCAGTTCTGGCATTGAGCTGCAATGTAACATTTAACATATTTTCACTCCCTTCTCTCTCAGTGCCTTAAAGGTACTTTCACTGTTTGGAATGGTAGCTTTTTAATCCCTTCCTATGTGCATACAGGGACTTGCCACTGTAACAGGGCCTCAGGGCACTACTGTAATACAATCCCAAATGAGTTCTCTGGATACAACTTTAACACAAAATAACAACAGTGTTTTTGCTAATTACATAACATTATCATTATGTAAAACCATGTTATATAAGAAAACAACACATAGCATGTTGACATATTTTTTCTTGAAAAAAAATGGAATTAAAATTAACAATTAACTGTTAGCAGGTTTTGGCTCCTTTTATCTTTTGACAATGTAACACATGTCAGGTTTCCTACTACTGCACATTCAGGACATTGTTTAAAGTAAGTTCACTGAAGAACTGGCTTACTTTCTTTAAAAGAGGGTACGTTCTTACAGCTCAGCTGCCTTACAGAAAAGGACAGTATAGACAGAATGAAATACTATTCTAACCTGTAACTTAGCAGGCAGTTCAATCTCTTCAGTGAATTCCATGAGCTCTAGATTGGACTAAATTGAAATTGAATTACACAACAGAATGGAATCTCATTGATTTGCCTCAAATTCAAAGTAACTAACTATATTTACAGATAGATATTCATTTTTTCACAACTTTTTATATATTCATGTCTACTATTACTGAATTCCTCTTAGCAAATAAATGGTCTCTTTTGAAAGAAAAGTAAAAACAAATTCAGTGACAAAGTTTCCTTGTCAGAAAAAGCATCAAGAATTCTAGTTAAATAACTTGGAGCTTTTGGTTTATTGTCCAGTACTGCCTAAATTCTGAAGCTGATGCAGATAATATGAAGAGGATTTAAGATGTGTCTTCAACACGTTCCTTCAGTGGGCCTCAACTTAAACAGCTCTGAAATTGTACTGTTGCAAAATTTACCAGATGCATTTTCCTTGGCATAATTTTGAATGGTATAATATCTACACATGTATAAGAAGACTTGTAACTGTAACCAGAAAGCTCTCAAATAGGAAGCAGAAGGCCTCAGGCAAAAAGATCTTTGGGGGTTTCCATGGGGGGTATGAAAATGCTAGTTGGAAAAGCCCAGCTTTACCATTCTTTCCAAGAGCTACAAAGAGTAAGATAGCTGAAATGTCCATCTGATATTTCAGTGATATCAGAAATAATGCATGGGTACACGTTACCTCATCTAAAATTCCAATATAAACATACTACACAGCGCACAGACTTGAAAATCCCCACAAAAATTGGAGATTCAACTTGTCACAACGGAAGAATGCTTAAACAACAACAACAAAAAAATAAAATAAAATAAAAAAATAAAAAGAACCCAGAATGGTAGTTTTTATTAAAAAAAGAAAAGCATACTGATGTATCCTTACATTCAGCAGATATAAAATAATCAGGTTGTGAGCCATGCAGCCAAGTACTCATTCAGCTGCACAGCAGTTCATGTGTTTTTTTCAATTAGAAGGCCTTAAGAATGCTTGCCTTCAGGTGTTCTTCCCTGAATTCCTCAAAAGACTCTTTACTGCATAGCTTGTTTTTTGTTGTTGCTTTTTCTGAAATGCTGAAACATAATAGCTATAGCCTAAGTTTGTTGGTTTTTTTTTTAATTTAAAAGACCTCAAATACAAACTTCCCCTCTCAGCTCTGATTTTTGAAATTCATTTCTCCTGACACTGTAACGAGAGAAAAGGAGGTCCACGTGCTCTCATTTCAATTTCACTTTAGGAGAATAACACTAATTTCTCCAAGGATTTGTTGGGTCAGTTAGAATTCCAGCTTACATACATATGCTCAGTTAGAAAGCAGCTCCCCAAGTATGCACCACAGTGTACTGCCAGTGAAGAAATGGCTTTGCGCTCTGCCCAAGACACCATTACACCTGTGATTATTTACAGTAATCAGTCCCAAATGCAAATAATTTCACCAGCCAGAAAAAGAAATCACATGTAAAAGTCTGAGCAAGCTTACCTCACCAAACCCTCAAAATAAAAACTCATCTTTCCATCACTGTCTCTGAAAAGACTGTTTCATCAGTTAAAAAAAAAAAAGTAATAGTAACAGTAATGTTAAGAGTAGGGAAAGAGTACACTGTAAACAGAAATTTGCCTTCAGAGTTCTCAGCTTATAAAAATTCAAGCTTTGGAGAAGCTTTATTTGCTACTGAATTTCACTTACAGCATCTCTTTCAAAAATACTTATGTTCTTGTTGCTTACAAAGATTTTTATTTCTGGTTTTTGGTTTTTTTTTTTCTTCCAGTATTCACCTCTGCAAGATATCTTCAAACCAGAACTGATATACATTCACCACAGATAAAAATCTCTGCAGGCAGTATGGCCCATGGAATAAAGAACACACTCATTCCTAGCTCCAGTTTACATCAAGGATACTAACAGTGAAGCAGGCTAAAATGCTAAAGCATTGCCTTCTGCCAGTTCAGAAAGATCAGTCTCACGTTCGTAGCCTGTTTCTTTTTTTACAACGTGTATATAGATCACACATTAGCAAACCGTTAATGCTGGGACCAGAGGTGCCCTACTATTCAGGACCAACTGTCCCAAATGAAAAATGTAAAGTCAAGATTGGGCGATGAGTTTTGTTTTTCACATGCTGAAAATTATTTAGGCAATAATTTCTTAGCCTCTTTAGTTAGTCATATAGAATCACTTCTCCAGGCACTTAGTAGTACTGCTCCACATCCATGAGCCTCAGGCTATCTGCACCTGTCCTCAGCACGATGCTGACAGCAGCAATGAAAAGCTGATGGCTAGAGGGGTGGCTACTAGGTGCTTTGCATAAGATATTTCAGAAATGTACATGGGATACTGATCTGGGGGGAAAACACACTGACACACATGCACAAAACTGGCATAACTTTGGAGAGGAAAGCTAAAAGTTTCACCAAATTAACTCATCAACCTGACATGTCCCACTGTAAAATCTTATCAATAGTTCAATCAGACAAGAGGAAATAGAGGAGGAAAGAAAAAATACAGGGAATAACTTGCACTTCCTTCGAAAGACAGTTCTTCAGTAAGTGCTTCAGTGCAAAATGAAGCTGCTACTGCTGTGGAATTTTAGGGTGTTGTTTCTCCGTTTTCTTTTTAACAAACACCAGAATGAGCATTACAGCAGCATCCCTCAGAAATTATCAGAGCACAAGTTGTAACTACTCCCAGGCAACTAGAAAGTACGTAGGGTTTTGTTTGGGCTTTTTTCTGTGCAAAATTCTCTGATTTTTCCATTATGCTTTCACTTGGCATACTTTGCTTCTTTAAACTACAAATATCTCTTTCCAGGTGACCATGCCCTCTTTTTCTAGCATAGACATTCTTTG
This sequence comes from Tympanuchus pallidicinctus, assembly GCF_026119805.1. Taxonomy (NCBI): domain Eukaryota; kingdom Metazoa; phylum Chordata; class Aves; order Galliformes; family Phasianidae; genus Tympanuchus; species Tympanuchus pallidicinctus. The sequence goes on from NW_026294747.1 coordinate 10,833,978, forward strand.
GTATGCAATGTAGAGTTAACTATTTGTGTATGAGGAGAAAATTCTGGGGGAAAGCAAGAAAAGATAATTCATTGTAAGGTCAAACGTGACTATTACTACACAGCAGAAGAATGTGCTAGATACCTATTCAGCTCCTGCAGACAATTTTCAAGGACCTTGGAAGGAAGTAAGTAATTATGAATACTACAGCTGAATTGTATTTTCCTCTTTAAAGAGACCAAACTTTGTACAAAATTCAGCTCAAAATTTCAGGATCTCAAATAGAGATCAAGTAATACACACTTCTAATACTGACAGCCTGTACTGCAGCCATTTATGCAGTTAAGCAACACATTAATACCAAGTCTCTTCTTCAAAAGAGATCAGGAGCAGCAGAATCCCAGCCTAGGTTGCGTAGATCTTTGCAAACAATGAGTAAAGATAGTGTTAAAATATTTAAAAGGTCATAAGCACAAAAAATTACATTACTGTCTCAGACAAATCCTCTCTGTAAGCATGCTGACTCTGATTTTTAAGATGAAGTAATCATAAATTGCTTAAGAGCATGTACAAAAATTAGGAGATAATTATATAAAAAAATGTACAAAGTGGCCCAACGCCAACAAGAGTGTCTCCCATCAATCATGTATGATGCTCTCCTCGAGACCTCTCCCTACCTGGAGAAGCAGCTGTGCTCAGCAGCAAGTCCCAACAACCTTTGAAGCCTGGTTCCCGCAGACACAGAAAGAGGGTCTGAAAACATGACCTACTAGGTGCTTTTAGTTTTGTTCACTGTTATAGGACAGCATATGAAGCAGGCTTCTCACGTTTTATGAAACTCAAATTTCACAGAAAAAGAAAAAATCTCTATTGTGGTTATGTGAACTAATGAACTGAACTTCCCACAGTCGTACTAGTTCGATCCTGCAGAAGTCACTAAACGTGCATGATGTTAGGTGATGGCTATCCTTGGCCTCATTATCTAACTGTGCCTTATAAAAGATGTATTTCAACAAGCTGACTCTATTATCACACCGCAGGGTATAGTGAAACTTTCATCGATTTCAATGACAATAGCTGGTAGGGTTTCAGGCAAGAATAATACTATCCTTGTGTAAAAGCAGGAAAAAAAATACTTCCCAAGATTCTCCAACATCACTACGATTTAGCAAAGATAGCATAGAAATGCAAGAAAAAAAAAATAACACGCAGACTGTTTCATTCACAAACATAGAAAATGCTCAGTGATTACAGCACACAAATGACGGGTATGTTGTTATTAGAGTCCGGCCGAAGCGTATTAAATTCCAATGCCCAATTTTAACATTGCGGAAGTAAATCAATCAACACTTTAAACCTGTGTGGACTTACTTTATGAAAGCAAGTTACATGTTGGAAGCTATAAAATGTGCTGTCTGCATGACATGCTATTTAACGTTTTTAAATTTCTCCTCTGGTAACCTGGCACGTCCCAGTTCTTTTTATCCAAAAATCTTCCAAAAGAGCAGATCACTCTCCAGTCATCTCACACTATTGTTGTCATACACTTGAACTCAAAGAGCAGAAGATATTCATACTGCAAGAGAATGAGTTAAACTGAGTTAAACGTTAACAGAACACTGTAGAAATGTAGCGTGCTTGCAGAATAAGAGACTACTAGAACAAAAAACAATATTGCTCATTATGTAGCTTTTTTCCACTTTGGAAACATAATTTAGCACCCCCTCAACTAGGTGTTAATATCCTGAGTTTCACATATTCCCGCAAAGAAGCTCTGCAGATTTTGTTCAATAACATGTAAAAAAGTACATGGTTCTTTCTTTTTCTGTGTCTGAAAATACCTTGTCCTCTCAGACAAAGTGAATGCTGCTCGAAGGGCTGATAATTAAGCCTTTCAAGTTTGCCATCCAGTAAAACTTGGTGATCCCACCCAAAGTGTTTCACCACCAGAAGCATGTGGTGTTCTTTCGGCACAATTACCATATTTCAGAAGATATTTTAACTTGGAACTTGCATTTGGTAGACACGTTCGTCATTTTATGAGCAAGAAGACAGCATCTTGTCAATGCATGGCCTCAAAAGAAAATTTCAACACACCAGACTCTAATTTCTGTCCTAGCAAATCCTGCCTGCATAGAAGGAAGTAATATCTTAACTTTTAACTAATGTACATGAAGGTGAGGACAAGATACCAACTAGCAATTTCATAATTCTTCTCTCTATATGTTGATAATTCAGAGCATAATCCAACAAATTAGGGGTAAAATGAATTGCCTTCATTTGAAACTCCGTTTTAAGACATCTGACTTTGAAATTAAAACTAAGGACCCACAAGAAATTAAACTGTTTGAAGTAAAAAAAGAAATTAAAAAAAAAAATCATTGCACAATAATAATCTGAAGAAGGACCACGTCAAGAATATTTTGCATCAGATTCTTCCACTACGTTTATTTTACGGACTCTGCAAATACAGTAATAATACGAGAACACCTCTAAATGCAGGAGCATTTAAAAAGTGAAAGGAGAAGGCAAGAATATGGTTACACTTGAGTAATACTAAACTCCTTTCTGGATTGCTTCTCAAGAAAATCTACATAAAAGAAAACATGATAAGAACACAGAAACACTGAGCACTCTTCCAAGAGCATTCAGAAGTTTCCCTTGCAGTTTGCCTGTAACTTTTTTTTCTTTTTTTCACTGATTTTGTCAATATTTGTGGCAAAAGATGAAAACATATGCAGCAGTGTTATGCTCAGATTTCTCAGGACAGTATGGATAGCAGAAAGAAAGCAGAGAGAGCATTTAAAGTGATGATCGATAATTCTCAGATCTAGATATATCGGTTACCTTTCTGAACTATGAGATCAGGTCTGCATTAAGTGGACCTTGCATACAAACAATCCACGTACAAGGACAGGAAATGATGCAAACCTACGTGTGGGATTTTATTCTTTAAGGAATGTGTTTCATGTAGAACCCTGGGGAGAGAAACATGCTTCTCTTGAAGATGTTTATTTAGTTTGTTTGGTGTCCACATGGATCAATTGATCTGAAATTAGTGAAAATATATGAAAAGAACAATCAAAGGATCCAACCAAACAAATAAGCTGCTACATTCCATATGACAAATAGCATATAAACAACAAAAAAAAAGTTTTAAAGCAAAACATCCTCCCAGAACACAGATTTTCATCCATCAAAGACTTCATATGTAGAAATTTGAATGATGCAGTGAAAAAAAATTACAGATTGGATAACAGTAAACACAGAAAACTGAACCAAATTTTAATCAGAAAATCAATCAGAAATTTATATAAAAAATCAAATAGAAAGCAGACAAGGCTGTTATTTTTTTTACAGGTAACTTTGTAAGATTTGTCCCTCAACAACAATGACAACAAAAAAAAAAAAACCCACAAATTATGAAGAAATAAATTTAATCAAATAATAAGATACAAGAAAGAGATGGGAAAAAATATGTAATCATATAAAAATGTATCTGTATAGTAATAAATGGCAGCAGAATTAATGAAAGTGAGAAATTAGAACCATTCAATTTGGGAAGAAATCTACGGGTGCATATGAAGAATTGCAAACCTGTTCATCTTTACATGACAAGCCATCAGACAGTCTAAATGTAATATATGAGCAAGTAAATAAACATTTGAGTACACAGAGTGTCATTCTCATTGGGTGACACTCCAAAGAGTGTGTATCTCTTCTCTTGGCAAAAACAAACTGCACATTACATCCTTGTTTTTATACAGAATTTCAGAGCAGATTTTCTAACATCCTAAATTTAAAAAACAAATATGGTCCGTTCACTTCCAGCAGTTTTTTTTCTCTAATTTTATCTCAGCCAACAATATCATAGCAAATAGCATATTGTTATCCACTTACGTTCTCATATTTTTTGAGCAACAGTGTGACTTTCCTCTCTGCCAGTACAGTGAAAAGAAGGAAAATATTTACACAATAATCAGATTAATGTCATCTTACAAATCATAATGGAGCGTCCCCTTTATTTCAATTAGTGTCATCACAGTGACATGTAACAACCACAATGTGATGATTTCACATCATCCTCAAAAGGAACAATCAACTCAAAATGCGTATGAATTAAAAGGGAAATGATTCATCTTACACCTTAGAATCTTGAGCAACTGCTACAACAACAGAAAATCTTTCACAGCAAAAGATGATGGTGCTTTCAGGCCAGCAGAATAAATATTTCAATTTTAAATTTACAGCAAACAGCTCCATTCTACACACAGTGGAGCAGATTCACTAACGTGTTACTTCAGTTTTATGACATGCTAACTTCACAGAAATGGGAGAAACAGCATGAGGCAAGTAATTTGTTCTAATATCTATATTAAAAAATAGACATCCTAACCCTACCCACTTTAAAAAAAAAAAAAAAAAAAAAAAAAAAAAATCAATTCATAATATGTGCTTGGTTCTCTTTTTCCTCAAGAAAACCCAGTGGGTTACAATCCATAAGGTTGTCCATTCTGACATATTTTTGACGCAGATTCTGTACAATGACTAGAAGAAGCAGTAGACCTAAATTCTCATTGCCCAAGAGGCCAGCTCTCAAAAACAGTTCTTGCAAAGCATACTAGCCAGTCATGAGTCCAGAGCACAGTTTCTTCTACAATTGCACTCTGAAGACATAGGGAAGCTGGTGGATATAAACAGCATAGGATGTATGCAGTGATGTATCTTGCTGGCCCCATTCCTACCTAGAAAATGGGAGCAGGACACAGCACTGATCTCCCAAGGTCCCCCAAGGGTACCAGTATATGCACGTCTGTATGCTTTGGCCTTTACAGCTGTGAGTCAGAAAGTAGAATCAGCACAGAAATAACTGCAGAAACTTAGGTTTTTTGCTATATCTTGCTGTAGTTATAAACCTTGTCATGTTATTCTAGTTACACCCAAAATATCTGCATCACTTTTCTTTTGCTTCAGGATGCATACTGCTTTCAGCTGCAAACCAGAAGTTCCCACATAAGCCGCAGTGGTTGCACTCTGGCCTACCAGCAAAAACAAAGCTCACACTTTAAGTTAATCACTGCCTATTATTAGCATACTTTTACAGTAATATAATACACACACAGTTGATGTTGTGATTTAGGAATTAAAAATTAATCATATGTAAAATTAGGCAATTCAAGGAATAACTGCCAGTCAAGCTGGAATTAGAGCCGTATATGATCCATTCAATGCTTGTGCTTGCACCAGTGAACTGGAAAAGCTCGGTGAGCCAGTCAGGCTTAGGTATGGAAGCTGGCTCTCTAGAATTGTCCCCAGTCTCCTATTTTTTAAACAGTTTAGGTGACACTGCCATGTAATGACAAGGAACTTGGAAGGAATAAAGAAGAAACTGGAGAAAAAGGGTAAGGAAAGAAATCCTTACCAGCACAGCTGCAAAGGATAATTTTTTCCAGGATCTGGTTGAAAACCATTATATTCCATCTAATTTTGCATGTGTTTGAGGTTCCTCCCTGTTTAATAATTAACTACAAGAAAATTATGAAAGAAGATAATACTGTTTCTTAATCTCTAACAAAAAAGCTTAAGTGCCAAGTGCTTTTGGAGGCATTATTTTTGTTAAGAGACTACATAACATTAAATTATAGGACTTGCATTCATGAACTCCCACATGTGTATCTACGTGCACAGCGAGCCAAATACTCTCAATTGAGAGATACTCAAGAAAAATGAGAAAATGACTCTTTACCTTTTTCAGCTCTTAAAACACTAAGGGAATCTACAAGTTCAATCTTTCACAAAACCCCTAGTCTTTTTCTTTTTTCCTTTTTATGAACAGAAGTCCTGTCAGCAATATATTTTTGGTTACACCAAAACTACCTTTTGATTTTTTGATATTTTTAATACAGAACATATTCAGTATGAACAGAAGTCTGTTCCCATGAAAAGTAGTAAGACAGTGCAGTGAAGCATGGCCAGAGAGAACACTGAATATGAAAAAAGACAGCCAAATTCTTCAAAGAAAAAAACAGAAACTGGTAGCAAATTGCAGGAGGTATTAAAAAGCATGTAAAATAAATTATTTCTTAAAGTAGCCACTTTTCAAGATTTCAAACTTCTTGAACTTGCAAACTTGGTAGTAGCTACAAGAAACAATCAGCCAATAGCAAATTAATTAAAGTATGCAATTTTCACATAAAACTTTCAAGACTGAAAAACATAGCCTCTTCTAAAGAGATCTAAGATATATAACTGACACTAAAGAATACAGTGGGTCTCAGAAGAGCCCTAAGACACAGCAACAGTAGCATATTTGGCCTGTTTCAGGCCACTAGCAAAGATTTTTACTCACTAAAAAATAAATGGGAATTCACTGATTCAGGCAGGCATAAGAAATATGAATCACATCTTTTCACAGAAGCAGATATACGGAATTTGACATCCAAATATCCATTTAATTACAAAGGAGAACACTGGATATTCAGACAAACTATATTGAAAGACCCTGTTGTTACTAGATAGCTGCACTAGTTTGATGCCACATGAATTAGCTGTTCTTATCTCAAGTTAGAGATGGTCAAGTAGAGCAGCAGGGTAGGTACGGCCACAGGCCTGTTTAGAATCCATCACTGATGACCTACAATTTTGGTGCCTACCAAAGCTATACAACTTCCGTGCACCCTGCAATAGATAGTTAAGAGACATACCACAGTAGATCCTCTGGCTCTGTTCTTGCTGTGAATACCATGGAAATTCATTTGCCTCAGTTCATGGCAGTTCTACTCTCATTTGCAAGGCAAATCTGCGGTAGCGTTGTCAATGGGGAGTGAGCCAGAATGCATGCAGGTGAAGAATTTGACTCTCCATCCTTAAATGCATTCAATTAGATGTGTGCAAATGAGCACTTGAGTGAAAGATTCACCAAAACCAAGCTGCTTTAACAGCAACGTTGAGCTGTATGCCTAAGCGGATGAAGTGTTTCCATATAAAGATGATGTATGAAGACGGCTCTGAAAGTAATTTCCCCTATTTAATTATGTTGGCCCACAACGCCACAGTCAGATGGTGGTGGTATGGCAGTAGATGTTGAACCTTCCTGCCTATATTGCATTACATTTTGTTGCCATGCAACAGAAGGCAATGGAGGGCCAGCCTGACAAAAAGACGTCTGACAGACAAATGTGGACGAAGCATTTCTCTATGTGGGAAAAAACTGCACCCATTGACATTCATCAACACTTGCAAAACATTTATGGAGACCAGAACACGGATGTGAGCACAGTGATGCATTTCAACAGTGGTGACAGAAGGTCACCTCTGCCGATACAGATTTCATGAGCGTGGCATGCAGGTTTTTGTTCATTGCTGATGACTCTATGTTGAAAAACAGTGTTTTGTACCTGAGATTTTGCTCCATCAAATAGTGTTATTGTGCTCTTTCAATCTGTTGCAGTTTCCATGTAAATAAATAGGAGGCATTACTTTCAGAGAGACCTATGTATCACTTCTCTAAGTTAATACTTACACAAGCTCTCTCTTGTCTTGTCTAGTCTTACCTATAGCACTACTGTCTTTTAATGTTCAACTTATTAATGGCCTCTGAAATGCCCTTTTTCAACACAGCACACCACCATTACTCAGCAAATAATCAGAAAAAAATATCTTCACAGTAAAAGAATAACAATATTTGGCCAAGTGATGGCTCAAATCAAGATGCTGATCCTTACGTTTCAGGGCCAATAATATGAAAGAGTTAATTGCTGACAGTACTTATGTACAGCAATGTTTTGTTTACATAAAATATCTCCACATAAAAACTTGCACGTAGAACACTTGTGAATAACAAAGGTCTTTCCTTTTTAAACAAATTGAGAAAAAGTAATCATCCTTCACAGGTGAGATATTCTGTTTATTCTATGGAGAATCATTTCAGTCTAAATTAAACTCTTGAAATGGTTTTGGTGATTGCTGCAATAAGGACACAACAGGGAAAAGATCTGGGAAGGGAATAACACATTAGATGAATGTGACTGACAAATATTCCTAGTATATGAAAACTACTGTGTTAGGTTTTTTTAATCAAATATCACTATTATTATGTGTAGAATCTAATGCTGCTTATCTGCCTTAATAGAAAATATCAATCAGCACTCTAATTATCTTCAATACGGACTGTTTCATAAATAAATTAAAGATATGTGTCTCTTCAGCATCCAATAAAACAGTCATGGTACAAAGACACCTTCTAGAGATTAGACCAGCAGAAAACCCTGCCAATCCACTATTTAAAAATGAGATCTTTTTTGCCTTAGCCTTGAGTAAACAAACACAGAGCAGTGTGAAAATGGCTTGTCTGTTAAAAATTGAAGACTATTAGGGGGAAAAATGCAAAGAAAGATGTTAAAAGCAAAATATGAAACGCTGGCATTCTCTGTTTTCTCTAACCTAAAACTTCACAGCATAAATATATAACCAAGTAAATGTCATCAGAAGTGTGTGGAAAGGGTTGTTTTACATGTTCTCCTTTTCCAAGCTCTATAAATACATACTTCTTCAACTATGATTAAGAACACTGCTGCTAGCAGCCATAGGGAAAAAAACCAACTGCAATAAACCCTAATATGAAGTCACAGAACTACACCATTACTGAAAAACAGGTGCAAGATTTCTTACTACAGATTTTGTTTTTCTTTCTAATATGATATGTCTACCCATTCAACTACTTAAATTATCTCAACTGCAAACATTTTTGAGAGATTTTTTTTTAAAGAAGTCCAACAAGAATAAAAAGGAATAGTGAAATCCAAGTGCCTTAAAAACAGCTGCGTGAGACACACTATAAACAGCGCTTTGAATCTGTAACTTGTTCATCATGCTTCTAATATTCTCTTTTTTCCAAGGAATACTAAGTGATCCTTCACATACTGCTGAAGGTAAACTGCAGTAAAACGGTGCTTGTCAAGAAATCTTCTGGAAGAATCATTTGTCTTTCTTAGTGACATTTCCTTACCGTAGCCACGTGCCCCCAGAGGCTTTCTTATGCAGGGAAGAGTGATTAACAAATGGGCTGAAGAAGACCAAAGCAGTCCTGTACCCCCCCCATAAGGGTCCAATGGAGACTCTACAAAAACCACATAGCTTCAAACCATATCATTTGCACAGTTTAGCCTCGTGTAATAAAGAAGTCTCACTGAAACCAAAATCTTCTTGCTAGTACAGCTGAAACATTCACCCCAACAAAGGTCAGATCCAGACATATGGGGTCTCTGCATGGCAATACTCAGTCTGCCCCTAGTTCTGACAAGATGGCCAGATTCAGAGATGAGATTTGTGGTTTACTGCATGGTTTGCCTCATTCTTCCAGTGAGATAATGGGAAACATAAGATATGAGCCAGCTGGCAGACTCACAAAGTTAGAGCTGAACTACAACTTAGGGTCAGACCCCTAAGGCAAGAGAAGGAACTGCGGATAAGAATGTGTGACACTGCTCCTGTCAGGGGGTCCATCTGTAGCATGGAGTTCCTGGGAGATAAGGAGTCCAACTCACATAGGAGTCATAGGCCTAAAGCTGCCATTGAACGTAACTGGGTAATAAGAAGCTTATTTCTTGCCTGATCAAGTATCTCATAATAATTATGTTATTCCAAAACCTGTAAGTCAGTAGGAATCTTTCTATTGACTTCAAAGGGGCTTTTGATCAAGCCTTGCCCACTTAGTAGGATACCCCTCTCCCTATGTCATAATTTTGCAGTTGCCATCAGGAGGCACTCAACTTGACAGACTCACTGCTCAGCCACAACAGTGCTGCTGGGAGGACACTTTCAGTTTTGGACATTTGATTCCATTTTATAACTTCAGCTAACCACTGATCTTCAGTACCTGCGACATTCACTTGGTCAAAAAACAAAGAATTAATTAACATGAATTTAAGAAAAGAATAGCACTGAAGAGACCTCTTGTGCTAACTGGACATGGTCTAGGTCTGACTTCTGTTGATCTACATATGTAAAACAATGCTGGCTATTGGTACAGAATACAGAATGTATAAACATTTTTCAATCCAAACAAAAGAGGTGTGGAATGACAAAGTTCCCTCTAACATACATAATACGTTATTTATATACTTCCCTGACCATTAGGCAGCATCACGTAATAATCATTTATAATGAATCTCTGCATACACATTACTTCTGAAACTGCATACTGTGTGGCCACACTGTAACTTGTCACTGAGAGACATTGTGGAAATCCCCCTTATTTCATGGATCATTGATCCAATGTGTAAATCCTTCTTAGCTTGCAAGCCATTGACCAGATAAAACATAAGGGCTCCAAAGGGAAAGAGCCTTTCTGGTCTGCTGAGCAAATTCAGCAGTAGCGCATGTACTTCAAATTCACATGTGAAAACCTCTTTGAAATCAGGGTCCTGATCCTGCAAATACTTATGCTCATAACCTATAAGTCACCCCAATGCAAGTCTAATATACTTATCAGGCACCTTTAGAAGAACAACGCTGTGCTACCCACGTTGCAGTGTTTGTTTCCAGGATCAAGACCTAAGTGCAACTGGGAGAACAACGTCTAGAAATAATTAAGCCTTTTAAGGTTTTTCAAGAATAAATAAATAAATAAATATGATGTTGCATGTTGTTATTTCTAAATGAGTAAGTGTGAAAATCTGCATCCATATACACTGGCATTTTTAATAATTTTACTCTCCACATTTTCCAAACAGCTAATTGGATTTCCCCACCATCTTTAGTGCTACTAAGAATCACAGATTTTAAGCCAATTCTGCAAATTTTCAGCTATGATTCAGCAGCTGAATGTCTCTTAAATTCTATCAGTTAGTAATAGAGACAATGCTCTTACAATAATATTTTGCCTTTTAAGCACTTTGTTACGAAACACATATTTTCCTTAATTTCAGATCTGAGACAAATACAAATTCAAGCTACAGAAACACAAATGTTATTTTCTGTGGTGCTGGCACGCTGTTATTTTCCAGATCACCCTAACATGAGGTAACTATTATCGATTGTGAAAGCACAACAGGTGGGTCACATGAAAGGTCACATTAGTTTTGTTCACAGGCCCAAACAGAAGGTTTTCATTATCCTTAATAAAAACAGAAGCAAGTAATAAAATATATCATTGCAATAACATATCTCTCCATTCATATGCAATAACCTCATACATTAGGTCCTACAATTTCAAAATACTGCTGTTGGCTCCAGCAGCATGATTATTTTTGCGGTTGCAACTTATAAAAATAATACTATAAATCATAGTTTGACTTGCATATTTCCACACTGTTCTTTTGAACTGCTTTTTGAAATGTTTTTCTGGACAAACCTTCGCAAAGCACGTATTCATTTAGAAATGTTAAGCACTTTAAATGGTCAATAAAGTGGCAAAGATTTTTAGTAATTCCTGTCATTAACGTAATAGCAAATCACGATGACCTAGGAGTAGTGAGGCACCTTGCTCAAACCCTGATGCCATCAAGAATAGAATCATAAGTTGGACACGGTGTAAGGAAGTCAAAACATATCAGATCCCTTCATAATAGTCGTCAGGACAAGCTGGTTGGCCAGTTCCATTCTCCCTGCAACACATGTGTACATGTGTACTACGTACATACATACACACATGCTTGCCCATTTTAGAAAGCCTATATTTAAAATGACATCAATCAGCCTGTCAATATCTAGGTTAAAGAAAACAGTATTTGGTTCTCTATTCCTAATGATGCCTAGATAACTAGGCTGGAGGATAATTAGTGAATCAGCTTTTCTTCACAGCTTTTTCTATCTATAAACTGTTCTCCAGTGCCTTATTCTGGTGTGCAATCACATCATACCTGAGTGTAGCATAGAATTGAAACTAAATTTCAATGGAATTTACATTTGCCTAAAGCATGATTTCCCAGTGCAATATGGGTTATAGGCATTAGTGCTAAGTCCAGAACATTCCTGCTGCTAATACAGCAACAAAGACCTGCTCTTGAAAGCAGTATCTTGTTATCAGAAAGCAACATGTGTTGCTGCAAACAGCAAATGTATGGAACAATGTACCTCTATCTGCGAATGCAAAATACCTCTGCTAGAATGACTTTTAAACCGGGCTCCAAAAAACCAAGCTGCTTATCAGCCTGCCACCTAACTGTGAAAAGCTCATCTTGGGGCATGTTGTGTCTGCAGAGTGACTTGCACTCAGGCAGCAAAGCAGCAGCAGTTCAGCCTCCTGCGCCGCCCATTCCTGCAAGTTTTAGGGATGGTTTTAGGACAATGCATTTCTTTTCAGATCCACACCTGCTGGCATTTCTGACAGACTGTTTTGTCATGTGCTTCTTTAAGAGGTTTAAAAATCTTTCTAGCAATTTGAAAATACTAAGCTGCAGCTTCACCCTTTTTCACACCTTCTCCCCCTCTCACAGTCTGATGTGCTAATATCAAAAACCCTAGAACATAAGTCAGTAAGTATATTTCCATGTTGGGTGAGGCACAAGGGTTAGGAAGATCTTGAGCATTTTCGGTCAGAGAAAAGTCTCCTCAGTTACAGCATATCTGATATAGACGCACGCTGTGTGGTATCCTCCAGCCTAGAGGGTGTGCCAAAACCTTTATCTATAAAGTGCTAAAGTAAAAGCAGTGGCAGGTAAATAATTTAGATATGGACAAAAATGTGCCTTGAAAGCAGAGTCCGACCAAACAGAACGTGTTTAACGTCTTCCTGCTCTCCTCCAGGGAGTTATTGGAATTAATTCAATTAGTTTAGATAACCAAATCTGTGTTTCACATTTTGCTTACATTTTGGCGTGCTTTATTCACAAAGCAATTTTCAAAAAGAAAGTTAAAAAAAATATATCAATTCTTCTATTTGCCTCTGTGAACTTCAGAATAAATCAGTAATTTTTGACAAATTATCCAAAACCACAGAGATAAAGTGGTAAAAAGGCTTTTTGCTCCCCATATCCCAGGGACGTGTAAAGCAAAAAGAACCTGATCTAAAACATGGTATGTAACTGACATTTTGAAAAGAGAGCCTCGTGTGAAAAGTCAAAAACATTGGAGGAAAAATTCCAAAGCTGATAGCCTGGTTTATATGATTTACAAAAGGCCAGCCCTATTTCTGAACAATTTTTTGAAAGATTTACAGTATTTACAATCTCTACATCTTTCGTGCTACTGGCACACTACATTTGTCCTGCTTGTGCTCGTATCAAGGCATTATCTATGTTAAACTGGGGAACCTATGTACAAACGGCTCATAATCAGATACAGTCCCACCTGCACTATACACTCTTCCTCTGAGAATCCACAAGCAATGAGATTTGCTATAAATGTAGGATGAATTATAGATAACAGCATGGTGAGACTGGCACCGACGTTAGCCCTTCCTAAAGCATAACTGGTAAAACTGCTGAAACAAGAGCAGCTAAAATATATGTGTCCAGCCTCCTAGTTTTAATGTTTTTGTTGCCCTCTTTGTTTTGTTTTAATAAAAAAAATAAAAAATAAAAGAAGGTTTGTTACTTGCATACATTAACTGCATTATGCATATTGCATTATATACATTACAGACATTGCATTATATATATTCTATATGCAGCCAATGACAATTCCTTTCCACTCAGTGGTGCCAAATGGTTGGACACCCACGATCTAAAGCAAGGCTCCCACATCCATATTTTAGCCACCAAATCAAAGGCAGCTGGACTCTGGGAGATGTCTGCCAAATAATTCTAATAGCAAGCACTATTCAGAAAGAGACTACAGCCATTTGGAAGCCTCAGTGTGAGACAAAACTCTAACTTGAGACCTTCCTATTCTGAAAACATCACCCCAGTTCCATGTCATCATTTTAGTAAGACTTCCCTAAGGGAGTATTTGTACCATACATTTATGGGCTTTGGTTTGGTTTTTCCTGAGACATTTCTTGACCAATACATATCACTGATAAGTTTCCACACTCAGTAGTACCTCCCCAGTATTCATGCAGGAGTTTACGCACCCCTGAAGTTAGCAGGTTTCTGACTCTCACTCTAAGTGGCTTTTTGAGGGTGAGGGAGGGTGAGGGCTTTTTTTTTCTTTTTCTTTTTTTGGCTTAGCTTTGAAACAAGCTGTTTTCTAACAACTACCCAAACATTTCCCACAGTATCACACAAATACACGTGCTTACTCACGCACACGTTTTAATGTATACGCAGCATACAGTCCTTTCCAGTGAGGACTAACTGGCTTCAGAAATGTATGGAAACAGACGACAGAGACACCTGTTGCGTTCAGTCCTTCTCTGCCACTCTGTATACAGACTGAAGTGCTCCTGTAGTGTTCCTATTTGCAGCCCCGTTGCACACTGAGAGTTGGATACAGAACAGCTAGTTTCATACATACACCTTATTTTGTGCCTAACAAAGAATCTGGCAGTTTGAACTATAATTTCAAAAAGGTCGTAAAAATCTGGAAGAAAGCCAATGCATTTTGGATTCAAAAATTGTAAAGCCTATCACAGGATTGTATCTTTCTCTCTCTCACTTAACAGTTGTTCTTAGTTCTCAATTACATTCCTTCCATAACGATGACAATGTAAGCTAACACAGCTTAGTCTGGTTGGCAGAGCCATCTATGAACAATGAGGCCAAGTTAGAGGCTTAACCTTTGAATTTTAGTTGTATGATTAATCTGTAGTGTCCTTAGTAGTATTCATATATTACTAATTAATTCCACTAATTCCATTAATTTAGGTAACACATGCATTGACTTGAGGAAATTTCAGACTCTGGTCAGTATAAGAAATTACATTACATCCTGCAGATGATGAAAAAAGGAAGGAAAAACCTTTGTACCTACCAAATTGAGCTGTTGTGATCTCAAATCAGTTGTTCTGCACGTACGGATATAATGACAGGAAAAAATGTAATTATAATTAGGTGTCTATTTTGATTTTTCTCTTCATAGTATCCGTACTGAATGTCATTTGATTTTAACAAACTATAAAGTCATTTCAGGCAGGCACTGTACATACTTGCAGTTACTGTTCTCCTTGGAGTCTCTAGTTGCTTTCATATGGAAGCATTTAAATATTTTTTAAGACTTTAAAAAAAAAAGAAAAACACAACCAAACAGAAAATATTAATTGGCACAGTGATCATCCAAAAAGGCAAAGCAAATAATTACTCCTCTGAGTGATGTATTAACTCGTCTGCTTTCGAAGGACAAGATATGAGAAAAACATCTTAAAAGAAAAAGGAAACAAAATTCGGTGAGGGGAGGCTCAGCTGCAGGCCCGATTTTGTTACTGGAGCTACGCAACAGGTAAGACATGAGCCCAAGAAAAATCTTATTTTACTTTAATGGGGCTCTATAAGTGACTTTGGGCCCAAACATATACGAAGGATGTTCGTAAGGATCAAGTCTTTCAATTTTCAATAAATGTCCTTCCTGAATTCAGCTTTCTAGTTCTAAGATGTCTATTTTTGACTCTTATGCTGTGTCGTTACCAGGAAACTGTAAATTTTCATCAGGCAATATTCACACCACCTAACTTCAGATACCTAGCTTAACTGCCTAGATTAGGAACTAAGGCTTTCTGTACCATTACTGACATCCCCAAAACCATAAAAGCTATGCAGACAGACCATCTCTCTCTACTCAGTGCAAAAGAAAGCCTGAAGTTAGATAAACTATACAGAGAAAAATTAGAGAAATTTCTTTTTTTTCATTTCAACACAGTTTGGGACACAACTCAGAATTACATTTTGAGGGAAGTTAATCTTGAGAGTTTCAGTAAGGTTTAGTGTAGACTCTTGTCATACAGTATTCAGATCATTACAGAAGCACAGTAAGTTAGGTAGAGAAAATTGATTCAGTATTAATGAAACAGATTGTGATGGCTCTATCAACCTAGGGAATGCTTTCCCAGAAACGGGAGAGGAAGCCAAAAGGGCCATTTGAAAATAGAATGAAGGTGATGAGAAAAAGAAACATTGGAACTGCAACAACATTGAATAAATAGTTCTATTAATAATCATAGAGTATTTTAGTAACTTCCATTTGTTGCATAAGCACAAATGAAAAAGATACATATATTTCTTTAACAGAAGTATCCAAATTGTAACAAAACAGTACTCCATCTACTTGGAATACTTCTTGGAGCTACTTTCAGTACCATATGCACGTCAAATGGGTCACTTATCTGCACCAGGCTTTTTGCTAGCAGTGTCTAGAAGTCAATCTACATCTTTCCCATTTAGTAGTGCCAAAGCCACTGTAGGATTTTTTTTGTTGACCAACTAGATTTAACACTTCTGTACCTCATTTTCTTCAGAAAACCACAGAAAACAAATTATACCATGGTAATCTGGGTTACCTGCAATTATACTGTTCTTATGTAGATTATGAAAATTAAAAGAAAGATCACAGTGTTTTCTTTCTATCAAGACCAGGTGTCAACACCGCTATTTTACAGGTAAAAATTATATTACATATAAAACTGCCCCAAAAATACAGTTTTAAAAGTCACAGATTTTATAAAAAATAAATTAGCACAGCAAGATGCAAAATTATTTCATCTTACCCTGCCTTATTTGTTAAGTTTCTGCTTGCTTCTGTGCCATTATCATTGTAATGCAGCTTCAAATACATCGCATGTTCTCCAAATCCCTGAGAGACTTTGTGAACAGTGACACTGTGCCACTGAAGAGATACAGATTGCTGAAGTGTCAACTATTGAAAAGTAAAATTACTTCCTTCCAAACTAGTTCTTCCAACAGCACCTTCCCTTTCTCCCCCCCCCCAGGCCAAGCAAATCACTTGTTAAATACCACGCCTCTTTTTTGTGATTTCCAGGAGCCACTGGCACCTGATGGGCTGTGAAACCACATAGAAGCCTCAGAAGACTCAAAATCTCAGCTCCTGGATGCTCACCATCTTTTGACTTCACTGCAAGTGAACTTTTTTTTTTTTTCCCAAATGACTAAATCTTTACACACGAAAAGAGATTTGCAGAAAATTACAAACAACCATTTAAGTTTACAACTCATCTTCCTCTCATCACCAAAGACAGGCTATCTGACCAATGCATCCCACTTCTCACTTGTCAGGCCCAATATAACAAAGTGAGGTTGGCCTAGATAGGGTGATGGTAAGTGTGTTTTTTCTCTCTCCACGTCAGAATGCTGCCTATCCTAGCTGAAGAGGAAGAACAGTAAGACTAACCCTAACCTACTTTTACCCTACTACTTTTGCACATGGGCACCAATTAAAATATTGAATCCGTTCAGTTAAGTAGCAGGTTTCTCATTCAACATTAATAACAACCCCCCCACCACACGTTGCCTAAAAGTTAAAATGCATCTGTTTAAAATATAGATAGTTTTTAGTACCAACAAGCATGTTAATTGTAGTAAAATGAACAATAGTGGAATTGTTTGAAGATGGAATTAAATTTAATGAAATTCACAAACAAACCCCTTTTAGAAAGTAACAACAGTTTTTTGAACATTAAAGAGAAGCTCATTATATCAAGACAACTCCAATGTAAAAGGCAACCCGACTTCAATCACTGCATATCTGCATGTTAATGAACTTGCTGTGTGCAGCAGGGACTGAGCAGAGTAAGTAATGGGAAGACTGTCTTAAAGCATACAGTACACTTTGGAAAAAAAAATCACGCCACCTTTAATCAATGAAACACCTTTTCATTCGTACCCTAATAGTAACTGAAATGATTTCAAACGTAACACAAAGGGAAGATGATACTTAGTAAAGGTTTCTTTAAGACATAACATTTCTTGCACATTCTTTCAGCATTCACATGCTGTCAGCATCACTGTGGCAAAGACTTTCAAGTTTCAGCAGACAGATACCGCCTAGTACAAAGTCTTTGTCATAATAATTTCATTGCAGCCCCCTGATCAAACATCTAGACAAATCTGAGACTGGAAAGTGAGAGCTAACCAGTGACCTTTGATTAGAACCACAAGCACCAGTTTTAATAAAATGCCTCATTCATTGCTTTCCACTGCCAACAAGGAAGGTGTGTTTGAGCCTGAAAAATGTAGTCAATAAACCATTTACACTCATATAATGATTCCTATTATTCACAGTTAGAATTTGTGACTGTAGCAAGTGAAACACAGACATCTTAAAATAGCTAAATGAAAACATACTGACAACGTTCTACCTTTAAAATATATTCAGAAGCCTGCCTCTGCCTTTCTGTTGCCTGCTGCTGGCTTTCATGTCTTGCTGATCGTATTGTAATAGGGTTGTTGTTTTTTCCCCCCCACACCTTCCTTCACACAATGTTTGGTTTGTTACCATTTCTCAAAATCTACGACTGTTGGCAGAGTCCAGTTTTAAGGGGCCTTTACATTTGTACCTTGTTTGTAATTTACTTAAGTAACAGTGCCCCATTCAAATGTGTATTTATAAAGCTGCCTTTTTTGTACGTCATATATAAATATTTATACATTAAATTTTGAAAATTCAACTCATTTCTGGAGGTGAATATCCTACCAAACTTTGAGGAAAGATCGTAGAAAAGACTTTGCAGACTTGAGCAGTTTCTCAACACACTTTTTGGTTAAAAAAATAAAATAAAATCCAAGTTTCTGGTTTCTAGAACAGAGGTTCAAGGAAACACAATTAAAATCCATTTCACATATTTGTGCTTTAGCATACCAAGCAAGAGGACAGAAAGGGGGTCTTATCACATTATTTCCCACTTGAAAAGAGAAAGTCTTAAGCAGGGTAATAAATATTCAAATGACTTTGCACCACTGAGCTACCATATCAAGCTAATGATCTGTAGTCTGGAGCTCTATAAAAAGAAAGCTTACTGCCTGCCGTCACCTAGAGGTGTTGCTGTAAACACTGTGGGGGAATATTCTCCTCTCAGTGTGTGTGCGCGTAACTACACTTAATGTTGTTTTCAAGACAGAATATATTGCTGAGTCGTAAAACGGAAAGACAGGATGAAATAAACGCAGAAAAATTCAAGGACAAAATGAATTAAAAGAAAGTTTCTCGTGATTTAACTTAACTTTCTTCTTCACCGTGCTGTGAAGAAGTGGGTTTGGATTTCAGGCCTCACTTGCTATCGCTGCAATGGCAAATGAGAGACACGGATGTTTGGTTACACATACGGTGAGAGCTCATGGCTGGTTAACTCAGAGCAAGATGGGTGAATTCCATAGCCTGCCTCAGCTTGCTCTAATCTCAGATTCACTGCAACACAACTTCTGACATTATGAAGTGGTGTGGCCCACTACCTAAGAGAGAAGTCCCCTTCAGGCAGGAGGGAAAAAGGAACGAATGAGAGATTTGTTCTGAGCAGTCGGCATCCTCACCAGGGCATGGACCAAGCAGACATACGCTCCATTGAGAGCCAGGGAGAAAGGGCTGCCTTAAGCACAGAGAGAACCATCGCTAACCGCACGTGTAATGGTATAAAAAAATCTTATCTTTATTACAGAATATTGCATAAGAAAGAGTGATGGTCTGCAATTTAAGCACAGGCCTGGAAATGAGCCATATCTTCTGAGTTTGAATTCTGGCTAGGACCCAAACCATCTTGAAACCTTCCTGCTTCAGTTTCCCAACTGGAAAAGTGAGAATAAACATACTTGCCTACAGAATTTCTCCCTCAAAAGTAGAGGGTTAATTAAACACAGTGTACTACTATCTTGGCTATTTAGATGCACTAACATCCCTTTTCATCTCCATGCAAATTTAAAAGACAAATAGCAATTGTGCATGCCCTCTCTGACATCCATTCACTTTTTAACATGTGAGAGTGATTAGACATAGCAGTGTAGAGAAAAAGATTGACTGGAAAAAAAAAACCTACATGGAAAATGCACATAATGCACATATAGCAGAACGAAAAGAAAACTCTCTGAAGCTCGTCTTTATTTTCTGAGTCTTGCTTTTCCCAAAGCACTTTTTCTAAACCTGGAGGAACATGTCTGTCATCAGAAATCAGGTAGCTCTCAGCAAAGCCAACAGGATTTTACATCTTCACACGACAAACCTGGAACTTGGTCAAGAGTGAGGGAAACAATTAGTCATTTTCCCAATACAGTAATGCAAGCCAGGCTTCTGTCTGTGTTTTGGTCTTGTAGACTGCACTGCAATCCCTGTTAGCCCAAAGACTGATATCTTCTTGCCCAGTATATACAGCAAGCAACTCCTGGCCTGTTCTTCAGGCTTTGAAATCAGCTGGAAGAAGCAAAGTCTTGTTCAGTGATAAAAGTTATATGCTATTAGATACCAACTATCAATTTTTCATCATTCCATCAGGACTGAACTACTCAAATTCACTCAGCACATAATCAAGTTCTAAGGCCTCTATCAGAAACAATTTCTCCCATACTAGGATAGAGCTGAAGATCCTATTGATCCTCTGTTCTGGAAAAAGGCACACACAACACAGGCTTTCAGGGACCTCCTTCCATGACTTGCCTACAGTGTCTCCAAAAATGAGAGCACTTAAAGGACAATCCTCTACTGACTTAATTTCTGACAGAAGTGTCAGAAAGTGAAAGAGTCCAGAATCTGTGAATGCAAGTGAGACGTTAAATAAGAATGAGAAGCTAAGGTAACCAAGATGTACCAACTCAGTGACCACTTTACCAAAAAGAATAAAGGAGGGATTGGGGAGTGAGGGAAGGAAAAAAGGACTGTTACTGTGATTCATTGGAAGGAGAAAAATCTCTCCCTGTTATTGACAAAATTGTAACTCATAAAGCTTGCTTGTCTTCCAAAGGTCTTCTGAATTGTCCACACAGATCAATTTAGCTAATGCAGAAAGTACATGCAAATATTTCACAGCTTCAGAATCTGACTCCCAGAGTTGATTCTGTTTCTCAAAGGATTGATGCCTGAAAACATAAAACAAGATTCACATTCTTACTCCTTATAAACTTATTATAACAAAACTGAACAAGTGAGAGAATAAACCCTATCACTTCCCACCAATTGTTTTCTTGTGTTTATACATTCCAAACACACAAGAAGAGAAAAAGCCAACTTCTCAGAAGTGTTTGAATACTGTAGAATCAAACAAAACCAAGAAAACCTAGAGCTATCTAGCTGAAATTGCCAAGGCATAATGTCTATGTATGCAACACATCACACCTTTAGTTAATGATTTGGTTCTTATTTTCATTCCATGTTAGAAAAAGCCAGTGAAAGACCAATCTATCTCAAGTTTAGACTTCCTCATTTCTGTTACATGCTATCTCTGCAGTGCCACCATTTAAACATATTTTAGGCTTAGCACAATATAATTAGTCTTTGTTTCTTCTAAATTATTAATAATGTTCTTCAAATACATTCATATAGTAGACTTTTTGTCTATGTACAAATATGCATACTGTTGTTGCTTTTTTTATTTCATCATTTCACTTGCAGACAGCTAAGTATAATTGCTGCTGTAATTCACTATTATACTATTTGTTTCTTTCCTGAAATCGCCCGGCCTTTACACGAACACTGCCACTAATAAGGAGCAAAGCAGAGCATCAGGCATTAGCCCTAAGTTAAGTGGTAACATGATCTATTTAGTGGCACACTTATCAAGTCAGTTCTGCTGCTGCTTATTTAAATAGAAATTGAAATATTAGCTGTTCAACAAACTCCAGGCATTCTGTGCAGGAAATTGAAAGGATTCTAGACCCTCCTATAATGAGAGAACTTTTGACAAGCTCTCCCTGAACAGTTTCCTATTCTGAAGTACAGTAACATCTCTAATTAACAGTCAAGTAAAAAAATAGCAAAGCTGTGATAAGAAAAATGCTGCCAGGATACTCATGGATACATACTAGTATCATTACCTGAATTTAACAGTGTCCTTAGGTTCTGTGCTTACAGGCCAGAAAAAGGATAGCCTGTCCCAAGGAATAAAATACTGAAATGGATTGCAGATAGTACACAAGGCTCAATAAAAACTTGTTCCAAAGCACAGTTACACCTGGATTTCTAATCGTGGAAGAAAGAAAGAAAGATGTACTTGAAATCTCACACTCGAGAGAATTAGAGCTGCTGACCAACAAATGCTTCAGATACAACAGCTAACCAGGTTTGTCTTGTACCTTTTTAAACACTTAGGGAATTCTCGGCCAGACTCAGCTGCACTACTCACGTTTTTCTTTCTTTATATATACTTCAAATGTTGTGATTTGAGATTATAAAGCTAAGGGATAATGTTGTATTTCACTGTTGCCACCTGTCAGAGAGGATTTCCTAAGGGAATGCCACTTTTCCCAGGGCTTCGCACATCTGGATAAAGGGTTGAGCTTTCATTCTACGCTGACTGCCTCTGAATGTTGAGCCATAAAGATTTTGATCTGTCTGTAAGTGCACTGCAATGCAGGAAAATCAAAGGAGAAGTCAAAGAAACATTATCTAAAGAAAGTAAAATCTTTACACCTGATTAAAGTTCCATACAGCTGGTCAATAGCATGGCATAAATAGCGATGTTTTACTGCAACATAAACTTCAAAATTGACCCCACAAGCTTTTGGTCAGCAGTTGCCCCAAAACAATTAAATGATCTGTTTGCCTGAGCAAGGGCTCAGAATCATACCTCTTATTGCTGGCTACATCAAAGACAAACACATAAATCCTATTCCATTGCAAAGAAAGTACATTCTTTATGCAACTCCTCTTATGTCTGAGAGCATTAGATACATAGAACAATTATTTAACATGTTTTTTAAGTGCTTGTTTGCACATAAATGCAATTTTTTCATTTTTTGCTTAAAATAAAAAAGCTGTTAATAATTTTATTCTTATTCTTCATAAGCAAAATTACTCTGGTCCCTTGCTTATGACTAAACAGTGCTGTTCAACTTACTTTTTGGTGGTTTGGGGTTGTTTTGGGTTTTTTTGTTTTTTTGTGTTTTTTTTTTTTTTGTACTGGAGAAGTATTACTCTATTGTACACATTTTCATTTTTAATAGATGACTCACTTGCTTGATACTAAATGGAACAAATGCCTTAGTAACATAATCAAAAATATGCAGACGTGTTTCCAGAATTAATTTTGATATTTCCTGTCACTGAACTTGCCTCATCAGAGCATAATAGTAATTTCATAGTCGTAGCAATGCTGATTTCACCACATAAGAATCTTCAGGAACATTTGAAGTCGCACATGTTCAAGACTTTTTTTGTCCTGAACAGTTACACAGCTAGTTTGCTTCAAATCCTTGCATTCTCCCCTTTAAGGCAGACAGAAACTGGATTCAGACTTTCCAAACAACGCCGGCCTAAATTGCAATCTATTCATGCTTACAGTTTCCTTCTTACAAAAGGATGCAAGTCTCCAAAATCATTATTATGCTTCTCCTTGACACTCAAATGGCTTTCTAACTATTTAAAATGTGTATCTTGATCCTTTTAAGTAATTAGACAATCAGTAAAAAGAATTTGGGCTACAACAATTATTGTTGAAGGCTTAATTTATACCCGCACCGCAGGGTCTACACTGAACGCTTATTTGATAAAAGTCTTTTCCTCCAGCCTCACACAACATTCTTCAGAAAATGATCAGCTGCACAAAACTGCTAACATATGGCAGTATTATTGAAACTGCTGTAGAAATTAAAGGCAATAAAAATCGCCTCGGACAAGAAAGGACAAATAGGCCAAACCAAACAATTATTCTTGCAGCTTTCTTTAACCACTAACTCCATTTTATATGCAGTTTCCGATCTCTCATATTAACTCTGATCATATATATTTAATTCCATTCTTAAAAATTTCAGTAGACAACTTCAGTGCTAACCTACAACTGCCCTGTCAGAAAATCTTTGATGTCACAGCATAATAGCTCCTGAAAGAACAGCACTAATACTTAATGTAACATGAAACCAGGGCCCTGCAGTGGGGCTGTCTGCTGTCAGGAACAAACAGTTTCACTGCTGTTCCCCAGAAGTGACAAGATTGAGAACTAACAGGGCAGCACCTCCTCGGTGCTACAGGAGACCTGTGCACCAGTCACTGGCAAATCCAATCCCATCACTTTGAATGCCCCACCGTTATTAATAATAAAAAAATACACAAAAGCCATCGTTACAGCCACGGTTTTCCTGGGATGGGATGCTCTCATCATCTGTTGTAAATTCAAATGTTCTACTGTGAATTATTCCTACGATGCAAATGATCAAAAGAAAAGGAATCTGTATTTACATGGAATTTCCTTAATTTCATGCTTGTAAATAAAGATACTTGTTTTGCCCGAGGCATTCAAGAATTTATACTTTTGCTCTTGGTGACCTTTGGATCTCTAATGTTTTGAGCTGAAATTTTAACATTTAAAGTATTACTAGATGGCCTTCAGCAGAAAACGCACATCTTTCTCAATTGCTACCACAGGTGATTATGGGCCCACTTTTGAACTTAATGCCAGATTTTAACTAATGAAAACCATTATGCCTGACGGAAAGCACTGGAAAGATCAGATTCTAAAATCTGAACGTGGCCCCATTCTGAATGGTACCGAATGTCACATGCTGAGTGCCCTTTTCAATGGAACTAAAGGCTCTCACAGGAGGTGTAAGACCCCTGCAGAATCAGGCCCCATATGTCTCTGCTTTGGGCTCCGTTTTTTGACCTCTTTCAAAACATTTTTAAGATGCATGTGTAACATTGCTTTAGGTCAAAATATATTATTATACATGAGTGTACCAAGCTCCCATGGAAATCAGTTCCATTGCTGGATTTATTTTCTCTCTTGGAAAGCTGACTAGTCTATTTTATAAACTAACAATAGCTGTATTTTTAAAGTTTATAAAACCTGGCCTCTGGCTAACTCGTAAACATAGGATATATTATCCTTCTGTTTGTAAAGCTTAATCCTACAACTGTCAAGCTGAATAAACCTTTAGAATAATAGTAAAAATACCCCCCCAAAAAAAGTCATTAACAGAAAATTGAACTCAGATTGAGATAAAGCCATCGGTGACACAGTTTTTGATATATTTTGTTAGTACACATAACTGTAACAAATTTACAATTTAAATTTCTCAAAAGTATTGTTTGGCCACCTAACTTCAAAAATCACAAAGACACAAATGGTTTTTTTAGAGTATGTGTGCCTTACCATCCTCTCTCAATGAATCTCTGGTACTTCACAAAAATAATCTGTAATGCTTTAATCACAGAGGACCTTACTGGCACTGCATTGGAAATGAGTTTCTTGCTGATTCAGAGCGCATGCCCACACAACAACATTAAAAACTATCTGCTCGTATGTTTACAACTCCTAGTTTTTCTTCCTAGAACACACTCGAATGCAACACCCCAGGTACAAACACTGAGTTAGAGGCATTCTTTACTTCGTAGTCTAAGTAGATTACACAAGAGAGGAAAGAAGGACGCTGGGAGCAAAGTAACACATTTGTATGCACAGTCCATAGCAGCATCATAACACCAGTAAGTGCCAAGTTATCCTCTTTTCCAGGCTGAGGCCACAAGCACTTGCTCCCTCTGCTCTCCAGGAGGCACATACAAGGGCTGCTCCAGAAGTAACGCCTGCTATTTTTTTATATTAGCCTTCCATGTCCAGGTGCTGATACACGTTGGTGGTATGGCAGTAGAGACTGAACCTTCCCACCAATATCCCATGACTTGTTGGTGTTGCCATGTGACAGATGGCAGCAGAGGGGCAGTCTCACATAATGGCATCTGACATAAAGGTGCAGATGAAGCAAAGGTGTATAATTGAATTCCTCACTGTGGAAAAAAGTTGCACCCATCAACATTAATCAACACTTCCTGAACGTTTATGGAGACCAAAAAGTGGATGTGTGGACACCGACGTAGTGGGTAATGCATTTCAGCAGTCACAAGATCAACACTGGGTCACCTCTGAGAGATGTAGAGATTTCCATGAGCACAGCATGCAGGCTCTTGTTGATCACTAGCAAAAATGCACAGCTAATGATGGTGCTTCTGTTGAAAAATGTTGCTCTATCAAATTGTGTTATTGTGCTCTTTCTAGCCGTTGCAGTTTCCATGGAAACAAATAGAAATAGCAGGCATTACTTTCTGAGCGACCTACTTATGATTCCCCCTCTTATGAATTTCACTGCACTGCTTGGAAGCCACCGCTCTTCCTGTCCCTCTGCTCAAACATTGCTTTGTTTGAGATGCAGCACCAACTACCTCTGCTTACTACATAGTGGCATTTGGAGCATTCACAGACATTTTCTGAACCTCAGCAAAGGTGGGAAAAAAGAGCTAAATGTATCATTTCTTCTGCCCCTCCAGCTAGACTTGTTACAACGTGTCCATCTACACTCTAATCTAGGCTATATATGCACTTTGCCTCAGCCTACTTCAAAGATGGACCATAAAGAGAAAAGCAAACAGTCAAGTTTTAAGCTAGCATTTACTCATACCCCTAGTCCATCTTGATGGGAGCAAGCAAAAGTTTTACAGAGATCATGAAATTATCTTTCCTCACAGATCTGAGAAGGCCAAAGTTTGTTCCTACTGTGAAAAAACCAGCATCCATTACCTGTGTCTGAAACATTTGGGATTTACCCAAGATTCTTTTTTTTTTTTTTTTTTTTTTTTTTTTTAATTCTGTTTTTTTCTATTAATCCATTACAATGCTTGCTCATGAGTCTAGAGAGAATTATGACCAAATGTGTAGGGGAAAAATTAAAAATATAATTGGGAATAATTATTAATAACAGAAAAAGTCTGGTTTCCTTAATTCCAGCAATGCTAAAGTAGTGCCAAGATCATGCTTCCTAGTAGAACAGGTGAGAGGAGGGAAAAAACAATTAGAATCAAGACCTTACTTGGTCAAGGTTTTTTGAAAGAAGAAAAATACCTCAAGCAACTGCCCAGAGATTTTAGTTCAGATGAAGTGTGCTGCTCATAGCACCTGAAAAGCGCTCCTTCAAAATGAGAAGGGGAAAAAAAAAAAAGAAGAAAAAAAAAAAAGCTGATAGAAAACAATGAGAACTTGGAAACAGAAAAAATAATTATACACAAAATATAACTGAGCTTCAGAATTCGATATAGTAACTGTAGGCAGGCATTATTAATTTCTGCAGATAAACAACAGAGTTCTAAAGGAGAGAAGAAATAAAATCTGGGTCAAACACTGATCTCATGATCAAAAATCTTAGCAATTTCATATTATACATAAGTTGATTACAAAGAACATGTTTATTTAGCATCAGTAATTATGTAAAATGAGCCATTCCCTCTAGAGATTATCCATAGCCTTCTAGACAAAACAAGCCCCAGAAGATTTTAATCCTGACCATGTTGAAGGCTGACCATTAAACAAAGGAACAGGTCAGTGAGGAAATTCATAAGCCAAAAAAATATATAAACCACCATAGTGAATAAGGATTCAGTCCTCCAAAGTGCTAAGCATGTTGGCATCATTCCAGAAAAGTACTTAACTATATGCTGAATTTTAAGCACATATATAGTCTCATTCCCACTGAGATTATTCACAGGCCTTAAAGCTCAGCGTGTGTTTATACAGTGCATTGAAGAAGGACTGGAGCACTTGGTGTCTTGTGGGCTTAAACCCTGAGTTTTATCAGCTGGACCTGAAAGTGTTCAAGCAAATCAATTTTCTACCTGCCTTAGTCAATAACTAAACTTTGTTCTAAAGTTTTGAACCACTTAGAGATTATGAACTCCAATTACTCTTCTTCTTCCATAACCAGAAGAGTTAAAATGACGTATCAGCAACCAAGCCTGTGCTCCACTGCAGCATTTGTTTGTTTGTTTGAGGATGGAGGATGTCAAAAAAACAACAAAACCTCTCAATGATCGTATCCTAGGCCTGAAAGGAGAACCAAAGACCATGGACCAAAGACCACTGGTTTTGTCTGGTTGAGGGAAAAAGAAAAGAAAAGAAAAAAGCCCAAAACCTGAATATGTGCTGCTGAATTTAATGGTAATGATCGCCTGAATTACCGGGAAAACATCCCAACAATCCAACTCATCATTGGTATTCATTTTCATACAAAAATTGTGATAAGAGACAAACTGCTCTTCACACATCTGATGCTATTTGTTATGGCTTCAGCACAGGAGAACTGGCAGCTCATGGCTGTCAATGACTTCTGGCAGAAGAGAGCCTCTTTCCCAGCAATTGCCTTTGCCACAGCTCTGGAATGCACCACTAGGGCTCAAGCATGACCTATGAAAACTGGCTTTGACACCTAGCATGCCATCAGACAAACAGAAGAGCAAAATGCAAATAAATTAATTTCTCACATCAAGCAAGTAATGACTGATGTTAAAACAGCCTTTCATCTATGTGCAAATGGAGTTATACTCTCTTTCCTTTTTCTTTTCTTTTTTTTCTTTCTTTTTTTTTTAATTTTAAGGCCTTCTTCATTTGAAGAAAAAGAAAAAAGAAAAAAAAGAAAGAAAGGAAGAAAGAAAATATTTACCAAATATTTGTAAATATAAGCAAAGGCATTTTATTACAATCTGAATTTTCAGAGATCCGGACATACTATTCGTGTGAGAATTTGCACAGGGAAACTTCAAAGAAATAGAACCACGTGCACCTTCGTGTCTGAAACAGGAACTGAAAAGCTGAGGAAGACTATTGCTTGTAGTGCCTGCAGTTCCCCATTTGGACAGCTACCTTATACCAGTTTTAGCTAGACTGCAGATTGTTACAGGAAGGCCTCATCTGCAGCATTCACCAAGAAAAAAGATCCCATCTACTATGGCACATTTTTACGTGCTCATAAACTCAGTCAAGCCGTAGCAACAGACCATCCCACCAAATGTGGGTATTCTTGGGGGAGACATGGAGGACCTATGGGTATTTCCCCAAAAGTTTCAGTAGCTCAGTGCCTCTCATGATGAAGTTCTCTATTTTTTTGGTTTATAGATCGGTTTCCCATTTGTTACCTCTCCACCACAACTGGCTGGTCAGGCCAGACCTCAGTTATTTAGACATGGAGCAGAGAGTCCAGCTCAGACAAACATGCACTAATGGAACACTGTAGCCTAAGATCTAGTTGTTCTGGGCCGTAGAATAGTCATCAACAGTCCCTTAAAATCCTCTCAGTGAAAGCAGTATTATAGACAAGAGCTGCAGAGCTTTCCAGAAAGTTAAGAACTTAGAAAAACTGTGTGACAGAAGCTATGATGTTGCTATCTTTTCCATCTCTTGGAAAGTGGAAGAATACAGGTGAAGATGAAAAATAAAGTCACTAAATTACCCTCAAAAGATTTCATTCCCTAATGCTGATCTGCCCCTGCATATCCTAGGTTTTCTGTGTCTTTGCTTTTCACTCTGTCCTCTTTTTTTCCATTTTTTCCCCTTGTTTCCTCTCATTCTCCCCCTGCTTTCCCATCCACAGAAATGGATCACTTCAGGTTCCAAAGCATCTGTTTCATTTCTGCTTTGCTTTTAGCTACTGTCAAGTCTTCATCACTAACAAGATCAAAAACTACCACTCTTCCACTCACAACTATTCTAAAGACGTAATATGCCACTCAATTTCACATTCAACATACAAACCACAAATCAGTGTATAAGTGTATTAGGATTACTAATTTATACTGATCATTTAGAATCTATAAAGTCTTTCAACAATATTTGTTATCAAGCAGTTATTAGAAGGATCGGTAAAACACCAAAGTGTTTAAGGTTCCTGCTAATTATCCAAAGGCTGTTCATACCGATGATGTTCAAGTATACATCCAAGACTGATTAAAATATACAAAAATGGCCAAACTGATCAACTTAAACCTTACCCAGAAGCCCACCTTTTCTCAGATAGCAAAGGCAGATAACCTGTGTCTCACAGCACTTGTTGTGAAGAACTTCATGACCAATAAAAAAGGAAGAAGGGCTTAGTCTTAAGCATACTAAGCACCCGAGAGGATTTTTTGACCACTGTACGCTATCTTCTTAGAAAGACAGCTTTACATCATCTATGTGGACAATTTGTAATAATTTTAATGTATTAATCTATCACCAAATACTATCTGATTGTAGAAATTCTCTATGTGTGCTGAACAGCAATAAGAGCATCACAGTTACTATTCAGTTAACGCATTCATTCTTCTCTCCCATCTTTGTATTTCAACATCCCTTCCCCTCCTCCTCCTCTCCCTTTATTTTTTCATCCCATCTTTTTCTCCCACACACATTCAAGAAGGCCCAATTCAGCACAGTGTGACATCAGCAGAGATCAGCAACAGCTGCTGTTCCAGCTACAACAGTGAGTGGATTTAAAAAAAAAAATCAAGGGACAACTTTAAAGTTAGGGAGAGCTGTTTAAATTGAATTAATAATAACTCTACTGAGGATTTGGACTTTAGCTACACTCAATAGGGGTGCTTCATTACCTACTTGTGGGAATGCCACTTGTCTGTGATGAGGTCAGAGCCTCCTGGTGATAAATTCCATATCTGCTGTTTAGTCCGGTCAGCTGAAAATAAACTAGCAGATGCCATGCTGATTTGCATCTAGTTGCTATTGACACTAAAGAGACAATATGACAAAGACAGGAAGTATCATGTGGGAGTCACACATAGCCAGTCTGAGGGGAAACAAGCCTTCACCTTCTTTATCTAATCATCCCATACTGAATTAATGAAATATAGTCTTCCAGAAGAGGAATGCAGTAATCAAACACAATTTGGGGCTGGATTTATCTCTTACTGTTATCCTAGTCAATTCTGTGTTATTTTTATTTAAAAAAAAAAAAAAAAGAAAAAAAATCCATCAGAAGTAAGATCAGAAACAGCTTATGCCTAGAAGTTAGCACTTCTGTAAGTGCTAACATACAGCTATTATTTAGTTATTAGTATTTAGTTTTATTAGTTATTAGTTATTATATACAGTCATCTTTACATACAGTGCAGCATAACGATTCCCTCCTGTTCCTTTTCCTCTTGGTCACATTATGCAGAATACTGAGTTGCTTGTGCTCAGTATACTCAGTGCAGTTTACCCTGTGCTAGTGAGACCTCATTTGTAATACTGTGTTCCAGATGCGTCCTCAGTACAGAAGAGATGTGGACCTGTTGGAACGTATTCAGAGAAGGGCCACAAAAATGACCCAAGCAATGGAACCCCTCCCCTACAAAGATGGGCTGAGAGAGCTGGGGCTGTTCAGCCTGGAGAAGAGAAGGCTCTGGGAAGGCTTCAGAGAGGCCTTTAAGTATCTAAAGGGAACCTATAAGAAGGAAAGGGACAGACTCCTTAGCAG
The DNA here is from genome assembly GCF_026119805.1 of Tympanuchus pallidicinctus. Lineage (NCBI taxonomy): Eukaryota > Metazoa > Chordata > Aves > Galliformes > Phasianidae > Tympanuchus > Tympanuchus pallidicinctus. The sequence continues at coordinate 10,865,189 of NW_026294747.1, forward strand.
GATCTGACAGGACAATAGTTTCAAATTTAAAAAGGGGAGATTTAGAATGGATATAAAGAAAATTTTTTTTACAGTAAGGGTGGTGAGGCAATGGAACAGGCTGCCCAGAGAGGTGGTGGAAGCCCCATTCTGGGAGACACTGAAGGTCAGGCTGGGCTTCAAGCATCCCGATCCAGTTGTAGGAATTCCGGTTCACAGCAGAGGAGTTGGACTAGATGGGGTCCCTTAAGGGTCCCTTTCAACTCGAAAGATTCTAAGATTCTGTACTCAAATAAATAAAATTGGAATTCAGTCTGTTCTAAAGGTGGACTTAATACATTAGAAACTAAGTAATTAATCCAAATTCTCTGCAATTACTCTTTGATTACCTCATCTACCTTCTCCCTCCTGTCTATCTTCGCTCTTTCCCTGAAAATACTCTATATAATGCCCAGAAGAATAAACACCTTTCACTCTTAGGGCATCACTGTGACCTCCAGACAGTAATTCGATCCCACTCCCATCGCAGTGTGGCACCCAGTGGTGCTTTAAAATCAACTGTTTAATGGACACACCCACTCACTCCACACAATATCTGGCACCATATCTGCACTAGAATACATGGCAATGCATCTCCAACTAACATCACTAATTAGAGTTTTTGACACGCTCTTAAAATAAACATTGCAGATTGAATCATTATTGTTTTGAGGCAGTGGAGAAGATTAAAATAATATGGAGAGTTTCCACTGCGTAAGGAAAAAGGAGAGGAAACGTGAGGAAAGGCTTTGTACACAGGTAAGGAAAGAAAACAAGATTTTCCCAAGCTTCCACGAAAGACTGAGGGAAGATCTGCAAAGCTGGGAAGGACTGCTCACTTAACTACCTGAATACTCAGTAGGTATGGTCTAGATTGTCTAGATTGAGCATTGTGAGTGAGCACAGAGACAAGCCTGGTCTGGCTCTGTCATGCCTCCATAAGCTTGCATACAAAGGCAGCAAGGGATGAAGTGAGGGGGACCGCCATCCCTAATGGGGGGCTGCTTGAAACACGCTCAGGAGCACTGCGCATATGATGAGCAAGCATGAGGGCATTGTGAAGCACAAACTAATCTGTACCCAAAGAGCAGTAGCATTTCTTGAAGAATAAAAGGAGTCTGTGATTTGTTTACCTGCAGCAACAATACTGCTCTGAACTAGAAAGGCACCTGCTCTCCAAGTCAAAGAAGCTAGATAGCAGAATAGTCAATACTAGCACACTCTTCCACCTCAAGGTGGCAAGTTGACTTCCCACTCAGAGGTGCAAATCTAGGCAGATCCTACAGCATGGGAGTGTTCCTTTCCTCTCAAGCAAGTACGTAGTCAGATTTGGAATTTGGTGTGCTCTGAAAGTATAAAAATACATAAATAACACCAGTAAGAGTACAAAAGATCTGCTGTCCTGCCAATAAGCAGAAAGGAGAAAGTTTTACCTTTCTCCTTTTTCCAGAACAGCAGGTAGCAGTGCCCTTCTTTCCTGACCTCTGTTCTGTTTTGTTTTTCCATCTTGTCACAGTTCTCTAAACTTACCCCTCACAGTCTGTGTAGCCCTTATCCTATCCCAACACCATTTAGCCCACAAAATCAAGATGAAAAACTGAGCATATCTAACCTGTTTTGAAATAAATGAAGAGACTCCATGGTTACTTTCAAAAGGAAATACAACAGGTACCATAATTTCTACAAGCAATGAATAGGCAGTATAATGGGCACTAATACCTATATAATGCAATCAGAAAACATGACAGAGTTTTCCCAAAAATGAACTGTTGACCATTCAGACAAGCTATGAAAATAAATGCAGATACCGTAACAAAAATACAACTAAAAAAATATATATTGAAACATACCTACTTGTGTACACCCACCATATACTTGCAGTAAAGGTTGAACAAAGTATGTTCTTACTGTAGTGACCTAAGCAGCAGGGGGGAAAAAAAAGAAAGAAAAAAAGAAAAGAAAAGAAAAAAAAGAAAGAAAGAAAGAAAGAAAGACAAAAGATCTGCAGGAAGATATAACTCAGCAAGTCAGGGGTATCTGAAAGAAAGAAAGAAAGAAAAAGCATAACCACAGTCTCTACATTTACAGAAATTCTATAGTCAGAATGCTCACACTCTGAGTGGAAAACCTACTAGAAAAGTCTGTGTGGAGAAACATATGATCTAGTCCATAGTTGACACGTGATGAACTTCAGTGTCATCCTATAGCCGTAAGCAACATCATGCAGATGAACCTGACTACACCCTAACTGAAACCAAAGCAAGTTATTTTCTACACTGAATTGAATGCAAACAGGGCCTTTCAGATGCATCTCCTGCCTCCCAGCATAGTCACAGAGGGGTCTTTCCATTGAATGCTAAAGAAATTGGACCACGTCCTAAGGAACACAATTATGGCTTGGAGTAAAATGGAACTCTTCAACTTTGGTAAATGGAGTCACACTTGTTTATGATAGCTGAAAACAGCTCCATGTGACCAAAATATTTCCCTTCAGCAGCTCAACATTCAAATATATTGTATATTAATATAGTATACAATATATTAATACAGTACATTAAATCCTTCAAAACGTTCACCCCAATAATAATTAGCCAGACAGTCATATGAAACTTATCCAGAAAGCTACCAAAACAAGATCCATCACCTACTTCCACCTACTACTTCTATAGTTGGATTTGGTACTTCTGAGGCAAAACGTAGCAAGTATCCTTAGCATGCTACTCTACTGCATTTAGGAGAGGAAGTAAGGATTAACTGAGCCAGTTAAAACTATAAGAAGAATGTAGATGGGCAACTACATCCTATCTTAGCTGGAATTAGGCCATGACATTGAGGTTAACCCCCCTATTCGTGCAAAAATACCACGGGTTTTTACTAACCACAACTGGTCAGGATTTCAGTTTAACAAGTCCATCCACAATAGTAATACAGATTTAAAAAGCATGCATAACCTCCTCTGAAAGTGTGATATAATAGCACAAAGTACTCACATGCTCATACACCAACTGTAATCTAAAACTAGGCAAAATGAAGCGAGATTGCAAGATTACCTAAATGCAAAACTTTCACAGTACAAACATCTGTTTAAACATGAAGACTTCCCAAAAGCTTCACCTCAATAGATTCGGAGCATTAACAGCCTCTGCAGAACAAGTTTCTATGAGTAATGAGGAAATTTGCAGCAGTCACTGCCTCCTCCGCACTGGGACACTGACCAACACGGTTTACGAAGTAAACAATTCAACAGCAGCCCTTCCAGAACAGCTCTTCACCAGGGCAATCTGCTCTGGAATTAAAGTCACATTTGTTCCAGAAAAGCACATCCAAACAGGGAGCACCCTGCAATGTGTTTTGCTGAGTCTCATCCCTCTCCTCACGAGTAGGTCTTTGGAGTGATGTATTAATTCTCCTTATGTTGTATAACAGTTAGTTGGGATAAGCAAATGCATCTTATCATTAAAAATATTATTTCCTGCACATGCTTCTAATTTGCCATAAAGTATGGTGTGTAAGAAATCATGCTATCTTCAATAAATCTCAAAAACACTATCCTTTTTGTTTCCAATAAAGGATATTTCAAGCAAGTAGTAAAATTTCAATGGTATATGGAAGGGGTCTTTGAGAAACACACACACACACAAGAAAAAAAAAAAGCCCTACTATAAACAAGCCATCATTCTGGTAAGAGGAAATACAAACAACCAGAATAAAAATAGTTGACGCACAAAAGCCATAATGAGGGGGTTGCTCAAAAAATAACTTCTACTTTGAATGGTTTGGATGAAATACAAATTATCCACAGAAAAGTGTGGACTGGCATAAATGTTTGTACAAAATTATAAGTATATTTCTAGAAGTATGCAAGAGACAACCGCCTGCATGCTGCACAAGGTCCCAACAACGCTCTGAGTAAGTGCTAGTGCACACAGTCCAAACCACTGCATTTTAATTACTATGCAGCCTCAGATATATTGCCTTTGATATGGAAATGTTCTTGTTCTCTCATCTTCACATACGGTCTCATGCACAGAAATCTTTATCTGATTCATAAAAAATAAACTAGAATCCAATCTCAACACCTGACCTCAGTGCTTAGAAGTTTTTTACTAAGCACGGTGTCACTATAAAAAGAATGGATAATATTGGTGTAAAGTTAGATATTTTGAGCAACGATATGAAGGATTTGCAGTTAGGAATCAAATCAATACTTCACCTCTGAGGTTTTAGATTTTCCTGTTGCCTTGTATCAGACTACCAGAGACCAGAGAAACAATTGACTGCACCTTCCTGCCTAGCTCAAGAAGAAAGATGAAAATATTTAAGTGACACCCTGTCTTACCACCAATAGAAAAGATGTAACTTGGGAACTCAGTGTATGAAATAGATCCGGAAATAAATAAATAAATAAATAACTCCTCGACATTAAATTTGCCATCTTTGGGGGGTTTTTTGTTTTGGTTTGGTTTTTTTGTTTGTTTGTTTCTTTTTTTATTTGTACATAACATTTCTGTGCCTATTTTAGAGGTATGCACTATGAAGCTCACACGGAAAGAAGCAAAATGTATCCCAAGCTTTACTTTATCAAACTGAAATAAACAGAATATTTAAAATACAAAAGTAGTACGTTTGGTAACTTCCATCAACATGTTGCCTATAAGAAAGCTAAGAATTTTTGCCTTCGACAAATTCTGCCCGTTGCACAGAAAACATTAAATACTCCAATCTATTTAGAGAACTCTCCTAGCTCTGTAGAATTACAGTCTCTTTTTATAAAGAATATGATCTGTGTAACCTCTCCACAGAAGATAATGACCCATCTGTAAATCATTTTGTTGCAGGTTATCTGTTTTTCATCACTTCTAGTACCTGCCTGTGCCTGATATGATACCCTTAAACACATTAACTTGATGGAATGTTTTGCCTGACTTCAAAAAAAGCATCAATTGATAGATATTTATTCTCCACTATAAATGAATGACTCTGATTAGCCTAGCTCACCAATACATCTAATTTTATATTACTCTTGCCAATTCACAAAGCTCAAGAAATATTGGATTAAAATCATTTCCAAGCAATGATTTTCAAACTCTTGCTACTGTTTTCTCTCTTCTTAATTTAAGGAGACAAAACAGTAAACATAAAACTGATATGAGGATTTTAAAATGTACAGGAGGAGGAAAGAAATGGCTATGTACAGACTCTTGTTTCTTTAAGAGAAAATCCATTTTTTCAGGTTCCTGTTGTACTAATTGAAAGAGAATTATTTAAAACTTCACTGAATACTTGAATATACGATGGGTATGTGCAGCAGTTTTACCAGTGCCAGAGAACTCCAGACTTTCTGAAAGACAGAAAACTCAAAATTGGCAGCAAATCTCTCACAATGATGTCACAAATATTTGTTTGTTGCCACAGAATAATGTTTTAAAAGAACACCTACTTCTGCGCTGAAAAGGCTTTAGGAATGTGTAATCATCCAGTTTTATCACAGCAGAAATCAGCTGCTTTATGGCAAATATATCTATCAGATCTATCCCTTCTGCACAGATCTACAGTTAAGTAAACATGCGTTTGTTTCACATAGACATCAGAGCAGCTTTGAACGCCACCTTCCTAATGACAAGATTTAGCTGGATTTTGTTTACAAGATGGTTATTTACAATTGTTTTTACAACATGGTATCATGACCAGGAATAATATATCAAATGTGTATCCGAACATTTCCAAATAGCCCATTTAAAATTTGGCTTCTATGTTTTGCGAATAAGTCTCCTAAAGTTTCTGTTCTTGCTCTTCTACCTGAGGGGAAAAAAATAGAAAATGGCGTACAGTGAAGAAGACGCTGAGAAAAAAAGAAAAGCAAAAAGAAAAGACAGATAGGAATCAGCTAAGTCAAAAACTTGGAACGTGCACCTGTGTGTTTCGCTGCTACTCGACAAATACGCCGTATGTGAGCTACCGAACACATCATACAGCAGTACCTCGCTTGCAGGTTCTGACATCGTGTAGAAATGTTTCAAAGCCCTGTCTCCTTGATTTACTATATTAACTGAAATGTTTTAAAAATATGTCCTTGTATCACTTCAGCTGACATAGCTTATATATCCACGAACACCCCTATTTACATAACTTTAAAAACATTAGTCATTACGCACAGCCACTGCCAAACAAGCCCACTGATCTTTCAAGTCCCACCGTGGAAAGAGAAATATACATCACCCCACTGTATGGGGTGTAAAGAAAAGTGCATCACTGCTTCTCCAGTGATTTTTGTTCAACCAAATAAATAAATAAATTGACAGAAGCCTTTTCAGTGTGATCCACGCACTTTTAAGGGTGAAACCAAACCAAGTGTAAATGGATAATGGATATGCTTCCTGAAGTGATATCTCCCAAGGTGATTACAGTGTTTAGTAGATATAAGGTCATGACTAAGGAAACTTTCTGCTGCCCACTGAGAACAAAATATTTGGTTTTGCTATCATCATGCATAGAGCTGCCCTTTATTACCATAGGATATCTCGAGGCCTCTAAGAACAGCAGATGTACACGCAAACATTCAACTAAAAATACGATCAAAGATGCAAAGAACATGTCCAAAGGCATCTTTCCCCACCATGCAAAAGAAGTTCAGCTGGAAGTGACCACTAGCAATCACTGGTCATGTACTAAAAACTGCTGGCTAGGGAACAAGCAACAGCAGTCCCCAGTTGTCAATAAAATCAATGTGACAGGCAGATCACTTCGGACGCCAGTTATTCCTTTCTACAAGTCAGGCACTAACAATCTAACGAAGGAAACCAAAGGCTCCACTTGGTTTCTCTTCTCGCTTTCGTTAGGGTGTAAACGTAACAAGAAAAAACTGAAGCAAAATGTTACATAAGTTCAGCAGAGAATCAGTAGCGTGCAGGGGAGACAGCCGTCTGTCTGACTCCCTTTGCACTGTGCGTTGTATGCATGCCACTAGTTTGCACCCAACGATACAGCTGAATAGGGAACCAAGCGAGCTTCGAGGCAGCCCAGCTAAGTCTCTCAGCAGTACTGCAGCAGAGTGGAACTGCAAAGAAGAGAGGCAATAATGCATTTAGCAGAGGATGCGAGATTGCAGAGCAAAGGGCCTCTTACTTTCTCATCACTGAATGAATTCAAGTTCTGGGGGAGGAGGCCTGAGAAATCAGAGTGAGCGAAAGAAAAAGTACGCCAGGAGAGAAGAGGCCGGGCGCTGGAAGCCACGAGGACACAGCGGACAGAAGCCCCCGGCCCGGCGGCCCCGGAAGGCGTGAGGAAGCCGCCCCCGCCACAGCCGCCGCGGCCCCCGGGAGGGCGCTGCCACCGGCGGCCCGCGCGGGTCGCCCCGGAGCAGGGGCCGCCGGGCCCCCTCCCACCGCTCCAGCCGGCGGCAGCAGGCACTCGGCCAGGCCTCGCAGCGCGGCCGGGGCAGGGCTGCGTCCCTCCGCCTCCCCCCCTCCTCCTGCCGCAGGAGCGTGGTGGCGGCCCGGGCAGCGGCCTGGAGAGCGCTGGGAGCCGTGCCCGGGGCTCACTTTCCCCTCCCCCCGGAGGAGCGCGCTTCGGCTGGGCTCGCAGGCGATGCTGGCCGGGCTGCGCTCGGGGCACCGGTTCCAAGTACAGTGCCTGGTTCGGTTTCCGTATATTCTTTGGCTTTTAATAGCTAGCTGAGGAAAAAAAGAAAGCATTATTGTTTTCCTTCTTTCCTTCTCTCATTGCCTATTCTAAATTTGACTCCAAAGTTGAAGCGGTTGAATTGGCTAATTCTGAATACAGTCTATTGAGAGACCAGACACAGCAGTATATCCCTGTATAGCAATAGATACAATGTGCTGAATTGGCAGTCTAATTATAAATGTGGCATTTGGACCTCCTTTCAGACCCAGTGCCACCTTACCTTATGAGGGAACTTCAACTACAGCAACTGTTCAAAACAAAATGCCATTACAGGATCAGCTTCACCCAACGCTGGAAGCGGCCAGGGGATTGTTTTACAAACAGCCTTTCTCACTTAACACAAGAATGTATTATAAGAAAAAGTTATGGATAGTGCGGAGTCTGAAAAAAAGGCGTACGTAGTTTCTGCCAGGTGTCGAGCTACTTCAAACTGCAGCATACTCCGCATGACCTCATTATTTTCTTTTAAACTCACTATAAATAGATTATTTCTTAGGTTTACTAGAATGAGCTGCTAGGTACGCTCGCTGTTTATATTCCAAGTGGAGTGCACATACAACACTGCGAGGACAGGACCACGCGAAATATCCGAGCTTGAAACAAAAACCTGCAATAAGATATTGCCAAAGAACTCACGGTGTGCTGGAAAAGTTCTTAAAACCTCTTTTCCAGAGGAATATTTGTACCTAATGGCAGATATGCACACATATCTCACATTCATTCTTACTATTTGCTTTATGGCATAATGGCTTAATTAAATGAGTGGGCACAAGCACGTCAATAAAACAAGTCAAGTCAAGTCGAAATCTCAAAACAGGTTTCAAAACTACTCCATTACACGAATAGGGGAAGGGAAATTCGTTAATTTTTGGACTCGAAACCCTGCTGGGAGACCGCATAAAGACGTTCTCCTGCCCTCACGGCCGGCTCTGAAGATGGGAACACCAAAAATGTTAAAATGAGGGTAAAAGAAAACAGTAGGAACAAAGTGCCGCTCCTGTGCCGAAGGCTATTTAAATCAGCTTAATAAACACACACCTTATCTCCAAACAGCAGGCGAAGATATATGACTTTATCACAGAAAGTTTTACCGTCTGTGTTTTTGGGAAACACCCCTAGGACAGAGCTAATCTAGCGTCCCCAGGCCCCCGGCACGCTGACTTCCCGCAGCCCCCCCGCCACGCAGACACAACACTAATTGTCTCTTCACGTTGCCACTTTCACTCCTTCCCTTCCTTCAAAAAAGAAAAAGAAAAAAAAAAAAAAAAACAACCCACACACAAAAACCGCTGTGAAACGGTCCGCCGAAAGCAACGACAGCAATCAAATCGATACGATCAGTGCCTCTGATTGACCTCAAGGCCCTGCTCTGCTAAAGCGCACAGCCCCTGCTGCAAAGCGGGTTAACTGCTCGCCGCTGTCGAGCACAGCCGGGAACCGGAGCCGGGAAGCTCTCCCGGCGGAGGAGCAGCTCCCCGGCAGCTCAATTATTAACGCACGCGTGTAGGTACCTGATCACATCGCGCCTATCCGTTCCCCCTCCCGCACCTAAGAGCCGCGCTCCCGCAAGGGCGACCTGGCGCCGCCACACGCGTGCACGCGTTCCCCGGGCGGCTCGGCGGCAGCGCGGTGCCCGCTCCTCCCCGGAGCAGGGCAAGGCGCGGAGGCACTCTCATTAGCTCCCACTGATGACTCCTTTCAGGATCGTGAATGGAACAATTGTCAAAAACTGCGGGAAAAAAAAACAAGCCCTGAGACTATTATATACAGACACAGCTTGTGTGCGCGCATGTGACATTTGCAGGCAACCCAGATTTGTCCGTAAACTCTTCGGCATTATTCGAGATAAAACATTCAATTGCTTATACGGTTAAAGAGGCCGCTTATCCCCAGTCAAAAATCCAAACAGCTTCGAAGGTAGCGAACGCCAGGGAAAAGCACGAGCTCTCCGCCAGACACACCTTGCCTTCCTCAGCTCCTACGGCACTGCCTGTAAACAGCTGCGCCGCGCAACTGTCACTATTTTATTTTAAAGGCAGAATAAGAACAGCGATAATAACAAGTGAAATACTTCCTGAAAACTTACTTCGCATTTACTTTAGGCACTAGTCTTTTTTTCAGCTCGCAAAGGAAGCCGTTTTGTCCAGGTTAGGTATTGTCTACTTATGGATCAGCCTCTGGCTAGGGGTTTATTTTAATTTATGGCTTATGCATTCTTTTAAGGTCGATTTGCATGACCTCCGGCAGCGAGAACTCCCGAGCCGGGCGTTGCCACAAAGCGGCACGCATCGCCCCCTCGCCGGGCGCGAACGGAGCTCTCCGATGATGGAGTGCTCTTTTCCCCTCTCCTCGCGTATCACAAATTAGGGCACGATATCGACGTTAAAGTTTTCGCTAGAACTTTATCCGAGCCCTCTGCTCGCGGAGATAAGGCGGCGCTGGGAGCCGCAGAGCCCCGGGACAGTGCCCCGCCGTGGCCGAGGCCGGCACTGCCGCCCGCAGCTCCCGCAGCTTTGTATGGCTCCCCGCTCCGGGGACGGCGCTCGGTTGCGGCCAACTTCAAAGCGCTCACCCACCTCAAACTTAAAGGAGAATCTAAAAGCCCCCCTGAACTCCCGTCGCCTCGCTCCATGCCGTGCCCTCCGGGGTTAGCCGCGAGCAGAAACCCACGCGAACGCTCCGGAGCGGTGACAGCAGCGCTCCGCTCTCCAAGATTGATTTCGGATTTTATTTTTCCCCTCTCCCTCTCTCTCTTTCTCCCTCTCGTGTTAGTTCCTTGCGTACGATCTCTTCCCGGCACCATGTGTTCGCCTGCCGTAGGGGAGCTTAAAATACAGCGCTGATCTGTCACTACATTTTAAAATAAACTCTACTCGAGGAGGATGAGAAAGTGTTGTGATTTGGGGGTGCTGAGGTCCCTCGCTATCTCTGAGCCTCGGGATTCGCGCAGCCCCGGAAACTCGCCCGGGGACGAGGCTACAACTAGTTTTTGCTAAGGAAAAAAACACCAACCTCGTGGTATCAAAGTAAATAATCGTGCAGGGGGAGGCGGGGGAAGGGGTGCATTCAGCAACGTTAAAAGCTAAACAACACAGCTACCTCCGGACGCTGCTCCTTCACTCAATTGCAACTAACAACCCATTAAAGACAGCGCAGGGGGAACCGGATTCTCTCCTGCAAAGCGACATAAATCCAGCGAAAACCCATTAAACCACCACCGCCGCCACCAAGCAACGCAGCACTACACACCACAGCAAACAACAGGTATACAACACAATAGGGCTTGTTTTTTCCTGGTTACCTCCTCGGGATCCAGTGTGGCACAAAGCACTGGGAGAGCCTCCTTTTTTTTTTGCAACGCGCTTCGGTAATTTTCATTAAAAAAAAAAAAAATTGAAAAGAAAAGAAAAGAAGAGGGAAGGGGTGAAAGGGGAGAGAGGGAAATAAACGGGTAGTAATTTGGTAAAATAAAAGAAAGTAAAAGAAAAGAAAAGAAAAGAAATGAGCTAGAGTCTGCTGGTGTTTCTCCGGGCCATGGATGTGCAGGATCCCGATCGTTAGAAGTTTGCGGATGGGTTGCCTGGAGATTTGCTTACAATCAGGTTCATTATTATTATTTTTTTTTCCCTCCTGAAACAAGTGAAGGCGATGGTTACTGCTGTCAATCTTGGCAATCAATGTGAGCGGCCATGTCGTAAGTATTCAAAGCATTTCCCGTCGTGCAACATCAGAAAGTGAGTGGCCAGGGCATTGATCTGAGGAAGGCAGAAGGAGGCAGGGCTCCCCCGCCCAGACAGCACAGGCAAGATGAGACAACACAGAGAGAGAGAGGGAGAGGAAAGGCTGAGAGGGAGAGGGAGCCTGGGAGCGAGCGAGCGGGGAAAGCAACAACTGCAGAGAAAGTGAGCACAAAACAGAAAGTGAAATCACCCCGGGCTGCCAGCCGCATCCCCGAGAAGCTATCACCACTCACATTGCTATTAGACAAATGAAACCTTAAACCTCTCTCCTCTAATGACCACTGATTGCCCGGAGTGGTGAGGAAAGGTACCAGAAAGTTACCGGGAGGGGGGGCGAGGGCGGGCAGGGGGAGGGCGGGTGAGGGCCGGAAGAGGGGGAGGCGGGGGCCGGGGGAGCTGCGGGCTGCGCGGGGGGAGCGCAGGGGGACCCCGGCTCTCCCCGCCCGCGCGCCGCTGCCCGGCACACGCCGAGCGGCAGCGTTCGGCCGCCGCCCGGGAGGGTGAAAATAAAGAGCAGAAGGGGAAGGGGGAGAAGGGGGAGACGGTCTGCGGGACGCGGGCCGGGCCGGCGGGGAAGCGGGGACGCGCAGGGGAAGCGCTCCGCGAGAGCCCGATGACAGCTGATAGATAGATGGTGCTCTGAGGAGCCCGATCCCGCAGCCCGGCCGGAGTAAAAAGCGAGCGAAACCAGAAGTAGAAATGACTACAGCGGGAGGTGGGAGTCGGGCTGCGGGAGCCCGGAGGAGGGGAGGCGGAAGGAGCTCGGAGCCCACAGACCGCTCCGCGGAGCGCTCAGAGGAAGGCACGAACGTGAGCGCGACTGATGGGGGCGGGCAGGTAGGGGCCGGGGAACGCTGACTTCGGACGGACTCCCGCCGTGATGCCGAGAGCTCCCGGCAGCGGCGATATACGAAGATGTCCCTGCTAAAAAGCAACGGCCAGGGACTCGTGTACCGATTTAGGAACTCACGCTCCCTCGAGAGTGCCAACTGGGAGAAAATCCGGGAGCGGGAAGGGGAAAACTCCGAGGAGATGAGGGAGAGTCAGCCAGAGGCACGGTGTGCTGCGGAGCCTAGAAAGTCTCTCTCCCGCATTTTTACATTCCAAAGGTAAACATAAAAGAGACTTTCAAACTGTCAGGGGCCCGCAGATCAGGTGGGCAAGCAGCTCTGCAGAGCTAACGTCTGCCTCTTTTGATATTATTCACACCTATAGGATAAACTGTTGTTAGGATGGGAGTGCGGAAAGCAACCTCAAGCCCACAAAATGAGAGAGAGAGAAGTTGTTGATTCATCTCTGTATTTTTGGCACTTTCTCCCCATTTTCCAGAAGGCGCCTGGAACAGTTAGTAACAGAGAAACTTTTAAATTTTAAAATAGCTTCATAACTTATAGAGGCCAAAAAGACGAGGAGAAAGCCTGATTTCACTTCCCTGCTCTCACAAGCTGAAATCTGCAGGCTAGCATAGAAGCAGAAGCCCTCCTGCAAATGAACCCTGCCTCATAAGGACGTGATGAAAATTGGGCATTACTCTGATGGCACACCTGACATGGCCCTATTTCATTTTGCTAAGATGCGAGGCTCTAAGCCCTGCGAGAGCAGTGCCCATCGCAGCCCCCACCCTGCTATCCGAGGTGCTGTTGTCCCTCTCTGGTCCAGCCCTGGAAAGAAGAGTTGGAAGTCAGAACCTCTCAGAACAGCAGACCTGTCTAATAAGGGATTTGTTGACTATTTCACTACAATAAAAGGAGCGATCGAGTCTTACTCGGCAAGCAACAAGCACGTTGAAACAACTTGAAATTCATCTAGTAAAGCATCATCATAAATTAGCTGGCTGAGAGCATAGCAGCTAATTTCCACATATTCTTCTAATTTTAATAAAAGATCCTAAAAACCTGTAATTCAGAGCTGGAATAATTTGTTAGATCGGAAATACCGAGTTTGTATACACCTGTGGTCAGCTAGTTCAAACTATTCACCTCGCTGCAGTTATCTACGGGATGGATTTAACAACAGGAAATAGTTTCCTGTCCAGATACTGCTGCGTCCTCTTTCATCTTTAAATGTAAGAATCCCCCTGCCCGGTTAGTAGCATTTTCCTTCTAACGCATGTAAACCTGCTGCGAGTGAAGGAAACACCTTGACTTTATGCACGACCCGTAGTTTCGGCGCACAAGAAATCCGAGTTCTGTAAGGAGACAGAGGCAATCAGAATATAAGGACGAAGCATCCCGCCCGAGTTCGCTACCCTGTTGATTTGTTAATGGAAGCTCCTTTTTTTTTTTTTTTTTTTCTTTTTTTCTTTTTTTCCTTTAAAGGAAAACAGAAGAAAGCTAATAAACACATCCTCGAAGGTAGCATCCTCCTTCGCACAACTTCTTAAGTACGAGGCGGCGATGGGACAAGAGATAAGGAAGGCGTCAGAACGATTTAGCCGCCCACCCAGATCCGAAGCAGAGAAGCATCCCTCCGCGCTCCCGAAATCCCCTCGCAGGGGCTGCCACTCGGCTGGGGCAGGGCACCGCAGGGATGCGCCCGCGTCCCCAGGCGGAGCGCGAGTAACACTCTCTAGCTTGTTGCTTCCCCGTGTGATCAATTAAGTTACAGATGCAGCACACAATGCCGCAGTTACAACTTCTCCGCGGTAGAAAACGAGGACTCCGTGGGCATTGTATGCAAATGTACGTGTATGTGCTCTGCACAGGAATAATTGCGCTTCCCTCTTTGTTTGCATAAGTGAACATCCGCCGTACGCACGTGCAGAGAAACAAGCAAACGCGTTTACTTTTAGCGTTACTACGCGTTTAGAGACCACATTTTACATTTCTTCTCTCGCTTTTCTTCATTAAGGCTAGAGACGGGCACAGCAGCCAGCGCAGGCAGATGTTGGGGAGGGATGCTGGGCTGCTCTGCGTCCTCGCAGAGGAAAGGAATCAGCCTGTCGGTTCACGTCGGGGCACTTACCTGCTCACAGCTGGCAGCGCATTCTGCGCCGTCTCTTTCATTAAACACATGCATAGAAGTAAAGCAACGTTCGACAAGCAAAGCAACCCGTCTGTGTGTTGAGTTTTACCGCATCTTTGCTAAGACGAGCAAACCTACAACTCCTGTGGAGTTGGTAGAATAGTCTCTGAAGTTTTGATTCAGAGGGCGAGAAATGCCGCCTTAAAAGTCATTCGCCTCATTCTAAACTCCCCTCTCTCCCCAGTAAATGCCGGACAACTAACAGGCATATTTCAAAGTTCCCTCTGCTGACACTCTCTGACAATGAAGACTTTTTATAGGCTTGTTAAAGATGTTCGGAGAAAGTTTTGCAAGATAATCAACAGCATCTGAGAGAAAGCTAAAGAAGTTAAAGTCTGTTCATCCGACTGGGAGAAAGTTTTGTTAGACAAGATAAAAGCATATCCGTGCAGTGCTCTCCATAAGCAACACCATCAGCTGATGCCAGTTCCCATAGAACAAGTACCTCTGGCGATCTTCTCAAAATTTAGGGGACGTTTGCATTTTGTAACGCCCTAAGCTAAGAATCTAACTGAAAAAAAAGAACAAACCAAAAACCTCTGAATTCTTTAGAGCGTCATCTGCCAACACAATGTATTGTCCTGGCAGAAGCGGGAACAAGAAGGTTTTAATTTCACTTGAAACTGTGCATCACCCTGACGGTGAAGGAAAAAGCCGCAGCAACAATCTCCCCACTTCATATCCCCGTTCCATAAGAAGGGGGAGGGGGGGGGGGGGGGGGGAGAGGGAGAGAGAAAAAGGGAAAACCACATAAACTTTTACAAAGAAAAATAAAAGCAACTTTGACATGAAAACCCCTTCCTGCCTAGGAAAGTTCATTTTAAAGGTCCCCTCTGTAAATCTAAAGTGCAAACACCAGGCTAAGGTAGTGAGTGGCTGGAATTTGCATGCTGATAAGAGAAGGCTGTTGTACTTACAGTGACAGAGGGCAGGCTGCGGAAGAAAAGCTGTTTGTGTTAGCCTGAGAGTCACCCAGGGCTGCAATGAGAGGAGAAGAGAGGAGTGGGAGTGCCAAGCTGGATACACCTTCACCGCATCTCATCACATCTGCCAGCCTCTCTCTCCCTCTCTCTTTCATTTCCACATTCCCTTTGTTCCTGAAAAAAAAAAAAAAAAAAAAAAAAAAAAAATCTACACGTCACATCAGTCCCCAGATGCAGTCTACACCAAAGAAAAAAAAATGAATAATTCAATCAAACTGTGCATAGTCTCCAAGGCACTAAATCTATTGCACTTAAAGAAACGAAGGGTAATTACCGCTATAGAATTAGAATAAGGCCAGAGCGCGTAGGGATCCCAGGGTCTGCAAACTCCACGGTCAAATAAAGTTTCATGTATTTAATCCTTTGACAACCCCAATGTAAACTAAAAGGGAGGATCAGAACTTATTCCGGTTGGGTTTGAGAATGCTTGAAGTGAATGCTACAGAAGCGGAGCGCCCGTGATCTGTGACAAACACAATGCGAGGAAGTCGAAGTGTTTCACTGCATCACCTCCAGGGTCCGTTCCCCCCTCCCTAACGAAGAGCAGACCACACTCCCACCGGCTTCTGCCGCTCTCTGCAAGTGCAGCGGGAATCGCCGGCAGCCAGCAGCCGCCTTACCTGCTAGATCGCCAACGACGCCTGACAAAAACTCAGGCTGAGCGGCAATTTTGTCCCACGCTTTGGCGGAGAGAAACCACTGGGGATTCGCAGCAGCGAGGATTGACTCGAAAAGCTGCCCCTGACTCGCGGATTCGCGCTGGGCTGACTTTGGGGACTGCCTGCCGGGGGCGGGGGGAGCGCGCTGGGGAGCGGATCCCAGCTGGGCGGGCGGCAGCAGCAGCGCTGCCGGAGCCCCGCGACAGAGCGGCCGAGCCGGGCCAGAGGAGGGCCGCACTTCTCCCTCTCCTACCTCTAACGGTGCGCTCTCGGCTCGGAGGTAAGATGACTCTATATTGTGTTTATTCTCTCCGGGTGACTCGGGTCCCAGGGGCATGCTTCTGTATTAATGAGGGCGGCGGCGGCACGGGGCCGTGTCTCAGATCGTTATACTGAAATGAAGCCAGCGTTTAACGTCGGTATCTGCCGCTTTGCACTTTCAATCGCATTCTTTGTAAACTTCTCCTGGGAGGCTAGGGGAGGAGAGAGAGAAGGGGAAGGAAAACAACCCCAGGTGAGACCGCGCCGTGACGCTGACACAGAGCGCTCTAATTCAGCGCGGCTTTGTGCCGGCCGGGAAGATTCAAACACCTTCCACTGACGCAGAGCATCGCGCAGCTCCTGTACTCGAACCGCTTTAATAGGCAGTTTTGATTTATCCAAAACATTAACGGAACTGTTATTCTAATAAAGGTAAACTAGAAAACACGCTTGCCTCTCCGCTCACTCGAGCTTTGTTTACGTGCTTAAAACGCCACCGTGAGGCCGGCACGTATAAAGCAGCGAGAGCCGCCGCCTGCCAAGGAGCTCTCGGATTAGCACTTCGCAAAGCAAAACAAACAGCGGTAGCGGCAGCGCGAAAGTCATCGAAGAATCCGCTGCCGGCGGGCGCGGGGCCGGGAAACTCCGCCGTGAGAGCGTCGGCCGGGCCCCCGCACGCACACGGACACGAGGGCGAGAGAAAGAAGGGTGGAATCGAAGGCTTGGAAATGGCAAGCACAAAGCGAAGAAAAAAGCCAAGGGTATTCCCTGCCCGCCCGCCTCTTGGCGGAGAGGAGCGGCCCCACGCGATCCTCGGCCAGCGGGAAGCAGCCCCGGCCGCTCCCGGCCGTCCCGCTGCCCCCTGGCCGCCCGCTGCCCCGCAGCTCCCCGAGGGCTCCGGGTCGCGCTGCCGTTGCCGCTGCCTCGCACGGCCCGGTCCCGTCCTCGGGCACACGCAGGCCGTTCCCGCTGCCCGGGCTTTCCCGGCGGTTTAACTTCGCAGGTCTACCCAGGGATGTCAAATCACAGGCTAGGTTAGTAATCTACATGCGATTCGTATAATAGAAGGCAGATTAAAAAAGAAAGAAAAAAAAAGACTATGCTGTTAGACTCACAAGCAGTGTTTGGAGTGACACCGCTTCAAGTTGCGGGCAAGGCTCAGCACAAGGAGACTCCTGGGCACGCTCCAGGCACAAGGAAGCTACGGCAAGCAGCAGCAGGAGACAGGTGCTGTTTGATGGGAGCACAGCGTATCGCCACGCACTGCTGCTCCCATCCCTGCTCTCGCAAGGAGCCCTGAGCTGGGAAGGTGTGCTGCCCGGGGACTCAGCAGCTGCTAGGATCGATGCTCTCCCCAAAGCACCGGAAAGCATTCATCACGCCCAGTGTCCCGTCACCAACAGGGCGCTAACTGCGCCGGCAAAGCTGAAGTCACCCAGCTCTTGGCTACGAGTTGCTTTGGCAGACTAAGTTCTGCAAAATGAATCACGAGAGTGCTATTTTCCAATGAAATGCTCTTCCCATTCTGGCTCTTTCAGCTATCACCTGGATTTGTCTCGTTGTCAACTTGATCGTTTCTCTACTGCCATCTCTATATAATAGGGTGACCATAGAACACAGTTAATGTACATAAAAGCGGTCCAAGTTGAACAATGATTTCAAAGATCTGTTTTCATCAGCCAGTGGGAGCGGTGCAGGAGATACCCACCATGGATGGCAGCCATCCATCCATCCATCCATCCATCCCACAGCCCCGCTTCCTTGCACACACACCTGTGGGGCTGCACCATCGGCCCCAGCCTCACGGAGAGCTAAGCATGCCTTGCACAAGGGGAAGGACACAGAAGCACTGTACCCCCCTATTTGAGGAGCTGGGAGGAAGCACGTGCTGAGGATTCCTTGTAGCCCACACTAGTGCTATCTTACATGGCAGCCCAGAGTATATTTTTAAAGTTCCCGACCTAACTACTACACTACAAACAAGATACTGTGTAAAAACCAAAAAAAAATCCAAAGGCCATAATAAAAACACAAAGCTGCCTTTGACCTGCGGACTGGCCCACATTACAAATAAGTGCGTTGCCACCAAGCCACATACATATGACACATGAACAGAAATAAACTGAGTACTTAGGATTGCCAGTGATTTGATATCTTATATGACTACTGCTGTGCACTTTTAAAATGCATTGTTTTTAAGATGTTCCTGTGAGTTTAGGAGAGGCCTAAGCCACTGCCAGCTGTTCCCCTCACAAGTTCAAGCCCTGTGCACGTGCAGTGCATACTTCTTGTTAAAAACGTTCAAACAGTGATGCCAAAATGGATAAACCGTTCAGAAAATATCAACGGCAAAGGTGAAAACGTCTCCACAGAGCTCCGGGGGCACGAAGCCATCCTGGCCTGCCCCATTCTGCACGAGGGTTATACGTACATGGCACACTGCACGGGTGGGGTGGCCACCTCCTCCCTTTGATCACCCCTAAGAACACTTCACGATTCCTAACCAAAACATGCAGTAGTAACTTCTTGCACCAGACTCAGCTGAGAAGCAAAGCACTGTATAAATCTTTCCAAGTGTGCTTTAATATAGCTTTCTGAGCCGGGAACACGGGGTAGGAACTGCTGAAAGTGTTCAGACTGTTAAAAACTAAAATGCGACATGATCTCAACATATTTGAACATTCATTTATATGATTTTTTTCCTCAGCATAATATCAAATTTAAGACTGAAATACAGTAAATGTGACTCGATTGCTTTGGAATCTTCCTAAGACAAATGACTGGAAGATCAAGGTGTTTTATTTCCTATTTGAATCAATGATCAATAAGTCTTATACACGAGAAGCATGAATTTGGACTATAAAACACACTTTTTTAATAAGTGCAAGTTATACTGAATAAAATAAGTATGTTTTGAAAGCAAAATTCACTATTTTTTAAGTCATTGCAATCTGTAATTACGAAGTAACTTGAATAAGGCATCTTACATTGCTCCTAAATCTTTTACTCAAGTAAAACACTCCTTGATTCCAATGTGAGTGTTGCTTGAGTAATAGAGTTCCCTGTCAAACTGCTAAAATCAGCTAACTTCTAAAAGCCTGCAGATTGATGGAATGATTATACTGAAAGTATGTATTTAATATGGAAAAAAATAATTCACGCTACAAGGCAGAAGGTTTTCAGCATTTACAATGAAATAAGGCAGTAACATAAGTAGATACTGTAAGTGGGCTTATAGCTCTGTGTCTGGTCACGCAGACTCTCATTGTGGCTTTACTTGTGTAAGTGCATCGGTACTCGTATCACAAACATGTGAGGATTAGCATCTAGGACAAAAGAAATAGGAATACGTGGGCTCACAGTATTCCCTAGCAAAACAAGACTATCTGTAAATCAGTTACAGCAAATTACACTGTAGCTGTTATTCTGGGATGTTGGATTTAAAAGTTTGTGACTGATGATATACGTTCTATTTGTCACGAGCTCTTTATCAACACTGCGTATCGCAGTTAGGTTTTAAGAAACGTTCTCATAACAATTAGAACTCCTTTACAAAAACACCAACGTCAAGCAAATGGAAAAGGCTGAAATACACCTTGTTCTCAGGTTTGCTTTTTATCAAGTATTGAAAGCTTAATTCTACTAAGAATATTAAGTAAATAAATGTTAACTCTGCCCGGTGCTATTAGCATAGTCGAAATTGCAGTTTATAAATTTTTGAGAGCATCGGCATCATGATATGGTTGTCATAGAAACTGGGACAATATGTCATTTCAATTAATTTTACATGCAGTGATGCTGAGGTCTGTGTAACAAATCTTTTGAGAAGTTATGGAAGTAAATATAGAAAAGCGGGAATAGAAAATACAAGCGAGTAACTGTAGCCTCCAATCATTAATTAATTAACAAAACAGGAAGAGTTCTAAATTACTGTTAAAAGTGTCATCCAGCACATAGCCGGAGAAACTAGTTTAGCAGACTTTCACTTCAAAAAGCACTGAAGTTTAAAAGACGAAAGATAGGAAAATTCAGCCTGTGACTGAAAATCATTTCCCAGTGCAGCAGATTTGGACGAAATACGTTAAAAAAAAAAAAAGAAAAGAAAAGAAAAAAGATTTCTGTCTGGAGGACTATAATATACAAAATAATTTCAAATCACGAATGGTCCCTTTGTGTAAAAATCAAAAAGTCAAAATTGTTACAAATCCAGAACCATAATACAATAGCAAAAAAAGAAGGGGTAGGAAATGTAACATGAATAGATTTATTTTTCCTGTAGAATGCAGCTACTGTGTGTTATGAATGCTACCTTAGGTAAATTATTGCCAGACACATTCAACTGCCATTAATGACTTCATTATTAAAACAGAAAAGCTAACCAAAATAAAGGCAGTGGTTTGGTTTTTTTTAATCTCATAATTGTTTTTTAGCAGCATAAAATTTACTTATTTCTTTTTGCCGTTATAGACAGCGTCAGCATACACTCTTGTTCTCACATTGCATATATGACATGATACCTAATCCCATAGTTTCTATATGAAAAAAAAAAAAATACTGAGCACATCCTAGAGAACAAAATGTACGT
Source organism: Tympanuchus pallidicinctus (assembly GCF_026119805.1). Classification (NCBI taxonomy): domain Eukaryota; kingdom Metazoa; phylum Chordata; class Aves; order Galliformes; family Phasianidae; genus Tympanuchus; species Tympanuchus pallidicinctus. The sequence goes on from NW_026294747.1 coordinate 10,886,142, forward strand.
TTTCAGCCATTCTTACATGGCAATCAATAATTACATAGTATATTTTGTTTAAATTCACTGACTTGCTGCACAGATTAGAATATGCAAGACCTTTCTAAGTGAGACGTGAAACAAGCTGTTTGCAAGTAAATGGAAACTATCAATATTAAAAACAAAACTAAAAGGGGGGGGGGGGAAGAGAAGGAAAACATTAAAAAAAAAAAGAAGAAAAATCAGCCTGAAGGAGCTATTTGCAGTGAGAGAGGAGAAGCATCTACAGCTAGCCTTTCTGATAGGATTAAGGAATGCTACAAAAGCAGCATTTAAATCTCTAGTTTTCCCTGACAATTAACAATGAAAAGCAGATGTTTACAAAGCTATTTTACATGCTGGTTTATAAGATGCTAAAAGATGGTTTGTGGATGGTAAGAAGGAAGAGCTGGATAACTGCTTGTCTGGTGTATATTTAAAAGCATTTTCATTGGCTCAGTTATTGTTAATAATGAAAGAAACACTTTGCGCTGTATGGCTGTGACTATAGAAAACTGCCGTCATAAAGTCCTCAACAAACTCTTAAGATGCAATTTACAAAGATAATAATAACACAGAATTATTTCACTTCTCTGAATGCTACACATTTGCATACCAGGACTGTGTACAATATACTCATAATGCACATTCATAACAACAAGGACTTCTTAACACTGCAATAGCACGAGATCTGTGCATTAAAAATCTACAGTTCTGAGTTTTCCTTGCTGGTGGGAAACCATTTGTCTGTATAAGCCAGATGCTCTGCAGCTATGCAGGATGAGACCATATTCAATTCGACACCTTTATTGAATGTGATCATATTAAAAAATATATGGAACACTGGAAGGTAGCAACGTTATGAATCGCTCTCACATAGAAACGTGGCAAACGGACTTGTCACATAAATTTAAGAAGTCTGGTCTCTAACTGTGAGTCAGGAGATGTGGGTTCTATTCCTGGCTGTGCTACAAACCTACCGTGTTTTTGAACAAGTCACTTACACCAAGTCACTTGAGCAAAAAAGAAATGCAAAGAATGAATGCCTCAAGCTCCATTTAGGCAGATCCCTATCTGCTTATATCGGATGCAGGCAAATGTAGGCATATGTTTCAGAAAAGCTGGGCCTATCCTTTCTGGACTTTTCATCTTCCTATTTTTCCTGTTTTTCTACACGGAGTGAGATTGTTGGGAGACATAATCCATAAAAGACTCCTCACATTAATTATATTTATGCATAATGAGATTCCCATTAAAAGTCCCAGCTCTGCAAAGACTCACGCGCACGTTTCACTTCACACATTTGTAGCAGTCCCATTTAATCTAATAGAATTATTCACTCTGTGTAATTCCAGGCACATAAACCTCAGCACTATCAGGAACGAAGTTGATGGAATAGATAACGTGTAAAAATACCCATGCAAGTTAGTAATGAGGCTCAGGCTTCACATCCTTGAAGACCCATGTGAGACACAGTAGGAGGACTACACACTGCACTATGACAGCACTCTGGTAGATGCACAAGGATGCACAGCCAACTTGATGTTAAGTATTCGGGCTGTTTTATCATACCTACATTTTCGAGACGAACAAAAACCTCTTTGTGCCATGTAAAATAATTTAAAAAAAAACCCTTTAGTTTTAACCATAAAAGGTACCCATAAATCAACAACGTGCTACCACCATCCAAGTTGGTTTTGTTTTTCTTACCTCAGACACTGAATAAATTCTCACTTGTGTTAGTGCTTATGTTATTCCTATTATTTGCTCAGTTATGAATGAATATATGGCACTAAAGTACAAAAATACTTAATTTATGTTAGGCAGCCTGATTTAATTTCTTTGACGGACTCTTAAACAATTCAGTTCCCATCTATAGGCTACTCTCTTGGAGTAAAATTGCTACGTATATAAAACGTATATATCCAAAGCAGGTCAAGTTCCCATCTTGCAGATACAGCCATACTACACCTAAACAGAGACTGCTCCTGGTTAAAAACGTGCATATAAACGTTTATAGAATTGGGGCAGAAAATAGCAAACATTCCTGACTGGATGGATTTTTACACATGTTACAAATAACATTATTTACACAGAAATGTAACAGCAAGGCACTACTGAAAATATTTTGTGTACCTTTTAAAAAAACACCACGGGGAAAATACCTTCTCAGCAGCTGGTATTTGATAGGGGAGATAAGGACAAACAAAGGAAGCAACATCTATCTCAGCCTGAAACAGCCTGTGCTGGCACTGCACTCATGCCAAGCACCACAACAACTAATACAACCCATATCATCACTGCCTGTTTTTTTTCTGGTGCCAGCGTCCTAAGCTCAGACACAAAAGGTATCCTCCCTTCTTACTCCCCTCCTCCCACAGAAATTAGCCTCCTGGCCGAGTCCTTGAATTCTTGCCTGCCACAACCCGAGAGCAGAGAGGCACAATTTGCCTCTCAGTATTTTGGCATTATTTTAATTCCATGGTATTTTAATAATAGAGACTGGTTAGGTTTTTTTCTTAAACATCTAAAATGTCTGTGAGTAAGGTTTCTGCTCTTATGGTTTTCCTTTTTTTTTTTTTTTCTTTCCCTTTCCTGTTCTTAACATGTGTTTCAATTAGCTTTCTAATTTATGCAACAGAAAGGCATGCCCAAGGTGAACATTTTGATTTAAAAAAAAATAATAATAAAAATGGAAACATTCACAGCCTTCAGCATAGGAAGCTCTTGCTCACAGAAGCTGGAATTTAAAATACAATTATGATGAGTAAAAGGAAAACACCATGGAATCAACCATGGGGCCACCACCTGCAAATCCCCACCTCTTATGAGCAGAAGTTATTAGCTTCTTTAGTATAGTCACTTTTCAATCAGGTATTGGAATCCGAAGATATTTTCAAGTTGTCACAACTTCTGCTTTTGCTTTTCCTTTCCAGAACTCGTAATTGCAAGGAAAAATTGTTATTCTTTCAATGTACAAAATTAGGGAGAGTTGACTGTGGAATTAGCAATGTATCAGATTTGAATGTGTACACAGCTATCGAGGCTACGTGTGATGAACATTCTGTAAAATATCCTGCATAACCACCATGTTCAGCACAGGTAGCAGTTCCAAAGGAATAACAAAATATATCTATTGTCATGTACTTTCCAAGGTTCTATGTTAACGAATTTATTAGGGCCTATTTAATGACAGAGAAAGATAGGAGAAGAATAAAATAGGTGCTCTAAATGTAGTATATCATACTGAATCCTTTTTTTTTAATTCTTGAACTTCAGATTCTAAAAACCCCAGCTCTCTTTCACAGAGTGTTTGGCACACTTGTTTTCTAAGAGTGGGATTCAAACTTTTCAAAGCCTTTGCATGAGGAACTTGTTTCTTTTTGCTAAAAAAATTAATGAAAGATAGGAATCCTTTGATTTGGAGAAAAGTTTTATTTTATGGAGAATATTAAGGGATTTTACTGTTGATATTTTCACATTAATATACATTATTTATCTCCACAGGGTGGCGAAAAAGAGAAAATTGCAAAGCCTTACTGGGTGGCAGGAAGTGGGATTCACTGTAATCAACAGCAGCAGGGGACTCTTTGAGGTTGTGTTGCAAGATATATTCAAGATTTTAGCAGAAGGAAAATAATTGCATTTAATATTGTGCTGGTGGGAAATCGCATATGTTCAATCTTTTCCAGCTTTTATACTTACATTCAGATTTAGATTCTTGCCCTTAAGATGCTACTTCTTACTGTTTGGAGACAATTTTTCTAGTATGGTTACTCTGAGGATGTTACATTATTAGCCAGGAAGAGCTTTACACCAGTTTTTTTTTCCTTACAGAATTTACTGAAGTTTTGTGAACACACTCACTGGACAAAACTAACAGCCCTGTTCAATAACTAAGCTATTTCCAACCCATAATGAAATTTCCAGCACTGTGTTTCCTTTCATTTTCGTGAAGAAGTCAGAAACAATGTGCTTTCTCAGATACTTGCTGAAAAGTTCTTCCTGGATCAAATCAGCGTCACTTCTATCATTCATAGCTTCTTTAGAATAGATGCTGTTCTGTCTGCAGAAAGAGTTAACTGATAAGCTGATGGAATAACACAAGTTTCTTAATATAGAAAAAGCTGCCAGTCTTGCAAAGCTTTTCTACACTTACGGCAGAAGAAAATTTGTGCATATGACAAACCAACATCGGGGCTCAGTTATAACTCAGATAACTTCAGGAAATTATGTAGGCCACTCTGAAAGTAAAGCCTCCTATTTATTTCTAAATTACAACAGATGCAAGGAGCACAATAATACTGTTTGGTGAAGCAAAGTCTCAGCTACAAAACACTATTTTTCAACATAGTCACCACCATTACCTATGCATTTTCACCAGCAATCAACAACAGCCTTCATGACAAGCTCATAAAAATGTGCACCAGTGGGGGAGACCCACTGTCAGCACTGCTGAAACGCACCACCTACTGCCTCCCTGTGCCCACATCCACTGGCTGGTCTCCAGAAACATTCAGCAAATATTAATGAATGCCAGTGGGTGTCATTTTTTCCAACCTTTGCTTCACTTGTACATCCATGTCAGATGCCATTTTGTAAGACTGCCCCTCTGCTGTCATCTGCCATGCAGCAACAAAATACAATGGAATATTAGCAGGAAGATTCAGCCTCTACTACTGTACCACCAACATCTGCTCCTGACTTTATGGGCCAACATAACAAAATAGGAGGTTTTTTTCAATATTGTCCTGTTCTGCGCATAATTAACTACGTAGAAAAGAAAAACTGCCCACTGTCTAGCCTATCCTTTCCTCTGACAAAAGCAACTATGAATTTAAACAAAATACCCATATTTTAGTGATTAAAGTAGGTGAAATGAATTCTGAGTTGCATGAGTATTGCAACCCTTGACAAGATTCAGCATTTACCTTGTGTAATTCCTCTGCTTTGTGTGACTAGAATATGAACCATGTGGTAGACCTTCAATTGTGTAAAATGCTAAAGGAACACTGATCATTTATGCTCTGTGTAGATCTACCTAATGTTTCCCTACGGGTAAATGCACACTTCAGGTAAGCATATGAAATTATTCTTATATGAAAATCTTTTAGAGCATTCCTTACCTTAACTGTATTGCTTTCTCATTTTTCTATTTAAATACAAATAGAAATACATACGGGTGTATGAAGACACACAGTCAACTTCTGGAATATGAAACACACCAGATATGGGCTGTGTACAGACAAAAACCCCTAGGTGTCTGCAAAAAGACTTTATCTGGAAGTCATGTGTTGAAGGAAGAGATGGGGAAAATAATATTTCATTCAAGAAAAACCTTCTTCAAAGTGACATCAAGGCTAAGCAAATTAGTTTAATTTGTAAAATCTAATAGCTATACTTCACAAGCTGCAGTTCCACGTTTACTTTATGTGGCTTGATGGCTGGCATCAAAGAATTTACCTTCTTGGCTTCACCCTCACTACCAGCACTAATATTAACTCAATTAAAGAAATAGATCTGGATTGTGGAAGAGGAGCTGTTGTGATTTGAAAGCAGCTTCGCAAAAGCTACTGCTGACACAAAAGGAGATAGAGAGTGAATGGATGTTAGATGGAGATCATACAGCTACTCTTAGCTTGAAGGGAAGAGTGGAACTGCAGCCTGCTGGTGTGATCCTGTGGCACGTTAAACAGACAAATATTCAGTTAACATAGTCTTGCCTCCCATCCTTTCTCTACCAACTAAGCATTTCTGTTCTTTCCCTTGCATCAGCACTAACACCCACACAAATGTGCAGGAGCCAGTTCAGGGAGGTGACTTGTCTGGAAGCTAACCCCACAGAAGTTGGGGTTTTTCTTTAAAAAAAGAAATGCACAACCAAACAAAAAAACTTTTCAACCAGATCTGCTCCAAGGAGCAATTCACAGAATGATCACACAAGAACTAGTGCCAGCACAATGGAGAAGGTGGAAACACAGAGCCAGAGGCAATAGAAGAGAGGACAAGGCAGCCCAAACTTAGATCAACTCCAGCTGTGATGGACCTGGAGCCAGAGCCAGCCTGACCACTTACAAGCTTCCTCTAAAACCTCTGCACTTTCTCTGAAAACACTGTGATAGAATGAGTACGTATATAGAGTTTAAATCACCAAGATGCCAAAGAAAAACAAGGAATAAAATCAAGAAGCTTACTTGCACACTGAAAGAGACAGAAGCAAGAAAAAAAAACAAAAACAACCACCATGGTCTTAAAGTTCTGTAGCATAGTTTCTGTAGAATGTAATAGGCAAGGACAAATCATTCCTGACTTGAATACTGGAGCTATACAGACCACATTTTTTAGTGAATTTCCACTTTCTAAGCCTTCACAGTGTATTTTTGGGCTGACAGGAACACACTAGCATTGGCTTCTGGAAGCATTATTTTTAGTTCACTGGATTCCATATCATTATAAAACATATTATTCTGTGTATTTTTTTTAGACAACTAAAACAAATAAATGTTTGAGATGAGAAGATAAGGTGGAGACAGCTTGAGAAGGACTGGAAAACTCTGAGACTGGGCAAACCGGGAGTGAGCATTGGGCCAGAATTAACAGTGCTGTAGACTGAACTTCTTTTCTCTATGCAGGCACGTCAACTTTGCCGTCCCGCATCCACAAAAATGTGAATCTTTTATCACTTGAGGATATATAGGCTCTCAGAGCAAACAAATTGACCCTAGCTTAAGTTTTAAGGACAACTGTGTAAGACATGATCAAATAATGGTAAACTGAATTCAAAAGGAGGTAGAAAAATCTTTATTTGCAGGGAAATAAAATTAACAACATTTCTAATATAGCTTTCACACTATAAATAAAAGGAGCAATGTCTTCTACTTCTATGATGGCTACAGTAGCAATGCTATGAAAAATATAAAAATGTCTGTAAAAGATGAATTTTCTTAAAGTTTTGGAAATTGCCAATTGAAAAAAAAAAACAAAGAGAAGTTATAAAGGGTTGGCATGTTAATTCCTGAAAGAGAACCGTCTATTTGAAAGTAACTTTGATTAGATCAGCAAGCCAGCTGACTCAGACCACTGAGATATTTGAGCAGTTTATGTGTGCAAAGTACATAAGTAAATAAAAAGATATTACTAGGTTTAGTTTGTCTATCTGCAGCCCGTACTAGTTGGAAGGAAGCTAAAACTATCACTGAGTTAGAGGAAAATGGGTGAAAAGACTAAAAAATTGTGATGACCGTGTGACTTGTCATGAGTGCTCATAGGGAAGGACTGTAACAGGCAGCAGTGACACTTCGTATTGTGAAATCTCTAGTGCTAAGAACACAGATTAACTTGCAGGCTATCTCTACATCTAAGTAGGATAAAGTAGTATTTACATACACATTTGTGCTCCCAGTGTTGTAGTATTTTCCTCTACTGAAGTACAAGAGCTGTAGATCCTTTCCTGAAAACTTAGGGATTATCAACCATGTATAAATGACCCCAGAGCATAAAAAGATTCCAGAAAGCTCAATATGAGCAGCAAGGTACCTTAATAGTTAACACAAGATGGGATCAAAATGCCTGCTTCTGGAGGACAGCAGCAGACAGCATAAAGTGATACATCAAGGGGAAAGCTGGGAAAGAGCTGTCAAAGGAATTCAAAGAGAAAAGGGATCAGAAGCAATTCACATGCAATCCATCGGTTTTTAGAACTGGACAATTCTAGGATTCTAGTTTTCCAGAAATAAAAGTTTCTCAGAAACCTTTTAATGTGGGACTTTCCCTGGTGCTGTGTACAATCATTGTGGGGAGGTGAGGAAAGGAATCAGCCCTCTGAAGCTTTGGTTGCTGGCCATAGAAACAAAGTTTAGTTGATGTAATCCCATTTGGATATTTATATACCTATTCTTATCTTGGTTAGCAAGCAGAAAGCATCCTGATAATGGAAAATACATAGCAATCTGGAGAACAGGACAGTATTTCTGAATCTGGGGAAATGAAACACGGGCTTTAATGATATGACCTTAAAAACACCTGTAAACCCCATCCCTTTCTGGTCTGTTTTCTTTATGGAGTTTTGGTAACAATCTTCAAAACCGATTCAATTTTGCCAAGCAGATCACGTCAGTTGAGCTCAAACTGCCTGTAGGAGCACAGCTCGAGGATTCAAGGATTCAACCACACCTAGTGGTTGAATTAGATTAGATCAGCTTTAATTAGATTTTTCCTTAGGGAATTTGTCACAGAGGCAGGACTGGCTTTTTTCATTTGTTTATGAAGAAAAAAAAAGAAAATGCACAGTTTCATCTGAACAGCAGAAAGACAATAAAACATAAAAATGAGAATATAAGAACCACAGAACGCCTTTCCTATCTACAGTATTCTAACATATACAATATAATTCTTGTCTAAGTCAATCATCACAGAGTTCTAGCTCTTTTAATCAGCATGTTGGTATACAAGTGCGTGCCACTGAGGCAATCCTGGGCTGCTGTCTCCACAGTTGTTCAGGCAATGTTTTGCAATTCCCCATGCTGTGTAGCACACGATTATCCAACCTGGCATAGTCCTCCACATTCCTACCATCACACTGAATTAGGATATGCAAACAGAAAACATCACCATAACACAATTACGAAATAACCACCCTTAATTACTAGATCACACGTAGTATTCCAAAAGCATAAAGTGTTTCATACCTAAAATTTAAAGATTCTTACTAGTCGGGAGAGATCACTGATCTCTTTTCAGGATGAGTTTGTGGCATGAAATATCCTCTTTATTGGATGGTAGTCATTAGGAGAATTCATGGGTGGATCAGTGATCTTTTAAACTCTGCTAAATTGTCACTCATTCCCTGCAAAACCCTAAAATATGTTGTTTCTTGATTAATCATTTTGGTAAAGAAAAAAAAAGGCAATTCATACAAAACGAAACAAAACCCACAGAGAAGTTGAGGTTTGCAATGCCTACCAATGCAGTGAGTATAAACTGCCTCATAAAAGAAACTGGAAGATAAACAGCATGACAGGACACTGAATACTGGGGTTGTATTTTTAGTATTATTATTATTTTTTAACAGACTGAAGTCAGTGTTCAGCTCACTCTCAAAATTTAAATTGTCCTGTGGAAAAACACAGAACAGGCAAAATCCCTGGACAACAAAGAGAAACACAAACAAATTATTCTTTTCTAAATGGTCACCAAGATGCACAAGTCAATTAATTACAATGCAAGAATATGAACTAGGTTACTTTGCTTACTGGTAATGTGTAAACTTCAAAATATTCCACACTGAAGGTTCACTTTGCAGGCATGTTGTCCTATACGAGGCTTGAGAATCTTTCCCTGTACAACTTAAAAGTGCTTTCAAGTCGCAGATGCACCGTACATTTCTCATGAACTATAAGACTGAACACTTGAAGTTCAGAATTCTTAATGAAATTACTTGTAGCTACTGTAGATTGTCTTTTGATATCTCACAATTTTAAAGTAATTTTAAAAATCCAATAGTTGCATTTTTACATGTTAAAATGGAAATGGTTATGGTTCCAATCTGCTTCTCATAGCATGTAAAAATATCACATACACATAATTCTGGTCGGCACCGTGCTTTATTATATTAGCATTTACTGGGGGGAAAAAAAATCAAGTCATTTTTCTGGCCAGAAGTTTATGAAGTAGAGTTGGAAAGCTGGTCTATAAATCAAGCGAACAATTTCACTATCAATTACTTCCTCTCTTGCTTCAAAGTATCTATTGCACACAGAAATGTCATTAGACAGGATTGCAGAAAGAAGCTACACAATAATATTCACCCAACTCGTTTCAATTTTCATTTTCTTCAATACAGTATAACATACTTCAAAGTCAGTAATCAGTAATCTTAGATTTGAAATTCCTTGCCTACTTTTCACCATCAGGGATACACGGTATTTCAAAAGCAATTGTTCTTTTAGTAATGCTGCAGATATTACAGTTTTGTTGTGAATGAAATGAATTATATTGCTATCCAAGAGCAGTGTAAGTTACAAACAACAAAACCACCTTCACTGAATATTTAAGACTTATCTGTGTTCAGATGCTCAACAGTTCAACATTCAAACTACGTTTCTGTGTCTCCTACATAATAAATTCAGTCATTTTAGCAGGTTTACAAAATTACCAGAGAGCAGAAACTCCTACCCTCAAATGCATCCCATTATAGCAGGCCCTGCTACATTGTTCTCTAGCACCTCTCACTCCTCCATTGGTGTCTGCATACATATAGCTTTCCTCGCTTTTCTGCACATCCTAGGTATTATTAAAACTCAGATCAAGATAAATAAGATATTTAGGACACCTACACACTTTAAAGTAAAATCTGTTCATCAATAAGCTAAAAAGCCAGGCTGAAGCAGTACCTGCCAAGAACACAATGTGAGCTTCTCCCTTACTGCTAACAATTTGCTTTCACTCAATGTGTACAGAAGAATGCTTATAGTAACAAGTTTGCATCTAGTGAGTAAAGGAAGAAACTATTACATCAAGTTTCCCTTGCCATCTCAGAATCAAATCACACAAGTGTGACAAGGAAAATTAATTGTTAGAATTAATCCCAACTCATTACATCCTTAATTCCTAGTTTAGCCATTCACCTAACAAGAAATATATAACATAGAATTTATAAAATTCCATTAAATTATTGCACAAGGTTATACATACATTCACATTCTCAGTGTTGTGTGCATGTGTCTATGCTTACACTCACAGAGACACAGGAAGACAAATACATTTATAGTGTATAGACAGATACATGTGTGCACTGCTGGATGAAATCAAAACATTTTGAAAGAAGAAAAAAATTCCTTGTTTGAGCACACTCATTACCTATTAGTGGGCTGTTCATTCAGGCTTTCCTTAGGAAAATACAGTCATGACTTTTACTATAGGTATATAAAGCAAACAATCAAAAAATTTCTTCAGCAAATTCGTAACATAAGCCTATCACATAAACTAAAATTTTCTCTTCAGCCTGAAGGAATAAAAGAGATACCTTTGGCTTTAAAATTTATCATCTCAATACCTGCGTAAGTAAAAACAATGCCCAGCACCGTAGCCCTTGCAAGTGAAATTAGTGTCTGCTATAAGAAGAGGGGCACAGGACCGAAGCTCTGAGTGCTTAAAACTTTTCTGATACACGTGGGTCAGTGCTCTCTTTCCTTTGCTATGCCTCTAATCCTATTTCTTGCCTTCATGGCAAAAGCTACTGGTTTTATGAAAGTCAAAGTAAAAGCAATCAGTAGTGCAGTACTCTCACAGAAAGTCAAAACGCTCATGGAAATATGGAAATGAAAACCTGCCCCCACATTCAACACCAGGCCAGAACATGACTTTAGGCAAGCTTCACTTCTTGTCTCCATGTTGTAATCTCTGAGCAACATCCTTGTTCTGCTTCAAACATAGAATCATAGAATGACAGAATCACCAAGGTTGGAAAAGACCTAGAAGATCATCCAGTCCAACCGTTCACCTATTCCCAACAGCTCCCACTAAACCATGTCCCTCAACACAACATCCAGCCTTTCCTTGAACACCCCCAGGCTCGGTGACTCCACCACCTCCCTGGGCATCCATTCCAGTGCCTGACCACCCTTTCTGAAAAGTAATACTTCCTCATGTCCAGCCTGAATCTCCCCTGCCGTAGCTTGAAACCGTTCCCTCTGGTCCTATCACTAATGACTTTGCTACATTTGCTACAGAGACTAGCTTTGAGCAGGTAAACATGCATGGGTATTGCCCACCAGCCATCAAACTGTTGTCGGGGTCAGGTATTCACAAAACAATAGATTAAAATAATGGGAATGCTGGGCAGTGGACAAATTACTCAGTTGAGCTGTCTGTAGTAACTGACCCCTGAAGGACTTTGCAGAGCCATACTGCTGCAATTCAGAACAACCCTTCTGCCATAGGGGTAAGACTTGTAGATTTAACCTGTCCTTGTTTTTATACTGCGTTTCCTCGGTCATATTTACCCACTGTTGGAATGTGTCTGTCACCAAGTTACATGTTCTTTATGTTATCCACCCAAGATTTTGTTGCCCAAAGGCACCAGCAGAACAATAACTGGTTCCAAGTAAGCTCCCCTTACACAGCAGTGGACGTGCTAATAAATGACCTGCTAAAGACTGATTACAAGTGAAAGGTGCTTGAAATTTATAAGTTCTCAAAACAGATAATTTTCATTTGTTCTGACATAAACTGGATGAAATCCAGATTTTGAAGAAGTCCCATTGCTGTAAAACAGAACAAAGTATCCTAAGTGGTGTTCAAAAATACTGAGTGTTCATTTCTATATAGAAGTCAACCGCTTGAAATAAAGTGCGTAAACTTGTCAAACAAAAAGAGTATTACAACAGCAGATCCACTGCTGTTCATTTTTACTTTCTCCACTCTAAGTTCTCCTGATTTCTAGTAACTAGCTTGCTGCCCCTGGCAATCTCTTTGCAATTTCATTTGTAATGAAAATAAACAGAAAACCAATTTTAGGCATAATATAAGTAGCTTGCTGGAAGTATCTAACACAGTGTTGTTGTTTTTTTCAATATACAACGTTTTCCTCCTAAATATCCCAGAGATAACAGGTACTCTTCATTCAGATTGATTTTTAAGAGCCCAGCCCTTGTCATCCCTTCCTTCCCACCCCCATCCAAATTTCTGTGTGTTTTAAGAGAGCTGGGCAGCAGTAAGAAGCAGCAGGTTGAAACTATTGAAATAGAACGAAGTGTGGACTCAAAAAGGCTTTTTCTGTATGCGTGTCTTCTAAATCTACCATTAAGCTTTTCCCTGAGTTTATAATGTGTGAGATACAGTGCAAGGACTTGACCATTACAGTCACTTCCCTACTGTGTCTATGCTGGTTGTTCTTATGTGTGTGTGTTTTCTTGGGACATTTGGATCATTCCCTTACTCAGATCCCAGAATATATGGTAAGAGGCGTTCCATTAAACATTTTTCCAGGTGTCCTAAAATACTATATAACTCCCCCACCCCAAAATAAATAGCTGTCTCATTGAGGTGTTCAGCATCTCTGACATTCTTCACAGCAAAACAAGCTTGCTTAAACAGCTTAGATGGACTAATCTCCACACTTTAAGTTACAACTTAAATAAAATGCCCTCTATGTGGTTTTCAGACTCTCCAAGCGTAGATTCTTGAAAGATAGAGTTAATTGTTTTTCCAAGACTACAGTTTTGGAAGTGCAGCATTGCCCTCTCTAAAATATTTTTCAAATTGCAACACCTACAGCAGCAATATTCTATCTCTAAAAGTACTTGCATGCACTTTTCAGGTAGAAGTGATACGCCATCACTGCAACTACCATGCCTACTGTATGCATAGAGAAAAAGAGCTATGGAATGAGGACTTGATTTATCCCATTCACAAAGGATGTCTGCAGTGTAACTGCAAGGGAAACCCTGACCTTTTGAGACCCTGCACCTTAACCACTCAACCAACATAAACACCCCAGTGCTCATTAATAATTATTTCCTAAGAAATAAGCATAGCATACTAGCAAAAGTGCAGCATAGATAAGACTCTGAAACAACTCTTCAGCTGCTTATATGTGCAGATATAAACAGTACACAGTCCATAATCCACCTGGAGATTTCAGAAGGTTTTGATGTCAATGCTGTTCAAACACATCCTCTAAAACACAGAGTATATAATCCCTCAATATGTGTCAGATAAAGGATTCCTTATTGATCTGAGGCCGGGATTTCAGCATAGTGTAACTCATGCAAACTTTAGGCTTTTTGTGTTGTTTCTCTTTCTTTGTCTGGCTGCTCCTTTTTCAGTTTTAAACATGCAATGCATGATCCTTAAGACTTAGGAAAAAATCCAAAACCGTTTTCCTTGTAATTCAGTACATCCAGATAAAACCATGCTAGAAGGTTATTGTTGATGCTTTGTTTGCTCATGCTATACACACAATCTATATATAATCCCTGGATATCCTGAAAAATCATTGCTAAAATCAAAGAACTTCTGTTTGAACTTGAAGTTTTAGTGACTGAAAGGCATCTGTAATTAGAAGATGACAAAAACCATGCAGAACATATACCTTGTTAACCACATTACTTCTCACAAGCTAGCCATTAAAAAGACTCTTCCTAGGTAATGTCAACAGATCAGTTCAGATACGTGAGATTAAGATTCACTGTACTTTCTTGGGACACATCCCCAGCACAGACATATCTCCTTGGCACATACAGAGCTGCATCATTAACTCATTCACTTTATTTAAAAGCTGTTCTCATTTGTGTGATAGAGTGCAACTAACAGTCTCTTTTGTAAACTATTCATGTCCGTTCTGTGCTTATGCCATTTTAAAGACTTGTCTACATACAAAAGTTATGCTTAGTTACACTGCCTCGATTTAATCAGCTCAGGCCTTGTACTGTGATGAGATCATAAGGTTGTTTTCTACCTTATGTGTGAAATTCCTCATTTTATGGAAAACAGACAGGGCCCTTTCAAACAATCACAGCTGCATCCACATCCAGGTTACACCTGCATAGATAATATTTAGCTGAAGTACTTACACTTCTCTAACACCCATACCTAGACCAAAGCATACACCTGAAAGTGTTCCTTAGGTATTTTGGTAAGGGATTTCATTAGGAACTAAAGCACTATTATTTTTGACACATACCATTTTAGAGCTGATGGAAAGTTCCAGGTATAAGAGTCTCTATGGGAAAAGAAAATGGCGTGAGTATTGGCACAGCCAGTTTCCTGAGTGTCTGTGTCATCCCAATGGCAAGATGGCATTTCAATTTACATGGCAAACTATCACTAACTTTGGATGTTTTCAAATAGTATTCAGGATGTAATTATAATTGTTGCTTAGAAAACTGACAGGCTGAAGTTGCCAAGTCAGCCGAGCCAATAAATCCTAGTAAATATTCAAAACATCAGAAAGTGTTGAAAATGTCCCAGAATTTCTTTAAACTCACGATGAGATTTCAGTATTTTGCAAAATCTAACGGTTCTTTGTTTTTGTGGTTCAGTGCCAGCGCTACCACACAGCAAGCTGGAGCTTTAATAATTTGAAATTTCCTTAATGAAAATATTTTGTAAGAAACTTTCGTCATTGATGACATTGCTGATTTAATAACTGAGCAGGAATCTCCATTCAAGGACATTAAGCACAGAGGGAAATACGAATATTTAGATATTACAAAGACCCTATAAAACATGGTTTCATTAACAGAATTTCAAAAGATGTGAACAGTTTTAATGAACAAACTGTTCTGCAAGCAATGTAAATGTTCACAGAGGGGCTACCGGTAGATTTGTGCTCTATGGAGCTCGCATGGGTGCAACCACATGAATTTCCCTGTTCTGCTTCTATCTCCTGTGACCTTTCTGTCTACTTCATCTTACCAGAATAATACCAAGAGTTCTGGTTTCCTTCAGCCCTTCACCAAGGAATGCAGTTGGGTACTCAGCAGGGCAATATGCAACAGGCGGCTCACACAGAAACTAAGACAAGCTGCCTGGCTGGCTGGAGATACTGCTGCATTGGTGCTACATCCTACTGGTACAGAGGAACATTTTGGATCACTCTCTGTTTCTACCTAGTCACCATTTTTTCTGAAGCCTGTAAAAACATAAGAAGTGTAAGAGCCTGCCCCATTGTCAAATTCTCATGAAATCAGACAACACTTTCTGACATACAGACTAGCATTGACAGTGCAGGCACGTTTCTTCCAGAAACAAGGTGAAAAGACAATTGGTAATGAATGTAAACATATCTGATTTTCCTGGAGGTATATGCTTATCCTGCTTTTCTACTTCAGGGCTCCTAAACTTTGTCCTCTTGTCTAGATTAGCACATGAGATCTCACATTACACGGCCACAAAGGTTGGTAGTAGAATGCTATATATTTGTTATTAAAATATATATATATATATATATATACATATATATATATATTTGTTTAATAAAAAAAAAATTAAATTTGAAATGCTATCCATCTGTAAAAGCAAGGTGACATGGACTCCCAGAACACTGGGCAACAGGATATGACATATCCTTTAGGAGTTTTTCAATTTTGGATAGATAATATTTTTGCACAGCAGTTGCTTGCATGTGGAAATCTTTAGGGATTATGTTACTTCCTCACAAAATGTCTGTAGAGGCAAAAATACACAGAAATGTAAGAGTTAGATGTATTAGATGTTAGCTAGATGTCATGTGAATGACAGAGGGCATGCAAAAGATTGCGTTATGACTCATATTCTGATTACTCACATTCTGTATATTAGTATGAGCATTGCACACAGAGCATATATGCATATTCAAATGTCAATTGAAGCTCTTAAGAAATTTTACAAGGTAACAAAAATTTAGGCTTCTCATTCTAATTTCAAATGCCCGCTTTAAAGCCAAAGCAGTCTGAACTGTTCAAACTTCTCTTCCACAGATACACCTTTTCTAACAAGGTACATGAGTGCTACATGTGGTCAAAGATCTTCCATGTCACAAATCACACTGCTGCTCTAACCCAAACAAATCAGTGGGATCAGGCAGATCGGGTGATGTACCTGCGTTCAGCATTGTTTACACCCACATAAGCATCAGCTCTCAAAGTTATTAACAAGGCATAAAGCTTTTGGAACTGCAGTATACTTACTAATATTCACATTTAAAATTTCTGTTTAAATCTTGTATCTTTCTGAAGTTTAATTAAGAAACATTTATTGGTTATTAAATCACAGGACAATACTGCGTGCTCATTCATCCTCTTCAAGGCTTGGGTAGCCTAACTGAGTCTGCAGCTGGTCTCTGACCCTGCTTGCTAGATATATTTACCTCACTTCTACCATTTTGTATGGAATTATTTGTCGGCTTCCATGCTGCTCGTTCCCCTGAGTTAGACCTTTCATTTTGTTCAATTTTCATCTTTTAGTCTCGTTTTCTCTCTTCAATGGATAAAGAAATTGAGGAACTAGCTGCAAATATAACTTCATCTCCTTACTCCTTACAACTTCCGTCTCCTTATCATAACCCTCTAGATTAGCAAGTACATTCTTAAAAGTACAATGACAGATTCCTTTGTATGGTCTTCCTCCAGATCCCACAAATAAGCCCCCAAAAATTCCTGTAATATGGAATTTCAGCTTAGATGATCGCAAATTAACCAGAGAAGGGCATATGTTAGCTCAAGCAAATTACTCACATTTTCCATTTTTGCTCTATACCAGAAGAAATTAGTTAATTTTAAATGCAAAACTTTGTACAGCGTGCAAATCATGTCTGTGTGTCAAAGTAAAATAACAAACCTAATGAGGAATGTTAAAAAAGCAAGACCCATTAGTTTAAAGATACATGGAAGCAGCCAAAGATGACAAACATGCATAAAATTCAAAACATGATGGAAAAGGGAACAGGCACTGAACCACATAAATCAGTGTTTTGAATTCTATTTCTCTGTGGGTATAATTGTACCTTAGTTTCTTATAATGATTTATTGAGGTAAATAGTCTGTATGGTTTAACAGCTACAGCTTCAAAGTGTCAGGCACAGACTCTCCTTTATTCATGAGGCAGCTGAGTATTGGGATGTGAATTAGCTTCTGTATTCTGGGACTTGGCAAAGTTTGTTATAAGGACCTTAAGGTCCTTATAAAGGATTCATGTTGATGCAGCTATTCAAATGTGAAAAACACTGTGCTGCAATGGATGAAATAGAAAAGCTTTACAGTAATTCTGGAGGCTCAAAAAAAAAAAAAAATAGAAACATTGAAATAAACCATTCAGAATTACTTTCAGCAAAAGAAAGGCATGTGCTACAGTTAATTTTAATACATTATATTATCCCGAGGAACACAGAAAAAAAAAATAATTCCTGATGAAGTAAAAAAAGTGTGAAGGAATTCCAGAATTTACTTTTAAGTTAAAATAAAATATAGTATGAAAAAGAAGCGGTAGAATGTTAAGCTGTGATATTCACACTTTGGGTCAATTGCCAAACTGCACATTCTATTGCCCTCAGACCAGGATAAACCAACCATTAACTAATCAAAAGAATCGTCATCCATGAAAGCTATGATGGTGTTTTAACAGTTCTTAATCTATTAATAAGAAAGAATAATTAGCAGAATATATTCCCTCTTCCGCTTATATTCGTAGGGCCATTCTTAGCAGAAATTATATGTAGGCTCCCATGGTGCAAAAGCCCTACGAAAGCCATGAAAATTCACTAAGCTTCCTTACGTACGGTGCCAAGACATTCAGCAGGAACCTCGGTCCTTGCCAAGAAACACGTGTGCCTCAGATACAGAAGCTCTGCATGTACCGGTATTTCAACATTCCTGGAGAGAAATGTGACCCCTTGATGAATACACTGGTTTGCTGGCATGCCTGCATTCCTCCCCATCTGTCAGAGTGGCATTCTGCCTTCTCACAAGGTGGGATGCCAGTTTCGGAGCACAGGTGCCAACCAAATATAGGTTCAGACTAATACTCTGCAAAATGTGGCAAATGACATTTCACCTGCAAGAAGATCGTCCTACCTCTGACCCATGCCAAATTAGGATTGCATGCCTCATTAACAAAGGGGGTCATCTTCTGAAAATCATGGGCAGCACCAGAAATGCTGGTTTCCTCTGCAATATCTAGCTGAGAGTCTTCAGTGCGGAGGCTTAATTTACAACACACCAGATTTTCCTAGCATTGCAGGCATGCAGCCCTTTTGAGAAAGCTGCAACAGACCATGGACAGGGATATGTGAATTCATTCTCCCAGACACATTTCGGATGAATTCCAGGATTCTTAAAAAGAGTAAATGAACTAACAGAGCAGAAAAGACGTAAGTAAAGATGTGTATTACCTCTAAGGGGTTTTGCTAACAACACAAAGAGAATTATCTCTGTTATGAATGTCAAGAAAAAAAATAAATAACCCACACTTGTTATCAATTACCAAACTATTCATATAATTTTAAAATTCTTATAAAATAATCAAAGATTTTAATTAGAAAAAATGACATAAAACACAAAAATGCTACAGTTATCCTTTAGTTTGAGAATTTATGTTCATCTGAAAGCACACTAGTAATGAACAACCACTGTATGAAAAACATTCATCATATTGTGCCAATACTGATTTGTATTAAGTGGTGTCTCAATATCCTCAGAATAAAGTTTATTTTGCATACTTTCTTTAAATAAAATATTTCACATTATTTTAATCTGACAAGTTAAATATTCACTTGATCAATAAACAGAATAAACCAAGAACAGTATTGGCTTTGCTCCCAAATTAGCTTATCTATACTGTATATATAATGCAAGCAACAAAAATGGAGTATTGTTAATCTAAAAAATATATATATCTCCTTTCTGGAAATAACTAATTTTATCTTCTTTGGCAATTTATTACTGTTTCTGTAATTTCTTTATCCCAGGTCACACCTGAGATACCAGCAGCTTTATCTTAAATTATGTTAAACTGATTATCGACAAACAAAAATCGTTATGTACAATCCCATATTATTTAGACTATTCAGAGAGCATGCCACTGCTTTCCCAAATGACAAACTCCAGGCTATTAGCTCTTCCTAGCACAAAATTGCAAACCAATACCTTGAATTCTATAATTATAATTCAATACATTGAGATGCAGAGTCCTGCATCTGAGATGAAATAACCCCATGCAACATGACAGGCTGGAGGCCAACTGGCTAGCGAGCCTATTTGCAAGGAAAAAACCTGGAGGTTCCTGGGGACAACAAGCTCATCATGAACCAGCAGTGCGTCCTGGCAGCAAAGAAAGCCAACAGCATCCTGGGCTGTACCAACGGAAGCAGTGACAGCAGACTGAGAGACTTGATAATTCCCATCTTTCTGGCACCTGTGAGCCTGCATCAGGAGCAGTGCCTCCAGCTCTGATCTCCCCAGCTGAAGAAAGGCACTGAAAGAGTAGAGCAGGTCAGCAGAGGCACCAAGGCAATCAGCAAGATGAGCAAGAGGAAGCTGAGAGAGCTGATGTGCACAGCCTGGAAAACAGCAGGCAGAGGGTACAGCTTATAGCTGCCTGCAGCTGCTTAATAAGAGGGAGTGAGGAAGATGAAACAAGGATCCTCACAGAGGTACACCAAGAAATGACAAGTGGCAATGGATGCAGGTTACATTACAGGAAGTTGTAATTAAACATAAGGAAAAAAGCACCACGAGGATGGCCAAACTCTGGGCTAGGTTGCCAAGAAACAATGCAGTATTACCATCCTTGGAGATACTGGAAACCACACTGGATGCAGCCCTGTGCTCTAATGGGATCTGCACCAAGCAGGAGGTAGCACCACATGAGCCCTGGTGTCCCTTCCAACATACAGGATTCTCTATGTTGCTGATAGACATGATTTTATATGATACACATAGGGGTTCTGGCAATGGCACACACAGGAATGTTCACTCATTAAGCTGGTTAGGGAGAGCACACAGCCTTTTTTTTTTTTTTTTTCCCCCATCTCAGCTTTCCATGCTAAGAAACCATCTCAGTCTTCTGTACCAAACTAACTTCTAGTAAATTAACAGCATTATATGTGACATTTTTACTAAGCTTCCTCACTTTGGATCCCAAATTCTTTATAAATAATGTATTATTTTAAAATAGATAAAGGCACCTGGTACACCCCCTGGGAAAACAAAGACCTGAAGTCAGCAGAACAGCTTATCTTTCTTTCTGGTACTTTGTACCTGTGGGCCATAACCACTCATCCTAACATAAAGCTTTCTGGGCAGGATACCATGACGGTCTCAGACCTGTCATAAAAACCACGATATAAAAAAGGACGTGGTCTTTCACATCCAGGTTAATTTCTTTAAAATTTATTATTTCAGACAATTAAACATACTCTGATGCTTGGGCTCAAATTCCTATGCTTAATGTCAAAATGTACACACTTTGCTGCAGTACTGCACCTGCAACTTTATGTTGTTTACTATAAGAGAAAGCATACCAAAATGTTAAAGTCAACCGCAGCGGAGGCAGAATGCACAGTAGGATCTTGGCAAAGTTTGTAGTTTATTAATACTGTGTATAGCTTGAAAAGTTCACTACATTAATTTTAAAGACCCGATGCAAGAAATAAGATGTTGGCATTAAACAGGTAAAAGCGGGTAATGAATTTCCCTTTTATTTTTGTATTTATTGCAGTCACTCAAAGCCAATAGGCTGTGACTGATACTGAATTAACAATCCATGGCCCAGCACAGGGACAAAGTAGAAGAGCAAATATCTATTCATACATCTTTTTGTATAGTAAAGATCTTACAGCAGCAAAAATCAAGGGGACATGCTCTCTGCATGTTAAGTAACACATGTCACCAGAACACATACAAACTGGCTGTAGTTTAGATCTAATTCATCTCTAGTGTAGATCTAATTCATCTTACAGGCTCCTGTAAGTAGGAAGGGTAGTGAACAATCACATACATGGAACACAGACTGTCAGGACACAAATTAATGTAGGTGTTTTTGTAGAAGGAAAAATGTTTGTATTGCAGTGGCAGTTGACAGTGCTGTGACACAGCCCTACTGTGGAAATGCAGATTTGTGTCAGTCTTCCAGGCTTATTTGGACATCAGATGCATGTGAAAGTTCTGCGTATTCCACTGAGCATGAAAATCAAGCAGGAACATTTCAGAAAGGACTCTGATTTGGGACTTACACACACATATCACAATGGTAATGCACCTTCTTTTTGTTTGTTTTTCAAACCAAAATCTTTTCCAGATCATTTTGAATTGACTTAAAAGCATCAGTATCAAGATACCTGGTGTAATGTCTTACACCTCTCTATGGACCACTTCCACTGTTGCTGAAGCCCTAATGAGGAGCAACTACAGTCACACAAGATTAGGAAGGAGACCATGCAGAGCCATGGTTTCTGCATTCCAACTACATTTCCTTCCCATTTTTCTTTGCTCATACAGAAAAAGATTCGAAGGTATTAGAAACAGGGAATCGTTATAAGAAAACACAGATTCTATACACAGACAACTTTCAACTGACTTCAGAGGCTTGGCTTTCACAGTGTTATATGACTCAAAAAAAAGACAATGTATCCAAGCTTTTTCAGAGAAGAAACTGTCACCATAATGTATAAAGGTTTGTCCGTACCATTTTCAAATCACCCAACAGTTTCAATTCCCTAAGAAAACCAGATGGAACTGTTAGATTCTCATGAGGAGTTTCACCTCATGGGAATTTTCCTTGAAATATTCTGCTTTACTACAGATAAATGAAGCAGAAGATAGAGGAACTACTGAATTTGCAGTCTAAACAAACACAATTCATTTTGATAATGCTGAAGGTTTTGTTTCACCATTCAGGCTCATGGTAGAATAACTGAATTTGGCAAATACTTTCTGTGAAATGTCTTGTCTTTATTGGTGCTTTTATGTGTTATCAAGCACAAAAGGAAAAGAAGGAAAAGAAGAGAGAGATATAAAGCTGTATCTTCATTGCAATAGAAGATTTGTACCCAGGTACAGTATTGGGTACAGTGGTAAATGAAGAAGCCCAGACAGTCTAATACGATGTAATAACTCAATGGAAGGAAAGCTCTCTGCTTTCTTATTTTGATGTAGCTGGTTCACATTCACTGCAAGTAAGAGAGATGCCTGGCCTTGACTGGCTGTCTTGATATAGAAGCTACCTGGCTCCTTGCTCCCCTAGGACTGTGCCTATAGAGAGCTGTCCTGACTTACCTTTTAACTTGCTAAAAAAAGGGGATTTTTTTTAATCTTTATATTGAGAACAAAGCCTAATACATGCAACAATACTGGAAGCCTACGTACAGCTGGGTTCAAGGACAACATTTCTCCGTTCTTTGTTTTCTTCATTTGTTAAGCTGAGGCAACAATTCTTACTTTGTTCCCTGTGGTACTGAATGATGGTGTCTCTCCTAGCCCAGAAATAAAAGTAAGTGAAGATAGTCTTTGTATTGATGTGCTGCCTGTCTTGTTTACGATAGAAACTATTTTGTTTTCAGAAAGAAAGCTTCTAAGAAAAGCTTTTATAACAGGTTCAGAAATATAAAAGCCATTTCAGGATGAAGACACCTCTATCCTTTATTTTGTTAGTCCTTGAAAGGGCTTTTTAAATGTTAACAGCTAGGACTGACTTCCCTCAGCTGATGCTCCCTTCTCAGCAATCCTTTTGTTGACATCTCTTTGTTTGCCCTTAGCTTGCCCCTCCTTCTTCCCAACCCCGTAAAACACAACTTAGCAAGAGCTTGGGCTGAACTTTTGGCAGACATCGTGACACTAAGACACACCGAGCAAGTACATTGTGTAAAGCAGGTCTCAATTAAAAATAGGTTTCCCCAGCAATACACAGAACATTTTCCACTCTTCTCTGTGGTAACCTCTTCATACTGCAGTGGTCAGAGAAGCAGCAGCATTTTCATCTTAAAGTATACTGAGAGAGATGTAACATTTCTGAAATGCCAGGGCAATATCCTGTTTCCACTTAAAAAAAAAAAATAAAATAGAGCTTCCTGCTAAAAAGAAATTTAATTTCAGCTGTGTACTTAAAATAGGTGTATGTGTACATATGAAACGTATTTCTTCTTAATTTCAAGCTAAAAAGATGCTTATTCTTGGGCAGAGCCAGGACTATAACTGGGGAAGATTCAGCTCTGAAACCATAGCTCCCAGACCAGGGTCGTCCTGCCTCATTACAGCAGCTCTGTCAGTATTGTGAAGCAAAGACATCCTTATCACATTGCACAAAGAAAAAAGGCCTCTTGGCTGTGAAACCTAGCTCTACTTCACTTTAATCCTCTCTACCTCCACAGAGAGACCTCAATACACATATGCATTTTTTCAAACGTTCTACATCGTACTCCTCTAAGATAGAACTACCACAAGATGTAGGTAAGCTTCTGCTTTCCCATATCTAGCTTTCCTAAGCTAGCATCTGCCCAGAAGCTCTTGTTGCTGAGGTTCAGAGCTTGTAAATGTGCTGGTGCAGAAAGTCTTCACTAAGGTAGTTTTTCTGGCATTTCCTCCCACCCCAAGACAGGAGCTCATCACCAAAGCAGAAGAGAGTAACTATGCAGAACAGCGAATAGTTTTGTCACCTTAAGAGTCATTGGTCCTCACCTCACTCTCCCCTCATTGTCTAGGGGTTCTTCCCTACTGTTGTTTAGCTATGTGGATGGGCAGCCATTTAGGTGAAGTCTGACTGCTGCATCACAGCCAGTTACTACTTGATGACAAAACTCTACCTCCTGTGCCCTGAGTGCCGGCTTCCAGAGCATCTCTTCTTTTTCCCCACAAATGTTGCCCAGGATCCTTAACTACTACTTTGTTTATATGCTAAAACAGTCTCACAGATTCAAGAAGACAGGTTTCTTCGTAAAAGCCAGTCTGTCTAGCTCTCTTGTGAATCATTCAATTTCATTTCATTTCAATTGTTCAAAAATGACAGGAAATACAACACTGGATCTTAACCTAAGACGATTTCCATAGCACTGTCCTTTCTCCTAATGTACTAGTAATGCTGGAGTTAAGTAAAGCTCACACATCCTCAGAACAGCCTGTAATATCTCTGGATAGATAAGTGACACTTTTGCATAACCAGTTTTCAGAGACAATTCACACTTTTGCCAGCATTGTGATCATTCCATTTTTAAGTTCCCCCATACGTACCTGGTAGCATTTAGTGCTAGAGATGTATGCGGTTTTTTTATTATTAATCAATAATTCAAAAACAGAATTTTTATCATAAGTGAGCAATAAGGTAATGAATATATTTACAGAAGTCCCTTACTAAAATGTCATTATCACATCGTTATTTATAATGTAAACAAAAAACCACCATTGCAGTCAGTGGTATAAGTAATATGTCAGCCATCCTGAAAACATCCTGAAGTTAACTGTAAGCCACAACTGAGACCCCATGATCAAATATGATTTTGATTTAGCACAAAGCCTGATTTTCTTGCATCTTTTTTTTTTTTTTTTTTTCCACAGTAGCAATCCTTCCCAGTTTGTAAGGAAACCACAGCCATGAACCTCAAACGTCCCATGTGTTTTTCTTAAGGAACAGGTCTTAAAGTATGATAGTACAAAAACCTGCCACAAAAGCTTAACTAAAAAACAAAAAAGAAACAAACAAACAAAAAAACCTGAAAAAATAAAATCTCACTGATACGAAGCTGACACAATTCCTATTTAACAGACTAAAAATGCTGCTAGGTACTATAAAAATAGAAGTGTGTTGTTTTTTTTTTTTACTTTCTCTGTGGCTATGCTATTAATTACACTTCTTGTGATCCATTTGTGATAAATCATTGTTAAAAAAACTGAAATTTCAGCTAAGCAAATCCCTTTAGCAGTCACTGTGTAATTATACAGATTCATTAAAATGGGGATAAAGTTGTAAATACAATATTATCTTACATCAGTGCTCCCTCCTCTTTATCATTGTCAAATTGTTATGGCAGTTTTAGAACAGGAGGAACAGCTGAGCCTGTTTGATTTTGCACACTCAGTGCAATAAATGTAAACATGAATTTAAATATCCCTATCCTATTGCTGTTTTGTATAAATTATATTGAAAGTAATGACAGTCAACAAATATCTATAATTGAACCTACCTACCTAGGAGCAGCAGGGCTGTATCAGCACATCTCTACATTAGTAGAGCTGCAGAACTTCTGTGCTCCATCTCAGGAGTCGTTTCTTACAATATCTTCTTTCTCTGCACTTCAGCCCTACAAAAGAAGGATGGAGGACATGTGAAGGACAGGGCACAGGGAAGATGCTAAAAAGTATCAAAGCGGCTGAATAGCTTCAAAGCCCTTCTCAAACAAACAAAGGAAAACATCGCAATGATACCTTTTTAACCTCCTCCATTTCTCCTCCTCTGCAACGAGGAAATTCATAAGAACAGCTTCGCTGAGAGCAGTTCACCCTTTACACACACACAGAGATCCCTCTCATAGACAGTGCAGAGCAGAAGCCTAACCTCGGTAGCCCAATAGGAGCTTTCCATTTATTTACATCTTTGCAATTCCATCGCAAAGAACTGAACACCTTTCCCTTGTGAGATAAGCTGTCCATCAGCACGTTTTCACTGTGCGCAGACCCCTGTGCTACAGGCTGTTTGCACCCAGTCAGGCTTTGTAGCAGTGTGGGCTTCTGCCTTGCAGGTGACCACATGTGGAGTTTGCAGGCAGAGCCTATCTTGTCCTTTCCTGCGCCCAGCCTCCAAAACTCCAAAATTTCCATGCTATAGCATAGATAAGTAGCACTACAAAGGAAAGCAGATGGACTCAGTGGCTCAAACCTGAAATGTTTAGCTGTTGCAAACAAAATCTCTGGAATAAGCCAAGCCAAAACAAATTACTAAAGAGAAGTATGCACAAAGAAAAGCAGCTTAGCTCTCTACAAGTCAAAAGGAAGCTTGGATTAAACTGAAAAGAACACAGGGTTTGGGACACATCCTGACTTACATACAGCATGTAGAAAAACTGAGGGGACAAGCACATGTGATTTCTGGGCACAGCAAGAAATGAGAGCTACTTGGCTGAACTCACTGCACAAAGGCAGTGTGAAAACACAGACCAAGCCACTCGAAGACCCGAGGAGGGCACCAACTTCAGCTCTCTGATTGAAAGAAAATGGGAGCCATTCATTTCGAACCAGGTGTTAAGCAGGATTTGAGAGGACTGAGAACCTTTATGTGTGTTTATTCCTGTTTCCATCTGCTGCAGCTTATTTCATTTTAGCTTCAAAAATCCATAACCAGCCAACTTCAACCCTTCAGCAGCCACGTGCAAGTTGCAGCAGGACTTTGCACACTGCACTTGCACCTCTCAGCGCTTGCACCTTAACCCCCTGCCACAGGCGGTGCCTCAGGGGAGGGACTGCGGTGCGGTGCGGGGATTTAGAGGCGAGGCGAGGCGAGGAGAGGCAAGAACTCGCCTTCCCTTTGCGAGCATTACCTCAGGCTCCGAGCCGGCCGCGCTCACACGACGGCAGAAGAGCTGCTCCCCTAAGCCGGGAGCCCCACCTCACCCCTTGAGCGCACTTCGCCGTCGGCGGGCGAAGGCTCGGCGAGCGGCTGCACCTCAGCGCCAACCGCCACTGTAATGCAGTAACAGACTCGACTCCCGGTGCGAGCCCCCACAGGTGCCTCGCGGGGGCGTGGCCGCCCAACGGCCGCCTCGCGCCCCGCCCTCGCGCCCAGCCCTCTTTCCCGCCCGCGGCGGCTCTCGGCTCCCGCCTACCGCGCTGCCAATCAGCGTGCGGAACGGCCCCGCCGCCGCGGGGATCTCTGGGAGCGGTAGTCCTCGCCCGCCGGGGTGGCGCCTCCGCGCTTCTTGTGAGAACTACCGATCCCGGCGTCCCCCGCGCTCAACCCCGGGGCCGCGACCCGACGCCGGCGGAGGGAGCGGCTTCGGCAGGAAGGCGGCGCGGCGGCCCGGTCACCCAGCCGCGGCCATGAGCTCGGCCCGGGAGTCGCAGGCTCAGCACGGCCTCAAGCGAGCGGCCTCCCCCGACGTAAACGGGCGCGGGGCCTGGGGCGGCCGCGCGGCGGGAGAGGGGAGGTGGGAGGGGACGGCGGGCGGCCGCGGCGCGAGGCCCGGAGCGGGACCGGGGCCTGCTAGGCGGCATGCCGCCCTGCGACGAGGGCCGCGCGGGGGGCGGAGGGGAGAGGCGGCAAGCGGCGTGTGCTCCCGCAGGGCTCCGGCAGCTGGCAGGCGGCGGACCTCGGCAACGAGGAGAGGAAGCAGAAATTCCTGAGGCTGATGGGCGCAGGGAAGGTGAGCGCGCTGCGGCTGGGCCGAGCTGAGCGGTGCGCGGTGCAGGAGGAGCCCGGCTGCGGCCCCGGGCGGCGCGGTCCTTCGCGTTAGCTTGTTTTGTTTGAATGCGATGTTTTCATAAGCTTCAGTGTTTGTCTGAAAGTTAGCGTTCCTTAGTGGTTGGCGATACAGCATTCGAGCATCCCCTCGCTGTACCGCTGCGCGGTGCTTAAGGCAGCTTGCCGCGCGGTGCCGCTGGGGGATCCGTTCGCCAACCAGCAGCTGCTCGGCGCCGTGTCGGTGAGACTGCGATGGCTCACCTGGTACGGCGGGCCCCAGGAACTCCCTCAAGAAATAGCAGCCGTTAGCCAGTAGAACTTACAGTCTTACCTTCGGGTATCAGGGAACTTTTTCCGTTCGAGATTTCCAGAATGTTGGCAGAGCTGTCAGTGCCTAAAGCTCCAAAACAAACTGCATTTTCTTTTAGAAAGAACATACTGGCCGCCTTGTTATCGGAGACCACAGATCAACCTCTCACTTCAGGACAGGTCAGTCTATCCAACAGCTGCTACCAAGTGGGAAAGCAAACGCTTGGGCAGGGACATCCCAGGACTTTCAGCTCTGTAGATGCTGCAGGGAGGGATTTCAGGTTTTGAGGCTGAAGTTGGAGACAGACGAGGCTGTGGAGCTGGAGAAATTCCTAGCTTCACATTAGGACACTGACAAGCAGCTTCTGTGACCACACATATTCACCTTCTGAAGTCTGGGTTTAGAAGAGTACTTGATGGTCACTTAAACCTGCATACGAATGCTCTCTACATCAGGGCCTACAGGCTCTTGTCATACTTTTTTATCAAAATAAGAAAGTAAAGTGCTACTGCTGCTGGTTAACAATGTTTTTATACTTCTTCCTTGCTAGCCAGGTACGGCTATTCTAATCTCTGCTTCAGTGTGTATGAAAAGTACAGGTTGATTTGTATTTTTTTTTCTTACTTCACCTGGTTACCTATTGAATAGAAAGCAGTAAGGTAGAAGTTAAGATCTGCAAGGTCATCTTTGCAATTAGCAGTAATTTGACATCCTGTAATGGATGATCTTAGCAACTTCTTATCAGGCTTGCTCAGATTGTAAGTCAGAGTACACCAGAATCGAGCTGGGCTTGACTAACAGAAGCTGTGGTAAAGCTGTAAAGTAGCTGTCAGCGTTCCAGAGAATTTGTTCTCCTGATATGCACTGCAAGTAACTTCTGAGTTGACAAAAAATGATTTAAAAACCAAAAACATCAAAGGAAGTTTGGGGATTGACTCCAGGTTCTGCTGTTACCCTGCGGAGTGCCTATGAATCACTTTGTCCTAGGATGGAGATGGTGCTTCCTCTAAGGAGTCATAAACATTCCAAACTGTATCAGTAGGAGCAAGCAGTTAAGATGCTGCATTTTACAAAAAAATCACTCAGCTATGTTCCTAATGCTGTGCTTCCTTTCCCAACACGTGGTTGTTATCTTTCTATAACACAAGACTCCAACTTGCAAATGAGGAAATGGTGAGGAAATGCAAGTTTGCTATAAAAGGTTTTTTGTTTTGCAGTGATACAGATTAAAATAGAAGTGTTGTAGGCTGATCTGTGGAGATTTTAGAGGTTCCTACTTGCACAAGAACAGAGGATTCCATGCTATTTTGGATTATACTTTCCCCCAATAAAAAAGATCCTCTATTTGTGTGTTCAAAAATGTAGTAGTAGAGGGCATGCAGGAATAGCTCATGTTCTGTTAATTAGGTATAGAAATTAGTCTTCTTGCTAATTCCTAAGTATGGGCAAGAATAAAAAGCTATAGTTTCTGCTCCTGGTAATTCAGGGTGCTTGTAATAATTTCAGATGTAGCTCTACAAACAGGACTGGTAGTGTTTTTCTGGTTGCTGCAAAATATAACAGTCACGATGTAATCATGGCAACCATGCGTTACGTAGCGAAGGGCAGAAATGTGGTCCTTTCTGTGACATATTGCAGTATTGGCAGGAGCACAGCAAAGTCGTATTTATTGGTTACTGTGTTGAGCAGAACGTATGCTGTGTGTAGCACATCTGAATGTGTTGAGTCTTACGACCTTCCTGTCCCTTATTGTATCAAAACAATTTTGCTTGCACACTCTTTAACACTGCTTATGAATCAGCATGGTTTGTATACAATACTGTTCAATCCAGGAGTTCCTGAGGTGGCTCAGTTTAAGTTTTCATCACATATAAGTAGTGATAAACTGAAAGTCTGATGACTTTGTGTAATTTGATGTCTTTGTTAATTTGAATGAACCATAACCAAAGTACACTGGACATGCAGGGGAAGAAGACAAGAAAATGAATGAAGAACTGGAGTCTCAGTACCAGCAGAGCATGGACAGCACGATGTCTGGACGAAACCGGCGCCATTGTGGGCTGGGTTTCAGTGAGGTAATAAGTTCATTATTTCTCTAATGATTTGGCTGCTGCTTCAGTAAGATGAGATGATGCGTGGTTTAAAAACCTAATCACCACAAATAGCAGTAAATCTGCACAGTTTGGGTTAAGTGAGAGACTTACTGACTTCTTGTGGCCCTTTTGATATCTGGAAACAATCAGTGCTTCTCTTTGTTCTGGAAAGCAATATAACGTGTTCTTTTATGCTCCACTGTAGTCAAGGCTGATCAGGACAGAAAGCTGCAAATACATTAAATCAGGGTGCTGCCAAAGAATGCATGAAAGAACAATGTAAGCATCTGCATTGTCCCAGAGAGCTAATTAATCTGCTGCTTGTTACTGTGAGGCGTGTCCCTCTCTGTGGCCCTGAAAAGCAAATGGGAATAGAGGAGTCAGATGGGGGAACTAGCTGTGCAGGGAGCTGAAGTCCTCCAGTGGGTTGACAGCCAGCTGGCCTTGTATTTGCAAGGAGCTACTTAGGAGTAAGTAGGAAGAGTGACAAAAAAAACACATTGGATTATTAGGAAGCCATCTTCCTTGGCCAATTAAAATGCCTGTTAATTTTTTCCTGTTAGCACCAATTATTGCATAAAAACATTGCCAGTGTTCCCACAGAGAGTGAGACAACCTGTGTGGTGCTTAGAGCTCTTAATACTATAGACGTGAAGGTTTTGCTCCTTAGGTGCATGAACAAAATGCCATTTGGGGATCATTCTTCTTAGCAGTAGCATTACTTCATTGTTCCTGATGCTGCTTTGTGATGCTGCGTGCTAAACTTATTTCCAAAGATTAGTCATGGTTATGAATTCCTGATGATCTGTCAGTTAGTTTCAGTATGTCTCATTTCCTGACAAACATCCAAGTGCCATTTTATACAAAATGGAAGTTTAACCAAAGTGATGGTGTCTGAAACTTTCCAAACTCATTTAATGGTACGTGTAGGATGGCTGCTGTAACTAAATAGGAAAGTGGCTGAAGAATCCCTAGATGTTGTGTTTGGTGCTCTCAGCCAGTCCAATAGAGTTGCTTTCTATGTAATAATTTGTTTATTAAAGACCCATGTTTTGCAAGATAGCCCATCTTAGTACTGAAACAAAAGAGCAATGGGCTGTTCAGGGAACTGAAATGGAGTTGCCAGGAAATAAAGGTTTACCTTTCTCATAATCTGAACTTCTAGTTTCAGGAAGGTGAAGAAGAGGCAGCTGGGCATTCCTCTGACCACGAGAGTTCAGAGGACTCCGAAAGCGGCTCTGATTCAGAGCAAGATGAATCTGCAGAGGAACTGCAAGCTGCTGAAAAACATGATGAAGCTGCGGTCCCAGAAAACAAAAAGGAAGCAAAAAGCAATTATAAAATGATGTTTGTTAAAGCCAGTGGTTCATAACTGCAGATGTAACAGCTTTGTATTTAAAGTACAGCAAGCCTTATTGTTACAGTGCAAAGTGGAGGACTGCTACAGCACAAATCTTTGTATTATGATTTTAAGACGACCCTGTTAGATGACAAAAAGTAGTGTTTGCTTTCAGTTGCCATGGGCACAGTGAGATTCCTGGTTTTTGTAAAGTGTATAAAATAACGGATGAAGAAATAAATTCTTTGTTCCTGCCCAATCTCTACTATGTTATCTAAACTATCCTTCCCCTTACTTCATGGCCAGATTAGAGAAATTCCTGCTTGTAGTTTCTTCAGTTATTACTCTAGTCTTGAATTCTTAACTGTGAGATTACACGTGACTTACTGGATGTTGCATTAGTTGTAAAATAACCAGTATTGGTACTTGCTCTGTGATGCAGTAGAGCTTTAAACAGTGATTTTGTCAATAGATGCTAGTGGTGATAGGACTAAGAGCAGAAACTGCTCACTTCTGTGACAGTATTAATCACTGTATCCAGCTCAAGTCCTACAGCAGTTGGTAGGAAAAGATTCTTTAGAACTGAATTCTACAACAGGGGACTCTAGTTTCTTCTTTCTTTAGGTTGATAGTAGCAAAGGGGTAAGAAACTGTAGGTTGTAGGCCTTTATACCTTTCACTAGAAGAAAGTGATTCTGAATGATTGGCTCCTGGTTAAAGGACTGAGCTGTTATTTTTTAATAATTCCTCTTAAAGAACTGAGTTTACTTTAAAAGAGAATATATACTTTGATAATGAGAAGGATATACAAATAATTTAGTGTTTTAAGGTGTAAAGTTGAACATGCAAACCTTGTTGTCTGAGTTACCATGCAAGAGTTGTATCTCTCCAGTAAATCGGACATGCTTACAGAGGCAGGACTTCAGTAACTCCTTTCAGCAAAAGTCAAGCACATCCATTTCCTCTGCAAATTTATTGTATTAAAGTAAACAGTAAAATAACAACTCAGACTTGGTTTCTTCTTAGTGCATCAGATGGAGGATCTGCCTTTCCTTGCTGGGGGATGGAATGTCAGATCCATACCTCTGGCACAGCCTCCTTCTACAGCAGTGTTTTGTGAAATCCCGTGTACTTACGGAGAATCTTCCATTTCTGTATACAATCTCTTGCATGCAGATACAAGTTGCAAGCCAATGAGCTTACACAAAAGCAGCAGGTTATACTATTGCATAGGTTTACTGAACCTACACAGTGGAGCACAAGTTTTTGAGGGAGATCTTGGAATAAAATGCATTATGGAAAAAATAAAAAGCAGTATGACTGTAAAAAAAAAACCTGTATCTTTTTAATTTAGGTAGTTATTTTATTTTGGCACTTTGTCCAGTTGTTGGTTTGTTTTTTTTTTTTAAAGTAATTTGGTTTTGAGAAAACTCCATACAGCAGTCATTAAGTTCAGTGATTTGCATGAATTTTTGGTTTTCCAATATTCCAAGAGTTTAATACATAGACAAACACTGCCTGCATACTGCAAAGAACAGAGACTTCACCGTGACTTGTGAAAGGTGTTCTGTCTTTAAGCCATTTAAAAGCATGAAAGTGGAAGGATGGTTCTTTTTTCTTTTAGTTTAGATTTGGCTGTCAGCTGTTGTTTATTGCCTTGAGTGGAGTGCAATTACAAAATCTCAGTGTGGGCTGTAAAGAGCTGCATATACACTGACCTGTCGTCTCTGTCCCAGCATTGACACCAGTGCTGCTCTTGCAACTTTTTCTTCTGCAACTGCTCAGCACCTACTCAGATCTCTTGACTTACCACCTGCAAGCATCTAAACAGACTCAGAAGGTGACAGAACCCACCCTGCTGCTTTCCCACTAGCCTCCGAGGAAGGGCATATCAAAACCTGCCCTGAGAGCTTCTCTCCATAGTGCAACCAGCCTGGAAAGAGCTGGGAAAAGGAGACAGCTGGCAGGCTCTGCGTGGGTCTCTGCCCACAGAGAAGGCTGCTGCAGTGAGTGCCATCAGGGCCTCCAGCACTCAGCGCTTCCCTGAATTCACTGCAGCCTCCTGCCTTGTTGAAGATTTGGACATCAATTCCAAACACAGATAGATCACACAAGAATGAGACTTTTCTGATAACAGCTCTTACCAGGAAGAGTCAACACAGCATCACTTCCATTCCCCAAGGACATGGCAGATAATTTTGATGAGGTCCAGTGCAATGCATTTCTAATAGTGAACTAAGACTAACTTGCTCAGAACAGGAGCTGTGCACATTCATGTCAGTTTCTAATACTATGTCAGCACCTGCAGATTCATCTCTGAAGCAGCCTGTCTATGGAACTTCTTACATGTTAAGGAAGACTGATGCAGTTCAGCACAGATTTCTAACTGCAGAGTCAGTTTTAACAATATTTGGTATAAAAACATCAGTATTAGTGGTGTGTTCAGCAGCAGAACAGTTTCAGCTTCCATTAGAACTGAGAGAAAAAAAAATAATCAAGACTCTATTGGTTGAATCTGTAGTTAGTTCTCTGCCTTTACAGGCTGCTGTGGAGAGAACCCCTGAGAGGACTGCAGAACACAAGCAGATCCCAAGTCAAAGAGACCGAGTTTGTCTTTCCAAACAACATTTGGCCACATATTCCTCAACTCAAAGACCTCTCAATAGAAAGGGATAAGTGCCCACACTCGAATGTGCCTTTGGAAACGACTGATGCAAGTCTCATCTGTCACAGAACCACCAGTAAAGGTTCTCATCTGGGTCTAAACCACACTGAAAATGTACCCACAGGTTAGTGCAGGTGCATTGCTGGCACGTAGCTTTGGAAAACAGAGCACTCGATCGGGTGGAAAGCAGCAGTGTTCCTGCCCTCCTCTCCTCTGCCCTCTGGAAGAAGGAACCCCTCAAGATGAGTTCATCTCAGCCCCTGGCCCACAAGGTCCTGCAATCGCAAAAGTGGGTATTTCTAAGCCAAGTCAAAAAGGAATCCATTTCTTTCTCAGCATCATACAGGAATTCTTCAAGGCCAAGGAAGCCTGGTCTATAAGGTGCCCTGTAGCTTTGTGCAACTGCTTTACAGTTTACTCTTCCTTTTTTTCCTGAAGAAGAGGCTGACAACTTGATTCCTGAAAGCACAATTTATAGGCCAGCTTCAAAGCTATAGGTCCTTCTAAGGCTCTGGTTGGGGAATTCACATCAAAGACGATGCGCACATGTTGTTCTGATGTCAGAGAGGACGGTTGGCAGAAATCTCTGTGGATTTACTGCAGTCCCCAGAACAGGGATTAAATTATGCACTGAAGCTGCCTCTGTAAACTGCAGGAGACAAAGAGAATAAGTGGCAGTGCAATATCTCATAATCAAAGCCTGGCACAGTTACCTGTATCAGCCTCGTCTAGCTATCTGGGGATTAAGAGAAGGGACATGCGCCACTGAAGGGGCAAAGCAGAAGATGGGTTTCTTTTCAGGAGTGTCACCTCACGTCCACTTTTCTTGAGAAAATTATCCAATATGTACAGCACCAAGATGGATAAAAGTTTCCTCAGGTTTTGCACAGTGTTAATGAACCAAAATACTTTGTGATTTAATCTAATTAGACCTGGTTTTGAGGTACAGAATGAGATCCCACCAACAGTTTGTGCTATTATCTATCCAAATCCAGTACCATTTCCAGTGTCTCATAGCTCAGGAAGATCTACTTCAGAAATAATAATAACTAAAAAAAAAAAGAACCTATCATGTAACAGAAAATAATTTTTTGTATCATCCATCAGTCAAGCAACACAGAAGCTCACGTATAAACAAGTTTCTCGCTTTTAACTTTTGCACATCTGTCTACTTTGACCTGCAGGGAATTGCTCTAACCCATGGTAAGTACATGTGCTCATCACAAGTGCATCCAGCCACACTGAAGACTGCAGGAAAAAAAAAAAAAGACAATCTGAACTGGTTTCTTTTCACTGTTGGATTTATTGCCAGGGAGGACCAGCCTCTTCCACCTCTGGCTCTGGGACAAACTGTTCCACAAGAAAAAAAGAGGGCTTTACTGACAATAGCTAAGATTTGTCTCAAAAGAACAAAGCAAAGCAGCTAGCAATAGAATTTTCCTCTAACCAAATCACTACCTTGTCATCAATGATTCCCTCCTTCATCCAGTTCCACCATCAGTACTGTCTTTTCATTAATCCCTTTCACAAAGTATCTTTTGTACTAGGAAATGGGTATTGCATTCTCTCACTTGCCAGGTGTTCTTACCTCTACAATTTAGGCTGAGTTAAAGGGATTTATTACAGTGATTTGCTTCAAAGCCACTGTATCCCAGCTCCTTCAACCCCTTTACAAACGTTCCCTCACAGCACAAGGCTGTTCTCCGCTCTCCCCTTCAGCCTCTTTCACGGCCCTGTTTGCAGACACAGCTGCCATCATATCCTACAAACTCACTACTCACCCTCATTTCCTTTTAACTTCTTTCTTCCTCCAGTGCTTTCTTACACTTAGCTACTGGTGAAACGTTTCTTCTAGTGGGCAAAAGAAGGCATCATTATCCTTTGAGCTCACATCTTAACACTATTTCATCAGTAAATTACTGCTTGCTGCAAAAAAACAAAACAAACCTAAACCAACCGCCCTTGATTCATTTAATGTTTTGTCTGGGGTATTTAACACTCTCTGTAAGCCAACAAGGACACTTACAAGTAAATAACGGGTGAACAGTGCACAAACATGCACATATGCAATACTTTCTGGATCAGTTTCCTTTTATAATTAGCACTCAGTTATTCTGTCATCTCACAGTAATTTCATGGTGAGCTTTATGATTTCACTTCCCTCTGAGGTTTACCTGTAGTTTAACATTCAAAGTTGGTTGTTGCACAGAATATCTCGACAGACTTGTATTAAAAATGCTCTTTAAAATTCCAAAGCTTTGAACTAAAGAAATATCTCAAGAAGTTTTCATGGAAAGTTCATCTCAGTTGGTTCAATTCAGCTACGGTTAGATGCACCTTTTCAAATAATGGAAAAAAATGTAAAGGGGTCAGACCCAATCAATACAGTTGTTCAAACAGAATTTCAGGCACTATGATGTGTGTACTTTTTGTGCTCTTTCTTTGTACTGCTCCACTATGAAGAAAGGTTGCTTTTGCTGGTAGAGCAATAAAACAGTCGTAGCCTTTTGAATACAGCCCAATAACCAATGGGAATGTTCACTAGGTGTGGAAAATATAGCAACTTTTCATGTCTTTCCTGTGCTTGCCTTTGTTCTTTTTATAACTACGCAATATACGCACACACACCACAAGCAAACACTTGAAAATACTCAAAGACAGACATAAATCAGAGGAGTAACATCAGATCATGCCTTCCCTATCTTCCAAGTTTTGACACTAAGTAAATCCGGTCTTTCTTTCATATAACATCCAGAAGTTAATTGCTAAAACACTTGGGAAATGTGTGGTTTTATGCAGAGCAAAAGCCACCAATATAAAAGATATACACATTTATTTAGAGATCTGGAAGTCAGACGGGTAAATGAGGAAGGTGGAAAAATAACCCCATAAACAACACCAATGGGAGCTGGGCAACCCATCCTCCCAAAGCTGATGGGTACTTGAGCCCACCTCATTTGCCCTCTGGCAATTTCTGGAAATAGCAGCACATGAGTTTAACAGTATCGTTCAGCAGCTTTCAGTTCCAGATAGCTGCAGCTTTCCAGAATAGCATCTCTCCATACAATTGTTTCCCCCCAAAAAACTTACTGGCAAAGTGTTTTTTTTCCCCTCCCTAACTGTTCCAAAGCAGTATGAATGCCACTCAGACAGACAGCTGTATGTCCTCGTACATAGAGAGGCAACAGCACAACAGGATTCCTGGCAGGCCGTCAGCACATGAAATAGTAAGAAGTGGGGTGGTGGTGTTACACGAGTTCAGGAAGTTGGAAGCTGTGCTACTTACAACCATCAAGCTGCATTTTTATGATAAAACACCAGTGCAAAAAACATAGGTAAAAGGTATGCAGTCTGCATAATTTTTGCCTGGTGTAACATTAGAAAACACTGACTAGAAGACAGCACCTTCAAAACAACTGTCACTGTTTCTGCTTCCTTATTTACAACTTCACTTAAGCTTCCTAATAGATTGGAGAGAAGCATTGCCTTCTGATTGAAATGCAGCAGTCTGCACATAGATACCTTTTCTTCCTTTCTAGCCTTGATATCAGAGAAGTAGTTAAACCTACAAAACAACATTTTGATGGGCAGAAACAACTGAAAAAGGAAATTGTCCCAAAGCAAATACTACAAGCAAATGAAAATGACCTATAATTATTGATGACTACATGCACTCCTACAAAAAGGTGGTCAATGAAGTATAGCATTTCACATATTTAATGACAAGTTTTAGAAGACCAATTTTCCCCCCCCCCCCCCCCCCATATATAAGATTAATTATGGACACAGACCAAAATCTTTGGAACAGTTCATTTCACTGCAAGCACTCGTGGTATAACTGGTTAATGCAAAAGCCTCCTCTTTAACACCAGCTTGAATGAGCAGACTCTGGGTGCATGACTGAAGGAAAGAAAATGAACATCTCCTGCAACCTGCAAAGCAGAGCTGCACTCAGTCCTTCCCTTTCACTGCCAGAGCAGCACAGGAATTAGCACTCAACGCCTGCAGTGGTTCAGGAGGCTGTGGGCTGCACTCCTCACCCAATTAGGGCTCCATTCTCTTCTACCCCTCACAACAAAGCCTCTGGAGAAGGAATGCAGTTTCACTGAACCACAAAAACACGTGGTCAAAGGCTCCTTTGTATTTCAGTCTGTGAATCTGAGCAACAGACAGAGCATGTCATAAGCAGCTCAGCTGGGAAGCCAAGGACTCACATTCCTAAATGCTCCATCTCGAGGTCCTGGAGTCGACACTAAGCCACAGAAATACCAACTGCTCCTCTGCATTTTGTTCTACATATCAAGTTCCAGAAGCATTAAACACTTCCACTATTCTCTCTTGAACTCACATCCACTGAGGGAACTGAGAGCAAAAGCTGCTGTAGGTCAGCAGGTCACTCTGTGGGGTCAGCTGGACTCCCAGCACCCCATCTGGCAGGAGAAGGAGCCACTGTTTAGATGGAGTTACTTGGGGTACCTTAATCACCAGGCACTCAGGGACTACGAATGTGTCAGACAAACACACATCTATGAGACAGAAGGGTCAGTGTTGCAGTAGTTGTATTTAGGACAGCGCCCTGAATAACCGTTCCAGAATAAAACAGATTTAATCAAATGGTAAGAAATATTTCTAGAAATTATGAATCTTTGGTGTAGGGGGAACGTGATTCAAATTCCAATGAAGAAAGTGGAAAATTCAGGAGCTTCCATGGGATTTACTCTTAGATGTGGTAACAGCACAAACAATGTGGGATGTCAAACTGCACAGATGCTGGTAAGAGCAGGAGAGACAGAGGCAAGAGGAGGCAGTTATGTTAATAGTTTAATCTGTACATAGACCATTTTCCAAACTGTTACATTTAAATTAATGTTTTCTTGCAAAATATTCATTTACGCTCTCAAAACTTTTTTATAAAGGCAAAAATAAATCATTGTTTTGGCAAAAAGGTTTTGAAGTTGATACTGGCAGTATTGAGGTAAAATAGATAACATTAGCTAAATATATATTTTAAAGAACATTTCCGACTACAGTGTTAAGATAATATGATTTGACTCAAAGTCTGAAACTTGAAGTTCAATCAGTTTCCAGGGCTTTGTATCTATTACTTGAATATGGCATATAAACAAGTTAGTAGTATCACAAAATACTGCAAATTATTTCTCAGCTGTTCTTTATCTAGAGCTGAACTCAACTACCTAATATTGGGCAATTTCTGCATCTCTTGCACTCAGTATTTTATTTTATTTTTTCCAGGTAAAGCACTTGTAGCCATTCATTTCATATTCTTTTCTCCTTTCGTAGCCACCTCACCTTCGCCATGTAAGTAGAATGCTGAATTTCAAAGTTTGGCAAAGTAAAGCATGAGGTGAACTTACATGTAAAATTAGCAGGTGCCACATTCCATCAGTTTTACTGTTTCCAGCATAAACACTAGTCAATACGTCATATTGTACTTTTTATTGAATAGGTATTCTGAAGAAAAAATATATATTTACTAGTAAAATGACACATCCTATTTTTCTTATTGCTTACGTGACATACTTTAATTTAAAAGTTTCCTTCTTCCATATCTCAACTTTCAAAAAATATATATACTTTGTTAGCTGGTTGTCACTACTGTCAGGAGCAATGTAGCATGCTGTGTATCAATACCAGCAAGCTAATCATACGCAATCAAAAAAGGAAACTGGAGTTCAAAATTGGTTTTTGTAATGGCTTTCATGGAAAATTTCAGCTACGCTGAGATTTAGGAAATCAAACTACAAGTTCCTTGCAATGTATTATTCCATGGGCAAAAGAGTGGGTGATTAACTCTGCTAAGGTACTCAGCCCAAAACACCCTTACAGCAAACCTCTCAAGTGGGGTTAGCTCTACCCATACCCTACAAACATGTTTCTAGGATTGTTCAACTTGCATTTTTTTCCATAAAACTTTACATTGTGCTTCTGAGCCTGAGGGGGAAGTAACAGCATCTCGTAACAACTATGCAAGTAGTTCCTCTTCAAATGAATTCAGCCCTTAATTTAAACAAATTCCAAAATACATTCTGTTCTAAAAATACATTGTCAGTATTTTACAGAGTTTATTAAAAGTGCCATTCATTCACATAAAAAGTCTGAACTAAACTGAAGTCAAAACAGGATGTTAAGCAATTCTCTCCATTTTCATAGAAAATCCCCCATTATTCTCTGAACATATTTTCCAAAAGAAAGAACCTGTGATCAGCCAGTGAATGCCTTCACAGAGTGCTTGTAATCAATCTCCTCTTTCTTCCACGTGGCGCCACTGGGGTGGGATTGCCTTCGACTCTTACATCATTGCTCACTTACTGCTTTGGCTGGTGTGAAGTAAAATAAAACATGGTTAAATATGAAAGCGAATGCACTGATGCCAAGCAGCAAGCACTTTCAGGAAATGTATGTTTGGATTAAAGCGTCCTGAAGATAGACAGAAAGAAGAAAATTAGTACTGACACGTTAAGCAAACCATTGTCACGTGATGTCACTGAGCTCACGCTCAAAACGTTGGGTCCCCTGCATATTGCTGGTTATTGCAATTATTTTCTTGGTCATTTTTCAAACACACACACACACACACACACACACACGTATATTTATACAGACATATGATAAATGTGAAGTCTGCCTGGAATCAGGTTGAGTTTGAAAGGGACCTCTGGTTGGAAGCTCACCTGGTCCATGCTCAAACCTGACAATATCCTAGCAGGGTCAACTGTTACTCAGTCATAGCAGAGACAGTTAGAATCTGGTTCTCAGAAAGATAAACAGAACCAGAAACACAAATAGCTATTTCCACCAAGTTCTGTAGAACTGCTCTGAATGTCTCTGCACGTCCTCTCTCGCTCTACTTCTCTCATTTACTGCAGCATTTCTGAAGACAGGTCAGTGCCTCATTGGGCCTTTCTGGAACATGCTCATTTTTATTTAGTTTGTATTTGTTGCAGAGGAACTTGATTCAGATTGGTGAAACTGAAAACAAAGGTATCTAAAGATTAACACTATTTAAGGCATTCATTCAATCCACCTGCTTTACTGCTTCATCTCCGTTTTAAGTTCTTATTCAGAATTAGTTAACAAATTAGTCCAAAGGAAATCAGGAACATGAAAACACTTCTGAAGGAAACTACAGATACACAAGTGCTATAACTACAGCACATCCAGCAGTTAGCCATTATAATATTGACAGGTTCTTCTATTTCAAATAGAAAAATCACTGCAAATACTACCAAGAAGAGATGGTAAGTATTTCTTTATATAACTTTATAAGAACAACAAAATTATCTTAACACTTGAAATGTCAAAATTACCAAGTCAGAGACAAAAATTAACACTTCTGTTAACCCAATCCAGCAAAGAAAAAAAACCAAAAACCCACAAAGACACAAAGCAGTCACAGTATTGCAGAATTAGTTATATAGGGCCAAATTTTCAGCTCATCTCAAACAAGACATGAGTTTTGGCCTGTGTACTTTTAGATATCAGCCCATAAACTATCCTCCACCCCCCCCCCACCCCCCTCCGTATACACAACATTGGTTGCACTTTCAATTCACTTGTGCAGCAAGTGTACACGTACAGGTCACATGTAGGTAAAACTGCCTTCAGAGCTCAGCTGCAGCCACAGCTGCATGCAACACTTGCCATAGGAGTACAAACGTGGCTGAAAATCTGGCCCCCCGCTACCAAGAGTGTAGACACCTCTTTCCTTCACCACAGCGAGGACATGGAAGTTCCTCATCTGGAAAGCTACAGCAGTTATTTGAAGACTATTAGCTGTGTTAGCTCATTAGAAGCAATATTTATTATACAAGAATGAAAGTTTTCTGAGAAATGGATGCATGCGTTGATTTGGATCTGATTTAGGTGGTAAAAATTCAGCAAGCCACAGCGAAGATACAATGGTAAATCAGACATGTCAAGAGCAGTTAGTTCTTACTTTTAAGGTGTTTAAACAAATGTGTAGTGAAATCCATTGCTTAAGGGAGAGTGAGGTGGCTGTGGTACAGAAGGTGAGGGTGCTTTGGGTGGATAGGTCAACTGCTGAGCTAGAAGGGATCACATACAGGAATTAGGCTGCACAATCAAACATTCACATTAAAACAGAGCCACCTCAATTTTCTAACACATGAATAAGGAACCTGATTAGTAATGCAGTGAGGTGTTACACTATTGTAGTTACATGGAACACAAACAACATTTCTAATTGCTTTAGAATTGAATTTCTATTAGTCACAGTAAATTACGCAAACGAACATTCTTCTTCTGATGAGAAGTTGGACAATTACCTTATGACTGGAACGTACTAAGGAACACACAACACTCGTGCACCCTAATCAAATCCTGCCTTTAAAATCAGATCTGGAAGGGCACCGCTGTTTAATAATTTGGTTTTGAGATTTTTCTGAGGTTGTACAGGTTCTCAGCTTTCCATTGGTTACAGATAAAAAGCAGAAATTAAGAAAATCACAAACAAAAATATTTTACAGATATATGTAACTTTTTATGTAATGCAGTGCACAATAAATCAATTCTCAGAGCTCAGCTTGAAACTTCAAAATAAAAAATAAAATAGAATAAAAATATTCTTGTCTATAAAGCAGAGTAATTTAAAGACAGTAACTCTGAAACAGTCTTAAATTCTGCTTTTTCATTTTAGAAGGCTAAAGGTTTCCAAAAAAACACAATTCAGGAACTAAATTCATAAAATGTGCACATCTTACTTTAATCTTTCAGATTCTTGGCAGGATTTCTATTTAGGAGGTGGATTTCCTACTAGCTCAGAGGAACTCTACAATGCTACGTGACAGACATTAGACAAATGCACAATCTATACTGAAAGTGAAGTGCATTATCACAGCATCCTAACGTTTGTTATCTGCTTCACAGAAGAAAAATGTAAGGAGTTAAGCCTGAGTCTCTTTCAAAGCAAATCTTGATACAAAATCTGGACACGTAGGTTTGGATTTTCAGCTACAGTTTGCTTCATTGGCAAAAAGCAACTTCAAAAAATATATATTTTAAATTCAAAGAACAAAATGTGAAGGAATATGTAAAATTGGAATAAATTAGAATGTGCAATCAGCTGTGCGAAGCATCACATTATTTTCATTTTAAATCACTTTAGATTATCATAAAATGCCCCATAATCCGAAATCCTGAATTCTTTTTATGGATTGCACACCACCAGTCAAAATTAAACTACTCTGGCTGCTTCATTGCTTTTTTAAGAATTTCCAAAATTTGGAATAATTTCAAGCAAGAGTGTTAGCTTTCCCCAGAAGAAGCTAGAACTCATATGGCAAAATGCTGTGTTGGTTCATACCTCCTGAAACACCTAAGACCCACTCCGTAACCAAAACATGAAAGTCAGTGGTACAGTACCAAGGACCTCATTATTAGAACTGTGACCAGAATGCCTGTGGAGAAGACTGAGGATCTGAAAAGCTATTTCTGAAATGCTTCCAGGACCTTACAATTCTGTTTATTTCTGTTGTCTACCCTCCCCAGTGAACCACTTTTATTCCTTCAAGTCAGTTAAATCACCCATTGAAACTCTCCTTCATCTCAAGATTCCTAACTTGAAAACGTATCCCTTCCCCTGAAAACTGCATTCCCCTTACGTTCAGTTGCCACTGAATCTGTGAGTGTACAGCCATATCCAATCCACAGTCTGTTATTACAGATGCACGTTACGTATCTGGATACTAGAATAATCTGTCTTTACTGGGAAAGTCTTGAGGGCTTTTGTGGCAAGTGTCATCCATTTAAACTGACAGCTTCAGATGAGAAATGGGCACACTTTTCTCCATCATAGTTAAGACTCCATTATTTCTATTCTCCATTGGAACAGTGAGCAGTGCCAGTTATAAATGGCTGCCCAGGTACTGGCTAGAATAACTGCTGCATCTATTACCGTGCCATACAAATCTGTTGACACTTTTTATTTATTTCAACCATAAAGCAATCGAGAGTGAAATTATCATCTTAACTAACATATTGCAACAGGTCTAGTAATCTCCAGACATCAAGCAGAGTTCATGCGTGCTTGTCTTGCTCTGGTCCCTAATCTTGATCACCAAACAGAAATATACCAATACCAATTTTAAGACTTTTAGCCTGCTGTCTCAAGCTGCAAGTGGTTCTACTGTACTTTGAATCACAGAAACCAGTGCATTTCTCTTTTAAATATATATATATATATATATATATATATATATATATATTAAGAAGGGTGTGTATAT
Organism: Tympanuchus pallidicinctus; assembly: GCF_026119805.1. Classification (NCBI taxonomy): domain Eukaryota; kingdom Metazoa; phylum Chordata; class Aves; order Galliformes; family Phasianidae; genus Tympanuchus; species Tympanuchus pallidicinctus. The sequence continues at coordinate 10,930,678 of NW_026294747.1, forward strand.
ATAAATCCTTTTTTTTTTTAAATAAGGGACCAATTTACTTTTTAAAAATGAGTACAGAAATAGCTCATTTCATGTAATTATAGGGAATTCATTGGAACTATTACTTTTTTAGTGCTATTAGTGGAGTGAGTTTTCAAGTTCCAAACTTTCTGATCACAGCATATTCTCCCACTGAATGTCAAATGCTCAGCATAAACCTTAACTTCTCTTCATGTTATCTATAGACAGCACTCTGCTATTGTGAATATGAATGTTTTGAATATGAATTGCTAAAAAGTTCTCTTCGGCCAGGAGTTCAGCAAAAACCACACACAACTTTATGAGCAGATAGCTGCTTATATAAGAAACAGCTGTTAGTTGGTAAATAACTAAGTATTACCTGCTACCTCCTTGCTCCTCTGAGAGGCTTCAGAAGCCAAAGCGTATGATATGGTAATGATGCGTTCCTGCTCTTGGAGCTGTGAATCTAAATCAACTGAGTTGTGCTTGTCCTGGGCAACAGTAGGCTGTAGATTGTGCATACTAGCAGGAAAGTGCAAAACAACATTAACATTTACAAACATAAAGAAGAGCCCACTGTGCAGAAAAGAAAAAGCTTCAATTCATACAGTAGTGTTTGGATCTCATATGGCAAGCTCCGTATTCAGCTGAATTCCTTTGAAGCAGTGTTAGATATTGTATTTAACTATTGCAAACAAAGACAAGTAATTGCAGCCATTAACATATCAGTCACAATTTCTGCTTAGCCTTAAGTACACCTGAAAGTCCTTTGTAGCAAACAAGTTATTTACAGGAAAGCACTATAAAAATGTTATTTCTTTGTATCTGTTCATAACCTTTCTTGTTACTGTCCAGAGGAAGTGATGGTCCTCATGTTCAGACTCATTTACATTCTTTCTAGGAGACTACAGGTACTTGAGGTAACCACATTCATGAAAATGCATGTTTCAGCTGCCTCTACGTTAGCCTGAAGTAGCCAAATTTTATCCTGCTTTTGGCTGGATCTGCACCTTTGCCTCTCCCCCCTCTCACCTACAGATTGTGTAGTAACAACTTGCTACTATTTTAAGGTGCTCCAAACAAGAAAATGGACATATGCAAAATCTGTCATAATTAGAATCTCTGACGCTTGGCTTTAAAAAGGAACTTTAAGTATGCTAAGTACAATACATACATTCTGTGTGCATTTTCCCTGCTCACGTAATTAAATTGTACAGGAAATAGACTGTTGCATGAAGTTAGATTCCAGTGTTTAACACCAACCTCTGTGTAAGATCAAAAAATAACCGACCTTGATTTAGTAAGAATATTCTTTATCTTCTCTGCTTTACGCTGCCTTGCTGCCAGTTCTTCTGTAGAAAGAGGTTCTTCTGGCTCCAATTCAACATAACGTTCTGGAATTGCAACCTTCTCAGGTTTTGACAACTGTGGAACAAAAACAAGCATCAAGTTTTATCAGCCCAGACTTAAACACTTTGAGATTTAATCTTCTTAACACAAGAATATAGTAAAAACAATAAAGCACAGGTTTGCACTGTCAATACATGTAACCTGCTTCTAAACACTCCCTCTGGAAGTGAGCTGATGCCCTTTTAACAGTGTCTTTTTCCCTTCTTTTAGAAGATAAATCAAACAAATATTAAAGAGGATTACGGAAGAAATTTGAATCAATAGGGAGCCTTTCTTCAGCTCAGCTTTAGAGCCCAAAGTAGGACACTGCTTGTAGCTGTTGCAATAGGAAGAAGAAACGATATACAAGAGTGATGAAGCAACCAGAAATTGTAAATGAACATTGGAAGGTATTTATGTCACTCCAGGATTTCCTGTAAGTGAGAGGAGGTATCGCCTCAAGTTTTAATTTAGGTACCACTCTTCTGCATAATCTTTCTCCGTGAGCAGCAGAAAAAAAACCCACCACCAATTTATAAACACTTTTGGAAATTCCTGGACTGCAGAATCTGAAACGTTAGGTGTTCAAAAGTTGTCCAGGGAACTGACCCACAAATACACCAAGACAGTGCAGTTAACAACACATTCAATGCACAATTATGTAGGTTGAAAATTTTAATTATTAAAATTGATTGCAAAAAAGCTAGCAATGATTTTTGTGTCAGGATCAGTTTCCTCGCAGAAAGATTTTCTTTCACAGAAGATATCTGAACCACCTAATGAACATACGTGAACATAGTTTACAAATGGACACTGAAAGCCAAAGCATAGACTGCTGTTGAAAAGCACAAATAGCAAACATGAATAAATAAAAGTGAGAGAAAGAGAACTTTTCTCCTGCAGCTGGATCCAGCTTTGCCTTCAGTGATGAAGATCAGCAATAATAGGCAACGCACAAACTGCCAATGCACTCCATAAGTAATTGTCATTCATAACCTAAAACCGAGATCATAACCTCAAGTTTTTACAGTCCCTTTCAAAAAAAAACCCCTAGGTCAATGCTTTCTGAAAATAAGGATTTTTTGTTGCATTTCCTTACCTGCAACGCCAGCTCCCCCACAGAGCAACGTGTATATTTATAGTACAGCTAGCTGAGAATAGCTCACCCTGCCACTTCCAAAACAAGAGTTTTCACACAAACAGAGGATTTATCAGCCATAAAAAGTATAGCCTTATGAGGTACAGAACTGGCCAGGTGAAGAGGATGGATAAATGAAAAGGAAAAAGACAACTTGAGGAACTGGAGAAAGAAGCTTTAAACCCAGACCTTCAGACTGTTTCAGTCACATTGAGATATGACAGAAATGTCTACATGCACAGATGTTTCTTGCTAGTTTGGACTAGCAAGTGATTCAAGAAGCCCTGGAGGTCTCAAAGAAAACATGCGCTGGCTCACGTCTGAAATCTAACACACCCAGATTCTTCCCCACCATACAGCTTTCCAGCCACTCTGCCCCAAGCCTATAGTGATGCATGGGTGGGGTTGTTGTGACCAAAGTGCAGGACCCGGCACTGGGCCTTGTGAAGCTCATACAATTTTGTCCTCAGCTCAGCAATCAATCTGTCCAATCAATCTGAAGGCTGGGCCTTCCTACCCTAAGGTAGATCTGCACTTCCCCCAGTTCGGTGTCTGCAAACTTACCAAAGGCACACTCCATCCCCTCATCCAGATTATCAATAAAGATATTAAACAGGGATGGCCTGTTCAGTCCAAGTGCTTCCTACTCTCAAAGTCTTCCTACTGTTAACAATTTCATCGACTTCCCCTGCACTGTGGCATTTCATGCAGCACATACCTCTGCCTTCCACTAGCTATACTCCTCCCTTTCCACTAGATGGCTCAATCGCATTTCAAACAAATACTGCGCTCAGATACCAGAGCTGGAAGCAAATCTCACCCAAATCTCACCCCGGGAACAAGAAGTCACACGAAAAGCCAGCAGAACCTTTTCTGTCATATCAAAACCAAGAGCAAGGTAGCTCTGTGGAACTAGCTTTTACCTCTTAGCACTTTCTTATTTTAAATACTCTTTATGTTGTCATCTTATTTTTTTCTAATTCTCATATAACATTGCCTAACTACCTCTTTTCCCCATGAAGCCTATGTATTTCACAAGGTAGAGCCAACCTTTCCATTTTTTCTCCCCACAAACCTTATAGACATCTCAAGAGCCAGGCCAAAAGTATGCTTTCATTTCAATACCCAGAAGACTCCTTTCAGTTTGAACTTCCAGCTCACTTTTGAAATAAAAGGTGAAAATGAACTACATAAAACTTAAGGTCAATATCAGGGGGAATACATAGGAAGCAAAATTATGAGTGTTACCTCTCTGCTGATGTCTAAATCGTAGTCTTGAGGCTCCAGGTCTGTCTCTGTCACCGCTACTGCTACTGGCTGAACTTTTAACCATTCATTTTCATCCTTGTCTTCTCCACGAATTGCCCTCTCAAGTAGCTGCAAATCAAATTCTTGCTCTCGCTTCCACTGGTAACAGATACAAAACAATTAATAGCGTTCAACCACACTGACAAATTCAACTTTCAGCAATGTACATAACTGTGTCTGCAAAGGCTATTTTGCTGAGAGAATCCACAGAGCAAACTGTTCAACTGATAGAAAAAGAGAAAATGCTGCTGTATTTCTTGCAATTCCTGGCTGGGAGATATAGCAACGCTGAATGGATTTCAGAGTACTGTTTAATTTTATACACAGTGTGCAGCTGTATTAAACTCTATCACATATATTAACCACAATGTTACAAATGCTGATGAACGTGGCACCAGCACAAACATCCACAGAAGTACAGATGTCCGTACAAGCAAGTCTGCAGAGTGCTAGCCTTGTCCTAGGCACTCTAACCAGGCAGTGCTGTGCCACTGCAAATCAGTACACAGAAAGGACATTAATACTGCAGGCTGAGAATCACTGCCTGTTAACTCTACATGTCTTCCTAGAAAAAGACTTAGTGATTGAGGTTGGTATTTTTAGTACTAGCTTTAACTTGTCTGAAATTCAAACAGTAACTTTAATAACTTCTAAGCTACTTTACACTCTATTAACCCAGCTACCTGCAAAAATTAAAAATCTTACACATTCTCCTTACAAGATAAATATTTAGCAATAACATAATCAGAGCATAGTTAAATTAAACAGCATAATTTTAAGAGTCCCCACATTATTGCTTAGCAGCCCCTTCACAGCTACATACAATACAGCTCCATAGAAACTCAAGCTTGAGAGCCCTAACAATGCTTTTGCTCATAAATATCAAAAAACGAGGCTCTGTTGCAGCATCGCCCCATCCAGCAGATATCAGCGACTTTACCGTACGGACTTGAAACATATTAAAAGCAGTGGGGAAGAAAAGGGACAAGAACAATAAGATGACCTCCTGAGTAGGAGAGCATGCCATTATGTTTAATAAAAGTGTCTAATATTTCTATTACATCTCTGGCTTGTTTTGGTTGAAGTTTGAACTCTATATGAAGCCCTTAGCCTCCAGGATGCTACTTGCATTATTAAATCTACTTGAAACCTATTCATGCACAAGCTCTCGATATTCACTCAAAAGACACATGTCCTCCATGTATATTTAGGAAGTTAATATACCTAAGAAGGCAATTTCATCTCAAAAATTAAGATTTCTTTTTCGGAATTCAAAGGAGGAAAAATGTTTTATCGTTCTCACACTCCAAACTTGTTATTCTACTCATATTCGAACCAGGCCTGATTGACATAGTATACTTCAAATACACAGAATCATCTTCAAATTATGTTATGTAGGTAAGAAAAACATCAAACCATTATTACAAAGCAGAATTTTTATTGGCTTTGATGTTGCATTTTTACATTAAAAAGGCATTTTATATAACAAATGAGCCCATGTGCTGTGATCCATACTTCAAATGCCATTCTACACTTGCGAGCTGACTGATTAAAAATTCGAGTTACACATACAATGCATGTTTTAAGCAAATGTTACATACTGAGCAGCATTTCAATTATACATTTAACTGTTTGCCATTTTGGCTGCTAAATAATTGCAATGCTGTAAGTAATTGTGCTATTGAACATGCTTTTTGCGTTTTGAAGCCCTGTAGGTACAAGAGATGATCTCTGCAAAATACTGCTAGGGCTGAAAGACTCAATTTTAATTCTTTACAGCAAGAAAAAGACCAAGATGGCACCCAATCTATAGATAAAGTACTTGTCACAAATGTTAATAAGGAGTGTCACAAAAATGTTTAAATTCAACTTGTGTATGTTATGCCAGACTCCGGAAACATCAGAAGCTCAGTTTTAGTTCCTCTAATTAAAATATGAAAATAATGGTTCTACTGTAGTTCCATATTTCCCAAGTATTACATACTACCTTTAGTAAGTTCGTGATTGCAAAACAGAAGGCAAAATAGATGGATGTCTCCGAGTTGTGCACTCATAATTACTGGGAAAGTAAATATAAAGAACTGGCTGTAAAATAGTGTTACTGAGCGGTGGGAATGAAAGGCTGAATATTATAAGGGGTGGTTTAAATGCCAGCAACTGACACACATGTACTAAATGCAATTAAGCCTGGTAAAAATTGAGTAGTCCAGTTAGAAATTTTAAAATAACTACAAAATTCTGCAAATTAAAAACAAAACAAGCAAACAAAAAGAGGCATTAGGTATGATGAGTGACGAATCTAAAAGCAAGAGATCTTGTGCAATGAATTAGGTAAAACAAGGTGATCGTTCTAAAGCTCTAGTGGACCAAATGAAAAATAAATTAAAAGGCTACAGCGTAAGTGCAATTACAGTACAATCTTGGTTTAGCACCAAGTGAGCAACTGGGTAGCTTCACCAATTGGAATTGCTTTGGTTAGTATCCAAAACGTATCATTACAAACTTCGATTCTGTACAGCATTTAATCTCAGAACACAACAAAAAATCTTTTCTTCAGCAGCTTAGATTTGAGCCTTATTAGAATATTCTACATGTTGAGCTTTAAAGGAGGACTTGCTGCAACTGAAACAAATTTGATCTTAAGTTTCTAATGAGTATGATTAGGTTTCAAAACGTATTATCCATTTCTCCTTAAAAACAGAAACAAAAAAGAAAAACCAACCACACAACCTGCTTGGCCTAATATTAGCACAGCTCTCTTGCAGCCTAATTTGTGAATTTAAAAGAAGAATAACCATGGTAAGAACATTCTAAAAGGCCCATTCCATTATGAAGCAGTTTGAAAATTCTAAAAGTTTCTCACACTTTCTAAATACAATTCTAGTAAAAAACAATCACATCTCTGAATTCGCTCTAACAGAGTCTCACCTCCATCCACTCAGCACACTGACCTCTGACCAACTTACCTGCCAAATCTGCTACATATACTGTAACTACTAGTAAAAAAAAACAACCGTCTGTTAGCTGCACTGTCTCAACTCATTTTATACTGCATAACACTAATTTAATTATACTAGAAGCATCACACACACTCAAGTGAAAGTGCTTGCCAGGAAAAAAAAAATAAATCCAAAGGTATTTCTAGTTTAGTCCTTTTAAGGCATATCTAACATACTGAGCCTATGTCTGCAGAAATGGGCCTGATGAAAGACCGAGATGAAACAGACTGCCTTTCTCCTTGGCTAAGGGTTCTCTTGCGTTCACGAACTAATGCCTTCTGATGTCGTTTCATTCTTTCTAGTTGTTCCTCTGCACTCATCTTGCCTCTTTGGTGGTCTCCAGAGTATAAACGTTCCAAGGCACTCTTTGGTCTCTCCTGAAGAAGTTATAAGGCACACAAAAAAATGTGTTGGAATTAATAAGTTTATAAGGAGCACACAAATAAGCAGCACCTTTCGCCCACCTTATTTCTAAATTAAGACGATTTTGCTCTATCGCTTGGTATTAATTTGAATATTTCAATGTTATAATATCTATTAGTACAGGTGATTTTGGTTCCAAACTTTGTTTTTATAAATCTATTAGAAATGTAGTAAGTTGCTTTTCTACTTCCTGATTTATTTAAGAGAATTAGAAAATAAATAGTATTAAATCATTGGAGATGGGTCCTCTCCCATGGCATTAGAATCCCATCTCCAGCTATGCAATGTATACTCTGGATTTAAGAAAAATTTGGAAGATCAAGACAGTAGCCTTCAGATGTTCTTTTAAAACTTACCTTGGACCTATCTCTTCGAAGAGTTGCATATGATGAAATGGTAGATGACTGATGCAATCTGGAAGTTGATCCAGACAAGCCTTTATAAGGAAAAAGAAAATGCTTTAAAACCAAGATGTGTCAGATACTTTTTTTTTTCTTATGATAATTTCATTATTTTAGCTCACATTTCTCTTTTTTTTTTTTTTTTTTTTTTTTTCAGTTCAGAAGGACATGAGAGGCATGAAATTTCATTTCAACCACAACTGTTTTGAGTCACTAACAATCAAAACACAAAAGTCTATGATACTTTGATACTTTAAACATATATTAAATGAAGTATAGGGTGAACTCAGCTGTACAACAACATATATGCTTTACAAATAATCACATCTATAAAGAAAAACAAACCTTAACAGTGCTTAGAGTTATAGGGATAAAAAAACAAACTACTTTTCCCCAAATATCCTCTCTAACTTCATCTGTTAAATGGTGAAAAGACTTTAGCACAATGAGATCCTAGTGACAAGTCACATTTAGTGTTTGGAGGCATCGCATTTTTATTCTTTACTGCTTCCATTTCACTGACTTCTACATGTACTTCAATACACATACTTTTAAAAAAAAAAAATCACTTGAGTTTGTGAATACAACACAGAAATAATAAGGAAAAGCAATTGCGAATACAGGAGATATTCCAACTGCTAAATTCATTTTTTCACTATGCTTTTTGTTTCTTTAAGAATTACATACGAAGCTCCTTTGCCAAAGGGTGGTAATCCATAATAGCACCATTAAAATCACAGATTCTCTAGAACTTCCCAGCACTATACAGTTAACCTAAAAATAACAACCTCAAGATAAAGATCATCTCCAGCAAATCCTAAGAGAGAAGCTCCTATGCAAGAAGTTCTGTTAAAAATCAACTACGTTAAATCCTGGCTTACCACGAGTAGGCAATGTCTGGTATCCACTATCAACAGTTACGACACCACTGGAAGGTTGGCTGAGGTCACTGCCTATCATTGCTAATTCTGGTTCACTCACATACGAACGCAGTTCTACCTGTGTGGAAAGATATTTATTGGCTCAAATGACATCACAGACAGCAAGTCTGAAGTCTTAAAACAAATCCCAGCAATTTTGTTTCTGGATTACTGAATCTGTCTCTGCCATTAGTGTAACATACAGATCTCTTCCGTCTTCTCTCTCTTCCCTCTCGTTACAAGATCTAGCAGTACACATATTTCACAGACACTACTGTCTGTTATTGCTTCACACGTTCCTTACAGTGCAGATGGTCTATGAGTGCTCACCCTATAATCTCCGTTTACATACTGTCCTAGTTCTCTGTCTCTCTTTCTTTCATCCGACTGACGTTTCAGGCCTCGCACTGACGTGTGCCTGATGACAGTGGCTTCTCTTGGGAGTGGTGGAACAGCTGGTGGCTGATCTTCAGGACTGTATAACTGAGGAAGAGGTGGTCTGGGCGGTGCTTCATCTTCCTGGTCAGAAAAAGCACAGGTATGTGGCAAACAGTCTGGTCTGGAATAAACTGTCTGAAAGTTCATAACATTATACAAATTATTTGTAATTGCTTTACCATGCTCTTCTCTGTCCACCAGAAGCTTGAGTTCTTGAAAGCAAACAAGACCCAAGAAAGCAAATAACCAGTGAACCAAAAGGCATTAGTAACTAAACAGCAAGGAAGGCTCTGCTATGCTACATTCTAAAACACTATATGGCTACTGTGAGTAAGCCTCCAGGTTACTAACATAGGACTAGAGAAAATGGCCTCAAGTTGCGTCAAGGGAGATTCAAGTTGGATGTTAGGAAATACTTCTTCTCCAAGAGCAGTCAGCCACTGGAATGAGCTGTCCAGGGAGGTGGGAGTCACCATTCCTGGAGGTGTTCAAGGAATGTTTAGATGTTGTACTGAGGGACACTGTTTAGTGGGCAGTATTGAAGACAGGTGAATGGTTGGACTGGATGATCTTGGAGGTCTTTTCCAACCTTGTTGATTTTATGATTCTAAACACTCTCGTGTATTTGTTACTGCTCAGTTTGATTATAACCCTTAAGTCTTCCTTTGCTGTGCCTCTACATTGCATGCACTTAGCAACCATGAAAGCTTTCTGTCAGAAGCAAATGGAAGCAGCGGAGAACAAGGCTTACAACAGCAGTACTTACAACCTTTGGCATTAGCCTAACTGGCGACTGAAGAGGTGGCTCAATTTTTTTCAGCTGTGGTACTTGTTGCTGCGTTCTGGCCTGGAAGTAAGGCTGTGGATACAGTCTCACCTCTAGGGAAGGTTTGACCAGGCTGGATGGAGGGCTTTGTGGAACTGAAGGTTTGCTCTCCACGGTTGTGAGAGAAGCCGGTAAGGAAGGCACTGTAGACTGAGAAAACGAAGGCACTGTTTTTCTTTCTAGGGGAGAAATATGCATATCTGTTAGATTCTGTGTTTCTTCTATCTGTCAACAATGTTCATACAAATAGAAATCAATATTATTAAGCTCTCCAAATTATTTCCAACATAAATTGAGGGTTTTTTGATATAAAAATCTACAACTGCTGGCTTACGGCAGGGATGAGAAACATTTTCTTGATGAGGATCAAATAACCTTTCAGGCTAAAAATAAAAATATACATTAATACCATTCAAACAAATCCCTTGGCAAGAGGAAGAGGAGGAAAAGTTCACATGTCATATGCAATCATTACAATGGCTGGATATGGCTCCCTACCTCATAATCCTTTGGCTACAGAGCTAGACATACATACCTGTGCTTAAGGTATAAGCACCAATAGCCATACCTTAAATAAAACCTCACCAAGAACAATTTGATTTCCGTGTGTAAAATGGTAAGCAAAGACATTCAAAATACAACATAAATTTACAAGAGGCATTAACAGCCTCTTGGTATCCCAGTGTTCTCTTTTATTCGAAACATAATAAAGCAATTGAAATGCAGACCACACATTCTTTTCTTTCTTCTATTTCACAGCTGATGCTGCTGCCCTGCCCACCAAGCACCTGCCTGAAGAGGAAGGGGGAAGGCAACTGGGGCAAGGGCAGTCGGGCAGAATCCAAGAGGAAAAAAAAAAGCAGACGAGCACAGAGAGGAGCTCCCAGACAACATACAGAACAGATACTTTGGTATGAGTTTGGTGTACGTGTGAAGCTATTTCTGTGACCTGCATAACTAATCCCACTGCTAGTGTTCTCTTTTTTGTGGCTTGTTATGCTTCAGTATGTCAAACAGAAAAAACACACGCTTTTTTGCTGGCTCAACCAAAGAAATGCCAAAACAATGTGCTCAAGATACAGAGATTTCCAATGTAGAAATATCAGAATTAACTGTGTTTTCTGGTCTGGAACATACTTCTCAAGTATTCACATAGATTCAAAGATTCAACTGCATTTGTATATATATATATATACACATATATACATAATATATACATATACATAAATATACATACATACATATATATATATTTATTTTACATTTTAATTATGTTCTCTTTACCTGGATTCTTGATGGAGTCCACTATTGTTTTGTAATTTGCTTTATTTGCACTCAAGCCAGCTGTAACATCTTCAATTCTCCACAAGTCTTTTTGTATTTGTGTTTTCTCCTGATAGTTTAAAAAAAAAAGAAAGACAAAAAATTATATCCCTTTTTATTTACAATGGATTTGTATTTCTTTTACCAAAGCCAAACTAATGTTTCAGAACTTACATGAGAACTTACAGGCATAAAAATAGGTTATACAATTATTTTAATGTTTAAAACAAGCAAAAACCACATTAGCCACAGACCAACATATCTTGCACACAGATCCATAGAATTTAGAGCATTTTGAGTCTTGGGAGATTCCCTAGAGAAGACATGGAATGAGACATCTCTATATTGTTCCCTACAATATTATTCAGGCTACAAAATCCTGGTTCTACATAAACTGAGCTTACAGAGACTTTTAAATTGAACTTTTCTTAAATCCTTTAGCACATTTTAGGATGCTAAGGTTGCAGATTTATTAATTGCAGATTTAGATGAAATGTCCAATATCAAAAACAAAAAATATGTGTTCTCCATTAATAAGGCTATAAAATTGTCTAACAGCCTGTAATGAATTAAATATAAAACCAAAACTAACTGAGAAGAAATGACAAATATAATTTCTTTCTATACTTGGATGGTTAAGCCTACTGGATATAATATGTTCTTAAGTCTCAACTTGTGTCCTGTTTGTTCTACTAATCCTTCCCAGCAGGCAAGAATGGGAAGCTTTCTCTACCCCCTGGACTCTGCCTTTGTGTATCTTGTGGCTAGAGGCTGTGGCTACTGAAGCCATCACTTCAGATGTGTTTATTGCAATCATAAACCACAGGTAAAAACAGCTATTCAAGGCGTGTGGTTTTTTTGTTGGTTGTTCTTTTGTTGGTTTTTTTTTTTTCTTTTCCTCCACAGGTTGTAAGTAATGTTTTTAATTTACTGTAGTCTATTACTTTTCCTAAGGAATCAATGCCTAATAACTCTTCCTTAAAAAAAAAAATAAAAAAAAATAACAGCACTAAATAAAAAATAAATAATATTGTTGTCCACGTGGTTTTATAAAGGCAGAATGTTGTGCAACACTAGTTGGAATTGTTTACAAACTCCTTAGCAACACTAGGAATCTATCACTTGCCAGGAGCTGCAAAATAACTAATTAATCTCTTAAACCTGAAAGAGAAAAACTTTAGTAAAAGCTCTTACACCTCACAGAACTAGAGGAAGTGTATCAATTGCTTTCTACGCTCTGTTTTAGCTCAGAAAATATGTCCAGTCAAGTTATAGATCAGCAAACAGGGTGTCAAGAACACAAACATTTAAATGATGGAGAACGTTATTTGCCTGCAGTAATCTCACTCCATGGATGGGATATCGTGAAAGACTGTCAGGATACAAACTATAAATTTGCACATTTCATTACATTTTTCTGAGATTAATCACACTGCAAGGAACCGAATGATGGATTTACGGTGATCACGTCTCAAGAATGGTTAAAAATCCCCACATGCACAAAAAAAATCCTGCTTCTGAAATCACTTGGAGAAACTGCATGGTCAGCAATGTACACAAACCGCGAGATCTTCTAATATTATTTCCTACCATTACTCAAATCTCGATGCAAAGAGAATCTTTTTAACCAAAAAATGGGGTAGATCTAAAATACAAAAAGATTAATTTATTTTTGAATTATGAAAGTCAGGATTGCTGTTTACCAAAGGGTATGAAAGTACTTTATAGGTAAGCGGGAAAAGTTAGTTTGGAAAGATGTGTCAGTTTCTCTAAATTCCTTCACATAGAAACGTAATTTAGAATGATTTATAAACCTAGAGCAGAAACACTTAATGAGAGGTTATCACTAAAAAAATACTTCTATGTTAATTTCAGCATACCTGATTGTGGGACTCTTAAAAGACAACAAAGCTACACTCTTAAAAGTAAGATTTACTTTGAGCAAGTAGTTTGAACCATTTAGTTTTTAATCTGTCAATGCTATGTATAAATAACATCAGCTGCTTTCCATAGCAAAACGTTGCTGCAATTTTATGGCATTTTTAGTAATATTTATTGAAGAACACATAATTTTTTCAGTAGTGTTTATTTACCTAATGCTATTGCAAAAAGCTAGATAAATCATCTTGAGCCTATACACAGCCAGGTAGCAATCTAAAGACTGTAATGATTTTGGGTACTTATAATGATACTTCTTTGAAGGAATATGATTTTGAGAATATTCACTACTTTCTGGGAAAATCAGTTCCCCTTCATATCTCCAAAACAAATATTCAAAAACAAGTATGTATGTTTGTGTGTGTGCTTGTGTGTGCATATACATACAGATATATACACATACATATATCAGTATGCACACATGAAACACATCCTATGCATAGGTATGCTCATGTATAAGTTGGTACGAGATGCTAATTAAACTAAATTAACACTTGTTCTGTGTAAACCATCTGCCCATCTATGTGTACTGCTACATCACTTGCAACACAGGCAGTATTTTAAGCGAGTTCAATACACAACCAAAAACTGTTTGTTAAAGTATTTTGTTCAAATACATTCTGTGTAGAACATCCCCTTTGTTAATCGACTGAACTTCATACAGACCTGACTTTTATTCTAAAATACCTCTGCGATGTTTTGGAGGCATGTATTCTACAGCTGAGCTCAAATAAATGAGATTCTGGCTCTAGAAACTGATTACACACACAGAACAAAAATAAAAACACCAAATTTAAAAGTGGCTGAAAATGGAATCTAAAGATTGAAACATCTAAGAAGGTTTTACACCTCTTGTTTTGATACAAGTTTATCCATTAATAGTGAAAACAGATATACTAACTTGCCTCTGATCTGATACTTTTTGCAAATGTGTAAATTAAAAATGTTGGGTTTTTTGATCCAATATACTTGGAAAAGTATGCTTAGGTTTCAGCCAATTAAACACATTGGCTTTGTTTCTTATGTTTTGTCTTTTAAAATTCAGCAGTTGTGCACAGACATGGAAAAAACAACCTGGAGAGTATTCCTGGTCCTAAGAATAAAATCATCGGTTATAAGCAGGTATGCAGAATTAATCTCATATGCCACATCCAATTCAGCAAAGAGAATAGCTCTGCTTCAAACAAAGCTTCTTTGCAAGATTCAAAAATGAATAATTGATTTAAAACTGAGATGCTGTTAAACACTCATTCCACTTCACAAAACGATCTGCAGAGATAAATCTTCCATAAAGAGAAGGCATGACAAAGAGGAAGTAATGACAATAACAAGCCAAAACTGATGTTCTTAAAAATGGATAAAGAATCCAACAATGTCAGATCAAATAAATGTATGACTAAGAAGTCCTGCATAGTCTTATAAATTAAATGTTATCAATGTCAAGATGTCAGCATGTAATGAAAACATAATAAAATGACAAACTTGCATAGGAAACTTTTGAGAAACTATTAGACATCCAGAAGATAGCTAGTTAGTGCACAGCAATGCTGTTAAGATTTCAGAACTCTGCAAACTAAGATGTGACAGCTGAATACAATGCAAAAGTTACAGAGCATCTCTCTTGTGATAGCTTTCAAGTTCAGAGATAATTTTCTCACAAGTAAACCAGTGTCTGGAAACAGACTCACCTGAGATACCAATGAACTATTCATTTGTTCCTGTAAGGCTTTTTTCAGCTGGCTCACGTCCTTTTCTAGTTTCAGATATTCTTTCCAGGCATTTTCCATTTCCTAATAACAAAGATAATACTCTAGCACAATTACAATGAAACAGGATATCACTATCAATTCTCTAATTGAGCAATTGAGTGCTGTTAAGATGGATTTTTGCCTTTATAAAGAGAAGCAAAAAAATCTGTTCTGTAGCCTGTATTTTATACAAATATACATATACACACATATATGAACTTGAAGATACGCTTCAAAATGCTTTATTGATTGCAAGACTAGTTAATCCCTAGTTAAGAAATTCTTGCTAGCTTACAGACACAAAACCATTTCTTAAGCGTAAAACTGCTGTTTACAGTTTAATTCTACTCATTCTACTATACTATGAAGGAATCAAATTCTACTCCCTTTCTACCTTCTCACTCTACTACAAACAAATTCACAAATTCAAACAGGCACCTGAATCAGAGATGATATTTTAAGACACAAAGTTTAAAGTTCTGATTACAGTGTTTCAATGTCATTGTAAGCAAATAAACAAGCAGACACCTGGAAAATAAAGCTATCCAATCACTTTTATGTTACAGTATTTCCAGCACCCACGACACCACAGGATGCTTTCTGACCCAGAACTGTGAAAATTCAAGTCAGTGTAAAGAGTGATGGAGAAGGTTTCCTCTCCTCTGAAGTTTGGAAAACAGATAACTGAGGAGTTGAGCAGAAGAAATACTGGAGGCCTACAAAACCATGAGATGCAGTGACACATTGGATAATGACTGGTAGTTCCCCACCCTTGCACACAAACAAGGGTCTATCACATGAAACAAGTGCGAGTCAGGCTCAAAACAAACAACAGAGTGCCTGTCCACACACTGGGGAACAGATCTATGCAATCCTTTGTCAAATCATGTTTTAGATGCAAACGGTTCGCAGAATTGAACAGGGAAGTGGACTTGGAAGTTAGATATGCAGAGGATTATTAAACAGACATAAAATAATGGTCTCAGGAATTATTATTTTTTTTTTAATCAGAAAATAGAAGCTGGATTGATTATCACAGAAAATACTGCTCATCTCCTAACCTTGTTCTTCCCAAAACACATCCTTACGCCCACTGCTGAAGCCCTAACACTGCAGCTATTCTCACAGTGACTTGCTACTTGGCAGATTAAACGTGAAGAACTTTCACAGACCACCTGTATTTTCTCCAGGCAGAAAACATTGTACACATACATTTAATTACTGCTGGCATCTCAATGTTCAGATCTTACTACAGAAAAGGTGCTCAAGCAATTTTATGAAGAGCAGACCCTGCTTCTATTGAGAGATAAGATTATGTGTGAGCACACAGCACCCAGGTTTATATTATTCTTTCATCGCCAATTCTTACAAATATTTTTATTTAAGAAAAATGCAAGATTAAATTGCATTTGAATATTAAGTTGTAATAGTAACGGTAAATTTTGACTGAAATACAAAGAAACCCATGCCTTCTCCCTTGGAAAAATACCATAGATTCACATTTATGCACTGCGAAAAGGATTAGCTGAAAGATTTGTAATTTAAGGTCTATATATAGGAGGCAAAACTATTAAATGAAATTCTGAGCTTCTGAAGGGAGCGCATCGAAGAGGATAGCTGTAGTGGTAGCTCATATACAACTTTCTTCTGACTTAGTATCCTCCACTTTAACAAAATCAGTTCACAATAGGATTTTTTAAAAATACATAGTTTTCCTCTGACTGGCATCTTAGCTACTGTTTTCTGAAAACAACCTGAAATACATACCGTTGAAACCTTGGATATTTCAGCCCGAATATGTATAAGATCTTCTTGCAAAAGTCTTTGCTGGTAGGAAATTTTTTCTGCATGCTGTGGTTGGTCTTTGTATTGTTCCATCTGCCTGTGTAACACCTCCAAAACAGACTCCAGCTGATCCTAAGAAGAAGCAGAGAACAGAAAAGCAGACAACAGTAAGCTTACAGCACTGATGGCAAACTTAATAAACAAATTTACCTTTGTGAATATAAAAGCTGTACTCTTCACTTCCAATGTTCCCTCTAAGCCACTAGGTTAGGACTGCCCTGCTACTGTGGAGACTAAGATGTAAATGAATGAAACACTGCAGGAGCCTTAATCACTTAAAATTTTCTAATATTTTCTATAGCATCTGTTTAAGTTGTCAAACCTGTGGAAATCACAGATCAGTGAGAATTTTTCTGTTTGCAGTCTGTGCAAAACTATAATTTACAATTTTAGAAGAATCTCCTTAAGCAGCACAGAACTATGATAGCCCTAGCACACCACAGTATTAACAGTTTATTTATAGACAACTTCTCACTCATTGCTATAGCTAAAGCAGCCACGTGAGGGATTAAAACACTACCAAAATACAAAGTAGGCCTGATGCATTCAGTCAGAAGTAACAGTGGGGCATTTCTGCACAACAGCTCTCTGAAGGATCTACTCAGATGGCACTTCCATTTCAGAATGCATTTTTTCTGAACCACCTGGCCTTAGACTCTTTGACAGCCATAGCTCATTGTGAGGGAAGCACATAAACACATGCGAGGGAAGACACTTCTGGAGAAGACACTTCTGGTATTGTTTGCTGTTCAAACTATGAATCAATAGGGCATGGGAGGAAGTAAGAGGGTTCCAAGTACAAACTTGTCCAGAAGTATTCCAGAATTTCAGTCACAAACCTCAGAACAATGCTCAAAACTATCTATAAACCAGCATGGTTCCCAAATGACTACAAATGGGAATCTCACTGCCACACACAGCATGCTGCTGTTTATGCAAACAGTGCTTGCACGTGTGGGAAGAACTGCGAATGAAACATGACTGCCTCCCACTACATGAATCATAAGACATTACAAACAAAACCACACAGAAGTGTGCATACACCCTCATTTGTGAACAATACCAGATTAATTGTATATGGTTCTAAAACACTTCTCTTCAAAAACGTTTTCTAAAAGTAGGTACTCAATCTTACCATAAAAAAAAACTTCCACATAAATTTGATGTACATTTTCAAAGAAAACTACTACAAAGCAAGCGGCATCCAGTAATTTGGTATTATTTTTAATTCCATATTTTATAAATATTTTTAAGTTTATTGAAATCTCTTTACTCTTACTTTATTTTCCTTAAGAGCTCTTATTTTGTCCTCCAAATCCTGCAGAATTCTGTCCTGCTCACAGAAAACACTCAGCTTGACCTGAAAATAAAACCATATTGCCATATGTAACGTGAGATTTTTAAGAAGAAAAGTCTCCACTAACAATATTTTATCCCAAAGAGAATAATAAATGCAAACAATTAGCAGTACCAACAAATGGCCAAAACAACACCAGAGTTTCTGAAGCAGTGGCTGATACTTACATCAATATCACTTTCTGCAACCTTGACGGGTTTCGTACTTCGCTCTTTGAGCGTGTCACGTCCCGACACCTGTGAGGAACAGGTTTGAAAGATCTGAGAAATCTGCTGCAAACTAAAACTATGTTTCAGCCATGAGAACAGAAGCTTTGTTAAATGTGCAAGTCCAACAACGAAGATGAATAAGAAATAAAATCTTGGATATAAGTCTCTTAAAAGTGCACTTCTCAAAAACGTAACCAGAAAAGATTATCAATGATACCATGCTATTTAATAACTCTTAGAGTAGCTTAAAAATGTACAAATTAGCATAATCCCATTTGTCGGTGGTTACAAATGTCCTGTTCCTGCAAAACCTAACAACTTTATCTCTTTGCTTTTAATAACTTTCTTGAGCCCATAGGGACTTAAATAGTTATTTTAGAATGTGCAACTGCAAGAGTAACAGCATTAATTGATGACTGAAATACACCTTCCTGGCATCTATTTCATTCTACAAAGGATGGGCTCTTCCACAGCACAGGGTGAATTTTATTAAAGACAGACTGCTGTAAAACTGCAGGGTGAAATTCAAACGTCATTGACCTATTTTGATATGCTTATAATATTTCTAATTTCTCGTTCCATAAATCACTGTTTCCATATTCCATTTCTCATGAGATTACCTCCTCACGTAACTTAGTTTTTAAATTAATACAGACTGTACTGTATCACACTCCTTCCTTCCAGCAGCCTAAGATGAAGGCATGTCTACCCCTGTAGAAAAGTTTATTACTTCCAGTGCTTACGTTTGACACTTTTGATGAATAAACAAAGCCAAGAGAATGGTCACATAGTACGGCTCATGAACTGTACAATTTTAAAAGCCTTACTCAGTTAGAATACTAATCACTTATTCAATTAGAATACTTTTAAAGGTCAATTAAATCAAATCCTACCTTACCAAAGGAACACATGGTACTGAGAAGTACAGTGCTCAAACACACACAAGAATATAAGAAAAGATCACCTAATTATTGTATTGAATAACATAAGTGGTAAATTTATTTTTTGTTGTTTGAAATGGTAGGGATATTAGTTTTTGTTGTCAGTCTTTTGGTTGGTGTGGTTTCCTTTGTTTTACTTTTTTTAGTGAGAGAAAAACAGTTTAATATTTGCTGACTGGCAGTCTGTAGACCTAAGCAACACAACTTCCTAATTAACTTAATGGGATCACACTTGATTTCGGAAAGTAATTATTTTTTACTGCAAGTGGAAATCAATCTTTGATACAACTTCCTTTCTCATTTCACAAGCTGAGTATTTTCAGATAAACTACATTTAAGACAGGGTTACAATAACTATTGATGTTTAATATCTCCTCCCCTTTGACTGCAGGCTCCATTAACATACTTATGGTGGGATTTCACATGGAGAAAGTTACACATTTATTACTTCCCCACTCCAAAATCAAAAAGCACTTCACTGTCTCTCAAAAGTTATGTTCTGATTTTCAAATATTTTCAACAGTAAATACGTTTAAGAAAAATCCTGTCTTCAAAGGTACTAAATGGAATTGTTTAAGTGCTAGGTCCTATGTATAATAGTAAGAAATAATTACATAGAGGAAGAAATGTCAACATGTCCAAGTAATAACAAATAATAATTTTATCACCTGCAAACTAACAGAATGCAAAAGCCTTTTTCAAAGCAATGAAGATAACATAAAAAACACAGTCTACCAATTCTGAAGACTTAAAATTACATAATCACAGCTATACAGATTTTGTTGATTTTCAAGCAGTATGAGAACATAATGAAGATTCAGCATGCTTTCACACTTTCCAAATTACATATCAGACTCGCTGCTTGACACAATCATTTTCATGACAAAATGAAACCAAACACTGAGGTCAGCCATAACTTCACACACAGACTCCAAAAGGCAGTGGGGGAAACAAAGAAGAAAAGGAAAAAAAAAAATCTTACAGAAAGTTCTATTGTTTGCTATAAGACACCTGCAAAAGCCAGAATACGTACACATTGACTGCTATTTTAAAAAGCAATGGGATGAACGCATTTTGGATGCAAGCAATCTTACATGTATACTGGAAAGTAACCCCTGTGCTGAGTTCTTCAGCACTTTGTAAATCATGTTGATCAGAGGTCCATTATTTTCTATCTGTTTTAAACACAAGTTTGAACAATAGCTTGTTATAGATGTAAAGACTGAAGAAACAAAACCTTAGCACATAAAACTCCATAAGCAGCAGCAATTTCATGTTCTTCTTTCACACAGACCCTCAAGGTTTAGAATCTATATATTTTCCCATTATGGAAACTATAATTAGATACCTATCAGTGTTATTTTCAGTAGATCATTCATCCAACCATAAGACTTTTGTTTTTCACTTTCACAAAGCACACATACCAGCACACTGCACAATCACAGTTTAAGTGCCAGGGATGATGGCAAGACATTTTCTGTGACATAGAACATAACTCTTGCACCAAGAGCTCTATGTTGATAACTGGAGCAACGCAGACAAACCCTTTATGAACAAAGCCATCAGAATCGCACTCGTAATTACCATTACTCCCATAACAAATACCTGCTAGGCAGCATTTCCTTAGGCACCTGTGTGGCACAACCTTGTACTAGCAACCTCTTCCAACAGCAGTACAAACAAAACGGCTTCATGTGTGGCTGCAGAAGAACAAAGCAGCACCAGTGCTGAGCAACTGGAGAGGGACCCAGATTGCCTTAGAATGGTTGCACAACGTATACTTAGAAGCACAAACTTTGCACTTCAGCAGGCCATACTCATTCATGTTTTGTGTAAGTCTCCCAGATAAGTGCAACTGCAGTCCAGAACTCCTTTAGCCTGATTGAAACTTATTTCATCGTCTTGGAAAGGGAAAAATCTTTCCCTGATTGCGTTCCTCTGTTGTTTGCAACATCATCTCAGAGACTTGTAGGGAAAGAGTCACTCACTATTTCTGCTCTTCTTATACAGGGTCACACTTTTCCACCTTCATTTAAGGGATTTTAAAAAAGCTATAACACATTCATGGAAATCCATGTGCACAAAAAGCATGGTTGTGTTATAGCATAGAGATACAACATCTCTGTCGTGTCTTATATACCTATATTTTGTAAGTGAAAAAGGATAGAAGGCCCTGGCATTTATTTTTTTTTAATGTCAGAACTAGTTTGCATGCAGGAGAAAAATCCTGAAGTTGATTAATATTTGTAAAGCATATCTATTTCACTTATACCACTCTTACGACAAAGCGCTGTAATGTTGAACAATACCATCGTAGTATTAACATCAAAATATTTCTAAGATAATATTTTTCAGCTTTTAAATAATAATCAAAAATAGATCAGTAAAGTAGGATAAGACTGAGGTTTCTCTGGGGACAAAACATCTGACTTATGACAAATTACTAAATGACTTGTAACGAGTTACTGCAACCTATAATACATAATACTATGGCAGGAATTAAGTAGTTAATTAAATGTTTAATCGCTATTCCATGTTGACAAGTTGTATTTCAAAATATCTAGGAAGAAACATCTTCAGAGATAATGAAGTAAAAACATTTGACTTCAGCTCTAAATTTTTTAATCCTATTTGTTTCATTGGAGTAGATTCAACTCAGGCCAATGAAGTCAAAACTGATGTTTGAAATAAAGGGCATTATATCTAAGCCTCCAGTGTCTTCAATGAAAGGCACCCTGTATACTAATCATGAATTCACAATATTCCACCATTATCAAATCAATTTGTAATTTGCTTTGTTTCATTGATACTAGCTTTCCTCATACTGTGAATTCAATAATTTATACTCAGTGGCAAAGCACAAATTCAATAAGAACACAGACACCTACTCAAATTTCACAAGATCATTTTAATCTCTCAGCACCCCTATCTGAATTTTACATTTTCAGATCACCATCGAAAGAAGGTTATTCTTTTGAGCATGAAAGTATCTGAGAAAGAAACAGCCACCTTCAAATATTATATGATTCTTACGGAACCTCACTTGACACTTTGACTGTCAAGATTTGTCAAATGGAAACTCGAAGTAATACTACATTTCTTCTTGCATAAAGATCAGGTTGCCACCATAAATTTTTTCTTTCTGGCTGCTTTTCTGGGCACAAGGAGAGCTCTCGGGGCCAAGCAACTCTTCATACCTTGGCTGCAACAGATCAATCTGCAGGAAATCCACTAAAAAGTTAAGAACCCATCCTATTAATTCCTCTAAGCACCTAACATTTTCAGGCACTTACAACATGGTCCTTGTAACAGTGAAAGTCATCGCTTTAGGATGGGCAGAACACTGTACTTATTCATGACCTGTAAAATTGTGGGACCTCCTAAACTGAAATGTCACAAAACTCAGCCAAAGGCTTGGGATGCAGTTACATTTGGCACAGCAAAGAACACATCAAAGAACAAGGCCTGAAGTGAAACACGTCCAACTGATTTTACATTTGTATGTTCATGACTATAACAGTTTATATACGTGATCATTTCGTCTACATACACCGCAAATATGATGCAATATATATATCTGTATTGCTAATATTTTCCATTGATATATTTGGTTGTATATTCAACCATGCAAGAGCAGATGAAATTGAAGTTGCCATACTAGTGGTCCCAGCAGCTCATTAGTGGCACACAGGCAAAGCCTCTTGGCACCAGTGATAACTACAGACAAATAAACAAGGATAACAGGGTGTCAAACTTCACCTTTATTTTCAGGAAAACCATGTGATTTGTATATGGTAAGACATGCTACACAGCATGGAATGGGATAGATTGCTTTATTAAGCAAAATCACTGATTATGCAGTTTGATTTTTTTCCTTCAAATACCTGCTATCAAGAACTGCTTTCAAATTGCCAACTATCAGGTGTAACAGATACAGAAGTAATTTCATTTAGACAGACAGTCTGATGCTGAACACCATATTATATTTTTATTTTATCTTTAGGAAATATCACCTATTATTACATGGGCAAATTATATGTATGCATGAATAAATATATAGACCTGACATACAGATCTCTTAGCCATCAGAACATGAAAACAACGAAAGCTTCCAATTAATCACCACATTTTCACAAAAAAAATGCATTAGAAATGTAGCCTATTATAAAAACAAAGAAGTCAGCTTGTGCAGATTTAAAGAGATAAAAAGCTGAATTGAAATAACTTCTCTCTTAACTTAGAGCAGCTGACTTCATATTGGCTCTAAAGCAACAGCAAAAACATGTTGAAGCAGTTTGTAATCTTATTTCTTTTAAATCCACAAAACACCACCCATCTGAAGTACCTTGATGCAAATACTAACTAGAAACCGAACTATCAACATTTGTTTCCATGTCTGTTCTACAGCTACTACTGTAAGCACACATCATTTTAAGCACAATGAGAGCAAAAGACACAGAGTATCAGTCTCTGAAAGAAAAATGATTCCAAAACCTGTAGGTGTAAAGATAGCACACAAAGACAGCTAGGTTATAAAATAATGAAAGTAAACTTTTATAGAAGCTTACCTTCAGATCTAAATACTCCAAATCCTTTTTCAACTGGATATAAGTGTCATCAGCCTTCAGGTAAGTACATAGAAAAAAAAACAAACAATACATTTGAAGGTTTGAAAAAATAACTTCAAAATAGATTGGAAATATATAGAGAAAATGATGAAAAAGTAAACAAAATAACAGAGTAGGAAGAACATCAAAAGCACATTTGCTCCACCAGCATATTGCTATTTACAGCTGAAAAAATGGGCAAAATATTTCCTGAGATCATTACTACCTCATGTCCACTCTTTCAACAGATGGATTTGATTTTTACACTGCTAATATGATACACAACTACACAAACAATACATTTTCATTTATTTTTTTCAAGCCCAATTTCTGCTGGCTATCCCTTCCTCAAAAAGATGATGGAGTTGTCCTCCAGCACAATATATCTCTAGGAGAAGTTTTCTACCTAACTGAATGGCGCATATAAGTAGAAGCCAGTATATAAAAATAATTGGAACACTTTTTGATCTGGTTTCACATACGTCTTAAGATAAGCACTCCATTTAAGAAAGGCAAGAAATAAGCTTCATGAATAGAACACTAAAGATCTCACTCGTGATTGGAAAATCCATTTCACTTTTTAAGTGAATTAATTCAACTTGATCCCTCTTTTTCAGTGGCTCACCCCACCAGTTGTCAGTTTAGTCGAACAGGTACATTCAACTAGTAATGTCTTCCTTAGAATCACTTCAAGAAAAGCATACACAGATGTCATTTGAAAGTTACTTCTTTTTCCTAAGAGGTGTTTGTGACACATAATGAAGTAAAACTTAACTGCTACAAGTGGACTTGGTAAGAAGCCAAAATTCCTACAGTTCTTGCTGAAATTCTGACAATTTCCTACTCTGAGTTCACTAAAAATCAGACTAAAAGAAAAGTACAACTATACCTTTCTCCAGCTTGTGCCAACAAGACTGTGCATTTAAAAAAGGAAAGAAAACCCTTGCTACAGTGAAATCGACACAGTCCACTTACATTTCTTTAGATGCCGTCACCTAAATTATTGTACCTCCAAAAATACCTTTTGAATTTGCCAGAGGCTTTGACTAGAAAGTATGCCCATTTTTAAGGAGAAGTCCTTATTATTATAGACCACCTTAGTGCAATTGTTCTGTAGGTGAGGTAAGGAAAGTAAACTTTTCCAGATTAAAAAAAAAAAACACCTTGAATTCTAGGCCAATATAAAGTCTCCACCAATTCCAAAAAGAGTCACCATGTTTTATTCCTATTTTTGAGGTTCTAATATAAACTAGTGTGCTCTTCAAAAACATTTGTTTCATCCCACATTCAAGTTTCGTACATCAATGCAATCAAGAGCACCGTTCATGGTTCAAGGTGCCCACGAATCTTTATGAGATAACGTTCACCTGCAGAACTGATAGTTACAAGATCATATGAAGATACAAACTGGCTGATGCATTTTAACTTGCAGGTGTGGCAGCACATGGTACAGGGAGCCAATCTCACCATGAAAGCAGCACGAAGAAATGGTTTTGCTGTAGAATGAGCATATCTAATCTTGTAACACACATTTCTGAAAATGCAGTATTTTCAGAAATAGTACAAAGAGGAAGTATACATAACACTTTGAAACATACGCACTGGTACTCTGTAGATTCAAATGCTTATTTCCGACAGCAAGAATAGCAAAGAAAAACTGCAAATGATCTGGGCATTGCAGAATACCAGAGAATGGGCAAGAAAGCACAGACCCAAGCATGCCACTGACGAAGCGTTTGCAGAGTCACAAGATGTCATACGGTACAGATGAACCAAGCAGCAGCTGACCTGATAGGTGGAATTAGTTGGCAAGTGCTGCAGTAATTGTGCGATTGTGTAATTTCGTATACTAGCCAACTTAGCCTGATGTCTCCTTAATCGAATGAGAAGCAATGTTAGCTCTTCGGGCTGCAGGTATTTAGACACATTGTAAAGAGGAAATTAGCAGTCTTCAGGAAGAGTAACTGTTAATTATGTTTTTCACCTCAGTGCCCAGAAAGCAGTTACTTGACACGGTTAAGCAATTATTTCATTAACTCTGCATTTGGTCAAATAAACATAATAGAAGTTGAATCCTGTAATAATAGCTCACTCCTGTTCACACACAAATAAGAGCAAAATCCCTACGGGCGTTATTATTCCTACACACTGCTTAAGTTCAAGTTTCACATTCAAGTTATTTATGTTTTAATTAATGAAAAGAGAAAACCCAACTAGGAATGAGCAGGATTTTAAAACTTAACTACAACACAATGATGACACGAAAGGCAAAGAAATTGCTCCTTCAACTTACCGACTTGCCATGCAAACTTGGTGCGCTCACAGTATGGGTCATGTAGCCCATAGCTGGCATCGAGCGTCGATCAATGTGAGTTGAGCTCTGTAAGAAGCCCCAGGCAGAATTATAAGCATTGTCTCAAGTGAGATGTATGCTGTACTAGAGGGAGCGTTCTGAAGATATGCACCTCTGCTATAAATTTTCTGTTCGAATCCAAGCCATGCTTAGATCAGGGGCCAGCCGAATCCTCCAATAATTATGCAGAACTTATAAATGAACAAATACAACAAACGTAGAACCTGTGATGCTGGACAGGGCAGTGGATTCTGGCAGCACAAGCAGCTTCAGAAGCATGTGCAAAGCTGTTTTCACCAAGTCAAAAAAGAACACTCAAAATTTTCCACACCCCCCCACATATTGTCTCCCAGAGAAAATCTGCTTGGCTTAACACCTTTAAACAGCAGGCTTGTGCACCATATAGTAACAACTGTGAATGTCCTCCTTTAGCTATGGAGCAGTTCTCCACTGTTAAGCCACTGACAGGAGTGACACCTTGTGGCAAGGGGTCCCATCAATACCAGGTTGTATTAAGTGATTTCTTCTGTCTCTTTCTGCTTATACTATAAGTACCCATTTCACATCCATTCTTCCATCCTTCCCTTCATGCCAAGCTCTTATGGCTTTCTTAAAGGCAGACCAAATGTCTGAAGATTTGTTTTTATTCCTGTGTGAATCTCACTGAATGCTGTTTTGTTCTGGGCTGTTTTGTTGGTTTTTTTTTGTTTGTTTGTTTTTGTGGGTAGAATTAAATGAAGCGTTCCATTAAGGGGGAGTATCACAAGCTTCTGTAGACATACACATTTAAATGTAAAATGATGCTGCGTGCTTACATACAAGAACACAAACATTTTTCCTCAAGAAACCTCTGCAGAGAAATTTGGCAGTGAAATTTTGTTTTCATATACGGCTTCATATAAAAACCAATGTGACATGAAAAGATTTTTATTTTCTAAGTAAAATTTATGCAGCTACACCACACAGGAAGGAAGGAGACTACTAAACATACCCTCATAGGGGATGTAATGCTGCTTCAATTTCAACGTAGAGAAACTAATGTTTGATATAACAAGAGTTTATAATTTTCAGTGCTGCATATCACCAAACTGCTTCATTCCCCAACTCAGAATTATAAATGCTGAAAGACATCTGACAGCTACACAGCATATACTAGGAAAAATCTGCTGTGCATGATGAAGTTGGCACACAACTGAAATTCACGGTCCTGAACTCACGCTGAGTTTGTGAATGTACAAGACTCTTTCTTGGCAAATACTTTCCCCAGCAGAGCTCAAGTTTGAGGTTAAAGAATTGGCTGAATGCAGAGGCTTTTATTTCCACTTATTCCAGTGTAAGTCCTACCAAGACAAGCAAGTTCTACATTGATTCAATCCTTAATTTCCCTAGTTTTCTCAGACAAGTAGAGCCACACAAAGTACTAAGCGAAAAAACCTCTGTCACCTCTGGAGAAGAGGTTAAAAAAATGCCTACAGTCAATCACACTTAAATTCTGCAGAAGGTTAAAGTTTAAGACCAACACTACCTGACTGTAGTTAGTCCAGAGCTATCAACTCTGCAAAGCATGTAAACTGTCAAATGCATGAAAAAAAATAAAAAAGCGATGCTTTCAGCTGGATTAGCTATATGACCAACTATACAAGCAAAAGGTTAAGAGAAAGTAGAATGGCAAACACTTAAAACCACAACTGTAAGTATAAATCAAAGATGTGCTCATCCTGCTGTCTTTTATATTATTCTCCACACTATTCATTGAAACACTACAATTTGTGTATATTTTATATATACACACACACACCTCCCACGTTTTGAATGACAATATTCCAAGTCAGTATGATGAGTCACTAATTTGCCTTTCCAAAAACACACACACAAATGAATCTGAGATAATCATAAAGATATGAGTTTTAGGAGAAAATTACCCACTGTGTTAACTCTCACAGCTTGCAAGATCTTTCAGGCAGGATGCAACAAAAATTACTAAATTAAACAATCAACATATCACAGTACATGTAAAATAGCTTGAAATTACTGTTATGCTGCATACAAACCTTTAGAGCATTACTTTGAATCTTCCTAGGCGATCCAGCGAAAGGACTGTCTACAGTCTGTCTCTCGTCAGATGGTTTAACTGTAAGCCTTTCTGCAGGAGTGTGCGGTCTCCTCGGGAGAAAGCTTTTTGGAGGTCCAGGTGGAGGAATATCAGATGGAGAGGGTGGAACAGATACTGATCGTGGAACATCCAACGAACTTTTTGACTTACCCCGATCCATAAAATCCGAAGAGCCTACATAAAGCGGGGCAGTGGGGCTGCCATGCTTAAACTGCTGTCTCTGCTGCCACTCATAAAGCTGCCAAACAGTTCCATCCTTATTTGCTTTCCTTTCCTCCTGGGACATCTTCAAGTGGCTAACACGATCTTGTGCGTACTTGTAGTCACTCGGCAAATTGCGACTCAGTGGTGGCGGTGAGCTCCCTGAAGGCTGCCTGGTATTCTTTGGCAAAGTGTGATAGTTTTCAGAAAAAGGTGGTGGATTGGGACCCTGGCATGTGAGAGTCAGATCAGAAGCAAGGCTGGGAAGGGGGGAAAGAAAAGAGTAAAACTTGAGCGTACAAGGAGTGGCTGATAAATAAAAATTATAGTAGAAGAAAAACAAAATAAACTCTGGGATGACATTAGCTACAGGACTCCAAATACAGAACTCCTTCAAAAAAAGTTCACAGAAACTATTAATAAGTTAATGAAATCTACACTGCAAAAAAACATTACACTGAATTCATGTACGGATGCAAACAGTTTAAACAGAGGCTTTTAATTGTGTCTAGCCTGAATGACCTAGTAGAGATAATCATAAGGGACAGCTGCATTACCTTTACTTAGACCAAAATGAGTGTCAAAACACGAAGAGAGAAATTACTGTTAGTTTTAAAGAGAAAATCTTCAAATTAAAAATAAGGATTTTTTCCGAAAGCCTCCTCACCACCAGATGGTGCAGTCTGCAAACAGCAAATACAAGCTTGTTGCAAACAATTACCTTCAAGTGTGAGAAGAAATCTCACTCACCACGGAATGAGTGTCTTACACATTTTTTGCTTCATTAACATGAACAAAAATTAAGAATGAGCTCCAAGTTCCCAGGTCGGTACGATTTACTTTCATCTGATCAAATGCTATGAGTTCTACTACCATTTTAAGCAGCACAAGGATGAGCACCAAAACTTACTGACAAACTAGAATTTAAAACAGAATTATAAACAGAGTCACTACATGTGGATATTAGTACTGCTTCCAAAACTCTAGAAATCACTCTGTATCCACCAAGAGATTTGAGACAGAATTTGGGGAAAGTTTTGATAAAGTGTACTTAGAAGTAGGAGAAGGATCTAAGTCAAAATGTCTCCATAGCCTCATGCACAGGAACCTGCTTGTCTCATTTCTCATTCTACCACTAAACATTCATGAGTTTCCTCCTTGCAGTCACTCATCTCTTGCTTTAGCATTCCCAAACAGGAAACCATTCTGCTACATTTGCCAGAGTAACAATACAAACAAAAATAAATGAAATCAGTCAAACAGACACACACACACACAAAATCATCTCACAAACAGAAACAGCAAACAAAAAAACCTAAACTCAGAGCAGATTCCTCGCTTCACTCAGTAGGCTTCACTCTCTGCATGAGAATGAGATCTGGTACAGAGGGAACTGCAGGAATTCCATGCCAACAAAAGGGCAGGTTGAAAAGGAGCATCTTTGTCCAGCATCCAGGAATAAGAGAAGCATAGCTGAAGCAGGAAGAAAAAGAATTGATATCCGTAACTGTTGCTCAATAGTTGCCTCTATGTGTTTCTACTTGAAGGATTTGGCATTGCTGGACTGTGTTGAAACACTGCTCTTGAGAATGTCCATACAGTTACTTACGAGAAAGCAGAATAACTGCTGTACTTTGCACAGAGGATTACAAATTCTTAAAAGCTCTGCTCTCTCACATGTTACCTAGAATTCCAAAATACAGGTAAAACAAGCAGGCAGGATGGAACAGAGGCAACTAAAAAATCAGCATTTAGTGGTCAAGTAACCTCCTCTGCATTACTTCCTATATTTCGAGCTGCTAATTCTTTCCACATGAAGATCAAAGCAGCTATTAAAAATGTATTTTCTCCAGATAGAAATGAGAACTGAGAAAACTAGGAGCAGCAAAAGCTTCAAAAGTACATTTGAGACAGGCATGAAGATGACTTTCCTGTGGAAAAAAAGGGGAGAGGCTCTTCCAAAAGCCAGTTGTTCCTATACTCCATCCTAGTGAAGTCCTCACAAAGACACCACCAAGTTCTGTACGCTGCAAACCATCCATGTGCAGTTATGCTCTAATCAGTCATAAAAGGGTGAGGTGTTCAGATGAGCAGCAATTACTGTTAGTCAATGAAGTCAACGGGGCTAGCAGCTGTAGGAGCAGAAGCAGCCTGAAAACAACATCCCGAGTTGTTTCTTTTGTTTGTTTTTTTTGGGGGGAGGGGATCCTTTATTTCTAGGAAGAAAAAAAAATAAAGTCTGAGAGGAATTAAAAACAGTTTGGATTAGAGCCATGTTTCAAGCAGTAGGAAGCACTGACTTTATGTAATTCTTCAGCCTATAAAAGCACTGTACGCTATAAAAAAGAAGAAAGTTGCACACTGCGTGGAGAAAGTCATGCTCCTTTGATGCAACTGCGTAGATACAGGCAGGCTGTAATTTCTCATTGCATGAAGTAGGGACAAACCACCAGCTAAGACAACAAATAGGCTTTAGTCAGGTGGCACATCTGCTACACAACATTTCAGACCCTTAAAAACAGTGTGTTATATAAAAACAAGCACCAAGATGACATACAAATTTCTAGAAAAGGGAAGGAACAATGTCCTCAAATAACTCAAATTACTCTCTTATGAACAGTGAACAATGGCTTCTCTCAGAGACCAACAGTAAAACGAACAGAAGATAATCTTGAGACTCTCATTCTCTTGAATGATAAGGTATAAATAATCTAAAAAGGAAAGCAGACAGTGAAGAGTGAAAAAAGGGCCTGATGCCATATTACAAGACTATTTAGCATGGAAGTTGTTCAACATCAGCGGTGGGAAGCAATTACACGGACAGTACTGTAAAAAACAAAGATAAATGTCCAAAAGAAAACAAATACCATTATTGGAAACACCATGTGCATTCATGAGAATACACAGAAACTGACAAAGACATGTGATGTTTCTTCCTTAACTCAGAAAGGAACACAAAGTTCTGCACAAGAAAGTATGTTTAATACTCCATTACTGTATTTGCAAAAAATAAAAACATAAAAAAAAAATTCCTCAACATGACTTCATTTTGTTCAGAAATCTTACATTTATTTTTATCAGATTTTTTTTTTTTGTTAATGCAAGTAAATAGTGAATTCACTATATCTACCCACACACTGAAATCCAGTCAGAGACTAGTAATTTCTAGATAGCTGTTGGCTCTGACTTTCAATTATTTAAAATGCCTTTCAAGCATCTTTCCAAACTCTGTATTTCTCCTGGAGGCTGAGATGAACCTTACTGAAGTAGCCTATTGAAGAGAACAGAGAGGGTTTGGGTGACAGCATTGGACCACAGTGCATCTAACAGCCATCAAGGAGAGATGCATCTCTGAAGTGACTGACAGTTAACATCTGTTAGCTCAGCAAACAGTTCTGAGTGCTTTATAAAAAGAGGAAGTAAAATACCTATTTGAGAGATCTAAATATCTATACAGAGTGCAATCCTGCAAAGAATTATTGAAACAGCTGATGTATTTGTATGAGACACATAACTAAGAGAGCTCTTTCTTGTCATAGTCAGCTTGCTGGCAGACACTGCATCTTTATACACCTCAGCCAGGAGAAGAACTGTACTCAGTTTGTATTCAAAAATTCTGAAGGCTAAGTCCTAAGAGGTTCTTTATTTGTAACATTTCAGTAACCATGAAGCAATAAGAAATTAAGTGCTCCACTCACGCTAAAAGCAAAATGGAAATTCACTGAAATGATCACCTCTATTTTAAATTTCTATATCCTGAAATCAAGAGTACATCAGACAACTGCCATACCACTTATAAACATTACTTCAGTGCACTGCAACAACCTCAACAGACACCACGTATAAGATTGAGCCATTAATCTCTGAGAAATAACATGCAATTCAGATGCAAAGAACGTAATGCCGTTTGTCAGGGGAAGAGAAGGAAAACAAGGTCACCTGAGCTAAAACACAATGGAAATAAAGTTTGTATAAATTACTAAAAGACACAGATTTTGGTTACATCGCTGCAGTTACACCCCTGAAGGCTCCCTGCATGTTTGGTGGTGCCAGCTGAGGCAGCTGTTTTATCTAGGGCACCTACAGCAGCAGCACCACACAGCACAGTGCCTGGTACACACCCCGAGTCAATCTTACTGGAAAGACCAGTAGGGGAGAAAACAGTGCTTACTTCAATATTAGCCAAGGCTGTTCAGTGCCTACATTTCAGATGTGAAAAGCACCGATGAAAATTTCATTCAGCACTGGGTAGCTTGATAGTTTTCTGGATCACTTTAGACTGATACCTCTGTGCATGTACAGAACAGACACACCAAATCCTTTTTTTCCCCCATTAATGTTACATTTTTTTCAGGAAGCACTGACAAGCCAAGCAAATAAAAAGAGATGTAAAGTGACTCTAACATTCTAAAACAAATTAAGTAATACTGAGAAGCACAAAAGCTTCTTTAAGGGTAATCCCAAAAGAGTAGAAAAATGGATTTCCAAACAGAATTAGCAAGCCTTGAATTTCTCACTGGATCTATGATGACAAGTGTTAAGCTCAATAAGTCCATCATTGCACTAGTGATGCAATTGAGAGACTTCCAAATTCCAAAAGTGCATTCCAGCTTTCTGCACGACTTCTGTAATTTTCAGGGACTGAATAGGGAAAAGAGAATCCTGGAAACCATGAGAGCATCCTAGGATTTTTTCCATTAACAAAATGAACAGAGACTTTTCAATATGTGACATGCGCATTAACCACAAATGCAGCGATCTGATGTATAGAAACAAATGGATGTTGGGAAGAGGAGCACAAGAAAAAACAGCATTCTATGTTTTTTTTTTTGCTTTTAAGTGGAATGATAATCTATATTTCACCTTTTGTAGATGTTTATGAATAAGAGATAACTGGTCTCCACTTCCTTTTCTTACTCCTCTATTTCAGCAAATAAATAGTAAAGAAGTTTTTAAGTATCAACAGTGATGAAAACCTGTGTTGCTGTTTTTTCTTTTTTAAAGGCACTCTAATCTCACCTTTTTAATTTACAACACAGTAACAACATTAGAGGAATTTGATTAGCCAATCCTATATTGACTTTCCCATGAGATAAACACCTGAAAAATACCATTGTGCACTAGAAAAGAGAAAGCAAGTTTTGTTATATATTGCCTCTGTATTGTTCCAGTTTGCACTGAATATATTCCAAATGCATATTTTCCTTTATATTAGGAACATTCTGTTTGGCAGTCTATTTACAGACAGGGCCTATTACCAACCTTTTTGTATCTCCTTTTTGGACCTTTACCCAGTGCTCCACTTGAGCCATATTACTTTTTCTTTGAATCTGTTTATCTGGATTTGTCCTGGGAACAAACCCTCTTTTATATGAGCCGGTACCATTCTGCTCCACTAGGCCAGCACTCATACTTAATGAACTAGGAAGCGTTCCATTCTTCTCAATGGGCACAGACTGAGCTACTTGGGATCGTGGTGCATTCGTTAAATCTGGAAATAATGAATCAGCTTCTGTTAACGCATGCTTAGCCT
The DNA here is from genome assembly GCF_026119805.1 of Tympanuchus pallidicinctus. Lineage (NCBI taxonomy): Eukaryota > Metazoa > Chordata > Aves > Galliformes > Phasianidae > Tympanuchus > Tympanuchus pallidicinctus. The sequence continues at coordinate 10,964,688 of NW_026294747.1, forward strand.
TTCCCTTCTTAGTTTCTAGAGCTTCCTTTCTGTGGATATAACGCTCCTCCTCTTCTTTGTCTCTTCTTATCTCCTCACGCTTATCATATCCAAGCATTTCAGCAGATTTTTGATAACTTTCTTTTGTGCCGGTAATCTCTGCCTTCACACACACTTTACAGGCATCCACATGATTGACTTGGGGAACAGCTCGTTGATCCGCCTTTTCAGTTTCTCTGAAAAGAAAATATATGTTGGTAATGAACACCGTTTAGCTGTCAGAAGTTGATGCACTCTCGTTAATATTTTAGAAAGGATAGCTAGAAAAGCACCTTCTCTAGGTTGTACTGAATTTGACAGATGTTAAGACAGACATGGTCAACAAAACTCAAGTTATTATCCCAGTCAGACGAAAGTTACCTCTGCAGGAATCTTTTATATGCAGCTGTAAAATAACTGAAAATATTAATACTGTATGAAAATTGTTCAATTTGTGTAATACTACATACAAACAACCATAGAAAAAGATATCTTCCTATCCTAGGAAGCACAGAAAGCCAAAAAATAGAAAACCAACTGCCAGCTGTGCATCTTAAAGTGAAAAAATGTCTTTCATATATTCATAGATTCCCTAGAGACTAGTAATTTCTGGCTAGAGGACAGACCATCTACATTTGACTCTGTACTGCCATTGTCTATGAAAACTACAGTATTGCTATTCCCAAACAAAGTTAAATTAAATCTCAATTTTCCCTAAAACACACCATTCATGTTACTTTATCATCCAAATATTTCAAAAGTTCCATACCAGAATTCCTGATACAAAATTTGCAATGCACTACAAAATGTCGAAGGGTCCGAAAAAGCTTTACACTGCTTTTGACACGCAACACATTTCATTTGCCATTTTCTTCATCTCTTTATAGTCATAAATTTCCCTACCTCTAACAGTTTAATAGTAGCATCGTTCTCATTTTCTCTAAGCTATGTTTCCTCAAAGCTTTACAGAAGGTGGATTTCCAAGTAAATGTCACAAAACAATAGTTTTCACCTCACTCTGATAGTGTAGTAAAATTGTCTACTAGGAGAGCACTGAGCAATCTGATCAAGCTGTGGACATCCCTGCTCATTGCAGGGCAGTTGGATGAGGTGACTTTTTGTTCCTTTCACCTCTAAGAATTCTATGATTTTGTGATGATTTTGGAACTATCAATACTTCTAATGTGCCAGGCTTCCACGATTTTTCTTTCAATTACTCCTATCCTTATAAAGGACATAAAGAATAACAAGTAACAGGTCTCACATTACTCGAAATTAAAATTAATTCCAGAAAATTTTAACGAAAATCATATAGTGTGTAAAAGTCCAGAAGGGATGTTAGACTTTTGTTTATACTGTATTATATTTACTAGAAGCAATCACTAGTGCAAGATAGCCTGAGAAAATGCACTATGACATTTCAACTCTCAGAGTGCCATAGATAAAAAGCAGGGCTACCTCACAGTACAACAGAAGCTTCTTTCACAAGGGCTCGAAGGGAAAGAATCACACCAAAGTCAAAACTTAATCGAGAAAGTTATATCAGCTTTAAGAAAAGGGAAAAACTGGAAGCCCATGAAGGCACAGTGCTTCAAGCACTGTTAAAGAACCAAAGTACATCCTTCTTTTAAAACTGCACTTTTTTCTAGACTGAGGAAAACATTTAATTCATACTAACGGCCATCAAATTAAGCCAAAAATAAGCAAGTTAATGTCTGCATAAATTAGCTAATAAACTTAGCTCTGTGCATTTGTAATGTACTCATTTTTAACATTCTTTTCCCTCTTAGGAAGGCTCTGATCCTAGTTCTAAACACTTAGCTGAAAAGACTCGCTGCTTTTTGTTCTTTCCCTTCTATTTACCTTCCTTACAGCTGCCATTTGGCTGTTGCATGCGTATGAATTTTTCTCACAAACAATTGTAACTTCAATTCCCTAAAAATACGTATATAGAAAAGAAATCCGTGTCATTAAACGGGGGCATACAGTCTATTTGTTGCTAACTAGCCGATCTGCAACAGGAACAAGTTGCAGAAATTACAAGAATCATTTCTTTAAAATTGAAATAGGTTTCATAGCACACAGTTACAAGTTTCCCCTTCAGAAATCACCACCCAGTTTGTTTTCTAAGCTAGGAATTGGCCTATGGAACTTGCCTTCTCAGTGAAGAGCGTGTTTGCATAAGGGCAGCTTGGTTCATAGCCCGAATCCAGCTGTTCATATCCTCCTGGGTATCTGCACTGAAGTAGTACGTCCGCATCCCTGAATGCTCTGCCTGAGAGCCAATAACAGAATTCTTATTATAAATATATGCCCGCATCCCTGTATGGACAGCCTGTCAGAAAAAGAAACAAAAACAAAACACAAAGAAATCAACATCGGACAGCACTGCTGTTTTCTCTCCAGAATGTTTATTGCAACTTTTCCTGATATCTTTAAAATAAGTAAAACTTTCAGCATTCTTTGGCTGAAGTTAGGGTACAATTATCATCTTGCCACAACTGGTAGCTCTGCAGCAAACACCAATGGCACTCTCTAAATTTTACTGAAATTCTTACCCACACTATTAGGCTACAAGTGCAGCATTTCTGTTTTTCATAGTAGGAACTTCCACTTTTTAAATTTTTCTTAATTGATGTTCCATTTACTGCCAATAACACACAAAACAAATTAAATTAATTTTCACTGAGACACGTGTAAGTGAGCAAACCACCACAGCTTTCTTCATAAAGCAATTTAGTCAGACAAAACAAAGACAAAAATTTTACCATTCAAGCAATTAAACTGCTTCTTTAAGAACTGTTAAGATCTTTTTGTTAAAGCGTGCACTTGAGCCCCTTTATTAGCTGCAAAATCACAAGACTTACTGAGGAAGTTATCAATACAGATGGAATTACTAAAGTGCATAAAATACTGACAAGCATCTCTGTATATCAAAATGTCCCATGGAATTCCACTGAAGACTACAGGTATTCAGAAATTTCTCAATAAACATATCAAACACCTAAATAGTAGTGCTGTGCACAAAATCATGTTTGAAGCGGGATGTCTGTGCAACTCTAGGCTAATTGAATTTAATCAAATCTTATCCACCTTTGTATAAGGGATAGTATAAACATCACTATGTCACACAACTACGTTTCAAGACTAATATTTCCTCCAAATTACCTTGTGGATGCTGTTTAGCACTTCATATGCTCTTCACGTTCATTAACAAAACTAGTAGGAAAAGACTGATTTCCCTATTTCTTTTCAAAAAAGCTGAATCAAGTATATTCAACATGAAAGCTCTTGCAAAAAAAATCTAAATAAAACAATTTACATTGCTTTTAATAAAACTAAACCTGCTATAACAGAAAAAGCTAATGGCTAAGACAGCATCTTTTCTTTAACATTCAGTGCAAGAACACAGCAAGAAAAGCAGCTCCAGACAAAAAAGAAATCAATGACTTCAAGTTAGACCTTATGTCTACGTAATTCCTATATACACACTATTTTGAATCTAAAGGAGAAGATGCTAGAATACTGAAGTGAAGCAACTCTAGACTATACATGCACCAGTAGGATCCTAACCTTCTCTGGCTACAAGCTTGATGGAAATAATACAAACATAATAAACCAACAACGGGACTTTGGTTAACAAACTGGAGACTGTATACCCCCAGAAATACATGGATTTATTTCACTTGTATGTTATGTTCAACATAATTCATTTGCCTTTCATGCTCCCTTTCAGTGGTGTATAATGAACACAGCTGAAAGCATTGCTTAAAAGGCAATGGAGAAACAGAATAAAAACGCAAAGCATGTTGCACTATTCTCCTGTAAAAAACTGAAGCTATCGCAGCCAAAACCATTGATTGCTCCAGAAGGGAAAACAGAGATGGCTTGCTGTTACCAACAGACCCGACATCTTGAAGTTTGCAATATATAAAATCAGTTGAAGGAAAATTCTGATACGTTTCAGTTACAGTCATTTATTAGTAGCATGTGTAATAAGTAGAAAGCCACTTTCTGCTCGTGTCTTGTAGCTGTCCCTCCTAGTAGAAACAGAAGCCAGCATTTTTTTTTGTTGTTGCTTGTTTTTAAAGCCACAGCTATTAGGATGACTACAGCACATGAACAAGCCTAAAACACAGCACGTGCCACACATACATAGTACACAACAGGGAAAAGTAATACCGGTACCTATTCATGCATTCAGACGCCTTAATGCAGATAGATTGAGAAGGGAAGCAGTCTCTCTCCCAAAATGCACAGGAGAAATGGACAGTAAACCCCAAAAGCGTATCAATAAAATAAGACAGGGACAAAAAGTTAAGTTAAAATTGTGAAAAGATCCATGTTTCTAAAGAAAATATTCAATAAAAGATTATAGTAATATAAGTATACAGGAATAAGTATCTACAACTGCTATCTTTATTCCAAGTTGTTCTGAGGAGAGAAAAAGCCAGAGTTCACAGAATGGAGGGATGGCAAGAGGAACACTTTTTCTTTCCTTTTTTTTTTTATTTTTTTTTTTAAATGAAAACCAGTGAAATTGTCCTGTCCCATTTGGTCTAAGCAGTGAACAGATATTTGCTTTAGTCTGTCTTGAGTATCAATAATGTAAATATATTGAAAAAACAGTAGAGTAGCATCTTCTTGGAGTAATGATTTGGCCTGGCTGCCTTGGCTCTGAGTGCCCCCACACTGACTGGCTAAACCTCTGAAAAAACGCAAAGGATAGTATCAAAGTAAAAAGGAGTTTTATTTGTTTGGGTTTTAGCTCCAGTGTACTTCACATCTCTCACAGAGCATCAAAGCTTATTTCACTGACTTTATCTGGTGGCAAGATGTGCATATACATACTGACATCCACTCACATACATTGGCTGTGCTTAAAGTTTTGCAGCTTTAGAGCAGACGCTGGTAGACCTTCCAATTATCAACAATTTGCATTAATGTCAGATTTATAAAATGAGTTTCTCATATTTTAACATATAAAATCAATTAAAGTATCTTTCCAGACAGAGAGCAGGAAGACTTCTAAAGAGACTGCAATTACATTATCTTCTATGAATTGCTAATATTTATATGTTAAATTGTATTACTAAGAGGCACAGTACATTCTCTATTTGTCACAAGGAATATTTCCAGCTATATATGAATGTCATGTGAATTTTTTCACAGCGAAGTCCAAACATAGCATTTGTGGTATCCCACATCTGCATCAGCAGATAACTACTATATGAAGAAATAGAACTATTAATTAATACTTCTAAGATATTAGCTACAGAACTGAATGTGCAAAGATACTCAGTTTTAAGGGTCACCACACAAATTAATGACAGTAGTAACCACAGGACTTTGCTTGGGAGAAATAGTGTGAAAAGCTTGTCAAGATGGACACTTAGAAGTTGCTGATCAGAGCAATTTAACACACGTATTCCCACATTTCCAACAAGTTTTGAATGCATCTGAACAGCCATATGCTTTTCTACAGGCCTGTCATTACCAAGTATTTAAAGACGACACAAAATGCATGGGTCCTTTGGAGGTGATAGAAGGGCAGAAGAACTTCCACAGGGAATGTTTTACTTGCTAAAGTAGACACATACTTTACTAGTTTACTAGTAAACACATACTCTAGAATTTGTCTTCTAACTGCATCACGTACCAAAAACATTCATGTATTTGCTAAGTAAAATTCCTCTTAGTTTTACAAAACAACATTTTCAGAGTTTGAACACTTACCTAGCTTCAACAACTCACTGCCACTTAAAAAAGCCATTTAAGCTGAAACCTCCACTGTAACAAACAATTTACAGCAACCAGAGTAAGTGACAGGCCAAATGCAAAAAGTGATGCTCCGCATTCTCCTACTCATTCGGGACTTAAATGTGAGAAAGTCCTATCTTTATTTCAGGCTTACTCCCGTTGAGTTTTCTATTTCTGGCTGTGCTACACTGAGACAGAATGTCCGTCTGTGCTTTGGCTATCAAAGCACACTGAGATTAGATAAAGGTAATGGCTGGTGAGTGATGGAATGCCATCATGGCCGTGCTCCCACCACAGTCAAGGCTGCCATTGCTGAATGTTGGTATCAAGTGGGGCCCAGGCAGCAGGAATCATTCAAAATCTGCCAACTGCCGTAAGAGCTGGTTCTAAATAAAATGAAACTGCATTGCAAGTGCTTGCTTCTCTATTAACTGAAAATCCCAGTTTATTGGCTCAAACTAATCTTCAGAAAAGATTCAGATTAAAGATTTAGTACAGCTCACATAGGTATAATATCTTGGAAGGATCAGGAGAAGTCTGCACTTGCTTCTGAATATATTTAACCACGTCATAACCATGGGTTCTATTCTGCAGGAAGAAAGAGGCACAACTCGGCAGTGGTGACCAACAGCTTGCCTACAGAACGCATCATTTGGAAACTATGTGTGTGTATGAATGATTTTAAATTAAAAGAGAGGATTTTTAGATTAGATACTAGGAGGAAATTCTTTACTCAGAGGGTAGTGAGGCACTGGAATAGGCTGCCCAGAGAAGCTGTAGTTGCCCCATTCCTGGAAAGCCAGGTTGGATGGGGTCCCGGGCAGCCTGATCTAGTGCCTGATTTAGTGGGTGGCAACTCTGCCCATAGCATGGGGCTGGAACTGAATGTTCTTTCAGGTCCCTTCCAACCAAAGCCACACTGTGTGCATATATACACATATCTACATGCACACACACATTAAGATTCTTTCCCTAATGACTGATAGTCAGCTGAAGGTTAACGATCCTAAACCACGCTTGATTAACACATTAGCAAACACACTCCCAGGAAATTAAAAAGAATCTTTTCAAAACACTAAAACAGCAAGATTCAAGCAGATACTACTGCTATTTCACCTACATTCCCAACCTGCACTAAGATTTATTCAGTAGATGTAGAAGCCTAAGCATACATTAGGTCCTCATTTTGCACCATGCGCTTCTGCCTCAAAAAAGGCTCAAAGAGAATTTCATGAATCGCATTTGTTCAAAATTGGAGTAAAATGATTTTTAACAAAGAATCCTCTGTAGCTTATCCTGCTATCTCATGTTCAATATATTTGAAAAAGTACAACAAATACTTCCACAATAAGCAGCAGGTCTTTTTTTAAACACACTTCAAGTTAATATTTGTTTAATAAAATTCAAATCATTGTACACTTGAAAATAAATCCTAATGCTACTACAAAAGGTAGTCTACCATTTAAAAACACCTAAAAAAAAATTGAAAGCTGAACAGATGTTTTCAGCAAATGCATAAAGAGAAAGATTTCTTTCAGATCTCTTAAACTACATCTGCTAAAAAATGAAAAAAAAAATAGTTGTTTGTTTAGTAATATAGCTCACCTGCCACTTCAGTACACAGCAGAACAGGTTTTTTCTCCAAATACCAGCATAACAAATTTGCAAACATACACTGACATTTCTGATCTTTGCCTTAATGCTGCAACTTGGACAATTAGGCAGGATTTTCTACTGTTAAGAAGGAATGAATTTTGTATTTCACTTCCTCCATAGGTTTTTATAAGAGCTAATAGAATTTGAAATCATACAATTAAATTTCTTTTTAATTAAAAAAAAAAAAAAAAAAATCAACAGAACATTAAAGCTGCATTGAAAGAGTGCTTTTACCTTAAAAAAAGAAAAAGAAAAAAAAAGCAGAAAATTACTCAACATCCCTTAGGACAATTATCACTTCCAAAAAAGAAAGGAGAAATTGCATACTCTTTCTTCACTTGAAAGGAGGCAATTATATATCAGAAGTCAGTGTTGCTGTTTTATAACTATGAAAACTGAGCTGCTTTTTTTTTTTTTTTTTTTTTTTTTTTTTTTTACAGAAACCACAATAAAATTAAAATTTAAAAAAGCCATCAGATCAACCACCCTAAAAAGAAAACAAAAATGTCAACTCTTTCAATATCTAAAAGCAGTGGAACAACTTAACATGAATTTCTAATTATCAATCTCTAAAGACGTCTATACATAGTAACATATATTAAAAGCAATTTATAAGTAACAGAAAAGTGCTACGTGACATTTCAATAGACAAAGTCCCTTTGAAAAAAAATCATAATAGGAAAGAAGATATTTTTGCTTACAACAACATGATGATTTCTAATGCAAATAAGCATTTTAAAATACGGTGAGCTGCTAAGCTTTGTACCCATACCTTAAAAGAAAATTTGCGATTTATACGATCTTCAGGTCCAACAGGAGATATTACATAGCTGGGCAATGGTATGCTACCCAACACAGATTCTTCTCTGCTATCTGCAGAATAATAAAGAATAATTTTAAACAACAACAAAAAACACTAATTCACTGCACATTTCAGTGGAATATCAATACATTCTCCATTATGGACACAGTGGTCCATTACAGAAGGACAACAGACAATAGGCATGAAGTCTGAATGTGAGAGAATTAAAATGGATATAAGGAAAAGAAATTTCTACAGGAGGACAGAGAAACAGTGTGACAGGATGACCAAGGAAGCTGTGTCATCTCCACCATTGGAGGTTTTCAATGCATGAACGCATTAAACCCCAAAGAGCCTGATCTGACCTCCTTTTTTGGACTCTGGTTTGATGTTTGGATGCTCTTTGAAGTCTAAATTTTATTGTGACTCCATGGCAACAACACAGAAAAATGTTTCATTTTGAAAGAAGCAATATTGTATTTTTTAATAATAAAGTAGGTGGGGGTTTTTTGTTTGTTTAATTTGGTTTGGGCAAAAGCAGACTTCTGAACAAAGCTTATTTTGACAAATGAACCCTGATAGGCCATGTAACAGAAATGCCTTTCCATTTAGCATTTTATTATAATGAAAAAGCCCCTATTACTATCAACTCTTAAGCAAACAGCAGGAGAAATATAGTGCCCACATCAATTTGAGCTTAACATTCTACGTTTCCCAAAAATTGTAAAATCCTAATCAAAACCTAGAAATAACCTTATGTAATATTATACCATTATTCCTATTCAAAGTAAAATTGTGTTTAACCTGTAGAAATACTGACTACAGGATTTCTCACTCTTATGTTATCACTTGGATGAAAGTTGAATCGATGCCCTGATGTGGTTGCACTGTATTATCATAATCAGCCACACAGCCACAAGGAGGTAGGTAACAACTCCAAACATGAATGGAAAAAATCTTAAACTGGTATTGCTGCCAAATATTTTGTAACGTAAGCCTTGGCATATAGGAAAGACAAGTTATGTGACAAAACATCATACAGCAGCCCCCTGGGTCCCCACCTCTGGCTTGAAATTTGCCACACCTTAAAGAGGAATGGGCAAATCCTTGCTTTACGGTGCATTCTGTTGGAACACCTAACTGTACCTGAAACATTCAACTAGCTTATACTTGCAGTGTGATTTGAATAGGTAAACTGTTACAGGCCAACTCAGAAGAGCTACTATTATCTACTCACCTTTATAGTAAAACAAACAATAATCAGCAAGCACAAACCATCGTCTTTTCCATAGTCGCATACCAGAACTGTCCTGAAACGGAAGAAAGGTGATACATTTTTTATCTGATGAGAATGAGAGCTTAACATGCAGTGCTGTATCAGTGAATAGCTTACCAGAAATCCACCCAAGTATGGCATTAATTACAAAAACAACCATTTTATATTTTACAAAAAATACTGTATACTCAAGAAGAAGTAAAGCATCCAACTATAAAACGATCACATTGCTCATTTTCACTAAGCAATTAAACTTGCATCTAGAGTTCAGATAAACCCCATAAACGATCAGTGCATATTTTTATTGGACAGCTTTGTCCCGTAATAAAGAAAAAAAGGTATGCATCCTGACAGCACAAACTCCAACAAGGATTGCCCTTAGATCAAGATGAAAATCCCTACGACTGTGAAATATGACCTCAAGTTTAAGACAACGATCTCCTGTAATTCTGCAGTCCATTTTCCATACGTTACCCATGCCTAAAATGTAATTTAATAAATATTCCTAAGGAAATAGACCAGGATGCATAACATACAGACTTTAATGAAGTATAATTCAATATGCCTGTGGAGACAAATGTCTCCATATAACATACATCACCTTGTCAAAATGAGTAATATTTACATATAAATTAATTTTAGAAGCCTTTAAAATTGCCAAAATGTAACCTCAGCATGTACAACTGATTACACTGAAGGCTTTGATGAGACCAACTGCAGAGAAAGCATCTTTAGTCTTTAAGTGCTTGCAAGTAGAAGTAAGTGGACAGAAGGAAATAGCTAAATGAACACTATAGATACTATTTACTTCACTTATTTTTCCAGTCATATTAAGTATGCGATGACTTTCTTCCCTTTTCTTTTTCATGCTCTCAGCATAGTTCTGCCTCTGCCCTGAAAACCAATGGACTCACTTAGTGGATGTCAAATGGAACATGGATCTCACGAAGAAGGAAGTGTATGGCTGTCAGCAATTTTTTCCTTGGCATGTAGAATCATGCCTTTAGACTCAGACTTTAGACTTTTCCTACTTGTCCCTTAAACAAGCTGCTAGACCTTCATCAGCATCCACCAGGTTATTATCAAATCAGAAGCAAGTTTTCTTATATAACAGCTTTTTTCACTTTCTGCATTCAAAGATGTCTTCTGCCAGCTTCAAGATGCAGTAACTGCAAAATTCAATAATCCTGCCTTTATTTTGACACTGGTCTTGGTGACAGCAATGTGTGATGCATGAGGCCCTATCTACCTTCATCTTCTCCCTCTGCTCTGAAGGCAAATGAACTGGACTCAAGCCTTTGATCCAGAGCCTAAGGGCAAAGAAGGCAGATGGCTTTCACACCCAACCCCAGGTTAATGATGAGATCTCAAGGGGACTGAGATCAGCATGGTAGTAAGCTAGCAGGATAAAACAGTGGAAATCACCAGACACTGACAACAAAGCTATAGCTTAAACATTTAACCAGGATAGCAGCGTCCATTCATCACTTTTTTCACTTCTGTATCAAACGTGTATGCAAAACCTTGTTTTCACATGTATTGAGCACAAGTCCCTTGTTACAAAAGCTCATGGGTGTTCCTAACATTGCCCAGCATAACCAGCACGATGACTTAAGTTTTTACAGTTATCTGACAGCATGTGGACAGAAACAGATGATTGCATGCTTACCTGTTTGTGTAACCAGCCTCTTACTATCACAGGAACATTGGGATTTCTCCTGATAGCTTGTTCCCTCTTTCCAAAGCTATGAACTTTGTTTCCAGCCTTCATTACCTGTACAGAAGTATACAGTAGCAGTGTTTTTTAAACTGCTCTTACACTTCATATTTAAAATAACTTCCCTGTAACAAGTCATAACACATTAATAGACTATAGCATTTTTAAGGGCAAGCATACAGACAAAAATGTTTACCATACAGCAAAAGCAACTTCCCACTCTCATCAACACATTGGTGTCAGGATGGTGTGCTAACAGCAGTAGTGCTGGTGGCTCCAGTCTGAATGGCAGAATCACTAAGTTTTATTGTGCTTGGAATGTACTTCTGAGTGCACAACAACACCTGCATGCAAGCATCCCTCTACAACACATCGGAGTTTGTGTTCAGGAATAGTAATCTTGTTTTCAGTTGCTTGCTCTATGTTTGGTGGTTTTTTTTCCCATTTAAATTCACATTACATAGACAGTTCAATAAAATGCTTGGCTTTAACCCCGCAAGCAAAAAAGGGAAGATGTAGCAGCATGACTGCTAAGGAAGAGACCTCGATGGTAGTAAAGAGAAAATAAGGACTATGTAACGCTTTGTTTTAATACAACCTTGGTTTTGACTCACATCAGCAAACCAATTTCAAAAAGGAGCAGGGAAAGTCTGTGCAAAAGGGAGCAAAACTCTCTAGATGAATGATCTGCCTGTTCTTTTCCAATCTCAGCAGCTTGCTACTGCAATTGCTTAGGAACCCGAGGTGCACAAACTGCCCTCAGAGTTGCACCCAATCTCTCCAAGGAAAGAGCTGCCCAGATTCACTTCCTGCCTCCTTCCTAAAACGACCCTGCGATGTTGTCTTTGTTCAAACCCCTCCTTTTGAGTGGTCGGGGAACTGCTACTCTGTCAGCTGCAACAAACAGCAGCTCTGGAAATAAGCATGTTTGTCATATGCAAAAGATGATACAGAAAAACCTCAGTGCACTATTTCTTCCTGTCAGGCAACATCTGGACTCGAAGTCAGCACATATAATCATAAAACGCTCCAGCAATGTATGAGTACACAAAGAAAAATTCTCCTCATTTTGAGGCCAGGCTTTTCCAACCTATACTAAATTTCATACATTTCAGTAGATGCGAGCACAACTCTTAATGCAGAATTGAGATAATGACAATAACTAGTTAAAACAAAACAAAACCACCCAGTAATTTCCTTGCTTTGGTGCCACAGCATAAAAAGCAGCCATGTAAACGTGTAACTTGTAAGCAGATAACAAAGAACAGTTTTTACTAGGTAGTGTGCTGAGGCCTGTTTCTCAGGGAGCAGCAGAGTGCTTTCCGCTCTGCTGAGATGCAGGTGAGCTGCACGTCACCGTCATTACTGTGAGAGACACTGACACAGGAAGAGTGCCAAGCGTGGGCTCTTTCCTAGGCACAGTTGGCATTGCAGTGCGAGGCTGAACAAGGTTTACCTGTGGCCCAGTGCTACACAGAATATCTGAACAACCCAGCTGCCAAAGGCTAGCACACACCCAACAGGCCAGGCTGCCAGCAGAGCACCAGCTTTCTGAGCAGATGATCAAGCACTTGGATTCCTTGATCTCAATTCATTTTTCAATTTTACTAAATGCAGAAAAGCCACCATTAGACTAACATATAAAAAAAACCCAAAACACAACAGTTATTAGACAAGAAGGGGGTAAGTCCTTCTAGGGCTGTATATTTCATACCAAAACTCGCCGTAGAAATAACTATTCTTCCACCTAATTTAGATTTTTCATATTATCCATAGCATAAATTGTTTCATTCAGTTCTAGAGTAAAAACAACTTCATATCTTGCTTTCACTGGCTACAGTAAGAAGTCAGTTTAAAAGAAAAAGTGTAATTTTAAAACTCTTTGCATGTGCTGGAGTGATCTTTTCCTAACTTGAAATATTGATTCCACTGTCATGTGTTGAGACATGCAGGTCAGATCAGCTGAAGACAAGTCACTTTTAATTTCAACGCATCTGTTACACTGACTTGTTTGTGAGTGACTCACATTTCCACAAAGAAGCAAAATATCAAGAGCCAAAATTTCAAATTCCTTTTCATCACTGCTTCATCCTCTCCTCCATTAGAGTAACATCTAGCTGAGAAGGAAAGTTGTTAATTATATTTATATATATATATATATATATATATATAAAACTGGACAATCAAAATAATCAGCATTTCATCTGGAAGACATTTTCTAAATTGAAAAAAAAAAGACTATCTTGATGGGAAAAAAGAAGCACACATAAACACAAGAGAATGCACAACTTCACTTATAAAACAAAAATATATTATTAGTATTTAGCTCTATGTCCTAACCTGTTCTGTTCAACAATCTCAAGATGTTCTATAGCCAAATTAATTCATCAATTCTTTCTGTATCTTTAAGAAAATTAGACAGAATTCTTATTTTTCAAACAGGATGAACTGAAACACTCTGAGTTCCTGTTGTTGATAATGAACATTCCTTTGAAGTAGCCCTGACCTAATCCCCACATTCCAGCTCCAAACGGCTGCAGAGTTTGCTCCACTGCACACTTGCCACCATTATCAGTTTCTCTCAGCTGCTATACCAGTTCTTTATTTACTTGTTGCAATTCTCAGCTGTGCATATTGGAAAAATATAAGCAACTATCAATGTTAACAACAATTCAACTATTTCTCCTGGACAGAAACTACCAAAAACAGACACACCGCACTTAGTAAGTAAAAATTACATGACAGTATTATTCTCTACACTCCTGCCTTGACAAAAATAGTAGCATTTGCTGACTATATTCCAAATTATTCTCAAATTGTAGCAGTCCTTTACTCTTCCAATAACCTTTATTCATAATCAATATGAACAGCTTTTAACATGGTTCATAATGGAGAAACATGCTTCTGTAATTTAATCGTCTTTGGGATAGAGAGTGATTTTCATCAACATCCATTTTGAATTGTATTTCCGAAACTCCATACCCCTTAAGCTTCAAAAGGTGAACTGGTCTGAAGTCTTCACATGACTTATTCAGACAATACCAGCATGAAGGGGGTGAGGCTCACCCTAAGGACTGACATACGTTTCTGCAAAACTACCCATTCCCAGGTGTCTTATGAAATGAAGGCATGTATTTATACAGATATCAATAAAACAATGACAGCTTTGGTTTTAGTTTGTGATAGTTTTGTTTGTTTGTTTTCCAACATGCTCCTCTTTGTTGTGCAGTATACAACAGACATTGTAGTAGAGTGAATGCAAAATTCTCTTTGAAAACAACCACTTTTTATTTCCTACATTTGATTCACTCCCAAGCTCAGAATTGAATCTCGAAGCAGGAAACCAGTAGGCTTTGTCTCTTTCAGCATTCAAACCATATGCAGACAGAGTGCCAGTACTATAGCATTTCCAGCACAAAACCATGAAGCATTTCATAAAAGGTGATAGACAGCTATAGGTACCAAGAGGCTGTGGTAAATACAATGTGACTCTGGCTTCACGACTGTGCCCCAGACCTGTGCCTGGAAAGTCACTCTACAAAAACAATGATTATAGAACTCACAGAAACCTGTAGAGAACTGAGGAAAGGTTCGTAAAATCTACTCTTAGCGTGCTAACAAATAACCTCAAAGTGGAGGGCACAGATTATTCACTTTTCAGCTTTTCTTCTTGTTGCTGGTTAACTTGAATCAATTCTGATGGGTTGTGAAGGAATTTAACACACTTCTTTCTGATCCTACAGAACATAGGGAGCGTTTTCAAGCTTGGAAACCCGAATTCAATGATGAATCAAAGCGTATATGAAAAATACTTTAGTTTTCTGTCTTAATAAAAAATGAAGTACTTATTAAGGGTCCACAGCTGGAAGGAGTTCACATAAACAAAATTGGTGTGGAAGAAAAGTACTTGCAAGTCCTCTATGAGAAGTCCAGTCAAAGTCTAAAGCTGCAAAGTATTTTTTAAAATGCCACATTTGGCAGCCTGGCAGAAACATGCAAAGCCACACTACTACTGGACAGCAAACAAAGTAGCAAAAGAGATCATAAACAAATCTGTTGAAGTTTTGGGAGGTGACTGTGGTTATTTTCCGAAGCTGTAATGAAAAAAGCATTTCCCTCCATCTAGCTGTGCAGTTGTCGTCTCCCATAAACCACCTCTGTCATGTGGGTGGCCCTGTACATTGTGTCTAGTCAATTGTTGTTTTTACTGTTTGCAGAAAAACCAGATTAGATCGGTGCAATTACAACAGAGCAGCGGAGCACATTGGTTTCATGCTGGATTCACGCTTACTGGCAGAAGTAGGAGCCTGGATCAGTTAAAGACACTACACTGCTCAAAAAATCTCCATATCAAAGCAGAGCATCAGGTCCCCAACAAGTTCACCCATTTTAAAAGTGGAAAAAATAAAGCCTTCTCCCACTAATGCTGGCATTACAAAAATGAGAATAACAAGGATAAATGTAAACTCAAACGCACGAGTACTTGGTAAGTACTAGTCCTCTAGCCCAACTCAGAGCCCTATTATAATTAATGATAAAACACATCAGCATTGGTCTTAAAAGCAAGCAAAGTTCTGATCACCAAATTCAAACAACAGTCTGTTTCCTTTACCTTAGAACCAGGCTTTGTATCAACAGCAGACATAGTTACTGCAGTGGATGATTCACTGACCATGCTTGAAGGTCTTTGGTTTATTTGTGGCTTGGACATAGGTGAATTCTGTCTAGAAAACAAAAACAAACAGATACTCTAAAGTATATTGTATCAAACATTTATTTTTGCCTTCTTATATTTGAGATTCTAAATAATCAAATGACAGGCTGGTCCAGTCGCAAGGGAAACATTTTCCATGTGTCAGCTCCGTGGCACCATCCCTACTGTTTTGAGTTGGGGTATTTCTCAAGCATATACTGCCAGTGACATCTGATGACTGGCATTTTCCAGTGTATCAGGAGAAAGAAACCCGTCAAGTCTTCACATCCAACAGAGAACCAAGTTACAACCAACAGCATTCAGAGAAGATAAGATTAATGCTATGCCTGTTTCAAAGGCTTGGCTGCAAAGGTGAGGAAGAAACAAGACCAAGGAGGAAGAGGCAGGAGTCACAAACACTTTGCAGTTAGTGGTCTGTTGTTGAAATTAAAGGTGAGGCTAATCTAATGTCTGATCTTTAACTCAAAAAAACAAGTTATACTACAATATGAGTTATTAAAATAAAAATACTTTTATTTGAAGTGATAGAATTCATGGTACATACTGAAAACAATAAATAGCTAGGAGTCATACAAGTACTCAAGAAATCTGGATAACTATCTCAGACACAGATACACATTTAAAGCACAGGGAGATGAATCCGACAGTAAGAACCTGTCCAATAAGTAAAAATTCAGTACAGCTGCCCAGATGAAGAAATGAGGGCAAACGCAAGTACAAAATCCTGTGGCATTCCTTATGGAGATTACAAACAGAAGCCTCAGCAGCCAAGCTTGACGCTAACGTGTCAGCTGAGCCAGCGTGTGGTATTTTCAAAAAATCATTAAGAACACTTTAGCAAATTGTATTGTAGGAACATTAACTCATTCATTGCAAAAAAAAAAAGCAAAACCAAAAAACCAACAAACCAAAACACCTACTAACAAATTATGATTTTTTTCCTTTTTTTTTTTTTAAACAAACACAAGAAACAAAACACAATATAAGCCACAACAAGCATTCCTATAGCTGCTGCTGATTCAATCATATCCTCAATTTCAGCAGAAAACAAAGCAACTGTGAGTAGTTCTCAATCATAAGAACTGAAGTTTGTGACTGTAGTAGCCCAAAATATAGCTTTAGCTTAAGCAAGAACAAGTTGCTTGCCTTCCGTTGCACTCTCAGCTACAACACAATCACCTGTCCAAAAGCTTTTATAATTGATGTAAAAAAAAAAACCAAACAAACCACGTTCTTCCACATCTGTCTACAGTTTAACTCATCTTGCAAGGAATTAATACCTTAACCTTGACCTATTTCCCTCATACACTGCTTTATCTGGCATAAATTCCCTCTTTGTAAATACAGGACCAAGACAGGAGAATGAACTACAGCAAGCACCTAAAATCCTGGGCCAGCCTTCAGTGTGCAAGCACTTCATGACCTGAATTTGAGCCAATCTGCTGTACTTTTTAGGGACCAGCTGCCCTATTTCAGCAATTCATCAGCTTTAGTAATACCCATTTTCAGCAAACAGATTAAGATGCTTCCCATGCAAAACGTCACCTGACCGAACTATTTCTTATCAGTCTTACCTGCTTTTTGACTTGCACTAGTTGCTTTTCTATTCTACAAAGTTTCAGAACAGACAGAAAACACATGCTTGCAAGGAGCACATTTTACTTGCAAAAGCATAATACTTGCCATTTCCTAATATTTGCTTATCAAAAAGGTCCCATTTCCCTGCTTCAGGCAGTTTCAAAATAAGAAATTGAGAGTAGGCATTTCAAAGTAAGATGAATTCTAATGAAGAGTAAAGGCCTTCAACCCTGCCTCTTAGAATTGAACCAAACCACATCAGTGCCACATCTATGTTTCTTAAACACCTCTGGGGATGGTGACTCCACCACCTCCCTGGGCAGCTTGTTCCAGTACCTCACCACTCTCCCTGATGAGAAATTTTTCCTAGTATCCAACCTGAACCTCCCCCAGTGCAACTTGAGGGGGAAAGCTGGAACATATTCACATAAATATGAGAAAAAAACTTCATGGTGAGCATAACAGAACACTGGTACAGGCTGCCCAGGGAGGCTGCGAGGTCTCCTTCTCTGGAGATACTCAAAACCTGCCTGGATGTGTTCCTGTTTGACCTGACCTAGATGACCTTCTCAGGTATCTTCCAATCCCTGATATTCTGTGATTATCTCTCATCTCACCGATGTGGGAAAAAGAGGCTGACCTCCACCTCGCCACCATGCCCTTTCAGGAAGTTGTGGAGAGCTATAAGGTCTCTCCTCCTTGGCCCCACTGCTGACTCACGTTCAGCCAAGCATCAACCAATGCTTCCAGGCCCTTTTCCTCCACAGCTTTCCATCCTGTAGTGATGCATGGGATTGTTGTGATCAAAGCACAAGAACCAGTAGTTGGTTTTGAAGTTCACACAGTTGGCTTCAGACCATTGATCCTGCCTCTCCAGATCCTTTTTGTAGGACCTTCCCACCCTCAGGCAGATTAACACTTCTTCCCTTGGTATCATCTGCAGCCTTACTGAGGGTGCACTCAATCCGCTCATCCAGATCATTAATTAAGATATTAAACAGGACCAGCCCCGATACAGAACCCTGGGGAACACCACTCATGATCAGTCACCAGCTGGGTTAAGTCCATTCACCACCAAGCAACAATTAACATACACACTCAGGAAACCTGTAAAATGAAAAGCCTGCAGACAATCTGATTAGGATATGTTTCTTCACTTCATAGAGTAGCTATTTCAGAGAGAGAGAGGGGGAGAGAGAGAGAGAAAGAGAGAGAGCACGTACATGCCAACTTAGGGAGAAGAAAAATTAAAACTAAAACTTTAGTCTTAACAAATTAGAAATTAATTTTTGCAACAAAACTTATGGAAAAAGAAATGATCACCTCCCTCATCCTGGAAGAATGGCTTTAAGTGCAAATCGGTGTAGGCACCCACAGACTAATGACATGTTCATGTCTGCTGTTCAACAAGATACTGTTTTGTGGTGTTAAACTTGACACATTAAAAAAAAAAAAAGGAATTCAACAACAGAAAATGAGGAAGCTAAGAACTACAGAGAAAGCCAAGATTTATACAAATAACAAGACCTATCAGAGAAATCACTCTGAACTATCAGAAAACTGTAATGTAATACAGAACAACAAATCCACTGTTGCTAAGAACTGATCATTTTATCATTTAATGATTTCTCTTCCATTTGTTACTGAAAACAATCACTGTCAATAAATAAAGCTTTCATTTGTTAGTATCATCAAGATAAATGAAGAACTTCAACTTGAAAAATAACAAATTTTAAAAATAAAGGAGAAAAAGATAAAAGCATGCAAGGTTGTTGTCATGGAAAAACACAAATAGCCAGCAAGAGACAGTGAGTCAACTGAAACAGGAAAAAAAATAACAAACATTCTCCTAAAACAATGTCTTTGATGGCAAACACTGATAATCCAAACATTAGGCACCTAAGACATAACAGAAGACACAAAACAGTACTGAAAATGAATTTAAAATACTTTTACATCATATTTCAAGATTAAAATAGTATAACAGACTTGCATTAAATCAGATCACAATCAATCTCAAGGTCAAGTCTCTCAATAGCTAATTAGTGTTCTCAGTTTGTTTTAAATAGCAAAGAAAAATATATAAATTATACAGAATTACCTGAAGCATCTCTATGTGTGTAACAGAGTTAACATCAACCTAACAGTGCTTGCAGATTCATCTTCAAAAATGAGGAAATAAAGCATTAGCCCTGTACATTTAGATGCATTAGTTCAGAATCACGACTGCCAAAGATGTTTGATAATATCTGTTTAGATTCTCTTCATAGTGCTGGTTTTCTTTATGTTCTGGTCAGTTTTCTTGCTGCCTCCCACAGAAGCGTACATGCATAAACATAATCCAGTTCCTTGTAAATCTTTAGAAAACATATGAAAATAACTCCATATTCTAACATATATATATGCTCTAATATCTCCCTCCTATCAAGGAACTTCCTACTCTACTTAAACTGTGTAAGGATGCCTAAAAAAAAAAAAATCACAGAAAACTAACTCAAAGAGAATCACATTGACAGTATTTGATTTATTTAAAAAATTGAACAAAATGGGATTTTACACCAGTAGCTTATATTGAAAACGCAGTCCTCGAGAGAAAACAAATTCCTTTTCTCTAAAGGATGATAAAGATTAGTCAACTGAAAAGATCCACGTCCATACCAGTAACTCAGAAGGTTTATTTTGTTGGAACAAAACAACATCATGTCAATCCAGCTCTTACATTAATAAATCTCTTATTCAGATAGAAAAAAAAATTAGCTGTCCTCATATTTCTATACAAATAAAACATGACAGATGTTTATTTTGGGGCTTTTTGGGTTTCCTCTCATCTCTTCACCTGATACTTTTGCTGCTATAGTAACCAAATGTAATAGACAAGATGGCTTTTCTCTCTAGAGATACACAGACTTTATCAGTTGCACAAAAAAACAGGCAAAAAGGGATAACAGACATTGAATTTCAGGCATAACATATGTATTTTCTCCATTCTATACTGAAGTTTTATCCTTTTTAACTTTAAAGTACTGTTTTTTCGTTTGCAAGCGTAATGTAAAAAATATATTAAAAATAAAAGGCACTGTAAAATTTCTAATACACAACTTCTAGTGTTTAGCAACAGATGCAATTAGATATATGTTGTAAGTACCTATTTCTTCCTTTCTCTATAAAGTAATGAATAGCTGTTTACAGAAAAAAATAACAAAAATCCAAAAATTGCATGTGTCTATCCTAAGCAATTCTACCATGAGGTTTTCAAAGAAATGCATAACTAACAATGTGTTGAAACCTGGTCAGTAGTTTGAGAATGAAAGGTGGGGATTCAATAATTGCCTTAGCTAAGAATAGGTCAGGAAATGCTGATATTTTAAAAAAATCTAATTACCAGAACTGCCAAGAAGAAAGAAGTGCATAAGGATCAAAAAAGTCACGCAATTAAAAAGTTACAGTTCTAAGCAATACTCTTTGTCCTTGTTTTCCAACTGCAACGGAGTTGAAGAAATCATTTTGGCTTTAGCAGGAAGAATGACGTGATATTGTTTAAAAGGCAAAATTACTTGGGAAAGCACCAGCGAGGGACAATCTCAGCTATCTGCTGAAAGTGCCCAGTTCTCATTTGATCAAGTGAGTCAAGGGCTTCTGGTTCATAATTGAGTCATAAGTACACGAGGCTGAAATTATTCAATGACATCATTTTACAAATATCTTCTTTCCTTGCCAGTATGTTGATTGGATGAGGAATGGCCTGAGCATGCATCCATCATCTCCACATTACTGTAAAATACTTTTCTGATGGTAAAGGTTTCCTCTTAATAAAGACTTTTGTTGCAACCTGAACAAGTTTCTGCCAAGATCTCCCCACTACTCCTAGTCAATATCTAGTGACTATTCCAGGCTTTAGCCCTAATCTTAAATTAAAATCAAACTGTAAGGAATAAATCACGTCACAACATCACTGAAGAAGAAACTGCTGTATATGAAGCTCTTAAGAGTGCTGCTATATCAGACAGGATTCTTGAGCTACAGAAAAAAAAGGTACTCCTGCTCAAAAGGATCAGATGATGGAGTTACCTCAGATAATGGAAATCCAGGTAAAAACTTTCCAATTGTGTCTTGCTAGTTAAAACTTTTCATCACAAGATATGATCTACCACACTGATTCCAAATTAAAATGCAATCTATGACTCTGATCCCACACCAATCCTTGAGGGAAAGAGACATCTGCATATGTCAGCAGAGCATCTGACAGGAACTCGGGTATGACAACAATGAACAGCATCTGTGTAAAAACTACACTGTTGGAAGGAGTAGTAAAAATAAAAATAAAAATAAAAATCAAAGAAACCAGAGGATCTCAGGTTTCCATCTTTAAATCAGTTTTTGCTTATATATTAAAAATACCTAATTTTAAAAACACCCCGTGTACTTCAGATCAATAATAAAACTTAGAGAACTGTTCTCACAAAGACAGTTCTCTGAGAAGTCACTACAAATACATCTTTCTATATACATACCTCTGCAGTCATTCCCTCTTCACTTAAAATAGAACCCACTTGTCTCTACTAATGCTGCTGCATTGAAAGATTGTTTTTTCTACTTTTGACACCACCTCAGAGCAAGAAGTTGATGACAAGTTATGCCTGTTTATCAGATTGTCCCCCAAATAAACATATTCAATTCTTCTATGAAAATGCTTCTGATAGCTGTAGATCAATAAGACCATGTGCAATCCGTTGTTCTTCCAATTCAGCTTCAAATACTTTCTCTGCTACTATGATTACAAAACCAGAAACAACATATAGAAGTGTGAGTAACTCAGGGAGGCACCCTAAGGAGTTCTGTCCAAACACCTACTTTCCTTCACAAACATGAGTTTTCTCTGTACTAAATTTGAACAAACTTGTCCAGCAGATCAAATAAAGATCCATTAACAGCTGGAAGTCAGAACACAGATGTATAGTGTCTTGTTTATACTGACCTTAAGTGTTGCTCCATTGCAAGATACCTGTTTTCCTCACTAAATGACCGGAGCAGCTTCTTTGAGTACCTGTAAAAGAGCCAGTCCCTTCCCAAGCAACAAGACACGTGCATGACACTAAGCAGGGTGATCTCCTTCTAAGTAGCTATCTCAAACTCTTTGCACCTGCTCACAGACTTCTCCTCTCCCAGCAGAACACATTCATCCATTTTGTGCTGGTTCACAGCATGGGCCTTAAGAGACGACCCCTTGGATTTGCTTTGGGCTCTTGGGAGGGAGGTTTGTTTAGTGTTCAGGTTTTACTAAACTATTTGAGAAGCACTTTCTGGGGTTCTTCCTAAATCTCTGCACAGAAAGCTATATTGTTGTGCTCCACCTCTTCTTTCCTCCTCAGATTCACAACAGAAAACATTGTCACAAAAGCCTCAGACCCCTGGAAGCCTCACAATTTCCTTCTCTATTTAGGCCAATGAATTCAGTACCACTTAAGTGCTCTTAATGCAATATTGGTTTAAATTAAATGTGAATTAAATTAGTGTCACATAGTTTGAAATATAAAGCACTCAAACTCACAAAGGCAGCCTTACAAACCACCACAAGAGGCTATTTTACAGCATGATGTCTACACTCTGTGATGCAGGGATGCAAGTGAGGGCTGGAAGCTGCTGAAGCAGTGTTGCAAGACCAGGATGGAAAAGGGAATGATACATGTTGTTGCTCTATTTCTCTTCTTCTTTGGAATATATTCATAAGTGAAGTAGCACTGAAGTTCTGGATTTTGTATAGGAAAGATACCTAGTCATCCAGTTACAGAGGGGATTTCAGGAGCCAACTAGCATGCAGCATGGGTGATGCTAGAAGGAAATACACTGGGAACTAACATACATGATTCTGTGTCTACAGAATAAACTGAGGAATGCAGGAGCAACCATTTTCAATTAAACATCAGCCCAAGACACAATGAATGTAAAAAAGTTAAAACAAAGGAAATGTGAGATATTACAACAGAAAACAATAATATTTTTATGTATTCCAGTTTCAGTACAAGCATTTCAGTGCTTATGTGAAGATGTTTGAGATTTCTTTAATACAAAGATGGTACTTAACCACACTTCAACTTTATACAGGTATCCTATTTAAAATGCCTCTTTTTTTTCTTCTTTTTTCTTTAATTAAAGATCTGGGAAAGATTCCATCTCTAGTCCCAACATGGAACAGAGCTACAATCAAAAATATACTGTCACAAGAAGTAGTAAATTTTTAAGCATCAAGCAACTGTATGACATTTTTGCTACCCCACGTACCAGACGAATTGTCAAACCACTAAACCACTGTAAGTAAATGTGTCACTATTTCAGGATTCTTGCCATGGGTGTAGAGCTACTTACTCTTCTTGCAAAATAAATTCAATATTTTCTGGAGAAACCTGTCCTGTCACAGGATGTCTAAATGACGTGGTCTGCTGATTATGGCTGAAAGGAAAACAAAAAGAAAAAAAGAAAAAAATTAATATTGAAGTGCTGAACTGCTTAATATATACCTATGATACCCCAAAAGGCAAAACTGTATACGGATGCTTTACTTCTGCTACTCCAGCATTTCTCTTAGGTAATTTCCAAGCTTCTTGCTCCATTCTCGTTGACTGTCAACGGCATATTATACCTTTTAATTATTAAACAGGCTAATGTTTTAGCAGTAACCTAGTTGCAAACCTTACCAATGGAGATGCAATTGAAGTTGTGATTATTTAGATCCGATTGTAACCAGATTATTTAAACACCAACACAGAAACTACAAAGCAAATTATTCATTTGTACTTCTGCAAATATCACAGAGAAGACAAGTGACATATACTAATATGCTGTTGGACAGTTCAAAGTGCCACAAAATATGTAATATTTTGAGCTCAGTGATGTTGATGTTTTGTGGAAGTCACTTATTACATGCATTCTTTTCTCCCTGGTATGGTATGTATTAGTTGCATGCCTTAGATAAATGAACATTACTTAATATTTCATCCAAGTCGAATTAAAATTGTGGTTGTTTTTTTTTTGAATCAATTTTCCCCTCAGACTTCTATCACGTGTTTTGCTACCCTCTAAATAATATTGTCCATTAAAGGCTGTCTATTAATTCATCTATCTGTATAATTGTACTCATATAATGCAGAAATAGTGTGAAAGTTTATTTCAAGATAAACAAGTAGTCTTTTCTCCTCCCAAATATGTCATTTGAATTAGTTTTATAGAAGACACAAGGCAATTTCCACAGTTCTCCATACATAGTAAGCCTCTTATTCTGAAGCTCTATCCAAAGGAGCAGTCTACAAAAATCACAAATCTTAAAGAAATAAAATATGGAAGATCATATTTCTTAATTACTATGATTGTGCATTATGCACCGTTTGGGAGCCCTCGAATGAGGATGGACTTGTGAACAACGAGTTCATTTATTTAAGGTTCTGAAGTTTTACACCAGGAGTTAACAACATTTAGGTACAAACATCCAAAACTAGAATTCCCATCAAATAAAACAAAAGCTTAAAAGTATTCAAGAAAGCAAAAATACAAAATTATAAAATGTAAAGGCTATTAAAAAGCAACAACAACTAAAAACTTGTGCGTTTTTCTGTTTTAGAGAAGATGTGTAATGCTGAGCCACGTCAGGTCTTATAGATGTGACCTAACAGTCTAGCATAGCAAGATATTCCTTAAGAAACAGTTAGGAATCAAGAAATATTTTAGGATTTCAAAGTCAATGCACTCTAAAAAGATAATAGCCTTCTTACAGCATAGAGGATACCTAAAAATCAACCAGCACATGCATCCACAACATTCAGATGTAATCAGCTAAGGACAGACCTTCATCAAAGAACCCAAGTGGCTGCGTTTCCTCTCAGTTCTTACTGATATTGCTCTCAGGAAGTCCACTTAAACCACAAAGAGCAGAGGAAGCTTTCTGCACTGTAAACCTTTCACTCCTTTTCCAACATGCCTTGCTATGCAGCATCATATACAAAAGCAATATAATAAACACTGCCCATGATAAAATGAGAGCAGTGACACCTTATATTACACCAAAAGGACTTATCCCAGCCCCAGCCATTCCAAAACCGCAGCCTTATAGCTATTAAGAACAGAGAGGAACAGGAGGCCACCAAGCACCCAGCGCAGCAGGGCAAGGCTCATTGCCCCAGCAATGAACTGAGTCTGTGGCAGAGGTTTGAAGCAAACTCCTCAGCATTCCCATGAAGTCAGAAGTCCGGAGAAAGTGTTTACATCAACTCTGCAGTGTTAACATCTACAAAGTAGCCATCTTTTTCTTCCAAGAGGAACAAGGAGCACTGTATTATAAAGAGACAGCACTTTCACCTAAGTTTATTAGGCATTACTCTAATTTTGGGCATATGTGCAAAGATAGGAAGAGGAACTTGCAGATTTTTTTTTTTTTGAGCAAATGAATAAATAAACAATAGCAGAAACAAATTTCTTTTTCATCACACAGCCCAAACAGTTTTAAGCCATATCCTTTCCAGTCAGGACCAAAGCAGCCTATTTAACCTTCAATCCATAGGCAGCAGCTACCAACAGGGACGTAATTACGTTGTCAGCTGTAAAAATGAAAGCACGTTGTCAGCTTTATTCTCCAGAGGCTGACAAACTGTCAACAAATTTTCATCTGCAGGCTTTTAGTCATTAATAACTCCATAATTAAGAGTAAGAAAAAGGACTCTATTCCAGAAGTGCTCAAGGGCTAATCGGGACACGAAGTTTTTCATCATACCATACTTGCACTTTTTAAGCCTTGTATTATTTCCCATGAAAGAAATTCACCAGCCCTTCAGAAGGTGAATTACCTCCACTGCTGTAATTCCCAAGCAAGTTCTCCATTTTGGAACAGTTTTTCCCCTTTGAATGGTAAGAGCCGAGGAACAGAAAAGCGCAGCCACGTTACCACATAATGCAGAGATAGGAATTTCACAGATGAGGTCACACACACAAAACAAAAACTTTCTGCAATCTTTGGACCTGCTAGGAGGAGAGAAGCAGCAGCTTTGTACAACACAATGGTTTATGTTAATTTGGAAAGCCAGAGTTTAAATGTTTTGCCTCATAAGAACCATTAAGAACAAGCAATACCGTTCAAAACAATCTATACTATTGATGCTGAATGCCTCATAACAAGGAATGAGGGAGCTGGGAGATTTCTATCCACAATGAGGGCAGGCAGATACTAGAAGAGGTTGCCTAGCAAGGCTATGGAATCTCCATCCTTGGAAATATTCAGAGTGGCTAGATAAGGCCCTGAGCAATCTCATCCTAAATTGGTTCCAGCTTTGAAGCTGGGCTTACGCTGAACAGGAGGGGCTGCATCCAGGGAATCCAAGGATTCCTTCCCACATGATTTACACCATTCCATCAGTCTGTGCTCCTCCCCCCATCTTGCTCCCCAGTTAGCACTCAGTTCTTATAATGCCTCTGTACCTTTTCAGCAGTATTTAAATAGATGTAGTCCAAAGACATCAGAAGTGCCTTGTTTTTAATAGAATTAAATGAAGAAATCAAGATCTGGTATTATGTTTTTGCATTTAGATCACATTCCTCTTCTCACATTTTTCAAACACTGGCTTAGCAGCAATTTCTCTGCTTACTCAAAAGTAACATCTCCAGTGCCAGTGACCTAGGAAACTTGTTACAGTGACAACTATTTATCCTTCCCAAGCCTTGGCACCACTGTTTTTCATAGATACAAGATGAACAGGCCTCTTGGTAGTTCATCACCCATATTTATTCCAAACAGCAACTGTAGAATAAGTCCAGAAATCCACCATGTGTAAAAGGCACAGCAAGCGAGTCTTAATGAAGAGACGTGGTACGCTGTCACCACTCTTCATGCCTCTCCTGTTCCTTTTTCACTAGAGGGAGCCTTGATACATCTGGATAAAGTTGGAAAAGCTCACAATGCCTCATCCTCACTGCCACGCAACTTGTACTAGCACAGCACTGTGCTAACTCCCCTGGCAAACTCTAGCCCCTACGAAAGCCACCTATGAAAGCTTGAAGAGGTACCATAGCTTCACTTCCTTCACAGCTCACCTCCTGTCCAGCTCAGCTCCTGGGTGAGTGGGAGAGCAACACACAGACACTGATCCTTGCTGACGCCTTGTTGCTTGCCACCAGAGCACAGCCTACAAGATTTCTCAAGTATTACTGATGAAGCAAGTCAGCAAGTTTAACAATGCCTACCATTTGCTTGCACTAACATAACTCAGATCATGAAATGTAACCCATTTAAACACAGAAAACAAGAAAGAAAAAAAAAAAGAAACAACTGCAATTTGTTTTCCAGTCCCATAATTTTCAAAGCCAGATAACCACACGGGTCCTTTTGAGGAACTCAGTCAACACGACTTCACCTATTTCTCTCCTCAGTTCATTCTGCGTTTGAGTCAAAGCCAAATTTTGATAAATTTCTGGCCATGACTGATGTTGATGACATACATACAACATCACAGAAATTTATATATTGCTTCTAAACTAATTTAAATGCCCACACAGCTGAACCTTGAAATGTGTGAATTACTGATCAAGTCTACAAGACATTAGCAACAAATTTATAGATGGCAAGAATAATTCCTGTTGTCATTGGATGGACTACAAATTATTACAAGCCATTTGTATCATGTACATTTTTCCCTGCTGGCTGAGCACCTTATGCCTACCTGCAAGACCAGGCAAACATGAGCAGTTTTATCTTGAATGCCCCATACAGCCACAACAGCAATGGTGAGCATCCTGCTTCTATGGGAGACACTGCTTGGGGCAGCTGACAACAGAATCAAGAATTCAATGGAAGACATGTTGGTCAGCTGCACATTCTCCAAATAGGAAAAGTGCTTATGTCTAACCTGACCAGCAGTCCCACATAGCTTGTTTCATAGTATAAAACACTTCTAAAATATATAAGTAGCTTCAAAATACTTTCAGCATTGCCCTTTTTATATTAGTGTTGAGAATTGGTTGAAAAGACCGATTAGACCAAGAAAGTTGGTACCATGAAGTCCTTCTTTTAAGAAGAAACACAGTGTAATGCAAACAATTTGGAAGAATCTGGATCAATACCAACTGATTTTAGTACACAAGCAGTAGCACCAGCTACAAACTGCACACACCACAAACATCTTTTCAAGATTGGACATTAGTTTAAAATAACAAAGTGCCTCTTCAGACTAGCAGTAAAATCCTCACTCCATGGAAATCAAGGTCCACTAAATTTAGTAAGCTCTAAACTGTCACCCTCTCCTATCGTTTAATTAGCAACTTAACCTATGAACTTTTACAGAAGAATCGTGGAATAAACAATCCTCCTTAGAAGATCATGAGTTTGTACTTGCTTAGAACACAATTCTCTAACTGTCTTGAGCAGCTGTGCCTGTGACTGCAATCAGTCAATACAAAAGCCCATGTTTCTAAAGACAGTTGAAAGGATGACTTCCGCAATTCCAAACTGTATCACATCTGTCCATTTTTGTTTATAAATATAGACAAGAAAACTTTGAGAACAACAGATAAATGGGCAGTACACTGACAGACATTCTCATGTGTTGTCCCTTTTCTATCTAGCTCACTGACAACTTGGTTAAAAGGGAACTTGAAGTTTCTTTGGATCTGGATCTTCTTTTTTTCCCCCTTAGGGAGCTATCAGAGATAATCAGTAGGAGCAGGAAAGATTGGGTTACTAATAGGTCAATGATAAGCTAACACAGAGAACGCCAAGGAATCACCACAGATCTTTCCATCATTAAAAGAACAGATAAAACTATGAATACGCTATCATACCATGGGATCACTGCAGAGCTCCATAAATAATACAGCTGAAGTCAACTGCTGATTCACAAATCCTTTTGATGTATATCATAAGACACCATCAGGACTGTATTAACCCAATAACCTGTATTACAGTAACTTAAAATTAAGGAAAGAAACATGAAAGTTCTTAAGAGCAGGAAACCCTTAGGTGAGAAGAAACTCCTGGAAGGTAGAATGTGATTCCATTTCTTTACTTTTGCACCTATAGGAAAATTAGTATTTGCCTCTAAAAATGAATCGGGAAAGAAAAAAATTCTCTGATCATACCAAAAGAAAATCAGAAATGTAAAAGACCATTTTATTCTACTATATCATCCTAATTCAGACTTGGAGCTCAGTTAGGGCTGTTCCTTTCTTTCCCACTCATGTATTTGAGGTTAGTCCATAAACAAAAGTCGGTGCCTTCAAAAATATCCAAATGCGTTTGGAAACCTGTGACTAACAAAAGCAGCTTTGACTTTCAGTCAAACAATGAAATGACAGCAGTATGACAATGTGAATGGCAAACTGAATTGATTGTATGTTTGTTATAGATATCACGTGAACACCTATGCCAAAGTTTGAAATGGAAACAGGAGTCCAACAGATAAAGACATGTATTGGTGATACATGCATTCATATATGTGTATGCCTACACATATACCAACACACACACGTGTGTACCTATGAGACAGATGGATCTCTCTCTCCTGCTCTTCCCAGTCATCAACTCCAATGCTGGCACAGCTGTTTCTACAGAGGTGTAGTTAACTGGTCCCTCTGAGATTAATTCTCATCCCTCTTCCTACAGATGGTCCCAACAGGCCAATTGGATTTGGAAACTCTAAAGATGGATGCTCACTTGGAAGGCAAGGATTTTTTTTAATCAAAAATTTTTAGGAAGTGTGGATTTGTTTGGTGTTTTTTTGTGTTGTTTTTTTGTTGGCTTTTTTTTTTGTGTGTGTGTGTGTGTCTGTGAGTTTTGGAGTCAGGGGTTGCTTTTTGTTGGATTTTTTTTTTTTGCACTGAGGTCACTCATGAAACTGGAAAGCAGGCCCTTGTTTTATCATTGGGAAATACTACTATTTACTATAAGACTATTGGAGAAGCAGTGTTGACCGTGTGGTCTTTCTCACAATAGGCAAGGATACAGACAACATAACTGTAGAACTGTAGCTGAGCTGCAGAACAGTTACACACAGAAGTCACTGTGAACCAATCCTACCAAAAGAGAAGAACATGGAGAGCAACGTTGCCACCAATTCTTCTGAAAGCAAATAAAAAACTTTAACCCAGAGAAGAGAAAGTGGTGATATTCCCGAGTATTAGGATTAAAGTACTCTAAGTAAAAGCAGCTCACCATTAAATTCCAAAGTGAACTGCAATTCAGAGTTTAGTGAGGGAACAGCCCAACCAGCTCTGCCAGATAAGCAAACTATTTTGGAAGAAGCATTTAGGGGAAGCTTTACACAAATATGTTACATATCTCAATCTTTAAGCCATAACAAAGCTGATTAAAATAAAAAGACACGTTTGTATGCACACCGGGTAAATCTACCACAGGAGGCTGAACACCCTCATCAGTCCTACTTGAATACATTTCCCTTTGATGCAAAGGCTTACCCAGTAAGAGACACGATTATCTGCGTTGTTCTAAACATGAAAGCAAATACAAGTTTTTCAGCATTCAGCTTTCATCCAAGCACCAACCTATACAAACTGGAAAGCTGAAACAATTTAACATGGCAGCTACAAAAACAGAATAAAAGCATTCAAAAGCTTCATTTCTCTGCCATGTGAATTGCATCACTTCCAAACCAGCTTTCTCCTCACTGGCTTTACAACGTGGAACACAGATTTCTTTAAGACACATACACTTCTGATCTATTATTTATTAATTTTAATGCTTCAATGTGACTAAGTGATCATCAGTGGACAATACTGCAGGCTGACAGGCCTTACAGGGCTGCTGTGGGTAACTTCAGACAAAATGCAAAAAAACCAACACACTCACGTTCTTCCTTCCACAGGATGGAAATGCTTATCCATAACCTGCACCAGAGGAATACAATTTTACTCAGATTCTGTTTTCTTGCACAATCACCAGTATCCAAAACAGGATTAAAGAATACAATATCAAAAATGCAGCATTGGATAATGCATTCAGTTTTGGACCCCTCAAAAGACATCAGTGTGTAGGCCAAACCTTTCCACCCTGAGGACGCAAAGAGGTGCAGGCAGTAGAGCACTTACAGGCTGCCCAGAGGGAGTGTGCAGTCTCCATCCTTGGAAGTTCACAACACCAGAAGGTAGGAAGACCTGAGCAAGCTGGTCTGCTCTCATAGCTGACACTGATTTAAGTGCATTTACATGCAATTCCAGGAAAGAAGAGAATTTATACAGCCTGGATTCTTGTGGCTGCTTTCTACCTATGTTTCTATGCTTTCTAGCCTATGTTTCAACCCAAACATTTCCTGCAGTAAAATTTCATAATGCTCATGGCTCTGTCTCACTACTACCCTTCATCTCCACCTCACCTTCTTGAGGCATTAAGCGCAATCCTGCCAACTCCATCTCCTTCAGACATCAGGCTGAAGAATAAACAAAGATATTAGCATTCCATTCCCCTAAAGGACAGTTTAGCAGGAAGAAACCACAATTCCCACAGCACACACCTATTCTTGTGGGCTGGCCGTTCGTGTTCACCGGCACATACACTCTTAAGAGGGCCTCCATTGGCACCAAGCTGTTCCAGGAAATCTTGTGGTTAATTCTGAAACACTTCAAACTCCATATGCATACTCCAAGGATAGCTTAAGTCATAAACTTAATAAAAAAAAAAAAGACAACAATGAAGTTATTCCCTTTGGTTTACAGAACTCTCTATTGTTTAAAGGGAGTTCCTCCTTCCCCACTCTTGTGCAGCTCATTATTGGATAAAATATGACACATCTCCTTCAAAAGTAAATGTATTTGAAAGGGAAAGTATTTTTCCCCATCAAATTTTGAGAATAAAAGCAAGTACAATACTGCTGAAGGGCACGGAACATAAAGCTTCGCTTGAAAGAAGGCTAGTAATACCTGAACTGCTTGCCCCCAGAAAGTACAAATTAACAGACTCTATCAGACAAGCACTTCACAGCTTCGAATTACACAGACACTGGTTATTTTCCTTTCCACAGAGGTCCCAGCACTGAAATGCCTTGGCATAGGAAAGGCATTACCTTAAAGCATGAGTTTATTGGTCCCTACTGCACTTTACACACAATCCCATACCAATTCACAGCTGAATTGATGTTCCGCAACCCAGATGAGCAGAAGGCCCTTTAGCTGGACCGTTCTCTGCACCACAAATGGAGAGGGGGATCCCACAGCCAGAAGAAAGCACTATAGCTGCCACTGCCCTTCAATACAACTTCAGACATTACCCAGAGGGATTATTTTCACTGTCAAAGGCACTTTACAAAAAGAAAAAGTAGCTGCAGAGAACTAATACGGTATTACAAGGTCTTATGTATTAACCACGGCCTTTCAGACCTCACAGAGCACGATTCTGAGGCCACAGCTACAAAGCTGATAAAACATTACTAAACTGCCATTTATCCAAATGTTCGGGCAACCTTATGGTGGAAACACGTCCCCTCGGTGGAGTGAGAGACGCATCAGGATTCATAGCCTAAAACTAATCCCAGATAGATATTTTGGGAATTAGAGCTGTAAATGTGGAATATTCTCTTCTTAGATTAAACAGGTTATAAAATTATCCAGAAATGCATTCTTAATTCAATAAAAAACTCTTCAGCATATAAAAGGATTTATAGATGTATCAGTTGCAAAACCAAATCACAGAAATAACCTAGAGCAAACTCATCCTTTTACAGAGATGTCGAAGTCCTCGGGGGCTCCCAGTCAGGTAAGAATAGAAACTCCTGAGACATTTCCAAGCAACCACAGAAATACTGCCACAGAATTCATTTAAAGCATTCTCTGTACAGTGGTAAATATGCTAAGGCATACACAGTAGTGCTAGACAAGTTTTATACAATCAAACCAGTAGGAACCATAACAGCATACTAAACAGTTCCAAACTCTGTAAAACTACTTTTAACACTCATTACTTTATTCAATGCAGAAATTCAAGGAAATTGTTCTGAAAATTAACTATTTTGCGGTGTGTAATGCCCAAATTATCTCTGCTAAATGCAAATCAATTGAAAAAATCCAAAGAGAGGGAATGAATTATTTTTCACCATCAAGTATTTCCTCCTTAACCCCCAAACCCAGTGTAAAGTAATCAAAGCACATCCAGTCAAAATATAATCTCCAACAGTTAATAACCATTTCTATTACTTGCACAGTGTATTGGTGCTGAGTTTAGCATACTGAATGTCTAGCTATGAGAGCCAAACATAAATTAACAAAAGTTCTTATCATGCACAGTGTTCAGTTTAATTTCAACAACACTCTCATCGCACTTTTAGAAGGTGAAAAATTCAGAACGAGACATTAAAATAAAACAGAAGGAAGACAGTAGAACTGAAAACAATGCAGTGATGGAAGAAATATTTAAATGTTCTTAATGCCTCAAAGTAGATACACTAATGGTAGCTCAGAAAGAGTTTGCAGAAAACAAAGGTGATATCAATGCAAAGAGCTACTGGCTAAGAAGACCAGTGCAAGGAATGTATAAAGAAACATTTCCACTATTTCATTCTCAACACAGCTTTAGCTTGCAAACATTTTAAGACCTACTTTATTGGTTTTGTATGGAATACTAAGGAAGTTTCATCTATAGCAACAAACACTGACATGCATTGTCAGTAGCAATGTCATCTGGGGACAACATGCTTTAAAATCAGCTCTGAATTAGGCACTGCATGAAACCACATTGTCCCTCTGGGAAAGATTAAAACTTCTTCCTTAAACACATGAAGAGTGCTATTATTTATCAAAGTAACTGGAGGAATGAAGCAATCACTACCTTTCACAATAAGCCTGGAAATCAACGGGCGAATATAACAGCCAAAATAAAAAATGGCGAAGGAGATGAAATCGGGCTCCTTAACTTCAGTTCCAAGAGCAAGGCCGCAGCAAAACCCAACAGCCCTCAGCATACCACCATATATAGCGGGCTATCAGCTGCATTCCTCTGGCATCACTTGAGTAGCAAGTCACGGTTGCTTGTCTGGTTCTCGTCCTGTAGCTCCACTGTGCTGAACCCACACAAGTGCTTCACTGCCGTCAGCACCAAGCAGATGTTGATAATGCCTCTAAGAGTACAATGGCAGCTGCTTTATCGCCAGGGCCTCCGCAGTAGAGCTGGTGTGGCTGACTGTCAGATAAATGTGCCCTAGAATAAGACCAAAGCCAAGGGATCTACACCATTTACATCAGTGAGAAGGGAAAAGTTTCTCACCTGCATAATACAAGGACCAGCCAGTGCTCACAGAAGGCCAGCCTTTTGCTCTCAGCACTCAGATCCCCATTGCCCTGTGCTGTTTCCAGCCACAGGACAGAGCACGGCCCCACTCGGTCACCCTGCAGGCCTCCCTTGATCAGTTGCTGCCTCTCCTCTGCTCGAAGGGCATGCAGGCAGAAGCGAGGCTGAGGAGAGAGGATGAGGCAATGAGCAAGCTCTCAGCTTGCTGACAGGGCCTGGGGAGAATAGGGAGTGCTGGGCAGGGTTAGAGATTGAAATTCCATAAACTTTTTTGGATCCTATATTAACTGCTTTCAATGCCAAGTAAGCCTCTATCAAGCATGTGACTGAAACTTGGCAGCAAGGTAGGTGAAGTAACTCAACATGAAATGTTTGTTCTTTAGGTAATCATTTAACACACACAATGACCGAATGACTTAGAAAACTGTGCATCTTGCACTTGCAGAAAACTTGGCAATCTCTTGATTAAATAATCCTTTGCTACTTGGGAAACTTAAAAGATTATTTTTCCCCCCTTGAAAAGGGAGATTAAAAATAAAGTGCTCCAAAGCACGAGTGAGCAGAGCTGCACGCCCCAGATCAGGTCAGACTGGCGCTGTAGTTAAAGTGGTTTTGTTCAATTCTGAGTTTTAAAACAGAAAAAAAAGCTACATACTATATATGAACATTACATGTACATCAGTCTGGTCAAGTGGCAAAGCACCTCTTCATTTTTTGTTTTTCAGTCCCATTTTAATTTACTAATGATAGGAAACACATTTCGATAATTGCTTTAAACTTAGGTGTGTAATTTAGCCCCTTCCATTCTTTTCAAAGGAAGTTTCACTGTATCATACCACTGAAGCACCACCAGGCAATAACACTGCAGCGATTTTCTCAGTAATTCTAGGGATCTTCCCCTCTTCTCCAAAACTACATTGGACATTACTGCCATGGAAACAAAAGCTATGATCCATTTTCAACATCTTGGAAGGAGTGCCACACTGTATTAAATAGTTTTAGGATGAGCTTCGTAAGACATAATTAACTTTCTTTTCACTTTAAAGCACTTGGGTAATAGTACTTAAAAAAGAAAGAAAACCAATCTGTAAGTAGCACAGGAAACATTAATAATACTTCAGAATGACTTTTTTTTTTTTTAGTAGAATAAGTCATCATTAACTCACAGAGTGATTTTGCTTAAAGGTTAAATTCATCCATTTTCCATTATAAAGTTGAAGCAATCTGAATTCATTGAGTGATGACACTGTATCTGTTTCAGCCACTGGACCAGGACTTAGGAACACCTCTCTACACAGATACTGGCTTTTCCCACAAGAAAAGAGAAAGTGGCTACATTTGTAAAATCTTTAAGGTGTTAAGTTTTTCTGTATCAGTAACAGATTAAAAAAGTTAATGGCTTTGGCACTGCTACATTGGGATTTGGAAGACAGATTCAGATCTTAGCTCTGAAGTAGATTTCTTGTGTGACCTTGCTGAGTAATTCTATTTTTGAAAATTCATTGTTTCATTAACATTGAAGACCCTGAAAAGACAGACAAGTGCCTGCCAATTTAGACTCTTCAGCTCATTTGCAGCTTTCTGGGTGCACTACATAAAAGCAATATCATTCAACGCTTTTGAGAGCAGAAAGGACTACCCTGGTCCTCCCAGAAAATTCCAATCCAACCACAACGGAAAGGACAGCCTGGAATTTCTGAATCAAGGTGAGCAAGTCACACTGCTGCCTTCCAAGTTAAATCGCTCGCAAAATGACAGAAAAGCTGCATGGAAGTTTGTTTTTTCATAATATTTGTATCTAACACAAAATCTTCTTTATTCCAAAGACAACATTTTAGCTGCATCTATTATTTTTTCTACTTCAAGTACTAGGCATATGGTTGTGGAAAGAAGGTTGCCTATTTTACTGGTGTTCTTCACAGCCGTCAGGTAAAACAGCATACAAAAGGATAGAATCCTGCAGAAATGTAATAAATTCTAATGCATTGTGATAACCAGAAATCAAGTTCAGCAAAGTCATTTGACAAGATTAAACTGCCAGAGCAGTTTTACAAAATTCAAGCAATAACACCATTTAAAAACTTGCAGCTCCGTAAGTCTTCAAAGCTAAACTCACTGAGCTTAGCTTTCCAGTACTACTCAATGACAATCTTTCTGCTCAATTACTTACTTGCTAGTCACTAGCACTTTCCTTATAAAATCACCCAGGTTGGAAAAAGATCCTCCAGTCCAATTTTAATTCATGCAGGACTGGCTTATAAATAACCACGCCAAAACATCAAGTCCAGTCCAAGATGCCTCATACTGTGTTTGCTTTTGTGCTATCACGTACTGTCACATTGCAGCAAACTGCTTTGAAAACAATCTAAGAACCTAAATTAGTCACATCAATACAGCAAATTAAACTCCTAAAGGGATGAGTGGCAGTATTCATTCAACTCAAAGTACAGCATTGTAAAGACACAAATACAATCTAATACAAACTAATGTCAAATTGCAATTAGAGGAGAGAGAATGCCCTGCTTCTGAATAACAATAATTTATCTCTAGGAAAAATAATTGTTTTCATCTTGTATGATGCAGACAGCACCTCTGTTTTAAACAAAGTTCTGGGACTTGCACGTTAAATATTTTATGTCATTACTTTAAGTATCAATATCTCTGAATTATTTTCAGACAGTTTGCAAATTCTGCAAATATCATGAGCATATATTACATTCCTATGACATTAACAGGGGAGAGAGTAAGAAGCTGCATTCTTAGGACATGAAAAGAAGTATTAAAAAAAAAGAACCCAAAGATTTTGGCACCTTGAACTGCCTGGTCCTACATACCTTCCTTTATTTTCACCTTCAGATATTGATACTGACATGAATGCCAATTTTTTCTGTATGAGAACTGGAAAATAGACAATGAAAGCTATTTTATTGATACATTAGAAAATGACAGTTGAGAATTGCTGTGGAAAAAACCCTACTGCTGGAGTTCTGACTTGGAAATAGCTAACCATGCTTTAGGGACAGAAACTAGCAGCTCTAAATATTTTGTTGTGAATAGGATGAAAATAAAGTAACACAAGCAATATAACTGATTGACATTCTAAGAGCACCATTTCTGACTACTCAGCATGCCCTACAAAGGGTAAGAGAAATAGGAAAGAGAAAAAAAGGCATCACAATCTCACCTTCTGAGATGGAATTGAAAGGGACCCACTTTTCTCCATCCAGATTCCAATGCACACCCCTACTTCCATTAAGAATCTAAAGAGAACTTCCTCTCAGCAGGTATTCTGAAGAGTGGTTTCACCAAAACCAGATTCCCATGACTTAAATATTCCACTGTTAACCATCATCAGTCACCCAGCTGGAGTACTTCCTGACAACAAGGGATCCCCAGCTCCCCCACTGACAAAGCACCCCAAGCAGTAACCGCACCAGCTGAGTCTGTGTGCAGCAAAGAACATCCCACTGCGCTGCTGCCAATCGTGAGGCCGGCTCCCTGCACTTCACAGGGAGCAGTCATTGGAGGAAACCAAAAATAACCTTGCAGCAGGACCAAGAATCGCAGTATAGTTCTTATAGTCCTCTCTGGAAGCTTACCTGAAGGAAGTAAAAAAGAGTGGTGACGTTACAGTCAGATGATCTTACCCTAGCCACAAAATCACAGACGTAAGAGTCTCAGTCCCGCTTTAAGGATATTTCCTGTTACAGCTCAGAGCAGATTCTTCAGCAGAGAGGAGAATCTACATACATGACATGTAACACCAGCTATTTTTGGAAGCTAGGAACCTCCACCTAATGCTAAGTGGCATGTATCAGATGCGTGCAGAAGTCAGTTTTCCCAACTGCTTCCCAAAAGAAGAGGAAAACACTCAAGAACTTTTAATTAATACTTGCATTCATAATTTACACAACTTGACTCCACTACACACCTGTAGAATTGATACGTCCATATATTTGGTGGGAATTGACAAAAAGGGCACTGAAGACAACTGAAATTCACATTATCACTACCATCACCTTACATAATTATTTAAAAGCTTACTCAGGCTACCTCAGTCCCTAAGATAAAAGATCATTACAGCATTACATGGCTCTAGCACCACTGTAGCCCTTGTGGAGCTTATTGCTAAAGTTGAGGCCCCATATTTTGCTTCTGTTCATCTGAATTCCATTAAACTTCCTCTCTGTCAAAGTAATGAGCAGATCACACTAGCAAGTCGCACGTCCTTTGAAATGAAAGCAGCAGTGCAATGCACAGAGCATAATTCACAGGACTTTCCCTAAGGTAAGCCACAAGCAACCAAATTCCAGCACATAAAAAAGTCCTATAGGCATGAGAAGGATCGTCCTTGTGTCCTAATCCTCTACAAGTGAGATGCTCCCTTGTTCCCTTGGGCTGGAAGTACAGGTTATTCCAGCTCACAAAATATCCTGTCCTCTTCTTCATACAATAACTAAAACTGTAACTGCATTATAATCACTTTATTACAATTATATTCACATACACATATAACTACACAGATTTCATAATCAAGAACACAATTATAAATTCAAGAATAAGAAATTAACTGACCTATGAGATTCCAAATGGAACAGACCTTCTAAAATGAAGATATTCAGAACTCTGGATGTGGAACATGAGCAGCAGCAATTTTTCTGCAAATTAAATCTCAGTGGTACCAATTAGCAGGAAATAATTGAGATAGGATTCTCAATTCAGTGTTCACAACACTGCTTCTATTGCAATCTCCATAATCCAACAGACTTTTAAAAACTTTTCACCTTCAATTTCCAGAGAGCCCTTATTGGCAGTGTTGTTTTATAAATGAGACACTCTTATCTGCAAATATCCTAACGACCCTGCACACGTTCTGCTCCAGGCTCTCTCACCCCATTCTTCAAGAACTATTCACCTCCAAGCAGGACTTCCCCTTTGCACTGCTTTTAGTTCAACCAGTCTGTCACACGACTGGGATCACTACACGAATCCTGAACTGGGTGCAGGCAAACTGCACAGGTGTATTTTATCTTCAAAAAATGAGCTAAAGGTCTCATCTTTCTTAACCCATCTTAAGAATATTTTCCACTATCGGTCTTCATTCACAAGAAACCATCAGGCACTGCAACAGGCTGGCATCAGAGCATATAAAGAGAAACAGAGCACACTCCCTTAAGTTACCGAACAATGTTGCCCTAGCACAGTTTTCCTTCCCTAGCCTGTTTTCTTCCTCTGTGTCAGAAATACCATTTTTAAATCATGGGCTGTTTTCCTTCTCTCATCTTTTCCTTTTACTAGAAAGGTCGTAATGACCAAAGAGAAAAGACTGTAATACAGAATCTCAGGATTTCTAGCCGGAAATCTCTATGAAAAATGAACTTTAACAGCTAATATTTCTAAAAAACATAAATAAAACCTATTATAGCTGAAACCATAAATGTTACTTAACCATCCTCAAACACCTGAAGATAACTCTTCCTCATCGTAAATTAAGAATTACTACAATGTGGTGGGACTTGTAAGATGCGAGCTTATCTTGAATTGTGAACGCTTTTCTCCACTGTTAATTTCATAGATATTTCAACAGGCAAGAAATAATCTTCCTATCAAGGACTAAGCAAAGATGTGGGGCCACAGGCACTATGCAATGGAAAATAGGGTCATTTTACCTGACAAGCAAAGATTGTATCACCTGCTGACTGGATCACCAAGCAGGTGTGACTCATACTCCATATATTCACCATATTAAAAGGAATTTAGCTTTGAAATCTTTCCTTGCATTTATGCTTCCTTAAATGACAAACTTCTTCTTATACATTTTCTTCTTCACTGTCTTTAAGCCGAGATAACCAGAATCACCCGTTATGTTTTCTGAACCAGTGCATCACATATTATTCCAGTTACTCATCACACTAAAAACTCACCTTAATGCAAACAACTTCTGACATGCATTATGCCCATAATACAAGAGGAAGTTTGCCAGGAAGAAAAAAAGCACACGTACTAAGCAGCTTCTAAAACAAATTTAAAAAAACCACCAGTTTAAATGATTTGTCAGAAAGCATGTTACCTTCGTCAGGAAAGGGAAAATCTGCACTGACAGAAACCACAAGTTCCAAAGAACAGCACCTTTTCCAACCCAGCACTATAATAGCCTTTGCATAGCTGACACCTCTCAAGAGTAGCATTTGAAAGTCTAAACTACACTGCTGATTCTATTTCAGCTACTTAAGAGAGAAACAGATCAGTAAAAATGAAACATGAAAAAACTGACATGTCACTTAGCTACTACAGTGTGAAAACTCATTAAAAGTTAAGCTTAATTTACAAATGCTCCCAACAGGACCCCTTGTATTTCTCAGTGTTTGCAGCACTAGAAACAATGGCCACCTAAGCAGCATGCCTGCTTTTGTTATTAAAAGGTAGGCAGACTTCCTAAACATTAAAACTCTGCAAGTTCACAAAGTCAGTCCTTTGCATATT
The DNA here is from genome assembly GCF_026119805.1 of Tympanuchus pallidicinctus. Taxonomy (NCBI): domain Eukaryota; kingdom Metazoa; phylum Chordata; class Aves; order Galliformes; family Phasianidae; genus Tympanuchus; species Tympanuchus pallidicinctus. The sequence continues at coordinate 11,005,955 of NW_026294747.1, forward strand.
CAGGAAAATCATGTAGGTTTTGATTATAATGTTATGTATTTAATTAAAGCGCGTTTCAGAATAAATACGTCACAACAAATGAATCCAAGAAGCACTTCAAAGACAGAACAAAGCAGTTAAAATCCAGAAGAGACCTTCAATTCATTTTACTATTGGTAAGCTACTGATATACCAGAAGCTCTCCTATGAATTAATCTATGCTTACCAGCATTCAGAAGATCACAAAGCCAAGTAGACAGGCTAACACACTGTAGTTATCATGTGAAATTCTTACTTCAAGGGATTCTGAATCAAACTGATGTCACTACATTATATAAATTTGAAACGAACAGCAGATTTAAAATATTTTTCCTGCAACAACTCCCATGACTTTAGAAAATAATTCAGATTTGAAATCAAGTAGATGAATGACAAAAAGGATGCACGTAGGTGGGTTACCATTTTCTATATGGTAAGGTGAGACCAACACATTGGTTAGAGCATCACTACCTAATGCCAAGCACAGCCTACATGCACCCTTACAACTTGTGAATTTTACTTCCCTTGTCATTCTTTAAATCATGGACCAACAGTGGTAAAAATGCTTGTGGAGACTTCAAAACCAAGAATACACAACTTCACTCAGTAAATGCCTACCTTCCACTATTCAGAAACAGGATTTGTGGGCTTTGAAAAGCAAGTGTAATCCTAAGGAAACTTTTCTAAGAGAATCTAAAAAAAAAAATTAATTTACAAAACTTTTGTACATGCAATGAAGTCCTCATACTCCAATGCTACTGTCCCCACAAACGATCCATTAAAACTTGCTACCTGAAAAAAATTACAAGCCATCAAAATACAGTAAGTGCAATGTTGTATATGCAGACCGTGCAGACAGACATAGCACATGCACCTGGATAAAATGCATACATACCCACGCCCTGAGAGAGTGCTAGAGAAAAACTCAATATATAGGGCCTGTAGGGCACTGAATATTCCGATCACATATGTCAGGTTTGGGTCCTTCCAATCAAGGCAGGACAAGGAAGGAAAAGCAATTAGACATGATATTCCACATAATTAATAAGAAGAATCAGGTGAAAGAAAAAGACTACACGGAAACACTTCTAGGAAAAGACCAGGTGTTTTGAAAGCGGGGTGAATAAATTTCGTTTTGTCTTGAAATCCTCTCTGAAAGGTTGCAAATGTTCATGCCACTGCTCTCAGCAGCAATTACTCACTTGGAAGCTGCCACTCAGCTGTCCCCATGACAACAACAAGCCCTTCTTGCTCGCCTCCAGAAGACAATGGAAATCTTAATTACTGCCATTCATTCTGCTGACACTTCAAGTGAAGCAAAATTCGACTCATTAAAGAAATAGAAATACCAATTTCAGATTTCAAAAGCGATAGCTTTCCCTCAAGCATCCTGCTCTTTTCCATTTGCTCCCAACGGCATGCAAGAGCTCAGCCTTGGGGAAAAATAAACACAAAGCTCTTCCAAGTGATTGGGTTTTGGTTTGGGGTTTTGAGGTTTTTTTGCAGCTTGGTTGTTGTTGGGTTTTTTGTTTGTTTAGTGATACTCTACGTATTGTTTTGGAAATAAATCAATCATGCTTTAGACCTTGCAAACTCTTAAACTCAGATATTAGAAAATACATTTAGATTCACTAATAAAAACACACAAGGGAACAAAAGAGGAACAAACTGTGGTAATTCTACTCCACACTACTACAAAGCACAAATTTCAGGAGGTATTTAGTATGACCACATAAAAATGTTTTTCACCAAGCTGGCAAATGCATACAGCTCGATCATCTCATCATTTGCCACTAGTTGTAGCACACTTGGAACATCAGGTTAGATCACAGAGCAAAGGAGAGATTACTACCCTTCTAACATACGTACACTACCCTAATCAACAGTTAGTACCTGTGAACAGACAACACTTTCACTCCCTTGCTTGACCAAATACAATTTTAAAAAGTCAGCTCACAGAAGAGTAAGAAACAACAAATGAGAACAAAGGTGAATCTTCCAAGATCTGAAGCCTAGATGAACATTTTGAGCACAGACTACAGCCAACACGATGAGCTGCAAACCAAAACAAAGCAACAGAACCAACGTGCAGAGGAATAAAGAAAAGTTATTTATTCTGATGTTACAGGGTGGCCTGAGTAGGACATCTAAACCCAATCTGGAAAAACCTTCCAGTGGAAAAGTACCAGAACAAATATTGAAGAAGGACACTTGGAAATCATTAATACTGAAATATTTCAAGTTTAATGAGGAGAACAAAACCATACTTTCAACAAAGAGAGAAAGAATAATTATTGACCAGTAAGAGGTTTGTACTGATGGAAAGGCAGCATTACACTGCCTTTTGATACAACATTTATTTGGTCTCTCTAAAAAAGATGATGGGGAACTTAAAATTTTGTGAGAGAACACAAAACTGAGTGTTTGAAGAACTAAAATCTGAACTAAGCATACGGTTTTTCACTGACACCACAAATACTTCACAAGCCTGACCAAAATATTTCAAGAAGCCTCAAGTCAGCACAGAGACAGCATCCCCAAGACTTTAGGGAAGGGATCTAAACCACTGTTAAATCATTAAAAGAACAGAGGCAGAAATAAATAATTGTACACGCTGCTAGGTATGGTACTTAGAAATTTTTTTAAAAAAAAAGTCCTTCTTATCCCAGTATTTAATCTTCGACTAACTGGATTCCTACTCACCTGAAATTTCTTACCAAGGGCATCATTTCTATCTCCATCCAGAATTCATTAAGGTACTCAATACAGCAGCAAAGGACAAAGTCAACTTGACTACTCAGAAAACACAAGTTTTGTTGTTGTTTTGTTTTGTTTTACCTAAAAAAACATCCTTCTATGTAAACTGCTGAATTACTTATTAGTTCAAGGTAGCAGGCCTTTCTTTCTGCGTATTGTTCCAAACAACACTGACTGCTGACTGCCTTTCTGAAATGCACATTTAACAACAGCAAGTCATGATCTAAGCTAATGCACACAATTTTGCAGCCCTCTACAGAATGTTCTAAACCAGCACATACACAGAATGTTCCATGTATATTAATTTAAAAAATACAATCCACAAGTAAAGAACAAATCCATGGCATTAATAACCTGTACTTACTTTGTTTAAACTGTCATGCTGTAGAAGTTAATGATCAAGAGTTGTAGACTATGACCAATATCAACCTAAAAAATTTCCTTGAAGGGACAAATGATTCTGGAGTACTAAGGGAATTGTGTAAATCAACATCTTAATCTAGACATGTTTGGTAAAGACAGATAATAATAGAAAAATGGTGCTTGAATGCAAGTTTGTACAACATTTTAATGTAACCAATCCTTGTCACAAAAGTACATAGTGATACAAGTTGCCAGAATCACTAGAGAAATCCAAGCCTTTCTACAAAGCACCTGCATTTGATATTTGTCCAAGAGCTGATCACTGATGGCTGGCATTATCAGGAAGATACAGATGCACAAGTTCTTGGTATCATGCAACACCTAAAGCAAAGATTGCAGGCTTCACTTTGGCAACAGTTAAGACTGAAGAAGTGCAGTACAATACAAGAAGACTGGAATCCAGGTTGAAAATTTGACATTGTGACAGTAGTTTTAGAGTTACTCATAGTCTTTACAATGGTAGTAAAAGTAACAAGATGCATGCATATACAAGCTCATATTTCTCAGCTGTTTTCTTGTTGGTACTAGAATTTATTCCAATGCAAGGCTTAACTAGCATTCCAAATCAGGTGAAAAAGTGGTGATCTTAGCTCCAGCAAGATTTACTATACCTTTAACTAACTGAAAACGAAGCATTCCTGAAAGTCACATGTGAAATAAAGGAATAAGCTTGCATCCTGCCAACTGCTTATTAGCTTAAATCACTCTACATGCTTTGCTGGCTATCTTCAGCACCTACACCTCTACTTTAATCATATACTATCTACGTAATGCATAAATGGGATATGAAGAATGATTCTCTTGCTGTACTCTTTGGCCTTCCTCTCTTCCAGGAAACAGAGCTCATCTACTAGCAATAGCCAATTATATTTGTGTTCTGCATCTCTCTTACATCAGAGTCTTCGTATTTTTAAGTCTTTTTATAAAGTTACAAAGTGATAGAAGCCAGTATCAACTGTCAATATGCAGTCATAATACTAAATCCAAAAAACAATCCAGTAAAAGTGATTCTGATTTTATTTATTGAATTATAAAGCCCCTGTGTTTGGGGACTCATCACATTCTGTAAATGCTGCAATTTGTGCTATGCACAGAAGATTTAATTCCTTCCATTTCAGGAAGGCAAACACTGGTTTTACTAGTAGAAAGAAGCAACATCTCAGAAACAATAGCTTCCAGATACCAGTAAAATTAATATCAACCAGAATTCTGACTTCTAGCCCAAGGGGTATGGGAACTTTTTCAAGCATTGTCTGTTTTTCCTTAAAGACCTTAGAAGAACATTCCAATTTACAACCATCACTACACGTCATACAAGGCAATTAGCACAGAAGGAGCAAAATATAGATTTTAATATATAGATAATATGCTAGATTTAAAAGGGTGAAAATTCTCAGCACATGTTCATGTTCTAATTTTAGGGAAAGTGAATTCCAAGTTAAAATTATAACCATTTCTTCAAATATGGCAAATAGAAAAAACACTACGCTTTTAAGGTGTGCTCAGCACTTAACACATCTCACACCTACAGAAGGTGTTCCATGCTATTTACACCACAGAACTATTTGCCTCTGCAGTGTATTTCTGACGTACCCTCCAATGTCCTCATTCTCACACACAGGTATTTTCAGCTACACATTCACAACTATAGTTAAAAATCTTTTGCTCTTTACTAATCAAAGAAAAAAAATAAATCCCCAAGAGAACTCTTCATGACTGCCCTGTGATCACACAGGCATTTCCTGTCAGATTGAATTTCACATATATTCGTTTGCTGACAGCCTACCTTAGAGATCCTTGTGGGCAGCAAAGACAACTATCCATACACTGCCTGACATGTAAGCAAGTATATAACGTGCAACAAAGGTAAGACTCCATTAAATAAAAACATTTAAATCAAAAACATTCTTAAATCATAAGAACAGAACCAAATGAACAAGTTGGATGGGAAGAATGATGGCAGAGGTGTTCAGGATGAAATGGATATTTTTTTTTCCTTACATCTTTAGATGCCATCTGTGCTATTGCTTCTGCCCTCACCATTTGGCAACATCTTTTCATTAGAGAATACTTTCTTAGGCAAACACCAACATTTACCAATAACATCTGACCAAGGGACGTTTTGTGATAGTAATGCAGGGCCATGCAGCACCCCCTACAGACATCTGTCCAGGGACTGAACAGTCACCTTGGTCCTAAAGGCATTTCCTATTTCTCTCTTTACCCTACAGTTGTCAAGGAAGATTTCCTCAGATTCTGCATACATGAGAATTTCCCATAAAAGAGCACAACAGTACGTGCAAATGATGAACCTGAACCCTTCCATGGCTACTTTGAATCCAGAATATATCAAGAGCAGAAAGGAAGCAACGGCTGTCATCTGGAAACAGACAATGATGTTTTGAACTGAAAAGTGGCCCCAGGACTGAGTACCTCATCACATGCAGAACTCAGAGCATCACATCTCAATAGAGCAGTCCTACGGATTGTTTTTTCCTTTTTCTTCTTGAACACTGGTATAACAGTGCAGTGGTTCACAAGAAACATTCTTGGTCTCACAAGAAACTATCCTAACTCACTGATTTCAAACACCCAACAGCTTAGTTGTAAGGAAAATTTCAGTTTAAAACTTGGAAAATTACGACATTTCAGCAACTGACGTCTTTAGAACAGCTTGGGCTTAAAAAGAAAGGGCTTGTCTTCAGGAGCTTTTAGCATCTGAAATACAGAAAATCATGACCCAGCAGGGGGAGAGTGGGCAGAAAAATAATACAGAGAGAAAGCACAACTGAGTGAAATCATGGACCCTGGTGCATAGTCATAGAAAGGTTTACATTAGGCAAATGCACTGCAGATTTGTCTTGTTTTCAGCACATAGAAATTGGGCAAATCTGAAAGACAGCAGCAATAAATCCATTAGAAAAGAAGGAAAAAAAAAAAAAAAAGCATGTTGCCAATGAAGGAACATTAAAAACTAGTAGATATTAACAGACCAGTGCAGCTCATCAGTTTGAACAATTCTCAATTCTGCATGAAAATTTTAGGATTACAAACTGACAAAAGCTACATATTGAATATTCTACATTTTACAAGATTTCTTATCCACCTACAGTAACACAATGAAGAGAGAAAGTAAACCTGCTTGTAATCCTTCCATGTGCATTCTTCTGCGCTCAGAATCCGAACAAAAACTGGGTTGCCTCTTTCCCCGTCCAAAAGCAATACCAACACTCTTCAGACATCCCACAGCAGCTCAAAACAGCCACAGTTAAAGCAGAGGTGCTTAGCAGACACACCTGAAAAATCACTCTAATTAAAATCCAGTTGTCCTGCAAGATAATGTACGTCCTTTTCTCTAATCCTTACGCACACAAGTTCTTTTCATTAGTGTGAACAACTTACAATAGAGAAACTCTTAAGAACAATGTTCCCAGATCTCTGACATCACCTGGAACCCACCTTTCTTTGCATCTTGCCAACAGAAAACAGAGGCACAGTTAAAAGACTCCGCAATTATGAGCAATGCTCTTATGTTGTCTTTTAGTTTCCTCCAGGCTTCTTTCAAAGCAATGGAACAAACAGGCTGTAGGAAAATGAAGTGAAACTCTGTGGAAGACGGCAGGAGGACAGAAAGGAAAGCAGGAAAAACAATTGGCTGAGAAAGACAGAAGACAATTAACTTTTCAGAACAGTAATAAATGAAACAATTACTCAGACATATAAGGAGCTACAAGCACTGTAAATCACGCCATACTTCTAGTCTAGAAGTCTTACCCAGCACACAGCAGACAAATGTAAAACGAATCATTTTACTACAGCCACATTTGAACAAACTTAAACAAAGGGAGTAACCTGGCAAGAAACCAGAGTAGGGACAGAACTAATGACATGTCTTAAAGCAAGTAAGACAAGCTTTAACTTGATGCAGTTTAACAGGAGAGCTAAGGAACACATTTTCGAAAAAGAGTGATGAAGTTAAAGCAGGGGATAAAACATGGATTACATAGATGGGAATAAGGACAGGATAGGGAGGAAACATGCTACAGAGCACTAAGAAGCTACAGTCACCTAGCAGAGCTACAAGGCAGATACAACTTTTTAAGCAATGAAAGGGGCATCAAAATGAGGGCACTGTAGGAATTTGGAAGGTAAAAGGGAACAGGAGGTAGCAGTAGACTAGATAAATACAGAATTTTCATCAATCATGACACTGTAAGCAAAACATAATAGTAAAACACCTGAGAATCTGCAAGGGAAGAGGGCCAACGCACAAACATGTCTGGAAATGAGACCTTAATTTCTTACAAAAGGACCCAATTTTCCACTTGAAGTCAGTAGTGTCTGAGAGATGTGTTGGGGAAGCAGGAACAACTTGGAGCATAATTACATATTGTCTAGGCACCCCCCCACATGAGAACATGCACTCAGCCACTGCAGTCCTCTTCACTGTGATGGTATGTATACAGTAACACTTAGGTGTTATTGAAGTTATGAATAAATGGAACCACTAAGTGAGCTGAAAACCTGAGGTAAATTTTAAAAACGTTAGCAGCATCAACACTATCTGCATTGCAGTCCTGTGAGCAGTGTACAGAGGCATCTGCCTGTCAACAGGACTCCACATCTATTTCAAATAAGTGTCTTCAATTTAAGGTGGCTTTCCTCAGCAAACAAGGAAGCAGTGATCTATTTTTTTTTGCAAAAAAAAAAAAAAAAAACAACCAAACAAACTTAGAATATGTAAGTACTCATTTATTAAGTGCTCAAATTCATGATTATTTTCTGCAGGAAAAACGTCCTTCAAATGAATCTCAGAACTCATGAAACTGGATTCGCAACGTCATTAATCACACCCTGGTCAAAACAGCAGCATAGAAAGTGAGACTAAATATAATCTACACTTTATTTGAATAGATGCTATCTATTTTAACAATTTGTTATAATTCAGTCTTAGTTGACACATCCAAATTTAAACACAAATCACTGTATTGGTTATAATTTTCCTATAGTTAATTGTTTTAGAAACAACACATTTAAGCTACTACAATGTCATCATTTCTTCTTTAATAAGAACTTCTGAATTTGCATGAAGAAAAACGTGCAAATTTATGCCTTAGAAATTTTCTATCATTGCTCCAGCTTTTTTTTCTCCAAACCAAATTTTAACCAAATTCTACACTTCATATTTCACCAAGTACTTCACAAACCAGGACTTCTCTGTCATTTACAAGCCAACAGTTTCCTTTATTTATACTTGAAAGAACGGAAGGTTCTGTGCGTAAAGCAGGCTCAAAGTTAGTCTTGACAGTGAAGTTCAAAAACAATGCATTAAAAGCACAAACTCCCAGAACTGTTGGATGGTCCTTTGTTGCTGCATAACCTGGACCCCCTAACACACCAAGTCAACCCTGAAGACAAACCCCTGCAAGGAGTTCTAAGGGATGCAGGAGGCACCCAGGCAGTTTCACCTCTAAGACAAGCATCCACAGCATAACTCTGGGGAAGCACACGACTGAGGTAAGAACTATAATAATTCTTTTACTCTGTTCTGTAAGTACTTTTAGTCAAAATTGGTAACTGAAGGGAGTACCAAACAGAATTCTGAACAGCCATTATCACTCAGGACAGCAACTTAGTATATATTTACATGCATACGGCAAAAGTCTTCAAAAATAAGCAAATTGCCTTTTCAGAAATCCATAGAATAACAAAAATACAAACAGCTACATTGAGATCTCTAGACATTTTCTGAAGAAAAAATAATAAAGGATATATTAGAAAATTGCTGCTAGAAGAAAAAAGTAAAATAGAGCTTGTTGCAACTGGTTCTGCCAGCCAAATATCAATATCATTAGAACAAGAACTGCAATTACATTTCTGTGCACAAGAGCCTGAAATACTAGATATGACAAAATAAACACAAAGAAATATTCAAAGTTTTGGTAAGAATTAATTCAGAAAGTAAATAGTTCACATCAGAGCAGTTACTTTGCATCGTATGCAGTTCATACCTTTGTCTCCTTTTAAGGAGGCTAACAGACAGCATTGTTAGAATGCTTACGTTTTTCCACAGTTTCTCTTTCCTGACAGAATGAGTTACAATGAATTGTCGCAATCTGTCATGCATTCATGTGATTGCACCCTTACCGTCAAGTGTAACGCGAGCCATGCCTGGAATGTGGAAAGGGACTTGAGGAGCCAGAAGGTAACGCATGGTAAGCAAGCCAGAAGTGACACGCATGCCTAAGGAAGGCAATATCCAGTGTACCTCAGCAGGGGTAAAACCAGCAGCACTGCTCTGCAAACAATCTTGCAAGTGCTCAGTTTAACACTGATATAGCATAGACACTCTTGCTGTTCCAAAGTTTGTCCTGTAGGTCACAACACTGGTGTGTTGGATCATCTACTCAATGACCACTTGCACAGCACCCAGGCTTTTCATTTCCCATTGAAATCTGACAGCCTTGGGGAGATTAAAAAAGGGGAACACAATACACTGGGGGTAAAAAGGAGGGAATGAGATAAACAAGAGAGAAGAAACCTCCCATAGCAGCCACATTCTATAAGAAAAGCATTCTTACCTAGCACTACTTTCCAAAGGGAGCACCTGAGGAAAACCATACAGGAGCTGCAGTCTGCACCTTAACTGACATCTCTCAGTCCCAGTTTCAGGATTGGATCTTCTCAACAGAGTTTAGAGGTAGTAATCTTGCAATCAACTTCTTCTCTAACAGTTTTCCTATTATTTTGTCTTCTCAGAGAGCAGCCTGTACTTAAGATTTATTCCCTGCAAGCAAAACTCTTTTTTCAAGTTCAATCTTGCTTAATGAGTTACTTTTTATTACGTGAAGCTTTTTAATGCATTGTTTATCCTATCAAGGCCAAGTAACTGCCGACATTCTAATCATGAGGCTCCTTGGGGAAAAAAGAAGGGTTCTCTTTGTTTTGGTTTGAGTCAATTTAAAAGCAGTCTCTATACTTGCCTGCAAAGCAACTATATAACATTTAAACCATTTAAATATAAAACTAGCCTGTCCACATTTCAAATATTGCAGAATATAAATTATATAAAAGTTTCTTCTTCGTATTTTGATCGTTCCCTCTCAATTATGAATTCAGTGCATTCCTTTCTAGCCCTAAATGAGAATGCTAGCATGAGCAGCACCAGCTATCTGCGCCAGTTCTTTCCAAATCCCAAAAAATAAATTTTTACCCATCCAAAAACAGATGCCAATCTCCCTCTCCCCAGTGAGAAAGATTCTACAGGCATATATAAAAATCAAATTATATAGGGAAATAGCTTCTAAAACCAGCTACAATTTAGCATACTACATTTCTGAATATATTTCATCAATGGCTTTGCCTTCCACTTTCTCTTCTTCCTCCTACAGGGAAAGGGAATGACTGAATGAAAAGCAAACAAAATGCACAGGAAGCTTTGCTCAACTGATTGAGTTATTCCAAGAAAATGCAACTTTATATCCCAGTCATACACATGCATGCTTCTGAATATTCAGAACAACTGCATTCAATAGTCAGCCAGGAGTTTGGCTAACGCAATGCAAATACTTAAAGTAAGCAAATACTTAAAATGTAATTTTTGGCCTTCACTTTATTCTTGACCATCGTTCACTGACTTCATTATTTCTCAGAGATTTTAGTCCCACCAAACTTGACAGATGATGCTACAAAGGAAGCTCAGCAACTGCTTTGTTTCCTTATAAAAGCAATGGCTTTCTTCTACGGCCTTTGCAACACAGACTTGATTATATAAAGCAGCAAAGAAGTATTTTAGTATTTTCTTTCACACTGAAGGAACAGTTGCTAATTCAGTATCAACACTTGAAGTGGACAGCAGCTTCTGGCTGCAACACCTCTTTCCCGTTTCACTTAAGTGCCTACAGCTTGTTGCTTAGTTTCAGTTACAACAACTTATTTACCATATTCCTACAACCAGCTGGGATCTGCAATACTACATTTTGAATGAACTTTAAGAGACTTACCATCCATTCACAACATTCCAAGTTTTCCTTTTCCCCCGGATAGCTAGTTGCTTTATTTACTCAGTATTATTGTATGTCTCAACTTGAGCAGCACCGTTCTTGTGAATTTGGATTCTACCACCTTTCCTCAAAGGTGAAGTTCCAGCATTTCATAGGGCTGCAGAAGGTTTGGATATGGTTAAGCCAAAGGACTATGCCAAATGTAATAAGCCCTAAGAAGTATTAGAGAGAATGAAACACTGAAAACCATGAATTCCCCACACTATGTGGCTTTATATTCCAGTCATACAAATGCATGCTTGGGCAGCCTGGCCTGGTGGTGGGCGATCCTGCCCACAGCAGGCGGATTGAAACTAGGTGATCTTTGAGGTCCTTTTCAACACAGGCCTTTCTAGGATTCAATATGTACAACAAGGGCATCTTGACCTCTAGATGTGTGTGTCAGAAAGATTCTGCCTGAAAAGAAAACTCATTAAGAGCATTAGAGTCCACCAGCCTAGCATCAGTGACCTCACACAAACATTAGCAACTGCTCTACGGCTGAGACTGGGTTGGGACTTCGGTTATCTCACTTTTCTGCACAAGAAAAGCTATGAAGCTCTTACTCGAAACACTTTTCTCCTACTCCAAAATATTTCTGAATGTGTTTCTCTTTGAGGCTAATGTGAAAGTATTGACAATTTTCTAAGATGGCTATAGCATAAAAATTTCCTAGTGGATACTCTTGGTAAACGTGGCTCACACACTAGATCCTTCTTTTTCTCTTTGCTAAAGGAAAACTCATGAAGCTACCAACAAGAACCACTGGCAGCTTAGAACAAAGGGAAATAACAAAGGTTCTTATAAGAAAGACCTCTTGTCATGCCAGGTTAAAACTGGCATGACAAAGAAAAAAAAAAAATGCACGAGTGTAGTCTTGCAAGTCCTGCCAGAAAAAGCTTTGTTCTTAATCTCTACTGATTAAGGTTTATGAAAATCATAACACAATAAACATATTTTCAAAGACTATCTTTTGAATGGTCTCACTTCTGTCCTATCTGAAATATGACACAAAATTAGCATTACAACATCAAGCAGCTGCAGAAGATGCAAGCTACCTGGCCAGTGCCATCCCAGCTGATGTGAGATGGGAGCTGGTGTGTTAACTGGCACACTGTTGCTAATCAGCTAAGGCTCAGCCACTGGTACTGACTTTACACTTGCTGCTACTTATCTTAAGCTACAGAACTCACAGATGGTGATATTTTCTTTGAATCTCTACACTAAGAACCAATCATATAAAAAACAAAGACTATAAACTACTTGAGGAAGTGTTTTTCAATCATGCAGAATATTTTCTACCACTACTGTTTAGATCAGATCCCTTATGTTGTGCCAAGAAAGAAGCTTAACTGTCACACTCAACATAAATGCTGTTGTTTTGGTTCTTTTCTCAAATATGGAAATGCTGCCAAGAACTTCCAGTTTTGCACTCCATGGGTATCAGAAGTGAGTCGCAATATGGCTGGAGATGACAGCCACCAAGCCAGTGATGCTCAGTGATGCATTCTGCAGGCAACAGGCAAGCGAGGGCAGTGCTACCCCAAGTGACTCTGTATGGCAGACTGCTCCTTGGTCACTTCCAAGGCAGGAAAGCTTACCTATGCAAAAGGCAGTTTTCTGAAAACAGAACTTTTCCAAAACTCAAGACTTGGAACTGCTGACTTGACACCATCCCAGATGCAAGCCATATTAGATTAACATGCCAAAATATGAATTTAGCATAATGTATATTAATCCTCCCTGCTCCACAGAGCCATTTATGATAAACAGTGGTCTCATTGGAAAATCTTCACTCACCAGAGCCTAACTAGTTACTAGCTTGAAATAATCCTAATTCAACTCCATGTCTGCAAAGTTTATTGCACCCCAGTTGGAAATGGCCACATATCACTTTTCTGAAGGAATGTTCTACGCATGAGGCCAAGCTCTAAAATGACTGCAGGTAAAAAAAATTGTACATAGCTGGATCTGTCAAGTTATTCATGGTTGCACGCTATGCACAGGATCTGTTTTTATATTTATTCTATACTAAATCAGTAAGAATGACTTTGCAATGAAATACATATATCTACACAATTCTACATCTTCAAAACTGGATTTAATGATCTAAGATGCGTATCACATAAATCATCTGAGAATTATCGAACAAAGCTTCACTGAAATGCAAAGTAACTGCCTATAAAACCAAGGGAGAAACAAGAAGGAGAGAATTCAAAACTCCAAATGTCAATAAACAACAGGGAGCCAGAAGTTCAGTAACTTTAGTTCCTCTCTTTTCAGAGAGGTGAGGACTTGGAAGGCCCTTCATTCATTCTGCCCAGAAGGTAACAGAGAAACCCCAGGAGCTGGGTGGTAAGGTCCAAGCATTTTGAGTGCTTCACTGAGCAGCTAACAGATTACTTCTGGGAAGAGATGGAAAAAAAGAAAAAGAAAGAAAGGAAAAAAAATATATTGCTACAAGCAACCACTGTGGTTGACCTTAAATGGCTAACTCTGGTTTCAATAAAACTCTACTGCTACCTTTGACCAGGCAACCTGGTAGTACTACTGAGAAATAAATAAGGAAGTAAGTGAGGGTGTTTACTTCAGGGAATACACAGGAAAGTGGCCAAATGAACAACATGCAGAGCTACCACTCTTTCCATTCCCAAAAGGCTATCACTGCAGCCTTACAAAACTAATCTATGCCATTTTATATTCCACAGTTCACAACATCCATTTGCCAGGTGCAGTCTCTGGATATGAACGTGTTAATTATTAACTTATTCCCTCATGTTTCTCTTTAAATGCATTATAGAAAGACGAGTAACAGCAGAGAACTCCTGTTACAACTCAGATTTTTCCCTATGTTGCAGCACAAGAGGCAGAGACTTCAGATTTAGACATAATAAAGGGAGATCAACATTCCTTGATTAAGGTGTGCCAGAAACCTGACACCTCAGCCAAAAAAGTACTGTAATGCATTCCCACTGATTATTATGCAACATTACAGCCTTCTACAGCAGGAAAGGTAATTGCATGGGTAGAATCTAACCCACTCTACAAGACTGTTCAACAGCACCCTTGGAAGGAAGGATTTTTTGTAGGACTGCTGAATCAAAACGAAGGCAGTAAGAAGCCCACACAATTAAGCTTTATCACAAGCATCTATCACTTTTACGCACACAATGCATATGTTTTGTGAATTGCTGTCCTGAAAGCATAATGGCAGTTAAGCACTTTTGTTTACCCACTTTATGCCATTCTGCATGAAAACGCTTAACATGACTCATACTTTCTAGAAATGTGTGATTTCCAATTCTCAGCAACATAGATACCCAATTCCCAGTACAATGACTGAAAAACCAGGGTGCATAATTCACTTTATAAATCTCCAAGGTTACAGCTTGATTCTCCCAGGTAGAAAAGCTCTAAAAACATTTAGTGTTTAAAAATAAAATCTTGCTTAAAATAAATGCAAACCTAACTATAAACTCAGACACAAAGCACTTAAAATGAATTTATGTTATTCATCACCTTCATTCTGACTTCTTATACGTTTTCAGCCTGCAAACAAACCTAAACAACAATGTTGCAAACGCAAGCAGCATCCTACAGCCCGATCCAGCAGCACATGAAAAGATAAAACTTAAAACACGCTATACCTGCATGGCACCTGGTAGAATGGGTATCCTGGGAGAGGCACAGAGTTCGAAAATCCAGACTGACTCGACATTGCCTTCAAGGTATTGTATCCACTTAGATGGCTCCAACGCTCTGCATGTTAATTCCTTACCAAAAACAAACGTGTGCACGTATCCATCTGTACGTTCGCTCCGAGCTAACTAAAGAGAAACCAAGAGCATATTCAAAGGTCTTGAAAATACTGCCTGCATTATCAAAACTGCTTCCTCCGTAGCGAAATTCCTCAAAGCCAACACCCTCGTGACATCACGTACTACAACGCCGTCGACACGCAACTGTTTCAGCAAGGCAAGGGCAGCCCGGCGCTTCCGACTCGACGCGAAGCCCCGCACCGCATTCCCGCTGGCAGCGCGGTGCCGCGCAGGCGGAGGCAGCGACCGGCCGCCTCCAGCAGCAGCAGCCCGGCTCTGGCAGCCGCCCAGGAGGCAGCACAACTTATTGCCAATGCCGCAAATCCCTCCCATCGGCTAACGAGGAGCGGGACTGCGGGTGGAAGGCGATTTCAGCCCGCGACGAGGATTTCCTTGGAAATGCATGAGAGCCGTGACCTTGAGCACAGCGACAGTCAATCCTTTTAAAATTCTCAGTTAAACCCACGATGCACACGATTGTTTTATAAGCACCGTCAGAATGCATTTCTGCACTTTACAGGAGTATTAAAAAGCACATGGAGCTTTCCTCTGCTAATAAAGAATTGCACCATGCTACCTTTTCAAACACGGGAAGGCAGGAGGGGAGGCTCAGAGCCGGGATTTCGAGCAACATTACTTCAGCTACTGAATAGAGAAATGAAGTTATCTGCCTGCACTCCTGCAGGATTTAACTACAGTTTAAATCAAAGAAATATCAAAAGCAACATTTCTTTTGATATCAAGTACAATGACGAGTTACATGAAAGTTCATTCTGTGCATGCCTTCCTCGGGAAGGGGAAAGACATTTACCAAGCAGGAAGGCAGGTGAGCAGCCGGGCAGCATGGCCAATGTCAAACATAACCATGGGGTTATTTACCTGCACTGCTGAGCACAAAGCGGGGGTACGGTGCTCTCATGTGAAGACTCGCTTCCTTTTAGCAGAATAGTAACTAGAACAGATGTAAAATGCATTTCATTATCTGTTCCGCCCCCACTGGAGAACATTAAAATGGGTAATTTAACTCACCCACATGTTATTTATGTTTTGTCTCTTAGCTTTGGAAGACAGTCAAATGGATTTCACTTGGCTTATTGCAAGTTTCTAATCAATATCTCAGCCATGAGGAAATCCGTGCAAAACTTTGTCACTAACTTCAGATAACTTCTAACACTTGACTTAAAATAATGGAAACTTGTTCTTTCATCTTTAATGCACCTTAAAGTAACTCCAACCTCGCTGAGACGCTCTGTTACTGATTTGGAACACTCAGCTGTTCCCATAGTCTGAACAGCACTGTGATGTTTCACCTTACTAGGTGTTGAGGCATAAAAAAGGGCACTTTTATTTTGCAACATGATATCAACGTTTCAAATGGAGATGAAACAGTAGGGGAAAAACAAACAGGAGCAGCAATCAGAAAACACATAATGAGGACTTGGTGCTCAACAAATTGGGAACACTGATTAATTAACGATCACGCAGAGATCTATCAAGTAGATGACTGTTCCCAACACAGGAATCCACCACCAGCTGGTGACTGTGCTCACACAAATAGCACAGGCCGCTGCTTCAGGCACCAATTCCTCAAGTACCATAAAAGTGCCAGAACAACACAAGCACAGCAAGGTTTGCCCACAGAAGAACATTTTCTATAAGCCTAATGGATACACGTGCAGGCTGCTGGACACATCACTTAGCAGTTTTTATACCTCTCCCTGCTGTACAGAAGAAACTACACAAGGCAGGTCAAGCACAAACGATGCCTGCTATCAGCTGAACTTCTACAAATAGGCTTGAAAAATGGTTATCAGAAATATTATGTCTCTATGGAGCAGGAATTCCAAAACCCACTGCTATCATAACCCACACAGGCTGTGGGATAAGGCCACACAAGATGTCCTGCTACATTCAGACACAGCAGCCACCTCATACACGTGTCCCTAAAGCACCTTGGTCTCCATCTTGTATATTCACGCACCTTTTATCTGGTGCCTGCTTAGCAGCAGTCAGCATTAGCACATTCATCCAGTAATTCTCATCTCAGAAGGGTTTTCCTTAGTCCCAGCCAGGATTTCGGGGGCTCCCATTTGATTTGCCAGCTTAGTGTCAAGTCAGCAGATTGCAGGCTTATAAATCAGGGCCTGCTTCTGACTTGCCACACCATTCTGCAAAAATCACTTAGTAACCTTAACGCCTGGCTTATCCACATAACAAGGAAAATACTGGCTGACAGCAGAGGAATGATGCGAGGTTACATTTTTTTGTAATTAAGTATTGAAATCCTTTGATTAAAGATTTATGAAGGGATAATACGGCTGTAGTATTTGCGGGAAAGGATGTGTGGGAATATTCAGAAGAGAGCCTTCTTTTTGTCTCCTGCTCCTAGCTCTAACAAAACAGAAGCCTTCTTGGTCTGAAATTTCAATTTAGATATAAAAGCCACTTACCTTTTAAGATGTGGTATAAACAATACAGTTTTTAAATGGGTAAAGAGCATTAAGTAGCATTTAAAGATGAGAATATCTAAGCTGACAATATGCAAACAAAATCTGAATTTAAAGTGAACTTAAAGACACAGAATCCTTCACCTGTAAGCATCGTAACTGGAAACAGGAAAGGAACGTGAGGCACAGGATGGAAGAGGGATGGGAAAATCTGGTAAGGACCACAGAGAAAACCCCCACAGAGGGCTACTCGACATTATCAGGTGCCCCTGTCACTTCTTCACATGTGCCACTGGACTATAGCTGGACCTCCATTTGTCAGCCATCATCATGAAGGAGACAAAAAGCTTTCCCTTCCAAATGCGGTTCTGTTTGTCTGCATTTGGTGCCCGTACTTTAGTACCCATAAACAAACTTCTGAAAAACCCAGCACATTCGGGTTGTTTGGCATAGCATGCCACATTGTACTTAAAGGCTGTGCTGGAACAAAACTAAACAAGAAAAGCAAGTATAAGGCATCAGATTTGTAAGTTCCAGAACTTACAATGACCTTACTACTTGAAAGTAACTGAGCTGTTAGCTGTTACACCATTTAACCATGCTAGATGAAAATGGATGCCGTAGAGGAACTGCAGCAATTGCTTGAAAGACGGGAGAGAAGTACTAAATACAATTATTTTTTTAAACAACAAATTAAAAAGGTTCAGTATTTCAGAGAAGTAACATTCTTGGTAAACTAATGGAAAATAAGTTTAATTTTAAAAGGCAGATTGAAGGAGAAACAGAAACTAACCTCATTATTGGAATCTAAATTAACTTCATAAAATCTAGATCATAAGCTCCATCAAACCTAGGCACACTGCAGACAGTTACGTGATGATATATCAAAATGCATATAAAATGTTAGTATTCATTAAAAAATAAAATGAAGTGCTGTGCAGAATTTATTGTAAAATCAATACCATAAACCAGTAATTTACTCCTATATTTTATATTTGATATTTTCCCTGTCTGAAAAGAGATATTCCAGACACTAAAATAGGGAGAAAAAAAGGATACAGAAAATGGAAGGAAAAAAACTACATGGAGTTTGAAAATAAGTGACCCACACAAAGAAAATATTAGACAAAATACATCCAACATAACGAAAGGTACCTAGAAGACATAATGGTATTTTGATTGGTTGTTTTTTTTTAAAAATCTCACATAGGAAACATATTAATAGGGACATATACAATAGCACTGTAGAAGAACGGCAAATCTGTAACTGATGGAGAACACTATCACCAAAACCCCAAAATTCAAGAGTCAAAGACTAATTGGGTGTTCACACAGAAAATGAAAGTATCCAGAGGTGGTAAATGGTAAAAACATAGGAAGCAAAGAGGATTTGAAAAGAACTTGAGAGAAAATGTCCATCTGAGAAATCGGTGTCTAATGCAGTTGCTGAAGGATGGCTTTCTCTCTTTTCTGCAGCAGAACACTAGGTTCACTAATAATATCTCTGGTCTTGTAACTCATCACTGGAATGACTGAACGTTCTTTCACTTTAGTTTCCGAAGAAAACTGTAACGATGTAATGATTACTGTCGCTAGAGAAGGTGCAGAAAAGGCAGGCTTCTTGTTATTTTCAAGTAGGTTACATCAGGAAAAATAGAGAAAAGCATGCAACCTCTAAAAGAAAAAAGGCAGCACTTGAGGAGATGCTTGCATTCAGGCCTCAATTAAACTGAGGTTTTCAAAGCAAAATACACATCCACCTACCTCCTTTCAGGTACCCCTTTAGCCATCCACCTAATACCTTGTTCCCTGCCCACTTTCAGTAGCTTCCCACTCCTCCAGCCCCTCTTTCCCTCCTCTCTTTTACCTCCAGGAACTATTTCCAACGCAGTGCCCTTCTGTTAAAAGCAGCTTCACATCACGTGGGAGGCACTACCCACAAAGGCCTACTGACAAGCTTGTTAAGCTCAGCATCCCATTTGGCCTACATAAACATGGCTGTCTGTTACCCATCCTCAGCCTCCATTGGCTTTACATCATCACAGTAAGATCCTCAAATAGAAGTGAATATAGGAACGTTTAAGAGTAATCAACGGCTGACTGCACAACTAAGAGTGCATATTTTACAAAGAAATGGGAGTTTCTCCACAGTTTCTCCATATGATCCCTTTCCTATACTGCCGTGTCCTGCACAACCTCCACAGCTCTGACAGGTTCCAGTTCCACATCAAGGGAAAAATAAAAAAATAAAAAAATACATCTCCTGACAAGGATTCTATTTATGTAATTCTTATACCCCCTGCCTGCTCTGCCTGGCTCTACCTCATGACTAGTACTTGAAAGCACTCCTTTCTGGCTTTGAGCCCCAAGTGAGGTGCCACAGCAACTACCTTGCCTCTTCCACTCTCCTCAGATGGTGTCACTCCCCACTTTCAAGTAGCTTAACGCTCCATTCCATCTACTCTCCCTTAGATACTCAAGAACCCAGACCTTTCCTCTGGCTTCCCACGTTGAGACTGCCATCATTCTGCTATCGTCACATCCTGCAGGACCTCCAGACTCAAGTTACAGCAGGCTGTGCCACAGTGGCTCACCAAGCATGACAGAAAACACATGGCAGGTGGAGGGCCATGTGTTCTCACAATTACCCATGACAGCAAGTACAGGAAGTGCATGAGCTAGAGCTGAGGGCTGCAATATTCATCTAGATTTCAGATAACCGACGTATGATCTTCCACTGTTCAGCAAGCATTCAGGAGGAAGCCAAACAACTCTTCACTGTGACCAAAGGTCCCCAATGACCCACTGACCCATAAGCAAATCAACACGGCCAGCATCCTGCCCATCAACATCCACTAAGAGAAAAAAGGTAGCACATGAGTCATGGTAACCTCCACTGTCAGTACAAGCTGAAGAGAGCACAGACCAGACAAAAATGACTTGGAGGTACTGGTGGATGGCAAGCTGGACACGAGCCAGCAACGAACACAGCCCTGAAAACCAACCATATCCTAGGCAGCATCAAAAGAAGCGTGGCCAGCAGGGTGAGGGAGGTGATCCTGCCCCTCTGCTCCACGCTGCTGAGACCTCACCTGGAATACTGCATCTAGATGTGGAGTCTTCAGTGCAGGAGAAACACAGACCTGCTGGAGTGCATCCGGAAGAGAGACACAAAACTGATCCAAGGAATGGAACATCTCCACTGTGAGGACAGGCTGAAAGAGCTGTGTCTGTTCAGTGCGGAGAAGAGAAGGCTCTGGGGAGACCTGAGGCCTTTCAAGTACATGAAGGGGGACCATAAGAAAGAAAGAGACAGGCTCTTTAGCAAGGCCTGTTGTGACAGGACAAGGTGAAACGGTTTCAAACTAAAAGAGTGGAAATTTAGATTGGATATAAGGAAAAACTATTTGTACAATAAAGGTGGCGAGGCACTGAAACAGGATGCCCAGAGAAATAGCAGATGCCATATCCTGGAGACATTGAAGGTCAGGCTGGATGGGGCTCTGAGTACCTGATGTAGCTGTAGGTGTCCCTGTTTATTACAGGGATTATGTCCCTATTTATTACAGGGATTAGATGACCTGTAAGGGTCCCTTCCAATTCAAATGATTATCCTCTGTGTTAGAGGAATTGAAAGCTACTCAGAGTTGGGCAAGGCAGAACTATAGCAGTGCAAACCCATAATCACAAGAAGAAATTTGCTACTTTTTCCAAGTCCCATGTTCTTAGCCAGGCTGTTCTGCCCTGCAGCTGGCTAGATCAGTCCACACCAATTTGCAGGATAAACAAGAAAATCACCTCTTGTCAACAATAAAACACTGGGATGTCTCCTGGAACAGAAGATGAATATCTAGGCTGTAAAAGAACCTAGAGCAAGTAGTGAAACCTCACATTTGCAGATTCACTGGGTGTGACACCGACTGGACTAAGCACCCTCCTTGTGACCTTGCCCTCCCCTCCAACGGCAATGTCAGCTGAAACCAGAGCTGCAGGTAACTTGTGGCTGGAAACTATTAGCTTTTGGGCTTAACCTGAGCATTACCCACAGATGGGTATACACAGATGTTATTCCACACCTGTGTACAGCTTGCATCACATGTCTTGGAATTGTAAGCTACCAGTGAGCTCTGGAGGGATGTTCTCATCCTCAGCATTATAGGAAGTGCTGCCCTTCCTCAGCCCAAACCACCCCCACGACCTTTACTCTGGGTATGGAGTAAACATGTCATCTAGCCACACTGCCAGGCTCGTTCCCAGCAACCTTTCACCTGCTGGTAGACTACAGCAGTGACTACTGTTGCAGGAAAGCAATAGGTCAGGAAAGCAATAGGTGCACAGCAGTAGGCACCAATGACAGCATTTCACCAGTCAGAGCTGCTTGCCTGGCTTTGGATGGGGTAGCTGAAGGACAGAGCTGCAGCTCTTCCCAGCACTGCAGCGCTCACAGCACCCAAGGGCAGTGCTGCACTGCGCCGAGCTCAGGGCGCATCGAGCAGCCTGGCACAGGGAGGCTGCAGCAGGGCTGGGGAGCGTGCCAGCATCCTACCGGCCAGGAACTGGGGAGAGAGTTCCAAAACAAATCAAGCCAAAACAAAACACACACACAAGAAAAAATTTCACAACCCTAAAGCAGCCCCAAACAAACCAGAATCCCAGCCAGTTCCTCAGAGAACTTTATCTAATTGGCCAACGTGTGCAAGACTTCCCTATAGTTCTACATAGGAAAATATTTAAGACATGTACCAGGTACTGACTGCCTCCTGATACTATTTGGGCAAGATAGATCCATTTTCTGGGAACTACATTTATAAATAGAAGAGTATAAATCTCGTGTGCTGCAGAATTACCATGTATTCCACACTGTTCAAGGAGAGTTACAGAGTCATTGCTGTACAGCACAATTCAAGATTCCTAAAACTGAAATACCTCTTCCGAACAACCACCAAAACCATAAATACATTTCTGTATCCAAAAATATAAATAAATGCAGGGCCTGAGACGGGATTATCTTGCTTAAAAATAAATTATATGAGATAGAGACAAAAAAAATTACTTCCAGGTGAAATCATTGATCAAAAAATAAGCAACATAACTGAACTTAGATTTCTTTGGCAGACACAAATTCTATAGGAATACATTTTTGATAAAAGCTAGCAGGAAATGTGATATTTCATCAAACACGGATGCACACAAACTGTATCAGAGTGATAAAATACAGTCACCAGGAACATACGTACGAGGCGGAATGCTGGTATTATAGCAATTTTAAAAATAACTCTGCATTTAGAAGACAGCTCTGGGTTTCTCTCTCCCATGACCCTAACAAATCTCGATTTAATTGAGCTACCAGAATGCACTGAGTTCCCTGGTAGAACAGATCCAACTCTCATTAATACCAACCAAGCAGATGCTTACTTAACAGCATCCAAGCCTCGCTTTGCTGCCTCTGGGTGCAGACCCAGAGTAGGGAGTGTGCACATACAGGGCTACAAATTAAGCAGGTAGAGACTATTTTTGGTCTTCAGCATAAATAAGACAAAGTCTATCGAATGGGAGAACTGTCATTGTGTCCTTTTTGATTTTATTTTATTTTTTTTAAACTCTAAGGCATTTTATGGTAACAGCCCTGATATCTACGAGGAACACATTCATAATAACAGATCAACTGTAGCTAATGCCTTGACAATTGCTCAGATCAAATACCAGCTCATAGAACAGTGATGCAGATAGAAATCAAGCATTCATTTCATTTTCAAGTCCAGTTTGTAGAATTCAATATGGCTCTAAAGAGCAGGAGTGAAAAAAATAAAAATGAAGAGTGTACAAACTGCTGAGGTCAGTGACAAATGAAAGCCATTCCAAAATAAGCCTTCCTAATTAAGGCTTCTAAGCCAGAGCTGGCTTGCATTCAGTTAATTTCACTGTTACCAGTCACCTGAAATATTCTTGATAAAATATTTTTAGTATTGACTTCAACATATTAAAACCAGTTGAAGGTCACTGTGAGGAGGAAAAAAATAAAGCATCAGACATAGGAAGGATGGCAACATCATCCCTAAGGCTACAAAATAATTTTGAGAACTTCATAGTTAAATTAGTTCAAAGTTAAGTGAAGATAATCTTACTATATTGTAATCTGAGCACTTGAAAAGAAAGAAATCACATTCATCTGTCAGTCATTGGGTTCTATCCACTGAATTCTACCTTTTTGTCCCCAGAGGAACACCTGGACTACCAGAAGCAGAGAAGATGCCTTTCGCTTATGAGACAGAAATGTTGAGCAGTAGTTTTAATCAAGCTTACATCACCCCAATCTCCTTGAAGGAATATTTAATTGCTTAATTAGACAGATGGCACTTTCAACTGTACTTGTATTTTTTCATTGCACTGAAGAACTTTAATTCGCTTAGCCCAACTTTTACTTTTGCTTGGTCAACTCGTGTCACCACATGGCGGTTCAGCTCTATAAACTCAATTATTTCAATCCACTGTGTTCTCTAAAATTTGGATATTCATATGACTATTTCTGAACAGCCGGTTGTTTAAAATCCACATTCTATACTGGTGTAAGAACTTACTTAATTCTGGCATATCCTTTGCTCTGTCACTTTAATCTCCAAAAAAAAGTAATGCCAGCGAATCCTTTAAATTCTGTTATTTTCTTTTCCATTATCACACACAATCTTGAAACTGAAGAAATGAAACTGAAGTATGAAATAATAAAGTATACAATACACATTTTAATCACAGTCACGCTGTTAAAGACTAAACAGTCTCCATAGAACTCCAAAAGATTGCTGAGATCTATGGAAACCCCAAACACAAGCAAGCAAACTTCCAAACTTGGGTGGCAGTGTGCAAGAGAAGAGGGCCACATGTTTTCCAAGAACACAGAAGACACTCCTTTGCAAAACAAAGCACATAACTAGGACGTACCTTAAACCACACACAAACATCCCAGATGCAAACTAATATCACTGATTGTATTTTGACACAACTTCAAGTTGTAAGCAAGAATCTTTTTTTGCAGACGTCTGAATCATCTGAAGTGCTTCACTTCAGATAAGAAACTTTACTTTTCTTAAGAAAAAATGCATAAGTAAACTCAAACCTGGAAAATCTATCACCATTACAAGGCAAGGCAAGACTTCATTTGTAACTGAACTTCTGACTGCTACAGCAACCTAATCACTTTGGATTACAAGGCATTACAAACACTTCCACTCTTCATCCTCCTAACAAAACATATTCAAACGTTTTGAAATAATGGCAATATTTATTCACTTTGATAAGAATTAATCATCAATTTGAAAACAAAGTCCACAATGACCAAGAAATGATCCTACCTTTCTTGTCAGATCCTTCACAAACACGGAATGCAAGCACTGGGAGAGAGGTGGTGCTAACAGTCTGCGCCAGGAGTACCCAGCATCCACTGACACAGTAGCTTTGCTAAATTATTCCAGATAACAGCATTCAACTTCCAAGCAGGTATTCTAATCACAAAACAAACTTTGACAAACATGGTACCGAATCAACACAGCACATTTAAAGCTGCAGGGCTAGCAAGAATTTGGTACAAAACGCTTAATGTTGTCTGAGGCATTTTAGTACCCAAAAGCAGGAGAAAATAGAAGGTTTGAAAAGAACCACTGCAATCTCTTTGCAAGGAACCAGCACCAACACAAACCTAAGACAATACTTTTTCATAGAAGCGTTTACAGACCATCAGCTTCAGTCAGTCATTAACCTTTCTCATGATTAAATCCGAGGCATTCCTAAGTATTCAAAAACGAAGTGCAGTCATTATAAACCAACCACGCTTCTCCTCTCCCCATTTGCTGAAAGATTCATTAACTCCATCAGTCCCTCCTCTCCTTCTGCCTAGTGAAGGAAGGGAGATGAGCACAGCAGAACAACCACCTCCCACTGTCAGTATTTCCTCCTACCAGGCAGCAGGGAGAGAGCAGAGAAAGAGGACTCTGGTTTGTACACCAGTGTCAGAACTTTAAACTGGCTGAAGAGAAACAAAAGGAAATCAGCTCACACGATGCAACTTATAAAGCTCTGTGCACTTGGTATTAGTCCATTTTGCACTGATGGTATTACCTCTCACTCCTGGCGATGCCCAAATATGACCACATCCAGTGTATGCTTCAAGACAAAGGCAATCGATTTCAATACCAAAGCTATTAACTGGGATATGATATTGTAATAATTCCTAGAAACAGGAAGCCAACGTTTTAACAGAGTTGCATTATTTGAATTTGTTATGTGAGTCCTTATTCAACAATTTTGGATGCTCTGATGACAGCAGCTTTGCAAAATTCTATTTGAGAACAATCACTTTCTGTGTTTCCTCCCATCTAGAAGAAGCTAATCACCTTGTTATATGAAGCAAAATTAATTATTATCCTTGAAAAAAAAAAATAGCCCTCCTCAGACTAATTAAACCAAGCAGAGCAGAAATAGTTACTGCAGGAATGATTTTAAGGGAAGGCCTTACAAAACTGGATTCCTTTTGGGGATGGGTGGATTACATCTGTAAACTTCTCCTCGGATATATGAATTAAAAACATCTCTTTTGCTTTGCAAAATAGTACATTTATTAAAAGAACCTTGAAACGTTCCAATGATCACTTATTTAAAGTAACTGAGTTATCAGGAGTTGCTCTGCTCTTTCTCTTAAAGCTGCCTTCAAAGTACTGCTCATCACAGGATGGCTTCTGGTCCAACCACTCCAACCTGTTGAGAACTTTTCTGTAACAAACTTCCTCAAGAACCAACCAAAAATCTCACTGTAACTGCTCCCGGTAATGAAGTCATTTGGTCTCAATAATACCCCATGTTAAAATAATTATCTAACATCTTACGCTAATTTAAGTAGGCCACACTGTTTCTATTAAATTTGCCTTAAAGCTCTTCCTAATATATCTAGCTGCAAGAAAAGGTTTGGTTTGTTTTTCCTCTAAAACGTTGTTCATGTAAAATTATATATTATGCAACCCACGTTCTTTGAGAGCTTCAACACAGCGTCTGCCAGCTCTGTCGAAGTCCAGAAGATGCGTTACGTACATAACATCAATTTTGTTATGCAGCTGATACACAGAGAAGCCTTTGTGAAAATGCCATGGTTTATGACTGCACAGCAGAAATGCCTCCCATACTTGGAGCAGAAGGGGAGGGGGGAGGCACTGCGGAGCTGCTAAGAGTTTACTCTCATGGCTGAAATGCTCTTTGTAGCTCCCGTGACCCTTGTTGTTCCATGCCTTTGTAGTTGGGCAGCGCTCAAAGGAGCAATGTGTGAGACATGGCAGAAAGTCAAGGAGGTCTCTCTTTATATATACACTGTATTTACATACAGCTCACATTTTACAAAAGAAGGTTTCGACTGAAACAAAATACAACATAAAAAAGGCAAAACCAGCATGTTCTATTATTGAGGGATGCAATAAGAAACATTTGGAAAACTACAAGCCTTCTGCTACCTTTCCAGGTCACATATACAGGTGAGAAATTAAACTTTTCCCCAAGCTTTTATTCTACTCATCACCTCAGGATCACAACCTACAAAGCTGAGAAATGCTCCCATTACTTCTTATTTACCTAATGGATGAGAAATGAAAATACATGCAAAGAAGTGCTCTGGAAATAAATGCCAGGCAACCACCTCCACTGAAACCTAACTGACAAGGAGTCCTAGCAAAGTGACAGTCCCTTCTACCTCAGTGCTTGCTTTTAATCGCTTTACATTTAATTGCAGGTGCCCACAAAATTTAAAAGCTAATACCAATCTCTGCTTAATACAAAATATTTTAAGCTGAAATCATCACATTAGTTAACAGTAGCTTAGTCTCGCTTTGAAATAATATTTACATAATGTTACAACAGCAAATGTTGTCCCAGACATTCCTAGGGGTACATTAAAAATAGAAACAAGCACGTACAAGGCTTAGAGCAACATCAGGGAAGCCCCTGCCTGGCAGCTGTGCAGTGCTGACAAACGTTCATTCTTCTATTTTATCCAGAACTATCACTAATTACCTGTACAACCTGACACCCGTTTCCACGCTGTGCAATCTCACAAACTGCACGAGGCAGATGGCAATGAATTTTTCCCCTAAGGTCCCCAACGACATGCGACTGCTGGCAGAAGCACACAGCATTTTGCACATCACTTTCTAGTTCTAAGAGTAAATAGTTGATAAACATCCTACAAAGACCACACAGAACAGGACCACCTCTGCCTCAAACAAACACACATTCTTTTCCCCCATGTATTTAATAAGTTAAAGATCCCAAACTTACTTCAAGGTCACTCTATGCAACCTGAAGGGTTTTCTCCCTTAAAAAGGAGAAAAGAGACATATTAGCCTTTAGACTAGAACAGTGAAGAAAGCAATATACCACAACAGCTGATACAATTACAGGTTAATAGAAATGAACTTTGAACAGTGGCATCTGTGTTACTTGTGATGTCATTTAAACAGAATAGGAGGAGATTACACATCGTATGCATGCGATGATTACTGGACTGTTATGACATCTGAAAGTGAATGTACAGAAAGAAAGAAGCCAAAGCAGTTTCAGCATGCTAAGCTTCTCTTCTGCACAGAGAAAAGGTATGAAGCCACACAAAGCTTTCATACGTTTTAGACTTTTGGCAAAGAAAGAATGTTTATGTAAGAAGCTCAATCTGAAATCACAATGGCTCTAGAGGTATTTGAAGACAAAAAGAACTCAAATTGACTTCTCTACACCAAGAAAACACTTCCCTCACGTGCGGCACATCTGGTCCTACAGAGCAATTACAGATGGAATATCAGGGACTGTGCAAACCCTTATTCTCTAAGATCATACAATACACAAGAACCACAGTGTAGAAGCAGTAACAGATTTCCTCATGATGGCAGCACAAACCATTCTGATGCAGCACTAAATGACAACACCCATTGTTCTCCATGCAATGCAGGGAAATCTGAGCTGCTCCAGAAAAAGAAGTTACCATTATTTTTTTCTGCCTCTACATCAGCATTCCTACACAACTTTATGGAACCATCTTTGACTCCCAGGATTACATAGGAGAATTCACACATAGAACTGGTCAAGAAACAGGAGATTCCACACTAACGAGTGTTTAGACAAGTGATAATTAATGCAACTACCCTATATGTCTAATTGGATTTTGTACCATTTGTATCCTTCATTTTGTAAAGTCAGTGACAACTGCAGAATCCATGCAGTTGAGGCATCACCAAAGGTCCACAAAGAATGACTTGCCATTGTGTTTTGTCTTTTCTAAGAGGCTCTACATTGCAAGCAGGATGATACTGTGACTTCAAAGGCTCCGTAATTTCCTTACAAGTAGCAGTAATTTAAAAACTGCTTATAAGGATTCTGAAAATCTTGCTTCTTCTATTTTTGACCTTCCACACGATACAAAGGACAAGTATCTACGGCTAAGAGAAAGCTAGCTACATAACTTTTTAAGCTGTAAAATCTAAATTCCATCTACACTTGCATAGATTTTGGCGTACAAATAAATTATATCAATTAAGTCTTTGTTGATTAAGAACAGGTTTGAGATTTAAAAAAAAAATGACCAAGCTTGGAAAGACTTTACTTAAAGACTATCAATAGTGCATTCATGTTTTCCAGGTTATCCTGGAAGAGAGGAATTGCCATTCCACCTCCAAAAGCCCATCACCTCACTCTTTAAAAGGTTGATGTCTCCCTCACAACATGCCATGGCAGTTGCACTCACAGTTGTTCCATGGCCAACTTCCAACAAAATCAAAGTTTTTGATAATGGTTCAGTAGAACATAAGGTAACCCAGACCACAGACAGACCAGGTTAGAAAGAGCCTACAGAATACTGTTAAGCTGATTGCAGCAAGGGGACAGTTAAGTCCCAGAGGAGAAGAGGCAGACAAGAGTGAAAACCTGAGAGCAGTGCCATTGCTGTTTCCGGCTCAACTCCATGAGCTTCGTACCTGTCTGTGCCTTTACAAGTGCACCAAGCCTCACCACTTGTTTCTCTGTGATAACACCACGTAGAAAATAAACATCAAAAGTGCATTTTGCTTTACTACATATTCACTTTGACCATCTCTGCTAAAATATATTCCTGAATACTTATCACACAATTTGCAGTTTTACACTATCTCTGATTAGTCACCAACTACTTAGAGGAAGCAATCTTGAGACTTTATCAAACTGAAGATAAACTAGCACACACCCTATTTCTAGATGTTAATAAAGACTGAAAGAACAAACACTTAAAGTGAAAGGAAAGAGGGGGGAAAAAAAAAAATCAGTCTGCTTTAGGCAAAAAAGCAGCTGACAGAAACACAAATGAAAGCTTTAACCCACGCAATCAGAAAGGCTGCATTAGTCCCAGAAGAAGCTTAACTTGCAGTATGTATTGGAATACAGCAGAACTGCACAAATTGGCATTCCTGGACACACCAAGGGAATGTTCCTGCGTGTGGACATAAAAGCCAAAAGCAGCAGTGAGTGAGTAAGTTTCCTTAACCATAACTTGGCAATTCTACCTCCACTATGGTAAGAAGCAAGGTTAACACCAATTTTCTCAAATCAGACTCAGATTACAGTGAGTGAAAAGATGGACTGTATCTTAATTTGAGGGTTCACAGTAAGATTAAAACAAACCAGCAGCATCCTTAGTTTTTAAGCAATAGACTCACTGTGCAGCAAACAGACACCACATCAAAGATGAAGTCGCTTTAAAGTCTAAATCTCCTGAACATTTATTGTTTCTAATAGAATTATTATTGCTCCACAAACCTTCCATTCTCTTCCTTCTGGCAAAGACACAGGCAGAGCTTCACCACGTCGTCTCTGCTAGCAGGATTTTTCAGATGAGCAGCAAATATTGGGACCAGCTGGAGCTTCAGAAAAAGATTGCCTCTTTACTAGAGCCAATAAACAGAATACACCAGAGGAAAAAGCCAAGTATTTTATCTAAAGTAAGAGGTGTAACAGATTTTTCAACCTAGTACACTTGCGTGTACTAAGGCATAGTAAAAATAAGAGTGCTGAAATAATTTACTGTCTTTTGCTCCTTTAAGTGAGATTTGGTGAAAGAAACACGATGAAGTCCACTGAAGTCATATGAAGAAATTCCCCAGATGTTATTAGAAAACATGAATTCTGCTGTTTTCAGCAGTTTTTCAAATGTGTAATGAAATTGTCGTGGCCACACTGTGATAGAAAGCCTAAAACCATCAAAGGAAGCAAGTGGAACTGTATGACAATCTGTCATATTAGGGGGGAAAAAAAAAAAAGAGGTACGTATGGCAAGACAAACTTTCTTTTCCAAATTATTTTTCACTCCAGACTCATCTCTCATTGTTATGGTTTAGCAGATTTTTTTTTTTTTAAATATAGAAACTTTCTTCAGTTATCAAAGTTTCAACTTTCAGGGCATAATTCATCAAACACAACTTGAGGTAAAAGCAATTTGCAGGCTTGAAAAGCAAGTATAACATCCAAACTCAGATCCAAAGCGTGAGCTAGCAGCTGAAAGCAGAGATAATACATGCTGTTCACCTGACAGTGAGCTGCTCAGTAAGCAGAGGATCCCAAGCATGAGCCACCATCAGAACACGGCAGTGAAAAAGATAAACTTCAATGCCCACATGCACTGTGACATGTAATTCCAGAAAAAAAATATACAAAAAAGGGAAATATTTTAAACAGCCCTGTTTCAAAATGACTTCATCAAGCAGATTTACAGAATTTCTGTATCTGGAGCAAAGATCAGGACAAATCAAGCAGCCTGTCATTTACAACAGCTAGGGCACATTGTTCTATAGAACATAGCAGAAGGCAGAAGATGCTGAGCTGAAGCAAGGCCAGCCAGCATGTGACCCAGTGACTGGTGAGAGCCCTGCAAGGCCCTGATGGCCGGGGCATGTCACTGTGCAGCCATGGCTGTGCTGCATTTGGCTCAGAACTGGTGCTGCTGGCTTGTGCTGTGCCACAAGGGTACATGAGCTAGGCTGCCGTGCAACCCAGTGCACACTGCAGACAGGCATCAACACATACCTCAAGCAGCCTCTCGTTTGGTAGGGTGTGGGGCTGTTCTGTTTACAAACAAACCAACACAAATGCCAGTGAAGGGAAAGGTGCCCACATCAAACAACAGGGATGGCCAACAGATAGTGGATTGCCACTAGTTAGTACCAGCCAGAATCTAAAACAGCATTCCCAAAATTTCTTCATTCCCAACACAATCCAGTAGGTACAGGAAATAATAATTCTAAAATGGAATATACTAGAGGATGTTGGATTCCAGTTAACTGCTACATCAAAGAAAGTCACCTGCTCACTGCTGCTAAGGAGATTTTTGTTTTCGTAGGTAGCACTGTGATAACTACCCTTACATATATTACAGCAGTAAAGGACTATCACATAAAACAATATTGCAACATACTCTGTTAATATAAGGAAGTTAAAGGAATGCTTAATTTAGCTATCTTCATTTTTTTTTTTCAGATGGATCTTCTACTATTTCTTTGTCATTTTAAGTACATCTCTTCAAAAATTTGTCAGTTTATCCATTTCCATAATAATGCAATGCAGTGGAATTAATTTATTTATTTTTTTTAACTAAAAACTATTTTAAAACCTCACACCACCACTTACTATAGCAGTAGAGTGACAAATTAAGCTACTCCAGCTCCAAAACGTTTGGCAAAGTTCACTCCTTTAAAAACTCAGAACCTACTTTCTTCTGAATCTAGGATATGCAAAAGAAGTCTTTGGTCTGTAGTATCTGAGAAGATAACCTGCTACAGTTAGCTATGCTAAATACAAACTAAGATCTAACTCTGTTTTTTTGTGTTGATTTTTTTTCCTTAACTACCCTTTAAATGAGCAGTGAGTGAGAGATAACAAAGCATTACAGCAGAGCAAGAGGGCAGCAAAACCTTAAGACTTCAAGTCACATTTTAGCCTGCTGGGAAAAGAATACGGCTTTCCCAAGACATGAAGGCATTAGATTGTGTAATACTTTAAAAAGAAGAAAAAACTCCTTAGATTCTGAAAACAATTCCTTTAAGTCCACAATAGCCTGTTACACTTAAGTTTTTGTTCCACTAAAAACTTCCAAGAAAGCTCTAACTGGACAGTGACTGTTTCTAGGGTTAAGAGTTCACAAATTCCCACTCTTCAGCCCCCAGATTTTCATTTGTGACTCTAACATGGCTATGGATTTGCGATAGCATCACTGATAACAATGGAGTTCAGAAACAGTAGTTTGATTTAAAAACAAACAAACAAAAAAAAAAAAAAACCTTTTTTTTTGTAAACTTAAATGTCTAATTACAAATACTTTAGCACATACATGTCTCTCTAAGGAAGCTCTTTATCATTCTTCAAACATACACAAAAGTCTTTTACAAAAAAGCATTCATCTATGTTTGTCAAATGTGCCAAATTCCTTACTTGCATTGTTATACAAGCAAGCTGAGACAGAATAGCACAGCACTCTGCTCCAGTGCAGTAAGATGCTGAAATTCAGATGTCTGTACGGTATGGTTGTTTATTGTGCTTTCTTATAGCCATACTTCACAAATAAAGAACTAAAGAGGAACTCTATGCAAGAAATGACCAAAAACCAAGGTTACCAAGTCTTCTACAATTCCACAAAATACAGTTTTAAGCAACACAAGAGCACTAGAGGACACTGCTGCCATTTAGAGGGCTCTTGGCAGGCCGGAAAATATGTTGATAAAAACCTCACACCATACAACAACAGCAAATGCAGATTCCTGCAGCTGAGAAGGAATAAACCCCTGCAGCAGTAATGGTGGAAGGCTGGCTGGGAAGAAGCCTTGCAAAATGGTCTTAGGGGCCCTGGTGAAGAGGCTGAACACTATTTATGTAACACTATCATGGGATAATAATAGCAGGGTGGCAAAGTCTTTGGTTGCAGCAAATGAGAAGCAGTCCAAACGCAGCAGCCACTGACACAGAAAGGAAAGAAAAGAGCTGCTTACCTTTGGAAGGCCTCAGGTAGGCAGGGGTCTCCAGCAAGAGATACCCTCTGCTCCACTGCCAACCCTTAAATGAGGGCAGGAAAGGGATGGATCCTGGCTCCACCCTTTCTGGTCACTGAGTTACACTGCATACACGAGCTCCCCCGGGTTGGCCCTGCCTTTTCACCAGGTGCTCCATCACTGCTTCAGGCCATCACTTAGCATTTGCACTGCAGTTTATTACATAATTTTCATTCCTTATCTTGACATCTCCTCTACATTACAGCATAGAAACACAGAAGACATGCAAGCAAACAAATGCAACTGCCTATCCTCCTGAATTTTCTAACACAAGGAGTATCAGGAAAGTGGGCAGAAAGGGAAAGATGGCCTTTAGCTAAAAAACATCACTTAGTACACCAAAATAAGCTGGCTCACTGATGAAGAAAAGCTCTTGCAGAAAAGCATAGGCTAACAAAAACCATTACAGGAGCCTCACCATGCTCTGTAGACTAAAAGTTCCTTGTCCCTGTCATCCCCAGAAAATAGGTCTGTCAGAAACCAGTTTGAACAAGGATCAGCCTCTGTAGTTTCCAAAAGGACCTTCCTCACACACAGAGCTCCGTTGGTGCTTCAGCTGCAGTCTCTAGAATAAGAGCATACTAACACACACCACTATTTTCAAGGAGCTCAATGTTCCTGCGTGGAATAAGGATGAAGCTTCCATAAAGAGAGAAAAGCGAAAGTAAAATTACACTATTAATGCTCAATTATCTACCCAAGAGAGGTGCAAACAGCGAGCTCTCTGAAACATGAAGATTTGTAAGGTGCTTCCACTTTTAAAAAGACACTATGTTCCTCTAAAACCAGCTGGGATAAAAGTTTTTATTACACTTTATTTCAATATGTTCTCTCCTCTACGCCTCAAGAATGCCTGCAAATCCTGTATATAACCCTACACAACTCCATTCTACAGATTCATCAAGAAATTTTCCTGGCTTAAACCTATATTCTCCAAAGCATATTAAAAAACATTAATACTTATGCTCTGCTCAACTGCCATTTGTAAAAGTATATTTTTGTTTAAATCAAAATAAATTTGTTTCTATGATTTTATCCTTTCTTTCTTTTTGTACTATTTTTGTAATATCAAAAATTACAGCTCCTCATTAAAAAAGGGAGGCACCCAGCATCACAATCTTGCATTAATTACAATCTGATATTTCTAGCAAGGAAGAAATGCCATATAGATTGCACGGTCAGCTCATCTTTAGGAAATCTATCTTTTCCATAAAAAAAAACAAAACAACAAAATACCCTTACATAAACAGCACCCTTCTATTTACACAATTGATACCACAGAGCTTAAATCTGTAATCATCTCTCAGTGGTTATCATGCCATAATCACCTCCTCGTGTTAACTAAATAGTTTCTTTCTCAAAATAAAATTATTACCAACTCTCCCCCCACATACACAAAATCAGATACATCGTCCAATGCACCTCTTAACAAATATTATGATAAGATTTCTTATCTAACAGTAACATTAAAGTCACAAATCCTATGCTATTTGTTCGATTTCATTGAGTAATAGGAGTAGGTCAGCATCCAAATTCATCACCTTAATTTAGAAATATGAGTTTGTTTGCCATCTATGAAGCCAATTTTGCAGCTAGTCAATACCACAAAGACCAATAAACCCAACAACAGGCTTCTGACACCATTGCAAATAACACCACATTAGCATAGGAAGCAGACTGCAGCAGATCGCAAATTAGCTGCAATTTTCAACCTGGCTACATAAAACATTTAAAGCACAAAAAGCAATTCATGCTACTTATTCAGACGAATCGCTTCAATTTGCTCACCAGGAGCTATATGCAGTCAGGCAATCCTTCTGCTTCCAGGGATATGCAGCAGCGTGCCGCCTGTAACTTGGTTTTGGCCACAGATTCTTGGACAACACTACTGCAACGCAATCCCATATTCTACCTTAGCATAAACGTCATCTCCTGAGGAGTAGGAAAGCCATGCCATCTTGCAGGTTGGGCTCTCATTCTTCACATCTTTAGAGCCAAGCTGGTTGTTTTTGAAGCTGTTAGGCAACACATTTTGTTAAATGTCACACCAAGTACATTCCATACAGTGGAATGTACGTGGTGTCCCTGCACAAACCACATCCTCCCACCACAGCTGGAGATTTCAAAGTTTCTTTGTATTTATTGTTTGGAATAAAGGGACAAAACACCCCACTTTCACCAAAGTAACTCTCCACACACCAGAACAACTGTTTGGCATTTTGCAAAGATTTTGAAAAAGAAGTCTCAAAGGGTAGCTAGAAAACAAACAACAGGCACTAACACACGTCTACAGGAAAGTCCATGTGCCACAGCTGTCACTCAGTGAGCTGGGTGTCTATGCATCCTTACACAAACCAGTCTCTGCAATTGCTACTTTAAGGCCTAAACTATGTTGAAACCATGAATGTTTGTATTTGAAACGGCACAACACATCCGTTATCTGAAAGCATTTGTGAAGTGCCCATTTTAAAAACCAAAGCTTAAAACTATTCTGATATAGCTTAAACACAGCTATCATTTAACAAACTGCTAGTTCTTCTTGTCTCTGCCAAGGATTTTTGGCATACTAATTTCATTTCAAAGTTCACATGAAATCCACAGTAAGCTTTCACACTTATGACTATTTCATTTTAATCTTACATTGGTTTTATCTACTTGGAACTATTATAGTTTCCCTGTAACTGATGTGACAGGTGTAGAAAGCTAAGCACAGGTAAGAGGTATTTAAGAAAATGAATGTAAAAAATAACTATTTGAAGTAATTAATTAGGTAACTATATAAAGCAGCCCTTCGAGGACGATTGCTAAATCTTAAGGAGTGCCAACTATTGGGAGTCCTAAATCTCTAAGACGTGCTACTTAACGCTCATTTGCCATGCAGTTCCACTGAATGTGTAATCTTCTACAGGGCATGCGTCCAACAAAGATCCCAGTGCTACTGAATGGCACAGTCCCACCTCCTACATTCTCGACACTGCCTCTGCGCCAGCACTGCAGCTTGTGCAGCCATGCAGTGAGGTGAAGAGCAAGCAATTCAGCTGGTACTCAGCTCTGATAGGATTTATCTTCCCTCTAGATCAAACAGGTGAGCTCAGTCATACAATAATCCAAAACCCACCAAAATCAGCAGGCCTCAGGTTATACCTTTAACCACACAAGAGCACGGTGACACTGGAACGGGTTGCCCAAGGAGGCTGTGGATGCCCCATCCCTGGAGGCATTCAAGGCCAGGCTGGATGTGGCTCTGGGCAGCCTGGTCTGGTGGTTGGCAATTCTGCACAGAGCAGGGGGTTGAAATTAGATGATCATTGTGGTCCTTTTCAACCTAGGCCATTCTATGATTCTATGATATAATATTCTTGTCCTTGGCTTCTATAATCTGAAGAAGTTTATTACCATCTTACTTCCAAAACAGGGATTGAAGTAGCCTCAATGTTTTATCATGGATCTGCTGACTTGAATCTCTCTTGTTCTTTGTCTTTCACTTAGGTACTCCTGCTGACAGCATTTTGTTAGGGCTTTCAAATCTGAAAGTTCACAACAGAGAAGCAAAACTAGGGTCTTTGTTGAATGGTTTAGTTGTATGCAGGCAGAATACATTTTACAGTCAAAACGAACACTGAAAAACAGCAAGATATGTGAATTAGCTGAGAAAGAAAACTTTGCTTAATCCCAGAGAATACCTTCATTAAATAATAATAATAATGCTACAACACAGGAGCAAATACTCATTTTGAAAGAATAGGAAGCTGCAAACACTGGCTAACAAGGGGATAATCTCTCCTCTGTACCTAACTCACCAAGCTCAAAAACTGACAAGTACTAATATAAGGATTTTTGTTGAAAGCAAAGTTCCTTATCTCAAACAACTACAGAAATCAGGTGACTTCTCCAGCCTGTATCTGTACTGGCTGCCTAAGTCAGCAGTAAGCAGCTGTATTAAGTTTCCAAGTAAGACATAGCATGGGCTTCACCTGTGATATCTCTGAACATCAACTGCTGAGCCAGTCATCCGCTGCATTTCACAGAGCTAAGAAAGGGAAGTGGGGAGAACAATGTATGCAATCAACTTCATATATCTGCCTTAAGACAGATGAAATTGCCCCAGAAATGCCTTTCTTCTGCTGCCTACAAATGAATCCCAAAGCAACAGTCTCACATAAAAACAGAGTGATTCTAAAACAGCCTCTGCAGATAAACTTGCACATGGCACATGAGATGCCAAAGGCAGAACCAAAACTGCAATTCTCATACAGTAAAGGTCAGCAATTAAGAAGCACATTAAAACTGATCCTACTTGATTTTTCACAAATGCTTTGCTTATTTTCCTAAAATTGCAGTAACATTAAAAAGCTCTTGAATTATTTGAGGCACCTGTATTTATGAAGCCTAGTATGAAAATACATCTGCAAGTATAGAAATTCGATAAGGGATAAAAGAACCAATAAATTTGGCATTAATCTTCTCTATTTGCATTTTTAATACAACAGCATTATCTGGCTTTCTAAACATGTATGTATGTATACTTGTAGTTTAAAAAAATAAATATATGTAGAAGTATTCCACCAAAGCTGTTTTTTTATTTTCAGACTGCAACGAAAGGTTATGCAAGCTAAAATACTAAATCCAAAATAATTTATTAAATCAATACTTATATGTTCTTCAGGCAAGATCGGTGCAGTTGAATACCCTCAAGTCACACGGAATTTGTTCTTACGCACATACAACTACACAGCACACCCACTGACCACCTGGAAGTTTCCCTCATAAAACCTGCGAGGTTTTAACTATTTCTTTAAATAACGTATATGACTTAAATAACTCATTAAGTCAATAGCTACACATAGTACTAGACAATGAAATTAAACACAGTCATATTTATATATTAAATGCTGCTGAGGAAGTGCTATGGCAGCATGTTTAGCAGACAGTTATACTGGGCAAGATGTTGGGACAGGAATGCAGCAATACTGAAGAAAGTAACTTTCTGATCAGCCAGTAAGATCCCTCAGGATCAGACTACTTTATGAATACCCAAGAACATTAAGGAACGGGACACCATTAGAACCAATCTGGTTTAAAGCCAATTCCCCCAATACCTTTGTCTTTTATTCCACTTTTATTCATTATGGACTTTACAAAAAATCTGGAGCTACGCTGGCATTCACAGGACTTGCTACAACCTCCACATCCTAAAACCTTCACTCTTTCTCAAAATGCTTGTCTACGTAAAAGTAAAATCCAGTTTTAATACATTTCCTGTGTCTGACAAAAATTCGACTGCAGTAGAAATGCACATCAAGAGCCTAATAACAGATAAAAATGAATCTGCAACATGCCCAATTCTTATGCAATTGTGAATACATTTGTTTTCAAGAAATTTATTTTTTCCCCACTCATTTGAGCAGCCCATTATTTGGCATTCTCCCATTATCTATCTCTTAAAACTTCACTTATGAATAGGCACAACCATCAGCACACTCAGCTTACTTGAAAGGATGTTGCTAAAAGCTCCTATAAAAGGAGAGGATGGAGACAGATTGCTGGTTTAGCTCAGAGAACATAGTTTCTGGAAAAAAAAAATAAAAGCAAAAGATAACAGAATAAAACTTCTACTTTTTCTCAGCATTTCATTCAAGTATGCTAATCTGCTAGTCTGCAAGTAAACATATGCTTCTTAACAGTTTTGCTCTACTTCCCACACAATTTTTGCCTCCTATTTTTATATATATTCACCAGTACTCTCTATGCATGGGTAACTGGGTAGAAATGCCATCAGAAAAGACGCACACACATTCTGGCAAAGCCTTGTAGGCAAGGAGAACTCACTGGCTTTACAACACCAGCGAGGAGGATGGTGGGATCTGAGATGCATAACTTGAAGGCCAACACCTTGGTTACAGGCAACATATGAAGCTCTTTGATTGTCAGCCTTCACTTCCAGCTCAGGAGGCGACCATTCCTGCAAACACTTTAGGAGAGCAATGGACACAGATCTGTATCTAAAGAATTAACATAAAGAAATGATACGAAACATCTATTACTCTACTGAACAGCAATTTTCTACATGTTTACTTGTACCTGTAGTTTTAGTCAATACCTTTCTGACTTGCTGACAACTATTCCTCCATTACTAAGGCTGTCAGGGTTCTTGTCCAGGATGCTCCTGCATGAGCCACCAAGTTCCAGCACTACCCAGTAGCAATCACATCACTGCTTACACGTTTCTTCATTTCCTTTGCGTGGTTGCTGAATACAACAGGATCTCCACAACTTTTTTCAGACGGTTACAAAATCAACTAACTGAATGGAACTTGCAAGGCACACATAATGAGGGTTAATTATATTCATGTGTTGCAATCGAATTTATGATCACACAGAATTTCAGCTCCAGTAGCAATTACGCAGAATTAATTATGCAGACCTAGCAGATCCTCGTGCATAAAGAAATACACTGCAATGGTGGCAAGACATGATAAACACGTATGTCAGCAGCACCTTAACCTGTTCTAACCTATTTGCTTTGGAAGAATATCACCGTAACTATTTTCTTAAAAGTGAATAGTTTACCAATTTGATAATTTAAGTATTCACACAAGCTCCATTCCAGTAAGATTCAAACTTGTGAATGTGACCTAGAATCTAAGTTCATTATTTAGCTCGAGAACAAAAGGGCTAAACAAACACCATAAGGCATGACACGCTTGAACATTAACTACTGAAGAAATTACCTATTCTCAAAAAAGACACTTTTGAAGTCACTAGCTGAACTATCACTAAATAACATCTATATTCATTATCAACCCGGCCATCATTTGCTTGATTTCAAAATACCATCGCATCATCACAATAACCATCAGAGAACCAAGCCTGTAAGTGCC
Organism: Tympanuchus pallidicinctus; assembly: GCF_026119805.1. Classification (NCBI taxonomy): domain Eukaryota; kingdom Metazoa; phylum Chordata; class Aves; order Galliformes; family Phasianidae; genus Tympanuchus; species Tympanuchus pallidicinctus. The sequence continues at coordinate 11,046,426 of NW_026294747.1, forward strand.
ACTGCCCCTATCTATAACAGTATATATACCTCGGGCGTTGGCAGTGCAGGCATCTTGCTTCATGTCCAGTATAATAAATAGCATGGAGTTAGAGCTGAAAAAAACACATACATGTGCTGAGTAACATTTAAAAAAAAAAAAAAAAAAATTAGCAGCATTAACTTCATTATTCAACTAAATATTTGTAGAACAGACTTCTAAAGCAAGAAAAGTTTTGAAATATAAGCTGTTTTAATTTTCTATTATTGTTCAACTACTTCAGTAATTGCACACCATTCAAGTATTGCATGCATTTTAAGGAATACATGCAAAAACATTTAGGTCAAGTCAAATGGATATTTCTTTCAAGTTATAAAGGTATTTCACCTTGCCTTCTCCTTGTCAAAACCCTGGAACACCTCATACAAAGGATTTTATTATAGTACAGTGCCTTTGGTAAGACACTGCACTCTGTACACCAACCAATTTTCTCTGCAGGAGAAAAACGGAGAGCAGCAGTACATGATACGTATATTCTAAAGCACCACAAGTAATACCAGGAGCAACATGGCCAAGTGAACATTGCCAAGGTTTGGCTCTGGCTTTAAACCACAAAACAGACAGCTTTATTCACAAAGGAGACATCCAGCAACACCATGTTGTTTGGTTTGGTAACAACTTTCCCTACAGAAAGTGATACAGTAATCACAGAAATAAAGAGTGGACTAGGATTTAGTCATTTACAGACCAGCAATCTGCTGACGAATCCCCTAACAATGCCTTAAAAAAAGCTTGTGGCCAAACGTTATATGTTCAGGAACAGTTGCTCTCACTCACATCCCTCCACCAGTTCCTTCCCTCTCCTGCTTTAGTGACTGTGAAAAGTATCATTTCTGAGACTGTATATAAACATACCATCCACTGTTATTAACAGCGCAGGAGTGTAAGAACCACGTATGACTTTGAACATTTCAAACAAGGATTTTTACTGGTTACACATTGAGTTAGTAGAGTGTTATGAAAAATATTCAGTCTATTAAGCACATTCTAATCAATAATGAATCTTAACCAAAGGTATTGTTTTCCAAAGCCAAAAGGCAGCACCAGAAATTAAACCTGGTTACTTTGAGTAGCGCCATTCACAGTAGACTACGAACAAAAGTCATCATTGTGGTGTCAACAAGGCGGACTGCAAGCATTTCACATTGCAACAGGCCCTCCATTGTGCTATGCACCAGCTTTAGCAATTTGTAGTAACAATGAAGTTCTCATGGTATGTCCCTGGAATCTGCTGCTTGGATGCTGGACAGGGCTCCACTGGAAAGACTTCCAGCAGCATCTCCGTAAGCCCTTACAACACAAACCACAGCTCCCAAAATGGCACTTAATGCGTCTTGTTTTCTACAAATCCAATGCATTTTGCCCCCTTGCACGTATGGATACAAGTTCTGTAGTGCTGTGCTGATGGAAATGAGCAATCCTGTCATTTCTACACGTGCTTGTGTGGGAAGAGGGAGGGTATGCTTGTTTTTAAATGCAGCTAGCACAGCTTGTCATCATTCCCAGACTCTAGATTTAGAGCACAAAGGGTTTTGAAAAAGTGTTTTATTGGCTATACGAGATCCAAGGCATGCATGTGTCTACAGGCACATACATCTGTTGCATAGGTGTACAGCTCTGGATTTCTACCAGCTTTCCTGCAGTTTAGCACCAATTCATGTGAAGAGCAGCAGAGCTTTCATGAGTAATTCAAGCAAAGCCTCAATTAAAACTTTCAAAACAAAGTTACTTGGTGCCAATTATGACAGTACCTCTTCTGCAAACACGATTTATGAATCCACTCAGGGCTAACCACAGACAGCAGCTTAGCCTTAACTCACGTCTTTCTAGTTTCTTTCAAGTTGCATACAAACCCAAATCTCCAGTGCTTTTTACACTCTGGATTGTTGTCCCAACACTGAAAGGAAGAGAGCTTTAGTTTGGAGCTAGTTATGTTTGCACTTGTATGCAGAACCAAGCTAAACAGCTCTAGAACTGGGTGTTAATACAGGCTTACTAACAGCTAAAATGTTGCTCTTAAGGGGTAAGCAAAATAAGCTACCAGCACACGCACTTTCTCATTCCAACGAGATTAAAATTCCACAACAGCCTCAAAATGAAACTGTTAGAAGACACAGAAGCACTGCAGAACCCAGCTGAAAAATCTGTCAGGCAGGATATCCTTTTGTAGAATCGTAGAATCAATTTCTTCCAGCACATATTCAGTTTCCTTTTTTTTTTTTTTTGAAGCACATACATTGCAAGTGTATTCGCATACAATAAAGAAAATAAAGCCAATAAGGTAAGTTTTCTTTTAAAGGGAAAAGAAAGCAGTGAAATAATATGAATGATCTTTTGCAAGCAAACTACAAAGATAAACACACCACGTACAAAGGCACATACTCTTCAGGAAAAATACACAGCTCAATAAAAAAGAAATCCCAATAGAGAACTAGCAGAAGAACTGTAGAGAACATTGGCAGAAGAATGAATGCTTTTCATGATGAATCACTGCATGTCTAACCAAACAGAATTATTAAAAATTAGCATTCATATTATTCAACTGATGTAAGAAAATCATTAGTGCCACTGTACCCTTCCACAAGAAGTATTCAGAAAGCTTCAGCCATCCTTTGAATAACCATGCAGATGTGCTGCAGAACTGAACAACAAAAACAGAAACGTCTGTTTTCCTGATGCAAACTACTGACCTTTAAAGGAATGATTTAATATCAAATTTCAATTACAAGTCTGTTTATTTTAGAATGTTAACTACAGCAAAAAATGCCAAGTGACTGATGGCTAAAAAGGTATTCCCATACTTTAATTTTTTGAAGAGAGAGACCCAATACTTCTTTTTAATCTGGAAAATACTTCAATGCTTTGACATTAATAATATGGGCTTGTTATTAAAGAAATAAGGTGGGTTTTTTGTTTGTTTCTTGTTGGCTTTTTACTTTATGTGTGAATTTAGTTGTGCAAAAAGTACGTTAGACAATCATCCACGCTTTGCTGCGGAGAGAATTTTTGCTTCACCTTTTCAAATTTTTTAAGTTGTTTGTGTAGCATTGGCAAATGCCTTCCCTCCAACCTCAGAGCATGAGGAATGGTTTACAAGGCTTCAATCTCCCCATTTGGAATAAGCAAACACACCAAATCCTACCGCAATTATGCTCAGCGTTCAGTGAGATCGGAAAACCCCTGAAGATTAGTAGGGCTGGCATAACAAATCCAACCTGCCAGAACAATTCATCTGGCTTCTGCGCTCCTCCCTGTTGCCATATTTCCCGAGGGATGCTCAAAACCAGAGGTATTTCAAGTTGGATAAACTCTCCTGGCATTCTGCTCCTGCGTTCTTTTTTTATGAGTGGAGAGGACCCTCATCACGTGATGGTGAGACTTGGGAATGAAGGTGAACAACCGAAGAGCCTCAGCGTGCCCTCTGAGCTGCCAAGAGCCCATGCTGCTCTTGCAGGCCTTGCACCTGATTAAGTGAAGGCACACAGGCATCAAGGGGAAGGAGCAATACGTACAGGGCTGTAAGACTTCCTGAAAGAGCCTGGCTCATCCCTCTACAAAGAGTGGGCACCTCCAAATTAAATGGTGAGCCTAATTTACTAGGCACAGTCTACAGCTCCAATTATTTCTTCCACTTACTATCTTGCTGATTAGCAGTGATAAAGTGCAAACTCTACAAAATGCCTGCATGGTTGTATCTTGCATTAGGTGCAGTACTTCAGACTGCAGTGCTTATAGTGCTTGCAGTTACATTTCCTCCCTTTTTATCAGTCTTCCATATGACAGAACAAATGGATACACTGTTCTTACCAGCCAGCTGAATCACACAATAAAAAGTTTCTGGTTCCAGCAACATATTCTTGCCCTGCCTGATTTAATTCTACTCATCACTACCAGGTGGATCATTTATTGAAACCTCTCCAGGTGCAGAAATCAGGGAACACTCTACTTTGAATTCTTAGACATCCAACAATTCCAGGTTAACTATGAAAACAGAGATGTCAAACTATTTCTTTTTAAGTTACGAAACTAAGGAGTTTAGAGAAAAGAAACATCACTTCAGTCTTTTTTCCCCAGGAACGATTCATCCACAGGCACGCATGCCAAAGCCATCTATGCCCCAGCGGTAGCAGAACCAGCACCAGGAATGCCCTCTTGTGGCACAGCTGAAGCCTGCAGAGCCCCAATTTCCTCAACTGCAATTAACATAAGAAAGTGTTTCTCAGGGCTCGCTTTGAAACTGAGATACGAAGGAATACAAGAAATGGGACCAAAACTGCAGATGCTGTTCAAAGTCTGAAGAAACGTTTGAACTTCATTTCTCTTCATTGCTTGCTTGCTTCTTTGAGTGTTACTGTAAGTAGTGGGAACCTTTGGTCCTTCTCGTAAATCTGTGGGTAATCAAATTCCTGGGAAAGCTGTTCCAGGAACCGAACAGGAGTGTCTGTTACTGTGACACTCCTGAGAGAGGGCTCTTCCTGCCTTTTAAAGAGCCTGCGTAAAAGCAGTTTGGCTGCTCAAGAATCTGTGCATTTTGACACCTCAAACAATAGGAAATGTCTTGCAAGCCTGCCTCCTCATCCCCATAGGCCTTGCTGATTCTCAGTGGTACACCACTGAAGCCAGAGGAACAACCAATAAACAACAGCACAGCCATGTGTTTCCCCACAGAGCTAAGCTAACGCACAACATATTTTTCTGTTCAAGATGCGTGACTGCGAAGGTCTCCGTTCCATTATGTGAAAGCAGCATCCTTTGCACAGGTTTTATTTCTGCAGTTTTTTAACTCTCCATCTGCCAAAACGCCACTAGCACAGCAGTTTACATGCAAGCAAACAGAGGGGCAGCAGGAGAGCCTTCCAGGCACAGCCAGGTCTCAGAGAGCCAATGCTCGGCAAGGGGGGGCGTTCGCCCCGCACTCACAATGCTGCACAGTGGCGGGCGCATTCCTGAGCCCATCGCTCTTGGTTGCATTTTCCCAAGCCATGGGGATTCAGACCAGCTGGCGGCAGGCCAGATTATTCAGCAGCAGAATCACCAGCTACTTGTTTCCATCGTCCTGCCACAAAAGGTGTTACTCCACTTTTTCAGAACACAGTTCAAGTTTGTAAGCACAGGAACACCGGGTTTCAGCTGGCAGTTGCTTTGCAGCTGCCCAAGCCGTGCTCCAGTTTCCCTACAGCTTGCTGCAAGGAACAGGCAGCTCAGAGAGCATTAAGCCTGATAGGAAAAAGTATTTGGTTCTAAGAGGAAGCGATCCAATCAATATTTTCACCTCTGTGGAATAATTAACGACTGGCAAAGAAAAATACATCACTCCTTCACAGCCTATGATCAGCCCTCAATCAAAGCCTCAAAAACTCTAGTGGAACATTCAACCTCATTCAACCTCAGAAAAAGAACAAAACACTCTGATGATGTGCATGTCTGACACTTCTGTTTTCATAGAGAAACTATCCATGCTTGGGGTATAAAAAGGCATTTTCCAAGTTTCAAGTTAAGAGAGAAATTTGTTAGAAACACTTGTTATCAAGCAATGCATATTTAAATGAAGTTATTGCTTAAGCTTTAGTGAAAATACCACATCACTTCATGAGTGAGAGCACAGACAAAGTTAAAAATAATTTTTTGGACAGGTTTCACTGAGCAGTTTGTGTGTAGGTGAAACACATAAGCCTTCCTGCAAAGGACTTCCCCGTATCCTTTGATTTCATGACACTCTAGGATCCCCTCCCACCCCAAACTGCAGAGCAACCACAGAAACACATTGCTGACACTGAACATACAAGCAGGCTCTACGGACAAAGCTCACTGACCACACTGCAGAGCTCCTTGGAGAATTCAGAGCTACACAGCAGAAGGGTCAGGCTGCTCCCCAGCCCAGCACAATCATGTGGGAAACTAGAGGGACCTGAGCTATCCCTACCACTCTGCTCACACAGCTTTTACAGTAAAGATTCTCAAAGCAAAGAAAATCAGGAGTCATTAAGCTGAGATTTTCTAGGTGTAAACAGTTCAACAGCTCTTTTCTTTCCACGATCAATGAATTTTTTCACTCCACTTGAAATCAGTAGATCAATAGCCCCCTGCAGAGTTATCCTTCCCTGTCTATTTACTACACTGCAATCTTACTACCTAAAAGGAAACAGTAACAATCAGACTGAGTAAAGCCAGCCCATAAGAAAAAGAACAGAGACCTGACCAAGATGCCCACCTGCCAAAGTTGAGGTCTCTCACACAGCTTTACCTAACTTTCCTCCACTGCTTGGGGAACACAAGTACATGTACATACACCCTTAAAAAAGGAGCAGTATGGGTTGGAGAAGAAGAGAAAAAGCAATCACCAAATTTCCTTATTACCTCAGAGTAGCTGTAATGTCATACCTCAGACACCAAGCAGTAGTGCAGCAACTTTGCAGGCTTCCTCTTCACCCAGCCTCCCTCAGGCACATGGTAACAACATTCTTGCCTCCATAACCCAGCCCGGACCACCAACTGAAGTGCTGTCCCTGGTGTCCGCAGCTTTCTGAGCCTGGCTGTCTTCTGCTCCTGGAAGGAAGTGCTCAGTTTCTGTACCCACCCATCTTGACTCACTCAGCAAGTCTCCTCTCGGGGCACCAGTTCACCCATTCAGACAGAGAATACCGTTTCCCAACCCCTACAGGAAGTACCTCCTCATAATCCTCAAGCAGTTGAATGCTAAGGTTTGTCTGTCATTTACAGTTTCACTTCAGTGTGCGCATGTTTAAACAAATGGCATTGACTATTCAAGCCAGGAGTGTCCGTGTCTCAGCACTGCTGGTGGAATGGGAACAGTTTCTCATCAGTAGCGGCATCCACACTGTGGCTAGAAGCAATTCTAGGTTTATGCAAGTACTGAGCTGTGTGCTGTAGGTCCCTTGCTTGTTTCCAGCTACTTTGAGCCATTAAGACCATACACGAGCTGTGACATTTAAGCCTCTTCAGCAGGCAGCATAAGGAGACACTTATGCTTACAACAAATCTTAATTTTTATTTTTAAGTACCTACTAAGCAGTAGCCCACTTTAGTGAGTTGGCCTGCCTTTTTTCCAGCACATGAGCACTTGCTTTCCACAACAGACCATCCCTAAAACTGTTTGTCTCCTGCAGGTTTTTCTTTATTTTCCAAAGAAGCATTACTGAAAGACAAACCTGTTTTTCGTGCCCTATAGAAACTGGTTTTAACACCTTTGGGAAAGGCTGGGGGAAGGGACTATCAACCTAAGACCTAGAAAGCTTTTACAGACATTCCTCTCCTGTGGTATTTCAGATTAGGTACGAATGCCTTCCTCTAATTGTTGGAGTTGTTGAGGAAAAAGCATCCATCCTCACAATTAAATAGCTTCCATAAAAAGCTTCACCATAAGAATTACCAGAGTCTGAGTATCCAGTCAGTGATAAGAGTCTTTACCCCAGTCAGTGTTAAAGGTCCAGACATCAAAAAAAATCAAAGGAAAATTAACAGGACATCTACAACTAAAAAGCTTACTGCAAATCTCTCTGACCTTTCAACAGCTGAAACAGCAAAAATATCAAGAAAGACTTAGAACTGCTCCTATTTTTTCAAAGCTTTTGATTAAGACACAACCTTTTTTCTCAGCATCCAGAAAAATATACGAAGCGGAGCTATTTCCCTTACAGCCATCTGTCTCAGTGGGCAGGCAGCACGTTTGGTAGTGCTGTTCTAAGAAGATGGCAAGTGCTGACTTCTGAGAGGATTTACCAAGTATGAGACAGGAAGAAAAGCTCCTACTATACAAACCCTCACACTTTGTGCTGCTTGAGCTTTTTGAAGAATTTTTAGTGCTTTTCTTTTTGGAGGAGGAGGCGGTACCTGCATCATTATAAATGCATTTTAACATAGACTCATTCGAAAGCATCTAAATGTCAACTGATTGGGTAGTGGGTATCATTTCCCTGTTTTAATCTTACCAGATTTCCATCTCCCTTAAAGAACGGTAGCCACTATAAATGCATTTGCTGTCCTACATACAATGACATGGGGAAAAAAAAAAAATGAAACAGGACACTTTACAATTCTCTTATGTATTTAAAATTCTGGGGTTTGTGGTTAGTTGTTGGTGGGCTTTTTCCCCATTTACAGCAAATGAAATGCAATGGCATGCTTTTAGGAGTTGATGTGCAATCCTGCACAAATTTCTCCTATATAAATCTATTGTACAGTATCAGAAACCACATTTTAACAAGTTAACTTGCCCATAACAGATGGGGAATAGGTGATTCTTGTACCTCTGAACTACTTTCCAAAGTTTGTTCAATGCAAAGTTGTTCAATGTTCAAGGCACAGTGAAAAGATTTCCTCTTCTTATTCAGCTATGTCAGAAGCTCAGAAGAACTACAGGAAAACACTTAAGTGCCTTTTTCTTTCGACAATTTATGACCAGGTAGGAACAGAAGCCCAAAATCAGCCCAAAACTGGAACGTAACACATCAAGATTTGCTATTTACAATGATCTGAAGCACTTATTAAAAAAAATAATAATAATAATAATAAAAAAATAATAATAATAAAAAAAATCCATCAAGACACTTAAAAATCTATTTCTTCACCTATTGATAAGACACATTTTATTTTAGCTCAGTTCACAAATGAAATTCAATTGGGATCCACAAGTTTTCTGCTACAACAAAATTGATTTCAAACCTCTATTCCAGATCACCAAATCCATTTTCTGGAAACACAGATCTAGCACAAAATGCCCACTGAAGGATTTCTTATTTCACACAAATGAGTCCATGTAAGTGAAACTATTTCAACTGCCAAGCTGGGTAAATTTCACAGACAGAAGTAGTTTTGCTCGTGAAGATGGCAGTTCTGACTAATGCTACATTCTACCATCTCCACTTGATACAAAAAGTAATTTATTTGATTATTAGACAGAAATTGTTTGTGCCTACCCTACAGGTAGATAAAAGCTTGCAGGAAGGCTGGTTGTTCTTATACACATCCATCCCTACAAGGCAGGACTGGATGTTTCCTAACCATTTATTTTGTATCTGATGAGCACAGCTGAACCTAAAGAAAGCCAGGACCCTATGGAACAGCAAGCATACTACTTTCAAATCAGCTGTAATCATATGGGCTCCACTAACACTGCTGTTCCACTCTAATTCTTCATATGGGCACTTTTTGGAGATGGTAGCACTCAGAAGCCATACCTTCATAGCTGCGCTCACATCCCCAGAAGATAAGCCTTACACTGCAATTTAGTGTTCTCCCTGCAAGCTTTAGCAACCAAATGTAATGGAATATTGAGTTAATTGGCTAGGAGGCAGCTGAGCTGAATGAATAAAACCCAAAAGTGAGTAGTACAATAGAAGTACAATTTCTAATCTTTGCAGCAAACAGATTTCTATGCGACTGCAGAACCAGAATACTTTTAGGAGAATACTACATAATTTTGTTCAATTAATCCAACGCAGAACCATGCTCCATTTACCTCTTCACTTACATGTCTTTACAGGATGCTGAAATTCACCAAGAGCAGCATTCTCTGCAGTCAGTTTCTCTACATCAGTTTCACCCCAAACCATTAGGCAGACCTGACAACACGTGGAAACATGTTCATTATCAGTCACAGAACTAAAGGTGAGATGAAAGGAGGAAAGGTTAATTCACCATTTACATTCTACAAATAGACAAGAACTGTCTGTGTTGAACTTCATTCCTAAACCAACTGCATTACCTATGTTTGGACCATCAGTTTACTCAGCTCATTAGCAGACCTCCTGATTGCGCTTCTTATCACGCAAATCTTTAAAAATTCATCAAGAATAAAATGTCTGACATTTTGTTTCTACAGGAAGCAAACAAATATTCACTTGCAGGCCATTATTTGTAAAAATAACTTCCTATCCCCACACAAAAAGCATAACGTACCTCATCGTGGTACGTTATCATCAGAAGCCACTCTGGAAATAGCTGCCAGACAGCCTAAACAAATTTAAGTCACATTTTCCTACACAGATAGAACTCTCTTCTGTACATCAATAATTCAAAAATCCTTGTAGCCTCATTCTAGACATGACTTAAGAACACAATCTGTGGCTGTTTCTTTGTAAAAGATTTCAGGCAGTGCTTTAACTAACCTCTGCGTCCACAGCTCAACTGTCTTCCAAACACGGCAACGCAGGAAGCACATGCTGCTCATCACACATTCTCTGCATCCCCAAAGCCACTAACACTTGCAGCACTTCACACTTAGCAGAAAGGGAAGCTACCACCACAGTACAAAACTTAGTATGATTTGTAAACCTCTTGGCAAGGACTCCCCTGCATCAGTATGACAGCTCCCCCCCCAACAGATAGTGGGTATCACCACTGACATTCAACTGCAATAAGAATCCATCAGCAAAATCTGCATTTTATGCCAAATAATCACATACTGAAGAAAATGCCACCCATGGAAATATACAGGAAGTCAAAAAAAGTGACTGCTGTTTTCCTTCACTGTCAAACAGCACTGTCATACCCCTCGGTAATTCAGTCTTCTTACCCCCATTCTGTGGTTCCAATACTTTCTCAGACAACTCAGTATTCTCCAGGATACAGAAATGCAACTCTGCAGAAAGGCTTTGCTGGAGCTGTAGACACCCAGCTTCCCAAACAAGACAGTTTTAAGAGAAAGTAATAAACAGCCACCAACACTGAGGAACATCTGTTACTCTGATACTAGCACCTGATGAAATCAAGATTTATCACGTTGCATTTCAACTGGAAGGGCTAAATTACATCATAATTACAATGAAATAATTACAATGAAAAATGAATAAAAATGAATACACCAGAGCCTAACACGGTTGTCTGTAATCTATTTTTTTAAATAGTTTTATATAGTGACTTCACATTTGAGAAGTTAAAAAGTTACTGTGTGTTTTCTGTTCGTGGGCTTGTTTTTTGTAAATGAGCTTCAGCTGTGACTCACTGCATGAGTAATTCCACGAGCAAAAGGAAGGGGCTGAGACTATTCACAACTGAATACTGAGCCAAGGCACACAGGCACTGAAGGAATAAATCTTATCGCTCTCTGAAAATATTTCAGGTATTCAAGTATGCCTGCGCTAGAAAAGAAAAGCACAGAAGTAGCACTTGAAGAACAGCATCTTCCAAAGACGTGCGAGGAAGGAAATAAAGACATTGCTCCCAGTCACTTGACAAAACCATTGTCTTAAATGGAAAACAAGCAGAAAAAATCTCACTTAAGAAACGGTGTGTCAGCAATAGAACCTCTTTTTACAATGTAAATAACTACTTTAAGAGTATGTGAAGTACCAGTTTAAAATAAATAAATAAAACCAGTTACATTTATAAGAGCTGATATCCTGAGACAGCAACAATAAAAAACGACTAGCTGATGATAGCTGTCATCTAAGAAAAGAGGCTTTCATTACTTTGCAGTTAACTGCAGTTAATTCAGTCCAGGCAATTCAACGTGGTTTTGAACCAATGCATCCTCTGTGGAACAACTGCTTGCTGTCTAAACTCCCATGCAAACAGCTGGTGTAATGACGCCTGATCTTCAGAAAAATACACTGAAGAGATTAATGCTGCTTTACCAATCAGTGAATCACACCCATTAGTACAGTTCTGTCTGCTGATACGCTCTAACATTCCGAGCAGATCTATGTCGTTAAGTCCAATTTCTTCCTCTTTGATCCAAAGTAGGCACTGAACTCAGAGATTCATCTGCAGAACACACATTTCAAACGCCTAAAAATCAGCTTTTAAACATACCTATTAAAAAACAAAGAAACAGACAACCCACCTGCCATTGGCCTTTTGACCTCTGATTTACAGTGGATGATAAACAAACAGTGCCTCCAGTTCTTCTTCATTCTATTGACACCAACATCTTAAGTCAATGAAAAGGAGTCATTCTTCCACCCAGAAAAAGGGGCAGAGAAATATCACTCACATGAAAGTTCCTGCTCCGCCATTTTGCTAATTTGAAGACAGCTGTGAAAATATGGCATTTTGAAACAAATACACAACTTGCAAAAAGCCATTAACTCTACATTTTTTTCAGATGAAATAAAGTAGAAAACTATGAGCAGCTTTGCTGCTTTGTCATATTTCACCACAAAAGGTCCTGGAAAAATCACGGGCATGTTGCAGTACTGACATTATTCACAGAAAGCTCAATACTCTGTTCTTAGTTTGGCCTCCAGGAAGAGAATACAAACCATTATAATGCTTGACATAGCATCGTAAATTAAATTTAGTATTACTCCAGTAATTGAGTGTACCCAAAACTCATTCACAACTTTTTGGTTGAGGTTTTGTTGCTGATTTTTTTTTTTTCTGAAACTGCAGATAGAACCTTTAGAATACAGATAAGCAACAAGGAACGTAAGGGCTTAAACCTCCAGGAAGAAATGCACGTTCCTGCTACTGATAGCACACTTTTCCACCTGTCCAGACAAGTCAGCGATGTTCTTGCCAAGCATACGTGGTAGACAATCAAGAAAAGAAAAGAAAAGAAAAGAAAAGAAAAAAAAAAAGGTTGGGAGCTTAACCAGATTCTCCTTGGATTTTAACTTCTTCAATTAGCAATCTGCATTCAGATCAGAAGTGCTGTTTCTAAGGACAGCAGTACCTCAGAGCAGACTTTTTTAAAATAGTCTAATAACGCCGCAGGAAAAGACAATTAAGCTACAAGCAGGATGAGGTTTTAGCTCCATCCTTTATTGTTAACCAAGCCAAGGGCATAACAATAAAAAAAATTTAAGAAGCACATCTAGGAGGCAAAGTCAAACTAAACTTGATTCAGCAGCAAATTTGAATGTACAGCCATACTGGATAGTATCAGATATGATATTAGTAAATGTGACACTGCATTATTGCTCCTTGCAAGGTTGCAGCAGTACGATATTAATGCAACATACTTCATCTGTAGCAAAGAAGTGTAAATATTTGAGATGATGGCCAACTTTGATCAGTCGAGAAATCAAAACTCATTTTAGAATAATCCATCTGTAGCAAACAGAAGGATTGGGAAACGCAGGGCACAGAAGCAGGGAGAAAAGCCTGCACCCAAGTACTTCACAGCACACACTTCTGCCTTTGCTGAAGCACTTGTTTAGTACAAGGCTGTTTAGTATTGCCAGGCTCATCTGGAAAATGTACTTCTTCACTTTCTCCATCATAAAATACAAAAACATCTTATATGAGATATTTGTCTGCAAATAAGTAATCCTTTAAACTACGACCAGCTGCTGGAGAGTTCAATGCCTGCTGGCAGACTGAAGAAGCAACTTCCTTCAGCAAAATATGTCTTATTAAAACCAAGATTTTGCTGTACCAAATATTTTAAATTACATATATGTATATATTTGCAATAAACAAAACCAAATTAAGTGTTGAATAGATTATCTGTTTGCTCACCTGATGTGGCAGACATACCGTACGCTTCTAGAAGCAGTCTAAAATGTAACACAGGGTTCAAAAAGCTATTTTTTAAAACTAGGGCTATACCTATATTACAATTGCATATATTCCTCATCTATACATTATAGCAAGACTTTCAGAACCACTGAAACTCCCCACTGCAATATATCTGATTCAGACACGGGGTCACACACACACACACACACACACACAATCTCAGAGAATGCAGAAGCACACCTTGCTCTGCAAGGAATGAGAATGAGGAATGAGGATGAATGGCTGAAGTTTTTCTGACCGACTCATGTTAAAGATACAAGAAAGTGTACTGAAAGAAAGGTGCAAAGTGGACACCAGCAGCTCTGGAACCAAGTTTTACCCGTATTTCTGAGCCACAGACATAAGTCAGTTGTATAACCCAAAACAGAACAAAAGAATGTTCCTTTATTTACCAGAAGCACTCAACACCCAAACAGCATCTGAAGTTAATAGGAATTATGCTTTAAATATGTGTTACTCTCACTTCCCTCCTCAGGTAGTCAAAGTTCAGTTTTCCCAACAACTAAATGTGTATTTTGGAAGAAAGGCAAACAGGGGCTGACAAACCAAGCTAAATACCTTTTGGTGCAGTCACACTTTAAAAACAAACAAAAACTGGCACCTCCCCCTATACACTCATTCCCCCCCTCCACCAGGGAATGCACACAATGCTCCTCTTCATATACACCACAGAACCAAACCACACGTGGTATTCTCCCTGTGCAAAGTTCCCAGCCTGCTTATAGAGGGCACCCTGCACCAACCTCGCTCCCTCCCTTCTCTGAGAGCTACCAAGTACTTCTTTTGCTGTCTGCAATTTTTAGCAACCTCTGCCTGAGTACAAATCTATCAGCGTTTACTTGACTTTTTAATGAGTGATTTCTCATTTTAACCATCGACAAGGATGAGATGTATGTGTTGCCCTAACTTGAATGAAACACAGCTGCTGTACCTACCCAGCACACCCAATATTCCCAGTGCAGTTTTGCTCACCACCCAAAATTAATTAAAAAAGTCGTGTGCTCAAGCTGGAGATCCAAAGGGCAACAAGAGATGGAGAAACTGCTACAGACAGTGCAGCTTACTTTATGTAGCTCTTCTTCTCCACACTGCCCAAATAGGCCACTTGTTGGCTGATAGACCGGCAAGGACAAGAAGGCAAGCAGGCAGGCTTGGCCCCAGGCCGGCAGCTCCTCCCCGGCTCTCACCTCGCACCCGTGAGCCAGCAGATGCCGCTACAGACCGCCCGGTACTGCTGCCGAATTCCACGGCTTTTCTCCCCTCCTATCCCAACACAAAATCCAATTCCGGCATTTTTCTTCCACCTCTTAATTTCACACCTCCCATACGAATTACTTCAATGAAGCCCAGTCCCCGCAGTGTCAACACTTGTTCTGGCAGCGAATCGCAACCTGCAAGCTGCAGCACATCTAGCCAAACAGCAGCCTTTACTGCTGTGGAACCACATTTCTTCCCCCAAAAGTTTCTCCAGGACACTTTAGAGCACGCGGTCCTTTCATTTAGCCAGAAACCATCCTCAGAGTCCCTAACAGCAGAGCAAATGGCTGGGGATCACCTACAGCCAGCAGCTGGCAAATCCAAGCTCCTGCATGGTTTTCAGCAGCACGGTATCTGCATATATGTTTGACAGAGCAGAATCCCAGCTACAAACACAGATTTCAGTTTGCTGCTCACCACTTCGGTGTTCTTCCCATTTTTGGTATTTCATAGGATGGCCTGGGTTAGAAGAGACCTCGAAATCATCCAGTTCCAACCCATCTACCACACACAGGGTTGCCACCCACTAAATCAGACATAGATTTATATCCAAGTAATACATACCATGCTTTTTTCCTATATACAAGAGGGGGGGGAGGGAAGAAGGCACTTTTATGAGTTTTAAGAGCTACTCAAACAAGTTACCAAAGTAGATATTATCCTGTGAAAAACTGATTTCAGAAAACCATCAGCAAAAGGTCAACTTCAGCTATTTCAGTGCTGACAGCTGTTTGCCTATTCCTAACTTTACAACTTGAATGCAATTCTACCTTTGTGACATGCAGTATTAATGTGGCATTTTCTCCTTCCCCAGAAAGCCTGCTGGCCAAGCCTACCAGCTCCTATCAGCTACCTGAAGCAAACCACAGCAAGTGTTGCAAGTGCTCATTCAATCCCATATACGTTTAGCAACATTCTTTCTGCAGTGACTCCAACACAAAGCACTTGCCCAGCATACACAATGTATTTCATAAGCATTAGCAGAGAAAACAAAACAGGAGAGAGGTGAATGAGTAGTGCAAGCCATCATAGGCACTTCAAGTCAGAAAGTGAAATGCCTGCAATACTGTTAGGCAAAGAAACATTTGAACCTCTGACCAATCCTAAATCAGCATTCCTCTTAAAATGGATGAAAGGCTGGCAAGCCAAGCCAACCAACCATTTTTTGTTAGGAGATACTTGTTTTCCACACATTTTTGTCACTCGAAGAAAAGAGAAAATATGTCACAGGGGATGATACAAGTCTCACAGCTCAGAGGCAAAGGTGACCACATTGCAATCTCTTACAATTGATGCCTGTACTATCTGAGTCGAACTAATGATGCTATGCCTCTTTCTGATTAACAGTAACAAAGATGCTGAGGTTTTGTATACATGGAAAGACACTTAAAACCATACAAAAGTTACCCTATTCTTCTCCTTGGGGCAAGCTATCTAAGTTGCAAATAAACTGCAAACACGAGATTTTATCTAAACCACCAAGTGGAGACCCAAAAAGATTAGTTTCTACATCATTTATTTAGTGGTTCTAGGATAAAAGGCAGGACTACACTAGTAGGATTTGCTGCTATCAAGAAAAATTGAAAAATAATCAGTACAGAGAAAATCACTCAGAAAGATCTGGATGTGCAGAAGTGGGAAGAACCAGAATGCAGCCTCTTACATGACTTCCTTGTGCAAACTACAGTCCTAAAAGTTAAAGCAGCAAAGGAAAATAAAGGTCAGGATGCATCAGTCAATTGGCAGCACTCACACACGCTGTCAGTGTAGGTGTCTTTCCCAAAAAGGCAAACAAGTTCTAATGCAGAAAGCAGAGAAGTTTCTAAAGCCAGAAAGCCAAAAAGTCCACAAAGCACTTTTGCAACAAAGATGACTGACTTCATGTTGCAAAAACTGCAGAGAAGTGCTTATCAACTTTTGTTTTACTATATGCTTCTTCAGGACTAACCACAGTACTGGCAAAAAGAATAAAGACATGGAAGTAAATAGACATCAAACATTACTTTTAAAATTCAAAGACAGCTCACATCCAACACTCAGCCTAACATTTTGATTGCTGCCATTCTAAAAATTAAGTTATGTAAGTGGAGTTGGCCAACATATTTAAATATTTGACACCACGTCCCACACAAAATTAATTAAATTACAACTAATATAAGACCCAGAAGAGAGAGAAAGAAGTAAATCAAAGAGGAGACTACAACAGCTCACATTTAAAGTGGAAATTATGGCAAGAGAGAAAGGCAGCTCACAGCATTCCTCCCAGCCCCATTCAATAAATTAGTAATTAAGGAGCAAGAACTGAGCGCGTGCTCATGAAACATCTGTGGATGACACCCAACTGCAAACTATCACCAGTTAAAAGAGGCAGTTAATGAAGAGCTCGTGCTTTCTGTGAACTGGAGTGCTATTAAACGGTACAGGACAAGATGTGAAATCATGCACTAAGGGACCAGCAGCCTTTCTGTTCTGTAAGCTGAGAATTCGTCACGTGGGAGCAACACAGGAGCGACGAACAGAGCAGTGAGCTATGGAAATCCCTGCCTAAGGACGCTGGACTTCATGTGAGCAAAAGAGGGGCTCAGCGTG
The DNA here is from genome assembly GCF_026119805.1 of Tympanuchus pallidicinctus. Lineage (NCBI taxonomy): Eukaryota > Metazoa > Chordata > Aves > Galliformes > Phasianidae > Tympanuchus > Tympanuchus pallidicinctus. Next base: position 11,063,793 of record NW_026294747.1, read on the forward strand.
CTCATGGGAAAAAGAGGAAAGCAGAGAAAACCCACGTGGCTCCAGGGCCTCTGAGAGGAGCAGTGTGCAGAGAAGCATCACTGCTGCAAAAGATGCTACGTCAGGTGAATCTGAAGTGGACAGGAAAATGTTTGGCTGCACCAAAACTGCTATTGCTCTCTCACAGAAGTTCTTCAAAGGATGGCCAAGTTTATCGGACTGCTGTGTAAAACACGCACTCCCTTCAGTAATAAACGCTTCATTTTCTGAAGCAACTCCACCTCAAGCTGAAAAACACTATCAACACCAGTTGGGACAACACATTGTGCAGAAGCGGGTCAGAAACCAAAAAGTTTTCTGGCCGTCGAACACAAAAAGCCTTCCACACAAAGCATCTGGGACCAAAGCGCAGCTGGGGCTCTGCGTCAGCCATACAGGCACGGGGGGGGGGCTCTTCAGCGCGAGCCACATCGGCGCACAGCCGCGCGCGTCGCTCCCGCCGCACCGGGCGCTGAGTTGGCGCTCACACGGCTGCCGCCCCTCACACAAGCGGCGCCCTCAGGCCGGACCGATGCCGCCGTCGCCGCCCTCCCCGCGCCCACACACGCAGCGCCCACACAGCCGGCGCGGGGCCGGGGAGCGCTCCACCTGCCGCGAGCCGCGCTTATCACTACCAGGAAGATAGGGGGAGAGGAAAAAAAAAAAAAAAAAAAGACTAAGCAACCGAGCAGGCGGCCGGGGGAAACCTGTTGCCGGCCGCGCGCGCTGAAGGAGCCGCCGCAGCCCCGCGCCCAACTTTCCCCATCCCGCGCCCCTCCGCGCGGAGGCGGCCCGCAGCCCCGGGCCGCGGCACTCACTCGATGAAGTAGCTGGCGCCCTCCTCCGAGAAGCCCTCCTCCCAGCCGCGGGGCAGGTCTGCGGGGACAGAGACAGGACGGGCGGTGAGCGCGCGGCCCGCCACCCTCGGGGCGGTGGAGGGAGGAGGGGGGCGGGGGACGCGGGCACCCACCGGAGCGGATCATGTGTCCCGAGTTGACGGGCTCCCCGGTGCGCGGGTGCAGCCAGGTGGTGCTGCGGCTCAGGTCGCTGCGGGGGAGAGGCGGAAACGCGCACCTGTTAGCGGCGGGAAGCGGGCGGGCGCGCGGCCACCCCCCCGCCCCTTCTCCCGCCGCCCCCTTACTCGATGAAGAAGACGCGACCGTCCCTGCAGACGCCGTAGGACCAGTGCTCAGGTAGCGCGTCCCGCCCCGCCGCCGCCGCCATGTTCGCCGTGCGCGCGGCCGGCCGGCCGGCCGGGGAGGGGGTGTGCGGGCGGCCGGCGCTCGGCGCCCAGTGCCCGGCTCTGCTCTGCAGCGCCACCCCCGGAGCGGGCGGGGGGCGACGCCTCTCGGCCTCAGAAGGCGGGCGGCGGGCCCGGGAGCCGGAGGCGGCAGCGGTCCTTTGTCCGCCGGCGGGAGAGGCGGCATCCCCGCGGGCGGCCGTGGCTGCGTCGCGTCCCGCCCCGCGCTGCCTCCCGGCGCTCGCCAGAAGGTGCGCTGTGGGCTTCGCGCTGCGTCCCGGGATGCCGCCCGCCGATGGAAAAGCACGAGGGGGGAAAAGGCCGTAAGGGCTTAAAGCCTCGGGGAGGCTGTCGGCTCTCCAGCACAACGGCAGCTCCTGTCGGTCATGCAGCCGGCACACCGGGCACCGCCATGGATGGGATGGGATGGGATGGGATGGGATGGGATGGGATGGGATCCTCTGCCTCTTTAGCCACTTCTGGAGAGGATAATACGGTTCTAGGCCAGATGGTTCAGAATGTGCAGTACTATGAGACGCAATGCGGGATAGACACCAGACAGTGGTTTGATTGCATGTGAGGATGCGTGGGCTCAAATTCTACCTTGGAAGAGATTTTATGAAAGTCTGTCAGAGTCCCACAGCTGCAGAACTGCTTCTAACTTCGACAGAACCACAACCTTAATGTTACGTCATCATGATGCTTATCCTCAACATTTCCCTCTTCCAACAATTCAGTTTGGTTTATCCTCCTCGATAAAGGAGCCTTCCAACCCTTTGTCTTACATCAGAATTTCATTCAAAACTTGTAAGCCCAAAACTTCTGTGCTGCTTTTCTTTGAGACATTATCATTTTTGAGGCTCTCCGGCAATGCTGAGATGAGAAGCAAGTTGTCACATAACAAAGTACCCGCAGTAAGTTTGGTTCTCTTGCAACTACAGGAGTAAAACAAACACACGTTTCAGTAGTGTCATTACATGTTAAATCTGCCCAGAAGAGCCTCCTGCTTTGAAAGATGAACTTAGTGCCATAGAGCACTCTCTCATGCATAAACTCTTTAAATTTAGCTGGTAACTCCATCGTGCTTTGGCCACTAGACCACCAAATAGCGTGTGGCAAAGTGTTCCTAATGCTCATCTTACCTGAAGTGTATATAGAGAATCACCTCCTTTTGTTTGCTTTGAACTTGGTTCCTATGTCATTGATTTTCTTCAGTTCTCACAATGGAAGATCTGAACCTTCTGCAGGGTCAGCACAGGTTATAGACCAAATTTCTCAGGAGCTGAAAATCTCAGAAGACAGAAATTCTGCAGCCTGTCTTGGAAACTTGTTCCTATGTTCTTGTGGTGAAAATGCATTCCCTTGTATCAAATGAGAAACTGCCCTGTTTTAATTTATGATCCTTGCCATATAACCAAGTTTTGAGTTGGTGCATTATTGTAGGCATATGTTGCAGGTACTTACATTTCCTAATTTCAGATATAGTGTTTAAAAGCCATGTTTTGTTATAGAAACTTGCAGAGTTCTAATCTAAATTTAAGATCAAAATGAGAATGTAATCTAAATTTAGGCATTTACAACCTAACTTTTGCTGGCCTCATCATCAGGAGGCAGGTTTGTGATTTAGAGCAGTGGAGCGAGAATACCTCCAGGCATCATTCAGTAAGAAGATTACCAAATTCTTCTGATTTTTTTTCCCCCTGCATATAGCTAACGCTCAAGCTCTGGTTCCAGTCCTCCCTGGCTGATTGCAGACACATTCATTTTCTGTTGCATCTCATTCATTCCTCTCATGGGACACTACCTGATATAAGCTATGTGGGGTTAAATTGGAGTTCCAGGCCATAATAGCAGGAACTTGGCTAAAAGAAGTGAAATATGCTGTTCAACAAATGAAGGGTCTAATAGAAGCTAAGAATTTCCAGGCTTCCTTTGTTGATAATGGGGTAACTGAAAGAGATCTGTTAAGATCCCTGAATATTAATGCATGTTTGAACCCACATTTGACAGCTTTATCTGAATGCATTCCTAGAGTTATTTGCTCTGTCTGCAATCCCAGGAAGCACTGTTTTGTGTGCTTCCTTTAAGCACACTTCCATTAAGCTTTTTTCTGCCTCAAGAGTGACATATTTTAAAACATACACTAAAATCTGTATGCAGACCTTGCTATTTCCAGAATAAAATCAAACAATAGAATACAAGCATCCTTTCTATCTCATTTCTTTCTTTTCAGCCCTTTTCCTTGCAATCCAGCTTTATTGATCGTCCTTTCATTGCCAATATCCCAATGTAGTTTATGTTCTTGCCCACTTTTACATTATTCCCCTCTGCCCCCATTCAGGTCAACATGTTTCCCTGCTCTTTTCAACCCTTCATAACCTATAACTTCTCAACCAAAGATGCAATAGGAATCTGGAAATAACACTGGAAACACTATATAAGAATCTCCAACCAAAAAATCTGAAAGCATGATTAAGTCACAATCATATCCAGTGTCTAGGAAGTTACAGAATCACAGCTGGATTTCATGCTGCTGTGTACTTTAATGATCTATTTCCCATTCTTCTGTGAATTGAATATAATCAAATTTGATGGTCTCAGAGGTCAAAAGCTGCTGCTGTTTCGGGAAACTCCAATACACAGAAAAGCCTACTGGGAATGACTGTTTTTAAAGGACAAGCACAACCTATAAAAGGTGAGAGGCCAAAGGTGGAGCACTTGAGAAGCAGTGAGTCTGAATAAATAAATCTTGATTAAGAAAACTCTTAAGTCATAGTTGTAAAATGTGCAGTGTGCCTTTCAGCATGATTTGTGAGCTCTGCTCAGCACAGCTGAGAATGAAAATGACAAAAAGTTTCATAGTGAGACAGATTAATTTGCAAGGCCATTTTGGAGCAGTTTGCCCAATTTCTCATTACGTTCAGAGGTTGTGCAACTGAATTGTTCTTCAAGATTGTGCAGTGAGATTCCCATCCAGCAGTGACAAGTGCTTAAGAGACCAGAAATCAAAACACAGTCTTACGGGCACAAGGATATGTTAATCACACAATAGGGAAACATGACAGATCTCAGAGAATTAAGGGAAATGTGTCTTCCAGGAAAAATCTCTGATGCTGTTTTGCCAAAACTGCAATGCTGTTTCAACTGAAAAAGGAATTTCACTGAGGAACAGCTATGGTTTTTCATTCAAATTAAGGAAATTTCAGTTTACACTACTGAACTTTCAAAAGTGGAATGGGAAAAAATCATCTCAGATAACAACACTAATAATCCCCAAATAGTACAATAACAGATTTGCCTGTGCACTACAGGATTGCCAGGGGTCCCTTCCAGCCCCTATGACTGTAATTTTAGAAAAAATAAGATTTTTAGAGCTTGATTCTCTTGCAGTAGATTAAGAGGTTTCCCTAAATTTCTCTGGGACTAGTGTCAGCCAAAAGAGAGAAATACATCTCATATAGAAAGATTAAACAGTATCAAATCTATTATTGAGGGAATTCCAGCGATGGGAAAAAGAATTATTCATATTCCTGGGCAATGGAAAGAATATAAACAAATTCAAACTGTACGCACAATTCCTCCGAGGACATTATGGAGCATGGCAGATCCTGTGCAAGAGTATTATTCAGGCTCACCCTATCACTGTGCTGCATGGTCTGACTGATGACTGCACAGGAGGATCAGCTGAGGCTGTAACGCTGCAAGCAAGACAGATGGGAAAATGACATTGAGAAGGCAACGCTCGTGCTGCATCACAAATCCACGCTTCTCCTTCCAAAACGTGCTCAAGTCTCCAAGGACTAAGAAAAATGGTAATCGTCCTCAGTTAAAAGGTTTTCTATTCCAAAGCACTGTCAGTATTTAGAACTGTGCTAAAAGCACCTTTGTGGAATCCAGGAGGTATCTTCAAAACAGTTTTACCTGTTTGTGTTTCCTGTACAAGTCTCCTTCATTTGTAAAGACATCCAGCTGATTTACTTTTTAGATGCTAATGTTTGAATATATCCAATTATCTCACTTACCTGAATATCCCATGGCTCAGAAGATTTATATTTCAGGAACCAAGCTGAGCTTGTCCCCTAAAATGCACAAAAATGCATCTGAAAGCAAAAATGAATGAATACATTTCCTAATGACTCTGCCAATTTACAATTTCCTGTCACACCAGCTTTTATGATTACTATATTTAACACACTTTTATCAGTTCTTCTCTTCATTTTCTCTCTATTTCATTTCCTAAAGTCCCAATAATTTACATACCTCGTGCCCAAAATTCTTGAACCAAAATATATTTGGTAATCAATAATTAAACTAAAGAAGAAACAGTCACAATTTTGTCATCGTACACATAGTTCCAAAATAACATCAGTGACTGTAGTGATCTGACTGCACAGCATTCAACTTATTTGTAGAAGAGAAAAATGCATGAAGAATGCAGAAGAGCAATTGCATGCCAAAGTATAGGGTCATTCACAGAAATGTAAGCAAGGCTTGTATAAGGACGAGTCAAGGGTCTTTCTCATATTTTTTTGGCAAAGGATGCTGTATGTCTGGCAACCCTGAGAAGCCCTCAGCTCAATATTTATACATCTGCGACTGTCAGCGTTTGGTTCATTTCGAAGCAGACACCTCAAGTGTGTCATCACACAGCCATATGCACTTGCGTGGGAAGAGGAGATGCTCTTGTAAGAAAAGGGACAAACTCCAAGTTAGATGTCTCTAGGTGACCTTCTGAGACTAACAGCTTACAGTTTTGAATCCTGCTGTCGAATTCACTGAGGTTTTCTCAATGACCAAGCAGTTCTCCCTCCTTCCTCCAATGTGTGGCACATCTCAGCCAAAGATTTTTCCCAGCTTCAAGCCCACTGTTCTGCATAATCACTCATTGCTGATATTACCCTTTTCCAGCACCTCTGGCTACGGTCATTACCATATTTACCATCTTTGCAATTGCTACTGCATCCGGGGCAGCACAACATCACAGACCATCAGTACTCTTTGCTATGACATTTTTTCTAAACTAAAGAGCACGAGCTCACTATCCAGGCTCCTCCTTGTCTGCATTAAAACACCCAAAATGCCTCCTTGGAGTCCCCTCGATAGCAATATCTGCACAAAACACCAGACAGGATTCAATTTTAGTGTCTTTTGCCCAGCCTTTCCTGAGGTGCTGTTTTCTCAGCAGGCTCATAACTCACCGAGGTTTCAGCCTTCTTTCAAATTGAGCTTTTGCCAGGCAGAGCAATCTCTTCCCACTGTTCCATTTTCAAAGACTCCTTTGCAAAAGATTCTAAGATTCTGGTTACCTTCTGGCTCCAGGAGCAGGAGATTACTGAGGGCTGACCAGGCTTCATTTTTCTTACAGTGCACATACCTCTTCACAGGTTTCCCAATATCCGACTTCTTTGCTATTTCTTCCAGCTTTCCATTACAAGCCTAGAAAACGTGACCTCTTGCCAATCCTCCACATCTGTCTTTTCTCTTCCTGTGCTGGACTCAGGTCTGTCTTTGGTGTTCTGGTCTCCTGTTATGCACCTGTATCCCCTCCACCCCTGAGCTTCGATGGTTTGATACAATGATCAATCTGTTTCTAAAGATGAGGTGATAAAATAAAGCACCTGTATGTGAGCATGACACAGCCAGTAGCTATAGTAACAGAAAAGCATATTTTAAACAAAAATGAAACAAAAATAAAATCCAAGAGAGATTTCTCCTATTTTTGCCCTGCCCCCAAATATTGCAGGGTTCCATACATCTCCTCCCTTGCCCAAAAGAGGGTGAGACAGAAATAAAACATTCTTTCACCTAGAAAAGGAGGAAAACGAATAAACAATCACACACAGCAAAACTAAAGAGAAAATATGGTCTTCTCAGAAGAGAAAGGGAAAAAATAACACTGTAAGCTGCAAATCTGCTATAGATAAAAACGACACTATCCCAGTTCTGCCTCAATTTCTGGTACAGATTTATGCACAGCAGCCTTGCAGGTGGAAAAATAATTTCCACCGTTCTCTCTTCGTCATTCTGTTCTCTTAATAATCTTCCCTCTCTGCAGTAAAGCAGTTTCAGGGCAGGAGTGCCCAAAAGCCTCACCCAGGACTCAGGCTGGTATCACTGCCTGCTGGAGCTCCCATATCCCAGGGGCAGAGTGGCTCTCAGGGCCACAGCACCCGGCACGGGGATGAGAAGGATGGCTGCATAGAGCCTCCCTGCATTGCTGGGCACATGCACAACCCACCTCTGCAACAGCTCTTCACTTCAGGCTTTGGGATGCAGATCCCCAGGGAGCCCCAGGAGGATTTGGGAGGTTTGCAAGGGTTTGAGAGAGGACATCCTCCCAGTGTGGTGCTGCGCTGCCTGAAGTCATCTGTTTGCATACGGAAGCAGCAGGGATGTGTGCTGACGCTGGTGACCCAGCTCACATTGCACAAACCTGGGCTGCAGTCTCTGAGAATTCAGAATTGCACAGGTAACTTTTAAAACAGAAAGGCAATATGAGTTTTCTGCAAGCCCTTGGGAAGATCTCCTAAATCTTACCTGTCTGAGCCAAGGTATTAAAGAACAGGTGCTTCTTTCAGCCTTCACATATTCTTCATTCCTCTAGAGCCTATGTGGGTGGCCTTCCACAGAAAAGACCAAAATAGACTTGGTGCCTCAGCTTACTTTACAGGTCAGGAGGCTGCAAAGCACTATTTGGCAGTTTCACGCATTTATACAAGTCACACCTTTTCATTCCCTCTTTTTAAAATACGCATGTGGAAATCAATAAGCAGTATGGGTTCATTTTGTTAAAAAAAATGTTTCATTAACTCCTTAATTTCACACAAATTAAGAAAAGTAACGTTTTTCATTTACTGCAGCATCATCTTTCAACCAATTATTGTTTTTTATTCGATAGTCCCTTTGCTTAGGGACTAAGACTATTCCATATTGCTCTTGAATACATACAAATGTGTTACTATTTTCAATAAAACCCACCTGAAATAGATTTCCTTTTAATCACTGAAGTAACCTACCATGGAAATAAGGAGAAAGAATTATGTATTTCAGCCATTTATATTCTGGCAATTGGAATATTGTTATACCTGATTCAGTTTTGTACTTCGACATCTTTCCATTGTTATTGATTAATGGATAAAACTCTGTAAGTTTGTTATAAGACTGTTATAAATAACCTCTATTATTTAGATATATAATGGATGCAGTCTCTGCAAATGATAAATTATATCCTGCTTTTTAATTACGCAATCCTCTGAAATTGAATTTAAATAGTAGATGAGCTGATTAGGAAAAGAACAGAAGCAAAGCCGTTTCCAAAATGATACATTCAGGTTTCTGGCTCAACACTACAGTTTTTCCACAGACTGTTTTGTAAAGCATCATCTTTCTCACAATCTTCCTAGGTCAGGGTAATCTGGATTTCCATATTGATTCAGTTTCAACGATAATCATAACACGCAAATTTAATAAAAACCAACTCTAATTGTTCTTCAGAGACTCAGCAATAATCACTCTCCTACCATCCCAGTCAAGCAGTTGTCTTTCACATCTTCTGTTTTTCAAGCATAACAATTGTACATTTCTTTTGGACACTGCACACTATGCGAATCAGTGTTTCATTCATTGAGATGTTGATGACTGCCTTAACAACAGATCACTTAGGGATCACACTTGATAAAATCGGAACTGTGTTCTGTCAACAGTAATTATGTGGGTGTGCTGCTCATTTCCTGCCATAGTTGTCCCATGGCAACAGTGTAAAAGCAGTACTAATTTTGAAAATATGCAAATGAATCCTTACATGACACGTTTCTGACTAAGGTTAGGCAATGGCATGGTGAAAACAAAGCCTTTTGTGAGAAAACATCACAATTCTTCCATTACATGCAAATCTGTGGGGGAGGTTCCAGCTCCCCAGTGAAGAGTGCAGCTCTGCTCTCTGAAGGGGAAGCACGACCTGAGGCATTCCCAGAGACTGAGAATAAGCTAACGTGTTCACTTCAGGCCATCCTCATCACTTTCTTGTGAATTTCCCAAAAAGTGCCCCAACTGAAGGTCATTTTTCCAATTAACCTTGCTTCTGAGGTTGTTGTTGCTGCTAAAGCAAATCAGATAAAAACATGTGAACAATTCTACTTTTTGTCACAGGCCCCCTCCTGGGGTGCAGAAAAACAGCGACTGTTACTGATAATATCATCAAATAAACAGTGATAAGAATTGAAGTACGGTGCATGGGAGATCAGCTTTATGATTTTCAGTTGTAGCTATATTGAGATCAAGAGAAGCAGATAGCCCATGTTGCAGTTACAGGATGAGGCAGGATGCTGCAAGCTTTGCCCACGTGCTCTGTGAACATCCGAGTTCCAGTGACCTGGTAGCAGGATCCAGCGCACATCCAGCTCCACTCACTCATATTTCAGTTTTGGTGCCAAGACTACAGAAAAGGTACCATTCTGCCTATTTTTTCCTCAATATGAGCACCCTGACTGCACTTGTTTCCTTGAAGTTGATGCTAATGTAATGAGAAAAACCCAGCAACTAAATCAGCAGATCAAATTCAGGCTGGATGTTTAGGAGAAACTGTTTAATGACCCACCATACGTCCCTGGAAGCATCTCTTCTTTTTGTTCTAACGTTCCAGGAAGGTTTGAAGAATAAACTTTAGCATTTGCCAAGTGTAAGACTTGCAGATTTTAAAATACATCTGTTAGAGCATCCAGTGCACAACTTTTTCTCACTAAGGGGAAGAAATGCAGGTCAAAATGAGACATATAATGGCAAGCTGTTTATTGGTTATATTGACAGAAACCAATTTGCCTGGAATGTGGAGAGTGAGTCTTCTGTTAGTCACATATCAATTGTCTTTTGTACTGTCACGTGGACGTAAAGGAAATCGTGAGTGTTTGCTGTCAGCATCTGATTAACCACTGAATTGAAACCATAGTTTTGGAACAAAGAGCAATTTTATTTGATGCCAACTATTGTCTGTAGCAGTGCCACAGAGCAGTTTCCATTAGAGGAGGATGAATTTGAATTCTGACAGAATGCAGGGATGAAGTGTTAACTTAAGCCACATGAATATTCATATAGGAAAGTGAAAATAGGTGTCAAGGACTTGCTGCACTTAAGTCCTTGGTTACATGAAAACTGTACACCATTTGACAAAACAACAGTGGTTTCTAATGATTACTTTCCCCATATAATTTATTCATCTATTCCAGACCAGTGTTTCGGGGCTTAATGACTATTTGTAAAGCTCTGGCTGAAATGCACTCTCTAAATGCAAAACATTTACAATGAATGAAGTAGTGTAGATTACTGCTTCAAAAAGCCACCAAAGCTCATCAGCATGTGCATTGGACGGGTTCATTACTTCTCAGACTAGGAAAGCCCTCTGCTAATGTCCTATCCAGTTAAATGGCTGTGTGCTTCCTTCCCAGTGAGTCCTCTCTGAAGTGAAGACAGAAAGAACAAGTGGTATAGAAACTTTGTCTCTTCTCTTATTTTCACTCCATTTCACCCTTATTTTTCACATACGGGGACAATGCTGTATTTACATCTCCAAGAATATCTGACAGAGTAAATAATAAGATTAAATAGCAAAATCACCTCCCTTTGGAAACAGCTCTTCTTCATTTCTAAAACATGACTGACATCTTACTGACATGGTCTGAAGCTCTCCTCTATACTTTGTAAGTTCAAACACTTTTATTACCATCAGTAACACACTATGAAAAGTGCTGGAACACCAGGACAGTTGGGCACCTTCAGTCCATCTCTACCAGTCCTACACGCTATCGAAGTCAGCTGTCATTCTTTCTCAGCTTTCTGAAATACACATCTGTGAAAGTACAGACCATACCACAGACTTCCGTCAGCAGAAGGAGCAAACAAGATGATCTCACATTTCCATGTGGGATCTGCATGCTAATGCAATTCTCTTGTCCATTGTTGCACTATCATTACATCTCTTAAAGATCCTGAATGTCTGTTTAACTAGTTCAATATTGGTTTGAGAAACTGAGATTTCAACAATGGTCATTCTCTCAAACAAATTTTTTTTCATTCACAATATGCAGTGATACTTAAATATTATTCCTAGTGATAAAAACTTATATAACAGTAATGATGATGATGAATAGCTCCATTTAGTATGGAAAAAGATACATCAGGTACAATAAATACTACAGAATTAGGTATCTTTCTTCTCAAATTAACCATCTGTTTGCCAAGCATTTTCATTTCTACATCATGGGAATTTCTGCTTTGGACAGTAAATGAGAACTCAGGAAAAGCAAAGCTTTGGCTATTAATGTCTTGTAACTTTTTGTCCATTAATTCATCTTTCCCACTCCTGTAAAAAGATCCACAATTTACAGTTGCTCACACTTTCCTCATACCTGGTTTCTACTGCAGCTTGGGACACAAGAAAAGATACAAGAGAACTGTAGATTCGTAGAATGGCGTGGGTTGAAAAGGACAACAGTGACCATCCAGTTCCAACCCCCTGCTATGTGCAGAGTCGCCAACCAGCAGACCAGGCTGCCCAGAGCCACATCCAGCCTGGCCTTGAATGCCTCCAGGGATGGGGCATCCACAGCCTCCTTGGGCAACCTGTTCCAGTGCATCACCACCCTCTGTGTGAAAAAAAGAGAAGTTTATATTTTGTTTATCTAGAGTAATGCACTAACAACAATAAATAAATAAATAAGGTTCTTGATAGTTCACGGCAGCATCATAGGCAAAGAACAATATAAAACATTGCTATGTTCTATTTATTAATTAGCTGACTTTAAAGTTCAATATAATTTTTCTTCATTAGCTGAGCATGGTAAGTAGATTGGCTAAAATAAGTACCGGTGGTCACTATGGAGACTGCTTTCCATTGGGAAGTGGGAAAGAAAAGAAAAGCAAAGCAAAGAGGAATAAATTGCCCAGGAGAAAGATCACCAGAATTCAACACGATGCCAGCTTCCTCAGAAGTATCGTATACACAGATGGTATTTATAGAAATCAACATGCAGCAGAAAAAAGCATTACGTTAATTAAAATGTATTGTAGCCTAAGATTACATGTAATTAAGTCCAGTTTTCTAGAAGGTTACATCTAAAGATTTCCTCTTGCACTCACTGTTTTTTGCATTTGGACCAATAAAGATTTTGATTCTTGTTCTACTTGCAGAGTTACTTGCAAACACAAGTGCCAACACCCTTTGTCTTTCTGAGTTCCATTTAAGGTTTTGCCCCAACGTGATTCTCTTTTTCTCAAGATAAAACAGCTGCACGTACGGCATCAGGAATTGTAATTAATTTTACATCAGTGCAAAATAAAAGCCATGCATCCAGACAACCGGTGTACTGCAGCTCTCCAAATACCCAGGATAAACGACTGCACACAGCCCAATACTGTCCCCAGTTGCAATATTGCTGCTTTACCACAGCTGTGACAAACACAATTTCTTGTGAATACTTAATGTTGAGTTACGCCGTGTAAACGCATATTAAAGTACGAATGATGTTTTCAGAGACTCATGTATTCACAGCATTCTAGATGAAGGAAATGCAAATTACAAAATAATCAGCAGCAGTTGCAGGAAGGGGTTGTTCCTTTCAGTGCCGTGTGGCCTCACCTCGAGCACTGGATGTAGTTTGGGCACCACAGCGCAAGAGGGATGTAAAACTACTGGGGAGTGTCCAAACGCAGGCAACAAAGATGGTGAAGGGCATGGAGGGCAATACACACGAGGAGCAGCTGAGGTCCCCTGGTTGGCTCAGCCCAGAGCAGAGGAGCTGAGGGGAGGCTTGATGACGGCTGCAGCTCCTCACAGGGAGCTGAGGGGCAGCGCTGAGCTCTGCTCTGTGTGACAGCGACAGGGCCCGAGGGAATGGCATGGAGCTGCGTCGGGAAGGGGCAGCCAACATAGCTGCTTAAATAGAAGACAATGATTTGGCTTGAGCCTCTTCAGAATACACCTGTGTCTAACACTGCTAGCAGAAGTAGCATGTAAAACACAGCACATTCCAACCGTACATCTAAAATCCTTCCAAGTAATATTAATCACATTACTGACTTGAGAGATCAAACCAAAGGGAGTTAACCAATTAAATACAAGTAATCAGTACTAGCAAAAAAAAAAAAGAAAAAAGAAAAAAAAGCCCAAGTTTGCCTGAAGTTCTTTTCACCTTGACAACTGATGTGCAACTTATCTCATCTGAGCATACAGCATTATTCAGTCCAAATTTTACTGTTAGGAACACAATTACGCTCAGTCCTAGAGATTTGCCTATCGCACCAGGGTCTCACACTCGGTTGTTTTGCTAGTGAAGACATTTAAAAGGCCCCTGACTTACTTCCATTCTCCTGAAAGGAAATCTATGTGTCTTCCATAATGTATGGCCAGCAGAGATATCAGATGCATGGGGAAGAGGTCTTGGAACTTCATAACTATTTTGCACACCTTAAAGACAACTCACTTGCATTCCTCTGTATTCTGGGCATCACTGTTGCCTGTGAAGATTGGAAAGGCCTCATGGTACCATCACGGCTGTGATTCTGTGCTCAGGTTTCATTCTTGTGGCTGCTGTTAAAGATGCAGCCTCCTCAAACTCATACACAAGCTTCACTGAAGCTAGTGATCAATGCAATGTATGTTGGTACAGCAAGTGCAAATATTTGTAATCATATCTCACGAAGGGTGCCGCATGTCCTGAGAGCAAAGAGCAGCTAAGACTGAAAGACAGGGAGTAGGCTTTCAAACAGGTAAGGGGGAGCAGAACAGGAAATGCAGTTCCTACTTAATGCAATGTGATTCAGGCAGATTTTAAGCCTGAATAAGTTCAGTGATTTTTACTGAATTTATCTGTCATTAATTTGCCTTGTCATTTGAAAATCCTCATCCTGTTGTAAGAATGACATTTCCAGAACCTACTTTTCAGCTCCTGAAGGAAAGTCTCTCAGTGAAAGCTGTTCTCCTCCGAAGAGGCAGCAAATTAGAGTCGGAAAACAGTTGTCAGTGAGCTTCCTACTTTCCCATTCCCTGAAGCAATGAGCACTGAAAGGCTTCTTCAAGCAACAGGAAAAAATCAGATGCATACCAAAGGTCATGGACAATTTCTTTAATAATTTTAGTAAGGCTTTGTTCATGTAAGGAAGGATCAATGCAATGAAATCAATTCAGCAAGTTCTTTGGTTAAGTGTTATCTTCCCCTTGAGGGGACACATCAGATGATTTAAGATAGTCTGAAAAAAAGACATGTATTGTTTTGACCAAGGGCAAAGGCACGTGACTGAGCAGGATCCGGTTATGACTGCAAAGCAATTTATGTTTGAGGAGAGCCAAGATCACATGTCACAGCTTGTTGCCGGTCCTAGTTGGTCAACTTTCCCATGCCGGCAGCACAGCAATGGGGAGAAGATAGGAAGGATTAAAAATGGCCAACTTGCATGCATGAGAATAAACTGCTGTTTTTCCCCTGGCTCTTTGTGTGGCATTTTCCTGTCCTTGCAAGTGACCTGAGGTACTCAAATGTTTGTCTTTTTTCCATCTTCAAGGGACCTAAATGTTTGCCTCCCTTACTCCCTTCTTTTCTACAACTGACCTGAACCAAATTCTTCCTTTATATTTGACCAGTATCTTAAGACATCTCCAAAAACAACACAGTCGCAACAGTACGACTGTTGTCTGCAAATAAGGCTCTGTCTATTCCACAAAGCTTTGAAGATACAGTACATTTATTAAGAACATGAGTAAGAAAATACCACCACACCCCATCCCCATCACACACATACAGCTACAGAATATTTTCTTGATTTATGATATGGCTTTTAGAAAAGTGGGGAAAATAAGCCCAGCAGCAAAACTTCCCCTTGTCACATGGTGCATCTTCAATATGGGACTCTGCTATCCTGGGTACACTAGCACAGACGAAATCTAATAATACTTACAAGTGTGAAATACGAAGAGTTTAAAACAGACATCCACTGGGAGCAATTCTAGCTGTTTTTAAGACAGAACTTAGCCGTTTTAGAAAAGGAATTGAATGCTGTTGTACCTATGATAGCAGTAGGCTGGATCCAATGATCCAAGAGATCCAATATTGCTAAGCAAAGGAGGAAATGAAAACACTAAAGTGCTGGCAAGAAAAAAAAGGAAAGAAAAAAAAAAGAGTATTGGCTAAGAAAGAACAGCAGTAAAAAGCAGCTAGTTACACATTAGCTAACACACATGCTTTGACGTGGCTTCCATGGCTGGAAGCTCACAGAGAGAACCGTATGTCCCAGCAGGGCTGGCATGGTCACTGCTGTGTAATGTCTTCCCTGCCACAGAGGGTAAGAAAACATTACAAAGCACAAAAGGAAAGTGAAAGAGATAAAAGCAAACCTTATCCATTCCCAAGACACATGGGAGATAGTATTTCCAGGAACAAAAGTCCAGGGAAACGTACTCACAATTCTTGGCAGCAGGGAGGCTGAGCGAGCCATTAACTGTAGTGGCATTGCAATGACTGGAGACCTTTATCACAATCAAGGTGCTGCTACAATGTGCCTGGCAAACAGGTGCTCAGAGACCATTCCTATTCAGAAGAGTAAAGCACCAAAAGGACAAGGTAGACAAAAAGCAAGAACAGAGATGAAATGGGGAGTAACTCATGCGAAGTCACAGACTCCCAAAGGTAAACACCATCTCCTGTGTGCAAGGCCAGTGCTCTGTCTGCTGGATAACCCTTGTCTTGCTTCCCTTCCTTCTATCTCCATTCTTCAATTCAAAACCCGCACAGTGGAAGTCTAACTGAATTTCAGATTTTGGGACCCAGGGGTAGACATGGAATAATGAAGAACTTTTAAATCAAGGACCAATATACAGATTGTTCTGCAGAGAAGAAGAAGAAAATAATGGTTTCAATTCTGAACAGCAAATTCCCATGTCCTAAAAACCTGCTTGGATACTGAGGAAATTCTATTAAGTTTCGTATTGCAGAATAAGCAACGTTTCTGTTGTTTACAGTGAAAATCCTCCTTCTTGTTGGACTTCTACAACTTGTCATATTGTTTCCTCTGAGCATTACTTGAAACCTCAAGTTGAAAAAAAAAACTATATGCCATTTTTATAGCTGCCACCTACAGCGGCTACTATCTGTGAAGAGGGATAACACCACTCATACGTGGGTAGGAAGGAAAGAAATTTAGCCATGCAAGAATGGTTGCAGCATGGATAATTTATCAACTTTGCTTGAGCTTCATTAAATTGACTTGAAAAACATTTTGACTTACATTTGGTGCCATTTTTACTCTAGAACAGTTTCACTGGCATAAATATTTAGTGCACCTCTGCCAAAAACAAACAACCCAGCACACCACAGAAAATTAACATACAAGGCAAACAGTAAAGGAACAATTCAAACCCTCTTGGAATTTCCTCAGGAATCAAAAGCCACTTAGAATAAACGTTTGCCAGCTCAACAATTTGAAATGTCTTATACCCATATCTCTCTAATAGCCTCTGTAATAATTGACAGAGCACAATGTACAGAAAAGATGCCAGCACATCACAAATATGAGGCTGTTGAGAGGATTAAGCATAATCCTTTCTCGCCAATGAATAAAGAAGTAAGAAGTGGAACTGCATTATGTTGAGTAGCATTGAGTCAAAGGCATGCTTATGGCAAGGTTTGGGGTTTGCTGGGCTGTTTTTTGGGGTTTTTTTTGCTCAACAGAGCTTCTCTGAGAAAGTCATGCATGAGTTCTGAAAAAAAATGGCAGTATTGCTGCTGAGGAACGCCGGGCAGACGGGAAGTAATCTTTAATTAATTTGTGAGGAACTTTCATTTGGCAGACACAGTCTGCCAAATAAAGACAGAACAGTAGCTTTTTTATTAAGCTGATAATATTCGACCAAAAGTGAAGAAACCCCACAGCTAAAAACCATTAGAGCAGTGGATTTTTACTGGGATATGTCATAGAAATCCACAGGAATCCTGACAACACCCATCAGGGCTTTTATGTTGAAATCAAAGGTATTTGGGACAGAAAAGAACAGAAAAATGATTCTTTCTTTACTTCTAGACTCCAATTCAGTATGCGATCTCAGACACTGCAAAATGCAAGCATCTTCAAACCTGTTAATTCTAAGTTCAATGTACAATACTCTGTGAGGCTTTTTTTTCCGTCATTACTATTGTCACTGCAAATTCCATTTCCCATTGCCACCTCCATCTCCCAGCAGCACGCACAGGTATTAAGAGGTATTTTTGTCATTTGTACAATTCTGCAAGAACCTGAGATAATGGGCACTTCATAAAAGTAAGGTGTTATTTTAGTGAAAGTAGGACAAAGCATTCGTTTCGGATGTAATTGGCTACAACTGAAAAACTGGAGCATCCATAGGAAACTGGGGCATGGTGCGTGAGAGGTGCTAATATTTATCCTAATGTGGCAGATTTGGCTCTGGACAAACCTGGAGTTCACTCCTCTATGTAGGGGTGTGAGAAAAAGAGCTTTAAAAGAATCCCATCTCTACTTTTTGGAAATGTTTCCTGGGAATAGGAAGCAATTCAGCAAATCACTCTGCCTGTTTTTCACATCCAGAAGCCAAATCTTAAATCTAACATAAGCCCAAAGGGAAACAAATGGGGCAATTTCAACATAATCCCATCAGAAATGTATTCTCTTCACATGAAGGCTGCTCAGCACAGTAGCAGCTCTGTAAGCAGAAGCCACACACAGAAACGTAAGAACTGCTACGGTTTAGGGTAAAAATGACAGCCTTTTACTGGCAGCCTTTATAATAATATCCTATATAAATTCATAAATAACGTTAACATATTGACATCCTGCTAAGGAAATGTGAAGAACTTACCTATGACCTGCCTGCATTAATCTTCATTCTTTCCTTTGCTGGCATTTCTCCCAGTTTCCTATGCCCTACGTTCACAATATCTGTTTTTAAAGGAACACACTGATTCTTACAGAGTTGAGTCCAGAAACCCTGGTCTGCTACTCACTTTGTATCTATATCCTCTCTGCCTAAACAAATAGGTTTTGAGCTAGTTTCTAACGAGTCAATGGAAAGCAATTCTAGGTGAAAAAATTTGGTGTGCAAATCAGATGACCGAAGAATGTGGATTTATTGCACTGCTGGGCCTTATGGACAGATGCCAATATAAAGCAGCTGTATGCAGTGAAGCTCAGGCTTATGGCCCAGCCTCACTAGTAACACATCAACATAGGCTAACAGCCTTTTATCACAGACTTCAAGCAACTGCCCATTAACTGGGCAGTTATAGGCATCCCAGATATAATCACAAAGCTGTCTGCAGCCAAAATTCCTTGCCATGACAAACAGAAATTTTGCCTTCATAAAGCAGATTTGCTGTGGATATGGGACTTGTATTGTCTTCCTCTGAATGAGAAAGGGAGAGGTGAGATCAGAGCCAAATTGCTAGGCAGGCACACTCACAAAAACATTCCTGGAAAAATAAAACACTACATGCTGAGGGACAAGAAGGTTCAATGTTTTCTACACAACGGGACTACTTCACCAATCCAGGAAACTGCCACAGCAAAACACTCCTGGTGCACATTGAGGATCTACTGGCAGAGTCTGTGCTGATATCCCCCACCTCAGTCCAACAGCTCAAGCTGCCTATGTCCCTGTTTCAGACATGGTCCTCATCCATCACAGTTCTGGAGTCCCTCCAAGCTCACCCACATCCCAACACAAATGTACCACCGAGGCTCATTAAATTGATCCCACTCGCCCGTACCTATGCCAGGTCAAGGCATCAGTACTGCACCTGTAATTTGGGAGCATATTGCTCAAGGTAGCCATTGTGGTGGCACTGAACTCAAAATCCCAAAGCTTTCCCTCTGCTGAAATTTTCCCCATGCAGCACTCGGTTTTCTACCAGCACGTGCACTTCTTGTGTGACTGAGAGCATCCCAGATAGAGAGCAATTAGCAGGAATGGAGCACCACAGGCTCCATCCAATGTTGTGGAAGAGATGCAGGCAGGCTGCAGTTCCTCTTCTTGAGACCCAGGGTCAGGGAATAGGGCTTGCTGAGTTGTCTGATTTAGAAGATCTTGTGGCCATGTTCACAATAACTGAATGTATGCGTCACCAAGTCAGAGCACTATGGAGTCTGGGTTTGGTGCACATATGTAAAACCAGAGGGACGCTCAATGGCACATCTGTGCAGTCCTACCTGAGACTGCCTCAGAATGTCGCTCCAAGATCTTACTTTCTGCTTAATAACGCTGGTGTGAACTATTTTTGGGTTACCAGGCACCTTCTGAGATGAATACGCAGCTTCCATACTAATCAGCTCCAAGGTTAGTAAAGGATACAGCCTGCTGCTGCTGCTTATTGAAGCCAATTTATTGAAATTAAGCCAGTTTACCTGCTGGCATACAGGACGTGCACTCACTGTACTCTCTAACAATCCAATATAATAGCCCCAGGGAAAGTTTTGAGCAGCAGGAAGAAAGAGCCAGTACTATTTAAAGCTTTTCTCTACAAAGTTCCCCTGTTGCAAGGCTGTTCCCTTACAGCATTCAGATGATACATGTACTAAGGGGACACAACACTAGTAGATATTCCAAATCAGGTTCCATAGGCATCCAGCACAGCTACTGCAAGTTTACACTGGTAAATTTGAAAGAAGAGTTTATTCCTCGCTTGACACTGTGAGGACAATGCAAGATGATCACTTGAAGGAAATACAATGCGCTTTTTATCTACTGGACATCAAGAATATCTCTGTTCCCCACATTTTGAAGTCCTCCCTCTGATGCGTGAACACAATTCCCACTGATAGCTGCAGTGTGATCCGTGCCCCAGTTCCCATCGCCCTGGCACACTGCTCTCAGCGACAGCGGATGCAGAGGACAAAGACAGCAATGAAAGTGACATTATCAAAGCAGGTAAAACACGAGAGTAAGTCTTAAAATATGTATGTTAGATAAATGGGAACAGGAATGATTTGCCTGAGGTTGCCTTTATTATGCTACTACAAAGACATGTAGGAATAAAGTTAACTCCACTTCCTTAGCAAGGCACACAGCCTGTGACCACGCTCGCTCAAGGCTTTCCCTTGTTCTTATACAAACATGTCTGGTGCAGACAAAGGTTTCGCCCTCCACCTGATTTAATTTGCAGTTTGGCTTTACTGGTTATGCATAGGAAAGGTTCAGTTCCCAGATATTTCATTGACTTTCAGAGCGACCCTGCAACTCAGCTGTCATCTCACAAATACACAAAGGAAAATAATGTTTCCTCTTCTGGGCTCGTTCCACCCTTATTCCTCATGCTGCGAACCTGTCTCCTATAAAGCATTTAGCAAAAGGAAGTCCTGAGCTCAGCAGGGGCCCTTGGCTGCGACAATGGCAAACACCAACTAGAGAAATATGAACCACAGCCCACCTCAAGGCTTTGCACAAGTTCAGATCTGGATCTGTATTTAGGAACAGGAACGTTCCTTCTGTAAACGGACTTGTCCCTCTGATCCAGTTGTGAGCAGGCATCCCACAGTTCCTGTTCTACCAACCGTCTGATTTTTGATTGAAATACTTAAAGCAATCTAAAAATACAGCAGGAATAAATCACGCTGCCTGAAATTCTGCCTTCCCTCCCCTCACATCCTATGTCTTTTATTCTGAAATGGACAAATGGCAAAGGCAACAAAAGGCTGATTATTAATCTCTGATCCCGAGTCCCTTTCCCTCCAAGACCTGCTCTTAATCTCAGGAAGCGCGACACACGAGCACTCCCACAGACTGATTAGAGGTGCAGGTATGGGGTCACACAATGCACAAAGAGAACTGCCAGTTCGGAGCGTGGTGTGTATTTAATGTCTGACTAAACATCACTGTGATAAAGAACAAAATAATGAGCGTTCCCAATGGCTGCTTTAACTGTGAGCTGCCACAGAACTCTTTGAGCTAGTTACATTAAGAAACTGAATTGCTTCTTATGAAAGAAATTACCAAGGCTGTTTTCCAAAGAGTTAGCCTGGATGATTACAGATGAGAGCTCCCCAAGAATGCCAAATTGTTGAAAAATGGCACTGTGCCCTTCTCAGCAGAAAACAGCAAAATGGAACTAGGATTTACAGGCTTATCCTGAAAGCTAAGACATCAGAATTGGAAACAACGTGAGTGAGGTAGGTAGCAGCTGAGATTGCAGGTTTCTTGGTGAAGAAACACCGAGCAGCAGGGTCAGAGGTGGCTGGAGGCATGGAAGGACACAACTAAGCTCAGACAGGCATCAAACCCATCTGGTCCTTCAGAAAGCAAATCAACATTAAATCCATTTTTGATGAGAACACTTTGGCTTTAGATAAAATGACATTGCTTCCCAGGGAGGATGCTCAGATCCAGTTCTCCCCTTATTTCTTTTCATCCTAACTGAAATTTAAGAAGAAACTTTTTTTTTTTTTTTAAATCACATGAATTTTAAGAAGAAAGCACAACCGAAGCAGCTGTGGTGGGAGCCCACTTGATCCTGGCAGTTTGAAATAGCAACACGCCTGTGAGCTCTTATGACTGCTCTCAGTAAAATTGACTTCTATGACAACTCTTCTAACAAGGGATTTGCAGTGCTCTGAAAAGCACTGAAATTGTGGATGACAACAAAATTGCATCTCAGATAGCAGGATGTGAGGGAAGAACGGCAGCCTCAGAGCCAGCCCTCTTGGGAAAAGGAAGCTGAGTCCCACGCTGGGCAGGAGCCTCCATTCTCACCAGCAAGGAGGATGTGTGAGCATGAAATCCCCCTTAAGCACTGCTCACACCATAGAGCTGCACAGAATAACTGCTTTGGCTTGGCAACCATGAGGGGCTGCATTTTGAAGTTCAAAAGGTCAGAGAAATACCCTCCCCCCCATAATTTGTAGGATTTCTTAAGTTCTATCAGTGCTTAGGAATCCAACCAAATAACTTGATTCTCGGTGCCAATGGATTTGATGGAGTTTCCAAAAGAGAAGCGACTGCAAAGATGATAGGGAACCACTCTTACTGCTAATTTACAAGTCCCTGGAGATTTCCATGTCCCTAGTTAAGTGTGAAAAAGCAACTACATTCTACAAACTCGCTTTCCATATAACAATGCCAAACTTTTTAGCTGGTTATCAGAAAAGAACTGGCAGAGCACCAAGACAAACTCGATGTTAACCAGATCTAACAGCAACTAAGAACGTATCAAGAACTCTGCTCGTTTTTATCAGCAGATGAGCCACCTCCTAACTAAACACAGAGGCTTACTCACCTATTCTGTCAACAGATATTTTAGTCTCTGAAGGACATTCTGATTAGAAAGATGACAAAGAAGCTGACAAGTGTTTTACAGTAGAAATTCAGGACAAGCCATGGATCTATGAAGTACTGAAACCCTTTGTCTACTCTTGCCACACTTCACATTCCAGTTCAACTTGCAGCAATAAGCAGCACTGCAGCCTGACCTCTTACACCAAGGTACAGTTGGACAGCACAGTTTGTGCCCTGTGTGACTCATGTGCAATATTCAAAGAGGCTGTTTTACAAAAAGGCTGTCAAGGATGCTTGTAAGTAGCAAAAAAAGAAGCACTACCAACAGCTGAGACACAGGAAAATCTCTACACATTTTGCAGCCATTGTTTAACATAAGGAACAAACAAAAGACAGCATGAAGGTTCAACATAAGCACTGTATTATGTTTTTCTTACCTTTTTTTTTTTTTTTTGCAAAGCTGCTGCTCTGCATCCATATACCGTGGTGGAAAATTCAGTAGGATGAATAGTTCTAAATTTAGGCTGCAGGACACTGCAGCTGCGATAACATTTCGGAAGTGGAAGGCATGGTAGATACATAACATTGTTAGATAAGGAAAGACAAGTATTTTTAGCCAAAATGAAGCTCAGTTTTGGCAAAGCGCAGTCATTTGGCGGATCAGCTCAGATATGCTTTGGTCCTTTCTCACTGATAAGAGGCTGAGACAGCTACATCTGTTCAGCCTGGAGAAGTTGCAAGGGGATCTTTCCTGTGCCTGTAGATACCTACAGGAAGGTAGGTGGAGCCAGGCTCTGCTCGGTGGTGCCTGCTGCCAGGACACGAGGCAGTGTACACAAAGTGGAGCACAGGAGGTTCCTGCTGAACACCAGGCAGCATTGCTGTGCTGTGCAGGTGCCAGAGCATTGGCACAGGCTGCCCAGAGGCTGTGGGATCTCCTCCTTGGAGATAACCAAACGCCACCTGGGCGTGGAAAAAACATCCTAAAATTGCCACGAAGCATTTCCCTCTCCTAAGCATCCAGTAACAGGTGTTTCAAGATATGTCAGCTCCAAGTCCACAGAGCATCAGCCCAGCTCTGGAGAAGTCAGGAGGAATCTCACCTCACTGGAAGCTGTGCTTACTGTGAATCTACAGAACTGTTTATACGGCACACAAATATATGTGCATCACCAGCTACACTCTCTGGGATAATAGTGCTACAGCACTGATTTCATTGTGCTTGTGCCAGTGAGTATCAGAGCAAACATTTGGACCATCAGTACAGCATGGAAGAATTTATATAAGCCCCTTGCAATTCCACACAGATTCCACAGTCATTTCAATTGTCTGTAAAACTTAAAACTCAACACCTGAAAGTAAGAACCAGTCCCCATTTTTATCCCTTAATCCAGCTGAACTCCCAGGAGATTTGCTGTACCACACGTGAACTTCTCTCACAGTACTTTGTGTACATTTGGATGGAAGAATTAGGCTACCAGAAGCTCACATGCCCAGCTTATTACACCAACACTGCACTCTTGTGGCAGACACTTAAAGTGAAATATTGATGCTTTACGTATCACAGCTTAGTGGTAATACAATCTAATTGGCAAAGGTTGCACACGATAACAAATTGCCAGTAAAAACGGATGCTCAGATTTTTGATAGACAAAAGACACTAGAAGCAATCATTAGACATCACCTTCTCAGATGTAAAATATTCAGCTGTCCATCCTCGTGCCTGTATCAACACCAAGATCTCACGCAGAAAGCAGCGCTGCTCCAATTCTCTTTTCTGAACTGTTCTGGGATACATTTATCAGACCAAAGCTGAACGTCATTCTATGAGCTTTCAGGTGCCTCCCAGAAATTCAGATCATGCTCATCAGAATGAAAGATCTTTATTTCTGTCTCTCAGTCCTCGATTATCTCAACATTTGAATTTACACTATATTTGTAAACCAGATGCTCTTCCTTTTCTTTCCCAGAGTGAGTACAAATGATCATGGGCATAATTCATATTAGCAAACTCATTAGCAAAACGGACATGGGCATAATTCGTATTAGCAGACTCATGGCGATAACCATGGTAGACTAAACTGTGCATAGCATGATCAATAATCAAAAATTAAAGGGCAAATGTACATAAACAGGTACATATCAGCCCACAATGTAGCGTGATAACTCAGCGGATCACAAGCAAGGGCTTTTGGGACTCATTCCATACTTTGTTCTGATCAGCACATGAATGTAGGTGTGATCACAAGTGAAAGCAAGTGTTGGATCTTCACAAAAGAGTAACTTGCTGTTCCCATCTCCTGCCTTTTCCTTCCTCGATGCACAACTTGCAGAACTCAACACCACCATATCTGCACACAAATCTCTGACTTCAGCCAATTAGTTTTGAGACAGGTCTCATCTTCCTCATTTTTCCAGATGAAACCTTACAAATCATTGATATTTCACACCTTTTTAATGTTGATACAGATTTCCAGAAGTCACATTAAGATTGTGAAGACAAACCCAGCCAGAACAAAACAAAGCAGAGCCTACTTTCAATAAGCAATAACCCAGTTTTGTGACAATGCTTCAAATCATGCAAGTTTACTCCAATAACTGCCAGGCTTCTCAAGTGGAAAGACCATCTAAAGTGTCTCTTGGGCCAACCACAAGGGAAAGCCCTGCCTTCAAAACCAAGTATCAGTTCACATAATACAGCAGCTGAAACAAGCTCTGGGGCACAACACTCAAGTGCACAATGGCCAGCCTCCCTAGCCCTAAGGTGGCACTGCTGTGGTTGAGGTGATGCATTTTGGAGCAGCAGCTCCTTGGAGGAACAGCGCCCTGGAAGCGGCTCGCAAGAGAAGAGAGTCAGATTGGACTGTGCCATGCCAGCCCCAAGAAATGGAACCCTTCTGTCCAATCTGCTTTCTCTGAAATGTCTTAACACCAATGTCAATGCATACTTACACTTCACATAGCTTGTCCTCTGTACACAGGTAACCCAGGACAGACATAATCCTCCTCCAAGCCCAAGAAGAGCATCTGAAATACCCACCATCAACAGCTACCACAGGGGACCCAAGAGTCAGAAAACCCACTGGTGAAATGCATCCCATAACAACACTCCAGCAAAGACCAGCAGCACTATTTTTGCTCTGAAGCTCCAGAGATGAAGGCTGATGACAGTCATGGAAATCTTGCTATGTTCAAATGTGCACAACTTTTTTTTTTTTTTTAAATTCACATCACAAAGATGCACGTTCTTTAAAAAGGGTTCCAGGCTAAGACTCGTTTTGCTCTGCCACTGACAACCTGCCACATGACACAACACATGCGTCCAAGATTTCACTCAATTGGCATATTTTGATTGCATCTGTCACACACAGGTAGATCTTTAGCTTGAATGAGCTTTTAGATCTCCTTTCATATGGCTTCATAGCATATGCTGCTACAGGAATGAACTTGTCAACTCAAACGCAAAATGAATGAATGGCTTTTAATCACTTTGATAATGTTAACGTTATTGCTTTGACAGGATAGCAGCAGATACAGTTTGCTGATTCAGCCACTCACATAACGATCTAATGGGCTTTTCTGACTAATGCCACGCTCTAAAAATATACATGGGGCTAATAAATGAGCCTCTGCTGTACTGAAAAACAAGCTCATTAAGACAATTCCTCTGAAAAGTGGCATTTTATGACAAGGTACCGAAGCACTGAATTATCCTATACACAAACAGATCTGAAAGAAATTGAGAAAAACGTGTAGCACGTCTTGAGGTCTCAAGAAGAGAATTCTCATATAGATGCTCACAGAGAGTAGTGTGAAGGGGAGTTTGAGAGGAACTGCATGGTTGTTTCCGTACAGGAAAGGGTCTGTTGTCGGCTACAGATTGCCATCCATTTACAAAGAACAGAAGGCCAGCTCCTAAGAGGAGACTTGTCATTACAGATCAATTAATTCTCTCAGTTGTACTCTGTCAGAAGAGCAGCTGCTGCTGTTGAAGGACAGCAAAGACAGAGATTTAGGAGGACAGAAAAGTCTTTAGTGATAGCTGAGGTAAGGGACTTGTTTTCATCACAGTGTTTGCTCGGATTATCTACCCCTTAAGCTCATTCCCTCCTCTTCAAATCAGCATGTAAGGACAGTTAGAACACAGCTCATGCTGCAGCACGTAGCAGTGTGGTAGTGCAGAGACTGGGCAGCACACAACACAACTGTGCCTGGAAGCGACCCTGAGTGCCACCCTGCAGCATGGGCATAACCGAGGTAACAGTGCCATCATGTACTGCAGATGGCCTGGGGTAGCTCACTTTTTCTGGCCATGCCATCACCCATGAAAGTGAGCTCTACATGGCCCCTCTCTGTTGTTAGGCAGAGATCTGTTCCTACCTGTGCTCCACGGCACTATTTGTGTAGTGGCACAGTAAACCAGACCAGAGAACTCTAATTTAAAAACCAACCACGCCTCCAATTGATTTCCAGCATAATATACAATTTCTTTTTTCTTGCCAAACTACGTTTGTTCTCACACCAATTTACCATCCTGCTGCATCGGTAACTTTGCAGGCACTTCAGAAAAGGTGAAGAACAAGGGCTGAGGTGGAAAATGCCTAATCCTGCTTAAGCAACACCGGTACGAAATGGGAAATGCACAGCCTGTGCCCCCCACTGCTGCATTAAGGGAGTCTCAAGGCAACATTCCCTTGAAGGGATCAAGCTAAATACTTCCGCAGGTGAATGCAAGCTGCACGAGAGGCAGGGCTTTAAGCTGACCTTCATAGCACTGTAGTAGTGAGGACAGGTCCAAAGTGATACCATGTGGAGCAGAAGGCTTTTCTCCACATGAAAAATGGTTTCATTGCACACTAACACTTCAACAGCTGTTGTTTGATTTGGATCTTGCCTTTGTAGCAAATTTCAGCTTTAAAAGTAATACAGGCTGTTGTCTGCGTGCCACACGTGGTTTGTTAAGTTGCAGCCCACAGCGACAGTCACTTCCAGTAGTTCTTCCCATTTACATCTCAAGTACAGGTAGGTCACAGCAGGGAGCTCACAGAGCAGAGAAGCATCCAGCGCTGGCCCTCACCAGTTTGTCCAGCAATGAAACAGGGCTGATTTCTCTAACCATTCTCCATTGGCCATTTCACTGCTTGATTGCTGTTCTCAGTCAGCAACAGATATTTACCTTCACACCACAGTGACAGTGTGAGCATGAGAGCTGTCGCTGTTATGAATAGAACAGCTCACATTTTCCACTTACAGATTCACCCTAACAAAGGTAGCATGGCATTCATTGCTCTTTACATTTAATCCTATATTTCTGCAGGAAAACAGGAGTGCTTTCCATTGCTGACAAAAGCACAATATAGCTGACTGTTTCGATTCCTTAGGGAATGCTCATTGTTTGAAATGACACTCTTGCAGCACGTGTACAAATAGCCAAGCAGCCCTTCAGTAGCTCTAAATAACAGCAGAATCCAAGCCACAGCACTCAGAGAGGCTGCAGGTCATCAGTACCAATGGGAAACATGTAGCGTAAGCAGGACTCCGCACGTACTTTAACCACGGACACACACCTTTGCTCCTTGCCATGCTGCCAGATGCACCTGCACTGCACTCTGTGCCTCACTGGTGAGGATCTTAACAAGAGCAAATGAGGCATGGGGCACAAGCCTGTGACCAGTGCACTCTGGGGAGGCATGTGAAGAATGTGTAAGCGGCTGCTCAGGTAAACACACTGCCTAAAAAGATGGGGAAGCAATGAACTACATGGTCCCCCTAGTGTTTCCTTGCCTCTGATCATCACTGCAAAGCAGGCATGAGAATGTCCCTGCTCCCTCTCATCCTACTGCCAGTGGAGTGAAATAGCCCTGCACCTGCTGTGCATTACTGGCTGCATGGAAAGGTGACCCTTCACAGGAGGGAAGAAACACATTCCACCACAAAGTGTTCAGCACGGTTCTTTCCTGGGAAACGAAAACAGCTGAGTGAGCATAAAGAGCTCACAAATGCCTTATTAATAAGTGAGTTGGATCTAATGATCTGTGAAACTGAAATGAGATTATTTGGGTTATCTCATTAAACAAGAATAATAGCAACAATAACCAGGCAGTAATCAGGAGTGGGCCAACTCAAGGACAAACTAAAAACTAGGGGCCAAAAGGCTCTTAATTAATCTGCATGTCTGTGCCTCTATTTCTAGATCCAGAATTCATGAAAAAGTCAAGAACCACATCTAACTGAAAAGATCAATGTCAACAAGCAGGAATTAAGTCAGTGCCTACCAGAGCTGTATGGGTCTGCCATTTGCTCACTCAGCCTCAAACACGTGCAGATGCTAAGCACACAAAGCAGCAGAACTGCCTCAGTTCTTCATGTGATCTTAAGCTCTTGAGCAAGGCATAGTGAAGCCCATATTGACGTGCGTGAGGATCAGCTTTTTTTTGAGCCATGGATTTGTGCATGTTTCCCACCACCAGAAGCCAGCCTGGATGCCAACAGCTGTGAGACAGCTCATAACCAGGTTAGGCAGTAAACTAGTGATAAAACCTTTTTCCCCTCTCCTTCTCCTCCACAAAGAGATTCCTGCAATTTAAGACAGGTGTTGATGATCAAGGTTGAATCTACCTCAGCTTAGAGCAATAAAGGAAGAAAGATTGTGTTCCCTGCGAGTCCAGGCTGTGGGACTGCCAATGGAATCATAGCCACCAAAAGCACCTGTTGGCACAACAGTTGTGACTCCACTTACACTCCTCATAGAGATGCTGAAGAGAAGCACAGAGAACCAGTCCTCTTCAGTTGTAAATTTATAGTCCTTGCTTTGCCAAGGCTGTCAGAACTGAGCTTGATGGCATGGACTTCATTTTAAGAAAAAAACAATACAGTTTTTCCATTGTTTAAAAAAGCAACAACCAGAAAAAACCCCAACAAGTAGAGAAAGAGGAGACTCACAAAGATCATAGAAAGGACAAGCTGTGTCAGGACTGTACAGAAAAATATGAACAAAGGGAGCATTTGCAACATGACAAAGGTTTGCACTGATTCTATGAAGTCCAGCTACCGACCTCCACAAGTGACATTCACCAGTTTCTTGCTTCATTGGGATGACAGACATTTTGTCCTACAACCCAACGGGTTGTGGTTTCTTGTTTGAAACCAGAACAATTTCCTGGTGATGAGAAGTAAACACCCACAACTCAATTGGAAAGCTTCTGTTTAAACTGATTCTTAACTTGTGTGCTGATAGCACTGCAGCAAGTAAAGCTGCATTTGAACAGAGTGCTGCATGTATGACTGATGGAAGGGTCATAGGATTACTGTAATCACATCTTTGTGTCCTCTGGGCAAAGATAATATGGAAAACAGGTACTACTATTGCTGAGAAAGTCTTCTAGCCAGGGAATGAGGTGTCTTTAGCAGATGACCAGGACGTGTTGGCTTGGAAGTACAATGATGGAGGAGACAGCGCTCAGACTCTCCCAGCTATGTATTTGGCATACATCAGAGAAAGTCCCAATACAAAACCAGGACCACAGGTACTTTAACATGTCTTCTGATCAGTCTCTGCTCTTCACTAAGTGCAGAAGTACTCAGGCCTAGGGAGCAGAAATAAAGTCACTGCTCAAAATATGCATCACAATCATAATCCACAGTCTGTCACATTTTTCTGAGACAACAAGGTGGACAGTGCAGACCTGTAGGACTATATTCCTAACCCAAAAACTTCTCCATAGCAGCTACATTTTCCTATTGAATATATAGGGAGAAGAAAGTTCCCATTCCTAGTTCACATGAGAGGAAATAGGAAGACAAATTATATTGATGGCCAATATTTTTGTATGCACTGCAACTACATCATAGCTGACAGGGCTTGCTTTCCAACACCACTAGTAAGTTAACTCCATGTTTAAAGATTAAAAGCCAGGATGCAAGAAGGAATACTTGTAATTGCACAGTATTTTACTACTAAACTTGTAAGACCAGTACCAGTCTTAGTTATACAACAGTACTCAATTTCTACCTTTTCCTGCCCTATGTATCCTTTGTCATAGTTTGCCATACACAGAAAGACAAGATTGACAGGAGAACACATCATGTCCTGCTCTGAGGTGGTTTGAGCATGAAGTCCCGTGTCCCACAGCAGCACAGAGAGACAAAGCTCTGAGACAACATTTGGGTCCATTTCCCTGAGCTCTATCATGTAAGGAAGCTAGGCCCAGCCGACTCCACATTCTAGACTGAAAGAGACTGGGGAATTGCTACATTCATTCTTAAACTTAAGCATCCATCAAGGCAAAAAGGGGCATCAACCACTGCCCGCTATCATTCACCCAGTCACACTACAGTATCCTGCATCAGGATTAAGTATCATGGTTTACATCCCCATGTGCCACTTTAAACTGCCTCTGTGCTGCGCTGTGCACCACTTCCACATCTTCCATTTGCATATAAACACCCACTCTTGTTTAAAGTGTAACCTTATGGGCTCACAAGGACTCAGGGCTGGCGTTCAGGACATCAGAGCACCACACTTAGTAGTCCTCCCACCCCAGCCAAGATATTCCTGTTTTGTGCCTGTCTCACAGTAAAGGGTGGGTTACAGTGGTACTCTATCCCCATCCAGAGCTCTGCAATTCCTTGGCCAAAAGCACTACGTAAAAGCTAGACACCGTTACAGAGGTGTTATAATAGCATCAGAGCTGCAGTCCCACTTGGGGAGCTGCAGGAAGCCAAACACTTTCTCCAGCAATTGTCTACTCACGGTCATAACACAACACTGCCACACTCACAAACATCACCACAGCACTGGAAGTGGAGAACACTGAAATATGGAGTCACCTTCTTGTACATCACAGGACAGTTATGGGGGTTTTATCTGTTAATCACATACATTTTTGAAGAACTTGCTTGACCTGAACTACCAAAATGCTACTTTTAAATATGTTTTGTATTGCTTTCCAAATGGCTGAATGGGGAAATGCTAGAACAAAACACAATTTGGATCTGATTCTACAAGTGATACCTAAGGACTTACTTGTAGCACGAGTCTGAGTTGTAAATGAATAGTCAGTACACAAGATAGGAATTACTCTGTCATCAGTTTCTGAAACGTTATTATAGTCCTCCTTTTGATAAGACTGTCAAAAGCTGACAAACTCCACTTTAGGAAAAAAAAAGTTAGTTTTTCCATTGCTTAAAACAAACAAAAAACCCAAGTGCTCTCAGCTTTTAGTGTGCCTCAGTGTCCAACAGCTTATATTATACTGAGAGATATGCTTCCACCCCGTCCTGCAAATCTCAATGCCTTCACCATCAGAACTGATCCTCTGAGATTTGGATCTTTCCCAAGTTCGTTTAACTTGATCAATTTTTAATGGCTGTCACTGGTTATTTCACCCAGTTTCTACAGTTCAAAACACCAGCCACTCTCTTCCCTCTCTGGCATAACACAGGGGCTCAGAATCTACAGAAATTATTCATCTGCATCATAAAGAACTTGAAGGAACTGTAAAAGAGATTGATCCCTGACAGCCGCACTAAACTTGAAAGCCCCTTCCTGGCTCTGAAGAAGGAGAATTCTGACCTGAAAAGGGGTCTTGAGTGAGCAGCCTCAAAGGGAATAAAATATTAGCCTGTAAAACCAGCACTCACTAGAAAACACGGGTGATCTTTTAATGTAGGTACACCTCTTGCCTCAGGCACAGCCAGCATAATTACTTGTCACACTGTACCTCAAGCTGGAAGGTTGATGTAACAGAACACACTTCACCTCCTTTTGTCCTATGTCCTGAGCAAGCCTCCATGTGCTACTACCTGCCAGTGCTGCTATGCCAGAGACCAAGTCCTGCAGGACATCACCATTTATTGCTGTTCCCAATACATATTGCTATGCCATTCATGTTATACTTCTATAGTGATGCAACTCCAGTTACTAAATCTACGCTGGTTAACGTCTTCAGTATATCTGGAGGTGGCAGGAAAGAACTTGTGCTTGTCAGCAGCACTGATCCTTACAAGGGCTATAGATTGCTGAGCAGAAAAAAACATTTATCCCAAAAGCATGAGAAGATGGAGAAGGAGGGAAGCCTCCATTTATTCAATCCAAGTGTCTAGAAATCCTTTGGAAGCAAGAAATGGACATTCGCAGACTTCCCACTTGTGCAGCGAGCACTGCTGAACTGCTCCTGTTGCCAAGGTACATGGCAGAGGGACGTTACCAGGGCACCACAATGTATTGTCATGCAAACGATGCAGTTACTGGAGGGACTTCCCAGCAACAGAGCGCATTTTTGTCCACTAGTTTGATCCTAGCATTGAAAAAGAAACAAAACAACGGCATGAAAGGGAGGCACCAGTGGTCTAAACCAGAACCACTACCCCAGAGCTGTGTGTGTCCCAAACCTGCTTTCGGTGCGTTCAAGGGTCCCTACTGCTCTTTATTTAAGCAGGAACAAGGAGTTGGGCCCTGCAATCCAAGGGGTTACATGCAGTGCTTTTTAACTACGTTATTTTCCACAAGCTGTGAGTGACACCGAAAACAGTGGAAGACAGGGATACACAATCCTTCACTCAGAAAACCATTATATATTTTTCATCCACAGTTTGCTATTTGGAATTAACTCACATGAACTGATTTTGAGTTGAATACTGTCAAAAGCCCACTGATAGAAACTGAAAACTTCAGAAGCTCAATTCTCCAGAAAAAGCAGAGGAGCATACACTGCCAGTTACATGCTCATAAATCCAATTCTTTTCTGCTTTTAATGATTGTTAGTATTATAGCTCGGATGATACATTTTTTAGCCCCTTTCAGATACAGAAAATTATCATCTCCAGCAGCAGTAATGACTTAGCAGAATAACTGGTGCTCAATTTCCCTTACTGAAACGAGCTACGAGAACTACTTATTTTTTCATACAAGCTCTTGTTTGCATCCACAAGGAAACTAGTCACATACCACAGAAACACTGGTGATGAACAGATACTCAGAACTGAAAGTCCTCCAGATGTGCCCACATCAAATCTTTCCTTAAGCCCATGTCCAGTTAATTTTTCCCCATCCTACCAGACACTTCCCAGTCTCACTCTAAAAATGAAGGCACAACTTGTGGTGGCTATCACCTGTTTATTTAAGACTCACCTTTATGGACTTAACGTTTCAGGATGAATTGAAGGAGTGATGAGAATGTATCCTGTTCTTGCATTTGAATGCTGCTCTAGGTGAACTCCACTGACTCAATCCAAGCTAAGCTACATTCAGGTCATGTAGAAGTATGGAAGAGCATTGGCTTGACTGATTTACAAAGCAGTAAAGTTTCCTTAATGGGAACTAAGATGCACAGCTATTAGTGCCTGGACAAACACAGGCTAGCAGAGAAGCTTGGAATAATTTCTTATTCCAAGTCAGGTGCAGGGTGAGGCCAATGAAAGGTAACAGAGGGGAGCTTCGTGCTCCCAAGGACGAACCTGGAATAGAAAGAGATGAAAATCTGAATGGAAAAAGCAACCTATATTTCAAAGAACTCTCTTTTACTGTCTGCGTGCCACATGCAATGGAGAACTTTGTAACAGAAGAAAAACAAGTTTTCTCATGTCCCAGACGTGGTTCTGAAGCATCACCACCGTTAACACTCTAAGATGGTAGGGTACCTTAGCAGTGAACTTTCAAACGTAGTTGCTTACCAGCCACGTGAAATAAGCCTCTCATACACCCCGTAGCCCTGAATGATCTGGACAGATTGCAAGATTGGAAACACAAGGGGAGGCTTTTGGGAACCAACCTCACCACGTCAGGTCAGAGAACAGCTGCAGTGCATTAGAGGAGTCCTCGTGTACTGGGGCTCAAGAGCCCCTGCAGCTATTTTTCTCTGAAGAAAAGAGAAGCCTCCCTGCATCAGAGGAGCTGGTAGCAAGGGAGGCTGTGTGCCAAGTTCCACAAGAACACAGTGCTCCTTTCTGATGCATGCCCTGGCACAACACAAGGAAAACCTCATACTGGAATAGGGAAAAAAAAACAATCACTCAGATTTGTACTGGCTGAGGGAGCAAAAATACAGCAGGAGGCAAAGGACAACACTGGAGGGTCAGACAAGACTGCTAGGTATGAAGCAGAAACAAGAACACAACTTGTGAAACTTAAGCCAAGGCACAGCAAGGAAGAGAACAGTGGGGCCCCAAGCCCACAGACCACAGTCTGCTCGGGTGGTGCCTGGAGGTAACCATGAGACAGAGATGGTTTGTTGTGGTTCATCTGGATTTAATTCTATTACTCTAGTAAATTGCTCACTAGTGAAAGAAAATTATAATGCTCTTATCCAGAGAGGAAGGAAAGACTTCTCTGACTGCCAAGCGGCCGTAACATATGTAAGACCTGGGCAGCTGAATCACAAGTCCCAAACTGTCCAGGTACTTGGATGTGGTAGAGAAAATCTGACACTCAGGCACAGTCCTGTAACACAGCCCCAGAGATTAACCTTACCTGATGTTTCCACAGGACTAGGCTCCCCTGGTCACATGCTTCTCTTCAGACATACTCTGTAGGATCACATCCCTCCAAACACGTTGATCAGCATCATGCTCTGCAAGGTCTGCTCCTGTGTGAGCAGGACATATCCCTGCCAGTGGTGCCACGCATCTGGCCAGGCTCCACTGCCCATGTTCTGCTGGCTGCTGAGCAGAGCAGAGCAACTGCCAGGGCAAACGAGTCAGCCTGGAGCAGTATCACTCCTGGCTGAGCAAAAGGGGCTGACAATCGTGGGAACAGACCATGTACTTGAGCATTAAAAGCACACTCTACTTGAGACTTAAAAGCACACAGAATCTTCAGCAATGTGAACAGTAGAAATATATGTGCACAAACATCATTACAGTTCTTTCAGCAAGAGACTGCTATGTTCTGTAGCCAGCAAATGCAGTCTACCTTTCTTTATCCTCAGGAGTATCTTCAACATGGGGATTTCTTCTCACTGAGAGCAGTATCGTCGCTGCATAACTTCATCCCAGACACAACTGTACAGCATTTACACTGCACTCCCCCTTTTTTCCACTCCTGTCAGTACACACTGTAAGCTGCTCAGCCATTCCCTCTCCTGGCAGGATAAGCAACACACAGTACCAGTGCATAAGATGACATAGGAACATGGTGCAACCTGGTTCAGCCTCTCTCGTAAGCAAAGGACTCTTGTGCTGGAAGCAATGATGGACAGAAGAACCAGAGACCAAAATATCCCAGCAGTGCAAAATGCAAGAGCTGTGTGAACCTCAATCCTACGCTCAAAACCACTGTTATCATTTGGTACCACACAAATTTAGAACTGCAATACTAAGTGTCTTGTTTGCTGGGTTGGACTGTCAGTGTTGGCACTTCCTCACTAGGTGGCACTGTTTGCAGTACACAACTTTTTTTTTAAAGGAGAACAAGCGTTTGAAAGTGCCATCTGCTGGTATTTTAATTACTTACAGGTAGTGAATGCAGAGCAACAAACACTGCAAGCATGTGCAAAACTGTCCGGTAAGAACAGTTTACAGATCACGATAAGAGAATGATGGGTGCACACCAGCAGCACCGAAGGAAAACCATCAGCAAAGACTCTTAGGAAAAGCTGTTACTACACTAATAGGATCCGACGACTGTTCAGATTGCAGTTTGCATAATGTTCCCTATGCTCAAGTTCTGTAAGAGCTGCTCTTCTGCTTTCTTCTAGTGGAAGATGCTTTGTGAATTAACAGCTCTGTCTCTTTCATGTCTACAACACTGAAGCAAAAGGTCACATTACTAAGAACTTGACTGAAAATTTCTTAAGGTTTTGGTTTTTGGACGTGTTAGCCATTTTGATTAAGAGACAGAAAGAGAAAGCTTAACTCATATTGCCTTGTCAGCTGCAGAGATAAAGCAGCTTTTCAACTCACCACTTTCCAGTTACTCATGAAATAAGCGCATGTATTTCAACAGCTCAAAGAAGCTGGTAATCTCAGATCCAGGTAGATAGAGAGTTCAGTCAGAGTGCAGAGCTTTTCTTTAGAACTGTCCTAATCCCAAATGCTGTATTTAGCATCACGACCAGGGCAAAGGAAATACCTTTCTGCAAAATTGGATCCAGAAAGCACCAGCTTAATCGTTACGATTTAGCAAGTAGCTGCTACACCTTAGAAAAATGTAGGTCTCATTTAGTCTGATTTAGATTTACTTAAATGCTTTTTAATATGGCAAAGATTTAGAAGCAACAACTACAACAGTTTATTAAAACCTCCACTTACAGCTTCATCCTAGGAGAGGCAAAAGCTGTCAGCCCACCTTCTACGTTTCAGCAGAAAGATGACTCTCTTGGTCACAGCTATTTAGAACTTGGAGGCACAACTTCAGCAATGGTGACTGCACAACAGCCCTTTGGGTTTAGGTGAACTACCTCAGTGAAGACTTAACAGCTGAGGAACACTACATTGTTCTGCTTACTCAAACCTCAGAGATGATCCCTAAAATTACTTACAAGTGACAGCAACAGCTACTCAGACCATGCTCTCGGTTATGAGAAGTGCAACTGAGCCCTGAAACGGTCTGCATAGGTCCTCCCCAAAAGGAATAGATCTACACTAACCTGCAGTGATCCATACACCTCTTCAGTTCTGGTTCCCCTCCCTCCCCCTCTTCTCTTGCCAAATTATTTCCTCACCACCTTTTCTAAGCTTCCAATTCTCCTTCCTGTCCTTGTTTTCTTGTTCTCAGTTCTTCCTGCAGGACATACACAAGCATGGCCCCATATTAGCTAAATAAACACAATGAATGATTACATCACTTTTCTAAACTGAGGCTATGTGCTTAAAAATCAAGCTTAAGCAGACAAACCACACAAATGAACAGCGAGAGTCACTGTTCAGATCTGCAACAGCAGGACAGCAATGTGGAAGATGCTGCCACACTCGTGCTCCAGTCTGAGAGCTGCCCATTCACAGGCAGCTTCCTGAAAAGGGCAAATGTTTGTAAGACACCAACCACTTAGAGACAACACAAAGTTAATCAAAATTTATTCTTTTTCAGTAAGTCATAGTCAGCTCTTATGCGACCAGGGCAGAAGCTGTCGATGATTCACTAAAAAACAGAGAGAAAAGAGAGAAATATTAATTGCAGGGGTGGCTTTTACAAACTAATTCCCAGAAACACCACTTCAGTTCTAAGCACCATCAGCCCTGAGCTTATTAACAACCTTTATACAATTCTGTATGGGACAAAGGAAGATTTAATTCTTTCTTTTAGAACAGAAATACGATAACAGAACTAAACTCTATTTTTAAAAACCTGGCTAGCTGCACTTGAGACTTTTCAGAAAGAGAAGATTGCCTGCACTCCAACTGGAGCCTTCTCCAATGCTGGCTGGTTTTTCCTAAAGAAAGGACAGCTACCAATGACTACTTTTGCAAGTATTTTCAACATGTTGGACATTTCGACATTTCTCAACACATTTTTTACACAGCTGTAAGTTCAACAGATTTACCAGTTCATATTTATGAGAATAACTGTTCTTTGCTGCCTTAGGTGAACACCTGATCATAATGTGCTCCCGATGCTCTTGCCAACAAGGCCAGGCACAGCATTTGCCAGCCGTACAGACCTCAGTGAAACAGCAACATAAAACAGAAGACTTACTACTTCCAGTTGGGTGGCAGCACTCTCTTGGTTTTGTAGTAGCGAGCCAGCCTATGGATTCTGCTTTCAATCAGAATCAAACGGAATTTGGCATCTTTATCCTTTCAAAGAAAGTTGTAGCACAGTCACTGCTTTTGTTTCTAGACGACACGCATCCCACCTAAGCATTGGTGAAGTCAAATATCCAACACTACTGCTACAAAACACACATCCCCACCGCCAAACTGGGATGAGATTGGGACCTTCAGAGCAGGACAAGAAATACCTGGCTTAAGCAATGCTTTTCATCTCCTTCACACAAGGACTACAAAGTCCTTCATTAAAAGACCTCCCCAAAATATTAAATTCACTCAGAGGAGGCAATGGACAGGTAGTACAATTAACTTTTGGGTTTGTCAGGAGTGGCTCCTCACATTGCTTTTTTCCCCAGCTACAAAACAGACCAGCATAAATTCCTCCATAAAATGGAGATCTTCAAGTAAATGGCAACCACAACCCTTCACCCAGCATTACACCTGAAGATTACAAAAAATTTAAGCTGAAAGTGATCTCAACCAAGGCAGATAAAATACATTTATGGGCAGTGGAGGAGTGCTCCCCAGATCAGTTGCAATAAGTTTCAGCAGTTATTAAGAAGCTCCTGTATTGTTTGTGAAACCAAAGTGAAGTTTCCACTTCAGACCAGCACTCACCTTCCTGTTCCTCTCAAGATGTTTGCGAACAGCAACAGCCTTCTTGATCAAGTGATAAAGATCCTCTGGCAGATCTGGGGCCAGTCCCTTTGATTTAAGGATTCTCAAAATTTTGTTGCCTGTTACAAAGCGAACCTGGGCAACGCCATGGGAATCCCTCAGGATGACACCTGAAACAAACATTCACACCTTCATCAGACCTTACATAAACACATCTTGCTACCATATCCAACAAAAGTTCTCTCTGAATACTGGTTAAACTTTTCCAGCAGAAACTGTTAATAGCAGCAGATGATAAGTAAGAAAAATTCACCTAGCAGAAGCAAAAAGCACACAATAGACAACAGACCCACACGCCAATATAAGAAGACAGCACAGTAAGTGCTTCAATACTGTATGGAAGTTTGCAGCAGGATTTAATCAAGCCAAGTACTCAATCATTCTTTCCTCTATGGGTAACAAAAATTTAATGGATTACTGAGGAGTTAAATCTCTGAAAGCCAGTAAGCACGCATGCCTACCAGCTCTTAATACAATAATTTGCCGTTCTTCAACATTCTTTAATAAAATAGAAAATAAAAAATAGCCCAAACAATTACTACATCATAGACATCATTAATACTCTCAAAACTATCATTAAAAAAAAAAACATACAATAATTCACATAGCACATAATTGCACCACAGAACTCATGATCAAAGCTGCAGCACCTGTAAGCAGAGCTTTAGAGGGAGCCCCAGCACTGAGCAATGTTCTACCAGGCAGATACAGCATCTCCTTAACATGGGGTTGCTGCTACTTGAGGAATGCGTAGGTACAGCACAAAGTCTGTATCTCTCTGATATGTTATTTAGCACAGGTTGAGTGAACAATTACATTATCACCGTCAGAAAAAGGTATTTCACTTCCATTTAGGAATTATTTATAAACCTTACCTATTTGTGAGGGCGTCAGACCTTTCTTAGCAAGCTTGTAGATCTGTTCCTTTACATCATCAGAAGTAAGTTTCAGCCACTAAAGAAAAACAGAACAAACGTACAGCGCTTAATAGAGAAGCTCAGGCTGCCTATGAAAGCCTTCCATACATGATACAAACAGCTGTTCTGTACTGCTTAAGAAAACAACTGAGAAACCATGTTTCTAGTGATACAGAAACATACTGAAGTCCTACAAACCAAACCAATCATCCTCATGAAAACAGCGGGGGCAGGCAGAGGTGAGGGAAAAATGACCCTATTTAATTGAATGCACACAGCCTCCAAACAGCTGCTTTACCACTACTTTATTTTAACTGTCAGACTTGGTAAATGAATGTAAATTTAGAGAGAAAAATCACTACGGTCTTGGTCAGAAACCCAAAGCTGAGAGCCATCTGGCCTATTAACCAATTACAAAAAATCGTGCAAAAATCTGACCTCAAGTAGACAAAGTAATTTTAAATACACAAGTTGATCTTTATTCTGATAGCACTGTGCTTTTGCTGTCCTATTGTACTTTAAACTGTTGCTGGAACCATCGCTTCTGTGTTTTTTATGGGCTAAACAACACCAACAAGCTCAGTAAGTCCAGCTGTCTGTACAAGCTACAAAAGCTCCAGAGTTTTCCCACCTCTCACCTCCCTTTTAATACCATCAAATCATGAAATAGAAACACACACTAAAGCACACATTTGGAAATGCTGCGTAGATTGTAATTCAGAACTGCTACACCTACAAACAAATGCAAAGCATGCTCAAAACAAGTATAACATTTGAGCATCCCAATCACTGAGACGATGAAAACATAATTAGTGCTTCGAGTGGCTCTACGTTACGTTTGTTTCATCTTGGAGCCTTAATTCCATCTTCCTGTTTTAACCCCTGTTCAGCATGCACAGCCCCACGCATGCTCATCACAAATTACTCTTTTTTCATGCACATCCTCCAAGCTACAGCCTGACAAATCAAGCTAAATGAAGCAGCTACCGACTTAGTTCACCGGCAAATATTAAGTTTGAGTTAAGAGGACCCTGAACAAACCAATGGCACGCTGGGATTACTTGAAGTTAGAGCCCCGACCACCCGATTACAGTCAGCACACGCGCTAAAAATAAACCAGCAGCACCTCAATCATTTGAGCTGCACAGCAGAATCTTTTTTTTTTTTTTTGCTCTAAGAATCAGCAGGCCAGCAAACGATCCACGTTTCCAGAGTACCTTGAAGGCCGCAGGTACAACATTCTGTCACCCTGCAGCCCAACAGCGCGCTCCGGGGCAGCTACTCACCGTGGGCACGCTGCGGCGGTAGGGCAGCGCGGACTGGGACAGGCCCTTCCTGTAGGGAGAAAGGAGGCGCTCTGAGCGAGGCGGGCCCGGCTGCGCTGCCCCAGCTCCCAGGCCGCCCGCTACGAAGCCCGCGGGCTGCCGTGCCGCCGACAGGAGCCCGGTGCTCCCCACG
The DNA here is from genome assembly GCF_026119805.1 of Tympanuchus pallidicinctus. Classification (NCBI taxonomy): domain Eukaryota; kingdom Metazoa; phylum Chordata; class Aves; order Galliformes; family Phasianidae; genus Tympanuchus; species Tympanuchus pallidicinctus. The sequence continues at coordinate 11,105,068 of NW_026294747.1, forward strand.
CAGCGCCATCGGGGAGCCCAGGCGCCTCAGCGCCAGCACCACCACCCCCCCCCCCCTCCTTCCCGCCACGTTCCCCTCTACCGTCCCGCTCCGCTCCCGTGCGCCGCACCGCCCTGCCCGGCAGCCTCCCCGTTCCTCCTCCTCAGCCCGTCCCGCCCCCGGCACCCCGGCGATCCCCCGCCAGGTCCCCCCGCCGCTCACCCAGGAGCGTGCATGCGACCCATGATGGCGGCGGTGGAAAAGAAGGGACGGCGCGAGGGAGAGGCCTTTCTTCCGCCGGAAAGGACGTAGACGCCTCCAGCCCCGCCCCCCGTCCGCACGCCAGCCACTCAGGGGCGGCGAGACAGCTCTCTAAACGCCAGCCAATCAGGGGCGGCGAGACAGTAGTAGTTTTTTTTTCCCCGGAGCCCAGACGAACCGTAAGAAGCGCACCATGGTTTTAAATGATTCGGGTTTATTTGTGTTCTGTGCTGTAAGACACTGTGCTTTCATAGCAAACTGCAAAAAAGGCAGTACGTATTGCTTTCCTCTTATTTCGCAACGGAACGTTTCACAAAAACAGTAGACTACCTTCCTGTGGCTAAGTGACCGGTGATTCTAAGGATGGAATGCAGCAAGTCTCAAAAGCACGGGGCGAGCAGGAAATACCGAGTTAGGCACACGGAACGTTACGGACAGGCTCTGAGTGACAGATACGCAGAAGGCGCTCGTTACAGCCGGGGTTCGGGACTTGTTAGTGCCCAGCTGCAGCGACACAGCTTCTAACATTCACGGCGCTCTCAGCTTTTTAATCGCAGTAACTGCTAAGAGGTTGGACCACGAGCGTTGTAGGCACCAGGAGATTCAAGTTTACTTCTCGCTTCTGTGGTGAAGGGAGATTGGTCAGTAGTGGGGGAAGGAAAACCAGGCTCTGGAAAAGCTTTTTAGTGTTGGGCAGACAGAAGACTTTCCCCTGTTGTGTCTTCATTCGCCACCGCATGTTCTGCATTAAAAATCCATTCTCATCACAACCAGTGCTGACGATCTCTGACCCTTTCTCAAAATATGCATCAACGTTTACTACTGAAGTGTGCAGCTTAACTCTGTTGCTTTGTCTAGACAAAATATGATGACCACTCCACACTGAACAAAGGTGAACAAGGATTCCATACCTGCAGTGCAGAAGCAACCTATTTAAGTAACCCAGGGTATTAACAGGAGACGATATCTGTGCCCCACTATCACAGTATATTTCAGTGCTGCTTGGAATGGAGTTTGTTTTGTTTTTAAAGTGGAACTAGAATTGAGAAGCAGTGATGCTGTCAACTAAAGAAGAAAGAAAAGTGCAATGGAATTTGTCTCTCAAAAAGTTCTGTTAATGCAGCTGGTCTGCAGTTCATCCAGCAGTTGTGCTTTTTGCCTAGTGGCCACTTTTATCCTGGAAGTACAGGTAAGTAAATTAGGGGTAAGTGCCACTTTAATTCACTGTCTGAATCAATTCTACATTCAATCCACTGCACTACTGTCATTGTAGAAATTTGAGTGTTTCAAAACACTGAAAAGCTGGGTGCATTTCTTATGGCATCACATTTAGCCAGTCTTAGTTCACCTTTTGGAGTTCATGGATAGAAGAGGGGTTACAAATATTTACCATAAGTTGCACTAATTATGAAGATCAGCATAAGCAATGTCATTTGTAATGCACACATCTCAGAAGAAGCCTCCCAGTAGGACCTGCGGGTTATCAAATATGAGAACGTTTTCCTTCTTTGAGGAGCAGAAAGTTAACACGTATACATACATATTTAAATACCAGAAGTGAGGTAAAGAGAAGCATTTGAATTAAGGCACCATTATTTACAAATTCCATTACTGGCACTCACTCCAAGAAATCATAGAGATGCACTCATCTGGGAGTAAGTGCAATGCTAAGGATTTTTTCCAGCCCTTCAACCTTCATTTCTACAGGCATGTATGAAGCCACCAAAACTTTTACCCATCACAGCCTCTGTGATATCTAGTATCTAGATACTAGCATGAGAGTAGTCCTAAAAATATGTAGTTTCTTTAATATCCTCCAGCATCACGCCATGGATGACAAAAAACAAAGAAATGATAAAGCAAAAATGTGTTATATCCACAGGCCTAATGATTAAGTTATGGTTTAAGCAACCAGTATAGTCAAACTGTTCATCGTATTGTCAAGGATGGTTTAAAATCCCCTTCCTTTACCTGCAGCTCTTAAGAAAGGTTCAAAATAATGCTTTGATAACATTGCATAAGAATAATCCAGCAATTTTTTCTAGAAATCCTCCAAAATTAGGCTACATGAAGGGTTGGTCCAATTTATCTGTTCAAATGCAGAGTCTCTTATTTTTAAGATGAATGAGTTATTTTCAAGTCAGAAGATGCACAAAGCACAAGTGAATGCAACTGTTCCATTCTTACTCAGGTGTAGCAGTGAGTTCATAGATAGGGTACAGCAGTTAGTCGATACCAATTAACAGTCTCCTTGCTCAAGTTGAAGTCCTTCAGAGAGAGTGTAATTCCACCCAGGAAGAAGTTCTCACGCAGGGATTCCGCACTGAGCACACTCAACTGAAGTTCCCTCTGTTTCAGAGTTTCCACGCTATATCCACTGTACACGAGCTGGAAGGTAAGAAGTCAGGAATTTTGGTTATTCAAATGAAGTGATACAGATGGTTCCTTTTTCTGGCTGCCTCGTCACTGATGTCTGAATTGCACATCATGACCATTCATACGACAGCTTTTCTGAGGCTGGACTGAAGCACATGCATATTTTATTACGTGCTCTTAACTGTTGAAAAGAACCAATGTTTTTAGATGGAAGTACTGTTTACCTGCAGTGGGAATGTTCTGAATTTATTCTTTTCCACATTCTGAATCAATGAATTGAGGGAAGAATCTTTAGTTTTAAGACTCCTTCACTTCTCACCATCACTCCTCAAAGTCAAAGAATTTTTTGCTTATTTGTAACAACACATTTACATACTCCCATTTTATTTTATTTTTTTAACAGGGCACAAAGTTTTTGAAGCAAGTTCATTTTAAATTTATATATATATTTGCAGAGTGTTTTTAGACAAGATTTCTGCTTATTGCTGCTTAGAATAAAAGATGATAGCAAACTATACAGAGTCGCTACAAAAAATTTAACTTGCCATTTCATTGAAAGTTGGATTTCTTGTCTTCCGGGAGATTTTGGTTTTGCGTTTGGATGTTTTGTGCGTGTCTGGCAATAAGTATGTTTTTACATAAGGATTTGGATCTGCACCATCTTCTGTAACCTGGAATCCAAAACCAAGACTTGTTAGAAGATGAGTTGGAAAACTAGTTATGGCATGCCTACATGACTAGTTTCAAATTGCTGGCCTTAACCATCAAGCAGATCAAAACCAGCAGCTGAGGTAAGTTTGCAGTGGGAGAGTTTGGAGGAAGAGAGGTATGTCCTATCATTCCTACAAGACTGTCAGTCAAGAAGGCAATTGATAAAACAGTTTTTGGCAGTGAGCTTCTCTCCTCTCTTACTTACCAGATCTTTGATGTGCATCACCATGATAAACAGAGTGCTATTTCTGTATGATATGGATAGCTTCACTTCTCCACCCACTTTGCCTGAGGTAGGACTTGATGGACTTGCATCTGAAAAAGTACACAATTGTTTCCTCTGTGAATACTTGTACGTTTCATCAGTACTGCTCTGATGAACTATATACAGCTTAAAAAAAAATGCAAGGTTTAGTCTAAAGTTCAGTTTCTGATTTACATTTTCAATTCCCCAATAAGATGGCAAGGCTGTAGGTTTTAAAGATTTTTGGATTCACTTGTTAAGATTGTTGGAAAATCAGAGCCAAAACTTGAATAATTTACTTAAGCCATATCACATATATTGTTGTAATTCTTGGCATGTTTTTTACTTCCTTGGAATTGTATGCAACCATATTTGGAAAGGAAGATGCACACGCTTCTCAAAGAGGAAAACTTCCAGTTAATTTCCAAAGACTCTTTAGAAATTGCATTTTAAAAGTGCCATGCTATAGTCACCCAGTTTAGAAATACTCCACTCCTGCCCCACAGACACGACTTACCTGTAGACCTGGCTATTCCATCTATTCCTTCCACTTTGTCATCACGAAGCAATGGATGGAAAAATGTATAGACAAGATCACACTAAATTTGGAAGAAATTTCACATATTAGATGAAATGTTATTGAGCGCTTAGAAGCCAAAAGCCTCCCTTGGATTTGCTTAAGTTACTTAAACTCACTTCTGCCACCTCTGGAGAACTGTTCATCAGACTCTGTATGTAGCTGTTCAGCTCCACTTTTCTTTTAGCAGCTACGTCTTTTATGTGTGTTCTTCCCAGAACCATCTTATTAGGAAAGCTGTAAGAGAAGAACAAGATGACCTTTTTAGTTAGTTTTTCTGTAGCACAGTTAAATTTCATTCTAATTTCCATCCTGAAGTGCTGACATCTTTATGACATCAATCATAAATGGAGACACAAGCATCCTAACATATAATGATGTTAGAGAAAGGCAAGGAAACTTTTATGGTAATTGTTACAAATGATAAATCACAATTTGAAGACAGAGTAGCTCCTCTAGTTCTCCTCCTTCAAACTTAAAAATCGTATTTTTCTCCCTTAACTGCCACCTTTGAGGTCAAGTTCACTGCTCAGCAGTTTTGTCTCAGCTATCTTCAACTCTACCCTAACTAGGATCATTCTTTATAATAGTGAAAAACATACCCTGGTAACTTCCAAAGTGGAAAAAGAATGCCAAGTTTGTTGTGGAGCTCCTGGAACTCATCAAATGTTCGGAAAACAAAAGTTGGCTCAGCTTGTCCTTCTCTCAAAACTCTCACCACATATATCTGTCAAAAATGCACATTAAAAAGACAGAAAGTAGTAGCAATGTTATAGAATTGACTTAAACACTGTTCTTTTCTTACTACGGTAATCTTTCTCCCACATAAATTTCCCAATGTTTGCATTTTTCAATGCATTGAAGTTTGAATTATAAATCGCCCTACTGAAACGTTACTGCAAAGTAACATTAGGTGATTTTCCCATAAAGTAGATCTACATCTGACAGTGAGATAAAAGAAGCTAAGGCTGAGCTGTCTGCATTCTCCATTTTAAACCTCATTGTAAGTTCATACTCTGCATCAGGTGTACAGAATTGTAATACATCTAGACACAGCAGGAACTACTGTGAACATTTACAGTCCAGACTCTTAAAGCAACAGTTTGCTAGGCAAACGTTGGTACACTGCAATATATAAAAGGAAATTTTTCAAATGCTTGAGATACATCTCCAGGACTCAGTTATTCATGTCATTAAGAAAGGAAAAATGAAAACTGAGAAATTGCATGGAAAATTAAATTCAGTTAAGTTCAGAACTAATAAATGAGTCAAATGTGTATTTTAATCAAATGTGCAACTAAACAGAAGGACGTTACACTACCTCAGCAGCTTCCTGGAAGATCAAACACTGCCCTGGCTTAGAACTGGAATACTCAAATACATTCATCTAATGCAGTGATTCAATACAAAGCTTTTCTTCAGTTCTGTAAGCTTTACCTTACCTAAGTGGTGTCTCCCAGTTTAAGTCATTTGCAGGAAATACAACTTGGAAATAGATATACGTTAGCTCACTTTTTAAGGCAACTTGAGGAAAATTTAGCTTGGGCTGACCAGTCCAAAACAACAAACAGCAACAGGAAAAAAAAATAATAAATGGGACAAAGTATAGTTGCACAGAGTGGAAACAGATTCCACATACTTACATAATGCTTATCTGGATTATATCTCTTCTGATATGTAAATACAGACACTTGTTTGATGCGGCCATCTTGTTTAAGAGAATATGTTTTAGCAGAAAATGAGAGGATGGGTTCATCATTAGAAGGCAGTCCTGAGAAACGCAGCTGAGCCAAATTATGAATAAAGAAGTTAAACTTTGTGGCAACACTTCCCAGACTGGATTCAATCAACCTAGAGTAGAAAAAATAACTTCAAATTCTAGAACACACAAAATCCTCCTCATTACTCCACTCCAGGCCCATTTAAAGTGGGACAGAATAGTACATTCTGTAACACACAGCAACAGGTCACTTACACTACGTGCACACACTGATTTGCTCTTACTGGAAGTGTCATCCCTCCCTCCCCAGTGAGCAAGAGCTCTTTTGGGAAAGCTTCTTTATGCTGTGTGCATTTCAAGGATATCAACACGTACACCACTATTAAGCAATCTGGGATGCATTCAAAATGCAACTCTCAAACAGCAGAACAGAATTACTCTATTTCAAGCAATCCTTTTGCACAAGATTATTCTTACAGGCAAAATATTTTAGCACAGGTAGCAATCATACATGAAACTGATCTTATCTTTGCAGTTCACTGGTTATGTGATGGGTATTCTTTGGTTGCATAACCTAACTACTCAACTTCTACAGCCAACTTTGCAACATCTTTAGCACATTCATCCGAAGCAGAGAGCTCCCACTAAAAGGATGATGCTGGTGGATGTTTCCGTTCCCTCACAGCCAGTACCTTGTAAAGAAAATGGTAGCTTCTGCATCTGTTGTTTGAGGCTGGAGAGCATCCTGGACGTACTTCAAGTCCTGCACCCCACTTAGTTCTGGTAACCCAGAAGAAAGCATCTGCCCGAAAATTAATTTGCAGTTTTAACAAATAAAATGTGATTTTACATTGAAATAATTAAAGTCTTAGATTCTCAAAGTCATTTGAAGCCATCTGAGATAAACTGTTTAATGCTAACAGAGGTAGCCAACAATTACTTTCAGCCAGCAGCTATTCCCTTGTGTATCTCTGCTGAGTTAAAAGCAGCTAACAAAGCTTTCACAGAATCACAGAATTCTCAGGTTGGAAAAGACCTTAAAGATCATCAAGTCCAACTGCAACCTGACCATATTACCCTAACCCTACACTAAATCATGTCCCCTTTACAGAGTAATTTATAGTATCTTCTTAATTTTAAACTCTCAGGAGGTAGTGGAAAGGAAAGGGAAAAGGAAAGGGAAAGAGAAAAGGAGAAAGAGAAAAAGCCTAAAAAAATCATCACATACAACCTTCCTAAAAATATACATTTCTGCTTTTAAAGGAATACATCTGGAGTTCCTGCAGCATAAAGAACTTAGGATTTAATAACAAGCCAGCATTACAAATCAAGTCTCAACTAACTTTAATAAAAATGCTTACCAGGGAAAGCAGGTTAAGGAAGAGGTTTGCATGTTTCCTTATCAAATTGTAAGCTTGACAACAGAGATCCACAAACAACTGAAAGCGAATGGTGGGTTTTTCACCACCATTAATGACATAAGCCATATCTGATGTCAGCACAAAAGGAGCCCGATCCCTGTTCAAAAAGCACATAATTCATAGGTGACTTATAAGCTCTATTCACTTTGTCACGTTCTTCCCTCCACTCCCATTCCCATCCCCAGGTACTGATATCAAACAACCCATTAATACCACTTTACTTTTCTAGGTTGGGTTCAGCTGCTCGGGTTTCCTGCACATTCACACGGACCTACTTCAGAATCTCCTGGAGCAGCACTTGGAGGGCAGGTTAAATTACAATGCCTTTCATCCCCCATTTCTAGAAGCCGTAACACACAAACACAAGATGTCCGACAGCATATAACAGGAATTTAAACGCTAATGCTTAAACACACTTCATTCTGCTTAGCAATGGAAAATACCTTTTAAAGCTACCAAACATTTGAGCGTGACCCAAAAACTTCCCAAAGTCAATATGAAACATATGCCCTGTGTTTCGGAGCATTATGTTATCATTGTGGCGGTCACAAATTCCCAGCACGTAGGTAGCGACACAGCATCCTGCACAAGAATAAATGAAGTTCTCTGAAGCCTGGGAAGGAAAGAAAAAAATAAAAAAGAAAGCCAATTGAGAATAAACATCCATGAAGAAACAGCATTCATACATTCAACAGGGGTAAAAATTCAAGCCAGATAAAACGAATCCTAAGATTTACCTTTTTCTGCACAGTGTTCTCTGGGTAGCATTGCAACAATCTTTAGAAATTCATAATCTCCAGGAAAAAAACGTGTGTGCTTCGTTTTTCTTTTAAATAAATGCAAGATAAAGGAGGATTTGAAGGCAAAGGACAAAGTGTAAGTAGTGTGTGGGAAGGGAAGGGTACATGAGATTTATTCTCTAGTGCATATTAATAGCACCATAAAGAGTACGAAGCATTTTATTCTTGGCATCCTATGTCCCAAGAGACCACTGCTCCTAAACCACAATGCAGCTATCATTCTTTCCTATCTTCAACAAGATGTAATGGAATATTGGCAGGAAGGTTCAGCCTCTAATGTCATATCACCAACATCTGCCTCTGAGCCAACATAATACAGCAGAAGGCAATACTTTTGGAGCAGATCTCATAAGGAATTTCATTAACTCTACCTGAGGAATAGGAAAAAAGTTAAGCTTCCTAAAGATTAAAAAAAAAAAATAAAAAGCTTCACTGTAAGATGAGGAAGAAAAGGTGCTCTCCCAAGAGCAATCCTTATTTATCTCATTTTAAAATGCCTTCAAAAAAAGAAAAAAAGAAAAAAAAGTTACCTTTTCGTATTCCTCCTCCGTAGGATTATACTTCCGCAACCATTCTGCCAGAGGCTTGTCTTTAAAAGAACCTGTCACTCCATATTCCACTTGAATTTTCCTAAGTGTCTCCGAAGCAGGAACAAGTTCTACCATACCTTTACATAAAATACAACAAAATATCATCTCCATAAGTTATATTGCATTTTCACTGTTTGGTATAAAGTGTATCCAGCAGTGCTCGATTCCATAATTTAAGATTAGCTTATTTCAAAATCCAGCTAGATGTAGAAAGTGCTATTAATCTAGCAAGCATTTCTGCAGACTACATTACAATGCTTTGCCATGAGGCGCACAGAGATTCAATTTAGGTTTACTTTATTGCAATTAGTTATGGTTGATAAAATACACATATATTATACTTTTACTCAAAGCATCAACGCTTAATTACTCTCTAGTACATAAACTAGTATTGCTCTATAACCAATAACTGGAAAATATTTGGATAGTGTCATTTCTCAAAGACACTGCCTAGCAGTCTACTAACTTTTCATGGTCAGTGAGCATTGAAATAGACCAGCCTGCCTTCTTAAAGGAAAAGTGGGATTTACATGTGGCCTCATTTTGGAGACATCATTTACTAGAAATATTTGTAGAGCTACATAATTAAACATAAAACATTTTGTTAAAACAGCCTGAATTCTATCTTGGCAAGAGCTACTATGAGAAAACCTGCAATTTATGTCTATTTCTACTTTTCACTTTAATCCTTCAAGTACTTTAGGGATACTAATACTGCTACCAACAAAAAACGGAACATACTATGCAGTCAGGTCATCACTCCAAGTATGAAGAAATGCCATCTGCTTCTTTAAGAAGCAAAAGCTTTCCATAAGTTGAAGCTTTTGGTATAGTTTCACCAACCTGAATTTTCAACGCCTTCATATATATATTTGGGAGTTTTCATCACGCTGTTCTGACTGAAGAGATAAATTTCTGCTGACCCTCTTTAAAGACCCTGTTTCCTATTGGCTATCTATAGAGAATTAGGGACTTAACTTGCATTAAGCCTGGCCAAGGTGTGAGGCAGTATTTGTACTCAGAGTTCTGTAATGTTAAAGTTTCTAACTTAAAAACCTCATAATCCAAAGGAATTCTAAGTAGCACAAGCCAGTAATTCTGTGAGGGGTGTGGGAAAGGGATTAAGTTTAGTTTTCCTTCTTTTTGCACGTTTCTATGCTCCCTATTTCTATGACTCAACTGCAACAGATTCTAAATATCTTGGAATTTCAGTTTTGACTTGAATGTTTTCTTAATCCATGAGTAACTTGCATAATCAAAACTGCTGTTGTACCACTGAATTCCTGTGTTGCAGTAAGGATATCAGGAAAAACCTTATACTTTTATTGTGACATTTGTGCCACTATTCGTCTATGATAGATTGCCTAAGAATCTCAGGACTCCAGAAGAAACATTTAAATGCAACTCTGCCACGAGGAAATTCAAACAAATCAACTTTCTAGACTTTCGAGTACTGAATTTCCTTGTAAAGAAGGCTTTTGGCCTTCCAGTGTTTCCAGAGCCCGTCTGAGTAGCAATTTCCTCTGTGGGCATGACAAAAATTTAGGCAGTGTGAAAGACAAGCACAAAAATTATAGATGGCATCTGGTGTTGCACCTCGATCTTTTCCAGTCGAGAGACACTTGAAGATAACCATTCGTAGATCCAGTCCCTCCTGCAGCCAGATCTTATCCATGATCTTAATCATCTGTAAAGCCAACATATCTTGTCGCAGATCTTCTCCAACCTTAATGGAAATACAGAAGTTAAACAGAAACATGATATGCTTTCAGCAGAACTGAACTGGAGATCTGAATTGCTTTACATTTTAAGTGCAGGATACATTACCTGCTTATTTCCTTACAGCTTTGCATGTAGATAGACTACAAGCTAAGATTTCACATGCAGTATGCTGACTTTCACATTTTACAACCTGTTCAGATGTTAGTTAGCTTCTGAAACTGTAATGTTTAAAGATATCTTATGAAAATGCTACATCTCTTCTTATCCCTTTTTATAATTAAAGCTTATGGCTTCTCTCTGAGAAGACGCGACAGTACAGTTTTCCCTGGAATACCTGTCCTTAAAAGAGAGCAGCAGTAACTCCTACCACTACCAGTCCTCCCACACAGCTTTAAAGAAGTATTAAGCAGTTATGATAGATGCATCATGTGTAAGATACATTTTTTTTTTTTCCCACCCAAAGAGGAAATTTTGTGGATACTTGCAAGATTCTGAAACATTCATTTATGTGGTATCATGCCAGCACTCGGCTGGAAGTTTCCTGTTGTACAGTTATGAAATTGAGCTGCTTTCTGAAAAAACTAGCCATTTTCAGACATCTCTTTCTAATTGTGGAACTGATGAGATGGTTTTAGATATACAAGAACAAGCTTACAAAGTATCTAAGCTTACTGATCTATGCTGAAGTTAATCATTCTTTGATTGGTATCAACTACCATTTAACATTTTTCCAACACACGTGTAAGGCCTACCTTAAACATCACATTAATCTCTTCTCCCAGAGGGTCTGCATTTATCAGTGCAATTTTCAGAGGCACTGCATTGGAGCTGAAGAAGGAACACGCCTACAAGAAGATTTAGTGTTACTACTCAAAAAGGAGTAGCACAGCTAGTTCAGGAAACGTGACATTCTGACAACAAGCACGTATGACACAATGTGCATATTCAGACTAAAAACACTGCAATTGTGGCAAATGTGTTTCCTTTGAACAAAGGGCCCTTTGGCTGCTATTTGTTCAATTCCTGTACAAAAGCCAACAGTTCAGCACAGTAATGTTTTGTACTAAATAGAAGAATGAGTAAAACATGCATAAATATTTTACCATCAACTTTTTAAAACTTAAGACTATAAGAACTGGATATTTGTGCCTTTCACTATATTCTGATTTATCTGTTTTCAAGGACATGTTCATGATTTTATTATAAACACGTGTAATAGAGAAGGAAAGCAGAAGAAACTCTGTGTTTACACTGGATTAAATCCCACGCTCACAGACCTTTAGGTACTCAGTTATGCACAATGATATAATCAAGACTGTCAAAGCAACAGTCAAACTTTGCAGAGCTCAGCAAAAAAATAATTTTGTCAGCTTCTACAATATCATTGGTTGGATTTTTATAATGAAATAAAGCTACTGTCTGCTTCCCTGGCACAAGCAGTAACAGGCACATTCACTGATTTCATGGTATTCACTCATTGTTTTATCTTTACAGCGTCATTCACTTTTCTCTTTTGATTACTACTGGAAACAAGACCTTTTCATACATTTCCTCTCCTACTGCCACAATTACTGGTCTCAAAGCAGAAAAAGTCTGAAGAAATAATCACTGTTAATTATTTATTAACAGTACCTTTCCTTGGTATAAGTATTTATATAATTTTTCTTAATTTTACTCTCTCTTTCAATCAGAATTTTTTTAATTAAAACTCTCCAACTAATGTAAAGACCTTTCAAGAAAGTAAATTAATTTTGCTATTTGAAAAAGCTTTGCCTATGTGTAACTTTGACAAAAAAACCCCTATACCTTAATATTTAGTTCTTTTGCCACAAGACTGGGATTGAGAGGCAAACGGCATTTGTTCTTCAAGAAGAATGACTGCACACGTTCCATTCCACTTTGTAAGGCAGTCTGCAAACAAACAAAATAATTCAGCTGATAATTCCTAACTGGAGCATCTATGGGAAACTTCTGGGCAAAGTTACCCTGAAACACATCACAGCCCGTATTTTAGCTTCTCAGCATCAAAGGAATCAAAAGATGTTACAACTGCTTTACCTATTAAACTTACTGTATAAGTAACTTACTGTATAAACTTAGCAGTACAATATTAATACCACACTTTTTTTCTTCTAAATAAAACAGATACTCTCTATCAAAATGTTAGCTTGTAATTAGCACGTAAGTAGATATTCTGTTCTTTCACACAGCTGGATCATTCCTCAGCAGTAATAGCTTTAAATCCAAATCCAGCTTAGCATACACAGAAATCATTCTTCTTTCTATCCCACCACCTCACACAATCTTATGCTTCAATTGACAAGAAATTTAACAGACATTGACTTATTTAACTCATTAGCTTGCTAAAAGTCAGAGAGAAACTCACAGATCTTCCTACATATTTTATATATATAATTTTATCAAATTTGGACTAAAAACGTAATTGAGTGAATTTCTTTGAGAGTAAACTCAGTTTTATCTTCTGTAACAATACTAACATTTAATATACATACCTGTCGACCAGATACACTTGTTTGCTTTACTTTTTCTGCTACCATTCCAAAAAGCAGCACAAGCCTGGTCTGTTTCTCCAGCTCTTCTCTCAGCCCTTTCCCACAGACTGAAAGAAAGGCTCCAAGAATTTGCTCATATCTTAGGCCAAACTTTGGATCATATAATGTATCCTTAAGAAGCCTGAAATAAAAGACTTAAATTAAATTTTCACATAGAAGATACTGTGAACAATGCAGTACTAAAACAGTTATTTAGTTTAATGAATAGGTATTATAAACATACAAGTATATGGTAGAGAAGTTAAGTTTGTACTTTGTAGGGGCACTGTTTCTTCACAAAAAAAAAAACAACAAAACAACAGGATTTGTATTTTTTCTGCTTTCGATTTTATGTACCAGGCATTATTATGAACCTGCATATTAAGACAGAGTATTTTTTCTGAAAATACTGCTCTTATAACAAACATTAGACACATAATGGAACAGATAGTATCTTACCAGTAAAGGTAGTGTGCTATTCGAATATTTCCCAATGCCCGAGCCAAAAGAAATTTGACAAGAGCACTGTCCAGGTAGGTTTCATACTTCAATGCCTAAATGAAAAGAAAATGAAATAAATTGGGTCTAAACTTAATTCCAGATGAAAACAGATGTTATGACTAGGGCACTGATAGAACCGTAACAAACTGAGGGGACACTCACAGAGCAGCCATCTACTTACATTGTTTTCCACCCAGTACATTAGTTGAGGTTTTATATAGACTTATGCAATTGCACTTCCACGACTAGTGGCCAGGGACTCCTTTGCATTTTCAAGAGCAAAAGATTACAACTATGGTGTCAATGGTAAATCTTACCTGCACAAACTGAGGGAGGAAATCTGTTAATTCATCGTCGCTTAATGTTTCTATCCAGTTCACAGCTGTATTTCTCACCTCCTGATCAGCAAACCTAGAAAGTCACCACAAATCCACATTAAGTTTATTGTGCTTGCGTGACACACAAACAAAACTTTACTCTGTTTTCTTACTTTGAATCAAGTAGTTCCAGTGCAGCTAAAGGTGATAAAGGAGGCCACTGCTGAAGTAATGAATATATTTCTGGAAGACTTGCCCAGTCCCAGTGTGGGGCACTAGCCAGTATTTTTGGTAAGCTATTAGTATGACTGTGACAATAATGTCTCCTCTCCCACAAAAATTCTTTATCTTCTTTTGATAGCCTGCAAACAAAAGAATTTCAGTTTGTAGTGCAAGTTGAAGAACACCACACACATAACCCCAATGCGTCACTGTATACAATTTTACACTAAATTACATGACTTGTAAAATGGCTACTTCCTCCATAAAAGTCTAAAGATGAGCCAAAGCAAATCTCAAACATCATGGAAACAGTTGTTCAAAGCTGTGATTTGCACGAAGCAAGAATAGATTTTAGTGAAGTCAGAAAAAAACCAGGCAGTTAACATTAGGTTGGTGCAGATGACTAGGAAAACTTGTTAGAAATGTTTTCGTGACTATGAACAGCCTCCACTGAAACTGCCAACTCTTCTTACAACTGAAGAAATACCAAGTGGGAACAGGCATAAACAACAGTCAGAGTAGTAGGAGAACATTACAGCACTAGCTGCAGAGAATACAAACAAATTTATAAAGTCAGCAGCATTATTTTACAGGTTTTGTTCAATCTCTTGATTAAATCTCCACAGATCTTCAAAAATATAAGCATAATAAATAATCTCAAGAATAAATGAGCATTCTACACGCTAGCTGCACACTGTCATTGTACAAACAGACCAGAGCTACAAAGAGATGAACGTACCCAATAGTGTTATCCCTCGAGAGAATGGCAAGGAGACGTTCTCTCAGTGGTTTTTCTAATGCTTCTATGGAATGATGCACAGTAGTCTTTGCAGCTTGAGGAATTTTATATTCAATATCAAAAGCATGGGTGGGAAAATCAACCTAAAAAAAAAACCAACCCAACAACCTCCTAAGAAAAGTGCAGAGAGCTTCCCCTTCCAGCAGCATCAGGTTTTTGGGAATCTCAGCTCCTTAGTTCTGCGTGTATAATGTTTTCAGGCATGGTTACTGATTTTTATTCCCAATCTTACTTCTTCTACATAACTACTGTCCTTAACTGTATGACAACTGCATTGTTTTACAATCCAATCTTGGAGTTGGGAATTAATCCAAGAACTACTAAAAACCCCACGCCAAGTGGTTTCAATCTAATCATCACCTCTAATGACATGTTGGGACTGTGAAGCCATGCCTAACATGGTACCTTCTCTTAGGGAAATCTGAACACTGAATTGAGGACGAGAGGCACTTGCATTCTGTAAAGAAACTGGAATTGCTACCATTTGTCCCAAGAAATTCCTCTTTCACACACATCTCTATGGACAGTGTTTCAAAAGATACTCTCTGTCAGTACTGATAAGTAGATATCTAAGACCAAGGCATTTCCAATTTTTTTCAACTTCACCAGAGTGACTGTAAATGCATATGTTAACAGCAGCTTTCCATTCTTTGTCCTTAAAGTTTAGTAACTGCTATTCTATGCTGGCTAACAAATATGATTTAATATTTACACTTTCCCCAAAACAATCTATTACCACTCCTGTAAAAATTAGTCACAATATTCACAAAAATGGAGTCAGGACAAATCAGAATCATATATAACCTGCAGTACTATTCTTCCCATATTTTCTTTCTTACTGGCCATCCCTGAAGCATGACTCGGATGTAACGAGGTCCAGAGTTGCAGGAGCTTTGTCCCACAAGACAGCAATCTGAGAGAAAAAGCACATAGAGGTATTATATCACAAGCTGTTTGCTTCAACAGTATTATTTGTTAAAATACCATCTGACAAAGCCCAATGGTTACTATGAGGAAAACAAGTTGGACATATTAAAGCCTATCTATGACTTTTTATTCCTCCCTTGGTTTAGTTAGCTACAGTTTTTAGCTCCTGCCCACTGGCAACACTACCTCCAACTGCAACTAAAATATTTGCCTCATGTCTTTAATTACACAAATCTGGACTTAATTTCTCTAGACTGTAAGCATATTAGACTCTAGCAACTCTACAGCTGCCCTATACAGGCCATTCAGCATTCTCTTGTGCAACACACCTTACTGCAGCACTCTACATAAACAGAAAATACAGATCTCTCCCCAGGCTAACTACTATGACAATACGGTGCAGCATGAAATAAGACTAATTCTGCAATTTAAATTAAAATAAAAATGATGTTTGTAATCACATATTATGAAATGTGGCATTTAGGAGACCAAAGGAAAATATTTAGATTGAAGACTGAAAGAAAGATCATTTGTGAAAACAGATTGAGTTCTCAGTGGAGACAGAAAGCTATTTTCGCAGTGCAGGAAAGCCTAAACTGCTACATAGCTGCAGCCTTTTGGAATGATCAGCATAGAAAAGCAGAAATAGAACAAACAGAGCACCGTGTAGAAGCAAAAAATGCAAAACACACGTAAAGACATAAGCAGTATAGACTAGTAAGAGACCAAGAAAGACTGGGGGTCTTTGTTGACAAGTAGATAATATGAGCTTCTAGTAGGATCTGGAAGTCAGAACCATTTACAAAAATAAAATTCCAAGCGTAATTCCCAAAGTTGTTTTGCAACGCTGTGGTCATTTCTGTAACATTATGCCTAATTGTGGTATCCACGGTTCAAGCTTATTTATTGAAGTTTCATGAACCAGCTACCAGAACAATTAGCATTTTGGAATACATCCAGTAACGGAAGTTTCAAGGAGAAGGAAAAATCCAGGAACGCTTAATTGAGGACAATTATAGAAAACTTTCCATTTTAAGTGATAAAAGAGCACAAGAGGATCCGCAACTGCACTTGAAGAAATACCAGAGAGATCTCCGTTACTTTTACAGGTTAATAGCAGGAATGGTTTGTTCTGCCTATTTCTGAAAGTACATATGTATTTTAAAATATACATATGTTTTAAAATACACATCTTTTAAAACTTTGTAATATAGTATTTTGATTTTCTTTCTTGCTGGATTATTTATTACCATTCAATTGTCAGACTAGAAAAATTCATCTTTCCAGAAGGTAAGATACATTTAATCAAACTTAATCCTTTGGTAGTTTGGTTCCTACACATATAAACTTACTGAAACACACAGCATCAAATATTTTACAGCCAAGACAGAGATAACTCTAAAAAAAATAGTACTTATAAATACTGCAGACTTCAGATTAAAAGTATTTTATCTGTAATAGTTTGAGCCATCACCATATCTAGAGCTACTAACAGAAGTGAGTGAAGAAGTTAGTTTTCCTATCTCAAAACAGTTTCTGGCAGATTTCTTATCCAGTGACAGGGAAGGATAGTACATTTACCTGCTGTGAGGATTCTGCTCTATTTTGCACTGCACTCGACACTATTCCTACTGAATCCATTGCTTGCTGCAAACACTTTCTTTTGCATTCTCTATCACTCATGTACTGGCTGTCTGCACTTTATCTGCTAAAATATATACGAATAACAACTGAACTGCCTCTGGCCAACAGAACATACTTTTAAAATTCATGAAATGCCACACTCATCAAGACTGCATTCTTTCAATGAAGAAGGAAGTGATCAATTCAGCAGGTAGTGATGTCCATTGATACTTAAACCACGGATGATTTAGAAGTAACAGATCCTGATCTGAACGTCAGTGGATTCCTTGAAGGAATTCATTAATGTTGTGATTACATCCTCAGCTGCTGCATGCTTACAAACCTTGGTGCTAAGATGACCTCTTTTGGTCCACATTATCATGGGTCAGCAGTAGTATTACCAACATTTTAATTCAAACATTCAACATGCCCCTGCAGGCAAGTTTTCCACCAGTTAAAAGAAAATACCATAACGTATTTAACTGACAGTGTTATTTCTATATGAATACCCCTTAAGATTGCTACCTTTGCCACTTTCTACTACATTCAGCAGCAAAGAAGCAGTTTCTATAATTACGGGAGTAAATTAAACTTTATATAGAATAAATCATATTACTAAGCTTACCCATATTTTGGATACTTACCGCCTAAAATCAAAAAGAGGTAGAGAAACCTGACCCAACATTTCAGGGCCCTTTCTCTGCTTATTTGAATCAGGAGAACTTCCACTACTTTGATTTAGGATTCCAAACAAAGTCAGACATAAGACTGATTCCAAAGGCAGTTGTGAAATCTGGATGGGGAAAATTATTCTATAAAATAAAAGCATTGAAATAAATCAGTTGTAGAAGGAAAACCAATTATTAGTAAATTACAGGCTTGTCATTCATAGAATCAGTCAATGCCTTTTGCTTTCAAATTACCGAAGGACAAATGCTAAACTTTTGTGCAATTACATTCCACTCTAATATCTTCTGCACCAATAGTTCATAAAATCTGCTAAACTACAATTCTGTATGGTAGCTAGATTTAGAACAACCCTTTTTAATAGGCAGTAGAACAAGCCTCTTTAATCTTCTTCTATTAAATCACATTCCTTGCACAGAACTGCACAACCCAGCATAACCTGTCTTCCCACTCTGCTCACTACCAGGACCTTACAATTCTGTGCTAGCCACCTCCTCAACTCTCACATCTGACTGGAGAGCAAGCTGACAACAGTTTCCCATTCCAATGAAACAAGCCCTTAAGAACTACTGTAAGTTAAATTCACCAAACAGTACAAAGCTGGCAACCATAAAGGTTGCAGCTGAGGAGTATACACCTCACTGTATAATTCCAACCCAGAGTTTTGTTGGCACCTTCTCACTGCTTGAAGCGTTCTTTAATTTTCTGTAACTTATAGACTGATTTTTTTGGTATGTATTCACAGCATATTACTAAGCCAGTTAGACTATAAAACACCCAAACTATATTAAACAGCTTACAAGCAATCTGTCTAACATCTTTCACTTTAATACATTATCTCTTGTCAGCAAAAGATCTGACAATTAATTCATTGCATCATAAAAAAAAAGGTAGTCCAAGCAGTATCAGCTGTCAGGTATTTCAGAACCTGGAGCTTTCATTTCTGGTCTACGATAATTTGTTCCTGCAGGCTTTCAGAGTATTATTTGGAGTCCATCTCTGAGCTTTAAAAATTGTCAGGAAACAAGGTGTAGGGCAACATGGAACTCACCTGACTCTTCAATAATGACAGACTGCCTCATACTACTAAGTCAAAAGGAGTAAGTGTGTATAATGAAAAATATTTTCCCTTCTCAGATATTAACTGCCGTTCTGTGTCTCTTTTCTGCATGCCCTTCCTTCTACCTTTCTACTCTCTTTCCCTGCTCCAAAAAGAGAAATCCAGCTTAAGTAGCTCAAAACATTCTCATATGCTATAGACAGATTAAGCACTTCTGCATCTGATCTCTTTATAGAAATACTTTAAATTAGATTTATAAATTAGATACAAAATTGCTGTGATATATTTGGAACAAAAAACTATTCATCATCAGTGTCAATAGAAGTCAGCTTCTTTTCTTCCCTATTTAGAAAATCTGAGAACTGCTCAAAAAACAAGCTTTATTCATCATTCCTTAAGCAGTGCAAGCCATTCCCATTACAAGGAATCCTACAATCTTCCCAACTCATTATAGTTGTACTCTATAAATACACTGGCATAGGGCAATTGTCCAGCATTTCCATTCCCACTTTTAAAATGAGAGGTCAAATACCATTCAGAATAATATTTCTGATTTTGGTCACAAGGCTCACATGCTGTTCTTTCAACACTTTGGGTAGAACTAGGAGCAAGAGTTGACTGAATGAGTGCATTCAGCAGTTAGGTAGGTATAGCTAAGAAAACCAACCTATTTTGCAGGGGCAGTTAGTATTGTGAAGTCACTTACAGTTCATCCCATTTAATCAAGTAGAAGAAGTTCTTGTATGCGCCAGCCTTCTTGGACTGAACAGGTTTGAAGAGATCTTTTCCATTATGGGTCAAAGAACAAATCAAGTAGTATTTTTCAAAACTGGACAAAGAACAAAGTAAAGTAAATAAAAAAGAACTCCATAAAGGGATGATTTTCTACAACTGGAAAATTACTTACTTGGATACCCAATCAGGAGAAATTCTATGTGCAGCAAATATTGTGAACTGGAGATGTTCTGTGGCAGTCCACGCTTCCTTGGTAGTGTTATCTTTTGGAGAAACTGTTGCAGAACTGCTGCTACATGAATTCATGTGGAGTCGCAGAAGGGCCTCAACTGCTCTTGTCAACAGGTCTATACTCACTTTCAGAGGACTTTCAGGCTGCAGTGAGCCTAAATTGTAAGCGATCTTTAATGCATATCTTCCTTAAAATAGTAACCTTGAAGTCACTTTTAATAAAACTGAAGAACTCTACTCACCAGACGAGCTCTTGCTAGAATCATCGCGACATTTCAGGGATACCTACACAGTAAGTCAGAGTAAATTCCAGTACCAAGAAACCTACCCTTAAGAATCAACTTGGTCAGAAATTATTAAACATCTGAATTAGGACCACGTTTGTGTTCATTTAATACATCTTTTTATTCAATTGAAGTTCCTCATGATAACTGACAGTGTGACAAGTTCTACATCATGCAGAAATTATTCACCAAGTTCAAAACCTTTTGTTAGGTCACATATCCTGACATATCTTACAAGGCTCAGTACATTGGAATATTGCTCAGAGTACTCAAGCTTCTCTCAGTAGAGAGAAAACTTGGGGCTGTTAGAGATGAGAGCAGAAGCCAGTAGCTTAATTATGTATCAATTCAAGCTCAAATAGCTGTTTTGGGAAGGCATCTTTTGTAGGAGCAGTTAAGATTAAAAAAAAGTCAGACTGAAGAAGCTGAGCAGTAGGTATTGCCAATATCTGTTGTTTTTTTTGCTCCTTGGTCTGCTCAGATGGGAGTCTAAACATGATACAGTACTACCACAATGTCTGGCCTCATCAAGGACGCTGCTGAAGTCTGCAGGCCTCAAACTAATCATGGGAATTTACTCCCTTCAAGTAAGGAAGGACTTCATACCAAATTCAACTTCTGATAAGAACTACAACTTCTAATGAAAACTGAATTGGTAACTTAAAGGAAAACTTTGAATTCCTAAAAGCTGAAACAACTGCCACAACTGCAGAAGAAGGAAAGCTCTACCTACATCTTCCATGCATTAACTGAACAACTTGTCAACATAAAGTTACGTCAAAAACTTAAAACTTTCATCTTGAAAAGAAAAAAAAAAAGGCAGAAACTTTATATATCTTGAATTTCCCTAACCTTTCACATAAATGTTCTGCATTTCTCTGCAAGAGAACAGTTGGTAACAGCTGTATTTATTCAGTCTATGATTTTGCAAGATTTCAGCTTAGTATTACAAATACAGAACTAAACTGTAGACAACAACAACAACAAAAAAACGCAAGAAAACAGCACAGGAATCACAATTCCTTTTAATATGGCCTGAAATAGCATTATAAGACTATGTAGCTGTTTTATTTGAACATTCTTCCCTTTAGCGACTTTTTTTTCGAGTAAGTGATATGAGACCAGCTGTGCTCAAGTTAACTGTAAGCCAATTCTATCATCAAAATCTGCACTGCTGGTAAGATTTCATTTTTGTCCATATGCTCAGAAATCCAGCGATGGGACTGCTAGTGTTTTAACATGACACTGCTTTCCATATAAGTACTGCACAAAAAAACCCCAAAACATTATGTTAATTCTTCATCTAAGCATTACTGCATTGATTTTAGAGGACAGCTGGATTTCCTTTGGTAATATTGAACAGCAGTTGCTCTGACCCAAATCTGTAGTTACAGAACTAGAAAAGAGTATTTTAAAAATACCTTCAAGTTGGATTCCAAGTGATCACTACATTAACAGCAAATGACTGTTCTAAAAAAAACACTGAAACTATCAGGTAAAATAGCAATAAATATTAAAAAAAGAAAGAGAAAATATAATTCTTAATTGTTGCTAGTATTTGCAACTACCAAAGACTATGAAATGTTATCCTTTGGTTTTAAAAAGCACACCTCACAGTGTAATTTATAGTGTACAAGTTTACCTCTGTGTCTTTAATCCTTGGAAGATTAACAGCCCTCCGCAGCTTCTTTACAGATTCTGTTATTGCAGGAGTTTCTACACCATCCAATGTTGAACAGATTTTTCTGACAGTCTTAATCAAGTGATCCACTGCTTTATGTTGATTCTAATAAGAAATGTAAGAAAGAACAGACTGAGGTGGTCACTACTGCAAAACACAATATTGCTTTATTACTTTTAAGAAAGAATTGCCAAGAAGATTTTATGATGGTATGCATTTCTCAATTACATTTACCTGTAGTTTAACAATGTGATTAAACAAAAAGCTGCCATACTGAAAACTTCCTTATAGCTCAGTTAGCAATGCTGTAAACATAGAGCTAGCACAGGGTGCAGCACGGTGCCCCAAGAAATACGAAGATTTTTTACACAGAATCACAAGGTTGGAAACGACCTGCAAGATCATCCAGTCCAACCACCCTCCCATTCCTATCAGTACCACAAGCACTAAACCATCTCTCGTAGCTCCTCATCCAGGCGCCTCTTGAACGCTGCCAGGGACGGCAACTCCACCACCTCCTTGGGCAGCCATTGCAGTGCCTGACCACCCTTTGAGAGAAAAAGTTTCTCCTAATATCCAACCTAAACCTCCTCTGGTATAACTTCTTGCCATTTCCTCGGGTCCTACTACTTGCCTGGGAGAAGAGGCCAGACCCTTTTGCACCACAACCTCCCTTCAGGAAGTTGTAGAGTGCAATGAGGTCTCCCCTGAGCCTCCTCTTCTCTTTCCTTTAGCTCAAGGCAGATATTGTCCAACGAGATACTAAGCTCAAATTCCCATGTGATTTTTTTTAAAAAGCAGATTTAAAAAAAAGATATTCAAGGAGTGTGAGGAAAGAATCACACTAAAGAAAACGCTTCTCAATTTCAGTTCTTTCAAACACATAGATTCAAACTATATTTACACTATCTTCTAGTTTCTGTAACAGAACATATTTATCTTTTTGATAACCTTGAACCTACTGTTTGAAAAACACTGCTTGCAACTCTTTGCTGTGCATACTATTCAACCTAAATAGTTATTCGAAATCAAAGAATTGCAAACTGCCATCCTGAGGGTGAAAAGGAAGGGGAATTGTACACTTCAACATAACTTCCCAATATTCTCTTCAGAAAAAAAAAAACAAACCCTTCATTTAAATCCAAAGAATTATAGATTTTGTTTTAATATTAGCAGTCTTCATCTAAAATACATACGGATAATAAAAATATTTGCTTCAAAATATTTGCTTCTGTTTTCTTTCTGAAGGCCTGAAGTATAGCTTCTGTTCACCATCACTTAGGATCACTTAGAATAGGAGGAATTGGTGTAATATTCTCTTGCTAAGATATAAACTGATTCCCTCCATACGCACACACTCTCATGTGACCTTCATTTAAATGGATAACAAAACAGCCATTTGAATAATGAAGTTTTTGGATTGGGAGTTACCTGGCAACAATTAACTTTGCACTGGTAAGAAAATAACCCTAGAAATTGGAAGATGCTGTAAATGTTTAAGCCTGCTTTCCAAGCTGATGACTTGAAGACAACAGCTGTTCAGCATATGAAAAGCAAAATCTCCACTACTATTTTCCTCACCAGCTCTCAAATTATTACAAGGACACTAGCTTACATTTGAATGTGTCCACAGATGCAAATTCAAAGGCTACCTATGAGTTATTTACTAAAGACCTCACCCTGCTTTGCTTTGATTAACGAACTTCAGCTACTGAATATGTACTGAAAGTCACTTCAGGAAGTAAAAAAATTAAAAGCAATAATTCTTGATATTTGGACTTAGTTGTCACCTACAAAATGCATCTCTCATCTTCAAAAAGACTCTGTAGACAGAGCAGAACATAAGTCTGAAGTGCAACCTTTTATATTTCTCACCTCAACATGTGAACAGCTAAATAAGCAATCAGAGGCAGCTGCAAGAGCAAAGTAACAAAAACATCATCATATTAAGGGGCAGTTAACATCTCACTCTTCTATAATAAGATCGCGTTTGAAACTACCCTTGAGAATGTGGTTAAACATCAAGAGAACTGAAAAATCTGATGAACTAATGGTATTAAGGGAATATGTAAATAGTGGAGAGCAGCTTGTTGAGACTTGCATTCCTACAAAGTTAATAAACAGACTTAATTACAATACTTTTCATTTCCACCAAGTCTTTAATTTCAAGAGTGCTCCTTATAGAAACTTTAAGAAACGTACTTCTTGAAGAAGCTATTCAAGGTTTCAGTCTCCAAGTTAAATTACCATCAGGAGTTAACCTAAGCTGGTTGTTGTAGTTTAACCTGGCAGGCAGCTCAGCATCACACTCCCATCACTCCGAGCATCGGTGTGCTATTAACACTGTTTCAGTAGAAACCAGGACACCAGAGGAGCAAAGTAGGTTATCTTCAGCTAGACTTTTGCATTTGGGAAATTACTTTATTTTACAGAAAGCTGTTTCAAGTTAGAGTGAAATACCCACTATTTTTGACTGTGGTTTTTTTTAAATTAGTCCAGTTGCAGAGTAAGATGTTGTTATGCTTTGTGTAAAACTAACTTCTGTGTTCCAAACATGCAAATTCTACTATACACCTTACAGCTTAATTGTATAGACTTGGATCTGTTGGCAATGTATCACGAATAATGACAACTGACATAGTCAAGATACAGACCTTTTTCCCTAAATTCACCTTTTCCAGCATTTTTGAGGAAAAGGTTATTTTGCACCTTACGACTGGGAAGACACACTGCCATTGCAATGATTAGGTAATTATAAGATCACAGAAAAAGCCAGAAATAAAATTTTAAAAAGCAATCTAAAAACCAATTATTCCAAATTCACATTTGACTTCTTGTTCGGATCTCGGTTTTCCCAAGAACACCTGCAATTTCTTTTTTCCTCCAACTGCCTTATCAGTAAACATTCCCATGCTACTTTTGATTCAGTAATAATTTGCAATGACCTTACCTCGTTTTTCAGAGCTATTTCAGTTTGCTTATGATAGATATCAAGAAGCTCTTCAACAGAAGATCTGCAAGATACAGTAATTATTAAGCACATCTGTAAGAGCATTAAAATCTTGGTCAGAAATTCAGCATTAACTTGATAATGAAAAAAAACCTACATATTACCTTATATTGGGTTCTCTGAAAGGCTTTTCTACTTTGTAGAGGTGTTTGGTTAGGTCTATGGGTGTTCTGTCATCTTCTTCCTGCAGTAAAATATTATCTATTGAGTATAGTTCACAACTTCCTGTCATCTATAATAATGTTTTAGACATCTCATTGCTAATGGAATAAAAGTGGAAAGATATGAAGTTATTTCTTCAAAATTGAAAAGAAATAACAGATAGCCTCCAAAAAACGCTCACACTGAGACAGTGGAAAAGAAGAGAAACAGCTACTGAGTGTCCAACTCTGTTCCTCCCTCCCTTTCAGTTGTCAGATATATGTCTAATTTAAGTCAAAAACTGTCTTCAGCTTATCTTCAACTCTGAAATCTGCTGCTTTCCTCTAAGGCCTTAAGTTTAGATAAAAAACTTGTGCATTTTTTCCAGCTACAGTAATTGGTCTTACGACACATTATCCATGTTTCACATGCTCTTAGGAGAGGAGAACACAATTCCCAACATCATACAGATTTACTGATGGGTTAATTACAAAAGAAGATTTCATCTCAGATCCATCACCTTTAATGCAAACTCTCAAACTCTTTAAGATTAAATTGCTACTGCAGTTTAGAAGGTACTTACTGTTCGTGCCAGACCTCTGCAAATTTCAGTATGGGTCACGAGCTGCAGTTTAATTTCTGTATCCCATTTCCGACAGTTCTGAATGTATTCATGGCTTCCTACGCAGTGCTTACTGTAAAACAAATGAAAGCTATAGTTATTTACACCAAAAATATTCAGTGTTTTTCAGAGAACTCATGTGGAATATTAAATGCAACCTACTGAGCTCAAAATAAGGAAATGGTAAATGAGTTTCCACATCATACTGCTCAATCGCGTTTTTCTTCAGTGGAAGTTTTAGCACGCTACTACTGGTACCAGCATTTTTGCTAAAGCTCTTAACTGCTATGGTTAACACTGAAACCAAACATTCTAACCCAGAAAATGAATATGGATTTGCCACTCAATCACTTTGGAAAAAAAAAAAATTGGATTATTAGAAGTTATCAGTAGATTTTTTCCTGGTTATTGACATTTAAAGGACCTGAAAACTAAATCATCCATCTACAGAAATGCTTTAGAAGTCTGCATGTGAAGAAATTGTATTCCACACAACAGATAGCAGTTTAGAACAGATTTCTGGGAAGCTGTTGAGAATCTGTTGTATCCCACAGGAGCTCTAAAGACTTCTGTTCTTCGTGCAAAATGTGCACCTACATTTTGAAGATTTCTACTTTCACGCATTTAATCATTAAAAATAAATTTGCCAGTAACTGTGCCATTAAAAAGTATGAAGTTAAACATGAACGAGAAAGACTTTGGCTTACTTCTGTAAAACTTCTTCTTGGCCACAGACTTTCAGGAAATAGCTGCCAATGTCCACTTCATTCAAGTCATCATGCACCCAGCAAAGTGCCTGCATTATTATAAGCTCAACAGGAGAGCTCACTGTTTAAAGAAATGACATCTAGAAGTTAAATATAGGTGTATTGCAAATGATGCTAAACATATTTAGAGTAGTGTGGGTACAAAGTAGCCATTTTTCAAGAAGTACAAAACCACTTAACTCACTATATATTTTGCAGGAGTTTTTACACAAGAAATGCATTTAAATTTATTTTTTAATAAGACTGTGTTAAACAACAAAGATGACAAATGATTAAATGACTCTAGAGCGCTCTGAAGTTCAAAAACCATTATCTTAAAAGTTGATGACAGAACTTCTGTATTTGTGCTACTTTTGAGGAAATTAAAGCCTGCTGCAACAGAGAGAAATTGTACTGGAAATCTTTTCCCTTTTAATTTATCTAGAGCAGCTTTCACAATGAGATCAGATCAGTGATCTTAGCAAGCATCATCACGCTTTTGCAAAATACAACTCTTAACTACCAAAGCTTTTTTATCAGGTATCAAATGTTTTGAAAGTCAATTTTCCTTTCTAACCAGCAAACACATAGCAAAGGAAATAACCTCAGTCAAGCCTCACATTCACTCTCCTACAGGCACCAGCTGTTGCTGCAGGAAGAGAAGACAGATGTTTTAACACAGAAAGCTTGTTTAAAAAACATTCCTTATGCCTCCCTACCTACTTTCTGATTGCCTTTGAATCATCTGCCAATGATGTCAAAGTTCCTCAAAGTTCCCTAAAAAAACACTATACAGAAGCATTTATTTTTTTTTCAGCAGCACCCTCAGAGTTTTCTTTTTTTCCCCATTGACCTAATCTTCTTACTCATAAGAGATGCTACTACTATGCTGGATACACAGGTAAATCCAAACAATATTTTCTGTAAGAAAACAAGTGCTTCATCTCACTATCAGATGACTTACTATAAGCATAATAGTATTTGATGAATGAAAAATGAGTATAGCTTGACAACAAGTAACAGTAAGTTTGAACTCAGAACAGCAAAAAATATGGTGGATGATGGAATAAAAAGGTGCAGCAACAGCTTACAGCTTACGTGCTGTACTCATAGGCTCTGTTTAAGGTCTCTGCTTAAGGTCTGTCAGTGTTGTGAAGAATTACAAACTAACTGGAGACGTTACCACCTTTTTACCCCCTCTATCTTACTGAAAGATAATCATTTCTTTCTGACACATGACTGCTCAAGTAGGCTTGTACTTCCCTGTACAGTCTAACAAATAGATCAAAAGGTACACCCAAATGAACTCAGCAGTTGGCCTGTTTCCCCCCTCTACACACTGAGCCATAAGAACAGTGAAAAGCTACAGTTCCATCTGAGGAGGACTGAAAGCCATAATGAAGCTACTCCAGCATTAGGAAGCTAAAATATGCAAGAATTTACCAAGAAAAGGTGGACTTAAAGAAAGAGGGCAACTTTAAACACACCTATGTCTAGTAACAATATATGCCTCAGTGCTTATAGATAGGGATGAAAGATTTGAAGTTTATTGGTGATGTCTCAGCATGAGAAAAAAAGGATGTCAGCAGACATTACAAAGAATGAGGCATGGGTGAGGCTAGGAATAAACCACATTCCAAGGTTTCACTAATTTCTAGAAACAAAGGGCCACAGCTATAACAATTCTTTACATTACTAACACTTTTTGTAGGAAAGGATTAAGCCTGTAATATTAGTGAAGAGCAAATTTACAGATAAACAGCATAAGCCCTTCCTAGGCTACACTTAACAGAGGAGTATTAAATCAAAGCAGAATAACTGTAAGGTTCCACAGATTAACATTAAATGAAAATATTTATGCATTAGAAGCTTGTTTTTCAGTACAGCTTCTAGGTCAAGGGAATAGTATAGCAATTTTATATCTTCCTGAGAACAACCAGTTCTAAGGGGTCTACGCTTCCCAACAGAGGTGAATGATAAGAAGGGCTGCAGTACAGACCTACTGCCAGGTGACCTGGCCTGGGAATGGGAGCTTTCACCAAGCCTAAGAGATTACAGCAATGTACAGACTAAGCTGTAAGCTGCTCCTGAGGTAATTTATTATCAGCAGCAGTTATTTAATCACCAAGAACTGACATAAGTTGATGGCACCCAAAGTTACAGCCTTAATACAGACAGGCTGTGCAGTGTTGACTGCACAGAGAATATGAATTTATGTCCAAGGACAAGGCAAGCCTCTAAATTCCATCCCAAACTAATATGCTTCATTACCCATGAACTGGGCCAGCTAGCTGAAGTACAGCAAGCCAGCATCATTTTGATACATGTAGACAAGCATACATTGATCTCATGATAGCTAGAATAATTTCAGTATTTACAATTATTTCCCAACAGCAATTTGTCTGTATTTTCAGGTAATCTGAAATAACTTTAAGTATCCTAGCAAATGTTTGAATAAAAAAATTGATGAAAGTTCTGAATCTGTTTCCCCTCCCTTCTCTCCCAATTATCATAAAGTAGGTCAAACTCTGAAAGCTGTATTAATATTCCCAGCTGCGGATAGAACAGCACTTCTAGCTTCTTTGGTTTTCTTTTTTGAAAACTGTTCCAATTTGTCAGCTTCTCAGTATTTTCTGATGGAGTTAGTGACCCACATCTAGGTTCTTCCTTCAGCTACCTTTCCACATCCCCCCGCAAGCAATCCCTGTAACCAAAACCCGGGATTACAAGACTTTAAAAGCCACTGGCCTAGACCAAGTATGCAGTCTCAATCCGCCATTCTAAGCCTTACAAGCAAATTCCAGTTCAAAAAGTAGAAACATACCATCACATGTAAAAGTTACTGGCTGCTGGAATCCTTTGATTTCTATAGAAACCTTGATACTGGCACTCTCCCCAGTTATATTTCTTTGCAGCATGATTGGACTCAGCACAAAGCCTGGATTTGATTGCTGATTGGTGTAAGGAAACTTGGTCCTCAATCTGTAAATAGAAAAAGTTCATGAAGCGTTGCAATGGATAAGTTTATGACTAAAGCAAAAGAACACAGTAATAACCACAAGCCAGAGCAGTAAAGAACACTTACTGCTCCTACCTAAACCACGTATACAAAAGCATTCTATTTTTTCTACTCTCAACAGAACACTGCCCACAATAATCATACAATAGTAGGTAGAAGAATCATACAAAAGTAAGTAGGAAAAAGAACTAGATTATAGTCAGGCACGTTTTCCATATAGCTTACAGGATAAAAGCTAATTCACAACATTTGCCTGCAATTGAGTTAGAACACAAAGTAAATTCTTTTGTGTACAACAGACTACCAAACTCTTTGCACGTTTGAATTTGTGGATGTCTAATCTGAACTTCTGAGCAGCATCTAAACTCTGAAAGTTGAGAGAGGCTTGAATTAAGGTAAGGCTTTTCTTTAGGACACAAACATTATTAAATATGTTTACCTAGTAAGAAATACAGTCCTCTGATAACCTGCTTTTTACTTTCTACTATTTAACATGGACAAAGGAATTTAACTATCCATTAATGTTAAAGCAGCATTATAGGAGATTATGAGCAGAAGTCATTTATAACAATCACCTATCTCATTTTCTTGCCTCCTGACAAGAGCATGAGTGAGGGGAAAAAAGAAAAGGATCCCTTTACTTATGCAGCCATAAGTTTAGAAATATTTTAAGTGCTGGGTCTTGAGAAAGGGCAGCAATTAAACATAACTAGAAACTGTTCTAACAAGCCTGTTTCATTTTGAAATATTTGTCAGTGTTGTCAGCAAACTGTATGTGACTTCTCATTGCTTTTACACTCCTGTTTTACAAAGCAGTTAATAACCAACAAATTCAAAGAACTCTAATTTCCCATTTTTTTTACTGGATTTTGAATGGGTGAGGCACGACTCCTAGTTTGTCTTTCTCTAGGAAGAAAACAAAGATGCGACTCATTAAATTGCAGCAGTAAGTCAAATTAACAGAAGGAACACCAAGTTATCAAGTTCCATCTCCTTTGGTTCCATGCGTAAGAAATTTCACCACCCAAGCAAAGCAGGAAAAACACAAGGGATTTTGTCTGTTCTTGCTAGCTTTTTTTTCTACAGAGTTCCAGTGGTAGCAGTGATATAAAAGAGCATTTAAGGTTTAGAAAGACAAATGAGTGATGGGATTTGCCAAAGCCTATCAGTTAAGAAAAAGACTGAGTTATTTCAAAAGAATTTGTACTGAAAAACAGAAGGAGATAAAGACATAATGAAGATACAGAAAATACTCTAAGGTTAAAAATAAAAAGCTTTGCAAAACCAGGAAAAAAACAGTGAGAGGAAAGTGACTAAGGAAAGTCACAGGATCAGAAGAATAAAAAGGAGACTTCATACTACTGAACACTCTCAGGAGTGTTGCATTTTTGAAAATCATGATAAAAAACAAGAAAAACTGGGATAACCAAAGGGAAAATACATACAAAAAGTCTACTTCATCAAGCAAAAAAAGAAAACTAGCAGCAGTCCTCCTGACTATGTGTGTTTCCAATATAAAAGTAGTAATGATTCTTCTTCTGAATGCTACTTCCAGTAATTTCTTACTTTGTAACTGCTTGAGAAAAAGCTGACAGTTCTTGATTCTGCCCTTCAATTTCTTGGAGAAGCACATTTTCTGTCAGCGTGCCAGTGGTCCCATTGTCTTTCTGC
This sequence comes from Tympanuchus pallidicinctus, assembly GCF_026119805.1. Classification (NCBI taxonomy): domain Eukaryota; kingdom Metazoa; phylum Chordata; class Aves; order Galliformes; family Phasianidae; genus Tympanuchus; species Tympanuchus pallidicinctus. The sequence goes on from NW_026294747.1 coordinate 11,136,297, forward strand.
AACTCAAAGATAATACAGTATTTAAATAGCTGCAAACATTCCTGGAGCCTACAAAGCCACATGCAGTACACAGAATTTCAGACAACTGAGTTTTATTATCAGTTTTATATCTATTTATATAAGGGGAAACATGTGCATCACTACCGAGTTTAAAAAATAAAGATTCACTGAAACAAAGACTTCTTTAAAGAAAGCAATTTATTTATCTGACAGTATCAATGTTAGTTAAGAATAGGCTACAAGTGTAACAGCTCCCGGGCTCTCAGCAGTGAGCAATGACATTGGGCATTTGGCCAGATTCTGCTGAACGTGATGAGGAGAGCAAATTGCTTTTTTTCTTCCACTTCTGCCATTCAACCTTCAGTATGGAGCCCCACAAAGAACCATTACACATCAAATCTAACCAGGACTACCTTCACCTACAAAGCAGCACAAGATAAACTGCATACTTAAAGCAGCATTCAGAATGCAAACTCAGAAGAAATCTCACGGTAACAAATTTGTGCTGTTTTGATCTCTTATGTCCCCAGCACTCCCCACACACCCATTAATGCAAACCATCTTCCCTTGAAGAATCCAGCCCAAAAACAATTCCTAAAAGTGATCTGCATTTTGAAAAAAAATAAACCCTGTAGCAAACAGAGCTTTCTTGTTGTTTTTACAAGTGCAATAGCTTTGAATACAACCTTGTTTCTGATCCAATTCACATACATACAATACACAAAATAGCCATACAGATGCCAGCACGAGCTGGAACAGGCAGCAGGGTTGAGGTAGAGCTAAAACCACTCACAGCCCAGCAGTCAGCAGCAGCTTGAAGCACTCGTGGAACTCCAGGCAACTGCTCCACAGAATAAGTTGATCCTAAGGAATCCTGTGTGCCATGCTCCTTTAGAGGATGATGCCTTCCCACCAATTCTTCTGCATGCAGAGCTTTTGCAATGCTTACAGAAACGTTACAGAAATTCAACCAGAAGTCCAGAAAGAAAGCAGATCATGCTATTGTTTTTATGAAAATCGTAGTAATCATTTCATCATAAAGATAAAAGAAATAGAGAACTACTTAACCAGTATGTGGGTTGTTTGTTACTAGCTGACAAAACGAGCTGAGCATCTCATTTCTTTAGATTGCGTCAGGTACAACCTGACAACGTTGGCAACTCAGACTGAAGGAGTCAAATGTGAAACAAATGCAGAGTTAAGATCTTTTTTCTTTCAGTGCTCATTTTAATTAAATTAGAATGATTAAGTATTACACCATTAACTTTGAAGGGAAAATATATACGCACCCAATGTTTGTAATCTGAAGTGCATTTAAATCTACTTATTGCAGCTAAAATGCCAGTTTTGTGAACACTGATCAGTTCAAAGGGATAAATCCTTTGCAGCTGGGGATTATGGGGATCAGCTACAGGAAGCTGGGAAGCCACAAGACCCAGAAAGAGACTCATGAACAGGGATGCAGGTATGATACCTTACGTTCAGAAAGCTTCATTCTAACTTCTCAGACAAGATCTATCAAACAAAAACGCTTCTGATCACATAAAACCTGCTGCCAAGCCTGCGTTATTGTTTCTACAACATGAATTCTTTAAACAGTTACACAATAGCAACAAGGAAAAGGGAAGCTAACAAACAAAGCGAAAGGTGAACACCTTTGATAAGGAGTCAACCAACTGCTGGTCAGAACTGGCCACAAAACTCCCTTGTTACACTGTGTGACAAGTTACAAATAACAAGATTTGCAGGTTAGTTGGCTGCTGAACCCGGACAAGTGTAGGGAACTACAAGGCAGTTGTTCACGCTGGCTAAGCTTGCCTGTGTACAATATGTTCTAACACAACCAGCCAAGAAAAAAAAGGTTTATTTGGTTATCCATAGTGGTTCTGAGAGTCGCATTTGAATGAGAAGAAAAACTGGAGGCTATTACAGATTTGTTTTGCTGGGAATTACCTCCTAGCATGACATCAAGAACATGAAATACCTACTCGTTTTTCTTAAGTTACATTTCACTACTTAGATTTGACCATTTTTCAGAAGATAATTTCAAGAGGACAAGCTCTAATGAACTAAGAATTTGTTCAACACACACTGGACTAATTAGGTGATCGATTAGGTCCTTAGGCTACAAGCGAGATCTGAATTTGTTAACCTTCTAGATGAGCCAATTTAAGAGGTGTAAGAACTTGCAGTCACAGGAAATAACTTGTAAGGAAGGCACTTCAGGCCAAAACAAATAAACAGCTGTCTGAGAAAAATGCCTCATTTCAGCACAGCCTACAAAAATAGAAGTGGTCTGCAAATACAACTTCTCTCAAGGTTTGATACAAGCTGTTCAGTGCACTACCAAAAGTCAAACTGAATTGGACCCCACAAGAATATCAAGTCAAAAGATTTCAGCTTCAACTTCTAGAGAAGACAGCATCTAAAATAGGACATAATGACTTTGCCTCCACTTTTAGAAAGGAGAGATGAACACTGAAGCATTTAAAGGGGATGCATGGATACTTTACTGAATACGAAATAGAACTCAAATCCTTCTATTGATTCAAGGGATTAAAAATAACATTACGGAATCAAAATTATCACAGGAAACTCTTACTAATGGTTCTGGCTGGAGGAATAGTGAACTATGAGGTGATTCAGAAAAAAAGTGATTCATACTAGTAAGGTGCAAGACTTCAGGAAATACTTTGAAGGAAATGTACTGCTGGAGGTCAGTGGGATAAAGTACAAGAAAATTGCCAAAATTAAGAAAAAAACAAAAAACTCAAATTCATACTATGCATGTTGAAATGTTATTTATAGAAGAAAAAGTAAGTGTGCACAGGACAAGCAAAAGCAACATGTTGAGTGGAAGTATCTCAATCTAAGAGACTCACGCTTAGACAAGAAGCAGAAACATCCCAGCTTTGGAATCTCAGGTAAGTTTATAATAGAGGCTAGAACTGGAATATTACACCAAAAGCAGGAAGGAAATCACAAGCTTGCAGTTGGGCATCCACTGCCATAAACCAAGAACCTGTCTGAAAAAGATGGTGAAAAAGATTCAAATACATTAACTGATCACGGGATCAACATTTGCTGATGTGATGTCATCATGAATAAAGCAAATACAATAAAGATATATGAAGCAGAAGGCCTCCCCTTGTTAGGAGTTTATTCATGTCCCTGCATAAAGCACGTGGTATATATATGCTCTCATACACAGAATTAAGATTTTCATAAGTCATCTTCAACATCAAAACCATTCTTATTCTTTAATAGCTGCTGTTTCATCCTATTAAGAAAACTGGCCAAGAACTGGTTAGGAATGCACTTCTAACGAAAATCAGAGGACTAACAACAACAGTGAGGGGCTGTAATAGCCTTTAAATGGGAGGTAGCAAGAGTTAAAAAATAAGGCACTGAAGGCAGAGTCTGAGCATTTAATGAGCTGGGTAGTTTTCTGCAAATAGCATGGGAATGGACCTATCAGCAAGTAAGACCCTTCCAGACTCTGATTCTTGAGAGAATCCTGGAATTCATAGAGAAAAGAGATTGCATTCAGCAACAGTCAGGCTCCACACACAGCACATCAGAAGCACCAACCAGTACAAACTGTCAGTAGTAACACTGCAACCAACTAAACATCACTGGAAGACAGACAATGCACACCACTGGATAAAATGACAAAGTGAAGAAGCAAACTGCTGAAGAGCCCGAATTTACCTGCCTCTCCAGACAAACACTAGCGAATAACTGAGCTCAGATTTCACAGCTTAACACTGGAAAGAGGAACAGGAAAAAAAAACAAAAAAAAAAGAAGTTAGATCCAAGATCTTCACATACTATTTTAAAAATAATGATGCAGAAGAAAAAAAGGAAAGGATTTTTTTTTTCCTCTAAGGTTTTTTTTGTTTCTTCTTCCTAGGCCTTCGAGTAGATGTGTGCCAGAACACTGACAACTAGTCTAGAAAAACAGGAAATACTCCAAAGCAGTGGCCAGAAATTCTACCTTAATGGAAATTCAGACATAAAGAATCAGCCTCACAAATATCCCTTTTCTTGGGGGTGGGGATGAAATAGTCCAGTTCAGGCTGGGGACTGAGGAATTAAGGAGCAATTTGGAAAGCACCCTTGATAGGTAATAGTTACTTTTAAAGCTTGTCCCTTTTCTGTTAAAAACACCTAGAAAGACAATAAATCAGATTTGAAACAGCTGCAATTCTAAGTCTCCAAGGTGAACAAATCTTTTAATCCCTGCCTCCAGCCAGTCTCTACAAATGTCATTTTCCTGCCACCACCATCCTTGCCAGGGTGTAGATTTTTCCACTGAAAACTTCTCCAGTCTCTGTACTCTGTCTATAAAAAAATATATATTTTTTTTTAAATGCACAGATCTTCATATTTACTTCATAGTGAAGTGACTGATGTTTTCTAAAGATACATCTTTCAGGAATATAAAGAGGAATTTAAAAATATAGGAAAAGCTAAATAATCAACCCTCACTTCTCAGATTTCTACTGGGCAAGGGCAGGGTGTACTTCTGGTGGCATAATTACCTGGACAATACCACCAGTAAAGTCATGATCACATGCTGCACAGTTTAGTTTCCACAGAAACCACATATGCTTTGTGTCCAAAAGGATGAGCATCATAACTTGAGGGTCCGCTGATATTTTTGTCTTGAACTTCTATTGAAAGAGATTGTGGTCCTAGAGCAGAGATGAGCCTTTTGCTCTGCACCTGAGCCAACTAATATTCCACAAAGATGGTTTTCTAGCACACAAATACAGGGTTTCTGACCTATCAGCACCCACAAAGAATCCCACCTTCAAGAACTGCATATTTATCTACAAGTTTCGGTTACCATATTTTTAGCATCCCTCCATTAAACAGAGTGGAGGAATGGTCTACAAAAGAGAATTAACAGTGATCCTGTGCAAGGGAGAGCAGAAAACGGTTTTGACTACAGCACCTTTTTTTCTTTAAGAAAAACAAAGCAGACAGGTTGAAATATAAGGTGAAAACACCACTTTTCTGAGTCTGAGATAGAGCCTGCTCAAGATGTAAGCTGTCAACATCTACCTCGCCACCTTCACTTTGCAGCCTTGTTTGATTTCCTCAGGAGTTTAAGTATTTATTAATATGGTTTAAATACTTCATTGATGTAAAGGTTATTTTCATTTCTCTTCTGTAACGTGTAGGAAAACCGCAGTTCCCTTGGTAAATTTGGAAAGGTAACAGAGTAGCATTTACTTTAGGATTTCCTTTAGTACTAATGCTCAAGTTTTTAAAATATCACTGAAGCACGCATATGTCAGTAACATCACATTGTCTGGACAAGTCAGATAGTATTTCACAAACAGATGTTAAAGTGCCCTTAAATACTGTGACTAATCATTATCCTTATAGCACTACTTAAAAATATTGATTTACACACCTGTGATGTTTGGCCTTGTAGCTTCCCAAGCTGAGCTGTGCGCATGTTTAAGGACTGGCTCCTTGTAACGGTTGCTCCAGAAGATTTCCCATTTAGCTTTCTTTCCAGATGACAAGTTACTAACAGCTTCTCTTCTAACAGCACAGCATCCCACGGATCTTCAGCTGTCATACCTGATGCCAGCTCTCCGTGATCCTCTGCCTTATACAAAGTCTCCACGCTATCCACTTTTGGTTTACTGAGGGGATCCAAATCTAACCAGTCAAATTTACTGATGTCTCTGCATTTTTCTGAGGCTGGTAGGCTGGAAACTGCAGACTTTATAGCAGTCATCTCTAGGTCTGTGCTTGACTTCCCATTTCTCAGAAACTCTGAGGTGCTTGCAATTTTGTCAAATACTTTTGCCAATTCTGGTGTAAGTACTGGAGGATATATAGGTAGGCTTCCTTGTGGATGGAAAGGTGTAGTAGCTGCCAGTGGATATGAAATGTATTGCGACTGCCTTGGAAGACCAAAATAAATAGGTTCTCTAGAGTGATAAGAGGACATACTCGGATGGAATCCATTCTGAAATACACCAGTCTGTTTTATATAAGAAGCTGAGGGGTAAATAGGAGGTAAAGTGCATGTCACAGGTGCTGGTATCCCAGGTGTCCACTGTCCTCTCTGACCAGTAGGCCCAATATAAAATTGTGAAGACAGAGATGGGCTCAAAATAGGAGTTACTGGTAATGCAGGTACTTTACTAGATTCAAAACTGTCATCCAGCAGCAGTTTCTCCAGTTCAGCATGAGTAAGCTTCTCTATGTCAATGGTACTTAGTTTATCTTCCATTCTCTTGGCATCAGACTCAGGAAACACCATGAGATCATGGTCGTGTTTGCTATGTGTCTGTGCTTTTTGCCCAGTGCTGCTTAACGAATGAGAAGTTTGTTTATTACCAGCTATACCTCTTTCTTTCTGCATCTTAGCTAATGCCTCAGCTTCCATCTGCAGTGCCTCCTCTTTGTCCACGTCTTTTGACCTTGCAGTTGCCAAAGAAGGTGATGAGCGCTGTTTAAATCCATTGCTACTGGATAACTGGGCCATACCGCGAGGGCAAATGTCCATTTAACGAAGCAACAAGTCCCTCCTACTGCTAGGTTACCTTTGGCTTCAGAATACGTTCAGCAGCTCTGGAAAAGAAATGAAACATTAGAAAAGCATAAAAGAAATTACATGCAAAGAAGTACTAAGCCACATACCACCAAATTACAAGGTTGCACACATCCTTCAGGAACTTCGAGCATAAATGTTTAAAGACATCACATTTTTTTTTTAAACACAACTTAAGAGAAGTCACAGAATTACATTCACAGGCTAAGCATTCCACAAGACCCATTTACTTCTCTTATTGGTACTTACAGGTAGGTAGAGTAAGTGCTTTGTTTACTTTTGTGCCACTAAACATCAGACTGAAAAAGATGCATTTGGGTACTTAATCAACTTCAGATTTGAAGCAATTCTGCACTCTTAATCAGTTTCCATTTCAGAGGAAAAAAAAAAAAAAAAAAAGACTGTTCTGATTTTTTTTTTCCCTGAATACTGTAAATTCCAGCATTGGTAAAGCACACAATCTAGAGGCCTCTCAGTTTACTTCAACATACGTTAGAGAAATGACAGGCCTAGCAACTTGACAACTGTACCACGATTATGAGGGCCATAAAGAAAGGAATAAAAAAAGAACGAACGGCTGAAGAACCTCACTTCCTTTGGATTTGACTTTACCCACCTAAGCACAGAATTAGCACTTAGAAAATGTCATTTTGTGGACAAGCGAGACAGATTATTCAAGTACAGCTGTCATTAATTCTTTTAACAGCTCCTTAAAAGAAGTGTCATTCACTTATGTAAGGGAAGAAACTCTGGAAGGTTACTTTTCACAAGGCCATTGCCAAGAAAATGACATCTTGCATTCCTCCAATTCCAATCTTGTGCTTGGTGCTATTATGCTGCTTCCTGCATTCACCACAATATCTATGCCTCTGTATTAAGATAATTTTACAACAGGTCACCAGAACAACCATCTGATTCTCAGTATTATTTCTACAGCTTTTAAACACGGTTGGGATAGAGTTGACTCCAGGAGATAAGCTGTCTTCCAGCAACAGCTAGCTGCATATCAAGTAGCAAGATAAAAATCGTGAATAATGAGTTTCTGCTAGGAGGGTTATGTAAACAGCAATCCTCATTTAAACACTGAACTAAATGTGCCCTTTGGAGGTAAATCATCGTGGGTTTAAATCATGCAGTAATCTACAAATAATTTAAAAAAGCATCTGCATGAAATAATATATAATAAATGTTATAATTATTAAATACATAGATACTGTCTTCTATCCACACCAATCAGACATTCTTTTCCTCCTTGAATCAGACCAGAGATATGTGGCTTCAGACAAACTGACTGTACTTCTGTCGACTGGCCACAGACAGCAAAATTCTTAACAGATTTCAAACAGATTCTTTAAATTCCTGAAGACTCTGGCCAACTTTTTGTTTCATCTACTTCATTTCAATGCCTATACTATGAAGGATAGACATCTTTATAAAAGATTCTATATTTCAGCTAAGACTGAAAACAAATTCAGGTCAAATCACTCAAAAATCAAGATTAAACCAGAACTGATAATGTCGGTACCAAAAGACTTCAAGGAAAAGTAGCTTTTTTTTTTTCCCCTCTACTACCAAATCTTTCCCCTTCTTCAATTTTAAACAAAGCCTGTTTCAGTAAGAAGTCAACAATTTTTATAACATCTCAGCCTGTAACAAAAAGTAGACAAACAAACGAAACGATATTTGTATCTGTAATGCCCACAACATGCTCCTAGGTCAAGTGATTTCCCTTAGGAAATAGGAATATTTTTAGTGCAAAGCACTGAAAGGCATACCTCAAACTGAACAGATGCCCTGGCAGCTCAAGAATACAATGTTTTTCTGACCTCAGTTGGACTAAATCCCACAGTACTATCAGACAACTCAGTTGTTTATCATCTACTTATTAAATTAAAATTAAAAGCTACCATAATCCTTCCACATCAATGTGTTATACCCCTTAGATATAAGTTAGGAGAGGAAAGGTTTATTCTAGCTTTAAAAGGAACCCTCTACTGTTTTAAACAAGAGAATTCCCTAAACACAGAGCTACCGTCTAGTATAAGAAAAAGAGAAAAACAAAACAAAGCAGCTATGCAAGCTAGCTAAAGAATTAAGTTTACTTAGACAATGAATACTAGCAAATGTAACTTCTCTATTAAAACCTAAAACTCGACTTTTTAATAGCTCTCTTAGAAAGCGTTAAGGCCACAGTGCACAGCGTATCTCAAAATCACACTGTGCTCAAGAAACATTTCATGCTTTTGAAGTTTCTGCTCTCTTTTGTATATTTCAGAAAAGTGCTGATGAACAGAGACTGAAACAGTGACAGACCAACATAGTTAAGAAAAAAAAGAAAAACTGAAAATCACACAACTGAAGTCCTGGATAATAAAGTCTTGAAGAGGAGTTTTGGTAGTGACTCATATAAATCCACTCCATGAAAAAGAATTTATTCCTTGCCAGTGCAGGGGAAATCTATGGTAAAAAGCAGACACCAGATCCATTCCCTCACTGAATTAGGCTGCACAGTTAGAATCACACAATCAGAATTGCCTGGGTTGCAAAGGACCACAATGATCAACAAGTTTCAACCCCCCTACGTACAGGGTCACCAACCACCAGACCAGGCTGCCCAGAGCCAAATCCAGCCGACTCATCACAGCCAGAACTATTGCCTCTAAAAAGAAGTCGTGTCCCACCTGCTGCCCATTGGTACAGCTGAGTGCTGAATGAACCAGGGAACTCATGAGGAACACAGTGCTGCTGAGCTACTCTACCATCAGGGCACGTCCCAGCCTGGATTACAGCACAGCTGCAGCCTGCAGCAACGTTCACTTAGTTACTATCCTCCTGCTAACACAAGTCTCTCTCCATCTTCTTCTCAAGATGTATTTTGTAGAAGGTCTAAGCCCACTAGCTACAGACAACATTCAAATGAGAAGCCTAATATGCTCTGCACCAGCTACTCAGACTGTCTGGATATCTAAGCAGGATTTAATCTCTTCATTAGCTTCCAGCTGGTTAAGATTCCAATGTCAAATTTTCAGAAGCAAGAACACCCTGTTCTTCCCAGTTTATGAAGTTCTCGTAGTAATTCCTACCTGGCTTTTCCAAGAAGCAGCAGCACGGAGTACCTAAGGATTCTCAATAGCAGCTGGATCTTCTCCATGAATTTTATTCATGGAGATAATGGAAATATGATCACACCTGCTAAGACAGCTGAGAACTATTTGGACAATAACTTTGAATGTTATCAGTGCATTCTGGTGCTCCCTGATAACAACAGCAGTGAGAACAAGTGATTTTTCCAAAGGAGAAAAGACATAGAGATTACATGGCCTTCAAAGTAACCATATATAAACCAAAGAACAATAACTTGGGCTCCTTAAGATCCAGGAAGCCTTATTTTTCTACTGAAACGAACAGCTTTGATCTCTGTGCTCACCAAGTAGCCTCCCTCTCTCAAGAAGCTTCTGTTTCAGCGAGCCATGCCCACAGGTAAAGGTTCACTGCTCTGTGCTCAAACACAGTTTGTATTTAAGTCCTGTCCTCCAACACTTCTAAGACATGTATAAATTTGCCTGCAGTTTTTAATTTTCAACTGTTGAAAAACATCTGATAACTTTACAATACCTTTTCCAAAACCTCATCCTGCATGCCAGTTTTAAACAGTACATTTACATGAGAGAAGATCAGAAGCTCCCTAGACATAAAGGTTACTAAAGAAAAGGCAAGCCTACCTTCTAATGTTAGCTACACTGCAGTAGCCAACATTTTCACTTAAAAAGACTAGCTCCACTTTGAACTTCTGAATTTGCAGCCACCTAAACTCAAAGGCAGACTGCTAGCAATATTTAAACTTCTTCACCATCTACAAAGAGAAGGAACAAAGTAAGGAACTACCCAAGCACTCAGAAGGTTTCAGTTCTAACTAAGGATGCAGGAAAAAGAGCTACCAGAACCATTAGGGGCCGTACTTTGAGAAATCAGCAGACCTCTGCAACAGCTGAAGGCATATACAGAACTAAAAGGAATATCTTCGAAGCTAGGATCGTTCTCTTCGACTATCTCACACTAACCTAAGCAACAACTTAAAAACAAATTTTTCAGCAGTTGATCTGCTCACCTTCAAAGGCACCTTTCTCTTCCCAAATACGTAAAGAATCAGACAAACACTTCAAATACAATATTTTCTGAGAGTATTTGATCAGATGCAGTACGGCAGAAACCCACAGACCTCTTCCTCTGACTCCAGCCATGCAGTTTCCCTAAACGTAGCACTTCCTTGGTGGTATTTTAGAACACACACGTTTAAATGCATTCAAATGCATTCAGACATTTAGAGTGTGAAATTCTCTTACTCAGTCAAGTATCTGTGTATTGCCATGTCATTTTATTTAATAGAGCAATGCTCATTACTCAGAATTTCAAAGGAGCCAAGTGCTCCTTTTAAGAGATAGGCAGGAAGATGTCTGGCAATCTCCTTCAGATCAAAGCCTCTACACAGGATTGAAATTAATTTCAAGAACATCTTCATTTTCAGAGGCTTACATAAAAATGAAACGTATCTACATACGCACTGCTCCAGCATTCATACCAAACCATGAAGCAGTTTTTGCTAATGAGAAACGTACAGACTTTTAGAAAGAACAAACATGTAAGACATTACATCTCTGCCATGACAGAGACTAATCTCAATAGGTTTCCTATCTAAATGAACAGGGAATGTCTTTATCAGAAACAAATCCCGCCACCTCAAGCAGAGGTAATCTCACCATCTGCTCATGGACACGTTACTCCTCCACTTAAGCTGAGCTGCACAAACATTTTCTTCTCAAAAAGCAAAAGCACGACAATAAGGCTTTTAGCATTCTATTTATAGCTTGTTCTAGTGATAAAGAAGCACAGAGTTCATACTATTTGTACTTCATTCTTCAGAAACACGTTACAGCTATCGCACATGAGTGCACAAACTCCTTGGAGTTCCAGCACTAAATACAGAAGCAATGATAACATGTCAGACCGCTTCCTGCCTTCCTTATAAAGCCTTCAAGCAGAGCTTCCTCAAAACAAGAGCAGTATCCACAAAAACTCCCTGTGGTTATTTTGCCATTAACTAAAACAGATTGTAAGCATCTTTCTGTCAGTGAATGTCAGCAGACTTAAGAATTAGCAGAGTAGCAGAAACAGCAGCAGTTCTACAGAATAGCAAGGAAAACTTCAGCAAAATAAGAAGGCAGTAATATACTATGGAAAGTACTAATCGCCTGGAAAGGAATTCATAGCAACACATTTGCCACAGCAGGAAAACTCCTTACCAAGAAAAAACACAGGAACTTTGATGTTCGAAAGCCCTCTATTCTAGCCAGATGCATTCACAGATTGCTAGGAAGTGAGAAAACGGAACAGATATTTCATCAAATTAAGTAAACCAGATGAGTTACTTACAGACTTGTAGTGTGGGCAATTTGGAGGGGGTGGGAGAAGCACTGGGAAGGAAGTATGACAAAATGTTAACTGAGAAAAGATTCTGACAGAATGATCACTATGCATGAAGTGGCTGAAAACAGAAGATACAGCAAAAAGCAGAGAAATCAGCCCAGCAATGCTTGAGAGAACAAAGGCTTTATTCTGCTTCATGTACACATAGCAGCTAACACACCAGATATTCTAATTCTTGAATATGCATTAAGCTTCCAGTGCTTATCCCTCCCATGCATCTAATAGCATAATGGCCTCCAGGAACATTAAACATTAGGAAAAAAGCAGATTCTTTGCTGGTGTGACAGGCTGCACATCAAGCATGCCTTTGGTATTAAGTGGTTTTCCATGCTTGAAACTATTCCCTTTTCCATGGTCATTCTCCTCAAAGTAAGTGAACTGTTTATTTGTTAGAAAGACTTTCAAAGTCTAATAGCCTAAGCAATAAGTATAAAATCAGATTGATAGCTCTGTCTCTTTAAAAAAAAAAAAGACAACCAACAAAAAAAGAAAAAACCCACCTCTTTCTACTGCTTTAATTTGGAAGAACTTATGTGCTTCAGATACACCTGATACAAAATGTAAATCATTGCAAATAAGATGTAAAGAAACGTTCTTGAATTTACTGACAGATGTGCAAGTTCTGGAACAGACAAGACATCCACTTTCTAAAAATACCATTAGTGCCAAGTGTTTCAATAAGGTGTATGCAAGTAGCCTGAAAGATCAATGTTTGCACTATAGTTCTACTGTGTTGTAACTCCACCAAAAGTTAGCAGCTCCTTGAAGTAACTTATTGTAGCAAAACTGGAAGATTCCTCCTTGGAGATGAGATTAACTGTTGGCTGAAAAGGTTGAATCCATTTCATTTCAGATCCTGTCCAGAGAATCTTCAAAGATGGTTACAGTAATTTAAATAAGGGTGTGATTTTTAATTGGGCACTAACTCTGGATCAGTGCTCCCTTCTGTTTTGCTCCAGTCACTCAGCCTCTAAATGCCCAAACAGCTGTACAGACCAACAACCACACATCTTCATTTAGATTTGAAAAATTCACTTCCATCCAGAAAGCACAATTTCATCACAAAGCTGCTGATTTTAACAGCTAAGGAAGAATACGGTGTTTCTAATACCAGAATAGGAAGCCTCCAGGAATGCTTTGAAGTCTTTCAACATTGGTAACAACTATCATGAAAAACAAACAAAAAACAGCATCAGCTGTTTCAGTGCCTATAAGAACGCTTCAGAACTCATTTACTTTGGTCAGTTATCACCCATGGCATTATGCAGAAGATTCTAGACACGGCATCCTTTGTCAGATTGTTCAATCAGGATTTTTGACCAATGTTCCCAGACAACATTTCCAAGAAAGCACCCACCACAGTGTTCCAGCCAAATGCCAACATAGGCGGCTGTAGCTACCTACAGATGTTTTTCATGGCCACAATCCATTCTTCCCCTTCCTGAACCAGCAGCTCGCACCCATAGCCACTGCAAGCCACTCCAGCAGTGGATGTAGATATACACAGATCAGGCATGGCAAGTCTGTGAGCTTCTTCGGCATATCCATGTTGTTACACCCCCCTTCCAAACTCTGAACCCAATTACCATTTCAGTTGTCTGCTGAAGAGATAGAGATCTTAATTAAATTTCACCAGGCTGCATAAAATCAAGCAACTGAAGGCAGCCAATAGCGGGCTGAAGAAAACAGCAGCATGAGCTTACATTATTGGACATCACAGATTTATTACTGGAAGAATCTTTATAAATACTTGAATCATTCCATGATGTCCTTAAGGCTGAGGACACATATCAACAGGAAACTTAACATCAATTTTGTCAGTAAGTAGTTTTACAGCTGACATTTGTATCTTTGTATTTCACCCCATTTTGTTCTCACTCTCTGCCACTACACCTGCAATTTTGCTCCTGCACAGAACCTCATAGATGCAGACACCAGAAAAAGCAATCATGAAACTGATGGCATCCCAGGCTGTTTCACTCCACTGCACTCAGTCAAGACTTTTTCCATCCCTTACAGCCAAGCCTATTACCAGCATTGTTAGACAAAGGCTAAGAATTTTGGTACTGTTGCAACATCTCTTCTTACAGAATAATGTTTTCATATCCACTCCTGTTTATTTTAAGAACTTTTAAATGGTTTCTTCTGCTTTTCAACCACTTCTAAAGTTGTGCATTTCTCCAGATCTGCCATACGATTCATGCACTCTTCCCATCAATCTCTCCTTTCAAAGTGCACTTGAAAACCCCCGTATAATGAGAAATACACCACACAGAATCAATATTAGCTAGTGCTTTAGGGCATGGCTTCTCTTTAAGCAATGCCAATGCTCCAGATAACTTGACTCCCGTCTGAATAATTCACTCAGTAATCCACAATTTGCAAAATAATTTCTTTCTAAAATGTCACATATATACAATCACAGAAAACAACAGACTGGACAGGACCTCAGAGGGTGTCTACTCAACCTCTCGCTCAAAACAGAGTCAGTTCTAGTAAATAATTATACATCCACAGCTACAGTAGAGGAATATATTTACAGACGTGCTACTGTGAAGCCAGTACTTCACTTTTGTTCACTTTTAATTTTGTTGTGTTAGTCAAGAAATAAACAAATCCATCTTAGAGTAACTTCTGCACTAACTGTGGGCACAGAGTTCTTGCCCTGTTCCAACTCTGAACAGTATGCACCTTTAACGCAACAAAAAGTAGAATAGTAGAATACAGAGAAGACCTTGCCATCACAATTCTAGTGTGGATTTACCTCTGCAGCATTGTATTGGTACCAGGCTACCAGTCTAACTAAATGCAATTCTGCTGCAGGAGCCAAATTACTTCTGCCACTTGCTTCAGCAGACAAGCTTCCCCCGAAGGCAGGGAACTTGCACAGTTTCAGTTACAACTGGTTGATGCTTCTCAGTCACCAACCTGGTATGTCTGAAAGTATTAAACAGTTGTTGATCACTGACCAAGCCAACACACTGTTTACATAGACGTCTTAGCTGTACATACTAAAATGCTTCTAAGATGTATTATTTTCACAAACAAAAAAGCACAAAAACAAAACACTACAATGGTAGATAGAAAGGTGACAGGATGGTTATATCGTGTCAGACCATAACTATATCTTGTCCTTGTCTCTATGGGTAGCTTCAGAAGTGCACAGGAACAAAACAAGTACTTGATAACTTTTCCTCAAAATACTCTTCCAGTTTCCACTAATTAGCAGCTCAAAGGCTTCCTGAATCCTGAGATAACTTCTCTAATATTTAACATCCAAGTTGGATTTTTCCTCCAGGAATCTGTTGAGTTGTTCATTGGCCTCAGGTAAACTTGGCAGCACCTTGTACTTTGCTGCTGCAACGACAACCTAAGTAAAGAGTGTATCAAACAGCACTCACCTGTTCTTGATGTGTCTGCTAAACACCAACATCAGTGCCACCACTGCAGCAATCAGCTACCAACTCTGTGCACATTGAGTTAGTTCATCAAGGTCAGCACGCAGCAACCAGTTTCTAGACCTGACCTGGCAACAGTCTCAACACAGATATCTAAAGGTCCTCATGTGCTACAGACTGCAGACTTCCCAGCTTTTTCTTTTTTAAACGGATCAATGTGACATTGTAATTTTAATGCTAAGCACCTGAAAGTATGAGCTACATGAAATGTGCAGACACACTTCCTCTCTCTATTCCAAATTCTCCATAAAAGCATTCCCAAGTGACTACTGCTTGGAACAAAGTGAACTTACTCTGCAGTACGTAAGTGCAGATTGCATTTCCACTAAAAAGTAGAGATGAAAGTAATATTTCCCATGACTTTTCTTTAATGTGAACTTTGAGGGAGATATTTTACTCTGAATCACTTATAGAACAAATGAGGTTTATATAGCACTGGCATGCTTAGAAACATTTCCTTCGCTGACGTGCCCAGTCTGGAAACAACTTCTGCATTCTTCTGAAGAAACTGACACTGCTGCAGCCTTCCCATGTACAAAGGAGCTGGATGAATGCTGTATGAGATGGATGACTGATGTTACTGGTCACTGCTGATAAAAACTGAACTCTGGTTCTGGTAAGTAATTACACATCCACAGCTACGGTAAAGGAATATATTTACAGATACACTGCTGCAAAGCCAACAGTTCACATTTGTGCTACTTTCACTCATTTGTAATTTTGTTGTGTTAGTCAAAAAATAAATCCATCCTGGAGTAACTTCTGCACTAACTGTGAACATTAAGAGGCAATCATTACTCGCAGACTCAAAACCAGAATATCTTTATCTCAATGTCATGACCTCAAAACAACACAGGATATGTTATGCTTACAGCATGCTACCAATCAATATTACTTCATTGTTGTTTTATTTTTTTTTAAAGCTCCTACAGGATAACTTTCAGATTGATCAGGACTAAAAACACACACAATATGCAACCCTTCTCTAATTACATTCAAACTCTTGATAGCATTAGTTTTTCTAATTAGTCCTGTAGTGGTCTACTTTTAGTCCCACCCCTAAACCTAACATGACAAAAAATCCTAAACATCATCCCAGCATATTTATAAGTAAGCTTTGAATTTGAATTTCTTCAGCTACAGAGCAGGAACAAATTTATAATAGCAGTATATGATTAAAGAATACCAGAAGTTGCAATTTCACTCAGTTTGAGAAGCAAGAGACAGATAGAGCACATATTCAGAAATAATTATTTACTTGGCATTTTGAAAGGTGTCATTTTCTACTAAAGGCATTCAATTTCCCTTGTTGCTGCACAGAGCTAACCAAAAAAGATAAAAAAACAAACACTAGATCACCAGTGTATACTTACATACACTGGTTAACTGCATTGATGAGCCTTAACGTCCGTGACTATAACAATATCCCAAAAGAGGAACCTCAGGTTCTGAGCCATGAGTACCAGTACGCTGTGATTAAGTAGGTCACTTTTATTTTATGAAACTACCAAGAAAAAAGTAGGGTGCTTTTTTTTTTTTTTTTTTTTTCCCCTTTCTTGAGACCTGTGTATATATGAATATATTTGAAATACAATTACCTTTACGTGAAAGATTTCCAAACACAACACAGCATAAAGAGGGCCAGGCTCTAATTTATTCAACAGAAGGCCGCAACGTCAAACATTTGTTACTTGGCTTCTTCTCCCTGCACTTTCTCCCGCTGCCTTTACCTTCTATGCAACTTCCTCTTATTGTCCACTTATTCTCGGTAGTTTGGCCACAACTTGTTTCTGACTTTTTTTATGAGCCCGGTGGACGCCGCATCCTCTGCCCCCAGCTGCAGTCCATCAGCCCGTGCCGGGCAGCACAAAGGAAGTTTTCCCAGGCCCACTGGCAGCGCTGAGGCGCTGGGCCAGGCCCCAGGAGCCCCAAACCCCGCGGGCAGCGAGCCACTGGCGGTTACTTCACCCCCCCGCCCGCCTCTTCCCTTCGGGATACTTCGCAGACCATCCATCCCCACCACCCGCGCACCGCACGATGAACTCTCACAAACAGCGCCGAGCTTCTCTTCCACCCTCAGCTCCGTCCCAAAGTAACACCGCGCAGGCAGCCAACAACAAGGGCTGCTACCGGGGGCTCCGTACCCGCGCTCCCGCAGCCCCCAACCGCCCCGACCGCCGCCACCCCCCTGCGGGAAGCCCCGCGCTCACGGGAACGCCGGCTGCGCCCGCACCGCTCCGCCGCAGGCCCCTATCGACGGGGCAGCGCCGCCAGCCGCGTTCGGACCCGCCAGGACAGCGGACGGTGCCGCGCCGAGGCCGAGGGTCGCGGGGCCGCGACCCCCGAGGCGTGAGGAGCGAGAAGCGAGAGGACGCCGGCGGGAGGGCGCGGAGCGGAGCCGCGTCCCGCCACCCACCTCGCAGCAGCGCCGCCGCCCCGCGGCCATTCCGCTTCCTGCCCCCGCCGCCAGGCTGCAGGCTGCACGCTCCCCGCTCGTCGCCCCCCTCTCGCAGCGCCGCCGCCGCCACCGCGCGCCCACTTCCGGCCCCGGCCCCCACCGCTGGAGCGCAGCAGGGGCGGGGAGAGGGGCGGGGCTTCGCTGTAAGGAGATGGGCGGGGCGCGCCCGGACACCGCCTCACCTGCGCCCCTCTGGATGGCTGCTGGCTCACGGGCGCTCCGCACGAACGCTCCTGCGTGCCATTCAGTAGCTCCCAGTCAGCGGGTACCGCCTCAGATAAACCGGTCCCATTTACTAAGGAGACTTCGTACACTAAGCTCCAAACAATACAAAACACCTGATTAAACACAGAAGACGAGTGAAAAGTATCCACTTAGAACCTACCACATCAGAGAATCATCACGAAGAAAACGTGAGTTGATCTGTTCAGCGTGAGTACAAGGCAGCAATTTCAACCAGACCATGACAATTCGATATAGTAAGTGCACCATAACATCATTTGCCACTGGGGCAAATAGGAACCACAGAAGTAGCAAAAAGGAAGATGATTTGGTCCCTTCTGTTGACTACTGCAGACTTTCAGACCATCTCCATGCCTGTTTACCAGAGGATCTTCTGAGGCATTCCTCGGGAAATTAATAGGAATTTTTCCACGTACTTAGCATGTATTTTAAAATTTCAGCTCAACCTTCTTAGCGATCCTTTATTCAATATATTTACACATTCTTAGGGTACTTCTCATGAAGCAGCCACTAATTTTCTACAGACAAACTGAATACACTGTTCTCTTGCTTACACTCCTTAAACTGAAGAGCAACCCCAATGCCAGCACTGTTGGCCCCGCTTCCATAGCTCCTATGACAGCTACACCACATGCACAGCTGTGCTCCAGAAGCCACACCAGCCAGCCCTCAGAAACAGCCGTCCAACATCAGACGGCAAGCAGCATTCCCCACAGCTTAGCTTTTAGTGATGGGGAGGGAAAACAGTTCTGCTTCCAGAGAGAGAACTGCCTGGCCCTGGGAGCCTGGCTTCTAGGAAGAAGGATGCTACCCCCAGCTGAGTCAATACAGGGAACAATGGCATAGCCTGCAGACTGCCTTCTCAGTGGGTAATTACAGACTGCACATCACCGCATGAGAGCGCGACGTCAGCTTGAAAGTATTTCTTACACAGGAAGTTACTAATATGTGGCTGTACTCGCAATGCACAAGGTGCACGTCCCAGCAGTCTCACTATCTTGTTACTATATATGTTTCCTGATACACTGTTCCAGTGTCATAGTTGGCCTGGGAGTTTTCAGGAAACGCTTAGTGACCATAACATCTGGTACAGAAGAAAGCAGTAAAAACAATCCATATAATGTTACTGACATTCTTACTGATATTTAAATGATATATTACAGGCAGAATAAACGTGAGGACATTTGTTCAAATGTTTGGAGAATAAGTGCTGTGCTCACTGCCCTTCATACTCAGTCTTCACAAAAGAACTCCGATGTAACACATGCAAAAAGCAAATCACCTTGTGTAAATAACCAGACTAATGCTGAGATTAACTGGCAATCTCATAAACTGCAGCTGGCAGATGCCTTTTAAAACAACTTCTAGGATAAAGAAGTTTTATGTGTATCCAGATTAAAAGGCCAACTACATGCAATGAAAACATAAACAAATGCTTTGGCAAAGACAACATATGGAAGTACAAACATCTTTCAAAAGAAAGTTGCCTTCGTTTTCATCTCAGCCTGAAACACATTTACGTAAGCCTCCCAAATTTAACAGATGAATGCCTCAATATAACTACTGGAATTCCTACTTGCCCTTCACTAATTGGAAGCAATAAACTTGGTGCCTATTGTTAGAGCATCCTTTCTGAGAATGAGAAGTTGTTAGTAGAAGCACGGGAATTTTAAAAGGACAAATGAGCTTCCTCTGCAAATAGGAAGAACGTATCCCAGCAAGGAAAAAATCTCTTAGCAGATTGCATTTTGCATACCAGAACATGCTGCATACTTTATGCACATCTATTCCAAGGAAATTCCCAAATGTTTGTTCATCAGGGTGGGAATGCAGCATGAAGTTCACCCGCATCCTGTTGCACGCTCTCGTTAGCACAGACCACATCAGGGCTTCTCACTGCCTCCTAGAGCAGTCTAGGGCAATGGCACTGCACAGCCCACAGCTGCATTTCAGCCCTACACTCCGTCCCAAAGCACTCAGCTTCAACACCACAGTCCTCCTGCGAGTCAAGGAAACCCTGGGCAGTTGTCACAGGTGGCAAACTGTAGCTTTTCCTGGGTCTGTGGTTCTGAAAAGCCTCATGGCCTGTGACTTGTAAGGACAGAGTAGTTCATGAACTTAGGTTGGAAAGAAAAAGGCACGTCCATGAAATACCCTAACTCAAACCATGCAGGAATTGAAAATTATTCATCTAGATTTCTTGAAAAGCAGCCTAACATTAGAGTCATAAAGCTACGGCATCAGGTGATGTGTGAATTCAAAGCTAAACAATATAATCTTTAATCATTTTTCATTAATGATGCAAACAAATTGTTTTAAAATATACTTAAAACTATTAGCTTGAACTACAGCAATCTACCAGTTTCCAGTAATCAAGACAGCTAAAGTTCTAACATCACCAAGGTGACTGCAGCTCTTAAAGGCATCAAGTTTCAACCACTACTTGTGGAATCTTCGGTAGTTTTTAAATCAAAATTTTAGCTGTAATTTTTTTTTTTTTGTCTGTACACTTATTTCTCTTCTCTAAAACCAGCAGAGGGAGACAGGTTCTTTTCTACTCCTAAAGAAAGGAAAATACATTTTCTGTGAAAACATACCTTCTGAGCATTCAGCATAATTTCCTACATTAGTCTCACAAAGCTTTTTCTTGGCAATTTTGGACTTTGTTATCAATCCTCATTTTGCTTGCTCTGTTTATTCAAGCTTAAACAGCTACTACTCACTGTTGAATTAACACCTCCAGATGCAAGTTACCAATATTTACTTGTGGAGATCTTCCAGTGGGAAACAGGATATCAGTGTTGGTAATGAAAGAAAAAACAACTTTGGCCATTGTTATGTTTTTATTGTTTCACTGTTATGCAACAGCTCCAGGTTTTCACTCTGCAGGTCCACATACAGCTTCCAAAAGCCACAAAATTATTTCAGCTACATACACGAGTTACATTAAGATCAAACAACATTCTCATCTGCAATCAGAAAAAAACATGCTAAAAATTTCTAGCAGAAGGACAATCTTCAGATAACTTCTTTGGAAACAGGTCCTGTTTCAGTAAGTGAAGATTTAGGTACAAGCAGCCAAAATACTATTGCTATTTACACTATTTAACATGGAAAATTCGTTAAGTCCCATCTCTACAGCAGTGGGTCAAGGCAGGCATTTCGAATTCCTAGAAAACAAGTTCATATTTACACAATTTTTAAGGAAATTAATATCCAGAAGAGCTGCTGGACCAGGGAACTGAAGAACAGAAGATTCCCTAAACTTCACTACCATCTCCACTGCTAATATTTTGTGATTTTATTTTACATAGAGAAGAAATTATACGAAATGGTTTTGGATAGGAATGACTGATCAACTGTACATATGCACAACTGGTACCATTTGAAAGCTTTAAATAGAAATAAGCTTCTGAACCTTCTTAAAATGGAGTGCAGGTTACAAAACACATGCAGAATCTGTGACAATGCTGCAACATGCTCTGCAGGTACCATGGGATAGTTTACAGTATACAATGGCAAGGACAATTAATGTAAGCATGACGCCAGAATAACCTGAGGGCAAAACTGTGGACAACAGGATGCATACCTGGGAACAGCTACCAGTCCTTGAGTAAAGGTAATAGAGGTAATTGGGAAGACTTGTGGCAAATCAGGTATTTAAAATCCCAATTACAGCAAGTCATGCTTAATCAGATATCCGAAGACAGAGGATGATAAAGCTTCATACCAACTACTTGCTAGAACTGCCCTGTGTCAAAGAATTAAAAGAAAATAAAATCAGCAACAGATGTAGAAATTCTACAGCATGAGACTTCCACAGTGATCTCTGGCAGATTATCATGAGAAAGGCTACTCTTGTCTTCCTCCAGCTGCCCAAACCCTGACACAAGCTAACTGCATGAGGCTCCCTGTAGTAACCCCACGTTCATTATTAACACGACTTCACAGTTCTTTAAAGCATTGTAAGTAAAATATTCTACCCTTAGGAAAGAATGAACAATTGTTTTTGCTTGTTCATAATCACACAGTATATAACACTGAAGAAACTGCCGTATCAAAGGCATTCAGCGAGCTCAGCTTTCATATTTCTGTCCAAGTCTGATTCTGTTATGGGCTTGGCCCTTAATCATTGTATTTCGGTGTACGATTTTTTTTGTAGTTTCCACAGGGGAAGTTAAGTTCACAATGTGCTTCCTGGAGGACATCAGTAAAACTGGTTACCAGGTTAAAGCTCAATGATTCAAACTCAAGATTTTATCTAATGGATGCTGGAAGCAGTGGAAGTAATTCAAATTGCTCGAAATCATTGCCAAGGTGCTTTAGTTGGTAAATAGCATCTCATGCTTAGGAACGATGGTTATGTAAGAGTAGGATACTGCATACAAGAGTACACATTACTTAGTACATATACACATTATTACTGCTTGCATTTGTTGCTTACATTAACGCACAGAAAGGCATCCGTGCATCCAAAGGACAAAACTGAATATTACTTTAATGAAACTGATCTCTGAGTTCAGTGGAAGACTTTTTAGATAGGACAGCAGTAGTTAGCACCCAGCAGACAAGTGAACAGTATTAATACACACTGCAACTCACCTGAACAACTTAAGACAGAGTGTGCATGTGGGAGAAGAAAGTGTGTGTTTATGAATTTTTATGAATTCACCTGCTCACTGAGAACTTCAAGGACTGCTCACCAGCATACCACACCCAGTCTCATTATTAACTCTGTCTTCATAGATGCTCCTCACCTGTCAGAATAATCCTACTAAATCTACAAGGAATCTTATCAGGACCAGGTTTATCTGGATGAGGAGCTACAAGATATGGTTTAGTAGCTTGTGGTAGCAATGGTAACGGGTGGACAGTTGGACTAGATGACCCTGTAGGACCTTTCCAACCTTCTGATTCTATGAACCCAAGCATGGGTGAACAGAACACATTATGAAAAAATTCACCTTTCAAGAAGCCAGTTGGAGAAATCACCTGGTCATCAAGTCTCAGGATCTACAGTCACTCCTCTACAATGTGACACACCAGGTCATTAAAAAAAAGTACAGCATTCATCCTAATTAAGAGCAGTACTTGAGCAGTACTGAAGCACTTGCAAACCTAGTATTAGCATTAAGAAAACTACTTATTTTCTAAGTATAAATGTAATACTAATTTCTAAATAGCAACAGACCTTTCCTTGAGAAACACACTGAAGAGTAGCTGAAGGATATGAATGAGAACACAGATAAGAGTATGGCATTTCAGTGTAGTGGCAAAGACTAATTCTGACTACAATACCTTATATGCTACAGTGCAGCAAGTATTCAAGTTAATGCTTGTGTTTGGTGAAAGTATGGAGCAGTCCAAGTGGTTTTCCATTAAAACAGAAAATCCTTTTGCTTTAAAATAAATACTGCTTCCAATAGAATATTTCCATTAGAATGCCTGCTCCATAGAGTAGAAATTCCTCATCATGCCAGGAGTGACATTACTGCAGCATTAATGCAAAAAATCAAGATCATGCTTATGTTTTTCCTTTAGTCTCATTTGCAGAAGAGCCTGAAAAGAATAAAATTACCTTTGCGTTAGTCCTCTAGAATCAATTGGTGAATCTACCTGCAGCATTTTGGCACCCCCTAAAGGTACCAGGCTGAATCTTTGACCTGTGAGAGACTATTAAAATGCCAACCTAATTAACAGCTAGGTTCTCCAGCTATTTGTTTACACTCTGTTAACGAAGCCATCCTGTTTTTTCTAGTTTCATATAATTAGGAACCAACTGTGGTCCTCAAATTATTATTATTTTTCTTAACCTCCTACCTGATATTAAAAGCCCTCCAAAATCTGCAAGGTCTAGGTGAGAAAAGTCATTTTTTCCTTCTAGAAACAAGTAGCCTTTCTAGATTTGAAATTTAAATTAAGACTAACATGCCCAGAGAAGCTGTAAGTGCCCTCTCCCTGGAGATGCCCAAGACCAGGTTGGAGGGGTCCTGGACAGCCTGATCTAGTGATTAGCAACCATCCCATGGCAGTGGAATAAGAACTGGATGGGCTTTAAGATCCCTCCCAGCCCAAGTCATTCTATGATTACAGAACAGCCATGTCATGTGGTGAAGTATTACACATTTATTTGCTGCTACTACACTTTCTAAAGCAGCAGAAAATATGCAGTACTGATGATCACCAATCTTTCTCTGGTTAAAAGAAACTTTAATACTTTCTTCTAAAGTCAAACAGAAGTGGAATTTTTTTCAAGCCCCAAAATACAAAAAAAAACATAGAAGCTATCATCTTCCTAGGCTCCTAGAGAACCTCCGAGATGGCTTCGATTATGCATACAGTATTTTCTTGCAGCTTCCACTGCAGCGCTAAGACACAGATTTGAAAGGGTTTTGTTGCTGTCCTGAAATTATTGCTATCACAGAACCCACATTTTGGAATAGTCAGGCTAAAATCCTACTCTCAATTCTATATTTTTCCTTAATACCACAGTTTCATGAGTTATGTAGTCATCATACAACATTCTAAGGAAAATGGCAGATAGCCTGACAGCTGTAGAGGGCTTACATCGAAAGCAGTTAAGGATCCTTCTTTAAGCTGGTTTTAATGGAAAATAAGCTTCACACATTTTCTATTTGCACTAAAATGAACAGGGTTATCGCACTGCTAACTAAGACTACCTGGAAGTCTGGAATCAGTTACATGCAATCTCAAAAATCATTGTATTGCTTTCAGAGAAGGGAGAAAAAAACAAAGTACTAGAGCAAAAAAACTGAAACTGTTTCTGTGACAACACATATTAGAAAGTAGTGTGTTAATATTACATGTACACGTGTGCTAGCACCTCTGCAAATAAAGGACTTGAAAGACAGACACTGCTTGCCTAATGGCAAAAAGCAGACAGATGTGATGACAGAGGTGGAGCTTGTACTGAAAGCTTTTTTTTTTTTATTAAACCCATGCTTAAGCTGCATGTCACTCCGTAACCATTAAGCACTGGGAATAAAAGCTTTGGGCTACTGCTATAAATTAGGATTTACAAAGATCTAGTATTGGCTTTGAAAATCCCCAAGCAATTAAATAACCCGATGGTGGGTAGTACTAACCTTTAGTGATATCAAAGTCAAAACATTTTAATGCACAGAAGACATCAATTCTTGCCTAAAACTTGAGTCTTACTGGAACTCTATGTTTGCAGTCATTATTAAAAAGGCAGCTTGAAAGAATGCTCCTTTCAAAGTATTTGCAGGGCCTGCGTGTGTTCTTTTGCATAAGTAGTTTTGAGGAGAGGCAGAGAGAAGCTAGATACGAAAAGGTTCTGTTGCTAGGTAAGCCTGCTGGTCCTACAGTAATGAGGCAACTAAACTTGAACAATCTCCTAGATGAAGTCATACAACTGCAGCACGCGATTGCCAAAAAAGCTCTGATAACACAGCAGATGCCACTTGTTCAGGCAAACCAGTTTGTCTTGCTAACAAAAGCTTTTACACTGCATGTTACATTTTAGTTGGTGGAGGGCACAGCATATGGAAGGGCAGTGCTGTGAGAATTAGGCCAGAAAAAGTAACAAAGGAAGTAAACCCCAGAACTGTCACTGAATTCTACTCCATTTCATAGGTCAGCATGTCTCACAAACATTCCTATCAGTTCTACCCTTCACAAGTGTAAACATTTCCAGTAGTTGCAACAGTTTCCATGAAGACAGACAGCATTAGCTATCTTTATTCCAACATCAATACCAGAAAAGCAAGCAGCCCTTAACTGACCTTTCTAGGAAGCTCTTCAGCATTGGGTCACAGTGCAATTCTCTGTCTTAGACTGTATCCACCAACTGGGAATAAAGTTTCTAGTTTCTTGTTTCCCAGTGTGGTGCTTGGTCCACAATGTAGAATAACTTCTTTGCCTCAGAAGTTACGAAACTCTTGGCTTGACTGTCACCTATCTCACACAATAAATATGAATAGCAGCTACTGTAAAATATTTTGTATTTAAACCGTAAGCAGAAATAGTGTCTAAGTCATAACAGCATGATGGCTACTTAGTTGCATAATTGATTTGCTATTAGTCTTCCAACAATTAGTTGGAAGAACGTGTAGTAACTCTGGTTTTCTATCCACAGAATGTTTTCCATACCCTTTCCTTCCAAATGCCCATCTGCAACCCACCTGGGTCACAGAACATTTCATCCAATCTGATATATTCAATAAAATGACCAGTTTGATGTCAAAGGCAGTGTCTGTACAGGCTGTGCCTTCTGAAATAAAGATCAACCCATACAAAGAAATGCCATACTGGTCTGTCCTTTTGCCTGCTCCAGGATATGTAGCTTTTTTTTTTTTTTTTTTTTTTTGAGTGAGAACATTACGATTTATTTTCATTCATCTACAGTAAGTACAAGTCTGCATCTTCATTTTCTAAACATACGGCTTGGCAGAAAAAATAATTACATACCAGGCTTTTTCAAATATTCTCGCCCAGTCAGATTTTTATGAGTACTTTTTAAGGCAAGAAAAGTATCTGTAGTGCAGCATTATACGTGTTAGAATTGACAAAGAATAAAGACTGACAGTTGATGAAGTACAACCTATGAGAGGTAAAGAGTGAAACTACTTTTAAAATATTTGTGTGTTTAGCTAGAGTTTATGCACATCAATGAAAAACACTCTGCCACACCTTCTGCAAAAATCCCTTTTTAAAGTTTCATCAGAGAAAGAAGTTGGATTGGTTTCCCTTTCTATAACCAAGTCACTGCTCCCTGTGATTATTCACACTTCTTGCTCATAATACTGCTACTGAAGAGCTAGCATTTCATTTCTAATGCAGACAAAATGTTTCCTGATGGATCCAAACCAACACAGGATGGAGCAAACCATATCCTCCCCTTCAAATTTCCTCAGCAAGTTTTTCAGGAACAAGATAATGCAGAGGCCCAGCAAGGACACCAACAATACTTTTTGCTAAAGCATGTTCATTTTTTTCCCCAGTGTGAGGAAGCATACAGTTACAATTTAATTCATTGTTATGATGAGAACACCAATTCATTTCTTTCAACTCCCAAAACCACAGAACAGTGCTGACAAACACGCACGTCAATTTCCAGGGTAGCCAGAAGAAACAACAGACAAAAAGGGGCTTGCTTTATGGTATGGAATGCCTGGAAAAATTAAGGAAGCAGCCAGGAGACCACAAATACTCCTATTATGGTTTCAGAGGAAGATTGAGTCTTCAGCTCATTCCCAGTGGAATAACAGCAGGTAAAAAACAAATAGGCTGCAAACACAGAGGACTGGGGAGCGGGAACCGCTTCTGCACAAGCATGGCTGCAGCATACAAAAATGAAAGGTGGCAAATTCTGGTTTAAATCCTCAGCTTCCTTACTCCCTGAAAAACACTCTTAATGCAGACTTTCACCTGCACGCTAGCTCACACTTGTGCGTGCTTCCATTCACTGCTCATGAGCGTGCACTCACACTGATCCCTCTTTACATTCACACACAGCTCCCACGTGTCCATTTGCAGACACACACTCAGTCCTGCTATCATACGCACATGCACACATGTAGTTACTAACACAACTGCACCTCCTCACACCTCAGAGGTGCTTCTCCCCCTCTTTTGGGATTTTCTTACTAAAGCAACTGCTCATTCTTCAGCTAAGCATTTTGTATGCTTAACAACAACCTGAAGTTCTGCCAATGGCACTTCTTATTTTGCTTGTACTTCAATACATCAGGGTCTAAACACCGTTAATTTAAAAGCTGAATAGAAAATGAAGACCTTTGGTTTGCATGATTCATAATGCAATGTAATAGAACTTTCCACCTGTAAGAGTAGAACTGTACTTTGCACAAAACACGTAGGAAAGTGAAGAGTGTGTGCTGAACTTTAATCTCAGACACATTAGACCCTACCACATCTTTCTCAACAAAGCAGTTAAAAAGCTTATACTTTAACTCTGATTTACCACCCAGTCCATACGGCAGAATAATTTCACAGAGCAGACATGTCAAACCAGCAATACACTCATAGCACATACTTTAGAATCTGTCACCCAATCGTTTATTTGATGGCCTTTTTTCTTGTATTATGAGAAACTGTGAACGTGTCTATGTAACTACAGCATGCTATTCATTACACAGGATCAGACCTGCAAGCCTTATTTCAGATTCTGTGACACAAAAGAAGTAAATATCAAGGACAGACTTTTTAAAAAATGCATACTGTAATCTTGCAAATATCTGGAAGGCATTCAGCTGTTGCCTGATCCTCAGGTGCTACTCATCTCTACTATGCCTGTATTATATGAACTGCAGATGATTTGAAAGTTTAAGAACGCACCAAGAATAAAAAAAAAAAGATTTTCTGGTGATGGGAAATTTATACCACTTCTTGTTCAGCATTAGACTGGTACGAGATATGTATTTTGCATTGCTTAACTACAATCAATCTGTTCTATTTTCTAGCGTTTCCGTTAAAGGAAATCAGAAGCCCCAGAAGAGCTGTAAATGACACACTTCTTTCTGCAACCACAGCAGCCTACCTTTGACTTCTTGTTTCTACTGCTACTCATTATTATCTCATCTCATTTCCAAGCCACCCTCTATTCTGTTGTGAGCAGCAAAATAACTTGCATTACCTCAGATGTCTTACCTCCTTAAACAAGATACCATTCCTCTTCTGTCTTCTTCACAGTTTTCTTACATCACCATAGGACAGAAGCTATCCTCACGCATTGCACTAGTATTCATGTTTTTTCCTCTATTTTTAAAGAAATTAGACTTTTTTGCCTCCAAACTTAGCTCCCTTCCTCAATTTACTGTTCTTTTCTTCAGAATGTTATAGGTCTTGCCTCAGTCCTACGCATAAATATTTTGGAGACAAGTCTGTAACCATTTCTCTGATCACATTGCATTGCAGTACCATGCATTTTTACCAGGTTTTAGTTAATGTGTTCGTAGATAATCTTCCTCTACAACATAAAAGCTGTCTCTTTTTAATTAGTATAATGGTAAAATAGTGAAGGAAGCCATTTTTCTCTTACTCCTAACCCATAAGCCCTGAGTCACTGACTGACTTGTTTAGAAATACATCTTCTATAATTTTGATAGAAATGCAAGGGGATACTCAGAAGTAGGCATGGACCTAAACAAACACTTTCAAGTTTTGCTGTACCAAGGCACAAATGTTGTCTGTTCCCAGATAAAGTCATTTGACAGGCAAGTTTCTGTGCAACAGTTGCTGGATTTAAAACAGATGCATCTAATTAAGCATTTATAAAACACATCCAAATACAACAGTAGCCTCAAGAATCAGACTAATATTATTTTTGTTCTAGAGTAGCCCCATATTACAATTCAGTAAATAAAATTTTATATCATGAAAATATTTATTTATCCTCCTCCTTTCCAACTCTACATTCATAGAACTTTCCTTTACACTTACAATACAGAAACAGACAAAATCTTACGTTTTTCATTTTAAACTCTAAAAGCCAGTCTAAAAGTGACTATATTGCACAACAAAATCCGCAGCAGAAGGACAACTCAGCACGAGCCCAAGAATGGACAGGCAGAAGATGACATAACATAGGATGGGCGTAGACTTAGAAAATTCCATAAAGATGTCTAATTCTGTGCCTGAGCTGTTCAGTACCTAAAATAAAGGGGTCCTAGAGTTCCTGGTCCTGATAAATACTTACAGTAATAAGGATAACTCATCTTTATTGTATTTTTTTTTTTTCCCTTAGTGCTAGAGGATGGATTTTGTCCCCACCTCTCCAAATTAACTAGTCTAACAAAATGCTCCTCAGGAGATGCAATAAATACATTATTGATACATGTAATTTAGTGATAACACCAAAGCAGGTTGAAGAGGCCTCTAATGACTAACTAGAACAACTCACCTAGTAATTTGTTCCAATTAATCACATGACATAACCAGAAGCAGATCCACCAAGACCAAACTGCAGGCACTCCCAGCCACCAGATAGGCACACATCCCACCCCCTGGCTGCAGTCAAACCACCAGATGGGCCACTGATTATGGGAAGGGGCATTGGCACAGCACCAGATAGTCAAGGATCTACTCCACCCAGAAATTCTCCACCCTTCAGTTAAAACAGTCTGAAATGAAGTAGCTGTAGTATGTGCAGAAAACAAAGTTACAGTACTTACCAGCTGGTCAGAGAAAGCATGAACACAACCCTGAAGCAGTAAAATCAGTGATGGAAATCTTCTCGATACCAAGCAGCAGCAAGGCTTACAACAGCATAGGACCTGAGAGAAGATAGATACGATAACAACTTTCAGCTGTTGGTTATTTATTTCTAGAACTACAAGACCTGTTGCTTGCTTTTTTTTCTACTACGGAGAGCAGAGATCTTAAAATGTGTTTCAGAACAGTTGTCATGATGGAGGGGCTTTTCTTAAAAGGCAACAACTTAGAAATACCCCTTCAACCCAGGCTGGAAGATCTCCTTAAAAGTGACAGCAATTTTCAACTCTAAGTCGCTGCTTTTGAGTTGCCCTCTCCAAAGTCTTATGTTCTACATTTTATTTGGCTTGTAGTAGCCAAAATTAATACACAAAGCAACTGCAGTTCTAGAATAGAAAGATTTGTCAGTAAATTCATCTCGGTTATACTGTAAATAATAAATGAGATCCACATACTATCTACTAGAGTGAGAATACCAACATATGGTGCAACAACAAAAGATCTGGCACATTTTGAGGCAAATATTCCTCCCTGCCTAAGGGAAAGGCAGATTAAGAAATTATATATAAAAACCAGCTCATTTTGATTTGTGAAGCACTGGTTACAGCCTGAAGCTCACTGAGTTTTCATTTAGGAACTCTGCTAAAATAAGGCTTACCTTTTACTGAGGAAATTCGTACCATGGCTTAAATGTAAGGAAGTAATTTTGTTGGAAGTCTAACCTTGTAACAACAGGAGCCAACCCAATATATAACTCTTGTATAGAACAGTGTCCAGAAAGTCAGAATATGACCCTAACTGACAAATTAGTAAAGATAAAGCATTTCCAACTATTTACATACACAGATAAACCTGCATAGTATTTACCAGGGAAGATGTGAGCTGTACTTATTCAAACTGGGGAAAAATTCCAGGCCTAAGTACAAAAGAAAAAGAAAATGTTTTGCCCATACACTAAACTAACAGAAACCTCACACAACTTTTCTGAAATCAGTGCCTGCTCAAGCAAATAAGAGGCACAGCAGAGTCTCAGCAGCAGATTGATTGTATTCTTGCCTGCCATTTTCATGTGAAATCCACAGCCTCCCTACACTGGACAAATTAGGCATTTAACCACAACATTCTTAAATTTACCATTACTGTTTCATTTCCATGTCAAGTCTGTGCTTATATGTATTAAATTCATTGCTGTTGAGAAACAGAAAATTAACTCAGCAGCCTCACTTCAGTGGCTGGCAGGTACTTGTACACATCACAGAAAACCACATGCTGAGCTAGCTAAGCATGACTATTTCAATAACATCATTACTGTGGTCAGAGAAGCACGGAAAATAAGTTTGTTTTCTCCCCTTCATTTCTAGTTGTGTTTTCCTAACTCAACTGAAAAAAGCACTCTATGCCTATAACATGGCTACTGTCACTACTGTTGCTTCCAGCACACAGACTGTGTGGTGAAATTAAGTAGCATCAACACTTGCTTAAGACAGCTTTGGTATTACCAGCTGGCTGTGGTTAAAACAGAAGCTAACAGAAGCAGTTGGCCTTTCTATCCACTTTGAAGAAATAATATTTGCCACTGTTAATGGCAAAAGAAGCATCTGTCTCTACATTTCACAGAGCAGAGACACAGAAGAGAAAGTCTTAGGAGTGAGAACTTAGGGCTCTCACATCAGAGATATGTGACTACCTAATTCTCTGCTCTGCTGATACAAGTCTAAATATCAATAACCTTCTATTAAATAAAATAATAAATAAGCACACTAGTATCCAGGAACCCTCTTCATATTCTACCCATTTACTTTAACATAATGCAGATAAACATAGCAATGATAGCCTACAACAGTCTTCCTACTCTGCCATGCTACATTTAAGAAAATGTTTCTCAATATCAGATTAAATTAACTGCCTCCTTTGCAATACTGAAATCCTAAGCAGTTCTCAAACCTTGCAACTTCCTGCATGTTGAAACTGAAATAACAGTTAAGAATCTAAAAAGCATATTCTAAACCAAACAGCTTTAGAAGCTAAGGGAACAGAGTCAGTAGAGATCTGAGCTAAAGGGACCCAAAAATCCCCCACAGAAATACAGGAATTAAGCGTGGGGGGGAAAAGCAATATCTGGAAAAAGAAGTATCTATTGTAATATTTATCACTATCTTGTAAGTCATAATAGAAGAAAGCAGGAAATAGAAATAAAACAGGAGCACATAATATAACATGCTTGGACAATGCATTAAAGTGAGCGTATTTTAATCTGTCAGCATACACCAAGATGCATTTGCCTGTATTCCAGGGCATCTCACAAACTGATCAGGTCAGTAGCAATAGGAACACTGCCTGGGCACCCTGATGGTTTAAAAGCTGTTTGTGTAAGTTGCCCACAGATATTTTAATCTCAAGAACTCCAGATCAGCTCAGCATAGAGCAACACAAGAGAAAATTGTGCTGGATGTCCTCTACTACCATCAGATCAAGGGCACACTTCCATAAAGCTTTGCCTTTGATGCCAATATTGGTTCCATCTCTCTCCCTTAATTTCCTTCTTTACTGCTCCCAGCAGAGGCAGAAAAAAAAAAGCAGCATATGTTTTAAACACTCAGCAACAAACTGATTTATCTTGCAGTCCTGCAAACATCTACTCAAACACAAAACAGCGTGGCAGAGCACCGTGAGGTTGGCTGGAGGGAGACTTGGTGGGAGCTCCTTAGACTGGCACACTTGCTGGGAAAAAGATGCACAGACTTCTTTCTCTTAATCTTCAAAGCAAGCAGAGGGGTAAATTGCGCTCATGTAGCCACATCATGAAAGCCTAGCCGTGCTCTAACACTAAACCAAGCTGCAAAGGCAAGGATGATTGCATTCCCAGCAGGCTAAAGTCACTTGTAGAGAAACATGAGCCAGAACACCAGCCCTTTCCTGCGTGAGCATACAGCAGGAACCGCTCCTAACAGCCTGTAGGTGCTGGCACTAGGTTCCAGCCACGCAGTCAGGACAAGTCCCCCTGCCAAGAACAAGTCATATTTGAAAAGTCTGTGACAAGTCCAAAGGAGTGGTCCCAACC
This sequence comes from Tympanuchus pallidicinctus, assembly GCF_026119805.1. Lineage (NCBI taxonomy): Eukaryota > Metazoa > Chordata > Aves > Galliformes > Phasianidae > Tympanuchus > Tympanuchus pallidicinctus. The sequence continues at coordinate 11,169,794 of NW_026294747.1, forward strand.
AGCTCTCCTTGTGCAACGCTCTGGTAAACCACAGAGAACACAGAGCTGCCATCTTGCAGGTTCTTCTTGCGCATATTTTTGGCATGCTTTCAACTAAAAGTATCACTGCATGCTTGCTTCAGCTGCTCCATCAATGAAGTTACTCTGGCTATTGCAATAAGCCACTTGCAATTGCTGAGTGCTCACATGAATTCACGCTCAGTGAATTCCAGCACTTCCACGTCTCAAAAGTCATCTACAAGCTAACAAAGAATGCTGGCTGGCCAACAGACCTGTTTCAGAAGCAAAAAATGCTGTGGAAAAAGACTGAGTAGTAACAAACAGTATTTCCTTAGGAGAGGGGAGGCCTGAGCAGCACCAGCCCTACTGCTTTAACAGCTGTCTGCTACCACAGATGCCATTATTACAGTTTACTTTCCCATTTTTCTCCCACACGCTCAAACCAGAAGCTATGATTTCCAAAACCACTCTGGAATTTCAATGCCCACTGTAAGCAAGCACTGAAAACCTGATGGCAGCACAAGTACCTCGCCGGGACCACACAAATCCCTGTATTTTTCTTATCTGCATTAAGTGCTGCAACAAATTCGTCAGAAGTGACTTTCAGATACTCTGTAAGCCAGCAGAGCAGGAACGCACTGCACAGCAATACGAGTTCTCCAAGAATTCGTACGCAATGCCTCTGCTCAAAAACAAGCTGCAGGCTCAAAGAAGTAAAACACTCTGTTGACACAACTAAGATGAAGGTTTATTCCAGAAATTTCAGCCGCTAACTACTCTCTAAAAATAGCTTCTCCTACACACGCTCCGCCCGCGGCTGGACGGCACAGCGCTCCCTCACAGAGCGCCCACCCGCGACAGCCTCCTCCCGCCGCCCGGCTCCCACACAGCGCACGAACCCCCAGGCCTAACAGCTACAGCGCCTCCCGCGCAGCGCGAGCCCGCCTCCCGCTGACGCCAGGAGCGCGCGGCCCCGCCTCACGGCGACCGCCACGTACCTCAGCGCTCAGAGTGGCGTCCCGCCTTCCGCGCTATCACGCCGCCGCGCGCGGTGCCGCCCAACCAGAGCCCTCCGCGACGCCCGGGAGAGGGTCAGGGCTGACCAATCGCTGCGCTCCCGGGGGCGGGATCTGTCCCCATGGAAACGAGAGCCCGGGCCGCCGGAACGCCACCGGGCTGCCGCATCGTGACGCGCAGGTCCTCGGCGGGACCCCCGGGAGCTATTCCCTCTCCTCACTTCCACGCGCGGTTTCCATCTGAGAGGCAGCGGCTCCTCTCACGCCACCGGGACGCAAGGTAACATCGCCCTTTCGCTGGCGGGCCTGCGGCGGGCGGGAGGCGCGGAGCGGAGGCCGGGCCGCGGGGCAGCTCCTGTCAGGAGAGCCGCGCGGGGCCGAGCCGGGCCGGGGGGGGGGCGCCCTCCGCGGCGGGCGGTTAACGGCCGCCACTCCTGTCAGGTTAAAAATAACGGTAACGCGGCGGAACGGCGCGCTGAGGCAGGGGCCCTGCGACGCCTCCGGGGCTGAAGCAGCGGCGGGGAGGGGGGAGGTGTTGGTCCTCAGGAAGTAACGCGCCGGCAGCCCCGCGGGTGGGCGTGCGAGCGGCGCTCTTCAAAGCAGCGGGGGGAGTTGAGGCACACCTGGCAGCGGCGCGCCTCGATGGGCGGCATTGCACAACCTCGGGAAAACGGCTGCTTCGTGCCACGGACGGGGATGGTCTCGCTAGAAATGCTTGACGTTGTACCTGCTAACAGTACTACTGGAAGAACTTAGTAAGATTCTGTAGTGCTAGCTCAAAAATAATTCAGATAGTGTGGAATCGTGTTGATAAAGAGGAACGCGAGAAATACCTTCTGTTGTCTGAGTTGTGTTTGCTGTAGAGAAATAAAGCCCGATATTTCTAAGATCAGACCATCACCGCACCAAAACTAGGGCAGCAGGAGTGCATCATGGCGCTGAGCTTAGCCTGGAGAGTTGCTGCGTGTTGTTTGGCATCTACTTTTCTCACACGCTGAACAAAAATCCCATAGGTGACTCAGTATAGAAACACTTCTACCCAGACTCTGCAGTGCCTGTCTCTCTCACCTAACCTGGTGAGCACAGGAAGGCTTTCTACTCCTCAGTCTGGGTAGGAGGTTCTTTACTCAGAGGGCTGTGAGGTCCTGGTACAGCTGCCCAAAGAAGCTGTGGGTGCCCCATCCCTGGAGGTGCTCAAGATGGGGCTGGGTGCAGCCCTGGACAGCCTGATCTGTTGGTGGGTGGCAACTCTGCTGACAGCACGGGGTTGGAGCTCAATGATTTTTAAGACCCGTTCCAGTCTAAGCCTTTTCATGACTCTATGAAAAGACACTCAACATTTATTTGAAAGCACCTTTAATTATAACTTTTACAGACCTCTGCTTAAAGCTCAGGAAAGATTTTGAGAAACACTCATGTTTGTGTGAATGCTTAAGATCCACTTATATCTCTTACTATCAGTTGCTGCACACTGATCTTGTAGTCACAGCACAAGATCTGCCATGGACTGAAACTATAAATCTGATTAAATACAGTAACTCCTAACTGTGATTCTCTATTTTCCCTTTTATGTGCTGCTATAATCTTTTGGACAGTGGGAATACTTTATTTTATAATTTAAAAAGATAACTATATGTAAGAAGTGATAAGTCTATTGAAAAAAAAATTGTTTTGTAGTAGAACTATGTAGATCTCATTCACTTCTAACCAAGTTAATCAACATAAAAAATGGGTGGACAGATGGACGTGACACAACGCTATCCATCAGTTAATATTGCCCATTGGTCTTCTTCAAACTTCTATTAGCAATTGTAGGCAAAGGCATCTTCCGTAGGCATCAGGTGTGAATTTGCTTCTGCCTTGATGCTGTAATAGAGGTTGGCAACTGATTATTTTGGTATGTGAAATTATGTTGAGAAAAAAACCCTCAAGGAAATACAAACTAAGCAACAACAACAACAAAGGGTGCCTTCCAACCCTTATGATTCTGTGAAACGATTATTGCTGAATGAGAATAAGGGTGACTTGTCGCATCTTGGCTGCATAGTGATGGCAATAGTGCTAAACCTAAACTTTTGAAGCATATTAAGCCAAGTTAAAAGTTTTATGTCTAAAGCTGCCCCCGTGTGATGCATACATGATTTAAATTGGATTTGTGAAAGGGAAGAATGGTAGTTCTTAGTGATAATAAAAAATGTAGAATATTTTAGTATCAACTCAAATGTCGGAAGTGTGAAAATATTGACCCATACTTCTAGTGATATACTGACTAAACAAGCATGCTTTACAAAAGAAAGATAAAATCCTTAACTAATAAGTTGAAAGCCTGTATCAATGTTGCCTTGATATGAACTCCTGTGCAGCAGTGGTGTTTGTTTAATAAAGTCCTTCCCTATTCGTTTGCTCAGCAAGCAGCAGAGATCCTGGGAAGCTCCTGTAAGATACCTAACAGACAGACAGATGCCTTCTGCATAGGGATATTCTTACCTGTAGCTTAAAACACTGCTGAGTATTTAAGACAGATCAAATGAAATTAGGGGCAAAAGTCATGTTAGTTTTCAACAGGAGTAGTTATGATTCTTATATGCATGCTTTGACAGTTGGAAAAATGAAATAAAATTGTTAGAACACTTTTACACTTGTAAATATGTCTTCATCATAGGTAATTCAGGAAACGTGTAGTCCATTTTTGTTATTACATTTCTGATACTTTGTGTTCTTTATAAAACAAGAGTGAAATTTTTGGCTTTGACATTTGGATTCCTAAATGTGTAGAAATCCAAGTGAATTAGAAAATGATGGCAGCTATCATTAAGTGGTTGAATATTTTTACATCTGGCTCCATGTTATCACAGAATCACAGAATGGCCAGGGTTGGAAGGGACCTCAAGGATCATGAATCTCCAACCCCCTGCCACATGCAGGGCCACCAACCTCCCCATTTAATACCAGACCAGGCTGCCCAGGGCCCCATCCAACCTGGCCTCGAACACCTTCAGGGAAGGGGCATCCACAGCCTCTATGGGCAGCCTGTTCCAGCACCTCACCACTCTCTCTGTAAAGAATTTTCCCCTAACATCCAACCTGAATCTTCCCTCCCTCAACTTAAAACCATTTCCCCTTGTCCTGCAGTTATCAACCCTTTCAAAGAGTTGACTCCCCTCCTGTTTGTAGGCTCCCTTTTGGTACTGAAAGGCTGCAATGAGGTCACCCCACAGCCTTCTTTTCTCCAGGCTGAACAAGCCCAGCTCCCTCAGCCTGTCTTCATAGGGGAGGTGCTCCAGTCTCCTGATCATCTTCGTGGCCCTTCCTCTGGACCCTCTCCAACAGCTCCCTGTCTTTCTCGTACTGGGGGCTCCAAACTTGGATGCAGTACTCCAGATGGGGCCTCACAAGAGCAGAGTAGAGGGGGACAATCACCTCCCTGTCCTTGCTGGCCACCCCTCTTCTGATGGAACCCAGGATCCCATTTGCTTTCTGAGATGCGAGGGCACACTGCTGGCTCATGTTAAGCTTTTCATCCATCAGGACCCCCAGGTCCCTCTCTGCAGGGCTGCTCTCAAGGACCGCTCCTTCCAGTCTGTATGGATGCCTGGGATTCCTCCGGCCCAAGTGCAAAACTCTGCACTTGAGTGCAAACCTCTGCACTTGAGTGCAAACCTCATCGGGTTCACCCAGGCCCACCTTTCCAGCCTGTCGACCCTCTGAATGACATCCCTTCCTTCTATCCTATCAACCACACCACTCAGCTTGGTGTCATCAGCAAACTTGCTGAGGGTGCACTCGATTCCATCATTGATGTCATTGATAAAGGTGTTAAAGAGCACCGGTCCCAAGACAGACCCCTGGGGGATGCCGCTCATTACCAGCCTGTTAGTTCTAAACTTACTCCTTACTGTTGGCTATATACTGTTTCCTCTCCAAAGAGGAAAAAGGCTACTGAAGTCCTGATGAAGTGTTTAATAAGATAATTTCTTGTTGTCTAGAGCAAAACATGTACTAGTGGGTGATCCCATAGACTTCTTGAAAGGATTTTTACTTGAGGTGAGAGTAAAAGCAAACTTTTCCATGCAATACCTGTGTTGCAGGTGGTAGCATACTGGAAATTAGGTTGGTTTTTATGCCAGAAGTGGCAGAATTGCTGTCCTCATTTATACAAAATGGATTTGGATCAGTGAGACTCCACGTTTGCTGGTGCATTTTGTTCTGTGTATTTCGTTGTAGTACAGGAAGCTGTATTGATAGTAGATTTATTTTGTTTTGCTTTACTTTGCGTTTGAAGTGTGTAAGAGTTTTATCACTGAATTCAATGTAAGTTTTTGCTTGCATGTTAGTTTCATAAATCTTCTGAGCCAGCTTTCCTGGTAAGAAGTGATAAAATCAAGCAGGTTCCTTTTGAAAACAAGACCGATATTTCAGCATTCTTCAGTTTGCAAGATAGCTGCATAGAAACTGATAGTGTTTTTCTAAAACAATGTTTGTAGTTCCTTAGAGGCAAGTATCATACAAACAATGTGCGTGCATTTGTGTGCACACGGGTTTTAAAATAATGGACTATTAATGTTGCAGGCTGTGTATTTGTGTGTATGTATGTATGTGTTTTTGCTTCTCTACCATCATTGCTTCTGGATATAGTTGCCTTGTAAATAGTATTTCCTTCTTTCAAACTGGAACATTTGTATTTTCATTCCCATATAGCATCTCCCGTCATTTGGGTGACTCATTTAATAAAACAGCTGAACTGGTGAGAAGAAAGGATTCTGCCATCTTTATGTACTTCAGTAATATGAAGTAAAGCTGTATTTATGTGCAGTCTTATTAAGTAAACGCTTCAAAAAATGAGAGCATGTTCTTATGCAGAGCAAACTAAAGGGGGTATACTCTAGTAAAAGATGAGGAAAGCACTGCAGATTGAAACCTGCTGGGAATTGCTAGTGATGGATAGAGAAAAACTGAACATATGAATCATAAAAAATAATGAAAGGAAAACTCTTCTGTCTTGTGTGGGAGGGACATTTACTGCAAGAGGAGTGATGGAAAAGAGTGCTTATGTATTAATTAAAGTGCTTAAATCTCATACAAGAAGAAAGCTATGCAGATGTTTTTGTGATTTGGAAGATAACTTGTACAGCAAAAAGCAGTGCAGATTTTAGCTATTTCAGTTCCCACCTTGTTTTCTGCATGTCTTTATGAAATCTAGTGTTTTAGCACAGCCTTGTCAGCTGAAAGGGACTTTTGCACTTGTTGCTCCAAGTTGTTGCCATATTTTAGCAGTGCTAATACCCATTTAACTTACAGACAGACGCTGTGAAGCAGATGCATTACCTTTAGGTTCATTAACTTCTGTCTGTGGTTAAGGTATGATAACTTACAGCAGTCATGCATCAAGTCTTCCTGAAAGCACACGAAGGTACTGTTATGTCAGGTGTTTCTGAACAAAAAATGTGACAGAATAATAATCTGTTTATGTCTATTTCACACATTTTAAGTATTTTATTAATGAATTGGTGAGCCAATCAACATTTATCTTTTCAAATCATTTTTAAAGAGGTGGAAAAAATATGTGAAATTGAACACTATTTAAACTGCAAAATTGTAAGGCAAGGTATATTGTTGAGAGAGCTAGCTGAAAGTTCTGAGGGAGTGCTTTATATGTTTCATGTATCTACTTGTAATATTCCCATTCTAGTAGTGAGTTTAGTATATTCTTAGAAAGATGAGGATCATGAGATCTATTGTATCACCCATTTTGTTTCTGTTTTTTAAGGCAGCACTTCCTGTGAAGAGTGTTGTTATCTCCCACGTACAGCATTAAAATAGGAAGTCGTGGTACAGACATGACTATTGAGAGTATTGCTATCATCCTGTGTGTGCACTGTTGCTCACATAGGTTTAATTATTTGCATATCAGACAGAACACGAGTGCATCAAATGTGTGAGTAGGTCAGCTTATTTTTGTATTCTGCAAGTGTGTGTTCATGATGACGTTACCCATCACAGCACACGTTGGTTTGGCAGGTACAGACATGCAGTGTAACAGCGCTTTACAGCACTGTGCTGTTCTGCTTCGTATCATCTGCAGGCACTGTGCACTGATATCACTGTATGAGTTCACCCATCTCAGCCTTTGAAAATTTGACACAGACACTACTGATCTAAAAAATAATTGTTGTTTTGCTAAGGTGATGGAGACATCAGCTGAATCTGTGCTGTTTTCTGGACAATGGTTATTAAGTGAATGAGAAGTACGTCTGAAGCTGTGTAAAATAGGTGCACTAATGCCATACTGAACTGCTTGTGCTCGTGTTGCAAGCTTTAGAAGCTGCATTTTGTACATATCTTTCAAAGGCCTTAGCTCTTTGTAATTCCAGTGCCTGATTCTGTTCCACTGAAGCTGATAGGAATTTCTGATTATGTTTATTGGGATCAAGATCAAGGTTGCTGGCAGACAGCCTACTTCTTTTTTTCTTTTCCAATTCTGTTTTTCTGTCCAGACAAGTACATGGGTAGCTCTGTTTTCTGCTACCTCATTCTTGTACCTCTCACTAAGAGTTTGTTGATTTTTTTAATATGCTTTCTGCTTGGAGAAGTTCTGATTTTTTGTTTTCCTCCCCAAAATATTGGCTTTGTTTATGAAGTACAGTATTTATCACCCCTAGAGGGTTACTTTATGAGTAGTTCTCTTTATAAAGTATGAATATTTATCTCCCTAGCATTGTGGTGCTTAGCTAATTTGGAAATTTAAGTTTGCTTAGTTTTGATAAGAGCAGTCTAGAGTTGCAATACCTTTCCATCTAGGTGAGCTGCGTGTTTTTCTCTAGAACTGCTTGGTTTCCAGATGAAAATTGGGTGAAAATTGTAACGTTAGCTCTGTTCATGGATCCAAGTTGAAGGAGGGAAGATTTAGGTTGGATGTTAGGGGGAAGTTCTTTACAAGGAGAGTGGTTAGGCCCTGGAACGGGCTGCCCAGGGAGGTTGTGGATGCCCCGTCCTTGGACGTGTTCAAGGCCAGGTTGGACGGGGTCCTGGGCAACCTGATCTGAATGTGTATGTTTGGTGGCCCTGCTAGGCAGGGGGGTTGGAACTACATGATCCTTGAGGTCCCTTCCAACCCGGGTGATTCTGTGATTCTGTGATTCACATATTGTTTACAAAGTAACCACTGGATTATTAAAGTCAGCTGGGCAAAATTTATGTTTCCATTAAATTATTAAATAGCAGGAGGAAAATAGTAGTTAATAATAGGCTAGAGCAAGGCACCCATGACAGGGCAAGAGGATATATACTGTGCATTATGTATCACTCATGACAGTGACCAAATTGACATTGCTTCTCTTCTGCAGCACTGAGACTGCTGATTGGCTTGGTGGCTCCTAGTCATGGTAAAATGCCTGGGAGGGATGGTCATCTCTAAATGGGTTTCCCAAGAGTCAGAAACTGCTCAGGGTAGCATGCTGAAGATGAGTTGAACTCTTAATGGTAAAGTGTTAAGAGGAACAAAACCCAAAATGCCTCTTTTCTTCTCAACCTGCCCCTCGTCACTTCCCTCTGATTGCTGAATTTGCAAATCATGCTGAGTTGTCTGTTGCAGCTGATTAATGTCAGGCTTCACAGTGGGACTGACTTGTCTCTCCTAAAACGTATCAGAGTAGAGCACGTGACTCAGTTCTGACTGTCACTTTGGGCTGTCACTGTGACTGTCTAAAGGTTGACACATCTTAGACATCTGCTCTTAGAGAGATAGTTTTCATGACTATTGTCTTGGATTACTGGAAAACTAAATACAGTAACTCTGGCTTTACTTAGTACTTATTTTTTTGTTTAATCATGTATTTCCAGCTTACTTGTTATAGCACAGGTTGTATAACCAGGTGAGTTCCTCAAAATGCTACTGGAAATCCTGACTTTAACATAGTACTCTGCAAAGTCAGCTGCAACATCTTGTTACCCATTTAGATCTTCTCTGCTTCTGATTCTTTGTAGTACTTGTGGAATATTTTTGGCCTATTTTATCAAAATGCTGATGATAAAGCCATCCCTGTGGACAACCTGAAACAAAACTGTCTCATGGGCACTAGATAGTCTTTTTTTGTTGTTTTTTTGTTTTTGAGCCGTGTATTGCATCAAATAGATGTAAAAACATTCTGTGGTATTGTCCAGTCTTTCCCATTGTGTATAACAGCACATAATTACAGAGGCTGGTACTTTCAAAGGAGCCTAAATTACCTGTGAGCAGAAATCCCACTGAAAGCTAGAAGATACAGTGGCAATCAGTTTGATTACAGCTTTTGATAGACAAGCTTTGTGACTACTGCAGGGTAGTTGAGGATGATACAGCTCCAGCTGCCCATCTCAGGTCCCTTCTCTTGCCTACGTGCCCCATTACTACCCTACAGAATTTCAGCTTTTTGTTTTGTTTTGTTGTGTTTTTTGTTATGGTTTGTGGGTTTTGTTTTGTTTTTTTTACTATAATACTTTGTGTTTAGAGAAGTTATTGTCCTGGTTATTCAACCAGAAACTTTCAAAGGTTCAGGTTTCTCCTAGTTATTTTTCAAATGCACCAGGTTGACAGATACCAAGTGTTTGCCTTACTTTTTCATCTGAAAAGGCAAGTAAAATGCAAAATCTGACTTACTCATAAATGCACCTCAGTCTGCTTTGGAAATGAATCAACACCTTACAAATAAATAAACAGGCAGCAGCGTTCAGAGAGTGTCTTTAACACCAGGCATGGCCATCTACTTTTGGAGAAAAGAGGACAAGATTAGATGACCTTGGCTGTGCAAGACAGGTAACAATAAGTAATGGGAGGTTAATGGTTGTCTGCCTGCTAAAGGAGCTGATCTCCTACATAATATATGTTAATTTTCTAATATTACCCATGCTAATGAGCTGTTCCACTAATAGATACAAACCCAGCAGATAGCTCTAGCACAGTTCAGGATGACAGAGTTTGAGGGCTTTTTATTTTTGCTGTTGTTAGTTTGGGTTTTGTTTGTTTTAAATGAATGGCAAAGTCAGTCTGAGTTTCTAATGGGGAACTGACAGTAGTGCTGATGTTGAATCTGATGCTCTGAATGTGTTTTTTGTAGCATAGCCAAAGACTGCACTTTCACACTACTGGATGAATTGTCTTCAGAGAAAGACTTACAGTTAGATGCTGCATTACCACATTTACTTTTCTGCCTGAACTCACACTGTTAAAGTATTTTATCTTAATAGATTTTGAATGAATGAATCTGTTTTCAATCAAATGCTTCTTTTGGGAGTCTCAGTCAACATGAAACAGACAATTTGGCTTATAAAATATTTTGTCTTGCAAATAAAATTTGGAGAGGATCTTGGCTCCAGATTAAGCACTTGCTTCACTGCTGAAGCCTAAGAACTGTAAGCATTACTACACTAGGATCTGATTCTGTGCCCGTGATTATCTGTAAGAATTTGCCAGTTACTTCAGCAAAGACAATTCAGAGTAGAAACTCTGGTATTATTTATCCAAGACTTGGCCATCCTAAACAAGTACATGAACACCTCTTCCTATTTGCAATGCAACATTGCTGTGTGCACAACGGTCAGCTAATCTGCTTGTGTCATAAAAGCCTTTAAAAATTAATGCTATATTTAATTCTTTGAGTTATAGTGTTCCCTGATAATAGCAGAACACATGGAAAGTAGGTTATTCCAGGTGTCATATAGGAACATCAAATAATTCTAATCAAACAGTCTGATAACAACATTCTTGATAATTTTTGTGACTTGATCTCATTTCAGATGAAGCGGCGATCTCTCCTGCCCCAACAATGTATTTTGCTGATACCATGTCTCCTAGTGGCTTTGGAAGCTGTACCTATAGACATAGATAAGACAAAAGTCAAAGGAGAAGGTCACGTGGAAGGAGAGAAGATAGAAAATCCAGTAAGTGTAATGAAATAAATCTTCAGTGAGATAAGTAGTTTGTTTTAATTATTAGTAGTCCAGCCATAGAAAGCTCCTATCCTGAAATTTAGATGTCTTTTACCGGAGCTGTATTCAGGGAAGAAAGGAATATCAGCTGGGATTATCAAACATGCTACTTTCTGCTGGGGTGGGGTTCCATTTATATTTGTTCTATTTTCTTGTCACTTCTCTGATCTGCTGAAGGTGAGATAGCAAACTGAATTGAATTCCCCAGCATACAGTGGAAAGAACTGTTTATTTTTTCGCAGGACTTCTTTGAAGTGACTGACTGAGTGGTGGCTTAGGAAATTCCATTCAGTGTTTCCAGTTCATTGCTTCCAATCGAAAAGGAAAATATTTGATTAGAAGAATTCAAGTACATTTCAGAAAAAGGAATTTTTTTCAACAGCAGACATACTGTGTTTGTGAGTGCTACAAGCACATCAAATAAAGATGAGTTTGAGATCTCAAATTTCCCGAAGTGCCAACTGTTTTTGTCAAGAAACAAATCTCCAATATCAGCTTTTAATAGCTGAACAGCGATGTTGTGCTATGAAAGCCAAATAAATTCTTTTGTTGAAGCTGACTTTCTTTCTTTCCGGAATGGAATTATTCTGTCTAGCACAGTTGTATTTGCTCTGGATTGGTCTTTTGGAGAGTGTTTAATTTGCACCACACTAACATAGGAAAAATCAGAGCGTAGCATATGCCACAGGAACCTTAGCTGATCTAGTAGGCTAAGTCCTGGGTGTAGCTCTGGTTTATCTGTCCTCAGTGCAGATGAACTAGTGCAGTTTCAGTAATTTTATCTTTGCTTTTAAATGTTTCCCAAACAGGCTATCAGCTTCTTTTTTTGAAAGATATGCTGATTAAAGCCAAGTAAAACTTCTGGCTGTTGCTTCTGGCAGATTGGAGGTGGCTGCCTTTAAAGGAGGTTTTCTAGGAAATGCAGCAAATAGTCTCAACATTCTTTTGCATCTGGAAGAAAAGAACAGCAGTATTCTGAACCACTCTTAAATTCTTATAATTAATGAATTGCACTGTTTGAAAGCCCCACTATGCTAACGTGATAGATGCTTGCATACAACATAGTTTCCTCAATGCCTTTCTCCTCTTTGTCATCTGTTGCTGAAACAAATTATTTCTAGGTTCCTACAAGACAAAGATGCAGATCACAAAAGTAGAAAATATATAAAAGAGCTGTAATGCTTGTATTGCGGAGAATTGGATTTCAGTTATATGATAGTATTTACATGAAATGTATTGTTTGGCAGTATATTCTATTCTAAAGTTAACATTCTTTTTTGAAGGATACAGGGCTCTATTATGATGAATATCTCAGACAAGTAATTGATGTCTTGGAAACAGATAAGCATTTCAGGGAGAAGCTCCAGACTGCTGACATAGAAGAAATAAAGGTAAGTTGAATATATTAATTGAGGCTAATTAAGTCTATCATAATGAACCCTGCAAGATGGACGTTATATATATATATTTTAAATCTCCAGATCCCTCTTGTATTTTGTGAGACACGTTTTCTGTTTACCTAGGTATTTATCACTTTCTGAGCTTTGTCTTTAGTAAAGGAACAGCAAGTTTTCTGTTAATTAAAGAATATCCCGTAGAATAATAATAATAAAAAGTACTCAAATGCATGGTTTCTGACTTCTGCCCATCGATTTAAAAGGCTGTTTGAGGTTCAGCACAGGTAGATACATCCTGATGTACCACAAAAAAGCTGCAAGCCTAGTTCTCACTCAGTTTTTCCTGCTGGGTGATTTGGAGCACTGTTTCAAACAGAGGTTTATATGCCTTCTGAAGTGAAGATGGTGCATCATTTGTTGATATGAAGTCATGGAAGGGAATTACAAGAAAGGAACGTTTTCTAGTCTGAGGAAATTGAGAAGCTGTGCTGGAAGCAACGTCAGTGTGCTGAAGCAGGTTTAAGATAGACTTCTGGCATTCTCTGCTGCTGTCCTTTCTTGAGTACCAGTCCAAATAGCGCACGCTCCCAAAACCTCATTGTGTTTTTGTCTTTGTACTCCAGTGGCTCTGTATGGTAGCTGTTCCACGTTCTCCTTTTATGAGCTAGAAATTTTGCACGAGACAGGCAGGAAACAGCCTAAAGCGCCAGAGAGGAAATCCTGCCTTTTGCATTTCTTTTAATCCCTCATGTTGCCATTGGCAGCTTTTGATTCCGCTTTCTTCTGTGCTATAACTAGGGTTACTCTTGCAGATTACTACGAATTACCAGAGCCTGATAAATATTCGTGCAGTGCATATTAATGGCTGTTGCCTTGCTTGTGTCTTCTCTCAAGTGTTACAGCTGTCATCAGTGGCTGAAGAAAAAGCACTGTGCGTTCAGCTAGCAGCTCTTTTGAATTAGTTTGAGAATGTTTGATCAAGAAATTTATTATTTCTGAACCTCAGAAGGTATTTCTGCTGCAAGGTCAAGCTTGTGCTCTTTAAAAGGAACAAATGTTTCTGGAGAGAGTTTCTAAACCTTTCTGGATTCTGCTCTGTGTCTATAACCATAGGCCTAAAGTGTTTTTAATATGTTCATTGAAAGACTTTTGAGATCCTTGTACGTATGGGCTACATTATGAGAAAAGCTAGAATTGGTCTGCTGTCTTGCAGCTCATATACAATGGGAATAGTAAAGGCTGCTTTCTTTTATGTTTTTATAGATCAGTTTTGTTTTTTGACAGAGTGGAAAACTAAGCAGAGAGCTTGACTTAGTAAGCCACCACGTGAGAACACGACTGGATGAACTCAAGCGACAAGAGGTGGCAAGATTAAGAATGTTAATTAAAGCCAAAATGGATTCTGTTCAAGGTAAGAATACAAAATCTAAGAAGGTGAACTGGGCACCTGTCCAGTACAAGCTAGACAAAATCGAAGTTACGCTGTCTTTGATGTCAATAGTAATAACTGTTATTTGAAAGTAAGAGTGTCCTTTTCGATCTAGACTATGGACAACAAATATGTATCTTTATAGGAAATTGAGGAGAAAATAAAAGCCATCTGTATTTTATAAATAGCTAAACTTGATTTGGGCAGTGGATTTTTCAGATACATCTAATCCTTTCTCATCTTTTTTGGGTATTTTTGTAGTGCATCAATTTACAAATAACTCACTGAGAAATAGCCATATTTTGATTGTTTTAGAATACAAGACTATGTTCCATGTATTTCAGGTAGGTTTTTTTTAATTAATAGTCATTTGACATTATGTTTTCATTTTTTCTTTTTAAGTTTTTACTGGTAGGAAGAGGCGTGTTTTACAGATTTATATCAAATGTTTGATATAAAGATTTGTATCAAATTCAGAAGATGATTTTTCTTATTTTTTGATGATTTTTCTTTTTTTTTTATTGCCTGAAGGCAATTTGAAGGTCCTGAGTAAAGAGGAACATTTAGGGTGCAAAAACTTATCCATAGCATTTTTTAATTATTAATTAAATCACTGAAACTTATATAGTTTTTTAAAATGAATTGAGTATGCATGTTCCTAAATAATCTGTTTGATGTATACTTAGCTGGGAAATAACACATACTATCTCTTTTTACTTTTTACTGAAGAAGTTTTAAGATTTTTACTTAGAACAAAATCTGTAAGTTTCTTCTTAAGTATCACTTTTTGAAGTGAATTAGTTTCCCAGAGATAAAGATCATAACAGTGGACTGCATGTTCTTGTTTTCAAAATGGTGTTTTTCACAAAGATGATGTAAGTACTGAATTTGCTTGAGCAGATTGTTTTCTTGCTCATTAAAAACATTACCAGGTTGCAGGGGGGATCCCACTAACTGGAATAGGTATTGGATCAAAAAGTCCTCCAAGAAGAAGGATCCTAATCCCATTAAGCCAGTCTTAGAGGTGGCAAGTAGGCCAAAGAAGCAGATATATGCATATATGTCTAGGGGTTATTATTGGAGTCAGGAAAAAAGTCAGATTAATTTGGGAAAGGAGCAATTTTTAGTACAGTACCTTTCCAATGAACGCTTTAGATGCTATCATAATACAGTGAATGAAGAATATAGAGTTTGCTGAGAACTTCAATATAACCTTCTTATCCTTTGCTTTCTTTTTCTGAAAGTTTTAGTTCAGAGAGTACAGTCCACCAGTAGCTGGACAGTGCACACCAGACCTCCACAGGAAGTGAGTGCATTGCCTCACATACCTATCAGACCCTGTGGTTCTTTTTTAAGTGGCTTTTTAGCTGCCAGGAGCCTAATCTCATGCTTATATTGCAAGCAAGCACTCCAGCAGCCGCCACAGATCAAGCGTGTTTACACATTCTGTCACTGTGTAAGTAAGTGTGATATTATATTTGGAAAGACCCAGAGCACATTGTACCTTTTCAGAATATTCAGATGGCTATTAATGTAATGCAATGCAATTCAGAAGAATTTTGTAAAGTTTATAGTGGGCCCTGCCACTGAATATTTCACATCACATGTAATTGTATGGCCAGATTATCTACAAAGCACAGCTGCATCTATGTGCTTATGCAGCACCTTGGGATACGTACAAAAATGCATTCTGTAGTAACAGCAGGTAGAGCTGTTTGATTTCCTTGTGTTTGTTCTTCTAATATTTTCCATGTGGTACAACTTAATATCTTGGTCCTTTATCTGATTAAGACCAGCTTTATTTGCACTCAGATGGATCAGGTCCAACAGACTTGGACATATGTTTTTCATATATTCAGTCTTGATCCAGATGTGTTTTTAAACATTTGTACCAAGATCCTGCTAGACTGACTAGTACAGGACAAGAATGTTAGGAGTTGGATGACTTTCTCCAGGATCAGCTCTTAGATAATGCAATAATGTGACCAGTAAATACTGTCAAACTGAATGAGCTGTTTCTCTATAAATAGATTTGGGGGGATTTTATTATTTTGTTTGTTTTTAAAATATTCTAATACTACACT
Organism: Tympanuchus pallidicinctus; assembly: GCF_026119805.1. NCBI lineage: Eukaryota > Metazoa > Chordata > Aves > Galliformes > Phasianidae > Tympanuchus > Tympanuchus pallidicinctus. Next base: position 11,185,683 of record NW_026294747.1, read on the forward strand.
TCCAAAAAACGTTCCATAAACAGACTAAGGCGTGTATATTTCAGCAAAAATTATGATCTCATCAGGGATAAATGTGCCCTAGACAATGTTTGCTGCTCTGTGATAATATGAATAAAGCACTGAGTGTGAGAGTAATAGTTTGCCATAGGATAACAAGTTCAGAATTATCTTTTCCTTTAATTTATTTTTTAAGGCAAATCAAGTCTTTTTTACTAGCCCATTTAGTAAAAGCTGTTCACAGTTGTTACCCATAACATACTAAAGTGTATGCTGCTTAAGATAACATTATTATTTAGCATTAACAGTCAGAAAAAGGAACACTTGAAAAGCTTGTAATTGTAGAAATGTACTTTATTGTTAATGCAGTTTGTATTGATATTACTGGATGTCCCTGTTGTAAGAAAGGAGAAATGTTTGCAGCTTTTAGACAAAGGACTTGACTCTCTGCTGTCCTATGTTTCTTGTTTTGCACAAATGAGATTTGAATTTCGGGTTATCAGATTTCATTTTCAACCATGTATCTTGCCACGTCTATCTATCTGTTTATCTATCTATCTATCTATCTATCACACACACAGTGAATGTTTCATTCGCAAAATATACCAGGCAAGTTAGAAGAGTTACAATTCTCAGATACAAGTTGTTAGCTGTAATAGCTGAAGTTACATCTCATTTTTATAAACAAAAGAAGGATAAAATGTTTTGGTTTGTAGAGCTCAACTGATTGTACATTTCCTTGCTGAAAGGCAACCTCAGTATATTAAATTATTGTGTGCAGTGCAACACCTGGCACACTAGAAGGAATACAGTGCAAATTGCTGTCAAGTGTACTGATCTCCTTCAGGGAAATCTGCTTTATAAGTACTAACATAGATAAGACACTCAAGGCACAAACACCTTGTGAAAGTACTGAAATTCCTGATCTTTCTTGCTTTCAAACTTAGTTTAATGTTTTATGTTTGTACCTGTGCCTCCTTCTTTCAGATACTGGCATAGACCATCAGGCTCTCCTTAAACAGTTTGAGCACCTGAACCATCAGAATCCTGACACGTTTGAGCCTAAGGACTTAGATATGTTGATCAAAGCAGTAAGTGCTAAATAAAAAGTGCTGGGGGTTATATTTTATTTGCATTAATTACATTTTTTCATCTGTTAAAGGCAAATGCTTTATATATACTTTTTCTTTTCTTTTTAAAGGAATGAGTTGCAGTTTTCTGTTTCAGAGAAGAGTCAGTTGTCTGCATGGCACGCTTGAAAGCTTTGTTGCTAAAGAGACCATACATTTTGGCATGGCATGCTTACAGGATTTGCATTCATGTGCCAGTAACGGCCAACTTTGGGAATAAAAAACAACTTTCTGAAATCATTTGAATTAAACATAGTATTAAGAGAAGCACATCCCTCCCAAACCTATTTCAAAGTGATTTAAGTGTCTGACAGATTGGCATAAATAGTCATCCCTAAAGTAGTCATTTGAATTTGGGGATCTGTTATACATACATCTGAAGGAGAGCAGAATTAAGATATCAGTATCAGAAGTTGCATATATTGAGCATGGAATTTGATGTCCAAATAGCATCAACAAGTGACACTTTTTTTTTTTTAAATTCCAGTCAGTGTTTATTAAGACAGTACAGTTAAACTAAGCATGGAATAGGTTTTTTCAACTGCTGTGAAAAAATATATTTTCCTGAGAGGGAAAAAGAGGATGTAAGTCTCAGTTGTATGACAACACTGCGTTTCTGAGAAGGCATTTTATATTTTCAAAGTAAATGGGAAGACTCTTTAAAAATAAAATCTGTTTTAAGCTTTGTTCATTTCTTGTAGATTTTTCTACCCTTGGAAATTTTAACCTCAATTTTTCTGTAAAATTTTTCTCTCAGTATATATTTACATATATAGTAAAGTTTCTTGCTGTTTCTGAGAGCATCGCTGCTGAGAAAATTCTCATTGGTTAGGAGAAGCATATCCTCAGCAGGGCAGGTCTTTCTCTTGGACGTTGTTTTTCTTCTCTTATTAGCAGAGATGTTGACCTGTTGTAATGGGTAATGGGGGGTAGTGGAGGTGTTAGAATCATTTATGAGGAGGTCCAATTGATCAAAAAATTACAGATAACAGAAAGACTTTATCAGGTACGAATGTGTTACTTTGAAAAGCACTAGAAGACTATAACTTTTAATAACTTGAGCTGAAAATGATACAGCTTTAAATCTTATATATGTCAGAAATTCTCACACTTTTCTCTCCATTTAAATGGTTTTGTTGATTTAATCTGTAATAAGCTGCTGGATAGTAGCATTGTAATACTGCATTAGTAATGGAAAGGTAAACTAGAAATTCTTATACTATTTGATGCTATGCTTATTTTGCCCAGGACGTACTTTATTGTTAACTAATGAGAAAGAATACCTCAATGCTTTCTTACTGAACTGTAGTTGCAAAAGATTTCTAAGCAGTCAAACTTTTGCAAACTAAGTTCTTTGAAAGTAACAGAAGGAATGAGGAAAGATGTTTTCTTTCGCTGTCAAGTGAAGGAGGACCACCACCAAGTTTACTTCATGCTTAAGAAGGGAGTGGCAATATGGACAGCCTTGTCCACGTACCTGGATGATTGTTTTTCACATGGTAATGTATGACATGCATTAACATAATCACGTGGTGTTTTCATGTGTACATAATATCTATATTTATAGGCTACAAGTGACCTGGAGAATTACGATAAAACCCGCCACGAGGAATTCAAGAAATATGAAATGATGAAAGAACACGAGAGGAGGGAGTATTTAAAAACATTGGATGAAGAAAAGAGGCAGCGCGAAGAATCCAAATTTGAAGAGATGAAAAAGAAACATGGAGATCACCCTAAAGTTCACCATCCTGTAAGGCTACAGTCTATTCTTACGCGTTTGGAAGGAGGGTTTCCTTTCCAGTTGATAATGAGAAGGATGTATTATGTTTCTTCTCGTGATTTGCTTCTTTTCATTGACGTAGAAGCAGAGGAGTAGTGCTGAGAGCTTTAGAAAACCCACCACATATACTTCCTTTATTTCTGTATTCTATTTACTGTCAGAATCATTATTTACAAAGTAGCTAAAATTCGAAAAGAGAAAAGAGGGGTATTTGAAAATGTAGGGATTCCTGCAGGGAACTGCATCACAGCACAATTTGCTGTAGGAGCAGCAACTGATTGAATTTACTTCAGCTGTTGATTCTAGATGAATCTGTGTATCCATGACTGATAATTATAGGCATTCCTTTCCTCAGAATATACCTTTTTTTTGCCTTGTCTTTTTCCTTGAGCCTTTCTATCTAATAAAAGTATGTGACCAGACTTAAAGGAAATTATAATGATTATATTTTGAACATTACTAATTAAAAAAAAAAAAAAAAAAGCCTGTCAGAGAAATTGGAGAAACTGTAATACAAAAATGCAAAGGAATGTAAAAGTACACTTAATCATCTTCTGAATATTTTTCTTTGTAACCAATTTATAGGGAAGCAAGGATCAATTGAAAGAGGTATGGGAAGAAGCAGATGGGTTAGACCCAAATGAGTTTGACCCCAAAACATTCTTCAAATTACACGGTAAGAGATTTTGTTTAACATTAATTTAATTAGCAAACACTCTGACTTTCTTTTATGTCCTCAGCAAAAGATATGTTCAGCAAATTTGCATTATGCGGGGAAAAAGACTTAGAACTCAAGCAAGTTGAGTGAATCCAGAGGTAAAGAGGAGAAAATATCTGCTGTCATCCACATCTACTGTGGAGTCAAATGGGGCCTACATGTTGAAAATGGAATTTTGTTTAAATGCTCAAAAAATGAAACAGCAATAACGAGAAGTAGTTGCTCAGTGAAGTAAGAGTATTTACAGGTCTGTCCACAGCCATAACTTTGCTCATACACTGTACACCAAGGATAAGACCTCAAGGGTGTGTTGAGGAAGACCTGCTTTCTTCACGTCTTTGCAGAGAAGTACCCCTTATGTTTGAAGGGGTAAAATTGCTTGACGCTTCTAACACTGCCTTAAAAAAAACTAAGTCCAAAGTGCTTCTCAACGCTTTTTGAGCAGTCTGCAGTTAGAAACAGTGAAATAGTAGCTGAGACAAGGATGCATCTCAGTAGGCATTTTGCTTTAAATGAGGTTATTTAAATACGTAGCAGTCTAATGAGTGCTTCATAATCAAGTATCCTTAAGCAGAACCTGTTATTATTGGGCTGTTAAGGGTTAGATGGTACAAAGAATTTGACCAATGCCAATGATGATAATTTAATTAAAGTGTTACAGATTAAGTCTAGTCTTTTATTTTGGTTTATAAATATATAGAAAGAAAGCCTTATTTCTTCTTCCTAGAAAGAGATCGTGAAACATAATTGTCTGAAATTTTTTGGTACTTATTTTATGCATGTTATATCAAAACAGCAGTAGCCAAAATAACCTTTTCCTTGGGAGCTTAGGGCATCAAAAACTTTGAATTAAACAAAAAAGACTGCATAATAATAGTCATTTGAAGTAGCCGTTCCCTTTCTATTTCAGAGGTTTTATAATATTATTCAGAATTGAATGTAGCATGCAAAGTATATTGTTACCAAGTAGTCTGTTATTTGCATTGGTCATCAAGACTAATTTTATACTGCTATTTTTTAAAGCATTGCATGTTTATGTAGATTTTTACAAAATTCTCTTGTTATTTTGGAGTTGTACTGTTGGCTAACAATATTTTTCTGTTCACTTCTGTTACTCTTGGGTCTGTTTACAGATTTAGTTGTTAAATTAGGACGAATTGTTCTCAGCTATGTTTTTTGGCAGTTGCGCTGGGTGCAGTCTTGTGACCTAATTCATCTTGCTGAGGACAAGGGGCAGTACTTCAGACTTATTCAATCACTTGTTAACAGCCAGGTAGTGAAAGGTGGTGATACGGATCAACTGACTCTTGATAAAAGCCAGAACAGAAAAGCTGGCCTATGAAACCAGAATCTCCTTAAACTGTATTTATGATCTATGTGGGATGTATGCATTGATGCTTAATCCATGGAGACTTTCTGTCCATAATGAACACGTATTTTCAACACTTCTTATTTTAGATGTCAATAATGATCGTTTCCTGGATGAGCAAGAATTGGAAGCTCTGTTTACAAAAGAGGTAAAAAAAAAAAAAGAAAAAGAAAAAAAGACCAACCTGAAGGTTCACTTGTTTAAAAAAATATTTGAAGGAATGCTTGTTTTTTCTTCAAATGCATATGGAGGTTTTGGACTACAAATAAAACAATTTGTTTTGATACTTAAGCACCCTTAATATTTATACGCAATTGTAAAAATATACAAAAGCTGGAAAAATAAAGTATTTCAATCTTAGGACTCAGATAATAGACATGTATTTATAGATGATACAGTCTTCTGCCAGAAGTTCAATTGAGATTTCATTATTAATCCTCTGGACAATATACCTGTAGAATTTGCAGTGTAGAGCTGCAAATCTGCTTTGGCTCAATGTGGTCTAGTAGGTTTTGAAGCTGAGTAGCTGTGCACATTCAGTGCCAGTCATAAACCTTATAGAGAGAGAGAAAAAGGGTCACACTCACTTGAAAATACTTAGGTTGTATTTCTTGACAAAGAATCAAAATGAATTCATTTGCCTCATCAGATGTAATTGCTGTACAATGATGGACAGCACACTGTAGAAGTGGCAGCAGGGATTTCACATTATTTACATCTAGCTAGTTTGGATCACAGGTACGTTTGGTAAAGCAGGCAATCCTTAGTTTCTTTAAGCTGCACTTAAAAAGCAAAAATATTAGTACTTTTTTGCCTCCCAGAGTGGCAGCAAGATGCTACAGAAACAGTTAGTAAACAGAAGGCCTTGGCTTTCATTTTATTGGTAGGTTCTGTCTTCTCGTAACAAAGAAAAGCTTCCCATGCAAAGATCCAGTATTATAGCTGGCACTAATGAGCTTTAGAATTTGTTAGAATTCCTTTTAGATTTCATGAATCAGGGAGTAAATGTGCTTTAGCATACACATGCAAGATTATAAATCTGAACTACTGTGGAAGTGAAATTTTCAAAATACTATTTTTTAATGGTACGTACTGGTTGTTGTAATCCCTTTATGTGCTACAAAAATGTACAGCAGTCTTTTTTGATGTGTGTCCCAGCATTTCACAATCTGGGGCCTTTTTACCTGTGACAAAGAAAGCTAAGCTAAATTGCTTAGAAAACTGAAGAGAAGCAAATAAACGTGTGAACTCACCAGAAAGACACTGTTTAAGAAAAGAAGTGGACAGTTAAGCTTAGCACTCAGTTTATCTTGTGATATCCTGAATGCTTATGCTGTGGACAGCATGCTCTGATAAAACAAAGAACTGCTCTTTCCTGTTCAAGAAACTCTGGAAACTCAACTTGCGTTGAATCAAACATGAATGCAGACTGCATGCTGAGGTCAGTGTCTAAAGCACTGAATTTCAGCAGACCACATGAATTAACCGGGAACTTCTTCCTTACCAATGATGACGTGCTCACTTGTTACCTAAGTACTATGGTAAAAGAAGTGATTTACACTTATACACATGCTTGGAAAAATGATGAACTCACATTTTCATCTGTCTCAAACTACTATTCCAAATCCATCACTTGAATGAGCAGTCCTTTCTCCAAAATAACATTTTCTAAATTTGAATTTCAGCTAGAAAAGGTTTATGATCCGAAAAATGAAGAGGATGACATGGTTGAAATGGAAGAAGAGAGGCTGAGAATGAGAGAACATGTAATGAATGAGGTATAGACTAATGTTTAACAAACCTGATGTTTTCCTACTATGTTAAAAAAAAATAGTCCTAATACTAAGGATTGTCTGAGTACAGCAAAAGGGCTTAACACTGTTATTAGTGCTGAGATCAGAAAGCCACAGTTTTCAGGCCCTATCTTTGGTCGATGTAAATGCCTGCAGACTGGATCTGTTTTCATTTAAAGAAATTCCAGAGGAAGATTTGTACTATAGCCTCACTTTGCAAGTACTCAGATTTAATACAAATTCCCAGTGAATTTTGTTAAACAGGGAGGACTGTGAATGTCCTCTTACACTTGGCAGTAGGGTAGCATTCTGTGGAAAGACAAAGGAAAGCACTATCTTCAGGTTTTTGTGCTTCCAAAAGAGTCGTGAGCTCAAGGCATTATCTATGACTCTGAGTATTACTGGTTCTCATTAGTTTTTTGTTCAGGAGGCAGAGGAAAGGGAAGAGGATGTTTTGAATCACTCTTTTTTCGAATGTATTTTTTCTCTATTCAACTTTATTTCTTAAGCTTGAGGATTAGAGCAAGCCTGGACTTCTTTTACTCATGAAGGAAGGAATTTCTTCTATTCCCCTTAAGGGTTTCTGACACAGTTTCAGCCTTGTTTGTTTTGAAATCTCCCTATCCAACAGTAGAGATTGCTCTGACTCAGAATTACACTGTTATTATCAAAAAGCTACAATTTTTTTTTCTCAAAAACATCAGGCATGCTACTATGAAGCACTGGGGCTGCAGCCACACATTTTTCCGATTAATTGCCAAATGAAACGTGAGGATTTACTTTTTATTTCCATTTTTATTTAACTATGTGAACTTATAAGAAACATCTTTAGAATATGTTACAGGCATTCATTTGAAAATGGGATAATTTAAAAAATAAAATGGTTGTATTTGAAGGTATTTATGTAACAAAATTAAATGTTTTCTCTACCAAAACCCATCCTGAGTTTAATTTTTTGCTTCAAACAGGTTGACATCAACAAGGACAGATTAGTAACTTTGGAAGAGTTCCTACGAGCTACAGAAAAAAAAGAATTTTTGGAGCCAGATAGCTGGGAGGTAATGAGAACGTATTCCAAGTGCAACATACAGTACTATTACCATCAGTCTAACCAGGAAACCAAATGGCTTGTCTGACCTTTGCCTTTTTTCAGTCCTGTTTTGGTATGCGTGTGGTTAAATGCTCTAGCTAAATGCGATGTACAAAATGTAACAGTCTAATACAGTGCAGATGTAATCTTTGTGGTCCACACTCAAACAGAAACAGTCTTGCACTGCCACCACGTGGATCCTAGAAGATCTTGATCCACGTGCTTTTCAAAGATAAAATGCACATTTCATTTATGAATCACTTTAAAGGGGAAATATGAGCTCAGTTGGAAGCAAGAGGATTTTTTTTCCTCCTACCTCTGAACTTGTAATAGAATCTTGCTAAGAAAATAGCTGAGAAATAGCTATTTTACTGTTTAAGTGAACATACTAGCTCTTTACATTACGATTTAGTGTCTTCTAGTGAACTGTAAAATTCAGCTAATAATTATTTCAGAGGAAAGATAATCAAAATAGGTATGCGTTCCTACCCAAGTATTCCTGTTTGTGTTTTCTTGCAGACACTAGATCAACAGCAGCTGTTCACTGAGGATGAACTGAAGGAATTTGAAAGTCATATTTCTCAGCAGGAAGATGAACTCAGAAAGAAGGCAGAAGAACTTCAGAAACAGAAGGAGGAACTACAGAGGCAGCATGACCAGCTTCAGGCTCAGAAACAAGAGCTTCAGCAGGTACACTTGACACAACAGTATTTTTTCTCTCCCTTCTGTGTTCTCATACGTGTAAAGGCTTATGACAGTCCCCAGCTCTGGAGCATCTTTCATCTTGATTTCTCTTAGGAATCTCAGTTGAATTTTAATCAGCAGTAGTACTGCAGCATGTCATAATCCATTACTTCAGATTATAGCAAACAGTGAAAGCATCTCAACTTAGTAGTTTTCCCGCTAACCAAGACTCAACGTAATGATGTGCATATATTTCCTGTGTGTATTCACTCATATCAGAGAAAGTTGACAGAGTGAAGTTTTTCAACTGTGTTACTTTGTTTTTTACTAGGTTGTAAAACAGATGGAACAAAAGAAACTGCAGCAAGCAAATCCACCTGCAGGACCAGCTGGAGAACTGAAATTCCAGCCCCGTATGTATCTTTCTGTAAAGTTTGTGTACTTTAAGATCTCCAACATTAAAGTCATTAAAAATACATTTTCTGTTCAAACTCTTAATATAATGTGATTTTAATTATCTCTGTAGGGAGTGTTATTAAGATAGAAGTATGGAAGCCTTTTAAAATGTTACTGAAATCTCAACAATTTTATATTTGTAGGGGAAAAAAAAAAAGTTCTGACTTATAGCATCAGATGGACAGAGAAAAGATTGCATTTTTTTTGGAGTGTTTTGCATGTCAGTCTAAAAATAGTGAGATCTAGGATAACTCTGATATTCAGAGAAGAGTAGGGGCATACAAATGACCACGCCTGTCTAATGTCCTATGGCTGCATTACCAGACATAGGTGCATTCAGTGTATTTTGCCTTGTGCAAACATGCTGTAATATACCTCAGTTGAGTAGCAAGAATGTGAAATTACAGTAATTTAAGCTTCACTGCTTGTTGTCCAAGCATGCTCCTGATCCCAAGATGTCTGCACAAGCACTAATGTTGGTGCACCTATCATTTAATGGCTATCAGTAGTTAGGCAGCTAGATGAAAGTTGTCTCTTAGCTGTTACTCTCTTAGCTGTATCCTAGAATTTCAGATTGTAATCCAGAATTGTGGTCCCAGTCCCTGACTGGGAAACAAATCAAAACATTGAAATGCTTTCATCATGTTTGTCCTCTGTGGTCAGTTTATCTGCATTTGAGCACAACACGATGTGACAAGTTTTAGACAACATGAGCAACCAATTGCTTCAACGTGCACAGACAATAAGGTCACAATAAATCATTCCATATGATTACTGATAACAAAAAAGTGGTCAGGTATATTTTAACACTTCTTAGTTCTGTTCTTCCATACATGCAAACATTTTCTTCCCCATCTAGAAACTAACATGACTTTATTGGCTTCCATGTTTATGTGCTAACATTATCAGCACAGCTCAAAGAATTTTTAACATATTGAACATGAATCTTTGGGCTGTATCCAGTCAGCCTTTTGAATATTGGAAGGACTTAACAGCACCTTTGGGGCCAACAGTGAAGTTTCAAACCTGAAATGCCATTTTCAGTGATTACAGCTCACTTTGCTGAGTATCCTGGAATTATATCCTCAAGGTACTCAGTTCTATGTGCAAAGCAAGAAACAACGGAATTTGAACATCAGTTTCATTTTGTCTTTCATTTGCTTCAAAGCTGCTTGGGGCTAATATCAATTTATATCCCTTAGTTACAATAGCTTCTCTTTGTCTTCCCTTCAGTAAAAACACAGTTTGTGATAGCAGATTCCTTGGACTTGGTTCAGTGATACATTTTTTAACACTGGCAATAACTGATAGCGTTCTTAAAACTTTACACAAAAATAATACAAAAGTTTTTGTAAAGTCATTAGACAAGTATCCTAAGCTCTCATTTTATTAGCCAAAACTATTCACTATTCATTGTCTGAGTTAAGGAGGTCCCAACTATGAAAGCTGGCATTCTGAGGGAGGCAGAGGGAGAAAGTTGTAAAGATTGTCAGCGCAGTAAGGATTAAAATACAGAAGCAAGTTGCTCATTTTTTTTTTTTCTTCAAGCTTGCTATGTTAGGATTAAAGGTTTCATAAACATGTAGTATGTTTTAGAAAGAACAGATTAGTATCCAAAAAGAGATTATATAAAAAAAACATTTTTACTGAAAACAGAAGCAACTAGTAATCTAAGAAATCCTGAATATAATCATTTTGCAGCCTGTTGGGTAAACTCAACCTGATTTCATTGTTAGTCTTCCAATTACAAAATAAAAACAGGTGGTTCAATTTGATTGTCTGTACACTAGAAACATTACTTTAGAGACTTCTCACATATGGAGCTCATTTAATTGAAAAATTTTAAGCAGTTTTATTCCTGTTTTACAGCTGGCGAACACAAAATTGACGAAGCACCAAAACATCCTGCAGGAGGTGATCAGCCTTTACCACCAGGACATATCCAAGAACCAGCTGCTAGAACTGATCAAGTTCACCCTTAACCACTCGTGCCTCAACTTTATAGCATCTTTATTATTTTGGGGGGAGGGTAAAAGGCAGGAAAGGGAGAGGGACAAAAAAAAAAAAAAGGGTAATGAACTCTCCACTTTCTTTCCCAGATTGTAAAATCACTGGGAATGTTAGAGATTAAATATCAATCAGACTTGAATCATAAATCAATTTTCTCTCCAGTACATCAGTAAGAAAGGCAGTGGGGATTATTTAGCAGCTATAATGGAGGAAAAAAAATAAGGAAACTTATTATTAAAGGTTTTTATGGCCAAGGGACTCAGCTCTTGGACTTCTCTGTTATGAAAAGAGGGAGGAGATGTCTGTCATTGTGTGTTTAGGCATGAATTGCTACCTTTTCTGAGAAGCAGCAGCAAACTGAACTGAATATCAAGTTAGGTCTTGTTTTATGTAGAGACTCTTTCCAGAAATGTTGAGAAGCAAAGTACAGGGAAACAGATCATAGACAAAGGCCTACCGTTCCCAGTACTACCAACCCCTTTCTTTTGAGACCAAATAAAAATGAAAATTCTTACTCTCAACTTTTAGAAAATTTGCACTTTCTAAAATTTAACCACCACAAACAATTGCATGGGACAGTGAATACTTTTCATGTTTACAGAAGCCTAAGAATTTCGCTGTAAGCCTTCAAAAGGAATACTGTACTTCTAGTGGATTGGTCTGAACTCTCCTTGTTAAGATTAATTCTGTGTAGCGTTGGCTCACTCATTTGGCTCTGGGGATAGTTCTTTTGTCCCTGTTTCTTTCATCAGGTGCCAAGTGATCTCAAAATTTTGCATGCGATTAAATAAGCTTTTTATGTTGATGGAAATTTGTACAAAACAGAACAAGACTCACTGTCTTTTTCTGCACAGATTTTCCTACCTCTTGTGGTAATACCAGATTTTTCAAAATGCACCTTGTGCTTCTAAAAGCTGTTCTCAGACATGAATCTTTGACTTAAGAGTCTCACTGTTAATATGTACTTGTCTTTCAGCAGTTAGTTGATGTAGGTTTATGAAATGTCTAAAACAAGGGTGCTACTTGATTGCATTGTTTTGGTACAGAACCAGGATAGCTCCCTCATATCGTAAGCCACGATTTTTCAAAAACCAAACAAAAAACCAACAACAAAACAAAAACTCAGCAGCAAAAGTTGTCTTTCCTGTGGGTTTCGCTATAATGTCAAAAAGCTGTGTGATTGTCCTTCCTTGTCATCCACTTCAGCCCGAGTGTAAAGCCTCCTTCTTTTTCTAGCTTTGTGTTTGTTGTTGTTAAAAAAAAAAAAAAAAAGAAAAAGGATTGCTCTGACTGTATAACGTTGGCTCTGAACTGATACACACACACCTTGGCAAGCATCCTTTGTATTTTCTTCCACTTCCGTGGCTAATTGCTTACACTGTCATTCAAAGAGATCATTTGGGTTTTGAGCAAAGAAATAGGCACGCATCTCCTAAGAAAAGATGTTCCTTTCAGAGTAATACTCAAACATTTTAGGCAAACTCAAAGACAGGTGGCAGTTAAAGTTTTGTATTGATATTTCATATTTAAGTTTCTCACTGAAGACTTGTGATTGATAGAGGCTAGTCATATTCCTTACATGCTTAATGCTTCTTGCAGCAAAATTGAGCATATTCGTGTTCTTTACACAATGTAAGAAAACTCGTTGCTGGAATGGATTAGGTTTCTTTATCTGTTTCATATTGTTAATTATGACATCACATTTAATTCATTTCTACCAGTCCAGCAATTAGATTTACTTTGTTGTTGTTCTCTCTGTGAGTTGTCAGTATCTTAATTTGTTTCTAATTTTAGTTTCAAAAGCCACTGTTTGTTACTTTCATGTAATTCTAACATCAGTTTATATCTTTGTCAGGAGGCTGAAGTATGTTTCTACAACTGTTTGAGAGAACTAGACATAGTTACAACTACAACCAGAGTAACATCATTTCCCAGTGCAGTCTTGGCTTTAGGTGTGTAAGCATAATAATCAGGAGCAGAGCAAGGAAAGAGGAGAACAAAGGGTGAGTTATTCTAACATCACAAAAAAAGGAGGGAACATTTTTCCTTCTCCTTGTACCACATGAAATTTTACAAAGACTGAGTGATGCAGCAGGAGTTTTCAGAGAATCAAGGACTGAAACTTTGAATGCATTTCTACCATATAAATCATTCTTCCTTCATGTTACATCTGCCTCATCACTAATGTTACTATAGGTAATGCAGTATATGCTCTCAAGTGCTTGCCACAGTTCAAGCTTTGTTTTCATTGCAGCGTTACATTTCAGTTTTAAGAATCTCACTCTCCCTGAAATGGAAGAAAAGTATTTTATCCCCTTTACATTATTTACTTTATACATTATTATTTAAATACACAGAGAATTTTATAAAGAACTATTGTAACATGGGTGCTGAACTCGTCTCATGCTAGCCACAGGGTAGTGTAAGTTGTGTCTAAAGGAGATGCCTAGAAGAAGCCAGAGTTTTCATTTATTATTTCATCACGAGTTAACAAGAGTTCCCAGTTTTGCATTTCAACTAACCACTGAGCTGCATTCAGCATAAAATAATGCATATCTTTCCTTCCATTGCTGTCTGGTACCTAAATGTTCTCGTCAGTGTTAATTTTATTGATAGGCTTGCATTTTAACAATATACTTAGGTTCATTTTTTAGAAGTAAAAACAGGCAGTTTTCTAAACTTTAGAATTATTGATTGGATTTATTTCTAACAACGATCAAAGTTGCAGTCCAGCTGTCAGATGTTTGTGCTAAATTGTGAGGAAGTCAATGCCTTAGTTCACAGTAACACTTCAGTCTCCTACTGAGCAGACACTAAATTTGCTGCCTAAACGTTTTTGAGATGAGAGTTCAAATTACAAATTCATACTTGTCTGTCCAATTCAGAATCTGATATGAATCATTATCTGTTCCACAATTCTGCATAGATAGCGAGGACTGAGTGGGTGTTTTCCCAGAAGATGGTCAGTCAGGTCTGGTCTACCAGCAAACAGGCCTGACCTGGTACTGCCCATCTTGTTGTCCTCTGGGGAAAGGACATTATTCTTCAGACCTAAGCTAACGAGATCTCAATCTGAGCATAATCAAATTATTTTTGAGGATTAATTCTGAGATAAACTTTATCTCACTGTAAGGAACATCTGACTTAGAAGTTATGCAACACGCTAAAGTCCTACCTACACAGGGGAGATGTAACTGATTTGACCCTTCTTTAACACAGCTTGTTTTCAATGATGACATCTTTCATTAGATTCTCTTGTCCATAACAGAGACTGAAAGTATTACATTATCCACTTAAAGCATGTTTTCTTCTATGGTATGGATTTCTCAGGAGCTTTTTAAAAGATTTTTAAAAACTTCACTTACAGCTGTGTTGGAAAGTAGAATGCTACAATTGCAGATAAACAAGGGACTGGAATATCATGGGCACCAGTGCTTTGACCTGTACTCTGTTTTTCCTTTAGGAGGTGATTTACAGGAAAATTGAATGTAACCTCATAGAGGCATCACTTCCAAGATAAATGTGCAGATATTTTGTTCTGTACTTGGCTGGGATTTCAGTAGGAGGATTAAGGGGTAAGATTTGGTCAGTGGTGTATAAATTTTTATCTTGCAGTGCAATATATATGTAAGAAAAAAAGCCCCAGTCCATAGTTTGTATTGATTAGTTTTTAACTGGATTAAACTGAATCTCAGTGCAGTCACAGACTTACAGTGTTTTATTTTAAGTGGGTCAGAATGAGGCAACTGCTGCCAGCAGGCAGCACCACGGCCAAGGAGCATTCCCTTCTGCTTCCTCCTGTTGGCCCACTAGCTTGGGGACCAGAGAGGGGCATGACTCAATGCAGCCCCAAGTCTGCTCCCAAGAGAGAACAGGTGATGTTTCAAGGTGCTGACACTGCATTGTTTTTGGGTTTGCATAGGGGGTGAGCATATCCAGCCAGGTATGGCTGGGCAGGCTTTGGGCTGTGCACAAGCACGTGAAGTCTTTGTGGCTTAGATCTTGTGTATAAGCTCATTTTTGCCTTCCTGTTTGTTGCGTGCTTTCTGGAAAGAGGTAAAAATATTTCACAAACAAATAGACATCTTTTATTCTTCCTGACACCGGCTGCATCACCACAATAGCTATTCACTCACTAAATAAGTATTTGAATGCTACACCTCCTGTATTCATAAAAAAATAAACTAATGAAACTGCACCACCATGAGAAACTAGGTATTAACATCACATACTTCCCTGAGATGTTCCAGTTCAAAAGAGAAATCCTGGAAAAGTAGAAATACCACATGCGTTACAGTAGCAGATTTTGCTATAGGTTGCTTGTTTTTATTTACAGATCCTGTCTTCAAATCCAGGTATCAGCCATTTCAGGATATCAGAATTGCAGTGACAGTGTGTATTTTGGGGGAGATGCATGGGACATGATGGCTCATGGAACTTCCATTGTGTACAGTATGTAAGCATAGTGTTGGTAAGCACACACTGAATAAGAAAAAAACAATGTATGGTGACATTCTTTAAGGAGATGAAGCTCTGAGGTGTATGGAGTGTCCTTTTGTAATGTAAGCAAATGCCAGGAGCTGTCATTAATGTTTACTCTAGAAGTCCTTTCTTGTTTGCATCTTCAAATGTCTGTTGCTAAAATTAAGAGGTAGTCATAGCACTGAAAGATGAGTCCCATCTGGAAACACAGCAGCACTTAGCAGACCTAGGTTACATTTCTAAAAGATTTTATTTTGCTACTTAGTAGGAAATAGAGAAGTAGCTTGAGTCCCATAATTTACACAATTGCAGATAGCAAGCACCAAAACAATTTACTAATGCCCTAATTTTTTATGTTTTAATGCCTTAAAAGCTGCACTTAAATGATGTGTTAAACAGCCTGCATCCTTGCTTATACAGTAAAGCAAAATATCATGATGGAAAGAGGTTTTCTTTTTTAATTGTTTGTTTCTCCCCAGATATACCCAAGTTTCTAAACCTGGTACATTTGTCATTTACAAATACACAGATAGAGCAGCATTACAATGCTGATCTCTCCGCACATTAAGAGGGCATCAGTTTCTGAGTTCCCCTCAACAGGTGACACTGGAGAAAGCAGGATGGAGGCACAGGCAGCCATCTACCATCTGTATCATACCAAGCTACCCTGCTTCATGAATTCAGAGCCCACGTAGCAGGAGAGGAAGTATTATTCAGCCATGACTTTGATACTCTATGCAAACTTGTATGCATGGAAATTTCACAAAAAGACTCCATATACTTTAGTAGCAATGAGCGAAATTCTATACTGCATCTGTACTAGAGACTACTCAGACATTGCCAGTGCATTTAGTACCACGGGGGAGTGACACAGCGTCTGTTATAAAATTGGAGTGATTTCTAATCATGTATAGTCGCATACCATTTTTTTCCACTAGAGGGAGTTCGAGAGTGCTCAGTAATCCTAATCTCAAAAGCGCGTTAAAAAGCAGTCCGGTGGCATAATAAAACAGGAGGGTGAGGACTGAATGATCCCTCAGAAGCCAAATTAAAACTGCCATGTTTTAAAAGGGCTCTTTCCACCCTTAGAGATTTCTTAAAATATGCTGTTTCCTTTCTGAAGAGACTCTGAAAGTAAGAACTAAACGAACAGTGTTTTTCCTGAACACAGACATCTCCATACTGTACTTGATCTCCAAGTACAATCCACCATATCTGGATATCAACACCATGTGAATCACCTCGTATTTTAAAAAGCCCAAGATGAGAATCAGGAAAGGACACTGTTTGTGTTTATAGATGAAAGCCCTTGTCATTCTAGCATAGGATTCTACTCATCAAACAGCAAAATAAAAAAAGGAATGCTGCAACATTTCTGTCAAAAATACAGCTAGGAGATGCACATACCAAGTCATGTCATTTCAATGCTGCTTAAGGACTAGCTTCTTCAGCAGTAGTTGGTAAGCTGTTTCATATCAGCATTTTGGGGGGAAATCCTAATGGTAAGAACTGCATACATCAGAGCCAGTTTAGGAAGGCTAGTTTGTTCAGTCTTTAAAGCTTGCCTGGAAGAACAGTTACCAGTAGTCAAATGAACTGATAACATCATGATGTTATGAGAACCAGGATAAAGGGATAGAGTGTTGTGGTCAAAACATGCCTTAGGTTTTTGATAACATTTCCCTGTTTCTCTAGTTTAATTGGCTATGGTCAGTGTTACACTACTTAACCATAAGGCCACAGCTCATTTTCACCTACAATAGCTTTACATTTCTTTAATTAAATACAGTCTTTCTATGCATTTTACTTCTTTAGTAAGAATGAAAATCTGTGCTGTAAGTGTTCACTTCTTGTTCACTGAATATTACAAATTTATCAAGAATTTAATATTCACATATGATATTCATGGTGCAAGTCCCTTTGCTATGTTCTTAACTACAAGAAAATGTTAGATGTAACGACTTCTGTCTTCAATGCACATATCTAAGGTTCAGCTCATATGTGCACGTGTGTACAAATGCAAAATCAGCATGCATGAAGAGAAACAGCTTCACTGACACTTATTTCCAGGCTACTCAGCCATCACAGTGGAGTCACAATAGAAAGGAATAAGACAGCCTTTGTATACCAACTCAGAAAAGGCTGTCTGCATTCACCTGACACCAAGTTGATAAAGATTTCCAAGAAGAATCTGGTTACTACTGTGACTGTTATCTGCCAACAGTTAAAGGTTCAACTATCTCTGCAAACAACAGCAGTGTTCAGTAGATATTGTGAATCACAGATCACTAACAGATAACATACTTCTTGGGTGCTATCTTGAAAGTCACATGTATTTGGGCTCTCAATTGCTGCCATCCACAGCTTATGTTCCTTCAGGTTGTACACCCAACACATCTGTTAGGAAGCTGAATGATTTAAGTGTTGTCACACATTGGCCTGGATATCTTTCTTCAAAGAATTATTTTCCAGGCAGACAGAGAACATTCAGGTTTTGTTGAGTTCTGTTGGGTTCTGTGTTTTGTGCTCACTTTATTTATTTTAAGATGGTAGACGTAAGAAAAAAATCATAGTGAGCAAATAGAGAACTTTCAGGAAGGTTCTACTTGTTTTGGCTCAACATGCAGCAAGTCTGCTTCCTCTGCTCATAAGCCACCCTGTTTTCAGGGCCTGTGGCCACTGTGTTCTCCAGTAAGGTGCCTTTTTGCAGAAAACAGCTATGCTGTGGACAGTCAGCTTCACATCCACAGATGCATGAGGATGATGCTGAAGTGGATCAGAAAGTGCTCCTCCTTGTAACATTTCACAGGCTTTCTCACAAACTACCTTAATTAAGCATTATATAAATATATAATGGCATATATACATATATACCATCCCACCCAGATCTAATTCTCATTTTTCCCCAACGTAAAACACAGCACTTGCAAACTAAAACATGCAAGATAATAATAATATACCAGATACAGATTGAAATTTAACTTGAAATGTAGGTTCAGCTTCAAAGTTAGCTTGAGAATTTCAGCTTTCACAACATCTGTATTCCTAAATCTAGAAATCTGGGAACCACGTTCCTTGAGCAGACTTGAAAGATTTTAGAGTTTTTAAGAAATGCTTCCAAACATAAATAAATAATTAAATGCATAATTATTTGAGTTTTTCAAGTATATTTTTGAACACATGCGAAGCTATTTTTGAGTAGTATGACACAGCTGCTTTACCAGAAACTAAGTAGATTGTTTCTTCTGCAGCAGGAAAAGTGCTTATACTTCATAACTGACCACCTTTTAAATTGTGCTGTTCTGTGGACTGTGAGAAGCATTAGTAAAGAAACTTCATGACTCAGATTAATTTCCAAGGAAAATGTAGCATGTAGTTACATATTTTGTTACAGAAGCCCTGCACCTGAACAATTATTGCACTATTATGTGTTCATTTTCTTATATAAAGAACTAGAAGTATGTTGTATTTAGGCTGCCAAAAGAACATCATGCCTCATGCTTATTGCATTTCTGAGTAAGACTGAGCAAGACTATATAAATGCTTCCTGTATAAATACCCAAATATATAAACACCAAGGCTGTGAAGAGCTCTATATAACTGAGTTTCTTCGACCTCCTTTTCACATTCTTATCTGCTTATCTGACATTAGAAAATACTATATCATCTGGGCCTTTTGTTTACACAAGTTTACTAAAAGCCACAGATACTGTTCTTGGTATGTGAGCCAGAGTACAGAGCATGCCTATCTCTGAAGTGATTCAAACCCAGTTTCTGAGGAAAGACACAGTCAAGGATAATGTCAGCCAGGAGTTTCTGGACAACTGAAATGATTGTTTCCACATAAAAGTCGCGCTTCAGGTAATTCCTACAGCTTTCATGATTGACAAAAAAAGAATTTGCTTCCAAAGTAAGGCAGAAAGCCCTGGGAAAACTCATCACAAGAATCTATGTTTTTAAGACTTCCAGAAACATAGTACATTTTTAGGTCCTTTCCCTGCAAAGGAATTATAGGACACTATTGAATTTAACTTGAAGGGAAATTATTTTTTTTCTGATGCACAGAACCATTTGGGACAGGAAGGTTTAACTCATAGTCACTGAGCAAGCATGATTGAGCCCCAGTTTGCTATTGAATTAGTCCACAGTGTGCTCAAGCTGATATATTCTCTTGGCATGTCATTTTGCCACTGAGACTCTTTGCAGGAGTTCCAACAACCAGTATAAACAGAAGTTGAAATGGATTTACTGGAATAGTTTTATTTCAAATGAGAGAAAAATGTTTTACTCCCTACTACAGAATTTGTGTAAAATTGTTGGTTAAACGTTAAAGAGCTCCAAATTGACACTGTTATCTGTAATTCAGCCACTCTAGCACTAGTTTGCTTTCTGAGGCATTCCCCATTGACAGAACCAATTTCACTTTCCCCTCTCAAGCCCAAGATCTGATTTCATACTGTAGTATTCTAGTATTGAGAAAATGATATTGATTTTAGATTTTGTACTTAAAAAACAAACTCAGGACAAGTGTACAGTGGTAAAGCTTCTTAACTAGCTTAGTGTCAAACTACAGTGCTTTCTCTTCACTCTTATTTTTAGCGAAGTAACAGGATATTTTGATTGGTAGAAGTGATGATGAGCAGGCTGGAAATAGCCTGCTCAAGGTAAGTGCTTATGTTGATACATAATTCCTACCTTCAGTCTTATTCCTGCTGCTGAGATGATGGAGGGATAAATACATACATACATACATACATACATAGAAGAAACAACCATTCTTTAACAAAGAGCAAAATTTCTCTATTTTTACTATATGCAGTAATGACCATGCATGCATATGCAGGTCCTTACTGAGAAAGGTTACTGAGGACTCCAAGACTAGCAGGTGAATCCTAACAAACACTCTTAGCTTAATGTCTCAGGACTATCTTATTTCAGCAGCTTTCTAATGGAGTCTTTTCTCTTTCTTCAGCAGTCCCCTGTTGTCTCAGAGATGAAATTCTTATACAAAGTACACCTAGTAAGACAGTTTTGAAGTTTGCATATGCTAGGATCAGAGGATATTAATCCAGCAGCACACCAATATGTGAAAAAAGCTTTTCAACTCAAATTTGCAGGTAAAATGTTTTATTTATTATATATTTATTATTATATATAAATGTATTAGTTTAAATCTGACTTCTCTTTAGCAAGTACTTAAATTTATTTTAGAGCAGTTGGATGAGAGGATGAGACATTCTTCAGAGTTACTATAGATATTGGAGCCTTAACTAAAAGCGGTTACCTTTTTATGTATTGCTATATGTCATAGGAATGTGGAAATCACTGAACTTCCCATCCCCCAGTTATGCACTGAATAGCCCTCCTTACACTTGAAACGCAAACATTACTTTTCCCTATAACTCCTGAAGGATCAAATCAAACCCCTCAACCGATGCTGATCAGCGGTAGCTTTATTTAAACGCTTTCTGAAAATGAATTTAAATGTATGTTCCAGCAGATCATTTAAATCAGACATTCTCTGAACTGCTTCCACGTTTTTTAGAGTCAGAAAAAAGGCATCTGCTGAATTTAGAATATTTTGGAGCAGTTTTTCTGTGAATTGATGTGAAAACCAGCAACCACTGAATATAGGGGAGTGAGAACATACCGTTACGTATCTTTGGACTGATGTTAATTTGGCAGTACATCCCAGTGCAGCACTATGGATTTGTGTATAGGTACATTCATTCCCTTTGTGACGAGTCAGTAAAAAGTAATTGCTATTTTAAATCATTGTAATTCTTCCTATACGCTAGGAGAACCTAGGAGGTTTTTAACAAGCTGCTAATAAGCTATCTCTGGCTGCAAATTAGAGCCACACGCAACCCTCTGAAAATTACTTGTTTTAAAACAGGATAGCATTTATTTATTTAAAAATTCTCTTAAAAAAAAAAAAAAAAAAAAAAAAAAAAAAGTAATTCTGGTTCTTCTGGTCAACAAGAAACTACTCCTTGGAAAATATTTTCCAACATACAAAGAAGTAGGAACAGAAACTGGACCATCCTTGTAATCAATTCCTAAGTAACTACAGAAAAGTGAGGCAAAAAATATAGGATCACATGTAATGTTACCAGTAAAGAACAAACTTTTGGTGAAACCTATGTTTTAAAACTTCACTGAGCTCCACTTAATAAAGGAATCAGGCTCTCTTCAGTGAAGGCAGATGCACACAACTGTAGAAAGAATTAATACCACAGAAAATACTTGTAATGGTGAGATTGTAAGAGTTCTGACTGCAAATCACAGGCCAATTACAAAGCAGTTAGTTTTCATTTTCCTTAAACAGATGCTGTTCAAGAACACAACAAAAGCTTTTTAGACTCTATACAGCAGTGAACCAAATAAACAGAAAAATCAAGCACAGGAATAACAACTTAGCAGGAATAAAAAGCAACAATATTACAAACTGAATGATCAGATTTACAAAAGTTTGTAGAGCTATATAAATAACTCATTTAAGAATGCATTACACACAGATGCTGAGTATAATTATTTCAACCTAGGATGTCCAGACAACATCCAATAGATGAGAATCTGTGAAAAGATAGTGACTACTTCTTACAGACATTTCTGTCTTTCGAAAAATATCTGCTTACTGCCTATAGTTCTAGATGAATGCTCAACAAGCATGAGCTATCTTCATATCCTCATTCACTAATCCTTGGTAAAGCCAACCATTACGCCCTCCAAATCAAATCACCATTATGCACTCAGCAATCAGCATGCCTACAGAGTGCTTGCCATCATTACAAAATCATCATTAGAATTGGCTAGAGAAGGCAATTTCTTTATTTCCTTAGCTTCTTCAAGATCTAAATTTACTGTGATGTTCTGTAAGGAAGCTGTTCTTAGGCACATCTTGCTCTTATAAAACCCATACATTTGTTTGAGAAACATACTAATCTTCCTACTCATTTCCCTGGTCCTTGTTTCCCCCAGCCCTCTGAAACACATGTTATTTTACCAGGAGTCTTCCCTCAAGTTTAAAGCCAGAATGGAGCTACCAACAATTGAAAATTGCATCTGGGGAAAAGGCAAGATATTGAGAATACTGGTACACTGCCTGGGAGACAGCAGGAGCTCAAACAACAGATCTCAAACCAAGCTGTGAACGTTCAAGCAATTGAAGTTCCTCAATCAGTAGGCATATACAAAATGCACAATAGACATAATCCCACATGTCAGAGAAAAAAAGTTAAGACTTTTACTTACAAGACAGAGCAAAAATCTCCTATAGGCTGCTAGAGAAGAAAAAGACTTTCAACATAAAGTACAGGGAACAGCATGTTTTGATAAAAGCGCCATCAGAAACTATTTGGGTCAGCTGCCCACTCCCATCAACTTAACAGGAGTCAACCCCAAGAGAAAAATCCCAGTGCTAATGAACCTGGCAAACTCTTGGATTTAAAGGCCTAGCATTTAAAATGGGGGCCTGATTTGAGACTTGTTGAAGATAAGGACTTCTGCTGCCACCCCTGATATGCAGTGATATTTCTCTGTGCCTCAGCTCTGCTCAGGGATAACTATCATAACTAACAGTAATAAAAACGCTGTTTACACATTTTGTCTACCATGTCCTGGATAGAGGAAACAAATGCCACTTAAATGGCAGACATGCAAAGAATATCCAGGGGAGGAAAAGGATGACTTCACGGCCACCGCTGTGTGGCATTGGGATGAGTCAGGATACTCAATGCCTCCAGCCAGGGCAAGCTCCAGCAAAGAGGGGGCATCCCTCTGTGTGGCCACCACTGTAACACCTCTGACTCCACCAATTCACATAGGATTGCTGACTTAGAGCTGCTCAGCTTGAGGTAGCCTCCTGTGGATATGCCTTCTGCATTTAAACTCTGTAAGCCAGGTACAAAAGCAGAAAGCGGCAAGTGGCAAAGAGGAGCTGCACAGTTTTAATATTCTTTTGAAGAATTTTTTTTTAAATGAGTCGTTTTCCTGTGATGACTCTTCAAAGTTGCATTATGCATCAAAATAGCAGTGTAAGCAAAAAAACCAGGCAGTGTGCTGTGCTGTCTTCCATGGGCACCTAGCAGTGCTACAAGCAAGACTGAGGCAGTGGTATCTACAGCCTCTCAAGAATGTCTTCTGCACTTTTAATAGTTCTACTTGGGTGGGGGAGAGGGGGAGGTGGAGGTTTGTATCACATATCTTTCTCCTGTTGCTGAATCAAAAATAGTACGCTGAGTCATGTGTTATAAGCAGCTAGGCAGTCACCAGCCACACTGAGCACGTGTCCCAGGTCTGGATTCCCCACGGCCTCCTTCCCGTAAGGGTCTTCCCACCTCAAACAGCAGCTTTTCTTGAGTGACGTCTGTAGTGCTGATTGAATCCATCTTAATGCTGCAGCACAGGCTTTCAGCAGATCCTTTGATACAAAAATGCATTCAAATAGGTGGGAATTCTTTTACTGCCTTCTGGGTCAGAGCTGTTGTGTTCAATGTATCCATCTTGGGATGGAGCATCTGCCATTTGATGAATGCAGGAACATGAACTACAAAGAACACTGATCCTTTCCATTTTTAGTGGCAACACCTATATGACTTTGAGTACAGGAAGAGAGAAAGGTGTGTCAGTAATAACCAGGAAACCTAAAATGCAGCATTTCTTCTCTTCTCCCTCAACCAATACCTGAAGAACTAAACCACTTTTCCTTCTGCAGCAACCTGTAAAATGAACAGGAAATAATCTTTGGTGAATTTTCTTCCATGCTTTGTACAAGAAATAACTGTGACAGTTGCAAGCTTGGCAGTTTCACAGATTGTTCTCTAATATCAACTTTATTTTTATATTTTATTTCTCTAAGCACTTTTTCCTTATCCCACACTGAAAGTAAGCTGTGCCATCTGGCCTGCAATAATTATCTAGTAGGGGCGACTGGCATACAAAGAACGAGTGGAAGAGGAAGGAAAACACGAGGAAACCAATTCAGCTTTCAGAGGACTATTAATTTTTCATTAGTTTGATATTATTAACTATTAATAAGTAACTAGCCACAAGAATCAGTCACCACAAATGCTGCCTCCAGAAGGGCTCTCTTGTGACTGGTAACTTGCCCAGAACACAGCAGTATTTACCCACTGTCCAGATTGAGCAATGAGGATCATGGCTGGCCTTCACTCACCTCTCAGGGCAGACTGAATTTTGACACTGACCCTTCTGCTAATCTATCCCAATATGTAAGCACTGGTCTAGTTAAACACTTTTATGTGAAGCTCCCACATCTACTTTAACATCTCTGTTCTCTCATTTCAGCATCTTCACACCTCTGCTGGTATGAATCACTTCAAATGAAAACAGTTTACTGCTTCTTGACATCTTCCCATCATGTCACTGGTGGATTTAAAATCTGTGTCTCTGACCATCCTTTGCCATAATACCCAGCTTGCTGAGCTCACCTCTGGTTTTTATCTGCTTCACAGGGAGGTTTTCCTGCTGAAATGCACTGCCATAATACTATATTTATCATATGCCTAGGGGGATAAGGAGACCAAATCAAACCTTGTTGTCCTCTAATTTCTTACACATATGCCTCTTGATTTCATTAGGAAACACAACATAAAACAGATATGCCCCATGGCTATGCTGTCACTGCAAGTATTTTAGAACGATGACAAACAAATGTTCTTCAGCTCCTGTTTCTTATTAATAAACCCCACAATTCTTTTGTCCTTCTTATCGACCTCTAAACTAAGTGCATTAAACAGTGTGAACCATGTGTATAAGCTGGTAATGGTCTCTAGATTCCATAGCACATGAAAAGCAATTTGCATGGACACAGCTGGCTTCACCACACCCTTAAGAAATCGAGCAGTGGGTCACTACAAAACTCAAAGCTTCCCACTGTCTCTGTCCATGTTCTCTCCCAGTCAGGGCAACCCCCAAGCACGTCATCCGCAGCTTCCCTCCCACAGGTTTCTGTGCAGAGGAAGTGTGGAGGGAGCAGCAGTAGGAACTGCGGCACACCGCCCCAAACTGCTCCCTCAGCAGGACCCCAGGATGCCACCTATCAGAAAAAGAGTAGCAAGTTCAAAAGCTTGCTCGTGTTGAACCTCAGCTACAGAAAATGCAGCTTTGCTCGTTGCTGAGAATGAGGACTTTTCTACCTCAAAAGACAGCACTGATGTGTTCTTCAGAATGCATCATACAGAGGATGTGGGTGGTCAGCATAAGTGCAACTTCATGAAAATCCTTATAAATTTCTGTTCTCAAGTGCTTAGTACGTGGCAAAATGAAAGAGCCCTCCAAAATAAGCAGTGCCCTTTTTTCTTCCTTGCTCTGCCCGACTGAAATACTGCTGAATGTTGAAAGTGAAGAAAGAATAATTTAAAATTACAAGATTTCTGGGATTCAAAATCACCAACAAATGGACTGAAATAATTAGCTAATGATTTTAATAGAACAAATCCTGCCTTCCTCTTAATATGATAGTGCCTTTTTTGTCTAAACTTCAGAAAATTGAGCAGCTTCTTGTAAAGGGAGTGACGTAAGAGCTGGTTCTGAAAGCAGCCCAACAGAGGCAAGCTCTTTCCTTCCACCCATCCCCTCCCCATCTCACAAAGAGAATTTTCTACCTCTCTGTAGCACAGATCTCCCTGAGGGAAAAGGAGGCTTGCATCAGGGCCTGAAAATAGTTGCTGAAATTGCTTCACATTTAGGTCAAATACTTCTCCATCTGAAGAGGTTTTATGTGACAACATTGAATGTATCTTACATGTTAATGCAAGGCACTCTGGAAACGGAGGAGAATCCGATGGTTTAAGTCCATGGAAAGCTAATGCTAGAATTGTATCTGTGAGCAGTGTAAAAACAGAACAGGAATAAAGAACAGTGAACTTTCAAAGGAACGAAGGTGCTGAGGAAAAGCAACTGGCTTTGCTGCCAGTGCCTCTCGATGAGTGATGGAACTGGTGCAGAAAGAGGGAAAGCTGGAACATGATGTGTCAACTGGACTCAGAGAATAAATGTCATACACAAAGGCACTGCACCATTCCCTATTTGATAAAAAAAAGGTTTCTTTTTTTTTACTATTACAAATGTAAAATATGCCTTTTCCTGTTTTCTTTACTAACTACTTGCTAATGCTACTTTCACTGCTTTTTCATTGTGAAACAGAACAGTGCTGGTCTATGGGGCATTTGGAAATTGAATGGATACTTATTCACCTAACTGCAGTCTGATCACACTGACACTGACATTCGTGGATCTGAAATAGAAAAGTATTGAAAATATAGATACAATTTTATCATTTTAAATCAAACTGTGATTCTACCTGACCACATTTTCATTTTATTAGATCCCTAAAGGTGTTCTATAGTCAGAAGGGAAGTTCTGTGACTCTGGAGCATCAGTCCCATTGTTACACTGACCAGCTGTCAAAAATGCGGCCGTGTTATCGCTCAGACGGATCACCGAGCACACACGGATCTGATCAGGGAACTCCTTCAATCAATGCCCTTCAGAGGGGATTTGCTGCCATCTCTGTGAAAACAACTGTAGTCAGGCATCAGGTCAGTTCCATAAAGCTTATTTAGGTTTTGCTTACAGAACGTTGTATTCTTTAATTGAGTGGCAGTTTGTCCTGTTAATAGCATACTGCAGTCAATGCCACCGCTGCCCCTTAATAGCGCAGGAATAAAGCTGCTGCTGGTGCTGCCATCCCCACACAGAGGAGCGTGCAGAGAGGAACCACTCCTGCTGTCACCGGCGGGGCTGGCAGGGTGAACATGGCTCCTCTGCTCTTGAGTTCAGCTAAACCAGCACCGGCTGTGCAGAGGTCAGGATGGGAATGGAAAGGAAACCATTTCCTCAGCAGTAGTATTTGTGACCGGCATCCCAAGAGAGACCATGCTGTCCTGCACAGCCCTCCTTCCTGCTGCACAAACCTCTGCTTCTGCTTTTACAAAAGGGAGAGGAGTAAAAGCTTTTGTCTGCCGCATGCAGATACATTCCAGGATTCAGCACTGCCTTCCCATTCAAAATACCGGATTCTATTTATAGTCCCTCATTCTCTAGCAGAGTTCACTCCAACCTAAAGCAGAGATTCATTTCCTACTGGGTGTCCCTACTGCCATGTGAGAGGGGGACGTTGCTTCTCATTTAGACAATTAGAATACAGAATGTTTCCTATTTATGCTTAGCCTCAGTTGCACGTTTTCTGCTGTTCTTTTTAGGGAAAAGCGATGCTTACTATCAAGAACACACAGCCCAAAAGGTACACTTGACTGTTTTATTTGGGAAGTGTAAAGGGTTTTAAAATAAACAAAAGGAAATGTCCAAATACATTTCGTACTGCATGTGGTAGGAGTGGCTCCATACAATACAATATGGATGCAGCAAACCCAGCCATTTATTTAAGACATTGAGTATAATAGCACACAGTCCCAGATCTGCTCTTGTGTCGCACTACGCTGCCTGACCTTCTCGTTACTGTTCAAATTCAGCCTACTTCATTAATTATTAATACTTTATTTCTCGATATTGATTGTTCAAGTTAGAAAAGAGCAGTTAAAAACTACCGACTTTAAGACAGACACTGCAAGACCCCCAGAACTGCAATCTCTGAGGATATAGAAACATTTGTTTCTTGAGAAAATACGTAGTTACCTAGAGATTAATCAATGCAGAATGATCGTGCAACTCAGCATGACAGTCGGAACCAAAATTTAAAGCTGCAGATTGGGATTTTCCTACTCCCAGTGCTGCCTGAAATTTCGCACCTTTAAAAAAATATAATTAGCTTTACATTTACCCCGCAATAAATAACAGCAGAACATACCTTGTGCTACCGACCTGAATTTTTTAAAAAGTAATAGAGGCCACCTCAGTGTTTTGAGTTCACGAGATCTTTCAGACACAAAGCCCTAGCACAGTTTCCCAGTCCAAAGGCATCAGGAAGGCTCGTCAGATAGGGTGAACTTGGGCTTTAGCTTGATAGATCTCTTCCGTATGGTACTTCTAGGGGAAAATGGCACTGTGTCCATAATGCTCTTGTCCTCCTCCAGCTGCCTGGCAGTGCACGAAGGGGTGGGCACTTTCACCGTGTTACCAAATTTAGAGTAGTCCACAGAGTATTGCCCATCTTCCTCGGCCACGATGGGCACAAACCTCTGGCCCCAGAGGATTTCATCCGCCAGGTAGGAGGTTCTGGCTTGCGTGGTGATGCCGGTCGTCTCCACCACCCCTTCCAAGATGACGATGATCTCCAGGTCCTCGTGGTGGTGAAGGTTCGAGGGGGAGATGTCGTAGAGGGGGCTGTTCTTGTCTATCACGTGGTAGATGATGAGCGGGGAGACGAGGAAGATGCTGTTGCCCCCCACGGGGTTCTCCATCTGGATGTCGATCTGGTTGAGGGGCACCACTTCCCCCTCCAGGCTGGAGGTCTTCTTCACCACCTGCATGCGGATGGTGGCACTGATGATCATGCTCTTCCGGAGGTCGCCCACCCGCAGCATGAAGCACAGCTTGCCATTGCGCAGGGCGATGACCGCGTGCTTGCTGAAGATGAGGGTCTCGGCACGGCGGTGGGCTTGCGAGGTCTTCATGAAGATGCAGCCCAGCATGATGGCGTTGATCACCAGCCCCACGATGTTCTGCACAATCAGCACCAAGATGGCGGCCGGGCACTCCTCCGTCACCATGCGCCCTCCGAAGCCGATCGTCACCTGCACCTCGATGGAGAAGAGGAAGGCGGAGGTGAAGGAGTGGATGCTGGTCACGCAGGGCACAAAGCCGTCCGGGATCTCCGTGGCCGGGGTGCGCTGCAGCCGGGTGCCGTGGTCCAGGTCTCCGTGGGCGAAGGCGATGAGCCACCAGACCATGCCGAAGAGCAGCCAGCTGCAGAGGAAGGACATGGTGAAGATGAGCAGCGTGTGGGGCCACTTGAGGTCCACCAACGTGGTGAAGACGTCCTGGAGGAACCGGCCCTGCTCCCGGATGTTTTTGTGGGCCACGTTGCAGGCGCCGTTCTTGCCCACGAAGCGTGCCCGCCGCTCCCGGGCGCGGTACCGGGCGTGATCCGGCACATCCTCGGCCAGCCGGGTCAGCACGTACTCCTCGGGAATAATCCCCTTCCTCGACAGCATGGTTCCCCGCCGCCGCTCCGCCGCTCAGCGCCGCCCCATGTCCGCTGCCGGCCGGGGGCGGGGGCGGCGGCCGCGCCACGGGGCCGAGCGGGCGAACGGCGCCGCCGCAGCCCCCGCCGCAGCCGGACCGGCAGAGCGGCAGCGGGGACGTGACGGGCCGGGCCGCGGCCACCAGGGGGAGCTGAGGAGGCCGAGAGCCGGCGCGCGTGGCTGGGCTCGAGCGGTCGCTCCCTCAGTAGGGCTGGGCAGGTGCCGGCCTCGGCCCCGGGCGTAAGGGTTAACCGGAGATCTGGAAAAGTGCTGTTCTCCGCCTGACGGCAGCTCGCAGCGGTTTCCAGCATTTTAAAGTGACCGTAAAGAGGCTCTGCTCCATCACTCAGTACTCAGCGGTGACGATTTGCGCTCTTACAGTGATGGAAATAGTTACACAAGAGGCAGCTGTGCCTTTGGTGCCTTTTTTCCCTTCTCGTTTCTCATCGTCTTATTCTGTACCTTATCCTCCAGAGGGCGGCAACTGCATGAATATAGAATCAAAAAAATGTGTTTGGGGGAGAGGCTTAAAGAACGCGGTTGTTAGGAAGAAGCTTTTCACAGTAGGGTGGTGAGGCGCTGGCACAGGTTGTCCAGAGAGGTGCTCAATGTCCTATCCCTGGAGACAAAGTCCAACTGGATGGGGCTCGGAGCTCCTGATCTAGTGTAGGTGTCCCTGCTCGCTGCAGGGCTATTGGAGCAGGTGGCCTTTAAAGGTCCCTTCCAACTCAAACCATTCTGTGATTCTAATGGTGTTACCGAATGGTGAACCGCTTCACAGTCTGGTTGATGATGGGATGACCTGTGCAGCCCAGTGCAGCAAGGAGTGCTGTGTGAACGCACCACGCTGCGTTTAGGAATCCCGAACTCCACAGGGCTAGAAGGGCATTCCCTTGTTTCCACTTCTGTTCTTTATTGAGATTGTCATTTTCCACTTACCTCCTCTTGCCTTCACCTCTTGTTGGCTGAGATAGGACAGTAAAGCAAGTGGCTTCTGGTGGAGAATTTCTAGAGCAGAATGAAAGAAGCCGTGTCTTTGTGGATCAAGTAACAGACACTTAAAAGAGAAAAGTGACAGATCTTCAGTGTGAGCCAACATATTTGTGTTAAGTACTGCATGACAAATTGGGCTCATGGGAAAAACCCCATACTTGAAGGCTGTGTACAGAATCATGAGGGGTAGTCACAAGGGGTAAGATTTTGAGCCCTCAAAATAGGTTTTACATTTCAAAATTTTTTTTATCATTTTTTCCTAATTGTAGTAACTTTTCCTAATTGTAGTAACTATTCCTAATTGACTTTTCCTAATTTATATTGCCATGGTAAAATGAGGGGATAAAGTTATAAAGATTTTTATTAATTTATAGATGCCAGCAGGGTGGATCAAGCCCTATTTTCATCACCATGAGCAGCCCATCCCACCAGTATCTTTGGGATGGAGCCAAGCCTCAGCCCAGAGAAATGAATGAGCCTGGATGGGGCAGTTCCCCCATGCCATGCTGCTGCTCTGGGGCTGCTTTGCTCCCATTTCAGTACAGCACTTTGATTTATTGCCCTGCTAACGTATCTGTGAGTCTTCTTTGGTAATAACTTCTGGATAACTCAATAACAGCAGCGAGCCTTCCATCTTCTGGGGCTTTACAGATCCCACCAAAGAATAACTTCCTTGGAGATGGCTTCTGATCACTGTTGAGACTTCAGCCCTTTGGAGTTAGGGGGCAGAAAACCCCTGGGATTGGATCCCATATAAAGGGACTAGGTAAAAATACACTAAGGAAACGTGCAGTGTATTCGAGCCAAGTGGTGGCTAAGAGGCATCTTGTTCACACGTTTATCCAGCAGTGTTCTACCATTAAGAAGATACATAAACTTTGGGCATGAACTAATTCTACCATGCTATCTTCCTGCAGTGACGCCTTATGACATCTAAGCTCCATTTACAACAGAAACCAGTCATTTCCTCTTTGAGATCTTATGTCTTAATACTTCAAGATCTAAAATAGTCTTCCACTTTCAAAATCCATGATATGTTGGCTCCTTTTCTCACTTCCTTTCCATGCAAGTCTGTAGAATAGGAGCTATGCCAAATTGCAGTCTTTGATCCTAGGCACATTCTTAAAAGTGTATGAAACCTCACTGTCCTGTATTTTACCTCCTGCCATTTCATTATGGGATCTTCCATAAATGACTGTGAAGTTTCTGAGGGTATCTCTGTTCAGCATGAGGTTCAAGACGCTCTGCAGAATGGTGTCTTCCTAAGCCTTTATGGGATGAGCTCCTGCCTTTTGCCAGTGCTGGGCAGGAAGGAGACAGCACACGTGGTGCAGCATGGGGCAGCCGTGGGGTAGCTGCAGTAGCAACCTGCTTGGCACTTGCTGTGCCCTTCTGATGCCCTGGAAGGAAAGCTACCTGTCTTCAATTTCTGCCCCCACTAGGCCTAATAGGTGCTTAGTGCCTCAGGGTGAACACACACCAATACTTCAGCAGCTGGTTTTTCTTTGAAGCTGCCCAGCAAAATGATACCCTGGAAGAAGAGCTCTCTCTTAACTGCCCATTTTCTCCATCTACAGTCACAATGACAGAACTCGTGCATTTTATCTGCATAACTGCGTTCTGCCTCCCCCCTTCTACCATAAAAGTAGTATTAGCACAAGCCACATTCTCCTGTTCTCTAGGGCCAGTTTAAAGCCCTTAGATAGCACGCAAGTAATAGAAGCATAGAATTATCTGGGTTGGACCTTCAGATCACTGAGTGCAATCATCAACCAGACCTCTCAAGTCTTGCCACTAAACCACATCCCCTGTGAAACTGGTTATTATTAAATAGTATTTCCTACAGCAGCAACAGTTCTTCCATTTCCCTGCTCTTTGCTGTGGTTCTAGAAGAGAAGTAACGCATTATAAATATCATGTATCTCTTGATAGTGTGCATCTAGAAAATACTGTTAAAACAGCATCCATATTAATTCATTTGGCTAAAGAGGAACAGCAAACACACACACACACACACACACACACACAAATCAACCAAACAAACAAAAAACAGAAACAAAAATCAGTCCTCAATCCACTTCCCAAATGCTGAGCTCTTCAAAAAGGGGAAAAAGACAAAAAAGGATGTGAAACAAAAGTTGCTGTGAAAAGAATACCAGTGAAGAATTCCTTTTAATCTCTCATTGCAACTCTGCCATTTTAACTGCTAGAATGAATGTTACAGTCAGGTGACAGGGCAGGAGCAGCTGTCCAGTTAAGCCACGATAATTTCAGTGATTACAAGTTTTCTTAAGTGTACATAATTTATAGGTAAGGATCACAGGGAATCCAGAAACAGTATTGGTGGGCGAAGTATGTGACAGGAGCAGAGAATGAGTCAAGTCCCCAGGGCTCTGAGCTACACTGAAAGGTTTAATGCTTTTTGTTTACCATCTCTGGAGGGATAATTTAGAGATTAACTGCTGTATCTGGAAACAGCGTGCATTAAATACTGATACTTCATCACAGCCTCCCTCCTCTTAGCTTCCTCGCTATTTGGGAGGGAGTCTGGCCCTTGGGAATCAGTATAATATAATTCAATAGGGGTAGGGTGCAAGGCAGCCTAGGAAAACCTAAAGAAATCAAATTGTGATTAATTTTTTAAAGACATTAAGGGAGAGACCAAGAGACACAAGTAGTATCAACGAACCGCAATGAAATGTTTTATAGATTTTATATTTAGATATTAAAGCTTTACATAGTCGTATCATTAAAAGAGCAAATAAGCTTTCCAGAAATACCTTTGGTATATTATTTTTTCCTTCTGCATTTAGTCAGTAATAAGCATTATCTATGGTGGGGCTACAGTGCATATAAAATCACACAGTAACAAAATGACAAGAGAGATTTAAGAGTTACACGAAAGCTCCATGCTGGCCACACTTCTGTTTGATGTTATATCTTGTCATATTTCATCTGTGCAGGTTTGGTCAACAATACTTCACGATTCTTTGGTAGCAAAATAAAAAAGAATAGTTGTATACAAAAAAGAAAGGTACAGGGATAATTTATTAATGCTTCAGGTGCAGACACTGCTCATTTTATTATAAAAGGAAAAGTTCGGATTTATTATGAAATAGTATTTACATTTTTACATTTATAGGTATTTTACATTATTAGAAAATGAATAATACAAGTGTACTTTAAAATGCTTCATTTTTTTAAATTACTTATCTGCTTGTACAAAAGAAGCAAATACACTGTCTTCTTGTTCCAGCAGAACCTCGGGTTTGTCATACTCCAAAATAAGCCCTCTCTTCATTACAATGACCAAATCTGCATTCAGGATCGTGTGCACGCGGTGCTGAAAACAAATAAACAACATGCCAGTTCAGGGTACCCACCGAATCTATTCCTGTGTATGACAGCCTTCCAGAAATTAATCTTCCTATCGAGGTTAAGACCACGTAGTCCTACTTTTCATCCTGATTTACCATGCAAACACAGCAGACAAATATGAAGACAAAGAGCCATACAAATACTCAAGTACTTCACTTGTGTACAGGTACTTGAGTGTGAAAGGTTCTACGGGTTGAGTTTAAGGACATCCCTGGCCCAGGGTCCTGTCACTGAGTGTTGCCACAAGAAGGCAGTCAGGAACATGGGAATGGGGCAAGTGTGTGTAGCACTGCTCTCAAGTGTTCTCCCAAGCCTGTACTGCTTCTACTCTCAAAGCCTTCTTGAAATTGCTCTCAATCTCTCTCTCTCTGTTTTGTTAGCCTCCCTTATTTATTTTCACATCATTTCTGGTTTTATCGTTTGGCTGTGGGTTCAACTTTTATAACAGCAAGTGGTCACGTTTGTAACCGTACCTTCTGCTTCTCCCTTAGTTGAGCTATTCCTAATAAAATAGTATGCACTGGCCTTGGGATTGTTTTAACTCATACTGTTCAGTAATTTTCACTATCCCAATCAAATTCTTTGCTTCTTAGTTTTTTCTTTTTTGTTCCTCTACCCTTTCTCCATTAATTTTTCTCCATTTTTATGGAATTCCACTTTTTAGTGTTGAATGTAACTGCACTGCAGTTTTGGCTTGCATTAATCCTGCAGGGCTGTTTTACCTCAGAACTCTACAGTACCCTTTACACAGTCACTCTTCAGCCAGAAGGTTCTCAATCAGATTCTGGGCACCCTTCATGTCAAAACAGGACTTGTGCTTCCTTCTTTTCCTTCCTAGCCAGGTGCTCCATAAAATAACCACCGATAGCATCTACACATCTCATGCCTGCTGCAGTCTTTGTGCGACATTAATCCAATCTGCAGACAGGGGAGGGAATGAAATCTCACATTCCAGTGCAGCACCGCTCAGTATTTTCATGGAGAGAAATCAGAAGGTTTTATGCTTCTTATTCATTTGCTTTTCTTATAATTGCACGATGGGTACCATGAGAGAAATCAGGTTTTCTGTGATACATTTGCTAAGTGAAAAGAAAAAGATGCTGTAAGATTCTTGAGCATACATTTCTTGAATCGGGCTTTATTTTTAAATGTAAAGAAGCAAATTTACTTTTTTTCACCTCCCTGCAATACATGTATTTTTAGAAAATAGAGGACTAAAAGAGATGTGCAGTTCTGACATATTTGTCAAGCCAGCTGCTTTGATTCAGGTCAATAAACAATCTTATTTATAGATACTTGAGAGCTTTGTACAATCACTTCAGGAGTATGCAAACCTAAATTCGATCACATTAAGCAGGGATGGAAGGTTTATTTTTATAAGTCAGTAAAATTCTCTTTCACTTGTTTAAATACTGAAACAAAATTGATCCCTCCAGTGGCAGAAATAATCAAGTAATTTTCCTCTTCCTTAGTTAAATGATTATTGTGCCTTGAGAAAACTCATATTTCACAACAGCCAATGTCACGTTACATTTGAAATTAGCCTAAGATATGTAACAGGAAACAGACCACACGCTGAATTGTCTTCACAGGCAATCAGACCTAGCACTGAGCAATGTGGTTAAGAAGCTGTTTGTATGTATTTAAATAAGAAAGCTGTTTAGATGGTTAAGCACTTCATTTAAAAACGAAAGAGTAGTGGCCAAATTAACAGATTTCTTAACACTGACAAAAATGAAGAAATGCAGCATTTCTAATTCTTGTTTGGATCAGAATGGTAGCAGAGACTACTTACTGCTATTGTAACCACAGTACGATCAGCAAACGCAGTCATGACCACCTTCTGGAGTATGTTCTCCTACAAAAAGGAAAACGTTTGCTGCTTTTCAAAGAGCAGAAGTTACACAAACAGGCACACAGATACTAGGAAAGTTTAAATAACCACTGATCATTACATGCTTTTATTGATCCTTTGCAGCAGAAATGAGAAATGAACTCCACGGCAGAACTTTGGTCAGAGCCTGGCCCCCAGGTGGCCCCGTTTGCTGCTGCTGCCCTCACTGCCCCTGGCTTCAGTGCCATCGCGCTGTCCACAAACGGGCTGTGCTCTGGCTCCCAAAGAAAAGGCTGCTACCCAAATTCAACCTCATAGAGAAGGAAATTGAGGACAAATTCAGGGTGCTGCCCGGCTGCCTGCACACTGGCCCCTCTATGGTATGTTCTTCACCCTGCTGGAAGCCCAGGAATGTCCCAGCACACTGGGGACATCTAACACCATGAGGTGCAGGGAGAAGCATGGGACTGTACCTGGTATGCAGTGAAGAAGAATCTGTGATAGTTTGAGAGTGCATAGTTCTCACTCAGCAAGTACTCATCCATTCCTATTTAGGAAACACATTGTCGTGTACCAAACTCTGCTTACAGATGTCACTAGAATGGATATCTTTATTTGCTATTAATTTTTCACTACACGCATATCCCAAGGAATTAACTGTGTTCAAAATTCAAAACGTGTTTCAATTGTATGGTGCAATTCCAACCTTACCAACACTTACCCCACTCACATTTTAGAGAACTAAAAATTTTGACTGCTGTAATAACCCACTTTCATTATATTCTTCACTTATAGAATACTGTCATTATGAAGAACACTGAAGTTTATAACCAAGGAAGAATCTTAAGAATGTACTGTTCCATTTGGCTAACATCCACTCAGTGTGCTCATGCTGTGTGATTTAACCTCTGTCCAACAATTTCTGGCAATTCATGCAATCATCCAGTATGTCTTTTCTTTGTCCTTATTTCTTCAACCCTGTTTTCAAGACTTCTAACTTCCTGACTCTTCCTGTCCACCATGTTGGGGAAATTTCTCTGCTCACCAACTTACCCTCCACTGACGACTGCAGCTGACCTTCCAAAGCTTTGTTTGCTTTAGGAAATCAAACTGCCAATGAAAACAACACACTTCACTTTCCTAATGCAAACAGTGTTGCAATAACTTTTCAATTCTTAGTAAAAGGATTTAAAAGCACGTTAGATGAGTTACCAATAATGCAGAACTGAATGAGTCCACAGTAAATATGGTGTAAGTCAGTTACAGCATAGATAGTATCATCTTCCCCATTTTTCTTTTCATGTAACAGCTGTCACCCACTTCAATGAAAACAAGGAACTGGAAACACTTCAGACTCACGGTTGCCATGTCAATAGATGCTGTGGCTTCATCCATGATGAAGATGCTGGTCTTCCGCACGAAAGCCCTCGCTAAGCAGAACAGCTGCCTTTGGCCCTGGCTGAAGTTTTCACCCCCTTCTGTGACAATAGCGTCTGGAAAGGGTACAGCAAAAACATCACTTCTGTGCTGTGGACATAGGTGTGTTTATGAGAGGCACAGGTCAGAGCAGGGCAGATATCTCACTGTCAACATTTTCCAATATTTTCTGATGCTGACCCAGTTTTATCTGCTTATATCTATTGTTCCAAACAACCATAACTTCCGACTCACTGTAACTCAACGTATTCTTTATTAGATATTAAAGTAGCCAACCATGTTTAAGAGTAAATTTCTCTTGGCCACGTGCAACCCAGAGCACTGCATCCCTGTCCAAGTGGCCTCCATCCTTTTTTTCCACTCTAAGGCTTTATAACTTAGGGACACCTCCAGCTCCATCAGGCACTCACAGCCCCATCCGTCCTGGCCTTGAGTGTCTCCAAGGCTGGGGCATCCACCACCAAAGTTAGATGGATCTAGCACCCCTGCCTGCAGGAAACCATTTTTTTCCACTTTGCATAAACCTAAAAAGCTTTTTCTTCAGCAACTGCCTTCCTTATAAATAGTAAAATGTGAAACAGAAAGGTTGGGAACAGAAAAAGCAGTCTTCTCCAGCAGGAGGTCTCATTACCTAGGCCTCCAGGCAGTGCCTTCACCACATGCTTGAGCTGAGCTATTTCCAATGCTTCCCACAGCATGCTGTCAGTGCACTTCTTCTCAGGGTCCAAGTTAAACCTACAGTTATGTGCAATTCAAGAATATCAGTCAGCATCAACTTCTACAATGTGTTTCTTTCAGCGTGCTCAGAAACAAACCTGCAAATAATTGGAATCATGCTGGAGATCTGGGCCTAATTCATATCTCTGATTGGTATAAATCCTCTGAATTACGCAGACTTGGTCTGTACTTACACTGCTGGGATTAAGAACAAAATGCCACTTCTCCAGTTCAGCAGAATGGGAAAGAATGTCCTGTTTTGCAGGTATCTCCCCTTGCAGAATTTACTATATTCTGAATTAAGTCAAGAAATCATTATGTTTTATTACAAAAAGCTCTGAGGAAAGAAATGTTGAATATAATCAGGCTTTTTCTTTTTTTAATGCAAAAATTCTACCATCCCTCCTTTTAGATTCAATATGTCCTTTTGGTCCTTACTGCTACGGAAATGCTAAACAACAATCGAGCTTCACACTGAATTATAAAACGTGAGTCTTTACCACAGCTGAATAAATCATGGATTTATGAACGGATGAATATTATTGCAGTTTGCTGTGGCCCAAAAATGGTAGCCATAAATGTGACTCTTGGATCATATTTGTATACAGAGCAATAACCAGAAATAAATGATTCAGTGCCATGTGTACTTTTTTTGGTTTTACTTTTTACTGCTACCATATGTGCTGTGAACAGCCAGTGCTGACCTAAATGTATTTCTGAATAGCTGAACGATTA
Organism: Tympanuchus pallidicinctus; assembly: GCF_026119805.1. Lineage (NCBI taxonomy): Eukaryota > Metazoa > Chordata > Aves > Galliformes > Phasianidae > Tympanuchus > Tympanuchus pallidicinctus. The sequence continues at coordinate 11,224,457 of NW_026294747.1, forward strand.
AAACAAAGGGATGCAGTCACTCTGTCTTCTGCTACGAAGGAATCATGCTGTATTTCAGCCAGTTCAGAAGATAATCCTGGGACCCTTGTTAGTCTCAAGTCAGCAAACTCAGAAGCCTGTATCATTTCCATTCAACTCCAATGACTTTTCATGCAGAAACTACACCTGCAGGTGCTGCAACTCTGCACTGAGGACTGTACTGTTCCTTTCTAATGCAAATGTCTCAGACATACGAAGGGGCAGTTTTTGGAAACTAGAGCTTTTTGCTCATTGTTTCTACTGCATTATCAACTCAAAGAAGAAAGAAGAGAAAAAAAGAAGAGCCCAAAAAGCTGTTTGATCATATAGATGAAAGAATGGCTGGCTAGAGGAGCAACAGAGGATAGAGGCTCCAGGATACAAAACCCCGCAAGTCCTACAGCACTTGTCATATTGTTCTATTGCTTCCCCTTTCTCTGCATTAAACCTGCATTTTCTTCATATTTTATAAGGCAGGCAGATGCAAAAACATGGAGGAGGATTTCAAGAATGGCTGTATAGTTATGGATCAACGCACTAAACTCAATCCTAAAGGAATAAATAATTACTTTCTCTTCTTTCCAGGCACTGCATGCCTCATGCTGACAGCACACTAAGCAGGCACAGGCAGTGAGGAGGTGCACTCTGGCAGGGGTTGATAAAAGCACCAAAAAAAAGCCAGTGATCCTCCAAAAGGAGACCCAAATCAAACAGCTTGCTATCAGCAGTTTTGTACAAGTCGTTGGGATAATGTACACTGTCTTTTTATTGCTGGTGCTTAATGCTTACCGGATTGTTCCACTGAATAAAATAGGATCTTGGAGAATGATTGACAGCCTGGATCTCAACGTCTGTAAGGGGAGCTTAGCGATATCTATGCCATCAATGATAATCCTTCCTATTCAAAAGAAAAATGACAGTCTGCTAGACTGCTGGTCATGCCACACAGCCACTGACAAAGACATGGCTCACTTTCCGTTGCAGTACACTGCAGCAGGAACAAACCTGGAGTCACATATCCCTTCATTCAATAACAAAACAAGTTCTGATTAAGCAACAAGCACAGTTCTCTTAACACTAAGCCACAGCCATAAAGAATGTGAAGTACACCTGTAAATTTTAAGGAATGATTAGAAATGTTACTTATCTGCTTGACCAGCACAAACACATAGCAAACAACAAGGTAAGAGGTTACCTCAAACCAGTGACTAGTTACAGAGGGGAACAGTTGTTTCAGGAAGCCAAATCACTATTGAGCACTTGGAAATTTCATCCCCAGCTACAACTGTCTGGCTTTGCCCTGTGGACACCGTTTTTAAGATGCACATGAAGGCACTCTGTGTGCGGGTGGCTGTAGTGAACACCAAAAGAAGTATGGCAGGAAATTCCAGGGCAGCAGGCCTGACTGCAGACGAGTCTTCCAGACCCAGTGAGTCCTATTTATTATGCCTTGTGTGCAGATCCTTGGTGGAACTTGAACATTTTCTCATTCTATTCTTTGCTCCTACTGTTGGGAATTAACAGCACTGTCACCCTCTGTCACTCTTGGACTTCTTCTGTTACAGAGACTGAGAATTTTTATTGATCCAACTCGTCAACGGCACAACTGTTAAATGGCAGATGACAACACATTTACTCAAAGGTGGCCAGATAGTATATCCCACAGATTCCAAAACTGCACTTCAAAGCTGATGCTGTTCAAGAAAGGGATATCAATGTATCTCCAGAAGCTAAGCTTGACGGATATAGAAAAAGTGTAATCTTACCCTCAAAAGTGTCAACCATTCTGAAAAATGCAAGAGAAAAGGAAGATTTTCCACTGCCTGTTCGGCCGCAGATCCCAATCTGTGACACAGAAAGAAGATGAACATCAGCTGAGTGCAAATGAGCAGTGTGTTCGACACTTAAGATGACTGGATGGAGATGCTATTCCAATCCACTGAACAGTTCCATCAGACTGAACTGTTTACAAGAGAGTCTCTAAGCTGTCTCTTTGTCTTTACAGGTCTGAGCGTTTAGTTATAAATCAAGGCCAGTCCTGTGTACAGGGAACCATTGGAGTGATGGAAAGGAGCTGGCCAGCGCTGCCAGCAAAGGACACAATCCAGAGGTGGCTTTGCTGAGCAGGAAGGACGCAGGCAAACAGAATTCAGGAGGAAAAAAAAAAAAAGAGAGCAAAGAGATGCAGCCAAGCGATAGAGAAATGATGAGAATAAGGGCAGGGGAGCGACATGGGAACGATGGAAAGTAGGTCAACGTAGCAGGGGGTCACTGTCACTTCTTTTGTCACTGCGTGCTGAGAGCAGGGCACTGGGATACTGACATGTGGTGTGTAGTTCTGACTTCTCACTATAATGTACTTCTAAAAGCTAAGACACGCAGCAGATTTCTTCCCAGTGCACTACATTCCTTCACAGAAAAAAGAATATATCTGTAATTCTGTCCTTAAAATGAACAGCGGTATATCCTTCCAGAGCTACGGTCTCTATGGTGCACTACTCTAAACATATTTTCAAACTCACTGCATTTACTTACCTTTTGTCCTGGAGAAATGTGAGCATTGACATGCTTCAGCACTGGCTTTAGGTTGCTGTCATATCGGACACTAAGGTTCTGGATTTGGATCTCGCCTCTGTCTGGCCAGTTCTGAGGAATCTGTGAGGACGCTACACCAGAAACACAAGAGAAGGAAAAAATAAACCAACAACCCTTCTATGATAAATTCATCAGCTCATTAAGTGATTTACTAAGTTATTCATGGTAATACACTGCAAAATCATTAAAATTTCAGCAAGCTCTTTCTGCATGCTGCACAAAACTGCACTTACAAAGAAGCCCTTCGTAATTTTCAGCTTCTGTTTTGAGAAGGCCATGGATTCTTTTCACTGCACCCAGCTGGATCTCCATGTCAGCCAGGTTACGAACCATCCAATTCAGATAGTTAGACACCTGATGTAAAGCAAATAAACTCCTAAATTCCAGATTTTTAGTAGTTGGCATCATTTGACCAGCATGCAGCTTATATTTCTCCAAAGCAACAACTGTTCAGCCTTGACGAGCTGAAGTGGTGGACAAACAGAATGGTACACATCAATAGGGTGACAATGACTTTGGCTTAAACTTCCTAACTGCAGTGCACAGAGACTTTGGTACTATGGATACGAGTAGAGAAAGAGAAAAAGCAAAGACAGGTGAAAAGACATCATCTTGCTAAATAAAACTGTTTGACAGTCCAGAACGATGTACTGGGACATAATTACAACTGATGCACTGAAACATTATTCTTCACAATGGAAAATAATACCAAAAGTAATGCAGCCTGGCCGTATTTTTATTGACATATTTGAACTACTGTTTCAGTGAGTATTTTATCTAGAAAATGAAAAAGTATATACTCAAATATGTCAACCTCTGAATGTGCATTGAAGTTAACACATGGTTTCAGTGATGTTACAGTACCCACGGAGAGATGTATAGACACCTTCAATCTTCCTGTTCATCTCTGTGCCCTGAAGAATTATAAAAACATGTTTGGGAGAGACAAGAAGGGTCCTAAGTTTCTTACCATAAGAGCATAGGTTAGTCCCAAGCCTACAAGTCCTGAAGAGAGTTTACTATACAGGCAACTGGTAATAGAAGTGACAGCTGCTATGAGTACCACACATGCTCCAATGTACTCCTGAAGGAACATGAATAAGCTCCATCACTACAAGTCTACCAATGATGACAACGTTCTCATAACTGCATAGCAAAACACAAACCCATTGCACAGTTCAACATATAGGCAGAAAACACCCCATAACTTTATACAGACCTTGCCTGAGAACCTATTTGTATTGCTGTTAGCATAGATGTATTGTTTGGAAATGCTTTTGTAGACTGGAGTTGTACCAACACTCCTATCTTCTAGAAAAGTCAACACAGGTATGTTAAGCATACGAAGGAGATGGCCGAAAAAACTTGAGGTAGAGAGGTGAGAGAAATGCCCACATGATCCTTTGAGAGCAGATCCTCTCTAATGAGAGACAGCTGGGAAGCACTGTAGTCTCTTCTGGGTGCAACCATCACATTTGTTCAAACAAGCTGTTCTTGGACAGAATGCAACTATTAGATTGTGTCTCTCCAGGATGGCTTTTGCAGCTTTAATTAAAACTGTGATTCAACTTCTCACAGAGAAGACTTTGATTAAAATTATGTAACAGACTAGAAAATGACCTCTGTAGGAGGGAAGTTGTTATTCTATATGTGTACTTTGCATTCTTCTATGCTTTGTGAACCATTAATGGCACTTCTGCATCCTGTCATTCACAACACAAAACTCCTTGATTTACTTTTCAATGATTTATTTTTAATGTTTTTTTTTTTTTTTTTAATGCCAGGCCACTTTGTTGGAGAATTCTAAGGAAATGGGCACTTGAGTATCTCTGGCACTCTTCAGAGGACCCAAACCAAGCAGAAACTTGCCTACATCGTTCTGCTTATTAAGAGTTTCAAAGATACTGAAATGTTCCTGTAGAGCAACAAGGCAAAGGCCTGCTAGCAGTGACTGACAGTTTCTCAAAGGCATTCTAGCTGGCAACACTGTCAGACCAGATCTCCTGATACTCTTCTGTACACAAAGGAGACAGTGCAATCTTCAATAATTATTCCAGTCTTGTAGAAATAGCAACAGGTTACAGGAAAAATTCACATTCTGTTCAGACTTCTGGATGGGAGGGCATGTGTTCATTACAGATACACATAGAGGTAAGGGTACAGCATCAAAACTCAAATGTGGCTGCAAAACAGTTGGACATTTTCTTAGGTTGCTTGGAATAAAGTGAAATCAATTCACTGTGTATACAAGAGAAAAACTAAACACAAAAGTACTTGCCATGCGGACTTCCAGCCAGCGATTAGCAGCTGTAAGGAAAAGGGAAGCAATGTTGTTGGAATCTGTGTATTCAAGAAGCTTCTGTCGAAATTTAGCTTCATACCTTAAAAAAAAGCAAAAACAACAGCAATCAAAACCAATCAGAAAACAGTCAGGCCTTGAGTCTTGGTAAAACAGAAAGCAAAATTAATTTAGAGGGGTTTGTGTTCATGGAGAGCCTGACTCAGAAGTTTAAGTCCGTAGTTCAGGAACATCATGCACAGATTTGTATCTGACATATGTATACTGCATTTGGAACTTCAGGAGTAAATGGGTTCTATTGCACTGGTAGAACTCCGTGCACGACTTCTGTAATGTGGGGTATTTTCTAATTATTTTATTACATGGCAACTGTGAGAAAGACAAACCTGAAATGAAAAACAAAACAGAAATAGGCCATGCATGTACTTGTGAAAAGAAGTATGAGTGCACGTAGAATGCAGTTCTTCTTCTCAGATTAAATTTTAAAACTTCAGCTCACATTGCTGTAGTACCTACAGACTCTTCCATGTTTAAAGCATAAACTTAAAGTCCTCTGGTCGTGGAAGCTCCAGTGTTAATTACACGTTTATCCTCATTGCTAATGAATGGAGCACTTCAGAAAACAAAAAGCCAACAAAATGCAGCAGAGTGGAAAGAACCAAATTTTTTACCTTCAGTAATGAACTAGTCAGAGAATACAAACTAAGAGCAATTGCAAACGGGTCTGTTTACAGCTTCTGATGGTGGATCTGCACCCACTCATAACAAAAGCTGCATGAATGAATTCTGCCTTGAACACAACCGATAAGAAAGGTGATGACTCCTGGCTACACATATTTAGATGGGGTCTTGGCCAGCACGCAAGCCCACCAATCACCTCTTTTAGCTGGGCGTATTTATTTGCACAGGTATAACTTAATGTGATCTTAATAAAGGTGTCAGTAATTACATCTAATAATGAGGGAAAGGTATCACAAAAGTCATTTTCAGGGTAGTAACAGAGGTTTGTAGGCCTGAAGATTATGCATCTGTAAGCTGACCGTTTTATAAACTTTGCCCTACTTACATCCTTCAGTATGATGCTTGTAACAAGCACTGCTTATTTATAAACTCATCTCCTGGTACACTGGTATGAAGGAATGATACGCTTTGCTTAATTATGAAGTACGTTTCAAATTTGTCTGCTGCAGGATATCCAAACCGTTATTTTGAGTACAGTGTAATAAAGTTCCAATGTAAATGGTTTATGCTTTTCAGACAAAAAAGCATGATTCTGTGCAAATGAAGAAACAGTTCACATAGTATAGCCGTGTGTCCAGACATAACAGACGTGTTGGCTGTATGTAATGGAAAATGGCTGCTAAGGGCCTGGGCTGGCTCCACACATATTGGTGTGTTTGGACAGTGTAGAAAGGTCGCTCCTGAAAGCAAGCAAGCACTCATGTCACACCATGTTGCAGCTGGAGGGCCCTGCCTGTCCACAGGACACACTGCCCTCAGAGCTCTACCACTGGGAGACAGCCGTGCTGCTTCTAGAACCCCCCCTGTTTAACTTTGGTACCTCCGTACCACAAGGCAAAACATGATGTAGATATGAAGTGTGCATCATGAGTCAGCCACAAGTACGCATGCGGAGCAGTGGTGCAGACAAAGTCACTGTTGTCAGTGGGGCACTGCAGAAATACCAGAATCTGTCCACAGAAGGTATCCCTAGCTTCTCCGGTTTCTCTGAGTACAGCCCTGTCTTTGCAGAAACCTTCACATTTACAATTTATTGATTACTTAGCACCAATGCTATTTGAGGTGCCAGACACGCTTGCAAGCTATAAATCAGTCCATGGCATCTGCTGAAGGTGTATTTATAGCTGCAGCAGTAGCTGTCTCTCTGATCTCCCTCTGGATTTTTGCATGTTTCTTTCCCTATGCATTCTCAGTAAGTACAGGATGGAGAGCAACTAAGGAACAACTGGCACCTAACTAGATGACTAGATTCCTGAGTTAGCGTTATTTTTAGGGCCACTCAAGCGAGCAAGTCTGAACTGCACTCCCACTAATATGTTAGGCAGCCGAGAAGCTTCGCAGGCCTATAAATAGGCAGGTTAGCAGCTGATGCGGGAGGCTGGCAGGCAGATGGAGTACAGGACTCACAGAGCACATAGCTGCTTGGGTCACAGATGCATCGTTAGTGCAGAGTACAAGAAAAAAAAAGAGCACAGAAAAAAATTCTTTAAAGGGGGAATTCATCTCAAGGTGACAGGAAGGACCAAGAGGGAATGGTCCAACTGGCTGAGAGCATTAGCCAGATGGTATTCAATAGAATTTACTGCGTCATCAACTGAAAATATACAGTCATAATACTCTAAAGATCCCCTTGATAATGTAAAAGATTATGCAGGTAAATGAGAAAAGCAAGAATTAAAAGAGAAATTGAATTTCCTTAAAAGTGAACGCAGACATAGCTACAAACTACAGAACACTGCTGGCACTTAAAATAAATATCTAATAATAGTAATTTGAAAATATTTTGCTGTTCTACCTCTCTTTAGGAGGCTATCTTCAGCCAAAAAGAAACACGGTTTTGTCCTGGTAGTTCCTACATTCTGCTGTTTATATCCTATCTAGAATTGCTTAAAAATAGTCTAATTTTTGCATTAATTGTATTATAAAATTAAATCTGCAGGTTAAGAAGAATAAGCAGTTTCAAAGAGAGAACAGTAACAGCGATAATTAACTGGCAAAATGTGTAGATATCTAGAGGAGATGGGCGTGGAAGACATTCGACTGCATTTGAATCAACTGGGAAAAGCCAGGAATAGCACCAATGCAGGGAGAAAGCAGCTGGTGAGCGCGCAGTAGCTTCATTGGAACTCTGTGAGTATCAGTGACTGCCATTTTGTAACAGATACACAGCTCAGGCACGTTATCAGGTGTTCTTAGACTGCTCCTGTGAGCTCACCTTGGCAGAAAAATGCATCAGAACAGATGATAAAGACTGTATCTCCAAGTTGCATATTTTCAAAACCAATCTGAACAACCACGTTTTCAGCTAGCAACCTGAACTATAACTTGTAGCTTCTGAAATTACCAGCGTGCACAGTTTATCTTAGCAGGACATTGGCCCATACACAGATTATCCTGGCATAACATGTTGCTGCATATTCGTTGTTCCATGGAAACTGTCCAAATACACAGCCTGCCACAACACACGCTGCGGTAATTGCAAGCCAATTTAGCTCCTTAAATCACATTTACCCACAAAGTTTTTTTCAGGTTGCGTGCGATTGCGTGCAGGGTTAGTACAAGCACAAGGTACATTAGCCTGGTTTTCTATAGTAGCTCCTTCACACGCAAAATATTTAGTCCTCAGTGTTTCACTTTCCCTTAACAGTGCTTTGGGGACCATGGATTTCTGGGTGATTCAAATGACAAACACTTGCACCTGCACACTTGCAGAACAGAACCAAAGAAGGACGCTCAAAAGAGGGGTAAGAAATGTTTTCTTAAAAACCATACCTGAAGGCTCGGATGGTGGTCAGGCCTTCAACAGTCTCTGAAAAATGGGAAAGTAATGGGAGCTGAGTGCTGTCATCCAGCTGCTGAAGGTCCCTACAGAGAGTTATGAAAATAATTTTGCAAAAAGTCAGTTCTGTTGTCCAGTTATTCTCCTGGGAATATTAGCACAATAATGACACACATAGCATTCAGGTGGGCTGCAACGCAGCACTGCAGGTCTCTAAGCAGGGAATGAAGTCCCCAGGTGGACTTTCCTCTTTAAACCCGAGCACACAGTGCTGGACTTCTGGATAGATCTTTCCCCTTCACTGCCTTCCCTCGCTTCTCTCCTGTTACTAATTCTTATATTCAATATTTTATTCATTTAAACATAATTGTGGCTCAATGCTGAATATGAATTTAATGAGATACTGCAAGTAGGAGTTCCAGTTAAGCAGAAGGCAAAATGCAACTTCGTCTTTGTTCTCTCCCCACCCCCAGAGGACAGCACAACTTCACACTGAGCTAACAGTACACAGACCCTGTAAATGAGAACTTGCAGTTCTCAATTTCATGTTTAGTCATCAAGACAGTGGAAGTACACATTGGGTGAAATTCTATTTAGACTCATGTCCTTCCAAGAGGAACTAAGAATTGCTTGCAAAGAGTCCTTGATCAATGCATATACAAAAGGAAAAATGCAGTGCTGCTGCAAATGCTTGTTGAGCACCACCACAAGAGAAGCAGCACAATTGTAGGAGAAGAAAATCACAGATGTGGCTAATGTTTTTAACTTGCTGAGTGCTAAAAGACACTCAGAACGAGTGAGAATGTTTCCACGTGCAGGAACCACCAGGAATAAAGGGCAGTACCAGCAAGGCAATGCTCCATTTGCAGCCTCTCTGCCTGGCTCTATGGACTTCTGCTTTCAATTGGACAGGTGAAACATCAGCTTCTCTGTTCTGTCCCCACATTTTTTGGACATGTCCAACATGCAACCCCTGGGGAGGACAGAAGCTGTTGGTTTTTATTTTTTTGTTTTGATTCGTCTTTCTTTTCTTTTTCATAGAATCACAGAATGGCTTGGGTTGGAAACCCAAAACCCTGGCCTTAAACACCTCAAGGTATTGGGCATCCACAAACCTCTCTGGGCGTGTCAGTATCAAACTTCCCCTTGACATCCAACCTCAATCTCCCCTCCTTCAGTTTAAAACCATTTCTCCTTGTCCTATCAATATCTACCCATGTAACAAGTTGATTTCCCTTATGTTTATAAACTCCCTTTAAATACTGGAAGGCTGCGATGAGCTCTCCCTCATGTCATGTGAACTGAGAGAAACTTTCATCCTGGACAAAGACCTGCTCCTGCCTCCCAGGTTTGGTTCAAAGAGCTGCAGCCAAAATGCACTTGTAGAACAACAAATTTTACTAGATTGGATTTTGCTCACCTTCAGATAAGACAATGCCTTTGACAAAAATAAAGGCCCTTTGCAAATCTGCCATCATGCACTGCAAAAGATGTTTCAATAGCCAGAATGACACAGGTCTATATTCTCACCGTGATGCGACTCGGAAGTATTTCTGGATGAAGTAACACATGATTGCAAGGGGAACCAGGGCAATGAGAAACATTGGTGTGACGTACGAAATCACGGCCAGAGCAGATACACACAGCAAGGTGGAGCGACTCAAACACTCCAGGGTGGCAGGAATATGCTGGGGACATAAAGAAGTACACAGAATCAGAGAAATAAATGCATAGCATATAAGACTCCCACAGTTACAAACAAATAAATATATAAAATCGAAGCTTTGAAACATTAAACAGACAGGTCTGCTTTTGAATTTACCGCTGGATTTTGGGAAAGCATTGCAGCCTGGAATAAACATGGAAATCTGAATTTCAGTCATTAATATTTCAAGCAACAGCATTTGCCTTTTTCTCAATTCATTTGTTCGCATATCTGAAAGGAGCAGGTTTACCTACTTTTTAAATGAGTGGGTGCTCTTAGTTTAAGGATATTGATATTGATCTACTTTCTCTTCCCTTTTCTATAAGATGGAAAAAAAAAATAAGCAAAGCTTTTTATGACTGCAGGATATCTTAATTAAATAAATGTTTTTCCAGTGTGCATTTAAAGCTGAGGAATTCATTTGGAATCCAGAAAGCTGTGAAGCAAAGTGATGCAATATTCAACATTAGAGATCACCTGCAAATTTCACCTAAATAAGAGAATGCAATTTTTCAGACTGAAAAAATAAGGTATCATGGGAGCTCAGATGTATTTATTGAGTACCTGGTCGATGGTGTTGCAATCAGCTGAAAATCTGTTTAATATACTTCCCAGAGGTGTTGTTTCAAAAAACCTGAAATGAGGCAATGAATGAGAGAATCATACCACCCATACTAAACTAGTTCTTAATTGCTTTTCTGTCTTTCATAAGCTATGCACTGTGCTACAGACACAAGGCAGTAAATCAACAAACATGGCAAAGTTTCTCATGTTTCCCCATAAGCACAGCTTCCCCAATAGAACAGCAATCTTGACCATCCCCAACAACAACAGTCTCCTCAGCTGCCTTTACTGCCCAACCTGTGTAAATCACATGATTACATTTGCTTTCATGTTTGCAATTTTAAACTCTTCAGTTTATGAAAAATGCAAGCAAAGCTCAATCCCAAGTTTTGACTTTTTCCTGAGAATAAAAATGCATAATAAGAACAACTGCTGGCATAATGCATCACAAGTCCTTTCCTTTACACTTGCCCATCCAACATACAAACTTCGTTATTGCTGTGTAGTTGTTAACTGTCCCCTAGCTTGTGATGAATCTAAAGTCTTAATTCTGTCTTGGGGGGGGAAAAAAAAAAAGAGTGTTTGTTGTTTTTTTTTTAATGACATTTTCAATATTTATCCTTTCCTCATGACTTCTGAGCTAAATATGGTTAACACTAAAATAAGTATTCTTCCAAGTGTTCAACACTTGCAGGTTTGAATAAAGCTACAGCTGTAATGTGGCAGCACTGGAAATTAAACGCACAAAGGACAAAGGCCTTTCCTGCTATCTGTGCAATCCCAGCGTGCTCCACTGATGCCTGTGATGACACTCATCCAGGCTCCCTGACTTTCATGGGCTTGCACAATCACTGCTGACAGTAAATACTTCCATGATTAAGATTATGACACGCGCTCTGCATGAACTGCACCACGCATCTCCAATTATTGTGCTTTCTCCTTCATTAAAACAGCAAAGAGAAATAAAAGATGCTGGGAAGTAACTATCTGCAGCCACAGTCAGACAGGAGAGGCACTTGACCACCGTCCAGGAACTTGAGCAGGTTGGGTACCATTTATCAAAGTTTGCTCAGTAGTTTGATACTTGGTGACCTTCAGTGATGCATTATAAAACGTGAATCACGACCACTTTATAGAAAAAGGAGACTGCCTTGAAGTAAGGAATACAGAATGATGACAATAGTTTGTATTCAATCAGAGGAATACCTCATTGGTGCCAAAATAATCTTATTCAATAAAGAAGCGTGCAGCTTTTTGGTGACTTTCAAGCCAGTCCACTCCACTGCTATGGATGTGACAAGACATAACACAATCCCAAGGCAGCAGAGAATGCTGAAAATTTTTGAATATGGAGAGTGGTTGAAAACCTAAGAAACAAAGAAAGAGCAGCACATTATTCACTGTAAATTAAACTTAAAAACCAATGAAAACAAATGCAGGACTGAAAAAACGTAAGGAGTAAATCCTTCCTTCTTCCCCAGATTTTCCCAAAATTAAATTTCCAGTGATTTCACGTTAAGCCCAAGTATTTTTTATCCTTTGGAGAAGTGACTGGTTGCAGGAAAGTAAGAGAAATTCAAAATTTACAATGATAGAACACTACAAAAAGAACTGATTGATAATTTTGAAAATTTTGTCTCAAGAAAAAAAAAAACATCTTCAAAGCATTTGCTATGGCTCTGGTGACTGGGCCTATCCTTTGAGTGAGAATAGAATAGAATAGAATAGAATAGAATAGAATAGAATAGAATAGAATAGAATAGAATAGAATAGAATAGAATAGGCTATTATTTTTAAATATTAATTTCATATTAAAATCCATCATCAATAAAGCTTTTAGAGAAGAAAACTTTTAGAGAAGAAAAAATGATCCCAGTGAAATCAGACATGAACCTCCCAAAACATCTGTGTGGGATTATTTAGAGGCACTCAATTCCCACGAAGAAAGCAATCTCAGTTCTAACAAAATCCCTCTGCTACAACTTTGTACACACAGAGAACCCTGCTAGGTAACCCTGAGGTCAGCTCCATGTGAAATTTATCTGTAGAACAAGGAAAACAGGGTAGTGATCATAAAAATCAGGGTTCCTCATATATTACAGAACCCGAATGCCCTACTGTAGTGAGAATTCTATCATATGGGAAAAACAAAGAAGTACAGTAATATCAAAATCACTTTAGAGACCAAAGAGTAAGGATATCAGCTAGATGATGAAAACGTAATCAGTCTGGCAACAGGAGAACAACAATGCACACAACTTAATTGTTAGCTTTATTGTGTTGTGTGCCCGAAAATGCATTAATGTCCAAAATGCTCTGGAGTGGCTCCATTACTGGGAACATAGCACACTGCATACAAATCTTGGAGCAGAGGCTGAGTGTGGGAGTTCAGCACTGCTTACACCTGAGGAGGGGCTGTGCAAGGTGTCTCGTACCTCACAGTGAGAGCAGTTTTTCAGCTCCACCTCCATCTTCTCAGAAATGGCATCTGAAGTCCAGCGCGCCAGGCAGTAGTCAATGGCCACCATCACCGTGTGCTTCAGCAGCTGGGACAGAACCAGCAGTGGCAGGAGGAGTATCCCTGCTGCACTGAGGTACTTCCCACATGCTCTCCAAGGCATCTTTGCTCTCTGATGTAGCACAGACGACAGGTTGTCTTCATCATCGCTTTCTGTTGCTTCTTCTGCAATGTCCAAAAAAATAAATAGAAAAAAAGAGTACAGTCACACTGACTTCCTCTTACGCACCTTTCACAGGAGCTGGCAAGTGGCAACTTCAAAATACAAGTGATCATACAGCAGAAAGGCTTTCAGGTGAAATTATTCGCTCAGGTAAGCACGTATTACCTTGCTAAAGTTATAATAATAAGTAATACGTGCTAAGAAGATGCACTAAGCACAGTACTAGCTGTTCAACGTCTTCAGCCACACTTGGCAACTTAGAAGTGCTGGCTTGATTTAAAAAAGGAAGTGATTTTTTTCCTATGTAAAACCTTAAACAAATGTGCTCAGCTGTTGACAGGTTTGAAGCTCATCCAACATGAATTAGTCAAAATTAATTCATCTCTCGCAATCGAATTATTTTAAGTATATTAAAAATCCCTCAAAAGTTTGACAGATGCTATGACTTCTGATGGTTTGAAAACATTAATCCAGAGATAAACTCAATGGAAACAGCACTCTTAGAAACCACGACCTACCTGAAAACCAAGGACTCTCCTGCTGGTTTGAAAGCTGTTAATTCATTGCAATATAATTAAACTGTAAAACAGCAGTGTAGTGGTGCTGGGCATAAAGGGTGCCCTTTTACCTTCATCTTCTTCGTCATCTTTCAACAGTGCTTCACGGGAATACATAGTCCTCCGGAGATTTGTTCTTTCCAGAACAGTTTTAGTTTCAATTGTAGTCTCCTAAAAAGGAATGGTTGGCGTGCTTTCAACCACAGAATTCATCAAAACATGAATAACTGTGAGGAAATTTGTTTTCAAGCAGAACATCAATGAAAAATAAAGGAAGCAAGAATCTTCCATCATGCAGTTACAAAGGACTGATGTGCCACTGCTGCATAAAACCAAGGGCATCGATTATGTAACTGACATTCACTGCAGTTTGTCAATCCCAGCTCTCTGTCTTGGGCTCTCAACTTGGACAGATAGTTCTAAATTAATAAGAAATAACACTAACATCTTGTCCATTTGTGCCGCAGTATTAAAGAGAAAAAGTGATTTGGAGAACCTCTTACGTGCAAACGTGAAAAAACGTCACCTAATGAAATCAGTAAACTCAAGTACATCCTACACAAACAGCTGTCAGCACTGCGCCTAAACAATGCTGTTCCCATTACGTGGCCCAGTTTAGTATTCCTTAGACAGGACCCAACAAAAACCTTCTCCAGCTCCTGGTCCTGTCGATTCATTAGTGTCTTCCAGTGTTCAAAAAGCTCAGTCTCAGATTTCTGTATGTCCTTGAGTGTTCCTTCTCTCTGGATGTAGCCATCCTTCATCGCTATTATCTAAGAAGTCAGAAACAAAAGTTGGGAGGTCACATACATCTCTCTTTGTTTTAAGGGTACTCTGGTTTTGGTCAGAATTTTTCAAAAGAATATTTGTATGAACAAATTTGTCTTTTAGAATCAGTCTAGTCATCTCTCAACTTCATCCCTTCTACTTGAGAGGCTGAAAAATACAGAGCTTCCTCCACCTCACACTTTCCAAAAGGAAGGCTGCTGTTAAGTAGGAAAAAAGAATGGGGTCCTCTTCAGCAGACAGTAGAAAGCACTGCTGTCTAAATACAAGTCATTAGCAAGATAAGATGTTAGAGATCTCTTGCCTCCTAAAAGGAAAAGGCTTTTAGCAGCACACTGCGCAGCGTGCGTTGCCCTCATTCAGGCAATTAGGTATGAGCATACTGGCTCCACCGTCTGTTTGATACCATGGGCCTGATAAGGAAAAGCTCAGGATTTTGAATCCCTAAAGCTTTTAAAAGCATAAATAGTGGACACAGGGTAAAAAAAACTTGTGTCTACAAGACAAAGTCTGAAGAGTGAGGTTTCCGGGTTTGTATCAGCGAAACCACATTGTACACATAATGCAGCTACCTTAACTTGGTATCTGACAAGGAGAATTGGAAAATGAGGCGTGTGGGCTGTAAACTCACATGACATCATTAGAAGATGGTTAATGCGGTGTTTATTTTCTCCCTAGAAACTGAGAAATTTAGATGGAAATGAATAGGAAGCGCATTTCATTTATTAGTGAGAATTTTTACACCACAGGAAAAGTAATAATAAAAAAAAGCAAATGGGTCTTTTTGTGGTCGATTTATTCACAAAGTCCTGAAACAGAAGGGACTCTAAATTCTTACAAGGGTTTTGCTACGCACATATAGGAAGGCCATCACATGTTTCAGATATTTCTATTTAAAATTCCTTAAACTAAACCAAAATAAAATATTTTATCTGCACTGTATAAAACTTGCTGAGGCTTATTGAGACCTTTGCTTTGGTAAAAATTCTCAACTCTCTCTTAACAAATAGTAATTATTAATAAACTTAACTAATACAAACCCTTCCTGTCCTACAGAGTATTTGAAAGTCTATTTCATGAAACATTACTGAAACCTACTTAGAAGGTAATAAAAATCTTCTCATTGATAAACTCATAAAACAGAGACACCTAGAAACGAGTCTGAGATTTGGAAAATAAAATGAGAAAGATGATACTGGATACAGGAACATAGCTGTGCACATTAAAAAGCTAAGGCAGACTTCAGATGGAGAGGAAGAGGACAAAATTCCTGTACTCAGAGACACCAGCAGCAAAAGCAGAACTGCACTGAGAACAGTGTTAACTCGTAAAGATGTACAGCTGAGGGCCAAGGTCACAGCAGACACAGTAGAGGATAAATGCTTCCCACTAAACATATGACCAGAACAAGATTAATGGCTATCTGCAGCTTTACAGCAGGCCAATATGAATCACAGAAAGTAGCCAAAATATGATTATTGCTTGAGACACAAAATAACTGCTTCTATAGTCCATGTGAGCTGCAAATGACTGAGAATTCCTGCTGGGAGGCAGCACTGCAGTAATCAATCTTGGGCGAGGTTTTGTGGCTACGTAACTGCAGAAGTGCAATGGTGAGCCAAGAAACTAAAAGAATTCCAACAAAATAAATCTCCTTATCCTACACAGTCTGTTTTACCTTTATCATTTGTAACTACAAACTGCTACAGGAAGCACGCTTTCATTTTTTTTCCTGTAAACTTCAAGATGCAGCAAAGAAACAGAACTGAACAATGCCTATTTCTTAAAATTCCGTCATCACACAATGGGAAGAAGTTTTTGATGTGCTATCTACTGCTATCAAACCTAAGGAAATGCCATTTTTCCTTGCATTTCTACACGTCTCAACAACCAAAACCATCATAAAAAACACCTTTTTCTGTGATACCACAAACAAGTTCCTGGTAACATCACAGACAGAGGCAAATATGTCACTGCAACATCTTGTTGTTCTGAGAACAACATTTTACAATGTTAGAAATGGGTTGAGATGCTTGTATTTTAGCCACAGCCCATTTTCATGAGATTATCAAGTATCAGCTCTAGGAAAATCAGACCTGTTAAGGTGTTCTACAACAGGAATTCCAAAATCACACACTCCAGACTCACTGTCTAACTTCTGCAAGACCTTAATTATGACTCTTCTCACTAAACTACCACTTGGTAGAAAGACGAAGTGTGAGTCTTCTTTGTGGAAGACTTATTTGTGCCACTTCCTTGCCTCTTAAAAATATATATATATATATATAAAATGAGTTTTCTTACCCAGTCAGCATGGGGCAAGTACTGCAGTTTGTGGGTCACCAGCACAACTGTACGCTTGTCTTCTCGTAGCATTTTCAGGATTCCTTCTTGCATGAGATGGTCACTTAGGTGAATATCCAGTGCAGAAAATGGATCATCCTGTCATGAGGAAGAAAAGGCCAGCTTGTGAGTTGTTTTAAGGAAACTGGTGCATGTTATTACTGGTAAAAGCAATTAGATCAATACAGACAATCAAAAGAGGTCATGAGAAGATCAAAACTGTTCAAAGGAGAAGTCTTCTGAACGTTCCCCTCAGAGCTGCAGGCAGTCTGTTGTTGTTTTTGCAGCGAGTACTCAGACATGCAGTAACATCAGCTGTGCAAATGCCAGATTTCCCGAGGCCTTCTGGAAACTGCACTTCTTAAAAGATGCACTTCACAGCCTTGGTAATTGCAGTTTGTGATTTCTGTACAACTCAAGACAATGAAGCAGCGTGTACTGATGGCATATGTTATCTAAACTGCTCCAGAGACAGTGACAAATAGAACAGTTTTATTTCCCATACTTTCCCTCTTCTGATTTTTTAAATTATTTTTTAAATTCTTATAATGAAATTTTATTAACAAAGCATCACAAAAGGAAAAGTACTGATCTGTTTGATGATCCTCGTCAGATGATTTATGGCCTATGCTAACTTCATCTTATTAAAACAACCCATTACAAGCAATTAATTTAGGAATAAGCTAATCTGTATCATCATCTATAATTTTTTTCACTTAACCTACTGGGCTTTTAGAGCCTGCTCTCACTCTTTTCCACAGTACATCTGCTGAAATTTGGGCAGGATACACAAAGAGCAGTTCAGGGAGGGAAGACAGCTTAGTTTGTTGCAGAAAGGAAACACCTTTGACACAACAACATTCGTTTTATGCCTGAGACAGCTTAGGAATGTTATAAATATTGCTGAGACCACCAAACTTCTGGGTACAGATTTCTGGATAAATACAAGACTCAAAATAAACTTCAACAGAGAGAGGGTAAGCAACAGCCTTTCAATTTGTATCCTAGTATCTGTCTGTCCACGGCATTTACAAAACACTCCATACCTGCAGGCTAGCTGACAACAGATATAAAATAAACAGAGCACGTTTAGCTTAGCTTAGTGAAGCACAATGTTCTGTGTGCCTCCCATGAAACACTGTAAATGTTTACATCTTGGGCTTCTGATTGCAGCATAAACATAATGGCATCTACTCACCAGGAACACAACGTTTGTCTGCTGGTACAGTGCCCTTGCCACACTGATACGCTGGCGCTGCCCTCCAGACAAATTAATACCCTGGAGATAAGCAGGAAAAATAACATCAATTAGAAGAACATCAGCTGAATATTTATATTTTGATTTGATTATCTGGACAAAAACTCAGAGACGTTTCAAAACTGTAGGCCTGCAGGGGAGCTGGGAACACAGCATGCTGACTGTTGGAGAAGCCTGAGAAGGCCATCTGAGCTCTATATGGATGAGGAGTGAGAAATGTTTAATGGCTGCTGGCAGCACAATGGTGCAGGCAGCACGTGAGTCTAAATTGGCATCTGAAATCTGCTACATCCTATCTGCATTTTACACCTGTACCTGTGTAACACCGTGTTAGTTCCATCAAGCTCTATATCACAACTGCTGCAATCAGTAGCTCCTGCAATCCAGCTGCAGTTTTACCAACACCATAAGCTCTCACAAGCCAGCTCTGCTACCAGAAGGTCTGCTCCTCCGCCCTGCCACTTCATCCCATCCCTCTACTTTTCTCTTTCTGTTCTACATTCATTTAGCTACACAATGAACCAATGCTCTGCAAATTAACATGGCAGTCAGTGTGGCTATTAGGCATGGAAACGTGTCCTTGTTGCTGCTGTGTGAGTGCAAGTGTCACTATGTGTCTGGGTGTACTGTTGATGGAATTGGCACTTATTTTTAGATTACCCCCAAATAAAGCAAAATATGTGCTGTCAGCAGAATTAGTCAAACACTTTGATAGCAGCACGTTTAAATCATGGCACCTCACATAAATGACAGTGCCTCTTTGTTTACCAAGCAACCAGCTTTCAGACTAATGACTCAAATGTACACTTACCAAAAGATGACCTTTCTTGTCAAATAGCTGGTAAGATTTTAAGAACATAAGAAAATAATAAAAAACCTCTACATATCTAAAACAAAAATAGAAGCCTGTAGCTGTTTACTGACCCTCTCTCCAATCTGGGTTTGGTCTCCGTGAGGGAGAATGTCAATATCAGGCTGGAGGGAACAAGCATCAATTACTGCTTTGTACCTGTGGGAACAAAAAAGGTAATGCAAAATCCACACAGATACTGCTACAGAAGCACATTTCCTACCTGAAGAGGAACAAAGTTAACCAGCTGGAAAAATCACACGGTGGAAAATGTATTTGTTAGCCACTAATTGTTCTAATGGGATCTCTTTCAACTGCAGGCAAGCAAATACCATTTCAGCTAAGAAAAAGAATCTTCCCAAATACAAATACTGAATAGCTAAAACCAGGCAAAAGAAGAATAGCTTCTTCCATACTATATCATTACTGTTTGGCATTTAGATGCACTTCTAACCAGAAGCTTTGTTTCTTGTTTTAATACCCAAGGATGGTAAAAACAAAGGAAACGCAGGCAGGATGTGAATGAGCGGCTATCTACTTATTCTAGGGTGGGGAGAAGGGGGAACATCATGGAATACCCACAGAAACTTCCAAGTCTCTTAGAATGCTTTGTGGTCATTTACACAGAATAAAAAGGCAGCCCATTAATCCTTCACAGTATACCAAATACAGAAATCTTAACAGACCTTACCCCTGCTCACAACCTACCACTGACCAAGGCAATTAAACTTGCCAATCAGGGGTAAGGAGAAAGTACTGCATGCTGCACAGATGCGGCCCTTGGAAACCAAAGTAGTTCCACACTCCAGGCCAAGTGAGAACGAACTCTGTCTCGTGTCCTTCAGGAAAATCATGGTCCAAGCTGGCTGTCCAGGACTCAGTGCCTTCTGTCATGTTCAGACAGGTGAACTGTTTGTTACTGGAGTGGGATGGGGCCAGTGTGTCTGTGCAGAAGGTGTAGAAGTACGCAGCACCACAGTTTAGCTAAAAGAAGAAAGCACACAACAGGGCTGAACCCTATTACCTCTGTTTGTTGAAAGAGCTTTCAAATGTGATATTCTCTTCCACTGTGGCGTTGAGCAGCCAAGGCTTCTGTGATGCATATGCTACTGATCCTCTTTTCCTGGAAAAACAAAACAGGAGTTTCCAGCTTACCAGTGCAGTAGGGATTATTGGAAACCTTTTTTTATTTTTGTGTACAGACCAGTAACAAATCTCAAAAAATGCTGCCTTTCCTTTCTGCTCTTTAGGACGATTTCCAACAGAACACTGCAACTGATCACCTAACTTGAGAGCTGGTTCTCTTGAATGTCAGTTTGCTCCCTCATTTTCTGCTGTGAGAGTGTTTTGCAGAAGCTAACTCCTTCAGCCTGAGCAGTGCAGGTGACAGGATAAAAATTACAAAAGACAGAATCCCAGCTCTGTCTGGAGAGATTAATTAAAAATGTATAGCAGATGATACCAGTTAGGCAGCACATTTCAGGAGAGGTGTTCCAATGAGATGTTTCTAATGTATTAAAAAAATGTATTAAAAAAATATAACGACTCCACACTTAAGCAAAGGCAATTCTCCCCCGAACACATTTATTTTCCTTGCTATCAAAAGAGAAATTGAGTCATAAGGATTCCATGGTTAACATTTTTCTATTTATTTGTCTCTGTGAAGACAAAAACAAGGACACAGACAAAAGCTAGTTGCTAAATCTCTGCTTGTGGAATTGCCCCCATCATGCCACAAAAAAGAACGCTTTTCAGAAGATGGCAAACGAGATCTCTTGATGCAGATTTTCTTTAATCTGTGTTATTATTACTACGACTTAAAATGTATCTGCCTGCTAACAGTGCTTCTGTGGCTGTCTGCGCTCTGAGGGCTCAGATGGCAGAGCTGGGAGAAAGGCACGATGCTTTATTAGAACACCTGATACTGCTGGAAAAACAGACAAACTCATTGGCACATCATTGTTTCTCCAGAAAAGGGCCAAAGGAAGGATCATGTGCCTGAAAGTGTATTTGTTTTCCTCCCAGCGATATCAGCTAATCCAACAGAAAGCTCTGACCTCTCACCCCGCACAGCCTTTGTCTGCTAGACAGCCTCGTTCCACTTAGACCTGAATGCAACTCGAACCACAAGGTGGAGGAAAAAAAACCTGCTTTATAATTTTTGGTAATTCCTATCAGGAGGTAATGTCACTTGCCCTGCTCATTTTTTAGCCTTTCCCCAAGCTTGCTTAGGCGTCATTATAGGATCCAGTTTTCACTGATGATCTGAAAGAACACAGTTGTGCTACCTTGGTAGCATGCTTCCCTGTTCAAAAATCTGATTGCTCATTACAATTTAATTTTGTTCTGTGAATTCTCTTACTGGAAAATGAAACACAGATGAACACACACACACATACACACAAACCCCTATGCAGCTCAGCCCAAACCCTCAAAATCTAATTCAGAAAGCATTAATTTCTGACTCAGGAGGGAAAGTATTTTTTCAATTAGTATGCAGTGCTCAACTCCGTGATTGAGACAAAATTGCTCTGAGCATTCCAAGATGAACGTCTATTCCCTTCCCCTCTTTTTATTGCTTCAAATTGTGTTGTGTCTTTCCTGCTATTAACTCTCAAAACAATCAAAAAGATATTTCTATTTTATCTTTGAAAAATGAATGTTGAAGTTTTGAGGAAAAAGGTCTAAGAAGTTTTCTAGGCAGTTCTCCTTCCTTCAGAGGTACACTCAGTCACACTCACTCCATGCTGAGAGCCATCACAATGCCTGCATACACCACTCATATTCTGGCTAGGATTCTGCTGTTAGGCTACTGATTGCACTGCAAGGGACTGGGGAACAAGCAGGGAACTGGGCAAAATTCATTACAATTTAGGAATTTAGTAAATGTGCTTCATATAATCTGAAGTGCAAACTGACACTGGGATGACACATCAAGGCAGAAAGGCACATCATGCTTTTTACATGAGAAGGGAGTTTGTACAAGGAATGTACAGCGTGTCTTCAGAGCTTCTCACAGTGAGCACACAGTAAAAAGAACTTACTGAAACTATGAGATAAACAGAGGCACGAATTCAGAGAACAAAATATTCTGAAATGGAGCGTGCAAGGTTTTTTCTCTGAGCCTTGATTCTACCTCAAAACTATTCTATACTCAAAACTGAGCATTCTCCAGACACGAGCAAAACATGCCCTGTTCCTATATTAATGTTGCATCTACATAAAGAAAAAAATATGCTTCCATTATTTTCAGCCTGATGCTAGGATGTGGAACATTTTCATGCTTGGAAGACTTATGGCCGGCCAACAAATGGCTTAGCAGACAAAAACTTAGAAGGAATTTATTTCTGTAGGTGGAATTAATTGCCTCCTACCTCACAGGACTGCATAAACAATCATATTTTCATCACTGGAGTGTAATATTTCTCCTCTGATAACACATGATATACTGAGCATAGCCTCTTAACGATCACAAGGATGCAAACAGCAAAACCCAACCTTAGAATAATCAGGGAAACCCTCCCTGGTCACCCTGGAGAGGACTTCTTTCACGAGATCAACTCTCTTCGTTAATTTAGTAACCGAGAGCCAACACTGTCAGGACTGTCTGAAGCTACTTATCTATCTACCCTCACACATCGTCTTGCTAAGTCCAGTAGGCTCAGAACTGAAAATAAGATCAGTTATTGGACATTCATGCAAGAACCTCAGTGCTCTAGCAAGCATCAACAACTTTAAAATGATGGTGATTTTTAAAGGAAACAAAAATGCAGTTATAATAGAAGTTAAATTGAATTATAATGCAAGAGGAAATACTACACAGTAGAAGATTTTTTTTGTGTGCATTGGATTGATGACTACAATTTCATCACGGTTATTTTGCACAGTTCAGGAATTTCTAGCATTAACTCAAAACTGAGCATTCTCTAGACACGAGCAAAACATGCCCTGTTCCTATATTATTGCTGCATCTACATAAAGAAAAAAATATGCTTCCATTATTTTCAGCCTGATGCTAGGATGTGGAACATTTTCATGCTGAACGCCCTGATTATTAAGGAACAAATGCTTTTGCCATTACTGAATGGTGAGGTCACTGCTAGTAGTGTGGTGGTTGCATACAGACATGTTTGGCTTCTAAAGAAGAACAGTTCATTAACAGCAATCACTTCTGAAGACTATTACCGTTAAGTTTTTAAAGTGCTGTACCTGAATTCCATTTCAACAGGAGATTCTTTCTCTGGGCTGCAGGAAACAGATAGATTGTTATTATTATTTTCAATTCAATAACTTTAGACGATCCAAAAATGCCTTAGGGTGCTATCCCTGCGTTGTAACTAAAAACACAACAATTTAACTACTCTCTTAACTATGCTGGACTCATACAGACCTAAGGCTGGTATGGTTAAAGCTCCAGTTTTGACAAGTGTTAAACAACACTGCACAAAGTATTTCAACACCTGTGAGCAAATGCTCAAGATCTCACACAATTTTAGCTCAAAAAAACCACAACCCACCTCTGTTCTGAGAGCACCAGAAGCATTCTATGAGATGCCAGTGCAACAAAGCCACTACACGTATTCCTACAGCTTATAGCCAACACGGCAGGGACTCGCAGAATCTATGATAAAGTAGGCAATTGCTTCATATAACCTTTCATGGCTTTTTTAATGTACTTACACAATACATACAGTTTTAATGTACTTACTTACACAGCTTTGTGTGTTACCTTACTTGGTTGTACCTCTTCAACAGTTTCAAACCTGTGAATGTCTAATTCTGATCATATTTCTTTTGTACTCTAATGGGTTCAAATGGTTTCACTTTTATTCATTCCAAAAATTGTTGTTTCTCTTATTCAGAAAGAGCTACAAGATTTCCAAGTACCCTTTAGCCATGAGATTTAGGTTGGTGCACCATGTGAAAATGACAGAAAAACATCAAAAGAATTTGCTCTCTAATAAGTTGCTAAGCATTCCCGAAATATAAGCTGAGCTATGTCAATCAGGTAGAAATAATTTCCACCCAAGCATCCCTTGCCAACAGATGGACTGATGTGCAGCTTCTCACACTTCCCTTTTTGTGTGTGTCTGAGGAATGCTAGTTGAAAATGAACTCAGGACAGGATGCAAACAATGAAGAGAAGGGTAAAGAGGAGAATGTGCTTTAATAAATAAAACCTTTAAAACAACACTTGATACTATATTCTCAAGTGCAGCATTAGGAAATTACCTGATTACCAAGAGTGAGATTTTCAAAAACATGCAGAAAAGTTAGGATATGATTTTCAGAAAATGGAAACATTTTCATAAAGGAAACCCAACTCCTATTTTCATGAGTCATATTGGTGGTTTAAAAAACTGCATTGTAAAGCAATGAAAGTTTCAAGGAGTTTTAGAATCCCGACTCAGAAAATCTGAAGTGGGATTTTAGAAATCTTTGGTTCCTCCTGCTGTGATGAACTCAGTCAGAAGAGCAACACGCGTATGTGAGACCATACCTGATATCTTCCCCCATCTCGCTGTCAGAAGTGCAGCTGCATCACAAACAGAAAGCAAAATTGTTTACTTAAGTAAGCAAAAGCAATCTGCCCCAGAAAGGAAAGCTATTAAATTCCATTTAGTGCACACACTGCAAACAGTATTTATCACAGAGCTGCAGTGCAACATCTGTTCCTTCTGCAGAAACTGACTTGATTTCAGCAGTCCAAAAAATTGGCACCTTTTCTTTCCTTACAAACACTTAATTAGACTCAACAAGTGAGTTCACCTTGATTCTTTCCTGGAGGTGCCACCAGAGCTGAGAAGCTGTAGTGTGATGAGAACAGAGATCCATTAAGTAGACTACATTTTTAGGGAAAACAAACAGATAATTTGTGATGTTGTATTTTTCCATGACAGGAAATGCACCTTCGGAGGTCAGCATGAAAACAAAATCCCACCTGCAGATGACTTGCACTGTGCTGCACTCTGCAGCTGCGCTATCCTCGGGGATGCCTCTGCAGAAACAACCATGGGCAGGTCTGAGGGATGAACTGCTTTGTGTTTTGTGATTTCTGAGCATGTGCAAAGATGCTCACGGAAAGGGCAGGGCTGTCTGACTGAATGATCACCCAGATTTACTACTGAAGGCAAAATCACTTCCGCTGAAAAAAATATGAAAAATCTGTGTTCGACGACAGGAACAAAATCAAGGAGGAACAGAGCTCTTCATGCTTTAAAGGAAACTTCAGGCTAACATTACTTGATTATAAGTGGGCAGGAAGGAGAACTATACCTGCAGTTTAAGAGGCTGGCTTGAAAAACATTTAGAAAAATGAATACGTAGTAAAAAATGACTGTATCTGAATTCAGTCTACTGTAGAATCTGAGAGACAGCTAGCACTGTACACAGTTACATAAAATGAAATTAAGTGTCTGGACATTTCTGAAAGTTCCAACAAACCATGTTTATAAAAATCAATGTACTTTTTAGCCATCAAAATCACATCTGTGCTGTCATTTGACAAAAACAAAGAGACAGCTCCATACTGAGTACAGCAGGAAGAAATCCACTGCAAACAACCTTAATGAAGCCATGAGCTCCCTCACATTATAAGACTCACATGAGAGTATAGATGTCTTGTTTAGGAACAAATGATGTAACACTGTGCTCATTATTTCTCATTTAGTTCCATCTTCTGATGTTACTTTTTCCAAAAAGACACTGCAGACTGCTCCCTGGAATTGGAATGGTGCTTCTTAAAGTGAGATACTGCCCAGAAGCATGGGGTACACTATTTTTTACTCAATAACCAGTCAAATCAACACTATTTGCCATCTGTTCAGAATGTAATCATGTCTTCTCTATTTTTATAGTCTCTGACCACACTATAATATATTCATGCCACACATGTTCTCAGCCTGCTTTGGAAAATGGGCAGTAATGCGTTGGATATTCCTGGCATGCAATGCAATACAAATAACAAAATAAAATACAAAATGAGCCAATGCTCACGTCTGATTAGCTGATTCCTATTCCAGTAACAGGTTATTACATTTGAAGGTTTTGAAATAAACCATTTTATAGGAAGCAAATAAAGTTGATATACTATTAATCCTGTTTTATCAACAGAGCGTGGAATCTCAGAGGAGGGAAAAAGATTTGTACAAGGTTATCCATTAGACCAAGGGAAGGGCCAGGAACAGCACCCAGATTTCCTGGGCACCGAGTGACATGTCAGCAGGGTATGTCCTTCACATCCATAGCTGCAACCTTGGAGGAAAGGAAGGGGACAGAAATTTGGAGTGAAATAATGCAGGACCGTTCTGTAACATGAATGACTGAAGCTAAGTGTTTGTTTCAGCCCAATGAAAGAACTGTAACAAGGATCTTAATGATTTTGGTGACACTGTTGCTTCATCTAAGGCTACACAGCCCGGTGATTACTTGGTAAGATCACTCTCCTTGCACCTATGATGATATGGCACACGCCTGCTCAGGCATTAATGTTTTCTTATCAAATTAAGGGAGCACACAGGTGCACAGCCTATACCAACTACATCCATCAATCTGATTCTACCACTGCACATGACAGCAGCTCTGAAAGGTGACTTGAAAAAATAATCTGTGCCAGTGTTGCCAGCAGTTACGGTGCTAAGATTCTTTCAGCTGCATGCCCCGTTGTGCTTGTTGGACAGATGGCCAAGCTAATGTGATAACAACTGAATTTTACCTTGTGATACTTTGACACATATAAAAGGTATGAAAACAGATTCTGACCTTTATGCTGTTTAGAAGTATGTACTTCATAACAAGTGCTATTTAAAAACACAGTCTAGAACCATCATGTCATCTGCTTTAGTTTAGTATCAGACAATCAAATTACTCTTCTTACTCATGTAATCTCATACACAAAAAATTGCAGCCTTGCTGAAACGTAATTAGTTCACTCAATAAGGCTTTTCCTAGCTATACTCTGATTCTCTGTTTAGCAAAATTTGCATTAAAGGATATTCTGCAACTTCAGCTCCCATTCTTGACACCCTCACAAGCCAAAAGGGTCACCCTTCCTCTGTTTCATTTTCCACAGCTATAAAACAGGGAACCTTCCCCCCTTGTACTACCAAGGGATTTGGTAGTTCTGAGCAGTGTGACTGGCATAAGCACAAAGGCTAGATATAAATAATGTCTTTACAAACACTCCAGGAATTTGTGAGAACAAGTTCACAGAATCAGCACAGAAACCATTAAGTAACAATAGCCTTCTGTCAATCAGAGTGACTTAGGGTTGTATTGCAACTCATTTCCAACTGAATCGTTCCTGTTCAGCTGAAAATAAAATTGTTTCTTTAGATCCTCCCGCAGTTCATCAAGCTTTACCTACAAGTAACAGCAGGTTAGCTATAAACTGCAGATCTCTCAGCAGTTTGTCAATGTTTACCTACAAATAATTGCATCCCTAAAGGCAAAGCGTAGTCTGTGTAACTAGCAAATCTAGTAAACAGCCTCATAAACAATCCAAAAGTGTTCACACACATTGGTCAGATTATGAACTAGAGATGGCACCAATTATCAAAAAATACACTTAGGGGTTGCAATACATGATGCAATCTGTCATTGAGTGCAAGGGTTAAGATCAAGCTCTGGCAGCACAGCCATTGGACTGTAGCACTGTTTCCTCCTTTCACGGTCAAGGCTAAAGTCAGAAGTATAGCCCAGGACAGACTGTATCTGGCTTAGGAGCACAGCTGCTGTGCAGGGAAGGAAGGCCATGACTATCTTCCTCTCGTCAGATCAAGCAATGCATAAGCAGGATGCAACTGGGGACTATCCTGAGGTCACTGCCACTTATAAAAACGTTCTGAGTTTCTCATGCACTGAACCTGTGCTACACTGGAGCACACACCTAAAAGCACAGCCCAAGACATCTCCTGGTGAGCTGTTATCTCTTCACAGCGCTATTCAAGGTCCCAGGCTCAGGGCCTCAAAGCAGAAATGCCATTCTGTAGCAGCACATTTCAGCTGATCACTTCTAATTGAAAAGTATGATGTTGCTAACACTGCTGGACTGCAGAATGCCCACCTATTTCATGGTGGATAGAGATGGCCAGGCTGGACAGGGCTTTGAGCAACCTGATCTAGACAGAGGTATCCCTGTCGACAGCAGTGAGTTGGAAGCAGATGATCTTAAAGATCCCTTCTGACCCAAACCATTCTATAATGATGCTTCTATGACGATTCATCCTAGCTAGGGGCTCTTTCTGAAGTGCTCACCTGCCATTAGGGCAAGGTTTTTCCTCTGGACTGTACACTTACAAAATCCTTGACTCCACAGATTCCTGGGACAGATGTTGGTCTTTTTGTGCATTACTATTCAACTCAGGTTCAATTTTTTAAATAGCACTACCTGCTCCAGGATATGTTGCCAGAGATCTTCTGCATCTCACCAAGTATGGCCAACAAGAGAGATGACTTACCACAGCCAACTTGTCCTACAATCATCGTTAGCTGACCTGCAAGAGAAGGCAGCATATAAAGCCTCAGATTTTCCAAGTGCTCATGGAACACCACCTTACCCTGTACACTTGATGTCATTTTGTACCTTGAGGGATTCGGATATCAATGTTGGACAATGCTGGAGGACCTTCAGGTGTCCAAGTGAAGAACCCATTTGTAATCTATACCAAGACAGAGCAAAATAAGAAAGAGAAAACCAGCTTTAGGACTGACTTCTTTTTTCAACGAAGAGACACGTCCATTGGTTTCATCACACTGAGTATCAGAACAGAGTTAGCTTTTTCTCAACACAGGAAACATTTGAAACATTTTCAAGTGACTGATTTTCTAAAGGCTTGCATTCTCTTGTGCTACAATCTCTGAATTCAAGCAAGCACAATAATAAGATCATTGTGGAAAATTCCCAGGGAAATAACAAAGTTTCTTATTAGGGTTTGTTTTGTTATTTGCAAGATGAGCACACAAAATAAGTGAAATGATTCCAACATGACTAAGCTTCATAGAGGGTCATGGTTTGCTCTCTGCAGAGCACTGAATGTCAGCCTAGATACACTGCAGCATATTCTGCAATTATGCATTCCAAATTCTGAGGAGACCTGCAGAACTGTGCTCAGAAATTAAATGTTGCTGCCTTTACATTTCTGATTTCCTTTATATTTCTGATACGATTCTCAGATAATCTAGGCTTTGTTAGATATAAACAACATTTTCATTTAAAAAGATAAAAAGAAACAAATCTGTTCAGGACTCTAGCTGGAGATTTCCACCTGATACTGTGAAAAACAGGAAAGAGGAGACAATTTTACAGCTCTGTACTTCTACAGGATTCTCTTCTCTAACTTTTCAGAAGCACTGAAGGTCTCAGAGCCTTCCAGCAATGTAAGGTACAACATTTTTGATTCAGGAAAAGAGTGAAATGGGACACTTCTACCCTACCCTCAAATTCTATTTCTGCTGGAGAGAAAGCCTTGATGGCTGTATCATCTCTGGAAACAACCTGAAAAATGAGCAAAAGAAAATACAGTGCTCCTCCCTCTAGATTAACAAAAACAGGCAGAGAGTCCTCTCTCAAAAAAACGCCCTTTCTAGAGCACGAGCTGCAGAAAGCACTTGCTGCAGAAGTTCCTTGACCCCAGTGCAGCCTGTGACAACGATGACAGCAGATGGAGCCAAAGATTATGGATCCTCACCTTCCATACAAGATCTTAAAATTGCTCCTCACAGAGCCTACTGCTCTGTCCCACTCTTTTGTCATCAGTCCAGGCTGATCTGATCTAATTATCCTCTCTCCCCACCCCCCCCATGCTTCTGCACTAAAGCAGGATGTCGACAGCCTCCAGAAAACCCTGAAAGCACTGAACAATTATTATACTTGGTCCCACTAAACCAAAATTACTCATTGTCTTGTGACAGAAATGCAAATGTAATAGCCAACTTCTTAAATAAACAGTATCAACACTGTAACAACCATCAGGATTTTTCTTAATTCTGGTCATTTCTATAGCTGATCAAGAGCACTGGTATGAGCAATTTTAATTTGCCTTCAAAGAAGTGAGAAATTCTTGTAATGAAAAGAGGACGTTCGATATCACAAACAGAAATTTGCTGAGTGAAATTCAGAAGGATGTACACAATCACAATATAAAGGTCAGTAGGCAATGGTTAAAATCAAAAGGCATAAAAAAGAAAGGTGGAGGGTGATCTTTGGTACGAGTCCAAGCATCTGACAGCTTCAGATCAATTACTGGATCTTGAATTTGAAGCTCTTACTGGAATACAAAAGCGACTGTTCATGTGCTATAGTAACAGTGTTATTACAGTGACCTTCATATCACCTTTACACAAAAATCATCCGGTTCTGTGATGTTAATTGGTCTTCTTGTGTGAGAGGTGTAATTGTTCCACTCCTCCCTGGCAGGCCTCTTGCGGTTCACCACTTTGAGTGGCTGTGAAAACACAGAAAGGCAGAAATAACAGTAATTGGTGGCAGCACCAGCAAAGCATCCTAAGCACCAGCAAGTGTGTTGCCACCTATACTTTAGAGGGTGCTGAAACAAGTTTTTATAATCGCAGTAATAACCAGTAGGAGATAGAAAAGCAAAAAAGTTACTCTGGGTAAAAGTGACTCTCGTCATTTCACCTGCAATTAAACATTATTACTCACCACTGCCTGATATTTGCTCTGAGCATCTGCACTTCTTAGCTCTGGACATTTATCATGTTCTTCAATCTCATCACTTGACAGGAATTCACTCAGTTTCTGCACACTGAAAGGAAAAACAGAATTACAGCTTGAACTCTGGTTCAATACAACACTTTTGTCCACTGCAACGAGCATCCCTTCTTGTACTTCAATCACTGTCTGTTGTATGGTTTGTTTTCACCTTGTTACAGGCCTACGAAAACATTCAGTGAGACATTACTGCACCAAAGCTGAGAAAATGTGCTTGATTGTTTTATAAGAGCTGTGACTTTCTAGTGGTTTCTGCAAAGGCTTCTCGGGCCTTTCAATTTCTGATGCCATCAGAGAGGTTACACAAGATTTTTTCAGGTACTTGTTGTGATGGAGACTAGCCCCAACAGTAGCTGCTTTTGAAGCCATGTACTGATGTAGGATTTGTTAGCTGTATTACCCAAGCAGTGCACAGACAGCTCTTCCAAACAAGCACTAAGAATCATGAAACCTGCATAGCATGAGGTAACGTGGAAAAGGAGAAGAGCGTTCAGTAGGTGAGATATAGAGTAACACACCAACTTTTCCCAAGCAGTTTAACATTAAATTATTTAAGAGACAGCGTGCCTTTATTATGGCATTTAACAGATCATGACATCATTTTGATCTCTTTGCCCGACTCTGTAACATTTATGTCTAACCTTCTTATAAAACAAGAAAATTGAATTTCTAAACCTACACAGATTGAACTCTGAGCTTAATGATAAAGGGGCTGGAAATAAGTTTGTTAACAATCCAAATTTGTAATGTATAAGAAGGCCCTAAATTCTTAAAATACATCTACAGAGAACAACTGAAATAACTGATTTTAATACTTTCCCTTAGACTAATCGTAGTATTGTACAGTGAGATGTGCTGACCTGTTGGTATGCAAATCTAATATATATATATAAAATCAGCATTTATTTTGCATTCATCTACTGGGGATTCTTTTTTCATAAGGAAGAAAGTGTCTTCTAGGAGCCTCATAGGATACTCTGATGGTGCCAAAACAGTGCATGGACAAAGGCTTTATGAGATCACCTAAGTCTGGCTGCCTGTACAGTCAGCACGTGTCCTGCAAGCAGGGATTGTGCCCAGCTGGGAAGTGTCCAGTGAAGAAGTTGTGCTATAGGTTTTCTATCAATCTGCTCACTTGGATAACTGCAGCTATCTGAGTACTGAGAGATACAGTGGGTGGATTTGGGTACAACAGGTATTACAACCTAAGAGATTTAAGAGAGGAAGAGGAACTAATTGGGATGGGACAAAAGGAATAATAAAAGAATAATAAGTAATTCAGGCCTGATGCTAGACCACAGTTTCTTAAATGTAAAGGCCTATTACTTCAAAGGAAGAGGTGATAAGCCTGTCTCTAGATATTTACACAGGGCTAGGAATGGCCCAGGCCCCTTTTTTCAGGGAACAAGATGTTAAACAGAACATTTTAAATGTTCTTAAAAGGACCAAAACGATGGTCTAGCCACCACCTACATGGAACTGGGACTCAGCAGCAGGTGAACTCTTTACAGGCATACATTAACATCTGAGTAATTGCTCTGAAATTGAAAAGAGCACACACAAAAGACCTCTGCTTATCCTCTTCACGACAAAGAAGGGAGGAAGAAAAGACAGAAAATATATCCTTGCATCACGAACCCAAACAAGACCATGTCCTTATTAAGCTATTTGATAGTTTTGTTGGTGCTCCCTGCTCATCGGTATTATATCAAGTTTGCTGTGCTCTAAACACCAAGACTTTTCTCTATAAGCAACCTGCCTAACGTTTTTCTTAAATCTGGTATTACTGCCTCTAAGACAATCACTGAGGACATGCAGTGACAAACAGTTGTGAGCAAATCTTAGAGGCACCAACTGCTACTTCAGAGTGTCTCACCACTGCACACTCATGAAGAATAAAAACAGAGAAATTGTGCTCTCTGCAGAGCTCCAGCCGACACAGCAATTTCACCAGAACTCCAATATCTCCACTGGGAATCTTATTTTTAAGCTCCACGCTCGAGATATTGATTAAAACACAGTTATTTGCACAGCTGACTAAAAAAGCAGTTTCATATTAAACTCAGTAAGATACATAATGCCACTCTCACTACTTGACCTTTTCTGATAGAAAACTCTACACCATTTTCCTTGGTCCTTGAAGACTTCACATGTAAGAAATAAATGAATTGGCTGTTTAAAATTTAAAGACCTTACAGCGGTTCCCTCTCTCACCCAGGAGCAAACACCTCGGCCCCGAGTTGGGAATTTTGCAGTATCCTTATGTGGAACGTAAGCTTTAAATCTCTTCTGCTACTGCTGTGAATCACATTGTTCTCCCGGATGTCAACCACAATCCAAGCTGCTGTTTTGCAATTAGGCCACTATCTTTCTGTCACATGACACATCTGCAGGTTCACTGGTGGAGATTCTTGTCTTTAAGAGCATCTGGCATTAGAGATTCTAGCCAATATTAACAAAGCAGTGACTGCAAAATGCCCAAGATTTGAAGCCAGTAACACATTTCTTAATATCATTTCACAGGCTTGTTCCACTCCTGGATCATTTTCTGCATCACTCAGCCAATTCCTTTCTGCCACTGCAGGACGAGCTGTTTTGTACACTTGCTAAACACAATTAGAATATCTGAGCCTAATGAAAGCTAAGTAATAGCTTCGTGAAGTTAATTACCCTTATCAAATCTTATTGATCAGCTACTTATTGGCAGCAAGGTGTAACAGCAAGACAGTTACAGCAGTAGACATTACTTGTGCTCAATTAGTACAGACACAGCTCTCTAGCACCTGTTTTACCAAGGTATTTAAGTAAGCATGTGTTTGTATGGGCTGAAAATATCTGGCATTTGCTTCCAATGAACTGCATTGATTGTTGGGGAATGCAGAACAGCACCAGTAGCACTGGTGAGCAATGCACTCTGTGGCACTAAGTGAACCACTAAGACAAAGACAGCCAGGAAAACAGGCTTCCTGTCTACTCTGCTGCACAGTTTTAACTGGGGACTCCTGCCTGCACTGTAAACAGCAGGGCAATAGCCTGCCAGGAAAAAGATAACTAAAGAATCACTCATGAACTTGGCTAGCGGTTGCTGCTTGCTGACACTAATCATTTTAGCACTGATTTGTGGCATTACCAGGCACAGAACTCAATGACAAAAAAAAAATCCATCCACAAATCCAAATAAATGACCATTACCAGCATGAGTCCCTAGATACTTAGCTGGCTGCACTCCTAGCATGACAATTTGCCACAGCTCAACGGGCTACCACTGTGCCTGCAAAATATTTCAGGCCAGATGCTGATGCTCTCAGATTTCACACTTGTTCAGAGAGTGAAGACAGCTGTGACTTTGCACAGTCAGGGAATTTTTAAACAGTGAGGGCAATCTCACGTTCCTGCTGTAGTCTCCTTTCCATCTCCAAAGCGGCACAAAGACCATTAAGCTAGAGCTGGTATCCAGTATCTGTCCAATACTTCAGCCAAGATTTTAGACAGCTATATTTGAGATCACAAAGGAGTGTAACAAAGTAAGAAGCCCAAAGTGTCCTTCACTGAATACGATAAGTATCAGGAGTTGGGACTTCGTTGTTGTTTCAAACACCAAGCTGCTGATAATCAATGGAAAACTAGTAAACACGTTTTACTGAGAAAAAGACTCAAGTACTGATTATTATTTCAGGTGTTGAATGCTAAAGCTAATGCGTTCATAACAGAGTTAAAATTCATCCCCTCTAGAGCAGATGTTCTGTCATTTGCTTACTCCCACACCTAATATTGCCACTTTTATGTCCACAATGTCATGCTTTGGTTTTATTTGCTTGTTTTAAGTGCAACTCTCTAATAACAGGCCAACATGCAGAGGTGGTTGGGAGAGCAAAGCCTAAATGACACACACTGAAACACATGCTTTCCTGTGATCATCTTCTACATGCTTCATGTAGGAGGAATCAATTGGGTGGTTGACAGAACCACACTCTCAGTAAGTTTTCACCTCCTTTCTTGTGACCACATGTATGTCACATGTGGTATCAACACAGCTCAGCCCATTTTACACAATAAATCAGTAATGGCAGACCACAAAACATTGTTTGTGACAATTGTACCAGTGAAGAACTTGGCCTGCACCCTACAGCCGAGGGCATTATGCAAGGCACAAGGTAAGGAAGCAACTTAGAGTGATCACTGATGAATAATCAGTGTTATTTCTAAAACTACAATTGCAAAATGAGCTGTAGTCCAAGAAGTGGAAGCAAAGGTATTCATTTTATGGTTCTCACCTTACTAATGCTTTGACAGTCGATCTAACCACACTGGAGAGCAGGAACAGTGGAGACACGAGAATGTGAAACAGGGAGAGGGAGGCAAATGCCACAGATGGAGAGAAGTCAGCCTTTCTTGTCAGATGAGCATGGACCACAAATGTCTACAAAGATATAGACATTATCATCAGTATTTAGTCATAAAGAAGGAAAAAGCACAAAGACTTCAAATTCCACAAGCATTCTATTTACTCTCTCTTATTTAAGAACCACTATTTATACCCTCTTAACAGTTTGGAAGAGTGCTGCATACTCCTTGTTGCCTCTGGACACAGACATAAAGTGAACATCTTCCATTCTCTCCCAGTGGAAACGCAAATGTGTCAGGTTTGCATCTTTTCCTTCTTCCTCATCTCTACATCATTGACACTTGAAAATGTGTTTGCAATTAACATTACTTAGAGAAGTCTATACTTACTATAAGCACAGCTGCAATTGGTATTGCTGCATTCATAAAGACTGTGAAGGAAAACATGTAGAAATGTTTAGACAATTTCCATTCAGACAAGGTAAATGTTAAAATACTACTAGCTGTTTTATAATGATTATTTCCATGTTTGAAATAGGGAAAAAAGACAATTATCCACGCACAGAATTCTTCTAAATACCTTCAGTTTATTTCTCCAGCTACCACAAAACTAATCAGAATCCAGCAGTGCAATCTAGATGAGATGAACAATCTATGGATTTTAAAGCACACTCTGCTCACATACAGCTCAGGCATGGGACACCAGCAGGAAGACCGAGCTGGTTATGAGGTCTGGGAAGCAGCCTGAGTGCTTCACAGTGCAAGGAAGGGATTCCAGGAGAGACTGTGCAGGTCATGCCACTGGGGCTGCCATGGAGGCTGGCTACTTCAGATGGGAACCTGCACAAGACCTCATGCTTCCACACAAATGCTACAGAAAGTGGAACTAGGTGGATTATGCCATTTGGTTAGGCATAATGACACTGGCTTTGTCAGGCTTCCTACTTTGATTATGAATATCCTCAGCAGACTGACAGACGTTCCAGTAGTATCCAAGCATGGTAGAGCTTTGATTTCAGATGGGCCTTGAGTTACTAAAAGGTAAATAATGAACCTGTCCTCCCCTTTCCTGTAACAGCGTTTGTCTCAGTGCCCTGGATTCTCTTACTGTAACTACTCATACATCATAGCATTTACAGTTTATTTAACAGATGAAGAGGGAGAAGCAAGCCAATAACATTTATGTACAGGAGTCTTTTTTAGATGGGTCAGGAATATGGGTTAGCAGTGTAGTAATAACCATCCATTCATGCTTTATGTTGAAACGCAACAGAAGCATTTCAACACAACACTCCTACAAGCACAGAGAGCTCAGGATCCCCAGAGAGAAAATCTGGTCTTGTACATCAATGAAAATCTCAACATCAGCAGAATTCAGTGAGATCAAGACCTTGCCCTCTTACTCACAAGATCACTTGGCAGAGAAGTCAGACAACTGTGCCTCTTTTGGGCAAATGTAAGCAAATGACACTAATTAGACCGGAAGTTATTTTCCCAAGTAATTGGTTCTCCTTTATTAGTCTAGAAGGTATTAGTACAGGTAGCTTGTAGCCTTTGAATACTTCCTGCTCAAGTTTCCAATTCATTAATATCTCGCAGATTATATAAATAATGTTCTTCAGCATGACTTGACTGCCTGTTAGAGCTTCAAAGCAAAGGCATTTTCTATCACTGGATTGTGCAGGAGGGAAAAAAAAAGATAAACATCAACAAAGGCTTCTATCTGAATGTTATATTATAGGAAAGAATAGTACTGGCTTGAGCTAGCCTCTGAAATGCTTCTCCCTTAAAAGCTCTTTAGAGCAGCTAATGCTATGAAACTTTGATTTGACTCTCTATTTTAGGCTTATTTCCTGTACAAGCAAAACTCTACTTAAAGAAGTGGAACACATGATTAAATAGAAAGTGAGGAGTATGGGATCAGGGCCTAAAGCAACCAAAAATGATCTCAACAGAGAAACGGCAAACTTGTTAACAGCTAATAATGCAGTTGTCCTTTAGCTGAGTAGTGGATAAAGAATGAAAGAGACTTACTAGATATAGAGGTATAAAGGGCAAAAGACTTGAGGCTAGTCATTTCTTTTTGTCTGGTTTCCTCCACACTGCTGTGAAAGATGTGTTCCCAAGCATAGAGTTTAAGGAGCTTAATGCCTCGGAGCATCTCATTTGTCTTCTTCAGTCTCTCATTGGAGTACTCCTGCAACATTGGCATACACATTTACTTCAAGAGCATAATTAAAGCACCTGGCCCTTAAACATAAGGACCACAAAAATTGTATGCAGCCTCTTGTAATCACTCAAGCATTCTCTACTATTTGCTATATCTATGGACACAACGTTTATTTGGATGTTCTGCTGTTCTTTGCAAAGATTAGGAATCTCACCTTCCAAAGGTGAGAGTTTGAAGGAGAAGTCAATTGGCTTTTACTCCCAGTTCACATACCTTGTTCTGAAAATTTTACTCTTCTGAAAGCTTTCTGATCACTTGTACCCTCTCATGACTTCATCTGACAAGCACACTGGCTGGGTTTTCAACAGGCACTCTGAATGCGTACAGAGGAGATCAGAACAAGCAGATAAGCTACAACTGGGCACGCTGCACTGCCAAATCAGCATGAAGTGGAAACAATGGTGCCAGGCTTCAAAGCAGCCAGGCTGTATTAGCAAGAAGCTGTGTTTCTGTAGGGAGCCCTGATTCTGAGCAGGGCTGCTTGGCTTTGGCACTACAGTGCACTGTAGTTACTCTGCTTCCAGCTTTCAGGCAGGCTCAATGATCTTTGTGCTGCACTTCACTGCACAGTACAGACAATCCAAGCACAACATACTCTTTTCCCATCTGCAGGAACTTCTGATGCTGACTCTCTGCTTGGATGATACAGGGATGAATGCTGTCTACATTACTAGAAAGTGTATACTGTTGATGCACTACATTCCTCACAGGAAGGCACGCAAGTTTCTCATAACACATGATTTGTTTCAGAAGAGATTTCAACAACTACATCCTGCTGTCCAGCATCATTACAGGTTCATAAGGCCTCCCTGGCATTGCAACAGATATCAAACATGGGGAAAATGTTC
This sequence comes from Tympanuchus pallidicinctus, assembly GCF_026119805.1. NCBI lineage: Eukaryota > Metazoa > Chordata > Aves > Galliformes > Phasianidae > Tympanuchus > Tympanuchus pallidicinctus. The sequence goes on from NW_026294747.1 coordinate 11,262,786, forward strand.
TGAATAAGGTGGACAAGACAAATTTCTCAGCAGTGATACAAGCAATTCAGGCAAGATAGAAACCAAGACACAACTCATGACTAAGCAGATCTCAAAATTCCCCAGCTGAGGAACATGCTGCAGGAGATAGGCCTCAGGTGTTAAATAAGCTACATCCATAGATTTCCACATCCATTTCATCCTGAGGTTGAATACAGCTTTCCTACTTTCTTGGACAGATTAACCTGCATGATTTATTTATTTGGACATCATCCGGCTGCACAAGGTCATTTCAGTCAGTGATCACTGATCACTTGTATTTGCAAGGCAGAAAAATCTTAACTTTTTCCTGTTAAGGAAAGATGTACTGGTTGAAAAATACAAACCTGAAGACAAATTGCATCTTTACTGCTTGTCATTTTTTCATGTTCTTGCATTTCATATTCTTGAACATTGCACAGTGCTTGAGAATCAGCTTTTGGTTAATTTCACAGCATCTGCTTTGTAATTCTAAACACATGCCAGTGCATAAAGATCAGTGGTGATATTAATATCATATGCCAGTGTGAGGACACTTACCAATGTGCTTCTCTGGGCCTGTGAGAGTTTTGTTGCTACAAAGTACTGAACAGGAGCAAGTACTATGATTACTGCTGCTCCAATTAAGGCACTGATTCCTAGAAGGTAGTAGAGGAGAAGAACTCCTACAATTATCTGTTGGGAAGAGAAGAAAATGAGTGAAAGGCTTGGGCTGACTTTAGTTGGGGTACGTTCCACAAAAATCAATCACTGGATAAACAGGCAGCACAGTCAAGCCACCAGCACTGCAGCCAGTCCTACTCCCAAACATCCTACATTCTGCATCACTGTCACGGTTTCATCAGTCAAATATTCTGTCAAAGGATCAAATACACCTAGAGCAGTTCTCCCCAGCTCGTGGATTCTCTGACTTTAATCTCACACTGCAAAACAATTAGAAAACTCCAGCTAGCTACATAGTTTAACTTCTCATGGACCCTCCGTGATCAACAGTAGAAAAAGATGTGCAGATTTGTATATCCTTTATAACAACTTCCACAGCTACCTAAAACATTTTTACTTAAAAATAAGAACATTAAGATATTTAAATAAAATATAAAAGTTATTTTAAGATGCTTGTAAGTCAAACATCAAGCTACTTCCCTTCTTTACTACATTTCCTACAAAATATTCTCAGCTGACCAGATGACACAGCATCTTTCTTCGACATTTAAGCCTTTTTACACCCAGGGAAGAATCTGCCTTTTCCAATATGATTGGAACCCACTAATCTACAACACCTTCCTTCTCTGTAGAATTCTCATAATTCTTTGCTTACTATAGAAACTAAAATGCAATACCATTAAAACGCAACTGATATATTTTAAATGATAACTGCCTTCAGTGTTTATGACATTATTGCTGAGGAGTACCCAAAAAAGTAACATCATAGGCATATTAGTAAGAATCCCCAATTCAGATAAAACAAACTGTTAAAAGGTTAGGGAAAAAAAGTTGTCTTTGGATAAATAAGGATTTGGAGCACAAGCCAGAGTCTTGTTCTCTGGAAAGAGATGCACAAGCTGCTCACATTAATTACCTCTATTCTAATGTCTGACTCCTGAATGATCTAAAGCACTGACACTCTATTACATAAAATATAGTAATAGCTAATAAATTAGTCAGATCACAAGACACAGTAATAGAAATTTAACTGAGTACATCATTGCCTTTAATTAAAAATAATCATTTGGAAATTTCCATAAACCATTATCTATGACTCCTACAATATTTGCATACTCATATAACCCACATGGAAACACAATTTTCCATCATTCCAGAGTTCAGCAGTCACAAGCAGGTCATTTCCCATATATATTCATGTCAAATGGGTGCTTCCATGAAGAAGAACAGCATACATACTTCACCCACTCCTGTATCAACACTTCAACAAATGAACAACAATTCAAGGTGCACAGAGAATAAATCAGTTTTTCTTAGTCATCTTTTGATGCCTATCTGCAGACAAACTAAATGCAAATCTTAAAATGAGTCACAGTGTGAGCAAGTAATCTGCTTCCAAGTGTAGTCAGGGATTTCATGAGGGTATGAAACCAACAAACACATGCAAGGACCTGCATACCATAGTCCTGGAAGAGCTCCCCTCCAGAACATGAATTGTCTTCAGAGATCAAGATATTAATTCCCAACTGATTCTCCACGGGCAAACAAGGAGGCACTCAAATTACAAGAAAGCACTGAATAGCATATGGTCAATAGATGCTCAAAAATACAAAGTCTACATGGAAGAGTGACGTCTTGATTTACTGCCACCCCATCACTGGTTGGGACTCCAGTCACTACGGGACACACTAATTCTAGAAACAGAAGCTCAGCTTCTCACAAACAAGGGGAAAGCTTCTCTAGCTACTGGATCCGGAGGGAGTTGTTAGCTTGACTTATTCTTCTCTAACTTGGCCACTGAAAGGGTGAATCTTTGCAATAAAATTTATGTTTTCAATTGATTAAACATGACCTCAGTTCAATTTTCTCTTTTATACTAAAAAGGCTTTCCCCTAGGACTATATATTTACCATGTGTGGAACAAAAATATATTCTCAATAGAAGTACATCGATAGAAGTATCTGAAAAGTACTGATATCTGTAAATGTTAATGCAAGTGCTTCTAGTCTTATACACACACTACAAGGCTGACAATAAGCAGTAAGTGGTAACATTTGATTTGGCAGAGGACAGTATCTATCAGCTGGGAAAGCTCTCATCAGTAATCCTGAGAAGGTAACAATCATATTTTTTTTAACAATTCTGTCATGAAATGCTTTGCTTACCTTTCATCAGAATCCCAAAGCTCTTATCTGCCAGAGATACACAACATGAACTTGGTGATACCTCTGATTACTTTTAAAAAATCAAAGAAATCCTTGGTCTAGTGACTGTATTACTGAAGATAGCCAGCACTTATAAGCAGAAATTTCTTTGTGGCCAGTTTTTAAAGAGACAAGTTATCATTTCATTAGTACTATAAACTGTCTCTGCCAATAAACCAAAGATGTGAAAACACAGGATTTTTTAAAATAATCCCCGTGGAATCAAACACAAGTGCTTATAAAATGGAAGGGGAAAAAGCCTTTACGGGGGGCTCCTTTTGCTCCCAGGGTCTGATCAAATCTAGTGAGGGCTTCTTTCAAGTAATAAGCATCTTCAAGCCTCGCTTCAACTGCTGCTTCTTGTTTTTGCCTCTTCTGCTGGGATTCAGAAGGTAAATGATTGCAATATACTTCAGTTAACTCCTCAGACATAATGAACAACAGAATAGGAATAATATAAGCTACTGCACATTATAAATCCTTGTTACAAATGCACAACATACTTGGCAGCAGACAAAATGAAGATCCTAATAAAATCTTAAATACCTACAGTCCTCTCATAGATATGGATTATGGTATCTATAACATCTATGGATATTAATAGATTGAAGACTTTTTTCAAGCTTCAATTTCAAATTCAAAAGCAAACAATCATTATAAATCTATGTACATTAATAAGCAAAAGACATGCTCACCTGTACTGGCATAGCCCAAAGGTTAGGGCAGAGGAAAAAGAACCACATCAGCTGGTTTGTGTCTATGGCAACCAAATTACAGATCTGGCCTGCAGTCATCTCCCCCATAGACATGTTAGAAGTTGAAAGCTGCATAATCTTATTGTATATTTTTGTCTGGAAGACAGATGAAATACTGTTAGCATAAAGATATAAAATAAGATTTCTAATTCAAATTATAACACAGGCACCATCCAGCATGTCAAGGAACCAAAATCCTCAGGAACTTGAATGTAAACAGGTTAAGTTTTGCCTTTTGTGTTATGATTAAAAATTTAAGCTAGTATCCTATTGCTTGCCCACAGGAAGCACAGTGAACAATTAGGTACCTAACTGTTGCCTAAGTACTCCCTTTTTGCACCCCTGGGGATCATTAAGAGAATGAAACTATATTCCAGGTTCAGAGCTGAGAATATTCTTATATTTTGGCTAGAAAGCCTAGTCCCATAGCAAACATTAATTCACAGGCAAATAATGTAAGGTCTGATTCTACACTGAATGAGTTACCTTAGTATAGAACCAGGCACTATGAATAAACAAACAAACAAAATGAACCACATAACACAATAATGAAAGGGCACTTTTACCAGCTTGTTAGCTGAAAGGCTGCACAATCATGCTTTACAGTCATGAAATTTTACTGATAGGTGGCACATTGACTCAGAAAATGTCTTCTGATCGAGTGCCAACTATCCACCATGAAGCATGAAGTCATACTGGGCATGTGGAACAGGTGTAGATCCATACAGGGGGAACAAAGAGACAAAAGCTCTAAAGAAACTCAAAAATTACAGAAAAAATAATTTATCATTAAATAACAGCTGGGAAAGTGCCATTAACATTAATTATGCTGCTTCAAATGATGTCCAAACATCTTCCAGCCTGAATGGTATGACTGTTGGCATTATTTGAGCTTCTGTGTAATATCTGAGTGCACAGAATGAAGATTTTCTTAAACAACATTGATGGGAATGGAACATTATTTTCTTGCAATTCCCCTTTTACTATTTTCTAGTCGCTGCAGTCTGCATATTTTTCAGTCAGTTATCCTGCCTCTGCTTGATATGTTTTGTGCCTTGTATGCTTTAAGTTTTTATTTCTTCAGGTATTTTCTACCACACTCTAGTAAGAGAAAACCAATAGGTGTAATCCAGAAGTCTGGCAGCTGACAACTGCTTCCAAGTGCACGATCAAAAGAGGATTAAATCATTATGCTGCTACTGAAAGCGTCCACCTATATCAAGACTCTCTGAGGGTCTATGAAGTTCAGTGGATAAACACTGTAACTTATAGGGTTGGCTTTCAAGATGTCAAAGGACAGATATCAGCTAGTGCAATTGGAAGCATCACACTGTAATATAACTCCTAACTCTCCCACTTACTCATCTTTCAGGCACAGGTTTTTGTACACTATATACAACTTTGTCTGACTGTTCACAGTTACACCATTTTACAAGGCCTCCATTTTACTGATCTGAAGTTCAGTAATTACAGACTTCACAGCACCTAGTAGTTTGATGGCACGGCCCACGCTACTCCAGGCATTGTAAATACAATCTATCTTTATGCCCAAAGTATATTTATATGTACACTACCAAATATAATAAATGGGTATGAAAAATATCATATAGAATAAAAGTAGAATCTCAGTTGAAATTAAAGCAATCTAACAGCAATGGCTATGCTCAATTTACTTCGGGAGAGCATTCTTTCAGTTGCCTTACCTGACCTGAACTACTACAGATATAATATATATTTACAAATATATATGTGATTGCATGAAAACAAGTCACATGATACATTGGCTACCTGTATTGCACCTCTCAAGTTGATTCCTGTTTCAATAGCAACATAGTATGATGCTTGGAGAAATGTCCTTTGCAACAGTAGGGCAAAAAACAGGAGTACAGCCAAAACATATGCATTGGACAGGAACTCTTGAGATGAAATGAAGAAAACACCAAGAATTTTAGTCTAAAAAAAAAAAAAAAAAAGTTAAAAAATTAGAAATCAGGTGCAATTGCAATTTACTCATCAGTTTTGCTTAATTAACAAGCAGATAACCATTGTTTATTACTTTGGAAGTGCTTACAACCTGACCTGAAACCTCACCATTTAACAGTTCAAGGAGACAGTCATACAATTTGCCAGCTCAGTAAGTTCTATTTAAATGCAAAGTGACATTCATAGGATTTCTGGTATCCTTCCAAAATTCTAGGATGTTTTGAGAAACTCAGTATCATCGTTTGCTAAAGAAATGCAATGCCCACTGTCAGAAAGGACTAGTTAACACCCTTCAGAAAAACTTGCCACCCTACTTTGACATCTAAGGTTACCAAACGCCAAACTGACCTTCTCCACTTGCTGTAAAACACATCCTTCCAACTCCTGGAAATACACACGTTATCTCAGTTTGTGGTATTTAACAGGTTTGTTCAGCACTAACTTATTTATTTTATTTGTGGTCACTATCTCCTAGGATGTTTGTGAGGTCACTGGAGAGCATTTTGAAGCATGTCTGCAATCCACTGGGAAAACAGTGCATTTATTCGACACGCTCAGTGCCACAACTAGTTCAGAGTCAGCCTCATTTTGAGAACCCCCTGAAACTAGAATGTCTCTTCCTTCCTCTTCCTCCTCTTGGTTCCTTCAAAACATTGATCGTTGGCTTACGCTGCCATTAAAGGCAGAAGAAGGAAGCTGCTTTCTTCTATTTCCTCCCAGCAGGCTTCCTCATCATTTCCATTTCTGCTGTACTCCTCACTGAGCACATTTCTAGTCTAGATGGTTTATGTGCTGTTAAAGCTTTTAAGACTGCTGTAACACTTCATAAACCACATTTCATAAACACTCATTGACTAATGCATCTGATTTGTGTCTCGCAGTTAACTTTATAAAAATCCCACCTGAGAAATTAATACAGAGGCTAAACCTAGTTTTGAAGTTGTGGTTTTGCAAGATCACGTTGAGCCAGCTGAAAGAGGAGTGCACATCTCTCTGCCTTTAACTGCACCAAGGCTGCTCCAAGCTGCATGCTTCTGTAGTTTACTGTGTGCTACTCTGGGATCTTATGGGATCCTTCGCTGAGCCAATTCGAATCACTAACAAGAAAAGCAGTACAGGAAAAATAACCTGCTAGCTTCCTTTTTATCTTGTGGGTCAAGAATGGGGTGATGTGTACCAGAATTAAATCAAAGGGGGAAAAGAGTGCAGGGTCAACAAGAAATATGAAAGGAGGGGTGAGGCCTTATAGCTATGGCAACCCAACAAGTCACTTCGTTTGCCTGAAGAAGAAGAGCTCTAGGACACTTTTTCCATCTCTTTCTATTCCATCTTACAACAGCCATGATGGTTCCTGCCATTATGTAACAAGCACACCATCTATCCCCTTGACACCACTATGGTAATTTATAGTCTTAAAAGCAAAGAAAACTACGTTTGCCTTTGCAATAAGTAAACCAGTTAATGAACAAAATAGCTTTTGAAAAGATCCTTTGCATTACTCTGTCAGACACATAAGAACACACCCAGCACATGCTTCCTGACACAGTGCCTTCCACCATTCCTTCTCAAGAGAGGAAACTAGCCTGATCCACACACACAACAGCTTAACCATCTCATGGGATGTCCAGGAGGTCATCTACTGACACCAAGGACTCATTCTCCATAAACATCTGATCACTTAAAAATGAATTGTGGTTGACTCTTCGAACACTAGCCAAAGTAGACACTAGCCAAAGTAGACACCAGTCAAAGGACTTTTTGTCACCATGCAGCACAGATGTGACTAGATAGTTTTATTTGTTACAAGCTACTAAGTTTCTAACCAAGGCTTGGACACAAAGCTAGTAATTATGATTCCATTTCAGTAAGTCATTGTTGACTCAAATGCCCCTTATTCATGTGAGGAGGCTTCTTCATGGCCATATTCTTTTAAGCAAGCGTACAGTGCAATACCTTACAACAGCATGGAAAATTTCCTTCAGCATCAAATTCCATATTTGAAAACAGGGAATAAATTCAATAACTTATTTCCAGCTCAGCCAGGTGCTTTGTCTTCAACCAGTTTTGAATGGGAACACTGAATTAAAAATAAGGCATCAGCACTCAGAAAAGCCTTCCAAGAAAGCATTCAAACACACGGAATCTTCCAATTCAAAGAAAACACAGGCAATAGCTGGATGTGCTTTTTTCCTTCAATTTGTATCAGATGTAAAACTTTCTGAGCAATTGCAGTACATGCCAATAGTTATGTTCAGATACAGACTTTTAATTATGGATTTATTTGTGACTTAAATAGATTTTAAGCCATAAATGACCGTCACTTCTACAGTAATTCAAACAGGCAATAGCAGCATTATATACTACAAAAGGTCTGTGGTGAAGGAAGAGCAACTCTTCCAGATTACTGATAGCCTTACAAGTTCAGTCTTTCGTGTCAGATTAACTTGCCTTTGACTCCTGCAAGATGAAACAGTGAACATAAGCTCTTCATGCTGTAATTTTAAAAAATAAGACAACCTAGGACTTAATATTTAGCTGGAAATGTACCACTTTTAGAAAATGTACCACATATGAAAAATTTTAAGTGTAACTAAGTCTTCTCCTGTGTTATCTGTAAAGCGTTAACAGTGGAAAAGAGCAATTGATAAAGTGGCCAAGTCCATGGCCAATTACATGCTTCCAATTTATTTTCACACTTTTTAATATCTATGCTCCTAAGCATAAGGCACATGTAAGGTGGACAAACTGTACCTAGTACTTAACTGACCAAGAGCCACCTGCTGTTTCCTGTTCACTGCATGCGTTCTCAAAGTAGAATATAACTGCCTAAGTCAGCAGTTTGGGTGAAGAAAGTAAAAAAGACACATTTGGGATAAACCCAGCATCATTTACATTTGTTATGTAAATGTGTGACATGTCCTCAAGCATAACTTAACTTGTAACTGTGACAATATTTCCTCTGAGCTGCCCTTTCACAGATCAGCTATAATTTTAGCAGTTCTTCTTGATAATTACCTTTTAATTGAACACAGGCTCACCCAGGGTGAAAGTCATATCCAACATAACAACATACATGTTTGCAATGCTGAAAGATTACAACCGTCAAAGACATCCCTTTCTCTCTGCTATCATGTTAGTGTATCACAGCCACAAAGCTTGCAGATTACAGTGTATTATACCAAAGGCAGTGAAAAAGGCAGTTGCTGACCTACATATACTGCTAATTACTGCAGCTAATACTACTTTTTCATTTAAAAAAATTTTTTTACATGAATACATTTTGTCAAATCATACTTTCCTAGCAAAGACATTTTGACTTAATTTTGATTCACATTAAAACATCAGATAATAGGTAAGCAGGGAGGAAAAGGGAAATTAAAGTCCTCGTTTTTTATTCTAGCATACAAATTGAGAGAAAAGGAGGATGTACACATACACACACACACATATCACACATATATATAAATATAAACATCACACACAGAGACATTATTCACCAAGATATGCACAGTTTCACGTGCACCATCAGGCTGTGACGGTTTACAATGACTGAGCACCTGTGTAACTAAACTACAATAACTGTTTAAGCACACTCACAAAGCCTCTGGGAAGTATAAAGAAATAACTGAACAACTACTGAACCTTTTCAGTGTATGGCAAATAACTTTGAGAAACTAATAGATAGAACTAATTAGGTGTTTTGTTCTAAAACAAAATGGTTCTGGAGACATTCAGTATCCCACCTGCCTGATAACTTCGGGATAACATAATTTCTAAAGTTCTAGCAGGCACAGCCCAGAGGAAGGCCAAGCAAAAGGCCACTGTTCCAAATATTTACAGTCCCTTGACTAATATAGTCTTAAATGTCAATATTGGGCCTTTTCTTACACTGACTCCTATGCCTTCTTTTTAAATAATGATTCTGTAGGTTTAATGTATCATTTCAATTTATTATGTCAACAGGTACACCTCACAGTACAAACACCAATCCTAATGCTGCAAAACAGAAGACACTAACATCAAAACATAAAGGTTATTGTTCTGACAGTCTCTTCTTTGGTGTGAAGTGCTTAACACTCTGACCAATTCGTGTCACAGGAACGTTCCAGGGGTGGCCATAAATATTGATACTGGAGTTATAAATAAACATGAAGAATGTGACAGAATTTAAGATGCTATCGTAGCTAACTGTAGCACAAACTAAAGCAGTTAATACCACCTGTGACACCCACGTGATCTCAGAGCTCCAGCTCTGTGGCAGTTTTCATTTGTCACAAAGGACCTGAAGGACAGAGCAAATGTATTTTAAGATTTATCTCTCTGCCTTCAGTTTCCAAGACAGAACCTCTGTTTGAAAGATACAAGTTTGCTGCAATACCCCCCAGTCTACACTACATCAAGTGAAGAAAAATCAGGATAAGTGATGGCTTAGTAGATGCTCCCCACTGCACTCACATCTTACTTTGCTTGTCTGATTCTGTCCAACTGCATGGAAATTCTCTCCAAATCCATCAAATGCAGCAGCACATCAGAAACAAGCAATTATTCCCAGTAGCTTTACTTTCATAACACGTTGTTTTAAATGGTTTGTTTCCTACAGCTATGAAGCTCTCAGGAGCAAATAATTTAAAAGGCATGGTTCTCTTTTCTGATTTTTTACAAGTAAAGACATAACATCCCTAGCTGTAGAGCAGGTGTAGATTTTCCAGACTAGGATCAGCTGACTAGCAATGTGCATATATATATGTAAGAGATTTCCCTGAACACACCAGTCTATTTACAAACAGCTCAAATAGAAAACCCTAGTACATTTTAAAAAGGTAGTTCATCTAATTCAGAGAAAGCAGTTTTCAGTCAGAAAAGTCATTAGGCTCTTACCAGAAAAACAACATTATAAATCAGGCTGAAACAGAAGAAAAAGCCTTGATGGAGCCTTTTAATCAAAGGTAAAATGAACTCCTAATGGTCACTCACGAACTATCACCATCAGTGAACACTGCTGCTATGTGATCCCCCAGTGGTATACATTACAACCACGAGGCCACACTTAGCCAGACGTGGTGAAAATATCAAAGCTGGATGACACTCCACTAGGAGCCTATCTACCAGACAAGCATTTTAACAGGGGAGTACTAGCTGGCATTTCAGTAGGAAAATTAAACAGGATAGCCTGTAGATATTTGGTATAATTTCAGCTGAGATGTTTAAGTGTTCCAAACAAATTATCAAGAAGCACCTTAAAAGCTTCCATAGCACTTTGCCACAACATACCCTCTATAGCCTTAGTTTTTTAATTTCCTGCTTTGACTGGTTTTCACTGAATCTATTTGATATATAAAACTCTCCAAATATTAGGACAAAGATTGCAACGTGTATAAATAATTCATTTCTGCTTAAGGCTTTTTTTTTCTGAAAAGCATTCAATGTATTTCAATATTTACAATGGATCTAATCCAAAGCCTACTTGAGTGAATGACTGTATTTCCAGCACTGTCAATAGACTTCAGAAATCCATCTTTTACCAAACAATAAAGGAGCTGGAAAAAAAAAAAAAGTGTTATTTCTCAAAAATGAGGACCAAGTAACCCCACCTTCTGAAAAAACACTTCCTGATATTTTTCGGGGTTTTTTTAATATTTATAAATCAAGAAGTTTCTTCTTGGGGATCATTCAATTAAATAGCATCTTTAAAAACTTTGCTTCAATTGATCTTTCAAAACAAATACTTCCAGAGCCATTAGCAGAGATTCTTTCTCACACCTATACCATTTGGTATTTTATCATGATGTTAAAGGCGCACTTTAATCCTCCCAGACATCTCTTAATTTTGGAAATGAAAAGCCATTTGGAAATAAAAACGTCCTTTTGCTTTTCCAAAAGCACTTAATCACAGTTGGTTCAATCTCTGTAACAACTGTACCAAAAATACTGACAGCATGAGCAAGATTCTGAGTGTTTCACCATTATCCTGAATGAGATTATCTTCCCAAATGCAAGCCTGATGAAATGTGTAGGTAACACATTTATGTTCACCACCCAGGTAAAAATGTAAGTAGCCATTACATACATACTAGCAAACACTTCTAGTATTCAGAAATACATTGCAGTCACTCTCTTCACAAGGAATCAATAATATACAGTTTTAGCACTACTTTTTTTATTCCTGTTCTTATGACATTTTTACAGTGCAATGGTTTCACACATAGACAGCTGATCTCCACCACACTGCTCTCACTCTCCCTCCTCAAAAGAACAGAAAAGAAAATACCTTGAAAAAAAGGTTCATGGGTTGAGATAAGGAGCATTTTAACACAAGGGGGAAAAAAAATGGAAAAGCTGTGTGGAAGTAAAATGAGAGAACTATTACACTTGATGCTGTGCCAGAGTTGCTCAGGAAAAATCACTGGTACATTATGAATGCTGTTCTTGCTACAAGTGCAAAGCACAGCACTACTGGGCTACTGTGGGGAAAGTTAACCCCGTCCTGGCCAGATCCAGTACAGACTGTACCTGTGGGCGGATGGTGTTATTTCCTTTTCCAACGTTGTGAACAATCCCAGAGATGCAGAGGGGACCAGCGAAGCCAAGCAAGTCAGCCAGAATACGGAATGTGCTACTGAGAAGTAAGGGTCTCCCAAAAGCACAGCAGAGAGCACGCCAAATTGACCCGGATCCCTGTGGAGAAGATGGCCTTTTGTTCTGTCCAGAATATGAAAAGAAAATCTAAGGTTATATAATTGTATTCATGTACAATACAGTATTTTCCCCCTGCTTTAATTTATTGACAATCAGCTGCAATCCTTGAACTAGAAAAGCACAGAAATCACAATTACTCCTTCTACAAAGCCTGAACTTGTACTCTTCTCCACTTCACAAAAAAAAGCTATTATTTCTTTCCTGCTCTTAACAGGCATCAAGTAAGTGATGTTTGTGTCTTGCCAGAAGAGTAGGAAAAAAAGAAAGGGAACTGACAGGTTTTGTTTTCCTGTGAACACAGAGAATGAAAAGCTTACCTTCTTCTAAATAGGCTACAAAAGACATTCCTGAATACACTTGGTTCCCAGTAGGGAGCCAAGCAGAATCTGAGCTAAGGTAGTTTTGGTCCTAAATTCTCTTATGGACAAACCGTAGCTCAAACAACATCATAGAACAGTGCTATGAGACCCCATTAATATTGACTGTGTTATTAAATGGCTTCAAGGTTTTATTAGGAATAATGCTAATGGTGTTTTAGAGAGTACAGTCAGTAACTACTTTCTGCATTGTAATAGAGGCCATATGGATTTTACATGCATTTAACTAGTAATGTGTTTGATCTGCATACTTTTTTAGAGAAATTTCATCTGTTCAAGCTAAAACTGAGTGACATTTCTGTACAGAGAAACCTATAGTAATGGATACTTCATTAATACGACTGTTCACACAGTTTTATATCACAGTCATAGCATAAAAAGCAGTGAAAACTGTAAACAGTGAGAAAGTTGACTGACAATTCTATGCTTCACATACCTTCTGTGCTTCAAAAGCCTCATTAAGGAGAATGTAATTGGTCAGAGCTCTCATGGCAATGGGAAGCTTGCCTATGGTTTTCAAGTCTATTGGCTTTTTATGGGCAGTCTTGATGAATGTGTTCATCCACCAATATGTTCCTTTGGATAACAGGTTCACAAACGGCTGTAGGAATCGAACACCAAGGTCCTGGAGATCCTCAGGAGGTTTAACTTCTTTAGGAGTTTTGAAGAAAACATATCTCTGAAATTCAAAAAAGTCCCCCAAAAGAATCACACTCATATAGAAAATACAAGTCTACAACAAATATATAAGAGATAAGGACACAGCAGATCATCAGGGAATCAAAGGCTTACATTCTCAAAAGTACTCATGGAATTTAGGCATTCAAATTCAAACAATATAACAATCCAGGTACCTCCAGTACCATGGCAATATTGGAGGCATCTAGCCCAGAAATATATTACCCTAAACATTCAGCATCATTTTCTTTACGAGGCACAAACTTGTATACTTGAAGAAAAACACAACAGTGCAGTAGTGGTTCATCTTCTTTACCACAGTGCCTCACTTTTAGCTAGCTCAAAACACACAGTGACCTGAGCTGCCCCGAGTCCAGAAAACCACAGTACCACAGTGCATATGGCACTAATAAATGCTTTCACTGGCTTAAATGCTGAAAAAGCAAAGGAAAACTCCTAAGAATAAGGGAAAATTCCTAATTATTTCCTATTGTCAAGATAAAACTTTTTCAGATGCTGTTTTTTTTTCAAAAATGAAACATCTCTTAAAAATACACCTCTTAGAAGTTCTCAGTCACACACTTCACACACTTCACTCCACTTCTACTATCTCTGTATGTAAATTACAGTATTAGTAGGATTTCTGGATATGCTTCACTGGTATACTTTCTCCAGCCATAGCTGAAGAAATAATTCATGTTATCCTAAAGCTGGAGCACCTCTCCTACGAAGATGGGCTGAAGGAACTGGGCTTGTCCAGCCTGGAAAAGAGAAAACTGCATGGAGACCTCACCTTCCAATATTTAACAGGAGTTTGTAAACATAAGGGAGATCAGCTTTATATAAGGGTAGATAGTGATAGGGGGAATGGTATTAAACCAAAGGAGGAGAGATTTAAGTTGGATGTCAGGGAAGTGGGTTTTGTTGTTGTTTGATTGGTTGTTTTTTCTAAGGAGAGAGTGCTGAGGTGCTGCCACAGGCTGCCCAGAGGGGTTGTGGATGCCCCCCCTCCCTGAAAGTGCTCCCAGCAGTTGCTGACTCTCCATTCAACCCAACCCTTTCCTTCAGCAGCTGTAACAATAAGCCTGTCTCTCCAAACTTTGGCATAGACACAACAGGCAGTAAAAAAATCCATGCTGCTGGTTAATTTTTATGCACCAGTGACATCCCTTAATAATTAAATCCAAATTAAAAAAAAAAAATTAAAAATGACAGTAGACAGTGACCATTTTTATTCCTCTTTGTGGCTTATAATTCCACAATGACCAAATCCAATTTAAAATGCAGTTTTATTACATGAAGAAAAAAAATATATATGACACATATGTACATCTGATGTTGCTTATAGTATTACTGGAAATAAAACATATATTAGGGTGAAGGAAGCAGCAAGAGCATCTACACGAAGAAATTCTCTTCCCTCCTAAGAGTAAGTTTAATTTGCACATACAGTTAGGTGAGAGACAGCTGAAGGCAAGAACTTTGGCAATTATCTACCCAGCAGGTTCCAAAACCACCTCTTTTTTGGATTATGATTGGATTATGACTGGAGACACAAAGAAATGCACACATCTGGGAGGCTATATAGCAATTTTATTTGCCCCAATTAATCAGCTACTGAAATTATCTCCTGCAAAATGAAAGATGTTAATTGTGCATCTAATACGACCTCTTAGAGTAGACAATTATTTTCACCCAGTCTTTTCTTGCTTTAGAAATATTTGTTTTTGATAATTGAAATTGTGAATTTGTAATATACGCTTAAACAGGTGAAATTTATCTACAGTTGATTCTGGCATTTTTAAGCTATGACTGAATAAAACTGGGTTCCTGTTTAGCTCTCGAATATATTTCTATTTATCACTGGATTTTCTCTCTCTCACTTACAAATGTGTTTCATACTAAGCACCTGGCAACATGGGAAAAAAAAAAGGACAGGAGGCTTACAACACTCAACTTACCCTCACTCTGATTACATTTATTTCTACAGCCAGTAGCATTCCATACAGAACAACCAGCAGTCCTGTGAGGCAAAATCGAAGCTGAGAAAATCCAACTCCATTATCACAGAACTTTACAAATTTGATGGTTTTAGTTATGAAAGCTAAAGTCCAGTAGAACAACAAAGCTGTAGGGAAGAAAATAAAATTAATCAGCTGCGTAATTGTGAAAATACACAAAGGCAGTACTTACTTATTAAATACTCATTCAAAAAGAATGCAACAATGTATAAAACCAGAGTGGACATCCTCATGTCAAAACAGAATCCTCGTTCAATTTTGCAGACACAAAAATGTTAAGATAATGTTTGATCCAAATTCCTTTCCCATTATATCTGGTGATCCTTGGAAAGCTTTACAAATTGAAATCTTATGAAGGAAATTTCTATCTGTTGTAAGAATGCAGCCACACTACGAGCTCAAGGGAAGAAGCTTCCTCAAAGAGAAGGTGGCTATAAATGGTGCTTTTCAAATTGTGTTAATGCTGCAAGGCTGCTACAACTCTGGTTTGAAGGAAAACTGACCTCACTAACCCCGCAAATCTCTGGAGTGTATGTAGGAACATAAAAGTATTTTCTCCAAACTGCTGCTGCTCTTCATCTTTATTGCACAACACAAATTCCATATATGTAATTTATAACAGACATACATTCACAAGGATGTTCAGACCTTCATAAAATATAATTTTAACTTTCCAGAGTACACAGAAGGGCCTAGGATGGAAGGGACCTTAAAGATCACCAAGTTCCAAGCCTCCTGTCATAAGGAGGAACATCTGCTAGATCAATCTGCCCAAAGGTCCATCCAACCTGGCCTTGAACCTCCAGGGATGGGACACCAGTAATCCTCCAGGCTGTTCCAGTGATTCATCACTCTCAGAATTTCTTCCTAACATCTAATCTAAACTACACTTTGAGTCTAAAAAAAAAAACACCACCACCTAGTCCCTGCACTCCCTGATAGAGAGTTCTCTCCACCTTTCCTGTAGGAGCTTTTTAGGTACAGGAAGGCTGCTAAAAGCTCCCTGGAGCCTTCACTTCCCCAACTCTCTCAGCCTATCTTCACATGCTCTGAGCATCTTCATGGTCCTCCTCTGGACCTGCTTTAAGAGCTCCATGCCATTCTTATGCTGAGGGCCCCAGAGCTGAATACAGTACTCTAGGTTCTAGAGCTTTCCTGAACTTCTTGTCTAGAAGTGCTTGTGCTACTGATAACTGTAATCCCTGCAGTAAGCCCTGGTGATTTTAGAAATGCATTCCATGTTATTTACTACACAATAAACCAGTTGCTGATCCCAACTCTAAAAGAAACAATTTATGGGGTCATGATATTCTACATGGTTTTTGGTTTTTTTGCTGTTATGTTGTGCCATGGCACAACAGCTGAGATGTGCTCTAAATGACAAGAAAGGCATGTATTTGCTTTCTCAGTGTCTTGTTGCAACACTAGAGAAAGTGCTCTAAGGCATCAGCAACTGTAAGTCCAGCTTACAAATGCGGAGAGCCATCAGCAGCTTGCTGATGCGAGCGAATGAACAATGATGCTAAGGTACAAGATATTTAAACTAGAAAACTAGATTACTGTCAAGAATAAGGAGGCAGTCCTATAATTATGATTGGTAAAACAGAAAGAAGAGCAGAAATCCTTATTAAATTAAAAGAAAAGTCACGTGTCCTCATACTACTACCTCATTCAGCATAATAAGTCCTGTTATTTCATAATTTTCCCCAAATGTTTTATTTCTGGGGTCAAGAAAGCTAGCAGATTTTCTGTATGAGAATTTTAAAATGTGTCCTGCTAAACTGTACAACTGTTTTGCATCTATTCTGCAGCACTACGCAAAAAGTCCCCAAATCAGCATTATGACGAGAGCCACGCGTTATCAGTGTCGGTCTGGAAAAGCGATGTTTGATGCAATATAATTACAGGTCAAGATCATACACAGAAAAACAGGCTCAGGTAAGATCAAAGCTCTCCAACAGTTTGGATACTCTGGGACCCTGGACTCAATCGTTAGCTTCAGAGAACAAAAACACTAAACCTTGACAACTTTTATGATAGAAGATAAAAAGAATGACTACTTTAAAGTAGCCTGAAGCCTGGGCACAGAGCTGAGAGGCAGGATCTGTACAGGAATTTGCAACCCTTGTTCTGAAATACCCCAAGAGAATGTGCTAATTCCCCGAGTTGACAGGATATTCATCCCTTGCTTGCTTATGTACAACAACAAATGGATTTGATTTGTTTACTGTGTAGAGTGAAAAAGCTTTCAAAACAAACAACAAAAGCTCCCTTTGACAGGATTGGAAAATTGTATCTGTTCAAAATGAATGGACAGACCTGTAAGGGTTTCTGCATAAAAGAGAGCTTCCCCACTGAATGTGGTAAGTTCTGAATGAGGCTCTTTAGCCAAAGAGCCTTTGCTCTATGCTGTTTCCAGTTAGCCTGCTGTTTTATACTGCTACCAAGTGCAACTGCAGGCACTGATCCTCCAGCTGAGGCAGGTGACACCTTCAAATTAGGTGGAATTTCACTTCTCTGTGTGTGTAGAGTATTACATCTCCTCTGCAACATCTTAGTAAAGAAGAACCCTCTTTTGGTCTCTCTTCTTGTCCACTCAACCATAATTATGATTAATATAAATTCTTCCTCATTGCTTCCATTTACCTTATTTGTGTTAGGCTCTAAGAGAAAGCTGCTTCATGCACACACTGCACTCTAGTGAGTTGACAGATTTAATTATAGCTATATTCAGCTCCATACACTCAGCTAGTTTGCAGAAAGGTATCATTGCCTAGTCTCAGCTCCCAATACAAAGCAGTTGCAATTAACACTGAAAGACAACAACTCATAAGGTTAAGTAATAAAAAATTCATACAACTAAAATAAACATAATTAAAACTTAAAAATGTTTTTTTGGCATTCTCACAAAAATATGACAATGAAGAGAAAAACAAAAAATACTCAGAACAAAGATCTGGGACTCAGTTTATGAAGACTCCGGATTGGGATTCAAATTAGGTTAACTAATTAGAATAGAATGTAGTTTATTTTTTTTTTTTTTTTTCCTAAGAGTTAGCATTAAGATTAGATTTCCTAAATTCCTTGGAAATTCTTGCAAAACAAAAATTTCTTATGATTAACTTTAGCACCATAGTTACTAATTGCACTTATTTAAGTTGCTGACATTCACTGACATATTTGTTTATCATTCAAACATTGTCCAGAGCTCCTCCAGCACCAGTACTCAAAATACCAAACAAAATTATCGTGAGAGAAATCTTTACAAGGAAAGGATTATACAAATAAAGGGTAACAACTGGATCCATGCTTGTGCTACTCTTAGTGATCTAACAGCAAGAACATGGGAACAACACTAAATTATCAAAACCTCTATTGAACATCTGAAAACAAACTAACAAAAAACAACTCAATAACAATGAAAGCTTGCTTTCTATGGGCGATTGTAACATATGGGCCATGCTCTCCTAAAACATAACATGTAGAGCTAGGAGAAGACATTAAAAGTAGGGATGTCAACTTGCCAAAAATGTGACTGTATAATCCCACCTAGTCACAAAGATAGAAAAGATCCTGCTTAAGAGAAGAGTGCAAGAAGAAAAGCAGTCCCAAGTAAGAAACCATGAAGGCTGCCATGCCTAGATAGAAACCCTCATTTAGTTTCTTATTTGCTTGTAGTTGTTTTATTCTTTATCACCTAAATTAGACCTTTCAAAAAGGAGTGACTTCGTTAGTGAGAGATACAGACTCCTGCAGAAAAAGATGCCTGCATATTGCAACATGCAGTCTGTTGGTGTTGAAAAGCTTTCTCAAATCAAACTGTTGCTGACTTTTTACCACTTGACAGGAATTACAACAGAATGCAGATTCACAGTCACTACAAAACAAGAAAGCCTAAGGATCCATTAAAATAGAAAATGAGCTGAAAGTGAATTGAATGAGGTGACAGGAGGCTAAACACGTATTCTTCCACAGACTGCAATCTACTCCAACTGTTCAGAACCTATCACCAACTGTGATTGTCAGCAGTAACATTTCCTACAGTTAGCTACAGCTTATTTACAGTCTTGCAGGAAATACGAGGCAGTTCTTATATGTCCCCAATGGAAAATGCCCTGACTTAAAGCAATTTAGAAAGGATGTTTTAGGAAGGAGAAGAAAGAACCAGCAAAGAAAGAAATACATCAAAGTCACTGGCATCATTCATTTCTTCTGACTCCTCACATATTTCAAGAGATCACAGACAGGAAGACAGCTTCAATTTTATATCATGATTAAACATAACATGCCGACAAGCAGAGGGATACTGATAGCTTTTAGAGTTTGATTTCTAACATGTGCTACTTTTCCCACAAATCTAGTTTCTCTTAAAGAAGCATTCAGCCCAATGGATCCCTGGAAACACACCATACAGAATATAACTGTAATTCAAAAGCACTGAAAACAATGAGCCATTTCAGGAAAACTGCTCTCCAGAACTGAGACTGGTAATGGCAACCAGCAGACCAGAGCATAGGTGTGGCTTCACTCAAGCTGAGAATGCAGCGACAGATCACAGAAGGAGCAGGTGCACAGCACCAGCAGTCACACTCGCAAGCTTCTCAAGTCAAGAAACATACCGATTAATAACTTTGGAAAATTGGATGTTTCAATGTTATGGTAATAGACAACAGACGTGATGGCTGCCAAGAACGCCATCCCAGCCGGCATGTACAGGTGTAAATGGCGGGATTCTGAAACCCTAAAAAATACAAACAAACAAAAACCAATTAGAATCAATCGCAGCTATTTAAATGCTGCCTTTTAAATCTATGAATTCTGTTTTGTACACAGTTTGGAGGTAGGACTTTCTAAGATGGTTTATAGATGCAAAGTTATCCAATTTTCAATGGGATTTAAATCGCACAGTCGGATTTCAAGCTCTTCCCCCACACTGAAAATGAAATGTGCACACTCTTATTTCCTACTGAAGTTAGCGGGAACACTGTTTAAATTAGAATAAGCAGCTCAGTTCCAAAATGAGAAAAGTTAATTTAAGCTAAACTAGTTTGGGAGCTGTCCATCAAATAATGTAGAGAACACCAAGTGACAGCACTGCTTAAGATTTCCTATAGAAACATTCCATGAAAATGCTTGATTTTCCTTCTCCAGTTTCAGAGAAGAAAACAGCATGACAGAACAGAACTGACTTACACAGTGCACTGTTTTCAGTACTTACCATTCATCAAACAAAATCTACCACAGAATCATATGCCTCTAAGTTTTGTCCTATAAAGCAAAAGTCTTGACACTTTGCTTCATGTAGGAGTGGACAGTATTCTGGAAAACACAACCTTTGGGAACATGGGAATTCTCAGCCAGCTTTGTCAGTTTGTATAAAGAGAAATAAAATCACCCCCCCACCTCTTTCCTCCTACTTGCCATTTTCCCCTCTATTCCTTCTTTCACAAAAGCAATAATGTTTCTTATACAGTCAAGAGGTACAGTTTCTCTGTCTCCCACTGCCAAAGCCTTTAGCAACCAATCACTGTCACAAGGACTTAGCAATATGGTACATTTTGGTCTCAGAAAGCTGGTGAATCTTAAAATCTGTTTTTATAGACCAGCATGCTCACTAGCCTGCTCACAGCACAATTGTGGGCTGGCACTCCCTCAGGATAGCTAAGAGCTTAAATTCCTGTCAATTGACACTTATTACTGAACAGCAGCATTCTGAGCCAATTTAAGTAGCAAGTGATCATACTCTCCCATTATCTTTAAGAATAAAATAAAACAGAAAACTCAAGGCAGGAGATGCTGCTTTGAGCCTCCCACATCCTGATAAGCTTGAAAAAGACTCTCAAAAAACACATCAAAAACCTGGCTCTGAAAAAAAATAATAATCCTATTTATACATATTGAAGAGAAGTTATAATAATAATGGTATCAGCTTTTACAGCAGAGTTCTGCACTGTGTCTCACATGGTGAATGGACATTAGTTATGTAAATGGATAAACTTCTATTTAACGAGCAACTTCAACCTCATAACCCTCAGGATGGAAATTCATGCTGTTTATGAAAATCAGACCTTTCTTTAGAAGATGATGATCACAGTGAGCAGTACAGGCCTTTACCTTTTTTCACAATAAATCATTTTCCCGTATCACTTGTTTTACTTAAAGTAATTTTCCCCTTCAGCTAACTGTTGAAAGATTTTCCTCACTTGAGTAACAAGTGATGGATTAAAGGAAACACGGAACAGATGTTCACATAATAGCCTTTTCCCCTCTATAACACCTAACTCAACTGGGGAGGAATACAATCAAGCCACAAGCAGTACCAATCAAATCAAACGAAGGCTCTAACAGATTTAAATTTGGGGAAAACAAATCTTTTTCATCAAAACAATGCGAGATGTTCTGCTAAGGCAACAGATGTACTGCACCTTCTGGAACCTCAAAAGCAACTCTATCGGGTGAGATGATGACCTCCAACAGACCTGCTCCATTTATTACGGTGAACAGGACTGAGTCTGGGGGGGAAGTGTTGTGATCTACTGCGCTCATAGAAGTTCAGCGTGAGCAAAGACTGTGGGACTGGATCCTCAGACATAAAACACATCAGGAAAATGTCACCATCTGCTTGAATCATTAGGATTTATCTCTGATTATTCTTTGGAAAGATACTGTCATTAAGCTGAACTAAAAATGATTAAGGTCAATTTTGTGTATGCATACTTGGCAAGATCTGTGGGATTTCTGATACAAGGTCGGTAGGTTAATCATCAAAAATACAGATTTCACTTTTATAATCACAAGGAATCAAATATAGGGAATACAAGAATTTAAACAGGGGGGAAGCACCCTGAAATTATTTGGAAACGCTCAATGCTATCAGGAGAATGGAGACATACACTCACCCATCAGACACTATGCCCTCCGCAATTTCACACACCAGCACAAACAGAAGGATAAAAGTTAGAATCCAGCGGAGATTGTGGCCAGGAAAATGAAGCCATGTGCTGTGATGGATATGGACTTTGGAGCTCTGACTTCCCCATCCTGAATAGGAAAAGAGTTTTCTTTACAAAATTGACATATGTACTTTTCCGCATGCAGGAATTATATGTAAGAAACAAAGTGTACTAAAACAAACAGAACCATGATGTTAAACATGCACACACTCGAATCCTTTCAGAACTGCGTTCTTGTTTCTTCATCTTCACACAGGATGAAGCAAATGAAGCAGACAGGACGCTGCCTAGAATTCCCATACTGTCGGCAGCTTACCGCGCAAATCAAATATTTTCCAAACATTTTAGCACATCATAAACTCATAGAACGGCTTGTGTCGGAAGGGGCCATAGAAATCATCCGGTTCCACTCCCCCACCACGGGAAGGGCTGCCTCCCACCAGTTCAGGCCGCCCAGGACCCCATCCGGCCCGGCCTGCAGGTGCTCAGAAGCAGCGGCGGAGCCGTGCGTTAAGCGACTGGGCCACCTACCGGCAGCCCCAGTTTCAGGTCATCAGATGATAGCCACTGCGGACACGGCAAGTTAGGGCAGCCCTCCCCCGTGGTTATCAGGGCTGATAGCCACAGGGCTGCCGCACAGGCCGGCAGCGGTTTTACCCGATCGCACGACGCTAACTTGCCAGGTTTGCGGCAGCGCTTCACAGCCGCTCCGCCCTACCCCGTGTCCCGGGCACGAACCGCGGTCGGCGGCACAGAGAGGCCGGGGCATCCCGCGGCGGGGAGCGGGGCACGGCCGGGCGGGAAGGGGAGCCGGGGTGGACAAGGCGAGACGGGCACGGGGCGGGAGGGGTCGAGGAGGCGCTCACCGATGAAGAGAATGGGGAAGGTGATGAAGAGCAGGAAGACGTGCGGCACCACGTTGAGCGCGTCCACGAAGCAGCCGTTGTTGAGCACGCCGTGGTCCACGTTGTAAGCGGTGGAGTTGCCCTCGTCGCCGCAGAACGCCAGGGCCATGACGGGACCCTGCGCGCAGCCCGGCGCAGCCTCCGCCTCCGGGCACATCCAGGCGGGGCCGGCGCGGGCTGCGCGGCTGCGGCTCGCCCCGCACCTGCGGACGGCCGGCGACCGCCCCTCGCCGCCCTCGCGGCCCCGCCCCACCGCTCACCCCGCCTCGGGGACCGCCCCGTTTCGGTGTGCTGTCGCCGTTGACGGCCATCAGGGTTCCGCGCTGGCTGAGGGAGCCGAGATGCCGCGTAGTGTCGCGGCGGCTCCGCCTCACGGCCGGGGGCTGTTTGGGCGGGAAAAGGGGCATCGCGCGGCACGCTGTCCTCAGCGGGAGAGCGCTCTGTAAAGGCGCTGCGTGAGCGGTGACCGCGGGCCACAAGAAGTAAATTCAGGTTTGACCTTGTCTGGCTTGAGCTTTCCCACGTGTCTTGAGAAGTTAGGCTCAGCTGAACCAAAGCTCAACAAAAACTAGTCAAATACTGACAATAAAAACGTGCCGTGCACCAGAAACTATTATGTGGGAAACTGCAGGCCAGTCAGCCTCACCTCCATCCCTGGAAAGGCGATGGAACAGCTTGTTCTAGGCGCCAGCTCCAAGCAAGTGAAGAGAAGGTCATCAGGAACAGTCAGCATGATTCACTAAGGGAAAATCATGCTCGACCAGCCTCGTAGCCTTCTGTGATGGCTTCAGCAGCTGGGTAGATAAGGGGAGAGCAGTGGGTGTCATCTACCTTGACTTCAGCAAGGCTTTTGATACCGTCTCCCACGACATCCTGATAACAAAGCTGAGAAAGCGCAGGATAAATGAGTGGATGGTGAGGTGAGTTGAGAACTGGCTGAGCTTAGAGGGTGGTGAATAGCAGTGCAGAGTCCCGTTGGAGACCCATGACCAGTGGTGTTCCCCAGGGGTCAGGGCTGGGTCTGGTCTTGCTCAATATCTTCACTGATAACCTTGATAAGGTGATAGTGTACACCCTCAGCAAATACAGTGATGATATAAATCTGGGAAGAGTGGTGGACACAGCTGAAGGCTGTGCTGCCATTCAGTGAGACTGAACAGGCTGGAGAGCTGGCAGTAAGAAATCAGATGAAGTTTAGCTGAAAGCAAGCATAGAGTCTTGCACTGGGAAGGAATAACCACAAGTATCAGTACAGGTTGGGACATAACCTGGCAGAGAGGACCTCTGTAGAGAAGGACCTGGGGGTTCTGGTGGATGACAGGTTGGTGATGAGCAAGTAGTGTGCCCTGATGGCCAGGAAAGCCAATGGGATCCTGGGGTGCATTAAATGGAGCACAGCCAGCAGGTCAAGGGAAGTGATCCTCCCTTTCCTGGTCAGGCCTCACCCAGAGAACTGTATCCAGTTCTGGGCACCCCAGTGCCACTTCTTCACAGTGAGGGTGACAAAGCACTGGAACAGGCTGCCCAGGGAGGTTGTGGATTCTCCTCCTCTGGAGATATTCAAGACCTGCCTGGACACCTACCTACATAGCCTGCTATAGGGAGACTGCTTTGCAGGGGAGTTGGACTTGATCTCTAGAGGTCCCTTCTAGCCCCTGCAATTCTGTCATTCTGTGATCAGAAGTTTGTACCTGGTTTATTTATGTTTCCAAGCACAGGTTGAGTCACAGCTTGAGCTCCAGCATCTCTCACAGTATGAGCTGTGAAATACTCTCTGCTGAGGTTCTTAGCCAAAAAAAAGCCTTATCTCCAAGCTCCTCTTGCTCCCAAGTCACACTTACCAGTTGCTCAGCCAAGTAACTAATACTGCCACATCCTACAAACAATATCTGCAGATCCAGGTGTAACTCTTCAAATTGCAAGGGTATCAGCTGGCTCAACATCAGCACTGTGCTCTTAGGGAAATGACCCCAAATGCAAAAATTTGTGTTTAGGGAATGTTTCCTTGTCTTTTATTTAATGATGAACTATGAATGCTCCACAAAACAGGAAAAGAGCATCTGACTTACAGGACAGACAGTTCTGAAATTACTGTAATTACTGAAAAGTCCTGTAATTACTGAAAATTACTCTTTCTTCATCACACTGCTTTTATTGATCTTGCCATTAGACAGGAGGAAAAAAAAAAAAAGAACTTTCTGCATATGGCATATTATTTCTTATGTATGTTCTTTGGGGGCCACAGCAGTGTGGTTAATAGTAATAATTAAAAGCCAAATCCCCTGTGTTTGTATTAACAAATGTTAGAATTGCTCCCACACCAGGAAGACTAGAATTATTTTAAGTTTTGGATGGAACCCAGCATTCATCTTAGCTTCTGGTTAAGCTTATCTCTGTTATACTAATAATTATTGAATAAACAAAAC
Source organism: Tympanuchus pallidicinctus (assembly GCF_026119805.1). Classification (NCBI taxonomy): domain Eukaryota; kingdom Metazoa; phylum Chordata; class Aves; order Galliformes; family Phasianidae; genus Tympanuchus; species Tympanuchus pallidicinctus. The sequence goes on from NW_026294747.1 coordinate 11,288,465, forward strand.
AGCATGTGGATTTTAAACATAGATAATTTTAAAATCATGTACTTCAGAGTATCCTAAGGCCTCAAGCAATGCAGGAGCTCTGTATTACAGAGAAATAAATGGTAGCAATGACTTAACAGTTTACACTCTAGGCTAAAATTGTAGGGTTAGAGTTGGAGGGATGAATCAACAGTATCTTCACTTTGTGCCTGGAGAAGTAAGCACAGAAATGGAACAGTTTGGTAAAGTCTCCACAGGAATCCAGGAACTGTGCTCAGATCTCCAGCCTCTGCATTGCCTCTGAAACTTGATCTTTCTTTACTACATGGTATCAAGAGCAGTATTTCTAAAAAGTATTTCTTGAATTATAAATCACGAGGAGACACTACAGATTGGAATTTGAAATGTGTCTTTTCAGTGATTTTCAGATGTGACAGATATGTAATTAATACAACAGGTACCTGCCGGTATATATCCAGTGTATCTCACATTCAGGTCCTTCAACAGATAGGCACTAATCAAAGAGCTATAGGTGAGTCAGCGCTGTGCTGGCAGTCTGGGTGGAAAGGTGGTGGATGAAATGAGGAGGGGTATTGGCTTACAGCTGACTACTTAGGAAACACTGGGGAAAAACAACAACAGCCCAAACTGAAAATCTTCCAGTAAACTGAAATTGGTAAACTGAAGATTCTTAGCAACAAATTCACATGTGCACACATCTGGAAACACAGATCAAAAAGCTTGTTTTGTTTTATAAGTTCTGAACCTGTATTAAAAATTAGGCACAGAAGTTGAGGCATGGGACAGGCAAGTTTTAATTTCCTGTGTATTTTGAAGGCCTTAATAGGACCAAGAATCAAGAAGAAATCTTGATCAGAAGAATCTAATACAGCACCCTCATCCTTACTGTGATTCAGAATTTGCTATACAAGATGTACTGATCTATCCCTTTTGCTTGCTATTAAATTCTGCTCTTAGAAATAGAGAGGAAAAGAAATGTACATGAATAGGATGATGTCTTATGTCTTTCACAAACTCATGTAAAAAGTTGAGAGGGGAAAATGCAGAAAATCATAACAAGAGAAAACTGATATTTTATTCTTGCAGAATAAATAACTCCATTCTATTATTCATTGAAGATCTTACATAGCAAATTGAATTGAAGATCTTACATAGATTCATTGATCTTACATAGCAAATTAAATATCTTTGTAAAAATAGCCTAAGGTACAACTATTAAAAGTAGTGTAAGCAGCACAAGAGTACTGTGCAGACAATCACAGAAATGGCTGTTTTTCTCTAAATAGATCTTATTAATTTTTAATTGCCAGTCCTCATGAAAAATGAAGAAAGAACTTCCGAGTAAGTAGATCTATCTTAGAATGGAAACAAAGCCCAAGCTTTGTTGGACAATGACTGTCAAGCACTAGGCAGTGAGTGTTTTAGAACAGCATATGTTTAAGCATGTGACAACATTCTAATTTAATTAATGAACGGGCACTCTTCTGCACTCACTTGTAATATCACTAAAACCACACCAGAAAAAAAACATAGATATACATGTTATACATGTATGATTCAACTGTTGAGTTGGTTTCCTTTTTTTTTTTTTTTTACCATGGCAAGAATGTTAAAACTGCATATTTTACCCACCTGATCTGCACAGAGTGGCATTCTCCTTTACCTGCTGCCAAGGAAGCCATGCCATGTTATTGTAAGATGATGCACACGAGCTCTTGTATACTCTTCTGACCTCTTGTGGCTTTAGCTACTTAATAAAACATGACCTGTATCATTAAGTTGTTTTATGAAGCATGTTTGCCAGCAGAACGTTTAAGCAGCTGTAATTGCTTCAAACAAACTCCTCAACTGGAAATCAGCTTCCTAGTGTAATCTAGTCAGAGTAGAGCTGACTTGGCAGTACCACACTTAAAATCTGGGAAGAGGCTTATTCTCCTCTTCACTCACTGTGCTTTGAAGTGTTAAGGAAATACTTAAGCATTTGGTGAGACCTGACTAAACGGTGAGCCAGCGCAAGGGTTGCAGGATAATTCCCTTACTAGCATGACCAAAGCCTACACCTGATGCTCCACTGCCCTTCTGCATGAGAGTTCTTCACAGCAATTAAAAGAATTCTCTAATGGTGCAGTGCTTTCCCTAGGTGACAGTATTTTGCATCTTGCACCCTCTGGGCAGAGAAGTTACTGTCATGCTCATCATTTTCTCTCTTAAGGCATCCACTTCTCATCCCAGAAGAGCAGCCAGCATTTTCTCTTAAAGGTTTGCTGCTTACCTGCCTCCTTCTTTATTCCACCTACTGCTCTGATTCTTCCTGTAAGGTTTTTTTGTTTTTTTTTTTAAAGTAATCAGTTACCTCCATTTCAGTTAGCTTGAAACTGCTTGAAAATACTTGAGTTGATAAAAGCATGAGGTGCCATAAAAGCAGCTGTCATTTGTGAAAAATCAGGACTCAGGCAACTTCCTATTCACTCCTAACCATCTTAGTAAACAAATGTAAGCTTAGAATTTCCACCCTGTACCTTATTTTCCAGCACTTAGATGGTTAATGTCTGGAGTACTCCTTGTGCAGTACTTGAAGTACAAGCGTTGTGTTTATCCTTGGGAGAACAGTGCTGTGAAGTAACACATGCCAATAACAGCTCACCTGCTGGCTCTAGTGTGGTATTCTTTAGTAAATGTTATTTTAGTTACTTATTGTAAAATGTCATGTTAGTTATTTAATTACTCAAAGTGCCTTTGTGATTCTTGCGTTATATATAGACTCATATCTAAAAGATCTTTTTGGCCTGTTTATACTACAAAAATCAGGTGCACAAACAAATAAACATATAATCAGTGTTGATTTCTGAAAGACAGCAGGGCTAGGAGTCACCAGTCTCTTTAGGAAGTCCTCAAAAAACAGGAACTGGGTTGAAAACTGAAGTTTGAATTGCTTATGTTAAAAACTTTTAGAGACAGCTTCATTTTATCATCTTTACTTTTCAGAATAGAACACTGTTTTCTGATTAAGCACATTACAGTTACCATTAGTTGTTTTGTTTATTCACCACCTGGGAATTGGCCCAGGTTATTTTAGATTTAACCAGCAAGTAAAACTTACTCAATGATTAGAGCTATCAATTCAGACTTGGATTTAGAGTATGTAAGTCCTGTGGCACTATTTGACATATGTATAAAAAACTGAAAAAGCTGCTGTTGCAATGTAATGATTTTTTTTTGCTGTACAATCACTTCTTCCATTCACCCTGAATAGACCTCAATATGGTATTTATTTAAGCTCTTCAAAGAACAGCAACACATCACATTTTGGATTTGCTTTAAAAAAAAATAATAATATCATAAGTATGCATAGAAAAGCTTGATCCTCCATAGCCAAGGCTGTTTATTCTCTGCTGTGAGTCATCCTATCACCAACTAATTGTCAAAGGCCTACAAGTCCTATTTCAGAAAGCTTTCCTCTTGAGTTCAGCCCACATGCAGGCTACGTTTGGGATTTTCAGAAGCTCAAGGGAATTAAACAATACAAAAAGTAATGAAAATTAATTTACTTACTAGTTTATAATTTAATTCCTAAGCTAATGAGACCTGTTTTTTTTTTCCATGAAAATTTTAAGCAGAAGCTTATTATCTCTTAGAAAGCACAGTGTTGGTATCCATTGTTTTGGAAGCTTTGCATGTAGTATGCAACTCTGCTGTCTGGTGGTAGGAAGTCTTGTGTCCTCACACCAAATAGTGCACAGCCTCAGCCTTCACATCAGCCGGAGGTTCACCACTCTGGGCAGGGAATATTTGTGTTCTCAGTCTGTTGTGGAATCAAGTGGTTTCTGTCAAAGAAGAAATTAAGATTGCTTCAACACTTCCCCCAGCTAATGCAAGTTGGCACTACTCTATGCTCTCAATAACAGGAAAATAACATTTAATGTTAGTGTTGTCCACAAAAATGGTGAGAAGCTGAATATCAAACTCACAAATCAGTGAGCACTGACAAAACTAAAATAGGGCAAAAAATGCAGCATCAAGAGAGCTAAAACTGTTTGCAAATTTGAGTCACATTCCATCACTTTTTTTTTTTTCCAAAAAAAAAAAAAAAAAGAGGAAAAATTCTAAATACGTGTTGGGTGATTTTTAATTTATTTATTTACTTTGAGGGAATGAAATAAGTGGGAGTTTTCATTCAAGAACAATTTCCCCTCCCCACCTGGGATTTGATGTTTTTCTGTGAAAAAAATAACATTTTTTTTTTTATTTAACTCCCACCGATTCTGTGAAGCAGTCAGCCCCTGAACTGGAAAAAAAATTAGTCAGCACCAAGAATTTGTCCTTGTTTGACAAGAAACCAACGTGCCATCTGACAGATATGCGCTGTGGCCCCTAAAGTTCATGAGAGATGAAGATCAGTTCATCAGAGGATCAAACAGCAGCTTTGTTGCAGACTTGCATTTCAGCTGCTGCTAAAACCAGCTCAAAATATTAAAAAAAAAAAAAAGAGGGGTGGAACCACTTGAGAACCAGGGCAAAGAATAATGGCAGGAATCTTCCACTAATAGGAGTCAACAATAAGTTAAAGCAACAATGTAGACAGCTCTACACAGCAAACAAGGAGTCAGAGGTGCAGTTGTACTACTGTTAGGTCCAGCTGGGACATGAGGAACTGTGCAGCAGGCTCACATGCAGGATCAGTGCCACAGGAAAATTGGGCCTCTTCCTGCTGCTACAGCTCAACAAGACCAGTAGGAACACTTACCAATCTAGCAATCTCATGGCAACGCAAAGGTCATGCCTGTGATTTATAAATCACTAAGCTACTCTTAGCTCAAAAGTGAGATGAGGAAAAGCAACAACCCAACACGTATGTCAACGATTTACGGGCCGGTTCGGCCCACATTAAGACCAGCCAATGACAGTTATTTTTGTAGACTGAAAACTGGCTTCCATCAGAGGGGTGAGGCTATTTGTTCATGATCCATCAACAGCTTGTCCTTGGGAGTTGGGGTACAGTTCCTCAGCAGTGTCAGAAACCTCAGCTGTTTAGGCTAATGTCGTAACATGCTAGGAGTAACAGAAGACTTATGGAATGATCCTGTTAGGATACTTTCAATTCTTAATGCACTCTTACAATTCAGAATTCCGTAAGTGACTGAATCAAGGGGTGGGCACAAGTTGTGGATATTCACAGAACTGAGTTGGAAGGGACCCTTGAAGGCCATCTAGTCCAACTCTCCTGAAAAGAACAGGGAACCAACAGCTACATCAGGTGCTCAGAACACTGTCCAGCCTGATCTTCAGTGTCTCTAGGATCAGGGCATCTGCCACCTGTCTGGGCAACCTGATTCCAGTGCTTCATTACCCTAATTGTTAACAACGTTTTCTTTATATCCAGTATAAATCTCCCCTCTTTCAGCTTGAAACCATTTCCCCTTGTCTCATCACAACAGATCCTGCTAAAGAGTTTGTCCCCTTCTTTCCAATAGACCCCCTTTAGATACTGAAAGGCCACTGTCCGATCTTCCCAGAGCCTTTTCTTCTTCAGGCTGAACAGACCCAGCTCTCAGCATGTCCTCATATGGGAAATGTTCCATCCCTTGGATCATTTTTGTGGCCATAGGTTAGCATTAATATATTATGCACTGCATTTAAAAGCTGCAAGTTTTTGTTTGTTTGTTTGTTTTTGAATGAATAAGAGAAGGGCTTTGTACAGCTACAGCATCCCTCTAAAATGTACCCTGGCATAGAAAGTGCTGAAAGAGAAAGATTCATTTCCAGCAGCATTTAAAATAAAATACTACAGCTAATCCTATTCTTATGCACAATTGTTTCCTCTGTGAAATCTCTTGAGGGGAAAAAAAAAAAAAAAAAGATATAAAGATGGGAGGCTGTTTAAGATGCAATAAATGTGCACCATTATCATACAAATAGAGTTGTAAACAACTCTAGGTATTCAGTGCACTACAGGACGTAAAGCGACTGCCGATTTCTCTATAAGAACTGCTCTCAGGAAAGTATGAGCTATTGTTAGCTTTAAAAAACAAGTTGGAAAATCTGTTTTTTCTGACTCTAGCTGTGAAAATAACAATCACTGTTCCCTCAAAAGTAATTATCTCCTTCAGCACACGTATTAAATTTTTGCTGACACAATGCTTACGTTTTGTATTATGTATCTCTTAAGAGAATATACTCCCTCGATGTTGATAAATGTTTTCTTTCCACAGCAATTATATGTTCCACTGTTTCACTCTAAAGCTTTAGTGAAGAAAACAGCCCTGGCTCTCACTGTAACCAAGGTTAATTTACAGTGTGCTAAAACAGTAAAAGAGCTTCAAAATTGCACACAATTGTGATTGATAAAGCTAAAATCATACTGAGGCCATAACTGGAATTCACAAGTAACATGAACGAATGTTGTTTTGGGTTTTATATCACCTATATAGGGCATGATTCTCAGACCCTATTCCTACTATTTCCAATTCTTTATTTTTCTCATGATTATAAATAGCCTGTCTCAGAATGTTTTCTGTTAGTTATATTTGTTTTCCGTGATAAGAAGGGCAGTGTAAAAGTTAATGGAAAATTTCAGCATGTCTTCTTTTTGTCAGTCCAAATGCGAAAGTTGATGTCATGCACTGGTGTTCAGCCACCAAAGTTTTCATGTGCAATCATCTGCAGTCTATGTTTTCACATACAGGATAACAGCAGTGCAGTGAGGAAAATGAGAACAACCATCTCCAACCAGTTCTCACACGTGGCAGGGATGAATCCTCAGTACAAACTCAATGGAACCGGCCAGAACAGGAAGTTCCCAATCCTCAAACTGGCCAGGGATTCTTTAACAGATGCAAAACTTCCTATTCTGTCAGGTGGGATATCAGCATGTCACAAAGAGCACTGGCCATTTCCCTGTTTGCCTCTATTTTGGAGCCATGAAGACTACAGATACTAGAAGATGAGAAATGCATCGTGCTAGAATTAGATATAAACTTTGCCTTCATCTGCTACGTTGACAACACAGCTCACTACACTGAGTCATTGCTCTGTGATTAAGAGAATACATCAATAATGAGTTAGGTACACTTCAGACATATCTGCTCACTTGCACCTGGGTTTAGATACACCATTATTAAAAGCAGCACAGTTAATTCTGTGATTTAGAAAGTATATCACTTTTTTTGTTTGGTGAGAGGTACAAGATTGTCAATTAGAAAAAAATTAAAGCTTTACTGCAACAGTGCAGTAATACAGGTTTAATAGTTACAAGTACATTAAGCAACTTAATACACTGAGACAGCTTTGCACTGCCAACAGTCCAACCACAAAATATGCTCAACCCATTTTAATCTTGCGATCAAATCCTTGAATAAGACAAATATTACAGATTATCTGTACCCACCTGTTAATCCTGAAATCACTGCTGAAACGTACGTTGGATGACAAATACGTTTGTTGCAACAGCCCTTCTCTCATTCTGGACTTCATTTATACTTTAATAATTTTCAGTTAGGATCAGTCTAAAGCACGCTGACTTACTTATAATTTCTTTGAAAATAGAAAATGTACACATACCCAAGGTATGAACTGTGTGATGGGGAAGCTGCCTTCCCCTGTGTAATGCTATAATGAGACAGAGAGTACCGCAGTAACAGCACAGTGGCAAAGTCTTTGGCTGCAGCAAATGAGAACGAGCCCAAGTGCAGCAGCTGCGGAACAGAAATGAAGGAAAAGAGCTACTGACCTTTGGAAGGCCTTAGGTACAGAGTGATCACTAGCAAGAGATGCCCTCGCCTCCACTGCCAACCCTTATATGAGGTCTGGGAAGGGGCAGATCCTGGCTTCACCCCTTCTGGTCCCTGAAGTACTTTGCATACACCTGAGCTCCCTGGTTGGCCCTGCCTTCCCACCAGGTGATCAATTACTGCTTCAGGCCATGACAGCATTTCCACTACAACCTACGTGAAGGAAAAAACTACTTGGACTCGTGAAAACAATAAACAGAACACCTCAATTACTTCAGTTTCTTTTAACCAACTACAACATCTGTATGAACAGTTTGATGTCGATTATAAGTGACTGCCCTGAACTGGAACAATCTCACCCACCTTGAGGAGCTCTTCAGTTCTCAACTCCTATTATGCTAATCCTAATATTCCTATTATCAATCCTAGTGCTGTCTGATTTTCAGTAGAAACAGCACGCAGCTCCTTCTGTCTTACCTGCATGACAGTTCACACTTAGGAATCCACTTAAACACAATTCTTTGTGAACAATGAAAATGGAAATCCACATCTTTCTTCCTCTTTCTTTCTCTTATCTCCCTTGCTGATGGAATTGTTGCTGATTAGACAATATTCCTTGTTCACTCTCCTCTGAAAATTTTGATGTTTATACTAGGAAATAAAGGTAACAAAAAGAGACTGCTACTTGAAAAATTCAGCTTGAAAGGATAACCCTCAGAAGTTATTTCATACTGTCAAGAAAATACTCAGCAGGAGAGTTGGATCAAAGCTTAATTTTGTGCCCAGTGTTACTAAAGAACATTTTCTATCTGTTCTTATTTACGTTTTCTCTGCTGGGTGGCAGTAATGGTTAAAAACCTCAAGCTGTTTGCCAGCATCAATACATAATACCAGTCCCCCTCTTGCTAAAGCATCCAGGACTGCTTAGGGGAAAGGGGACAGAATTATGTCAGAAAATAGCAACTTCTGAAAGGATAGGAGGAAGCTTTCCCTAAACAATCTTTTCCTCTCCCTTCCCTATTGTTTAGAATAATCCCAGACCTCAAAAGAAGTTTTCTGATTTCTATCTGTACTCGATTTGTTGGGAATATCTCAGTCTCTCAAACTTTCTTTCAAGCACCACATAAACAAAACAGCTATCTCTATTGAAGTATAATGAGATCTACTGTCATCTAGAAGTGAAATGGTGAGAAAAGATAAAAGGAGGTTAAGCCAGGAAAGTGGGCAGTTGTGGTCAGGGGAAGGAATAACTTCTAAAGATTATCTGAGAAAATGAAAAGGGTCAGAAATACATCATGTATACATCAGATGCCACATTTTTTTTCATATAGACACGCAGTTGGAGTTGAATACTCCAGCCACTGAGACTTAGAGCTGCCAGGCTGCAATGTACCTGATAGAAATTAATTCCTTAAAACTTCATTCTAGTGGTTGCTCACATCAATACAGTTCCTGGGGTTGAAAGATGACTAAGAGTTCCACAACAGCTACTCTGAGCCTGTTTTATCAATTCAAGGTCAAAATACAGCAAGCATGTAACAGCTACTGCATACAAAGCTCTTCTCAACCACATATACACACTTTGACATTGAACTATGGTTGTCAGTTCTGTTTTTAGTGCAAAAGACTGTTTAGATTATTTGTATTCAGAGATTAAAGATCACATTTGCAAAGTGCTGAGATTATTTGTTACGTGTGCTATTGAAATTGGTTAGAAAGTATACTGTTGGTATGCACCCTCAAGCATATAAATTTGTATATGCACATAGGTTGTTTTTTTTTTTAATCTTTAAAATGTACTTGGATGTTTTATGGTTATATGATAAATAATAGCTAATTGGAATTTCTTAGAGTGGCAGAATGCCAGCAATAAACAGATCAAAGATTTCCTATGCTAGTGTCCATGAATATTAAGCAGTGACATTTCCTACTCTGTAGTGAGTGTCATGATTCTGGTCATGAATCCATAAGGATTCATTTTCTGTTTCCTGCATACAGGCACGCACAGGCTCACAGAGCAGATGTGAAAGAGAAGACTAATGCAATTCTTCCTGCAGTTCAGCAACTGTCAGGGTACTCTGAAGTCGACGCTGTGACTGACATGGCCAAAAAATTCCTGAGAGAATAAGAAAGACTATTAACAGCTCTGAGAAACCTCTTCCTCTGAGTAATTATCCCATAGAGACAGTGGGTCTTAGCCATCTTAACCAAATAAACAGTTCTGAGAAACTAAACATGTTCTCTCCAAGATTACAGTGAATGAAAAAAAAAAACAAACCATGTTGTGTTAAAAGCAGTTTGAAACATATGTGCTTCCATCAGTGAAACACTTGGAGCTCTTCCTGCTTTGTGCATCAGATCAGAGTTTCCATACTCCCAAAGGAAACAAAGCATTGGCTGAATAAAGGAGAAAGCCCCATTTTACTCTACTGTTACCTTTTCACAGCTGGTTTGATCAAACAGGAGTGAGGCATGGGCACTGTTACAGCCACCAGGAAACAGTGCAGTGGCAACTCAAATGGGCAGCTGTTCTGTCTGGGACATGCTGGTCATACCCATCAAAGGAACCAAAAAGGGAAGTTGTTTTAAAAACTGTATTGCTTTGTCCAACTCTTTGAGCTTGCTGGCAAATGAAAGATGTGATCTAGTCCAAAGCAATGAAAGCCATTAATAAAGCAAAAATCTACCTGACTGAAGGCTTAAGTAAGATTTCAGAAATAATAGCCTTTTTCATTAAAAATCAAAAAACCAAAAAAACAAACAACACCACAAAACACTCCTTACATTGTCATCTCAACAGAGGGCGAATGCACACAGTAACATTTACTTAGGTATATATGAAGTAATGAGCAGTAATTGTTTCCTTAGCTGCCTCTCATGCATTTTAAGCTGTATCCAAGCAAGAAAGTCAATGGGTAGACTGGGAAACGTAAGACAGTTTTGTGCTACAACTCAACTGTTGGTCCTCCCACAGATTTCAGATTTCTCAGCTCAGTTTTCTGTGCTCCTTTACTCTCTGGAAAAGCATCAATGAAAACACTTCTGGTCTCTAAGGTTTCTGTGTTATATTTCTTATGTTCCAAGACAATGATTAGTACAACCACTGGTTGCAAACTGAAGTTCACTACTGGTGCCTTACTGTGGTTCTATTTGCTGCTAATAACGTTAGAGCATCTCCTAAGAGAACATCTTATAGCATCACTCATTTGCATTGTCATAGTGTGCAGATGGTCACGGAACATAGGCATGGAGGAACCAGAGCAGGAGGAATACATCCTGCTTGAATTTCTCCTCTAGTGCTAATTGTAATGCATTTGGGTTAGTTTTTTGTTTCTGAAGTCTACAGCTCTGGGTGGACACATCCAAAGATGTAGCAAGGGAAATATAAGGGAGCAGCTGCACTTAGCAGCATGCCAACTACCAAGTGAGCAGATCTGCCCATAAAAAAAAAGTCTATAAAATGTTACTGCAGCTCAGACTAATGACAATTCATTCCTGTGCAGAGTGAGTTCTCTTTTGAAATTTACGAGGTTGGCATTTTGATGCAAATACATTTGTTATTAAACAACAACTGAAATCTATACACTTCAGCAGATTAGCTATTAATACAATGTACAAATTCACAAAGAGGAAGCAACACTTCTTTTCCATTTGGCATATGCAATTTTATTTCTGGATTAGTTGTGAGAATTACAGAATTAAAACTTTTAAAAGTTTAACATGTGTACCCTGCCTGACAAACTAATTGGCATACTGGAACAATACTGCAAATAAAATGAAGTCAACAAAATTATTTATCTCTATATAAGCACAGAGTTCTCAGAAATGTAATTGTTACTTTCCTGTGTTACAGAAAGGAGGGCTTCCAAATGCTGAAGAAGCAAGACTTCAGAGTGATAAGCCAAAGAACTACGAACTTCAGATCTTACTAGTCCAGGTAAGAAAAATCTACACACAATATGAGCAACCATATACAAACTGGCAAATACAAGGAAAGAAGAAAGACAACTGCATTTCCAAGGGGACACACTGACAATATAAAGAAATGACTAAGTCTACAACTGTAATCAGACTTCCTTATAGTCAGGCAAATATAGATTCTAAGGTCTGGAGACAATTTCTTAAGCAGAAGACCATCACCAACAATGGACTTGTATGCTTTCTGACTACACAAGTTAGTTGTGTGTAGATTTACTGAGCACAAAGTACACAACAAGACTGTGATTCAGACCCAAATGTTCCTAATTCTGTTATGGACCAATAGAAATATACATTAGCATAACTGACTGCACACAGTGATGTTGCTGGACTACCTGCTTGATATTTATTTTGCTGGTAGAGTATTCTTTATATCATATAAGCATCACCAAAATTATTCCAAATAACACTAGCACTGCTGGTATAGCTAGAATAGAGGCTCTTCCACAGGCAGGATTTTCACAATCAAAACAACTCACAACCAAGCTACAGAAATGTACATTACAAGGATATCAGTGAGAACAGAAATTACCCATATACATCCCAATCCTCACTAGATAGAGAGTAAAAATATAGTCCTCGCACCCAAACTACCCTGTGGATGTGTAACCACAAACGCTGCATGTGGGAAAAGACATTTGTGATCTATCTTCATCTGTCATTTTAGTGTCTATTTCCAGGAAAACTGGAATTTTTGATAATTTTTGATTTTGTCTTCTAAAAATAAAGAAAAATATGTATTTTGAGTTCTCACAGATAAAGCTGTGTTCACTGGCAGCCCTTCTACATGCAATTTAAACAATTTTTTTGCTGTATGTCTGAAGAATTACTTGAAATTAATCATATAACCCAAGGAATATGAAGTTCAATCTGCAGATTCCAATTGTTCATGTTTCTTTAAAATCAAAACACATTTCATGTGACTTTCGATTTTCTATGAAATTCCAGAGCAGCAGGTTTGTTCAGGGAAAGGACCAAATTTCTCTTGGGTAGTCTTCGTTAAAAAAAGGTCCTTCAGGAAAAAAAGAAAAAGAAACAGATACTGTTAGCTGAAGTGCAGTAAGAACAAAATTGTGTAACGAGATTTCAGTTGGCCAACTTTTATTTGCATTGTAGCAATTGATAAAACAAATACCACATGCAACAAGAAACCTTACTCTGGTTTTCCAGACATCTATGACTCTACTTACAACTATTACAGTAGAGAGAAAACATTCATAGTATACTGAGCCTGTAAAGCATGGGTAATTTTGGGACAAATCAACAAAGGTAAGATTCAGTGAAAACCACACAGTTCTGATCAGTTGTTCAGAAGCACACTGCTGAAAAATACAAAAGAAAACTTGTTCTTTGGACAAGCCTTAACAAAGAAATACTTATATAGTTACGAATTCACAAAGCCACAGCAGTGGTCCACAGATGAGGAAAAAAACATTAGATTAATACTAATCATTTAGGCAGAGCCTATTTATTTTATAGTCTGGCAGATGATGAACCAATTCTGTGGAGGATCTCCAGAGGACATTAGAAATACTCTTTTTTTTTAGTAGGATAGGCATGGCAAAAGCCCAAAGAACACTCCAGCGTGGCAGAAACAAAGTGGAGCGTAGCATGCAATGTGCAAGCAGGCACATGCTTGAAGTATAACGCGGCCCCAAAATGGACAGTCATGTTAACCCGGGTCTGGCTATTCACCATGAGGGAACACTGCAGTGGCTACAGCTGCAGGAGATACCCTTGTCTGTACACAGGTGCACTGCCTTCAAAAACCTTTCTGTGTGTGTTGGGACTGACTGCTGAGGTGGGGATAGTAGGGCTAAATATACAAAATATGAAAACAACAGAAAAATAATGACAGTTATTAAACATCAAACAATTTTACAGCAGTTTTCAGTTGGTGTTAGTCAGTAAAACTACACTGATTTACAGAAAGCAATAACTGGTATTCTACACAGAACAAGATTTGGGGCTAACAGTGCCCATAAATCTTTCCTCCACCATTTTATTTAGTGGCAATGATATCTTGAAATTGTTTTAATCGTTGCTTTAATCAAGCAACAAAACCTTAGTTTTGCTTTTTAAACTTTGTCCAATATAAAACAAGTTATATCGACTTGATAACTGCATCACACTATGTCGTGGATTCTTGTTTCATACCTACACTATCAAAACAAACAAACAAAAAATCATCAAACCAAAGCAAAGCAATGACAAAAACAATGAAAAAAACCCAACCCCACTGTTAGAGATAGTAACTGTGATCTAACATAAAATGAAGGCTGAAAAAAACACCAAAGGAAAAAAAACAAAAGCCCACACCACAGAATCAAACATCTCACTGCAATGAGGAATGCTTATGGACATTTGTTTATCCAGATTCCAAACTACGATCCATTGCATTATAGTAAGTGATCCAGATTTGAGATCAGCAATTTCTCACCCCAAATTCCTTCAGCTCTAAACCAAAAGCATAAGAGTGTAGTCATGTACACCCAAATTTGAGATTCAACATTTTGAGAACTCTGAGAACCACTGCTGATAGCTACTTGTAACTAACAAATTAGCAACCATGTGATGCAAAAGGTTATATAGTCCACAGTAAATGAATACATTAAGCACTATCTGTCCCATAAAAAGCATACTGTTGTTACTAGTCTTTTAATCCCCACAAAAAGAAAGCTTATGCACTTACATTTCATCATCATATTCCTTTGGAGGTGACACTGCAATGACTAAGTCAATCCAATCCTGCAACAGAAATGAACAGGAAATGTGTGCTGCTAAACATTCATCTTAGAGGTGGTTAATGGACAACCATGAAATATCAGACAGATGATCACAAAGACAATCTATTCCTGGAAAGCCACAGGGAAAAGGGAACCTAAGGAGATGCCTGGTCCTCTAAAATACAGTTTCAAGATAGAGCTGTTTGATTTTTATCCTAAAATTAGAGAAAAAATTTACTGGTCTTGCAATAAGCTTTCAAAAAGAAAAAAAAAATCATTCTAAGTATCATACTATGTTTGGTCATTGTACCAATTAATACAGTTCAGTACTGTAGCCAAAGTGCCCTGTAGCTATTTGCACATTTAGAAATCAAAGATTAGATAAGCTATTATCAAAGTTCAGATCAGCATCCAAATAATTTTCAATATTAAAGAGAGATTCCACAGATAAAAGTATTACAGTCACTCAGAACGTAATGTGTTTAAGCACAAATTTGATGTGTGGCAGTCATAAATTTTTGGAGTAAATTACAGGCAAGACTTTCAGAGTTGTTGTATACCAATATCATCCACAGATTTCAACTCACTCTGGTGATATGGCATACTGGTGCTTTTGACATTTTCAACTTCTATCGCTGTGACAACATTGTGAAAGAAAAATACACAATACACAGAGTTACAGGTAGAAAGGAAAAGTATTCCCACATACTTACCCCACCCATATTCCAAGCATTTGCCAGAGTTGCTTGTGCTTCTGCCAGCCTGCAGTCAATTACTATCTTGCCATTTACAGCCAGTATTTCATCCCCTTTCACTATGCCTCCTGGTGACAGATGAACACGGCATACATACACATTATCAAAATAACATCTGCGACAGACGTTGGGTATTTATGCAGTACTGAGTATGATGATTATTATTAACTAGATGTGAGAGCCAACACTGAAAGTTGACACACTGTATGGGGGCTGCTGAATCACAGCCTGAACCTCCAATTGATCACTTGAGGCAAGCAATGAGTCAGCCACAGGAGCACAGGTGAAGGCAATTCACCTGTGCTGCTGGAAGGTGGAGCCTGGCTGCACCTCTCCTTGACCCCTTTAAGAACTGACTACCAGTAGGGAAGTATCTCTTCTGGAGATCTGCTCCACTGGAGTTTCTTGTGTGAGCAGTCCTCTTTTCTGCTCTAGTGTAATAGCTACACAAGCCAAGCTCTCGGATGTACTATATCATTTGTATATTCATTGATTAAACACACGTGCATTATCTACAGGCAAAAATAAAAGGAATTAGTCAACAAGTTTAGGAAGATTTTCTGTAGTAACAGTTTGCCTATCTGGGCAATATATCCATACTCCTTGTAAACTGTGGTTGATTGTAGTCTGCTACCATTATTAAGAGCAGCATTACTTAAAAACCTGGATGGTTAAGTGGTGTTTGTCAAGGTTTTACAGGACTCCCATTCCTTTCCAAAAGTGTGTGTCTTCTCTAGTTCTTTGAACTTATTTTGGTTTGCTGATCTAGTCAGCTAGTTGGGACTGGGTTTGAGAAGGGGAAAAATATATAGTAAGGGGTCAGCCTCAGCTATAAAGAGAGGTCAACAACAGTGACGAGTCAAAGAAAAACAGAGCACCTGAAAAAGAGACTAAGGGGCTGAGAGCTTTTCAGAGAAAAAAGTGATTTGAACATGTTTATGGCTGGGACAAAGTCATAGTAAGCAATCTAAGGAGATGTCCTGTCTATCTACCTGTTCATCAACATGGTTCTCAAGGTTAGGATGCCAGAGACCAACCCACAGGAGCATACCCTCCAGGTATGCATGTTCTCATGGCTTTCAGAGCTAAGCTGTCAGAAGGCCTTTAGATGGATTTTGGGAGTAAAGACACATTTTACAAAACAAATTACCATTGGAAGTAACATTAAGAACAAAGCTAAACAATGTACTACAGCTATTAGCTAGTATCTGCTTTGCACATTAATGTAATTACAAATGTACTTGTTTGAGAAGTGTGAAATAATGAAGATCAAATTTGACTTTCTTTAATGAACAGAATAAGTGATTTTTGATATACAACTAGAAAAAGGGGAATCATTGAAGAGAACAGATCTACATTTTTGGTCCATGTTATTACAGTTTTTACCATGATAAAAACACAGCAAGAGTGACTATTTCTTAAAGACAGTTTTTAAAATTTATGTATTTATCAGCTTATCAACACTTCTCAAACCATGAACCTCTCTTTGTGCTGCACTTAGAGCACAGATAGAATTGGTTGCCTTGGACAGTCTAAGTGAGCTTCTCAGTAACAGCTATAGCTCTGAAGTCAGCTAAGAAATCAGCCAGTGCAAGAAGCCACTTTGAAGCAATGCTCAAATTCCCCATTGTTACTCACCATGTTTGTCTGCAGCACCACCCTCATAGATTGCAGATACAACTATCTTTCCAACAGGAGAATCAATTCCTCCCTCAACTGCAAGGTCTAATGATCCTTCCTATTAAACAAGAGTTTTAGTACAGAAGAAGCTGTGAATTTTTGCTTAATCTTTCATTTTTTTCTGTAAACATACCTTGCTTATATGAACTCTTTAAGTATCAATCAGTGAGGTAGTATTTACCTTTCTAATGCGTAAGAGGCGTACGTCTTTTCCCACAATCTGCTCTGGAGTAAACTATAAAAATACATTGTTAGTTATTTCCATCTCAGCAACATAAAACAAGCTGATCTATGTAGTTGACTGGTGAAAAGGGTCTTTTGCCTCCTCTAGAATAGTCTTAAAGGAAGAGCAGAACACTCACTAGTGTTTTTTTCCAGTAAGAAATCTTTCTTTAATAATGTCTAGAAGAAACAGACAAGGTCCAGCAAGCCAACAAGAAAGACTATTACCCCTCCTAGGCCTCATAATCAAATATGTTTGTATTTTTCCAATGTATACTATATTAAAATAAGATGCATGAATTCTCTCCTTACCATTGAATGTGGATCAAAGTCTTCCACATATTTCTGGAAGCCCTGTGAATAAAATAAGACAGTTATAGAAACACGTGCATGAGTCTCACGTTAAACACACAAACTCCATTTTAGCTATTAATGAGAAAACATAATTCTGTAAGATAAGAAAAAAGACTGTAAATGGAGAAAAGCACAGAAAGGTAGCAAATAGTCTGTCCTGACAGTCAGAAGAGATTTTAAAACCTTACAGTAAGTCAGCAGTTAGAACTGGCCACACTATGGAACAATTTTGAGGACCTGTTTACTACTATATATACTGGTATATGGTATACTGGTTCCTTTCTACACCTGATGGAGCTGAACATATTTATCACAGGAGAATATGTTCTGCCGTGTTCTTCTAAGTAACCTTTCTTGGGACTGTCATCACGTTGGGCACTGTTTTACACTGACAGAAGTGACATTGTGATTTGCACATCACCAGCTCTGCTCCATGAACCAGTTGTAAGACCAGACTCAAACTCCTTCGTTCCTCCTCTTCACGGCATTTCAGGGAGTTGGTTGCACACCATGAGCAAACAAAGGATAAAAACCAAATTTGTTTGTGTGCAGTTTTGCAGAGAATTGAGAGTCCACATCTTAGTATTTAAGTAAGAATTGGTTGCACTGCACTTATGAACTGCTACTTTTGATGAACTAAATATTTGCAGTTTGATCACATGCTTCAATGAGGACAGAATTTCATCATGTGGGGAAAAAAAAAACATAATCATTCATGATTTTAGAAAGCATATTAGTATTACAAACACTTTTTCTAAACTGGGAGAGACGTTTTACAATGATAGCTAAACAACTTATAGATTGAATAGCTGAATTTGTAGTACAAATAGGTACAATTGTTGAAGTAGACATCTATGGTCTTGGAGCAAACAACTGAGAGGAAAGGACTCCAAGCTCAACCAGGTCACTAATTCATTACGTAATGTAAAGCAAGTCATTGAACTCTTTGTCCCAAGTCATCCTCACAGAAAACAGATGTTGCCCTTGAAGAAAATTTTCCTGGGAAAGCCACTTTTAAGCAGGACAAAAACTAAAACTTCGCAACAAAAAAACCTACAAATGAAGAAATTACGTGATCTGGATTCAACAAATGTACAAATACAGCCATGATAAAATGAACACATCCTCTGAACAAGTGTCGTAAGTTTACAGTGTAGGCAGTGCACACAGTATGCAAGCAAAGGCTAATGCACCAAGCAATACTAACTGGAAACCAGTGGGCTATTTCTACCTCTCACACATTACAGGGGAAAGTTATGAACATCCCTGACAATATTGTCAATTGCAAGAACATTCAAAGGAATAAATATCTGTAGAATACAGAAGATTAAAATGTTTGTCTACACTGAAACAACTGTCTGGACTTCTAGATGAAAGTTGATGCTGCTGCTTTGAATGGAAAAATAATTTTTTTCTAAAAGCACATAAGCCAATGGTATGCTCTGATTGACATAAGGAGAAAAGAAAAATTAAAACATACTAATATTCAGTTTCAATCAAAGTCTTCAAGTTTGATTTGCTATCTCAGTTGAATCTAGTTTTCCATTCTGACTAAGCCTCCATCTGAAGTCACCTGAATCCTCAGTGGGTCTGTTCATCGAAATTCATCTTCTCAAATGGACACTTGAAAGATCTTATTAAGTTAGCATATGTATGGTGGACATATCTTGTCTGGGGGGAGTTTTTCAGTGGAGTAATTAAAATCTTAAATATTTGACATTTTGCTAGCATTTCACATATTAACTTGACTGCACCTATGAGACAGCTCGAATTCATCATTTTCATAAGGATACATAATGGTTAACCTTGAAGTTCTCAACAAAAATCATTTTTATTTTCCTTCTTCTGCATTATAATTTCACTTATCTGGAAAAGGTGCCTATGTAATGATTCTACATATTAATTGACCCATGCTGAACATCAAGAAAGACTAAAACTAAACAAAAGAAGGAAAAAGTCATGATTGATCTTCATGGTTTACCAAAGGTTCACCCTGTGAGCTTACAACTTTGCCTTAACACTTCCATATAATGTGATAATGCACATAACTTAGCTTGCACTAGTAAAGCTGTTTTGGATAGAAAATGGCACCTTTAACAGCAACAGAGAACTTAAGCACAAAGTTCACTTGACAGCACAATCTATTAAAACAGAGCAGTCAACCAAAGAGGGGGAGATGGAAGTTTTAGCACTATGGTTATTTAAAGCTGCACAGAGGAAGGCAATAAATACAGTAATATGGTAGAAAGTCCTACAAAATATGTATACATTACATATATATTATATATATAATGCTATATGAATAGGTGCTTTCCACCATCAGTGCCTCTGATTTCCTACCAACAACTACGTCATGATAATAGATTTATTTGTTTAACTAAGAAAATATTTTATTACTGAAAGCATTTTAACTGGAAGCTGAAAGAGGAAAAAAAACAAACAGCTGTAGGAATATATTTTTAAAAAACCACCCAATCTGAGGACATTTATCAGTGTTAAACAGTCTTAAATATTGTGTTATGTAAGTAGCTAGAAGATGGTTCAACCTGAAGCTCCTGTTAGGCTACAGGAGCCACATGCACACGCTGCAATCTTACCAAGGCAGTTTTCATGCACTAGTGCTGCCTTAAGTCCTCTGTTTTAGAAACTGAGCAACAGGATTAGAAAAGAGGGTTTAAAATCTGCAACCAGTCAAAAGAAGTACCACACAAAACATGGAAAATGTTATTTTACTTGTTTTTTGTTAGATCTAAATGATGAATTGTAAACCACCATCCTTTTAAACATCTCTTGTGGCTGCAAAAGAAAGAACACGGCCAAACCAAGTATTAACTCCTTGCTGTAGACAAATATCACCTGATAACATGAACTCAATGTTTTTTTGCTCTTCTTGGGACTGAATCATACTTGCACTTTTTAGTACATGTTCCCTACACAACTGCAAGTGAGAGAATACACATAGCAAAATGATATCAAATCATACAGGAACTATGTAGGTAGTGCACATTTCCATATCCCAAAACTGTCGAGCCCCTTCCCAGCCACTTAATAACAAGGAATTATTTTTTCTGTTCAGATGATCTTGTTGTAACTATGGTTAACAACTGAAATTTCTGACTATGTCTTATTGCTGCTACATCTGATACACTTTAGCTGCAGTCCTGCAGAATCAAGCTTCACATCTTGCAAGAAAAGC
Source organism: Tympanuchus pallidicinctus (assembly GCF_026119805.1). Classification (NCBI taxonomy): domain Eukaryota; kingdom Metazoa; phylum Chordata; class Aves; order Galliformes; family Phasianidae; genus Tympanuchus; species Tympanuchus pallidicinctus. The sequence continues at coordinate 11,309,103 of NW_026294747.1, forward strand.
TTAAATATTAACCGTTCCTTTCCGAAACTCCATATCAAACCACAGTGGAGCTCAGGAGAGAAATCATTCACAATTGCATCAAGGCCTTCTAACACAAAAACAGATGTTTGTGATATCTGGGAGAGAAGACTAGTATCCATGTTGGTTTTGCCCCCCTGAAAACCTTACCGCTGAATCATAGCCATCCTCCCCTGTTCTCTGAACCAAAACTTAACTAGCCTTGCCGTGAGTGTATTTTAATTCACTCCAGCACTATGGAGCCACACAGTTGAAACTGATTTTGATCCAGAGAGCTCTATGCATTCAAGGCCACATTCAACATTTAATTTCCATCCGTTTACTTTATAAGTGAAAATAATTTCATTTTCATGAAATATTAAGAAACCTGGAAATCCTAGCCTGAATTCAGTTACTATAAAGATTTAAGTAACAACAGTCATCAGAGCTCCTGGATAACAGGAGATTTGGAAAGTTTTACCCATTCTTGCAAATACATATATGTATAGATACATACACACACACACACTATATATGCAAACATTACATATATAAATATATATATATATATTATAAAATATATATGCATGCATTCTATTCACAACATATAAAACAGAGTCCGTGCAAGTCTTATTCTACATACTACTACTGTGGCTTCAAATGCAGCCAGGATGAATAACTCTTATAGCATTAAGATATAAATAGAGCAAAGAGGTAACTGGTCTGCAAAAACAATTCACAGACAGATGTTTTTCTCAAAGTCCTATTAGAATATTACTCTCAATGAACTGTGATCTTCCAACTCATGTAAGGCAGTTGAGGAATTAGGATTATTGATATTAAAACATTTTAGTACTCTTGTGGTCTGGACAGTGTGCATAGATGCATAACAAATGGTAAGAAATTTCCCTATGAGAATGAATCTTATTGCCAGTTTGTCACACTAACTGTACACAGTGACAATAAACAAAGCAATATTTCCGTTTTGTATCAAGACCTTCTCATCACGCACAAGGGTATTACCAAATTTTCATACTACTTAATATTTCTATATCAGATATTTATTTTTCAACTTTTGATTGTATTAACTGTGGATTATGCCTTTTACACTTTTTAATCCTCCTCTACGGAATTTCAAATTGCACAGAAGTTATAAATTTCTAAACATAACTAAAATGGAAGTTCCTTGCATACAACTGAAGGAAATAACTATGCTAGAATGATTTTTATCTTTTTTTCAAGCTCATCCATCTGCCTCATCTTGAGGAACTTACAAAACCTGCTTTAATTTTTCATTTCAATCTATTTATAATAGAGCAGTTTCACAGAGAAGAGCTGATTTGATAGCATTTGAATCTTTTCAAACTTAATTGGGAAAGTAGAGGAACAATTGTGGAAGAAAGTAACAGAAAAATCCATCCCATTGTCACAAAATACAGCTACGAATGCTGTGCATATCATTTATTGTCAGATATAGCATAAGCTTTTAATTAAATGAATGGAATGCAAATGTGATGTTTTGTGCTACATGAAAAGCTCACACTACAATATACAGCCTTCTTCTTGTAACTGTGTACATATATATGCACACATCTACACACATACATATAATTGACACATAACACCAATGGTAACAAAACAAGCCAAAATTATCCTCAATAATAACGTTGTAACTACTGATTTCTCCATCAATTATCTTAGATGAAATTTCTGGGCTGATGTGTGGGAGTTACCACTTGCCATAACAGTATTTCCTTCTTTTCAGAAAGCCATAGCTTATCTTCCCTCATAAAACAGTTCTTGAAGATGCTATATGTTTGGTCAATAATATTTATCTTCAGGTTTTCTTCTTCATTTATATTTGAAACAGATATTGGTAAAATAAAAAAGTACCTAACTGTGAATAGACTTTGTACCATCCATTTATTGATATCTAAGATACCAACATTGTTTTCTCTCTGCCAACAAAAGAATGAGATGCAGAGATACATTTCAAGTATATTTATGACTATTTACAGAAGAAAAAAAAGCAGTATAATAAGCTTTTTACTATTTCATTTCTATTAAAAGGACTCATGAATTATGAAAATGCAAATCAATGCACGAACAAGTGAAAAAATAACATCTGCACACTCTCCTACAGAGATTAAGGTCTATATTGCTCTGTAATTCTACACACTAGTGCAAAAACTGCCATTAATGTGACTCTTAGATTATGAACAACTGGAAAAATATCCTTTTGTACTTACCATTAGTGATTACTTGAAAGTCTATATGACTTTTACTTAGCGGAAAATGAGACAAGCACTGCTTCTTTGAGAAGAAATCAACAACAAATCCCACAGTACTGTAACATTCACAAGAAAATAAAAGCATTAAAAGGCTTACCAGGGCCTCTGATTTGATAGTTGGCCTGACCATAAGGTTTGGGTCAGGATGAAGCATGACTGGTTTAGAGATTATTGGTACCCCTGGATGTCGTTGGGTAGGTGGACTTGGAGCAAATTGCTATGGGGTTAATTTAAGATAATTACAATTTACAGCATAATTTATTATAAACCATAATTTCACCAAATACTCCAACATAGTTTACGGCAATGAATTTAATGATGCTAATAGAGCAAAAGTCTTACACAAATATTTTAAATGAAATACTGTCAAAGTTAACAAATGAAAGCACAATTTCTCTTAAATACCAACTACAACTTTTTCCCTTAACTTTTGGCTTCACCAGCAAGATTATGGAAAATAATCTCATCTCTGCTTTTGGCATTCATCCCATTAAAGCAATGAACTGAATGAGAAACCACAGAAAAAATGCTAAAATCGAATGCAAGAAGATAGAGAACTTAAAATGAAATTTTAACCGACTGGTGGCTAAATGGATTTACACAAGATGAAATTCAATAGGACTGTAGTGATTACCTTTCCACATAAATAACTTCAAGATAACTCAGAGTCAAGAACAAAGATTAGCTATGCTAACTACTCTACAAAGTACAGATGTCCAGAAGCATTTGAAATTTAATCATGCAGCATGTACTAGCTATGTGACTGATTCCACACTTTTTACTCAGTCAAAACTCCTACTGACGTCAAGTGTAGCTGTGCTCAAGTAAAAAGTTCAAAACTGAGCCCTGTGGGTTTAGTTTGACTTAACCCCAGCATCTCTCAGGACAGTCTTGTCAATGTTTCTCATCAGAAACATGGTCTATTCCAGATATTATTCACATGGTACATGCTGTATCTTCTAAAATTATTTGAATTGCTTCCAGTAAATTGTTTTATTTATTTATTTAAAGCATTTTTGGAACCAGTTCTTTGAAAGTCCCTCAATCCATGTAGACATCCCTCAATTAATGTTGCTTCCACTCCATAAAATATATTATTACTTTCTGGTTTCAGAAGAGAGAGAAAGTTTACAGATTAACTTTGTTAAAGTCACACTGGAACTGAATAATTTCTCCTGGAGTTGCGCAACATGGAGAGTGCCTCAGAATGGGGAAAACTGACATCCGGTCATCCTAAATTAAAATCAGTGCAAACACTGATGAAATAAATGCAGTTGTTCTCATGAAAAAGAAAAAAAGAGCTCACTTTGTAGCATGTAGCCATGATGTTTAACATACAGCTCAGTCCCAGCTCTTTGTCTTAGCAGAAAAGCACTCTCATGTGGTCAGCAGTGTAGAGACTTTGCATGGAACACACAAACTTTGACTGTATATGGTTGAAAGTTTGAAATATGAAATCTTCAGACCATTACAAGTCACTATCACTACCTGGCATTAGGTATCTTGTAACAGGATATAGACATATGACGGCAAGTGCCAAATTTGAAATAAATCAGCCATGCAGAGTGAGACCCTTAACCTTTCCTTTATGTTACCATTACATGGGAAACTCATAAAACTACATTCATTATTAACAACACATGACATACCAGCGGGCTGCTTGACACGGCAGACACTTTGCCAACGTGGGAGGTGTTTCTTACAACCTAAACAGTAGCAGACTTAGTACTGGGTTCAGGTAAAAATATACAGTTGCTAATAATCTTATGAAAGAGATCCTTTTATACGAGGTGTTTTAATAGCTAGTTGCCAAGAACATACTTGACAGGAAATTTCGTTCTTTTTGTCAGGTATTTGTTAAGAGCTGAATTTGAAATACAATGATCCTGAGGGAAAAATAGCACCAAAGAAAAGATTTACAGTTTTGAATAAAATGAGAAAAATATTCTTAGTGGACAACACGAAGTCTTCCTTAATTTTTGCTTTGGTTGGCGTAAATGCAAGATGTTTCATTATTGAAATCAAACAAAATGTTTTTGTTTTACTTGCAGCATTTTTTAAGATGAGGCAAGGAGAAGCTGTCCACCTTCTGATTTTACTATCATGTCTGATGCCCCATTAGCAATACTAGGTTACTGATAATACTGCTTATAAACAAAGCAGCTCTAGTTCAGTATTAGTAGTTTATTAAGAGCTTAGTTATTTCCTTGTATACACAGCTAATTATATTCAGTGAGAACTAGCCTACCATTACTGAAGGCTAGGTAATTTTTGTTGTTCTTGCCAGCTGTGTTTTTCTTTAATTACTGACCTTTTGCTCAAAGACATCTGGCAGTGAATAATTACCAGAAACACATATTGGAATATGTGAGTTTGAGGTTAGATCCAGTTTAGAAGCTCCTGTGTTACCTTTAAAAATCAGACCCTTAGCATTAGATGCACACGCACTTATTTGTGGACAACAAGGGACCTTTGTTATCCATAAGAACGTGCGACATCTCCATTTCAATGGATCTAGCATATTCTTGGCACTTCAAACTTGTAACCCACATAAGAGGAAGCACTGTAAGAAGATAATAATGAAATATATGTAGTTTGCATTAAGGCAATTATTCACATAATCTGCCGGTTTCCCCCAAGAAGTGATAAACTTGCATATCCTTTCTCACTTCAACCAAAATCACGCAAAAGCAGAAATCTAGTATTTCCAAGTAAAAATGCAAGAAAAAAAAACAAGCAAACAACACACACAACAGTGCAATCGATAAATCCATGCAGGAAAAACAACATGTAGGAAAGACGTGACAATACAGGACCCTCTTTTGCTTTGATAGAAACAATAATATTTTGGTACACAAATTGGAGTACAGAAATCCCATCACAGCGCAAGAGAAAGTGCAATGCAGCAGCTGCCATTTCTCTCCTAGAATGAGACCTGGCACAAGATTTCTTACATATGTGATCCTCTTTTAGACTGAGATTGTAATAAAGTTGGAATATTCTTAAGAAGAAATCTCTAGCTCTTTTGTGTCAGTAAAAAGTCAGCAAACCTGATTTACAGAAAGATCACCAACTCTTGTTCATTTAAAATTGCTTTACTGATAATTTATGCTATGTTGAGGTTTTAAAAGTTGGGTCTTCTGATTTCAAGCTAATTCTCTTCTTCCAATCTTTGCAGCTAACAAACAAACCTGATAAAATTTTAAAGACTTTCAGAGCAGTGATTTTCACTACACAGATATTTTTTCTCAAACTTGAATTAAATTTGCTGCCTGACATTTTCTTTTTTAAACACATCCAAATATCTTTTTAACTATTACATTCTGCCCAACATATTTGCACGTGATGGGTCTGCAACACATGCAGGAAGGAGAGAGCAAAGCCCTCTAGGCTTAAATTTCAAGAATAAATAATGAAACAACCTCTGGACTGCATTCACGGACTATCAAACGACAGAAACACTTCATTTATTTTAATGTTACAAATAGTAGACTGGCTGATCCAATAGATGAAGTGGGTAATGGAACCAGGGAGGGAGGCCAAGCAGGGGAATGGTAGAGGCACGTGCATCCAAACAGATAATGAGGTCACCTGGGAAGCTGGTGATACTGTTAGGACTGGACCTTTGGATAGTGGAACATTCAATACAGGAAGTGGATGAGCTGATGATATCGGAGTAACAGTAAGTGGTGGTGGTGGTGGTGGAAGTGGTGCCACATGTTTCTCAACTTCATCTAAGTTTATATCATCAAGATCTGTGGTATGAAGCTGTAAGCCACCAGCAAACCGCCTCACCGATGTGGCAGAGGAAGAAGTGGCAGGACGTCCACTTGCCAACTATGCATGAGAAAACAAAAATCTGCCTTACTAGTTAATATCCTCAACAGCTCTAATGAAATTAATGGCAAATCCTGCACCACCACCCAACCTAACTGCCCCTGCTCTGAAAACTCCTGGATTCTTGCACACAGAATATCCATGAAGTGTTTCTATGGAAGCTTTTTTACATATCAAAGAAAAGCAACTTAAGGCATCCCTGAAGTTTCAAGACATTAAAAAAAAAAAAAAAAAAAAAACGGAGGAGAAAACAATTTGCAGCAGATCATAATGATGAAGGGGGAAGTAAAAGCAAACAGCTATCAAAACAAAACAGCTTTGGGTTCCATGAAATCCAAGTCTTCAGGAAGCTCTGGACTTTATAATTTCTATTGATCAACACATGACTTGCAAATTCCACAATTTGAACAGAATAAGCCACTCACCTCGCAGAAACTTAAGAGAAAGCATTTACAAGTATAAAGAAAGATTGCATATGTGCTGTTACAGTTACTAACGTTTTGTTTAGACATTGATCAGTGGTATGATTTAAGCAGGTAAGAAACTCCAGTTGATAGATGCAACTTAGGAAATATTAAAGAGAGATAAGCTGTTCTACAGATGCATGCATCTTAGCCTAATCTGACACCATTTTCCCCAAATGGATTTCTGTTGACGTTGAGATCTCATGTGGCATAATCACTTTTTGGTACTAAAAAAACACACACATTTCTTCCCAAGTAAAATAGATGTTGGTTGCTCTTGTACCCAAGCAGGAGTTCAGGCCTGTAGTACTTGAATACAGTTCAGCTGCATCTATTCCTCAGAAGCATTCTATCTTTACATATTATATGAGTGTAACTGCTTGAGTAGTTTTGTAGAAGTTCTACAATAGGCTAATTATACATAATGTAGAAGAATTGGTAGCGCAAATACAGAATATTTGTCTCAAATGAGAGTAGAGCTCTGCAACAGTGACTTTAGCCCATAATGTGCCAACTTTACTTTCCAAAAAGAGGGACCAAAATCCAGTAGAAAGCCGAAGAAAAACTTAGCGTAATCATTCCACCATTCTGGAGACCTGCACTAAAGAACAAAGTGGATCCAAACCTATGAGTAGGAAGAATAGAAGACCAGCTGTTTTTTTCAGGGGTGCTGCATATTGACCCTTAGAAAATTTGACTCAGAGGGTTCCCCAAGGGTCCCTTTGTGGTTGTGTGGTTACAATTGCTTGGAGTCCCAGGGGAATTCAGTAGATTGCAGTGTTCCTCCTGAAAGCAGCTGTGCTTGGAAGAAAGCCACACAGCAGGATGGTGGGAAAGCCTCTCTCCACACAGAGAGGCACGTAGCTAAGGCACAATCACTCTCTGCAACTTTTCTTCATCTGAGAGGACTACTTAAAATAAAGGATCTGATTATTTGGGAGGTTTTTTCTTTTGTCAGTCTCTTAATGTCACTTAGTTAGTTGCAATTAGTACTTGAATTGTGATTACAATTCAAGCAGGCATTAAAGAAATGATTAGTGATGTTATTATTTGTGTAGAATATTAAAAAAAAATACAGCTGGATATTCTACTCTCACTTAGTAAATTTTATTGGCAGCATGTTCTACCTATCCCAAAGAGTGCTCATGAACCAATTAAGTTATTTTGTAGCAATAGCATACTGAAATGTACAAACCAGAAACACTAGCATTGACCTTTAACAGATGACATCATCTCTATGAACTACAGAAACATCAAATGCTATAGAATCATAGAGTCATTAAAGTTGGAAAAGACCTCTAAGATCATCTAGTCTAACCATCAGATTTACATTGCCATTCACCAACTGCTGACAGTTTTCCTCTTCTTTCCTTTTTCCTTTATTAGGATGAAGGCTGAGAAGGAAAGAACAAGACAGTTTTTTTTTTTTTCTCTATTACATCTGGTAAAAGCGGTTGTTCTTAGGAGAAAACCAGTGAGTAATTTTGAGATCGTGCAGCATATAGAAAAACTAGCATTTTACCTCAGGAGATTCATTTTCCACAGAGGAAATCTGTTCTAACCGTGTCTGACAAAGTCTTTCCACCCAATGCTGCACTTTTTCTGATTCTTCCAGATCTTCACGTTCTGTTTCAGATACCTTAAGCATATCACCAGTGTATTAAAAAAAAAGATCGGAGATATGGTTACAGTACAAAGGCTTCAAACTTAGGATATGCCATTTAGATTAGTTTTACAACTTGCTGTGCTTTTGAGAATGACTTCCTATTCTGCTGTCTTCCATTAAACTCACCACTAAATGTGGACGCTAGAAATGCAGTTTTTGCCTCATTTGAACAAAAATTGACGGTAGCAACAATCGAATTTGGAAACAGAGGTTTGTAGTGAAATGTAATTCATTTTTAAACTTTGTTATCTTTCACAATTAAACAAGTGCCCAATTCAGGTAATTCCACTGAAAATTCACCTCATTTTTCTCAAATGCAATTTTTCACCTGATAGAAGAATACAACATACCTCCTGCACAAGACGATTTATTTTCAGTTGTTTTTCTTTCTCCAGCATTCCTTCTTTCTCTTTGGCAAGTCTTTGCTCAAATTCCATTTCCTTCTTATTCTTCTTCTGTTCACAAAAACTGTCACTTTTTGACTTCTTTCTCTCCTTTCCTTTCTGGGAATTATTATTATATTTAAGCTAGAATTTTACATAAACTAAAAATATGGCAAACTTCAAGCTCAGTACATGAGTGCCTGCCTTGAAAACTGAAGTATAGTGCAAGTGTGGAATCAGTCTTTCAGGCATAATTTTTAACTGCATTTCCTCAGCAATTTGCTAGAAATTCAACCTCTTTTGGACTGCCTGTGCACAGCCATTTAGCTTAGAGAAGATCTGAGAGTTCAGCGTATAGAAGATTTGAGAGTTCAGCTTACTTCTCTGCAAAGCTACAACTGTAGAGCCGATAGGTCCATTACAAAACTTCAAATAGTCAAACAGTTTTGATTAGTTCTCTTTAGTTAGTTTGGTTTGGTTAGTTATTATCTCAATTTTTTTTTTACATCAGTAGGAGACTGACTGCTTTCAGACACTCGTGTACACATAGATGCGAACGTTTTGCTTAAAAAAACAAAAAGAAATGCTTCATACTTCATACATCGTAAACACACCATTGCATGCCTTAATACAAACGAGCATCTTTAAAGGAGAGGTTTAGATCAACAGAGGAACTAAACTGCTCTCGGGAAAGAATTCCAGATTGTGAAGACCAGTCCCTACCACCAGCAGCAAAAATCAGCTTTTGTGTGAAATAATACTGTACGTAATAATTCTAAAATGTTGAATGCACAATGCAACCAAAGGGCAAGATTTCTTCATAGTCTTTTAGCCCATGATCCTGTTGGATGAGTTCAGTGGTAAGTTGACTACTGCTCTGCAGTTAAGTGTAGCTACTGTTGGAAAACCAACCATTTTTAGAGATAAAAAAGAAAACCACAGAACAATCTTAAGTCAAACAGCTAGCTTCTCATGTTTTAATAACATTCTGTTGGCATGTTTTATGCAGAGCTAGTTAGTTTAGTTACAATTTTTGATAAAATTTTACCCTCTAATAAATTAGAAGATACTACATTTCATAGATAGCACTTAATGTATCTGGAAGGTGGTAGTCAACCCACCAGCTCTCAACATTTGAAAAATTACTAAACCTAAAGGCACGCTAAGCAGTATGCATGCCAAAGAGTTTCAAAATATCAACATCAGAGACAATCTTAGCTGCATTTATTGCTTTCAGATACAACAAGACGAGTCATCTCTTCTGTCCTTTTCCCCATGGATTCAGTTAATTTCCTATTAAAGATATTTTAAGTACAGAGTGAAATTTTGTTTTTAGTGCACACGCAGGAAATCCATTTGCAATTTTCAGTAGGAAGAAAATTTACCGTTTGAATATTTAAAAGTATTTCTAAAAGTAAAAGGTTAAGGTACTTTCAAGTTTTAGTCCACATTGTGTAGCAGAGTTCAACAAGAACTGAGCTGAATCTTTATTAATATATGAGAAGGTATTTGGAGACTCTATAAATTATCTCGGTCAGCAGCCATAGCAAAAATCCTCTATTTGTGTGAAGAGGCTGAATTTTCATAATGTATTTATCTTTGTCAGATGATCCTAACCATACTGGATTTTATGTGTTTCAGATCGAAGATGATTTACAGTCACTAGCAATAAGAAATGGCATCAGAGTACACTGTCATTTTCTTATTCTTGTTAAGATCAAAACCCCTGGCATTTCTTACCCTCCTAGAAGGTTAAAAAAAACAGTCATAAATGATGATTCAAATACTTCCTCTGTCCTTCTCAGAAATTTTGAGTTCTTTGAAGAGAGATCTATGAGCCCTCTTTGACGGTTTGTCCTACCCCAGTAAATTACTATCAGCCATCATAAGAAACAAACAACACAGAAACCTATGATATAACTAAGATATATTGAAAGAAATAAAGAGAACAAAGCAATATCAGGAATAAAGTACTACTTGGAACTGCAGTAATGTCTTAGATGTGACTCTACAGATTTAAGAAGTATTCCATCATACTTAAAGATTTTCTGGTACTTTTCCTCTCTGTGTGTGATTTACACAAGCCTTTTGCCTTCAGCACTCTCAATGGGAGATCTGCACAAGTTTAACTGGAAATGGCACACATGACTTCCATTGAATTTTTGCATCTTCAAAAACTTTTATTATTTATGGATTTATTATTTTGAGGACTTTTTGATCTGTGCTGAACAGCTTCTGCAAAGTAAACACTCAATTCTCACTGCAGCTGGCAGGTTTTGAGAAGTTCTAAGTGTTCAAAAGAGTGCATTCATAGGCAGATATATCTGAAAAGCATCTAAATTTCTACGTGTTAAAGAGAAGAAAGAAGAGGAATTAAAATTCAAATGCACAGCAAACAAGCTCACTTATCACACTTTGTACCTTACGGATTGTGGGAAATTTTCCTTCATACCGATAAAACCATCCAAAAGCTACAAAAAGGTAAAGGAAAAGATGTTGTTTTAAGAAGAGTTGATGTCTAGTTCAGATTGATCCCTGTTGATACATATAACTGGTTAAAATTTATTTGGAGGCACAACGAATGTTCAATATTATACAACAAGTACTTAAACCACTTGTTCATTAATTGTGCTAGCACATTTAGTCACAAATATCCCTTATTTTGCTGATACACATTTTGTATTAAGCTGATACACATTTTGTATTAAGCAAAGCAAATGCAACAATTAACTATTATACAGAACCATACAGCCATATGCATTGCTGAGATTTCTGTAGTCCAAGTCCTACTTTACACAAACCATAACAAGTAATCAAATTATTTCAAGCTTGCAGAACGCATTGGTGCTTAGGATGACAAGAAAAGCTGTTTCCCACAGTGAACTATGCACATGCAGATGCATAAACATTCAAAAAAAAGTGGAGTAAAATCAGACAAAATAATATAGTATAATAATTGTACATAATAAACACTGACAAAACACAGAGTTCTCAGTATAATCCATGTTTCTGTAGGATTGACATGTTTTGTATTCTTGTCGAAGTATCTTTAGAAAGCAGTGACAACAGCAGTATCATAACCTTTCATCATACCAAAGGACAACATATATTGCTCTAGCAAAATCAGATCATAGCTCAGTGTCAAGACTGACTGTCAGAAGGAAGAGAAACATAGGAAGGATCTGAATCAGGATAGGAAGTTAAGGCTGGATGGCAAACCTGTTTGTCCTGCTTCATGATCACTTCATCCATGTCATCTGTTTCAAGTTGGTCATGTGCAACTCCCTCTAAATCTACTAGAGAAACAAAGGAGGAAGGGAATGAGGAGACAGAAAGTCAACTGGAGATTCCCATGAAAAAAAGAGACCAGCAATGGGTGACTAGTAGTTTTCTTGAAATAAAAAGAATTAGCAATGAGGTACCTTGCCTCAAAAAAAAAAAAAAAAAAAAAAAAATTGTAGTCCTGCTCAGATCAAATCAGATTCTAACCTCCTCTAACTTCAGAAAGCAGTTAGAATTTACACATGGCCAATTAGTCTGCTCTGCAATAAAGATAAATGTGCAGGTGGCTTCTCCTATTAAGCCATCAGAAGTCCTGAGATGTCTGGCTTCAGAAACAGATAATGGCCTTCTGTTGCACTGCCAGTATGGCAAACACTGTACAGGGATAACACTGTCCAGAAGAGTCAGAAAACTAAATGGATGAAACATTTTCCCCAGCTCAGTTTCTTACCCATGGAAAGAAAACTGACTTGCCCACTCATGAAAAAAATAATGTGAGTTCAGAAATGACCCAGGTTTCCCTTAAATTTTGCAATACCTGCTCCATAAGCATTTCCCACTACTTACTTTGTCTAAAACCGTTTTAGTACACTCTCTGGTCATCATCTATAGCTTCCAACTTCGCTTCTTAACTGCAAATTAAGCTCCATGCGCCTTAAATTCCCTTGGACAACTTAACACCTCAATGTAATTCCTCACTGAAAAGTTGCAGTGTACAAAAAAAAAACAACACTCCCTCAATCTCTCAAATAATTTTGATGCAGACTTGCAGAGTTGTTGCAACAGATGAAAAAAAGATACAAAAAGGAGGGCTGGGAAGGAAATAGAAGATTAACAACAGGATCCATGAAGAAAGGTGACAACAAGATGGGAACAGAAAAAGAGGAAAAAAAAGCAGGATTTCTTTCTCCCACTAACAGATGGTCTATTAAAGATGTTAACACATCTGCTACACATACTAGCTCACAGACAAATGCACAGATTTCTCAAATGCTTACAAGTATCCTGGCTTCCCAAAGGATTAGGTCACTGGGAATTGGAAATTCTGATTTCTTTAGTGGATGCTTACGTCCATACAAGCTCTTAGCATGCATCACAGACAGATACAACAATTTTTGTATGAACTCCAAACATTGTTATGCCATTATTTCATTTTCAACATAGTAATCAAAAAAGCTCAAAGTCCAGAAGATGATATATTAAATAATTCAGCCTTAAAATGAATAAAGGAGGTCTGAAAGTCATAACAGTAAGAAGTTGATTTGTTAAAAAAGAGTGGGAAAACCACTTAAGATGTGTTTGATTTTTTTCATTTATCCAGTGCTCTACTGTCATCATGCAGTAATAGCTTCTGTTGTAGTCACATTGATTATATTAAAGTGCTTACTCAATTGTTTACTTAAAGGTTATAACTAAATATTGACCCATACAACACGACTTGTAGTTCAGTACAAGAAGTGAGAATTATTATTTTTTTTTTCAGGCAATAGGAAACACATGGCCTCATGCTGAGTGAGAATGGGAGATGCTAAGAATGGGCTCAGTCACTTCCTCCTTGTAAAAGAGAAGTGAGGAAGCTGTAAGACATCCCAGTGGTTCCCAAGTCTGCCAAAATAAAAGATAATCAGGTTCTGGTGAAAAGAGGACAGAAAAGATATCTAGAATTTTATGAAAGTTAAACATTGCATTCATTTCTTTCAAGCCAAAAGTAGCACAAGACAAAATACAGAAAATACACAAAACTGTTATCTCCATCCTTCATAATACTTCAATTAAGTAATTAACATAATTCTTCAATTAAGAGTGAGGGAGGAAAAAAAAGCATTAGAAGGAGCACAACAAAGAACATTCAGTCACTCCAACTCAAACTGCAAATCTTGTATTAGTTTTGTGTTTTCAAAGTTTACCTCCCAACGCCTCTCACTAAATTTAAAAAAAGAAGCTAAATTACGTAGTGCTATGAGTAATATATTAAGTCAGAACTATTCCCAAATGAGAAAAAAGAACAGAAACATTTATCTCTTATCCCTTCTTCATACCTTCCTTTTCAGAAGTAACAAACCTATGACTTCTTACAAATGGAAGAAAACTATAACTTACTATAAGTGACATCATCTTCAGTGAAGTAAATACTCTTTTATGTATGTAATTCAGCATGTTATGTTATGTGCATTATGTGTACATTATGTTATGTACACATTATGTACATGTACATTATATATATGTACCATCATATATATAAAAAATATAAACACACCATTTTCTTTTGGACATATAATGGAAACCGCATGTCCACTTTTTCAAGAACACCTCCATTAGAAGTTTGACAAATGAAACTCAAAAACAACAAGGAATGCAATGTATCTGAACCCCAAATTAAAGAGATTGTATCTCAAGCAGTGATTTCTTAGTTAACTGATTTTATTCTTCCCTGCAGCTGATTGTAAAAAAAAACCCATGATTGTTTGAGTAGTTGTAGCATCTGTGAGCTGGGTACCTCCTAAGAACCATTAAATACAATTTTCATGTGCTCCCAGTCTTCTGAAAATCACAAACTGATCATTAACCCAGCTTAGACATACAATATATTCCATACAACTTGATGTGTCTGAAACAAAAAAGTTACCAAGGAATCAGACCAAAATCAATTACTTACTTTTGTGTTTAGAACGAGGAGCAGAGTGCACTTCTGCAGTTACAGTTTTCAGAGGTTTGGGAGGCTCTTTAGGCCCCCAGTCTTCTTCCCACTCCCTTTTAAATTTCTCTTCCTCTGCTGTTATCCTATGTGGAAATAAAATGCAGCTATGAATACAAAGTATAAAAATAACAACACAGACATAAATTCATTAGAATTGTTTACTCTGTAGTACATCTTGGTGTGTTTGTTTTCCATTAATGCATCATAAAATGCCTCTTGCACCAAACCAAAATCCTTTCAGTGATTTAAGAGTCATTTTTTGAAGAACCTAATGACTTCTTTCTGATTTGCTGGAAATACGTTCAAACACTAAATGAGAATTTACTTACACACTCCAACATTACAGATGGGAAAAAAAGCTATTTTAATGTTATCTATTATCAATGGCTATTAGGATAACTTGGAAAATCTATGTAAAATACTCTGATTTTCATATTAAGTTAAGATGTATATATACAGATATATAAACAAATTCACAAATTTTAAGCCAAGAGGAATCCACAACAACACTACCACCTTAATTGAAATCGCCTGTTTCTTCTTAATTGAAGAACTGTTTCTCATTTTTTTTCCACTTCAAAATTTGAAGTATGTATTAGAAAAATAGCATTTCAACTAAAATATGGAGTGTAGAAGTATCTACAACATGCCTAGAGTCAAAAGTTTCAGATGTAAATTTTTAATTGGATCTTACTTCTATTTTGATGATTGCTTCCTAAAGACATAGTTCTAGGCTACACTAAAAAAATGACTCATTTGGCAATGAAATATAAACCTTGTTGAGGCACAAAACACATTAAAGTCAGCATTTTAGATAAACAGTCACACCGCAGGAAAAAGCAGTTCATAAAACAAGGAAAAAAAGTAGAAAGGCACCACCATAATAAATGGACACTTCGAAAGAAAATTCTGAAAATCCCACGTCACAACAGTACTATCACATAACCTAATAACTCGTAGCTTCATATACAATACCTTTAAGTGGCCTAAGATCTATTCTTGGCTCCAGCCTATCTTGAACTGATAAACTGACAAACGGCGCCAAAATTTACCAGATCTTATATGATACTATTTGCACTTGGATTTTCTTGTGGATCCCAAATTAAGCTAAGATAAATTTAAAACATATCCACGTGGCCAAAGCACTATTTAACCTGCACTGAAAGTCAGTACTTAAAATTGGAAGCACAGTCAGCAGCAAGGCACATTGAAAATAATGTTTAAACTTGTTATATTTAATAAAAAAAAAAAATCTATGGTGTTACAATGTAACTTGAAGTATACTGAGAATTGATGACCTCTGTCATTTAGGCATATCTGATTTTTTTTTTCTTAAAATTTATGTTTTCCATCTCTTCAGCCATTCTTCCATTTCTTTCTTGACCAATTTCGTTGCAACATTCATTTCTTCCTTTCCATTAAAATTAAACACCAGAAACAGAATAATCAAGTTCTGAGACACCATTTCTTTTATCTGGTGTTCTGTACATACCTGTTCGACTCATACCTTATAACATAGTTTTAAAAAAGAACATTCAACTTCATTCAACTTGAAGTTTACATTATTTATTATCAAGATAACATTTGTGTTTTCCAGGTGCTGCTTTTCAGTTTCCCATTTTGCAACTCTCTGGTGCTCTTATTGAGATCCATGGGATACTACACTTCATTAAATATACAATTTTATTAGAAAAGAATGTTTTTGGCCAGATCTAATACATAACAATCCTGGTTTTTTGTTTTTTTTCCCCCCTTCTTTTTCCAGGCAGCATATTGCCTCTGTAGTCTGTTACTTACTGCTCAATTTCTCTGCGATATCTCTCTTCTTCCTCTGCAGCCTTCTGGGAAATTTCCATTTTTCTTCTGTAACAGGAATTAGGACACCGTGATAAAAATAGTATTTTCTGAGTAAGAACTTGCACAAAATGTGTCAGCATATAATTACTGAAATATATGGTCAGCAAATACATACACATAGGGAAAGAATTTTCTTTTTTTTTTTTTTTTAATAAAGTCTTTAAGATACCAAGGGTTCAACGTACTTTTGTTCGAACCTTGAGGACATTCATGACCATATGATAGCAAGGACACATTATCTATTTAACTCTAACTCTCTATCTCCTTCTGAGACAGTACTATAGGGTGTTATTCCAAGAGCACAAATTTGTTACCATCCTACGAAAAATCATAGAGAAGGGAATGGCATCAAGAAAATGCCCAATACTCCAAGCATTGGGAGTATGACAGCTGAGGAACAAAGTAACCCTTTAACTCAGTACACCTATTTGAATGATGCTGGTTTTGAAAACCCAAAACATCGGTGCAATAAGGATTCATTATTAGAGACTCCATAAGATCAAGTTCAGCTGGGAATCTTCTTACAGTTATTCCTGTCTTATTTGCCCTCTTCAAATCTAAGCTAAAATTTTTCAGACCCTCCTGGACAGATTCCTTACAATCTCTCTTTCTCTTGCTGCTCTTTGATGATTTTGTTAGTCTCCAGTGCCAGTCGCTTCTGATGCATTAACTCCTGGCGTTCCTGCTCACGAAGATGTGCTTCTCTCTGCCTCTCTTCTTCAGTCATGAATAGTTCCTTTCCCTGCAACCAGCACCCCAACACAAATCAGTCACTAGAGAGTCTCACAAATGCAATTTTCCTAGGAAATAATTCAGAACTGCTTACATAACACATAAGTACATTTGCCATTACTTCCCATTACTTTCAGTCAAGAATGCTTTGTGAAAGACAAGAAGATCGGGCACTTCACTCCAAAGAAATACTCCAGTTTTGGAGTAATGTATGATGTGCATATGCACATATGCAACTACTTCGCAGCAGTAGTGCATTTGTCATGCCCAACTCACACTCAATACATCCCACAGAATGTGAACAAGGCATCAAAAGAATCCAATAGTGAAGACAATCACACAGTAATCATCTTTTAACGTTCTTGCGCCTATCTGCTATAGAATACCATAAAGCAAGGTATGTAGTTTGTAAGAGGTTATATTAGATGATGTGTTTCAGCTGGTTTTAGTCCTATTTTATTTGCTTTACAGATAAGAATCCAGAAAATACTACTCAAGAAAGGTGTATCAGTGGTTCTGATTGTGGAATGCGTTGAAAATATTTAGTTATTACTGAAATATAAATAACATTAATTATCAATGCATGAGTTTTCAAAATTCTGTGGTTTTAAAGCTCATAAACAAAAATAGGCATTGAAGAATGCCTTTGTGACATGGTCTTTATTTAACCAGAAAAGAGGATTAAAGCAACAAAGTTTATCTATTGCAATTTCTTATTTGGTACAGAAACATGTCCCAAAGAAACGAGAAAAAAATGAGGTGAAGTACAGTGGAGCTGAAGAGTTCCACAGCAAAAATTTTAATGAGGCCAATGGCACACACTTTTTCTAACAGCTTGTAGCATCTCTTGGAACTGAAATCCTTTGGATGTTCATTAGGAGATGATTAATCAGCTAGCCTGGAGCATTTCTTTAAACAATTTTATCATGCCTTTGAACAATTGTCTCTTCCAGTAAGAGTTGTTTAATTAAAATATGGATTCCTTCATACAGATAAACAGCATGCAACAACCCTTATGAGATAGTCCAAATGATTTATTAAACCTTGTTTCTATTTAATTCAGTTGTGAGGTAATTATAAAGTGTCTTCTTTGATTAGTCTACTGAACTTAAGAATGCTGTTGTATAAACCTGCGCATTTTACTGTCAGGATTAAAGCAGAAAAAGTATTGAAATACTATTTGAAAGCCACACTGAAATCAGCAGAAATTAATTTCAGCTGACTTTAGATCAGGACCCAAAGGCATATTGTTCTGTTGTACAAACAATGAAAATTAAAAATTGAACAGTTTTCAATGTGTTGAATAAACACAATAAAGAGAAGAGATCTAACAGTTGTACAAGGAATACATTAACTATTCAGGAGAAAACGTTAATTGACTCAAACTTTCAGTAGAAGAAGCTATCTGTCAAAACACAAGCTCTAAAATCAGAAAAAATCATTACCATAAAATTAATTCCCAGTCCTTGCAAGTGAACAGTATTGTCCTGACACACTTCACATGAACAATACACATTCCTGGCACTGTTGTATTTGAGCATACTGTGGATAGTTGGAAATAATAAGAAGCCACTCCAAATGGCTTCAGTTCGACCAAATTTGGAAGTAAAAACATCGTAATGAAATGCAGCTTTGTTTCTTATTTATTTTTACTATTTATTTGTGCACACAGTAATTTTCACAAACACTGTGCTTCTGTAAACATACTACTTACAGCGCCTGCCACTACAGAGATAGTCAAAGTACGGCTACTTTTGAGCACTCTGACAGCCTGCAAAATAAAACAAAATAAAATTTATCCTGCATTTAGTGGTAAACATGCTGTGCACATACGATGAAAAGCAGCTAAGAGAATCAGACAGAAGCTTAAAAAACAAAACAAAACAAAACAAAAAAAACACCTGACAATTACATATTAATGGAATTAAGTAGTTTTAATCCTACCTCTTTATGATCCACATTCGAAAAGTCCACCCCATTCACCTCAACAATCTGATCACCAACCTAAAGGAGTAAATCCAAATCTTAGTACAGATTCTGTACTAATACACATACTAACTGGAATGAGAGACTGTCAAACATTCTCAATATAATAATTACATGTACTGGCAGAATATTCACAAGGGGAAATCAGCCAAGCATGCAAGTTCTCCCACCGGCATTTCCAATTGCCACTATTTGAGATGGAATTTTGAGTTAGGTGGACTGTTGTTCTGACCCACACATTTTGAAAGGCAGGGAACTTTTTTGACTGGAAATCTAACCACACAGTATTTCTTTCCCATAGAAAAAAATAACAGCTAACATCTCTACAGTGATCCGGAATCCCTGAAGAAATAAATGCCAAACAAGATTTCTTTGTAGTACCAACACTGTAAAATGGTATACTTACCTCTAAGCCCACTTCTGCTGAAAGAGAACCCGGCTTCACATTACTGACAAAAATGCCTGGTTTTTGTGTTGGACCACTGGAAATACTGGTGGAAGATTAAAAAAATAAATTGTAAAAATAATAATTATAGACTGATACAGAAGCAATCAACAAGTCTTGTTTTCTTCTTTCTCATTGAGAAAGTATTTTTATGGTGTAGATTACTCTGAAACAAGCACTGGACTTTGCAAGTACAGAGAATACTTTTCTATCTTTCTTGCCACAAAATCATACTCAAAAGAACAACATCAAAAGAAAAGTATTCAGGCTTCTGGAGATTGCTTTGGATGCTGAAGCTAACAGAGTACATGGTCCTAACGCTAAGGGACTGAGGGCGCTTATGGTATTGAAAAGTCAGCATGTAAAGCAGTGAAGAGTTTAATAACTGCTTGCATAATTATTTGTTGAACTATAGTATACTGTGTACATGTATAACAGTATTATTGTTCAGGATTGTTTACCAAAAACAAAAAGGATATTACAATCAGGGTCCAACATCTAGCGTTGAAAATCCAACCTGCAATCCATGCTGGCCCTCAAGACAACAGTCATTTCTGTTAATAATACGTCCTGCAGGTGATGTCAAATCACCCTTCCAGGTTTTGTAAATATATTTAAAACTTTTTATCTTCCTAACAATATTAAAGAAAAATTATTCTTTTGAAAATATTCTGTGCAGGCAAATCTTGCTAATCTCAGCTGCTACACACTGCAACATGCAAAGAAAACCTACAATTTCTCTTCTACCTCAAAATCTTCACAACTAGATGAAAGGATACAAGTCTGAGAAGAATTTGCTCATATTTCAAAAAATGCTAGATATTCAAAATTAATATTAGGAAACCACTGCCTCTTAGTTCAGAAAAATGTCACAGAAAGTAGTCTTGGTGAGTCAATTTGACAGTAGACAATGCTAAAACCTACTATATTACAGAGCAGCATTTCAAAATATTGAAAAATTTAGAAATTTGAAAGCATTTAAAAGATCTAGTTCCACAACACATCTTTTGTGATGTTACTATCATCTTCCTTTGATTTTTAAATTGAGATTTTTTAAAAATTTTAAGTCAGAACCTGAGACGCAGTTACTTATATTTGTCTAATAATATATACATGACACAGATGCCCTCCTTTTCCTGTCAAGTTTTCTTGGTCCTCTGTGGTTCTTTATGTTCTACGTATCACCTCAATGAACGAAGGAACAAACTGCCCTGGATGTTTCATTTAACAAGCCGTGGACCCACCTGCATCCCATGCCTTTTGTGCCGATTAAGCTAATGAAGACTTTCTTCTCTTTACTGTCTCTTCCTCCTGAAGAAGCAAGACCAGCCACACTGCCCTTTCCTTCCTAGAGAGAGATTTAAAAACTGCAGGCATTACTCTGTGTTGAATGAAGTTGTACGAAGACCAAAAGCTAAGAACAAAGTCTGGCAATACCAAATTAAGATTCCTCCATGGATCAATTAAAAGTGTATATGAATTACAGTAGTGCAGTGTGACTGATGTGAAAGATGAACATCTATTCAGAGAAAATTGTTTCAATAATCCAGCTTTTTCTCCAGACAAGGATGAAGGAAAATTAGAGGAAAGTGATACGGCAAAATAATAATTTAGATGTCCCCTAACAAAAAAAGCTTGAAAAAAGACTTGATAATGCTCACTACTTAACGTAATTTTTCTTCCTGAAAGACAAATTAGATAATTGTGGTATTTCTCCACATGTCTACAATTCACTTGCATTCACGTTGTCATTCCTCCACCAATATAAGAAAGATACATCAAATCATCTGTTAAATATTTATACAGCTAAAGAATGGCCTGGTCAAATAAAATAAGGTACCAATCAGTGAGTAAAAGTTATTACACTTGTATCTGGCCCTTTCCTTATCTAGTGATTCTAGAATCATTTCATATCACAAAAGATGTTTTTTCCCAAACACATGTAATAAGATACGGCATCTAAAAAAATAAATACAAAGACTTCTGTGATAAGTTTCAAGGAGAAAATGATTCAGAACAATTACAGACTTCACAGAAAACAGCATAATTCATCTCTTACCCCAGAATCTGACACAAACTGATCCACATATTGCCATTTAAGGGGTTCATCTGCTGAACTGAAAGGAAAGAGTGATTAAAAATGACAGTGAAAAAAGAACATGAATGTGTTCAAAAAGCTGTTTTGAAATGAGGCATTCTGTTTTGCATCCACTCATTCCTTAGGATACCATTCATTATAACTTGTATGTTTTGCTCAGCTATTTAAACAGAATATCAAGCAAGCATAAAATTATTTAGACTAGTAAAGTATTCAATTACTTCAGTGAGTAAAGCTGGCCAAATTTAAAACTGAGTAATCCTCTTCAACTGAAACAATAATGAGAAACTCCAGGAATAGCAAGGAAAATAATCATAAAAACTTAGTTTATATAAATGTCTATGCTGATGCACACTTCATCAACATTTGTCAGATGTTCCACTTACAATGTCAAACTGTCAACAAATTGGATGAGGACAATAGTTTGATCTTTTTCTAAGCTCTAAAGCAATTCTTGAATGCCATATACATGCAGAAGTAGTAAAGCTCCTTATTAAGCAAGATGTGTTGAGAATAAAATTTTCAGGAAGCAACAACTATTAACAAAGAAATCAGAATTTGTTCATTTAAGAAAGCAGCCATATAATAAGTCAGACCTGTGTAACAAGATAACACACTAGACAAGCCATTTTAACTAGCTATAGAGATGCATGGCACAAATTTTCAAGCATACAGATAAACAAGAGTGATACCTTGAGTACTGAAAGGGCTGTGTGAAAATTAAGTATTATTACCTTTTGACTGGTATCATTCCAACATCTGAAAAGGAGAAATGCTGTGTTAAGTAACATTTTCTACTGGTCGCTGCTTATCTATTAACAACCTTTAGTAACAGAGGTGATTTTTGATGCCACTTACGTCTCACTTTTATGGACACTATTTTCTTTGTGCGAATGAGGTTTATGACTTCCTCGTGCGTGCATGATGAGATGGAATATCCATTTATACGAACTATCTCATCCCCAACCTAAACAAATGAAAGATAAAAGGAAAACGTGAATTAAAGTAAAAGTTTCTAAGAAATGATGTAATCGACAATAATTACAATGCAGGAGTTTGATAATGTTCTGTTCAGTACTTTAGGGATTTCAGGTAAACACTGGATGAAATTTACTTGTACTTGCTTGAACTTAATATTCAAAACCAATAGCATAGATTAATGGCCAGAATAACAGTTTTAGAAATAATATACAATGGAATGCATGAAGATGAGCCAGACTTCTGCCTCACAATTTATCTTAAGTTCAGGTGTCCATTTTCCAGTTCAAACAATTTTTGAGTGATGATTCTTTATGTTTTAATAGGCTAAATTAGTTTTTATCACATGTTCTTTGAGATACCTTTTCAACTATTTTGGTCATTAGGACATAAAACTTGGTCTTATCCAGTTGTCTGATTCTAGATTCAGAATACTATGTTATTTTAATGAATTTAGCTCAATTTCAGATGCAATATCTTATTGGCTATAAGAGTCATACACTAGCATAATGGAAGTTTATTCTGGGCTGCGGTAGCTCAAACCTTCTTGGATTATGTACACTAGTTACAAAAGAGTACATTATTCATCTGACATCCTTTCATGAGTCTCAAAGCAGCAACCCATTGTTTTTCATACACTGTGGCTGGGGAGATGGTACTGCCACACTACTGCCCCAACTCTGTTGTTGTAAAACACAAAAAAAATAAGCGGGACACTTGGAACAGAACCATACAAGAACTCTCCCACCAAACGGAAGACAAATTATTATTTTATTCCCAAGGCTACTCTGCATGCATGCGATACATATTTGGGCTACATGGACGACAGAGAGCACGATCAGCTACAGAACAGACCAAGAACAAGCAACCTGAATTGCAGCAGGAACAAAACTAAGGTTATTCCCAAGGCAAATTCAGCTGAAGAAAGCTCAAGTGAAACCAGAATTAGCTGTATCAATAGCTCATGTTTATTTAGTGATAAAACGACACTGCACCACTGCAAAGCTTTCATTTAAAAAGGCCTCCTCTCCTTTAATTCACATCCATGCATATTATTTGACAACTTTGTCTCCCCCATGGAGACTTTCCAGCTTTACTGTTCTAGGACAGAAGATAACACCACCAACCTTAGTCACAACAAGAAAGTGATCTACTGCGGCTAGTTTAAATCATGAAGTGTTTCCACTGTTTTTTCCATCATACAATTTTGATGGGAGTATCTGTGCCTGAAAAGGCTTTTAAAAAGTGAAGAAGTCACAGTTCAGACCACTGAAGAGTAGCTTCTTTGTACCTTGCTGACAATTTTAAGGCAAAGATGGAGACAGATAGAAATTCCTGCTGTGGCTCTGCACACTCTATCAGTTCTATTTAGCTCTATCTAAATCCTACCATTTACTTTGCCACGTTCATGGGAGAGGAAGACAACGAACAGGAAGCAGGAATTCTTCAGTATGGCTTGTGTCTTGTACACCAACTTGTTTGATGGGATATTAGACATGCCATCATCCACCATCTCTACCTTTATTCATATGGAATAAATATCATATTTTCCAACTGTGCTCTGTTCAAGTGGAACAAAGGAAAAATAAAACCCACAGTCTACTTTTTCAATTCTTTCCCAAACTTTTCTACTTTTTCTGGGAAGTGTCATATGATGCATAGCAGTATGCAAAATACTACATACATAGTAGTATACGAAACCTCCCCCTCGTGCCAAAATATCTCTTGAAGCACAGACTCCACTGCACTTCAATATGTTTAGCTAACACAGTATAACTTCAAAAGACCACCAAAGTGGAGGAGGAAAAAATAAACAAAAAGCAATCTACGACTCCTGAATTAGAGAATATTTTGCAGAGGCACATGATGACCGTAGTCCACAGCGGGTGGAACTGCTGCCCCACCTGCTGGACACTCAAAATCATACAATCAGAATCGTGTAACTATAGAATAGCCTGGGCTGGAGGGGATCTTAAAGATCATCCAATTCCAACATCCTGCAATGGGCAGGCTGCCACCCACCAGTCCAAGCTGCCCAGGGCCTTATCCAGCCTGGCCTGTTCTTTCATGAACAGAGTGGTCAACACTGGACTACCTAGGAATCGTCAGACAGGGCAATGACCCACGTGCAATTCTCAGCACTCCTGGAGCTTAACTTTTTTCATTTAAGCCAGTAAGATCTTCAGAAAGAAGGGAGTTAACTCTGCACTGAAGGCTTTTGAACATACAATCTATGATAAAAATCAGAGCATCTGAGAAAGAAAAGCACACCACATCTGCAATGTAGTGTCACACCTCTTATTGCTCTATTTATGCGAGAGACACTTCTCTTAACTGTCTTGTTGCAAATGTTCAAAGCCACATCCATTCACTCATTCTTAACTGACAGCTATTGCCTTTCCTCTGAAAATCCACTGTGAAACTCTAAGACAGTTCCCTGCCCCAAAAACTAAGAGAGAATATAATCTAGATCTGTTTCACTGCCCTCCACACTTCAGAAAATCCATTGTAAGAAAAACATTTTTAAGACCAGGCTTCTCATTGGCAATGGTTGTACTGCCAAGAAAAAAACAAGCTGTGACTAAACTCAGACTCTTGTGGCTTTGTGCACAGAGACTTAACATTCTCTACAAATCATTAAGACTTTCAAATGTATTTAGGATTCTACTGCTCAAGCTAGGAAACAATAAGAGAGTGAGTGACCCTAATTTTCAAAGGAAGGCCGGCTGAGTCCTCAGTAATAAAAAACCTATAGAGCTTCATCCCTTCCTACCTTTGGCCTCTCTGGATTACACACTTTAAAAAATACCAAAAGTTTGTGTAAAATAATTAACACGAATATGTACTATTGTCTTCAGTTGTTCTGTCTGCTCAGTTCACCTTACACACTTGTGTTGGTGGTTTTTATTGTTTATTGCTTTTAAATATTTTTAAGAACAGTTCAAGATCTGTCCTTTATTCCCCGCTTCTAAGCCAAGAAACTACAACAGCCCATGGAGCCTACATAAAAACAAAAAGACAAACTTAAGAAAAGTAAATTGTTCTTCAGGAAATAGCCAAATTCAATGCGATCAATTGCAGTGATGTGACACACAAAGGAATCTACTTTTGAGGAAAAAGCGTTACTCTGAAGTAAGCTAGCCGTATCTGTTAGCATTACATCATTGTCCTAACAGACGCAAAATTATAAATGTAGCCAAGAGAGTTTTTTCTCCTCCCATAGAGCAATGAATTTTTCCCACGTAGATATTTTCACCACTCATCTTCACTATGTTGTCATTCCATTTCTGAAGCTTGCTATGCTTAACTCGTTCTAAAAACAGCTCCATTATTGTCAGTGAAAACTGATGATGCCTTAGAACAATGCCAGTCTAGGCTGAAACTACAGGAGACAGCATAGGAATGTAACACATCACTTCTTGTTACAACATTTGAATTGCTTTTTCTGGGGAAAAAAAAAAGGGAAAAAAAAGTGTCCACATAGTTAATTCGTACCTGTTTTTCATATATCTTTCTTACTTTTCTACCAGTATTATTCCATACCAAATGTCTCATTCAGAAGCAGTAAAAAAAAGTTTGCACAACTGAGCAGAGTAGAACACTAACTCTTATGTCACTGTATATTCCTATTTCTCTACAAACAAGGAGACATCAAACTTTCAAAACTCAAGCTGCAAACCTTTTTCCCCAAGTGAAACACCCTTTATTTTCAACTTTTAACATGAGAAATACAATATTTAGTGCTTCCAGGAAATTGAATGGCTTTTACACAATAACACCATTGTTTCAAACTTCTCATTTGGTATACTACTTCTACTTTCATCATTCATATCAATCTAATCTCTTTGTATTCAACAGAATCCTCACAGATATTTATATCTGAGAAAGCAGAGGAAAAAAAAATAGTTCTTCATGAAAGGACTAAGCACTCGCCTTTTTTGAGAAAATGTAGCTTAAAAAAAAAAAAAAAGGTCAAATGCCTTAGAAAAAAAATCCAGATTATTCTGCCATTTTCATGTAGCTTGGAAAATACTTCAAGGAGAAAAATTTGCAAAATTAACTAGTTTTTTTTTTTTTTTTTAAGCACAATAATGGACTGATGTTATAAAGAAGATCATTATATCTTTCTCAGACGGCATTTTCTGGTTAGAAAATGTGTA
This sequence comes from Tympanuchus pallidicinctus, assembly GCF_026119805.1. Lineage (NCBI taxonomy): Eukaryota > Metazoa > Chordata > Aves > Galliformes > Phasianidae > Tympanuchus > Tympanuchus pallidicinctus. The sequence goes on from NW_026294747.1 coordinate 11,335,977, forward strand.
GAGATTTAGTCAAATAAAACAAGTGGATGAAATTTCAGTAGCAGTTGGCTTTACTGTGAGACAGCAATTTAGAACAATGGGCTGCCTGTCAACTCCTGCCACTCAGATGGCTTTAGAAAGTGCCCAGTGCCACCTATTATGAAGGCACCTGAAGGCGATCTTTAACAGCATGTATCAGGGAACGGAAATCAGGCAGTTACTTTAGCTGTGATGCACCAGCTGTTAATATATATAATCTAACCCTAACAAATTCATAGTCTGAAGGATATTCTGTGCTTGTTGTCCCTGTTACGTCTGCTAAACTCTAGCTAAGCTTCTAAGTTGCAGTACAACTTGTAAGAGCAGCCCAAAGGTCCTCCTGTGCAATCCCATTCACCATCACTATTTGTCATGTCCAAACATTAGCCTGAAACAAATGAGGATCAGATCTGCAAGATAGCATTAAGATGAATGTACTACCATGACAGCTGAAGACAGTGGCCATTAAATCCTTTTCTGCTGGGCATTGTCCAGGAGATACTTTTTTTAAAAAAAGCAACATAGATGACTAGTCTTTTTTTTTTTTTCTTTTTTTTTTTTTTCCCCCCCAGGAATGAAGGAAGGATGCAGCTGGAATCTCACTACCAAACTTGCTACAATCCAGGAACATCAGTGCATTGGTGCCCCTTTCTGAATAACCCACAGGTACCTCCCATGCTTAGGAACAGGCTACTGACATTACAGCCTATGTTAACTGTGTCTGATATACCACCCTCTCAATGATAAACTCAGAATTTTTGAGTATGTTCCCTGAATTTGAGGTTTTGTTCCAAAAGGGAACTTCTAAGAGCGTCCAGGAAGCTGGTCATGTTCAGAGAACACTGCCAAAAGACAGGACTTATTCAGTGTTGATTCTGAATTGGTGAATGGCATACATAGCTGTAAATGCACAAAAGAGCATGTGGATATAAGGAAACGTGTACAGACGTGCGTATAAGGAAACGAGAACAACATGTACATTTTAGAAAGTTCTCAATATAATATGCAAACATGGAACTTGTACAGTCAGCAAACGTACAATGCAGCTAGGATGGTACTTTACAGGTGTCATAGTTGGAAAGATTATCATGGTGGGAAAGAGATAATCAAGGAAGAAATGCACACCCATATCTAAGGATATAGGCTCACAGTGGAAAACTCTACAAAGAAGGGATCTCCAGAAAGAGACCCTTCCCCTGTGGCAGTCAGCCCTTAAATGGGGTCCAGGAGAGGTGCAGCCAGGCTCCACCCCTTCCAGTCAGCAGGTGAATTGCCTTCACCTGTGCTCCCAGGGCTGACCCAGTCCTTGCCTCAGGTGATCAATCAGTGGTTCAGGCCGTGACTCAACAGTTCCCATACAGAACTCTAACCGTAACAGGCGTATCATTAAGGGTTAAAATGAAGCATACCTACAAAATATAACTTAATTAAACACTGTATCAAAGTATGATGATTAACACATTTTGAACTAGTATTAAATAGAAACCTTGAATGTCAACTCTTTCAACAACTATTCACACTCCACAAATTGAAATTAGCCAGACTTATCAACTGTTCTACTCGGAAACAGACCTTCAAATACTCCTTATCAGCTACAGAAAGATTTATGTAGACAACTGCCACAGCAACTGCTCATTTCTCTCTTCACTATGTATGAAGAAGGAATGACACACTAAAAAAAAACCAACAACAACAAAAAATACAAAAAATACAAAAAACAAAAAACAACAAAACACCACAAAGCAAAACAAACAAACAAACAAACCCCATACAACTACACAACCTCAAACGTACAAGTCGGAGAAGTACTGAATTAGGAAAAAGAAGTGTTCCTATACTTTTTTTTTTTTTTGCCAGCACTGTTACAGTTCAGATGCCTAGAGTTCAATCATTGGAAAAGCAACTCTATACAGTATAAAATATACTTGTAATGGCTAAATAGGGAATGTTTCTTTTCTGCATTTTCACTGGGAAAAAAGCCACCACCACAATACAATTTATGTAATGAGGTGTTTATTTGAACTCCGTGTATAAATTATATCAGCACAACATGGAAATAGCATTCTTAATATTTATATACTCTGTCCTAATTCTATTGCCAAACGGAATTGCCAAATTCTGAAAAATGAGAATTTGGCAAAATTAGAACAATCTTCTCTGTCTGCTTACATTTAATTATTGCAAGTAACAAAGTATAAACTCCAGAAAAACCTTTTATCGTCCAAAATGATCGCAGCCCTAAGATGAAGAAGGTTTTATCATCTACAATTAAATAAAACTGATGAAGAGAACAATTTGAATAACTGCATTCACCAGTGGCATTTGCTGTGACATCAATGTACATATCTTACATATTTTGTTAGAAGAGACAAAAATCACCTAGCAACTTAGCTTTTTCTGAACATGAAAGAACAATTCTTAATGCCTGTTTCTCTAACGTCACAGAAAAGCTTTTTACAGCACAGTATCAACGGATATAATTGTCTTACCTGCAGTCCAACATTGTCTGCTTGTCCTCCTTTAACTAACTGGGAAATAAAGAGGCCACAGCTAAATTCCGCTCCACCTCTCACACTTATTCCCAGTCCTTCAGGGTGCAAACGATCCAATCTCACTTCCTTCAGTTTTCTGAAACAGGATAAGATACCTAACTGCCCAGCTGCATAACATTTCCTAGTAACAGCATTTCATATGAAAGCTATGTATTATTTTCCTCTTAGAGCATTCAGATATGAAAAAAGAACAAGTTGACTAAAACTTCGATGGATGTCTATTTATTAAAACCACAAAGTAGTTCCCGTAAGAAAAATCACTGCAATCACTGAAGCTGTCAGTGCTCCTAGGGTGTTAGAGCAATAAGATTTTTTGTTTCTATTAAATGCAGGAAAAATGAGAAAAGTTTATTTCAAAAGAGAAGCATTGTTTTTGGACTCCCACACCCTACTTTTACTAGATTAAGCTACTTTGCAAAAAGTTTCAGGTAGTTCAAGTTTTTCTACAAAACAAAGCAAAGTTTAAAAGCGCCTGTGTGCCCAGCTCTGCATAGATAAACTCCAAGTAAAATACTTGCTGTCTTAAAACTCAGTCAATATTTCTTGTTTGTATTTATCTGGAGTTAGCTACATTGTTCTGCATTTCTCTTACCTTGATCTTTTGGGGGTAAGCTGATCGTACTCCACCTGGTGTTTTAATGGAATAAGTGGGCGGATAGCATCAAACAGAGGCAGCCTGCTTGGTTCATTAATTACGAGTTTTAGGTCACCCACAAGCACTGGAAGGTTCATAGATCTACAAAAACACAGCGAGAAAAGAGGTAGGGGTCATCAACACAAAGCACTATTAAATAACTTGCTGTTGATGTGGCTTCAATATTGGTGTGTCCTTGCAACTAAGAAAGTTATTTATACAAGTCTTCATTTAACCAAACCAAAATACCTCTGGAAAAGTAAACTTTCTATAAGCAAACAGAAAGAATACCTCCTTCAAAATGACTGACATCTCTTATCCATTGTCTTTATCATTTAAGGTCACATACATAACTTCTATCAATGAGATCTGTAATTAAACAAAGCTCCTAAAAGAAAACTTATACAACATCCACTTAAACTTAGTCTATAGTAGTACCAGCTGTTCCCTTTCTTATAGTTTACATTTCCTGGCATAAGATATTTTCCAGGCATTTGCACTGAAAATACAAACCAGGAATGTATGTTACACAGCTTTCATTTTGAAGTGCTTTTCACAAAGAAGAAATGTAAAAATGTGTTTTGTCCAACAGTGATTGCGTGTAATTTTTCCTTGGAATACTCCATAAAGGGTTTTTTAAAAATTGGTACTTCATCAATATATGTTCATAGAGATATGGAATTTCTGCTTAAGCTATTGCCATTTTGGGAACCGAGGAACAGTTATACTATACACGTTGTTAGTTCTATAACTGGAAGAAGATTTTAAATAATTAAGAGATACTGATTCAACCTGCTTTCCAAACAACAGGCTTTATGAAAGGAGAAGCAATTAGGCAGACCTGAGTGAAACTGAATCAGATATGCAGCTGAATACACCAAAAGCTATAGCTTCGTACAAACATCTGATCGAAACGTCTGCATTTCACTCAGCTTAGATGCTATTAAGGTATGAATGGAAACGATGTCTATCAGTGCCACTCGTCTATGATGAGTGGAAAATACTTTCTAATCCTCTTTGAGAAACAATGTATGAGATGCTGATCTCATCTGCAGTGACACAGGTCCAAAGAAACTGTGGTTTAAATCAGTTCAGCAAAAGAACTAGTGACCAGCCTATCACCTTACAGTTTCTTTCCATTATATCATAATAACTCAGAGTTAAACAAGCCAGAGTCCCACCCTAAGTTTTCAGCTTTTGGGTAAAGCAGTTGAAAGTAAGTCTTATCCTAAGTAGTAAGCAAAAATCTTTACTCAACAAAAACCTCTGCTATAAAGAAATAAGCATCACTGGGAAATAATTAATTTGATAAACATTCTCTTCCTGTCTCTGAAGAACTGTTCTATCATTCAGATGCTTCACTCCCACAGTCCACCCCTAATCAACCAAATTCATTTCCAAAACAGCCAAGTCATTACGTCAAAATAACTTTATGAGCGACAAAGAAATGCCCCCTTAATGTCTGCAGGCCAAATTGTAGAAGCATAATATTTCATTAAAAAGCACAAAAAAATACTACTTCTGCTGTAACTTCCTGAAAGAGCACTTAAAGTCTTGACTCCCAAAACATTCTCAGTATTCTACACAAACATATATAAAGCTACTTACTGGTGGTACATCCGCAGCACATCATAAAGGTAATCCTTCTCCGCTTCATTGTCAATTAGCAGATTAACCTAAAAAGCCAAGGACGTTACTGTAGATCTGATTAAACAGCCACAAACGTCATATGTACAAATCTTCAACAAATTCTTACGTCACAGATCAAAGACTTTAGCAGGGAATGGGTTTTTATTTTTTCTAAATAAAAAAAATATATAAATAAGAAGTTTTTCTAACAAAGTATCCTTCAAAAAATGAAATTGACAAGACTTCTTTTAATTTATTATTGCAGCAATTGGACAAAATAGTAAATATTGAAGTCCTCTTGGCCGTGCAATACCTCTAAAATAACAGAATATCAGTCTTACCTGATAATCGCTGTACTGTTGAATAAATGTTTTCAGAAACCTTTTTGGCCATTCGTTAATATAGCACATGCTGTCACAGATAAAAACATTCCTCTGAGATAATTACAATCTATGTTCTGTGGTTCCAATCCACTGATTTCAGGCAGTACCTCATTTGTAACATTACGTAAACAGCTGCACTACCTTTCCTCTCAGCTACAGTTCTTAACTGGTAGAACTTGCCAGTTATTCTTTCCTCCCCCTGTAATAGTACGTTTAGTTAAACCAGTGTCACATTACAGTGCCTGTTCTCAAATGCTTACAGGAAAATAAAGATATATATAGATATAAATATATCAACAACAACAAATAGAATTCTTATATGAGGAATTCAACTTACACTCTGTGATGCTGGTGAGACCTTCCAGTAAGAGGTCACAGCGCAGCAGCTTCACATTTAGACAAGCTCAATATTTAAGAAAAGAATTTACATTTGACCTAAAGGCTAATATTACTGTGAGGTGTAGACTGAGGACCAATTTGCATAGCTAAACAAAGGCCCTTGCTTTCTAAGTTTGCAATGCTTTATATTATATTCTAAACTAAATACATGCTTCACATTCCATTTGTCCCTTTTAGCAATTTACCTAGGGCCATCAATAACTTCTATCAGCTGACTCCAGCTTCATAAATCTGTTAAAGATCATGCCTCCACGTTTAAGAAAAGAGGAAATCAACGGTGACATAACTTGGACAAGTGAAATATTCTAGTATCTCTTTTTTTCAATAAAAGTTAATTTTGAAGGCATGGGATAGGTGATTCCACAGCTTTCAAGCCAAGAAGCGTCCATTCTACTTGTTTTTCTTATATGAAACTCCTATAAAACATCTGTTGATTTGTGCTCCAGGACCATAGCTTCTGGTTCAACTCCACTGTCCCTTTTGGAAATTAACAGACATTAAAAGATTCTAAGAGTTCACCCAATGTATTTCTGTGTCGGAGAGACAATAGACAAAGTTTATTTTCACACATGAAAAGTTACTTTGCACGATGAGCGTAGAGCATCTCATACTCAGTGTTACACATGTATACATGCATGGACAAGGTAAACTTGTCTACAAAGACACCAACCATGGCCAAGACATGTCTGTACCTACTAACCTTGTCAAAGATATACTTCTAATCTTTCTTCAGTGCAACAGATTTTTGCAACTTCCAACTTCTCCATGTTTTTTTATTGTGTTCTGTCAAAGCAGTGCTATCACAAGACTCACAGCATACTAGCAGCTTTATAAAAAACAAAGAAGCATTCAACAGACATCTATCCGAAAAGAGGTAACACCTGAGATTAAAACAGAAAGTGCAACTGATGTAAACTCTCTTAACTGTAAGAGCAGACCAACTTGAAGAAAGTAGTTACCACAAAGTTCTCTCACTAGCTGAAGAAATGTTTTGCTGTTGGCAATCACAAAACACAGAGCTGGCTGCTGCTGACTAATCATGTCTACTAATTTCTTTTACTATCTGTAAAATTGTTACGAGCTTTGCCTTCAAGCATGCTTTTCATCAGAAAACTGATATAGAGAAAGATTCTGCAGGTAGAAGTGAGTATTTAGAAATGGATTTACTGATTCAGTTTCCGGAATGAGCTTCAATATACGGCACCATTTAACTTGAAACACAAGACTGCAAAGCGAACTGTGTAACATCTGCTGCCCTTTTAAAACACTGCAGAATCAACTTAAAAGTAAATCAGTTCTCAGGAGCCTTAATAAAGTGAAAATACATTTTTACTGTTTAAAATAAGCACTTTTTGGTGTGAAACAGGTTCGTACTACAGTGATGGGGCTGTTGCAGCAGCAGCGTGTCAGTCAGCTTTTGCAGAACAATATCAAGCTCCATGTGAGTTTTGAGGCCTTGGAAAGCTAATAAGGAAAACTGAAAAGCGGGCCAATAGGTTTACGTATATAACTTGTATTAGTGCTTCATCAGTGGGGAGAATTGATTGAAATTACTGAGGACAAAAAATGAAACGAAAGAGACAAATATCTGAGTGGTAGATAACTGGTCATTTTCCTCGTTTTGACCAAGGAAAAAAAACAGTCAAGACATCGAAATCCCCACAGAGGCCACTTCAGCATGATTATACAAACCAACCTAAAGAAGTGTTCCAGTATCGTCTTACTCAGAGGAAGAACTTTCACTTAGGCATGAACCCTACGTACTTGCACCAACACATGCTGACAATAAGCCTTTCTTACTCGATCGGGGTGGGACTGGGGTAGTTTATGAATAATTGCAGCAGCAGTTAAAGGGAAGAGGTGGAAGAGGGTTTAAAGTTCAGAATGGCAGCCATCCGCCTAGCAACCTGAGCCCTTACAGATACCTTGCACAACCCACTGCTGGGTTACACAGTAATAGATATCAAAACTGAAAGTACTTGCTGCACAGCTGCAGCCATCATTATTCAGTATCCAGGTTCTCAAAGTCTTTGGAATTCATTTCGTTGTTTTTTTGTTTTGTTTTGGTTTGTTTTTGTTTTTTTTTTTTTACAGCCCCTCTACTTCATTCTAACATTTCCTTGTTAACAACTTCATTACCAGATGATATTTCTACAAAACACTTCTTCTCTTTTCAGGAGTTATCTCAAAGAAACTCCTCATCCGAGGAAAGCAAACAAACAAAGCCAGCACTCACTGTTATGAAAAACAAAATCCTAAACATGTAAATCACTTTTCTCCTCGTTTCCTTTTGCGCTTATTCCAGTCATGCGCTTTCGATCTCTGCCAAAGGCTTACTTGATGGTACATGATACAAGATGTGCCAGGCAGAGGGAGCCGCTCCATGCATCAAGCGCCTTTGCACATGGCTGCACACACACAATTGCACTCCCAAGCATTAAGGAGGAACTGAACTCCTGCACAGAAGCTGCCTGCAGAACCGTGGGCCTGGACTTCAACACCTGCACCTTTGCCTTCCACAAACCACGCTGGGCGCTACACTTTCGATATGATTTTATTAAAATAATACAACACCCACTGTATCAACGCTCATGCTTCAAAGAATGGTTTTTGCTGGTGGTGGTTTTGTTTGTTCGCTTACTTGTTCGCGGTTTGATTGTTTGTTTTTCTCCTCCCTCCCACTTCAGGGACCCTCTCACAGCAGGCTCACCCTGCCACTCCTGTCACCCGACCCACGGGCGGCGCACAGCCCAGAGCCGTGCCCCAGCGCGGCGCTTCGCTTCGTTTCCCCCATCCCGAGGTGAGCAGCCGTGCCCCGAGCTTTCCCTACCTTGTGCCGGAACTCGCGGGCGACCCGGCGCTCCATGCTGCGCTGCTACGCTGCGCGGAGCGGCTGCGCCTTCGAGGCCGCGCCCCGGCGGGGTGGGAGGTGCGCCCGCCACCGCCTCCAGCAGTCCCGGCTGTCGGTACCAGCCGCTGTAAGCGGGTACCTGAGTGCGAACCGACGGGATGGCTGCTTAAGGGCAAATCGAAAGAAAGACAACAGGAGATAAGAGAAAAAAAGTCACCCCTTTCTGCAGGCTGTTCCCTCAGCTCGCACCGACCTGTTGGCTGCGGGATGAATTTACAGCCTGCTCTCACGCAGCAGGAGCTGACGCCCAGCCTTCTCCCTGGTCCTGGTTGGCAGGTGTGCCTCTAGCTCTGCTTTATACACAAACTGCAAGATATAAAATGTATAGCATGCTAACACCCGGTGGAAGGCGAATTTGTTTCAGTGAATTATTCTACTGAAATATATCTAATATATATTTAGGTAAGCTGTGTGATTGTGTTGTACCGTAGTTGGGTGTTCAAGTCTGACTTCATTGCCAACAGGCTTTCCTATGAAAGTAAACACCACTGCTTACATCGGTAGCATGAAGCGCCTACAATGAGTGACTGGATAGGAATCAAGCTCAAAGCACCTGAAAGGGAAGCTCTTTCACACTAATCTCTTGTAGGTCATTTTGTCCTGGGCTCCTGCTCCTCCTACCTTCCCTGATCTAGTAGCTGATAATAAAGACTTCTACAATGAAGGCTAGCAGAAGTGCAGGGGAGCAGCTGCCCCATGTCCTTGAGCCTCACAGCAGAATGAGCTTTACCTCCCTAGCTCCGTAGGGAATGTTACTTAAGCACTGGAAGCTCCCCTGACTGTGGGAACCTGTCGGGATGTATAGAAAGGCATGATAAAAAAAATTAAAAAATCCAAGCAGCCAAATACAAACCATATAACAAATACATTATCTGTGTTAAGTGACACCAGCTCCCTTGGAAATTGCTCCTGCCCCTTTTTGCTGTGTAGGCACATTTCAGTGGTAGGTCCGCTGCCTGCTTTGCACATAGGTGTCAGGAACAAGAAGGAGGAATGCACTGCCAACCTGTGTACAAACACAGAGAGCTTTCAGAAAACAAACTTCTCTTAGTAGCACAACAAATAGACAAATCACTTGTCTTCTGCCCACGGTAAGCTGCAATACCACACCATGCTGAAAAGTTGTTCTAACGGAGCATTTTACACATTGTGAAATAATTTCATCCCTGCGTAAGTAAAATAAAATTGTTTTGTATTTGCCAACAGTAGGAAGGAGATGCACAACTTTAAAGGACATTCCTTACTTTGTACGCGTCCTTCAGTTTTACATTGAACTCTATGTCAGTGATGTCTGTCAATCACTACAAGAGGACTTCACAGAAATGGATCTTTTGTCAGCTGAGATTATGTGTATTAGAAAGAAATTGACTTTTTAACTCTAACTTTCAGCTGATGAAAGAATAATTTCTGTAAAATCCCTGCTTCAAACAGTGAGCTTAATAATCAGAAAATTTGTGACATGGTTCTGAATCATTCATTACTTCAAATAGGCCAGATTAAAAGATGGTATAATTTTGACTGCTTATTAGTTTTGGTAATGAAATCTTTCATGTTGGGAAATCAAATTATGCCTAGATCAGCTTTAAGCTCATTCCAGTTATTATTTTTACATGTGGCATTAAGGAAAGATGAATAAAATGGTCAAGCCCATTTGCAAAGCAAAGAAATGAATTAAAATGTTTGTTGCTCAAACATTTTTTTGCAATGTTTTTTGCACTTTTGTTGCACAAACATGCTTTTGATGAACTCTCTCCACTTCCATTAACACGGTCAGGAACAGAGAAAGCACACCAAAGCCAGGTGTGTGGTGTGCCCAGAGGAGCAGGGCTCTGCGCCGTGGGCAGAAAACAACTGCAAAACTCTGTTTGAGGTTATTTAGAAAAGGATCTTTTCTGTCTCCTCTTTTCATCTCTCATACACATTCTTCCTCTAACTTTTACAGGAGAGAACAGAATCCTCGGTGAAAACATCGCTGGTTTTCCATCATTTCATTAGAAATGAAACACTTGTTGCAACAAGAAATACAATCCTCAGGGACAAATTACAAAGGCAGAAAAGAGACCTTTTTAATGACTTTCTGTTAACAGACTTCCCAAAGCAGGCAGAGAAGGCCCCTTTTCATTCAAGGCAGTTTCTCACCCGGTGTGGGCAGTTTCTAAAGCTGCTGTCATAGGATATGTGCACCTGCAAAATGACTGGGGGAAACGCAGCAGCAGATGGGAGAGGGAAAAGCACAGAAAATAATAATAATTAAAAAAAAGGCAACAGGGAGAAAGAGGGGAAAGGGGGAAAAAAAAGAGGGTAGGGAAGGTAGAAAGAGCAGAAAAGAAAAGAAAAGAAAGCTCTAAATTCAAGACTGAGTGTGCAGCTGTGAGAAGCTGCAGAAAAAATCACTAAACATCAGCTGCACACCGCATTCTGCACCAGCACGTCTGCTGTGGTTAACAGAGTTCTGTCGGTCACTCCAGCAAGCAGCCTCGAGCCTTCAGCTCACAAGGCACTGACAACCGCTGTGCCAGCAGCCGGTGTCGGGAGCCGTGCGTAGCCAGCAGCAGTAGGGCAAGACCCAGCAGCATGGGCGTTATAGCATAGAGCTCAGATACGCAACCCCATCGCTGTACAGGAAATGCGGGCAGCGGAGGCGCTGCGCGTGCCCCTCACTTGTAGCAGATGCAGGGCTGCACGATGAGGGGTGGTGGCTCGGGGAAGGGCCGGGGCGAAGGGCGGGAGGCCACTTATACCCCCCGGCCGCTGCGCCTGGGAGGGCGGAGTGAGCTTAAGTAGCGGTCGGTGTGAGGGGCTGTTGTTTCTCAGGACATCACTGCCCGTCCGTATGGAGGCCAGGCTGCTCCTCGGGGCGCTGCTGTGCGCCGGGCTGCCGCCGGGTGAGCTCCTAACTCGGGTTAGCGTAGTATAGCGCGGTCTGACTGCCGTTAACCCGGTGCTTTTGCTTTGCAGCTTGGTCTCCACGAGGTGCCAGCGCGAAGACTCCCGCTGGTGACGGCTTCCCCATCCACAGGTAAGAGCAGCCGGGGTGGAGCGGGGCTCCTGAGAGATGGGCTGCCCGAGCCGACCAAACCCTGCCGTGTTCTGCCCGCAGCCCAAGCAGCGCCGCGGGACCTTGGAGAGAGGACGGCCTTGGTGCGGCCATGCAGGTAGGAAGAGCGGGAGAGAGTGGGGGGTCTGCGCTCAGCCCTTTGGACCATGGGGTGGTGTCTTACGAAGCGTGAATGGGGCAGCGGTGGGTCCTTCGTGACACGAGGTGATGCCTCGTCCTGCCTGTCTGGTGGAGGTATGAGGCAGGGCTACTGTGGGGTCACGGTTTTAGGCACGGGTAACACCAGGTGCTTGGGGACTGAGGCTCCCCCCAGGGGGTCACTATACAGGAATAAGCTTCATTTCCTTCTGTGGTGGCTTCCGGGGCTATTAATACTTCTTCTGTAAGAAATATGTGCAGGAGAAATGGGAAAAAAATACATGCGTTTCTTTTCTTAATCAAGAATATGAGGTAGAACAAACCATTTTTACATGTTCTCTCTTTTAATAAGCTGTCTTAAAAGAAAGAGATACAGCAATGCTAAGGTTGTTCTTACACTCTCTGCAGGGTTTATGTTCACGGAGACATAGCTCTTAATGTCAGTTTTCAGTCAGATGTGTCAATAGATATGTAGGGCATGGAAAGCACTTGCTGTTTTACAAATACTTTATAGAAACCTTCACAGGACTGAGAAAACCAAATAAACATGATAGGTATGATTGCATCCTTAGCTAAAACCCCATAGATGCTGCTGTTGGTGTTCCTGGTGGGATTTGGGCATGTTTATTGCTATTTCTATCGCTTTGTGCACAATAAGAGGTAGATAATATGTTATCCTATTTTACTGAGTAACATGTTTATTATTGAATTTACTTTGATGAAATCTGTACTTTATTTCAGTGGCATAGTAGCTACTTATATAACCACTGTAATGATGCAGCTGCAGTTCTTCAATCTTCAAAATTCCACGGTGGAATAGATGAAGACTTGAAATAGGAATGGCTATAGTGTTTGTTTTACTGTAGTAAATAAGCTATATAAATGAAAGTAAATGCATTTATAATAAGGGAGAAACTTATGATGACAAGTTTTAGGCTTCTGAGGATAGAAATGTCTACATTGACTTGAGAAACATGTTAGTTGCCTTGGATGCAGGCTATGGTAGAACAAAGGTAGGTTATTGTGAAGATAAGGGATGTGTTTTTAACATAGTCATGCTAATTATTCTAAGCTGTAGCTAATTGTTATTCTGTGAATTACATGATAGTCTAGAGGCAGTTAAGAGTTGATGGGGAGGATAGGAGTATAGGATAGGGTACACAAGAAAGTATGCAGATGTGAGTTTTGGGTATTTTAGTTAACAGGCTGAAAATCTATTTGCTCTCTTTGTGCCTATTTTGCCTATCCTGTGCCTACTGATAGTAGCTTACTGGAGTCATGGGAGTAATTATACATTTTAATATGCAGTAATGGTTTTTTGGTAAATTTTCAGTAAATTAAATATGAAGAGTGAGGTTTATAAAATTGGTAAATTTGTGGAGAGATTGGGAAGAGTTTTTGCCACTCTTGGCTTTAGCAGCTTAAATAGCTTTCTTCTTCCTTAAAGGAGTCTGGAATGACAGTTCATAATGCTTCAGCTACTGCAGTATCGTTGCCTCAGAACAGAAGACTTCACAGTATGAAATGTGGACCATCCAGTAAGTTGAACTTTTTACATGGAAATAACTTCGTTTGTCTCTGATATTCTGCACAATTTAATTATTGCTATGAAGGAAAAAAGTTGAATAATACAAACCTGTTAATAATAATAATTAACATGTAAGTTGGTGCTAAAAATTATGCTGAGAAAATTTATTACTGCTGTGATTGTAATGCAGAATTTAGTTCACTGTGTTTGTTGCTAAGTGAATTTTTTTAATGGCACAAATGAATTTTGTGTTCTGCTTCAGAGAAAGCGACTGAAAGGGTTAAGAGTCATGGTCCTACTTGAATGGAAATATTGCAGAAAGATCATGAGATCAATCACTTCAGAGTAGGCCTAGTACTAAAGCAGAGAAGAAATCTAGAGTGGAGAATGAAAGTGTTTCAAGCTAACGCATCATGTCTGAGCTTTTAAAAGAGGGTGTAGTTATGACAAATAATTGTTTCATTGCCCTCTGTAAATGCTATAGAATGAACCTCCTAGAATCATAAAAAGGTTTTGGTTGGCAGGGAGCTGTAGGACCATCTATCCAAATCCCTGCTATAGGCCACTTAGCATGGTCTTGAATGCCTCCAGGGAGGGGTCGTTCACAACTTCTCTGGGCAACCTGTTCCAGTATCTCATCACCCTCACAGTAAAGAATTTCTTCCTAATATCTAGTCTAAATCTATCCTCCTCCAGTTTAAAGTCATTTCCCCTTGTGCTGTCATCACTAATTGCCCTTATATAAAGTCCCTCCACAGCTTTCCTTCGGGTACTGGTAGGACTGTTTTCTTTCTCTATAATGCATTTCTACTGGTCAAACATTTCATAAAAGCTTTCTATTTTTGATGTCCTTGCTTTAGCAATATAAAGTTGTTGGAGACATGCTTTAAAAAAAATCACTATCTATATTTGCAGGTGGAATATTTTTCTCCTCTGTGTAGCGAGTTCAATATCTAGACTCAGAAGTGTCCTTCTAAAATCCCAGTGAACCCCCTGTGGGAAATAGAATCCATTGTTGCCTGTTTGTGATAGGCACATATGAAAAACAAAGCAAAACAAAGCAAAAGAAAACCCTATTTTCTGAAAGAGTTTAGATTTTCTAAACACTTGAAGTTTTTTTTCAACCCTCTCTATCTGGAGGGAGATGCAAGTTACTGTTGTTCTGTCCGTAGGTTTCACTTTGCGCCAATCTGGGGATATATAACATACTCAAACCCTTTCATTATTATTTTTTTAAGCCAGAAAAGGAAGCTATCAACTTCTTTCTCCTAGTTTAGAGCTGTCTTGTGTTGGAGATGTTTTTCAAAACTGACTATCACAGACATATTTCACACTGACTGTTGCAGTCGTTCATTGTTACAGTAGTATTTTTCTTCCTACAAATGTCTGCATAGATAAAACCAAACATGTTTGATATGAACTCTTTATATGATATGTGCAGTAAGTGTCTTCACTATTGTGTTCTATTACTCAAGTATGTGCAGTTTAGGAAGTAATATAGTGTCTTAAGTCAATGGAACAACAACAGCAAAAGTTATAGGTAAGTATCAAGAGGTGAATTGTTGGCTTAGTTTCTTGTCACTGGGGAATATAGGTTTTGGTTTTAGATATTAATCACAATAATTGATTGCAGTTAATCACAAATCACAATTGACAGCAGTTAACTGTCCGTAGCTCTTTAAGCTACAGCTACCTTCTGCACATCTGTTTTTAATTCTATACTATGAACTAAGAAACTCAACCGAACAAAACACACACAGGCAGATGCACACACACCTCAAAATGTACAAACAAAACCAACCAAAAAACCAACCAAACAAAAACAACTGGTCAGCATGTTAAGAACTTGAAGTGACCAAAACTAATATTTTCTGGAAGTAACTTCCAAACTATTGCTGAAAATTCCTAACAAGTTAAATACTTTAAACACTTCTGTGTTGAAATGCTGAAGGAGGCCACGTTGGAGATTTATGTAGATTCTGTTAGATGCTTACAGTGTATGTGTCATGATGGTGGATAGCAGAAAATCTGCAGTTAACTAGAATGCTGTGAGTGAGGTGTTAAAAAATAACATCTCATTCATCTCAGGAAAAAGTTTTGCATCCTGAAGTAATGAGGTCTTTGTCCTCGTGTAAAGGTTGCATTGCAGCCTGCTGAAGACTGTTTCAGTAGACTTGTGCCATTACTAACAGATTCTTTGGAAGACTATTATTATGCTGAAGGTTAAAAGATAATGCAAATAGTAGTTGTGTTAGTTCTCCCATAGTTAAAGTGATATCTGAAAGCACTCTTGGGGGAAAGTATGCAGTGGAAATTATGCTCTTAATAAAAGCAAACTTTTGAGGATATTAACAGTTAATATTCTATATATTATATTCTATATAGTCTAATATTCTAAGCATTCTTCCTACTCTTGTGAAATGAAAGTAGCCTGGTTGATGCTTCTTGCAAAGCCTGATTTCAAAATGCCATGGTTTTCTTTCATTTTACTTTTCCATTTCAGAATAAAATTTGCTGCTTTTGAAGTAAAGAATCTTTTTAGTGCTTTGATAATTTTCAGGTTGATTGTCTACATTTGCTTGAAACTTTTTAATAGCTTAGATGAAACTTGAAACTCTTGAATGTTTGCTTTTACATTGTTTGAACTTTTGAGTGTCTCCTTGGCTTATTATTTTAACTTTTGTGTGAGATTAAGATAATGGCTTCCTTTGCATTCAGCTCTTTGTGGTGCAGGAGGACTGCTGTCCTTTAATGCCTGTATCCTGCTTTCTTCTGATGGACTTCATATCATATGAGTTATTAAAGCTGTACTTTTTTCTTCTGCTAAGTATGTGAACAAATTTGAACAAACTTTGGGTGAGGGAACCCAAACTTGTACTTGGCTAACAACAGAATAGGTTCATACCTTAGATGCTATGTAGTTTGTTATGCCTTATTGCCATACTGATTCTCTAACTGAATACAAAATGTTGTGATATTCTGAAGTACGTTTATTTTGACAAAGATGCAAGATTTCTTTGACCAGTTGCCATACAAAATCAGCAAGATTTATAGTCAGAGCCCAGGTGTTGAACACTTGAGAAGCCAGCCAGAGTTGGATGGGATTACAGGGTATTTCAAAATGGATTTTATAACATCCTTTTGTCAAGTCTGCATGATGTTGTTCAAGCATCTCTATTCAGAACAAAAACAGCCACCTCTGACTCTTGGACATTGATTGTCAGGAAATCTTTACAACAAAGTACAAACAGACTGGGTTATGGTGTCTAAAGAGCTGTAGTGATCTTAATTAACATACTAGTCCATACCGGGTTGGAATGCAGCCTCTTTCGTAGTTAAGAGATGTTTAGGCTTAATGAGAGAATAAGAGGAGCAGAGAACTCAGACTTTCTCTGTAAGATGGTTCTAAATCTTCACCTTCTTTAATAAAGGAGTTTCTGACACTTGGCTTTGTGATGATGATGGTTATGTTATCAGGGTGACCTGCAGAGTGTAAGGGTAGAGTGCATATATTTCTTTCGTGACAGAGATCTATGTTAACCCTTTATTATGGGATGTCTATTCTTGTTAGCTGAGGAATTTTTTCAATGTTAATTGAACAGAAATAGATGTTCTGAGTTCCTGATTAAAGGAGCCTACACTGTTGTAGTAAGATCATTGAATGTAATTGGAATTAACTCTATATTCTTCTGATTACCTAATGAAAAATTACTTTGGCTTTGCACACAAATTTTCCATGCTGTGGAAAGATGCCCTGCAGTAATGTAAAAAGGGATATGAGCAGACACAACAGCTCAGTTTATCGTGTTGACTTAGAATCACATTTGTGGAAATAAAAGAGGACTTCGTAAAGAAGAAAACACTTTTCAAACTGAATTAACTGACTTCTAACTGGGAGTTGATTTCTTTCTAAAAGGAAGCAAGCAGCTTGTTTCCCAGCTACTGACTATGAGCTTGCTGCTGACAGATCAGCTGACTATGTCCACAATTGAAATAAATGCAGCTTCAGGCAGGTTACCTGAGCCATGCTTAAAGGGGAATCGTTCAACCTGAAACATCAAAAGGGAGCAACTTTGTCTACAGCAAAGAGGAACATGACTTGCAGTCTAATTGCAGATTATTGTAGCTTGACAGGCAAGAGGGTATAGTCTTAGAGAAGCCAAGAACAGAGACCTGAGCTCTGATTACACAGGTCTCACAACACTCAAGATGAAAGAGCTATTCTGCCCTTCTTGACAAGAGGGATAAGGTTATTGTATTAGTGACAAGATTGGTCACTGTGAGGATGTAAATGAGGTGGCTCAGTAGGGACCTTTCTACATGGTGCTTGCATTAGTGCATGAACTTGCTCAAGCTGGCCAGGCAGGGGAAGCATTCCAGCTCAGCAGTTTCTGCAAGTAAAAATCGCCATAGGAAACACCAACAGTGTACTGACAAACTTGCACAAGCTAATTTAGGAGATTAGAATGAAGCTGGAGTTTGTAATGTTTTGTTAAAATGTTGGATGTTCTTGTCAAAAATACTGTTTCTGATCCTTGTTAGAAGTTTGGTTATTTTTTCACAGGATGCTATCTTTCAAATTTAGTGAGTTCAAAGCTTTTAAGTATGGCTTCCTGGTTCCTTTAATGTTCTCTAATGCAGGTAAAGCAAACTAAGTCTTTGCTCTTAAAATACGTTGATTAGAAAATTTCTATTGATAATACATCAATAAAATGAGATTCTAGAAAGGAAAGAAAAGTTGCATTGGTCTTACTGGAGTGAGGAATTCAGCATCTGTTCAGCAGCAGTAGGTTGTCAGTGTTCAACTCTTGACCTGTTTGGATGCATTTGTTAGCTTTATGGAATTAAACAATTAGTTTGTGGAAAAACATTCCAACCATTCCATAAAACAGTTTAGAATCTACTTTTGATATTTAGATTTTCCATGCATGTTTAATGAATGTCAGCATTGAGAATAAAACCTGACGATGGTGTGGCCCATGAAATCATAAAACAGTGTATTTTGTTTAAATAAA
The DNA here is from genome assembly GCF_026119805.1 of Tympanuchus pallidicinctus. Classification (NCBI taxonomy): domain Eukaryota; kingdom Metazoa; phylum Chordata; class Aves; order Galliformes; family Phasianidae; genus Tympanuchus; species Tympanuchus pallidicinctus. Next base: position 11,354,242 of record NW_026294747.1, read on the forward strand.
TTGCAGTTTGTATAGATTTTTCAGAAATCAGCTTTGCCTGCGTTGACAAAGCCTCAAACCACATTTAATCACTATTTCTCAAAAGCTTACAGGGTAATCTAGGTGCGTTAGGGCTTCTGTGTTCCCCACTGATGTTAACATATTTCATATGTCAGGGTTTTACCAAAGTGGAAGAAAAGGTCCTTTTCTTTATTTAGAATTTATTCTGCTTTTCAGAACAGCACTTATGCAATACATGTTTTATTTTTCAAGAAAAATGTATTTTTAGAGGTAAGGGAAATAAAAAGGATTAAACTGCCTTCTCTTCCTGAAATAATTTCTTCTGAACTTGCGTGCTTATCTATCTTTAAATATCTATCTTTAAATATCAGTATATTTATTCTTACATGACAAATAATGCTTTCTCTAAACAACAGAACTTACTAGATTTTTTTTTTTTTGCATAATAGGCAATTATTAAAATACAAATGCTTTCCCAAGTAGACTTAAATTTTAGAAGGTCAAATTTTAGAAAAATAAGTGATTATATTGTAAGATTGAGAATAGCGTTTGATTGTAATGTCTAAACTTGGTAGCAAGAAGCTTAGAACTTATGGCATGGAAGGAGAGCAGTTGAAAGATGTATAGCTGGGATCTCAAGATCTGTATGTCTGTGACAGAGCTGGCAGAGCTTACACATCCAGTATTATTTGTAGCATTCTTTTAAAGAAGGATATGGGCACTGAGCTGTTTTGTGTTATGATAACTGTTCACTTCATTTATTCAGTATATGAATGGACAGAAAGTATGTCAGAATGTCAGAACCCACAGCCATTTTGATTTGTCCTTCTGAATGAGTAATACGTTCATAGCATCTGGTTGTATTTCTTAAGATGGAGTTTTTTTTCAGCATGTTTCCTGCTTGTGGGATCCTGTGGCATTCTCTTGGGCTCATGCAGAATTTAAATGCCAAGACATCGTCTGTCATTTGTGGAGGTAAAGATCAGTAACAGAACTGGGTCGTAAGAATGAAGATTGTAATTTATTTTTGATGTGCCTTGTTTTTCAACTCAGGTTCATTTGCATGTTTTAATGGAGGTGAATGTGTCTACAGGGAACTCTGCAACTGCAGTAGATTTAATGCATCTGGACCAAGATGTCAGACAGGTGTGTTGGGAGGAAACAGAATGGATTTCTGTGTAATTGCATGTGGGTTCCCACAGATGCAAAAGTTACTTCTGCCTGAAGTTTCCTTCATCTTCTGGTATTTTTCCTTTCCTCTCCCTTCTGTGGTACTGTATTGCTCTATGTTACATTTCACACAGATTAAATCTAAACGACAGCAGTACTTCTCAAGTGACTCTCCTTTTATTAGTGTACAACACAGGTGCTGAAAGGGATCATATATGCAGAACGTGGGGTCAATATCACTTTGAAACTTTCGATGGACTCTATTACTATTTTTCTGGGAAATCCACATATGCACTTGTGAGACAAACTGAATTAGATGAGCAGAGTTTTTCTATACAGGTAGGGATTGGACTTCTATATTCCCTTTTACTGTTTTTGAACATACTGATGCAGTAATTTTAGTAGATTAAAAATAACTTGAGATGGTAGTATAGAGGGATCTAGAATGCACATGTAATTCTAACATAATATATGCTACTAGCTAATCTTGCAAAAATTATAGAGATCTGTAAGAAAACAGTTGTCTGTACTTTCTAAACCAACTGTTGTTGTGTAAAGACTGCTAATTGTACTCAGACTTTTGGGAAGAGTGGAATTCTTTTCACATGCTGAAGGTGGGATTGTGAGTTTTAGTTGTGTATCATATGCACTGTGAAGAATTCAATTATAGTCTTAACTTTTGACAATAGTAATTTTGTTTTACAGGTGAATAATGATCCTGAATGCCTTTCTTCTCCATACTCTTGCAAACGGTCTGTTAGTTTATTCTTTTCCGGAGATGAACAAATAAAAATGAGCAGTGAAGTCACCTATAAAGGATTTGGGTAATGGTACTCACCTTTCTGAGGCTGTAATAATAGTTGTAATTTCATGATACAGTTTTAATAAGATATAAACAAGATTACTTACTTATAGCTTAAAGAAAAGAAATAAATTCATACCACAGCTGTAACCAACCCTCCTCAGCTAGAGGAGTAGTACAGATAGAGTAGTATCTGAGGGTGGAGGTATCTAACTAAACAGTAGTAATGTCAAGAGTCGTTATATCAAGTAACTAGTAGTGGTATTCCTTATTTGAGGTGTGTTGTTTTGTTTTGTTTTTTTTTTTTTTAATCCTGTCTTGCTTCACAGACTTCAGTTGCCTTCTGTTATTGGAAACTTACACATCCAGAAACTAGCTGGATATTTTCTAGTCAGGCACCAGCATGCCTTTACTCTGGCTTGGGATGGTATATCTGCAGTGTATATCAAAATGGCACCAGAGTACCTGGGCAAAACACATGGACTGTGTGGGAACAATAATGCTGTCCTGCAGGATGATCTTGAAACTAGTTATGGTGAGTATTCAAAATAATTTCAGTGGTGTAATACATTTTTTTTTCCAGGTAACTGTTACTTTGTTTAGTTTTCAATTGCAATGCTAATTGAATTTAAATGCACCATTTTTTGAAATGAAAAATGTTGTATGGAAGCACTACTGTCAACGAACAGGACTGAATTCAGTATGAATGGGAGCCTGGAGGGTTATGAGCTTTTGAAAAGCATAGCTAGAATCTGGAGTACTCCACTACTTACAGTGGTATTTGCACTTCAGATTCCTGGGACCTAAAAAATGCAATTGTACCTTTAAATGTTCACTGCGCTCTAAGCAGTTTTACATAGGAACCTATGGAAGCCTGAGCTATTACTATTGGAATTGAATAGATAATTTTATTTAGCAAATAATGAAGATCGCCAATTCCCATTTGATACAAAACTTCATTTATACTAATACTTTCAGAAGTGACCAGTGATTCTCAGAGTCCCAGTCCCTTAGATGCCAACTTCAGATACTTGAAGAGTCTTGGCTTTCAATAATTTCTAAATAAAGACCTCTATGAACTAAAAAGAACAAGGGGGAAAACAAACAAACAAACAAAAACAGGCCCACTTAAAAAATATTTCAGTCTAGGCAATCAAAACTTCTGGAGATTGTTGCTTTGGGCTCTTTAACTCTTCACTCCTCTTCTTTAAAAGTAAAACATTTCTTTAGAATACAGTTTCAAAGATCAAAGTACAATATATATAGTAGGTTTCCTTTTGCTGTTAAGGCATGTCACTCAATTTTGTAAAGCATCAGCCCATTAAACAGTTAGCTCTCTAAATCAAAATGCTTTTAAGTTAATTCTGAGATCAATAGCTCGTTGTGCTCGTTGCCATCAGACATTTCCCTACCCTCTCAACTTCCTCATGGTATCTCAGTTGCATAAAGCTGCAATTGTAGCACAAGTAGATGCACTGCATACTACTTTTATCTGAATATCTTGAGGAGAATTAGTAATGCAGATAAGGCATGATACGCATTTATGGATAATTTGAGCAGTAATCAATGTCACCGTATCTCTTTGGATTATACCATTCTTACCTAGTTAAAAGCTGGCATTGGACATATCTACTCATGAAAAGGCATACTTGTAGATGTTTACATAGATAATGTAGATAATTATATTGTACCCTTGCAGTGACTCAGGAATGCCTTATTATTCTCGAGTTTTAGGCTATCTGTTTAGAAGCATTTTAAATCTATGCATATTATTACAGATTTCTTTCCTGCTTTCATTCAAAGATGGCAGTAGGCACAGTCCTACTCCCCTAATGTCCTTCCTTGTTAGATCACCTGTTGAGTTAGGGTCTTTCTGCCCTTCTAAAACTTTTTCTCTATATTCCCTTTTAAAGGGCTTTCTGTGTCTTATAAGGACCAGTATGTTTTCAGACTTAGACCTGATTCATCTTGTTGTAGGTAGTTGTATGGTAACTACTGAGTCATGGCCTGAACCACTGATTGAGCACTTGGGGAAAGGACCCAGGCAGCCCTGGGAGTGCAGGTGAAGGCAATTCAGCTGTGTGACTGGGAGGGGTAGAGCCTGGCTCCACCTGTCCTAGACCCACTTATAGGCTGACTGCCACTAGGGGAGGATCTCTTTCAGGAGATCCTTCCCTGGTGGAACTTTTGCCTGCAAACCTGGAATCTTCTGATATGGGTAAGCAATCTTCTTCCTTTGTACTTTTCCGTAGCGTCAATCCTCCCATCTTATTTTTCTGTCCAATTGCTACAGTAATATTTGTTTGTCTCTTGTTAACATGATAGTATGTTTGTTCAGATGTTTTCTTAGTATAGCAGCATTGTCAAATCACTCTATTGACTGTGTGTCTTGTTTAGGAAAACTGACAGATGATATAACAGAGTTTGTGGAGAGTTGGCAGGAAAATCCTCCGCAAGGACAACCCACATGGGATAATTCTTTTCTCAATGAGCCACCTTGCCTGACTCAAAGCCATGAATCTTTACAGGTTTGGATCCTCATGAAAGGATTATTACCATAGTCTATATTTCTTACAAGAATTTGACTCTAAATATTCTCAACTCTCCTTTGGAGAGGTGGATTAAGAAGGCTGCTGTAACAGCATGTAGTTTATTCCTCTCTTTCACCATGCTGATCTTCTGTATAAGTTTGTAATTTAATATTTGTTCTTCTGGGGATATTATGCTGTCTGGTTAGCAGCCAAAATAAGTGTTTGAATTTTGGCTTAAATTAGTGAGAAGTTGTGAACTAGAAGCTTGTTCCAGAGCTGATTCCCATTACTTCCTTTAAGAAGGATAAGAAGGAGGCATATGAAAATAGAGTGAGAGCATGTTTTATTTACTAGTATTAAAAAAAACCAACAAATTCTGTCACTTTTGTTCACCACATCAAAATATTACTTACAAAGGAGAACTACTTTGAAGTTATAGCCCTGAAATGAAGTACTTTGAAACTAATGGTGATATGAGGCATCTTATTTCTGTTAGCTTATATTTTTTAATTTGAATAAAATGAAGACTCTTGCATTTTGTCTAGGCTTAGTTGCAATACTATCTATCCTTTTCTGGGAAAGGATATATTATTAGCATTATTATGACCTTGTATAAAGTTTCAATATTATCAATACTCTGACATGTGGAGCACTGCGTTGCTAGCCATAGCTTCTAGTTGATGAATGGACAGGGATTCCTGGTCAGCCTGAGAGAGGTCTGTTCTGTTTTTGCTTAGTATGTTATTCTGCTTAGGTTTACTTTTTAAAACTTTCACAACTCTCTTTAATTTCAGAGAGCATATGCTCTGTGTAATATTCTACTACATCCTCCATTTGAACAATGTCACGAATATGTGAGCCCTCTTCCTTTTATGGCAAGCTGTACCAGTGATCTTTGCATGTAAGTGAATGTTTTTGAGAGAATATTGAAAATTATGAAAAACATTGTCCTTTATTGTGAGAGTGAGTTCTAACTAACTGGTAACAACAGTAATGTGGCTCTTTTCTGTGTACTGATTATCTGAAATTCTTTTAAGAAGTTAGAATGCGTTGCTTTTTTCACTCCTAGTTGTACTGTCAGATTTCTGTGGAATTGTTTGTTTGGTGTAAGCATGGCAAGGCCCAGTTATTAGTTTATTAGTAGTAATAAACATTTATTAATTTACCTTTCCTTGAGTATGGCATTTATTTTCATGCTGAATATATGACATCATTAGTATTTTGAATCTTAATGAAAGGTAACTGTGAATAGATTAATTGGGCATTCCTAAGCAGTAAACATTAATTGAACAAAACTTGAAATTACTTGCATGCTCACAAACTATTTGAGTTTATGCTATCATTTAAAAATCTCCTTTCAAAGCAGCTTTGACTGTTTGTAAGGCAGGGCAGAAAACTATTTCTATTTCTTGCACCATGACAACACTCTGGTGGAAATCTTATGCCTTCTTCTGAGTGTTCTGTTGGACACTGTTTCTCTTCTAAAAACCCAGACCCCTATTCACATCTCTCTTTATTGCTGTATTGCTGACTTCAATGGATTTCATGTCAGGTTTCCAATATATCGATCTTCTGTCTTCAAGCATAGTAGAATGACATATCCATTTAAGACTTTTAGCCTCTTCAGTAAACACGTTAAAGCTATATTAATGTAAACTCAAACTGTTCTAGTAGGCAGTGTAGGAGCAGTCATGAGATTGAAAGAAAGACAAAAATAATATGACAATTTTTGTTTGTTGTAAGGTCAGCAGTTGATAATGCAACTTGGTGTCGAGCATTAACTGAATATGCCAGAGCATGTGCCCAAGCAGGGAAACCTCTTCATGGATGGAGGAAGCACTTTCAGCCATGTGGTATGCAGACATCTCAGTACTTGGAAATACTGCACAGTAGTTGATTGCTCTTCACAATTTACTTTCTTTCCTCCTATTATAAACAAATATAGTTATCAGTGAAAGCATAACTATGGACTCCATTGCTGTGTACAAGTTGGGAATTTTTTTGATATGTGTAATCTGTGCTGAGTATATTAAGTATAAGCTTAGTCCTTAAAGAGTCCCTGATAATCAGTAAGATTGAAATGTTTTTCTCATGGGGCTACTCTTTCAAATATTGACCAAGACTTCATAGATTTCTGATATGCAAAATAAATCATGACTGTTAAAAATCAATTTGAATTACACTTGAAGTCTTCATGTTAGAAATCACAAGAAGTAAATTTGAAAGAGATCGTCTTAATTTGTCTGTCTGGAAAACAAGAAACAACATTGTTTTATCTTTCATGAAAGAAACATTTCCCATGTGCTTCCAGCAATGTTGGTTAATGAATATTCTATTGTTTGCTATGTTGATCTCACAGCTTTGCTGTAAGAAATGTCCTACCTGTCCTGTGACTTAAGATTTGTTTCTTGATGCACCTGCAACAGACAGACTATGGATATATGAATATTCTGTTTGCATGTTAGAAAGTCATTGTATTGTTGGTACAGATAACATATTCGGTTGAGTTACCAAAGAGTAAATACCTGAAATCAGTGTGTGCATCTGTTCATGTCATGGGCCAGTAGCCCAAGAGCTGTTTGTTTCTCTATCTTTTCTGTTTTGTAGTGATTACCTGTCTTGAACCACTGACCTACAATGAGTGCATCAACTGTTGCCCTGCTTCATGTCATCAGCAATCACAGTGTATTGACAGTGAACTTCCTTGCATTGATGGATGCTATTGTCCAGATGGTAATAGTTTTGCTACTCAGATATATATTAGCTGGTGCTACTTTATTTTCTGATTGCTTTCCCCCAGGTTTACATGGCCTGTAAAGCATTCATAATAATTCTTTATAAACACCGTGCAAAGAGGGTGTGGATAACTTACTGTGTTTATCTCATTTGGTGACAAGAGGCTTTTCCTCAATCTAGCAAGTAGGAATATTTTCAGCACAGATCCAAATTCCAGGTGTAGAGTTCTGTAGTTGGGTAAAAAATGTGCTTTGCTCTGGTGATTATTTTATGTATAGTGAAGCCAGCCTCCCAATTCTTGTGGTTGCTGCTTGGTTTCATTTTATTTTTTCCTCACAAAGGATGTCTGCGGTTTCAGGTGTTCATGAGAGCATGAGTAGAAATCATTCGTGAGGCTAGAAACAAGTTTTATACTGAGACATTTACTGTTGTATGGTTCTGGCAAGCAAGATATTTGGTAATTCAGCCTATAGCAAAACTCTGCACTTGATATTTTTATGTCTAGTTTTCATCTTCTTACTGACTTCTTATGTATATAATTTTATCTGATCATTATAGAGAAAATGATATGCCATAGATCCTTGAACCCTGTCTGCTCTAAGTGTGATCATCTTTGTCACATGCTTCATCTTATATGGGCTAGTAATCTCTTTTAGTTTCTGGATCTCTAATAGTTGAATAATTGAAAAACAAAACAGCCCTTTCCTCTACACCTTCCCCCCCTCCAAAAAAAAAAAAAAAAAAAAAAAAAAACAAACAAAAAAAAAACCAACCAACAACAAACCTGCTGTAGTAAAATAAGGGCCAAACAGTGCCTTAAAACAGAGTCAAAGATTTATTAAGCTGTCAAAAAAAGTCAAGTATACCAAATAAAGCAGCATGTTTTTTTTTTTTTTCCATGTTATTGAGCAGTACTAATACATCTCAAGCAATTTAGGAATAGAATATAAAATGACTTCAAAATAGCCCACAACTTTATATCCTACAACTTTATATTCAATGGAATATGACCATTTGTTGCTCCCAGTTGTCTATTGATATTTATAAATATTTCAATCTTTCTTCCTTTTTCTTCTTCTAGGCTTAATTTATGAAAATGAATTGTGTGTCAAGCCTATGGACTGTCCTTGCGATTACCATGGCAGTTCTTTTGAAGTAGGCTCTGTGGTTTATGAGGAATGTAATAATTGGTTAGTACTCTTTCTTTTAATACTGTAGACGTACTGCTTCCATTGTTATGAGAGAGAGGGAGAGATGGCACTTAAGGCCTATTGGACAAAATTGACAAATCACTACATTTTCTACATACAAAACTGTTGTTCCCTAGACAACTAGTTGCTATTAACAGACATATAAAAGAAACTATAGATCTGTTAATGGAGAAGAAGAGCAAATCATGGATATTGCAGAGAGTAAGGGAATATTTAGATTTTTTTTTTCTTGAACTCTAAAAGCGATCTGGAATTAAAAATTTTAGTAGGAAAATTACTTTGACTTTTCTTTCTTCTGTTGTTGCTTTTGGAATCCAGGAAAAACAACTGAGAATAGCCATATACCTTTCATATTGAGATTTTATTTTGTAACCTTTTTGCCTTTATTTCAGCACTTGCATTGGAGGAAAATGGATTTGTACCAACCTTACATGTCCAGGTATGTTTTTTTTTTTTTTAAAAAAAAGTCTTGGTTACTTAACCTTTTTCAGTGACTATGAATTTTTGAGATAAAATATTGATGCTCATTTTAAATTTTCCCCCAGTGCATTTTCTATACAGTTGGGTTTTTTGTTTGTATCTGCTTATTAACATATTCATACACAGATTAAATTAATAAGTGCTCTAAATAGCAGATGTGCCTTTCAACTTAGCTCAGTACTGCATGTGCCCTTAGGTCGCTATAGTGCCTCTGATAGATGATACTACCTGATTGTTCTTGGCTTTCAACTGAAGCTTCCTCTGCGGTCTCCAATTGATAGACTTGCAGATATGTTTCATGGAAGAGTTTCCAAGTGCAAGAGTACTATTTTTTTTTATTTTTATTTTTTTTTTGCTTTTCCTCATGGTATTCATGCCTAGTGATGTTGTAGCTAGGCATTAGACAAAAGCCTGTTAATTGTTTTCCAAGCTGCTTGTCAAACGAGGAATGCAGCTCTCATTTCACCCATAAACAACAAAGCTACAGAGCTTAGTTAAAAGGATTTTGCATGTTAGAGGATACTCATAGCCTCATGGTTTATACAGCTATTAATAGAATCAAGCACTGATCTAAGAGTTGTGAAACAGTGTTTCTGGAAATTGGTTTTTAGAGCCACACATCACACTCAAAGGCAAGGAGTGTACATTATTGTGTCATTGCAGTGGTGGAACTGCTTCAATATTTTGGCCTGGCATCAGATACAAGCTTTTTTTTTTTTTTTTTTTTTTTTAAATAAGGCTAGGGTTCAGTTCCTCACCGTTTTCCTAGTTCCTGTTTATAATGTAAGCACAATTTTATAAACTATAGCATATATCAGGAATAACACTTCATAATACATAATACTTTGTCTACATACTTAATTCCATTATTGTATTTCTCAGCTGAATGTTCAGTTTCGGGAGACATTCATTTTATGACATTTGATGGACGTGAATACACTTTTCAAGCCACTTGCCAATACATTCTAGCAAAAAGTCGTACATCTGGAGAGTTTACAGTATCCTTGCAAAATGCTCCCTGTGGACAGGTAAGGCTTAGAAATTCCTTGTTACGTTTGTATCTTGAAGGGAAAATATATATTAAGGAAGAAACAATGTCAAAGCCATTGAATACATTGAAATTATTAGCAACAGTTGTCCTCACTGATGAAATAAATGGGAGCAAAAGCATTCAACTAATAGGAAGGATCCTGCCAGTGTTCTCATCTGGTGTTCACTGAAGTCATTCAATAGTGCGCTGTGATTTTTGTGGCAAATCTTGGATGACTTGTTTTCTTTCAGCTTTCTGGGTCTTTGTGGCTTTGCAATGAGCCCAAAACTATCTTACTGCTTATTACTACTAGAAAGAAGAACGAGGCTGTCAGTTTTTTGTTGTGGGTTTTTTTTTTTGGTTTTTTTTTTTTTTTGCATTTAGAATATAGATTTCTCATTTGGCTTTGTTCTTGCAGCTTGAAATTCACTTTATGTTGATGTAGGAAATTTTGGGTAGCTTTTGAACAAGTCTCTTGGCTTTAGGTATAGATATGTGTCTGTGTTGCTGTTGAAAGTTTGTAGTCTGTACAGCCAAACACCCATGTGCGTATGTATAGCTGATGCTGTGGATGCTACTTCATTGGAGTTCTGATACTAAATACAGAAGTCAAAAATGTATTTCATTTGCTTTACATTGAAGATCTCATCTCTTGTTCTGTGTAGATTGCTGAACGTGTATTATACTGTTGTACTTGTGAGGTATAGAACACTAAGATTTTCATTGGAATTGCATGTTGCTAGTATGCTTTTTCTCGAGTTGCAACAAGGTATAGTATTTTACTCAGTGCATTTCAAGTCATGTTGCAGTCATGAAGCTTCTCTGCAACTTATATTGTTCATACACTTGACATTGCCTTGGGAAGACAAATGGTCATGCCATGTTTTCTGAAGTCATATTTCAGTGAAATCTATTTCTTCTAGTGCAACAAAAGCTACCTGAGTCACAGAGAAGACCTTTAAGTAGAAGGAAGTCATATGAAACTGTCACTGAAAGTTCACCATAATAGAAATTTTATAGTATTCAATGGAATAAAATAGAGTAGGTAGAATTATAGTTAAAAAAGAAAATAAAAAGTAATAGAATTAAATGGTTATCTGGACACAGATACAGGATGGGAGATGAGTGACTAGAAAACAACTTTGCAGAAAGGGATCTGACAGTCAAGAGTGCTGACTGCATTGTAGGGTGTGTTGAACACAGTGTGTAGACACCAGATCACAAGAGGTGATTCATGTGCAGTATTTAGTGCTGATGCTACTTTGCCTTGAATATTGTGCGCAGTTCTGGGCTTCACAATATAGAAAGGATGTTAAAGTCCATGAAGCTTGTGACAGTCTCTTGTATGTTTAAGTTGTCCTGTAGTACACTGTTACCAAAACTGGCAGAAACTTGCTTTTTGGTTTAGTAGTTCTAATGTTTTTGTTGAGGAAGGTGAGAGACAAATTAGTTAACTATCTGTAACACTCCTGACACTGCAAATGCCTTGTATATTCTTTGCCCTGGGTGAGGAATTGTGCTTAAGGCATTCAAGTGGCTTGGAGGTGGGGAAAAAAAGACTTTGGCTTTTACTACATGTGGGCTTCCTATTTCAATTTGCTGTTAAAAAACTAACCTGATCAGTCCCTAGTAAGAATAGACTGCTACAAAGCTTTGAATGGAGTATTCTGAACATAACAGCCAGGTAGTTGAGCCAAGGCTTGGGTGATCTTTTCCAGAGTTAAATGCTGCTAAATCAGTTATTGGTAGGAAAATAGCGAGAGAATATGAAGATCAGTTTGTGTGTACTGTAATTCAAAAGCCTGGAGTTTCAGTGCAGTTGTTTGGGTGCCTAACTATCAAAAGGATACCACTTGGCAGAAGGACTGCTTTACAGTTCTGTAGGCACCAGACAGACTCTTTGGCGGGGTCTGTGGTAGTAGAACAGCAGGTAAAGGTTTCAAGATCCAAGAGGGTAGATTTAGCTTGGATTTAAGGAAAAAGTCTTACACAGTGAGGATGAGGTACTAGAACAGGTTGCCCAGTGATGTGGTTGATGCCCCATCCCTGGAGACTTTTAAGGTGAGGCTGAATATGGTCTTGAGCAACCTGATCTAGCTGTGGTGTCCCTGTTCACTGCAGGGGAATTGGAATAGTTGGCCACCAGGTGTCCCTTTCAACTCTAAGAATTCTACAATTCTTGATTCCCATTTATAAAAATGAATGAATTGAAATGGGAAGCTAAAAGATTTGTTATGTAGAACCTCATTTTCCAATAGTTGGAGATTTGTATGCTTTTAAAATTCTGACCATCTTTTCAGTTATCAGTTCCATGGCATTGAAGCAGATTAAAAAGCGTAGAAAGAAAACACCTGAGGAGATTTTTTAGTTCTGAGTCACAAAGAGTTCAGTCATCTCATGCTTTAGAGCTGATGACATGAACTGTCATCAGGCAACAAGTGATTTGAAAATGTGGAATTTTGTTTAAGCGCTTCTCGGAGTGAGAATCAGTCAAGAGCTCAGCACAGCTTAACCTTATCTAGGTTTCAGGTGACAACCTCGCTGTCTTTGTAGTCTGTATGATGAGAAAGTAGTCTGAATATAGGATTTTTTTTAAAATGTGGAGTGAGAGAAATGGCTGTCCTTGTGAAAACACTTGCTGAAAGTTGGCAAGGGCAGTGCTGTGAAAGGAGCAGTTCATTGAAATGGAGAATAATTGTCAAACAGCATTTCTTCAGTTTTGAGTATGAAGGAATAACGCAGCTTTTGTACTATTGTGTAGCAATGTATGTACTATGGAGAGTTGTTCCCTTGGCTCTGCTCTGTGGGTAGGAGCTTGCATGTTTTATTTTTAGCTTCTTAAAAGGTAGGTGAAATTCTGTATTCGTAGCTGCTATTTCTGAATGATATGTACAGAAACTCTTAGTGAAGAAGCTGGAGAACAAAATAAATAGGAGTGTTGTTTGGCAATTCAGATGTCTATCTTTGCCAGCAGTCTAGGTGAGGTGGTTGAACTGATGAAATATATCTCCATATTATTATTATAATTCAATATTTTAAAGTTTCATTCTGTAATGATGGATGACTTGCATTATTTTTTAGAGATGTTGAAATTCTGAATGCATTTTTTTTTTTTTTATTCTTTACTTACCACTTTGCATTCATGGTACTTGAAGGACAGAGAGATGATCACTGTCTATTTCAGCATGTGTCTGCCACCTAGTAATGTTCAGAAATCTTGGCAGCTGTAGTGGCTGTTCTTGGGATGTAAAGTAAGACTTCATGTTAGGCAAATCTTAGTGAAAGTCACTAGGAATACAGATCTTTGAGCTGAAAGTCTTCATCTACTATGTACTGTTAGTGGTGCTAGTTTGACTGTCCAAAGATAGGATTTTTTTAAAGGGATTTTTGTTCAGTGCCTTTTTCAATGTTGAAGGTGCTTGACATTTTACTTGATAAAAACATCAACAGGTAAGTCTTTACTGCAAGCAGTGGAACTGTAGCGCAGCCCCCAGCAACTCTCCTGGAGGTTTCTGTATAGCTACTCAGGATTGAAATCCAATCAAGGAAAAATTTCCCTCAGAAAGACCTAGGTCACACTCCAGTGACTTCTGCATATATCTGCGTATGTTTATCACAAGACTTAAAAGATGCATAATCAAGAACAGAGTAAAATGAGCTTATGCAGTGTACCAAAAGTAAATAGCCTTTTGTCTTTGTGCTTGAGTGTCTTTTAAATGGGTACAAGATCTTGCAGTGACAGAGCTGGAACAGAAGAAACAGCAGTTAGGTGCTGACCTCTTTCCTCAGCACACTAAGTCAGTGTAAATAAGCCTTAGAATCTAGAGCAGAGGTATAATAGGAGTGGCAGAAATTTAATTCCTTCCTGAAACAAGGAGAATGTAATAACTCCCATTTTTGAGAAAGGAAGATGTGGGGATCTACAGGCTGGTGAGCCTCATGTATGTGACTAGAAAGATCATGGAGCACATCCTCCTGTAAACTTTGTTAAACCACATGGAAGACAAGGAGTTTTGATTTGAGACAGCGTAGCTTCACCAAGAGTAGATTGTTCCTGACCTATTTGATGGCTTTCTATGATGGAGTGACAGCACTGGTGGACAAAGGAAAGGCAACAGATGTTGTCGTGTAAAGCCTTTGATATAGTTCTGCACTACACCCTTATCTCTAAATAGGAGATAAATGAATTTGAAGATTGAACTGTTAGGTGGATAAAGAATGGGTTGGATAGTCACATCCAGAGGATTGTGATCAATGTCAAGGTGGAGGCCAGTCACGAGTCCAGGGTTATGACTTGGAACCTGTGCTCTTCAACATCTTTATCAATGACAAAAACAGTGGGATTGAGTGCAGTTATGTAGATGACACCAAGGTGGGTGCTACAGAAGAAAGGGATGCTATCCAAAGGGACCTGGACAGTCTTGAGAAGTGGGCCCAAAAGAACTGAGTGTGAGATATTGTACTTGGATTGGAGCAATCTCAGGTGTGTGTACAGACTGGGAGAAGAACTCATTGAGAGCAGCCCTGCAGAGGAGGACTGGGAGTCCTGGTGGACAAAAAACTGGATAAAAGCTGTCAGGGTAACTTCTTGTAACTCTAAAGACCAGTTGTATCTTGGGCAGCACTTAAAGAGGACCTGCCAACAGGGCAAGGGACAGGATTGTCCCCCCTCTACATTGCCCTTGTGAGGCACCATCTGGAGTACGGCTTCCAAGACTTATGTCCCCAGCACAGAAAGATGTGGAGCTGTTTGAGAGGATCCAGAGGAGGGTCATGTGTATGATCAAGGGGCTGAAGCATCTATCATATGAAGAAGGGCTGAACGGCTGGGCTTGTTTAACATGGAGAAGGCTCTAGGGAGACCTCATTGTACTTAAAAGAAGCTTATAAACAGGAATGAGGACTTTTTACATGGACAAACAGTAATAGGATGAAGAGGAAGGGCTTTAAACTAGAAGAGGAGAGATTTAGGTTAGGTGTTAGGTGTTAAGTTTTTTCTTCAGGGTGTTTGAGGCACTGGCAGAGACTGTCCAGAGAGACTGTGCGCCCCATCCCTGGAGGCATTCAAGGCCAGGTTGGACTGGACCCTGGGTAGCCTGGCAACCCTGCTAATTGCAGGGGCTTTGGAACAAGGTCGTTTTTAAGATTATTTCTAGTGTGTGCCCTTCTGGGGTAAAAGTAGATTCTGATTTTTTTTCAGGATGTAGCAAGGTGAGAAAGTAGCATGCTGAGATGTCAAAGATTGAAACTCTCACTCCATCTCTATGCCTGATCCACTGTGCTAGAGAATTTTTCTCATAAAATTGATGAATTATCAGTTTCATTCTAATAATAAAATTCTAATAGTCTTCTGTCACTAATGAGCATTATTGTGTCAGATGTACTGAAAGCAAAGGATAATTAGCTTTTGAAGTCCTAACCTGGAAACTTTGATAGTAACCAAGTAGTGTTAATCATCTCTCTGGCTAGCTGCCCTGTTATCTGGTACAGGTGTATTTGTTACTGTGATACACTAGATAAATTCAATATTTGGTAGCTTGTGCTGCATTCCAGCTGGTATGTTGTCTAGATGAAGATCGCTCATGTAACATGAGTTGTGCAGGAATACTAAGTAGCTTGGGACTTCATTTAAGTATCACAGGACTTCTTTTAGGATTTTTCTTAGACTATCTCATGAGCAATTCTATCTACTTATTTGATTTTTTTTTTTTTTCTTCCTGCTGAAGTTTATAAATTGTCAGCTGTTAGGCTTTTATGTCTTGCTTTGATCCTGGGAATCATCCATCTCCAACTGTAATTTCATTAGTTTTAGGTCAAAGTATGCTCTTTTTGAAGTTAAAATGACTGAATGAAGGTTTGAAAATAAACAAATCTATCTGTAACTTAGCTTAGGCCTTAAAGAAGTTCCTTAGAAATACACAAATAATGGGCCAAAATCACAAATGGAAAGAAATATCTAGTTTCACATAGCACACGTGCTATAGCTGATTCCTGCTTTGATGGAAGCAATTAACTTGTATTAGACTCTTCATCTTTAAGCTGATGTAGAATTTTCCTGTGGCCATCAATTTTCTTTCTGTTGTGAGACTTTAGCACATCAGCCTCAATACTTTGCTTTTAGGATTTTGATTGATTAGATTTTGATAATGTTGACAGTTGAGTACTGAAGAATAAAATGTAAGTCGGTAAGGCAGATGAAGTTAATCTAAAATATTTTTTTCAATATATTTCCTGCTGAGTGAAGTACTCTTTTTTTTTTTTTTAATGATTTTCCTAAATTTATATTTTCTTTGAATTAGAGAATTGAAATTATGGGAAGAATAAGCAATGCAATGGTAATAAAAGCAAGTCAGGCCAGCTGGGTGCTGTGATATGTTGCTGCTTTTTTTTTTTAATCAGTATTAAATTAGGGAGCTTATGAATATATTCCACAATTCTTCTCTTAGAAATAATGAACTTAAAAGCTGGAGTGTGGTGGGTTTTTTTTTTGTTGTTTGTTTGTTTGTTTTAGAAATGAGTGACAATATAGTTTTATCTTTCATTACTTTGAAAAAGTGATGTACATTGAATATGCTGTAAGGGAACCTGGGTTTATCAGAACACTTTAAAGAAAAAGAATTCAAAATCAGACTTGTGTCCTGCTGTGTGGATAATGCAGCTTTGTTTGTGTACAGGAACTCACCCACAGTGTGTTTTGGATCAGTGGATATCATGAATCGCACATGTCTTTGTAGTAAGCCCTGGAAGGGCTGTTTACATTTTTATTTTCATATCCCACTTTTAAGCTGTGTTGGCTTAATGTGGTAGAGTTGCATCTAAACATACATTTGAAATGATTAGAAAATTGGTTTTATCTTAACAATCATGCTATATGTTTTTAAAGTGCAATCTGCCAGGAAGCAGCATAAAGCCGATAATTTTCAATTTCTTCTTGTTAACTTGCAGTCTTATTTAACATTCATCCTGCTTAAAATCAACTGTATCTTTAAATTGCTGTCTTTTGTAGAACCAGGATGGGTCATGTATCCAATCAATCAGCATTATTCTTAAGCAGGATCCCAAGAGGCAAGTGACTCTGACTCATTCAGGAGATGTTTTGATATATGACCAGTACAAAATTAACCTGCCTTATGCAGATGGTAAGGAACAATATATGAATGTACAATGCTTATCAAGTGCTGAAGCAGTGTTTTGGTGCCATGTGTATGTTGCGATATCATCAGTATTGTTAACATACTAATGCTAAGTGATTGTTGATGATCATTTTTGATGAAATATTTCATAGTTTAGCTGCTAGCATATGTTGTGCTCTGATGTTAGGAGTTGTACTGTGCTAGTTTCTCTTATGTTAAGATAAAGTACGTTGTGTCCCCCCCAAATACCATCCTTCATAAGGCTGCTTAGTTTTCTTGAGGCAACGTGATTTTCTCTAATTAATTTTCTCTACGTAATTTTCTCTAATTCTCTAATTTCTCTTTTTGTTTCAATGAGGTTTGTAAATGTTTCCCTCTGAAGATACTAGCAAGTATTTTACATATGAATATATGGCTGTGTTCTGTGAGGATCGGTGCTCGCTTTAGGATGATATGCAAACCACGAGTTCATTTGATGTCTGGGGGATATGTGACTGTTTGGGAATCCTTACAAGGGACTTCAATACAGGAAGAACATTGCCACTGCTAGAACTAGGTTGTCTGAAAGAAGTGAATGGAAATACTGTCTCCAGTGTTGACATCTTGAAATTGATGTACTTTCTTTAGTTAATTTGTATGAATATTTTGGTGAACTCCAGATGCATTGTTACTAAGTTTGACTGTCATTAATTTCTTACTTTTTTCTTTTAAAACATAACTTTTTGTAATAAAACAAGAGTTTGGGGCCAGAGTATGAAAAAAGTCACTTATATTAAACAAAAAAAAGTAAAGTGAAATGACAAGAACAAAATGCAAGTTATAGGCAGGTTTTCTTTGCCCTTCAACAATCTCTATTCTTATTCACTAGATTTATTTGAAATACGAAAACTCTCCTCTGTATTTCTTCAAGTAAAGACACACATTGGATTACAGATACTATATGACAGAGAAGGACTGAGGCTTTATCTTCAAGCTGATGGACGGTGGAAGGATGATACTGTTGGACTTTGTGGAACCTTCAATGGAAATATGGAGGATGATTTTTTGTATGAGTACATGAATATTTACAATTAGAATGGTGAATCGGCTGTACTGAGCTAAATAGATGGCTGAAAAAATGTTTGAAGATTCGGTTTTAGTTGGCTAGATAGTAGGTTTTAGTTTGCAAACAGAAAAACTGTCCTTCAACTACAGAATTTCAAAAACACGTTCTGTATAGAGTATTTTAATGTAAAAACACAGTGAAATGCATACCATTACTAAGGGATAGTTTATCTGAACGTTTGTCCAGAAGATGGACTGCCCTCTGTAACAGACTACATCCCTGCCCACAATCCTTTGTCTGTTCAGCTTCTATTCTCTACTGCAAGTTCTAATCTGCTTTTGCCAACAGAGCCTCCTTTGTTCAGTGCCTGCAGGTCAGCAAAAGGAATTGACTGTTACCTGAACTTCACTTGCAGTGTTGCAGTGAAAGATGGTCAGAGCTGCATGAGCATCATAGTAAATAGGCAATTCAGGCTAAATAATTGGCCTCCAGAAGGTGAAGAAGCCTCATGGAAGAGGGGATAGAGGAATGGGAATTTAGAATACATCAGAAGGCTTGGTTAATGAAGGAAAAATAATCAGCTTTAAAGAAGACAATAGGAGAATTAGTCTCAGATTTGGAATATGAGTCAAAATTGATTGAAAAAATAGCACTAAAAAAATAGAAAAGAGGAAATAGTATACTGAGTTTTCAAATAATTCATTTTTTAAGGTTAGAAGAATTTCCATAGACACTGCTGTCTTTTGCAGCACATCCACCAGAGGTATTACTAGTTATGTGCCTATACAACCTTTTACCTAGTGTGCAACACACCACGTTTAAGATATAGTTTTGATTATTCTTTATACATAATGTGTACAGAGTTATTTCAATCAAAATCTGTTTTTCAGTTTCTGCTACACGTCTTCTTAACTGAGCCTCATGGATATCCAATTGCTTTTTCACTTATCTCTGGCCCATTGAATTTCCATTCCCTCTTCCTCCTCCTCTCAGAGAATTGACAGCCAGAAAAGTCAGCTACTCGGTGTCAGTCATGAAATTATAGACAGAGGAGAGATCAAAATGGATCAAGTATCACTGAGGAGGCAGAAATATGAACAAGAGAGTGCATACTTTCTGGACAGCAGCGCTACTTGCAAATCCTGCGAAAGTGGAACTTGGTCTGATTTGATCTGAGCTTTCATGCAGAATATCTAATGATCCTAGATCACATCATCATTTTCTTTTCTGTGCTTTTGCCTGGAAAGAAAGAGACAGGTCTGAAACTTTACCTGATGGTTTAGTGCTTTGGGGATGAGTGCAGTGGAAAGGGAACTTGAATTAGCTGTGTTGAAGGCTATAGTAGAACTGATATTGATTACAGTTCTGAAAATTCACTGTCTCTTTTGTGACTGATTTATATTTTGTTAAAGATCTCCAGTTGGAGTAACTGAAAGCACTCCACAGCTGTTTGGAAATGCGTGGAAAACATTATCAGCATGCGTTCTTGTGCACGATAGTTCACAAATGGATCCATGTGATATTCATCTGCAGTCAGGTGGGCAGTGATCAATTTTATTGTCAAATGCATTAGTACTTATTGCATCTGTGACGTTTTCCTAATTGGAAGAGAGAAATGAAACAAACCAGTCCTTTCCACTGACAAGATATAGTGAGATTTATTAAGCTCAGTCCTCTAACAAACCACATTATTGAAGTGTGTTCTGGGACTTCCGTAAGCACATGAAATACTCTTTTTTTCTAGTAGTAACGTTTTTATTTTTGACCATTACTGAGCACACATTAAATGCATTCCAAAATAAGATATTAAGGTGGGTGTTGGAGCTTATGTAACAATTTCTTAATATTCTTGTCTTCTTTGTGGTGGTGTCACTCCAAGCTTGCAGCTCTAAGCGTGGTTGCAGCCTTACCTAGCGTGAAACAATGTGTGACAACAGGTTATTCTTTACAATGCAGACTGAAGTAGTTGCTGAGTATAACTTAAACTACAGAAATACGTACTCCTGTGTTGTTATGAAAGGAAGTGGATAGAGTTTAGTGTCTTGTACCTAACCTACATCAATGAATAAAGATAGATGACTGCCTGCATGTTGTACTTCTTCAGATATCTTAAAATGATTCTAAGAAAAAGCTCAAAACTGAGTAGCTAACTTTTCTATCCTTCAGTACAATTGTGTTGATATGAAAAATAGTAATGTATATATATATAGAATTTGTCTATATCAATAGCAAAGATTAAAAAAAACACAAAAAACAAAAACAAAACAAAAAAAAAAAACCCTCTTCTTAAACTCCTCCACTGAAAGTGTTTTATCTGTTATTTGTGTAGCCTCTTATGCAGCGGAAGCTTGTAGCATCCTTACGAAAGACGTTTTTGCTCCATGCTACCCTTATTTGAGTCCCATTCCCTATTTTGAGCAGTGCAGGAAAGACACTTGCAAATGTGGACAGAATTGTTTTTGCTCTGCTCTGGCTCATTATGCTCATCATTGCAAAAGATTTGGAATAGTAATAGATTTCAGAAGAAGCGTTCCAGACTGCGGTGAGTTGTCTTTAACTTCTAGTCATAATAATTACTCTTTGAGGACTTGAATTAATCCACTTCTGTCTGATACTCATTTAGTTTTATTTTCTGATTGTCATTTTATCATGGTGCACAGGACAAGGCTCTTTTTCTTGGTAGGAAAAATGTGACTTTAAATGTCTCATCATACCTGTGTTACTATTATTCATTGGCTGTGTAAATATATTTCTTTTCTCATAAACACTAGGTTAATCTAATTCTTTAAATGAACCCTTGACAAATGAGAAATTTTGTTGCCGTACATAGCAGTTTTATTTGGATTGTCATCAACTTCTACTCTGATAATCTCCAAGAGCTTATTTTCTTACTGTCAATAGCACTAACGTGCATATTGACTGCTGACATACATGTGTGTAATTCATCTCACTGATATTTTAATTAAGATGAATGGAAGAATATACGTACTATAGAAATAGCCAAAGCTAACTTCTGTTTCTGGTTTGTAGTATTTTCACCTGTAGAGGAGTGGCTAATGTTATTTAATTCCTCATTTTACATGAACTTTTAGTGATGCCCTTGTGCATTTTTGGAAGTTTTAGGGTTAGGGACTCATAAAACAGCCCTTAACTGACAGCTGTGTTGTGCTAATAGGCTTTGCTCCATAAGCAAGACTGAAAATCTTATCTAAAGAACATTCAGAAATTCCACATTGCGTAAATCATCACGTCATCTGGTTATCCATGTCATAATGTATAATAAAGAGGATTTTTGAAAGTTTGTCCTGCTGAAGTATCTCATGCCAGATTATCTATATATGTACTCTAAAAAAAGCCCAGCTTGATTAAACTTTGTGGCAAAGTTGGTGGTGCCTACTGTTACGGAATGAAGCTGTTTCAAAATATTTAATTTTCTTTTGCTTTTAAAAAAGCAAGTGTAGATTTTCTAGAGCATATGTAAAAAGTCATGCTTGTGGGGTTTAAAAGATTAATCTTTTTAATATAACAAGCACTTCAAATCTGTTTTTTTTTAATGTAGAACTTTATGGAATGTATAAGAAAAGACGGTATGTGCAACAGCTGTAAAGTGCACACATTTCATTTACAGTTTCTAATATTTCCACTAAGATGCTGTATGTCTTCCAAAGGCCATGTAAAAAGCCATACATTTGGGAGTTAGAGGAAAAAACTTGAACAGTCCAGTTTTCCTAATCTGTATTCTGGATTAACTGCACAGACTTAATTGTATCTGTTATTACTGTAGATTTACGTCTGTGTAGTGTACACAGTGTAGTACCCAGATAGCAATTTTAGTGGAATTTCATGTAATTGGGAATGAAAGAATGGAGATGTTTATCAGAAAACTGTTGGGAGCTACTCGAGTCTCTTGCATGGTAATCTGAGAGATTTTCTTCATTTGGACAGCTCTTTCATGTGAAGATACAAAGGAGTACAGTACTTGTGTATCTACCTGTGGCAGAACCTGCCAAGCACTGTCTGTGCCAGAGACATGCAGCAGTGATTGTGTTGAAGGCTGTGCTTGTCCCTTTGGAATGTACTTGGACTCCAAGACTGAAAGATGTGTAGAGAGGTAGGTAAAGTTGCGCTTCTGATAGTTACACTCACTGTCTTACACCATTGCCTTTACGTGACATTTAAACATCAATAAACATGAAACACATAGATACTGTGCATTAGCAAAATTGGCAGGAACTTAAGTACATGGAACCTGCTTGTTGATCAAAAACAATTGGAGTATTTAAATTCATCAGGCACTGACAAAGCTGGTGGTCACATACTGCCTGTTTCTGGCATATGAGAAACACAAAATGTCTCCATTGTTATATGAAGGTTGCTGATTGTTTGTTGCTGATTTCGCAGGGAATGCAATTAATTTTTTCCTTCAGTTTCTGAGGTAATCAGAGTTACTTTTATTTTCTCCTACTCTAGAAATGAATGCCCCTGTTATTTTCAAGGAATCGACTATCCACCTGGAGACAATGTCATCACATCTTTGGGCAAATGGTAAGAGAATAAAACTGTTCTTTCATCTGACAGAAATGTGCTCTCTGTCTCTGTTCTGAAAACTCTAGCAGATCATTCTATTTACTCCGTTTTTTGTTGTTGCTGTTAATGTTAAACACAGAAAAATCCTGCATTGATTTCTATGCATATTTGGATGGAGCTTCTTTAGAATTTAGTTTTTCAAGTTGCTGTGCTTGCATTTCTTTATGCTGAAGTGCAGATTAGAATGAAAAGCTGCTGTCATTAGATAGATTCATACTAACACAGAGCTCTGGAAAACCCCAGCTTTTTTCTGATTTAAGTATGCTAAGCACTATGGTAAACAATTGGCTGAGTCACACTGTTGATGTGATTGTCCACAAATGGATTTTTATTTTTAAGAAATGGCTGCACATGAAAGTCATCTTTCTGTTGATTTCAGTGGATTTATATTGGAATTTGGTAGCTGGGATTTCAGATAAAATAACAGATGTGTCTCATTTAGTCAGGACTTTTGCTTGCAACATTTTTGACAGCGGCAATCAAATTTTCTAACGTTATAAAAAAAAAAAAAAAAATACTAGAGCATTTTGGCTGGAATTTTCAGATGGATAGTTTGTTAATGGCCCATGATAGGAGTGGGTGAGAGAGGAATCAATCTATTCTTACTGTGTTTTGGTTGGGGAAAAGTCACCCTGGTTTAGCACAAGAAATGCTGCAGTTTCAGTAGCTCATGTATGTATTATATTCAGTGCTGAAATTTACCTGCAACTGTGGGATAACGTGGGGCTGTTGGTATGGTTCTAAGCTACTGTTTAAGAAAAAAAAAAAAAAGGAATACTTACAATAATGATATGAATGTTTGTATAATAGTACATACACAGAGCAGAGTAGCTTGCTGTAACTGTGTATGTATTTAAGACCTTGTTTTATTTTGCTACTGTTACTGCATTTTCTTAGATGATGATGATAATCCTATTTATAGGGCTTGGTTTGCTATTCCTGCACTAATGTCTTAGGGAGCAATATAGTGGTATATTTCTGGAGATATTTTTGTGTCAACTCAGGTACCCTAACTCCTCAGAATAATACTTGTACTATTCAATGGCTGTTATCTGTAGGGTTTATCCTATAAAAGATTGGAGTTCAGTACTTTCTGAGATAATGAATATGTGCTTTTATCATAGTTCTAATTTTCAATGCAAATCTTACACAATTTTTAATTGATTTGTACTGTACATTTCATTACTGAACAGAAAATAGCAATATCTGACATCTTCCCGGCCCTCATATCTTATATTTTCATTCCAGCCATTGCAGTAATGGAGTCATGAATTGTGATAACAACATAATTGGTGAGTGAAGCAGCACAGGGAGATTATGCTTGAAGTCTAATGAATATTTGCCCTCTAATCGATGTGAAATTTTGTATTTGGTACAAAATGGTGCTAGATGTAGAAATATGTTAGATAGAATCCCTGAGAACTGTCTAAAATGCTTTAAAATCTGAGCAACTTTTTTTCCCCAGTGCTCTGAAGTAGTTTAATATATTTTCTTTTTTTAAGATTGCTAATGTAAATGAATTTAAGCTCATGACAAACGGCAGAACTTGAGTAGAGATTACAAAGGCTAGCATTATCACTTAATATCATTGTAGGAATTGAACACTAATTTCTCAGATACTTTTCTTTCACTCTACAAATTCTGAATAAGAGATAAAGACTAATACTGCATTTCTCATTTAAATAAAAATCAGAATTGCCTTTTCTATTAAAGTATATTTCATGTTAAGTTTTATGGCCTAGGCTCTGTGATGGTGCTCATTTTATTTCGTTGCAACTGCTGAGAAAGTTATGTCCCTTATTAAATATATGTATAAATTTGAGTATTTTGTATGAGGTTTGTAGAGGTACTGGGAAGTTAACTATGCTCAGAAAAGACAGTTGGTCAGAAGTTACAGACACTACATTTGTAGCTTTGTTTGAACAGTGTATTGCAGACCACTGTTGGATACAAAATTTGAAGTGTGGAGAACTAATGTGTTTGTCAATTTATTTCCCCCCCAGCACAGAACTGCCCAGTTGGGCAGATTTATATTAACTGCAGTAATCCAAAAGTTGATGCTGAACTCAGCAGAGAGAGAACTTGTGAGAACCAACTGCTAAACCTCACTTTTTCAGCACACCTTCCTTGTGTTTCAGGTTGTGTCTGCCCACCAGGGTGAGTAGTATTTTGTATTGTGTTTTGGTGCACAACCACAGTTCAGTAACTTTAGTAGTTATCTCTACTGAAGATGTACCATAGCATTACTTGGAGAACTTGGGTTGACTGATACCCTCCAAACCCAGTGGCTACATTCAGCAGCACTGTATGGCTGAGAACTCAGAAAAGAACAGAAAGTTTATATGATCTACTCTTTTGCTGTGACTGGCCCTAGGATTATGAAAATTTTCCACTGCTTCCTGAGCCAAGTTCTTGCACTTAAGTAGAGGAAAAAAGTGTCAGTAACTGTTGATGTTAAAGATCTTGTAGTGTATTTGTATGGTTACATGAGGGAGAGGCTTGTAATATTTTCAAGACAAATCAACAAAGTAGAAAGTTCCTGTAGAAAGTTTAACTTGTGCAAATCTGTTTGTAGGACCACATCCTCAGTTTGTAAAGCAGAAGTAGGAAATGGTATCCTCAGGCCCAGGATTTTGACCAGAAATATTACTCTGTACTGCTGAGGTAGAAAAGCTCTGGGGAGACCTCACTGTGGCCTTCCAATATTGAAGGGAGCATGTAAACAGGAGAGAGAATGGTAGTTTACAAGG
Source organism: Tympanuchus pallidicinctus (assembly GCF_026119805.1). Taxonomy (NCBI): domain Eukaryota; kingdom Metazoa; phylum Chordata; class Aves; order Galliformes; family Phasianidae; genus Tympanuchus; species Tympanuchus pallidicinctus. Next base: position 11,379,717 of record NW_026294747.1, read on the forward strand.
GTGGATAGAGACAGGATAAGGAGGAATGGGGAGACGGGGAGTTTTAGGTTAGATATTAGAAGGAAGTTTTTCATACAGAGGGTGGTGAGGCACTGGAACAGGTTGCCCAAGGAGGCTGTGGTGCCCCATCCCTGGAGTATTCAAGGCCAGGCTGGATGTGGCTCTGGGCAGCCTGGTCTGCTGGTTGGCAACCCTGCACGTAGCAGGGGGTTGGAACTAAATGAACATTGTGGTCTTTTTCAAACCAGGCCATTCTATGATTCTATTCTATGAATCTATGAAATGTCTGTTTATTTCTTTCCATCCATCTTTCTAGGCAATCAGTTCATACTGGAGAAACACAAAACTGAAGTCACACAGTCAGCTTTACAAGAGTAAAATAGCTGTGGAATTTCTTTGATCTTAACATCAGCTCTTGAACTGAAATCATTAGTTTCCACTCCTTTATTTATGCTTTTGTGATATCTTGCATCAGTTTTGTTTGATTTGCTGCCCATAATCTAACCTGACTTAATCAATAGTTAGGCCAGTTTAGCATGTTTGATTAGTTTTAATTGATATTAGGTAAAGAAATGGGGAAAAAGTAGTGTAGAAAATGAATATATCAGAATTTAAAAATAGTTACAGGAAGCTACATTTATTGTGGGAGGAAGGATCCTTCCAATCTGTGCAGTGATTATTTTGTGATATAAGGAAAGGTATTTAACATGTACACCACAGAAGGAGAAAACTTTTTGCTGAAAGTAATGTGAAGACTTTAAAGGGCATTTTTTAACTTATTTTGCAGTCTATCTAAGATCTAGAGTCTGAAATATTCTTTCAAATAGATCACAATACTTCCAGCAGTACTCTTATTTTTGTGCTCAGAGTGCATTCTAGTGCAACTTCTATGAAATAGAAGTTAAATACAGTTAAGAAGTAAATCATAGTGAAATGTAGCAGTTTTCTTCGTCTTACTTGACTCCAGTTTTAGTCTACAGTGGATAGATCAGACATAACTGTGCTCTAAATACTTTATGGGAGATCATTTTCAGTCTGAGTTACAGTTCTTGCAGTATAAAAAATTATGATCATATAGTCTCCCTCTAGTTTAGAAGAACTGAGAGCATTTAATTTCCTAGAATACACATTCTAATATTTCTCTACTCTGCTTTGCTGACACCTTTAAAGCTACTGTGCTTTTTAAGATTAGCACTTCTGTCTATTTCTCAGTTTCTCATCTCATATAAATAACATTTTCTCCCTTGCTGCATTTCTGAAGGATTAGTACCCTGTTCACAACCATTTGCAACTTTGCCATATTAGTCCAAGTTGCGTTTTCTGCTTCTGTGTTGTTACGATTCAGATGACTTGTCCTTCCAACTTGAAGACTGAGTCTTCAGTTGGAGAGTAAAGAGTTAAAAAAATAAAAAAATATATATATATATGCAGAAATATGAAACGATAATACTTAAAGGAATTTTTTTCTTCCTCATATGCAAGTTTTAGTTGCTATTGATATTTCTTAATATATAGTTGGGTAACTTAAATGTGTCCATTTAAATTTCTCTGCTAGGAGAAAAAACTGAATGGTTGAAGTACAGCTGCTATGTTTTTGTTATCCATTTGCTGTCAGGGATTTTTGTCTAAACTGACTTAACCGAAATACTTAATAACCAGAAATAAACACTAATATATATTATCTACTCATGTTTCTGGTATCAGAGATATTTAACAAATCTAGGTATGTATTTTTCATTAATTCAGTCTTTCTATAGAAAAGAAGAGGCTGTTCTGTACAAACTCTGAGTTTTTTTTCAATAACTTGCAATACATGTGGACCCAGTTGCAAATATTAATTTCCTGCTTCTGTTAATTTCTGCTACTACTTTTATTTTGTAGTTTCAGGGGGAAAAAAAAAAAACACAAAACATGAGTTCTTCTTTCCTGAACTTTGTGACGGTGTATTTCTTTAGACTTGGTTTGCGATTGGCACTCCCAACATTGGCAGTGTTGATTCATGTTATAATTCTTTTGGTGCAAGAGTATATGCTTTTTAAAATTACGTACACCTCATGGTTGGCAAAATGAATTATAGTCTTTAAGACACCATAGACATATAATTTTCACTTCATTTTTTTTTCTTGAATGAGTGTTGTAGCATCACATGGAGTTTCCAGGTTGGTTGTGATGTTCTCCACCTCTGCAGGCATCTATTAATGATGGCAGAGGATACTCTCCAGTTAGATGAACTTGGACAGTATTACACTTGAGCTGTTTTAACATAGAGTTTTTTAGGTCTGTTTCTTTTTCTCTTGCTTGCTCTCATGAAATGGAGCTGTGAAAATACAGTGCACTGGAGGCTGTAATAACCTGCAGTTGTAATGAGGTTTTTTCTCTAAGAAAGAGATATTGAATCACTTTACTCAAAAAATATCTGATTTATCACTGTGTTTCTAAGGTGATGTACTGTATCAAATAACATGTAAGGAGCTTAAATACAATTTTGGAATGTTTCATTGGAACAGAAAAAGTTCTTATTCAGTTCCAGTGTTGCAGCATTCTTTCCAAAATTGGAATTAGGTTGTGCTTTATGGGGGTTTTGGGGGAGGTAGAGGCAGCTGGGTGAGCCAAACACTCTAAAGCCTCTTGGAAGAGTTAATGAAAATGCATAGGAAGAGGGAGGAATCTACAAAAGAGGTTGCAGAGTATGGGAGCTTAGATGAAACTTAACCATTCCACTTCATTATTTTTCTTACTCTCACCTACCTTTTGTATCTAAGTTGTTAATGCTGTTTTTATCAATTTTATTTTTTATGGCCTATGCTGCTTAGCACTGATAGTATGCTGGTGGTAAAGGTTAGTGCAGGAATTCTACCATTACAAGATGAAACAACAGGAGTGCAGGTGTCTCAGTTGAAGAACTGGAGGAGTTGGTACTCAGAGGGGTACAGCAAGGGCATGATAAAACCACTCAAGCATTATATAAAATTAACTTTACCAAGTACCTGGCATATTATTGATAAAATATGAAGAAGAAAGGAATGGGTAGATCTCAAAAAGCTCCCCAAACAATTAAAAGATTCAGAAGGATTGTAGTAACTCCTCCCAGCTAGACAGTGAGTGAACCAAAATGAAGTCATCAGGCACTATACTCATATTATCAGCATTTCATGCTTTAAAAAGAAAATAATGGTTTACCTATTTTCTTGTTAGAGAAGTTGTGTGCAGTGATTGTATTCTGGTACTAGAGACATGTTGTTTATTTCATTCCTTTTACCTCTCTTGCACTCTATCATTGGTCTTTACCGGAAATGCATAGAAATGTGTAGATGTGGCACTTAGGGACGTGGTGCAGCCATCGTGGTGGTGATAGGTTGATGGTTGGATTTGATGATCTTAGAGATCATTTTCAACCTTAATGATTCTATTGTTCTATGGTTTGTGGGCATCTCAGACAGCAGAATTGTTGGTGGGCCATAAGTGTCCATGGCTGCGTGTATCAGTTGGCAGTAGGCTGTTACTCAAGGGCAAAAGCTGGATATTCACAAACTATTAATAACTGCTCTGGTGGATGTTGTTGGAGACTTATTATTTTGCCTCAGATCTATGAGCTTTCCAAAAGTGAAGATCTCACTCACAAGACACATTTATGCAAACTATGACTTTACAAAAATTATTTATGTGGTTATATGAATGAATAAATATGTAGTTAATAAAACAGTAATGAAATTGAATATTGGTTAGGCACAATGAAATGCGATAGCTATCCTTGTATCTTTGGAGTTCACTGGGGGCTGGACAGTAAAATATAGGTGTCAAGAAAAATGTCTGATACTTCAAAGGGGAACAGTGCAAGGCCTGTCATGTATTTGTGGTGAATTCTTAGATTACTGAAATCTATCCACTTGCTTGGCTTCACAAGAGAGAAAGCTGTTATCGCCTGTTTTAGCCACTCTGAGGGAAAAACTGCATTTAATGTTGCCTTGCCAGTATGATGCTCTTCGTGTCTGAATGTTCTCTTCAGTTCTGAGCTTTAAACCAGTGGGAATTTCAGTCTTCCAGTCGATTGTCTTCCAGTGGCACAATAGTTGAATTAAGTATGGATTACAAAGAACATGTCATGTACCCTGGGGTAGCACTGTAGTTCTTCAGTTTAGTGTAGGGTTTTTGCTAACGACTAGACCTTTGACTAGATCTTTGCTCTTGGAAATGAAGGGAAAAAACCCATCATCACTCCCTAAAGATGTCTCATACCTCTGGTCTGTTGTCCTTGGTCCAGTGTCTTGCTGAAATTGCAGTGCTAAGTAACAGAAATGCTTAATCTGAAATTACTGCTGTAGCTTATCAAGAGTTCAGATTTACAAAAGTTGCATGTCATTAGACTTATTTGTCATCAAAGGTGTTCTATCAGTTGTTATGCCAGTAGGTCTCATGTATGGAAACTGTTCAGTCATGGCCTGAACCACTGATCTGGGGAAAAGACCTGGTCAGCCCTGGGAGCACAGGTGAAATCAATCCATCTGTGCAACTTGGGGGAGGTGGAGCCTGGCTGCACCTCTTAGACCCCATTTAAAGGTTGATTTCCATTGTGGAAGGATCTCTGATTGGACTCCCCTTGTGGAGTCTTTGCTGTGAGCCTAGATCTTTGGAGATGGGTGAGCACCTTTATTTTTCCTGTGAAATACCATCCTATATGTGCTAGTCCCTTTGCTGTTACATTCCTATATTGCCCTTCCACTGTGTTAGTCTTTCCAATTACAACAATCCTATCTTGATATCTACTTGACTATCAAACAGCATTAAAATAACTTTGGAAGAAATACAGCTAGAAAAAAAACATTTAAATGAAAACATTCAATATTTCTGGTGTATTTCCTGAGACTTGTTTGTAGAATCTGAGATCTCTCTTTTATAAAATACTGCTATTTCAATTTCTATGGATATCATTAAAAGCCACAAATATTTTACTTCAAAATGAAGACTGGCTGCTTTTTGTCTTGCTGGACATGAATTCTTCCTTCTTTTCTACTGGAATTTTTTTCAACAATATTTTTTTTATGATTCAGCTTTTTATCTGCTTCTGTAGGAGTTGTAATTATTTCTAAATACAGATTTATAGCTTGAACTACAATTATTTTTTTTAGCCTTGATCTACAAATGCCTGTGCATGTTGTCTCCCTTGGAGGCTTTTTTATAAGTATTTTTATGATTGCTTGCTTAAAGGTAAGAAGTCCTTCATACAGAAATATGTACTCATTTAATGCATCTGAGAAAGTTCTTTTGATAATCTCATTATGTTATTCATAGAAAAAGAGGTTAATAACAGATATGGGAAAACTATGCAGCGTCTGAAAGTTCTCTAATTCTGATGGCTAAAGAAATACACATTTAAATCTACCCAAATTTTTACAATGATTAAGTCACTTTTTTAAAATGGATTTATACTTCTAGAGGAAATGTCTGTGATGGCAATTCTGCTATAGTTAGAATCATAGAAACGCAGAATTATTTGTGTTGGATGGGACTTTAAAGACCATTTAGTTCCAGCACCCATGACATGGGCAGGAACAACTTCTGCAAGGTCAGGTTGCTCAAGGTCCCATCCCAACATGACCTTGAACATTTAAGTGACTAAATTCAAAGAAATTTGGAGAAATTTGTGGGAGGTCTGATAGACCTTAGTTTTCATGGTCTTAAGGCGTGTACATCAACGAATGTTTTCAGAAGATTACTGCTTGAAGAGCTAATGCCCCACGTGCTTGTATTTACTTACTAAAGGTACAACATACAGCTGCTGTGAGAGTAAATTGCCAAATTACACATACAAGTATTACTAAAACTGTATGTACTCAGTCTGAGATTTAAAATATTTTTCAATAATAACATAATTTGCAGCTTTAGAAAATATTTTTGTATATACGTATCTGGTTTGGATGTACTTCTATTGAATGCATATATCTTTTTTAATAGTCTTGTTAAGCATGGGGATGTATGCTTGGAAACAGATGAATGTCCATGTTTGTGGAAAGGAAAGGAGTACTTCCCAGGTGACAAAGTGATTTCATCCTGTCATACATGGTAAGCACAGATCTTTTATTTTTCATTTTAACTTTTAACTATGTCTTGACTACTCTTTTGTTTTTTACCTTCATCTTTCTAATTCATAAGTACACACTAGATTCTTCTTATCCACCCACCATAATTTTGTATTGCTCTCATGTGAAGAACTATTGTAGCTATGTATTTTTTAGAGTTTATTTCGAGAGACTTTTACATAGCAAAACAGCAATATGTTGTTTAGGAATAAAAATAACTGGATTTGGACAAAAACTTGATTTGAAAAATCATGGTTTTGACTATTAGCCTATCAAGATTCTTTAAATATTTCTTGGAGAGTGTTTCTAGAGCACAGGAAGAAGTCCTTCAGGTAGTACACCTGTATGGCATTTGTGAAATCGAAGCTTTCTATCTTATTTTTACTTTTATGATGGAATCTGAACGCTCTGAGGGCTCAAAACATAACCCTGTGGCCTTCTATGATAGAATTGTAGAATGGCTTGGGTTAAAAGGGACCTCAAATATAATCCATTCTAACCCCTTGCCATCAGCAAAGTTGCCTGTTACTAGATGAGGCTGCCCGGGGCCCCGTTCAGACTGGACTTAATTGCCTCTAGGATTGGGGCATTCACTGCTTCTTTTGGCAGCCTGTTCTAGTGTCTCACCACCTTCTTGAGTAAAGAATTTCCTGCTAATACCTGATCTAAGTCTTCTCTCTTTTTAGTTTAAAACCATTCCTCCTTTTTTTTTGTGTATCAGTATCTATGTGAAAAGTTGGTCTCTCTCCTCCTGTTTACAAGCTCCCTTTAAGTATTGGAAGGATACAATTAGGTCTCCACAGAGCCTTCTCTTCTCCAGACTGAACAAGCCCAGCTTCCTCTACCTTTCTTTGCTGTAGGGATGCCTCACTCCTTTGATCATCTTTGTCACGAGAGATTAGAGCATTGTGCTGAGCACAGTTAGTTAACTTGTTTTATTTGTAGGTGAGATAATTGACGAATCAATTGGCTTCTACTGGAATTGGTGTAAATAAGTGATGGTTGATAGAATCACTGAGTGACCTGCAGAAACCTAGTTGTTCACTGTCCAGTGTTGCCCTGGTGCATGGTGCCTGCCTTGTAGCTAGGTTACTCTGTGGAGTTTCCTTCAGTGCCCTCAGTAGAACACTATACACTACCATTTCAATAAGCTTCACTGGAAATAGGATGTGAAAAAATACCTGACTGATGGACCTGCCTGTTTTGATCTTTGTCTAGTGTTGAATTTTGCAAGCAAGGCACTAAGTCTTAACAGAGGCTCAGAAAAATCAGCTCAGAAAAATGTCAAGTACTGAGATACTGTGGTAGTGCTGTAGCCTCCAACCTCTCAGCAGAGTAATCTGCCCTTTTGTCCCCTTATTCTAAGCTTGCCAGGAGCATTTAACAGATGTCACCTGGTAAACTATTACTTCTGGCCTGTGCAGTTCAGTACACCCTTGTCCAGTGAAGGCTTGTCCAGTCAGCGCTAGACGTTGCCTTGTCTGGATATCAGTGCCCCCTCCAGCCTTGTGCTGACTGCCTACCTCTGCCTCTCGTCAGGTCCTCAGTATCTGCTCTAGAAGATATTTGTAGCCCTTTGGTCGACTGGTGAAGCGTCTTACAAGCCATCTCCACTGGGCAGGCAGGTAAAGCGACCCGGGTTATTCACCCCATTATTTCAAAAGCCATCTTCACACCAGTTGGACCTGGTGTGTTATTGCTTACATCAGAAAGAACTACTATATCTTATCTGTGTCAGAGTTTGCCAAAGGCAGCAGCAGAGCAGGTGGAAATTCTCTGGATTTTTAGCTTGATGTTATTTTTCTGAGGCCAGGCCCATGAATTCCTTAAGGTTGTCATGGTTTTTCAATGCTTCCACATCCAAGAAGCAAAGAAATGTGAAGTGATAATGTCTTTTTGGCGATCAGTAGTTTACTGATGAGAAGTCTGTAGCCAGCTCTGTTTCCTTCAGAAGTGGCATACTTGATAAAAGATGGAGAAAGTCTTTGAGAATGCTGTATACGTATGCATAGATATGTTTTATATGGCAAGGGAAAGGTGTGTTTTTGCCTCTGTAAACACAGAGAATACTCAGTAAGCCCATTAAACATTTCTAATAGTTGTAATGATGTTTATGTAATTTAGTGTACAGAAATAGTGCATTGGTATTGCATAGCATTGGTGTTAAATACCATTATTGTCATTCATATCTGATTTAATATTAACAGCACGACTACTAATCTGATTTCTCTATGGAACAGTAAAATGACAAACTTCTTAAACTGGCAGAGCTACTGTTGGAAGACTGATCTGCTATCGGAGATAGCAGTTTTGGGATGGGCTAGTTTTTTTTCCAGTGCAACTGCCTGAATAATATGCTGGCTCGATTAAACACAAAAGGTTGTGGTAGCAGCTGACCTTATCAGAGCAGCATTTTGGTGCTGTGTTGTGCAATGTAACATGGGTGGTGCAGTTAGCTGTGCTGGTTTGCTGTCGTACATTGAGAATATAGGAAAAATGCTGTTCAGTTGCTGGGGGATGCTGAATTGGGCTTTCTGTGTACTTATAATACTACTTTGAAATGCACTGTTATAAAACAGCTAGTCAAAGTCTGAAAGCAGCCTGTAGCTCTGCTTTTTCAATTTGAACTCCCTAGACTCTGTTAATGAAATATCAGTTTACTTGATATGCAAGAAATGTGGAGAGTAGGACACCCAGGACATAACGTACCTCTGAAGCCCTTCATTCTGACTGTGACTGTGTTAAGGCTTCTGAAAGGGAGCTCTCCATTCTTTGCATGTTGAGAAATGTTTCTGCACAAGAGTGCATCTGAATCCTAATGTCTCTCAGAGAATGTGAGAAGCATCAGTTATTTTTTCAGCCCACATGTGCTTTCATCACTTTTTTTCCTCTCTCCATTGGCTTTGGTAGGTTCCTGCCTTAGGTGCTGCTACAGAATGACTATTAGAAGCTGGGTTACAGCCTGAACTTTTCACCTAAAATTTCTAAAAGTCAGGCTCATACATAGTTGTAAATATAGAATGTTCATTTAATGAGGATATTAATTGTGTAATGTTTTTGTGAAAAAAATTTAGGTATGTATTGAAGTTATTTTATGTAATATATTTATTTTAGCCTGGATCTATAACACGTATCTAGTTGTGTCTGTAATAAAGCTGTCAGGGCACCAACTTGCTGTCTTTGTTGAGGACTGTTTCTAAAATGTTCATGTGGCTTAGAAACTTAAAATGTAACATTTAAAAATTTGCTTGTGGAAAGCTGACATAACTTTGTCCATTATCTATAAATGCTTACATTTCCAAAAATTATATTCAAATACCAAGAGGATGATGCACAGGGAGACACTGTGATTCTTAAGGTGAATGTAGGCAGAACCTGAGCTACTTCTAAGCTAGACTTAAGGGACAATAATACCTATATATAAGAAAAAAAAAAAAGCCCAGAACACAGTTATTTAAAGGAGCCTAATGGAATAGGACCACATATAAATATACGTATAATTATAATGTATAATATATACATTTATTATATTATGAAAAAGCTTATGTAAAATCTCTGTTCAATCAGGAAGTGAATAAGGACTGCAGTAATAGGACACATTGCCTATTGATTCTAAGAATCAGTTAGAGTACAGACAAATGTACTGATAGTTAGCTTCATCCTTGAAACACATCTCTGGTGTGTGCGAGTAAGGAATAAATTGTTACATTGGGTGGCATTTTTCTTGCTTCAACAAAATAAATGCTCTTTCCTTATCTATAGTGTCTGTATATTTTGAAACCTATTGATTCTTACAGGACAGAACACAGGCTACCTGAGTTACGTATGTAAAAACAAATTCTAGGGAATAAATTTGTTCAATCTGCTTTTAGACGAAACAGTTGTTGTTCTTTTGTCATTCTTATGCATTCTTGGTGGTTTTGCTTCTCAGTGCAGAAGCTGTAATGGTTTGTTGGAGGTTACAGTTGATATTACCACTGTTGGTCATACATTTTTCAGCATTTGCCAGCATGGATCATTTCAGTGCACCTTCCATCCCTGCCCATCCATGTGTACTGCTTACGGGGATCGGCATTACAGAACATTTGATGGACTTACGTATGACTTTGTTGGAACTTGTAAGGCTTATCTAGTTAAGGTGAGACATTTTATGAAGCCTCTGCAAAATGGGGTTTAAAATCTACCATTCTACTCATTTTTTTTTTATCAGTGCCACATACCACATCCAACACATTTTTTTTTAAGCTTTGCTGTGTTTTAGATATTGAGTTACACTTAACATAAGTGCTGAAGTTTCTGCTAATTTATCTGTGTAACAATATATGTAGTCATATTAGTATATTTTAAAGTGCCTTTTTTTTTTTTTTTTCCTCTGCAGAGCACTTCAGCAAGCTTCTCAGTAGTTATACAGAATATTAACTGCTTTAATACTGGAATCATTTGCAGAAAAGACATTTTCATAAATGTTGGAAAATCTTCTCTAATATTTGATGATGAAACTGGGAATCCAGTAAGTGTCAGTCTTGAATATGGCAAAAAGGTAGCAAGTATACATCTCTAAATATTTTTTATCTTGATGGCTAAAAAATGACTGTATCACTTAAGTAGCCAAGATGTAAATATCTTTTCACTGAAAACTGATTCCATCCGCATTGTTGAATGGGAACCTTCAGTAAAATCTTGGCTGTATTTCATGAAAATGTTAGATTTGACAATTATAATTCTTCTATTTTAGCCTTGATGTGTCTATGAAAATTATTTTGAAGCCAGTGGGAGTCTTGATATTAGTTCCACTGGAACTAAGGTTTTAGTCTGTTTTGGAGTGTAGTTGTATAGGAGGAATGCATTTCATTTTTATCATAGCCAAACTGCAAGTTTTATTACTGTAAATATTTAGTATTTATAGTAGTCTAAGTAGTACTATTCATAGTTTACAAACCAACTACATAGAAAAGTTATTTTTGTATGAAGCTTAATGCGGCTCTGTGCAAAGCTGTATGTAGTTAAACCAGGCATTTTATTCTGTGGTTTAAATAATTTAGCATCAAAATGATGCTGATAAAAAAAAAAAATCTTTATGTATAGAAGATCTCAATCTCTAAACGTACTTAATTCTAGTGTGCTGCATGCGTACTTATTCCTATCTGTATTCAAAAAAGCATGTCAGTGGTTAAGACCTTCTGAATGTAATGTTGTGTATTTAAGTTAAAATCATAGCCAGGGACCATTTGAATTTTGAACATTCCTGATGACTCAATAACATTTTGACCTTAACTTCTCTTGTCATTACCATCCTGTGAATTTGATATAAAACGAACTTTTAAGGTAATTCAGCACTGTTTATGGTCAAAATCTAGAGCACTTCAGTTCAAGTGTTTATTCCTGCATGACCTTATGTCAGTTTTGAGATGCATAACCATCCATGTCATTTGTTTTATCATATGTTTCAGTTTCTCTCAAATGAATATTTTGTGAAGATGTTACATTTTAAGCTGCCTTCTTTTATTTTGAACAGAGCTCATCTAGTTACATGGACAAACTACAAAAAATACAGTTATGGAAAGCTGGGTTTTTCACTGTTGTTCATTTTCCTGATGAACATATCACTATTCTTTGGGATCAGAGAACGACAGTTCATGTGCAGATGGGTCATCAGTGGCAGGTAAGGGGAAGTTGCCATTCTTAATGCCATTTCTTCGCAGTATGTGCGTGAGTCTTAAGTTTATGCTATGAATGTTTGTAGAAGAGACAATGCCGTGAATCCTATAGGAACACAGTAGTAGAGTCAAGGAGAGAAATATTCAGCTGCCTTGACAAATTAATCATTCTCACTGGCAATCTTTATTCACTTTTTAATAATTTCTGTAATAGCAGAAACAAATATCTTCAGAGGTAATGTTCTTCTTCAGTACTCATTTCCTATGTGACTGGAGCAGATGTTATTTTGCTGCAAGTTGCTAGCAAACAGGTTGCTTCTCTGAACAAAAGATCAGTCCTGTTCTCAGAGGCTCAGTGACACTCAGTCTAAAAAAAATTGTCTCCTTTTACTCTGCTCTTGTGAGGCCCCACTTGGAGTACTGTGTTCAGGTCTAGAGCCCCCAGTACAAGAAAGACAGGGAGCTGTTGGAGAGGGTCCAGAGGAGAGCCACAAAGATGATCAGGGACTGGAACACCTCCCCTGCGAAAACTGGCTGAGGGAGCTGGGCTTGTTCAGCCTGGAGAAAAGAAGGCTGCGGGGTGACCTCATTGCAGCCTTTCAGTACCTAAAGGGAGCCTACAAACAGGAGGGGAATCAACTCTTTGAAAGGGTTGATAACTGCAGGACAAGGGGAAATGGTTTTAAGTTGAGGGAGGGAAGATTTAGGTTGGATGTCAGGGGGAAATTCTTTGCTATGAGTGCTGGAACAGGCTGCCCAGAGAGGCTGTGGATGCCCCATCCCTGGAGATGTTCAAGGCCAGGTTGGATGGGGCCCTGGGCAGCCTGGTCTGGTATTAAATGGGGAGGTTGGTGGCCTTGCATGTGGCAGGGGGGTTGGAGATTCATGATCCTTGAGGTCCCTTCCAACCCTGGCCATTCTGTGAAATAATACTGAGACTATCGGCATAAAATATTTCCAACTGTTTTATTATCACAAATAGCTGAACTTCTCAGGCTCAGAAACTGGTGAAAATGTGTTGAGTCCTGACAAATTTTGATTGAGCAACTGAAGACAAAAACATAAAAAGCATGTTTTGAAAATAGTTGGGATGGATAGCATTTTATATCATGCAGGAAGATGATTGGTTTTGTTTTCCAGGGTGAATTGTCTGGGTTGTGTGGAAATTTCGATTTGAAAACTGTAAATGAATTGAGGACTCCAGATAATTTTGAACTAACAAACTCACAAGAATTTGGAAACAGCTGGACAGCTGTAGAGGTACATAGTAAAACAAATATAATTGCTTATAGATTTTGGACGTTTGCATCATACAGTTTATCTAGAATCAGAAATCAGAAGTTGCTGGAAATTTCAGTCAAGCATCAGTACAACCACCATTTCTTCAGACTGTGTATTTTTCATTTTCCTTGTATTAGTGGATAAGCCTCTTTTAATTCCTTATCTGAATCTCTTAATTTTCCCAAATGATGTGGGTTTTTTTGTTTTACATCTCTTCAAACAAACACTGACAAAACAAACCCATTTTGTAAGCTCAAACACGAAGTACTAATTAAACAAGCTGTTTCTTCCCTTGATTTTACTTTCGTGTTAAGTGTATTGACAGGTCTGACATTCAGAATCCATGCATTTTGAATCCACTGAGAGAGCCATTTGCAAAGAAGGAATGCGGAATACTCTTTAGTGAAGCATTTGAAGCTTGCCATCCAGTGGTGAGTTGTAGTCGCATGTAAAGAGATGTTAAAGTCATTGTCTTACTGCAGAGGAACTGCTCTTCAGCTCAAATCACTTTACATCTTCTCCTTATTTGCCATACTTTTTCTTTTTCATTACTACAGCAATAAAGAACATGAAATCTGAGCCATCCCTGTTTAACCCTGTAATGGGAATGTTTAATTAGATCTGCCACAAGGACTACCTACAATTAGCTGACTTTGCCTCTATTTTATTATTTCTTATGTTTTATGTATATTTATTAATGTTTGAGATACATTTTCTTGTGGTCAGTTGAGTCTCTCTTATTAAATAAGATTCTAAGTACCTTATTATGGTTTAAATATTACGAAACCATGAGAAAACATCTCACATAAGCATCTGTGTATTTTGTGTTCTAATAATGTATTTCTCTTGTATATAATGCAGGTATTTAAATTAAAGCCCTTAATGCTTAAAAGTCTTATGTTAAAATTTTGAAGTAATCACAGGTTTGTGTGAAGATGATTGTTGTCTGTGTCTACGTGAGTATTTTCTTATATTTCTAGATTGATGTCACTTGGTTTTACTCGAACTGCTTGGCAGATACATGTGGTTGTAACCAAGGAGGAGACTGTGAATGTTTCTGTACAAGTGTATCAGCATATGCTCATCAGTGCTGCCAGCACGGAGTTTCTGTAGACTGGAGGACTCCTAGAGTGTGTCGTAAGTTTACTTAACTAGCACAGCCACTGCTTGCTGTTGTATTTATGAGATTTAGACCTGAGAAATCAAACGCTGAATTGCCTGGGGGTGTGAATCTCTAAGCCACAGTATCAGAACTGATATGAGAATGAGCTGCTTGGGGGATAGGAGAGCAAGTGAGTGCCTCTTACTGGTCTCCATGTTCGTTTTTTGTCTAGCTAGATTGCATGCTTCTTTCATATTGCTGGTAGGCACTTAGTTTTTCTTCCTTGTCCCATGATGTGAAAGAAAAAGTCATGGAAAATCCATATATTTATGGATATGGTATGCAGGGCATCCCTCAAACCAAAGTTAGGCAATTAGCAGCTTGTGTAACTTATCTTCAGTAGGACTGTATTTATTAAGCAGGTCTCAAAAACATAGGTGTGACTCAGTGCTGCCCCTGGAGCATGTGTGGAAGATAAGTCTTCTAAATGAAAACAAGTAAGATTTTAAACTGGACTTTGTTAGCCTGTTAGTATCCCCATTCAACAATGATGAGAGGTAAAACATTATCTGAGGCCTTTTTCTATGGCACCTGGGTCGCATGCTTGGCAGGAGAGAGTGACTGCCTGGAAATTGTATTGAAAGAGAGCAAGAAAGGAAAAAACAGAAGAAAAAAATCATTTTTCTAATTTTGTAGTGTCTCAAAGAAAGCATGTAGTTTGATCAAAGTTATAGAGGAAATTTGTTGTAAAGCAAGAGGTATATTCAATTTTGTTTTGTAGAAATGGTGCATGTGTTTTTAATTAGAATGGAAAGACAGCAAAGCTTAGCCTTAAACACTAGAGGTCGCAAAAAGACAACTTATGGGAATGTGTATTTCTTGCTGGGAAACAATATTTAAATCAGTATGATTTAAGAATTTTATTAAGGTAGTAAAAAAATTTGGCAATAAATGTTACAATAAATTGTCATGTGTGAACTAACTTGACCAAGCAGTTGGCTTAGACCTTAACTAGCAAAGGGTAGTGGCAAAGCTGTTAAATGTAGAATGCCCACAGTTTCTTTTTCCTTTCTTTCTATTTTTCAGCTTATGACTGTGAATATTTCAACAAAGGTGAGTCCTAAAGGCCCTGATAAAAGTTCATTATACCAAAGTTATCTTTATATTCCTTGTTGCATTTTGTATAAGAATAATTGCAAATGATGAATTTTTTACATGTGATGTTTTACAGGTTCATTTTTTTCCCAATAGCTTGTAATTTCATGATCCTTTTAATATTGTCTTTCCCAAAAGTCTGATTAACTCAGTTGCTTTGCATTTATAGGTAATGGTTAAATAATTAAATCACTGTGTAATTTATATAATATTCCATTCAAGTGGCAGTATGCTTAAAGGTTTACTGCAGTCCAGAGTTGATAACTGCTTGTTCTGTCAAACCATTCAGCTCCTGTGCAGCCTCCAGATGGAGCTAGTTACAAAGATAATTCAGCTTTCTGTGATATGGAATAACTATCTATTTAGGTATCTCCGACCTGGCTTTACATTTTTGAGCAAGTTTTATTGCTTACTAGAATTGATCTCAGAGGGAGGTGCAAAATTTGTGTAAGCTGCTTGAATAAAACATCAGTTGCTAATTTGTGCTGGGTGCTGCACTACTGCAGAAGTGCTGGAATCTCTATGCAGACTGTTTCAAAGTTATATGGAGAACGTCTGCATCGTTAGACATGGCAAAAAATCTAAGCACTGCAAGCCAACCTGATGTGAGGAGCAAACAGGATTCCTGCTGTTTATTCTGTAATTACTTTTTGTCAAGCTCATCGAGCAATCTGCATATTTAGATGGTCCATAATGTTCTGATCTTCTGCTAGACTTAGCCTGAGAAAGATCCTGGGAGGAATTGTCTTAAGCAGCAGCTGCCCCCACTTCCTCTCCTCTTTATCTAGTGAGGATGTATCAAGCTGTAGCCCAATATGTAGTATGAATGTGACTTAAGCAACATGTCAGCTTCAAATTATATGGCTAAATAAATAACCTTTTCTGATACACAGATGGCTGAAAAGATTTGAAATTGATAGTATAGAGATAGTATAGAGAGTGTAGTGGAATTTAAGTTGAATCACATTTAAGCCCTTAAAGTGTAGTTAAGTGAGTTGACTGCAGTTCTGAATTTTTGTACTGTTTTGTTTTATACGTGCAATCTGAGACTTAAGTGATCTTCTTGCAGTTATAACAGATTGGAAGCGCAGCGCCCCTAACACCTGTGCTGTAGTGTGGGGTAGTGGTGAAAAGAACTTGGATGGTAACAGATATAAAGTGTGGTATTAGTTTTCTTACTGAATTTTTATTGGCAAAAACTTGTTGATATACTGAAGTGCTGTACATGTGATAAGCTTGCAATAAATATAGTTACTATATACCACTTCCTGCTGTTTGCTTATCCAGCTCATCAGTACTCCTCATAAGATGTTCCAGAGTGGCCAATGAGGGGACAAAAAGCTATTTCTGTGCTAAGTATTTTCTTTTCTACCCGAGTAACTGAAGATTCATCTAACTTTGAAGTGGATAAGAACAAGGGAGAGAAGCTGATGACAATTCCCTAGAATTTAAGATAGGTAGTTTTGAGTGTGAATACTTTCCAAATGTGTAGTTTTGTTTGCCAATAACAAATGGCACCTGGAGTTTTCAGCTGTAGTTTCTCTCTATATCATAATATTTAGGACTCAAGCACTTGTGACACTTGACATGAAAGGTAATTCTGCCTACTTTTTTCTCAACAGCTCTGGGAAAGGGCCCATACAAACTTCTCAGCTACGTCAATGGAGAATTTGTAATGGCAGCAAAACTGGTGAATGGTTTTGTTTTCGCAGTGAGAGAAGATGATATTGTTCCTGGACATATAGTGAGCTTTATGCTTACTTCAGGACTTTATAAACCCAAAGCACATGGTAAAGTGATTGTAATGTAGAGGCTTAAGCCAAAGCATGTTCTATCCTTTAATACTTGCTTATATCTAAGTGTAGATCTGGGTTAAAAAAATTCTTTTCTCTTTATCTAACTCTGCACCTAAATGTCTGCTGAAATTTCCACTTGACTAATTTTAATTACATGATTTCAGCTTTATTAAGAGATACTTTTATTTGATAAACAATCATCCCTCCCTAATTATAACTTTAACAAGCTTCACAGTCAGTATTGTAGCCAGTGCCTCAGGTGTGTATTGCCCCCTCCACTCTTCCTCTGGGAGAAGAAGAAGGGGTGATATAAGAAAAGTACTTTTATTCACTTGGTCACCATCACATATTTTCTACTGTCATGTACAGAGATGGCCATTGGCTCTATCCTGAGCTAAAGGTACTGTGCTATGAATTTGTCTACTTCACATCCTGAATTAAGTTTCTCAGTGAATGAATCTTGTTTATTCAGAAGATGGAATAAATCTTGCACACCTTCAGACAAATATAAAAGGCTTACAAGAATGTATTCAGCACTTTGTGACAATGATTAAATGCTGTAGTAGCCTGCATACCCAATTTCACTGCCCCCAGAGCACTCAAGCCTCAATGAAATTTTACTACAGATCAGGAATTTGGACAGTCTGAGTGTAGTTGTCACTTGTATAATCAGAAAAAATGGATGTAGGTCAGTTGAAAAAGCAGGCATTTGATTAACTGTTGTCTGTAGAACACACAGGAGCTCATGTAATAGAGTATCCAGGGCCAGACTGCTTTTATTAGTCATAGTTTTGAGACACTTGTACTCTATTTGTTTTAGGCTTGGAAAGTGAAGGTCACTCCTAGTGTTCTACTTGTATAAAATCTCTCTCTCAAAATAGAACTTAACAAGTGGATTTTGTGTCTTATAATACAAATTAGGAGAATGGAATTTCATTTTTTGGACATAGAGGAGTTTGTAAAATCAATGCAGTAATTGTCATGTTTTTCATACTCATTTATATTATCTGTGTTCTTGGTTGTTCACCTCCCCCAAATTGGATGTATTTCATCTGTTTAAGACAAATCATCAGTAGTAGAACGTTTTGGGTCTATAAATTATGGTGATTGTCTCATTACTTTCCAATCACTAGCAGACATCTATTAAAAAAGATAGTCTTGTTTTTTCAAGTAAGTCATAGTTTTTTTACTCAGAAAACAATCAACTCTTCCAGAATTGTTATAGGAGAATATAAAGTATCTGTTTAATAGAGATCATTTATTTTCTGAGCTCTTTTAAAAATTTTCTAAGAAATGCTATCTAGGCCTGGTGAGTTAGTTGATTTTACACTAGTTTAATGGCTGCTTTCCACAGAAGAGCAGAATTTACAGCAAAACAGAATGAAGTAATTCTGTGAGTAACAGATGCCTGTAACAGGCTCAAAATCTGCCACTCTGCAATTGATTGTACAAGGGCTTGCTTGAAATCAACAGTACTGCTTTAAGGGTGAGGTATGGTGTGGGTACGTTTGTCAGAAGACAGACTTTGCTGTTGTTAGGGGGAAGGCTGGAGAGCTGGCTGCTTAGAGATGCAACACAAAGCTGCAAGCTGAATGCGAAATAGCATTTTTGAATTTATTTTTAGTGCAAGGCTGAGCTCTTGAGCTGTATGCTTCTGATTGCAAACGTTACAAAAAGATTATTTTGTTATCTGCAGTGAATTTAGAAAAATAAACACTCGTTAATCTAGGATTCTGTAAAATATATATAGAATGTTTCCTTAAATTCTGTTTTACTGATAAGGTCAATGCTGTTTACATTGCTTATGCTACTGATAGCAATAATGTTACATTTGAATGAGTTTAGTTTATTAAAGAACATTAATGAGTCCTCTGTTTTTCAGATTCCAACTTGGTTTCATTTGAAGCAGCTGAGAGACCTAATTATTTTCTTCAGTTGTCCTCAAGTAATACCCTTGTTCTTTCTAAATGGGAAAAAAGTGAAGAATTTCACAACAAATCAACATTTGTTATCCACAAGAATACATGGCTTTCAGGATATAGTTCCTTTGAGTCATTTGCAAAACCAGGATACTTCATCCACATTTCAGTATCTTCAGTTAAGCTTCTGAAGTACCATCATTCAGAGGAGTTCAGACTGTCAGTACTTCTGAAACTTGTGGGTAGGTAATCAAATTTATATTTGCTTCCTATGGAAATACAGGCCAAATATTATTGGCATTTTTAAGAGGTGATGAACTTTTCCCTGACATAACTGGGAGCTGTTGTTAATCTCTTTGTGACACTCTTCCTGAAAATCATCTTTGAGCTCTGTAGAAAGACGTGATTGTTTTCTTGTCATGAGCCATTAAATATCCTCATGACTACACTGTATTTGCCAGTGCTTTTGGGTATTACTAGAAGAGTACAATGTTTCTGGGCCATACTTACTTTGTGATGAAATGCTTAAGGAACAGGAAATTCATTCAGATAAATAATTTCATAAAAAAAAAAGAAAAGAAAAGAAAAAGAATACTTCTCTCAAAGATAAGGTCTGTGCATGATGTTTTTTTCCTTCTTTCCCGCTGATTGTCACTGAAAGAGTTTTCAGTACAGTGAGTTCTCCTTGCAAACTCTGTAGCCTTCTTACTAGAGGTCATGGCATCCAATGCAAAAGACAGCCTGAAGACTGTATTCCTTAAATCTTGCATTTCCCCTGAAAAGCAACTTTAGCTTTATCTATGTTCCCATTCTCAAAAGCTCTGCCTTTTCAGCTATTAACTGCTAGCATTTCAAGTGCAGTGGAAATAGAGGCCTCTTCTTGGGGATGTAGTTGTCTGTTTTGCTGAATATGCAGCAGTCTAATTAACTTCAAGAGCTGTAATGGAGATTGCTGTGAGACTGTTTTGGTTTCTGCCTTCTGGAGAGATTCCCATGCCTATAACAGTAATCACATTCCACTGAGTGTAAAGATCAGAAATGTAGGCAACGTTCTTAGGACTTTTTGTCAGAGCTGGATGCAGAAGTTGCTCCACTAAGAACCAGTGACCAACACCATACATTTAGGATTCCATAACTGATCAAACTTAGCTAGTTTTAGATTAGTAAGGAAAAACATACTCTTTAACTTTTAAACTTGAAAAGAGCCATATCCTGAAGTGAAGATGGTGTTAAAGATCAGAATGAGACGCAATAATTTATATTGTCCTGTAAAGCAAAAACACAGCATATTATTCATGAAACTATCACTTGCATTATTGTCAACTTGGGTTAATACATCAGATATTTCTAGTGAATCTATACGACTTTATTTACAAACCTCGATATCAACTACTACTTGCTGGCTCCCATGGCGTTTATGTAGTATGTAAAGTTCCCAAATCACCATAACTATTACTTTTATGTTCTAATGCTTTTTATTTTGTTGCAATTTTGAATGTAATGGTAATTAATTTGTTGGGATAGAAGAATTTTAAAGATGTTCTTGGTAATACGATTTTCTTAAATCAGTTCTTCATTCTCTGAAATAAAAACTGTTTAAAAAAAAAAAAAAACAAAACAAAAAAAAACAAAGAACGAAAGTGAAATATTTTAACAAATGAATCATTGCCTGGCTGTTTTATAGTGATCAGTTTGAATCTCTTGGCACAGGCAAATCTGAAGCAAGCACTGACTTCTGTGACAGAAGAGGCCAACTGTATGCCTCATGGAGCTTCTTGTTATCAAAACATTGAATTAAAGTGTTAATGGTAGTATTGTGAATCTGCTGCTGTTTTGTGGTGCATTATGATGACAGCCTAATGCAGCTGTTGACTGGCACACTCCAACTTCTGAAAAAATGACAGATTTTGTCATTGCCAAATGCCTGTTGTCTCTTGACAAATGCTTGTAATTGCAGAGCTGTTGAGGTTTTCGAACAGCAGAGTTATGAGCTGAGCCTGTTACCAGGATGTTCTTGCAGCATTTAAAGCAAAGAACTTTTTTTGGATGTAACAAAAATATCTCCTTTCGTCTTTTATCTTTGAGACAGGAATGAAGAAGGTTAAAACGTGTTCCAATTCTCAGTGGTCATCCATTAACACAGAGTGGTATATCTTTTCAAGTGTGAAGTCTTTACCATTCAGTCATTATAGCAAAAAATCCTATCTATGCCAGTGGAAAACTAAAACAATTCACCTCAGCATGTGGGATCAGATCAAATGATCGAGGCATTTCATTAATCACCACATCCGAGGGCTTGGGTTTCAGAATTTTATAAGCAGAGAAACACAGGGCTCGAATCTTTCTCCAGTGTACGTTCACAAGGCCCAGCCTGCTGATGTAGGGTAATTACATGGTCTAAAAATACAGCAGCATTTGTTTTAGTTAATGGAAAAGTTACACCGGCTCCAGAGTGCAAGGCAAAAGCATATTGGGTTTCCTGCTGACTATTGTAAATGCTTTGCATATTAGATCAGAAACCCTTGAACCAGGAACAGCTATTCCTCTGGAATCAGAGGATAAGTATCAGGAGCAGAATAATAGGCCCAGTAAATCCCCTTGGCCAGAAAGTTCCTCATGAGACTTCTTCATGCTCTGTGACGCACGTTCAAAAGGAGGAATTTTAAATGACCCTATCATCACAGCAATAGATACGTGGTCATTGAAAGTCAGCTGATGAGTCACTTTTTTCAGTTTCGTGGCAGTAAATATTGTCACATTCAGATACCTTGACTATGAATTACGCAGATAGGATGGGCTAAACTGGAAAGTGTTTTCCAGATATAGTCACTGCAGTTTGTAAATTCAGTTGTTTTAATTATGATCAGATTTCTTTGCCCTCCTTCCCACAAACATTTGAGAGTCTGAGTTGATAATGGAATTTGTCTATCTAGAGTGTGTATTGACAAGAAAATATTTATCTTCAGAAGAAAATAGACTGAATATTCTATGCAGGTTTTTTTTTTTTTTTTTTTTTACAACCAATGGATTATTACTCATTAAGCTGAAAGAATACACTTAGTCTTACCTTAGTCTTCTAGAGACAAATGTTGTGCAAGAGCTGTCATTAGTTCATCATTAGAAATCATTAGTTAGGGAAAGTCAGGAGGAAGAAGGAAACTGTTTTTTTTTTTTAATGCATATACCTGTAGTTTCCTTATCTTTATTTTAATCATATGCTCAAGCTAGTTGATTTTTATCATTCACAGAGTGATAATAACATACTTCACATTTTAATATGGCTGTGGGTTAATATTATAAGAATGTGACTTGTTTTATATAAATTCTGTGGCAAAGCTTTTGTGGAAAGTATTGCTAGCTATGTGCTTTAGAGACTAAGTGGCTGTAAATGAAAACCTGTCAGAATTTTCAGCAAAAATTAAAATCTCAAGAAGTAGGTGGGCATATGCACACTGCACACAAGTATCTATCAGTATTTGTGCTTCACACAGGACATTTTGCATCTTTGTAGTATTTGTACCTTAACTGAAATATTCAGAAATTGTGCAAAACTGGAAATGAAAATATATACTTTAACAAAAGCCTCTTCCATCTTAAGTCAGGTTTCATATATAATGTAGTTGACTCGCTAAATGTTAACTTAGTTTCAACATTTCCACCAATATAATTCTTTTTTTAACCTATCCTGTTTTAATTACAATGCATTGCTTTGAAGTTTAGTTCAAGCTCTAATGCTTTGCCAGTCCCAAAGATAATGGCCTGGACTTGATACTGGATAATTCTGAGCAACTCTTGTTGTACCTGCAAATTCCACTATGACCATTAACACACCTTCTGTGTAGCTCTTGAAACTGAACTGATGTTCCCTGGAATTATAAAATCTTTCTTACTTATACTGCAAATACAAGCATTTGACCTTCTGGCTTCTGAGTGAGTAAATAGGAGGAGATTAGATAATTACGTTAACAGGATTATATCAATCTAACAGTATAATAAACTAAAGCTTAAGTATTTGAGGGGTAGGCAATTATATTCCATTTTCAATTATGTTTACGCTGGGCACAGAGTTCTTTTTTTTTTTTTCTGTGATATTTCCTTACATTTCTCATTGCAGAAACTTGAAAGTCATGAGCAGAGTTTGTTGGTAGTTTGTGTGTGTTAAGTGGCTAGATAGGATTTCATGTTTCTAAACTTGTAGCAGAAGAGATTGGCAATCTGAGTTACTAAGCAGAGTTTTGCTGCTGTTATAAATAGAGGTAACTCTGAATCAGATTTTCTTCCTTCCAAATTATTTGAAGTCTGAGGGGAAAAAAAAAAAAAACAAAGTGTCAGATGAGAATGAAAGTTTAAGTATTTTTTTTTATGTTTTAAAAAAATTTTATTCTGAATACAGTCTTTTATAGTTGAATTTTTAGGTTCTTCCCCTTTCCTCTCCCACTCACCCCTTTTAAAGTAAATTGGAATTTTTTGAGTGTAGCAGAAGTTGCAAATATATCAAAACTCTGACAGCAGCAAATGTTGTCCTTGTGGTAGATGTCAATATAAAAAAAAAGGCAGGATGGACTTGTAAACTAGTAGGAATTGTGAAAACACAAAATTGTGGCCAGGGTTTTTGTAATCAACATCACTAGCAGACTCTGATGTTATGAAAAATAATATTCTTTATCAGATCCAGGAATCAGAGAATGGCTTGGGTTGCAAGGCACCTCAAGGATCATCAAGCTCCAACATCCTGCTGCATGCAGGGCTGCCAACCTCCACATTCAATGCTAGACCAGGCTGCCCAGGGCCCCATCCAACCTGGCCTTGAACACCTCCAGGGACGGGGCATCCACAACCTCTGTGGGCAGCCTGTTCCAGTACCTCACCACTCTCTCTGTAAAGAATTTTCCCCGATTGTCTTCCCTCCCTCAACTTAAAACCATTTCCCCTTGTCCTGCTGTTATCAACCCTTTCAAAGAGTTGATTCCCCTCCTGTTTGTAGGCTCCCTTTAGGTACTGAAAGGCTGCAATGAGGTCACCCAGCAGCCTTCTCTTCTCCAGGCTGAACAAGCCCAGCTCCCTCAGCCTGTCTTCATAGGGAAGGTGCTCCAGTCCCTGATCATCTTTGTGGCCCTCCTCTGGACCCTCTCCAACAGCTCCATATAGTAGTTGTTGTTTTTATTACCACAGACCTAAATTTGAAAGCCAGTAGGAATGAAGATCCTGAATGCTTCTCTGATGCTCAAGGAAGTGAGAAAATTATGTATAGGTTTGGGAAGTATTTTTTTAATGTATTGTCTTTGGCAAAGTGTAAACTATATTGTTACGAAAGCTTTCTACAGTACCATCACACTTTTATATGTTTAGCTCCTATTAGACAAAATAAATGAGGGGATATTTAGTGGAATATTTCCCATCCAAGATACACTTTACCATTTTATTAAGGATTTGCTATGTCACCAAATAGAAGACAGTGCTGATAGACTTCACTGGGATGCACGTGGTTACTTCTGAATGACATGACAAATCCTTTTGAGGAGCATATACCAGATATAAGAGCCATGACTCTGTATGATTCTTTTGTTGGGAGTGAACTGTACGCAGAATACGAAGCTCCTATTACTGTTTGCTGGTGGGGGAATTTAAGTAGTATAAAAGTGGGAAGCATGTGTTGGAGATGGCTGATTAAATTCCTCGGGAGCGTAAGGCCTTCATGCTATTACTGGTGAAATCCACAGTTTTACTGGTGAAATTTTCTGTAATTGGATTAGCAGTACTCTAGGTCTCACTGGCATGAAAGTTGATGTCTAAAATCAAAAGAGAGAGAAAAGGTGTATTTCCTTCAGTTTAGGAAGTGAGAGGAAGATTTAAATGGCTTTAGAGCATGTTTTTGTCATTTTTCTTTTTCTTCTTTGAAGACATTTTCTATGACAAGGGTCCTGATTTCATCTGTTGTCTCTCATGTTCTGCAGATGCAGAGGCAAAATTTGCAGAAAAGCATGATTTTGTTAGTTCTTTGCAGAAAGTGGTATTCATGAGCAACAAATTATGTGCAGGTTCTCACCATTTCCTCCCAAGTCATGCAGCACCTGCAAACTCCATGAACTTAATCTGCAGGAGTACTTGAGGCAAATGTGGCTATCGCTTTGAGTCTAAGCTCATGTGAAAAATAGGAAAAAGTATGTCAGTTCCACACTTAACAGTGTTAATTCAAGATCACTCTTCTAAACTCAGAAACTAACATTCCTCGTGAGGTTTGTGTATGTTCTCTACAAAGCTTGTGCGTTTGTTGTGTGGAACTTTTTTTTTACTGTTAGTGGTGAGGTTTATGGCGCGAGTTAGAAGTTATGGACCTGTGTACTTACCTTTGGGTAATCTGAATGAGATTTCCTAGGTTGCACTAGAATATTCTGTGATTGCTGGTCCACATTAGGATGATGATAACCTGCTCCAGTAAATCTTGGGTATGTTGTCTTTTTGTCACACATCCTCTTCATGTATCATTAAACCTTTTCACTTCGACCTGCCTTTTTATGCAAAGCTCCAGGCATCTGTCAGCAAAATGTACAGAAATAATTCCCTTCCTCCATTAAATGTTATTTAAGTTGGCTTCACTAGAAGGGGTTAGGTTAGTTCAGTGAAGCATGTTTAGTTTTATATAGGGATGTAATTATGTATAAGTGCATTTGTTACTGTCTTTGAAGTCATGTTTTTGAAAATGGTGACAGTTTAAGTCCTTGGACAGAACACCACTGAAAGGATAACACTAGATGGCAACATGCACATTCTGTGACTATAAGAAGGATGTAGGCAGCTGAGTTTGAGTTATAGTTTGTTTTGAAGAGAATTATTTTTACTAAGAAGAAAGATGTTTATGATTAATAATGGCAGAGAACTAACTATCCATGAGTGCAGATGTCTGAAATTTGCAGGGAAAAGCAATTTCTTAGGATCTTCAGGGAAGGATGAATGCCTTCAGGAAGATGTAAAAGAGCTAGCCACAAAACTTGAGAGCAAAAAAGACTTAAGACAGAAGTGGAAATTCTTTGTAAGCAGTAATCATTTCTTTGTGATCATTAACATAAATATTGTTCAGTTGCAGTTAGACTTCACAGACTCTTAACCATATAGGTCTAAAATCAGTCTTAATACTCTGATATACATCATGGTAGTGGTCTTCTCTGTATAGACATAAGGAAACTGTCACTGCCTTGCCTTGGCTGCTACAGGAGGGAGCTGTAGTGAGTTGTAGTTCAGGTACCAATATCCAGATGGATAGCTTAAGCCACATAGACTTGAAAGAGTCTCTTGGCTGTGCACATAGCACTGACATGGGAGCCATTCTGCACACAAATGGGACAGGATTGTAGTGAAAAAGAAAACACAATGCATTTGAACATGCGAGCGTATACACCATGTGTGTTATCCATATGATTACTGAGAATTTGCTTCTCTGAAGCTTTATATTCAATCTAAGCTGAGTCTGTTTATTTTTCTTCTTTATGTTCATTCTGAAGAAACTAATAAGCATTAGAACTGTAGCTGATCTTTACTTCCATTTATTTCCACTTTGAAGTTTAATTCTTCCTCTATCTGAATTTGCACTTTGAGTTTCAGTTATCTGGGCTTGAAGTATTTCAGTAAACACTATCTATGTGCTTTAGATATTCTGAAGGGAAGTTGGGTAGGTATGTGTGATTTTTGGGTGGGGGGGTGGTTGTTTTTTTTTCATTTGTCATAGTGTTTGACTTTTTTTGAAGTATTCAGTTTGGAGGAATGTTTTTATTTTTTCCAATCTATGTATGTGATCATGTCTGAGTTGCTCTGGCATGTTAGGAGCAGTTAGGCATTTCAAGAAAACGATTTAAACCTCAAGTCATTTTGAGTCTGAAATTCTATCTTATGCTGCTTCTGAACTGTTAAGAGACGTGGTAGTAAAGAGCCTAAATTGATCTCAGATCAGATTGTTTGTTTTGATTTTTAAAAGGCAGTTGCATTGCAAGTTATGTACCTTCTATCACCTGATTTTACACAGCAGGCAAACCACTTTTGTGATGCACAGTGTTAGTGCGTTGGTGTGGTGCTGGTGCTTTTAATTTTGATTATAATAGCAGTAACTGTTCAGAATCTGTATCTTAATTTTTCATCTTGTTTGAATAACCCAAAATACAGATTGATTGTTGACATGGTTTTTAAAACAAGAAAGCAGCGCGCTGACTTACCTGGCTTTATTTTCAAGTGACTGTAATATACGGTAAGCGTGAGAAATTCAGTGGCAGGTTTTATCTCTGCTAAGAGCAAAACAGGTTGCAGAGTATTCTGTACTGTGTGTAAAAGTAAACTTTCATTTTAAAAAGAGCTACACAGTTTGAAAAATGCTGCTATTAATTTTGTTTGTAAAGAATGCTGGTAGAAATAGTGAGTGTTCTAGAGCTGCAGTGAACTTGAGCTATCTTTCCTAGTGAGATGTGTGTATGTTTTTAGAAATAAATGAGATTAACAGATTTTGGTTGTCTTTCAGATGTAAAATTTCTATCACGTTCTGCATGTGAATGGCATTATGATGCCTGTGCAAGCCCATGTTTCAAAACCTGCAAGGATCCTTTGGGAAAAAACTGTCAGACAGTACCAAAGTAAGTTTTTGTAAATGTAAAACTTTATAATTTGCATAATAATAGGCATACAAGTAACCAAGCATAGGATCAGTACAGAAGGACAGTGTTAATTTGGAAGATGAGTAAAGGACGAAAGAATTGAAACTGCTTATACTTATATGTAGCAGCTACATATAAGTGAAATTTCTAGATGCCACCAGTAATAAGTATTGTCAGAGTCTGTAACAACAAGTGTTTGTAACTTTGAAACTGGAGAGAATGAAAGTGCACTGATAAAACAAGTTATGTTTGTTTCAGATAGTTGTGCCCCTATGTTTTTGTTGGGGTAGAATTACAGAATGGTTTGCATTGGAAGGGACTATGAAGATAATCTACCTTCAACTTCCCTACCATAGAAAGGGATACTTCCAACTAAATCAGGCTGCCTAAAGCGCCCCGTTCACTGGCCTTGAGCACTTCAAGGAATGGAAAATCCACAGCTATTCTGGGCAACCTGTTCAATTTTCTCACCACGCTCAACTGTAGAGTTGCAACAGCCACATCTCTTTGACTTTTCCCTTTATGTACTCTGTGCACTGTGCTTCTCAGCAGGATTGAAACTTGTACTAAGTCTTGTAAAAGTGACATTTGGACTTTGGTTTGCAAAAAAGGTTTGGCATTTTTTAAGTGAGTGTTTACAATGTGAACTTTCATTTCACAAGCTAATTGCAATGTTCCTGCTTTAGCTTTGGTCTGTGAGAATGTATGCCATATCAGTGACATTTTGAAGGAGAACACTGAGGTGATGAGAGCAAGGATGTCTGTTAAAAAGGATGCTATAAATAGTGTTTGCCTGAAATTTAATTACTTGATCAAGAAGATACTGTTCACCTAAATGATATTGTTTTTCTTTTAGAGTGGAAGGCTGCATCCCTGCATGTCCTCTCAATATGTTGTTGGATGAAGTCACTCAAAGATGCGTGTATTTTGAAGACTGTATGTGTGAAAAATTGTGTATATATGCATGATGTATTTAGCTTATTAATGTCTGAGGTGATATCTTAGTCAAACTTTTAAATAAGGGTGCTTAAATTGGTATGACTCTGACCTCAGTTATGCAAATCTTAAGATTCACTGAACATGCAGTTTAATTAAAATAGTTTAGCTCTTTGCAAATCTAACATTTTACAATATGAAAGATATTCTTCATAAAACATTTCAGTAACATGAAAAATGAAGCAACTTATTGAAATTTACTTTTGAGTTTGGCTCTGAATTTTCAAAGAATCATCACGGTTTGAGAACAAGATCACTGAGTCTAACCGTCCACTCGTCACCAGCAGTTCTCTCTAAACCACATCCCTCAACATGGTGTCTAAACATGGACACCTCTGGGGTCAGTGACTCCACCACATCTCTGGGCATCCCATTTGAGCACCTGACCACTCTTTCAGAAAAGCAGTATTTACTAACATCCAGTCTGATTCTCCCTTGGCACAACTTGAGGCCATTCCCTCTAGTCCTTCTCTAGTTACCACTAGAGAAGAGGCTGACCCTCAGCTCACTACAACCTCCCTTCAGGTAGCAATAAGGTCTCCCCTGAGCCTCCTCTTCTTCCAGACTAAACAATCCCAGCTTCCTCAGCTGCCTCCCTTGTAAGACCTGTGCCCCAGACCCTTCACCAGCTTCACTGCCGTTCTCTGGACATGCTCCAAGGCTTCCATGTCTTTCTTGTAGTGAGGGGCACTCAAAACTGAACACAGTACTCAAGGTGTGGCCTCACCAGATCTGAGTACAGAGGGACAGTTACTTCCCTGCTCCTGCTAGCAACACTATTTCTGATACCAGCTAGGATGCCTTTGGCCTTTTTGGCCACCTGAGTGCTCTGCTGGATCATGCTCAGCTGAGCATCAACCAATTTTACAAGCTTAAAGGTAGTTGAAAAGATCAGAGCTATATGAATTGTTATGTAATCTTTCTAGCTTCACTAGCTTTGTCTGTAATTTAGCTGCTAATGTCAGACTACCATTTATTTATCTGATTCCAGGCATTGAACCTGCAGATGGTACTTCACCTTTGCCTGCCAGCATTCAAACACCAGCAGTTTCCCACTTAACATTTAGTACAACTTTGGCAGCCATCAGTGAAGTAACTTCATTTCCCTTACGTGCAACAACGGACATGAAAACAACCCTTGCTTCAAAGTTGAAACTCCCTGCAACTACAGAGAAAACTAAATTTTCAGCTATAACATCTAATACAACTCTTCTAGCCATAACTTTGTCATATCTTTCTTCACAGCCAAGAGAAATGACATCAGCTGAGAAGAGAACTACAACACTGCCTGAGATAGCAAAATCTAATGTAAGCTTGTCTTCTCTTGCTGATGTTTCTCTGTTGTTTCCATCTCCTGTCACTTCAGAAACCTCCACAAAAATACAAATGATCAGTAGTGGTTCCACTAAGCTTCTGAGGGCTACAGAACCTCTGATAGTAACTGCTCCACATACAGCGTCTAGAGGCCCAGAATTAGAAGGCCAACCAGTTTCTACTTTTATTTTTACTGGGACACCTGTTACATTTAAAACAACGGAACTGCCAGTCAAAACTAAAATGATGGAAATATCAGAAATAGCCACAATGGCACTTCCTACAAAGGAAGCACAAGTAAAACCAGAAGGACTTGCAACATTTACACCCTCTTCATTTGAATCAAGAACAGAAAAAACTACTGTGTATCAGCCCAAGGATTTCACCTTATCACCTCTGGGTGTACGTTCATATACATCATCAGCAAATGTAACATCAACTTCAGAAATGACAAAAACAAGCATAGGCCAGTCTTCTACCACAGTACCTAATGTTACAGTAACATCATCTTCTCCTGTGATCACTACTTTGTTTTTGCTAAAACCAGTGTCTTCAGAAATGACAAAAACAGCAGTTGTTTTAACTGAGCAAAGCACTAAGACTGTACTTTCACCAGCATCCACACTGCCTTCATCACTAGGTAAGGCAATTACAGAACTTCCTCTTGAAAAGGTTCACCATCTGACAGATGCTGTGGGGGTACCTTTCTCTACAACTCTAGGTCCAAAGATGACAACTCTGCAAACAACTTTGTTACCTTTTAAAACTGAAGAAAAAGAAACTCCTGAAGTAACACCTCACGTGCAGCATACATCTAGCTCCCATTTCCTTCCATATTCACTGCATCCGAGTTCTACAGTTGGAAAACCCATCAGTCTTTCTACAGGAAGGCCTTCAGAGTCAGTTCCTACTCCTGCTACTCCAGCTTTGACTGAATTAAAAAAAACATTTAAAACTGTGTCAACTACAGCATATCCATCATACACAGTTCTAAATTCAACAGAGTTCTTGACTACATTATACACTAGATACCCTGTTTTGCCTCAGACTACCACAATGCCACCTTTGTTTGTTAAGGTAACTTCTGAAATAACATCACCTTTTGAATTAGAAGCAAAATCAACTGGAAAAGCATTTACCGATTACAAGTCACCTCTGGTTTTAAGTACAGGGAAGAGAAGCACTTCAGTGTATTCAGGTAGCATTGCCACATCAGCAATGAAAACCTTTATCTCATCAAAAGAAACTGCTACACTTCCTTCCATATCTACTAAAAGAGAGTCAGCTCAAACGATGTCCTTCACTGGATCTCCACATATTCTCCTTAGTGCATCTGAAACCACATTGTTACCAGCACAGCCTGATGAATCGGAAGAGGAAAGAATTACTAGCATCTCCACTACAAAGACATCTGTTTTTCCTTCTTCACCATCAAGCTCTCTAATCTCTTTGAATATTTCTCTTCCTTCACTGTCCATATACGGAAAAGAAGCAGTGACACCTCTCAGTCCTGTGCATACATCCCATGCTGTACTTCCAGTAACAAAGTCTTTTCACACTTTCTCTACCTCTCAGCATCTGGAAGACCAATCAGTTTCTTCAACTTCTTTAACACAATCGATACTGAAAGTAACAACCACACCAAAATATCCAGCAGTAGAAACTAAAGTAGTTCCTACAGCATCACAGTCTACAGTTGAAAGTATAACAATTATGGTAAAACCTGCCACTGCTACAGCTCAGACATCTCTTATTCCATCTACAGGAGATAAAGTTCCAGTACAGACCACAAAGGCTATGACTGTATCACATCTTCCTCCTACAATGGTAATGGAACTTGCTCATCAGACATCTAAGCCTTCCTTGACAAGCAAAAGCAGTATCTCAACTTACCAGCATCCTGAAGAAACTTTAACAAAATCCACTGATCAGCCACAAATTCTATTAAGCACAACTGAAGCGACAGTAGAATCAACTTTCTCATCCTCTTCAACTACTTCACTACCTAAAGATATTCATTCAAATGTATTATCTATCTCATTGGACCCTACACGAGTTATTTTACCAACTGAGAAAGAGTTAATTTTAAGTGATTCAGTTACGCAGCCGTATGTACCAAGAACTACTGTTTTCCAGTCTACATTCCCACCTAGAAAAACAGCTGAAGTTATTTTTGGAACCAGTATTCTCCCTTCCTCACCAGATTTACTTGCAATTTCCTCTTCTTCAGCAACCATCAAAAAAGATGCCTTTCCTTTTATTTCCACAGATACTGGTCTAAAATCCACATGGCAGGCCCCAGTTACCAAATCACTTGTTTCAAGTCAAACTCCTAAAACAACTACAACTTCATCTGTTTTACTACCTGAAACAACAGAAATTCCCATTGTGATGGAAAGTGAGCCATCCATAGGTGCCTTTTTAACACCTGTAGTTTCAACAGCATCCACATCAGTGGTTAAAACTACTACAGAGAAAATTGTTGTGTTGCCAAAGCAAGACACACTTTCAACCACTGCTCACAGTTCCACTTTTCTAGCAACTACAGTGCTTCCAGCTACTACCCATTCATCACACATATCTTCAGGCTCTTCAACAATAAGAGGTACGGGGCAAAGCATTACTGTTCCATCAGCAACATATGACAAAACAGAAACTCTAACAAAATCCACCACAACCTTGGTGAAACCCACCTATTTTTCTGTTTCTTCAAAATCAAAAGAACTTATGTTCCCTGATACAGAAAAATCAGAAGAGCTGGATGTCCAACCTGTCCACGCCCAAGGTGTTGCCATTACCTCAGAAATACCTCAGAAATTTTATTCTCCATACTTCACAACCACAACTGCAGCTCCTTCTAATGGAAGCGTACTGATACCATTCACCATACATTCATCCTCTGAAACAAAACCTTTTTCTTCTGTAGCTGCTGCATCATTGGCCACTCAAACTTCCAAGCATGGAATAACATCTGAAGTACAAACACCTTCAAAGAGTTTGCTCTTAACAGTACCCAACTACTTAAATGATACAACAGCTCCATCAGTTTCCTCCTTTGCCTATTTATCTGCCAAACCACTTTATGGGTTACCTACAACAATTGCTGATGGATTGGCCACAGCTGAAGCCATGCCAGGAGTCACACAGCCAGCTTCAGTTCTCCCTACAGAAACAGCAGCTCTCCAAACCTGTATAGTGAGTAACATCATAACGTTATTGCGTTTGGTTTTGAATAAATCCAGGTTACTTTTATATGCTGATAAAACCATCATGTGTGAGGCATACTTTGATCCTCATGATTTAAATGTCTGCATTAAGTAGGGCTATTTGTTATTTTAACAGTTATATCTGTAAGTCTGAACAACTTCAATTGCGCATGATGATTTTTCATGAGGGTTACATTTCACTGTGATTTGGACCTTGGTTTTCTGAGTGTGACTGTTACAGGAATGTTTGGGATTGTTTTGGTAAAATGCAATGCTTCGTGTGGTTCATGTACTTTGTATATCATATAGCCTTCCTGCCCACACATCCATGTTACTTTCTTCTCAAATTCTTTTAATTAAAAGTAAACAAACAAAAAAATGTTATGCACTTTACAGCAGGACAGAATTTTAAACTATTCTCAGAAGGGTCAGATTTTCAATGATGCTCTTTGCTTAAATCTTCCATCATTGTTGTCATGAGGATTTATAAATATTTGGTGCCTGAAGGATGTGAGCCTCTTTTATGAGCAAATACTATGCATTATTGTGATATTACTTGTGTCTTTTAAATATGTCTTAGCCACTTACAGAGAATGAGTGCATAAAATACATTTGCTTGGATGGACAACTGATTCAAGTTAATAAGTCACAGAACTGCCCATACAATGCAACTCAACCTAGCTGTGGAATTTTAGGATATGCTACTCAAGTAAATGGGGACAAATGCTGCCCAAAGTGGGAATGTGCATGTAAGTTTTAATTACTTCGTTCTTTTGAAGTGAATTTGAGTAACAATTTAATACATGTCAAAGAAGGCAAAGCTCCCATAACCATGGTGAAGAAAAAAAGGATCTGTATTGTAGAGATTGTTGCTTAATTAAATTTATAATTCTAGTTCTGCATCTAGTTAAGTGAAATGAAAATGCTCCTTTACTGTAGGATAAATATCTTAACTAGCTTCTGGTAACATGAGGAGACTTGTCTAGGTGTGACTTAGACCTGTCTTGTTTTTAGTCAGATGAGATACAGTGGATATAGGCAGTGGATTTTGTGGGATATCTTGTAACTACTTCA
Source organism: Tympanuchus pallidicinctus (assembly GCF_026119805.1). Taxonomy (NCBI): domain Eukaryota; kingdom Metazoa; phylum Chordata; class Aves; order Galliformes; family Phasianidae; genus Tympanuchus; species Tympanuchus pallidicinctus. The sequence continues at coordinate 11,413,930 of NW_026294747.1, forward strand.
GGGTGAGAAGTTAATTGTTAACAATTTATGTACACTAGCAGCATAGCTGTGCTGTAGTCACTCCTACCAATGATGCAGAACTAGGCAGAATGAATCCTAACCTCAAAGAAAATTGAATTTAGTCCATAATGGCAAAATTGTTGTGCAGAGATAAGCGAGGTAAATTTCCATTTATGAACTCCAGGCTCTGAAACAGAGCAGTATGACTGTAAAGAAGAGAACTTGAAACAAGATCTCCCTCCTTATGAATGAGACTGGAGAGAAACTAAAGATCTGGCATGGTTCTCTGTCATCTGTGTTTTTGCTGGTTTAGGGTTGTGAAAATTATAAATTTATGCTGCTAAAAATTGTATGAATAGCAGAGTGCTGTGGATTGTGCCATTGGACTATGTAGAATTTGACTATGCTGTCCATTTACAGGGATGCAATAGTAATAAAACACATCTGAAAATGTGCTAAATATCTGAAACTGTACAGCAAAGAAGTTGGTCTTAGTTCATTGCTATATCTTCATATCTTTGTATTTGGTTACATTTACAGAAACTATAAAATAAGTGAGCAAATACAATTTTTTTTTTTCCTTAGGTCGTTGCACAATTTTTTCTGATCTGAGTGTTGTAACATATGATGGAAATCGTTTGGCTTTATTCAAAGAAGCATCATACATTGTTAGTCAAACTCAAGATGAAACTATAACCATCCATGTCCTTGACTGTAGAATGGTAATTATAATTTATCAACTAACGAAGGATGTTGAGTATTGCTAATAAGATGCATCTTGGGAATGAGTTACACATATATTCCTCTAAAGTGCATCCTTGTCAATAAAACTGCTAGTATGTAATTGTAGTAAATTATTCACTCCTTTGCAATGTCTGTGAATGATACTTGCAATTTTCAGCATTTGAGAGTTGGGTAGAGTTCCTTTGGAAGCAGCAGAAAGGTAGGAGGCAGATCCATATTATCTTATATGTAGAATAGACAGTGTTGTGAGAGGGTAAGTGGATGATGTTTATTAGTCACTTTTGTGAGTACTGTCATGTAAAAAGTATTGATGTAGAGTTCTACTTTTTTGTGTATCTAGGTTTACTCAATTTTGCTGCGCTAAAGAGGCTCTACACAGAACTAAAAAGAACTTTCCAAAGCAGCATTCACTCTCTTTACATTTCATCAGGCTATACCTTGCAGAGTGAGGATTCACACACCTGAATTCCCTATATTAATTCAGCTCTAAATTGGTTTCAAGACCAGTACAGTATTTAAATGCACCACTTTTCCATATTTTCATATGGAAAATTTACTGGAATGACCAATCTTGAGAGCCCTAAAAGTATGTAGTATTGTTAGACTAAATTATACTACCTTGCACATTACAAGTTTCAGACAAATGCAAGTATTTGCTATTTCAGAGAGGAAAGAGAGAAACCCTACGGGATGCAGTTACAGAGTATCCTATCCTAATGGATAGTATAGAGGTTGGCTTTATGTTGTGAAGAGTTAATTGCTCATGGGCATTTACAAAATTCTTTTAACCCCAGTTTCTTCTATGAAAGCTAGGCAATTCTGGTGTCCATATAGGTGTTCATCTCAAGAGTTGGTCGTGAATAGTACCTTATGAAAGTTAATTTCAGAAGCCCAGTATGATTGAAAGGAGAAAGCAGATCTGCTTCTGACTTTCAGAATTTTTGTTCTCCACTGTATTAAATACTATTTAATCCTTTGGAACCTTGAATCTCAACATGTGCATGTATTTCTGATTCATTTCTTCTTTAAGATTCGTTTATCATATAAATTCACCAGTCCTTGTCCCATTTCTGCTCACCTTGGCTATGTAGTTCTTATTTTTCAGTATTGTCCTGTATCTTTTCTTTTCCAGAATGAAAGAAATAAGAGGTTTTACAAAACAGTTCATGAATGCAATAATATTATTTTTGTAATATTTTGCAAGAATGCTATCTATTAACCTCGTAGACTGGACTTGAAAGTACAATAATCAGCAACTTTCATCTCTTCAAAATACGTGCAAACAATCCTCATTGTCCCAGTACCTAAAAATATTAGACAGCTAATGTATACATTTTTATACATTATAACTATGACTAATAAATTTTTGCTTTCTCCACAGAATAATTCAAATTCCACTTCCTTGTGCCTGGCAATGTTGAATTTAACCTATGTATCAAACCAAATTATTATCAATCGTTTAAGTAGAAAAGTGAGTATTTTGAGGCTTTTTTTTCCTCTGCAATTTAGATAGCATCTTACTTCTGTAATCATCAGCTGCCTTCTCATGTGCGTACTGAAGATCAGAGTAGGGCATGACAAGAAATGTGTTTCATTGTTACCACTTTGGAGTTTAGTAAACTGCTGATAAATTCAGAGTCAAATTATGATGAAAGGACAGTTAATGAGGTAAGTCACAAAGCAAGGCATTTAAAATGACCACTGGTCCCTTTAATGCCTTGATAACTTTGTGGAGATGAGCCTGAGTTCTTTTGAAATTAGTTATGAGTTAGATTCCTACTCTGTTGAAAATCCAGCCATAGTTGTTCTTCTGCAGCATTCAGTGCCTGACATTTAAAATCTTCTCCGTGTGTGTTTTAGATAACAGTAAATTCAAGATTTGCTTGGCCTACTGTTAGAAAATATGGATACAAAGTAGAGGATTCAGGCTTCATGTATGCAGTTGAGACCCCAACAAAAATCAAAATTCAGTGGTTTCATTACACAGGTGTGATGATTATAGAGTTTAATACTACCAGAGAACCAAAAGCTTTGGGACTATGTGGTAAGTATTGAGAACTGCAAAATTAAATACATTGAGATGCTTTTCCAGAAAGGCACATTTTCCTAACTGTATCTTTTGCTGGATATTGCTTAAAAGAGTTATTGTAGATTATTGCAAATTTTTTAGGTACTATTAACATGAAATGATTCATCATTTCGGTAGTTGTTGACATAAAGTTCAATACCTGTCAGTGTAATCACTTTTTAATGACAGTTCTGCTTTTAACTGTAGCCCGTTTGAATCACAAGCATGATTGCTGTAACCAAACCCAAATAAGTCAAGCATAAATCTATAAAGTCAAATAAGGTCATTTAAAGATTTAGTGTTTGCTATCCATCTGATAGGAAGTGATATGTGCTATTTTCAGTATCTAAAGGTCAGAATTCACAGGAACTGTTAACTTGAGATAAGCTATTTTAGTTTATCTGTTAGAAGAAATATTTTAAAGGGAATTTTTGTAATTGTAATGGGTTAAATAACCCTAATGCTGCACTGTCTCAAGTCTGCTGAATCACCTCGTGTAGTTACTTTCTCTTTAAAACCCATGAACTTGAATAATTTAACAGAGCAGTAGCTTTTGTAAGCATGTTTTTCTGTTGTTCTAAATCTTTACTGTGACACCTGAATCTGTAAATTTATCTGCTGTAATTTGTAGCTGGAAAACAAGGTTACAGAGTTCATAATTACGGTGGAAATCTTGCCAGTTTCAGAAAGGGCAAATGCCTGTAGCTCAATATCAAATACCAGTGATAGCTTGGTTGAGTTCCAAGTCCTGCAGACAGTAATGTGCTCCTTGTAAAGGAAGAGAGCTTAAATTTATTGCCATTTTGAAATTGGATTATTATCTGCAATTGCTTCCGTCTTTTTTAACATCGTTCTTATTCTATGTGGCTGTTATTGTAATTAGATCACAAAGAAACAAGAATGTAAAGATAGTGTTTTTCAGTACGTCTGATTCAAACGATTCTTCAAAGTCTGTTTTGCCTTTACGTACTTGATTACTGTAATGGGGAGAATTAGAGACACCACAGTCCTGGTATATGTGGCCTATTAACAAGATGACAGCATACCTCTCTGGCTTCTTTGGAGAATATGCTGTGTTTTTCTAGTATTCATCTCTAATTAGGGTTCTCTGCATAAATCTGTGCAGTGCTGTCCACTGGGACTCACCAGAACCTGCTTTAAATGAGGTGGTTGCTCTGCACCTCTTCACGGTAAATTAATCTATCTGAAGCTCCTGTGCTTGCTATGCTACTCTGCTTCTTGTATTTGAGTTTTCTCAGAATGTCTTTAGGCTGCAGTATTGATGTATCCCAATTTCTCAGCTTTGTAGAAATGAAGGCACTGTTCCAGTTTTGTAGCACCAAGTATCACTTGAAAGAGTCTTTTTCTGACAGCAGGGTATTTTATAGTGACTGGATAAGGCAAAGATGGCAATTGGTGAAGAGCTGATGTGGGAGATGGGGGATGTCACAAGGGAGCAAGGGATTTCTCTGTAGTAACACTGGTGGAACAGAGTGCAAGTGTGTCAGTGATGTAGGTGCAGCCAGATCCAGCCAAGCCAAATGTGAAACTTTAGTTTTGCTGTGTTAAATCTTGTCAGTGTATGAGAAAGGTGGAAAAAGGTAAATCAGATATGGTAGCAGTCCCTTTAAGCCAAATAATTCCTCTTTGTGCTGTATAGGCTCACAACTTCAAAACATTCAAGCAGAAACATTTTTGATTGATTAATATTTATAGCTTCAAAAGCTATTTTACTCTCAGAATGATTACTATTCTCCTTGATTGTCAGTGGCTTGCTCATAATGCAAAATGCTCAAACAGACCCATAATTATTGAACAGATATCCTTAGAATTGCCATGAAAGTCTATGGAAGCATCAGAAGAATGCTTTCTAGAAGTCAATTACAAAATTATCAGCAATTGAGATGAGGAATAAAGAATGGGAGACTGATCTGTTATTCAGTTTTTGTATAACTATTGGCTCTCAAAGATAAAGTATCAGTAAGGTACTCTTGTAATACTTGGATGTTCTGTGCTGACCAAATTGCTCTCTCTGTTAGGATTCTTCCCTCATTCCATAGTCTTTTGAAATTGCCAACTACCTTAATGTAAACAAAAAACAAAATGTGATGCTGCCTTGTGTGAATCAAATACAGAAAAAATTGCTTTCTTCTTGCTGTGTGCTATTATAAATGTTAGCCTGGAAGTGACAAAAGTTACATTTCTAGGTTAGCTCTTATGCACAACGCTGCCCAGAAGCGTAAGTAGAAGAGAGTATTAAATTTTTGAACTGCAGTTTCAGATAGGCAGCTTTTTTGTCAATCTTAATTGGAATTTAACAAGAATTGCCTTTTCTGATAACATTTTTCATTTGTCGCTATACATGGTTGTGCTCTGTAACCTTCTTTTATCTTTTTATTTTTTTTTTAAACATATGTATTTTTTGTGCTCGTGCAACTGCGTGGTGAAGGCTGTGTGTCATTGCTGGGATCTCTGAACCTCTCTGGTGTGATAGATCTTGTTTCATGCATGTGCAATTCACAGGTGCATCTTCACTTTCACTTTGTGTCATTTGTGTGCAGTTTGTGTATTTTGATCCTACTAGACTTTCCACATCTGTTGTGTTTTATGAGACTGTACATTTTTTTAAAGTTCCTTACTTACTGTAAGTTTCTTAAAGGAGTTTACTTTTTGAATGAGGTATTTCAAATGTACTTCAGAATAAACATGTGTGGCGTTAACCAGCTTTTTCTTCTGTTCATACATAGGTTTTTGTGATGGAAGCTTGGAAAATGACCTGATGCTACCCAACAGGACAGTGTTAAGCAAAAGTGATGCTTCATCAACATTTATAGACAGCTGGCAAGTGCCAGACACATTAAAGTATGTTGGAGAAGACAGACATCAGGAAGCTAATTGTTCAGTCATGGACTGCTCAGAGTGCTTAAGACTGGTGTTGAACCAGACCTTCAGCAGCTGTCATCCTTATGTATGTTAACTATTTTGGAAGCTTACATTTTGGGAGAGATGCAGTTCTGATATACTTTTGTACTCTTGATAATTTAATTAATGCGGAACTACATGTAACCACATCTGTGGAAAGAGATACATACTTTTCTCTATCTACAGTTGCAAGATAAAAAGAATTGAAGAGTGCAGCAGCTTGGTAGGAGAGTTGCAGTAAGCAGCTGACAATTTCAGAATTCCTAATAAATCTCTATTAGTTTTGCTAATAGCATCTAATTTATAAATCAGTCCCAGAAAATTCACTTGGACCAACAGGATGTGCAGCGAAGTAAGATGAAGTAATTTTAGTATTTACTTCTTACTTAAACATTCAGTAATTTAACCAATTCCAAATCACATTAGATAATGTAAGGGCCTGAATTCTCAAAGGCTGTAGAGAGTAGGAGATCCAGCTTAGAGTGATGAGAGGGTAGAGCAGATCCTTTACAGCAAAGTTAAAGCAAAAAAAAAAACCCAAAGTGTAAAGAGAAAATATTTATTTGTGCTCATTCAAGAATGTTTATCATTTCAACTTTTGTATATTGGTGAGTTTGATGAACAGGAGGCCAAAAACAGACAAAAGCAAGGAAGAACAAAGTTCAGTGTGTAATTATGTCTTCTGTTGGAAAATTTCTATAAGCTGTTCCTTTGGCATTTATAATACGTGAAACAGAAGAATATAAGGATGTCTTTTTTTTTCCTCATGCTCAGGAAGCCTTGCTTTTAAATAGCAGTAGACTCTCTTTGTAGACCAATAAAGGCTAGCAATTTTATTTTTTTTTTTACTGTCAGCCAAGAACTTTTTACTTTGCTGTTTGTAGCTGATATTTACAATTTTTTTTTGCTACATACCAGAGTCTCTATGAAAATATGTTTTTCATTTTTTTCCTTTTTAGGTTCCACCTGAGATATTCTGTGATATCTGGGTTCAAGATACTGAGTACATTCAAAACCCATGTGTCTCACTAGCTGCCTATGTGGCAATGTGCAACAAATTTAATATCTGTATAGAATGGAGGAGCAACGATTACTGCCGTAAGTATTCCGCATGTTTGTGTAACTCTACTGTATTCTGAGACAAAACCTACCTAGTAATAAGAGTTAGTGTAAATTGAAACTATCTGTGTTCCCTGGGTTCTCAGATGCTTTGGAAGTTATTACTGAGATTATAAATTCAGCAGCTTTTATCATATAATTCAAAGTAGCACGTAGAAGGAATCATGCTCATTATGCCCACTTCACAGATGAAAAAGTTAAGCTGAAGTGACTTGCTCATGGGCCACTCTCTGGCTTGCAATGTATTTAATTGTGGAAATTGAATCCTCTTCCATGCAGTGTTCATTTATCCTAGTCTCTATTCATTAATAAAGCCAAAACACAAGAGAATTGATTTTGGAAAGGAGGAAGCCACAGAAACTTCACTAGTATTTTGAGCTGGCACTTTGAGTCTGCTTGATGCTGCTCCAGAATGCTGCATCTTGACTGGAGAAAGCATTGTAGTAATTGGGAACCTTTGTAATGAAACAGAAAGTAGGGAGTAAAACACTAAGAGCTTGTGGATCCCATGAGAATCTATTTCCCAAAGGCCAAATGGAATCTGTAGTTGTCAGTGATTCTCTGGGAAAAGTTGTATGCAATGATAACCCAGAGAGGTCTGCAGTTTCAGTATCAGAAAAGGAAAGACCTGTTGGTCAGCTGTGATCACCAGATCACACAATTGATTGTGCATAAGAACTGTGTTGGTAAAAGTGGTTTCAGGTGAATATCTGCATACAGGCTCCATGTGAACGTGTCATAATGAGCTGCAAGTTGAACCAGTAGTCATGCAGTCTAAAGCTTAAAAATGGTCAGATTTAAAACCAAACAAACAAACAAAAAACAACAACAAACCAGCCTCATCACCTCTTCAGTTTTTGTGGTTTTTACTAGCAAACACCATTTTAAAAAGATACCTTACAAAATGTATCTGTATATACAGTTAAGTACTGCGCCCACTGTGAGGGGACACATACTCTATATTTTATACCACAGTGACCTCTGGTGGTGCCTACAAAGGAAGAACCATGAAGTCACATCTGGATTTTGTGATTACTGTGCATTGATGTGCTATAGAGTGATTTTCAAAAGCCCAAGCTTTTCTATTTTTACAGGGCTGTGCTAAGTATTTCCTGTGGGGCATTACTGTCATTTATAGCAGGGAGGAACTGAACAGAATTGACCTCCACTTTAATATATAAACTGGAACGTTGTTTACAGTTGAGCAGGTAGTCTCCTGTGTGAACTGAACATCACCTCATTTGCCATCATTCCAGGTTGGATTACTGGGTGATTTACATAGATAAGGATCCTATTGGCTGTTCATAGAACCATATTGTTGGCATTTGTAGTCATTTTCTTTTAGTCATATTTATGTAGCTTGTATACAATTGGCATTTAAACACTATTTTGAACCAATGAAGTATCATAGTAAATTCTCAAAAACTTATTCTGACATATACCCATTTGATACCAAAGAATTTACATTAAAATTATAATGCATTTTCCATTTAATTCTGTTGGTTCACTTTAAAATAACAATCTTCATCCATGAGAGTAATATATGTGGATGTCTGCTAAATATAATCGTGAATTTATCCCATTTTTTATTATTCAAGGTAAAACAATGCTGAACTGGACTTTACATTTACCTTTTTTAGTCATAGACTAGGCTTCGTCCTTTAGCAATCGCTTGTCTTTGCTGCAAAGTACTTTGAATGTTTAAAAACACTGTATTACCAATCTGAGGTAGATCAAAGTCTAAGAAAAAGTGCTTGCAGAATATTATTATGTTTGAATTCATGTAGAAGGTCTGTGTCAGTGTTTCAGGTTGGCAGATCCTACTGAGTTGGCAAACATCACGAGTTGACAAGGAGACAACAGTGTCTTCCTTTAGGTAGTACATGGTTCATGTGATTACATCTTCAGATGAGTGATTTTTTTCCTTTCTAGCCTTTGCCTGCTCTGAAAACTTCTCCTATCAGGCATGTATAGCTGCCTGTGAGGTTGCAGAGAGTTGTCAGAATAACGAGGTTGCTGCTTTGGACTCAGACACCTGCTTGGTGTTGACAGAAGGTTGTGTCTGTGCTGGAGGGACCATCCTTCACCGAGCTCACACTGCTGTCTGTATTCCTGAAGAAAAATGTGGTATGTTTTGATGTGATTTTCCTCTTTATTATCTACGAGCTGGGGGTCAGATTCTTCACAATTAATAAATTCATACGTGGCCTGATGTTGTGAAGGTTTTGCATATGTTATTCAGTTGAGGATTCAGGAGTTTTAGTAAATATTGGCTTTACAATTGAGAAAGCATTAAGTGTCCTTCTGACATAGCATTTTGCTTACTTTTCTGAGCTGGAAGATGCTCTTCAAAATGGTTGTTTTTGGCTTATGCACTCCATTATTGGAAGTATGTCAGTTCTAGCCCTCTTTTGCCAAGGAATCCAACTACTGATATTAAGTGGCAATCAGAAGCTTTGTAACGGTTAATTATATGGTTTGAATTATTTATGTCTTTTGTTCTTTTTGTGGTCATTTTTATTTATTCTCATTACAATTCTACTTGAAGACACCATATTGTGGACAAATACTTAACACAAATCTTAAAGATGCCATTTATTATAAATAAAATTGCACAAAGCCCTGTAATTAATAATAGCTTTGGAAATAAAAAGGAATTACTTCAATTTTCTGTTGTCCTCATTGTCTAGCTTGTACAGACAGCTCAGGAGCACCTCATGCAATAGGTGACATCTGGAAAACGTCTTTGAGTGGATGCTGCATGGAAAAATGTGTTGACACTGAGACTATTATTCCAGTGGAGTACGACTGTTCCGATAGCCACAATTTTGACTGCCAGAGATTTGCAGAAGTGGTCTTGCTTGTTCCTGGTGATCAGGCATGTTGTCCTCAGAAGACCTGTAGTGAGTATTCTTTAATGGTTACGATTAGATTACAATTGTTCTTAGACAACAAAAGGACGGGGCCCTGGGCAGCCTGGTCTGGTATTAAATGTGGAGGCTGGTGGCTGTGCATGCGGCAGGGGGGTTGGAGCTTCATGATCTTTGAGGTCCCATCCAACCCAAGCTATTCTATGATTATGATGCTCACTGAAATACATGGATAATCTTTCCTGTGGTTTGTTGTCATGTTACCTTATTTTTGAAGTGAATGGTAATTATCTGAATTCATAAGTTGTGAAGAAAACTGTGAAAACTTTCTATCACTGACTCAGAATCTAGTGGGATTTATCAGAGAGGTAGGAGGAGGGGGCACATTTTAAAAGGAGTTACATAGCTCTGTGATTATTTGGTAAGCATTTATTTATCTCAGCAGTACAGTCTAGTGATACACTTTTAACATCCAAATACAAATCAGTGATGTAAGTAATGACTAGGAAAAAAAAAGATCAGATGTTTGTGTATGTGCTTTACAAATTTAGCAGTAAAAAAAGGATATAAAAGCTTTTATTCATAATTAGGTTAGAAAATTCATCTTGAAAACAAGTTGCAAAGGGTTTTACTCTTTTTGCCATCCGGGTTGATATAGTTATCATGAATTTTCCACTGGAATTGCAATTTTTAAGTGGAGTTTCCAAGACAACTCAACTGTAGCTTGATTTTTGCCTTAAGACAGTGAGGCTAGACAATTCTGAACATAATCTGAGGGGTTTTTGCTAATTTGTTGTGGTTTCTCAGAGATTTGTGTTATCAGACTGCAAATACTGCTTGCCACTACTCCATTTATAAATGCATAAAGTAATTTAGATGTTTTTTTTCTTTCCTTTTATGAAATAGTTTGTAATCAGAGCCTATGTGAACCCCTAATCCCAGAGTGTAATGGCTTGGAAAAACTGGTCACTTACTACAATGAAGAATCCTGTTGTCCCAACTATGTTTGCGGTAGGTGACAGTAAACTAAACAGATCAACTTATAAGCAAAAATTAACTTAGTATAGAAACCATTTTTAAAATGTCAGCTTACAAAGTTTTCTTTCATCTAAAAACTCATGGTTGGAACACGCCTCAGTGCAGACATAACGGAGTCCTGTGTTCAAGGATCAGGCGAGAATGTGTGCGTCACTCTGTCACAGAAAGTTCTGTAGTACTTCAGTTCTCTCATTTCTTACTGATGCAGCAATACAAAACGGGAATGATGTACATAAATAATTAAATCTGTTGTGCTTGTTTCAGAATGTGATCCAGCAAAATGTGAACCAATGGAGCACATGCCAAGCTGTCAAGAGGATCAAACACTTATTGCTGCTCGGGTGGAGAGTACATGCTGCATATCCTATATATGTGGTATGGAATCTTGGCTGGTTGAATCTCTAAGAGTTTTAATGCATGCGATGATATCTGCTAAAACTTAGCAGTTAAGATTACTCGAACTTTCTTGAGCTCTCCCAGCATAGTAAGGCTTGAAAGTGGTTAAAGAAAAGAGCATTAAGTTATAGGACATAGGTAATGACAATTACCATCAAGTGTCGTAAAAGTGGCTTTGTGTAGCTGAGTAGTACTTTTAGGTCAAGTAGAAGATTAATGATGTACTACGTGAATGAAATATCTGCCTTTGATCTTGGCCTTTGAGAGACTGACCATGCATTGTATGCGACTGTGGTAGTTTGATTGTTTTCCCTAAAGAAAGACTGAAATTATATATGCTCTGGCTCTCTGTATCCCGTTGTTGTATCATCTATGGCCTATTTTAACTTGATGGTAAATATCCAATATAAAAGTATTATGCAAATTTGTTCAATTTTCTTGGGATTTGGTCCTTACTAACTTAATATAGTAATAAAATGGCACTTTTGGTATCAGTTTAGGAGTTCTATTTGCTATCAAGTAGTTGTTTTCTTTATGATATTAAGTTTATAATTATATATCCCATATGTTTCTCTTGAATGGGTTCTGTTTTTGAACATAGAATTCTGTCAATCACAGACTGATTCATCTTGATTAGCATTTCTGTGTGCAAAATTTGAACCTTAAAAGAGAACAAAAGAAGTCTGAAATAAACTTCTGTCATTTGCAGTATTTAGGAAGCACTCTGAACGTGTTACAGTAGTGTTCTACCTTTGACTCTTGTTTATCCATGTAATATCCTTCTGTTTCTTTTTTTGATATAAGGAATCTTTGAACTGGTATTTGCACAGAATATATCTGCTGTGATTTTGCCGTGTGTTTAAGTGGGAGGATAAAACCGGGATCACTTTTAATTGCCTTTAATTGAGGATCAAAGATACTGTATTTGTAGCAGAGGAAGCATTCCTGAAAATAGGTCTTGATTGGAGAGAAAAACAAAAAGCATGGAGAGAAAGTCCTGTTCATTATGATCTGACACAGTTTACTATATTCTTTTTTTTTTTTTTTTAAGCAGATGACAAAGAAAAGGCAAGCTGCACTGAAAATTAGCATCTTCTGTATGGGAGGAACAACTTTACAGTACATCTGCTCTTTTTAATGTGTCTGTGAGGAACTTAATGGGAGTGTGTTTCTAGGCAGTGATAAAATTTCTTCCTGTGTTTTAGATTTAATTTTTTTTTTTTTTCTAGCATGTGGGGCTTGCTCTGATAAAATACCCAAATGTCAAGAAGGAGAAGTTCTTATTGTGGATGACAACACTACAGAAAGGTGTTGCCCTACCTACCAGTGTAGTAAGTTTGACTTGATTTTGTTATTTTAGGTAATAGGGAACATGGCAAATTTTGTAGAGTGGATGTTCAGTGCAAAAAAAAAAAAAAAAGGTAGATTAGAGATACAGCTTCACTGTGCATATGAGCAAGCAATCATCTGCTTACTCTTTTAAAACTTCACGTGTCTGAAGCATAATCTGAACATCTGTATCATGGAGGCAAACTTCATACCCCAAATTCTGGAAATATTTAATTTTGGCTTATTTTATTAAATATTTATTTGGCTGTGTTGAATATTCGCTTAGGATAGCTGTGTTCCACACTACTGATGGCTAACACATTTCAATCATCAGTCTATTCAACTAACGTGTTTTCTAAAGGTTTCATTAAATAAACCATTTAGTCTCTCTTGATTCATATTTCTGCTCATCAAAATATGACATCCTTGTTTTTACTGGACTTTCTTTTCTTTAATTTTAGTTTGTGAAATACATCGTTGTCCTGAATTCAAATGCATGCTAGGCATGTCTTTGGTGGAGGTATGGAGCCCAGAGAAGTGCTGCCCCTTTCGGACATGTGGTAAAATGACTAATTTTCATTTTAGTTGACAATAAAACACAATAAAACACAAGAGCTTTGGCAACTTGTATTTAAGTCTAAGACTTTATTAAATACATGAGCCAATGATGATGCGATATGCATACAAGCCAGTTCTATAAGGGTGACTTATTCATGAACAGGTGAGATTGTAAATCATCTCATGGTGAAGAGCTTGAATCTGCCTGGTTTGGTTTTTTTCTTGCTTCATGAGGATGACAGCATACTGTAGAATTTGTCCATCCAAAATGGGTGACTTCCTACTTTGGCATTTTCTTAACAGTTAGTAATTTATTTATGGCTCAAAAAAAAGGGTGAAGTGTCTATGGGTCAGGAATTTGCCAGTTTACAAGGGTGGCAGAACAACTGTTTATTATGCACTAGACACAATTCTCCATTGCTTTGTGTTGTTTATGAGGACTGTCAACACTGCAAGGAAGCAAGAAGCTGTAATGATCATATTTTTATCAATATATTCCGACAGACTGTAGGTGATAAAGCACTGCAATTTTTTCTAAATGGGTAAAGGTGGTCACAGAAGCTGGAATTCGTTTTTATGGTGGATTAGCAACCGGGCATAATTCTGGACTCCCCAAGTTATGTATTTCAAATAGCTGCAAAGCTTCTTCAGTGATGACTCAAAAATGTGGAGCTTCTTTTTTCTTTGATGCTCTGTTTAGAAGAAATGGTATATAGATTTTTTTTTAACCATTGTTTCTGTAATTGTGTTTTGTTTTAGAATGCTCATGTGAAACGATCCCCAAACCTCAATGCAAACTGGTATGGAATCTATCTTTCCTGTCAGAATTCTTTTATAATTTTCTCATGGAATCAATCAGTATTTTGTTAAAAGTTAAATGTGGAATGCTGTGTCATTCTCTTTTATTGAAATTGTTTTACTAGAAACTAGATCACTTTTTAAGAAGCCAGATTTAAATGTCCTGCAGAATAAAATGACTGTATGACACTGATATTTCTTCAGACTTTTTATTGCCTGTGGCCCCTGAGTATTCATGGAATGGAACTACTTTCATGCTTTTGAAGACATAATTTTGTTCTTCAGTTATCGTACAGTGCATCAGTGTTTTGTTAATCCTATTTGTCATAGTGACAAATAGTCAAGTCAATATGTGCTTATCTGTAGCATGTACTCAAATCATTGACTCACCACAGTGTTTTTTAAGTTGTATTCCACTGTGACTTGTTCTGCACTACAGAAGTGCTTATTAGCATTATTGGGTTAGGTTCTCAGTCAATATCAGATATTTTATCCAGAAAACAATGCTGCAAAGGGAATAATTAATGAAAAATCTAATTGGAAACTCTCTGGATACTGTACTTAGATTTTCTTCAGGGTTTCTAGTTAGTTAACTTCAAAAGGCTTTGCAAATGATGTTGTTGTTAGTACTTCCATCTTACAGATGAAGAAGCTTAGGCACAAGATATTACAAGGTGTTAGGAAAGTCTTGATTTTCATCTATGTAAACCAGTAAAAAGTACAGCCATACAAGCGTAATACTACTTGTGTCTGTTAAGTCAATCCATGCAAAAATAAACTCCATATTGCTTGGAGAGTTCTGTATAAAGACAAGCTACTGCATTTCTTTTTTTTTTTTTGTCTTAAATGTTTCCTGTACTGACACCGATAACGGCTCCTACTTTTCAGATGTAAAACAAAAATAACAAATATAGTATTTACTCTTCGTTACTAAATTAAATATCACTGTGGAAGAGCAAAGTAAATTCTAAAGTAGTTACTGGGCATCAAGAGATACTGCTACTTGAATCCCAGAGGAAAGATGTCTAAAGTAAAAAGATACAGATGAGCAAACTCCACTTCTCTTTTTTCTGCTTTTATATCCACAGGGACAGAAACTTCAGATAGATGAACAATTTCAGAACAGTTCAGAAAATATATGTAACTGTGTTAAATACAAATGTGGTAAGTCCAGAAATAATCTAATTCAAAGAAATACCCTTTCAAGTGTAAAATAAAATTAGTAGTTGTAATTTGGATGTTTCAGCTTTGCGCATGGTACATAGGAGGAAAGAATTGACTGACATAATTCACAAATAGCAGGAAAGGGCAAGAGAATAGGATCACTCACTAAATACTTGGTTGATTATAGCCTATCCTTGGATTCTGTTAGTTCCTGAAGCAAAGTCTGTGCACAGAAATAGTAGACAGAATTTGGGAAATGTTGGGTGGTGTTCACTGAGCAGGCTGTGCATTAATGAGCTGGATGGAGAACTCCAGCAAGAGACTAAAATCCATACTTGATGTCTAGGATTAGCCCCATTAGCCCATTTTGAGGTTACTCAGGAACTGGTTAGATACGCTTACGTGTTTTATGTGAACAAGGAGCTGGTATTCAGTGCCATGCAGAGCTCGTCTTGGAGCATGCCCAGTAGTGCCAGAGAAAACTAATTCTGTGGGGCACGCAGCTGGCTGACAGTTGAGACTATCTTTGCATAGATTTCTGCAACAAAGATACATACTTCTGAGCTAATTGTGCTCTATTCCCTCCATAATCAGTGGGGAGAAATAGGCATTTACCAGGCACAATTCTTCTTACCATAAAGTAGAATTAAAGCCAGTTGAAGTCTCCACTGTCAATTTTGTGGTGCTGCTGATAAAATGTTAAATTCATGAGGAATTATGTTTGAAGTAATTTGGCAACTGTAATGAAACATTAGGCTATTATTATTAGCAGTTTATATTTGAAAATCTCTCCCATAATTCTTGAAGAGGTAGCTTTTTCCATGCCTATTTTACTCTTTGAAGCATTTTTATTTAATGTTTTGGATACCAAGGTAATTGTACTGAGTTTGTTGGTGTTTTTTTTTTTTTATTTTTTTCTGTGTGTGCTTTTTTTCTTGCAGTGAGAGACAAAGTTTGCCTGAGTAATGAGAGAGGTGTGCTGCTGCCTGGACAGACAATTGTGGAACACAGTCTAGATGGCATTTGCCATATTTCTTACTGTACAAATGTGATTGATCCTTCCACTAAGTACTACAGAATAAACACTTCTTCAGTAGCCTGTGCTGTCAAGTGCAAAGCTGTAAGAAATTCAGATTCTAGACGTGTATATTGTGACTGGTGTTTTTAATTACTATTTTTTCTTGAGTAGAGTGTAGTCATGAGAACAAGATGGAAAAAGTAACTGTGAGACCCCTCTCCTTCTCCCCCTAGTGATTTACTACCTATCTTGGATAGAAGTTTTCTGAAATCTCTCTCCCTCCACTGTTTTCCCAGAATATAATCTGTTTATGCTGTCTTTGTTTCTGCATGTTGAATGTCATAAATTCATGAAGTGTTTTGTTACGTGGTCTCTCTCCTCTCTATTTACTCTCTCCCTAAATTACCCATTTTGATGAATAATAAGTACCATAAATGGATAAAATACCAGGTGCCTGGCTGGAGCACAGAACAGATACAATTAAGTCATTAATAACTATACTATTGCTCCTCTTTAGAAAGACAAGAGGGCTTTATTTGATCTTAATTTTCTTAAAACTGCAATTGTATTTAGGGAGAGTTGAGCACTAGCCCTGTGGAGAGATGGCTTGAAGGTTTGGACAGATTTATTCTCACTGAGAATAAAGAAGGTGACAAGCTCTGTTACCATCTCATGCATTTGAACGAGCTGCTGCAGAGACCAAATGCTCAGCAGGGTCCCAGACAGAGTAGCAGTGGACTAAGGGACTAATACCATACTGCCTCTGTGAATCTTCAGCTTTAGCTGTGTTGTGCTGGCACAAATTGCCAGATATGGCAGCCATTAGGTCAGTAAGAACTGAGAAGAGAATAATCAGAAGAATTTTAAATGCGATGAAAACAGCTACATTAAATTTGGAAATTGGTAGTTTTTTTACAAACCATGATACATAACCATGGGAATATTATATGGATTACTTTTCAAATTATGTTTTTGTTTGTTATCTAATGTGTAAAAAAGTTAAAATTTCAATGGTTGTTGATGTAAGTTGTCAGACTAACATTTAAAAATTATAGAAAGACTAGTTAATTCTATGAGCTGGATCTTCTTCTCATTTTAGTTAGCATCAATGGTATTTCATATTTTATAAAAGGTTCCTGAACATACAGAGCATACAAGCACAAACTGTGTGCTTTGAAAGTTATTTTAAAACTGTCTCTAAAATAAAATACCCCTAAGAAATCTGCCCATTACTTTAATAAAATGTCAGGTTACTCAGTAGTTTCATACAAGGAATAATCTGTTTATATTGGCAGAACCAAGTCTATCAACCTCCAAAGGATTTAACAACTTGCTGTGGTAGCTGTAAGAACATATCATGTCTCCACACTTTCAACAATGGCACAGTTTCCAATTTTAAGGTAAGTTTATAAATCCCTCAAAGTATTCAGAAGTAAAGAAAAAAAAAACAGATAATACTATACACACATTCCCAAATAAACTGTGCAAAGAAGAGATACTTTTGGCTAAATACTAGGAATAATTTTGCATTTACTCAACATTATTTTTTGGAGTGTCAATCATATAGCTGTCTACAAGGATTAAGGAATTTTGATACTTATTAATTATTATTATTTATAATTATATATATTATATATATAATTAATTTTTATTATTGGAGAATAATAGCTTGACTATTTTAGAATCTCCTTACATGATCTAATAGACTTTAAAAGAACTTTAAGGTGCATCCAAATCATATTTTGCTCCATTACTTTTGTTTCAGACAAAGTTTTACTCAGTGGAATTGTATAATAAATATTTGTAGTACTGTTTTTTCTGAGTTGCTGAGTATAGATTTTGTCTTAACATTTTTAACAGCCTGGTACTACTTGGATTTCAAACTGCATGAGGTATGAATGCATAAACACAGCAATAGGATCAGTTCTGGTTGCATCTTCAGTTGGCTGCCCACCCTTTAATGAAACCGAATGTGTAAAGGTCAGTGCTTAATACGTTGCTTACATTCCACCTATGATTCATGATTTCATGAAAAGATTAACAATGACAAAGGACTGTCTGATCTCAAGAAGGGAGACATTCGTAAGTTCTTGCAATGCCTGGAGTTTTGTCCAGATATTTGAAGATGAAAAACTCTAACTGTACACGTATAGCATGCCACCAGACTCCCCATTTACACAGCTGGAGATGCTGCATTCTCAGAAGGTATTTTCACTTCTCCTGGAGGTTTGTAACATCAAACTAGTTTTTCATGCAGCTGTCTGAACTTGGATGATTTTCTGGGTTAAATAACTTTATAACTGACTTCATCTGTAGCGATTTATTATGGTGGTAAGGAACGTTGAAGAACAGGAAAGATCTCATTATCATTATCATTAAAATTTTCAACATTCAGACATAAGGCTTTTGGGACTAGATTTGCAGGGGAAGCAACAGTTCTTTTAATTCGTGATATTATTTTGGACTAAGTGCCAGCAAATGTATGCAGGGAACAACTCCATTTCACTCGAATTCTACATCTACATGGTACACAAGCAGGGAGCAGTCCTAGAATAACTAGGTGGTTATAGTTCTTTGTTACTGATAACAATGGATTGGTTCTTCAGAGAGAATCTTTTGCCCATGCAAGGTTATAAAAATATATTTGTATTAAATTTGTAAATTTCTATTAAATGTAAATTTGTAGAGCTTTCCTAATAAAGACTTTCCTAATAGCGAAGACATGCAGATATATGTGAACAAATGTTTGAAAAAATTGACTTTTTTTTTCCCTGTCATCTTTCTTGATCAGGTTGGAGGCTATGTTGTACCATTCCTGGAAGGATGTTGCAAAACATGTAAGTGATTAATGAAGCTCACAAATTTCCACTTATTGAGACTCACCAGACTGTCTGATCTGTTGTTACTTTAGAAATATGTTTGATTCCTTACTGCCTGGAAGCTTGATTCTGATCTCAAAAGATGTCCTCTTCTCAATCACGTTTATGTGAACACTAATTAAGCTAGTGCAATTAAACCAGAAAAAAAGTGGTTTAGCACTGAAGGATTTACTCCAGTGACACACACTCTGGCTAGCCAAGTCTCTAACCTTGGTATCTTGAGTGCTTTCTTCTTCTCATGTAAAACTCTTAAAAATAATTTTTTTTATTTATTATTATTTTTATTTTTATTATATATTTTTTATTTATTATTATTTATATATTATTAATATACTGCCTCTAATGCTACTATAATTTGGAATGTGCCTTAAAAAAATGCTTCAGCTACACTCACATCTTCATATCTGGCTAAAAAAAAAAAAAGAATTTATCCATGCTGTTTGTAAGTTAACACTGTAAATACTTAATTAATTGTCATGTAGTCTTGGATTCTGTTAATAGACACATTTCAAAAGCTTTCAAGCAACGTCTTTTAAAATAACTTAGAAAAAAAAACAACCACCCTTACCTGATACCAAGGTCTGTTTTTATGTCTATGAGAGCTAGTAAAGGGGTTCTGGAAAAAGTAAAATAATTCTTTACAGAATGTTTTCTAAATTTCATAATTCTCAACTACAAATCATGGCCTAAGTACCCTTTTTCTTCATGTCCTGGTACATAAATATACGTAACTGGGGCTCATGCAGTCAATGAGCCCAACACCTAACCTGTAGAAATTACGTTCTAATTCTTGAAGTTGACCACCTTAAAAGCAGTGTAAAAGGAGATTTGTGTTACTGGACAGTATTACGTTATCTTTTTAAAAAGTACAAAATTCTTATTCTATTTGCGTAAGTGGGTAGAACACTGACCTAAGAGCTAAGGATAGGAGATAAACTGTAGGAGAGAGTTGGAGAAGTGTGCAAGTATTTCCTACTGGTTGGGGTAGGACTTGATCGTGACTACCAGCTATGACATTCAGAGTTACTGCAGTGAGGTACATGTTGTCAGTCAGGACACACTTCTTCATTTCATTTATTACGTATTACGCGCTGTGGTACAGAGCTTCTTGAAATTGTAGATTGCTTTTTTTTCTGCTCCCAATCACCGTAAGGTAATAGTACTACATCTTCATGATTGAAGATGAAAGATTCATCTTTCATTGTAATGGACCTGTGCTTTAAGCGCTTGTTCCCAGTTCTTTAGCTGACTCTCGATTGGCTCTTTGAGATCAGTTCTTTGACATTATCTGACATTACTGTTCAATGCGTTACTAGCCAGACAATTTCTGTACAAAACTTATTAACACAGCTAAAACTCTATTAAGCTGATTCTGATTTTCAGCAAGGCAGAAGATACTACTAATATATTTAGGAGGGATCATAACCACACTCTTATTTATTTAAGACAAATTAAACTTTTTAATGTAGGCAGAATAGAAAATTAGTGGTTAATATAAAATTAGCCACTTCAAAATAGCCACTGACTTTGGAGATTTGCTTTCACAAGTATATTCATGTTATTGATTTCACAGCTGTTTATAGATAGCATAGCCGGTGAATCATGTAGTTAAGTTTGACTCAGAACAAATCTGGCATGAGAGCTATCAGTCAATTGTTATTGTGTGAGACACTTTATGAGAAGGGTTATCAGTATACCATTTTCTTTTGAAATACTTTATGATTAGAAATCGTTGTGATGTTTGCTTTCATTTTAAAAAATGAAGTCCTCTCTGTAAGCCTCAAGAGTTCCACAAAAATCCAAAGAGTTTTTTTTTACCAACACAGCTAGAAAAAAAAATACTGTTTCTTTCTCGCAGTCCCAGAGAGCAACTTAAATCTGGGATACTAGATAGTCTTACTTATACTGACATAGATCAGAAATAACTTTTTTTAAGGTATCTGGGCTTGAACCAGTTAAACAAATAATAGTAGAGCCACGATGTAATGCAGCATTCTTAGCAGTATGTTTGAATTGTTCCTGGCTTTGACATTATGCATTGCAAATAGTACACAGACTTTTAAAAGTTGAATTCCTTTCTCAACTATGTTGAAATCTAATAGCTTCAAAGTGTTTCATATTGATAGGGAATCCTTTGTAACATATAAGCTGTTCAACGTGTAATATTCTTACCAGGTTCTTCCGTGTCAATGCTCCTCCCATTCCCTGTTAGCCCAGTCACTCCTACAGCCTATGCTAGCTGTAATAAAGGTACATTTTCCTGAAATTAGTAGAATCAACCCAAACAGCATCATTGTTGATTTCCAACAATGTACTCCCTGATAGGAGCATCAGGCCTTATGTCATCCGGTTATACCAAAAGCTGCAGTGTAGTAGAGCTGCTTATGGTTCAGAATGGCTCACGTTGTGGTTTGGTTCTGTTTTTCATTTTGCACTGCGTGGGCAGTGCATTGTTGTTAGCCAACAATATACTGTTGGTAGTAAGCACTCGCATAGTCTTTAGCTTGCTGCATGTGTAAATTACTGTCTTTGAAAAACTTATGCTGATTCCATTATGTGTATGGTGCTGTAGAACATAGACACTAATGGCTTTGCTTGTTAAAGTTAATTGAATAAATAACTTTTTTGCATATGCTGTTTCATATAGCTTTGCCTACAGTGGCATATTTAGTAGAAGCAGCTCATTTCTTTCCCTGCTGTAGTAGGGGGAGCTTACTGAAAATAGCAAGCCTGTGCTTACTCCATGAAAACTGGAGATTTTATTTGTTGTGTTTAATAGAGGATGATAACTTCTAGAGTTGTAAATGGTATGAATGCGGTTAGCTTGGCATTTATTTTGCGAAAACATCTCTCTGTATTTCTGTAAGAAAAACAGTGTTGACTGTAATTTTGTACGTTGCTGAGTGACACATTTTTCATTAAACTGCGCTCCTGATTCTAGGAATACTCCATTGAAGTCTGTATTACTCCTTTAAATTGACATCACTTTAAATGACAGAGCTGTTGAATCAACTCAACATGAAAAAGAAATTCATTAACACAACCCATACAAGAAAATTTTCACGTGTTTTGAAAGGCTCTTCAGAGAAGAGCATTCCATAGTCAGAGCTCATTAAAAGCCACTGGACATTAAAATACATACATGGAAATACTTTATATATTTATTTCTATGTGAAATGTGATGCAGTTTTGCTGTAGCCCAGATGAAGTCATAGCCACAGCTTCACTGATTTCTGCATCCTACACACCATGCGTAATGCAAGAGAAGAAAGTACATGAAAAAGACTGAGAAACGTAAAACAATGGTGAGTTTTTTATATTCAAAAGTATTTTTTTCTTCTTTTCTCAATTTCTTTTTTTACCTAAGGAAATATAATTCAATAATAGTTGAGCCACTAGCAGCTATTTCTGATTGTAGATGTTAATTTCCTCCCAGGAAAGTTCATTGCTGTCCTTTCTTTCAGATTCTAGAAACTTATGCTATGCCTAGAACCAGTAGCAGGTCCTCAAGTCCTTATGTTGTTTGCAAAGTGGAGAGAAAAAAAAGAAAAAAAAAAAAAAAAAAAAAAAAAAAACCCAAAAATTCACAAAAAATATTTCTCTTTTGGAAGCAGTTTAACCTGATTTGACAGTGATTAAAGCAGGAAACTGGACATTGGGCATGAAGATGCAATAAAACTCTGTCACACTTTAGTATTAGACAGTGGTAAAACCAATGAGTCTTTAATTGCCCTGGCTTTTCTGAAGCTAACACCTTTGGTTTGCTTAGCTGAAAGAAAATGCAGTTTTCTAAGTAGAGAGATGTGGGAGTGCATCATGTGTGTAAAATATGTTAAACTGCAGTGGAAGCTTTTATAGTGGAATGAACTATTTGTTTTTCTTGCAGATCTTCAGTGTGATGTGATTTCTTCAACACAGAGAGGATCACCTTGAGAAAATACTGTGCTTTCTGATTTCAGACAACTGAATTCTAAACTGAACTTCGTTGCTTTTCTTCAAAATGCCCAGGATTCTCTCCTTAAGTCAAGTTTAATTGCTTTTATTTCATTTCTTAATATCTTTTGTTATTTCATCACATACTTTGTAAACACTTTCGTGAGATAAAATGTGATCAGAATGCAAATGAAAATGTAAATAAAATATTTAATTTATTCATCTATGTTCTTTTTCTTATTAAAAAAAAAATATACAGAATCCGCTCCCTCTGCTGAGCCCTAATTACTTTCAGATCCTGGTGTTGTGTTCATTTTAAAGTTTATTTACATCACTGGAATTTGGTTATTACTATTAAGGTTTGATTTATTTAATAGAAAATGCAGTTTATGCATCTTGAAAAAGCCATTTCACATGAGTAATTGATCAGTTTTACAAAATGTTGTGAAAGACAGCATAGACTTACTCTGTAAAAGGATTCTGAATGAAGAATAAAACTTTCAGAGATACAAGATAATGGAGACACAAGGAGATGTATTTTAATGAGTGAACTAGAATGTTTTAAAAGCAGTGACTTCAATGCAAAGTACAGCTAATGTCACAAGAACTTTTGTAGAGATGTATGGGGTATATTCTTTGCCTCTTAACACCATAACACATTCGGGAATGTTCTCATCTCTGAAATGTTAAGAAGTTTGAGCTCATATTTTTTTCAATCAATGCCCATTTTGCAGGTAAGGAAGATGGAAAATTCTGTAAAAAGGTGACTGTTAGGATGACTATCCGCAAGAATGACTGCAGGAGTAACACACCAGTAAGTAAATAACTATTAAAATTTCTTTGATAATAAGAAAAATAGGGTGAAAGGAAACAAAAATCTCAAGGTGCTACTGTCTGCATCTCTCTGTATCACAGAGATGGAAGTCTGTGTTTCCTTATATTATCAGCAATCATCTTCCCAATTAAGAAGAAGAATGAGTATGTCTCCCCCACTTTTGAACACTTCTAGGCTGAAGTTAATTTAGTGCAAATCCTAACTCTCATCTTTCCCTACAATGCAATTAGTAGGGTACGATGCAGTTAACTTTAATATAACAGACACTTGCCAGTGATATACTGCAGTTGAAACTACTGCAGATGTGTTTAGTTTTCCGTCTGTCCCAGGAAAGTGCTTCAATGCCATCTTAAATGCCAACAAAGAAAGGAATCTCAGCTCCTGAAGTTCATCTTTAGACAGCAGCATGAGCATATTGTGATATATATAGGAAGAACGAGGCGCTATCTGTGTGTCTACTGAATGATTTATGGCTGGAAGACACCAACCTCTTGCTGGGCAGTAAGGCAATGTGAGCAGTAACAAGAGTGCAGATGTCTTGTGTGAGATGTGCAAGAGCACCTGAAAAAGCTGTAATAGAAGAGTATAGCATAACAGCTGTAACCTCCAAAGTGACACTGAGCACATTTTGCAGACTGAATTGTTGTACAGCCAGAAAATTTAGTCTCAGTGTTAAGAAATGCATCAAGCAATGCAAAACCTGGTTACTGAACTTGAAAAAATCACGAGTTTTGGTGTCTTTTTCTGTCACAGGGCGTCCTGCTGTTTTAACACAGTGACGATTGTTGGCTTTTTCGTTGTATTCCTGCTTACTGCTGCCAGCATATTGACACCACATGAGTATATTGCTGAAATTAATACTGTAGGAAGTTGCTGGGAGCATTCAGTGCCATGCTCAAGCCACGGTTGCTATGAATACTTTTAAATTCAAAACTGAAGTTGTTTCTTTGTGTGTATTTATAGGTAAAACCTGCTGTTACTGAAATCAACAGGAAAGTCATCATTAAGCTCAGTGAGATGAAGGTTGAGACATATCTAGGCAACATGCTTTAGTGTTTGTTTATTACTCAATTGCAGTGGAATTCCATAAGAGGATAAAATAAATACCTACTTTTTCATTGCTTTGCTGTTGGTTTGGGGTGCCTAATTTCTTTAGACTTTTTTTTTTAGGAACTCCTAATATTATTTCCTAATTGCTTAATTTTGTTGATGTTCTTTATATTTTTTTACCAGGTGAACATTGTTTCATGTGATGGAAAGTGCCCGTCTGCAAGTATATATAACTACAACATCAACACATATGCAAGATTCTGCAAATGCTGCAGGGAGCTTGGACTACAGAGACGAACCGTGCAATTGTATTGCACTAGTAATTCAACCTGGGTCAGCTATTCAATCCAAGAGCCTACAGACTGTTCTTGCCAATGGTCTTAAGAATAAATAAATACAAGGAAAGTAAACAGTCCAGCTGCTGCTAGCATAAGATAATTTGAATGTCTGTAAAAAAAAATTTACCAGCTTAATGTTAAAAGATAAAGGAACAAAAATATTTTTGGACTTTCCTCTATTTCTAAAGACTGGGTTTGCATCATTTTTGTTGGGATTTGTCTTCACTTCACAGGCATTATTTTAAGAGTTCTTGTGATATGTGCCAATTTAGAAGGTGATTTATATTTGAAACACCTCAAGGGAAAGAACACCACCTATTTTGTTCTCTGAGGCTGACCCAGTGCTCTGAGGCACCCATTCCTGTTTTAAATCATTGATACATGGGTATATCTAGCAGCAGTCTACTATTTTGAATGCATTGCAATGCTGCAAATACATTCAGTGTCTTCTAAGAAAAAATGATTGGACAATATGAGAAGAATTTTTCAGTTCAAATCATCTTCCTAATGCAAAATAGAGTATGAATGGGAAATGAAGACACAGATATTATTTTTTAATCAGGGAAAAATTCTTGCTATTAATAACAGTATGCAATATTCCCTGGTAATAATTTCAATATTTTGTAGTGTATTTTATATTGTAGCAAAAAGTAGTATGGCCAACATGTAATGTATAGCACAGACAGACAGTTTTAAGTTAGTCATCAGTAGTAACGTTTTCTTTTTTCTAAACAATATGATACAAACTGAAAATACAGAGATTGAGCAAATAAAAACCATTTTACATTCATTAACATAGCTAATACTTTAAATGAAAATGGGCATCTTAGGAAACATTTACAATATTTCTTTAGCAGAATGAACTGTGTTTTACACCAATATTAAAGATGTGACAATTCATTAGGGAATTAAAAAGCAGGACTATTAGTTTGTCTAAAAGAAAAATGTAAGTAGAAATACTTTGTCATCAATATATTTCAAGTGTTTGATATTGAAAATGTACAATCATAAGACTTGGAATTTCAAAAGCAATTCTGTTGATGAATTTGAACAATTAACATTTTGTTGTAACAAACTACTCTTTTTTTTTTTTCCCCTCTAAGCTAATGTTATTGACCTGTTCATTCCTGATGCTGCAAAAATTTAGTTGCTTTAGTTTTGTAGATCAAACTGTAGATAGCACAGTGATATGCTTAAAATTGGAAAATGTAAAAATGGATCTCAGCAGAACTTGTTAGAAAGCTGCTTGTGTAGTTAATCCAAAGAAAAATGTGTTGTCAAAACCAGTTGTGAACAGTTTTGATATGAATTTTTATACTGTGCATTTCATTCTTACAATATCTAATAAACAACAAGGAGTCTTATTTTGTTACAATTAATTTTCTGTCATTGTTGAAGCACCTTACTATGTGATTCAACATGTGATGTTTACTGATTTGTTTTTCAGCAGTGCACATGCTACAGAAAAGTACAAACTGAGGAGAAGGAAAATGCTGTTTACGGGATGCTGGGCCAAATCTTCAGTTGCCTAAAATTCAGAATTGCGAAGATGAACTTCAGCCACTCTTTATACCAACTGGCAGATGTCATCTTAGAGGGTAGGAATTAAAAGAAAGCTGCTTCTTTTGCTCTCAAGTAAGGTGTTTCTCAGCACAAAGTGCCAACCACCAAAATGAGAGACTGAACAAAACAAGAATTAGTCTTGCCACCATGCTTCCATGGGCCCTTCTCTTGCTGCTCAAGCTATTGGTAGAATGCTCGTTGCTTCCAGCACAAGGCACTTACTTTGAGAGGCAGACATTTCTTTGCTGCTTTTAAGAGCAAGTAAATACTGGCTTCTGTCAGCAACAGTAGAAAGTAGAGTGTGGTGTCCATAAACCATAACCGAACACTGATTTGTTTCCACTTTGGGAATGAAATAATAAACACTGTGTTAAGTCCCTGCTTCTGGATTTGTAAACATTAGGCTTATGCTGAGAGAAACTGGAGGAAAGATCCATGCTGCTTATGGCATGACAAAGGAAGCCCCTTTACCCCTTGATTAGCATAAATTCCTTCACAGATGCTTGGCCTGTCTGTCTGTGGTTAGTTCAAAGCAATCCAAGCCCTTCACATGTATTTACCTTACTTGGTGTTTGCACAAAGCAACTCAGCTGGAAAAAGATTTGGCTTTATTTGTACTTCAGCATCTTCAAAAGCAAAGGCAACCCTAACTGATGGAGGAGTTTATCTGACACTTGCTTAGAGGAGGCACTATATTGCCTTATGGTTATGTAGGTGAAGTAGCCAAGGTGGGCAGCATTGAAGCTGTGCTCTTGAAGATAAATACATTCTACCATAATGGTGTTAACTCCAGTTTTTTAGTAGTGCAGCCGGGCCCCAGCACCCTGATGACTGGGCTGCCTCAGCTGTGTGCAACTGCACAGCTGTGTCAGGAAGGCTGTGAGAAGTTACACCTGCATCTCCTGGGCTCTCTGCTAAATTAAAGGTGCCCTGCTTTCCAGGCTAGCTTCACCTGCCCCTGGGCTGCCTTGCTTCTGAGAGCCATACGTTGATATTAATTGGTTCTCCAGCGAGGGGCACAGTGCCTTAGAAGTTAACAAACCAACCAGAATTTGGGTGCTAGTCCTGCAGATACTGGGTTGTTTTGGAGGGCTACCTCAGCTAGGGTAGGAGTGGAGTTGAAGGCTAGAGCATACCATGCTGCCATGGGGAAGGGAGGAAAGTTTAACCAGCATAAAGCAGGAGAGCATGTTTGTGCTGCTCTTGTGGACTCACTACATTTCTGAAAGATGGGCACTGGTGGCCACAGCCTGGAAAGGGTTAAGGTGCAGTCTGAGGCAGGTGAGGGAGCTGAGGCTGATGAGCTACAGCTGGATCCTCCTTGTGCCCCTGTAGAAAGGCTGGAGATAAGGACGTAGGTGCTACTGGGGCGAAGCACAAGAAGCATGGAGAGTGGCCTGCAAGGTTGTGGTGAGTCTTGTTTTCCTAAATTGATCTTTATTTTTAAGAGTGAGGATGGGGGGGGGACTCCTGGGTTTTAAAACTGAGGAGAGGAATGTGGCCTGTGGGGCTTTCCTCAGGTCTGCTCCAGCGGGTCTGTGGGCAGGTATTGAAAATACGACATTTTTGTTAGGAAAGCTGAGTCCAAGTGGTGAAAGCAACAGGGAAATAAAAACAAAAGCTGTTGTTGTAGCAATCTGTTTGCTTTTAAAGCTGTACTGAATTTTAGTAGCTTGCTGGTGTAGCTTACCAGGTTCTTGCCAGCTGCTGATGCCTTCTGGTTTTCTTGTAGTTGTCTTTAAGGCAGCCTGCAGAAGCAGACTTCAGGAGTCAGATTAATCAGATTGCATAAATAAATGGATTGTCTGGCGTCTGACAGGGTGCACTGTGAAGTTGTTTCTCCTGAACAAACAAAACCAAATCTAGATTTTGAAACATCCTCTTTAGAAGCTGGCAGCAAACTTTTTTTTTTTTTTTTTTTTCTTTCCTTCTCTGCCCCCTTGAAGAAGGTGAGGGGGGAATAAAAATGTGCTGAAGTGTTTTTCTTTCCTTCTTTCCTGATCTCTAATGTCCCAATCAAGAACTTATGGCTTAACATGAAATTAGATGCTGTGTGAACAAACCCCAGTCTTCTGGAAACTGAGGGTTGATACATGTTCTTCACAAGCCTTAGAGTTTTACTCCACCGCTGAGGGTTATATTCTTCTCATAAGTTTTTCTACACGTTGATTTCTCTACCAAAGTTATTCCTAGTGCGGATATGAAAATACCTTAGGCTTATATCGTGTTAAAGTTAGGACTTCATATCTTTCCAATGCTAGGCTGTTTTACATATTTACATAAAATATTCATTAAGTGATTTGAATATGAGAATGTTACTTTGTTATGGTATTAATGTCTCATTGGTACCTCCTTTAAAAAACACTTCGCTTGCGTTACTTCAAATAAGCTTACCCAACTTGATTCATGGAACAACAGAATTGATTTGGCACCTGGAACTTCAAGTATGATGAATATTGGCCATTAAGGAAGGCTTTTAAAAAGCACAATTTGTATCACTGTATTTCCATCTGAACTCTTACTGTCTAGCTTGTTAGTATGTTATTTGGTCTCAGAGTAACAGCCTCTTGAGTAATGATTCATGTAATTAATGATACTGCTGCTTGGTAAATTGACTAATTGGCAATACTGGCATCTGGTAGTCTATAGTTTAAAGTAAACTGTTAATTACAAATTAAATAACTTGCATCTCCTTACAATAGTATGCAGTCCGTGAAGTCAGACAACGCTCAGAAAATTCCATTCTCATTCTCTCTACCCACACCATCTTCTTTATTCCTAGTACAAGTGTCTAGACATGAATAATTAAAAATGAGGTAACAGCTGCTATGCAAAGGGTGACTGGGGGGGGGGAAATCCCCTCTCAGTGTGATGATAACATCTAACCTGTTTAGAAATAGTACCTGACAGACTGTCATCCTCTTGGGTCTGGTTTCTGAGCAGACTTTGACCAAGGTTTTGATCATATCAGCTGACTTAGATCTGTGAATCTGGAAAAATGGCACCCGCTGACATTCATCAACGCTTGCTGAACATTTCTGGAGACAGTAGGTGGTATATTTCAGCAGTGAAGACAGTGGGTCTCCTTTGCTGGTGCAGATGTCTACAAGGATGGCATGCAGGTTGTTGTCTGTGTCTGGTGAAAATATATATCTAGTAAGGGTGACTGTGTTGAAAGTCAGGGTTTTGTACCTGAGCATTTGCTGTATCAGTGTTGTT
This sequence comes from Tympanuchus pallidicinctus, assembly GCF_026119805.1. Taxonomy (NCBI): domain Eukaryota; kingdom Metazoa; phylum Chordata; class Aves; order Galliformes; family Phasianidae; genus Tympanuchus; species Tympanuchus pallidicinctus. The sequence goes on from NW_026294747.1 coordinate 11,443,771, forward strand.
GTGCTCTTTGTATCTGCTGTACGTGGAAATAAATCGGGGGATGTTTAGCAACAGGATGAGAGGATGTGGTTTTAAACTGGAAGAGCGTAGACTTAGACTAGATATTATGAAGAAATTCTTTACTGTGAGAGTGTTGAGACACTGGAATAGGTTGCCCAATGAGGTTGAGGATGCACTTTCCCTGGAGGTGTTCAAGGCTATGCTGGATGGGGCTTTGAGCAACCTGCTCTAGTGGGAGGTGTCTCTGTCTATAACAGGGGGTTGGAACTGAGTGATCTCAAAGGTCCCTTCCAGCCCAAACCATTCTATTATTCTTTCAGAGCAACCCAATATACTTTGCCTTATGTAGCTTTTCCTGTATGTCTTAAGGTAAAGTAATTTATTAGGACATCTATACTGAAATTATCTCTGTATCTCCAGAGCTAAAGAAAGTTGCTATCATCTGCCAAATCTTCAAGCAGGAAAGGCACAGCTAGCTGCATTCATTACCTGTCCAGCTGAATTTGGAAAGATGTACTGCATTTATCACCATTACTAGCTGGAAAAAGATTTGGTCAGTGAAATTTTAAGTACTTCTGTTTTATAGGCTTTTATAGCGTAAGCATTGGCTTGAAATCTTAGAATCCTGGAGCTCTTGTCCTGGGCAGGATTGTCATCCACCAGCTCAGACTGCCCAGGATCCCATCCAGCCTGGCTTCACCTCCAAGGATTGGGTATCCGCAGCTTCTCTGGGCAGCCTGTACCAGGGCCTCACTGCCCTCTGAGTAAAGAATTTACATCTAATATCTCACCTAACTCTCCCCTCCTTTATTAAACCATTCCTTGTTGTCTTATCACTGTCAGAACTTGTAAAAAATTAGTATCCCTCCTGTTTATAAGATCCCTTCAAATTCAAATCCTAAAAGGCCACAGTGAGGTCTTCCTGGAGCCTTGTCATCTCTAGGCTAAACAACCTCAGCCTTTCTTGTACAAGAGGTGCCCTGAGGAGCTCCATCCATTAGCAGCGTTCACAAGTTGTGTCATCTGGCCCCATAGACCTTACGTGTTCTGTTTTTGCTGCTTTTCTTTCAAAATAGTTTTAGACCTTTACTATTTTCAATAGTAGTAGGTAGTCTTTCTACTCTGTCTCAGCCCTGTGTTGTGGACCTAAATAAGAGCTTGTACCCTTCAGGTAGACTTAGTAGTATGAGTCCTATAATTACCTACAATGTAAATGCATCCCTAAAGCTAATGCTCCATAAATACTGTACTTGATGTAAACTCTGGAATTAAATTCATAGCACTGTTTCATATTTATTTCTCTGCTCTATGACCACTGTGGGAGAAGAGGGGGGAAGAAGGAAAGTAGTGTTCTTAGGCTTTGTTTGGCTGTGTTGCAGCACTTCTAAATCTTCTGTCAACACTGGCATGATGTTGCATTCATTAAAAATGCACGACCTTTTTAAAGATCCATCTGTTATATAAATATAAATAATGCAGCCCTATATTTTTATGGTATGCTAATCCTGTGTAGCCATGGTCTAATTATCAAATGATTTCATGCCACCCTGGTGGCAGGCAACGTCCAGACCACTGAACACTTGCTATGGATCTGTTACTAAATCCCTCTTGCACAGTTTCATTCATAAATTTACCACGGCTTTTAAAACAAAATAGTTTGATGCTTATACAGCAATATCAAATAAGAGCAGTATGTTTCCAGAACGCAGCAACACTTTTCAGATGCTCTGCTTCATGCATGACTGAATAATTGGTGGCAAACTCAGTTATTGCTTTCTTCTGCCTTAAGTGGAAGCCATACTGCGTGGCAGATAATGCGTGCTGTTGTGTTCAAAGGCGAGATAGAGGCCTTGTGTGCAATTTGGCCATACCAAGCTGTGAAGCTTGAACATTTGACTGTCTGTGTCAAGCTTCATTTTGGTGATGGTTGTCCTAAGTCAGATGCAACGCTCCTGATCAGCAGTTGTTTTTCTTGCTCTGTTTTAACTGTCTTGGAGCTAGTGTAGGTGTGCCAGGTCCTGGGGTGCCTGTGGTTCTTGCCTCCTCTGGTGTTCCTTTAACGCTGCCCTCTATCAACTCCCAAGGGAGACAGTCAAAATTCAAAGAAAATGCCATTTTTGTTAGTTAAGTCATTGCTTTATCTTTGAAAAAAACAGAGAACATCACTTGATGGAAGTGATTGGTGAAACTGCTTGTTTGTTTGTTTGTTTCTATAAGGCTATTTTATTTATTAATTTATTTATTAATTACCATTGACTTCAGTGCAAAGAGCTCGCTCCCAAGCAACCATGAAATCAACTCCGGAGTAACAATGGAGCTATTAAGAACAGAATTGAAGTGCTTTGCCCAGATGTAGTTTAGATTTCAATTTAACTTGAACAGTTTAATGTCATCTGTGCCAGTTTAGTGCCATCTGGTCACTTACAAGATGAGATTTGCAGCTTAAATGAAATTCTTCCTTTTCTTGTGTAACTGAGAGCGTTCTTGTAGTGTCATTTTCTCTGGGTTCGCATCATCCACCACTGTGTGGTTTTTTTTTTTTTTTTAAGGCTGTATGTATCTCATAAATGCATTTTTCTTTGGCTACAGTGAAATGTACAGAAATTTAAAACTTTAATAATTATATATGTTTTCAACAAAACCTGCTTCTAGCGTGGAATTGAACAGGATATATTTTACCTCTTTGTTTTTGTCCTGAATGTTTCTGCCCTTGTATAAGGGCTGGTGGGGACCTAGTGTGCAGTACATACAGGATTTGGTGTTGTGACATGGAAGAGCCACTCTCCTGGGGGACGTGGAGGCACTGCTGGCAGCAGGGAGCATCACATGCAGGCAGCAGGGCTGCTGACCAGGCATAGAGGGTATGGCCTGGAGATAAAGCCCATGAGCAGACTGGAAATCTGAATTGATTTCCCAGTCTTTTTGCAGTTTGTCTTCTGCTCAATGAAATGTTTGTTATTTCAAGTACTTGCATATTCTAGTTCAAGCTGCCTGGAACAGGCAGAACATATTTTTATTAACCTTTTCTGTTTGCCCAGATAAATCTGCTTCATGTAAATCAGAGCTAGTAGCACCACGGGAATGTTTTTCACCCACATGTTACCAGCATCCTTGATCTCTTGTGAGCATTTAACAAAGTAATTTCCATCTTCTCTGACACAGCTAATCCTGATGTATTTGTAATAAACTGGGAATTTCATTGAGCTGAATGCTTACTCACAGAAATGTGACTTGCTGGTTGCTCGCTGGATCTGTTACCACGCCATTTGGAGCTCAAAGGAGTTAATGTCTGCCACATACTGTTCTGTGTAAGAAAATCCAGAACCCTTTAAGAAGTTTTTACAGGACATGGAGTTCAAGCAAAATCTCTTCTAATTAATTTGGATGAGAGGTGGCTGGAGACCACCTTGGAAATTTTGCTGGTAGTGCCAGTGCTCAGGCCTGCTTAAATAGTGGGTCATGTCCTCAGGTGGCTCAACTGCCACTCTCAACAAAGGCACAGAGAAGGCAGAACAGATCTTCTTTTTACTTACATAAATAGATATATACAAATATTTGTCCATGGTTCCCCAGTGTGCCAGTCTCCTTTGCAAACTGTCTGAAAGCTGCAGCAATGCAGATAATAATAGACTTCCAGAACTAGAATTTCAGCACTCGCAGGCATTTCCTCCTTGTTCCCATCAAGTAGTTCACTGAAACACCTTTCATTTTATGTACATGCCTGTTTATACAAGTAGGTAAAATTAGATACTATATATAATATGTGAAATAATACATTTTTTTAAATTCAAAGCACAAGCACTAATCAGATTTTCAGGTCATTGACATTGTCCCATCTCTGGTGGGTTTCAAAATGATAAGAATATTTTCCAAATGGTCAAATCTCGTATTTAAAATTCTGATGTACTTTACATAACATAAGAGATTTGCAGTACCAGAAAAATTCCATTTTCCTCAGCCCAGTTTCAGGTTCCTAACCTGATTTTCTGGGCTTAATTTTCTTCCTGTTGAAATCAATAAGTACATTGTAATATAATGATTCACGTTCAAGGTTCGACCATAGAAAATTAAGACTACATGCTGATTTGACTGCCATTGTTGAAAGATGATCCCTAGAAATGTGTAAATGCACAGTAAACTCTTTAACTCTTTCAGCCCTATTCTTTTTTTTTTTTCTTTCCCTTTTCATTGGGCCTAAATACATAAAAATGGATCTTTGTGTAAGACCTAACGATGGCAGGAAGATTTATGCTGAGATGTTGTTTAGACATGTATATCTTCTGTGGTTTCAAGTACTTTGTAGTGGATACTCAAATGCAAAGATCCTGTCACTGGGCAGCATAGTGGTGAGGTGCCAGGGAAACTGCAGCCTATCTGTGCGACCTGTCTGTCCAATCTCCAGCACTGCTTTTCATTAGAACTTTCTGTGCAGCATGCTGACATCCTGGTACTGTGTGGCTCCTTCCTGGGGTTAAACACACATCCTATAGCTTCTGTTCCCTAAATCATGAGCCAGTTAATGAGGTAAATCTACCTGCAGCGTGAACTTTAGGTTCTTCAGCATCCCAGCTGAACTCCTCTTGTTTTCTTCTTACCTCACAGTTTTGTAGGAAAGAAGGAAAATCATCTCTCTCTCTCTTCCCTCCCTGGCCTCAAGTCATTCCAAAGAAACCAGACCCTTCCTTCTAGGTTTGCCAGTCTCATTTGGGCTCAGGGATTTTCCCTTCAGCTGCTGAGCTCTCCTCCCTTTCTGACTCAGGTGGAGAATATGCTGCTGAAATATGGCCTTTTCCTGTTTTACAGGAGCAGTCAGGCACTCCTGCCCTGTCCATGGCTTTAGGGCCCCAGAAGGAAATACGGAGATCTGTACAGGAAAGCCTGTGTCTGCAATGTGGGGGAACAGCACTGTGCAGAAAGGACAGGGAAAACAAATGATGTTTTCATGTGTTCCAGCTGGCAGAATTACATGCTCTTGTATCCTGTGATGAGGGGATGAGTAGCTGGGTTTTGATTTTGTTGTTTTTGTTTTTTTTTTCTAATTTGTTTTAAACCCACAGGCTTGTGGAAAACTGTGGACTGAATATTTCCAGCGCTTGTAGAGCCATACCTTCTCCTAAGGATGGTAGTCAAAAGCTTAGTCTGAAACTATATGCTACCAATGAAGTATACTTGCTTTGGAGACCACTCTTGATTCTAGTTCAAATATATCCATTACGGTATAAAACACTTTCTTCCACTTTTTTGCCTTTTTTTTTTTTTTTTTTCTTCCCTCTGGTGGTTTTCCTATGTTAGACCAGTGAAGCTCCACTGAGGAGAAAAGGCTTTAAAAGGTGAAAACCAGGAGGATAGGAGAGAGTTTGCTGTCTTATGGGGTGTTTTGCTTTATTAGCAGAAGAAATGAGTTTGCGGGTTTGAAAAGGGTGGTAGGTGCACAAGGCCAGAAGAACCAGTCTTCGAAACTCCTTAGTAAAAAGAAAACTATTAATAAGAACTAATTTCAAGGCCAAGAGCTGCAAATATCCTGGACTTCTCTGAGTACCATGGTAGAAATGAGCAATGAAAAAATCTGGAGCCTTTTTTCCCACTCATATTAGTGAAGAATACTTTGATACAAATAGTCTTGTCTTGGTGTCTTTTTTCATGGGGGTAGGAGGCTTTCTCCTTGCTTACCACAGCATATTTCATAAGTCTGAGTCTTAGATGTAGCTCAGGGACACTGTAAGGTGGGTCTTGCTTCATTCCAGAATTTCTTTGACCATAGTCATTCTGGCTTCTTTGGTAAGAGAGGAAGTAAGATGGTTGCAAGGAGCCAGTGTTGCTACTCTGCTTTCTGGACCAGAGGAAATTAACTTATTTTTAGAATGGTCTTGGTGTGTCTGTGGGCTGCTAGTACACTTCAGGAATTCATGTTGCATAGTTTTCCCAGCAGAATCTAACCCTTGACTTCTAGAAATGTAATACAATATATGTCCTTGATAAAAGCCTCCTGGTGATAATGCTACTTGGATTCAGAGTGAAAATTTTGGTGCAGATGGGAATAATTCTTAGAAAGATGCTGCAGGAAGTACTTGGAAAAGCTCCAATCAATTTGCAATATGTACTGATATTTTTACATGCTTTTTAGAGCCGCACAGAATCACTCAGGTTGGAAAAGACCTTAAAGATCATTGAGTCCAACCACAACCTAACCAAACTATCCTAACTAACAACGCCCTGCTAAATCAGGTCCCTGAGCACCATATCCAAGTGGTTTTTAAACACATCCAGGGATGGTGACTCAACCACCTCCCTGGGGAGCCTATTCTAGTGCTTAACAATGCTTTCTGTAAAGGAGTTTTTCTGATATCCAAACTAAACTTACCCTGGCGCAACTTGTGGCCGTTTCCCTTTGTCCTGTCACCAGTGAGAAGAGACCAACCCTGCTCTCGTAAGCACCTTTCAGTTACTGGAAGAGAGCAATAAGGTCTCCCCTCAGCCTCCTTTTTCCCCACACTAAACAGCCCCAGCTCCCCCTTCACAAGCCTTGTTGCCCTTCTTTGGACATGCTCCAGCACCTCCATGTCCTTTCTTTACTGAGGTGCCCAACATAGTACTTGAGATGAAGCCTCACCAATGCCAAGTACAGGGCAGGTTGACTTCCCTAGTCCTGCTCACCACACCATTCCTGATACAGGCCATTGGCCTTCCTTTTAGAGAAGATCTTGGAAACAATGTGATTTATAGGTAAATAGCTGTGGTTTATAGGTAAACAGAAGTTTTTGTTATTGCCTATTGTGAAAGGAAAGGTTGCATAAAACAAGAGAAATAAAATAAGAGAAAGTGGTTATCTAGATCTTGGAAGCATTTGGCTCTGGATCTAACAGCGAAAATACTGTCAGATCATATTGAAGATGGTGGCTTGCAGTTCTGTCAGGGCTGGTTTTGATGAAGGGGCTATTCAAAAACAGTATTAAACTGCTTATTCCATTGGTGAAAAGCCTTTATAAAGCAAACAAGAAACATTAAAAAAAAAAAAAAAAAAAAAAAAAACCTAAACCAACCCAATGGAAAAAAAAACAAAACACCCTATGATTAAATGTTACAGACTGGTAGAATCTAATTTCTAAGTTAGTTGAGGACATTGCTGTATTTTCCACCTGTGGTTGATGGTTGAAGTATATTCTGTATCTGGCTGTCTGCTGTTCCTACACATGGAAGCAGGCTGACTTCAGTCCTGTGCTGGGTGGCAGCTGGGCTTTACAAAGCAGTGACTCTTTAAGATGTTTGTGAGAAAACGCTCGTAGGTTGCAGTGTGCTTTTTATGTTTTTGTTTTGTTTTTAAATGCTGTAATTTTCATGCTATGTCTGTTAACTCAGGTTTTTGACTGACATGACAAACCTCATAGCTGGCATCCAGTTACAAATGAAGAGCTGGGGAATTGGCAGAATTTTCATTTGGTGGGTCCTGTTTGAAGTTAGATTGAAGACTCATCTGAGTTGCACAAGTGTTTGCATTGTTGATGTTAAGACAGAGCTCTGTATAAGGGGTCTCATTAAGCTCCATTTCTAATTTATTTTTCATTCTTGTTCTAGCTTCATTACTTGCAAATTGTCATTTTGTGAAACAGATGTCTGTGTGTTGAATATGATAAGCTCTTGTCTATTGTGAACCTTTAAATAGAGAGCAGAGCAGCTTTGAGTTGGCGGGGGAGTGAGCCAAGGCCTCTCTTGGTAGAAATGGATAGGGCTTCACTGAGGCTATTTGCAGTAGCAGAGAATTTGCTGCAGTGTCAAAGTGCAGGTGTTAGCATTGGAGCAGGAGTTGAGAGACAGAGCACTGACCCCAACCAGAGAGATAAATGTTTTTATGTGAAGTGAATGTAAAAAGTTACCTTATATAAATTATTTTTATATTACTGGAAAACATAAGATGAGAAAAATAAAGCCATGGGCTAAAAAAATGGATTTTAAGTAGTCAGGATGTCGTTACTTCTTGCGGGTCCGTATAGCTACATTTTCATTATTCAGGTTTGTCAGAAGTTGGCAGTCTCTTTGGGCTCGTATTGGTGGCTTTCTTTTTTCACTGCGCTTTGTCTGGCTTTTCACCTGAGATGCTGTAGTACCAGCTAAGGCAGAGCAGGTTGCCTTACGTTAAGATTATCTATTAGATAGATTGTCTGTGTCTAGACTATACTTCAGTGTTGCTGAAATGATGCTTGCGTATTTAAGATGGAACTACTGGTTTGGATTTAATCGTACTACTTCTGCTCCTGAGGTCCTTACGTGGTTCCACGTGTAAATGCCAAAATCAAGTGTGCTAAGAGTCAAGATGGGCAGAACTGCTATAGGAGTATTGCTCAGAAAGGGTGGTGGAAAAGCTCAGGCAGATTGTTGTAATGTGGCTATTCCTGTGAAGTGGCAAAGAAGGGGCCAAAGTCTGCAGACCAAAGAGGTGCGTGTTGTCTTCCCCTGTATAGAGGAGGCTAGCAAAAGTCTTCATTTATGAGGGAAAGCTGAGAAACCTGACAAGGAATTCAACCCTTGAGCACAGATTGATGGCTAGTCCTAAAAATTACCACCAGGCAGAAGTAATTAGTGATATAAAAACTGTCTCCATTACTCAGTTTATAAGCACTTCTGGTAAGAAAGAGGTTAATAACTCTGTTTATAGTAAGAAAAGACCCTTGCCCTTCAGTACACACACTTCACTGTACCCAGATAATCCCTGGAGCAAGGAGGTTTAAGGTAATTTGTGGCGCAGCTGTCCTTTTCTGGAACATGAGCAAATTCTCCTGCACATGGTCAGCTGCAAGAACAAATGTCTATAACAAATGAAAAAACAAGATGTTCAACCCCAGCCTGCTGCACTCGCAAGAGGAGCACATGAGCTGGGCTGTTCGTCTTGCTCGAATCAACTCCATGGCACGAAGGGGTTTAGTGCACAGCTTATGGCCAAGTGGAAGCAACGTGTCAGCGGTGAGGGAGGAATGCTGGTGATGGAAACCTGACTGATTGACAGACGGTGGCCATACAGTCATAGGCAATCTATTGTTTCGCCAGAAGGAAGCAGGATTAGAAAATGTATAATCGTTACAATCCCCAATATAAAGCTTCAAGTGACGGTTGCTTTGCTGTTGCTGGTGTGACTTACACTAGGTCTAATCCCACCAAGCCTGTACTTAAGCAAAATCTTCACGTGTTCCGTGTGGCTCGTGCCTCGCTCCCTGGATGTCTCACTAAAAAACATCTCTGTGGCACTGCAGAAATGAGCTCTGTGATTTTCAGGAGCTACTTCTGGCGGTGTTGCTGCAGAGTGCCACTACAGTGCACACAGCAAGTCCACAAATTATGTTCTGGGAAGAAATTCTCATTATTAACAAAAATCATCTTAGTCGTTATGAGCAGCAGAATTCATTGCTCTGAAACAGATGTCATTTATCTACCAAAAAAAAAAAAAGTAACAAACAAAAAATTGGCAAAGAAAAGTAGTAGGGCAGGAAGGCCAATGGCATCCTGGCTTATATCAGAAGCAATGTTGCCAACAAGAACAAGAGGTGATCGTCCCTCTGTTCTCAGCTTTGGTGAGGCTGTGCCTCGAGTCTGTGTTCAGTTTTGGGCCCCTCACTACAAAAAAGGCATCAAGGCTCTGGAGCTTGTCCAGAGAAGGGCAGTGAAGCTGTGAAGGGTTTGGAGCACATGCCTTATGGCAGGGAGCTGAGAGAGCTGGGATTGTTCAGTCTGGAGAAGAGGAGGCTCAGGAAGCACATGATGGTTAACTACAGTAAGCTGAAAGGAGGTTGTAGTGAGATGGGGGTGGGGGCTTCTTCTCGTGGGTCACAGTGATAGGATGAAAGGTGATGGTGTCAAAATGCACTAGGGGATGTTTGGGATAAAATTATAGTTGATGGCTTTTTTTGGTTCTGTTTTGTTTTGTTTGAATAGCTCTCTTTGCTACCATTTCTTGTTTGACCTGTATTGTGCCTGAGCTGTGGCCTGCTTCCTGCCTGAATGCTGGCACCCTGGTTTCAGCCAAAACAGTGTTGGCTGGTTGGTACAGAAGTTCTGCTTATTTAAAAATGCTGAATAGTGTTCAGTACTACTGGTAAAATTTTCTGAAAGTCTCTCTAATGTGGCCATAACATCAGACCAGTCCTTGGCAACTGAACGTTTCTGGCAGCAACTCATAAAAATGGCAATAGTGTGTTCTGTGTATAGGACAGAAATAGTTATTGGGAGCAAATAAAAATGTAGTGCTATTAAGTAAAAATAAAACTGCTGAAGTACAGTGTCAATGCTCAGGAACTACCCTGCAAGTGAAATAATGATGCTTGAATCTCATTTGCTGGAGAAGGTGGAGAAGTTTGATAATTACAGACAAAAACAGTGACATAGCACATGATGAAGTGATTCCATATCTACTTCTTTTTGTTTTAACAGAGATATCTTTCTTAACTAGAATATCAAAAGCACAAACCATATGTTTAGTTACCACAAGCTGTATGTAGGAGGGTGTTCTGCTGGATGTGGGCAGTGATGCCCTTTTGCACGAACAAGGCTGGACTGACAAAGGTCTTGTATAGAGTGCATATAGTCAGGGCTTTTTGCATAGGATCTGAAGAGCTGGCAAAATGACTCTGTTTAGAGTGAAGTGAAATAATTACACTGCCTGTGAAGGGGAATTTTCAATAGTATACTAAAGCCATTTTGTTTTAGCAAATCAAACCTGAAATCCCAATGCTCCAAGCTGAATGGAGTTTTTTGAATAAACGTTAGCAATATGTGTGTTTTTGTTTGTAGCTTTTGGAGTGAGAAGCTGACAACATGAGCAGCGCGTGATGAGTGCCTCCTAAAGTTATATGTGAGTGCTTGTTGGGTGGGAATGCCTGTCCAGAAGCTTACGGGGCAATGCCTCCATCTTTTGACTTAGAATAGAGCTTGCTTTTGCAGTAAAATGCTGTGTATCCTAGCTCAGTATTGAGGTTTATTCTCTTTGTTTGTTGATGCTGATGTCAGCCTGCCCTTTGCAGCATGGAATAAGGAAGCTTTATTTAAACTTTCCATAACCTGGAGGGCTGAATTTAATGACTGATTGAAACCTAGAGCAACTCCTTGTTTGGAGTGGGTTCTGCTGGGTGTATGTCAGTGTAAATCTCATCCAGGCTTCTGGAGAACATTGAATTTCTCTTCCTTATTTGAAGTGGAGGGAGGACTACCTGCGCTCCCAAAAAATTTGGTCACAACAGGGGCTGTTGAGATCCTTGACTGAAAGGAGGGAGGAAGGAATTGGACTTCAAATTCATTATCCCGATATGTGTGAAAGTCCTAAAATGAATGGGGGGAAAAATAGATGGAGGTGGGGTGGGATGTGGAAATAACTGTAATTCATCCTTGGGTTTTGCAAGCAGCTGAGCTCCACTGAGGTGATCTCGTGAAGGGTTAATGCAGCAGCAGCTGGCCACAAGGCTTGGTCCTTATCTCACTCTTATCCTCTGCTATTAACTGGCCACAATTACGGGCTGTATCAGTTACTGCCATCTGTTTTTTTCGTGAGGCGCTCGTCGGATTGCGGCCAGCAAAGGGGATTAGGTGGAGAAAGGCTGAAATGCCAAAACGGTTCCGCAGCGCCGGGCTCCCGCGTGTGCCCGCGGCCGCTGCGCGCCGCCCGCCTGACAGCTGCGAGGAGTGAGCGTAAAGATAAACTGTGAAGGCTGGTTCAAAGCTCTGCAAGGGAAGCGCATTTCTGCCTGCAGTTGTTGTAATGAGGGATTGTGCAGAGAGAATTGAAGTGTGGAACGTGGGTGTTCGGCACCAGGGGGGTGATTTTAGTTTCCAGTGTGGGTTGCTGCTGGTAGGGTTAAACTCCAGCATGAGCCGTGTGCAAATGGCAGCAAGAGGTGGGCATTGGGTGTGTTGAATATGGGGGGGCAAACAGCCACAGGCAGTGGGTTGAAATGAGCCTTCAACTCTCCGTGTTGCACTAGGTGTTGCTGTCTGGGTGCTGGTCAAAGACTGGGGCAAACTGGGCTGAGATGCATGACCAGGCAGGGCGGTGTGATCCAGTCCTGATCATCAGCGTTTTAAAGAGCGCTGAGACTTTCGATAAGTACTGACTGTAGTGGTTGTTCTATTGTTTAAACTTTGAAATGTCAAACCAACTTGTAGTAATGAGAGAAAGGAAAAGGTTCCAGTGTGATATCGGGGATTCAGGAATCATTATGGCTCAACAGCTGTACTTTGATTCTAGGTTTTACTTAGACCAGATTAATTACGTTATTCTGAAGTATGGCATACTGCCGAAATAAGGCTCTTTGGATTTTATTATTTTGAGTAAATTAAATTAAGGATAATACAGATCTTATTGTTAGAAAATTAATACTTAACTAATATTTAATATCCTTTCATAATTTTTAATTAATATATGTTAGTCAATATCCTAAGGATTAACATCAATGGAGGAACAAATCTATTTCTTTATAACACATAAGTTAAAGGAATAACTGGGGATGCCCTGCGCTACTCCTTCCCCTCTACCCTTTCCTGATAGATATGATTAGCAAATTGGAGAAATGATTGTAGACTCATAAAATGGCCTGGGTTGAAAAGGACCACAATGCTCATCTAGTTTCAACCCTCTTGCTATGTGCGGAGTCGCCAACCACCAAACCAGGCTGCCTAGAGCCACATCCAGCCTGGTCTACAATGTCTCCAGAAATGGGGCATCCACAGCCTCCTTGGGCATGTTATATGATGCTCTAATGCCTTTGGTGTGCTCATCTTTTCAGATCAGTTGAAGCTTTTTGAGTCATGCAGTGGAGCACTGATGCTCCAACCATGGTGCTGGCAGAACTCAGGTGGTCGCTTTCCTCTGGAAATGTCACTTCAGCCTCTGTGCCAGAGAACCATCTTCCACATCATACAGAGAGAGGCCTTTTTCAGCTTTGTGTGTGAGAGCTGGTGTTGCTGAGCTCTGTGTCCTCAAGAGTCAAAGTTAATCTCCCAATGGAAGTCACAACTAAACGTTAACACGTTCCATCTGGTAAAACCAGTTTACTTTTTTGTACCTTCTTTCCTTGCCTCACAGAAATAGCGTGCTCTTCATTTGCCAAAAAGCACAATGGGTTGTACTGGTACCCTGTGAGTGATAGAATCCTTGCCAGGATTTCTTCCTGTGTAGTTAGATTTCTATGAATGAAAACCTTTGCATAGAAGGTTGTGCTATGTTCACATAATCGCATATCAGGCTGCACTGTGTTTGAGGACTTGGATAAAGTATTTGCTAGCCAGGCAGTAGCTCTTATTTTCCCTTTTTTCCTCAGAGAAAATTCATACCTCACTTACTGCTGCTTCAGATGCACCCAGGCCACCTTTCTGATCATCAGGTAACATGTGGCTTCCAAGTTGTTAGTATAAACCTCTTGTCAAACTGCAATATTCAGAGATCTTTAGGGACGGAAAAAGCCTCCAATTTTTGCTTGAAGCTTTTAATTCTATTTAATTTGTAAACATTTGCAAAATGATGTGAATTTTGTTCCTCTTTTAAAAAAAAAAAAAAAAAAAAAAAAGAAAAAAAAAAAAGGGACATTGTGAGTAATAGTTCAAAGCATAGATATTTCTTTGCCATCATTGTGCTTCAGCAGTGATGCCTTGGAAAGAAAAGAATAAGTTCTGAAGTATGTTGCCATGTTGACCCTCTGGGTTGGAGTTTTGGAAGGCATTTGCTGCCAAAGGGATCTGGTTGTGTTTGTCACACATTCCTGGGGGTTATGGCTGCCCGCCTTGGCTGTGGCACTGCTGGTTGGCGGGCACAGGAGCGACCAGCCTGGGCAGGTGGGACCCCAGCACACTTGGCTCAGGAGGGCTGCCTGCAGAGCGGGACAGAGGGGAGGTCAGGTCATGGCAGCCGCTGGCTGTCAGGGCTGCGAGTTGCGCACCTCCCCTCCAGGCAGGGCAGGATGTCGAGGAGGTGCAGCCCAGTGTGCAGAACAGAAAGCAGCTGGTGGTCCCGGCGTAGGAGGTCGGGCCACGCTATCGGTGCTCCCCTGCTATGGGGTAGAACTAATGAATGCCCATGCTGCTTCGTGGGTGGCAGCATCTCACAGCCAGGGCTTGCTGGTAGCTCTGCGGGAGGGAAATGATTTGTGAGTGACCCGGGTTCACGGCTATCACGGCCTCCCTAACGAGATGTCTCCTCACCTCGCCGTGTAAATGGGGCTGCACCTGCCGGCTCTGCCCAAAGTGAGCACAGTATGTAAAGGAACTTAGAGGTGGTCAATGTGTGGAAAGGGTGAGTTTTTTGCTTTTTATTTATCAGTAGCATTATCTCTTATTATCCCTTGGCCTGGAGCAGTGGAGGGGAGAATGTTTTCTGCAGCGAGCTCGATTAACAGAGGGTGTAACAGAGGCTGTAACAGAGGGTGTTACAGACTGGAATGCAGAATGAGCTAGCATGACTTGTATGAGCTGTCACAGGGAGTGTATTGGAGGAGAAAGGGAGCTGCAGTGATGTTCTGTAAGTTATTCTTCTTGGAAGGCACACAGGGCATTGCTGGCCCCTGTACCACGCTACTTGTAGGGCAAGCCCTGCCCTTGCCCCAGCACAGCCTTACAGGGGATCTGCCTCCCCATGGGGCTGGGTGATGGCTGCAGCTCTGCGTGGGTCAGGGGGGAGATGCCTGCAGTCAGTGCAGAATTCGGTGCCAGCTAGACTCTTCTTGCTGGGAGGGAGGATCAGCTCTTTCACACATCCTGTGGCATGAAACAAGATCTCTCCTTGCCCCAGCAAGGGTAGGAGGTCACTTCTCCAGCAGGTGACATGGTCTTGTGGCGCACTTGGCTAAATAGATGAGGCTGGGCTTGGTTTCTGTTAACTTATTTATTTTCCACCAAAAAAATTCAACTTCTCTTGAATAGAGGGAGGCACTTCTGAAATGTAGGATATGTATGGTTATAGGCTGAAACCTATATAAAAATATAAACTATATAAACTGGATTTATTTTCCACGTATCCTGTAGGCATGGAGAAACTGTAGAAATCTCATATGTGTTAGTAAGCCAAAGAAACCTCATTTGTTTTCTTATCCTACATTTCAAAACATATCTTTTTGATCCTTTGGGTATTTATATTAATATATAAATATATATTATACGTCCAGTCAGGTTGTGGATGCCTCCTCCCTGGAAGCATTCAAGGCCAGGCAGGATGCTCTAGTGGGAGGTATCCCTGCCTATAGCAGAGAGTTGGAACTAGGTAATCTTAACGGTCCCTTCTAACCCAAACCATTCTGTGATTTCAAACAGTCTTTTGAATGATTAAAGTAAATCCACTGGATTTGTTTGTATATATTGATGCATTGTTTAGGGCATGATACAGTGATCTGAAATCTCTTTTGTAGTGAAAAAATAAAGGTACATGGGTGAAACATAGCTAATATGGGGAGAGAGTGGAAACTTTATGAAAGTCTCAGCAGAGGTAAATGATGTTTAAACAATGAAAACAGCAGTTTGAGTTCAATAGGAAAACAAAAACTAGTTTCACTGAAGTCACATTTTAATCTATTCCAATAATTCACTTTCTTTAGCTTGAAGAAGAAAAATAGCCGTGTTCCAGTTTCTGCCTTCCAAAGAACTGATACAGACTGCAGCAATGAGCTTACCTCATGGCACTGATCCCTGGGAATTAAGCAGCTTCAGAAAAATCACTGGTAAAGTTAGGTTGTTTCTTTGAACAGAAGGTGCCTTTTGTCTTTCTTCTGTTTGCTTATTCTGTGTGATACTGTTGTTTTTGCTGTGGCAGTGAGGAATGATGAAGGTGAAATGTTATACTGCAGTACTTAAAGGTTTTCTTAGCCCAGGAATTAGGGTACAAATGCAGAGACTAAGAGGAAGGGAGTGTGGAGTCTTTCCTGTCCCCTGTTTGGATTCATCTGGAGGGATAAGTGTAAGCATGGAGGTGAAGCATGTGTCACTCAAACATACTGTGCTATTTTATAGCATTGTAAGTAACCAAGTCACTATACTGAAAGAAAATAAAATCCTTTTTGAAATAGAAATTTATTTTAAATCCTGATAAGGAATCTTTTATTTAATGAATGCTGACAACTTCAAGGCTACAGCGTGTAACAGTATCCTTATAAAGGGCAGAAAAATATGTGTTAGGCCAGGCAAGCTAGGCACCATTTGCTATCTCAACAGTTAGACTTTTAATCCTATACAGTGTGTAACTTAAAGCTTCACTAAAATATATAGTGACATTTAATAATATTTATGTGTGTGTATATATATATGCTTATAATTGTACTGTACCAAAAATCAAACCATATCTCTCAGTCCAATGTCCATTTGAGTCTGATGGTGCATTTACAGAGAGCTAGCTCCCCTGGGCTCAGGTGCCTGCAGATGACAACAGAGCCCAGCCATAACTGCAGTGCTGGCTTGCTGTGACTTCTTTTCTACAGCTGTTTGGCACAGATGAAGGTAGGATAAGATACAGGCTCAAGAAGCAGCAAAGGCCCTGTTTTAATGGCATCTGTGCAATGTGCTTGGTTAGAGAAAACTCCTGCAGGAGAGGAGAAGAAACTCAGTTGAAGGTGTTTGGCAGCAACATTCTGACTGATGACAATCCAGCTTCACCCAAGGATTGTGCCACATGCCATTAAAGAATGGGTCACATACAACAGTGCCTGCTGTTAATGCTGCCGAGCACTCTGGATGTCTTCTGTGCTTCCAAGTGCAACAATGCCCTGTGGGGACTAAAAGGCCTCACTTAATGTATCTTCCCAGATAGAGAAAAGGGAACCTTCAGAATGAAAAGGAGATGTCTCTTAAGGAAAGCATTCTTCCCTCTGCATTACCAAAAAGCAGGAATTGTTTGAAGCAGAACAAAAACACAGAACCAAAAAGAAACATTTGCAATATTTAGCGTTCAACGTTTACGCTTTCAAAAGATGTTTCCTTGCAGAGCCAAGCATTTGACTCCCTGCCACTAATACCATTATTTATAGTGTGGCACAGGCAAAGGGACTTAATCCAGCAGACCCCAAATAGGTGGGTAATATTTTTACACTCTGATGTTTCAGTGGAAAGTAACCAAAGAGGGACTCGCATTAGTCACAGTGCAAGTGGTTTAAAAAAGTAATCCTCCAACTCTTTTCTCTATTTCATCACTTATATGTGCAACACATTTCTGTGGATAGAGTTATAGTTTTTTCCTTCCAGAGTTGTCGCATAACTTTCAAAGAGCCTAGTGTTCAGCATAACAGCTGCTCTTGCTTTTTTTAAACAGGGCTTCTTCATTCATAAGAAATATAAGGAAAGTGTGTCTGTACAGCGTCTGGCAAAGTAGTCCCCTGATCCCTTGCTGGACAGGGAGGAGCTGCCAGCATTAAGGTATGTTGTGATGGAGCTGGGTAGCAGCTTGATTTATGCTTTCAAGAGGCAGGGTTTTCTCCTTTGTGACCTTTTTGAAACACCCATATTCACTGTTCCTCCATTAAACACAGAGGTTTAAAAATCTTTGGCACATAGGGGCAGAAATCCAAAAACATTACACACAGCACATGGACAGCAAAAGGACTGTTTGCTGTTATGCTAAACATCTGTCTGGAGCTGTGCACTTTGCTTTTCTGCTGGCAGCTTTTTTGTATTTGCCTTTGACCAATACCTGAATGTGGTGGAGGGTGAATGCAGGGCTGGAAGGAGAAAGCTGCTTACGTATCAAGACTTCTAGCACCTAGAAGCAATACATGGGAAAACTAGCCTAAAAGTTACTAAAAGCTTAGGTTGGTGTGTTACTGTCTTAACTTGCCTTTAAATGTGCTTTCATTGTAGTCAGTAACAGAGAGGCAACTGTTAATTACAGTAACATTTGCAAATAGTCTCATACCCTGTTGCAAATACCCTATTGGTTATTGCCAGTATTTCTGCCTGCCTTCTTATCTCCAAGACAAAGTTTAAATGGAGCTATTTTAGATTTGAATAAGAACAGCATTACATGTATGTAAAAGCATTTTCACATCCTCCAGTACACGTTTTTCAACAACAAGGAGGTACTGCAGTGCTTCTGTTCTTTGCCACTATTTTTGTGAGTGAGTCTCCTGCCTCTGTCTTGTGTGTTAGGCATCATGTCAGCATTTCAAAAGAGGGGGGAAAAAATGATATTCCTCATTTCTGGTGTGGCTGTGTAATCTTTAGGTCTGTTCTTCCGTGAATTGACAGTGAGCTAAGGTTGTCAAGGGGAATACAAGTTTATCCCTGTCAAGTGAAAGGAAATAGCTTTATCCTCTATTCTGAACTGCATTGTATTAGCCAAATACCTATTAAACCACTGCAATTTTATTGCTTCTCCATGATATTCCAGAATGCCTGATCTCCTTATATTTTTTTTTTTCTGATTATAATTTTTTTTTGAGACTGGGAACAGTACCATGCAAAGATAAAATCCTTCCACTGAATTCTACATCCTAGCCTAATGGATAGGGCTGTTTTTAAGGGCAAGTGCTCAGCTGGTATGTCTTGCTTCAGTTCCATGTTTTCAGTGGATTCCTGATAGCTTATCCCAGCAAAGGGCCTGCCCTTTCCTCCACAACTATCAGATTACATTGACCAAGCATTTTGTTTGCAGCAGAAAAGTACAGCAAATTGTGATTAGTAACATCAACTGAATGCAGTTCAGAAAGCAGCTTCAGTTGTATTTTTACATGACTTATTTTCAGCAAATGAGAAATGTATTTAATCAGATATTTTAGGATATCTGTTAAGGAAACTGATAGGGTAGGACAGAGGACTGTGAAGATCACTTATGGTATTGAACAAGGGCTGAATGTGCCAGTGAGCCATGACACAGGAAGGTAAAATTGCATATTAAGTCAGGAAGAAAGATGGATGAAGTTGGAAAAAGAGACCAGGCAAAAGAGACATGGTTTTGTGCCAGCCACGTGCTTGAAGTGGCACTCAGAGAATGCCATAGCCCAGGGCTCATGACATGAATCAACAGTCAGAGTGCTGGGGTCAGGAGCTGTACATCTGGGCTCACATTGGGGAACTGGGATCCTGAAGTTCCTTGAGGTGCAGGGGCTTTAGGCAGCTTCTCTGTTGCCGTCAGTCCTCTATTAAACGGTCAGATGAGATGCTCTACTTTTCTGGCTCTGTGGCAATGCCAGTGATGGAGGAAAAAAGGTCTGCTGCTGTGGGGCACTTGGATGCTGGGTGTGTCATGATGAAGCAAAGCATAGTTGTTTTTTTCCCCTCTTAGTCGTGCCCCCAGCCTGATGCTAGCACTTCAGTTTGGTTTTCCAGTTCCATGATGGTGTAACTAAAGGTAGAGTAATGCATCAGAATTGGGATGATCTGCATTGCCTGTGATCAAGTTGGAAATCCTACAGGCATTAAGCATTTCTTGGCAGGGTTTTTTCACTGCTTATGTGTAATGCTGAAGGAAATATCAGCAATAATTAGAGATACTATTTTTTATTTATTTCTGGCTTAGTTGAATGTAATGTACCAGAAGAAATCCTGTTATCCTACCTAGTGCTTTGAGCTGAATCAGTGGCACTCTTTGGCCCTAAATTTTGTACTAGAGAGTTTATGGGTTGTATTTCTACAGATATTTACTATGACAGAACACTTTTTTCCCTGGCCTGTCTGCTAGACAACATAAACCATCCAGGAGTACTGCCCGTATGTTGTGACTGTGTGTACTGCTTTTGTACACACAATAGTGGTTCATGAAAAGGCTTTTGAATCCTCAAGCAATACAGATGTATATGTCCGGGTAGCTGTTGCTGTGGTTAGATGTATTTTTATTAATTTATTTATTGAAATAGTAAGCTATGAGATACAAAACCAAACTTTACTGGCTTACAGCTTGAGAGCAATCCCAGAGTTGAGTTTATAAGCCTCTGGGAAGGATTTTGCAACAGCTTTTTTTTTTTTTTTTTTTTTTTTTCTGAGGGGGGTTTAGGTATCCCAGCTATGACAGGACTGAATTTCATGCTCCTCCAGTATCAGACACCATTACTTAAAATAGTTCCACCCTGCGGTGGGCTGAGCTGGTTTCCCTTACTCTGTGGCGGATGGCAGCTCCCTGGGAGAAGGGCAATGCAGGGGCATGCCTGAACTGCTCAGGAAAAATTCACTCAAACAGTGATCTGTAGATGAAAGTGAGGGATTACTAATCAGAAGGATCAGTTGTTAAACTGTTAATAGTACTGATGGAGTATCTTCGTAAGACACAGCCACGTGCCTTTGGGTATTTCTAGCCAGAGCAGTCCCTGATGAGAATTTGAGTGGTTTCTGTGGGCTTTTTCCTCAAGCAGCCCATATGGGTTGGTACAGTGGGATGTCCTTTGGAGCAGGTTGTCAGGGATAATGATCAGCAATGCACCTTTAGTGAAGCTCAAGTAATTTCAGTGGTTGAAGACTTGGCTTTAATGCTGCTTGGTGTTGCTGTAAGAGTGTAGTAAATAGTACCTGGTGAGCATGTGTGGTTGTACCTGCTGTTCTTGCAGCTGTTTGCTTTCCCTAGAAAGTTTTTCCTCTGAAAAGTCTGGATTGTATGGAGCATTGGATGTGAAATGGCTGCAGTGAAAGAGCAAGCTGGAGGAGCATGGCATTGTCTTCCATGTGCAGGGATGCGAGGATAGCATCCTTCAGTATTGGCTGATCTGGCTGAAAGGACTGAGTTAGAAATGAGACAAGAATGTGGGTCTGTGCACAGCCTGCTGGTTTTGTCAGGCATATGCTATTTGCCAGGCATATGCTTTGCTGATGGAGGAGTCTTGAACGTCAGAGAAGTGCTACTCTGACATTCAGGGCCTCTTCTGGTTTGAGCTGTGGAAAGTAGAATTGAGAAGAGGAAAGAATTCGTGAGAAGAAACGTTCCTAGCTGGCTGATGCCCACCGCACTGCTTTTAAACATTGTTTATGTAACTGCTGAGGAAGATGGAAGGTTTATCTGACCTACAGGGAGCTCTAAAATATCTCCAATGTTTCCCATACAGTTTCTTTTCAAAGAAAATATTTGCTGAGACTGAAACAGTCACAAAATGCGCTGCTTTGAGGCCACTGACAACAATGGAGCACTTCCAATCTGTAAACTGCTGCCTACATCCTAAGCAGACGATGGTTCTGGAGCTTTTAAGAGAGTTTGCATGTTGAGTTAAAGAGAAGCTGCTATTGTCTGCAGTACTAATAGTAGCCAATTTGAGTAGCCAGTTATGTGCAAGAGGTTGCAGTGATGATGAAGTCAGATGCATGAAAGAGCAGCACCTTGGTTTGTAGATAAGGTCACGGCATTAGCAATGTTTAGAGTTTAGTTGCTTAAATTATCAGGGGGATTTTTTTCATCTGGTGACTGCAAAGGAAAATGTTGCACGAAAGTGCAGCTGCTTGTTGGAAAGGCAAGCAGTTGCTTGGTTGAGCAGGAATACAGAATATCTGTCTTTGTGCAACACTGTAGTGCTTGTTGAGCAGAAATTGTTTAAAGTTCAGGGGCTTCTAAAGAGCATATCCATATATATAAATTGATGGACACATCACTACTCGACCTTTTGCAATAAATGAAGTGTACAAACACGTTAAATGTACATGAGACAGTCACACATTGAGGAAAAACCCAAGTCAAGCATTTTTTGTCTTGAAAAGATCAGTTCAAGATCACTTCTTGGACACTGAAGCCTTTCAGAAAACTTTGAAATCGTAAAGCATAACCAAAAAATGTCTCTCTTAAGAAGGGTCAGTCCTGCGTGAGCGCACTTTTTGTGAAAGTCAGGTGAAAGCAGAAGTTATTTTGCATTTGGCGAATGTTATCCAGGCCCTGAGCAGTGCATAGCCAGCAGTTTGGAAGGATCCATCTGCCTCTGGTGACTGTGAGAAGTCTGTTAGCCCAGCCCAGCATGTGAACCATCGCTGCTGACCCGGAGTAAGGCATTCAGGCCTTGTTTAGAACAGCCTGGGGAGCAGAACCCTCTGAAGAAGGTAGGGCAAAGGTTCATAGTGAAGGTGACTTCACAGCCCCAGAGAGTGGTGATTTCAGCATGCTGCTGCCTGGCTTAGCCAAGTGGGTGCATCTAGAAAATCTTCAAGTTATGTTTGCTGCTGTGGTCGGTGACATTATCAGATTTCCTAGTGCGAATGCTTTTGAGAGGAGCAAGCATTCAGTTTTTCTTCTTAGGATCACTTAATGAGTCATTATTTACTTTTGTCTCACAGCAACAAGAAACTGGATTTCTGGGAAAAAAAAACCTAATTGTGCCAGGGTTGGTGCTGAGCAGAAGCAGCATGCTTCCTGTAATAAAGTGTCAGCTCATCACTTGCATAGTTTCCAGATACAGCTTCTGTTGTGATTTCTTATTCGCCACTATGGTGCCCAGGGACAACAGCCTCCTTTCAGATAAGGTTTGCTCTGTCAGGAGCTTAGAAAGCGCTGCTTCTGCTTGAAAAAGGGAAATCCATTAACAACACGGGGAAAGTAGTATAAAATATTAGGATGCAGAGTTGAGTACAATCAATTTTTGGTTATGACAGCAGGAATTTTCAGCTGATCGGATGCATTGTTTGCAAGGAGGATGTGCATTTCCCCAGTTGTGATTTTGGGTTGGTGTTTTGCTCTGACTCTTGAAGCCAAGAAGTTACGGGAGTCTGATCTTTCAGTATCTTGCTGGTGATACAGGGGGAGAAGAAATTCGCTTGTTTGCCTTAAACTCCATTAGTCTGTTTTTCCTCATACAAACTGTGGTTGGATTTTTGTTTTTGTTTTCATTCTCTTTGGTTTGTTTGTTTGTTTTTTAAAGCCAAATAATAAAACAAACATGCCAAGCAAGTTTACAGGGCGCTCTCAGACTTGAAAAAAGCTGAGTGGACTATGCTGTGTCCAGCTCAGCTCTGGAGTGATGGAGAACAAGTGCTCATGTTCATAGTCAAACATGCATCAGACAAGTGTTGACCTTCCTACTGCTGGACAAGAGTAATTGTTAATCTTCATTTACCTAGAGAACTTGTTTATAAAATATCCCAGTCAGCAAGCAGGCTGTGAAGAACGGAAAAGGCAGCCATAATAATATTGATTTAGGAAGTTGTTTAGGAAGAAGTAGGAATGGTTTTTGACACCGTGACACATGTGACGTCTGCCTCCTGTCTCCTTCTTGGCTGCAAACTGAGTAGGAGCTGTCTATGTACAAACCAGCTCTTCTGCATGACTACAGGGCCAGAGCCTGACCTGTCATAAATAGATGCTGACTTCTGCAAAGCTACTCTGATTTGTGCCAGTTGGGGATTTGGCCCAAGATGGCAGGCTGAAATGTTGCTAGGAAGTCTCTCTGGTTTTGTTTTCAAAGACTCTTCAGTCCAGCAGCTCTTAATCCCTTAGGGCTACCTCTTTGTTCCCCCACCTCCCCCCCCATCTTTCTTGCTGCTCTTGTACATTTTGTTTTCTCAGCTTTGAAATTGCATCAAATTAAATTGCATATATAAAAAAGTTTTTGTTGTTGTTGTTGTTGGTTTTTTGTTTTTTGTTTTTTTTTTTTTGGTTCCTAACTTTTTCTCCTTTTGAATGTCAACTCCAGTGGTAATACAAGAAGTTTTGGCTCAGCACCTGAGGAATGAACTGACTGTAGCCTGTTTCTAAGATGTCTTTCTCTTAACCAAAATGTGTAATGGATACCTTGTAGCACAAGGCTGCAAGACACTCCTTGCAGCTTTCTTTAAAATAGATCTAGGCAAGCAGTCAGCAATCTTACATGAGTCTCCCCAGTTCAGGAACTGTTTGGACACAAACCATGGGTCACTTGCAGTGCTCCATTAGCAATTACTACTGGAGCTCAAATAATAACATGAAAAATATGAAACAAGAATCTGTCTTCACAGAGCAAGACTGGTAAATTTTGCAAACTGATAAGGGAGTTCTTGACATGCTTACAGGGATGCTTCTTAGTTGACGACTCACTTGAGCTTACAATTGCCACCATGAAATCTTGACTGTTTGCCCAAATCCTATTATCATTCAGGAAGTTCGTGATGAGTAGATTTAAGCACTAATCATGCAAAGCATAGGAAAGTATGTGAGAATACCCACCTTTTATGGCATAGCATTTGTTGGCAGTATCAGCTTGGTTGTAGCTGATGAGATTAAAGGATTAGGAACTAAGCCAGATACCAAACTGCTGCTGCTAAAGTTGTAATTTGCCAGTATATTGATTACAGTGGATTTTTCTTAAGCCTTCAGCACAGCATCCCGTATCCTTATTTCTCTGCTAGCTTGTAACCGTATATCTTTAATAAAATGGAGTCCATATTTCATAAGAAATGTGAGGTCTCCTATTGCTGATGTGTAACCCATTCATTTGATCTATTTTTGTAGCTGTGTGCATGATTTTTTTTTTTCTTTCTCCCCTGTAATATTTGCTGTGAGAGCAAAAACTAGGCTTTGTAAGTGTTAATATGAGCAGAGAGACTTGAGCTAAGTCTCTTCTTTCTGATATTGGAGGGAGAACAAACTTCTCAGCCTCCTTTGCTGAGGATCCTGAAGGTACTTCCTGTCTGTGATCCAAATTCGTTCCTAGAAGACTTTGCAGAAGAGAGCCCTGAAGTTTGTCCCAGTCCCTGACTGATTTACTTGTTTGCTATTATTATTATTTTTTTAATTAATAATGTAAATGTAAGGAATTGAATGTGAAGTTCTAGGCTTTCTATTCTGTGTAAGGTTATGCTTAGTCGGAAGCATTTCTGCAGGGCTCTCTGTCTGGGAGTGTGTGTTTGTTTTTTTAATAGCACCAAGGGAGCAAGCTGATAGGAAATGCATCTGACCTATTGAGGTGGCACGAAGGCTGAAGTGTGATCCTGGTGAAGGGGAAATTCAGAGAAATTGCTCCATCAAGTGTTGAAAGGTAAAACTGGCACTGTTACTGGCAAGCACACGAGTCTGCCTTGAGGCCAGGAGCAAAGTGCTCTACTCGTGTCTCATACAGGTGAAACCCACAAAATCCCTACTAAGTTTCCTAGGGACAAATTTCACTCTGAGCTGCACAGCATTTTATGGGTGGCCTTCTTTTTAATCTCATGTTCACTCTACTTTAAATATCCACAGGAGCATTCAACTCAAAGCTGCCTTTTTTTTTTTTTTCCAACAAAGGCAAAATATCTTGTATGCGTATCTTGTATGCGTGCAAACATGTTCGAATGCAAAAATTAGAGGTAAAAATTCATATGCTTTGCAATTATGCAGTAACATTTGCAAGAACTTTAGGGAAAGAAAAGTAAGCAGTCAACTCACCTTGGATTTTAAGAGTATTCTGTTAAATGTTGGAAGATATATAAAAGATGATGTACCTGTACAAAATTCCCTGAAATAATGCATAGCCTTAGATTATCGCCGGCTTTGTTGCTTCCTTCCATCATGGAATCAGTACCGATGTTTCGCTTACTCATTTAGGATATTTGTACTGTTCATCTCCAAGGAAAAGTTCAGCATCCTTGCATAGCCCTCGGTTTCTATCAGAGTGAATCAGCTCTCAAGGAGCTAATTCAATCAAGTGAAACAGTTTATTTTAACAAACTTTTGACTTCTGGGGTTTTGTGCCAGGCAGCTAGACTGAAAAGGTGCATATCTGTATATTTGCTTTCTTCTTTTAGAAAACAAAGCATTCGCGAGTAGGAAATGGTCAGGAATAACCTATAATGGTGACTTGCTTTATTTTAAAAAGCAGTGTGATGAATAATTGCATTAAAAATGTGAACAGGGCTCTTAAATATTGTTTCTTCAAAACATGATTATTTAGCTTTAAAAGCTCTTGCTATTAGAGACTTTTAGCTGTGTGATAGATGATATATAAATGGTTTCTTCTAGTATTTTCAGCTAAAGTCACTGAGTGCCTGCTTCTGCCTGCTTCCATTAGCTGCTTAGGATTGTAGACAGTGCACTGCACTGCTGTATCGCCTCCGTTCCCAGATGGTGAATGAAGTTAGTGGAGTGTACAAATCTTGCGTTTTCTGGTCAACCTCAGTAACAAGTGCAGAATGCTTGTGCTGTTTTCTGGCCAGCACTGTGAATTCCTTCTCACTTTACCAGCACATAAGGTGTTGCTTGAATTTCATGTTGGTGTGAGAATGATCAGTACAGAGATCATCAGAAACCCCAAATCCTACTTCTTCTAGCAGTGTGGAGGGTAAGTTACCTGCACAGGGCCTCCTGCCTTCAATGGGATGCAGAAGTGTGCAGTGGAAAGGCTTTAGGTGCCTCCGTCATTTCAGTGAGAATATTTTGTGATTTTTTTTATTTTTTGTAAATAGTGCATTTTTTAACACAGTTGAAAACCAACCTGGAAAGGAGAGTGGTAATTGCTAGGAGACCTATCAACCAAGAGCAAAGGAAAGGAGGCTGAGTCACAGCAGAGTGATACTTTTTTTTTTGGTCTAAAATCCTCCAAACCCCCTCCACTACTGTGCAGAGTAACAGGTGTAACTGCAGGCTTTCCCTGCTGCTACCCTCAGCCCAAACTAATTTAGATTTCTAAGCCTATGGAATGAATACGACGTGATGGAGCCAAAACTTACAAAAAATATCCGTGCTAATACAGACTGTAAAATAAATGTAAGCTAAAGCAAAACAGCCTTTATTCACATGAAAAAATAAACCTGTTAGCTCTGATAATCGATTAAAATATTATACAATCAGGCAATCACAGATGTAGAAGCTTATCCTCCTTAAAGTCATTATAAATCACATCCTTTCCTAAATCTCTCTATTCCCCCTTATTGCTTATATTATAATCCCTGCCTGGGTATCATTTTCATTGCTAAACATAGTGTTTGCCAGTCAGTTTATTAAGGTTTGTCTTGATAGTGCCAAAACAAATGCCCTTGTTCAAAGATAAAAGGAAGCCTAATATTAAAATAATAATTTCACTTCTTTGCTTACAGAGCCTAATTATTGCAGAAATTGGCACATGAAATCTCTGAGGTGATGTGGCATTAATACATCAACAGGAGCCTGCTTTGAAGTTGACCTGTCTCCTCCTCTCAGTTGTGTTGGATGTATGGGGTCTTCTGAGATGTCATGTTAGGGAAGAAAACCTTTTTTTTTTTTTTTTTCTTCTCTTTTTTTTGGGGAGAGGTTTTATGGAAGGGGGTGGTGGGAAAACAACGGAACTCTTGAGGCTGCCCTACCTTTGCCTTATACTAAATGCTGTTTTCTCCAATAATTATACAGCCTTCGCTTAAATCTGCAACTGTATTCTCCTGGGTGTTTTTGAGGCATGTGAACTTCTTTCTGAGAAGTGAGTAAAACAAGTATCAGTTGAGCGTTCAAAAGTCCTCCAGTAGAACTGCATTTCACTCAGCATTAAATGGAAAATTTTATGTACCTTTAAACATCAAAACAGCAAAAAAAACATTGATGGTTCATTATTTTCATCAGGTTGAAAGTTACTTCTGGTTTTATGTGAACTCTCCCCTGCTGGCAGTCTGGATCCTACTTCCATAAAGGCTGACAGTACGGCAGCTTAGAGACAGGTAAATGTTTTGAGTAAAGTGAGGAGCTGTGGTTGAGCTCTATGCTTGTGCTGAAGTAACTCTCCTGATTTCAGTCACTCCTTTGAATTGGTCAAGAATAGTCATGTCTCTTAGGGTTTATTTATCAGTGAGGCACTACCTGTTTAGCTGAGGAAAGCAAGTCTTTAATTTAGAAATACTATTTATCTATGGCTAAAGATGAAGCATAAATGCTGTCATCAGATTTGACTGCTTGGTTTTGTGTTATGGAATAGGATGGAGTCGCTAGGACAACTGAATGAATTTCACCTAAGAATGTGTCTGAAGTTAGTCTGTATTTTAATTTTATGCATGCTGTTGGACATTTCAAGCTTTGATGCAAGTAAGCTCAATCCCAATGTGATCAATCTTACCTTGGATGTATTTGGATAACTCTAGAGAGAGAAACATGAGCTACCAGTTCCTTTCTTTAAAGCAGTAATGATGAGTTTATTGAGTTAATTTTCTGTAGGAGTTAGAAATAAACTAAATTTATCTTCCCCTGTTCAGAGAAGACAATGTGATGGAAAACTTTCTTATGTTTTAAAATGAATTTTGATTTGAATAATTCTGCATCTATATTAAGTTTTCAGTACAGAGGGAGGAAGAAGGCTGTTGATAATTTGGTTTCTGAAATGATTTTCAAAGAGGAGCCAGGCTGGTGATGGGCCCTGCATGGCCAACTTCAAAAAACAAGCTCTGGTCCTTTCTTGACACGTGTGCTCTGGATGGAAAGAGATTCTGATGTTTTTAATGTCACGTGGAAACACGGATATGCTCCCATGAAATACAATGAACTTAAATCTTTTATTTCGCTCTGCTCTGGGACAGCTGGGACTGAGGATGAGCTGTAATTCTGACCACCATTAGTTCTTTTTTGTTTCCATTGCTATGAAGCACAACCTACCTGCCCCACCTGCAATGACTGCGCATGGAGAGGTGCCAGGCCAGCAGAGGCACCTGAGCTATCATCTGTAAAAGGTTGCATTAATATTTTCTGGCTCTGCAAATGTTCAATGAACACTTGCGCCTTAAGATCATTGGGAAAAGTTCATGAGAGAGCTTTCAAATTTTTGTATATTAGAAAACAAAAATAAGAGGGAGGGGAAGTAAAACCAGGTTGCTGTACATAAAGTGAGGCTTTGGATTAAACAGGGATCGTTTCATGAGTCCCTCAAAAATCTGTGGGGTTTATTAAGGTATGTTGTTGCTGTCAAGTCCTAACAGGATTTTAACTTTTTATAATTGTTCTCTGTTGACCAAAGCTGAATTTCAGTGTCGAGTAGCAGTGGCGTGGTTTAATTTATTTTGTCTTTTAAAAGCAGTGTAATGTGAGCTGAGGCACAGCAGTAGCAGGAGAGTCTCTGGGGCGGTAAGGAGATGTGTCTATGGGAGGCTGCTAGCAGAGATTGGAATGCTTCTGATTGTCAGGGCACAGCCAGGGGACGAGAGACACAGCATGGCCACAGAAACAGGGACAGTCAGCAGGGTGGGGACTCCTAATGGACACATGCTCTGATGGAGCAGTTTCCTGAGCTTTCATCATGTAATGTTAGTAGTGAAGGCTGTTGCCTTGCTTTGGGTACCGTGCACAGTGCAAGTGCTGGGTAACAAGCACACCAAACTTGCTGGGTCTTGAGGCCTGCAAGCAGAACTAATGGCTTGGGGAGGGCAGTAGGCATGCATGTGCTGGTGAGCCCTCAGCCCCTGGGCAAAAGCACTTCCCTAAAGCCCTTGGAAGGGGAGAGCTCCTCCATGCTGGGCTCAGCTTGCCCAAAAGCACAGCTCCAGAGAGCCTTTTGCAGCCGTTAGTGCTGTCCCATGCTGCAAGATGACTGCAAGGAGCATATCAACATCTCTGCAACGTGCTCAGATTTCAAAGGCGGTCCACCAAACCAGCTGCATCTAAAAAAATTTAGTATTTTTTTATGACTTTTTTTTTTTTTTTTTTTTTTTTTTTTTTTTTTTTGAAGATACCATGCCAAGCCTTTTGAAATGAAAGCTGGGGCAGGCCTAGTGGAGATTACTGTAGGAAAAATGCTGCTGGCTTGATAAGCCGCAGATGTCTGTGAGATTTGCTGAGGCTGCTGACAGCTCATGACGATTCACAGCTTGCAAAGTCCTCCATGCATGGCTTGTGTGCTGGGTACATGACTGCTGGTGGGGCAGGGGTTGGAGGAAATCTACAAGAAAAATGATGAGATTTTTAGACTTGATCTGGACCTGTTTTCATAATAGGCGTTTCTTGCAGCTATTTGGGCAAAAAGAGTGATGTTTTTGACAAAATAGCGTTGCTACAGACAACTGTGGTTATAGCACTGTAATGAGAAGATGTAAGCTGATGAAATTCTCTGAAAGTATGAGATGGTGGAAATATAGCTTATTACAGTGATGTATTTATTATTATTTTAGAGAAGAACTTGATTGGGTCTTACCAATTAGTAAGTCTTAACAAATCAGCAGCAACTAGTATGACTTCTTTTCCTTTTTTTTAATAGCATCCTCTCATCACAGTGTTGCAGTCACTGTGCTGAGTGTGACAGCAGGTCCCCCTGCAGCCCATTAGGAGACAGGATTCATGGAAAGATCTCAAGTTTCTGTGAAGAAAAGCGAAGCTATACATCAGTCTCAAAATAAGGCAATTAAATGGTTTTGCTCTTGTGCTGGTTCACATACATACGCCTTTATTTTTTGGACGATGCTACTAGTTAGACTATTTCTGAATCAAACTGTTGTTTTTGCCATAGCAGTGTCTTCACTGACTCTTAAGATGTAGATGTGAAATTATCCCCTGCACACTGTCAGTGACCTTTCCTGCAGAAATCCCGTGGGTATTTCATCCTCTGCTCAGATTAACGTTCTTCCAAGCCTGCACTCTTGAATGCCCTGATATCATGTGTTCAGGTTTACTTTAGACAAACAATGAATTTAATTAAATTTGATGTTAGTTTTAATTTAAGTGATGCTTGTTTTCCATCACCTTAAAATACCTTCATACGCTGGTGTTCACGTTGGACCTTCTTTGTCCCAGTACTTTGAGCATCTGGATAATGGGTTGGAATTAGTACAACCACAGCGCTCAGCAAGTCTCAAAAAACTGCTTTTCCAAAATACTTTAAAGCAAAGTATTCTTTGCATCATTCACCGGGACGGCAGAGTTCCCTACTAAATCGTGATAAACATCAGGCCAGAAGGGATATTTGCACGATCTTGAAAGGGATTTAGCAATTTAAAAGCAGATTTGACTCTTAATGTGAATCTCTACAGGTGTAGGGTAAGACAAAGATCAGTTTAAGGCTCTAGAAAAGAATATGTTTAATTGGTTTTGAGTAATTCATGTGTTCATGTGATTTCTGACAAACAACTGTGCTGTAGCTGAGCTTTGAATTCCAAATGGTTCTTAGTGCCTTCAGTCTCATGCTTCTATTAGTTTTGTTTAATTTCATTATCTGTTGGGAGTAATGGGTCTATAATGTGAAAATGTTTCAACAAAATGGGTATCTGAATAAAATGACAGTGCTACATAAAACCCCAGCAGGACGTTTTGTTAAAAGAGAAGTAATTTATGCCTAGATAATCAGTGGTGTTTTACCACCAAAATGTGCACCACTTGGAAGAATAGGCACTGGAGCCTTTCTCACCTGCATAGGATATGAAATCCCAAACAATTAAAGCAATTAATATTTCCTTCTGAAAAGAAGGCGTCCATTGTGCATTAACTAACAGCGCATTGCAGGAGTGAAAACAAATGTGGTAAAGCAGGACGTGCCATCAGTGGAAAATGTACTGCTGGAGATTTTCTGACACATCTTCTATTCCAGAAACATGGAGTGATTTTGTGAGTGAGTGGCATTTAAAAGGCTGAATTTATCATAATATTTCTAGTGCAAGGCTTTGCTTTTAAAGAATGGTTCCAAAGAGTTGTGGGTTTTCCTAATAAGAATTAAATGATGTTTTGTCTTTTGGTTGAAAACTGAATACAAGTAGTATATGGGGTTAAAAGTAATCTTACAAAAAATAGAATCATAGAATGGTCTGGTTTAAAAAGGACCACAAATGATCATCTAGTTTCAACCCCCCTGCTGTCTGCAGAGTCACCAACTACCAGACCAGCTGCCCTCTATTTCCACTTTTAGTCTAGGTCCCAGTCAGGGCCTTTGGAAGACAAAAATTAATGATGTTATTTGACTGAAAATGCTATGCTTGACTTCCACCAGTTTGTGTTCTTGTGGTCGTCTTAGCAAAGAGGAGGAAAACTGAAATCCCCTTTGCGTTTCCTGTGCAAAGCGGGCGCAGTCTGTGGGCGCTCAGAGCCATCCCTCTCCTGGTTCCCTATTTTTGGAAGCCTGTAGAAGGTCAGTGGGAAACATAACCCCCAGTTCCTAAGGCAAAAGCAGCCTGGATTATCATTCACAAGAAACTAAAGACGGAGAGCTATTAGAGAGCAAATAGCTATTCCTAATAGTATTTCCTAGATGAACGCAAGCAGCTTAAATTTCGGTGGTTCAAAATTAGTTGCTGAATTAGAAAAATGTTCAGGTCAATTTTTTTTCCTTAATTACTGCCGCTGTCTAACTTCTGAAATCTAACTTGTTGCTGAGAAAAGACTTCAGGAACCTATCCACAAGAAGCCTTTTAATATTAAGAGCACAGTAATTTATCAATTGCTAAGAAAAATGAATACTATAGCATATATTGTTAATTTTTATGTACCGCTTTAACGTGCGGTTGCTGCACTTGCATTAAGAATCCTAGGTTTGGCTGTAACCAGTATTTTGTGCCTTTTACTAGAAAACAGGCATTGAAAGCTACATAAAATGCTTTGTTTCCCTGATGGCTGTCTTGTGTTGGAGCCTCATGGATGTAATCTCTGCTCTGAGCAGGATGTGCAAGACAGAAAGGTGCTTACTATCTGCAAGCCTTTGTCTTTAATCAAAACAAAAACAAAAAAACAAAAGTAAAAAATGAAAAGGAATAATGGTAGAAGAAAAAAGGGTGAGGGGCAGGGATAATTGTGATATGTGGTGGGTGAGAAGCTTTCTACACCTGTATTTTTAATGCCTGCTGTCCCAGGAGAGCATTGCAGAACTGTATGCTAGAGGTGGAAGGCAAAACATTCTTCTCTGTCTTGTTCAGTGAGACACAGGGAGGGTTTGACTTGGGTTTGTGATCCTAGAACACTCAGTCCCTGTGCTACTCAAGCTCAGCTGCCCAGCCAGTGTGGCTCTGCCAGTGCGGTAGTGCTGGGAAGCAGCTGTACTGGGGCCATGGCTCTGCTCGGGGATTCTGGCTTCCATCTTCTTGTGCCTATTGGGGACTGTGAGTCTCTTCAGGGAAGGACGAGTCCTCTCCAAAAAAGCTGGAAAAAAAGAAAAATAAATTATATCTTTTAGGTATTAATTAAGTAATGTATGCTTTGAATTCACCTTTTAAAGTTGTCATCCTTCAGAAGGGGAGAAAGCACCAAATTCGTTGTTTGGTGAACAGCAGAAGTTGATTTATGGCTCCTCTTGACTCAGTCATGCAGCAGAGGAGCAGCTGGTAATGTGACCAGTTAAAATAACATAAAGAGGAGGAAATGCTATATAACCGAAGCAAATGGATATTATTAGCTCCTGTACTCTGCTAGTGAAGATCCAGGGAATGAGAGAAGCTCGTTAGGAGGCCAAGGAAGCTTCCCTGCAGCTCCCATTCCCCTCTCCTGCAGGCTGGCTCCCAGGACTGTGCAGCTGTCTGCAGCAGGCAGCATGTACCTGGCTGAGCTGTGCTGGGAGCAGAGGTGCTGGGCAGTCCTATGGAGGAGTTTGGCACTCGTGTGTTTCTGTTGAGAGGGATTTCTGCGTTGTGCTTTGCTGTGCTGTGTCAGAGACAAAAATGTCATGCGTTGGAGCAGCTTTGAGGATAGAAAACAGACATTTTCTATGTGTTGTGTTGATCAAATTGGGCAGGAGACAAGTGTTTGAAGGTGTGGGGCAAGGCACTGACCTGCTGGATGGGCAGTGAAGAGGTTGCTGTGCTCTGAGGATGCCACATTAGTAACGTGGCAAATTGGGATTCCTGTCCTATACAGCCCTGTCATGGGTACATAGGACAGACATTCTCCTAAACTTCATCTTAAAGTGCTGAAGCTTTTGCTCATACCTCTCTCAGAGAAACAGTTCTGGACTTTGCTTGCTCTGACAAAACAACCTTCTCCTATTTGTTTACTTGCTTTCTAATGCAAGCCACGAGCTCAGCAGGCCAGCTGTGAGATACTGCAATGTGCTCAAATTCCTACAAGGACTAAAAAGGAAAACGAACATCAGTGATTTTCAACTTAAAATGCAAACCCACAACTCTTCACCAACTTCATTAAAACAAGAAGCTCTTCTTTTTGTTTGTTCTACATTTTCCTATATGAATTTAAACCCTGGAGAATGTGCATGTGAGGCCATCTGAGTCCAGGTTGGCTTAGGATCATTCTTGTGACTGTGCTCTGTGTGCATTTCAGATTAAATTCCTCTTTCATAAATACCGGGAGAGCTGAAGCTTGCGCCATATACTGCATGAGATATCACTGATGCTTGCGTGGTAGCATGAACGCCTCCTTGTTTCTGCTTGAGGATGTTTCTAGTGACATTCTGCTGGACTCGTGGTTGTCCTAAGTGTATCCCACTGATGCTGACAGCTATTGCAGGATCACCTCAGTCACACAATAACAACTCCATTTTTGCAGCTTTAAAATGAGGTATCAAATGGTAAAGTCAATCCTTTCAACTAATCTCATGCTTCTGATATTGCATTTTATGTTATGAAAAGGCCATTCTTTCGCATTTTTTCCTTCATTCAACCATTTCCTTCCATACAGTAGTTCCCAGATTCTTTGTGTTGACAGGACTCTTCACCTTATTTTGTTGGACTAATTTGGTTTTGTCTCAAGATGCTGAAGAAAAATATTTGGACCATTTGTCCCGTACCTATTTTTGACGATCTCCGCTAGTGAGTTTTCTCCAGCTTGATACCAAACTTCTCAGAAATGCTCATTTCCATTTTGTCTTGCTTCAATTCTCATTCAGTTTACAGTTTCTCTGCTAAACTTTAGTGTTCTTCAGAGAAATGTTTTTCCTAAGCCACCATTTCAGGTAGTGCATTAATATCTAACCACAAGAGATCTGTTACATCAGCTTTCTTTGGTAAGTTTTTTAGAAAAAGTCACTTAATTGGACACACACCATAGGTGTCCATATACACAACAGTCTGTGAAGGTCTGTCTAAGACATAAATTCACTTCCCTTTTCTTCAGGTTCTTTACTCCTCCAAGATTTCTTCAGAAGAATGATTGACTAGAATATAATTGCTTGAAGTAATTTCTCAGCCCTCTTCATAAATATCAGCGCTATGTTCTTGCTCTCTGTTCAGCTGGAATCACCGGTGACCTGATGGATCTTTCATAAGTATTTAATGTAGCTTCTGCTGTTCTTTTGTTTCTGCTTCTGCCAGCCCAGATGTATTAAATCTTTTGAGTTTTGCTTCCATCTTAGCTGCGATCATCTCATATCCTCGTTGCTACCTACATAAACCTATTTCATGTTGAAAACTGACATCAGATTCTCATGTAAACCTGTACCTAGATCCTCATTCTCTATCCTACCTGTACCATATGTTGCCCTTTTATTGCTCCCTTCCTGGTTCTCCTTTTATTTGGATGCAATGAACTTGTCGCTGTCTGTTCTGAGATACTTTTCAAATTTTGCAGAATCACATTTGCTCAAGATGTATGCAAAATGAAATATTTTTTCTTAATGTTTTTCCTGTGCCTTACATTTTTCTTAATCTGCTTTATGCTTCCTAAAATCATGTGTGCATAGGCACTGTCTTAGTGAGACGTGTTTTATGTAAATGTAGTAATAAAAAAAAATGTAAAAAGAGAACAACAGCTCCCAATCTCCAGATTGAAAATTAGTTTGTCCTTAGCAAGTGAGATGGTTTTGGCAGCAATCACACTAAACAGGGATTTTCCAATCTTGGCTGCTAACATGAGATTCCTTGTTTAGGATCACATTGCTTGTAGATTACAGAATTGGCCACAGAATAGACACACTGCTCAAATGACAGATTTGTCCAACCTGTGCCGTGTTACAGGAAACGGGGCCATGTTTTGTAAACCAGAGCTAATATTTTCCATCTGTAACCAAGTAAAGACTGATGAAGGACATAAAGAATATTATGCAATGGAGAATGACTGAAAGGAGAAATCTCAAGTCTTAAGATATTGTGTTTCACTTATGTGTTACTCTCATTAATTTTCAGGATGCTTCAAATAATAATACAATTCTTACCCAGCAATAAACAATCCAAAGCAGCTATAATCAGATTCTCCAGAGAAACTTTCACAGCTATTCTGGGCTTTAAGACAAACATTTCCATTTAGTAGCTGGCTTTGTAGCATCCCCATGGAAAGACATTGTGTATGTTATTGGGTAAAACATTTAGGTTGTGCTTTTTGTCTCCCTCCTTCTTAAAGGACTGAACAGGCTCTGCTGAATTTCTCTGCTGAATTTCTCATAACATAAAATATGTTATGAGAAATCCAGGACTCCCATTTCTGTCCTAGCTATCCCCCCTGAAGATGACAAATTTAGAAATGAAGTGCCTGGTATTAGCCACAAAGAGCTTTCTATTTCTAATTAGAACAACAGTCAAGTCTATAATGCACATCTACTTCTACAAATGCCTTAGTATTCAAGGATAGTCAACTTTTGTCAACTGTTAATTGGATATTTGCTTACAGTGGTACCAAGAAAGCTCTGCCAATTCAGGTGTATGAATGGCAGGTGGGGAAGGAACTCTCCTAAACAATTTGTGAGATAGTAGCAGAAATAAAAAATAATCTATTCCTGAAGTATTTCTAGTAGGTCAGATGATGCATCACAGGCTCCAGAAACGGATTACGGATAGATGGATGACCCCATATCTTTGGACGGGTGTTGGGTTGTGTGCCACCTCTTGGTTGTTGAATTGTTGGGTTTTTAATGGTGACCATTTCCTCAAGGGTTTTCCTGCTGGCTTTTTTTTCCCTCTGCATAGAGGAGAGCTCCTTCTCAGGCACTGTATTCCCAAAATTTACTTTGAGGGAAGAGAGGCTCTGGTTTGGAGGTTCTCCAGGACGAACTCTTACTGAGTTCATCACATGAGCACCAAGTGTATACAGACAGGATCTCAAACCTGCAAGACTGGAACCGTATTTTGGAAGACAGTGCCTGGAAGTGCTGATGTGAAAGTATGGGCTGAGCAAAGGAGACTGTGAACTTTATTTAAAAAAAAATAGTAGAAGACGACTGCAAGGTGTGAAGGGAAAATGCTTGCCAGGCTGGGTCTTTCAGGGAGCTGGGACAAAGAACCTAGCAAGCATTGCTGGCTTTGCGCTGAACAGATGGCCACAAAAATGTCATGCTCATAGAAGGGGATTTCCAAAAGGGCAGAATTTGGCTCTGTTTCTTCTAGCTTGTGGTGTCTACAACAGTCGTGGGGCTGTGTTTTAACTGCAGAGTGAAAAAGCTTTGTAAAGGAAATAGTCCTCTGCTAGGTTGTATTGATAGTGAATGAATGTGTAAAGACTGAGTGGTGTGCAATTTTTTTCCTTTCCTACTGTAAACCATTTCAAGTACTTCTGCCCTAATTTCCATCTACCTCCAGAATACCGCTTGACCAGTCTAGGACTGTGATGATACTGTGTAAATACATGTAAGTGCTTCTAGAAAGCAAGTTTTCTGCACAGAACTATGGCAAATAATTAAAGAGAAAGAAAGAAGCATAGGTGACTTTCTTTTACTGGACAACAAACCCAGATATAAAATCTGGGGTTTCTAATAGTATATTTCTGATGTATGCAGAGAATGATAATTTCTTGGTGCTTCCAGAATGCGTTTTCAAGCAAAACCAAGTATCAAACAGAATGGTTTTCTTATACTGAGCAACAAACTTTTTTAGGTGCTAAAAGCTTGCAGTGATGCTATAGTCTACAGTAAGCTGTGGCTGCATAAGGGAGAGAAATGTTGGTACCCCTTTGTGTGGTAACACTGCTGAGGGCTGCTGCTTCAAAGAAGTTGTCATCCTATCTCAAGCAGTCAGATGTGGAAAAAATGAAAGGTCAGTCTTTAAAAGAACACCCCTAAACTCCTTGCTGGTTGACGTGACAGGGGTATGTGTTTCAGGGGTAGGTATGCTCCAAAAAGTAATTGTTGACAAATGTGAAATATAGAGCATCTGCCTGAAATCAGCTCCTGCCCATTGCATTTTCCCCTCTAATCCATGTGCTCCTCTCACACCTCATGCTTTCAGCAGTAAGACTTGTAAAGTTTGTTTTGATATTTTAGCACTTTCTGAAAGATGGAAGATCAATAAGAGTGCAGTTGTGCAAATTTCGTGGGGTAAACTACTCGTGTCTGCTGTTAGATAAGGGCACAGTTGCTTTCATGGCACCATCTCAATCTCTGCACATAAGATGAAGTAGTGATGGGACTGGGCAGGACTCAGGGTTCGTTTCTGCTAGTATTCTACAAAAAATCTAGGATAGATAACAACTGTGTTGGCAGTGTCCTCCAGTTACAGGAAGCATGTATGCTCTGGACAGAAGTTTGGAATTGGTTTTCTCTCAGTTGTAAGTTTCTGGGATTTTTTGTTTGCTTGTTTCAAAAGAAATTCCTTCATTTAATAATTGTTTCTAAATATCATTCGTTATTCTCACATGTATGTTTGTCTCTTCCACCTTCCTGTTTTATATATTTAACCCAGTCATCGTGGTTCTCTATCACCTTTGTCACTATGGCTTCTCCAAGTAATAGAAAAATATACTGTATTGGGTAGTCCTTTCTGCTTGAGACCGTATTATTTTGGCAAATTGCGATCTTTGACTCTAAAACCTATCCCTCTTGCAGACTCATTCAAATGCTGGTGGTCTGATCATAGTTCACACTGAAAAATTAAAGGTGAGCAGGACTGCCCTCAGGCCTCACACTTCTCTTTGAAAAAAAAAAAAACAAAAAACAGCTCATAAATAACACAGGCTCTCCCACCCTGCTCTTTAGCAACCCTCGCACACAGCCCTAGACCTATTCGCATTTGTCACAGCATGTCCCAAGAGCTCAGCCAAGGCAGGAATTCAGCTTTACTAATCCCAAGCAGCTTCCTGCAAGATCAAGTATCAGGGAAAGAAATATGTTCTTTTATAGCAAAACTAAATTTCTAACCCCTTGCCTCATGCCAGAACCAATGCTGCCACTCGCTCCAGTCTCAGTGGTGAGTCAAAGGTGGCAGATGTCCCTGCTGCCTTCAGCCTTCCTCTCCCGTTTGATCTGGAGTCTGCGAGTTGGGAGTGGTAATTCATGCCTATTGGTTTCCCAGCCCTAACCTGTGCTGTATTCACTGGAGTCCCTCAGAAGAATCCAGATGCAGAGAGGGAATTGTCTTTATGCTTTCTGGAAGTGCTGACTTTACCAAATGCTGTTCCATCTCTCCTAGAAACAATCTGAGGCTGGAACGTTTGAGTTTGCTTTAAATTAGAGCTTAAAGTAAGAGTTCACCTTTCATCTTTGGCCAAGAAGTAGATGTATTCTGTATTTGGTGACACTAATTCTTCTACATGCTGATATTGTTGTAAAGTAGTACCTTCTTCAGCTTATAAAGCTCTAACTGTTGATATGTGATTGCTTTTTTTTTTTTTTTTAAGGGTAAGCCTATGCTTCAGGCCCTGCTTAGGTCTGATTTGAGAAATAGAGAAGACTTTTGATACATGTTCATTTTAGTCTCTGGGAGCTGGGACAGCAGGGCTGAGTGCTATTTCCCACTTGTGTAGCCTTTGTTGGTCACTGTTTGGAGGCAAAGTTAGGTTTGGAATCGGAGATCTTAATCTGACCTAAATAACAGGGACCACAATAAAGCCAATCCTTCCAAAATGAGAGGTGCTGCTGGAGTCAAGTGCCTCCTTGATGCTGGGAACAACTGGCTTTCTGTTTTCTGGTCTGGGCTCATTAGGGTGGTGGTCTATCTGGTTCAACCAGGTGTGGGTCTGCTGCCTTGGAGCAGTTCTGAGGCAGTTTAAGGATAGATGTTAGTTGCTGTGTGCATGGACTTTACCTCTCGTCTTATTTTAAGGTGAGTAGCAAAGATAGACAATAGAGTTGCTTCAGAAATAAAGCTGCTTCAGTGGTAGTGAGCCTCTATAACTAGCTGATCTGACACTTGCTGCAACAAGCTAAAGGCCAGCTGCAGCTGTGCAGTGTTTGCTAGAAAATAAATACCTGTGATGATTGTGACAAGGGCTAGCACTGAGACAGGGGCTAGGACTGAGAAAAGCAGATCGTCTTAAGCTTATTTATGGGGGTCTTGTTGATTGTAGTTTTGATTGCAAATGACTTGATACAGGGGATTGCAGGATCCCACTTCTCCTTGGAGCACAATTAAGTTTAAGTCTTCCTAAACCGATTAAACATTTTCATAGTGGTTAAGACAGTGGCCAGCACTTGACATGGAGGCTCCAGCTCAGGAAAACCATGGCTGTTAATTCAGGTCTTGGATCCTTCATCTAATTTGGATGAAGGAGGATACTTCGCTATTTTCACTGCTGATCAGAGGTACAGCTATGTTACTGAATGGAGTCAGGAAACAGGTTCAAAGAATTCATAAAGGATGGTGCCTGAATTGTAAAGTTGGAACTGAGATGTCACAACAGAACTAAAAGCTGTCATGGCTGTGACTTTGAGTCAGATCTGTGGGCTGATTTATTGCCAGCCCTTTGCAGCTCCTCGCACCAAGACTCCAACTTATCCTGATAACTGGTTTTCCTGTCTTGATTCAAGACTGAATTGGTGAAGGGCAAGTGCAATGATAAATAATAGAGGTCGGTAGCAGGACACGACCCTGCTCTTTGCGCTGCCTTTAGGTTTGGGCTGAAGGCTGGGTGTGGGTGTGTGGCTGTCCAGTGACTTACTCCATGGTTACAGGAAGGAAAATATGGGGCCAGAATGAATTGAACACCTTATTTGTTCAGTAGTTCCCATTGTTTCCCATTTTCGGAAATTCACTATTCAGTCTGCATCCAACTACCTTGGAAGCCTCATGTATGATACATGGATCTCTAAGAACAGCTCTGACCCTTTACATTTCTTTTCAATGGTAAAATGTTATTTATAGTAAGGAGTTTGAGGCTATGAAGTTATTGGCTGTATGTCTTATAAAGCAAGCCAAATGGGGAACCAAAATAATTCTGATTCAAGTTTCTCTAAGCCCAAGCTCTGCTGCTATTTGTGGGATCCATTAAAAAAAAAAACAAAACAACAACCCTCATTAAAGCTTTTCAGAGCTGTTCAGTTCTTTATCTTGCAGAATTTTGACCTTTCATCCAATTAAAGCACTGAAAAGCAAGAATTTAGCGTAGCTGGAAATTTTAGGGGAAACAAGTTATGAAGTTATGCTCTCCTTCTGTGAGAAAGGTTTATTGTATCTTTCGCTGGTTTTCTCCCTGGATGTGAGGTGAGGGCACGTGGATACCTGAATCTCCACAGTGGAAAAGTGGAGGCACTGGGGAAACGTGCGTCTTTTAACCCAGGAAACTGCAGATGTAGGATGCCTCAAAGGACAGAAGGGCAAAGGATGCTGCAACAGGAGACTAAAGTTTGGTATTTCACTATTTCAGATGCTCAAGTGGGCTGGGTTCTGTGTTTTTTTTGTTTTTTTTTTTTTTTTAATTGAAGTCTCTGTCCCTACTTTGATCACCTGCTTTCTGCTGAGTATTTCCCTTTACTTGTACAGATGTAATTGAGCAACCGTATGACAAAAAGCCCCGGATTTCTTCTTCTTGTCAGTTATAATAATGCAGGTAGGCATTTGAATTCAATGCCACGGTGAGCAGCTCACAGAAGAGCAAAGGTGATGCTGGGTTTGAATCCTCTTTGTCTGGGCAGCAAGCTGGCACTGGGCCTGGACCAGCCGGGGTTTACCAACTGAGAGCTGCCCATTTCCCTGCTCCCCAGGCACTGTGCTCCATTCGCACTTTCCTCCCCACGGGGCACATCCCTGAAGGCTGATATTTCATATCACCACGTTGCCACAACCCTCCATGACGGGGAGAAAATTTCAGTCGTTCGCCTCATTTACTTGCAAACCTTTATAAATACCGCAACTAATAGCCCGGGTGAGTGGAAGATTAATTTCCATACCACCTGGCGGCAAGCTGTGGATTAGGCTGTTGTCCCTCTTGTGGGTTTAATGTTCGAGGAACAGAGCACTCAAGTGCCCAGACAATTGGCCTCTTGTTTAAACAATGAGCTTATAGGTCTTGTTAGCCAGGGCTCTTAAATTTTCATTTTATTCCGGTATGCAGGCTTGTGTGATGTGGAGAATTGCTTCAGTGCAGAAAGACTGTAAACCTGTTCAATTAAAGGAAGTGCTCAGATCCAGCTGTTGGTGTCCCATGAATGCCAGCGGTCCCAGCAAAGTAAATAAGGCAGACACACTCCGCCTTTGGAACAGATACGAAGATTTGCGTCTTAATTCTCCTGAAAGAAGAGTCTTTGTTTGGAAAAGACCGTTAGCAAAAGTAAGAGGAATGTAAAACTTGATGCATAAAATACCCGGTTAGACAAAGTCTTCTGCAGATAACAGAGAGGGCTCTATAGTACGGGTCTAGTTAAAAAAAAAAGAAAAGCCACTGTAAATATCACGTACAGTACAAGATCCTGTTACAGTTACAGCATTTTCTTCTAAATTCTGAATGCCTTCCTCTCTTATGGGGAGACATATGTTGCAGATTAATTTATGCTATACTTTCTCTTCCAAGAAAGAGACTAACAAGCATAGCTGTGGCGTGCACACACTTGCAGCGGGTGCAAGAACATTCTCTGCACGGTCTGCGTGTACTTTTGGAGATCTTTGTGCCGTTTTCTCTTGGGGTTTTCAGTTTCCTTGCTTTTGGTGACAGTGGAGCACTTATTCATGGGCGACTGAAGGGTTTTTGGAGGCACTGAATGGTTATGGCAAGTGTCTTTGTAGGGGTTGGAGTATATATGTTTGTTTTTATGTATATATGTGGGCTGCTTTGAAAAGTAGTGCCTCTTGTTTTAGAAGGGGGTGGTGATGCTATGGCAGTAGAGTTGAACCTTCCTGACAATATTCTCTTACGTGTTGTTGCAGTGAAATAGATGGGAGCAGAAGGGCAGTATGACACAGAAGAAGCAAAGGTGTGTCACTGAACTCCTCCATACAGGAAAAAAATGGCACTATTGAAAACAGAGTGAACACAAATATCCATAAAGCAAATGCAAACAAAAACAATGCAAAGTTAACCTAAACGAAAAATAAATGTAAGCAAAGTTAATGTAAACAAAGTCAATGTAAATGTAAACAAAAACAATGTAAACAAAAGCAAACAAAAAACAATCTAAACAAAATAGAAGCTAACATATGCAAACTTAATGTAAACAAACTAAAGGTAAACTAAAACAAAGTAAATGAAAACAAAATTAGTGTAAATGCAAACAAACTTAACATAAATGTAAACAAAGCTAAAGTAAACAAAAACTTAATGTAAATAAAAACAAAGCTAACATAAGCAGAGTTAACATAAATATAAACAAAGCTAATGTAAACAAAATAGATGCTAACAGAAACAGTTAACATTAACCAAGTTAATGTCAACCAAAACAAAGCTAATGAACTTAAGGTAAACAAAAACAATGTCATGCAAACTAAAAGAAAGCTAATGTAAACAAATTAATGTAAACATAAAATTAACATAAACAAATACAAAATATAAACAAAAGCAAAGTTAATGTAAACAAAGGTACCGTAAACACAAGCAAAGCTAATGTAAAGAAAAACAAGGTGAACGTAAACAAAATAGGAGCTTATGTAAACAAAGTTAAAGTGAGCATAAACAATTTTAATGTAAAGAAAAACAAAGCTAATGTAAACAAACTTAATGTAAATGAAGTTTTAATGTAAACAAAGTTAATGTAATTGAAAACAGTTAATGTAAAGAACAGCAAAGCTGAAGTAAATAAAGCTAACGAAAACAGACCAGGTAAATGAAAACAAGATTAATGTAAACAAAAAAAACGTGAACATAGAAAAATCAACGTCATCAAAAACAAAGTTAGCATAAACAAAGGTAATGTCAACAGAAATAAATTTAATGTAAACAGAAGGAAGTTAAGGTAATGACAACGTTCATGTAAACAAAGTAAATGCAAACAAAGCAAACGGACACAAAGAAAGTTAACAAAAACTAATGGTGAAGGAAGCTAAGGTGAACAAAAATAAACAGAGAGACAGTTAATGTGAACAGAAACAACGTTAATGTAAACAAGAACAAAGCAGGCTTCAACTTACTGTAAACAGAAACAAGGGAAATGTTCTCACGTTTAATGTAAAGAAATGCAATGTAAATGTAAACACACCTAATGTAAGCATAACAAAGTTGAATCAAAATCAAGTGA
The DNA here is from genome assembly GCF_026119805.1 of Tympanuchus pallidicinctus. Lineage (NCBI taxonomy): Eukaryota > Metazoa > Chordata > Aves > Galliformes > Phasianidae > Tympanuchus > Tympanuchus pallidicinctus. The sequence goes on from NW_026294747.1 coordinate 11,487,741, forward strand.
AATGTAAACAAATCAAATTTAATGTAAACAAAAATGAAGACTGTAGACAAAAACAAAATAAACATAAACAAAGTAAGTGTAAATACAATCAAATAAGCAAAGTACACATAAATAATAAAGAAAACAAACTGTGCTATGAAATAAATATTTTGTTTATTGTTTATTTTTATGTTGTCTATGTGTGCTTTATTGTTTCTTGTTTATTCATTTAATTTTATTATTTTTGTTTATTTTATTCATTATTTTTGTTTATTTTTATTATTTTTTGTTGTATAAACAATATAAACATAAATAATGAACACACTAGAAACAATGTAAACATCAAATTAACAAGCGGGTCCAGAGGAGGGATCTAAGATGATCAGAGGGCTGGAGCAGCTCTTCTAGGAGGAAAGGTTGAGGGAACTGGGCTTGTTCAGTTTGGAGAAAAGAAGGCTTTGGGGAGATCTCATTGTGGCCTTCCAGTACTTGAAGGAAGCATATAAACAGGAGGAGGAATGGCTGCTTACAAGGGTGGATGAAGATAGGACAAGGGGGGAAGGGTTTTAAACTGAGACAGCGGAGGTTTAGGTCAGATTTTAGGAGGAAGTTTTTCACACAGAGGGTGGTGAGGCACTGGAACAGGTTGCCCAAGGAGGCTGTGGATGCCCCATCCCTGGAGGCATTCAAGGCCAGGCTGGATGTGGCTCTGGGCAGCCTGGTCTGCTGGTTGGAGACCCTGCACATAGCAGGGGGTTGGAACTGGATGAGCATTGTGGGCCTTTTCAACCCAGACCTTTCTATGAATCTGTGGTTATAAACAACAAAAATAATAAAAACAACAAAAAATAAATAATAAAATATAAAGAATAAGATATTATAAAAATTAAAAAAAACCCAAAATATAGCAATAAAAGTAGAAAATAATATACAGTAAGAAACAAAAAAGAAACAACAATAAATAGCAATAAAAACAGAGATAAAAACAACAAAAAATAGAAACATTAAAATTAATAAAATACAAAATAAGGACAATTAAAAAGAAAAATACTTACGTTTACTATAACGTATAATTGTATTTTTTAATACCTCAAAGATATTATGTATTTTTATACATACATGCACACACATGTGTATGTATGTATATATACATATAGTCTCCATATTTTTAAAGCATTTCCATAGACACAGGGCCATGCATATATTGAGTAACCCAACACTTGCCTGCCTTGCCTGGTTTGGAAATGCCCACAGTGTGTCCAATAAGCACAGAAGATGCTTTGACCTAACAGTCAGTGCTTTGCAGCTTACCTGATTTTTGCTGAAGAAATCCCTTCTGCAAGTGCTCAGTAGCCCTCATCATCTTTATCTAGTGTACGGTGAAGCACTGAAAGACCCCTGAAAGGCTGTACTGGAGGCAAGGAGGTTGTAGCCACCAGGTTCATCTTGCTGTGTAGGTGAGGTGTAACTGTAACAGCGGTGGCTTTGGCTTTGTTCTGTATTTTAAGTGTGCAACACATTGAAAGAGGTGCTCTGTAAATTAAACAGTAGTTACTTCCAGACTCAGCATGATGTCATGCGTTTGTTTTCTTTCACCTAAGATCTTCCCCCCCAAGAGGGGATGATCACCTCCCTCTGCCTGCTGCCTCTTCTCTTCTAATGTCACTATGGCATAAGGCTACACTGCGAGGGTGAGGTGATGGGACTGAAAGCACTGAGTGTGGGACGAAGACTTTAGTAACGAAAGAACTTGCAAATGAGTAAACAAGCTTGGTAGCTACTTACAGCAGATGTAAACAGCAGGAGGCCCTGGCTGTGAGCACCTGCAATAAAGTTCTTCGTTCTGCACCAGCAACTGAGACTGTGACTCTCCTGCTACAAATGACACCCAACCAGGGACCCTGTATTGGTCAACCTCAGGATATCATCAGCTGTCAAGCTGACCAGTGGCAAGGAATTAGGGCCGCTGAAAGAAGCTGGACCCAAAAACTGCTGGATGAGGCAGCACAGCCAGAATCACTTCTGCAGGATGGAGGTGAGCAATGGGAACAATGGAAAGAAGTATGACAAAGGTGCAGGAGGCGGTTTGCCAAATAATGGAAATTATTTTGCAGAAGCACCACGCTGAAGTGATGCTCGTGGTCAGCTGGTGGGAGCTGGAGCTGTGGGAAGTTGCTGCTGAGACGTGTGCTTGTGTTTGGACCCTCGCTCATTCCGGCTGTTAGCATTGATGCAGTGTATTTTTCTGAACCTTTTACCTGTTGTAGCAGTTGCTCAAATGCTCCAGGAAATTCTAAGATAAAAGATGATGGTATGCAGATTGAGAAGGCCCAACAACATTGGAAGTATGTTTGAAAACCGTGCTATGTCTGAATTCCTCTGATACCCAGTCAAATGCACAGCTGAAAGTGGTGAAAATACATTGCCTTGCAGATGTGAAAGACACCTCAGTAAACAGGTTCCTGATTTTAAAGCTGTTATTTTCTACAGTAGGTAGTACAGTCTCTCTTACAAGAGAAGCAGTCTTTCACTTATAAACAGATCTCTTTTTTCTTTCTGTTAAAAGAAAACATTATGGGATACTTGTGGGAATCCAAAGATTCTCTTATTTACAAAAAAGGATCAGAGATTGACTAGAAGCAGATATTCAAGGTGAACACTGGCAATGTAGGAAGCTTTCTCTTATTTGGTTGTATAATCCAACTTGACAGGCTGAATATCTTCTGGCATTTAAGAGTGTAATGTGTATATTTACAACTGTATATCTTACCTGCACCTGCCTGGCTTTCATAATTCTGGTTCTGAAGGTGTAATTTCAGTGATTTAATAATATATTTTCCCATCCTTGGAAACAAAAGAAAAGGGAAGGGTGGTGGAGGAAGAGGTTATACCTGTGTTTCCACAGGTGTTGGACCACGATTGGTTCCAGCCAGTCATAAAGCCCTGCTTGACTGAACCATCAGCATCTGCTGCTGCTGCTTCAGATCCATAACAACCTTCTGGGTATTTTCCCAACTGAAGCCTATGGAGGTATCTGGACTGTGGATAGTGCAGCCAGTCTCTCAGCATCGAGCAATGCAACAACTACCTCAGAAAATGTTTGGTTTGTGGGGCAGAAGCTACGTTTGAAAACTCATGGGTTTAGTTTGAGGGGTGGTATCAAGGTTTGGGACCGTGGGTTGGAAAGGTGATGGGGATTATTGTTTTTTTTGTTTTTTGCATGTTTAATGGTATATATTCTTTATATTAACAAGGTTATCAACCACCTGCTTGTTGTTCAAACTAATAAAGAAGGGGGAGATGTGGGAAAAAGAAAGACATGAACTAAAGACCTTGCATATGAGTAAACAAGCTTGGTAGCTACTTGCACCAGATGTAAACATGCACAAGGCTCATATACTTGTGACCAAGGGGTTTTTGTGTGGGTATAAAAGGTTGTGAGCATCTGCAATAAAGGTCTTCATTCTGCACCAGCAACAGAGTTTGTGACTCTCGTGACAAAACTGAGTGCTTCCCAAAGATGTGGCTTTGTGTTTTCATCAACTGTTGTTGTATTGTAGGAATCAGAGAGTCAATGGACAAATAGCCAAGCAAGTGAGGAGCCAAAGCACCACTGAGGTTCTTGGCTCTTAACTGAGATGTTTTCAGACTTCTCCTCCTGCTAGCTATCAGGTTAACTAGTTAACTATCTAGTTATCAGGTTTATTGCTATTATAAAAGTATTTACAGAGCAGAGTAAATTCTGATTGTTATTCTTAAAAAATATTATTTCTCTGACATAAGTAAGTGACCAGCAAGCAGCAGTGGCCTCCACACATTGGGAGTACAGTGACTGCTGTGCAGCTGGCTTCTGGGTAACGTGCTGCATCTAGCATCCTGGTTGTTCTAGTGATGGAAGGCTCCAGCCATTACCCTTCTTCTGGCTTTGGCAGATGTGCTGCCATCGTGCTGTTCTCTGGACAAGGCAACCCCAACCCAGTATTCTCCACAGCTGAGCTCCTGCTCACCAAACTCTTGACAGGTCTATGCGTGCTCCTGCAGTTTGCTCCAGTTTCAGCACAACACTGGCGTGTTGTACAAAAGTAGCATAGGTTTCAGGATTATGGCTGAGAGCGTGGGTCACACTGTGCAAAAACAAGTGCTCACGTGCTTGGATAAGGCATTTGCAGGGTAGGGCCTTACCCAATCCACTGAGGACTCTCAGCTCCATGTGGCTGTGTGGTACAATGGTAGGGGGCGGGGACACACGACAAAAGTGCAGTCTTCCAAAAAGCCACCAGGGATCCTGGCAGTGTCCTGTTGCAAAGCAGTCAGACTGGCTGGCACCCCAACAGGGGCTTCTTCATCCCCAAACAGCTGCAGCAAGGATATGACGACGCACTGCACCAGTCAGCAGCGAGCTGGATGAAATCTGTCAGAGCACGCCCAGAGTGCATGGATGCCAGCGCCAAAGAGCCAGCTGCTCGGGGACAGTAAACACCATTCCGGCTGCTGGAGGACAAGCAGCACAGCCAGGCAGCCACAGGAGCCAGCAGCTCTGTGCCTCAGCCTCTTCCACACGTGCTCAGGGGAGAGGGCTGCCGAGGGGACAGTGGCAACAGGACAGAGACCACAAGACCAGAGGAAGACAGAACAGGAAAGAAGTTAATGCATCACACAGGCCTGCAGTGGCCACACACAAACCCCACAAACAGGACACACACAGCACATCTGTACCACCTCAGGGCTGTGCCACGCGTGAGATACACAACATCCATAGCACAAATAACACATGCTTTACAAACGCAATACAAATACACTGCATAGCATGTTCACACTCCCTTGCCTCTCTCCCCTTCATTGGTGAGTACCAAACCCACTGCAAACTGCTGCCTCTCACTGCCAACTCCCAGCAACCTTTGTGCCTTACTGCTATAGAAGGGTGCACTGAATACCACCACCAAACCCCAAACTAGTTACAACATGACATCACAGGGTGAGTGCTGCCATGTATGAAGTACAGCCATTGCAGATAAGGATGCAAAATGCTGACTCTGTTAGGCTACGTTTCTTCCACAGCTTTTTATATTCAACCACTTAGAACCACAGTACGTTTTTAGAGTGACCAAAGCAAAACCAAATTTCACCCACAGAAGCAGTCAACCCCTTTTTAAACAACAAGACCGCATTAAAACCTGCAATTTTGCTCTGACATTGTATCCAGCATGTATTTGACAGCTTAATCATTACCACAGCATCTTCCAGCACATCACACCACAGTGCCATGACATCCCAACACCTGCTAAGCTGCCACCACCATCATTGAGGCGGTAAGCTCTTTCCACTAGCACACCATGGTCTGAGCATCTCAGGAGTGCGTGCTTGAGCCCTGCTCTCCAGATCCCCAGCTCATGCACAAAGCCTCTAGGGAGGGCTGAAGGTAAAACCATGATCATAGAATCATAGAATTGCTCGGGTTGGAAAAGATCTTAAAGACCTTAAAGATCGTATCTCAGTTCAATGCTACTTGTTTTATTGTCTAAAGAGTTTTTCCTTTGCACAGCTACATTTCATCTGACAGGGTCTTTTTGAGAACAGTAAGTAGCCCTCTCACACACACCCCGCCCCCACCAACCCCCAATATCAATTTTCAAGGCTCAGTTATTGAAAATATAACTGCCAAAAGCCAGAGAAAGGCCAGAGAAAGCAACAACTTCCTCCATCTTTGCATAACGACTGAAGTCACACAGCAAATCCACTTAATCAGTAGTTTTTACCCTGCGACATTTTTGCGACATTTCTGTCACAATTTAGACAATATTTCTGGAGCAAGGTAGAAAATACCATTTGTTGGAGGCCACACCCTTGGAAAGGTTTCCTGCTCATCACCACACCTACCAAGGGCAAAAACAAGTTGTACATCTGTCTTGGGCATGGCCATGGTGGGAACAGAAGCCAGCCTGCAAGCATCCTTTCAGGAGAAGGACAGACACCAGTGAAGCCTAAGGCATACACAGCTGGTTTATTATTTAGAATAGAGATTAGACTGGAATAGTTCCATTGGAAGAGACCTTCAGAAGGTCTTCCAGTCCAACTGCCTGACCACTTCAAGGCTAACTGAAAGAGACCTGTTTCCCCCAGTATCATGTCAGGCAGTGGCACACCACCCCATTACACCACACACACAGCCAGCTTTCAGAGCTTTACATGCACCTTTCTTTCCCAGCATCTACAGAAGCTCTGTTAGTCAGTCTAACGAAGCAGTGACCACTGAGCAAGCTGAGTGCAAGGCCACGTTTAGTCCAGGACTTTGCACCAAAGCACTGCAGCTACTAAAGGTACTCGAACCTGGAACTACAAAGCATCAGCCTTCACTAAAAGAAAGGCCAGAAGGTTTGCTTTGCCCTCCTCCCCAGCGCATAGACACATCATATGTTCTGAAGACAATGAGCATCTGAAACAAGAGACAGACATTTGACTTCACGGGCTGCATCAAATGGCAGATTTAAAACAGTTGGAAGTGTGCAGAGCAAGGATAGGAATGAGGAAACATTGCTTGCTCCCTTGGTAACAAAATCTACAACACGGCAGGATAAGGGAGCATGATAATTAGGGAATTACAGCTGTTAGTCACAGAGAATATGCTGCAGTTGCAGGTCAGGGCCCTGAGGTCGTGGCACAGGAAGCAAAACTGTAATTTAGAGTTTGTGAGGAGCTCCCTGCAAGCATGAGGCTCCTTGCTACTTATAGCAGCTCTACACCTGTTTTCCAGGATGGCAGTCAAGCTGACAGGAACGTTAATTACACACAAGCATGAACTTCTCTAGAAAGAGGGCTCCAAACTAGAACCACTTCCCTAAGAGTCATTAAAATAACTAAATAAATAAAAATTTAGAAAACCCATAACCGGAAGTTGAGGTTTCACCACTTATGCTTATTGCCCTCATTTTCTACTGGCTCTTTCTAATCAGGACAATTTTAAGCATGAACCTTTAAAGAGGGAGATGACAAAACTCAATCCCCAGAGTCTCATCCTGGGAAACAGCAGCTCCCATACATAGCACCCGTCCAGGCTCGCTAGAGATGAGCCCAGGGGCAGCAAGCTGCCAAGTGTTCATGTCTGCTGCCCAGCTCTTGCTCTTCCACTCACTGCACTTACACCTAAGGACATGAACTTACTTGGCATCACTCCCATGTCACACCCAGCTGCAGTCTCCAGGTGCCTCAGCTTCTTGCACTCGCTTCAAAAACGCGGTCATTCTGCAGACACCACAGCCTTGGAGAGGAAAATAGCGCAAAGATTTTTTTCTGACCCTGCTTAGCAGGCAGCTCTGTGCTTTGATCTTGACTGCCTTTATAAAATAATCAGGGAACAGACTGGCACTCTCCCATTAGGTCTCTTGCAAACTAGAAGGACCCCAAAGCAGAGGCTCATCTCCTTACAGCTTGGGACAAGCTGACAGACACCCACAACAGAACAGGCACTGGTGTACATAATTGAGGCCCCTAAAGCACAAAGTCAATATTCAGCAATCCCTAATTTCTCATCCCTAAGGATGAGAACACTGAATCCTCCTGGCAGTGCCTTCCACGCTGTGGGCACCAGGGCAAGAGCTGCAACTGGAATAGCAAAGTACTGCTTTGAAACACTGCAGCTCTGGACATGATGGGAAGAGCTCTGTATCAGAAGATTGCAGTCAAACCAGGCAGGACTTTCATTATCCTCCTGGCCTCCCCAAGAAGAGGAGCAGAGGTTCTGAGGTCCATATCATGGGTAACAGCCCCAGTGAGAGCTCTGAGCACGTCCTGAGCAGCAGCCTGGTGTTACGTGTGAGGGATTATAAACCCCACAAACATTACTTTATGGGAGTTTTAGAGAGCAGCCAGTGTCTTTAAAGCATAGAAAGGAAAGCTCACTTGAAGAGGAGGTGCTGTTACCCAACTGCTGTTAAGAGAGTTATCTAACAGGGTGACCTGAAGAGAACATTGCAGTACATAGCAAAATTCCACCACAATTTTTTTTAGGTGTGTCCAATTATTTCCAGTATGATTTAGCCAAAGAGTTGAAAGCAGGTTTGTAGGAAGTGAATTTAATAGTATTAGGACAGGTAAAGATTTGTTTCCCACGAAATATCTGTAGAAGACTGCAGACATCATGGAGCTCTCATGCACAGTCCTTCAGATTTCTCAGTTTCCTGCTGAGATCCGGGACACCAGTGATAGCACTTGATGGTTCAATTTGGGAAAACAGAGCAAGTCCTGTTGCACAAAAGCACTACAGCTCACTTCAATGCACACCTCTGAGCACTGAGCGATGAGATTCAACCCAGCTAACATGTTGCTGACAGAGTTACGGAACTGCTGTCACAACCCACCCTCCTCCAAAGCCCTACTGCAGTTTCAGTGGCCACTCATGCCACCAATAAGACAGCCCCAGCTCCTCTGCAAGGCCAGAAGGCAAATCTGCACTTGGCTGCTTGCACCCGGGTGGAACCAGCAGGCACTGCAGGCAGCTGTGTGTGATGGAGATGGGAAAAGACGTGGCTCCAACCCCCCGGGCTGTCCCAGAGCATCCTGTCACCCAGCATAAGGATCACAGCAAAGAGCTGTCTTACCTGAGCTGGACATGAAAAAGGGCTGTCAAAAGCCAACATTAATTTAACGAGCACTTGCTTGAGCAGAAGTCAGTAGCACAGAGGTAGGCCAGGTGGTTCCTGTATTAGCACCCAGTTTCAACAGGAAAGAGCATGCAAGACCAGAGAAATGAACCAGCTGTGCTGCACCATTATCAAACCGGAGTTCTGCTAGGGAATGTTTGTACTGCTTTGTTCAAGGCAGAGTTTCAACCACTGCAGGGGCACTAAGACCACATTATTTCATGGCAGAAGGGCTATTCTTCAAAGTAACATTTCTTGCTAGTTACAAAACTAACAAAATACTGATACTCTGCTGCAAAATACTTCCAATAACCAAGTTAAAGGTTACGATGTTTCATACGGTAGTCTATGATACTTTATCAGGAACAAGTGAAAGCTAGAGCCAAAGTTGGTAACGCTATCTTGACTAGACAAGAACACTCAAAAGGTCTAAGAAATCCTGCTATTGCTCCCCACCGCAGACAGAGGGAGGGCCCCCTGCCCACAGCATCAGGTGCTGTAGCAGCTGCCTGAGGGGCTCAGCCATCCTCAGGCAGGCAGCTCCCACAACAGCTCTTGGAAGCAGCCACAACAAACCCCATGGCAGAAAGCAGTCACAGCCCCTGAATGAAGGCAGGAGGAATGGAAGCCCTCCCCCATGGCAGCACAGTGTGTCCTCCCCACCATGCAGCTCTATGGCAGAGCTGGAGCTCAGCCCTGTAGTCCTGAGCTAGGAACACTGGTATTACAGGAACAGCTGTTTGATTACTGGAACATCTGTTTTCACCTACAGTCTGATTTACACAAATATCAAACCTTCCCTCTCTTGCATCCAGACCAGGCACTGCTTAATCAGCAAAATCCAATTACAGAAAGTCTTAAACTAGCTAGGAAAAGCAGGTAATGATCTCAAATCCCACGTACAACAGTGAGCTGATGTTTGTGAGAGAGCCACAAAGCAGCAGGGGACATCCAAGATGTCACAACAGCCCTAATTCAGGGCAAAATTGTATTGCTTTTAGTCACGTGCAGTATGAAAGCTGCATAGCAGATGGGGTGACACATGGACAGAAGTCAAAGGAGTAGCAGATTACAACCTCCAGTGGGTCTGTGACTGGTGCTATGTGGAGTAGGTGGGTTGCACTGATCACACAACAGGCTTGAATAGGGAATCCCAGACAGGAGTGATGAGGAGGTGATAAGTGCTGAAGAGGCTCCTCTATAAAATAAACTGCCAGAGAATGAGAAGAAATGTCTTGTTCACTGATGAGTCCTGTTGCATTGTGGGAAAGCGCTGGTGGTGGAAGGCTGCTGTATGGAGTCCTACACAATGAGTTGCAGAAGCTACTAAAGGAAAGGGTGAATCGAGCCAAGTTGCAGAAGTGGAGGCCATCCAGGTGGCTTCAGGCATTGCAGAACAAAAGAAGCAGCCAGCGCTCTACCTCTGACTTGTGGCTGGTGGCAAATGTCCTACAGGGGTGGTTACAGCAATGCAAGCACAACTGGCAGTGCAGAGGCAAACCCAGGCATCTGGGTTGCTGCAGTATGGAGATATATTGCTGCCCAAGAAGAGAACATGGTTGTAAAGGTACATTGTGTAGATGCTCACGTACCTGAGTTGTACCACTAAAAATCAAAACAACCAGCAGGTGGATCAGGCTGCTATGATTAAAACTGCTCAAGTATATCTGAACAGGAAACACAACTATTACTACATCGGTGGGCCCATGACACTTCAGGCCATCAAGGAAGAGATGCAACATAGTGATGGGCTTGAGACTGAGGGGTGGATTTGACTATGGACACTACTGCACAGATTGTTCATGACTGCGAAATTGGCAGGGGACCAAACAGGACAGCTGACCTAAACTGGCCAAAGGGATATTCCATACCATAGGGAATCATGTGACAAAAAGCTATGTACAGGAGTCTAATGGATGGGGCCAGGCCCTTTTCAGCAGTGCTCTGCAACAGGACAAGGGGCAATGGGCACAAACTGGAATGCAGGAAGTTCCATCTGAATATGAGAAAGAACTTTACTTTGAAGTTGACAGAGTATTGGAACAAGCTGGTGTATGGGAACTGTTGAGTCACGGCCTGAACCATTGATTGATCACCTGAGGCAAGGACTGGGTCAGCCCTGGGAGCACAGGTGAAGGCAATTCACCTGCTGACTGGAAGGGGTGGAGCCTGGCTGCACCTCTCCTGGACCCCATTTAAGGGCTGACTGCCACAGGGGAAGGGTCTCTTTCTGGAGATCCCTCCTTTGTGGAGTCTTCCACTGTAAGCCTGAATCCTCAAATATGGGTGAGTATTTCTTCTCTGTTTGCTTCTTTCCCTTTCTCAATGATATTCTTTCCAGCTGTAATAGCTGGCCAGAGAGGTTGTGTAGTCTCTTCCTCCACTGATGCTCAAAACCTGCTTTGTTTCCTGTGCAACCTATGTAGAGAACTTGGAGGGAAACTACATCAGAAGTGAGCTGGACTAAGGTCCCTTCCAACCCCTACAGTTCTGTGACTCTAAAAACTGAGGGGGGTTGGTCTGGAGGCAGCTGCTGCTTGGGGACTGGTTGGATATCAGTCAGCAAGCAACTGTTTTGTGCGTCACTTTATATATAATTGTTATTATTGTTACTGTTATTTCTATCTTTTCTATTTCTTTTACTAGAAGTAAAGGTTTTATCTTAACCTATGAGTTCTACTACCTTCCCTTCCCCACTCCCTCTCAATTCTCTCCCTCATATGATGAAAGACAAGAGTTGGGGGGGGGGGCATGAGCAAAGGGCTGTGTGGTGTTCAGCTGCTGCCAGGTTAAACCACAATGCTACTCCTTAATCATCGTTGCATTTCTGCCCATGAGGGAGAAACAAGGGGACAGAGGGGCAATTCATTTAGAGGCTTTGCTCACTGCCCACTTCCATGCAGTGACATCCTAAACAGTACCAAAGCTTTATGGGACTTTTTGGAAGTTGCAAGAGACCTCACAACACCCCCGTGCAGCTAAGAAAAGGATATTGGCTCATGCCACCCACCATTGAAACAGACACCTCTGTGCTGGAATGAAGCAGCTGTATGACACCATGCAGCAATACTTCACAGCATTTTAGGGTAGACAGCAATTAACCTTTGGTTGAATCTCCTTCACCCCAAGCCACAAGAAAGTGTTTGTTCTGTTTTCTTCTCTGCCCCACCTCCGGAGTCTCACAGCTCTGGTGTTCTCATTAGCTGTCTGCCCAGGTTGTGTTCCGGATCCTAGTGCTGGGAATAACAGTCCTCAAATGAATGGGCTGTTTATTCAGATACTAGTTTTGGTTCTCTGTGACTGACCCAGAGTAGAGGCAGCTGATTCTGATGAAAGTAAAGGGAAGCTGTACAGCACTGTACATGTTTTCTAAGAGTTGAAACACTGAGGCGGAGATCCAAGTCTTCAAGTTGAAGGAGTTAGGGCAGCACCTTCTCCTCACAGGCCTGAAATGAGCCACTATTTCTGCTCAAGGAATGCATCTGTTCATGACAATGGAAACTGAGCAATCGAAACTCCCACGAAGGTTTCATCCTCAAGCCCTCACTCAGGGCATAGCTAACCAGGATTCAGGTCTGTAAGGCACATTTTGAAAGCCCAGAAATTCCAGAGCCAAATGTCCCTTAGGTTTTGAAGTCTGAACAAGGATCCTGTGCAGCACAGGCAAAAGTTGAGTGCCTTTAAGAAAGTGGGGAGGCAGGGAAGCAATGAGTCCAAGAGGGTCTGGCTCACCAGGAGGGCTTCCTTCCAGTTCAGTCTAAGCATGTATCTCTACCTTCACCTGGCCTGTAGCCAGGGGATTAGCTCATCTCATGCTAAGACTGCCACCTAAGACAGGCCTAGCAAGTCCTGCCATGAAAGACCAGCACTTCCATCACTGTGGCTCACTCTGGTCAATTGAGCTCACAGACAATTCCTATACTGCACTACAGCAGCCATCTACGTGCCCAGTTCTTCCCACAGTTCTATGTTTTTGCACAGACAGGGACTGTGTTGTCTAAAAGCAGTGCATAAAGCTCCATGGTTTTCACCAATTAATGACTTCCACGCCATGAAATCCAACTGGTTCCCTGTTAGCATCAAGGAGTGGCATTAAGTGTCCGTAAAAGGTCGTTTCACACAAAGAAAAGATGTAAGCACTGCTTCAAGTGATGTAATGATGAGAACGCACTTGGATACCTCACTTTGGTGCAGGCTGCTCTTTCTGTTGGGTCTCACAGGAGCAATGCGGGCAGGAAGAGCTCAGGCAGGATAGTGTGTTGCTGGGGGGCTTGTGGGAGGAGGCACCAGAATGCATTCCAGGAGGCTGAGCACCAAGGATCATGTTCACAGTTTAGGAAACAGTTTCACTACAGCCCCCACAAACTGACCTTGGCAGAACACTGTTTGCACATAACAGCCATGTTTCTGCTGTGAGTAATGCTGTACCCTCAGTTAACACTGCGTTGTTGGTGGAACAAACATCTTGTTATCAAGTGCATAAGGCATGGGAGGGCAGAGAGGATGAATCAAACCATGTTAGTATTATGATATTGATGAAAATATACAAAGTTCAGAGTGACACAATTGTTCTGCCCTTGGAATTCCATCGTTTTATGCATCTTCTCTTTCTGACGTTCCAATTGTACACCTCCCCACCTTTCCCAGTAAGCCAGAAGCAGAGCTCATATTTCTTGGGCTGAAATAATGCACACAGGTCAGTTTGGTGGGAAGCTTCTTCATCGGAGCAATCTGCACGACTGCTGCATGGTGGCCCACAGTTCAGATAATGGGGAAAAGGAGGTAGCTGTACACTCAGAGACAGTATGCGTTGCTTTACATTATCCCACTTCCTACTTTGCCAAACCTATTGCATACACTCAGAAATAACCCCACTCCACAGCAGAGGCTGGAGACCCACTGTGAGCAGAGCAGGCATCTATTTCCTGCTACTAATAGCCTGCAGGGAAAGGAAGAGCACACCTGAGCAGCCAACATGGGAAACGCTGCTCACACCCATCCTAACAGGCAGCTCTGGCAGAAATCAGAGAGTCATGTTTAATGATCTGTAGCTAAATAAATCGCATTTGTTTATTATTCATCTCACCCCCTAATTCAACCAGTTAAAGACCACAGTACATGGGGAGGAAATGTTAAGAGTCATCTCCATATCCTGGAAATGCACCAGGATTGCAAACCTCCACCTGCAAGGCTTGCTTCCGCCCCTTGGGAAGGCAGCAGCTTTAGCAAGGAACCTGGGCTGACCACATTAAAATCAGGCCGGGTGCCTCACCGCCAACACAGCCACGCTGTAGCCAGCTCAGATGCTCCAGACACAGGGTTTCAGGAAGAAAAATCCAAGATTTGGCCATGTAAGCCAAAGGGGCAGAGAAGTACCTCCAGGCTGATAAGGAGCTGAAGTTCAGTTGAAGAGGTGCCTGCTTTGCTAATAAATGCCCATTTCGAGGATAGGCATTATGTTTGTTTGTTTTATAACTGCTTTTTAAAAGCCTGAATCTAGAGCCAGCGACAAGATCTTGCTGTGGCAAGATATTAACATTCAAGTCACAGCACACCTTGGGCCACAGAACACGTTGGGCTGTTCTCTGCACACAGGAGGAAAAATAATGCACTAAGCAGGATGGTATCACGGCTTCTCACATTCTCACAGAATCAGCACATTCTCCATACCTTTGGCTGCGTTTAATGCTGTGCTTATATTAGTACTAATGGTATTCATAGGCAACCTTTGTCTCCCATCTTTTCCATAACACTCTGAGCTGTATTACGATTTATTCTGTAGGCAGATGCTTCCATATGAGTAGCACAAACTTGTCCCTTTGAAAACCCACCGAGAAGGGCAGTTCCAGAGGCAGGTATGCAGCATTTCTGCTGCTTGAAGAGGGGGGGAAGCAAAGCAAGAAGAAATGCATTCAGTCCAGTGTTATTTGACAAGGTTTGAAACAAGAGAACAGGTATAAAGACTCAGAACTTTCATACAAGGCACTCTGACGGGCGCCTGGAAGACCTCCCAAACGCCCCTTCCTTCTTGCCTGCCCCAAGAGAGGCAGCTGCAGGCACAAGGCAGGAGTGCGGAAAGAAACTCTTAGTCCTCCAGACAGTACCGTCTCCGGAGCTGATGTTATGGCCAAACAGAGCAGCCTATAGAGCAGCCTCTTCCCGTCTGTCATCGTTCCTGCTTGATTGTGCCGGGCTCAGCTCGGCGCGCAGCACGCTCCGCTCGCAGCCCATGGCAGCAGGCAGGCTGGCAGGGCGCCCACAGCCAGCGCCGCGCAGGCAGGATGGCGCCGCCCGTACTTAAACCAATAGTTACTGTTTTACATCATCGAGGGCCCGCAGATTATGTTCTAAATCCATGAAGTAACAGCGGATCAGTGTGCACTAATGCCGTGCTAGGAAATAATGCATGAGGGGGAAGGGATTAGTGCACAGCACACGGGGCTGTAGTTGGCATTAGCTGTAGAACAGTGTATAGCAAGCAACACGCTGCACGTCCTGAGCTCCATGGGGCAGTCAATAAGTCCACATGGAGGAAGGCTACACAAGCATGATGCTGCTGTGCTCTTCCTGTTCTGCCCTCTCTGAAGTCCTTGAAGAAAATTTTCTTTAGAAACAAACACTTGCTGCCTATCGGCAGGAACATTCCAGCAGAGAGGATGCAAGTTCAAAACCCAGGAAACAAGCCTGCTTCATGTGCATGATGAAACCCAATGGCAGATGGTGAAGGCTCCAGGGACACCTATTGCGGCCTTGAAGGGAGCATATAAAGAGGAGGGGGAACTGCTATTTACAAGGGTGGACAGTGATAGGACAAGGGGGAATGGTTTTAAACTGAGACAGAGGAGGTTTGGTTAGATATTAGGAGGAAGTTTTTCCACACAAAAGGTGGTGACGCACTGGAACAGGTTGCCCAAGGAGGCTGTGGATGCCCCATCCCTGGAGGCATTCAAGGCCAAGATGGATGTGGCTCTGGGCTGCCTGCTCTGGTGCCTGGCTATCATAGCAGGGGGTTGGAACTAGGTGATCACTGTGGTTCTTTTCAACCCAGGCCATTATATGATTCCATGGTAAATGATACCCTCAGGTTGATGTGTACCACAGTGTACCGCTCACCCTGCTGGCAGCCTCAGATTCATGCCTACTGAGTGACTATAGGTTTATTTTCTGATACTGCTTATGGCCCAAGCCAATACCATGGCATCGAAGTGATAAAAAGTAAAAAATTGTAATAATTTTAATAAACGTGGTGTTTGTTACTAGGAGACAGTTGCCACAAGATATCTTGCATCATCTTCCCACCTATATTTGCTCATTCAGTGATCAGCACCACTCCAAAATTAATTTCACAGGAATGGAGAGAAGTCCCACTTGGTGATCCCAGTGTCACTGAGGAGGTGGGCAGCGAGAAGCATTTCCCAAACAAGGGTTTGATAACAGAAGTCTGTCTGGGACAGCAAGGCTTGCTGAGACCTAAATCAAGGTCAAATTCAATCCTAAGCACTCCAATTAAATAAGTCATTGTGGATGAGTGCAACAGCTCCTCAGCAGTTACTTCAGTGTGTGACCAGCAGCAGTGAGACGTTGCCACGAACACCAAGATCAAGTGGGAGAGCAAACTGCTCCCCTGGCAGGAGACACCAACAACAAAACAGCTTTTCATCACAGTACTAAAACTCACTGAACTCACCTCAACCCAAGTGCTGTGGGGCAGCAGCCGTCCCTGGCTCTGCAAGAGCTTCCCTGCAACTTTGGGACTTCTCCCCTTTAGCAAGCACTGACTGCTTGAGTCACCCATTCATGTCTTTGTTGCTTGTTTACAGCGCAGCAACAAAATGTATTTTTGAAGACACCTTTATCACAGTTAGAATCACCACCCCAAGCACTGCTTCTTGTTGGCCTCTTTGCACTTTGCTAATAGCATTCTTGTATTACTTCTCTCCAAATGTTTCCAACCATAGCTGGACACAAAATGCATCTAAACCAGTTGTGCGCTGGAGATGCACTCCTGCCCTACTATCACATTTTCCTCTAAAAGTTGGTAGGGAGACGTGTGCTGCTTTGCAGTGTGAGCCATTTCAACTGTGTTCCAGTGAGGCAGGTAATTCTACACTACTCAGTTTTGTAAGAATCCAGACAATCTGAATTAATAGCATGAGCACAGCACTTGCCATAAATATGGAACAGTTGCTTTATTGCACTTGTCAAATGCATTCCTCTCTTTGGTCACAGCTATGGTCAAACCAAGAATTAAAAAAAAAAAAAAATTAACAAGTAATTCACAATAAAAAGGAATTCAGAAAGTCACAAAAACAAGGAGCTATGGAAAGCATCAAATCCCTATGCTTTCCAACTAGTTTTCACTCTTACTTCAGCATGTTTCTAACCAGCTGCATCCCCTGCCCAACACCATTCCACTTCACACTTTGGTTTGGAGGACACTACTTAAAGGGAGCTTAGAAAGAGGAGGGTGACAAGACAAGGGGGAGTGTCTTTAAACTAAAAGAAGGGAGGAATTAGATGAGAAGTCAGAAACTCTTCACTCAGGGAGTGGTAAGCCCCCAGAAGCTGTGAATGCCACATGGAGATGCTCAAGGCCAGACTGGATAGGGCCCTGGGCAGCCTGAGCTGGTACGAGGCAGCCTTGCCCACTGCAAGGTTGGGGCTGGATGGGCTTAAGGTCCCTTCCAGCCCAAGCCATTCTGTGATGATCATTTGCATAATACTTAAACTGAGCTAAAAGCAATCTCATGTTTGCTGCAGTAGAGGCAAACAGCTTGACAGATCCACTGTAAAGCAAACACCTGACCATTTTGATGTGGCATAGCAGTGGCAGAAAACACAACTCTATCTGCTTTTCCTGCAGTGACCTCTGGACCCCAGCAGCACCAGCTGTGCTCAACTCAGGACACCCCACAGTGTGCCTCAGCCCCAGGCAGGCACAGAATACCACTGGAGGAAGCAGCTCAGTCAGGGGACCCGATGTCCCCAACCCAGCAGTTGCTCAGTGCTTTCATGTTTTCAGTACATATTAGAGCTGACTGTTATCTGTAACTGTAATGCTGACCCACAAGAGCCCCCAGTGGGTTGTTTTTAGCATCACATTTGTTCCCTGCACAGGCTCACTTCCTCCCAGCAGTGTAACAGGAAGGTACTGGGATGAGAGCTGAAGATACCGCAGCACGTTCTTGAACAGAAGAGAAAGTATCCTATAAAAGCTAGTCTGAAGTCAACGTAAAGATGTTTCTGTCAAGTCTTCATACAAGAATAATCTTCAGCGAGTCCCTGGTAAAGCACAAAGCTCACAGCACAGCCAAACCTCATGGGCTCATTACTGTGAGACTGTCTAACACTTAGCACCCAGCACTCATCAGTCACAGCTCTGTCAGTAGCCCCCAGCCCGGGGGTTCACCAGAGGTTACTTGAGAACAACAGGGCACCCCAGCTACAAGCACTGGGCCCTGATCCAAGAAAGTACTTAAGCACATGCTTAACTTTAAGCACCTAGCCACATAAAAGGCCCACTTAGTGAAAATTAAGCATCTGCAGAAATGCTTTATCAGCTTCTCCATTGAGCATCTTACAGGATTACACAAGTGACTCTCAGAAGGGTCACTGCTCCTGAATGGAGCACGCAGGTGGGATCACCAGGGCTGGGGCAGGCTCCTAACACCTGGGAGCAATTGGGCTGGGGAGGGGTGAGAGCAGCCCAGAACTCATCTCAAGGTATCTACCATGTGCACGTTTGACTATTCCACATAAAAAGGAATGTGATCTAGCACAAGCTGTTTCCCTCCCACAGGTGCCTGGCAGGGGTAGAGATCAAGGGCTCTTCCTTCCCCCTACTTGAATTTGTGTGGCCTCTCCGTGGCAGCAAGCTGCTTGTTCCCCACGTGGCCCTGCTTTAAAGCAGGACATGTTTGTGTAAGGCACTGATGGCGAGTGCAGGCCCAGCACAGTAGGGCACCGGGGAACTGTCAGGGAGGAATGGCCAGCCCTGATTGACGAGCACAATGTAGTTACTCAGGTGGAGCCCAGGGCTGGGCAGCCAGCACTGCTGCAGGGATCAGATGTGCTCTGAGTTCACAGATCAGCCTGATGTGCGGCTCAGCCCCACCAGGCTGCGGCAGGGGAACTTGCCCTCTATTTTTAAAGTGAAAAGCAGTCTAAAGGAGAAAGCCACCCTCCTTCTTAAACATGAGGGACCAAGATCCTAAACCATCCTTATGGACATCGTTCTACAGCTTGATGGCAGCACATATGCAGATTCAGAGCCTGGGATGGCTGTGCTCAGCCACAAGCTTGACTTGTAACACCATTCTTTAAGCCCTGTTCACACACTGCTTCTGGATACTCTGTCCAACTACTTACAAAGATTCCTCCACTTCCTCCCTGTATGGGAACTGTTGAGTCAGGGCCTGAACCACTGATTGATCACCTGAGGCAAGGACTGGGTCAGCCCTGGGAGCACAGGTGAAGGCAATTCACCTGCTGACTGGAAGGGGTGGAGCCTGGCTGCACCTCTCCTAGACCCCATTTAAGGGCTGACTGCCACAGGGGAAGGGTCTCTTTCTGGAGATCCCTCCCTTTGGAGTTTTCTACTGCAAGTCTATGACATGGGTGAGCATTTCATTTATTTTTGATTGTCTCTTTTCACCATGATAATCTTTCATACTATAAACCTGTTAAATACCGTTTATCCACACCACTCTTCTAACTGTACATTTGTTAGTTGCACACAACCACATTATGTATAACAAGTACATGAAAAAGCAATGTACCTTAGAGCTGTTTTCAAGGCGAAATCTGCAGTCAAAGCCCACCTGCTCTCCTGGAGCCCTCAAAAAAAAAAAAAACAAAAAAACAACCCAACTCTGGGGCACCACCCAGCAGCCAGCCCCATTCCCAGCCTTGGGCCTGACCCTCCTGTGCAGGCACTCTTCATTGAGAGCTGAAGGTGTGGAGAAGAATTTTCTGCATTTCCTTCATAGTGTGAACAGTTTTGCAGCTTGTTCACAGCTGAAGCTTGCACCTTCAATTAGGAGGAACTCGACACCACAGTTCATCCAGGAGCCCAGGCCAAATTAACATGCCTGCTACAAAACCACAGGAGAGTGCACTTTATGAGGAGGGGCAGAAAACTTGTTTTTCTTTCTCATGCTAAAGCTTATGAAATTAATTTAAATGAAGTTTTTGATGATGTTTAAGAAACATTTGTCCTTGGGAAAAGCATACAGGACTCCAAAACCAGCCCATTTACGCAAGGCTTATGCTACTGTTCTCCCAGATTGAGTCAGTTATCTGTCTCTACACAGCAAGCACACAAATGAACGTTTATTGTCTTTACTATTCCTGCTGTAATAAAAGACCCACAAATACCATCCTTTCTGGGGGGGGGGGAAAAAAAAAAGAACCACAAACCAACACAAAACAGGAGCCCCCTACACTAGGGGCAACACACTGCCAGTTCAGCTCAACATACAGTCCCCCACCCAGCAACAACTTGAAGCAGCAGTCCTTGAGACCATACTGACTTTGTACCCACCAGAATAACCCCACACCCACCATTTATTGCTTTAGAAGAACATACCTTTTAGATGCTGATTTTAAGCCAGCTCCCTTCCAGCAGGGCTAGCCTTGCTCTGTCCTGCTGAGGAAGCTGCCGTGCCTTTATCCCTACAGCCATCAAGCCTAAGTGCCTGCAGCTGTGTGGCTGGGTGGGACAGTGCTGGGCCCAGTGCTCAGACCTGCACACACCACAGAACCCAGAGGTCTGTGCTGGGCTCCAAGCAAGCAACCGGACGTGAGGCATCAGGTGGCTGCTCGGGCTGGAGCTCAGGTGAACCTCATCAGTGACACAGCTAGGAAAGATGCAAAGGAGCCACCGGCAGCTAGTTTTGCTACTGGAGTTCTTTAACTTCTGCTACTTTTTTCTTTTCTTTTTCTGGCGCTAGTATTACTTACAATAAACCTAATAGGTAAGGATACAAAATACAAGCTTGATGATTGCCCCAAAATATTTTCCTGGGAACAAGAGGATAACTTCTAAAAAACTTGAGGACCAATGAAACATACCAGGTGGTGGGGGCTGCTTGGCTCTAAAGTGTGCTACCCCAGCTGTGCTGAGAGAGCAGGGGCGTCTGTGGGTTCATTCTGCTTTTGTTTGGTCCCCAGAGATTCTAATTGCAAATGGAAAGTCTGGTCTGCAACTGAGACCTTGCAAATGTTATTTACCAGCAGAGTACAAGAGTAATCAAATGCTAAGAGGTCACTGAGCAAGAGCTTGTTTCTTGAAGAAATATAGAATTCCAATGTTTTTTTCTCTCAGCTGCTCTTCAAAAAAGTCATGTTCGGAGTTAGGTGATTTTTTACGATACATTTCTATAATTATCCAAAAACTTCAGGCTATTGGAAAGTAAAATGAGTTATTTTAATTAACTACCATTAAAATGATTCCACCTCCTCTCTAGGCTCCTGCTCCAAAGCCTAGCATGCTCTGAGGAGTACTTTTGTCAAGCACCCACCTGGAAATTCCCTTGCTCCACTGGGGTGGGTTTGTTCCCCTTCCCTCTGTCCAAGCCCAGCCCTTACCTCCATGTACTCCCACACCCCACAGCAAGTGGCTGTAGGCAGTGGTAGGCAAGATGTCTGCTCTGCCTTCTCTTCCAGGCTGAACAGGCCCAGCTCTGGGTGTTGCGTGTGCCCCAGCCACTTCGCTCTGGTGGCCTGTTCCAGCACAACAATATCTATCTTGCACCAATAAGACCATGATGCTTCAGATGCCATCTCTCAGGTGCTGTGTGGAGGGGAATAATTGCTCTTCTTCAGCTGCTGCTCCTGCTGGTTTGGTGCAGGATGATGCAGTGAGGATTAGGCAACTGACTATAGACTGCTTGTGTAAAACTTCCCAAAGAAGTTGTCCATACAAGTCACTGTTTGGGTATCAAGCTAGATAATTGGTAAGCACGTGCAGATTACATGGATTTTTCCATTTAATTCTAATAATTTATTGGTGTGCAAAACTAAAAATTGAATTGTGTTCCTGAACTTGAGGTTCTTGCACTCAAACGTTCATCTCTCTTTTAGAAAGGACCTGTAGGCAATGATGTGTTTTGTTTTTTATCTTAGTACCGTAGAGAATACAATAGACTGTGTAGCACTGCAGTTGTCATCACAGTGTCCTTGGACCATCAGGCCTTTCACAGCTGGACAATCTCAGTGTATTATTCGTGTTTTTCCTTTACATATTCCTCTATGAGAACTACAGTTGCGATCTTCTCCATAATGCTGATCCTCAGATGGTAAATAAAGACATAAAAATCCAAGTGAAAACTGTAACATAAAACCTAGGTTGGATGGATTTCACAGGAGTTTAATAAAATTATTTGAACCAGAATTAGGAGACTGTTTCCTTTCTGAGTACAAAATAATTGAAGCTGAGATGTCCTTTAGTCCAACCTCCTGCTCAAATCAGGGCCAGCGTCAAAGTCAAAACCAAGAGGGGCTGCCTCTCAATGTCCACACTTCAGAGAGTCACAGTCTTTTTGAAATACCTTGTTTCAATTCCAGTGCTGTCAACTCCTCCATGACCCTGCATTGCCATATGAAATACCTGCTTCTTTTGGGGTATAAACTGAAAATAATGCAGATGACATATGTTAGTTTACCATTTAAGTGGCGTAATTATCTTAAGAAAAATCACTGGTGCGCAAATGATTCCTTCAAAATCTCATCATCTGAGTTAGCACTGTGAGGGCTTTAGTAGGAACATACATACATAGCATTTTAAATCTACGACGACAAATCTGTTCTACAGAAACCAAACAGGAGCAAAAAAAAAAAAACAAAAAAAACCCCCACACCCTGCTGGTGCCTATTAGATGGATGCAGCCAGATCTTTCCCTAGTCCTAGCATACTTCAGCATTTACAGATGTGGAGCAGCCCGATGAGCTGGTCCCTCTGCACTCACAGCTTCTTTGAGCATTCTGCTGACAATGACCACAGTGCTTGCATGGTATGAAGCAGGGCTGTGTAAGCCTAGCTGACCATCCTACTTTGGTTCCAGGCTGTGCAAAGGAAATAAAAGCTTCCTTTTTTTCATCTACTGAAATGCTTTTAGCTCCTTTCAGATTCGTCATAATAACAATACCCTTAAGGAATAATCTAACATTGGCTTAAACCAATTGTTTGGTACAGACTGCTAAAAATGCCTTTCTCAATTTGATATGCTACACTGATGTATTGCACCTTTACATATCTGTTTCATTCCCTTATGGTGGATGTAATTGAAAGGTATCACACGAAGTAATAGCTAGCCCCAAGTGAGTGAGCTAAACCTACAAATCTGGATGTATAATGAATACGGTGTAGTCAAAGATCATTAATTGTTCCACATTCAACATCATTCTGCCATTACAAAGTTCCTCCTCCTTCCTCCCAAGGGCTTTTCTCCTTCACTCCATGCCATTTCTGACTTCTTTCCTCTGGTGTCCAAAAATCTAAGGCACTCTTAAATAACATAGGCTTCTCCTCCAAGTCTGATGACACAATTCTCATGTTTGTCTGAACTTCCAGGTTTATTTCCTTCCAAAGGTCTTTAGTCTTGAACATCTGAGTAGCACAAGTCATCTGTGCCTTCTGAACATGGCTCAGTAGCACCATCTCCTCTCCTCCTGTGCCAGAGCAGTGATGACTAGGCAGGGAGCAGATCCTCAGACGTTCACAGCCTTTTGGAGCAGAGGCTGAGGCGCACCCACAGAGAAGCATCACACCAACTGGCAGCTGGCACTGTCTGTCTCCCAGCAGCAGAGCATTAATAACCACTGACAAAATGCTATGCAGTTCCAGCATGATGTCAGCGGTGTTAACCTTTGTCAATCCTGTACCAGCTCTACTGAATGACTATTTTTCATTGTTTTTCTTTAAAACATACCTTCAAAATACTCCATTTGAACAAAACAGTGGCTACTTAGAATAATTCTCTGTTTTTCTCTATTTCTCTGTTTTTGAAAGCGAACCATAAGCAATCCCTACTGACTGTGTTGAACAACAGCTGAATTCATCCCATGTATGACTTTTTATTGAGCTTTAAAAAAAAAAAAAAAAAGAGGAAAAAGGAAAATCAACCAACCCAAGCCAACTTCTACATATCACACACAGTTGTTAGCACCTTTTGGGAGGTACTGGTAATTTTCCATCTATTAGATAGCTGAAAGAATTTGAGGGGTTTTCTGGAACTTGCAGTGTATGAACAAATTGCTCTGAACTGGTGCATTACAGTAAATCTGCTGCTGCTTTTAAGAATATGAAATATGTTGTTTTTTGTTTGTTTTTTTTTTCTCAGTTCCAACTAGAGAACACAAAGAATTATTTTTAAATGACATAACCAGAAAGCCCCATTTACAATCTTACAGGATTTTGGTATTACTTGCTTCCCAGCTTGAAAAAGAAAAATGCCAACACTATAAACAGGTGAGATAAAGTCTAGAGGGAGAGATAGTATGGTTTATTACAGTAGCAAAGAATACCAGAAGAAAACAGTTTTCCACATATGCAATCAGATCTGTATTCTTAGTCCATTAGTCAACATCCCTGTTGAATTTCACTGTGATGATACAGGGTCAATAGGCATTCAGCTTATTTGAAAGGTAAGGATTTTTAAAGAAAGACAGGATTTTTTAGACTTTTTTTTTTTTTTTTTTCTTTTTTTTTTGTGCTTGCAGATTGATTAGTCATATTTTTGTTTATCATATACTTCATTATTCACTGGCAAACTTCAAGATAGCTACAGAATCACAGACCGAGTTCAGGTCAAGTGCAGTCACATCCTTCTACCTCCTACAATCCTTTAAGATGTCAGCTTTACCATAGGGAAATCTTTGGTTCTAGAAAACTGGATGAGCCCATAAGGAAAATGTCTGGCACTGCAAACTACTCCTGCCCATCTCTGTGCTTACACTTGTGTCAGTAGCTGTTGCATTCAGTATGTGCAGGGAGTGGAAGCACAAGATCAGATGGAACGCAAATGCTCTGCACTCCCAACCACAACACGTGATGCAGTTGTTTCTCCTGTTTGTTTTTAACCTGCTTTTCTTAAAACAATAAAAGCTCAGCCTCTCCAAAAAAAACAAACCAGTTGATGTGCCATAAACTTTCCAACGTAAATTGGAAGAGGATGTAAGAGGATTTGCCACCTTTAACACCTGTGTGTAGAGCAACTGGTCCCAGTGGAATCAAAGCAAGAATAAACCCAAAGAATATTGTTATCACATGTGAAGTCTTCTGTGCCTGCTCTGTACTTACTTCCATTGCAAGAAGCATTTGCAGGGCGAGCTAAGAGCACAGCACAGGCTCTGCAGTCACGTGGGACCAGATAACAAGAGGGAAAGGATGCAACACTAGCAACTCTTCAACCTCTCGTAGACCTCCTGAATAAGTTTATACTTCAGGTTAAATCAGCTCTTAGGGACACCATCACCAGGCAGTAAACAAGCCAGCAGCACCTCAGTATGAGAGGTAAATCACAAACTTCTGCAACCATGTGGAAATGGCAGAAGACTGATTTGTTTAATCCCATGCCCTTTCTGACAGAAGATAGAAAGAGACAGTGATGGGCAAAGTTCATATGAATGCACCAGCACCTTCTGCCTTCTTTGGGAGAGAAAAGGAGGAGCGGAGTCTACATGTCCACCCCTCCCCAAATCACAGCAGGCGGTCGAAGCAGGGGGGAGAAGGGGTTTTCTGCAAAGCCTGTGCCTTTGAGGCAGCAGAAGGGCAGAGCTCAGTTTTACGACTGCTGGCCCCAACACAATTTACCATTTACAAACTAATCCTCCTCCCTGCGAGAGCACAAGGCCTGCTAAAGCTCTCATGTCCACTTCTCTGATTCTTCATTGTCCACACTGACAGAGAGAAGCCCAGGACCTAATCGGTGTGTAATTCAATCGCTGTCCAGGCTGTGTCACAGCACAATGCTCTGCTTGTAGAGCCATGGGTTAACTCAGCCAGCTACTGTTATGCACCGCAGCAGGTGTGAAGAATGTCCCTCAGCCTAACTGTGCGTTGCCACTCTGTCAGAGTCCATTTCTGATACTACTTTCACTTACCACTTAATGACTGTTTTTCTTACTGGCAGCAAACTAATTGTCGGCTGTATGGTAAAAGGGCACTTACAGTATTTTTGATCTTGAATTGCAAATTCCTCAACAGCATAACATAGGTCTCACATGACGTCAAACACTCTGTCTTCCAGATGCCCAAAACACGGAGGGCTGCTAAAAGTCTCTTTTCTTCCTTTGTCTTAATCCAGCAATTAATAAGTTATGACATCTAAAATGCTTCACTCTGTTCCTCACACCAGCTCAGATCTGCAATGTTAATTCCATTTAAATCAGCATCGGGAAGGTGCTCAAAAAAATCCTATCCACAATTGAAGTAGTTAAAAATCTCTGGGAAGTGAGATTATATGTACTGCCATATTTAAATGCAGATCAGGCTGCTCTGAGAATGGCATTTGGTGTGGGTCTTTTTGGTGGGGAGCTTTTTTTCATATTTACCACACTAAAAGGAGTAGAAAGTTGAACTTCCACTACGCTGAGTTAATACCACAATGCAAGAAAGCTGGGGAACACTTACCACTCCATCCCCAGTGAAGAAGTACTGGGGGTGTGTAGCACCCAGCCATGCCACTGGGCAGATAAGGAGACACTGGGGAACTACTGCTGATAAGCCTGCAGCGGTTAAAACACAGGGATGATAAACAGGAGAATGGCTGCCTTCTCCACACATGGACCTCACGCACTTTTAAGTCACACACAGCATTTCTTTCCAGTGACAGGCCCAAAGGCTGTGAGCACAGAATGAGCAGATACCACCTATTTCTAATGCATCTATTTTTCTAAAAGCCTTAAGTATTTCTTTCGTGTAGAGAGAGCCAGCTTCTGACGTTATTTCTCTAAGCTTCTAATGTTAATGTGGAAGCAATAAATACAGGAGGAATACCTGATAGAAGAACTACACTGGGAAAGAAACTGTACAGGTCTGTAGCAGGACAAGCAGTTTTTAGTTCAAAAGAGCAAACTGAAGTCAGCTGGATAACCTAACTAATCCAAGTGGTAAGTAAAATAAAATGGCAATAATTTCCCTGCAACCACATAGATGATCTTAAATCAATGCATCTATCTGGAGTTTTAGTATGTAATTCCATATGAACATTACAGTTACTAAGCTTACCCAATCCTGTGAAGGGATGAAATACTTCGCCACTCTTTCAAATCCTGGGATGGCAGAAAGGAGCTGAAGAAGGGCTGTTGAACTTCTTACCAGTAGCTGCACAAAAAGTCGTAATATTCATTATTCAAAATGTGAATTGGGCCACCTGTACTTACAGTGTTCAACAAGTCTTGCTCCGTGCTGAAGTCAAGCTGCTCATTTCACCCATACTTGTCCAATGCCATCACTGAGGGCTGACTTCCAAACATGGGCGGACAACAGTTTACATGGCAGGGGCCACGAGACATTCTTGCATCCTGAATCAGGATTTAGCAATGCCATATGCCAAGCCTTAGAAGCATGCACAGTATTTGCAACTGAGCACCTGCGGAAATCCCATTTCCTGACAAAGAAAGGCCTCTACTATTCATGTTTTTCTCCTGGGTTTGCGCCACACTGTAATGAAAAATGAAATATGGGAGTTCACTGAGAGCTTGCTTGAGCAATTAGCAAAGGCACGCAGAATGAGAAGCCAGGCTGATAGGATCTGACCAAAACCATATGCAATGTAGAAAGAAGAAACATGCATCCTTTGCCCTGCTCCCTTCAGTCTAGCCCTCCCCGGATTACCACTGCTCTACCTTTGGCGTTGCCTTTCTATACTCCTTCCTCAAACTCTGGCTGCTGCCTTCCCATCTTCCCTATCTCTGAATGCCCACACGTCTCCTCACCCTCCACTGACCTGGCACAGTCCCCTGCACTCCTGTGGCTGCATCTTAACCCATTTCCCTCTGCTTTTGTCATCTTCCCTTGCTGCTGGTTTTGGCTGTCACACCTCACAGGTGTCACCCTGCATGCTGCTCTGCACCTATCTCACCTCTGCCAGGCAGCTTTTAAAGCTTTGAACCAATGGCTGTAAACACTGAACAACTGTTAGATGCCAGCAGCAGTCTCACATAAGGCCACGTAACTGACAAGACAGATTCAGCATCTTACAGATCCAGCATTTGTCAGGGTCCTGCTGGTCTCTCATTTTGGGAACCAGCATCCATCACTGGGTCATGCAGGCTTGTTGCATGCAGAATGCCAGCCACTGTTTCCCATTTCCACCATGATATGCTGGAACACTGTCTCCCTGCTAAACGCTGGGTATAAGAAGCACAACTCTGTGGCACAGTGCCTTTTCCTTGCCTCCTGCTGACCAGCTCTTCCCCTGGTAGTTCAGAGGACTCACCCCGCCTATTGGCCAGGACACTGTGCATTCAAACAGCTGCTCAGGCTGGATGAAGCACCTGCTCCGGGCACAGCAGCTGGAGTTCATTTTGGGTCCAAAGGGCTGAGGCCAAGCGGGCTGACCGCATGTACACTAATCCAGTATCATCACCAGCTCCTCCAACAACAGGTGCCTCTTTGAAGAGAGAGGGAAAAACTATTTGGGGAGGAATCAGATCTTTATAAAGAACATTATGGGCCAGGTCCTCAGCTGGTACATGCTCAGTTCAATCATGTACTCTCTTTAAGTTGTATGAGTAATGCTCATATACACCAGTGAAAGATTTGGCCTGCTCTTAGTGCTGCCTCTCTGTTTAGTTTTCCTCGGAACTTTTCACCTATCTTTGCTCTGCACCGATCTTCCTTTAAAAAGGCAAAAAAATCTTCCTGTCTCCTGCTTCAAAGCAAACAAGCTACAAGTCACAAGCTACACATGGCAAACCTCACTACCCTCCCTCTGCCATTTACCATGGCCTTACTGAAGCCTCACAAGACATGTCCCTCAGTCCTGTTTGCATCCCAGATTGTAGACCACAAGCATCCTTCCACAGAAACATGGACGATCCCATTCTGGGACACATCAGACAAAATCCCTCGGAGCCCCTTAAGAGAAGTCTGTCAGCCCAGACATCACAACAGTGGCCACATACTTGCTCTGGCCAGTGGTCCATGTGCCCAGTGTTTTATTTCAATCAATGGCCATGACAAAATGATCTGGAAAGCATGCAGGAATCCTGCCAGAAGCAGTTATTGGCTCAGCTGGCTCCAAAGAAAATTTTCTTCTTATCTTTTTTTGCCAGAAGCTGATTTATGAAGCAACGTGTACAAATCTCTTTTTGTACTCTCAGCATCTTACGATTGGTTTGGGCTAATGAAAGCCTCCATGATTTCTCCTTCCTGAGTGCTGCCACACCGAGCTCTACACAACAGTTTCACACATTTGGTCTCACTCCTGGCAGTGACCCTAGTGCCTGTTTCAGGAGAACCAGGGAGCTCTCTCCAGCCTGAGCACAGAGCAAGACTCACACAGGTGGCCTTGCAGGACACTGCCAGGAGCAGTCCATAAAACATGAGCAAAAGTAGGCTTTCCAAAGTGCTTCAATGCACTGTTAGGGGAAAACACGGCCTTGCTACAAGCTGCTCATATTCACAACTTGCCTAACTTTGTATTCTAACATTTATTTCCCTGAACTGCATCTCTTTTCTTTTGTGACCTTCTGAGGTTTGATTGGTTTGAGTCACTTTCCACTTGGGACCATGTCCCAGCTGGGTTATATTACAGAAAGAAGCAAAGTAGAGTCAGTTCAAGGAGCAGAGCTGGTGGCCAGAATGGCACAGGCAGAAAAAACAATCTCAAATCCAAACAGTCATTGACCTCACCACAAATGCGCACAAGTGTCAGTGCTACTGTGTTGGCTTTCACATTTAAATAAGACTCAGAGAATCTCCCTTGACAAACACTGCAGTTCATGATCACTGACACCATTTGCTCACCACATTCACAGCACGGCAGGAACGCCCTGTGCTAGAAACATAGGCTCAGCTGCTGTGGACTCCTGGATTCCCTTTGAGGCTTTAACCACAGCTCCAAAGTTGGAAAATATCAAAGCATATCTAAATATACAAAAGAAGGCAACGTGGCCCAGTTATGCATCTGTTTTGTCCACACATATGCCTGAGGGAGCTGCATGTGATCGCACCCTGAGCACTGAGCACTCTGATACCGCTGTCACTGCCTTGCACAGCACAAGCAGTAAGACCCTACCAGCATTCGAGAGACCCAGAAAGAGGGACCCTTGCAATCCTCTCCGTGGCGTACTGTCACTGGGCACATTTCACGCAGACCAGCTGCACGGGATTTACGCAGCCCATTTTGGAGTATCAAAGCTAAGATTTTTGTCTTTGCCTCAGGCAGGCGCTTGGTATGTGGGATTTCAAGCGGAGAACAAACCGTTCTGTGGGAGCGTTAAATGCTCAGCACAGTAATTTCTGAATTACACAAACGATAGCAATGGGAGCTAGTGGTTTAAAAATCAAGAAGGAAAGCCCTTAAGCGCATCGCTGTGGGCAGTGCCACAGATTCCTACAGACCAGAGTAACTTCCCAAGAGTACCAGTTAATGTTGCTGGCTGCCTTAAGTGAGATGAGCCAGATCCACCCTATGTTATATCTCATAATTACGAGGAAATCAGGCTAACGCCCAAATCAACAGGTCCTCTGCACAAAGATAATGAAATCAAAATCAATCTGCCTGAGCTGCACAGAAGGATTTGCCACAAACAGACAACAATCTAACACCTACCACTGTAAGAACTTTATAATATATTGAAAATCATTAAAATTAGGCAAAATGTGATAGGGAAATAAATATCCTAATGATCTACACCTTCACTTCACTGGAGTTTAGCACAGTCTTTAAGGTCAGATGTTTGAAGGAAGTTATCCACTTCTGTTTTGTCTGACTCACCTCCACTAAATCATAAAATCATAGAATCATAGAATGGCTTGGGATGGAAGGGACCCTAAAGATCATCTAGCTCCAACCCCCCCTGCTGTGGGCAGGGCTGCCCCCCACCAGCTCAGGCTGCCCAGGGCCCCATCCAGCCTGACCTTGTATACCTCCAGGGATGGGGTATCCACAGCTGTGCCAGGGCCTCACCACTTTGAGCAAAAAACATATTCCTAATGTCTAACCTAAATCTCATCTCTTTAGTTTTAAGCCATTCCACCTTGTCCTGTCACTATCAGACCATGTAAAAAGCTGGTTCCCCTTCTGCTTGTATGCTCCTTTCATGTACTGGAAGGCAGCAATGAGGTGCCCCCAGAGCATTCTCTTCTCCAAGCTGAACAAGCCCTCAGCTCAAATTTTCACAGCAGAGGTGCTCCAGCCCTTTGATCAGCTTTGTGACCCTTCTCTGAACACAATCCAACAGCTCCATATCTTTCTTGTGCTGCGGCCTCCAGGCCTGAATGTGAGGCCAGATGGGGCCTCACAAGGTCAGAATTGAGGGGGACAATCCTCTCCCTCTTGCTGCTGCCACCCCTCCATTGATGCAGCTCAGGTTGGCCTTCCAGGCTGCATGAGTACAGTGCTGGCTCACATCCAGCTTTCTGTCCATCAAGACCCCCAAGTCTCTCTCCACAGGGCTGCTCTGATACAAACCCATATGAATCCCAAATTTAAAACATTTACCTGATGAAAGTACACTTTAAATAAAAAAGAAAGAAAAAAAAGAAGCTCAGCTTCATAGAAACTTTCAGAAGGCTTTTCCTCAAATAAAGACTGTGAATATGGCTCACTCTCAACTTTTTGGTGAATGCAAAACCAGAAACACTTGGAACAATTTCCCCTTCACCTGCAACATCTTGCACACCTCTCTCCACAACTGTGGCCTCAATGCCTTCCCTCTTTAGCCAAACAGTAAAGGGTATCAGTCAAACCATTCAACTCCCTGGAGTACCTGCATTTTGGAAGCAGGTGCTCTTGGTACCAGCGAGAACTCTACGAACATTGATTGTCAGTGACACAGAGCAGCAAGACAATAAAGGGTTCCTGGACTTTCATCAGAAGATGTTGTTTACTACTGGCAAATATTACTGCAGTCTCAAACTCTGTGAACAAGTACAGAGCGCATCTGCTCATGCTCATCTCAAAGATGTCTGATGCTCTTTCAAGGGCTGCTGAGCATAGAGTGCACCTACTAGAGTTCACACTGCCTGGAAGGCATTACCTGCAGTCACTGACTTCAGTGGCACAAACTGTACCAGAAAAGGGCAGTGCCTCTTCCAAAACGTCAAGTCTTATTTTCTCATTTGTCTGAAAACAAGCACAGATTCTTATTCATATCTGTGCAAAGAAAAGCAGAACAAGAAGGGGAAGGGCTACAAACCGTGAGAGACTCCAGGCAGTTGGGGATTGCACAAACCCCTTATGTAATGCATTGCCTGGGGCACACCACATGTTTTTAGAAATTCCTCAGAATCCCTTTATACTTGCTCCAGCTCTAAGACCAAGTAGCTCCATCCTCCAAAAAGTGACTGGAATTACAATGTACCATGGACAGATCGCACTCACAAGCCTCAAGTTTGCTGTCCAATGCTTTTTAAAATATAACTTGAAATAACAATTGCAGTATCTCAGAGGAGGAGTGACTGGAGATGAAACTTGGTGCAGGTAAATTGCCAAAATGTAACTCTACTTTGGAAAGAGCAACATGTGCTTAAGAGAAACTGGAGCTATACAGCTGGTGGCCACAAATCAGTAGTGTCTGCAGTGCAGTTTTACCAGAGGAGCCTATGAGCGTGCACAGTCACAGAGGTTCCAACAAGGCCTGTGTTTAGCCTGACAGAGACAAGCTAGGGCTGCCTCATCTCTGCTCCAGGCTACCTGAAGTACCCTCTTCTGCAGGAAGGGAAAAGACAGCATTAATTACAGAGAGCCTCACTTAGGTACTGCAAAGAGGAAGCTGCATGAATTAGGAAGCCCTTCTAGACCTGCTCCAATACACAAGGTTAAAGATAAGGACAATTTTAATCAGCAAAGATTTCTCTAAATAACACAGTAGTTTCAATTATCCAGTTTTGAAAGTTCTTTACGAAAGAACTTCATTGCAGAAGAAGAAAGATGGATCAGCCAAATTCTCCATACCCGTGTGATGCAGGCTTAAGTAGAAAGAAAATCATGGAACAAAACTAACCAAGATAAAGCTTACATCACAGCTGCAAAAAGTGTCACAATTTTATTCTGCTACTGTTGCAAAGTGGGAAAACTAGATGATGGTCAGCAAGACATTCCATGACAACTGAAAAACATGCTTGCACACCTCAGCTGACTTCTAGCACTGCAATATGGTTTGCATATGAAAAAGTATCGGTGAACAGAAGAAAATGGAAGAAAATTCTCTAGAAAAGGAAAGCAACGAAAACAAAGCTTTGGAGTATTCGAGGCAAGCTCCACAAAAATGCACTTAAAAAATGACTTCAAAATGAATCCAAGTAGTTGCATACAGGATTTCAGTGTGATATCTGGCCTTAGTAAATGGAATACATAAATAGTAGATACTGCACAGTCACACAGTAATGTCCAGTACATGAGCCCCCAAAATAGGCTCCTGTCTGCTCTGTTTGACATCAAGGACAAGATACTTCAGAGGAACTACATTCTAGCTTGTACTTTTGAGAAGCTCTTACCTTGTATCGCTAAAGCATACTGATTTCACACCATTACAGCAAAGCGGACCTTTCTGAACACTTTACATTTGCTCAGAAACACAAAAATAGAAAATATATCCCAGAATGACCAACTCACAGCTCAGTCACAGGGCTACAGTCATCCCAGGGCCACCCCACGTTTTGTTGATGACTGTAAAACCATTTTTAAGAAAGCCCAGATTTCAGGCTGCTTTTTTAACTCTATGAGTCATACAGAACAAAAAAGCAAAGAACTCAGAAGTCTTGCTGGCTTTTCTTCCATGGAAAATGGGAAATAAAACAGAGTGGGATCAGACAAAACAGTGAAATGAAGCACCTGTTGAGCGTAGCAAAGCATATGGATAAATGGGTAAAGTGACTTCATGTCCAATAGAAGAGATTATGAATTCACGAGTGCTCATATGAATCATCCTCCATTTCCTGCCAGAGAGCTTAGGTTTCACTTAATTATGAAATAAAATCATGAATGAAGAAGGCTAATTTACAGGCATACATATCACACATTTATTTACAGCTTTTTGTTCATGTAGCCTTCAATCTTCATTATTGCTATTGATGGGCACAGAATGATCACATATGAAAAATATTTGGTGGCATTTGATAGATCACTTACAAAGCACACAGCTATAAAGCAGCTAACAGATGGTGGCTGGACAGAAGCAACAGCCACAATTTTTGCTACCTGCGGTTACAGAACAGACAATGCGATCTCCGAAGTACAACTTCAAATGACAGAGAATCAAGTCAGAAAGCAGCCAGATACAATTAAATATCTGCAAAGCACTCTCAGCAGAAAAATATTTTCAGGTGACTGCTGAAGCCTTTTGACAATAACTCTGTCCTCTCTGCTACTCTCAGCCAACAAATTCACGGGAGGGGTGTGTTGTACGAGAGCTTCTTTTTCTGGAACATGAACTGCACTCCTGCATACCATGCTGTGGTTGCTTGGGCTCCCACTCTGGCATACCACTTTGAGCACTTTAAAATGTGCTGCGTCAATATCATCCCAAATCATAGAAATAAACTGAGGCATGTGCCTAACGTAACACATTTAAATAATCCTGGATTTTGGGGATAAGGAGGGCCAGTCTTGTCACCAATCCTGTTTGCAGAGTCCTTGTGTGCAATGGCTTGCACAGAACTATCTGCTCTTCTCTCCCTCAGCATCCATCCCCACCACACCGTCGGTGTCTGTTCGTTCAGGATTCTTGTATGGCATCTTCATACTTCAGGACATGTGGGAATAAAGTTCTGAAGCTGATTCACTTGTACAAAAGTAATATATGGACACTTGTCTCAAGTGACTAATAACTTTTCTAAAGCATAGAGTTTGAAAGAAATACCTGAAGCCTTCCCTCATGGTTAGTGCAATTGACCAGCAGTTCCTCTACCTTAAAAGCCCCCACCTGATAGCAGACAGTTGCCCTTATTAAAGACCATGCTGCAATGTTGTAACTAACTAAGAAACTGAACAAAGCATTTGTCGCCTAGGATACAGCTTTACTTAAAAACCAAGATTTGAGATCATGTGTTTTTGGAACAGATGGTACTGTCCACCATCCAGATACTATCAGTGACACTGTCTCACCCTGTATAGCAAGAACCCCTATGTTACTTTGTATGGATTTTCTCCATAACAAATACAATTGCAGTAGAAATGGCATGTGTTTCCTTTAGTTCTGTGACGCAGAATGGAAAACCAACCAAACGGTGTTCTCATGAAAAACAAAAAAAAGGAGTTAAGGAATAACTGGAATTAAGGAATTCCGGAGTGAGTCAGAGCAGGCCCATGCTTCCTATATGGCCTTAAAAATGTCTTTGTGTCACTGCCATGCGATAACTTAAGACACGAACTTCCAAAAGACAGCATGCAATCAAGTCTACTATGCTCAGAAATTGAACATTAAAGGCTCACCAAACAAAATAAACTACAAGTTTCTCCAGAGGTACTAATTGGCTTTTAATTCTGATTTCACACTTCGTATTATAGAATCATAGAATCACTTGAGTTGGAAAGGACCCTTAAAGGCCATCTAATCCAACCTCCCTGCAATGAATAGGGACACCTACAGCTCAGAGCTCCACTTAGCCTGACCTTCAATGTCTCCAGGGGCAGGGCATCCAACAGCTCTTGGGGCAACCTATTCCAGTGTCTCAATCCCCTACCTGTGGAAAAAAAAAAAAAACAACCTTTTGCTTACATTCAGTCTAAATCTCCTCTCTTCTAGCTTGAAACCATTTCCCCTTGTCTTATCACAACAGATGCTGCTAAAGAGTCTGTTCCTCTTCTTTCTTATAGACCTCCTTTAGACACTAAAAGATTGCTCTCAAGTCTCCCCAGGTATCTCCTGCAGGTGTCCACAGGAGGAGATCCCCATGAGCCTGTTCTCCACGCTGAACAGCCCCATCTCTCTCAGCCTTTCCTCTTAGGGGACCTTACAGAGGTGTTCCACCCCTTGGATCATTTTTGCGGCCTTCCTCTGGACACACTCTAAGAGGTCCACATCTCTCCTGTACTGAGGACTCCACATCTGGATGCAGTATTTCAGGTGAGGTCTCACCGGTGCAGAGTAGAGGGGCAGAATCACCTCCTTTGCCTTTCTGACCACACTCTTTTTGATGCAGCCCAGAATACAGTTGGCTTTCTGCCCTGCAAGGCCACATCGTTGGCTCACATCCAACTTGCTGTCCACCAGCACCACCATGTCCAAAGCCAAGACCTTGCCTTTGGCTTTGTTGAACCTCATGAGGTTCACGCCTGGGCCAACTGCTTGACCCTGTCTAGGTTCTCTCTGAACAGCACCCATCCTTTAGGCATGTCCACTGAACCACAGAACCACAAAGCTTAGTGTTATCCGCTGACTTGCTGAGAGAGCACTCAATCCCACTGTTGATGAACAGCAATGGTCACAGCACTGACCTGAGGCACTGGCGCTTGTCATTGATCTCCACCTGGACAGTGAACCATTGACCACCCCTCTCCAGGTACAATCTCACAGCCAGTTCCTTGTCCATTAAACAGTCCACCCATCAAATCCATAGCTGTCCAATCTGGGTGGGCTTTAAGATCCCCACCAACCCGAGCCATTCTGTGATTCTAAGCACTAAAATATGATTAGTTACATTAAACAAGGGCAGAGTACTGCAGAAGATGGAGGGAAGATGGAGGCACCAAAGTGGAAACAGGCATGTTTCTGCAGAGCAGCTCTCACACCCTACCACCAGCTCTCAGGCAGTCGAACCCAATTACAATTACAGCATGGAACAGGCTAACAGGGCTGCCCTTAATCCTCAGAACAGGTCTGAGAGAGAGCAGAACGAGCTGCTAGAATACATCGCACAAAGCGGCACGCAGGGTTGAGCTGACTCAGCACAAGGTCCCACGTGAAAGTTATCCCATCTGCAGGGCGTTGGGCCACATTTCCACTCCAGCGGCTTCTATGCGTTGAAAGCAAACGCTCAAAGAACAGCACGCGGAGCTGCACCTCCGTGACATGGCGGCTGAAGGAGCCTAGCTTTGGGGCCAGCGTGCAAACGGAGCAGCGCCGCTAACGCACCTGACGTGACCCTGCAGGGCTCAGGGCGCGCCGCCCACGGGCACGCAGGAAATGGCGGCGCCGCGGCTCCCTCCTCCCCCGGTCGGGCGGGAGGCGGGCGGAGGCGAGGTGCGGCCCAGGTGCCCGCCGCTATATCAGCCGGGGCGGCGCGGCGGCGCGGCTGCCCCATGGCGGCGCCCGCTATGGCCGAGCCGCGCTCCAAGCGGCCCCGCGTCACGCTGCCCGCCTGCCCGGCGCACCGCCCGCTGCCCGGCAGCCGCGTGAGGCAGAACTTCCCGGCTGCCGTGGAGGAGGGCCTGTGCGGGGTGACCGGCGCCCTGCTGGAGCTCGCCTACAGCCTGCAGGCGCTGGTAAGGCGGCGGGAAGGCCGGGCGGTGGGTGACCCTGGTGGCTGGTAGGGGCGTGGGGTGGGTGCTGCTCAGTTAAGAACAGACGGTGGATAAATTAAATAAAAAAAAACCTTGAAAACGTTAACATCCTATAAGTAGTTAATTATGTACATAAAATATTTACCTGAGCGGTTAAGCAGGCATGGTAACTTTCCTTCTGTGGCTGCAAAATATGGAATCTTGTTGCTTCTGTGAACAGCAAGGTGAAAGTGAGCGCAGGACAAGGCTTGTTACAGCAATGGGGGTTGTTAATGCAACATTTCCAGCGTGGCCCTGCTCTCAGAAGCTTTATTGCCATGCACAGGTTGGGGCATCCCAGCTGCTTATCACAGTAACAAAACACTGTCTTGCACGTGTAACTTTTCTGCAAGTTTTTTTAAAGAGATGAACAACACAGATGAAGCATTTACTTTGTATTTACACACAGCAACAGAACAAGGTGAGCAGCACAGGAAGAAGCAGAAAAATCTATGAAATCATAGAAGCACAGAATGGCTCAAATGGGAGCCCACCCAGCCCCAACTCCCTGCCATGGGCAGGGCTGCCCCCTGCCAGCTCAGGCTGCCCAGAGCCCCATCCAGCTGGCCTGGTGTGCCTCCAGAATTAGGGCACGCATTTGTCCTGTATCCCTCCTAGACTATAAGCATACAGCAGAGCTCCAGTCCAGAGCCCATCCAAGAGGCAAAAGCTGTGCTGTACTGCATATGCGTACTTAGGGAACTAGTAGATCACAACACTGTAACTCCCTCAGTTCCACTGAAGCCCCTCTCCTATGAAGGCTGATGGAGTTGGGCTTATTCAGCTTGGAGAAGAGAAGCTTCTGGGGAGACCTTGTTGCAGCCTTACAGTACTTGAAGGGAGCATACAGAGAGAGAGGACTGGCTTTTTACACAGTTTGGTAGTGGTAGAACAAGGAGGTGTGGCTTTAAACCGAAAGAGGGGAAAATTAGGCTAGGTGCTAGGAAGAAGCTTTGGAGGTGGTGTGGGCCTGGCACAGGCTGCCCAGAGCTGCCGCAGATGCCCCATTCCTGGAGGCATTCAAGGTTGGATGGGGTCCTGGGCAGTCTAAGCTTGTGAAGGCAGCCCTGCCTATGGCAAGGGGTGTTGGAACTAGTTGAAGATGCAAAACTGTGCTTGTTCTCTTTTGCACTTGCCTCATCTTAATAGTTTTGAAAGCTTATTTTTCACCTATGTTCCCTGTTCTGGGACTATGCCTTGAAATTTATTTGTATTCCAAGGATCTCTGCCAACAAGAAAGAACATCAGTATTGGAGACAAACAACAGTACTATATCAGTATTACAGTTACCTCTCTAGAATTAAAAGCCAGAAGGATCTGTAATAGAAGTAAACAGACTTTTTAGTAAAGACACCAAACTTACTGTATTGTAGAAATTTGGATGAAGGTCTTCAAAGTGATTGTGGGTAGATAAAGTCCCATTGGAAAAGTCTCCTGGATTCTAGCAAGTCTTAACAATCTGTGTGGTGTGGGTTGTTTTTTTTTTTTTTTTTTTTTTTTTTTTTTTAGGGTGAATATTTTGATCAGTCACACGTGGCTCTACCAAATGTTTCGAAGTTCTTCCTGCATCAAGCTCTGGAAGAGAGAAAAGCCGCAGAAGCTTTGATGAAGTATCAGCAAGAAAGAGGAGGCCATTACTGTTCTAAAACCATCCAGGTGTGTAGCAAGGAATGAGCTTTCAAGCATTTGCAATAAGCAGTAGTTACTCTAATTTCTTGCATTATATTGTTGGTACTTCAGATCTCTGCGTTCATCCCCTTAGATTTCCAGGTTTAATTTTCTAGGAGTTATAAAATCCTAAAAAGAAATGCTCCAGACTAGGAGTTTTAAATCCTAATGTGACTTCTTGATAGGAAGCTGCAGGAAAACAGTGAGTATGGAAAGATGAGCTGTTCT
Source organism: Tympanuchus pallidicinctus (assembly GCF_026119805.1). Taxonomy (NCBI): domain Eukaryota; kingdom Metazoa; phylum Chordata; class Aves; order Galliformes; family Phasianidae; genus Tympanuchus; species Tympanuchus pallidicinctus. The sequence goes on from NW_026294747.1 coordinate 11,526,907, forward strand.
TCTAAATAAATGTAATTCTGTCTTTGTTTCTAGAAACCAAATTGTGACTATGCTGTTGGTTTGGTGAAAGCTCTGGAACTAGCTATGATGCAGTGGAAAACTCTGACACGATACTTTGAAGAGCTTTATGCCCTAAGCATTGAAAATGCAGATCCTCATAGTGCAAGCACTATCAAGAAACAATTTATTGGGCCCAAAATCCAGAAGATCAAGATGATGGGAGATCTCCTGACCAATGCTCGCAGGCTTGATTGTTCCCAAGATGGCAGAAATAGTCTTGGGGATTACTTTATGGACCAGTTGCAGAAAGAGTTCAGAACAGGCATAGAACCAGAGTCTAGTCAGCAGTGCAGCCCCTGTCCGCCTCTCCAGCAGTGTGCAGGAGCTTCAGAGGGTCTGAAGCGACCGCAGAAAGAATTTTCCCAGCACAGGAACAGCATAGGGCCAATATATGCAACCATACACTGCACTGCCACACTGCCACAGTGTAATAACGATGGGATGGGAGCAAAAATGAAACGGGAGGGAGGTACTTTAATGCTGTAGCTATTATCACTGTGGTCCAGCTCTGAAGGCAGACCTGCACAGAGAAGAGTGGCCTGGAGACTAGAACTTGGGGGACTCGATGATTTTCACTTCCCCCTCTTTACAACCTCATCCTCATTTGAGCCACAGCTCAAAATCCAGCCCATTCCATTGTCTTGTTTAAATGACAGCAAGGTTGCTAGTTACAGAAATTGATAAGCATTCATTGCATTTTTACCTATGCAATTCTTCCTAGAAACCAAAAGCTTCTAGGCCTCTTCTGTCTTAATAGGGTTAGCTAATGCAAATTATGTTAGCAGTATATACAACTTTTATTAAAAACAACAACAACAAAAAAACTTTAGTAAAAAGAAATGTCTATATGGGAGGAAACTCAAAGATTTAGTTTTATATTATCAGATTTTATATTAGAAATTTTATATTAGCATACTAACACAATGTAATGGACTTTTTAAAAGACTTGCTTTAAGACAAGGTTTTATTTGCTTATTTCTATCATAGTAGCAGTTAAAATAAGTAGTCCAATTAATTTACTTACAACCCAGCTGTTTCTATAGTTGTATACTTCTCCAAGATGAAGGATGCAAATACTTCCTCCACAGCAGGAATAAGACCAATGCTCTTAGGCACATGGCTTAACTCTTACATTGTCCTGTGTGGAGTCAGGAGTTGGACTCGATGATCCTCATGGATCTTTACCAACCCTGGATATTCTGTGATTCTAAATTCCTTCCATTCACCTCCTACAGGAGTGCCTCTCTTTCACTATACTGGCTACCAAGGTCACCTAGGAAGAGCAGCTGGCTAGATCAGCTGTTTGCAGCTAGGTTGTGAATTGTTTTGTTTTTTTTATACCATATTTTATGCATTTGGGGTTTGCTTCCTTGAAAGATTCTTAGTTTTATGTAATGCTGCAAACAGTGTTCCTATAATGTTTGACAATAAATTCAGTTCCATATTAAAAAATGGTACTTTGCATTTGCATTGTATTCCTCATTTTATATTATAAGCATGACAGTACTTTCCAAGAGATTTTGCATACGTACATGAAACAACACCAGTAACTGTGGTTGAGAAGGTTGCACGGATGAATTTAAAGATGAAAGCAATAGACTACAGAATGAAAATAAATGCTAGAAGACTGTAGTAAGGTGAAAAAAAGCACAATGAAACACTCCCAGTAAATGCTTTGACTCCCTTACACAGCTGCAGTTAAGTACCCATTGCTGTAAAGCTGTGTAGACCCCTTAATTTCTGTTAGTGTTGCAACACAAGACAGATGATTACAGCATTGATGCTTTCCTCGTCTTTCTAGTACAATGACTCAACGTTTTTTCTTTTAGTTGGGAAAATTTAAAACATCTCCTGTATTCTCCAGTAAAAATACTGCATTGTGCCACAAGAATGGTTTGAAATGCTTTTAGCAACATGCTGGATTCATCTGTTTGGGGTGGCTGCTCTCAAACACAGCAGTAGTTCAACAGATATTTCCATCCGGGCTAGATTCCAAAACCCACCCTCACGCTGAGCATACCTTATTCAACAATCAGTTCCACTGACTGCAACTCAACATGAATAAGAGCAATGGAATTCGTCCTTCTCAGTATTAATACATAGCTCACTAAGTATGAACAGACCAAAACTGCTAGTTGAGTTATAAACTACATGGCTAGTAGGCAACGTTTGATATACAGCGGTCTCCTTTAAGAGTTGTTAACCTACAATACAGGCATCAGTTTCAAGTACTGAAGATCTTAAATGAATTCCAACAGAACCAGGAGCCCAACACTTAAACTTTTCAGTGTGAGACTTACTTGCTGCTGCTTCTTCCCTGAAATATTGTCAGTCGTGCTTCTCAGAGGCTCTTCTCTCATTATCTTTGTAGCCAAACATGCCAGTACTCTTTCAGATTTTAGGCCTTTCTCTCTCTCTTCTGAAATACCTTCCAGATTCTGCCCGAAGAGACAATTCTTTTTAGGTAATCTCGCAGTCAGCTGTTTTCCCAGTGTATCTTCTGAAAAAGAAAAAATCAGGTACCGTAGATAACCAAAGCTTTTCTTGTTCATGTGACAAGGCTGTGAGGCACATGTGCCTGTGATCTCTTTGTCATCAGTACCTGTCTGCTGTGTACAGGATGATCCCCTCCATGCTTCGCAGTGCAGGAAGTACAACCTGCCACTCTTTTCTCAGCTTTGTTTCAACCATGCCCTGTGAAAATGAGATGAAGGGTCAGAGTAAAACAGGTATAAGGTCAACAGCATTTAGAGCAGCTGTACAGATACTCTTCCTCTGCTGAACGCTCGGTCATACATGCACTCTGTATCTGCTCTTGCAAAGCAAAGCCCAAATAATCCAGTATAGCCACAGAAGCATCACTGCAGTAAATATAGCATTCAAATTGGAAGCTCTGAAGAGACCTATTCTTTACTTAAAATTATGAGTTACTGCAACAGAGGCTTCCAAACAGGAATCAAAAGCGGTGTATTTCCAAATGCTGCCGTAAGAAATTCCTGTGGTTGTAGGGAAAGGGAGCTTGCTGCTGTCTGCAACCAGAGTGTGGAATTCACTTCAAGTCTCTTGGAGAAGATCATGGCATATCCTTCCTCTTCTCCACTCTGGCCACACAACATTGAGAAGAGCATCTTGGAATACCGTTCTTTGCTTTTTTCTGGCCCACAACATCTTTTTGGACAAACCTATCCTTGGGCAAAATACTAGAAAGATAATTGGACTTTTGGTGCCAGCAGCAGGGAATGCATCCTCACAGAATCATAGAGGCCAGAAGGCCAGGGGAGATGATCTAGTCTAACCCCCTGTTAAAGCAGGTTGAAGCTGCTCAAGGGCAGCTTCACTGCAAGACAATTCTGAGCAGAATTCACCAGCTGGTCATGGCTTTCTCCTGACTTTTCCACTTAGGTGAGCTCATGCACTTAGGAGCATTCATAGGCAATTACTGGCAGTCTCTCAGTATTGCCTGTCCAAGTCTCACCATCTGTTACCACTCTGCCCAAATTAACCACTATGCGTGCCAGTCCTCAAATGCCTTTTCCTGGTGTCCTGGGGTCAGATACAACCTAGATGCACACTCACAGTGACAGATTATGCTGTAGCTTTAGGTAAATATTAGCAAAATTAGCATTTCCACAAATTAAACCAATGACCTGAGGAAAGTTTCCGTGTTTTGAGTGGATCAGCAAGGCCAGCACCAGTGCTTGACAACCAATGCACAGCTGTTAAACCATATAACTATTCATCATTTTTACTTGTTTTGTCTTACTGTATACAAAACATTGTTTTGAATACAAATTATTTTTACTTTAGCTGTTCTGTAAAGGTTAAAACAAACATTCTGTTCTCTCCTTCCGTATCAAAGAGCCTCTACAATAACAGTAGAGTGTTTTCATGAGCTTGCTGCTCTGCCTCAGAACAGCTGGGAGATACACTTCTGCATGTGTAGGGCTGATTAATAGCTGCTCTCCTTGGGGTGGATTGTTTTTCAGCACTGGATGCAGTGAAAGAACAAACTTGTACAGAGTCCAAAACATCTACTTTAAAAAAAAAAATTGATCTTTGGGGTAATGACAGAATGTGACTAACAATTCTTATCTCTGTACTTCAAAACACGTAAGTAAGTAGAAAATGAGGGCTGCAGATTGGGAATTTTTGCAAAAATTGAATGATAGAACAGCAGAAGAACCCAGCATAGTGACAGCCCATCTGAGCTGCCACAGGTGTGGGGACCATGGGCCCGACCGCCAACTGATGCCTCTGTCACCTTCTGAGATGCTCTCAGCTTTGCTGCAGGGGGAGCTTTGTCTTTGATTTTAAAGGAGTAGGAATGTCACCAGCACTTATAACTGCAGAATGGAGGCTAATTTTAGCCCATGGAATCCATAACTCCCTGAATCATAAAGTTAATGAAATCACAGAGCTGAACTGCTGCAGTACTTCTGTATTGGAGAAAGACCCAAACTTCCCAGCTTAAGTGATATTCCAAACCCAGACTCCGGCAGCCTTAAGAGACATTACCAAAGCCGTCCTGCTCTTTCACATCCCCGACCGCCATGCATATCGGCCCGAAGCAACACACCCGTATTGCACAAGCAATAGGGCCGCAGCGCCGTTACACGTGCAGCACAACACTACTCACGACGCGACGTCAATCTCTTCAACGGCTTTGGAATTAAGGTAAGCTGAGTCTCGAGCTCAAAGAGAAACCTGAAACGCAGATGTACACACGTGAGCCGAGGTGCAAAGAGTCACTTACTGTAACTCAGGTGTGTCACTGCAGAGACACGGCCGCAGGCTCAGCTGAGGAGCCACGCGCTTCCCGCAGTCGCCGTGCCCGCAGCGCGCTCGGACAAGCCTCGCCCTCCCGCTCAGCCCCGCGCCTCAGCCCGAGCTCCGATAGCCGCGCCCGAGCCCCGCCCGACACCTCGCGGCTCCGGGGCCCATCCTGCGGGCGCTGCGCTGCGGTTCTGACAGAACAGCTCCCGCCCGGCGTCACGCGCCCGGCCGCCGACGGAAGGCACGCGGCAGCAGCCCCGGCGCCTCGCTGCGGGGCGAAGGGCGCAGGGCTCCGCGAGCCGCCGGACGGGCCCGGAGCCTTTTCCCGCAGCTCCGACGGGGCGGTTCGCTCCCCTTCCCTCCACTTCGCCGAGCTCCGCCGACGGCCGCGAGCCGCTACTCCCCCCTGCAGGCGGCCGCGCCGCGCCGCAGCCCCGACCCCGTTGCCGCTCTCGCCCCGCCGCCCCGGCTCCGTCGCGGACGCCCCCTCAGTTACCGCGCGGCCGCGGCCGTCCCGCCGGGCGAGGCGCGGGACTCCGGCACCCGCGGGCCGCTCGGCCCGAGCCGTGCCGCCGCGCGCAGCTCCCCCTCCCCACCCCGCAGGGGGCCGAGGCTCCGGGGGCTCCGTCAGCCGCGGCCCCCTCCCCGCCCCGCCGCGCCCCGCCCCGGCCCGCTGGGGGCTCCGGCATAAATACGGCCCCGAGCGGCGCTCCCGGGGCGGCGCGGCTGGAGAGGGGTCGGTAGTGGTGGTAGTGGTGGTGGTGGCGGCAGCAGCGACTTGCGCCGGTAGCCTCACCTGGCTTAGGGTGCAACGGCCCCGCTCTGTGCCTGCCTCATACAGCTGCCCTCGGGACCCCCCGTGCCCCCCGACCGCCGTCCTGCCCCGCTCCGCTCCCAACCGCCCCCATGGACTTACTGGGCCCCATGGAGATGACGGAGGGCTCCCTCTGCTCCTTCACGGCCGCCGATGACTTCTATGATGACCCGTGCTTCAACACGTCGGACATGCACTTCTTTGAGGACCTGGACCCCAGGCTGGTGCATGTGGGCGGGCTGCTGAAGCCCGAGGAGCACCCGCACCACCATGGGCACCACCACGGGCACCCACATGAGGAGGAACATGTGCGGGCACCCAGCGGGCACCACCAGGCCGGCCGCTGCCTGCTGTGGGCGTGCAAGGCCTGCAAGAGGAAGACCACCAACGCCGACCGCCGCAAAGCTGCCACCATGAGGGAGCGGCGGCGGCTCAGCAAGGTCAACGAGGCCTTCGAGACCCTCAAGCGCTGCACCTCCACCAACCCCAACCAGCGCCTGCCCAAGGTGGAGATCCTGCGCAACGCCATCCGCTACATTGAGAGCCTACAGGCCCTGCTGCGCGAGCAGGAGGATGCGTACTACCCGGTGCTGGAGCACTACAGCGGGGAGTCAGATGCCTCCAGCCCTCGCTCCAACTGCTCCGATGGCATGGTGAGTGCCCCAGGCAGGAGATGAGGTCCTTCCTCCTTGTAGTCCAGCAGCAGAGGGAGGCAGGGTCCCCACACACCAGGTCTCTGGGAAGAGAAAGGAAATCTGTTAGATTCCTGGGAGGAAGGTTAGGCAGTCCCTGTGTGCCTGGGAGCTCTGTGGGAGGTTGCCTGGGAGCACATGGTCCCTGGGCACCTTTGATTTCATGCTCTGCTGTCTGTTCCTCGAAGGACAGCAGTGAGGCAGCTCCCCTTGGTGTGGGAATTGCAGAGGAAAACACGCAGGGCAACCTATCAAGTCTAAGGTTTGTTTTCTGTCATTCATCAGGATAACAAGAGGATGGCCCAAGTAGCGGGAGTTGTTTTCCTTGACCCTTATGAAGAAGGCCAGCTTTCCTCTCACTTGATCCCTCTGCAGACATTTACTGGCAGCAGAAAAAAGAGCCCAGGCTTAGAGCCTTGGGTTATGGGGAGAGGACAAGGGTGGCTGCAGGACTGCTGCCGAGAATGGGACCACAAGAGCACTTCTGGGATTTTTTTCTGTTTTCTAGTGGGGTTAATAATCACTGAGCTGAGTACTTGGGACTGTGAAATAGTTGGCAGATGGGAGAGAGTTACAAATGTCCCCTCTTCAAAATATAGCCTTTTAATTGTAGATTCACATATTGACCAGATACATATTGGTCAGGGTTTAACGGTTTTTCTTTACAAAACCAGAGTAGGAAGAGAAACTGAAAGAAATCCGAAGGTAGAGTAGTGGCTTTCTCAGAGGAAAAGTGGCTTTCTCATGTTTGGGAAACTCTTTCAAAGTTAGATCAAAAGAATCCCTTCCTCTCTTGAGTTGCCTTTTCTAAACTGACCACAGGCATACATGAGACTGCTGGAAAACCTCATCTCTGAGAAAACCACAGCGTCAGTCATAGGGATGGTGGTAATTTCCCTTTGGAACGAACACGACACATAAATATTCTAGTGTAAATCCATTCCTTTTTTTTTAGTTAATTCTGTCTGCTTCATTCTACAACACAAACTTGACAGCATTTTGGCTGAGAGTGATGGCACAGATTAGCCACTGAAATACAAAATCAGATGGCTCCTGGGACCTGTGGAATAGGCAGTCCCCCAGCCTCACTCAGATTATTCTCCTTTCTAGATGGAGTACAGTGGGCCGCCTTGCAGCTCTCGCAGGAGAAACAGCTACGACAGCAGCTACTACGCGGAATCACCAAATGGTGAGTATCTGCTGTTGAGAATATGGCTGTGTGAAGCATGGAGGATGGGGGCAGCCAGTGGCCTTCTCTGTCCCCAGTCACTTAGCCAGGCTGGAGAAGGAGCCTCACTGTCCAGCCAATGAGCTGCTGATGCTGGCAGAAGCACTGGATTTCATGTAAATGTATTTGCAAGTATAGGGGATATGTTAGAGCTGCATTTCCTGTTTCGCAAATAGAGCATCTAGGTATACATCCCTCTCTGCGACTGATTTCTAGTCTTAACCCCATTTTGCGTGAAGCCTAATACCTGTTCTAACCAGGTATCATTAATCCAAACTGGAGAGATGCCTGACAGAATTCCAATCTTCCATTCCCTTTCTGAAGACTGAATCCACCCTCCCTGAGTAGCAGCGTGTTTCACTTGGGTCTCTTCTCTGTTTCAGAGATTACAATTCTTTTCCTGACAGCTGGCACCCTTCACTCATACTCATTTCCTCTGATTTTTTGCATGCTCTCAGACACGTACTTCAGCTGCTTGCTGGGGTTTTATGAAAGATCTACATCTTACAATTTAAGTACACAGTGGATAAATGGATCACATTTCTCTTTGTTTTTAGACCCAAAGCATGGGAAGAGTTCTGTTGTTTCCAGCCTTGACTGCCTCTCAAGCATTGTGGAGAGGATTTCCACAGACAACTCCACATGTCCAATACTGCCTCCAGCTGAAGCTGTTGCTGAAGGGAGTCCCTGTTCCCCCCAGGAAGGAGCAAGCCTGAATGACAGTGGAGCCCAGATTCCTTCTCCCACCAACTGCACCCCGCTTCCCCAGGACAGCAGCAGCAGCAGCAGCAGCAGCAGCAATCCGATTTACCAAGTGCTATAAAGGCAGGTCCAGCTGGACTGCGCCGAGAACAAATTGCTCCATTCAGCCAAGCTCCAAGACTTGCCTTCTAAAGCAGAAGAGACTTCAAGACTTGTTTCAGTTTTAAAATATCATGCAAAATTCCTTCTGTAAGTTTTCAAACCTGTACTACTACAGAATACACTTAGTTATTTATTGGTTGCTAAACTAAATTTATTTAATATGTCTAGAGATAAAAGCGTATACGGGGAAATGGCCAATGTTAAATTTGGGCTTTGGAGAATAGGAACCTGGCTCTTGAATACGGAGGAAAAAAGAAATCTACAACAGCAGTGGCGTGACAGATCCTTCTTCTTATTACCCCTGTTCTGGCCAAAATAAGGTTGTGGACCATTTTTTATAAAACTTTTTGTATAACTGTAAATAAGAGTTGCTTTGCAAAAAAAAAAAAAAAAAAAAGAAAAAAAAAAGAAAAGAAAAAAGGAAAAAAGAAAAAAGAAAAGAAAAACAGAAGAAAAAGAGAAAACAAAAAGAAAGCTAAAATTAAAAACAAACATAGGAAAAAATAAAAATATATATATTTAATGTTGCTTGGTTTGTTGTGCCAAACTTTAACTTTATATATTTATACGATGTGATTGCCAAGAATGTCTTCAACAGTATTCTAAATAAAGACCCTTATTTATAAAATCTGTGGCATTATCTTGACTTTCATTAGAGCTTCTAGAGTTACTGGTGCATTTAGGAACGGTGTTAAGATCGCTGCCTTGGCAGGAAGAAGACACAGGCTCTGATTCAGCAAAGAAATCAAGTGCTTGCTTCAGCTGCGCCACTTTCAGTTAATTTGTGCAAAGACATTGCTGAAAAGGGGTTGGCTTTCTTCCTGTGGTATCCTAGTGATTTCTAAACCAAGTCTTACACATCAGAGGTCTTCACTAAGAAGGTCTGTGAGGTAAATAAGCACATTTACCTCACAATTACATGATGAGAGCTTACAAAGCCGTAATAGAAGTGGGAGTCCTAATAAATTAAACTCTCCAGATTCCATTGCAGCTACTATGAATTAAAGCCTTACAACAATATTTTGCAAGATCAGGAACTACATTCCCAAATATTCAGATTTTCCATGTAAGATCTAGTTTTAGGTGACTTACCATATTCATATACACTCAGGCATTAGAAAACACTTAGAAGTCGCTTTCTGTCACAAAGTTCAAGGTACAGATCACAGTTTTCCTCAAGTTCAGGTTGGAATTTAAGCCCAAGATTGGCAGTTTTAATTTGGATTTGAACTTTAAGCATCTCTGGCAGCACTGCTCCAGGGATTTGCTTCTTGTTTAGAGCCTCTCTAAAAATAACCGGTGGGGTATGTTTCATTCAGGGTATATATGTAACCTTGCAAGCTTGCCACAAAACTGAAAAACATGAAGCTCTGAGCAGATTGTCATTGATAAGCAAGTATCAGGGTGTATCTGTACATTTGGACAGTTGCTGAAGCCCACACACAACAACCTGATCCTTCTCATATCCCTATGACTTATGGCTCTTGTTTAAACTTCACAGAGAAAAGAACAGCCAAACAAATAAACAACAGATACCATCATCAGCTCTGAGCATTTGATGACAGATCAGTCACTGTATTCCCCCTTAGGTGATTATTACTGAAGGAATTAGTGCAGCTTGTACCTCTTCAAAAGGAAGAAGGAAGGAACAACTCATGAGCTCCATCGTGCATACGGCGGTGACCACAGTGGATGACGAATGGGGGCACAGAGGACACAGGGCTGCTGTGTGGGCACACCAGGCTTGACTGGTCAGAGAGGCTGGGGCAGGGCTGCCCTCTCGGCACCTTAACCAACATCCAGCTTTGTAAGAGTCTCCTGTTGGCTTCGCTGTGGGCAGAAAACACAGTCCAGCTTGTAAAAGTTCAGCTTTTCCCTTTTTTATTCCCCTTATTTACATTCATTTTTTCCCCCTAAAAATAAGAATTAAATGAATTTCAGCGTTCTAATTCACACTAGCATGAATCAGGAGCAACTGCTAAGATCAGAAAAAAGTCCCACTTTAGTCTGATTGGAGGCAGTGTCATTGACTCACAAAAACTAAAGAAACACAGTCAGATCCCCGCAAATCAGAGCTTCCCATATAGATGATAATTCCATTGCCTCCAGTGAACAATCAGGCCCATATGGAAAAGACACTACTGAGAAGTACTATAGACCTTGCCATCCCTGTGCTCTGTGGCTGGTGAAAGTGTCATGAATTCAAACGTACAGGCACAGTAATGGCAATCAAGAAATATTTTCCAGAGTCAGGAACTAAGAAGATCCAACTGAGAAGCACAAAGCTCACCCCTGCCTCACTCTGGGACCCCGTGGGGTACAATAGGAAGCACCATGGGTCCAGCTGGCATGGCACAGCGGACACAGAGTGCTTGTGCTCAACAATGTACATGCAGTTCTATGTGAAGTCATGTATATTGCATTTCACTGATTTATTTTAGCAACCCAAGTTTCCACATACTGATGTTAATGTTACAACAGAGAGCAAGCATTTAGCACATCCCAAAATAGATGGATGGATAAAGAAGAAAAAAGTATTCCTAGATTTACTGTGCAGAGCCCATCTTTTTCCCACTGATGTCAGTGAGAGAAATCCACTGGAGTAAGGCCAAGGGGCATCAGTGCTGATAAACATACCTTTAGATTACAGCTGTATTTATTTTTCAACTTAAGAAAATGCGTGCATTTTTTCACGTCTGTTTCTAAGGTGATATATTTAAAATAAATGCCTGAAGTTACTCCATGCATCAAGGGGACGGCACATTGCTAATACAGCCCTGCCAACGTGGAAACATTTCAAAGTTGGACATCATTTGGACTCAGAGCTTTGTTTCAGTGGTGACATGGGACACAGGCAGAGCAGAGAATGGGCACAAGGCTGACCCAACATTTGCAAATGTTGCTTCCTTAATTGGGATCCATTATCATCCCAGTTAGGATCATGTAGGGATCATCCTGCAAGACAGAATGCAGTCTAGCTTGACCTACAGGAACACACAAGTGTGCACTACACAGACCAACACTCTGAAGTCATCAACTTATAGTACAATTCTGAATCAATGTGCTGCAGGATGGGAAAGACCAAAAAGGACTGAATCTGGACAATTGTACTGACATGCAGAGCTTGGGGAGAACTGAGGACTCTGCAAGCCTGAGTCCTCATTTATCCAAGCTGATTTGACAAGACAGGACAGGGCCAGACGGATCGTGGGTGGAAAACTTTTCAGTGAAGGTTTTAGAGCTGTCTGGCATTTCCTATGGAAGGCCACCTCCAAGGAAAAGTCAGCAAACTACTAATAATTAAAGGAAAGCAGCTGTTCTGAATGTGAAAAAATATTAAAATATTTTATCTTCTGTATCTAACACTATTAAATAAATACAAAGTGGGCAATTGCCTTGTATCAGTGCTGCTCTTTTAGAATGACTTGTTATTTCAAAGACATGATAGGCATTGCTGAATGTGGAAGGGAAGGGAGTTTTCATTTTACAGATTGCATTTTGCAGAGATATTTCAAAGGGTCAAATATTGCAAAGGGGAGAGCTGGCTCATTCTACTCACAGAATTGGTATTAACATCTCCAGAAGAACATCATCCAAAGGTGAACCTTTGGATCATGTGCTTTCCTGTAAATCTCTTCCACAGCCAAGACCTTCCCTCAATGGCCTGTGCAGAGCCTGTTGTACACCTGGGAATGTTGTTGAGTAGAAACTTGTGGTTTGACAGTCAGTAGTCGAGATTCAGGGCTAATGGCACGAAATGAATCCTAGTGTCATACAGAAGAGCCTCCTTTGCCTTTTCCCACCAAGGTCTCACCAGGAGTTAGCAATGTCTGACAAAGCTATCTGAGCCAGCAGAAGGAGCCTAGAGACATCCCTATGGGCAAGACCCAGAAATAAAACTTTCACATATGTAGACACTTCTGAATAACGTCTGAACAATATAAGTTAATGAATGCTGATCTACCCTATAACCACAGAGTTACAAAAAACCTCAGGGTCTTCCCAGTAATACAGTTGGCATGACACTAAGCTCACATTTCTTTCTAAAACATCACCAACTTATCTTCCTCGTGGGTCTTATCAACATCGGATAAGACTCAACAAATAATCCTATATTTATCAACAGGAAGGAAAATGCTGCCTGTGAAGTGAAGCTTTCCATTACTTATATGAAAATGCATTAAAAACTGACAACCAATAACCACTTCATCAGAGAGAGGGAGGGAGGCTGTAATGGCAGTGGGTTTGGTGCTTTGGTTGTTTTTTTTTTTTGTTTGTATTTATTTTTTTTGCTTGGAGTCAGATTGAATTATTCAGAGTTCTGGGGCTCAGCACAGTCACCTAATATTGCAAGCACATGGTTGTGAGATGGGTCTCCCAGTCTCTACGAACCAGATCTGAGGGGCTGAATAACAACCTGGAACTGCAAAAGCCCTCTGAAGCACAGGTTCTCCCTAATCCACTGAAACTGACCTTGAGCTGTTTGGTTTTCTTTGTCCAACAGCAGCATCTGCTGGACACCGTGCAAATTGCAGTTATTTCCGAAATCCCTTTCGGTGAGTTCAACGTTCTGTTTTCTCATCTTTTCAGTAACAGGTAATCAATAGGTGGGGAAACAGCAAAAACAGTCACAGCCTTCATTCAGCACCTGAAGCCCCATAAACCAGGAAAAACATGTTGGAAAAAGTCAAGTATTTCATTACCAAAGAGGCTTCTAAGGAGAGAGAGTGAAAAATTGAAGGAATAGCTAGGTTTTTGTCTATTAATGCACAAATTTGAGAAAAGCAGCCTATTTTCCTTTGGTTTATTTATGTGAAAAAGAAGACAAAAGGAAAGAGAAAAGGTTTGAACTCACTGCGCAGTAGAGATGTCAGAAGTGCTGGGGGAGACTGTTTACATAACAGAAGGCACGTGCACAAGAGCAGGAGGTGGCAGAAGGATTGCAGTGCCATTCTCTGGTGAAGGAGTCCTTCAGCAGGGTGTGAATTTCCTGGCATGCAGTCACCTCCACCTAAAATGGAAGTGTAGAACAGGACATGCTGAGAAATGGTCTCACACGTTTGGAAAGAACATTTCAAGCCATGCAAGGAAGTGTGGAGGCAACACACCTAGAGATTATCTACCTTACACTTTGGTCATGCAACATTCCTTCACATTGATGCTTTCCTAAAACAATCGTAATGCTGCTTGCCATATTCAAAAGACAAAATCTGAATGACTTGTGCTTTACGTGTGGCTCATCAGGATTTATACTGTGCATCAGGATTCATATTCTGGGAGGATAGAATGGTCCCCTTGGTTGACTGACAGCCACTGAGTGCTGCACTGTCTCTGACTGACTGCCAGCCAGGCTGCTTTTGTTCAGAAAATCCAAACATTTGGGAACAAATGCTCTCTGAAACCTGTATGTTCAACTCATAACTATTTCCTCACATGTGGTTCTATTTGAAGTCAGCAGTTTTGACTGTCATTGAGTGGCAGAGCATTACGATTCTGCCATTAATGAAAAAGAATTTATTTTCAGCTGATCATTCACAGAAAAGAGCCAGTAGGCCTATACTGGTAAAGCAATACCCTGTTGTTACAACTGCCTTCACCTTGCCTTATGCCACGTGTGGGTTTCCTGAGGCTGGAGCCTAGACAATCCAAGTGATACTGAGAGGTACAATTCTTTTCTACTTGCTACAATGTGAGCAGAAATTACATTCCTGCAATCAATAAGCACTGTGTTTATCGGTTGTTGGTTTTGTTTTTCCAGACCACTGGAGGGCAGCATTTGTATAAAAAAAAGAGAGAGAGACCATTTCTCCAATGGACTGATCTATTTTTTTCCTAAATTTTTATATATACTTCTTCAATTCAGGTACAGAATATCGTCTCATGCCAAGATAACTGAAATTAATGAGCTGGATGTCTGTCTACTGTAACTCCATCAGTCTTTCTTGCCAGTTGACACAACTTTGGTACCCTTATCTGTAGGAATTCATGACTTGCAAGATTCACTTACATGTGAAAAACCACAGGCTTTTATGTCTATATGGTAACATGTCCCCATGAGTTGCATAAAGGTGATTGGGACAAAGACTATAGTATAGGCAAATATTATCACAGCAGCTTGTAGATGAAGTTCTCTTTCTCAAACAGAGCATTCAATGTTCCCATTACAAGTGTAATGCCATAGAAATACAAATGTACACAGGGCAGAACATGTGTCACACCAGTCATTTCCTTCATTTTGGAAAGGAAGCATGGGATGTACTTAGCACAGATGTTCTACACTCCAAAGGCGGTCTTCTAGAGAACTAAACGCTTGAAATAGCTTGCAGATCAGAGCCAGCTGTACAAAATGTAGGCCCAAACATGGCTTTAAAAAGCTGCACAAATGCCAATTACATTAAACTATGTGAAAAAAGAAACAAAGTAATGTGCTTAATTAACAAAGCTAGAGATGGAGTCAGCCATTTGGTTTAGAAGTACTCCCAAGAGAGAGGTTAAATCCAACAGCCAGGGCAACTCTGGAAGAAATAAATTAACGTGCTGGGTTAATATTTCAAGCTCTGTGGGAGTGAGCAGTGTGTTTGGTGAGGAGAAGCAAAGGTAAAAATATCACAGGGTGCTATTTTGTTTGTTTGTTTGCCAAGGACACTTCAGCTTCTGCAATTTATTTATTCTTCATGGTGTGCTAGAAAATATGCAAGATAACATAAAATTATCAGCATTACGTCACTGGTTTTCCTAAATTTATCTTTTTGCCACCTGTTAAATCTTATCTCAAGGTCAAGAGAAACCACTGCTTTGAGTGAATGAATTATGGCACAAGCATATTCACAAAAAATACATTAGCAGTGTTCTTTTAATTTTAGTACTATGTACAACCACAGATTAAAGAAGCCTCTTACCGTAGGACTTCTCTGAGAAATAACCTCTGGTGGCTTGCTTCCATCCAGGCAAAACTCACTTATAGCATTACAGGCTCCTGTGGGGGGCTTTGACTTCATCCTGGGCACAAAAGAGGAAGACACTGTTCTACCAAAAGCACTGTTTGGTTCAAGTGCTGAGAAAGGTCATCAGGGCTCAGTTTTCCAACGTCTCTCTTGGTATCCTCTTCTGTAAGAAAGACAACCGGATTAAAAAATTGCAAGCTCCTATTAGTTAAATGCAATCCACCTGAACTCTCCATGTAGAAGTGTAAGCAAGACTTTACAGACCCAACAGCTCAGATCTGTTTTGTCTGGGAGCATGAAGGAATTCAGTTTGACAAATTTGTTCTGGAGCACTGTGGTTAGAGACGTACTTTACTTTTTCATACTGGAATTACAAAGATCCTGGAGAATGTCTTGTAGATGGATTTCATTCTATAGCAGCTTTTTCTGCTCTCATATCCAAGGATTGACCGACAGCTGCCTGGTTCACAATCTTAATACCTGTCATGGTAAGCTCAGGCCTCTAACTCCCGAGTTGCAGCAAGTACTGTGGCTTGAATCTTTTCCAGTGTTCATCTGTTGGCAGCTGTTTCCATCTGTTCTTTCTGAGGCATTTCTGCCCCATCTCCAGGGAAGAGCAGGACTGGCACGCACTGCATTACTTGTTGTGAGCCGCCTGCTCATGTTTTACCTGAATCTGTCATTTTGCCTCATTTGCTCTCTGGCATCTTTTTGCAGCCAGAATTCAGAGTTCTGCTGCAAATCAATGACGAAAAAAATTTCTGTATCTCAGAAATGAACGACAAAATAATGCTCCCTCTTTTAAATGCAAGTTATTGGATAGACAGGAAAGATTGATCAGTTCATTTAACCCTCATGCCTCCCAGGTATGTAGTATTCCTGCATATATGTTTTGTAGCTAAAGCAAAATAACTTTGACATATCTTTGCTTTGTTGTGACTTAAGGCATATGCCTTTCAAGCAATTCTTGACCACCACCATTACATGGGGCTCTGGTGTGTTTGTGTGTTCGTCTGTTGGTTGGTTGGATTTTGCCTCCTTTCTTTTTTCTTCTGGTACAGCATATAATATGGGAAAAAAAAAAAAAAAAACAACAAAAAACAACCAACAAACAAACCCACCAAAAAAACAACTTCTGCTTCCCTATCTTCTATTTTAGACACCAGTGGTTACGTTTCCAGACATGCAGCTGATCTTTTGGAAATCTTTGTTGGCTGAGCAGATGTCTAGCTACATAGGATTCATCTGTTAAGTTTTCCTATCACTACTTATTGCTTGTTAACTTGCTGTCTATGGACTGTTCATTGGCTGGAGTGAATTAAAAGACTGTACTTTTTTTTTTTTTTCTTTTTTTTTTAAGCCAAGGTCGTTAGCTTTATGTTTTCAACACTGAAAGTTTTAATTCATATTTGATATACCATCCCCAGCCTGATTTCCAACTGGATTAAATGCTCTTCAAACCTCTTGGACTTTTGCTGTGTGTGACAAAAAATGAAAGCCTTTATGTCTAAACATTTTTTCTTTCAAACTACTTCAAAATACCTCTAAAAAATTAGACACGTTCTGCAGTTCTTACTCAGACTTAGTGAGGATGGGGGGGAAATAATCAGTAGGATAAGAGATGTAACATAATGTGGAAATGAAGCTGAAAAAGAGACTCATCCAGGTTTTGTCCCAGTGAGTATTATACACATTTTTGTACATACGGACAAATACACCTGCTAACAACTGTATAAACATACACTCAGGAGAATGGACAGTAATTTCATTGAATTCCCACACCATCTTTTCTAGGATGCACTGTTCCTTTCAGGATGTATTTCTCTGCTTGCTTTATGCGATAGTCAAACTGAGCTACAGAAGCACAGCACCACTGAGTACTTCTGCATGAGATCTCTTAATCTGCTGAAGGGATCTTAAGGGATTAACATAATAAACCAAATAAAAGGCTGAAACACTTTGACATTAATTTTAGGAAGCAATATTTTTCTCTATGTTTTAAATAGGCTGGATGTCTGTAAGCTGGAGAACAACTTTAAAATAACCTGTAGAAATATGTTTTGTTTTTAATTACAGGCTGGAAAATTTCACAGAAGACTGGCCCTTATGGATTTGCAAACTGGGTACCCCTTTTCTCTCATCCCTTCATAGGAAAGCCAGTAAGTATGCTCCTGCAGGCTCTGTTGCAGAACAGGCATCCATCCTAAAAGCACAGAAAGGCCCAGCTTTCCATGAGAACAGAGCCTAAATTAGGAGGACACACTTCTGAATTCTTGTTGGCCAACTCTGAGCACCTTGTGCCACCATGATATTTCTTTGCTTCCCTGTTATTCCCTAACCCTTTACTTCAAGGATACCTACAGGCGGGGAGTACATCTGCAAAGCCTGGCAGAACCCACCCATGAATCATTCCATGAGTAAACAATGACTAAACAAGCCGTGTCTTAGGAACAAGCATAGCACTGTGCTTAGTAAGCCAACCATTTAAATACAGACCTGCTGAAAATCTTGTGTGCTAGCAGGAACATCAGCCACTATCTGCTGGGCCAGTACAGCCCTTCTGCACTGCGATTCCTAGAGAAGGCTTTTTCCCACAGCCAGGAACCTATGGGTGGAGCATCTTCCTGTTCCCTGGAGCACAAAGCTACAATACATCCTGGCACTATTAGCTCTGATCGAGCTCTCATTGGAACAATAGACTGCTGGTAGTGCTGAGCCACAGGTTCAAAAACAAACAAAAATCAGGAAATCTACATGCCCAACAGCTGGCTGAAGATTTGTGTTAGAATGTGGATTTTGCTTTCCATTTACTCGCACTTGTATTGTATAAATCCTGTTTACTTACAAAAGAAACACAGTCCATTTTAGCCTTAGTGCCAATTGAACTACAACCATATGCAGCATGTAAGAATTACTTCAACAGGATTAAACGTCATATTTCATGGCACAGCCCACATAAATAATCACTAAGCCAGAGAAAAGCAGAGACATCTCAAAATTATTGATCCATGTCAAAAAGTGAGGAGCTGGGTTAATCAAGAGATTTAACCAATGCTTTAAACGTTGGAGTCAGCACTGCTCAGATTTATTTCAACTACGCTTACCTTTCAACACCCAGCTTTATGAACCATTTATACCAATAAAGATTTACAGGCTATTTTCCTTCTTGTTTGTCTGAGAACATTTCAGTTGCTGCTGCAGACTCAGTGTAAGCTTGAGAAATAATAACAGTTGTGAAAAGTGAATCATTCAACAAAAGTAAACCTCCCGTTTCAATTTAAAAACAGAGAAAGAAATGTTCTAATTATTTGGATGTATTAGAGAAATAGTCAGCTGTTAGGCAAGCATGTGTTTTGTGCATAATGCAACATGTTCTGTCCTCTTCCATTAGAAAGAGACCCTCATTTTTGCATGCATGTGGTCAAATGAAAAGGATGTACTTGAGGCACTGAGAACGGCACACTTTGCTCAAGAAAAGACCAGTGCCTCCTGTTCTGTATTCTGTAAATAGTCTGTGTGATGGGTTTGTGCCTATTGCTATGTTCATGCACCTGCAAGTTGGCTAAGATTTTAAAAACGCCACCCACCCCATCAGCAGACTTTCATTTTCAGAAGGAAAAAAAAAAGTTCATTAGGTCAATCTCAGAAAGTCAAGGATCTCATAGCACTCCCCAGAACAGATCAACTACAAATAAAGCAAAGCCAAATCACTAGCCACTTTTGGAACTGCAGTGGTAGCACGTGGTAGGAGCTACACAGTTCAGCTCTACGTGCATGCATTTACTCTTTTGAACATGCAGATTTAGAGCCTTCAGGATTCCTGCACTCAGCTCCTAGTAACACACATTTAGCAGCTTCTATAAGCATGTTTTCGCTGACACGAATCTTCCAATATTGTAAGTTGACTTTTCCTCATCACCAGCTGCTTGTTTTGTTGGATCTCTCTTAGATCAGCATCAGGAAGACAGAGACTAATCTATACCCTTCATAGAACAAAGCATCACATTAGCAAAGCTGCATGCCTTATTTCAGTTACTGAAAGCAGATTTTTGCTGTGATTTTGCTCCATGATTTCTTGAGGATGATTTCTATGTTAGGGAATGTTCATATAAGATAAATCCTGACACTTTTACTATGGTCTTGAGTAAAGTATATCATGAAAATCATTTGAGGTTAATACATGCTCCAAGAACAGCACAGTGCCTGGCCCAGCCCACTTATGTGCTGCTTTCAGGCAGGTGCTGGCTCTCAGGCAGATTATAGCCATTTTTAGTGTTCACTGCTGCTCTCTCTCCCTATGAGAAATAGGGTCTGGACAGCATCCCAGGCCTTCAGAAAGCAGAACATTCCTGCCACCTTGCCTTGTGTGCATGTGCAATCTCACACCAATTTACTCAGTTGCACCTCCCAGGAACTTTCAGTGAAATCAGATCATTGCAGGTGGGAATTCCACTAACTTAACGGAACGAGTAAAGACCTGTGATGATCTCTAACATAACATGATATCACTTTCTTCTTTTTTTTTTTTTTTCCCCAGGACAATTTTCATTTGTCTCACAGTTTGATATGCATCGGTTCAATACCGATATTTCTACACTGGAACTCTTTGTTAAGGATCCTAAAGGGATTCTTAAAACAACCTTCACTCACAATCGAATGCAGCCCAGTACAAACGGATGGAGAACAAAACGCAGTCAGCAGGTGCAGCACAGCAAATAGTTCTCAGCTCACAGCAAAGCCAAGCGATATTTGAAGAACACAGATAAAAACGAAGTACATATTTAAGCAAAATTTAAGTAACCATATGAAAATAACCACCAAAGCACTGGAACAAGCTGCCAAGAGAGGTTGTTGTGGAGATTCCATCTCTGGAGATACTTAAAATTCCTCTGGATTCTTCCCTATGCAACCTACTGTAGGGAACCATTAGCAGAGGGGTTTGGACTAAATGATCTCCCGAGGTTCCTTCCAACCTCTATAATTCTGTGCTTCTGTGAAGAAAGGGAAAAAAAAATGCCCAAACCTAGCCAGGTAAGTGTGCAGGGGTTGCAGTGCAATCTGTCTAGCTTCTATTTCTGTGACTAAAAGCAGGATGACTTCTTTTGAATCAGGCTTTGTGACTGTGATGTGAGCCCTTCAGGCATGCGGCACCTCTGTGTCTCCCTCAGTCAACATCAAGCAACAACAAATTATTTTCTCCCTCGTTCTCATTTTTTTCCATGGAAGGCTTTCATCCAACTATTGATAGTCCAAAAGGGTAAATCTCACCTTGCAGAAAAGTAATATCATCTTTGCAAGTGCAGCTTTGTTTGTTTTTAAATCAGTTTCAAGGACAGAGTGAGTACATTGCATGTTGAAGTGCATCACAGCTTTCCATTTGATTCCAAATGATTTACAAAGATCAATATTAACAGACAGCAATTCACAGCATGATGTAATCTAGAACTGATAAAGAACTGCATTGCAATACTGTTGAATTGTCATGAATTTAATACAAGACAGCACAGACTGAGTTATAGCATTCGACCATTGCAAAATCGGTGCTCCAACCCTGGCTGCTTTTTGTTTTGAGATTATAACTCTCAGAAATAAATCTCTCCCTCTCAGCTTCCCCCAGCTTTAAAACATTTTAAATGTGCTCTCAGATGTATTCATAGTTGTACATAAAGTCATAGGTTTTATAAATGTCTCTTTTCCTTCTTTATATTGTCACTTTTCTTAGAATTGGTCAATAAGTTTTTATAAGAAGCTGTGTCTTTGAGTACAAACTGGTTGATGAACTCTGAATGGCAGGCTTAAATTTAAGGAGTGAGTGTTTCATTACTTATCACTACAGTTGGTATGTCCTTGTTAAGTACCTCAGGTACTCTCAGGTATGCAAAATGAGACACTGTTATACTAGGAAAGTACCAAAGCATAAAGCAAAGCTTCCCTGTGTGTTTCTCGTGCCTACACAGCATTCTAAAATTTTGATCTATCAAAGAAAACAAAGCTATAATTTTGCTCAAAGGTGAATACTTACTAAATACAGAAATATTAGGAAATAAATGCTCAGTCATCCCCCCCCATCCACTGAAAAGAAAACTCCTTTTAAACCCTTTTGGAGATATGATTAGAAATCACTGCAATTCTCAACTGTATTATTAGGTAGAGACTTCTTTCTGGAAGACAACCTACCTTTCATTGTATCCTGTTACCCTGGGGATGCTGAAGCATAGGTCAGCAAAGGTGATGCCAGGACTCCAGAGACAGAGGCGAAAGAAAGACTTCCTCTGCCTGTATCATCACAACACAGGAGGCAGTAGGGTGACCTAACACAAAGGATAAAATTAGTAAGGGGACAGATGATCTTTTGCATAGGAGTTTGAAAAATAAAACAGATCTATGGCTCAAAGCTGTATTTCCACTGTCACCACTGAAAGCGTTGATTCAGATGAACAGCTAAGGTTGTAAGCACTCCCAGTGACTTTAATAGGGCTGCTCAAAGCACATCTATTCTCTCCTGAACAGCAGCTGTGCAGCTCCAGCCTCTCACATTGAAAAGTCTTTCTGAACTCTACAGCTGTTTTTCTCCTACTCACACCAGGCTTTGGTTAGCCACAGCTCGAGGCAGATGACCATCAAAATCTGTCACCAGTATCAGCTAGGGAAATAAAACACAATTCTGAGGCCAACATCATTTGGGAATTTATGATAACATTACCTCCTCCTGCTGCTGTTTTACCAGAATCCTTTTCCAGACTGTGATCTCCTTGCTCAATCTACCAAATCCGTGCCTCCCACACAGGTCTCCCAGAGCTCTTAAAACTGTTTTCATTCCTTTTTAGCACGTAAATCTTAGTAAGCTTAACTGCTAATTTAACTTAAATCTGACAAGAACTAGCAGAGAAAAATAAGGTGATTCCTGGACATGCGTATCTACCTTCCTATAAAGTCCTCCCTGCACAACTTCTTTTTCCTGGGTAGAGAAAACACCCAACAGGGATACACAGAGGACTTTTTTCAGGTGGTTGACATGAAACCCAAACTTTTACTCTTTCATTCATTCTTTAATTGAAGTCAGTGGAGCTATATGGGTGATGCTGCTTCCACAAGCGAGTGCATCGTCTGTAACACAAGTCTGAAAGCAGAGAAGAGGAGCCACTGCTACTGAAACTGAAAAGGCTGAATGCCTGACTGTGATAAATATATACATATGTTCATCTCGTGTGCACACTGGATTACAGAACCTCATTACAGCCCTGGAAAACACTGCAGAGTTAGGGGAGATCCTTCAGCATCCCAGCAGGTGGAGGCTGGTGAGACAGAGCAGAGGAATGGTTGCAGCACCATTATGGTTCAGTGGGGTGAGAGGAGCCAGGAGTGCCACGATGCAGTTTGGTATTGAACAAGCCTCTGTGGAAAACATTTTATCCCTAAATTTGACAATCTTTGAAAATGATTTGGTTTCTTTTATCTGTTGTAGTCCAAACCTTTATATCCATGGAAAAATATTTTGTTAAACAAAACCAGAATTTTATATTGCTACCAGGCAGGCTCCTGGCAGCAAAGTTGTTGTTTTTTTTTTGTCAATATGATGTTACAGTCTACGTTCCTTGTTTAATAAAGATCTTATTTTCTGATACTTCACCTCCCAAACTGCAATATAAGCTTTGGAAATGATGCTATCTTTCATTTTCCCCATGAAAATAATGTATAAACACAAACTTATGTTTCCACTGTATGCTTTTAAGACAGTTTCCTGTTTTTGCAGCTGTCTTGCTCCAATCCTCTGCTTCCCCTCACCCACAGACCTATGATTTGGAGCCTTCTCACTCTCTTTTTGAAATACTCTGCTCATCTGCGACTGCCAACTCTCCTTTATCAACTGCAGCCTTTGTATCTTCAAAGAAACCTTGCAGGTCACTTAAGCATGGCCTCCCCACCTGAGCCCATGAAAAACGCCTTTGAGCAAACTTCCAATTTCTTAACGCACGCTTTCAGGTTCTTCTGAGGTCCTGCAGCACGCATGGACAGGCAGAGAGGAAGATGGAGTGCCAGAAGCTGCAAGGGGCTCCTTTCATCCTCACCGCCGCCTGAGAGCTCAACACTGATGTTCCTACAGAGGAAATGCTGATATGGGTAATGGAAGGCAAGACTAAAGGGCTGCGAGAGGACCTCAAATTTCTTCTGGATTAACCCCCATGGCCCTCAGAACCTGCCCTGCTCTGCTTCCCCTTGGCCCCTGGATCCATCACCATAAGAAACGATAGGTGAGTGGGACTATAAGACAATTACCATCATTTTATCAACAAACTACAATCTTCATTTCCTTTCTCTTTCCAAATTTCAGGTTCGAGCTCACCACTCTCCTCTCATTCTATGCTTTCCTGCTGCCAACTCTCAAGGACTTTGGATGGCCTTTCTGTGCTGGGGCTTCTCAGACCCCTCCCTGTACCTCAGTCTTTCATGTTCAACCCCAGCACTCAGCTGCTGCCTGGCCGCTCTTCCTGGAGGCTCTGTCAGCAGCTGAGGGTGGCTGCAGTGCAGCATTGCGTTGGTTCAGCCTCATGTTCCTTAACTTCACCGTGCTTCGGATTTCCGTGCTCTTTTTCCCACAGTTCAGGCAGACAAACATCCAGCTCCTCTGGCCTTCCTTCTGTCCTGCCAGCATCGTAACCAACCTGTTGCTATTCACGCAGGGGAAGCAGGCATTCAGGCCTCTCCGGTGTATCCTGCCACAGCTCCTGCAACGCTTCCCTCAGCACCCAAGCTGCTGCCACGCCCGTCTCCTTCCCCTGCACACCGCACGGGACACGTACCAGGGCAGACGAGGGGTTTTGCCGCTTTGCACGAAGGTGAGCGGCGGGGATTCACCCCAGCGCCGCCGAAGTCGTCCCGGAGACGCCACTCGGGCGGGCTCTGAGACGGGGGCACGGGGCACCGCTCCCGCTGGCGGGCAGCTCCGGACTCTCGCCGTGAGGGGGGGGGGGGGTGAGCGGGCGCGGCGCCCTCGGGGCGCGGCCGGCATTAGGACCCGGCGCGCGGCGGCGGGAGGGAGCGGCGCGCCTGCGCGAGCGAGCGGGCGGGCTGCACCGAGCCGCCGGAGAGCGGCGGCGGCAGCGGGAGGAGCGGCGGCGGCGTCGCGGGTCCCCGCCGCCCGCACCGGCCCCGACCCCGGCCAGGCAGCGCGCTCGGCACAGCGAGGAGCGCAGGAGGAGGAAGCGGCGGCGCGGCGCTGTCCGTTCAGCACCAGCGGGGCCCCTCCGCCCCCGCCAGGCGGGGCGGGCGCAGCCCCGCCGCCCCCGACTGCCGCCGGCTCCGACCCCGCAGCCCCACTGCCGCGCGCCGGAGGGCACCGCCGCTGCCGCGATTTTTCTTTTTTCCTTAGTATTTCTTTTTTTCCCCTCCCTCCCTCCTGGGTGTCTTGGCCACATCCAACCGGCAGGGACCTCCCCCTCCGCCCCGTCCCCGCTCCCCAGCCTCCGCAGCTCCCGGAGCATGTCCCCGCCGCCCCTTCCCGCCCCACCGCCGCGGCCGCAGCCTCCGCGGCCCCCGCGCCCCTGACTGAGCCGACGGCGGCGCGGCCCCGGCAGTCCCCGGCCGCGGGCGCCGAGCGGGCGCGGGGCCCTGACCCGGAGCGGGGCTCGGCATCGCAGCGCCTGCCGCCGAGCAGCCGTCCCCTCGCGGGCTCGCCGCCCTCCGTGCTCGCTTGGATGAGGCTGCGACATGCCTGATAAGAGACGAGATGGGCCAGGGCGACGAGAGCGACCGCATCGTGATCAACGTGGGAGGGACTAGGCACCAGACTTACCGCAGCACCCTGCGCACCCTGCCCGGCACGCGGCTGGCCTGGATCGCCGAGCCCGATGCCCACAGCCACTTCGACTATGACCCCCGCACGGATGAGTTTTTCTTCGACCGGCACCCGGGCGTCTTCGCCCACATCCTGAATTACTACCGAACCGGCAAGCTGCACTGCCCTGCTGACGTGTGCGGGCCCCTGTACGAGGAGGAGCTGGCCTTCTGGGGCATCGATGAGACCGACGTGGAGCCCTGCTGCTGGATGACCTACCGGCAGCACCGCGACGCCGAAGAGGCTCTGGACAGCTTTGGTGGGGCGCCCCTGGATAGCAGCGCCGAGGACGGAGACATAGATGGCACCGGAGACTCTGGTGATGGCGAAGAGGAGCTGGAGATGACAAAACGCCTCGCGCTCAGTGACTCCCCGGATGGCAGGTCTGGAGGCTTCTGGAGACGGTGGCAGCCTCGCATCTGGGCGCTCTTTGAGGATCCCTACTCCTCCAGATATGCAAGGGTAAGCTACGCAACCAGCACCCTCACAAAACGCTTCTCCCCTCGGTCCCACCTCCGCCCGGTGGCACCAGGCTTAGTGCCACAGGCAGAGTAGAGCAGGCATCCCAACAACTGTATACAGGGCCTGGGGATGCAGGCCACACTCTCAAGAAAGTCCCATGTGTGGGGCCCAACTGGATGCCGTGGCATGAGCTCATGTACTTACGTGAGCTTCTGAGACCCTTGTTCTCCAGCGGGCTCCTAGTAATACACAGCATGGGGCAGGTCCCATTCATAGGCCAGGCAGTCCTGTGGGAGGACGGAGATCTCTGTTACACCAGGTATTTCCCTCCATACACAGGCTTCCACAGTCAGCTATGCCCCAGCAGAGAGGCATCTACTCCAGCCCTCTTCCTGTATGAGATGGAAAAGGGATCATGGAAACAGGGAGCTTGGAGAGCTGCTTAGCTTGGACTGGAGAGGCTGTCTGTTCCCTTCTCTTTTCTCATACATATCATGTTAAATATTTATGATCCTGCTTCTCCGAGAATGGATAATTCAGTTGCTCACTTACCTCCCCACTCTGTCTTTTCCCTTGAGGGAAATGCAAAGTATTAATCAGAGGAGAGGGTTCATTCATGGTGAAAGGACACTGTCTGGGAGGCTTCTCACCTGGCTACCAAAGGCCAACCTCTCCCTCCCGGTGCCGGCAGTTTTGGAAAGGGAATGCACACATTGGTTCACCACATAGATGGCAATAAAGATGGCCCTAAATAGGCACCCAACTCCTCTAAGGAGTGCCTTGGTGCTTTTACATATGGGAATGGTGACACTGATTAGGGCCTGATTCTGCATGTGCAGTCAAATGTAAAGAAAAGATCAAGTTCAGAGAAAGAGAGCAGGATTAACCCCTAAGGCATCTGTCTTGGTAAGCAGGAGGGATAGGTGGAGGACAGTGCCTTCAGAAAGTCATCAGCTTGGACAGGTGTCACTTCTCTCCTAAACGTACCTTTATGGAGGTATAAAATTGCTGCTGGCCCTCCATGGTGACGGTTGGTGCTTCAGTGTGGGAGGATAAACATTGTTCCTGAGGAGGATCAAAGGAGTCAGCAGATTAAGGAGCAAACAGGATGGGTGGAGGGAAGTGGAAACACAGGGCACAGAGATAGGGAAGCTGCCTGGACATGAATGGGGGGGCACCGCAGCTGCTGAAGGCTGCTGAGCTGAGCAGAGATCTCCGTCAGGGAGCCGCCAGGTCTGCAGGCTGAATGAATGGGAAAAGCTGGAGCAGAGCCTGCACTTACATCTTGGTGCATTTCTAAACGTTCTTGTTTGCATACCCTTTGGAGGTTTCCTCCTTGAACAAAGAAGTGAATATTTTAAATGAATTCTTTTAAACAGCATGGAGGGTAAAGGAATAATAAAATATTTACCACAACATGAAAGGATGATGCTGTTGAATTGCAGCTTTCAAATCCCCGATTTCTGCCAAGGGAACATGGACACAGAGAGGGAAGGCTGGAGGGCATCCTTCAAATGGCTTCATTAGCTTCCTTTAATCAAGCCCAACATTAGCAGGCGTTAATTTGAAGAGCAGATCTCTAGTGGCCAGGAATCTGTCGGTAAATAGATCTCAGGTCAAAGCAGTGTTCTTGTCCAAGATGTTGTGGAATGGTCCAAAGGCTAAATGGATAAAGCTGCTCCAATGAAAAGGCTACAGAGACTAAAACACCGTTTTTCTTGGAAGCATTCCAGTATTTTAGTTTAGAGGGCAGAATATATGACTGATAATGAGTCTTTCTTTGTGATCTGCAGGCTGGAATCCTAGGAGGATATAAATCCCATTTCCTAATTCTCTATGGGGATGGGGTATTTCCATTTAGAAACAGGCATTTTATAGACAGATTTTTTTTTCCAGTGGTTGCCATATCATTTATTCACAGTTACATATGCATACGCGGTAGAATTCAAGCCCTGATTTCCCTTTAACTCCTTCCTTCCCTAAAGGATTGTTAACTATAGAAAACACAAATTCTGAACTTAATGTATATACTGAATATTTCATAGGTTAAATACCATTCCTTACCTTGTATCTATGGAGACACAGGCTCTATGCATTAATATTTTGTATGAAGGAAGATGGCTTTCATCATCAACACATGCACACACTGTCCATTAAGAAGACATTAAAAGACACTTAACATTTTCTAATAAAAGCCATACGTTATGGTTATGGATGTAAAAAGAGATGGGAGTCTGATTTATGCTCCTGTAACCTAATGACACACACTGCAAAAAGATCTCAAGCTCACAATAGCTAATTTACAGTAAAATAATTGATAGCATCATTAACAAGTGAATGGTATATTAAAGCAATCCTTAGTATAGCCAGGCAACAAATGATGCTGCCTCCCTTACAATTGTGTACGCTGCTTTCATTTGCTAACTGTATCCTAGCTTTGCAAAGATTTAGATTCACACTGCCATTTTGTCAAAAGTTTACATCACAAAATTTGTCATCCTAATACATCTTAGACCTGTAATAGTGATGATTACTGTAAACATATATATTGGACACCAAACGGTACGTCTGAGTAACATCTTAATATAAGCACTGATTTACATAATCCTTATACTGTATTACACTTGGGCAAGTACTAGTACTAGGAACGTGATACATGAATGTTAAGTGAAACCCTGCAGAAAACAAGATTTCTCTGGACTATATGGGGCACATGAATGCAATGAACATTCAGGAACTGTCTGTGGAAGGCTCAGCATTTACTCAAACCTAGCCATTCCTGGAGGCCTGTGATGAACACTGTTTACAAACACAAGAACCTACAACTACCTTGCCTCACCAGCATCCATCTCATACTAAATATCTGATCTCATTGTAGATCTTGACGTAGGTGGCCAGGGGAGAAGGGAAGAGCACTTCTGTGTTGCAGGCAAAATCAGCTAACTGCACATTTTGTCTGTTCACAAACTTCAGCAAAGCATGAGATCCCAGTTACTAGCAGTTTGTACTGGCTGGGTTTAATTACATTCATGTTTTCTAAATACTAATTTCTTAATATAGTGCTTTCTAAAAAGATCAAACGTAATAAAACTGCTGCATGGGCTTCCAAATCTTATGAGAAGGTGGCTTGTTTCACATCACACCTTGCCTCAGACGCCCATCTTAGTAAAGTAAAGCATAATGCACTTCTCCATAACAGAAAGGCTCCATGTTTTAGGTAACAGAGGCCAAGGCAGGTACCCGGAGGTCAGAACAGAACAGCAGATAAGGTGGTGGAAAAGATCATCTTTACAAAGATACCAGGTATGCATGCAGACAGGTGAGCTTCCAGGTAGATTTTCCAAAGCATCTCCTCAGGCAGCTGAGTGCTGCCTCACATTCCAGGCACCCGAACTGGAGAGCCATTTCTTCAAAGCTTAATAGAAATCTTTTCACATCTTCAGGCAACTTTGAGAATTTATTTTCTGCAAGTAGATGCAAAGGGAAAACCCTGCTCAGAGCTGCACAGAAAGCTGCACAGACTCTGGAGCAGAGTATCTGAGAGTTATGTTGTAATAGTTCCTGCCTTCTGCACTCATTAGATGTCGCAGGCTGCTCTGCACACACACAGTGCATGGAAAATATTTTCCTAGCACCCTGTCTCCTTCATTTTTACATCTGGGCACGCTGTTTGTACACAAGCAAAGCTCCCACTGACTTCAGAGGGAATCTGGCCAGCATGTATCTAACATCTCTGCCCCCTTCCTCCTCCTTCCCAGCAGGATAAGATGGTGCTGGTGTTCAAGCACAGCTGCTAGGTTAGTCAGTGGTTGGGAATTTGGAGCTCTCAGCTGAGATTCCATGTCAGTGCTCACGTTCAGATTGGAGAGTTAAGCTTCATTAATGGATCCTAAGGAAAGCTTTGCAGTCCTTCCAAATAAACACTTGAACTGTTCTTAAACAAAAGCTGGTTGGGGTCCCATGGAAAGTCCTCAACAGCTTGACTTGCCATTCTGGCATACGCTATATGGCTCTGATCTGGAGGAAGAGAGGCTTATGGCAAACATCACTCACTCTTCCCTCCTCTCTCCCTTTGCAAACCTGCTTTCCTCAGCAGGCGATTTCTGAAAGATAAATTTCTGACACAAGGAAGGAGGTAGTAAAAGGATAGCAGGGAAGAGATGAGAAAAGGGTGGTCCCAGGGACTTCTTCCAGCTTTCTTTTGAATATTCTAGAGTGCTTCCACCTTGTTGTGATCATTTCTCTGTACCGAATACATCCTGTAGGTATGAGAAAGGCTTACGGGTCCCGGCTCCTGACAACTGTACTGTCTTGGTGCTGAGAGGCTATGGGGATATTCCTGCTCATCCCTTAACCTGGCCAAGCGCAAGAGAGCATCAGTGCACAAGGAGAGCTTCTGCTGCTGCTGTCCCACAGGACAGCCTAGGGATATTCCAGGAACAGGTGCCTCAGGTGGTCCCACTACATGTGAGCAGATAGGGAGGAAGAGGAGATCCTCTCCCCACCTCCCCTCCCCACAGGCACCCCTCTCCTGGGGGGGTTCTTCCAAGGGGCCCCGGTGGAGCTGCTGTCCCTCCCTGGGCCCTTCTGCAAAGCTTCCCTGCAGAGGCATGTCTAATCCTGCACTGAAGCGATTCTCACTGCACACTGACAATTAACCAGACAGCCTAATTTTAACTGCACGCTGCATTACAGCTCTGCAAAAATGAGAATCCTGCATAAAATGAAGTTTCCCCTGCGCTTGTAGTATAATGGAATTACAGATAGACATCTATTAACCACCATTCTGTCATTCATTATTAACACAGCTCCTAAAATCCCATCTTGTTCCTATTTTCTCCCATCGAGCGGAAAGCTACTACAAATCCTTACATAACCCATGAGGAAGCCGGGTATTGGCTCCTCTGCATGCTGTCCAAAGCAGCCTCTGCCATCCCAGCTGGAAAGCATTGGCCACCTCCCAGGCTCTGTCCCTGCTGAGTTAGCCAAGGTGGGAACAAGCACACTCACAAATAACTCCTGTGAATTGTTCCTCTGGCTTCAGAAGTAATAAATTGTAAAGCCACCGCCAAGAAGAAAAAAACTGATTGTGGCAGCTGTGCAGAATCATGACTTCATTGGTTCAAGTTGTTCAAAAACACACAGGAAGATGTGATGTCTGCCCGCAAAGTCTGACAGTCTTTGAAGTCACAACCTCACAGGGAGATAAGAGGGATGATGTTATCCACCTGACAAATTTCTGGCTGCGTAATGCATGCTTAGCACTTCTAATTCATGGAAGGGTTGTTTTCTAATCCATTTGCCCATTTCCAATTTTATTTCTATTATTTTGAAACCTTAAAAAAGAACGGCATCTGTTGCCATTTTCATAATATTTTTTTAAATCTTACTTAATTATAATGTTTCTAGGTTACAAAATTTACTCGATTTAGCCAAGGCTAAGATTGCATGGATCATACAATCATATGCATACACATATATATGCCTTCCTATCACCACCACCTCCCACAGTGCTGAGTGGGACTTCCATATGAGGAAGGACTTCAGAACTAAACAATCCCAAAATACTTCTAGAAATGTAACCTCGGTGCCACTGAAATCGATGCGAATTCAGCGACCGGTTTCAGGATGGTATTTGGGCTCTTCCGTCTTTAATCCATCCCTACGTGTCTTCAGTTACTTTCCTTGCCCTTCTCCTGACATTTGCTGTTTTGGTTTTGGTTAGGAATGAAAGGCAACAAAATGCTGTATTCTGTGTTGGTGCATCACGAGTCAAAGGATAAAAAGATCTCCGGATCATTTATAATATTTCTATTTTAGAACAGCTCACAAAAATGTGATGCATTAGACTATGCCTAGGAAAATTATTTTCCTAATTTGTTTTTCCTTATTTTGTATGGTCTAGCAGTGAGTGATACTCATCTTTTTAGCTTTTTTAAAATACGTTTCTGATCTGTGTATATTTATGGTACTACTTCAGTACAGCCTATACATACTGCCTTTCTTTTAACATAAGGAGAGATGGTAGCAAATCAGCAGAGAGGGAGCAGCCTTACTGTTGCTGAAATTCAGTGCCAGCATTTCCAGCAGCTTCAAGGATAGAACTGCATCTTCCTGCAGTGTGGTTCAAGATAACAGATTAATTGCAGCGTACTGCCTTTTTAATAAATGGATTGCGTATTTCCATTCCAGAGCACTGAGGTGTGATAGATGTTAGCAATTTATTAGGAATGTACGTATTTAAATATGTATTTTCATAATCATTTAAAGTCCTCAGAATCTTTAGCACATTGCATCTAAACACTGAGCTCTGATATCGACAGAGCTCTTCATAATCTTAATGGCATTTTTCACTGCAAAGGGCTATAGAATACATCCCCATTCAAGCCACATGACTTCAATTAATACTCAATCAAATCATATCCAAGTGCTGTATTTCATAATAAGAAGGGCAAGAGGGGTATTCAGATTGAAAAATTGAGCCCTAATTGATAATCAAGTAAGTAATCCTTTCTCATGCAAATACAGATGGCAAAGCTGAGTTTCCATTTTGTATAGGCTTGATTTAAAGAAATTTCAGTGCATTCTTGTGGAATCACACTAACAGAACAGCCATTTTGAGATCTTTGCAACTGTATTGCAATTAGCTTAGATGCTATATGCTGAATTTGATCTGAGGAAAGAACAGTATTAGAAGGCTGACTGGGTTTTCTCTGCCGAATGCTGCGTTATATAAATATGTGATTCACTCCAAATGGTACCCAGGAGGTACAGTGCTAGGATCGCATGAAATCAGCAATATCTCTCAAGCTATGGAGAACCACCCCCTCTCCCCAGAAGATCAACAAAGCGCTGTCATTTCTCAGATAATTTGTGCATTTCTCTCCTGTGCTCAGTAAGGACCCAGATTTGGCTGTCTGTAGTCTTCGTCTCATAGCAATCCCTTACTCCAGGAATGTCCCCGTTTCCTTCAGGCTGAGCACAAGGCACTACCCAGCACGGGTAAAGGTGAAAGGGCCAGGTCCTAATTGATTTTTATTTCCTTCAGATATGAATTATAAGATATAATGGGGGCTCTAATAAATCATGCTATAAAAATGAAGAATAAATCTCAGTCCGAGGCTTTTTACAGCGATTGCTTATGATGTAAGACCCTTTAATGACAGTAAGTTAAAATTGCACTGTAATGGCTCTTTGTAAATGCAATAAATCTCTGCTTTCAGTGCGCTGCGGACAGCCAGCAATGTGTGTGCTGCACATGATCCACCAGCACAGGCACCGGCTGCTGGCATGCACTTATGTAATTATGTTGATACTTCAGAAGCAGCTGCAAACCTCAGCACTGCTAGATTTACATTGAGGAAATGCTCAGTCGAGACCATCGTGGTGTCTTGACAATGCGAAACAGTTTAAAATATCCAACTGCATTCTTATTTGAAAACCTGGGAAAGAATGCCCC
Source organism: Tympanuchus pallidicinctus (assembly GCF_026119805.1). Classification (NCBI taxonomy): domain Eukaryota; kingdom Metazoa; phylum Chordata; class Aves; order Galliformes; family Phasianidae; genus Tympanuchus; species Tympanuchus pallidicinctus. The sequence goes on from NW_026294747.1 coordinate 11,560,038, forward strand.
TTTTAAAAAGAAGGGAGATGGATTGCTTGCTTTTAAATAACAAAAGGCAAAGCCTAGTCCTGCTGAGTTTTAGGATTTCCCAGAGACAAATATGAGCTACGTAAGGCATTTTGGTCTGCACAACCAAACTGAATACATCTTCTTTACTCAGTTTCCTGTATCATCTACTCAGCATTCACACACACAGGCACGCACACACCAAAACGTGCACAGAAATACACCAACAGAATAACAGCTCGTACTACTGCAGCAGAATCCCTAATCCTGTCCATCTTTGCCCTCTGAAGCATTACCTTTGTTACCCCAGTTAAATACAGAAAGATCTAGTCAGATCAGGTTGCTTATTATTTCACATGCATCAGAAATTCAGCTGCAGATTTCACTTTGAAAAACTCATTCCATTAACCCTATTCTGTTTTTCACCTTGGATTCTTGCACTGTCTTCATTATGCTAGAGCAATTGACAGGTATGAATGGTGGAGGCCACTGTTGTGATTTGTCTGGTCACAAATTAAATGAAAAACTTCAGTCTGAACGTTCTGAATTTATAACAGACTTCAGGAAAATGTATAAGGAGAAATCTCTAAAAATGCTGAGCACCTACAACCTCCAGTGGATTGGAGGTCATGTCTACAGCAGAGAAGGACACAAATGAGGAGCTAAGAGACCTTCAGCCAAATCCAACCCCAATGTGTGGGGACATGAACACAGCTACCACTGATGTTAATGGGATCCAGCCAGAGACCCTTGTCTCTGCCGAAACTTTTCAGGACAAGGACAGTTGTGAAATTGCCTCAACACTAAAGGCAAAAGGACTCACAGCAGGCTTTGATCTCTACTCCAAAAACAAAACAACATATCGGCCACATTGTGCTGTTCCGCTTTCTTTTCTTAGCACGGATCTCCCCGTTGCTTGTAGTGTGGAGTTTTGCAAGAAACCTAGTGACAATACATCTTAGCACTTCTTGGCAATGTGTCCTGCATACTGCAGAACTATTTTAACTCAAGTTCTTTCGGTAGAGCACTTGTCAGGACAAACCTAACAACCTAACTATACTACAACTCAACCATTACCAGATTGAGTCAATTGCTCTTGTTTTTGTTGTTGTTGTCTGAGAGGAAAGGGAGGTAGCAGCTAACTTTTATTCAAAAGTTGCTTAAGCAATGCTGAAATCATGCGTTCAGCTGATAAGAGTTCAGTGTTCATCCTGCCAAGGAGTCCCAAAGGTGCTAGTGATTTTATTAAAAGACCTAAGGTAAATTTTAATCATGTATAGATCTCCTGAAATGTTAGTTATGTCTATGCAGCAGGAAATCAATACTGCAAAAGTGCACTTGCTGTTGCAAAGAAGAAAAAAAAAATCTTTTGGAGAACCTGCTTCACTAAGAAAAGCCCATTTTACTTTGTGTCAGTGTGACACAGACTGAAAGCAAATGTTTGCATTTCGGGAGCATTTCTATGATGCCTTCAACTCCAAAGCACATATTTACCTTCACACATATATAATCATCAGCTATCATAACTCCTAACCAGCACACTGTCTTCAAAAGATATCTGGGATAGGACAACAGGGTAAACCTTTGTTCTGATAGGGCATCTTTGGTGCTCATGCAGACCTGCCCACACACTGCACTTTCAAGATCTCATTTAAACAGAAATATACACAGAGCTACATGGTGTGAGTTTATTATAAAGCAAATTAAAAAAAAAAAACAAAAACAGAGATTTGGACAGATGATTGAGATGATTGCAAGCAATTGAATTAATGCAGATTATCAAGAGAGCATTTGTTAGCAGTTCTAACTAAAGTCATTATGTATGTGCCCTGTATGACTGTGCCTGTTAGTTCTGAAGAAACCACTCTGGGGTTTTGGTTAGCATTTACAGCACACCGGCTGTACGAGGGAAGGCCTCACTCATGTAGCTCAGTGGAGGAACATTTGCAGTGAGGCACAAACACACAAACAGCACTTGGTATTAGCTCATTAATCCACATCATTTGGTTATGTCTCAGCCCACCTCACCTTCTATGAACTTTACTTCACAAGACATTGAGTCTTAGTACGTCATTTTTAAAACAGGAGAACTTTTCCTGGGTTACTTGCATTCTTTGGCTTCCCCTTACAATGCATGCGTTGCAGTAACTAGCACAATAGGCTTCAAATTTCCACTGAGACCTCGAGATGCTATTGCCATAAAAACACCAAGTCATCAATAACCATATGTGGAAGGATTTTGTACTATGCTTAGATAGTTTCCCAAACGAACCTGGACTAGTGGGGGAGAACACCTAAAGCTAGGATCCTTCTCAGGGTACAATGTGCATATGAGATGTACCAACCAGTGCAAGGACAGCAGGGGGTGGCACCCTCATCCCTCCTGCATCATGGGGACTTAGCACTTAGTTCCTGCATCCTTGCTTCCAAAGCCATACTTGTGAAAGGATGTAGCCATCTGAGTACTAATTTACAATTCTCCAAGCACAAGCCCTGCAGACTTAATTTTTTCAGATGCACATTAAAACTTACCAGTTGCCTACAGTACTGCTTCTGCATGTGCCCAAAATTACCTTAGTACTGCTAATAGCTACCTTTTATCCCAGTCTCATTAATGCTGACAACTTTTTGTCACTAACAGGCACAGTCCTTTAAATGTACTTGAGCACACCAACTACAGACAGAATATAAGCTGCTTTCAGAAATGTGCTGAAAACACTAGGATCCTAGTCTGTGTGCAAGTTTCCCTTACAGAGTAATCCAGAGGCTATGGAGGGTTTGGTGTCTTTTATTTCTTTTTTTTTGCTTGGAATATGAAATTTGAAGTTCAGTAAATTTCTATAATTGCGGGGTTTCGTATTTTCATCTGTCTCTGCTCAAGAGACTTCCTGACTTAGAAAACTGCATCATCCAGACAGTGAAATTGGTAGCTTGTACAGCTTGAGGAATTCACAAAATAATACGGTGGGTACGTGACAGAGCAGCATTTCCCAGAAAGATGGAACTAAGAAACTGTCTCATGTGATAATTCTATGCTGACTTCAGCAAGGTTAACAGTTAGCAGATAATAGATACAGGTAGTAACGTTGCTAGAGACCGCTCAGCTTAAGTTTTGTAGTTCTTTATGTTCAATTTCTCACTAGTTCAGAGTTAGTTCCTGTTACGAAGTGACCAAATGTCATCAGGTGGCTCCACAGTGAGCTTTAGGGGTCTCTGCACAGTCTCTATGGAGAAGGAAGGTACAAAATATACAAAAAAGTATCATCTCAATGGACATAGAGAGGATTCTTGTTATCCCAGAGCCAAGGCAGTTCTGCCACGCTGGAATGCGAGCTCCCAAGTGAGCGTAAGGACACATTGCATGATTTGTTCTGAACAGACCTGTATTTCCCAAGGCTATCAGTCACCTTATAGTCATGCCATGTAAATACAAGTATTCTCAAAATCTCTGAAGGCTGCGTTTTCATCAATATTTTAACATAAACATTCTTTTCATTTAAACTGATATTGATCTTTTGCATTTTATTACTTTTGAATGTTTCAAAGTGCATTGAAGAAAAGCAATCTCAATTAAACTACTGCCAGGATAAGCTTAACTTGGAAAAGCACTGGAACCAGTCTTTGCAAGGTTAGTGCCTTTTACAGCACATACACCTTAGCTCTGGAATAAACAAATAACATAGAAATAAGTGATCAATAAGCATTCCTGCTATTACATTCACTGCCTTCAAGATACACACAAAACCAGTCCAAAATCTTAGTGGAAACTATGAAAGGTAGATTGTTAAGTCTCTTCCTACTGTAACTTACCTTGTATAGGAGTCTTGGAAAGTTCTCCCATGAAGCAGAGGCAGTTCTTCAGTTTTGCAACACTTCATCAAATCTTCTCCTGCTATAATAGAAACAATTGGGATAGAATTCAAAAGTGACAAATATCGGAAAAACAAATCGGTGCTTCAGTAGCTTTGTTGTGCAGTCAAAAGAGCAAAACATTGGCACAATAAAACATCTTTAAAAATGATTTAATTAAAACAAGATACAGCAAAAGAATAAATGCAATCGTAAGAATTGTTGTACGTAACCACGGCACCAAAAAGAGGAATAAATAAGAAATGATGTTTTAATCCACAGCGTTTGGATTTAGGATTTAATTCAGTGTAACACCTTATTTTTATACCCCGATGAAGAAAAACAAAATAAGAAGAAAAGATTTTGAAATGTGAACATCGTTGAACACTTTAAAACCACCACGTTTACCCCATTTAATGTATGGCCATAAAGCCACATTGCAAAGTATTCTCTAAAGGAATCTGCCTGTCCCATTTCCCAGACCTAAGGAAAGACCTGCAGGGTAAAACTCCAAAGAACATTACAGTTTAGCTTCACTTATGTGCAATGGACTAAAAATGAATACTTAATATTTATATGAATCATTGTCAGTGTCAAGTAAGATGAAGTTTTTAAAAATAGAACCAAATCAGGGAAAGAGATTTAAGACTCAGTGGGTAAATGCCACTTTATGTACGGTATTATTTATAGGCGTTTTTCTAATCTGTTCTGTCATCTTGTCTCTTAGATTATTAGAAAGGGAGAAACTGGGAACTACGGCTAATGCAGATGCAAAAGAACCTTGCTGAGAACAGTGGCACAAATATGAGCAAAAGCTGGAAAATGTGGAGCTGTGCTTGTTGATCTTTTATTGTCTGTGTGTACTACAAGAAAACCATTTCAGCCTATTTTGTATATATAATCATCTGCATGAAGTAGCCTTCTGCACTTCCTTCATTCAAGTAGTATTTCTCAGTAGCTGTATGGTGGGAGCAGCATACACAGTTGTTCTTTGATTTTATGGCATTCCTTGCAAACATAAAGTTAACTAGCTCTTGACTTCAGTGGCAAGGTCCAGTTCAAGCCATCAAGGATTTTAATCTTCTCTCTTTTTGGCAAGACAGTCCTAAATTTATTTTAGCAGGAAGATGTATGTGTTTACAGGTGTGAGAACTGTGGTCAATGTAAGCAGAGATCCTAGACATGAGCGTGAGGAACAGCAGCTCTTTTTTTAGCCACCATGATATCCTGTTTGTGTTCTTCATCCCAGGAGCCCAGGAGGTTTCTGCCAGCCTAGCAGGCGATTTCCACTTGCAGTGGCTGTGGGCATGTCACCAGTTCTCATAGCTGCAAAACTTCTAGTAGAAATCCCTTTTTCTGTGGCATCCCCAGCTGTCCATTTTGACAACTTGAGCAAAAGAAAAAAACCAAGATTTCTGCTTTGTGGCTGTGCACAACTTTGTCCAGATACAGCAGAAGTTTGGTGTAAAGATTTCTCTAAAAGAGCTGCAATGTACACAGATGGCACAAGGCTGAGAAAGATCTTCAGGAAAAACTCAGTAGATGATTTATAAGCAGAAAATACCTTCCCAAGCCCTGTACCAAGTTTAGTGGAGACCAAAAGCTGTAAAAGCAATAAGATTTGGATACGGATGGAAAATGAATCTTCTCATTCATTACCTGTGCTGCTTGTGATGCGAGCTGTAATCAAGAACAAATTCCAGATGACACAAAGCCATCAAGCTGCAAAATCCCTGTTAGTGCTCACTGCAAGTCCTCGTCACAGGCCTGCTATTAAAATGCCCACAGGCCACAGAAACACTCCCAAGCCAAGCCATTAGCTCCAATGACAAACTCTACTAGTTAAAAGTAGTCAGCACTGACTTGTAGCTTAGAGTATAATCCTCTTTTTAATAACTAACAAACTAAGAAAAAAGGATCTCTCTTTCTAATATCCTGTGTGTTGTTATTTCTAAATTTCATCCCATGTGTTTTGCTTGCAGTCCTTTAGCCTGTTTGAGGTGTGCTTTTCTTATTTGTTTGTAAATCAGTTGAGAAAAAAACAGGCTTCTATGTAGATCAGGAAGATAAGTGCTTGCTTGTGAACTTTCATCACACGATTCTCCACCTGGCTTTGCATTTCTGTAGCTCTTTCTGGATACGGAATTGCTCTCCCTTTAGAGAGATCAACATCTTGTCCTTCTGGCTGTGCCCCTTTCACCCGGAGTCTGCGGCACCAATTATGTTTTTAGGCAATGTTTGTCACTGGATAACTGACCAGCAGCACAGAGAGCACAGGCTTATGCAGGAGGAACAGCACTCATCAGCAGACATTCAAAAGACATTGTGTTGAAGCAGAAGTACAGAAAATTGCAGGTCCAGTGTAAGCAATAAGGAGGAAAATGGAGGAAACGGGACAAAGCAACATGAAGACAGGCTTTAGAATTAGAAGAACAGATGACTGTGAGAATGGGGAAGTCCTGCTCTTCAATGTTCTCTGCCAAAGAACAGTGCTGGGACACTGGAAGGGGAAAGCAGGATGACAGATCACCTGCCTAGTGGCAGAGGAACGAGACAGTCAAGAGCATGAAATCTCAAACTGTGTTAACTAACAACAAATCCCCCCTTCTTTTTCAGCAAGGTGAGAATGACCTAATCAGAGTAGTTCTAATGACAGCAATATGCCATTACATTCTGCATGTGCCACAAGCAAGAAAGCAACCCTCTCAAGAGGCCAGGAAGAAGGGAATTTGCAGTAATAGATTTTGTGGTCAAAAGAGCACATTTTGCTGTTGCAAACTTGCCAATGAATAAAAAAAGGGTTAGGCTCCACAGAGAAAAACCTAGTGTATTATTACCAGTGCTTGCACGGGAGAAGTCTTTGCTGTAAGGACATTTGAGGATTTTGGACAGTGTGTTCTTATACACTCATTTTTTACTGTGGCATGTGAAGGTCAAACATGTTGATAGCTGGCACAAGAGCTTGGCAGAAAGAAATGAAAAAAAGAAAGTCAATTTCATCTCTTTAAGAGCTTTACCAGCAGAGGCGTCACCTTTCCAACCTGGCCAGAACAGCTTTTCCTCTTAGGAGTCCTGCACAAGCATTATGGCCACCACCACGCACACATGCACACACACTCACTCCTTTTCAGCTGTGATCCAACACCAAATGGGATTATGAGATTTCAATAGGAAAACAAAACAAAAGAAAGCAAAAAACCTGGCATAATAACTATATAGGGTACTCATGGACATGAGAAGGAGCCATAATCTCTTGCTCTGTCAGACCAAAGGAGGCAAATGTCAGTGTCTAACCCCATAAGTATTATTCCAGGGATGATTCTCATGGCACATTAAATCTAGGGACAGTTAGCAGTCCTCGGCCCTTAACACACATTACTCAAGAAGAAGGCATGGAATAAACAGGCAGTCTTTAACTGAGGATATATGCTGTCTAATGAAAAAATGTGGCTTCTTATAAGTCTGTTCACTGAGGACTCCAATATGAAATGCCTAGGGTTCAGTGACAGGTACAGCAATGGAAACAATAGGGAAGAGGCATGGTAGCATAGAGAAGCAGTACCATCTCACATAGGAGACATAGGAATGCCCCAAGTCTTGATCTGACTTCAGAAGTGACCTCTGACTACTCCCAGCTTCCTGACAGTGATTTTTCAGCTATAATCAAGATAATAGAACATTATTTATCTAACTTTTCTGAGTATCCTGATGTATGCACTGTAAATTGGAGATAAAGTTTTATGAATTTTCAGATCGTGTTTGCTTTAAGCAGGTGATGCAAGGACATCATTTTGACAGCAGAAAGATTTTCTCAAAATAAAGTTCTTATCAAAATAAATCAGGCGGACCGGAAGGTAATCTTATCTTTGCTCTGTTCTGATTATTCAGCATTCCTCAATAAGATTGATGAAAAATGAGAAAGAAAAGCTTTAATGATTCAAGAAAGTAGAATTTAGGACAATTTAAGGCCATATCTACAAAACTTATGCCAACAGTTAAAAATTCAGAAGATTCTTTTTGCTCTGTCAGATGAAAAATTAATGCAGGATGCTCTTAGCAGATTACTGACACTGTTGACTACTAAATAATATTTAGGTAACGATAGATTTCAAAAATAGAATACATACACCCCCAAGTTAATATTCCAAAACAAAGCATACAGAATTCAAGCTCTTGGTGAGCTTGAATTCAAGCTCACACCCCACATTTTAACTGGCCCCAGTTTGTAGGAACCTCATAACGCCAGAAAACAATCAAAGTGAATTAACCTCTTACTTTCATAACCTTTGCAATCTGAGCAGAGATCTCAAACTGAAGGAGGAAGTGGCAATGGGATGAGCCCTTGACTTTCATCTTGCCCACTGCTGGAAAACACACATCCTTCTCAGAACAGGCAAACTTAGTAAGAGCTGAGGGCAGCATCTAAGCAGAGTGGGTCTCTTCCAAGAAGCCCAACACCCTACAGAATGAGATGTCAGAGCAGATGATGTGCACACTGAAGGCTGACATACACTGATACTCCCTGAGCAATTGCAAGAAGGCAGAAAGCACAGTGGGATCAGATACATTTTTCTCAGCTGGGGCGGTCTTATCTCTGGGAAAATCTTCAGTATTATGTGCCCTCTGACACGAAGGCAGCAGACAGATACTGAGGATAAACTAATAGCTTCCTGAGGAAACATTCAGCTGGAGGTGGTGGAGGTACTGCTACAGATCAAGATGAGAGGCAAGGCAGTCAAGAGGGACACAGAGGAATGACACGTGGACCTTTTCTGTCACTTGCAGCGTGCTGGAACAAGCAGCAATGTAGTAGCTATTCCCCAGAAGACTCAGGGAGTGAAGCAGACAACACAAGAGTTGCACATCTCCTTTGGAGATACGCAGACTACAGAGTGTTAGAGGTTGTGCAGGACCTCCTCCCAGTGATAGCCCAGTAAGTCTTGTAGGCAAGCAGCAAATGCCTAGGGGTCTGGTACTGCTCAGGGAACATTGTGTTCTTCAAAAGAACTGCACTGATTTAAAAGAGTTCATTCTAACTCACTGTTTGATTTTTCAGTATGAGATACAATGATGGACTGTAGTTGCCTTTATCCTGGTTGTCTTATTCAAGGGATCAAAACTGGCAAATCTGACCTCCCTGTTTGTTTTCTAGATCTGTCTCTGAAGGTGTCGGAAAATAACTCATTTTCTATATGGAAAAATGAGGGAAAGCTGCTGGAAGTTTAACAAAATAATAAACTTTCTTCTCCAGTGTTCACTGATTAAAATTAATGTGAAGTTAATCAAAACTCAGAGTGAAACAAAAACAAAAAAAAAAAAAACAAAAAGGTCAGAAAGAAATTATATTAGAAATATGTTCCCCAGTCAATTGCTTGCTTTTCAGGCTTCAGCAATGCTGTAATTTCAATACTTATGCAACCACCACAGAATTTTCTAGCTCTGAATTTTACTTTGAAGGCACCCATGAGCAGAAACTTCTCAACAAGCAGTTCCTTCATGTCTAAGCCTAAAAACATTATTTTTCCTAAGAAAAAATTTAAAGGAATAAAATTCCTTTCAAGTCTCCTTCATATTTTCAGCCTCCTCAGATGCCACTGCTGCATCAGAGAAAAAAAAATACCAGGCACCTTCCTTCCTGCTTACTGCAGATCAAGTCAAGGGCACTTTGATTCACACAGGAGACACTGCCTCACAGCACGCAGCTCTTGCAGAAGGAAATCCACTGGGTGAATCAGTTTGTAGCAGACTTTGTGTTGTGCCAGGTTAACAACATATGCATCCCTGTCCTTGTAGCACAGACTGGAAAAAAATGCTATTTGCTAAAGCGACGTAGCCACAAACATTTTAAACATATACACAAATGTCTGTGTGTAACATTTATGATTCCGCAAATTAACTTGCGCCTCAGGCACACATTTTGATGGTTAATTTTGAGCCCTAATGCAGCAGAGCAGTCTTCTATCTGGCTGGTGTCTATCCTTTTCAAAAGGCAAAGGAGTGCATAAATTATGTTTTAAAAGAGGTAGGCATTTTCTGCCCACGGTGTAGAGTCACCGTAGGTGGATTATTACCCAGGAATACCAATGAGGTAGGAAGTCTGTGATTTAACCCATTCTTTGTACTGTCTCTTTGCCTGTTTTGTTTTTTTCTTTTCTGCTGATAGCCTGAAATTATCCATATGACAAGATTTTTCAGGTAGTACAGCAGCACCATAGCTACATTTCAGAGAGTCAGCAGGAGTTAAAGCCCTAAAGCAAAGATTTTGTTCTGAAATAATACCAGGTAAGCCCTGCAGGAGCATCCAGTTGCCTCTGCTGATGTTGGCACTGAAATTACTATTTATTAGCAGGACAAGATGGACTCTGAACCATCCTGCAGATAACCAGCAAGATTTTGAAGACTATTTCTTCAGCAGGTCAAAAGCAAGAATACTAAATTCATGAGAATCTCTCGTGCTTAGTTTGAAAGAGCACTGCTCTAAAATCTAGTGATTCTTCTCACTGAGATTGTCAGACAAGACCGAGTATCTTCCAGGCAACCTGGCATCTTCCATGCTACCTTGGGGCTTACCTGAATACTCTTTTTATCTCTAGAAAATAAACAAGCATCTTATTAGATTCAGCTAGTGCCACAAAGGTAAAGGTTGGGACATAGGCCTGCCCAGTCCCCTCCCATCACAGCGAGGATGCAGAGAGCTGCTGGGCAGCTTGATCTCCATGAGAAAGACCAAGGCAGACTCACCTTATGAAAGGAGAGAGGAAAGGTATTTTTCTCTTGCAATGAAAGTAATAGCTACAACCATGTTAGTTCACACATCTAGTCATGCTTGAGGACACCACTGGGGGAGAACCACCCTCCCCCGAGGGGAGCACAGGAACATTTCACCCCTGGGTGGCAGCAGCACAGCAGCTGCCCTTGCCACCTTTCTTGCCCTCTTTGGTTTTAAGCTGTCACCAACAGGCTGAAATTCTCATTTTTCACTCTGATCCTCAGGGGACACTTGGCAGAGTTTCAATCACAGTCAGAGATTTCCTACTTAATCAAAATGGATGCTAAATAGCACCAGACCACCTTTCCTTCCTTCAGCAGCCTGCACACGGGATTGCTTAAGGGACCCGTTTTAAATCCCCTGTGAAATTTTTTCTTCGTATCCCAGTTTCTGCTTGCAGTGTTTATAGAACACAGTTATTTTAATTAGCCAGCTGAAATCAGCCATCACATATGGAACATTAGAGTCAGGCTCCTTGCTAAACTGAAATTTGGGCAATGGCTTTCTGACCACAGTAAGCTCTTCAGCTCACCTCTTCTCCTGAAGTTGTATTTTGTTCAGTAATTGACCCTATCACCCTGTATGTGCTCGTATAGCTGAGCTCAAATTCTCACCTGTCATCTCGTCAGGGCTGAAATTTCTACTTTGCAACTATTTCCACTCAGGGCAGAGGGAACACATACCTCAGCTTTTATCACTTTATTGCTCTGAATGTTATTTCATATTTGTTTACTGAAACAGCCAAAGGTGCTGATAAAGAACAAGGTCAAGCTGTGCTTGCTCACTGAACTGAGAAGACTAAGATTTTTTTCAATGGTAATTAATATAAGCAAAAGAACCTTAATTTACGTTCATCTGTATACCTGTATATAGATGTGTGTGTGTGTGTATTTAAACTGAGAAACACTTTTTTTTAAACCTACAAATATGGCATTGTTCTGCACTAACAACGCATTGATGGAGACTAGAAAAGATGTACTTCTATAGAAAATAGATCCTTTAGAATTAACCTCTTGGAGCTTAAGCCACTCCATGTTTTAATTTAGGAAAATTATTGGGAATTTTACAGAATTCTCATACTCCTCTTACTGCCAGAAAAGATGAACTGATAACAGCCAAGTTTTTTTCTAAAAAGGTATGACTAGTTGATTATTAACTGATCCTCACACGTTTCTCTAGCATTCATAAAGTAGTTGTGTAATACAGACCCATGTGAGGTAAAACTATTGACTTCCTGTATCAGAGTCCTCTAATTATTCTAGATTTCTTTTTGTTTGTTCCTAAGTTTGTGCCCATCTGCATGCATAGGATAACACCAATGGAAATAGGCGTTTCAATGCCACTGCTCATTCATGACCTGAAGCTGTTTTTTTATTGCCTATATTCTGTACCCTTTTCTCAGCAGAACAGTTTCCCATCATAATAAGACAAAAATGTAAGACAAGACATTAGTACCTGTGTATCCAATTTTAAATCCCATACTACAGCCTATCAAAACCAGCTTCCCTGGGTGCTGGACGTTTTCCTCAAAGACGGCGACCATCTTACGCTTCATCAGAATTCTGCTTTCAGCTTTCTTAGTCAAGCAGTTATTACTAGGTTATTAGCAGTTATTAGGTACTTTAATTATTATTTTTAAAGTCATCTTTTAGCAAAGACCATCCTAAAAGGAAAACACATTCAGAAGCTTCTGGTTAGAGAAACTGAACACAGAGAGGCTCAGAGCACAGCTGAATGCTTGTAAGGCATCTGATGAAGTCAAGCACTAAAGTGCTTCTGTATTATCTTCAAAGCATTAGATACCATATTGCTTATATACTATATGCAATTGTAGCTTTCTCAGGAGGTTGGTTTTACACACCTTCAGCGTGCACTCACTTTTTAAGAGACCAAATGCAGAAGCAAAGCTGTAGGTTTTATCCAACTGAAGCAGGATGCGTTAGCAGCCACAATAATGAGAGCTCATGGATCCAGTGCAGCAGCCTGGATGTTATCCGTCTCATTTCAGTATCTAATCTCTCTAGACACTTATAATATGCCACTCACTGGTGTGCTCCATCTTAGCTGATAGTGAAATCATTTAATAGAAGTGGGTAGTGAGGTAGGTGACAGGCTGATTGATGGCAGCGTCTTCATTTAAAGCTATACAACAATGCCAGACAGAGGTCTAGAGCAGCTCAGGATTACAGCTCTGCCTAAAGTTGTCGGTATCCATGCAAGTTTATCGTGCTGAGTGTGGCCTATACAGTCTAGCAAAGTATTTTCCTAAAAAACAAGTTGAGATACTTCATTTCTCAAAACAAAAAGCATCAGCATTTCACAGGATAGCAAACGGTGAGACGATGGTGAGAACAGTCATTTCTCCCTCCTGACAGCGAGAATCTGCTTTTCTGCTTCCTTAGAGAAACAAGAAAAAGTACCAGGCTCTTGAAGCTACTTCTGACTTCACTGATCCCTAATATCTCACTGGCAAAACCAAATACATACACACCTCGCGACTACTCACCCTCAGTAGCACAACTCCGTCCCACATAGCAGGCACATTGGTATCTCACAGATCCTTCAGGACAAATTTTATTTCCTACAGATAGATAAGGGATGCCAGCAAGCATCAGAAATACAAATGCTAATACAGTCTAATCCTGTAGACAGCCATTCCTGCACAACAATAATTATTATCACAGCTCTGGAAAGCCTTTGCCTCTCTGTCTCTTCATGGTGCTCCTGCTTAGAGATCCTGTGAGGATGGCAGAGCCCACAGGGATTGCCATAGAAAGTCCATTCTTGATATGGCTCCAGCCAAAGCCTAAAGACAGGTTCTCACATCAAGGAAAAGAGTATTTGAGTTAGGGAGCAGGAAAGTTTGTTCTTTTCTTTTCTTAAGAGTCTTGAGTACATTAGGTTAATCATTCATGGTCACCTCTTCCCTGTTCCTTAAAGCCAGCTGGTTCTAGGGAAAGTAAAGGCAGGGGAGTCCCTGCCCACCCTTGTACTTTAATGGAGATATAGCCTGACTTCAGCTTCTGCTGCAGCAAATTCCCTTGAATCCAATGGCTTTTCAATCCATAACCAACCTCTTGTTCTGCCTTAAGGAAACAGGTAAAGATGAATCTGGTCCTTTCCACCTCCATCAGTGCTCTCACAGAAACTTTGAGCTCAGATCATTCAGTAGTGACCAGCTCAAGAGTGTTTGAATGCATATTTATTTAGTCCCTCTGGAAAAAAAAAAAAAAAATCAAAGCATATTTCACTTAATTTATAAAAGAATATCTGGAGGTGGTGGCTAATTCAGTCCCGATTATTCCATGCTCCATTCAAGCTCGACCTTGTGGAGCTCTTTCCAATCCAACAGCAGCACAAAGACAAGATTTCTGTAAAACTAGTATTGTCCAAGGTGTTCAAATGGGCATAACTGAAAATATTTCCTCACCAGAGGCTCATCTGCAATGAGACTGTGACATACCAGGTGTTTTACCTCCTTTAAATGGCAGCAATAAGATGGAGAGAATTTGTTTGCCTATGATTGACTTTCTTAATGAAGGAGCTTTATCTCGCCCAGTGCCATGTGTTGTTGCAGTTTCTGTGGTAACGACTGACTGCAGAGAGCAAGAAGTGGTGGCACAGAAATCACTGTGAACTGCTAGCATGTAAGCAAAGGCTACCTTTGGGCATGTCTTACATACATACATTTTTTATTCACTTAATGTTCATTTTCTGGAATGCAATTGTTAATGTCTATGATATTTATTACTTGTATTTTGGAAGTCACTGACTAAATGTCCTATATGACGTATTTTATGTGCCATCCTTTGCCAGTACGTAAATGCAGCTTCTAATTTAGGATAAAACCCATTTGATTTTTGTCCATATAGTCAAAATTCAATCTTTAATCCAGCCTAGAAAATCAGAGGAAAATCTCTCAATGAAAATCAGAAGCTACTAAATATAAAAACATAAAGTATAAAAATATATACATGTATTAACATATATGAGCTAACCAAAACAAATAGAAGCTGACATGAAATGGAAATTAGAGCAGGTAAAGCTTTTTTTTATTCTGTTTGCTTGGAAGATATTGATAAACATTAATCTCAGGAGCGAGCTCAGGTCAGAGCACCAGAACTGTGTAAGCACTTTAAGTGACTGAAATGAAGTGCTGAGGAAGACTAGGCTGAATATCTTTCATTTAAAAAGACAATTCATATTCTGAGTTAAGATTCCAGCAGCCATACGCAAGACCTTTAAAATAACTCAGGAAATGCCTTCAGAAATCAAGACTGCAATGGTTGGTGCCATTTCTTTCACTACCCACATTTACTCACACCCTACTTCTCTAGAAACACATTCTCAAAATGGAAGCAAATTCTCAAGCACCAAGTCGAGATTCCAGTTTACTAAATTCTTGCAGAGTACTGAAGTTTCATTGAATAGAAACTAAGGCATCTAGAGCAGTTTGTTTAGTCATGAAAATACCAGAAGAATGGAAGACAAACAAGTTGCAGGAATGGAAACTCCTGAACTAGTTTCCTACCAGCTTCTCACAGTCCACATATGCTTTATGAAATGTGTTTGTGTTGGCTAGGAGACAGCTGCTTAAAAATGGGGCAGCTATTCCGTTCTTACAGTCCAGATCTCAAGAGGGCTCTTCCACAGAGATTTCAGGCTGCCATAACCACAGTATTAACTAAATTATTTTCTTACCTAACGGGTAATAGCAATATTAAACATCCCATAAAAATATTCTGACATACACTAACTGCTTGGAAGCCCAAATCCTTTGTAGTCAATGGCTGATTGATGCTCGCAGAAGCAAGACCGAGCTATTTATGGACATCACTGTGTGTAAGAGTTACATGGCCAGAATCAAACGGTGTTAGCACAAGATAGTGTGCTTGAAGCATCCAGTTGTTCTGCTGTGAGATCATACCAAAGTAAAGTCAACTTCACACAACTGCCAGCTGCAGTCCCTGTAAGCCGGGGTGCCATAACGGAGGTTTCCAGTTCGTTCTGCAACACTCAGCTTGAACAGTGCTACAGCTGCATTTCCAGCTGGTACAGCACGTTCTTTAATATTATATTACCTCAGTTTCTGAGCAGAGGTGGACCTTGTGTTGCTTTTCACAAGGGAGTCCTCCTAGGCAGTGTTGCTCTTTGGCTTTTAGCATTTCCTTTCACAATGGGCATGAGCTATTCCTGTCACCTCTTGCCTGTTTTGTCACCATGATGTCCTATCAGCAGCAGGACTGCTACTGAGCTGCTAGCATACTGTAGTCCGTGCAGCTTTGCATCAAGAGAGGTGGCCACAACAACCCTCCTTATCCAGCTCAACAGCTGCTCCACTGGGAACAGCCTCAAGTCACCCAGAGCCATTCTCATACCACCTGAGCAGTGCAAACGAGAGGAAAAAAGCAAAGTCCTAAAGGCCAAGCTAACGGAGCCCCCATGGATTAACTTTGTTTCAACCAATTGAAATTACACAGCTGCCACGTGTCTGCGTAGCCTTCACTCCTCACCGTTCCTTCTCCTTGGTCTCACAGCACTATTGTGCAATCTCCCTCATTTGGCTCAGAACACCAAACGTGGGCCAAACCCAGCTTTCTGTTTAGGCCTCTTCCTCCTCATCATTTTTAGAAAAAAAAACCTGCATTTGAAGGCAACTGGAGGCCTGATTCGGAACAAAGAGGTTACTGCCTAGTTCAGGCTGTGATTTTGAGGACATATTTTACATGTTGGATGCTCTAAGGCAATGCTTAAGGCACCTGATGGATACTGAATGAGGGCTTTAAAGCATTCTAAAAGTACAGGATAACCCAAGTTTCCCAAATTTAAATAATAAAGAATGATTTCAAGAGGGGCAGGTATCTAAGCTAATAACAAATCCCATTATGGATTTCTGCGTTTGAAGAATGATCCTCTGATTAAGTTTTTTAATTGTAGAACAACTTCAACAGTTGACATTTTCTAAACAAAGAAGACAAAAGATGAATAACCATTCTTGTACAAATTGCTAACTCTCATTTTACTGTAGGTAATGCAGTTTTTTTTTTTTTTTTGAATGAAAATGAATGTAATTTGCAAGCTAACTGCAGGTTTGCTATTTATTCGGCCATCATTTCATCGTATCTAGAGAAACATCATTCCCAGCTTTTATCCAGGATAAATACATCTCATTGCTTCAGTACATAAACCATCACCTACCCTTTGGCTTATGAGATAACAGCCTTTAAATTATGATCAGCTAATATTTACTCTAGAATTAAAACAATGATAACATCTATGCCATTCCTTGGACCTAACAAATCGGACTATTATCCCCCTGCAAGCAGAAAGAAGATGCAAGTTATGTGCAAAATGATCAAGCATTTCAAGTTACTAGTGACTATTTCAATATGTCATGGGTTGACATGGTTTGAAACCCATGACATCCTCAGATATTAATTACAGTGACCTTGTAGATCTGTAAACATTTCATTATCTACTGCAACAGGAACAGCAGCTCACCTGTATTCTGCTCTCCATACTCAACCAAACAATTCATTTGGTATTGACAGATGTCTAGGACAGCAAGACTTTTATGTTGCACTGATACTAAATACAGCAGTTGGCAGTGATCTCTGGCCAAGTGAATTTGGGCCATCAGATATAGCTCCTAAACTGAATGACAAGTTGGTGCCAATATCTTTTATGGTTTTGTTCAGAATCACTTAGCAGCCTACTTTTTAAGGAAAAGGCAGATGATCTTCATGATCTCCTGTGATTTATGAAGAAGACTATATATCATCAGCCTAAAATTCTCCAAGTCTTTCAAGTATCATCGGAACGCTATAAGAAGAAAGGTCCTCAGACCAGTGCCAGCCAGGCGCAGGCTGCTGCCACCACTATCACAGTCCATTTCTCATGTGCTTGGAAGTCACCATGAAAAAACATGAGACTGCTTCAGGCTTCTGCTCATCCAGATCTGCTGAGGAGGATGCTAGGGCACGTGGGGGTACCCCATGCTTATTTAGGCAGAACAGTAAGGTCAATAATAAACGAGCACCTCAGGTGTTCTAAATGCATGCAGTCCATCTTTTCTGCACATATGGAAGGGCACTGGTCGGAGTGCAGCCTTATCTTCTGCTTCTGGCTTAGGCAACACTTTTTGGGAAACAAAGATGATCAGAAGAACAATATGTTAATGATCAAGGTTTCACGTTTCTTTCAGCTGGTGGGGTTATGGCTAGAAGCAAGCCTTGGATGCCAAGAGATCTATATAAAGAGCATAGCCTTAGTGATTAAGTCCTAAGACGTGGGATGCAAAACAAAAACAAACAAGAGAAGAGAAAAAGATCTAGATTTACGACCCAAACCAGGAAGCAAGAGCACCTGGGGAGATTTCCACAGCAAGGAAGAGCAATGAGTGAGAACACGAAGTACTACAGAATTGTCAGTTATTTAAGGCTGAACTGGTAAAAATGAATTGGAATGTTTCCAGAGGATGCCTTTTTTTCTCTATTATTTATAATGGCAACTGCTTTGTATAAACTACCTTACACGATTGTTTTTGCCTTCACCCTGATTTATCTTGCTTTCCTTGACAGATTCTGCCAGAATTGTTTAAATAATAATTTGATGTGCTGCATGCAGATTTCCCCTCGTCTGCTCTCTGCCCAAACGTGCACTCAACCCAGTAGTCTTACTGCACGTTGCACAGGGATCAGCCATACAGTTTCTCTAACGTGAAAGAGGCCACTGATTTCAGGCAGAAGCGGCTTGACTTTCTCCTAAAACATCCAGAGATCCTGGAAATTAGAGGAGGGGGGAAGATGTTACTACTGTGACACTTAAAGAGATTTGTCTCATTAGAGATACATCATGCTCCCCATTCACACACTCCCCTTCATCTGCATGCAGAGCTTTCAGCAACACTAGAGAAAGAGTCAGAGAGTGAAACACAACTGAGACACAAAACTGGATGGTTAACAAAATAGATTTTCGCCTTCTGAATACTTTGCCCTATTTAAAAAAAAAAAAAAACTCGGTCAATTTATTTGGTATGGACTCTTCAACTAGTGTTTTCTAAATTGCTTTGCAGAATTTGAAAAAGAATATTAAAAAAAAAAAAAAACAAGGAGATTGAGAAGGAGTACAAAGAATAGAAACTCAACAAAACAATTGGTTTAATTTCTAAAAAGTAAATACACAGAAGAGGATTAAAGTGGCAGGAGCTGCAGGAACTAATAGCAGTGGGTGATGTAGAGCTACAAAGACTTTAGACCGCTTTAGGACAACCAGAAAATGTGCAGGCAGACAGAATTTGCTGTATGGGTTGAAGTAAGCCATGAGACAACAAACAACAGGCCAGATGTTTAAAAAAAAATGACAACTGAATTTGTTTGTCAAAGTAATTTTCTTACAGTTGACAGTAGTAAGAAATCACAACCGTGTTCTTTTGAGCAGGGTGAGCACAAAAGGACACGTTCAAACATTAGGTGCAGTTTTTTTCATTTGTGTTCAAGTCAAATGCGAGCTCCCTCAGTTAACTAAACATAATGGCAGCGTTCCAGACCATGTATCTGATTTTGCGTGGATTTTACATGCTGAGTTCAGATTTTCTAGGATGAAAGGAAATAAAACAGTCACCAGATCTTGATGAGGTGCTAACTAGAGTAGGAGAAAAGTGATGCTTTTATATACACAGCCTGTTAGCTAACGTCACTTAAACTTACGGTTAAGAGTTACCAGCCAGGCTGTTCACTTCTAGTGGTGCTTTACAACAGAAATCTTACTTCCCTGTGTCACCTCTGTGAAGCAATGACTTGCAGATATCCATCAAGCTTTTCCAAACAAAAGCTAAGAGCTTTAAGTATACTTGAGACCATGGCACACTTCAAAGGTCATAATTTATCACCATTCATCAAACAGGAAGCAATTAATTTTAATGGAAAATCAAGTCAATACATCATGGTGATGGTGATGGTGGTTGTTTTTCAGCTTTATGAACTGCTGGAAGAAAATGAAGTAGCCCATAGGACAGCAGGAAACATTTTATTTACTTGCCAGGAGAATCCCTCGAGGTGGGGATCAGGGAAGCAAAATCCCTTCCACTCTAAGAGACAGAACAAGTCCAAGACCACCTCACAAGACTGAACATGTGCAAGGTCTATAGGGCATGATGATATGAACCCCAGGGTACTGAAGGAACAGCCTAATGTGGTTGCCAAGACTCTCCATTATATTTGAAAAGTCGTGGCTGTCAGAAGCAGTCCCCAAGGACTGTAAAGAGGGAAATATCATTCCCATTTTTAACAACGAGAGAAAGGAAGTCCTGGGGAACTATAGGCCAGTGAGCCAGTTGTCCAGCTGCAGAACAAACAACAGATAATGCCCAACACTGGGGGAGCACCTAGATGAACAGGAGTGAGACTTGCTTGCGATGGCTGTCATACTCTCATGGATGGGACTTGCTCACTCAACAGCTCCAGGCTGGTGCCTACTGAAAACTTCATTTAAAAAAAAAAAAAACAACAACAAACAAAAAAACCATCATGAACTCTGAGATAGTTAGAAAAAAAATATTTAACTGTACATGAAGAGGAACAAAATAATTATTTTTCCACTTCAATCCAATTTCCCACAAACAATTAATATTGTTGGGGCAAGATAGGAAAACATGATGCAGTGTTGTACAGCAACAAGGATAAACAGGATGCTGAACTCAAATTAACTCTCAGAAGGATCATCTAACAAAAACACAACAGAAATGAAACGTTTCTTAGACCTTTTGTGTATGTTATTGCTCCAAAACTGCAGAGCATCTAAATGAGGCTGTGACATTAAGCTCAGTGTTAACCATTTTGCCATGGAGATCACGGAGCAAATTTCAGACCTTACTTTGTGAAGGAGTGAAATCTTTATGTCAGTAATGATTTTTTGATACCAATGGGAAAGAAATTGGAGGAAGACTTTCCTTAATTTGAGTCTAACAGGTGGCAATGTTTTGGGAAAAAGAAAGCGGAAAGCAAATTCACTGCCACCAGGACATCATTGTTATTTTACAGTTGCCACTCTGCAATACTGCACAAATGCTCTGAATATTTAAGGCAGTTGGAAAGCCAAACAGGGAGACAAGTATGGAGGAATGAGTAGTGATGTGTCAGCTGGACCAGCTGGGTATGAACCAAAACTGAGAAAGCAACAATGCATTTCACAGTGATTTGAGAAAATACTACAGTCTCAGCCCTTCCATACTGACTGGAATTAGGAGATAATGGATCTGAGTACATTCTCACATTGCTATTACCACTGCTACTATGTTAATTTTAGATTGGCTTACTGATTTATGGAAGTCCCAAGAGATCAAAACCAAACCACTAATCTCCCCACTCCTTCCCTTCTTTTATCTTACTGCCAGAGAATCCATAACAGAGCTGCTCAGACTTAGCCTGAGCATAATTCTAACTTCAATCCAAAAGCTCTACTGTAATGTGAAATTTGCTCTTATTTACTGTACTTACAGTTTTAAAGAGATTATGCTAAGCTTAGTATAAATCACTATGGAAGAAAGTCTGCATGCAAGAGTGGGGATTTACAGGCTACTTAATGACTTATCTCAACTCTCTATTTCATTTTAATGAAATAACTAGAGTTCTCTGACCCTGTGAAATATCTCCAGTACCAAAGAATCTTTATTAAAGATACATAACTGTGATGCTAGAAAAAAAAAAAGAAATAAAAATCCCACAACCTTGTATCCCTTGTTCTGTAGTTCTAAAACTAACATAACTTCAATGTAGTCCATAAGCAAGACAAAATATTGAAAGTCTGACAGTGTCCACAGGAAGATTAGTGCTAATTGGTAATGATCTTTGAAAATAAATCAGTTTGGGAATGTTAAAAGGGAAATATAAAGAGGCGACTTACCACTAAGTCATGGGAAATATCTTTGCTAAGCAGTTGCGCTAATTAGTGGATAGGGGCTGGGAAATGACCCCAATCAAGCAGAGAACTCAAATAACTTGAAGCCATGTGAACCGGACATCAAAGTTTCTTGCTCTTAAGAATTAATTCATGGTTTTTATTTGCCTAGCTGGACAAGGGCCCAGAAATAGGAAACATAATGTAATTGAAGCTGTTTTCAGAATGAAAAGGAGAATTATGTGCTGGTGATCTAAGTAAGAATTGACCCCCAGCTCTTTAGGAGCAGCCTTCAAGTTCTGCAGTTCTCAGCCTGCCCAGCTTTTGGTTCACAGGAAAAAGCATTATGCTGGGTACTTGCAAAAGGCCCAGGTGCCACCTTCCCCGGATCCAAGTGCCTCCAGCCATCAGCCTGTCCCTCACCAACAGCCACACAAAGCCGACATCCCATGGCCCAAGTTCTGCTCCATCTCTCCTTGTGTCTCACAGTAACCCACCCCATTTCCTGCAACTGCTCCTTATTGCAAATAATTCTTTAAATTCTGAAAGATGTGTCTGTTCTCCTCAGGCTCTGTGACATTAGTTAAAGGAGAAAAGCCCAGGAGTGGGATCCTTCTCTCATGAAAGAACTAGTGACAAGTATTTAAGATCATTTTCTGACCCAGGAAGATGGTCAACAGCTTTGAAAAATAGGTCCATTTTTAGCCAGACAACCACGGGCATCTTTAAAGTCCAAGAAGCCAAATTAAAGGAAATGTTCCCTGGGCATCCCATTCTGCACTCCTGATTTCAAAGGCAATGTATTCCTTTGTCATTTTGCAATGAAGAGAGAGGGTTTCACACCATTTTCATTTTATTTTTCTCTGTTCAAAAGGCCTACAGTAAAGAATAGCTTTCACTGAAGTCAGAGCCATCTGAGTGTGGTATTGAAAAATGGACCAGAATTTCATTTCATACTTCTTGCTTTAAGGCTAGTTTCTAAATGTGTGTAAGGACTGCAGGATAGTATGGCTTCATGACAATGTGATAATCCCAAGCTATCAACAGGCCAGGAACTCTGCTTGTGCTCTGATCAATAGCTTTCATAGACAATGAAGAGTTCATCCTCATCTTCAGTACAGAAGTGGCGGCCAGCACCACTTATCTGCTTATTCTCAGGTACAGAAGTAGTGGTGTTACTGGGTGGGCATATAAGATGATTCCTATCTATTATCACACTCTAAAACTCACTGAAATGCAATAACATTGTTGCACATTTATTGCTTTTAACCAATTGTAAAAACTAAAATATAAGCTTAGTTTCTCTCCATTGGTTCTGGGAGAATGCCAACCCTTACTCCACAAAGCATTATTTGCAAAGTGTTCCTGCCTTGCCAAACCATTAGATGTAAACCTTTTTAACAGTGCACCGGATATCATAAACCATAGATAGGCTTTGAATGTCTTTTCATCTCCATTCTTTCCCTTCAGTGTCATACAAGTGCTGTTTAAACACTATACATGATTTAATACAACATCATTACTTCATATCTTTAGTCAATTACTTCCCAAGCACAACCAAAGCAATCCTTTCTGCTTAACATTAAGGACTTACTGACAGGACTGTTAAGGAGAAGGAAGGCTTCCCTTAAGGACATAGGGAGATTCTCCAGATAACCAACCATGGAGGAGGGACGACGTGAGGAGTGGGGTCTACAAGTCAACTCAACCACTGTAAATCCATGATTGTGTCTTGACTCTAATGTTAACTGTGCATTCACTCGATTGGCCGTAGCAGTCATCCTTTCCTTAGTAGTTATTTTTACCTCATCACTTTAATTTTGGGGAAAAAAAAGAGGAGAACCTCAAATCCAGCATCTGTAGGAAGCTTGAAACCTGCCATTCAAAAGAAACAGCAATGACAACCACTTGATCCAAAGAGGATTAGAAAAAATATCCGACCGGTAATATTTTCTTGGCTTTCAGAAAGAATGCTATTCTACTTGAAATCCATTCACACGGCAGACCAGAATTGCCTAGACGCAGTTCTCTTCTGCATAAACTTTACATTTTTAGTCTCTTTTAATTACTTTGATTTAGACAAAATGAAGCCACTTAAGAGCTGGCAGGAAATAACCCAATTATTATTTCCCTTCTCATCAAGTCTGGAGATTAATTATGCATTCTAATAAAGGCTTAAGGACTTGTTTCTAACAGCTGCTGACCATTTTCATCTTAAACCAACAATGCCTTTAAACACATCCTTAACTTAATTGCTTAAATACTCCTTTCAGAGTAAATGGCTCTGAAGTTAGGCAGCTGAGATAGCCAGAACTTGAGAGCTCAGAACCTGTCAAACAAATAAAAAAAACAAAGAATACATATCAAAACATATTGTTTTTCTCAGCACCACTTAGAATGTCAGTTATTCAAATACTCTGTGTAAAGGATGACAAAGAAATACCATTGTCTTGTCAATAAAATTAAAAAAAACCCTAACTGTTAAAGTCTATCCTCTCTGTAGTGCAGAAACCAGGCTACGTAACAGGCAGATCATACAGTTATAGAAGGGTCAGAGTTGGAAGAGATCCTCAAAGAACTGGACTGAGACAACACAGTATACATCTCCTGCCATGGGCATGGACGCCTTCCACTAGATCAGGCTGCTCAAAGCCCCAGCCAACCTGGCCTTGATCCTATGAAGTCTCCTCATGAAATTTCACTGACTGTTAAAGCAATTCTGTGCAAGAATGAGAAAAACAAATGCAACAGAAGTATTTCTAAGTGGAGTTTAAAATAGAAATATACTCATTCCAAGTTTCGTGCAAAACACAGGTTCAGTAAACTGACAATCTGTGTTGCTACACAGTGCAAAGTATGTCAGCTAGTGAAAATTAGGGTAGCAATGGACCAATCACCACCAAGTGACACAAGATTTGCAAAAGACCAGGTAAATTAAAATGTACAAAGCCTCTAATTATTAAACAGCAGTAGAGCTAAACAAATACAAATCTTTCATGTGTCTTGATGGCAGGTACATGCCAGCCTTAAGAGTACACAGGTAGTCTTCCTTGTGACTTCAGTACAATGGACGAAACATACATATGATGTTCTGCTTGGCCAGGAATTCAGGGACTGTATTCCAAGTGCAAAAATTAAGTAATACCTTACGTGCTTTTACAAAGGAATAACTTCTAACACAGGAAAAAAGGGGATAAGGGAAGACAGATCTCACCACCTTTGGCAAAGAGTTTCCCATGAGCTGCTAGCAGGTAGATAGCAGCTGCAATCCTGACCATGACTGCCTTCAGCTCTCACATACATCACTTGGAAGTGAACAGAATTAGAAATACTGGATATTTTCATTTGTCTTTGATTTCCTTGCTTTAAAAATGGAGATAACTAACCCCTGTAACTTGCCCATGATTAAAACAGGTAGTGCATTTAAGCACTTTAAACAATAAAAGTTTCCTATGGATTTAAGCATGAACAAAGCCCACTAAAACAGGGCTAAAACTAGACTTCACATCAGGATTTCACCAGTGCAGTTTGTGGTATCCACAGAATGCAGGAAGGTGGCAGCTTCTTAGTGCAATGATTGCCAACACTGAGAGACAAGTGTACCCTGCCCCATACACCAATAATGACCGTGTTTTTAAAAACCAAGATTAGTATTAAAAAAGGAAAAAAAAAAAAAAAAAAAAAGGGAAAGCAGAAGCAAGATTACCAGTCCCATAATTTCATGAATGGTTGGTCTGATACAACTGCACATCAGAACTGACACAAAACTTGCTGAAATGAGGGGCAGTCTTTAACCAAGCATTATGAGAGCTCTGCCAGACACATGCTTGTGTGTTAGTGACAGTTAATCAAGTAGTTATCTTCTGGAAGAACTCTGCACCTCTTTACTTTGCTGAAAACATCTGGAATAGATCTGCTAGTGGAAACTATGACAAACATGACACAGTGAACAACTGAAACAACAACAAAAAAAAAAAGAAAAATCAAACCAAAACCTAACTCCAACCCAAACTAAGACTACAGTCCTCAGATTTTATTTATCAGTCTTCATGGTGAGAAATAATTGGTTATCATTCTGGGAGAAAGATCTCAGTACGAACCCAGGATTACCTAACAACTGCTCATTACAGTTCCAGTACAGCTAGAGCTGCCTTGATAAAAGCAAAAACAAAGCGACTTGGAATTTGATTTCAACTCTGCCAACATAATCAAACAAAGCCATTACTGAAGAAATATTTTGTAGTTTCTCAATCCAGCCTTATGCTTCCGGTGTTTGCTATGAATTTCTTTTTAATTAGAAATGAAATAGCTTTCCCTCCTCGCTCTCCTACATTGTACTAGCTCACTAAGCTCAACACTGAATGGGCTAATGCAATGTTCTTCATTTATGCCCTAGAATTTCTATTTGGTACTGAGCCACTGCTGTCAGGTCATTACATGTTTTCACTCTGTTCTCCAAATGCTGCTCACAGGATGCAACCTGAATGGAAAACAGCAGGAGCCTGAAATGCAATAACAGAAGTTCACACAGGCACTGAAAGGGAAAAAAATTAGTGCCCAGTTATTCTTTAAGAATCCTAAAACTGAGAGGAATAAGAGGACCAACAGTACATTGTCCACTGCTTTTAAAAACAGATGAAGATCTGTTAGACATCCAATAGAAAACTTGCTGGTCAGAAAGCTTAGCTCCAGTTTTGAACTGCTGAAATTCAGTATTGTTCAGATAGCAGGTTTTAGCTTAGGACCCATTTGAGTGTCTCCACATCCATACAGAACTGCTTGGAGAAAGTTTTCATGTGAATAAAATTATTCTGTCAAATGGCTGGGTGCAATTGAAACTACTTTCCTGGGTACAGAAAATAAAATCTGCGCAGGAAAGATCATCTGAATTCACTGCAGTGGCTGAGTCTGGGCTGAGTTCCAGTCTCATTAAAATCAGAGAATCATGGGCCAGTCCAGTATGTTGGCACAGACACATGAGCAATAGAGAAGTTCCTCCCTGCTTTCCTGATCTTGACATTCACAGATGAGGACAAGGACACGTGCCGGTATCACCCCACGCATTAATGTAGTGGACTGTACAAATGAGTTGGACCTGAAGTTTTTGACTGATGGCCAAAAAAAGGTGGCAAGTGTCTCTTCTGCAGGAAAAGGTAGTTTTGAATCTACAGTTTGCTATTCATAGGATCACAGAATGGCTTGAGCTGGAACGGACCTCAGAGTCCACTCAGTTCTACCCCTGCCATGGGCAGGGCTACCCCTTACCAGCTCAGCTGCCCAGGGCCCCATCCAGCCTGACCTCGAGCTTTCGCAGGGATAGGGCACCACAGCTTCTATGGGAAACTGTGCCAGCACCTCACCACTCTCATCCTCACTCACCTACTCTGGAGATGCATTCTGTTCCATCCACATATCCAACTCCAACCCCTTTGGAAATTTGAAGGAATTCTTCTTTTGACTTAGATAACCAGGGAACAGCGGGGAAGTGGGGACAGAGTATGACTGTGGAAAATATCAGACTGTAAGGCACAGTTTTCTTCCCAGTTCTGCTCAGGTAGAGGCCACTACGTACGCTGTGGCTGTTTGCAAAGTCTTACATTGCCCCTTAGGCAGTAGAGTAGAGAACATCTTTCCCCATTTGTGAAGAGTTCAAATTAATGTGATCATTTGGTCAGTAGCTAGTTTTCCCCCACACAAGTGCACACACACACACACAAAACCTACCAGCACAGGTGGACTGAGGAAAGATAACAACGTTAGAAAGTTGGGTGCGTTTTGTACTATTCTAATATAATTGCTCCTCTCTGAGAGAGCATCCCCACTGAATTAGAGGTAGTCACTTTATTTCTGACAGATCAATGCCACTGCAACTAGACTGGTTGTGAAGTTGCTATGGAGTATTGTAACTTCAAAGAATCTAATACAATTACTATTGCTATCCTAATTTGCTTTCTTATGACGCAGATTTCTAATGGAAAAGAGCTTCTGATGACTGATCCTTAACTGATGTGAAGGAAAAAGGAGTTTGCTTTGTCCTTCAAGCAGCTCCTTCTTTCATCTAACATTCAGAGCAATTCTCCAACTGGAAACAATCCTTAAAAAAAAAAAACCTCAAAACATTATGATGTCAAAGAGTTTGGTACAAGCGAAAAGACTGCTTTGAAAGACAATCATTAAAGATGTACCCTGCACAGAGCACTTGTCGTTAATAACATCATAAACTTGAAGCTGAAATTGGGAGCAGTTTTAAAATGCAAAAAAGAATCCATAGATCAAACACTACAAAGGAGGAGAACATAATGTAGCTTTCACACAGATGCAGATGGAGCTGATGGGGAGAGGTTAACTTGGGTTAGAAATATTTTCTGAGGGGAATAAAGTTCAGGGCATGTAACTCAATTTTATTGTTAATTTATTTGACTGGGCCCTACTTAAGTGATTCTTTTCATTTAGATATTTTTATTGTGGCTTTCTTGTCCTTTTAAAAATGCTAGTGCTGGGGCGAGAGAGGAAAGGGAGAAGGGGCGTACTCACTGTGCAAGCACAATCTGGGATAAAACTCAATTTATGTTAAATTATTCTGCTGAAATTCTTAAATTGTTTTCAAACGTTTAAATTAGTGACTAAAGCCTGTGAAACTAATAAGACATTAAACCAATGTTATTATTAAAAGGAGATTACAACTTTTTAGAAACTCAGTGGCAGAGTTGAGATTTAAAGGAATAACCTCCCTTTGGAACAGGGGAACTGGTAAAAACCACTGGTTTGTCAACAGCATTTGGTTTTAGCCTGCCTTTGAGATAGGAGAGATATCTAAGAGGTGTTCTCATTCTGTTCTCTGGATCAGTTGTAATTTTTACCTTTTAAGTCTGGGGAGGAACATCCCTGACTCATTTTCTCCAGTAATGAGATATGCCTCATAGGAATTACAGGGTTGTTTCCTGTGGTTACAATCAAGAAGCAGCTTTACCCATGAAAGGCTGTAGTCCCATCTCAATATGTGAGTTGCAGAAGCTCACCATACAGCTAAACAAGGGTGAGGCAAAAGCATCAAGGTAAAGGTGAGGACAGTAAGATAAGAATAGATCATACGCTTATCAAAAAGTCAAACATTTACTGGGAAAATAGATGCATTCTCTATTCCTATGAAATGATTAATTTCTGAATTTACAGTGGCTTTTTTGCAGCTCAGCTCCTGTACTGTTAGGATCACAAGAATGCTGAAGACTGCTAGACTGGGGGAGTTGATGGAGATTGCAACCCAATAAAACACCACTACATTAAAATAGTAAGGAAATAATTGTGCAGGTATTTTTGATAAAACTTGTTCGCCCATTACCCACTTTGCTTAAGTTTCCAATGCCATTTTTCTTCAGAACAGCTGTACAGACTCTCAACCTCTAGCTATTTGCAGGCTGGCTGCTGGCTATGCCATATCACATGGCAGCAAAACCACCCATCACGCACCAACAGCAGCAGTCTGTGTGCTGCTGTGACCGGTCCTTCTGCCACAGCCACCACCCATACTAGTACCAAGGGCATGGCTGCACAGTGCTGGAGGAAAAGCCTGAGGAAGAAAATACCTCCGGCAGAATAGCGTTCCTGCTTTCAGTGCTACTCTTTGCTTCTCCCTCTGCATTGCAGGGGTGCAACGGGGAATACTGTTAAAAAGTGAATGCAGAGCAACACAAGTCTAACCATGAACTAAGTAGTATTTGAAGGTCATTTCTACCACTAATTTGAGAGTAAAAAACAAATCTTAGTAAGCCATATTCGCTACTACAATGCTAAAGATCTAAATGAAGGTACTTACCATGCTGGAGATTTAGGGCATGTCCTCCTCTCCCAGAATACAAAGGAGTCTGGTAAAGCTGGCACACAGCAATTTTAATTCACCCCAAATTAGGGGAAAATTAATATGGATTATAGCAACTCATGGAACAGTTAAAAGCAGATTGTTCTGTATCATGGGAAAAACAATGTGAGCTCTCTAAGTAGACTGTAAAAGCAAGAGTCAAAGGAAGCAGCAGAATTCCCACCAAGCACGGAACTTCTACCATATAAAGTCTGATTCATTTTGAACAGATCACAAGTGTTATAACTTCAATTGCTGTTTCTCTAAGAGAAGATTAAAATACTTCAACTGAATTGAAGTTTTCTGAGATAAAACTGAGATAATACAAAAGGGAATAAAAATCAGATGTTCCAGAACATGCAAATTTAATTAACTGAAATCTATCTCAATGGAAAATTCCCAAATGCTACCACCTAGTCCAGAAAGACAGACGGTCCCCCACCACCGCCACTATACAGCTATGCTTTGTGCAAAGGGGTGCAAGAAGCAAGGATGCCTGCCGAGCTCTGACTGCCACTTCCCAGGTGTGCCCCCAGGGCTCAAACGTAGGCAGAAGACCTCTCCTCCCCTCACTCACACCATACTTCAGCCCAGGACTGTGGAGCTGGAAATGAGAAGAAATCATCAGCTAACCCTCAACTCTAAGACCGCTCATTAATTATTTTTTGTAAGAATATTATTTTGTTCCTCCATTATTAGGAATAGTGTGAGGCAATAGACAAATGCATTCTCTTTTCAAAAACAAAATCATAAAATGTATTTCTTTGTCAAGTGATTTCAAGAGGCATGTGTCTCTGTAAAACAGAGTTATAGAAACACTGCTGACTTGCATTCAGTGAAAACTCATCTGAAAATGATTAATTCCGTTTTAAGTCTTCCAGACCCACAGACAGCAAGGAGAGAAATTCAGTTTTTTGGAAAAACCTCCTATTTGGAAGATTAAGAGGTGGAATCTGTGATACGTGACAATGAAATTTTAATTGTCGGAAGTTTGGCACAGCAATAGATTTTGGTGCACTGCTTTGCCAGTAGACTCTGTTCCAGAGTCCCAGCTTCACACCCAGCCTTGAGCTCTGTCTAGTTTGTTGTTTGAAGCCTACCTCTCTCCAAGGTGCTCCTTTTCAGAACTGATGAGGGAGGAAACAGTCATTTGCTATTGAGAAAGGCCTCCGGGTAGCTTACTCACTGCAGTGCTACTGGCCCTCCTGCAGTCACATGGGAGAGGAATTTCTGCATCTGATTCTTGTGGCTGGTCCCCCTCAGGGAAAAAAAAAACCTTCTGCAGCACAAAGTGAGATCTACAGACCGCTCTCTCTGCGCTGACAGGGCTATCATTGCACGCACCCTTCTTCTCCAAATTCCCTCCACGCTGAAAAGCAGTGGGTCAGTGAGTACAGTAACAGGTGCATGAGCTCTGTGCCAGCACACCATTCCTTTTTGCCTGGTAAACTCCCAGATGGCCCTCAGCATCCAGCTATCAGCTGTATACTTTCCAAAGCACATAACACAGTGTCTGCACTCATGCCAGATTCCCATAGGGTGATCACAACCATACAATGCTCACTGCAGCTCCTCCAGCAGTTTTGTTTAGATGTGGAGCACACTTTCAGTCCATACTTTCTGTCGATAAACATACTCCATGTTCATTCCCTTTCATTCCAGAGGTGAGCCAAACTCATTTTCGTATTTTATGTACCTGTGTTGTGTATAGCTTTCATATTTGAGAGTTGGATTCTTGTTTGAGTTAAACCAGAATAGCTTTAGAAATACGCTGATTTATGGCAAAAGAATTCTTGCAGATAGAAGCTTTAGGATAAAAGGCAGTACAGAAAAGATGGACATTCTTAATAGTCTCTGTTTTAGCCCTCCTACATAAAAGCAAAAATTCAGTGTTGTGAAAGCTGCTCAAGAGAAAACATTTTCTTGATAGTAAAGAGATTAAGTATGCTGCATGTTAACTATATATTCTCTGCATGGCCTTTCATAGACTACTGTGCTATTCACAATCACTTTGTTTAGGATAAAGCTCTCCCTGGGGTCCTCATCCAAGAATAAATAGTTACTTCAAGAATTAAAATAGATTGCTGGAACTATATCACACTTTATGGCAATTGCAGCTTTTCTCTTAAGTATGAATCATAGAGATAAAGCAAAGGTCTGCAGCAGAAGTAGGGCTGGAAAGGGGCAGACCTCAGAGCAGCTGCTGGAAACACTGTCTTTTAAGAAGTTCTTCCTCCAGACCTTCCTGGTATTTCTCGGCTCAGCCCAAGTTGATACCTGGAGTTAGGTTTGGGATAGAGAAAATGCCAGTAGCTGCTTTTGGAGCAGGGCTGGAAAAGGGCCACAAATTCTGCTACTGAACTTTGGTTTTAGTTGAGTACCTTGAAAGAAAGGGTAAGAAATGCATATTCCCTCTTAGGAATCTCAGAAAGGATAAACCTCAGAAAGGACCTGGGTAAGCTTGAGACCTTCTAAGGTTAAGACCTTGATCTGGAAGGAAGGTACAGCTTTCTGAAGCTAAGCAGAGCTGAGGAAATTCAAGCACTCTCCAGTTTGCTAGGAGTGAAGAAAAATAGCTTACTTTGTTAGTAAAGAGAGGCAAATAACCAGAGGGACTTGAAGAATGACACCCACTCACCTGCAAGGAAGGACAATTTTACATATAAAGAAAGAACTAAATGTAATTGTTGTTGATCTTCATAAGAGCTGGAAATAGAATAAGTGGATCTGATTGTGGCTTTACAATCTATATAAAGAAAACCTTCCCTATTTTTTTTAAATAACAAGCTTATATTTAGGATCCTAAATCTGTATTTGGAAACCTAAGGAACTGACCTGATTTTCTGAAGTGTTCAGCACCCACAGAATGAGTGGAAACATTTGAAAGAGACTTCTGTGAGAACTGCTGGATTCAAGAGCTTTGGATGGGGAGAGGGAATCAAAGTTTCTCTGTATTTCTTAATTTAATTTCTTGGCTTAAAAATTTAAGCCAAGATTTGCATTTTCAGAATTCATCATTCTGCACTAACGTCTACTTTTACTTTAAAGAGCATGCAGCTAGAACTGGTTGTACAATCTTCTAAAGAAAGCTTTCAGGCCTATTGCTACCATTTAAACTGGGATATTTAACACAGAGTAAACACTTTGCTGCAGTGCTAGTTAGAAATCTAGATAAAATAACCCTTACAGCAAAAGCAAAGCCATATGAAAAAGTCGTAACAAAGCCAAAGCAAAGTCATGTGAAAGCCACCAGCAATCATATTTGGGAACGTTTCTATTAAGTAAAAGATAAATCTCTAATATATCAGTTGAGGACGAAAGGAGTATTCAATTATTAGGTAAATTCTGCAGGACTCTCTTTCCCTAGAAATGGCCTTTCCTCACCAGATTCTCAATTATTTTTTGAGACAATTTTGTTCACACACTGGAAAGGGTGCTGGTATCTCTTCCATTCACAAACTTTCTTTTATCCTCTCAAGACCACAACAGTATTTGAAAATAGACTATACAGGGCCTAGCCAATCCATATCAAAGCAAGGGGCACGTGATGAATTACTCATCCCCTCTTTCCACTAACAGCATGGTTACATGAAAATGCAAGAGATCTCTCATAATATTTGCAAATGCTAACATTTTTCAAGTGCCTTTCTTTAGAAGTTCTGCAAAATGGGAGAACAAAAAGGCATATATGCACTGCTTTCTTCTTTTTAACTTCACAGTGATTACTTCAAAGTTTTAATCAGATTAAATTAAGAATTGAATCCCACCAAATGCGTCACAGAAGCATCGGGGCCTACAAATCTCATAAAAACCTGCCTGATAACAACCTGTACATTGAATCCACTAATGCAGGCACTCTAAATTAGGCGATTTTCTACAGACAGAAGTTTTACAGTTTCACATACTCCTTGTATTATAAACACCATTATCAGCAGTTGTGAAGCAACTGGAGCCTTACGTTATTCTCAATGCGGTAACGCAACTACCCAGGACAAGAATAATGTCAAGACTGTTATTTTAGGCATAGAAAGGTCTACAGGCCACAAGCAAAGCTGGCAACCTGTTCTGGTAGGCTGCACAAACACCAGCCAAAGGCAGTCTTTACATTTGTAAGCTGACAGACAAAAGACAAAGCGGAGCAGACAAACAGAGATGATCTATTGGGTCAGATCAATGAGGAATTAAATAGATCCCTCAAGTCAGCCCTCCTGCTATACCAGCAGCTTTACCCCCAGACAGCACTGCCATTTCTACAGCATGCTTTACCACTAACTGTAACTAAAGCAAAGAACAACTCATTTTTCTACATCAAAGCCTTCTTTTGAAGCCTTATCACCTGTTTCCAAATTCCCTATTGACTGTGGATTGCCACTATACCCAGGCAAACAATTTGCCACCCTCTTCAATAATTCAGTGGCGTATAGATCACAAATTCAGGCTCTCTGCTGTCTGAAAGCTTTTATATCACTCCGGGGCAGAATTTCAAGGCAAGATTTCCAAAGCACTGCATAATATAATTGCTCCGTGCTATTTTCAGTGGAAGACACATGAAGCAATGCCTAGGAACCCTCAAAGAGTTTAGGCCAAGCTTTCCATCTAATCCCTGCCCAAGTCTTCACTGAGCAGTCTCTCAGACTCAAACTTGTATCTATACTGGGTTTACTGTTCATAACATGACTTGCAGTAATCATTTCTTACATTTCTTTTTACTTCATATTTTAGGCAACCCTTAAGGCATCCCTTAAAGCATCACTAGATGAAATACGTGATCATGATATCTACAGACCAGTTCATTTATGAAGTCAACTGATAAGTGACAAGGGATAACTAGAATAAAAATTTCTGCATTTCCAGCAGATACTACAGATGCTCAGGGGCTGACAGCTCCAGAGGTGCAGGAGCACTGGAAGAGAGGCTTGTAAAGGAAAGGGAAGTGACAGGAAGGAAGCATTAACTCTTCAGTTTAAAGCTGGTTACAAGAAGCCTCCACAAAGCTCAGCATTACCTTCAGCATAGGAAGTAGCATCACAGCTTTTCCTAATTCCATCCTGCCAAGTCATTGTACAGCCCAAAACACTCCTGTCTCCAAGATTTATAGTCCATGCTACAGAATGGAAGTGGTCTTATGGATGTCAGGATGTCACATAACCAAAGCCCAGAGGAAATGCATCAGAAATAGGCTGCTGTTTACAGAGCTTGTGCAGAACTGATTTGTCCACTGAAAAGCAGCAAAGTTTTCCATTAAATTGTTGGCTCAACTGCTAGGAAAGAACCCATTAGAAAGGAAATAGATTTCACTGTTAGAAGTTGCAAAAGTTAAACGACAAAGCTGCTTAGCTACAGGAACAAATGGGATAATACTTGAAGCCAGAAGAGCAGACTTCACACAGGCTATTCCATCCCTTGCAAAAAATATCTAGCGAGGAGTATGGAAATAACTTTCGTAATCAGAACTCCAGTGAAATAGTAACATTCAAAGCTTTAAGTGTCAGTTACCCATAACTATCCCTTACATTTTAAGTCAACTGAAGTGGACTTCTGAACTCAAGCTCACAAATCTCAGCACAGACAGAGGACCAGCACAATCTATGAATAACAGCCTGCCTGCAGCTGGTAACCAGCTGTATAGTCTAACATTCTCTGCACTGGAGAGGGGCAGCTGATGGTGTTTAAAATGATTCAGTAAGCCACAGCATTTCAGACTGAATCTTCAAATCAAAGGGAACTTTTCAGAATTAAGGTCTGCCTGACTGAAGCAATGGCCTTCCTTCCCTACGTGGATGGCACAGAATTTCAGTGCAAGGAGAACAAGAAACACACAGCGATTTCCTCCTGAAGTTACTCCAGTAACATCAAAGAGAATTCATGGAAGAGGCAGCCAAGTTCTATTTCCTCCTGAGATGTGTCTGCCCAGCCAGTTCTGTAGGGCACAAGTAGGCAAAGTCTACAGAGAATCAGCTGACGAGACATTAGTCAGGGGAATGCACAGATGTTACAAACACCTACCCTGCATTCCAAAATTAACTTTTCTATTAGCAAACATTTGACAGTCTCAGGTCTGCCTCAGAGAACACAAAGAACAGGCTGCTTGTGAACACGGATTGGGAAAACAGGACCTATTAGTTCAGGTAATATAATCTTAGAAGATAGATACATAATATTAATGTGAACCAATAGGCAGAGAAAAAGTGCCATTTAACCATATCCTCAGCACTACTCATTACTTCTCCCTAGCCTGCTACCAGTGATTAGTCATTTATTGCACATCGTGATGTGTTCTGGATGGTTCAGATGCACGATTATGGCAGTGGAACCATTTCTGATGAAGTTCTCAGGGCAGCTTTCCTGCCAGATTTAGTATTCTCTTGTCCTGAAGTTCAGACTCCCATATACTGATTTTCTATATGAATTGCACTGTCTTCCAGGACGTTTGGTCAGACTCTGATCTGATGTAAGTGAACCTGGCAGCACTGCAGGGAAGAGAGCGATTTCCATTTCCACCAGCTGAGTGTCTGGCACATACTTTCTTCTAATTACTATTCATCTTTAGGTCCGTTGAATTTATGGGAGGGATTTTGCTGCCCATGGAAGTCCTAATTGTTTAGAAATCTGGACAGTTTCCCTTGTAGTCTGCAACCTATTATATCAACTGTACTCAAAAAAACAGAGGATATGCAAAATAACATAGAACTTAACAAGTATTTGGGAGACCTTTCATCTTCTCGTATCACTTGATTTAGCATCTAAGCAAAAAGCAATATTATAAATGAAAGATCTTGACTATGTCTTTCAATGGAGAAATATTTAAGGTGCCTGCACCCAAGTAGCAGAGTTGCCATGCATTTTTTTGTTCCGATTCGTTCCAAGAAGAGTCACAGATTGTCAGCACTTCTACCAAACACAATTATGCAGGCAGCTCTCTTTAGCAACAATTGGAAAAAGTTGATAGTAACTACAGAGCCTTCAGTCTTCTATAGCAGCAGATCCTTGTCATTCAGCAGCGTAGCCAGAGTATAACTTGCTACAAGTTTTGTTGTGAAATCCAACAGAACTTTTTCAAAAAAATATTTTGGCTACAAGTTAATGAGAAAGAATTGACCCATAGCCTTGAAAGTGCCCTTCCACACACGAAATACAGCATGTCAATACTCACATGGAAGGAAAAGGTGGAGCAGAAGCCTCCAGGAAACTAAAGATCTAGATACTTCATGGCTTTAGATAATCCTCTGCATGTACTAATTTATAGCTCAAAGGAGTTTATCAAGCTAGATAGAAAGCTTAAAAAGAATTAGAGATCTTGAATGCAGGAGGTAGAAGAAAAATAGTGAAAGAAATCTCTGAGGTACTTTTAAATTCTGTTCTCACACTCCAGAGGTCTCAACAGAGCTAACTGCCAAGGCAGTAATTGAAGGGACAGAAGCCCACTCAGTGCCTGCTGCCCAGGTTTGCTACTCAATGGAAACAGATTAATCCAAATAAAACATATCTTCTCCAGCCTCAGGTCACTTCTAGGTGCTAGAAAATTCTAACCATATCCAGATAAAACTCTTTTTCATTTAAAGAAATTTGTGGATAAATTACGGCAACTTGGGAAGGAAAAGTAGTCCTGAAAAGATTTAAAATGTTTTCTAGAAGCACTAGTGCTGGACAAGCCAAAGTTGACTTTATCAAAAAGCAAGAGACTTCAAATCCCACAGATATTCTAACAAATATAACTCAAATCTGGCTGAAAATGCCCTCAGACTAAGTCACTTGGGTACACTTGCCATTTTAAAATCAGATACACACCATATAATCAAAGAATATTAGAATTTTGTAACCACAAAATAAACAGGAGAGTTAGGCAAAGTAGACTATGATAACAAAAGAGAATAAATAGTAGGCTTACCCCTATCCTGGGCTCACCCACAAAACACCAACAGAGACGATCTCCAGAAGAGATCCTTCCCCTCTGGTAGCCAGCTCTTAAATAGGTCTAGGAGGGGTGGAGCCTGGCTCCAACCCTTCCAACAGCACAGGTGAAGGCAATTCACCTGTGCTCCTCTGGCTGACTCATGGCTCGCCTCAGGTGGTCATTCAGAGGTTCAGGCTGTGACTCAGCAGTTCCCATACACACACAATACTCTAGACTGAAAATCACAAGGGGAAACATTCAGGTATGAAGAACAGTTACAGGGAAACTCAGGAATGCTTTATGTTCTCTCCAGCCTCCTGTTAACATCATCATGTAGCATGCAAACTACAAAAATATAAATTTTTATTTTTTAGTCCGTTTAGGCCATTTATTTTTCTGCCCAAAGAAACATTTGCTCCAATTTTCATTTAAGTCATCATTTCCTCGTCTTCTTTTGTTTTCCCTCGTTCTCTCCTTTTTAGCTCCTCCTATCAAACAGAATAGACTTTCATGGCTAAGGGACAAAGTCAGACCTTCTGAAGCATGAGTGATTTGCTTAGGTGCTAGACCAACACCAACACTAACACTGACTTCAACAAGTGCTCACTCAACACAGACAGAAATGGCACGACCTTCTCCAGACTTTGTACTTGGTTGTAGACCTAACAGTGTTTCAGTGTAGACCCCCAGAAGTATTTCACTTCTCTCTCTCCTCTCTGCCCTTCCCAACATTTCATCTACTGTAAAGTTCGAGTGAGATTTTATTTGCAGATAGTTTGGAATTGAAAGAGGGCCACAGAGGCAATGTGTAGGGTACAACCTATAAATATATTTTTAATCACTTTTCAATAGGGATGTTCCTGGCCTTTCAAAATGATAGTTTCAGTCTGAATGAACACATCAAATACCACTGCAAAATAGCACTGTTTTTTCAAACTCTGAATAGATTTAATTTACTTGCAAAGAGTTGAAGACACGTGCAACACAAATCATAGTTCTATGAAAAATCTCTGATACAACCACGCATAACCTCACCTAAAAAGTGAAGCCTTTAACTAAAAAAATGCACATTCGTTGTTTGACAATAATACACCTGGCAGAAAACATTAGAAGGTAATAGCTTCCATCAAGGATTACCTTCATTAAACTCAAGTTCTTGGTTCATACAGGAAAATTGCAGCGATTTGTGTGAAATTTTCTTCTGCGAATGACAACTGAATTCTACTGTATACTTTCCCGGGAGAAATAGCAGCTGCAACCGTATAGTTAGGTTCAATTTAAAGCCTTTTATTCTGGACACCTCTCAACAAAAGTCCACGTTTTAAATTAAAAAAAAAAAAAAGCAAAGCTGACAAGAACATTGTCCAAGACATGGCAGAGCTCCAGACCTGGTACAGGATGCTAATTAATAGCTCCTTAGCTGATCATTACCCATGCGCGCTAAGTTTTATAATTAATATTTCAGTTTGGACTGAAAAACTTACAGTTAATTATACTGAATGCCTAAAATAAGAATTTAATTTGATCTCTCTGACCAAACTTGCACTCCAGGAATCAGTGTTCATGACATGTGGCAACGCTTGAAAAAAGGCAGTAAAGAATAAATGAGGATATTTGAGTGCAGAAAAACGTTAAAATTGCTTGTTTTCCTTTTTAAAGAAAATCTGAGTTGTAATCTTAGCAGCTATCTTGATGTTTTACCACTGTCAGGTCATCCCTTTCTCACACTCCCAAACATCATCCTTGCTCTATGTTTTGACCTAAACTCTCTGAGGATAGGGATTGCATCTAGATACCATGCTGGGATGGTTCCTAGCGAAACAAGGCTCCAGACCTGAAGAGAAAAGGAGATTTTCCATTGGCAGACCAGTCAAACACAGAACTCAGAGCTTTCCAGCTGGGAATGATCAGATTCCCACCAGGGACAAACCATGCAGCTCACAGCTTATCACTAGAACCTATGTGATGGAGAAACCAGTGAGCATAGAGTTATCTGGCAGATGAGGAAGATGATGGGGTCCATTAAGTCAAGAGCTTGGTGTCACTGGCAATGCAGCTATAGCCTTTTATTACAGGAACAATCTGCTCCACAACAAGAAGTAACATTTCTTATTTTCTCCAATAAAACAACCAAAGGCTCACTGTGAACTATTCAAAATGATAGCAGAATTTTTCCTTTAAATGATCTGTAGCCTAATATTGCTTCAGCGAGGAGCAAGGAGGATGTTGTCAAACTAAGTTCTCCAGAAGAGAGTTCTTTCAAAGCACTCTGTAACAAACAATTATGTTTTGCATCTGTTTGTTTCCCCACTCCCCCTCACACTTAGGAGAGAACTTTTAAGCAGAAGGCATATGCAATTTGATAAATCTACATTTTGGATACTTGCAATTAATCTATGAGGATGTATTTTTTTCATCAGAGAAAAATTATTTTAACAGCCATAATCAACACCATCAAATATAATCAGTCTGTCAAGTTAATCACAATTTAGAATCACTTACAATAATTTTGTACCTTGCGAGCTCACTTCTATGTGAAGCTGATTACATCTAGAAAAGATATACAACTCCAAAGTCTTCCACCTCTATTGAAATAACAGTGCTGTTACATATTTTGATTTTTGTTCCTTCTGTATCCTCATTCCATCCTCCCCCACTCTGTTTTTAACTTGCTGAGACTTTTACTGTTGGCCTTTTCTTCCTCCTTCTGCACTCTCCTCTGCTTTATGCATAGCTGTACCTATGTACAAATGATTAGGATAATCAGTGAAAATTTTCCAAGAACCTCAAGGAACATATTAGCTTTGCTTCCTAAACTTACTTTTTCCTATTTATCCCCTAGATCTATGCACAAACATGGCCATTTCCAACCATGCCCAAGACATACTCGGTTGTGTTGGCCAACTTCTCCTTTTAAATTTTATTCCAAATATCCCTCCTGTGCTCTTATTCTGAATCTGCCACAACACAGATATCACCTTCTCTCTCCCATCCTACAGCAACGCAGTACCTGTTCCCATGCCTTGTTGTCATTTAAATTTTCCATTGCAGTCTTCCACTCTTGATCCCTGAAGTCCCTTCCAACCCAAGCCATTATGTGATTCTATGACTCCTTTTCCTTCTTCAACATAAAAAAAAAAAATTTAAAGAATCCCATTCTACTGCTTCAATCCCTTTACTTCTGCACTATACATTTAGCTGCCTTTGCTGAGCACTGACAACCATCAATATTAAATTGAAGCTTACCTTTGATTCTCCTCTTGAGTATGCTACACTCTGCACAGACTTCTCTGACTGCGGCTCAGATCTCTGCCTGTTCTCAGTTTCTCCTAAGCTCCTCATCTTTGCTCTTGACCTCTCAAGTCCTTTTTCTCTACCCCTGCTTTCCACCTCATGTTTTTAACTAGAACAGTTTGAATTTCCTTGGCCAAGAATTCCCCCTTTTTTTTCTTCCAAAGAAATCCCTGGGTGCCCTCCCTCGCTTTTCAACAAAAAGCCTGTGTGTCTTCAATTTATCAGTCTCTGGAAAAAGATAATTTGCAATGCAATCTAAGTAGAGACAACTACAGCAGGTAGAATTCTCTCTGTAGAAATACAAGTCCATTTGCAGTAGTTCATGTTAATGTAAGATACAAAATACACCATGCTTACATAGTGTATTAATACATAATTAATAATAATTAATACAATTATAGCTTTGATCTCCTACATTTTGACTGTTCTATCAGAGTCTTCATGGACAGATGATCTTCTAATTGAAAAAAAAAAAAAAAGAAACGATAAACTTAAGTTAATGCACTGGAATCCCTCTACATCAGGACAGCCTCCTGGTTGCTACAGTTGCAAAAACTTGTGTTTACACTACTTTCATTAATGAAATGTATGATTTTGATTATCTAGTCAACAGCTTCTAGTGCAGGAATTAAACCGAGTTAATTAGGAGAAAATATTGCACTTTACAGAGATAGGTGAAAAAGAGCAAGACAATACAATATACAAGACACATTCCTCCCTCCTTGAAACCATTATCTTAACTTCAAGAATCAAATGAGGAAGCATATCTGAGCACTCAGTCGATTTTGTGACAGAAAGTGAAAGAAGAGAAGCCTTTTGCCCTGGTTTAAATTATTGTGATAGACTAAGAAAGTGAAGTTAGGTTGATTTTATCACCGGGGAGGACATTCTTTCATTACTGCAGTCTGCAGATAGTAACAAAAATTGCAGCTGTTGTTCATCCAGATGTCTCATTATCTAAATAAAACAATTCTGTTCAAAACCATACACTATAGACCCACAGTAGGTCAAAGTATCATACTGAAGTCACAGACGTAATAGAAAAGTGAAAAGAGGAAGGAGGCGAAAGTACTCAAAACCTATTCTGGAGACTGATGTTGTTCCTTGAGCACCTTTATCCTACCTGTTGGATCTATTTCCCACAAATACACAAGTAATTTCCTAAAATTAAGTGGAAAAAATCACATGTTACCATAGGCCCATATTATATTAATGTGTTTTTTGGAGGTTGCATTTTTGTGGGGTTTTTTGTGGGGTTTTGTTGCCTTTTTTTTTTCCTCCTTCAAACAAAGAACATCTAGAACCAGTCCAAGAAAGATGCGCAGTCCAATGGAGATGCCTGTTATTCTTTTTTGTAATAGTCTTCTTTCCTAATCATTCAATATGCAAACAAACAAACAAACAACCTTAAGATGCTTGTGAACACTAACACTTACTGATTGTTATTGATTCTCCTTCACGATGAAATGGAAGCAAGCCACATTCCAATCAGCATTATAGAAACTGTCCACACACAAGTGATGACAGCACAATCACAAATCTTGGCCATATTTCCCTTCTTGCTAGAAGGAAGCCTTGAGCTCTTTCTGAAATTCTGTTGCCAAAAGCAGACCTAAACTATCCTCTTCAGCTGATCTTAATTTACAGGAGTGTTTGTCCTAAAAGCTCAAAGTGCTGAAAACTAGGAAGGTCTGGACTATATTTTTGAGGGATGATATACTATATCATGAAAGCGTAACAAAGAGCTTTAGATGTAAACAACTTCTCAGTATACAATTCATCAAAATGTAACAGAGATTTCCCCTTGCTATTCTCCTACTTTGCAGTTGACCTTACCTAGGGCACAAACCTACCTGCCCTAAGAGACATGGCTGAGGCATTTTATTGCCATGGTAATCCCAATAGCTTCTGCTTTCAATGCTAACAATGTCTTCTCCAGTTTCCTGAGATGACAGGTACAGTTCTGAGTATAGTACAGTATAAGAAACAGACCACATCTAGTTTACAGTCTTAGCAGAACTGTCAAAAGCTATCAAAAAAATGGAAGTACTATGAATCATATTTTACCTATAATTACTAAAAAAGACTAAGTTAAACATCACCAGAAGGAAGTTTGTTGCAAAGCTGTGAAAAAACTTTGACATCATCAGAGCCTTGGTCAAGCACTTTGACTGATTCTGGGTACTTACTCTATTAGAAGCTTTTGCAGGGAAGTGGATCTGGGAGTGAGGAGGAGCGTAGCATGGAAAAGGACACTGTATATTGTCTCATGAGCCCTAAGCTAAGGCAATTTATGACAGCCTTATGGGGCATTATGGTACCTAAGCGTAGGTCAGTAAAAAAAAAACACTGTGCAATTCTATGTAACAGAGATCTGTCTCGTGTATAAGAGTGAACAGAGAGCTTTTTAGAAGGTTTTGACATCTTAAAAATAATTTTTGATCCAAAGAAAAATACAGAAGGTAAACGATCACCATCCCAGATTTATCTAACAGTGGTTGCATTTGGAACGTTGCTAAGTTTCTCAGGTATGTAGAAGCAGATGTGCAGGCATTGATATAAATAAATCTCTACATATTTCAAGGAAACATAATTCAAGGATCTTGTCATTAAATCACAAGACCAAGAGCCAGAAAATCTCTTTCCACTTGAACCACATATTTAACATGTGAGAATGAGAGACAAAATACATCAGTAAATATTTGTCTTTTCACAGTTCAGTATCCAATCTTCGGCAACTCTAAACAAATGGACCACGTACTGGACTTATTCCTGTCTTTAGACTTCCAATATTTAAAAAAAATAGAAAATATCTTCTGGAAGTGGTACCTGGCTGGTGCCTCAGTATCTTTCCTGAGTAGATGAGTAATTTGGGGAAGAAGGAAAGGGCATGGCTTCAAGTTTGTTTTCTTGTTGAAAGAACCCACTGCCAGTGTCTAGGAAGGTTCATTACCAAGGTCACTGCAGTCATTCTGGAGACCAACCAAGTCAAATTCCTGTGAAGCAAAACAGCTTTTGAAACACAAC
The DNA here is from genome assembly GCF_026119805.1 of Tympanuchus pallidicinctus. Classification (NCBI taxonomy): domain Eukaryota; kingdom Metazoa; phylum Chordata; class Aves; order Galliformes; family Phasianidae; genus Tympanuchus; species Tympanuchus pallidicinctus. The sequence continues at coordinate 11,603,619 of NW_026294747.1, forward strand.
CTCCCTATGCATATACTAACAATTAAACCACATAAGGACTTCCAAAATTCCAAAATGGAAGAATTAAACCAGTCAGTTAAGATGAAAGCTATCAATGCTAGCTTGAATTGTTCATGTTAGCGTAGAATGTAACATACCTACTAAAACATGAAGGTTACATATTTACTATCAAATTCAGCGTAGCACGTGTCTCCTAATTAGAAAGGCATTTAGGTATTGTCAGCACCAGCTTTACATTACATGTTCTGAAACGTTTAGCAGAGTGTTAACTAGGTGTTGAAAGCCAGGTGAAATCACAGCACTGCTGAACCTTAAATTAAGCAGCAGGGGCAGCTTTTGCTGCAGTGCTTGCTCAGAACAGAGAGAAGGCGGGCAAGGCTGACCGGGGAGCACTGAGGGAAAGCAAGACTAGGATTAGCAGACCCAGGGGACTGGCAGAAGGAGCCAGGAGACCAGAAGGAGCCGAGGAAAGTATAAGGAAGGGAAGAGGATAACAAATAAAGGGTATTTGTACCTCTGTGCAAGAAAGAGCCAAGTTCTAGAATACGAACAGTGAGAGAGGGGGAAAAAAACATTTCGCCATGAAAACATTGGTGTCACTTGAAGATATCCCACACGCTGAGTCAGTGTTAAAACTGCCATACATGACAGCTAAAAAGTAGAAAAACAATGTAAGGATTACTTCAGTCAGAAAAGGAAACACCACAACAATGAATGCTGACTTTCCTACCTTTGGTTTCATAGCAAAAGAACCGTTCTAATTCTCAATGGAAAACATGCATAGAAGTAATATATACTTTTCAGCAAACTCTTCAATGTGTTTCAATGAAAATAATTTTTAAAAATGCTTAAAAACAAATAAGGAGTTTTCCAAAGTTTGTTTTTTTTTTAAAAAGAAAAGTGCTTAAATTTTCAAAATAGAATCTGCATTGGTCAAATACTGTAAAAATATACCTGTGGAGGTAGACAACACACTACCAGAGAGGATAGCTTCATAATGTGAACAATGAATTTAAACATGTACTAAAAAGGCAATTAGATCTGAAATGATTTGCACAGTCCCTAGTTGGCATACTGAAGTGAGGTGCATTCTGCCTTATCAGCAGTTGAAATGTTTTGGCCACAAGCTGGAAAGGTCTTTATTTGTTGTGTGTGCTCAATGTGACGATCCAGGGTGAGGTGAACCTCAAATTTTTGCAAATGCTGCACGTATTCCTGCTGTCATTTGGGTGCCTCATCTTGCTGTACATAAAATCCAGTGCATTGGTCTTGGTCTTTTATACATACTACAGCACAGTGATTTTATAGATAGTCTTCTACTATACGAGCATTTTGCTAGAAATGGAAACGCCTGCCATGCAGCATTACTGGTCGATTTTCAATGACACTTATGGTTGTCAACAATGTGAAGTGAAGAATTTAATTTCTGGTGCTGATCTTACATGTTCCTTTATTGTTTAAATATACCAGACTCATTTTTACATGTAAAAATAGTACCTCTGCTTGCTTGGGAGCTGAAAATGCAAACGAATAGCTGAACAGTCAAGTCCTCGTTCTGCCTGAGCAAGCGTCAGTTTTGGGAATGTTCGTATTCCCCTGCAACAGCTTTAGGCACTGAATATGAAAATCCACTCCTAAAATGGAACAGATCTGCTAATTATGTGAAAAGAGTTGCTATAAATATAGGAGAGAAGAACAGTTTAAGTCCAAAATGTGTTCTGTAGATAAGTAATAGCTCAGTTCTGCCCTTATCAACCTGAGGAAGTTTTTAATGCTGAGATGGAATATCAGAACTGGTTGGATAGAACAGAAATAAACACAAAACTAATCAGAAAACATACTTTGCATTCTTCATCCACTCTCTAGTAGCAGCTGTTTTGAGATATTGCTGTAAGGATGATCCCGCTGCAATTCTGGCTTTTGAAAGCCTTCCAAATCCTGTAAAATGTATTAATTTCCAACACTGATATGAATAGCATAGACAAATGAAAGCAATTACTTTTTCCTCTTCATTCTGATTTGTTATCTCTGTTTAATATGGATAGTCCATGCCAAGCACCTATCAGTGATACTTTCATGATCTGGTTTAAAGGTTTGTGTTCATTTTTTTGTTTGGCTTTTTTTTTTTCTTTAATATTTTAAATATTTAGTTATTTTTAGGCTTTAAATAATAAGCGAGGAAAATGGAACAGTCTTACGACGTAATAAAATAGATGACTGATTCCCTTCAGTTCTCCCTCAAGTACCTTGGATTTGGAGGCCTTTGTTAAGCTAGCTTTTGGAATTAAAAAAAAGACAAGAGTGGGAAGGAATGGGAGGGAAGATCATTTTCCCAACTACTGCACAATCTGCTATCATCAGCAGATCTCTACAAAAGTCTGAGGAGAAGGAGAAATTACTGCAAATCATAATGGAGAAACATTTTTAGAAAGTTGCAGAAATGCAGCAGAAAGCCTCACTGCAGAATTCCTGGACCAAGCCAGAGGTTGCCCAGTCTATGTTTTTTCTTCCACTGATTAAACATGATCAAGAAGAAGGAGGCCCTTCTGTCTGTCCTGAAGACAAAACACGAACAGTAGCAGCTGCCTGGATTTAGGGGACAAAGGGAAATGGCACCATCATCTCCTCCTGCTGCTGGAACTCAGGATACTCTCAGAGCTGTTTCAAAAACGTGGCCAACCCCAGATCACTCCACTGCAAATTGCTAATGCTTAGTGAAAGGCTGCAGGAAACATTTGAAATCTGCAGAAGCCCTGTTAATATAGCTCTATCTCCTATGGATGTCAGTGAGCTCAGTGTGGAAAGGAAGGGCAGAAACATAGGGACAAGGTGCAGAGGCTACATATCAGAGCTCCGTGGTTTGGCTTCCCATCCCAAAGCAATGAGATCTCTCCTCTATGGGAAGCATCTGGAAAATCCCAAGAAAGGCTAGTGGCCATATTTTGAAATAATAGAAGACAGAACCATTTTCTAATAAACAAAAGTGAAGGGAATTGAGAAAAGGACTGCCATCAGGCAGTCACCAGAGGAAGGCAAGGGAATGGCAAGCTTGGAGGGCTCTCTCTAACATCCCAGAGTAGCAGGCTCCTGCTTTTATAGAATCATTTGAGTTGGAAGGGACCCTTGAAGGCCATCTAGACCCAAGTCCTTTGTAATGAACAGGGACACCTACAGCTACATCAGGTGCTCAGAAGCCCATTCAGTCTCACCTTGAGTGTCTCCAAGGATGAGGCTTCCACCATCTCTGTTTTGCTGCTTCTTTTCTTCTACCTTCTGAAGCAGTCACATTAGCTAGGATACAATTTGGATACTAATTGATTTTCACCCTTGCAATGCACAATTTGTTAAGATAAAGGATGTGAGGGGAGAGAATTCTCCTTGACGAGGCTAAAACGCTTGAGAGATTACTGCCATCACAGCTACATGTACTTTGTAAAAACAAATAGATTGGTGACCTGAAGCCAAGCTTGCTCAGCACAGAGTCCCCAGCCTTGCTGCCAGTTTTTAAAACAAAAGACAGGATCCAAAAGCCCAAATGGCTTTGGATCACACCCTAAGCCTGCAGCATAGCTTATGTCCCTGGCATTGTTGAAGCAGCATGTGAAGGCAAGGCTTCCAACTGCCCTGGATCAAAACTCAACCAAATGGCAGAAAGGGAAGGGGCAGTCCAGGACAGGAAAACCTGACAGATGCAAGCCAGTTGGGAGTGCTGCTCTCAACGGGCACAGCAAGGGGACAGGAAAGAAGGGGTCATGAGCCAGGGGCGGACAGGATGGCATGAAAAATATAAATAGTTCTGTCACATATTGTGTTCAAGGATTAAAGATTAGAATTTGCTTCTGACAGTGGTTTTACGGAGGTTTTGGGTTTTTTTCTTTTTTTCTTTTTTCTTTTTTTTCTTTTTTTTTGTTATGGCCTCTTTTTTTTATTATTATTATTTTAAATGCATACATCACATTACCCCAAACTGACAACTCAAGTCAACCGTTATGGCAGAGCAGCAACCCTGCAGATCCCCTTCTGTGCATTCTGCTTGCCTGGGCGCCCTGATGCCTCCTTCCTGACAGCTCTGGAGACCTTAAGACACTCTCCCTCTAATGCACAGGCACAGCTCCCAGGAGTGCTGATCGTCATCACTACTCAGGCTAATTCGAGCTTCTTTTTTCCAGTCCCCAGCAGGTGTCCTTTCACGGGAAACCCATGTTGGTAAGTCATGCAGTCTTTCACTGCATACCACAGATGTCTGATGTTTGTCTGCTATTGCTACTCCTGGCCCACTTTTCTCACAGACCCTTAAGAAAATGACATCCGAGAAGTAGCTGTTCGTAGTCTGCCACAGAAGGCAAGAGCAGATATAGAGGAATGAAATGAATGATTGGCTCCTCAAATTAGACTCCAGTAATTATTTCTAAAGACCTGAATGCATCCATTTGTATCTTATAAAGGAATACAAAGCCAGCTTTTTGCAAGGAATCCTTGGAAATTGCAGGTCTCATTCCATTCGCTGGGGAAGAGTGCTGGGTTCCCCCTGTACTTTGGTTCACTTAGGAAAATCCTAGCTCCTGCAGATAACGCCCTCAGATCTGTATTCTATTTCTGGCACTGTCACCACCTGTAAATTTGGACAAAGTCAGAATTTTCTGAATGACTCATCCCTAACAACTGGGAGCAGCAAAACCTGAGCTCCCAATGCAGTAAGAAAGCCAAGAGTACCCCCTAGTGTTCTGGGTACAACCTCAAAATTTGGCCAGATTCAAATTGGAGACAAGCTCTTTTTACACAGCCTTTCATCTTCCTCCAGCAGAGGACAGTTGCACCGCAACAAGTATCCAAACATGCCTCCAAACCTTTACATTACTATGGCTTAATCATTAATATCCACTTTCATGATTTAAATTAACTCCAGCGGATTTATACCACTGAACCCTTCTTTGCATTGGCAACAGATTAAGGGCACTCCCTGTCACCTAGAGTCGCTCACATGACATTCAAAACTCATTAGGGTACAGTAAGTCAATAGTTTTTGATGCACTACAGATCTCCTATGAGAGTTGCATGCCTTAATTAATCTGTCGAGTGCTTCAAAATCCATGGAGAGGAGGCAGAGTATAATGCAAGAGATTATAATTTATAACTCTCCCTCCTTTCTGTACAAAAAGGCACGTTATCTCAGATTAAATCCTATTTTAATAACAAGGTTACAGCAATTGTGTAACTTCTGTTAACTGAAAGCTGTCCAAACACCTCACCTTCTTGCCTGGAAGGTCATCAGACCTGCAGGTTCTACCATTAATCTCCTGCTATGCAAGCATGCCACCTCTTGGAACTCCTCTGGACTTTTATTTCTTTCAGCTCATTTCAGCTGGAAATGATTTGTCAGGGTTTGTGGCCATGTGCATCTAGTAACAGTAACTACTTAATCAATAACAAAGGAAATCTGCCCCTGATATTAGCAATAGTCTTAACGTACTTAGTCTTAATTTCTTTTCTGGAAAAACTGGAGGGCAAGTTTAATTTAAAGTCAGGGAGGCACACATGGAGTGCAGCACGTTGCAGTACATATGCAGCTGATACCATGCTTGAGCAGCCTAATCAATGGGGCACTTGTAGTAGCTCATTTATCAAGACTATGTTCTAGAAGATGATGTAAATTTCAAGATTAAACATAAAACCTTAAAAAGGCAGCTAGTAGCAGGTGCTTATGGTGCAAAAAAAGTCATGAAAGCTCATCACCTAAACTTCATGCCATATTGAAAAATACCTTCCTGTAGCAAGGCAAGCACATTAATAATGCAGCAGCACTAGCTGAGAAAAATGGCTGGTTTATAAAAGCAATTCCAACTCTAAGGGTCCAGGAAATGGAATCTCAACAGGATAAGCAACACTTACAGGCTCCTGCTAAGATGACTCCTCCTGCAAGCCAGAAAATAACTTACAAACAGTTCACAGTTTGCACTTCTGCAGTACTTTGTGCATGTTTCAAGAGTCCAGCTTGGAGGAAGAAACACTGCAATTATAGAAACACTGTAAATTATGCAGGCAAGCGCCCACAAGATGCACATTGTGGGTCTTTCAGAGCTTCTAGATTTGCAAGAGGTGACATTAACACTCAGGGACATTAAAGCTCAGGGTGGTTTTCACTGCAGACACTGTAAGGCATGCTAACACTTCACTTTCTGTGATTTCTGCAAGTACTGATCTTTGAGATGTTAGCTTTTTGGGATAGCCAGTTTTGCAGCTTGTCTGGGATAGTACATAATCCAGAGACGTTTTGCAATTATTAAGTTATCTAGTTGTCAATGCTTAAGGCTCTAAATCAGTTCATCAATAGCCACTTAAATCCATGCAAACTGCTTTGAGCATAGGAAGCACTGAGATGCTGAGCAGCTTTACTGTGTGATACCTTACAATGCTCTTGAAGCATCTGGTCAGTCCTCAAAAAGGCAGAGAGGATGAAAGCTCTGGTGGTTATTTTTGTTTGTTTGTTTTGTTAATGGACTGCATAAAAACTGTTTACACTTCACATTGTGCACAAAAACTCCCAGAAAAATAAAATCTCCATCTCTAAACATCCTCAGGTAAAACTAACCGCTCCATCATACTACTGTGCCACCTAAATACTATTATGCCACCCAAACAGCCTGCTATGGGTGCACCACACCATAATTAACTGCAGAAAAATGAGAAGGAAGAGAAAAATCAGTGGAAACATGGAAGACCTCTCACTACACCTACCAGGTGGCAATTTGTTTACTGTGGATTTTTTAGCATGCTAGATCACTTTATTTTTACTATTCCATCATTTGCTGAGTTCACTTCCCATTTTATTTGACTTGCTCATTGCCTTATTACATATGAAAAGGCTTTTTTTTTTTTTTTGTATTGTCACACATCCCTTAGCTTAGCAGGAGAAAGCAGCTTCTCAAAGAGCAACATGAGCATGGCATGCAGGCCATCGGTGTACACACCACAGTGCCTGAATGCATTTGTCATGGTTCAGAATTACACAGCCCTGAGCAAAACACACTCCAGCCACTGTGCTTATTTTCCTGTCAAGAAGCTGAACTGAAAATAAACACAAAACTCACATAAAAAGATAATGCAGTTTTCCTAGCTATATGAAGAACAAAAAAGCAAATGGGATATGTCCCATCACTTATCTACTCTCCAGTTCACCTGTGTATACCCAGTGCTCTACAGCACATTCACAGATAGCCCACCGTCTTTTGCTGCCCCATCCACTACAACCTCAAAAGTGATGATATGTGCTGCACAGATATCACTTAAATTGTGCACTGAGCCCCTCTCTGCACTCCCATGCTAAACTCTGCTTCACTGGAAATTCTGCTGCAGCTTCAAGGAAAATTAAGGAGAGCATTTTTGTCAAATGGAGTCTCACAGCTATTTAGCTAATAGAGAACTTTTCGCATCGTTGTGCAACATCAGTGTGCCACGCCAACAACTCCCTTAAGGTGGATGGCAGAAGGTGGATGATGTCAGGCAGAAGGCATTCAGCATGAGAAGGTGGGGATCAGGTGAGAGGAGGCTGAACCTCTTTGTTGAGAACCAGACTCTGAGGATTGTTTAGAGGCTGCTGCTTCCACTGTCAAGTCTTCATTTTTGTGCGTACAACTTGCAGCTGTTCCAGTGACCCCTCCTCCCCACTATCTCCAATTCCAATTTATCAAGGATTAACAAAGGTACAGCATGCTGGAAAAACACAGGACTGCTCCATATAACAGCTACAAAGGCTGACTTTCATCAGATTGGGTGAGAGATCAGTGCAGACTGTTTTCCTGATGCTTCATAAGTTAAAACGTATACATGAGTTCAGAGAGAGCTATTAAGCCTGGATATTTCTGCTAGTTTCTTGAAATGATCAGCACACAGGCAAAGTATTAGCAATGATGTTTCTGCCTTTTGCTACCTGCTGTCAAATGCTCTCATTTTGGCTAGGAAGAAAATAATACCAACTGTAACCTAATAAAGGAATAATAATAATAATAATAATAAAAATAATAAAGGAAAAAGCCTTGGACTTTGCATGCATAACCATACTTGCTGCACTGACACAATAACCCTGCTATTGCAGGGCTTGTGTTCTCAAGAACATATAGTTGAGCATAAAATGAAGGGTGACAGAGGAAGATACAGGTATCTTTACTGCACAGACCTACGAACACACGCAACCCAATATTTGAAGCTGAAGCCAATAATGTCAACTTGATGTATGGATTTTGACGTGAGATTTGCTTAGCACTTACTGTATATGTATTTTTGCTTTAACTCAGCCTCTTTCCCTCCCAACAAAAAATAAAAAAAAATAAACAAGTGCCAATCTCTCACCTCCCTCCTACCGGGAACTGGCTGCTTTCCTCCTTATCGCTGGCTCTAGCCAGCCCTGAGCGTGCCCAGGAATCTCACTGCCTGCATCACTGATGCTATTTCTTGGCAGTCCCTCAAAAGTATGGGACATCATGTTCTGCCCTCAGGAGACCCACACCACTTGAGTCAGGAACCTAGTCTAGTTTAAAGGATAGGTATTCCCCTGCATGAGGGACCAGTATTTTGGGCTACGTTAATTTGGGTGCACATCCTCTGGCAAAATGTGGGGACAAAGCAGTGGAGAAGGGGAGAAAGCTTTATTTATGTTCTCATCCAGGTGTTTCACAGGTGCTCTTCAGAGACAGAACTGATCAAACTTCTAGGTTTGGGTAGTGGGTTAGAAGGATATTTCTGTTATCTCATTATCCAACTCAAACTACTAACTAACAATATCCACTAGTTCTGTCCTCACAGGATAGCAGACTTCCATTTCAGCAGGTCTCTAGTGTTCTCTGTTGTATTCGCAGATGGAAGAGCACTGGTTCTATTATGGAGCATAGGTTTATCCCAAATGAAATACCCAACCTTTTCACTCATCACCTACATGCACCCAATACATCAGACAAAGCTGTTTCTCCATCAAACCCAGCAATTCAGAGTTTTGGTATCACTTCAACACCTGCTATGAAACATAGTTAATCCATTACAAGTAGAAAAGGTGAACTTTTCCATCCACGACAAGCTCAAAATCAAATTCATGACAAGAAACTGAGAAAGGAAAAAGCTCTAGACTGAGTTTTTATGAGTCTGGCTTGAAAATGAAAGGTTCACAACTAATCTAGTGACTGCAAACAGCTTTGGACAGATCATGCAATTTACTGCTCCACAGACACCAGGAGCTGAATTTTCCACTCACTGAAACAAGTCACAGAATATCTACCAATTTCAGCCACAGCATGATTCTGGCATAGCTGGATGTTCTCTCTGAAAGAAGGAAAATATGACCAAAATAATAGTCTTGCAATTGGAGCACTGAATCCAAAGAGTCACGTGTAGCTCCTTACTCTTTAACAAGGTTCTTAAGACATTCAGGAAAGTTGCTTCAGAGTAAAGTCATCTCCTCTGGGGCGTAAATGAGCAGACAAACTCTATAACCTGTGTTCTTCCTTTGGCCACTATAGAAAGAATGGCTTCTTGTCCCAGGTTAAAAAAAAAAAAATTAAAAAAAATGCATGCACTATTTTGTAAATATAACTTTCTGTGACAAAGAAGTCTATTATGAATATCTTGATGCTCAAGTTAAAAGGACAGCCTGCCAAGAAAATTGTGATCATCCGTCCAGTCTGCGAAGTCCTACTTTTTCCACTAGACCTATTCTGTATACCACATGCAAGCAGAATTTATATGAATTTTCCCCAAATAAAAACAGTGAGCAGACTTGAAAAGTACATCATATGCATGTACAGTTTGTCCTTGCTCTCCCAGCAGTCTCACTACTCTGTAATAGCTACTCAGGAATTGATTTCCCAAGGGGCTCATTACCTTCAATTGTGATATTCCTGTTATCTCACTAACCTCCTTTGTTACCACAGTGTGGTCTGATGTGGACATTGGGGAGATAAAAAACACATGTATGTAATTTTAAACCTATGGTTGAGAAGCATAGCCTGAATGCAGCCTCAAATATAATAAAGTACTTTCCCAAAAACTGCTGCATTTAGTCATACCAAGGATTAAAAAAAACAACCCATCAGCTAATGAAAGTGATGTCTTAACCAACTTCATTATTCAACTATGTTATGTTCTTTTAAATAAGTTACAAGTCTGAAAATGACATTGTGAAATGAAGCCCATTTCATTTACTGGTTTCACTAGTTCTTTAATTAATGAACCAGGGGAAAAATAAGCCGTCAAGCAATATCCTTTTTTTTGGAGACACAACATCTTTGAAGTAATGGGCAAATGTTCTTGTTTAAGAACAGAATAAGATGGACTACAAACCTTGGTTTTCTAAACAGTCTTAGATTCAAGTCATGTTGAACAAGGTAAAGCCATTGCTGACTAACATTTGCATTTTGTTTTTGCCGTTGTATTGTTAATGCAGTAAATGAATAGAAGCATCATAAGTCATAGTACTCTGCTACATCAGGAGTTGGCTGGCTCCTGCTCCACATTTAACACAACTTTCAAAGAAATAGAATTAATGAATGTTTAGTCAAGCCTTAATGCTCACTGCCACCATAGCTTAAAAGCAATACCAGCTCTCCAGGGACACTTTTACCATATCTGTGTTCCACGCTAAGTCTAGAGTTGTATTTATTTAGGTCCTAGGATAACGTACACTTCACTGGAGAAAAAAAACCAAGAGTTTCATCCTTGTTGCAGAGTTCTCCCCGTCTGCAAGTGGGAAATTAATACTAGCCTACCTCTTTCGTAAGTCATTTGAAGATATGGGAAAAACTACTTAACACAAAGCTACTACTCTTTGCTATTGGTTGGTATGGAAGGAGAAGCAGGACGGTGACTGTTTCTTCTCTTTTTTCCAACTATTTCTTTCTCTCCTCCTTAGACTAGTTCAAAAACCCGCAAATGCAGGTAATGGAACTGAGGCGAGCTCTGCAGCTTGGCTCCACTGTGAAAGTAGGTTCCACCAGACTGAGGTTTGGGAGCAGCTCTGTTTGCTCGATCAGAGGCTATCTAACTGTGAAACGAGAGAGAAAGTAAAAAGAATCACTAATATAAAAATCAGTACACACAGCTATCAAAATTTCAGCCTCAATGCATCATATTGGGCTTTTACTCAGGAATCATGCTGCCTCACTACATCTTCTTCCAGGTCCAGAAACCAACAGCAAGAGCCAAATGGTCAGTGCGAGCAGGAAAATGGCCCAACAGCCAGTGGAGTGGCTTCTGCTGCATATGCTGCTCTGAAAAACTGGTTTTCAGAGATGATCAGCTAAATACCAAAACCTAACGCTAGTCTGAAAAGCTTTCACAAGCAGTAGTAGAAACTTTCACTAATTCACTGGTTTCCAATCATTATGCATTTTTCTATAATTTTAGTGTAGTTTAGTTGCATTGATGTTCTTATCACAAAAAACAAACAAAACAAAACAAAACAAAACAACAACAACAAAAAAAAAACCATATACCTTACACACACTTAAAAGCTACAAAGCTCATCATAATAGATGAAAAAGGCCACTACCTTCTGACACCTGGTAGGCAGCCTCATACATCTGAGATCCTCTACAGCATTAACATCACAAACTGCCAGGAGCATACCTTGCACAGAAGGTTTATAGCTGCCTGAAAATTAACGTGCCACTTGCAAACAGAAAAGGCATAAAAGTGTCTGATCTAATTCTGTGGTAAAGGGAACAGCTGGAGCAACTGAGGGCGAGGGGTGTGAAGGAAGAGCCAGCTGTGTCCTTCGCTGGGGCACTGCAGAGGAGGAAGGCTGAGGAACAGCTCAGGGCATCCCAGCCAGTGCTGCAGGTGCCATCAAGCACAAACCTGGCTGCAGACGATCTCTGTAATTGCAATGGCATGTCCTAGGTTACCACATGAAACATGGCTTGTGAGGCGATTAGGGTGAAGATTTTATTTTAATACATTTTCTATATTGTCAATCTCTTTCCGAGCCAATTATATCCATAGTAATTAGATTTCATTTTTTTGTCCTTTCCCCAGTGCAGCAGAACAGGTTGTCATTTCTAGTCTGACTTTGCTAATTCGGGGAGAAGAAACATTACAAGTTTTTCTTCCTCAATTCAGCTACCTGCTCCTCTTCAGTACTGCTCCTGTTGCTCCCAGTATGTATTTGTTGCCAAGCAGCAGAGAGCTAATTAATGCAATGTCATGTTTCCTTGTTTTCTTCACTTGCTCCTTCCCTGCTTTATGCACGCTGCTCCTCACTTCAGCTTTACAGGATGAAATCCCAGAAAAAGGGAAAGGAAGACTGGCAGCAAGAAGCAAGACACTGAAAGCACAGCCTTGCACTCAACCTATACAAATACCTCATTCCCTTAAAGAACTTGCTCTTGTGAGTAAATTACCCCTTACACTTTGGCCACGGACGAGGTACTAAAACCTCTTGCCAAGCAGCTGGCAGGCTTGTGCTGTGTTGCTGTGCCTAGCCAAACCAGGCAGCTGGAAGCTAAAGCAGGCAGCCTCTCAAGAGACACAGTCACTGCAGTTCTGGTGAAGCTCCTGTTGAGGGCAATTTAGAGAACTCAGTATTTGTGCTGCAGAACACGTTGGAAAAAAGGCTGCCAGATAATCTAACAACAGCTTCTGTCAATCAATTTGCTAGAATAAAAGAGAAGTCTTATTTTAAACTACCCACTATGAACCATTTAGACACACCACCTTCTCCCCATTTTGTCTTTCTTTGCTACCTCACAATAGTAATCTTCTTCAGAGTGGGAGAGAACAAACAGATTTTGTCTTCCAAGACACAGACTAGTTTTGTATCAGCAATTTATTTTTTCTTCCTTTTAATACAGCAATATATGTCCCTGGTGTTGTAAGAAAAACTCGCTGTCTTCTCAGTAGGCTCCAGTATATTCCTCTTTTTGAAATGGCAGAAGGACTTAGGAAGAAATATCCCTCTCCTTTCATTGTTTGAAAGCCCAGAGGATCCCACAACACAGAAGCTGACTGCACATTTTAAAATAACATCAAAGGAAGAGAAAGGGTTTAGAAGGTCAAAATAAGGCAGCCATAGCAATGCCAAGCACAGACTGGCTGCACTGCAGACTGAGTTCACCCAAGTATAGTAAAACAAGGCAAGATGTTTTCCAACTCCCACTGCCACCATACTTCACTGCCCAGAGGCTGTATTTTTCTGTGCTGTTTTCTATCCCAACACTTCTGCCAAATGCTATCAAGTTATGGTGAAATAGAGGCTTGATCTAAATTTCTGCTTATAAGACTGTTGCCTGAAGAGTCAACCCAAGCGCCCTTTATACCTTAGAAAAACGAGATAATGAAATTAATTGTGTCAGGAGCAGAAGGAATCCCCAGTATGCCTTCCAGCAGGAGAGCAACAGTTAACCTCTCATTTTCATAACTGCAGACATACCACCTTCCACTACAAGAGGAAGTGGAAAATAAGGCAGGTGTTACGAAATAAGGAACACCTCTCTGCATGCCCATCTTTGACCCAATTATCTTCTGTTTTAGCTCTGCCTTAACTGAGCAGCTCACTTACGGGGTTCCCTGCCCCACGGGATCGATGAAAGCAAGCAATTTCTAAATCTCTTATGTAACAGTGTCAGCTGGCATTTTCAAAGCCCAGAGTGGAAAGTCCAGCCACCTGGCTTCCATTAATTTTGATGAGGGATGGAAAGAGAAGCCCCCTAGTCGTTGTTGAAAAATATTCAACCTCAGAGAGCCAGCCAGGAATTCAAGTCCACTGATAAGGGCATGACACTAACAAATGCATTGCATGATACTTCTTGCACCCATGTGCCACTGAATCAGCTGAGATACTCTTTATGTTCAGGCAGCTCAGCTATCTCCATACAGATCCCTGTCTGGCAGGCAATGGGGAGGGCTGGGGAAGTGCAGCAGATCTGTCAGTTGCAGCAGACAAGAACATCTTGTACTTGAGCTGCTTGTTGAGTAGCTTTGAGAGGCAGACAAACCGGCAGACTAATTAGATTTTTTAACCACAGTATTCAAAAGTAAAATCCTCATAACATGCTATCAACTTACACATGCCTGTTTGTGATGTCAGATCATCCCCTTCAACCACATTTAAGCTTCAACAGAAATATCAGGGAAAGGGTTAATATTCGAATGAAAAATATTCCAATTTAAATTGAGCTTTGAAGAGATTTCTGCATTCCCCTTCTTTATTTCTTAGGGTATTGTGGTTAAAACCGAAAGATCTCTGCAGGCTGGAACTGAGACTAAGGAGACTGAACGAGTTCAATATATCCAGATTTGCTGAGCACTTACTGAAAAGATAACAGAGCAGTACGCAGTGACCTGAAGGGCACTTGACAGAAGGAAAACGAGAGAAAAACAAAGTGGCACATAAATAGGAATCAATGGTTGAAAAAAGGTGGTGAGGCTACAAAACATTCCACTCTGGAATTCTGCCTCAAAGGAAGAGATGTTCATCTCACATAATCCTCTAAATAACCCTGGAAAGGCCTCCCAGCTGCAACAGGAAGTATAAAATACACCTTTTATCACTTCTAGATTTCAAGATTTGTAAGAGTGGTGACTCATCTGATATGCCAGAGACCCAGGTTAAAGCAGCACCTATTAACAGATTTGTTCATCTTTGGTACTAATGGGAGTTTTGTATGCATGTGAAGAAAAGAATGAACAGGATTTTCTGAGTAAGCAGCAGTGACTCACACTAATAGCCATTACACAAGGACACTGAGAGTACTGTAACATCATACTCACAGGAAAGCTTATGTCGCGCAGAGAAAATAAGCCAAGCATCTTTAATGGCTACATTAAATCCTATGACATCTGGCTAAATATTTATGGATTTTTAAAGACATCTTAGTCTAGTCAGTCCCTTACACCTGAAGGAATGGTGGGTGACTGAGCTGAGAAGCCACTTGAAGGTTAAGAAAAAGGCAAAGAACGAAACCATGGAAGCTTCCATTTTTAATCTCTCTCCACTTGTTTTGAGAACTCTCTATGCAAGTTGTTCATATCAGTTCTGTGCTGGTCCATCACGTGATCTTGCAGCATTGCTGACACCACTGTTCAAACAACTCAGCTCTTCAATAACTTACAATTGTAGAATTGTAGAATGGCTTGGGTTGGAAGAGACCTTAAAGATCATCTATTTCCAACCCCCCCGCTGTGGGGATTGACCTTATTTGATTTCAGACTCTAAGCTTTTGCATAATTATTGAAACAACACAGCTATAAACACTGCCACATTTTTGAAGGGAGATAGTTTGCTCCCTTCCCAGTGATCTGCTCACCCCATGTCTCTGAACAAGTCATTTGTGCAGGACAAACACCTCCAAGTTGGCAGATGAGGAACAGCAGTTCATGCAGTCTTGGGCACAGTGTCAGAGCCACACTTCATCCAGATCTGAGCTGCCTCTGCACACGTGTGGCTTTGATAACCACAGGTGCACATCCCAACAGGGCTACCTTCTGCTGAGCATCAGGCAGCATAGAGTATCAGCATAACATTCCACTGAGACAAAAAAAAAAAGCATTGACAGCTCATTCTACTACAAGGGCACTTCTTCCTTTGTGTGTCTGGACAGAGAGGAGAGACAGGACATAGGGAAGCACAGTGCATAGCCCTGCTGCACCCATTCTAAGCAGCACTGCAGGTTCAGAAGGCAGCTCCTGGCCCTCGCTGCAGATCTAC
This sequence comes from Tympanuchus pallidicinctus, assembly GCF_026119805.1. NCBI lineage: Eukaryota > Metazoa > Chordata > Aves > Galliformes > Phasianidae > Tympanuchus > Tympanuchus pallidicinctus. The sequence goes on from NW_026294747.1 coordinate 11,619,307, forward strand.
TCTGGGACACAGGTGTGTGAGCCAGTCCCATCCCCTGCACTGAGTTATGCAGACCATAAGGATCCGTTAACTACCAGATGCTATCACCAGCTATTAGTGAGAACAATCTAACAAGGGGAATTCCTGAATAAACATGACCTGTTTTAACAATATGCAAACCATGACCAAGCAATCATGCAATTATCCCCGAAATAAAAGTTAATGAGCTAAACAGTGACTTCTAGTATTGGGAAATACACATCTAGGAGTATGCTTACTTGCATGAATTGTAGTTGATCTTATTTGATAAGAATACAAATGTCCTGATTTGGTTTTAAAAATAAAATCAATTGTAAGTTTATTTAGAGAAATTTACCTGCCTGCCTGTTATACATCACTGAGCCTGTATTGATTGTTTGAGATGGAACTCATTCCAAACTGTATTGATTTAATTCATTAGCAAATTTTTAGCAGAACTTACTTGGTAGTTCTAGGCCATTAGTATGGAAGGCTTCGTTTAGAGACTGTAGGACTGCAGGGGGAGCGTTGGCAAGGGGCTAGAGCTTCTCCAGTGTAGAAGATTTATAGCCAACAATAATGTGAATTACCTGTTTTGGACAGAAGAGTCATTTTCCAAACAATGAATGAGGAAAAGCCAAGAGTGAAAAAAGCCTAGATATATTGATAGGGGAAAAGAAATCCAGTTGGTGAAGATAAGAGCAAAGTGAATAATTCATAAATAGTTCATCAGTCATTTTAAAAGACACTTAGGTTTGTAAAATTAAGTGCGTAAAGTAGCTCAGCAGCTTACAAAGCAACTCAAAGCCAACAGCCCTGGAGCTGACCTGTGGACCTGCCCAGCCCGGCACCCCGCAGCTCACTTCTGTGGCTTCAGCAGGGAAACAACTCAGTACTGCATCAGCTCCTGCTGGAGACAGCAGGTATGCCAAGTGCAGACGTCCTCAGCCACAGGACCACGTGAAGAGCCAGCAAATGTTTCTGCTGCAAATCATTACCTGACTCAGCCTGTGTGCCACAAGGAAACAAACCGCCATGTACCCAAACAACAGGCGCTCTTTGCATTGCAAACAATTCAAGCGCAGTCATTCTTTTTTCAAATTCTGGGTTTCAAGGCATATGTTCTGAAAGGCATCCCTCGATGTTGCCCCAACCAGAGACATTATTACTGGTAGCTGTGCAGTCAAAATTAAAACAATGTACTTGAGAAACATCTCCTGTAACTTCTCAGCCCCCCAATCACCTTCCCTGTAAAACAGAAATAGAATCTACTCGTTTTGTCTTACAAAATGGTTGCAGACTGATTTTTAAATTAACATTTCAGACCGATTTTTAAATTAATATTTCAACAGCACTTTCAAGGTATAAAGGGTTGCACAATGTTATGCAGTATCTTTGTAGCACAGGTAAATGCACGATACTCCAAACAAAGCTATTCCAAATAAAGAACGTTTCCCTTATGGCAGAGGATAGCATTCGTAAACTAAGTTGGTTCTTCAGCTGTGGTTCACATCATACCTGCTCATGTGCTTGAATAAACCAAAGACAAGCAAATAGACCGTGGCTGGTACAGCCAGAATGCAGCAAACAGTAAAAGATGAGAGAATCAATCCTATTATCCCCCAAGATGTTCGGCATACTGCAGGACACAAGCTAAACAGTTGCATAACACAGCTGGCATACTTCTCAAAACACTGCAAATTCCTTTCATCTTATGTAGAAAGCTCTGGGTTCAGGCTATGACTTACCTTGTATTCCTTTTCTAATACTTTCAATGGTTTAATTTAACATTGAATGCACAAGACATTATTTTAAGTCGAAGCGTTTTCTTGTTGATTATGCAATGTACCTCACAGTAAGCGTTGAAAGGTCTCCCTCTCTCAGAAGCCTTTTACAGTCCCAGCCAAAAAGCCCTGACTATAGGAGTTAATGGAGAGCGGTCCTTAACTCAGCACCAGACAAGACAGTAGCTCTTACAGCAGTTACCTGCAAAGGGCTGTTGGAAAACCTTCTGAACTGCTGCAAGCAGGTCAACCATACCATAGGATTAATCCACAGTGCTGTAATACCCCTAGAAATCTTTTCTCTACAAGAATTTCACAGCTGCTAACACAGTTACTAATGCTCAGAGGAGAGTCATTGCACATACCCCATAGCTGGGTTAGTATCACGGGTTTTACACATTTCTCATCAGTGCTCCTTGAAAAGCAGGTGACCGTGTCAGCTTGGGTTCTGGCTGGTTTCTTCCTGAAGTTCTCTATGGCTGCAGCATGTCTTTAATGACTGAATGTCTTAGACAGGCACATTACTCACTGTAGTATTTCAGAGGCTGTAGTAGCTTTGCGGGCAAAATCAAAAACCTACTAAAGTTTCAGTGCCAAGCTCAAAATAATTCTTTCTACGTAGGCAAATTGAAATTCTCAAAGGCATCTTTGAAATGTGATGTGTTGCCTAAGCTAAGAAAAATTATCAGAACATCCTGAAAAATAGGAAACCTAACTAGTGCCATCAAGGTGTATAGCAAAAGGATATTTTCCTTGTTTTTCACCTACAAAAGCAATAACATCTTAAGGCAAGGGTCTAAACATTATTCAGAGACTTTGAGAAAACACCCTAGGATACTTAAAACAGGTGCTCGCTGTTGGAAAAAAAAAATATGTCTTTCTCTAAATATCATATATGCATCTGAACCTTACCACAAAGAAAATGAGCCATTTTTTATGAGAAGTGAGAAAAATGAAATCTACCTGGGAATCAAAGTGCTTGACCACTTGACCACGTGACAAAATGACAAAGCTGCAAACTAGCATAAAATGGCAACCTTACTGGCTCCAGCTGTTTATTTCCAGCACATTTAAGAGCTAAGCCCCAGAAACATCAGCATGAAAACTCTCCACTTCAAAGAGACAGAAGAATTGATGCTGACAAAAGAGGGTGATGAAATACCAGATATCATCACCGTAACACCTTCATTCCCTGATAAATATGAAAACACAGCAGAAGAGGGTTCTGCAGGTAGGAAGCTATCACAAGTCTAACTTGTTCCTGGGAACAAGTGAAGCAGAACACCATAAAATGAAACTATTAACTGCCTCAGCAGGAAAAGCCGAGACAAAAGTTTGTACTGCAGAGGACTCGTGGTCAGATTTTGGAGCAGGAATCAGACGGTTTCACACAACTACACTTCACACATCAACTTGCACTCAGGTAGCAGATGCCACCTCCTATCCATAGTGCCCATGTCTCTCCAGTAAGCAAATACCTGGAAGTCCATGCTGCATCAAGAGCGCTGGCAGTAAGGAGGGCAATCACCTTGTCTGGCCCCAGGTCTGTCCTCTTGGTGAAGCCTCATTCCAGAGAGCAGTGTTTCCAGCAAGTTGCCCTTGCTTGGGAGGTGCAGCCCTGGCATACCTGGAAGGGAAGAGAGGGGCTGTGTCTGACAGAGAGGTAGCATAGAACATAGAAGTCAAGGAAACAAGTCCTTCCTCTCTCTGTTTAGAAGAGGAAAATCCTAGGAAACACAGTGACAGAAAAGTCATAGTAAAAATTTGAGGCTGTAGTGATTTCATGATAGCAAGTACATTTCCATAAGGTCTCTGGTCCCCCCAAATGGCTTCTGTCTTCCTCTGGGTAGCATGTCCTTCCCATTTAGAGGGTTCTCTTAAACGTAAGGACTCTTCTAGTAATTACTGCTACTGCAGGGCTGTGCACAGAGGAGAGGCATCGCCAGACTTCTTGAGACAGGCATTAGATACTTAACATACAAGGGCTCTCCAAAAGTAATGCCTCTTATTTTATTGTATCAGCCTATAACTTAAGAGGCAGATGTTGATGGTATGGCAGTAGAGGTTGAACCTTCCCACCTATATTCTGTTACGTTTTCTTGTGTGACAGACGGCAGCAGAAGGGCAGTCTGACAAAATGGTGTCTGACATGGAAGTGTGGATTAAGCAAAGGTGTGGAATTGAATTCCTCCACATGGAAAAAATGGCACCCGTTAACATTCACATACTGTTATTGTGCTATTTCTATGTGTTGTTATTTCCATGGAAATAAATAATTGGCATTACTTTCAGAGTGACCTATGTATAAACACATAGTTAGCGTATTTCTCTGTGTTTTAGCAAATAAGAGTTTATATATATATAATAGCATAATATTTACAGCACATACTACATATGATTGTAACTATAACATGAATAAGTTGTAGGACATTACAACAAAAGAGTCTAGAATGCACTGGTAAGCATAATCCAGAAAATAAAATTGATGTGAAAGGTTTTCACCAAACAACGTGAATTTATCTAACATGAAATAATCACTGAAATGTCTGGGTTTGGACATCTAGTTGCCATCCATTTTGCTAAGAAGCCCAGCTTTTCAAGAACTACTTTACCTACCGCGTCTTTCTATATAAACTACAGTGAAAACAGGAAATCCTGAGCTTAACATTTTGTGGCACTCAGAGCTTTCGGTCTTCAGTGATGAGTTATTTTGAGTTCTTCAGTTCTGATGTGCTCAGCTGAATGCTCAGATAGCAAAAACTCATCCGCTCCTTGAATTTAAAACTCTGGAACATCTCTTGTGGAGCAGTCAGAAATTGATGTTGCAAAAATCCATGGTCAAATATGAAAAAGCTTGGTCTGTGCCTCCATCAAGGAATTTTACAACTATTTTTGCTACAGTATTGCTCTGGGGAAGAAAATGAAGTAGGGACTTCACCTGTGCAGGTTCTGCTCACCTCTGTATGCTGATATTTTCTGAATCTTCCCCTTAGTCTTACATAGGAACCATCAGTATCCTACTGAATGAGCCTATCAGTCTGCTCACGGAAGACAAGCAGGTAGATTTCACACCTTGTTCAAGGGTGGTTATGTAGCCAGCCTGGCCACATTTTAAAGATCTGAGAGCTGCTTGTTCTAATTTGTCTCGAAGCAAAAGCATCGTTGTCTAAATGCAAGCACAATCTGGCACATACTCCAAACATCTTGGCTTAAAATCTACAGGAAGTAAAGACTGCCTTGTTTATTATGTTAGAGTGTTCTGTATTCAGAGCAAGGACTCACTGCATATTTCAAGTGTCTCCTTGTGGAGTTTTGCACTTGGCAATTTCACACATTGGAGTGTTTGTTTCTTCTTGTAAAAAATAAGTAAATCAGGTGTGCTCTTTCTATGGAGTTAAAGACCAACAGGCATTCTGCCTGCTCCACACTTGTAAAAATTTCATTCCTTGAGTGTATATTCCTTGTACATCTGATGTTGGTGAATCAGCCCTCACTTGAGGTGGGCCTGAGAGGCTACAGAACTATTTCATCTGTGCTTTGAAAGCCTTCTGGCACCCCATAATGAGATGTAGGTTTGAGAGAGGCTGTACTTCTTAGAATCGCGAGTGTATGAATTTAGCCACTCTTAGGCAAGTCACAGTGCAGAAGCTGTAGCAAAAATGTAAGTAGAAGGGATTCCTGAGTTAATAACTGAAGAGTTTTTGTGCATGCTTGTATGAGAGTAAGACTTGTCAACCAATCATCTATTTTCACACTTTTGAATTCCAAACGTGAGTCTTAGGCAGATACATACCTAGCTTAATCTGGCTGCGCAGGATCATAAGCACGAGCACATGCAATTTCTATTCAGTCTGGAAGAAGAAAGACAAAAACAACTCCTAAGCCATAGGAAACCTTAGAACTAAGCATATTTTGCAAAACCTTTGAGTTTTCCCAGTTGGATTCTGCCAAGCTCTAGTCAGGAATTCCCCTCTCTTGTTAAGGAGTTGCATAAGAAATGGCTCTTCCTACAACGAAGGACTGGCAGTGAGTTAGAGAGGGAGGAAGTGTGATATTCTCAAGAGATAAAATAGCATCTAGCACAAAGGTAGTGAGGCAAGATCCTGAAAATCATAACTCCTGACACTGCCACCAGTCACCGCTACAAAACTCTTCAGCTAAGAACAGAAATTGTGCCTAGCACATAGTGTACAAAGTTACCTAACAGAAAAGACTGAAAAACCTAGTAATAATGAGCAGTTGCAGAAAAAGTTGCCTAGTTTCATTTGTCATGCTCCAGTGCATGAGAGATTAAATGGCTTCTCAGTTTCTTTAATTCTAGAACATTTGACAGAACTGACAGCATAAATGTCTGTAGCATCATCTGAAAATGAGATTAATAATTATATTGATTTTATGCAGCAAAGTATGAGAATATGAGAACATAAGTCTAGGACTCGTGAAAAATTTGAATGTTTTGTGGCTGTTAGCTTAGAAAAAAAGGAAAATATCTACAAATTTCCAAATCCATAGCTGTCTGTGACAGATAAGACAAAAGCAAACACGCTTAAAATGTAGCAGAGATGATTTATGTTAGGCATTAGGAAGGAATAATTACAGATAAAATATTGTGAAGTACTGGGCTAAAGTTCTTGCAGAATGTTTGGAATATTCACCACTGAAGGTCCTTAAAAACAGCCAATTTAGCTAACGTTAGAGAATGAACAAAGACAGCTTTGGGACAAGGACATGGCCAGATAACATTTGGAGGTCCCTTCAAAAATATAAGTTTCTGCAGTCCCTTAAAGAAATGCAACATTTCCTTTCAACACTTGCAGCTCTTTCTGCAGTGTCCCATATACCTAGGTGCAGAATTCTTGGGGCACTTTTGGATAAGGAATCCATACGTGTTAAGATGACAATTTCGCACTGAGCTGTTGCTGAGCAATATGAAACATTTCTCACTCCCGCCATACTATCTCTATACAGTTCTCCCTAGCCAGACTAGGCAGCTAGCAAGAAAGCTTACAAAATAAATTCACATCCCTGCGTTGACCATGCATGGTGCTCCTACTAAATCACAAGACTGAATCTATCCTAAATAAGACTGGAAAACTTGCCTGTGACCTACAAAGAACCATTCCAAACTTTGCCTGGTGACCAGCTGGCTGGCCATGTGGTTACAGAGAAATACTGTACGTACTACACTTCCAGTTCTGATTCAGTCTTGCTTATCCCTGTAACTACCTTCTCAAAGCACATGGCTGCCTGCTAGGACTAACATTTGAGAGATCTGCTTCTCATTTACTTATTGCAATGTCAACACCGAATAACTTAAGCATATTTTCCACAGATGACTGCACATTTTTTTTAATATGCTGTTTCATGTCTGCATGCCAGTAAGCGTTCCAAGATTTTTCTGCAAGCTGTCACATATTTTTGGGGGACATTACATAATCATTTCATCCATGAGCTGCTAGTTGGACTAGCAACTTATCTGACTACAGAGCAAGCTCTGTTTATCTGTAAGTTTATCTATAAGAAGTCTTACTTCTTTAATTAGCCTCAGCTAAGATGCATGACTTTGAACAACCTCATGACTGAACCAGTGTGTTCACAGAAGTGAACTGTATTGATTGTCTTTATTATACCACTGACAGAAGAAAGACAGACAGATGGACTGCTAAGGTGGTCACCTGTCCCTTCAGAGACAAAGGCTTGGCAGTTACATCTGATTGTGCCCTTGGGTACTTATTTCACACCTTCAAATGGATTTTCCCCCTTTCAAACACTTTCAATTTCATAATTGTCACTCAGAAGATCTGCACACATCTTATATTAGGATTAGTATTAAGGAAATGTTGCCCAAGTGGCTTTTTTGACAAAGTCCTTGCTTTTGCTCACTTTCACAGCACTAGCAGGTTGCTAGTATCGTGTGCCCACATTTAGTCATTTCATCAGTCATACAGATTCAATATTTCTTTCAAAAATTCAGCAAAATTACTTAGATATTCAGAATGAATCATTTGCTTGAATCAGGATCCATATCTCTAAGTGAGGCTGGAGAATCAGTCTTGACAGATTACGGAGTTGTTATAAAGTTCAAGTAGCTTTCATTTAACTCAAGCTTTGGCTGAGCTGTGACGAAAAGATTTCTCTATTGTTATAAATTTTGTTAATATCTGAGCTAAGTTTTGAGCGAAGAGTGGTTAAAATATAGTCTTAAAAGTAAGTTAGAAAGGCAAAGCTCAGCTCAGTGATTCATGTCACAGACAGGCAAAAGTTGGCAACTTCAAGCAGGCTTAACAGGAGTTCCAGACACAAACTTTAAATAGATGAATACTGATGCTTTATAGAAAACAAGCTCATGAGTTACCAGACCTGGGATTCTTTTCAGCTGAGAGAAAAAAAATAGAAAAATGAAGCATGTAGGATCTAAATAGTGTCATAATTTACATTTATGTAAGCACTGCAGCACTAATGGCTCCACCATTCCTCCTTTGGAGATGAAGATTTATGATCAGAATGTTTTCTGCTCCCATTTTAGTCTTGCAAAGTCCTTGGTTCTCTTGTGGGAGAACTTCATGCTCAGAGGCCCTGTTCATACTAAGAAGACAACTTCTTAGCTCCTGTGCTTTGTATATTCAACAGGACCAGGATAATTATGATCTAGTAGATTAAGTATTTTTGTCACTAAAACCATAACTCACCAGAATAGAGTAGCAGAAAGTCAAGGTGCCACTTCTATTGAAAATGTTCTGATGCTTGTAGTTAAGGCAAAATGCTATCTTCCTCTGTCTTTCATTCAGAGGTAGGATAGGGTAGAATTTTATGAATTTCCCTGCAACATGAGAGGGATTAAGAATCACATTTTAGAAAATACTTCTGTTTGCAGTTGCAAAGTCTGGCAAACCTCCTGTGAGTGTCATCTGTTCCTTTTCTCCTCTCTAGCTTTAGCCAGAATTGTTATATGTTTCTGAGCAGTACCAAAGGAGAAGAGTCCCCATCTGCAGTGCGCAGTTTCTACCAACTCACACTGAACACGTGATCTAGAATGAGTAATGAATGGTGTGTTTTGTAGGTAACTGTTTCCCAGAAAACAGACTTTGTGGTAACTGAAACTTGATTTGCAAAAGCAGGGCTCCTGCTGCCACCACCACCTTCTCTTGCCTATGGTCCAAGAGCAGTGTCTCTATTACAAAGGACTCGGTCAAGGCTTCCCTTCACAGGTCTCCATGCACACTGAGTGGACATCAAGCTACTGTCAAACAGCAGACAGAGCCAAGCTCCGGGATGTTTGCTGTTTCACTTTTAAAAAGTAGATAAGCAATGGTACAAAAGATTCAGGAATACATGCTTGAAGGCAAGAAATAAGCCAGATGCTGGAAAAGAGACTCAATCATTTAATTTCTATCCCAATGTTTTAAACACCAGCCTTCACTGCCTATTCTGCACTGAAACCTGGTAATGCCAGGCACTATATTAATGAATTCTAGTGCGCTATTGGGCTTATTTTTAAAGTGGAACATAAAAATGCTTCTTATCTTCAAGATAAGAACTGTCTCAGAAATGCAAGATGAAGTACTGTTTTAAAAGGTGATTCTCAGAAGCAGGCAGTCACACTTAGGTATTTAATACTACCCGGTCCAATCCTCAAACTTTTTCTTGAATCAACCTGGTCTCCTAATCCTCGTGTATTACAACCTTTATCCGTGTTTTTTATTCACCTGTTTCCTTTCCACAATGAATGGAAATATACTGGCTGATCATGAGAGGCTAGATCTGATTCTGTTATCTTGCACCTTTCACAGCAATGCAAAGCAGGTGTGAAACACTACTATATATGAACTAACTTCCTATTCACGTGGCACTGACAAAAATGGCTGGGCTAGATACATGGCAGCGGAGAAGCAAGCCATATAGAAATACACACATATGTATGTATGATATGTATATGTATGTACATACATATATGTATGTATGCTTTTTTATCATAGAACAGCTTGGGTTGAAAGGGATTTAAGAGATCATCTAGCTTCAAGCCCCTGCCACGGGCAGGGTTAGCACCCACGAAATCAGGCACCAGCTCAGACTGCCCAGAACTTCATCCAACCTAGCCTAAAGCACCTCCAGAGATGGCATCCACAGCTTCTCCAAGCAGCCTGTGCCAGCACCTCATCATCCTCTCAGGAAAAAATTTCCTCCTGACATCTAATCTAAGTCTCCCCTTTCAGTTTAAAGCTGCAATATAAATTAGATGGTGAAATTCTCCACTTTATGGGCATGATGCATTTTAGCATGTTTCAAAATAGCCTTGTTGAAAAATAGAACCTCTATTAGCAGAAATTATGCAGAAGTGTAATGTTTTTTTCTCTTCATAATGAAGGCATTTTAACAGAATTTACATTTTAATCAAAACATCCCTTTAAAAGTCTTTCTGCCTTCTCATATGGTTTCTGCCATTCTGGACAATCTGAGAATTTTCTTTGTTGGTATTAAAGACAGAAAAAGCAATGGAAGCACCATCTCCGGGCTAAGTAGGAATCATTCACATGTGTCAAAGCAGATAAAAGAGTTTTGATCACTTCAAACACATTACCACGATATTTTCTTTAATTATAGAACATTTTAGCTGCCATTATGTAACTCAATAGCACATGACATCACTCTTTTACCCCAGCAGATTCTGGTCCTAGAGATTCTGAGAGATTCTGTTGTAAAATGTAAGCAGAAGGAAGATTAAGAAACACTAAATATCACTAGAACAATCCACTGAATCAATCTGGGTTTGGGCTGTTATTACTGATAAAAAGAGATAGCCTTATTTTCCAAGACAGAAAACAGATAAAAGTCCAAAATCTTCACTAGATTTTACCAGCTTTGCTCATCTCTGGATTTGTCTAGCTATCATGTTAGGCATGATAGCTGATTTTAGTTTTTTGATAGAGGGATAATGATATATCATTAGTATATTTTTATGCCAATTATATATTACATTATACGTATATTACGTTCATTTACAGAAGGCTTCCAAATTTCTACATCCAATCGTGGGTAAATGCACCAGAGGTGGGTGCCAGTGAATGAACTATCAGGTGTGGTTCTCATTCACTTCTGCACTTCTTTGGATCAGCCAAAGGACTGGGAAACTCTAATGGGACGTTTATTAAGAGGCTGCTCAGTAGTTGCTCTGTGTGTAGTTTAGTAGAACTTTCTGGTCTTTTTAAAGTCCCTTTTGTGGGATGCCTTGGTAGGAAGGGCACTGAACACCAGTTTCCATCTTATGAGTGGCCCTGTGGCAATGGAGGCAGGAGCCTTCTGCAAAAAATCTATGTTACGTTACCAAAATGTTGTCACAAAACAATTGTCTCCTTTGCGGCTTACAGGGCACATCTGCTTCCCTGACCACTGAGCTGCTATATCTTGAGGATATTTCTGGATGAATATACATTGCTGAAGAACTGTAATTTGCTTGTACAAAACAACCATACACTACAGAAGCTGTAAATTTCACAGAATCACAGCATCACAGAACAATAGGGTTTAGAAGGGACCTTTGGAGATCAACTAGTCCAACCCCTCTGTAAAGCAGGCTCCCTGCACAGGAAAGTGTCCAGGAAGGTTTTAAATATCTTCCAGAGCTGTGAAATGTAGGTAGCACAAGGCACATTCTAGACCTGGCAAGATGTAAAAATACTCATTGGGACACATTGGTATAATTGTTACATTTAAAATCAAGAGCCTTTCAGTACTGAAGCGTGGAATGGCTTAGGAGTATTTTTTCTTCTCAAACACAAAGTAGGCTTTATGATTAGATAGTAATTTGACAGTGAAAAAAAATATGAAATTGTGATCCATCTTGTCAGTAACATTGCTTGGAGTCAGTTTTATGAAATCTTGAAAGCAGACCTACAGCTCCAAAGAAGCAAAGCATTTAAGAACACACCTGTATGTGTGAAGGAACTCTGCATGTTCTTAAATACAGACAGAACCATTCATGCTCATTCAACAGATACTTCCTTGCTCTGCTGAACCGGAGACTAAAAGTTCTCAATTCCCCTCAGAAACCAAAGAGAACGCACACAGCTAACAGCAAGAGAGAGGATGGTTGTGATGTTCTCTACTGATAACACCGCTGGCATGTACCACTGCAGAGAATTTAAATATCCTGTCAGAATTGGTCATTTCTTCCCTTCACTGCAGGAAAACAGCACTTTTTAACACAGTTGATGTGAAAGAGCAGCCTGACAGTTATCCTAAGCAGGAAAAACTCACTCGGGAGATGTATTCATATATGAGAAGAATCATATTTTGAGTCAGCATAAAAGGGCCTTTTCACAGATGCCTTAAAATGCAAAATGGTTCAATTCCCCTCTCTGCTTCTTATCGGCGAGTGCTACCTGGTTTAATGAAGTGTCAGCATTTCCTTCTGCATCCTGAATTCTCAAGGCTCCAAAACTCTACAGTAAAAATCTGCTCCAAGCTGAAATGGAGCAGCCATGCTCCAAGGCTGCTGGGAACATATTCCTGAATTCTTATTGAAAAATGTTTTTTGGTTCTTGTTTTACTGATACTCAGAAAATTGGGCAACTAACCCTTGCTTAATTATGCTCTGAACATTAACAATATCATGCACAAACTGACTTCGACCACTCAAAAGACTCTTTGACTTATTTTTCAGAAAGACTATTGAGAATTGGTGAAGTCAGTAACAAAAAAATGAAAACTGGGCAACCTGATTCAGCTGTGCATATCCCTGTTCATTGCAGGAGAGTTGGACTAGATGACCTTTAAAGGTCCCTTCCAACTCTAAGGATCCTATGATTCTATAACATATAGGAGCTGTTTACCTAGGATCACAAAGCACATACCACAACTTATCATTTTTTAACCTATTTTACAGATGAAGACACTTTGCCTCAAGAAATTTCCCTAATAGGACAATCCAATAAAAAGATACCAGCAGTCCTACTTCTTACCTTCCCTAACCTCTAGTTTGCTTATCTTCCTAGACTACCATATCTTCCTAGACTACCATATTAAGCTGTGATTTTAGCACATATTAACATGTACATTGGACCATCACTTAAGAATGCTCTGATAGACTGATGCAAGGGAAGGTACTTGGTTTTGTAACAGTGGGTAAGTTTCTCATCTGTTTGGCAGTAAGGCTGGATTGAAAATGGAGAAAAGCCTGTTTGCTTCTGTATCCTTCCAAGCTTATTTGCTCATACTGCTTAAATACTGGCACAGGCTGCCCCAGCTATGGAGATACTCAGGATCAGACAAGGCCCCAGGCATGCTTGGGTCCAACTTTGAAGTTTCCCAAATGACCTACAGAGGACCCTTCCAACCTAAATAATTCTGTGATGTCTCTCTATTAAACAGCTTACCTTAAACTTAGCAAATACTTGCTTTTGACTTTGTTTGCTAATAGGGAAGGTCAAGTGCAGTTTTGTACTATGTCTACCTAAAAGAGCAGACAGGAGGAACTTCTCGATTACAGGAGAGCATTGGTAGCAAGAAGCAGAAGTTATTTTTAACTACTCTATTCCTTTGGCAGTGATTTGTTTCAGATTATTGCTCTGCATTTACTGGCAGCAGACAATTAAAAGAAACTAGCTCTTTTTAACCTCTGCTCTGGCTACACTACTGAAAAAGGGACAGTACAATTAATGGAATACTACAAGAGTATCTAAATAATATTTTAATTTATATAGTTATTCGTGTTTATACAGTGATCTACTTGATCTATTAAAGGAGGATTGAGCAGAGAAAGTGTGGTCGTTAGAGTTGCTAATTTCATCCTGACTGTTCCCTCAGTTATTATGGAATATAACCAAGGGATCTCTTCTAAGATGAGGAGAGCAGGAGCTGAAGCAGAAAAAGCAAATAATTCTTACAAAAACATTCACTGACTTTGGGGGCTGCTTCCATCTTCAGCATAACTTGGTTAACCAAACTGAAGTCATGTGTACTGCAGGAAAGCTTGGTTTGGTAAGTGCCTGTTCCTTGACCTGTCCCTGGGATTTAGTAATATAACCTAACAATGCCAAACCAGACTCTGATCCTTACTGTGGAAGCCACCTGAGACTGCCATTTGCATTTACCAGCACCTTACTGAGGAATCTGAAGTGCCACAGCTCTCACCTGGCTGGGAGCAAGAGGCAGCCACCATACCTCCGACACAGTGCTGTGAAAGGACTCCTGCATGACCACTGTCCTGGGAGGTGTTCACTATCTTTAAGACCAGAAAGACTCAGTTTAGGCAGGTACAATTTAACTATGTTCTTAAACTGAAATACCAAAGAAAGCTCTGAGATTCAAATGCTTGCTTAAATTCATACTCACACTGAAGCACTGTCTGTATAGGAATGGACATCAGCATGTACTTGTGTACTGGTTTCCCTTCAAGTTTGAATGTCAAGCTATCTTTGCTGGTGAGACTTGGCACCTTCAGTCCAGAGGAAGAAGGCTTGGTATAGTCTTCAGTTCTAGCACAGCTCTTGTCTCTCTTTTTTGTCAGAATCAAAGCTTCTGTGCTTACCATTTCTCTCATATCTTTCTTTTCACAGTACGTGGCATTTGCCTCCCTCTTCTTCATTCTGGTCTCCATCACCACCTTCTGCCTCGAGACCCACGAGAGATTTAACCCCATTGTGAACAAGACAGAAACTGAATTCATCGGGAATGACACCCAGGTGCGGCACTACAGGGAAGCAGAGACCGAAGCCTTCCTCACCTACATCGAAGGTGTCTGTGTGGTCTGGTTTACATTTGAGTTCTTGATGAGAGTCACTTTCTGCCCAAACAAGGTGGAATTTATCAAAAACTCTTTGAACATCATTGACTTTGTGGCCATACTGCCTTTCTATCTAGAGGTTGGACTCAGTGGCCTGTCTTCCAAAGCTGCTAAGGATGTCCTGGGCTTCCTCCGCGTAGTCCGTTTCGTGCGAATCCTGCGAATTTTCAAGCTCACCCGCCACTTCGTTGGGTTGCGGGTCTTGGGACACACCCTCCGTGCCAGCACAAACGAATTCTTGCTGCTCATCATATTTCTGGCATTGGGCGTCTTAATCTTTGCCACGATGATCTATTATGCCGAGAGAATAGGTGCTAAACCAAATGACCCTAGTGCCAGTGAACACACACACTTTAAAAACATCCCCATCGGCTTCTGGTGGGCTGTTGTCACCATGACGACCCTGGGCTACGGAGACATGTATCCTCAGACTTGGTCAGGCATGCTGGTGGGGGCCCTCTGCGCTCTCGCTGGCGTGCTGACCATTGCCATGCCTGTCCCTGTCATTGTGAACAATTTCGGAATGTATTACTCCTTAGCTATGGCTAAGCAGAAGCTACCAAAGAAAAAAAAGAAGCATATCCCGAGGCCACCCCAGCTGGGATCCCCCAATTATTGTAAATCTGTCGTAAACTCTCCACACCACAGTACTCAGAGCGACACTTGCCCACTGGCCCAAGAAGAAATTTTAGAAATTAACAGAGCAGGTAGGAAACCTCTTAGAGGAATGTCCATCTGACCGTTAACCTCCATCCCGCGTAGTGATTTAAGATTCAGCCAGACTGCTTTCTTAGAGCAATGGGTAGCACATTTATCCATTCTAGTCCCACCATCACACAGTGAATAATATGTGTGAAATCTAGGTTGCAGGGACAAATGGTACAAGTGGAGGCTGATCAGCAAAACTAAGCATGAGAGCACGCTCTAGGAGCCCAAACTTTGGTCCTGGTTAAGGGCATACAAGTCTCAAGATATTCTGAAGAGCTGTTACATCTAGTGGAAGAATTTTGAGAGTTCTACAGCTATTTTGCTGGACTGTGTAATGCATCTCAGAGGCTCCTGAGAGCTGAATGCTTCATAGAGCAGAGTAGGAGCCAAGTACTCAGCAATTACAGAGTTCTCTGACAAAACAGGGCTGGAATTCGAAACAGCCAGATGCTTTCTCATTTGTTCCCAATTGGGACCTTTCAGCTGTTTTAAATGGCAGATATTGTACATCTCATTACAGAAACTAGGTGCCTAGTAAGTTGAAGGGACAACTATACCATCATGCATATTCATGAGACGATCCGTCTCTTTCTGATGATTAACTGCAAAGTAGAACAACAGCTCAAATTCTTGACACTAATACAAAATGACTCATTCTGAGACAAGACTAGATGTAAGGATGTTTATTCCATGGCATGTTAACCAGTTATTCTATAATATTCCACTAGAAATTAGCATTTAGAACTATGAAGAGTTTTGAACTACATTTTCTAAACCACACTCCTTTTTTGGGTTGGTGAGTTACAGCTCTCAACCTAGCGGCAGAGGCTGACTGGAAAAGGTCTGACTGGTCATTACTGGCTGGTTTGACCTGAACAGTGATTGCCTCATATTATGGTATTTTTACTTTTAATTATACTGATTTATGTCAGCAATAGGTGAAACCAGAGCAAAATTAATCATACTAATTCTACCAGGGGGGAGGGAAATGAAAAAAATACTAGTCACCATGGAATATATTATAATATCCCATGGCTAGTGGTTAATTATGGGAATATCTCAGTTTTATGAGAATCCTCCTATAGCACATAAAGTTACGGGGCTCCAATTTGATTGTTTCAACCCCATAATCTACCTCTACCCACGGAATATCACTATTTATTCTATGGAGTAATTTCAAAGTAGATAATAATGTCAAAAACAAAGCCAACTGCATTTTTGGCAGATGTCCCAACCGAGTTGCATAGTAGACATTTTACAGCCTATTCAGAATATTCCCCTGTGTTGCATTAGATAAAACAGATCTCCAATCAAGTGATTTTAACTGACATCTAGACAAGGGATGTTTGGAAAGAGCTAGAGTATACCTATGATGGTCTTGTGTTATCATTTCTTTTACTTTGAAGAAAATTCTAATTTGTTACTCATCCTGAGTGAGGTATTTTCTTGTCATCTCATAGCCATGCATGTTGATGTCATTGTGAGAAGCACAAAGAAAGTGAGACTTTCCTTTGTGTATAACTTCACCTATGCCAATGCTAATTTTGGAGGGGAAGAGCTGGTGGGAACTTTTCTCTCTTCTTTTGTCTTTTTCCTTTTGTGCAACTGTGTAAAATCCATTCAGAAGGTAAAGAGCTTTTTTTTTTTTTTTTTTTTTTTTTTTGTTAAAGACTATTCCATTGCAACAGGCCAATCACAATTCACGTGACTGATAGACTGTCTCTTTCCTATTGTATCTTTGGTGCATAAGCGTATGGTTTTATCATCCATTCCCTTCAGGTTGCAAATGCTTATCATGAGTCATGTCCAAGCAGCAAACTTCCTCGTAAGTGATGCCCATGTGGCATCATGTATCAAGAGGGATAGAGTGCACAGACAATATGGTGCATTTTCTACCACAAGCAATATGCCAACCACCCTCTCGTAAAGTGTGTAAGACATCTCACTTCTGAGTACTTTAGCAAACAGCTACAGAGTGACCTTCTCAGAAATCCTTTCCTTTATAAAGTTCCTTCCATTACATATCCTGGTGATCTCTGGGAACTAGAGGACTAAGAATTCTACAAGTTCAATGCAAATCCACACTGGTATCCTGAGAATACATGTTATTTTGGTTCAATGTGGAACTGTTTTGCCACCACCAGTGCTCTAAAATCAGCTGTTACCACGATATCCATGAAATATTGATAGTAACAGCAACGTATCTATTTCTGCAATAATTAATTAGAAGAGGCTATTTTTATACATGTGTACAAGCATATACATTTTGAGAAGTAACAAAGCACACTTGTATTTCAGCTAACAAAATGGACTTGGTAACACTGTTGCTGAAGACCTGTTTCTGATAATTATTATGCACCACTAGCAGCAAAAAATATTGCCTGCATCTCTCAGCTTTCTCACAAGGAAAGATCTATATGTGTGCAAGAGATAATTGCAAAATAATAAGATCAGAACTAACTGTTAAAACAAGATCTGCACTGCCTTGGATGTTGAGGTTCACTTTATGTATATGAAGCTTTCATAGGCTCTAACTTGTTCTTGAAACTATAACCATACATCATATAAAAACAGAGACTTGCAAGTAGTGATGCTCCCCTTACTGTAGAATATTTGCATTAGTTAACCCCACCTAGCTGTAGGCAACCAGTTAGCATCATGCTAGGTACTCAGAATGAGTCCTTCAGACCTAATGCTTCTGAAATAATGCTGAGTTGCTCATGATATTTTTTGTAATTTTTAACAGGAAACGTTTGGTGTGGCGGTGTCTACGTGATATACAGCCATACTATGTACATCTAATTACATTATTCAGACTCATAAAAAGGCCTATTTACCTGCTCAAGAGTAAGAGGCATCACATGAAGTTACTAATTCCATATATTATTTTTGGTGGAATGATTAAATTCTTCACAAAACAATGATGAGTATGAAATAGTTCCATGTATGATTACCCCTTCACAGCCAAATGCCCCCATCCGTACTCGGTCAGTAGTTCACAGCTGTTCTCAGTCCATACACACAGGGCCAAGGGGTCTCTATGGAGAGCTCTGCACAGCCATACCCCAGTGCCTCCTCACAGGCTAAGGAGCACTTTCCTGGCACAGACATGCAAAGAGCAGAACTTTGCCCAGCGGCTGCACAGCTGCTGCCAATGATGCTATGGTGATTTGCATGCAAAGCAAAGATGTTTTGAATTGAAATTAGGGTAGGTTTGAATTGAATTTTTAAATAGACCCCAACACTCTCAGCAACCCAGTCCTGTGTAATCTACATCTGGCAGGAGGTATCTTTAAATAACTGCTCTTGGTTTTAATTTCACAAAGAGCTCTATCACGCCCTTCCTTGTCTGCAACAACTCTCCCTGCTCTCCACTTTATCCCTTCCTGCCAGTGGGCAGGTGGGAGAGCAGCAGAAGGGGAGGAAAGGCATTTCAGAGGCCCTCACCAGTAGCATTAAGAAAGCAAAGATTACCCCTATAAAAAAAACGTTCTCCAAGATAGCTTCTGGTGTCCTTAAATTCTCAAGATAATGTTTATATAGTGCCAGGAGGAACTGGGCCTATGACAACACAAAGGAGCAGATCTTCATCTTTGGATATCTTTAGTGTCCAAAGGAGGGCTACAAAGATGGTGAAGGGTCTGCAGGGCAAGAAGTATGAGGAGCAGTTGAAGTCCCCTGCAGCTGAGGGGAGGCCTCATGGCAGCCTATAGCTCCTCACAGGGAGCTGAGGGGCAGAGCTGAGCCCTGCTCTGTGTGACAGCAACAGGACCTAAGGGAACAGCATGGAGCTGTGTCAGGGAAGGGGCAGATGGAGGTTAGGGAAAGGTTCTGCACCAGAGGGCTGTGGGCATGGAACAGGCTGCCCAAGGCAGTGGACACAACCCCGAGCTGCTGTTGTTCAAGGAGCACTTGGACAATATTGTCAGACATAGGGTTTGAATTTTCCACGATCCTGCATGGAGGCAAGATTTGGAATCAGGGGACTTTGTGGATTTCAAAATTGGGATATTTTATGATTCCAATATTTTCATTTTATACAGGGTGTAATTTAACTGAGCAAGATCATGTGAAAGGTCTGTGACAAAGCTGTTAGTAGAACATAACTACTGAGCAGCAGTCACAACCATAGTGCCCTGTACTGCAGTGTCTTTCATCTTCATAACAAAGCAAAATAAGAAGAGGGGAAGGGGAAGGCAAAATTAACTTCAAATAGAAACAAAGCAGAAGAAGACAGACTCTCCAACAGCCAAACTCCATGATTTCTACTTCAAACCACACACCATCCTACAGATACTAAGTAATTTATCTCAGTAAACACAAACTGACTTCAGGGTACAAGTTTGTAAGAAAACCTTAAAACACACAAAACAAATACTGAAAGTTTTGCTATGAAAATGTTACTTAGCTCTTAAGGCTCTCTCTTCTGTGAGCTGTGCACTTACCTGAAGTATAGGCTGTCTGCACAGTTACATCCCAAAGGTGACGTAGATGAAGAAATGAAAGACATTTTCCAACACTGCAAAAGAAATTAAAATATGAATGGAATTATAACTTCATTTGATGTCTGCACACTCTCTAGTGCCACAGAGTAATGATCTTAAAAAAGTAAACGTAATACACAACCAGAGATGAAGGTTATTTGGGTTTTGCTAAGAAGCCAATCCCAGCCTTTTATTATTTCTGTATGTATATTTAAAACATCTGCACACAAAATGCTTATGTTAATTTTAACATAGCCAAAATAAGAACTTGTCATCTCTCTGATCAATTCTGCACACAGCTTCACATAAACTGTACTCCAAGAATATTGTATCTTTATACAAATGTGTTGTGCAGACACATTTGGTAACTTTTTCACAGTGTACTGATAGCAAAATTTCCTGCTTTATTGCATAGCTTGAAGAATTTCCGATAAATATTATTAGAATTCAGGAATTCTAAGAGGAAGTGAAAAATATCTATTCTTACTAATGTATCTTTAGCTTTGGAAAAACTTCTGCAGTTGTTTTAGTTCCCTGCCCCTCAAACTTTTTCCAGAACCCACTCCATAACTATCCTGCTGTCTGAATAGTTAAGGCCATCTTACTCCTGACAGAGAGGAAAAACACTGCTATAGTGACTTCATTGTACCCCATGGGCAGACGAATGGGAGCAAGCTGTGACATTATAACTTACCATTTCAATGCAATTTACTGAGATAGAGCTGATTTCTTTTAAAAGAAATAATGCGGAGTATTTCAATTTTATCAGTCATGTCTTCTGGAAGCACTGCTCTTTTCTCAGAGTTTCCTTTTTCTTCCCTTCTGTCACTGTAACCTAAATAACCTGTATTTTTTGTGCAACGCATTGGTTCTAACGTCAGAAGTGTGCTGAGCCTTGTAATTCCAGTGCCACTGCTCAGTGGGAGCTGAGGAGTCTTGGCAGATCTTGTCACGGGCCTATTATGCTGCTTAACATATAGCTGTAGACTGTGAACTTCAGTGTTGTTTTTTTTATGGATAGCAAACCATTGTTGAAGCATAGGTATGCAGTCACTGTGGTGGTCCTTCCATCCACAGGAAAAAAAAAGGTTGCTAGATTTTGTGTCATAAAATCTTTGACCATCTCTGTAGGAAGGACTGTAGATAGCAGTGTAACTGCAAAGAGTTTAGGTCTGTTTCAGCTCAGATAGCTTTGATGTTTGTATACATTGCACACCAAATATGCAAAAAGGCAGTGAATATAAGATAGCAGGAAGATGCTTTTCTTTCCTCCTTGTACTTAATCTGTTTGGCCTTTAAAACATCAGAATTCATCATTCCAAATAGCAAATAAGGCAGTGATTTCATCTTAACATTACTGAAGATGGGGGCTGGTCCTCAAGATCTAACACAGAAATGTCGACAACTCAAAAGTAATAATGCTCAGTTCTTCTTTTTTAGATTAAAATGCACTTGCCTGAGGTCCCCCCATATGTTGAAGGAAGAATTAGGAGTCTCAGAGAGTAACTTACTCATTTATGACCTGAACTGCTCTCCAGAGGTGGTTTTCTCAACAATTGATCTCAGGTGACTGCAGCTCTAACTTAACTTCAGTTAAGTGCCTACAGATAGGTGAAAATAATTTGGACTTTTTTCTTGCTCACCAAGTAACATTTCTGCAATCTCACTGCTGTGGATCACACACAAAGCAGAAATTATAACCAATACAATGTAATATTTTCTTGCACAATTATTCATTTATCATTTCCTGTAGAGATAAAATCAGTGGCTGCCACTTGTACCGCATGCTTGTTTACATTAGGATTTGAGTAGGAATATCAGTCTCTGTACCATATCTATTGAAAGCAAAAAGGAAGAGCAATGAACTCAAGTACAAAACTTTAGGTTTCTATTTTTTTTTGGTCCACATGCATGCCAAGTCCACAATGGCTGAAGAGTTTTGCCATCCAGTGAGTTAAATGAAAGTGTGCAGTAGCCACAGCCAAATCCCTAATGAGGAAGGTTTGGACAAAGCCCCAGAGCAGTACAAGTAATTAATGAGAAAGTAAAAAGAGCCCCTTGCAGCTCTGAACTGGTTTCTGTCCCTCTGCCAGCAGAGGAGTCTGGGGATTTCCTTCAGCACTGCTGTCCTTTCGCTGTTGTTTCCCATAGCAGATGCAGGAGAATCTTATTAAACAGTCCCCTGTGGCCCGGCCACAGTCAGACATAATTATGAGGACAAGCAGGACTATACTGAGCTGAAAAACAATCCTAGAACTAAATAATAAATCTTTGGACTTTTCATGCCTTAATAATTTAATGAGCACACGAGACACTTTTAGTGATGGGAAAACAGAAACAAACACTCCAGTCAAATAAGTCTAGCCAGTGCCAATCCTCCAGTGTGAGGCAGCTGTAAATGTGGTAAACCATCTTTCTCGAGTGCCCTTTCAAACACATGTGCCTGCCACCATAGCTTCCATGCCATCCACTGCCAAATGCAATCCTGGGATATGAAAGAAGTACTCTTGGCATCTCTCCCTCCTGCTGGATTAAGTATGAATGATATTTGTAGGATAGATACAACAAAAGGCATCTTTGCTGCAATAGCACTAGTCAGATGGGGTATCCATTATTACAAAAGAACAGGGGAAAATAGAGCCTAGGGTATGATATGATAGTGCTGTGCCCAGCCCACTATCTTATATCCCTCTTACTCTGTACCTAATGGACATTTTCTCCATTGGCTATTTGCTTGTCTGTTTATAAGAAAAAAGCTGAACTAACAAACAATCCACCATTCCTCCATTCTCACTGTCATTGTTCACTGTATTCATCCATGTTCCATGTCTCAGACACCCTCCATACTGTACAGATCATCATACTGTATTCTTCAGTCAGGGTGGTGTTATAAGAGTGTAGCATTCCTCACTCAACTGCAAGCTGTACCTTGAGGACTACAGAATTTGCTGTTGATGGGGTTCTCAGAAGGCCAGAATGAGTGCAAGTGAATCCACAGAAGGGTCAGGATACAAGTAGGAGGGATCTTCCAGAGCTCTTTGCACTGCAGCATTTCCAGGAGAAACAGTTATCAGTACTGCATTAAGCACATATCCATTACTAAATCTGTAATGGCAAAATGCACTGGATCTACTTAATTAGAGCTCCTGTATTTCCTCCAGCATACCGGTAGGTAGGCAGCCAACATACTGTCACCTCACTTCAAGATGTAGTGCCTCTCAAATTTGATACTCTCTGGGAGTGATGTTACTATGTTGGTCAGTTAGTTCTGGGAGAGGTGGTCAGCACTGTCACTGGAGTGCCTTTCCTGGGGGACACGGCTTCCTGGAGGAACCCAGGTCAACAAGGTGGTGAGTAAATGCTGAAGAGGTAGGTTGGGTCGGAAGGCCGCTGCGTATACATGTAGCGTATTAAACTCTGCTCTCGTTTGTGCCAGTGTAAAGTCCATCAGTGTGAAAGCTACTCAGAAGAGCTTCCCAGTAACTTTCAAAAACTGCAGTAATTTAAAGATCAGGAAACCTTAATAAAGATACCTAGAACTAACAAACATTTTTGCATTTTAATGGCCTTAGAATATTGGGATAACTAAATTGAGTTGTTATATAGGAATCTATTAATTCTTTTACATGTTCTTCACCTTTTCTCTCTCTCTTTTTTCTCTTTCCCTCTTTCACTCTGTTTGTTAACATTTGTTATTACTGTACGTTGCTTGCAACTTGTGTATGTTACAGACTGTCACTTTTTATTCTGTGAAGCTTTCCTCCAATTCCCATCAACCTGAGCTCCATGTTGGGCAGCCGAGGAGATTACAATACAGTTATTAAATGCAAAAGAACAAGGAATGTCACAGACTATAGGTAACTTCATTGAGGTTGTGACACAAAACCTGATGCAAGGTATTAATGCAATGAGTAAGTACTTGGTATGACAACAGAACTACTTAGTTAAATTACTTTCTTTTTTTTTTTTCAGATAGTCTGCATGGAAAAAATAAAAATGTAGAAAAATTCCCAAGCCTACCAATTTAGGATTTTTTTCACTGTCATTTTGAAAACTAATGATGCCCACATTGATGCATCATTATTCATTTTTAGAGGCTTATATCCATATATTCACTGTTCTCCTCTATGCTATACTTCCTTCCATACTGTCCAAGCCATCATTTCATCATCCTTTGTCTGTGGTTTACTATATCTTCTTCATAATTCTTTTTTATAATTTAATAAAGTTATATCCCTTTCACTCTAAGGACCTGCTTTAACAACAACAAAAATGAGCCTCTACCCATGGGATCCATGTTTCTTAGTCCTTCATGAGACTCTGGAGCCCATAAAAATTGATTTCTGCAGCCAAAAATGATCTGACACACAAGGGTAATTGTTATTTTGCTGAATCAGGTCCTGACCAAGGTATTTTGTTGCAATCTCCCCCAATTACACAAACAATACTTTAGAAGAACAGTAAAAAATAGGTGATAGACATCTCTGGCAATTTCCTAGAGGGAGAGCATCAAATCTATTGCTTCTAATTGTCTTCTTGGATGCTAATAAATTCCATGTTAACTCAGAAATCACTATAAAGAAAAACTAATTCAAGAAAAGCTTATTTTTTTCAGTCTGCAGCTTCTTTGTTTCCTAATTGGCTATTATGTTCTCCCTTAACCTATTATTAGGTTAACTTATATATGATACATATATATATACATAACTTATTATGAGCCTCCCTTAACCTGTGAAAAAGTTTAGATGGAGTCCAGTTTTAGAGAAAAATAAAATGACGTATACTAATGCAACTGTTGAGAGGCCAATGAATATTAATGGCCTGTTACTACTATCCAGGCAGCCAAAAGAGAAACAACTTGATATCACAGGGGTGAAATCTGAGTTAAGGAAACTTGAGAGAACAGGGAATTGAGCTGTGGTTACTGTCTTTCTACACAACATCGCAGAGAGAAATAAAATCAATGGGGAGTTTCTCAGTAGCTCTTAATTGCACCACAGATTAGAGTAAATGTTTTTGGAAAGTTGCATTCACACCCTGAGTTTCATCGTAATCATATATGCTCAGCCTAGAAATATCAGGCAAAAGTTGCACTACAGAAGCAGGATGCAAAAAAGGAACACAAAATCTTCGCATTTTGTCTACAGCAGTAAAGATAGCTGGGAAATTTTCTGTTCTCCATCAGCAGCTGTAGCAGCCTCATAACTACTCTATTGTGCACTTCCAGTGAAAAGCCTTGTAGCTGAGAAAATCTAGAGCACAACAGTTCTCCAACCTCACCTTTGCCGTGTCGTCCCTTTTCCTATATTATTCTGTTAGCCTGAGACAGGAAAGGCCATCGTTCCAAGTATGCCATCTTCAGTATAGTATGACATTGTTAATGTTTGCCACATTAAAAGTCCTTTGATACCATCAGAAAAGTGTAAAAAGACTGAAAAACAAGAGAGTAATTAACTCATTAAATGGACAATATAACATTGCTTTCTTCAGAGATCCAGTTGGATTAAAGGTCTCTGCTGACAGGGACCTCACAGATTCTTCTTCATGAGAGACTTCTGGCAGCTACTGAATGTTAGGAGCCATGCAGAGTGATGTGGGTTGAAATTGGGCAGATGCTCAAGCTGCAAATGAGTAACAAAACACTCTCAATTGATCAGGAATGAGCCTATCCATAGACTGAAAACCAGGATTGGGATCAGGGCTATAAGAGTACAGTTGATATCTCAGTAAGTGTAGATTCATTTTTAGGTCTACATAAGATGGTGAGATGGAACGTAACTTCAGTTACATCATGTTTCCCTAGTAAACAGATCTTCATCTTTCAAGCAGCTTTCACAGTTTTAGCACTGGTTTTTCACTTAACTGCTCCTACCTCCTTCCTGTGCATCAATCCCCTTCCCTGCAGGCCCTTCAAGTCTCCTGAGTCGTCGTGAGATGGCAAAAGGCTGCTCAGGGAAGTTGTAAATACTCAGCCTGGGTTCCTGTCACTTTTAATCCTTAAACAAGGGTGGCTAGGAGGAAGACAGTCTGTTTCCTTCTGGAAGAGATTGCTAGTGACCTAGTGGGGCCGAAGAAAACAGATCTAATTGCTGAGTTTCTGATCTGAGCCTGTGAAGGCCCTATCTTCTTTAGCACAATGCCAGTAAACCTGGAGCGATTCACAAAACCAGTTAAGTAAAGCCAGTAAGGTGACTGTGATAATCTACTAGTTGTAATTGGTGTATTTGAAATTGTTTGTAACCAATGCTATGAGCAAAGAGAGAGCAAAGAGACAAGTTGTGCACTAGTGGATGATCTCTCCAGAGCTTCTCCCACATTAAGCACAAGAAGATACCCTAAGTCTTTTTCAAAACACCCCCCAATTTAAAATTCTTTGTCTGCTTGAAAATAACTGAGGCATTTCAACTGTAGTTTTCTGCAAATGGAGGCTGAGAAAACAGGAAGGAGGAGGTTAAAAAAAATAATCAAGTGGAAACCATACAAATGTAGCTGTGAAACGAACTACACACCTGGGAGTTCTGCTGAACACTTTCTTCAGCCTCTAAGCCAAATCTCTGCAGGAGAATGTTTTAAGCTGGTGCAGTTAACTAGGTATTCGCAGATAGGATGATTATGGAGATAAGGTTCCATGCTGCGAGTCAGAAGATTTTGTTGTAAATAACTTCTTACATAGCAATGGGCTTGTCGTTTCACTGCAGGGTAGTTTTACCCATCTGTAAAACAGAGATGATAACACTAGCTTTTCATCACGGAACAGTATATGATACAAAGAGGAAAAAGGTTAGACAAGCCTACAAAAATGTTATACAAGCCTAGATTCAATTCTGCTAACAGGGATGGAAAGACTTGTAAATCCGGTAGGGCACAATCAAGTGTGTGAAATTTTAAGTGCCTAGAAGTTGCTGTCATTGGTATAACTCTGCTAATAGTCACCAGACAGTCATTATTTCAGGATCTTTGCCTTGTTTAGAGTCCTCTCAAAGCCCTGGTCAATCTTGGAAAGAACAAATCAAAACTTCAGAAATCAACCTAAATAATATAATTTCATTCCATCTTTAGACTTAATACGTGAAACTGTTCAGCATGTGGGTCTGCTAATGAAAGCAATGAAAACTTCTCACTGTTGACAGATGACATCAGAGAGGTTTTCTCTATTTGGATAAGTTATTAGGCATCATGTGATTCCTGAGTCTAGGCTTTACTGATTTAGGTGCTGCAGAGAGTGGTTTGGAACAAAGCTACTCTATCAACATCTGCTTACACGCACAGCTTTCTGTGCTGGTAGTTTAACTCTTTCCTAAGTACTCTGAAAAACTGCTCTTGAAGATGACCAGGGCTGTCCAGAATGTGGTCCTTAGGGCACAGCCCATGCATGGAATAACCCCAGGGATGTTTGAGGTTCAGCTTAATGATTTGTGCACATCACCAGCTACTTTGTTCTCTTTCTATTCAACAGAGCTAAAACAAAAAGGTTGCAGACTTTCAGCAGCAAGCACACAGAAAAATTCATCAGCATTAAAGAGCCCTGAGGAGGCTACTAGAGCAGCTTACAGCTCAAGTTGCTAGGAATGTATGACACATCTTAAGAAATAAATTCCAAGGTCAACTTTCTTGTCAGTGAGCACAATAGAGCCAGAAAGCTGCTTCCATAAGGACCGATGGCTGCTATTAGCAAGCTGTGTGACCCATAGCCAGGCTTCTCAGAGGTGTTTTGAGCTCCAGAAACAGACCAGTGTCCGTTCCATCACTAACCACTTAGTTTACAAACCCGGGCTCAAATGTGGCAGTGGGGATTTCAGAGATGTCAGTGCCTCGTTCCTTGTAGGATTAGAGCTACCTGCCTGTAGCAGTCGAAGCTTATGAAGAAGCCCAGTGCTTTGTTCTTCCCCAAAAGGCCAGCAGTTCTCCCAAAACACAGTTATGTGATATTAAAAGCAACAGTTCAGTACCTGCAGTGTCACGGTTACCATGGCAGCTGTGCCAGGCTTTCATGCTGATAGTAGTACTTAATACCAGTCTTACAAACAGAAAGGAATTGCAGTTCATTGCAAACATCTACAAACAACAGAATTCCCCCATAGCTTTTTTCAGGTTTTTAAAATATATTGAGAGATATTGAGAGACAGAAAATGTTGCTACCTCTCTATGGGGAAATAATTGGCTAAGTCTACATGGAGAAAAAGGAGGCAGAGGTGAGATATGCAGAACAGACTATTTCTTTCTCTGCAGTGACAAACCAGTGACATCCAAATAAAAGTAAATGCATGGAATGCAATTACTGACACAGGGATGGATGTATATAGCACATGCTGTATACATCTGTGTGTGTGTCTGTGTGTGCTCAACCGTTGTTTGAAAAGGCTTTTGCCTCTTATTCATCTGTCCTGTCCATCTGACACAGAGGAATTGTATCTCTGAACCCCACCTAATGCCGTTTCTCTTTTGGTCTTGTATTATTACTTGGCTTCAAAGTCACTGAAAAATAAATAACAGTATCATGTAGCATTCAGAATGAGACAGTATGTAAATCTAGAATAGGCACTGGAATTGAGTTTACTTACTGACTTTATCTTTCTCTAAAGACTTGCAGGACCACCCATTGCCTTACAGTCTCTAGTTAATAAGCATTGTGCAACCAAGGTTTAGGATGCTGCCTACAGTTACTGGGTCTCAGCATTTGGAAAACTTCAGAAAGCACACTTGGACTGCTTTTTCCTCCCTTCCACCAAAATACTCTTATTGAGCTGTGCCATATTTCGAGTATATTCTCAATGTACCAAATTGCACTTTAAAGTAAATCCTACAGTAAATAGCACTTTGAATTGTTTTACAAATATCATACAAGTCACACAGAGAAAACGTACTCTTCTCAGTCTATCTTCATGGGAATGTGTGGAGCAAAATGGGCAAATCTGACAACCTATTTTCATTATTTACAGCCAAGCATAAATTTGACTCCATCCATTTTCTAAATTCATGGCCTGCTGTAGTGTTTTCTATATGTAGTGTCCCGTGCTGGCATTGCAAATACTGTGCATGTTTCAGATGAGAACATCAGAAAATTGATTTTTTTTTTCAAATCCACGTTCTGCTGTCTTATTCCCATACATAATGTACTCTGTGTGTCTAAAACGTGTACAGCCATTCTGCACGACTGATATCAGAAATAATATTTCAAACACCTGGGGTAAATTCAGGGAGGGAAAAAAGCAAGGATTTTTCCCTCTGGGAACATTGCACAAAGGCATAAACAGAATATACTCAAATGCTCAAACACAACTCACAGTCCACTGCCTCTCCCAAGCTGTGAGCAACAGAAGGCTTCATGACGAGCAGGTCATTCATGCACCATCTGTCGTCATGCAAGCACATGATCCGATCTCTAACCGTGGTCTTCTGCTCGCAGGACTAGGAACCACTGCAGGCCCGTTTCCGAAACTGCCCCTCTATGCGGAAGTACAGGCGGCGGCTGTCACACCTAACGCGATCACGTTTTGTTTCTCCTCCCACTTAACAGACTTCATTTTATTTTGGTGCAGTGCACACGAACGCAGTGTCTAGGACAGACGTGCTACCTTTTATAGTGTCGCTATAGAACTCATTAGCTGTGACCCCTTAATTTGCAGCTGGAACTAATAAACAGTGCATAGTGTTTCAATAGCCTTCTGCTTATATGTTTGAAGATTCGAAACTGAATGGTGAGGTGGCCAAGGCGGCGCTGGCAAACGAAGACTGTCCCCACATAGACCAGGCTATTACGCCTGATGAGGGCCTGCCCTTTACCCGCTCTGGCACTCGGGAGAGATATGGACCCTGCTTCCTCTTATCAACCGGGGAATATCCCTGCCCACCTGATGGAGGAATAAGAAAGGGTATGTAGCTGGGGTCCTGTAACTATGTAGTTAGCAACCGTTTTAAACGAATAAGAACAAGTCAGCTATAGCTCTAGCACGCAATAGTGCGCTTGCTGTAGAGATGCACGTTTGGGCTGGAAACCACCACTTGATGTCTGCATTTGGAGTTTCTAACCTATTTCTTTCAGAAAGAAAAGCCTGAAGAGCTGTAACTACCCCTTGCAGTTATGCTAGACAGCTGAGACTTCCACCCTAACCGGTGCTGTAAGCTTCAGTGCAGTGAGCTTCAGTGGAGAACGCTCTACAGTGCCCTCAAATTAGCCCATTCTTTAAGGAGAGGCCAGTTAGCATTTGACAGCAACAAAAGTTTGCCACTTTAAAAGCTCACAGATTTTACAGGCTCTGAGGAGCAAATGCCTGGGAGGTAGCAGACAAAAAAAAGTTAAAACGCAGAAGCAAAAGATCCTCAAGAAACATCAAATGATTATTCGGCTACCTTAACAGAGCACTAAAGGAAATTATTTGGATCTTCATCGCTGTTTTGCTCAATAGAGGAAGAGAAGCACACAAGAACATCTGTTAGCACAGGTGTCTTCAATCGCAAAATCATTCACCTAAAATCACTTTCTTTTCATAAATAAATCATTACTAGTTAGTTTATCTGACTTCTGACAGCTACAGATCTCTCAGGAGTCATTTCATTTTAGTTTCATTATGGCCAGAATCATTCATATAGTGGCAAGAAGTCAAACTGAATGAAAAAAATACCTTCCCTTCTTAAAACAGGCTACATTTTGTTTAAGTTACTTAAGCTGAAGAAACCGTACAAACCAAAATTAGAATGACGTGCATATGCATAAAAGTCAGTAAGAAATGGGGAAATTGGAAAGGTCTGTCTCTTCAAATCAGTGTTTATCACTGGTGTACTGTATATAGTATATGATACAGTCAATATTTTAAAACTTCAAAGATTGTACGACGTAACCATACGCTGAGTATGGAGTATAGAATTCCCATGTGCCATTGTATGATGGGCAATAGTTGTAGTAAATGCCAGTTATAGATAGTGTATGTATTTCTAAGTTTAAAGCTTATCATCAACAAAGATATAGTTGGACCACAACACTTTCATGTGAAAGTATAACCTCTTAAATTTACCTTTGTAGCAAAGTGTTTTACTTGATTCTGTATTGGATAAGCATTGGCCGCGTTCATTCAGCCTGGGCGAGTTTGGGTGGTTCCAGTGGATCAGGGGAACACTCCAAATGGCACATCCTTTGGGATGAGGAATGTATGGTTTTCACGATGCACTGCAACTGCCTCTCGTTACTGAATGAAACAGAGGCTGGTTGGCTAAAGAGTAATATACGTCAGCATATTGTTGGCCTGTTTGAAACACGTTGAGAGCATCTTAATTGTTGTTCCAACAGAATTTCACCCATAGTTTGTGCAACTCTCCGTACACTTGCTGAGCTGTTTACGTGCATGTCTGACAAAGGCGGGGGGTGGGGGAGGGAAAGAAAAGCATGCAATTTTGTTTTCTTTTTTTTTTTTAATGCTGAAAACAAAGGAGTAGTATCTCTATAGCAACAAAATAAATTACATGGGTTGCTGCCTTTTTTTTTTTTTTTCCCCCCCTTTCTCTCTCTTGTCCTCCTTCCCCAAAGCTACCAGAAGTCTAAATTCTGCCTGAAGTCAAAATGCATGAGGTGACAGGGAATGGTATGCGTGAGTGTGTGATTGAGACATCAAAAATCCCCCTCCTACTGACTTTGTTTTAGGGTACAACCACATTGCTGCCCGTAGGATCAATTACACAGCCTGACTATCCTTGAAAAACGATTTTTTCTTGTTTTTTATTTAAACTTATTCTTTACTTCAGTGGCCACGCAAGTCAAGTTGCAAGCGATACTACTCTAGCATGTCTGTGCATGCAGTTGCTATTGAACTGGCTACAATGTTGACCTCATTCTTAGTCCATTCTGTCATTGATCCAATGCTGTACTTTGCATTTTTCTTTTAAACGAAGGTTACGAAATGTCACGGAGCCTTAACAGCATAGCTGGCATAAGTGGAAAAGCGATAGGATTATCCTCAGTGTCTGCGCCCTACAGCTCTCCTAGTCCAGTGAGACGATCTTGGTCTCCCATCCCATCTATTTTGTAGCATGGATCAGTAGCAGAGAATGGTCTAAAAAGCTTTATTTTCAATTAGCCTATGCTATGTTGCATATAATCCAGGTGACTAAGTCTGAAGATGCAATGTCTCACAGTAGCACCTGCTGGGAATGGTGTTACTACTGATGCTAGGTGACAACACTCCTAAATTGCACTCAGATGACAGTAGGCAGGCCATTCACGTGGTACTGGTGGGCCATAATGTGCTGCATGGTATCAGTACATAGGATGAAGGGTAGATGCACCAGATAGCTTCCTTCCTGGTGCATCGTGCTAGTCTATGCTTATTGTGGCTAATGGCGGATCTACTGGCTCGGTATGGAATGGGTTAGGCATATAGTCGATGCTGAAACATGCCAACGATGGAAGATTTTGCTTTTCTCAGGATACTTTTGAGCCATAGGAACCCTGCAAGAGTTTGAGCAAACAAGCACAGTAGGATGAAACTTTGCATGGGCGCCTATCTTAAGCTGAAAGCAATACTCAGACACACTGTAGAGAGGTCTCAGTCTGGCTGACTGCATGGAAAAAAAACCCTGTTGAAGAAGAATATGGCTGCCTCTGCATGTAGCTATTTCACCTTTTCCTCCTTCCTTTAAAACTAAGATGCCGAGCTTGATGTGAAAAGCACAGGGAAGAAGCTCAAGTACTGATTGTATTCTTTACATGCAGATCTTTGCAAAGAAAGTCCAGTCATTGCTAAATATATGCCAACAGAGGCAGTCAGAGTGACCTGACAAGGCAAGATGGAGATGAACATTGATGGCAAATAAACATCTGTGTGGAACTGTGCAGGCATAGAAGACCTTCTCATTTGGACAAAGTTAACTCGCTCCATGCAGGTTTTATGGATGATTCTTCGTGGTTCTGGAGTTGTACTAGAGATGCAGGCTTTTTCTGCGGCCAAAACGTAACAAAACTGTAGAAGATCTCTTTTTTTTTTTTTCCTTAGTCTATTTTTTTTTTTTTTTTCCATAGCATGAATTGCATGAAGACAAAAATTAAAAAAAAAAATAAAATAAAAAAAAGCAAGAAACACTGCAAATGTATGATTAATTTTAAGGAGAAAAAAAAAAAAAAAAAAAGCAAAGTTATATATTTTCTTTCAAAGCTCTTTACTTTTACATACATTGTTGTAGCCAAAATGTAAAACAGAACTGTACATTTCTTTGCTATGGATCGCTTCTTTTTGTATACGAGATACTGAGTAATGGTTTTAAAAAGTGCAATCAGGCAGTCATGGGTCATATTGACCACGCCTTCACAGATCATCACACCGACATGGAAATCAAGAACTTTTAATCCTAGATGTGTATAAAAATAAGAAACTATTTTCTGTCTGTTTTTGTTGGCATGCTTGTGACACATGGGATCTTCCTTCGGACCTGACAGTAACAGCTGGTCTAGATTTAATTTTCCAGCTCTGGTTATGTTGTATTTTATTGATGTATAGATCCAACGTAAAGACCCTTCATAAATTGTTCATATTAAGTAATCAGTATGAATTTTTAAAAAGAAAAAGGTGTTATTTTAAAACTGGGACTTATAGTACAAAAATCAGGAAAATACTCAAGTATAAATTGTCTCAAAGTTTAAGAAACAAGACAACAGCATTGTATGCAATTTAGTACTGAGTAAAAATGCATGCACAATGTTATGCAAAACAATTCTAGCATGAAATAAATTTTGTATCATGGTTTCAGTGCCTGCTGTATAGTGTTAAAGGGAATCCTTTTCAGAAGTGATCAGAGGTTTCCAGAGACTTGCTTCTAAAACCTTGAATAAATACAGTGTTCTCAACAGAACTGTAGGAGAAAAGCTTGGTATTGCTTTGGTTCTAAAACGCTAACTTGGGTTAGTAGATAATAAATGAAGCCTGCAAACACTTGATACAACCAATGTCTGAAGAATCCACATCATTAGTAATTTTATGAGGAAAGATTAAAAAGCTCTATAATTATCTAGGTATCTTCCTTTTCCCTCCCCAAGAATAATAAAAGTTTGTCTTTTTAGCTGATGAAATGAATTCAGTTTCTTACTTTCTTGGACCTCATCGTTCCCTTGTTCTTCATTGAGCCACAGCAGTCCACCTGATACAAAACCCTGAAAGAAATCCAGGTGCCCAAGTAGTGCTTTATTTGCTACACAAAACATGCAGCAGTAAGAACCAAGAAACACAATAGGATTGGGTTTCAGTTTAGATCCTGGAAATAACAGCTATGGACTATGTGTCAACAACATTTTGGAGAAGCACTTTCTTGAAGGAAGGATACATCCATCTTTATCCTCACATGAAGCTCTTTGAAAGAGTTAGAAACCTTTCAGACAGAAGCTATGACACCTGGGGCTGCGGAAGTGAATGAAAATGGAACAGAGTCCCTAAAGCTTGGAGAAAGTAGAGATTAAAACAAAATAAAAACATAAGAAACTCTCATGGCTCCGGTAAGTGCTGAACTATAAGCAACAACAACAAAAACCAGCTGCAGATGGACTTTGTCTTCATAAAACTGTTACAAAAGAAGAATGAAAGAGACCTCCAGCTGTGTTTTAGGAACAGGAGAAAGGCTGATGATGTGAACTAGAACATAATTAGATGAAGGACTGCAAAGAAGCTTTCTAACAGTACGTACTCAATTTCTACTTCAGTCAACTATCCCCTCTCCTAAGAAGTATTTTTCTCCTACTGCCGTTAAGCTGTTTTTCACAGCTGATGAACGGACAATTTTCTTACCTTCAGAGACAAGATCCAGGTTAATCCAGGATCCAAAAGTTGTCTAATGAACATCTTTCCCTCTTATAGCATATTAAGAAGCCAGAAATAGATTTCCCACATTTTTTATTTAATGCTAGAACTCAAGGGCCTAGTGTGAAGACTGCTCCATTACCATAATAAGGAACATGAACAATTCAGCCTTGTAAATCCCACATAGGTCTTCCCCTTCTGCAGTGCTTTGCATATATATGAGCTTTAGCTATAATGAACAGGTTGGGTACACGTGGCCTAAGGCAACTGTAATTCTGCGCTACTTTTTGCTCTACCACATCTGCCAGCCCCATTTTCCTTTCAGTATTCCTTTTTCTAATTCAAGGTATCTGTGCCTTCAGGCACTCCCTGTAAACCCTTCAGAAACTCAATGGCACTTCCTACCTGGTGCTCCTCAAGAGATGCTCTGCAGCTTAAGACCCTACTGCTTCCCCTTGCACTATAGAAGCAGCACCAACAACTGGAAAGTCGATGTATAGTTGATGTATAATCCTACATTCAGTAGGATCTGCTGCACCAAATCCTGACACTGAGTTTAGTGAGAAACTTAACACAGCATACAAGCTGCTTTACATTCAAAGAGGTTTTCTGGGTTATTAGAACATTAAACTCCTCAAACATGCTCACTCCCATCACAGGGGGTATATATTTTAATAGAAGAATTAAGATGTGTGGCTAAATTCTGGCCTCACACTTGCAATAATGCCACCAACTGCTTCTAATGTCAGCCAAGGTAAAAACAGTAGCACAGTCAGCAGCTGAGCTGAACTCTGCCCCTTTCCTGCTGAAAGTGAACATCCAGGTTTCTTCCCCTGGAACCTCATCTCCCAGCAATGGAGAGCCAACCAGCTGAGCCTGCCTCAATACTGATGCTTCCTCCGACTGGCACTCACCATGGGCTGCTGTCTATCACAGGCAGCTCACCCCAGCCAAACATGTGCAGCCCTGTGCCCTTCTTTTCTTGGGCAACCCAGCTGTGCAAAGCACTCTCCACAGCTACCACTTTAGACAGCACGGACCTGAAGAGTGGTTTCTGCTCCCCCACTCCAACAAAGAACCCAGCTACTACCACTGTGGTAACAGTCATGCGCAGCAGTCATTAATCTGGATAAAGTGATTCTTCACATAAATTGCCTTCTTTCTCCCTAAAGTTTCAGGTCCAAGAAGAAAATACATCACTGAAACAAATGTCTGCTAGGACAAATGAGAAGACTGAAATACAACAGAGAGCGAGCAGGACTAAGGCAAGGACGCTCACAAGGAAACTGAGATCTGAGCCGCTTATGAAAGATATCCTGAGGCAATCCCAAGCACAGTTATTAGCCTGCCACTTTGCATATCCTCTGCGTGGTTTCAAAGCGCAGCAGCACCCTGCTCTGCTTTCCATTTATACGCTGAGAACAACTTTGCCTCTGCACTCCCAGAAACTAACTTCATTTCGTGAAGATGTGCTTCAATTATGTAGGTTATTTTTAAGTCACTCATCTGTTTGAGTTTGGGCATGAAACACCTGTCTGTTCAGAAGCCCCAAAGCTTCTGCACTCATCTAGGAGTGTAGGTGCACCCTTTCTCTTTCATGGGAATATGAATGCTTGTTTGTGATCAAGAGCGATATTTAAATTCAAATTCAGCCTCAAATTACAAAGTACATCCAGGAACTGTAGCTCTTGACTTGCTTTGCTTATCACATAAAACACCGGAAGTTTCCTGGCCCTGGCTGAGCAGGCCAGGCTTCCAGACCTCAGCTCTCCCAAAACTGTATGCAAGTACTTAGGGCCCAAACATCTCCATACAAAGGGCATGTGCTCCAAGGCTTTCACTGGCTTCTCTACTGCTCGCCATGGGGTTTGTCAGTCAGCCACAGGCAGAGCGTTGCTGTCATATTGGCACAGTTACCGCTGAGGGCACACATGGCTGCAGGCATGCAGCTCAGCTGTGGCAATGTGACACCAACAGCTATGGAAAGAGGAAGGGATGGCAGGAAGATAGTGGTGCAGGGAGAATAGAAGGACACAGGACTGGTCTAAAGAGTGGGGTGAGCAAACAGCAGGGTTGGGAGTACGAGAAGAACCAGCCGTGGGGGTAGTGGGGAGGATGAAGAAAGCAAGGAGAGAGGGAAGTAGGAGCACGAGGCTGACCTATAAACTTCAAGGACCGCTGGTCTGAAGCAGAGCCCTGGGCCTGGGCATCATAAGACTGGAATTTTATTCTTGGTTCTGCTGTAGACATGCTGAGTTACCTTGGCTGGGACTTGTCAATTTTTTGTGCCTCATCTCCTGTTTCTACCGTGTTGCCTCTTTTTAAAATGTTCTGAGGACAAAAGATGAAAAGCAGAATTTAAGTAGAAATAGTTTTTCATAATTATGTACTCAGAATTAAGGCATCAGAGGAGAGCAGCAACTAGATTATGTAAGAGACACCATGCTTCCTGGTCTGCAGAAGAACACCGTGCTCTTACAGGGATTCCTTTCCTTTAGTACTTTAAAGCAAAGTATTATTATGGAAAATGATTAAGCACCCACACAGTTAAAATGACAGAGCATCTTCATTACTGACTGGCAACTCCTCTGCTGCCCTAATTTAAGTACCACATGTCTTCATGCGTTCAAATCAGTACAAACAAAACAAAAGCTAAACTCATTTGTCATTTGAAGCAAAAGAAAAAAAAAAATCATTTCAGAACATTCAGATTTCAGAATTGGGAGATTTCAGAAAAATCTCCCAATTCTTGATTCTACTTTCAAATAATAATAATAATAATAATAATAATAATAATAATAATAATAGAGTAAAAACAGTCTTTCAGCAAAGTGTTCATATACACTTAAATTATGATGATCAGGGAACTGTCATCATACAGATTGTGCTGTGTATGAGTAACAAGTTGGTCTATAGACAAAGCAGTCTGGAAATAGAGGAGAAAGATGAAAATTGAGAGGCTCACAAACACAGGAATTGGACTTAGGTGTTTCCAACCTGCAAAGGCTTGCCTGAAAATGAATCAAAATCCAACAAGTCGCAAACCAAAAATGCCTAAAGTTTCAAAAAAATAGATGTTCATCTCCATGGCCAGCTTTCATTCAGGAATTACTTTGTTGCTCTTGATGCTAACTAAACTGAATAACATCTTCCCCATAACTCTGCAAATACATGTTTCCCCCTCTCCCATAACACAGCACAAGGTCCATCCAGGTCACAGTTCCAATACTCAAAGACCATCTTCACTGCCGAGTACTCTGTCGCATATTTTCTTTCAATGTTCCACAGAGGCAGAAATGAATAAAAATTGCCTCTGCATTAAAATTGGGCAAATGCAGAAATGAGTGAAAGACGAATCTGTGAACAAAGTTAGCAAACAGCTGAAAACATCCTTTGGTTCACTGAATAGCTGACTAGCAGGGTTACAAAACAACAGCAGCTTCACCTACCCAGTTTCTTCCATCAAATTCTAAGGTGCAAATGGAAAACACCTCCCTTTATTGTTATATTTTAGGGCCACTTCCATGCTAACTAACCATTTCATTTTAGGACTATTAAATCGTTCTTTCTAACACAGAGCAAGATGTCAGCATTTATCAGGAATTAAGAAAAACACAAAAGCTATTATAAAAAGAACAAAGCATGTACTTCCATGGTTATTTTTGGAAATAAATTAAGAGTTTGATATGTCTAAAGTTCCAATCTCCAGTTATTTTTTGAATCAGCTGCAGTCTTCTATCAGTCTGGCATAAAGCCCATTCTCTACTGTACATATTTTTAAATCATACCAGATGATTATCTACCATTTCTAGCCTTTGGGAAGCAAGTCATACATTTTCTTCGTAAGTATTTTTCTTCCCTTTTCAGCTGCTCTCAACTATAAGCTGATAGTAAACAACAAAAGCATGACTAAAAACTGGTGAAGAAATTTAGAGCCTTTTAGAAGACATTATCTAGTTAAGAGAAAATGCATGAGGCTTGCCATATGAAGAGGGCTTTTTATTGAAATCATAACCACAATGTAATGAGAAAGATCTGCCATCATCTTGACGATGAAACTGACTTGAAGTCTCGCAAAAGTCGGGTAAAAGTTTGACCCAGAATTTGTGGGATTTAGTGGAAAAGTAGAAAAGATTAGCTTATGTGCTGTCTCACAGGTCTGAATTAAAGATTTCCAAGACTGGAAGGTGAGAACACATGATGCTGTTTCAACTGAAGAGAACTGGAAATTTCAAGATGCCTTATGTGCAAGAACAAAAGCTCACAGCAAGTCTAAAATTCATGTTCTTAACAAACAATGAGAGAGGGAGAGCTATAACATCCAGAAAGCAGAACAGCTTGTGTTTGTACCTCAGCTTACTTGCATCATACCAGTATGAATGCTGTACAGGGCCTTCATTTTGAACTCCTGCCCTCCCTTCACCTGCTTTACCCGACTATGCTAGGCTTTTTCTACTGCCACTCATTTAAATGTTTGTCCACAGTCTCCTTTCTTCTGTACATCCAAACTTACCTCCTTCCTCCGTTTTCCATCCCCAACTTAAAGTCTTATGTCTCCAAAATGTCAGATAAAACAAAACCAAAGCACATTCCAAGCAGAAAAGCATAAAGTCAATCAAGGGACTACACAAAGTCAAGTAACTTAGTGACTGCTAAGTGGCCTAAACAAATCCTCCAAGAAAAAGAAACTTCTGAACCTAGCATCTTCCTACTTGCAGCATTTTTTAAAATGGCACAGAAGTGTCTTGCACAGGTTCACATGGAGGTTGGTTGTGTAGCAACTGCAGATGTCCTATGGCTTCAAACAAGAGAAATATGTACAGCAGCTTCCTTAGCCTCCTCTGCCCAAAAGCCTAAGATCTCTCTGGTCTGAGGGCAAAGAGTTCAAAACTTCATCCATCTCCTCACACACACACCTCACTGGCATGAGAAGGGAAGAGAGAATGGCTAAACAGACACTTCTTGCCTTCTTCCAGTGTTACACACTGGGAAAATATTACAAACCTTGTTAACTTATTTGCATCTGAACGTATCTTTCTTAAGAAAAAAGCTTGTTTAGCACTAAAGACCTGCATAAACACATCCTCTTTGCACTGCAGAAACATTAGCATAGCATGCTGGCTCTGCATTTTGCTTTGCAAAGACTGACCTTCTCCGGGACACCGATCAGCAATATCTCCTGAGCAGCAGCAACAAAGAGCATTTCTTTGCTTGACTGAAAGCCTTCCACTGTGTGCTCCCTTCCTTAGGGCAGAAAGACTCTGCTGATACTGTACAATGTTTTATTCTGCAAACAAAGCATGCTGACATACAAAACACAGCATTCGTTTCTGAATGAATAACTTTTTCTCTTTCCACATTCAACCACATACAGTCTACAATGAGCTGTCATTCATTCCTTCTACTACAGCAGCATCTTGAGATCCTGACTAACTGCAAAGGATGTACGTAGTACATCAAGTTCTCAAGACAAGATATTACTTTCCAGTGTTCTCAATATATATAGGCAAGAGAAAGAACCAGAGAAAATGCAGTTCCCCTCCTTTGAAAAGATTAACAACACAGGCAACATGAAACTCAAGAACAGGACCAGGAACAAATAAACAGACACTTTCTTCTTTAAAATGTCAAAACATTCTTCACATTTCCAAAGGCAAGCATGAAAGAATGACCAGTTCAAATAACCACGTCCCATTTATTTGTTACATTAGTTAGATTCCTCTGAAAGGGACTGCACCAACAGCTTACTCAACCAAAACACACCTAATACAGCAAAACCCAGGGCCTGTGGGTCACATACTAGCTATCATTGACCAATGAACAAAATTATTCTCAGCATACTTCCCACTGAAACAAGATAATGTTTATTCAGTGCACAGATCTGAGGAAAATGAAAGAAGGAACTCCAGATGAAACTGTCTAAAAAGCATGAGCAACTGTTCAGTGCATGTATCAGAGAGGTTGTTTTAGGCAGAAAATAGTACTGAGGAGTCAATAAATAGCAGCCTGGCAGAGAAGTAAAAAGTGTCTGAAGTAGCAGTCTAGAATAGGGTATTACTGTGAAGAACCACAACCGACAGAGATGAGAAAATGGAAGATTAAATCTTGCATACAATGGAAGATTCAATTTCGCACTTTTTGCAGTTGGTCCCATTCTGTTATTCTAACAGTTTCCTTCAGTATCTGCAATGCAGTTATAACCAGCTTCTTACTACAGATTTCTTCTCCACTGAACAGAAAGACAAAACGTCTGAAAATGAGGCCATGAACTGTAACCACTGAAACAGCAAGGAGAAAAAACCCCAAAGCCCATATACCTCCCTCCCCCTTGTGAGTTAGCTGACAGGTCAATACAGTTTTGCCATCCTATTTTCTAACAGCCCTTCTCTTAGTATTTTGCAATTCTATAAAGCCTCCTCCCTGGCAAACCCTCATTTAAAAATTAAACCACTGTTTAGTAACAGTAGTTCTCATTAAAAGGTGTGTTTACCACACAGTAGTACTCCCTATATTTAGAACTTGACATACATCACAGCAAATTTAACTATCGTGGGTGGTAAACATCTAGTTTAATGGCATCCACTGCGTTTGTGTGGAAGAGTTTTATAAATAGCTTCCAAAATTCTGCTCACCATAGGCAGTTAATAGTATCTGAAGACAACTTACACTTTTCTCCCACCACAATCAGTATAAGGCATATGTTTCTCTACCCAGCACTCACCTGGGGCTAGTA
Source organism: Tympanuchus pallidicinctus (assembly GCF_026119805.1). Lineage (NCBI taxonomy): Eukaryota > Metazoa > Chordata > Aves > Galliformes > Phasianidae > Tympanuchus > Tympanuchus pallidicinctus. The sequence continues at coordinate 11,660,568 of NW_026294747.1, forward strand.
TTGTGGGCACACTCTGATCAGAACCTCAGATGGACTGCCAAGCTGATGTGAAAGCTGACGCTACCAGGAGCATTCTGGTCTGCCTCTTAAGCTAGAGAACTTGTAAAAAGTTTCTGTTTATATCTGGAAGCCTTCCTATTCGGCTGCAGCTACAAATACATCAGCTATGTTGGATCAAACTGTCCTCAGCAGCTACAACTGACTTACGCTCTTTGACAAGACCTCTTCTGTTGTTTCCAAGGGCTCTCAGAAGATTCTCTTTCCTATCAGTAGCTTCAAGAACTTTAGGTTTAATTTTCAAGTTAATAATAATTTGTGTGGATCTGCAGCCCTGTGAATATCTATTGAATGGATGTCTGGCACAGAAGATAATTCCTCAGAAACGCTGTTCCTCTCAGTTTAATCAACACGTAGCTTATTTCAGAAGAGCCTCATTTTCTCCTTTTGCCAGTCTTCTAAATCGTATCTATTTTCTCAAAATTCTGATCTTCTGCTTAAAATGTGCATATGCCTCTATTTATGTTCACTGGCATTTCTCTTTTCAACTGGATTTCTTAAGATGCTGGGAGCTCAAAACTTCAATAAAAGCTGGCAGGTGCAACACATGCTCATCGTGACATGCAGATACATTAATAAAAGACCAGAGCTGGCCCCATGTTTCCACCTTCTCACATTGTTTCCTCAATCTTTTTTTTTCACATTAGACTGAATTTTTACACTAACGATAAGTGATTAGACAGGCAGTTTCCTCCTCAAAGACTTCTTAGAAAGACAAGAAAGAGTCATTCTTTCTTCAATATTGCATCGAGGCAAAACGTCATTCTACCTGTGGGTAAGAAAGTCAATTCCTGTACAAAGAACCCATGACATAATTTTTTAAAATAACTGTTTGATTTTTATTTTTCCCATACTGTTCTAAGCACGCTCATTTCTTATAGTTTGGGAACAAACTTCCACACTTTCCAGCTGCCATGTTAATCTCAGGCAATCTTCTTGAAGAACTTCTGAGCTACGCAACCCAACGACGTCCATCCACATCCATGTTGCTAAGATTTCTCGTGTCCTGAGTCTAACGTGGAGTTTTGACAAAGAGCCAAGGAGTGTCCTGCCCCACATCCAATTAAGATCTGTTCTGCATAACCAAGAGCTTTCACTGGCTTTGGTACATGAATGTTTGCTTCTGTGCCGTCACCACACATCCCATGTTCGTTCCATCCCCAAGAGAAGCAACAGCCACCTAGAAGAGAAGATACAAAACACTGAATTAAGACAAAAACTACAACAGTTTACTAGTTTAAGGAGAAGGATTAGCCATGTTGTCTTCTGACTAGATTTTAATAAATTCTGCGTAGGTGAGAAAAAAATGTTCTCGTTCTCCTGAAAATTTCAATAAAACAACATGTTATTCTTTATCACTTCATATTATAATAGCATAAGAGATGAAAAGAATAAAGACTTTTGAAAATCACTTAGTAAATACACTGCTCAATATTTATCCCGTGCCCACAGGAATCACTCAATATTTTAATAACCCTTCCTGAAATGGGATTCCTATCTTTCAAGTTCACTTTTGTAAGCAAAATTTGGTAGCACAAACTGAACTTAGTGACTTCAATTCACACAGCACAGCCTGTAAGACTGAGGGACAAGGGCCATGAGGCAGAAAAACAATAGTTCATTGCTGCTTTCAAGTGAGTAGGAATGAAATCTCACCTTTTCCTGTACACGGACAACATGCCTTACTTGCGAGCAGCACACCTCTTCCGTTTGCTTTGGTACTACTATACTGCTGTTATTATTATTCTTATTTTCCTTCATTATCTTTTTTTTATCTCCTCTTTTATATCCCAAATCATGGTCCATGCATTAACATTATCCTACAGTACTCTTTCTTAAAGCACAACATGTAAATTCTGTCCCATAAATAGCTAGCATAAGAAAAAAACCAAACCAACCCCTGTCTTCTTTTATTAACAAGGGATATTTCTTCCCAACTTCCTTTTCCTTATTCAGCCATCACAGAACTGTCTGTGAATTTCTGTAAAGAAAAAGGAGTCCATGCTGTAAGAGAGTGATGTTTCTGATGCCAGTGTAATTTCTGATATGCAGCAGGTATGACAGCATGAAGTGCCACTCTGGAGTACAAATAATCAGAAAAAAAGCCAGAATTCACCAAATTTAATCTCAGTCACAATTCTAAAATCATTTTACTTTCCAAAATTGGCAAATCAATTGCTCCATAGGTATACTCTCCTCCAAACTCCACTCTCATCCTGTGTCTCTACATATTACTCTATCAAAAGTTCTCTTCTGTAACTATTTGTAAATGTTACTGAAATCAGATAAAGAGCTTTTATTTTCTTGATGCTCTTTGAAGAAATAGACTACTGCAAAACACTGCTAGAATGCCACAGTGAGCTAAATACAGCTCACCTCATCCAGAAATGGCAGTTCTCATCCTAGAAGGCTCCAAATTCTCTCAATAGCATGCATGTGCAATATCAACGGCTGAACATACAGCACAAATGCACATGCTGTAGAAATATACTAAGAAGCATGCAACAGATCACATGTAAAGACCACTGAATAGAACATCTAAGAGGTTAACACTTTTATTTTTATTAAGGCACCAGGTAAAAATATTTACGTAGATATTAACAAGCAGCAAAAGGTCATCATTAACAAAGAGACTAAAACTGATCACATAAAAATTATTCAGGGAAATTGTCAAGCTCAAAACCATCTGCATGTAAGGAAAAGCATTCTTTTGCACAGTTGCTAAAACATGGATCCTGCAGAATAAGCCTAATGAGAGTGGGAAGACTTCCAAATTTAATGAAAAGGGAACGTAACATGCTCTTACATTAACAAGATGACTATAGCAAGCCTTTTGTGATGAGGCCACTAGCAATTAGTACAATGACTACAATGCAGCGTGCTGATTTGCTGGTATGGGGACTCACTGCATCTGAATGGTTGTGGGGTTTTTTTTCATCTTATTCCAGCAGGACAAAAGAAAGGAAATCAAAAATTTTGTTCACTTTCAATTACAAACTGCTCAACAAGGTATTTATGATACAATAAATATATTAAGACACAGATAGTAGTCTCTTGAATTGAGAAACAGACCTAAACATCTTTTTAAAAAATTTACAAGCTAAAAAAACCACAGACAAGAATATCTGCCAGAGTCAGAAACACTGAATCTTCTACACTACTCTCCAAGCATTCTCCCAGCATGCAAAAAGGGCAACAAATGCATCCCTGCATCCAGCTCCAGCAAGCTTCATGTTAACTGAGACAGGCTGAGAGGGAAAGCTGGCAATAGGGCATACATGCAGAGTAACTAGGATTTATGAAAGGCCACGCACAGATATATGGGGAGCCAGGCAGGAACCTGAAGGGCCGAGGGGGGAGCTGACAGATACAGAATAACAAGGCACAAAGAGGGCTCTCATCAACATTGAGTCACATTTCCCAAAAAGCTAAAAGGCAGAGAGTCTTTTTGGCACAAAAAGGAAGGTGTGCGATACCTTAGATACCTACATCTGCCTGGGGAAAATGTTCTGAAAGGTTTGGGCACAATGAGGCCAGCTGCTAGATTTCTGTCAGAGAATGTGCAGAGAGCACACTGAGGGCATTTTTTGCCCTCTCATTAAAGAACCATGCAGGAGAGCCAACAACATGGCCATGGGGCACTGGCTGAGAGGGAATGTGCAGACTTGGAATTCACTGGCACAGAAGCTGAATCCAGTGAAGACCAAAAATAATGAAGCGCTTACTGAAAAAAAACTACATAGAAGGAATAGATGCAGAGCTCAATGCCTTCATTAAAGGGAACTAAGGGTTATCCTCTGGCCAAAGGAAGCCAGTTTCATTTTAATTCCTTTTTCTTCCCATACACACACATTTTGTTTTATTTTATTTTAGTTTGATGGGGGGAACTATGAGAGGGCTGGGGATGGCAAATGTTTCCTGCTCAGAATAGAAGAATTCGTTTGGAAGGGACCTACTTTCACCACGTCCAACTGCTTGACCAGCCTCAGGGCTAACCTAAATGCAGTTCAAGCATTTTCAATTCTTTCTGTTCAGTTTATTACTGATAAAAACCTACAAGTCTGTCAGCTTAGGTCATGATGGCAAGAAGAGGTTGCAGCAATGACTACCAGGCTTTTCTCAGTGTAACTTCAGTGACAGCTGCAATCCACAGCTTGATTCAGCTGGAGGGATGCACTCTTAGTTAAAAACAAGCTGCAGTATCTTGGATGGGATTCTGGGGCAGCGGAGGTTTAATTCGCTCCTTATCACCAAGTACTCCGTTCTTCAGATGAGAAGACTGAATGCTAGGAAGTAAGCAGCTTTGGATGAGATTTCAGTGCATTTCAACCACCTACAAGACAAGTGATTTAGCTATAGGTACCCTCAAGTCTTCTTTAATAGTCAGTGGAGGCAATTCATCTTACCTAAACACCGATGTCAAAAGCAAATTTATCTCACTCTGGTGATTACAGAAGGAGACCAATTGTCTTAGCCCAGGCAGATCATTTTAAACAGCTGAAGATAGGTTATGACAAATCACATCTTGCAATGAGTCTGAAGGTAAAGTAAAATCCCTTGGAAACAAGGAATCTACAAACACTGCTGCTGCCTAGTTTCAGGCTGCAACCTGTCTGCTTCTAACCCACTGTGCCCTGGAGACCAACCAGTGAGATCTTTAAAAGCCTCTTTCTTTTCTTTCTCTTTGCACCCGCTCCCACTCTTCCAGCCACACATACACAGAAGGAAGCTGGCTTTAAAGACAGCTCGAGTATCTTGAACTAAGGTATTCAGCAGACAAATCTGCATATTAAGGATACATCAAAGTATTTTAGCATCGCTCTATAATTAAGCTCTGCGCTCTTAGCAGTACTCCAACATTTCAAAAAATATTCTCTTAACTTTCAATCAGTGCTACTCTACAGATGGTCACAGATAAAGTTATAGCTGGCAAGAGACTGGCAATTTGCTAGGAGCAAATCTGAGAACTTCAAACAGAACCAGGGCAGAACCAAGAACAAAATGCATTGTATCAGCCACCCCTTTTGACTACTAGAAAACACTTTAAACCTCACAAAGCACAATGTAATATACAAAGGATTTAGACTGTATCTCCCCTAAGAAGTGGTAAAATACAAAGAAATAAAGTCTTCCTATGTTTTCATGATACCTAGTATCCAAGATTATCATGCAAAATACAAGTATAGAAATATCTCTACCACTACTGCATTTTCATTAGCAAGAGTTATTCTGTCATTAGAGGAAAACATTTGCAATTTTAAAACATAAGAAACAGTTACTATCAACTCTTTTCCGCAGAAAGACATGGAAACATAGAAGTAACTACAAGAACACTCCAAACATTCTGCAAAGTCTTGTAACAGGCTAAGTTTAGTAAGTGGAATATAAGACAATGTGACTCCAAGGCATTTTATGTCACCTCCCAAAGTAGGAAGGAGCCCCGTGCAATGCAGCACCCGCTTCCTTGCAGAGCTGCACTCACACCCACCTCTCAAGAAGTGAGTTGGCATGGCCTCCAGGCAGCCTCACCAACTGCCGTTGAAGTTTCTCAGGACCATGATGCTCAGAAACATGCACCTGACTTCACTGAAAGTTAGAGCAAACCCACGGGCACTGCAGCTCTCACTTGAAGTGCAGATAAGAAAAAACATGTCTTGATATCAAGCATGAACTCAAGTTGCTAGAGACATGCTGACTTCCAAGTTGGCCTCCAGACAGTTAGCATCCCCAGTGTCTCTCCCAGACACCAGACCAAGATCACTCATTCTCTCCCCAGCACAGTGGTACCCAAGTGACAAGTCAGCTGCCCTCATGTCAAGCACCCTGGCTGAGCCTAGGCCCTAAGGAGGACAGCTTCCCACTGCCATCCAGCAGGGACTCACAGCACACACCTGCAGCAAGCACCACATGGATAGAAGGATACACATCTAACGCAAATTTCACTTGAAATGGTAAAGCCCAGTTTATAGCTTCTCCTTCAGCACCAGTATCCATTCCTCTGTAGAGAAACAGGGAAAAGACAAAGCAACAATAGTCCTTATAAAAAAAAAATTGTATTCTCATACAAATGTGATGCATTTGCCTATACACTGTTTTTATGCATCAGACAAATAAGCCCACTCACTAGTGGTAGAGGCATCTTGTTAATACACAACAGGAACAGAGATTTCTTTGTTTTTACAGAGCAAAAGAAAGCAGTAGCTCAGTGGCTCACTGCACAAATTAGCATGCATCTACTGAAAAGAATCCTTCCACATTATACCAGACAAGCCCTGGCTTAGGTCCATCACAGTTCTAGTTCACAAGGAACTTTATTTGCTCCTTCACAGTTATCCATTGCCATTCTGAAAACAAAAAGCCGAAGAAATGCACAAAATTACATTCTAGGATTTAAAAACAATGTACTTGTAACTTTAGATTCCTTGTTTCCACATTATCAGTTTTTGTGGAAGAACTGAAGTTCTGTAAGAGGGAGGTGTTTGCTTTGCTGTGAGTAGGGTAGCAAAAAGGTGAATCTATTGCAAGCATTAATTGTTCACATTTCTGTTTTCACAGGCAAACGCCAGTGGTACTTCTTATGACTAAGGCTCACGGGTGCTGCACAGGGTTTTCCTTTTGGTATTACTCAAACATTTCAATTCCTTCCAGCAGGAATGCATCTCCACCTCAACACCGAACAAAATGCGGACTCACGACTCTGTGCGAGGCTGAATGTATCTGGCCCACTGACAATACATGAGGATTATATCATACATGAAACTGCTGCAGTGCAGAGAGGAATAAGCATTAAAGATGCTTGCTTTTTACACCTGTAGAAGATGAATCTTTACATTTTGCTCTCACAGCATAGGACAAGAACACCTCGCAAAGTTGTCAGTGAGGAGATTTATCATAAGGCTCTGAATGCAGCACTGCTGTCTGCTCCATCGGAACATGAGGTGTGGCAGTGACGTTCCTACCCACAGCTTCCATCCCTGCTTCTCAGACTGACAGGCATGACATAAGTCAGTGCTCTAACTCTGTATGACCAGCACTAGGCAATCGCGGCCTCAGCACTGAGACAGGGGCTGCAGTCCCATGACTATTTCTGTGTGACGTCAAGAAAAACAAATGGAAAATGCCTGTTACTAAGTGCTTAGTAAGAGGATGCCCATGGAAAGTAAAACAGCCCAAGCAATATGTCAAAACACACCAAGAAGTGACGAGTCATTTCAGTGCCCCAGACCACATGGTGCCACAGCCATTTGTGCCAACGTGGGCATAACGCATTCCTGTGTCAAATTTATATATGCTTTAAACAGAAATAAATGATTATTCAAAGAAAAGGAAGGGACAGCTGCAACTTGTTCTGACCTAGAACACTACAGCCAAGACCGAGAACTGAAGGAACTGAAGGCCATCTTCAGCACAGCCTAGGAAAAGTAACAGATAATGAGAAGTACAGAGATGAACACATGCAAGACTCTGACAAGCCCTTCAACCTGCGCTACAGCCACATGCAACTTACTGCATACGCAGTGTAAACCAGAAAGGCAGAAGTTACAGACAGCAAGGTGAGCAGCAGCATGAAAGTGAAACGGTGCTTCCTTATCTGTTGGTTGAAATTAGAAGAGATCACGTTGGGGTCTCTTAGGAATCCTCTCCTCAAGCAAGAAGAGCTAGGTAGAAGAGCATTTTGGAAATGATTTGGCACTTTGTGGTTTTTAGAAAGCAGCTCTTTGTACCACACCCCAGTCTAGTTACAAGCCTGTCATTTTAAGGAGATCATGCATGTTAGGCTGTCAGCCCTTGGCAACTTATAAAAAATAAGTATGATAAAACAGAAAGTAAAAAGACATTTATCTCCAATTTCTTCTTGTCTGACTGCTACTCCCTTTCCCTGAAGGGCTGTTTGCACCAATAAAAGAGAATGTTTTGTTCTGGGATTTGTTTCTGAACATGTCCTTTTCTGGAGAATGCAATTCTCTGTAACTCAGAACCAAGAGGTGACACACATAAACCTTCTGGCCATCTTCTGTAGAATAGCTTTGTGCTTAAATGGGCTTTAGTTTGGACGTATCCCCTTTCATTTTCCTTTATAACTGCAAGGCTGCATTTTGGTCTAGCTACAAGACACATTATATGAATGTGTGTTACTGCTGAGCGAAGATTAAACAACTGCTTGCAGATATTAAAGCGAGGGCTTTTCTTTTTTTTCCCATGCTTAACAGGTGGGCTGGACTTTGAGGTGAAGTCCAGAAGTCATGAGCAGAAGTGTTAGAAACACAAGAGCAAAGTTGAGGAAAGAAGCAGGCATTGAGTTTCTCAGTTCCCTCCGTATTGATTGTACTGGCAGATTTGCTCACAGCTATGGAAACCTCACCTTATAGAAGCAATTAAAACCCAGCAGTTAAATTATTAGGTTACCTTACTTTGACAGAGTTTCAAGCTGCAATGTTAGCATAGCACAACGGCTCAGATAATAGTTCCCTGCAAGAGCAGGCACTGCAGTTTCAACAGTGATAGCACTGCAGTCTATGTGTACATGTGAGAGCTTTAAAATACCTAGCTTGGTGCAAGCTACAGCATAGCTGGAAAAAAGGGATTCAGGACGAGCTGATTTACCCTCCATTCTGGGCAGGATTTGTGGATTACTTTTTTGTGCTGCACTGTTGTTCTTGATTTAGGCTACTTGTATCTGGTTCAGACGTGCCTATACCACACTGTACTGTAGTGCAAGTGCACATCTAATAAATCTCCTACAGACCACGTGCCTTGCCTGTCTCCGTTTTTGTGTCTGCTGTTATGGGGATTCTCAAACTAGCCATCATGCTGGGTGTCTGAAGGGGTTAACTCAGGATCTACTCAGAAGCAAAACAACAGCTGGGTCACTTAGGCACCTAAAATGAGCAAAAAGTAAATGACTTAAGACAGTGTTAACATTAGGATGTTCACTCTGCTGCCACTTAAAACCATCATTTCCCTCACACAGCACGGTCTTGGGAACTAATCACATCCCTTTCAAAGAAGGAAACAGAGTGATTTTGACAGAGTTATGAAAAGAGATGAAACCAAGCAAGCAAAAAAAAAAAAAAAAAAAAAAGAAAGAAAAAAATCCCATGATTCAGACTTCATAGAGCTTAAGTGGTTTACTTCAAGTGCGTGCACCAAAAATAAGCTGCATTTGTTTAGACACAGATAAAGCACAATGGTTTGGTCTTTTTTACCCTAGATTGGCTCTGATGGGCTGTGCTTGTGTTAACTTCCAATTGCAGGTAAAACAGAAATTGAAGAAAAGCACCTTACAAAACAAATAAAAAAACCAATAATAAAATCCTACAAAGCAATCCCACCACAAACTGCACCCTGAACCCCATCCACATGGTTTGCCTGCTTTGAAATCAGCGAGTTTTCAGCAAAAAAACTTTCTCTAAAGCAGAACCCAAGTGTTCTAGCTCTTTCAATTCCTTAAGAGATAACAAAAGTTTGGAGGCTTCAGCCGTATCGTTCAGGCAAGCAAATTATGCCAGATATTATTTATCAGAGAAGACACACAAACTCTTTCCTTTTCCAGGTAACCAATAGCTCGGAAGACCAGAAGCCTAAGAATATAGCCACTACTTTTCTGCTGTAGTTTTCAAGCAGTATTTGAAATCCAAGTAAGCATTCTGGAAAACCTAAGCAAATGATCAATGGCAGATGTAGAAGTAGTTGGAGAATAGGCTATCTCAGGTATGGAGGGCAAAAAATGAGCATCATACCATAAGAATTAAAAATGCTCAGCAAGAGAATCAAAGCAGACAGCTTCAAAAAAGAAAGTGCCCAGGAGGCAGGATTGGATCTGTTTCTCCAAACATCACTTCAATTCCATATATGACTGCTGAGTGAAGTCCAGGGGAATTGCTTGCTGATATTAAGCAAGGGAAATGTTCTGCCATCCGTATCCATTAAAAGCCTAGACCAGTTGCATAAACACCAATTTTGACATGCTTGTTTTTCTGGTGAACAGAGACTCTGGGCAAGATGAGAAGCACAGCTTACCAACTTTCACCTTTTTATATTCTTTATGTATTACATTGTGTTTCAGCTACTTTTATCCACTAAACTATTTAATTTCAAATCCATTATTCTTATTTAAAAGAAAAGCAAAGGAGCTTCAATATTGAGTTGGCAAAAAAAGTGTCTCAGAAAAACACAGGACTAAACTTTTGCCACTTAGCTGAGCAGCATCACCACCACAGAGCAGCTTCTCCATTTTTGTCCTTGCGGTGCTCCCTCCAGCCTCCTCTGCAAATCCCAAGTCCATACATATGCTTCCTTTTCGCACCACTTCTTTCCAGCCTTCTCTTGAAGGTAAGCAATATTGGGAAAGAAACGTCAGAGAATTTGTGATGAAATGTGCAAATGGCACCATTTGAGTTACTGTGGTTAGGAAAAACAAATATCTCTGTTACAGAAGGCTCAAAGTGCATTCTAGGGGCACCTCAATGCTTTCACAGAATCACAGAAACACCGAGATTGGAAAAGACCTACAAGATCATCCAGTCCAACCATCCACCTACCACCAACAGTTCTCACTAAATCATGTCCCTCAACACAAAATCCAAACATTCCTTGAATATCTCCAGGGTCGGTGATTCCAGCACCTCCCTGGGCAGCCCATTCCAGTGCCTGACCACTCTTTCAGAGTAGTAGTAGTCCTAACATCCAGCCCAAATCTCCCCTGGTGCAGCTTTAAGCCATTCCCTCTAGTCCTGTCACCAGTTGCATGAGAGAAGAGCTTACTACAACCTCCCTTCAGGTAGCTATAGAGAGCAATAAGGTCTCCCCTGAGCCTCCTCTTTGTTCTTCTCTTTGCTTCCACAAGTGTTACAGACACCTGGATTCTGAACTGGGAACTGCTCCTTAAGTAGAAGGAGCAAGCAGAGCTGGTCTTTGGAAGAAGGCAAGAGTTGAAAAGCATCCTGAAATGAAACTCTCCTGCCTGTAATACTGCAGAGATGTTTTCTAAAAGTTCCGCTGTAGCACCATTTTCTGGACCCTGGCAGAAGAGCCACATCGAAAACAGCATTTATACATCAGGTGCAGGCATCTGAGGATGGAAAATAAAATGTCTTTGGCATAGTGACAGTAAAGACAGCTGATGGGCAGAAGGATCCACAGGCTCCATGCCAGCTCCAGAAGGTCAGAGGATCAGAACAGAGAATGCAAGCTGAGCCCCTAAGACACTCTTTGGCATTGTCTCATCCAATCCACTGCATAACCTCAGGGTGAAGAGGAAACCAGCTGGAGTCAGGACAGGAATATCTGGCACCATTTTGGAAGGACTTTCTCTGCCAGAAATCTGGGGTAACAAAGTATTCTTCAGAACAACAACAAACTATGACAAGAATATTTGACCATATAAACAATCCAAAGCTTTTTTCTCCTGTCTTGAGAGGAAATGGAAACACTGGAAATAGAGCATCTCCGTAATTGGCCTCGCTGCTCTTTCGCGTGTCCACAAAGAAAGCCAACTTCTTCCCTCTTCCTCTGCAACTTATGTAGGTTAATCTCAAGGTAGGATCAGTCATATAGACAATAAGCTGAACTGGAAACCATACTCTTGGTGAAACAGCAAGCTTCAGTTGGCAGCAAAGACGGCCAGACATGATATACATGCACTCTGCACATAGTATAGAAATAAATGAATGCTATACAACGTAGTTGTCACTAACTTGCCATGTGTCTATGTAAGAAGCTTGTTTCACTCTTTATGATGTTGGAAAAGAGAACAACCAGCCAGGAAAGGACAAACGTCAGACAATGCTGAGGTATCTCAGGAAGCTTTTGTTTGTTTTTGGCACCACTTCACAAGTCTCGTGATAACTTAAGATCCCCCGAATAGTAAAGAAAACACCATACAAAATAACCAAGATATCCTTATTCTACACAGCCACTTATTGACAGACCTGTTCAATCATGGGTAAACCAAGACGCCACTTCTCTCGACTGCTGGTTTCTTAAATATACTCAGGGATAGGAGACACAAGTACTAAGATTTTCAAGTGTCAAATCAATTTTGCAGAAATCTTTAACAGATATGGCCCATTCCCAAACCATTTAAACACTTAGATATGCTATCTTACCCTACAAGAGAGCCTCTCCCTTTTTTGTGTGTGTGTGTCAGCATTTTAAAACTCTCCCCAAGGAATTACAACTGGCAGGCCCTACAGAATGCCTACACTGAAATACAGACTTTGCATATGCAAAAAAGGATATCTGTATCTAGATCAGGTTTGTTCCTAGTATCTGCATATGCTGAATAACCGTGGAGGTAAGGCACTACATTTCAGTAACTGCTTAGGAAACAGGGCTGACTTGCAGCACTTTACTGTTCAGAACTGTCTTTACATCGTTGTGCTGAAATATGGTTCCATTAATGTCAGCAGCTCTGATTTTCAACACCTTCTCTGTGAGGCAAGGCGTCCTGCTGAAAGGCTGCTGATTGAGCTAAATGTTTACTTTTCAACATGAAAGGCAGAGCTTTTCACAAATTTTGCAGGAGATCCTTCTAATTAATTAGTTCTCACAACACATTCTTTTCTTTCTTCCCCAGAGCTGAGGTTGTGGGGAGCGGAGTTTGTGTTTGTTTTAGAAAGCTCCTGGAGCTTCCACTGGCAAAAATCTTTCTTGCTGTCTCCAAGAGATGCTTTTCAGACACTTTTGCTACCAAGAATCTTTTTGGCTCTCCAGAGAACAACTAAAAGATGATGACTTGGCATCATAATTCAACTTCTGAGGATTTCATTTGATTACCTGATACTGACCTCAACCCTTCAGCCACAGGCAAGCCCAGTGCATCCACGTCAGCCTGACCCAGGTCCCAGAGCCAAGTCCCAAGGGTGTGTGACTGATTTCTCTGGTAATGCAATTAGGCACCAGCTCTGCTGTAGGCTGGGTTCAACACTGCTTCCCCAGTTTGTCAAATGTAAAGTTCTAAGCAGGATTTCAGCAGCAAAGGCGAGCCTTGATGGGAACAGCAAGGGGACCAATTGCTTCCCCTTGAAATGAGAAAAGAAGCTATGAGAAAAAGGACTGCCTGCAGCTCAGAGCAGAAACCTGACTCATCACTAATTCCTTCATTTTCAGCTATCAGTTTCTCTCCCTAAAGCCCTGCACCTCTTAGCCCTGTGACTCCAAACCTTCTCATTATATATGGAGAATTCTGCCTCAGAAAGCCAAAACATAATCCCCCCATGAGCTCTGAAGGGATCAGTCAGATTTTCCCAGTGAATGGTAGAAACCATCACAAGAGGAAGCAGATACCAGGGGACTGAGTCGCTGAGCATGGCAAAACTGCTCGAGTCCCAGGCAATTCACTTAGTGCTGCTTCTACATTTTCCCACCTGGTCTGGACTATTTTAGCTACTCATATTGCTGCCTTTTTAGGTTTTAGGGCACAGAGCATCTTTCACCACCTCCTCTACAACATGGTGTGATCTCTCCATGAGCCCATGGATGTTAGTAATGAAAATAATAATGAAGCAACTGTAAAAGAATTCTGTTTTATTTATTCATCCATGGGATTAGATATTTGTTTTTCTTCATGTCTGGAACTTAAAGTGAATAAAAACCCTGCAGAGAAGGTGTTACTGGGTCCTGGAATCTTGGCTCATCTGTATATTTGGAACATACTTGAAAAAAATGAACATTCAAATTTAACATAAGATGAGACATCATGCACTTACTTAACTGTCCTTTCTCACATGGTAACTGATATGAAATAAACCTGTCCTACTTCATTCAGTCACAAAAAGAACCAGAAGGGAATCATGAAGGTAAATATGCCCTTTATAGGCCTGCTTTATGGAGCGATTCTGTAGGAGAATGCTCCTCAGTGCTTTTGTTTCCTCGTCTGCAGTCCAGGGACATTTATCTAACCCAGGGTACATTATAAAGCCAATGGTTTATAGCATTATCTCATACCAAACTCTACATTTCATGGCCTTATAGAAAAAAGAAAATAATGCATAGGAAAAGCAGAACTGAGTTACTAAGTTTGGTACAGACAAGCCACGTTAAAGGACATTTTAGGCTTCTGAATGTATGACCTGACAAAGACAAAAATCTGCTCCTAAGACTCAATATTCTTTTCCACACCTGCACTAGTCAGACCCTGAGGATTGAGCACTGAATTCCAGCACCAGACTAGCAGCAGCACTCTGTAAGCACAACATTTGTATCTGTACGGAGGATTAAAACTTAGCAGGCTTTAAAAAGCACTTAGCTCCTCTTCTGCTTTTAGTTCAGTTTGGTATTTATCCCTTGTCTTCTATGTGCTGTGAGCAACCTGATTTGCCCACCACAACATCCAGTTCCCTCTCTGTCCTCTTTCCATCCACAAAGCATTTCTGCAGATCTGTGCACAAATACAACGTTAGCTGCAATGATTTCAGAGCAACACAGAATCTGTGCGGTACCTGCACATCAGCACCATTCCTTTCAATTTCTCTCTGCCAATAAAGGATCTAAGGAATTGCAGGTGGTTTTGCTTTCTGAGCAGCAGGCAAAGGGCTGCACCACATCACTATAGCAACAGCTGCTGTGAACGTTCTCCATTTTTATCGGCAGTGCTCAACGTGTCTCGTGGAGCCTCATGAAAAAATTTATACAAATGGAGAAACACAAAATGAAACATCCCAAAGGCCAAAGGAAAATATTGTGGAGATCTGCATCTTCATGCATTGCTTAACCACTTCCCCTGTGGCAATTTGCTACTTTCCCTCTGTAGTGATAACACTAAAATAGCATTTTAAAATTCACAGTTTCAGAAGTAATTGAAGCCTCCACAATGCCAAAAGAGAAGACATGGCTGTGATTGGCTCCGGAGACACTTTAGCACATTGCTGTATTTGACAAAGCTTCAGCACTGGGAAACTGACACTACACAAATGGAGAGAGAAAAATCAGGCGCACGCACGTTTTTTCATGGAATAATTTGCATAGGGACGTACTGAATTATTCATGTCTCTCAGGCAAGACAAAAGAAGCACCCTTCTAAGAGAGATTTCTCATTACTGAAATTATGCACTTTTACAAGGACTTTTCTGCATTCCCAGGAGCTGAGACCTGTGTGAACACAGCACTGGGATGCTCTGCCCCAGTCTTAGAAATCTATGACTTGATGGACAAGTTCAACATCCCCAAACCAAGCAAGCAGAGTTGAGTTCACAGCAAAATATGAATATGCCACAGTTTGAGGTGGCTTCAAGTATCCTGGAAAGCTACCAAATGGATGATGCTGAGCTGGAAAACATCACCTGCAAGTGTGTTTCCAAGGCTAAGATCCACTGGGCTGGAAAACTGGTTCTTGCCAATGATCACCATTCATAGTTTTCAGCTTTACTCCAGTCCCATACAATACAAATCAAAAACACTTCCATAGATTTTAGCAGTAACCATCGGCCTGAGAACTATTGCTGCTAGAGTCTCACCTCATTGAGGAGCATTAACACGGTCACACCAATTGTTTCCCCCCATGCTGGTTATTCTCCTGTTTTCAACTCCACTGCCACAATTTCCTTCTCAAAAAAAGCACAATTGTCCCAACCACTTTTTTATTCTAACAATCATCTAAAATAGCTATATTTAATAGCAAGGTTTAGGGAAAGCAGCCGCACTGTTAAGGCAGCTCTTCTGAATGCAATACCCCTGCAGTACACAACGTGATCAATCTCTGCTGCCTTGAAAGGATGAAAATGATGTGCTGCCATGGAAACAGGAAGGCAAATGTTTAGGCTGCTCATCCCTGAAGAGCTGCCCCACCACCGCCTTTAAAGCCTGCTAATAAAATTTTAATCAATGATTAGAATGAAGTGAATTTCACCTCCTGCTTGACACCACAATCTCAGTTCAGACAGTGTCAAGCTCTTTTAATGTTCCCTGTATCCAGCTATGCCATGTAACATTAAGAATGAATTTATGCACAAACAGAAATGTCAACATGTGCTTATCTAGTTCAGCTACTCAAAACAATCATTCCACCCAGCAATAGACACCGGCTTCCTGACTTGAAGTTTTGTGCATGTAGGAATCTGCGCTTTGATTTATTTATGGATGCACTGTACCTCCACTTAAAGCAAAACAAAAACACACAACAAACAGCCAAATCAAGCAAATCCATCACTAGCAACTGATGGCCAGTGACCAGGAATACACCCTTGGGCAATGTGACAGTCAGCCCAGCACTGAAGTGATCCCTCGCCAGCACCCCTAAACACGCGCTATTTCCTAGAAATGAGTTTCCATCTTAACATGATTTACATGCAGACAGTTATTTCAAGACACTGCGGCTGAGGAAGTAAAAACACATTTCCAGGCAGCCAACAGAAAACAGGCCAAGCTGTTTGCTGGCAAAATTCCATTTGTTTCACCATTACAATAGCAGAGAATTTGCCTCCAAACATGCAGCCATCAATTAGCTGTACAGCTAACTATGTCAGTAAATCTATTTGTTATTACACCGGGAAAATGATAAGCAAAACTTTGTTACTCTCTTTTCTGGTCTATTAGCTCAGTCACTATAAGTAACGAAGTGCAACGATAAGAATATCAGAGCACACTAATAAACTGTTGTGATTTGTATTCTCAGCCATAGAACAGTAAGGTAAAGCAGAGAAGACAAAGAATCCATACTGTAAACAAAAGATATACATAATTTTTAATGCAGTCACACATCATGAACGACTCTTTATATTTTCAATTGATTCCCACTAAAGTGTATTGTATTTATCTCAGCTTCAATATTGCTGGCAGAAGGACTTCAGTGGTCCATTCTGGCACAAAAAAAAGCAGCCCCCAAGCCAACTAACTGCAGCAGAATACGATAAAGGCCGATGTCACAGGTGATACAAGTGACAAGAGGAACAACATACCCTTTACAAGAGGACACAAACCATTGCTTTCAGCTTCAGAGACTTAGAAACAGGATGATTTCACACATTTCCCCCAGAAAATGCCAGTGCTTGCAGGAACATGGGTGGCCCCTACCTGCTGGCACATTTGGCCTTCAAGTTTTCTAGAAAAAACCTCGACTCGAACCTTCTGCTCAGCTGCACAAGATGTTTAAGGTGCTCGTCATTTTTAAATTAAATATCAGATACACTGATTTCCTCCGAGAAGAGGAACACCGCTGCAATTTCCTTTTCCTGGCTTTGTAATTAATATCAAGACTTAATAGTTGCAGGGCCAGCCCTCCTGAAAACCAGGATCCCACTGTGTAGGCACCGCATAGCAGCACGCAACAGAAGATTGCTGAACACCAAGATGGCCAAGGAGTATGAACATAATGGAAAATCCTGAACCTTCCAGGCCAGTACATTTCCAAGGAAATAAGCAATCGTACTGTGCCCACCTTGCGAATGCTTAGCACACTCAGATGTCTGCTTTCCAATACTATTTTGTTTTAGAACATACAATACCAGATGAATGCTAATTCAGGATAATTTACCTTTAGAAGTCTTCTTTAACTTGGGCTTATAAGAACATATTCCATCAAAGCTCTGCAGAATAAGCACTCTATTCTTGATGGAATGCATTTATCTATAAACTTACTCAAACTAAAGTTGTTTTCATTTTCACCCTATAGAGCTCTATTTTTGTATTTGAATAAATCTGATACAGCACCTGTGAAGCCTGCATTTTTCAAGAGAAGACAAAAATGACAAAAAAAAAAGACAAAATCCAGATTTCTGTTTAAAGGCTACATTGTTTTCCAGTTGCTTTCATTTCCAATGCATTTGTTTCCTCCCCAAGGAACCTATTGCCGTGATATTTAAAAGGACTTATTTGCTCACAGCTAAGCAGATGATATTTACTCACATTACAAAACTCCTGTCATACAACATCAGCACTGTTTAACCACCTCCTTGTAGGAGGCCTCTCGTACTGGGGACAGCAGTTGGGACTATCATGAGCTGTCTGGACAGGTTCAGCACACACAGTACATGGGTACTGCTCCTTCTCCAACTATGAAAAAAAGTCTGAAATGTCATTATTCAATTATTCAGTTATATCTGCAGGGCAAAATACAACCCACTCCCTATGCATTTTGCTGAGCATACTAATTTAGCCCTTTTGCAATAAAAAGCAGATATACAGTTCCCCTTGGCTCAGAGGGTTCATAGGACAGCTTCACTCCCCATGGTTCTTAAGGGGCTGGTTGCTCCATAGACATCTGCACTGGCTACCAACTTGGTTTTCATATGTCCTTCCATTCAGGCAGCAGCTCCTTCCTGAGCAGTTACAATCACAACATCAAAATAAATGCTTCAGATGCAACAGTGCTAGCTGTGGCTTTCCAACAGAAAATTTTGGAATCAAACAGCTTACAGAAAGCAGAGAATGACACCGTGACATGTGGAGCACAGTGCCCCCAGCCTCACTTCCTCAGAAAGATTTCCTTCCAGTCATGATACTGCAGCTCCTTCACACATATACAGTTCTATGTTTGCTGGTCCCAATCAAGTTTCCCATGTTTCCAAGCCTGTAGGATCTCACTTTTCCTCCTCTAAGCGTTTCTCAACAGCTAGCAATCTTTGTTCTTTACTGAGAAAAAAAATGTGACTCTGCAAAAACAAAATGCTGTGCATTAGCCAGCCAGTTCCCAAGTTGTATCCTTTCCAAAGAGAGTTGGGTTTTCAGAATTATTATTTTTTAAGAGCACATGTGAAGTTAACTTCTGCAGATGGAGTAAAAAGAGTACTGTGTGAACAAGGCAGGCTGGTTTTCTTGTTGGACCCTGAAGGGTTGCTATGATTCAGATATTACATTTAATATTTAAATTTTCACAAGGTAGAGGTGCTGACATAAGAACAAGCGTCAGCAGGTCGATCTATTCTGAGATCCATCTCTCAAGAAGGCAGACAGCACACTCTGAATTCAGGTTCTGTT
Source organism: Tympanuchus pallidicinctus (assembly GCF_026119805.1). Taxonomy (NCBI): domain Eukaryota; kingdom Metazoa; phylum Chordata; class Aves; order Galliformes; family Phasianidae; genus Tympanuchus; species Tympanuchus pallidicinctus. The sequence goes on from NW_026294747.1 coordinate 11,679,537, forward strand.
TCTGTCTATTAGAATTTGACACTTTTCAGTCACTTGAGTCTGACAAGATTGCCAAAGGGGAATCCAACAGTACACTGCAGCTTTCAAGTGATCATGAGGGGACACCAACCATCATTCTTCTTTGTCTTTGGTGGAAGTCATAAGAAATGGCAAATGCTTTTATCTACAGATATTAGGGAATCTTTGCCCTCATTTTCTTTCAAAGTATCATTTTGAAACCAGATTCACACTTACTTACATGCTTGAATTTTGCAACAGCACCATAACACACTATGCAGGAAACTTACTCTGTAGTGTCATTTTAGTCTTCTCTGAAATTTGGCAGAGCTGTTGAACAGGAAGATTCGGGAAGACTCCTACAGCTCAGGTTATCAGAACTAGGAGGTATCAAACTATTCAGGTTTGGTTTGGGGGTGTTTTCTCCCCTCCCCTACTTTTTTTCCTAAGGAATGAAATCCTTACACTGACCCTAATCTTAAACACTGCATCTCAAACAGCGTGACAACTGGGGAAAACAAGATCTACAGTGTCAGCCACTTACATGTGTTCTCACGTAGTCACCATCTGCTCGGCAGTCCCAGAAGTCAGCAGTTCGGATCACAAAAAGCACTGTCATATTAAACACCCTGCTGACACAGACTACGGAGAGAGGAACCAGCCCGCAAGCTGCTGAGCCATCAGGTTACGGCCTCACAGCGTATCAGCAAAGAACCATGAAAAGATCATCCTTCAAGGGCTCTTCCTTCCCTTCTTTCCCCAGCTGTGGGCTTCCCACCTGTGATGAGACTGCTGCTGCTCACGCCGCAATTGTTTAGCAAATGTATAAAATTTTACAAACCTGCAAGTTCACAAATGTCTCCCACTGCATGAGTTGGCAAGAATGAGTTTATGTGGAGAGAAAGAAGAGAAAAATGGAGACGTAACACTCCTTGTTAAAATCTGCCCTTTGCTCAGGACAGTGACTAAGTGTTGCCTGAGCTGACCAGGAACTGAAATCATTGTGATGCTGGATGGGTCACCTTCAGGGCTCTCAAGGAGAGACGATCCGGAGCTTTGCTGTGTTGTAGAATTTAGTTTGCTTTTTCCAGCTTACCGGGCCCACTTGGCACTGGCACAGCTGCCCAGAGAAATTGTGGAGGCATTCAAGGCCAAGTTAGATGGAGCCCTGGGCCACTTGATCTACTAGGTGGCAACTCTGTTCATGGCTGCAACTAGCTTGGAACTAGACGATCTGTAAGGTCCCTTCCAACATAAGCCATTCTGTGATACTTAAAGTGTGTGGAAGAGCTCTAATCTTGGCAGCCGGCTGTCCTCAAGGCTTTAAGCAACACAGTACTCCCTTCATGACCACACTGCTCAGGTCTGGATCCTGACAAACAAGCTTTTCTAATGATCATTGTACCAGCACGTGATCACTACATATGTAGTCATGGTGAAGGACTTGGAAGCAATACCTGCTACACACAGTAACAAACATTTCCCATTTTAAATGGGAAAAGGAACAAACTCAATGGGGATAACCTACTAGCTCCTTCATACACAGATGTACATTTCATATACACATCTTTAAAACAGAGTAAGGATTTATCAAATATTTATTGCTCAGTACAGTATCTTATTTACCTTACAAGATGTTAGAAAACCTCCACATCTACATATTTTCTGACATTTTAGAGTTCTATCTGGAAATCTTATCTCAGTTGGTTTCCCAGGAATAAGAAGGCCTGACAACCTTCAGCCTCACACTTTGGCTCATCTTGCCAGCAGAGATGATGAGCATTTACATTTCAACACTTGCCTCAGCAGATAAGCACATTTCTGCTTTTGCAGAAATACAACAATTGTATTTATGCTAAGTATATACACACCTATTTCCCTAATGTCAGTTCCAGAGCATCTGTGCATAAAATCAGAATGAAAATCTTCTTAGACATGCAGTTCCTTTTCTAGCAACTACTATTTGCCAGCTGAACTGCGCAGCCTTCTCCTCCTCTTTCTCCTCTTCCGTTTCCAGCCATGCAAAAAGACCGGAGCAGCTGACTCTGCTCCTTGGAGGGATCACCAAACATAACTGCTTCAGTAATGAGACCTTGTTCCCCCCCCAAAAATAAGTAACTCAGCAATATAGAGAAGGGTAGGCATGGAGACATAAGCAGATAATCCTGGAAAAGCCTCCAAATTTTTCTCTAAGTTCTACATTCTAATCACTGAACTCTCAGCTCCTAAGCAGACCATGCTAACAGCTCATACAGTCTGATCTTACAGAACCACAGACAGGTTCAAGAGGGTAGGGTCCTCTGCATCCTCTGGCTCAGCCACTGCTCCAGCACGAACACCCAGAGCAAGGTGCCTAGTCCCACATCCAGGCAGCTTTTAGACATCCCCAAGGAGGAAATTCCACAGCCAGCAGTGTTCTGGTACCTGCACAGCACAGCAATGCTGCCTGGTGTTCAGAGGGAACCTCCTGTGCTCCACTTTGTGCCCACTGCCTCATGTCCTGGCAGCAGGCACCACTGAACAGAGCCTGGCTCCATCCTCTATGCCTCCTTCCTGCAGGTATCCACGGGAGGAGATCCCCATGAGCCTCTTCTCCATGCTGAACAGCCCCAGCTCTCTGAGCTTCTCCTGACAGCAGAGCTTTCCTGTGACCTAGAGGTTCCCTCTGTTAACCTAGAGGCTATTAGAACACTACCAATTATTTCCCTCATGGAGCAGTGTCCCTGCAGGGCTTCTGAGCACCTTGGGATCCATCACATCCCAAGCACCAGTCCACACCACAGGCACTGCTGCCACTCTCCCAACTTCCCTTTCTACAGCAAACCTGAGCCTTCTTTTTGGGACTGCTTTCATGGCTGTGCTCAGAATGTTCAAGCAAATATAGGTCCTGAAGGACAAGAGGCAGCCAGAGCAACCTCACAGTTAAGATTTCCCTGGCTGGAGACAAGCAAAGAGAAGTTGAACAACACAGACTCAGCAGAGAGCAGCAGCAGGAGATGAGCAGGCTTTCTGCTCACTGCAGGGGATCAGAGATAATTCAGAAAACAGAGACAAATTCAATTTAATACAGTAAATTAAGAAGAAACCAAGAGAAAAATTGGGGTCAATCCAGCACGCACATGGCATTCTCATTGATGAACACACAGACAAAGTTTTTGCATTTCATAGATCTCCAGAAATGAGCAGCACCCACAGGCTCAGCAGATGGCCTCGAAAAAGCGGCCTGTTCTCTTCAGAGCCCCAGTGGGAGCTGAACCCTTTCACAATCATGGGATCAGTCTCTAGCTAGCAAGCAACCACCAGCAAAAGAAGTGAATTTGCTTTCACAGCATTTCCTCTGGTTTGTTCCAAGTTTTCCCTGCTCATTTCTGCATCTTCAATGCAAATGCCATTCATTTTTTTTTCCCCCCTAACCAGCCTTACAGTTACTGGCAGCAGGGGAGGCAAGGAGTACAAACAAAGCACTCGGTAATTCAAGCCCAGAAATGCACCTGAAGCTCTGTCTCCAAGGTTCTGACAACAGCACTGAAAAAACACACTGCTCCCCTTGACATCCAAGGGGACGTCAGTCCATACGCTCCCTGCCACTGCTCTGCCCCTTCTCTCTGCCCCTCAGACACCCCTAAGCACTGGGAAGGGCATATGAGCAACTGCACTGTCACTGCCTGGCAGGGACAAGCCCAAGCCAGAGAGATGACACGGGACAGAGCCACGTCTGACATGATATGCACGGCTCTTGACATGCCTGTCGCTGTGCCCGCTGCACTGCGGTGGGAGCTCACTGGCAGACGCCTTCTGTCACTGCAAAGAAAAGCCCTTTGTCTCTGCTATACACACTGCATCACAATCCTGGCCTCTTGCACTTCAAAAAATTACGTACAGAGAGATGATGCATGGGTTACGAAATATTTTCCCATGCCTACTGCAAATCTGGCATCTCTCTGCGACTGTAAATATTGCAAAAATAAAATAAAATAAAATCTGGGAGAGAGAAGATAAGGCTTTGCTAAGTTTCATTTCCATTTGGAAGCAAAGGAAGCCCTCATTGAGAAAAAAGGCAGAGGAGATAAAGTAAGATCAGAGATGGTGAAAAGACATCCATAAAGGGCATGGGAGGAAGAAATCAATCACAAATGCAGACAAGATCAAACAGCAGCACACCAGTCACAGCCGTATTTTCCTGGGGAAAAAAGCTGCAGGATGGCAAGGCAGCACAGCACCATGCTGCGAGGAGTGCTGCTTTCTGCACCCACTGCATAGCAGAGAGTCGCTCATTCTCCATAGCAACAAGATACTTAAAAGCCAATCTGGAAACCGAAAACCAGCTTAAAAACAAAACAAAACATGGATCAATTTATTATCTCTATTTTAAGCCTCAGCTGCGAAGTACACAAGGTGGCGCTTGCTCAGCTTGGGGGAGCATCTTCATGGAAAGCTCTTCTCTTCCATCACATACCCATCCTAGAACTGACCCCGGGTGTGCAGCACACTGCACGCACATGCATGCTCCCTGCCCTCACAGAACACCAGTGCCCCATACACAGGCCAAGTACATGCAGCCAGAGCTGACCAGTTGCTGCAGGAAGGTGCTGACACCTCCCAGCCCCTCCCAAAGGGTTCAGGAAGAAAGTTACTGCCTTTCACTGCAAAAAAGAATAAATTACAATCTTTCTGTTCAGTAGCTATCAGCTCAAATCTCTGCTTATAAGAGCTCAGGATGTGCTCGTATCCTGACCTTATACCTGCTTGGAAACACCTCTGTTCAGGTACCTGAATGACTCCAATAAAGCCGCTGTGTTGACTTCATCAGCAGAGCTTTGGAAGTACTACAGAGCTTGTCTCTGTCTCAAAGGCATCGAGGGAGCCCTGCACAGCACATTACAGAGTACACCAGGATTACTCAGAAGCTCATCAAGTGGAAGTGAATGGATCACACTGAAAAAGCTGCAGCACAGTGAGGGTTTCAGTCTCAGCCCCAGTTCAGCTCTGCTGCTGAGACTGGTTTCCTCATGGAAAGGGGCAAAAAAGAATGCTAGCAAATCACAGCTCCTTAAACACAAATATTACAGCTACATTTTGCAAGTTAACCACTCTACTCATCTAAAACTCTCTGCACATCTACACACCAGCCCCAAACAAGAATCCTAATTCAACAACAACCTTCCTTCGTATTTAAATAGCACAGCAAAGAAAAGAGCTGGAGCAGGAGAGTTTACTCAGAGTGGTTACTCCCCAGTCCAGGTACCCCTCAGCCTACTGAAAGATGTTCTACTCATCTGCAAGGAAAGCACACAGCAGTGTTAGAGTTATTTAGAACAAACACAGCTGAATGATAGTGCACAGCACTTTCTGTCCCCAGCTGGAAGTGCTTCACAAACAAGTAACACAACAGGGCTGCTGCAAGCAAGGCTGCTCTTGCTCATTCAGTGTCTCCCAGGGCATGACAGAGCCATACAGAAGGAATGGGCTCACACAGCACCCGAGCAGGCAGGCTTCTGTCCAGTGGAAAATGAACAAAACATGCAGAGGACTTGGAAGCACAAGGCTGAACCCCCTAACTGAAAAACAAGGTATGCTGTGCTAGTTCCATTTGCTTTATGGCTTCTCTGCCACTGCTATAAGGAAGGAAAGAAGAACCTGCTTCAGGATTAGGCAGAGATGTATTTCCACTGTCATGAAAGCCCTCTTCTGAAGCATTCACATTAATATTAAGATAGTTGTAGCATAGATTCATCCTCAATTTAATGAGTCATAAGTTTAAGAAAAAAAAAAAAAAGCATCGCACTCAGCAATTTTGCCTTGGCTCAGTTCTGCTTTATCTGTATGTCTGTTAAATCAAGAATTCCAGAAACATTTGATCCACAAATGCAAAACATCCATTTGTCTGCTTCTTCTATGGCTAACGTATGTGAACGAGCCTTTGGACTTAAATGACAGAAATTTTTAATCAGCCAATCTTTAGCCACAGTATTTATTAGCAGAAAAAAAGATGTTGCCAGTCTTTTCATTTCCTTATGTAATCATTTATTCAAGTATAAAATATTAATTTTTAAGCCACAGACCAAATCTACCCTTATTTCTGAAGAAAATGATTTCAAGAAGTAGTTCATGGAAAGAATAATTTTCATCTGCATAGATTATGAGGTAGAAGGAAAAGTACCCTCATAAAAACACATTTACTAGTCAAACTCTCTTTCCTATATGATTAGTTACAAAGGAGGAATACTTCTTTTAATACATTGGTTCAAAGGTTGTCAGGAGCAAACCTCTTTCTGGATGGCATACAAAGTAGCTCTACTTCCATTTACATGGGATACCTTACTGACCTCAAAACTGAGGTATGTTAAGAGCTTTTTAAGGGAGGAGGAAGCCACACAGCTCACGCAGATGTCATTTTTCTGACAATCAGCATGGAAAATAATGGCATTTAAGTCTTCAGCTCAGAGCTGACAGCAGCCCCAGGAAAGCTATCTCCCATCCAGTCAAGTTTTACCCTGGCTATGGAAATATCTCTTCAATCAAAGAGACAGATGCCACACACTACAAGGCCTGAATATTCAAGGTAATCCTCCAAATCTGCCTCAAAGTTCTGTGGGACTGCAATGCAGAGCAGAGGGCTGCCCTAAGTGCTGCACTGCAAGTGCAGGCAGCTCTTGCACACGGCCAAACCCATGTCCTGCTATGTCCCACCACTTACAGTACAGCAATGACGGAGACATCGGCAGCATGGTGAGAACATGCTGTCCCAAAGAGCTCCTAAGCAAAAACACTGCCTACAAATAAGCCAAAACCACACTTCCTTAGGAAGTGAATTTCTGGTCAGATCCTGGAGCATGTTCCTAAGAAGAGGATTCTGCAGGACTCTCAGGACACTTCCCCCTGTCTTGTGAAGTTGCAGCTTTGGCCAGTGCACATCAGAGAGCCTCTCCACACTGCTGGCACACGTGTGAAGGTATCCAACGCAGCACAAAGTCACAAGGCACAGCCTGTGAATCACAAGGGCTTACTTGCTCCATCTTAGGAAGTTTAATTATCCTGATGATGTTATCTTAATTAAATGGAGTTCATATTTAAGTCTGAAACATGAATATATTTTCAAAACTCTTGATGATAGCAAACCTGAAGAGACAGCGCAAGGAAAGGAAAACTACCAGAGAAAGTAGGGCTGGCTGGATATGACAAATGCAACTGTATTTCTGAATGCAGGCAATTACAGCCCAGGTGGCTCACTGTTCAGGGCCCTCTAGGTCAATCAGATTTCCAAAGGGGAAATGGGAGGGTCTAAAACAACACTACTTCGCTTAAAAGCAGATAACCAAGACATAAAAGCTAAAGAAAAAAAGTAACCTATTGAGTTGGAGGTTAGCAGACCATCTCTGAACAGTCCTGCCGTGCACATAATGATTTACAATTTCCTAGCAGAGGAAACGCTGTTGGTCTTGTAAAAAATGTACAGCAATCCACCAAGGTGCCACACGTGCAGGCCAGAAGCCAGTTTGAGTAAATAGGAAATGGTAACCTTCCCAAAAAAGGAAGAAAAATAGCTTAGCATTTAAGGAGTTACTTCTTGTTTATTAAAGAGTGAGGGAAATTTCAGTTTTTCACTATGCTGTCCATGCTAAAGCCAAGAATTTTATCTCCAGCCATTACTGAATAAGGATGATTGCTAAATGGAGACATCATCTCCACACCTGAGCAGCGACAGACACTTGGCACCCCAGTCCTCCATTTGACCCAATCCTAACAACAGCTGGGATTCTCCAGGATTCCGGATCACAAGCCAAAACTCTGGTGACATCTGGTAAAAAGAAACACAGAAGAAATGGCAGGAAGAACTGACAGTGCCTGGTGGTACTAAGCCCCATTAATCCTTTCTGATTCTGACAAAGCCTTACAAGCCCTGGTGACGCCAGGACAACTTCTCCCCTTGCAGTGATGGGAAGCACCAGGAACAGGGCTGTGCCCCTTGCTCTCCTGCTCACCCCATCTCACAGCGCTTCTCCTTCTGAGCCAGGAAGACTCCCATGTTCGCATCTGCTTGTCAGTAATACAGGCTGGGAGCATCACAAGGAAGCATGCTGCATCACTCCAAGTCGAACAGCAGGTTTCCCATCAGTTCTCGTGCTAACTTTGGCCACTTCTCTAAAACTTGAATCTCAAGAATTTAGTAATTACTTCTGTTGGCCTTGGTTCTCTGATGAGCCTGAGATAGCAAGTTTTACTTCCAACCTGTGTCTGAAACAGTTACTAAAAAAGAAATCTCTTATTAAAAAAAAAAAAAAAAAAAAAAAGCCAATGAAAACAATCACACTACTGCCTTTCTCCTTCTTTGAAAACTGAAATACAGAAACTAACAGAAAAGCAGACTAGAATACAGTCATGCTAGGAAACAAACAGGTTCATCTCCATGAGAATGATGGTTCAGCAATGTACACACTGGTACAGGTATGACTTGCATTCATTGATCCACATGTGCACACAAAGATGCCTGAAGTGAGTTCAGAACATAGAGCTTTAGTCAAGTGAGTATTTTCAAAGTTACCTAGCTACTCCTGATGCTCAGTTTGGTGCTCAATTAAGAAACTGCAACTTTAGGACAGGCCCTTCCTGCCCTCTGGAATCAGGGACCTCCATTGCCCATTATTACTATCTCACGTAACCAAGAACTGAGGACTTCCAAAAACCATTAGCAGTCACTGCTGTGAACACTGAAGGAATAAAGTGAGCCAAACGAAGCTTGTAAACAGGGAGCTCCTCATACCGTTAGCATGAGTCATTATTATTTTGTTTTCTTGTTATTCTCATCCAGTTAAAGTCATTATCTTCAATTAAGAAGGTTATTTTTTCCTGGATGTACAGCAACATTCAGACCATACTAGGTAACTTGAGGTTTGTACAAAGCTAGGATGTATCTCTAGGAGCTTGCACTAGTTGGTTCCAAACTACCAACTCGTTGGACAAAACAGAAGCCCCTTGAGAAGGAGCAGCACAAGAGAGAAGAGGCAAGTCCCAGCACAGTGGTGATCATTAATATGCTGTGGTTGTTGAGATCCCAAGAGGCCAGGCGTAAGTGTAGGAAATGCAGCTCAGCTTTAGATTCAAGACTGGTGGAAAAATTAAGAGATAGTTTAAAATATTTACGTTCACATAGAGAAAATCAATTGTAAGACTGAGCACAAGTTCTGAGCAGACACTCCTGCAAATATTAACTTGGGATATTTCATTATTATTGTCCTGTGTCATATCTCAGACAATGAGCTTTTGCCAATTCAAGGAACTGTTGCTTATTTCAGCTGACTCAAAAACAATTCTAATCTTCTTTACTCTCAAAACGTTTGCAAGACAGAGTGGAAGACCACATTGCTTTAAATCTTCATCATCCATTTTTAAGTGCTGTTGGCAGTAAGTACCCCATTTGATCAAGCTGAGTGCATTAGTTGAGGGATAGGCTTCTGTTCACAAGTCTGACTATTCTGACCCAAGTGATATCAATTGCTGCTGTCACCTGCAGACGCTGGAAGTGCTTTGCTGCTGAGCAAACCTTTGTGCTAACTGTTAACTGCTAACTTAACCACAGAGGCCTGAACAGACCTTTAAGCATTGAAGTCTTCATGGAAACTGCATGGGAATCTATAAGCAAGTCATCTGAAAGCATGTTCCAATTCCAATTAAAAAAAAATCCAAAGTATGTGGGAAGACAAAGCTTTAATTGTTACACACTGAAATACAACATGAGCGCAGGAAGAGCTGGCTCGGGCTGGGGATACACCATGGTTTGACTTCACTCACTGTGGACAAACTTCATACAGGCCTCAGACCTGCCTGTACTAATGCAGAGACTCTTACAAATGGTCACTGCAGGAACTGTTTACATTTTTGTTCTCATCACTGGACCCTTTCAACACTAAAAAATTTAAGGTAATTTTAGGCAATGGTCTCAACTCTTCCCGTTTCCTCATCTCTCTGATCCTCCTGTCGCTGTGCATAAGCTCCTGAGATAACGCAAGCTCTGTCTGGAGCTTAGGGAACATGGCATAAGCACTGATTCTGAACTTGTCTTGCAGGCAGTCACCATCCTGGCCATACCACAAAGCAGTCCTGGCTGTAACCCAGCCCTCCTGGAGCAGTTAGCATGGGGCTTTGCATTCCTACCTGCCTGTGGATGGGACAGACCCTATCATCAGCACTTTTCCCAGAGAGAAATCCAGTAAATCACAAAGCCTGCAAGACCACACAACAGGTGACCTCTCTGTTCTTCTTCCTATGCGAAAAAATATACAGCATTGCAACAAAGGAATGGAAGCAACAGAAATATGAGTTCTCCTTTTTAAAACGTCTCGTTTGCAATGTGGAGGGAAGGTTGCTTTTTTGTTTGCTTGTTCTATTTAAATAAAGGGTGCTTTTACTGGAGTGTAAGAAGAGAAAACATAGAAAAAACCTCAATTCAAAAAAAAGGTAACATGATAAATCTGGCTTACCTCCCACAGACACAAAGCAAACTGTCATTAAATTACCCCTCTCTGCACAGGAATTGAAGTTGAGCCCAGTCTCTCTCCTTTTCTCACACAGGATTAGGTGCTAAGTTAGCCAGAAACAATCTGAAAGAACTCCAAAACTATACCTTATATGGCAGATACTTTTCAAAGTCCCGTTCTGCCACTGATTTTGGCAGTTGTGAAGAGAATCTGTCCCATTTTTCCATATCATCTCTCTCCTCACAGTACACTGACTTTGAGGGGGTGCAGCTCTCCTGATGTCATCGCACAGCCTGGAAGCAAGATGTTATGCCAAGGCCTGAATCTCTACCATTTCTGCAGTTCCCCAACTATGATGATTTAAAGAAAAAACCCTCAGAAACAGTCTAAAATTATAGAAACCATGACACAGATCCAAACTGAATAAATATTAGAAGGAAAAAAAAAAAGCAACTGACATCAAAACCTCACAGTAGAGAAATGTCTGTAGTGACACACTGCAGATTCAGCGTAGAAAAGAAAATAACAAAACTTCTGCTATCTTTAGTGCTGACTCACCAGATTCTGGCTGAGGGATCTGATATCCCTGAGGATGTTTGGGCTTTGGAGATGTCCCTAATGAATACACATTCCTCACTGTGCAAATACACTGCCTAGAACTGAGATAAAAATCCATGCTCTTGAGTTCTGAAGAAGGTGGCTTATATCCTGCAGGGAGTGGAGGCAGTTATTAGGACAAGAGTAGGAAGTAACAGGCATGAAATGGGGCTTTTCCCTGCTGAGGGTAAGTGAGGTCATATCAAGTCAGAGCTGCAGAAAATGATCAATGTGCCTAACTTTCTCATATTCTGTCTTCCCAGGACTGAAAGCCATTTTCTCCTACTTGCATTAACCAGCCATAAAAGCACATATCGGGAAATGAGCAGCCAGAGGCCTTGGTAAAAGAGGAAGCAGCTGGAGTGCAGTAAGGACATCTGCCCCTTGTACAGCACTACCACAGGCCAGAGGCGTCAGGAGGCAACAGGGGCCTCATATGCTGCAAAGAAAAAAAACTCATCTCAGGCTAGACAAAGAAGTGCAAAAGTATTCTGCAGGTACTGAAGAGTATTTAGCTAAAATGAAGCCACAGCCACAGAAATACCAGGAAAAAAAAGAAAACCAAAATAAGAGCTGAGCCCTCTTTAAAGGACATGCACACATACATCACACAATTACATGTATACAGGCACTCTGCCGTGCATGCTAAATACGACCCCAGAAGCAGCTTTCCATTCTCAGCCTTCATCACCCACAACAGACTAAATTCCTTGACTGTCAAGGCCAACTCATTGTCAAGGCTCATCCATTCAGCTAAGTTTTCTTGTTAAGCCTATTTGCCAAGAGGGCAACTGCTTTTGACTCAGACTCACTCTGATGAGTCCTACGCCAGAGAGATTCATTCCCACCCCTGTCAAAATTAGTTTGCCTCTCAAATTATGGAGTGAAGGTCACTTACCTAACTCTGGAACGGGATTAAACTCAGGATAAAAATAGGATGGCACCGCCTCTTTATTTATCAGCTACATTCAGATCAGTTTCATCCTTTATGTCTTTTGCTACATTTCACTCTCAAAGTATATGATTACCAAGATAAAGCTTATTTAATCATTCTGAAATACAGTTTATAAATAATACAAATGATCAAAATGAAGACTTTTGAAACAAAGTAATACAGAACTCTTGAATTTACTGCTACATGATTTATTCCTGCATCTGCTTAATAAACTATCCACATGTACGTAGTATAATTGTATTTCACCAGACAGCTCTCTGCATTCTGTATCCACAAAGCAATAGACCATGGAGCACAGACCATTATTCCAGTTTTGGAATCCAGTAAATAAGATGTAAATAAGTGTTTGACATTGCAGATATGTTTCTGTGAGGTGAAAGCAGAGAAAAAGCAAGTCACACACAAGGGATTAGGAGCTACCACTGGCTGACACGAAATGGAAGCAGTGCCTGCCTCTCATTGCCGCAAGCAGGACCAATGCTTCCTACCCAGGCCCCTGCCTATCATGTCCATATGTTTCTTTTCTCGCAAAACTCCCCTTTTTCTATTTTTTGTTGGTATCACACAGGCAAAGCTTGTTCTCGCAGAAAACAAAGTAATATTAGAAGTGTCAGAGCCCACAGCAAGAACTGATTTATCAAAACATCACAGTAGCCTCCACTGCCACAAAGCTGACGTGGGGATTCACCCACCCCATCTGCTATACAAGCGCAAAACAGGGGTCAGCAAAAGCCAAAACTGAGGGGGAGAGAAGGGATGACATCGTCCTCATCTTGCAGTCTTTTACAGCTCTTTGTTCTACTTGTAGACACATGACCTGAAGATGTGGGCTAGGGAAAGAAAAAAAAAAGAAAAAAGCAAACCTGAGAATTTCTCAATGCTCTCTTTTCTTCTCACTTTCAGGAACACCCCTAAGAAAGCACTAGATTCCTAACACTGGTTTCTACACTGGTGTTCTCCTGTGAGAACATAGTGGCCTTCCAGGGACTGCTGCCCTCCAGCCAGGTCACAGCACTTCTGCCCTGCAGCCTCCAGGGGATGACCATACCCACACAAAGCACCTTCAGTAAGTGTTTCTACTCCACACAGCTCTGATAGAGATCCTCGAAGAGAGGCATTTGCAGACCATACTGTTTGCAAGCTGTCCAGGAAATGAGTCTTTCCTATAAAACTGTTCCAACAACAAGCCAAGACATTCAGGATCTCTCCTGCGCCATTTGATTTCTTGCAAATGCTATATTTATATTCTTACTCACATTGATCTGGATATCATGACCTCTCATTCTACAAACGCAGACACAGAAGCACTTGAATGTCAAGTGTTCTACGTATTTCCACAGTGTTTCAAAAACAAGTCTCTGCCTCATCCTTCACCATCCAGGTAAAAAAGAGTCTTCCAGTCCCACACCACTATTTAGAAAAAAAATGTAACAAGGAACATGGCAAGTATTTCAATATTTTCTTTTTTAGTCCAAGTAATGGCCACAGATAGATAAAACCTAGGTTTTTGCAATCTAAGTGAATTTTTCTGCAGTTTGTAAAAAGCATGCCATGAAAAATACCAATGTAAAAAGGAGGTGCTGAGCCTCCTTAACGTTTCCATGTATTTAACTTTGGATGATAAGAACATCCCTAGGAAAACCTCATCCAGTAATGAAATCTGTAATAAAGAATGACCACCCAGAAGTAAAAGCAGTTATACACAGTTAATGAATTTATTCAGCCAATCACTAAATCAAAACAGCAAACCAGACTCTCTTAATCATGCAGAGAAACAGTTTTCAGTGCTTCTTATATTGTACTTTGCTCAAGGCCTGTATTACCAATTGGTTATTTCTACAATTCTTAACCACTTACAGAATAAAGTTATTTAAAATTTAAATGTCATTCAGTGATACTGCTTAAGAACATATTGTTCTTTCCAGGTTTCTAATTCTGAAGGAAATTAATATCGGATTTATTTTCTGGGTCAAAAAAAGACTGAATATTCAGTAAGTCAGCAAGTTATTACTGCACTATTAATTTCAGATTTCCAGAAAGGATCTCAACTCTTCCCTTTGAGGGTAGGAACTTGGTACAAACAGATCAGGCATTCAGAAAGCCATCACTGCCTGAAGCTCACACGTTCCCTTTCCACCTGGGACAGGAGGGGCCCTTGGGTTATAGATGCCGTCTTCAAAATTTGTCAAAGACACTTTGAAAGTTTTCACCTACTATTCAATATTACACTCAACAATGGACATTAAAAGTAACTCTGACAAAGCCCTGAGCAAGAGAATATTAAGAAACAGCTGCTTGACTGAAGGCCAAAGAACAATCAGATGTCTTTTTCCTTTCTGCTGTAAATGCCCCATAGCCCATCTCTTCTGCATTCCAGTAGTTCCCTCACCTAGTTTGCACAAAAAAAAAGAAATAAGAAGGAACATCCCTACACTTTTCCACCAAACTTTTCAGAGGAGCTCTGTGCACTCTTCCCAGAAACACACTATCAATTTTAGACGGAAAAGGCAAAATCCATGACATAAAACTTCAGAAGTGTCACTGAAGGACAAAGCTGTCCAACGCTCCCTGGCCACCTCATTGCCATCACACTTCTTCATGCTGAAATCTTAGGGTTTTTTCTTTTTCTTTTCTTTTTTTTTTTTTTTAAATAAAAAAAAAAGCTTTTTCCCTTTTGGATGCAACTTCTACACACCTGTGACTTAAACCAGAACCAACTGAGCACAAAGTGCTGTGCTGATTCTCCAGGCCTTTTCTAACAGCAGGGTCTAGCTACTGCCATTTTCTAGTGCCAGCTTGGTAACAGGAAGTCACAAATTCCTCTTCCAGTTTCCACTTTCTGAAGGACAGCAGTCAGGAGAGACCCTACAAGGTGACTCTTAATCAAAAATCTGCCTCCAATTACAATTATTGCAGTTATGATTCTGGAGTGAATCTATTAATCAAAGTCTCTGCAAATCAAGATCTTTAATCTGACATAAATCCTTTCAAGTCACCTCCAAACCTGGGAATAAAACGAATTTTCTTCCTCCCAAATAATTTCAACAATATCCAAAACCCTCCCTGCCTGCAACAAAACATGTGTGCTCTCATTCATAGTTGATAGACCATTTCTGGGCCAAACTTGCAAAGCTTAGCTTCCACCTGTGCTGGCACTGCTGCAATCAAGTTGCAAGTCCACACTTAGCCACATTTATCACTGTCGCGTCAGCATCTACAAATTCAAATGTGAACTAAGATCTTGCCACGTGCAGCCCTGAACAAATATAGGAGAAAATAAAAGGCATGTCTGCCCCAAGAAGCCCGGGAAGTACATCTAGAAAGGAAACCCATCTGTACCTGACCTTAAAATCATGTGGAGCAGGTACACTCTGGGGTGTGCAAATCCAAACATCAAGGGAGAAAAAACAGGCCTCAGTGCAAACACAGCACCTCAGTGCTTCTTTAAAAATCTTGCCTGTGGTATTATGGACATGGATCGTGCACTGAAGACATATGTACAGAATTTGAAATAACTTTTTTCAGGTGTCTTAAAATAGAGTGTGAATCAACAGAACCAGCAAAGAAAACCAGAAGTTATGTATGCACGAGCAGCTTCACATATGCTGGACAAAGCCCTGAAAACTCATTAACTGAGATAAAATATAGAACAGGTCCCTGAACAATGACTGCTAGTGTTAAGCAAGCCAATGCACTTGCTGCTGCAGTAGGGTTTGCCCTGTATGTTTTCTGACCCTAACAGTGGTCACCCCACCGCAACCAGCCTGCTCTGCAGGCACTAAGTTACACAATATGCAACTGTTTTCTGAATAACTTATGATCAGCAAATCCACCCACACTTGCCTCAGAGTTCACCACTGAATTTCCCAGCTTAGGCACAGCAAGAAGCATCAGTTACAAGGATCGCCTCAGGACACTGTGGTTTGGTACTGAGGACACAGTTGGCTACTCTTGTAGCCACACACTGCTGCTTGTCTGCCTTCTCATACAAGTTGCCTCCTTGAGGCAATACACCTCAGAGTGACAGGCAACAACACAACGCCCTGAGAAGCAGCTGAGCCTGAAGGAAGAACAGGGATGCATTTTGTATTTTCCTGCTAGCATATTAATTTTGCAGGTCTTCTCACACTCCCAGTATCACTTATCCCACACCATGGGCCCACAGCCACCCTCTTCCAACAGCTTGGAAAGGTCAGACTACAATTTTACTACTGATATACATGTGATAATATTGATGAAAAGCATCAAATCACTCCCCTTAACCCCCCAGAGATGACTACATACCATAAGCAAAAAGGGAGGAACCAAGATGGAGGCCTCACATCACCTAAACACCAGCACCTGGAATGAGATCTGCAAGACCATGCTGTGGCCAGATGATCCAAAACTACAACTCTACTTATACTGATCTGAAAAGAAAGAGACTGGAATTAGACTCAATCTGAAGATACACTGAGTGCTATCAAGAAAGGGCTGACTTCTCCACCAGATCTCCCACTGCTGTATTGTCAGACAGTGCCCTTCAGGCTCCATATCCCTCAAATACACAGATGGTGAGGTGCCATGAAACCCACAAGTTGGATGGGCAGAAAGACAAAAGAACTAAACTAATATGCAATGCTACTGTTGAGTTTTCTTTTGCAAAACAAGGTTAACAAGGAAAAAGAATTGCTGTCCCCTTCAGATCAAACGAAGATGCAGGACAGCAAAAGATCTCCCTTAGAAGCACATTACATGACACTAATTATGGAATGTGACTAAAAGCCTCCTCCTGAGACATCCTCCACTGTTTTGATCCCACTGGAATTTGTACTTTTGAAATTAATCTCAACTAACCATTGAAAAGCCACTTGATAGCTGAGGCATGCAGTGTTTATTTGCAGTACAAAAACAGATCTTGACTGTAGGAAAACGCAGCAAGTAGATACACATATTATTAAGCTGTTTAATCATTTTTTTGATACTAAAAGATAATACAGAAATTCCAATCTTAAAAAAAAAAAAAAAAAAAGCATCTTAAAAAAAAGGCATCAAGGTTAGACTGGGCTTAAAATTTTTCCGCCGGTGATCAATATCTAATATAGTTTCCTTATCAAAGTGGTATTATCCATGAAATTTTAAGAACTATCAGAACACTGCTAAACAGTACTTCTTCACAGCCCTCACCAGACAGGTCTGAATATTAAAAACATCTTGCAAGGATGGGAGATGAAGGTAAGGGAAAAATTTAAGGGCATGCCAGCTCAAATCATACAGCCACACCAGTGAGGACACAGTGTAAGGCAGGAATAGATACACGAGAACCAGTGTAGGCCTGCACATTCACAGAGCAGTAAGTAGCCTCTGGAGGGGTATCTGCTCAGTTCCGAAGCAGGAGAGTTGGGCAGCCCAGCACACCTCACCAGGGCTCACTGATTCCTGGAGACAGCTTCAGCAACAGCCAGAGCATCTGTACTTTGTTATGAGAAGTGACACCCTGATAGAGAATGAGCTGCAGGAAGCACTGGAGATCTCATTTTTATTTTTTTCTGAGGAGAAAATCAATCTTTAGGATCAAGCCTAACTCTGGTATTTCTGGTGTTTACATGGAATCAACATGCTCTGCTTGACGCCTAGAGCTTCCAGGGACTCTTCCATGCTGCTAATTACTAATGAAATAGTTTATGTCAGTGTATATAAGCTACCAAAAAGTGCTTTCATCTGCACTGAATTGCAATTTCAGAAAAAAATTAGTATGGAAATGCAATAAATTATACTGTAGATTCATACTGCTCTGTTACACAAGAACTACTGGGCAATCAGATCCTTTGCACGCTTCTTTGAAATTACCCAAAGGTACAGAGTAAAGCAGCTCCTCATCTCTGACACTGCAGGAGGACTCTGGAACTCATGCTAAGTGGTAATGGAAACAAATTTAAAAAAACAACACATAAGAAGAGCTAGTAGAGAAAAGCAAAAACTGCTTGTCACATGGCCAACACCACAACACAATGTTTCCAACAGTAATAAGACCAATTCTAAGGGGTGGGTTCAGAACACCCAGCTCTCTAGCCTGTTTTGCTCCCATGAATCCCTAAGCAAAATAATTCTAATATTTTACCACTAAAATGAAATGAGGAGCTTTTCCTGAGATTGCTTCACAACAGAAGAATTCTAACTCTGATCATGTGACAGCATCAAATCTCATTTTCCCCTCATCACAGAGCTGCTAGTCTGGAGCAAAAAATCCCCAGAAGTGAAGGGGAAAACTACTCATTTATCAGTTTGCACTGCCACGTCCCCTGACCTATTTTATTACTAAAAATAGTCCCTCTTAGGTCATTGCTGCAAATTGAATTCTGCTGCTTCATTGCCCACTGCAATCTCATGGAACTGCATGCTGCCTACACACAAAACACTAAGTAGGTTGACTTATTCACTGCCAAAGATGCAGCCAGTCTTCTCATTTTGACAGAAAGAAACAAATCATTTTCCATGTTAAGTGAAGTATGTTTCTCTGCAGTGCAGTTTAAGCCCAAATCCAATTATTTATACTGCAATTTGAATACAAACATAACTGCTTGGTGCAGCTTCCCTTTTGTTCATGTTTGCAATATGTTCTCCAGTAGCCTATTTTGCAAAATATGTTTTCAAAGGTATTCACTTTTTTTTTTTTTTTTAAATCAGCAATGGAATAGCAGCCCTAATGATATCTATTGATTAAAAAAAAAAACCAGAAAAACACAGCAGGAACAACAGCCAAGTCTCTCTCATTAAGTCCTTTCATTACGACAAGTCTAGGAAAGCATGAGACAAGAGGCAGTAAGTCAGAATGTTCCAAGTTCAACACATCTTCTTTCTAAAGACTACCTTTATTTGTAACACTGCATTTGTAATTGTCAATCCAAAGCACCTAACGATTATCACAACACAAAGAAAGCTGGTAAATTCAGACCCAACAAACACAGTGCTATTTAAAAGAGGGAGAAGGAAGAAAGCATGAATTTAACAAAGCAAGAACTTACTACAGGATCCTGGAGCAGAAGACGGAGGTAGGTATATTACTAACCACTTTATGCATAATGCTAAATAAATACATAGAATACACTATGCCCTTGCCATGTTATTTGACATAGACAGAACGTGACTAACATTAGCAATACGACTTACAGCCCCTGGGCTATTATCATATCTTCATTTCTCCAATAGCTTCTCGATTATAAACCAACACAGCCCCCCTACCACCCAAACAAAACCCACAAAAGATCACAGACAACAGATGCACTTCATGTCAGTTTTCTGCTTAAACCACAGCAAATTCTGGTGGGAACCTCAGTTGCACACAGAGCAGAACCACTGAAACAATGTGCGGCCTCATTAAACTAACTTCCTTGTCATGTGGTTACTAAAACAAGTTTCTCACTTCCGTCTCTACTAATGCTGCCCAGATCTGTCAATCTGGGCTTTTATGACAGAGAAATTCCCTTGTTTTCAGGGGACAAAACTCTTGGTTCTGCATGAGGTTCCGCTGGTGCCATTTACTGAGATGCCAAAGGCACAGTGGGTCACAACTTGTGTTTGACACTCACATCCTCCCCATCTGATAATGATGAGCTGAAATTCACATGGCCTACTGCTACAAGGAGAAGCACACAGCCTCTGATCAAAGACATCTCAGTTCTGCTCAGAGATGCAAGAAGGCACCAGTCCTGTCAGCCAAGGTACAACTTCTCACTCACTTCACAGAATACTCACTGCAGTGCCACCTGTACATGCATCTCCAATAACCACGTGCTCCAAATTTGTTATCACGGGATAAAACTATATTCATTTCTGACTACTGGGTTAAGATGCAGTTATTCTGTTGATACATGTTCGTTCAAAATGCATTACTCACTTCAGCAGCATCAGGTCACAGAGCACAGGCCTGTCTAGCATGAGAACAGTTGTTCTTAAACTTTTTTTTCCTCAACAGAATGAAAGAGAGAGGGATGTTAAGTTACTTACAGAATCAAGACAGGGAGTCCTCATTACTTTTAATGAGAATAAGCATGTTTCGCAGCTTTAGCTAGCGGAAATAATGACTCCTCTCAACATGATGTTCCATCAGACCTTTAGCTCCTCTGAGATGCCACAGCATTACTTGCCTTTGTATTTGTTATGAAAACAAAAAAGAGTTAAGTTGGAGCACTTTTAATGCAGTCAACCTGCTTGAAAGATACATTACTTCATTCTCTGAATTTTCCCTGTAATGTCTGTTGTATAGCAACTTCCTCTATTAGAAATTCCATTTATAGGAACAAGATATTCTCAGAGATACTACCAAAATACTCTGAGGTCATGTGAGATTGTGTAACATGCCAGATGACTAACAAGATTATCAGATAAATTAGGACCAGCACAACAATTAACAATCATACTTGCGCAACAATGCTCAGTGCAGATGAAAATCAGCAACTTGCAGTTTTTCCACGACGGCAGTACATAGCCAAGAGACTATTTGCCTAGGTATTTAACTACCTAGTTAATCATACCATCAGCAGCTTGGAAGTATCCAAGCCTTCTTGATCATGGTTAATGTCATATTCCACAAGTCAGAATTTAATATCAATTTGCAAACCCATTGCTTACACAAAGAAAAAAAAAACACATCAAAATATAGGTCACGAAGCTCAAAGGTCTTCCAAGACCTACCTATTCTGGGGATTATTAAAATGAAATCCATTGAGCTTTTCAAGTACCTGAATATATTAAAACATATTTAATAGTGCTATGGAAGCACACATCCATCAATTTTACAAAGTTCTGTGAGAGAAGAATAGGAAACATGTAAACTATTTTGTGCTAAAGATCAAAACCAACACGAAACTAAGACTTTTCAGAATCTAATTCAGTCCAAAACTCTGCAGTTTAATACTAAAAACTTCAATCAGCTCATCATTCAGGTTGGGTTCTGCATGTCACACTCTTCTGACTGCGGGGAGTTCCAAAAAATCAAGTCTTTTGTGTTTCAGCATCCAAGAAAATGTAGGACTGTTACCAACCATCTGTTAAGCCCACACCACTCAGAGATACTAATTAAATTAACTGCCAAATCTTAACTTTTATCACAGTGAATTATAAATTAGAGAAATACTGGCACAAAGACAAAAAAAAAAACTTCTTGGAACCTGAACAAGCACTCAAGGTAAGTGAAGCAACATGTGAGTATTTTAACAACTACATCTCATTGTGCCTTCCATCCTTGGTCACTTTTGACAGTGGTAGACTCCTAAGCTCACCAGTTCCAAAGCCCACGTAAAACCAAGCACAGGTCACTGCATCACTGTAGGGTTCTGCATTGATCTTCCATTTTGAGCTGGGAAGTCAGTTCTAAAAAAAAAAATCAGTTGGGGCTGAGCTGAACATGGAGATGCTCCTCGCGGCCAAGAAGTCATGCTACTTTCTCAAGGAAAGAAATATTCTCCAGCTAGATGAGCCTCTGGAACTAGCACTGCTCGGAATACACAGGTGCAGGAGGCAGGCAGTTCACCATCACACTTGGTGATAAAGTAATTCGTTACCATCTCATACTCCCTTTTGAATGCCTGCCTGCAAATACTAAACCAGCAGAATACCTCTATCCGATATTACTGTTTTGCCTCACACTTGCTCACCCTGTCCCCAGGAAGCATCACTGCAGTGAAGAGACCCTTTGGAAACCCCACATTTCCTAACACCTAAAAAAATACTTGCAAAGTAGCTGCGTGATAGAGATGCCAAATCATCAGTTGCAAAACCATCTCATCAGCCTGTACACATTTCCATAGTCTTCAGCAGCTGCAAAATTAAGAATAGCTGTCATAAGCAAAACACTGAAAAAGAGAATGTTGGTTCACTTATTCGGGGCTGATAATGGTGTCACTGTTGGCATGTTTGGGCTCTGAAAGGAACACTAATGAGGAAATGGACAAAATTATAAAGGCAGAATACGGAACGTTCTAAAATAGGAACATGAAAATTATTCTCCTTTTACTTTTACACAGCAAATCTGACTAGTCATGACAAAATAAGCTTATAGGGCTCTCTGGGATGAATTACTTGTTAACTACTAGCAGAGCCATCATTTAAAGTAGCACTGTCAACTCTTCAACATTGCTTCTCACCCTACACAAATGTTACTATTTTATCACGTATCAAAACTATACGTCATCCTTGATTCCTCATGACTTCAGAAAGATACATTTAATATGAAATGAAATAGTATTATTGCAGAATTTTCTATTTTGCTTTTGCTAAAAGCTTGGCAAACCCCAATGTTTACACAAGATACTTTCAGTTCAGAGAAAAGCAGCCTTCTACAAGAATGAGAAATTATGTTTTATCTGAAAGCTGAATGATCTACATTTCATATATGTTTATCCTGTTACATCGCCTATATCATTCTTATTTTGTGAACCAGACATAGAAGATGTGTATAAAAACCACTCTGGGATCCACCTGCTTCATTCATAAAACACCAGTAGTAGCTATGTAGCTACATGTTTCAATGGAACTATTTCCCAAGGAGAAACTTGGGAAGTTTCTAACACACTGATTAAACTTGGGAAGTTTCTAACACACTGATTAGACGCGTTAGACTCATCTGTCAGATTTTCTCTATTACTAATTAGCCATGTAGTCAGGCCTTGGTTAAGCCAAGGTCACATCTGCCTCCAGGTCTCATATATCCTTGACACAGTAGAAAGATTGAAATTTCCAAATCATTTCTGAGCTACTACTGCTTTCCATCACTGTACGAAAGGGAACACATACCTCAGGAAGAGTCAGGTTCACTGAAAGGCTACCTGACATCCAGAGACAGGAAAATAGCCAACCTTCTCCATCTGATTGTGAAAGGTAACTCTGGAAGCCTTTGCATCAACATATTCCCAAAAGATACAGAATTAAATGCTGCTAAACCAGCAGAAAAGCATCAGTACACCTACACACTCACAGGTACATTTAACTGTCCTTAAATCATTACAAATATGCGCAAGAACTTCTTTACAGTGAGGTGACGGAGCACTGGAACAGGCTGCCCAGGGAGGTGGTGGAGTCTCCTTCTCTGGAGATGTTCAAGACCTGCCTGGATGCCGACCTGTGCGACCTGCTGTAGGGAACCTGCTTTGGCAGGGGGGTTGGACTCGATGATCTCTGGAGGTCCCTTCCAACCCCTACAATTCTGTGATTCTGTGATTACATTTGAGAAAAAGGCTGAAACAGTTCTTACATGGCTGAGGAGTGGCCACGGAGGCAAGGTGCTCCATCATCACTGGACCCCTACCAGGGCAGCTAGGACAGCGAAGTGGAAGCTCCCTGCTGCTCTGCAGCCTGCAGTAACAGCCCCAGAGCTGTGCTGAGCTAACCCAGTGCAAGGGCTGCTCAGCCCAAGCCGAAACCACAAATACAAGCTGTAAGCATGAAATTATATTAACATAAACACAGCTCATAGCTGGGATTACATGGACCTGCATGCTCTTTGACATTTGGACCACAACATAGCACAGACTGCTGAAAACGTGCCACTTCTGAGAGGACATCCTGACCAATATAATAGAATTTATCTTTTCTGTTCCCTCACTACATTTAAATATCGTATTTTGAATAGTAGAAGCATGTCTAAGACAGGTCAGAAATAAGCAGGATCACTCACTAAGATCTACCTGCTGTGTATTCAAAGTAGAAAGGAAATTTTGACTTAAGTTGAGAAGTCCCCTAAGGTATAAGCATTCTGGTCCAGTTTGTGTCACTTGTATCTTAGATATCTCCCTTCTCCTCTGGTGCAGCTGTCCTGAAGTAACAGATTCACTGACAAGGATGGACAATTTGCACATGCCAGAGACTAAAGTCTTTTACTTAGCTACAGATCTAAAAACAGCCCTAAAATTCTCCAATGAGAAGCATATGAGAAGATCATCAATTGTGGGCATATGTTTCTAAGGGATTAGGATGAAACTCAGCATATTCACTGCCACTCAACACAACTGTCAGGTTTCGGCTCCAGCCCTGGAGACGTAAATGAATGCACAAAGTTTCTGTAATGATTACAGCTTTTTTGTTCTTAGGCTTTAATTGCTCACACTGAATTTGCAAGCCAGCATCAAGGCAGAAGCAGAAGACATCTTGCAAAGGGAAACAATTCTAAAAGTTAGAAAGTGACAGCTTCACAAAGAACAAGTTCACAATGTATGGAAATAGGCAGCCTCTGAAGCAGGATACTTCAATATGAGGTACAACATATACTCCAAAATGGAGCATCCATTTTAATTATGATACTTCAGCTAGTTACCCTTGTTAGTCAGAGAAAAAAGAGCTTGTTTGTTTTCTGTCCTTTAATTTGCTTGCTGGTAAATCTCTACTTATCTGGCATGTATGCTGCTTTCCTTACAGGGAACATGCTAGCTTGAGCATCAGCCAAGGGAACCAAAGGCCACTGGGACCTCAGTGAACAATTCTGCCTGCCTGCCTCCCTTTTTCAATTCAATATCCCTCGCTGGAGAGACTGCATCTTACCACGTTAGCCTTAACCTTTTGCTAGGTATTCAGAGCACAGCTATAGCGGGCTGTGACTACACAAATTTGTTTTGATTTCAGTGAACGGCCTCATCCAAAACCTGCTCTTAAAAGCCCTTTCTCATTTTTCACTGGCACTTTGCTTTGACAGAATGGAGTTTCCTTTCTTTAGAGTGAGAAGGTGGCAGATGGGAGAAGGAGGAGGACCCAAAGCAGACAGAGAAATATTACACAAGACTCATGCTGAACTTGTCAACAGAACAAGGTTACTTTACTACAGTGCTTTAAAAAGAAAAAAAAAACTGGCTGCCACTTTACTCAGCAAAGCAAACCTACACAGGATATATGGTAGTATTTCACCTTTCTTGTTTTATCCAGAATTTAGTTATGAAGAATCTTGCATGGCAGTCAGTTTGACCAGCAGTGTCCTGGGGAGACTGAGGAAGACTCAGTGTCATCACAGAGACAGCAAACCATCCTACCACTCCTGTTACAAATTGCAGATGCCACAAGACTTGGATATAAGCAGAACAAATTTGGATTCGTGCCTCCTTTAATCAGTAGGTGGTGAAATGAGTATTAGGGCCAAAAAAAGCTTAAAATAAGGTGAATGGTAGAATAGAAAGGACATCAAACTCTGATTTCTTTAACTTTTTTTCCTCTTTCAGGTCAATAGAAAAGTTTCATGCGAACTTTAAGATTACAACTGGTAAGATGAACCCCCCAAAAATACTGTAAACTGAGAACTATGCTTTTATCTTAGGGGCACCTGCAACTGCCTTCTTCCTGCCTGCTGCTTTTTTGTACAACTGTACTGCTGGGACTGAAGGAAAGCTCCAGATTAAGTGAGCATGCCTAAGGGCTGCATCAAGTACAAATTCTTTCACTACCAACCAAAGTATCCTGTAACAGAGGAGGCTGAAGTCACATTCAGTGATCACAAGTGAGACCGTGACAAAGCTGTCCAGCAACTCATGGAAGGACACAGTGACTAGTGAGACTTTTCTCCTCCTCTCTACAAAAGAGAGGAATAAAATTGCTAATTTTCTTCCCCAAATACGAACTTCTACTTCTAGGAAAAAGCCAAAACTGCCCCTGCAGTGAGCCTGCCTCACTGAGTGCTCTAAATTTGCTGTACCTCTTCAACATAGAACAGAAACATAGGAATTCATATGCAACTGATTTCTAAAATAATCCCATCTGGGGGGCTCAGTTACACAGCTCTCCTCAAAGTAAAGGTCACAGCTTTGATCTACTGTATTTCATCAGCAGGAACAGTACCAAACTATGAATTAGTCTTATCAAAGCTAGGAACAATTTCGAGGGTTCAAGTAAGCACCTATTACATCAGTATCACTCAAAAATACACACGTTGGCAAAAGCAATAGCTACCAACTTCCTGGTTAATACAACCAAATTCAGCAGCAACATTACAAAACTGTCCTTGCCCCCTTGCGCATACGTGTGTCTTTTACCATCAGCACATCTCACAGTGGTTTTCCCATGTGTTCATTTAGAACTACAATGGGTTGGGAGGCCTTAAGAGATGCGCCTTTCATCTCACTCGATTTAAAAAGACAACCTTGAAATGTTCAGAACTGAAAAAACAGTACAAGAGAAACAGCTTAAGGAAAAAGACATAAAGGAATTTGTAAGCCAAAGCAAATGTACCTTTCAAACCAAGTGAGCTCCTTACACAGAACTGAAATATTACATGGATTTGTGTTGCTTGTCATCCTGCCCATTTTCTGAGATGTCTCAACTCAGCAAGACAGCAGCTGGTGTCACTGAAAATCAAAAGCACAGAGAAGGCGACCTCTAAAAGAATATCTTCTACGTCTACAGTAAAGTATCTGCTTCCTTGTTCTGTCTCTTGGCAACTCAGATTTGCCATTAAGATCATGACAGTCTAAACATTTTGAACACCATTAACAAAACACCTAAAGGAGAAGGAAAGGCAATTAATGATGTACCTTAACAGAAAAAAAAAAAAGTCAAGTTCTATTAAGCAGGTGTTCAGAATATTCACATGGTAAAAAGAACAAGCTCATCAGGTTCAAAATTTGAGTGACAGAAGTTCTTCCTCACTGACAAAATAGAAACTGAAGTCTTCTAGCCATGCATGTCCTTCACTCATCAGAAAAAGATTGCCTTGCATTACAGAATGTCTCAGTGGTAGCAGCACACCGGGGAATAGAGAACAGCCTAATTCACTTTTATGAGGTAAGAGGAGATTTGAGAATAGCTCATGGATTTTTAAGTCACTAGTACCAGAGGTCATATAATACCAAAAAGGAGAATCTGCTGTATTTTGCAAAGTTCCTCAGCAGAGCCTGAGTCTGAAAAGCCCGAAGGAAAGGTCATAAAGAACATCAGATGTCACTCTTGTGGCTGGTAGAAGGATTAGAAATTTCACTATGGCAGATCATTGTGTGAGCCAGCTGAAGATATTTTAGGAAAAAAAAAAAAAAAAAAAAGGCTTAGAAATAGCAAATATATCTGCTAGGCTCCCCCACACTCAGAGCAAGTGAGTATTATCAATCTGTAAGAGCAGAGTTGTAAGTGCAATTTTGTGTCTCTGTATCAGTTGATGCGGGAGTTTCATCTCTTTCACCTACTGCCTTAGGCTAGTGTTTCCCATCATCATAATTTTATAGCAATCTAGGAATTTTTCCAACACAAGGCTACACAGTAGGGATATAGGAAGATGCTAAATCTGCACTAAGAGGAAGGACAAGCAAGCAAAGCTGAAACATGAACTCTTGGCATCATGTGAATGCCTTCCTAGAAAACATTCCATTTAGCAAATAAGTGCTGTAATATATGTAAGTTATGTTCAAGCCAAAAATCAATACATCACGTATCATCTTCTCAAGGTAATTAATCCATGAGATTTGTAGAGGAAAGGAGACTTAGGCCAGAACGCTTACTACGCTGTGGAAAATGTCACTATCTGTACTGGGAATCTATAGAAGAGGACTTGTCATACTATTTTTAAAACCAGTAGGGTTTGAGGATGGTTTTTTCTGTTGTTTTTGTTTTTTAAGAACACTGACAGCTACCATCTTCAGCAAGGATGTATCACATAAATATTATATGCAATACAGGCAGTTGCTCCTCAATGATTGATAGGCACCAAGAACTTCTGAAGTAGCAGCAGTCTCTCACTTCATTCAGCTTCTTGCTTGCTACACTTATGTTTGAGCTGTGCCATAAACAACTAGCGCACTTGACCTGATTCCCTTTTAATTTGCTTGACTCACATAAACATATCAATCTTTCTCGTGGTTCCACAAAAAATGTTACACGTATTGTGCTAAATGTCTCTTAATGTCCCATTGATTGTAGCTGTCTGTCCTCACCTTCTCACTGTTTAAGTAAATCCAACAACCCAAAAATATTTTTCAAAAATAAGTCATGGTTTAGCCTGGATGCTCCTGAGAGACCCTGCAAAAAGGAGAGGAAAAAGGACAACAGAGAAGAGAGTCTCAAAAGCATTTTGAATTTCAATTACTTTGCTAACTCCCCTAGATAAAGAAGCATTTGAATGAAACAAGTTTAAAAAAAAAGTCAAGTTGGCCTAATTGTAAAAGTTACCCTTTACTTTTCAGCACTGATTTGACTTTTCTGTCCTAATCATTGAGGAGATACCTCACTAGAGCCAATCAGATTTAATCAAAATGCTGTACTTTTACCCTGAAAGCTTGCTCCAGGCCTGCAGACTTGAATGGTGTTTGTTTTTTGTTTTTTTTTTGTAGAAGAGCTGCATTGTTAATAAAACAATCGTGTTTGCCAACTAGTACTTCTGGATTTTCTCTGCTACAATTTCCAGTACCTTTAAGTTCAAAGTCCTATCTTCCAAAGCAGGAAAAGACTACCCTTGTGGAACCTACCCTTGTGGAATCTACTGAATCTACCCTTGTGGAAAGCTGGAGAAACAATTCCATGTCCACCTTGCTATACAAGACCATGCTTTGAGACATGCATTTAATCCTGTGCAATTACAACCAGCTTTGTAAGCTGTGTCAGAGACACGTGTCCTATCCCAGGAGCAGCTCTGTTCATCACCAGCCTTGCTATGTATTCATACAGCAACATCTCTCAGACCTAGGTCACATACATGGTGGGTGCACTGACAGAAAATACTCATAGTGCTCCATAAAGGATCTGGCTAGTGAGTACATGCAAACATGCAGGCAGCAGCCTAATCACTAAGGTTGCTGCACACACAGCCTGGAATTATCAGTACAGTTCACTTGTGTGTCACTCAGTTCTGAAGCCTTCAACCGTTCTGCTGGCCTCATGCTTTTACTTCAGCGTTCAGTGAGCATTCCCCCTGCATGCTCTAGATAACTCCCTGAAGCTAGACATTAATTCTTTCCCTCATTCCATTTTATAAATAACAAACTCTTAAATCTTTCTTCAGTGAGAAGGGTGACTTTTTGTTACTCCCATTTGCTTCCTTAAAAATTAAGATAAATATGCCTTGGATATGCTGGATATATTTTTATTCTATTTTAAAGTAATTGCTGCACTTAAAAGCCTCTGAGTGAACAAATATAATGAAATCTAATTTGCTTTCTAAATACTTATATCAATCCTCCGAACCCTCTGACTGAGGAAGAATTGCATGTATCTGTACTGTGGCTCCTTCTCTCCTGATTCTCCATCATTTTCAAAAATCAGGAGGAACAACCATTCCTGTTCACCAATACCTATAAGAAAGGGCTTCCCTCATTCTGCTTCGATGAAATTCTTGCCTAGCATTTGCTGGTTGTTTCCAAGCTTCTCATGATAATTACCTTGCCTAACTGCTACTCATAGTTCCAGTTGGCTGATTTTAGCTGTCACTAGAGGTTAACATTGCATGCTTACCTCTTACAGGGTTCTTGATGAAGCACAGTTATCCCCATGGATGTGGCACAGTGTCTTGCAAGAAGTGTAATGACAGCCACTGCACAAGAACTTAACTCTACACAAACTGTGAGCTAGAACCAGGATCATACGTGAGGTTCAGTGAAGGCCTTTTACAACTGGGAGCTTTGTACACAGAAAAATATAATGGCTTTTTCTTTTCTGAACCTGTACCAGGTAACCACAGGAAATCATTCTGTAAACAATGTGACAAGCACTGCATTATTACCTGTTTATATGCCAAGTGATATAAATTAAGATAGAAACATACAAACAAAGATTAATCATATTTTAAAACTGTCTCTCCGAGAGAAATTGATTCCAAGTATTATTTAATACTGCAGTATTAAAAAAAAAAAAAAAAAAAATCAGATCCTGTTATGGTAGGTAATACTAAAATACAGAGGCAGCTTTTCTTCTTAAGATTTCACAACTGAAATTGACAAGACACACAGAGAAGAGAGGAAGGTGAACAAAGCTTCCTGCTGAGTCAGACTGCCCCAAATCATGGAGCACTGGAATGACAAAGCCTGAAGCAGGTGGCAGCTCTCAAACACAGGCTTTAATTCAGACAACTGAAGATGCAGTGCAGGCAGGTCTTGTTTTAAGCTCTAGAATTTTCCTGCAGCCTGAGTCCATTTTATCTGGTGAATCTAGTTAGTTTTTGCAGCAAAGCATCCTCCCTTGCCTATGGTCAGTGGCTGTGTCCACTGACTTCAGACAATTTAGTAGATACAAAACTTTCTTTAGTCTCGTCCAAGTGTTTTTCCAGATGCTCAAGTCAGTAAATCTCCACACTTCTCTCCTCATCACCTATGCCCACAAATTTATGAAATAGCTGGCAGCTTGGTTTACCATTAACCTTGGAAAAGAAGCTCCAGGAGATTAGGGAATCAGACTCATGAGTGTAACTTGCTAAAAGTAACAAGAAATCAAACATTTCAAATTACTTTTGAGCTTCTTTCCTACCAGAAAACAATTCATTGACCTGAATTATGAAATACGCTGTGAAAAAGCATCATCAAGTAAAAGATATTTGAACAGCTCTCTTTAGGCTCACAGAATCTAAATGCAACAGCAGAACTGCGGTGTCAGACCCATGCTTAAGTAGGCAGAAAGCACCTGCACATAGGCAGGTGCTCAGGTAATTACAGAAGCATGGCAGCTTTTGACAACAAACGGTACCAAGGCAGTCTGTATCTCAAGGAGCTATTTTAACAGTTAAAGTCACATTAACAGACAAGTGACACGCAAAATTCATTCTCTCTGCCAGGGAGCAAATTTAGAAGGCTGACATATAACCCCCATGAAAACGACAACAGCGATGGTTACTCAAAGTCCTGCCAGGTGCCCTTTAATAAGCAGAGAATGAGATTAGTGCAGCAGTGCAGAGACAGCATGCTGCAACGTGATTCCATGCTGCTCTGCCAGGAATCCTCACAATAGAGACCCTGGCTGCACTGGGATTTTTCATGCATAATAAATAAAGCAATAGAGGATCAGACTGAGGCTCCTTGCTGAACACCAGTGCCCTCCGCTGTGTATGCTGGAGTTTCCTCCGAACGCTATGCCAATATGAAAAGAGAGAATTTATGATTTTCTCTTTGTGACAGCATGCTGAGCACCCCTGGGACCGAATGACTACATCTGCTGCTTCAGAGGGCTGCTGTGAACATCTAAATAATGCTGCCACCACAGCAAAGATCTGCCCAGCAGCCTCTCCCAATTGGTTCTCGCTCTGTCATAGAAGCATGCCTTTCACAGTCTGTTACAGTGCTTCCTCTACTGATTCTCTTTACAATAATTTAGTTGGACTCACAGAACTTCACTAAATAATGTTAATTATTGTTTTTGTTATTGACCTTGTTAATAACGAGGCAGGGGCTCCAACAAAAGAACCCTTCAGCTTTCTCATTCCAAAGAATGCGAGCAAAGCATGCACGATGCCACCACTTCCGTGACCACTTCAGGATGCTTATTACCAGTTCCCAACCAGTTTGAGTTTGTCATTTTGATCACATCTGTTTTCCAGTCCATAACTGTTATGCTCTTCCAGCATAACAACATAAGAAGCAAACATTAACAGCCGATGCAGTAACTGCTTTTAGTCTCTCTAAAGATGCTACACACTTTACTCCAGGGGATTTGAAGCACTACCTGCCACTTGAGAGGAGATATATTTTTTTCCTCAATTTTCCTTGATGAAGAGTGTTATTCTATGAAAACTTAGTATTGCTTGCACTCCAAAATGACATCTTGCAGCTTCAGAGGAACGTGAACACCCATGTCAGGGTATCTACAGCAGTGTTTGCATGTGAGTCACAGATGAGACAATTCTCATGCATGAAATAGAACACATGCTCTGAAATACAGCAAGCATGGCTACAGTAGAAAAAACTGAAAGGGGCTCTTATTTACAAGAAAGTTGAGAAGTAGTTTTAAAAGTGTTTTGAAGTCTCCAAGAAAGAAAACAATATAACCCTCAGAGAAAAACCACACTGAGTGTGAAAATGCCAGGAAAAGTCATGCTAACCATTTCAGGCAGCCACGTTTCCCAACACTTTTCAAGATGCCTTACTAGAAAAAACTTACCTGAAGAATTCATGTCAGTTTCACAGAAAAACACTTTAAATCCCCAAGTCACCCATTAGGTTAGCAGAAAAATCACCGAGCAGACGTGGTACCAGGCACTGCACTACTGAAATCATGCACAAACCAGCCAGTAAGCTTTTAAAGTTGTGCTTTGTGTTTTTAAAACAAGAAGTTCTCCCTACACATCCTCCAGCAGCTTTCTTTTAAAAGACTCTTAATATGTTATAAAGGTGAGAAAATGATTGAAAAGATGACCAAAAATGGATACATTATATTTCAGCAGATTTTTGGAAGCCAGATAGAGAAGCACCGTTCTTGTAATTACTTCAAGGAAGACTAAATAAAATTTATGGGTTTAATTTTTATTAAAATAGCACATCTGCATCTGGGGGGTTTCATGGAGGAATCCTGTCCTGTGCCCTGTGGTTACAGTCAATATATGCCTGTTTTTATAGCAGCTGTACATTCGTATGGCTATTTGTGTGGCTTTATTATTTAAGTAGCAGCAAGGGATGAGCCATATGTGGCACATTAAGTGTTCTCTTAAAGCATATTTTATTCTCATCAATTTTAAAAAATCTTTTCCTTTTTTTTTTTTAAAAGGAAGATCTATTCATAGTGGGGGCAAGTAGGAGGAACCTGGTAAGAATCTTCCCCATAAACAGAATTTTTAACCACATGCTTTTCAGGATAAGAATCAAACCTTCTTTCTTCTACTTTTCCATTCTTGAAAACACCATAGATTCCCAAACCTGAAAGCACTCAGCTTTGTCACTGTGATTTGGTTTCACACCACGTTTCAATCACTCTCTTAATATCATGACATTCAGTGCTGCAGAGTGCAGCTATGAAACCTGGGCAGTTCTCAGCATCAGATGTTTTTCATATGTGAGATGTTGCCCAAAATTTGTTAAATAGATATATTCTCTACCAAAAATAGGCTGGATCCTACGATGATTAATCCTTGACTGAAATGAGAAGTGCAAGATTCTGTCATATTAAGTAGGGATTTTCCTTTTCATGTAAAAAGTCACAATACTTCCAGATACTCAAATCAGTATCCCAAGACAACTCCAAACAAGTGTTTTCATTGAAAGTTAGCACATGAAAAGATATGAATTTCTTCAGTTGTAAGCATTACTTATAATTCTGTTAATTCTATAATTCATTGAGTTATCCAGATCTATTCAACACATTTATAAATAATAGACACATACCTCACCCCTTCTACAACATTAACCTTGTGATCAAATGAAAACCGAATTTATTTCCATTTACCCATGAAAAAGGACTTGGTGCCATTACAATGAAGACAACAACCAAATTTTGCTCTTTCAGTAAGAGGAAGCAAGAAAAGAAAATTAAATAACTGAACAAACTGGATATAAACTATATAAAGTAACACGAGAACAATTACCTGCTAGCTAAGCCCTATGCATCTGTTCATGTCTCCAGCAAGATGACTGGAGCACGGATTCAGTATTTGTGAAATGAATGACAAATCTAGCTGCTCCATCTTTGAAGTGCTTCTGATTAAAAGACAAGACAACAAAGTAGGTACAAACATCTGTATATGCAACCAGAAATCTCAGCTTGAATATTCTAATATTAAAGGTGTGCATTTTGGTTTGCCCTTCATATTGAATCTGAAAGTTATTTCAGTCTAAAAGTCTATCACTCAAGCATTACCAATTAAAAGAGAAACTTATTATACAGTTGTTGTAAATAAACACTGCTTGAATGATAAGTTACTATGAAACAGTACAATAAAATAGAAGTACTTAATGAAAGCTGTATGTAAAACACCTAACTGCTTTTAATGAAGAGTGACACGCAATGGAGAAAACCTACCATAAAGTGTTCTAAAAAGTCAAGCTTTTAAAAGCCTGTACAAAAGTTCAATTCAAAAGTAAAATGTATAATAGTACTTTAGTTCAAAAAAGTAATGTATTTCCATTGTTCTTAGAATAAAAATGACCGGCTTCTAGGACTGATAATTTTCCCACTGAATTCTATGGAAGTAGGGCAAAGCTTTAAAAGGAATATGATATGATTCTGTGTTTAGAAATCCTACTTTAACATACCTTACTTCTACAATTTCTCTCCTCTATCCATTTTTTCCCAGAGATTTTAGCCTAAAAGGTAGGAAGCTTAAAAGAACATAAGGAGAGAGAAGGTTGTCCAAACTCAGAGCTTGGCTTTCACACACTGGAGGAATCTGCAAGCAGTACACTTCATCAGCTCAGCAAGAAACACAATGCAATTCTTCAGATTGCTCTTCATTTGACATTCAGAAGCACCAACTTGAAAATTAAGAGATGCAAGTGACACTGAACCAGTAGGGAGACAAAGGACAAAACTTTTCTATAAGCCTGCCGTATAAATTAAGTAGAACTTTAAGAAGTTTGATGTAGGGTTGCATTTTAGAGTCATTATTAGAAAATTACATATTATATATACAGGAAAACCCTTCAGTGTCCACTTAACGAAGCTGACAATAACCGAACCAAAACAAATCAGGATATGAAATGCAGGTCTCCTACCAAATAGCCAGTTTTTGCAGACCTGTCATATTGCACTCAGGAAAATAAAGGATATTCTTCCTTGAACACCTTAATACATCAGTGATGGCAATCAGCAATGCCTACATGGATGCTGACTGAAATTGATGGTTAATGCTGGTTTCATTATCAGCTCTGATTAGCACAGCATTCCTCTGTCTCTCTCACCCTGTTAACCAGGATGGTTATGCTGACCTTTATTACATATCTGAAAATCCACAGTTAAGAGCTTTTTTTTTTTTTAACATGTAAATATAAACAATAGCAATCACATACCAAGCTTCAGTTATCAACTCCTCACATGAAAGCAAGAATCTGTTGAATTAGTATACAAAATTCAGTTCTTTCAGTCACATTAGCTTCCTAATAGTTCTACCATTGTCACTACAGCAGCATTATAATACGGTCTACTAAAGAACCTACCAAGCATTGATCAAAACACCAAAGACTTTCCAAGCTTAAAAGAACAAAAGACTCAGGATTTTTTTCACTGAAAATTTCCCTGTTAAACAAAGATACTTTTGACAAGCTTCAAGCTTAGATGCCACCCCAAATCTGTGGTTTGAATTGTTACAATGGCTCCATTCTAACAGCAAACTGAGAATGTATTTTGCTGTTACATCCACCAATCCTCCTCTCTCCCTCTTCCCCACTCTCCCTTTCCCCCTCTCCCTCCCTCTCTCACTCTTTCTCATTACAGTGGCTGGTCAACAAGGGCATTATTTTCATCAGCACCAGTCAGGCTACAGATTTCTCCTCCTCTTTTCCTCCCCACCTATACACTGCTTTCCTTCTCCCAGCTGGTTTGCACAACGCCCTCACTCACTCGATATGTTTGATGTGCACATTCTTCTTGCATCTTGTGCTACTTATAAATGAAAAAAAGGTGACAGAATTGATATAAAATCAAGCTACTTACCAACTACTGCCAGATTATGCTCAGAGCCACATGCGATCTGAAAAAGAAGTACGAATGAATGAAAGAGATTCTCCTTATCAGTATGAAGACAACCACAGTTATGACAGGAAATTAAAAATTAACCTGAAACAAACAACTACTGTTTGTAGGATGTAAAATCAAGGTTGAAATGACTCAGTTTTAAAGGAAATTTCATTATATATCCCACTTGGGGGCGCAGGGACAGGCAGCATGCTTGTTTTTTTTTTTGGTAAAAAGACTTTATTTTCAAGACCTAGTCACATTTCAATCTTTGAGAGCTAAGCTGGACACAAGCCTGCAAAAGCATTCAACAAGGCTATTGGAGGGATGGCAGGGATACAGATTGAGCCTTAGCAAGATGAGAGGTATGCAGAGGCAGTTGGGAATCAAATGGGCGATGAAGAGCTCCATTTCTGTCATCCACACTGTTTTTCATATGATTCCTGCACAGGTTCATCGTGGTAAACAATGAAGACAACAAAGAAATGCCGTGAAGACATCAGATGTTTAAGCTGCTTTAGCACACATCCCGCAGTCTCGTTTGCTGAGCTTTCTCTCAGATCCATCACAAATGATGGTAACACAAACACGTAGGGGGCAGCCACTGCCCTGCTGCAGGGGTTCTCTCTCCCATCAGGCTCTTTTGCAGTGCCAGTGCTGACACAGATGTCTGACATAATAATGACATCACCTTACTCTACAGAGCACCCTCAAGGCTTTTTTCTTTAAATCTGTATCCTGTTCACTGCCTTGCATCTAGCTGCCAATCACATATTACCAAGCTGGAAGAAAAAAAAGTATATTCTATTTCTTGAAAGTAGATTTGCAGTGATAAAAATACAAAATAGAAATATATATTAAGTTACAGAGTTCTTGTCATCTAAATTATATACCATTTTACACATGCATAACTTTACAGATTGTACTACCAGTGAAACTACAGTGATCACCATAGAATCTGCATAACATAAACCCATACAAGTACCCATAGAAGTTCACCAAACTTGTATTCAGCTCCTTGTTCTTGAGTGCCAGCTGGAAAAAAGCCAAAGCTGGCACACAGATTGTCTCAAGTGATCACGTAACAAACGAATGCTGCAGCCACTACTATGCACCTGCACCACAGCTGTGATGCACTGCTTAGTGCCAGCTTCATGCAGCATACTAGGGAGGTAAACCAGTCTCATTAGGCTGGAGGTGCTGAGCCAAGAAATCAAATCACTTGGGAAGATGGAGCTGCAAGCGTAACGCAGGTGTGTGATGGCCCCATCTCCAGAAAAATCAAGAAAAGGCAGCAGAAATAGCAAAGTCTTTGCAATCTTGAGCAGGGTAGCATAAAGCCATCCACCCAGCAGTACTGAGGCAGGCAGAGCCCTATGCCCTGACTGGAAAACACACCACTTCTCACCATGTTCCACAGCACTGCCCTCCCTGCTGCTCTTCACTCGAGGCTGATGCCATGGAAACACAGATGATGGCTTCCCAGCAAAGAGCAAATCCTGCGCCTCCATCCAGAGCTGAAATGTGAGGATTCTGAAGCTGCTGCTAGCTAAGTAAACTGATGGTTGCAAATAATCCCATCTCAGCTAAACTCCTCTGGAAATAAGCTGAACGCAAGCACCAATCCAGAAAACTTTGGGACAAAAGAGGTGCTCAGGCTGGCTCTAGCTTACTGTCCCCTTCAGAAACACTGCATTTCAACCTGGAACCAGGCACAACTGCAGGCTGATGAAGGCAGTGCCCTGCTTCACCTCTGTATCCAGAGCTGGGGCTGTGAGCACCACATACAGCAGTACCATGACCCAGAAAGGAGCTCACTGTGATTCACACAGAGCATCTCCACTTTGTGGCAGAACATCACCACCAGACAACACAGACCAATGCCATAGGAACCCCAGACAGACAACACAGCCAAAGGACACTGCAGTCAGCTCTGGGTAGCAGCACTCTCACCAGCAGCCACACTGCTCGCTACGACAGCATGCCTCTGGCTCCAGCCTCAGAGACCATTCTATGGAGGTGAACCAAGGCTGCTGCTGCTGCTTACTGAGCAGTGCTGCCTTGCAATTTTTTTTTTTTTTATCATAATAATAGGCTTTAAAATGTGGCACCTTTTCTTCATGACCACCCACAACAATCAGCCAAGAACAGTCTGCTGGTACAGATGCAGGGCAGCCAGAGAACAGCACTGTCGAGTTGATGTTTTATGCTTGTATCAGATGTAATAAGCTCTGCAGTCAGCACAGGTCACTAGGAGAAGCCTGGTATTTACTGCAGCAACAGTGATTTTCTGGCTACTTCTTTTCTGTCCCCACCCCCAGCGTGCTGCAGAGAAATTCCAGCAGACATCTGCGTGCTCCCAGCGGACAGATAAATACGTTCAAGGATACTTACAAACACACCATTGCTTTCTAATTGGACAATACTTTTACATTCTGTTTTAATTGAAAAAAATCACTAATCTTACAGCCAAATTGGAGAGACTGCTAGTGAGTGAGGCATTCCGGGAGCCTAAGGAACATGGACAACCCCTCAGCCCAGTAACAACCCATATTAAGATTTCTCCTCCAGAGAGACAAAAATTTGAGAAAAGTTGCATGAGGATATTGTGATCTGTATACATGATCTCAAAACACTTCACAAACACCTGTGAGAAAGGCAAAGAATGCTCAGAGACCATCTCACCCAGAACCCTCCCTCATAATCCATGTCCTTTCAACTATGCATAAATTGTGTGTTTCTTCCCCTGTTATATGTTAGCAAGCCATTTTCTACCTAGCAATGGTCATAGTTAAGATGCATCCCTCCATACAGATAAACCAGGAGCAACCAAGGGCCCAGCATTTTACTGTCTCAGACCTTTAGCTGCTTGAGCAGTGAGCAGAGACCCTGTAACAGTGACCTCTAACCTAGGCAAAACAACAGCATCTTTCTGTAGCCTTTTCTAAGTACTACAGCAAAACAAAACAGTATTAAAGTCAAGATTCAGACTGGCACTTTGACCACAAGGCTGTTGTGTTCTTCTGTCTGTACTCCCAGAGCTCAGGCTGAGGATCCACTGTGCCACCCCCATCAGGAAAGGATCAAGGCAGAAGTGCAGGCAAAGCTGCCTCATGCTGCAGCCAAGGGGAAGGAGCAGGACACCAGGACAGGGGCTGAAAGGAAGGGGAAGGGAGCTGAGCTCCCAGAGGGGACTGTGAAAATACACAGGAGTCAGCATCAGGATACTTATCTGAAACAACAAAAGCATCTCCAGACTACTTTTGGTTCAGTGCCCTAACAGTGCAGGTTAATTGCCTGCAGGGTAATTATTTCCCAGAATATTCAAAGTTAGGGAGGCCTCCATCAATTCTCCAAGGGAAGAGCAAGACATACAAAGTCAGTTTCTAAGGCAGAATGAGGATACGGTATTTAAGAAGCTGCATTCAGATTTTAGCCAGTATCATTTCCAACTTCTAAGTGCACAAAACTCAAGAGAGAAAGGACCATTAGGAACATGTGCACTTAAGTACTTTTACCCAGCGGTTCTGTATAGGCCTTCAGCATGGCACCCCACGCCTTCTGATAAATTTCACTGCAAACAAATTGTCAGCTCCATAAGGTGGCTCATTTTATTCCTCTGGGGATGAGAAGTCCTAAGGGAAGGAGATGAGGTGACTGAGAACCTGCAGCCCGATACTTATGTAACACAGAGGGATCCTTCCCTCAGCACTGTTCTTCCATGCCCTTGATTAATGGATTGTTACAATGATTTGTACACTGCCTAGTTATATTGATATGCAGAATTCTAGTGATGTAAAAAAAAGAAAATAAAAGAAAGCTAATTAGCCAAACTGTCCTGCTTGCAATGATCCTTCACTAGGAACTCTGTGTTCCTCTTCTGGATCATTTGACTCCTGATTGATAAGAGCAGCTCACTAACCTCTTCACAATCCTTGGCGAGAACAAGGCTAAGTGCAGTATAATACAGCACATTAGCAGCAAACCAGTATGACCTCACCTACAACAGCACACCAAACTTCTGTTGGCTGTATCAATTGAAAATGTCCTACAGCTCAGTGACTTACAGCTCACTTGGCATTTTCCATCCCTCTAATCATCTATCTAGGATAATTTTTTGTTGTTGTTGTTTGGTTACAATGACACTAAAACATATTTTATGTGTAAATAATATATAATATATATTATAAAATCCCGTAACAGCAAGAAAATTCACAATTTAAACAGTGCACAGGGGCCCAAAAGAAAATTTCCTTCTCCTAGACAAATCTGACCTACAGCTCTACTGCCACTGGAAGATCAAGACATCAGCAGGATGCAGTAAGCCTTCAAAATAAAGATTCAAAACTCTTCAGAGTGCTGGACCTGTGGTTTATGTGTTCCCTGCCTGAAATTAATTCCAAACCTGCCTTCACTTGTGCTCAAGATACAAAATGAAAAGTGCAGCATTTCCATTGCTTCTCCATCTACTATTTCAGAGTCTCACCTCAATGTGGTCAATATCCTGCCCTTCCAAACATCTCATAGCTTCCAAAAAGCCAGCTGACCAACCCCAAGATCTTGCCTTTACATCCTCCATGCCTTAAATCACACAGATTTAAGTCCCTGCACACACACTCTCGCTGACATGAACCAGACGTGCCAAACTGTGGTATGCACTCACTCACTGAGCACCGTAAATCCAGGACCAGGTTCTTGGGGACCCAAGTGCACTTCTGATTCACTTGGTGCAGCTTTGATATCAGGCGCTTGTAGGAGATGGGAACAGTTACAATTTCAAGGTAAAAGGAAAAAAAAAAAAAGTTTCTTAGTTTTAGTTAAGTCCCACATAAAGCTATCATTACAGAGATCAAGTACAGAAATCACGAAATTAAAAGGAAGAAAGAAAAACTTCAATTGTCAAAACATTCCCACTGAATCTTCACATCACACCATCCCCCATGTGTACCCGTAGGGTCTACTTGTGAGGCAAGCATGCTCATGTTGAGAAAATGAATTATATACTGCTTATTTAAAGGGAGGAGGGATGGATTGAGATGTCAAGGCAAAGCAAAATCCATGTCCACCACCAAAAAACCCTCATCATCAGATGACAGTAGGATAATCAAAAAGCTGCTGAGATCCCAGTAGGAATGCCTTGTGGGATTAGAGTTGAGCACAGTGGCAGAAATGCAGCCAAGAGAAGTGTGATAAAAATCTTTACAAGTCAGTAAGGTCAGCTGGCTCTTCTCCAATGTCTGAAGACTTTTTAATTAGCTCTTATATCCTCCTTCTAACAGTTCCCTTCCATCCTTGATGCTTTACTCAGTGATTGGTGAGGTGCTGGCAGAGGCTGCCCAGAGAAGCTGTGGATGCCCTATACGTGGAGGAGATCAAGGCCAGGTTTGATGAGGTCCTGGGCAGCCTGAGCTGCTGGGTGGCAGCCCTGCCCATAGCAGGGAGTTGCAACTACAGGAGCTTTAAGATCCCTTCCAGCCTAACTTATTTTATGATACTATGACTGGGGCTCAGAAAGCATCAGCACTTTCAATCCTGGAAAACCAGGCTGCCTCACCCCTGCACCTCTCAGCCCCTCTAAGCTTCTTTAAGTCCATCAAAATTTTCCCTTTATAGCAATCAAGACCTGAGTCACCAATGAATTTTTGCTCATCCTTGCACAGGTATCCTTATCCTTATAAAAGGTATCGAGTCATGGTCAGTTAATCCCTCTTTGTTTCCTGCAACACAATCCCTTCAATCTTTATTATTTTGTGAAAATTAAAAATATCACTTCAAACTGATAAAAAAAAATTCCCAAGCACATCAGGCCTGACTGCTATCACGTACATATTCCCTCATCTCTGTGCAGTGCAAAACCCCACAAGGCCAAAATCTTCACTCATACAGATATCTGTATGCACATCCAAATAGAGCTAGTGGAACAGGATCTTCACCAGATGTACAGTTTCACCCAAGGGAACTTCATCACCATTTTTCTCAGAATGATTTTTAGATTGTTTCATTCACACAATTGCTTCCTTGCTCCCTACAGTCTCAGTGACCCTCCCTCATAGCCCAAATGAAGCTCAAAGAACAGCTTCTTACAAGGTGTTTGATGCTTGCTTTGGAGACTACTAGCTTACTCATTATTGAGTTCACAAACAACGCCTTACAGATGAAACAAAAGAAGCCAAGAATGGAGAACAAGCAATTAAGCACAAGTAGTTTAACAAGTAGTTAACCACAAGTAGTTTACAACTGACCACCTGAAGTTTTCAGATCCAGCATGCAACATATACCAAAACCAACTTGGTGTCTGTCTTTTCCTCATATGCCATTACTGGCAAACAGCAAAAAAGAAATAACAAAAATCATTACAGCATGTAAATATCATCTACTTGAATGTGTGCACTTCTAGTACTGTGACCTTACTGAAATGAATGGTTCTACTACTAAACGACAGCTGCAGGCAAACACTGTCCAAATCCATATCATTACACAACTTTATATGTGCTTAGAATACAAGGCACAACAGCAAGCACTATTTGATGACAAAATACCAAATTTTACTTAAACAACTACTTCCAATGTGTTTTTGTGGATACATATCTGCAGTTTGAAGTTCTTGGAAACAATTATGGCCCCACATTTCACAGTCCACCATTTTGAATTCATTTGGAGTATTTCCTGGAATATGTCAGTGAAGCTGCCTAGAATCACCAAGAAATCAAATGCACAAATTGTGGGAACTCTGCTCTTCCCTAGCCATAGCAATACTCATTACCATTCTTCTACATTAAAAAAATGCAGACTTTGGCACCCACAGCCTGCAAACAGCAAGGAATCCTGCATTTTTGTAGAACTAAAAGGAAAAACTAACACTTTTCCTGAAATTCATACCTTCAAACAATTCACTTTGAATATTTCATTTGGGTGTTCAGAACAGACAGACACGGTCCCTTAGAAGATCCCCTTACTGTAGAGCAGCATTGCTATGGCTGGGGCCACACATCTTAAGCCAGCAGCTGCCCCCTGGGCAGCCCTGCCAACCACACTGCCTGGAAAGAAGCGGCCTCACTAATATGAGGTGAGGCTGCATGGCTCTGTCACCCTTCCTTTTTCTAGTGTGCATTTCTCCTCAAACCTCCTTACAGTATCTGCTTCTTTTATATTATTTTCACCTACGATATTCTTCCTTAAAAGCTGCATCCTGAACACCAGGCAGCATTAAAGTATTAGCAGGAGAATATCACCAACAAGAAGGAACGCTACTCTCATTCTAAAGCTTTTTTGCTTCTTCCAGCAATAA
The DNA here is from genome assembly GCF_026119805.1 of Tympanuchus pallidicinctus. NCBI lineage: Eukaryota > Metazoa > Chordata > Aves > Galliformes > Phasianidae > Tympanuchus > Tympanuchus pallidicinctus. The sequence goes on from NW_026294747.1 coordinate 11,722,369, forward strand.
GTCCAAATTTATTACAGCATTGTCAACATCTTGGTTCTTCACCACACAACATTAGGATGTGGGAGGCCTAATTTTCAGATAAATTGTTAAATGATTAAGGAAGCTCTCAAGCAGAACCAGACAGTCCTCTCATCTTGCTGCCAGTTCTAATGACTTCAGTAAGCACTGCTGCTTGCACAGACTGCCTGTGTACAAACATATTCTCACCAAAGAGAATAAAAAACTATTTAATCTCCAAAGCATCGAACGTTCTTTGAAAGAAGTGAGCAGGTTACTGGAAATACAGGACCCCCAAATGGTGTAACACCATTTGAAGTTTGCATCATTGCACCCAATGCTTTTGGGAAATATATTATCTAGTACATCATCCATCACTTGCTCAGGAACACAAGACTTTGCCTCACTTCTAGCACCACTCTCACACGATTGTAAATGTAATGATCAACTTCGTAGTTTAAAAAAAAAAAATCAGCACAAGATTTCCTCTTAAAATATAAGAAAACAAATAAAGGGAAAAAGGTTTTCATATACCAAGTAGCTGAACGTGGAGTGAGTTCTCTTGGTTCATTTATTTTCCAGCAGAGCTAAAGGCACACAGCTTCCACAAGGCTTTACTTTGTACAAACACATCAAGCCATGAATTTTGCTGACTGTCCACTCCTTTACCTCTTCACACAAACAGTGCTGATGCCTTCAGGGTGTCATGTAACTGTCTACTTGCGACTGTTGACTGTCTTTCTGCAGCTCTTAGTACTGTTTCCTGAAGCAAACTTACTGGAAACAAATATAAACTTGCTAAGACCACAATCCAAAGATGAACAGAAAACCTCTTGCAGATAAATAAGTATACTTTCTAGAAAGACTCAAAGAGACTAGAGAGAAAATGAGGGGAGAAACAAAAAAAAGTGAAGCAATTCTACAGAGCTGATAAAAAGGCATTTATTAAGAAGCTGAATTATCATTAAGCTTTCAAAATTTCAACTTGAACATTTTTGCTATGACTACTGCCAGAGCATGCTGTCAGAAAGTCTTATGGCAGCACGAGAAAAATGGGTGTACTAAAGTAAATAGAAAACAAAAAAAAAAACAACTCACAGAGCCTTGCTGCTGCTCTACCAGAGTTAAGGTCAGAACACACTCTGGGCTGGAAAGCACACTGCAGCCGGTCAGTATCAGTCAGGCTGGGAGCCCACCAACAGAACTCCCAGTTTTTCTCATTCAGGAGAGCTATCCATCTGCCTCAGATGGGTTGGTCTTTAAGACCACACATTCCCTCCACAGTTTGCAGCTTAGCAGCTGCCAAGCTGTAAAACGTTTCTATCTATGCTGTCTCTCCCCCCACGATACCCACACATTATCCACTGCTCTTTCCCCTTTGATTCTACTCTACCTTTGATGCACAATCCCTTCACTCAGGTACTAGTGCTTTGGTTTCAAATAACTTTTACTTCTCTTGTTTTACTAAAAGAGAGCAAGTAGCAGCCTGCTCAGCTTCAAAGTTTGCTAGATGATCCAAGTGCCCTGGGAGCAGAGTATGCTTAGAGAAGAGTCTCATCTCACAGGCTGAAGGATGCACAGCTTGGTCAGTTAGTTGGAAACTTTTCCTGCCCCTCTGAGATGGGGCTGGTCATCCTGTAGTGTTGTGGCTCACAACAGGCTGCTGCTGATGCCTCCCTTCCAGGGAATGGAAAGGCCTTCCTCCCCATAAGGATACAAGACCTCTTACTTTTATCTTTTTAATGACTGAGGAACAGGTAGTGCAGTTTTTTATTTAAAAATGCCCCTTCTGCTCCTACAAACCTACTCAATTCTTCCCAAATAAACTGTAACCAAATCAACATTCCAAGCATACAACTTTTTCCATAAGTTTTTGTACTGAAATATTCTGTAGCACTATGGCCTAAAGAATAGTGCTTCATTTTTTGATATATACCTCAGACTACAAGTGACAGGGCTAACATGAGCAAGGTAGGGAGGACAGAAGGATATGCTATCAATGTCTTCCTGCATTAGCTCATCTATCTTCCCAGTGCTCAGCTCAGGAGTACAATCACCATGTTTCCACACATGCATGCCGCCAGGCTTCCATGCTCAATTATGTCTTTACTTCAGTTTTCACAGGATTGCTTTCTATCAGCACACAGGAATCAGAGAGAAAAGATAAACCTTGCATATTTTGTTTTATAACTAGTAGTATGTACTAAAAAAAAAATACTTCAACTTTTGAAGACAAAAACACTTTCTTTAACATATCCAGAAAATTACTGGGAAATGTGATCAGAAATGCCTTTACAAGACCCATTTTCCTTTTCAACTTATAAAATGTCACTTAAATAATGTATTTTTTTAAATTTCAACTCCATCTGATTCCACAGTCCATGCCACTAGAATAAAAATTACAATAACTGAAGAATGGAGTTTTCATATTTTATTCAAGCAGCAGCATTTTTGCAACAGATGAGAAGTACTACAGGATATATTCCAGTCAGCAGCCCACTAGATTTCACAACTAATTACAAAACACACCCACTTATCACCCATTTCTAATTTGAAATGGCACCTCGCCTCAGTCCGAAGTCAAGAAGCAGCACTTCTCTCTGTATCAGAATCTTTCAGAAATCCAGTGAACTCATTCAACCTGAAGTGACATATGTGACACAGCTAACAGGAATAACAATAATGAAGCCTTTTTGTGGACATTTTGAGACCTGATAAAACTGAAACATAGATGTATGACAACTAAAATCTACCCCGTCTGTCCTGAGTTCTGAGGCCATCAACTTCAAGAAAGCTTTACTCTCACGATGAAAGTCACAGTTCAGGAAAGATTAAAAATACTCCTGAGAATGAATTGAAGCATGTGTACTCGTGCCTAGGTACATTGCTTACCTTTGCAAACATGAGAGTCAGCTTGCCAACTGCCAAAGCTGTTGCTGTTTTGACTTTAGAGCTCTCAGGCCAACATACATTTGGACACAGAGCAGAAGGTTGAAGGCAACTTCTCTTCAACCTCTACTGATCCTCACAGGCTTTAACACTTACTCTTTTGCCCAGCCTCTCCAATACAAGCTACTTGCCTGTAACAGAGGTGGCACATGCATGGCTGCCCTGCTACTACAATTTCAGGCAGCTATGGGAATTGAAGTGTGTTGCTTCCAGTGACTCCAGACGCACTAAAGCACCATGGATAAGAGGAACAATACAACAATTTTAAGCTGTTTCCATATACTGGATTAGTATCTTCTGTAGCAGATTTCACCACAAAAATAGCTGAAGTGTTCTAAAGTATACTTTACTATCTGGCCAAAATTGATTAAAGGTAGCTCCCTTGCTTTTCACAGAATCACAGAATGGCCAGGGTTGGAAAGGACCTCAAGGACCGTGAATCTTCCAAGCCCCCCTGCCACATGCAGAACCACCAACCTCCCCATTTAATACCAGACCAGGCTGCCCAGGGCCCCATCCAACCTGGCCTCAAACACCTCCAGGGATGGGGCATCCTCAACCTCTCTGGGCAGCCTGTTCCACTCACCACTCTCTCTGTAAAGAATTTCACCCTGACATCCAACCTAAATCTTCCCTTCCTCAACTTCAAACCATTTCCCCTTGTCCTGCAGTTATCAACCCTTTCAAAGAGTTGATTCTCCTCCTGTTTGTAGGCTCCCTTTAGGTACTGAAAGGCTGCAATGAGGTCACCCCACAGCCTTCTTTTCTCCAGGCTGAACAAGCCCAGCTCCCTCAGCCTGTCTTCATAGGGGAGGTGCTCCAGTCTCCTGATCATCTTTGTGGCCCCTCCTCTGGACCCCCTCCAACAGCTCCCTGTCTTTCTTGTATTGGGGGCTCCAGACCTGGATGCAGTACTCCAGATGGGGCCTCACAAGAGCAGAGTAGAGGGGGACAATCACCTCCCTGTCCTTGCTGGCCACCCCTCTTCTGAAGAAGCCCAGGACACCATTCGACTTCCGAGCCGCAAGGGCACACTGCTGGCTCATGTTAAGCTTTTCATCCATCAGGACCCCCAGGTCCCTCTCTGCAGGGTTGCTCTCAAGGACCGCTCCTTCCAGTCTGTATGGATGCCTGGGATTCCTCCGGCCCAAGTGCAAAACTCTGCACTTTCCTGTGTTGAACCTCATCAGGTTCACACAGGCCGACCTTCCCAGTCTGTCAATGTCCTTCTGAATGACATCCCTTCCTTCTATCCTATCAACCACACCACTCAGCTTGGTGTCGTCAGCAAACTTGCTGAGGGTGCACTCCATCACTGATGTCATTGATAAAGGTGTTAAAGAGCACCAGTCCCAAGGTGCAGTACTGTAATCCTAAAGTAGAGACTGGATAAGGAGGAGCTTGGTTACTCATGATGTGTTTGCAGCTACATAACCTGAAAAATATACAGATGAAATAGACAATCCTACTTTGAATGTTCCATTATTCATAAGCCGACTAAATTCCTTTTAGATTTTAACACATTGTTTTCTTTTCAAACCAGAGATTTCTAAACGTCACAACATCACCAACTTTGCATAAAGCATGTATCTATTTTTGTTGTAGTAAAGCTTTCCCCACCCCACCTACTGTCTCCTCAAAAGAGCCTGCAACTCATTCCAGTTTCTGAGAAGATAATTTCACAGTCCTACTGTATGAGAGAAATAACTCACTCTCTAGATCAGAGAATCAAAACTTTCTAACTCAGCTGCTGAGCATCACTCAATGTAGGTGCAGGAAAGCTTTCGCCACTCACTCGTTGCTGAATTCTTCATATGATTTGTGTGAGATGAAGCAAAGCATCTGCAAGTGTCACACAAACAAAATGTTACACACTTCTTTTTTCTAGACTACTTTTCAATTTTCCATTCACTTTCTCCTTTCAACTCTGCCATCCCTTTTTTTTGTTTGTTTGTTTGTTTTCCTATGTGCACATATCAGAATTCTTACAAAAAGGACATCTTACATTCTTTGTTACATTCTCCAGCCCACAAGAAAAACTAAGCTAAGCTACTGGAGCAAAAAGACCAAATAAAAACATACTGTGTGTCTGTGTGTGTTTGAGATCACCTTAACCGAAACTAAGGGAGTAAAATATTCTGGATGTCTGATGCTTGATATTACACTGTATTCTGCAATGAGGAAGAGATCTGCTAAAGCTGACAGGAATGTTCATGCAATGCATTTCTTTTCCATTCCCACCTCAGAAAAATCATCAGGTTTTTTAAAACTCCATATATATTGTTTCTATATTCTTTTCCAATTCATCATTAAAGACCAAGAAATCTTGTATGCAGAAGAAACCAGACTACAACTGCTAATTTACCCATACAGAGGAAAATATTTATCATATATCCTTAACTTTACCATTATTAGGAATATACAGAAGCCCATAATTAGAAGCTAAGTTTCTGTTCTGGAGGTTTCTGAAAACGCTACTAATTTTAACACAAACATCAATCTACAACTGATTTAACGAGTGCACAAATTATACTTAGAATTATTTTTAAAGGAACAATTTTTTACGTGCTTTTCTTCACAGGCTCCTCTCTGACTCAATGGGAGCTAAGAAACATCAAAGGCTAAATTGCTCATGAGACTGCCTGAAGGAAAAGGTTCTTTCAGGTCAGCACCAAGGGTAATAACATTCACCTCAGCCTCAGCAATTAAGGAAATGGTTTCCCTCTCTGCAGGCATCAGTCTCTCGAAAACCAAAGGAACAATGTATTCAACACAAGCATGAATGAAATGTTGACCATATTAAAAAAAAACTAAAAATACACTTGGATAACAAAAGAGTTTTTTGGAGGGGAAAAAATGAGTAGCTAGGCAATGCATTAAAATTATTTCCCTGGCTTCTGTTCAGATGCTGTCCAAGCACAGTTCATTGTTTGGCATGTCACTTCCATCCCCTCACTTCACCTTCACTCTCTCACTCAGCTAACCGACAGATAAAAACGCAGAGCCTTATTCTAGCATTCAGCAATATTAACCCAGCAGCCGGAAGCAAAACGGGGGCTTTCCTGATTCATAAAGAACTTGTGTGATCCCTGTCAACCAAGGAAAGGCAAAAGCTCCCCATCAGACCAAAACAGCTGGTGCTTGGAGGTTCACTCGCAAGGAAGACGTATGGTGAGCTGTGGCAAGAGGGCTTGCCTTCCTGCACCTGCTTGTTCCCACAGAAAGGGGCTGCTAAGGGGGACAGGGAATGCTCACTGACACGCATTTCAGCAGCCTGAGACTCTTTACATAAATGGTGGAAAATTATTTTACATTTCATGTTCATATCAATGAATTGCTTTGCTGCTGCTCAGGTCTCTTTAAAATGCACAGCACTGGTTCCCCTCAGCCATCTGCCACTAACACACGGCCAGAACAGAACACTGGCACACATTTCACACATAGGTAAGGAAAGAAGAAGGGGAGGGAAAAACACAGGTAAAACAGGAGACACAGATCCTGCTTGACAAAAAACCCCAGCACCCTATCAAGTCACAGAAGCAGCACCATAGAGCAGGTGGCCGCACACAGCCACTTCACTGCCCTTCTCAGCATGTTGTTCAGGTTTGAACAACACGCCTGTGCTAGTGAGCACACTGACAACTAGGGGGAGACCTTGTAAGCCTCAGTTGCCCTCAAAGCCACCAAAACGGGGAAGGGAATTGGGCAGGCAATCCTTTCCCTCAGTGCAACATGACCCGGCTGCTGGGCGCAGTGCAGCCAGGCAGTTTCCCTGGCAACAACATTGCTTTCTACCAAGGATTGTCACTTAGCACAGTGAGCAGCGTTGGTCAGACAGCACATCGCATCTACCTTGGACATGCCTGCAAGAAGTGAGGCCCAGCCACAGCAAAGGATTAAGAAAAATACTGTACAAGTCTGCCGGGGCAGCAGGTGCTCCAAACTCCCAGCATATCATCTGGCAGCAGCAGCCTGCTGGTACCTCAACCAGCAAAGCTGCCATCATTTCTCACGAAGCCACGGGGTTGTTTTCTTCACAATTGCTAGCGTCAAATAAACAGCTAAATATATCTGCGCCAGATTTTGTTATAGAATCATTAAGGTTGGACAAGGCCACTAAGATCACCAAGTCCAACCTCCGGCCCATCCACACCTGAGCCATATCCTCAGTGCCACATCTCCACAGCTCTTGAATACTCAAGGATAGTAACTCCACCGTCTCCCTGGGAAGCCGGATCCAATGCATCACCACTCTAAGAAGAATTTTTCCCTTACATTCATCTTGAACCTCCCTGGCACAACTTGAGGCCGTTACCTCTTCTCCTTCTTCTGCAAGGAGAGACTTAAGTTTTCCATACACGTTGTCACCTCGATAAATATCACAAATGAAAAATTAAAAATAAAAGCAGAAAATATCTAAGCTGCTTATTTTTACACACACTTGTTGGTTGATGAACACATAAAAAAGGCAGTGAAAATACATGGTGCAGCATGAGTCTTCAAAAATTTTGGTCATAAGATCACCTGAAGAACTGGCAAGCTTAACCCTCACCAGTGATCACCTTGCCTCGTTTGGTCTCCCCAGCTTTTTCAGATGAAGAAACATGCACTTTTTTCCTTGAGATGCAAGAAAAATTTTGTTACACAAATCATTTGTGATCAATTGCTACTCCCAAAAAGAGTAAAAATTCAAATAAAGACTTGTACAAAATATTAGCGACCATCCATAAGACGCTTCACCACCTCTTCTTCAGCAAGGAGCAAGTTTCAAACTGGCCTTTTCAGGTTTTTCAAATGTAGCCTCCTGCCCAAGAGAAAGCCAAGTCAGAACCACTGAACAATTGCTAACAGAATGAAGAAATTTGGTCAAGAATCACAACTAGCCAAAATAAATGAGGCTGTTTCTAAACTCGTCTTGCCATATATAAAATGTTTTCCAAGAACATACTGCTATGACAAACAATAGATAATTTCAGCATCAGTTGAATATATATAGCTCCAACCAAATGGTTGTCACACCATAACAGATAGCTTCATTAGAAAAGAACATTTCAGGCTTCACTAGAAGACAGGCACTCCAGAAATTATCTGCTACTCAGGTTTGCAGAGACCCAATTATAAATCTAATTCTTGACCGTTTTGGGGGGGAAAAAAAAAATCATTAATTTTGATGAGCTGTAGAAAATCTTCAGATTTCATGATCTCATTTTAATAAAGAACAATGCAAAACAGATATTAACTTTACCTCTGGAAGAACACACAAGCATAAGACAAAAGGAACAACTGTAACAGTCTTTGAATTTAAGCTTATAATGGAGATAAGCTATCTCTTACAATGGAAGACATCTTTAACAAACAATATTCTACAGAGGCAAAGCAAAAGACTGTATGTAGGAAGAAACTAACTCTTGACGGGGCTGTGAGAAAGGAAAGAAGATAGCCTCTTGTTATGTACATTTACAGCGTTCCTTCCACTGCAAGTTAGAGAATTCTAAATGAAATCTGTGAAGGAGAAAGATAGATCTCTATTTACCAATACCTCTGCAGAAGGAATTCAATCTGAAAGGACTGTTGTGATCTCCAGCAGGAAGCAAACAAAGAGCTTTACCCCATTTCAAACACTGCAGACTATTAAAAAGTAAATGCAAAATCACAAAACAAGGGATTTGTATATATTAAGTTACCTACTGCATTTTCATCTGAATATATTAGCAATTCACTTCTTCCCTTGAAAACAAGTAGATAGATTTCCTTTCTCCTCACTTAACTTCTGACTAAGACTTAAGACTGTCTGGAAGTTCTACATCTAGCCTAAATCAGTGTTCTCTCATCACCTTAACTCACATTCTAAAAGTAAAATACAAGGAGGAAAAATTTTAGTTTACAGCAGAAGTCTGCCACTCCTACTCATATATTTATAGCATCAGGGTTGAGCACAAGGGTAAGAATTTAAAATAACAATAAGGATGTTAAGGACTCCGAAGTCAAGGAATCAGAATTGACAGCATAATAGGCAGAAAGAAAAAATGTATTCCAACAACGCAGAGAAAGTCACAATGCAAATATCCCACTACCTGTGAAAGCCATCTGAAGCACTGGAAGACTAGAATCTTCATTAGTAGACAGGGTTAGCTTATTTCAAGATATTCTCAGCCAATGCAGTGCTACGAGTGAGTATTCTTATTACAAGCTTTTACAGAGAACAAAAGTTTAGATCTCTGAATTCTTACTGATGCAAAATTTCCTGAGGCCGTTCTTGTTTTTAATGTGGATTTTTCAAGTTGGTGGTTGGTGGGTTTTAAAGCACTAGTACTATACTTTCAACATGAAAGAGAGTTATTAAGCTGAATGTATGGAGTTGTGTCTTTTTTAAACAGATTAAAAATAAGATGCACTTTTTGAAACATGCTGTTGGCTTTTTGTTTTGTTTTGTTTTGTTTTTTACTATAATACCAAAAACAAGGAAGAGATTTGCACAATCTAATTAAATTTATTAAATCAGAAAGTTTATTTATCTCCAGAAGGAAATTCTTGAAGAACTGCTTGTGACACTCTAATACATAGAAATCTATTCAGAGCACTTCTCTTAGCAATCAGAAGGGCCTATCCACACATTCATTCTTACACTCCTTCATTATCTTGCTATCTATATCATCTCAGTGCCATGGAGCACATTTCATAGAAACTAGGCTGTCCGCCTTAGAATTGGGAAATGGGATTTAGAAGCCCCAAATACAGTTACTGAGGGATGCCATACAGTTTCAAGTTTCAGCTCAGCCAGTATAATTCTTTTGGGATGAAGTCAGAGAGTAGGACAGCATCTCTCCTTACAGGTGATGCTCATCAGCTGTCAGGACTGAACACATTATTTCAACTCCAAGGAAAGCCTGGAGAACTTAAAATGAAGAAAACAGAGAGGGGAAAAAAAAAAAAAAATCACATCTGTCCTCAGGAGACCTCAAATAAAACTTACAAAAATCCATCTACAGGTCTGCCTGCAGTATTGCCAAGGGATCTCTATTCTTTCTAGACAAGCAGCCAAAGAATAAAACTTTTTTTTTTTTTTTTAATGAGGTCTGATTAAAATTTAACACTGTTAAATAACATATCTAGCAGCTCAGCAGCCTACTTTTATAAATGTTAAGTGGAAATTGCAAGACAAGTAGCATCTTTAAAGACTGGCTTTTTTAGGAATCTGAAACAACGCAGAGGAATATGATCTATGCCACAGTTCTAAAAATTTGAGCCACTACCTGCTCATTCCTATCTCAATTGTCACAACATATTGCATAAATGTGGCAATGTCCAGGAGCCTTTCATTACAACTTCGCTATTCTAAGCTGAAAAGTTCTGTCTGAAAGCATTTAACCAAGGTTCAAGATGGAACACGCAGCCAGAGTTCACGAAGTGACCCATATATCACGTTCTTCAGTTACCACATTAAGCTCTATATCTGTGATTAAATGCAAAACAGAGACTAAAAGTCTTGAGTGCTTAGCAACAACTTTTGAGCACAGATAGCATGTAAAGTACCATGCAATTCTGCCTACAGCCTATGGTGGATGCTGCAAGTTATACTCTGGAGGTGAATTCATTTTACTATGGAAGCCAGGGAATGCTGTCATTGCTACCATCAGCACGCTCTTGCTTTCTTCTGTGTTTGTTTGCTTTCTCAAGGTCTGTGAGCTGGAATAGCTTACAGCACTGTACAAATGCAAAACTGGACAGATTAGAAAGAGCTGTTTAATGCAATAGGTGAGAACAGGGCAGAATGTCCACCACAAGAACATTTCAATTGAGCAGCTGAACAGCACCAGTACTGTGTGGTGCTGCCCACTTTGGTCATTCCCACTGAAGGCTTCACAGGATTTATCTGCTGTGACCATGGCTGGAAAGGGAGCTCATGTGTTCTGTACTCTGCTGAACCCATAGAATCACAGTCACAGAAGCACGTAGGTTGGAAAAGAACTTGAAGATCATCAAATCAACATCATCTACCACATCCCATCATTGTACCTTGTCCCTCAGCATCACATTCATATGTCCCTTAAATACCTCCAGCCAAGTAGATCACTGCAAAACTACTCTCAGGCTTAAACATAAAACTAACACTGCTAGACTTCTGAAATTTTCAGTTCTCTAAACTGTCTACATCACCACCAAGAGAAAGAGTTGCTGGCAGAAAAGGCAAACAAGTTCTAGGCACATCACAATACCATGATCACTCACCTTTTCTTCATACTGTTCCAATATCAATGTATTACTTTTCTACACAACAATTCAAACAAAAATGAACCCAAGTAGATTCAAGACTGCATTCTCCGCCTCGCTAAGCAACTGTCAGTTGCCACACACAGGATCCAGCCCAAGGTAGAAATGGAACCTGTCCTTTTTAAGGACGTTTTGCTTTTGACACCACACAGTAAGGAAGGGGTCTGAGCAATAAACCAACAGCATTCTGATGCTGTATTTATTTCATAAAGGCAATTCACACACCCATCACTGCCCTGTTGTCTACCAGGAGGCCTGTGTGGATGGGTGGTACAACCTTTCCTCAGCATGATGGCATCCAGCACTTCTAACGTAGCTTTGCGATTCTACACCCAGAACTGGTGTGGGCATCCCATCTCCTTTCATCACCTGAGATCCAAAGTTCAAGATGGGGAAGCAGTTCAACTATCTCCTTCCCTGCCCCTCCTCCCCCTCCAACCCTCATTTTGTTAGTTTTTTTTTTTTTAACCTAATTAGTAGCAATCCTTCCACTTAACAAATGTTTAGACTTCCAACCTCCACCAGTTTAGACTCACTCTGATGGAAGCTGAGGACATAAGAACCTTGTAGGACTTGGCAAAAAAACACAGGAAGAAAACAAAATGAAAGATATTTCTTTCGACATAAGCTGAATACAGTTAAAATAATTATGCCTAAGAAAAATAGAATTTTTTTTTTTTTTTAAGTGTATTTTCCCCTGCATTAGCTCTCTCCTACAGTCAGGACGCAAAGAAATCTATCATATACCAGAATTCTTCCCAAACTGACTGTTTTGAGCTCCATGGAGAAAAACAAGAGGCAGCAGAAGAAACAGAACTCTGAAATGATCTTTTATGGTTCATTTCACCATTTCCTCTTAAACTCAAGCAAAAATCCTTACCGTCACTCTTGTGGGGTTTTCACTGCTTTTCTTCAGTGTTTATCATTCAATCTACGTAGGTCCCATTTTTTCAGGTAATTTTGGCAGGTCTCACTGCTCACTTGAGATGCTTCATTTTTGTGTGTACTGTAATTTTATTCTGAATGTCACCTCCAGCAGGATAAGAATTGCAAGTGAAGCAAAACATGCTCAGAAAAGTCTGCTCAAACTTTCAAACCAAGGTCTATGGAGCAACATGCTATATGTTTTCTCCCCTGCATCTGAATGCTGTATGAAAGAACCTCAGAATCCTCAACACCATGCAACTGTCTCACGCAAAACAGCAAGCATCCTGACTCATAGGACAGGATGGCTTTGATTTTCTAAGGTAAAAGAATATGTTTGTGGACGTTTTTATGTGTAGAATGAAAGAATAAAAAGGGCACTGCGAAACCACGCTGCAAAACAAGTATGTGCACTGGGAGCAGGGCTTGTGGGGAGAGGAGAGGAAGAAAGGCTCCCAGCTGTGCCAGCTCTCTGCTCCCGATGCTCTGTAGGACAGTGCCATACTGTGGCCGCTCGGCTTCGCTGCTGCTGTGCTCTGCAGTCCCTGCAGGTACAGTAGGCCTGCTTCCTGACCCACTTTCCTCACCAATCTCTATTTAGCTCTACGCTAGTGATGCTCCTGGCATGACAATCAGATACTGCAGCCTGCAGTGCAGTTCGTTACAACACATTCACAAACGCCTAGTAAATCCAGTGGAAAAGTACTGTATCAATAAAGCCTAATTAAACTGAAGGCATTTTCATAAACTTATGTCAAATGCAACAACAACTACAAAGTGCTCCCCTGAGATTTAAAAGGTATCTTTTTCTTTTAAATCTGCTAGGCATGAAGTAAATGCAAAAGATCTTTTCTCCCCAGGGTCTCTGAAGGGAGAAAGCTATTAGAGCTAGTACCTTTGCTCTGGGTTAGCTCATTGATCTTATAACTTGCGCCACTTAACACCTGCCACAGTTCCTCCCACAGTCATTTATTTCTCCAGAGAAGGGCTCCACACCTCAAAGTCCAGTTGACCTGTAAATTAAACCTCAGCACAGCTATTAGAGTTATCTTCTTACATGTGCTAGAACAAAATTCCTCCCTCAGATACTATCACCTGCAATTAACTTCAGGTTTTACTTGAATATTCATGGATCAAGGTAAAATTTGTTTCAGGACATGCACTTCACATCAAGGAGGACAGTTCTGATTCAGAAGATCTGATTTTTATTATTATTTTTTTAAATCATGAGACCAAGTAACTGAAGGCCAACCACATTCTACATATGTGCAGAAAAGAAGCAGTAATCTTCCTTCCTCCAGAGGGAAATAATCTAACCAATGGCTGTAACCCAGACCTCAGCTAAAAAATTCATCTTCCCAGCCCATACATTTTACGGCAGTTCGTTACAATAACACATGTCTGTGCTTCCTTCTTGTGCACCCAGGTTAGCTGCAGATTCCTGTAGTGAATGGAGCCAATGCAAGCAGGCCATACACACGCGGTGACAGCATTTTTCATGTAAAGGCACTGAAACACAAGATGTGTAAGGGTCTCACCAACCTTCTCTTTGACACAACGCTGTTTCAAGTCAGTGGAATATTTTTGTACTTGCAGAACTCCCCTCCTCATCAGAAACATGCATTGAGAATTACTCAAAACAGTGACACCAAAGGATTTTGAATTAGTAATCTTAAGATTAGAAACAGTGAATTCAAAAAGTTTTAAGAAGAACATTAATGGTGTATGGTTAAACACCAAATGGTGTATCTGAGACAGACATTCTGGAGCAGTGAATGGATTGCAGGAGTAGATCATTTATCGAGGGCATTACGCAAGGGAGAGAGCCTGGGGGACAATCATTCACAAAGCAACCCAGGGTACTTGATGGACAATCACAAATTCAAAACCTTGCTGGAGTTTATTCATATACAATACAGCCAGTTTTGCAGAGGAATAAGAAATTGCTAAAAAATTCTTGTAGTTTGGCACATGCCACACAAACCAACACTGTTTTTTATTTGCACTATCGTAATCACACTCATTTACTGAATCAACTACAGAATCCCAAAAACGGACCCCAAAGTGCTTATGTAAAGATCTCTGCAGCAACTAGTCTGATTATCCATTAAATGGGGTGATGCCAGCCAACAGCAGGAGAAAACAAAATTAAACATCTATCAGAATGTGCAATTCATCCAAATTTCATACCACAGGCACCTATAAATATATGAGTCATTATAATAATGTACAAGGTAATTATATTTCATCACTCATTACCTTGACCCATGGACGACCTCTAATCTTCAAATGGAAGACAGAATCCAGACTTGCATTTTTATGACTAGGAACTCTGCAAGGAGCATAGCTTACATAAAGCAACATCTTTAGTAGAGCAGGCACAGAAGAAACTCAATGTTGTCAATCTACTGCAGATTTTACCTTTTACCTGCCTATGGCCTGTGACACCACCAGTGACAAACAGACCACATCTTTCACTGGAATGCTCAGCCTGGGGCCAGATGGTGCACACCTTCTCCTGGAGTGCTTTGTGTGTAATAATACTGCACAAGCAGGCAGGAATAATGCAGGACATAACAAGGTAGATGCGAATCTATCCCAGCTCAAACCCTGCAAACAATAGTTATTTGAGGGTATGCAGTCTCTTTGCTGCTACTCATGCAAAAGTCCCAACAGCAAAACGAAGAGATTATTTTGATGCTTTGTTGCTTAATAAAGAGTTGGTAGGCTCATGCTTCAGGGAGTCCGAGGCAAAAATTCTGGCAAAGCAGAATGAACAATTTTTCCCAGATAAAATTCTATGCTTCAAATAGCTTTTACTGAACCACAGGCCACAAAACTAAACCTAGACCTCAACAAGCCACTTCTCTAATCTCATGCCCACCAGACAATACAGAGGATACATGGTGAAGCTCGGGAGGACAGAAAGAGCAAAGGAATTGCTATATTGGATCAGTCCACTTCAGTGACAGCTGTTTCACAGGCACACAGCAGAAACTCTCAGCAGACGGCCACAGAATAAACTTACAAGTTTATTCTCAGGGTCCATAACTTTATACCTTTGAGCATGAAAGTTTACATCTTTTCAAGAGAATACAGAAGTTTGCTTCCTTTTCCCCTGACAATTTGGATATTCTCAACATGAGCATCCAAACATTTATTGACCCCTGCTATATTTCCTTCTCTAAAGCGTTTGTTATTGTTTCTTTGTTGTCGTTTTTTAATCAAACAACAACTCTCTAGGAACCCAAGAATGTAATCTGAATTGTTCCTGCCTGAATATCTGGTAGTTGAAACAATTTCAACTGTAAAAACTGAATGGATTCTGGTTCACACAGAAAGCTACATAACTAATAAATACCTGGCAAATCAAGAAAGAACTTTAGGGGACGTAACCTAAGAAGTAAGCATTAAATTCCCTCTTAGTCCTGCAGCATGGAGTCAGAGTAAGAAGAAAACCACAGCAAGAAGTATTAGTTTCAATGGTTAATTTCAATATTACGGTGTTTAGTATGCTGACTCTTGGTTCATTTGCAAATAGGCACATGCCCATGGGAGTGGGATCTCAGATCATTCAGCACCATGGCAGATTTCCAATTCTTGGCAGGAGGGTTGCTTTCCTCCATGAATCAGCAACTGTCCATCAAACTACAATCTGTGAAGAGGAAAAACCCACCTCATGAGCATAAGCTACGTGCACGTACATGTGTATATATCCAAGAGAGGATGCGCTGGTCTATGTATACAATCCACACACGAGGATTACCATTTGCATAGACAACCACATCCATGCTCTTAAAGCAAACAAAAGTGATTTCTCCCAACTTCTGCCTTCATAAAATACATTGATAATGCACCACATCATTTGCACTGTAAGACTTTGAATGTTATGGTAAACAAAAACATCAACCCATCTTATTTACTGCTTTTCCCCCAGCAGACGGCTCCAGGTTCCACTCCCACTGTGGCCAACTGGAGCACAGCTGATGGCTTGCCTGCTGCAGAAGAACAAGCTACATTTGCATTTAGAAATGATGCTTACCAGTGAATGTTTCTAAATACCCATCAGCAAGGAAAACAAGCAGCAAGAAAGTTACATTTGAAACATCTTTGTGAAACACGCTCCAGAATTTTAACAGCTCTCTAAAATATTAGGTAAATACTTCTGAACACAATAGCAAACGAGGTGAATGCTGCCCTAGTAAGATGAACTTATTCTCAGAAATACGCTGACAAGCAAATCAGACACTTTGGAAATACATTACAGAAAAGCGTGTACCAATAATTCCTCATTTTATTCCTTCCGTGTCTGTCTCTCTCTGATACACAAGAGATTGCAGTACTCTTACTGTACAGCACCACTGCACCGATATTAAATAACAGCAGTTCTGCTGGCTCAGAAACGCCACTCTTTAAAGAAGGCTGAGGGACAACTACTATGATCCGAAACCCACTGCTCACATTCAGGAATGATTCACAACTTGAACTGCTAGCAAAATTACAGCCTAATCAAGGGCTCAAGTAGTTGAGCTCCTCATTGTTTCCTTTGTTTGAATTATATGTCCAGGGCGCTGCAAAATTTACCAAAACTGTATCTCTTTCCCAGAAAGTAATCATAAAACCTGCACCTCGTGGATACAGATTAATGATTTGAGGCTACACATAAATTCTCTCAATAAACTGCTTGTGTTTCTTGCAGCATTAATTTGCACATGGGCTGAAGCTCATCGAGTACAGAACAGCCAAGTTACCAAACTGCAGCAATACAGATGAAGGGGAAGCACTTCTAAAAATGCAAAAATGTATGTTAATATTATTAGATACATAAGGGCGATCCATGTTTACACAGCTCAAAACTGGATTCAAAGCCTATTTTAATAGCCAACTGTTTCAACTTGCACGTAAACAAACATACTGCATTTCTTCATTAGCTGGAATTTGCTGCAGTCTGTCAGCCATCTGTACTGTCTTGCATTCTGCTCTCTGCTCAGAGCACCGCTATCAAATGTTGGTGATATAGCATTGCTCTCTTTGGAGACATCATGACTACACTATAAATAGTTTAGAGACATAAAATGCTATTTCTTACAGTTCTCTTAATATCAGTGTTCTCAGATTGTATTAGGTTGTTCGCTTTCTCATCCAATTTTGGTTCTCCATGGCTTTTTGAGGTAAGAGATTTAATTTTGGTGCTCTCAGAGGCGCAGAGCAAAAACTGCAGCCCAAGCACAACTTTATTCAACTTGTGCACCCTCCAACTCTGGGCTGCAGAGGCCGACGCCTCCAGCAAAGCCCTGCAAATATCTGCAGTGCAGTCACAGGGGTGGCTGCTTAGCACAGCATCCAGGCTGGTGCCAGATCAGCTGCTTGGGGTGCCAGTAGCAGCCATGGGGAAGACATCATCCAGAAAGCTGAGCGGTATGCATGTGCTATTTGCAGATTTCCAATGGCAGGTGATGGCATCTTTAGAAGAACACAGCACAAAAACCCCACATATCTTTGAAGGGCTTTTGTAGCTTGCCGAGTCATTTCCTTTTTTTAAGGAAGTGAGGAGAACTGGTGGTGAGGCAATGACAACACCCCTTATATTCCAGGTTTCTTTCTCCTAGGATCAGCCAAGCACTGGGATGCTACTTGTATAAGAAACAGCATTTGACCAATGACACAATACAAAGCACACAAGGTGCTTAATATCTACATTAGTTGTCAAAACCAAATGCTACCACTTCAAGAAGGTCTGTTTAGTTAATTTGGTCTTTAGTCTCTCAGTGGATGAGTTGATAACTTTCCTGGAAGGCCAATGTTCTGCCTCTAAGCTGACTCTACAATTTAAATCATGCTTTTCATTTCTGCAATGCTGCAAACCAGCCTTCTCATTTGAGAAGGAATTTGCAGCCCTCCAGGAATGGACTCATGCCATATTCGTGCAACACATCTCAGCTACCCCCACCAGGTGTGTCAGATCGGGGGGGAAAATCACTTAGTAAGAAGTCAAAGTACTATGCTTACTCTTACAGTGTGATTTCTGTTTCATTTCTCAGCTTCTGGCTGAGGACAGCACGGTAGAAAGCTGTCTAATTTTATTACCCTGTCAGCCACATACACAGCTGAGCAGGACTCACTGACAGTCAAACCAGGAGAGCAAAAATTTGCCATCCAGTATTCCCTGATGGGAACAGACTCTTAGCATGCAATTCAGCAGAAAAGTTACGTGGGTTTCTAAAGAAATCCCCTCTGGAGAAGTTGTTTTTTTTATAGACATAGCTTCTAGTAAAGCTGTCACTGGAAAAGCTGCCCTTTTCCTAACTCGTCATCCTTTTCTGGAACAGCAGCATCAAAAACGCCCATGTCCTTGCATCCTGATCGTTTTTAGCAGAATTTTGCTATTAAATGCTATTAAACAAGTCAAGCTGCAGGCTTGAAAGCAGGCTGCTAGGCAAACTCACTGCCACAGAGTGCTTCTGCAAAGCTGCAAAGTGCTACTGCTGCAGTGAGGAAAATTAACTCAGACATGCAAGCATTTAGGGGACAGGAAACAAAACAATTCCTCCAATTATTTCTTTCTTCTGTATCCACACTTACTAGGCACTAGATTCAAGGAGGTCTGGGGGGATAACAGGAGACAGGTCTGCTCAGTACTGCCACAGAAAGAACAAAAAAATGCAATACCATTTTCTAAATATTCCAACTCTGTTTTGGCACATCATACCTCAAAAGCAGTCTGGCATGGAAATTTCAGGCATGTATAACTCAAGAGCCCTTGACAACATCTAATGCACAGGCTGCTCATCATACACTGAGGTACTTATTTTCAGCCTTCACCTTGGAGCACGAAAGAATCAGTTTTGTCAGCACCAGAAAAGTTAGTAAATTCTGCCAGATACATCAACATTATGCATTTCATCAAAGGCACCTTACGTACGTTGCAGAGATATCCACAACTCTGCAAAGTTCAGCATTTCAAGATTTCTGCCTGCTCCAAACAATGTGAAATCAGGTTGTGATGTTAGCCACCAAAACCTCCCTTCTCTATAAGAATAATTTGTGTTTTGCAGCTTTCATATCACTAGTGTGATTGCCAACGTAGAATTGCTTCTCCTTTGCCCACCTCACAGTTCCTAAAACACACTTTAATTTGGGGTGGAACCTTCTCAATTACGTTAATAAGTGCATTAGCCCTCTGGAGTTCTGAAGGCAGCACAACTTTGGGAAGCCTGCAAATCTGCAAGAGACATTCTTCATAGCACTGGACTATGGAAAGACAGCAATTTTGGAGCCTCTCATTATTACTGTTTTATTTAAATTTTTGAAAAAGCCTTCCATATACACCACAAACATCTAATCTCTCCTCCTTGCTGCTGTTAGGATACTTACAGAAAGAGGTCCACTACAAAGCATGCTAAATGGTACTGCTATTGTTTACTTTCTGTGTCCTCATATTATACAGGCCACAAAGTCCTTGAGAAATAGTTTTGCTTTTTTTTTTTTTTTAATTCCCTCTGTGTACCAGCTAGCCCAAGATTCTACATAGATACTCCAAGTCACTGTGAGAATACAAATAAAAGACATCTTACTTCAAATTGTTACTGAGAACTCCAAGAAAATTATATTCTACTGCCCAACACCAATGATCTGTGCCAATTATCACACTTGGGCTCCTTGGGCTTCATTTTGTAGCCCTCTGGAGCATGAATTCTATTTGTAGTCAGACTTTCCAACCTCCATTTGCAGTAGGTACCCAAACCCTTCACAGAAATGCTTTACCCACCATAAAAAATTGTCAAGTGCAATTCCCTTCCTTATCGTCTTCTCCAGGTGGAAATTTCAGGGAAATAAATACCAACTACATGCTATGCAATCAGCCTTGGAAAGCCGAGGCAGCTCTTAGAAGGAGACCAGTGCTTTGAGTGATTTGTGAATATAGGGCTCTTCAAATACTAGTGAGTTCATGCCAAAACGAAAGCTATGGCAGTGATGCTGCTCTTACACAAAACAGAAGAGATTCCTTGTAATTGTCTTGCATGTTGCAAAAGGAAAGTCAGAATTGTTTTTCCACAGAATTCACTGTGAAGCATTAAATTCAAACCTGAAGTAGAAAGTTCAGGCATAAATATACAAAAAATAGAAAAACAAAAGCCATGCAGCAGAGCTATTTGAGGATACTAAGCCAACTTAATATGTCGAGTTAACTGAGATGAAAAAAACTAGCTTTGTGCTTAGAGGTTTGTATACACCAGGCTAAGAAGAAAAATTAAAGGAACTTCTTCAGACAAGTGAGGATCCCTAAAAAGAACTGCAGACAGCACGCATGATTCCAGATGAGTAATACTGTAAGTGAGAAGAAACATTCAAGATTGATTCTCATGCATCTGGGCATGTCTTCTCCAAGGAACACTGTAATGATGACAGCCGCTTCGGTGTCACCTCTGAACAATGCGGTCTCCTTTCGGCTTCCTGTTTACCCTTGTAGAAGAACACAACCTTGCGGACATCAGGCTTTTTAATTTTCTGAAGAGCAGAGGCTGTGCTTTTAGTCAACTAATTTCAATAGTGTATCCATCATTCAGACTGGGCATCTATTAATACTCAAAACAGGGACTATGAGAAGGGCATAGACACACACACAAAAAAACTTACACAATGAGATCAAATCTGTCAGCGTAAGCTAGAGATGCTTAATTTGATAAAACCAAAGAGCAATTTATGCTGAAGAAGAGCATGCAACTAGAGAAACGGCAGAACAAACTCTGAAAAGCAAACAATCATTTCAAGCATCTCCATCGAGGGCTCTGACTTTCCGTGAACGTACAGATAGTTTAACACAGCTCCTTGACACATTTTCTGCTTTGCAGACTTTGGACAATAAAAAGAGTAAGAACAAAGAGGACAGCTAATGTTAGAGCTGCTGGGTTAAAACAAAATAACAACGAAGACCCACTGAACCATGAAGCTTTTTTTTTCCAAGCTGCTATTTCAGTTACAGCCTCCATCTCCACGAGCCAGTATAACAAATGCCAGCTTCTACCCTATCACTGAGTAATATGAATACCTTATTTTATCCAAAGGGGCACATTGAAAGCTCTGAACTGCTTACATAATTCTTCTATGCGTTTTCCTGCACCCAATATGTGTATTACAGCTGACAAGAGGAAAAAAAAAAAAACAGCCTGATTTCTTTAACTTCCCATTCTCTCCTTGGTTGCCTTCCCAGTAAAAAGCATCGCTTCTGCAACCTGAACTTATCTGAGCAATGCCCAGATAAGTTATTTAAATAATATGAAAAACCATTTCTCTGACAGCTTGCTATCTTACAGCATGGGACAGAAGCTTCGTATTTCTGAATTTTGAACATGTGTACAAACAACTTTTGAGGATAGATAACAGGATAATTCAGGTTTGACGGGACCTCAGGAGGTTTCTAAACCAATTTGCTCACAGGCAAGTCAGTTATTAGGTCTGACCACACTGTCTGGGCTTGGTCCAGGTTGGTCTCGTAAATCTCTAAGAATGAAAACAGTACAACGTCCCTGGGCACCACTGCATGATTATCCTTGTGGTGAAAAAGGTTTTCCTTGCATTGAGTACAGGCTTTTGTTCCAGATTGTACCCTCTGTTTCTCTGCCTCT
Organism: Tympanuchus pallidicinctus; assembly: GCF_026119805.1. Taxonomy (NCBI): domain Eukaryota; kingdom Metazoa; phylum Chordata; class Aves; order Galliformes; family Phasianidae; genus Tympanuchus; species Tympanuchus pallidicinctus. The sequence goes on from NW_026294747.1 coordinate 11,744,136, forward strand.
CAACTGACTCTGCTTCTTGAAGAACATCCTCATAGGCACTGGCAGGCAACTACTGCATGCCCCAGAAATCTTCTCTTTTCCTTGCTGAATAAATCTTGCTTGTGAGATTTTCACTAATTAGTTCCCGGTTGAAGAAAATGTTTAAAAAAAAAAAAAAAAAAAAAAAGGCCAAATACTTACTCAGGACAACTTGTATTTCCAAGACCACCAATACTATCCAACAGCAGAGTAAGCTTCCTACAGTTTAAAGATGAGTGGGCTGGTTTTGGTTATTATCCAAGAGAAAGTCAATTCAAAATAAGGAGCAGGCCTGGAAGTTTCCCACCTGAATGGCAAACTACTTCAGTAAATTTTAGCAAACAGAGTTAAAGTAGAACGCAGAGAAGCTTCAGCAACATTAAAATATACTGATTCAGGTTCACAACATTGCTGATAAAGTTCACTTTTCTCTAAGGATCTACGTACTGTTACTCCACAAATCTTCACAAGAATAAATTACACTTTCCAAGTGTTAAGGACACATTAACATGACATAGATCATAGAAAATTCAAATTTCAAATACTTACTGAATCCAATAGATCAGAGACCAAATCAGTATTAGAATGAAAAAGAGGCCTGCATTAACTGAAATAAAGCTCTCTGAAATGATTAAATAATTTTTCAGTCACTATGATAACATACATTCCAGTGACTTAGATATCACAGAAAGTCATTTAGACATAATTTCACTTCTAGTCGTTAACTGGAATGCATAACTCCCTGGACCAATTCCAGAAGATTTTTCAAATCCAATACAGAAAATTTCATGTCAGCCTGAACATCAACTAATAATCTGCACTATACCTCATGAACTGTGAGCTGTAACAAGACGGGCACAGCAATATGGCTGCACATTTTAAACCATCTTCATTCTTGCGCTCTTCAGTTGCGCTAAAAATCAGAAAGGACTTGGCAACAAACTTTCACTTCTCTCACCAACTCTTTCATCAAACAAGTTTAGACAATTCACTCACTTGTACCTAAATGACCAAAACAATATACTTATTCTTGCTTATAAGTTTAATCCTTTTAAAACACTTGCACTGCGCCAAAACCTGCTATGCTTAATCACCTTCAGTTTTCCCTTACATGTGAAATCAACTGGACTAATCAAGCACGCTGTGCATAGCTGAACGTAAAACCGGATGTTTGTCAAATGACAACAGAAATGTTGTTATCCAAGAGCATTTACAGAATACTTCTGAACACTTGAAGCTACAACATAATTGTGAAGCTGGCTTCAAAGCAAAGGATTGCCTAAAATGGGTCTCCAGTCTTGCTATTTGCATTCGGTATCAAAAAACAAAGTTTCAGGTTTTCAAGATTAAAAAAAAACCAAACATTTGTTTTCAAATTATCACAGTTCCGTCAAGAGCAACTTGCCTTAACGTATGTATCCAGCCTCTCACAGATGATCACTATCTTCACTGCCTAATGCATCTCACATATTGAAATATGACAGCCACCAGACACTGAGTGATTGTATGACAGCTCTGCTGGATGCTGTGAAGCCCTCCACTGACCTAAGTGTGCCCTTCCAGCAACACTGAACTTGATCAAGAAACTCCTGCAGCATTTCAGATCTCTAAGATCACAACAGAGTTGTGTTGTCTGCAAATACATACCAAAGGATTCTATACAGAAGATTACCTACACACTGGAATGCTTGCTGATTTTCTTTTTCTCTTTCTTTTCCCTTTTATTCTACTCTGGCCATCAGAGACCCAAGTACCAGGGCTTTCTCTTATCTAACCATCTGTGTTTTGCTCTCTCACTTTTGTTGGCTGTTTCCTTAAGGCACACTTTGAACAAGGCTGTTGATCAAAGACAGCTCACCCACACAGGTATTTTGCACTTCCTATCTATGGGGAAGTGACTCGGGGCAGAAGGCAGGGACAGAATGCTTTCAGGTTTTAGCACGGCAACAAAACAAGAGAAGCAGTACGGGTTCTCTGCAGCTTCTAGATGCAGTTGGGCTAACTGCAGACTTGGCTAATAAAAGAGTTTTGCTTAGTCACCTAAAACCACTGGTGCATTCCTCCTGCTCTTCCAGGCTCAGGCAGTTTGCCCTGCTATCACTGGCAATGTGCTCAAGGTGCTGGTCTAAAAATCTTCACTTGTCTCCATCCAGCAATGCAAGGCTTGAAGTCACTTACAAAGACAGGAGAGAAGCATTCAGGGATTTTTCTACACGTAGCAGAGGTGTAGAATACAATTATTGACCACCTTAAGCCTTCTATTCATTTCAGTGATCTGCCTGTGGGGAGCAGGGGAAATGTGCTGCTACACTGCCAGAGGAAGGAAAAGATTATTTAAAGACCAGGCAGGTCTGCTCTGAAACAGCTGAAAAGTCTGACGCTGATCCAGGGCAAACAAAGCCCCCACTGCAACTCACCTTGAGGTACTGCCCTTGGCTGAAAAATAGATTAGCGAGGAAAAAGGAAAAAGTGCCCCTTTGGGTTTCTGCAGAATGAGTTTCTTCTCTCGTCAAAAACAGTGCGAAGGAAGGAGGATGCACAGAGTGTGGAAAACGTGGCCCTGCTAATTTCAAAGCCCCAAGCATCCTTGTTTATCTGCAGTTTAAGTTCTGCTTTTCCCAAAACTTTTTCCAAAATAATGCACTGAAGTATGAAAAGGTTTATGACCAAACATTTTTGCAAACACAAAACAGCTGTGTCTGCAGCCCATCTCTCCCAGGTGCTGGGCCCAGCACTATGACAAATGGGAGCTGTGTGCCAGGCTTGTTCAGGTGCTGCACCAGATGGCTCTCAGTAGGTCTGAACAGGAACTACAACTCTCCTGGGCAAGAGAGCAAGAGAAAGGCACAGGGGAAAGCACTCAGAAACAAAATATCTCACAGGAAGCATCAGCTGAGTCCCGTGTAATGACTGCGCTCTTGCACCAGAGATCTTTGCTACATCAATTACGAGTGAAAGCAAATTACCTGAATTGTTGGGAGGCACGACTCAGACAAATGGAACACAACTGTGGGCTTTCTTACACCGCTTCTCTAAAATCAAAGTATTCCTCTTCAACTATACTTCAACTAAATTGCATTTAACAACACACTTGTGTTTTTACTACTTCTGACATCTGCCTTACTAGGAATTTAATTAAAAATAACTGAATGGCATTAAAATAGTCTGATTGAAGATCCAATCTGGGATTCACAGATTCATTTTTTAGCTCAAACGTAATAGGAAGTTAACGATACCATTCCAATTGTTTTAATGTTTCTGAATCATTTTCTCCCTGAACATCAGCCAACATACAGCACTGAATACAGAAGAAAATAAGCAAGAAAGACAGATGGATCCAAGCTTGAGTTGTTTCTCTTAGGGAGTGTATAAACATACAAGTGCATCACAACAAATCACATCTATCTAATGTGAATTAAAGGTTTTCAGAACTTGGTCCTGTTTTATCAAACTATCACAATTGAGCGCTCAGCCCAGAAATAACAAAAGAAGAGAAAGTAAGCTGTTCCTCTCTCAGCCAAAGGATTCAAAGAGAAAGCTGATGCAGTCTCACTCTCTGAAAGATTAAAAGACATGGAACTCGCACCACATCCCATTTCATGTTTCCATTTACACCTAACCACCTAAGTACAATTCTGCACATCCCTACATTTTTATTAACAGAGATCCCAGTGTAGCAGAGATCCCAGAAACAAATACTACATAGAATAAGCAGTATGAAATTGGAAAAGCTCTTAAAGATGCACAACAAAACTTAAAAAGTGACGGTCATCACAGATCTCCATTTCCTTGTTTAAGGTTTCTTCTATTTCCCCATGATACGATAAGCCTAAGATTTTGTGTCCTTTCAAAACAGAATTAAGAATAAAAAAACACAACAGATGTCACGACACCACAAAAAAAGAGATTGTGAATTTTTCTTTCATGAAGACTTAAGAACATCCCCTCCCACCACAACCCACATGATTTGCATTCCCAATGAAAACATCAGATTCACTTAGAAGCAGAAATCAATCTTCACGCTCTTAAGAAACTGGCATGCGGTTTCAAAATAATCTGTTCAAATACAACAAAGTTTGAGACAAGTTGACAACTACTAGCTCAAAATCAGATCATAAATAAGACTTAAGCTCCTGCATCCCCATATTACTGCAGGAAATAAGAATTATTTTAATGAATGTTCTCTTAGTCCAACAACCCACTCAGGAACATGAAGCAAAGGGCAGGATCAGAAGAGTTCTTAAGAGTTCTTACGACATGAAGAACCAGTTCTTTATAGCAATCAACACAGACCACTCCAGGTGAAAAAATGGCCTTTTGCCAACTCCTTTAACTACAAGATCTGAGAAACACAGATTTGTCTCATAAATCCACAGCAGAATCCCTTACATATGATATATTGTACTAAGGCAGGCTGTTTCTTATCACCGGCTACTGATGATTCAGTGCATGAAACCCAGCAGTTGGAAATTACTGTAATGCCTCCCAGACAAGTTCAGAAACACTTTTACTCCATAAATTTAAGGTGCAGAAGTCTAACACTGACTAGGTCAGGACCCAAAACATCTTCACTAGTTGTGGATGTACAATGAACTGCAAATTGGACCAGATTTTTAAGAAATGGATTTTGTAGAAATTTAACATATTTGACAACAGTGGAAGATGTCAAATTGAGAAGAAGGCACTCGTCTCCAGCAAACACATTCATTCCACTTACATTTCTCACAGTTAGCTTTCAGTAAGTTGTGAGAAGACATTGGTCAAATGTCTGAACTGTTGACCTTACCACACCAACACTATTTCTTCCCCCTGAGGAAGGGACAACAGCAGGGCCTAGGGGCTCATGTAGAGCCACAGAGAGCAGTAGATGTAGCTCAGCAGGATCATATGCAGTCAGGTGAGGAACTTGTGCTCCTGCAGCAGCTGTCAGCCTCAGCAGTGCAATCCAGTGAGCAGAACAGAAAGCCACTGCAGTGACATGCCCCGGAGGAAGAGCCACCTACCAACCAACATTGGTTTCATGGAAAGGAAGAAACACATTTAACCAAAAACTGAAACATCTATGATAATTAAAAGCCTTGTAATGCTTTCTATTCACTTTCTGTTCTTATTTGCTCTGAAAATAGTGAAAAGTTCTCTTCACTACTCCCAGAAGTCATGAAGGATGCGTTTGGAAAAGGGTTGCGTGCTTGTTTTTTAATAACATTAACCCAGTTATCATATCTAATATTCTATATTAGATATTAGATATATCTAATATCTAATCATATCTAAGTTTCATATATTTGCTCTAAGAAAGGGTACTCCATTTTTCCATTTTAAGTCCATTACCACAATGAATAATGCATCTTTAAAAAAAAAAAACAGAGATGCCTTCATCAGTTCTTTGTAGTGGTTACGTCATAAAAATTGGGCAATAGCTAAGAAAAAAGGCAGAGGGGAAAAAAAAAGATCAATTCACTGTTCATTATTTCTGGAATTTACTTTTGTGGGTTTAAATCAGAAAGCCATTTCCTGAAACTACTGAATAAAAAGGATTTTCTTCCACACAGAGAAGAAAATAGAAGAGCCACAAGAAATTGAAATAGGAGAGTGAACAGGAAAGACATGAAAGGCAAAGGACTCAAGAATTAAAAATATATCCCATGCATTCACCTGTACAAAAAGCAAAGTTATAAGCATTCATTGTGGCATACACAGAAGCAATAAAGGAATCGCATCCTTATGTACACTTGCAATGTATCTTGTTACAGCAACCAATCAAATAGTTCTGACTTAAAGCGGCTTAAATCTGTTAGACAAAGTTTGTTAGATGGCTTTCAGTCCTTCCCCCTCAATCTCCATCAAGGTCCAGCAGAGCCCAGCTTGTTCTTTTTTTTTTTCCCTTTCCTATAGAAATAAACCAAGGTTTCAGGTTTTCAAGGTTTTGAGTGACTTCACACTTCCAAAGCGTGAAAGGAACTGACAGCAGAAGCTGCAGGTAAACCTTGGACAGCTTAAATAAGACGGAGAATAAGGATTTCCACTGAAGTAACTGTAAGTAGGAACTGGCAAGCTAATGCTTGTCCATCTAACACTAAAGAACACAAACACTGTGGCAAATATTCTGGTAAACAAACGCATTTTAAGAACTCCTCACAGGCTCCCTATACAGTTGTTGCCAAGAAGGGATCAGTTCTATTAGCTATACACCTGGAAACAGAAGGACAGATGGGATTTGGAGCTGAAGTGATAAAACACTGGAGGTGGCATTATCAGATACATACCACTAAAGAACTATCACCTTTTTCTCCTGTATAATAAAACAAAAGTTCTCATTAGAGTTTTTATTTGCTTCTTCTGTGACAGACTATCCTCCAAGGCATCAGCAACAGGAGCACAGGTCTTAGCAATCTTTGCTGCTATCTGATTACGTGCCATAGCCTCTGAATTTAGTGACACCTCTGCAATCAACTGCCTGGAGACCAAAACCAAACCCTTCACCACGGTTTAGAGCAGGAGACACGTTACCACTTCTTTCCTCGCAAGATTAGAGGCATAATTTTTGCTTTCACTTCTCCCTCCTCTCACAAACAAGCTGCACTGGTTGATTGCTGGGGCAGAGACATGGGCTATGCTAGACTCTAAAAGCAAGCACCGAGTTCAGATATCGCTCCTGCATTGGATGACTTCAATTTCAACTAGAAGTGAGGCACAAGAGATGAAGTACCAGGTGAGAGGACAGGCAGACACCTGCCATTTAGCAGGCTGCCTAGTGAATGTGGTGTTTGAAACCTACTGCGTGCCAAGGTACTGACATGGCATAGCAACAGCTGTAAGCATTACAGAAGAAACACGAGCTTTTCCCTCTTCTGAACCCTCCTTTAAGCAATAGCATTACAGCAGCTTACAGAATAAGCACAAAGACCAGCAAGACCAGCAGGGCTCACAGTTTCAATGCCGCAACGATAAGCAAAAGCTGCAAACATCAGACAAATGAAAAGCAAAGCCATCACTAGTGTGACCTGAGTTCAAATCAAATCTCAAACCCTGAAATTAAAAGCAAGGAGAAACAGCCTGCAGGCTGGCCAGAACAGCATTGGCTCAGTGAGGTTATGGCCCCACAGTGACAAGTGACTCGGCAAAGCGACGAGGAACATGCAGAGGAACAAGCAGTGTCGCAGCCACCAGGACCCCCCTCACCTCAATCATTTGTTGCACACTACCCAGCAGCCCAGCACAACCCTGCCCATTTTTTTAGCTATGTAATACATACAATCCAGCAAGGAGAAACTTATGAAGTAACACTTGGTTTTCGGTTTTTGTTGTTGTTGGCTTTTATTTTGCGGGATTTCTTTTTAAGAAAACAAGGCAGAATAAAAGAACTAGTGAAATCACCTCTACTAACACAAAAGAGTAAACAAAGAGCACACTCCATCCGACTTCTAAGAGTAATACTCTCTGAATAGGTTGGTTTTTGTTGCTGTTTTTATGAAAATATTCCTCTGTTACAGAACCAACCAGCAATTCATCAATGCAACAGACAAAAGAAATATTACCATTTACACCCAGAAGGTTTTTTACCTGAAGTTCTAGGGTCAGGCAGGTAAACTAGAACTCATCTAACCCCCAATAATCATTTTAACATTATTTTTCCATCCTTAAAAGAAGATACTGATGAGATTTCTTTGCAGAGAATGCTGCAAATTGATAGCTTTGTTCCAGTTCACTACAGTTTCTTATTGATTTTCTCTCGTTTGAGCCTGCATTGATTTGTTAATCCCTTCTCTGTAACAGTTTTAATGACAAATTGAGAATGAAAAACTGCATGCTTTAGGGCATTTTCCACCAACCTCTTGCTTCAAACCATAATTTCACATAGATTTGGAAAACATCTATACCCTGGGTCAGACCTGACTTAGCTCATACTAAGATAATCTTTACACTGCAGCCTTTCTACTTAGGCTTCTCATAGATGGACAAGGCAGCTACTGAAAGAACTCTAGCAAGGCAGAAGAGGATTTCTGCATTTAGGACAGCCCCCTTCCAGAGCTGTTGCTTACACAGGCTTTGTCTTAACACTGACTAGATTTTTTTTTAAGCAATTTTCACCACAAAACCACAGCAGAGTCAGCAAAAGCAAGGCAGGTACAGGCTGCCACACGCCAATGGCTTATTTTTGTTCCCTGACACAAAACTGGCCCCCCTTCAGTCATCACTGCCAAGAGTCAGGCTTGGTGACTGTGAAACTGAGCAGGGAATTAAGTCCAAGAACTCAGGTATCCAAAAACGACAGCGATACAAGTTTTTGTAGTTTCCTAACTGGAACTGGAGATCTCAGTCCTCAGCTGTAATCTAGCACAGCTTTCTTTAATTACAGAAAGGGTATAATGAGAGCACGGCTGCATGTGAACCGTGCTGCATATCCAAAATGACCGTAGACTTCCCTTCCATCCAATTTAGTGAGGAATGTTCAGCACTGCAGGATGATTTCTTCTCATTCGTTTACTGCTGCAGCAAATGCTTGCTGCAACGTGAATGACATGCTGAACATACCCCAAACAGTAGAATGATAGCTATTAAAACCAAAAATATCAAATTGGCCTGGAAAAGCATTTTGACAAGGAAGAAACATTAAGCCAGGTCTTTGTAGCATTTGCTAAATACAGAGGCTCATCATATTTCAGGCCATTCGTATTTAATTCTCCTTTCATCTGAAGAGCAGTGGCTGTGAATGCACATCAGGCAGCAGATGAGTCAGATGTTCTGAAGAGGTCCAATCAAGGACGCCCCACAACATAAGAGCACTGCATGCATAATGCCTCACACAACTGATTCTGCTACAGCCCCAAGTTCCTTCTCCGTGTCTCATCCTATTCCATGGCGGTTTTGCACAAAAGCACTAAGAGAAAAACAATAAATCGGCCCGCAGACTCTTTATTTCAGGAAGTTAAAGGCAGGAGACTACAGGAGCCTGATGTTCATGCACACTTAAAGCTGATTAGCAGATAATCATCTTAAGTGCAGGCTTTTGTTCTTCCATTGTTTTGGATGAAAAACAAACAAAAAAATCCACTTGTATTTCCAAGGTCAATGTTTCCAAACGAATTTGTGAGATGAAGTCAAACTCAGTGAAAACAGTCTTCCACAACACTTCAAAATTCAATTTTGGAAAGGTAGACAGACTGCAGATACAGAGATTATAGTCATTTCAGCACAAAGAAGAGAGACTCCCCAGTCCTTGGTGAGGGTATAAGACAAGTCACAGCACAGGTTATCTCAAGGACAGCACAGTAGACTTAAACAAGTGTGCCTTTTATACTTTCCTCTAATTTCTACATCACTTTCTCCACTTTGGCTTTAGCAGTATTAACACAAGTTCAAAGGGAATCAATGGACTAAAACACGGTTCAACATTTTTGTTCAATCGTTAAAAATCATTAGTTGTAAGTGTCAGCTATTAAATTGGTCCTCTTTAATGAAGTGCATGATGGAGTTGATAATTCACAGTAAGCATGGAAAAGAACTCATCCTCTCTGTGTCCATTTTAACTCAAATCAAACCTCATCTCTATATGAAGACAAATGGAAAAAAGGATAGTTTGCGTGCAAAAAAAAACCAAAACACCAGCTCACACACTACATAGTATAAACACTGCAACTTAACACAGTTTTAGGTATAAATTCTAACTCTGGCATTATTTTGTAACCTTGAAGTGAAGTGATTTAGGCTCTTATCTGTTTGTTCCTTTTCCCATCAATGCAGATCCTCTCAGCGTACAAATGATGCTAGCTCTTGATCACACTCTTCTTAAATCATCTTCATGCTGTTAGCTCTGCAAAGAATGATGCCTGCTCCAGAACACTGCCATTGCTAATCACTCAAATCAAGTCTCTCACAGGTGTATAAGAGGAACAGCGCTGAGGGCAGCAGAATGAAGATGAGATGTTGTTTTTACTCTTTCTTTTCAAAGAATGTTTCTGATTGCGTCTCCTTCCTTCACCTTCATGGATCACTCGTCCTGCCAAGCTTAAGTTCCCCTGGCAAAAACTACAGCTGCCATGGCTTTGTATTGTACAAGGGACACGAGAACTACTTCAGGCATTGCCCAAAGCTCAAATGAAAAGCAGCACAAAACAGGTTTAATGGTGGTGTTCCTATAGCTATCCAACAATAAAAGCAAGGATGTCATTCTCAAAATAAGTTAGACTGCTGCTTGAGACTCAGTGGAGTCAACACCAACCACACAAATTATTTGTCAACGCATATCCTATGCTCTAAGGTTCCACTTCTCATCCGAGTGCCCACATCTGCAGAACGCTGATGACAAGAAAGGGCTGAGGCTGACTCTGCTAGCTGAAGTCTTGCTGCAAAACATAACCTGAAGGCAGAGCAGCAGTGCATGCACTGCAGCTGAAGACCTCAACCTGTACTTATTCCTTGCATTCTGACTGCCACAGGGACCTGCACATTGCCATCCAGCAGGCCAATTGCCACATGCTGCTTCTCAGACACTAACAAGCCAAGAATACGGTTTGCAGGCAGTATGGGTTGCAAACAACTTTTGAGTTCCTATGCAACATCCACTTTCCCACCATCTTTGTGTCTGTGATTTTCTCAGTCATACAAAAAAAAGAAACCCTCCAACACAGCTCAAGGATGTTATGAAGTAGAGAAATCTTCATTCTTGCTTAGTCAACCTGAGACAGAAGCTGCAATATAATTTATCAGCTAGAGAACAGCCATTGGCTAAATTGTTACAGAGGGCTTCAGCAAGAAGTAGCGCCACACCTGGGCAAGGTCCCACCCCAGCTGTGAGACTTCAAAGCTGCAGCTATCTCCAGTATGCATTTATATGTGAAAGAACTTGGCATCTGGTTCAAACAAGAGAAAATCAGCTTCTTAATGCAAAAGCCTTTTATGAAATTTGAAGTAATTGAATCATTAAGTTCTGAGCTTACAGGAAGATCAACAAGGGCTTGCGCTGCAGCAATTGAAAGGTTTCTATTAGGAAATTGTTCTGATTATCTTAATGCACCCAAGAAAAACCTGGAAAAATGGTAATTTCTTCATTACCTGAGATGCTCCATTTAGGCAAGACAAGGAAATAGGAATGTTACAAAACAGCTTCACAGATTGTTCAGATGCTGTGCACGTCTCCTGCCCATCAGGAACCACTGCATGTCTTCCAAGCTGTCCATAGTCTGCTCTGCCCCAGGTGAATACCTTCCCAGTTTCTAAAAACAAAGCACATTTCGAGATTACTTATTCACTAGGTTCCTGGAACATCTGGATACCAATTCAAAGCTAGAATACCACTTTCTAATGCATCTTATCTAAAGCTTCAAAAACCTAGTGGAAACTTATTTGCTTCTGGGAGCACAAGAAAAATTTTATTAAAACTAAAGATGAATTGAGTTGCTCTTCCACACAGTTTCTCCAACTTCATTAACTTTCCAGCAGAATGCCAGCTGTGTGGTGGCCTGGGCTGTAAATGAAACCACTTCAGTGAAGCTGCTTAACTTGTATATACTGCATGCAATACACATAATTTATTTGTATAAAGAATGCTGGTTTTTAGCTTCACAGAAGCACACACAAAACACCTGTTTTTGAAGCACAAAAGATTGTTTTCTATTCTCAGTATTTGCCATAGAAATATCCATCCTATGTCCAGCATTTAACATATGGTTTGTTTTCCTGATAGAAGTCAGGATACCTTCTGTCATAACTCCTGCTAGCAAAGTTATAGCCCTCAGGGCAGCAGCTGATTAGTGAGGAACTCCACCACAGTCATCATTAAGCACTGCAAATACAACAGTTTGTTCTCACAGGAATCACATTTTTACCAAGGCAGTTTTAAATGAAATCAGCAGCATTTAGATCATCCTTCTCCCCACATTACAAAGGGTTTCACTGCTGCAGGACTGACACCCCAAAGTCCATCCTACAAAATAAACAGCATTCATAAAGTAATGCTTCTTACCTTCCATTCCTATTTTGAAAGAACATGCTAGGTGCAAGCTTTTTTTTTTTCCTTAATGACATAATTGCATTTGCAAGGAAGTTGGTGAAAGCTCTCCTTCCACGGCCTCCAATTTAAAAAGTTATATATACACAATATAAACAATATGCTCTTAAGTGGGTTTTTACTAGAAGCAGCAATCCCATCACAGCCCAGAAGGAAGCCTGCACTGACCCTGAATTCCACGTGTACTTCAGCCAAGCCTCAAACTTCTGAGAACTGGATTCCCCAAGTCACAAGCTGAACAATTTTAATTTTCCTCAAATCATAGAATCACAGAGTGGCTTGGGTTGGAAGGGTCCTCAAAGATCATCTAGTTCCAACCCCCTGGTGTGAAATCTGTGAGAAGTCAAGCAAAGCAGCTCTAACACTCACTTCTACCCTTGCCCTTCACTGAAGACATACCCCACAGAGCCAAGGGTTTCCTTAATATGCCGTAACACAAACCTCAGGAAACCTGAACAGCTCTGGTTTTTTTGGGTGCTGTTATACCATCTCAGAGGGAACAAAGCTAGGCACTGCTGGTTTGGGGGATTTAAGCTGGTAACGCATTTCAAACTGGAAATCTCTGACTCTGTAGAAATGTACATGAAGTATATCCATCTTCCTTGCAAATCTGCTGGTAGTGGTATCTTTCACTCAGATCTTTCAAACAGTTTTTCAGATTCATTCTCTCAGTTCACTGATAACGCCTTCCCTGAAATAATTAAGGGATAAAATTAGTTGTCCTTTTCTTTCAAGGGCACAAAGATTTTTTGCCTTTGGAGGCTCTCTAGCACTTAGGGAGTAGCTGAAACCAATCACACATTGCTTTCAACCTAAAAAAGGTCTTTTAATACGCACGCTTTGTTTTGTTAGGTTAAAGCACTAGAAGGTTTCATTGATAGAACACCAGCATGCTTTAAAACTTGGAGGAAATAGTTTGTAGCTTAAAAAATGTATATGCTTATTTTGTGGGTACTATATTTATTTTATAGTTGGTATGGATCTCTGCTAAAAACGTCTGCAGCTGCAAAAATGTTGCAGGAAAGCTCCTGTGTCAATATGTTCTGCAGCAAACCTAAACGTAGATTGAGTCTCAGGCTTTTACATCACACCAGATTACTGCACCTATGAAGAAGTTTGTGAGCAGATTAGAAATGTGCAGGCAGGCTGCTCTACTTTGTATCAACTCCAGGAACTCAAGCTGATTTTTATGGAGGATAAACCCAGAAAGAATTTTTGTAGCATCTAGTCAGATCATTAACATGCCACAGGCTCTCAAGCCCTACCCAGACACTGCTGCATTGACCTGTAATTCAACTTAAAGCATTTCAACCCTCAGAAGCCAAACACATCAAGTGCAAGAGAGACAGACGTCAGCAACCCACAAGGCCTCCAGAAAGGTGAGCAGGATATGTGATGACACATCCAGATTCTCCCAGACCAATGGTAGCACTACCTCAGACACAGGAAAGAGTCCTCTCCAGTCGGACTTTTTTCCCAAAAGCAAATTGTGTGTTTCTTCTGGACCCAGACACTCAGAGAAGCCCCAACCACTCAGGTAACAGTAAGGATCCTGGGCATGCTCACATCAGAGCACTGCCTTGTCTAAATTCATGCCTACTGCTAGTGTTCATGGATTCAGATGAAGGCAAACTAAAATTCCACGATACATCTGACCAGTTACTCATTGAGAGATTTTCCTGCCCTGTAGGTGACCAGTCGATAGATCTGTCTAACTACAGCTGCCATCAGCTGTTTATTTTGTTTTTATCAGCAATGAAGACTAGAAAAAGCTCCTTTACCCACCATCTCCACCTGCTGTATGTTTGGTTTTGTTTTTTTTTTTTTCCTTCTACTATTATTTACTTATTGGTGCCCTTCAGGTTTACTGCAATTCTACTATTTGATCAATTTTTGAGGCACTACATTAAACTTTCAAATAAGTTGAAATATAAATAACAGGCCTAGAAACGGTACGATGCTCATGATTTTACTCCTCCACAACCTTACAATGGCTTAGAAGTGTGTTCGTTATTATTATTGCAAATTATTCCAGCAAATTTGGTGGAAATAAAGAACATGAGTATATCAGAAGGATTGAAAACAGACAGTAGTAGGGCTTAGCTACAGCAGAACACCTCCAATGCCCAGGTTCTGTTTTCTTTAACTGGAAAAGCAGCATAGAAATACTTACACATTCAACATCAAACAGCCTTTAGCAGTCTCACTGTTCACAAGCAGAAATAACTAATTTCACTTTTTTCCATTTTGCAACTAAGGGAAACAAGTTTCAGGTGGTTACTGGTAGGCAAACACAGAGAATATCAACCTTAAATTTTAAACCAGGTGATTTTTTTGTTTGTTTTAAGAAGAGATTAAAAGTTGGCCCAAAAAGCCAAATCCTCCTTTAGTTCTCACGAACCCCAAAATATCCTTTCCGTGAGAGAACCTAATAGAAGCTGATTTAGAAGTGCCTCCTCTACAAAACGCCAATTACATTTTTAGCTAACAGACCAACAAAAAAATTTCAGTCACAAGTGGAAATTTCAGGCTGAGGCAAACACCAATGCATGGAAAATTCCAGCCAAGAAGGTTAAAGTCTTCTCAAAATCCTAAGCGAAAGAAAGCATTGAGTTATGACAGAAAGTGTTAAGCAACTGTAATGAGAGGTATTGCTACTGTGCTGCTTATAATATAGATGGTATTTTAAAATGTTCTAAGAATATTTGAGAAAGACATTAGTCATACAGAGTAAGGAGGCTGCAGGATGAATTACTTAAGAATGAAGGGTGATATAACAAGGAACGTTGGTCTAATATTAGAATAGAACAGATTTTAATTAGAAGTCGAGAAAACATACACAGTGATGAGTCAACTGGACAGAGTACATCAACCATGGAAGTGGCTGAGGCACCAGAAAAAGGTATTTTGTCCCAGACTCCATACAGTAAAAGAATAAAAGGCAGGAGGAATTTCTTCAGCTTGTGTGAAAGAAAGACGCATACTACATCGGCAGTTCTTGGAAGATACTAATGATGCTTCCTAAGACCTTGATCTTACCATGTTCTGAGCACATGGGCCTCGATTCCAAAAGGTTCTTTAAATCCTCAACAGTGAAGATCAGCGTCACCTCAGAAGACACTATCACAACTCTCTCTTTTTTCACAAAAAAATCATAGAATCATTAAGGTTGGAGAAGACCTCTTAGGATCATCCAGTCCAACCGTCTACCTACCACCAACACTGCCTGCTAGGTCATGCTCCTAAGTATGACATCTACCCTTTAACACCTTCAAGGACAGTGACTACAACAATCCCCTGGGCAGCCTGTTTCAAAGCTGACCACTCTTTTTGAGAATACATTCTTCCTAACATTCAATCTGAATCTCCACTGGTGCAACTTGAGGCCTTTCCTCTAGCCCTATCACTATTACCTGGGAAAAGAGGCCATACACCACCTTGCCATAGCCTCCCTTCACCAGCTTCATTGCCCATCTCTGGAAATGCTCCTAGGCCTTGAAGTCTTTCTTATAGTGAGGAGTCCAAAACAGAACACAGTACTCCAGTTGCAGCCTCACCAGGACTGAGTACAGAGGGATGACCACCTCCCTGCTCCTGCTGGCAACACCATTTGATACAAGCCACAATGCCACTGGCCTTCTTGGCCACCCGGGCACACTGCTGGCTCATGTTCAGCCAAGAGTTGACAAACACCCCCAAGTGCTTTTCTTCCATGTAGCTTTCCAGCCATTCTGCCCCAAGCCTGCAGCATCGTATGGGGTAGTTGTGATTAAGTGCAGGACCCGGCACTTGGTCTTGAATTTCATTCTATTGGCCTCACCATGAAAGTGTGATAGTATTCACTGGAAATCCAGCATCAGAAAGGCTCCTGTGTTTTCCTCAGTTCAGCCTTCTATCCTTACGCTACCACAAAGCATACACAGTTAAAAACAGCCTCAAGATTACAAGTTTACAATCCTCAGAATTTTGCAAATCCAGCAACCTTGCATAAAGCACCTCCAGTTGCTTCCTGCCTGACTGTCTCTTACTGTGCTCTATGGTGCTGCCGAGACTGCAGATTATGTCATCTGGCACTTTCTTAGTCAGCCTCCTCAGCCATATAAATACTTGGTGAAAAAATATCTATTTGGAAAAAGCCTTTTGGTTTTAGAAACAGCTTGGCTTCACTGTTAAGCAACAGGCGGACAGGGACATTAAAATTTACACCTTTTCACACATTGATTAATCTTTCTATCAATTTTTCCTCTTTTAAGATGATACCATGATTGCAGTAGTATTATCTCCTTGAAGCCTCTCTTCAGTACGCAGACAAGCTTGGAACTATGCTTTCATAAATACAAGATGAAAGAGTTCATCTAGGCTATCTTAAGTCACGGTTATATTAACAATTACTTTGCAAATGAAGCCTGGATATCCATGCTGAATGCGTAATCTCATTCAGATCTGAAATAGGATCTTCTATATTAAATTCCCAATGTCTGCTTTCTCATGAAAATTCACAGTAACATCTATTTAAAACTGGCATTTATAAGGAGCACAGAGAGCAAGTCAACCCTTGTCCCACAGCTACACACCTCTGCCATTCTTCAGGACAATCATTTACCCTCTATCATTTCAGGACAATCATTTACCTTTCAGCAGCTGGAAATCTGGCAACACTACTGCACCTACAACACTGTACTGTGCAAGGTTCTGAGACAGTGCAGGATTAGCAGAACTGACAAAGGTTTCCATGGCCCCTTTATGCTCTTACACAGGAGTCCAGTACAACAGAGCTGCCCAAACCCCTGAACAAACCTTTCTACATGACCTTCATAGAGCCTTCCGCATCTTTACATAATAACCTATTTCATTGCTGGGTGTTCTTTTTTTTTTTCTATTTTGATTTAAAGCAGCTATTAAAAACATCACGAAAGCACAAATCTGCATGTGATGCTGAGGTCATGCCTCTTCTGTCAGAAAAATTCAACAGAATAGGAAGCACACTCCAAGAGTTGTCAGCAATAGAAACCTCCAGATAGGACAATTGGCATTTTCAGCCTTCTGCAGTCACAGGCTGTAATATGCTTCTAGTTCAGAAGAGTCCACAGACTTCAACATGCAGCAGCTCAAGAGGGCTTCCAGGCTTGCAAGCAACCTATAAGTAGGATTAAAACTGCAACGAGAGGCCAGCAAACAAATGCCAATGGAAGAGAACCGTAAAAGCATCACCAGTGTTCCTGCAGCAGCTATGGATACTTTGTCAAACTTTTGTGTGCTTTAAGTGGGTCAAAAACTGCTGCCACTCTCAGCTGCATAAGATATCCCCAAGTCTGATGACCAATTGAACCTCGTGTGAAAGCAAAACAAACAAAAAAAGACATCTAATGGGTTTCACGCCACTAGAACCAGTGGCTCATAGCAAACAAATGGCTTCTCTTTGTGATCCACCTCTATTGCCCAAAACACTAATAAAAATTAAAAGGAAACAGGAGAAAAATCAGCCAAGAAGACAATTATGTATTTATGAAAGAAAATTCTACAAACAAGGAAGAACTATAATACATGACACAGATCTAAACAGCATAAGAAAATAACATCCAGTTGCCCTCAGAACCTCCTGGAAATATCAAAATACTAAGCATCCAGTGTATCAAGATGGGCAACATTTAGTTAACGTGATTACTTACATACTTAATTGCATGCCTCACTGCTTTGAAAAATTGGAAAAAAAATATCTTTCAAGTATGGAATATTCCAAGACATTCCAGACACCCGCTAAGTCTTGCCCCTGGGGTTGGGCTTTAGCTGGAATAAAGGCTGTTTTGCTTTTAGAGAAATTGGAAACATGAAATATTGCATGAAGCTCTGACTAAGCTGGAAGAAAAATTACAACAGGAAATTTAGTAGATCTTAAAATTATGTACATGTAGTTGATACTAAGCAGATATACGATCCTGGTTCAAAAAAGAAGGGGAGGCCATCTATTACCAGACCAGGTCCATGAGATGATGAACCAAAGCTAAGAAAGCAGGGTAGGGGGCAGGGGAGGTGTTGGAGCACTTTTCCCACTTTGCATTCATCTGCAAGATGAGAAAATTCCCTTCTCATTTCTCTCCACTCATGATTAGAGTCATGACTGCCTCACCAGCTGTGCCTCTGGCTCATTTTAAATTCAAACTACGATGCATATCTTACTTTTAGACTTTTAATAGCAATGCCTTAAAATGCAGATTGCTGGCTAAATTTAGTTACATGATTAAAAACAAATCTAACTCATCTCTACCCAGCAAACAGATCTGCTGCATTCAAGGTTCAATAAAGGACTTAACTCTTCATCTAAACACAAAGCCAAAGCAAAAAGAAGAAAAAAAAAAAAAAAAGAAAAAAAAGAAAATCAAAGCACAATTTAGCAACGTCTCTAAAAAAGCAAGATGCATAAAACATTAACCAGCTATGGAAAACTAGCTGCAAATGCATCATAGTATACCATAGGGTTTTTGTTCTGTACTTCTGCAAATAAATTCAGCACTGTGCTACTACAGCAGTATGAGTCATACTCCTTTACTGACGTTCTATATTTATATCTCCATGCACTTCTGCACTGTTATATGCTTTCTTGCATACAGGCCTCCCTAACCTGGAATCTCCTTGCTGCTGCAGTCCAGCATCTCTTCCCCTAACGTGTCACAGAAAAGTGAATAGGTATTTCTTTCTAAAGACGTTCAATTATTTCTGAACAGCACTTTGAAAAACACAGTGCAGATGCTTTCATTCATTCACAGTGATTTTCTTGAGTCTTGTTTCCTGCTTATTCTCTGTAAGCAGACTGCTCAGATGTTCATCACTTTATAGGTATGGTCCACGTCCTATTCACTAGAGTTAACATGGTACAGTGCTACAGAAAATGTTATTCAGACGTTACAAAATGCAGTACAGCCATCGTTTCCACATCATTTTATAACAAGCGTTACCTAAAGCCCCAATATTGCAAACATTTACAAATCTGCTTTGTTTGGAGAACCCACATAGGCCTATTCCTTTCAATATCCCATTACCATCTGAGTCCATCTAGGAAAGAACAGACATCTGTCTAAAAGAGATCAACAAAGCGAAGGCAATTAAATTCTAAGTGCTAATATTTACCTTGTCAAAAAACTCAAGGGCATGCTGTGGAGAGACAGACACAGAAACATCACAAAAAAAGCCTGGAATGACAGTCTGCAGGAACAGCAGGCTTTCTTCACATTGCTCACAACACGCACTCCCAAGAGCAAATATTCACAAGTTTTGCACACTGATTTGAGTACATAACAACCCTCAGACATGCATGATTCTGTAGCGTTAGAAAAGTCACAATATCTACAAAGAAATAGGTAGCATTATGAAAACAGTTTTAAATGATCAATCCTGCACTCTCCTAAGGGGTTTTAAACTTCTTAACCGTTCCCAGAAGCAGCTGAGTTTGATGTGCAATGGAATTCAACCCTAATTGTGTATCATTCTTAAGAAATTAAGTACAAAACAAAAACAAAATAGAAAAGTATCACAAAGCCAACAATAGCACCTTCAGAGCCTCCCAGAAGATCACCCTGCTAGTTCAGAGTCTGAACCATTAGAACAGCAACCACTAAGACAGAGTGGGCTGCTCACCTCATGCAGTGAGCAGCTGTAACTGCAGCATTGTCACTGACAGGAGGAACAAAGCAGTCTAAAAATGGATGGGAAGCAGAATTTGTGTCCTTTGAAGTCAAGAGACGAATAATGAGCAATGAGGTGATGTATTCCCTCCAGAATACTATCCCCATTTTTTCTTCACCCACAAAAGAGTTTAAGAGCACAGGAAAAAACAAAAAAAACAGGTTCTACCCTAAGTTACATGTGGTCAAGGTGCTTAGCGTCAAGGAGACTGCAAGGAGAGAGGGGGGAAAAAGGTGTAAACGTCTGCATAATGGTGCAAGTATTTATAAATACCATTTATGCCCCTAAAAAGCTCCATCACCTACCAGAACTCACAATCCAGCTAGCAATATCCTTTAACTCGCTCATTCTTGTTGCAACTCAGACCTGTAACTCTACACAATTCATATATTAAGAGACTGTCCAGGAGATGCATCCAACATCCTCGAGCCATAGGACGCGGAGCAGAAGAGGAAGAAGTTTAGATCTGGAAGTTTAGCATTAGAGATGTTTCTACCCATAAATACAACGAATGCAATGCAAGCCCCTCGTATAGGAATCTGCCACTTGCTGCAAAGGGGGAACAATACTAGTGAGGTTTAATTTGGATACCTACATAATCAGTGATTGTTTGCAGTGCCAGCATATCTGTGTTTCAGGATTACCATGTACATAAAGATGTAAGAACTCACAAGCTGTGCTGCCCGTTAACAAGAGAGCTGCATGTTTGAAAGCAAGAGGGGAGAAATAACATAACACATCTCCTCAGGAACACAAAAGGAACAACAATGAAAATAAAAGCAACAAAAAGCTCTCGGCTCTTCGTGGCCTTCTTTTCTTTGACATGAAAAAGGATGTTGATTGAAAGAAGCAGTACCGTCACATTCACGCTTCGCAGAACGCAATGAGATTGGACAGCTTTTAATGATACCCTGAGCTCTCTCCTGCCCTAAAGCAGCTGGCCAGGTGGGGAAGGCTCATTGCTTTGAAGTAAAAAGTTCAAATAAATAAATAAAAATATAAATAAAAATCAGACACTCTGAAAGCCATTTTACATGTCAAATTTGTGCCTACACAGGATTAGCTCACTGCAGGGACTTGAATCCCAAGGGCATGGGGTGACCTGATTTGGATGAACACTGCTCCAGCTCTGGTGGATTGCAAAGTTTTTAAATAACTATCCTAGATTCTTAAGTTGGACACAGTTTGTTACAGATCTCAACTATCAGCTTCTGCTTGTGTGCATGCCCACAGTGGTTCGGGCTCTTTTGGTTGAGTTTTTAATCTTCAACTAAGTGAGCAAGCAAGAAGAGACAAGCACAACAGCATTTAACATCCTCCTTTGTACTGCGTGACTTGTCAAGATGATTCTTCAAAACAGATGAATGACTGGTAATCCATGCTGCCACCTTTATGTCCTCCCCACAAGCTTGCCCTTCTCTTCTGGCAGTTTTTTTTGTCCATTTTCTTTCAAACCAACTGCTTCAGCTTCAATCAGTTGCATCAGCAGCAGGCACAAGTCTGAAAGAAAACATTTATGCACAGGCAAACTCCTACATAACAACCAACAGCTGTTAAAAAGGTCAAATTATGACGGCAGAAACATGAGAACAAAATGATTTTCAGTTTGCTTAATATTTTGGGATGCAAGAAGTAAGTAGGAAAACATACTCCTAAATGTGTTTCTGTGTATATTTTTCCTGAATTTTTGTAAATGTAATGTTTTGTTGGATTTTTTTTTTAATAAAGAAAAATAAGATTGCCTATGCTCATTAGAAGAAGAATTTAGCAAAGCTGATAAAAGGCACTGACCCTCAATCGACCTGTCTTTAGCAGGTTTTGTACCATTTTTCTTATAATAAAGTGACATTGTGTACATAATATCCCCTTTCCATGGCTTCTAATCTGCATGAATCAGATGCTAGCACCTTCTTAGTATCATCCAGGTATTTCTCCAGCCCCCAGAACAAAGTAAACTTTTCTCTGTTATCATTTACTCTCAGTACATACTGTGCCCCCTATAGCATTAGACAGACAAGTCCCCAAAAAAGCAGCTGGCAGTAAAATGTTTTTTCCTTCCTCCAGATAGAGACTTTATTCTCTCAGAAGATGAAGAAATTATTAGCAGCTGATTTTATAAAGGCACTTGGACTGCAAATTTGAAATCATACACGTGAATCCTGTATTTCATAACTTGGATTTATGTGCTCAATTTTGAGAACAAAAACTTCAAGTCACTGTAAAGCAAGCTTCCACCTCTTTGTCAGCACCACTAATGACAGTGTATAGTTTCTTGTAGTAGAAAGCACCCTTTCATCAATAAGTGAAAACAACCAATTTATTAAACAACAGTATAGCCTACATCAGGCTGCTTGTGGTCAAGACCAAGAGGATCACAAGGGATACAAATAAAACTGCTGTTACATCAAGATTATCTTACAATAGAAAAATAGAACAGAATGAAAGTTTCAAAAACCTGCCATATAATTATGAAGTAATCTATTTGGAGAAACTGAAGCCTGAGTGATACTGGCTTATCAAAGCAGTGATGATAAAAGCTTTGCATGGAGGAAATCAAAATGCTTTCCCACATAGCAGGTCAAACCAGCCACTGTCTTACAGAAAATCAGTATAGTGCCATTGGTGCTACTTCCTATTCCTCTCTTTTGAAAGCATTTTTGTTTGGGGATTTTCTGTATCATTGTTCTGTACTGATGCAATTGTTTCCCCACGGAGTTGTCCATGGCACGCAATTTTAACAAGCTTCAGTTCCAAATACCTCCTCAGCTGCTAAGATTTAAGTAAGGTCATGCGTGAGAACAACTTCCTACAGCTTTTCAAGTCTCTGCCTAGCTACTGCAAGGAGAGATGGTCAATGGCAGAAATGCTGAAATAAACATGCATGGAAATTTCCATACAAGAGCTTACAACAAGAGAGAAAGCCTGGACTTGAAAAAAAAAAATAAAAATGTAGACTTGACCCAAACAGGCTCTTCAATCTATCAGAGCATCCCAAAATCCTCAATCTCAGCTCTTTGGGATCTGCACAGAATACACATACAGAATCTTCGCACTGATGTTCAAATATGAACCACAAAAAACAGATGAAATCCCATCTGAGTTTCAACTGCCATGACACAAACTGGACATCTCTTTTTCCTGTTATTACACAAAAGAACTTTTCAAAAACACAAGTGTGCAACTGTCATAGTCTGCAAAGTCCCCTTCAAATTTTTCCTTGGGGTAAGAGATCTGTTTATTCTTCATGCCACTGAGACTGAGCCTCGCTCACCAACCAGAGCTGCTGCACAGCAGCTGGGGGCTGGCCCTGGATCATGCCTCTGAGCAGGCACATTCAGTGTCCAGCCTGTTCTTGAACCAGGGATGACCTCAGGTTGTTGGTTTGGCTCTCCTCATCTTCTGGCTGCAAACTTCTCAGAGTAGCACATTAATCCTGCAGTATCCTATTTGTGCTTACATGCATATAATTATAAAAAACGAGTGCCTGAAATATACTGCCAAATGAAAACTGCTCTGGAGATCAACATAACTCCAGGTCAGCAAAACCAGTACACATCCCTATCATATAGCACGAGTTAATCATAAGGCTTGGATTTCAGCAGTATTTATAAGAAAAGCAACGTGACTTTTTTTCATGGGTTGTATTAAAAAAAGAACTCCACCTTTTAATTTAAGGAAATCAAGGCACAGAGCAGCATGGAAAATAGTAGAAAGAAAACTGACTTTGCTTAAGAGATATAAGAAATATTGATGGCTATCAGTTGCTAATCAGACTTGTATATGTACAAGACATGAGTGCTAGAACATAAACATCAGTCAGGATATTTTCAGGGCACTCAAATCCAGCTGCATGCATGCAAATGCACAAAAAACAAACACCCAAGTACTAGAAAACATCTATTTGTTCATACATACATCAGCACAACTTCATGCTGCAGCAGCACAAAGTCATTCCCAGCATTCATACAAGCATGGTTACTCCCTCCAAAAAAAGCCTGACTTAATTTTTTCATGTTGGGCTTATGTTAGATTATTTCATGGCTCCTCACAGCTGGAGTAATTCAAACAAGAAAAGCTACCAGTCTGGCTACCAAATGGAAGGAGCAGCTATACCTGCCTATCAGATCTGCATCTGCTAAGTAGCAAAGAAGGGGAAAGAAAACATCCTACATGACCACAAATGCAGTACTCAAAATTCATAGCTGCTAATATATCTCCTGGACTCGATCAGAGCTTACCTCAAATCCACTATTTGAGAAGTACTTGAAGGTAATCATGAACAAAAGAAGCCAGATGGTTAGGATTTTTGTTTGGTGTTTTTTGTTTTTGTTTTTTTTGTGTGTGTGTTTTTTTTCCTCCATCCTTGCTTTGTTTTTGTTCTGTTTCTTAGGAAAAAGAAGTCCCAGAAGACACTGCTTTTCAGGAACACTCAATTCTCACTAAGCTTTTAAAAAGCGCATTACCTATGCTCAAATAATAAGATTCATTAGTGAGTGTTAACCCTGCATAATTAATTACACCATAAAAAAAGTGTCATTCAAAAGGTTAGGAAAACAAGTATTTAGTAAG
Source organism: Tympanuchus pallidicinctus (assembly GCF_026119805.1). NCBI lineage: Eukaryota > Metazoa > Chordata > Aves > Galliformes > Phasianidae > Tympanuchus > Tympanuchus pallidicinctus. Next base: position 11,768,413 of record NW_026294747.1, read on the forward strand.
TCTTAAGATGCTACTAAGGTTAAATGAAAACTCTAGATCAATGCACGTGTATGTACAGATTGTGTACACGTAGGCAGTTCCTTCCAACAGTGGAACTTATCAACAAAAACATTACAAATGCACAACTTGAAATATAACAGCCATCTCTCTTGCACGCACAGCTCAGAGACCAACAAGGCAGAATATAAATATATATCCTGTCTGGAAAACATATGTCATGCAGATTAGTTTTGCTGTTATGTAATGACTGGTTTCAGCTTTCACATTATTGTTTCATGAATGGTGGGTGCAAAGCACTCCTACTTCACATAATTTCTTCAGTGCACATTCTTACCAATTGTTTGCTTCACATCAGTGCTTTGCTCTACTAAGGGCTTTGAGTTGCTGAAACTTCAGACAATTCTGTCATTGCTCTGCTATATGCAACTATGTCATGTGATGTGATAACATTAAATGCTCAAAATAAAACTGCCATTCTTTTGCCCAGAAAGATCAGCAGCCAGGTCAAATAAGGCACATTGTATTTCTAGTTAAATGTGATGAGGGCTGACAACACTGATTTGTCTGCATTACATAATTCACCTACCAAATTTTTCCATACAACAATTGAGGTTTCTGTGGTCTATGGTCTTTCTTTTCACCTCTGTGCAAAGCTTCAACTCCAGTTTATAGCAACTTAAGTATGAACGAGTTAAAATGAAAGTGAAACAATAAGCATCAGTCAAGCTTAAACTGAACTAAACACCTAGGCACCAAGGTAAAGCCAGATTTTAAAAGCTACACAGCTTCCACTCCCATACACTTCCCGAAGCAGTTTGCACAAGGCCTGACAGGATAAGCCAGAACTGGACCACCTATAAAGTAACAAGTCTCCACCTAAGTGGTTTTAACACCAAGACACAATCCAACCAAACTAACCTACCCCAGCTTATTCCTCACTTTGCTTCCCTGGACTGCAGACATAAATACCCCTATGAAGGTCACTTTGATTCCAGATTTTCCCAATCACAGATTAGGCTTCAGTAGCAATGAGAAGAGAAAGACTCAGAATCCAATGACAATCAACATAATCTCCATTCTACAGACCACAGTACCAGTCTGACAGGAGTGTCCTATGTCTCTCAGATGAAAGGGAATGTAGGGAGGAATCCTCCAAATCAGCCTTTCTATCTGTGCTCCTGAGTGACAGAGCCTAACGAAGAGGTGTCATGGTGGAAGCCACAACACATGAAATCTGGAAGCTGAATTCAAACATCTGAATTGTGTTGGCATAGGCTGCCCAGAGAGGTCGTGGATGACCCGTACCTGGAGGTGTTCGAGGCCAGGTTGGATGGAGCCCTGGGCAGCCTGGTCTGGTATTGAATGGGGAGGTTGGTGGCCCTGCATGTGGCAGGGGAGTTGGAGATTCATGATCCTTGAGGTCCCTTCCAACCCCGGCCATTCTGTGATTCTGTAAAAGCTGTGAGGCTGGCAGGCAGAGACTCAGGTTGTTACTGCCTCTTGTTCCACCTACCAGAACGACAAACAGCGGTCTTATAAGTTACTTACTCCACATTTGGATCTTTCTCTAAAAATATAGTGGAGAAGTAACTTGGGAGCAGTTTGATGGAAATCAATAGGGCAGCAAGTTCTCTTGCCTTCACTTCTTCTCAGCTTCATATAGGTGAATTGGCAGACATCAGTATAATGTGATTGAAGCAATGTCTATGATACATGTGTGGTTTAACACACAAAAAATAGGACAGTATAACAAAATCACAAGTGGCTCAGGCAGTGGCAATAACTTCAGCCACAAACACATAGAAGAACCAGAAAGACAGAGACGTTTACAGCCAAATTCTTCCTCTTCTGAGTAGAACTTAATGTCACCTTTGTACCCTGATTAGACAATAGCTGTAAGATGGGAGGTGTTTCCAAGACAGTTATCACCGCAATTTCAACAGTTTAATTTGCATTAAGGGAAAAAGAATAAGAGAAAGAAATCCCAAGAAATTGCTTGGAACCAATAATCTGCTCTTCTGAGCCCTCCAAAACCACAACTCTTCTTGACATTGACTCAGGATATAGACAACACAAGGAAGACCACATTTACAGTTCCTTGTAGGCAATTAGCTCATCAAGGTTTTATTTTTGAGACAAAAGGAAGCCACTGCTACTGGTAAAATCTTTCAGCAGACATGATGCCCAGATACGGCTCAGATATCACAACCAGGAAGAGATTGTGTCTTATTTTCAAATTGAAATGGTAGGGAATATCCAAAGCCACTGTCACACAGATCATTGCCATTGTGAACAACTGAGTTTGTTTTCAAAGAGCGAGGGATAAGGAGGGTCTCTGCTTCATACAGAGTCTGTGCTGTCAGCAAGATCCCATTAGAACCTTCTTACTCATAACCTTCCACATGCTTGCTAATGTTACTGACCTTGTTTATTATGTTTGCAAAATATATGGCTAGCCATAAACTGCAGCAACCCAATCACAGAAAGCAAAGGAAATGAACAAAAAGGGGGGAAAAAAATTTATCTTACACTCTAATGAGCTAAACAAAATCTATACCACATCTACACTTTACAGGTTCATTTTTCTGAAAGCTTTTTAAGATCAAAGTTCTTCCAAGCCAGGGCAGACATTCACATTGCCAGGTGCACAACAATCGTCATTTCCAACAGCAAAAAAGATGATATGGCAAGGGAAAAAAAAAAAGAGGAGAGAAACTGAATATAACGGAGCCCTTCTACCCACAGAAAATCTCTGTTAAAAAAAGCCCTGAAGTGTTCTGCTCAACAGGAACTGAATCGCCCTCTAAGCTCATCCAGTCACACAGTATTTAGCAAAATGCACCTGGACAGGCGTAAGCAAGCATGAGGAAGTCATGGCCAAGATAACCTGGCCAGAAAAGCTCCACGTTGTACCTTTCCCTTCTACTGTGGGAAAGGAATTCTATAGGCTGCCATACACATAAGTGAGCAAACATGATCACAGTTATTTCTTCCAGTTTTACAATTCTTGTTTAAATTAAAAAAAAAAAACAAAAAAAAACCACCCTTTGTCATTTATTGTGAAGTACATTTAACAAAAATCCATTTAAATCCTACTCTCCACAAGGCACCTAAATCTCCATTTGCCGATATACTCGTAAGATAATTTACAAGGGAAAGAGGGTTGGAAAGCAGGGAGAGGGAGATGACGGGCTCTACTTCACCCCCTGTGAGGTCCCTTCTGGAGTACTGCGTCCAGGTCAGGGGCCCACAGCACAAGAAATCTGCTGGGTCCAGAGGAGGGACACAAAAACGATCACAGTGCTGGAGCACCTCTCCTTTAGCTTAGGGAGGTGGGCTGGTTCAGCTCAGAGAAGAAAAGGGGACCTAGGGAGATCTCATTTCAGCCTTCCACTCCTTAAAAGGAAATTAAAAAACAAGAGGGAGATCAACATTTTACACAGTCTGCTAGTGATAGAACAAGGAATAATGGTTTTAAACTAAAAGAGGGGAGTTTGGATTAGCTGTTAGGAAGAAATTCTTTACTCAGAGGCAGCGAGGCACTGGCACAGGCTGCCCAGTGAAGCTACAGATGTTCCACCCCTGGAGGTGCTCAAGGCCAGGCTGGATGGGGCTCTGGGCAGCCTGAGCTGGTGACTGGCAACCCCCTCATGCAGGGAGTTGGAACCCAGTGATCCTTAAGGTCCCCTACAATCCAAGCCATACTATGAGTGTATGGTATGCATAACTACTTACTGTACCAATTGAAAATTACTAAGAACAAAGAGGAGCAAAAGAGGGATAATTACCAAAGAGATATCACAAATCACTCAAAAGATTGTTACTAAATATCTATGGAGAAAACAGAATATATGAAAAACTGAACACTTGATAGGATATGATTTCAGAGACAACTTTCAGTTCACATTGAACCAGGCCTGCTCCTTGATTCATAAAAAGAATTTCTTCAAATGTTTTACCAAACTCATGTAGAAGTCAGGAAGCAGCACAAATAGGTGCAGCAATACACAAATACACGTAGACTCACCCTAGCTATAAGTTTAAAAATAAAGCCAAGGAATGATGCCAGTTCATGGCATGAAGTCAAAGAAAATGCCAATCCTTTCTACCTATTTGTAGGAAACTTGAACTCAAATCCATACAGTTCTGAAAATAAAATCCAGAATGTTTTAATGTTCAATCTGCTAGAAACTCATTAACTTGGTAGCAACAGCTTGATATTATAAAGCAAGAAAAACTGATTGGCTGCATAAGCAAGATACAACTTAAAGGTCCTGTTTACTTAGTTCCTGTTAAAGAACAGGAAAAAAAATACATGCAAGACGCACACTTGTGTTGTCAGACAGAACTAAACAAGAGGGGCAGAGACAGAGAGTGGGATGTAATAGAAAGCTCCTGTTGTGCTGCTGAGACGTAGCTGTTGGAAACAAGACCTGCTGTGCCTCACGAGTGCAAATAGTGGAGATCCAAGGTTTACTGTGATCTATTTGTTGCCAGCAGAGCTTCCCCAAGACTCTCCAGCAAATTGGCAGTTACAGGAACAAAGCTCTACAGCGGCCCTCACAAGATGCAACCCCCTGCCACCCTTCCCCAAAGACAAGTTGTACCATTTGGCTTTTGCATCTCACATGCAGAAATCTTCCACATATAAACAGTCTACAAAATTCATTTCTATGCAGCCCGATGAATGAATTCCCATCAAAACCCCAAAAATAGATAACAATGTGATAAACTCCTTCAATGTCTGATGAATGTGGCTCTTCATGTCACCAGCTCAGGTCTTCTGGGTTTTTGTTGTCGTTTTGTTGTTTTTTCTCCTTCTGCAGGAAACACTGGCTGAACCTGTACATTCAAACCCTCCCAGAATTCACAGCACTGGGGCTGCAGAGATGCAGACTGGCCCATAGCCAAGCAAGTAGCAAGAACAGTGATTTCAGGAATGGAAAACATCAGTTCCCGTAAGTCATCGATGCTTCCTGTTTTCATTCAGTTTTCCCAATCACCTCTAAATATTGATGCCAATAAAAGTCCTCAACTCATGAAAACCAGGTTATTCCTGGAAGCAAGGCAAAAGATGATCAAAATTGCAACAACAAAAAGCAATCTTTTGGGAGCTCAATTCAGGATTACCAAAAGACATGGCTGAAGACCATATAGTGGCACATCTGGACATTCACCTTCACAGTTTTCAAAATGGCAGGATTTTGATTCAATTCATTAGCTTTACTGCATCTTTCTCAAAGCTTTTGCATTAATGGGATGACTTGCAATCAGAATGGAACTGTCTGTTAAAACGTAAATTACTTTAAAAAAAAACTCTATAGATGTGGCCACAGAAAACAAATGGTAAATTGCCACAGATATTCAGAGTATAATAATTTACGCCCACATTTTGCAGAGTTTAGTTACACGTGTCTACTGAAAAAGATAAAATGAATCCAATTCAGAAGGTGAACTCCACACACAAAAAGTTGAAGTATAACAAATATCTCGTCAATTCAGTTTGTCAGCACACCTCTTTACACATGTAGATCTTACGTCCCCACACAATGCTGAGTAAGTGTTCATTTCTATGTATTTGCACTCCCAGACATTTCAATTCTCAGAGCACCCACAGAAGGTGCAGCCCTGACACCAATTTAACCCCAGCCCTCACCCCCAAGATCTGGTTCTCAGCTGGCTTCCAGCCCAGAACTGGCTTCCTGAGTTACAGGTTGCATGCTTCCCATTAACCTTTGCTTCAGCAGCTTATATAAGCTTCTCCTAAAAATAATAATTACCTAAGTTGAAACAGCAGTGAAAAACTGGCGATGGAGCAAGGAGGCAGCTTTGAAAACAGTGCAAGAAATAAGGCAATTCCCATACGCACCTTGAACCTCCAAACCTGTTGCTGCCAACTGTAAGTTACCCACAGAACCCGTATTTACTGCAAAGTTTTTATCTCTGAATTTTGGTTCCCAAGCTTCTGTGTTTCTTTTACCCCTCTCTTCATGCTGCAGCCTATATAATCAAATACAGGACCTTCAGGGTTTGCCCTCAAGTTTGAAAACTTGCCAGCCAAAAACATATGCATCCAAAGATACAGATAGATAGGCAGATAGATAGATATTTGTGGGGGGTTTTTTTGTTTTTTTTGTTTGTTTGTTTGTTTGTTTTTTGGAGTTTTTTTTGTTGTTTTGTTTTGTTTTGTTTTTTACACTTAATGTAACCAGAAATTTCATTATCAGTCAGAACATGAGATCTACCCACAAGGAAGTCACTTTGAAGATGGACACAAAATCCTTCCTGCTTTCTCACAGGCAGCAAATAATCACAAACTCTCCCATCATTTGAAGCAAGTGGAAAGAAAAAAAAACAAAAACCATCAAGCATCAGAGCTGTAGAATCATTAAGGTTGGAAAAGACTACTTAGATTTTCTAGTCCAACAGTCAACCCATCACCACCGTGCCCACTACTCACGTCCCTCAACAAAGCATCATAGGGAGACTCAAAGATTGCAGAGCATTCCTTATCCCTTTCCTCCTTTCCTTATGTGCTTTATCTACAAAAAGAAGGAATCTAACCCGTCACATTATTCCAGAGATCAAAAGATAGCTAACATTAACATTCAAGTCCTCTTGGGGTCACAAACAGATACTTTTATTCTCAAAACTGAAAATTCACCAATTCTCAGCCTTGTAGACCAGTCCTCAACTAATACTTACACATGAATATATATACACAAGGCAAATTAGTATATGAAAGTGCAAGTGTGCATAAAAATTAATACACAATATCCTTATATGGCTCAGAAAATCAACAGCTTACCCCACCAGATTACACCCCATGACATCCTACTGGCCAAACTGACATAGCTGGAAACAGCACTAATTTTGCTCTTCCATCTAAACAAGCTAAATTCAGAACATATATTTGATGACCAGCCTGTAAATACACAGTCTGGCATTCCATTTCTTCAGTCGTGAAAGTAAATACCCAACCTTGCTGTGTGTGGTGTTGCTTTAGCAAAGGCAATCACTCCAAATGATCCTTAGAAGCAGCACTGCTGTATTATCACTAACCACTAAGACAAAGACCCAGACCACCTCTTAGGTACAGCCTCTAAAAGATCTTAAAAAGCAGAAGGAAAATAAGAAAGAGGTTTTGTCATTATCGTTTTTCATAGGGATAATAGCAATATCAGCATTTTGACTTAGTTTTAAACAAACACAGTCTCTAGAATATCAGAGCTCAAACTCAGACGACTGCAACAAGATCTCTAAACTATTCACTGTTCAAAAATGTCATTTCCCAACTGCAGTTCCTTTTGGCAGAACACTGTATAGCAGCTAACAGGACAAAAGAGTCCTCACAAAACAGATGCCTTATTGGTATAGCAGATAAGGTGCAAAAAATAAAATACAAAAGTCAGGATTTGCTCTCAGGGAGCTGCTGAAAATTTCAAGGCAAAGATGTATGCTTTCCAGCAGCAGGAAGGCTGCAGAGCCTTGATTCAAAAGAAATCTGGAGAGGCCCTCTAGCGGGCTGACACCGCACTGCTCGGCACCACAGAGCAGCGCCCGCACACCTCACCCGGCTGCAGCTCCATCCGCTGCACCGCTCACAGCAAGGCTGGAGAGCCGCTTACTGACTGCAGAAAGCCCAAGTGCAAACAGAGCACGAAGCCCCTTCTTCTAGCCTCCGATTAGAAATATTCCATCAGCCTGTTCTCAGCCTTTGGATGCATTCTCATTTGCTTCAGAAAAACAGAAGATAGGCTTGTTTTACCATGTAGGTCACTAGCCTGCGAGACCACCCCAGGGCTTTCATGCAGACTAAATGACATCAGGTCAAGGGAGGTTTGCAGGAGCACAAACTCAGATGTGCATTTAGAATAAGGATTCCAGACATTATTCAGGCTACGTGAAGGGGTCTGAAGTATGCTCTGCCAAGACTTTTTAGCCACTGGCAGTTTCAGGTAGGAAGCAGATAGATCATTCTAACTGCATTCTTAAGGCAACTCCTTCTGGGAGAAAGAGTTTGGAATTCTTTACGTGAACTCAAGCAGACCACCATTCCATGTGCTGTCACATGAAAAATAACCTAGAGAACACATTGCAAACACTTAGATAACAGAACAGGGCAGCTTAAGAAGGCCTATTAACAAGATCTCAGAGTTAAAAAGGAAATCGCTTGTTTTGAAACGAGTTGATGATTCACCTTTCAGTCTTTAAAAGTCTTTTCTTGCTGTTTTTAGGTTTGCCTTCAACTCACATCAGTTCTATATTTTTCCAAATTCCCTACTTTGGAACCTTCAGCATTACAAGCTACAACTTAACTCTCTTATAAATAACTTTTGTGATAGCCTCTCTTTCAGCTGCTACATTCAAAGCGTCTATCAATCGGAGAAGGACCGCAAATTAAAGTAGACATTGTTAAGAAGATAAGCAAAGAGCTGACTGTTCTTCAAAACAGTATCAAATACATGGCACTGGTATCTTTGTGCCATAGAGCAGTGCTTTGGGAAAGAAACAAACCATATTACAGAGCAGTCACCTGTAAAGAGAAATACTTGCACTCGCATTCTTCTGACTTTGGACTCCATCTGGTCCATCCCTCACCTAAGCAGCATTAACAGCGCTGCCATAATGGAAACTCACACCTTGAAAATCACTTGATACAAGCATTCATGCAGCAAAAAAGGAATAAACTAATGTGCTTGCTAGTGTCTTATCATCAGATACCTGATCAAAAAACAAGCACAGTTTCTTAATCTTTTTGGACCAACCATCACTGACCAGGACCATTTCACACAGCAATTACAACAGCAACTTATTTTGAAGTGGTTCTACGAAGGTCTAGTACGTCTAGTGTACGTCCTTGGGAATCAGTAAAGGGTAGGAGCTACTTGGAAGGATTCTGAGTTACTTTAAAGTAAGTTTGCAACAGAAAAAGTCCAAAAGAGACCTCCGTGATTAAAAAGAACTGGATCTGAATAGGATCAGTTAAGGATTCTATTCTATTGATGATGATCCCATCCTATTGATGATGAACAACACAGCACGCTATGAAAATGCTCCTTAAATTCCTTGAGTCAAGCAATTCCTATCTCAGGAATTAACTTCTTGAAACTGACCTACTTTATGATAGACATAACAGAAGAAAGAGTTTACCAGACTCTAAGGACATTGGAAGGAAGGAAGGATGGATGGACTGGAAACATAATATTCAACACAGCTGCTGAATGAGATATAAGACAGCATATTAAAAGAGATGCATGCATTTGAGTGATTTCAGGAGCAGCTGAACTCATTTATAAGGACATAGCAGGGAAGAAATAGATACGTTTTTTTTTTTTTTTTTAAAAGCTTTTTGTGTGTTTTGTTTTAAGTCACAATGAAAAATTTTGGCAATAGTTTGAAAGAAAAAACAAAGCAAGTCTTTTTAAAAGAGGGTGGTCTACATAATAGGGAGAACTTAAAGAAGAAAACGTTTAGGAAATGTTCTTTCTTGTCTGATAAGTTGGTAACTTGCTCAGACTTGCTCTAGAAGTATTAATCCACAGCACCCACTACAACTGCCACTGCTCCTCCAGAGGGTTGCTTCTACCATCACACTGAACCATTTCAGTGCTCCATGGCTGTGCAGGCAAACGCTGCTCACCCGGCACATAAAGATCCAAGAGCCATTTTGAAATGGCAACACTTGTGAATTTACAAATGAATGTTTCGAATGTTTCAACATCGAAAGCAGTATTTTACATAGTGTTTTCAATAGCATTTCATCCTCTTATTCATCCTTTAATTTCTACCTCTATGTATATTATTTGCATAGTATGCTACAGTAGTAAAAGTAATGCATACTCTCAAATAGTAAGTACACTTAGAGTGGGGGTGCACGAGCAGAAAGTTCTGCTGTTTTGTGTTGGTTTTTTTTTTTTCTTACTGATAGGGATTTGTGATCAAAGTCGTTTGGAGAGCACTGCTTTATGCAACTTCAGCAGCAGCAAACTGGAGCACCATTTCCTCTTTTGCTAGGATGCAGTAAAAATAACGGAGGGAAAATGACACGCAGGGAGAAGCATTCGATTGGGCTGCATTTCCAGTTACTCAGAGAACTGCAAGTTTATCCGCAAGCAATTAGTGATTTTTCAGCAAGTTAAGTGCTTAGCTTACACTACATCTGGCAGATGAGCAACCTTTGGAAGTCCCATAAGGTTCTGATTTGTGTCTGGATGCTGCCAAAGGCCATTCAAAACCTTATTCCAAATAATTTAAGACTCAGGTCCGCTGACTTCCAAAGAGATTTAAAATTCGAAATACAGCAATAACTTACAGCACTACACCACTTGGCCAGCTCTGATGCAGACGTCAAGCCAGCCTATTTAAATCCCTTTCAAACATTTACCCAAAAAAAAAAAAAAAAAAAAGAAAAAAGTACCTCTGCTAGTCAGTCAGCAGAATTCCACCCTCCCCATCTTATAACCACCTACCAGAATATTCCCTTCAGTTCTGTAATGGCCATGGATAAATAAGTGAAACACTGCAGTTTCTAAAATCTCAGGGAAGTTTTATTTCATGGATATACATTATTATAAGGAATAATGAAGCCAGGCAAACCATGTTGACAAGACCTTCTGCTTAAAGAATAGGCTGTCCTGACTAATGTCACTTCTTCCACCATTTCTATTCCTGTGAGAGTGACATGAATTATCAAGAATCATGCATTTTGAGAGAAATTCCTATCTGCCTGAAATGCTTCCAAGCAGTACATTGCATTGATTCCAGCTAAGAAATTTTCAGTATGCATCCTCTGAAAAAATAAAAAAAAAAAATCAGCATTCAAAGCTTTCAAATAGCTGAGAGGACAGGAAGAGCAATGCCTTTCACATGGCACCTCTCTCACGTACTTTGATGTCAAGCAACAAACACCATGAAACAGAATGATTAACCAATTTGTTTTTCCAGTCATGCATCACATCTCTTCAAGTCCTACCACCAAGAGTTCACAATACACTGTAATTAAAACAGGCAGTTCTCTCCCAGAGCAAGGACATCACTGTGTGACCATGTCATTATTTACAGCGCCAATTTAATACCACACTTCAGCACACTGTGACGTTTGAGCACACAGTGACCAAGGAGACTAAGCACTCCTTGAACCAGTATCCATAACTACAGAATCCAGTAATAACAACAGATCTGTGTCCCCTCTGTAGGTTTTTAATGAACTGGTTGTATCCTGACAGACCAGATCCTCTTAAATCTCCGACACAGCTCTAAGAAAAATGTTTCCATCTGTTCTTCATTTCCTTACCTGGCAGTCTGCACAAGCTAAAACAAATATATGTAACCCCTGCAAATCTAACTCTGGCTGCTCTTTTTGTTTTATAAAATAATAATCCTTTTGAGCATCTTAACTCTCATACCTCAGTACAGATACTGCACATATGCACATACTATTCACATATGATAACAGCAAAACAGTTTCAGATGCTTTACCTTTCTCTTCCAACTTTGTATTTCACAATAGAGCAGCAATGCAAATGCATTTTAATGACCTTCATCAGATCAATCATCATTTTACATGGATGTCATTAGTACACAGCATTCCTTATCTACTTCTAGGAAAGAATCCGTCCCTATAAGTCTTCTGCACGCAGCAATCTTTCACATTTTCTTTTCCCAGGAAGGTACAGCCAAACATGCTCAGCAAAGTCATTTCATCTTAGGATAACACTTTTCAAACTAACAAGGTCTCCTTTTACTTATCTTTTCTAAACACTTTCCACATTTGACCATAGAAGCAAGGCACTCTAAACCAGCTCAGTTTGTTTCTCTTCTGAACACATTATTTTATTCATTTTTAAGCACCCTACTACAAAAGAGCAAGGGCAGCACTAGAAGGTACGCCCAGTATTGAAGTATAACAAGATTAGCACAACTGTGCTCTGGTGGATCTTCAGATCCTCAGCTAAGACTCAGGTATGAACCATTCCCTGGTTACTTATGACCCCCTCCATGCCTTTCAGGCAGACACTTGTTCAGGATTATCTTCTCCCTCATTCCTGTGTTCAGTTAATATTAGTAAGATCACAGTTTGCATGCAGTGTAGGCTATTTGCAGATCTGCTGCCACATCTGGCTGCTTTTTACACATCCTACCTGTCTGCGCCACCAAGTGAGTCCAACCACTCCAAACTGCTCCAATCTTTTCATGTGAGAAAAACTGAGTGTCGATCTTCTTGGGCTCAAGAAGAAATATCTCTTTGCTCACCAGCTGCCCATGTTTGTTGCTACCCCAGACATAGAGGAGTCCTTCACCTGCAGTTGATAAAGAAGTAAAATAAGCTGAAAGTGACACACACAGAACAACACCAGATACATTACTTGACTCAGCTCACAGAATGGCCAGGGTTGGAAGGGACCTCAAGAATCATAAATCTCCAAACCCCCCAGCCACATGCAGGGCCACCAACCCCCCCATTCAATGCTAGACCAGTGAACAGTTAATGAATATACCAATGTTACGGTATAGCAGTGTACAATTAAAGAATATACAGATTTTATGGTATAACAGAGAGCTTGGCTATGATGTTATTACACCAAAGCAGGAAACAGAAATGATAGGTGCATTTGCCCTACCCTGGGCTCGTATGGGAAACTCCAGTGGAGTGGATCTCCAGAAGAGATCCTTCCCTACTTGTGGTCAGCTCTTAAATGGGTCTAGGAGAGGTGCAGCCAGGCTCCACCCCTTCCAGCAGCACAGGAGAATTGCCTTCACCTGTGCTCCCAGGGCTGACTCAGTGCTCACCTCAGGTGATCAATCAGAGGCTCAGGCCATGATTCAGCAGTCCCCATACAACCAGCCTGCCCAGTGATTTTGAGGAAAGGAGGGTCTCTTTACCACATGCACAAAAGCTGTAATCAGAACATGAGAAATATTTGCCAGGGTTTTAACAACAAAATGTGTTTTCTGAGGGCTACGCTGACTTCCTGAGACAACCAGGGTTTTGAGGTTGAGGTCCATCCAGGCTTAATTTCTGCTCTGAATTTCTGAAAGATGACTGAAACACAAAACTTTGCCTTTGCTGTAAAGGTAAGAGAGCTAAGTAAAGTAGAAAATAACTTAGAGAAAAAGCTTTAAGTATTTTGAGGTCATTCACTGAGCACTCCCTCTCTGCCCACTCTGTCCTTGCAGGCCAGCTTTTACCTCCAGCCCAAAGCTTAGACTCAGTCCAGTAGATAACCTGAAGAGCAGCAAATAACACAACTCCCCTCAAGCGCTTGGGAAACTTGAACAGTCTCCCAGTCTCTTTACAGGAGCTACAGGCTCCCAACTCCACTTGTAACTCTGCTGCTGAATTCAGCTTGAGCATATTCAGTAAATCCTCAAAAGCAGGGATGGTCTAATGCTCCCTACCCCATCCTGCTCAGTCACTTTCTAAAGGAATATGATACACAGCTAAGAACAGGTAGGTAAAGCAGGTACTACCCATCACAAAGCAAAATCAAAGTATTATCATGTCTGAAAGCACTACTATACAACTACTAAGAGACTTCTGTAAGTAACTGTCTTCCCCCACTCTCTTTGCAGAAGAAGCATTTATGCAAGTACACACTCCAGGATTCCACCCACAGGGATAATTATATTTACAGAAACATGCATTTGCTTCGTGTGGCTCCCCAATACGAGTTGGAGAAGCTCACAGCCTAACAGCCAATTGACAGTAACGAGGTAAGTGTTCAGATGAGTCCTTCTGCAGATACTAATCATCATTAATCCAATCTTTTCAGCATCAGATGATTCAGCTCAGGTTCTAGACCTCCATATTAAAAAAAAAAAACATAACCTGTAATAAGCAGAACATGAGCTGTGCCAGGCCTCCTGAAGTCAGTTCATTCTGCGCAAGCAAGAGAAGTCATGCACACACCAAGTACATGTTCACAGGCCAAGAAAGTCTGGAGATTGAAATCTCCAACACAAAGTGTCATTCAGATCCCCCTGCCCCCTTTATTTATTGATAAAAAGAAAAAATAACATTTGCAACAATACACTTCAACCCTTGTATCAAAAGCCTCCCGCTGACTGGTGTTCAGTGTCCTACCAGCAGGTGGCTCGTGGGACAGAGCCCAAGAGAACTGCATTGCTCAGCAGGAAATTCCTAGAAAAAAATCTGCAGTGATGCTCACTTAATAAATAGTACACTCTACAGTAACTTAAATAAATAAGCATCCTTAGAAGCTAATGCAGATGGAAGGGCAGCAATACCAGCATATCATTGAAAGCTTTGACCTACTTTGTTAGATGTGGTTGCCCTGTTGCCAAATAGATTGCTCTCAAAAAAAAAAAAAAAAAGAAAAAAGAAGCAATGATTTGCTCACTCTAAACACACAGAAAGTGCTAATTAGCCAAAGCAGATTCTATTTGTCCTGCCAGTTGTTCACTAATCACATACAGACTTTGCATCTCAGAACTCACTGTAATTCACATCTAACGTTTCCCCATGCAATTCCATCTCTGCATAAGTGTAAGCAGGCTCTGCAGCACTCCATTTGATGATGGCAGAGGTACCAGATGGCTGCATATTTGCAAAGAACTCCTGACGTTCTGTAAAGATTTGTTTTCATACAGTTCAATACACTTCCCACATTTTAGAACTGTAAGTTTACAGATGCAAAGCTATTCTCTTTCCCCATCTCTTGGTCTGCCAAGAAATAAAAATAAATAAATAACTTTTCTTACACCAGCACAACCAGATACTTAGCACCCAGAGCAGGAGCACTGGGTAAGGAACAAATGCCCTAAGTTATGCAAATGTCTAAGTGATAAAGCAGTTTCCCACTGCTTTTAATATGCTTGGAGCTCTTACACCACCTCACACAGGTGTGTGTGCACGCTGTAACTGCAGAGCCAACAAGACCTCTCGCTCATGCACAGCACAGCCAACTTTCCAGTTGCAGGAGGACAGCCACAGCAGCCTTTCACAACACAGCCCCATAACACTCCTTCCCATTGGCAAAGGGTTGCACTCGGGCCAGGGCTCATCCATTCGGTCACCCGACGCAGCAACGCCTGCTGCAGAAATCTATGCAACCAAGTGCTTTCACAAATCTCTGCAGTTTCTAACCACTAAGAGCCCAGAGCCTTGCTTATTTCTAAGGGCTGTGTCATACCCGACCCCATGAATAAAATACAAAGAACACAGTGAATCCAAGTCTTATTAAGATGGAAGGCCCCAGAATCCAAAACCACTACAGGATGGCTAACCAGCATTATGCCACAACACACCGATCAGCCAAGCCGAAGCTGACAGACACTTCCAAAGCACAGAACCCCCTTATATGTTGAGACAAGGACTTCTATGCCTACACCCAGGGCCTACCTGTAAGAGACACACAATGGTAGGAGCCTGCGGCAACTCTCTTCGCCTTCACATCTTCCAGGCCTAAGGAAAAATTAGTCTTATAAACTTGTACAAAATATATCATTTTGTGCACAGCCATGAAGTTATATCAATGTATGATTGTATGATAATGAATTTTATAACGAAAACCCCTGCTTCTGGGTCACAGGTGCTAAAAGACGCAGCACCATTGTTCCCTGTGGATTATGAATTTGTACAGATTCTGTTTCAGATGCTCCATACTTATAACACCAAGCAGCTTCATAAAAAGAAACATTACATATCACTGCAAAATATATTTCAGCTCTGTCACCTTGACAAAGAAGTCAGACTCCAGGATTACCTTTTATTTCACAGGGTTCCTTTGCAGTCCAGAACAGAGGGAGGCTTTTCCCCTGGTGCGCACGCTTTGCCCGAGATGCCATGCCAGTTCCCCACTGAAACACCAAACCACTCTCTTCCCAAAGTGAACACACAGAGATTAAAACACAATCACCACCAATAAAATCACTTAACTCAACTGAATAATTAATTAGTTTTATAAGCACTTTCATTTTCACTGATTCGAATTATGCTTTGCATGTTCTTTATGCCAAAACCAAACTTTACCAGGGTTATCCTTCTAGACAACAACTACAGTCTCATTGCACAAGTATAAATAGTAGCTAAAATTCACCCTTTTTTTTAATTTTTCCACCCCATCTAGGTCATTAAAACACATTAAGAGTGCTCTTCATGTGTTCCAGAAATGAGAAAACAATAACATATTTACCTGTAGCAGCAAGGGCATGTCTCAGTCCTGCAGCAATACCCACTACTTTCTCTTTGAGGGACTGCTCGAGTAAAGAAACAAACAAAAAAAAATGTTTCTCATATTTTTGCCTCTAAAAAGCAGAATATGCTGAACACATTTGTGGGGCACAGTGAAAATAGCTCTCGATTCCAGCCTGCACATCACAATGCACACCAACGTATTACTGTTTGCTTTTAGAAGATGTTCCTATTAACTTTTGTCAGCCATGCTTCACTTCCATCCAAGCACTTAAAAGGACACAAAGCAAAAGAAAATATTTCAGATGAATGAATGGTCCACACTGTCACTGCCACCACTTTCAAGGCACTACACTGGAGTGATGTTCTGTACCCTTGTTGCTTCCTGGGTGCATCAGGTGAGGAAAGCCCTACTCACTAGAGGACCAATAGCTGTCCTTCCTTCCCTACAATAACCAGACTGTCACAAAATCCAAAAATCACAACAGAGCAGTGACTGGCATAGACCACGAGGCTACTGTTCCTGTCTGAGAGTCCTTTCTGCTCTCACTTGCGTTACACAGAGAGGATGTAAAAGCATTTCATTAGCATTCTTCAAGTAAGAAGCTACAGTGTAAATTAGGGATTAATTAGAATTCCCATGAGAAATTTATTTACACTGTTAGGCTTACAGCCAACACTAAAGAAGATTTTTTTGGTATGGAAGTCTCAGTTCTTACCACTTAGAGCATTTTAATGCAAACAGTTTGAGGCTACATTCAGAGCTCCCTACCCACAGCGGTGCCTCACCTCCAGGTATCACCACAGATCTCCACACAACCTACAGGAGCAGCACCAGCTCTGTTGCCTTTAGCACTTACAGTTGAAGGTAGTGGACAAGAGAGAAACTGTTAGCTAACTCTCCATCCTATTTCCTTGGAAGCTCGTTGACAAACTAATTTTGTTCAACTTGGACACAGGTTTTTTTTTCCAAGGGGGGATTACTGCTGGTCTATTTTGTTCTACATGTTCCACCCTTCAAATTGTGAGTCACAAATGTTGAATGAGGTATAGCAAAGGTAGGAACAGCCTGCAGGCGTATAACCTATCTGGTCTCTTACAGACTCAAGGTAAAACTGCAGCTGAAGTAAACTTCTGTGGTTTTGGTAGCTTTAGCATCACTTT
This sequence comes from Tympanuchus pallidicinctus, assembly GCF_026119805.1. NCBI lineage: Eukaryota > Metazoa > Chordata > Aves > Galliformes > Phasianidae > Tympanuchus > Tympanuchus pallidicinctus. The sequence goes on from NW_026294747.1 coordinate 11,785,733, forward strand.
ACAACACCTGAACAGACATTCTGCAGATGTTATCAAGATGTGTTACATGAAACACCCTCAGCTCTAAGGACAAAGACAACTTTCTGTTGTAAGTGGGCAGCTCCCTCACATAACAAAAGAAAGCAACTGTAGCATTTCATTTCTGGGTCAAAGACCACCACTGGTTGTCTACTCAGTAAATTTACTTCATCAGATAGACTCCTTTAAAGCAGTTGAAGAGTCAGGCTTAAAAGCTCACTGAGGTCACCAGACCTTGTCAATGCTGTAAGCAACAGAATGCACAGAGCTATAGAGCAGTTCCTTTTAAATCCTTACCTCGACCTTTTGTGGAATCAAGCACGGGCCTGAAATCTGGGGAACTCCTAGTTGCCCAAAAGCATTAGACCCACAGGACAGAACAAGGCCAGCTCCTGCAAACGAAAGCATTAGAGAGTGATCGGGATATCTTTGAGCAAAAGCAAAGTATTGTAACATTACAGTAGGCAAAAAAACAGTGAAATAACTGGAAAAAAAAAAAAAAGACCTAACATCTCCCCTTCTCAGGTCTCTGAGGCCACAGACTTCTGATTTTACAGCATAATGTTAAGGTCTGCAGCTCACACACAATAGCTTTCAAGCAGCTTAAAACCTGAGAGTGCACAAGCAACAGCAATGTGAACTGTCAGCGTGTTCTCCACACCCCCATACTCCCCCAACTCCTGCAAAGATGGGCTTACCTCCTAGTATGATTGTAAAATCCCAGCCACAGGCCACTTCTTGCACACAGAAGCCAGACAGGGCAGCGCACAGTGTAAAACAGAGCACATTTTCTGTGTGATTCAATCCCAACTGCCCTTCTTTGTTATGGCCACATACAAAGAGTTCTCCAGCACCTGGAATAATTAAAAAAAAAACAACAAAATCCCACTCAATTCACAGAGAAGCACATATGCAATGAGATCCTGCAACAAAGACAGTAATGATGTGTCATTTAATACACTGAATTGCACAGAGACAGCTACTTCTGATGAACCAGAAACATCTTTGAGTAAGCACAGATGTCAAGAGCCAAGGAGGACAGCTCATACAGCAAAACAAAAACCTGTTTTCAGAAGAATTTCATACCATTCACACCTGCTCATATCCCTTTGTTCCCGTAGTTAACTATGGCATAGAGCAGAACCTTCTGAAGACCAGATGCTATTTCCTGTTCCTTACCTTCTTCAGATTGAATAACACCCCATTTGACTCCTTCCCTCCTCATCCTCAACAGAGGACAAGTAACGGTTTTGTATTAAAAGCTATTCTGTCAAACAGGTTTAGAAATTAGCCTCACAAGGTCATTAAACAGACACAGAAGATAAGTAAACAAAGGAATTTCTCCAAAGTATTAAGTTGATAGGCCCAGGGGGAGCCTGTTTTACAACTAAGAATTGATACTTGCTCAGACACAGAAGCAGCATATAGGTGGCAGCACCGCACCAGAAAGGAAAGACATTTTCTCCTGGCTGTTCAAGTCACGCACTCCTTGCAAGAGCAATGATCTTACCAGTGATAACTGCAGAATGTCCTCCTCCTCCAGTGATGCTCCTGATGTCTTGACATTTGCAGGAAACATCTTTCAGTGTCTGAGGTACCAGCACATCCTCTTTATGACCAAGGCCAAGTTGTCCATAGCTGTTTGCACCCTTCAAACACACACAAATAACATGGGGAAAAAAAAAGTTAACGACAAGAGATGCACGTAGCTCTCCTCCTGCACCACCGGGTTCATCGGGAACATGGCACGGGTTAACCTGACACTACCTGCTCCCAAAGGACAATCTTCACTCTTACAGCCATCACACAGGTGCTCAGAACTACAGAGCAGGGCCGTCTCAGATCTGCTGCCACTAAGGCCACCCTTGCAGCCCATATTTCACTGTTCTGTACAGGAATTATGCTTGCTAAGACTGCAGGCTAACACCTGGCAAGGCTGAAGGCCTCCTTACAAATGAGAGCCACCTGTTCAGTGCTAATGGTGCTGTTCGTGCCAGCATAACGCACCATGAGGTGACAACGACACGCTGCATCGTCCGGGAACACAAAGCAGCAAAGCAGAAGCACTTATCCATCATTAAGTGATTCTTCTACCTTACAGCGGACAGAACAAGAACGTGCCGGCACGCTTTTACACACGCGGCACGGCAGTGATGCACCAGGGAGCTTCTCAGCCACTTTACGGTCTCCGAGACCGAGACGACCGCAGACCAAGAGCCCGAGCAGCACCCCGCGCTGCCGCAGGTGGAGGCCCGAGGCGGGAACAAGCCTGCCCCGCCTGCTGCCCAGAGCTCCTCGAAGGACTTGCTCCGATCCCAGGCAGGGGCTGCTCTCAGCGCTGGCTGGCGTGGCAGACACCTAACTCTCCTCAGAAGGTCCGACACAATGCGGACTCCGCGCGCCCTCAGGACGAGGCACGGAACGGCGGCAGCAGCTGCCCTCAGCACAGCGCGCTGCTCTCCTCCCGCCTCACAAGCAGCAAACCAGCGGGCACCGGCTGTCAGAGCCCGTCTGTTTACCCGCCCTAGAAGGCTCGAAAGCCCGTCCTCACGCCGCTCGTGCCAAAGGCCGGGCAGACCCGCAGCACGCAGCCCGGCCAGAGGAGCCGCGCGGCGCGCGCCCTCCTCCCGCCGCCATCTCGCGGCCGCAGGGCGGGCTGACGGCCGCGCGCAGCCCTCGCGCCCACCTACCCACGCGCGGAGCACCGCCTCCATGGGGCTCGCGCCCTTCTCGCCGCTGCCGGGGAGGAAGAGGCGGGGCGGGACGGGGCGAGGCTGCGGATCAGCACGGACGGCCGCCCGGAGGCGGTCGGAGAGGAAGCGCCTTCAGTTGGGCTGCTGCGCCTGGAAGGGCTGGGTGCCGTCGTGGCTGCGTGCTGCTCACGCGGAGCCCGAAGCAACCCGCCTGCATCCAGACAGCCCGGCTGGGCGCCGCGGCCGATCACGCAGACCTCAGCGGAAACCTTTAGAAGGGAGAAGACAAATCGCTTCTCACTGAAGCAGTTTGCAAGAGAATGAAGGCACGGGTGCAGAAAACCCCTTGTCGCAGTATAAAACACGCAGCCTCAGTCAGAATGGTTTGTGTTTATTGCTGAAGTGGTGAAGGAAAATTCTACCTGTTCTACCCATTTCCAGCAGGATGGTACACGTTTACTTAGTTGACATTTAAAGCCTCCACAACGGTTTAAAATATGTAAATTGTTAATGCTCTACCTAGCCAGAAGGGTTGGATGTTGAAGCTGAAGGTACGTGTTGTTAACAACGCGAAAACGCACCTGCCCTACATTGCTGGCAGCACATCGCTGCCATGTTTTGTTACACTGATGCAAATAAAGACACCATTCCTGTTTGTTTTCTCCCCAGCAGTACCCGTGCTAATGCAGCAGGTGTGAGGTCTGCGGCTCACAGTGTAGCTCAAAGATTTCAAGTAACACAGACCTGTATTCCAACACCGTAACAACCTTATCGTTTCTAAAATGCAGCTGAATGGTTGCTGTTAGCACAGAAGCAGACAATACATCTTCCCTTACTACTTCAAAGAGAAGGTTTCTTCTTCAGAACGAGGAAGATCCTAACATCTATTTAAAAGTGTAATGTAAGCTGTAGACCACATTTTCATGCATCCAAAATGTTCTTAGAAAAAAATAATAGCAATGGTGGATTAATAAAGTCATAGGAGAATCATCTAGACTGGATTTAAATAGTGAATGTATTTGGAAAGATGGCTTACAAAGCAGATGCAGCTTATGGGAAGGCATATGAAACAAGGGGAGGGCCAAGAACAGAGGTTCTTGAAAGTCCTTTCCGATTCCCAAAGGACTTGGACCAGCGTATTTAAGATTCCAGTTCATTTTTCCAGCGACCTCCACAGTTGCAAGCTGGATTTTCTCATAGGAACCACATATGGAGAACCAGGGTCTAGGGTGCTATTAAATATACCCTGCACTTCACAAATCATCAATTCAAATTTATTACACCATCCACATGCATAAATTAACTTCATAGACAGGGTTGGCAGCAACAGCAGACAGTACAGCTCCATACAGCTCTACAGGATGCTTGGAAATATGCAGTCCTGAAATCAGGCAACTTTACTGCTATGCTATACAGACAATTCAGCAGGACACCGCTTCCCAACATTCATAAAGAGTTCTTTAGAATAAAATCTCATAGCTGAAAGTATAAATATTTGTGTTCATAGCCACAAGATCCCAGTCACAGAATGGATTGGGTTGGAAGGTATCTTAAAGACCACCCACTTCTAATCCCCTGCAGAGTCACCACCCACCAGATTATAATGCCCAGAGTCTCATCCAACCTAGCCTTGAATGCCTCCAGGGATGGAGATTTCCATCAAATATTTCTACCTTTCACTTATTTGCTTGATGGGGAATACAAGTGTTCAGGCCTAGCAAGGAAGAAGCTAAATTTATCTTCATGCAGTTTGCAAGGTTAATAAAGCAATCAATGGGATGTCTAGGAGACTACAAACTTTGGCCCTCATTTTAAATTCTGGTGTTACTTTAGCACTGGGCTTCTCTTAGTCCTGTGAAACTACTTTGGATATAGGACTGTAATTCTGAAATGGTTTTAGGCTTTGTGCTAAGTCAGAACCTGATGGCTTGCTATAATCCTGGCTACATTTATTCAGCGAGGGAAAAGGCAAATGATATTTCCTTAGTGTCTTCCCTCAGGTGTAACACCATGGACAGCAACAAAAGTCCAAGCTCTTTGAGGTGACAGAAAATCTCCTGAAATAATCAGTTAGGCTTTCACATAATAGCTCTGTACCTCTGTGTTTTACTAGAAACAGGCCACTCAGTACAGCTGCAACTCTTTGGGAGCAAGAATGATCCCTATGAAAGGGAGGTATGACCCCTCCATTTTGTCATAACAAACTTCCAGATATTTGTGTCCCGGTACCTGAGCTGTAATCATTCAAGTTCTGAACCGGAATATTTAAACTTAATAGCACAAAGAAGCACTGATTACTATAGCTTCTATGTTATGAGGTCTACACTACTGCAAAATTAGCAGCACAGGCTACTAGCATCAGAAAGACATTTCCCTGTGCCAAATTGTTCTACAGTTGCCTCATGAGCCACTCTCTGAAGCATCTGATCCTAGCCCTGATCCACAGACCACAGTTTTGCTCCAGCCTAGTGATTTCTCTCTTCCTCTGCTAGCTTCTCCAAGGCAACACCAGGACTTTATCCGCAGGGAATGGAGGTGAAGGAAATACATTCTGCAAGGGACTTTAAACAGAAAAATAAGTTAAAGTGAGTTAAAGTGATTATCTTTACAGGCTATTCACTCTTCCATTAGTAAAGGAAAGTTCTGCATACAAGACGTTACGTGCCTAGAAAGAGACAAGTGGGGAAAAGAAAGAGTTGCTGAGCGCACAACGCAAATGATGGGACTGTTAAACTTCCAGCTGCTTGCCCATCTTGCTGAGGGCATCGCTGACAATGTCCAGCTCATGACGCAGCTCGTTCACCACACTGGCAATGCTCTTGGTGTCTTTCAGGATCTGCACGCTTTGAGTATATGGATTGTACTTCACACCAAATGGACGTTTGATGGTTTTTGCAAACTCTCTATTAAAGCAAACAAAAAAAAAAATAAAGAGGAAGTTTAACCAGAAGACAAACTTATCCTCTGTGTGCAGTCAGTATCAGTAATGACTTTTCAAATCACTTACTTTCTTAATGATCATTATAATTACTACGAAGTTCATCATCTCTCCCATCCAGTACATGGGAGACCAATTAAATATTAAACTCAGCTTTTCAGCCCCATAAAAGGTTATTATAAAATTGTGATAAGAATGAAAGGATCTGGTGCTGCCTCTGAGAAACACAGGAAGTCAAGAAAAAGCGTACCTCATCTTCTCCTTTGCTTCTTCAAAGCTTTCAGAAACAAAGTAAACCTCCTGGAAAGTTGTAATGAGGCATTCTTGCTTGCAGGTGATCTTTGGATCAAAAGGCTTGACTTTGGCACTGCCAGAGAGCGAGTGCTAAGTAACACATCATGTGTTATCATGTGCCAGAGGAATATCGCCACCAAAAGAATCCACAAGGAAGATGATACAGATTAAAAAGTGAATTAAAAAAAAGATGAGGTGAGACCATATTTAGTGCATTGCCTCTTAAAACATGTCTGCAGCTGAACAATGGCTTAAGCATAACAAACGTTATCTCTAAAGGACTGTGTTCTGCCAATACGGGTCAAAGCTGCTTTTAAACAAGAACAATATTTTCAGAATCTGGTTAAAACAGTAGAGTCTTTTTCTGAAAACAGGTTACTTGGAACTGAACGTACATCAATCATTCATTCTGCTTCCTCAGAAGGACACAGGAGCTACTCAGCACATACCCAAAAGCACACTGCCCTGTGACTAACCCCAGTGAACTCACCTAGAAGTCATCCCCACAGTAGGTATATTCAGAATAAATATTGTTAAGAATTATACCTGATAAATAAACGTGGCAGAACAGCGACAAAAATACTCAAGTATGAGCCAAGTAAAGAGGGAAGTAAGCAGTGGATATTCTTACCTTGAGCTCACTAATAGAAGAGAGCAAGCCAGCCCCATAAACTCTTAGTTGTCCCTCTTGCTTGCACAGGCCAAACTCTACAGTGAAAAAGTAGCACTGAAACAGAGAAGGGAGTAAAATAATTTATCCTTCAGCAAAGGTTTTGTGGTGAACTAGATGGGGGCCCTTCTACTCTCGGGAAGTATCAAACACCTGCAAGCCATTACTTGGTTATCGTTCTCAGATATCTAAAGCGAAGGGAACCTAAATAGAAGAGAGAAGAACCATAGGATTATATGTTTCTAATAAGAAAGTCTGATGACATAGCTGGGACAGAAGCTGCTCATCCCAGTAGAAATGTGGCAATTCAATCTGTTTTGAGAAGCACTGTAATGACACGAGAGATTCGGCTTAAAAGAAACACTAGATAGACAGGACCTCAACAATTGAAAGCATCAATCCAATACAGGTTGTTCCTTAGTGGTCTAAAATGTTAAAGATGTTCAGTTTCCTGATGTTCAGGACTCCTGCAGGTATGTGGCAAGGAATGCCATTTTCTTAGATGCTTTACTTCTGGTCTCACTAAAGGTAGCAGAAGCTTTACCACTAGCTATGACTGGCAGTTCTTTTGTAACTGGAATCAATTATTTTTCATGTAAAGTTTTCACCTTTCAGTATTTCTGTCAATGTATCAAGAAACTGTTATCCCAGAACTAAGATTATTTATTTGAACTTCTTGGCTGAAATGTACCGAGTGCTAGTTTCACATTCAGTGAAAACACAACATTTCAATTCATTTTACACACTGAAGTAACAGTTCAATGTTTTTATATCTAATCTATGTTTTCAGAAGTAGGAAGATATTTTCTGGAGGAAACAGACCACAGAATTTCAAGCTGGAAGAAGTTATCTACCCCTAGAAGTTGCATACTTACTTGACCTATGTGAAGTAAGAAAAATACCTGTCACATCATTCTTAAAATGTATTTTTTTCCTAGCATGGAAACTTGTTCTATGCTCTAAAGCTAAGAGTCAGGTGTAGCAGCTGGTGCAGCTAATGTTGAAATGAATCTCCAAATTAATTAGAGCTAGAGGGATCAGCTGAATTGAAGCTCCAAGCTTTAAGTGGGATCACTGGGCACTGAAACACTCACTGTTGCCAGTTTTTGGACAGCCTCATCTGATGCCCCAAGTGATGCAAGACCAATTTCCTGGGAGAACTGAGCAAAACTGGGTTCAGCCAAAAGAGGGACATGGCCTAGGAGCTCATGGCAGGTATCACTGGAAAAGAGGGAAAAAAAAAAAAAAAAGAAATCTCATCTTTCTTTGTGATGGAGAGAAAAAGTAGCACCACTAAACACACTAAACAGTGTCTTGTGTGAAACTTCATTATCTGAACAATATCCCAAATACAAAGAAGTATCAAATCAGGTTTAGCTAAAAGCACATCACCCCATTTCTACAGAAGTACAGCTGCTCCAGTTTGCAGATGAAGGTGTCTAATATTAAGAACACAGTTCCAACTGAACTTTAAACTGCCCACGATGACAACTGCAAGAGTCCTCCAATTACATGCTCTCCTGATAATCCCATGCTTATGAAGGTGGCACTTGAGTATGCTAAAACATCACTACATTCAGTGCGAAGACTGAAGTCTGCAGCACCTTTGAAAATAAGTTTTCTTGCTGGTATTCTTGAACAGACTTTAAGTAGCTTGGTATTGGGTAGCAATACTCAGAAACACACGTTTCATTCTACTCACGGCTCTGGTGTGTAGAGAGGGTCCGAGCTGTGTCTAACATACTGTGTGCAGTGAAAAACTCTGAATGCTAATCCTGCCAAGAAGTCTCTGGGTGACAGATACCCAGCAACAGGGCGAATGGTGAAACCTGTGCGCTCTAACAAGGAGTGGAGAAAATATATGTTAGTTTAAAGTAGAAGTCCATAATGTTCCCATCTCTGCTACAAACGGGGTAAGATCCACATCACTACTTTGGCTTAAGAGCACATGGAAAAATAGGCATGACTAGAAAATTTAGGCCTAATCTTGAGGATGGCCAACATTCAGTAGAAGTGTCCCTACCTCTGCGTAGGTGGATTTCTTAAGATTTCATGCCTACAACCAACAGAATACAGTTAAGTATCACTTTAACCAGTCCTAAGTCTCTTTAGAGTTAGCATGGCCCCCCAAACCATCACTGCATATATTCACGACATAATACATTAAAAACAGAGAGGCCAAAAAGCCTCTTAAATGACCAGAATGAATACAAGCAAACATTTTGCTTTTAGGTTTCCAAGCCAAAACCAAGAATCTTTTTTTTGTGCCCACATAGTAACAGTGTGATCTGCAATGGACTTTAGTTCTTCTCCATGTGAGAGAAAACTAATACCCTACCTTTCAGGAAGCGGGACACATCTTCCAGCTGGGGGATATTGTCTTCCCTGTACCCACAGTATTTGGTGAGCAACGGCAAGTTTTTAAGGTACTCTCTGCAGGCATGAGTTGGGTAAAGCTTGTTAAGCTCTCGGTACACAGTCCCCCAAGTCTTGATCTCCTCCTCTGTGAATTCAATCTTGGGAATTGGGTCACCACTACAAGGAGATGAGGACAAAGGGACATTCCTTGGTAAATGGCTTATAAGGATGACTCATTTACTTACTATTATTGTTCAACATTCATATGGCTGGGACAGCTGGTCAAGCTTAAGATTTCATTACACTGTCAAGTACGTGGGTAAGATCAGGTCTGTGCCCTGGAGAACTTTTAGGCCTGCTAACTCTTCCACCTAAATCAACAGATAGCAATCCTTGCATTGATTTCAAGGGAGTCTGAAAGCTTCAGTTGTGTAAATAGTTTCTTAAGTGTTCAAACAGTAACTGCAAAATCTTTTGTTTTGGGAGCTGGGAACACATCTTCTTCCTTGTAGTATCTGTCTGTCTGTATACAGTAACTTTCCACTATCTTTTTTTATTTATTTTAGGAAAAGATAATCCCCTAAATTAGCAGCACAATAAGTGGAAGAAACTAAACATGCATGTTAGGTAAAAATCATGCTGCCGTGCAGAGGAGACAAGTGTCTGCCTGAATATATCGACTGTGGTCCATCCTAATCAACCCTTAGGACCTTGATTAAAGTAGATTAGAGCAAGGCTGTGATTTAAAGGCTGCTGAAAGCAACTGGAGTGTCATACATTGCCTCCACTGCCAGCTAGATAACCAGCACGGCTGCTGCTTTCCCAAAAAAAGCTCTGTTAACAACACATCTGCAGTAACTGCCTGCATGCTGTGGTGGCCAGCTGCATGAACACAGAGAGCCATAAGCTCTAGATATCTGCCATTTCTAAGTCATTCCCAGTTGAGGAATTTGGTGTCAATATTCACACAGGCAACAGTAATGCAAAAAACATGTTCAGAAAAAAATGTTTAGCGCTGGGCTATGAAACTCCTCCAGCTTTAAGAGCTCCCTCCCCCAAGCAGAATCTCTAAAGACAGAAGCTCTTTGAATTCCATTTCACAGAATTCTTATCTACGCATCGCATGCTCTATTCTAAACCAGGAAATAAAACTCAAGTATTAACACTTGCCCAGAGAGTTTATAACTCAGTGGTCAACGGGCTGTCTAGCAACTTTTCCTCCCCTTCCTCTCCTTTGCAAAGGAGATCAGCCCTGGCAGCGTATGCATGTCCTGGACAGACAGCTGTGTAGATGTGCTGCCCACTCCCTTCCTTTGCTGCACCCATTTCCAGAAAAGGGGGGAGAGAACCCAGTGCCTTAACACACCCCACTGCAGGAAGCCCATGCTGACATTGCTGCCTGTTTGGGGATTAGTGCTGCCACAGATACCACAATGCCTATGCAGCCGTGAGCTGATTCTCAGACTGACTAGAGACCCAGGAAGCTGTAAGGTGGCCTAGATCTACCTTTTAATCTTGCATTACCTAGATCAACCTTTAAATCTTGCATTAAATCTCCCTTCACTTTATCCTTCTAGCTCTGATTCCTGAGACAAGTGTATCTCAGTGAGATCTGAGCCCAGGGAACATGTACCAGTCCACTCTGTTGCTATTTCAAAGCACCTAGATGGCTTTCGCTGGAAGAAGTTGAACTTACTGCTTGTAGTTCATAGCCAAGTCTGCAAAATACTTTCGCCTCTTACGATAGACATTGTCTTTGAAACCCTGGGGAGAGTGAGGAGGAAAGAAAAAGCAAAGTTAAATGGGTTTGCAAGCTGTAGTATATAAGTTAATTTAAAGCAAGATACTTGAAAGTTCTTCAGTGGTAAATATTAAAGTATACTATATAAGATGGAGAGGAACCTCATAGCTGTAGATTGAAATGTTTATTAACTGTAAAATAAGCAAATATGTCAATTCAAAGAAAGCATCAGTGGTTTTATGCATGCAGTATATATTCAGAAGACAAGGCTCCTTTTAGACACGTTAGTATATACACAAACTTGGTCACTCTCTTGCTTATTTCAAATTACGAAAGAAATTGTCCATTTGTACCGTGCAAATTCTAATTAGTTTGCTCCACCTGTAGTAAGGAAGAAATAGAGAGGAAAAACCAAGCCTGTCTCACAACAGCATTTTGTTTTTGTACTTATGTGACCGCTCAGGGCCCAGCCCCAGTCCTCTACATGAGCAAGCTTCACAGAAAGGCATAGGAGCCACATTCAGTACCAGCCTTGCCTGAACTAGGAAAAGACATGAAACCCCCACGAGAAGGTTCTTAGACCCCCAGAGACACTGCGGAGGGAACAAGAGAGAGGAGGAAACGCTTCATGTCTTAAAAGCGAGTTCCACAATGTACTTTTCACTGAGCGTTGTGCATGGAAGGGGTAAGGTACTTACTGGATGGTCAGCATCCAAATCGGACCCGTACATCAGCACTCGGTTTGCACACTTATCCAAATCTGAGATCTTCTTTGGATACCAGGGAATGTTCTCCATCTCTACGGAACGCATGGAATCCACAAGGTTATTAATAATGCCAAGCGTGCTGACGGAGGAAATGCTACTTTCAAGTCTGGCTATGGCGGTTACAGGCAAAATCTATAAATTAAAAGGGTTACAAACAGGACAAGGGAGCCTGCTGCCTATCTGGCACCAGCCTCCAGTTCATACTTCCTCCTCTGTCACTGCCAGTTTGCCCACAGACTGCACAGCATACTCCAAATCAGAAGATTTGGGGAGGAAACAGTTAATATGGGTTCTCAGTGGCCCTGACTGTTGTTAGTATTAATGTTAGAGCAGCAGCTAATGGCTGCCACGGAGCAAAGGCCTCCTTGTGCACAGCCTTCCAGGGCACAAAGCACGTAAAGGAGCAAGAGAACTGATTTTCATGCAGTCCTTGGACAGAGTGGAGAAGGTTAGAATCCTCCCATCCTGCTTCACTGACAAGAAACTCTGCTCTGTGCTTATGTGCTCCAGAAACATCAGGCTTTACAGAGGGAAGAGGAAAAGAAGGAGGCAGCTTCAGCCATGTAGCCTCAGAGAGACGCATAATTAATTTCACTACTGAGGATTTTTGGGGTTCATTCCTTTGGAGGCGATTTTTGGTGTTGTTTTGGTTTTTAGTCAAAAAGCTTTTAACAAGCTCTTGGCACGGCTGCTAATACACTGTAACTACCAAAGGATTTTTTTCTCTCCTAATGCTCCTCAGTTTCCTTAGTAAGGATGGGGAAATTGTTCAGATTGAGATTCTCCTTTCCTACAGCTAGAATAAGAAACTTTTACCAAGCAAACACCAGATCTTCCCTTTTCATGCCTACTAGCCTGTGCCAAGCATGGTGGCTGAGAAAAATATGACACTGATTTTGTGCTGCCCCGAGTTCTGAGCACTTCATAGTCTAAGAGCAAATATGAACAAGATTTGAAGCATCTCCAATTATTTTGGAGAAGCCCCCCTTCTCTATCACACTGATATAAGCAACCACATAATATGAAAAACGTTTTAAAAAAAGTCTTTAAGTCAAGAGCTGCATGAGGAAATGGCAGAACCCATCTCCCACACCGTCCAGTACCCGAATTTAACTGGTGTATATCAGTATGGCACCTCTGATGTCATGGAGCACCAGCCCAGCCCTCAGTCAGACTCTGCCCGAATGTGGCAACATCACAGTGGCCTGCATCAGTCTCTGCTGGTGCAGGGACCCCCACTTACAGTAGTTATACTGTGCTGAGAAAAGCCAGGAGAGCAGATGGCCAAACAGCCAGCTCTTCTAGAAGACACCAGGCAACAAAGCCCTGCTCGTGTCAACCAAACCATGCAGCGATGGCACAGAAATACAAAGCTAACAGCTACCCATAGCTGTCCGGAGCTACCCATAGCACTATGCATGTGCACATACAGACAAAGTAAAAAGGTTTCAAATCAGCACACTGAGAAGAACAGTAATGCCTTCTCTTTACCAGCGCTGCCCCCTGTACTTACCATCTTCCTGCACATTGAAATGCTCTGCTGGGTTCATAGAGACGATGCTGACGTGGGATTTGAGGAGCTGGAAGATCTCATTCAGTTGTTCTCTATTACTGTCACAGTCAACAAAGATTTCAAACTCCGAATTTCGTCTCTTGGATTTCCGTGACTCGATGTGCACCAGGTTCACATGCTTTTCCTGTTTTGTAAGAGGTAATGTTTTCAAGCAGAACGACTAAAATCTAAATTTCATTCTTTAAAAACAAAAGTATTCTGCTGACACAGCATATTCACCACCTACATGAAGGTATTTTAGTTAATTGGCTCTCCTGGTAGTAGCCTGGTTTTTGCTAGTGGTGAAACTGATTTTTAAAAAGCCACCTATTCCAAAGAAAATGAAAGACTTTGAGTTATTTTGGTTTCATTTGAAGAGAAACACACTAAGGATGTTTAATTTCACAGACCTTTTTTCTTTCATCCTGCCCATAGGAAGCTGATCAGTGACTTGGTCTAGGGAAATCCACAACAATGCCAATCACATTGCCATGGAATTATCTCACAAGCAAAGGATTTAAAAGCAGTCATTTTCCAGACATGAACTTCACTTTTCTTTTATTTGAAAAACGATTTAATCATACGTCTTACACCAGGATCATGCAGGAACCCCCAGGCTCAGACAGGCAGGGCCAAATGACAGCACAGTGACAGTGCCACGTTCCCTGCAGGACAGCAAGGAAAGTCAAAGGAACACAGTGGGACTGCTGCACTACCTCTGCCACCTTCAGTCCAGCCAGGCAAAGTGACAGCAGCACTGCAGGCAGCTCATCAGCACCCCAGGTGTGTATCATCAGCAAGTCCACTTCTTACATGCAGCAGAAACAATGAGTGCAATCCTTTTTCATGAAGGAACAAGAGGAATCTGTTCCAATTTTTTGTAAGTGCAGAAGAGTTTTTAAGACATTAAGCCAGCATCCAACTTCTGAGGCATACGTGTACGTTTGTGGATAATTTTGGGTGCAAAGCGGGAGGCACGTTAGGAATCACATCCTTAATAAACGGATGTAATTAATTCCACTGTGTACCAAACCTACCTTTAAAATAATAAACAAAAAGTAGATCCGTTATAGAAATATAATTATTGCATACCTGAAAGAGTTTTAGAGCTTTTACAAGGCCTCCGACTTCATTCTTCAAGGAAAAAATGATGGCAGTTCTTCCCCTTTCAGGCACGTGGTCTTTGTTCTCTTTATTATCTTCAATCATCATGTAGTTGGACTTACTTAGCTAAACGTAAACAAACAAGGATCTGGATCACAAGGAATAGGCGCTGAGCAGGGCTACTCCGGGCAGAAAAGAAAAAACCCAAACCCCACAATACATGGGTTATTAGCTTTGCCCAAGTGCAGACACTGTTCTTTGTTTAAACCTAACCCCACTTGGATGATGCTGCTGTAGAAGCAATGAAGTGTCCATCATAAACACACAGTGGATTTTGAAGGCATAAACCATGGGGCTAATTATTCAACATGATTTATAAAAAGCAGGGTGGTTTGATTCCACACTCAGGATCACTGCCTTCAGCTCATGAGATCTAGTATAGCTGCAGGTAACGTTACAAGGTGCACAGCTGGGACAAACCACTGAAAACGTGTGTTCTTATTTTATATTTTAGTAGTTTAACTTTGTGCTTAGGGTTGGGTGACATCATTTATTAAGCAACATTTCTAAGAGGCAAACAAATAAAACACAACACCACGCAGAGTATCCTTACACTAAATTCTACCAGTGACCTCTAACATAAATTTGAACAAATTGCAGAAGAGAAACTCAGATGCCTGCTATGCCAGATGCACATCATTTGCACATTTAACCCTAAACCAGCATTAATCTTTGGCTTTTAGTACAAGAACGGACTGCTAACAGGTCTGCATTAATGCAGCCACCATGTTGGTGCAGGACCAGAGCAAATGCGAACGCAAAAGCAACTCCTCCAGTTTCACTATATTCCCTATCAGTAACTGAGCTCTAATCATGCCTGACACCCTTCCTTCATGTGCCATCACTTGCCAGCCCTTAGGAGGGTATGGTGGCAAGGAATCATTATTGTGCTGTATTAACTGACCATGAAGGCATCAACATGACTTGCCTTCATGAAAGCACGCAAAGAGGGCCTTTCAAGTTCAAAAAGCTATTAAGTGCTTTCTGGATAAAAACTGCTCCTCCTGAAGCCCATAGCAATCTCTTCCCTTCCCCCCCCAGGAAAACATTACTCCCCACAGGATGGATACTTAGCAGCTCAGTTCTTTGTATCGGTAGGTATCCAACATTTAAAATTACCCAAAAGCACCTGTCTGAAGGAAAGTACATTGCAGAGCTGAAAGCTGAACACCGGAACACCTTTCAATCGGGTATTTGTCACAGACTGCCATTACCCGTACTCCTTACGCAGCTGGCTGCTTTCTCGCTGCACTCCTCACACCCTTCCTAGCAGGGAAGGATGAAGACATGTGACCCTACAGGTGGCTGTAACTCAGCATCACCTTACAGGCGCGTTTTTCAGCCCCACCGAAGATCTTGGCAGGAGTTTTGTTCTGACAAGAGACCCAAGCCTTTGCCAAGCTGTTTTTTGTTGCCCGTTTGATTTTTTTCCTCCACGTGCCGTATCACCGACCCGTGCCGACATGCCTCTCCCCGTCTCCTCCAGAAGCACGGGCCGCCCCCAGCCCCGCTCGGACCTCCGTCCCAGGGCAGCACGGCCCGCCCGCCCCGCGCCGCTCACCTGCCCGCCGGCCTCCCGCGGGCACGGCGCCCCCTCCAGAGAACCGCCGCGCCGGGTCACGGCCTGCATGGCGCCCTGCGACGGGATGGGCAGGGCCGGCCGGGCGGCCGCTTTATGGAGGGGAGAGCCGGCCCTAATCCCCCCGCGCGGGGCGGAGGAGGAGGCGGGGGCAGGAGGGGCCGCCCGGCGAGGGCTGCGGGAGCCCGCCGTGGTTTTTCCCTCCTTCCTCTCCCACTCCCTCATCGCACCCTGCGCGCGCCCGTGCCCGCTGTTTGCTCTCGGGTCAGACGTGGAACGAGGGGATTTGCGCTACTCAGCTGAAGGCAAAGCGCTCCCCGGGAGCGAAACCCCTCAGAGGCTTTAGGGGTGCAGCCCTCCAACACTGCAGGGCTGAATGAGCACGGCCCTAAGTTGCAATGAAGCTGGAAAAGCCAACCTATTCCAGCTGGGAACAGGATACATTTCATGACCGGGTGCCTTGATTTTCCTTTTCATACAGCACACAGTACTGCCTTTTCTTTATGTCTTAGCTCTACACCGGACGGTTTCCCCTCTTGCTCGCTGAACAGCTCTCCCTATCATACAAGCTGACTCAAAAAGCAAACAGTTCGTATCACTTTTATGCAGAATCTTAAACATATGAGATACGATATTCATCATGAATCTGCAAACAAGGCTCAGCAAGGTGCTTGTGATAGATGACTGCTCCACCGGCTCTCCCTGACCCATCGCACACAGCAACAAGGACCGGCATCGCTCTGCTGTGACTTGCTGGCATTACGCCCTGGGTAGCCCTGCAGATGCAGGTGAGCATCTTTTACTGGTTGGGTGCTCCCTGACAGCAGCCAGCTCCGTTGCCCGTTTTCTTTTCTATCAAAATGCTGAGCTCATCCCTCATAGTATTTCCAAAGAAAACACAAAATACAGTTCTCATTTCCTCAGAACTGTCAGAAGACAGTTGAGTTCAGACCGCTTTAACTGTGCTTTTTTCTCCAACAGCTGCTTCAAGGCAAGCAGCACAGCAACAGCCAAGGAAATTTAACCTAACATGAAAACAGCTCATTACATAAAAAGATAACCTGGGCACCCAGAATCTCGTGGAACTGATTAAACTCAGCTCACTGGTTGAGCAAGAAGCCCTCACTGACCACAGCTGATGCTCTACGATCTGAAAAGGCAGAAGCGTGCAGCATGAACTGACTCAATTATAGCCTGCCCTCACTGGGTGCTCACTGGAGCCTGCTCTGCTCTCTACAATTGGCTTCCAGGTCCTGTGCACGCACAGATCGCTTGGGATGAGAACTGTGTTTCACTCCAAAGCCAGCAGCATAACCTACTATGTCAGAACAGTAGCCTTGGCCCCCATGACAGAGAAGAGCAACATGGCACAGCAAAGCCACCAGCAGGTAAGTGTAGAGTGCAGCACAAAGAATATTACCACGTTTGCAGTGCTGCCCACCTCACCCTAGGAGGTAAAGAGTGACCCAGAAAGCATCTGAACTGGCATAGAGCTGAACAGGAGCTGCTGAACAGGAGCACTGACACGGAGAGAGGCCACAGGCTCTCAGCAGGATGTTAGAAGCCTTGAGGGACCCTGCAGCAGGAAGGAATTGGAGAGGACAAAGAGAACTTGGGGCACAGGGAAACAGCCCTCTCCTTGTGTCACAGCAGAAGGCAATACTGTGATTTTTATTTTCGTTTTTTTAAGCCCACCAGAGATTTCTCACATATAGCCTCTCATACATGCAAAGCCCTCCAGACAGATGATCGGCACCAGAGGATCAAATGCAGGTCTGACCCTGCTCAGAAGTGGGTCAAGCTGATCACCGTTTTGCAAGGCAACGTTTTGTCAAGCAGGGCTGCCATGAGACCTGTCACACTGGCACCAAGCAACCGTGAATGCTCCAAGAGCTGGCTTTCAATTACATTATCCGCTCGTAATTCCTCCTGTTAAATGAATCCTCCTTTCCTCAGCAGCCTCTGGCTCCAAGTGAGAGGGGGTGGCAGAGAGAGAAGTCCCATGCCTACTTGGCCCTTCATGGAAATAGCTCCAGGAACGCAGTTGTAGATAAATGCATAGGGAAACATTTAGGCTGATAAGAGTTAACAGAGGCTGTCGCACATCCAGACTTTGCCCTTGATAGTAAAGAGACTTTCCTTTTTTTGCTATTCTGTGAAACGGACCAACATAAACCTTCAGTGCCTCATCTCCTTTCCTCCCATGGGGAAGAGCTCTCCATAGGGCATAGGTAAAATAAGTAGGGGCTCATCTCAGCTGTTACATCTTTCCAGACACAGGACAAGCTTTCCATTCACCAACCCTGGGAGAGAGGTGGTCTATGGAGATTAAAACAAAGAAAACAAAAACCCCAATGCAGCGCAGGGGTTCCTGAATGCTCCAGTGCTAGGGGAAAGAGAGAGACAGAATGAGAGGGTGATTTTGTTCAACAAAACCACTCATCATAACTGATGTGGCAAGAGCCAAGGAAAATCAGAAGAGAAATGAGCTGCAGATGTTAATCTTCTGCTGAAAAGTGGGATTAACAGCTCAGATGCTGCAGCACTGAAGGAGAGAATCAGTGAGCCCTAAGGCTCAATCCCATCAAGGTCACCAGTGTGAATTACCCCTTCTCCCTGACTGGCAGGAGAAAGTGCTCTAATCTCCAAGGTGGTAATTTTACAGCATCACTGCTGGGATAGAAACATCTTCAGCCATCCTCTGGGCTTCACTGGTCCAGCCATCTCCCTTTCCAACCAGAGCATTTGCCTGAGGCAATGTGACTACTTTATACCTTTTTCTGAGAAAGGTATAAAGTTTTAAATCCCTGAACAAAACAGGTTTAATGCGATTTATAACTAAGTCTGCCCTTATCATAATTACCTTCCCCAGGAAAAAAAAAAAAAAAAAAGCCAAAACACATTCTAATCACAACCCTCTGTCTTTCCATTAATTAACAAGCCATATCCAAGAACCACAGAGTATTTTGGCAAGCACTATGGAAGTCACAGGGAAGAGTGAAGATGAACATCATCATGCATTCCTCTGAAACTATTTAAAAAGTCCTAAATTTGCCAGAACTAAGAATGAAGAGAGGGAGTTCAGTCATTTCCTGAAGATGTCCACCAGTCACGGAATGATAAAGTGGTTTGGGTTGGAAGGGACCTTTCAGCCCCAGCCTGTCCCAGCCCCCTTGCTGTGGGCAGGGTTGCCCCAACCAGCTCAGGCTGCTCAGGCCCCATCCAGCCTGGCTTTGAAGGGGCATCCAACCTTCAGGGATGGGCATCCACAGCCTCCCTGGCAGCCTGTGCTTCACTGCCATCTGAAGAAAGAATTTACTCCTGACATCTAACCTCAATCTCCCCTTTCTTAGCTTAAAGCCACTCCCCCTTGTCCTATCTCTGTCAGACCATGTGAAAAGTTGTTCTTCCTCCTCCTAATTATAATCTCCTTTCAAGTGCTGGAAGAAGTCATTTCTTTTCAGTTCAGCTTTTACAGATCTTCATATTCTGCTCGTGTTTTATAGATGCTGTCATGTCCTGGTGCCTGAAAATCTAACTCATTTTCTTCTACTTGATTTTCATCTTCACGAAGCATGGATCATAACAACACCTAACCAGCAGCACTCATTTCCATTCACTTTCAGATCTGATCCTCAGTATCCCAGCTTTTGACTTAAAAGAGAAAACTTATCATTATGTTTCAGATTTTTATTTTTTTTTTTCATGGCTGGGAGTTCAACAGATACAAAATCCAAAAACTTTTCAATTTTGTCTGAAAATGCACAGATCTAAAAGCCTCAGCTTTCAACAGGGGAATTCTCCCATCAGCTAGTTAGGATGCTCTTTGGGGCAGGGGAGAAACCAGGTTCTGCCATGCTTTCACCAGTGAATGTTATCACTAATCTTCTTTTTCAAACACAGCTGTTGTCTGATGGGGAACCAGAATCCTGAAAGAGCTCTCTATGCTGCTTTTGTTGTTTGGTTTTTTAAATCTGCTCATTGTTGGCCAAGCGACCTCAGGTTAAACGTGCAGGGAGTGACAGATCTCTGGGAGAGTGCAAGTCAGAAAAAATTCCCATTTTTATTACAGCAAACGGCTTCAGTCCAACCACAGCCATGAGCCAGGGCTGGGGAAAGCCAAGAGGGAAATTTGGCACGTCGACCTACGTACTGCAACTCTGCATGTAGCTTAGAGAGGATGGATAAATACTGCATTTCCAGCAGCATGACCTGAGCATTATAAGTTCTGCTTGTGGGCAGCACCAATTCTTCCCTGCTAGTGCAAGTGACCAATGGTCAGCTGGATGGTAAGGCTCACACGTCCACACCCCTTCTACAGCACCATTTAGGACTGCTCACAGCAGGTGGGTGGGCAGTGCCCTGTACCTGAGCAAGGGGAGCAGGGCAGACTCAGGGCACAGCAACTGAGTGCCACCAACAGATCTCCAGAGAGTCCCGTGGTGGTGACAAGGCAGGTCTGCAGCCAAGATGGACCAGTGAGGGTCAAGGCCAGCACAGCTTGTCTGCAATGTGACTCAGGCTCTACTATTTCATCATTGCTACTAAAAGCCCTCCAGAATTATCCAATTCTTTCACATCACAGGCAAACCCCAAGTGAAATAGTCAAATGCACAAATAAGGATGATGATAAGAGAAGCAACTGAGTGTTTGTTAACCTCAGCCAGTTGGCCTAATTAGTATAACAGCAGAATATTTTGCATTCAAAGTGAGCTGGAAAAAGCTAACAAAGGAGGAAGCTTTGTACCTCCTAATGATATGAGTAAGCACAGCTCAGAAAGCGATTCAGCAGGCTTTGATCCACTCAGAAAAGAGAAAAGGAGCTCTTCAGGCTCTTCTGACAACACAGGCTTACCATGAGCGTGCACCAGCATTCAGCCTCTACTGTATTCATATTCATCTGGGAAGTTTATCTCACATTAGATTTGTCACAGCACAAAGAAGCATTCAACATATTTCATACATCTTAAACACAGCACGGCCAAGGAACATCAGGAGTCTACTCTAAGGTCCAACCAAACAGATGTTAGTTCTGACTGCTGAAATAATTTTGCACTTTGCCTCCTTGCTAAAAATGATCAGACTATCAGAAACCGAGGATGAGTCCAGATTTCTACTTGCAAGCCAATTGTTTATGGTCCTCCATTTATGTTTTGAAGTGAAACAAGCTTGGAGGATTGTTCTCAGCACAGAGGCTTTAGCTCCCTCCCCAGCCTCTGAAATCCTCATATTCACACAGCAGAACAAACTATGGAGGTGCAGTTTTGTCTAAACTCTAACAGTGACCACTGGTCAGCACAAACAAAGTGAATTAATTCATAGTCACCTTCTGCTGTAAGGATGAAAAACAGCAAGCAATGTAAAACCATCAATTTCCTGTAGGGACTGTAAACACAGGCAATTGCAGAACGTTCAGCCTTGGAGCTGTAAGGCAGATCATCATTTCCAAGATTAGCAAAAGCTGTTTGTCGCACCCTGTTCTCACAACAGCTGTTTTTTCCATCAGAGTTTCTTTTATCTTATTAGATTTAAGCTCCCATTACAGTTAAGACGATTTTGCAGTGGGTAAAAATTAATTAGTTTGCATCAAAGAAAGGTTTTTTGAAAACACAACACTAATGAGCTTCATCTGCCTGATTAGAAAGCTTTGCTTTTAGTAACACTTGGGCACAATTCTGTTTCAGAGAAATATGGCATTAAAAGAATATTCAAAGCTAAAAGCATTAGCTAAAGAGTAAGCAGGATAATGGATAAAAGATTAGGGTGGTAAATTGTGATCAGACACGTAACAGTGAACACTGACAGGAGGATGCCAGTGTAAATCAGGACAAGTTTGTGGAGATCGAACAAAGCTGCATCTGTACAAGCAGGGCTTGGTGCAATTTGCAGAAGTACAGTTAGTGGCCTGATGAACACTGAACCTCTCACCTATTCACATTACCTCTAGGTATTAAATGGAAGAGAGCTAGAGAGGGACAAAGAAAGCACTAACTTTGAGAAGAGAAAGATGGGGAAAAAGTTCATTAATAGTCTTTACTATCTGGCAAATTCCATGGTCAGAGCATTTGCTTGTTTGTAAATCTGTTTTTCAGTCCAGAACAAATTATGTTTTATAATCTTTGTTGTAAACTTAGTAACTGAATTAGTCCACAAAGGGCTAATTAGAACATACAACAGAATTAGAGCACAACGGCCATCAGATTTGGTATTCCTTGCCTTTTTCACCTTACCCATTTCTTCTCACTTTATTAACACACAAAAGTAGAGTCTAGAACGAATTTCCTGATAGGCAGGTCCAAATCTACCTGAAAACTCACACGATGAAGGCAGTTGTCAGAGATTTGCTGGTAAGTTGGACTATAAATAACACCTGCATTGACACATGCTACATCATTTGAGCTGAAAACAACAAGCAGGTGATGGAAGTGCTCTCGTCTGTTTTGATAAGGCTCCAGCTCCAACATCGCTGCTGTTATTCAAAATCATCTTGACCTGCAACAGGCACCACTGACACCTTGATGGCTTTATGCTTTTGCCAACTTACTGTAGAGATTTACATTCAAAAAACCCAGTTTCAAACACCCCCACGGGCTCCTCCTCTGATCCTGTGAACATACTACACCTGTGCACGGTCCTGCCAGCCTCCTGCAACAGGTCAAAAAAAAGGACAGCAGCTGTTACTCATGAGCCTTTTGTTATCTCTCAGTAGAGGCAAGAGGGACCAGAGCATGTTTGCAAAGAAAATGCTTTGTTTAATGTAATTAAGTTTACTTCTTTTAAGTCTGAGTAAACGTGGGGATCGGCAGAATGACTGGAAGTCACGACTGCGGTGCCTTTCCCTGTAAGGGCAACCAACCACTTCATGCCATACTGCACTCAGCAGGTTCTTCCAAAAAAGCTCTCTCAAACTTCAGACCGTGGACCAAAAAAATCCCACCAAGTCCACCACCTGAACACACTGCAGTGTTAAGTGCTCTTCCAAAGCAGAAGCTGACTGCTGTGGAGCAGCCCTGGGTTATTTTCAGTCTGTTGCTACTCTTGTAACTATGAGAGAGCAACTGGTTTTGTAACACTGAGCTCTAGCAAAAGGAGAAATCTCCCCTTCATTTGGGTTTGGGATTTTCTCCCACAAACAGCTCACATCACTCAGACTCAATGTGTTTTGGTGGCTTTGAAGACCTTGCATGGATCTGCACCATTTTATAGCTCACAGGCAATTAAACCATGTTTCTTTTTCGTTTTTCCCTTCTTACATATTCCACCAAGAGAACCCACAAAGCTCACATCTTCTCTTGCTCTTCCCAGTTTTCACCATTCATTTTTCTCCTTCCCTTTAGTCCCAGTGTTTCTATCCACCCTTTTACCTCCTTCCATTCACTCATTCTAGTGGCCTCATCCCAAATGACAAAATAGAGATATTTTGCAGTTTGGTCTTTTCCCACTTATCCTGAAGTGTTTTGCCTTCCTTTCTACTCTCTCAGCTCACGGAATTTTACAGATCAGGTCAGGACAAATGCAGCACTTGCACCCAGCCTTCCCACCTCATTGATGAGGAAACTCTTTCATGTTGAATAAAAGAGTTTGCGCAATACAGAGAACTCGTAATGGAAAATAAAAGCCACTGACATCATGGCTAATTACGATTTGCTGCACTAAAACACAACACCGAGGCTATACTGCATACTGGGATCAACGTGTGTGTGTGTATTTTCCTGTACGTCTCAATATCCTCCTATTGACAGAAGATAGGAGGACTGGGCTACAGCTGGAGACAGGAAATGATTTGTATGATTTCATTAGAGTAACCAACAGAAGCACTTCCTTTCTATGAAAGGTTAACAGACAGCTCATTAAACTTACAGCTGCTTTAAACAGGGTTGCCACCAAAAACAGTGCGCACGACAACGTAAGTAATGTTGATATAAGCTCAGTGCAAAATTAAAATGGAGCTTGCATAACCTGAAGCACAGAATAAATGACAGCTATCATTGCAACACAGAACAATGTCAAAGCACCTTCGCTTTCCTAAGGTTTCTTGGATGAAGGGGCAGGAAGTAGGTGAGTGCCAACTACATGGGACATCAGTAATGACAGGAGCAAACCTGCAGCCCCTTATCAAACGTACACCACATGCACAGAGAAACTATCATAAATGTAAGAGATTCAGGCTTTCATTTTAAGCCCCATAGAATGTAATAGTCACACAGTTTTCAATTTGTGCCATGTAAAATTGCTGAAGTCAAATTCAAAATTGTAGATCTGTACTTGGAGTGAGTGGTGATAGAGGCTGAGCAGGTTTTAGTTCTCCTCAATTAAATGCAGGTCCCTACTCTTTGATACCCAGCTAGTTATTCAAACCCATTCTGCTCTGCTCAGAGCTGAGTGCAACACAACCACTATCCCTGCAGGGCTCTGCTTTAGCAACTCACCTCAGGCATGTGCAAGGCCAGTGCTGTGCAGGGGGAAAAAACAGCAGAAACGACTTCCCCTCCATCATGGAGGGCTCTGCACCTCTGTGCTGCAGCCAGTCAGCAAAACTGGGGGAAAACAAGCAACATGAGCTTGCCCACCTGCTGTGTGGTCTCCACCTTTAACTTGTCTCACTGCCACACAAGTAGAAAAAACTACAAAAGAGATTCAACTTCAAAAACACAAAATGTGATCAACATGAGACCTTTTCAATGGGCGATCACACATGAGATATTCTGCCTGGACAAATCTAGAATCCTAACAGTACTGCTGATAATACTTTCCTCTTTCAACATCACAATTAGTTGGTATTTCTCCCCTTTGTTATAATTCTTACAGTTTTTTTCCTGTTTTACATCCTCTCTCCTTCCTCATCAGTTTTTCTAGTGTTATTGCCTCACTTCACCTAGCACAGTCTCTTTTTCAAGCAATCTTGTTTGCATTGGTGTCTGTACAGAACTCAGTTCTCAGAGTTTGCTGCTGCCCAGAATTGTGACAGCTAATTTCTGAGATCTGAACTGGAAGAAAGAAAGCAGAAAGAAGCCCAGCAGCTTTTTTTCCTGCAATTGTTCATTTTCTTCACAAGCATTCAGAAGCACATCTTTTCTCTTATCAATCTCAGATGTTAGCTCCCTGCTAACAACAACAACAACAAAAAAGGTAAGAGATGAACCATTTAACTGGGGAGGCAAGAAGGAATAGCAACAGTATTTCCCATTGCAAGACCTTCACTGATAGCTGTTGGAAATAACCTGGCTTATTTTACCAACCTTGCAATGTCAGGTTCACTTAGTACACGCCTCATCAGCTCCAAGTGATGGGCACTAACTGCATGGCTGATGCACAGCACTGTGACTGGGGAGTGAATAAGCAGCTGCTCAATGCCTTTTTCTTTTTTTGCCTGCACATGAAGGATTTTGGAGAAATTGTATAACATTACAGCTGGCTGCTCCTCGTCCCAGGTGACGTAGGCTTGTCCTTTATCAATGAGTTCAGCTGAGCACATGAATTTCATCATCATCTAGAACAAAAAATTAAGTAAACAGCAGACATTAAAAAGGAAAAATTGACACTATTTAATTTTCTTAGGAAAACAAAGGATGGGCTGTGGAATTGCCATGACTAGGAGACAAAACAACAAAAATAAACAGAGTGAAAGTATCATGGAGATGCTGCTGCCTTCATAACTCTACCTCCATAAAGAGCAAGGAACTAGTGGGAAAGAGTATGGATTTCCAAGACATAAAAAGAAAACACACACACCCCAAAAAAATATACAAGAACACAGCCAAGGTACCACACTTTTTTCACATCAACATCAAACTACGAATGTGGTTGACGTACAAATATTTGGAACATTTTGTGTGTGCTTGGCTTAGTTATAATCAAAGGTAGTTATGCCCAATTAATGCTAACAACACACAATCTCAGAGAAAAAGGAATTACCTAGCAGTTATAAGAATACATGAACTAAACATGTAATGAAAGAAAATTAAGAAAGCAGACTGACATGGATATGGAGAAGCATGGAAATTTTCAGCATATTATGTTTCATGGTTTAGGTTATCAGAAATGAATGGTCCGAGACAAAAATGTTGTCTCAGCAGCAACAATCTCCTCATACCATGAAGGGAGCAGATTAAGCGTTTCTTACCAGTTTTCTTCCCCACACACCAGATTTCTTTGGATATACGTTGCTTTGCCCCACCAGGAGCACATTGCTGTGTGGGATAAAGATGCTAGATGGACACAAAACAGGAGTCAAAAATAACACCAATACTCCTATCTCTGAGTGAAATTATTACACCAATATTGCAAGCCTTGTGGTCCAATTTCTACCTCAATTTTCTAGGTGTTCTCATACCACAACTCACATGCAGCTCAGCCTAAGCAGGACCAAGTTCCTGTAACTTTAGTTCAATGCTTCATACAGCCACTTATTGTCTGGAGCTCTGCAGAAGGCACTGAGGATGAATCAGCTCTTTGGTTTGCAAGAAAGCCGCTCTCCTGATTTTACAGATAAAGCCATTCTGAAGCAGCAAGCTCAGCGAGTCCTGACCTGACAGAGTGTCAAAGGATGGGTAGGATGGAGGGAAGAAAATGAACGGGCATGTTATGTTCATGAAGCACAAGCACAGAGAGATCCCTGCTGGCAAGATGCTGTAATACATGGGCACCGTTGCAGATACATCACACACCTGATGTCACAAAGTTTCTTCCACACCAGTCTGAATGACAAAAACATTGCACATTTCCCTCACGAACAATCTGGCATCAACTTCTTTCAGTTAAAGACAGCTCTGCCTCACCCACACAGCACAGCTTACACAAGAACAGCTGTTTGGTGGGGTAAACGACTGAAGTCTCCTTCCATTAAGTTCAGAAAGGATAAAAATGCCAACGTATTTGAATTTGTATTCTGCAGAAGCAAGGCTGATGAACCTACTTCTACAGTTCCTTCCACCACGTGGAAGAGGATAGGACCCAGCTGGATTGCCATTCATGGAAACCACCCATTTGTCCTACTACTTGACAGGCTATGATCCAACTTAGGCAATCCCATCAGGAAAATGCTGCAAACAAGTTGGTGGTGGGCTACTGTGAAGATACATGAAGATACATACAATGTGTTTGGGGATGAACTAATTCAGACAAGCCAGCAAGTGGGTGAGAGGCATTGACTTCCAGACCATGAGAATGGCCAAGCAAAGACAACAAGAGACGGTTAAAGTGAGCATCCAAGGAAGAACAACATATTTTACAGGACAGTGATGGGATGAGGAGGTTCCACTTTGCTCCTTACAAAGGACATGTTTAAGAGAGTAACGGATGTTTCCAGCAGCCCAGGAAATGAATTCATTTGATACCTGGAATGAAGAAGAGCGTACAGATTTCTTTTTTTAAAAAAAGAAACTTTATTACAAATCTGAAGGTTTAAGAAAATATCCAAAAACTGTCAAAGTAGTATGAAAAATGTTGTCATCCTATTCACAGTTACCAGTTTTCTCCAATAAACACAGCGTACAAAAATTCATAGAAACCACTGCACTTCTTTTTGGTAACACAAACCAGACTCTTTAACTCCAAACCCCATACCAACAATTCAGAAGTTGCTGGTGGTCCAAAGAAAAGATTGAAATGTGCTTTTTGTTTTTTTTTTTTTGAAAACTTGAAGTTTGGATGACAAGTCCATATGCATACACAGATACTGTATTTGCCACATGTACGTGAAACTTGGGGCAAACAAAACATGGCCCAGCACAATACTTAAAAGCCTATAAAAACCTGAAGTGTTGGGTAATGTGTGTACAGTGGTACTGTTATTCTCTATGCTCTGGTTTCTAGTTCTCTTTACATCCCAAATCTGATGAAGACCAATTGTTTTCTCCTCCAATTTACTGAAACACTGATGTGCTGCTCATGCAGACACAGAATGTTAGCTGCTCTGCATGCAGGAATGTGAACAGGAAACGCAGTTTAAAAAGAAAGTAATTAAAAGCATGGTTCTTAGAGAGACTCTGTACACTGAATTCACTGACTACAAGTGATCTAATACCTTAACTCCTTGAAAAGCCAGGCTCACAAGGCATTTCTGATGTCCTTCACAGAGGACTCATAAAACACACAAACAAGGAGAGAACCGTGATAGGTGTTGTCTTCCCAAAATGAAGTGCAGATCGCTTTCAAAAAGCAAAAAGTTGGCAAGTATGCCAAGGATTAAACCAAACCTACATCATTAACTCCGGGTAACTGGCTGCTGTGGCTGGAAGCTGCAGCACACATCTTTGGAAAGCACATTCTCAATCCCTTGAAATGCATGGGGCCTGCATGTCAGGACTCAGCGCTGCAGTGCAAAAGAGGCTTCAGTATCAGACACAAAGATTCTGAAGGTGCAGGATGAAACATTTGTTACTATAGCTGTTCAAGGTACTGTTGTAAGAAGAAAAAACAACTCTTTGCTGTGTAATTTAACTCTATTTTCATCAGGTGCATGAAAACGCTTGGCCAAAAGACATCTGAGATTTCCCATTAGTTCATTTTTCTGCTGCCAGCAGCAACTTGGAAAATGCCAGCATCACGTCAGGAACAACTCAGTGTGTTTAATTCATTTTGCTGATTCAACCTAACTTGAAAAGCACAGGACTAAGAGTTATTCAAACAACACTATTTTGCACAGGAGCAACAAGAAGTGAACAGTCTTTCGTCACCAGAGCAAACAGGATGGAAGATGCAGAACCAAACTCCAAATAATTTCCTTCACCATGCAGACCAAGTAATACCTTACTCAATCAGGGCTACATTTCTTAAAAGCCACCTGCTGGTAAGGAAGTTGCCCCATTCTTCCACATGTACTGAAAAATTAATTTCTGAAACACTGTAGCAAACAGTCAAAAAAAATCTTCCTTCCAAAAAAGGAAAAGTATTTCATGTACACTCCTAGGTGGGGACCTTCAGGCTTGGGAAACGTTTTTCTAGATTTTCAGCAAGCGTTCCATCAGCCTCACGCAGGACTTCCAGGAAACTCTCCACCTGGAAATACAATTGCAAGCACAAATGTACACAGAAGAATAAGAAGAAGCCTGCTTGCATGGACCACAACTCTCATATTAGGTTTAAGAATATTTCTACTCCTGTATCTTCCTACCAACAGCAGCCAGCAGTAGCTATTATAAAGAAAAATGAACAAATGTTCCATTGTAAATGCCTTCCCTCCTCAGCTCGATAGCGTCAGTTGGCTGATATTTTATTGTTTAAAAGTAGATAAAGAGAAGTTTCCTACATGAAAACAATACCAAACATTATGATTATTCTGTAAGAATATCCAGGGCAGATTCCCAGCAGGCAGACCTCTGCAGTCCTTCTTTCATTCCAGCACAGTTTGACCCTTTGCCTAGCTGGTGACCTAGGCAAAGCTCTGGCTGAAGAAAGCCATAAGATAGAGGATGAGACTGCCTGAAGTGGTGCATTACCTGTGCCTGAGCAATCCTGTCCAACCTCTATTCTACACCTGATCCTCAAAGGACTTCCAAGAGCAGTATTTTTTAAGCTATCTTATATGCTTTACCACATACTCACTGATGTGAAATACAGGGGCAAGAGGTTCTGGAACGCACAGGAACACGTCTGTTCATTTAGATGTCCCTGGTTTAGTCCTTCTAATGTATTTTCCTAGAAAATTAAATGAGAAATGTAAATAGAATATCCTGAGTGGCTGTCAAAGAAAAACACAGAGCTGTGTACACAGTGGCTTAAGGATGTACTTCATTCACAGAACAAGTGAAACAACCACAAGCAAGTAGAACTTGAAGAGTTCTGAGAGTACCAAACATTAATACAATAAGGTGTGAAATCTCACACCTTACACAAGTCCCTTCTTCTGAATGAAGGCTCCTATAGTAAAGAAGTCTTGGCCCAAAGGCACATCCCTCAGAAAACACGTGTCTCTGCTGACACACATTACAGACTTTCTGATCAGTTCTCTAATGAACTTCCAGAATGCTGTTTCACTTGCTCAGAAAAACGTCCCATTAAAACAGAATCATAGAATCATAGAATGGCCTGGGTTGAAAAGGACCACAATGATCATCTGGTTTCAACCCCCCTGCTATGTGCAGGCTTGCCAACCAGCAGACCAGGCTGCCCAGAGCCACATCCAGCCTGGCCTTGAATGCCTCCAGGGATGGGGCATCCACAGCCTCCTTGGCAATCTGTTCCAAGGCCTCACCACCCTCTCTGTGAAAAACTTCCTCCTAAAACCTAACCTAAACCTCCCCTGTCTCAGTTTAAGACCATTCCCCCTTGCCCTATCTCTATCCACCCTTGCAAACAGCTGCTCCCCCTCCTGTTTATATGCTCCCTTCAAGTATTGGAAGGCCACAATGAGGTCTCCCAGGAGCCTTCTCTATCTATCAGCAGAACTTAAATGATTCTTACCTTGGTCAGTTCTTGAAACATATTGGAAAGTAATTCACAACAAATATCCTTCAAAATTTTCAAATGAAAATCCTCCTCCTTTAGTTCAGCCTTTCCAGTTTCTTCTTGTTCAGATTCCTTTGAGTTATCAACAGATCTCTTCCCACAGCCCTCCATGTATTGTAAGATACGAATCAAGCTCCCAATCAGAGGCATATCTAATATAAGAGAACAGAAAAGGGAAAGTTTAACACTAATTTTTTTACTAATTCTTTCAAGGAATTTCAATTCTGAGGCAGATGGGAAGATTTTACAGAAAGGCCATAGGAATGTGTATTCTGACATTGTTATGGCTTTTAATCAAACATTGTTTCAAAAAAAAAAAAACAAGTGGAACAACTTAAAATCCAAGTCATTCTTTACTGCAAGCTAACCTGGATCTATTAGCATTCTACAGTAATGGTAGGGAATAGAAGAAAGTGTTTCTCCACAGTAACCTAAAGCAAGCCTAATTATTTCTAGAGTCCTGTGAGCAATAGTGCACCAAACCCACTTCTGAGCTCCTGAGAACACTCTCTGTGTAGGTCTGTCTGCAGAAGTAGCAGGGATGGTGAGGACTGGAGCCCTCTGTGCCATTCTCTTATCTCTTTTATCTCTCTGCTGTACCAAACTACAAGCAAACCTAATGATAGCCAGACCTCACTTAGCACCTTTAAAAGAGAAAAGGGGAAGCTTGTATGTTAAATTTGCACCATGATAATCCCATTTGATAAACAAAACTGGCAAAACCTCTTTCTGCTACAGGTGATGCTGACTCACATTCCCACAGAAGCCTTTTAATTCTAAAGACTTCTCAATGGACTGAAAAGTAACAAGTGATTAAATGGATTCAAGTACAGAATTTCCCCCTCTTGAGAAAAAAGACTAGCAAGACCTTATTTTAGCAAAGACAAATTCTGCAATTCTCATGCACTTGGCCAGTGGAGAAGGCTGAAGAGAATGTACAGATTCTAATGCCACAACTGTTCAGAGGTATCCAGGACCTGAATTTTGAGCTACCCGTGATTTTCAGATTTGCCACTGAGGAGCCTTACTGCATTCAAACATGCATCTGAGTTACGCGTTCTGAACTGACCTATTACTAAACAGCAATTAATTAACCATCTTTCACTCCATCGGGTCAACTGTAACAGCATTAAAATAGCAAAAGGAACAACAACAAAAAGGCATGACTTGCTTTTCCTCATCTTGATGTATTCCTGTTCTGTCTGTGAAGCAAATATGGCAGACAGCACGGACAGAACAGAGGCCAATACAGTCTTCTGCTCCTGCACAATGATTGGCGGATCATCCGGCTGGCAGAGCTCGTGGCAAATGAGGTCATAAAGTAAAGTCCAGGTCTCTTTTCCTCCATCAGGAGCCTGCACTTGAAAAAGAAACAAAGAGAACCCATCAGATTTAATCTGGGCACGCTAACTGTTTTTCTTCTCACTCAACATCTGATGAGCTGGAAGTTGCTTGCATTCTTAGTCCCACGATATGCAGCAATTCAAGTGTCTTACCAATAGCCTGTATGCCCTCATCCACTGTAGTGAGGAGCTGCAAGATATGCATATAAACATCAAGTCCTTCTGGGCTATCTGAGCTACATAGAACGAAAGAAGAAACGAAGCCAGATTAGCTTACCAAGCTAACACACAGGGTTACAAATCCAGACAGAACTCTCACATACCGGACTTGTTTGGCTGCTTCAAGTATACAAGGCACAATTTTAAAATCTGGAAGCTCTTCAGGGGAGTCATCTGTAGATGGTCCCAGAGGCTGACAAGTGCCACTTTTAATCCAGTTTAACATCACCTCTTCATCCAGATCAAAGAGTTTGTCCACCACTTCGCCCACTTTTACCAGCAATTCAACTGCACGAAAAAGAAGAAACCAAAAATCAAGCAAATAAAGAGCAGAAATTAGTTCACAAAATGCTAACACACAAAAGTATCCAAATAAATTAAGTGCTGAAATACATCTGTTTCATTCATTATCTCCTAAGGGTTGCTACGCTCGTGTGCTTTTTGTGGCACAAATGAGGTGAAAAGCTTGATAGATAGGGACTGCTGGAAAGCCCACTGATACATTATACCCCATCATGCCATTTATAAAGTAGGATCTTTTTTTGGTGAAGAGACTTCAGGTTTCTGAAAAGTCAAAACCTCTGCTTCTGAAATAAAACATGACAAAATTTGTCCCTAAAAATGTATTTTTCGCCTGCTCACCTCCATTTTACTCGGGTAGATCTGGGATTTCAGTGGGAACAAGCATGACTTCTGAGTCATCAAAAACAAACAAAAAAACAACATGAAGTTGGCATTTTTCAAATTCTAACAGCTAAATTAGCTGGAGTCCTGTACGTGCACAAGAAGGCTGTGGGGTGACCTCATTGCAGCCTTCCAGTACCTAAAGGGAGCCTACAGAGGGGAGGGGAATCAACTCTTTGAAAGGGTTGGTAACTGTAGGACAAGGGGAAATGGTTTTAAGTTGAGGGAGGGAAGATTTAGGTTGGATGTCAGGGCAAGTTCTTCACAGAGAGAGTGGTGAGGTGCTGGAACAGGCTGCCCAGAGAGGTTGTGGATGCCCCGTCCCTGGAGGTGTTCAAGGCCAGGTTGGATGGGGCCCTGGGCAGCCTGGTCTGGTATTAAATGGGGAGGTTGGTGGCTCTGCACGTGGCAGGGGGTTGGAGATTCACGATCCTTGAGGTCCCTTCCAACCCTGGCCATTCTGTGATTCAGTTTATATATGTGTACTTATAAATCCTGCAAAGGAGGGACAGATTTATGTTGGTGTCTTTCGAATTCAGGAGGCTTCCTTTAAAGATGAAGAAATCTCGTACTCCCAAATGAAAACACGTGGCTTTGTAATTGCATAGTGCAGTTCTTATCTTTTCTGCAAAACATGAATGCAAAACATTCATTCTCAGTGGCAACTCACCATTTGTAGAGCTTGACATGATAAAGCAAACACAGTCATACACTGAAGGGCTGTCTCGGATCCTCTCAACCCAAATGTTGGCCACCTCAGGTTGGGAGAGGCAAGTCAGCAACAGCCTAGGCAGAAATTGCCCACAGATTGTAACAGATCAGAAGCCAGATCACTGATCTTAGCTGTACAAGTGTAAATCCAACGTAACAAGCATGAAGTGACAGCAGACAGGAACCGAGCCACAGAAAATCAAATCCAGAATAAAGTGGAAATGACAAAAGGATAGGATGGGAAGACATTAAAATAATGAGCCCGCTTGCAAAACTTTTTCCCAGGACCTCAGAACAGAGCAGAATTACACTAAGGATATGTTAATTTCTGAGATGTCCTACCTGCTTGTTTCCAGGAGAGTTGGAGAGTCTGAATCACACAAACGTTGCAGTAACACTTGGCTTTAAGTAGAAAATCCAAGATAAAAATATTAAGAAAAAAAACTTTTAATACCTTTTTAAAAACATACATTCCAAACTTAATTTCATAGCTGCAGCAGTGCACTATGATTAAAACTAGCTCTTCCTTACAATGCATCACTGGTGCTTCAAGATTGCCAGGCTCAGAGATTGAAAATGCAAGAGTTTGACAAGTGGCTATAAAACATTACATCAATAACATCAAGTGGGCATTCATTTCATCTTCACTGAACACTTTCCAACCACTAAGGGTTTGTCAAAGATATGTGAACAAAGGCAGTGCAAGGAAATTTAGTTCCTTTTGTAGTATACAATGTGAGAGCTTATAAAAGCAGTACTTAGCATGTATAAAGTACACACACACCTACCCGAGATTCTCATCTTTACTAATGGACATGCATATGTCTTGGAAACAGGCCATATTGCCCAGTATTCCCACACAGATCTCCTGAAAAGTCAATGCACAGTACAGTGAAATATCTGCAACGCAGTTCACAATTTTATTTCCACAGCCATAAGACATAAGAAAGGTTCAAAGCTGCTTTCCAGTTTGGCTTTCAAATACTTCTGACTTAGCAATGTCTAGATAGGTACAGATTTCCTAAGGGACGTTGTTAGGCTAGACTGAAGTACACAACAAGTATTGTGCAGATATTTAGCACAGTTCAGGCACTTCATAAAAGCAAATATACCTTGAAATAGAAGTTCTCTTGCAAGGCACATATACATTGTTTGGAAGTTAGACTAGCATTGCTATTATTAAAGCAATAACAGAGTCCTAGGGACAACTCTTATTTCCCCCTCTACAGATGAGTCATATAATAGGTTTGATACCATTAGTAATGATGTGTATCAGCTTCATCATCACCAAAATAGCTGCTAACTGGACCATACTGAAGACACCGTGCTAAAAAGCATCCTATAATTAAATTGTGTTTTCTCCTCGTTCTTCAAAAGCGCAGTGGGAGGTGGGAGCTGTTTAGGAACGCTGGCACAGAGGTGTCTGCTGTTACTATTAGTACAGGCCAGTTTTTGGCAGCCCATACTTACAGTCAGACGAGGACATTTGGATTTGGCAAAAACTCCCATGAATATATCGGGGGCATTGAACTCCTGAAGAAACAAAGCAACGTCCTGCGGAGAAAATGAACGACAGAGCAAATGAACCTACCCATTTTACAGTTTCAGAACACAAATCGAACCTTTTCTCACAGATCAACGACTGCATCAATGACTCGCTACAAAAAATGAGGCGTTTATCTCATGGTGTGAATAAGCCCTGCTGCTGCCGGCTGAGCCAAGGCACGACCCGAGGGATGCCTGGAGGGCAGCTCAGGCAGATCACAGTAGGGGGCCGGAAGCCAGGACTGACAGAAGGCTTTTCCATATTGCTGCTGGGCTCAGAAGCACACAAAGCATTTGTTCCATCGGAAGAGAGCACTGAGTCTCCTCACAGAATGGCCAGGGTTGGAAGGAACCTCAAGGATCATGAATCTCCAACCCCCTGCCACATGCAGGGCCACCAACCTCCCCATTTAATACCAGACCAGGCTGCCCAGGGCCCCATCCAACCTGGCCTCAAACACCTCCAGGGATGGGGCATCCACAACCTCTCTGGGCAGCCTGTTCCAGCACCTCACCACTCTCTGTGAAGAACTTGCCCCTAACATCCAACCTAAATCTTCCTTCCCTCAACTTAAAACCATTTCCCCTTGTTCTGCAGTTTTCTACCCTTTCAAAGAGTTGATTCTCCTGCTGTTTGTACAGTACCATGGAAGAACAGTTTACAAGATACTAAAACGCTAGGGATTAATCTTAGTGACTCTGAGTTATTCAATGCAGAAAACATACAAGAAGTTGCAGTAAATTTTAGACAAACAGTCCCAACTGCACCAGACCATGGAAGGAGAGTTTACATAATCTGGGTCTTGGGAAGGAGAATCAGCACAGGTCTCCCCTCTGTTCCTTCCCATCTCCTATTACACTTAATCCACTTCTACAATTTAAGTATCTTTGACCTGGCTTACACTAAAGCCCTGAAAAGCATTTGTGTCTCCACAGCTTGAGACAATGAGACAGGTCAGATGGGCAGAAACCTTAACACACAAGAAAAGAAACGACATCACCTCCTGGATTATAAGCACTACTTATTTTCCTGCCCTACAGTATTCTCAGTAAACTTTTTATTGTTATGCCATTCCTGTCTCTGATTTTATATCTTTCATCCTCAAAATATTTTTTTTCCTACTTGCTGCATTAACAATAATAAACCGCCATATTCTCTTTTTATCTCATAGCATACTTGTCATTCACAACTACGAAATATGCAAGAACATTCAAAAGTTCACAGCATGCATCATTCTGACACGGCTTCTGAATTCCTACCAACAAAGGTGTTGTTGCGTTGTTTCCTCGGTGCCGGGCACCTCACCTGCTCTGCTGGGAGACTCCGAGGACGCCGCCAGCCGAAGCAGAGGGGCGGAACCGCCTGAAATACCTTCAGCCCGCACCTCCACTCAACTCTTTCCCACAAGACTTCAGACGGATAAAACTAAGGGCAGCGGTAACACGGCAGAAGTGTGACCGCACCGCCCAGCTCCTACCTCATCCATGGACATGTCCCACACCTTGCAGATGTCGTTCTCCATCTCCTCATCCAGCTCCGTCTGGATCCCCTCAGGGTTCTCGCTGGGCTCGGATTTCTCGGGGCTGATGAGCTGGAAGGGGGGGCGGGGGGTTAAAGGCCACGAGAAAGACGAAGAACCGCCAGAAGCCCAAGGAGCGGCGTGTCCCGCCCTCGCAGCGGGCTGACGGCTCCCGGTCAGGGCAGCGGGCCCGCTCACGGCCCTCACGCGCTGCCACTCAGGAGCCGCGGGCCTCAACCCTCGCCCCGCCCCACGCTCCGCACCTCGATGAGGCGCGTGAGGATGCTGAAGAGCCAATGCTTGCTGTACACCGTGCTGCCCACCGCGTCGCCCTCCTCCTCCGCCTCGCTGGAGGGCGGCGATGGGTTGCGATCCATGGCGCCGGGCCCCGCCGCCTCACCGGCACCAACGAGACGGCGGCCAGAGCGGCGCCTGCGCTCACGGCGCCCCACGGCGCCCCCGCAGCGCCACCTGCCGGCCGGGGCTCCGAGTCCACCTCGCCTCCCTCCCGTCCCCGGAGAAGACGCTCGAACGCAAGATAAAGCAGATGACAGCGAGTCCTGGAAACGCAGCAGCTTCTTTATTGGTCTGCACAAGGGAGGGGGAACAGGGGAACGGAGCAAGTTCAATATTTATTGGGAAGGCCTGCGGGCCTGTAGCGGTTGGGATCACCGCCTCTTCTGCCCCATTCGTTGGCCTCTTGGTCGAGCCGGGTGTCCTCCGCGCCTCTGCCGCTTATACCGCTCTGCCAGAGCTCCCGGGCATCGCTGCAAGGACAGCACGCCTGAATCGCCGGCACCCCGCCGGCACCCCGCTGCCAGCCGCGGTCCTGCCCCGTGCCGGCTCCCTCCCTCCTGGAACAACATTCCCTCCATTCCCCTTCTGGATGCAGAGCTTCGTGTGTACCGAGAAGGATTTTGCTCCGACTGGGGCGCCTGGATCCCTACTTACTCCCTGTTAACGAGATGGATGCCGTTACCTGATCGCTTTGGCTGCCCAAGCACCACCGGGTCCTCGCCGGGCAGCATCATAATTGCCACGAGCATGGAAATACTTGTCAGCACCAATGTAGTTTGCGTCACGCATGTCCCGGTATGCTCTCCACATATCCTGTGTGCCTGGAGGACAGAACGAGGTGACATCAACTTTGATGTCCCGTTCCAGCAGCAGCCAAGCAACCGTTTCAGCCAGAAGCCCGTGGCTACTGCTGGGCCAGAAAGCCCCACGTGTCCCCAGGGATCCCTGTGTGTCCCCACAGAAAAACCTCTCTAATCAACCTCTACTAAAGGAGGGAAGGTTAGCAAAGCAGAAGAAAAGGGACTCCTTGCGGAGAATTTCATGGAGACGTGGAGGCTTTGCTTGGCTCTGATGCTTCAAGGGCTGGAGGAGTTCTGTCTCAAAGCAAGCTGGCAGTGACAATTTAGATCTGTAGTGTGCATTAGAGAAGGGACCAGCTTTATTCTGAGACTTTAGCAGTAGAGGATTTGTGCACCCAGTTGGTCCACAAAAAGTGCTCCATGAGCACGTGCCTATTCCTGCAATCCTTTTTCGGCTGCAGGGGTGTCCCTGAGCTTGAGCCCAGGCCTGCCATATTCTTTGTGCTGTGCTTGGAAAGACCCAAGGAGCACAGAGGCATTTGTCCAAATGGGCCTTCCAGTGGGAGATGCCAACTGAAAGGGCCTGTGGAGGCTGATCAAGGTCCTCTCCCAAAAGCAGAGACCAACAGGGTCCCTTATGTGGAGCTGCCGACCTCCTTGACTCAGGGATTGGGTCCTGAGAGGAAGACCAGTGGTGATGGAACAACTTACCTCCAGCTGCATCCTTCATAAACTTGAAACCCCTGGAGAATGGGTTGTCAGCATTTGCATATAGAACAATGGAGAGCAACACGAAGAAGATACAGAGCCTCATGGTTCCCTGCCCAAACCTGACACAGAGCTGTAAGAAATTAAGAGAGATTAGCAGTTCTAGAGCACCTCTTAGAGATCTCTGACATAACATTCATCACATCCAAAGCTGTGCCCAGGCAGCTGCAGGAGCATTCACACAGCCACCCCAGAGCCTGCCTAAGAGCTCAGCATAGGACTCGTCAACAAAGGCAGACACACAGGAGAAATCTGCATTTTAGCATTCCCTGCTGCTTCTTCCATGAGAGCAGAGAAGTCTCACATGCTAAAACATCAGTCCCGTTCCCAAATACCAAAAACAGTGCATGCATCACATAATTTCAGAGTATCACTCACCACTGCAGAAAGGCAAAGCCAGGAGGCCAGGTGAAGTGAAGCCCGTCTTGTCTGCTTTCAGAAAGGGTATTTATAAGGGATTTAAAGCCCAGAAAAGAGGAAATTGAAAAGGATACCCAGGGCTGGGAATTTCCCAGTACCAGCCCACTTTCAACACAGAATTACAATAAGCCTGCCCTTGTCCTGTCTAAAAGTTCATGAATCTGTTACACAATTTTTTGTAAAGTGTACAGTACTTTGTTTTCACAGGAAATTTGCTCCTCATAGCAAGCAGATTGAGAAACTTCCACAAAGACTGAAGTGTTTGAAATGTTGTGGCTGACTTCAGTTTTTTGGCTGTTATGCTAGAGTGACCTCAGAGGAGAAGCTGCCTGATCATCTGCCTTCATCTTGAAGTACAAGATTGGGTCTGTGCCTTTGCTCGAGCATACAAGCTTGGTTTGTATGGCCAGATTTTGGTATTAGGGGGCTATAGGGATGGCTTCTGTGAGCAGCTGCCACATGTCAGATTAAAGCCAACTCCAGCTGCTCCAAAAGGAACTTGCTGTTGGGCAGAGCTGAACCATGAGTGACACTGAGCATGCCTCTGGGAGAGCAGACTGAAGGAAGGGAAAAAAAGCTGCACAAAATCAACTGGGAGAGGAGAGTGAGAAATGTGAGAGAAGCAGCCCTGCAGCCACCAGAGTCAGGGCAGGAGGAGGACAGAAGGTGCAGGACAGATCAAAAGTTCCCTGCAGCCCAGGAGAGGCCTGCAGTAGAGCAGGCTGTCCTCCTGCAGCCCATGGAGAGACCCTGCAGGAGCAGCAGTGTGTGGAAAGGAGCCCACGGTGGGACAGGAGGGCTGGGGTAACTGCTCCCTTAGGGGACCCATGCCCCATGGTACTGAGCCATTTTGGAGCAGTGCTTGAAGAGCTGCAGCCCGTGGGAGGCCCACGCAGGATCAGTTTGGGAAGGATGGCATCCTGTGGGAGGGACCCCATGTTGGAGCAGGGGCAAAGAGCAACCATGGAGGAGCAGCAGAGACAAAGCGTTATGGATCGTCCACAGCCCCTGCTCCCCTGTGCAGCTCAAAGGGAGTAGGGTAGAAGAGGGTTGGAGGCAGGTAGGAAGGTGATTTTAATTTGCTTTTTAGTTCTCACTGCTCTAGTTTGCTAGCAATAGGCAATAAATTACATTAATCTCCCTTGCACTGAGTCTGTTGTGCAAAATGTTCTGAGTGAGCTCCCTGTCCTTTCTTCAATCCAGGAGCTTTTTTTCATGGTTTCTTCTGTCTTTCTGAGGATGCAGAACAAGGGAGCAGCACAGTGACCTTAGCTAGCCAATGCATGAAACCGCAACAGGGAATGGTCACTGGCATTACCAGAAATGCTGCAGGAACTGCTAGGTGTTGGGAGGACAAGATGGATCCGAGATGACAGAACATAACTCCACTGCATGCTCCTATATCCTTCTTGGCAGCACTTTAAAACAGTGCATTCTCATGCTGCCACAGAGAAAGCTCATTCTTCCTTTGCTTGCTCCCACAGACTCCTCGTAAGGAGCACGAGCCATCCTGCTTCCACAGTGGCTCAGTAGAGTCCCAGCAGGATAAAGGAAGGAGAGTAATGCAGTAGCAAATGTTTTAATGAAGGGGAAATTCAAAACCATATAGCCAAACCTCTGCTCAACTGTAAGATTAGCACATTAACCATCAAGCCCTGTTGGTGTGGTTCACACCTTGAGCACCCAATATCCTCCTTTTGTGTTTGCACCAGGTCAAAAAGTGCTTGACGCCTGCTTCCCTTGTTCAACAACCAACACGATTCCTCTGCAGAAGGCTCTGGACAGAACATGCAGAATGCCTCCCTTTACACAGTCTCATATGTGATTTAACAACTATAGAGTTCCTTTAAATGTTGTGCAGAACAAGTATGTGTAGCTGTCCCATTCACAATTCTGTCACTTAGTAAGTGGCTGGAGCTGAAGTGCTGAAGCATAAGGTAAAAGAGGTGCAGTAACAAACAGGGCTAATAAAATACCAGCAACTATCTTCTTTTCCTTGGACATCTCTGACTCCAAACAAAAACTTAAAGGAGTGCGAGACACTTTCCAGAGACAGGCCTGGAGCAGAAGGACATAATCTCTGAATAGAACAACTTGAGATGAGGAGAATCTATATCCTAATGCAGAAAGGAAAACTTTGCAAAAGCCATGAGGCAGACTTGCCTGTGCCATCCACGAACCTCATACCTAACATACACCTTAGCTACTGTAGGGACTGCAGTGCTGTTTTATTACAATTCTGTTTAAATCCTACAGACGACTTAAATACCTTTCAGCACCTATCAGCCCAAGTTCCTTGTCTGCTGGCTGCAAGCTGCCCTGTCTGTCTCCTCTTCAGTTTTAATTTAAATCAAGTCCCTGCTGGAAAATGATTCCTTTGAACTTGGATAGAACTCAGCAGAACATAAGTCACTGTGTCCAGGGACCTGAGAGGCACCCACAGTACTGACCTAAGGAACTTTCTGGAGCACAGAAGGCATTTCTGAGTTTTCAGACCTGGTCTGATATTTCACATTCTCATCAAACCACTGTTTTCTGAAAGTGGCAAAAACATGAGGATAACTGCAACAAGATACGAACTGGCCTGGAACTTTAGACTGTGAATTGCTTATTCCTGACTGCCTGGAAAGCACTGCTTTCCCAGTCACAGCCCTTGGCCCACAGAAGCAAGCTGCAGCCAACAACTGCTGCCTCTGCACAAAGACATGAGCAAGGTGCCACGGAGGAAAGAAGGATGGAATATTCCTGCCTGTATGTTAGGTACATTTAACTTACCTAAGACTGTCTTCTGACTTTGGATGTTCTGATACAATTAAGACAAAAGCATAATTTGGAAGCTCTACCCCTCAAACTGGCCTTCAATTTTCAATATCTGTAAATGCAGTCATTTCACAACCTAAGTATTTTGCAATCTAAGTCAATAAGCCTCTGAATGGGAAATGTAAGGTGAATTCCCAGCCCAGGCACAGCAGCAAATGCTGTTTTTCTATCTTCTGGGAAGTAAGACGACTATGTCTTAGCTTACCCAAACAAAAATACACCTTTTTTTTTTTTCTTTTTTGTAATGCTGCTCTGCGCAATACTTGCTAGCATTGGTGCCAGGCTTGCAAAATGATTGCAAGCTTCCTAATTTTGTAAGATACAGATTGCACACACAAATATGTTTACCTTTAATAAAACTCATTTACCAGTAGGTTTTTGATGATTCTAACAGTGAAGTTGCATTCTGAGGCAGGTTAAGGACTTCTACTTAAAGTTGCTCTGTGCAAAGCCCCGTTATTCATTTCTGCTTCTTCAGGGTCCTTGCTACCAACAGCCAGCAAAACAAGAGAGGAACCACAGCCCATCTGCTTCAGTGCAGGCAGGCTCAACCCATGAGTGAAGTATGCTTGACTGGTTGATGAGAGGTGGTAGATGGCATCCCTCAGGGAGCCCTCTGATGATGGCATTGTGCTGTACAACTGAATTCCAGACATGAAACTATTTCACATCGTGTTTAACTTTTCTTCAAGAATGAACTCTTTACTGACAAGTTAACTGAAGTCATCAGGACTTCAGGCACCAGATTTTAACAAATGCTTCCCATTATGTTAGCTGCATGATTACTCCAACACAAAGTTAAGGAAAAAAAACAAAAAACAAAAAACTTTAAATGTAAAGTTATGATTTATTGTTAAAAAAAAGAAAAAAAAAAATCTACACCCCAGCCCTCACCAGTACTGAAGTGTACAAAAACTTCACAGAAGCAAAAAAGAGATTATGTATACAGTGTACACAGAATAAAGCAAAGCAGTTAAGTCCAGAAATAAGGCAGCTTCATTGTTATGAAATCAGCACAATTCCCTGATAAGGGCAGCAAGAGCACTCAGCTGAAGATATGACACACTGCAAGAAACAGTTAAGCCACTGAGGTAGCAGCACATTCACTTGGCAGGTAGGAGAAGGTGACCTATTTAACCTCCCTACAATGCAAGTGCCTGGGTTCTATTCTAACAGTCTTACCATAGTGTAACATGAGGGTGTGGGGTGTTTCTGACAGAAGGATTTGGGCTGTTTCCAACGTCAAAACATAGAACTGAAAACTATTTAACTTTCCTTTTTTAGCAGTACCTTTTTTCCACAAGCAACGTTATTAAGAGATGAAAGCCTGCTACTAATTCTCTATCTGTAGCTTCATATCCTCTAGTGAAATAAACTCCTCACAGTAGTCTTTCCTGCAAGCGAGATAAAAAGTCAGACCGTCTGAAAGCTGTATTACTACAGTCCTATCTTGACGAAAATAAAAGCATTATTTCCCAACAGTATAACAGCTGCAAATATAGATAAGATTATTCCTAGATCTCCATAAATATTAGAACTCAGTTCCATTGCATGCATTAATTCATCGTTCAACTGATCTTTGCAAACATCAGCTGCTGACTGCAACCTTCTGCTAAAAGGGTGAGAACGTCACAGAGAGAAGGGCCAAAACCAGTGACCTGCACCAAGATCTGTTCAAATATGTATTTAGTGCAGAAACCATGTTCATACAAACTAAATTCTGTAGATGTGAAATTAAACCCAGGTGATTTTATAAGCCTTCATATTCATATTCTAGCTGATATTCAAAAAGACTTCCTGCTTGATGGCATCAATTGAACAATACTTTCAATGTTCAGGGCTGTTTCTTTTTTTTTTTTTTCCAGGGTTAAAGTAAGGTGAGGTCTTCTTGCTTTCTAAAGGTCAAAATGCATTGGGGAATACTGTTGTCCTGAGCTTTATTGAAATAGCACAGCTGAAACCTACATGAAATCACATTTTGCAAACAGCTGTGGGCAGTTTAGAAATATCTTACAGTTCAAAAGTGAATCAATTTAAGTGCTATCAATCAGTACTATTATCCGTTCTGAAAAATATCAACACAATTTACAGGAAGATAAAAAATGACATGCTTGGGTGTTTCTTAGGAACAGCTTCTCATGTTTGCAAACGAACAACAAAAAATAGTTTT
Organism: Tympanuchus pallidicinctus; assembly: GCF_026119805.1. Taxonomy (NCBI): domain Eukaryota; kingdom Metazoa; phylum Chordata; class Aves; order Galliformes; family Phasianidae; genus Tympanuchus; species Tympanuchus pallidicinctus. Next base: position 11,829,252 of record NW_026294747.1, read on the forward strand.
ATACATCAGAACCTGATTTTGGGGGATTCATAACCTTAACACTAAGGTTGTACAGACTCAGAAAATAAATTTTCATCCAAGAAATACACCAGCTCAATTGTGAAATAGACACTGGATTATTTTTTAAGTTTTAGAGTGCAAAATTCATCTCCAAAGAAAGAAGGAATAACTGTGAATGGCTTCCAGTCAGATAGCTGCCAGATGGACACTGGCTCAATACAATCAAATCTTTTGAGAGAAGCTCACTTCTTTAAGAGCCTGTGAGTTTCAGAGGCAATTTAACATACAATCATTACAGTTCCCAAGGCTTTCCCAGCCATCTCTATGCTTGCTGAGACCACAAGAACCGGTCACACTTGTCCAACATGGACAGAATCAGGGCTCTGCAATAAAAGCAAAGGAAAAGTTAAACAGTATAAAAAGAAGCTAACAACAGAAAGAACAACACTTCTGCTTTTTAAAGCAAAGTTTATCAGAAATGCAATTACACTTCAGAGGTGACAGCAACATGCATGTTTTCTTTGAAGGCAAGCAGCAGGGGCTCAGTAAGACAGACATCTTCAGAGAATCTTCCTCATGTATATCTAGTTTCCTACTTCCCCTCTTTTCCCCCCTTTTAAGGTGCCTATATTGCACAACACACAGTTCTTAAGAGGTAAAACTTTCAGCTGAGTTTTCAAGTCAAGAATTCAATACAAGAGTGAAGTATTTTTTTTTAATCTGTTAACTACAAAGTTTAAAGCACGAAGATCTCAAATAAATGGTGTGCATACACAGATCTTCCACTGATGCATCATCTTACCTTTGCCTTTTCTCAGCAATTTTCAGTATCTCACAGACACCAGTAAATCTTTCAGACGATTCCAGCATCAAGCCACACTCTTGTAGTAGAGGTAAGGCACGATTTGGGCCAATGGCCTTGGCTAATAAAAGAGCTACATTTTCCACAGTGATACAATTTGGCCAGCTAGGGCTACCACTGTTGCTGACAGCTTCTCCATTCTGTGGGCCATCGTTGTGGAAAGCACTGCTGTGATTTTGTGCGAGATGCAGAAGAAACTTCCATTCTTCTGTGGTCTCTGGAATTGAACCTGGATGCAAAATGAGTTTGTTACATTACTTGCAAAGCACAGTTTGTTACAAGCCTACATTTAAACATGTCTGTAGTTTAAAAGAACATAAGCTACTTTGTTCTCCCTTTGGAGACGTAAGAAAATCAGCATTATAAGTTAAGAAATGTTGTACAGAAGGGTACTGCCTTGACTGACTCTGTGTAAAAATTCAGTGCTGAATTACATGCTAAGTTTTGCAATGCTTCACTATTTAAGGCTTTTTTTGAGTCAAAAAGCAAATAATTGTTTTGTCCATCTTTAAGAGCATAACAGCCATTTATGTTTTTCAAATATGCTGCAGCACACTCAGCTAGTGGAACTGTTTCCAAAACACTTACTGGAAAAAAAACAAACAAACCAGAAACAACAGTTGTGACAGACTTGATCAGTAAAGACTAAGGGCAGTTGCAATATTGCAGAAAAACATTCATATTGCTTAAGATTCACTAACCATCTTCTTCATTCAACAGGTTCAAATCATCCAAATGAGCAATATTAGTAAAGGCTTCTTTTCTTCTATCCAGCTCCAGGCAGAGAAAAAGATATCCAGGCCAAAATCTTAAACAGGAGAGGAAAGATTTCCAGGAATCAAATATTGTCTGAACTGCAGTCAACAACAGTAAAGCATTCACTTAAAAAGATGGAAGCAACTGAATTTTCTGAATGCCAGCAGCAATACTACCCATGGCAGCAATACCACCATCCAAAATGGGTACTTGGTGCATCGAGTTGGACTCTTAAAATTCACCCTCAAAAGAGGAAACACTGTTCAATCAAATGTGCTTGTGGAAGGAGCAGACAGGTGGTTTTCATTTGTCTCTTTTCAGGGTCAGAGTATAAGTATGAAGTTTTTTGTCTCACCCGTGTGATTTACAAACATCAGCCATCTTCTCTTTTGTAACAAAATCAGCTGGGAGTTTAATCAAAAGCAGAATGAGTTGGCTGTATCCCCACGTAAACAAATGCGACCGTGGCCTAGAAGATAAGAAAATCTGTTTATATCCATTAACGTTTTCTTCAAAAACTTCTGTTTCCTCTATGAGAAAATCAGATGTATCACACAACAGAAGGGAAACAAATGAGAGACAGTGTCTCACTGTGTTTCACTAAGAGCAGTCATTCTCTAAAGCATTATGGACAACGTTATTTAGTCCTTTCGTTGCTTCTGCTCAACTCTGCAATATGCAAAATGCTCCAAGGATTCACTGACATCATAACTTCCATATAGAACTTAAGCCAAAAGCCCAGAGAGCAGCTTTCTGTCGCACTCAGGACCCAGGGCAAATCCTAATTTACCTGGGATTTCCTTCTGCATCTACAGTGTTTGCTCTTTGTGGTGCATCGTGAGAAACCGCCAAGCACAACCAATCCAGTCGTACTGATTCTGGCTGCAGAAGAGATCTAAGGAGAGATGACCTAGAAAACAAAGCATGTAGGAAAAATACTATTTTTAAGTACACTGGCCATATAGAAATATGAGAAATTGCACTTGGACGAGAAGATCACCATGATATGAAATTAAATATGGAAAAATCTAGAATGTTTTCTGTTTCTAGGAACTGAGGGGAACCACAGGAAAACAAGCTGATGGGTTACAGGTTGCATTCCCTCCTCATCTCCCCCCTCCCTCGACACACACACTCAGTAGACTGAACTGCAGGCACAGAAACAAAACCATTTTATTCAAAGCATCATTCATAAAAACTCTGTCAAAATTAGCATCTAAGCTAACAAAACCCAGTTTGAGAAAGCAACTAAATCTGGCAGAATGAATAGGCATGTAATGCTTGAGAACATCAGAGATACAGAAACAGTTGAAAACAAACAAATAAAAAACCCCACAGCTACATGACAAAAGATACAGATTAAGAGATTCTGCATTCCACTTACCTTGTATCTTCTGGCACTGACTTCAAAAGGCTATCCAAATATGCTAAAAAGTGAGCTGGATTATTCCTGCAAAGCTGCTTGATATCAGAAGGCACAATAGAAGGATAGAACTTGGTCAAGGGCCGAAGAGCTGTTTCTCCAAATTTTTCATAAAGTCTACAGAGAGGGAGAGAAGAAAAAAAACAACAATTCTCATTGCCAAACAGCAACATTATTGACTTGCAAAGATCTTTCAAATTCAAGAAAGGTGATCTTCATAAAAAGATTCCCAGAATGCTCTACAAAATGTTAAGTGACAAGCTCTCATTTAACAGCACGGAGGATAAGGGAAAGGAAGACTTAGCTACAAACCTTTGAGCATGTACCAGCAGCAGAGGGCTATCATCCCAAGGCCCCAAGTCATGCAGCTGTTTCAGTATTTTCAACATATCTTCATTTTCCATTGCCAAAGTCACTGGACTGTGACATGTTAGCTCTGAAATAAATGAGTGCACGTGTTACAGGCACACAGCCACTGATAAGAGTAGGGAAGTTATATATATATAAAATATATATATGTACTGTTGGATAAAACACAAATCTGCATTTTTTCAATATACAACAATTTGCTTCTATTAATAAATAAAAGCTTCAGTTTGGGCGCTGATGTCACAGAAAGCAGAGCTCAACACAAATGTTGCTTGTGATGGAACATGGGTATCAGTCCACAGACACAAGTCCCACTGAGGATAAAATAGGAACGCATCCATCACCTTTATCTTTAAGGCTCTCACAGAAATGCAAATATTGAACTAATTCCCAGGAGCCCAGAAGAAGATACCAACCATCAAATGTTATGTTCCTTGACTAATCTCTGCTAGTTCCAAATCAATGCTGAAACTACTTCACTCTTACAAGAAAACACACAAAGAAGCAGCTGAATACAGACAACAGGCATAGTTCTGGTTTCCAACATTATTGGGAAGAGTGAATTTAATGAGGCTAAAGAATTTTTGCAGAAAAAGAGCCTGAAGTGATCACAAGCCATTCACTTGCATAGAACCATTCAGTTTTGTTTCACATTAATGACATTATAAGTCAAATCATCAATTGCCAGTGCAAACACTGAAGCCTCCTCTCCCACCTTTTGCCTATTACCATTTACATTTGATTCCTATTACATTATTCTGCTTACTGAAGAATACATACTTGGTTTTAAGTAGAGCAGTTCTGAAACTATAACAGTTTTTAACCAACAAACTCCATCTAAGCTGAAAGTTCAAAAGCAGTTCCTGTGGAATTGCAAAGAGAAGGCAGGAACAGTCTCTCCTAAGAGCCAACAAGGAAAAACACACAAACCACCTCAAAACAGAACAAAAACTTCCACCCACCAATCAACCTTCCCTTCCCCCACATCACACTGTAACACAGAAGGAAAAGAAGAAACAAATGGATGTACCTTTGAGTGTTTTTCCTCCCCTCTTTCCTCCCAAACAAAACCCTGCTCTGAGTTTATTAGTAACAAAGCCTTCATTAGTTACCTTTCAATCCTGTAACGTATGTTTCCCATACATTAGGGCTGCTGGTGTACATGGTTATAATACACCGCTTTAGTCTTTTTAAATCCAGAAGAAAGAAGTAGTTTTGTATAAATCTACAAGCAAAGGTGCACGAAGCTGCTGGGGGCAGACTTTGATCAGAGCTTTCCTCTGCATCACCATTCCCACATGAAAATACACGCAGTTCAAAGCACAGCGTTGTCAACTCAGTCAGATCTTTGTGAACATCTGGTTCTAGGTCACATGGAGGGGACACCTGAAAGCAGCCATCCAGAAGTCCCTTCAAATCAGAACCACTTTCATGCATGGTTTGACTTTCACAGGTTTCATCTTTGTTTTCAGTGCAGTCTTCCTCTACGCAACCTGGTTCTTTGCCTGCCAGGTCTCCACCATTTGGATTTCCTTGCAGGTTTTCCTCCAGGACTTCCCTCTGTTCTTCAGCACATACAGTCTTGCTCTTCTGAACAGAGGAAGCAGAATGCTCTTTGCTGCCAAATCTTTCTTCCAGAAAGACAAGCCACTCCTGTAAAGCCCTTTTCATACACTGTGGTTCTAACAAAACCAGGGGATCCTGGAGTTTGGCTCTGTAGAACAGAAAGCTGCTAAGTTGATTGACAGCTCTAAGAGGTCACAAGTGAAATATTATCTGTTTTGTGTAACTCTTAAGTATACTCCAAAACTTGACGTATAGCCAGTAGCTGTTCTTGTGGTTCCAATTGAATCAGATAGAATTTAGGCTAATCGCACCATGATTGTTTGATTTTAGTATATCATTACTACTTCCCCAAGCTTCCTTTTGGAATTGGTTTTTGTTTGTTAGCTGTGGGGTTTGAGTGTTGTTTTTTGGTTTTTTATTTTTCCATTTTTTTCCTATGCTTTTTACCATTTTTATTTTTGGTTTGCTTGCAGTTAGGATAAAGTTATTTCACTGCTATCCTTTTGTCTAAAGCAAGCTTATAGCATTCTGCTTGGTTTTAAATAGGGGTAACAAATCACTAGCTAAAACAAAAGCCTTACTGGTAACACTAGAAGACATTTACAACATTATTCTTTCATACATAATTAAAAAGTCTTTTTTCTACCAAAACCCAATGTATCTAAACATTACATTTTTCTTAGCTTACATAGCTTTCGCTGTTGCATCCTTAAGATCTTTTAGATGATCCTCCTCTGGAAGCTGGTGGTTCTGCAATTCTGATCTAGAAAAACACATCAATTTTAGTCTTAAATGATGTATATACAATTATCATGAGGATTTTCCTCAGATTTGTCAAGAGATGACATGAATCTCATTATTAAGAAAATGGAACATTTATTTCTAAAGAAGCTCAATAGGAATTATCAACATACTGGACATCAAGAACAACCACTAATAACACACCTGTAGCCTTTATTAAAACTTCTGCTCTAACTACAGTTGATTTCTGATGATGCTAAATAAAAACAACTGTGTCACCATATGAAAGTTTGGTGAAATTAGCAAATCACCTGAATATGAAAAAATTTAGCCCTGTTTTAATTGGACAAACATTAAGGCAGATGTTTTATAGACAGAATTTAAAAAAAAAAAAAAAAAAAAGTTTTAAGGGCAAAAAAGAATTTACTCTCTGCTCAGGAAAGAGAGGATATAAAACTACTGGACCTGTATCCATGGCTATGATGGGCATCACAGAACCACTACCTAAGAGTTGCTGAATACACCGCATTCTTGCTCGTCACAGCTCTGTGCAGTCCCCACAACATCCAGACTCTTTCATAGACTGAATCAGCTTCAAGGTGAGCAGTCAGGACAATCAGTGAAAGCCACTGGAGTAATGACAGCAGCTGGAAACACAGCAAGCTCCCCATTCAGCTCAAAAGGTAGGTTTTCTTTAGATTTGCTATCCTCAGAACATCCAGCAAATACAATTGCTAAGAAAATGAGGTTTTGCACTTACTCTTTCTCTTCCTGTGGACATGCTACCAGATTAACAGACACCTCCTGCTGCTGCTCGTCATCCTTTGCCTCTTGTTTCCCTCTACTGTCAGGACTCACATGAAGTGTGCCAATCTTTTCAGTAGTTTTGCGTACAAAGCTGGAAACACTACAAGTCAGAAGTTCAAACATTGGAAACTGAAAGTTCACATCTAAAAGAATCAAGCAATTTCTTTCTAGATAAACCATAATTTCAGAAATCTTTATAGCCTGAACAACTCTTGAAAAAAGATCAAAAATCACTGAGAAACTGCTCAGATTTCATACTTCATTTGCAATTCCATGTATAAGACTTGGGGGGTTTTGCTGCTTGAAGAAGAGTCACATACTAACATTTAGCACTTAGATTTTGACATGCATTTGTACACCAACAGACCCAGATTGGCAACATTTCACTCTAGGGCTGATAAGGCATCATTAGGAGCTTATGGTCCTCTGGTGGTGAGAAATGGCTTTGCAGTACTCAAAAGTTAATTTTTCAGATTATAAAGCTGATTAAGAATATCCTTTTCATGCCATCAGTTCCTATCCATTCAGATATGTTAAGAGAAATCTCAACAAGAATACAGAAATCCAATTATTTCTATCACTGCCACAAAGAAAACCTGGTCACCAAGAGCTGAGAACTCAGCCTTTTGCTTTCTGACTAGCTTAGGACATTAAAAACTAACAAACAAACAAACAAACCCAACAAGCCAACCCTGCCAACCCTTTCACTTGCTCACCAGAGAATATGGCATCTTTTATTATACCAAGGAATAGCTAAAGCTAGATATTGCTGCATAAGAGAGAAAGGCTGCAAACAAAAGACTGGACTTTAAACATATGTGAAGAATTACAGGGAAACTGTAAAATATGATAGTGCTTAAATCATGAATAGAATATAGCTGGTACTTGAAAGTTCAGTTCTAAATATTATCAATAATTGCTTGTGCTTGATCTCTTAAGAACTGCTCATGGTTTTGGAGGAATTCAAAGCAGTGCACGTACATCTGAAAGTTCTTCTGAGATCTTCTTACTACTGATATCAGATCAGTCTTTTGCTGCAGAATATATTTCACATACCTAGTAATCATGGGAGAAGTATGCCATTTCTCAGCCCATCATTATGGACCAGAAACATTTTGAGTAAGAAACATACACATCTGAAAATAATTATCTAAGTTATGTATTTAACACCATCTGCTTCCCATTTTATAATGAGTTTTTTTTAAAGCAAATTGATTTCTACACAAAACAAAGTATAAGCTACCATTATTCCATAAACACTTGGGAAATTAACTAGATTTACTGAAAGGTGCCTATGTGAGGAGAGAAAGGTGGCAGGCTAGACTGCTACACAGGCTACGTGTAAGTGTGTTCTGACAGTATCTAGCATCAATTACATATTTTAACTTCTGTCCATAAGAGCCTAGAAGAAGCCTTCTCTGATTCCTCAGAAATCCAACTACCAGCAAAGCTGAATTTCAAAGCAGCATTTAGTAAATTTGTTTCAAGTGCAAACCACAAGCACAGTTTACAAGACAATGTTAATCATTCTTAGGTATTTAAAAATCTAATGGTCAAAATCTTAGCTCCACTGAAGTTCACAGCAGTTCTTCACAAATTAAAGCTTTCCTCTTGACACCAATTAAGTAACTTAGCAAATTAGACTGCATCTCAAGCCTTTCATGTCAGATGCCACATTTTTACAGAACAGAATATGAACTATAGGAGACAATGTTACAAATTCAAAGGACAGAAAAGGGAAAGATGTAATGGATGAGTGAACGTCCTGCAAGTTTTACCTTTCTTTGACAGCTTGGAGAGAGACGAGAGGAGATGGGGAACGAAATGATAAAGGAATGCTGAAAGGGAGAAATGTTTCACTCCGGTCAGCCTCAATCGTCACAGATGCATGAGATGCATTGTCTAACAAATGGAATTGAAACAAAGAAACATGAAAGAAAGGCCTGGCAAAAAACGAAACAGTGAAACAAACACAAGTATTTCCTCACTACATAAATTACATAAGATACTGTCATACTTTTTAGTGTTTCATGGTGATGATTCCAAGGAAACAAAAATGCTACGTGGTCTCAACAAACGTCTTATTATTAACTTTGAACCTTGCAGGTCTGCTCTGTTAATGCTCTTTTGGCTCTACAGCAAGGCAAGCGATGACGACAACTGCCTGAAAACTACTGCCACAAAACATAGGCTTACAGCTCATTTAGAGGACAAAAAACTTGATTTAATGCACCAGTAGTTATTTAAGCAGTTAGGAAAATTGTGATATGTACCAATTCACATTGTCCTATTTCCTAAAAGCTAAATAATGCATGAACATAAACACCATGAGCCATGGCTATGGTCTAAATCACTCTTCTATTTGATGCAATTTCAAAACATGACTAAAGACACTGACTTTTGATAAGAACCACAGGAAATACAGAACCACTGATCATTTCCCTTTCACTCCTTTACACCTACTAGTATCTACAATGTGTTTTGATTAGTCATTTCCTGTTAAGAACAAGCTGCCCATTTAAGTGATTAAAATGAAGAAAAAAGAACACTTGTGCAACAGTCAGAACTACCTGCAGTGTTGAGCAGAAAACATGCTATACTGTTACAGAAATTCCATTAGAATTCACAAGCCTTCTAAGTAGTGCCTGAAGATCATAACTGATTGTGCCTAAAAGGCCACTTTGTTCATGCAAGTTAACAATCTAAAAGCTTATGATATCTTACGTAAATGTGACCAGGGAAACCAGCATCACTGCAGCAAGAAAACAGAGCTATTCATTAAGTCCACTTCTCTTAAATACCAAATGAGAGACATATGCTTCAATGAGCATCTAGAATCTTTCTATCCTGAAATAATCAGTAAATTTGCTATCACTTGTTGAACACACACAACAATTTTTACTCCTAACGTTCAAAAACTACAACTCTTCATTTTAGAGTTTGAACATCAGAAATGATGGGCTTCCTGAATATTTTCTCGCTTCTCATTTTCATGGTGAAGACGGTTAAGAAGGCCAACGTAAACTTAAAAGTACAAACATGAAGTAATCCAGTCAGCAGGACTACATTACTGACAAACAGAGATGTAAAAATCCCTATTCCCTCTGTACCCACCATGGTTTTTTCCCCAGCAAAGCATTTATGCTGTCTCCCTCCTCAAACAACAACTCTGTAACAGCTAAGGGTAGATTTTTACTGGAAGAGAACATACATTGTCTCACTTGACCTTTCATCCAGTCACAGATATTTGGTAAGAAATGAAAAGAAGGTCCCTGAATAGTCTAAATGTTAGTTATTAACTATTATATCATTCCCATAACAACATACAGGTATCTAACAGGCAATCCCCCTTACAAATGAAAGCCTGCAAGAAAGCTAATATTCCTCTCCTAAGCCTACAGCTAATTCTGAAGAAAGAAACCCAGAGACAAGATTAACAAATAATTTCCTGGAGCTGAAATTATTGGAAATATAGGGACAGAAAACAAATCTCATCCGAAACTCAGTCAACACCTTCATTGTCAGCCAGTATAATCTTAGCATTTATGCTGAACTGTACACAGAGGTGGAAAATAAGTATGAAATTCTAGTCTGGGAAATGCTCTCTGCCTTCTGCTTTCTTTCTCTGTTTGCTTTTCAAGTTCTCCACTCTGAGGAGCCAACATTCCAATGTTTCAAGAAAGAGCTTGACTAGAAGGCGGGATGACTGATCAAATCAGATTAATGGATGACTTGAGAGTGGAAAATAAAAGCAGAGAGAAAAATAATCAAATTCTTGTAGAATACATAAGTACTGCGTCCGAAGATCATATCTGCATTAAAAAACATTACCAAGTTCCACCTGCTCGTCCTCCTGGTGTGCATGAAATTCTTTAAGTCTCTCATCTTCTGAGAACGTTTGACTGTGGAGAGAACACGAATCGTCATCTGACTGACTGCCCCTCCGGCTGATAACACGGTATATTCCAGAGTCCAAGACACTGAAGCTCTCCTGTCAGACAAGAGAAGAGTTGGACATTCTTTGAGTTGTACTTTCTTGTTAAACATCCTGCAACAAATTAAAAAACAAAACAAAATCTCCACATAAACAACCTCACAGTACTTCTTAATTCACTATCTGGGAAAGACACGTGCAATGTCTTATTTCTGGCATATCCAGAATGGATAAGTAAACACTTGCTGCTAAGCGTGTAAGTCCAGAGACTTTATCAAGATGTAAGCGTTGCAATTGCTCTTAGGAAAGTAGGCTGCAGAACAACCAGTGTATTTAGCACAAGACTATGAGACAAAGCCATCTTGGCTGTTGTGTCACATACACAAGAGTCTGTATTCTTTTTACTGTTTAACCGTGCCCAGGTAGCACAACTAAAGAGCCTCCAACACTGCCTGCTTCCAGGACATACATACATTCTTTGGCTTGCATCCAGCAAAATTACACAGACTTTCTTATTTGCTAATGGAAAAAGAAACAAAACAAACCAAACCTAAACTTGTTTCCCCTTTACATTACTGCTTTTCAAGCTTCACTTCTTAAACACTCAGAGTGAAAACAACTCATACAACTCAGGTTGTATTAATTAGGGAATACGACCCTTTTCTTGAAGAGCTTCCAGGCACCCAAGTCAATATCAAGCAGATAAATGTATAAGACAATGTTAAAAAAAAAAATCAAGCATATTTCTCTACAGACCTTCCTGCTTCAGCTTCATGGAGCCAGACAATTATTTTTTTTTAACAGAGCTAGGATAGTTCTCAGTATTCACATATACTGCTTTCACCAGAGGAGACTACAGTTACAATTGAGATGACCTTCACTGAAACACTGTAAGATACAAAATTCAGCTGTAGAGAAAGCCTTCTTTGTATCAATCTTTGTTCACATCTCAGCCACTAGTCATAAAATAATACAGAAAGAAGGTAGAAATACAAGAGCTTAAAGAAGTTCAGTAGTATTCCGTACCTCTCTACACCAGTTAAGTTTAGAAAGTAGCATTATCATGCACAGTAGATACGGTAAAACTGAAAGCCTCATCTTCAAAGTGAGCAATGAGATGGCTATAAGCCATGAAGATAAGGCTTCTGGGTAACATTTTGAGCACTAACAGTGCACTTACATGAGATGAAATGCTGCTCCTCCTACTGCTGCATGCAGAGTCCAGAGGTTCCAACTTCAAGATGAGTTCTTCCAGATGAGAGATGAGATCCTGCTGGGCTGAAGCATCCAGCTGAGACTTCAGGTGCTCCAACTTTTCGAGAGGCAAATTTTTTCTTGCCTAAAAATACACAGTAAAGCAGAAGCATTATTATTTCTAATGTCTACTTAAAAAAATAAAAAAGGCTCATATAAACAGGCTCATTTTCATACTAAATGTATAACGCCCAGCAGACTTTTAAAAAACTTCAAAAATATGAATTTCAGAACTTAACAGAAGAGAGGGTCTGGAAACACTGGAGTTACACTGCATACTTCAAGAGGTATTTACTCACCCTGCAGGAAATAACTGAATTTTGGAAGAGACAACAGACCCTAGCAGCAAGAGTCCAGAACCCTCTTCTCATCAGGCGCTCTATGCAGCGGTCCACCAGCAGAAGGGAAAAGCGTGCAACTTTTCCATTTGTATGCAGACAAAACAACTCATTCTTGTGAACTGCTATGTCCTGAATATCTGAAAAACCAGATGCACAAAAGCATCTAAGAGACTGAAACCATCAGCCAGGATTCCCTTTTATTCTTGAAGGAAGCAGAATACTTATTTCCCACCTGAGCGGATGCAAAAGTCGAATACACTGCAGCACAAGTGGTGTGAGGAACTAGCACTTAGGAGTGCTACACTAGCATTTAACAGCTATAGAGCAGAAATACTAAAACTTTCCTGAGCTCCATTTCTAGAAGGGAGCTAGAAAGGCTGGATTCTATTTAGTTTTCTTTTACCTCTGAAGAAGGATAAAAAACTAAATCAAGGCAGAATGAGCACACGAGAGAAATGCACCATGATCAGCTTTGAAAAAAAGAACGAAAACATTTGCTAGGAGAAGGAACACTCTGACCTTTCTGCAGATTGCCCTCCTCCACAAGAGGTCTAAGAATAAACAGAAATGAGGAAGAACTATGGAGATGTGGCTATTACCTTGTAGCATTTGATTACTGTGCTGTATGATCAGCTTACACCAGGTTTTGGTCCTCCTAAGTATGGAGGGAAGGTTGGCGGGAAGGGGTAGGGAGAAGGTCACTATTCAAGGATATAGCTGACAGACGACAAGAAACTGAGTTTTGTAATAAACATTCTGCAACCCAGCTGCAGAAACAGAGCTCGAAAAGGTTCTGTGTTAGACAAGGACTTCATAAGTGACAAATGTAAGAGATAATATTACAGAACTAAGACTCTTAAAGTTTACCTTTTACTTCACTCCACAGCAAGACTTGAACATTCTGGGGAACAAAGATATAAACGCCTCTTTCTGTCCAGGTCAACAAATAATGCTCACTGCAAGCAAAGCAGATGTTACTCAGCCAAAAGTTAACTATGGTAGTAAACTACTTCATCAACAGGAAGCTGTGCTGAAAAATACTCACGTCAAATATAGTAGCTTGGAGAAAGATAAAGATTGTGCAGAGCAGATGGAACTAGTGTAATGAGGATCTGTCCTATAAAGAAAAATCATTGTGTGTTACAAAGCCTAACTACAACAGCACCACATTCCTAATATAGCCTCAGCTCTTCAAACCCAAAGCTGGCTTAACCTGTTGCAGTTACACAGACTCCTACAGAACCAAGGCTTTGGAATTTTTAATTTAGTAATCAACTTCCATTATTACAGGAGGACGTAGTAATAGGGCAGCTGGGATTAACATCTGAATCCACTGGGAGTTCTCAGGGAGCCTAGAAGCCCCACGCTGCTTTATCACCAACAGCACACGCACACATTACCTGAGAGAAACAACAGGGAGAGGCGGAGATGAGAGCAGCTGCTTGAACTGATGTGTGCTCTGCACTTCCCCATCAAAGTTCACCTCCCACATCCTCGAGCCAGGCCGGGCACAGTATATTAATGGCTGCTGATTCCCACTGTTTTTTCCAGCAGGGAAGAAACACGCTCCAAATTCTCCATCTCTCTCTTTGTTACCAATTTTCCAGAACTTCTCTCTTTTGGAGAAAATGCATTTGTTAAGGTTGCATTAATAAAGGCTCTCATTAATCTTGTCTTATTTTTCAAATATAAAAGAGTAAAAAATTAATTACTGCTATGGTATTTTTCGTTTTGTTTTTGCTTTAGTTCTGCAGTGAATACACTAAAGTCTGCATGAAATTTATATAAGACCAGGTACAGAAATACTTATTAATTTATACAAGTGCTCAGATCATAAGCCTCTTCTGCAAACACTGAAGACAACTTCTGTGGTCAACCCATCTGAGTTTAGTCATAACAACCAGGGGAGGTTCCTGTTAATGGCAGAAAGCAAATGTAGCTCTGAGAAAGGCAAGAGGGAGGATCTGTGGAACTAGCCAGACAACCTCAGCTAGATCCCTGGGAAGGCAATGTTGCAAATGATCCCAGAAATCACTTCCAAGCATGGGAAAGATAAGAAGCAGATTACAAACAGTAAGCACAGGCTTATGAAAGGAAAATCACGCTAACAGCCTTTTGCAAAAGAATGACTGCCTTGTTACATTAGAGGAAAGCAGGTGTGTATCTTGACCTCAGAAAGGCTTCTGACACTGACTCCCACAACATCTTTACAGAGAAGCTAAGGAAGCACAGGTTAGATAAACAGCACCAGCTGGCTGCAGAGCAGCTTTCTAGGGAAGGATGTTTGGTCATGGTGGACAAGCTAAGCACAAGTTAGCAATGCTCAGCACTGCTCATACATATCTGGGGTCTGATCTGGGCTCCCCAGTACAGGAGAGCTATGGACATACTGGAGCAAATCCAGCGAAGGTTTACAAAGATGATGATGGGATTACAGCACCCACCACCTGAGAAGAGGCTGAGAGCTGGGCCTGCTCGACCTGGAACAGGAAAGCTGATGGAGACATGCACATCTTATCTGACCTTATCCATGTGTATAAGTACCCCAGGCTGGGTTAAAACAGTACAGCAAGCAGAGCCAGGCAGTTCTCAGTGGTACCCAGACAGCACACAAGAGGACAAGAGGAAACAGGCACAGTCTACAATATAGGAAATGCCATTTCAACATAAGAAAAAGCTCTGATGAGAGTGGCAAACTGTGAGCAAAGGCTGCCCTGAAAACTTGTGGAGTCTCCTCTCCTGAAGATGTTCAAAACAGTCTCATGCAATCTGTTCTATTAAACTGTGCTTGAAGCAGGGAAGTGAAAGTAAATAATCTCCAGAACCTCCTCCCAACTGTAGCAATCCTGCATGACTCTGGAGATCTCAATATTTTACAAAGAAAAGATAACTTGCCTCTCAGTATCACATAAATAAGTGCGGGTAAGTGAAGATATGAGCAATCTTCCATCCAAATAATCCAGCTGAACAACCCGAGAATCTACGGTGGTTATAATCTGAACAGGAAACATCACAAACGTAGCAGCAGCCTGTGATTAAAAAAAGAAAAAACAAAAAGAAAAAGCAACAGATTGAGCATCAGTTTAGTGTAAAGACTATTTGAGGTTAAAAATTGCAAAATTCAGAAAAGGCTCATGTATACTATGAACAGAAAGCACAAGACAAAGTGAGTCAGTGCAGTTCCTCTCTTCTCTCCCTTTAGAGAACAAGGTTCTATTGCTCAGAGATACCTAAGTTCAAATTATCCTCTTCCCAAGATCATTACTGAAGTCTTCAGAAAAAAAAAGATCATCTTATCCCATTGCATCCTGATATTTGTTGATAAAAAGAGCATGGCTTTTGTATCACTACGAGGTTTCTTTATTCCTCTGTAAGCTTTCTGCACTTCTGTCAATTGTTTCAATTCCACTCATGGGTACTTTCAGCTAACAGTCTTATGAGACATCTAAGGCGTTACTGAATGCAAAACAAGAACAAACAACTTCCACCAGATTTTGGTGGTTCATATCAACACACACTTTTTTTTTTTTTTTTTTAATTACTCTGCACCAAAGTATCCAAATGCTCTATGTTGCACGAGTCTCCCAGTTTGCATGGGTGGCAGAACAAAGTCATAGACAGCATTCTCATTCATAAGAAACTACTGGGAATTGCTCTCCTGTTTTCTAGTGGACTGTCTCCTTATCTGACAGCTACATGCTGTCATCTTTGTTTGGAATGCATAGATTCCTTGTTCTGAATGAACTGCATTACACTTGAGACTCAGCAGTCTTAATAGGCACAACCAGATGTTGCTCTATCCTACCTGAAGGGAACTCCACAAGACCATGCTCTACCTTGATCATAGCAAACTCATTTAAGACACACTGTGGATTTGCTCAATCCCTGAAGTCTGGACAAACTTAGGTCAGAACATCTGGAAAAGCCTGCTGGAACCCACTGTTTCTTTGTACTGCTAAATCATACAGAGTTTTTAATGCTCTAGATTCAAAATCATTTTCTGCTGAGTTACAAACTTGGCTAAAGCAAGGGTAGCAAATTTACAAGTCATCACTTCCACTGTTATGAGACTGTTTTTCATCCCAGCAGACAAAGCTACTAGAAGTTTTCCTCAGTTCTATATCACTTAAAGAAACTCACCCACGTCCTCAGGAACCTCTCAAACTCAAAGAAAGTAAGCAATGCTTTACCTTCCCTTGTTTGGATGTGTTAATTTTGATGGCTGATACTTTCCCTACATGATCTCCTACGAAAACACGGAGGGCAGCTGTATCCCAACACAGAGCTGTAACTTTTCTGCCCTTATGTTCAGAGGAAACATATATCCGTTCTGGCTTCCCACGACGTTCCTGATTCAGCTCCCACACTACCACAAGCCCCTGGCTGTAAAATTTAAAAGAAAACACAAGTTGAGAATAAATCTTGTAGAGGCAGGCATTCAGCACTTTATCAGTGATAAAAATGTCTTACACCAAATGGAAACCTATACAAGAAGTCCCCCTCAGATCTGGCTACATTAGAGACTGCACCCTCTCAAGAAGTGAAATGTCCTTCCTTGTGCTACCCGGCAGCAGCAGCTCTGGTTGGCTCCTCTTACACTGACTGGCATTGCCAACAAGGATGCTAAGCTTGAGGAAAAGTGCATATTCACATTTTAAACAATGTAAATGGTACCAGCTACAAATTTCACTGTGACAAGTCAATAAAGTCAATAAAGATCTTTCTTCCAAGGCTGAATGGACTCAGAAGAACGCGTACCATCATATCTTCAGGTGTATTAGCTCTCAAATAGGTATTCTGTTACAGAAGAACAATTTCTTCTTAAAATAATTACTCTTGAGATTTATTCTGTTGAGGCATCTACCAGTTAGTTTCCTACCTTGCCCCCTCTCCCTTCAAGTTCTCAGTAGACATTAATCTGAAATTTAGAAGTTACTTCACAACACTGAGCCAGCATTCAGGTTTGTAAGTATATTGCTCACCTGGTGGCAACAGCAACATAGTCTTCATCGTGTAGGCAACATGCAACTCGGGAAATGGCACCCTCCTGAAAGCAAATACAGCAGTGAGTGCAAACGAGAGATGTTCTTGTACTACCTCCACCAGGCCTCAACTTTTATCTCTATGAAATAACACAGATTAAAGCCAACAGCTGCTACTGCTCTGGTGTGGTGCAGGTGCTTTTGTTTGGATTTTGTCTGCACACAGTGAGCTTTCTCTAAAACCAACCATATATCAGCCTCTAATGTGGAAACTTAAAAGCAGTCCCTTTCTGTACGTGCAGGCGTTGCTTTGCCAGAATTAAGCAAGATGTTCTTGATCCTAAAAGATGACTGCATCCATGTTACAGAGCGGGCAACCCAGAAAACAGAATCCAGATGTAGAAACAGTAATCCCCCTTTCTTGACTTCTTTCAGAAAATAAAAAAAGCATGCTAGCTTGCTTTTTCTTTACTTACACAGAGAGTTAACATTTTGGTACTCAAACAGCACTGTTATCTACGTGTCAGCTGCTCTGGTGTCACACTGAATGGTTTCTCTCTAACTCTTATATATTCAGGTGACTTTGAGGCTGCTGTTAACTGGACCTAGTCTGCCCCTCAAACCACCTCTCTCAAACCCTATGCAAACTGTTACACCGCACACTGTGCCAACACCTCAGCACCACAGCCTTTTTCACAACGCAGCACTATGAAATCTCACCTCATTTAGACAGCTCACCAAGCTGAAAGCACACCTCCCCCAGGCTGATTTGGTGCAGGACATTACAGAATCACAGTATCACAGGATGGCTTGGGCTGGAAGGGACCTCAAGGATCATGAGCCTCCAACCCCCCTGCCTCATGTAGGGCCTCCACATTAAATACTAGACCAGGCTGCCCAGGGCCCCATACCTTATGAGTAAGGAAAAGCCTCTGCTTCCAACCATCTTTCTGGATAAGGTTCAGCCCTCCTCCTGAGGTGCCGAGAGCCAGCCACTTCTTTGACACGGTGATGCACGTGCACTGCAAGAGACAAGGGCACAATGCAGAACCTGAGCAAGAGCTACAAGAGGCACCTTTTGTTTCTATTTTAGTTCTATTTTCAGAGTCCACCACTTGCCAACTTTGCATGCTGCTCGTGAAACGCTGTCAGAACAGCCAACAAGGAATTAAAATGGTGTTCTTAGAGACTTAACGGAACTGCAAAAGACAGGACCGAGCAGAAGACATGTTTTTACCCTACGAGGACACAACAAACACAGGCTCGGAGCAGGGCTCTGCCTTCACTTCCTCATCTCCTGCAGCACCCACACAAGGGAGCATGCACACACCGAAAGGGATTACGCGTGGAGCTTAGTTAAGACAACAACCCACGCAAGGAAACCACGCGAATTAATTAAAACTAAAAGCAAACCGCTCATCACGCACCTTCAGCCGAGCGGAGTCCAGCCGCAGCGCAGACAGCAGCGGGTCTAAGCACTCCAGCTCCGCCAGCACATGGCTATAGGACTCCGGCACGGCTGCAGGCACTGCCGTGGGTGCGGCCGGCACCGAGGCCATGGCGCGCAGGGTTACAGCGGTACACGGCCAGGCGCCCCGCAAACACGCGCCGCCGCACGCCAGCGGCCAGCAGCCACCGCCTCGCGGCACGTGACCCGCGGAGGGGGCGGGGCGAGCCACTCGGGGCCGCCGCCCGCTGCGTCACGCCGGGCGCGCGGCAGGAAGCTGCGTCACGCGCGCCCGCCTGGCCCGGCCACGTGACGCTGACGCGCGGCGCCCCCTCCCGCCGCGGGCCGATGCCGAGGGGAGGCCCCTCCCCCGCAGCGCGGCGGCGCCGACCTGGGAGCGGAGCGGCGGAACCGTCGGGCCCCACGGCGGGGGACGAGCGACGCCCGCGAACGGCGGGGCCGGGTGACGGCGGCAAGGGGGGGAGAGGCGGGCGCGGCGGGATGGGGCGGGGGGGCGGCGGCGCGGCCGAGCCCCCGGGTGCTCCCCCCTCCGCCTCACTGTCATGGCGGCGGGGGAGGGGCCGTCACGTGAGCGTGAAGGGGGGCCGGCGGCGGGGGAGGGGAGAGCGGCCACGTGATCGCGGAGGACGCGCATCGGCGGCCTGCGTCCTCGTCACGTGACGCGGCCTCCCCCGCCCTGCCGGTGCCTCGCGGCCCGTTCCGGTCACGTGTCCGCCCCTGCCCGCCCCATGGCCCCAGCGGCGGCGGCGGCGGCCCGACCCCCTTAGCGCCCGCACCGCCCCGGGCCCGGCCCGGCCTCCCGCGGCCCGCAGCGCCCGCCCGCACGTCCGCCCGCCCGGAGCAGCTCCCGCCCCACGGTAAGCGGCGCGGCGCGCGAGAGGCGGCGGCGGGCACTGCGGGTGCCGGTGAGGGTAGCGAGGCCGATCCGCCGCGCCGCCCCGGGCCCCGAGCAGCCCTTACTGAGGAAAACGCCTGGAGGTCCGTGGGCGGCGAGCCCGGCCCGGCGGGTTGCGCCGTGGCCTATGGCCCGTCCGTCCCGGGGCTCCCTTGGCCGCCTTCTCCGCTCGGGCCGGGCCCGGCACCGCGGCAGCCCCTGCACAAAGGCGGCCCGGCCCGGAGCCCCCTGGTACGGCACTCCCGGTGCTGCGGGCCGGGCCCTGCGGTAGAGCCGCCGTGTTGATGCCCCGCAGAGAGCCCGGCCTACGTGACCGCGACTCCGGCCTCCCGACTCCCCGGCCTCGCGTCTGCGGCGCGGCGTGGGCCCTCGGCACCGCCGGGTACCGGCCCTGAGGGAGCTGATCGCGGCTGCCCCGGCTGATTACCACCCCAAGCACATCCCCAGCGGGGCCAGTGACAGTCCTGAGGGTTGCTTTTATTCCTGCTCATAACCCGAGCGCGACGGCGGTACTGGAGAGCTCTCAGAAGAGAGCTGTGAAATGCAGCGGTGGTTAGGGAGAGGCTGTGTGTTAGAGGAAAGATCGCTGTTGGAATGTGATGGTGTTTCCAGGTGGTCCTCCTTCCAGAGTTGGGGAGGAGTGGCTGTAGGTGGTCAGCAGCCAGCACCCCGTACTTTGTTCCGGCACAGACCCTGCCCGTTGCAGGCTGCAGCCAACAGTGCCAGCCCAGACAGGCACGATGACAAATAGGAGCTGGGCATTAGGCCTGCTGCCTGATCCCTGTGATCTTCCTAGCCATTAACCAGCACTTTAAAAATTCTGTCACTGGAGAACTTGGAATAACCTGTGTCTGGTTATCCTATTCAGGAAGATGCTTTAAACCAAAGAAACATCTCTTCTGAAATTCGCAGTTGAATGACTCCAATGCTGCTGTCTTCAGCAGCAGACTAAAATTGCTATTAGAGCTGCAAAACAGCAGAATTTCTCCTGTGCACATTGCAGTCCTTGCTTCTTGGAGCAGCACTGCCACGAACTGCAGCACCAATTGCTGGAAGCTCCAGAACAGTGATCAAGCACAGATATGATGATGATGAGGCAGGCAGGCAGGAGCAGCTCACTGAGGGCTTTAACCTCCACAGTGTACCTAAGGTCTGAATAAAGAAAAGAAGACAGCGTGCTGTGTGAGGACATGGCCTTCCTCTCAGCAGCAGCTAGGAGTGTCCTCATGCTGCTCTCACAGCTGGGTGAGATTCTATTTTAGAATTGTACTGGTACTTCTTGTAACAAGAGAAGCCATCTTGTTTGCGTTAGTGAAAGATGGTAGTTTCACTAAATCCTGATTATTGTTCCTTTTTTTTTTTTTTTTTTTTTACTGATACATTGTTCAAAAGACAGCTGGTGGCTTCCTACATTTTGTGTGATGCTGGCTGTGCTTGTGAGTTTTATGATCCTGCTGCCACTATTAGTTGCTGCATGAGAAAGAGAGCATGACAGTGATAAGTATGAGTGTATGCCCTCCATGCCCTCCCAGCAGGCAGAAGGAGACACTTGTGGGATCTGTGCTCACTGCCTGCATGCTGCAGGCATGGTGCTGGCAGCACTGCGGCTATCAGCAAGAAATTGCTGCTGGTTGCTCCGTGCCGCAGCAAAAAGGCTGCTTGTAGGTGGGTGAAATAGCACAGTACAAAAGCAAGGCACTCAGCACAGTGAGCCCCAAATGCTTCTCTTTCTGTTCTGTGCAGTTTAAATTCCTTTGCATTCTGTGGCTTTGTCTCTTTTGCATTTGATAATAACATCCTTGAAGGACTGCAAAGTAAAGGCAGAAAGAAGTGAAAATCCTCAGTCTTGCATATATGTAGGTTTCTGGTCTGTTGGAACATGTGGGCAGCTGTCTCTTTCTGGTAAGGATGAGGTGCTGATGGGAGACCAGAGACCACGATAGAAAATTCTGCATAAAACGGGAGCACGAATAACACTGAAGGATAATAGTGCTGTTGGGGAGACTGTAATGGATTGTGCTGAGAAGCTGTTGTGAAATGATGCCATGTGGTTTTCCTTGAGAAAGCAGCATTAGCGGGGCTGCTCAGCGTGGCACGGCCTGTTGTGGTTGCTGCTGCAGTGGTGTGGATGGGAACCCCCACAGTCAGAGATCTGCACTGTTGAAGTGTTGGATGAGGCTTCAGCTGATAGATGCCACAGAGGGGTGAAACTGAAGTGCAGGATCCATTCACCACAAAAGCTTTCCATACGCTATTTTACGTAACACGTTCTGATGATGGGTTTGCAGTACTGAGGAGAATGCTGTGCTGCTATACGAGCTGTCAGAGCCAAATCTCAAAAATAAAAACCCCGCATGCCCCCACCTCTGATTTTAAATGTTCAGAGGCATCATTCTGTGCTAGGTAATATTGGTGTGATAAGCTGTACGTGCTGTACAATGCAGGCACCAGCAAATAATATGAGAGGTACTCTTAAAACCCACAAAACATACTGGCTTTTGAAAATACTGTTTTGTGTTTCAGTGGGAAAGTTCATGGTGTACAAAATATGTTAATTGGACAGACAGAACATTTTCAACAAAGATGTCATTTTTTGATGGGCGTGCAACAATATGTTGATAGAATCTGCTGCGCATACCTATGGTGCACTCATTCTCTTGAGAAATTTGAAGCTGTAGGGTGAAGATGTAAAGAGCGAGGGATAATGACTGCTGGAAATGTTACAGCAAGTATTAAAAGGCTTCTGGATGTGAGACAGGTGAAAAATCCCATTCTTTTGAAGCAGATACAGCATTTTATCCCTTGGTGTTCAGGGGGAGAGGGGTAGGGAGCTGCCCAGCCAACGTTAAATGTACAGAATATTGTTGAAGCCCTCAGCAAAAAGCACTGCAGTAAGAGCAGGGCTGTCACCCAGCTGCGCTATCTTTAGTGCAGAGAACTGAAAATCCATGATTTTTCACATACCTTGTATCCCTCCCTCTTCTGAAATGATTTAGCATCTGCTGCTCATGCTGAGGGAATCGCTGCCAAATGCCGGAGGAGATCTGCAGTTTGTGTTTCTGCATAGCTTTGTTTTTTTTTTTCTTCCTGATCTGCAAAG
Organism: Tympanuchus pallidicinctus; assembly: GCF_026119805.1. Classification (NCBI taxonomy): domain Eukaryota; kingdom Metazoa; phylum Chordata; class Aves; order Galliformes; family Phasianidae; genus Tympanuchus; species Tympanuchus pallidicinctus. Next base: position 11,851,750 of record NW_026294747.1, read on the forward strand.
AATAGTAAAGAAATATTAAAACTTGGTTATCAGTTTAAGGTTTGGGGGGTCTTTTATTGGAGCACAAGCAGTGTCAGCTATGTAATTACATGAATTATTTAAATAGCTGGCAGTATTCTGTTAAAATAGATTTGCTAATTGTGTTGTCAGTGGGGAGCATGTCTGTCTGGAATGGTTCAAAAATGATGTGGGCATTAACAAGTACGTACAAGCCATAGTGCCTTGACAAGAAAAGTAAGAGAATTACAGCAAATAATGATAATAATTAGTTCTACTGTATGTTTTGGTAGCTCCTTGTAGCCACGATGGCAACGTCATCAGAAGAAGTGTTACTGATTGTAAAGAAGGTCCGCCAGAAGAAGCAGGATGGAGCTCTGTACCTTATGGCTGAGAGGATAGCGTGGGCACCCGAAGGCAAAGACCGCTTCACAGTCAGCCACATGTATGCAGACATAAAATGTAAGTGAAGACATTCCCTATTTCAGTAGGTACTTCAGTGAGTAGTATTTCAAGAAATGTTGACATACAACCCAAAGCATATTGCCCTAAAGCACTGGTGTGTTGTTTGGGAAGGTTTCAAGGATCTGGAGCTTTGGCTGGGTTGTTCTATACAGCAGCAGTGATCAGGACCATAGTGAATGATTATTGGTTTGTTAAGGATGTGACAGCAGAGCTTCTATACTCTGCAAATCATCTATGCCATATGCTTGTGGAGGGAAGGGTGGGAGGAGGGTTGAGAAAGAGTATAGGATATTCAAACCTAACACAGAAACTATTAAGCTGGTCTATTAAGTCTTTTAAGCTATGTATCTAAGGCTGTTCCAATCTGCTTATAAAATGAACGTGGCTTATATTTTCACCCAGCTGACCATAACTTCAGAAGTGCTAGCATCTGTAATTTGGCCTGACAGTAATTTACCAAAGAAGCATTTGCTGCTGCACAGTTCTTGCAAGTCACAACTGAACAGTAAATGTCTATATGCTGTTTTTCTGGCTACAATTAGTATGAATGTTCCATGTGTTGCAATGCCAAAAAAGGAATGAAGCATGTTGTGTGCATCGCTTGGTTCAGCCTTAGTAAGCATTGCTGTCAGAAGTTATATGCAGGTACTGCAGCATGAACAAAAGTGGATGTAGTAAATCAAATCTAAGTTGCTGTTTTCTGAAATACACTTGTGATAAATAGTCTGTTCACTCATTATGTTCAGTTTTGTGAAGGCTTTATCCAGCTATTTAGCTTATGTGTAAGTAGCTTATATATTAGATGTTGAAGCGTGCAGGCAAAGAAGTCCTTATGACTTAAATGAAAGGTGTTTTTTTTATGTCTTTTTACAATCCAAAAAAGAAAAATGGGATGGAGGGAGGGGGGCATTTGTTCAGTGGTGACACTCGTTTCCATTCTCCTAGTTGCACTACAGAAAGGGCACAAGATTGGAAGTTAGGTCAGTGCTGTTCGCAGTGCTCTGTTGAAGACAGTATCCATAAATGCAGTTGTTTACGATCCACAAGCACAGTTGTTCCAGCCTCTTCTCCCTCTAGTTACAGAAAAGGAAGAAGTCCAGTTTTCCTTATGAGTCATTAGGGTGTAGCAGCACCTTGGAGGCATTGGGATCACCTTTTAGGAATACCTGTGGCTAACTGCTTAGCAAACCACTTGAAACCAGCATGCTTTTGCTGTCAGCATCCTGTTACCCCACCCTGATTTCTTAGTACTGTTCTTCTGTGGAAATTGATCCAGCTGGAAAAACAAAAGGGGATGCTTCTCAGTGGATCACTTCCTTGGTTTTGGTTACTGTACAAACATTAACACCAGGACAGGAGAGGCAGCAGGAAGGGGTGGAGAGGGGACATGAGGCTGTCACCTCTCAGTAGCAGCAGCCTGGACTTGTACCAGCTTGAAGCCTCCAGGTGACTGGCTTACCCAACAGAGAATGTAGAGAATGCAGAGATAAATCTAGGCTCCTGAGGTTTGGTGGAAGGATACTGAGCGATGGGCTGCTGGTGGCAATGTCCTGTGTTTTGGGCTGACCATGCAGCAATGATACTAATTTAAGGGGAAGACGATGTTCTACTTGCATGGCTGGAGTTCACACACACAGTAATGATATTTAATTGGAGGATGTGGGTATTTGCTTATAACCAAATACTCTAGGGAAGAGACTTTCCACTATAAGCTTGCTGTCTCTTGCTAATTAATACTCTCTGTGCAATCTAGGCCAGAAAATCAGTCCAGAAGGTAAAGCTAAAATTCAGCTTCAGCTAGTATTGCATGCAGGGGACACAACCAACTTTCACTTCTCCAACGAAAGCACAGCAGTGAAGGAGCGAGATGCGGTAAAAGACCTTCTTCAACAACTCTTGCCCAAATTCAAGAGGAAAGCTAATAAAGAACTTGAGGAGAAGAACAGGTAAAGGGAATCTGAAAGCTGCTTTTCTTATTTCTTAGTTCTTATTTAACCATAGTGTGTTTCTGCCATCAGCTGTGAAGTTGTATTGCAGCATCGTTAGTGATGTTGCGTTGGTGAAAATCTTTCCACTTTCAGTTTCAGTCCTCAGGGTTTACATAACTGTAACATGTTGAGACTGTCCCTGCATTCTCAGTGGCACTTCTCAAGGTGTGAAGGCAATCAGCCTTTCATACCTGAATGAGATAAAAGCACCCAAGTGGCAGTCTGTCTCTTTAGCATTCCTGAGTACATACTTACCAGTTTAATAAGCTGCAAGCACTTAAGCACTTTTTTTTCGCCAGAATTTGTTACCTTCCTTCCCCCCTGTCCCCCACCCTCCCTGCGTACCCTAATCACTCCTTCCTCCCTGCCTGCCCAGATGAATCTTCTGTCCTGCTATCTTGTGAACTCCACTAAATTGTTGTTTTTGTTGGTTTTTTTTTTTCATGCATCTCAGTTGATATGCAGTAGTTTATTATTTGGCATACAGGATGTTTATTCTAAAATAAATGTGAAGAAAAGAGTTTCAGGAACCAAGTCATTTTCCCAGAAGGGCTTTTAAGATACCTTTGAAATGCTCATTTCAAACTGGTCCTTGTGGGCATAGGACATACTTCTCTCTGCCACTCCAGATGAGTTTCACTGGCATCTCATGTGAATCCTCCACCCACTAGCTTCCATTTTCAAAGACAGGTTAGTTCAAAGCTACAGCAAACTTAAATGTTTTGGATTTTTTTTTTCTAGAAAATAGGAATATTGCTTCACCAGGCAGATTAAATCTTCACAAAGGGAAATCTTTACACAGGCAAGAGCTTTTGTGTAGTAGCTCTAATAGATATGAGTTATTTTGTTGTTTTCAGTACTGCTGGGACAGTCAGCATCTACAGCAGTGCAAACTGCTTCAGCACTATTACCAAACAGTTTTTTTATTGCTCCTTCCTTTTCTCTGACAGTGATAATAGTGAGTAGTTGTACAGCCTCAGCTCTGAGTCCTTGCACCCCTAAATGGAGCTTTATAGTATTTTATCTTTTGGCATTAAAAGCTTTTCTAGTTATAGAAAAGTGGAAGCAGAAGAGGCAGAGTCTCTGTATGCAGTCTGTGCATTTGACAGTTGTATCCCAAGTCCAGTAATAGGACTTTACTGCTTAGTTTGGAACAGATGAGGCCCAAAGTCTCAACCTATTCTGGAAGTGTTCTGCATTCTGAGTCCCTCTGGCACTTTTTCCATTTATTGATAGAAAGGGGTGAGGTGTATGAAAACTCCAACATCTAATGAGCTATTTCAAATTGAACAGACTACTGTTTGCTGCTCTAACTTGTAGTCATTGTCACTAATCTGTACTTCTAAGAAGAAAAATTGAATAGGAAGAGTAACATGGTGTGAAAACACACCAGGCACGTTTTGTCCTAGAAAGCTACCATTTCTATCTCATCCTACTTCACCCTCAAAGCAGCTGCAGACTTCAGTCCAAATTGTCATTTATCCCCATTCTTCCCATGTCTACATAGTATGTCCCGTGTATTCATAAGACTCCTCATTGTTTATCTTTTGTTCACAATCAGTATCCTGAGAAACATGCTTAAGCTTGTTGAGATTTTTGCCTAACTGTCCATACGTATACATGGATCCCAGTAAATAATCTGCTGGGCTTCACATTGGGTATGCAGCTTCATGAAAAGAAGCACACGAATCAGCTGAAGTTTCTGATCCATACATTGTTTGCATTTTGGACAGTAACGATGGTAGTTGTCATTTGGATTGTAGCTTTTGTAAATATTATCCCCTGGTGGATGGAGGCAGCAATACTGAATGTTTCTGCAGCACTTGTGCTGCACGTGAAAGTTAAGTGATGTCACCAACAGAAATAGCCAGAAGACCTCACAGTAATATGCCATCTTAAGGTATCATGCATACTTTGTAATATGTACTCTTGTGCTAGAATAGAGAACTGTAGGTACCAAATTTTAACATTTTAATCAAGAATTGGGCAGTGTCCCAATCCCCTTTTTCTACCATATGACCTTTGTTATTCAAGTTCAGGAAAATTAATTTTGCTTTTGTGGTTCAGAAGACTGCAGTCCAGGGCGTGCAAAGACACGTGCTTCACCATACTGAAGGACAAGACATTAATCCCACCTTAATGCTTTCCTAGGCGTTACTTTTTCTAGCACTTAATGCTACCCCTGAAAGATTTTGAACCCTTTCTTTGTTCTTTTGAGACAAATATCATTATTGAGGTTGGTTGGTTACACATTCTTGTTAAGAAACACAGCATTTTTAAAAGAAAAGTTAGTTTCTGTTCCTGTTGTGAACTCATATTAGCTATGGAAATCCTAGCGATTTATCCTGCAGCATTTCAATTCTATTCAATACATTCTTTTACCAGAATGCTGCAAGAAGATCCTGTTTTGTTTCAGCTCTATAAAGACCTTGTTGTGAGCCAAGTAATCAGTGCTGAAGAATTCTGGGCCAACCGTTTAAGCCTGAATGCAGGGGATAATTCTGCAGCACCTAGTAAGCAGGATGTGGGCATCTCTGCAGCATTTCTGGTATGTTGAACCTCTCATTGAAAGCATTTTAGAGCAAACAAAATGGGGAAGTGAGAGTTCTGCTCCTGTACTTTATTCCTATATACTTGAATGTTCTTTCCGGGTACCTCAAGCATCAAGGAGGAAAAAATGTAAAGGTATTGTGCATATCTGCAACCTCAAAACTGTACTGATTTAGCTTGCTCAGATTTAACTTAAAGATGTAACACACAGGTGCTGTTTAAACTGCTGTTCCATCTTTCATATAATAGGAAAAAAAGACAAGTTTAGTCACTGGATTGGTGTCTTAATGCAATAAATTAAAAAGCATCTCTTGCAGTGTCCACCTGCATAAGTGAAGCTGCAAAGAGTCCCACACAAACGGTCTTATTTTTTCCCCACGTTTGTGTTTTTATTTAATCTGGCACATGCTTTCAGCTGCTCAGAGACCCAACTTGTACATCTGAAAGCCTGTTCCATCTCTTCCCCCAGCTCACAGTTACATTACCCCATGTAGAATCTCAATACAACTTAAGACACTATAACCCAGATACAGTCTTCACATTCCTCCCACAGGCCAATGTTTTTACACAGAACTCGTACAGATAACGATTTGTTAACAGACATCCCATTTCTGTCTCTGTAATGACTTGTGCACACAGCAGAGGTTTGGGTGGAAAGGAGGAGATGAGAATTGTTTTTTGACATACCTGCTATACACTCACTTTTCCCCCCTAAATAACAAGAATTTGAGCGTGCTGAAAAAAAGACAAAAGCCAGAATATGTCGGCACCTGCTTTCTCCTCTTACAGAGAATGTGACTGTGCTTACTGGCTCCAGAAATTCCTAAAGAGGTAACTCCAAGTTGCAGGTTCTAGCCAAGGCAGTTTTCAAGTTCAGTGTTACCATTTGTACTGAGATGCTTTTAATATATAAAAAGAGGAATAACAGCCATAAACTATTACTGATTCTTCACTAGATGAATTGTTGAGTAAACACCAAAAGATTAGGCATACACAGTACATATGCCTATTTTTACTTGGATATATTAAACTAACTACCTCTCAATTGTTCTTGCTTTCATCTTTAAAATTTAGTCTCCTTGAATCATCCCTTAGGTAGTAAGTATAATAAAGTAATTAATGCACACTTTTGTGTTCTGTAAATATCTATTTATGATCAAATATGCTATGGTTATTGTAGGAAGAAGATTATTTATCTGCAGCAGAATTTGACTGCAGAATGCCAGTATTTTCCTTCTCCTCTTACAGAAGATATTCAGACTTAAGCTGTTTCTCCTCCCCGTGTGCTTTTTCTTAGGCTGACGTACGACCTCAAACAGATGGCTGCAATGGTCTGAGGTACAATTTGACTTCAGATATCATTGAATCCATATTTCGAACATATCCTGCAGGTAAGAGTAGTGCATTGCTTTACAAATACATTCATGTGAGATTTGCTTATTACCACTTTACTGCAGGAAGTCAAAGCCTTGAAGTATAAAGAACTGGATGATTTTTCCCTACCAAGTTTCCTTAATTTGAGGAGGGATGGGAAGAAGCATGTGCTAAAATACGTTTCAACTAATGAAATTGAGTTTTCATTTCAAAAGGATTTTAATTTGTCCACCTACTTTTCTTTTTAATTGTAAGTGGAGATTTGGCTCTCTCAGTACAGAGTATCGTGGATCTCAATTCTTTGGAGGGGAAGAGTGATTTCCACCCTTCCCTTCCAATACACTGGACACTGACACTGGTTCATTTGGGCAGTAGGTTAAAAATGCTAGATCCATCTTGAGAATAACTAGAAGTCTGTCAATTAAGACTTCTTGTGCGAGTGTTTAAATTGGAGTATTCAAATTTGTGATATGCATTTCTTTTCAGAGCATTAGGTAGCATAGCAGAGCATAGAAGAGTACCCATTAGCTGGTGTTTAACCTCTGCATTCCCTTACACTTAACTGGCATGAATGACAATAGCACCAGACAGAAAGCTAGGAAGCAAGTAAGAAAATACTAAAATAAAACGCTGTATGAAGATTTGCAGAACACCTTGTAATCATTACTTGTTTGTTCACAGTGAAAATGAAATATGCAGAAAATGTTCCACATAACATGACAGAAAGGGAATTCTGGACGCGATTTTTTCAGTCTCATTATTTCCACCGGGACAGACTCAACACAGGCTCAAAAGACCTCTTTGCTGAATGTGCCAAACTGGATGAGAAAGGTAAGCTTTGGGACTCGGTTGCTGCAGTAGGCTGTTAGCAGTCTTACAGAGCAAGATGAACAGCCAGTACACCTTGCAAAGGTGAAGTCTGCGTTTTCTTATGTCCATTTATTGGACATCTTGTTGAAGGGAGAGGCAGAGATCGTGACTGGAAATTGTCTGTAGCTTTGCTATTCTTAGCCTGCCTACAAATGCATTCCTCGAAATAAATGGGGATGTGCTAGTGCAAGACATACCCTTTATCACAACCCATGCAACAAAAATTAGTGATAAATTCCAGTAACTTACCATCATGACAGTTCAATTATGCTCAGCCATCAGTTACTACGGAATAAATCGGTTTACATAAACCTTCCTTTTGTGGTTGTGCACAACTTACAGCTGGTACAGCTTTTATAATAAATGGAGTGTTTAGCAACAGAAAAATATGGATCCTGTCCCATATTTTCCAGAGGAGTTGCCATTCCTATTCTGTCCACCTTTTTAAGAGAAACTTAAGTCAGATGATATCTAATCTGTAAAGTTATTTAATCATACAGACATATGAAGAGGTAAGATCACTTAATGTCATTCCTTAGCACGTGTTAGAATTCTGACAGGATATGGATTCTACTAGGAATCCACAACCTTTCACAAGGAGAAGCTATCTTAAGGTACCATTCTACCCAAAGCAATACGGTGCCAGAATTCAAAGAGAAAAGTTTCTACTAACAACTGGTACTAAAGCGTCCTCCATTTTAATACAGAACAGTGTACAGTGATGAGCAGAAGTTGATGAGAGCTGCTGTAATTAGGAGGCTGATCTCTTACAACAATTTTCCAAGTTTATTGCTTATTTCAAAGGGAACTTTATAAAGGGTTGAAAGATTTAATCGGTGATATTTGAGCATATTGATTTTTAAAGGTTAAATAACAATCTAATAATCCCACACATTTGTGGTGGCTTTTTTTTTCTGCTGCTCCCATACAGGGTTAAAAGCAATGGTGTCTCAAGGAGTGAAAAACCCTATGATAGATTTAACAGCTTTGGAAGACAGAACGTTAGATGAAGTAAGTAGTTGCTAAAAACAAATTTAAGGGGAAACTGGGTCCTTCCTGTTCAAATTACTACAAATGCTGTTTCCAAAACACATCACTTAAAAGGCTGCTGCACTTGTTCAGTACTCAATGTTTACACAGCTGTATGCGTGTGAGGAAGCCTGTGCCCAACTGCCTGTGTTAATGTGCTGGGTATACTGCAGCACCTCTTGCTTTTCAGAATGAGTTCTTTCACTTAGTATGGCTTTTTTTTTTCTATCCCTAGCAGATTCTCTCTGGCTTCTTCCTAACTTTTAGAACCTGGGGCCACGTGCAGAAAAGTAATGCAAAATGGGAAAAAAAAAGTTTTAGCCTTTCTCCTTACTTTGAGTGTTGCTGTTACATTCTGCTTAATTTTATGCATGCTGTATAGAATTTTATCTAGATTTAATTATTGTATTTTGCAAAAAATATCCTAACTTGAAGTTACCTGCCTTTAAGTATAAACTAAAACAATTTTTATAATGTACCACAATATGAAATATTGAAGGATACATTTTCTGCAGCTAATTTAATTAAATCTTTAAGTTATAATTAATAATAGTGCTTTGTTTCAAAAGGTTCTTTTTCTTCCTTGAGCTGTACAGAGCTATCACTCTAAAACTAGAATAGGAGTCGAGAATATGCATGTTTGAAGTGCTGTGCAAAGTGCTGTATTTTGCATTTGATGCTGGTTAATTGCAAGCATGAAACCGAGTACAGATTAAAGTGAATGGCTTTCAGCCACTTGGTAACTGGGGAATGCTGCCAGCATTAAGGCTTGAGGTTTCTTGAATTCCCAGTGCTATCACATCTTCCTGACGCTTAGCCTGGGGGCCGCTGGTGTTCCACAAAGTGTTAAAGAGTCCATAAATCAGTTGCTACTTCTCACTTGCTATCAGTGTCTGTTTAGTACAGGTGGTTTCCTTTTTAAGCTAGTTTTAATTTACAGCAGATTATAGTCCTATAAAATATACTTTTGAGATTTATTTGTTCTTCTTAAGATACCTCTGAACTGCCATGAGTTAGCAGAATAAAATAATCTCTGGAGGTTTTTTCCCCAAAGCACCTGGGAGTCACAGTCAGGGGAAGGTAAGAAAATGCTTCAGATGATGATACAGTACCAATAAAACTCAGAGGAGATGGCATGGCTTCCTGACTCACTGGAAAACAGAATGGTCTTCTAGGTTCAGGAGGAGGAGGTAACCAGTGTTATTCTCTTTACAGGGCTATGGTGTTGCTCCTGTGGCCTCTACATCAAATGCCTCAAAAACTGCTAGAGAAAGTAGCAATGCTGCCATTATAAAACGCTTTAATCATCACAGTGCCATGGTCCTTGCAGCTGGCCTCAGAAAACAGTAAGTTTCAATGTTGCCTAAAAGCTAAGTATTTTTAACAAATTAAAGAATTTCCAGAAGGAAAATACATCTGCTGTTACTCATCCAGCCCTTTCCTGTAATTTTTATGAATGAACTATTATGTTCTGGAAATAAAAGTACTATTAGGTTCTATTTTACTTTCTATAAAGTTCTTCAGATCTGAGATGACAGGTGCTATTTTTAGCTGAGTTGCTCTCCTACTCTACAAACATAAAAGAAAAAAATGGAAAGGATGTTTCTGGCTCTCTCCTCTATCCCTGCTGAAGGCTGCATCAAGGAGAAGATTTGATTCAGGGGCTCCTCCTGCCACCTTCCAGGAGTGGATCTATTGTGGCTTCCTATAGTGGGTTGCATGGGAGAAGGCAAACAAGGAAGTAAAAACATTGATATAACTTGTGTGGATCAAATTAAAGGTTTATCTGGGGTAGCATCCTGTCCCTGACTGACTGCTGTAGTTTAACCCAGCAGGTGGCTGAGCACCACACAGTTGTTTGCTCACTTTCCTCCTTCCCAGTAGCAAAGGAGACAGGACCGGGGGGAAAAAAATAGAACTTGTGGATTGAGATAAAACTATTTACTGAGATAGAGTTGAGGGAAATAGTTATGAGAAATACATATAAATGTATACAACTAGTGGTACACAAGCAATTGCTCACCACCCCCAAACCAATGCCCACCTAGCCCCCTGAGCAGCAGAAGAGAGGCAGATGAACCCTCTTCAACTCTCCTTCCACATGATGTCATAAGGTATGGAATATCCCTTGGGCCAGTTTAAGTCAGCTGTCCTAATTGTTTCCTCCCAGCTCCTTAGGCTCATTGCTGAGAATGGCCTTGGCTCTACAACACTGCTTAGCAGCAACTATAAACATACATCACTGTTACCAACATTGTTTTTGTCCTAGAACCAAAAACAGTGTCATACCAGACATTCTGAATACTTCTTTCCCAACTGAAATTAAGACAACAACCAAAAAAAGTGTCTTGTCTGGTTACATATGTTTATAGTAAAATCCACAGGTGAAACTCAAAAAAAAAAAAAAAAAAAAAAAAAAAAAGAGGGGAGTGAATTGGGTTTGGGTTTGATGTGAGGTCTGCTGTACAGCTAGTTTACAGACAACCACCTAGTAGATTACTGTATCCAGGTCCTACAGACCTTACATGTGAGAGATCTCAAATACTTTCTTCTGTATAGCTGAGCTCTCTGACAACATTCTCATATTTTCCAAATGGACCAGTGGATCTCAATCTCTTTTGGATAATACATGTCTCTACTCCTCAGTTTTGAGAGGAAAAAAAAAAAAAAGTAATATTTATTCTAAAACAGCAGATTCTCAGTGCTCCCATAGCCCTGCTAGTGTGTGATAGGCATAAGTACATATGCAAATCATTTGATTTGCATGATTTTGCCATGTCCCACTTGCACTGCTGGCAAGCCACTATTTCTGCAGGAAGGGAGAAACTCCCTGCTACTTAGTTTCCTCCTGGACAAAGCATTATTTGAGTTGTTGGTTCCATTTATCTACATAAACTTCTTCCAGAGAAGACACAAGGGGGGGAAGCTGGTGTACAGTATAAGTATTTTTGAAGCATATATTTACTTTGTCTCTAGCTTGTGTCTTAAATTTCCTGTAAGGTGAATTCTTCTTAATGCTGTTTCTCTATTTTAAGAGAAGCACAAAATGACCATTACAGTGAGACCAGCAGTACGGATGGAAACTCCAGGGATTCAGATTTCTTTCAACCACCAATGAAAAAGGTATAAAGTTAGATGCCATTCTAGTTGAAAGAAAGTGGATGTTGTCTCTTAAAACATTGCTGAAGGTTTATTATGTGTTTTAAGAAGCACCTAAAACAATACTTGTTACTCTGTATGCTTCTAAGCTAAATAACTAAGGGCAAGTGAGAAGCTTTGAGAATAAGAACATCTGTTAGTAGATACATACTACACCCTGAAGTATTGTGCTGTTGATCTGTTTAGTAGGGCCCCCTGAAAGCAAAAGTTTCCAGCATGATTCTGATAAGTATTTTTTTCCATACTGTGCGGTTGTATTTTTGCTGTTTGCCTGAACAGTTGAAGAAAACATCCATTTGAAAGGAGTAGGGTGTTTGAGAGTCAATATTAACCTATCAAATGTATAGAGAATGATTGAACTGACACATAGCAGCCTTCATCTCAAGGTTAGAAGCTGGAGGAAGGTTAAACAAAGAGTGGTGATGCATAGTGCACTGAAATAGAGCACCAGCCTGTTTTAGAACAACCACAGGAACTCACAAAGTGGAGAGAAAATACTGTAATTGCTGCAGAGATTCAATAATCCTTGCTAGAATTGACAGTTGAAATAGGTTGACTCAAAGCCTTCATATATTGCTAAGAAAAGAGCATAGAACACATGTTAAATGTTGAAGAAGGCAACAGCTTTGACTTTCAAGAAAGGTAGTTTTAATTAGAAGGATAAACATACGAGCCCTGGAACAAGCATGATGATGAGAGGAATGAGAAAAGAGCATAACAGTAGGAGGCTCTAAAGGTAGGTTTCTCATTCTTTGAAGTCCACTGATGCTGTCCTGTTACCTCTCACCACTAATGCTCTAGTGCTGTTGTCACCAAACAGCTTGGATAATTATTGCTGCGTCAGTCCTATACTCCTGGACTCCAGCAATTAAGTTATTACTATTTCTGTTTACATAGAGGTAAATGACTTAAGTAGAGAAAACAAAGAATGTGTGTGTATTAGCAGAACACTTCCTGGAAGTAGCAGGGACTGCAAGTTTTGGTGACAATCTACAGAAAAAGCAGTAATGCCAAGACTAACATGTACAAAACTGTACACGTTAAACAGCATTGGTCACACCTCCCTCAGGAAGGTAGACACAAACTGTTCCAGGTAATTTTGTTTCATTAAGGTGTGTCTAAACCTTTCACTCAAAAAAAATCTGAAGTGAGAAAAAAAAACACCAAACTCATCAAATTGTGTTATTAGTAATGTCTGTAATTTTTTGGCTTATTGTAGGTGAAACTACAGGAATCCATTGAATATGAAGATTTAGCGATGAATAATAGCACTAAAACTATTGCACTAAATTTAAAGAAATCTGACAGGTAAGTTAACAGTAAATGCTGGCTATTTCAGTATATTTGATATGGCAAGTCTGTGATGACTTAAGAATCAGGAGATGTAGTTCCCAGTGTGCTACTCAGCCAAGCACTTCCATTTAAATTTGTATTTTGATTTCATTTCGCTTTTCAGCGAGTTTCTGTAAACCTGCTGGGAAGGCTTTGACATGTAATTTCTATTTAAGTCTTAAGAGACTGATTGTCATAGTTCAGCACTTTGCTGCAGCTCATAGTAGAGAAATGAGTGTGATGTGTACATTTACAGTTCCAAGCAAAACAAGCAGCATGGGAATAGTTTGAGCCGGTCACTGGTCTGTTACTGTTCTAGTAATTGTCCTCTTGTTTTCTAGACCATTAAGCTTGAGAACCATAGAGAAGGACAGATGCCACAAAGAGAACCAATTAAAACATACACGTTACTTCCTTTGTCTGAGGTTCACATTGGTGTGAAGTCCTTTGCTACAACGCTGTTCCCAAAACTGAGCACAGTGGATGGCAGAGCTTTTCATGAGCTTGCTTGCAGATTCAGTGATAGAAATTGCAGCCTCTATTGCTGCCGTACCCTTCCCTCTTGCCACGTGGCACTGCATTTTATGTTTTACGTCAGTAAATAGGATTTAGGTAGCAACATCAGCAGTTGCAAAGCATCCCAAACTGGAAACATTTCTACTGTCCACTGATTTTGGCATCCATTTTATGAACACTGTTATCAATGTACTTCTCTCCTTACCTCACAGGTATTATCATGGTCCAACTCCAATTCAATCACAGCAATATGCAACCAGTCAGGATATAATTAATTCTTTTCATAGTATTAGGCAAGAAATGGAAGCATATGTACCCAATCTAACTCAGGTATGTAAGAATTTTCCAGAAATTCCTTTCTTGATGTTAGCATCTTCTTTCTATACAGTTTTTTGTCTCGACTACTGGAGTTTAAATTCTTCAAGATAAACTTTGTAATCTCAAATAGTTTAATGTCAAGCTTATTTTACAACTTCAGGTGGGGTACCTTTTCAAATATTGTGTTTAAGATCTAAACATGAAAAAAAGGAAAGAACTGAAAAAAGCAGCATTTCTGATATTCAGTTATATTCTACTGTTACCATGTTCTTTTGAAGTAATAGTGAAAACGTAAAGTAATAAAATACAGGCTAGCTGACTTGAAGTACTGGCAAATATTACTGATCCCACCCTCTGAACTTTAGGAGGTAATGGCCTTAAGTCATTGTATGCAGTATATAACTCAATGGGTCGTTGTCCCAGAAGGCATTTAAGTGCAGGACCTGCTTTTCCTTGGGCTGCACTCTTTCCTGGCAACTGGAGGGCAGCAGCGCCACCAGCTGATCCTCACCAGCCAGTAACTGAACTTCCTCTCTTCATAAACCCACATTTGGCCCTAAGAGAAGGAGCCACAATTGTGGCTGAGTTGCCACAATCTGTATTGTAAAAATCAACTTCATCTTAATTTGCACAGCCAGTTCACATACTAGGTAAAGATGTGTTCATTAATTGGGGAGCTTTCTCTGAAAAAGGAGTGAATGCTTGCATTTAGTTCTGCAGTACAGTAAGCTCTTCATCAGGATTTCTATTGTATGTCCCCAGTTGCATCTCCCCAGTTAGAGCTAACCTGTGATTTATTTTTAAGGTATTGCTGCAAAAATTCATTCCCTCTTTGCTTTCAGGTTCTTTCAAGTGGTGATGCTACTAGCACAATTGCAGTCCTGTCACCTGGAGGAGCACTTATGCAGGGTGGAACACAGCAAGCCATAAACCGTAAGGATTTGAGATATGTAATACTTCAATCACTTCTTATTACATTACAGAGCAGTTTGCTGTTTTATCTCCCTCTTAGATTATGTTACACTGATACATGAAATTTTAGAAGCTGGACTGTAACTGGAATAACACTGGTTAAAGAAACAAAAGCAAAGCAAAAACAGCAAAAAAAGCAAAGCAGCCCAACTAAGAGGCGGCGCTGGCTAAAACTGTGCTGTGGCAAGTAGGTGACAGAACTTCACAGAGCAAGTGAGAAATGATGCACCCAGTACCGAGTCCCGTACAGTTGATGGGTTTTGTGTGTACAGCATTTTTATTTTGTTTTTCTCTATATTTTAATGATGACATACTTTGAGAGAACTCCAAGGAAGTGTACTGTAGATAGGAGTTTTGAACTAGTGGAACTTCTGCAGCCTGAATTAGAATCCACAGCTTGCTGAAAGGATGACCTACCTGTGGAGTGCAAGGACAAACAAGCAACCCATCCTCCTCTCATCTCCACCTGCCTACTCCATCCCCCACTGTCACATTTATGCCACCTTGAGTTCCTTTCCCTTTCATCTCACAGCAGATGAATTTCTGCTCTCACAAGGCAGGGTTTAGAATAGTTTCCCTGTTTTGTACTTGATCTGAAGGATAGCAAAGACTATTCAGACAGCTGAAAAAGTATGCATTCCCAGTGGTAATAAGTGGAGTCATCAAGCAGTAAGGAAGCTTTCTTACCCTCCCCAGCTGACATTCCCCTTCAACCCAGACCACCTTTTCTTTTAACAGCCTTATCCTAGAGTTCCCTTTGGACTGTTGAGATGACTGCTCCTGTCATTCTCAATGACTGTGGGTTGTTTTTTTTTTGTTTCTTTTTTTAGGGTTGTGGTACCCTCCCTGTTTTTTAACCATGTTACCATTTTTACTTTAAGACACTGTTTGAAAGATAGTTCCTTATTCCTTTATGTGTTGTATCTGACAAGTGTCATTATTGTTTTCTCATTGCCAGTGAGAGAGGGAAAAAAAAATTACACTAGCTTGCATTATCTGCTGTACAGTCCATTTAATATTAGACTTAGAATAGAACTGTCCATGCTGCCCCATTTACTAGTTCTGGATTAAAGCATGATGTCCATCCTTTGCCTGGCATACATCTGCCTGAGTAATATACAAGCCTCCACACATGCTAGCCATAAATAAGCAGCTGACCTGATCCAGTACTGCTAGCACACCTCCTTCAGGTGTGAAGCACCTCAAGAGTTCCCTCCCAGCCAGTCTTTCTGTGATTCTGATCAGAAATGTGTATTACATTGCTCCTCCATTAGCCTTACCTTCTCACTTTATGTATCATAGTTTTGAGTGATACAGAAAAACATTTTTTTCCTTTTGCAGAGATGGTGCCAAATGACATTCAGTCTGAATTAAAACATTTGTATGTGGCAGTAGGGGAACTGCTAAGACACTTCTGGTCCTGCTTTCCTGTTAACACACCATTCCTAGAAGAAAAGGTAAGGTCTCCTCGTGTGACTCTGGTTATGATATGGCCAGATATGGTTTAAGATGACTGTCATTAACTTGAAACCTAGAGCTAACGCACACGTGTTAAGTGAGCACTTACTCATCCTTAGAGCTAAAGGTCACAAAACAATATAAAACATTACATTTATCAGCAGTTCTGCTGGTGTTACTTGCTACAATCATCTGCGTACCTCTTAACCCCCAGTAGGAGCGTTGGCTGTTCACTAGTTTCTAACATAATTGTCAGCTGTAGGCCAGCCACAGATTTAACACTGCCAATTTAAAATAAAACTACAGTCCCCCTCCTTCTTCTACTCTAAGACATAACTGCCACAGTAATGCTTACAGGAAATCTTCCTTATCCTTCCATCCACTGTAAAGTTACTCAGCTTCAAAATCTGTACTGTTTCTAAGAACAGAGTGCCTTCATCTTAGATTTTACTGCTGCAAAATGTGACCAGAAAACTCACAGTATAGTCTTTGCTTGAAGCAAAAAGGGTGTTTTTGTTAACATCTTATCTGTTTTACTTGCTGACAAATAATGATGACATTGCTACGCTGCATTTTCAGGCACATTGCACTTGCCTCAAAAACAAATATGGACTTAATTTTTAAGTTAGAGACAGATGACTTAGGAATTTTTCTTCCTTGAACCATACATATTTCAAGCATGCCCCAGAATTACTTACAAAGTGTTTTGTGCAAATGATTACAAGATTGGTTCCTTTCTTTCAGGTTGTGAAAATGAGGAGCAACTTGGAAAGATTTCAGCTTACAAAGCTCTGCCCATTCCAAGAAAAGATTCGGAGACAGTATTTAAGCACAAATGTAAGGGAAAAATACTCTAATTACAATGGTGCATGTTACTAATGTGAATCATAATTATCAAAGGATGGTGGCTTTGTTTGCTTCTTATTCTGGGTCATCTTAAATTTGTTTACTAGGAAACTGGCAGAGGGAAATTAGTTACATAATTAACTATTCTCTGACTTTCCTTTTCTACACTGCTCAATAATAGATTACCCAGCAGAAGACGGAAGTCATGTTTCATTTTCTACTTCTGTCATGACTTAGGACTTCAGCTACTTCGAAACAGTCTCCCACCATTCCGGATTTGAAGTGGTCATAGCCTAAATAGTGGAAAACAGCACAACCAAGTGCTATTTCCCTGAACCTTCACAGCTTAGTCACTGTGAATTACCCCCTCAACACAGACTTCACAGTAGAGCTTCAAAGTCCTTTCTCTGTTAATCTGGCATACCCCCTTGATCTTAGTGAAATCACTTCTAGTGAACGAAGGGAATAATCCAACTGAGTGTGTTTGATCAAAGGGAGGGTGATGTATTCTCCAGTAGCTGTGACATTTACTTCCTTTTCCCTCTTAATCTTTCAGTTGATAAGTCATATAGAAGAGATGCTGCAGACAGCCTACAATAAGTTCCACACGTGGCAGTCCCGGCGTATGCTGAAGAAGACGTGAGAGTGCATGCTGTACAGGTTTGAGAACAAAAATCTGCAATAGGGATAGGAGTACAACCTAGCACACGTGCAGATCTTATAGTTGTTGCAGGAAGACCTGCAACCTATGGACTTCTGGAAAAGATGCTAACTGAACTTGCACATTTTTTGGAAAAAAAAAAAAAAAAAAAGAACTGAGATTAAACTTGAAAACTAGGGAGAAGAACAAGAGCGAACCAAAACAGAAGAGCTGAGGCGCAAAACTATTTAAAAGACACTGTTTACTGCAGTTACTCAGGAACTGCTTTTGATTTGCATTAAGAGCTGCTTTCAGAAATAAAAAATTTAAAGAGGGCGTATTAATAAAATCTGTTTTTGTCTAATTTTTTTTTTTTTAAAGAAATGTATGGCACAGGGTAGAAATCAAAATGTTTTCACTGGATTCTGACATTTTGTTGAATTGTTTGTATCTTCCGCAACCATTTAACAGTGCTATTTTAAAACAGAGCTGAAACTGGTTTTACTTCAACCATCCAGGAGAGCGTAGCTGTCCACAGATGAGCTACTGCCATGTTTCCCCCCTCAATTGGAAGCAAGAAACATTGCACTGAAAGCTGTTCACGATCTGGGGCCCCTAAAGGCACATGATGGGGGCAAACTCTCACCTGAGACTTTGGATTTTTATGCAAAACTTTTTCAGCCATCCGTTTTGCATGTTTTCCTCTGAGTGCAAGTGTGTGCTACTGCAATCTTCTTTTTTTTTTTTTTTAAGGTGGCATTTGTTCTGAGGAAAGAATACTTTTTTTTAAAATGAAATTAAATAAAGTTTCTTACAAAAGTCACTTATTTTCAATCATTAGACTTCTTGTTTTGAATTTCTTCTCCTAAGTCTGTTTTCCTTCACTCTCCCCATTTGACTGTTACACTGTTTTTGGCGAATCGATAATCATGGCAAAGAAAAAATGTTATTTACAAAATGTGCATAAATATTGGGAAGCTGTGCCATACTTTGTTCCAAATAGAACCAGTTCACCGTTCAAACCAACTTGTCTTGTATTAAACGTGACTCAAATGCAAAGTGAACCTGTTTTCTATAATATATGCAGTTTAATGACATCCTTGTATTTTGCTGTCATCCTGACTGTACTAAGGCTCAGTACAGGCTACTGAATTTTTTTTTTTTTTACTTCTAACTAAATGTGACTGTTAGAGTATAAGATGCATTTACAAAGACAAATCAGAATGACAATACTTATTTAAAGCAAGCACAGCAGAGTAAGACGGAAGAGATCTCCACTAGCTTGCATAATGACTTAATACTGGGTTCTGCCATCACTGGTATGATGTTAAAACATTACCGTATGATGCCAAGTGGAGGATTGTTGCAGATGTATTTGTATAGCCAAGTCTGTGCTTGTTCTGTGCTGCTGCTCCATTTATGCAAGAGGGGCTTTTCTTTACCCGGTGCGTGGAAGGCGGCAGCTTCCTTGTTTCCGGTGTTCTTGGATTTTTGTATTATGCTACTATTTTGATAAAAGCTGAGTTTCAGTTAAATGTCACTGTCTGCACCAAATTCTGTCTGGAAGTGTATGCATATTGTTAAGCCCAGTTTCCTGGTCTGCTTCTGCAGACAGATGCATGATACCTGCTCTGTGACGTAACGTGGTTTGCTACAAGAAGCAATGGCTCTGCAAGAGGGACACACTTTTTTTGACACGGTGAAAGTGTTACTGGGAATAAATGGATGCATGAGGGGAAGAGGTGCACATCTTGTCAAGGTTACCTCTTGTAGATAGTGTGTGTAAAATCTAGGCTTAGAGTAGGGCTTTATTAAGCCTGATACTCTTAAAAGTGCAGGCAGTTCACAGAAAGAAAGGGTAGTTTTGTTCCCCTCCCTCCCATTTCAAAGTATTTGATCTAGAAATATTGTGGCCAAATTTCAGCTATATTGTGAAAGCTATCATTGCTTTCATCATTATCAGAAGAATACAAAAAATATCCCATTTGCATTCTGACTTTGCCTGAAGCTACGACCAGATGTGAGTATTCAGCTGCACTGAGGCTTTGCAATAATTATTTCATTTTAAAATCAGACAGTTCTATATTCAGAAATAATTCACCTTTGAACTGAATCACTATTTAGCGTTCCTGGAACACTGAACAAAACGCTGAGCACAGTGCAGAAAGTTTCAGTGCATCACAAGATGACGTTACAGTTCAGAAGGCTGTTTGCAGTCGTGATGGGGGATAGTATTGCTATAGCTTTAAGTTATTGGCATGATGTCAGGCTATCAAAATGTACCTTAATTACTAGAACTGTGGGGGTGGGAGGAGAGGAGGAAGATAGTGAATTCAACAGTTTTGCCTAGAGACTGCACAGGCAAGGCTGCTATGCACTCATACTGCTTTTTCAGGTATTGTGGCAATAAGGCACAGGCCCCTCCTGAACTAAGGGAGGTAAACTGAATATCCTTTCTTCTACATAGCGCTCCCCTTCTCTGTAGCATGGTCCAAATCCTAGATTCATTCCTTAAGTTTTGAAACAGAATCATCATGCGTTATATTACTATTGGAATCTTTATACTGACTTGTATTTTTAATGAGAATTCATAAAACTTGTACATTGGCATTGATCTAAGATTTGTAGAATAAACCCTACTGAATTCTGAAGTCAAGTCTTCTCTAGTGCTTAGGCTGTGTATTTTCTGATGTTCTGTTAAACCCCAGTCTATTCAGGCCTAAATTGAAATAGAACAGTGCATAGCACTGGCTCAGCCACCCCCTCGTGCTGGCAGAGCATATCAGGAGCAAAACAGTTGTAATACATTTCCTCTTAAATTGTTTCATTTTCAGAGGTTGAGAACTTCTGCCTCATGAGGAGTCTACACCATTATTCTCTACAGCTGTGCCCGTTACTGATCACAAAAAGCAGGCAAGGCTCCATGGATTAATATTCTGCTTGTTCCTTATATCAATGTAGCAGCTGTTGTTCCAGGAATGCTCACAGGCTGCTTTGTCAGCCATTCGCATCCAAGCTTTCCTCATAGCAGAGGATAACTTGAAGCAGATATTAACACAAGTCTGGCTTAGCTTATCTGCAGCCCGTAAATTTAAGCAATGAAAATACTTGGAAACACCACAAAAATACTGCACTTTTCCTCTCAACAAGAACTCTGCAACAGCCAAGGGAAGGAAGTGAAATTGTTTCCCTGGAGCCATTCCTACGAGTGGCTGCCTGCATGCTCAGAGCAGCTCTCTAGACGGTGACCTTCAACTTCCCAGCGAGGCAAAGCACCGTGCAACTTACTTCCTCCCACCCCCTTGCAATAAGGTGCTTTTACAGCTGCATTGTCCCATATTTATACTGTAACTACATCCTTACAGCTTCTATCCTGAGGTACTGTTATTAGCTAGAAAGCACACCTTATCCTTTGCCAGATCTCTCAAACAGCACTTCATCCAGAAAGTCACTTCTGCAAGCAGCAGAGGTGACAGCAAGAAAGTCTGAGTTTCCCGTTACCTCTCCTGTCTCTCTCAAGGTAAAACCTTACTCAAATGTCCCACTACCCGCAGGCAGCATGTGAAGGGGCTTTGGAGCCCAGTCTGAAGCACAGTTTCAGAGGTGAGACAGTTCTTAACCTGATTCCAGGCTCTAACCACACAGTAAAATATAGTGATTGATAGAAACAGAACACAGCAACTTCAGTTTTTGACAGCAGTCAGACATCAGAGGATCTACAGAGGTGTTTGTCCATAAACTCTAACAAATAATGGCAGACATGCTCCTGCAGTAGAGGTTAAAAAGCTGGGGAACCTTTAGGTTGTCTATTTCCTCCATCTTTTTCAAGACACTGCATTTCCCTCAGCTACCTCTGAACACATCACTTCCAGAAAATAGCCCTCGTATGAAACACTGCAAAGGCAAATCACCATTCTCCTTGCTAACAACCTAAACAGAAAATACCATGTCAAGGCTCCCTTGGGCTCTCATCTGCTGCAGAAGGGCCAAACACGTCAGCAGCAGGGCAGACAGACAGCACAGTGCTCACAAAGCACCCAGAGCCCTCCCTGCCATGGACCAGGGCTGTAGAGCCAATGCAGCAGGCACCCTGCAGGCAGTCAGAGCTCAAATGTGTACAGAGGCTCTTACCTTTGCACCCCTTCAAATGACACAAGGCAGGTTTAGGATGATGACTGAACTGCACAGTGTCATGGTAAGGCAGTGATGTGAAAGACAGAAGAACACAGCTGAGGCTGAAGCTCTTTGCTGGCATCCTCCCAGCCCACATGTCCTTAGCTGCTACCTTTCTCACACAACAACCATCCCCATCCCCTCCAAAAACCACACAGGGCCAACTGCACCCACAGCTACGCATTTCAATCCTTAAACAGCAAGGGAAAGTGTCCTGCCTTTAGCAATGCTCATTGTCTTTTCTGCCCTATGACTACCAGTCCACACCAGTTTGACAGGTTTCTGACCACAGATTTCAGAGATGAGAGCATTTCGAGGCTATAGCTTCTGCTAACACAAGATCCAAATACACTCCATCACTCCAGGAACTAGCCAGATATCAGCAGGTTTCACGTGAAGGAGCTGCTCCTCAGCATTGCACAAGGAGTGGTGCCTCGGGATTTGCATCCTCACTGCAGCATGAAGCACAGCATGTTTCCTTCCTCCTGCCCCAGGCTACAACTCCAGCTGACTGGAGTAGCCAGATAAGGGAGAGCTGATAACAGTTTCATTGCACACATGGCACATCCTGTGATCAGAATTGACAACTCTGACACCGCAGTCCACAGTACACACTTTCCACTGGGGACTCCTCCCATTTCTACCTTTGCCCAACTTCTGCTGATAATAAATTACGGAAATTAGCACCAAGTTGTAAAGTCACGTGCTCTGTAACTGACAACCCCCGGGCCTGGGCACAGCCAAGCCACAGTCCCCTGCCTGCCACATATGCAGGCACCATGCTCTCCTCCCCTTGCAGTCACGAGCTGATCATCCAGTGAGCCAGCAGCAGATGAGGAGGGATGGTGCCATCAGGTTGACTGTGTGCACAAGGTGTGCACGCAGCAGGGGCAAAGATTTGCTGTTTAGTTCTACCAACGCACGTCACAGCTGGTGAGCACCAAGCACCCTGCTTTGCAAGAATGGAGCATACACAGCATGGCACTGTGAGAAATGCACTTTCTTTACAGCACTGTAGCATGGGCATCTGGACATGAGACAAAGCAGGCACCCTCCAACACTTCACACAGAGTAGATGTCCACACGTGTCTTGAATACTTCCTTAGAAGGAGACTCCACAACCTCTCTGGGCAGCTTGTTCCAGTGCTCTGTCACCCCTACTGTTAAGAAAGTTCTTCTGCATGTTAGTATAGAACTTCCTGTGTTCAAGTTTCAGGCCAACTTATCTCAACAAAAGCAAACACACCACAGTCCAAAGACTAACACAGGAATTACTACTACATTTTGTAATAGCCATTCTTAGGTGATTGGCACTGCTTTACACCAACACACTGGAGTGATGGAACAAGAACCAACTGTGAGAGCTGGGATCCAAGCCTTAAACAAATGCCTGTTCAGCTCTAAGTATGGGGACATCACTATTTAGCAACGCAAGAGTCATTTTTCCACAAGGAATCCCTACAGACACAATCCTTCTCTCCTGTATCTCACACTCTTTATCTCAACGTGCAAAGTCTGGAGGAGATGCAGAAGAGGCAGCCAGCTTCTTTGCAGCCTTCCTGGAAGGAAGGGTGACCCATGGAACAGCACAGCCTTCATACGGGTCAGTGGCCAATTGTGTTTGGAGACCTGCCAGATACACCCCTCTCACTGAGCAAAGCTACTTCTCAGCAAGTCTACCACAGGATGCCATTTGAGTGCAAAACCAAGCCCCCTGGCCTGCAGCTGTTTGCTGTACACAAACAATGACACAGGCTTATGAAGCACTGGCCTACATTCAGAAATAGCACACTTCCAGGGAGGCAGGCAGGCACGCAAGTAGGAGGGGTGAGTGATGCTCATCTGACACACAGCCCCTGCCTGCATTTCCACAGATGCTGCAGGGTACAGCGTGAGCACTGCAGCACTGGCACTTGTGTGTGCAGCTCCTGCTTCCAAGGATCTGCAGCACGCATGGGCAAAGATGCTGTAGCACATACCAGCCCCTCAAGCAGCCTGTCAGCAGCTTGGATATGGCTTCTGCAAGGGAGGTTTGGAGGTACGGTGCTCACCCAGGCACAAGGGCTGCAGATTGCCCTGCTGCTCCAAGAAACCTTCGCCCACTCCAGCATCAGATATGACTGTCTCAGCAGCAGTAAACCTGATTGTGAACAGGCAGCCTTTCACTAGATAAAGTAGTGATTGTGAAGCTGCCGCTCATTACAATACAGTGGTTGGTTTTCCAACAGCTTGTTCCTCTCCAAGGCTAAAATGGAAATCACAGGACAAGAGGAGCATCATGCCTCGTGCCTCTAACCAAGACTGTCCAATGCTCTTCCCACATGAAACATCATGGAAACAAGGAATAGAGCTCACAGCACTGAGCAGAAGCAGCATGCAGTTTTGCTTCCATCCTAGTCAGATTCCCATCAAATCCTAATAGAGACGGCATAACACAGAAACTGTGTTCAAACACTGATGTTTTCTGCTCTCTCCCTGCCCCAGTTCAGAGCACATCCCTCACCAGCACACCGCAGTACTCCAACATGGACAGCAGCTGCTCAGCCTGGGGACACAGCATGCCAGGAACACCACCCTGCTGCCCTGGTATTTGTGCTGCCGCCCAAATTGAAGTTCATTATTGCTCTCTCCCAAACATGCCTCCTTTTTCACTACGGGACGTTGATCTATTTGAAATCAGACTTTGATGCTAGGATCAGACGCCTTTCAGGCACACAGTGCTTCACTACACAGCTCAGCTATGAGATCTGGCACTTAATGAACCTACAGGAGCATTTTACTCCCACCAGGAATGAACTCTTAATGCAAATCTCCCAGGTGTTAGACACGCAGTAGATCAGTCAGTTCCTTAGTATCAGTCGCTTGTTCAATATCTGCCCCATTTATTGCTCAGGGCTCACTAATGCAGGCAGGGCTGGGCAGTCACAGCCCTGTGGAATTCTCAGCAGCAGGAAGTACTGCTAGAGTCTGTCTGTGGTTGATTGTTCTAAAAGATCAGCCTAAAACAAAGGTCAGGGCCCCCAACCACAAGGTCTCAGCACTCAGCCCCATTTCTGCTTTCTCATCCCAGCACTAACAGGGCAATTCCTGTCTCAGTGTGTTCTGCGCAGCAGCACCAGGACGTAGAGTAGCTGAAATAACTCACTTTCAACCCCTCCCCCCCCCCCCCCCCCCAAATAACCTGGATAAATATTTCACATTGCTCTCAGTCACAGCAACTCTGCTCTATTTAAAAAGACTGTGCATAAGGGAGGCCTCCAGGCAGCGACAGAGGACCGATGGCACTGCAATCAGACAGCTGCACTGTTGTGAGCTGCAGACACTGGGCCCCATGCAGCTCTCCCACTGCCTGGCACAGTTTGTAACAAAGAATTTCAGCACCTGACTCCCACAGGATCCAGCACAACTACATTATATTCAGGTTCTTCAGAAGCCCCAAGGGCAGCCCTCCTTCGGATTGCACCTGGCAGGATTTGATGTCCAAAGGGGCAGCACAGGACCCAAATCACACACACTCAGTCTGTTCAGCTAAGTTGGAATCCACATCTACCAAACAATAGTGTGAGGGGAAAAAAAAAAAAAAACCAAAAGACATTGCAAAATATTTTAGATATGCCATTTCTCAAGCTTGCCATCAGCTATTCAGTATACTTATGCAATCAAGAGGGAGGTAGCAGTAAAGAGCTCTTCAGCTGTCTGTAATCAGCACCCTACTTTTTTTTTTTTTTAAATAGACTATTACCAAATTCAACCCCTAATTGGATGATTTCTCCCAAATGCAGACTGTTATTTTTATTTTGCATTACATGCAAGATGGGATCTAACTAATTGAAAACTTCAGTGGATCTAGGTCACTGCCAGAGGTTTGTTTTACAGCAAAATGCCTCAGAGGGAATGGCTAAGGGTTTGTTTTATTATTATTATTATTTTAAATCTTCACTTACTTCCAAATCATACCTCAGGCTACCCAACAGCAGACAAAGGGGATGAGATGAGGAGGAGGAATACCGACCAAGGCAAACGCCTTGTCAAACAGAGCTCTTTCTCAGCCTCATGGAAGATGGCTCCTCTGCAGGATTTATGTCACCCCTCACAGGCTAATTGTGAGATGGGTGAGAAGTCTCAAGAAGAGCAAGTGTTTGTTTAGCTTCTACTTGCAATGCGAGGATCTAAATGTGCTTAGGGGAATTGCCAAAGCCACAATGCTTAAAACCTTGTTTCAGGGGAACAGACATCCATTTCAGCTCTTCCCACAGAAGGAACTGCGGTGAAAGTGCCACTGCTGCACCAAGCATCTCTTAGAACCACCTTCAGGCTTATTATTAGCATTATATGCTTTACAGAGGAACTGCCAAGGCAGATCTTTAACTTTGCAGTATTTCTGTGCATGCTTGGAACCACTCCAACACACAATAAGATCAACCATCGGACTCCGTACATTCAATTATGTTGTTTTTTTCCCTGATTTATCTGCATGTAATAATAGCAGGAACAAGTGTCTGCACAAAGTTCAAACCAATTTCCTTATTGAACACCTTGCACAACTGCTTATCCAGGAGGCATTTAACAATATATTTGGTCCAATTATGGGACTGACATAGAAGCATTTTCAGGTACCTCAGCATTAGCTGGAAAATCAATTTTCTTTTTGACATTTCTTTATCAATGGGGACAGCAGCTATGATGTTTCACAGAAACCAGGAGATACTGTATCTTAAAAGACTAGAAATCACATGAAAAGTGCTTTGCTTCCATTTGAGACCAAGAATTTTTCAGAGCTCCTTTATCAAAAGCAAATCACTTACACCTTAAGTACCAGAAAGGCATCCGGCTGTTTCATGAATCAGCCAATATTAGGCATCTAACAACTTTCACACACAGTACTGTACAACAGATTAAAAAGACTAATGTTTAAAGGAAATGTTGGCTGTCCAGGCAAGAAACCCCAACCTCCAAGAACCTTCTCTCTGCAGGATACCTCCAACTAGACACAAGAATAGACATTAATACCATGAGTTACATAGTAAAATATTAGCTTTTTATTTCTCAAGACCCTGATTTAATGTCCCATGTCCAGCAGAAAAGCATAGGAAAGAAAGGATATATATTAGAATTATCCAACTAATAGTAGTCAGTTAGCTCCAGTCCCATGGGCACCTGGCAGAACACAGCACCAAATCCATTCATGCTGTCAGTTAATGTTTCTAAACATTTCTTTTTCAGCACCCTGACTTCAATGGGTGTTTTGTACCAATGCTTTCCACATTATTAGACCTTCAAAGGATAAGATACCCAATATCTTAAATGGTTAAACACAAAATTGCTTGTAGGCAGTAGAGCCACTGGCCCATCAAAATTATCAGCAAGTAAAACCAAATCACAATTATTAATTCCCAAGCCTCCAAGTGCTTTCTCATCTACAACCAAATAATAGCAGCTAAAGTATAAAACGCAACGTTGACTTTTGTTTGCTTTTTTAATGACTGACCAACCTATATAGCTTGCATGCCTCTCCCACTGTTCAGTCATTACCTCATGACTGGGTTGCTGCACATGCCATGAGCCATGCCTCTGTAACACACATTTCCCTGGGACATGCAGCCATATCCACCAGCTACTGCACAGCTTAAACAACAGAGCCACTATTCCAGTGCCTCCTGGCCCACTCTGTCCACCAAGGTTTCTGCTTTTCAGTTTCCTTTCAGTGCTGCCTTGTCTGAAAAAATCCTGTGGCTTTGCCTAAAGCTCCATCTTCTGGAGTCTTGGAACTTTGTTGAAAGAGAAAACAGTACTAATTAAAAAGTAAAATAGTTCCTGACCTGTGAAAAAGCAGCAAGAGCTGCGCAGTGGGAGCAGGGCTCTGCAATCTCCACATGGCTTGTAGGCACCTGCAAGGCCTGGCTCCACGGCAGCACATGGCTTGATAGACCTTGCTTTTTTTCTCCATAGCCCTTCTCAGGCAAAAAACCATTCCTGGTGGTTCATTTCCTGTCACCCTTCATTCACATGGGCATGCAATTCACTTTGTTGCATTGGTCAGAAACATGTAAAATCACATCCCAAAACCAGAAATCACTGGTGCAAGTCTGCATTTGCCAGTGCTTCTGCTTTTAAACGAATGTTTTAGCATTCACCTGGCTTCAAGCTACAAAAACACTTTTTATCCACGCTGTTAACAAAAAAGGCTGCTAAAAAAATCTCTTCTCACAGATACCTGCATCTCAGTGGAATAGTGCACCACGAGATCTGAGCAAGGAAACTGGCACACAAGACTGAATTAGACGTGCTTGCATGGCGTGGCACTTCCTGGCAAAACTGAGACATTCACTTGGTCCTGAGCCAGGAGCAGAGCATTAGAGAAGCAGGGTTATGCAAAACCTCCCTGGAGATTCTTAGTCTAGAAGGGTTTGATTTTGAGCTTTTGGCTAAATTCAATCCCATGACAGAACGCAGAAGCAGACCTGCAGATCTACATCCTGCCCCCCAAAAAACACAAGTCACTGCACCTGGTTCCCCCATTAAAATGATTAAATAGAGTTGCTTGTCCAGATCCAGACATCAAAAAAAAAAAATTAAATCACATTTCAGGAAAGATTTCAGCTACAAGTTTGATTCTATACACAAGTCACCAAAGTGCTTTGGTTCTCAATCCCCCCCCCCCCCCCAGTCTCAATGGGCATTGCCCATTATAGATGGAGATGAGGGCATTTCCAAGGCACGCAATCCACTCTGAGGACCCTGCAAACCTCAAGGCTGATCTCCAGAATCATGACACAAAGAGGGCCCAGGCTTGCCAGCACAAGAACACAGCAGGTGAACGATTCTAGCTGTGTGCATGCAGGCTCCCTGTTTCCCTATCTATCTATCTATCTATCTATCACTGCAGTAGATCCATCTGTGCTATTTTTCTGTGGCTTGCAGCCAAGTGTTCAAGAGGATGAGTGCAGAAAGCGTCACTGCGCAGAGGC
Organism: Tympanuchus pallidicinctus; assembly: GCF_026119805.1. Taxonomy (NCBI): domain Eukaryota; kingdom Metazoa; phylum Chordata; class Aves; order Galliformes; family Phasianidae; genus Tympanuchus; species Tympanuchus pallidicinctus. The sequence goes on from NW_026294747.1 coordinate 11,880,405, forward strand.
GTTCAGCACACACGGCTTTTGTCTGTGCTGAAACGACCTCCAGCCTCCCCCCAGGATTAACCACTGTGTTTCAGGCAAATGTCAGGCAGAGCATGCTCCCCCACGGACTCAGCCTCCTACAGGCTCCCAAATGAGTGCTTGGGGAGGGGGGTGCTGCTGATGGCGGAGACCGCTAATGTGTCCAGGCTGAGCACAAAAGGCAAAGTCACTGCCCTATGGCACAGTCTGGGAGGGAAGATAAAACATGTCAGTGCGACAGGTCAGAGACATCCTGCAGCCATCCTGCTGTGATCTTGGGAACACTGCCAGAGGGAAGCTTTCATTTCTGGAGCATCCTCAACCCACTCTTGCTTTCAGAGTGCCCTTCTCCTCCTTTCTATCCTCCCTCTCAACTGATGCTGCATTCTGCTTGCTCCTGGAAAGAAATAGGGCAAACATAACCTGATTAACCAAGGGGACTTGGACAGAAGGGGGCGGGAAGTAGGGGATTAATGCAGAGAAATACAGAGCCCTTCCCAGCTGTGTTAGCTCTTGCCTATTCAATAATTAAAATGCTTTGTGGTGACTTTGGAATTTGCTATGAAAGCTTCTCGTAAACTCTGTTTCAGCATGCACACATCAGAAGAAAGAGAACATTTGCTCTGACAAGCTGAATTTTCTTTCCTACTCCAGGGTCAGTCAGGAGCTTAATAATCACTTGGACGTGAGCCTATGGCTCCATTTTAAAACATAAGGGTCCCCCTTGCTGTTGTTCATCTATCGACAGCTCAAATCCAGCTTTTATTTCGCCAGCCATATTTGAAGCGTGGGTTGGAGGTTAACACAGACTTTCTCCCTTTCACATGCAGAAAAACCCTCAAGGCAAACAGCAGTTCCTACAGGTTTATTTGAATAAAGAACACATTAAATAGGCCCCGACTTCCTTCATTCCCTTTTTTCTTTCTAGCCATTCTTGTTTGCTTACCATATAGATGTTTCAGGAAAGTGTTCCCATATGCAGAAAAAACGCCTTTCCCAACCTTCACGGAGCTATTTTTGGCTACTCTTACTGCTTAAGAACTCTTACTGAGGTCACACACCGAATTAACTGGCTGTCCGTAACCTTTCCCTAAAAGATATTGAACCCTGCTGAGGGATTTTTGGTTTGTTTTTGCTCTAAAAAGAAAAAATAAAAAAAATCATCCCCTAACATAATATCCTATTGACTCCAGATCTCCAGGTGTTCTGCTTGCAAGAGAGCATATCTTAACAGGGGATGCAAGACAGATTATTAGCCAAAGAATGCACATTCAACATTACTGCTAGGCATGTACAGACAGAAAAAAGAGAGTAAGGACATATCTTTCACCTAGAAGATCCTAAAAACGCATCGAGTACCTTCAGCTTTCACTTCTCAGGACCAAATCTGGGGATAGAAAGACTGTTTAGTTCTACAAGCTGCAGAATGAGAGAGATTTTTCTTCCTCGTAACGCTGGGGGCACAAACAGCTGATAAGATGAAAAATGAAAGAACTCTGGACTGGCAGCAGCCGAACGCACAGAATGCTATTCCATGAGATGCAGCAGACACAGCTCCTTGTGTCTAACATGTAAATGCATCACATCACACCCTGGCCACCAGAGACCCAGGCTCTGCTCCACCTCTCATCTCACAAATTCTAATGCTGAAATTTTCCTGCCTGACTCTCATTGCACTGCCCACAAATACTTGAGCCTGGAGGCCGAGAGAAGAAATGGGTGAAGCCCACCGCCCCAGAGACCAGTTTAAAGCTTTCATGTGGCAAAGCCAAGCTCCAAGGGAACTGCACATCCCTGCTGCTCTGCAAAAATTGTTCACTCTCACACACTAAGCAAAAGACAACTCATGCCAGTATCTTTTCCCTTCTAGCATCAGAGCATTAAATATCAAAGGTCTTCCACAAATACACCATGAATCATGCACAGACTGTAGGATGTATGGAACAGAAGTGACACACAATTAGAAAAAAAGGGATATGAAGAAAGTAGTAGGTAGGGAGTGTTCAGGGGGTGCAGTATTCAGAAACTGAACTCTCGCAAACACACACCTCACAGAAATCACAATCCTATCTTCCAGTCTCTCACATTTTCTTTTTCATCAAACTGATGCATTTTAAAAGGGCACCAGCACTGAGATACTGCTGCTTAGGGCCAGAGCGACACAGGGTCTACAAATACAGCTGAGCCTGGATAGAAGTAATGAGAAAAACACAAGGTTGGAGAGAATCAGTGAGGAGTGGCATACCATGCATTTGCCACACCCAGGACACAGGCTGACCATTCCTTTTACCATTAGGCCCAAGCTAGAGAAACAACACATTCTGCAAGCATCAAGACTGCTTCTGTAGCAGCTCAAAATCAGGCACCCACTCTCTTTTGTAACACCCTCCTCTTTAAGAAAAACTTACAGAGTGCAAAACAACAGGACTATGCCCTGCAAATATTTGCTAAATATTTGTGAAGTTCCATCTAAACACATGAATCAAGGCACCACAAACCGGCAACTCCAGGGTCAGCACAGTGATGTAGAAATGATTTGTTAGCAGCCTGTATGCAAGCAGCAAGATTTCATTGCCTGTTTAAAATTTAAGTGCACATAAAAAGAAAAAAACAAATTGATAGGACTATGGGTCAATATTCACATAACATTCCTGAAAATATCCAGTGTGCTAACACTAGAGGCATGTTTACGAACCATTTTGCCCTTCTGTGGTTCCAATTCCACTTCTCAGCTTTGTTTTACCTCTTCAGTTAGCAAGCTTTTTGCTAAGGAGAGCCACTGCATGTCTGCACAATGCTGTGCCACTGCCAGAGCTGCTGGTACCTGCCTGGAGGACATTAAAAAAGCCTCTGTCATCGTGTAAGGAAACAGAGTCAAAAGACCAGTCAGTGCTCTTCAGCCACACAGGTTGCACCTCTCACTATTCAGTCTCATCTTCCTTTGAAAACGCTGCCATATTTTAGACCTTCAGTACTGAGTCATCATGCAGCATATCATGTTTCAATTAAGAATTAGGGAGGTTTGAAATTAAAAAGAAGAAGAAGAAGAAAAAAAAGTCTATGGAAAAATTTATGACCATCTTGAAAATAACCACAAATCAGCCCCCTCTTACTGCCACACCACGCCACACTTTGAACCTCTACCTGAGGCACAGCAGAACCTCAGAGCACACACCTATCTTTGCTGTAAAAAGAATGAAGTACACAGCAAAAACTCCTGTGAGGAAAACACAGACCACATAATACCTATGGCAGTCAGCTAACATAGAACTACAACATACCTAGATGATGGGGTAAACTTCTAACAGGTAACATAAACTAGGAGAACTTGGTCATTAAGAAAAAGTTGTGTGTCTTTCTTTCTCTTAGCTACCTTCTGCTTATAAAATAAAATTAAGCAACAAAACATAAAAGCCTGGGAAGCAGAACTCCTTAAAAGATAACCTAACAGATCTTCTGGAGCCTTGTTCTATTTCCACTCTAGCAGCACATTCTGCTGGGAGTACATATGATATAGATGGTATTTAAGAACCCTGCCCCATAACCTCTCAGTACAGTACCTGCCTTCCACCATCTGCCCGCAGGGCTGCGTTCACCCACAGAGAGACCAACAACCACCACCACAAAAAAAAAAAAAAAAAGACATAAAAGAGTACCTTATGCAGAGACAGTGAAGCCATTTCTCCCATCTGAGAACAGCAGAAGAGTTCAACTCTGTAACACAAGCCGCAGCCGCCCCCCAGGACTGCTATCATCCTAGGGCAGAGCCAGCCCAGCTGCAGCTCTTTTAAAGAGCCTCAGGTGTGGGGGACTGAAATGAAGGCAGCTGGTTGCCTGGCTCCATTCTATTGATAAGTTTGCTGAACTGTAAGTTAAGCTTCATCTTTCTTCTCCCATAGCCTTTCCCAGGGAATGAATAATCATTTATTGTGTAGTCATTCGTAGGCACACACATTTTCCACATCTGCTGGAAAATGTACAAAACCAGAAGGTGATTATGTCCTGTTCTCCAGCTTTTCTACTCCAGGTACAGAACTGGATTTTATTTACCAGGATCCACAAAGAGCTACAGGAACTAAGCCATGTATTACAAGCTCCAGAAACCACTATGAGCTGTAAAAGTTGTATTTTTATAATTTTGTAATTGTATAGCACTGATGTCTGAAGCAAAAGCTTTGAGGAGAAGCATCCTCCGTACTGAAGCGTGTCCCTCAGGAAAACATGGAACAAACTATTTTTGTTGTCTAGGACTTCCTTGCCCATCCAACTTTACGCTGCTGAAGAGTCCTGACTATGATGCTACTGTCTCCTAAACAGATTAAAGAGAGAAAGGGATGAGTTCACGTTTTGCTTGTGTGGTTTCTGGAGGGCTGGCAGGGCAGCAAGTCTCTCCACCATGCCTGTATGTGTGTAATATTCAGACAGATTCTCAGTTTTCTACACTGGTCATATCTTCAGTATCTTCAACTACCAGATGTCAGGTTTCCAAAAGGATAACTTGGCATTTTGTTTCATAGAAATGAGAGTTCTGCCATAGTCATATTTGCATGGGAGAGAATATATAACCTGCTGTAATCCTGAATGTGTCCAGGGTCAATCAGATATGCAAAATCTGGAATGCTGGAAAGTATCTTTGAGAAAGAGAATACTGTGATGAGACTTACTCTGCTGTCACTTATCTTGCTTTTATTCATTGGCTCACACTAAGCCCACAGAACACTCAAGCCTGTTCATGTGTTCCTTGAAGGGTCCATTATCATCTTCTTTGCTGTCATCCCTCTTATGGAAGGAATAACAATGACGTATGTTCTTCATCGGAGGGGAGACCAACACTGTCCCAGTAAGTGCACTGTGTCCCAAATGGCAAAAACCAGTGAAAAAAAAAAATTGCCTTTATGGGACTCCACAGCTCTTTACCCTGAGCTAGCCATCATGCTGGCATGGGATGTACTGAGAAGGGATCCTGGGAAAATCAAAACTGACAGCTGCAAAATATGAATATTAAAATAAAGGCAAGGAGACCTCTGCTCCAGATGGAATATAGGGACACGCCTCTGACCTTTTGCTGCTGAACCTGCCTGCCCTCTGGAATTGGCAAGCTGCAGTGGCAGCGGTCTGCAGCCCTCCTCTCATATCCCTTACTGGCTCCTTACTGTAATTTATAGAAAGTCTCCACTTACTGCAACCTGCCAGGCACTCAAAAACAGCATGAGAAACAGGTCTTTCGCTACTGCCAGTTTAGAAGGCAGCAGTGAGGATGTGTTAAGGATTATGCTCTTTTGACAATCAGTGGAAGGCAGGTGCTGAACCAGCTGAGACTTCTTGGCGACTTTGTTAGGCAAAGACTGAGTAAGGATTCTCACCCACCAGGCTGCCCTTACTCTGCTCTCTGACCATGTGATTTATCTGAGCGTCCCATTTCCTTCAGTTCCTAAGCAAATGAGTAAATATTCAATTATGTAAAAGGATGGATTTGGCTTGAAGAATTCTGCACAGTGACTCATGCTTCCATGAGTAAATTCCGTCCTTTAGAGAGCAAGACAGTCATGTATTCTGTTTTGTCCAGTGACAGTTTGGGAAGCTGCTACAAGAAAAAACGTTTTCTTTAGCTTCATATAGAATGCGTAATCCTTTGCCCTTGTGCTAGCAAACATAACTAGCCTTGTTGGGTGAACAGAGAAACTGATGAAACTTGGAAGTTCTGAGTATTGAAACATCAGCTAGAAAAACCAGATTGCAATTTAAAAAACAAAAAAAGGTCCAACAACAGGACACTGGGGAAATAAAATCTTCAGAAAATGACAATTATTTACACAGGTTTCCATATATTTTGCCCTAGTGCACACTTACAAATAGTAGGCTGCAGAAATACAGATGTATAAAACACCCGGAAATGAGAATTGCATCAGCTAGCACATCACCCCACCCCAGCCACTTGCCACAATGACAGTGCAAAGAAAGAGAAGCAGCAAAACAGATCTCTGCAATAGCAGTGCCCTTATTGTAACATGAATGCACGGAAACGTAGGAAGAGGGATCCAGTGGTGTTCAGACTGTGGCTAATCAGTTATGTGTAGTGATACCTGTTAGTGCAAGCCAAAGTGAAACTCATCCTTCAGCTTTTAGTGTTCTTAGGACAGTTCAAATGAGGCTGAGGAAGGGATAATCTTCCCTGGAAACACATTTCAGACATTTTCACCACTCTAGCTTCAGCACTTCCCACTACTGCAATGGAAGGTAACAGTGAAAAAATAACAGGAAGAATAAAATTCCTTATGTATACAAGCGAGGAAAATCGACCCCATCCCTACAGTCAAAGTCAGTCACTTAAAAGCAATCACAACAAACCTTGCCTCCATCTTCCATGTGCAAGAACAATACCTTTCATTTGCTCATCTCATTCTGTGGTTTTTTTTTCATGAGTCTGTCAATCATGCCAGATGACTGCTCACCTCCTGAGCTTCCACTGCTGCTCCTAAGATCATAAAGGACACACAAACAGAAAAATTTGGCATTTGCAACCTTCACATTTTTGTAAGCCAGGCTAGTTAACACTAGCATATTAAAACCTGTAACTTATTTTTAACGAAACAAGGCTTCTATCTGCTGACCATCACTGAAGACAAATTGGGACCATAATGGTACTGAAACATCCTACTCAGTTTGCTCTGACCAACTGTATTAAAGGCAGGCCCTCTGGTATTTGAATAGGTACTAGACAGCTAAGAGGAACCTGATGCTCTAAGTTACCCTGTGTTATAAATAATGGAGATTTGGTCTCACTTCTGTTCTCAGTAACAAGCAGCACAAACACGAGCAAGTAAGATTTTACTAGAGCCTATGCCCCAAAAACCAAATCCAATTTTATTTGCCTGAGCCACAGAATTAGAACTGTCCTACCATACCAACATTTTTATCTTAAAAACTTTGGTTTCACCATGACAGTCGTAACAATTCTGTGATTCTGTGATTCTGTGAAAAGTACCATTTGATCTATGCTAGTTACATATTTAATGTACCCTATCCAGCCAGCCTTGTCTTATCTTACATTCAGAATCTTTGGAAGCCAAATTTTTTATTGGGAGAAAATGTTTATTGGTGTTTTTCTGTCAGTTGTTTGTTTTCTATCCTTCCAGACAGACACTAGCTCTTACAGCGTTGTGTAATGCTGATGTCTAGAACTGGATGAGATGTTCACGCCCCCCCCCACACAGCATCAATGTGAATTCCTGGGATGCAGAACTTAACTTCCTTAACTGCTGACGGAACAAGGTGCTCAGCGAACCCCACGTAATACAGAACAGCACAGCTACATGCTACGGCTGCCTTCTGTTCTGCATGCAGGTGGCGTTAGGGCTGCTCAGCAGCACCTTCCCCTCTGTCCCACAGCTCCTGCAGCCCACCCTGCTCGCCTCACAGCAGTCACTCGTCCCCCCAGCGCCAGCAATGCACAGAGCACTTCTGGTTTTTGCAACCAACACGTCCATTGGTGAAAGGACCCGTCTTTATGGTGAGAACCAAAACTCTGTGTTTCTGGCTTGAGACTGACGTACATCTCTCCTTATCCTATTTTTCAAGCCTTTTCAGATGTTTCCTCAGCTGCGTTTCTTGTTTCTTTGGTTTCACTAACAGACTCCCAAAGAAATGAGGCACCGTCCCCATCAGGTCGCCATGGCAGAACATGGCTGGGATGTCAGTGAGGTGTCACAGCAGCAGCAAGTCCCTTCACTTGCAAAGTGCGAGCCTTACACACAATAAGATGCACCCAAGGGCACATAAATGGCACGGGTCGCCGAGAGGGGTGGTGCAGGCCAACCCCGTACCATATGGCGGCACAGGGCACGCTGTGCGGATCCCCTCAGACGGGCGCCCACACGGAGGGCAGCGCAGCGCTCACTACACCGCTCTCAGCCCCACAGCGGGCGCGCGAACACTGACCGATACGCGCCGTTCTGCCGCCGCCCGCCCGCTCCGCTCCCCCTCCCCCGCCGCCTGCCACCCTCCGCCCCGACGTGTCGGCGGGCACGTCCCCATCTCCGCGTCCCGCCCGCCGCACGTCAGCCGCCCGGCCCTTACTTAAGGCGACGGCCGCCTCATCCGCCCCGCCACGACCGCCGCCGCGCTGCAAGGGAAAGATACCGGGTAGGTGCCGGCCGGGGCGTTCGCTGAGGGGGAGAGGTGAGGGAGGGGAGCCGCTCGGCGGAAGGTGCGGTGGGCGCTGGCTCCCGCGCGAGGCCTCGAGCCGCGCCCGCATCGCCGAGCACCCAGCTGCGATTCCTCTCCTCGCTGCCCGAGTGCCTGTGTGCCCTGCTGGGAAGCGAGAGCTTGGCACGTGGAGGTTACGGCCCTCTAGGCACGTCGATGGCTTAAAAAAAATTAAAAAAAGTGAGACTGGAGAGCTGGTAGCCGTACTCGGGAGTATTATTATGTCCTGGGGACACGAGGAGCAAGGTGCCTTATGCAGGATGGAGGTTCTGCTTGGAAACAAATCCATAAAGTAGACTTTGAGGAGCACAGCGTTTCTGCGAAGGCCTTGCGAAGGTGTTGTGTAACTTCAGCTCCGAAAAGGCTTGAGACATAGAATACCGGTTTTTCAGGGCAGCGGGACTGGAGGTTGGCAGGCTGTACTGTCTGTAGAAGCACTAAAATGGCTTCCTTTACCTACATGTGACATGGATGGTCGCTGAGAGCATTCTGCTAATGCTGCTGGAGTGCCATCCAGCTATATCATCAGTACTTCTCAGGCTGTGTTTGCAGGAACAATCTTAAATGGTGGATTGGCAACAGCAGTTCAGCTTTTAACCGTTTGGTCTTATTGCCACACACCTTAGGCATGTAATTTAGACGCATTTTCCTACTATCTTTTATCATCTTATTTTACTATCTGCTTGTTGTGAACATTCCAGTGTCTGGAAGCTCCAAAGCCTGCAGAAATAACGCACTGCTTTTCTTTCAGCTGTGCACCATGTCTCTCAAGGAACATCTCATCCACAGTGTCCACACAGAGGAGCACCCTCATGCCCACAATAAGATCAGCGTGGTTGGTGTGGGTGCAGTTGGAATGGCTTGTGCCATCAGCATCCTGATGAAGGTAAGTGTCAAGTGAGAATGAAGCAGTGCAGTTCAGACTACCTGAAACCTCAAAGGGTGGGACAAGAAGTAATCTCCCTTACTAGACTAATTGAGCTAGCATGTATGACGACCTTTTGGTTGTAATTCCTTTACTTGAGCCTGAAAAGAAGCAGCAAATTTCAGCAATTTCCTGCTGATGGCTTGTAGTTCTTCTAAACCAGGTTTTCTCCAGTATCAGATGCAATATGCTCTTAGGAGCTGTATTTACCATTGGCTGACTTCCAGATGCCCTTCTAAGCAGAAGCCATCTAACATTCTAGGCATACAGAAAAAGTAAGAACTCAGGAGTCATTTTGTCTGAAGCTGAGAAAAGTAATGGAATAATTCTTTGAAGAGTGAATTGTAAAAAGAGGTCCAAGGCAGTCTGAATTGTCTTCCGCACTGCATTATTACATTGAAAATACTGTGGCAACACCAGTCTTGTTTTACTTAATTGCAAACTAGGTTGCTTATGAACAAGTATTAAGTTATTCTTCATCACTGTCCTGCTAAATTGTCCAACTATTTGACATACAATGTAGATATGAAAGGTATACAACTAACTCAAGTGGATATCCCAGGAGACTAATTTAAAAATGCAATTTGGGAGGAAATTAAGTCATGATGAATTCAGTTGGTTAAATTGATCGCTACTCATAAAAGAATCATAACTTCACAGTTTTCTCTGAGTAAATAACTCAATTCGTAATAAACGGAACTCTTTAATGCTGGTCTCACACAGGAGTTGGCAGATGAACTTACCCTTGTTGATGTTGTGGAGGACAAGCTGAAAGGAGAAATGCTTGATCTCCAGCATGGCAGCCTCTTTCTCAGAACACCAAAGATTACATCTGGCAAAGGCAAGTAGTTGGTTCCAATGGAGTCACCTATTTCTAGTCGATAGCGACATCAAACCGGCCATCCACGTCTAGCACTTGTCCTGTCATCCTAATCATGAGGGATGCTAGCTTCATTTCTGTTCCTACAGAAACAGTATTCAGGTGACACAGTTTCATGCATCTTTTTAAGGTTGGTCCAACTAGTACTTTCAGTACAGAAAAATAAATTTCTTAAGTACCCATGAATCTCTAAGAATTTCCCAGGCAGTTAGCTTCTGAATCCTTTGCTGGTTATTTGTCAGCTATAAATGGTGGACGGCTTAAAGCTCAATGGTAGCTTGACCAGGGCAAGTAATAGGCAGTCTCACACCCTAGTAAATATGTGGCTCCAGCATCCACACGTAGTAAATGATGAGTACAGTGCCTTCTTGCTTCTCCTCCTATGCAACTGTTCCACTAGAGGCCATCCCAACAGCTACCCTGGATGCCCACCAATGGCTGACAAGTATGAAATACTGTTAGTCAATTTCTGCTTAGTAAGACTTGAACGTGCTTTTAAGGTTGCCACTTGCAGCGATAAACTTTTTACAGAAGCAAAAAACAACCCTCAAACTTGGGAGTTTTAGATATCAATGCTAAAAGCAACTGGACTCCTGAACCGTAAATAGAAAGAGGTCACGTTTGACACGCAGCCTTTTGTTTGCAGATTACAGCGTGACTGCACACTCCAAGCTGGTCATTGTCACTGCTGGTGCCCGTCAGCAAGAAGGAGAAAGCCGTCTTAACTTGGTCCAACGCAATGTCAATATCTTCAAATTCATCATTCCCAACGTTGTGAAATACAGTCCTCACTGCAAGCTGCTGATTGTCTCAAACCCAGGTTTGTCTCGTGTTGCTTATCAAGAGATTCGGTTTAGAATACTATTTTCTTCAGTATAGTGGTGTCAGTATATCAATATAGCCAAGCATAGGTTTTAGTAAAGTAGCTATGCCAACTGAGTGCATAACAAGAAGTGTCATCTTCCTTCTCCACACTCAGCAAGTTGATTCTTTGAGAAACCAATTAGGCTCCCTCCAACTTTGGGCTGCCAGTTCAGCACAGGACAAAGTAGGGAGCACTGGTAATTATATGCATAGCAGCATCTTAATTTTGCATTTAAAATAGTGCTCATGTTAGCCCACTGCTGGACCTGGTGATGAGCATTGCTTCACTCTCTGTGCCACCTGGCATGCACATAAAATCCCTACAAATAAGCAGAAGATACTACCCCAGATATCAAACTGCTTGTGACTGGCACTTATCCTCCCTGTTCTACTTACAGTGGATATTTTGACTTACGTGGCCTGGAAAATCAGTGGCTTTCCTAAACACCGTGTTATTGGTAGTGGCTGCAATCTGGACTCAGCCCGTTTCCGCCACCTCATGGGAGAAAAACTGGGCATCCATCCTCTGAGCTGCCACGGGTGGATTGTTGGAGAGCATGGAGACTCCAGTGGTAAGGGCAAAACCTGGCTGTTACACAGAGCTTCTTCTCATTTATTTTTTTTATTATTATTATTTTTTTTTTTTGCAAGAAACATAATCTGCAAGGGCTACACAAGAATGCTGCTCAGAAACTTATGCACTGCAGGAACTTAAGAATGCAAGTCCTACTTTAAGTCTTCTACAGCAACAGAGTAACCTTAGATGATCTATATTTGACCTGAGTTACTCTGCTTAGAAAAGGTCATTACTGTAACCTAAGGAGACTAAAAATGTCTAGGCTAAGTTGTTCTCATAACTCTCTAAAAAGCATACTGAAGAAGCAAGAGGGTGAAGATCCCGGCAAGAGACTCCCAGAGATTCCCACTATATCTAGAGGGAATCACTCAGTTGTCTTCACTACTTCAGGAGCCATATTTAAGAATGGAAGTGTGAAGTCTAGATGAGAACAAGAGAAAGAACAATACTCTTCTCACTTAGTCTGCACTTCTCTAGCAACAGCAGAGCAGCACTGTCTGCTTCCTGACACCCAATAGAGTGCATTTGGAATCCATCTTTATTTTGAGGAACTGTTGCAAAGCATGGACTTACTGCCATTTTTAGTTCATGAGTTGTGGGGTTCTTACCCTACAACTTCAATTGGTCTCACATTTTATACTATTTTTGGAATCAAGTCCACGTCTGTGATGTGTCACAAACTAATCCAGGTAGTTCCTACCTTAACTGTTAATCTGAGAATTACATTCTTGTCTTTTGGGAAGATTCTTTACTTTGTGAGGTAATTTAATCTCTCTGCAACTCAGTGCCTGTCTGGAGTGGAGTGAATGTTGCTGGTGTCTCCTTGAAGGCTCTTCATCCAGACATGGGAACTGATGCAGACAAGGAGCACTGGAAGGATATTCACAAGCAGGTGGTGGACAGGTAATACTGCTTTTAGTTCTCCATTGTATGATCTCATGTTGAAGAACATCTCTGAACTGCATTACTGATTTCTGGTTTAGTAAGTGGCCCAAAACGAAGGTCAAATAATGCAGAAATAATACAACTTCAGTGTTTTAAGGACTAACATAGATTTGGCAGTTAACTTTTCATGGTTAGTGAGCTTTAAATAAAGAAAATGTTTTAACTTCCAAGTTTCTAGTGTTAGTGAGGGGCACGGTGTGAAGTGCAAACAGTGCATTTCAGTCCGGTCAGCTATCAGTCAAATCTCCGCTGTCTCCAAATTGTTTAAGGGATCAAAAGCCTTTCCTACAGCTGTCAATTAGTTCCACTGATGCTACTTGTTTTTTAATAAGTAACTTTCACTCTGCAGTGCCTATGAGGTCATCAAACTGAAGGGGTACACGTCATGGGCTATTGGCCTTTCCGTGGCAGATCTAGCTGAAACTATTATGAAGAACTTAAGAAGAGTGCACCCAGTCTCTACAGCTGTTAAGGTGAGCAGCTCTTTCTTGCTTACTTTTCTTTGTTTTAACTGAGAACTAAAAACTTAAGAATCCCGAGGAACAGAGACAACATTCAAATTTCTCTTAAGCTTACTTGAATTTTCCACATTAGAATACTCTCTAAAGTAGACGTGCACAAATCCTAGCCTAACTATCCTTACCTACTTTTCAGGGCTTGCACGGAATAAAAGATGATGTCTTCTTAAGTGTTCCTTGTGTACTGGGCAGCAGTGGCATCACTGATGTAGTGAAGATGATCCTAAAACCTGATGAAGAGGAGAAAATAAAGAAGAGCGCAGATACACTCTGGGGAATTCAGAAAGAACTGCAGTTCTAAAGTTGTCCAAGCAATTCACTATTTGCGGTTTAACGGTTTAGTGGTTTGTCTTAATGTTGCACTTTCCAAGTAGGTCAAATCCTTTGGTGTATTTCAAATAGAACACAAACTAAGATCTGAACAAATGAGTTTCCTAAAGATCGCAATTAGGAAACTATTCTAGGGTTTTCCCTGTCCTCAGACACTTATATTCTTAGCCATAGCTCCAGCCACCTAGTATTGTACAGTGAAGTGGTGTGACATCAATCCAGCATTCAAAGCAGCACTGCCTTTTCCTCACGTTGTCTAAACATTAGCCAGAACAATAACTAACCAGCTAACTAACACAATGTGAAACCAAAGACTATTTTCTTGCAGTCACAGGATTGTCAAACTGATTGACAAACCTTCTCTGCCAGCTGAATAGCTTAAATATTTCACTGTTGGTAGGTCCAAATATTTTCCTAACACTTCTTTGGAACTTGTGTATACCTTTTTTTTAGAGGAACTTATTTTTGTGTACTGTATCGGACTAGTTGTACATTTGTCTCCAAAGCACATTTAAAGAAAAGGTTAAAGTTATATATGCAACAAGACAATGACCTGTAGTACCAGCTCCAACACCAAATAAACCATAAAATGTTTTTCAGCCTCCTGAGTCTTTTTTGAGAGGGCATTCTGGTCCATCGTATTCTTGGCCTTGGAGGCAGTACATCAACAAATGCAGAGGTCTTTGTTTTTCCTAGCATTCTTTTTTAGAAAAACAACAACTAAACATTAAGGCTTGTAAGGTACTGTATGATACACTCTACAATGGTCATAACCTGAGGGTAGAACAAGGCAAGACAAGAGAACCATTGCTAAGCTTACTTAGGAAAACAATCATTAGATGTCAGCAGCTACATCAAACAGTGGTGCCTTGAATTTTTGAGGTTTCCAGCTTTCATCTGTCATAAGGGAGTTTACTTACAAACTCCTGCTGTGAATTATTCTCAATCAGGACACTGGCACATTGCAAGTATCGTGAAAGAATGGTTAAGCTGATACCACATGGGCTGTTTGTGAAGAAAGTGCATTCAACACAATTCTATAGAGGAAGAAAATATGCAACAAGTTTTATTCAGCTTAAGTCCACCAGCACAAAGATTACAGGAAATAGAAAGTGCATTAATAAAAGCTAGTATTTACCAAAAAGAAAATATATTATTGATTCAAAATATTTTACAGTTGAATGATGCAATAACTTATTCTGGGCACCTACTGATTAAGAGAAAGATCAAGAAAATGGCTGCTTCACAAGTAAATCTAACTTCCCAGTTAAAGTCTGAGAGTTTAGTAGAGATCACTGAGTCCAGCAGTCTTCCTTGCTTTCTGCATTAATGCTCTCAGCTGGAACTGCTTGCGAGACAGAAGACGTACATGCTGCAAAGAAATAATAAGAAGAGCTGGCTGGTAAAAATGGTAACTCTATAGCGATCCAAGTTTTGAAAGCATGACCCAATGAGATGTCTGTTTTGGGGAATATTAAATGTGTTGGTTCATTAAATGGCTTTTTCTTGGCTTAGAATGACTTGCTACCATATACAATCACTATAGTGTATTTTTATAATTTTAATAATCAGATCCTCACATTCCTATCAGAGAAGTCATACGTATTCTAAGGTGAATCAAAGACAAATACAATTCCCATAGCATCATTTCTTTTAGTAGAAGCTGAACAGAATTAGCAAGCTACATAAAAACAAAGTATGTCTCTACTTAGGACACCGTCCACTGAACGTTTAAAGCAAACCTGAAGTGGTAATGAGGTGGAATCTCACCAGTTAGAAAGGGACCTGACTGGCAACTCTGGTTACTACTCTTGGCCAGGGGACCAAGTGAAGAGTGTTACACTTCGACACACTGATCCTTTCATATCCAATGGCTACACTAGTTACTAGACATTTTATGAAGTTCTAGTCTCCATGTTAAGTGTTCTTAATAAATTCAAAAGTTCAAAATAGAAATAGATATGAAAGAAAACTCTAAGCATTAAGAAAAACAAAAAGAATAAGTGACCTAAGTTCTCTACTAAAGGCACAAAATGCATGGGCTTCTCAAGAACAGCTCTTCTTTTTCTTCTGTGAGCCTAACACTCCAGTGCCTGCTGCAAGAATGGCATCAACACACTGCAAGTGGAAAGCTGACAGTTCTCTAGTCACCTTTAAAATTGGTTTCTCCACAATCAGTAGCTCAGACCAAAGGAAAGTGTACATTGACATTAATAGTAAATAACCTCTATATATCTATAATGCTTTTAAATTAGCCCATCCTAATCCTGATATTCTTCTTTTGAGACTCATGTTTCAACCTATATGCACTTACTGTATTTCTTCAGAAAGGACATCATTAACATCAAAAAGCTGAACATAAGAGTTCAAAGTACTTACACACATTTAAAGTGCACATATTAAGAATATCTCAAGAAGCCTACCTTTAAAAAGACATCTAGATCTATCACTCCACGCCTCAATGCTTCCCCAAGATAAAAGATGGTGTCTTCAATTGCATTTTCCTCTGCATACAAGTTCAGGATCTGCTTGTAAAGTGGTGCCGTAGGAATGATAACTTCATCTATGTCGTTATTTTCTGATTGACTTTCCATTTTCTCCAAGGCAGAACTGAGCTCCTCATCCTTCTTTTTGAGAAGCTCAATGTTCTTGTCAACTTCAGCCTAAAAACATTGAAGATTTTTATTTCTTAACTCTCAAGAGCTGAATACCTGCTTCTGCCAAGATGACTTTAGATCTATGAAGAGTTTTAGAAACACTGCTTGATTCTTTTTACTTCTATATTCACCTTCATCATGACTTTCGTAAAAGAACGAGCTAGCAACTTACAGATTTGAGATTCTACCATCGAAAAAGTAAATGCTCTTTTAGATTATAATGCCAATCTATTGCCATTTACAATTTTAAAGAAGGCATGCTAGCAGTCTGAGTATTTTGAAGACACCACATAAGGAAGAACCATGGTTTAAACCAATTAAAGTAATAAAAGCAAAGCGGAAAAAAAAGGGTTTCTTTTGAGGTGTATGTGTTGGAGCAAGAAGTCCTAACTGATTTAGTCATGTCTTATATGGAAGGTAGCTCGTACATTTCTGCCTTTTTGTCACATATCAACAGTTCTATTATGTCCCTCATTTCACCAATTACACGCTGCATTTACTGTGGTCACATCGTGGATTTACACGACACAATGGTACTTCCTGTTCTTTGTTCCTCATTCATAACTGCAAATAGTCACTTAAAAAAAAACACACACAGAATTTGAACATGAAGCTGATTGTTTCAGAAACTGGTCATCAGTCCCAAAACCTTACCCCAAGCAGTAATGCAAGGAGCAGACACAGGATGTGGAAGTTAGGCCTTCATTAAAACTCTGCAGCCATTTCTGAGCACGAGGAATAGGAAAGATTCTTGTTCAGAAAAAATCTGAAGTTACAAAGGAAGCTGTGACTAAAATCAGTGTGTCTGCAGTATGACACTGAAATGTTCTCCAGCACTACTGTCATGCACTATTAGCTAGAAAATGACAAAGAAGTACTCCTATACCACTTATCATCTCGGGGGGGCGAGCACTGATGCTGTTCCTCTGCTGCTAACAGTAACATTTCTAAGACATCAGACAGTGCATCTTAGGATCACTGGGATTTCCATCTTTCATCTGTGTAAACACACGCACCTCAATTTGGAAAGAAAATACCCACTTCAAAAGCAATACACTCTCATGCTGATACAGATCAGCGTTTCAACTCAGCTTACCACTTCTTGATCGAGACGAGTTACCATCTCTTCCAGTTTCTGGTGTCCTTTCTTCAGGTCCTCTTCCGTGCGCTTCAAGGCATTGAGCTCAGCCTGAGCACGATCCATTTCTTCTTTCATCCGCCATCTCAGTTTATCACTGACTGCTGAAATAAGGGAAGCTCTAATGGTGTCTTCACTGATTGTTCCATCTCTACTGGGTCCTGTGCAAGAAAATTCACCAGCACACAATGAACTCTCAGTTCTGCACCAGCTTCAGTACAAAGCCAGTTTGGAAAGAGCAGTGTACAGAAAACTTCAACAAGACCACACACCTCAGAGAATCCTTATAACATCCAAGGAATTGTTTGGATCTCCACTGCTGAACAGAACAACACTGCATAAATCCATCTTTATTCCCTACACCTCTTATATTATTCCTATATGCTTTCTAGCACACAAAGCTTACATAAAGCCATGTATTTGGGAAAATAAATCTATGCAACTGACAAGAGTTACTATGAGAAAATTTACATTGTGCTTACTAACCATCAATTTCTTCTGAAAATTAAGGAAGCATCACATGTTGACAATTACTAATGTTACTACTTCTTACATACAAATTGTACCAGCACATGTATAATTTCACCAGCACATGTGTAATTTCTTAAAGCTAAAATGAACTACTACTGAGAAAAGAGACTGAATAAATAAAGTACTGCAAAGATAGGCTCGTGAAAATGCAAATGGCACAAGAGTTGACCTGCTCTACAGTTCTGGCTTAAGCAGTTCAACCTGCTGCCAGTCAACATGACCATTTTTAGCATTTGGTCAAGTATCAGAATCAGCAGCAGAAGCTGTCAAACTGCACCACACATATAAACTCAAGAATTTAGCACCACTACTTCTTATGGAAAGGAGTAAAGAACAGCATTTTGTGCACTGGCAAGTAAAACTTAAATCAAGCCAGACGTAAACCATGAGGGACAAAGAGTTCATTCACAGTTTAGGACTGTAACTGTAAGGCAGCCAATTGTAAACATACATCTTCCTAATCCAAACAAAAGGTCTGATTTCACTTTAAGAACAGCATTAGCATGAATTCAGCTACTGTTTAATTTATCTAATGAATTATTCTCTATGCCAGAACCATCAATCAATTCTACTTCTTTTTGTCCTCCCCAGTCTCTCTCACTCTTGGATATTTTATGCAAAGTTCACTTTGTCATTAAAGCAGGACACAAAAAAATCACAACACAACTAATGATTAAAGTTCACATGTAAGTGCCAACAGACCAGAAAAAGGTCTTTGCACGCAGATCATCAGTTAGATTTTATATATCTTCCTAAAGAGCATGAACCCTTAGCATTTTCTGCCACTTCCATAATTAGTGCAGCTTGGGGAAGACTTTGTGGCAGAGAGCCAGTAAATCCAGAGAGCACTGAAACCCTTAACCTTTACCAGGCAGAGTCTGGTTTCAGAACTGACCTTAGAGAATCAGACTCGTATCTGAATCAGATCATTAGTGGCACACAACCGAACTGAATGAGAAAAAAAACTATTTGAAAAAATAATTTAAAAACTGAAGCAAGTCTGAGTATTTTTGTCCAACTCAAAATAAGCTCACTGAAGGAAACACTCCGGCACCATACATACAGCTTTGCAAGTTGTAGCTCCCTGTAAGCTCCCAGTAAACTGGCACAGTAAACCATAGTTCAACAGTGGGGAAAAAAAAATCTGAATAGGAAAGAAACATTTGCAGTCTCAAGGAAAATAAGTTCACTGTAAATACACTGGATGACTATTGAGGCATCTCCACATTTCATCTGGTGTGGGAGAAACCACAGTCATGCACCTGCTACATCTTAGTTAGCTGCATCTAGTGAATCTGACTTGTGTTAAATTGCTACTACAAAATCTGGCATTACAACATGGTACCAGATGACCTAACAGAGGACTTCTGAAGTATTCTGTAATACCTGGCATATACTCCACCCCTCTTCATCTTCACTGAGAATGAAAAGGAAGAAAATAAATGAAATGTGACATCTACTTTAAATTAACTCTTTACACACAAAAGCAAAACAGGATTTGTTTCCAGAGAGTGACATTGTGGAAAGCCAATGTTCCCTAGAAAGGTTCCCAACACTTTTCTGTATGTCTGACAATGAGAGCCAGCATGGATTATCAATCCTCAAGGACCCAACGACCCCACAACAGTGAGCAATACTTGGCTTTCTTGTAGGTTGTGTGGTAGCCACAACTCATGTCAGAGTGGAAACAACAGCTGAAATGACTTTCAGAGAACGCTTCTGTAATACACAAATCTGAAAGATGATGGACATGAAGGATGGGATCAGGCACAAAAAATAAGAATGATCATTTCCTGTAGTTTCCAAATTCTGTAACACAACAATTCCTCAATATTGTTAAGAGTAAAACTAAAGCATTCACCTTTCTTTGCCAATCTATGAGCTTGCTTTGTTCCCAAGGCAAACTAAAGCTTCAAGGGGGAAGAGCATATATAAATAACTGGGAGTTCACACATGAAATTACAAACCTGTGAATACTCTTTTAAATTACAGAGCAAGAGATTATGAACACTTTATACTCTGAAAAAAGACACAAATGTCTGTGTCCTTACCATGCAACTGTTTCAAAAGGACTGTCCAATTGCAAAGTTATGCACCTTCCTACTAGAGAACACTTTCCTGTGGTTCCCTATCCATCACACATACCCATATTATAAATGAGACAGAGCAGAATCACAGAATGGCCAGGGTTGGAAGGGACCTCAAGGATCGTGAATCTCCAACCCCCTGCCACATGCAGGGCCACCAACCTCCACATTTAATACCAGACCAGGCTGCCCAGGGCCATATCCAGTCTGGCCTTGAACACCTCCAGGGACGGGGCATCCACAACCTCTCTGGGCAGCCTGTTCCAGCACCTCACCACTCTCTCTGAAAGAATTTCCTCCTGACATCCAACCTAAATCTTCCCTCCCTCAACTTAAAACCATTTCCCCTTGTCCTGCAGTTATCTACCCTTCCAAAGAGTTGATTCCCCTCCTGTTTGTAGGCTCCCTTTAGGTACTGAAAGGCTGCAATGAGGTCACCCCGCAGCCTTCTTTTCTCCAGGCTGAACAAGCCCAGCTCCCTCAGCCTGTCTTCATAGGGGAGGTGCTCTAGTCCCTGATCATCTTCGTGGCCCTCCTCTGGACTCTCTCCAACAGCTCCCTGTCTTTCTTGTACTGGGGGCTCCAGGCCTGGATGCAGTACTCCAGATGGGGCCTCACAAGAGCAGAGTAGAGGGGGGCGATCACCTCCTGGCCACCCCAGAAACAATGCTAGTGTATTTTGCTAGTACAGGATGACTGAGCAGCAGAATGGGAAAATATGAATCAATGCTCTTGGTTTCACTGCTTACAGGAGGTAAGAAGAAAGTAAAACAAGGAGCAACAGCAAAGAGGCAGAAAACAATAGACTTAGGTAAAAGGCCTACCAAATATGCACTGAAAATCTCAGCTTCAGGACTTTCAAAATAAATAAAGTATAAATAATGAGTAAATAAAGCAAGTCCCATAGACAATTAAGCGAAGACAAAAGCATTTTAAAAAGCAAGACAAGAAAGAGCAGTACAGACAATCAAAAGACACCTACAGTTTAAGAGTGAAAGGAAAAAAAAACCCTTCAGTTGCTTATATACACTGTTTTTCAACATATTCATAGAGCAGACAATGCACTGCACATAATCAGGAATTTTATGGGTTCCTGAGTGAAAAAAATACGAAGAACATAAGAAGTGTCTTCTTCTGGGTAACATCTTCTTCCCCATTAAAAAAAAAAAAAAAAAAAATCAGTATTTTGGAAGGCTGGATTTAAGAACAATAAATTCCTTTTCTCACTGGTGCTCTTTATGCATCAATTACAGTGGGAAGCTTTGCTTTGATGAAATAGTTACTCACCAACAGTAGTCACAGGGGGCTGAGAAGGATAGTATGGAACGTTAGTGGTAGGTGGGAATGGAACACCAGCTGGGTAAGGATAGTTCGGGAAGCTGCTTTGACAAAGAAACACAGGCTGAAGTTATTTAATTACCAGTAAAACTTGATCCATGTCATCATGTTAAATATTCATTCATATCATGTTTAAACTACAGGCCGAATTACACTCTTTTCCTGTCCCCTTTAACATCTCTCACAACTTGTAGTTCTGACACAATGTATGCTGATATCATTTTAACTGAAGCCCTACCTACTTATTTGCTGGTCAATCACGTAGATCATTCCAAATTCTCAACAGGCTGCCTTTCAATATCTAAAGTGCCCTTCTAAAACCCAGAAGTACCCAAACCAAATTTTACAGGAGACTTTGATTGAAGTGCTTCAAGTAAAAGAGAACATGCTGCATGCAGAACACACCATGAGCACTTCCAATAGGTACACTTAGGAGGAAAATGTCTGCCACACCACCTCTCTTTTTTTTCACTCCTTAAAGCATGCTCCCAGTGCTTACAGTTCCTTTGCTTTTCAATACCACAGTGTTATGTACTACAGCAACTCCTCATATTATCCTAACAGAATCAGGACATTAGGATGTCCATAATTAAAAAAAAAAAGGTACAAACTAGAAAACAGGCAGCATTTATTTGTCAAGAAAGAATGCTATTTGCTAAGAAAGAACGCTAATAGTGAGTGGCAGAGCTGATGCACAAGCTGCTCCTCTTCTAATTTCCAAAGAACACTGCAGAAAGCAACAGTTTATTTCAAACTACAATTGAAGTCACTACTATATTTCTGAGGAGTTAGTTCTGTTGGACTCATTTTCAGTTTTTAATCTCTGTGAAACAAGACCTAGCACTGGCAAGAACAAAACACATCAAGATTCATCTTAATCCAGTAGCTGCTTTGTTCAATTATTTGAGTTGCTCATGACCCAACCAATGCTATCAATGCTGTTAAGAAAAAAAAAAAACCAACAACTTTTAGGAATGTGTATCTTTATACAGCATATGAGCACAACTACCTCATAAAACTAATTATGTAAGTGAACCAAGAGAACATGCAGGAATTAGGTAATCATTCTTCAAAACATAACTGTCACCCAGCTGTATGATAACTGAAGTAAGCAACACTAAGAAAATGAAATCTTCCCAAACTTTCTCTTGGTCCTTAACAAAGAGTTCAGTCCTCTCTTCTACACATAAAGCTATCACGATAATTACATGATAAACACCAAGATCCAAATCCATGGTAATAAATAAATAAACAAATGGAACAGAAATAAGACTAGATTCTGTTCAGTGAAGCCCCCCGTTATGTCAGTGATGATGAAAAGTGCTCAAAGTGGCTCTTACCTTGGGTTTGTAGTGCTTCCTGGTGGATAGGGAGATATTCCTGGCATGCCAGGCACGTAGGAAGCTAAATAAAAGAATGATTTTATGTATTTCTGCTTTTCAGAATTTTACCACATACAAAGATCACACCAGTGAGAAGCATTATGCTGTGATACTATGCTTCTCAAAAGACTGAACAATATTTATTAAGATATGAATTTGAAAGAGCAGTAACTGTACTGAGTAAAGTATGCCTGCTTAAGGAAAAGTATCTGCAGGAAGGGAACTCAAACAGGAGGCACGTAAAAGATGACAGACGTGACTCTGTTTTTAGATAATAGCTGAGAAAAATAAGATAACCTTCCCAATGAGCCACTGTTCTCTACTCTGCTCATTAAATAACAAGCACATCATTGAAGTAGCTTCAGAATAGACAAGGGTAGCAGTCAGTTAGCTGTTTAACAACCAGATGTTATTCAGTGATTTCTTCCATTTAGAAATCTAAATAGTTCTAAAAAACTTTTACCAACAAACACGCCTTAGCAATTTTATGTTTCTTCTTAGAAAGCTGACAATTCTATTATAAAAATTGCATTTTCAATGTATTTATTGCTGATTAGTAGTAATTATAGGAGCATTACATCAAACACAGGTGTTATTTTTTTCCCCCCTTTTTCTTATTTTTGTTGAAGTCTCCCTAGCTATTTTCACCTTCTAAAACTGCAAATGATTCAGGGTTTTTATTTCTCAAAGTGCACCTAGAACTTCAGACAAACTGTCTATAAAATAGATTTTTAAAAAAGACTACACTAGTAAAACTAAGTAGCTATTAATCATGTAAAATCCAGAAACACTGTTTGTAAAGTTACTTCCAATACACCAGCCTTCAATGACTACAAAAGAACAAAGCAGTGATGTTTCAGCTGATGATCCTCATCTTCCTTAAAGCACCATACAGGTCACAGTCCCCACCAAAACCATACTTGTAGTGACACCTGCTGTTCTTGGAAAACTCAACAGCTTGTTCATTGAATCACCTGGTGCTCTTACAACACCAGACAAGCCATAAAGCCCCACGCACTTACCTTTAGCCAATTATCTCCACCGGTCCCATCTAGTTATTCCTCTTTGGTCCCACTTGGTTATTTGTTTGTGGCTCTCCCTCGCCAATACAAGCATTAATTTTGCCCCCACCTCCACACAAATTCTTCCAGTAGTTCAAGTACAGCACAAGTGAACTACTTGTGAATATCCATCAATGTAGAAAGCCATTTTAGAATGATATTTATCAACCATTGAGGCAGAAAGCCTTTGGTACACACTCTGGAGAGTGAGGATTTGTATAAATCAGCAGCCCAGAGCACTTACTGGTTGGTGGGCCAGTTGCCTGGTACGGTGGGTAGCTGGCTGAAACAGTGGGCCGAGAAAAGACTGGAGGCTCCTCAGCAAACACCACAATCATAACTTGAATCAGTTCCAGCAGGTCTGACTGGGGCTGCAAGGATACACACATCACAAGTTGGTGCCATCTGCTAACAGCTGGTTTTACTGACTGTAACAACAAAATGGGACCATTCCACACGCACACATATACATGTATTTATTGCTATTTATGCTACGCAAACGCTGAACTACCACTCACGTTTATTACATTTATTCCTCCCAATCACTTTTGATAGAACTAAGCCAATTCTACAGTTACGGCCCCGTCAGCACATTTCATCTTTTTTGAAAGTTCACATTTTAGTTAAAATGTCTGAGGCCTGCACTGCTGGATTTAGTTATTAATAAATTCACTCAAAGCCCCAGCAAAGTCTACCTGAAGCAGTCATACAGCACTTCATCTTAATCTGAGATCAATTTCAGCCCAGAGATGCGTCAAAGAATTTGTAGTTCACCTTCAGTAAACATTCTGGTCTCACAGTAAATATTATCTTCAGGTCAGCTCCCTACTAGGCAAGGAAGCCTATGCTGCACTGTTCAATCAGACAGGCTGTCGCTAAAGGCACAATTAACCAGACAACAAAACCCACAGCATTCTGAATGTTAAGATATTAAAAATAACAAGCACTTGTTTCAAAGGAAAAAAAAATCTGGATTAATATCTCAGAAAAAGAGAGTTATTTTTCTTGTTACAGATTAAATTGTAATTTTGTAATTGTAAATTAACAAGCTGAATTTCCCTCTACTTACGTATTTCCACTCATGCAGGTAAGGAAGGTATATCTTTCCATTAGCATCAACATGCTTCCCAGTTTTTATTGTCATTGAGCTAGTGGGTTTAACAAAACAGATTGGGGGATTGAAAGGGTAGGTGTCCAGCAGCCACAAGCAAATGGGGATATTGTATATGTTACCTAGAAAGATGATTTGAAAGATTTTAGGAGTGCTGTCCTTTTATATTCAGATGTTTAAAGCATATATAAAGTACCAAAAAGAGTACTGAAATATAAACAGAAATTAGAGAGCTGCACAAGCACAGAGCAGCAGTGATACGCACTACAGTTTGGTTCCATAACAAAACCAGAAACAAATATTTAAAATACAACACCGTGACAAGTGAAAGCTTTCACAAAAATGGTGATCACTGAAGTAGTGTAACTGAAGCATTACGAATATACACAGCTTCTCACGTGATTCCGTAGAATAAATATAACAAGCAATAAATATAACAAGCATAACAGTGACTATATTAATAATAAAGGCATACCTCTGTAAGGCACAGGAATAGTTCCACTGAGGCTCATCAACTCTCTAGATGAACCGTCGTTAAAAACTGAAAGGGAGCAGAGGGCATTTTGAACACAAACCTATTTGCTGTGTCAATCCCTGTGCAGGCGATAGCCTGTCTACTTGTTAATGTACATTTTCAGAAGTCACGTGTGAACACACATACACAGATACACGCTGTATCAACACAGCTTGAGAAGTTCTGCTCTTGCACATCTCCCTGGCAAATGGTTGCCTATAGTCAGAATACTCCTTATGAGTAACATATTCCTGAGAGATGCTTTACTAATTATCGACAAACTACCTTTACTGCAAATAAAACTGCTTCCTTCTTTACAGCTGAAGTAACACATGAATTTTCTCATTTCACCCTACCAACCAGCTGCTGTTGGCTCTGTGCTCAAATCTTTCAAGGCAGCTTTGGAAGAGACAGGTAACAGAAATGAGCTTCTTGCTACAGCTCAGTGCTATTCTTAATTCTTAATCTTCATTCAAACTTGCATACTTTAAAGCACTGTCACAACTGTTCATTTTTAGTGAAGTATTTACATTAACTTACAATACTTTTAAAACAGACAGAACTGTACATGTATCTTTGCATCACAGCAAATCTGAACTTGTAAGATATCAGCAATCTCCAGGGCTCTCAGCAATAGGACATATCCGAGTGACCAAATGGAAAAACATACCACCTCCTGGCACCTTTCTGTATTACTGAGTCTATTTCAGAAAATTAATGTCTGTTCCAGGAGAGTACTGACATCAAAGTTCAAAAAGAATAACTTTAAATTCTAAATTCTAGCTTTAACTCCCTATTCTCCACAAAAACTATCAGATACATCTTAACAATGAAAATCTGATAAGAAGAACTGGCTCAAAGCCTTACCATATGAATCCATAACAGGCTTGAGGTCCTTGTACTGAGAAATGACACTGTTTGTCTCTTGTATAGTTAGG
The DNA here is from genome assembly GCF_026119805.1 of Tympanuchus pallidicinctus. Taxonomy (NCBI): domain Eukaryota; kingdom Metazoa; phylum Chordata; class Aves; order Galliformes; family Phasianidae; genus Tympanuchus; species Tympanuchus pallidicinctus. The sequence continues at coordinate 11,906,424 of NW_026294747.1, forward strand.
TCTCTGTACTTATACTGGAACACAAAAGAGAAAAGAAGTCATTAGAGCCTAAAGATGCAGTGTAAATTGCTTTTTATTTCACAGAATAGCCTCTGTTTATGGAAGTTACCCATGGGCATTCTTCAGCACTCTTACTTTTGAGTGAGATTTTATTATTATTTTTTTTTTTACATAATCAAACCAAACACTCCATTAACACCTTGAACAAGGCATTAGGATGTTTTCATTCTTAAATAAGAGTCCACAGATCAAGTTCTGGGGAAAGCTATCACATTTCATTCATATTCTGCCATAATCAACACTGCATTTTAAGCAAAGGCAAGTGTTGGGACAAAGCATTTATCAGAAGTTAGTTACCAGCATCATGCAAGGCACACATTAGAAGAGGCCATACTACAAAAACTGGTTTCATCCCCTTACTTTCATCTCAGCACAGACCTGAAGTCTCAGAACTATGACCCACAGACAAGAGGAGATGCTCCTGGCTAGCAGAGAGCTGTTTCACCACATGGTGTGGATCTTCACCCTTGTGGCCTTTCTTCTCGCTAATAACCACTAAAACCTAACTATGAAGCCCCTTGCCCATGCTCAATGCATTTCCAAAGAAGGCAACCAGCAGGTGGCTCAAGGAAGGGATGCTGTCTAGTCCACCAGCCATGGTAGGAAGACAAAGGGCCCTGCAAAAGGTGATGCCTGATACCCAACACTGCATGCCCTGCAAACAAAACAAATGAATTCCAACACTCTCCAAGAGCAGAGGAATATAGATCATTACAAGACTATCTTTTTCTGGGTTCATTTAGTCAATAACTGAGGATGGATAAGAAATATTAAAACCTCTTTGGAAAGAGCAACACCCTGGTGACTTCAATAAAGATAACTACAATTGATTCATTTAAACACAGTTTTTTTCCTCCTGAAGTCTCAGACAGCAAACACACCTTCCCCATTTTACCTATCAGGAAACAGAGCAGAGAGACGAAGCTGTCCGGGATCAGCCAGCAGGCAGATGCTGATATTTGTGTTCACTCAGAGTAAGGCCTTTTGCTGTATCACATACTGAGGGATTCCTATAGGAAGTACCACCAAGCTTCCCTCAATAGAACAGAGCACGTAACTATTGGTGGAAAATGAAGGCAAGTGGTGAAATAGTAACTTTGTTTTTCCATCAGGTGCAAAAAGTTCCCCCCACTTTTCACTGGGCTGACAGGAAGCCAGATGCCACTTGTGGTTTAAGAAGGGCACGAGGTGGAGTGGGAAAAGAAGGCACCGCACTGCCTTACCTCCTTATGGCACGTCGCACCTCAGCCACTCCTTTACGGAAGCCGGGTGAGTACAAAGACGCACACCTGCTTACACCACGTTAGCGATCAGCATTCAGTCTCCAGCCGATGACAGAAGGACCAAGTGAAGGAAAGGACCTCCAACCGCGAGCAGCCCTTAGCCCGCCACAGCTCGCTTTTGGGCGGTACCAACAATACGACTGAACGGTAAGAAGGCAAACGCCCCCAAGCCAAAGCCATGGCTCCTCGCAGCTACCCGGCCACAGGGATTTTGGTTTCAATCTGCTGGACGAGGCCCGGTTTCCAGCTGACTAACAGCGTACCGCTACCGCACGGCTCGCACCGCCTCGATGACCAGCAGCCATTTACCTCACCGCGAGTTTTGTTTCCTCAAACGTCACCCATTAGAAAACAACACCCCCCTCCGCCGCCCCGCCGCAGCCCGTGCCCGCACTCCGCCTCCCGGCCGCGTCCGGCGGAGAGGGAAGGGCCTCTCGAGGCACCAGGCCGCCGCCTACCTTGGCGAGCATTTTCTTCAGCTGGCTCTCTGAGAACGCCATGGCGGCGGCTGCCGCCCGCCCCCCCAACGCAGGCAGCGCCGCGCGCCCGCTTCCGCCTGGCACTGATGGCACTTCCGGGCGGGAACAGCGCCGCCCGGCAACACGGCGCGGTACGACTACGGCCCTGCCCGCATGGGGCAGCGCCCCCCCTGGAGGCGGGACGAAGTGCCGGCTGCTGCTGCTGCCAGCTCGTCAGTGATTGAAAAAGGGCGTGCGGCATTTGGAGATGAAAACCATTACCAAGAATCCCCAACACGAACACCTGGACCGTTCACGCTGGGATAACAAACGGAGGAAAATAAACACACAAACCAACACAAGTCCGGCCCCAGCACTGGGCACTTGTTTAATGTAGTGTTTAAGTCACACAGCTGCTGTTAGCACCCATTCTGCCCCACCAGAAAGGAAACTTTAGCATTCACTGAAAACCCACCTGAATCACCCAATTACTATATATGTATATAGTAATATATATATTATATATTATATATATATATATAATTACACTATTTTTACCAATATAAAATCCTGGTTTATGCAGCGCTGGCTCTTTGTAGATACAAATGGAAGGCAGGAAGGAATAATCTTTGGCTCTGACAAGTATTCTACTTGTTCTCTGGAGGTTCCACTGCTATTTCAGAAGCCATAGTTCAGCACATGCCCAGGGAATGACAGGCTGATGCTGCACATAGCAGCACAGAGACCCATACTGCTCTGGTTCTGCAGCCCGATGCTCAGCTATACCTGGGCTGAATGCAGTCTGCTCTCTCACCAGTGCAACCATCCCAGAGTTTAGAACACAGAAAGCTCTTCACCTTAAAAAAATACGTGCTTTTTCATCTAAGAATTTGCATCTTTTTCCATCGTGTCTTTGGCCTTCCTGTGGGATACAGATCCTGTTGCCTCCTCAAGGAGCTACCCTCTCCTCCTCAGTCGGGCAGCAAGTAGCTTTGGATCAGAGCTTGAACTCCAGCCACCTCCACGTTGTCCAATGGGCAGACCTCATTCCCTACCTGGTGCCCATTCTCACTTCTCCTTTCAGGAAGGGCACTCATTCTGATGCTGCATGGGACATACCAACACCTGCAGATACTTTGGTGCTCTGAACACCCTTAGAAAATAAGAGCTAACAAGTCACCCAATGACAGAGACTCAGATATCAGTAAATATACAACAGAAATTCATATGCAATACTTCATGCTTTTACGTTTTCTTCCCCCGTAGTAATATGCAAGAATAGAGTCCATTGACATTAGACTGCCTGCAATAGGTTGCTGCCCTGCAACAACATTCTGGGCAAGCCCATACCAGCCCTCAGAAACCAGGAAGAGCTCTTGTTGGCTCTGCATACCAGAGCTTCCAAGGTGCTGGATAAGTTCTTGTCCTAGGCTGTGTCCTAATGAGGTGCACAGAGCTACGAAAAACCTAAGAATCAAGCCATCATTAGCAGCAAAAACAAAACAGAATACAAAGAAAAAGAACCAGGCAAATGTTACCTGATCTTAGATAAAGTATTCTTGCACTTCACTCTGCCCATTTTGGCTACCGAAAGTGCACTTTTCAAGCGAGACATTCCTACCAGGCAGTGCAGTATTAAATTATTTCAACCAACAGTAAGGAAAACACTTTTGAAAGCAAGTTAAAAAAATTTGTTTTGCATAGAAAAACGTATGCACCAAGCAACCCTTCCTGCCTAGCAAAGCTTCAACTTGTGTGAGCAGATGCTGTAGCTTCCTTTGTGCTTACAGTTTCAGCTGCTGCTGAAGGTCATGAATTGATCCTGCGCTGCTTTGCAGTTTCTCTTGTACCAGCAGATCTTCTTCTAGTGTGATCGTTTCAATTACTCCACTGGTTCCAAGAACACATGGAAGGCTTAAGAATACTTCACTGTTTATACTGCAAAATCCCTAAAACACACAAAGAACACTGTCACACAAACACATATTTCTGCTCTGTTCTTACCTGAAAAGCACGAAATAACTTTTTTAATTTTAACTAAGCAAGGACACTTCTTCACATGGCATGACTTTGTAAATCTCCAATTATTTTAGATTCTGTGCAACAGATTACAGCAACAGTAAAGTATTACTGCACAGGTAAAAAAAACTTTGGTGCCACAGGAATTATTTCCCAATGCAAAAAATATCAGACCTCTGCAATGCAGGCAAAGCTTATTCTACAAGATACAGTTTAAGCAGTTTTCTGGGTAGAACAAGCAGTGTTACTTATTGTATGATCAGTTCTCCTGAGACTGAGCAAAATGATTGTTACAATACAGCCAAACAAAACTATCCAAGGAAAAATTTTCAAATACTGATCATGTATTCATTCTATAGAGACTTTCCCAAAGTTACATCACTATAATTCACTAACAATATTGTCACACTATAATGGGATGATAATAGCAGGGTGGCAAAGTCTTTGGCTACAGCAAATGAAAATGAGCCCAAATGCAGCACCATGGATACAGAAAGGAAGGAAAAGAGCTGCTTACCTTTGGAACGCCTCAGGTAGGCAGGAATCTCCAGCAAGAGATGCCCTCCCCTGCAGTGCCAACCCTTAAAAGAGGTCTGGGAAGGGGCAGATCCTGGCTCCACCCCTTCTGGTCACTCAGATACACTGCATACACATGAGCTCCCCTGGGTTGGCCCTGTCTTCCCACCAGGTGCTCAATCACTGCTTCAAAATGTGACTTAGCATTTCCACTACAAGTACAGGTTTTGTTTCTTTATAGGAGCTGTATGTGAAATTTTACATTCTGTAGTTACTCTACAGTTTAAGAAACGTGGCATTCCTCTACTTTTGTGTTTCATTTGTAGACAGTTACAAACTTGACTTGAAAAAATGATGAAATTAGCTGTATATCTGTTATAATTGATACAGTAAGAAGTTTTGTGCTCCATTTCTCCGCACTGAGAACTGTGAGGGGCATAGAAGCAACCAATAATGGTTTCTACAACTTTTTTCCCTCCTCTGAAATGCCTTAAAACTTTAGTGAAGTTTCTTTGGATGAACTTAAAACTGTGGGCTAAACCTTGTATGACATTACATGTACCATAATCATCTAAAGAATGCAAAAGCAGATAAACCTTTCAAAGCTGGTCAAATAAAGTACTGGCAAGAAATGCATTTGATACTTTCCTAAGTGATACTGAACTCTTTTGGCCCCTGGAAAAATATACACCGAACACTTGGAAACTGTGATGCATTTCTCTTCATTTGCCAAACTGAGCTGCTCCTGGGGAGCTGGTCAGCAAACATGAACACATTTTCCCCCAAATGCTTCTATTTGTTTTGAAAACAATCTACTTCCAATGTTGGTTTCAGGTTAACGCAACAACTGATCCGTACTTCATCTGGACTGGAATTAAAAACTCCTGTTGGAAGACAGCAGTAACCATAATGCTACTTCCAAACAGCTGCTTTATGCAGCAGGTCTGTGCTGATAAAAATTAACTGTCACATCCAGTGTAAATCACATAACTGTAGTGGCAACCAGAAGATATTAATAACACATTACCTTCGCAAGAGTGGATACAGAATGAACCTTCCTTTTATCTTTCAGGATACTGTCAGTTAAATCAGCAACTGAGAGCCCAACAGACCAGGACCTCTGACCTTTTCCCTTGAGAACTTCCACAGCTCTAAATAAACCAGGAAAAGGGGAAACATAGAATGTTTAGATTTTAATTAATCTTGTTTTGATTCATATGTTGAAACCTTATAGGCAGGTAAGTCTACATAAGAAGATGATTCTTCATTCTGAAAAATTACATAAGAAAATAATGAACTGCTAAAAGAATGTCTTCGTATGTATTTTACCCAGAGTAGTAACAATTCTTTTTTCTGGCTAATTAAATCATGTAAATTGATCCAAATTTCTCCCTAGCTTTGAAGTTTACTGCTTTCACAGAGTCTCTGAGAAGTGTGCTAGAAAGCTTGCCTCTTTCTTTCTTTTCAGTGCATGTAATCTGTAATTGAACTGGAAACTCTGAAACTCTGGTGTATCTTCCGCCAAGCTCATCATCTCATCCTTAGGGATCACTGTGGGCAAAACATCGTTTAAAGCAGAAGAACATCAAGTGTATACACTTGCATGGAAATGAATGACACACACACCTATGGGCTCCAGGAAACTCAATGTGTGAACATTTCCTCCTATTTGTAAGGAACTGAGGAAAAGAAAACAAAAAACCCCAAAAAACTGCAAACCAAGTGTTAAAGCATGTAGAAAAACTTGAAAGTTATTACAGAGTTACCTGTTAGCCACCTTTTCTCTGGAGTCATGAGCAGCAATTGTTTCTGTTTCATTTGTAACTGACTTAGAGCTGGTCCATGATGGTACTGGACAGAAACAAACACAGCATTAAGTGTACACCTAAGCAGCAACTAAAATAAGGATGAAAAAGGTTGGGGAGAGATAAAAAAAAGGATATTAATTAATTAATTAAAAAGGAAGCTTCCAAACCTCCCTTTCCTCATAACAAGCCAAATGTAGGGTCTCTAGATTGCAGAATCTAAATGATAGCAGCACTGTTCCCAAGACACTTGCTTAAAAATGAATTGCTATGCAAAAAATGTCACATCAGCAGTAGCCTAACATATCTTACACCACACTTCCTTCCTCTTTCAATACCTCTAATCTGCATCGCTGCACCGAATACAAAGCATTTGAGGTTATATACGTATATTTTTTTAAACAGTGACAAATGCAAAACACTTTTGCAACAACTCCAGGCCTACAGGCTTGGGCACAGACCAGAATCTTATTCTTTAGAACCACTATTGGTAAAAATCACTACTCTGCTCATTACTACCTTTAGTACGTTTTTCAATCACTCTGTCATTAATACCATTAGTTAAGTACTGTCAGGACATTAAATACCCATAATGAGTATCACTTTACCTTTGTCTTCCCCTTGTTCACCAACAATCCAAGCATCTTTTCCCAGCGTCTCTGCTTGCAAAAGCTTTGTGAGTATGTACTGAAATCTCTCAGTATCCAGATTGCCACCTACTCCAATAACTCTGCTTTTGGGAAATGCGCTCAGCTTCCATGATACGTATGTCATAATTTCAACTATATACGAAAGAGAAAAGATGTTGACAATAAAGGATCGATCAAAATTCAGCCCATTTGCAAACTGTTAGTCAGAGTTACGTAACTCCAGAGCAACTCATTTACTTTAGAAAAGGAAAAAGCATTTTTTGAGAATATTTCAGTTTATTTAAACCAAAACAGCAAGTCAGATGGGGAGATGATGAAGGAAACTCACAGCCCACATGAAGTTTTCAGAGAAGTCAAGTGAAACCTCAGGATGAGTCACTATGCTTCCCTTCACCACAAATCTCACATACTTCTAAATTTAATGCACTCAGTGGTTCCTTTCCCTGATCCCCATTTGGCAAGAACTCTTTCCCCATTTTTACAAGTCTAAAAGATAAGAAGGCTAAGAAGCACTTGAAAAACAGAAAAGGGCTAAGGATGCCTTCAGCCTGTTTAAAGGACAGATGGATTCACTTGTATTTCTCTTGTAAGAACATTTTTGCTTTTCTTTTTTCATAGTAATACTGAGCACACAGATTTAGACTTTTCCTTAAAATGTAGCTGCAATATAGACCATGAGTTTCATCACAGAACACACAACACATACACACATGCATCTACCCTTACTGCACAGGAGAAATGTAAAAAAAACACTCACAGCTGACAAGACAACAGTCAGTGGTTGCTAATCTTGTAGATACAGTGACATTTAAGCTACATACAGAAATATGCAGAAATACATACCTTTCAAACAAATCAAAGTACACTATTTTCTTTTATCTTGGTAACAGTTAAAAAAACACTGTGTGCTGCTCAGTGCTGTAAAGGAAAACATCTTTCAGAGTAGCAAGAATTTCTGACTAAGAGTGCATATTTGACAGTAATGTGTTTTTTAAACAGCCCAAAGAGAAGCCATCACAGGGACAGAACATCAGGTGAAGGGCCAACACACCTGGCTGAGAAGCAACAAGCAGCACAGAGTTCTGACTGTAATGCGATATTGCTGGGATAATTCCTCTGAACAAATCCACATTGCTCTGTATGACATCCAGGTACGTCTGAGCATTACCCAGAGAGTTCACTGTAAGCACCACAACTTTTGAATCAGTTGAAGTTGAAAAATCTGAAAATATAAAGAAAATGTGTTTTAAGAACGTGTGTAATTGTATCAAGTTTTAGGTGCAAAACCAAAACACTACTCTAAATGCTGAACTTCAACATCCAATTTAAGTTGAGGATTCTTTCCTTCCTATCTTGCCTCCAGCTCCCTGTCTGCAACATGGAGCACTTCTGCAGCACCTGTGAACAGCTCTCCCACAGAGCTAGTTTTCCCACCTTCTAGTTGACAGACAGAAGAGAATGAAGCTTGGCCAAGATGACAGAGCACAGATCAGAAAACAGTTCTGACACAAGTTTCCCATCTTAATTTTCTCAGCAAGGGAGAAAAAAATACATTTGTGGAAAAGACCCTTCATTTTTACTCCAACTTAAAAAAGAAAGGCAGAGACTTCATTTCAACAACATAGAAGCTTGCTATATCACAGCTAAATATAAATATTTAATACGTAATGACAAAAACAAACAGAAATTTGTGGCATGGTTACACAAGGAGAGCTTAGGAAAAGAATGCACAAGCATCACAATTTGCAAGATAAGATCAAAGGATGTAGAACAGGCAATGCCAGGTGGAAACAGAACAATCAAGTAGAATACCTGGTGGAATGGGAAACTGAGATAAACTACGTTAGAGGCACATGAAAGCCTCACTTCTTGTCTTGCAGAAGGTCTGAAGCATGAAAAAGCACCGTGGACAAACAAGAAGTGAGGATGAAAAAGGTCATTCTACTCGCTTCCATCTTCTATTGTAGAAGAGCTTTTTTTACCATCTCAGCCTCTGCAACTAAGCTTATCAAGGACTGTACTCATCACCACTACGTATGGGGACATGATTATTGACTCTGCTGAACTGTACACTAGCAGCTAATTGACAACCAGGTCACAGAATCATCTGGACTGGAACAGACCTTCAAGACCACCAGGTCCAGCCATCCATCTGACCCAGAGTCCCATCACTAAAACATGTCCCTTAGTGACACATCCGCATGTCTTTTGAACGCTTCCAGGGATGGGTTAAGAATTAATTTCTTGAATACATAATGATAATGATTAAGAATTAACCACTGGTCATAAACTGATGTTTAACAAACATCAGCTGAGGAAGGTAGTACTTTGAAACTCACATTATTTATCAGTCTTTCCAACATTGCTGTTACGGCTAGGTCTAATTCCCTACATACATACCTCTCCTCACCTTGCCCTCTCTGCAGCAGTGACATTGATGCACTAGATTGCTTTTCTACATTTCTGCATGTGTCCAAATTCAGAAAAAGCCTCTAAACCCAGAAGCAGGCTCAGACACTTCTAACTCTATCAACAACAAAGCCTGAAACAGAAGCATTTCAAGCTTTACTGAGTCCTCCCTTACCATTTTTTCCACAGGAAGATACGAAAAAGCAAGAAGCTATGAAAAGATAACACCCTTTTAGAAACATGCCTTGTATACTAGAGCTTCTATAGCACCCAGGGTGCCCCGTTCTCACTGAGACAAACACAGGCACACACACTACAGCATCAGCTCCCACTCTAGCAATGACAGCCAGCACCTTTGCTGATCTCTACGTTTGGCAAAGCAAAGATCTCCAAATCCATGGTTCCTCCTTTTGCTGCACCTTCAGAAAGATCCAGAAGAACCACCTTGTCAGCAACACCCTATATGAGTAAAAACAATACAGATCAACAATAAAACCTAACTTGTTCCTGCCAGTGGTAGGGAACTATAAAAATATGTTTCTCCAGTTCAAAACAGTGTTTGTTGCACTGTGTGTACAGTAACTTCCAACAAACCACAGCTTAGGCAACGAACTCTTAATTATGGATTTTCAAAATAAGTGCATTCCTAGTTTATCTGTCTGTATTTACAAAAGCAGAATGAGAAAGCATAGCAGAAACTAACACTTCTGTGTGTCCATAAATTAACAGGGCAGAAGAGGCAAATGATATAGGCAGTGGCAACAATGTTAAAAGTGCTGAGCTACTTCTGTATCAGATACTAAGAACTAGACTGGAAGCCCCTGTATTAATTAATCAGGTGTACAGTGACTTACATTAATTACATACCTTTGCTGCAACCGCCAGCACACATGCAATGCCCAGATCTCCAGCTCCAACCACAGTAACTTTGTTAAAGCACCCTCCATTTCTCACTCCACCCATTTTACTCTTTGATTTTATGTCAGTCTCTCCTACAGTTAAAAGGGAAACACAAACTTAAGTGCTGATCCATACTACATCAATACAGCTACTGATGCTTCACAAAGGGTCGCGTCACAAAACACAACCCTCTTCAAAACAGTGGTCAAGTCTGATAACGCAACAATTCTCATACTGAGCATAATTCATGGAGACTTGTAACAGAAACATGAAGATTAATTGGACATATGTATTGCATGCACAAAGATTCAGTTACTAACATTAGGTAGGCGTTTATGTTGGGAGGAAGTTCTTTACAGAGAGAGTGGTGAGGTGCTGAACAGCTGCCCATAGAGGCTGTGGATGCCCCGTCCCTGGAGGTGTTCAAGGCCAGGTTGGATGGGGCTCTGGGCAGCCTGGTCTGGTATTAAAAGTGGAGGTTGGTGGCCCTGCATGTGGTGAGGGGGAGTGGGCATTCACGATCCTTGAGGTCCCTTCCAACCCTGGCCATTTTGTGATCCTTATGATATCAAGTAATAAATAAAACATACGTTGCCTTAGAACTACAAATATATGAAGACATCTGCACCTTCAGTAATCCTTGCGATGTAGGAGAGAAGTTCTGATTGCCTGTCTGCATCAGAAGATGACAGTGAATACAAAGGCAGCTCCTCCTCAAATTTTGCAATCATTTCCTTGATTAAGCCAATGATAGTTGATTTAGGCTGAAATATAGGAAGAAGACAAAACTGTTGAGGAGCTCTTTCATATCGTTTGGTACTTGGAGCTGTGAAGTCAGTAGAAGTTAAAGCAATAAAAGCAATTCCCATCCATGGGAATTTCTATAATAATCAGGGAAAATACCTCTCATCATTTTTAGAAAACCAGCTTTCAGTAAATCACTACCGTGGGCCTGACAGTTGCATTTAAGTATGTTATCTAGATGGAGGACATAAAATCATTTAGAAACAGCAGTGGGTTTTAAATCTCCATCCTATTGATTCATAATTTTATAGTCAGAAGAGACATCCCCAAAAGATAGGAATTTCTGTGGAACTTAACTGGAGATAACTCCGTTTGCCAGGTATTATACTATTCATTATTCACTGCAATATGGGGGAAAAGAGCCAAAAGGCCCACGTGGCACTTACAATGTCTTGTAACAGAGACAATCCCCCTATTTTTTCCCAGCTGAGAAGAGTTTTCCTTACGATCACCTATAATCTTCCTTGTAAACCCTTTGGACGGGCTGAAAGCTGTAATTTTATGAGGTGTAATATCATTTCTCTTAGCATAAGCATTCCATATTTAGCAAGCAATGCAAAATACAAAAAGCCTCCAACCAGACCCACTGCTCTGCACTGCTCTCCATGTAGCATTGTGCATTATTCCCAGACATCTCCCTCCTCTTACGTGGCTCCAGTTCTGCAGATAGGGCAAATAAATCCTGCCGTGAGCATCCACATGCTTCCCCACTGCAATGCCCATGTTGGCAGTCGGCTTCAGGAAGCAAATGGGAGGAGCAAAGGGATGAGAGTCCAAAATCCACAGACGAATGGGTATATTATAGGAGTTACCTGTTCAACATAAACCAAAAGCCATTACAAGCTTCCGCACTGAGAAGAAACACTAAGAAACAGGTCTGTGTGCATTTCATAATAACAAAGAGAAAAGAAGCCAGACAAATAAATGTCCTGATTTGCACTTAAAGCATTTATGTCACTTAGGCTGGTTGACAGAAGCAGACTTATCTGGATCATCTTGGAGCGTCACTAATGAGTTGTAATTAACACAGGAATTTTTCCTCTTGTTGTTTTTCCACTGGCATTTTATCAGCCAACATGACCAGTTCTATAGGCAAATAAACTTCTTGCTGCAATCTTTTATTTATTTTTATTTTTTAAGAACTTACGATAACTGATACAAAGAGGGATCTATTAAGAGCTTTATCTCAGCTTCAAAGGCTTTAAGTTCAGAAATAAATACTTACTAGCTCTTTTTAAGCACTCTCCATACACGTGTAGGGCTTTCAAAATTCAAGCTATCTCCATTGGAACCAAAATGTTTGACTACACTGTCTCACGCTACGTGACTTTTTTAAAATAAAGTGTTTACTTGACTTGAATCATAGAACGGCTTGAGTTGGAAGAAACCTTAAAAGTTGCCTGGTCCAACTCCTCTGCAATGACCAGAGACACCAACACTACATCAGGTGCTCAGAGCCCCATCCTGCCTGACCTTGACCTGTCTCATAGCACCTTATTTCAGTATCTATATGTACATAAAGAATAGAAATGGCTTCTGCCAATTCAGGCAAAATCCTAAGCCACTTTTAATGAAGAAGCAGTTCAAAGAGCAGCACAGGTTATACCAAATCCCCAAAGGCACAATTTGCAGACCTGTATTCACATTCTCGAGTATTTGATCCTAGCGTGTGTAAATTAGCCCTGAGCACACCCAAAATGAGAAAGGATGCCTCATCTCATACATGTAAGCTTAGCACAGCCTCATCTAATAATTCAGAGGCGTAGCTGGCATGTTGGAATCTGCCGTTCCACTTCATTTACAGCACATTTAGGAGCAAGCTTAATTCCCACTAGTTGCTGGAAATGAGGTGCAGCACTCTCCCTTCTCCCCTTTTCTCCAGCCTGACTCCCAGAGGAGAAAGGCCACTGCTGCCACTTCAGCCATGCCTCTTTCTCAGGCTCTCCACAGTGTGTCGCTGGGATGCACAGCAGGTAAGGAAACTGTACACAGCAACTCCTACCATATTTCACCGGGACAGTGCCACTGAAATTCAGGAGGTCTTTCTGGGATCCATCCTTGAAGGCTGAAATTAAAAAAAACAAACAATCCTAATGCAGAATGACAACAATACGCTCCTAAGCGCAGAATCATAGAATGGCCTGGGTTAAAAAGGCCCACAATGCTCATCCAGGTCCAACCCCCTGCTATGTGCAGGGTCTCCAACCAGCAGACCAGGCTGCCCAGAGCCGCATCCAGCCTGGCCTTGTATGCCTCCAGGGATGGGGCATCCACAGCCTCCTTGGGCAAGCTGTTTCAGGGCTTCACCACCCTCTGTGTGAAAAACTTCCTCCTAAAATCTAACCTAAACCTCCCTTGCCTCAGTTTGACCATTCCCCCTTATCCAAATGTGTTCCTAGAAACCAGAAGCATCACTCTTGGCACAGACAGTACAGAATTCCACCCTGCCCCGCAGTCACTGGTGCTTCCCCACAGAGCCGGGCAGGCAAGAGCCCACTCTCCCCTCAGAGTAGCGCATCCCTCCTTACTGTAAGTGTTCATGGAGAAGGAGAAGTTCGGGTGCGCCCTGCTGACAGCCGTCACTTCCTCTACGGTCAGGTCTCTGAACTTGTACTGGGAGCGGGAGACAAAAACCCAGACAGAAACGTTTCGTCTCGGCGGCCCCGCCTTCCCCTTTCGCTTTTCCCAACCGAGGACGGCCGTAGAGCCGTGCCGAACCCCTCCCGGCCCCGCGCGCCCCGTCCCGCACCTTGCCCAGCTGCTTCCGCAGCGCCTCCGCCGAGAACGCCATGGCCGCGGCCTCCCAGGCGGCCCCGCGCCTCCAGCCCGCCCCGCCCCGCCTCGCCTCCTCCAGGCGCCGTGCGCCTTACGCGGCCGTGGAGCTCGTGCGTTTTGTTGGAAAGCCGAAGGTTCGCAATACGCCGTTGGTAGCGACTCACCTCCAGGCTGAGGGGCTCGGCTACAGCTGCTGGCTGTTTTCTTTGAGGCTTGATAGAAAACGTGGCCAGTTAGCGGAGGAAATAAGCTGTGTTTTCTCACGTGCTAAGAGAGGGTAAAATAAAATGAGGGGCTCCTGCAACGCGGAGCACACAGCTTGCCAGTTCTACTCGGTGCTACACAAGAGGAAAATAGCATCTCCTCTGTCTTGCAATGGCATCCTTTAGGTCTGACCCTCGGCTTAGCCTTGGGCATTCTGTATCTTTGTGCTGGCTCAGAGCACAGAGTTCTTGAGAACGTGAAACTACCCAATAAATTATTTCAGATAATTCCCCACGGCAGAAAAAAACCATGCAGTAACACAAGCGGTCTGAATTAGGAGTAATGGAAGAGGAATTGCAAGTTACACATATTACGTGCTTTGTGCAAAATGCACGCTTCTGGAACGGACCCAAGTGAACTCTTGCAGATACTGAAGGTCCCAAAATAAATGAAGACCAAGTAGTGGGAGCAAAAGTTTCCTCACCAAACCCATCATGTTGGCTTTGGCTCTGGCAATATCACAGGTAAAACATTTAGCTCGCTGTCCACCTCTGTCATCACCTAAGAGATGGTAGATACATGCCTTTCCTCAACTTAGGAACACAGAGAAACTGAGATGTTGCATTCAAGATGTAAAAAAAACTTAATGAAATCACATGTGGGAAAAGGATATACATTAAAAAAAAAAAGACCCTTACGAAGAACTGGACAGAGAAAATCTCCAAAGCAAATAAATCACCAGTTCAAGAAAGCCATCTAGCAGCTAACCTAACAGAGGTTAGGACCAAACCAGGGATACATTTCATTACCTCAGCAACCTCCTGTGTTTGATTTCATTCTACTCAGTACATTAAGCATGGTAGTTGAAGGTTTTTTGGATCCCCAGACTTGTGGAAAAAAAAAAAGATGAGCGATTCCATATGCACTTAAACTGGTAAGTAAAAGGCCATCTTTTGGATGACTGAACTGCAGTTCTGCCTTGTGGGATTAAGATGTTATTTCAAATTCAAGCCACAACTAAAAGCTGCCCTCCAATAAGGAAAGGAATTAAAAAAAAAATATGTGAGTAAAATAGCTCTACTGCTTCCAGAGAGGGACAGCTTCATCGGCTGGATTATGCTAAATCAATGTAGAGTGACCTACCTATTTTGCCTACTTTGCTTTAAGATAACAACTTACTAGAACGTTGAAGGTGTATTAAAAATCTCAAGGGCGTTCCATTCAGGGTAAGATTTCATGCCTGCAAAACAAGGTGCTGGTTGGCCACTGATCAAACAACTAAGGGGCAATATAATGTTATCATTATATGGCTTTTTAAAAGCACAACAGAGTGCAAGCATCCTTTTTTTTTTTTCAAGCAAAAGGAGGCAGATGGGCTTAATTTGAGGGAAGGTATTCATTTACCCATTTGGAATAGTTTGCAATGCTAGCTAACCAGAGCTAGCACTGGCACTGACCTCCAGCTGTCAAAGCAGTAAATGGTTCCACAGCAGACAGTGGTAGAAAAGTGCAGGTTCTTCACATGGGAAGAAGAGAATCTGAGAAAGATGCTGCTCATGAAACTGTAAGATGAAACACCATATATTTCAGGTGGAAGAGATGAAAGGCAGCTTATATACTTGTTTATATCATTTTTAAGTTCATGTTCCTCCAAATATATATTATATTAGAAGCCTAAACCGTAGGAGATGCCAATCAATTTCAGCTCCTTTTTGAATGCTTAAGGGAGTCCATTAATTTTTTTCTTGCGTGCTGCATGGGAACAAGAGAACAGTTTTTCTTGGAGAACGTTCAGCCTAATGCTGTTTTATATAACAGCTCAGAAGAAAACAGCAGGAAAAAAAATGTCTTCTATAAAGCAGACCAATGAGATGTAGCAGTAAAATGTTTAATGCCTGTAATTTATTGTCTGCAAAACTTATATGCATTTGGTGTGCAAAAGTATACACTTTCTTGACAGCACCAGAAAACAGTTAAGCTATGTAAGTTTTTAAACCTGATTTGTCACATTGTGTAAAAAGACATTGTGCACAATGGATATCCCCAAAGGAAATCATTGGCTAAACCTAGAAGCACCCTTATTTACAACTACCACTTTAATATTGCATTACACCCACTCACCAAAATAAATAGAAATACATTCATCACAACTTAAACACAGTCTCTCCATATATTTATTTTCTGACATGTTTTGGTCTCCAGAAATACGCTGTATCTAGAAATAGGCATCAGCTACTAGATTATGTTACAAAATGCAAAAAAAATAGAAAATTAGTTTTCCTGGACAATATTTTGGGCTTTACACAAAAATAAATCCAGATTTCCATAGAGATCTCATAAACTTCTTGAAAGATTTTTATTTTAAAGCACAGCACAGAGTTGCACACTAAGGCTTCCTGTGATATGCAAAACCCTGGCCTCCAAAAAGACTGCTGTAAAGTGAAATACAGCTCAAGCGTAAGTACAAGACATTTTCAAAAAGTAGTCATCAATAGAAAGTGCCCTTCGTTTGATTTAGCCTTATCAGTACAGAAGTAGCTACTGTAATTGTGCAATCAAAGCCAGACCTGGAAGGGCTTTACGCAAAGGACGTCACCATCTCACACTACCAGGCTTAAGTACACAGAATCTGAGATAGCAGAAACTGACCGACCTGTTCATACTCTACATTCATCAGTTTTTGACGCAATTTAGTATAAAAGGCACATCGTCAAGCAGTGAATTAAAAAAAGAAAGAATCTAAAATCCAAACCAGAATTTCATTAAACGCAATTAAGTCATTAGCTTAACATCAGATCCTCATAAACCAATAGAAGAATTCTTCCAGTTTTTTTCTTAACCTCAAATTCGGACGCACTTTGGACGAGTACCAAAGTACTCCTGTAAAGATTAATAATGTTAATCTGGCAAACAGCAAACATGACTTTGAATACGAGGCCCTCCCAAGTCCATTTACAAATACGCAGCACATGCAAACCCAACAAAACCCAAACACTTGTACAAAATTTGAAAGCCACTGGTGTCCCGTGCCAATTATGAGAAAGTACTTGATTGTAAAATGACAAATGTGTCCTTGAGCAATCTTTCATACGAAACAAAAATCGAGCGATCATTGTGTGAAGTTAAACAAGTGTCTTAGGGAGGCTGGAAGAAGAGACCGCATTCCAGTCAGCACCTCAAAGACCAAAGTGCTTTAGATTAAGAAATTTAACCGACCGTGTGCAAAGCAATGAAATCATCAGGGTTTATTTAAGCTTCGGTTATCTGAAATGCAGATTTAATTCCAAACCGAATTCCAATTTCAAATTATTACGTGAGCATCTTTTGCTTCATAAGAGACTGCTTTCAGCCGGGCAGAAAATTGCTTGCAAGTGATAGTTGTCCAGGCTGACAGACCTAGGAGCCTTTCTCCAGCTAAACAAACCACAAAAAATCCACACCAAGCAAACAAACAAACCCACAGTCAATCATGGTCCCAGAGATCATGGCCATGTTTGGGGAATTCGGGGAACTACAACAGCAAATGTGAGGTGGTCCCATTAAGCAGAGTGAATACAACGCACTTGCAGACAAGCACTGAGATTACACTATCTTGCATGGTCTCAAGTGTATACACTGAGAAACACCTTTTTGTTAGTTAATATACAAAGATAAAAATACAGAGGAGCAGTGACAGTTACCATCCGTGCTCCTACGCAACTAATACTGAATTAGTTTATAGAATCCATCCCAATAGCTTACTCATGTCAGTGCTTCGCTAAGGCAGTGAAATGCTACACCATCAACAGAAAATGCCTCAAAAAAGCAAATGTTTTTTCCTTCATTAAGAGTTAGATGTGTAAATTCCAGCAGCTTCCAAGCTGTCTGAACTGTGTTCTGGAAGCAGCGCTGTTTAAAAAAAATTGCCCTCTGAAGGAATCTTTAAAGTTTCCTTCACTATTTTTCTAAGTAATTTTTTCTTTTTCTTCATTTTTCTTTCCCCCAACATATATCCAAAGCCCTTTTTGTACTTTTCTAAGTACTTCAAGTATTAAAACATAACAGCTTCAATAGCTATAGCTGAGGGGTTATCAGCGGGGTCTTACTGCTCACTGAGCAGTGATACTGGTGAGCTTTGAAGGATAACTTGGTGAATCACAGCAGATACAACACCAGCTTCGAGCTTCAGACTCTTCTTACAACCCCTATTGATTTTGATGAACCCCATGCTGATAAGTAAACAAACTCAGTTACTGAAGGAAACAGTCTTCAAATGCATAGTTAGAAATAATGTGCAAACATGGGCATTGGGTAACACAACTAACTCTCCTGACATGCATTTTAGATTTCTGATTTGATGAATTTAATCAAAAGTATTCACTGTGTCATACAAAGAGATCGACATCCAAGAGCTAGCTGCAACTACTTTGGAAACGTGTTTTCCAAATAGTACACCTCATTAGATAAGTGACTGCTCCACATTTTAAATCATTTAACACACCTGATGCTTAACAGAAGAAAAAAACATGTGCACAGCACACAACCTGTAAAAGAACAGAAGCTTTTAGACAAATGCAAAGACTGACAGGGCAGAAAAAGAATTCCTAAGCATATGCTTCAGCTCAAAAGCACAAGTTACACACAAACACTAGAAATTCCTATTTTCAGGATGAGTATTTATCCTACTGAATGTGATTGGCATTGAAATTCCAGACACAGCAAAAGCCAGCCTAACCTTTTGGTGATCTCTCTAACTGTACATTTTGCAAGTGACACGCACTTCTCCATTAGGAAACAAGACGATTCCAGTTCAGTTATTGTGTATGGGTCCTCAAATCAGAAAAATATATAGCACTTTATTGCTTTGAACATTTGTGGCAACGGCTGAATTCACACCCAAGCTGCTTCTGTATAGAAGATGATGTTTCAGAAACTTTGAGGCTTAACTTAGGAGACAGAGCAGGGTATAAAGCAATTTCTCTCTACATCTCAAAAAAATATCAGGGAACAAGAACACTACTCCCCCAGTGCTATTCCTTCCTTTCAAGTGAATGCTAAATTGGTGTACTTGTATACGGGCCCGCACAGTTCCACGTCAGTGCATAGCTAGTCAATATTTCTGCTGGCATCTTGAACTGATTTAATCAATGGAAACATTTCTTAATTTTTCTTCTACTTAATAATATGCATTAGTGCATTAATTTCTCCATAAAAAAATCAACCCTTGGCAAGTATTAAAAATAAATATCTTATATAAGTCAAACTAAAGCCTTTATTTTTCAGTTCTTTTATCCCTTTACATATTCTTTTGCCCTCTAACAAGCAAATGGAAACTGAAGAACAGGAGATGTATGGAGGCAGAGGGTAGCAAAAAATGAAAGAAGTCGACGCTGTAAGTCAGTTAACGGGTCCTCAGCTTCTTAGACTGTCTCTTGCGTTTTAGTTCTTCCTCTTCCCGTCTCAATTCCTCAAGGTCTTCCTGAACACCGAGTCTCAAGCTGCCAAACAAGTTGAAATCCTTTACAAACTGCTACTCAAACATGCAATTTGACTTCTCCCCCAAGAAAAGAAATCCTAAAATTATTGCAGCTGATTTGAGCAAAGGTGTTTTAGATCAGTTCAACAGTCATAGGTTTTCTTCAATTACAGTAAGCATACAGCTTAAAGGAAGCAAAGAGCATACCTAAGGAAATCAAGATGCTCTCACCATTAGAGCAGAATCAAATCTTTTGAGGGAGAAACGATTTAAAGTTTTCTTTAAAGAAAATTATCATTATTTAAAAAAGGTTTTACTAAGATCATTCTTTTTTTTGAAAAGAAGATGTTGGAACATGCATCAATTCCTGCCAACATAACTTAAATACAAGTCACAGCAGACAGACTCAGTTCAGCTTTTCTGAGAACCACCTACACCTTTCTTTAGGCAAGAGTGAGAATGGATCCATCAAACAGAAGCAAGAGGCTTTGTGGCAACTTCCTGACTACATGAACAATGCTGCCTCACCCTCAGAACCCACCCAGTTGCCCTGCCTCTGATGAACAGGCAAAGAAAAGAGATGCTGCTGAGCACTGCATGTTCTAGCTGTGTCCTCATGTAGCCTCTTCAGCTTCTGGGCAGCCTGCTGAAAGCCGTACTGAAAACAGCACCTACAATCACTGACCTCTTCACTTAAGAAAGGCTGGATGGCCTTGCTAGTTTGATGATAGGAATAGGTGTGACAAAGCTCCTATTTTGTCATCAGCTACTGCCTGCCTTGTGTGCAGGCCTGCTAAGTGCATTTGTACTTCCACAGTTCATTAAGAAGCAGCTTAAGGCAGTTTGCACCTCATTACTACAAGGTCGATAACATGACCACCTATCATTCAGCTGTTCAAGGGTAACTGCTGCAGTACAGGCTCTGCTTATGCCTATAACAAGCAGAGAGAAATCATCGTGAATTCAGGAGACTGCAGTCATCCAAGTTCAGACAGTAAAAAACCAAACACTTCAAAGATCTACATGATTGAAGTGTGGCTAGAAGCATCATTTTCCATTTCAATTTAGAACTTAGTAATTTTAACAGGCTCTTTTGGTTAGAGAAAGCTCCTCATGTCAAGGGTCACGATGCTTTTAACCAAATTCTCAGTGAAAAGCTAGCTGAAGACAGATTGTTTTACTGAAGTTTCCTATCTGCCCTTTTTTATAATAGCATGCATTAGAAGCTTAGTCAGGTGTTAAACTTTGCAAAATCCCACTGTAGGTCTTCAACACAGAATTCAGTGGACAGTAATATCACTGTAAAATTCCATTTACTTCTCTGATTAAGAGACTACAGCATGAGCAGCAGCTGTCCCTAAGAGAAGGAATAAGCTGTCCCTAAGGGAGAAGTAAGAACACTGACTCTAACTTCCAGAAGGCTCTCAGTACTCAAGGCACTCTGGATAGCAATGTAAAAAAAAATAAATCTCAGAAGTAAAAATTTGACTTTACATTTCCAGTTTTCCTATTGCTTATTAATAAATACGTAAAAACCTTTTGTAACTCCTACAAGGCTTTGCAAAGTGTATTGCAGACATCTTCCCATCAGGCATGGAAAAAGCAGAAAGCAAATCACCTCGTGAATGCCAGGCTTTCTAACAGCCATGTAAGGAATGTGCAGCTCTGGAGGCTGAAACTAGTGCTCAAAACCAATATGAACATCAAGCCTTCGTTTCCGAAATCTCTGGTTATAAATGTGTGTCAGAGTATTCTTTTTATATCCATACACACAAAACACACATGAAGAGATTGTTAAGTTTCCTCCCAGCCCTCAGGAGCTAACAGTATCAATGTTTGGGACAAACCAAAGGGTTTAGCATTTCAACTGTAATTCAAATTACTTTTACAAAAGTTTTGGGCATCAGTTGGTATAATTCTCACTGGTAAAGACTGTGATGCACTGGAATGAACATACAGGATTTATTTACTGTACTCACTATCCCACTGGCAAACTAGTTGGCTGAGCTTCTACCTAAGCTTTCTTATCAAAGATGGGAAGACTTAGCTGCTTTGCT
Source organism: Tympanuchus pallidicinctus (assembly GCF_026119805.1). Taxonomy (NCBI): domain Eukaryota; kingdom Metazoa; phylum Chordata; class Aves; order Galliformes; family Phasianidae; genus Tympanuchus; species Tympanuchus pallidicinctus. The sequence continues at coordinate 11,927,819 of NW_026294747.1, forward strand.
ATAAGTAGCAGCAGATATCCCCATGACTTGGGCAATAAATAAACCTCCCACTTCCTATTTTAACTCAAGTCCATGCATACCTCCTGGCTTCTTCTTTCTGTTGCTCTCTCCAGCTGCTCTCCATGTAGCGTAAGGCATAATCGCTTTCATCTTTATATCTGGAAATTAAATAGTAGCATTTAGACACTAAAAAAACACGATCATATACAGCTGAGGGAGGAATTCACATCCTGGTAGAAAGAAAACTTAGCTTAGATTGTAATATTTTGAAAGAATGACTACAAGTGTTTAAAATGTTTGCTTTTTTATATCTTGTTATCAGACAAAAGGAAAATAAATAAGCCAGAGTATTGATTTTGCAATGGTTCCTAGGTACACAGATGCCAACTTCAATTCTCACAGACCTGCTAACACCATTGCATTTAGCCATTCATATTCAGGCTGCAACACCTGATGTTTTCTTATAGCAGTAGCGTTCCAGAATTCATTTTAATACATGCTGATAGAAAAGAGTTGCTATGGGTTACATAAGTGACAAGTTACAGAATCTATATTGTTTTCCATTATGTCCCATTTGCATCAAACTTTCTCTTGCCTTCCAGAAGAGCATGGCAACAAAAAAAACCCAAACATTTTTAAGCCAGTAGTTTGCTTATTTCTAATAAATTAGCCCCCAGTGACCTTATCTCTGTTGTTCCATTGCTCACTTTACAGTATATCAAAATTTACATTTTTTCCTACCTTTTCCGGTCATAGCCAAAGATTTCCCGAATATGTTTTGATATTTCTTCTTGGGGTTCCCCTTCATCTTCAATAAAATCATCCATTTCAGAGTCATATTCATCATCTTCGTCATCATCATCTATTTGTCTTTTGTAACCAACAGGTGGTCTCCCAATACCTAAATGAAAGGGATGTGAAAAAAACATCAATGAGTAACACACATTTATCAGTACTTTTTGTTGCTATGCTTTGGGCTTTGAGGCAGAAAACTGCTGCCTTGAGCTAATTAGAAATTCTTCAAGTCAGTAAAAGGAAACACTTCCTCCGCTAACATCAACTGCACCCCAAGGAAAAGCACCAGACATAACTCCACATTCTTGTTCAAAGTTTTCTAGGTACTTATTTGCTAGAGTTCATGCTGCTTTCTCCTGTTCAGGAATCCATTTTTAGAACTACTCACTTGCTGATAAGGTGAATCAGTGAAAACACGTAGGTATCAATCGCAGGTTTGCTGTGAATTAAGCCCCAGGCCCTTACCTCAAAGAATGTGAGCTGGGGTCAAAACAAATGAAGAGTTGCAAAGGGAAAAAAAACCCACCACATTCCATTGCTTAATGCATTCTTTAAAAGACAAACACGGTATTTTGTCTGAGTTTTCTCGGATAAAGATCATCACTGACCTCAACTCAGATATATCAGAAATATGGGACAAACAACTAATTAAAAAATTATTTGCTACAGAACTTTGTACCTTGTGAGCGAAACGGAGGCCTATGCCCTTGAAGAGATCTCATTCCATTCATCTGTCCATTGCTGGGCCTCGTCACTAGGTTTTTGGAAGAAATAGTTTCTGATACGACAGTACACCTGGGCTTTGCAGCTGTAAAGCCAGGTCGCCCAGGTCCTGCACTCGGGCTGATTCCTGGCCTTCCCGGCCCCGTTCCTGAGCTGCTGCCCGGCCGCCCAGGTCCTGCACTCGGGCTGACTCCCGGCCTCCCTGGTCCCGTTCCCATGCCACTGCCCAGTCTCCCAGGTGCTGTATTTGTGCTGTTGCCCGGCCTTCCCGGGCCAGTGCCTGAGCTGCCACCTGGACGCCCAAGTCCAGTGCTTGAGCTGCCACCTGGCCTTCCAGGTCCCACGCCTGAGCCGCTGCCCGGTCGCCCAGGTCCCATGCTCGAGCTGCTGCTTGGCCTTCCAAGTCCTGCGGCCGAGCTGCTGCCCTGTCGCCCGGGCCCTGGGCTTGAGACGCTCCCTGGCCTTCCTGGTCCCGTGCCAGAATTGCTGCTTGATCGCCCTGGTCCTGCACTTGATCCTCCGCCTCCCTTTCCTAAACTACTGCTGGATCGTTTTGTGCTGGAGTTCATTTCGTGCTGGAGGGCTGCAGCATTTCCTGGTTTCGTATGGACAGGCTTTTTCAGGCTGGATTCTTTAGCAGACGGTAACCTTTGAGCCCCATTGGCCATCGGCTTTGAGGATGGCACAGGAAAGCTTGAGCCAGACTTTCCCATACCGTTGACAGGTAATTTGCTATGACTGCCAGCAGTAGGGGTTTTCAAGGAACTATTTTGTGAGGTTTTTACTTTTTCCATTTGACTCAATTTAGAAGAAGATAACGACCGCGAGTGCTTTTCCGTCAATGCTGGTGCTTTGGATTTCTTATCAGTACCACTCAGAGAAGAGAGGCTGCTTTTTGGAGAGGCATGTTTATCTGCTGCACTTTTGCTAAGTTTTGCATCTGCACATTCCTTCAGGGAAGTTGCTTTTTTTGAAGAACTGGATATCCCTGTATTCTTAACCTCCTTCTCGGTTTTCTTTTTCTGCATTTCTACTCTCTTATTTTTGCGTTCCAAATACTCCCTCTCTCTCAATTCTTCCGCAGTTCTGGGTCTCTCTTCTATTTTTTTCACTACTTTTATTTCTACCGGTTCATACTGTTTTTTTTCAGCAAGCCTTAAAAGATCTGCAAAGTTGAGGGGTGCTGGTGCACTTTTGGGTGGTGCCTTTGGTTTGACGGCAGCTTTGGATGGTTTCTCATCATATTCTTCTTGCTCAGACTCCGATTCAGTTTGAGTAAATTCGAGTTGCTCTGCCTCATTTTCTGTTGCATACTCAGCCTCGGGGGCCTGAGAAACATTCTCACAAGTCCTCCTCCTCTTTTTAGACTTCTCTTCAACGGGAATACCGTTATAGCCATAAAAGTTATCCTTTGTTCGTGAAGCCATAGCTCTTGCCTTCCTGTCATGTTTCAGTTCAATTCGCTTAGCCAAGAGTCGTTCTTTCTTTCTTTTTTCTTCCAGTTCTGTAAAAGAAAAATCAGAAGAAAGTTAAACAAAAGCACTGCTTTTTATTTCAGGGTCTTCTAAACCGATAAACCATCTGAGACAATAGGGTATCTGGCTAACAGCTATTCAGAATAGACCAGAACACCATCAGAGGTCTGCCAACAGGGCAACGTGATCCATCTGAGTCAGCTGTTTTTACAAAAGTGAACTATTAAGCCAAATACAGCTCCTACCAAACCTGCTAAGCTGACTCAACAGAAGCAACTCTCCAGAATGCTACACAAACTAACGAGAACTCCGTGGTAAGGATAAAGAGTTTTGACACTGACTAAAAGAATTTTGAGACTGTACAAAATTTACTATCAGATGTTTAAGTAAAGGTGGGGAAAGGGAGGGATGGATGGAGGAGTTTTAGGGTGAGGGAATATGCCCTGGAAAGTAGACTGAGGTGGGGAAGCAGGCAGTTACTGATGAGCAAGCTGCAGGTCACTGCTTCTGTGTGACAGTGCCCTGTGCACCACCTCCACACCCTGCCCTATATTCTTCCTAAATTGTTTTTACCTATTTCCTGCATGATTAGGCTCTCCATCTTATGTGTCTTGTGTATAACCTGCTGATGTAATTCAGGCTGAACTCAATGGTGAAAAGATGAGAGGTCTGAGCACCGGATACTGGAGAGACAGGGAATAGGGGCCAAATACCACAAAGGCTCAGGAGAAAGGGGCATCTCTGAGCATCAGTTCCTAGAAATCGGACGGGGCAACTCATGCTGTGCTTTAAATGGATTCCTGTAAAGGTACCATCCCCAGCCTATGTTGTTCTATTTGTCAGTGGCCATGACTGACCACAGGATGAGTAAAAGCATGAGTATTTCCTATTCACACTCGATCTTGCCTTTGGCTGCACTTGGCAGCAGGGATAAGGAGCTGGCTCATGGCTGGCCCAGGAGAGGAATACTCTGGACTACCCAGTCCATCTCACTGTGTTGTAACATAGCGAGGAAAAAATGTGTCTTAAAGCCTTTGCAATTTAAAACCCAAGCATTACTGAAAGAGAAGATTAAGACATCACCACCACAAACTGTTATCATGTTTAGACAAACAACGGATTTTCAAAATTAACAGAAATTCACGATGGTTTCTTGCAATCTTTCCAACTTAATTACTTCCTGATGTCCAAGAGTAAATGCTAGTGAGCTGATTAACATTTAAATCCTTAGGAAAGCATGTAAACATCCCTCGCAGTGACTTTTCCACTGGTGTTCCCTCAGCATCAGCAGTTATATGCACGAATTCCAAAAGCGGATGTAAAAGTCCATTTGCCAGAGCTCTTAATGGGATCAAAGTATCAAAGAGTTAGTGAATGCCTTCCACAGAATGTAGTTTAGGCTGCTTTAAAAATTACCTTTTTTCCTTTTTTCTTCTTCTTTCCTTCGGAGAAATGCTTGTACTGCTGCAGACTCAACACCCTTGACCTTTGGAACCTTTTTGGGAGGGCCAACAGCCAAACTGTATCTTTTCTGCAAAGAACAAATGAGTATGTCAGGGAAATTAATAAGTATCTCTTTTCTTGAAACTGAGGGATTTCATATCAGTCATATTTAAGCATAAATAAGCATAAAGTTCATTTTAAGCACAGATGGTACAGAATGATAATGCAATAGCTGCGTCAGCAATGGAATAAAATTATTTCAGGTCAGCCTTATGAAGTCTCATACAGCCTTATGAAAGTCATCTAAAAAATTATCCAGTAAAGATATCTACATCCAAATATTTCAGAGGCAATAAGCCGACAAGTTGGTAGCCTGATTTCCTATATTGATTTCAACAGTTCTAACCTGATCCATTCAAACAGCAGCACATTACTCAAATTACTTGACGTTACTGATATACAAAGCTATACATTACCTTACATACACATACACTAAAAGCCAAGGTTCAGAGATGATCCTAAAATACAGCCAACACCGTTGGCAGGCAGGGTGGCTACACACCAGCTCTTCATAGGCACTCTACTAACTTGCGAATGACCGACACAAAATTACAGGATGCAACATCCATCTACATCACAGCTGTAAAACCTGACAGGTTTCCTCAGCATATTAAAGAGCTTTTACAATCAAGCCCAGCTATTGAAATCTATCTAAGCACTACCAGCACTTCGCTGCTACCTGAGAGCTGGTTTGGTTACCCTTATGGCCCTCAGGAGCCTCATTTTCTGCAATGCAGTCCTGATATAGACAAGGAAATTGGAACAGACAGGCAAAGCAATCCTCAGGCTTGATTGAATTATCCAATTTCTACACAGTTTTTAAAAAGAAAGTCAAAACAGAGGATTTCCTAAAATGGCTTTAGGCAGAAGGAGCACTTCTAAATGAAAACTGCCAGGCAGCAGGGGACATGCGTAGATTCATCTCTCCCATTAGGAAGCCTTATAAAGAATTAAAATGATGGGGAAGCAGTTTTTGGGCTTTGTTTTGCTGCACTCCAACTGACAGTCCTATCCAGAAGTGGGTTTGTAAAGCAGCCTGACAGGCAAGCTGTTTTCTCACTTCCATTAAGGTGAGAAAAGGTGCAAAATTCAAGATTTCTGTTCTTCCTAGCAGTAGCATTTTTTGCTATTGATGCCCAGCTGAAAGCAGAGCTAAGTGTTTCATCAATGAAGATGGAAGCAAATGAGGTTCTGCACTGTGTACCACAACAGCTGTTGACAGAAATGAGCACTTTGGTTAGAAAAGGATTAAATAAACTGTTTTATTCTTTTTAAAAGCATTGGAACATACACATACTCCGCAACTACTGAGAAAAGAGTTAACTTTCAATGCAAACCAATGTGCATCAGACTCCAGGTAAAAGTGGCAACTAAGTCAGGACATGTCACTGCCTTATCATCCAGGCAGCAGCAGCTGCACTGCTCGGGCTCAGCTATCTCTAGGGTGGTTAAATAACAGGGAAACAAACATTCTGCCTTTAGAGAGCAGGTCACGCTACTCCAGAGCACTGTGCTACCCAAGCTGTGAGCAGCACTCACCCTGGCAGGCAGCAGGTCCAGCAGCTCATGGATAATGCTGAGGCAGCACGGGCACTGCTTGAGCCAAAGAAAAAAGGAAAGGCTGTGGAGGTGCCCTTCTTCAGCCACGCACCCTCAAGTGCTTCCTGTTAGTCAAGGGTATTTTCCAGAGGAACCAACCTGTGTGAAGTGTGCCATAACCACCTCCCCAGCAATTGCCTGGCACGACACGAGTGGTTGGCTCTGCACAACCTGATCTTGAAACACAGCACCTGCGTAAGCAACAGTTTTGCTGTGGACTCACACACCCAAGCTGAAGACAATTCCCACTTGTCCTATCACGTACAGGCAACTTTCATAGGCTGTCACATAATTTATGCTTTGTTCTCTGTATCTTACCCCACTTATTGTCTTTCCTTATCACACACCAAGACACGCAGCCTTCTGATGTGGGAAGCTCCTGCTCCCAACCCTTAGACATCCTTCAAGGTGCAACATGGCATCAGTTAACACAGCTAGCAGCTCGAGCACATCAAAGCCCACACACGTCCCTGTGGGTGCTGCCCTGCAGCCAGTTCTGCTCAGCAGGCGGCCATCACCTTCACCTGCACGTCAGACAGGAGCTCTGCTCTATGGCAGTGCTCCACGCTTCACAGCCACTCCTCATACTCCTCTGGAAGGGCTTCTCTTGCCTACAGGCAAGTATTCAGGAGTTTGCAAGTTTCACAGGAAGGCTTTGCAATGTGTATCAGTCTTCTGAAGAAATCCTGGATTTTACTACAGTTTTACTTCCTGAAAAATGCAGCCACTTTAAGCAGTTGAGCAGCTTGTTCTAGGAAGTGAAACGCAAACCAAATTTCCAACAACTGCAGGCACTCATCCATTGTGCTGGAGGTTATTTTGTGATGCATAAGTTAAAGTGAGGCTTCAGCAAGTGCTGACGTGGACGATGATGACAAGCTGTTTCACTTCTAGTCACCTCCGTGGTCACATCTGTTCCGGGTTCCAAATTCTGTCTGCCCCCTGCTAAGGGGAGCAGGGACCGAGGTGAGATTGTTCCTAAAAACTACCAGTGACGACAGAAACCAGATAAAACAGAAGGATGACGGGCTGACTTGGCTCTTACCTACACCCTTTTTTTTTTTTTTCCCCCCATTTTAAAGTAACTGCAATATTGTTTTGTACAGTCAAGAATACCTTCCATACAAAGAGCTCAAAGTGCTTCCCGACATCCATTACATCCCAAAACACCCTTGCAGCATTAATAGAGTACCGACATCGCTGAAAAGAGGCATACAGGCAGGATTTAAATCTTAAGGAGGTCAGCAGTAAATGCTGTTACTGTTACCACATCTGATCAAAGCAAGCCTGCATTGAAAATCAGTGAACCACTGAACAGAAACACGTGTAAGGAGATACATACAAAACTTATCCTTGCAATGTTACAAGGGAAAACTGAGCACAAAGATTATGCACAACACGTGGCTAGTTACTACTCTAGCTCACAAACACACTACTGTATTTAGAAACAAAACCTGATGCAAATAACTGGGCACTGGAAGGTGTATTTTAGCAGTTCCACTGGGAGATGAACAAGCAGATCTATTTTTACAGGGACATGATGCAATCCTGTCCCTGTTTCATGATACAGAGCTATATTATTTCTGAGGTTGAGCTTTTCTGCAGCTTCTACACAAGTACAACCTGTGCACATTACTCTACTTTCCATTACAGTAAATGTGGGATATCTGAGTGCACCGTAAAGATGCTTTTAAACTTCTGCAAGGGAAATTCTGGGGGCGTGCTAATTAAAGCAGGAATCAGCATTTCTGGAAACCTGTTAATGTTACACACCAGTACATTTCATAATTAGACTGTGCAGTGTTTTTAATCAGAAATATTCAAGACTAATTTTTTAGTCTTTTCATAGGGACAGGTGTTGTGCACCAGTTTCAGTAGAGTGCAGTGACTTGGATGTCAACTGATTGGCCTTTTTGGCAGGCAACTTCAGATGGTGCCAAGCACAGCTCCATTTCTGCTCAGAGATTGTCTTTAGAGTTAAAGGCTGCACTGGCAGCATGCAAAGAAGGCAGGAAATTAAAACTGCTTCAGCTGGGGATTGAACTGCACTCACTGCTGAGTTACCAGGTAAACCATAACCCTGCCTTCACTAAAAACAGCACCAAAGCTCTCTTGTACTGCACAACAGGTAGGGCTGCCTCCCAAAAGTACCATATCTGGATTGAGGATGTGGCAGATAGAAACTGGGATGTCAAGTAGATGAAATATACGTGTGACAGAAAACAGTGGTGCAGCACACAGGAAAACTAATGAGGTCAAAGGAAACTGTACCACCGCAACCTCAAGTCAACAGTGAGATACCCTGGCTTACAAGACACAAAACATCTTCAAAAACATACCAATGACACCAAGTTAGGAGGAAGTGTCAATCTGCCAGGGGATAGGAAGGCCCTACAGAGGGATCTGGACAGGCTGGATTGCTGGGCTGAGGCAACAAAGCTGTGAAGGGTCTGGAGCAAAAGTCTCACAGGAAACAGCAGAGAGAACTGAGATTGTTTAGTGCAGAGGAGGTGCAGGGGAGACCTTATCGCTCTCTACAATGACCTGAAAGGAGGCTGTGGCAAGGTGGGGGTTGACCTCTCCTCCTATGTAACTAGCAATAGGACAGAAGGGAATGGCCTCAAGCTGTGCCAGGAGAGATTCAGATTGGATATTATGAAAATTTCTCCTCCAAAATTCAAGTCAGTCAATTGAATCACCATTCTAGAGGTGTTCAAGAAACGTTTAGATACTGTACTGAGGGAAGTAGTTTAGTGGGAAATAATAGTGATAGGTGGACAGTTGGACTGGATGATCTGGCGGTCATTTTGAACCTTGGTGATACCATGATTCTACATTTACGTAATTGCTACTTTCCTACGTACATTACAAATCACATTTCTACTCAGAGTCAGTCTGAGACCAACTAGATGACGAAACACTGAACGTTTCCTAAGGTACTTCAAGAACCCAATGGAACCTGATGAGTTACGCACCTCTCCCCTACAGCTGCTCACAGTGCTGCTGCACATCCACCACGCTTAGCCAGGGCCACGGACCACAGGGCAGCGCTCGGTGCCTCTGCCTGTCAGTGCCAGGCGGGGTGCTCAGCGCTGCGCAACTCCTCCGCCTTCACCAAAAGGCCGGCGCGAGCTGCCCGTTGCAGAGCACGGCTGCGACGCTCGGTTACGCCGAACACGAGAAGCAGCGCCTACCGAAAACATTCTTTATGCAAATGAGCGCGCAGGCGGCGAGGGCCGCCCGTCAGCACACGCCCCATCGGGCTCACCCGGAGCGAGACGTGGCAGCCCCGCGGCTCCAGAGCGAACAAAAGCGCTCCTCCGACTTTTAAACGCCAGCATCGCCGGCGACGGCGGCTCCGCACTCGGGATCGCGGCGTCCCAGGCCCGGCGGTACCGGACGGCCGGCACGCAGCGGCTCCCCGCGTCCCGCTCAGGACCGGGGTGAGGCCCGGCGGAGCCATGGGAAGGAGAACGGCGCTTCCTCCGGCCCCGGCCCGGCCGAGCACCGGAACGCCGCCCCAGCGTTCCGAACGCCTCTTCGCCCCTCGCGACCCCGCGGCTCACCGGCACGGCGTTCAGCCCCTGCTGCTCTGAGGCCATCACGAGGATGTTGTGGAAATCCATGGCCGGTTCCGCCGCGGGGCTGAGGCGCCCGCCCCGCTCCCCCCAGCCCGGCCGAGGCCCCGCCGCGCCGCTCGGCTCCGCTCAGCTTCCGGCCGCCGCCGCCTCCCCCTTATATCGCCTCGCCTCGCGCCGGCGTCACAGCTGTGCGTCACTTCCGCTGGGCGGGACCCGCTGTGAGGGGCGGGGCCGAGGAGCCCCGAGGAGCCCCGAGGAGCCCCGAGGAGCCCCGAGGAGCCCCGAGGAGCCCCGAGGAGCCCCGAGGAGCCCCGAGGAGCCCCGAGGAGCCCCGAGGAGCCCCGAGGAGCCCCGAGGAGCCCCGAGGAGCCCCGAGGCTCGGTGCTCGCGGGCTGATCGCTCCCGCACCGCTTCCTGAGCTACGGGCGCCCGCAGGGGCTGCGGTCCTTGCTGTGATGTGTGCATGCGATGGCTCTGCGCGGCGTTCACAGAGCCACACCTCACCCACGCTGCGTTCTTTTCGCCACAGTGCCGATTTAACCCCTTACCCCATAACAGCTTCATCTTTCCCTCCTCCCCTTGTGTTTTTGACCTGAGAAAGGCTCTGCAATGCCTCTTCTGACTCAGCGATGGGTGACATCTCCTGGTGTCCGCCCTATTTGCTGTCCTCTTTAAATCTTCCTTTCCAGCATCCTTTCCTTTAAGACCTTCTAATCAGTCCTCTCTTACAGGCGGTGCTTCACCAGTTTTTCTCCCATTTTCCTAGCTTTGTTTTCCTGTGATGATCTCAAGAAGGATACGATGCCACTGTTCTGTACTCTTATCTGCCATCTCATTGCTGCTGCCGAGCTTCTTCAGTCAGAGCTCCCCTGCCCCGGCTGGAATTTCTTGTCTCCGCTGCTCCCTTCTTGAGCAGCCTCTCGCTGTGACTCAGATTCCTGTATAGCAACATCAGTTTAGGCAGTGATGACTGTTACTCTCGGGTCTTTTTATTTGCTTCCTTTGGGCTGTGTTGGGGTTGGCAGGAGCACCTGGCTCCGTGCAGCCTGCTTTCTGCTGACTGTAACCATGAGGACGAGTGGCGGAAATCTCTCCCCGTGTCTCAAACAGATCTCTGAGCGGGGCAGGGGATGGCATCGTGGTTGTTGGAAGCCTTTCACCACAGTTATTACCTTTTCCTGTAGATTGCAATTACATCCTGCAGCAGAGATTGACGTCTGCGTGGTTACCATTGGGAGCAGCGCTGTCGCTCTTCGTGCCCGCAGCTGGCATTTTGTAGGGCGGAAACCAATGCTGAGCTGTGTGAGGAGCCCCAGGGGCACCCAGGGAGTAAAGGGCACCAAACCTCAAGCCTAGCATGACACATCAGCACAGCGCCTCGATGTGCTCTGCTTTCTTTTTGTGACAGACGTGCAACAAATGGGAACCTCGGTGCTGCGTCTGCCTATAGCTGTGTCCTTGCAATACCTTAAATCATTGCCCAAACCATCTTTGTTCTTTGTAATCTCTTTGTATGCTCGCGATGTGATGATCTGACGGAGACTGCAGGTTTGCCAGGGTTTCCAAGAACAGTGAGTCTGTCAGGGGCAGGAGAAGGATCAATTGTGGTGCTTTTAAGCCAAACTGGTGTTGCTGCTAAAAGAGAAATGAAGATAGATAATGCTTCTTATTTTTGTGACTGTGTGATCTGACTCCATGCAAGCTTAATCTCAAGCTTGGTTTGAACGAATGGTGAAAGTCAGTGAGTTTAAATCTACATATTCCAGAAAACCACAATAACCCCTTTCAAATCTCCCAAGCCCCGTAATTTCTGCCTCAGAAATAGTTCACCCATCTGCTCTTTCAGTGTACAATGCTTTTTCAAACAAGAACTTTGCTAAGTTTTATTTTTTTAGACATCTTCACGTTAGGAAATTACTTAGGATTAGAAGTCTTTAGAAAATACTTAGTATGCATCAGATTCCACTGGAAAATGTCTTTGTCACAAGTTTTTTCACCAGCTGCACTCTATAACAGTTTTGCACACCAGCCACACACACTTTGGGCATACGGTTAATCCTATTAACTTCAAGTGTTTAGAGGATTAAGAGACTTAACTGCAGTCTATCTGCAGAGGTCAAACATCAAAGACTATTCCAAGCCCAAGTTTTAGCATTTTCAGGATGAGTAATATATGTGTAAGTTATCCTTTCCTCTTTTCATCCATCATCCTTTCTGCACTAAGTTGTGTGGGTATACTAGTAAAGCCTTTATTAGATAAACTGGATCATCCTAATGTCCAGCAGATGGGTCCCTAGATCATAAACCATTTAGATGTCAGCAGAACTGGCAGTATATGCTCAAAAGAAGCCTGGGACTTGGAAAACACAGGTTTGAATGAATAGAGTTTAAACTGCATTGTGCCAGCCTACATTATAGCTACTTTGGATTTAAATTATTGACTTCTAAGATGTTTTCCTAATGATATATTAAACAGAAATGGAAAGCAAGAGTCTCAGGATGATAATTAGCTGGTATCCACAGTGTGTAATTTAGACTTCTAACTTAGGTGTCTTTGGCTCTAAATAGGAATATCAGCAAAATCGGTTTGGGAAGTGTCTCCTTCCTTCCCAAAAAGCAGGATCAATCATGTTGAGGTAATTTCTGACATAAACATGTCCAATCTGCACTTGAAAACTAACAAAACAGGGCTGTCATACCCCATAGTAATCTTTCCCTCTGTTTCCATAACCGCACCATGAGAAAGCTGTTTCTAGCCTGTAACCCAGATCTCTGATGCCCACCGAGCCTTTTCAGCAGTTGTTAGGGATGCCCTGCCACATCTCCCCCCTCCTTAGGACAAACCACTCCTATTCCACCAATGTTTCCCCACAAGACCTCTAATTCTCTATTCTAGCCAAAGCAGAGTACAGTACACCAATGGGATGTTTACCAGCCCCAAACATAACAGGAGAATGACTTCATCTGCCTGTCAAACGCTCTTCCTTTTTATATACCCCCTGGTGCTGTTTGTTGTTTTTGTTATGGCATGACGGGGCTGACTCCTGTCTGCTTTGTGACCCACGCTAACCACCAAGCGTGTTTACATTGTGATGCCACCAGACCAGTAATTCCACAACCTGCATCTGGGATGTTGGTAATTCTGCCAAGAGCAAAGAGTGAAAGCATGTCTTTTGAGTTATTTCTTCCCCCTGACCATACTTTGCCAAGTTCTACAGCAGTATCCTACAGCACTTGCTGCTCTTCCCAGCAGTGGGTTTGCTAAGCAATTTTTCTTTTACACTATCCAAATTATCCAATGAAAATATCCCATTGGTGCTATGGGAATACTCCTGTAGAATTCTGCTGGATGTGTCTGGCCAAGTTAACAGTGTGTTCACCCAACCATGCACTCTCCCATTCCAGACTTTCTACAATTTGCTTGTGAGACCACCAGTCCCATGTGACAGTGCTGCAAGTCCTCCTAAAAACAAGATATCTGCACCTGCTTTTCTGCTATAAACACTGCTACCTAGTCAATGGGAAATGAACTCATTTGACAAGATTTATTCTAGACAATGTAATCTCACTCATATATTTGCAATCTTTTAGGTACTCAAAGGTGTTAGTGGAAAGAGGTTTAACTAGAGCAGTTCATTGTTTAATGGCTCAGCTGGACATGGGAGGGCACAGCTACCTTACAAGGAATGCAAGGGAATTCAGAGAACACGAATTCCTGTGTATGTGATCTAAAATTATTGCCAATCTAAAATGTTACTTTTAAATTCCTGCATTTGGGGGACAGAAACAAGATGCCAAGAAACAAACTTCACTGGTCTTTGAGACAGATTTCCAAACAACTGCCTTGATTTGTTTTAGGACAATGGCAAGTGCACACAAATTGTGCCTCACCCAGCAGTCAGCCATGCAGCGCTCTGAGTCTGCATGTGAGCATTAAAATCAGTGGGTGGACTCCATCACAAGGATGAAGAACTGGGTCCTGTGGACTATCTAGTACATAAGGACACTACTGATGAAAGTCCACCTTAAGAGAGAAAAGAAAGAATGAAATCAGATATGCCAGAACTAGAGGATGATGATTCTGAGTAAAACAGCTGAAGGAATAGCCGTATTTGCAGTGTTCTCTTAGCTGTAGATGAAATAAGAATAGGAAAAAAGAAAGCTATTATGTTTAATGTAGTTGTTTAGCTTATTTAATAGTTTAGTTACCAAAAGTATCTTGTTGCTTAAATATGTCAAAAAGTCCACAAAAAGAAGCATACAGGAAATAAAAAAATGCCTGTAATACATGTTACGTGCATATATAGAGTACCCACCAGCCCATGGCACTGCTCACCAGTTTGTTCTTTCTACTAAAGGGAGCAAAGAAACACGTAAGGTATAAGAATTAAGAACAACGATGGATATTAGAAAGGTGAAGTTTAGAAATTAAGGCGCTGACCCATCTAGCCTCCATGAGGACCCTTCCTCCTTGGTTGAGTTGGGTTTGAGAAGGCAGATGGCGCTGGTGCCTTTATTATAGCAGCAGCCGGAGCCCGCAATAGGCGGCGATGTTGCACAATTGCACGTTCGAACAAGCATCTGTGACCCTTTCCTCGTGCCAGCCGCTGTTGTTCGTGCTGGCTGCTTGACAGGAACTTTTGTATACAATGTCTTGCCTTGAAAGGCTCTGCATCGCTTCACCGGGGATTTCGAACCCTCCAGAGTCTCCAAAGGTGGGGATCTTTCCACAGAGAGCTGCTGAGAGAGAACAAAAAGAGCATACTGAAGGTTTATCTATTCTACTGCGAGTATTCAGCACTCTTTGCAATCATACATGCCTGCGAATCTGAGAAATATGTGTTTGCCACATGCAGTTGCAGATGGTTGTGGCATCTGAAGCGGATCAAATAGATTGTACATTTTCTCATATTGCTTTGGAGCCAAAGCATCTTCTTTGCAACTGAAATATTTGGATTTATTTCCCAAACAGTGCTGAGAGCCTGACTGGAAGGTCTACACCAGGACCATGGCATTCCTGAAAGCCGGGATCTTGGCTGATTTTACAGATCTGTAATATCTTATATGCGAAAATAAAAATACCATAAGCTGCCAAATGAAAGCAACCTAAAAAATAAACTGCTTCTTGCTAGATCTCTCAATCTTAGCCTCTTTTCTCTTAAAGAAACTCATGTCCAGATTACCAAGTCCCCACATACTCCAATATTAACAAACCCAATCTCTTTTGTATATAATTACAGAACAAGGTGCAGAATCAAGAACACAACATACCTTCACCTCTCCATCAAATCGGAGTACTACATTCAGTATTTCCACTGCTAATGTTTAGCCAGTGTATCCAAGGATGATGCAAAACAGCCTAGGTAGAGTTTCACTCACTATCTCATACAGACTGATCCAACCTTTCCTTTAATGTGAGTGAAGCTGGAGATGTGCTCTGCCACATACGTGCATGACTTGCACTGGTACAAGCCAGGAGCTGCTGTGCCTTCACCAGCTGGGCGCAGTCCTTCACACCTAGATAATGATAATAGAATCCACCAAGAGTCCCATCAAGGCAAATTAATCAGGTCCAGGGTCCAAACTATGCGGGTCAACTAATGGGCTTCAGGGTCCATCCAAGAGCAGCAGGAGATGAGACCAGAGGAAAGGCTGAGACAGGGCTGCAAAACAGTTCTGAGGTCTACCTTTGGCTACTGCTATAGGGCTGAAGACAAAGCTACAGAGTAGGTTCAAGGTCCACTAGGAGAGAGAGTTGGAGCCAAGCTGCCTTCACCTGGAGGCTCACCAGAAGGCAGCCTGAGGTTTTCCAGAGCCAGGTCCTTGAGAAGCTGCACAGTGTATGCTGCAATCTTGGTGACCTGATTTTGGCCCATCTGCTCATGCCTCTCCTTTATCCCTTCTTGTTTTTCTTGATGATTTTGCACTTGTACATTGCCATTCACACTTTGTCCATATCAACCTTAATGTTTATCTGCGAAATTCCTAGGCTGTACAGTTGCATTAGAGAAGTCTTTATCTGGTGGCCAGGCTGTAAGCAGTTAGCTGCCAACTAACACTTCAGACATCATCAGGTAATGAATCAAAATGTAGTGCAGGCTGAAAACAGCAGAGTAAGGTGTCACCTGTGTGAAACAGAATGTAGCAAACAGCTTGCTGCCTCTGCCATGAGCTCTGTCTTCTGTCTGCAGCCCCCACACTGAGCTCTTTACAGTCCCCTAATCACACACGCAGTTTTCTCAGCATGGCTGTGAGTGGTGACAGGCAGTATTTACTATGCAGCTATTATTGTCAAAAATCAAGAGCATTGTATTTAAAACTAATGTAATACATTATTGACTGTCTTCCTCTGGTGAGTCTGGCATCTTGCAGTATGTTGAGCCTCGATGCGGGGTTGGTGGGCTTAGAAATAAAGAACGTGAGGTCATCTAAAGCAATGTAGTTTCAGTTAAGCAAACAGAAACGTATTTTCATTCCAGAACACCTTCAGCAAATCCCTTGGCTGCACATATTTAAGGTTTTATGCAACTGTTTATTAGCTGAACATATTTCAACCTCAGTTCTTCACGTTCATCTCAGATTTCCTGGAAGGGCTCTGTAATTTGTAGAGCTCATTGCATTCATTTAGTGCAACTTTGA
This sequence comes from Tympanuchus pallidicinctus, assembly GCF_026119805.1. Lineage (NCBI taxonomy): Eukaryota > Metazoa > Chordata > Aves > Galliformes > Phasianidae > Tympanuchus > Tympanuchus pallidicinctus. The sequence continues at coordinate 11,944,134 of NW_026294747.1, forward strand.
GAAATAAATAAAGTGTGGCGCTGCAATGAACGACGCTGTCACTGCCTTCTCCAACAAAAATATCCTCTCAACAATTTTTTATCTAGATAACCCACCATTTTATCCCTGGCACAAAAAAAAAAAAAAAAATCGGGGAGAAAAGCAATCCATTTTGTCTGAGCATACCTTGGTAAATCTAATTCCATCCCAATAAATGAGCAGTGCAAAGAGGATTGGAGCTTACCATGAAATACTGAAATAAAGGTCAGATTTGTAGGAAGCATAAATCAACATTCTTGCATGGCTTAAGTGGATTTATGCCTATTTATTCTGGGCAAGAATCTGGCTCATTACCACTGGATGAACTACAAACAGACCATCAAGCAGGAGTTTGAGTTTTAATACTGATTTCCTTGACTTTGTTAGCTTAAATCAGTTTCTAAATATTTGCAAGACTTTATTCATCTAAACTGAGAAGGAAGTTGGTCTCTGCAAGTTGGATATATTCCCTCCCTTGAAAACAAGCTTTTGAAACAGGATCTGTGAGGAGTTATTAAACAGCTTGAGCAGAATGAGTTGTCAGCTTTTCTAATCCATACACCTCAAGTTTCAAAATGCAGCCGTTAGGGCAACATAAATAACACAAAATCAGCCGATCGATCATTCAAGGTTGAGGTGCTTCGGTGGCACTCAGCAGCAGATGATATGGTGTTATAGACTCATTCCCTTCTGAAGCACTCTCCTCCTGATAGTGCCACGTGAATATTCAGAATCATAGAATGGCCTGGGTTGAAAAGAACCACAATGCTCATCTAGTTTCAATCCCCCTGCTACGGGCAGGGTCGCCAACCACTAGACCAGGCTGCCAGAGCCACATCCAGCCTGGCCATGAATGCACCCATGGACAAATTTCAAAAGCATGCAGCACATTCAAAAGCATGCAAGCAAAGTGAAGCACAAGTGAGCCAATACTGGGATCTGTGCAGAACGGCGGGAGGATTCAAATGATAATCTCAGGGTTTTACATTCACCGAATTGGAGCAGGTGTCCCACATTTGTGGATGGCTTCAGCTAGCCAAGCTGGCAGCGCAGAGAGAAGAAACCTGGCCAGCAGCACTGGCTGTTTCATCGTCCCTTATTTGTGCTGGCACCGGTGTTTGTACAGTTGCGCAATGAATCCGGCTGGGGACCATTCAGCTGACAGCAAACCCAACAACAACAGCAGTATGTTAGTTCCCCTGAGGCCATAGCTTTCAGCAGAGCAGCCAGGCTGTTCACTCAACTCTGCCCTCTCAGTGGGCTGGAGAAGAAGGTTAAGGTCACTGCTCTGCAGAAGGACAGCTACCTGCCATTTTCCCTTTAAATGGGCTCAAGTGCAGCTGGGACAATGAATTCCAGGCTTGAAGTCCTGACTGTCTGGCCCTCAGCAGGGCTGGAGGGAAGCGGGGCATGGATGCACAGGAGAAAAAAACTGGGCCATAGGAATATGCCTGGTGGGCAAAGGGGAGATCATGGACTGAGCTACTCACTGCAGGAGCTCTGCCCTGAGACCTGGGTTCTGGCAAAGTCAGATTTGCTTTGTGAAACCCCCAAAATGCTCACAGTTGCTTTCTCTTTCTTTTTTTAATCTTTCCTTTTTTTTTTTTTTCCTGTTTTTTTTCCTTCTTTTTTCCTTGGTTACCAATTGATGAATCATGAATGCTTTTCAGCTGTGCCATTATTTCAATTTCCTTTGCTGTTACTAAGGTTGTCTCACTTTGAGAGGGCTTCTCCTCTCAACTTGATTTCTATAGCCAGATCCTTTAGCCTCTAGCAAAGTCAAACTCTTAGATATCGTTTACTGCCACAAAAAGTGGAAAATCCTAGAGTTTCCTGCACATAGCTAAGAACAGTGAAGAAAGCCATTATTTGAACAGAAACCTTGTTTCTTTTTTTTTCACTAGTAAAACTGTTCGAAGCATTTGAAAAACACCACACACATACATGAGCAAAACAAGATTGTGCCAGAATTGTGTGATTATATCCCAGAAACTTAAAGGCAGAGCTGTGCTGAGCAGGCAGGAACAGCCTCTTTGTCCACCTGATCCACCTTTCAGATGAATCACAAAGCAGACGCCACTGCCGCTAACAGATGTCACATATCTCACAGTATTTCCCATGACCACAGAAGTTTTAGCCTGCATGACTTACTTAGCTAAGGCTGCCATGAGTTATTCTGTTTCCCTTGTTTAAATTCCCTGGCAGTTTTCAGTTCAGTTAGTTAAATAAACCATCATTTCCTGTCTCAAATGTCAACCATTGTGGCCCAGGCCTCCCTAAGGATCTGCACTGCCTTCAGATCAGCTGCTTCACAATCTGAGCACATTCTGCTCCTTTTTTAAAGCATTCTCTGTGCTTTTTTACAGGAGGACTTCCCCCATAGAGGAAATCCAGGCTTCGGTAAATATAATGGGCAAGACATCTCCAGCATCAGAGGGATTGAAGGAAGCATTGCATCTGCGGCACCGAACCTTGGATTCAACAAGACTCAGATCGTGCCACTCAAGGAGACATCCTTTGGACGGGGTTTCAGACACTGGAGGGGCATGGCAAAGTGCTGTCTTATTGGTAGTTAGAGGCCTCCACCACATCACAACATTTATTTTGGCCCGTATTTCTAGGCTACTGCCCTATGCAGATTTCTGCACTTTTGCTTTTTGGGCAACAATCCTGAAATCTCCTGAAGATAACTTTGGACTTTCCACTACAGGTGAGGTCAGGGCTCCTTTATCAGGCAAACTGCTGACCCGACAACAAGCTGCAGATTGCTGCCCATTTTGTGCCTGCAGATATACAACTTTAACTCTTTCCTGTGAACTGGTATACTGGAGGCGAGGAACCGATACCCGCTTTCCTGGTAAATGATATCTGAGATAATGATCTCATATACGTTGTCAGTGTTGTCAGTGCTAATCAGCATTCACTAAATAAATGCCACATCCTCCTGAAGCATTGCTGTGTTGGAGCAGCAGAAGGATGGATACCATCCCCCTTTGGATCCAGTGCCAATGTCTGATGTCAGCTTCTCACTCCTCAGCAACCTCCCACTCTACTATCTCAGCAGCACTTGGCTTGGCAGGTCAGCAACCCTCCCAATCTCAATTCAAACCCACAAGCATTTCTGTTGGGAGCAAAGGGCACTGATTTATTTGTGTGTTTGGAAATGTGATATAGATGTGGGCAGCATTAGTCAGACTGATAGTGACTCCCATCCAATGCAACAGTAATACCGGACTCCATCTTAAGCAGGGGGCCATCTGTCTATTGAATGTTTTTGTAATGACCAAGTACACAAAAGTCCCAGGCATAGATTATTCTGTGTGTAGGGATCTGAGCAGTGCTCAGGGCCCTGGCCACACAGCTAGGCAGCTCTTGCTCCCAGTGGCACAGAGATCTCTGCCCAGAGGTTTCTTCTCAGCCTCTTCCCCTTACAAACTGAGCTCCGTTTTCCACTTCTGTGGTAGGGTAAGGAAGTCTTGTGTCCATAGAGAAATCACTGAGCTTGGTTGCCACAAGAATCACATCTGCCTAATGCTTACCTTCAGGTCCTTTCTGTATGAATGGTCTTTGTGACAAGCACAGTGCAGACTAATTGTGATGGCTTATTTATACAGACACGCGTCCAAAATTAAAGGTCATATTCCAAGGTCGTTAGTGAGGCAAAGCTCTTAGCCAAGTGTGTATTTCACAACTTAGCCCATACTGGGTAACTGGTTTGCCTGTGGGAAGCCTCTCAGATTTGCACAGAGATATGTGAATAATAACTGGCTTAAAACCTATCATTATTGAGACTTCTGTCAGGTGCAAAAAACAAACAAACCAACCAAAAGCATGTCTTTCCTCATATCTATACAATATAAACTCTTCCCCCAGTATTTTCCCAAAGCCTACATAAATGATCAAGCCATTGAGTCTTCTACTTTATGCTTTTTGAAGCTAAAGAAGCAGTGACCACCTGAGGTGCAGAGAAGAGAAAGGTAGCAGGTGGGAGGTGGGGACCCTGCCCTGTGCCTGCAGCTGGCTGTGCTCTGCTCATGCAGCGTCAGGGAAGGGAGCTACTGCTCATTCCTTGCTGATCTCTAGAAGAATTAAGCTTTCTCCTCCTCACTCTAGTTGTCTCCAATCTTATGTCAACTCCTGGCAATTGTCATCCAACACATAAGTTGCTGTGATTCTAAGGAAAACCAATCCCATAACAACAGCATGTTTCTTTCTAAGTTTGAGTGTACACAGGGAATCTGCTGCTTCTTGAATCTTCCACATCAAACATGCCCCCTCTTCCATTTACAGCCTAGCTTTTTGGAACTAAAATCAGGTTCTGGAGCTAAAATCGGGGTATGGAATTGCTATTGTCATCCCATTCATTCATTTACCTAAAATTCAGGGGAGAAAATCTCTTTCAACTGAGCTGGGCTACTTTCAAGCCCTTGCTGATAATGCCCTGGGCAAATTCACAACTCTGACATTTAATGAGCACGGCTGATTGCCTCCAAGAGTTTGACTAGCTGCCAAATTGATATGCCTGTGTATCCCATCAGTGACTGTTATATCTCATTTGTTTTTTCCTTCTGATCTCTGTTCAATTGATTTTTGGCCAGCTTGTTTGGCAATTTTGCTGAGGCACTGCAAAACCAACTGGAGATAGGAGCAACACTAAGCAACCAGATGTAGCATTAAGAAAGTGTATTTGTTTTCCACTGTTTAAACACAATTTACCAGCTGGGAAGCTGTCTTGCAGGTTGTATTGCAGTTCCATTAAACTAATCCAGGGCACAAACATATCAGACAGTGTGGTCTCAGGAACATGCCTCATGCAAATACCCCCGCATGCAGGAAGTGATACGGTAGGAATGGCTTCAGCAGCAGTAGCTGAGACACAGGCAGGAGTGAAGGGCTGCCAAGGAGAAATGGGATATTGTGCTTAATATGCCACAACCAAGTAGGGCTATATTTTCCCCATGCCTTGAATTTTTTTCATCTCTCTTTATCTTGGCTCCGGCCCTGGCGCTGCCAGTGCTCCAGTGATCCCCCAGGATCTCAGAGCAGCTGCTGAGAGAAGGATGGATGGAGATCCCTATGGTGGGAGAAAATTGCAAGGAAAGAGGATGAGGAGGGGACTTCAGTCACTCACCTGGAGCATGATTGCTGAGTTCGTGCCATAAGCACAAAACTAAAGACCCTAAATATAAAATTAAAACAGGCAGCTAAAAAAACAAAGCACTGCCATGACAGATTGTGTGCTGCTCACCTCTTGCTGCTCACTGCTGCTGATCTTACCAGTGAAGTTACTTGGATGAATAACTTCAGGTAGATGCCATTTTGAAAACCTGAGGACAGACCATTAATGGCAGAGATCTCTGCTGAATCCCCAATTTACTGGCTTGCCTCCTTTCAGATTCTAAATGTTGACTTTCCTTGCACACATCTAAACTCTTTGTGTTCTTCATTTGATATCCTGTTCATTTCCTGGTCTGAGAAAGAGAACACCAAGCAGAATAGCAAACTGCGTCACTGGGCAGGGTGATGTTGCCCAGACCTTCTCTTGCCAGGCCTGAAACTGCTCCCAATTGCAATAACAAAAACTAGTTTGTGAGGCAGCGGGTCCCACTGATGGGGTAAGATCAGTATATTTCACATGGCCTGGAACCACAGACTTTTAAGGCAACAACTATGCTTAAGTTAGTGGGAAAAAAATCATAGCCCGCTTTGGCCCCCCCAATTCTGCTACCATGTGTGCAAGATTAAACAACTCTTTCTTCACTGTTTTAGTTCTTCCCTGACTTCCCCTGGCCTTCTCACCACCTCCTGTAGCTGTCTTCTCCCCCTTGGCCAAGCAGCAGCTCCTCTGACCTGGCCAGGCCACCTCTTTCACTCAGAGGAGAATGGCAGGGAATGGGCACAGCCTCGGCTCTGCTTCTGCCAGCTCTGCTCTGAGCTCTCCTGGCCCAGTAAGGTGGGTCAGACCCCGTGTGGCAGAGCCCTGTGTTCCAGAACCCTGGTGAAGTACCTTCACCCATCAGCAAGTTAATAATTCTTCTGCAGAGCTGCTTTGTACCCATCAGTCTGAAAATCTTAAGGATAAAAAAGGCTGCAGTCCACTGTGGGAAAGGGGACGATTTTGACTTTGCCTTGTCAGATTTATTTCTAGGCTCACGACTTCACAAGAAAAAAATCCATAGAAATTGCATCATTCTGATTCCCATCACACCCTTTTCTTCCTTCTCTGTCTTGATCTTACAGGCTGCTATTTTAAAAACTGTTTGCAGTTGAAAATAATGCTGTGCAACACTGAGAGGGCTGGAATGCTGCCTTTCCCAAGGGAAAGCACTTGCCCTCCCATCCCTGTGGGATGGGGCAGCATTCAGCCACATGTCTCTGAGCAGATCTGCTGCCTCCTGCTCATTGCTCCCTTTGCTTGGTCTCCTCATGCTCTCTGGACAAGGTAATTCACAACCAGAGCAGGGTAATGTGCCTTAGATACACTGGTGTGTCTGTGTGCAGGGTCTTTAAAGAGCTGGGGTATATGGGAGCGTGGTGGTTAAATGCTGATGTGTGCATTAAGTTGTTGTGGCCTATTTTTAGCAGTTGTGGTCACTGCATGCTACAACCCAATGTCACTTCTCAATTTATAGTCACAAAAAAGCAACTAAAAAAATACATTAATCAGATCTGTAGACTGGCCAAAAGGGGATTTTGTCTCAGTATTTATAGGACAAACATTAGCAACCATAAGAATGTCTTTGTTTTAACCAAAGAGAGCCTCCTCTGCTGCCGACCCCTTGGCTGTGCAGTACAAGTCCCAGTGTTTGTTCTGTGAGTAGCTGTCACCGAGACCTGGTGTTCTTTAGAATGGTGCCACAAAGCTATGATGGCCATTAATAAGTAGGAGGCCAGGTTTTGCACTTAGTATTTGAGGCCTGACCCTTTTATTTTTGACTTAAATAATCATTACTGTAGTGTATCTGTGCTGAGATGAGTTCCCTGAGTTCCTTCTCATTTGCATCAGTGAGAATCAGAAGAGCACCAGGCTGCTCATGCTCTCTTTTCTTGTCTGGTTTGAAAAAAAGCCCAAATCTGCATATTCCTCTGGCTACTGGAGTGCTGGGGTTTCTCATCTCACACAGTTGGCTTTGTTGGCTTTGCGCTGTGCTCTGAATGTAGAGGAGCCTTTTTTTCATGTTTGCTATCTGATTTCATGTTTTCTCGTGCCCAATCTGTCTGACAGCCTTTGCTTTTCTCAAAATGGCTCCAATAACCCCTTTTTGCCATCTCAGAGGAAAGGCACAATTGCATTATTGTACTGTGTGAATGCATTTTCTCATACGTGTAGCTGAATGGGATATTATTTAAATATCTTAAGCATTCTCCTAATTGGAGTAATGACATGCTAGGAATGGGAGAGTGAGGAGAATTTACATTCGGACTCCTGAATTTTGGTGAATGAGTAATCAAAGCTCCATCACTTCCTGCACGGTTAAATATTTTGTTAAGTGAGTGGTAAAAACACCATTTGACCGTGTTAAACAAATAAACCAAAAGCCAACAATGGTTATCTGTGGTGATCTTCAGATCACGTGAAACCTTTGCTGAGCCCTTTGCAAAGGAGAAGCTGACTTGAGGTGCTGAGGGCCAGCCAGTGCCTGCTTCTGAACCAGCCATCCTGCTTCAGCTCACCTCGTGCTACCCTGGGATGGTTGTCAGTGCCAGCACCTGAGAGCCCACGCTTGGTGGCAGACCAGGGGGATGATTTGCAATAAAAAATAACCCGATAAGATACGTTTCCTTGTATCTGTTTGTGCATGCTCAAAAGTAGGCTCAGTTTCACTGCGTGATCTGTGAAAAATCTGTACCAAGTTCAGTGCTGGAGTGAAGGCAGGCAGCAGCAAGGGGTGAAATGGAGTATCCCTGGAGCCAGGAGGGAAAATAACACTCACTGATATTGCTGCCCACTATGTTGTCTTCTGAAGCCACTGCCTTAGACCAAAGCAGCTCAGTTAGTGCCTGGAGTCTGGTCTTCAGTAAAGCTAAGTAGTGTTCCTACTATTTACTTATTTTTGCTTACAGCTTTATTCTCAGCAACAGGTTCGTCATTCCCTTGGTAAGTTTATTGCTATGAATTGAATTATATGCAGTTATTCAAAAGTCAGTGTGTCATGCTTTAATCACTTTTTTAAATAAAAAACCTAATCTTTTATCATCATAGTTGCTATAATTACCTCAACACTTTTCATCATTCAACTAAAAAAGCCTTCAAGCAGTTCTAAGTAATTAAGTTTTGTTACCATCATTCTCCTTTGCATCCTCCAGTGCTATGCTTTCCTTTTCATTTTTGTTTTCTGAAAAGTGTTTCTGTAATTAATTTCATTGGGTTTGACCTGAAGCCTGTGGAGGTGAATGCTGGGACTTTCATCGTCCTGAACAGGCTGCAGATCAGACAGCCCATGACTGCTTGAGGAGGCAAGGGTGAAGGGTTTGAAATGAAAACCCACCTGGTTTGCTGTGTGTTTTTAGAGGGGTTTTGGTTTTTTTTTTTTGATAGCTTCATCCAGCTAATGGTATTGCTGCAGAAGTGCAAATGTGTGTAGGCACAGCCCTGGAAAGCAGAAGTTTACACTATATTTCCTGTAAGAGTACTGTGTCAAGCACAGAGCACACTGCACTGTGTTTCACTCAGACACCCTCCAAGACACAACGAAAGACAAAGGGGAGGTTTGTGGCAGAACTGGGACTAAAATCCAGGTAATGTGAGTGCAACTTTTGTTTCTGACCCCAACCCATTCGCAGCTCTGCCTCTCGTTCCACTGAAGCACACATTTATCTGTAGCATAATACTGCAGTATTCTGCAATCATTTCTTTGTCTGACAGCGTTACAGGAGGGATGACATTGATCTTAAAAGAAGGGTTGACTCTTCGGTGTCTTTATCAGCCTTGGTGCTGTTTGCTCCAGCAGCAGTGTTTATGGACTCTGCCACTGACAGCAAGGAATAAATCCCTCCAGTGTTTCCCTGATAAGATGACTCTTTGTAACAGATCACGCACACATATCTCACAGGGCTCAAAGTTTCCTAATCTTCCTGCATTCCTCTTTTCAGCATTATTGGATGCTCTGCAAAGTCCAGCCTGGGAAGAGAGGCTTGAGCGGAAGGGACTTTTGGTGCCCACTTTATATGGTGCTGTTAGAAAGCAGCCATTGTGATTTGTGACTGTGTGTAGCAAAAACATACAAAGAGCTGTACTTGTTCCCAGCAGCACAAATACACATGGGTTACCATGAGATGAAAAGCACTTAGCAGTGCACCCTGAAGTCAGCAGTTCTGGACAGAGACACGGGCTGATCTCAGCATGTTTCCTTCATAGCAAAACCACATTGTTGTCTTCGGACTGTTTCCAACTCAGGAAAACAAATGAGCATTAACAACCCAGAAGTTTTAAAAACTTTAAAGCTTAAAAAGTGTGCAAAAAACCTATCTTTAGCAATGATGATAAGTTTTAAAGCTCTTCTTGAAGCTTCTCAAGCATTTGAAATTCTCTTGCTGCCAGTCTAAACTCAGATTCATGCTGTTATTTATGCTGGATCTATTGTTCCTTACAATTTGGCCACTTGCTGGCCCTTTCTCAAGGACTGCAGAAACTGGTGACAAACACAGTGTCCTTTGTGCCAAACAGGAAAAAGGTAATGCTTTCAGATAGGACTATAATGATAACAGTGGGGAGAAGCACTTTGGACTTTTCCTGGAGGGTATGCCGATCCTCCTTATCTTCCTTTTGTGCTTTCTTTTTGCCCTAGGAAAAAAAATATGAGGAGAAAGGCAGCTTAGCTCTGTGCCCAGCAGGAATACAGAAGGTGATATTCCAAGTTCTTCAGCTGCCCAACAAGAGCAAATTTGGAGTGCAGTCTAACATGCTGTCTGAAGCATTCCCTTAGTCCAGCTCCTAAACACTACCTAATTCTCATCTCCCAGAATTGGAACGTTAAGTGGCTTGACTTCTACAGCTGGTTAGAAATAGAGGCAGGAGTCTGTAGGCACCATTCAGATCTTTCTCAGTAAAATCAGCTTTTTTCTTTAACTAAGCCTTCAGTGGTCTAAAGAAAGCATCTAATTTAAACCATCTCATCCTGCATAAGGTAAGGCACGTAAGTAGAAGAGCAGCTGGGATCACACAGATAAGCTGTGGTCCAACATGCAAAGTACAACTCTTGCAGTATTTCCTGGAGTGAAATGTCTTGTTAAAGCAACCTTCAGGTAAGGCATTCCGGGACAACCATCCCAAAATCAACGAAGTTGGGAGTGCAGGTGTTCCCAGGCCAGGGCACAGTGTGACAGCAGTGCTGAACTTCCATGCTGGCAAAGCGCCTGAGGCCTGACAGCACACCCAGGAAAAGAAAAAACCCTAAGGGAAAGAAAGCAAAACAGCTCAAAAATAAATGTGAGCCCTTCAAGATCTCCCTTATGTGAGCTGGTATCTACCAGCTTGTGCTTTGGTTTCAAAGGGGGGCACCTGGGGCTGAGAAAGCCCTTCTCACCACTGTCTCTGACCTCTCCTGTAGTCCCAGCTGCAGCACACAAGACCAGAAATGCTGTGTTGGCCTTGGACAAGAGGGAGCCTCTGGCATCAGCAGTGCAAATTGCCCTGTGCTTCTGGCTCTGACCCCATCTCCAGGCATGAGCAGGTGCCTCACTGCACCAGTACCTTTCCAGGCTCATGTCTCTCCTCCCTGGGTTTCCTGTAGGCTGTTTGCAGAGCTGAGGGCTCCACAATGAGATGCAGACTTGGTAAGCGGAAGGGATGGTGAAAAGGCTTGAGAGATCCCTCAATGTGATGGCCATGTGATAACAGAGTAGCATTAAGATGTTTGGAAAAAGCAAGCCCAGCTGCTGATTTACACCATTACATCAGGTTTTTACTGGGGCAGCACCGTATGGGGCTGTAACATTTCTGTTCCTACATTTCTTTCTCCTAAACATGGATTTATGGATTTATTGTTTCAGGACACGAAGAGGAACAGGAGTTTAGGTGCCTAAATTCCAAAGCGATGGAAACACCATGCCTTGTCTTTCCAGCTTTTTTTTTAATCATCTGTTATTCTGTGTCTTCCCTGGAGCAGTTTTCATTTCCTTCTGCATATGAAAATTAATCACTCTGAATCACATCCTGGAAACTGGCATCTACTAATTAGGTGTCTGTAAGGGCTGCAAGTGGGGTATGCCTTGCACAGGGCTTCCTGAACTCCTCCCAGAAAGATGGTTATGTAGGGCTTCCTCTGGTGGCAAAATTTGTTGGTGAGTCTCCTCCCTCCCTTTTCTCCACCTGAGCTGCTCCTTGCCCCCTCCTGGACATTTTCAGCCTACAGTTTTTTTCCTTATCACTTCACAGAAAGTATTTATGGGCACAGTGATGAAATCAGGAGAGGAAAAAGGCTGGTAGGAGCCCCTTTCTTCACAGAGCCTCTGGAAAGGGCTTTTAGCTTTCTACTGATATCTCCCAGGGCTATAAATACAGGCTGCAAGTACGTCATGATTCCCAGGTGATAAGCATTAGTGGCAAGATTCAGGTGTGATTTTCTAATGCTGGATGGTGATACAAAAATGCTGACCATTAAAATCAGGGCTGTCTGTCAGGGCAAGTCTACATCTGGGACACACATCTGCAATCATATGCAGGTCTCAGATGTGAATTTTGTTGTGTGAGACCCCAAATGCCAGTTTTTGGTTGTTTTTTTTGCTTGTGGCTGGCTCACTGGAACCAAGTGTGACTTGTTAGGAAGATTATGAACACTGTCAAGTCTGAATAGTAGGCTCCAAGGTAAAGACCTTTTCATTCCCACACACAGAAAGCAAAGATCCTCCTGGTTACTTGCATCTCAGCTGGATTTGAATCAGACTCTGAAAGGGCCAGCAGGCAAGTATGCAGAGCACATACACATGGGAAAGCCACCCCATATTATAATCTGATTCCTTCAATAATCAAACACTGGTGTTTGGCTGCATATAAAAGCTTCTGCGATACTGTAAAGAACAAAGAAATCTAAAGAAGCTTCTCCTGAAGCTTTTTAATGCTCCTTCTGCAAGCTTAACACGTACTGTTCTGACTCTGGCCAGCTGTCTAACAGTGCTCTGGATGGACCGCACTGTTGTCTTGAGACTGGTTTTGGTTCCTTTTAAGCTATTCTGGGGGCTTTCCTGCTGACTTAATGGCTTATAGGTCTTCTCCCTGTATCTGTGGAAAAACTGACTGCTGATTCAGCTGTAGCTCAGGCATGAAGGGGAACCCAAATTTTGGTTTTAAGGAGGTCAGGCCTGCCTCCAGCAGTCTTCAGCTTCTCCCAAGGAACAAAAGAATCAGGAAAGAGAACAGAGCACAAGTTTCATTTTCCCTTCTTTTAACCAGTGCCCTTTCAAGAAAACAAAACAAAAACCCCCAAAAATAACAACCCCCCAAAAAACCCAGTTTCCATAGCAACAGGAAACTGTGGCACCATTGTGAAGACCCAAAAAGCCTAGGCTGGGTATATAGCCAGAAATCAGCAGTGCTGCCAGCTCTGAGCAACCTATCCCTGGGCCGTGCCTGCACTTGCAGCAGGGCTCTGCTCTAAATAGATGTCTTTGCTGCCTAACCCACCACTTCTAACTCCTGTGGGTTGTGCTGCCCCTGAGCAGTACAGTTTGGCTTAATCGCCAGTACAGTTATGGATTTCCAAAAAGGAGAAATGCTCTCTGGCTCGTCCTTCGATTGGCCTCAGCTGTATTCAAACTTACTTTGCTACAAAGTGAAAAGGTTGATTCCAAGACAGATTTCCCTTAGCCACTACTGGCTATTGCTGTAACACATAATTGTGCTAGAGTGGCTGAGAAAATCCACCAGGCTTGGTTCCCTTTAAGGTGACTGATGGTTAGTGAGTGACAGATCCTGCCACTTATGGCTCGTTTGTTACCTTCTGGATTATGTTGCACCAGGTAGTTTGCAAAGAGGTACAACTGCAGCACTCAGGTCAAGTCAGCTAAAATTATAGTACATGTACAGTGCTCTGTTACTTGTAGCACTCAGGAAAGGTACATTATGCATTTGTAAGTGGTAGAGAGGAGTGTTGTGTTGCTTTGCTATTTATACAAATCAAAGAATCACAGAATGGCTAAGATTAGAAGAAACTCCTCACCCGGTTTCCTTGCTCAAGCAAGACCACTTAGTGCTGATTCCCCAGGACAGCTTTTGGCTGTCTCTAAGGAAGGAGACTCCTCAACCTGTGTAAGCTGTGCCACTGCTTGGTCACCTACACAAGAAAGAAGTTGCTGCCAGTGCTCCTTCTACAGCACCCCAAATTATCTGCAGCCTTGTTTGCAGCAAGGACATGCTGCTGGCTCAAGTGCCACTTGGTATCCACTGGGACATCAGGATGCCATTCAGCAGGCCTGGCACTTGCCCAAACCAAAATGATTTCCTCCAGTGCAGTATTCTAATTCAAACGCAGAGGGCCATTTTCTATAGGATAGGAAGCACAAGAGAGGTGTATTTAGATCTGTTCTTATAGCAGTGCTTTTAATTTAGGGGCAGATGTACTGTGCCCGGATTGAGGGCTCGTCAGACGTGAGGGTGACAGCAGTGAACTGCTGCCCATCCCAACACATGCCAAGAGCCCAGACGTCACCACTTTGTAAATTCCCAGTCTCCAGCAACCAGTAGCTCAGGGATGGAATTGTGTATAGATTGCCAGGACAAGCTAAATGAAAAAAGAACGAAGTGTGCCTGGAAAACGAATCACTAGGATTCATCAGAAGTAGCTGAATGAAAAGAGAGGTAAAAATGCACCACCCTGATGGACTTATGATGGTGACTGAAGGCACAGTTGGACAGAAGCATTTCCTCTAGGAGACAAAAATTTCCCTTCCTTCCTCAAGACCTTCAAGTGACCCTACTGAATTGTTAAAATTCCATTAGAAAGCAGTTGGTGGGAACATGTGCAATAAATAGCTGCTAAAATCAAAGGCTGCCTCGCTGATACAAAATCAATGCATTGCTTGCTGGTGGTGCAGGGCAGTGTTTTTCTCTGGGAAATGTAACAGTGATTGGGTTTAAATATAGCGGCACAAAGCTTTACCTGAACTCATTAGTGACACAGGCTGATTTCAGGGGAAGTCAGAAAATGCCCATTGCCCACAGACAAGACTTTGTGGTGATCACCGACCTTGGGTGCTACAGCTTATGGCAGTCCATTGGGAAATGCTACAGAACAAAGCAAAATTACTGCAATTGCTCCTGGAAGAGGAGAGATTTCAGGTCGCTCACACCATCCAGCCAAAATCAGCACTCCCTGTTGAAGCCTTGAGTGAGCCACAACCCAATGGTACTGCTGTAACAGCCACCACTCTCTCTCTCCTCTCCCAGACATCCTGCATGCACTGTGGGTGTAAACCCCCCAAGCCAGAGATGCAACCAGCAGGCAGTCCCACACCTGCTGCCAGCAGCACTCACTTTGGTTTGGGCTGGGACCCTCTCAGAGGGTTTCTCCCTCATCACAAGCATCATTTTCCTGCCAGATGCTCAGCTACACTGCTTCAGTGAAAACAGGCATTAAGGCAGTTGCTCTACCTACATCCTGTTTTGTAATCTCACCATTTAATTACAATATTTTTTCTTCCCCTACAAATCACTTAATGTCATTTCCCAGGGAGAGCCCTCATCTCTCTTGGTGCTTATTGCAGCACAGCAGCTATTAGCACTGCTGCTTGCAGAAAGGTGTATCGTTAAACCAGAGCTCTTTTGGAGTAGGTTTCTAAATGGGGAAACCTCCCTGAGTGAGAGACAGAAATGGTACCTCAATCAGAACAAGGAGGTGAGGTGGGTGTTCAGGACCTGTTGGCTTAATTAAGACCTTCTTCTCAGCCTCAGAAGATTTGCTACGTGTCTGAAATAGCTGTAAAGAACACTGCAGGGATGATACAAACTGTACAAAATGTAAACTTTGTGATCTACTTCCCCACTGAGGAATAGAGAGTTCTAAAAACGGTTAATATATTTCCTTGCCTATTAATCTTCTTGATCAGATTTAAATGTTTGTTTGGATGAGTATTAGAACAGAAACCAATCACAAAGAGGTTAAGTCCCATCAGGGACCTGAGCTCTGGATCCCACTTAGCTCTCATCACTACCAGCACTGCCTTCTCCATACACATGTACACACACACACACAGGGTTTATTAAGCCCCAACAGCAAATTGATTTTGTGTCTGGGAAGAAAACTCTCAAATACAAGCCTATAAATAGATGATGCGCTGCTTTTCTGGCTCAGTAAATAGGCTGAAAAAGCACTCTGATGAGGCACAAATTTGCAGTGCCCCCCTTTATTTCACCATTCAGCATGAAGTTGGAATGTTCATTACTGTGATGGGAGCTGCCCATGAAGGAAGTGAAGGCAACTTTCTGAATTTCTCTAGCTTTCAGGAAATAAATCTGTATGGAAAGGAAACAGATCCTAATAATCTCCCTCTCAAGAGAAACATCAGATGACTTGATCATGAAAAGTGTTGGGAACCAGCTGAAGCCACAAAGGGACCAGAACAAAGCAGGATGTGCCAAAGCAGAGAGCCACATGAGATATATCCCACAGGGGCTGCCACTCCAAGGTGTTCCTAACTTAGAAGGAATTACTAATCTTTGATGTAGCACTGACTTTGATAGAGAAAAAATGGATGTCATCATTGAATAATCCCGTGAGTGATGTGAAATTCATCTGTATTATGCAAACCAAAAGAAGCATTTCCCCTTATACAAAAGTTATAAAGTCTTTGTCATAGGGTTCACCTCTTTACTGCATTTACTACAAATGTCGGATTTGCTGTTAGGATTTCCACATTTCTACTCTTGAAAGATTTGTCAGAAATTAACTGTTGGAAAATCACAAGTAGTCAACTCCCTCTCAGCAATACTAAGGGGGCTGAGTTTCCCAGTCTGAGAGGAAAAGTCAGGACATGCCCAAATTTCCCATTTACTTCTAGGTAGGCTTCTTTGAGCTAATAACAGCATGTGAAATACCAGGTCCAAACATGAACATGCTTTGAATATTTGCATCAGTCACACAGAGAAATTCACAGAGAAATTTGTGAGACCAGTTTCAGCTTCAGTGAGGACGGATACACCACAAAAAAAAAAAGAATGATCACAAAGCTGCATGCATCCCAATCATCTCACATTTTTGGAGCAGGAGAGATGATGCTCGAAACACAAACACATCCCTACCCCTTGCACTGCCTGGCTCGTCACTTCAAAAAAGGCCAAGATAAGCAGATGAGGAGTTTGGCAAGGCACCAAGGAACTGATTTTTTTTTTTTTTTTTTTTTTTTTGAGATATTTAAACACCAAGACATCATCAAGCTGCCAGAAGGATTTTCAAAAGCAGTTAGGAACCCAGGCTGTGACAGAGCATTGGTCCTTCTGACAATCCCCTATGGTATCAGATCCTTTGATGTACCAACACCTCTGGTTCCTTCTGCTCTTCCCAAGAGAGACCTCTTTGACTGCAGCAGGGTTGGCCTTTGCCATGGAAAGCTGTGAAATCTCTTTCAGTTATCTAATTTACCAACTTACTTCCTCGGAAAGGGAAAAGATTATCCCCCTCTTCCTGCCTAATGAAAATGTCACTGCCCTGTGGACTATCTTAATTGGAACTGTAAGAGAAGGCCTGGCTGTGGCCACACGGCTCTTTGCTGTACAGAGAACTGTTTACTTTGATCTGATCGAGGTTTACTTGCCTCAGACATCCCCATGCTGCCTCTCTGATCTGACGGTGCAAATCAGCAGTTTCTTTTTTGGGTAGAAGTCCCTCTCAGACTGGCGAATGACGCAGAGGCTGCAGAGTCCATCCCGGTCCCACTAGGCGCCGATGGACCAAATGCTGACCTCTCTATTTACACGTCTGTGCTTGCAATCGTGATGCCCGTGTGGGATCACAGGGCTGCTGCTTGCAAACATTCTTTACTCAGAAACGCGATACCCATTTATTGCACAAAGAACTGCAAAGGAATTGCACAAATTCTTCTCTTCTTTAGCGGAGAAAATGTTCCCTTGATGTGATAAATACCAAACGTGATTCCTGCTTTGGCTGCAAATAGCAGATTACTTAATCATCTACTATTTAAGTACCTGTTTGTTTTGTTATGAAGCAAAACTTTTGAGCAAGATCGTGTTACACGTCAAGTGGCTTCCTGCATCCTTCAATATTAATCCTCACGTAAATATAGACCGAAGGGAGTCCCAGGGTCACCCGAACCAGCCTGAGCCCCGCACGGAGGACGGCGAGGAACGGAACGGGGCAGGCAGGGCGAAGCCCACAGGGGGCCGTGCTCGAAACGGCGGCGGGACGGCAACGAGCGGGATCAGCGCTCCCCGCAGCCGGGGCGGCAGCGCGGCGCGCACCGCGGGGAGGCCCGCCCGCCCCTCTCCGCCTCCCGGGGGCAGGGCCCGGGCCCCCCCTCCGCTGACGTCACGGCTGTCTAAAAAAACAGCCCGGCAGGCGGGCGGGGAGCGACAGGGCCGGCGGCACGGCACGGCTCGGCACGGCTCGGCAGGACTCGCCCCGCCGCCGATATGGTGTCCCCCGTCACCGTGGTGAGTGTGGGCCGTGCGGCCGGCCGGCGGGCGGGCGGGCGGGGGGAGCGGGACCCGAGCCCTCGCACGGCCGTCTGCCTCCGACCCCTCCCCCGCGGCTGCCCCCATACCCGCTGCCCGCAGAGCTGCTCCCCTCCGCGGCTGTGTTCCGGCGGCGCGGCTCCGGCGGCTTCTCACCTCTTCCTGCTGTTATTTTTGTAAACATCTGTACGGCAGATCTGCGTTGTGTGCGTTGTATCTGTGCGATGTATCTGCTCGGAGCGCTGATGTTTACGTCCTCCTGGGCTCGCCCACCTGCCCCGAGGCCTGGCTGCGTTCCGTGTGGCCGCTGCCCCGGGCTTCCGTGGAGCCCCGTGCCCACCGTGCCTTCTCCCCCTCCCGCCCGGACGTGCTCAGCTGGCGGCTCGGCCGGCGCTGCACGCGGAGCAGGACGCTGCTTTGCCGTCTGCTCGGGTCTGCCCCGGGAGCAGCGGAGGTGAGGCGGGGATGGTGTCACCTGCCTGTCCCACGGGGAGTCAGTGAAGCTTAATTAGTGCCGTAACAGGCAGTGAGCAGCAGCTCGATGCTGTCCTTCGTGGAGGACGTGTGGTACCGAGTCCCGACCCCGCGGGTGGAGGGGATGCTGGAAGAAGACAAAGCGCTCAGTAGAACGGCAGAGAAGCTGTGCTGTCACACGCTGCTTTGCATGCTCCTGTTTCTAGAAAGCAAGGGATTTGGCTGAATGCAGCAACAGCAGCAGGTGCGGTAAGAAGAGCTGTCTGTCAGTAGAGTCGCCTGGCAGTGCTTTCCCCTCAGCACCAAACACCTATGTCGGTATCCCATGTCCTTGTGTGACTGTCATCATCCTGATGTGAAAAGTTGTGGTTGCTGGCTGTCCAGATCCCCGCCACCCCTCCATGTTTTATCTCATAGATTGAAAGGTAGCGGTCCGGTTTTCCCCCTGTCTTTAACTCTCAGAGCCAAGGTTCAAAACTTTTAAATTCCTTTGCCAGTGCTGCACAACAGCTCGCATTGTCTGATTGCTCAGATGAATTTTCCCCCAGCATTACCATGTACCTGGTAAGTTCATCAGCAGCTTAGGGATGACTTTTATCTTTAGAGACAGAGGGAAGTAGCCTGTAAATTACACTATTCTAAGGCCAAATGACTTATTTTTTCCTTGTGCTTTTCAGAAATAACTGAAGGGGCCTGGTCTCTTAGCGCTGCTGTGCTAAATGCATCTAAGTAATGCTTTGGTTACAGTGAGTTGTGTACTTGTACTGCAGAAACGAAATCTTTCCCTGGGACAATGCTGGAATGGCTAAAATCTGGCAGTTCATTTTGTGATTGAAAGGTGACAGTCCTTGGCTCTCAGGGCTGGTTAATCGGGGTGGTCTTGCAGCAAAGGGCAAGTGATTACCACTTGAGTATGCACTGGGAAGGCTGTAATTAAAGAAGGCTTTACCTCTACCAGAAGGTAACTCAGGGTGGCACATGGAAACAGTCTTTTCTTTACTTGATCTTTTGTCATGTAACAACACATGCTTCTGCTCTGGCTTCATCCCTGACATAGCGACCCTTTGCTTCACCAAAGGCAGCTAACGCAGGTGTGAGGCTGCAGATTGCTGGAGAGATGATGAGACCAGGAGCTGTGACCGGAGCTGCAGCTGTTTATCACAGCTATAGATGTGGGAGGGCTTTGGCAGGCGCTGGACTGATCCTCCAGAGAGATCACAGCACAGAGCTGACGTCCTTCAGTGTGTTAAGGAGCAGTTCTTTGCACACTGCCTTTGGTGCATTTTCACATAGCTCTTCTGAAGGAGCTGCGGGATGGCTCTGGTGTTGGCTGTGCTGCAGCCACAATGGGCAGGTTGGAACAGTGTTCTGTGCTGCCTGGGAGCATGGCATGGCCACTGCACAGCTGCAAGTGGAGCTGCGTATGGGATGAGAAGGACTGAGCGTGGGCTGTAGAGCTGGTGGACTTTCTTCAGGCAGTTGGGTGCTGAAGAGAACAGCAGTGGGCAGTCAGTCTGGCCACAGTGAGGTGCTATCCTTGGGGCCCAGGTCTTATCTGTGCTGCCCTGCCTTTTGCTGCATTGGTAGATCAGGTGTTTGGAGACAGTGTGACTATCTCTGCTGTTCCTGATAGGGGCACTGTCTAAGGGGCAGCACCCATGGCATAATCAAATTAGCCAGGTGAATTGATTTGTCTACAGCATGTGTTCTCTCCCAATGTTCTGCAGCATCAGCCTGAACAGGGAAGATACTAGAAGAACATAGCCAAAAGTGACATGGTTTTCTTTCCAGTTTTCAAAGCCTTTGTGCATAACTACAGCAGATGGCCTGGACTACTTAGGCACAACCTGATCTCCTGCATCACCCCCACTAAGACCCTCTTGCAAGAAACATGACGGTTTACTTAAAACACTGAGTTCCAGGTCTGCTGCACAGCCGATAGCTGGAAGAAATCATGCATGGAGGTATGAACCACAGAGAGGAGGCTGAGACATACGGCGGGTAGGACTGCTTGTTAGTGCTGGCTGCCAGGTGTGCATCATGGCCCTGGGGGTTTGGCATGTCTGCAGCATTGTGCAGAGCTGTCATCTCTGTTGCTGCACAATGCAGATATTCCAAGGGGGAAATGTGTCCACAAATGCAGAAGTCTGCGGCTCAAACACCTTTTAAAGTATTGTGCCAGGTACTCAGCAGGGTAGTGTTTCAGGGTCCTGGTGGTGCTGGAGTCCAGACAGGACAGAGTTGGGCTGTGGCAGTGAAAATATGCATATCTGCCGGTCCTGCTCCAGCTGGTGAACAGTGCTTGCTCTGGTTGGAAGTCACCTTGGAGGAAAACTTCTGCTTATTCTGCTAGGCAAGCAGGAGCATCCTGCTTAAAAATTGTTATGGCTGATATTCCTCTGATTAGAAGCTGCTTTTTTTTCTGCCTAAAATTGAGTGGGCTGAAAGCTTGAGGTTGGAGGGCAGTTTTAGCAAGCAGCACACTTGCATTATAGATATGTGAGGTTTAATTCTCTTCTTGTTCACTCATCACTGGTCCTATCTTAATAAAAGTTCTTCCTCAGGCTGCCTCATTAGTAAGTTTTGTTCTAGATTTTTTTTCTCCTTAGTGGGTAAGCAGTTGTTAGCATTAAGCTGTGGGAGATTTCCTTGCCCTAAGGACCTCTCTCCAGCAGGTTCCATGACTACGCAGGGGTTGCAGATGCAGAGCAGGTGAGCCTGGAGATGTGCAGCTACTCCGGCACTTATGTGATGCTATGGGTTCAGAGAGACACTCCTTTCCCCTTAAATGAAGTTAGCTAAACTAAGCATAGGGCTTCACACATCACCTTGGAGAAATGGAATGGGACATATAAAGACATTAAGTGATGCTCTCATTCCTGTAACACGCTCTCTCCATACCTAGTTCTTACTTGGTCTAGCACAGCCCTGTTTGATTTTGCCCAGAAGCCATATATGAACAGTCCCCATCCCTTCCCTTTCATTCTCTGACATACTTGCATCTTTAGATGGAGACTGCTGGACTGGAGAAGAAGGCGTTGCTTTGGCTGCATCAAGCAAGTTGAGGCCTTGGTGCCTTCTCCTGCAAGGTGCCCTGCTGGGAACAGCCTTGCAGGGAGTCACTGTCTGGGAACAAGAAAATCATTTACAAAAACTGGGCTGAGAAAAAGAGAGAAATATACGATATGAAAGTAACAAATACAGGATATGGCTGGATATGGGGTGGATCCAGTTGAATATAGAAACCTGACATAAACCATGCTGCCTAAGGACTCTGCGTGCTATGCACAATTGCAGCAGTAGAAGGTGTAAGCATAGTTTTAAAGGTTTGCTGTTAGAAGGTATGCTCCATGATCCTCAAACTGAAAAAAAACCACATTCCACCTCAAACTATTTGAACCTTTTCTTCTTAAGCAGAGAATGTGTTAATTCTGCACAAAGGAATAAAGTATTAGCAGCCATCTAAGAACTAACTATAATGGTAGAGGGGTTTATTTTAATTGTTCTCTTTGCTTATACCCAGCATTGTTGCTTTCATTATAATTTTCCAGTTACTAAAATACATCATGAAGTGGAATTTTATTACACAGGAGGCTTGCAAACATGCACATTTACATACCACAGTGATGATTATGAAAATATGGTGCTTGTATAAAAACCAAGCCAATTTGAGTGAGTTGTAGATGAGATCTCTGAACTCACTGAAATAAGGGGAGGGAGGCATCACCTCAGGTAAGCTTAGCAGGATCCTAGCAGCATTTATGTCAGTCACTCCTTTCAGGAAGAGCCTTAAAGCTTTGGCCGGGCAACCTGTGCTGATTTAGGCAAGTAAGTGTCCAGGTGTAGTACTGTACCATGATTTCTTTATTTTTTAAGGCCGAGTTTGGGCATTCTGGCACTGCCGTTCTCATCCTTTGCTGTTGTAGTGAAAGCAGAGCTACAAAGTGCGGACTTGTCTCATGCTTTTCCCAGTCCCTCTGTGGCTGCATTAAGCAGTAGAGCTGATGGCTGCTGCAGGCGGTGCTGTAGATTAGAGGCTTCATTAACTCGAGTGTATCGCTCGAGTCGCACGCGGCTGTGGTTCCAAGTGTGCTTTGTGTATTAAGGTTATGGGTCTGGTTCAGAAGCCTGTACTTATACATAATTCCTCTTAATGGACAGAGATGTATTTCTGTCATTCTCTTTTCAAGTATCTCCATCCAGAACACACGCAGTGTAACGGAAGAGCCAAAGTTATCTTTCTCTGTGGGTGGCTATGTAATATTGAGGAACCAATAACTCCAGGCTCTGAGGAAAAAATTGGCATCTGGCACCATGTGGAAACTTTTGAGCTATGAGAAGATGATCAGTTCTGTAATTCCCTTCCCCTGTGGAGGCTAATGTGGACATTATATTAGCACTTCGTTTTTTCACTGCCCTTCATATCACACAAATGACCAATAGATTTGTGATTACGATGGAGATTTTGCTTACTGCAGCGTGCCCAAAATGAAGGAGACGGTTACTGTGTCTTGTGCCCTTCCTATATTCATTGCTTATACCACTATCATCTAAATAGCATTTGAGCTAATGGGCTAATGGCAGGTTTTTGTATGACAAACGTGTCAGTGTGGAGCTTCCCTCCAAGTAATGCTGAATGTGAGTGGGAATCCAGGTAACAAGGAGCAGAAAGCTGAGTCTAGGAGAGGACTGCATGCCCCCAGAGCTGAGAGGTGGTGGGTGGGCTGTGCGGGAGCCTTCCTGCCTGGCATGATTTATGGATCCATGCCAAGCATACTGCTGTGGGATGGATTTCAGACATCTGCAGAGAGCTCAGGGCTTATGCTGCAGACTGATCCACCCTTGCACAGGATGCAGTTGCTCTCTGGGTAAGTGGAACTTGTGTTGCTTGTATTGGTTTTAAACTTGCAGGTGCTAATCTGCCTGCAAATGAAGGTGGTGGCTGTTTTGGTTCACCTAGTGGTGAGCTAATGAAAACACCTGGTTTCTGCCAGCAGGCTACACTTTTTCCCAAAAGTTAGCTTATTTATGTTATTGCAGCACATGTACTTCTAAGAGTGAGGAAATTAGGTAAGCCATGTTACTGAAATAGCCTTCAGATTTTTTGTTGGGCTTTTGTTTTTTGCCCCTCACCAGATAACATCTTTGGAGACCAACATGGCACCAGTTAGTTATCAGGCATTGAATTTACGATTCTGTATCAAAATAAGTCCATTTACATTAGCAGCAAGTAGTCTCTGATTGTGTTACTGCTTCAGATTGAGGGTAGGTTTGAAGCTAAGCCAGCTGCACATTTTTCAGCACGTGCTAGACACATGGGGCAGATCCTCAGCCTTATGAGTCACTGTGTCTGCTATGGTTTCAGCAGAAGTGGGCTTGTGCTGGCTGAGAGCCTGAACCCACAGCTCCTGTCTTCTGGTTTTGTTGTGGCCTTAGTCAGAGCTGGCTTGTGTTCTGCTGCAAGAGACTAAGCCTGTTGCATGGCTTTTCCTTGCAACCCTGATATAAAAGGAGTGTGACCACACTTATTTAACTGATCCTTCTGAAGTTTTCCAGGTTATTTATTGGCTCATGCAAGCATGGAACTCCTCCTTCAGTGTAAAGGACATTACCCTGGTATGCAGGTGCATGGTAATTTGTGAGCATGGTCTGCATTTGTATATGTGTGGTGATTGCAACAGGGGTTTTGCAAGTGAAACCCTTAATACATTAGTGTGAATCCTGGGAGTGTGTGGGTTAGTGATAGTGTAGGTTGATGCTTGCATCTGCAACCCTGGCTGCCCCTTCCTGTTGAAACTGGGTGGGAAAGTCCAATTAATCTTCGTGTAATCTATATCTGATACTGGCTTGTCCAGGTCACGTCTTGGCATGAGAACAGATATTGGAATTAAAATCTGTGACCCCACTGTCATACTTTGACCTTACATCCTCCATTCTCTTAAAACATATTGGTCCGGTTACAAAACAGGAGGGCTACCAGCTTTTAATCAGGTAACAGGGTGGCAACTCTCTAAATATGCTGTTGTTTTCCCTTCTAATTTTAACAACGTTTCACAAGCGTTCAGCCCTCAGGACATGTTACACACGTGGAGCATTTCATTCAGTTTTGCACTAGGCACAAGACAGGCTGAGCTATCTCTCCTGGATTTCTCAGCACAGCACTGCTGTATTTGCCAGATTTCTGCCTGGGAAACACCCCCAGGATGTCCTTGCCCGTGGCAAGGGGGGTTGAAACTAGGTGATCGTTGTGGTCCTTTTCAATCTAGGCCATTCTATGATTAGATGACTTGTGGATAATACACAGAAGAAATATCTGGATTTTAGTGAGAAGCCAAATAACTGCCCTGCCCCATCCTGAGGGCTGCCCAGTGAGCTGGCTGTGTGCCGAAGCTCCGTGTAGCTTCATGGCCATGCATCAAGGTCCCAGCAGTGCTGGGGATGCAGCCCCACCTGACCTCATGTACCCAGGAAGGGTGTGTGCCCCAGCAGTGACAGCACTGCAGCTCCGATGGGCGAGGAGAAAAGACAGATCCATTATGGCTCGGCTTTTGAAATGTCTGCAAGGGTTTCTTTTGTGAGTGTGGCAGTGAAGGAAACGCTTAGAGGGGCTTGCTTTCTGTTGCACAAAAGGGAAGATCTGGAATCCCAGGAGGGAAAAGCAAGCCTTGCTCTGAGATAAGATGCTGGCAGGCAAATGCCTTTTTTTTTTGTTTTGTTTTGTTTTCATTTCTGAGAGCCAATGGGCTGCCCTGAAAGCATGGGTCTGTGACAGCTCTCTTGGCCCCTGCAGAGACATCTGAACTGACTGGTGATTCTGTTGGTCACTGGCGGTGGTACATTGCTGACTGCACTCCAAAAGCAATCTCTAGAACTGCTGACAGCTGTAGGATGGCTACAGATGGGAGTCAATCATTTCTACTTCTGATTAAATAAAGTTTGTTAAAATAGCCCTGCTTGTGATCCTGTGCCAGCCCAGCAGACAGAACAGATGATGCTTGCTAACGGAGAAAAGCAAAACTAACCCAAATAAAACAAGTCCTAACAAGAACGTGTGAATCTGAGCCAAGCTTTAAGTTCAGGGTGAAGTGTGTTTGTCTATATTTTCATCTTATGAGTTGGCATCTGCTAAAGAGAGGCTTCAGCATCTTGAGGGCTCCTTGGAGCAGACACCCCTGTGACTATGTGGTCTGGTTGTTGTAGTGATTCCATTCTCCTGGTGCACTGTGCGGCACGGGCAATGCCCTAACACAGTGAGGAGGATTTCCTTGGCCCTGGAACCATCTGCCCCTGCTGTAGGCTGCTATGGGACTGTTCCCTGTGTAAATCTTCCTGTAGGAGTTTGTTGGAAGCGAGATTCCATTTTCCTTTTTGAGGCTTTCCTCCTCACTATTTTGCAAGTGTCTGCAGATGCTTTTTCTAAGGTGTAGGTGTGACAGCACAGGGCTACAATATCCGAGAGCTCCTGGTTCACATTTGGTGCTGAGCCAAACTGACCTTGAAAGCAGTCTGGTGAGCATGGCCACTGCAACTGCTCAGCATCCAGCATCTTTTAATTTCTTCATTAAAGAATTGAAGACAAGGTGGAGCTGCTGTTGTCCTTGTATTGCATGCACATGGGCATTGCTGTTTCTGTGTGAGTGGCAGTTGGGTGTATCCTGCCCTGCCCTGCCCTGCCTTGGGAAGGGGCAGGAGAGAAGGCTGCCTGCCAGCTCTTCCTGGCCCTGTGGGTCCCCCCTCCCTGGCAGCTAGATAAGGACTCATGGTTGTAGCCCTTTTCCTGTCCTCTGGAAAACACCATAAAGCTTGTCTAGGACTCCTCATCTCTTTTACCTTCTCAAGCCATTTATTTGAATATCCTTCATAGGTTATGTGCCTTGTGCAGTCTTCTATAGCCTACTCCCATCACAACACAGCCAAAGTAAAGCATTGGATGAAGCAAACTTGAGCAGTGCCCTGCGCTAGGGACAGACAGCAGCCTAAAGTGAAGAAATCCTACCTGGAGAGCGCTCATTGGGAAAGAGACATCGAGAGCTATGCTTGCAGTCTCACATGCCAGCACTCCTGGGACATGGTGAGCCTTGCTCACATGCTTGCCAGCCGGCCTGATGCAAAACATCCTGTGCTGCATGCTGGTGTGCTGCCATGCAGCTGGGTGGCCCTGCAGTGCCCCCGCCGTACTGCTGCCCGCAGGCAATGACCTGCAGTCTGCCCTGAGAGGCTGATGCTGGAAGCAAATGTTGCCCCACTGCCAGGCAGAGGTGCTGGCAAACTGCTGGTGGACCAGACTGCTGCTCCACATTGGCTCCCTTCTCACTGCACTGGGGGGAAAAAGCGCTGTATGGAAGGTTTTATTCTCAATGCCAACAGGTTTCCATTCCTGGGTTAATCTGGTGATTAGGCTGAATTTTGATGTGACTGCAAGTCAGGCAGGATCTTGGCTTGGAAATGAAACTTTTTATTGCAGTTCTCATTTCTGCATGCAGCTGCGTGTGGGGCAGCCCAGCCCCACAGAGGTGCCCTTTTTAGATGCCAGTTTGATTAATCCTCACCCGCTGCCTGCTATCCTGTGTCTCTCACCAAAGGGCGACTCTTCCAGTGCCAAGAACTTGTGCAGTAATATATCTGAATTCACCACCCAAGGACTGCGAGGGCCTGTGCCAAAATTTTAATTGTATTTTTATGGCAAGTAGCCACAGCTTGTTCTTTGAAGAAAAAAAAAAAAAAAGGAAAGAAAGATAAAGAAGAGAGGGTACTTCTAGCTCTCAATTGTGCAGCCAAGTTGTGGCTGGAGCTTCCTTTGCTTAAGGTGGTGTGCGATGCAGTTGAGCCATGGGGATGAGGATAGTACAGGCTGCTAGTGCAGGAAGGTATGAGACAAGCCAGAATATCAGCTCTGCTTTGCAGGAGAGGCCGAAGAGACTGCTTTTTCCCTGGGTGGAGTGGCTGCCTTGGTCCCACTGCCCCTGCTGCAAATGGCTGAGCTGGGAGGACTATCCCTTTGGGGCAGGAAGCTTTCAGGCCAATCCCTGCTAGCTACTTCTGGCTTGTGCTGAACAGAGGATCTCCTGTCAGACAAAACCTGTTTTTTTGACTACTTGCAAACTGGTCTGGCTGGACAGCCAGGCACAAGAAGAGTGTGACTGCACCACCCTGTCAGAGAAACAGAGGCCCTAAGTGCTGAGGGGCAGCCGCAATAAAATGCTGCAGGGCCTGGCCAGGGCATGGCGTGAGCCCAGTGGAGCCAAACAGTCCATTATCCGCACATACAAACCTCCCAAAGGTGA
The DNA here is from genome assembly GCF_026119805.1 of Tympanuchus pallidicinctus. Lineage (NCBI taxonomy): Eukaryota > Metazoa > Chordata > Aves > Galliformes > Phasianidae > Tympanuchus > Tympanuchus pallidicinctus. Next base: position 11,971,533 of record NW_026294747.1, read on the forward strand.
ATTACAGACCACCTTCTCCTGGGGGATTTATTAGGCATTATGTAAGTCTTGTCTCTACCTGAGGGGAGAAGGGTTTATCAATCACTTTGAATTTCCTGCAGCGCATGGAGTTTGTTTAGGAGCCATCTGCATGGGATGCTTGACTCATGGCACATCCAACAGAAACGTAAGCCCTCTTATTAATACTTGGCTTGCACAAGTATGTTGCACTAACACAATACTTCAGGCAGGTTGATTGGCTGGTTTAGTAACTCTGTCACTCTGTAAACAAACACTTTTTCTTGGAATTTCATTCAGGAGTAGCTTGGGACATGTACAAGCCAACTCCTTCCCTGATGAAAGGCAAGCGACTCCCCAGGAGCTGATTTGCGCCTGTGGGAGTGCAGATTTGGAGGGAGAGCACTGTGCTCTCACCTACCTGGGGCCATCCAATCCAGCCAATGTTTCAGCAATCCGTGGAATACAAAGTGCTGGCTGGCTGGCCCTTTTTAATCTCAACCTTCTCTTCTCATACCTCTGTGATCCATGGAGGAGGGATGCAGAGCTGAGCATCCCAAGTGGCTGCCAGCCTTTGCTCTGTGGCCCAGTGAGGAACCTGATGTTTGCCTTGGAAAGGGATGATGTAAATGGTGCCAATACCCAGCAGCTCAGACTTCCTATTGCACATACATCTGACCCCCTGCATAAAAAAAATCCCTTATTTATAATGGTTTCAGCATGCACCTATGCAGAAGGTTTGATGTTGCACCATCTGAGAAAGGATGGAAGTGCAGCAAGGCCAGGAGGTTGGTGACTTTTCCTGAGTTTGTGGCCAGGAGTTGCTCAGCACTGCTGTGTTTGTTCTTAGTTTAGCAAAAGCTGATGAGTAGTGAAAACTGGGGAAAACTGGCTTGTTAACATGTGGGCTTCTCATCTTAGAGTCTACTCATTTTGATTACACATAAGATAGTTTTTTTTGTATGCATAGCCTGATGGAGAATCATGTTGGTTCCCAGTTGATCTGCAGAGGACAAGTCTGTTGCATGTCCTAATTGTGGTCCATCTCCAGGCTGAAGCAGGTCTGAAGTGGTCCACTTCTCCATGGCTTGAACAGCAGAGGATTTTCAGTGCCTTGTAAAGAGCCATATTTGCTAGGTAATGAGAAAAACAAGCAGTGGCATCATGATACATGGCAAGAAAGCCACACAAATACTTACTGGTGCACAACTTGGGTGGGAGCTATTGTCACAGTAAGGCAGAACCAAGGTAGGATCCACAGTGAATGATGCCAAAAGCCAGGAGAAAGAGCTCAGCCACTTATACACGAAACTATAGTCAAGCAGCCAAGGCTGATGGGAGGGATGGGTGGAGGACAGCAGCCGAGCTTTTTTTTGGCCAGCGTGCACAGTTGTGCTCAAGTGTTGCTCAGTGGAATAGCTGGGGTTTTATTTTTAAAACACTTCTTGTGGAAAACAGCATTTTACAACCTGATGGGTGTGAACTGTAGCCCCATAGCAAGCTGGCACACAGCTGTTGTGCAGATGAGGTTGCATGCTCATTTTCTGTGTGGGCTGATTTAGGGGAATTGTGAAAAGAAAAACAGTCCTTGATATCCCATGTTGCTTCCCGGGGTCATTAGCAGCCTCTGGGCTCTTGGCTAGTCATCAATAACTAATTTGAGAATATAGCTTAAGGGCTGTTGTATGAAGATTTTGGTTATTTCTGCATGCTAGGTCCAGCATATATTTTGTGCACTGGGTACCTTTTCCAGGTCTTCACTGCCCTGCATTACTTCTCCTCCTGTAGCTGTGTTTCCTCCTGGGCAAGCCTAACCTCTCAAGAAGTCTTACACCAATACCAAACCACAGCGTGGTTGGAGTACTTGTGTGATAGCATCATCTGTCACTGCTGAACAACAACAACAACAACAAGGAAATGAGCAATATTCCAAGCTGGAGCAGAACAAGAGCAGACAAAACAAAAAGGAATACTGTACACCTATGAATCCCTAGCAGGGAGGGGGTATCCAAGCTATGAGCCTCCAAGGAGCTCTGTGTGTCAGTACCAGGTTCTGTTTAAAGATCTTGGGTGTACATCTCTTGGTGAGAGGCAGGACACAACTTCCCCATGGTCTCTCTAAGCTCTGGAGGGTTTCACTGGCTCTGTCTGAATGCAGATAATTTAATAAATACGCATATTTCCATTGGAATTCCACAAATACAGACATAGTGTCTTTACAGCAACTTGAACTATTTTTTTAAAGACTCTAAATGACTTGGTAAACATAGGAGATGAAAAAATGCCCTGAATTATGCTCAGTTTAAAATTCTGAGCTTGCAAACGTTTTGTAATATGTTCAAGATGTTTTCTGTACTGTGTGTCAGCTAGAGTGAATGAGCAGTGGAAAAAGAAAAGAAATAAGAATAAAATTCAATAGGCATTTTAATAAAATGGCAAAACCCAGCTTAAAGCCATAAAAAAGTCATACATTAGCAAAGATCTTGTCACCTGCAGCAAATCCTTCATTTTCCAATGCTATGGCACAGCCACATCTCAAGTTCTGTCTTTGAGACACAAGTGCAAAGGAGATGGTTGGTTTGCTGCAATTTACCCATTCAGCCAAGCAATACTTCCTTCCCTAAGGTACAGGCAAGTTCAGTCATGGATTATATGTTTGGCTTTCCTCAAGCCACAGCCTCCGCTCATGTTGGTACACCGTGTCCCAATACCAGCCATGACTTGTCCTCTGGATGGCAAGTTGTCCCACCTTCTCTACCTAGGTCCTAGCCACCTGTCCAAACAGAGGGAAATCCCCCAGCCTCATCCTTCTGTTGCTTTAGCCTTTCTTGCAATGTTTCTCCCAAACATATCTGATGCCACACCATCCCAGCAGGATGGGTGCCTGGATCTCAGCTCCATGGGAACCTCTGTCTCTGTGAAGTGTCCCTCATGGAGCACTCCTTTTGGTCAGAGCCAGCACAGGAGCTCAGCTGAGCACAGAGTGATAGGCAAGGGCATGTTCTGAAATAACTCATTTGAAGTATATTTGTAGAAAAGGTGCAAGGGAATAAAGAGTTAATGATGAGATGCCTTCTAGGTCTATGAGGTTTTTCTTATGTGAGGACTCTAACTCCTAAATTCCAGAGTTATGGGCGAGAAACTGAGACTGGAATCTCACCTCTTATGCCTGAAGAATTACTCAGTTGTTCCTAGGGTGGAAATAATGCAAACACTTATTTTAAAATAATGCTAATGTTTGGGCTTGGAAAATTCAAATTCAGATAGTAGAAAAAGATAATTTCAAGGTTACGAAGCAAACATAGCCTTTCTGCACAACTGCAGATCTCACATTCAGTAAGGCAAGGTTCCTGGGGAAAACGACAAATGTAATTAAAACCTGTCTCATCATGTGTGCACACAGGGGAGGGTAAGCTGTGATTGTAATGGTAACTGCTCAAACTGCAGGTGTTTTTATTTTAAGATGGGGTATTAAATGAAACTTCCTGCGTTTATTAACCCAAATATTCTCCTGTATGCTTCTAAGGTGCTGCTGTGATTTGCAAACAAGGCTGAACTTGAACGACATTTTTCAGCACAGACTTCTGTCTTCACAGATAAAAGATATTACTTACCTTAGCTGAGACTGCTACAGGGACCTGCAGCACTGTGGATGCTGCAAATAGTTTCTATCTTTGGAAGCAGTTAGTTGTCCATCCTGAAGGTCTCAGGCTCGTTATGGTGTAGTGGAGATCCTTCATGGCTGGCAGGACAGAGGTGGGGATCCTGCCAGAGTGCTACCATCTCTGCAATTGTGAGAGAGAGAATGTGAGCAACTATATGTTTAACAAGAGAGTTTTACAGAAGGGGAGAGGACAGAGCTGGAGCCAGGCAGCAGCTTTGGAGGTGGCTGAGGACAATGTGATGCATCACTTCAAAAGAGGAGGAGGAAGTGTGGCTCCACTCCCCCCCATGTAACTCGCTAGTTCCTAGTGCAGCCAATGCTGTGGGACTATGTGGGATTGTGTGACTTTTATTTCTACTCCAGTTATTGCTGCCACAGTTCTTCCAAGAAATCCAGACAAGGGGAGGTGAATGGTGACTAGTTTAGACAACATAAGCAGAGGACTCAGGATGTAATACAAGAAACTTAGCGGCTTTCTGATGTCCTTTTGTGAGTGAATTGTGTAGCCCGGTTGTTTAATGGAGCGTTTAAAAATTGTGTTGGCAATAGCCTATGAATAATGTATGCAGGAACAATGAAATACCTTACTGTGAAGAAACTGCTGATATGCTGTGGAACTTTCCATTGGGTGTGAGAATGATTTTGAAAGCCCTGTCTTCTTGGGATGCCCTTTATTTATAGTCCTGCTATACGACTAAAGGGAGATTGCACTCCCTTTTAGATACCATATGTAAAGATGCCCTCCACTGCTTCTGCCTGCCTGTCTTCCAATTTCACTCTATTCCCTTTGCTTATGGCTGTAAAACCTCCTGAATTTTGATGACTGTATGCTTTATTAACTGAGCATTGTCAGCGTGGAGATATTTGCTCCATAGCCTCCAGGCATTCCAGGTGTCTGCACCAAAACATGCTACGCCGAATGAAAATGAGTATTGTTTTTTTTGTCACAGCAAGGATGTTCCACGGTATAGGAAGCAGAAGTAGGGCCGAGTGATTTGGGAAAAAAAAATACACCAGCAATTCTTTTTCACGTTTCTGGAGCATGGGGTCCTTGCTTGAAATAAGGAACTGCAGCATTGCACACATGGATGTTCAGTTTTCAATGGACTTTTGCAGTGTGAACTCGGCTCTGATCCCTCCAAATTTTTCCCCAAGTCCTCTTTCACTGTATAAGGCCTTCACATCTTTTGGCCATGAGTAGTGGGAAGCTGCTGTGATACTAAGTGGCTAAATCTTGCTTTACTAAGGAAATGAGAAGATTGAATGTGCTTGAAGAGGTTCTCTGGAATTTGCACTGCTTTAGTTGCAGACTTCCCTGGACATAGCTCATCAACACTGTAGGTGCACCACAGTCACTGTCTCTTCCTCTGCTCCTTGCTTTAACCATTAGCCACAGGAGAAAATAAAATAGTAGCTTTGTTTCTCACCTGAGGTTGTCCACATCTGCACTGAAATGCAGAAGTGCCACAGGAGGGACTCTGAACACAATATTTATCTTATAGCTGTTCTGAATGGTCCCAGACGAGTGTATGGTAAGAGCAGGCCCAGCCTGCAGACTGTATAGCTCTCTATCCCATCTCTGCTGTGGCTTTGCTGTGAGTAGCCCAGTGCTCCTGCTGCATTTTTCTGTCTGTACTTACGCAACAGACCCTTGAGTCAAAGCATTTCCTGCAATATGGACAGTGTATTATTAGTGTAGTGCTTGGACAAAGCAACATGTGATTGATGCTGTTATATTAGTCAGCTAAGGAAGTGATATCCTCACCTTGGAGGTTTGATGTGGTGGGTTTTGAAGTCACATGGTAATAGCAAGATCCAGGCATGAGCCTACAGGGCAGGAGAGAGAATGGGTTGGAAGAGAGTTTGTATCCTCAAGGTGATCTGCAGCTAGCTAAACAAGAGGGAATACATTAGTGCTTTTATTTGGCTTGCTTGCTGCTGTGGTACTCCTGAGGAGTGCAGGATATTCTCAGCTACAGGAAAAGCTATGTATAAAAGGGGTTAGTCTAAACACAAGAGAGGTACAAAGACCACCAATAGGGTTTGACTAAACGTTTTAAATAGGATTGATAAAAAGTACCTAAAATTCCCTCCATCTCCTTTCTGGCAGCCAAGAAGTGTTTTCAGAAGAGGTTTACAAAGATCTAGGTTGAAGATGACAATTAAGTTCAAGCAGCCTTTTTCTGGGGTAGAAATGCTGCTAGCTGACTAAGAAAGAAAAGCTTTCAGAGCAGAGGAGACGGTTGCAGGTCAGTCCATTGATGCTTCTGATGGTTCTGTTGATTTCTCTTTTTTCAATGTTTGTTTCTGTAGGTGAAGAGTGAAGGCCCCAAACTTGTGCCCTTCTTTAAAGCAACTTGTGTCTATTTTGTCCTCTGGCTGCCAACTTCCAGCCCTTCCTGGTTCAGTGCCCTCATCAAATGTTTGCCCATCTTCTGCCTGTGGGTTTTCCTTCTGGCTCATGGAATTAATTTTTTAGTGGCACATCGGAGCGCCAGCCGCATCCTAGCAGGACTGATATTCTCAGCAGTGGGAGATGCCTTCCTCATCTGGCAGGAGCAGGGCTACTTCATTCATGGTGAGTATGGTGTGAGTCCTGAAGGGTTGCCACAGTGCCCAGCTGTTAGTCTGTTTATTTAATAGTGAGTTCCTTGCCACATGTTTGCTCATGTACAGCTTAAATGCCTCGTAGTGTGAGACAGTCATCCCTAGAGTAAGATCCATTGCAGTTAGAGGAGTCATAGCATGGATGAGACTCCTGAGCTTCACTTGAGGTGTCCTGAAGTCAGAGAGGTCATTAAGACAGGTTTGGTTCCTCAGCACGTGTTTGCAGTGTCTCATCTGGCTGGAGCTGGGAAAGTGGAATGGGCAGAATGTCCCGGGAAGAGGAGGAAACTCACAGCACTCAGCATCTCCCATGAAGCTGCAGGAAGTATCTACCTCCTGTCTCTCTGCGGGGAGATCTGTCAGTCCTCCTCTGCAAGGATGCAGAAGTAAGACACACGATGCCAAGGCCCTCGGTGGACAGAAGGCAGAGAGGATCCTTAAGTTGCAGAAGACAGGCCCACAGCCAGGGGGAGGTGTTTAAATGGATGTCAGAGAGCAAATCATTAGAAATCTTGTCCTACTTTCAGGTTCATCAGCATGAATCATGCAGCCTGTTGTAAAAACATGGGAGCTGGTTTTGCAAGACATGTAAATTATGGGGAATCAAGGGCAAACCCTACCATGACACCCTGTCATCTCTACAGAAAGATCTACATGTCTCAGAGCAAAACAAACTTATTTTATTTCACTGTTTTGCAAACTAGAAGATAATGGCTTAGATTAATGATCTAAAGCCACATTGAGTCTGCCTGCAGCAACACTTGACATGGCCTTAGACTGTCATAAGAAATCAGCAGCATTTAAGTCCTTCACTTCACTGCATCAGTGGCATTTGTGAAGTCAACTTCACCAGCAGAAGGATCTCATTTAACACCCACCATTAGCTAGCTGCTGACTGTCCCACTGGAAAACGTGATGAGATGGGAGAACTTTTCTGACTTCTATGTCAAAGGCTTATTTTTTGCTCCTTGTATGAAGTCAGTATTTAGTTCTATTCTGGAATTCCCACAAGCTCTGCTTTCTTTATGAGAGGAAAGTATGTGAAATGCTAGATATGAAAAGCCAAACGCTTTGAATCTGGTTTTAATCCTGCTTCCCAAGGGTTTATCCAAATCTTATTAAAACTTCCTGTAAAAACTCTAAAGATTTTGGTGGGGTGTAGATTAGGCCCTGGGGACTGGATCTGTTTGGCTGAACTGTGGGCATGTTGCTGAGAAGCTCCAACTATCTCTTGGGTTGCCATGCGCACTGTGCTGAGTGTTGGCGTTCCCACTGACAGGCCTCCTCTTAACAGGAATGCACGGCTCGGCACAAGTTACCCTGGCCCAGCTGCCCATGCCTCTGTTTTGCCTCCTGTCATTGCTTCTTGAGCTGTGGCTTGGAAAACATTCAAGACCTGATTCTCACCGTGACCGTTTTTGTACATGGGCTGTGCATAAGTTCCCCATTCCCACGTAGCTGGGATATCTCTGAGTCACTTCTTTGATTTAATGATAGAGGAAGGCCAACCTGTCACAGCAATTCAGTATTGAGTTCAAGTGTTTTAATCTGCAAATCAGCTGGAATTTTTACCCAATTTGTGGGTTTTGACTGATTTTTCTTCTTGACTTAATGAGAATGCTTGCTTAGCTCTCTTGGAGCATTTTAAGAACCTCAGCCTGGATCTCTGGCTTTCTCTTGTCTGCCTCAGTCTGTACCAATATGAGCTACTGCCTTCTGTAGTGAAGTGTTAACACTTGCATTTCAGCTGTCAGCAAATAAAGTGCACCACCCCACTTATCCTTTCCTGCAGAAGGTATTTTCTCCTAAACACAGCAAGCTGCTGTTGTTGACAACTGACAACATTCAAACTTTTGACATCAACCCTTGTGGGAATTTCGAATTTCAGGGGAATAAAAGGAATTACTAGAGAATAATGTTACTTTCTCTTCAATTTCTATGGCTTTCAGGCAGAAAAAAAGGTTGAGATCTGAGTTGAGTTGAATAGCTTTTGAGACAATGAGTTTATAAAAAGACATTTGTTCATTATTTTACAGGGAGGTGAGAGCCTGGGAACCTACTCCTGGCACACTTCACTTTTCATTTTTGCTGTTTCAGTCTACAAATAGCAAGCTATTTTCTGACTGGTGTCTTCCTGCATGTGGAAGATACTTCACAGTGTTAACACCCATGTCCTTTGATAATGGGAGCACAGAAACAATTATGCATTCAGTAGAGAAGATGGAGGCTAACAGAAAGGACTCACTGCCAGCCTGAGCAGCAACTCCAAGGCAGGGGAAGTGGGAAGGAAACCTGGGCTCTGTGATTCCATCTAACTGGCCCAGAATAAGGCAGAGAGCGGAAGGAAGCAGATGATAGATAGAAAAGGCTGATCTGCCTGGTGAGACTGGAGGGCTGAGCCAAAGGCTGAGAAATGCAAGCAAATTGCACCCTGCTCCGTGCACATCTCTGACAGGTTTCCCTGGTTCTTGGCTTTATTTGTGGGCGCTGAATGAGCAAACCTCAGAGCTGACTCTCTTGTGACCTCACCATATATCACAGAACTCCTCCTGCCTTTCTGGGCTTCTGCTTGGCTGCTGTATCTTGTCCTCCTCTGCCTTGCTGCTGGCTGCCTACATGAAGGACAACTCATTCTTCAGTTCCCCATTCCAGCACTTTCTACACAATTCCACTGAAGGAGAAATCACTCCTCATAGCTAGGACAAAGTAACCTTCCCCTCCTGACCACTCCATGGCTCTAACCTTTCCTGCATTATAAACATTTCTCATCCTAAATCCCTCTCTCAGTGCTGCACTCATGAAACCTCTGAAATATCAACTTTTTGTTGCCCTTCTTTGCAATTCCTTTTCCTTCCCACTGTCCATTACCTCCCCTTGCAGACTAAATCCTCACTAGCCCTCTCCCTCCTGTGTGTTCCCCTCTCATGCCATGATGGCTAAATGGATATTGATCCCAAAAGCTGGGAGATGCTTCTCCTTTTATCTGCCTCAGAGAGTACAGGGATGAGGAGATGTCTGCCAGCAGCAGGATTTAGCAGTTCCCCTTTGTACCACAGCACTGGGCTTTAAAATGCAAACAGGTGTTCTGCTGTAGGTCTTAGTTTCCCAGATCATTTTCTCCATTCTGTACATTAAAGCTGCATGAAAACATTCAGGCACTGTAATTAACCCTGCCCAGGTAAAGTAGAACAGCCTTTAGCTGCACCGAACATGGGCTTGGGGCCTACTATGTGCAAGTAGTAGCCAGCAACATGGCTACTACCAAAACATGGTGACATTTTTTGTCAAATGGGTTAGTGGCAAGATTAACACAAGGGTGGTACCTTCCATGTGGGATTTCTCAGGCGTGTTGCACTTCAAAGGGAAGCCAGCATTTTATTTTCACTGATTGATTCCAGCTAAGGTTCATATGAATCTTGCAAATAGCCATAACACTGTTGGCAGATCTTATTGGTGTAGTCCCTGAAATATATCAGCTGCTTAGGTCTCTCCTAGCTATGAGCAGAAATGGAGTAAAAACCAGATGCAGTCCCTGAGTTCTTTTGGGTTTGGGGCTAACTATGGTTAGATTTTCTGTCTAGATTGAGAAGGATCGCTATCTTACCACATTTTGTTCTGGCATGGCTCTGATTCCAACGTTCCTGTTCCATTTGACCTAGGAGTGAGATGGTTCAGATGATAGATAATTAGAGGGGATTACCTTTGCTCTGCCTTGCCCTCACCTTTCTGTCCAAAGCAGTAAAGGAATCATCTGAGAAACAGGCTTTGTTCTTTCTGCAGCAGCTTGGCTTACCTGGCCTCTTGGCAAAAAGTTGTGCATCACAACAGAGTCGTTCTCAGCTGCAGCTGTAGAAGTACTGAGACTCTTTCTTAGGGCAGGAACCTGGTGCTAAAGTCAATCTGTGCAAACTTTTTTATATTAAAATGGTCCCAAGTGCTCAGTGGGGTGTCTGATTAAATCAAATGAGGGTTGTAACACAACAAGGACATCTATACCTGGAGTAGCTTCTGTATATTTCAAATCCAATGTATCCATGTTTTCTTTTGCTACTGACTGCAGTCACTGTCAATGCCTCTTTCCAGGTCTGCTGATGTTCGCCATCACACACATCCTGTACTCCTCAGCCTTTGGCATGAAGCCTTTGGACCTGAAAGCCGGCTTGATGATGGGCCTCATTTCCAGCTCCTGTTATGCCTTCCTGTACTCCTACCTCTCGGGCCCATTCACCTACCTGGTAGCTGTCTACATCGCCTTGATTGGCTTCATGGGCTGGCGAGCAGTCGCTGGCATGCAGCTGTGCAATGACCTCTGGACGTGGACCAAGCTCTCGGCCTGCATTGGAGCAATGCTTTTCATGGTGTCAGATCTGACCATCGCAGTTAACAAGTTCTGCTTTCCCGTACCCTACTCGCGTGTTATCATCATGGCTACTTACTATGCAGCTCAAATGCTTATTGCACTGTCAGCTGTAGAGAGCAGAGACGAAGAGGACTTCAAAAAGAGGAGCTAGGTGGAGTGCCGACAGTCTGTGAACAGTATGGGTTATATCTCAGGTGCTGTAGCTGCATTCACCCCTGAGAGAGATCTCCATTTCTCTAGGCATATTGGTGATGTTGATTTTGCTTCTTTGAAGCATTACCCTTAGGGCTTTATTTTCAATGGCTTTCTCTGAATATAGCTTACTTCAGCGTGGAGTCCATGTCAGAAAGCTTAAGATTGTCCCTGCAGTAGCTGCTCATCCAATTTTTCCACCTTGGAAGTGCTGTACTACTGCACTTTATTTGTTAGTCTTGAAACTGATGCTGAATGTCTGGGAATAGGAGGTGCAATGGACAGGTTTGGCCACACACTGTGCTAGGAGACTTGCTTTCAATTGTAGGCAGACAGGCACAGACTCTGCTAAAGCCATAGGTAAAAATGAGTTTAACCAGTGTTTAAGTTAGCCTGTTCTTGTGCATTACAAATTCAATACACAAACTGGAGCTATTTGAGCCTCTGCTGAAAGGAAGCCTGTAGCTATAGTAAAAACATCACATTCAGATGAGAGCTGAGCTTTGGACTCAACAGCAGCATGTTGGGCAGCCCCTAGCAGAACCTGAATGAGAGCCAAACACCGAGCAGAGAGCCCAGCATGAGGTACACAGAGATGAAGTGCTTGTGTGCCTCGATAGCTGCTGATCAAAGCTCTAGAGCAGGTCTATGGACAGCTGCCAGCATTGCCACGTGCAGCAGAAATTGTAGCTTGGTGGGCTTTTAGGGTCATCCAGGTAGACAAACCAGTGCATTCTCCTCTGCTACATTTGTACAATCACACAGTGTCAGCAGCCATCAGTGACAGCATGGGCACACGAGGATCTTTGGTTTCTGTAGCAGAAGTTGGAGGGTGTATGTTACTAACGTGTGTCCTATTTGTCTGTGGAACAGCAGATAGGAATCTAACATTTACAGCTTTCTTTCTCAGTATTCTAACAAATAACATTCCATATACTCATGAAACTTTCCTGTCCTGCTGCTTGCAGCGCCTTTTCTGAATGTGTGAGCATTTCCCATGTCTGAACTGGTTAGTCGGGGCCCTGATTTTGACTGTAGATCGTTGTCATGTTTTGCCAGCTGGTGGCAGACGTTCAGCTTTGCAGCACTTGTGTTTGGAGACCCCTTTTTTAGCAGTGCATCCTGAGAAGCACAGTTCTCTGTGTTCAAAGTGCCTGTTGCTTCCTTCTTGAACTCACAGCAGGAATGCGGGAAAGCCTGTTTAATTCTGACCCAAATTCTTTACTTGGTTTTTCTGCCCATCTGCTGAAGCAAGATTACTTCTGACTTCACTCTCTTAAAAAGATGAGAAAGACATTGCCCTGTTTTGTTTTGTTTTTTTCTAAATACGACTGATTTTATTTTCTCCTCTTATTTAGGACATCCGACAGCAAGCTACATTTCCATTTGAATCTCTCTCCAACCTGCTCTTTCCCTCTGACCATCCTAAGGTTGTTACTATGGGTGGAGATGCTCTCCTAGTTGTTTTAAAGACACAACAAGCTCATTCAGCTGCAAAGAAAGTTTCTAAGGGTTCCTGCACATCTTCAACCTGTGGCCAAAAAGGGATAACCCAAATCCATGCAGGTCCTAATAAACCCTTGCATACTTTTGTATGGCAGAGTGAACAGGAGGGGCAGCTTCCAGATTGTCCTCATGGGTTGCAAACCACCACTGTCGCCATACCTCGCATGCTCAGAACATTCCAGGCAAAAGCCTGTCACTGAGTCCCTGGCACCATCAACAGAGCAGGAATTCCTCTTTCCAAGGAGGGCAGCTGGGGTCAGGGGCAGCTGAGGAAACATCCTTAGCTTTTCTGTTGGTGCTGAGAGGTGTTAAGTGGCTCTCCTGTTCCTCTCCAGCCTTCTGTGTTGGGACTGGGTGTAGAACAGGCATTGCCTCCCCACAGTTGGTACATCTGCGCCAATGCAACCAGTATTACAAAAATCTAGGTTAACCATCCTGACCCCATGGAATCATCTACTGCTTTTCAGAGAGATCAGAAAGGTCAGCTGCGTTGTTGAGAGGGAAAGAATTCTAAATAGCACAGTCCGGTTTAATCTCTTCCCTTTAATGCTGTTGTGTAATACTGTCAGTATTCATTCACCAGTGTGCTGGGGTCTGCCTGGAGTAAACTGCTAAGGGAATTTAGAACCATAAAACATCTTCATTCATCAGCATTGCTTATCTCCTGGCCGCAGCTTGAACCCTGCAGTGTAGCTCTTTGCAGATATCAGCTGCTGTTACTAAGCTTAACTGCTTGCAAATCGCTTTCTGCAAAAGACTGCCAAGAGGAAATGTAAGCATTTGGGGTGAACCCCACCATTCTTCCAGCACATCAGAGCATGTTTCAGTCTGGGTCAGTTCAGTACACTCAATCCTTATTCTGGCAGTTCTTCAGAGAAACTCCCTGCACCCTGAGCTTCCCAGATGACCTCAAGCAGTCTCTTCCAATCTCAGCCATTCTGTGATTCTTTGATTTAAAAGTTAGAATTTCAATCCGAACCATTATCTCTTTCTTTCTCTTTAAAAATGAGCAATCTTCAGTTTACTGAAGACAGCTGGTTTGCATTTCTGCATGCTTCTTCTTCTTGGCTTTGTTTGCCATCCCGCTCCACTTTCAGGCACTGCACACTTGCAAAAAAGGACCTTTTAAGTGTAAGTTGGAGGCATGCTCTCTCTTCTTCTCTGGCTGTCAGAAGTGCAGTTTCTGGATACAGAGGTGTGTGGATGGCTTTAATTAGGATGGCAGAAACACGTGTCACCCAAGTGGGCTGTTGTCCCCTTACTGTCAGTGGCTGGCTGGGATGCAGCCTTTGAAGCATCAGCATTGGCTTGCCCAGGAACATGAGGTAGAGCCCTCAGCTTACAAAGCACAGAAGAGTCCTGCCTGACTAAGAGCCAGCAAAGGCTCTTAATCTCCAAAATCTCTCTCCTGCTTTGCATTCTCTACTTTTCATCCTTATTACTTGAACGAGACCATTTTCCTGGAAGGTGTCCTTCCTGCTAGGAAGGGCCCATCTGAGGCCAAATGAGGACACTCATTTGACACAGTTTTCAGAGTTTCTGAAACCCTGAGAAACACTAAACAGTTGCTTGCATTCTGCTGAATACCTTTTCTTGGGATTAAAACTCTTCTCTTAACCCAAGCAAAGGCGGTCTTCATTATGAAAGGGAACAAACAGAAAGTGGGAAGCACATGATTGTCTGTGACACTGCCTGTCATTTGTGCGTCTCTGCACTGTAAAACTGCATTGAGCCATTCTTCTTATCAGGAGTGCAGTGTTTAAGAAACACCCACTCTTCACCCCAGGGACACTACACAGGGAGTGAAGCACCCCAATGGTGCAGCATGCCTGGTGGCCCCAATAGTATCAGTTCCAGGGCTTAAGTTCTGAGGTGTTTCTTTACACAATGCTGTTCTCAAAGTTCCTCTGCGGTTCCCATCTAAAGCTGCTTGAGGCTATGCACATGGTACAATTACTCTTGTTCTCTTGTATTAGATCATAGTTATCTTTAGGTCTTTAATTGGATATATGGAAAATACATTTCAGCTGAACTTCTCTTCCTGGTGGTAGATCCTCCTTTGTCCTTGCTCACACAGAACACCCACTGAAGCTGAAGAAGCATTCCTATTGCAATGGGGTTTTAAATGCTAATAACGTATTGGGCTGTGAAAGTTACACTGACGTCAACAGGGTGAAGCTAATTTAGAAATGGCAGGTTGAGGAGAACAAAGCCAGAGGATATAAACAGCTTTACTCCTCTGCTGCCTACATACTCATGCTTAATACTTGGCTTCTTACTCCTTCACACTGAGGCAACTGTAAGACTGATTGTTTTAAGAATTACTCTAGCTTTTAAATAGATTGCTGAAACTTTCATACTGTAATCATGCAGAGAATAGATTTATTTCTATATACATATTTAGAACTCCCGAGACAAACTTTGCAGATTCTACTTAGTGGTTCTTCCAAGTTTTTTTGTGCCACAGTTTGACGCTGACACCTGTAAGTTTTCATCTTACTGCCATGCTAGTGCTGGGAGCTGGTCTGGAAGAAGCAGATCAACACAAACAGCAAGTGCAAAGCTTAGTGGCAGGTGCCTTGTTCTCACTGCTTGGGTTCTGTATACAAATGGATTTTTTACTCAACAGTAGCATAATCATGTTCCTCCCAAGTCCTTCTCCTGCCTTTTATCCATGCTTGCTGCTGTTGTGGCCTTGGTTAAGTCACAGTTTTTTTTGCAGACAGATCCTCATCTGATGTAAGTAGGCATGAGTGTAGGAAGGCCAGCGCTCTGCCAGGTTGTAACAGCCAGGACCAGGACCTGTGTGTCTGTTCTCATCCCATTTTGAAAATTGTGGTATTAGCACTTACCTACCTCACAAAGATGCTGTAAGGATTAATGCTTATACAGCACTCAGAAGATGTAAAGTGCTATATGTCTCAAATATTAATGTACTGTAGTGATAAAAAATACTTCTAGGCATCTGCAGAAGCATGGAATGTGTTACTGCCTTTTTGATTTGCATTAGGCTGAAAGCTAATGAAACATATTTATTCATACTGTCAAACAGGATAGGCTCAGCTACACTTGAACTCTGTGGAGGTTTTAGCTTAAAAGTCTGAACTCTAATCTCAGTTTTGCAAATGGATTTTAGTTTATCTAAAAGCCTCAACCAAATTCTTAGATGTGAATTGTGCATCCAGATTTTGCAATCCAGTCTCAACCCTATCTGTTAGCTAGAATGAGTCTAATCCAGCCAAAACACAGTGCTCTTACAGACTGCAATGGCTGTTGAAAAGACTGGAACAGAAAACGAAGTCACTCTGTTTAACGTTCAACCTGCAGAAGGTCAGCTAGGTTTCAGGATACAACTTAAAAAGGGATGTTTAATACTGTGATTCTAAGTTTACTGGCTTTAATATCAGCAGAGAGGGAAGGCCTTGATAGAATCAATAAGGTCGACACATCCTCCTTGAATTATTTCCTTTTAACCTGAAACAAAGTAGTAGCAGGTTCTATAGTGAAGGAAGCACTTGTGCCATCAATCCGAGGGCCCAGAACAAAAAGACATCTAAAAATACAGCTCTAAACCATCACCATGTACTCAATGACTATAAAAATGCCACAGTTCACTGGATTCAGATCTGGACTACATCTAGAAATGACTTGGTTCTGGTAGCACTAGTTGCTGTATAACACAAATGGAAGTGAGATGTTACCCAGGAATGTGAACTGTGTACATGTGAAATGGACCATAATTTTGAAGCAGCTGCAGTAAAATCTTATCTTAATATGAACTCAGAAGCAAACACAATGCAAATTTTCATTGTTTCTTTACAGCATATGATGGATTTTAGTTTTCTTAGTTTGGAGGAAATGTTCTTAATGTTATTTTATTTTTGCTCTTATTGTAAAAAATAAAAATATATGACTCTAGATAGATCACAAATTAAAGAAGGTGGCCAGTTGGCAGGAATGCCAAAATTTCTGTGGCTTGTACTGTTTTTTTGTGGTGACACTATGCTGCTGTAGGATGAGCCACTGGAGTGGTATGAGGCTCAAAAAGAAGGCTGAAGCATAAGGCCCACTGCGGACTCCCACAGTCAATCTCATGTCAGAGGGATGCAGGGACCAAGCTGCCAAGATTGCAGTGGGAGCAACGACTGGTCCCACGTGGGGACAGACAACGTCAGGAAATAGAAGAAATCTTTTCCTGACAGCCAAAAATCAAGAAATCAAATCCAGCCCATTGCATGAGAGCACCAAGTCAGTACAAGCACATGGGCTTAGACATCACTCTTGTAGGCTTCTGCTGGACCAAATCTCATTCCCAATTCAGCAGGGACATCTTGTTCCAGGCCTACTGCGTGGGCAGGGCCAGGCCAGCAGGAACTATTAAAGAAGAATACATTTGAAAACAAAGGAACCAACCCAATCAACCAATAACAACAACAACAAAAACAACAACAAACAAACCAGAAACCAAAACAAGAACACAGATGCCATTGGGTAAGCAGTAGTTCTGCCTTGCTGAGACCACAGGAGTGACTGGTCTGTCCTGAATACTAAGTCCATGTCTTGTACAATGTAAGCCTCTTACTCCGGCCCCTCTCCCTGTATTCCAGACAGAGTGTGCTGAAAGATGTGACCGAAGCAGCTGCTCTCCCCAAGGAGTCAGCATTTTGCCATGTGTGAAAGTCTCCAGCACTTACTTTCTTTACCATGATTGTAAAGGTCACCACAAGCAGTACAGCTACTTGATCTGGGATCTTTTCTTAACATATTTTTATGCTGATTTTACTGTTTTGATTCTTTGTTTGGAATGTATTTTTTTTTTTCTCATTTCTTCTGTGTGTAACAGCAATTAAAAATATTAATTTACTGGGTATATTTATTGTCCAGATGTAACAGCTCTTTGCTCATGTTCTGTTTCTGTGACAGCAGCCCACTGAAGCTCTGTAGCGGGCAGTGCTGTGCCGCTTCTGTCCCTCGGTGGCGTGGCTCTGCCCTGAAGCTACCCAGAGCTGCACTGAAGCAGAAGGGCGCCGTCGCAGCCAGATATAGTATTCCCATCTGAATACTATGAAACACATCTGCAGGCACCCCATAGAGCACATCCAGCACAAATGAATGAGGCAGCACTGTGCTGATGGCAACTGGCTGGTGTTACAGCACGTCCCAAGTGTCCTGGGGTGCAGAGCCCCGAAGGACACTGGCTCCTTGCTGCAACAGCCAGTCCCCCTTACAATGGTCATTTGTCCACACTTCCAGGGAGAAGGCAGCTTGCTGCAAATGATTATCTGAGAAGTTTGCTCACCAAGGTTATCCAGAAGTCCCACACAAATGGACAATTCTCTTTTTTCTCCTCTCCTAAGTAGAAATTTCCAGGGGAGAAAAATAGGTTAATATGGACATCTTTCTCTGATTGAGATTCTGCCAATCTGCCCATTTCCTCAGCTGTGTTTGATGCAGTGGCACAGATATTTGGTTTCATTAATCCTGAACCAGGCCATCTGTCATCAGTGGAACAGGTTTCAAGGATCTATAGCATAGAAATGCAGAGCAAGCGCCCCCAGTCCATTAAATGGATCTGCTCGCAGGCTTAACATAGATTCTTCCACTGTCCCCTTTTCAGTGCAGTGATTCCCGATGTGAGAATGAATCATATTAGGCAGAACCACTACCAAGTTTCAAAGCAGCCCAAAGGGAAGCGAGGGAAATCAGGTGTTTCTTTGCTACTTCTCTGTCTCTTACAATTCATTTCAAAACCTTAGAAGCATCATGGGGGAAGCATTCTGTAACCACACACTTTCTTCGTTGTTGCAGGTGGAACAAAGGTGACAAAGTATTCTTGGACTAAGCATGTGAGTGTGGCTGGTCACATTAAGCTTTTATACCCGAAAAAATCCAGGAAAAAATCACTATAAACTAAAAGAACCAACTAATATATATATATATATATAAATTTATCTGACTATGTCAATCCTTCAGTGGTTTAGACACGTTCTAATTCTTTAGTCCTACCCACTAGCAATGAGGTTACTGGACCTTTCTGGATCTCGGGTTTGCTTTATGCAGCCAGCTCTTTCACATGCTGACTTGCAAAGCTGCAGACTGTATTTACTTTTTTGGAATGTTAAGGTCTTAAGTACTTCAGATTTATGAGTTATGGTATGTTTATACACAGCCTGACATAATGAAGCTTTCATCATCACAGAGGTCCTGCTGAGCTATCTGGGGACATGGCAAATAAGGAGACAGAATCCAGCTCTCCTCCTGAACTCAGAAGCAAAATTCTCATTGACCAGTGAAGCAGACTGATAAGTAGAAGGGAAAACAGCAGTATTTGGCACCTTTTATTACGTTTATTATTGTTAAGATTCAATAGCAGAAATGTATTAGAAATGTCATCTTTCGTGTTTTGTCTGAAACCACTTTAGAGGAAAGAAATATGGAAGCATCAGAATTGGCCCTGCTGATCAGGAGCCCCACTCTCTACCACTTAGTTTAACTGACCTTTAGAGAAGCCAAGCACACCTGCATCTTGAGCCACACAAGCAAAAACAAAGGATGCAGCCACAGCAATGTGTTCTGCATGCTGGACCAAGCAGAGCAGGTTTAGACTTCTGCAAACTTTCTGTCACTGTGTCCAAGAGAGTTTTATCACGTTTCTCTTAAGAAAAGAGAAAGTGAGAAGTGCTGCAATCACCACATCCAATCCTACATTTTGAGTGGAAGTCTCACAAAGCACTAGCAATGTGGCTTCATAGAATTACTTAAAAGCTTTCCTAAACAACTGGTAACAACTTTCAAAAACAACTGATTGCCACTTTCATAGAAAGTGAAACTTCGAGTTCTGGAAAATCTCATTTTCATTCTCATTTCCCTTTGTTCAGTTCAACACTGTTCTGAGAAAGTCACTTTGTCTAATAGACATTGTGACCTTAGCACTGTGCCATAGAAAATGAGATTCACCCCTTCAGAGCTGTAAGATGCTGCTGCTCTGTGCCACAGAGGTGGAGCAATGCACTGTTTTTGCAAATACAGTGAAAGAGGCTAAAACTGAAAATATGACCAAGCAGAAGAATGCAAGCTCTGTAAAGAAAAGAGATGGAAAAGTCTACAGAAGAGAGGAGACAAACAGAGGTTTAGCTCCTGTGGAATCAGCAGAGAAATCAGCAGCAGATTCCAGCACATGTGTTTGGAACCCATTTGCACATCTCTTAGATCATTCCTTTACTCCCTTCAGTTTTGGGCCAACCTGTCTCTACATAAAGATTATTGAAACCCCTAAAAATGCCCTCATGGTCTGAAGGAGCTCCCAGTCTAACACAGTGCTTTCACAGCTGAAGTACCCACAGCAAGTAATGCTGTCCTCCAGCTGAGAGCAGCCAGCCGCAGGCAGTAAGAACCACTCTTCCAGAACGAAAATCAGTAAGAATAGAGTTCTGCTGTTCTGAAATAAACCTACAATTAAGTTAAATTTTAAGTGAAATCCTCCTCTTCTGAAGACAGCTTTTCAGTACACTATTTCTTATTCTGACATCTGCTCTTCCCACCTCACTCAGCTGCACAAACCCGTAGCAGGTCAGAGATTCTCCCAAGGGTCTGCCCAGGTAAGTCAAGGAGAACAAGGAGCAGTCTCAGGAGGTTCTGGAAATAAGACATTAAAGCATCTGATATATCAGCTTCCCCACCACCCACCCCCACCCAAAGGGCCATTTAAAAATCCAAATATAAATTAGCACCTCACCCACACAGTGCTTTTGCAAGCCTTGCTCCACAGCTACCGCTTACAAACAGGTTGCTTTGCATAGCTTTGGAGAGGCGTGTTCCTATTGTAACAGTTTTTTACCACAACAAGATTTGTGTGGGGAGGCAGAAGGTTTGTCCTTTCAAGCAATCAGATCTCTAAAGGTATAGAAAGCTGTTCTGCCCCTCGAATCTGCCTGTCTTTCCTTAGCACCAGTGAACAGCACTGCCAAAGTTCTCTTTGCATCAGCTTGGCTGATAGTGATGCCAGGCCAGGGAGAGATTCCACTGCTTTTGGGAACTAGGAAACTGTCCTCCAGCTGTAGGATGTGGCTTGAAGCTGTGGCTTCAGGGAGGAGTGCATCAGTGAACCTGGGAAGCATAAGACCCAGTAATATGGGAGCATCCTAAAAAAGAGCAAAGAACTGCTTTTGGTGTTATAGGTGCGTAGTGGCTTCAGTGAAAAAAGTGTCATATATATCCTACACAAACAGACAAATGAGTACTTGAAAATCAGAGCAGGAAACACAGCACGCACACATCCTTTTTTCCCTCCACTGACCCACACCGAGCTACTTCCCCACTGGCAGAGAGATGGAACCCTCCAGAGTGGGGCCTCAGCAGTTGCCAGCAGGCAGTCCAGAAGCAGTGATCACAGACAAAAATAACCCTAAAAGATCTTTCCAAATATAGCTCGTCATTATTGGTGCTGTATCAGTTTCATTTCAAGCTGTGTCTGGCAGTGTCTCTCTCTTATTCCCTGTAAAGAATAACAACAGGTCCAGAGGCATGAGGGCCTTTTCTCTAGAAAGGAAAATGGAAGAAAGAGTTTCATGTCAGACAAAAGGATGGAGATTTCTTGCTCTCCAGTGTTTAACCTTGATCCTTGGTTAATCATAAGTTGGGTGAGCATAACAGGGGCTGCTGAAACTCAGAGGATACAGTAGTTTCCAGGCATGGCTGTACTAAGAACAGTCTGCAAGCTGCAAGTTTGAGCATCATGACATGGGGAAACTATGTGTGGTTTGTGCATTACTGTTAGTAAAACATCACCCCACGCACCTGTAAATGCTCAGTTGCATGTGACCAGTCTGAGCTAACTGGAACACTGCTGCTGTGTTACAACCTGACATAAAGTTCACTGGGTGGGAATTTCTGGCATGAAGAAAAGCAGGGAAGCGAAGGGAGGATATCAGTGTCTGATTTTTTAACTTATTTATTTTTTTAACTTTTTGCCTTGGAAATTTTTACTGGTAAAAATGTTGGCAAATGTTGGCAAAATGCTGGCATTTCACAGGATGAGAAGATCAGTGCAGTCTTTAGTATTTGTGAAAAAAGCAAAAAGCTGTCGTTGGAGCTTGGACTGCTTGGAAATGAGTAGGATAAGGCTGGTTAGGGACTGAGGAAAGGCCATATTTGCTTTTGAGTCATCTGGGGGTATTTATGAGACTGCTAGCCCAAACATGCCATTTTAAGGAATCTAATACTGTTTTCAAATAACTGAAGGCAAATCTTAATGATTTCAGAGGAAGACAACGCCAGAGATAGGCTGCTTTTTGGATATGAAGATAAGTTCTTAGAAACACTGTGGTCCATGGACCTTTATCTGCAGAATTGGGCAATTGCTTACTTTATGTGCAGGCAAAAGAGCCAAAACGATCCAAAGAAGTGCACTGCCAGTCACAGTTAGAACATTTGCCTTGAAAAAATAGCAAAACTATACTTAGATACACAAAATCTACTGTTAGTTACACAATCTGAAGGACAGCAGCTGTGGATCTGACTTACTTATGGTCATCTTACAGCTGTAGGTTGTTAGGATCGTAAGCAGGCAGATGCCACCTGTTGCCACAGCTAAACCACAGCTTGAACTTGCACGTGATACTAATATTGCCCTTGTATGGGGTAACTCCTGCATGGGGGTTGTTAGCGGAAGCGCAGTTCACGATGCAGTTGTTGCTACGGTTTGTTGGTGAGGAGCACAATGCTAGTCCTTGCTGGGACACTCCTTCATCTTGAGATCAAAACACCATGCTAAGGAAATAGAGATGCTGTGGACCGCTTTATACCACACTGTCTGTTGCACATAGATATGCAATCATACACACACATGTAGCCAGCACCGTCAGGACAGGGAGTCTTCTGCGTAAGTGCAAATCCAAAGAGCTTGGACATGACAGTTCATGCCCTGCGTCTTCTTTCCCCACTCAGGGAGGAAGAATGAACAATACACTACATTACCCTCAGCGTTGTAAACAAATACAAAATGAAAAACAAGAGAAGGAAGACTCAAAAACCTCAGTCTCCCATCAAGCCGATATGCAATGGTAGGCAAGCAATTAATTTTTGTGCTTCTCGGTCTGTAAATAAGGTATCAGGTTTTTGCTCCATAGGGATATATTGATGCTTTCTCTTGTTAATGCCATTAAGTTGTAAAGTGCTTTGGGATATTTGGCTCCCACGGTGCTTTAGAAATGCATGATTAAATTACACCCAATTATAAACCAAACCAGGTGATCTTGGAAAGGAAGGGATATTGCTCTGAGGCATTAATAGTCAACAGAACGCTCTAGGGGGAATCATGGGGATCTGCATATGCAATTTAATTTCCATTGTCCATTGTACATCTATTTTCAGCCTGTATCTAAACACATTTTCTGAAGTCTTTATTATCTTCTTTTGCATTAGAATGAGGCCCCATTAGGTAAGTTCCCTGGATCCTAAATATAGCACCGTAGGGTAAAATTCTCCTAGTAGACCCCATTCTTGGGAAACAACTCTATTTCTTCCTTATTCCTCAGAGATTTTTCTACCATGTCTGAAGCTTCTGCAAATAAAACCAACGGCTTGTCATTTAGAATGAAGAATAGATCAGTTCACATCTGCTTGTGTCCTGCTGTCCTGCCTGAAGACAAGCAGGTTGTTACCAAGGGAATGTACCCTAAGACACAATCTCCATTCACTACCCTTTATGCTTGGTTACATACGCAGAAGTTTCCTAAGTTGTTCAGGCCTAGAACAAGACCCAGGCATACAGCACTTCTGCACAAGAAAATGACTACAACCACCAAACTGGATATGTTCCTTCACAGGAGTGCATATAACAGAAGAAACATACCTATGGTTTAGTGACATGGATCAAGAAAGCCTGATCATTAAATAAAAATAAGCACTCTGAAACCCAATTACTTATTTTAGTGTATTACTTATTCTATTACTTTAATGTAATTCCCACTGCTCTTGATGGAATTAGAAGACCAGTAAAAGCATGTGGATAGCTTCTGAAGAAATATATGCATAGCCTGGTAATATATATTAATATATAGTTTCCTTGTTTTATATTTCTGTTTTAATAATAAACAAAATATATGCATTAATAAGCCAGACTGAAAAATTGGGCTTGGATCTCACAAATCCAAGTAACTCTATTCTGCTTTCCCCCAGCCCAGGCAGAAAGATCATTTATTGTTTTGATGTCATGAACTGGGGCCTGTTCAGTTTTGCCTGGGACTACTGCTGATGAGATATCCTTATTACTGATAAGGCCTGAGCAGAGAACAACTGAGCAAAGGGAAACACATTTACCTGACACAGTACCCGTGAGAGTGCTAAAAGCACACCTCATGTACTTCCAGGGACTTCTATTGTTTCTTGCCCAACAAGACTGTCATGCAATCTCCTAAACATGACAGATTGGTTTTTCTGAATGAATCCTTCTCATTTAGGAAACAAATCCCAGTTGGATGGGAAATACACTACCAGACAATAATTTGTAAAGCCAGTAGTCTGTTTCATCAAGACATGATAAGCTATGAGCTTCGGACAGGCTCTACTATCTTAAATTTTAATCAACATCTGTAGAACCTACTACACAATGTCCTACACGTGCATATTGTCGAAGGCAGCTTGGAGCTGAGAAAATTACTATCAAATAGATGGAACAGCAAAAAAGGAATTCCTGTGCTCACTGCCTAGGTGGGGAGCTGAGGTGGAGAACAAGTTAGTGATATGCTCAAAGCCAAAGAGGAAGCCTGACCTTACTCTGCAGTCTAGTGTACAAAAGCACCCTTTTTCCTCAGCACTAACATGAATTTTTATGCTTACCTTTGTCTTTGGAGATGTACCACAGCTTCTTTGAATCCAGAGGGTCAATGTCCCCAGTGTTACTGTGGGCAATGACTCAGAAAAAGTATTTCCTTCCTGGGAGCAGGCCTGTGATGGTGTACTTATTGCTGTAGACTTTTCTGTGGCTGTGTGAACTGTGTGGCAGTACTGATATCATTTTTCAGGATATCATAATGTGTCTGCTAGTTCTCTTCTTCATCCTGGCTGTAATTCTATTTTAGTATCACAGTTTCTTGGGACTTTCTCAAGCCAGCTGAGATTAGTGATTGATCAGAGGAAATCTAAGAATTATTTTGCAGATTAAGTATTGATTTCTCCTGTTTGGAACCATCCCTGTGTTCTTTTCTGGGGCAAAATTATTTCACTTCAGCTCCTCCCTTCCAGAGTCTTTCTGTGTTTAATTAAAGCACTTTCTCCTTGATTTCTTCTGGCTTGAGGAACCTGATAGCAGCTTGCCGTATATAATTCCTTCCTGATGAAAAAATATGGTTGCTAGTTTTAAAAAGCACTCTGAAGAGGCAATGTATAAAATACAATGCAAAGATCTCTAAACTTCTCACCCCCAGCAGATCATTACAGTAATGAAAATTTCTCTAAGGAGCAAGCTAGTTTGTATGGACAAAGATGTATGAATGCACTGTGCTGTTCCAGCACAAACCACCATGTGGCTCTTCAGCCTCACAGTCAGGTCAAACCTATGAAGGATAGAACAAAAACAAGACAGAAAGAGAAAAAAATTAAAAATTAAAATAATGAGAGACTGCATTGGAAAAAGAAGTCATTCTTCAGTCTGCTGAGTCAAGCGTGAAGAAGTGAACAATGGAGACTGAAGGAAGAAACTTTCTACAACTAGTGTTGAAGTTGGTTAAGAGGAGCAATGCCAGCTATTTTCCTAATACCCATGCCACATGAAAAAAGCAATAATACCTCAGCAATCAACAGCTTAGTGACGAGCACCTGTTCACCAATTTCAGGTGAGAAAGGGCAAACATGGGAACATTTGATAATAGTTCATGTAAAAAGTGAATAAGAGAGGCAGATCTAATGCCTTATTAGATGATGCCCATCCTCTTTGCCACAAACAATTTTCTATGTCTGTTTCTAGTACGACTTCTACTTTTCATTACAGTGCTGCACATTGCCATTCTATACCAGAGAAGTTTATCTGGAGCCTGCATTGGCTCTTGGATTTTTTGGTGTTCCTGTGTTTGGAAATATGGTATCAAAGCACAGATTGGTTATGTAGTTCCAAAGTGAAGACTGAGAGTAGAAACAGCGATGTTTATTATTGGTCACTGTGTCATCTTCTGAGATTTCCCTCAGTCAAGCCTGAACATCCGTCTACTCTGCAGAAATCAGTGCTACATAACATGACTTACTGCTGCTTAGGGCAGTCAGCATCATGCTTTGTCATCTGAGAGCATCTTAGGAATAAAAAGTCTAATTTCACAATTCATCATCAAGAACTCATAAATCCTAAACAATGATGATTTAAGTAATTTCCTACCTTGAATAATGAGCTGGATAGGGATTTCTTAGTATGACATAATACTTTAATTCTCAAGACCTGATTAGTATCTTTGAAGCATGACCTCAGACAATATTATTTAAACTTTGGCTTGCTGTCACCTGATTGCTCATCTCATTCAAACCAGCCACCTGAAAGAACTGTAATTCTGTCTCAGTACCACTGTATTTGAAACAAGCATTTCATAATTATGACAGTTTATTTGCTATAATACTTACCCACCTCACCCATACTCAGACTACAGCATCCTTGATGGAAATCAGAAAATATTCCAACCTAGACTTGTGTAACGAAATACCTGAGAAACATCAGTGGTGGAAGTAACAGTTATGATTGCACCTAAGATACCTGTTCAGGGAACAACTCAGGACTAGCCAAAAGGATGGCAGAATCCTTTAATTTGACTAAAGAACTGCACAGCTTGTGCTGGCCTCTATTTTCTCCCAGCACCTCTGAAAACACAGCAAGAAGAAGTAGAGCTCTGATACTAAACATTCCTTTGTGCAACATGAACTTGATCACCCTTTAAAAAAATTATGTATATTTAAGAAGAAAGGATCAGTAAGAGATGGGAATTCCAGCTAGATGGATATTGCAAGTCTTACCTGTAACTCCATTGCTTTTCCCACACCGGCTTCACTCGCAGCTTGGAAGGATATGTCTGTCCTGCAAGCCTCCTGCAGTGTTAAGTGGTACTAAAGACAGGGATCAGTACTGTCTTTCTGTCAAGGGTCCATCCTTGGTGTTCTCTGCTTATATCCTCTAGTATGTATCCTGATGGCACAGCTTCCTTGTTTGGTTCCTGCCAGGCTGAGAAAATGCTGGAGCTGGAAAAGTCCACCAGATGGAGGACTGTCAGGACTTCTGCAGGCTCTGTGACAGAAGGACTGTGACATAGTACTTTACTGGCAGGTCTATGTTTGAATATGTGGAGATAGAACTGTTCTTTTTTCAAGATGTCAAATCTGCAAGGTTTTAGAAAAAAAGGAACCTTGATAAACACAGCAAATTCTGTCCACTGAGACAGTGCAGTTTCTAAAATAAACGTAAACCCATATAAACCCTGTCCTGAGGCAGGCCATTTAAGTGTGAAGTCCTCACAATGTTTGCAAAGGGCCCAACTGAAATCATTGTGGAAAGGGCATCTTCTGTGAGCACTGACCACCACTCTTTTCCATGAGAGCTTGGGAGAGGTATCTATGCATCAAAATTCTATGCATCACTTCTGTCTCTTTCTAACTGACAGATGGGTGTGTGTAAACACATTTCCTGTAAGCTGTCCTGTATGGTTTTGAGAGCTGTATGTCTATTCTTTTATTAAAAATCCCTCTTACAGTTTTGAGTCAAATGGTTTGGCACTATCTGGACTGCTTGGACAAATGAATTGACTGGCTTTCAAAATTCTGTTCATGTTCTTCAAATTTATGTGCCAAAGATTATAGTACTCAAATTAACAGTCACTTTTGAAAATGCAGATCGTGCTTTTTGCTCATTAGTCTACCTTGTAGCTCATTTACCTCGTAGTTGTCGAGTTAGATTGCCATACTAAATAAAAAGAGTGAAGGATATGATATTAAAAATTATCTGCATGTTTTGAGTCAAATGAATAGTCCAAATTCCTGTTCTGCTTTGACAATCTCAGACAAAATGCATTAAAAAATAAACAAAAATAACTAAGACCATCCTCCTAGCCCAAGTCAATTTGCAGCCCAAGTGCAGTCCAAGTGCAGCATGCTGTGCCAACCTTCATGCTAATGGCTTTTACAGAATACTCTTATGAGCATAAAGGGTCACAAGGAATATGGTGCATTTGGGTAGAACATATTCTCCTAGGCTTAATGCGGAATAATGCGAGTAGTCAAATAGGAGAAGAATCATGGCTTCAGGCTTTAAACTGTTTTTGTGTTGTCTTCTGATGTAAAGGAACCAGAACGCTTTTCCTTTTGAGTAACTATTTAACCTCAAGGCTCTTTGAGCATAGAATTCTCTTTCTTTTTTCTTTCTTTCCTTTTCTTTTTCTTTTGTTGCTGTTGTTATATTAGCTTTTACATTTCAGGAGTTGTTTATTTTCCCCCCTAAATTATGTGCACCGACAGAGGACCACTCTCATACTGATAGTTTAACTAGTGATAGTTAAAGCCATTTATTGGTGGCCTCTGACAAACTTCTGTTTTTCAAGTGCTTTAGTTACACAGTCAAATAAAGTAAGAATTCTACATAACAAAGTTAAATTTGCCCAGTTCAGCATCTGTGAAGCACCACAGTTCTTTAGAGTTTGTGATTTCAATCAGTCCAAAATTAGGCACAAACTTTTCCTACTACAAATCCGGTCTTAAGGGAGAAAAAGAACAAATCCCACAACTTTTAAAAAAGGTGATGGGCAACTGATGAAAGCAGCATAGTGATGTTAGAAATATCACCAAAAAATATTTTCTTTGTCGTATATTAGGCAAACTGTACGTAAACATCAAGTGTTCAAGTTGTCTCCACCTTAGAGCATCTCTATCATGTTGATCTGTTTGATTTTTGCATACACACAGCTGCTCCTGGTGAGAATTCCTTCTTATATTCTTATCTTAATAGTTACACATTTTAAGTGAATCACACTTTCAAGCACTTGTAATTACGCTTACAGTGAGTAGTATTAAGGCCTTCATTAATTAAACTGCAAACACAATGCAATTCTTACTCTGAGTCAGGATGAAGTTTGCCACACTGCTTCAGAATTCGGTCATAAATGCATAGATCTTGTCATAGCACACATGTTCAGGAAAACTGGACATTAAATAGTTGAAGATAGACACTGATGGGATCCTTTGCAACAAGTGATTAAAGCTGTGCTGGGAAATCCAGGCTCTGCATGGCTGAACATGCATTGTATCATTTGCTTCAGGTACCTGGAAAGACAAATGTTGTAATTACACAACTCTAATTACTCCTAATAGTGAATCTACCTGGCTACTAGTTTTCTAAATTGCTTTTGGACTGACATGAACCAAGAGGTATTGTCAGCTCACAGACACCTGGAGAACAGCATAAACTTAGGGGTTAAGTGAGCCCCTTAATTAAATCTAGATTTCACATTTCCAGTAGTCCACTTTCACATCTTTCACTAAGGTCCAGAAGAAGGAAGCAGAATTCCTTTGAATGTAATATGAAGAAGAGGCATAATTTGCCACTACAATGCTTATCACTAAATTATGAATTATATCTTGGTGTAATCTACATTCTGGGGAAAACTATCTTCATTACTTCGCCCCCACTGACTTTAGCAGGACTTCCCATTTAAGTAAGAAATTCAGCAGAGTGGCCAATCCTCTCACAGTCCAGCCTTCGAGAAAGGTTAAACCTCTGTTCCATTTAAAAAAGCAAAAGTTTCAGGGAACTGAATAATTTTCTGTAAAAACTGCCTCCTTCACATACCACGAGTAATGTTGGTATTTCAAAGGGGATATTTTTGGATAGTGTGATGGATTGTAACTTAATTAGCATGGAAATGCAACATGTTGACTGAGACAGAGGAAAGAATCCAAGAGCTAAAATATTAGCAGAAAAGGAAAAGCAAAAGTCTTGTTAGTCAAATGCTGCTGCTGACAGGAACATTCCCATGTGTTATGCAAGCTGTGCTAAGCATTGATCATATGGTTGCTATCTGATGGATACAATACAATCAGTCACTTGCTTAATTCATTTCTGGTCTAAGTCAGGAAAAGGCAGTCAAATTAAGTAGGGGGAAATACAAAACACGAGTGCTTGAAATTAGACAACCAAATCCATGGGTGACTTTCTGACATGCTGGGTGTTCTGCTGTGCTACTGTTGCATGTGGGCGTCCAGATGTCTCTGAGGGTTGAAAAGCGGATCTCACTTTGAACAGCACGTCAAAATATACATCTTGCTAGATGCCATTTCCTTGATCAATCAATAGTATTCAGCTTTTTATTCAAAGCTTATTTTGCTTTTAATGTGGCTGTATAAAACATACAAATAATCCTGATCCGACTTTGGAAGGGATCTTTGTAGCCTAGGACACAAAGATTGTTACCTTCTTTTTCCTTCTTTCTGTGACATAGCCTAGCTCTGGGGAACCTCCAATATGGACTGAGGAGTTTCTGGTGATGGTGACAGCTTCTTTCCTGACATTTAGTCCTTAAGGCTGAGACACCTGTTCAAGAGACTCCACACAGAGAAAAAAAATCAGTTTAGCACAGTACAAACAGAATTCATGGATTTCCAATTGTGTGCATGTATGTGTGCATACGTACACATATACCTACAGCAAGAAGTCAAGGATAACTTGCATGTTTACTTGATTCATGCTCCAGTGTGTTGTTGTTTTTTTTCTTTTTTACAGCTTCTTACTTTGCCAGCCACTTCCCTTTATCACTTCAAAGGTTGAAACATTTAAATGCTTGCATTTATTCCAAAAATGAGCTCTTTATGCAGTATGCTACAGAGCTGCACAGAAACACTTTCCTTAAATCCATAAGAAGTTTGGATAAAAATGGAAAATTGCAACACTTTAGGTGAGAACTGACATATATTGCTTCAGTTTGGAAATTTTACTTCTGACATGCTTCAACAGGGCAGACCCACTGTCTACACTGTCTTCTGTGATACACTTTGATCCTGGGAAAAAGAGAGCTACAAATGGCAGGATGCACAGCTTCTCTAGGGATCCCAGTATACAATAGAAAACAAGCACAGGAGGTACCCAAACTGTAAGTCCCAGAACATAGTTCAGTAGAGTTTTCTAACTAACTTAGGTTTTGGCTGATATATTTTCTTTCTTGGCTGCAAAACAAAATGTTTTTAAGCATTCCCTTTTAAATTATCTTCTCTCCTCCTCCACAATATTTTCCAGACAAAGACACTTCATTTCTGCCATATTCTACTAAGCTTATGTAACTGACGCTAGAAGAGAGTGTTAGTTAGTCCTCTTTCATGGCCAGTTGAGGGGTTTATGAGTCTGCAAGCACTGGTAGTGAAAGGATTGCTATTTGTTTGGTCCTGGTTTTAGTCCAAGCACAAAACAGTGTCTAAGCTCCGGTCCTTCTCATTTGTCCCTGAAGCATGAGGACAGCGTTCCTTTGGGAACTGGCAAGAAGGAAGAGGACAAAAACGATGGGAAGCAGGACATTGAAACTACATTAAAAACAGCTGGTCTAAGATCTTCACATGCTTACCCAATAGGTCATCTGGCAATAATTTCTGTTCTTCTGTTTCCAGGGGATACTGAAGCCCTCAGAGTCGAATTAGTATGCTTTTCTTTTTTCCACCTTCTCCACACCAAAGTTACTTTCTACCACCCCTACTTTGATCCAAGATATTTTCCCTAGCCATTCTCCTCTTGATGTGAAGCAAGTTACCAGTTTTTCTCCATTGCCTTTGGTTGCTTTCCATTTCATTACAGTGCCTATTCTCTGTGTTTTCCAGGAACTCTGCTTTCCCCTGTGGAGATTTTGGATTGCTTGTAGTGTGAACAGCTGACTAGAATGACAAGGAGGGCCTTTACTTAGAGGGTCATATCCTTCCACAGTGTAAATCAAGGTAGTTCTATTGATTACAGCAAAATTGGACTTGAATCACTCAAGAAACCACGGCAAGGGTTTTTGGGTTTTTTGTTTGTTTGTTTGTTTGTTTGTTTGCTTTTTAAGAGAAATTCTGAATGAGAGTGTTTGCAGCCCAACATGTCTACTAGTGACATGCCTGCTATAAAATGATTAATATGAGGCCCTACCAACAATGCTGAGGTAAAAATCTGAGCCAGTTACTTTCTGAGATTCAGCATTAACAGCTCCATTGTCTTCTCTTGCACAGCGTTTGCTTGTAACACAGTCACTGGTTTTCTCCATCACCTCTTTCTCTGCCATTTAACACCATCTCAGAAACATGACTTCACACAATGCCTATGCCTTAAAAGGCACTTTCAGTATGCTCATTCTTCATAGTTACACTATGTGCAGCTAAAAGCTTCAGTAACAGGAGAATCTGAAAAGAAAACAATTGAAAGCTGCAGCTGCAAATACACCCTACCATTTTTCCTGTGTCTGTTAGTTCCCAAAGGTAGCCCAAAGTTGGGCCCCTTGTAATACTCCTTGATGGCTTTTTTTTCTTTTTTTCTTTTTTTCTTTAATATAAGAATCCCATATTTCATGAAAACTTTCAAGGACATGAAAAATCTTCAGTGTGTTTTGATTCAGGCAATTTAGTTCTGTTTCTTGAACAAGAAACCTGGCTGATTTCCTTCAGTTGTTCAGCTCAGCAGAAAAGGAGGGAGTTCTAAGAAATAGCAATTGCCAAGTGCTCCGCAGTTCTTTAGGTCCTTGAGATTTATTTCCAGGCAGTTTTTAAGTTTTGAGGGCAAAAGAGGAAACCCTTTGTGCTATTCTTTCCTAAGACCACATTTGGATAAGCCGTAATCACAAGAAAGATGATGGAATCAAAGTTTACTGCTTGTAAACAAAACATTCCATAGTTGTTAGAGCTATATGGGAAAATGATAAGGATGTCCTGTGCACAATAAAGAAAAATAACCAAGTTCCTAAATATTTGTGTTTTTCCTTTTGTCAGGTATACGATTACAAAGGACAACCTGCTGAAATAGTCATAAAAATGCAGTCAGTATTTCTGACAGCAGGAAAATCATTCCCTGTACCAAGGCTTTGCTGTGGATGTGTTTTTACTGCACACAGGATCTATAAATCTATATTTGATGCTGCAGCCACAGCATCCTTACTGCTCCGTTTGTCCCACTGTCTTGGCAGCGGTATCCATCCATCTCGCCTTTATTTGGAGAGAGGCTCTTTTCCATGCTGCAGATGATTCTGAAAGTCCATCTGGCGCCATCTGGCTGCCAAGAGCTGAGTAATACACATATTTACATTAGTTATAATTTCAGAAAAGGTGTTTTTCTCGTTGCTCATGACAATGTTTCAAGTAAAGGTTAAGGCCAAAATTCTCCATCACAGATTTATAAACATGGAAACCTGTATTTTTCACTTAAAATCAGTTGGTATGACTGTTCAATTTTCTCCCCTTGGTATGGAGACAATGGAGCAGAAAAGTGTTGCTCACGCAGACAGATAAGCCTAAAAATGGTACAGCCCCAGCTGAAGGGACCTGATGAAGCACAGATTCTGCAAGTGTTAGTGTTAACAATAGTAAGGAGATGGCTTAGATACCTGCAGTGTCGACTCTTGCTTTGTCCCCTGTCCCCTTGGCTGAGCATATGCCTCTCTTCATGCTCCTCTTTTAAACTGTTGATGAGTTTGCTTCCTACTACAGTACCCAGATTCCTTTCATGGCTATAATCTGACAAGAAGGTTGAGGCATAAAACAACACCCATTGCAACAAACACCTTCTCTGACCCTGTCCCTAAACCTCAGAATTTCCTGCTCTAAGATGACCAAGAAATCAAGATTTCCAAGACCTTATCTGGCACAGTGTTCTGTGATTTATGGACAGAATGAATTCCGTGGGCAGTGATCTATGTATTTGCCTAGAAAAGCTGCATGGCATGTAATGAAGGGTATGTATTAGCATGCAAAGAATACATTCACTAATCACTCTGAAAATCTGAGACTGAGTGAGAGAGAAGAGAGGATGGTGAGAAGCCAACCTTTCGGGAATGAATGTGTGTCTACAGGGTGAGAAAATATGTTAACAAATGTGAAATCATATAAGCACCTTCACAGGAGACCAGGAAGGAAAAATTTGAAAAAGTGAAGAATTAAAGTCTAGACTTAGTAGGACTGAGATTGTGGAAGACTGGAAAGGATTAGATCAGTCCTTATCTGATCTGTCCGCCTGTTTCTCCTTAGTCAAAAACCCTTAGGATGAAAGCTATTATCTCTGCATGGTAAACTGCACATCAGGGAAAGAAATGGGGCTAAAGAGAGCCTGTTCTTATATAGCTTTTATCTGTCTTCATGGGTGTATTTCCACTAGAGGGAAAGCAGCTCAAGGAACCCAAAAGCTGAAGCAGAAAAGAAGCCTCTTGCACTATTCTAGATCCGCAGCTGGTCCAAAAGAACTTTCAAACGAGATAAACATTTCTGCAACATTTCTAACATTTCTATCTGAACTTGAACTCTGCATAAGGAAATATGAGTCTATAAAAAAGATACCAGACTGCAATTCCATTGTGTGTAGGATCTGGTAGGAGCCTTTTGAACCTCTGCATGGGAGAGGCAGCTCATCCGTGGCTTTCCAGGTTACCTATAACATGTAAATGGTTTCTTCACTGGAGGAAAGGTCAGAGAATCCTCCCACCCCACACAGTCCCTACACTGCCACATTCACATTCTAGGACTGGTACCCATCCTCCAAGAGTTGGGGTTTCCATGCTCACTGCCAGCCAATCTCAACCTTGGCGATGGACTCCTCATAAGGCTGCATGCCTGGAAAGCCAAGGGATGCCATTGGGAAACTGCTCCTTTCATCTGTCCTGTTTTGGGACAAAATGCTACTAATAGGGTGACTTCCACCCAAATCTGTGCATCAAGTCAAACCAGGGTTTGTGGGATATCATCTGATGCAGAAAACGCAAAGCTATTAGAGACAAACCAGACTCAGAAACAGATGTCAGGGTGGGTAGCAAACTGCCTAAAATCTGCCTGACCTCACAGCTGAACTCCTCTTGGTCCTTGGGATTTCCTTCATACCATCTTACCAACTAAATATTCTGTTGTTCTTGCACCTGCAAAGGACATGCTAATATGATTGTTTCCTTTTTCCAATCACTTTGTTTTAAAATGGTCTTAAATGATATGCTTCTCATGGAAGGCATCTGGGCATTCTCAAAGCTTGTCCACAATAAACAGAAGTTATCACAGATACTAAAACCTACTAAAATCCACTCTGTGAGGAAGAACTTTGAAATTCTTCCCCAGCCCATGTTGAGAGCACAAAGATTTTTGCCAACATTCACCTCCTAGCAGCCTTGTGTCTTTCTAAATAGATAGTTTATAGTATCAATGATGCTACTGCAAAATTAATTAAAAATATAAACACGATATTGAATATTTACTACACTAAGAGTCTCATGTTGTGCCCCTGGTCCTTAGCATTCAAACATCCCATGGGTCACCTTAAAGAACAAGAATTCATTATGACAATCCTGGTTAAAATAAAAACCACTATACTTTACTAGGCTGCTTTAGGTGGTACGAACAAGGACTTAGATGGAAGATTTACTGCTTTATGCTTCTAACTCTACAGCAAAAAGGGACGTCCTTAATTATTATCTTCATAATACCAAAACAAAGCACAGACTAATGGCTTATTCCATATTAAACGATAAATAGACTTCAGATCAGCATTATCTCAAATCAGTTTTGTGGCTGTTATAACAAAGCAACACTACTGCTCTACAATGAAGAACAGTACAAAGGCTGCTAACATTTCTTTTCCTTCCTTGGACCAATCATACATACTTTCCCAGTTACAATGGAGCTGCTGTAGCAGTCGTTAGGTTCACTGTCTCACACAGCAATGCCTATACAAGTTCCTGAGTCACTGGCTCATCAACATTATGATAAGCTCTGCTCTCTTCCCTTCATGATTCCTAGTGCACTTGAAATCTTTCAATCATCCATCAATTCCTCATCTCTTTCAGAGTGACATCTTCCAAAATCAGCACATACTCCAGGCAGGATTTTCCATTCTTCCTTTGGGTATTCTCAGGTTTGCTGATGAATTGAACTGGAATCTCTAAGAAAGGGGAAAGGAGCAGCAAAAAAAAAAAAAGGCACAAATCAGCAAGCACTTTACAAATCAAACAAGGCAGTTTTGTTTTTTCAGGGTACAACGCGGGCTCAAGGCTTAGGGGATTTGCACTTTAGGTCTATGAATTTCGTAGCTCAAATACTGCTGTAACACATTTGATTTACTTACCACCTGAAGAAGCTTACATTGATTTACCTGTGATCAGTGAAGAATGGAGCTTTCTGCTCTGTATCTCCAGTTTCAGCATTGAGTTCTGAAGTCCACAGGACAGGATATCCTAAGTGTGGGCCAATACAATCATCAGATGCAATGACCTCATACTTATTGTCCTGCTTCCACACTTGCCCATTGAACTTCCACATGAAGTTTGGCATTTTCCTTAGCAGGCCCATTTCAAACATCGCAGCTAGCAATGTTTTGTGGTCATTTTCAGTGGTTTTGTTTCTATCAGGTTACAGGTTAACCTGTTAAAATACCGAAAAGACAATTTTTTGTTTTGCTTAGTTTCCAAACTCTGATTTCCTACACTACATAACGAGACTACAGTGAAGTCATTTTGATTTGTTTCTTGAATGATGGCAGAAAGATCAGTTAATTCCTTCAACTTCAGCAGAAATTAAGTTAACTAGTTTGAAATAATCAGTAGAAGTTGCATGCAATCTTACAGTACCAACCACCTAACGACACGCTGCTTTCTGTTCAGTTCTTCTGCCTTAGTTTTGTTTTTTCCCCTCTCCTGACTCTATGTCATTGTAAAGGACATGATATCAGGCAGCTGCTGATGAGATACCTGGAACTATTTGGCATATTCTGGAACTGATTGGGAAGCAGAAAGAAGACTGATATCTTTCTGTGTTATCTGCTAAGAGTGCTGCTGTGCCTGGCAAGGATTGCTATTTGGCTTAAGTAATGCTATTCTACCAAATAATATTTTTTTTAGTAGTTCTAGCACATATAAGTAGTGCACTTAAAGAATGGTACTTCTGGCAAAGCTTATTTTTAAGGGATGGCCTTATTGCAGTAGAAGGTAAGGCAGGTGGGCAGCATCATTTTTATCAAGTGCTGAGGTACAGCTTATCATTCCCATTTTTCCTCTAAAACTGGTCCAAGTTCAGTAGTGACTCACATTCCTGCCACACTGACGTCAGCCTAGCTTATTATGTGTGATAAGCAGGCTTCAAGCTGAGATGTGCTATCTCATAAAAGGTGTTTTCACACGAGTGCTCTGGTAATTGTGGGTTGGTCTATGACTTGAATGTTAGATTTCTGTTTGAGCCTAAAACATCAGTAACATGAATGTTACAAAGACATTTAGAAAAATAAGAAAGCAGATCATACTTTGGCCTACTTTTTGATACAAAAATCTACAAAACTACAAAATCATAGTTTTGACCCTCTTTTATTTTCTCTTCAGATATTGTTTTCATACACAGAACCTCCGTAATTCTGTAACCAACATCACCAGCATCATGACTCTCACAAAAATTCTGTAGGCACCCAGCTCTATTTTTCTTTTTTCTATGTTGGTGATGCACAGTGTATATTTCTTACCCATCTGCTTCAA
Source organism: Tympanuchus pallidicinctus (assembly GCF_026119805.1). Lineage (NCBI taxonomy): Eukaryota > Metazoa > Chordata > Aves > Galliformes > Phasianidae > Tympanuchus > Tympanuchus pallidicinctus. The sequence continues at coordinate 12,008,539 of NW_026294747.1, forward strand.
GGACAGATTGGATGGGGCCCTGGGCAGCCTCTTTTGGAGGGTAGCAACCCTGCCTACAGCACTGGGGTTGGAAATAGAAGATCTCTAAGGTCCCTTCCAACCCAAACCATTCTATGATTACAATTTTTTTAATTTATTTTTATTTTTTTTTACATTTCCTATATTCAGCTTCCTTGCCATCTTTGGTATTCAAAAGCAAACATTTTACCTGCTTTCCAGATATTTCAGAAATTCTGCTGTTAAGTAACTGAAGAATTACATTAGGGACTTCAGAGATTTGGTTCACTATCTGGCACAGCCATGGAATCTGGGATAATTTTCTGGATTTTTCTACCAACTGTTCCTTGGCAGAATAGAAGCATTACTATGTCCTTTATACACCTCATTTGGACTGTAGAATTCCTGGGCAGGGACTAGTCCAACACTGTTTGTCCAAGGCATCCAGTATGCCTTATCCTAAGGAATACTGGATTGCAGACCTTAGGTAGTCTATTAGGGTGCTACATTAACATCATAAATCTGATCTGATATGGATTTCATCTCCAGTGAGAGATCTTCCTAGAGACATTAACTGAAGAGAGGTTCTGAAAACATTTTTTACCTTGTCAAGATTTGACACAATTTCTTCACATTTCTTTGAATATCCAGTTTTGTCCAGCTGCAAAAAAATGTAGATACTTATTCCATCTGGGATGAGTAACTATCTTCCATCACAGTTGTCTTTTTGGATGCATGCACTTTTTTTTTTTTTTTTTTTTTTTTGGACTCTGTCAAGGGTCTTGAGGTACTATGACACTAACTTCAACCTCCACTTCTTCTTTCACCTCTTTCAATTTCCTGAGAAATGAGAGAAGTTCACACTGGCCTTCTCTAAATTCTCCAGATTCTTAGGGATGATCTCCAATGTTTCGTTCTCCTCAACCACCAACTTCTTTACGTTCTTCCTCAGAGCTGGAGGTCCCCTGCACATAGCACTTCACAAGAAATTCATGCTTCTTTTCCAAGTAAATAAGCAACTGTCATGTTATAACATTCAAGATATCTAGACCTCTCTTGGAAGAGGGATTCATGCAGTTCCAAACAAGTTTTCATAGCATCAGAGAACACAGATAGAGATCTCAATGCTCCCCCATCAGATGGTCATTGCTGGGAAAACAGATTACAGAAATCCTTCCCACCACCTTGTCTGCCAGCCCATCTGCTGGGAGTTTGCCAAAGTGCTAACAATACATAAAAGGAGATCAGGCGGGTCAAGCAGGTTCTTCCTTTCATGCACCCATGCTAGCTGGGCCTGATTCCCCATCGTCCAGCAAATACCAGTGATCTCACTCAAGATGATCTGTTCCATCGCCTTTCCTGGCATTGATGTCAGGCTGATGGGTCTGTAGTTTCCCAGATCTTCCTTAGACTCTTCTTGTAGATGGGAATCGCGCTGGCAAGCCTCCAGAGTCACATTAGAAAGTCCTGAATAATATTAGAAATTATTGAGGTTTAGCACTGTTTATTTTTTTATTTTTGCCTGAAAGGCACACAAGGGGCATTAGTGCCCCACTGCAATAAATGCATAACCAAGTAACAAAAATAGCAGTTCTTGCTCTAGTGTTGTTTGCTGCTGATTGGAAACAATGCCCTACAAACATTCAACAGTATTGGCAAGTAGCAGTGCTGCAGTAGGACTACTGCAACCCGGGACATTTTCTTAGCTACTGATAAATATTATAGTGATTAACTTTTTCTTATTTAAAGTTTTATTGTGGAAATAAAAAAATAAAGCAAAAAGTGTTACCAATATTCCTTAGTGATATTGTGAACAACACTCTGGGTCCCTCTACTGGTACTTTCCATGTTTTTTAGGAAAGTTTCCCTCTCCTTTCCATGTTACCTTAGGATTTGGTTTACTAATCATTTCAGCTCTGAATGCCCCTGAAAATTCAGGAAGAAATATTGGAACTGATTAATGAATAAGTGAAGTGGAAAAAGGACCTGTTACTCTGGGCTTATTTTTAATGTTTGTTTCATGGGGATCAGGTTAACCTTGCTTTACTTACTGTACCTAATACAGCCTCACATACATCACAAACATTACTCTGGGAATTAAATTTGTTCTTTAGAAGTACTCTGCAGACTGACAGGAATTATTTGTAATTTTTTTTTTGTGATTCATAATCAAGGCTAATATAATCTTTCTGTTACATCATATAGTTATGGATCTGTCACATATGAACATAATGGAAGCTTATTTACTTAGTCTTTTCAGGTCACAGTCTTTCAGCCCCACATTATCTGTTCACGACTTTCGCTTAAACAGGATCTCCTGACTTTGAATCAGTAAAGACTGCTTTCCAGCTGATAAAATGAACTGTGCCTTTCCCACTGGTCCAGCCCAAATCTCTAGAAACTGTAAGGATGAGTAATAGGGTTTGCTCTTTTTTTTTTTTTTTCAAACCACTTCCTCCATGTGGAAAACATGATGAACCATGTTTACTTGCACATAGTGGGTGAACGTATCTAGGAACACCTGAAAATGCAGTCAGCTATTGTCATACTAGGTAGAGAACTGGTTTTCACCAGAAATAATTGTTACTCACCCTTGGGTGCTGTCAGTGGACAAGGCTTTTCCACAAATTTAAAAATATTTTCTCCAGCAAGCAAGCATCACGAAGGAGCATGTCACCATGCTAAAATGCTCCTGTATGGCACAGACCTCCTAAAAACAACCTCTTTGGTTGGGAACAAATGTGTTAATCAAGTTGAACAGAGAGATGTTGTTTGAAAAATTTATTTACCAGAAACAGGAAAGTAAGGATACAACAAGAAGCCCTGGAATACAACAGATAAATAAGCAATTGCCTGGTCAGTTAAAACCCCTACACATAAAGGATTTTGCAGCAAGTACTGTGCTGACTTTCCACAGGGAGTGCTGATCAATTCCTTATTTTTTTCCAGTCTTTCTGTGAGGCTTTGGGCCAGTAATTTGCTCTCCCTGTGTCCCAGCTGTGTCATCTGCATAATGGAAAAACTAGGCTACCTTGCTTGCATAGTGGTGCTACAAGATGCTTTGATGCTCTGATGTTAAACATTCAAGAAAGGTGTCAAAACCAGATGCATCAAAAGATACATACTAGGACATACTAGTCTATCCTTCTAAATTTTACTAAGCCCTCCTTTGCACTTCATTTAGACAAATCCTCAAATCCCAAACCATTCAGTACACATTTTACACCTAAAGACAACAACTAGCTTGGTATGCATCACTTGAAAAGATTATGCATCTATGCTAACTGGAGAAATTTCTGGAAGCATATGACCCATTTCCAGGAGGGCGTCTGCTACCTACTGCTGTGCCAAGACTAGTAGAGAGTTGGAGTAAAGAGTTAGAGTAGAGAAACTACTCAATTCTAGTCTTTGAGCTGTAGGTGCTAGTCATCTAGAAATAGAGTATCCCTAGTTTTAGAAAGTGTTCCTTGACAAGGCAGATAAAATGAAACTTTGACACAGTTGTGTTCTCACTGAAGGCTCTTGAGACAGAAGGAAGGCAACCCAAAACGCAACCTTCCCCAAAGTTAGGGGCAGTTGAAGTTAGGTAGTTGAAGTTAGGCTTCAACTCTGATAAAGTTTGTAGTTACAAGCTGCAGTCTAGAAGACACAATCAACAAAGAGGACAATGTTAAGACCGTGTGACCACCAGACTTTGCTTTGTTGCCAGGAGAAATTACAGCTTTAGCAAGATAAAAGCTTTGGCATTTACCCAAGGAGATCCTATTCCTTGTCATAATACATACACTTTGGTATTCTTGTGGAGCTGGCCTTTGTCTCTTGGCCTGCGTAAGAGATGAATGTTCTCTGACTCTGACTTTATTTGCAGAAAACAAAGAGTCTCTGTCATAGCCCACGTATCTCATTGTATCTTCTAAAAAAATACAAAGGGATATCACGCATCTCTAGACACTGCTGTCATGCATCTTCTGCTCAAGAATTTTTCTCATAGCAATATGATTTTTGAACCCAGGAGAAAGATCACTCTTACTTTTGCCTGGTCCTGCCCCAAAGGGGTTTTATCCTCTTCTGCTTACTGCCCTCACTTTCGCTGTTCTGTTCTCACTCTTTCTTCTCTTGCATCCAAATGGTCAGTAATGAGGATGACAGGAATGAATGGGGCTGGTTAGGAAAAGATGAGAGATGTTATTCTGTAATCCCAAACATTCTTGTAAGAAGTATATTTTGCCCTCAGCCACTATGAGGCAACTTCTTATCAGCAGCATCAAATGATAAAGTGAGAAGGCACACAGCACGTTCCATTACTCACCTGATCTACTGCCCAGTCCTTTGCCTATTTTTGAATGCATTTGGATTTTCAAATCCTTTAAAACTCATAGTGACATTGTTTAAAAACCACTCACCAAACCACCATTCAAATGGGTCCACCTTTCACCTTCAAATCGAATTCCCTTTACTTGTGTTTCTTTTACTTGATGAAAGCTTTCATCTTTGACCTTAGACTTTCTGAACGTGAAAACTGTACAGTTTAAGATCTAGCAGCTTGCGCCAGCTATATACTAGAAATGACTGATCAGAATTCTTTTTTTCTCTGAAATGCTAGGCTACTACTTTTATTATCCTTCCATCTGACTACTTTATGGCCAGTAAGTGCTCTGTTAGAAAAATAAGCCAGTTTGCATCAGTACAGACCTATCCATTTTGAAGGACAAAAATTACATATCTTGCCTGTGACAGATGGTGAACTAGTGGCAATAAATTGCTTCTCTTCACTGACTGCATTTGATCTCTGTTTAGAACAGACTAGTGCTATGTATTCTGTATTTAGGCTAAATTCAAACAAGTAGGGAGTCTACTACAGAATGCACTAGAGTAATAATCCACTTACACTTAACAAAACACAGGAACTTAGAAAATCAAAGAATGTGAAAATTTAGCCAATTTCCAGAGGCTGACAGAAATAATTCTAAGGGTAAACTCCACACAAAACAATGGCATAATCCCCGGGAATATATCACTTTTACTGATGATATTAGATTACTGGTCAAGAAAAGAAAGAAAAATTTAAAACAAACAAAAATCAAGACAAAAATGTGCAAAGGCTGAAACATTGTCATCTTTTTCAATGAGCTGAAAATACTGCATACAAAAATAATCACATGCTGTGGTTCACAGACTAAAGAGGGATTCCAGCGTGATAGAGGCTCTGTGATCCCTTCTCTAGAAATCTGACTTGTTGCTAACACAAACGCACTTATCAAATCAGAAGACTGTGGAAATGAGATGTAAGGTGAATAAGATATCACGAATGGTGAGTCTAATAAATGTATCAAGGAACCAACTTTCACTTACCCCTTCAATAACATAATTCAGAAACAAGAGCCCAACAAGAGCCCAGCTTAGACACAGAGAAATCTGCGCTGAGAGTTAAACTTTCCACAACAAAACCAAAACAACCGACAACCCAAACCAATTCCACCCACCATTCCAAATAGACTCTAAAGCCAGGCTGTCCCTTTCCATGTTCATTTCACAGTGTTGATGAGTCCTCCCTCACACTTCTGTTCTTAGATCAGCTACTCTGGCACAGAGTGGGCATGTGAATACACATACGTGCATATTGCTGTAGGAGGAAAAACAATGCATATGAATGAGATCTTGCAGTTTGGATTGATAAATCTGGCTACGCTGCCAGACACGGAGCTTAAGAAGAGAAGGAGTGACCGCATCTCTTCATAACCCTGACCTTTGTGATGGCTGACTGTCTGCTCTCTATGTTTCTCCCAAAAGCCTGAAGACCAAGATGATAGTGGGCGTAGTAAAACCAATCCCACTTGGTTTTCCTTCTTTTGACCCAAAAGCAGAGAGACGTTTCTCTTGTTCTGTGATGCCTTACTAATTTTGACTTCAATTCTGACAGCTTTCCTTCCATCCTCTTCAGACACAAATAAGCTAAGCATGCAAAGGAGAAAGATCGGAGCAAAAGGATCTATGCAGGAACGTTTCTCTCTGAATCCTGGAGAAAAGTGTTGCCTTTGTCTTTATAGAGGAAAGCAGATACTGACATACTGATAGATACTGAGTACAAATATCCAACTCAAGCAAAAACTACCATTTCCCAAAGCAGAAATGTCTTTTGCCTAATCCACTGGAGATGTTTTCATCACAAAATTCTGAGATGTATTGAGATCAAAAGGTGGCCAGAAGATGCTAAGCCTCTGGAAGGGTCCCTGGCAACATAGACTCCCTCAAGGGAGTCGAGGGATGCTCCCTCGAAAACACTGGTTATCAACATTTTGGATTAAAAAATATGTACAATGCAGTGAATTATTTACTGTATTCTAAGCCTAAGAAGCAACAGGCAGAGAGAAAGAAGAAATATGAAACAGAAATTGATTACCATGGTCCACTGTAGAGAAAGGAGGGGTAGGAATTACAGTACCTGAATACTTCACCAACTTTATCTTTTAGATAAAACCTTTAGATTTAGATATCCTTTAGATGCTCTGAGACATATTACCAGCTATGGTGCCAATATGACTTATAATTCTGAGTAAATCATTTAGCCTCTCTGTTCAGCTTCATTATGAATGGAATAAATCTTGCCAGCTGAGCCACTGGGAATTACATGGAGGACAAACTTGAGAAGCTCTTCTGTATTAAACTTAACTGCACTCTCTTCAGTGATTTTAGTCTTTAATTCTATGTAAACCTGTATGTCTGCCTATCTCAGAGTACTAACAAAAGGACAAAGCATCACTGATCTGTTAGCATGAGAGGAAGAGGATGACTATATAAACGTCATGGCCAATGACTGACAAACAAGAAATCGGGCTACGCTCTGCCATGTTCAGTAAGTGTGAAAAGCCATATGAAAGAGACAGGGGAGTTGGTTCTAAATAAAATCATCTCAGGTTATTATAAGCTAACACACCTGGAGATAGGAATTCAGTCCTCTGGGAAACAACTGTGTTGCAGGTATTAGTACTGCTATTACAGGTATAAATAGACCAGGGTAGAAAGATGGAGAGGGCAGGTAGAATATTTTAGAAATTATTTATTTTCTTAGAGAGTGTCCAGTAAAAAGAGAAGCCTGATAAGACGCACAGTTTAGCATAGTCTCTATTGTCAACTCAGTTTCAAACCTCCTGAGTAGCAGAAGAGGCAGTTTCACTCATCTCAAGTGCTACTGTAAGGCCAGAGTTCCTTTCTGCTAGTTCTAAACGCTTCTTAAGTCTACCTCTGCCATCAGAAGAGATCAGAAGCTGATATAAGGTCCTTCAGACCTCAAATTCTATTAAAAAAAAAAAAAAAGAGAGAAATATGTTAATTATATTAATTACAATAAGGCTGTAGTAGAAATAGGAGAATTAACTCCAACTGCTAGACAGAATAACACTTTAAGAGACATTTGAATATTTTGATCTTGAGTGAGTAGAGCGCACTTGCCTAGTGCAAGATGGCAAACGTGCAGTCTTTATATGCAGATAAGGTAGGATGCTACTTGCTTTGAACTGATGCAGAGCAGCCTGACTTTACCAGTGACCACACTTTCAAAACATTCCATGTATGCAGAACGGAAGCGGACAGCAGGTTAGATTTCTCTCAGCATATAAATTGTTTACTTCTACTGGAGTCAGTGAACCACCACTGACTAATACATGCTGAAGAACTCTGCATGCACCTCGAAGTCAGTATGTGAGGGACTGTCATACCTTGTTTGCCATAAAACAATTATCTTTTAGAAAGCCTCTTTATACGCAAGGCAACTTATGAAGCCAAGTTCTCTCTTATTTGCACAATCCTATCCTACCATCAACATATTCTTTACTAGATGAACAGCAATTTGATGATAGAACAAGTTACTTTATTAACTGAGTTAATTTTGACACTGTAGGGCACTGAACAGCTGAAAACATTATCAGGAGTTCCACTTATAACACTATTCAAAACATTTCTGGTACTTCTGTTATTTCTAAGGAGTACTTAGATGGAATAGTGTTGCCCTATCAAAGGAATCAGTAGCAATAGAATATAGCTAGCAAGGTTTACATAAAACTAACAGTCATGTTATGCTCAAAAGCTTAAGTTTATTGCTCTATTTAATGACTACTGCCAGTATTTTTAAAAAGATTGCCAGTTCTTCTTGCTAGCTTCTCACTGAAGGAAATATTTTAAATACAGCAATAAAATCAAGTAGTTCAAGATAACACATTTTGCCACATAGTCATGCAAACCCTGCTGATAGGATTTTTACAGGCTCATGGATACAGAATAAACACAAAGGATGTGTACTAAAATACTGGGAAACTTTCCCCACAGCGATGAAGTTGTAGGCATAACATTTTAGGCCCTACCCTGCATCTGTTGATGTCAATGACAAAACCTCAATAGGAGCAGGATCAGCCCTTATTGTTCTGAGAGCTGCTTTACCTTTTCCTGATGAAGAGGCGAAGTAAATCCACAGAATCTTCTGCCCTAACAAAAGCAGTGAGTTTTGGTTATTGTTACAAATAGAGAAGCAAAAATACTTCCAGTAAATGATTGCAGCTTCCATTCACAAATCACTCTGATGTAAAGGGTCCTGTGTATCTCCATTTATCACTGCTCAAAGAACTTCAACACGTGCTTACCTCTAAGCATTGAATACACCAACTGAAGCCTTCACTGCCAGACTAAGGTCTAAAAACAAAAGCATGGGAAGTAGTCTGCATTATTTACTACGGCTTGGGCTAGAGATTACAAAGGGATAACATTATCAAAACTTAGTTTGAGGGGAAATGTATCAAGAAGCAGCCACACATTGCGTGATCATTTTTTCTTAAGCTGCTTATGGAATTTGCGTTTCTAGTCATATTAATTTTAATGGATGCTGGCCATTTGGTCTCCTTTAAAGCTTTGGAACAGGCTTAAATTCAAAATATGGGTGATCTTATTATTACATTTCAAATAAAGATGGATTCAAGTAAAAAGAAATTCCTCACCTCCGATTTCTGGCAAAACTACTGGGATTGTTGTTTTTATGGCCACATAAAAAGACAAAACACTTTCAAAAATCAAATCTGATTTACAGAATCAGATGCCAACATATTGAGAAAAGAAAACTGAAGAATTAATATTATTTCAACTTCTCCTCTATCCACCACAAATTCATCCAAGTTGTCATGATAGCAGGGTAACGTTGCTGGTAAGAACTAGAGGCAAGAATTTGTCTCACATCAGTGAAATACTTTTTTCCCTATAGTTCTGATAACACCAGTGATGGACTGCTTTAAAAAAATAAAACCAAGCAAACGTGATGTGTGAATCCTTATTTCAACATGAATCCACTTGAGTCTTTCAATGCAGAGGCTCAGAGGTTTATGATATACACAGTATTCGGTAATTTTATATGTAAAAACAATCAGAAAGAGGCAAAAAGTTACTTTCAAGCTTAGTCAACATACGGCACATATTTCAGCATGACAATTCAAAAAGTTTCACACTGTATTTTGATATAATAGCAATTATGTTTTAAAAACAGCAAACTGAAGACAGTGCTCTTTTTTCTTTTCCTTTTTTTGATTTTGTAACAAATGAAGCTACTGTTCTTATTTACAAAATAAATAAGCCTTTTTTGGTGAAGATTATGTCCTGTCACATATGTTTAAGACCAGGTGTACTTCAGCTCTTAAATGTCAATGCAAACAAGAGCATAAAAGCAATATCAAAGTAAAATATATCTTTTTGTCCAGCTAAGACAGCCAGGTTACCACGTGTCTCTTATTAGATCTGAAATATATCTGAATGCAGTCAAAAGTTCTCTTGGTTTTAGCCTTTAGGAATATCATGAACACTTATTCTTCTGCTGCTCTAGAAAGCTGTTTTCCGTACAAGCTCATGACATGATGGACAAATTGATACTGTTCACAAGTCTGGATCATTCCTCCCCTGAAAAGGAAAGAAAAAAAAGGGGAGGGAAACAGCAACCGTTTTACACACAAATAACATCCTAGGAAATGGCACAGCTAGTATGAAGCTGGTGTTAAATACAACAGTTCTATTCCAAAGCCTACTGAAACAAACAAGATAGTGTCAATGAACTGCAACCAGCTTGCAGTCTGACCTTGAGCTCTGTTCTGAATGTCTCTGCTAACAAGTAACAGAAGGTAATCAGAATGAGAACAGCAGAGGCACTCAACCAGTAAGGCAACACCACCATTATTTGTTGCATTTGTGTTACTATAGCACCTGTACTCTAAGCACCATTTAACATCATCATAATCACAGAACGGTTTGGGTTGGAGGAGACCTTTAAGATCATCTAATTCCAACCCCCTGCAATAGGCAGGGACACCTTCCACTAAAGCAGGTAGCTCAAAGCCCCATCTAGCCTGGCCTTAAAAGCCTCCAGGGAGAAGTCATCCACAACAATGAGTGATTTCACTAAAATCTCTTGGTGAAAAGCAACTCATATCCCAAAGCCCTAAAAAGACAGGTGTAAAAAAGCGAGCATGAAGAGCTGAAGCAGCTTCTCTAAGTCTTTAAAGCTGCACTACGGCCTGAATGCAAGAGCAAATTCAGGGCTACAGACGGCCACGCCAGGCCAGCTCAGAAAATCTGTGCAACACATAACTCTCCCAGTCTGCAAAGAGGGATCATTCTTCTGCACCATCCAAGGCTGTGCTCTTGAAAGATTACCAGGGAACCAGGTGATGTGCAGTAGGACTGTGGACCAGATATTGAAATCTTGACAAAGGACAACTAGTAACTGAATTAACTGCCATGCACACCTTGACTAGTAAGAGTCTCCAAGCACAGAAGTCTGTTTTGGTTCAGCTTTTACTGTTCTCTTTAAACCTGCAAACCTGAAAAGACCTGCAAGCAGGAGCAGAAAAACAATTTTCTTTTCTGTGTACCATTAGCCCTTGTATTTCTGCAAATAGCATATTAATGAACACAAGTACTACAGCAGGAGACAAACACAAAGAACACCACCTAATTCTGCTAAGAGCAGCACATCAATAGTGATGCAATCTCTTGATTATCTCTTCTGAAGAAAATAAAAACCTGTGACTCACATTCAAAGGTTTATGCAAAATTGTGCCAGCACTAGAGCTGGTACACAGATCTGGGGAATGCAGTGTCAAAAGAAGTCTGAAATGATGACTGGTGTTGAGGACGTGGGAACCCACGGGTGGCCAGCACCAACCAGACTGTATCAGGTTGAGAAAAGGCATGTGTGTACACTGCCTTAGAAATTCCCACCAGAGGAAATGAAAGAACAATTGGGGCCTCTGAGCCAAATGGATAGCAGACTGGCAGCACCTCCTTGGGGACTGCCCTCTTCTATGGAGCTCAGCTTAACAATTGTGTAATGTTGCTAGAAGTAAGATGAGGTAATAAAATAGCCTCTTCCTTCAACCTTTTGCAATTATTTTGTTAAGGGACTGTTTTAAGCAGTGGAGGAAAACAACCAGCAATGGATGGAGATGAAGCCATAGGTTACTCTGGAGGTCCTGTGTTCAGGAGTGCTGAGAAAGCCAGACAAAGTCATAGGAATGCTCACTCATGGGGGTCTGACTGGGATGCAGTTCTCTTTGTAGCACCTCAAATGATGATAGGTTTTAGAGTTGTGATCAAAGCAATGTTGACAATGCACTAATATTGTGACTGTTGCCAAACAGTGCTTGCACAGTGTCAGAACTTTTCTGATTCTCACTCTTCCATCCCACTGAATAGACCAGGGATGTGCGGGAAGTTGAGTGGGAAGATAATCAGGCAGATAATCAGAACTGACCAAAGAGACCATTTAACACCTTGCTCAGCAACAAAACAGAGGAGAGAGTAGAGTTAGATTACTAGCCTTTTTTTTTTTTTTTAGTTTTTAGTTTAATTTTTTATTTTTTACTGGGGGAGTTGCCAGGTATTTCTCTGTTCATGGGAGGAGGTAAGAGACTTTGCATCACTTTCTTTTTTTTTTGTTCTCTTCCTTTATTATCCCACTTTTCCGTTGCCTGTTAGTTTATTTTTTCCTATTCATCAATGACATCACTTTACTCTTTTCATTCTTCTTCAATAAGCAAAGGTGGGAAACACAAACTGCATTTTTAAAGAAACTATTTCTTAGGAAATCCTCTCTATCTGTTCTACTTAATACAAATAGGCAAACTGAGTCATTCCATGTCATGCAAAGCATTTAAATATATTTATGTCAGTCCATGACAAACAAGGAACGTTAAGTTATATCTGGGAATAATTCCCCATGCAATCTATTAACATGAGGTTGCACACTGAAGTTGTAGCAACAGAAGCACTAGCGTGGACACTGAGATCCTTGCTATATGATAGCTTCCTCCCTTTCCCACATATACAGCATAGATGGCAGGTTCTTGTGTCCAGGCTCTTTGCACAGATTTGTAGCAAAGGGAATGTGTGAGGGAATGAAGGGAATGAAACATGACCTTTTTGCCCCTCAAAAGAATCCTAAAAGTGGGTTCTTAGGGCAACATCACTGCTGCTGTAAAGCAGTGAGGTACACTCAATTAAGAATCTGCTCTGGCCTCCATCCAACCTGCTTTTCTCATGTGCTTTCTCTAGCCACCAGATGGGAGAAGATGGATAGGATCCTTCCCATAGCTGCTGGCTCATTTTGTGTAGCATCCAAAGTCACCCAAAGCTTTTGTGACAGTGGATATCAATATGACTTCAAGATCCATTTTTCACCACTTGAAAAAATCACACTTTCCTACAGCAAGGTGGTGATTTGTCTGCTTTCCATCATGAGTATTTCCTCTCGTGTTATTAAATAGCTTTTTCATGTCCCATCTGTCTACTGAGATGTATATGGCAGCAAGAAGCACCTGCAGGCTTCCTTTTGCTCTGTGGCATCCCTTAAGCATAATCTCCCTTATCTAGTATCTACAAATAACTGGCAATTCCTTCTCCTAGAAAAAAAAAAAAGAGTAATTTTAATTTATTTTCTGTACCAAGCATATTTTTAAAGGTGTCTTTGACCACTGTATGGCTGTTTTCCTGTGTAACATTAGTAATGAACACAAGATATGTTAGACCTTGCGAGCTATTTCACTGGACCATGGCCAACAAGCATTCACTTAATCACATTCTAGTGTTTTTTTTTTCCTCAAGAAGTCTTCCCTTGTCAGGTCTGAAATCCACTGAAACAGCCGAATTTCCAAGCCCCTGCAGGTCTCTATCAGAGCCTCAGTAGGGCAGCGAGTGATTTGTTTTCTGCCTCCCACCGAGCACAGTTTCTCATCTGAAATAAAGTTCAGAATGGGTTTGAGGTTGTTTTTGTTTTTTTGTCAGAAAAATATTTGGTATGCTTTTCGTGACATTTCTTCTTCTGACTACATTTATCATTATCGTTAGAAAAGAACACTGAGACATGTTTTGATGGCACTTGAAACCAGTGGGAGAGGAAAAAAAAAATAACATCACTGGTGCAAATTCAGATCTGTTTACTTCATAATCAAACTCGAGGTGGTGTGTTAAGAAATACTTAAGTGGAAGCCACTGAATTTCTGGAGATTTTCACAGCTCCTCTCACATGTCTGCAAACACTCCAACCTAAGTATACTCTTCCCTTTCCCGCAATGTCTCAAGCAGCAATGCCCTGCCAACAGCATCCACAGTTCCAACTATGTGAGGCCAGTTTTCTTTACTCTTCCTGAGAGCAAAGAGCTGTTCTACAGCTCTGAATCAAATGCAACAGCCATTTGAGCCCTATGAACATTGTGCCAACTCCTCTGCTGGTGAAAACGGTCATTTCCTACTGCACTGAAGTCTGCACAGCTATGCAGATTTTGATGCCAACCATGAACCTAGCTCAGTTGCTAAGGATATTTGTTAAGGTTTTCTTCTCTAATAACATGAGCAAGATAAAGCTGCTTAGAACAGAACTACTTCGTTCCAGGAATGTTCTCTCTAAGCCTTTATTGGCCTTTGTTCCTCTCCACTTCCCATTTGTTCCTCCTTAAGCAAAGGGAAAGATTAACATTTTTCTTTTTATTTTTCTGAAAGGAAATGGGTTTTCTTACCTGTCTAACCGTAACTGGCAAGTTGTTCGCAATATGTCAACTATGCCCTCACTCTTCAGCTGCTTACAACAGACACTAGTTGCAATAAAGCAGCCCGTCCTCCCGATGCCTGCACTAAGGGAGGAAAAAGGAGAGAGAGGCAGCAAAGATGTTAGAACGGCTTTGGAATCTTTCTTGTTAAACAAATGCCCTTAAACCAACAGTTAAACCCCATTATCTTTTTCCTGCTTCCAAACTCTGAGGGATGGGTGCTCTTGAATATGAAGCCTTAACTAGGAAAAGGTAATAGTTCCAATGGAACAACATAATTCACACTGTGAGCCACTCACACCAAAAGGCTTCAGCTTTTTGTATTGCACACAGAGAGATAAAAATGTACTATGTACTGTCTCACCTGATGTCATTGAACTTGTCAAAATAAACAGTTAAATAGTATTTCTTGGTTAGATGTGCTTTGAAGGCAACTATTATTTTGAGGGCAACCTTTGCTTTGAGATTCTTAACCCTAACAGCTTCTTGAAAACTACTTTCATTCATGTGTACGGTAAAAAACTCTTGGTTAGATTATTGGAGCTAACAGCAATATGACAAGTACAATTACATTTGCTCTCCAATCTGCAGTCTATTAATTCTCTGAATTAGCAAAGTGAGAGAACAAATTCACCAAAATTCATCTTTTCTGAACATTTCTGTATTTGATTCAGTCTTTGTAAGTGACCAGAATTTATTTCATTCTGAAAGGCACAGTGCTATGAAAGCTGTGAATTCTTATCACCTTATAAAAAACTCAAATTCTGACAGTCCCTCTTATGTGTTAAATAATTATAATTCTCTGTAAGAAATCCTGCTTTCATTTAAATTGTGCTCAGGTCACAACACAAGAACACTGGTAACAAACGTACAAGCAACAATGGAGTCTACAGATGGCTGCTGCTAGCAAACTCTTAATACTGTTTTTCTTCGTGTGTATAGACTTTGAATTCAGTGTTTATACTTGTCAGGGAACCTGCACTAGTATCAGATGCATTTGAATTGTTTTAACTTATATTACAGAATGATTGAGGCAATTCAGTGGAAATCTGCTGGATGAACTTAGTCCTGAATCTCAGCCTTCGAATAACTGTGATGGTGGCATCTACCTGATCTAAAGATTTTGTCCCTTCAACTCTGTGCCTCATGCCCTGATATATTTTTTTGTTTATCAAAATGTCAAACATTTCAGAGTGCCATAATCAAGCAGTACATACCTACTGTATAAAGGTTCCCTTCTATAGATCTCGGTATCTTGCAAGGAAAGGGAACAACACTCATTTTTGTAGAAATCTAACAGCACTGAGACATCACTGTCCCAGGCCACGTTACAGTGGATGAGACAAAGTCATAATTCTTCCAAGACTTCAACATTATCCACAGGACTTCATCTGGACTCCTAGTCTACCGTTAATGAAGATGCTTTTAAGAATTTCTTCACGATCAGACTCATTTTTAACATCACTGAGGGCAAAATCACCATGATTATGGCTCTGCTGAGGATCTCCCACAGCAGCAAAAGGAGCAACTTGCTAGTACTGTGCAGAATCCAAACCTCACCCAATTACTTGCTTGCACACACTACTCTCAATTAGAGGCAACATATTAAATTCCTTCCTGGAGAAAATACCTGCAGCTGAGGATAATCTGAAATGGCACTGGTCCTCAGTTATCACAAAATACTTCATAGCTTCATCACCATATCTGTTTGTGGTTATTTTACATAAAAATGACCTATTTTCCTCATACTGTGATGGATTCATGGGCATGACACTATATAAGAGGAAAAGGCAAATATGCAAATCAAGAGTGCTGTGGTGATCAGACTTTTCACCTGCAGCAAATACCATATTTCTCAAAGGAACTCTTAAAAAATCACAGGTTTTCACAGAATCATGCAATCACAGAATAGCAGGGGTTGAAAGGGATCTCCAGAGATCATCTAGCCCAGCCACCCTGCTAAAAAAGGCTACCTACAGTTACACAGGAAAGCATCCAGATAGGTTCTGAATATCCCCAGAGAAGGAGAGTCCAACAGTCTCTCTGGGCAGCTTGTTCCAGTGCTCTGTCACCCTCAAAGTAAAGTTTTCCTCATGTTCAAATTGAACTTCAAGTGTTTCCATTACTGCCCGTTGCTCCTTGTCCTTCTGGTCACCACCAAAAACTCACCCACTTGACACCCACTCTTTGGATATTTACAAGCATTTGTAAGGTCCCCTCTCAATTTTCTGTTCCCCAGGCTGAACAGTCCTGGGCTTCTCAACCTTTTCTCACAAGGGAAATTATCCAGGCCCCTTATCTTTGTAGCCCCCCACTTGACTCTCTCTAGATGTTCCCTGTCTTTCTTGAACTGGGGAACTCCATTGCAAAAGGAACCATGTTATAAACCAGTTCTTATTTTTCTCTGAACTCTTCCCTATTTGTCAAAAATTGGTTTAAAACACGAGCAGAAAAAGTAGACACAGTACTTTAGTACATATAGAGGAAATGATAACCGTACATTCCTTACTGACTTTCCTTTTCTGGATTGAAAGACTGTATTTGACCTCCTGGGTTCAACATTATACAAAGAGTCCACATAACCAACTGTAACCTCCAAGTCATTTTTTTTTGAGATGCCTTCTTTCCAGGAAACCAGTCCTGAGTAAAACATCCATTTATTTATACTAGACGTATGATCTTGTTATTAGCTGCACTAAAATGCACTTTCTAAGTAATCCAATTCATCAAACAATCAAGACCTGAAAATATCTGATTCCAACACTATTTAGGGCAGCATTATATGATCATTTTATTAATGATTTCTCTGTATTTGCTGATAGGTGGATCTCTGACAACACTGGGCTATGAACCATTCATGCTAGAGTGACTTTAAAAAAAAAGTTTCTGTTGTCTAATAACCTCTTCACCACAGTTTTCAGATAACAGCTATCTGACATTTCCTAGAAAACGTTATGCAGAATTAGATGAAATTCCTTACAGAAACTCCAAAGGCATTTTTGGCAAAATGTACTTTTACTGAAATTATGGAAAATTATCCTGGTAGCATTACTACATTACTTAGCAGACTTTATTTACCTGCAATAACTGTTTTGAGGATTGAGTTGTGGTATTCAAGTAATCACATTTAATCTTCCTAAATGCTAGCAAAACAAGACTTGTTTAAAGCCCTCTTTAAAATATGTATTATTATTTTAAGTTAAATGTTCTCATTTTTCTGCTTGCATGCATCTTCCTACTCAGTTTCACCCATTGTGTGTTTAGTTTTGGTAAAGTAGTGCTTTTAAGATCATTAAATGCATATATTTCTGGTAAAGCAAACAAAATACGGTTGTTGTAACTTATAACTAAACCAACAACAACAACTTCTGTCTACAGGTCGGTCTGTATCTGTGCGCAACAGAAAACTGTTATTAAATTTTAGGAGTTCAAAGAAAATTTAAAGTAGTTGGACCAGATCTCTTGCATGTCTCTGACCAATGGTTCAACAGTGACAGCACCTGTAGCGAGCCACTGTATGCAAAGCAGCATACAATGCTTACTCACCTGCAGTGAACAATCACTGGAGCATTCTTCTCTTCTGCATTCTGCATTGCCTCTTCCACTTCCAGTACTAGTTGTAACAGAGGAGGAGCTTGATCTGGTGTCTTCTGGTCTGGCCAAGATGTGTACCAGTAATGTTTCAGGTTTCTGACTTCTTCTCCTTTCTGCAATGCAGTTAGGACAAACATCACATTTTCAGGACAACATCATTTTTAAAAATTCCAATTTTAAGTCATACTGAAAACTAATCTTTAAGAATGAGATGAGTAAATCTATGCTAAAGGAAACAACAGATGCAAATGACAAGCCACACAGCACAAAAATCTGGACTTCAAAGATTGCATCTACACTTCAGCAAACTGCCTCAAGAAAAAAACAAGCCCCCCCGTCCCCAAAGTACCCTGCTCTTTTAGCGCCAAGAGCTGCGTGCAAAACAGTCTGTTCCCTCTTGACAGATTCATTCAGCAGAGCTGGAGCTGTACTCGTGACATAATTGCTTTCATAATATATTTGACAGGCAGAGGGCCAGAAATCATATCTCTGTCTTTGATAGCTAGCTAGCTAGATGAGGGATAAGAGATGGGAGATTATTTTTCTCTCTTTTCTGACAGACAGACTCTTATCAGTTTCCTGTCACTTACACTCCTCTCTTTGACATGGTGACAGATTCACTGGAAGGCGAGAATTATATCTAGATGCAGTCCGGGGTTTCTGATGAGATACAAATTCTGATTCCCTCCCTGTGTGTTTCAAGCATGGACATGAATATAGCAAATGTGCCTTTTATCTGTTCTGAGTGCCAAGCAGCACTCAGTGCTTCTGATTTTGTGTTCAAAGTGACGTCCTTCTGCCTGATTTCTAAAGGTGCCAACCAGTAACATACAGCTCAGTCACTGTATAAACTGGTTGGCACAGGACTATGCAAAATATCTTCACAAAGTCCAGAAAGTTAGGTGTTAGTTTCCACGACCTTTCCTCAAACACAAGGCCAAATAAGTTTAGGATGGGTGGAGGTGGGAAAAGAAGAGCAAATTTAACACGGATAACTGGGAATAGATTTTGTCATCTAGACTCTAAAGACCCTAGGACTATTAGTCAATGGATGACAAAAGTGCTCCATGACTGCCACCTTCTGTTCTTCTCCTGGGGTGGAGAAACTTTGCATAGCTTCACTGTAAAATGGATTAGGGAAGAAGCGATCTAATTAAATCTTCATTTTCAAATGGATCAACTTTCCCCTTTGTCTTAACACACAAACTGTGACCAGTTTTGTGAGTTATCAGCATTCCAGCAGAATTAAGCTGTATATTGTTCTTGCTGTTGTACTGCATGTTGGAATAATTTCTATTAAAGGTCAGGGCAAATCTGCAACACACTTGTAGCTATTATTTACTTCCTGTTTGTTGGAAAGCATGATTTTCTCCTTGATGCGTGAGCGATAGATCTTCCACAGTCCCAGTCCCAGCATGAGATTTCATATCCTGGCATTCTGCCTATTAGCATGTGGCTGAAGAGACTTGAAAATGTTTGGTAAAAGGAAGATTTTTTCAGTTTGGAAAGAAATTGCATTGTTATATTGAGGTCAGGGGTAGATTTTGTAGATGAAGGATATACAGAGGTTATGTAAATACACTGTTTTTATTAAAACTCATAGGTTGAGATTCTAAAATCTGGCAATTAAAATAGTTGTAAAATAGGACTCTGGTACTTCAGGCTAAGTAGCATCTCAGCACTTAAGTAAATTCCATTCAACCTCTCTATCCACAAGATAACCAAACTGTTTCTGGTAAGTAAAACTACATGAATAATTGGAAAAATACTACACATAGAAAAATAAGCATATAGAATGTTATAGTGAAAAGTCTTTATAAAGGTCATGGACAGTTTTTGTATCTGAGAGTGGTATGATCCCTTAAAACATCTTCAAAGTCAAGTCGGCCAAATTGCTCAAAGATTTTTAAGGGGGATCTGCCACGGTGAACAGCAGGAGTTATTGCCACACTACTGATGTGTTATGCAGGCCAGTAATCCTATCTCTGAGGGAAGCTGAAGAAACAATGGCAACAAGAATCTTTTTATCAGTTCTCAACACCCTCACATCCTGTCAGCAGCACAGAAGTCATTTTAGGTAAAAACAGCTGGTGGATATCTACCAGCATCTTAATGATGCACATCAAGAAATACAGTCAATGTTTCCTAGTGGTCTCCTGCTACAAAAATTATAAAATCTTACGCAAATATAAATTTCCTATTAGTAATCAATAACCTCTTGCCTAAGTCCACAGACCAAAGAGTATACAAGCCTCTGAATTCCACAGAACACCACCAAAGAGTTCAGTGGGTAAATCCACATATGTTGTCTGTATTATGACTTGCAAATGCTGGTAAGAAGCTCTCAGTGGACCAACACATCACTATAAATTACCAGTTACAAATTATAGAATCACAGAACATCCTCAGTTGTAAGGGACACACATGGATCATGGAGTCCAAATCCTAGCTCCACAGAGGACCACCCAAAATCTAAACCCTATGTCTGAGACTGTTGCCCATATGCTTCTTGAACTCTAGTATTGGTGCTGTCATCACTACCCCGGGTAAACTGTTCCAGTGCCCTACCACACTCTAATGAAAAATCTTTCCCAAATCCCCAACCAGACCCTCCCCTGATGCAACTTCATGCTGTTCCTTTGGGTCCTGTTGCTGTTATGAGAGAAGTGATCAGACAATGCAGAAGACACAGGCAGAATGAGCCACCAATTTCTTCCATTGAGTAAAGCCTGTACTACTACAATTGGCCCGGAAGTGTTCAGATTGTATATATGCAGTCTAAATCTTACACTACTTATTGTAGTCTTTGAGGAACTGGGCAGAGCTGCAGTAATTAAAAGTGAGATTTGTACATTAGTATGCTGTGCAGAAGATTTCTATACAGATCTCTATTAACAGTCCTGTTTAGGAGTTTAGATAGCAGAGTTATTTTAAGTACATTTGAGTGATTTACCTTTAGGGTGATGAGCCTTAAACGGTAGTCATCTGCTTGTATGACTTGGTTAACTATGATTTCTATTCCTTCATAGGTGATCTGTTCCTCTGGCCAATATTCTGTGCATTTCTATGTGCAATAAAAAAATAAATCTAATTAATCAGACATCCAGAGAGGCTCATTTTTACCTCTCTGAAATTGGATTCATGCATGCATAGATGAATATGAATGATAGCTGTTTCTATAATAAGTACATGTTTTCAATTTCTATACAGGGAATACATTTATAGTGATTTTTGCTGCATTCATAATAGCTTGATAGCCTGATAAAATGTACAAATCAAATAACTAACCATTTCTTTGAAATATATACACTCTTATATTTAAGCAACTTATAAACATTCTGAAGCTTCACTAGAAAGACCAGAAGCAATTTGCTTATATTTATTATAGCCTATGTTTTTAGATTGATTATTTTCTTAAGATAACAATGATCAGTACAGTACAGACTTGTCACCTATGCTTCTGTGATGTACACAAATTGATAAGAAAATACAAAATACATCTTTCATACTTTTGTTGGAGGGTCATTGCTCTCTCAATATGATCGTGTGCATAAGTGTTGTACAAAAGAACATGATTTGAGAATTCTGCATCAGAGCTAAGTAACCAAAAGGATGCAATAGCTGTGAGATATATTAGACTACTACATTTGATTTTGCTAAAACACAGCCAGAGATGCATCTAGAAAAAAAGTGACAATTAGAGAAGCTGAAACTTTGGTTCATTTGTAAATCTGAATTGTGGCACTGATAATATACACAAATGGATGGGAATCTGTAACTACTTTTACCCTGGAAGGACTGAAACATACTTTTTTTTATATGCTTTCTCTGAGACAATCAATATGCAGAAGGGACAAGCACCTCAACATGGTGTAGGGACTGTTTCATGGACAAGAAATGACATGAACAAAGAAGGGTCTAAGAAAAAGGCTCCCGTGTGATAAAGGAAGAAGAAACTTCTTGTTATCACAGGAGAATGAGAACCTGCTGCTGGACAAACCCAGTTAGAGAGGATGGTTGTAAGCTTCCTTTCCTACATGACAGCATAAAATCTTGAAGGGAGTTAAATCACACATTGCCCTCATCCATCAGAAACAATTCCATTTCAGGAAAAAGACTAACAACAGAAAAGTATCTTGCTACATTACTGAGTCAAAATTTGAGTGGGAGAGACAGTGCTGTTCCATCTGCATAGCACATCAGTTAATAACCTACTGGGAATGTGGCCCACTGTGTTTCTGTAAAATTATTTACGCAGATTGCATTTTCACTTCCTCTCCTTTCAAACTGCAGAATCCATTGTAAAAATTGTCAAGCAGCTATCAATAGCACAGACATTGCTGTGCTTAAAGGAATGGAGTAAGATTGCCCACTCATTTCTGTGGGCTGTCTGTCAGTTCACATTAGACGTGACAGAGGGCTGAGATACAGAACTCCACACATGTACGTTAGCAAAGCCATTGAACAGAGCAGGAACACAAAGCCATAGCAGAACAGAGGTTTTGGTGTTGATTTTTTTGTACTTTTGCAACTTGTTATTATATTAATATGCATTATGGAAAAAAGGAAGTGAATATAGGAGACACTCACGTGTCTTATCCTATATTTATGGTCAAGATTCCTGACACCTTTTAATTTTTGACACTAAAGTTATACACTAAAGTTATCAGAAAAGAATCATCAGCTCTCTTCCTATATAAAGGCTGCAGCAAGCTCCTGTGATGTATAGTGCAACAGTGCTGCATTACACTGCTCCCACAGTGTGGGTAAGAGGAAATTTGTATTCCTGCTATTCAATCTTGCTATGAAAACTATAGTGAAAGAAATTCTTAACAAATATATCATTCAGGAACAAAGTTTCCTCTGACTCCCTCTCTTTTATTTTATTTTTTTTTTCTCTCAAACCTGAAAGCAGTTTTGGTACATTATATCACAACATTTCAACATCTTATTTGCCACAACTTGGCAACTCTGATAAATAAGCAAGTTATTACTTCAGCACTACCTTTTAAGGATGCTTTTTATTTTTAACTTGCAAAGCATGTTAACTCTGTATCAGTCTTGTTCACACCTATTCCCCACTCCCCTAAAAATCATGCTGAAGTGATTTATTCCACACCTGGTGAAGGTTAAAGGTTTTTGCAAATGCACAATGATTGTCACTAGGCTTTCAGCTTGCACTTAAGGCTGTCTGTATGTTTGTATTCTTGGGCTTTTAAGTGTCTGAAGCATCTTCACCAAAGAAAGATGAAGTTTAAATTTCATTTAAACTCCTAATGAGTTTACAGGACCAAGCTTTGACAAACGCTGCTGTTGCAGTTTAGGAAATACCATTTGTATTTCTCCACTACTTTTTACTGCCAGAGGTGAAGATGTAAAGTCCAACACACCCAGAGCCTAGTTTGACATTCTGTGCTGGCAATGAAGGTGGCTGAAGATCAGTCATTTACCTGTGAACTGAAGACCAAACACATA
The DNA here is from genome assembly GCF_026119805.1 of Tympanuchus pallidicinctus. Classification (NCBI taxonomy): domain Eukaryota; kingdom Metazoa; phylum Chordata; class Aves; order Galliformes; family Phasianidae; genus Tympanuchus; species Tympanuchus pallidicinctus. The sequence continues at coordinate 12,031,674 of NW_026294747.1, forward strand.
GTTGCTCACACTCTACTATGGGCCAAATATTTTAGTAGATAAGTTAGTAATGAACAGTTGAAAGTCAGTAGCACTTTAAATTGCAAATAAAAATTGTGTTAAGCGTATTACCAGAAATATTGTGACACTTTACTTTCTGCAAGTAAATATAACATTTCTGTATTTTAATTTCTATATTTCAACAGTATTTCTTAGACATGTTTCAGGAAAATGGACTCCACGTCAGCTCTAGTTGTTGATTACTATAAATACCAACTTCCACAAGTCAGGGACAGGTGTATAAGGTGGCTATTAGACACTGAATCATAATAAATGCAAGGAAAAAAAAAACAACACAGACACTGTTGATCGAAGACTAGACCAAACAGAGGTAGATCAGAATCCTTTTTGAGTCCTTTAAAGAAAACTTCAAGTGAGCAAATGGAGTTCAGTTTGGAAAGACTTCAGGACAACTGGGAAAGGAAAAATGGCAAAACCAGCTGTAGGCTAAGTCAGAGACAAAAACAAGACTTTCAGTAAATTAAACTGAAAGAGGAGAAGCCCACATTTTCCCTAGTCCTAAAGAATTTAAATTCTTGTTCTGATTGTAGAGGCCACTGAACTAAGTTCAGTTCACTTATTCGGTTAGCATCTGTGCCAAAATACATCCAGAGTACAGAAAAATATATACTATATGTAATACCATTACCTCATTCATCTCTTCTATATTGGTAATCATGACAATGATGGGAGAACGCTCCTGCCACACCATTCTCCAGAAATCACTGACAGTGTTAACTATCGGTCCCTGAGTAGCAATATATACCTTCTCCTCTCCTCCATAGCCCTGCCAAGAGAACGACAAGAGATTGTTAATATCGTTTAATAGGGATGTCCACTCCCAATCTTGAAGGTTCATTTTTTAAAAGCTGGTTGGAATAAAGACTCTACAAAATCAGTTCTTCCCTTCTCTCCTGCACATACGTACATAGAGGAAAAGCACTATGCTGTCATAGCTTCAGCAATGAAAGTCCAGAGCCTTGAAATAACTCTAGCCACGTCAACACGCTTACTGAGGCTTATCTTCCAGCATGCAGTTCAGATCAACTGACAAGCAGTTTTCATCAAGAAGGGCAGAACTGTATTTTTGTCTGGTATGAACCTGTAAAATTGCACTTAGAGATTTAGTTTTCAGATAACGTAAGCAGGAGAGAGCAATCAGATCAGATAAAATGCCTTTAAAAGTAAGTGGATGCTGCAAATCTGTTTACATTAATATTGGCTGATAGAGGCCAGGCAGACAGATTGCTGAGCTCTTACCCTGATGTAGTTAGCATTGATGTAAGAGCTAAGGGGGTCGTCCTGATCAGCTGAGGTAAGGCACACTCTGCTGTGAGGATCTGAAATGTGTAAACAGATAAGCAATAGTTTATCATTTGCTGACAGAGGAGAAAGAGAGTTACAAGATAATTTTGTACAGAGAGACATTTACACACATTTATGGTCATCAGAACAGGTGTCAGTGACCTTGGAAAAATCCAGTGTTAAACGTTAAAGCAAAACAAGGTGAAGAGTGACTGGGAGTCATTCAACCTTCTCTGATAATTTTACCCACTCTGAAGCCTGTTTCATTCCTCCTGTTGTAGAAGCAGTGATCACCGTGATTCTAGAGCAGTATCAATTCCCTTGTTCAGTACCAATTAGCAAACAGCAACAGTGCACCACCAAGAGAATGTAAAAACAAACAACAGATAACATCTTCATTAAAAATAAAATGGAGCCTGCTCAAAAACCAGGACAAAATAATAAATAAGCAAAAATGGTATGATATTGGGTCAAGCAAAAAGAACCAAGCACGCAGTGGTTTCTACTGTACTATAACACGGTATAAACACTGTCCTCAGACAGATCTGATTCATGTTATCTATTATAAGATATTAGAGTCACAACGTTATGTGATCTACAGAACAAATATATTAACAGATACTGTTTTATAAAACAGAAGTACTGAAACTACTGAGTTCCTCTGAAATACAGTTCCTTCCCAGTTCACCTCCCTAGTACTGGGGAGATAGTGAGACAGGAGATGGTCTGCTTTTTAATGACTACTTCTGAAAGCCCACAAGTTGTGCCTTTAAAAGGCAACACTAGTTGCCAGATGTTTAGATCTTACTGGACTAGGTAGTGAAGACTGTTGTATAAAGTATCTTTGTGTGGGTTTTATGGAACCTGCTCAAGCTCGGGTAATGACTGCATGATTTTCCCCCTTCTAAGAACAGCAATATGTTGTGCAGCACATAGTGGATTCTGTAACAAGGCTCTTCTCTATTTGATCAAAAAGCGCCTGCAAATGCCCTAGAGAAAAGTTATAATTTTCAAGGAAATTACACAGTGCTCTTCCCAGAAGAGGACTGCCTGCTAACAAGCAGCTTCAAACTTATGAAATATCCACATCAACCTTCTTAGCTTGGCATTTTTCCAGAGCTATCCTTCTGTCATCCAAAAGTCACCTACTAACTCTCTCTACTACCAGTTGTGAGATTTGAGAATCTGCAAAAAGAATTTACTATGAAATAAATATAAATTAGATGAATTCCATCTAATTGATACATCAAGACTACTATCATGTCTCTCACTTACTACAATTATCTTGAGGGTTGCAAGAAACATATCATTATCATAAGTGACCGCTCACCTTGTAATGATAACAGCCTAGATTGCTGCTGGATATGTAGCTGGCAAAGGAATCTTAGTTATTTTCAGGTTTTTGTATTAGGGGTTTGAATTTTTGAATCTGGTTTGTTAATCAAGCATGTGCTGTTCCATAGGATAATCAGTTGCTCAAGATCGTTGTGCTGCAGATCGTTCAGCAGTTCCTGCCAGTAGTGCTGCCTGCATCTAGAGCTTGGAGGAACACTAGGTTGGTACACAAGGCAGAGCAGGCTACGTTTGGTACAGGGTACTCAGAAACCAGTCAGTGGATGGTTGAAATATGAAAAGCACTGAACTTCCCCCTCATCATGCCTTAATTCCCCCTCCTGCCTTGTGCATGAACAAATCAGTGGGATCACCAGCGTTTAATTGTGAAGTATAAACAGGATTCTTTTTTAATGTCTGGCACTGGCATATCCCTCAAAATGGAAGTAGTTGGATAAAAGTGAACATGATCAGCCCATTTCACTCCTCAAATACAACAAGCCACCCCCTGATCATAGACAGGAACATAACATTGCACACTGACTGATGGTTATTGAATTCAGGAAAAAAAAATTATGAGCATGGAATGTTTATTAATTCTAGGAGGCACAGTAGAGTAGCAACTAGTTATATGGAGACATCAAAGCAACAGCATTATCTGCCACAATTATCCATAAGGCTGAGATGAAGTTTCCAGCAAATAATTGACTTCTGGAGCGATCATGCTTAAAAATATATGGTAGTATGTTGGCATCTGTTTACATCTCTGGAAGAATCTGTGAAAAATGGTAGTAAATATGCTTTTTGATTTAAAAAACACAATATAGAATATTTAAAGTGGATCCAACGCTCAAAGTACACATTAGATAGCAAATTCAGAATATATAGAGCACTTCAAAATCTAGATATTTGGACATTCATAGTCACCAGTAACTTCTGCAATCTTCCCTTTCCAGCAAAAGCAGCATATTAATTAATTCTTGAATTATTCATCTTAGTCATTAGCACAGAAATTATGAAATATCTATTTGGGTGCTTCATACTTCTGATCTAAGGTGGAGTACAAAGCCATCAGAAGGGTAGCGTACATGGAATCATGGACTGCAGTTGGCTGGAGTTGTAAATCCAGAGTGAAAAAAACAACAACAAAAAAAAACAAAACAAAAAGCCCAACCCACCACCACTTTTTCTGGAACTATTCCCAATCCAGATTCATTGCCTAAAACAACAGGTAAACACACGCCTTTCACTTCTCTGAACTGATCTTCACTAATGTGACACTGAACAATTTGGTCTTTGCAAATAAAGGTAACTGTAGCTAATGGTGGCATTTTCCAACAGCAGTTTACAACAGAAATGAGGCATGACATCTAATTGCATCTTCAGCTAACACACCAGGGAAAATCATGATTCTTAAAAATTTTTGTACCAGAATGATTCTCAGAACTCCTACTCTTGGCTACAAATAAAAATAATGTAAAAGAAAATAAAGAGTTGGATTTTCTTCAATATCTTAATGCCACCAGATCAACTCCTGATACTTCAAAATGCCAAGTGAGAGCATGAGTCTCAGAAAAACATTGCTCAAGAAAATAATGTTGATAGAACATAGTCCTCCTACAGGAGTTTATCAAAGAAACCACTAAGTAGCACTTGAATAAACACGCCAATTTCTTGGACAGAGATTGTAAACAGCATTAAATGATGTAATCCTCACAACTTAAAAACTTAAGTGCTAATGATATTTTGTCAATCTTAGATTGCTCATGCTCTGTATGTCCTTTGAAACTTGATTTACACTTAGAAGACATGTTGCTGCTTCATAAACATGGCTTTTGGACAGTACAGCACACTTGATGTATCCTGGAAGGGAGACTGCAAAACCTTTCAGCACATGGAATAGACCAACACGTTTTACTGTCTTAAAAAAGCAGAAACTTACTTGGAAGAATTGTTTTGTAGCGATTCTTCCGCACCAGGCCTGGAATATCATATTCCTTTGGATCAACAAAGTTCATTGGAATTTCCTGCTCAAAAAAAAACCAACACAGAGTATGTTGTCATTAGACTCACAAGAGGAATTAAAAAAAAACCCATTATGTCCTGTCTGTTAGGGAGGCAAAGTGATGAAGTCAAGTGGGACATATGGTACGGTACTTCTAACAACTTATTACTAAAATATGAGTGATGTTTCCTTTTACTGTCACTGGCTTTCTTTTCTAAAATCCTTAATACAAAAATGCTCATAGTGACTAATTCATTAAGTAATATGCGAGACAGCATTTTGTTAGCTCTTCATATTATTAGAAGCGTATTTTGCAAGCGTAGGCACAGAACTAAGCTAAACGTGGTACGTAAGATACTTTATTCCAAAAGTGATGGACCTCAGACACCACCCTTTCTGACTCATGCTCCTTCCTCTCTGAAGGTGGAAGGAACTCATCTGCTAGTGACACTCACAAGCAACAAAAGATGACACAAACTATGACAGTAAGGTGTACTGACCTGACGCTATGGAGCTAGGCAGGGGTGTATATCTTTTTTTGCTCACTACATTTTACAGCTCCATGAGCAAGGTGTTAAGAGACTACCTGCTGTCTATACTGCCATTCTAAAGGAAACATGAAATTAGAGGGGTTTGTTGTTCTCCAGTGCTCATTTTCTGTACTTATGTGGCCACTGACAGCCAGGGACAAACAAGACTTTCCGTCAGCTGGTGACAGTAGGCATGTGAAAAGACAGGAGTCTCAACAGTCTCAACAGAAAAGTAGATCACAGAGCTTGAACAGTATAGTTGCAGAACATGATTTGAGAGGCCAGTAGTACTGAACATACCGGTGGTGAAGTCTGGGAATTTAGATAAGCAGAGATGTTAAATTCTGAAACTATAGAAGATTATCTGTATTCTGTCTCATATAGTACTGAGCGTACTTGGCCTTAAAGAGAAGCAATTAATGATAAAACATCTGATGGAAATAGTTTCCTCTCAATTTGAGGAGCTGCATGGGAATGAGGTCTTCATGCTTTCCCTTCTTTGTTACTTAGTACTTAAAAAAATCTACCTGAGTCAAGCTCTATGGTCTCTTTTTGGAACTTACTCATTCACCACTTGAATTGTTGTTAAAATCAAAGGAACTTTGCCTGAGTAAGTAAGAACTCCAAATGTTTTAAGAATTTCAGGACTTAGCTGTGCAAATGACAAATTTGACTTCTTTTCCAAAGTGAAACACAGCTACTTGCTTTGTCATGGATCTACACTTTAAAAACCAAGCAGGGTAGACATAGATTGAAAACATACGCCACAGATCTGGTGATAACTGTTCCATATAAACTAGGTTTTTATTTTTATTTACAGAAATGAAGTTCTGATTAAATGGCATTTTTATCTACACAAGGAAAACACACTCAAAAGCTGCCAAAGAACAGAAACATTTCTACTTCTAACATCATTTTCTTTGCTTGAAATCCATAGTGAGATTGGTCAAATTGCACATGGATTTCTTCAGCCATCAAGTCATACACTTACTGAGTATTTCCTCCCTTGAACAAGTAAAACATACTTTACTTTAAAGCAATCAGGAGTTGCCTACCCAAAAGCTGCTTTTCTTCATCTTGCATAACACACTAAGCAAGTTATACACCACAGATATCTGTCAGCCTGTTTTAAAACACCAGTTCAATCTCTCTCATCTCAGAGTCTCAAGAGCAAGTGACATTTGAAGAGTCACAGAGGAGGCAGGCTGAAAGGGGTGCTATACTGCAAAACATTATCTTCCTCCCACTCTACTGAGATTCTGTGCTTAAGAGTATATCTGAGCAGGCAGCATTTGCTGCAGCAGCTCTTGATCCCATGTTCTGAAATACCCCAGCATGCAGACTGCGTCCTGGTTACCTCCCATCTTGTGCAACCCTGCTTAGTAGACATAACACTCCTGGGCTCTGCAGCATCTTTATTCATTTATTTTGTTAGCTACAAACAATGACTCTAATGGAGACTGAAGCAATTAGGGAAGAGACGCAGATGGAATGCAATGATCCAAAAAGCCAGCATGCTCACTACATTGAAATATATCTGGTCTTTATCCTAATTAATTAATTGTAGAAATCGAATTTGCACCTCCTTGCTTTGTCTCTGTAGATGCACTTTTTTTGCCCTCAAATAAGGCTGAGCTCTCTCTCAATGATTCTATGATTCTATGATTCAAGTAGCGTTGGATAGAGTGAAAGAAGGAAACATGCATACTTCAGAATCCTAAGAGCAACCAACAGAGCACTTTACAGCTAGTTAAATACTTGTTTTTCTTCTGCAAAAAAATTACTTTTTAAGACTCTAGCTGACTGACCTAGCCATTCTGTGCTTCAGTCATCTGGAGAATGTTCAGGCTACTTAAAACAAAGCTTCATGTGAAGCATTCAACAGCAGAGAGCATGCATCCGGACTAATTTAATGCCTAAGGTGACTCAAAATTTCAAGAAGCAACATCTATAGCAAACTAGGCTTTTCTTATATAGTGAAAAAGTTTGATTTTGATTTTTCACCAGAAAGTAATATATTGAGGAAAAGAAGGAAGAAGTCTGGTGAAAATAACACTCTGCTGTTGTTTCCAGAATCAATTCTGTAGGTTTTATGTGACAAGATCACTTCAGGCTCTCAGGCATCACCATTTTGATGGATGATGAATTTCAGGCTTTCATTTCACTGATAGAATTGGAATTTCTATATATTAATTGTAGTCCCGCAGAAAACAATTGCAGGGCTCAGGAAAAACACACAATATTCTATTTTTTGGATCCCCCTAGAAGAGTCAGATACTCACAAAGAATTCTGCCTGGAGTATGAATGAATCCAGAGCTTTCTTGTGCAGTTCTTCTTCAGTAAGAATGTTTGACGCTGTCTGGAGATATTCTTGCGCTGACTGTTCGCGTGGTGACATGATATAGCCAAAACCTTGCTCAGAACAGCCTGGGGTACACATATCTAGCGTGAGTGAAACATTGGAACCCCTCCTGCAAAACAGAGCAGTCAGTTTGCTTACCACAGTATGGGCTGACCTATCACTGCCAGTATACATCAGCAATGGATAGAGTTCTGACAAAAGTAACTTTGAAAAACTGGTGACGCTTCTTGCGTAGATAAGAATAGAAGATCATTTTGTACACTGGCATGTGAAGGTCAATACTGTCAAAAGCCCACACTGACAAAGCATCGTCCCTAAAAAGGCAACTATATTTTGTTACCCAAACCGAAGCAACCTGTTAGTCAAAGGCACTGAGAAGACAACTGCAGAAAGTTTTCGTACTTGTGTAAATCGCGCGATATTTTGGAAAAGCTAAAGACAGACTGACAATTTGGACCAAGATTTTCACCTGTGATATATTAGTTTTCTTCAGGCCAGATCCTACTGAATAACCATCTCTTAGTCTCTCAGACAATATCGGCAAGGTAAGATCTTGGAATAAACATTACAGTTCAACATGAATAAATACATGAGATGCTAGACATAACATTGGATAATTATTCAATCTAAAAAGTTTTCTTTCCACAACAGTATTCATGAGAAGGGTAAAAAGGAAGTTCCAGTATTTAAACAATTAAGAGCATCTCTGTTTATAACATGTAGAATTTTTAGTGGCATTTATGCAAGTTAGCTACACAACAAAACAAAAAGGTCAGAATGCCAGCACTGTTTATTGAAAATATGTAAAGCACTTCTGAGCTTCTGTCAATCTCATGTCATAGACAAAGAGAGACACAAATGCCATCAGTGAATCTATTTTCAAACATCTTTAACATAAGAACATCACACAGCACAACGATTACTGGATTTAACGTTCTATACATCCACTCAGTAGACCTATTTTTGATGACTCACTCACCTGGCAAAATCTACTTGGGAGATGTTTGCAGGAGCTGCTCAAAAAACATGTACACACACAAGGATGACCAGCTCACAGAGAAATGGGTAGAAGTTGTTACTTGCATCACAGCCCTTTTCTAGATTCAGGAGTTTTTCCAAAAGAATGTGCAGCCAGCCTCCTGCTAAGATTCACAGTTATGGGTAAATGATTATGGATGAAACATGACCACTAGTGGTAAACACTGAACTTTTCGTGGCCCTTTTCAAAATATTTTGACCTATCCTCCCCTATGCTTTAAACAGCTAACTACATCCCTCCCCAGAAATAACTGCATTTGATAACAAATGCTTTCAGTTCTTTTAAGGTAGCAGAGGCTACACACACAGATACTAGTACTACTTCAGCATAGGAAATGAGACTGTCTCTTCCAGAATAACATCCAGTGCTCTTTGAACTCAGCTAATAACTAATTCCCTTTTTAATGGTGTAGGTGGTTAAGAATGAGATGGAAGAAAGATGGAGAAGCAGGATGGATTAACAAGAAAAAAAAAGAGGGGTAGGTAGATAATTTAACACAACACTACCACAAGGGAAGAGGGACCAATGCTTGATGTAAATGAAATCTGCCTGAGCACAGCCCAAACCTGAAATGTTGTCTGGTTTCACAAGCACCTGTATATGTTGAAAAAAAGTTTGTTTTACATCTTAGTGTACACATTCTACCTACTGAGAGAGCTTCAAGAAACTGCTATCCCACTTCACATCTCTTCTTCCTTGATTTTTAATTGTAATTCAATACTTTAATATTCACTGATTTCCTTGAAAGAGTGAGCATCTTTCTTGAAGAATAGCTGCCACGCAAGAAGAAATGCAAGCATTTTTAAAAAGAGAGGGATGGAAAGATATTAGGAATACTTCAAAGCTCAAATGACTGGTACATTTCAATCTTGCCCATAGTGAAGAACAGCAAAACTGGAATATCATGTTTAAACCAGAAGAATGCAAAAAGTAAGACATTTGAGGAATAAGGATGTAAACAAAAATAAAGTGTGAGAAAAACATTCTAAACTTACACTACAATTAAAAGCCTCTGCTAAAACATTTTCTTAATGTGTCATGTGGACCTTTGGAAACTTATCATATGTTTTTAAATCATTTAAGTTCTGTCTTTTAAATTGTAGACATGAGAATTATGGTTAGCACTCCAATTGAGATGGAAGAACTGAAAATAAAGAAGGGTGATATTTTTTCCTATTTTGGGCCCTGCACTAAAATTATCCATAACATCACCTTTGAAGAATTTCTGTATGAGATTTCTATCCCAAATATCTTCATTCTGCTTCACAAAGACAACTGAAAGCATAACATAGAAACAAAATACAGGCTGCCAGCAATGTAAACTCAGTTCTCCTGTGGTCCCCAGAATAAGAAAGGGTAGGCATGTTAAATCAGTGGCCCTTCTGGAATATGTATGAGCAAAGATGGAGAAATGCAATACAAAACAGTACTGATTCATTCCTGTCTTCCTCTTGTCTGAAAACTGCTCTTCCCCAGTTGTGAATCTCTCTGAGAAACTGTTGCTTTCTGGTTTAAGAAGTGAACATCAGCTCATCCTAAAATTCCATGACTGGGTTAAGTTCAAAGTAATTCATTCACTTTTTGAGTAACTCAATTTATAGACGAATTAGGGCAGATATTTTGTACTATGGTTTGCTTTTGGAGTGAAGACCAAATCTTCAGTACAAGTGGCAGAAAAGAAGAATTAACAAGATCCATCTTCCAGTTGTAAAAGATTTCACTGCTCTGTAGTGGATTTCATGCTATGCAGTTGCCATCTTAGGAAATGGCAAGAGACAGATCAAACAAATGGATCTTACCAAGGAAACAAGTGACACTTCTGCATAAGACCTGTAGAGTGCTATCAGGAAATTGCATGATTTTTGATTAACACACTTAATAGTCAGGAATGGACTGAAAACAGACAGGTAATAAAGCAGCAGCTTAGCTTCAAAACCACATTTGAAAATGACATTCATGAGGGTAATAAAGCTTACTACTAGGCACAGAACTAAGCCAGAAAATCTGGAACCAAGCATTCCCCTGGTTCAGGACATCTACCCTACCTTTCTTGCAAGCCCACGGATTTAACTGTTAGAGTAGCTGGATCTGTCTCCACTTTAATGTCCATTACACAGTCAAAGACTGGGGTCTCTGGTACAGGATCCAAGTCTAGAAAGTCATCCTCATTTTTATCTTCTGTCCACTCTGAGTACGTGAACGAAGGCTGCCGGCTCACAGATTGGCGTCTGTCCTCCTGGAGCGGAAAGGGGGGGTCTGGACGAGCTCTGAGCAGATGCCAAAACTGGAGGAAATAAACATTTAAAAAAACCCTTTCTGGTTGATGCCAGTCCTTGCACACAGCTTAGAGGATGGGTCACAAGGACAGCATCCCAATTCATTATGATGCATCAGAATTGGATAGTATCAAAGAGGACAGGAATGTTCTACGCAGGAATAGCTTTGTAATGTGTTACAAGGATTCAAATCTGCTTTCAGCCACAGAGGTTTCCACAGAGCTGGTCAGGCTCAGGAATACAGCGGAAGCAGAATGTGCTTGTGATCATCACATGGAAGCCAACGTGACACCACTGCCCTTTTGTTCACTTGCTTACCTTTCACAGACTTGTTTACAAAATCAGAATGTACTATAAATTCCTCTCCTCACTTAATGTTCTTTTTCACCTAAAATGCAGATACACTTGATTTAAGGTAAACATAATTTTCCTGAGCTGCGCATCTTTGATAATCTGGCAGTCTAGTCTAAATTCATATATAAGTCCATCATTTTTTGTAGGTCTAAAGTTTGATGCAAGTTGTTTTGAGTCTCAGAACACCAAAATAATTTTTTGGCCATTAGTGAGGCATGTTTTGCAATGTAATTGTCAGATTTAAACATGATATAGTCATATAATAATAAATCCTGAGAAATTCTAGGACAAATGAGGTATTAAAATTTTGTATTATATATTAATTAGAAGCCTCTTCAATGAGGCAAAAACAAAAACAAAAAATCCTTAGTTGAGACAAAGAAGAAAACAATCTTCACACAACTGTCTGTTGTCTACGAGGCTAGTATTTCAGAAATCCTGCTTAGGTACATCACTACATCATTTCCAGTGTTCTGCTAATGACTATTTTACACTTATTCCCTAAACACTGATAAAGAGACATTTTCAAATTGCTGCTCAGCATGACCTGTGAAGAGAAGGAGACCAAGATAATAAGCAGGAAGAGACCAGGTTCATATGCTCTCTGAACAGTTCCTCCTAATGTCACTATCAGAGAGAAGATACTGGGAAAGATGGACCATTGCTCTGACTGCACAGGACGTGTACTGTGTTCCAATGTTATGACTGCAATTTTAAGAGCTGCTACAGAGGTGAAACCACAAGATATGATGGCCACAAGCTGCAGAACGGGAAATTAAGATCAGACATTAAAATAAACTTCTTCCCCAAGCGTGCCACATGGTTAAAGCATAATATCTAGATATCTAGAGAGGTGATACATCTCTTTCCCTAGAGGTTTTCAAAACCCATGTAGAAAAATGTTTGGCTACCTTACAAAGTGTTGGCAGCAGCCCCGTCTCAAAACCAGATGTTGGATTGGCAAACTCAACTCCAGATCTCCCGTCCAACTAACCTGTGATTCTAAGATTTAATTGATTATACTGCATATCAGTCCAACTGCATGCACATTGCATGGCTTCAGCTTCCTGAGTGGCCTGAAAATATTCTACTATAAGGACAGGAGGTGATTATTTTCTACCTGCATTTCCATCCTAACAGAACAGTGTAGAGGGATAAGAAATGTCATATTTAGTTATGGCTCCCTAAAATGAAAGAATTTTCCCCAGCACCATCTAATGCACATCTTTGTGACATCTACACAGGGGAGAAAAGCAGTGCAATCATCCTGCTCCACAGTGGTTGTCAGTTAATTAGGTTAATGGTCATGCCACTAATCTTGTCCTACACCTGGGGTCTTGGCCTATATCTATCTACAAGAGCATTACTCTGGTAAGCATACTGGTGCTCTGCAACAGCTTCTTCTACCACTTCAGTCAACAGATGCTCTGCATAAGGCAGCAATTTTAGATGGTTCCTTTACTGGACCACATGCTTTCTATTCTAAATGAAAACACTTAGCCCATCTGTAGATAGAGAAAATAAAAACTGTCACTGTAATCCACAATTAATCAAGAAATTGAGTAAGGATAAACGTAGTCATGATTCCTCTATGTAAAGCGTGCCAGTAATTTTACAGAAATAGTTGCTTTAAAATCACCCTGAGGATAACATCAATAACTTTCAGTAAACTAGACATTTTATAAAAACTCACTTGAAAAAGTGCATGAAACAGCTTGCACAGTACTGTACTTACCAGAGATCCAACAAGTAGCAGTCCTAGAGAAACTAAGGACAGTAGGATATACGATATCACAACATTCCCAATTCTAGTTAGATCCTGCAAAACAACAGAATTGATACCATAAAGTGCTTTAAGACACAGTGTAACATCTGCATACGTGTTCTTGATATTTACCATTCTTGGATTTTCCATGTAGACTAATCATATCTGTGAAAGCTGCCAACACCACCAACAGAAAAATGCCAGGCTTTCAAGAAGATTCAAATTGAAACCACATCTTAAGGTGGTTTCTACTGTGAGGACTGTTGCAGAACAATGAACATGTCCTCACCTTATATATTCCCAACATTGAGATTCGGAATCACTGCTGAATTTTGCAGCCTGGATCCGTGTTACATTGCCCCAGTCAATTTAATTTTATTCCCTGGCAGAATGCTTTGAACTATGTTTAGTACTGCTTCTGTGTTTATAGGTTCTTACATAAAACCCAGGCACAGAGGACTTTGTCATCAGGTTCATTCACAGCACTTCACTTGCAGTGAAATTCACTCCACAGTTCTGGTCTTATTTAGGCACATCAGAGTTCATCCTTACTCTCAGTACTATGTGTAAAACATGATTTTAATGAACTTTAGTGTGCAAGGAAATTTACTATTTCTGATCTACCAGTAATGAAAATTGAGAAAATTAATAGTTAAGAGGTCTTGTTTATTTAAATGTCAAATTTGTTTGACCTTACTGTTTTCAAGTCTAAATTCATATGGTGAGTAATGCTATAATAAATAATTTTTAAAGATATACATGAACATCTGCATAGAGGCACACTTGGGTGTTCTTGTGGTGCTTGCTACGAATCACTTTCCTCCATGCTGAACTCATAGAACATTCATTTTAAGTCAAAATCTTACAAATCAGTGATTTTATGCAAGAAAAAGCAATTGTTAATGATAGATTGACTGAAAATAAGAAATAAGCAGTGCTCTGTATCGAGCTTTGATTATGCATCATAGTAAATGCAACTGAGAAAGGACAAAGCACTTTTAAATAAAAAGAGCAAGTGACATGCAGCTCAAACACTTAAGGGAATACAGAAAGCAGTCTCCACTGTACTTCAGCCACAAGAGGTACTGAGTAAGATTTCCTATTTGTACTGCATAGCTTCCTTTACAAAGATTACATACAATGAATCTAAACATTCTGAGGGCAATTATATTTCATCTGATTTTTGTCAGTAGCTGCTCACCACTTAATTAATGCTCTGTCCACAATAGCAAAATCTGCACTGGGTATAATTAGCCCAGTAATTAATCAAATGAATCATACTGGTATCTGTGTCATTATGCCATGGTGAGAAGCTAAGCAATTTTACTGAGGTAGCTTTGTAGATGTAATTGTACGTGTACTCCTCATATACCTGAAATATTTTTACACATACAGATATGTTTTAAACTGAATAAAAACAGAATTTAGTGACTGAGCATTTCACAGTTTGCATCCTTTGTGTGGATTCATCCATTTCTTCCAAGAATTTAAGCTTCTATCTCTCCCAATAAAAGGAGTTCCATGCTCTCCCTTCATGCAGATGAAGCATTATAAGGCTGATCTCTCATTGGTTTGTTTCATTTGCAATAATTTGCACAGTAGGAAAAAAATTCCTATGTTTATCTAACATCACAGCCAAAAATCTGGCCCTGTTTTTTGAAGACAAAATATGGATCTATTTTCAGAAAACATTTTCCACTATTTCAGAACACACACACACAATGCACAATCACTACATTATTAGAAACACAGATGTACTACACATTTAGTCCAAAGACATGAGCATCAACTAAGGCTAATGACAACAACCATCTCAACAGAGAGATGAGCAAAGACACTTACCCCTCCTTGATCTGACAAAAACTGTTCAAATGGGGTAAGCAAGTAAAACAGCATGTCAAAGGCATTCTGAGCTGCTGAGATGGTCCCATAAGTGCTGTACCACAGCATCATGCAGAGAAGCTGTGCAATCAATCAGACAAAAACATAATGAGTTCTCCTCATTATACATTTCTTTTCAAGACTGCATAATTAACTAATTTACTTGTCATTGAGCTTATGTTGATCATCATTGTTGCTTTAAGAATTCAGGTATTTTCCAGACTCTAATTTCACAAAAATAGAAAGATGAGTGATAAATGCTCAACCAGCACGATCTAGATGCTTATCAATGAGAACAGAAAGCTTACTCTGATCTACACTAGCAAAATGACTGTACCTCTAAAGAGCAGTGATCCCTCTGACTTCTGAATTTTCAGAATTCCTACTTTTAAATCAAAACTGGAATTCAGTGAACTTTTTATATTATTAAAATGTGTATCTCACACTATGCAAAACTTTCACAAATAGCTTTGTCTAAATACTTATCCCCATAAAAACACACATACTGAAGCATTTCATTTCAATCACTTAAGGTTGCCGTATACTACACAATTAACACAAAATAATAAAAGCAATAATATTATATTTAATGCTCTCACAGAACTCACTTCCTATCTCAAAAGACTTTAAAAAGGATGCACTACTCAGACCATTTTTCAACAAGACTGTTATTTACCCTCATATAGATCAGTTGCAGAAGATTCATCTATTGTGAGATGGTGAAATTTTTAAAAGGGAAGAGAATGGGACAAGAGACTGGGAAACCCAAAGCAGGGGCTGTTAGCAAAGAAAGGGTGAGGCAAGTGGCTGCAGAAATAAGACAACTACAGTTAAATCCACTGTTATGTCCACCATGAATCCTGCAAAGCCAAGAAAGCTTATAAGAAGCGTCCCATCATTTCAAAGCGACAAGAAGCTTCCTTACCAGTATCTGAGAGAGGACAAACAGATACATGCTGTCTCCAGTCATTAATCCATTCCACCAGGCAGCCCAAGCAAGCAATGCAGTTTTCTGGGTGGTTTTCAGCGACTGCTCCTTCCCGTTCAGCTGTTCTTGTTGCTCTTGAGCTTCACCCATTGACTCCATCACAGCTGGATTGTAAAGACCTTCACATGAAAACAACATGTGCAGGGAATGAATAGCACATAACCCTGCAGCCACTGCAAATGCTGCTGGAGCTATTATTTTCCTAAAGACGATGGGTACCTCTCAGTTCTGCATCAGTAAGTGCAGCTCAGGGTTGCGAGCGTCACAATCTATTAGCATAGCTGTATTCACCTGCCTTTGTCAGAAAAAAGCGAGTGTGGGTGGATAAATTATTTTCCTCTTTCTTTCCAGAGGGGCAGATCCTAGGCTTTGTTGTTAATACATTCTCATTTACATTGCTGCACCTTTTTGTTTTCTACTCTTAAAGTAACCATTTATCCTACTTTCTAGTTCCAGTCACATGGTGGCATTTTGTTCCTCCCTGCCTCAGTTTCTTCCTTTCCCATTATTTCTCTTTGCCTAATGTGATTAAAAAATTCTGAGATAGAGACTCATGCTCACATGTGTTTCCGTAGCTCTGGATTTTGGCTAGGTGTCCTATGGCACTAATAAAGGACAAATTATAATAACGTACTTTTTGGATGGATTTGTATCTAGGAGTTATTTGATAACACTGCAGTGCTATTTCATTTAATGGACAAATGCACTGGTGTGGTGAACTCCTCAGCAGCATTATTTTAAACATAATGCGTAGACAATAATTAAGATAATAATTAGATAAAAGATCAGACCCATCTCCGAAGTAAGTACTAGTGATCTACATCATTCCACGTGAGCAAAATCCCAAGGTTGCTCTATCCACAATATTATCCTTAAGCCAAAGCAAGCCATGAGTGCCCAGGTAATGGCAACACTGTTGGCCTTCCTGTGGTTTGTGGAGGTGAGGTTTCTACTGAATGCTTCCTTCAGGTATTTCTCTCAATGTGTCAGAATAGTCATAATGTCAGAAAAGTATTCATAAATGAGGCACAATTCTAATTAGGCAAATGAAACATTCATGGCATCAGTCTGGACATCAGTATGACAAAGATTCAGGGAAATGCACTGTTTAACCTCTAAATCATGACAGCAGACAGGAATATGGGCTTTTAATTTCTAAGAGATTCTTATTCCCACTCTCAGGCTGTTTTCTCTCCCTTCACTGAAATAGACCTTATGACATCCCTGCATAAACGAACAAGGCACTTGGGAAACATTAATGATTTCCTACAATGCTCTCTATTCCCTTAGCTGCCCCAAACCAAAAAGGTCATCAGTGTGTACTACCCAGTACTTTTGCAAGAGATCAGGTTACTTGTTTCTTATATTCAAACTATCTCCACTCAGTTTGTGATGGGGAATAGCCTAAGAAGGCTGTGAGGGGTCTAAGTGGCTCTGGGTAGTTATTTTCAGCACCTTTTTGCAGGTATTTCTCAGGAAGTATGAAAATGCACATCTAGATACACACACTCAGCTATACAAGCTTTACACTGTAGGTATATATGGAATTAACTGATAGACTATTAGCCAGGGAAGACTCAGCACAGCAATCAGCACCAATACCATCTTTTTCATATTAAACATATGCCGATAAAACATGGAAATAGATGAAAGTAAAAAGGTAAAAACAGACGACAATTCCAGCCTGTATTTCTCACAGTGGTAAATTTCTCTTCACTTTCATCTGTACACCTCAAATGCTGGAAGACATGAGCTATGAAGTAGCACTTGTTAATAAAAAGCAGGCAGTTTGTGGAACACAGCTGAAGAGGTCAAGGGAAATCTGTGTCCATCCCTCAGGGTCCAGCCAGTAACAAACAGAGTCTCACGACACCCCCTCCAAGAAACATACAGAGCCCAGATGCAGTCCTTTTTTTCCACAGACACTGACCACCCATCTAACATCCCTGATACCATGACACATAGAGCTAAACTCAATGACTGCCAAGATGACAACATAGCAGCCATGTCTCTAGTCGTGGCTGCCTAAACACCTTCAATGTTGACAAGAACAAAGGGGAAAACCCTTGTTACTATCTGTCAGTTTTTTTCTGGTTTTGCTTGTTTGTGGAATGGTCATGTTCTGTTTGGCAACTAGAAGTTGAAATTTAGCGGGGACAGAAAATTGATGTTAGGAATTATTTTTGCCAACCATGTAGGAAGACATTCACGTGGCTGAGATAAACGTACAGAATTGTCTATCTAAATACTTTATTGTGACTTCGAGTCTCTAACCTTCTGTTTTTACCAAACACGTTTTAAGTCCTACTTTTCCTCCATCAGCATTAAATAATGCACCTCAGTCCATGAGCATGGCTGATAAACCCATTAATTTACTGTTTTTCTAAGCCTCTGTGATGGCTTTTGTTGGATGCACTTTCCAAAAGCTTCACTAAAATATCTGCAAAGCAGAAATAAAATACCTTTTGGAAGACATCCAGAGAACACAGATTCCAAGCTCAGCTTTCAACTTTCTTATAAATTCATAATGTTTCAAAGACTTTTTTTTTAAACAGGCCAAAACCTCATTCACCTTGTTATGCAGGTAAATAGAATTTCTACATTTCGTACCTGTTAGAGCCTGAGATTTTTACAAGGCCACTTCTGCCAAAGTTGGAAACAGAACCCTGACACTAAACGATGATGTTAAGGCCACTTGACCACACGCCTTTTGGAACAAAGACGTCAAAGTTAGGGAGGTTCTGGGTCTGTAATCATGGAGATCTATGCCCCTCCAGAGCCAAGAAGCTTAATTCCCAGAATTCCAGTGTTGTCTAGCAACAGATGGACAATTGTAGGAGTCATGTTCTTATGGCTGCCTAATAGAAGTAATCTATTGTCCTTCATATCATTTCTACTCTGAGGTAGAAATCTGCTCCATGAACCTAAGAGCCAAGGACTCCTGCTATGCTGAAACGTTATTGTTTATCTGCTGCCAGCAGTTTCCTTTCACTAATACAGTAAAAAAAAAAAAATAATAAAAAAAATCAGACACACCAAGTCAAGAACACAAATAATGGAGAAATGTCAGAATCCGTACATATTATGATAAACATACATATTGAGATTATTGTCTTCAGCAAACAAAGAATTAAAACTGGATTCATTCAAGTTCACAAAAAACCCCCAAACATTACGATTCCAGATCACAGAAGATCTTTACAAACATAATGATGCCTACCTAAGATTTTGTACTGATTTAACTATATCAGCTTTAAATTATATTTCAATTATCAAACTTGATATCACAATCCTATATTGCTGTATTATTTTCTCTATAATTTCTTTCACTGCACAGTTTAGGTAACATGAGTGAGATATCAACAAAGGTCAGTGTGAAGGTCTTGAGACAGCTGATAAGAATGACTCCCCATCCAGAAAAAAAACAATTAAGCCTTACTTTGATAGTGATTTGATTGACAGCAAATTGCAACATCCACATGATAGACTTATGAATTTCTACATCATGGAAATATGGATTCAAATTCCACCAATACTTCTCTTTTGACACAGGGCCATATTTGCTAGAAAAATCAACTGGAAGAACCAAAATGTCTCAGACATCTATATCAAGTGTATGGCTTATTAAAGCAACTTAAAATTTTAGAACAGCACCATGAACTTAAACATCACTCCTGATCTTTCAGTCAGACTAAGTGAAGCATCCATCTTGCATTCTTTTCCTAAACACAGCCATCAGTACAAGTTGCCAAAAATAAATCCCAAGATCATGTATCTGGGCTGTACTTCATAATGATTAAGAAATCATTATTTCAGGGCAGACATCACCAAGAAAAATAGGGTCACTTCTTAGTGTGGGTGCTGTCCTACACTAAGGGCAGGAATCTTTGGGCAGGATAGGAATAGGCAGGGAATCAATGAACTGTTGAGTCACATCCCAGATACGCAAACTAGAAGAGAGAAATGGCCTCACCTACATTGCCAGCTCTGTAGTTCCAGCAGTCAGCAAGCTGTAAGCAGCTCAACTGCACTGTCCCACGCATGCATTACGTGTGAGGAGGATCCATGTCCCTCCAAACCTGTCTACATCTTCATGACAGCTGTGTTTGGCAAGAATTCACACTGAACAATGGGTCTGGAGTCGGGAAGCATTGATAACCACGAATGTGCCAGCTATGCCTCATAGTCAGCAAAATTATCAACATTTTATATCGCAGACCTAAATCTACATATAGCCTCTCCACCTTTAAGTATCCACATGCAATAATCCACTGAAATTATTGCCTCAGATTTCCATCCAGCTGCTAGGGAGACCTGCCATCAATTAGAGAATAATAAATGAACACGTTCTACTGAGATGAGCCAGCAAAGATCATTTTCACAGGCACTGAAACGGCATATGCAGGACATAGTCCTGGCTATGCACTTCATATATCCTGTTAAATCTGAAAGTCACGAGACACTGATTGCAGGGAAATCCAGATACTGTCAAGACACTTCTAAGACGAATGAACTGCTTCAGAGTGCACATGAACATGATGTAGCTTGCAGTGGAGTACAATAGAACAACTCATCCACTCACGAAACAGAGCTCTAGGATAGATACCAGTTCAGAGGACATTCTCTGTTTTGCTTGCAACTTGATGTATGAGAAGGATGAAAACAGAATAATAAGCTTCTGGACCAAGAAACAAACATTTCTTTTGCACTACAATAGTACGGGAGAAGGCAGATACGAGAAAGGAGAAGTATTGTACTTACATAGCAGAAAACTTGTGTACTCACATTCCTCTCTCCGCAGGAAATCAGCTGTGAGGTCACTAACCTACAACTCAAACTTTTACTAAACTTCTTTACAACCTGGTAATCTCACACATTAAGTAGATAAACATAATGGCTGATGTCATAACTCTTCATAGATGTATACAATTCACCATATGCAGGAAAGGCTGTTTTTCCTTCACATCCTCTGCATTCTTAAGTCATCTGACAAGTTACTTTAAAAACTACGCTCAAGATCCAGTCAGCTGCGTTGAAAGCAGTGGCAATACTATTTCATATTCCTGTAGTAATATTAAGAATGCATCTCTTTCTACCTCCTCTATTATTGATTTTCTTTGTACTGTCTCCACTATGATACTTCTACTCTATTTGATCACCGATCTGCTGTGTTTCCAAGTGCCTCATATTCTTATCTTTCCCAAATACATATTAATAAAAAATATATATAATAAAAGAACAAAAAAATCACTGGAAGAGCAGCATGTAGGCCCTAAAAGTAGTCCAATTAGGACCTGCAAAGAATAACAACCTCTAGAGCACCTTATAATTACCTGCTACTGCATTCCTGGAGTTAGAAGGGATTTACAACAATGTCACTCAAGTAAATACCTGTAATTCCACTCTGGAAAAAAAGTCCAAATTCTAGCTGCCATGAAACTGTTACTGCTACAGCTTACGTTTGTCGTGCAAAACCACACAGAAAGCTATTTCGGAAGACACTATGCAGCTTAACTCAAACACTAACAGATACACATATGTGTCTAACTCTGTAAGGCACCCAGGTAACCCCAAAAACCCTTTTGCATCTAACTGGAAGCCAGTTAGATTTATCTAACACTTCAAAGAGAGCTAACTGCAATCTCATATTTCATTCTTTTCTGTGACAGAGTCTATAGAGACAAATCCAATTAAGAGGTCCAAACAACTGTAGCTACCACCTCTGACAGAACACAGAGGAATGGAAAGCTCACTGGGACTCAATCTCTTATGTAGTCACAAGAATTCAGCTTTTGATTTCCAATGCTTTTTGTTTGCATTAAATGTATCTGCTCTGTACCATTACAGTTATCTGGGCCAAGCTGTAGGCATTCACAGATAAGTGGGGAACAACTGAAAATGTGTAGCATTAAGGGATTCTACGTGGGAAAGATGCACACTTTTGTTAGAATGATCACACTGGAAGTTACCAAGAGCAGTGGTATTTAATTTGGTGTGTTTGGCTCCTAACTTGATATGACCATCAAGAGAATGGAAACTGCTGTGGGCTCTTAATGACACTGTTTCAGGTTCTCCACAGATTCAAAAAAATACCACCCCATGAAGCTGACTGTGTGTGTGTGTGTGCATGCACACATCATCTGCATCAGCTGAAAATGAAAGAGTTCATCTGTTCTTTGAAAGATCAAACACCAGAAGAGAAGTTTGTGGAAAATGCTGGGATGACTATGCAAACCACAGATTTCAAACCGAGCTTGTAGTGAGTATGTTCACAAATACAAAGTGCCCATCTCTTATTGCTTAGTCCGTGAAGAACAGTGCTTCAGTTCTTCCTTCTGAATGAAAAACACAGAAATTGATGATAAAATATCTCCCTTTTCTGTACCATTACAAAAACAAAAACACCCCAAACCTTATACACTGCACTGCCCCTCTCAAACACTGGGGAAAATGTTTACCATTACATGATAGCAGGTAATCCCTAAAAAGCATAATTTTCCCTTTGCATTTGATTGCCTGTGAGTGGTAGTTAGAGTATTTAAAAGCCAGTAGCTTTCATTCTGAGAAAGGCTGATATTCACTGAAGTTCTTGAGACAGAAGTGCAGAAAGGGAAATGGCTATTTTCTACTAGTCAGGTAAAGCACAAGAGATTTGCACACTTCAAGGCCAGTTAGTAGAATACTGCTTAAAGCAAAATGATGACCAAAATGCAGAGACACATCAAAAGAAAAGAAAACAAGGAGAAAAATCAAACAGAAAAGCAATCAAACCATGCAGCAAACTGAGTATTTCTAGTTCACTATGTCTCTCCTTTCACCGGTAAGGTTTTTTAAGTGACTTTTAGACAAATTTCTTCTCTACTTGAGATAAGTTCTGTTAAAAGAATACACAGCCTTTTCCCTGCTAGTGAGCTGCAAAGCTCCATCCACAAATGGCTTATTCTCATATCTGAAAGAACAGGAATCTGCTACCAGAGTGTGCAGGGAGAATAGTTGCCTTTCCACTCAGCAGCTCCCTGCTGAACTGTTGAGTCACACATTTTCTCTGCATTCATTTTCACACTGCTCCCACTCAGTCCACCTGCCACTTCATCTGGAATGGGTGGGAGGAGAAAAAAAGAGGTTAAGCAAGAAAAAAAATGTTCACCCAGGACCATTATTACAATACTGCAGGGTCATGTACATGAGCAAGCCTGCTAGCTGCTAGATAGAGATGGAGAAAAGAAACATCAGATTGCAAGATAAACTGCTTCTCTCTCTTCTTCTTCCACAAGAGATTGGTCAGTGAACAAATGGCAGATCTCAACTGATTCTCAATCACTCACTGATTAAATGCCCCTGCTGACTTGTTCTGTTAATCTGAGGCTTCATATCAAACTTAAGGCTTTCCTCCTTTTCTCTGACTTTTCAAGATGGCTGTGAGTTTTTTCTCAACAGTTCAACAGACACTGCGAAGCAACTGCCTGGCTGTCACAGTGAACTGCCACAATGACAAGTGCCAATACCTTCTGGATAGATCCCAGCTCCGAAGGTTATCTTTAGCTGAGCTGCTGCATGGAAATGTCAATCAGTTCCAATTTCTTCTTTAAACTGAATAATACGAAGAGAAAAATCTTAGCCACTTTTTTATGATTGATTTCTATGAAAGCTACGACAGAAGTCAACACCACTTACTTTCTGATAAGTTTCAGTGTGAAAAAGAGACTTACCAGTGATGAGATACCTGTTTATCATTGCTATCCTAGGTACAGGTGTATGGGTACTATGTTAGGTAGTACAGTTAGGTAGTACAGCTAAACAGATACATTTAAAGAAATATTATTTCCATATTAGTTTAAATGGATTTTTAAACACTGCAATTTTTGATGTCACACAGAAAAAAAAATAAAATCCCAGAAGATCCAGTTTCAGAAGTTGTTCCAAAAAGCACCTCTGAAACTGACTTTCAGACTAAACCAGGATAATTGTGAAGCACCACCTGGAGTACATCCAGGCCTGGGGACCCCAAGTCAGGAAGGACGTCAAGCTTTTGGAAAGGATCCAGAGGGAGCTCACAGTGATCATCAGAGGGCTGGAACAACTCTCCTGTGAAGACAGACTGAGGGAACTTGGTTTATTCTGTCTAGAGAAGTTTCAAGGAGACCTCAATTACAACCTTTCCATATTTAAAGGGAGCTATAAAAAGGAAGGAAATCAACTTTTTACAAGGATAGAAAGTGATATGACAAGGGGAAATGGTTTTAAACTACAGAAGAAGAGATTTAGATTAGATGTCAGGGGGATATTTTTCACAGAGACAGAGGTGAAGTGCTGAAAAAAGACTGCCCAGAGAGGCTGTGGGTGTCCCATTCCTGGAGGTGCTCAAGGCCAGGCTAAATGGCGTCCTGGGCAACCTGATCTAGTGCTTGATTTAGTGGCAGACAACTCTGCCCATGGCAGAGATGTTAGAACTAGATAACCTTTGAGGTCCCTTCCAACCCAAGCCATTCTGTGATATAATTCTATGATTCTCAGACTACCCAGTAGAAAAATTAAGGACTAGATAATTTTGTTTTCTAAGGCAGATCTAGTGCTTGAGAAATTAAGACTGTTTCACTTGTGAGAAAGTCTCTTCTTTGCAAATGTTTGCGCCCTTTTCTTGGTAATTCTTCTGGCTCTTCTTCCCAATCTAAGAGTTTAGTGACATCATTTCAATACGCCTTTCTGTATGAACTCTTCCCTAAGTTCATCTCTTGGGCTCATCGTTTGGTTTGAGAAATAGTTCATTAAAAAATATGACAGAGGGGAAAAGAAATACATAAAAGAGAAAAGCAAAACTCAAAAATGTTCTCAAAGTTCCTTGCTTCTGTAAATCTGTTGTTTCAAATAAATTAAAGAGTTTCTCTGGTCTATGAAGTCATTGCTGAAGAGGGAAGGATGCATTCTGTCATCAGAGACTTTGTTGCAGTGGAATGGTGAGACTCAGAAACCTTGTTTGGGCTGCTGCCAAACTCTTCCTGCCTTAGGTAAAACCAGATACTCAAAACAACACTCCTCCCAGAGGCAGAGCCCTGCACAATGCTACTGGCTGCTTAATATAACAAGACCATCTAGTATGATAAATTTATCATCTGGTAATTCTTGGTCATCTCACCCGATCTCTAGTCTGTAATCATTTACATTGAAGTTGAAAGGGCAAATCAGCTCACAACACCCTTTGCTGATAAGAATCTAGCTCAGGTGTAAGCCCTTCTTACACGGGACTGAGAGGAAAGTTCTTTGCTCTATCAGCTCTTTGCTCTAGAAAGAGAGGCCTTTCAGTTCAGCAAAGATGAAACACTAGGAATCATCAGAAATAATAGATTGTTAAATAAAGGAACTAAATGGAAAGTATATGATAGCTACTGTACCATCTGCTCGGGTCTCATTTTCCTCCAATACTGTATATAAATCACTATGCTTCTACTGATAGTGGGGGAGTTTCTCTGAATTTCTAATGGAAAATTAGTTATGCCCTTGCCCTCACATAAATCTTACTCCCACTATTAAATCAAATACACAAGAGATCTTTCCTGAAAGATCTACTAATGCTCACAGGTCTTAAGGAAAGGATGTGTTGTTAAGCAGCGTCCTTTTCTCCTGGGAAACCTGTCAAGTTAAAAGATATACTGTTTCTCATGGCAGTTAGGGCTCCTAGAGCAGTGTTTGGTTCAAAACAATTAAAATATTAAATAGTGTCAAATTACTGCACTTGAAAAGTGAATGCAGACCCTTGGTGGGCAGGGGCTGTGAATATTAACTTCCATCACACCCACACATAATTAGCATTCGCTATCTTTCAATCAGGGCTCTATTCAAAGCTTCTTTTGTTGGTTTTTATTTTCTGTGCAAGGCTTTTTCCTTTTTTTCCTATTAACCCCTTTACCGAAGTTCTTTTTGATTACTGCTTAACAATTGACTGCATTTTTGAAACATGTATAAAAAAACATTTCTTTGATATGGTGTTTTCTTCAAAGTTTTTCAAGTGCCTGGTAATAATTTTTTTTTTTTTTTTGAGGGAGAAAATGTGGGGAGGGGGGAATATACTTGAATTTTTACAAGCACACTGCAAGTTGACTTTCAGCTGAGTTTGTGTCCCAGTCAGAAAACACCATTTAACAGCAAAAATTGAAATGCACAAATCAGCTCTGTAATTCTATAGTTCAAGATCTACTGCTTAGACTACTAATGGATCAGGCTTGCATGGGCAACATAGCTGGGAAGAACTGTCAACAGTGCAAGAAAAAATGCAGATTTAGCTGCACAGGGTTTAATCCTCTTTTGAGGCAGAATAATCAACTCTCCCAGCTCAAATCCAAATGATCGCTTTCGTGCCTTTTACCACAGCAGGCACATCCAGCCCATGGGCCACATGCAGCCACATGCAGCCCAGCACGGCACACAGTGCAGCCAGGCACTGACCCTGCACTGTCATGGCGACCCCGACCATCATGGCGACGGCTCTGCCCCATTGAGTGGCTCAGCCCGGCCCTGGAGCGTGCACCCATTGCTCACCAACCCCAAACATAAATGTGCAATTGGCACTGCTGATGTGCCAAAATGGGGGCGACACGGGGAGGGCACAGTGAAGTGCTAGCTCAGGTTATGGCAAATAACTTTATATGATTTGAGACACTGGCTAAACATAGTCCTGTGAACAGTGAGAAATACGCAGCCTGGTTTTCAGTTTTGATTCAAGAATTTGAGAACAGGTTACAAGATGGTCAGAAAAATCATTAGAGTTCTGGTATATTTGCAACTTCGTTTCAAGTTGACAAATACTTTTTTGGAAATGAATGTATAGTTGCAATTGGATGTTCAATTAAAAAAAACAT
This sequence comes from Tympanuchus pallidicinctus, assembly GCF_026119805.1. Classification (NCBI taxonomy): domain Eukaryota; kingdom Metazoa; phylum Chordata; class Aves; order Galliformes; family Phasianidae; genus Tympanuchus; species Tympanuchus pallidicinctus. Next base: position 12,058,404 of record NW_026294747.1, read on the forward strand.
ATCTGATCATGTCTCTTTAACAGGCTTTTATAATAGAAAAATACCCCTTATCTTCTCATCCCTCATCTGCCTCAATCACTTCTTATTCATGTCATTGCTTTTTGATAGTACTGAAGCACGAGAGAAGGGCCCCACAGCAAAAGATGAGAAAAGAGCTTCACAGGAACTGCAGATAGAGATAGCTTCCAGAAGCAAATATGTAGAGGTTGTTAGAAGAATGATGATTGCAGCCACTGGCACTGAGACAATGAGGGGGATAGAGAACATAAAGTTAAGAGTTTGAGAACAGCCCAGGACGCCCAGCAGGGAGGTGATAAGATGTCCTCAGGACAGGCTAGAACTGATCTGGGGCTGCCCCTCCTGCAGGGTCAGAAGTTTACAGTGAGAAAGACTACGAGCCTTCGTGAGGAAGACTATGTTTCTTCATCCCAAGACCACCAGGAGGAGACCCCCATGTACGCACGTGGGAGGGGGAGGATCTGCATGCTAATGGGTTCTCAGAAATCTAATGAATATATGTCTGAATTCCTGAATTCCTGTATTAGTTCAGCCTATATCTTTCGCATACTTTCTCCTCACCATGTGCAAGTCAGGCGGATCTATCCCCCTTGCACCCAGCTTATGTGCACCACTGAAATAAACATACCTGCTCTATATCCTTACTCTGGCTATAGAGTTTGATCTCTGCACGTCAGGTACAAAAAGAGTAAAATTTCATCAGAAATCTCTGATGAGCTCACTAAGAATTGCTACCACTTCCATCGAATCAGACATTTCTGCATCAGATTCATAAAAACAAGGTCCCATATCCCACCAGTTTTATGTTTCTGTTGCTCTTCTTTTTTTTTTTTCTTTTTTACAATTTTAATAAGAACACCCATGAACTGCAGGATATGCTTAAAAGGGCCTCAATGCATACAAAAACAAGCAAAATACCAACAAAAAAAGCTGCAATAATTTTATATCAGTCAAACAGCTCTGTGGTACTAGAATCAATTAGAAATTTAAAAGAAAAGTGCATTCTGGTTTCACACACTTCTGAAAATATTTGATTTTGCTAATACTGTCATTTGTACTGGCATTAGCACACTCGTATTACTCAAAAAAGCATATTTCTTCTTGCATGCAAAGAACTTCTGCAGCTGTAATGCAAATACCACTTTGCATTTCTGATTTCTTTTGAGCTACATCTTAGCCTGCTGTCCCATAGGTCTTGTACCCATCTCCTGCTCTGGGGTATGACATTGAAGCCGTTGGGCAATATGCTGGCCTCCTGCCAAGTTCAGACACGACGATTTTAATTTTTCATTCACTTAGATACAGCCCTGCTTTACTAAGTGACTAAAATTGTATGCCCTGGAGCCTTCAGCAAAAACGTTTAGGAAAGGCACTATCACATTCAACATTTATTCCAATGACATACTCTTCCCTGGCAAAGTAAATCGTATCAAGAGCAGACTTAACAATCCTCTTCAGTCACAAATCTTATATATGCCTCAAGGGTACTACTGCAAGGGTACTGCTGCATTTCACTTTCTTTCATGGATTTTAAAAGGCTATGCTTGAACTGGTTAGCTTCCTCAAGAAACAACTGTATCATTTGGAAATTATCATTTATGCTCCAGAATAATCACTTGGTTAGTTAGGAGCACGAACAGCTAGAAACAGGATGTCCACACTTAATTTTACATCTATTACCACTTTCGTTATGGGCACAAATGCAAAACCTACAAAATACAGTGCCATTGCTTCCAGTTCTGTATTCTCCTGCATCTGTAATTGCAGAATCTTCAAGTTAGGGACACGGTGAGATGCATAACAGTCCCATTAACCTCTCCTGATGAACCACGTAACAGCACAAAATCAAAGACTACTCCTAGAAGAAGGTAGCAGTTCACTGTGTTTATTTATGTTCAATCTACAAGAGAGTGTGTGTGTGTGTGTGTATGTATATATATAGTGCTCATCAACATAGATGCACAGCTTTAAGCAGCTAACAAAACCCACAAAAAGCCCCAACAGTTTGCCTTTTCATCCTCTTCCCTGAGATAGAAACGTGCACAGGGCAATGTTTTGTCTAGATATATAAACACACACACACAAGTTGTTATGGATCTATGTCAGAGTAGGTGAGAAAAAAAGCACATGCTTATGATAAGTTTTGCAATTATTCTGGGAGAATTTTGCACTACTTGTCTGTAGTCAAGAGCTTCACTCCCTCTACAAAATAAATTATAGCAGTGAAAATCTTGCAGGTGCCTGCATCCCAGTTTTGTTTGATCCAAGAAGATGTCAGCCCCTTACATGTCACTGCCTCATGCCAACCTATCTTAGCAACAGTTGACATTAACCAGTAGGTCCACAAGGCTGTAAGCAAAGCTGTGTGAAGACACCATTTTGGATCTGGGTCCTCCATCAATGTTGCATGTCTGCTTCCAGCTGGTACCAGATAGCCTATAGAGTTTCCGTCTGTACACCAGCAATCAGTGTGGACGTGCTCTTGGTTACCTTGGATTGAGATCATTCTGAAGAGGATTTGAATGTGATTTGATGTTCCAAAAGCAGGCAAAACACCTGATGCTTTTGTGAGAGGCAGAGCTATCAAGGAGGTATGCTGTTAAAATCTCACATTGCTACAGGTATCAAAGGTCTCACACCATTTCCCTATTCTGAAGATGAAAGAACAACAAGTCATTTCACCACCTCATCTATGCAACACAAATTTGAGCTGTTCAAAAACCTTGCTTTATCATGTCCTAATCAGGACATTTTTATTTTTTTCAGGAGCTCCTGATTTCATAATATTTGTAATACAGGTCATCACAAAGACAACAAGTATATCCTAATGGAGTGGAAGTCATCCCACTGTTTTGTTCCAATGCTGAAAGTGTTGTGCCAGCTTTCTGTGATGTTCCTGAAAACATGGATTTAATGTATTTTGAAGTACATATAGCCAATCACCTACCATTGTGCACTCTTAATGATACGTGGCTGCTAGTATGTGTCAATATACCTCTCATCCACACCACTGTATTTCTGCTGTTCTATCCGGAGTACTCCATTTGCATTAACAGATGACAGACTCTTCATACTCTTCTCACACTTAGATGCACACTTTTCTTCTACAAAAAGTAGAAGAAAATCTGTACTAAACAATCTTGGAATTCATAGCTTTGAGGACAAATGCAGAACTTTCCATACCTTTTCAATCTCTTTTTTCCCACAAGGGTTAGATTCTACTCAAAGATTTTTATTTATTTTTTTTTTCCCCCTTGTAATTCTCAACTCCTGGTAACAGATATGCATAACACATTCTTTACACCACTTTTACTGAAGATGGCATTAATTATGCTGGGAACATCATAAGCAGAATGGACAAGAAAGCTTAAAGAGCTTAAAGAAAGATTTTACGACTGGCTCAGGCAGAAGTGCTGTGATCTACAGCAGATATGATAAATGGGGACACAGAAGATTAATCAAGATCTCAAGTTCTACCTTTTTTCTTTTTTTTTGGGCGGGGGGGAGAGTGAAGTGGGGGGGGGGCTGATGTAATTACAACATTGCAGTCCACGTACCACTTACCTTTTACCTTTACAGATCTTGAAATAATCTTGCCAACTGAAAAACTATAAAATCACCAAATTCACACATTTCCACTAGGAATAGCAATTTAGTAGCACACAAAAAAACCTCAAGAATAAAGGAAGCTTCATCTAAGAGCTGCTGCACAAGCATTTGCACCCATGGAAAATGTCTCAGGCTCCTGTGTCCTGGCCACAGAGATTCAGAACCTGACAGTGTCAGAAAGAACACAGCAGTAAAAGGCAGCACAGATTGCTAAAGGAGCCATTTTGAGAGCCCCTGCACAATAACCAGAAAGAAAAATGGAAGTCACTTAGTGTCTTCCAGGAGCATCAGCCTTCTTCAGGACAGCCAGCAAAACTGGCTAGATGATTTTTCTTTTGTTGTTCCTTTTACCCATTTCAGCAAGAACACTGCCTTCACAAGGAAGTCAGGATCAAGCCCTGCAGCCTTATCACCTCAGTCAGTTTCTGGGCTCAGAAGTGGTCGTTTGTTTGTTTGTTTGTTAAAGATACATATAGAGAAGAAAAGGTACTGAAACTCCTGAAGACTTTGCAAAGTAGCAAATTTGGACCATCATTTGAAGATTAGTTTCAAACACACACTACTTATCTGTCTTTTGTATATATATACATATCTGTCTATTGCAATATAAACTCTGTCACAGAAAGGAGCTTTGATAGAATTTGTTAGTTAATTAAATCCAGAATGTTAATGGATTTTTCATAGCACTGTGGTGCTATATCTAAGAAAAGCAATGAAAAAACTGTTCTATTTAAATGTGGCAATAGCTGTAGTCTTTGGGCATATGCTTAATGAATAAATCTGTTAGGAAAAAGGTCTGTGTGTACTGGAGGGAAGTAGTATGTTTGTTCTCACTTGAAGCATGCCATGATGGCAATCATCAACAGCAAATGGCCTCTGCTGTCAGGACTAAATACAATTCTTTGTGGGCATTTGCTTTCAGGTGAAACTGCTTTATCTTTTAAAGAGCATATTATTTTAGCTTACCAGCTGAAAATAAAGCAAAGTCAGATTCGCGCTATTAAGGACACCTGATAAATGCTCACAACTCTTTGGTGGGTGCAGTGTAAGAATCACAACATAGTTACACCCAGGCACCCTGCTGCCACAGCATGGGGTGCAGAGGCATTCAGATCCCACAGTGAAAACGGTTTAACAACCCCATGCAAGTACATTTTGTAGCTGTGGGTACCATTTCAGAGATTAAATTATATAGAATACAACACAATACAAAACATGAACAGCATTGTGCATTTAAAGCTTAGATGCCAATCAGAATGCTAAGATGGCAAGGCATATGAGAAGAAATTTAGTTTATTAGGTTTCTATTTCCATAAGCTGACAGTTTTGTTTGGGAAGTTAAAATGCCTTTGATTTACGCAAGGAAATAAGTATGGGAAATACATGTAGTTAAACCACAGTGCACCAAGACAGACTCTCTTTCCTGTTCATTCCCTCAGTGACGTGCTTGAATTAGGTGCTTTTTACAAAGCAACCAGATCTCTCTCAGAAGGCACATTCTGTGGTTAAACAGCCGTGTGTAACTTCCAGGTCCAACTCAACTGAAGTCTCAAACGGATCGAACTACAGCTGGAAATCTACTGTGGCTGAAAACCCCTACCAACCAAGTGAGACCATGCCATTACCACCCCTACTTTGACAACACTTCTCAGGCAGCAGGGGTGGGAGACTGTTCCTCATTGCTTTTGGAGGGTTGATGCATGACTCAACACTTGCTCAACACTAACTTTAGTCCTTGCAGTCCTTCCCCTCCCAGTGAACACATAAAGCAAGTTAAGATTAACAAAGATCAGAGATCACAAGTGGGAGGAAAGAGATAAGAAGATGCAAAAGAGACAAAGTCTCAGGCTCTCAAGGTTTCTTTTTTGAGAGAGAGCTGTGACACAATGAAAAAAATCATTCCATCACTAATACCTGTGATTTTTGAGGATGGTATTTCCTTCCCACTCTCTTCTTAATGTTAACCTTATTGGAAAACTTCTCAATGAGTTTTCTTGCATTTCTCCCTGCTAAGTTTAGAAAAGCTACCAGCAAGCATAAGCAAGACATGAAATTTCAATCTACAAACTGCTGGTAAGACAGAAGTCTAGAGAGCATGATTTCAAAAGTACTGTGCTTTTCAACACTGGAGTGTTTCTAAAGGGACAAAAGAAAGCAGACTTTGTTAACTGATGGCAAAAAATCAGAATGGATGCTCTTTCTTTGATTACAAACTGTCTTCTGACTGCTTAAAATGAATCAGCAGTAGAAGTTTAAAATACCATAATATGAGACGTTAGACTTGCAAAGGGTGATTTGTTTCACCTCAAAAATCAGCAAGATTCTCAAAAATGGCTGGAATTTTTTACCAGGTTGACTTCTAGCTTATCTCAGGATGTAGTTATATGACTAGTTTGCCCATTCGTCATTGAGTCTGCTGCCACTAAGTACTAACCTTTGTTCAAACCCTTGTAAATTTATCCTTACATATAGCAAATACGTATTTTATCTAAGTCAAGATGACCATCCTTGAAACTGCTGAAATAATTAAGTAATTAAGCAGAGCAACTCTTACTCACAATGCAATGTCTTTGAATATAGGACCATCTTGAAAACATGTTGTTAATTAGCACATTTAGCTAGCTGGCAAAAATCCTGGAGGATCTACCTTTGTGGAAGACCACATAGGATCCAAAATGTGCAACTTTGCAATAAATCAGTACATCATCTGCATGTGAGATGGGCTTAATGCACACCAAGTGTCCAATCCGTCTTTCAGACAAGTCTACAACCCAGACAGTGAGGCATGTGAAAAAATTGATATGTAATAATATGCCAGATCCAAAAAATGCTGCACTGTTTTAGGTCTCAGATTCCTGAAACAGGTACTTTAGTATTTTTGACCTCTAAAATGTCTGTTCATGATGTTAATCCAGGTCCTGCAAAAACACTCTGCACCAGGTAACATAAGACAAAAGTCAAGCTAAACAACAGACTAGCACCAAAAAGGAAAAGATAAAATAAAGGTGAAGGCACAGACAAAAGAAGGGTTGACAGTTTTTGGGAATAATGGAAACGAGGATGTGATGAGAAAGGGAACATGAATACAAGGCTATAGAAGAGAAGCCCGCAGGAGGAGAAGTGTTGAAGCGTGGCAGAAGGACTGAGGGGAGACTAAAAACAGCAGCTGGCAGTAGCTCAAATCAAACAAGGCAGCATATGCAAGGGGAGCAGTATACTGAAAACTTCCTTCCTTTTGGAGATTAAATACTTCAGAATTACAGGAGAGTCTTCCCCGCCTTTCTTCTGGAATCCCTTGATCTACAGATTAGAACCAAAACTCTGAAGCACGAGATGATCTAGTTCAGCTTTTACTATGGCTGTCATTTCCCAATTGCTACTATGAGATCTTCAAGGAATTTTTCAAAGGCAAAGCTGCAGAATCAGTAGATCTTGATTTATTTTTTGGACTGGGAAATCCGATACTGAGCACCACCCCCTAAATGATTCAGATCATCAATAAAACAGATTTTCTATAGGTCTAGGAAATTCCCAGGATCCTCAGTTCACAGTCCTGCTGAGACAGGATCTCACACAATCTGAATCCATTTTCAAAAGTAGGGCCTAAGTTCCATTTTTCAAAAATAGCTTAAAAGCATTCAGTCTATTTCACACTGAAAGACAATGAGAAAAGACTGCACAGTTGCTCTTGAAACGAATGTTGGCAGGCTTTTCAAGCTACTGATGACCATATGTTTTTGCTTTCTTGAATTGTTTGTCTGCAAATACAGCACACAAATGCATGTCCATGTGTCTCTGACAATTAAGTAATCTTGCACAGCCATGAAAGCATCAGCAGCTACACACTGGGCAGTCTGGGAGCCCAGCATTCCAGGCTGCAAATTGCAGGGATGTTTGGTTTGGCACAGACATCATAAGGAAAAATTCTAAGTGGGGAAGTCATAGTACTAGCCAGGGCTATAGGGAACCTTGTCTCTACAAGCTTTCACTGAAGTAGAAAATGACCTCACAGGTATACCACATGACAGGCCAAGAAATACCATTCCAGGGAATATCCCACTATGTCCCGTCTGCCGTTGTTTTTGTCCTGGTACATGTAGGCTACTACATCTCTTCTGAAGACTATATAACCTCTGCCTTCTTCAAGGTGATGCCTCTCAGACCTCCCTCTGTTGTGGCCTAATATACCTTTTGCGCTTCCTAAAGACAAAGGTTAAAACATAAGCTATGCATGCAGAGGCAAGAGCACATGAATGGAAGATCGTCCTAATATGAACAGCAAAGGACAGAACTGGCAGAATAGTCCTGAATAACCCCAGGAGGAGAGTGACAGTCTGTGGTTTACAGTCCTTATACTATTTTCCTGCCTGTGCAGTACTGTGCAGAGACAGAGCACAAATCTAGGCAAAACTCACAGCTACTGGAGAAGTAGCAGCAGCAGAGTGGTTACGATATCTTGCTGTGGAAACCCAAATCACAGGCTGGAGCTTTGCACCAAAACACTTTGTTGGATCAATCTGCGCATGTATTTTATCTTGTTACCTGGCATGTTGCACTGAAGATGACAACACGTACACTACTATAAACCACTGCCTGCAGAAATCTGTATCTTATCCAGTTCATGAGGCCTACTATGCTTTTTTGAAATTCATTATAAGCTTTAATAGCAATTCAAAACTGAAAATGCATACTGCAACAATACCAAGCTTTCAGAATTGCCAGAGACCAGCCAACTTCACAGCTCCTTTCAGACTGTTATTCAAGATAGCCTGCTAAAGTTGTTTACTTGTCACTCATGCCCACCTATCCTATTTCTAGTTTTCATCTCATGGTTATAGTGATGCAAGGAAAACCGGTGTCTTTCCACAATGGTTTGCAAAGTAATTTGTCATCCAAGACCATCCCAGAAATGCAATGCTTATGGTTTTATGCAGGATGACTGAAAGATAGCCGAAGGCTGCCAACTTCCATTAGAACTCCAGTAGAAAACAAATCAATTTCCTATAATCAGTTTCCTTCAATGTCTCTGGAAATTCCAGCCTGAATAATACAGTACTATCTTTGCTATTGAACAAAAATATATCTCTGATATTCTGACTAATGAGTCTTAGCAGGCATAAGTGTCAGTAAATTACAAATGTCAGAATATCAGTTATACCCCCTGCATGGTATATAGGAGAAAACAATTTGATACATGGGACAGAACAAGAAAGAAGAACTTAAAGACAGTTCACCTGTCGCCTGTCCAGAAAAAGCTGTCTAACCCTTCATAAAGATATGCCACACAATAGATGTTTTTCAAATACTACCTTTGCTTCAAGACCTTCACAAAAGCAGAATTTTGATGTGGAAATTTATGCAAATAAACAATTGGTAAAGATTGAATTTGGTAACTATAGCTAAACTTATTTTGATGCTTCTTCTTACAAGTGGCATTTTCAACTCTTTCACTTTCTGTGCACTTCTTCGTGATTTGCAGTAGAACAGGAAGAAATACAACCTAGCACAAAAAAAAGATAGCATGTTTTTTTTCATCTTTCTATTTGCATATGGTTAGGAAAACTCTGTTCACATTACTATACAAGCAATAACCATAAATCTCTTGCTGAATCAAGTATTCATTAGAAATACTGACCACTGTTTAGAAATGCAACAAGATCACGGAACGTCCATTTAATGAAAGCACAATTTTAATTGTAAACTTGTAAACTCTAAACTTGTATTTGTCCAATCATGTAGTAAGGAAAACAACTATGTTCCCAAGCATTCCTTCCACTAAGAGTCTATTATGATATTTTACTTTTCAAACAGAAGCAGTATAAGCCACACAGTATCAAACTAAGACTTCCTTATTCACTCCTTCATTATTCTTGTGAGAAATCTCTCTGATTTCATCTGGATTATTAGTGCAACACATCAACAAAAGAAATATGGGTTACAACCTAGCCCACATGAAATAACAATTATGCTCTCACATACCACGTCTACAGCTTTCTCAAAGAGAAGCTCCTTGAAGGCAAACCTCCTTATATAACACTGAGATAAACTGAACTGATAAGGACCAGATAACTAAAACTAGCACATAGTAATTTACCAAATTGATACTTGTCAGAGATAGACTAATTTTAAATTTAACTCTGTTGAAATCAGTGCCCTTATATATGTGAACCTTTAGATTCGGTGCACCTTGGCACTGCAAACTGTTTTGCTTTCTTCATCTCTTTGAATTTGAGATGCTGCTCAGAGATGGAAAGAGATTTTCATCACTTTCATTTTCTACCACGTTGAGTTTCACACACATTCTGTAGAAGAAACTTGCTTTATAAAAGATTGAACTCAGTGACCTCAGCTTCAAATTGCTACCCTAAGCGCATGCTCCTTCCAAGTTACAATGCTTAATTTTGCCTGTTTCCAGAGGTTGATGAGATCCCTTTTATCTGCATCCTCTTTTCCCTCCGCACCACAGCATGGCAATACAGCAAAACTTTTTAAGTCTCCAGGAGCACCATCCAATTTTACTTAGTGCATGAAGCAAAAAACGTGCAGCGTTAGATATGAGCTGCAAAATAAAGCATTGGGACAGTTCTGTGAAATAAATAGCCTTCTAGTCACTCAAAATGACTATTCCTTCTCTCACTCCATGCTGAGAACTTGTAGCTGCTTTCTAGACAGCATTTTCTCCAGTGTGAAAGTTCATTAGCATGTTTGTGAGCAAGCAGAATGATAACCAGTTTCTTTGCCAAACCAGAAGCATAGGGTCAGTCTATAGCCCTATGGCAATTCATAGAAAATAACTTCAAAACATTTATTTCAAAGCTTCTTCTGACAACTTTAAAGCATTCCATATACCATTTTCTGAGCTGTCACTCAAATTGCTATCATTGATACTTTCTCACTGTCTTTACCTCTTGTGCCAAAGCTCATGTGCTCAGCCACCTCTGAAACAGCTTCAGGGAACTCTTGCATCCAGCAAACATGTTTACCAGAGGCAGCCTCCACAAACCAATCTTTTTTTTCTTTTTTCCCCACAGTACTTTACCAATGCTTCAAGGTTGAGAATACTACATTAACTCATAGAATCATAGAATCACCAAGGTTGGAAAAGACCTAAAAGATCATCCAGTCCAACCATTCACCTGTTCCCAATAGCTCCCACTAAACCATGTCCCTCAACACAACATCCAGCACGTGGGCACATACATGACCTACAGCTCACACTAAGCTGCAAAGTTTAGACTCCTTGTTGGAACAAGTTCACCTTCATGTCATATGATAAACAGCTGTCAATCTTTTTTCTCCCATCCCACATCAGGTTTTTCAAGGCTAAGATTTTCCGCAAGGCAGAGCTACCCACACCTTAATCTGTAAGGAAAACAAAACTCAGGTTGAAAAAAATCTTTCCTTTGTATTGCCCACATATAAAGAGGAAGCCAGTGTAACCATTGAATTTTGATGAAAAACCTGCAGGCTACGTGCATAAACACATGTTATTTCTGCTAAGCAGCATTCAGAGAAAATAAGAGGGGAAAACTTCTTTTAGGGCAATGCAAAAGCCTAAGCAAAAATAGAAGGGATAGAAGTGAAGCTCCTTATTAACTTTGTAAAGAAAAGCTTTACCGTATCAGAGCCTTTCATATGTTCTCCCAAAGCAGACATATCAATGGAAAGTGAACAGGAAGTGAACTATTATTAAAGTGCTCTGAGCATAGTCAGTATCTTAATTGTATTCCTCACACAGTGGGTGGCAGCCCCACACATGGCAGGGGGATTGCAAATAAATGATCTTTTATGTTCCTTCCAACCCAAGCCATTTTGTGATTCTATGATCTTCAAGTAACTTATACCAACGTTATACCATAAATACACACCTTTACTACCCAGTTAGAAGGCTAGCTAGTAGTAAGAGTAAAAAATAGACTTGGTGGTGTCTACGTTGGCAGATGAATCAAATTCACTCATGTTTTAACTATGTACTTTCCAAATCTTAGCATAGGGATAAATTTGATCAACTCTATAAAGTAATTTTTGAATCTACTTTTCATACAACCAGCGGAATTAACATCTTGCTTTGAAGCTTATGTAAAGTGTCTCTAAAGATGAGATAGCATGCAGTGTTATGTTTTAATTATTCTCAGCTACCAAGAGTAAGTGCTTTTAGGCAAGAAGTACATGTTTGCAATTTATTGTATGTGTGAACAAGTCCTAAGAAAATGAGATTTCCACTTACTTGGCCTCACAGGACCTGAACAAGATTTGCATACCATAAATTCTGCAAAGAACACTAGCATGAGTCTGAGTTTACAGAAAGGAAAGCATATCCTTTCTGCTATCAAATAAACAACAAGCATTGATTAACAGCTAGTCAAAGCTGACTACTAGTATCTAATCTGTAAAGAGAATGGGAACACAAAGCAGAAATGTTTGCAGGGTACTCAAACCTTCTCGTGATTCTTACATAAAATAAGAATAGGTCACAGATCATAAAGAAGCATTTCTGAAATAAAGCATGTAGTAGGTGAAATTAACCCATTCACATCTAGAATATGTTTTTGCCCTCCAAATGCTTCCCAGTCAGGGTTTCTAATATCTTCTTTCCACAAGCTGGGCCTTCCTTCACAGAGTGGAGTTGATTCGAAAGGCTCACCCACACCAGCTGAACTGCTTTCTGTACCATAAAAACAGCAACGGATGGCAATAATCTGCAAAACATCCATACTTACAAGATGGTATGGAAGGTTGGACCAGCACAGCATTAAGGCATTCTTATGCTATAACCAGAGGATAAATAGAACAGCTTTCTAACCGATAAAAATAAAGTTTTAGCTGCACCAAATTCCTGACTGAAAGACCAGCCTTTGTAAAAGAGCCTTTGTTATGCAGAAAGGAAACACTTTCTAGCTAAGGGACAGAATATGCTTAGAACTAAGTCCATGATAACTGGACACCTACTGGTCTAACACCACTTTAAAAAAAAAAAATAATAATCCAACAGCTACTTCCTTATGCTTACCACCAATAAAAGCTCAATCCTTTAGTCTTCCTGAGAAATTCCAGTTAAAACGAGGTTCAAAGACATCAAGTAGCCTTCGAACAGATCACAAATGGAACCTTTGCATAACATGAGATCCACAGCTAAACTAAAATAAATATTTACCATAATGAAAAGATGTAGCAAAATCATATCTTTCATGCTAACTGGGTCTTGTAAAGCATTTACAACCTGCAGTAAGGTTTGGCTTTCTTGTTCCCTTCATTCTCCAAGCTTAGGATAAGTTCTGAAAGAGTATGACATTTTTAATCTATATTAAAGTCACAGTGTGATATAATCTGATCTTCCTTGCCTTATTTACCATATGACATGCACTCAGTCCTTTTAGTCACACAATATCTCCAATGTCTGCTCCTGGACAGGCAGTCCTCTAAGATTACTGTTTATGTCCTTTATGCTCTTAGAATCCTAAAAAAATAAGTGAAAAGTCTAAGCTTTAACACTACCAGATGTTCAAGAATCATCAGAGTTTTTTGGTTGTTGTTGTTGGTTTTGTTTTTTTTTTTTTAACACAGCCTGTTAATCAAAAAGGAGTTCTAAAGTACCATGATGTAATTTTCCCCCATAAACTACCAAGCTACTGATATGAAACTAGCAGAAGAAGAAATTACATCAATGAAAAGAAAAAACCTTTAATATTATGATAGCACTGTTAGTTTGTTTCAGTGTTTATGGTTCATGTTTATCATCATTTCTTCGGCCCAGACCCCTGCATGGAACAGCTTATTGGAGAGCAGCCTGGCACTGGACTGCAAATCCCTTGAACAGCTGGAAATGGGAGCTCACCCATCTGTACTTTGACCTCTCCTAAGGCGAGAAGTACTGCCTGAAAGCAGTTCTGCCTGGAAGCATGTTTGATGGGCTTTTGACTGTAGTTTTACTGACTAGCTTAGCTTTTTGCAAGTGAGGGTGTCAAGGGAAGCACAAAAACAACATGAAGCATACTCCCATGTTGTTGTTGATCCATCTTTGTTCACTTATTACTTGCTTATAGGAATTGGGATTCACCTAAAAACTTCACTTGAAATCATAATCGTAGAATGCTTTGAGTTGAAAAGGACCCATAAGATCATCTGATTCCAAATTCCCTGCTAGAGGCAAGGACACCTCCCACTAGACCAGGCTGCTCAAAACCCTGTTCAGCTTGGTCTTGAACACCTCCAGGGAGGGCATCCACAATAATGACAGATTTCACTAAAATCTCAGGGCATATAAAGATCTGTGTACAAGAGTGAGACCTTCACTACTTAACTGTTAAGGACTGTTGCATGCATCATTCTCGCCATGCACTGGGTTTAACTGAACAAAAAATGTAGCCCATCATAGCCTCTGAGACTTCAGATCACAATTAGTCACTCAAAGCACAGCAAAACGCATGGGTGAACAGGATCATGTAAGTATGTTATAAGAAACTCACCACTAATAAACTACAAGGACTTCTTCCTTCTTTACAAGATCTAATAAGAGAATGGTCAGAGTTGTATTTACTTTTTGGTTCGGAAGATACAACGCTTTGCTTCTTAGGCTTATATAGTTTGCCATTTACTTCTAAAGCACTATGCCATGCACGTTCAACCCGTAGCCTGCAAGGAGCCCAGCACAGCTCACAGTGTGGCCCTCTCTTGCCCTGGGTACGCACCCATCGCTCAGCAACGGTCAAGCCACTGCTGTGTGATCAGCACTGTGCATGCTGGATCCAGGGCACGGGGAGGAGGCGGTGCAGTGCAGACTCTGCCTCTCGTGCTCATCACATGCTCACTCACATTGAACTCCGTGTGTATTATGCATGACATGCACTTGTGCAGCTTGTTGAAAAAATGCAGTGATTGCCAATAGTAATATTTCAACCTACTCCGTGGCATCTCAGTAGAAAAGAGAATCCAAAAAGATCCTGGATGAAGGAAGAGCGTTCAGGGAAAAATGGACAGATGAGTACTTTTTTGTCAAAACAAATAATATGGAACCATGGTTAATTTGTAAGGAAACTCTGTCAGTTGCAAAGATTACAATTTGAAAAGACATTATCTGCAAACACATGCTGCCAAATTTGGTTCATATCAAGGAATGCTTTGCAAAGACAAAATAGTGAAACTGAAAAAAGGTCTGTCATCTCAACAAAATCTTTTTAAAAACCTTACAAGTCAAGCAGACTCTGTTACAAAAGCTAGCTACGTGGTAGCAAACCTGATTGCAAAACAAATCAAAAACCATTTACTGATGGCAAGTTTATGAAGAGATGTTTGAAAAGTGTGGCAGCTATAATGTGTTCTGATTTTAAAAAATGGATTGTTCTAAAATCAGTTTGTGTCAGCAGACTGTAGCCAAATGAACTGAAGAAACAGGAAAATCTACTGAGATAAATTTGGAGAGTACAGCTACTAATTTCAAATGTTATGCTTTGGTAATAGATGGAAGTACTGACGCCACAGACATAGGTCGACTTGTGATTAGAGACATTGATTATGAAATATTGTCACTGAAGAAACAGCATCTTTGGTGCCATTAAAAGACATAACTACATCTCTTGATTTGTATGCAGTAGTAAAAATTACATTGAAGTAGTTTTCTCTAACTATTGTCAACATACCTGGTATAGCTACTGATGGCACCGCAGCAATGCTGGTAAAAAAAAAAAGAAAAAAAAGAGGGACCTATAAAATTAACAGAACATGATGCAATTGCCACTAGCATCTCACATTTGATGAAATATCCCTGCGTTGTACATGTACAGAAAATATATGTGTGAAAGCTTCAATGATCATAGAATCATAGAATGGCCTGGGTTGAAAAGGACCACAATGACCATCCAGTTCCAACCCCCTGCTATGTGCAGGGTCACCAACCACAGACCAGGCTGCCCAGAGTCACATCCAGCCTGGCCTTGAATGCCTCCAGGCATCCACAGCCTCCTTAGGCAACCTGTTCCAGTGCATCACCACCCCCTGTGTGAGAAACTTCCTCCTAACATATAACCTAAATCTTCTCATCTTAGGTTAAAACCATTCCTCCTAGTCCTATCACTATCAATCCACATAAACAGTCGTTCTCCCTCCTTTTTATATGCTGCCTTCAAGTACTCAAAGGCCACAATGAGATCTCCCCAGAGCCTTCTCTTCTCCAAGATAAACAAGACCAAGTTCCCTCAACCTCTCTTCATAAGGGAGGTGCCCTGGCCCTCTGATCATCTTAGTGGCCCTTCTCCGGACCTGTTCCAATAGCTCTGCATCTTTTTTTGTGCTGGGGGCCACAGGCCTGGACACAGTACTCCAGATGGGCCTCACAAGAGCTGAGTAGAGGGGGATAATGCCATGCAAATTGTCATCAAAGCTGTGAATTTCATGAAATCCAATGGACTGAATCATTGCCAGTTCCAGAAGTTCTTTAAAACCGATTATGGGGACATCATTTACTTTTCTGTAGGAAGGTGATTAAGTCAGGGTAAAATGCTAAAAAGTTTTTATGATTTGTAAAATGAAATCAAGTCGTTTATAAAAATCAAAAGGAAAAATTATTCCAGAACCTGAAGATGAAAAATGGCTCATTGATTTAGCTTTTTTGGTGGATTTGACCACTCATATTTAAATGAGTTAAACATGCACCTTGAAGGCAAAAATCCATTTATCTATGCTATGTTTCAAACCATAACAGCATTCAAAATGGAACTTAAATTATGACAAGCTCACGTTACGGCAAATAATTTCATGCACTTTGATGTTTTGACACATAGTTTTGTGAACAAATATTAAATGTTAAAAAAATATACAGCCTTGCATTCAGTTTTGATAAAGGAATTTAAGAGTAGGTTTCAAGATTTCAGAAAAATCAACCAGACATTCAACTCAAAGAAAAAATTGATCACGTGTCTTTAGTATCCTTTTATAAGACTTATCTTAACAGAGAATAACATCTTGTGCTGTTTTCAAGGATGAATCACAGAAAGAGTAATAGTTCTAATATCTCTGATGAACACCTTGAGAACTCACTAAGACTTGCATCCACTTCCATTGAATCAGATGGAAGTTTCACAAAAACATCAAATATCCCACTAGTTTTATCTTTCTGTTCCTCTCTTTCTTACATTTTAATAAAAAAAAATATATATTTTTTTTCTTATACACACTAACTATATTATTTGCTTTACATGCAGCCCAAGGCAACTCTTCTTCAATGACTGTGGCCCAGGCAAGGCAAAATGTCGGACATCCATGCAATACACACATTAGCCAGTTCCTCTGGTTTCATAAGAAGCCCACAGAAGCCAATACAACTCTTTCTATTGATACCAACACACTTAGCATCACAAGCTCAATCAGGATGTCTCCTGAAGTACAGGAGTATAAAAAGGGCCAAAATGCTCTAATTAACCCGTCCTACAGAGGTCCTGTTGAAATCACAGTTTATCTTGCTCAAAACTGAAAAGATTAGTTCTGACTACGCTAGTAAATCACAGCCCACTTGGAAACACGCTTAGAGCAGCCTGGGTAAGAAGGGACCTTAAAGATCAATCAGCTCCAACTCTCACCTATAGACAGGGTTGCCAACCACAAGATCAGTCTATCCATGGCCCCATGCAAACTGGCCCTGGAAGCCTGCAAGGACAAGGCATCTACAGCTTCTCTGGGCAACGAGTTTCAGTACCTCACCACCTTTTGAGTAAAGAATTTCCTCCTAACATCTAACCTGTTTTTCCCCTCCTTTAGTTTAAAGCCATTCCCCCTTGAACTATCACTATCAGACAGGGTAAAAAGTCAGTCTGCCTTCTGTAAAATGCACTCATTCCAATCCAACAACCTGTGTGTGAGTTACCAACAAGTAACCGGATTTCATGACTCACTGCTGATGGCCAAATTTCACCCTCAAACTCTATAAAGCAATATAATGAAAAACACTGATCCTTTCTGCACAGCTCTCTTTATGTTATCCTGTCTTGACACAAAGGGCCCTGTTGTCTGAACATTTATAACCCGTATAGAAAGTTAATATTTCATTTAAGTGCAGGCGCATTCAGCATGCCTTCAGTTCATTGCAAACAGAATAATTTTGCTGAAATTCAAGAAAAACTGCTTAGCACTTTTACAAAAGCAGACTAAGAATATGTACGTGTAGTCATTGTGGTTCAGCTGACAAGAGCCAATTTACACACACATCTGAGTTTTTAACATAAGGCTGTTTGCAATGGCAGCAGTCCCAAATGCCGTTCTTTGACCTTCCCTAATGCTGGCAGTTAACCACAGTTTTCAAATGCTGGTATAAAAATGTTTTCTTTGTATTTCCAGAGAGACCAAATGAAGAATTAACACTGAAATTGCAGACACAAGGCCTATACCTCTAGATCCTGCAACTTCTAGAAAGAGTTCACTGTTCCTAAACAACTTGCAACTGTTATGGTCAGCTTTCAGTGAAGATGCCTTGCCAAAATCCACACTTAATTCCTCTCTCTTCACTGACTCTGAATTGAAGCATTCATCTTTTGCTTCCTCTCCTCTTATCACATAACTTAGGAACATGTGTCTTTTTAAACTGTTAAAAGAAATAAACCTCCCTATTGCCTAACTTGCCCCATCATTCTGTGAGCACTTAGAAGAAAGTACAGTACTACTAAAGCAAGGATGGTTTGGAACTGGTTTTATCTCTGAAAACTTACACCATCTTATTTTCAAATGCCTTGCAAATTTTGTAGTCACCATCGTAACTGATGTGAAAACAATGCTTAGATCTGGTAGCATTTAATACCTACTTTGCAGTTATATAGGTGAAAT
The DNA here is from genome assembly GCF_026119805.1 of Tympanuchus pallidicinctus. Lineage (NCBI taxonomy): Eukaryota > Metazoa > Chordata > Aves > Galliformes > Phasianidae > Tympanuchus > Tympanuchus pallidicinctus. The sequence goes on from NW_026294747.1 coordinate 12,076,839, forward strand.
GTTCTGCTATGTGCCCATGGCTGTGAGAAAACCTTGAGGGTTGAGTAGTTTTGCAGACAGCTAGTCACCTGAAACAGTAAGCTGCACAACCAAACCCTTGCTTTTAGAACTCTTACATGCCCTTTGTTACACTGACACAAGCAGATAAAAGCAGTCACAGGAACACTTATGTGCATAAGTGCCAGCAAAATCAGGCTTTGAGTTAAACGAAGAATTCAGTGCATCATTTTGCTCTGTGTGAGATCTCTAGAGGATGTGTCACAGAAAACCAATAGGCAATTGCTGAACGACTGGTAGCAAGCACTCAGCAGCACATTCAGACTACTTCAAGGAAGCTGGAGTGACTGTGTCATGTGCTCTGTACCATCAAGATCCTCTGTTTTTAAGCTACCAGGTTAAATTTTGCTGAAAACTGCCACAATCTGCCTAGACAGAAGCAATCATGTATATGACTACGTGGGCACTGACAAAGCAACAAAGAAGGCTGATGTGCAGGAGCATCATCACAAAACACAAATCCAGAGAATGGAACAAAATGATGTAATGGTTTACTGCTACTGTTCACTTTTTCCTTTGTTCTGAAAAGGACAGAATCTATTCCAATGAACTCATCATTCAGGCAGTCTTTAGTGATGTTGTGTTGTAAGTTTACCTCTTTACAACTTTGTATCAGACAAGGGAACATTTTTATTACTATTATTTCATACAGATATCTCAACAAAGTCAAGTGGCTTTTTAAAAGGGTGTAAGGTGTTTCCCAAAAAGCCACATGAAGTCACACACTCTCTGATCTTTAGTCTTTACATTCACTTTCTTCACCTCAAGAATGGAGAAACTCAAAGACAGAGCCAAGTCTCCTGGGACAGATGAACAGGCATACGATATTAAAATGAAGTGCACATATAAGTACTTCTTGATCTGAAAACTAAGTTCAATTAACCAGCTAAGTGTACTCACAGTTTATAGGATGCAGACTACTTGCAGACTCTCATTCCAGGCATTCCTAACATCTCCTTGTAACTGCTAGTCCAAATAATAGCAATTTTTGTGAGTAAAAGTGAAGGAACTGGTATGAGATCTAGATGCCAGTTTTCATCGAGATCAAGAAAGAAGAAAAAGATTTTTAAAATGTGGACAGAGGAAACCGAGACCAAACTATTACACAGGCTACTAAATAGCTTTAAGTAAAATCTGGCTTCCTTGACTACCTGTCTTTAATTCATAGAAATTGGTTTGTCATCAGATGGAATGTTACTTACAGCTAAAAGAATACTAACAGATTTTGCCACTGTTAATGAAAGTCTTGGATCAACTGCAAGGACTTCTGCTTTTCTCTGCTTCCACAATGGTAGAATCCTGCTTTCTCAAGCAGTGTATTCTTATGGGATAAATGAAAAGTATAATAAAAACTAGGCAAAACATTCATTTTTGGAACAAATCGAGATCTCTCCATCAAATACTTGACCATTTGGTTGTCAGGTCACAGAACTGGACCTTGGTTTGCAATTCTGTCTCTTTCTTTGTCTACATTTTTATTCATTTTAAAGATTTAACTACAGAGATGTCTCCCGTTGTACATTTGTGGAGTTCTTAGCTCACTGTGTCCTCAGTATTCCCTGGGGAATTTAAATGCCACTATCACGCAAACAACCAGCACTTAAATGCAACATGAAACAAACCTTAAGCTGATCTAACCTAACGCTGCTGCAGAAAGAAATGTTTCATCCCACTCACTCTCCTTCACTGCATCACATCCCTCCATTCATCTTCTGTGCAGCAATAGGGCTGCTGCTTTAGCTTTCAAAACTGATGGAAAACCAGTTAATTTGGAGCGTGGATTAGTCATCATTGGAGGAACAAAAAGGGGACCATTTTCAATGGAAGCTCACCGTTAGTTTAAATGCAATGTGGAAATGTATCTTCTTTACCAGGATTTATAGAATTTCCCTGTGTAATTGGCTCAGTCATATCAGCATGCATATTTTAAAACCATGGGTGAGCAAGTATTAAATGAAATTCAATTCCTTTGTTATGGCACGCTATTTTTGTCAAAATCTCACATTTTATCAAAGAAAGAGATCAGACCTCAAAAAGAACAGTTAAATACTAAGTTTTCCAGTTTTCCCACTGAAAAAGCAGTTAAAAAAACAAATCAACTCGGAGAGTTACGTAAGATACAGAGGGCTCCCCTAATGAACATTTGTAACAATTGCTTGAAATTCTAACATCACTTGTAATAGATGTATCAGCTGGTGATTTAAAAGACTTCCTTACACATTAAAAACTACGACCAATATTGTTTTCTGTGCACAGAGATAAACATCCTGCTCAAGAATAGGAGATCATATTTAAAAACAAAACCAAACATAAGGAATAAAAAGCACTCAGTATAGTTCTGAGACACATATGTGGCTGCATTGCATATTCCCTGCCTACACTGACAGTGTGGGAGCTCTGTTAGTCATCTAATGCGCATATTTGCTTGGCACAATGCCTTTTCCTTCTTATGCAGGTAAGAAAGATGATCATCAGTTCACTGCATTTTTACACCTTCATTGCATGTTCATCCTTCGGTATGACCAGGTCTTCACAGTTCAAATTACAAACTTCAGGAGACATACCAAGGCATGGCCCAAAGTCTGGAAAGCTGGTAAGTGTGAAGACAAGAACAGCATTTTAAATTCACATTGCTTAGACTTTTTTTTTGTGGGACATAAAAAAGTGTTTATTTTCAGAATAAGGACCTTCTTTGGACAGTAGAATAATTCAGTTTTACTTTCAACACCAACATAGGCCTTCTTACCATCTAAAGGGGGAATACAAGTTCTTAGCTTGCTTTAACTGTCCTCCTCTGTCTCCATTCTGTACAAAGCTGGAGCAGGATCTGAATTTAGTTTTCAAGTAAGATTATCATAAGATCTCCTTGACCAAACTACAAGAGTAGTAGTACTACAACAAGATACCTGGTAGGTTCACAAAGATCTCATTCTTCCAGCATCCCAATTTTACTTACACCATGTATAACAAATACAAAATGTGCCCTTTTAATAACAAGGATGAAAGAGGAAAGGGGGGAAGCAGAATCTCCAGACATCTCAATATTGCTAGGCCTTAAAGAAGCAGCACTTCTATCTTCCCCTCCTAATGGCTATGGGTGCTGCAAAATATTTTACTATGAGATACTTCATGTTACAATTACTTTGTATAAAATTAACATCACACAGATGTGTGCAAGAACTTCTTTACAGTGAGGTGACGGAGCACTGGAACAGGCTGCCCAGGGAGGTGCTGGAGTCTCCTTCTCTGGAGATGTTCCAGACCTGCCTGGATGCCTACCTGTGCGACCTGCTGTAGGGAACCTGCTTTGGCAGGGGGGTTGGACTCGATGATCTCTGGAGGTCCCTTCCAACCCCTACAATTCTGTGATTCTGTGATATCCAACTCCTTTCTGACACACAAGGGGAGCAATGCTTTCAGGGAAGGTAGTTCAGGCTGTTTCTTAGACAATTTAGTGGTGAATCCACTTAAAACTGACTACTGTATTTACAGCAAGAAGTTTCACATTGCACCTCTTTGCTGCAGAAACTGGCCAGGCCAGCCTTCAAGGGCATTTTGGGATTGCCTTGCAGGACCTGTCCTAAACCCTTCCTTGCACTTTTGAATACCATAGACAAGATGTCTCTGATGTTTATTCTCCAGAGACATGCAAGTTTGGACTTCTGACAGCTGCAGTACTTTGGCATAACATCTCTTCATTGCAATCTGTAGGTTAGTACTTAGCAAAAGGAAACAGCTTTTATAAAGCAGAAGTTCAGAATATACAGGGTCTGCTCTGATCTAAAGGAGCTCTGCCTTTAAGTTTTATGATGGTAAAACAGAAGAAATATGTGGGAAACATCCACTATAATCAACCGTCTCAAGTTAATTAGCAATTAATTTAGTAAGCTACTAAAATCTAGCAAAAATGAACCCTGAGAGATTCTGGTCACAGTCACACTGATGTAAATCTAGATTAACTCCTAGAGAGAATATCAATCTCCATGACAGTTACTTCAGATTTACATCTAGCTCCTCTGAATTTGTGCACTTGTTTTCACAGCCGTGTGGGAGATCTGTCTCAACACAAATCAGCTCGGCTCTCCTGCAGATTCTACAAGGTGCACAGAGTTATATTTCTGTAAAAATCTAACCTCAGTGAAATGGGGAATTAAATTCTCTGCTCTGATGAAACCTCAGCCTCCCACATAGCAGAACAAGCAGCTACAAGTGGTCGTAATGTTCTCCTCAGCAACCCATCTTTGGGCAATAAGGATAATTTCTTTCAGTGGATTTAATGAAAATCAGAAAGCACCAAAATTACTACATTCTTTTGCCTAGGACTCTTATAGGAGAATTAAGAATACCAGATCCACAGAAATGCATGCACAGGTTTCAATCCATTATCAGAACTCTACAAAAATCCAAGAGTCATAGAATCACAGAATGGCTTCGGTTGGAAGGGACCTTTAACCCATCCAGTTTCAACCCCTGCTGTAGGCAGAATTGCTGGCCATTAAATTAGGCTGCCCAGTGCCCCATCCAGCATGGTCTTAAGCATCTCCAGAGATGGGGCACCCACAAATTCTCTGGCCTCACCGTCCTTTGAGTACAGAATTTCCACATAATATCTAACCTAGACCTCCCCTCTTTAAGCTAAAACACATTCTCTCTTGTACTATCACTATCTGACTGTGTAAAAAGTCAGTCTTCCTCCTGATCATAAGCTCCTTTAAAGTATTGGAAAGTCACGATGAGATTTCCCTGGAGCCTTCTCTGTTCCATGCTGAACAGGTTCAGCTCCCCTAGACTGTCTTCACAGAAGAGTTGTTCTAGCCCTCTTCTTCATGGTCTAATCTGGACCTGCTCCAACAGCTTTCTTTCTTGTATCAGGTCTTGATGCAGTACGGCAGATGAGGCCTCACAAAAGGAAAGTAGAGAGGACAGTCACCTCCTTCCATCTCCCTCCTGTCCACACCTCTATTGATGCAGCCCAGGATATAGATGGCCTCTGGGGCTACAAGATACATTTCTGGCTCATGTTTTTTCCCATCAGGAACCCTAAGTCCTTCTCCACAGGGCTGCTCTCAGTGAGTTCTCCTTGTCTATACACATCCAGGATTGCCTCGACCCAAGTGCAACACCTTGCATTTGGCCCTGTTGAACCTCTTTAGGTTCACGTGGGCCCAGTTTTCAAGCTTGTCCTTAAAATCAACTTCCTGTACACATAAAGGAGGTGACTGTCTTCTAGCCATTAGCGTTGCACCAGGTGACACAAATTGCAGCTGCATGTAAGAAATCTGACATGAAAAAGATAATCACTTTCTGCCACACAGTCCTTCTAGCCAGCTCCACTCTGGTCTGCATTCCCACCTCTGTAAAACCACCACTTCCTCCTCCTTTTGTCCCTTAAGCTAACTGCTGGATTAAAATGACATAATGCTTCTTCCCTCCAACACAAATTTTAATCCAAGTAGTGCAGCACTGCTTATGAAATTCAAATTCAGGTAAGCAAATGTTTGTATGCTTCTGGGTAAGGCAGAGTACGGGCCATAAATAAAAAAGGGCAGAGAGAGAAAATCACATGCCATATCCAAGTGCTGTAATTCTCAATTCAACACGATTCCAGAGAGCTTGCCAAATGTTCTGTGGAAACACTACAGAAAAATGCACACTTTTAATAGATAGATTAAATTCATTAAGAACTCTGCATCAAGCTCATTTGCATGACATTTTTTTCTGAAGCAAACAAATCTCCCCATAGCAGTCTAACTTTGACAGAATCAGAGGCATTCCTGACTTCATTCAATCGTCAATTATATTTGCACTGCAGATTCTAACTGCCCCAGCTAGTTTTACCCTCTGCATGAAATGAGCTACCTGGAGACCAATAGCTACTTGGTACTCCTTCACGACCTGACATAAGTGGGATTGACAGCGTTGCTCAAGATGATCCAGTAAGCTCACAGCATGTTCTCTATCCATTCATAAAGATGTTGCAGAGTTCTATTTCATTTTAGATTTATTTTGCCCTCATACACAAAATCACTCTGAAGACTGCTTTGCCATTAAACATTAGTGTGGATTCATGATCTCTCAGCACTAATTCTCCATCAACAAAACAGCTTGATCAGCTTATGAACAAGCATCATGCTAGTAAAGCATATGGCAAGAGGAGAGGTAGCCAAAATTTTCATGGCTCCTAGCATTTGCAGAGTTCAAATAGCATAGGTCCAGTACATTCACAAATCACTCAACCTGCAGTAGTCTGCACAGAAGAACATGTCATCACTAACAAGTTTTTGTTCTGGATAGCATTCTGAAATTTCAAAAAAGTTAAGCTACTTCCATGGTTAATGCTACTAATTTTGGTGAGGAGTGTATTTTGTGTCTATAAAATTGCTTCACAAGGGAAAATGAAGCACTTTAATGAACCCACTCCTCACCGCAAGCCCAAGAGCAAATAGACAAATGGTCCAGTTTTACAAAAATGTTTAGTTCTTTCTGAAATGTTTGAATCAAGTGGCTGGAAAGTATTTGAAAACCAACATCTCGAAAACAAAATGTTAAATTTTTAGGGTGTCACACTTTGAAAGTTAGTACACAATAGGTAGGTAAAGACATATGAACTCACCTACAAATGCACGTTATGTCAGAGTATAGTAGGATGGGTATTTTAAGCATAGCTAATCCAGAATTATTTTGCATCAGTGCATGAAGTTATTTAGAGACAGCTATTGCACAGTGATGTTACATGGATAACCTCTAAGTACAGACTACTGAACTACGCCACAAACAAAAGTAACTCAATGCCTTTCTGAGACATAAAACAATCTAGCTGCCAAATATACTAGAAATAAATTTAATAGCATCCTATAATGCTAATCTCCATTTGCATAAAACTCCTGGGCAGAAACAGAAGTAGGATTTTGTTTGAATCTAAGATCTTGTTTTCTGAACTTAAGTGATCTTCACCAACATGAGACACTAAGTTGACGTGTTACTAATAGTTGATTATGAATAACCTACTTAATTTCTAGAAGACTAACAGGACACTGAGAAGACAGACAAAGCAATCTGTATTTGGACTGTATCTCAGGGACTTCCCCAGCTGACTCATCCTCTTGTCTAAAATACAGCAGAATGATACAACAGATACACGTGTATATTTACTTCCGTGTCTTTCAAAGAAAACAAAATAAAACAGTCTTATGGGAATCAGAATTCCACTGTATAGTATCACAAGATAGACTAAAGGCTGAACTGTGTGCCAATGTGCAAATTGGCATTAAATGCCTAAGATGCTCACCCACAGAGGAGCACACTGCACCCTCGAGAGCCCTTCATTAATGAGGTTACATTTGCAATAGGCTAGTTAAGGTTGTGTCACCATTATAAATCCCTAGTTATATGTCAGCAAAACAATCCCAAAACTTACTGAGTGTGGTGCAGGCTTGAGATGGTAAATGCCCCAGCACTACCCTCAGTGGGAAGTACAAGTGGTTAGCACCCCCCAGAGAATGACAGACTACCTTCAGCAAAATATCCATCTAAATCAGTGGGTCAAAGTACGTAGCTGCTCATGGGGTACGGACCCCACCTGTACATGTGCTGCTATTCTTGATTTACAGAGCTTTACTCTGCTTCCATCACTGGGCTGATTATATGTATTAGTTCAGGGTCAGGAAGATAAGCATTAATAACATCAAACATTATGAAATCCACAATACACATAAGAGCTTCATGCACAAAATATCTTTTGTTTTGAATGGAGCATTTATTTATTTCCCCATGTTTACATTTTCGTATTCATAGATTCTTCATATTGTTCCTTTGATTAGAAACCGCATAGTAGCTCCTACAGTTTCCAATCCCATTGGCTGGAGCCTGTGGTTCTTGGAAATGGGTTGCAATAGTGAGGAGGAAAGGTAGCATTAGGCAATGTTAGTGGATGGAGCAGACAGACATTTCACAACCATCACAGATGCCACAAGGCACTCATCTAGGCTCATTATTACTGAATAGAAATCATACTGTAACTCATAACTTTGCCTTTTACGTATTGATGTATCTCCATCATAAAGTGTAGTGAGCAGGATCTTATTGCACAATTCCTTCCAACAGGCTGAGTTGTCAGCACAGAAAGTTCATCTTAAGAAGTATTTCCATCAGAGATCAGACAATTGTCTATTAGTTTATCAAATGGCATAGTCCTGTACTTCTTGGGTTGAATTCTCCCAGTCTTGGGGTGCCCTCACACCACTGAAGAGAGCAGAACCAATTATGCCAAAGGAGTGAATGCAGCACCACAAATTATCAGTGTATCACTGCTGTATGCGCTTTGGCTATTGCTGTCACAGCCTCAAAAATTAATGAGTTCTCTAAGGAATATACAGATGTAGTACTCAAAGCAAAGGAAGCTGCTGCCAATACTATTCTATTCTCTCTGGTTACTTCAAATCACTTCAAAATGGAGTAACAGGTTTTGCACCACAGCAGAGTATCACAGTCCTTGCAGACAGAAAACCACCAGTGCTAGAGTGCACAGACCTTCATGTTTTACATCTTGCATAGCATCATCATATAAATCCAATCTTCTTCCCTCTATCTGAAATGTTTCTGCCACCATGTTCAACACAAACAAGAATTCAGCTTCATTTTGGGATACCATTCTCAGATTTTCTTGAACCAAGGTTTTTTTTGAAGATGCTAAACACTGCATGGAAATAACGACCTCCATATAATTAAAGGAGGGCTTACAAAGACCTGATTTCTCACTTTTCCTTTTCTACTCAGTGCTTGACAACATGCCCACAGAGACTATATGGCATACACACAGAAACAGTGGTCAACAACACCATTTCTGTTAAGACCCTTCTCCATGGAACTATCTCTCAAAATAGGGCTTTGTTTCTGCATCATATACCTTAAATGTGAATGCCTTGCAGGTGCAGAGGGGAGTAGAAATACCAGACACTGTCTTGCCTTTTCCAGCTCTTTTCATGTCAACAATGCACACAAAAGATGTTGGAAAGAAATGGTTTCAAAAGATTGCCTTCCAATCCCTTTGCTTCCCAAAAATTATTCCCCACATCAACCACCGTCACAAAGACAGACTGACTATCAAAGGCTTAGAAATCCTCAAACAAAATGAATTAAACACTCAGAATTATCCATTCACATCTCCTAAATGCATAAGAGATTACTACAGCAGAGAAGCTTTAAAATTTATACTTATGTAAGGTGTGAGACCTGATCCCTACGAGGAGCGACTGAAGGAACTGGGGATGTTCAACATGAAGGAAAAGAAGGCTGAGGGAAGACCTTATTGCTCTCTTCCAATACCTGAAAGATGCTTACAGCAAGAGCGGGGTTGGTCTCTTCTTACTGGTGACAGGATGTATGGGAACTGTTGACTCATGGCCTGAACCTCTGATGAATCACCTGAGATGAGCAATGAGTCAGCCACAGGAGCACAGGTGAAGGCAATTCACCTGCGCTGCTGGAAAGGATGGAGCCTGGCTCCACCTCTCCTAGACCCATTTAAGAGCTGGCTACCAGAAGGGAAGGATCTCTTAGCCAAAACTCTCTTATTTCATAATTATAATATCTATATATTCATTAATTATACACTGGACAAGGGGAAATAGCCACAAGTTTCATCAGGGTAAGTTTAGGTTGGATATCACGAAACACTTCTTTACAGTAAGGGTTGTTGAGCATTGGAATAGGCTCCCCAGGGAGGTGGTTGAGTCACCATCCCAGAATGCATTTAAAATCTGTTTGGATGTGGTGCTCAGGGACATGATTTAGCAGAGCGTTGTTAGAGTTAGGGTTGTACAGGTAGGTTGTGGTTGGACTTGATGATCTTTAAGGTCTTTTCCAACCTGAGCAATTCTATGATTCTAGGACAAGGGACCATTATAATGTAAATGACTATGATTTGTAATAACTGCTTCAAATAGCCTGACTTGTCAGGAAGATCTCAGTGCTACTCACCTCTAGCTTAGGTAACTTAATGAATATCAACTATTAAAATCATGCAGCAACTGAAGCAAAGAAAGACAACAATCACAAGTAGACACAAAGTGTAAGTTCAGTATTTCAGGAACTGACCTAGAAACAGTTGGATGGATCAGTGCAACCATTTCTTGGATCAATACTGGCCTAAAGAAGATAATTCTGAATAGCCACTGTGACCTGCTAAGTAAGGGAGGATGACATCCATACGGATCAGTTGCAAAAGAAACAAAAATCAGAAGCAGATTTTACATATATGGCAGTGGTGACCACCAGCTCATTTCATTTCATGATAAAGTTCCTTATAAGCAAGATGTCAGGTTCCATCCTGTTCAGTCCACCAATATTGACAAGGAAATATCAACAGTCAGCTCATTGTCTGCTAATAATATTCTAGCCCCTAAGACGTTTCATCCCAAGGATACTGAACGTCATAAAAACAAAGTTCAACACAAGCACTCCTCAAAAGGGATTTTTTTTGGTCCAAATCCAAGTGAGGTCCACAAACTCCCAGAAGAGAACCTTGCTTAAGGAGAAACACAAAACATGTTGTAGATAAGAGGGCTAAAGAAATAAACAGAACCACAGAATCAGACCCTAATTTAAATCATGGTATTTCCTTAATTCGGTAGCTATAAAAAGCCACCAAAGCTCACTTCCCCCAAAATTCAGGGTAGTTGGCATGTCATCTACTGTGATAATGCAACACATAAGGACTAAGAAAAAAATACCAATATATTTGAGGGAGTTGCATGCAATAATTTCTATATAATCTGCGTAGATCACATCATTACATATTGTTCCCAATTATCTGGGGCATGTTCATCTTCTGGCCATCACACATTGAACCCCTCTGATTTTTACCTTATCTGATACAGGTAATTAGTTCTCCAGTGGTTTTGAACTTCCCTGTAACTTTTCCCCAACACTAGCTTGGCTATTTGTTTCTGCTGAGACACTTGCTATTGATTTTATGCTAAATACAGAATACTCCCAGCTAAGCTCTTCACTCAATTTATTGGTAATGTGATGCACCTTCAAATATTACTAACATAGGTGATAATACAGCTTCCAGAGAAAAGCACCTACCTTCATGCTTGGGATAACATTAAACAGAAACTGCTAATCTGAGAAAATGAGATGGGTGAAGAAGACACTTTGGTTTGAAACATTTGTGGCAGAAGCTTATTGAGCTCTTTGTGAGAGAAAGAAATACACGGCTAGAAGAAACGACAGACCCGGATGGAAAGAGCGAGAGCTATCCACTGAGCAGCAGAGGTTGGTATAGTTTGAAAAAATTAAGCAAAAAAATTGAATGGACACAGCTAGGTGACTGCACAGCTCACTGGAAAAAATACCTACTTCTAAGGACAAGAAGTCAGCTTGGAGATCTGCTCTTAGTTTCTACTTCAGTATCAACAACCCAGAGAGCAAGCAGGGTATCTTCATAAAACAAGTTCCCAAATGACAGCAGGCACTATTCCATCTAGCTTTGGGCTCCCTACTCTTCCCAGTGTCATCAGCAATCTCACAGGTACAGATTTACAAATCCACCAGATAAACACGCACCAGTAGGCTGTGACAAAGCACACTAAAGCCACAGATTGTGTCATCTGGACCCAATTTTTAAGGTAACTTGCCAAGCAGAAAAGAACCTTTTCCAAACCCTGGGTACACAGGTAACTGTCTCCTCTCAGCACTATGCCTGAACCAGTATCTCACCACTGACAACTTTTGTGTTTAAACATCTTTATGTAATGTTAAAGTCATACCCAAGATTAACACAGAACATCAGTTCTCAATTTAATCTAACACATACAAATATAACGTAATGTTATCCATTCAAGGATAACAGACTGTGAAAACTGATGTTCCGAGCTGCACAGAATATGCTGCAGATAAAATATTGCTGTTTAATTGCTGATTCTCTCATTATCTAGCATCACTACAAAACTATACAGCAGCGAGCCTCCATTTGTGATCCGCTGCCCACTGACAACATGCAGAACTATGGCAAACAGCCAGCACTATATTCAGCAGCAAGCTCTACTACAGATTTCTACTACATTATTTCCAACCCAGAGTTTGAAGGACCAGGGTGCTGGAGAGCATACAGAAAATTCAAGGTAACATTTTTTTTTTCCTAAAAAGTCCAGGACATATGCTGCTTTTCATGCTGTTTTAAGTTCAAAATAAATGAAAACTTACAAATAGTAATTCCTGCTTCAGTTGGAAACAACACAATTAAGCACCCAGAGATGTTATAAAACATGACACATGCTTGCAATAAACTTACACAAAGAATAGAGCCCTAAAAGGTCTGAAAACACAGTTTAAGACAATAAATAATAGGTTAAAATACACACAGAATTTGGCACCCAACTGTTCACATGTATCAGAACAAGTTAGGTATTATACGTTTCCCTCTTTAACTTAAAGAAAGTGTTATTATTTTAATGATGTGGTCCTTCTAAATGAAGCACGGAAACAATCATGAGCAGAATAAAGTAGCCATTACATTCTTTTCAGTCATGGGATTTGTTACAATAATTCACAGATCTCCCAAGTTTCATAACAACATAGTCACATCTGCAGTTTCACAGAAAGGATGTCTGTGCCAACATTTCATCTTACGAATGTTTTCAAACTCTGATTACCATATTTAGAAGAGAACTGAAACAAACCAATTAAGTTATTCCACCTCTCTGGTTTGCTATTCTCAAACTTAAAGAGCAAGTGGTTTTTGGTCAGAGTAACAGAATGGTGGCTGTGATCTGCACTAGCAAGGGAATGCTTTACTCCTAACAAAGACTGATACAGCCAAGCTCCAGACTGGTAACATGCACCATTACTGAGATGGAAAATGTTGGAACGCATGCCTTTGGAGTACTGAATAGTAGAGCAGATGTTTTGTAAAAGAAAATAAATAAATCTACCTGTACTCAACACATCAAGGTGCAGGAAGGAAGCAGCAAATCTCTGTTCTTAAAAATAAAAGGGTTTTCTGGAATCTTCAGAAAAATGTAATTCTCCAACAGAAAGAAATGAATGCTTTTCTCAGAGCCTCTGGGTTATGCTAGAAAAAAAAATTTAGTTTGCTTACAAGTATATTAAAAAAAAAACCACACTTCTGTTTTTTAGTTGTTTGTAATTCAGTGAACTGACAATAAATTTAAAAGCAGCAACACCTGTCCAAGGGAACACCTCATACAACATCTTTGAGAGAGTAGTGGTCAGAGAGGTTGAACCAAGGTGCCAGGCTTCTTCTAATTGTCCCTACCTAAACAGCATGGCCTAAATCTTACAAGAGTGGAGACAAATTAAATTTCAACATGGTAAGGACATTCATGGCCATTAGCAAGCCTGCAGGAATCTGCCTTATCATTCATTTTATGGAAGTGTGCACCTGTACCCAAAATACTACAGAGATGCAGACTGGCATGAATGACTGAGAAACAAAGGAAATGTACTGAGGCTAGTTTTCCTATGTATCTTTTGAGCAGGTAGCTACTCAAGAACAGAACTGTAAGAATAACTCCCAAAGTAGCTGCATGAAAAAAGTTTTTAGCGCTTGCATGTTGTCATGACTGTTCCATGACAACTGTCAGCTTACACTCCATGGACTGACTGTGACAAATTGATTTTCAGAGAACAGCTGGGAGAAGTGAGCAGACTCAAAGGACTGCGTTGTTCCTCACTACTTTTCTCAACCTCTCCTCTCCCAGTCCTCTTATCATACACTGACGACCACCAATCTGCACAGGAACTTGGCTACAAAACACAACTTCTCTTCAAGACTGAAATTAGGCAAGCTTCTGCCTGACAAAAAAAAAAAAAAAAAAGTTGGTTACAACTGTCCTTTTAACACACCTCAGCTTTTTAAATCCTGTCTTCCAGATGTATCTAACCTGCTATTATACTAGAAAATTATGTATTATTTGTTTAGCTATTATACTCCAATGCAGCCTTCCCCTTATCTCACATCCTTAAAGAAGTCTGTAATGCTGTTTGTTGCTAAATATCTCCTGCCATTGAAGCAGCAAGAAGAGAAAGAAGATAGCAATTGGAATTACCTGCTTTTACTGACTGCGAATCACCTTTGATGCAATGGAAAGAACAGCAATGACAGCAGAGTAGAGAGGTCCTAGGCTGCAGCAAGTGAGATTTTGCTCAAATGCAGCAGCTGTAGACACAGGAAAAAAAAGGAAAGAAGCTGTTTACCTGTAGAAGGCTTCAGGTACACAGAGATCTTCAGCTAAACTCCTTTATCTCCACTGCCAACCCTTAAATGAGGTCTGGGAAGGGGTGAATCCTGGCTCCACCCCTTCCAGTCACTCTGGTGCTTTGCATACACCTGAGCTTCCCTAGGTTGGCCCTGCCTTCCCACCAGGTGCTCAATCACTGCTTCAGGCCATGGCTTAGCATTTCTGCTACATCATCTGTCACAAAAAATACTTATTTATAGCACCTACAAGATACAGTGCAGAACAAAGGCTCCCCAACATGCAAAATTCTAAGCTTACTTTTTCAGTAGTTTTCCTTTCATATAACAATTCCTGATAAAGCTCTTTGCATCTTTATAAAATGTTGCACTTGTATTTCCTAGCAAATTTGAACATGCCACTAGAGACTACTGATACTGCAGGTGTTACAAACAGAGCATGTTCTCCTATTGAAGGGAGCAGCAACTATCTGTAGGGAAAAAATGTTTTTCTCGGTAGAAACTGCTAAGAATGTTACTTTCTGGAGTGAGAAGTTAAGGAAAAATGCAATAAAGCCTAATTTGGAAAGCATCAAGATGGACAGGGTTGTATACACGCAACTGAATTTCATATTAAACTTCAACTTAAGAAAGAATTCACAAATAACATTTAGTAGTAATCACAGCCTCAGGAATTAAATATTTCCAGTGTAGCTTCTTATAAATAGTCCACAAATGACTCAGTTTGGAAAGGCAAAACATTTTGTTACAAATAGCCTGGAATCTGTAGCCAAAGCCATTCCTATAACCCTGGTCTCTAAGACTAGTGAGATTAAAAAGCCACCAGCACTCCAGTGGTTTTCCTATGCCTTCACTGCACACAAGGCAAAATACCAACCAGAAGTCAAAGCTTTCAAACAGCAGACGTAGCTAGCGTGGCATTAAAAGGTTATTAAGTCTCTAGAACAAATCTGTGTGTGAAGTAATGTCAGGTAGTTCTCTAACAAAAGAGATGTTTTGAATTTCCAAATGCATTGGTTTATAATACCTTGCAAGGCTTACTGGTTCCAACATGAGTGGGAAATAACTATGATACTGATATTCAAGTTGCTAATAGCATTAATTGGAATTGGAATGGTGTAAAATGGATTGGTTATGGTTCCTGTTGAGTTATGTTTGCTACTCACAGAATCACCTTTCTGAGACCAATAAAAATGCTCCATACTGCCAGCTGACTGTCTGCAAGCATGTCTAACATCAGTGTTAAACGAGAGATGAAGAATGATTAAAAAAAAAAAAAGAAAAAGATTTAGCTCATCAGGAAACCATTAACTTTTCCCCATGTAAGACAAAGTATCTCCTCCTTGGACAAAATTAGGTCAGACTCCAGTCACTGACACAGAACCATATGGATGCTCTGGATTAGAAAAAGCAGCTTCAAGCTCAGACTTCAGAGACTCAGAAGTGTGAATACTTCTGCTGTACTACTAAGAGGTGTGAAATGTTTAAGTGTCTAAAGACAAACAAGAAAATGATATGCAAGACAAATTGGCTCAGAGAAGTAAAACCCAACTTTGAGACCTATGTTGAGAAGAGGGAAACTGAGGCCTTACGAAGAAGGAAGCATCTGGCTGCGAGGAATGCTATGAATTCAATGGCACTGTTGGTGTTTGGCTTTAGTTTGTCGTGTGGGATTTTTTTGTCTGGAGTACAGCCTCCAGAGTGAATGACACAAAACTGAAAGCGAAGATCCCTGTCTTCCTCCATTTGCTTGGCTGCAGTCAGCACACAAGCTGTAGGATCAACCTTGGGTAAGAATCAGCAGTGCTAAACACTAGGACTCATTGGCCTGCTAACAGACATCTGCATGACTAAAGTCCAGTGGAAGGAACCCAAAGCATTGACTGGGAGATATATAGAAGCAATAAAATAAACATTCCATTTCTCTTCACGCTCTCCTTGAAGTGAGGTATGCATTCATCCAAATGATTTCACTATCTGAATTCATTTAAGTTGTTTAACTTCAGTCACAACGAGAGTATGTTTTTATTCACAGGCCAATTTCATACTTCACTGACTTAAGATCAGAGACTAGTGTTACTTCAGCATCAGTTCTGCAGTATCTAGTTCTTAATGGCACATCACAGACAATACCTTTAGCTGGACTCCTTGAAAAGGCACACAGAGAATTGGCAGGATTGACGTAGACTAATTTCTAACTCAGTAAATATGCATTTCAAGAAGTAATGAGTTTCCCAGTTCTCTTCTTCATTATTCATAAAAATGCATCACTACCTGTAAAATAACTGTTCTACCATTATCCACCAGACACAGATACAGTACAGAGGAGTGGATATTAAGAGGACACGTAACCTAGACTTCATACATTGGTTTCACAGATAAAAATATCTACCTTTATCAAAGCACATGTGCTTTGAGGATTTTCATGCTTTTGTTACAACTCATCTTGCATTTGTTTTGTTTGCTTTTTTCCCCTCTCCTCCAGGTTTAGACACAATTTTCCCAACTTCTACAACCATACATGGCTACACTATAATTTATGTCTAAGAGTTTAATTGGGGTAACTACTAGAAGAGTAGTTGCACGATTTCGTTTTCCACATCTTGTTCTGTAGAAAGGTGTGTACATACAATAAATAAGCTTGGTAGCTAATAGTAGTAAATTTCCATACAGAAATCAGTTCTCCATTTCTCACCAAAAACATTATTTCCTGCATCTCTCGTTGTCACATGTGAATAAAGGACAGGATTTGCTCTCTGCCTACTGCTAAATAGAAACACACTCTGCAAGACTGCTTATTGCATTTAAATTTCTTAAAAGAACTGTGATGAAGGTAAAAGTAGATGGAAGCCTGAGATGTGATACTTCCACTCTCTGAAACAGAAAGAAACTAAGTTTGTTGGACTTGCAGTTCCCAAGAAAATATCTATTAATACTGATTTTCCTCCCCGGTTTTAGTTATCTATCTCATATCTGAGAAGTATAGTGTTATTTTTGTATTTAATGTCATAGTGCAACCATGTGATGTACTTTAAGTGTAATTGTCAATAATCTACCTTCCAGACCTCACCTGTTCCCTAGTGACAGATCCCTATACTGCAAAAAGTCTCAGTTGTAACAAAAGACTTCGCAAAGCTTTGGAAAATTCACATGAAATATTTTGTATGTTTCATAGCACTGATGATTTCATGACTGATGGTAACTACAGGTTCCAAACAGCCTTCTGCAAGTAAACCAGTTCATTAGGAATACAGAGTTTCAGAAATGGAGACTCCTTTAATAAATTCAGCCATGTTGTAAAGTTTACATCAGCAACTTCCTAGATGTCCTAGCAGCTCTAAAAACAAAGTAGCAGAAAAATGATGGGTGCAGATCTCAGGCTCAACAGGATGAATCAACTCTACTTCCTCTCATGGAAAGGGATTCAGTTCTCATCTGTGTAGAGAGAGAATCTGACCCACTGAGGAAAACCCAGTTTGTTTATAGCCATATCAGCATACTCCAAAAACCCAAACAAGTTTGCATAGGTCCTGAAAGCAGACTGTAACCCACCATTAAGTTTTCTGAGTGCAAAAATCTCTTGTAACTTAAAGACATCTAGCCTTTGTCAAGACTTACAATTTCAGACTATATTATGGTGTCATCTTGCACTGCCAGAGCTCTATCCTCCATCAGCTTCTTCAAGGAACATTCTAACATTCTTATCTTGCACAAAACCGCTGTCTTCAGAGTTCTGGGTTCTCGTCAGCACTTTTAATGAAACATGATCTGTGGACAGAGTGAGCAAAAGAACAATTCTAGTAAGATATAAATTACTCACAACTTTGAATTCATGAAAACAGAGTGATTTAAGAAAACAGAGAGTTAACTCTAGCTTTGTCATAGCTTATACACACGGATATACTTCAGCAGCATCACTATGGGCAAAACTACTGGGATGTCTGCATTTAGGAGCTCTCAGTAACCTTTCACTGAAGATTTCAAAACCCATTCAAACCTCTGGTCTGTCTGAACGATCAGCTTTGTACAAAGGATTATGAAAATAGGTAACAACCTAAACAAATTAATGCGCATAAAACGTAATACATTTGATTAGCTCTTTTTCAACAACTCATTGCTATGCAAACCCAGCATCATATGCATTATTTGTAGAAAAAAAGGTCTAAATAGACTTATTATACAGCAGTGTTTGTTGGAAGGTATTTATCTGATGTTCTACAACGAGGATCACTGTCTCCCTTTAATTCAAGTGAGTTATTTATACCTGAAGGATGAAATTATGTCAAAACCAAGAATTACTGCTAACGCATGCAGTGGCATCTACATGTCAGCTTTGTTATAAAAATGCTGAAGGTTGCACTAACACTTCTAATGATAGGAATGGTAGCAAAATAGTCAAACTGGTTCTATACCATCAACATAGTGTGAAGAGCCAAAAAACTGCCTAAGCTCCACAGTAGGATTAAGAAATCCTGTTGTGTTCCAGAGACATTGGAGACCACTGTCTTTCCTGCATATCATGGCTCACCTACTACATTTATAAGGACCCAAAGATGCAAACCCCGCCGCGTGCCGTCTGCCTGACACGAAACAGGTGAGCAAATACCTCAAAGGTAAGGGATTTTTGCTTCCTTTTTTGCCATTTTGAGTCACTTCCTGCTGTTAGATTGAACTTATTTATCAAACCAATATATAAGCAGGGCCTGAAGGATGTACTCAGTATCTCCTCCGGCCTTGCTTTGCTAAAAGCTAACACAAGTCTTCAGTTCATGACTTTCACTTGCATGTTTCATTCGCAAGGAGTCTCAAACATCCTCTGAAGTAGAAACATGTTATATTCAAAAACTAGAAATAAATTCTTCATAGATTAACCACAGAATCTCTATCTCATCATAAATTGACCCTAGGGTCACATCAGTCATACTTGACTGTGGTCTATGCAGAAAAAGAAGCTAACCTAGGAAGAATTGCAACAAAGAATTCTCAGCAATTTCAGCAAGGATGAGATTTCACTGTGAACTTTTTTAAAAAAAACAAAGATATCAATCAGAAAACCTCTTCTAGAAAACCTACAGGCTGTAAGACTCTACTGCCTCTTCTTTCTGATTCAGCAGCACACAGGTCAAAGCCATTTGGTTGAGCAGCCAACAATCAACAAATCCTGGGAAAAATCACCTTTGGTGAGGTTTGCAGACAGCTTTACAGGTGAAACCAAGTAGGTAGAATTCTTTAACAGAGGATGTGACAAATGAACTCATTTTATTCTGCAAAGAGAAATTTCTTAATTTGTGCATTAGCTTCACTTCCTCTCTTAATTGAACTTAACTGTCTTGCATATCTAATCTCTTCTCTTAACAAGCCCTGAATAGAGCAGACACCACAGAACTAAATTCTTGCTTCCAACAGTCCGACTATCTGAGGGACTTAAAGCTCTATATTTGACTGATGTTTTATACAGAAACAAAAGGAGTCACAGGATTTTTTCCTCACCCCTTCTTATGCTACAAGTCAGTGTAATTTCCCCTGCTGCAGCAACATCTGCCTTTCCAGGTAATGGAAAGCATCCTACTGCCTGATGGAATTTTGAGATCCCAGGAAAACAAAACAAACCCCAACCACCACCAAAAAAATAAAAAAATCCATAAATGCTAAGCAACTCCTCTTCCCTTTCTGGCTTTTTTTTTTTTTTTTTTTTTTTTTCCTCCATAGACAAACAAAACCAAAACTAATACAATTCTTCCTAAACATGAACTGCATGCCAAAGTGGAAAAAAAACCCACAAAAGAAAACCCTTCCATTTCAAAGAAGTTTAGGTATGTTCACGCTGAATGCATTCATTTGCTCTCCTGCTTTATACATTCATATTAGAAGACACATCCTATAAACACTCAGATTGACATTTCTGTTGTGCCTTCTATATTGACCTCCTGAAATTGTTGATCTTGTCATTTAGAGGTTTCTGTTCTAGTTTTACAAGCATGGCATCCAGTTGACAACTCTGCACCATAATGAAAAACATTTTAAAGCTCAGCCCTTAATCCATAAATGTAATGCAGAATGAGAAGTTAAAAAAGAAATCCACACAGACAAAAACGCAGCAAAATACTACAAAGATTCACAGAATGGCCTGGGTTGAAAAGGACCACAATGCTCATCCAGTTCCAACCCCCTGCTATGTGAAGGGTCGCCAACCAGCAGACCAGGCTGCCCAGAGCCACATCCAGCCTGGCCTTGAATGCCTCCAGGGATGGGGCATCCACAGCCTCCTTGGGCAACCTGTTCCAGTGCCTCACCACCCTTCGTGTGAAAAACTTCCTCCTAATATGTAACCTAAACCTCCCCCTGTCTCAGTTTAAAACCATTCCCTCTAGGAATGCCCTATAGGATGCACACAGCAAAAATCATCTCCAAGTGCTTGAGAAAACAAATCAACCCCCAAAACGCTTCTTCTGCACACGCAACGCTTACGATGTCAGAACAGAGGACGACACGGCCGCACTTCGTTTCAATCTCTAACCCCAGCACGCAACGCAACCCCCGGCTGCGAGCGCTGCCCAATCAAACCCTTTCGCAGCCGTAATTCTCAGCCCAGCTCTCGGGGCGCACATGCAGCCGCCTCCCGCTGCAGCAGCCGGCGCCCCGCGCTCCGCTACCAGCCGCGCCGGCCCCGCGCTCTGAGCGCCGCCACTCACCCGCCAGCTCCGGGACGGCGCGGCGAAGCTGTTGCTAACATCCGGCCGGAGCGAACTCACGGCCGCGCTCGTTTCGAGAGCAGCCTCTCCGAACCGCCCGCTCCTTCCCGAGCGAGCCCCTCCCCCGCCCCGCAGCCCCCAGCCCGTCAGCGGGGCCGCCGCCGCCTCTCGCCCCTCCGCGTTCCTTCCTTCCCCGGAACGAAACGGGAAGCGGCCGACGGAGAAGCGCCGCGCAGCCTTACCTCCCTTCCCGGCCTCGCACCTCAGGTGCGGAGGAAGCACAAAGGCAGAGCCGCTCGCTGCGGCGGGGCGGGGTCGGCGATCCTCTGAGCGCCGCGCACCCCCCGCCCCGCGAAGCCTTCAGCCCCGCAGCGCGCAGCACCCGCCGCTCAGCGCCCGCCCGGAGCCGCTACGGCCATTGAAGCCGTCACGACTTGCCTCGCGCCTCTCCCCGCTGCGGCGGCCCCTGGCAGACACACGTACACACGCGCGCGCCGCCGGCGGCGCGGACCCCTCCGCCAGACAGGGGCGGGGGGGGGGGCAGGTGCCGATAGCGGGCGAGGAGCCGCCTCCCCGCAGCCCCCCCCAACGCGGGCCGAGAGGCTCTGCGGATGCCCCCGGGAAGAGCCGCGAGGCCGGCAGGCAGCGGCAGCGCCGACAGAGCTTCCCCTTGCCGGGGAAAGCTGGTCCCCTCCTTCTCCCTCGCTCGCCTTCTTCGCAGCGCGGCGGCTGACTGACAGCGAGCCGCTCGGCGGCCGCCCACGCGCACTCCTGTTTTCACTCGCTCGGAGAGAGAGGGAGATGGCGAAGGAGAAAGCATGAATGAAAGCGGCAGCCGGGGGCAAGCCGGCGCTGCCGCGGTGAGGCCCCGCAGCCGGACGCGTCCTCCGCTGCCCGCCGCGTACGCTGAGCCCCGCGCGGATGTGGCGCGGCTGCAGACTCGGTGCCCACCTCGGGCGCCCGTAGCCGCCCCGTGCGCGAAGGGCGACGGCGTCCTCCGGGCGCCGCGGCTGGCCGCGCGCTTTGCAGCGGAGGTGGCCGCCCCTGCCAGCCGCGTTTGGCGGGAAACCGCCCGTGGGGAGAGGGCAGGTGGCCCTCAGAGCGGGCTGACCGAGGCTGAGGGGTGGGCGCGGAGGCCCGCTCCTCATCGATGAACGCCCTTCTCCTGCACAAGGCAGTCTGTTCCAAACTGACAAAAAACCCAACACCTGGTGCCTGAGGGGCCTCGTCCTGGTGTGATAGGAAGGAGAAAAGGATGCCAAAGATATACGTTCTCTTGGTTTTTCCAGTGATAACATGGTGCTGTGGGGCAGCTGCTTCATAGGGTTGGTCCTCAGAGCGGCCAACTCTTAAAAGGCTGTAACTCATAAAGCACGTACATCTCAACCTGTGGCCGGAGAGCAGAGTTATCCACATGCTCCATATTGTTGGCACTGGTTTGTGGTATGAGCTTTATGAGGCTGGTTCATCACAGGATTCAGCATGCAGGCAGTGGATGCCCACCAAGTCAGTGCCACAGCTCTTGCCCCATGACTCTGGGATCAGGTTCTGAGACGTCTCACATCAGCATGCCCCCACAAGTTTAACACCTGCCAGAAAACTTATTTCAGCCCAACTTTTACCCTCTAAATTCAAAATCAGTTTGGGATTCCTGCGTGTCTCAGTAACTTCATTTTTTAAGTGTTGCATTCCTGAAAACTGAGCTCATGACAAAACATTGTCAAGTCCTTTGCTGTAGAATAACAAATGCAAGATAATTTAGATGGGTCAGTGCATCTCTGTATCTTTCTGTTTTATGAGGCTCTTCTCTTCGTGCTAATAGCCCAATATGACTCACCTAGAGCACGTATCACAGCCACAGCTGTTGTAAACCTTCTTCTGAGTCAGAGAATGACTTTATGACCCAGAATTCTGGCAGCGAGTACTATCCCAGTGATTTTCCCAATTAAGAGAGTACTGCAAGTCAGTATCAGTGCAGGGTGAATCAGAGTTTGATACAAGAGACAAAAGTGGACTCCGCTCTCCCCTTCCAAAACTCAGTAGCATGAACTCCTCCTAGAGTTGAGAAAGACTCATGTGGAACAGGGATTTAGCTCTCCTGAGTCCCAAATGCTCCAAGCTACTGTACCAGCCATCTGCCACTCACTGCACAGAGTAGCGCATAGCAGCTCTACACGATGGGCAAGCAGCAGTGAGAAGTTGAGGGATAGCATGACTCAGATGGTTTTGAAATTTGGGATTCTAAAATTTGGCTTCCCTGTGATCTGCCAACTGCTTGCTATACAGAATATGTTGTGATCAACTGGCCAGCTATTTTCCCCTCCATTTTCAAAAGAAAAGGGGCCAACCTTTGAGATCAGGTATAGTGCTGAGCCATAAGGGCAAGAAACAGAGATTTTTTTCTTTTTTTTAACTTCATGTTGATAAGGGTAAATCAATGTTACAGGTGTAAACTCAGTACAGGTTTTAGCTTTATGACAAGATAAACTGTAGCAATTAGGCAGATGAATATGATGGGAAAGGCATTACAACAAAGGTGTGATATCAGAGAGACTAGCATGATAGAAATGTACTATAAAGGAAGAGAAGATGATTGTTCACCCTTATCAGGTTTCAGGTTTATATGGAAAAGTTCACTGAAGAGAGATCTCCAGAAAGAAATCCTTCTCTAGGAGCAGTCAGCCTTTAGCTGAGGTCTAGGAAAGGTACAGCCAGGCTCCACCCCTCCCAGTCACACAGATGAATTGCCTTCACCTGTGCTCCCAGGGCTGACCAGGTCTTTTTCCTAGGTACTCAATCAGTGTTTCAGGCCATGACTCAACATTTCCCATACAATAAACACACTAAGTTGAAGGTATTCCCTGGGTTTTGCAGTAGTAAAATGTCTTATTTTCCCTATGTTTCACTTTCAGCAAGGCAGATAACCTGTGCTAGCAACCACGCCTTAACACCAGCCCAGTTTTCCTTAGAGTTAAGAGCAAGAAATGGGGAATTACAGATGCTGACCTTCGTGGGCTCCCCTCTCCTCTCCTCCCCTCTCCTCTCCTCTCCTCTCCTCTTCTCTTCCTGGGTTTGTAGTTGAGAGAGAAGGAATAGTTTTGTTGCACAAAAACTTTCTTTAAATGCCAAGGCAATGCCCTCAGAAGAGCAATGAGTTTTTCACCTGCAGCTCCCGTGTTTTCTTTTGCCACTCTCAGCTGTTCATTTTAAATAGAGAAATAGTCCTGTTCACAATGTATCACATAAAATAACACAGTTCCCAGTGGATTTTTGCTGTCTTGGGAGAAAGTAACTCTTCATAAATAATGTAACAACCCTGGTTTCCTCTCATAAATAACTAATTTCTTTCAAAATAGCAAAGCCTGGTGCATTTATCTGGCCATGTTGATAAGTTTGGGTTGCATCCATTTTATTTTACCTTGCTAGTTTAAGGAAACATTAGTTCTGCTTCCAGTGGGAAGAGTCCAGTGGAACTTGGCAGGCTCCTGCTTTTATTTTCCCTCTCATGGGATCATCAGCATATGTCTTATAAACAGGACAGATCTCATCCCAACTAGAAGTGACAGAGAAAGAGGCTGAAGTTCATCATACATTGATGAAAGAAACATTTCTATCTTAGCTCAGCAGTGCTTCATCAGGTATATGAGGTCATACAGAATACCTTTCCAAATTGTATTAGGGACAGCTTACATCTGGCCTAAAACTCAGGCTACCTGTACCATTTTGGTTCTGCCCTGAGGTGAGGCAACAAAGAGGTGAAGGAGATGGACTTACTGTGTCCAAGTATCGAACTGTCAAAATCAGGTTATTTGGTCATGGAGGTGTTTTTTTGTTGTTGTTGTTTGGTTGTTTGGTTGGTTTGGTTTTTCTATAAATCTATTCCAAAAAAATCATGAAGTATTGCATTCATAGCTAAGTTTATTTTGATCTATGTCCCACTAGGTCTGTTGTATTTTTTATTACAATACCTTTTATTTATAAAGGCAGATAAATGTTCATAGAATCAGACAGGATGCATCTAAGAATGCTAAGGTAGTGGCTTATGTCAGTACAAAGTCAGTCTCTCCTATCTTTGAAATATTGTGGCAACTAAGAGAGACCCCAGGAGAAGGGCAAACGTGATGCCCATGTGAAAAGGAGAGGAAGGAGGAAGATTTGTGGAACTGCAGACCGGTCAGTCCATCAGTTCTTGGGAAGCATGTGAAGGAAAATCACCTGGAAGAAATTTCTAGGCAAATAAGGGAGAAGATGGTGACTGGGAGCATTCAGGAAGACAAACAGTACCTGACTAATCTGATGCTCTTATACAACAAAAATCGAAGACCAAGAGGACAGCTTACTTTGACATTAGCAAGGCTTTTGACTTTGTCTCCTATAGCATCTTTACAGACGCTTGTGGAGGTATGGCATGAAACATGAGCTTTCAGGTGAGTGAAAAATTGAGTCCCAGGGCTCAAAAGGCAGTGATCAGAAAGTCAAAATTTATTCAGTAACTGGTTATAAGCAGTGTTCTCCTGGGAATATTGCTGCTAAACACCTTCTTGAGGGTATGGAATATAATCGCATTTCCCAGATGAAACAAAAGTAGGGAAGCAGTCTGTAGGCTAGAGGATGGGGCTGCCTTTTAGAAGGACGTCAAGATGATGGGAAATGGGCTGACAGATTTCATGATATTCTGCAGAGGCTGATGCAAAGCTTTGTGCTGTTATGATGTAGCAGTCATGGCCTGAAGTAGTGATTGAACAGCTGGTAGGCAGGCAGGGCCAATCCAGGGGAGCTCAGGTGCATACAATGCACCTGAGTGATTGGAAAGGGGTGGAGCCAGGATCCACCCTTTCCCTGACTTTTTTTTTTTTTAAAGTTTTAGCTACCTTCTGGATGTAAAGGAACTGTGGCTGTGTTTGCAGAGAACTACACTGAAAACTGCTATAGGTTATCTAGAAAAGCTGGATGCTCAGAACTTAGCTGGACATTGCCCTGAGCAAACTCATGTTTGGGTTCAGCTTTTTAGTAGGAGTTGAACCAGGTGGCCTCCAGAAGTCTCTTCCACTCTGAATTATTCTCTGGCTTTAGTGAGTCTTTGCAATTAGTCTCTGGCGATGTATTTGTGTACTGTTGTGTTTGTTTGTTTTTTGTTTTTCCAAGAAGGGAAAATAAGGCATGGAAGCAGGAGAGCTGCTTGAAAGAGTGGGGTAGAAATGTCAGATAGTAGCTCCAAAAAAATTAAATTTAATTTAAAAAGCTGCAATGGAAGCTTTGTGCCAAAAGCTTTAGGAAAACCTATGCAGTGGATTCTGTTGGAGGAAGAAGCAAATACATGTGACCCATCTAACCATCTGCAGGAATCTAGCTGTGTTAATGTGAAAGTGTTTCGTTAAACAGGCAAAATATGGGAGCTTTATACAGGTAAATTTGCTCCTCCTTTTTTCAGTACCCTCGTCTTCCCCTCTGACCACTTTTGTTCGTATCTATATGTATAATCCAAATCAACATAGCTTTACTGAAATGAGCAGAACTATGCCACGCTTGTTTTGGTAAAATATGAAATTAAAATTAGAGTTGTTTTAGCACAGTGAATGTGGTAGGAGCATAAGGGAGAAATGTGACTAAAAATAATGTTTGGGAAATATATATAGCAAAATGAACAAACAAAATGCAATGAGTCATGTCCAGTGGTTCTTGCAGTAAAGGAAAGTAGAGCTTCTCTGGGGAAACTAATTGGGAATAACTTTTGCTTATCTGGAGCTGCCTTCTGGGTGTAGCTTTCTGGCATGCCTGTTTGCCCTGTAGCCATAGAGTACACCAACCCTGGGGGGACAGTACTGGCATTCACAACTGTTGCACTGATGTTAGCATAAAATCAGAACTAATTTCTGAGTTGCCAGTGTTCAGGAGAACTCAAAAATTGTGTGCAATCTGAATCCAGGTGTTGTCTTGAGTGCCTGCTTCAGAACTCTTGTCTGTAACTGGCTGCATGGGATGCCTCACTGCACTTAGCTAGTGCTCCCTAAAGCCAAGCAGAGCTCTGGAGGTAAAGAGGAGCACTCTCTGGGCAGCACTGGTCCACAGGAGATCATGCACTCAGTGATGCTGTGTGGTTAGCACAGAAATCTTCTAGCATAATTAAGGAAATGTGTTTTTAATCTTGTTTGTTTGGCAGACAAGGAGCAAGCATATCCGTTTTATACCTGGACAAAGGTTGTACTGGAGTATGTCCTAAAGATGTGACAAATGCCACTGTCTTAGAGGAATCTGCTACAACACAGTTAACCTCCCACCTGTCTTTTGCAGACTTATAAGCTGCCGATGTAGCTTCCCTGAAGCAAAACTAACTGTGCTGAGTGGAAAGCAGCAGAACAGGGCAGGCTTGCTTTTTGCAAGCTTTGAAACCCGAGTTAAGCAGGATAGCATTGGTCAGGCTGGGTGGCAGCGGTCTGGCCATCTCTATTAAATATAAAACTCAACACACAGCAGGGATAAGGGGCTCTGATGACTCTATTTCAGCTTTGTTCTCATGGTAACCATTATGTCATCAGGATACCATGGTTACTACAATATTCCTTATATTTCAAATGTTAAAAAAGGCAGAAAGGAAAAGAAAAAAAAAACACAACACAACTTCTTCCAAAGTTGAGAAAGAACTGTATTTATTCAGAATTAAGTAGTCATAAGGAAAAATCATTCAGTAGTTGTAGAAAAGCCATTTTGAAATCATGAACTGTTTTAATTAGTAATTGCTGTTTCTGCTGTCCCTGACAACATATGGTACGTGTCCTGGGGTTTCCTCTCTCGCAGCTTCTCTCACCAGCAGCTATTTTGATGAGCATGCACTGCAGAAGGCTAATGTTGTATTCAAAACCCTGGAAGCTTAATTTCTGCTTGAGGTAAAAGTCTCAATTTATTCAGGGGTCAGAAAAAAAGATCTAAGATGTTAAGACTGGGGCTGTGAGGTTATCTTACTTCAGATTCAGGAAAAGCAAGGGATGACTTGACTTTAATTCTTCCAAGACTTCAAAGAACGTGGCTGAGGAAAACAGTAGCAGTTTGCTGTTCCTTGTTTGAGGACAAGTTATATACTGATGGCAGTGCACTTTCAGGGGATCACATCTGAAGAGACCTCTGCAACTACAGCATGAGAAATATCTTTGCTGAAGGAGAGAATGTACACCCTGATCCTGTGTGAAAATACAGCTTTAGAAATGGTTTGATAATAAGAGGTGGAAGAGCTTTAGACAAGTTATGTAAAGAATGAGGAGGAGCACAAATAAGACAGGCAATGCATATATTTTCAAAAGAACTGATGTTTATGGGGTGCTCAGTTTCAGTAACTGCTCAGCTCAAGACAGCTTAAAGAAGTTGGTAGGTATTTTGTATGATGTTAGTGTCAGGTCCTGGAGAATAGCTGAAGATTCTACCTTATACCTAAACTAATACCTAAAACCTAATACTAAATACCTAAACTCAGTGCACTTAAAGCTTCAGATTCTCTTCTGGAACTCTTCTTAGTTCAGGATTGTTCACTTGGTGCAGGATTGATTTTTGAAGAGATAGAAAGAAGATCAATTAAGTGCTAGGTGTGAAGATTTGATGGGGAAATTCTAAAATCAAACATCATTTTGCTAGCTTCTATAATTACTTGATCTTATTACTTGTATTATTCTTCCTTCTCTTATTGTATTTTACAGATGTATTTTTCTGAATTGGGTAGTAAGTTCCTGGGGCCTGCATTTTGCTCGTTTGCAGTACATTAACTCAACAAGCTCCAATTCTAATACGGTGTATGGGACTCTTACAAAAGCATCAAGTTATTCAGGCTGTATTTTTAGTTGCCAAAAGACATCAGTTTTTTTGTTGGGTTTTTCTGTTTTTGCAAATAACAGTGCAATCCAAGTGTATTGTAGATATACTCACAGCCCATGGAAGTTTGTTGCGTTGACCAACAAGCAGAAAACAACTTAGTAGCTGATGTGGAAACCTCACCCAAAAGAGCTCAAATCAATGAGAAATATCCTGTTGACTCTAAAATGTTGCACTTTAATAAATGTCGAACTCCCTAGGTATTAATGTGCTCCAGTTATCCCTAAATTTACTTGACCTCTGCAGGATTGTTCCCGTCCGCATCCAGCATTCAGAACATTGGCTCTGTGTGCACTTTGTATTTTTGCTGTTGCATACTTCACAAAGAAATAGTCAAATCAGAAAATTTTTGGCAAAAACTACAGCGATCACCAGCCAGATCTTCCTGTATATGCAAATCCATAGTCCGTCTTCAGTTCCCTGATTTCAGAGGGAAAGGGGTGGCAGGGCAGGCAAAAGCACAAATGTGAAAGGAAAGGCTGTCACTACCAAGAATCTTGCCTCCTGACTACAGAGAATTTCTATGCCAGCAAACAGCTAGAGGTGTTTCTAACAATGTTTCTCTCTCTAGATTAAGCAATCAGCTGTCCTTTCTTAATGTTCACTGTAGCCTAACTGATTTTGTACATCTGTTGTAGTCCTGCAAATATTAGTAAACAAGCATTTCACAGCAAGCCTTGCCGCTAGGCAGAATTGATAGACTTTTCAGATAGCTCAAATCTGTGTATCTGAGTTTGGCTAAGTATATCTACCTGCTTATCTCTCTGATTCAATAGTCCTCCTGCTCTAGGTTCAAAAAAATTAATGTTCAAAAATCATTTTTAGGAACAGAAATAGAAGTTTCTGTAGCAAGAGGCCATTTGCATTTGATCCAAAAGCCCTGCAAAACATGTTTCCTGCAGAATATCTTCTGACTCTAAATAGTCCTGCCATGGTCACAGATATCTGAAATTCCTTATTTTCAAGCTGTTCTTCAGAGAACTATTCTTGTGATAGTTCCTAAGCTTTCCACATGTCTAGGACAAATCAATATACCTGCTGCTGAATTTTATTCATTGCCAGTTGTAGTGCAAATGCTAAGTCACAGCCTGAACCAGTGATTGAGCACCTGGTGGGAAGGCAGGGCCAACCCAGGGGAGCTCAGCTGCATGCAATGCAACTGAGTGACTGGAAGGAATGGAGCCGGGATTTTCCCCTTCCCAGGCCTCATTTAAGGGTTGGCAGTGGAGACAAGATGATCTTGCTAGAGATCCCTGTATACCTGAAGCCTTCTGAAGGTAAGCATCTTCTTTCCTTTTTTCTGTGCTTACGGCTGTTGCGTTTGAGCAAGTTCTCACTTGCTGCAGCCTAGGACCTTGCTGCTCTGCTGTCATTGCTGCACTTTCCATTGTTACAGCATTACACCAGCATTATGCCAGCAGTTGTGACTGCACTGAGAAATATGTATTGGTATGTGTATTATGTGTTCATATGCAATGTATGTATGAATGTATATAAACAGTGATAGCCCTAAGAGATCACCATAGAGTGAGCCAAAATGTAAAACCAGGGGAGTCTCATTAATTAGAGCCTTATGATTAATACCTTAGGCAAAGTTAAGATCTGTGTCATATTTATAAGAGACCATCACCATGGAAAATACATTTATTAGTTTTAATACTGATATCTTCAAAATACCTTCAGTGTACCGAAGAAGGATGGGATGCTCTGGGTTAATTACATCTTAGGGAATATAATCAGCTAAGAACTTTAAACTGTATATATCATGGCAGAGTATCATAAAGACATTATGCATCTTTTTGCTGAAAATAACTTGATTAAGAAACCAAGGACCTACATATTGCATGTAGTCAGAGGAAGTTGGCATATGCTGTGCAAGACTGCTTTGTCTGGCACCTGAAGCTGTTTTCAAGCTTTTTCTTTGAATTCTTGTAGTTGGTATTCGTTCCCAGTCTCGTTGTCACTTAGCATTACTGAACTGCCAGCAGCAGCAGCACCCTTTCTGCCTATTGAAATAAGCCTGGTTTATCAGGCAATGCTGAAAGTTACTTTGAATTCTGATTTAAGGAAGCTTATGAATTAAGTTTTCTCCTATTTGGAAAATATTGAAAATAAAGAATGACAGCGAAGAAAAACTGATTAGTGTTTGACTTTGTCAGGTGAAAGTTTTCTGGTGCAGCTCTGATGTTTCTCTTATATAGATAGTTTTTCTCTTTTTGCAGTAGAATCATAAACTCATAGAATCACTCAGATAAGAAAAGACCTTAAAGATCCTTGAGTCCAACCATGACCTAACCATAGCTCTAACAACCCTCTGTTAAATCATGCCCCTGAGTACCACATCCAAATGAATTTTAAATGCATCCAGGGGTGATGACTCAACCACCTCCCTGGAGAGCCTCTTCCGGTACTTAACAACCCTTTCTGTAAAGAATTTTTTCCAGATATCCAACCTGAACTTACCCTGGCACAACTTGAGACCATTTCCCCTTGTCCTGCCACCAGTGAGGAGAGACCAACCCCACTCTTGCTTTCACATATTGGAAACACCTTTCAAGGTATTGGAAGAGAGCAATAATGTCTCCCCTCAGCCTCCTTTTTCCCAGACTGAACATCCCTGGTTCCTTCAGTCTCTCCTCATAGGCGCATTCTCCAAGCCCTTTACAAACCTAGTTGCCCTTCTTTGGATCTGTTTCAGCACCTCCATGTCCTTTCTGTACTGAGTTGCCCAAAACTGAACACAGTACTCAAGGTGAGGCTCACAAATGCCAAGTACAGGGGCAGGATGACTTCCCTGGTCCTGCTCACCACACCATTCCTGATACAAGCCAGGATGCCATTGGCCTTTTTGGCCGCCTGGGCGCACTGCTGTCTCATATTCAGCTGACTGTCCATCAGTACATCAAGGTCCTTTTCCATCAGATAGCTTTCCAGCCACTCCTCCCTGAGCCTGTAGGGTTGCCTGGGATTGTTATGACCAAAATGCAGGACTTGGCACTTGGCCCTGTTGAAACTCATGCAGTTTGCCTTGGCCCATCGACAGTCTATCCAGGTCCCTCTGTAGTGCCTTTCTTCCTTAGGCAGATCAACACTCCCTCCCACCCTGGTGTTATCTGTGAACTTACTGAGGGTGCACTGAATCTCCTCATCAAAATCATTAATAAAGATGTTAAATAGAAGCGGCCCCAGTACTGAGCCCTGGGGGACACCACTTGTGACTGCAGCCATGGATTTAACTCCGTTGACCACAACTCTTTGGGCTGGCCATCCAGTCAGCAGAGCGAACACCCATCCAAACCATGGGCAACCAGCTTCTCCGTGAGAATGTAGTGGGGGGCAGCATCAAAGACATTACTGAAGTCCAGGTAGACCACATTGACAGCATTGCCCTCTTCAAGGAAGTCATCTTGTCATAGAATGAAATCAGGTTTGTCAGACAGGATCTACCATTCGTAAATCCATGCTGACTGGCCTGATCCTCTGGTTGACCTTTAATTGGTCCATGATGGCTCCTGAGATAATTCATTCCATAACTTTCCCAGGCATCAGGTGAGACTGATAGGTCTGTAGCTACCAGGATCATCTTTCTGGCCCTTTTTGAAGATGGGCATCTTGTTTGCCTGTCTCCAGTTTGCCGGGACATCCCCAGTTAGGACTGCTGAAGAATGATGGAGAGTGGCTTGGCAACCACATCTGCCAAGTCCCTCAGCACTCTAGGGTGCAATCCATCCAGCCCCATGGACTTGTGAGCATCCAGCTTTCAGAGCAGGTCTGAAACTGTCTTGTCGTGGCTCATGCAGGGCTTGTTCTTTTCCCTATCCCTATTTACCAGCGCAGGGGACTGTGTTCCCAGGGAGTAACAATTCTTACTATTAAAGACTGAGGCAAAGAAGCCTTAAGTAACTCAGCCTTATCCTTATCCTTGGTCACCAAGTTGTCCTCAGCATCCAACAAGGAACGGAAATTCTCCCTAGCCCTCCTCTTGCTGTTGATAAAAATATATATTTTTTCCCTTTACCTTAGCGGCCAAGTTCAGCTCTAGCTGGGCTTTGGCCTTTCTAATTTTCGCCCTGCACAGCTTCGCTATATACCTGTAATCATCATAAGTAATTTGCCCTATCTTCCAGAGACCGTAAACTTTCCTTTTGTTCTTGAGATCCGGCCAAAAGTCTCTGTTCAGCCAGTCCAGCCTCCTTGCCCATCAGCTCATCTTCCACGACTTGGGGGATGGTCAGTTCCTGTACCTTTAAAATAGCTTCCTTAAAATATTCCCAGCCTTCCTGGGCTTCCATGCTCTCCAAAACTACTTCCCAAGGGACCATTTCAAACATGGTCCTAAAGAGGTTAAATTCTGCCCTTTGGAAGTCCAAGGTGGCAGTTCTGGCTCCCTTCCGTGGTTCAACAAGGATTGAGAAATCTAGCATCTCATGATCACTGTGCCCCAGTCGGCCTCCAACTTTATATCCCCCACAAGACCTTCCCTGTTAACAAACAGCAAGTCCAGGATTTTGCTTCCCCTTGTTGGCTCCTTCAGCAGCTGTGTCAGGAAGTTATCTCCCACACTCTAGGAACCTCTAGGATTGTTCCCTATTTGCTGTATTATAATTCCAACAGATGTCTGGGAAGTTGGAGTCCCCCACAGGAACAAGGGGGAGTGACCTTGCGACCTCATCCAACTGTTCACAAAATGTCTTGACCACCTCTTCATCCTCGTTGGTTGGCCTGTAGCAGACTCCCACAGTAAAATCAGTCTTATTGGCCTTCAGTTTTATTCTGACCCATAAACTCTCAACCCTATTGTCACCACCATCAATTTCCACACATTCACATACTTTCTTAGCATAGAGGGCTACACCACTGCCTTTTCTGCCTCCCCTATCTCCTTTGAAAAGTCGGTAGCCATCCATCACAGCATTCCAGCTGTGGGAGTCATTCCATCACGTTTCCATGATGGCGATTATATCACAGCTTCCAACTCCACAATGGCCTCCAGCTCCTCCTGTTTATTACCCACGCTGCATGCATTAGTGTAAAGGCTCCTGAGCTGGGCCTCCTTTTGAGAGGCAGTAGCCCTAATATCCTCATGACCATACTCGGGTGTTTCCACAGCCACCAACCTCACACTGACCTTCGTGTTCTTCCTACATAAGGGTGAGCCCGTTCTAGTGACCCCAGTTACACCCCCACCTCCCTTCACACCAAGTTTAAAAGCTCTGTGTAGAGCTTTATTAGTGGATGGAACTAATCATTTTTCTAGGATGCAATTTATAAGATATGTGCAGGAGCTCACCATTAGTGTCATTCTTTTTAATGTGTATGTAAATATAATAAAATGGGATATAAATATCCAAGTTCAAAAACTTGATCATTTATTGTAACTAATCAGCTGAGAGTTGTCTTTAAAAAATTTTATCTTTCATTTAACGGTGCTGTCTGCCACGTAATTCAGTACCTCTCTACATGCAAAATATGATAACTTTTAAACTTTATGTACTGCAAGAAACACAATTCTAATTTTCTTAATAACAGTACTTGAGAAAGTAGTATGCATTTTCTGTTATTTAGGGCTTGGTTATACACACTGTTAGATGATGTGTTACTCAAGGCTGCAATCAGTGGGGTAGGATCTACACGGTACACAAACATAGAATTCAGCACCTGCAAGGCCGTCCAAACCTAAACTGAAGGTTGAGCTTTATCTTAAGACAAAAAAGAAAAAAAAAGGATTACCTGTGATGAACAGTCATATCACAAAAAAAAATCTGTATCCCCAACCTGCTAATGTATATTCTCAAAATGAAGCAGAGTGAACTGCCATAGACCTTCAAAGCAAGGAGGTAAGGATTAAGAAAAGGTGCTGTTCCTTCAAGATACGCAGCCCACACAGTTGATGGTCTTCCAGTTTCATGATAGTGATTCATGAGCAGGTGGAGTGGAGCAAAGTTTCTCAAAAGTGGCCCAGGTAATGATGTTGAAAAGGGTAGGAAGTATGTCTTTTTTTCCCCTTTCTCATCCTTTCATGTAATTATTTAATGTGTCCTGTATAAGCTAGTTACAGAGAGAAGATTCAGAGCTAACTCAGTTATTGCTTTGTTCCTCTGTGGTAATAGTTATGTTCCATCTTTTTATCTATTTCCTACATAAAATAATGTCGTCAGAACAAAGCAACAAATGAGCTTCAGAAGAATAGTGATTAAAGGCCTGCTGCAAAACTCTGCTCTGCCAGGGAAATAAGGCCTGTTTAACTAAAAGCATGCTTTTGAAAACTTTTGGTTTTATCCAACTTGTTAATGGCTGTCTGACTGTTTAGTACTGAGAAAGAAAAGGGTGGAATTAATTTCAACACAGTGCCTCCTAGCTGTTACTTGTTGAGAAATGTTTCCATCTGACTGGATTTGTCAGTGGGATAAACTGCAAGTTCAACAGACTCTGTATCCACAGAGCTCTGGAGCTTGACTTCCCTGTGGTGACATGGAACCCTTATGGAGACTTAAACAAATAGCAAAAGGTGCTCAGTGACTCACTGCACTCTCAGGCTTTACCAGAGATTAAGACAGGAAACCAGGCTGAAAACCCCTATGTCATTTGACCACCTGTTTTTTTCCCCAACATAAATTATGCTGTCAGCTAAAGAAGACAGGGGAAAAACACAACATGCCCAGGTAGCAGCTCAGTCTGGATCTGGGAGGTTACTGAAGTTTGCATCTGGAGCATGGAAAGAGTGGAGGATTCTGAGTATTAACCTCTCAGCATTTCACTCTCTGAAACACTGATGAAGCTTTACTTCTTAGAATTGTTGGTTAGCTGTTGTGGGAGAGCTGATCAGGAGAGAGGTGTTCCCATGAGTCAGTGTTTGCAATATGACAGAGTTCAAAGGTGGGTAGTGTCAAGAAACAGCAGCCCATTACAGAATAATAGGTCTGGCAGTGTGTAATGTTGTCATGGCTAATGAGTGAGATATTCTTCCTCTTCTGAGTTTTCAGGGAACAAAACACAGAGCAAAAAGAAAAGGAACCACAGTTAATGCTCTTAAATATTCAGGGTTGGTTATTTTTCATGACATTTTCATGGTTGCAGACTGACTGGCTACAAGGAGATATGAGACCAAATCTGAAGTAAGGCAGACAAAGATAAAATCATGAGATTCAATGAGCTGACCTAGCAATTCTCTGAATGCTAGCTTTAGTAGGGTCCTACAGTTGTAAACACCAGCAGCTTTTACACATGGATGTTACCCCTTGTCTAGACAGGGCACAACAGCTAAAACAAGAGAAAGTATAGGAAATAGCAGTAAGTTCTGGGAAGTCAGTGTCCTGAGTGTGGTTCAGAACAGTAGTGAAATGACAAGTTAATAGCACTTAGTAGTATAGTATCCTTGTTCCATGCCGTTTTCTGCTCTGACTAAACTGTTAGATAGTCTCTTGCACAGACCTCCCCACAGTTCTTCCTTTGCAGAGCTTATGTCATGCCCTGAACCATGCAAGGAAGACATATGGCCTCTCAGTTCTGGCATGAAGGTGGTGAAGGGTCTGGAAATGGCTCTTTCTTGGGCTGTGCTTGCATCTTCTCGGTGATATTCCAGACTTTGCACAGTTATTAGGACAGTACTTACCTGTGGAGGCCAGAGGGTCACAACTAAAGGACAGGCAGAATGTTTTGTTGAAACATACTCTCTAATAAGGCAGGGGCTCTACTGAAGTAATTGTTCTGAAATCTTAGATGGCGAGAAATGGACTTTCATCTGTGGAAAGGATGGCAAAGGAGGGGAGAAAAAGCCCTCAGAGCCTGGAGATTCTCATTCTTTCTCTGGAGGCTCAAAATACTGAGACTGCAGTATTACTGTAATTGCAAATTCAAATATCTGCAATTCTAGATGAAAATGTAAGAAAAATCCCTTCTAAAACTAAATAGTTCAAAACTATTAAGTACCAGAATATCTTTCTCGAATTCTTTAGTGCTCTACTTTGATCTTTTGTAGTTGTTGCGGTGACATCATTATTAACAAAGCCTGCCTTATTCTCTTCTTAACCCCTTGCCCTTGGATCCTCACTTCAAATGTGCTGTTCTCAACCTATACCTGTATATTTGACTTAATGTCTGAAACAAATGTGTTTGAAGGTCAGACTCAATTGAGGCATAAACCAGGGCTACTCTCTCCGAAGCTTATGCAAGTTCTGTCTGCTTATATCCAGAGCAGATCAAGTCTCAAAAAACCTAGAGCTTTATTATCTCTTTTCATGTTTTCATGTGACTGGTTAAGGATTTTTGGATTCAAATATCTACTGAAACTGTTTGATAACTAAGAAACAAGAAAGTGAAGTGTTTATTTGCTGAAGTATGACCTGAAATCTCCCTTCCCAGTTTCCTTTGTAATGTGATGGTGAGAATCTTGCTTAGAGCAGTGTTGAGGCATGAACAGATCCAAACTTCAAAGTAAATTCTGAGATCCATTTTGCTTGATATATCTACAGCGTTTTAGACCATTCATTTAAATGCTGATGCTATGGACATGACCACTTTTACAACACGGAACTCCTGTTCATATTTACTGATAAAATGTTCCTGAGAGCAACAAAAGGATGACCTTCTATTTCAAAGTGAGGCAACTCAGGATTCAAGCAATCTAACATCTTTCGTGTTGATTTGAGGTAGTGACACATACCATTAATATACTGTGTGCACAAAAATAACAAAAGAGATGCTCTTGATTGCCTTACTCACTTCCTATTTCTAATTTAAGAAAGTGTTACTAACAGTGTTACACAAACTGTTGATACGGTATTAACAGGAAGAAATACAATACAATGCATCGTAGGAGTAAGGAGTGATACAATTTTCCTGTGTGGGTTGGCAAATGTATTTTTTTAAATATTCTGATTACACAGACTATATATGATTAGCTTAGTTGGTGCCAGTTACAGGTGTTTTAACACCTACCTTCTCCTGTTACCTAGTTTCTGTCATGACTGTCATATCATCTAATCACTGCAGGAATGGGCAGAATCAGAATTCTTGGTTCCTAGAAGTAATTTGGGTGATTTACTGCTGTATGCACTTGGATCAGTCAGAGGTCAGGCTTTGTATACTCTGTCTTTCCATCTGAAAGCAAAAAGAATCTGGAAGTTAACATTTATGCTCAGGCCTTCTTCCCTACTCTCTGTAGTAAGAGAACTACTGTAGTAAGAGAATATGTAAGCATTCTGTCCCACATCTAATTCTGATATTTGAAAGTTTACATTTATTGGGAATTAGGCCAAACATGGTAATACGGATGTTTTGCTTTCTGTAGGTTGGGAAGTTTCAGTAAATAATGTTTAGCCAATGAAGAATTCAGCTATTTCTATATTCTAAAAATGTATTTGTTGTGATGTTGTTCCCTGAGCAAGAAAAGAAACGATTTGAACTGAGCTTGATTTGTACCCTTAACAGTGAAATGATTTGGGATTGATGTGCCAACACACTGGATTTCTCAGAATCGCTTAGGAGCAGATAGGTGCAGGGCATTCTGCATCAGGTGAAACCTTGCTTCCATTCAGTATCACCAAGAGAACTTGGGTAGCTGGGAGAGAGAAGAGAAGCACGAACAGCCGTACTGCAGTTCATAGGAAGAGCTGAAGCGGTGTCTACAGACACAAGTTTGTATGACTCAGAAACTTTTCAACCCAGTTCAACAGTCTGAGGTTTATCGCTGAAAAGGAATGAAGGTCAGGGCTTGAGGCATCAGAAGGCTGAAGCAATGCCTTCATCCACCACACTGAGCACCATGTTCACACTAGGAATGTCAGGGTGGGCTCTGGTACAATAAGTGGCAGGACAAAGTGAAACAAAGTATGAAAGGACAGCGCTAATACAAGTGTGGAGACTTGGATGGGATGAAATGGTTGTGCCTCAGGAGAGAAAAACTGGTTAACATAAAGTCCCAGAAGACTGCAGTTACGTCACAGACTCTTGTACAGCCCCGTGGCTAAGGTGTTTAATGATGCCTGAAACCACTCTTTATTCTTATCAGGTGAAAGCCTTGCAAAACCTGTATCAATAAATTTATCAAACTCTCCTCAGTATACAAGAGTCAGTAAGAAGTTGACAGATATTTATATAAGCTATAGTAAAAGTAAAAGCAGTGAACATTTGTGCTGTCCCAGTATTTTCCTTCATGCCAAGTGCAGAAATATTTCAAAAGGCTTGAATATAGTACACAACTTGCAACAACTTATCTCCTAGAAAACAAATGCCTAAGTGGAATATAGAAGGCATAGTTCATAAGGGAATTGGCAATGTATTTTCTTGCAGTACAGAATGTATCTTTGCATGCCTACTCAGCTGCACAGTGCAAAAGAATAGAAAGTGGAATGGCTGTGATTCACTGGGATGTGTTTGAAAATGGATTCTTAATTCCTGCCTCCTCTCTTTGGTGTCTAATTCCTTGTCCCAAGGCAACCTGAGCTGTGTATCTGTGCTCATCTGTCAGCTACTCAGCCAGTGAGGTGTTCTAAACTTCGTAGTTTTGCCTGGATCTAATTGCCAGAGCTTCCTCTGAAAGCCACTTAAGGTACTTCAGGAATACTCTCTCAAGGCAGCTGTAACCACCTGGCAGAAAACAGCCTCCTATGAATAGCACTGAATGATTTGAATAACCTCAGAAACTCAGGAGTGCAAAGTGGGAAGGACATTTGTTTTTCTGCTGTTTTTTTTTTTTTCTTCAGAGTGATATTCAAGTAAATGGTTGCATCCTGTTTGAAATGTGATTATACTGGAAAAGAAGAGTCTGTGAAGTCACTCTGGTATTATATATGTTACCTTTAGAATGATCAAGAGACAGAGAGGAATTTGTATATGCAGATGTTAAAATCTGTGATCAGTCATATCTAAATTGCTCAAACATTCTGGGTAAGGATCTTGAAAAGCAACTCAGTGCTCAAGAAAAATTAGTGGGTTTTTTTTTCCACACATAAACCAAACTCTGGATGTTGTGGCACTCATATTGCTTCACCTGGCTGTTTTTATATCATTGCTGTGAAGAAATCCCCAATCTGTTGTCATTTGGTCCCGATTTAGGAGTTAGCACATTCTAGAGCTTTTAGGAACATGGCTCTCTCTTAGTGTGTGGGTTTGTTTTTGTTTGCTTTCCCTGGAGGTCTGGATATTCTTCCTTTTTTATATTACTTTGTCGTTTCCAATGTAGGCTCTAAGCAAATGTTGCTTCTGTGTGCATCTGCTGGTTTTGTCTTTGTTATGCTGTGCTTTTAAATAACCATCAGGAGTGCCTAGGGCACAGGATAGGCACCTTTCCCATCTGGTTTTATAAATAAATACTTACAGAAAAGACAGCTGTGGCAATTCCCTTTCTCTGATAAATCTCTTTTCAAAGCTGTGGATTAAAAGAGCATTACAAATATTCAGCAGTAGGGATCATGACTGAGGACTAGTGCAAAAGAGTCACATGTGAACTTCTAAGCCTGCATAAGTAACCTTCTAAAACACAAGTTGAGAAAATAATAAACACATTTTGTGCCTCTTGCCAGCATGGGCAGAAAGTGCCTCCTGTCACTCAGAACAACTCTCTGAGGCATCGCAGTCATCTATGGAAGCTGAAGAAGGCCTGTGTCAGAACCACTGCCTTCAGAAATGTGTTAGAAATTCATGTCTGCTCTCGCTGAAACGTTTGAAATAGTGCTGCAGAGACTCAAGAGATGTAAATTAAAATTCCAGCTCTGACACAGACTTTTGAAGTGTATGAGCAAATTGCCACGTGTCTCGGTTCCTACTGGTAACAAGGATGATAATATTCTTCTCTCTGTCTTGTAATAGAGTATCAGACTGAGGCCATTTGTCAATAAATAAATAACCAGACCTTCTGAGGGCAGCTCAGGCAATAAAAATAGAAGTAAAAGTAATAGTAGGTACACAATCTCAGTATTGATTTTATATTCTGAATAAGACTTACTTGTGAAGGCATGAATTTTTATTGAAAGGAATAAAACTTACCTGAGAGACAAACAAGATTTGACTGCAGACAATTGTTCTCTTCCTATAAAACTCTCTTACATCATCAGTTTTATAACTGCATAAGCTCTCAAACCCAGTTCATCCCCTATTGTCTTTAAGCTTTAGGGAAGATCAGTAAGGGAAATGATCACAAACTCACAGATTTTATTATTGTGCTCCAAGTTTTGTTTGTTTTCTTTTCACAGCTCATTCCAACAAGATTCTGGGTGTCAAAGACTGATGGCAACAAGATAAATTATCCTCACACAGGTATTCTGAAACTACTCCCCTAGTTGGTAAGCATGATGCTCCATATTATCTTAGATTTTTCAGACCTGTTTATTGGAACAGGTATTTCATTGGAGAGAATGTCTCCTTTCCACCCAATACTCATCACTGATTTGAACTAAGCAATCCTGACTCTTCACTGTCCAGCTATACACCAGAAAAGAGCATTTCTTAAGGAAAAAAATATGAGTCATGTGAGGCAGTATTTTGCAGTGATGAGGCAGTACAGGACCACAAACCATCAGAACAGCTTTTCAAGTGAAGTCTGGTCGTTTTTTATCAGTCTGAATGACTGAGGAAAGCAAAGGGCAAAGGAAACTGCAGTAACTCCGCAGCTCTATAGATGTCACCAGTCTTTCACTCCAGCCTTCCCTAACCGTTCTCTGATTGGTACCTGTCTCCCCCTAACCACTTACTTTGTAGCCCCAGCGGGACTGTTTGGATGATGAAAAACGGAATAGTACAAATTAAGAGTTGCCAGCAATTAACTGTGCCTGGACAGGAGAGACAAAATGGAAAATCTAAACAGTATCACAATATTTTTTTTCATTTACATCTTAAGCAAACATACTTACTAGGAGTCAGTGAACTTCATGAATTTCTACTTGGGTATTGCCAGCTAAAGCATTATTTTTAAAAAAAGCTCAGGAAATATTCTAATTTATGGAGATTATTTGCAACATTCTGCCTTCTCCTGGAACTCTCACAAATCCAAACCACATAATTTCTGTTCATGTAATATCCACTGCAAGCATGAACTGTTCTCTCAAGCTAGGAACTTTCCTACAGAATGACTGGGACAGTTACAAAAGAAAAATAAAAGTAAGAAAAATGGCTCTCTTATATCCTTGCAGAGAATGACTTGGGTCTGCTAACACACATTGAATAAGGAGGAACGATGTCAGAATGAGGCAAGTAGGGAGGGGAAAGAAGAATAAGGAAATGGGATTTTGGAGCATAAATGCAATCTTTTCAATTAACAACTCTCTTGGATGTTCTATAAAAGCACCCTAGAATTTCACTTTGGATTCCCTTGTGGAGCAGCTGTGTATGTGCTGGAGAAGGTTTTACTGTATGGGCTGTGCTGCTGTCCCACCACACATCTCCACTTGATGGTGTTGAAGAGATATTGTCTTCTGTAATCAGACTCCTGCTTATTGCTTGGGCACAAGTGATCTCTATTACATGTTTTGCTATTTGAAAGAAATACACTGAGGTCAAGGTTGTGCTACAGTACTTGGCTAGAGTATTTGCCAGCTGGAGGTGTGGGAAGAAGGGGAAGAAAGCACCTCAATGTAACATGGCTTTCAGAGAAATTCCTTCAGTCATCGTATAAGAAGTATCCGCAAGGGTCTTTGCCAGCTTAGCTAGAAATTGGCTGTGTCTTATGGAGGCAAGAAGCTGCGCTTAGAAAATGTTAGGAAACTATTTTGACATAGGCTTTGTTTGATCCCTACTAGAGGCATTTCTGAAACTGCCCCAAACAGTGGTACTTACTCAGCTTAAAGTTTAAGTAACACAACAAAGGAGTGGAATTGAAAGATCAGAAGCTGAAGTTAGGAGAGGGACAGGTTGGGCTGTAGGGCCTGGCTGCTGGGATCCTTAGGCCAGTGGTTTGAGATGAGAGAGTTGGTAGCACACTGTATATTGCACTGAACACTGTACTGAGCAGTGCTTTTCTCTTGGGTTTTGAGCAAGTTTCTTAAAGTAAAAAGGATAAAATAAAACAGGAAAGGAAAAAGGAAGCTTTCTTCAGAATTTCCATTCTCTTAACACAGCTTTTAATATATTGAAAAACTTTTTAAAATACACTTCAAAATGTTGAGAGTACAGATTAGATCAGCTGGTAATGATACTCACTGTTGCCTCACTGTTAATAAGTAATCAGCATCTTTCACACTTTGCCTTCTACATTTGGATAGAGCCACATCCTAATGTGGTGTACCAGGATATATTGCACTGTAATCTCACTGAGAACAAAGCTGTCATGAATTCACAGTGGTGTAAAAGAACTTAAACCTTTTCCCTAGAAGACATGCAGTAAAAATAGCATATACTACGATTCCCCGAGTAGTAGATTTTCATATTATCTATCTTCATTCAGAATTTGAACTGTGGAGACTGAATTTCAGATCTACCACCTGACCCAAAACAAAAGCCTCACAGCTGTGTTTGTTGCTGCTTGGTAATATATTTTTCCAGGAAAACACAGCTTAAGCTTAGCTCTACTGAAATAACTGGTTGTTTGTGCTTAATAAGTGTACCACTGTCTGAAAAGAGAGGAAATATCTGCCTATGCCAGGGAACTTCACCTCTGGTGCAGTGCAATAGTGTCAAATATGAATCTGAAACAATGTTTTAAAGTCCTGTTTAAGGAAAAATATGAAAAACTAGGAGAATGTGATGAAGAAGTACTTAATTTGGGTTCGTGATTAGATAAACAGCAAAACATATTCTGTTCAAAAAGCAAAAAAAAGGTTCCACCACCTGGGAGCCTGCAGATGCTCAGGCAGGAGTAGAAATGATAGAACAGAAGTCAGTTTCATGCAGCACTACAAAACAACAAGAGTAATTCATTCATCATATTGACTGTGAAACATTACTTAATCCATGAAAGACATCTATGTAGATTCTTGTTTTATCTCAAAATTGAGAAAGTCCCAAACATTTTGGGATCCTAAAGCTGAGGCTTTGGAAGGAGTCAACAAGACCCCAAATGCTTTCAGTGACTTTACAGAGAGGACAAAATGGCCTAGTGATTTGAAATGGATCTTGCTGGCAAACAGCAGCAAAAAAGCTGGTTTGTCTTGTTGCATGTAATTCAGTTAGGAGTCTTGGAACTATCCTGAACCACTGCATCCTGGCTCTTTTCAGCGATGCCCAGTGGCAGAATAAGGGGCAACGGTCACAAACCAGAACAAAAATGTCCATCTGAGCATGAGAAAGAATTTCTTTACCTTGAAGTTTACAGAGTGTTGAGACAAGCTGGCTAAGGAGGTTGTGGAGACTCCCCTGGGGACATTCAAAACACACATAGATGCTTTCCTGTGTAACTCTAAGGAACCTGCTTTACCAGGGGGCTTGGACCAGGTGACCTCCAGAAGTCCTTTTCAATCTTTACAGTTCTCTGATTCTGTGATCAGGTTAGTTTAGTTTTCAAGGCAATGATGACTGGAGACGGCCTTGGAGGTGTGTACAGGAGATTTACAAATTGTTTGTAGCCATCCACACATTTAAAAGGCATAAGAAAATGAGCTTTTCATCTCTACTGCAGTAAAAAAGAGTTCTAATCTACTCTATTTATGAAACTTATGAACAGACAAGAAGATTATTAGATATTTCTGTGATGTGT
Source organism: Tympanuchus pallidicinctus (assembly GCF_026119805.1). Taxonomy (NCBI): domain Eukaryota; kingdom Metazoa; phylum Chordata; class Aves; order Galliformes; family Phasianidae; genus Tympanuchus; species Tympanuchus pallidicinctus. The sequence goes on from NW_026294747.1 coordinate 12,121,291, forward strand.
TGAACGTGTAATTGAAAAAGAAAGCATTATTTCACATGCTTACACCAATATTGTTCTGTAACACAGTTTTAACTGGCATAAAGGCAGATTCATTTGAATATCCATTGCATTAATCAAAATGTGATGCATTGCAGCAATAGGTGAAAAATGAATAATGAAAGATGAATAAAGATGAAACACCAAGAATAAAATGTCACCATTTAACACACCTTAGGACTTCCATGTTTTAGATTATTGGAATTACTTGGATTAGAACAAACCTTTATGGCTTGTGGCATGCCCCTATTTTGCCTAAAAGCAGTGGAAATGTAAGCACAATCTAACCCATTTGTCTAAAAGTGGTTCACCTAAAACTTGTTTAAAACAAAATCAGCTGATGAAGTTCTCCAAAAATAGTCTTGCCAGTTACAGTAGCATAGGTCCATCTTGCACCATGTTTCAACTAGAGGTAAATATTTCTCTGAGGACACATGGACAAGCTGTATTCATTTTTTGGAGATCAGTTTGTCTTTAATATGATTTCCCAAGAAAAACAAGCTCACTGGAGCTTGTTCTTTCTGGAAGAAACTGCATGCACAAATAATCTTTGTGATTAATATTTTTATCTTCCGGGGCAGTACTTTACTGCAGGGAGAAGCAAATTGTACCTGCATGTAGCAGCTTGCTAGAAAGTAGAACTAAGCAGGAGTGCATTAGCAAAAAAGTGTTGGAGTCACAGATTTTGCCTGAGAGTTAGGCTTAATCTTGACTATCCAACATCACAGTGCAGAGTAAAGGTATATTTATTCCAAAAGAAAAGAAAATTCACTTGTACTGTAACCAATTCAGATGAGCTAATGTGAATTTCAAATGATATGATTGTATCAGCAGATGAGTTTCAAAACAATGAACTTTGTATTGTGTTGCAAATATTTCCACCAGAAGATTGGTACATGCACCAACCTAAGGAACAATAATAGAGGGCCCAAATCTCCCTTCATTTACTTTGACTACTATGGACTAACAAGACTTGAAGCCAGATTGAGAGTATGTATCTTTAATCACAGATCAGGCTGCTGTCCTTGCAGTGAGCTTGCAGAACTAAAACACAGCCTGCAAAAGCAAGCAGCCAGTTAGGGCTCAGAAGGCTGAGAATCTTCTGCTTCCCCTTCTGGTTTTTTTCAAAGGGTTAGTCATTCTCTTTCTTAAAAATGTGTTACTTATTTCCCATCTGGCATCCAGATATGGGAATGTATGTCAGAATAGCATTACTGACTGTACTGTGCTACTCCTGATGAGAGGAAAGCCAGACCGAAGATCTGTTTGCCACTGGTCCTGAGCTAAAGAGCATGTTAGTGCTACAGTTCTGAGCCAGCTACTCCAGTCAGCGCGCTGGGATCTCCATTATTGTCTTATTACTTTCCTCTGTTTGTTCCATTAAGTGAACACTAGTTATGAGTCAGCCCTTACATGCGTGTTCTACGCACTCTTTTTTTTCCCCTTCTCCTCCAGTGGAGAAACATCACAAGCTACAGTGATTGCAAGGTCTGCCGCTTCTGCGAGCAGGGCAGAAGGAGTTTACCCTGCCCATTTGCAACTTACTCCTACTTTGTGAAACTCAAATGCTCATGTGCACACAAAAACGGGAGCAAACCCACCTTTCTCTCAGAAACTCCTGCTGAAATCTATCAGTTATCCCATATGGGGACAACCTTTTTAGTCTTTTGAATGTCTAATCTATCCTGTCACATAGGATCAATTAGTGTATATCAGATCAGGCTGTTGCTGGAGAATGGTAGAAATGTTTCTGCGTCAATAATTATATATGAAATTTTCTAGTTAATAGTCTTTTAACACTTGTCCTACAACACGATTTTGTGATATTGCTGTTAGTCTTGTAATTACATCGCCACCTGGTGTCTGCCAGCATCATAGAACAAGCCGCTGAAAAGGCAGCGTTTCTATGACGATTTCTGCAGCAAATGCTACGATGTTAATATAAAACATCGGGCTCGAAAGATTTCTTCTGAGAGGAGCAAGATGGGAGAGCCTGTACTGAAATGCTGGATTCCCAGTGTCCGATTTTGGAATATGCTGGTTGACATCATCCTCAGTGCCATTTGTGAAACAGGTTTGGCAGGGGGGTTGGATTCGATGATCTCTAGAGGTTCCTTCCAACCCCTACAATTCTGTGATTCTGTAATTTACTGCAGTGGTGGATATCCTGGGGAGCACTGAGGTGGAGGCTGCTGCTTCTGTTAGCACTATGCAGTATAACACATGACATAGATCAGACCATGGGCAAAAGCATCACTACTTCTCCATCCTGGTGCTTGAGAAATCCTGATTTTTGAATACCCTTTAAACACTGAAATGTTCCTTTCCCTTTATTTTGTGACGGAGGGGAATTGAATCACTAATTAAAAGCCAAATTCAGCTTCCCTTAAATTGAATTTGTTCCTGATGGTGGAAGAAGACCCACAAGGTTCCACAACTAGGACTTACCCTTGGCTACGTTGCACACATGGGGACAGAAGTGGAAAAAAGACTTTCAGAACATGCCGCCGCTCTGGACACGCTGGGCAGATTGCACCAACAGATGTTTTGATTTTTTATTTGGTTTTATGATTTGGGATCACTTCCTTGCATGCTTGCTACAAAGAAGACTATTTCCGTTCCCTTTTATGCTATGAAGTCTGTGTGCACACCAACTTGGCTGAAGGAATCTGTGCTGCTGTGATTCAAGGGAGTCCAGGAACAGCCTCCCCCCACATCCTTTTCGCACATTGTCTTGAGGGGAATTCTTGTGGACAGCACCCAGACACCATCCCATGCTGTGCTGTCCAAAGTAGAGTTTCACAATTGCTTTACTGTGCAGAAGGGAACAAGGAACTTGGCCACAACCATTTCCAAAGCTTCTTATGCTGTGCTATGTTTTACCAGAGCTTTTGTGTCCCAGGCATAATGGAGGTTCCAGCTCACCCTCCTACCACAGAATGGGTGCTTGAAGCAAGAGAAACATTCTCTCGTGTCTTGCCTCATGCTGCCACCACCAAAACCATGAGGTAGGGAAGCCAACTGGGCAATGCCATGAGAGGGCAGTGGGGCGGTTTGTTAGAAGCATAGACTCATAGAAGGCCTGGGTTGAAAAGGACCTCAAAGTTCATCTGGTTTCAACCCCAATTGCTACAGGCAGGGTTGCCAACTACCAGACCAGGCTGCCCAGAGCCACATCCAGCCTGACCTTGAATGCATCCAGGGATGGGGCATCCACAGCCTCCTTGGGCAAAGCTAGCATCAGGGGAAGGTGGGGCAGTTTAGAAGTTAGAAGCAGCAAAAAGCCCTAGGGAGTTTTTCTAGAGAACTCTCTACTGACAGAGTATAGGCAAAGAATATAAGGCAAATCAGAAAAGAAGGAAGAGGTCTCATTAAGGTGGTGTGGTCTAGAGAAGAGGGATTAATCTGGGAAGGATGGCAAATTCAGTGCTCTGGGTCACCTCAGCGATGATCTATTTCTGAAAACAGTGCATGATTTTCACATCCCATATCCCTCCCCCCCCACCCCCCTATACTCACAGAGTATGATGTTTCCATGCGGGAGGAGATGGTAGGACAATCTATCTCCACCAAGACCATTTCATGATCTCTGTTTTTTGGCTGTTATACCAGTTACAGCATCCCCATGGATAGAGGCAGATCTTACTTCTGGATGCTGACTACTGTATTCATAGCGATGTGTCTCTTCTTACCCTTCTCCAAGATGCTCCAGGAGAAGGAGCAGTCACCCTTGGACTGACCTCTGATCATTTCTTCATATCCTGGTCATTTATTTATACCTTTTTCTGGGTAGAGGTCAGTGCTCAGCACTTCCTGGTTTCCTGCAGCCATTGCTCCTTAGTACTCAGCAAGTAACTCCGTCCCATCTAGCATGGCCTGTGTTTAACCAGGAATGTTCTCTAGGAATTCTCTAGGAATTGGTAGTCCTATCTGGTCTGCAGACCTGGATTTCAGAGGTGCTAAGTACTTACAGATTCAGTTAACTTTGTTTGCAACTGCTAAGGTTCAGGAGCTTAGCTGTCAGGTTCCTGATAAATAACCCGGTGCAGCCAGCCAAATTCGAGCTTACATTCATCAGCCAAGTAAAAGGAATTAGTCGTATTGACACCAGATGAGAATCTGGCCCTAAAATATTTGTAAGGCAAAGAACGGAAAACATGGAAAGCTTTTATAGATATTCTGTTTAATGTTTTGTAAACCTTCCTGCTATGTTGCTAGGAGAATTTTAATACATCAATGCATTTAAAGTACATCTCAGCAAGATGTTTGAAATCGGAGCCAATTCTTCCCCCACCCTGAACTTCCTTATTGTTCCCGTCACCATTTCAGCTCTCTCCTGTCTGGAAAAGACCCTTCTGCTGACCCACTTCCTGCCTATGTAGCACTACTAGGAACTGCACAAGGAATCCTTGTTTTACTTCACTTCAGATGCTGACACTGCATTTTGCAGCTAGCTGGGCTTCATCTGGAGAGTACAGCTCTTGTGTTTCCTGATGTGAGTCAGTTGTGAGGAAAGCGTTTAACCTTTTGTCAAAGGTTAAACATATAAAAGGGGAACGTGGAGCTCTTGTATTCCTGTTGTTGCCACATTAAAGAGCAGCTTTCATGGCTGAACATGGAAATGTTTAGACCTTTCATAAATGGAAATGGACATTTGCATTCAATGAGCCAACTGGAATTTCTTTAAAATTAGGTTTCTATAAAATATAAAGGACTTTGGAGGAAAATAAACTTCAAACATGTTTGTGCTTCTAACTTTCTAATAATTCCTACTTTTTCTTACTGACACAATATTATTTTAATCCATCTTTCTTCACTGCTTGGCTGAGTACACTTTTATCTGTAATTAACAAGATTGATGACTTGCCTATATTGCTATGATCACGTCTTTTTCCTCTGATTAGATGACATACTTTTGTTTGTATGACTCTATCACAAGCTCAGCCTGGTTTTGCTGTGTATTGACTGTTTCTGTGTTTTGTAAAGTATAGGAACACAACTACTTTAGTTTAGCGACTATTTGAGACGTGACCAGCTTGTGATTCTGCAGCAGTTATACCATTGATAATTTGTTGGTGCTTGGCTTTATGCCATGAAATCACTGAAGGCAACAAATTGACAGCGGTGCCCTTCATCCTCTGCAGGGACTCAGGTGTAGCAAACCTGGTTTGTGGCAATGCCAGGCTGTTCTGCCATCTCCTCTTCTTTAGATAAAGACCTAATGAGGCAAGTGCTCCTACACATGAATGTTTGCACAAATCTTTTAAACTTCAGAGATCAAATACTTTCTTAACATCTTGAATGTACCCACATTTTCAAGTGCAGTCCAGAATGTTTTTTCCAAGAATACCACTCCAGGTCTTAGGACCAGGGTAGTTGAAATTACGTTGCAGTAATATGGCTCTTTGCTGAGAACTGGACTCCAACAGGGCTGTTACTTGAGATCTGACAAAGTGTTTCCGTATCACATTGAGGGCAGTGCCATGGAGAAGAATTTCCAATCTCTACACAGGTGCTGCTTTTTGAGGGATGAACAGACCCCAGCTAACCCGTCCAGTGTCTAGAGACACAATCAGAAGTTGAATGTCATCCATGCATGGCTCAGCAATGACTTTAACCATTAACTGTCTATCAGCATGCATGAAAACTCACAACAGTCTCTGCCTCTCAAGTATTATTTTCTTTTCCATTTTACAGATAAGAAAACTGAGACAAAGAGTGGTCAAGGTTATCCAGCAAGTCTGTGAGAGAGCCAGGGACAATCTACTATAGCCACTGACTGCAGGTTTGCTCTTGAATCTCTGTTGCTCAAGGCCACCTTGCTGGCAGAAATTTAGATTTTTTTTTGCATGGCCTGGATCCTTCTGCAGCTCTGGTATTGTGTTGTAAATGGGCAGCTCCATACAACAGTTTTGCCAGACTGTGAAGATATAGTCTTGAAAAGGAAAGGAGGATAAACAAAAGATAAACAAAAAAGAAAAATGAGAAACGTCATTCCCAAGGGAGTGTTCCTGACAATCTGTTAACTTCTCATTGGCATATTCATAACCACTTCCAAAAAATGTCACAGACTCATAGCAAAGCAGCTTGAGTTTCTGCTGATGAATTGAAGGAAATTAGTTCTAAAGAAAATACATCACATGAATTTACCCCATAATACTGGATCAGCCAAAAACAACACCAAGGAACAGGAATTCCTTTGATTTAACAATGCCATAATCTCACTGCAGGCTGAGCAGTAACATTATAAACCACACACATAACACCTTTCTTTCAGCTGAAATTTGGCAGCGGTGAGTTTTAACAGAAACACCTCCAAATTAACCTTAATCTTCAGCCTGAATGCTTCTTCTTTTTGTTTTTTTTTGTTTTTTTTCCTTGATTATGTGAGTTTGTATCCCTATGTCTTATTTCCAGACATATAAATAATGGGATATTTGAAATATACTGCAAAACCGTTCAAAGCTTGCACTGTGAATATTACGTTGCATGAACTGTGGAGGAATGCTGATTTTCCATTGCTCTCCTCTACACTTCAGTCACTCTAGTTCTGTCTTCTGCAAGGCCATCTCAGTCTGGCTGTACTTCCCTTAATTATGTTGCTTTCTTTGAAAGGACAGAAGTAACCGCTGTGAAACATGCTGTCAAAAACCTATGAACCACTTTCCATTGGTTCTTCATTTACATCATGATTAAACATCACCTGGTCCAAAACTAACTCCTTATGAAACTAGATTAAAAGAGCTCTGTTTGGTGACTTCCTCACACTCAGAAACTGGTGGTGATACAAAGCAGATACAATAAAGAAAAAGCATAGAGCAGCTGCATGGCCATCACTATAGCTTCTGGCCCACATTGGTAGCTTTGATTTCTTCTGTGTTCCTGTGGAGCAGTCTGGAGAAATAGCCCTGAGTGAAGATCTGCAGCACATGCACCAGTCTGCCTCCTGTGCACATGACAGCACACAGTGTTTGCCTGCTATGGAAGGGATTGCTGCATATAAACACATGCAGTTTCTGCATGTTCCTACTCTTGATTTCCTGCACTTCCCTAGCTCTGAGATTTCAGTACGCCAGTAATGCTGTCATACTCTTGGACTCAGAATTCTTCCCTCTGACTCAGTGCCTGAGTTAGCAGTGTAGTAATACCAAGCTCTGTAGGTTAATGGTTCAAGGTGCTATGAAATTCTACATTACAGTTTCTGTGATACTAGCAGATTTTTGGGTAAGGAACCAATGAGGAGTAGGAAAAGGTAGCTTAAACGAGCAAAGATTTTTTTCCCTTTTTTCCCTCCTGTCTTGTAGCTTCCTTCTGATCAACTGGATCCACAGATACTGGTCGAAGAAAGACAAACTAAATGACAACTAAAGATGCTCCCAAACAAATTCTTCTTTTGTGAATCTCAGATACGTGGAAAGCTGGCTTCAGCAATTTGGAGGTAGAAGGTTGCTAGGATAACAAGAAGTAAGCAGTTGGGAAATACAGTAGAGATGGGAGAAAAAATGAAGGCCAATAATCGATAGAAGTGATGAAAGCAGTCTAAGATGTATCTCTGTTCCTCACTTTCTCTCCTCTGTGTTTAACTGTTTAAACTTCTAATAGGTCTGTAGTTTCTTTCTTTACTGTTAAATGTAACGTCCCCAAATGGTAGGTTTCCACCATGTTAATCACTAACACTTAACCTGCTTTCAAAATAGGGTTGTTCTTCTAGCTGCCTAAGAAGTCTGGTGATATGGATTATGAGGGGCCAAAGGAACAAAGATCAGATATCAGGCTGAAAGTGGAGTGAGAAAATTACGTATTCCAGTCTTGAACCTGCTTTCATTCTTGCTGGATATGTAGTCTTTATCACTGCAAAAGAAAAATCCTACTGAAGTCAAGAGCAGTACAGAGGAGTGCTATTCAGCCCTGAGTGTGTGCTGATCCATATTCTTAATGAAGGAAAAGAGTCTCAAATATTCTAAAACTATATTTAAAAAAAAAAAAAAAGAAAAAAAAAAAAAAAAAAAAGAAAAAGTGAGGTGGTGTGAAACAAACTCAGTAGAAACTTTTGCCAGATAAGCTAGAAAGTGGTGCTGCAGGTCTTTGTTATCTGCAATGACAGTTTAGAAAATAAAGAGCAGTATGGTGACTAGGTCTGATAGTGAACCTGAGAAGGCTCATAGGAATTTGGTATTGCCTGGAAAGTGCTCCTGAATGAGTTTATTTCTAAGTAAACAAATGTAGATTTGTTTACTTAAAGTAAATTTTTAAATTTTCTGTATATTATCCTCCAGGAGGAAGTCCAGAATGAGGTTTGTATTTCAATTTCTTTCAGCTATATTGTCAGCAAAGGGTTTTTGCACAGTGGAGAAAAATGAATGGCCTGCCCATGAACAGAATGAGAGAAATGAAGGCACAGCAGTGATAGCAGGCCATGTTACCAGTGATGTTGTTTATATACAGGAATAAATCAGTTTTAGTTGACAGAATTACATTGCAGAACCTTTTCACCTAGAATCTGAAGGTCTTTTTCTTCTCAGAATAAATCTGGCTCCAAATAGACATCACAGATCATATAATCTGGCTGCAGGTGAGTGGGAGACTTTACCTTGCTAAGCTATGAAAAATTAGAGACCAGTCCTGACCTGGACCTTTACCAAACAGTTATTTCCTATGTGACAGTAGGATTCACAGGGAGAGAAGTCTGTGAAGCAAAGCAATATTTCTATTGACATTGTTCTAAACAGTGCTGGCTAAAGCAGAGCTTCCATGCTCATTTATCTTAAACAAACCAACCTTTCCACTCACAGCATCTGTACATCTACATCTGTAGCCACTACTAAATCCCTGTACATATTTTTTAGTTGTACGAGCCTTTTTTTTTTCTTCCCCTAACAACATGGTTTCAAATCCATTTCAGAAAGAAGGATGATGCTTTGGAATTGGATCTGAAACAAGGTAATCTGGGCTCATTTCCCAGTTCTGCCATGTGCATCTGGTAGTCTTTGGGCAAGCCTTAGCTTGGTTCATTCTGAGCTATGCAGGACAGGCCCCTTCTCATTTGTTATGCATACATGCAGTGCCTAGCACAAAGGGGACTCCAATCACTCATGAGCAACCAGTGAACAGATGGTAATAAGTTGTCAGTGTGAGTAGGTATTCCCACACTTACAGTTTCTGTAGCAAATTTAATCTTACAGAAAAATCTTGCCAGCAGTCTAAAATCAGAGATATGTGAAAGAAAAACTAAATTATCTCTCTTCCAGCTACAAAACGTAGAGAAGACTTTTCCACAATAGGAACAGAGACATCTGACTTACAGAAATGGAGTCAAGAAGTCTTTGGGCCAGATACTTCCTTAATCTCTCATTTGCAATTCCCTCAGATGAGCTTTTTACAATTAGGAGTTTCCCAATTTGGCAGTAGTTCTGTACTGTCACAGTCAGAGATGGCATAATGAACTACTCTTACGCATATTCTTGAGCTCTCCTGAGTAAAAATAGTGACCCTCAGCTTTAATCTTCAGAACTTCGGTCTCACTGCAGCTATTCTGATGACAAGGGTGAGTCGATCTGGCTAAGGCAGGAAACAGATGCATCCTTTTATTCTTAACATAAATTGTTGGGGTTTATTTTTTGGTTAGCTGCAGTCCTAATCTCACTTTTGATCGAGTGCAGAGGAAAAGAGTAATTAGTGAAGTATTAGTGTTATTATTATTTCCTGACATTAACTCTCCTTGCTACTTGTCCATCCTTTTCTCAGGCCCAAAAAATGATGTGTGAATTTAGCATCTGAACAGCATTTTTACTGCCTGTCGCTCTCAGCGCTCTGAAGTAACACTGCACTCTGAAGTAATGCTACATTTACTCTACTGAAGTGGTAAAAAGAGTAAAAGAAATAAACAGCAAGTAGTGAATGTGGTCACAGTTGTATAGGTGGTGACTTGTAACAGTTTAGCTCGTGCAGCAAGGAGAATACATTTAATTAGTGCAGTTTTTTCTCGAAGGACTGCTTTCCAAATGCACCATTTCCTCTGCACAGCAAATATATGAAATAACAAGTATTTGGTAGTTTATAGCAACTATATGGCTGTATAACAACATAGAACAACAAATATTGACTCCCATGACTACTTGATATTAAAATTAATGATTTTTTTCCCTCAACATAGCTCTGTACAAAGTCAGTATGTGACCAGCTTGCTGAGGCACAGAAAGAGATGAGAGCCAGGAGGTGGCCCTCCATCTTCTGAAACTAAGACATGCAGTTGAATGCAGAAGTTTCTTCCTTTCCATTGCCTTCCAGGAGCACAAGTTCCTCAGCAGTTCTTGTACCTCGTTGCTTTCCCTATTGCAAGAAGCCTAATTGTTGTGTCATTTGGGTTGTGCAGCACACCAGACGAATGCATCCTTTTCTCCAAACATCTGGTCTGGATTGATACCCCGGGGACCATGAGGCAATGTAGAATGTTGGGTTTTTTTCCCCTCTTCTCTTTCCCTCTCTTCTCCTCCCCTTTTCCCTTCCCCCTCTCCTCCCCTACTCCCCCCCCCAGCTATTACATAATAGCTGATTTTTGGCTGCTGAAGTTATCCCTGACAAAATGTTTTAGATCCCTAAGCAGTGCTGATAATACTTCTGAGCACACTGCAAAAATTTGTGTAAATTTGCACATGTCCAAATTTACATTCACACCTGCTGCACAAGTACTCTTTTAGTTACTGTGGTCATGGTTCTCAGTACGTCACAACTCTACAGCATAAAGTAGTTATGGACATATACTCCTCCTGTATATTTCAATCTCTTAAGAGACTGATTTTGAAGGCAAGATTTTCAAAGAAGTACGGGGTTTTATTTAAACTATATGCGTATTCAAACTGTGACAACTATCCAAGAAGCAATTCAGTCCTTTTCTATAAGTCTCTGATTTTTCTCCATCTTATTTATATTTGTTTGTATTGATATCAGCTGCTTTCTAGGTATTTTGGCACTCAATTTAACCTAAAGTTGCACATTAGGACCATTTTAGCCACAGAGGCAAATTCAGTTCTTTTGTGCTGGGGAAAATCAGTGCATCAGTATGAACTGATGTATGAACCCTGCAACATTCCTGAATTTTCACCTCCCAGCATTGTGCCCAGACACAAGCTATTGCTCTACTAACAGGACTGCACAGCAGGCTTGCTGGCATAGTACAGCAATATCCTCTCTTTAGAGGCACTGTGACTACCAGGGTATCTCTCTGAAATGGTGTGTGCATACTTCCCTCTCTCAGGCATCTGGATGAACAGAGATGAAACTGGGAAGCTGAGGGGTGTCTGAAATGCACCTACATACTACTGTATAAATATAATTTCTTAGAATGCTGAACAGGGAAGAAAACCACCCTCTGCCACACTTGCACATGTTTTGTTGCGTTCCTTGCTTGGAGATGCATTGCAACTCACAGTTAATCTTTCCAATCTCCTCTGTCCCCATGGAAACTTTGTATTGCAGAAGATGATGACACAATGTGATACAAGTTGCTATATTTGCTCACGCTGGCCAGCAGGTTCTGTACAGCCTCCAGATTTTTCTTCTTCTTCTCCCTCCTCTTCAACAGGAATACTGAATATAAAAATGACACTGATTTCAAACTCAAGCTCTTAAAGCAAAATGCACATCTTCTATTTTGATTGGTGTGTTTAATTACAAAGATATGTAAAGTAATTTGAAGAAAACAGTGCAACTAATCTAAATATTTTAATTTGGATAACTGAAGCTAATCCATCTAAACTGATTCAGAAGGTCTATCCATACCACTCCCATCACTACCTCAATAGTAAGGGAATGCTGATCTTCCAGCTGAGGTGTATCTAAATGGCAGAATGTTGGGGATAAGAATGAGCTGCTATGTTTTCTATAAGCTTGTAGCATTAACAGCATGCACAGTAGTAGTTTGGGTTGTGATAACAGGCTGATGCAGATTGGAAAATCCTAATATTACATCATCTGTGGTGACTGAAAGCAAAAATTCTTGAAATGGGTGGAGAGATCTCTGCCACCCTGGAATGATAAATGCTGGAAAAGCTCTCATAATTTTATTGAAGTGCCAGAAAAGTAAATATTTTTCTATACAAAAATCTTTTAGATCTGCCAGTAGCTGTATTTGATTACTCTTGGGTTGGTTTGAGATTTCTATTATTTAACTGAGTATTTGCAGACAGATGGCCTCTTGTAGTGTTAATAAAAACAACTTCTGCAGGATTGTGTAGTAACTGGGGAAATACTGAGGGATTAGGAAAGAAGATAGCCTGCCAAAACCTAGTTTCTGTTTATATGCAGTTAATTCCTTCTTACAGCAAATTAAGCCTTTCTTTCTTTCTTTCTTTCTTTCATTTTTTTTCCCTTCAGGCATGTTCAGTTATTCTGATCATGTAGGGCTACAGTTTGGGATACTGAGAGATGGAGGTTTGTAGGTCAAACTCATCTTCCTGTGATGCTTCAGTGGTGTAACAAAGAAAAGGTGAACTGCAGGTATATACTTTAAGATGATTTACATATCTAAGCTACGCATGCTTCTGACCCTGTGCTGCACTCTAAAATGCTATGAACTCAGATGACACAAGAAATGCTGTGAAGAGACTCAGTGCTAAACTGTGCTGATTGAAAGAGACCTGAAGGGGAAATTTCTGTATCCTGTCAATTTCTTTTCGCTGTGTATTTTTCCCCCGATCTACTTTTTGCTTGGTGCTGTAGGGCCAATCAAGATTTTATTTCATTTCAACCTTTTTGTCACAATTACAACCCATTCTTAAAGAGTAAAAATGTGAATAAGGAAAGCAGTTGCAACTTCGATTACAAAATTAGTATTTGACAAACTTTATAAAGATGCAATGTTTTAAACTTGTTGAGAATTTAGAACATAATAAAGCTCTACTTTTTCAACAGTGCCATCAGTTACTTCCCCAGCTTCTAAGAACAATGTTGTCAGCTTTCTCTGCTTTGGATTTTTAGGTAACTGTTGAATGAAAATACAAAACTGAGCCTATGGATGTGAAGCATTTTGAAGCACATTCATAGGCAAGTGACTTGCAGCAGGGGGAATCGTAGAATCATAGAATGGCCTGGGTTGAAAAGGACCTCGAAAAGATCATCTAGTTTCAACCCCCCTGACATGGGCAGGGTCACCAAGCACTAGAGCAGGGCTAGACTGAAGCCTCCCCAAACCTGCTTTGGTGAAACCTTTTATTAGCCTAGAACTGAGAGGGAACGAAAGGTCATATTCTTCTGTGCTGACCACAGAGATTTGCAGTGTGGCTGTTCACACCTACGCTGATCATCTGCACAATCTTAAAAATAATGCAGAGAGGCAGACACTGTCTGTTTGCCTAGCTTCTTGAATCAGGTGGGCTTCAATATGCTAGCCAAATAGCCTTTATGTCCAGAAATGGCTAAAGGAATCCACAGTAACTAGCTCAGATGTTGCTAGCCTGCTGCTGATAGCTCTGCTTGGACATCTGAAACACGCCAAACTGTCTGCTGCTTCATGGCTGTTCTGAATGTCACCTCTCAGTAACTGCTCTGTACTGATACTTGTGCTTAAGCAAAAGCAACTCTCTGGCCTGAGTGATGTTTCTTCTCTTGGCTGCTGACACTGAGGCAGAATGCATCCTGTGATGAAAGGAAAGCATGCACAATGCAGTTCAAAGTATCAAAACTGTTTGCTGAGCTGGCAGGAAATTCGATTTAGCACATGGGACTTAATGCTGTGAAGATTAAATGTTCTTATTCAGATGAGAATGAAAGCCTTGTGATTGCCTTATCAAATGAAACATGTGTAGGGCTTCCAGTCAGCAGGCCATAAAAAGCCCTGATATAGTTCTGCACGTTACAAAGGTCTTTCCAGTCCTTCCTCTTTCTCTTCTGAAAGTATTTTAGCTCTGATGGAGTGATTGACCAACATAATCTCATTTAGCTTTCAGTTTACTGTATCACTGATACCAGTTTAACTCAATCTACAACAGTGTCAAATGGGTTGAACGCAGACAAGGGAATATAAGACCAGGGCAGGTTGGGAAGCTCCTTCTCTTCTGCTTTTTATTTATTGCAATATAAAATTCTTCAGGTTCTCATCAAATGTTTCTGGTATTTACAGATCTAAACTAAATTTTGAATACAGAAACATCAGTATTTTGATTTCTTTGTGAAGTTTGCCAGCACCCCCACCCCCCCAAAATAATAATAATATGAAGATTCTAATTACATACATGCATTACAAACTCCTTTTTTTATTTTTTATTTTTTGGTATCCCAGAGTCCTGAATTGCAGATTGTTTGGTACTGGATAAAACCTGCTGCAGAGACGCTGGAAAAGTATTTATACATGCTTAGAAAGTTGTTATTCTCTTTTCTTTTATTCTCTACACTTCTGCTACTGGCTGCTATCGTGGCCGTGTTGACAGGAGTGAGCTAAAAGGAGATTTATGTTACCCTTCAGGTCTCACCTCAGCATAACATGAACACCTGCCATGGTAGTAGAGCTTTCATTACTTGACTGATTGGGTCTGGTGTGGCCTTTCCTACAAACTTCTCAAATCCCAAGCAATGCTGCACCAAAATGGCAAAATATGATATCTGAGCTGTCAAGGCTAGCTGGATTGATGTGTAAATGCAGGGAATCAGCTGGTGGCCACTTTTCAAACAAGGCCTGCACTTGCAATGCTTGTGCATCTGAAGAGTTCTAGTGCAGTAAGAGAGCCCCAACCCACTGAGATCCCATTGGAGTCCTGTGACAAGTGCTGTGGGTGTCTGTACTCCACTCTCTTCCTGCCATCAAAGTACGCTTAGGTAGTAAATGATCTGTATAACACTACTTTGCTTAAAAAAACCATAAAGGTAGACAATGCAAAATATTCTTAGGAGAATGTTAATAGCAATGAGACAATATTAATTATAACATTATGAATAGCCATGGAATTTCCAGTTTTCGTACGTTTTTCTGAGTGCTGTGTAAAGGCAGCCTGGCATCATCTTCCTGGTGGGAAGTTAGAGCAGCTTTTGTAGACAAAATATAGAAAGCTTAGTGCTCTGTACTATAGTTCAGAAGATCAATAGGTCCCTTTGTTTGGGGATTCTGATGTTAAAAGAAAAAACCTCTTGTTTATGTGCTGCCTTGGCCTATTAGCCTTGTCTGTTACTAATAAAAGTTCTTTCAGAGCTTTCTAAGTGATCAGAGCCCTGAACAACTTTCCATAACCAGCAAAAGCATCAGATGGGAAAAAATAGACAAGAAAAAGAAAAGCCTGCTGAAGTCTGCCTTTCTACAGGCAATATATCTCTGGGTATGAATTTCAGAGTGGGTAGAGAACATAATTCTGTTTGGCATGGAAATACATACTAAGTGGAAATCACAAAATAAAAAGTCAGGAAATATTCTTAGCTTATCAGCTCTATGGGTGTATTAGAAACTTAGACAAGAATAGTTTTCAACATGAGAATTAACTGCATACTTCTGAGCTGTTATTGCAAAATAAGAGGAAGGGGGTAGTGTAATAACTAATGTTTTGGGTTGGGCTTCTTTGTGTTTTTTACATATCTTTTAACAGCTGTGGGCATGGGAGCATGGAACGGACATGTTTCTATTCTTAAATTGAAAAAAAAATACCCTTCAGAAATGTTCATTGGACAACACTCAAAATCTAAGGGAATTCAGATTTTTCTCCAGGCAAATGAGGCCATTTTATGGAAAGACAAATCTCACAAACCACCCAAAGAGACCCAAGTTTTCAAGATCTTTCCTCTAGATCTGTTTGTGCATAGTCTTACTTTCACGCCCAACATCTCGGCATGGTTAAAAACACTACAGATAGAACTTATAATGAGAAAAATGATAATTTGGAGGAAAGTCAACATTTTCCAAATGTGAATGTCTAAAGCTATGTTCATAAATCTTTAGGTTTAGCCTCCTACTAAAGAATATCTTAATTTTTAGTAAGTTATGGGCATATGGAAATCTCATTGAAACTGGGGAGGTGTGTGATTTTGAAAGTTTAATTTACTAGAAGCTTATACAGGGACACTAAGGTATTGCTTTTCTCCCTAAAAAGTTCAAAATAAATACTGTATGAGCTCTTAATGCATTTATGTCTTCTAAAAATCCTTTCCTGTGGTTTCAGACCTCCAGCATAGAGGTTCAAAGTCTGTTTTGCTGAAGAGTCCATTATGCAGTTCTCTCTCCATCAGAGCTGATGTGGGCCAATGGGAATTTTTAAGCAAAAATTTTTCCTAGGCCATGTCAGAGAGGCCTATTCTTGCATTTTTGAGGAGAACTTGAACACAGTACTGAAGTACAGCATGCAGTTTTTGTGTTACAGTACAAGCCATACATCCATGCTGCCTCTAAAGGACTCATGCACAAGTTAAATATCCTCTGATCTGCCAGATCACATGCAAACAGTCAGGAGCCAAATAGTGAACCACCTGCCAAATGGAGGCTTAGTCCTACACAGTGAGACTCTCTATCCTTCCTTTGTCTCTTTCTGTCACACCTCCTCTTCAGTTCCTAGATATCCTGCAGAAAACATAAAATCTCTTTAGTGGCTGAATTAGGTATTTGTTTGCTTTGTGGGCACCCATGCAGGACTGACAGTGCTGGTGTTCCCACAGTACTTGGGGCAGCTCTCCTTTGCCTTACCTAGATACTATGTAATGGTCTTAATTTTTTAAAGGTTAAATTTTGGACGCTGGATTTTTTTGCTTGCTCTTGCTGATTTCAGCTGCCTGAGGTTGATGCCAGCTCTCTGCCTTGCCTGATATACTGTAAGAAGAAAGCAAGATGATCTTTTATTTTTTCACAATCAATTTCCAGAGGAGAAAAAGCCCAGTTGCTGATTCGGTTTGCAGTGCTCTGCAATGCAATTCCCTCATGAGGCCCCTTTTCCTCCTCTTTTTGCTGTAAATCACAAGACCTTCACCAGTTTAGCTTCCAGTCTCCCTTAGCATTCACCTATATCTGTAGCAGATAAGCATTTGATTCACGTAGCCTTCTCCAGACCTTTGAGTTTGGCTATGGAAATTCTGAATGAGCAGAAGAATTAGGGAGGATGGATGCAGTTGTAAGAATTGCCCAAAGCAAGGAATTCAGATGTGCAAGGGAGACTAACAGCAGTGCCACGGCGTCAACACCAGTGAGTCATCTCCCTCTTGACACTAAGCACATGGGTGACACTGCCCAGCAACGACCCAGAGGACTGCACCACTGCCTTCCTTGCAAATAACTAGTTTCTTTTCCTCTCTCTGTACAACAAAGGTCTTTATTTCCTTAAGCTCATGAGACCATTCGCTGTATACTGAGCTAGTTCAGTTACATTTGAGCAATTGAAGTGTATTACATCACAGCAGAGCTCCTTGGCATTTATGCAATGAGGAAAAAGCCAGGTGAGTAAATGCATGTTTTATGACTAGGCATAGCCTCAATTCATGGCTCTCACACAATCTTTCTCTGCAACCTTGGGCAAGATACTTAACTGCTTTCTGTGCAATCTGTAATAACCTTCTCTTCTCTGTGCTTCCTGTTTTATCCATAACTTCTTTAATGCAAATGTTATCCTACATATTTACATGGCTCTTACCAACAAGGGAACTTTACTCCTGGCATCACTAGAATCAAGAATAAACCTGTAATATCTGAGCAATCAAACCATACAATTTCCTTCTTTCAACCTACATTATGTTAACGTGTCCTCTGGATATCTTCCAAAAATGGCTAAACTAGAAGCAAAAGCAGTAACAAGAATGTATCTCCCATCATGTAGTCTGGCTACATGTTCCACAAATATGGTATTTTCAGTGCTGAAAAACTGAACACAGATGCCATGCCAGTGGGGAACAGGGCTGCAAAGGGAGAATTGGAGCCATGAGCTGCCTGCCTGTTACTGCGAAAAGTGAGCTTCTCTTTTTCACTGTAACATTCTCTGTCTCATTTTCTTCCTGCCAGAGTGGTTTGCACAGATGGGAAGAACCCAGGGAACACAAATCCTTGCCTTGCTGTGTGCTTACAGTTATTAGGAAAAGCTTTCTTTTCCTCTTGGATTTGCACCTGAGATTTGGGCTCGTGTAAGAGATTCCCAAGCACAAATTCTTCCTAAAGAGTTGTCTTTGGAAGATGGCAGCAGCTACAATGTGTTCAATACACAAGTTACCTCTATACTCAATATATGCTTCTATGTGCCATCGGTGGGCAGACGATCATGTAAAGAGAAGCAGTCTCTTCTGAAATTCAGTCAGGTTGGACAACAGCCATAATAGGAAGTTTTGAAAATAAATAAATGCTGAAGAAAAAAGAGGAAAGAGAACAGGCAAAACTCCTCAATCAATTTCAAGTGGGCCAGATTTTGCCTTGGAACTACTTTAAGGCATCTGAGTGGGACTGGTCTCTTTCAGCAGTACCAAAGGGCTTTACAAGTACTTACGTAATAGAAGTTTGCTCTGTTCTCACAAGCCTGTGATTTCTGCATCAGGACTCAGGATGTTATTCAGCACCTTGCTATCACCTGCAGGGTGAGGTAGCTTTCAGAATCTTCCTATAGAAATCTGGCGTGTTACATGGAAGAATTCTGTTTCAGCTTGACCAAGGTTTGACAAAGCAGAATAAAGGATGGCACAGAGTTTTCAGAGTTCTGTTCTAATTAGAGAGAGATTTCTGAGATCTTTTTTTATAAACTGCTGTAGGTTTACATTTGGCTTTTCCTGTCGGAAGAAATAGATCTGGCAAACAGCCAGCTAGGAAGTTATTCCTGCTATTCCTGGGAAACTTTCTTTATAATTAAAAGCACCTGGGCAGACTCTCCTTGTCACCACTGTCCAGCCAGGCCTCTGGAATCAGAGATGAAGATGTGGAATGGTTCTCACTGCGGCAGGAACTTGGTAATTCAAGGTGTTCCTTCTCCATGTTACACATTTTGGATGTACCTTTGTACACCCAAGGAAAGGTGGCAAAGGACTGAATGAAAAAGCAGTGACCTCTACAGTGTCAAAATCTCCTTAAATGAAAGATTTTCATTTTGGCTGTGGCTGGGTTCAGAGATCATGAAATGGACTTTAAAAATGTGTCCTCTCCTGACGCACAATTATATACGCATCCCAAACTTCAATAAAACACCCAAGAAAAGGTGGAATTACCAAGGAAAATTATCTGTTAAGATAGGAAGGCACAAAATCTACTTAAAGAAAAATCTGAGTTATTTTAAGTACGTGTGCTTGTTCAAGCAATCAAAACATTTAAAGAATATGTATATGACAATAAGAATTAATCCTCTTTTCTCATAGAGCCTGGTCATGCCAAAACCTGAGGGCCTCTTCAGAAGGAAATCAACAAATAGAAGCTTTGTTAATTAACCAGAATTTTTTGCTTACTGACGTTAAAAATATTTATGGTTTTAACTTCATTTTTTCTTCTTCTGCTAACTTCAGGGTAAAGAATTGCTGATTTCTGGAGATACATGCTTTCTCTCTGGTCAGAACTGGCTAATGAACTAGGTAAGATTGATGCTGGGATTAAATTGGATTGCATTTATTTGTCTCACCATACCATATATTAATAGTAAGAAATAAACTCGATTTGTGGTGCAGAAATAATATATTTGCAGAAGAGAAATATAATCAGTTTTGTTCTGTGGATTAATTAAAGATGCTGCATAAAGGAAATAATTGTGCAAAAGCTCCATTATGGTTCCCTCTGATGATTACTAAGAAGCACAAGCACATCCTCCATTATTTCCTGCTCTTCTGAGCTGCAGGGATTAGAAGTCCTACAAAACACACTGGTTTCAACCTGCAGGACACCCGGTGACTTGAGTTCAGGCGTGGCTGGTCACATTATCATAGTTTCTCCTACATCAGATATTTAATGTCTTTTTCGGAGTGCAAAGAAGTCAGTGAGAGAGTGAACAACTCAGGCCTAGCCAAAAGTGTCAGCCTCAGCCTGTCTGATTTGTGGAAAGTGACAGCACAGTCCAGTGGGAAACCCATGCAGCCTATTTACAACTGCTTCTGCAGTGCCTACAGCCATGGATTGAGACCTACCTCTGTTTTTCAGCTGGTGGGGTCAGGTAACAGCAGCACTCCTTCAACAATAGCAAAACAAAACGGCTTCGGTGTAACCCTCCTTTCAGCTTGCAGTTTTCATGCTGAAGTTTTGCATGGTCTGATTTACTTTCCTAGTCAGTCACTTCAAACTTTTATTTCCTTGCTTTGGTATCTCCTGGGGATATGAGCATTGTGGAGAAATAAGGCAGTAATTTTTTGCCATACCCTTGCTATCTGCTTCCCCTTCACTTCAGTCTCTTCCTGTTTAATCTCTCACTGGCCGCTTCTTTGTTATTCCTTGCCAATAAGGGGTGGCTTTACAGTAACATAATTCAAGTGTCTGTATTTCTGTAAAGCCCTGCTGAAGATGAGGAACTTGTTGTATATCTCTGAAAGGAATTATGTTCTTAATTTGGGCTGTCCTCAACTAGTGAAAGAGAGGAGTTACAGCTCCTTACCCAGTCGCTCATGGGGACAAGAAGAAAAACCCATGTGTCTTTTCTGACACAGAACATAGTCATAGTGCCATTGCTCTTCTGCACTATTTTACTTTGGAGTTAGTTAGCTCTGTAGAAATCAGCAAGGAGAACAAGTAAGAAAATATCAGATGATCACATGTTTTTGTATCCTGCAAAATTCCTGCAACAGCATGTATTCATGCAGATGCATAAGAAGGAAAACAGAAGCTTTCAATTTTAGGAGAGCAGAACGTTCACCCAGCCTTTTAAAGATGTCAAATAGCTGTAAAATTAATTTTAGACAATTGCTGGTACTTGTTGAAGCAAGTTGTATTCAATCTATCAACTTCTAAGGGATCTGTGCCCCTGTGCTTCACAAAGGATTTATTTGTAGTTGTTGATGTGGCTTCCTAGACTTCTGGGCACTTGTTTTCTTGTAGAATAGAAGCAGAACGGTGTATTTTTTAAATAAGGAATCGCAGGTGGAAGCATCACAGGCTGAAAATGTTAATCCAAAAAGCAATCTGCTGGTCTGTCATGTTTGTTCTCATGTGAGTGCATTTTATCAGAACTAGAGCGAATAACAGTTTCAGTATTTCACTGTTTGTTTTGTCCTCATTATTTCAGTTAGAGTTTAATGAGCTTCTTTCCAGGATCAGAAGTATTACACTGATGGGTCAAGTAGTAACAAGCAGGTTAGTCTGTTTTCTTGTTCTTAAGAAAATAAATGTTTAGAAAAAAACTTGTCTAAAAACAGAATCTAGGATTTTAGAAAGAGATGTAAGCAAACATGGCATTCAGGTCTCAATGAGAATTGAAATGTCAGTATAAGAATTTGGCCAGCTAAGCCTCAGCATGTCTTGTGGGATAATTAGGGCTGCGGTGCTACAGTAAATAGCAGGTTATTGCCATAACATCATTTCCAGTCAGACAAGGCAAGTAAATAGACCAAGATCAGAACACACCACCAGGCATTAGAATTGCAAGTGCAGGAATGCATATTCAGAACCTGGGAATTTAGCCATACTAGCTACTATGTGAACTGATAATTTCCTGTCAACTCTTGTTTTCTTCCCAGGCAGATGTCCTCCTAGCCTTCTTGCCATTGCTTTTCAAGCTCAGTTGCTAGGCTTTATTGCCAGGATGCTTGAAACCACCCCAACTCAACTACAGTGGTTTGAGCACAGTAACCAGCACCTCATTACCACCAGAAAGAGGCTTAGGATGGCATCGGTCTCCCTGTGTTGAATCCCAACACTGTAGGGACTCACAACTTCCTTGCTTTTTGCCTTTTTGATTCCTGATGCTTTTTCTATACTCGTGTAAAAAGCAGGAAGAGTTCAGCTTAAAGCTGGTTTTTGTGTGAAACAATACTGGCTATATGTAAAACAGGGCAGTTGTGCTCCAGTCAGTAATAGTATTTCTCAAATAACTGCTTCTGTTGCATTATTACAGTATTATAAAATATGGAGTGCTATGGAAAAAGTCCATGCTTCAGGGCCATTTGTGAAATGAGTACACGACAGTGTGCCTCTGTCACTTTGAGGGGCAATCTCTGCAATAGAACAAGAGTTGGATGACTAACAAAACTAATTACATAGGATGTAAAAAAAATAGTTAAGAAGCGTCATCCTTGGAAAACATCTGCAGTTTTGCAGATCATCTCTCACTATTCTTATTTCTTGGGAAGATGAGCAAAAGACACCATAAAATCCTTGCATTCAAATGGTGCTGCCCCATGCCTCCGAGTTTGCAATGTTGAAAGGAAGGGAAAAGGATGCTCGTTAGTTTTGTCACAGATTTCAATAGATTTGACCTTTAACCTTTTAAACCTGTTAACTTGTTCCTTCTTTAATGTATTGATATCTATCACTGTGGGATTTCGAGTGGTCATCTGTGACTAGAAATGACAGCTTTCAGATTCTGAAATCTTTGTTCTGTTGAAGTTATTAGTTAATTTGGCAGGGGGTTTGACAGACCAAAGGTTTTGCTAACAAGTTCCTGAAAGCTCCAGTTCTTAGAGATGGCAGGATTGCTGTAGGGGATCATGGCAGATGGGACTTCTGGACAGCATAATCAGCCACTGCCTGCCCTCCTGTCCTGTGACAAGTCCCCAGTCGTATCCACACATGATGGCTTACAGTGTACAATGTGATGACAGAACCAAGGGGACATGG
Source organism: Tympanuchus pallidicinctus (assembly GCF_026119805.1). NCBI lineage: Eukaryota > Metazoa > Chordata > Aves > Galliformes > Phasianidae > Tympanuchus > Tympanuchus pallidicinctus. Next base: position 12,144,008 of record NW_026294747.1, read on the forward strand.
CTTCAAGCTTAAAGAGGGTAGATTTAGATTGGGTATAAGGAAAAAGTCTTTTACAGTGAGGGTGGTGAGGCACTGGAACAGGTTGCCTAGAGATGTGGTTGATGTCATGTTCCTCGAGGCTTTCAAGGGTGGATCAAGCCCTGGCCAACCTGATTTAGCTGTGCACGTCCCTGTTCATTGCAAGGGTGTTGGAATGGAAGATCTTTAAAGGCCTCTTCCAATCCTAAGAGTTCTATGATTCTTTGACAATTGATTTCACTCATTCAGGTATTGTTCAGGTTTGTGGCACAGCTTTAGAAATCAGTTTGATATTACTCCATTTGTAAGGTGTCATTTACTGGGGGACAGTTTCCTGGGGAAGGACTGGGGGACATTACTGGGAGACTTGTGAACCTTTGAGTTATTGAAAGTGATTCCACTACAGTTTCATATTCTTAAAAACATCTATGCATTTTACTAGTAAGTAGGAAGATGATGAGGGGGAAAAAAGGTAAAGTGGAAGAGAAAGGGAAGTTACTCCATTGGCTGCCCAAACTCCCAACTACTCCCGGTATTTCCCACACTCCTGTCAGCCACTGCCTCTGTTTGCTCTATATGGCACCCCATATATGTCCTTCATTTATGGAGCTGCTGAAATACAGCCGTGCCCTTTGGTTCTCCCTACAGAGATTCTATCATGCTGTCTGAGTAGCAAACACTCTGATGTATATTTATGGTGCCAATAGCCCTTTGCAACCCATGACATCATTCTTGTGTGAAGCCTACATGGGACTGCATTCACAAGACAAGCTATACAACCAGAACCTCTTCTCTACACCTATTGAAACCAAGTCCATTTTGTTGCTGTATAGAAGACAATCTGCTTTTAAGTCTGATGTCTTTTTGAACTTGAGTCACTTACAAAAAATCTTCTGTTGTGATGGAAGTAGTTCAGATGCCACAGATGCTTTGGAGTGTCTTTGTCTGTGGGTTTTTAATGCATATTTTCCTCTCACTTATTATGTAAAAGATATCCTCTCCACCCACCTTCCCTCCCACGCAGGAAACTGGCCGCTGAATGAGCATAATAGATTGACTGAAGGTGTTTTCCACCTCTGAAAGTCACTTTCAGTTACTGCACTTTGAAGCCTTATTGAAAGTCAGGGTTTTTTTCATTAAAAATAAAAGCTTTTTTCATTTTGTGCTCTCTGCTAACCTCCACTGTGGCCAAACAAAAAAAAAGACCTGTCTCCTGTCTTCCTCCTCTCCCTCTGTCAAAATAAAATCATTGCAAACCTGGCCTACCCAGGACACAGAATTTTACTTCCACCTTTCAGAAAGTGACATAGTTTTTGAATGTCCTCTCTGGTCACATTTCCCCATCCAGATTCAAGGTGGTCATGTCAGTAGCTCAGTATGCCTTCCATTTCTTGAGAGTAAAGAGAAAGCAAGAAAACGTACTGCTTAGGAGTTAAAATACTACACAGCAGACTCCAGCCAGTACCTCTGGCAGCTACAGACTGTGGAGAACTTATGTGAGCAGAAACCAGGTTATATCCACATCTACGCTGAGACATTTCAGCATCAATTCCAACGGTAGAACCATCCCAGCTGTAGTGCTGAATATAAAGTGCTCTCCTCTTTCACCAGAGCTGCTGCTGAGTGTAGCATTTGCTGTAAATCCTTCATTTTCTGCCTGCAGTTAGATGGGAAAGTCCACAGCACTCATGAAAATTTTCACACCTCTAACTTGTCCACGTCAGTGCAGCTTTATTGTTTCCATGCATTGCTCTGCTCTCAAGGATGATTGCTAGTTTTATGCCCAGAATTTACCATATCCTGATGAACAAGAGCAGAGACTGAGTTGTGTGCTGTGATCTTCCATTTGAACTAAGAAATCTGAACCAAAATTTGTATCGATTTGTTCTGTTTTGTTGCTTCTTTTGTGTGTATTTTTGTGCGTATATTTGAGTATCTCTTCTACTATCAAGACATTTACTCAATCCCTTTAATTCCAAGGTTATTTTAATAACAGTATAGCTGGATTTGTTTCCAGGACACCACTGTATGTTGTATATCTGAGCCTATCCTCCCCTTATTCCTCGGTTGCCATATGAAAGGGACTGGAGAGCTGCTTTGTGAGTTGTTCCCTAGAGGTGCATCTCTGACTTCATTGATACGTGGAAGCCTGAAGGATCCTTTTTGGATCTGTAGAAGTGTAGTAGATGAAGAGTCAGAGCAATGTTAACCAGGAGGAGTACTTTGGACTTATGTAGCTTCAGGGCCCTGAGCAATGACAGATGAGTCAGAAGACCATTTGTCATTCTGTGTGCATAGCATAGGTCCCACCTTGTCTGAATCTGTGGACTTGCAAAGGCAACAAAGAGCACAGCGTTTCTTGGATCACAGTCTGAAATCATATCACTGAGTGTTTCCTCTCTGCTAATGGCAATAGTAACATACACTTTCCTCAACCTTTTTCCCATCTTACCTACTTAAATGGCAACTAATGCTAACATCTGTTTTGTGCTGTGTGTTTATACAACACTTTTCTACAGCAAGGCTCTGTTTTGGACATTACTGCTGTAAGCAGCTAAGAAATGTTCTGCTAGGTCAGGCCACTGATGAATCCATCCTGCCTCCAGAAGCGTTAGGAGGTTCTGTTTAGGAAGAGCAAACAAACCTGACCACTGTCTCAGGTCCATTCCTAGCATCCCCTGTCATGCATCAGGGAAGTTACAGACACATCTCTGCCTTTTCCCTGTTTATGGACGCATTGCTCATGAGTTTGCCTACTTTCTTTTTGGAACTGCTTGTATCATTTGCCTTTAAAACCTATTATGACTACAAATTCCATAAGTTCACTACCCGCTATGTAAAAAAGCACTTTATTTTATTTCTTCTAGGCCAGTCTCACACTATGGTGGTGAATGATCCCTAGTTCTAGGTGGATAACAGTTTTCCATCCATCCCAGTATCTTTCTCCTCTCTGTTGAGAAGCCTTATCTTTTTAAGTCTCCCCATGCAAGACAGCTGCCCCATCATCAGTCATTTTAACTGCCCTTCTCAGTGCCTTCCCTACGTCCATTCTGTCCTTCTTGCGATGCTGAGACCAGAACAGCGCACAGGATGTGGGTGCACCTGGGTTTTACATATTGGCAAAAAGATGCTCCCTGCATTGTTCATAACACCCTTCCTGATGGTGCTCAACAATCTGATCCCTCTTTTGGCTGACACTGCATCAAGCTGATGAATGAAACTGTGAATAACTAATGAGAATATGCCATTGTGATGGAGGCTGGCTGTGGGATGAAGTTAAATATAGCCACACTGATTTATTATTTTTTTTTAGAAACTATTTAATTGCCAGTTTCAGTGAAAGACAGATATTTATCAGCCAGGGTGACTGCTCTGAATTGGACAGCTTTGGATTACTGTATATTTTGCAGTCTTCCCTTTCTCTCTGCCTGGAGCATAAGTAATACACTTTACTGTATAAACTGCAGCACCCATAAGTAATACGCCTGCACATTCCTCCTGGATTTGTGTGCAAGAGCCCAAGGCCATTTTAAACTTCAGTCTCTTGTTCAAAAACTTGATTACAAGGATGTGAAAACGCTTCCCTCTGATGCTGCCTTTTGAAGACATTTGTGATTCAGACGCACAAATTAACTTTTGGATGAAAGTGCACTAGAAGCTCTAGCCTAGGAGCAACACCAACCCAGTTTTTATAATCCTGACACACAAAGCTTTAATATAAGCCTGCAGAATAAACAAAATTTATCTATACAAAAAATTAGGCAACCACAGTTGTAATTCAGGGAATTTCCAGCAGGTTAGTATTAATCTGTAAAGGGCCTGTGGCCTGAAATGCAAAATTGAACCTCTAATTCCTGGGAAGTTATTGTCTGTGATGGATATTGCTGCTGAACAATGAACAACAGGAAGGCTCTTAAAAAATTCTGGGCTTTTAATTTCTCTCTTTTTTTTCAGCATGTGAACTCCCAAATTCTGGCATGAATCTGCAACTCATTGCTGTCCAGCTCTTTCCTGTGGTCTGCATGGCTAGCATTCAACCAGCACATGCTGTGAAGACCAGAGGCCCTGATCCAAGGAAGCTCTCAGACACATGTGACCTTTTTTCTCCACAGAGCTCTCAAAATGTAATCAGAATAGCTGGGAATATTTATGCAGTTATTTTAAACAGTCCCAAGCAGATGAATATTTCTTCAGTTGGTTCACACACAAAAGTTTACTACCATTTTTTTCAATGAATCAGATGAAAATTGCGCTTCTGTTTTTTTTTGTTTGTTTGTTTGTTTTCTTTTGTTTTGTCTTGGTTTTGTTTTGCTTTGTCTTTCTTTTTTTTTTTTTTTTTTTGTTACAAAAAATTACACTTTTTAGTGCTTTATGTTTCTTGGCATTTCATACTGTGGCCATCTTCAGCATATCTGAGCTTATTCAGCTACCAGTGAATCCTGATTGCTCACTTCCTGGGTGCAGGCAGCATCATATTGCTGTCTGCATATGTTTTGCAGGCAAGAAATTTTCTGGAAAGGAGTTAGTCCTTTGAGGTCTACTAACAGTAAGTACTGTACTCTAAAACAGTAACAAACTTCCTGCACTCTTTCTATTCCAGCTGAACTTCACCCAATAAGGAACTATGGCAAATGCGATGCCATTGGTTACAGTTACAATTAAATACATACATTTAAGTTCTATTTGATCATAGAACTACTCCACTTTGCTACACATAAATTTCTTTGTTCCTTATGACTCTGCGTGCTTCAGCAATGAGACTTTCTCCCAAAACTTCGTAGGCCTTCTCTGTTGGGTACTGGACGTAGGAGTAGCTGTGAGAACTCAGCCACAAGTATTGCGTGAGAAAGTGATGATCATAAACTCTGCATAGGCTGTGCATGAAAATAGGACACTCAGAGTTTGGAGACAATAACACCAACTTCAGGATTCTTATAAAAATGAACAGGTCAGAATCCCAATTCTTGCTGTCTCAATGCATTTCGTTTTTAATGTCCCTCCTCAGGGCGGGATGTCACTGCTGATTAAATCAGCAGAAAGATTCCCACTGAATTTTGGGGGTAGCTGGCTTAGTTGGTAGGTTGTTGTACTGGAAAGGCATGCAATTAAAAATGCCACAGTGTTCTCACTCTCAAAACTGAGGATGACCAAGTACAATTGCTCAAGTGAGGTTGCGCAGCGTAACCGGGATCTGAAGCTGTCACGGTGGCTGGTTGTATTTTAGATGCAAGTGAAACTCTGCGCAGGCAGAAGCTACAGTTCAGCAATTCAGAGCCACCGGGGCTCTTTGCAGGCACACCAGGGGTTTTGAGTTAAAGGTGTAATTTCCAAATTGTAGGGTTTGATCTGGTGAGGTAACCTCAGCATAACAACTTCACCGCAGCCAGTGAGACTTCTGGCAGCTGTGGTTCATCAGAAGAGTCGTCAGCCAGACAGTAATTCCCAGGTGCCTTGTGCTGAATGGATGGGATAGATAAGACGCTTTATGAATGGATTGCACATAGTGCTTATTTCCTTACTTGAGCGTGCCCCGACGATTTTAAAAATAATTGGCTATTTCCCCCTAGTCTTATCGGTATGAAGGTATGTCCTGCCCCGGCATCAACTCCAAACTTGTGAGGAAATAAAGACAGCGTTCCCATAATCAAAGGTACGCGACGTGAACTGTCCTCGCCTCCCGCCTTCCCTCATCTGAAATGAATGAACAGCACAAGAAGCCCGGGCAGTAAGGGAGGCGATAACCGAGTGACGGGGCTCAGCGCGCGGACAGGGCGCAGACAGCTTTCGGAGGGGTCCGTCCGTCCCGCAGCGCTATGGGATGCCGGGAGGAGGGGCGTTTAGGCCGCGGGGAGGCGGCCCTTCCCGCCGCCGGCCGCCCCGCTCGCCCCCACAGCCCGCCCCGCGCAGGGCTTCCCCCGGGCGGCGGCGGCTCCCGGCCCCGCCCTCGGCCGCGCAGCGCTAGGGGGAGGGCGCGCCGCCGCCGCCGCCGCCTGGGAGGGCGGCGCAAGGGTGGTTCGCCGGGCGGTGCGGGGCGCGCGGTCCGGCCATGTCTCCGGGGGAGGCGGCGTCGGGCTGAGCGGCCGTGCGCGCGGCGGGGAGCGATCTCCGCTACCATGAGGCGGCTGCCGCTGCTCCCGCCTTTCCCTCTGCTGCTGCCGCCGCTGCTGCTGCTGCTGCTGCCCGCCGAGGTGAGACCGCGGCTCGGGGGCCGTCCGGGCGGGGCGCAGCCCGAGCGCCGCACCTGCCCCGCGGAGAGGCCCGCGGCCGGCGGGCAGGTGTGCGGGCGGCTCGGGCTTTGTCCCGCCGGGGCCGCCCGCGGAGAGGCTGGGGGGCGCCGCGGGGCGGGCCGGCGCTCACCTGGGGCCGGCGGCGGCCTCTCGGCGGGGTCCGAGCCCCGCCCGGCATCGCGCTGAGCGGCGGCCGCCCGCCGGCACCGGCGGGGATGCGGAGGAGGCGGGAGACGGCGGAGCGCGCTGCGGGCGTTCGCCTCACCTCGCCGGCGGCTGCGTTACGGACGGCGGGGAGACGGCTGCCGTCCTCTCACTCGGTATCGCAACCCGCTCCGGTCGCGAGCCCGCTGCTTAATCAGCGATGTCGTTCGCTCTTCTCCCATGCCGGCGGTGCGCGTCGCCCGCTGGGCCGTGGCTTTCAGCGGTGATCTGGGGGTATTCCGCCGACAAATGGTGCCGGGGCACGGAAGGAGGGGACCTGGCGGCGTCGGGCTGCGGGTCGGTCCGAGGCCTCCCTTAGCACGGTGCTGTGCTTCAGGCCTCCTCCCTCGGTGCCGGAGCGCACACGGACCTCTCTTCCAACAGCACCTTTTGGTGATGTGAGTCGTGGTCCCTTGCCAGGCCCATCGCGGCTTGGCACAGACCTTTGCCCCGCACTCTTCCCGGCTGATGACTTTCTAACGTTGGCACTGTGACCACTGCAAGCTCTGATGTTTCAGGGATCACTGAACTTTTGCTTCCAGAAATGTTGGCTGGGCTGCTTTGCCGCAACAGCTTCTTCTACAGAAGCGTGAGCATGTTGGGTACGGATCAGAGTGCTTGGTAATGTGTGGTGACAGTTCCCCCCGGCTTATATTTCTGTCCCACCCTGACAGTCACAGAGCAAGATGATACCACTGCTCTATTTTAGGTATTTTTTTGCCAATCTCACATTGGTACCAGTTCAGGATTACAGACGGTGTGTATCCTAAATCATTGCTTCCTCCTTGTGTTTCATTCAGCTCGAGCATCTTGCTCTGTAGTAGATGATGGAACACTGTAGTTCTATCTCTGATTTGCTGTTGCACCAAGCCTGGAAATCCTGCTGTGGTCTGACAGTGCTGAAGACGACAGGTTTTAACATCCTTGGTTATGATGTTAGGCATGTACCTGTGAACATGAAGGCTCATGCCAGGAGTCTTCTTGCCAGACCTGCCCTCTTGGTGCTGGTCAACACCTTAGGAAGTTTTCATCCTCGGGAGCAACTGCTTGGTCTCCTGAGGGAGATGGGGGGAAAGTCCCTTAAGGCTTGGAACTAAGTCCTTGCTGATGGCATGGTTGTGAAAAATCACTCACCTGTTTGAAATACCTTAATTTCAATCTGGCACTTGTAGCTGGGAGAGGGGTGGCTTGTGTGGAAAAAATGCATGTTAGACTTATATAATCCATTAATGCTGACAATAAGGGGTGCAGAACAAAACTTTGGAGAGAATGATTGCTCGATGCATGGTTGGTTTTGCTGCCCATTCCATCCAAGTGCTGCTCATGCGGCTTTGTTCTCTAAAAGTCAGGATGGCATCTAATAGCGAATAGTCTTTCTCCATGTGGTTGGGTTCTTGGCACAGCTTGAGACAGATGTGTGAGCTGGCTGATGTCATTCATGGTGTGCTGTTTGTGCAGGTGTGGGGACGTGGCCTGGGGCTACCTGGGGAGTTACCCAGCTGATGGCTGAGGAAGGCAGCAGCTGGTGGGACCGTCAGGCACGTGCCATGAGCAGGCTTCACGCGTTGCCACTGAGAACTTCCTCCTTGTCTACAGCCTCCCTGCCAGCCCACGAGAGGAAAGGCAGTGAGTCGGATGGCTCAGCTGGATCTGGCCTCCACGTTTCCTCAGATGACAGCGGTGGGTTGATAAGGGGACAGCACTCCTAACACAGACAGCATTGTCAGCCCAACGCACGCGAGGGCCAGGAAACGTCCCGCGCTGTGGAATGGCTGTGTCACAGCAGTTCCTTGGTGGTGTGACAGGCATATGATCTTTCTGTGGTGTCTTATACTCCAGGATAAGCATCTTCCCTATTTTTTTCTTTCTTAAAAAGTTACAAAGTAATGGTCAAGGTTGGAATTTCTTAAAACTAAAAGCAAAAGAAAGGTATCTTGCTTTTGATTTTGTGCGAGCTAGTGATTTGAAAATGGTCCTGTTAGTGATATGGCAATATAACATTCATTGCTCAAAAGTAGTAGACTTTTAAGCTCCAGCATTTTTGTTTTTTGTTTGTTTGGGATTATAAATACCTTTTATGCAGGCCTCATCGGCCTGTTCTTACAGCATATTCCCTGCACAGAAACTCTCAGTGATGCTGCATGAGACCATTGCATAGGGCTATGATTTAATTGCTGATCTAAATTTCCAGCTGAGGGATTTAAATGAAGCACCATCGTGTTAAAATGTGCACTTGCTATGCATGTGTTGCACATCAGCATTTCTTTCTGCTGTATATTGGTTGTTGTTAATCATCCTTGTTGATTCTTCTCCTAGATAGAAATCTACCTTTTAGCTTTGTACAATTGTTCTAGGTAATCCTCATTGCATGAAAGAAAAACATGTTAAAAATAAGTGCTCTTTATGAAAATATTTAGCAAATGTTTTATCTATGCCCCATCCCTGGAGGCATTCAAGGCCAGGCTGGATGTGCCTCCGAGCAGCCTGGTCTGGTGGTTGGTGACCTGCACATAGCAGGGGGTTGAAACAGAAGATCATTGTGGTCCTTTTCAACCCAGGGCATTCTATGATTCTATGTTACCTATGGCTCATTTTGAGTAAAAGAGTAAAGCTTGAGAAGTGTAAGGCTGCCTACCTGCTGCTGTGGACAGACTCCCGAAGTAAAACCTTTAACTACCACCATTAGCACACAGCTCTGGGCATCCCTGGTCTGGAGACCTGAGCATGTCTGGAGCCAGGCTGTGTAGAGCAGAATGAAAAGCTGTGGCTGTGAACTGTGCTCACTTGTGTCAGAGGAGCTTGGAAATGTACTTATCTGTCAGGACAAGTTTTTCTGTGGTGACTGATGGTTGATGCTGAAATGCACTTCCATTCTTGTACTATGCCACAGTATAGCTTTGTTTCAAGATCTTCTGTACATTCAGAACAAGAATAGACAGTGTGATCACCTTCCGTAGTACACAATAAAGGTGCTGTTTTCCACGTGGCTTGGATATACGCAGTGCCTGCATCTTGCAGCACACTCAATTGGATTCCAGTACTTGGGTTTTAGTCTCCAGCCAGCCACACACAGCAAAATATCATCTTCTGCATATTTGAGATCTGAATTCAGGCCCACAGTGGAAATGTTGTCTGTGCAAACAGCCACGCTATTATTAGTACTTCCTCAATTATGTGAGCTACATGCCAGTCTTTGTTGAGGTTTTTCATGGCATGTAAATTTTTTTGGTTGGAGCTACTAAATATGAGAGAGAAAAATTGCTACTGTTTCAAATTTTTTGGTTGCTTACTGTGTAAGGCTGGATTTTACTAATCCATACCATTTTAATTTGTGCACCTCCATCTTCCTAGTAAAATTACAGTGTATGATAGGATGAGCATTTCGACGAAATTGGGAACCAGGAATTTTGATGTTTTTGGGCATGAAACCCATCTCAAATCTTTTTTTTTTTTTTCCCTTGCTTTCTTGCTTATTTAAAAGAAAATTCTTTCTGTGAGCAAAGCCATTGAAACAGCCAGTTGCTGCACAGCTGGTTGCTAGCCTGATGTAACTGCTTTTTGTCAGACTCCAAAATTTGAATCTAAATAGTACCCTGAACATCATTGAAGGTCACTGCGAGGATAAGAGGAGCTAGCTGATTTTTCTTCAGCAGAAAGAGCCTACTGCTAGAGAAAGAGATCCTTGCCTTAAATAGAGCCATCAGTAGGAAATTAGATTTCAGCAGGAGATGACTGCAGAGGAGGACTTCAATTGTGATGGGATACAGCAAGTTAGTGTAGGTGAGCGTGTGCTAATGCAGAACGTTAGAAAGCTACGTGTGGGGAAGGAGGTGATCAGGCATGTGCAGGAAGAGAAGGACAAAACAGATGCACTGCTCTGGAAAACTGCACCAAGGCTTTTCTCTGAGTGCTTCCCAGCTGTTTCCAAACGTATCTGCAGCTAACCAGGCTCCTATTAATCCAAAATTGCAGGAGAAAATCCAAGATCAAGTGGGAAAGGTCTTTCTGTAATCCAGCAAAGGACAGACACATACATGTGGTCGAAACACATGTATGTGTTGGATCAGTGAAGTCATGGCTCATTTAGTTATCTTCTGAGCTGCTGATGGCCGAAAAGTCGGGCAACACAAAACTGCAGCAGTTGCAGTCTGATGCTGTTGGTATTTGGAATCTCACTGAATGTTTTTATGGTTGTTTTCCTACTGCCACCAGTCAATTAGAAGAACCTGTAGTGATTAGAAACCTGTAGTGCAACTGTCACTCTTTTCCCACTGAGATACTCTGGGCCATGTGAGAAAGCCTCTGTCTCCACCTGCAGAAATTAGATACGTAACAGAAAGAAAAAGAAACTCTGCTTTCATCTGCACCTCAGAGTAGTGGAAATTGTAACTACAGCTAGATCTAGAAGTAGGAACCCCAGCTGGCACCTGCTGGTGTACCAGACCTGTGGGGGCTGTAACTGGTCTTTGCTTAACCGTGCTCTGTCTGTGGGCAAGAAGACTAAAGCCTGCCTCTGGAATGAGCCCTGTGCTGGGGCACATCAAGAAGTTTTCCCCTTCCCTTTCTTTGTCTTCTTCTACCTCCCTTTTGTGTGCTTTTGTTTGATTTGCTTCTGCCTTTTCTAACTGACTCATACGGTTTTAGCCCAACTAAATGAGTAAAAGAAATGCCCAGAATGTCACTGATGAGTTCTCAATGTACGCAATGTTTTGGTTGCATCTCTTAAAAAAATGTTGGGGTTTTCTGTTTTCTTTATTGGAAAGACTTTGTGGTCTTTTGGTTGATTGGTTTGGTTTTGTGGTGTGCAGGACAGTGCCGTCTGCATACCGTAGTACTGTTTTCTTCTTACTGTGTGCCATATGGGCCAGAGACAGAGCATAGGGAATAATGTATGTGAAATTCCACCCCCGCTAAAGGTGAGAAACTTTTGCTTCTGGGCCTATAAAATCATGAAGGAAAGACCTGACCTTTGGTCTGAAGCTTTATTGTAAATTGTGGCCTGTTTATTGTAGCCTGGTAAACAGATGCAGTCTCTTAGCTCTCTTGTTTGAGAGAAGGTGGCATCTGGTCCTGCCTCTGTGTGTTGCTCTCACCTGAGCCTGAAAGTGCTGCAGCTCTGCTGCCTCTGCTCAGGCGAGGGATGAGCTAGAGCTGTCTGAGAGCTTTTTCTTGTTTGGATTTTATAATTTGTATCTAAAACACAGATGATTCTGTGACGAGGTGCCTTCTCGGATTAATTATTTACTTCCTTTTGGCAATGTTCTCAGAGGTTGGTTTTGTTACCTGCCAGCCTGCAAAGAGTTGCAAGTTGAGCCGAGCCTCATCAGGAGTGCTGCCTACAAAGGGGTTATTTGTGAAAAGTCAGCCCATTCCTGTTACTGGGGAACATAGCTTGGAACATGTTCTGAGGGCTTCAAGTGTGTCTTCTGGTGCCTCTGCTCATATTGGTTCAGCGGGATTATTTTATGCTGCATATCGAGATATATCTTTCATTGTTTTAGGACATGTTATTATGGGTGGGTGGTAAGACAGGGGATGATCCATACATCTATGAAAAGCCCTGCTCAAGGTTATGCCAACACAGCTCTTGCTTGTTTGCTGATGGTTTGTCTCTGCAGAGGAGAGTGCTTCTCACAGGAATGTGGGTGACTTTTGTTTTTTCATTCCCCATTACTGTGCAGGTTAAGCTGAGCTCTCATTATTTCCTCACGCACTTTGATTCTGTTAGCTTAGAGCATTTTAATACGTTTCCATGTTTATTTTCTTAGGTACACACATGAGCAGGTCACTACTGGGCACATCTATACCTGCATACCTGATTTTGAGTCTTCGCTTTCAAATTATGATTTCTAAAGTCTCTGTCCCTGGAATCGTAGAATCATAGAATGGCCTGGGTTGAAAAGGACCACAATGATCATCTAATTTCAATCCCTTGCTCTGTGCAGGGTCACCAACCAGCAGACCAGGCTGCCCAGAGCCACATCCAGCCTGGCCTTGGATGCCTCCAGGGATGGGGCATCAACAACCTCCTTGGGCAACCTGTTCCAGTGCCTCACCAGAGCCCAGCAAAGGGCAAGTGGGTACCCAGGATCGGTTTGGGAATGCTCTGCTCTCCCTGTGAGACAGGAGGTTGCTACCAAGGTGACGGGACAGGGGGCTGGGGCCAAAGAAAGGTGCAGCTGGCTGTTGGGGCGCACCAGTCTATGTAAACAGCATTTGGTGTGCTGGCAGCCCTCTTGACATCAAGACATAGCTTTGGCTGAGAAAGCACTGAGCTTTCTCTACCCTCTGCAGTGCAGGCGGAAGATGTGCATGTTGGTTTTGCCATAGCAGAGCGTAGCTGTGTGACTCAGCCTTGCACAGCATTGGGTGTGCCAAGGTTTCAGCACACTTTTGCACGTTAAACTGTGACGCTGTGAAGAAAACCAGCGTGAGGGGAAAAACACGGGTGCCTGTGGTAGGCATTACATCTCCGTATGCGAAATTGTGTTGTGTCAGTAAGGAAGTTTAACGGCAACCTGGGTTTTCCTTCTCCTGTGATTGTGCTCAGTTGTTCTCGCTTGTACCGTGGGAGCTTTATGTACTTACAAATAATCAAAGAGGAAATAAAATGATGTTAATCGGCAGGATCCTTTTAGGACATGAAATTTAGCTTTCTTTTATTATTTTTCTCCATTGAGAACAAGCATAGGCATCCTCATGTTTTCTTGATGCCACACGTATAATCATCCATCTATAACAGAATGTAGACGTAGAGGATTATCGGCAGCATATGGCTTCTCTGATATGTGAATTACGTTTTCTAAATCCTGGTTTTCTTTCAGCCTCCTTGCAGGATCAGACACTTCCAGTAGCAGGCTTAGAGCTCCATACAAAATAACATAATTGCACCAGTGCAGTGTCTTTTTGCAAAGCAGACTGTACCTGATTAACTGAGTTTCCCTTTCTGTAGATGTATAGTTTAATGCAGTTCTCCTCCCACGGTCCCTAATCTTCAATAAAACAAAAACCACCCAAACAAAAAAAAGGCCTTTCTTTGGGGAAGTTCATCATCTTTATTTCAGTTTGCATAATTCTTTCTGAGGGGAATTCACCTCTGCAGTGTAGCTCTGCACAGCTGGGCACCGGGGGGGAAATAAGCAGCACAGTGCTGAGGTCAGGATCTAGCCTTTCTAGCTGCCGTGCAGCAGGCACATGAGTTAGACTCAGATTGCAACGGATGTATCTGACCACTGGAGAAAGGAGACCGAGATCTGTTGCATGAGATAGACAACATGACTATCTGCAGAATCAAAATACTTTCCTCTTTCGGACTCTGCGGTTTGAATCATAGAATCATAGCATCGCTAAGGTTGGAAAAGACCTCTAAGATCATCGAGTCCAACCATCCACCTCTCAGCATCCAATTTCTGGAAATATTTCTGAGATGAAAAACAGGGAAGGTGTTTTTATTTAAATGCCTAATAGACAGGATGGTTATTTTTTTCTAATGAACTTTGAACCAGTTCTGAAATTCTCCTTTCAACAAACTGAAAGCACGCTGTTAAATTGAATGTGTTCTTTTGAGTTATCAGTCATAAATTAATTGATCCTCTCATATTGTCACGTCTGCATCAAAATATTACAAACTGTCTTGAAGTTCATGCAAAGCATTCGTACACACTGGTATTATGAATGTGTTAACTCGAGTTCCATTTTAAAACATGACTGTGGAGAAGGACAAGTGTAAGATCTGGAATTAGATCTGTTGGCTCTTTGTCCTTTCATCTCTGTGACAATACAGGTAATTGTATGCATTTAATAAATCTCAACAATACTTTCCTTTGTCTCTGTTAAAAAAATCCCTTTGTCTATGCCTTTTGTCAAGGACTTCATTTGAAGATGTTAAAACTGGGGGGAGATATTTAGAAATAGAAAAGCTAGGCAGCTGACGTATAAAGAAAATTTGCTTTGAATCCATTTGCAAAAAGGCATCTTTTCCAGCTGAACAATTACAGATGAAATATTGTTCTAAAGCGTTCAGCTATTCCTTTACAAGATTTTAATGGCCAGTGTCCTCCGGCATCGCGTCAGTGTGTTTGTATCTCGTCGTCTCTTTCTCCAGTTGTAATTGGCTTTTCATTACTGCTGGAAGGTAGCTGGTGTAAAATACGAATGTTTTAACACGGGGTATTTTTATGTGGATTTGAGACGATGTAATGAAGGCTTAATTGCTTTTGTGCCTTTATTGTGAGCACGTGCCTGATGCCTCTGCGGCGCTGCGAGTTCTGATCTCCGCTTTGCGCTCCAAGTAAAAGATCATCATTAAAGCAGCTACTAACAAGGTTCTGTATTCGTGAAATGAAAGCTTAAAAATGCTTGGGGGGGAAAAAAAAAGAAGTAGTTATCGTTAACTAACTTTTTAATCGTATAGCCTGCTTTAAAAAATCTCCTCAACCAGGCCATGTATGCTGTTGATGATTATAGCACAGAATTAGTTTATTGTTTTCTGTACTAGGCAAACTTTCTTTTTCTTTCTTGCTTGCAATATTTCAGAAAGTACTGGCACTGCTAGTGAGAGTGTACGCGCTGAGCTCTAGCCAGCAGCAAATATTTGCAGGTGGATGCAATATCTGGAACCGCCTAAAGCGGTACTCATTTCCCACTACTACAAGACAGACCTATGGTATGTGGTTTAACTGGTATTTAACTATTGTCTTCTGACTCAGTCTTCATGCTTTTAAATGCTGAACTATTTCCTGGTTCTTTGGGAAAAGAATATGCTGCAGGATGAGTGAACAGAAGGCCAGAGATGGCAATTACTGACTACGGAGCAAGCTTTTCCTCTCTTCACCACTGCAGTCTCCTGGTAAAATGCATCCTAGCTCTCCTTATGGTTGGGAATTCACTGCTAAAGTGCATATAGAATAGTTCTTTTCTAAATATCTAGAAGTTTGAGCAGCCTACAAAATTAAAATACATTTTAAGTGTCCCTTTCACTTGTGCTGTTTTGTTGGTTTTGTTTTTTTTGTCTTGCAGGAAGGTACTGCTCTTTCATAGAATGAATCATGGAATCATAGAACAGCCTGGGTTGAAAAGGACCACAATGATCATCCAGTTTCAACCCCCCTGCTATGTGCAGGATCACCAACCACCAGACCAGGCTGCCCAGAGCCACATCCAGCCTGGCCTTGAATGCCTCCAGGGATGGAGCATCTACAACTTCCCTGGTGGAAGTTCTGAGTGATTCACAAAGCAGCCTCCCCTCCATCCTAGCAAACCCACTGCCCCTCGCTGTGCTGTTATGAGGCAGAAGGTCATTCCCCATGCTCTGTAAGGTTATGCTTAGATACGAAATTCTGTGCACTGCATTTATGGTTTGACCTGTGAGGGGTGTGTGCTGTGCTTATTGCTGTGCCTGCACTTAGGACTGCTCAGGGCAGCTGACACAGCCACTACTTGTTTATTTTTCAGCTCCTTTTAAAGATAAGAAGAATAGTAAGTTGCAGTGTTCAATTCTGCCACAGACCAGTTGCTGCCAATGATGGGGTGATGCCCTGCACTCCTGTTTCTGCAAAGCTGGCTGCAGAAATGAAATCTGAGATTCTCTTGGAAAAGAAAAAAGGGATGTAGAGAAGAAACGGAGTATCTTATGTGCTGAGGTTCATTTAGAGTCATTTCTATGTGCAGTATTTGTTACTGCTGACTTCAGATGGCTTCATTTCAGCTGTGTTCATCTGAGATTTGCAGTAAAACCTGGTAAGCTGAACATTGTGTCTTCTTATATGAAACAACGTGGAAAACATAAGAGAGAACCAAACTTCAGTTTTGAGCAATACCTGTTAATATTTGATCTATGGAAACAAGACATTTGCTGCTCCCACCTCCCAGGGATATTGTAGGACTTCTGAAATCCTGCTAGAGGTTTGTGAGTTAATGACTGAGATCTTCTGGGACTTGTGGTAGGGTGTGATGTCCACATTTGTCTGAGGGCAGAGGAGCTGCTCACCTGCCCTAGAGGGTAGACAGGATACTTCCAGACGATGCAACTTGTCATTGCAGGCTGCAAGGAAGTGAGAGATGATGTGGTGCCTTTCCTTCTGCCAGCTGAGCAAACTACCAGCATCTGAAATGGCTCTGATTTCCAGCTGTGCTCTGACGGTTTACCAAATTGAGTTTCACAGTCCCCCATGTGTGTATGTCAAGCTACCCAAGCTCTTGGGGCAGGTTCTCTGAGCTGTGCCTTTGTAAACCGTGGCAAGGTTTCACATGACGTAATCTCCAGTTGCTGCTCATTGTATCTTCTCTGTGCACATTCCTCCCCCTGGTTGTGCTGGCTGTGTTTTGGAGGTTGTCGATGTTGTGTTCACAGGCAGTGCTAAAAGATCTCAGTGATGTTAGGACCTCTGGCAATAACTTCTTTAAAATATATATCTTTCTCAGCTGCTGGGTGCATGTAGGAAGTGAGCGTAGTACCCCACCGCATCTGTCTCTGCCAGGGTTCACTTCTGCCATGAACTGTCACAAATGAGAGCTGAAGGAAAACAAAAATCTTTGCTTGCGCAACTTCCTGCATCCTACGAATACAGTATTCCCTTTTGGTCATGAATGGGTTATAAATCGGACAAAAGCTGGGTTGTGGGGTCTCGTCCCATTCTTCTCCGAGTGAATTGGTTAATTCTTGTGGCTTTGTAGATAGGAGAGGCGTTTCTTGCAGCAGGCGCAGATGGGGAAGGCTTTCTAGTGCTGTGAGATAGACATTCACCTCTAGACACAGAGCAGCCTGTGGTAAACCACTTGATGCCCTGGACAAGGGGATGGGAGTGTGACTGAGACAGTATAGGACCTTGGCAGGCTCTCAGTGGCCTGTGATGCTGAGTCTGTCTTGGAGCAAATCTGAGCTGTGAAACAGTTCCTCAGAGCAACGGGGACAGCAAGGGGAGCTGAGAAGCTGGGGAGCAAACTGCACCTGCAAGCCTGTCAGATCCTGTTGAGAAATGGGGGCAAAGCCAACACCCATTATACTGAAATGCTGGGAAAATCAATATGTTGGTGGCTGTCATCAGACTGCTCTGGCTGCAAATTGTGTGCATTGTACATAACAAACAAACCTGGTTGTTGCCTTTGATGGTACGGCCAATGCTTCTCTTCGCTGAGGAAGAAAACCCACGGTTTGTTTACGGGTGTCCTGCAGCACAATAACCAGTCTGTGGTTTGTAGCAATTGGGTAATGTTTGCAAGTCTCTGGCTTGAGATGTTCCTATCCCTGTTTCAATGCATTGAAGGGAGCAAAATGAGAACCAGGTGTGGGCACAGCTGAGGATGCAAAAGGAAGTGTATGGGAAGCTAATTGAGTTTGGGCGTTAGCACTATTTCGACATGGCTGTCTTGAAGAAACCAAGAGCAGAGGCAGAAGTTTCTGAAGAAGAGGAAGTAGGTTGCTGGGGGAGGATGATGAGTAAACACAGAGCAGCCACGAGGAGCAGGACTTCAGGAGCCTGCGTAAGTTAACAGCGTGCATCAGCTGTTGAAGCAGTGCCCAAGTATGTGCCGTTTCATTACAGAGAGCTGAACCGTATTCATTTCTGAAATAAACTGTCCAGTCCTCCCCTTCTTTTTAATTAGTTCCTGTTGCGATGAGACATCCCTTCCTGAAATAAGAGAGAGGTAAAATTCAACCCCCACCCACAGCCCTTTGCGCTGTTGACAGCTGTGATAATATGACACTATTGCCTGTAATTTGGATACTTCTTAAAACTGGTAGGAAGCATTTCTAGGAAGCTAATGCTGAACTTGTAACCTCACGTAGCAGAACCCCACAAGTCGTGTGCTGCTTATTATAACATGTTGGTGGTGATCAGTAGCTGCTGGCAGTCAAAAACTCCCAGCAAAGAGTGGGGTGACCTTGCTTATTGTTGTGGCAATGCATATGTAGGCAGTCTGTTCTAAGATACCTGAATTTGTGTTGTTTTTAAGCATTCATCTAAACGTGAACACAATCTGCATTTAGGGAATGCTTCTGTGGCAGCAAAACCTGGCACAAAGGTTAGAGAAAGAATTCAAGCTGCCTATTTAGCTTTAATCGGTACCCTTCCAAAGGGCGGTGGCAGGGCACAGGGCTTACGCTACTCTCTTTCAGCCCCACTTCCCTGCCTTTGCTCAGTGCTAGCCCTCTCATCAGAAGGAATTGCTGGGGAAGCATCAGCCTGCCAGGATGCAATCTGTGATAAAGATGCAAGATATCTCTGTGCAGCTCCCCTAGTATGGCTTTGCCAAGAAGCAGGGCCCCTGCTTTTGTTTTAAAGCAGCTTTCAAACTGAGGTAAGCACCAGGCTGGTCCAGTTAAGAGATCTTTGCAGCTCAGTGGAAGCTTGGTGAAGCCAAGCCCTAATGGCGCCCCGCCATGTCCCAGAATTCAGATCCTTTCTCTTTAAATCCTGTTATCTGGGCCTGATAACCCTATTAAGGCTTAAAGGAAGTGGAATCTGGAGTCATTCTGTAAGATCTTTGAGTTTTCTTCATGCAGGTACAGATGGTCATGTAGCGGTAAGCTGGTTTCCAAATGAAACACTCATTTCCCCTATGTCTTCCTTGTGTCTTTCCAAGTGCAACGAGTGAGTCACGTTGATTGCAAATCCTTCCCCAGTGGCCTTCATCTTTTACGCTGTACCTTGTTAAAAATTGTTTTATTTTATAACAGTTTTATTTTAGTATTTTTGTCAAGATGAAACTTCACTATTACATCTTTTTAAAAAGGCTGTTCCTGAGAGTCAGTCCTGTTCTTTACACCTCTCTCTCTGTCCTCTCCTGCCCACACCTCAAATCAGGTTTGAGTTCTGTGGGTGGAGCGGGTTTTAGTGATGTGGAGGTGATGGATGGTTACATGCCATGGTGAAGAGGTGGAACGAGTGCTCGTGCTTGTGACAGAATAGTGTTGTTGCAGAGCTTGGATTGTAAGTGCATGTGGTGTATAGCTCAGCTTCTGTCCAGATTTTCTCTTGAGCTTGTCTTTATATTTTTTATATATATGGTTAAATTGGTGTTTATTTAACTTGCTGAGGAGGGTGATCTAATTGAAAGCAAAAATGGCTGTGAACCGTACGCCTTACTTTGCAGCCAGCTCTAATTAAATTTGTTTCTCCTCCCTGATTTGTTTCCCTCTTTGTGTCCGCTAGACTTTTTGTGTGAAATTCCCATTGTTGTTGTGATGCAGTTCTGTTTTATGATCTCAGAGTCCACTGTGTGCTGGTCAGAGAAGCCATAAAGCGTGACTACAAATGCATTCTTCAAATGGTAGGTTAAATATTACTTCAGCAATTCCTTCGGTCAGTATTTTAGAGTGATAATGGAGATCAACATTACTGAGCCCTCTGGGAATGTGTCTCTACTTAAGAGTAGAGAATGAAGCACTGGAGAACAGGGGGCTGTGACATACAGCTGGGGTGTGCTGAGTTTGTGCTGCTGTCTAATTGTAGGAGAACCCTACTCTTCTTTTATTGTTCTGCTTGAAAGTGATTTTTGGTACAATCAGTTCAAGGGTGTGTGTGTATATCTGTGTGATCATATATACACGTGTTTGACTGCCAAGAAATGAGCCCTTAGTGTGAAGTCATTCAGGTTAGTATTTAGTGTTATTTGTTAAGTATTGACTGTTGTTTGAGAGAGGCTAAAGGAAAAGGAACTGTGTGCTGAGATAAGCTGTAGGAGAATTAAAAAAAAGAAAAAGGGGGGGGAAAAATAAGGAGACATACTTGGCTTAAAACATGTCCAACCCTAAGGTGATGTTTTTCAGGCACTGGGATTTTCCTTTCTGAATTCAGATTATTAAGAAGTATTTTTTATTTGTTGGGTCTATGAAATAACAGAAGAGAACCATAATAATAATAATACATTTAACTGTTCCCAAAATACACATTTCGATTGTTTTACTTGTCCTTTGTGCTTAAAGAGGAACCTTGTTATAACAGGTTTTAACTTCTACAGCTGATTAAGGAAAGATTAGTCTGACAAATAACTGAGTGATTAATTGCAGGGGGGAAAAAAATGGTAAATTAAATGGAGAAGTGCTGGATTGCGTTCACGTTAAGCACTTTAGCAGGAATTTTGTCCGTGGAGAATGGCAGTGCTATTTCTCTGGGTCTTCTGTCTCTGCTCAGTGGACCTGGGTAGGAGATGTTCATGTACTCCCTGTCTACCCACGTCTCTGCTTTTCCAGCCCCAGCTTTGCCAGTGCTGGTGTGCTTGCCCGGTCACTGGGGCTGCAAGCATAGGGAGGCTGCTGTTGGATCTCAGTGGGCGGTGTGTTGGCTGAGCAAGGTGTTGTCTGCCTTCAAGCTGCTCTCTGTGCCTTCTGGTTGTGCATCTGCTTTGCTATAACGTCATCTTTCTTTTGGGCTAGTTATGAGTTTGCTTCCAAATACATACAAAAATACATAATGTTGCTTATTTAAAAATCTTTCTTTCCAGAAGGCCCGTGCCAAGCAGCAGTGTGCTGGGGAAGTCCACTTGTAACCAGAGGGAATTTGTTCTTAGCAGAATTGTTTGTGAGTGAGCAATGGAGATGGTGACCTACAGGGTTTATAAAATGTGGGAATCTGTCTGTCTGGCCAGAGCTATAAATAAATGAGGAAGGCTTTAGGAAGATTGTCAGTTTGATGCGCGTTATTTTGTTTCGGCAAGTCTCCTGTGCTTCACAGGCTCTGTTCTGTGTGTGCTGCTATTTATAAACGGGCGGAGGAAGAGTCTCTGGGAGGGGGTGATTCACAGACACAAAATAGGGCCATAAACAATGTTAACACTGTGGCATAATCCGATAAAATCAGAAACTTGGACAAAGAGTGCAACGCCATCCCTCACTGGGGCTGTGCTGTGGCAGCTCGCCCTCCCCTTCCCACTGATCAAAAATACCAGCTAGTTTCATTTCCACAAAGCCCAAGTCATGGTTGCCCATGCTGGCTGCAGAGGGCTGGGGTTTGCAGTCAAGTGTCAGCAGTCAGGGCGGTGAGCAATGACACCGAGTGTATGCACAGCCTATGTAGTTCAAGGTAGCTTAGTTACCTCTGGGACTAATATAGGTGCTTTATTTCCTTCCTCCTCTTCATCTTGATCGTGGTCATTGCAGCTTTTCTACAGCAGCGCTTGGAGATGTTATTGGAGCTGAACTGTGAGGCACAACAT
The DNA here is from genome assembly GCF_026119805.1 of Tympanuchus pallidicinctus. Taxonomy (NCBI): domain Eukaryota; kingdom Metazoa; phylum Chordata; class Aves; order Galliformes; family Phasianidae; genus Tympanuchus; species Tympanuchus pallidicinctus. The sequence continues at coordinate 12,165,613 of NW_026294747.1, forward strand.
AAGCCACGTGTGTGTGTGTGTGCATTGTTTCAAAGCTTTCTGATGGAGGGGAAGTGACTTGGCAAGCTTACCCATGCTGCAGAGCCTATCCTAAAACTCAGGGCTCACGTGCAGGCTAGTGCATTGCCAGGGCTGTGGTATGTCCCAGTATGCCCAGCAAGTAATAATTCAGTGAGTTCTGCAGGAGGGGTATGTGCAGAGATGAAAGGAGAAGACTGCAGTGCAGGAATTAAAGATGAAATTGTCTGGTGGGTGGAAATCTCAAAGTGCTTCCTACTTGGAAGCCTGTTAGAGCAAAATCAGAAAGGTATTTCTGAGCTTTCAATCCACAGCAGAGATGGAGTGTATATTTTTATATAAATGGAAAAAGCCCACACAACCAAATAAAAATACAGACAGCAGTGTGCACCCATCATAGGCAGGAAAACCCCATCTTGTGCTTTCTCCTATTATGGGAAGGGTCATTGTTACTTTTTCTGGTAAAGAATCCTTTTTTTTCTTTTTTTTTCTTTTTTTGACGTCTGTGGGAAAGGAGAATAGTCTGAATTGAGTCTTTGAGATGCTGTATTACAGAGAGTCACAGAAAATGTACTATGCAAATGACTATCTGCCTTATTAGATGCCTCAATAGAGTTCATTGTCTCAATATTGCTATTATTGAAGATGGATGGACACTACATGATTTTACCATCAAGCTGAAAAACTTCAGTGTTAGTCTCATTGCTAGGGTACTAACAGTGCACTGCCTTAAAGGAGAGAATTGAATTAAGGGGATTGAAGGGTCCATTGCTTTGTCCATTTTAGTTTGTGTTTCACAGACTGTGCATCATTTTAGGGGGCCATGACAGCCGGGGTTGTGCAGCATAGGCCTATTTTTTTTCATCTTTCACTGCTAATAGAAAGCTAACTTTTTTATGGAAAGAAAGGCTGCCACCTGCTGTGGTTTTGACTGTTTGCTGTCATGGTGTTGGCTGGCAGTGATGCTGGCACCTTCCTCAGGTGGATGCTGGCTCAGTACCAGCTGGGCGTCCTACAGAAGGTGCTGCACCCCTGGTGTCAGCAGCTCAGGGCCGTGTTGCTCTTCTTCAGCTGGCTCGGTGCCTGGGGTGCTGCTCCCAGCCTTTACCCTGAGCTGGCACAGAGCCTTGCTTACTGCCCGGGGCAAAATCTAAACCCTGAGAGCTGTTGAAGTCAATCTGTCGGATGTCAGAGACTGCATTGGCCAGGTCTGTCCTAAACCTGCTTTTGAGATCTTGCTTTGGATGTAGAGAGTTGCATTACAAACAGATAAGAATACTTCTGTAGGTCAGGTGCTTGACTTTACAGCTAACCCACGTTGTGTGGCGTGTGTTTGGTTTTTGTTTTGTTTATCTTTTCCGTAATCCCTCCTCAAGCAGACATGGCAGGAATTTCAGCTATGAAGTTTTCGGAGTGGATGGTCAGCAGTACTTTTTGTTTTTCCTCATGTAAGTTTCCTTTTACGCTTTTGTAACTGCCTTGATGTGTTGCATCTGGCTACCTAACAGAACGGGAATTTCAGTTAAAACTTAGGCTCAGGGACTGTATATTTGGCATGTCTGTGGCCCATCACGTTAGTAAGGATCAGCCATTGAGCCTGCAGCTGAATGGGATTGGGTTGGACTGCTGTCGACTGTGGGAAGATGCATCTCCCACGAGCAGTTTTGGCTGTCTTAAATCTAGCCTTTTATTCATTTCCTTCTTGGTATGGGTAGGGAAACAACCCAGATTCTGCTGCTGCTGCTTTTATTGTTTTGTTAATATGCATGAAAGCTAATATGTAACTAGGAGATCCACAGGGTAATCAGGAAACAGTGACCTTACCTTGTGTTTGCTTTTCTTTTTGGAGAGCTGGAGGAGAGGCTGTTACTCATTAAACAGAAGTTCCTGACAGCCCCCAGTGTTGCCCACGAATAACCAACTGGCTCCATTCCTAATGTCTGTGAAGGTAGCACCTGTCCTGCACTGTGAATTAATAACCATGGATTTCAGTGAGTACACATAGTGTGAGCCACTGAAAAGCTCATGATGTGCCAAGCATACAGACGTAAGATTATGCTGAATTTGGAGGCTTTGTTTTGTGTGATTAACTCACTGTAGAACATCCTGGGCTAGATTCTGCAACCTGTGTGGGTATCACCTAATGCTGGTTTCCTGTTAAAAATGACAGCAAGAAGCCACTATGCTAAATTCTCGAGCCTTTGAGGTGAACTTATCCTTTCCTTCTTTTACCCCTCACCAACGCTAACAGTGGGTTAATGGCTCTTACCTCTCCTTTCCCTTGGTCTTCAGCAGAGCTGCTTATTTACTCTGAGATCTGCAATTGTTGAGCTAGTTAAATCTGCTCCTTAGTTGTCTTTAAATGTTAAGATATGAAAGTTTGTAAGGAAAAACCTAAGCTGCAGAGTAAGGCATATCCTGTTCAAAGTATTAGTTCAGCGTGGAGTATATTATCTAGCTTTCAGTATTTCAATGTAGTTTATGAATGTTCAGTCATCTTTCCTTCCTTTTAAATATATGAATATCCACTCAGAAATTCTTCTCTATTTCACTTTTCCACTTCAGTTTTCCACCCCCAATCTTGAGGAGCTGGTTTAGTACGAACATTTATACAGAAAGAGAGATGAATTTACCAGTGACTGCTGTAATTTGTCTTCATGTTTTCACAGAAGTTTTGGATCTCTCTCAGTACAGTTACAGCTTCTGAAGGTTATCACTTGGAGTCGTCTGTTTGGGGTTCTTTTGGATACTGTTTAAGCAGTAACTTCACATAAATTTCTCTACCACCTAATCCAACAGATGTGAAGAAGTCAAATAGCAGCTGTTCTTTTTTTTTTTTTTTTTTTTTTTTTAATGTTGCTTTTATAGTGTTGTGGCTTCTAGCATGATGATTACTCAAAGTTCCTTAAAAAACAAAACCAACCAACAAGCCAAACAGGAAAAAAAAACAAAAAAAACAACCCAAAACCCATCACCATCTACATCTTTCTCCTGGAGCTTATTGGCAGCACTTTGGGCCAAGTCAGGGTCACATTTGGTCTGCCCTCGTGTTGCATATGTCAGGCACTAAGCAGAGAAGGAAGAAAATACTGTAGGAAACAGCCAGATACATCTGTAAAGCTGGAACTCTTTCTAGAGCATCAAATATGAACACACTATCCTTTCAGTATCTAAAAGGAGGATGTAAGAAAGAAGGGAACAGACTCTTTATCAGGGACTGTTGTGACAGGACAAGGGGAAGTGGTTTCAAGCTAAAAGAGGGGGCTTTTAGATTGGACATAAGGAAGGTGATTTTTACAATAAAGGTGATGAGTCACTGACACAGGTTTTCCAGAGAGGAGGTGGTTCCCCATCCCTGGAGATGTTCAGGTTAGGCTGGATGGGGCTCTGAGCACCTGATCTAGTGTAGGTGAACCAGACGGCCTTTGAAGGGTCTCTTCCAGCTCAATTGATTCTGTGATTCTATGAAAATATTTTAGCAGGTTAAAATGAGAAGAAAAAAATCCCAGTTGTTTGTGCAGCTTCTAAGCTATAATTCTGTTCATACTGAGTTCAATGACCAGGGTGTTATCTTGTATGTTTTCCCTCTATCAATGGAGGGAACTTAAAGAATATGCTGGAATAAAGATTTCAGTAGTATGATTTGTTTGGCAAGTTTTTCTTCCACATGTTCTTTCTAGAGTAAGAATACCTTGTTTTTGACTAACTGCACTGAGCACATTTACTGTTTCTTAAAATTGCTCATAGATCTATGAAGGGATCCAGTGTGGTTATTTCTCCTTTCCTTTTTTTTTTTTTTTTTTTTTCCTTTTTCCCTGCTTTAACTACTACTGCACTCTTCCTCTTATAATTTATGTTTCTATTTTCAGTGCCTCTACCTGCCCCAGGTGACATTTCCTGCCTTTCCAATGGAAGACTACGGGTCTGGTTGTCTGGGGAAGTGTGCTGTTACATCATTTGGTTAATGACAATAGGAAGTAGAATTCTTGACTTTCCTGACAACTCACTTGCCTGTTCCTTTTCTGTGCTAAAGGAAATGAGTTGTTGGTTTTCTTTCTTTTTTTTTTTTTTTCTTCCCTTGCTGCTAGCTTTGCACTTCTGCATGTGACTTAATTTTTTCTTCTTGCAAAACTGGGTTTTCTTTAATTCTTGAGCTTGATCTATTGAATCTTAGCAACTTTAAGTCTCCTTACCAACCAGCAGTTTGGAAATGACCTGTAAAGCAGGGAAAGGTAAATGACCTCACCTTGTCTTTGGGGCTTTTGGATCTTCCATGCACACAGAATAGCGAATTCCTCTCCAAGCCCTTGGTGGACCCCAAATGATTTGTGTCCAGTGATTGCTATAGATTCATCTTTTGAATAAGTGTTGCAGGAAATAGAATGATTGCTTTCCTCTCTGGGAAAGGGGGAGATCCTTTGCAAACCTCTCTGCATTACTGAAGTTAGATGGCAAGGGCAGTGGGTGGGAGTGTTCTTGCCAGTTGTGGGCAGAGTTCTCAGCAGAAAGGTGCCCTAGGTGCTGTTTCTGGGTGTTACTGAAGTACAGATGTCTTATTTGCATTGCAGGGCAAAATAAAGGTTGCTGAGTTTCCTCCTGCCTTCTTCAAGTTCTGCTGTTCTGAGCTGCTCTGCTTGTCACCTCTGCTAATATTACTGTCCACAGGAAGGAGGGCAGTTTATTTAAAACCGAGATATTCGTAGAAGTTGATTTGTGCTGTATTTATGACACTTACTTGAGGAACGTGTGGTACTGCTTCTGTTGTGAATAAAACTCTACCAAGCTCTATGAAAGAGTGGTATAGGTTATCAAATACATTTTCTATCATGTGAGTCCCAACTGGTTTACTCATTTCAATTGGTGGTGCTGGCTGAGGGATTATTTGTTCCTGCTTTGTGAGTGAGGGCAGTCCTTCCAGAAATGCCTTGTGCATCACAGTACTGATGACCATAAACTGAGTTGTTTTCACTCACGTAGCTGGAAAACAGCACTTTTGTAAACGATCCTTCTAAACGCATATCTACACATCTAGAAGTAATGTACACTAGTAGCTATGGCAAGAGGAACTCAGTGACTGGATCTGCGTGACTTCAGACAAACACTTGCCCTGCTTCTGGCCTTCAGCTGCGTTACATAGGCAGAAGAAGAAAAGGAAGGCAGGTAGGTGAGGAATGAGTGGGTTGTAATAGTGATGTTTTTGAGATGCCCGATGGACAAAGGACATGCCTTCCTGCAGCAGGTGCAGTTTTTTCCTTTCTGTTTGCAGAAACAGCTGAGCCAATCTACAGACCATCTACTTCCCTGTAGTCACCCAGTGACGTGCGCTGCTCTCGTTCACTCTGCTGGCCCGTGCCTGACCCTGTGTCAGGCTGATTTAGATAACTACTGGCAGAGAAGTTTTCTGCTGGTTGAGCTCCTTAAACAAGCTCACCATGTGCTCAGGTGAGTGGCAGTGAATGTGTTTCTTGAATTGACCTTCTGCTTCAGCTGCTTAGCAAAAAGTTGGAAGGACTGGGATGCTTCAGTGTCTTTCAATGAGTATATTTTCCATTCTTGTTGCTGCTTGCAACTGCAAACTGGTTACTTGGAGTTCACGCAGAGGTCAGAACATGGGAATCTACTGGCAAAATCATTTCTTCCTCCTCCAGTTTACATGAGGGAATTAATTTTTGTTATGTTGTTTATTTTACCCACAGACTGTTATCTGTTTCCTCAAACACATTTCATTTCTTTTGAGGCTTAATATTCTTCTTGTCTCAGACGTTATTACACATTTTAACAATAAAAAGGGGGGCGTTTTTCGAGTCTAATTGTAGTTCTGCTGGCAAGGAATTACTGCTAGTGAGGAGACTAACAGGCCTCAAATTAATTTTTTACCAGTTAGTAAAAGCAGTGAAACATGCTACAGAACTCCATGCAGCTCTGACAGTCTTTACAGTACTGTTGTCTGATGTTTTGTCAGTGTTCTGCCTGTTTGGGCCCATTTCACCTTTCTTCTGTATTTGTCTGTACCTGTAGATTTTCTTCCCTTTACAAAGGACCAGAAATAATGATCACAGATTGGAGTGGGAAGAACAAAACTAAACAGAAATTACTGTTGCCACTTTCCACTTCTTGCCTCTTTTTCCTACAGTAGTTAGTGCCCAGCCACAGCATTAATGAGCAACCTGTTACAGAGAAGTACTGTGCTCTGTTGTTCTTCATGTAAGGAAGCCTTTGTAGATGTAGTTGGAGGTTAGATTGCCTATCTGGGGCAATGTTCACCTAATTTCAATTAGGAGAGTGCAGTTATTTAAAAAAATCAGAATGAAAGTAGTTTGTGTCCCAAATCTTTTTGGATTATGAGAGGAAATAAAAGCAGCAGATGTCTCTCTGAGTGTATGCAGACTAAATGTGTTGCTATATAGGAGTTTGCACACAAATCTGATGATGAGGACCTGTTAGTCACACAAATGTTTGGATGTTTACCCAAAACCAGGGAAGCAAACAGTTCCCAGCTCTGCTACAGCCCTTCCAATATCAAACCCAACTCCTCCTTCGGTGTGCTGCTGCCTTATGGTGTTTAGGAAAGAGAAAAAGAGCTTGGCACTCATTTCTCAGTGTATTTTGGTGAATCTTGTGCTAAAACTACTTGCATTCCCCTATGCTCTTCTTCTTTCCCTCTTCTCTGTCATTTTTCTTCTGAAATTGATAATGAATTGGGAAGTGCTGCACTACCATCCTCGCTCCACAGCAAAAAGAGCGAAAAAGGGCAGGAAAATGTCTAATGACCCATGAAAGCAATAATCCTTGTGAGCAGCTGGTTGGGAAAATAGTTCACGTGTCCTTCTTTTCAGTGTCTGGAGTGACTCCGAAAGTGTATGGCACAAGAGAAAGTCAGTGCAAGCACTTGATTCTGAGTTCTCCTTGGTGTGCATCAGGACCTGTGCAGCCGATCAGAAAAAGCTCAGGGAGCTTGTGGCAAATCTAGATTTGTTCCTTGGGTAACAGCTACATGTTCGGGAAAACACCCTGAGCTCAGAAGTCTTAGAGCTGATGTTTTGCTTAGCTCTATCATCGATCTTGGGAATTGTCAGGAAAAATTGAAAAGGGCCGCTCCTGATGTCATTAATTTCCATAACTTGTCAAGGCTTGAAAACTTGCTGATTTGTGCTTGCTGATTAGAGTGAACAAACAAGTTTGAAGTTGCTAAATTGTAAGGTCAGAGCAATTAATACACGTAGATATATTTCCAGAGGCTTTTTTTTCTTTTGCTTGCAAAGATAACAAAAATTGCCTCTTTCTGTAACAGCCGTGATAGAAATCTTGCTTAAATAAACTGAAATGAAATACAATGAACCTTTTAAAAACAAAGCGTGGAAGGAAGGGGCAGCAATTTATTGGCTTTTTGTGTTGATAGCATGTTAAACAGACAAGCAGGGAGCAAGTGACTTGAGAGGGCTTAGCTCATGGTCTAGTTCAATGTCTTTTCTTTCATGTGCTACTGTATCCTTAAGGAATATGAGTTCTTTTGCCTGGATGCTATTGAAGGCCTCTCTGCTAAGAAGCATGCTCTGGTTAAATGCTGTAGAAACTGAAAGTTGTTAAAATAGTACTATGTGGTTTGAATGTGATGTTAACTGAAGTTCCTTTGCATAGAGATCCTCTTGGCTTCGGTATCTGGCTATGGTCAGCAGGCCAGTTAGATATATTTTTACTTAACTCCTACATTGCTGTGCTTATTTTGTGTAAACTCTTCTTCCTATGATACAGCCATCGTACTTTCATATGTAAATCTTTTCATGTCACACTTCTGTGTGCACACAGGTGAGAAGAACGGTTCTCAGGAGCGATTCAGCCACGCCATTAGATGATTTTCAATTGTAAATCTGAATTGATTGAAAACTAACAAAACAAACACAAACAGAAGCACCCAAAAGCAGGGTTTGAGTAGAGTAACACTGCAACTTGTATTGCAAACTATGCATTTAATGTACCAGCCACCAAGGCACCGCAGGTAGAAAGCTGTGGCTCTGTTTGGGGCAGCCACAGGACAGCTTCAAGGCCGGGGCCTGAACAAAAGATGCGTCAGTGTTTTTATCACAGGGAAATGCCTGTGCTCTGGTGCAGGGTGTTAAGCAGTATGCTTACTCTGGAGCTTAATACGTGAAATGGCATGTTCAAAAAGCTTCTTTAGATTTCAGTTTTGAAAATGGTTTGGTTTAGAACGTTGTGGAAAGCCACAAAATTAGCAGAGCAAATAAAGAGGAAACAGCGCTGACAGGTTTCTTTTTCTTACCATAATTATTAAAAATACTGGCTTGTTTTAAAAAAAAAAAAAAAAAAAAAAAAAAGAGCTTCTCAGTAATGGCTATAAACTGCAGCAAGAGAACCACAGCAGTAAAAGAAAATCTTGATCTGTCCTCATGTCCAGCTTGTCAGAGGCTGAGTGAAATTCACTTCTACAGTAAGCCCTAAGTTAGGAGGGAGATTACTTGTATTTACTGTACAGCTTTTGGGAAAGGAGAAGCCAAAGCAATGTTTGGATATGATGAGAGCTGGTTCCCCCAGAATTCGGTTTGTACCTGGTGCAAAGTCTCCTGCATGTCACTGGTTCTTTTAATTATCGTTATTTAGAACCGAAATATATCTAATGCTGTAGTTTCCTTCCTATGTACCTTTGCCACGTGCTCAGTGCCCAGCAGCTTGCAGCTGTTTTAAGGCAGACTGTTACTTTAAGAAAGACCTCGGAAGTTGTAATGCTGAAAGCTAATGTGGGCTGTGTGACATTGGGTTACGTGAGGGAAATGAGGGTCAGAGAGGTCCTTTCTGGATAGGTTTCAGAAAAAGACATTTCTAAGCAATTCCTACTCTTGTCCCTGAGAAAATAAAAGCTGCATTGCCTGCTGCTTTTGCCTCATAGCCAAAATGTTCTGGATCTCCTGACACTTGTTAAAGCTTGCTAATCAGCCCACTGGTCAGCTTGTAAACGTAAGGCAGGATTTAAGTCTCCTTCTACCTGCAAAAGGAAAGGTGATTAAAAAAAAATAATAAAAATGCAGGCTTATGTACTGAATGCCAGCTTTGCTCCCACCCAACTGTGTGGAGCTCACAGATTCCCAGCTGGCCCCCCAGCCTCTTGCTCAGTGCTCGTTCCAGTCCAGAGCCGATTCTGGCCAGCTTCAAAGAATGTACTTCAAAGGCTTTTGGCAGATGCAGAGCAGCATGGGCTGAGGTTGTAGTTTCCAGCTTCAGCTGAACTAAAGAAGTCTTGGCTTCTTGGGAGTCCTGTTTTATTTTCCTGTTACTTACTTGATGCAGAGCAAAATGTAGGCTGCTTTTATGAGAAGCATAGGGGGTAGCATTCACCCTTCACTTGCATCTTGAGGGAGAAGAGCTGCTTTAGGGTTCCTCCCCACAAAACCCAACAACCTGAAGCCAAAATTTTAAGGCAGGAAGATGCAACAGAGCACATACTGAACTGCACCTGGGTAGGTATGTCCCACTCTGGCAGAGCAAAGGAGCTTGGAATTCAGCAGTGGAGAGAAATTCCTTATTCCCATTTCCTCAATATATCAGGATCATCTTTATAACTGAAGTGCAATACTTGATCCTGCCATTAAGGGATTTCATTCTTTCCTTTTTTTTTTTTCTTTCCCCCCACCAATGAAGCTCATCTGATTTTAACTATATTTTCTTATAAAGCTCTAGTTCCTCTTCTCAGCTTCCTGACATCTTTTCAGCAACTTCCTATAACTTTAGCAACAATCAGCCCCAGAGGAGTGACATGCATGTCCTGCAAAAGTTGCTTACAGTATTATTGGGAAATGCTGTTTATTCTGGGTGTCAAATGTCTTCTTGCACAAGGGGAGAGTGTAGGTTGTGCTGGTGAACTTGTTCTGGAAATCTTGAGCAAGCTAGAGGTTGGAGCAGCCTTCTCCTCCTTGGACAGGAGTGATCCCCTGTGCAGCAGGTGGGACCTGGGTCATGCAGAACAAGAACAGGCCCTGTTGTATCTTCCTTCCTTAAAATCCTGGTTTCAGGTTGTTGATTTTTGCAGAGAGGGACCCTTGTTCTCCTCAACCCTGGAGCATATGTAATGTTTCATAGAATCATAGAATGGCCTGGGTTGAAAAGGACCACAATGCTCATCCAGTTCCAACCCCCTGCTATGTGCAGGGTCACCAACAAGCAGACCAGGCTGCCCAGAGCCACATCCAGCCTGGCCTTGAATGCCTCCAGGGATGGGGCATCCACAGCCTCCTTGGGCAACCTGTTCCAATGCATCACCGCTCCCTGTGTGAAAAACTTCCTCCTAATTATGTCTGCCAGTGTTCTTGATATAAAAACCATTCTGGCTTCAGGAGAAGCAGAGTAACAGCGGTGTTGGGAAAGCTTCTGAAAATTCTCTTCATAAAAATAAGGTGGGCGAGGGGAAAAAAAAACAGTTTTGTGTGAGGTACTCAGCATCCTTCATGTGGAGATACAGAAGTATGTCAAGTGCAGACCTTAGCGTGTTTCCACATCCTATGATTTCTCAGTGTTAATGGTTTCCTTTAAGGCAGTGCCCTGGGGTGTGGTGTGGTTAGTGCTACACGCTTGTCAGGCTATTTGTGTATTCAGAGCCTTGCTCTTGGCAGTGTGCTGCAGGGGAGGACAGTGGGGGAAAAAAGCTTGAAGTGGTCATTTTATTCTTTCCCTGTTATTCTAAAGCACATCTCTTCTTGAAGGAATGAGAGTTGGTGGCACCTGCAAAAGCTAGAACTTTACTGCTTGGCCTGAGTATTCATCCAGAACCAATAGGAGGAAAAAGATCTCAAATGCTGATTAGATTTTTTTTTTTTTTTAAAGCCATAAATACTATTTTCATATGTAAATACTGAACAGATTTTCTTCCCCTCTTTATGCAGTAGCCATTAGAAGAGTGGAAGCTGGGAGCTACGAGCCTGATCCTGACAAGCACCATGTCTGCCCTTGCAGCCAGAGCTGGGGATGTTTGTAGTTCTCCACCCCAGCCTGGCATGTGCCACTGGCTGGGACTTGTGTGCTGGAAGATATTATCAGACAGGAACTTTTGATTCATTTTCATGAAGGAAATTAAAATAAAAAAAAAAAAAAAAAAAGGAAAAGAAAAGAAAAAAGAAAGAAAAATCAGGGAGTACTGGCTCCAGTCATATCGCTGAGATCTTTCATTGTCTTAGTCTTGTTTTCAGAAGCCTTGATGCTGACTGGTGATTGAAAAAGCTGTGCCGCAGGGTGGAGGCTTTCCTCTGCTTCTGCCCAGCCACTCGTGCCAGGCGGCTGCGGATCCACCCGCTCAGGACTGGGGCTGCCAGCTTGGCCAGGTGTCAGAGCCATGGGGAAAAGCAGTGCACAGGAGCCCTTGTGCGGAAGAAATGCAAAATCAACCTTTGCAGCTGGGCCCCTTGCTATGTTTATCTATTTATTGTTATTTATTTGTCTTCAAGGGCTACCCATTTGTGCAGATTATAAAGATGTAGGAATTGGACAAGCTTGGATAAATGGACAGTGTTTTCAGGTGGTTGCAGGCTTGCGTCCTGAGCTCTGGAGCTGAAAACAGCCAATCTCTTGAGTAATTGCTGGCACACAACTTGGTATAAAGCTCCTTGAAAGCTGTATTGTGTATAGTTTGGTTTATGTATGGCCACTTTCTAACTACCTGTGACACAATATTTTCTCTTCTTACACAGTAACAATAACAATTGCTCTTCAAGCTCAGTTCTAAGGGTTGGGTGTGCCACAACTAGGTCACGCCTAAGAGCATGGATTATCCAAATATCCCAGGTTGGATAATTCTGCTTCGCTGTACGTTTATCAGCCTGCCTTTATTAGTGTTAATCAGAGCATTGCAATGTGATCTCACTGCTGTCACTTTGTACCATTGTCCTGCACATAACCTTGATTAATGAGGTGACTTTTGGAATTAACCTCATGTTACTTTTGCTTGTAAACAAAAGCGGTATTCAATGCGTATCTCCGTCCCTGGGATGTTGTTTTCTGTGAACATATTACAGATGTCCCTATCTGATATACAGGCTTGCTGAGTAGCATTATACTCTTAAGTCATAGGAAATAACAAATAACATTCTTACCATTGCATGCTGAGTGCTTTTGAATGAGGAGAATGTATGGGCTGACTCTGATAGAGGAACTCAATGCTGTTTGCTGGATTACAGCTATGCTGTGGGATTATGTAGAATGCTAAGCAGAAAGAAGAGGGAACACTTTATGCCTTTAGTTCATACTTAGCTGCCTCCCTACTCCTTTGTGCAAACACATGCCTTTCCCAAGCACAGTAACATTTATTCATTGTTTTTGCACCCAGGGCAGTTGGTGTCTAGGTATTAAATGAAATGCGGATGTGTCCCAGGTTTACCCTCCAGTAAGTACCCACAGTACACAGGCTGTACTTTGGATAATATTGAAGGAGAAATTCTATGTCTTCATTTTTGCACTTGGTGGCATAGAGATAGGAAAATAACTTACATTTGTTATTCAAAATTTTTGAAGAGAGAGGAAAAAGCTGTAGCAATTCATGCAAGCATTTGTGTGTGTATCTTAAAAAAAAATAAAAATAAAAAAAATAAAAAAAATAAAAAGGAAAGCCCAGCCTGGCTAGTTTCAAGTTGATTTGACTGGTGTGACCTCATGTTGGAGTGGTTCAGCTTGGGCTTCTTGCCTGTGTGGTTTGTGTTTTAAAACCAAGAGCCGCAGGGGAAGAGAGCAGGAGAGGAAAGCTGCCCGTCCTTTCCCCCAGGGGTGCTTCACCACGTGTCTCTGGTTGAAGCCCTTTTTCCTCTTTCTTCCTTGCAGAAGGAATGTGTTCTGAGCTCAGTAGTATTTGAGGGCAAGTGGGCATGCAGCAGTGGATGGGTCCGAGCCGTGCCAGCAGCTCTTGGAGGGGAGCCCTGCAGACAGCTCAGCACCACGTGTGAAACATGGACCTGCATGGAGGGGGCTTAGTCTGTGGCCGGGCAGCAGGGAGACTTCGACCTGGATCTGCTGCGTGCCAGCTGAGGGCTGCAACTTCTTGGCTACTGGGAGCTGCTTCCACCGTATTATGGCTGCATGTGGCCCTTTGTTAGACTGGCTTTTATTCTCCATGCTCAGAATCTGAGTGTTTTGTTGCAATCAAAATAGTCCCTTGCAGAATCTCCTGTGCTAGTTTCAATGCAAGTCGGAGGGCTTCGTCCTCAAGTGAACCCTTCTGTAAGTTCAGCCCAAACTCATGAATAGTTTAGTCTTCCCTGAAACTGTTTTTTGATGAATAACTGATTCAGCAAGGAAAAAAAAAAAAAGATTCCATGCAACAGCAGTAATATCAACATCTGCTAGGCCTGTTTCTTTATTTTTGCCTTTGGAATTGCCACAAGTGATGTAGATCCAATTCATCAGATCTGTAAACTTGAATCCATCAGATGAACAAAGTTGGATTTTTTTGTTTTTAAAGGCTGTAGCTTTAAAAAGAGAGCTCATCACCAAAGTCTGTGACAGTGCAGCAGAAGGAACTAGCTCACATGGAAACACAAACAAGGTGTCTAACAGACACCATAAACTCTCTATAGTAATAGAGGAAATGATTAGTCATTTAAAACCCATCCTTTCTCAAAGCAATTCTGGCTTTCAGATGTTTGTTCAGTGTTTGAAATGAAGAAGCTCTGGTTCTGTATTGGAAAGATACTTCTGCACATTGTCTCACTCAGAAGGTAATGTTCTAGTCTGGTTTGAGTTGTGTAGCTGTGCAGGTGCCATGTCTCTGGGGTGACCAAACCCCTGTGTGCAGCAAGGTTTTCTGATAGCTGTTACAAGAGACTCCAATGCACTCTGCTGATGAAATAGCAGTAAAATAGAATTAATTTAACAAGAAAGGAAGAAAGGAAGAAAGAAAGCAACAACCAAAACCAGACTACATAATACATAAGTGAAGACTTCAGATGGATACATGAAATATGGCAACATCCTGTGGAGATGTTGGAAAGGTGAATGAAGGAACAGTGTAAAAGCTTAAAAAAAAATACACTTCTAGCATATGTTAAATGGGAAAAAAAACCAGATACCCATTAGTAAAATAGGCAGTAATGTTGTGAAGATTGAGGAGATTCTTGAGACCTCTTAGTGACAGGTGTTTTCAGAGACGTTTCCATTTAATTCCTGCCTTTTATTATGGCACTTGTGGTTTTAGTGCAGAGTGGATTTTGTTTGTTTTTAACCAGCCATCTTGGGAAATGGCTGATATGATTGATCATATGTGATATAGTATATGATATGGTTAGAACTCATCCTTTTGCCAACTTCTGTGACCTCTGTGGGTGTCTGTGTGGGAGCACACACTTGCTGGTCTTACCTCTGAAAGCAAGAAACCCCTTGGTTCTCCAAGTGCTCCTCAGTTTGTAAGGCCTACTCTTTGATAAGTAACTCTGAGAGGCAGAGTAGGGGTCTGTGCTGTAAATTTTGAAGTCTGGATATGAAGTGGGCTCTGAACACAGCCTTCACAGCATGCAGTTGCTGTCAGAAGAAGCATAGGCATAAAACCAGCTGTATGGTACAGGGAAGAAAGTATTCTAACAGTAAGTCTTAAAAGGTTATGAGTCATACAAACGAGACACACCACTAGAGTAGAAAAAGAGATTTCTTTATGAAGATGTTCAGCCCTCAAGGCTTGTCTGGACATTGTGTCCTGTGGCAGCTGGAGTCTCATGTGCCCCAATTCCACTGAATGAAAAAAAAAGTTTGTGGGTATATCTCCATTTTAATAGCTTGAGTTGGGTGATGGATCAGGCATCTTTCTAAACTGAAGTCTTATTGGCAGTAGTGAATTCAAACATATGTATTTCTTGGTCAAATGAAAAGTCTTTCAATTTTGCACCACGGAGCCTGCATGCAGTGAGCAGTAGTCGATAGTTTGGCCTGGCTTGCTTTGCCATTCAGTGTAGGGTCTTAGGTCTGAATCCTTCATCTTGATAAAACAATCAGCAGTCCTTGTTTGTGGGATGTCCCCTTGCTGATGCTGAAGCATGAGGAGCAGGTTCTGCCCTGTGCCCGAAGGATGAGACTCTGAGTGTGGATCAAACCCTGCTGGCACCTCTTGCCAAGACTGCAAATTTGTCAGTGCAAATTGGTTGCTTTTGATTGGTTTTTGTGCTCTGGTTAATCTGCTGTGCTGTGATTGCTCTAAATAGCAATAAAGCAGCGTTTCCTAGAAATGATGAGGCTGCTATAGCCCATGAAAGACACGCTGTTTTTTCTTGATATCTAATCATGCCTGTAAAAGTTTTTATGTTCTTTATTCAAACCTGTTTTTTGGGTGTCACGTTTCTGTCAGCATTCTATAACTGTTGCATCCTATCTCTGGTAGAGGGGAGAGGGGCATAAAGAAATCCAACCTCTGAATCATTCTTGGTTTAACCTTTAGCAGAAGGTGGGGAGAGAATGTGAGGCCACTAAGAGGGCCGTTAAGGGAAGGATGTGTGGAAATCCATGCAACCACATCTATTAGAAGATACAAGTGAAGAAAGGGGTGTTAGCAGCACTGGAATGTGGGTGCTTCTGCTTTGCTCTTACCTCTGTCCATTGCCTGCTTGCTCAGTGCATGTGAACAGTCACACAGAGGGGAACAAAGGTCGCTTAATTATTTATCCTCTCTTATGCAAGGCTTTGACTTTCACTCAGAACTCCAACTTAAAGTTCCTTAGTGTACTAAACTGTAAGGATGTTTCACTGACCTAAGAAGATCACACTCAGCAGAGTGGTGCAAAAATTTGTGTAACTGCTGTTTTATATTGTGCTTTATGGGCTCTATTGGTAGTGAGCAGTAGTTTATAGCTGATTACAAGTATGTATGTTATGCCCCTATAACCTAGGAGAAACGTGGCTATGACATGAGCAAGTACAACAGATGATTTAGTTCTGTAATGAGCTTGGAAATACAGTGCTGGCTTGCGAGGACTTAGTTTGTCTTTGAGGTAATGCTAATTTAATGTTGCTTTTGTGGTGGATGGGGCAAAGCTTCATCTTCCTGATTGGTGCACAGTAAAATGCATCATAGTGAACTGCAGGGTTTCGCCTCTGCCCTTCTCTGACTCCTTTTCCATACCTACAGAGACACTTAAAGGGAACTCCTATTCAAAGCTTTGAATATTGCCATATGTTGGTAATATAACATTGAAAAATAGATTTAACAGACCGATTAAAATCCTATTTGTGGCCAGGGTCTGTGTTAGTTCGATTCTTGTGAGTTGTTTTTAATGGCCTTACCTTGCTGCTTTTTCTTTAAAGCACGTAAGTAATAGCAGTAATTGTGCTGCAGCTGTGCCTGGGTGTGTATGTCTGTTTCCTCTCTGAAAGTGACAGAGATGTTGCACATCAGCTGCTGTGAAGTGTGAAACATTAAAGATTAAATGTCAGGCCAGAAAAAGAAATATCTCTGGGGTGAGAATCTTCTACTACAATTTGTTATAGGTGTTGTTTAACATCTGTAACGTTTTAAATCCATATGAGCTTGTAGGTTTATAAATTACAAAGTTCTTGTCCTCGTAGGTTTCCAAGGTATTTGGTGATGTGGAAGAACGGTTGTTTCCACAGTTTAACTCAAGGTTGGAATGATTCTGGAGAGGAAGTAGTGGTATTTTTCAGTTTCCATGTTTGAGGTACGTTGAGGACATTGAAACAACAGAGAAAGTATCAAATCAGAGACACTGGCTGAAAATTTGGTGAAATAAAATCAAATCTGTTCTTCTGGCATTCAGTTTTATCAGAACTATTCAGGAACTATTTTGCTTTTGCTGAACATGCAACAAAAATTAAGCTCATCCTTTAGGATGAATTGTTGTGACTGGTTCTAGTACCTGCTATTCAGGTATTCATTCAGCCTGCTATTCATTCAGATGTTTTGTATGGTAATGTTAAAAGACACTTGTCTGAAATGCGTAAGGAATATCTGGGGGATATCTCCAAGCTTGAATTTCTAACTGTCCCAAATGCATTTCTTTAAAAAGAATGTGTTTATGTAGGATGGTAGTATAGATAGATAGGAAGAACAGAGGCACCAACGAAGCCTCGTCAAAAGAGTTCTTCTGTGCTGTTGGCACCTGATCAGTATTAGCCCTTGCTGTCTCACTTTCTTTCAGTCACAATCGAGAGAACAGTTGATACTACAGACACATCCAAAGTGACACCCTTCCAAAATGCTTGGAGAATAGCACTACACTTCTTGTTGCCTCTTCTGGTTTTCCATTAGTTGTAGCACTGTCAAATGTTGTTGAGATAAAATTACTCTTAATAGTAATAATATTCAAATATTTTAAATATTTTTCCAAGGCAGACTTAAGCAGAAGACTGTCTGTGTAAAAAAGTGTATGTCTGCCTTCAAAAACACATCTTGTGTAGTAATTTTCTTTAAAAACTCCTGTAGGTTTGAAAGTTGGCAAGAGCCAGCACTGATGAAAGGTGATTTTCTAATTGAAATAGTTATGTTTCATTACTAAATTTGCTGCTGGCGGATATTAATGTATGGTAACACAATCAGATTAGATGAAATAGATTGCCTTAAGGGATGTTTGTCTTAGTTGTGCTTTTAAAAGCTTGTTTTCAATAAGTTTTTAATGCAAACTTTGAATTTGTTCATTTGGGCAGTGCAGACGAAAGAGATGCTTTTGTATTCTGGTGATACAGAGAGAGAAAACTTGTGATTGCACAGAAATAGCAAAGGCAATGAGAAGCCGTATTGGTGGTGGCCAAGCAAACACAGCACAGATGCAATATATGCAATTTGTTCTTGAAATTAACATGCTTTTCTTAAGACTAGCAGTAAGTAACATAAACATATCTTCCTTTTATACTTACGAGTTTGAAGCAAGTTACTAGGTAACAGATCCATATCAGAGCTAAGCTAAACATGCAGATCAGCAGAAGCTCCTTCATGTATCTTGGAAGGAGAAAGAAGCCATGGATGTGATTTTTTAGAGTAAAAAGTTTGCAGCTGGCATGGGGCCACAGTGTTGGATTGATCTCTGGCAGCGACGCCACATCACCCAGCCTTCTTCCACCACAGCTCGTCCTCACAGATGGCCATGAAGTTGACCTTTTATAGACGTATCTATTGACCAGGAGAGAGAGAGCCTGAGTTGTTGTCAGTGAATAACTTCTTATCCAGTATTCATAGAGGCAAGTCTGGCAATGGGCTGATGGCAGAGCCAATTCTCATTCCTGTTTCTATTCAGCTTCTGTTCAAAGGGGAGGAAAAGAGAGACTACCAGAGCCCTGGATGAACTTACTGGAGCCATACAATAGTCCTTTTGTTCCCTCTGAGGAGTGCTACTACATGTTTTGAACATTTGTAGTCCATTTGTCTCTTGCTACAGTTTAAATTCTTTAAAGGATTAAATGGGTTGATAGTTGCAGGCAACTTAAAGGGTGTTCCCCTCAGTGCTGGTGTTGCTGCATGAGAAAAAAACAGTGGAAAAACATTGTTTGTTTGTGATAATTTGATCCTTGTAGATCAGCTGAAACTCGCTCCAAACTGGGTTGGAAAAGATTTAGTTGTACATCTTCTCTATGAGGAGATTTGCATTTGTTTTGAAGAAAAATGATCAAATACCACTTCACTATTAGGGCCCATCAAAAACGTAGGTTCATTGCAGAACATTGCAGCTGACGACATGGGACGTAGTACATAACCACTATGAAGAAATGGTAAGGTGCAGACGATAGCTAACTGTATACAATTACTTCCCTTGTGACAGGTTTGTGATGCTTGAGGATGCTCTCAGCCTGCCTGAGCCAGCCAGGCATGGTGACCTTAGCTCCCATGACCCGTAGATCAGCTGACATTACATCTTCATCCACCCGTTGTGCTCCAGCACAGTCATCCTTAGCCTTGTGCTTTCCAGTATCCGTCAACTTTGGGGAAAATTCAGCCATATTACACTGTGTTAGTTGCTCAGGCTGAAGTTTGATGGTTTTACTGGGGCCTCTAGTGGTGGGACGGCTGCATCACCAAACCAGAGCTACGCTTACGGGCTGGCCTGGAAGGATTGCTTTCCTCCCTCCCTTTGAGGAGATTTACCCAGCTAAAGGGCAAGAGGAATGCAATAGAAATAATTAATTTGCATTCTTATGCAGCGTTTTACGTAGAGATAGAAGAGAATGTGCTGAGGGAGCATAAATAAATAGTAATAAACAGTAACAGAGCATGAAGGAGGAGATGAAGGTTAGCCTCAGAGGTCTGTGTTGGGCAGTCGTCACAGGATGGTTTCTCCCAGCTCCACACCTCATTGCTTTTTAAATTAGGACATTTTCAGGAGCTCAGTAAGGGAAAAAAAGATTAACGATACAAGGAAAGGTTTAGAAATGAGGCAGGAAACAACAAGCCTTTCTTGTACTGACATTAAGACTGCCACAAAAGGATTTGCTGTCTAGCAAGGGAGTTTTGAGCTCCTTATGAGAGCAAGCTGAAGGCTTTCAGAGGCTGTAGTTCTCTTGCCCCTCAACAGTGTCATACATAAAAAGCTGGGTCTTTATTTCATTTGTAAATCAACTTTTTCTTCCTGTTGTATTTGAGTTTTTTGTATTAGTTTTAAAATCCCTTCTTAGCTAACCTTACGTGGAAAACTTTTGAACCAAATCCAGCTCAGTGTTGTGAAGTACTTTTTAACACTTCCCCTGAGCAAAGACTTGATGGAGTCCAAAGTGTCCATCTTGGGAAAGGGAAATCTACTTTGATAAGAGGGAAATCAGAGCCTCAATTGCCCTCAGCCAAACAGATCTGAAACAGGGCTCTGTCAGGAAATGCCCCTCATTTTCATGGCTGTGCTGTGAAGGCCAGCCAAGTGTTGGCTCTGGTGTACATTTTCCATGTTGTCTGGGTGGCCAACCCTGCTGATTTTGGGTCAGTTAGCATTGTGTCATTGCCACAGGAGTCTTTTTTTTCCTCTCTTTTTTTCCCCATTTTTCATTGTATCCTACTTCTTCCAGGGTGTGTCTTAGCAATGACTCAGAGTGCAAAAACAGTGCTGTTAGGCTGAATGCAGGAATGTGTCTTGTTCATGTAAAATAAAAGTTGATGCTGTAAACTCTTCATTTTGGAAGAAAATGGCAATGTTAACTGAAAATTCATATCAAGAGAAGAGTTCTTCTGTTTGGTTGTTTGTTTAATACCCAACTGTGCTTTCCATGGATGCTCATGTGATAGGCAGCTTGAATGTGGTTATAATCTGTTTTTCAGTAAGTAGCTGTTTTAAATATTACTCACTGCCATTGCTGAATAAGCATACTGTTCTCTTTGTAAGGGCCTTCAGCAGGATCATCGCTGAGGAGATGTTACAAATGGGACTGATGCGATTATGCAGAGAACTTAAAACTCCTGAAACCACTCAGCCTTTCTCTGGCATGACGTTTTGTTGTTGCTTTCTCAGCTGGATAACTGCAGGATGCTTCAAGAGCTGCTAGCAAACCATGAGGTGATTTCCAGCACCTGCAGCCTGTAACTGCTCAGGGCCTGCAGGTTTGGAGGAAATGTAAATAAGCTGATTGGCTGCACACAAAAACCTTAAATTGCTTTCCAGTCTGAAAGCCATTGTAAAGAGGTCTGATGGTGCTTCCCGTGGTCAGGAGTAAGCAGCAAGAGAGCAATCAGTTGCAATGCAGTAGTGTTTGGTATCTGAGCCTGTTATCATCTCATTTGCTGCCAGAATCTGTGTTTCTTGGTCTTAGGCGTCTGTTGCTTGTTTTGTATGTGCATGCTCAGATGAATCATCACTTGGTACTAAACCACAGGAAAGCTTTCCTGAGAAATTTTTCCATAAAGGTAGGGCTGAGGAAGGAGAAGCAGCTCTAACAGGAGCAATTCAAATGAGATCCATTCTGTGTACTTTCTCTATTTCAGATATGTTGCCCAGAAAATTCCTTCTTTCTACGTTAGGCATCTGAGAAGCAGATACAGGTCAAATCTGAAGAAAAATCAAGAGAGGAAGGAGAAAGAGGGGTGTGTGTTTTTCCAGTGTGTTTCACTTCAAATTTCCATTCAGTGTCTCCTTTTGACTTTCCTAAGAGATGTTGTCTTCCACAGCATTTTTCATTCACTGGAAGTGTTGCGCAAATGAGAATCTCCTAATTTGTTTTCATAAAAGCCAGTGGAAAAACCTAGCTGGTTCTACTTTGGTGAAAAGCTTGTTTTGGGAAAGACAGAATTTACAAATGTCAGGAGTCGAATATAAATGCATGGAAAGTGGAAATAAACTTTCTTCTTTCACATAACTTCCTAATAGCTCAGAATAGCTATGCACAGTTGTGCACGGCTACTGGCTGCTTTAGGGTTTTGCATAGCTTCCTAAAACACCATGGTGTTCTAAGGGCGCCCAGCCCTACCCAATTAATAACAAACATCTGCTCATTTTTCTTCTGAGCTTTTGGACCTCCAGCTTGCCCCATGCATTCAGTAGCAAATCTGCTCATTTAGGCTAAATGAAGAGAAGACTCCAGATATCTCACATAAACTTACTGCGCTGCTCCTAAACTGCGAGCTTTCTTTTTCCTCTGGATAAACCCACTTAACCCAAACATTCTGTGTAACAGTGTTCTGTGGGTAAGCCGTGAGCGCCTGCTGAAGATACTGGAGGGGAAACGTGTAAAGCTGACACAGACTGCATCATATTTTCAGTTTTGCATTGAAAGGGAATGGATCATTGAGTTAATCTAGGGTTATTTGAATTGAAAAGCCTGTTGTAGGTTACAATTAGAAGGATTTAGCATGACATTTTAGGAAGAAGTTAGAAAATAGGACGAAATACCATGGCAGTATATTTTAGTTCATTTTCTAGTATGACTTTTTTTTTTTTTTAATCCCAAAAGCCAGAAGCTGCCAAAGTAAGGAATATTATTTGAAGTAGTTCACATAGGTGCACATGCACCTACTAAGGAAGAACTGCTTTTAATTACCAATTCAAATTCTCTTATTTCTGTTGTCCTGTGCTGTAAGTCTACAAAATTCACTTATTTAGCCACAACATGGAAATAAATACAGTGAAACATCCTGAGATGGCTTGAAAGAGGTGAGAATGTTGCATTGGTCCAAACCCCAGCCAGCCCTTTGGTATTATGTCCTGCAGGAAGGTGTCTGCTGGTTTAGACTTTTAGATTCCCAAACATTGGGAAGATGCTCACAGCTGGAATAGCAGCCAGAGCCTTACAAGTCCTGGAAAATGGACAAATATAGGAAAGCCTTATCAGCCTGAAGATACAATACCTGGGCAATATCAGTGGCATTATCACAGTGGCCCAGGGTTTAATTTTCCTGGGTCTAATGTTCACTTATTTTGTGACTTTGAGCAAAACCTTTCTGTAAGAATGCTATCTGAATAAACCTATGGCAAGTATGAAATACTCCACATGGCAGAAGGGACTGGAAGTAATGGAGTTATTACAGCTTTCTAGTTAATGTTTTGTCAGCTGGGCAGTGAGGACTGATAATGTCAGTAAAGTGAAGCCTGGAGTGTTAGAATCATGGTCATTTCAGTGTGTTGGCTTGCCCTGAAGTTCTTAGTTACAGCTGTGAGACAGGGTAGTTACAGCAGGTGGGCATAGCAGGGAAAAAAAGAAAGTATGACCACTGTTACCTGACTACTGAGCTTAATCAGCTGATCATTTGATTGCTGTTGCTTTTGTGGAGGGGTTCTCATATGGAATTTGGATCTCTTTGGAATCTTTGGAGACTGCTGAAGTCTGTGATGAACAGATCTCTGTGATAGTTCAGTGGTTTTGATATGGAGTTCCTCCAAACCCAGGAGGGTGGGTAGGTGAAGATGTGGAGGTACATGTGTGAAAGACATTTAGCTTTTTTTTTTTTTAGAGCATTGTGATTGGTTTCCTGGCTTTTTGCATCTGGGTCATAAGCAAACAAGCAATAGCAAGCAGCAGCCCCAGGTGTCTTCTTAGGAAGGATTTGTGGCTAAGGTAGGATTTTTTGGTTTGCTCACGCTTCAGCTGTTGAGCCAGCTTCCTGACCCTGCATTTACATGAACCAAACCACGCCGTGTATTTTGGAAACCTAAGCACCCCAGGGAGATGGGTTGCTGTATACAAGGGTTTTCCCCTGGCGCAGGAATCCTGACTTTGCTGCAGGGTGCAGTTTAACAGCATAGCTAAGTTGATCAAAAGTCTCACTGCCAGCAGAAGGGGAGACACTGCTGTCCTCCCTGCTGCTGCCTAGCTCTATGGCAGGAAGCTTTTAAATCCTCCTCTTTGAGTCTAATCAATCATCAGTGGGATTTGGGCTTCTCAGACACCTGGAATTTTTGGAAATGGTTTCCCACAGCTCATCTTAGTTTCTTCATTGGTAAAATTATGTGTGAAAATAATGGTTCCTCAATTAGGTGACCCACTGTTCATCTGTAAAGGATGGAGCTGAACCCTGCATTTGTTACACACCACAGACTCCTGGATGATGAAATCCTGTGCAGGAAGTGCAGGATAGACTTTGTGCAAGTGAGTTATTCAGCTCCCCTGGAAAGGCACACCCTTTGATTAGACTTTGTGTGGCTGTGTGACAAAATGAAGACTCATTTGCCACAGCTGATGACAGTGAGAAGTTTGTGTATATGCACCTCTCCTGTTGTTTACTTCAAATGTTCAGTATTTTGTGTTTAACTGTCTTTCTTTTCTTGATTTATTGAGTGTTTCCTAGCTCTTCCCAAGGACAGAAATTCTCCCCTGCAAATTCCAGCAAAAAACTACACAACTCTTTATACATGTATAACACAGATCAATGTAATTGAAAAGAAAAATGGATATATTCTGGGTATATCAGATGTGAACACAAGGAGAGTCAGGTGTTCAGCATGAATGTCCCCTGAAATAATACACAAATGTTTTGTATAAACAGCATTTCAGTAAGTAATCATGGGAGGCCAGGAAACAGTTCACTTGATGGTTGCAAAATGCAGCACGGAATGACTGAGTCAGGCTGACGCTTAGGACTGGGATCACTTGTTTTGCGTGGTTTTATGTTCCATAAGGAGGCCTGCCTGCTGCCAGCACAGAGTGCTTCATTGGATTTGGTTAGCACATAGGTTTCTGCAAAGTCAGAAAGATATTGTGAGGCTGCCGAAGTCTGTGATGAACAAAAGCAAGTAAAATGGAAGGAAGATGTTGATTCATCACAAGACAGAAGTTTTGGCATAATTTCCTCTTTGTTACTTGAGCATCATTAACAAAACCCATGTGTGCCCATACAGGCGAGCTCTTAGCAGCTCGGTAGGAAGCTGCCATCGAATCAGCTGCTTGTAGCTGGGGGTAAAACAGGGATCAACATGCTTATTGTCTGGGCTGGTAGGGGAGGAATGGGGAGGTGGGGCAGGGGAAGCAGGGGCGTGGGGGGCTTGGTAGCATCATAGCTATTTCTCAGCCTTATGATGCCTGTTGTTCCTACTACTCAGGAAAAATGCTGAAACCCTGAACTTGAAGTTAGTGAGAAGGAAATGAGAAATGTAAGAATTTAATAACATTGGAATCTTCAGGGTTTTACAGAAGAAGTAGAAACTTAAGAACACGTTGTGAATTGTATTACATTTTTGCTGGTTTGCTTGTAAGGCTATAGAAATCACTGTTGGTGTACACAGTTCTGTCACATTTTTGGTGGTTTTTTTTTTTGTGTGTGTGATTTTGCTTTCTTATTAAACATAGAATCTTTCTGACTTAACTTCTAGGTTGCCCTGCATTTCAGAGAATCTCTCCTCTTGCTCATCAATTCAGTATCTGTTTCCAGACAGCATAGACTCAGTTCTGAATGCTGCACAGGAGTGTTTTCCTGCCTCAAGTGGCCTTTTCCTTTGTAGTCACTTCTTCCTTGGCCACTTTCTTGCATCAGAATATACACTCTTGACCTGAGTACAAATGAGCATGCTTCCTCATTTCCTAATGCCCTAGCAATTTGCCTGGGCTCTCAAATGTTCAAAAGGGTTGACAATGAGCTTCATGTTTGTGTGTCCTTTGTGCACTAAGCTGTCAGTAGGGCTGCTCTGGAGAAGATCAGGAGTTGGTTCTCTGCCTTTTAGAAACATTCTTTTGCCTAGGAAGTGTGACCTAACTTTTTGCTCTGGCGTTGAGACCAGCAAAGGCTGAAAGTCTGTCACTACTGCATGTATTTCTCATTATTGTAAAGCTTGATGGTTTTGGTGTTTTCTTTGCTGTGCTGCTTCTAGTCAGCTGGTCTACATCATCTTTGTAGAGGCTATTTGTAGCCTCAACAAGATGCCATTGCATCTTTTAACCTTTTGAGACCCTGATGCCAGGAGCCACTGCTGAGGGAACTGGTTGTGGCAGCACAGGGCTGAGAGGTGTCTGATTTGCTGCTCTAAATTTACATTGTCTTTGTGATGTAGCTGCTTATTTTGAGTTGGCTCATGGAACTGCAGAAACAGAGTGACTGAGAGTGAGGGGGACCCTGGAGAATAACCAAACCTTCTCCCACTGCCTGAAGCAGGTTCACCAGGAGCGGTTTGCGGACCTTTGCTTGCTCATCGCATTGCTGGGTGGTAGCAGCCCAGTCTAAGTGAACAGAAAATGGTTCAAAACTGGAAGCACTTCAGATGAGCACATCAACTTTTGCAGTCAGCAGCCTTGGTGCTTTGAGTGACTAATGCACCGTGCAGCATAAAGCTAAATTGGATTTTCTAGGGGCAGTGTGTTATGAGGTCCAGTCAAAGGACCAGCCCTTCTGCAGACAATGGGAGAGCAGCTGGGAATGCATACAGCTTCTGGTTGCCCACACCACAATGCTGGAAGACAGAAACCTTCCTGGCATGAGGGAAATGCAATCTGCTGGTCCCCAGCACCCAGCTGCCTGTTCTTGGGATATGTATCTGTTCCTGCTTTTCTTTGCCTTTTTGTGAATATGTTTGCAAGGTGAATAGTTATATTTAATCCCTGATACAGTTGCTTCGGTAATCTCCTGTTTATTGTGTGACAAAAGTGACTGCAGTCAGTTGGTGTCAGCTTGCTGTGAGAGTCCCAGGAATCAGTTTTCCTTGCAAGAGCTTTCAGACCTTTTCTTTCACTCCTTACAAGCATTTTGTGCTGCCACCTGGAGGGAGGTGAAGAGCGGTTAACAGACCAGTTCGTGGGGTTAACAGGAAGGGAAATGGCTTATTTGGGACCAGAAGCGTGAAGTTGGAAGACCAAAAAGCATTTTCAAAGCAAAATTCTTGTGAATGTCACTAGGGATAGTTCCAGATTGCAGTTAATTGAAAACTACTGATGTTTTATTTGTATGTATACACTTATAAACTAGTATTCAGAACATACACAATGACTTTTGAACTTGGACTTCACTGAGAGGGGTTTTTCAGATAATGCAAAATATTGTTTTGTGAGAAGCAGTAATAAATAATGTTTATGCTGCAATAGGACCAGAGAAAAATCTCTGCAGAAAAAAAAAAAAAAAAGACCCTCTAATTGTCACTTATTTCTTTTTGGTGGGGTGATGTGGAGCCTACCAACAAAAGTCTCTTTTCACTAAGATCTGGCTTTGATTTTTAAATGTCTACGTGTAAAACAGCCACTATATGCACTGCAAGATAGATTTATATATATATATTTTTTTTTTGACAAAATAAACTCTGCTCTGTTCAGAGGAAATAAAACAGAGAAACGGACATTTTGCCATCACATTTGCTTTTTCTCTGTGATAGATGGGTGTATTTTTGGTGCTGTTGGATGTTAATGGATTTTTTAGTAGCTCTCAAGTTTTAATCTCTATTATTTGGTTTTGTTTTCCAGGTCAGATGTACAACTGCCTGTAAGTATCATTCTCTCATTTTGTTACATACACAAACACACACGCACACACACACACATATAAATGTTTGTATGTAACTTCTGCTCTCTTTTCAGGTAAGTATATAAAAAGCTGCTGAAAATATTTTTTAGAAGTAGCATTCAAAAATGTGAACTCACTTCTTTTTAGTGACAATAGCTCCAGCAGTGCACTTAGGGATACCTTGTAATATAAAAAAAAAGCATTTTAATTCCATTGCTTTTCTGTTGTAAAGAGTTCTGGTAAAATCAAATACAGATTTAGCATGAGTGGAAAGATGGGAAAACACATAAAAACAAAGCAAAAGAAACCACCACCCCAGAGTAAAACAAACAAACAAACAACAACAACAAAAAAAAACAAGACTCCCAAAATGTTGCTTTGAGGAATTTTTGGAGTGTGACAACTGATGTACTTGTCTGAATGACAGCATTTTATGTGTCAAAAATTTCCCAAAGTGCTGCTAGGTGAGATCTACCTGCATATTGAATGTCAGACTTAAATGAATTGGCCTTTAAGTTTTAGGGCCAAATTAAACTGAGAGGGATAAACTCACCTTTTACACTGCTTGAAGAGAATATGTATAGTTCTGAAGGAATTGTGAGTCTGGCTTGTAGTGCTTTCTTTGCTTTCACTTTTTATGTGAATCCACCTCTCTATCAGCTCCAAATAAATACAGAAATTATGATTCTGTTTGTTTTCCACTACTTCCAAACCAAGAATCCTGTTGTTCATGGCCACCTTTCCTGAACTTGCTTGCAGTGTGTGTTGCTCATGTAAAGTATTTCAGCTTCAACTAAGATAGTAATTCTTGTGTGTAGCTGAATCAACTCTCCTTGCTCGCTGGGCTGCACTCCGTCAGCCTAAGGTTTCCTGTATCTGTCTGATATCTCTGCCATGTGGGAATACAGTGTGTGAATACCACATCTCCTTATTTTCTCATCTGCTGATGATAAGAGAGCAAATCACTGTGCCAGGTTAAGCAGAGCAGTTAGCTTTATGTGATGCGTGAGAAAAATGCGCATGTGGAATGTGTCTGTAAGTTCATTTGATTATTTTCCATCAAAACTGCACTGAAATAAAGAGCAGATCATGGGTAGCCTTCATTCAGTCTATGAGTTGAGTTAGTAAATCCTGAAATCTAATCTAATCTAATACAAATTGACAAAAGTTAAAGCTGGTGAAACCAGGAAACACAAAGAGAAACAAACTGGGAAAAAGGAGGTGATGTTGGATCTCTATTAATATCTATCAGGATATCTATTAATGACTGTATTTTGCTCACGAGGAACACAGAAGTTTTGTAAAGATATTTATTGATTTTTATGTTTTTTTACCTTTCAGGCACTGACAACTGTAGCTTGAAAAACATAACTGAAGAAATGGGAACCAGTAGTAATGATGAATTATCAGTGAATGCTACAAGTGGGAGCAGGAGATTATCAGAGGATGTGTCACTGTCTGGCAGGGCAGTGAGTGATCAGAACAGCGTAGCACGTAAGTGATTTGGAATGTCGGTGGGATGTGAATGATCCTTCAGGGCTTTTTGTGTTTTTATGCTATGTTAGCTGTTTTAGTCCAAACTTTTATCCAGAGTGCAAAGATCATGTCTGGAAATGGATCCGAGTGTTTTGCTGGAGTAGAGAATGAGACAAAGAAAAGTATTTACACAGCTAACTGAAAGTGTAATATAACACTGTGATTGTAGCATGGTCCTGAAATAGTTTGATCACTGTAAGAACTGAGTTCCTTCCCCTGACTATTATGGGAATGTAGCATCATGTGGAAATATACGTAAAATTTTATTAGATTTTTGCAGTACGGCTGCAGTAGTTCAAATATACAGTGACCTACAAATTTGAAATATATATGTGTGACACAGTACAGCTGAAATAACCTACTAGAATCTAGAGGAGAGATCTGTGAATGTTGCAGCTCGAAGGACCCCTTGGGATAACCAGGTTAGGAAAGCATAACAGGCTGCGTGGTCCAATCTTTCTCTCCAGTTTGCATGAAGTTAACACCTGACACATGAAAGAC
The DNA here is from genome assembly GCF_026119805.1 of Tympanuchus pallidicinctus. Lineage (NCBI taxonomy): Eukaryota > Metazoa > Chordata > Aves > Galliformes > Phasianidae > Tympanuchus > Tympanuchus pallidicinctus. The sequence continues at coordinate 12,194,477 of NW_026294747.1, forward strand.
ATCACTGCTGCACTAAGACAGCTTTAATGCTTGAGATGAAACTGCAGGAGTTGGAGCAAAAAGAGTAGATCATAGAGCTAGTAAGCATGCTATACAAGATACAAGAGCAGCTTGATTAGAATAGCAGTTAGCCAAGGAAAAGACAAAGCTCTATCAATAAGATAGCTGGAAGAGGAACACTACACATTCGCTGTGAGCAGATGATCTTCTGTTCACATTGATGGATTGTTGTCTTGCCTTTCCCTGAGACCAACCCAGTACTTGGTCTCGAGGCAAAATATGTTGGTGTGAATTCTGTCAACTTAAATTTGCCAACTTATATTTGAATATCACAGCTAATGACCCCTACACATACAGTATGAAACTTAGAAATAGTGTCTCCAATAGATATAAAACTTTAAGTATCACCAAAGCCAATATTACCAGGCTAATTCCTGGGATGTTGTAGTTTCACAGTCTTTGCTGTAGTGACTGATGGTCAGACAGAAGGAGAGGGAGCATCCAAAACATGTCACAAGTAAGTGACAGTTTCTTGCAGACGTGGTGGAATGAGTTTTGCTGTGCAGCACAACGCCCTGCATGCATGTGTGAGCAGTAGAAAAGAAGGAGAATTCCTAGTTCCTTCTGTTTTTCTTCCAGCAATAATTGATCTTCCTTATCTTTAGCTGTGCTGAAATGCACCGCCATTGCCCCATTTCCCTGCACCATTGTCTCCTTCCTGCCCATCTCTCCACATTCCCAAGGGAAACTGTGGGAATACTGGCACAATAGTCATGGCTGCTCTTGCTTCTGGATGCAGGAAGGAGATAAATCCCACTCAAGATGCTTCTTCCACATTTTCCACTTATAAGCCCGTTGATGGGAAAGCCTCCACGAACCTCTAGTGCTGTTGCTGTGGTGTTCTTGCACTCTGATTGATGAGTGATGTGAAGAAAGTGAAGCAGTGGTGTGTCTCTGTCTTTCCTGCATTGCTTGTCAGCAGATACTCTTCCTGTTCTGTTTGTGAGCAGATACAGTTTGATAGACTGTTGTCTTGCCTTTCCCAGAGCCCAGCAAGCTGTTTGATCTCAAGGCAGAGTATGTTGGTGTGACTTCTGTCAACTTAACCTGGACAGTGAACGACACAGCATCAGACACCTACAGATACAGAATAGAGGTTAGAAATGGGCCCTCCGTTAGCAACGAGACATCAAATATCACTGAAACTGAAATTACTGGCTTAACCCCTGGGACGCCGTACACTTTCACAGTCTTTGCAGTAGCAGCTGATGGTGAGACAGAAGGAGCATCCATAAGCCTGTATACAAGTAAGTGACAGTTTCTTGCAGCCATGTTTGTGGTGGTCTGTGTTTTGCTGTACATCACAGGGCTCTGCATACCTGCGCAAGGCTTGTAATTCAGTGCTGGTGTGGGCAGAGGTGATGTTTTCATCCTGGAGCCCAATGCAGGCTATTTGCAAGACATGGAATATTAGAATGCAGCAGAAACATTGCCCTGATCTGACTGGTTTTGTAGTTTGCTCATTTTAATTGTATTCCTTCTATATATTCTTCTCAGCCCTCATCTCTTTCATACCATCCTCTCTACATCTCCAAAAGAAATCCTGGCAGTGCTGGCACTGTTGTGATGTGTGCTCTTTCTGTGGAATGCCAAGTGGAGATGAATCCCACTCAGAATGACTTTTCTTTCAGTTTTCCCTTGCAAGCCCATTTGTGGCAAAACTCCACGAGCCTCTGGTGTTCCTGCCCTCTTACTGACAATTGACCAAAGGAAGTGAATTAGAGTCGTGTCCGCGTTGGTTTTTTTTCTGTCATTTTTGTCAGCAGATGCTCTTGCAGTTTGATGGCTTACTGTCTTGTCTTTCCCAGAGCCCAGTGCGGTGCTTGATCTCAAGGCAGAGTATGTTGGTGTGACTTCTGTCAACTTAACCTGGACAGTGAATGACACAGCGTCAGCCTCCTACACGTATAGGATAGAGGTTACAAGTGTCTCTTTTAATGACAACCTGACATCGAACGTCACGATGGCTGAGATTACTGGATTAATCCCTGGGACATTGTACAATTTTAAGGTCTTTGCAGTAGCAGCTGATAATCATACAGAAGGAGAAGGAGCATCCATTAGCCTGTATACAAGTAAGTGGCTGTTTCTGAGTTGTGTTTCTGGTGTTTTGTGATTTGCTGTGCAAGCATAGGGCTCTGCCTACCTGAATGAGGCTTCTAATTCATCACTGATATGTGCAGAGGGGATAGTTTCTCTCCTGGAGCACGTTGTGAGCAATCTTCCAAAGTGTGGGCTTTTAGAGTGCAAAAGAAGCACAACCCAGATGGTGTTTGAATTTGTCACTGGTGCCTGCAAAACAGAATTTTCCCAAGGACTTATCTCTCCCTGAAATCCGAGTGCTGGCACAGCGGTCAAGCATGCTGTTGATTCTGAATGCAGGAGATAGATGAATCCCACTCAAGATGTCTCTTTCTCACTTTTCTCTTACAAGCCCATTGATGGCAAATCCATCAGGAGCCTCTGGTGCTCTTGCCGTGGTGCTTATGCAGTCTTAGTGAGAAGTGATGCGAAGAAAGTGAAGTAGTCGTGTGTCTGTGGCTTTTTTTTCTTTCTTTGTTTTTCTGTTGTTGTTTTTGAGTGGGTATTCTTGCAGGTTTAATGGAGTGCTGTTCTTGCCTTTCCCAGAGCTCAGCCCCGTGCTTGATCTCAAGGCTGAGTATGTTGGTGTGACTTCTGTCAACCTAACCTGGACAGTGAATGACACAGCTTTGACTGCCTACACGTACAGGATAGAGGTTAGGAGTGCTAATTCCGTTAGCAACGAAACGTCAGATATCAACAAAATTGAAATCACTGGGTTAATCCCTGGAACATCCTATAACTTCAAAGTATTTGCAACACCAGTCAACAGTACAACTGAAGAAGAAGGATTGTCCTTAAACTTGTACACAAGTAAGGAACTATTGGTGCCTCTCAATTCCAGATGAACTTGCAGTCTATTTTAAACAGCTCAGCTTTTAACCTTTGGTTTCTGATGTAACAGTGTTTCACAATGCAATGATCCTTTCTTCCTGGAGCTAGAAAAAAAAATAGGTTGGTGTTATTGAAATGCTGTATGGCTACAATTAGTGCTCAGTCAACGTGGAATAAGGGAATGTGACTGGCATTTTTTCTCTCCGTAATTCTTTATCTTGACGGCTTGTTCTCCTGCCTTTCCCAGAGCCCAGCCCGGTGCTTCGTGTCATGGCAGAGTATGTTGGTGTGACTTCTGTCAACTTAACTTGGATAGTGAATGACACAGCTTCGGACACTTACAGATACAGAATAGAGGTTAGCAATGGGCACTCCGTTAACAATGAAACATCAAATATCACTGAAACTGAAATTACTGGCTTAACCCCTGGGACGCCGTACACTTTCACAGTCTTTGCAGTAGCAGCTGATGGTGAGACAGAAGGAGCATCCATAAGCCTGTATACAAGTAAGTGACAGTTTCTTGCAGCCATGTTTGTGGTGGTCTGTGTTTTGCTGTACATCACAGGGCTCTGCATACCTGCGCAAGGCTTGTAATTCAGTGCTGGTGTGGGCAGAGGTGATGTTTTCATCCTGGAGCCCAATGCAGGCTATTTGCAAGACATGGAATATTAGAATGCAGCAGAAACATTGCCCTGATCTGATTGGTTTTGTAGTTTGCTCATTTTAATTGTATTCCTTCTATATATTCTTCTCAGCCCTCATCTCTTTCATACCATTCTCTCTACATCTCCAAAAGAAATCCTGGCAGTGCTGGCACTGTTGTGATGTGTGCTCTTTCTGTGGAATGCCAAGTGGAGATGAATCCCACTCAGAATGACTTTTCTTTCAGTTTTCCTTTACAAGCCCATTTGTGGCAAAACTCCACGAGCCTCTGGTGTTCCTGCCCTCTTACTGACAGTTGACCAAAGGAAGTGAATTAGTGTCGTGTCCGTGTTGGTTTTTTTTCTGTCATTTTTGTCAGCAGATGCTCTTGCAGTTTGATGGCTTACTGTCTTGTCTTTCCCAGAGCCCAGTGCGGTGCTTGATCTCAAGGCAGAGTATGTTGGTGTGACTTCTGTCAACTTAACCTGGACAGTGAATGACACAGCGTCAGCCTCCTACACGTATAGGATAGAGGTTACAAGTGTCTCTTTTAATGACAACCTGACATCGAACGTCACGATGGCTGAGATTACTGGCTTAACCCCTGGGACGCCGTACATTTTCACAGTCTTTGCAGTAGCAGCTGATAATCATACAGAAGGAGAAGGAGCATTCACAAGCCTCTACACAAGTAAGAAACCATTAGTACCTCTCAACTGCAAGTAAAGAAACACTTTGTAACAGAGTCCTGCTTTTTTTCCTTTTTTTTTTTTTTTTTTTTTCCAGCTTTGTACTGTTGTTCACTGCTGTGTTGCTTTGCTTCAGGTTCTTGTGAACATGAATGTCAAACAGTCTGTTAAAAAGATAAAGGGCTCAGCTTGTATGAGAGATGCCTGTAGAGCAGTTAGTCTTGAACACCCTAACTGATGAGATATGTAGGAGTCTAGTTGCTACAGCAGCATGACCTTGTCTGGAGGTTAGGGCTGAACTGGCTCCCTGCAGTGCTTCTTGGAGCAGGTTGTCATAGGGTTTTTCATAGGCTGTGGTGTGCAAGGGAGACTTTTGTTGTTTAAGATTCTTTTGAGCTGTCTGCACAGCCCATGGCCTGGGATTCCCGTGGGCTGGGACAGTGTCTAGTATCACATTATCAACTGTACTGCCACTTCTGTCGCTTTGTGCTCTGGCACCTTTCTTCCAGATCAGAAGGGCAGATGGGAGAAGAGCTGTCTTGCATTTTAGCTCCAGTATGGAAAGGGGGCAGGCAACATCCGTATAAATTAGTGGCAAGGGAACACACTAAGTCAATACAAAATAATAAGGGGGATTGTATTCTGCTTTGTTACTTGATTTCCATTTCTATATCTCTCTGGGAAGCCATTGTGGAAAAATATATTCTATCATATGACACGAAATAAAGAGAATCTCTTTTAAAGTTCCTGAGGCCTTTACAGAGATGTCCCAGCATGTCTGTAGCAGGGCATCAGTACCTTAGAAGTGCTTGTTGGCTACATTTAATGCTCAATCTATGTGAATATGGTTGTGGCTTTTCTCTGTGTTTCTCTGTCTTGACAGTTTGTTTTCCTGCATTTCCTAGAGCCGACACGAGTATTTGATCTCAAGGCAGAGTATGTTGGTGTGACTTCTGTTAACTTAACCTGGACAGTGAATGACACAGCGTCAGACACCTACAGATACAGAATAGAGGTTAGAAATGGGCCCTCCGTTAGCAACGAGACATCAAATATCACTGAAACTGAAATTACTGGCTTAACCCCTGGGACGCCGTACACTTTCACAGTCTTTGCAGTCGCAGCTGATGGTCAGACGGAAGGAGAAGGAGCATCCATAAGCTGGTATACAAGTAAGTGACATTTTCTTGCAGCCATGTTTGTGGTGGACTGTGTTTTGCTGTACATCACAGGGCTCTGCGTACCTGTGCAAGGCTTGTAATTCAGTGCTGGTGTGGGCAGAGATGATATTTTCGTTCTGGAACCTATTGCAGGCTATCTATCAAGCGTGGGCTATAAGAGAAGAGAAGAAGCAAAAGCCAGATCCTGTTATTTGAATTTGTTGCTATTGCCTGCAACAGATAATTTTTCCAAGGACCAATGTCTCCAAAATTTTGGTGAAGTTAAGTTCCATTCATAGAGCATGCAGGCTTCAGACCCGTATTTTTAATGCTCTCACACACAAAACAGAGTGCATCTGGGGGTCTTCTGTTATTTTGGGACCCATGTCTGCTGGGAATCTGGAGTGGAGAAGTGAGCTTTGGGCAGCACTGGCTTAGGAGAACTGCCTTGTCCATCCTGTTAGCTGGCTGTGCCGTGGATTTTAAGTCTTCATGTGTGCTGTAGGGGAGACCTCTGGAGCTGGTCTGTGAGGCTGTAGTGCAGCTGGTTAGTGACCATGCTGTATTTCAGTGGCAACGTGTGCTCGCCTTGTCATTCCTGTTCTCCTGAAACATACACATGTATGTGCTCTTGTCTTTCCAGTTGTTACCCAAAGGTCTGTGTGTCCTGATTTACCTGTCCACAGTGACTGGTTACCCTGGTTTGGAGATGGGTGGAGAATGAAATGCTGTAGAGGGGGTCTTGGAGATGTTCTTTGTGCTGTTGGAGTGAGCTTGGGGCCTTGAACAGTGGAAAAAGCAGAAGGGTTCCTAGGTCCTCCCTCCCATTTGTCTTCCAGTGATAATTGATCTTTTTTTGTTACCTTTAGCTGTGCTGAGATGCTCTATTTTTGCCCCATTCCCCTGCACCATTGTCCTTCCTGCCCTCCAGGAACCTGTGGTGCAGTTGCTGTCGTGCTCCTGCACTCTGATTGACCCGTGATGTGAAGAAAGTGAAGTAGTGGTGTGTCTGTGTCTTTCCCATATTGTTTGTGAGGAGGTATTGTTGCAGATTGATGGATTTTTGTTTTGCCTTTCCCAGAGCCCAGCAACGTGATTGATCTCAAGGCAGAGTATGTTGGTGTGACTTCTGTTAACTTAACCTGGACAGTGAATGACACAGCATCAGACACCTACAGATACAGAATAGAGGTTAGCAATGGGCCCTCCGTTAACAATGAAACATCAAATATCACAGAAACTGAAATTACTGGCTTAACCCCTGGGACGCCGTACACTTTCACAGTCTTTGCAGTAGCAGCTGATGGTGAGACGGAAGGAGAAGGAGCATCCATAAGCCTGTATACAAGTAAGTGGCTCTTTCTTGTAGTTGTGTTTCTGGTAGACTGTATTTTGCTGTGCAGCATAGGGCTCTGCTTAATTCTCTGAGCGGTGAAGTGCAGTGTCTTTGCTGGCACAGCTGCTACACACAGGCTGCTTGCAGTTGGAGGTATGTGTATATTATGAACATAACCCTGATTCTTATAACAACCTTAAGCAATTTTCTCTGATAAACAGGAAGGAATACATTTTCTTAACAATACCTGTGGCACATAGAAAGGACGCTTCCTGAGGAACTTCCTTTTCTGCTTGGGATTTGTTTAGGCAAATCTTCACTTCCAAGAACATATGGAGTTCAGACCTGTATCTTTAATGCTCTCACACACAAAACAGAGTGCATCTGGGGGTCTTCTGTTATTTTGGGACCCATGTCTGCTGGGAATCTGGAGTGGAGAAGTGAGCTTTGGGCAGCACTGGCTTAGGAGAACTGCCTTGTCCATCCTGTTAGCTGGCTGTGCCGTGGATTTTAAGTCTTCATGTGTGCTGTAGGGGAGACCTCTGGAGCTGGTCTGTGAGGCTGTAGTGCAGCTGGTTAGTGACCATGCTGTATTTCAGTGGCAACGTGTGCTCGCCTTGTCATTCCTGTTCTCCTGAAACGTACACATGTATGTGCTCTTGTCTTTCCAGTTGTTACCCAAAGGTCTGTGTGTCCTGATTTGCCTGTCCATAGTGACTGGTTACTCTGGTTTGGAGATGGGTGGAGAATGAAATGCTGTAGAGGGGGTCTTGGAGATGTTCTTTGTGCTGTTGAAATGAGCCTGCGGCCTTGAGCAGTGAAAAAGCAGAAGGATTCCTAGGTCCTCCCTCCCATTTGTCTTCCAGTGATAATTGATCTTTTTTTGTTATCTGTAGCTGTGCTGAGATGCACTATTTTTGCCCCATTCCCCTGCACCATTGTCTCCTTCCTGCCCACCTCTCCACATTCCCAAGGGAAACTGTGGGAGTACTGGCACAATAGTCATGACTGCTCTTGCTTCTGAATGCAGGAAGGAGATGAATCCCACTCAAGATGACTCTTCCACATTTTCCTCTTACAAGCCCATTGATGGCAAAGCCTCCATGAACCTCTGGTGATCCAGCACTCTGATGAGTGAAGAAAGTGATGTAGCTGTGTGTTTGTGTTTCTCCTCTTTTATTTGTGAGCTGATATTGTTGCAGGTTGATGGATTGTTGTCTTGCCTTTCTCAGAGCCCAACAAGGTGTTTGGTCTCAAGGCAGAATATGTTGCTATGACTTCTGTCAACTTAACCTGGACAGTGAATGACACAGCATCAGCCTCCTACACGTACAGGATAGAGGTTGCACGTGAAAGTCTAATTAACAAGACCACATCAGTAGTCACTGAAAGTATTGTAACCAGTTTAATCCCTGGGACCTCTTACAATTTCACGGTCTTTGCAATAGCGGCTGATGGTCAGACGGAAGGAGAAGGAGCATCTATAAGCCAAAATACAAGTAAGTGGCTGTTTCTTGCAGTTGTGTTGCTGATGGGTTGTGTTTTGTTGTGCAGCAGCTCTGCCTGTATTCTGCCTACCTGCATGAGCTCTGAGATATTGTTACAGGCAGAGGTGCTGCATGTTGCCTGCCTGCTGTCACTGTGGGTACGAGTTTCATGGGATGTGTTTGCACAGAGTGTATTGTTTGGAAAGTGACTAAAGTGCTGCTGCTCCTGCTGTAACTCTCTTCTTGGTCTCCCTCTTCCTTTGTTCTGGAGCTGTTTTGAGGGGTCAGTTGTGGTTCTTTTTAGTCTCTTAAGCATGTTCTTTGGATTCACTGTTATTTCCTCTTTCATTATTTATCTGCTCTACGGTCACTTTCCACATGTACAGTGTTCGTAGCACTCTAACATACCTATCCAGTAAGGCCATGTGTAGCATTTCCATTATATGGTAGCACATCTGCATCCTTTGACCACATGTTCTTTTGTTTGTATGCACATTTGTCCATTTCTGGAGCTGCAAATGGTAGATGACCAGCTGAAATTTTTGTAAGAGCTATCTGTAAATCTCAGAGTGTGCTATGAATAACAAAGACAATTTTTTTATTTGTTGGCCACTAACCATTCGATGTAATTACACAGAGTTAGCCATTTGTTTACAAGTCTAAGAATATTCTTGTTCAGTCGTTGAACAGTATTTGAAAGCTTTGCTGACTTTGATGAACAGCTATTCAACCTCATTTTTCTCAGTAAATTAATCTGCAGGGAGTTAATGCAGAAGGGGTCTGTGTATTTACAGTGTGCTAAACACACCTCATCCATGCTGTTTTTCTGTAGGCAATAGCTTCCTCTGTTTAGAACTACAAAGGAATACCAACGTTTTACAAATTCTTATACACAGAAGAGCTTATAAACAGCCTGCTTTTTCTTTGCTACTATATTTGATTTCTTCTTTTTTTTTCCCAGTTCCTTCCTCAGTGAGTTCATTTCAGTGTGAAGCAGTGGCTAATACATCTTACCTAATGCTGAAGTGGGACTGTCCTTATGGCGGCTACTCTGGCTTTGATATCGAAATATTTAATGATACTTGGACAAAAAATGAGCACAGTCAATTCTGTGGGAGAGAAGGCTCAGAAGAAAGCTTCATAACACAACCTTTAGATTATTACAAAACCTATACTGTTAATATTACAACTGTTTCAGAAGATTTAACAAGTCTTCCAGTGCAGATAATATGTAATACAAGCATTACAGGTAAGCATTAGGATCAGATAACAGAAGATATTTTGAGGACAAAAATATTAACTTTGCTATTTCAGAAGAAGAAACTTTATATATCAGCATATGCATTTATTGATAAAGTATTACATTAATGCCAAGTCTATCTCATGCACCATAAGGGGTGATGACCAGGGAAATTCATGAATCAGATCATCTCAATTACCATCACATGGCATGTATAGGATAACAAGGTTATCATAACCCAGTCAGTATGAGTTTATGAAAGACAGGTCCTGCTTGTCTAGCCTGATTACCTTCTGTGATAAGATGACCTGCATAGTAGACAAGGGAAAGGATGTGGATGTTGTTTATTTGGGCTTTTCCAAAGCATCTGATACCATTTCTCACAGTATTCTCCTGGAAAATCTGTCTGCGCATGGCTTGGATGGATGCACTGTCTGCTGGGTAAAAAGTAGGCTGGATGGCCAGTCCTGGGAGGTCATTGTGAATGTGAATCCTGTTAGTGACAAGTTGGATTCCCTAGGTCTCAGTATTAAGGGTAGTTTTTTGTAATTTTTATGTAGATGATCTTGATGAGATCAAGTGCACCTGTGGTAAGTTGTCAGTTGGGCAGGTAGAAAGGCTTTGCAGATGGATCTGGGTAGATTAAATTGAGGGACCATATCCAGTTACATGGCCTTCAATAAGGCTAAGTTCTGGGTGCTGCAGTTTCATCAGGACAACCCTATGCAGCAGTACAGTCTTGCAGAAGAGTGGCTGGAAGGCAGACTAGCAGAAAAGACCTGGAGGAGCTGGGCAATACATAGCATGGGAGTAGTAGTATGCCCAGGTGGCTCAGAAGACTGATGGCATACATGCCTGTGTCAAAAACAGCATGGTCAGCAGGAGTGCTGAGTACAGAGAGACTGGTGAATTTGCATCTTGAATACTGTGTTTGGCTTTGGAGCCCCTCAGTACAAGAGTTGCCAGAACACATTCAGAAAAGAACAACAAATCTGGAGAATGGCCTAATTTGAAAACAAGACATTTGGAGGAAATGGTGCAGTTTAGTCTGGAGAAGAAAGAGGGCTGCAGTGAGGAAGATGTCGGTCTCTTTTCTTAGGTGACAGGTAATTGGATTCATGGAAACAGCCTCAAGATGTGCCAGGGGAGGTTTAGGTTTGGTATCAGGGAGAATTTCTCAATGGAAAGGGTGATTAGGCTTTGGAACAGCCTTCCAAGGGAAGTGAGGAGTTTCTATCCTTAGAGGTGTTTAAGAAATGTGTGAACATTGCAATGAGGGCCTTGGTTTGGTGATGGATTTGGTAGTTACATGAATGGTTAGGGTTGATGATCTTAGCAGTCTTTTCCAACCTAAATGATTCTATATGCATGCTATGAACAATGTCATTATAAGAACATTTTCTTGTTTGAAAAACTTATCTTTGTCTGTCATTGAAGTACTAAGAATATGCATATTTGTCTGTTTATAGATCCACCTGTTCCAAACGAAGCTCCTGTAGTCAAGGCAGTCAGTCACAACTCACTGACTGTTGAGTTTCCTGACTTTGAGTCAGTGAATGGACCATTAAAAGCTTATGCAGTAATGATCATAACTGAAGCAGGAGGTAAGTTGTTATAATATTGTCTCCCAGCTGCGTGAAATAACTTCATCAGACAGCATTTTATTAGGACAAAAAATTTACTGTAGTGAATTTTCTATGTTTTAGACTTTAAAGTAGATGTTCATAGAATCATAGAATCCTTAGAGTTGCAAGGGACCTCTGAGGGCCATCTAGTCTAACTCCCCTGCAATGGACAGGGACACCACACTTAGATCAGGTTGCCCAGGCTCGATTCAGTTTTGTCTTGAATGTCTTCAGGGTTGGGGCATCAACCACATCTCCAGGCAACCTGTTCCAGTGCCTCACCACTCTCACTGTAAAGAGGCTTTTTCCTTATATCCTTATGTGTATGTTAAATGGAGAGAATAAAAGACTCAGTGTTTTCAATCATCTTTCAGAAATGATGAGGTAAGTACATTGCTTGAGGGAAGTAAGATCATTCCTTGTTTTCAGAAAGCCACTGTTTTCACTCTGCCTTATTTTCAGCCTAAGTTGTCCTTGTAGATGAGACTCTTATGTATTACCACTGTGCTGCTACACATTGTATGTATTATGTATTACCACTTGCTGCTACAAGACTGTAGAATCCTTTTCCCCAAGGAGATAATTTTCAGAATTAATAATATAAGCAGTTTCAAAATGTGGTTTGGTGTTTTTTTTTTTCTGCTTATAGGGAGAGAGAACTTTCCTTTTGACTTAAAACACTTTAACTGAGAAAGATTGGATGCAGGTGGAAGGCTTGAGTAACATTGTCAGCATTACTTGTATAGAAAGCTAGATAATAGTCTATAAGAATCACAACTTTAAAGGATCGAAGCTTCTATAATTGGTGAAAGTCTAGAGAGAAATCATAAAATAAAGGAACATAACTTTACAGTGTAGGTTCAGGTTGATCTTTTCATTTATTACTGCACGTTGAAGGAGTAGCAAACTGGTGGAGATAACTTTCCCCAAGTAGATTGTGACATTTCTGCTTATCCTTTGTTTTAACAATGGAAATTCATCATGCAGCAATTTGTAGATCTTTCTTCTGTGGTTTTCCATATAATATATGTCCAAGAAATGCCCAGCTATCTATAGTATGAAAGTACAGAAAATTCCTATTTTTTCAGATGTGACTTAGCTGCCTTGGAGTTGCTGATTTGAATGTCAATGTCTTACACACAGTGATAACTCTGCTTGTATTTTCAACCAGTCTTCTTTAGTCTTGATGATATTCAGTGTATTATTCCGTGTAGTTTTGACTGTAAAGAATTCAAGTAAGTGAAATTTGAAGATTTGTTTGAGAGAATTAGGGAACAAAGATTCTGCACGTTTATGGAATCCAATCAGTGCTTTGGTAGGAGAAGAAAACATCCTTAAGGTCAAACATAACTTCATTTTTTGGTGTTTGGATAGTATTAATGCATTTGAATTGTGTTTCTCTGTCTCAAAGCAGACATAATTACTTTTGGGATAAATAGAGGGGACTGTTCATTCTTTCATATAAGCAAAAGATGGATAAGATACCCTAGAGTGAAAACCAAGACATTCACGGAGAAGTGCAGATATAACTTGGGCTGTATGTCCTTTTGGAAAGAAGCTAGGGACCATGTACATCCATTTGGAATGGAACTAGGAACCAGACAGGACATCACAAGTATTTACAGTGTTACTGAATATTCATTTCTAGGTGACTAAGTTAATTCCAATCTCAGTTGTTTTTACTGTGAAAAAATTAGTGCTTTCAGAGAGCTATGTTGTACGTTGTTCTTACACAGCAACAATTACTAGGAGCTTTGCTATTGCTTGCAGTGCATGTCAGATCAAATTTTATCTATGCAGTGGTAGAAAACTTGCTTCTTCACTTTGTAACCTTTCAGAACTCCTTTACAACTTCTCCTTTTTAAGGATGAATTCAATGCTGTATCTGCTTCTAAAGGAGCTTTAGCTTTGTAAAGGCAATCAACAGAAAGCAATGTAAGTGAACTTCAATTATGTGGGGAAGATGCTTTTTCATAGCACTTGGAATATTTTTAGTCATTTTGTTTACTCTTGAGTTGTCAGACAACTGGTAGTTTGAGCTGTGTTGTCATCACTTACATCACACATCCCAGCTATAGAATCTGCCTCAAATTTCTGGGGTTCATCTTTTAACAGCAGGCACTGAACAAAGTGATGCTGTTCTGCAACTGGTATCCTGTTGATCACTGTTTGATTACATTATCCTGTTTTTCTGAGTCTTTTTGAAGAGAAACTATTTTTCTCACTGATTGTTTTATCTGATCTGTCTCTATGGCAAGCGAAAACATAAAACTCCTTCATTTCTCAGGGTTTAGATGAAAAGACTATGTCAGACACAGCAAGATAGTAGAGGCCAGGATGAGTTTATCATCACCCTGAATTAAACTTGGTGCTGTTTGAATAGCATGATGTTATCAAGCTCAAATTGCTTTTTCTGTCCTTTTACTTATTTGTGGAGTATTCTCAACCTTTGATATTTATTTGATAGAGTATGGACATAACTGACGTGTGTAGCAGAAGTTGTCCACAAATACTCAGAATCCATCACTAACATGCCTTCACAGAGAAGCTTTACTGTGATTGGGAGGAGTAAAACCGAAAGGAGATTAAATGAATGACACCAGAAAGTAGGGAAAGGCAGCCAAGTAAATTGCACTGCAGCAGAAGGAATTTCTGAGGCTGTGTGTTGCCCTCAGTTTTTTGTTTCAGGCAGTGCTTGTGGAGCAATCAAAATTGTGGTTAATGTGACATGTTCTCCAACTGTGCTGGTGATCACAAAAATAGTGTGTTATGTGTACCACTTATATCCTTGTTTTTCCTGAAGGTTGTTGGCCTTCAAAGTCTGATTTGAGCTACACATACAACGATTTCAAGCAGAAGATGACAGCTACCTATGTGACATATGTCATAGACGTAGAGGAGATGACATCTTTCAATTCTCAGAATGGGCACAACATTGTTGATGTAGGCAAGGGAAACACCATGTATGGCTATGAAAATGGACCGTTGATTCCTCTTCATTCGTACAGGTATTTATCTTGCTGCTGTTGAAAGCAAGAAGATAATGAAGAAATCATAGATCTTGCCTATGGCTATTAAAACCATGTCATGTATGTGTTGTTTTTTTCTCCCTTATTAACAGGGCAAGTGTTGCAGGTTTCACTAACATAAACTTTACTGTGGCCAACAAAATTATGGGAGAACAAAGTTATGTGTCGTTTTCACGGTGTTCCGAGGTGGTTTCATTACCCCAGGATCCAGGTATAGTTAATGTAGGATTGGCAGTTTTACACGTGCACAGTGTTTGGAGATTGCTTAATTACAATAGGTTTTGTGATAGCGAAACACTAATTGATCTGCCTGTGTTGGGCTGTTCCTTTCTAGTTTTGAAGTGTCACTGCTCAGTAAAATCATATCTAACTAGTCCTACAGGTGGCTTCTTTTTTTCCAAGTATGACTTCCAATATGGCAGTAACAAAAACCTGTGCTACTTATGGCATGCAAAACATGATGACACTGTGTGACTTTTCTATTTCTATGACACTATTTTTCTAACAATTCTGTTAAATTACAAGTGGGTGTATCAGAACACAAATACTGATCCCTTGACTTATTTTTTTAATTAATTTGTCAATTTTGTCTTATTATTTCTTAATGAGCTTTCAATACTGGTACTGCCAAAGGACACAGTGAAGAAGTTCCTTGTAGAGCAGAGTGTTTTTTGTCACTTGCTAGGTTCTCTTATAGTGTGTTGATTGATTTAGAGCACTGTCAAAGAGGTAAATAAGTGATGAGTAATACTTGTTCTCTTTTACAAGGTGTTATTGCTGGAGCCGTTATTGGATGCCTTTTAGCTATATTGGCTGTAGTAGCTATAGGGGGTTACATATTCTGGAGGAGGAGAAGGTAAAGTGTTCATTATTTTGTTTGCTGTGTTAAGGAATATCAGTATGTCATTTCTGTATCTTAAAAAAAAAAAAAGGCCTCTCTTCCTCTGTTCCTGTTTTATCTGCTTTCACCATTTAAAGTACATTCTATTTAAAATCTTTTTTTGTTACAGATCAGAGTTTTTGCATCAGATTAGGTCAGTTACTTTGTTCAATCTATAGCTATGTCCAATGAGTTGAGAGCAGATTTGTTTAGCTCTTGGGAACTTGTGCATGCTTCTGAAGTTAGAAGTGAGCAAACATCAGATTGTTGTGCTAACAGACATTATATAGTTGTATCACAGGTGCTTTTATTAGAAAATATTCAGCAACGGCTCTTCTTAATTGCTTGTTTGTTTGTTGCTTGAACTTCTAATTCTGGAGTTTCCAAAAGCTGATTAGTTGTCTTAAGGTTTGAGCTGGTCTCCCACATTCTACAGAGGCTTTTTCCTGCTGCTGACTGTGTGATGCATCCCTTCTAAAGAGTTACCTGTAGGGTCTTTAGGCCATTTTTTCTTAGTTTCTGCACATAGTTGTTGTTAGGACAGGTTTCCTGTGTCCAGTAGCTATGGCACATGTATTTTTTTTCCAACTTCCACCTTCAGTACAACTGATACATCACTATTGAACATTAATGTTAGGGGTTCTGGGAGGAGTAGTGATTCAAGAGAGATGATGATGATGCAAATCCCTTGGATGTACTTTTTTCAGCAAACCTGTGCTTTGCGTTCAGGTATTTTGCTCTGGTTCCAGTAAAAAGATACAGTTCCGTTGTAAAACATTGGTGAAAGAATTACAAGGTATTTTAATTTCACAGCAGGTGTAAGGTTTGCCTCAGGAGTATTTTGTGCAGAGTGAGATGCCTTACAAGACACAGTTCTGAGCAGACACATGAAATATATCATCAGAAATCTCATATGCTTTCCTTTAAATTCTCCTATGAGCATGTTGTGTTTTTCTCTTCTCATAGGAAAGATAAAAGAAATACTGAAGTGTCTTTTTCTCCAATTAAGTAAGTCTCTTTAAATGTTTCTTGAGCTCAAGTAATACATGCAAAACTTCCCGTGTACCCGTGTAATGCTTGTTTTCTGTGCAGTTTCATGTGTGATTTTGCATGAAACCTGACTCAAGCCTGCAGACTGAAAATAATGAAATTGATAAGACTTAATGCTTGCTTCATGAATCAGCATTAGTTACACAAATACCCCATATAGTTTTGAAAAGTAGAATGTTTTCATGAAACACAAACCTCTGAACACACTGAGAAAACAAAACAGTCCAAGCTGTTGATAAAGGGCTTATAAGCAAAAATTTGCACTGCGTCCCATACTTTCCTTTAGTTTGTGGCTACTTTGAGCTGAGCTGATTGAGATGATGTGTAATGGTAGTAGATGGCCATGGGAGGGTAACCACAACATATTGAAAATCAGGGCAGTACAATTGAACCAGGTTATTGGTTCATGCATCTATTTATTTTATGAAAAGACCTACCCTGAGCATCCCATTGAGTTTCACCAGTGTAACTTTGATAGTTAGAATAAAATACGCCAGAGAATGAGGCCAATCTGATGGAAGGGGAGTACACACATAGCTGACCGACACCTTCTATCAGATCCTTTTCCTGAAGGATGCACCATTTTCTCCTCGGCCAGAACCGATCATTTAAATGCTCTGCCTTTATATCCTGTCTCCTGTAAATGCAGTTTGGTGGGTGCTACTAACAGTCATGCCTTTGTTCTTAGAATCGCGTAGTGAAATATACAACTGCATGTGTCTAATCAACCTTTTTTCTTTCCCTGCCTCGCTCTCCCCTGAAGAATAAAGAAGTAAGTAAACCATTTTTGTAGTACATTCACTGGATTCATGACTTATTTACTTAGTATCAGTCACCAATACAAGACTTTTCTCATTTCAGATCAAAAATGATTAAAGTAGAGAACTTTGAGTCCTACTTTAAGAAGCAGCAAGCAGACTCCAACTGTGGTTTTGCTGAAGAGTATGAGGTGTGTGTCCTCACTGGGGAGAGCTTCTTGGCTAATATTTTTGGGAAGCAAATTAGCTTCCCTTTATAGTGTGTGATGTTTACTGAAGGGGAAGAGAAGAAGGGACCCTTGTTATAGACATCATTCAGCTGCATGCATAGCATTCCCTTACTTGATTCAGCTCTAAGTTTAGTTGAAGTGCATGATAAATACTTCACATCCTGAACCATTAAATCTGCCTCTGAGTTATAGCATGGCCTGTTGCTCGAAACTCTTGGCAAGAGCTCCAAAGCATTTGCCCTAGTCGCATTACTGATGTTTGCACTGTGGGAATGTCATTTCACTTCTCTCCACTTTATTTCATCGTTGTTGGTTTTTTTTCTATACAACAAGATCCATCTTTTACTAATAACAAGTTTCTTTAATGGATTATGTGTGACAGACCACACATAATATGTTGAAGTAGATAATAATCATCAAAATATGCACAATCTTTATCGGTAACATAGATGATATAGTGAACCCTCAGCAAGTTTGCTGGCAACACCAAGCTGAGCAGTGTGGTTGATACAGCAGAAGGAAGGGATGCCATCCAGAAGGGCCCTGATGAACTCGAAAGGTGGGCCCTTGTGAACCTAGTGAGGTTCAGCAAAGCTAAGTGCAAGCTTTTGCACTTGGGTGGAGGTAATCCCAGATATGTATACAAACTGGGAGGAGAACTCCTTGAGAGCAGCCCTGACAAGGACTTAGGGGTCTTGGTTGTTGACAAACTTGACATGAGCCAGCAGCATGCATTTGCAGCCTGGAAGGCCAATGGTACCGTGTGTCCCATCAGGAGAGGGATGGCCAGCAAGGTGAGGGAGGTGATTGTCTCCCTCTCTTCTGTCCTCGTGAGGCTGCAGATGGAGTACTGCATCCAAGTCACACAGAAGGGGTGTGGAGCTTTTGAAGAGGGTTCAGAGGAGGGCCACAAAGATGGTCCAAGGGCTGGAGCACCTTTTCTATGAAGATAGCTCAATTGCTATGAAATGCAAAAGGCAGTAACCAACTGTTTGTGTTGTCGTTGAAGGATTTTGTGTTGTCAGGACTTCTCTTACGTAATTTTGTCTTTTCTCCTCCCTTGAAACTGCCATTCTCCCTCTTTTCAGATGAAATTCTGTCCCTTTCATTGTATCTTGTAGGCTGGTGCTCCACCCTGCTCTCCTCCCAGATTTTGCTTTCTTCTTCGGTCCTTTCATAATGTAACTTGCTCCCTTTCTCCCTGTAATGCTTTCATACCGCATGCTAAATGAGGTCTTTGCCTTGGGGTTAGAATCAGTTAATGCTGGTGTTGTGTATTTTTCCAAATTATTACTGGGTTCTTAAAGTCCATTTTTGGGCTTTAAACATGCTATTACTCCTCCATTCTGTATTAATCTCTTATCTGTGAACTTCGCTGCTGCCACCCTCCTGCTCTGTTTGTAAAAAGCTGATTGTTGTCATCATTTAGTCCAGTTTAACATGGCTGCTTTTACAACAAAGTCCGAGAGTGTTTGAAGTATTTGTCTGTTTCAGTTGTGTTTTATGTTTCCTAAACCAGAACCGGGTGCTCATGAATCTTTCTTTCCCTATAGGAACTCAAGTCTGCTGGTGTTCATCAGCCCAAATTTGCTGCTGAAATTCCTGAGAACAGAGGGAAAAATAGATACAACAATGTCTTACCATGTGAGCTACACTCTCGGGTTTTATGTCTTCTACTAGTTGAGATTTTAATTGAAAACCCTTGGGTTTGGCTAATTTTGGTTTTAATCCCAGAGGTTTTGAAGAGGAATTAGTTTTGCCAGTGTCTAAATAAATGAATTCAGGCTGTTCTTTTCCTTGTATGATCATCCTGTATGAAGTCACTGGACGAGGACAGCTAAAGAGCTTTCCCTCAAAAATGTTCTTTAAAAGAACTTGCTCTTCTAATCATCTCATTTTCATATTTCATTTATGAGAAGCTTGCACTTCAGATCTATTGGAGTTATAAGAAATATTAAGATACTGCTGGACAGCTTTGAAAACTACTAACCTAAGCCCTACCAGGCTGCAAAGGAAAGCTGCATCCCAGCAAAGGAAAGTGTTGAGGAAAAGCTGCAAGGGTAACAGTGAGTGCACTTAGCAGTGCTTCTAAGGAAAAACCTCGACTGCAATGGCATGGGAGAGGAATTACCTGTTTTTCTGTAGTGACTCAAACTATAGTGAATTTTGGGCAATGTATGTGTATGTATGAAAACACAAACCATGTTTAGGAATCTGTTTAATATGCTGAATTTTTTAATTGTCCAGACATATTTTTTTCTGAAGACATTCATTATAACCTCTCAGTTATCACTACTTTAGATTCCTAAAGTTACGTTCCCGTTGTTAGAATGCACGTTGTTCCAGAGCACCTTCTATTTAGAAACCATGTTAGAACTGAAATGTTTTGCTGAAAAGTTTCCAGTGCTTATAATCTTATTTTCCTTTTCTCTCTGCAGATGATATTTCTCGTGTTAAACTTTCAAATCCTAGCTGTGCAACTGATGATTATATTAATGCAAACTATATGCCTGTAAGTTGCTTCATTGATTGAAGTTAAAAATGCACGTTATTTTTGTGACGTGGGCTGAATAGATCATATGATGTATAACATCAGCTTTTAATGGCCCATTGGTGAAGGTTTGTGTATGTATACTTTTTTTCTTCCTAGGGATATAGCTCAAAGAAGGCATTTATTGCTGCACAAGGCCCTTTACCCAATACTATAGAAGACTTCTGGCGCATGATTTGGGAAAAGAATATCTACTCTATTGTCATGTTGACAAAATGTGTTGAGCAGGCCCGGGTATGGTATTTCTTTTTTTTTTTTTTTTTTTTTTTTGGTTAATTGGTTTGGGTTTGTTCATTTCTTTTTAATATTAAAATGAATAGTTGTATCTCTTCTAATTTAGTTGTTTCCCTAATAAGCTGGGGGGTGGCTACTCTTATAAACAAGCATCCACTTCCTGGAAGCTTGTTTTCTGAATTAAATGAACCCTTTTTTAAAATCTATTTTCCCTTATACCTGCTGATGACCAGAATAGATTGTCTCAGGTAGGTTGTGGAATCTCCATTTTTAAGGGTGGGTTCTTCTCTCTAAAGGATGATTATGGTAGATTTTCCTTCTCCCTTGGGATAGGCCATTAGGAGGGGTGAAGGACCTTCCAGTCCCACTTCAGAGGGGCATGTTATCTAAATCTAATAGTCAAGACCAATGTGGAGTCTCAGGAAACTATCATGCCATGTCTTGCTGTTTTTTCTCTGTGCTTCATTTTTCTGTGCAATGTGTTGAACCTTTAAACTCTCTTCTTAGACGAAATGTGAGCAATACTGGCCAGACAAACAATCTAAGAGTTACGGTGACGTTATTGTGACAATGGTCTCGGAAGTTGTTCTTCCAGAATGGACAATAAGGGACTTCAATGTAGAAAACGTGAGTAATTTGTCAGTTGTTAGTTGTATACAAGTATCTATAGAAGTGGTTTCTTGTGTCAAGGGCTTCACATGCCAAGCAACGCTGGAGTGACAGAATATAACAATTTCACAAAAACTTAGTAAAAATGGAAGTTATCAGAGAGAAAAGAATAAGAGCAGTTGCAAAATCCAGCCTGCTATTGGTTGTCACCACTTGCCACATCAATGATCCTGCAGCTCCCTGAGACTTGCCCCAAAATGCGTGCTTTATGCAGATACCTGAAATATTTCCCAAACAATGTGACCAAACAATTAGCCCTATCAAGACCCATCTCCATCAGCAAATGTAATGCAGAAGAGAAGATCTTGGAGTAAAGGAAAAATGAAATTATTGCAAAGTATTCTCTACTAAAATGGAAGGAAGAGAGGAATTGGAATAACGTAGATAAAATTACTGCACAATTTCTAATGGGCAATTTTAATGCAACCAAGTCTTGCGTAGTACTAATGACAGGAAGTGTTACTGTTTATCTTTTGAAGCACTTCTGTTTTCCTTTTTTCATTCTTGTTCCTCTAGGCTGACACACTGGAGAGCCACACAGTGCGTCAGTTCCATTTTACATCCTGGCCAGATCATGGAGTGCCAGAGACAACAGACCTGCTAATCAACTTTAGACATCTTGTTCATGAATACAGCAGTCAGAATCCTATTGACTCTCCTATTCTAGTGCACTGCAGGTAGGAAGAACGTATTCATGTTAGACATGCTTTCGTTGTGTGGAGTTTTAAGAACAGTTCTTTTTCAGTGTGATTTGAAATAAATGTGTCAAGTCTCTGCTATTTAAGGATACTCACCCTGCTGATTTGGAACATTTGTGTCATGCCTCAGAAACATGGCAGCGTTAAGTGTGGTGGCTGCTCTGAAAGTAATGCCTCGTATTTTATTATGTTGGGCCACAGCATCAAAGACAAATGTTGGTGGTATGGCAATAGAGGCTGAACCCTCCCACCTATATTCCATTACATTTTATTGCTGTGTGACAGGTGGCAGTAAAGGGGCAGTCTGACAAAATGGCATCTGACACTGAAGTGCAGTTGAAGCAAAAGTGTGGAATTGAATTCCTCCATGCAGAAAAAATGACACCCACTGAGTTTCACTAAAGCTTACTGAATGCTTATGGAGACCACCCATTGGACATCAGCACAGTGAGGCAACACATGGTGCATTTCAGCAGTGCTGATGGTTACAGTAAGTCACTTCTGCTGGTGCAAATTTTTACAAGTGTGGTGTGGAGGCTCTACTTCATCACTGGTGGAAATGCATAGCTAATAGTGATGACTGTGTTGAAGAATAGTAGCTGATAATTTGCTCTATCAAATACTGTTATTATGCTCTTTGTATCTGTTGTTGTTGTTTCAATGGAAATAAATAGGAGGCATTACTTTCAGAGTGGCTTATGTAGATAGCAATGACACAGTGTGAAATTTCATTAGAATGGGCTCTCTTTCCTAGCCTGGGAAATTTAGGTGAAAGAGTTGCCTTTTCAAGTGCATTAATATGTGATCTTGTGCAAGCTGCAAGCTTGGAAGCCCAGAAGGATGTCCCTCCTCCCCTCTTGGTCATGGTAAAGACCATCTCTCTGGACTGAACAGTCCACACAGTCCACACAGACTTGGACACTTGTGCCATTGAAATAACAGAGAACATTTTGCTAACTTCATTTGCTTTTCATCAGACCACAGGTGAGCTGGTAGTTGAGAGAAAGCAGTAAATAACTTCTCTGTGTCCTTGCAGTGCTGGTGTTGGGAGGACAGGAACATTTATTGCCATTGACCGCCTGATTCAGCAGATTGAAATGGAGAATACTGTGGATGTGTATGGAGTGGTGTATGATCTTCGAATGCACCGACCTCTAATGGTGCAAACTGAGGTAAGACTACTTTTTATCCAGCGTCCTGTTTCTCAAATAGGCACATCTGTCCAGAAAAGGTAGATTCAAGATTGTAGCTCAAAACTACAGGATGATGAGACATTGTGGGGCAATCTGAAATCGCCCTTATTTAAACTTCTCTCCTACCTGCCTCATTTCTTTCTACAAAAGTCCTTGCAGCCACGAGAGTTGTACTGAAGTTTGTAGATCTAAGCACTCTCATTACAGGGTAGTTTGAAGTACTGGCATTTTTAAATAGAATCATATCTTGAAAAAGATTTTTTCCAGCTTGTTCTACCTTTTTGAATTTAATTCTGGCCTGTAGCTATGAGGATAACTTTAAGTCAAGGGGCCTTTGCATGCGTCTTTTTTGTTCTTCAGGAACATACATGTTCCTGTTGGAACTACTGCTTTCATCTGAAAACGTGTGTGGATTAACTCAAGTTGATTTGGAAAAGTCTGTAAAATCTTTGTGAAAATCTTTTAATGAGATGTTAAGAGAGGCAGTAAATACAATCCTAGTGTTTTTTTACTAGGGGTTGCTTAGATGATATCATGAGATCCTTTCTAGCTCCATTTCCTGTGAAGTATACCTTTCAAAAACAAACTGTGTGATAACCTCCAGTGCAATGCATCCAAAAAGCAAAACTTAGATTCAGCAGCAGGATTACTTTCCAAATCAGTCATTTGCTAGAATTGTATTATTCTCTTTATTACTTTTCTCCCATAGGACCAATATGTCTTCCTAAACCAGTGCGTCATGGATATTATTAGATCACAGAAAGAGAAGAAAACAGACCTTATTTATCAAAACACAACAGCAATGGCAATCTATGAAAATTTCACACCTGGACCAGCTTTTGGGAAGGCTAATGGCTATCATGCGTAACCAGGACACAACGCAGTCTCCAGGAGTTGCTGTCTGTGCATGAGAAAGGGAGATGTTCTTACATTTTCCAGGATTGTGTGCAGTGTCTCGTGTCTGGTTTCTCCAGTTCTGTCCTCATATGAAGAAGTGATCTTCTGGAGGAAAAAAAAAGACAATACTGGCAGGAGCCATGGATCGATAAAAAAGAAAAACTATTTAAAGTTAACAGAGGAATTCTGATTTTTCTTGGGAATTTAACAGTACTGATAGGTGAAATAGCATTTGCAGTGCGAACAAGGAACTAGAATTTAAATATTAAAATAATAACACAAGCTTTTTATTACAATTTTATATGATTTCATTTACAGACAACAGGCTTGTGGGCTGTTTTAATATATTTAATTATAAGTTTTGGGAACATATTTTATCTGCTGTATCTGGTTACCTAGCTAATAGATATGTGCCTCTGTGATTTATTTTTTTTTTTCTGAATTTTCCTTTTTATTTAAAAAAGGAGTACAAACACCTCCTCCAAATGGACATTTGTACTTGGAAATTGTGCCTTTTCTAGTTGCTACTCTAGAAAAAAAAAAAAAAAAACAAACAGCAGAGATTCTATTTTTGTACTGAAACTCTTGAAATGAGAACACAGATTTTTAAATAAGGCTTATGTCAAACTTAACTGTAGTTGCACTGTTGGCAGGACTCTCCAGAAGTTTGGAGGTGAGCTTTGTTTTTGCATTTCACCACAAATATCCCCTGCCTTAATGTTTTGGTGCCTCTGCTAGAGGAAAAGGAGTGTGATGTGTCACTCAGAGCTTTAACTGTAGTGAAAAACTGAGCAAGTGTGTACATGGATGTGTGTGCAGGGGTGTGTGTGGGTGTGTATGAAGGACAGAATAGCTCCTCCCTGGTCCTGGTTGATATTCCTGTTTTTATACAATGATGATTTATTTAAAGGTGCAATATATGATTTACTGAATAATGATTGCTCTATTCTAATAGAGTTTTACTCAGGTTCGTGTCTTTTTATCATTGTTGTTGTTTTTCCTCAGATGTATAAATCTGTGAAAATGCTGAACTAAGTTTCCAAGTGTCCAAGCGCTCCCAAACAGATTGACTGGCTTTACTGATACTACCAAAATGAATTGCACAAAATTCTGCTGTAAAGACCAATTTCTTGCTTGTTTTAGCCATTCAGAACTGAAGCACATCTTACCCACCTGCATCTCATTAATACAATGTAATTGTTTTATAGTTGTTTGCAATGTACTGCTGCTGTTATTTTAACTGGTCCTTTTAAAAACAGAACAAACGTGCGGAAAACCCAGAGTTGCTGATTTTGCAAGCCAAGGATTTGACGAGATTGATTTTGCTGGTACATGACTGCTAGACTTATGAAGGCATTACCAATGAAGGACTTCTGAAGTACTTTGGAGGGCATGTAGGGTTTTTTTGACCTTTGGATCATTGCACTGTTTGCATCGCAAAGGAATATGAAGTTTTGGAATAGCGCTATAGAAGAGCTATCAAGCGGTGAAAATCTTGTGAAGGGTTTAATAACCAGAGTCCCTGGAATTCTGCTGCTTTTTTTTTTTGTTTGTTTGTTTGTTTCTTTCTTAGTTTTTGGCAGAGTTGTCAGAAATAGCTCCTATACTTAGAATTCAGGAAAATCTAGGAATTCCTGGTGCAGAGCTGTAACGTTACAGGTAACCAGAGGAGCTCGACAACAGTGTGAAACTGTGGTATGTTGTGCGAGCAAATCTGGAGGACCAACCACAAAGTGCTTCAGCTTTTTTTCTCATAGCAGCTGCTTGTGGATTCTTGAATTTTTTTTTTCTTCCTTTTTTTTCTTTTTTTCTTTTTTTTTAAAATCAACACGCACACATAAATACCCACAAAAACAAGCCAGATCCATGAGGTTAGTGATCCTGCCTAACCCCACCCAAAATGGTGTTCCACATAGGGGATCTCATAGAGCTCACATGACAAATAAGCCACTGGGACCAAAAAGAACCATTCCAAAGGAACTGGGAAGGCAGAAAGTCTGCCCTTTACAGTTACTTTATTTCTTTCTGTCTTCTAAATATTACACATCTGTGCAGAGCACAGAGTCAGTATTCATTATTCCTCATCTCCAGGAGCTTGTCTGCTGCTTCAGAAGACCCCTCTTTTATACAGCGTAGAAGAGGGGGAGATGAATCCTACTTTGGATCCTGCCTTTGTATTATGTTGCAGTGGAACCTATGAAAACTAACTAGAATAGGAAGCATTTCTGTCTAGCCGCCACCCATATAGTCTTGCAGAAAATAGAAGTATCTAACCCATTGTTTTGATGTTGGAAACAGGTGCCAAAATTTCACTTGTCATCATCTAAGGGGTATCCATTTTTAATGCAATGGCATTCACTTCAACAATTCTGTGATTTAATTTTTTTTCCTGAAAGTGAATCGTTCTTGCAAGGGACTCAAGTTGAAACTAAACGACCTGCTGATCCCAAATAGAAGTGGAAAAAGTTGGTAAGGCTTAAAATGTTTTAGACAGAGTTGGATTTACTGTCAATGTGAGTAAGTTGGAAACACCTCATAGCATATGTCTGTGGGAAGAACAGGATTGCAGGAAATCCTCTATTAGGGATCTCTTGTGGATCCCTGTTGGCCAAGACTTGAATTCCTGCAGATTTTTTTTCACCGCATTCTGAAGTTCTCTGTGTTGCAATTGCTGTGACCTGTCTCTTCACCCAGTGTTTTCTCTTGCTGTTGCTTATCTACATCTATTCACTTTCCAGGCTCAAAGTTCCACTGTGTGGTAATTGCATCTCCTGAATTTCTTTTTCAGCCTTTTTCCCATTTGGGGCCTGCTTAAGAAGGGAAAAGTTGATGTGTTTCAAATAAGTGACTGTTAGTTAAATATCTTGAAATGATGTACAAATTTTATTGTTTTCATATTTGTTGTACAGGAAATTTCAGCACATGTCTAAAATGTTGGTTTTTTTAAATTTGATTTGTTTTTAAAAATATAAAAGTAACGATTAAAAAGCATCATCTGGAGCACTTTCTGTCATTTTTGCTTTCTTGGTTTTCTTTTCATTTTCTTTTGAAAGAAAACTAGTTTGCCAAGGTACCTGTATTGCATTTAGAAAGGCTTTAGAGTTGGTAAAGAAAGTGGGTGAAAAACCTCTGAGGTGGTGTTTGAGTTGTGTTGCATCACTTTCAAAGCCAAACAGCTCCCTAAACAAGTCAACAGGTCACTAAACTCTGTCACTAAGATTTAATTGGCAGGATCAGGACCCTGACCTTTCTCTGAACAAAGAGTTTGGTACCATGTAAAGGAACAAAGCCTTCATCTAAACTCCATCAGAAGTTTTCTATTCACAGAGATGACCTTTGGTGAGAGCCAGTGTTTCTAGCACTCAATTACTTCCAGAAAGGCACAGGATTACAAATGACCCAACTGTAGGTGCACACGAAACATCTCAGCTAAGTCCAGTTCTGTTAGAATTCTTAGTCTCCTTTCCTGGTTGTCATCTGAATCACTCCCAAGGAAAATCACATGCCTGAAGGGTGGTGCTGGCACTCAGCATCTTTCCAGTTCATCACAGGGTGCTGATGCTTACTGTAAGATCGTGTGACCCTACATGGCAACCGTGCTGCTTTTTCTGAAATGACTGTGGTGAGATGTGAAGAGTGAGATGATTATCCTGTAATCTTCCAGTGGGTGCATGTGCCAGGCACACGATGCTTGTCTGACCACTCTCAGTGAGCCTTGTGGAGGAGGGAAACCACGTTGATGCATCTTCCATGCAGGACCGGTAGCAGCTGACTTCCATTGCCATGGGCACTGTGCTTCATGGAGACCTAGGGAGCAAAATTCCTCGCTTATTTCCTTGCATCACGTAGGCTTCTTGTTTGCTGTACTGAAGTTCAAATATTTCAAACTGTTCTGGCTGCTCCTGTAGACCATGAGGCGTGTGGAAATCTATCCAGTGGTGCATTCTCATAGCTTTGGAAATACCACTACTGCTGTTTCAGCCATGTATAGATTCTAAAAGGTGGTGAATTGCTATAGAAGCTACTGTGACTAACGTGCCCGTTTAGAGGTATCCTCAATCTACTAATTCTTTAACAAACTGTTCACATTTATTCGCTTATAACTGAGTGACAGAAATTTCATCTGGCAGAATATGTCTCTTATCCTCACATGCTAAGCCAAGGAAGGACAGCATTAGTGCAGCCTCATTGCACGGTGACTGATTGGAGTAATTCAGCCAATTACCTCTAATATGCAATGTTCTGTGCTACAGTTCTTCCCCATCTTGTATCTACAATGAAATTCCATGATTTTTCAGCCTGATCTCACGAACGTTTCTTGCAGATAGATAGATGTTAATTCAGTCTTTCCAGCTGTTAGCAATCTGTTCAGGTGAGTAGAGTTGAGCTTGTATATTTGGAAATCATGTTTTATACCTGGTCTTGTACAGTGGAAATGTTAAGTCACAGCTTGAAGCAGTGATTGAGAACTTAATTGGAAGGCAGGTCCAATCCAGGGGAACTCAGGTATATGCAACATACCTGAGTGACCAGAAGGGGTGGAGCCAGGATCTGCTCCTTTCCAGACCTCATCTAAGGGTTGGCAGTAGAGGCAAGGGCATCTTGCTGGAGGTCCCTGTGTACCTGAGGCTTTCTGAAGGCAAGCCGTTTCTTTTCTTTCTGTGTCTGCTGCTATTGCATTTGAACAAGTTCTCACTTGCTGCAGCCTAGGATTTTGCAAATACTCCTCATTGTTGTGCTTTCTGTCGTGTTACAGTGTTACATCTTTTCATCCATTTGTTTTTCTTCATTTGAGACTAAAGAAATGGAGGTCTAGGAGAAGAGCGTAACATTTCTGTCCTGTTCTGTGCTTTAGTCCAGCAGCAGATTGAGAAGAAAATAAAGATTGGTGCTTACCTCACCTTTGAGATAGGTGTGCTGATCTATCTCTCTGCCAGAGAAGTTAGTTTGCTTCTTTTCTTCAGTCTGTGTGGCACTGCTTCAGAGAGTTCCTTTTCAGTTTGTCACACAACAGAGGAAAAATCCTATTGAAACTTCTGACTCCAAGTGTGTTTCATTTTGGACTAGTAGATGTCGTCCCCAACAGCCAGAAGCAAAGCTAACAGATAAGCTCCCCTCACTGAGGAAAGGCAGACTGGTCAATTTGATAAAAGCAAGTTACTTTAACTCACATTTTACCTCTGACTTTCCAGGTGACCAGAAAAGAGTTGGATTATCTGGAACATCGGTGCTCACAAGATTGCAAGCACAGTGCTGTGTGCTAGACAGTGCTCCCCACACACACTGCCATGCTTCTGCCCTTGTTTTGTTGCAGGGCAGACTGGACAAGAAGTCACGTATCCTGAATTTTTAAAGAAGCAGTAAGGGACTTCTAGACTTGTTTTTAACTGACAGCTTTTTTTCCTGTAGTGTTTGTGATGCTGGAAGTGTATTATCAGAAGGAAAACAGGCTCTGTGCTAAAGGCAGCTCTGATGTCAGCTGTGATTATGGTACATATCCACCTGAAAGCTGACTGCTGAAACTGGAGATGTAGCCTGTTCATTTCTGTCTTCATCCTCCAGATGGCACATGATACTATTGTTCTTTCCAGGGACAGCTTTTCCTGCCAGGCTGCCCGCTCTCTCACTTAATTCCTAGATTCTCTTCCTTCATCCTATGGGCTGTTTCCCTTTCCTTCTCCCTGGGCTGTAGGTGTAGAGCCCTTCTTTGACAGCCCTGACTTGTGTCAGTGTTTCAGCTCAGGCCACTGTGACTGTAGGGTTGTCTGCCAGCTTTGGGTGGGGGGGTAGGAGCATAGAGCTCATCTACAGAAGGTTACACCCCATCAGAGAACTTGTTTCAGAAGCTCGTAAGTTCAGTGATGGCCTGATAATGCAAGGTAGCTGGCGATTGTGTGAAATAATCTTATTTTCCTTGGGATGTTGCTTTTTCATTCAAGTCTTAGTGATGCCTAGAGATTTTCTGATGGTTCATGTAGTCCAAGGTGTGCTGGCTCTGGTCTGACCATTTTGGAGGTAGTTGTTCAGGATTATCAGCTGTATTCATTTCCTTTCCTCCTCAGTCTGCTCTGCAGCTGTTCCCAGCACTAATGGATTTATAGCATTGCTGAACACGGTGCAGATATCAATAAAGATGGGGAGACAATGATCTTGCTTATAATGCTAAACATGGATAACAGTTAAAAGGCTATTTCAGTTTATGAATCTGTTCATGTGCATGTGTGTAACACTAACTGTGATTCTCCCATGCCTTTTCTTACATAGCTCCTCAGGGTGACTTAAATGCATCTTTTACAGCATCTGGCAACATCTGCTGAGTTACTTCGACTTCCACCTCCAACCTAAAACACAATGGGATGCCAATGCAAAATTCTACTGACAGATTGTTGTATTTTTGTATTATTTTTTTCTAAGTACAGCTATAACTGTGTGCAGGCATATATGTGGGACATGATGTTATCCCTGCTCCCTCCTCTTGTGTATCAGGGTGGGAACAGAGGCATACCCAAAACAAATGGCTTGCACATGAGCTTGGCAAGCTGAGCATGAGGCTTTTTTTGCAGCAAAACTAAGTACAAAGCTAAAAAGTGGTGTGTCATAGACCAGGGAATTTGAAAATACACAGATGCCAGTCAGTAATATCCATATAAATAGCCTGAGTTGCTGTCTAGAACTGAACGCATGATGCAGCAACACTGATAGCTCTCCTATACATAGATTTTGGCGTATAAATAGGTCAGCACATGCAAGACAGCATTCTCTTAATTATACTTTTATATTAGGATATTATTCTAACTGTAACTACATAGGGCAAAGTTTTACACATC
This sequence comes from Tympanuchus pallidicinctus, assembly GCF_026119805.1. NCBI lineage: Eukaryota > Metazoa > Chordata > Aves > Galliformes > Phasianidae > Tympanuchus > Tympanuchus pallidicinctus. The sequence goes on from NW_026294747.1 coordinate 12,224,651, forward strand.
AGTTTGAGGATGGCACAGTGTTGCTTCCAAACCAGAAACTTAAGACTCCTTGAAAGACACTGGCTTTGCATGATGTTAGGAGAAACACATGGGAGCATTATTTTACAGAATATGGGCAATTCGTTGTGTGTGAATAATGACAGTCCCAGTTTATTACATAAAATGATACGTATGTTGTAAGTGCTTTTGCTAGGTAAAGTTGGAATCAGTGTGAAAAAACAACAAGGATCCCAGTCTGCAGAGGCTGCTCTCTCTACAAACACACCAGTGCAGCTCTGGATTGTTCTGTCACTTATCAAACGTTGTGGCTTTGAAAGATTTGTCTGTCCAGTTTACATTGGAAAAGGCTGGATGGCTCTTTGAGAATCAACTGAGTGTTTTCTGGGCTGGTGACAGGGCCTCCAAAGAGGGAAAGACTCACTGATGAGATTTCACATTCAGCAGCATGGCTAGATGAGTATAACTGGTAGCTGAGTAGAACACAAGATATTATGTGATGGCCATGAGCAATGTAACAAGCAGCATTTTCAATTGATTACTATTTTCTGGATTATTTTAAGATTTAAAAAACAAACAAACAAAAAAACTTACAACAGTTTCAAAGGTGCCTTTGTAAAATATTCACAAGTGGTTCCTTTCCAATTAAATATATAGAATGAGTATAAAATTCGGGGGTGGGGGGGAGGGAGGAGGGACGTGGGTTATTTGAAGTCTGAATGATCAATTTCTTCATTCTGGGGAAAAAACAAACAAACAACAACAAAAACAAAAAAACACACTTAACATTAAAATATTACAAAGGGGATGGACAAGATGAACTGACACCTTTGCCAGCAGCTGCATTATGGTGCTGAATTGCTTTCCCATGGGTTGGGGGAAGGAGAGCATGTTTTTGCTGTCCTGGAACTAAGGAACTGTGATGGAAACAAATGGGATGGTTTGCTGCAGATGGACACTGCAAATGTTTGAAGAAGGGAGGATGTTGTGCCTTTTGTTCTTGTATCGCATGAGAAAAGGGAAGTAATAAAGTATTTTCACGCAGTTAAATAATTCCATGGCAGATAATATAATGTCTTAATAACCTGGAATTGTACAAAAAAACCCCAACAGACCAGCAGTAAGATGAGGTTAGTACTGAGTCTCTCAGCAGTCTCCATAGGGAAGGCATGGGGCTCAAAGCTGAGAGTGGCCTTCTAACTTTGCTAGTGTGTATGAAAAATCCTTACAAGCTAAGAGTCAATGATTATTTCCTGTGTCTGAAAGGCAGAAGCTGCTAAACATAACAGCGAGCTTCTCTTGTTCACTAGGACATCTGCCAGCACTGAGATCAAACCATGGCTTTCCCTGGCCACCGACAGGAGGGAGCTGCATATTCTTGATCAAAAGCAGTCTGCTTGAGTGGGGATGGTTTAATTATTGGTGACAAGTCTGATAAAAGTCCTTTGAAGTGAAAGTCTTAGGATGACTTCTGTTTCCATATGGGGGAATCAATCAACTAATTACAGCAATAAATAACCTCGAGGATTAGACTGAAACATATGATGGGAGCGAGAGCTGTGTAAGGTCCCAGGCAGCAGGCATGAGAGTTACCAGGCTGGAAGGGCAAAAGACTTTGGGGTGAAACAGCCATCTGAGGGTGTGCCTGACTTTTTGATCTGGTCGTTTCTATGTAAAAGCAATGGAGAAGCTGGGCCAAGAAGCTGAGGTTGCCAGAGCTGTGTCTGTGATGCCTTGCCAGCCTCGCAAATTTGCTGGCAGGGCAGCTCATGTCTTCCTGGCATGGATTGGTCCCCTGGAACAGCCTAGGGCCTTCCATGCCAAGGGCAGACACAGCGCTGGAAATGAGATACAACAGGGCTGCAACAGAGAGGAAAACCCCTGCTTAAAATGGGTCAAACCCTGCAAGAGGGCACCCATCCTGTTGTCAGGAAGGGCCCTTGCAGCTGCCCACGAGGCTGGGCCTCACTGTAAGGCTGAAAGCCCAGCCCTGGCCACAGCCTGGGGATGCCTGTTGCCCCTTATCCTCCCCATGCTTGGTAAAGCACTGACAGGTGGGCATGCTGCATGTAGCTGCAGGGAGGGCTCCTCACAGAGGGAGGAAATCAAGGCACCCAGATGGATTCTCCTTTGGCAGCAGATGAAAGCTGCGGGCCTTCAGAACAAAGAGCTCAATTTTTGCATGTAGGAAATTAAGAGATCAGCTGAGTAATGCTATGCAAGCTGGAAGAGAAGCTTTAGAAGTTAGAAAAGCAAGTTGTGCTTTGGTGCATTTACTGTTGATGCTGACTGAGGCAGCTGTGCTTCTGAATCTAGGCATCTTCATGCTAACTGAAATTGCAGTACAGCACAGGTGAGGGAGCTGGGCCAACAGATTGATGCCTCTTCTACAGTATAGAGCGTGAATGCTACTGAGAGGAGAATATTGTTGTTCTAACACAAAAAGCTGATTTTGGCTGAAATGGGAGCTGGAATAAAATGCAAGCCATGCTATCCGGTATTTAAAATATAGAAGCTAGTAACAATCTTACTTTTCAGTTCAGCTTTGCTCATGGACTTGAAAGCTGGGGGCCATTGATGCAGGAGGACCAGGCCAGTTTTTCATCTGAGAGGCTTTCGCACATGTTTAAACATGTGGAGCACAGAGGGGACTTGAAGCACACACCACTGACCTTGTTGAGGGCAGCTGAACGTTTAACATGCACGCTCCAGAGGACTTTGCTTCACATTGGGTTGTATTTAGCAAGGCTATGTAGTGTTTTATTGCATGGGGTTACGTACAAGAGTGCCTGAGCACAGTGGATGAGCATTGCTGCAGGACCTGCTAACCTGAGGGGGCTCATGGTGAGGTAGAGATTTTAAAATCACCCATAAATAGCAGAGAGACAGCATAAGGCCCAAAGAAGAGAATGAGTGCAAAGTTTGCAGCTTATCAAACAGCAGCAGGTTGAGCTCGCACTGCTGGGCTGAAGCTGATGCATCTGATGCATTGTTTGGTCCTTGTGCAAGTGGAAGGAGGAAGGGGGTGAGGTGGAGGGGATTTATTTATGGGTGTTTTAACAGGGAGACAGAGTGACATAAATAATGCATGATAAATTAGTCCAAATGCAGTGGAGAAAGGCTCATTTCAACCAGAACAAAATGGGAGATGACAAAGTATTTATGCAAGAACAACTGTTTAAGTTTTCTCATTTATTCATACAGATTTCCTCCCCATCGCAGTTGGGGCTTTTGCCTAAGGCAGGACAGAAGTGAGCAGCTGAGCTGGAAAATAGATTTGATTCCTGCTGCGAGACAGACCAGCACACCATGCTTCCTTGCCTAGCACTGGGCAGTCCTGTTTGATAATCTGATGCAGCGTGTCCATGCTTAAAGCTGGCTGCCTGCTTGGGCTGTGGTTTGATTGCAGATAAGGCAGATAGAGCATTACTCGTACTTCCATGGAAACCGAGAGGCCAGTGTTGACTCACTCGAGTCTTTCCTGATCCCAGTTTCCCCAAATAATTTCCTTCCAAACTGCATTTGCTATTGCAACATAAATTATGTATGCTTTAAGATGTTACATTCGTTACAGATGGTAATGAGAACGCCAGCAAGAGGACATCAACACTATACTGCAGTGTCAAACTGATATAAGGATGTGAGCGTGCATGGAAATGAGAACTTAGGCAGGCCTGTTTGAATTCAATTTTCCTGTCAATAATACTAAAGGCCAAAAGATCCAGTATTGGGTTTGCAAAGTTGCTTTATCTGAATCAAAGTGAGTTCTGAGCTATGTAAATTTTTTTCATTGTGAATAGCCTAAAATCCCTTTTTCCATCTTAGAGGGCAAACTGTGCATTTGTCTTTATACACTTTGACACAGCTGGCATCATTCTTCTTGCTCATCAAGGCCTGTACCTGAATTAGGATTGTGTGATGCCACCAGGGACCAAGAATGGAACCTTTCCTCCCCTTTTTGCATGAGGGCTGATTGAGTCAGCTGCCCATCAATCTTGGCTCTCCTCTGTGTTGGGCCTTTCCCTTTAAAGAACAGCCTGGTGCTGCCTTGCTTCTCACAGGTGCAAACAGCACACCGGGAAATAATTTTCCCTTCAGGCTGTCCCAGGACTGATGCTTGTGTTCTGGCACATACTGCAGTTCTTTGCTTAAGATTGTGCTTGGATTTCTCCATGTTTCTGGAGATGACAGCTTAGAATTGATGTAGGAAAAGTAGTCTGAGTTCCCTTCCGTTTCACTATTTTTTCCCCTCTATGTTCACACTGTAATCATTCCTTGCTTGAAAGGATAAATCTATGGAAAATGACACTACCCTGCTATCACTTGTGCTCAAAGTAGATGTGAAGTGTTGAGTAAGTAATAGCCGTCCCTCAAAAATCAGGAAGCTCTCCTTAAACGTTGAGATTCTACATATTTATATGTATATAAGCATTCATGTATGTAAAAATATTAACATGCCGGGTCCATAAAATATGCATGAACCTGAGACTGCTGCTAGAGGCCAAGACTGCACAACCCCATCTTTTGGAGAGACACAGATGCAGCTGCATATCCAGGTGCCAGAAGGGAGATGGAAGAGTGAAGCAACTTTTGATCTCGCAGTTAGAGAGGCATTAAGTGGATTTTAGCAGTGTTAGCTCTAACTGCAAAGATGTGCTTCAGTTCCTTCAGGTGTCATAGGCTTCCTGCTCACTGCTGGGCTTTCCTAATTGTAAGAATAGTAAGTAGTGTAACTTTCCTTGCAGTAAATGTCCTACTTCACACGGTCCCAGGTGAAGCGTAAGCGTGCTGTGGAAACTCCTCAGTGTGCAGATTCAGCAGATTCTGCTTTCTTCTTTTCTTTTTTGGTAAGGCTTTTTCTCTTTCAGCCATAGCAATGAATTACGGATTTGCATGGCCACTGTTATGAATTCTGAAAAGCTCTGAATGCATGACTGTGGTGATGAAATGCCCTGTCAGCTCTCTCTAATTCAGTTAGTCTCTTCTTTCTCTGTCTCCTGATGCCCTGATCTAGATGGGCCTCACTGCTTTAAAAGTAAAGTGGGACACAGGGATGCAAGAGAGAAGAGGAAAATTGCTGAACTCCCTGCCCTGTTCCAAATTAATTAGAGCCAAACACACCTCAAATATGTATAGAAAGAAGCTTAGAAAATACTTCCTGGTACTGCATCTAAAAGCTAAAGCATGCGATGAATGATAAGCAACGTCCTATGTGTTAGCAGCTCTCTCTGCAGCCATTTTGGTGGCACTGAGACCACTTTGAGGGAGCACCCAGCAGGTAATTGCTTTCAGGGGGAGTGTCCATCAAATGGGCAATGTGCACTACAGTGGCTCAAAATGAAACCCTATGTTTTCCGAAGATAGCATCCAGTCCCCTGCTGGAAGAACACACTGTGAATTTGAATGGGTCTATGCCTGTTTACATCAAAGGAGAACCCAGGCTGTGAATACTTGCACACGCAGCTTTCCAAGATCAGAGTACAAAGTCCAGGCTGTTGAATGCAGTTAGGCTATGCCTGTGTGCTGCCTGTTCTTAGCGTGTGGCTCTTAAAGAGATTTTTTTTTTCATCTCTCTCAGTATAACTTGGCATTCAGAGCTCTGGGGTAACAGCTCTGGATTGTGGTTTCCTAAGAGGCTGTGCTACTGGCATGTAAAGAGAGCATCAGTAGCACTGCCTCACATGAATGAGAAATTGTCCGTATAAAAACAGGAGATTAAAGGCATCAGCCCATGAAAGGGGAGAGAGGTTATTGTTCATGACAGCCTCACTGTCCCTATTCTAGCATAACCCATTTTTCCTTACCAGGTGCTTTTTCATTAAGAAACCCCTCCCATTTCAAGATGTGGTATAGCTTTTTGTAAGGTCTTAACCTTGCAAGGGGCTTTGGCTCTCCTGACAGCTTTGTCCCTTCACAAACACAGGTGAGGGAATATGGAGTTACTAGTGAAGGTGAGATGGTGTGTGCATTTGTGTCAGTAGGCTGGAATAAATGTCACTGCCCTCAGATTGGATAGCGAGGCAGCTTAGGAGGTGGAACACCTCGATGCAAAAATTATCTGGAAAAAAGCTCAGACTGTTTTTACCTCAAAGATGTAAGCGAAGGTTAATGCCAACATGCAGTACACCAGAGTGCAAAGATCAGCAGCGATTTTTCTCCACCAGGATTTCATAGCAAAAGGCTTCATCTACTGTTGAAACACACATTTTCAAACTGGTGGTGTAAAGGCTTGTTCTTTATCCTAGTGTTAATTTAGACCTGTTGTCACACACAGCTGCTACAAATGCCTTATCACTGTTAGGATTCACTCCAGCTCAGCTGGTGTTACTAAGGCTGACATTTTTGTTTTTTCCAGGAAAAGGCCGAGGTCCCCTGGATGTCCCTGGGTGTCAGCCAGCTTGAAAGCCTGCCTCCACTACTCTTTATTGCATGCTGGGATTTTGCTGCTGCCACAAGCCGGCAGGGTGAGATCAAGGGCTCCTCTAAATGGCCATGAATTCCAGGATGAGGCAGAACAGCTTCACACTGCCTGCATGACAAGTCCAGCTCTGGAAGACAGAACAGAGGTGATGTTTCAGTGATCTGCACGCTGCCCACCATGAGTTCTGCTGTTCTCAAGTAAATGCTAGGCAATTTGGGCAGCAACTCCCACCTCCCTTACAGAGCTAGGTCTGACGTGGCACCCCCACTATGATCATGAATTCACTTTTCTGGATGTCACTGTACTGCTGCCCAGCTCATGAGGCACCTGCTCAACTGACTGATTTCTTTCCCCTTGTCAGCGTTCCGAATAGCTGTGCATCTATTTTAGCCAGGCAAGTCACAGGATGACAGTTTACAGCAGCACAAGCAGAGCAAGGTTGGATTTTTGGAGAGCAGAGCCTTAGCATGGGGCAAAATGCTCACCCGCACTCTGATGCTGGTTTTCTTTATTGGCTGCTCCTGAGCCTGCAGCCGGAGGAACAGTCTCCTGTGTAACGGCAGCTTTAGACAATTTTATTGGCTGATGAATCTGATCTTGCCTGGCCACCTTCCAGAAACACTGACTTGCCCGAGATGAGAGTGAGAGGAAGGTTGCTCTGCCTTAGGCTGTAAAGCTATTGTTTTGAGACCAACGTGACACCCATGCCTTGCTGCACGGTAAGTGTATGAAGACAGATAGACACGCGTATCTGTACGTCCGTAACGTGCTTCGTAATGCAATTGCTGGCAATTAAATGTGCAGGTCCTTTGGACTGTGTCTCGTTTGCTGCTTAATTATGTGAAAATGTACTTGGTTAAATTGCTTGCTGTCACAAAATGCTCAATTAACTGTTGCAGTGATTTAAGTTGAAACGCTGCATTTGTCTCCTCCTGTGAATATTTCCTGTGCTGCAAGTCATCCATTTAAGCTTTCTGCTATGAGAGAACAAAATACAGCTACAAGATGTTAATTTTAAAATATTTTCTTTCTTACTAGCTTTACTTCCTTGCTAGAAACTCGAAAAACCAGGGCTGCCTGGTAATGTTTCCTCAAGTCTTCTGAAAATTGCTGATCAACCTTGCCCTTTTTTAAAAGGGTGACTTCTGTGAAGTTTGATGCTATGGATTGTTTTACAAGTTATGCTTTGCAACAGAAAAAAAAAAAAAAAAAAAAAAAAAAAGAAAGAAAGAAAGAAAAAAAATAGGGCAGATCTACTGAAGCCCAAAAGTGTTTGTGTTCAAAGTGGCAGGATACTGCATTGCACCTGTATCAGCTGAAAACTGCTCTCCAGATGAGCATTTCTGGAACAGCCTCCAAAGCTATTGCTACCTAAGGGATTGATGGTTGACCTGCAGCTTGAACAAGTTGAAGGAATGCAGCTTTCTGGACTGCAGCAGCTCTGTAACATTTAAAGATGTAGCTAATCCTGAGAATGCAATATACCTGCTGCTTCAGAAATCATACTACATATTTGAAGTTTCACTCTAGCAGCCCTAAAAGCTGGCACAGGGTTGAAGTCTGTGACTTCTTGACAGCTTTAGGAAGAAACCTTTTCCCACTGTACTTTTTCAAAATGTCTTTGTCTAATATTCCACCACTCTGTGTGGGAGAGGTGAGGGAGAAATTTGGTGGCAGTGTTTTCTATGAACACATCCCTGCGGAGCATAATGCAGGGACAATACAGCATCCTCAAGTCTAAGACAAAATACTGCACTGAGTAAAGCTATGTGCTAAGCATTTCTAAATGCTTCCTGAACTTGAATTTTCTGTTCTCTTGAGTATGCTTAGTGTACTTCTGTTGACGTTAATGGTGCTTTTCCTTCTGAGGGACGTGAATGAACCAGTGTGGCTTACATGACCGACCTTAGCTGCAATAGCTCTGCAGTACCTTGCTGGCCTGGGGTGCAGTGGGTTCCCTCAGATGCCAGAAATAATTGGCTTGGTTTCTAAGACTGTTGTTGTATGCCTTGAGAGCTATGAGAAGAGGTTGGAATAGGAGGGCTAAGTTTTGCAAGTGAAGGAGGAACATGCATCTATTTGCAACTGTTGTTGTAAGGAAGAATCTCTCCATTGTGGGCATGTGAGAGCAGGGGAAGCCCCAGGTGTTGGTCAAATTACCAGGTGTGTTTCACAAGGTTATTAGAGAATAATAATAATAAGTTTTTGAACCCTTCTATGACAAGAGGGACTGCAATAGAGGAAACTGTGTATCTCTATTACTATTTGCAGTTATGAGAATGAAATAGGAATTTATCTTAATGAGAATGGATGAGGCAAACACATTTTAGTATAAGTTTGCAGTTCTGCAAGGTAGTATTGACAAACTTTGGTGCAGTGTCTTCTAAGCATTTGTTTCACTGGCACCATAAGTAGTCTAAATTACTTTTTCACTCGCTCCTGTGTTTCTGCACTACTCCATTTACTCCTCTTAACGTCTTAGGATTTTGAGGAATCCATGGGAAGCTGACATTTAAACTCACTGGATTTGCTCCTTACTAGAAACCACAGGCACTGCCATTGTGTGGAAGTGTGGCAGTAACTGTAGAATAGTCACATGCAGTTTTACAGATGTTTGTGATTTTGTGTAGTTCTGTTGCAGTGTTTCGATTAAGACTTCTTCCAGGTTAAGGTTTAAAGTTTAATACATGTGAAAAACATTATGTTGACACTACTGTCTTGTACCCCTGGTCTATGTGGGTAATTTCTAAAATGTTGTGAGCATGTTTATCACAGTGCAACCTATATGAATATTTGACTTGTGGTTTAGTAGGACGGAATTTTTGCATTTGTGCAGATTGTCCTAAATGCTGCTGGAAAATGGCATTTATACCTTCAAGCACCTTTTTCTCCCTGTTGAGGCTCTGAATCTCTGGAAACACTGCAATGGTGTAATTAAGTGAGAGTAGTGGTTATATGTACTGTGGCTGTTTTTAGTGAGGATCGGGGATTCTCGGGGCAACTGGAAAGCTTGTTCTGAGAAGCTTATTTGGGTTTAAGTCAGTGTTAGTTGTTAGATGGAAATTCTTTACTTGGAGGACAGTGAGGCCCAGGCTGCCCAGAGAAGCTGTGATGTCCCATCCCTGGAAGTGCTCAAGGCCAGGTTGTATGGAGTCCTGAGCAGCCTGAGCTGGTGGGAAGCACCCTGCCCATGGCAGAGGGTCGGAACTGAATGGTCTTTTAGATTCCTTCCAACCTGAGCCATCCTATGATTCTAAGACATAAAAGTCATTTAAAGAATGACCTTTTAATGAAACATCTTGCTGAACACCTACTGTCTTGTCTGGAAGGGCAAAAAGTATTCCTTAACTGTGAGTTTCATGCATGGCTGTATGTTTAAAGTTTCCAAAAGAGCTTTAAAAACAGAGGGAGGAAAGACCAGAGTCCCTTTTGAGTATTTCATTCTGATTCTGCATGTTTCTGTAGAAATAAGAAACAGCTTCAGTGGAGAGGAGAAAGTCATAGAATCAAGGAAATGTTGGCCAAAATACCCTATGGCTCAGGGAGAATCCTAGACAAAGCAGGACTTCTGCCAGTGCTAGCTTAAGTCAGCTGTAGTTTGGTCTCATGGAGTCCTGAATGTGCCAAAAGATAGAGGTTGCTTTCATTGGGCTCCTGTTTGCCCTTCAGGAGGAGTTGGAAATGAATCCGTGAAGTTGCACGCTGTGATTACAATACTAAAAGTGAAGGAAAATGGGAGGAAGCTGTGCATGAAGATGTGAATCCTAGTATTAGGTTTAGGTTTAAATTAGACACCTCTGAATACAATCGATGTAGCTTTACCACAAAGCTTGACACAACTTAAGTCTTCACAGTTCTTTCTGTTTACATGTTACTGGTACCTACGGTCTGCGTGTTTATTTCTGGAATAAGTCTCAGTGCTACAACTGTTAAAATGCCGGCTGCTGCTTGCATTGTCAAGCCAAAGGAAGACTTGGTCTCACTCAAACACCTGTGGGATTGTTACCTGAGGAGAGTGCCTTGTGCCATGCTGATGGCCTTGCTGAGGAGTCCCTGGGCTGCAAGGGTGACTGGGAGCCTTGCAGGACAGCAGGTGAGGTGGGTAAGAGGCATCAGCGTGGCAGCCTGTCTTGGTCTCTTCAAGGCCATGGCTGCAGCCAGACTCACAACAGTGTTGGCAATCTGCTGTCAATCATCTGATGCAGCGCTCAGCATCCCAATGGCTTTGTAAATGTGTTGGGATCCTGAGCTCTCTTTTTTGTTAGGGTAGATGAAAGACGGGGATATTTCTAGCAACTGGGGCTTGAGAAATGGAGAGGGGGAGGAAACGGAGAAATACAAAAAAATCTCAGAAGGAGACAACTAAAATATCATACGTCTTGTGATTTATGTTAGTGGTTCTATTTGCCCATTCTGTAGAAATAGATCCGATTCTCAGGCTTTTACAAAAGCATTTCTTTGGGAATGTTGCAGTGTTCTTAAATTAAGATGTGAGTGCACAAAAAAGGGATACAGTGATTTGTATTTTGATAGTTTAAAATACACTGTTGTGCAATGCTTTTATGATATGCTAGTGTAGAATATGGACTTGCAAATTACAGTCATATTTTAAAGCACTTTAAATGCAGAAAGTAAACTGAGTGCAGTGATTATATTTTTATCTTGGCTTTGTGTTAGTTTGGATGTGATCTGTATTTCTGTATATGTCTGTAAACATGATCCTGTTGACATGTGTGCAAGTAGGAAGCTGGTAGGCAACGTGCCTGCATATACATCAGTACATTACAGAGCCACAGCACAGAATATTTACTACCAATATTCGTTCACAGAATTGATGAGCTGTGAATTTGTGCTAGGAGTAATAAGGCAAGAATCTGTTTATTCTTTGTGATACAAATAGCCAGATCAACAATGGGAATGAAAAGGATTCTTCATTTTTAATTATGGCCCAACAAATGGTGCATTCATTATTCACTGTTGAGAAATGGCCCATATGGCATGTTTTGATCACATGCTTTGCAACTTCTGCAACGGTTAAGCACTTCTTTTCAGGGAATACAGAACATAAAATTGAATCCAAGGTTTTTGGCCAGAGAAATGTCTTGAGGGAAAAAATGGGTGTTATCAGGAGAAAATACCAGAGTTCTGCAGTCTGAAGTTCTGCTGTGTATTACACACATCAGAGCAGCAGAGCCAGCAGCTCCCTCATGTTCCAGGAAGGATTTTTTCCCATCAGAAAATGTAATTCTTTCACAGGAAATGTGAAGATGGCTTTTCCATGGTGTGCAAGCTGGATTCCAGAATGTCTTGTATGTGAAGATTGGTTAAAAAATAACCAGAGAAGAGAGCTTTATTGAGAGTGAAAAGCGAAGTAAAATTTGAATGTCTTTGTTTCTGAGAAATATACACCACAAAAACCCCAACAGCCAAACCTCACCTCTGCACATCTCAGCAAAGTCTGTCTGTTTTCTTTAAATCAGAGTATTTGTCATACCTTTGAGGAAACAAACAAATCCATAGCTAACACACCAGCTGGAGAGACTCAGGAACATCTCCATGGAAATATCATCTCGGAAAGCACAGCTTGCTGAAGTTTCTTAGTGGTTATCTTCTGAGCATTGCCAATGGAGAGAAAATAGGAGACAACTCGGTCCCCTGGATTTCTACACCCACTGTCCCAACCGGAGGATGGATGACAGGATCTCTCCAGAGCAGCTCTAACCTTGATGACATAGCTGCTGTATCCACTTTGATCTGGGTGAGCGGCCAGTGTATGGAGCCTTTCTGGGGTGTTTGTACTAGAAAAATGATACTAATTATTTATGGCTCATCTTCTACGTAATGTTCTTTGCTTACAAAGCTTGTGTGTATGCATGCTTCTGTTTCCCTGAACAAAAGAGGGAATCATAAGATTTCTTCCCTTGCAATTTTCACGTGGTCCTTCCAGAGGCAAGGAACTTGAGGAAGGAAACACGGGGGAGAGGATGGAATCTTACTGATCTCTCTTTGGGAAAAATTCATCAGTAGCAACCTATGACCACTCATAACGTGGTGCAGCACTGTCAGCCCTCCAGATGATAGCTTAAAACTTGAGGCAGATGGTGCATTTCTATATGTATGTGATGGAGTGTTGCCAGCTAAGTGTGTCCAGATGGGTATTGCTCCTCTGATGAAGAAATCATTAAGATATGGCATTCTGTGGGAATCTAGGACAGAATAAAATCTCACATGGAACATTAGTGGAAGGCATAAAGGTGAAGAAATCATTCTCCAGGCTTGTAACTGAAGGGAGGAGAAAAAGAAAAGATTGTGCGATCATTTGAGTTGCTACTTCATGGAACTTGAATTATAAGGCACTTAAAGCACTGTGAAAACAAGGGGTGTTTTTATCTTTCAGTCAGCACGCTTGTACTAATATACAAAAAGCTTTCCTAACATAACTGAATTCTCCTTTCAGCTGATGTTTCAGATAGAATTTTGAGCAAATGTTCTATCAATTTTTGCATGCTTTTAATTTTTAGGCTAGATTATGGAGGTATTAAATACTTGTTCTTTTGGTTTCCCTTTAGTTTCGCTGTAGTATCTCATAATTACAAAATAAATCACAAGGAGTAATGGCCTAAAGCTTGAACATAGCGTGCTCCGTACTAACACATGGAAGAACTTCTTTATGGTAAGGGTGATGGAGCCCTGGATCAAGCTGCCCAGAGAGGTCGTGGAGTCTCCTTCTACGGAGATATTCAGGATCTACGTGGGCACCCATCTGTGTGACATGTTGTAGGGTGCCTGCTTTGGCAAGGGGATTGGACTCAATGATCTCTTGAGATCCCTCTCGACCCCTGTAATAATATTGCAGAGGGAGTGCCCTTGAGTTGTGGCATGGGAGATTCAGGTTGGATGTGAGGAGGAATGTCTTCTCTAAAGGAGTGGTCAGGTTTTGGAACGGGCTGCCCAGTGAGGTGGTGATCATATCCCTGTGGGAGGAGGGGTGTTCAAGAGCTGTGTAGATGTGATACTGAGGGATGTGGTTTAGTGAGCATGATGGGGATGTTTGATAATTTTACTGCATGATCTTATAGATCTTTTCCAGCTGATTGGCACAGGTTGTACAGAATATGCAGTTTACCATCTGGAATGTGTGTTGGTCATTATCTATGCCTTTAGAGCAGATGGCAAATTTCTTAAATGTAGCTAGCAAAAATGATGTTGGACAGTCTGTTCTGGGCTGTGTGAAATGGGTGTTAATCTCAGATTCTTGTACATCACTGGAGCTTAAGGTCAAGGAAAAACTTTTAAAGTACCTTAAAGCTGCTGATTTTTGAACTTTTGTAAGTGATTTATATAGGAGCTTGCTCTGTTGAATCCCATAATCAGCTTTGAAATACTTTTCCTGTCTATCTTCCTAAAATGAATAGAAAGCTCCTTGTTTATCTAAAATAAAATAAAGAGCCTAACTTTGGCCATCTAGTATTGCTGACTCACTGAAAGGTTGCCTCCGACGAGGAAAATATGAAAATGACTTGCTGAACTGAGAAGAATAGGAGGGACAGTAATGGATAAATGCTTTGACCTCTGTAGTGTAAATGATCACATTTGAAACTAAGCATGGAGGAAAAGAGCATTTGTCTCAGGAAAGAAACAGTGCATTTTTCTTTTTCCTGGAATCCATGTCAGGAATAGGAACGTTTGTGTTGGTGCTTCAGGCTTTACCTGAATGCCATGGAACAGCTGGCCTTGCCTGTTTGAAATCTGCAAAAAAGATGGATAGAATTCAAAAAGAGAAGTATATAAGGAAAAAAGAGGTAACACTGAGTAATCTAGGAGATCTCTTCCTAGCTGCACTTTATTAATGGCAGTTTCCCCACTGTGGTTATTTGCATACATTTACTGAGGATAGCAGAGCTACTTTCCTTGCTCTGATTTTGTTTTGTATAACTGCAAAGTATAGAACTGTCCCTCACGCTTGCCAGGATGAAACATTGGTGAGAAGTAATTTAACTATAGGGGGTTTAATTATGATAGTTTATTTTTAATAGGCAAATTTAGGGTATGCATTTTTATTTTGCAGTAACTTCGATTTTTTATTTTGCACCTTTTCTTTTTCCCTGTAGCAGTAATTCCTCCCATTCTCTTTAGCTGTCATGTGACCATGCAGCTCCACAGAGGGACAAGGAAGGCTCTGTTCAAAAACAGTCAGTGTATTTGGGGCAGAACTCTGCAAATTAACTGCAAGCCTGTTTTTCTAAAACCTGATTTATGCCAACAGGGACATCCTTGTACAGCGTGAAGCAGAGCTGCAGCAATCATAACAGATCTACTTTGTCTGGTGGAGCTAAAGCCTTCAGTCCCAAGTGCACGTGATTCTCTCCTCATGCCTCAGTCATCTCTGGTGTGCTTCCCTGGGCCTGGGGAAGTTTTGCTTCCTCTCTCCTCCCCTGCTTATCACTACACCTTATCACGTGGCAAAGCTGTGTTTGTGGCAGGGTTTTGCTACCTGTGTAGGCACAAGTGAAAGCACAGCAGCACTGGCATTGCTACAGCATTCCTGATTACATCAAGTCCCTGGGACTCTCTTGGCCTGTTGAGCTCAGCCCAGGCTGCTACACTATTTACTGCTGACACCCAGGCTGGGAACGCTCCTACATCTTGGTTTCAATCTGCTTACCCAGAGCGTAGCATTTTGAGAATGCAGGGGTTACTCTGAGTTGTGTTTCTCTGCAGCAGTAGCTCATCCTGGAGTATTAATCTAGTTTGCTTCTTACATACAGTTGCAGAAAAAAATCTGTGCCCATGCTGCTACTTCTGCTCAGTTTATCATTTTGAAAGACACGGTCCATTTCACTAGGGCTCTTTCCGTGTTTGTAGGTCAGATACATCTCCCTGTGGGTCAGCTGTATGTCTTCAGCTATGAATGTAGGTCAGCTGGCTGCTACGTAGCATGTTCCTTATTCTTAAAAGCACAGGTCCTGTTTGCAACTTTGCAGTACATTGTACTTATCCACCTTGTAAGACCATTCATTTTGACGATGTTACGAATGGTCCAACTGCCTTTGTGACATTGGAAATCCTACCAGCATGGTAGTAAAAATAATCAAAGTGCAATAGACTCATAATGAGAGCCTTTTCTGCTGTTTCCCTTGAGTTCACCTGACACTGTTCTTTTTTCCTAAGGAGACAATCCAAGCTGTAATAACGAAATTAATGATTATAGAATGAGACAATTGGTGTTTAAGAGTTCTTCAGTTTTTCTGCTGTACTCAACATCTCTTACGATGCTAAGCCTAAACACTGTTAATTCCTGCATCAGAGAGAGCTTGTAAGAAGTTTGAAGTCTAGATGTAAAAGGGAATTTCACAAGCTTGCAGTGAGAGTCAGATTCAGTTACACTGTTGAAGGACCTGCCACTTCTTTTACTGTGTGCATTTACTACATTGCTCAAAAAAGGCAGCAAACTGGTTTACTTTTCCATGCCTGCAGACTCTAGACTTATTCTATGACACTTACTACACTTACAAATCTTTAGCCCAGTTTCTATGAAATTGAGGCTTGTGCAATCCTTACGCAAAATGAAAAGCCCCAAAAGGTTCCCCCAGAAAGAAAAGGTAAAAATCAGCCAATGGGTTCATGAATCAGAACATTTACTTTGAGATGAGTTTCACACACAGAAGGTAGGTGGTTCAGAGCTCTTTTGACATAGATGTGGACACCACCTGGCTTCTTGTAGGACCATGGCAGTGTACAGGTGGGGTCTTCATGTGTTTTCTTCTCCTTAACTCAGTGTCCTTGTAGAAAGTTGCAATGCTCCTCAGATCAGTGGCAGAGGAGGTTATTGACAACAGCATAACTTGATATGGTTGTCATCCCTTGCCAGAGGCAGAAAAATCAGGTTACCATTTTGCTGCAGCAGAAAAGCAGGCAATTTGGAACTGCAACTGATTTTCTTGCACAAGATAACATTAGAATAAAATACAACTTTGTAATGGAAATGATCTAACATTAAATATGAATTGCTTGTTCCCTTCCCATAAGAAACAGAAGGCATTTTCATACATAAAAATCCATATTTTCTCCTCATTTCCATATCCACTATTAACAAATGTGACAGATACACTCTGAAAGTATATTCTGTGTATCTTGGCAGCCATTTCCAACTGGGAAAGGAAGCATTGCCTATCAGATATTAGCCTGCTCCTCCAAGAAGATGTGAAGGACAGTCTGATCAAGGACAAATCGCATAGAATATTTTATTGGTCTGGAGATGAGAGAGGCTGTTGCATACAGTGGAAGGCATAGGTGAGCCTGTCCAATGTTGGCCCTGCGTCCCTCATTAAAAAAAATTCAAAACACTCACAGAGTACATTCTAGCTTTCTGCTGAGATGCTCCTCACTTTTCCAGCAAGGATTTTCTCTTCCCTTGCCTCTTGTGATGCAGCAGGACGTGGTTTGCCAGGTTCATTAACTTTCTCTGAAATAAGGCATTTCTGGCTTGAAAGTCACTGGAGAAGAGAAAATCTCACTGCTTTATCAGACCATTGGCAGAGCAGAAATGATCAGAGACATGTTTATGCATCTTCAGTGAGAGTCCCTCATAGCAGCTTTGGCCCAACCTCATCAGCTGGCAACATCCTTTGAACCCCAGGAGTGGAACAGAGAATGGCACCCTTGTGGAGAGAGGCTGACAGCAGTTTTGTGTGTACAGGAATTGGCTAGACGGAGTGTAGACAAGTTGTGCAGTGGCTGTTCAGATCTTCATGAGCAATTGAAAGTTCTCTCCTTGAATGGCTCAACAGAGATATTCCTCTAAATTTGTTCATCTGGAAGCACACCTGCTGTTCTAATCTATTAAATAGGCGTGGACTGGACTTCATTAGGAGTTCTGGTGTGTCTAAGTAGATTCAGGGCAACAATCAAACTGTGACCTAACCAGATCTGTCTCTCCTTTAGATTTCATTACAAGAGTCTCCTGGGGCAGCAGTGAGGATGAGCTTAAAGCCCGTGTTCAGCAGTCAGCAGAAATGGAGGAAAATACTTCCTCCAGTCGCTGCTGTAATGCTCTTAAAGGTTGATGAGGAAGATACCTGAGCTTTTACTGTTACTGCAAATATGTGGCAGGAATTGGGAAGTAAAAGGATCCGCTCTCTTTTCTTTCAGCTGAGGGTTGGGTTGCCAGCAGTGGATGCTAAAAGCAGCTCTTATAAACAGTGTCAAGATTTTCTGGGGGGAAAATTACCCTCATTTTCTGGACTACCATGTGCTTTTAGAGCCAGAGCAGTGACCTGGAAGGAAGTTGCTTAAGCATTGCTGACACTGGCAGCAGATGTCGTGGGTCAGAGGTGGCACGGAACAGAAGATGGTTGCTGGGCCAGGGCTGTCTGGCTTGTCAGGAGGTGGGGGCAGGAAGCAAAGTCTGTGTGTGTTTGCGGCCATGTCTTTGTGCTACAAATAGTGACTACCAGTGTGCCAGAAGGAGCTCCCTCCTTACCCTGCCTGGCCTCAGCCTTGAACACAGTGGATGTTGGCAGTGTGAGAGGGTGCTGTGCAAGGATTCCCAAACTGCTGCTCCTTGCTTTTTTCTGGGTGACAGAAGCAGCATAACCACCTTGGTTTAGTTCTAAACCTGGTCTAATGTATTCTACCTTACAGCAAGACTATTTCGGTGAGAAGGGGAGCAGTGTATGAAGAGTGTGCTGCTATTTGCACTTGACCTATCCCCACTGTCTCTGGCCAGCACTGCCCATTCTTACCAAAGATGACATGTCAGGGGCTCTGCTGGCTGGCAGTCAGGACTGGGGGAAGAGGATAAGATGATAAACATAATCCTTACATGAAAGAGGGTGATTAACTACTGGAACAACTTACCAGTGTTTGTTGTAGGTTCTTTACCACTTAGAATTACTATATCAAGATGACAAATATTCTGCCAAATACAAAACATGCATATATGAGTGAGTTCAGTGACGTCTTTTGCCCTGTTCCATGCAATGAAGCCAGACCGTGATCACAATGATCTTTTCTGGTCTTACAAACATAAATTATACATAATTTATAGAGTTTCATATTAGAAGTAGATTATTATTTTTTCTTGATGCATCTACTCCTGTGTATCCTTATTTTGACATGAGTGTATTTAAAAACAAGTTAGTTCCTCATAGTGGATTAATGTGACCTTAATTTATTCTGGCACGAAACAACAAATATTTTTTCCCAAATATTTCATAATCTCCTTTAAGAATTAAGTATGATATTAAGTTTCAGAGTTCAGTGATGCTTGAAGAACTGAGGACCCTATGCCAAGAAGTCTTTCCTACTTACATTAGCTGAGTTGAACATAAGCAAGCATGAATTTTAATAAAGTTAGGATTTGTGTGGATCTAGAATCCACAAGAAAAAACTGGAGAAGCTTCCCTGCAAGAGATTTCACACGTTTTATGCCAATAGCTTCTCTTGCTTCTCTTCCATACGCTTGTTCATTGCAGTCTCCTCCCAGCAGTGGCAGTCCCCAGAAACAGCTTTAAAGGTAGCAGGCTGTAGTTTGTCAAGATGAAAGTATTTGCTGGTTACTAGCAATTTCAAGAGTGTAGCTCACAAGGGCTGCTGAGAGTAGAGTTGGATCCAGGGTTTCTATCTCACTGGTCTTCCTGCTGCTTTCCCAAATGCATGAACAGATGCAGGGCTGGGACTGGGCTCCACTTTTTGGGGGACTGCCTCACAGTGCCAGTGCACACACTGTCAGTGCCCCTTGCAAAAGGCATCAGACTTAGGGGCTGGGCAGGCTTCTGCAGGTTGGGAGCCCTTCTGTGTACAGCCTTGTCTGTGCTGCATTTGTAGTCAAGGAGGACTTTAAGCACCTCAATGTTTTGTCTTGTTATAATGAATGTCTCACAGAAGGGGGAGCCGGTTGTATTCCAAATTAAGGCAACTTTTCCTGGTTCCTGCACCCAGAATTACTACTTTAGATTTTTTTCCAGTGGTTGAGAATTCCTTAGAGATAATTTCTTTTATTAACATGAGGATGTTTGTTCGCCCAGAAGCTGAGAAGTAGGTTAGTGATTACTAGAGAATAGGGTTATAAAATCCTTTGTAGACACAAAGATGTAGTTTAAACATTTCCTCACTGAGCTTTGCTTGTCAACTTGGCTCCTGGTCTAAGAATGTCAAACACCAGCTCTCACATGCTGTTTGGTTTTTTTTTGTCTTGTAGTTTCTTAGTAGGTCTGTAGAGGGAACACACCACTGTTATAACTTGATTTTGGTCCCAGGTAAGGGCAAGATACATGAATTCAGGTCTACTCTAAGATGTTTGTTTGTTTTCCTCTTCAAAAACTCTCACTGATAAGCTCAGTGATCTGAATCATCAAGTGCTATAAGCAGGAATTAATCTACTGAAATGAATTCCAGTGACTTTGAGATTTATACCAATATAGATAAATCCTAAGAAGTTTTGAAGAAATAGAGTTCCATTTTAAATCTGAACAAAAGAGCCCTTCTTCTCTTCTGTCAGACAAAACATAATCCACTCTTTAGTTCTTTCTGGACATGCCCAGAGGCACTAATTTTTGTACCTTGATTTATAGCTTCTTTTCACCACACACTGCTTCTGCTTTAATGAACAATGTACCTTTAGCCTCATCTTTCAAGCTTGCAATCCTCTACCCTGATACTGAAAATATTACATTATATTTGGCAGTGTCACTGTTTACATACTCAAAGAAGGAAGACTACAATCTCCACCCTGGGAAGACAGTGTGCACTTCATGGCTGTGCAGAGTATTGAGAAAACACAAGAATGGGTGGTTGAGATTCATAGTAATTCTGAGATTGCAGCTGATGCATCAGATTCTCACAAAAGAGAGGGCCTTGTCAAATAGGTTTGATTCATGATTTTTCTTGGTGCTTTCCCTCATTTAGTTTTGAAGAAGTGGCTATGAAAGGAAGGTCCTCTAGCAGGTATGCTGGGGAATAGGGAAAAAATGGCTCCATCAGGAATACTTGGGCAGTCCTTATCTCTTCCCACATTACAGTACTGAGGTTGAATTCTGCTGTGTCTATAGGTCAGCACTGGGATAAGAATGAATCTTTGCTCAATACATTATGGGAGAGGTTAGTTTCATTTCCTTCCTGTAATTGTTCTCATGATAGAGAAGAGTACTTTGGCATGAGGAGGCTGGTTTTCAAATGAAATATGAAGTCAGGTGATACACCTGGTTCCTTCTAGCTGGTCCGTGTAAGAAGGTGGCAGGCAGTGTTGTCTAATGTCTTGCTAGTAAAACAAGGGCAATCAGAGAAGGTTCTGGGTGCTGCCTTTCTAATTTAACCATTTTGTTTCTTATAGAGATGTGAAATAAGACAAGCCTCTGCAAAACAAACAAACAAAAACCGTTAAGATCCATGGTATAATGGCACATTTTAATGTGGTTTGTTGCAGACCAAATAACTGGTCTCTTTCTGATAGCATTCATTACCTTAAAGATCACCTTGATCATGGCCAATATTCCAGGCACTAAGTGCAAACAGCACTGTTGAATATGTTTACCTTTCCCTTACAAATTGCCATCATTTCTCAAATATTTTTCTCCTCATTATTTTGTGTGCTTCCTCCTCAATAGTCCCAGTAGGTTATAAGGTCTTCCAAAGTAGTGCGCATTTAAAGCTTAGTGAAAACACATCTCAGATGTGTTTGTCTCTAAGACTGCACTGTGGTGATGTGGCTCTCCTTGGTGCCAGTGGGAGTCATGCTCCTTGCATGCCATTTTGAAAATATTGGAACAGATTTTGTCTTTTCAGGCATTTTGTATTTCCTTCATTTTTTGGATGATTTCTGTTTCTGAACTGTGTGCTCATTTCTCTGTGTTTAAACCACTTGCTGTGAGAGCAACAGAAAACAGAAATTTCCTGCTCTGAGCGGGTACCTCAAGAGCCAGGGAAGATACATAGCTATGTTGAGTGTAGCTAATGAATCCTGGTTTTTAGCTGTGCTGACAGAGAAGCTATGCTGCTGATATGTGCTGTAACTGCAAGACAATTTTGACATATTCTGGCTAAAACACAACTCCCTGCCCTCAGTACTCCTGTAGCCCTCCTAAATGGCCAACATGACTCAGAAAGGCTTTGTTCCAGTGCAACTTCTACCAGCAGGAAGAAAACTCTTGAAGACAATTACTGACGTGTCCAAATTCATTGTTAGTCTTGGCACAACAAATGTCTTTCTGCCAAATCTACTGGCTTTCTCTACCACTCTTCTAGATCATGGAATCATAGAATGGCCTGGGTTGAAAAGGACCACAATGATCATCTAGTTTCAACCCCCCTGCTATTTTAATGGACAGCATAAAAGGTAAATAAGCTGTTTCAAGCCTGCAGAAAAACTAGTTACATTATCTTCTTGATACTAACATTTCTACAAAATTCTGTTGGATAATAAATACATCAAAGTATAGTTCTGGAAATACATCAAGAGGTAATCTCCAAGGGGTGAAGTCTTTAAGAGTGTTTTTGTTATAATCAGTTACCTGAGGAAGGAGGAAAATCTCTCTGTGGAAGTATAAAGTGTTTACCAGCTAATGAAAAGGAATCAATACCAAGAATATTAAGTGACTACATTGTGTTCGTCACTAATTCGCTCTGCACTCATTTATCTTGAAGCTTCTTTTAAGCTGGTAAAAAGCCATCTCTCTTGAAAGCATGAGGATTTATTCTTGGAAAGTGTCTATTGTTATCTGCCCCATGTGACAGCCATCTAATTGTATCATTGCTAGCACTGGGATCTCCTTTATTTTTTTTTTTTAGTATTTCTAATGTTTAGTTACATTAGCTGCTATTTGTGCTAGTCAGTATCTTTGGGTCTGCAATATTACTCCTGTAAAAAGCTCCTTCAGGGGAAAAAGAGCTGTATGGAAAAGGAGACCGCTCTGTATTCTGAAATTCAGTTCAGCCCTAAGGCTGACACGAAGCTCACAAATCTTCTAAACCTTCCCTTTTAGCCTTCCAACAGAGCCCTGACTCTGGATGCCTTTAGGTGTGGGTTCCCTCTGTGTGGCTGTGTTTCACTGTATAGGGAATTTCTGTAAAATGAGCCTCCTACAAAAGTCTGGAGCATTAATGTTGTAATGTAGCACCTTCCCCTGTGGTTGTTTTGTTGTTTGGTTTTTTAGATCTCTCTCAGTTTGTTTTCCTGCAGACAGGAATCAAAACCTGAGATAGCCAAAATGGCTATATATAGTTGGCCTAAAGTGAGCTGTGGTGGTCACCCACAGCAAGTCTGGTGACCAAGAGAAAAATTTAGCAAAGAAAGAAACTGTCTTTTATTTATCAGATAGAAAGCACTGCTCTCTTTCATTACCAGCACTTGAGCAGCCCCCATGCTGAATGAGTCTTGAGTCCAGCTCCAAGCTGGCAGCCAAAAGAGACATTTTCTTCCACTCTCCTAAATCATTCCTGGGCTCAGAGTGAGTTCTAACCCCCAGAATCTTCCTAGCAAAGTCATCCAATGCAGTACCAGCTTCAAGGATGGGAGCTTTGGCCAAGTTCCATGCTAGTCATTTCCGGAGTGTTTCTGGCCCAGTTGTCTCCTGTTTTTGTTTCTGTTCTGCTTCTCTGCAGGGCACTGGCTTAGACTGTACTGCATCCAGAAAAGATTAAGCACAGCATTTTTCTCCTCCTGGGAGGGGGAAGCAGGCCAGCAGTCGGCAGGCAGTTTTACTTAGCATTTATTGAAACCTTTCAGCTTCAGCTGTTCTGCATGTGCTTGTACTGTCCCAGAGATGCTGGGCACCCCACAGAAGCTTGCAGTAGATGCGTGCAGCAGCGACTGAATGGCTTGCAGTTCCAGAGGATCTCGTTTGTGCAGTCATACTGAGGTAATCTGCACCAAGCAGCTCTTTGATGATAAGTAGAGTACAAACAGACGACAAAAAGAAGGCCCCCCTGGAGCATGGCACTGATGGATAGAGGCATGTGGAACGGGACTTGAAGAAAATGTGTTCAGCATGGGTCCTCAGCCAGCATAGCATCAGCTGGACATGTGAAGCTGATGTCATTTCTAAAATCATGTGAATATGGGAAGAGTTTTGATGTGTGTTTTCTTCTTCCTGAAGAAAGTTGAAAGGAAACTGTCTGGTTTGGAAAATAGGAAGTTGGCTTCTTGACTGAAGAGCGACAAATCATAGCATAGGAAGGGAAAATAAGGTGAGGATATGTCACACTGCATTACCAAGAAACTTTCTGGTGCACTGATTCTGTCAGCCTTCCACTGGAAATGATCTGGAACAAGTAGGGGATCTTTTTATGTATTCTTGACTTACAGGACAATTTAAACATTGAGTGATCTTCTATGTTTCCATCCATGATGTTGGCATGAATTACTGTGGTTTGCACCAGATGTAAGTACTAAAATTGTCTTTGAATATATATACTTTTCTGAATTTACATATTTATATATATATTCAAAGACAATTTTTATACATTTTTCTTTAATGTGGATTCCTTAGATGTTGCTCTAGTTCTTGTAAGCTCTAGAAGTTGGTGTGTTCTTCGCAGAAATGAGCAACGTTAAGGCATAAACTGCCTCCTAAAGGAATGTTGTCTAATTTCAGCTTCACTTCAGTGAGACAGAAGAAAGTATTGAAATGTTTTGCTGAATTGTGGTATTTAGGATCTAGACATTCAGTGTTCATTCTGATGTTTTACAGTAATAATAGTCTAAGAAATTCTGGTCAGCCTGAATAATTCTTAGCAATTATTAGCTGCTGCATTTGTGAAATTGGCTGCATTTTAACTTTTGCCCTAAGAATTTGGGACTGTATCTTGCCCTGTGATTCTTGCAGAGATGTTATCAGTTGATAGAAACCAAGAAATGGCCAAGAAGACAAATTCTCTTTGTTGTAACACGGGGCAGTGTAATTTCTTGGTGAAAGATAACACCATTTGTCCTCACAGCACACTGGAAGTAGCAAGTTACTTTTTCACCCTGAAGTATCTGATGTTGCCTTTTTCCACTTATTTCAGAACAGTCTAGCTGTAAGAGTATTAGCAGACTTGTGAATTAGGCATAAATACAGAAATGTGATTAAACTCATTTTGATTTCAGTCAGAATTAAGCCCTACTTGAAGCTAATTCTGTATTTGAGTATGCAGTTGAAGATGGCTTTGTCATTGGTTTGTGCAAGGGGAAAACAGAACCCACAAATATGTATAAAATAAGAGTTATTTTGTGAAATTCCTTTTCCTGTTTCCTCCTCTTTTTCATGTTTCTCTGTACTAAAAGAATACCTTCTTTTTGAATTTCTGAAGATTTGACAATGGTGATTTTCACTGCTGTGCTGGTGTCCCAAAATCTATGCCAATAACTGTGATCTGTACACCATCCAACTTTTCTTAGCAGTCTCCATAGACCTACAGTAGCTGTTAAAGCACTTCTGCTATGACTTCTGAACTCCTACTACTACTACTGAACTTCCGCTTAACTTTGCTTTGTTGTTATATCTTTTGGAAAAATAATGGTGTTATGAGACGCTTCCAAGCCTTAAATCTTTAGGTTTCTTCAGGCCTCGTAGTTAGAGATGATAGAGCACTTACAACCTGCCTGATCTTGGTGAATTCTGCTCATCTCTCACGAGTGCAGAGAGTGCCTTCTCTGATGCAAAGGCCCAGGTTAACAAGAGGAGCCCAAAGCCTTTGAGCTTCCATGGCACTCAGGTGTTGAAGCGTTTTACCAGATATTCACAGCTCCGGTGTTTTCATGATCTCAGCCCTGTGTGTGCAGCCTGGTAGATCAGCTGAGCTGTGGCTGACCAGTGTAAAAGCAGATAGTTCTGCCTAACACACTATTTCTAGGATGCCTGTCCTGCAATCATGCTGTTAGTGGGAAGAGGCCCTCTTGCTGGCACTCACAGGAAAGCAGCCAAGACTTGAGCAAAGCCCAGGGAAAAAAATTTCTGTTCATTTCTACAGCTGGTGCTTTGCTGAGGATTTAGCTGGCTTTGTGGCTATTCCAGTCTAGTAAGTAATGCCTTATTATAAGATATGGGGAGTCCTAGATGCCAGACCAGTCTACAATCCCTCAGAGTTGATAACAGTGTAGAAAATAAAGATAACCCTTGCCCAGAAGTCACTGGTCTGCAATAATCAGGGCAGTTCATTTGCCTTTTATCTATACTAAAACCACACTGTATTTCCTACTGAGCAGCAAGAGTCAGTGGTAAATATTATCCCAAAAGGGCATAAATCTAACTCTCTGCTGCTCTGTATGGTATGTCACACTGAGTGCAGCTGTAATTCTATCCCAAGTCTCAGTGCTTTGCACATAAATTATTTGATAGTATCCCCACGAAGAGTGCCTAAAATATGAGTACATCAGAATGCACATTGGTAGCCACATGATGAAGACCAATGGCTCACACCTCACAGGGTCCAGAGCGAGTGGAGGCTGCTTAGCCTACTTTATCTAGTTATACTGTTTCCTTCCTGAGACCCAAACTACCTTGCCCTGTTGGCTGAGGCACGTTGTACCCCAGCACACACAGTCCCTTTAGTAATTTTGCACCTGAATCATTTTCAAAGTTGTTATTTGCAGAAGTCATTTGCAAAAATTAATTTGCAAACGGAAAGGACAACCTGGTTTTGAGGGTGAAGATTCTAAAGTGTAGGGCAAGAGTCTCTGAGATCAGAACATGGTTGACTTACACTCATCAGTAGCTGTTGAACTGCAGTGAGTCAGGGTTTCCAGAGGGACAAGGCAGGATGCATCCTATGGCAAATACTGCTACTGAACGATCTCTAGAAGGTATGCAGAGCTCTTAAGGACAACAGACAGCAGTTTTTAGGGAGGTCAAATGTTAGTGCTTTGTACTGGAAATGTTGGGGCCTCAGTTTGGGTCAGGCTGTCACAGTAACACTAGCAAAGTATAATCAGAAGATCATGTGTCTTTAAAGTGAAAAAGCTAGGAAATATTGTTGCATTCTTATTATCAGAAAGGTTTACAGTTTGTGTGCTATTTGTCTTCTAAGCCTGGAAGAATGGGTGACAGCAAACTATTCAAATCCACAGATAAGCTCTGATATACTGAAAGAACTCAATACTCATGAAAAGCTCTCTGTGGTTTCCCATATATTATCTTTCCTAAGAAAAAGTCAGGCTTGTGCCCCCCTCCTTCCACCTCCCCTTCTCCCCCCTCCCCCCCCCCAAAAAAAAAAAAAAAATATATATATATATATATATAATTTGGTGTTTCATAAGTGGTAGATAATGCTCCAGTTTGAAAGGGAAACAGAGGTGCTTTGAGGATTAGTTTTCTTTGGTGCCCAAAGCAAAAGCCATAGCAAGAGAACAATTCCAAGACATGGTCCCACATATTCAACAAGATCTCACATTCTTAGGACCCTAAGTACTCACTGGTTTTGGTGGAGGCACTTTACCTTTGCAGTGATGAGTGCATGCAACACACATTTCGTAACCCTACTGAGCATTTCTCACACTAATGTAGTTTCTAGAGTTACCCCTCTGCCTTTGGGCCTGGACTGCGTTATCTGTGTCAGCATTACTGCTTGATGCCCTGGATGCAGGGGATGCCTTTTTCTTAGCTTACTTTTTGTTCAGGTTGGCTGAAAACATGCTGTGTGCCAACTTACAGAGTGCAAACTTAAATATTTGATTTTTTTTTAATCCACTACGTGTTATTTTTACAAAACATTCAGTAGCTGCGTAAGGCATGAAGAACTGACACCCAGGGAGCCTTTTTTTAATAGTATGTTATACATCAATAAATTATGCAGGATAGGCAGACTGAAAATGCCCCAAAGTACCATGTAAGTCATTGATGGCCACAGTATGATCAAAGGTAAACTTACTTCAGTTACAGTAATGTACAAAGGAAAATCAGTTGTTTCTTCTGTTCTGAATGGCTGTATATTTGGATTTCACCCCCCAAAGCCTGTGGGTGTACATGCATGAATGGTCAAGATACTCTTTGGTAAGCTCAGTCTCTTTCTCAGCTAAGACTGAGCACGTTCAGTGAGCAAATACTCTGCCTGGAACATTGTGCTCATCTTCCCAGCATGCTTCCCTGAGTGTAGATGGAGAGGTGTTTTTTCTCTGCAGTTAGGGGCAACCTCCCTGTTTGCCCCTGTGTTTTGCAGCCAGGGTTGCACTGGTATAGGAGCAGTTGTCCAGCCTTTTACAGTACATTTTGTTGCAGGGAAATGGAAGTATTGCACCTCTGGGTCCACACCATAGCTTCATCTAAAACCTGCTGTCAAACAAAGATGTGATTACTCTCACTGAAAATTAAACATTTTAATATAAACTTCCACTTTAATCTGTGTTGTTTCTCCCTTCCCCCTCTCCCTCCCCCCCCCCCCCCCCCCCCCCCCCATCACCATTTCAAGAAATGAATTTGTGCTGGCAAAAGTGAAATCTTACAAATCTGTGTCCAGCTGGAATTCATCTCCTGGTCAGTCTCTGGAGAGATCCTATGTTTCAGGATGCTGTATACAGGCAGAGCAGTGCAGTAGGCTAATGTTTCTTCTACACTCACTGTTTCTTGGGAACTAAATCTCAGGTATCTCCCTTGGCTTCTCTGCATAGGTAGAAACAGCTGCAGGAAGCCCAGATTGTCTTGCTAATTTCTTGTCCCAGAAGGTGTCACTGAAGAGCCAGGAAAGGTACAGGTTTTGCACAAACAAAGTAAATGGGGTCTTAATAGCAAATTCATGAAGTGGAAGCCTGAAGAAGGTTAAAAGCAATCCGGAGACAGAGATGCAAGTGGCTACATGAGGACTGAAGTGCTGGGGATTTTTGTGTCTCAGAATGAACACCTGGAAATTGCTAGTTCTGTGTTACTTCTCAGTGAAGTCATATTATGATCTGTAACAATACAGATTGATTCTTGAGAGGAAATAGGAAGAGGTTCATGGCTTTGGAAATGCTTTTTTCTAGCAAATCTTAAAGGAATATGTCAACCTCCTTGCTCTTCAATTCATACCTGTCATCTCAACATGTTATATACCCTCACCATCATGATTTTTGCATGATCTTTATTACAAAATTTAGGTCTTCAGGAGTATTCCTAAGGAAGAGAGGAAGAGCTGGGACTTTCTGCATGAAAAGATGATCCCACTTTCTAAGGAAGTCATCTTTTTGTAATGAAGTTGTCCCTGGTGAGCCTGTCAGCAGACTTGAAGTATTCCCACACAGACCTAAGTGTCTTGGTACACGCTCAGTTTGGTGTTATTGTTTTGGTGTTATTCATTATGCATCACCTGTCACTGACACTGAAATATCTGCTGCTGTCTGAGGCAGTACAGTGGATTGGGTGACCGGATCCATGTTGTCATCTGTATGCTTTCAAGAGGGTAATGAGAGTCTTTAGGGAAAAAAAGAAAAGAAGAAAAAGTTTAGTTGGTATGTTAGCTATTGAGCTGGTGCTTATTTAGCCAGTTCTTGACTCTTTGTGGTCCTGGTGCTACAGACCTAGACCTTTTCCCTCTGTTTCTAATTGCATGGTCTCAGCTGAGTTGGTTTACTTTGGTTATAACTTAAGACACAATATCTTGGAGTAACACCTTCTGCGAGCAGAAGTGGCCATGATACAAAACAACAGTGTGGAAAATTTCATTAACAGATGTACCACCCCAATGGAAGCTGGCTTACAGAACTGTGCAAGGTTCATCATTCAAAAGGGCCTTCAAAGTCTCAGGGAAGGAATGCAAAAATAGTTCTAAATTCTCTAAAATTATTGTCTATCCATTAGATAGAGGCCACTCAAATTTTCATATTAGTGTAAACTGAGATGTTTCTCATAGCTTCCTCTTCCACAGTTAAATCACACAGTAGCTGCAAGTACTTTTGATGGTAGAAATAGTAACAAACTCATAGGAACATATAAGACAGAAACTTTACTGCTGTTGCTTCAATGAAAAGAAAATGACCTAGAAAACCCCATTTTTAATAAAATAATGGAGTATACACAACGACATTCTGCTAAAAAGATGTGTGGTCACACATTAAGATGCTTCAGCAGATGAGAGTTGCAGGTCTCAGTGCTGGAATGTTGCCATTTAATCTTTCCTTTGGCAGATCAGCTTAGAGATTACATATCCTCATGCACTGTTATCCACTGAAATAAAATCAGTTGGCTCACCTGTATTCCCCACTTTCATTTATTCATTTTTTTGTTGCAGCCTCTAATCTGCTAAGGATTTCAGCCTTTAGCTCAGAGTTATCAGAATGGCACTGTGAGTGGAAAACATCTGTTTCAGCTTTCATCCATCTAGAACATGAGCATTTATCACTAGAAATGGAGTGTGAAATAGAAAGAAGAGTTAAATGCACATGTGATTCTGAACAATCAGAGAAAATGTGGGCTGTTTTACAAGGCCTTTTCCATCTAGAGTTCCTAGATTTTCGCAGAGCACTTAATGAGGAGCTGTGCTGCTTTTTTCTTAGCTGGTCTTGCACACCTTGTGGTTGCTGGATTCTTAAGTCAGTTGAAGAACAGTCACCATCTCTGCCTTTATGGGATTGATGGGCATGAAATACCATAAGACTGCTTGATTTTCTCTGCTAATTCACTTGCTGTTGTACATTAGATAATTTTTTTTAGTAAACTTCATCTATCTCTACTTTACCCTTCTACTGCTCTTGCTCTTTCTATTAAAGATTTGCCTTCCTAGTTGGAAAAAAGTGCCAAAAGGCAGCACTGAGGGTAGGAATGTGTAGTCAATCAGTGTGTGTGGTGCCTGTCAAACAGCTGCTGCAGGGAGCAGCCATGTTCCTTCAAGGAGGTTTGTTAAGGCAGATAAGATTTACTTCTGTAAGCAATTTTTTGCAGAGCTAAGACTCTCACTTTGAGTAGTTATTTTGCCTTTTGACTGTCTCTATGTACTTTTATTACAGTTGCACAGGTGCTCACAGGAGCTGAGACGCTCACACGTGCCCAGTGTGAAGGCTACAGGGAGGTGTTTCTATAGTTGCTAACACGCATCCCTCAATCTGCGAGGCTGAGCTTGAAACTGTTTTCACTGCAACCACTTCTACTGAAGGACACTGAAAGGACTGTCCTGTTTGCACTACCTTTGTCTGACCTCATGTGTGTTTCACGAGGTCTGGCATGCAGAGAGCTGAGCCCATTCAGCTCGGTCTAAGCAGTATGATATTTCAAATACTGTTTTGCATGTGTGCAAGCACTGCTGGCTTTGTTGTCACCGTGTTGGTGATGCACAGCTGGGACAGCAGGGCTGCGGCATCTACAGCACTAAACAGTCGTGCTTGTTAATGCACAAAGTCTTTGTATCCTTCAGTGGTGACTGTTTCTGCCATCCTCTAATGGAGTTTCTAACTGCCCTCCTTTTGGTGAACCTGTTGGGTCCTGTGGTGGCTCTGGAAAAACAGGGGTGGAGGATAGCTATATTCAGACCTAGTTGGTAATGTGCCTTTTGCACCTCTGTGCTTTTGCAGGCGTGATTTACAATTTTGCTTTTTCCATCACAATATGGTCAAAAAAATGGCAGCAATTATCTGAAACCCTCAAAGGAAACTTCTCATACAATTCCTCCAAAATAATTCATGCAGAGCAATTAATAATACTGACTTCAGCAATTCCAAAATTCATTTTTTCATCAGGACTGGGAATAAGAGGATCTTGTTAACAAGAGCATTAGCTTTCTTTGAAAGCTGAGCCCACCTCCACATCTTCCAGAACTCTACCTCCCCATTTCCTTGCAGGTTAAATATATTTAAATATAAATATGTTAATATATTTACACATCTACCCTGTGTATGCCAGCAGCTTTTCAAGCTTGGTATTCTGGGAAATGTTTGCACATGTCCATGTCCTTTACTCCTTTGAATTTCTTGTGCTGTTTCTTGAAAAGTGAGATGGTTAATGTTTACTGGCATTGCAATTGCAATACTTGTCAGATGACTTGGCATCTGTTCAGGTGAAGGGGAATATTATAAAGCAGAGCAATCAGTTCCATCTCTCTTCAAACATGGCTTATCGAGTTGGGATGGTTGTAAGAGAACAGGAAAAGAAGACCTTTTCAACCTCTGTAATTAAACCAGAACTACTTCCCAAGAGGGCACTGAGTGTCTAAAATCAAGGCTTGCCCTTTTTACTTTGTGTTGCTGCATGAATTCTTATAGCTATCCCGGCAAAATCCAATTTTCAGCTAATACCAGAATGTCTGGTCTGGTCTAACAAGAGTCATTTACTTAGATCAGTATAACTAAAATCTGCACAGACAAGCTCACAGAAGTCTATTCATACTCTCTCTGTGTTTAGAAATTTTTCTTCTTGTTTTAACAAAACAGAATTTCCTTTTACAAGTGAGCTGAGAGTCTGCCAAGCGACTGCCAGGTGTCTAACCCTTTCTGTCTTCTGGAGCCGATGCCATTTACCAGTGCTTTGGGTAAGAAGTGAGCCCGTTCCCTCCCCAGCCAGTGTTGCCCTGCATTTCCACCCCTAGCTTCCCCCTGGCAAGCACCCAATTTGCATACCAAGCAAGCTTTTCTTTCTGTTAAAAAGAAAGAAAAAAAAAAAGAGAGAGGATGGGGAAGAGAAATTACCACCAGTTTTTAGTATTATCTTTTTAGCATTACCTTATGTAGGGTATATCTTCCTGACTCACTTGTCAGTCAGTGTCAGTGACACTTGTCAGCACGGGAAGATCTTTGTTGTTGGTTTATTTGTTTGGTTTTTTTGCTTATTAATTATTTGTTTCTTTTCCCTAGGCTGTCAACAGCTTGAACACAGAAACAGAGGCTTCTTTTCTGACTGATTTTCCATTTCTCTAGACACAGCATTACTACCTTACAGATCCTTTAATTTGAGAAAACATCTTCCATTCTAAAAATACATCAGTGCTTTTAGAAATACCTTGTTTTTCTAAAAGAATAATCCAGTAAAACCACAAAAAGTGATAGAGGAGAACAAGCCAATGTCTGTATTTCTCTCTACGAATCATAACATGAATTATTGAAATAAAATATTGTTTTTTATCAGAATAGGAATAATTACAGTTCTAGATGTGGTGGGTAAGAACCCACTGATGTCAAGAG
Source organism: Tympanuchus pallidicinctus (assembly GCF_026119805.1). Lineage (NCBI taxonomy): Eukaryota > Metazoa > Chordata > Aves > Galliformes > Phasianidae > Tympanuchus > Tympanuchus pallidicinctus. Next base: position 12,257,122 of record NW_026294747.1, read on the forward strand.
TTTGAAATCTAAGTTAAAAAATCTTTGGGAAAGGCTGCATATGAAGAGCTATGAACCAATAACATTTGGCACAGAGAAATTCAGAAGCAGAGCTCAGCAATGGGACCAGGTCTGATGAGGATCTTACTTTCTTCACCAGGCCTTCCTCCCTCTTTCAGGCTGTTTACTTTGCACTAGCTTGCAGAATAGGCTTTTTGAAACTATTTAGTAGTATTCATCACAGATGATAGCTCCATAATTTTGTGAAAAGCAACATCTGCTCACAAATAAACTGTGTGCACACGTGTAAGTGGATTTGTAAGAAGCAGTGCATATTCAAAAGAAGAGAAAACTGTTCTACCAATCCATTTGACATAATCCAGTGATCCAACTTCCAAACAGCCTTCTCAGGTGAAGAAGGGAAATATGGAATGTTCTCCAAACCCTTGGCTGATGATGATCTCTATGTCAGATTTCACTCTGACTTGACCCAGCAGAGCTTTGTGTATGTATCTCTGATGATATGGGTCTCCTAAGAGCTTTCTGGCTGTTTTCATCTGGTTTCACAAGAAATTTTGATGGAGTTCTGAGAGGCATAGAGTCTTACTGCAAAACCACAAGCTGGCTGAGATGCTTGGCTCAGCTCTGATGAAAATAGACTGAATTGTAAGATTTTAATGTGGCACCATGCCCGGGAAGTTTTACTCGGATTCTACTCTTAGAAAAAAAAACTCCATGTAATCCTTTGGCCAAGGGCTGCTTAAGACACTTTTGCAAGGTATTACAAAGTTAGCTCATCATGTTTAAGGGCAATTATTTGTCTTCTCCTGAGATCAGTTAAAGAAAATAATTTACTTTTTTCTTTATTCTGCTTTCTGTTTTGTACCCAGGGATCTACTGGGAAGTAGGACGAGAATTAACTGCATGTCACAGGGTCCCTGAAGGTCTCTTGTTCTTTGTAGAAAGAGAGCACTGATGGTCATGAGCTGTGATTTCATTCAGATTTGCACTACCAATATTAATCCTCTAGTCCTGAGTCACGTAGTTATAAAAAGAAGTAGTAACACTTCAAACTAACACATTTCATTTATTTGTATATTTTACAATTTCAAGTCATGAAGAGAAAACATTTTTTCTTCACTTCTATGGTACATTTTTCACGGATTGCTATTACAGAAAGATATCTATCTATAGGAGTCAGTCTCACTTTCAATCCTTGTTTCACTATCATGAAATTAAAAGCTACATTTACTCCAAACTGTAGCATAAAACTGCCTTAGGACAGTGGCTGATTGAAGAAAGCATCCCCATTTGGCCCCATTTCTAGGCTTGCTCTCAGCAGAGACCCAGCAGATGTCTGGGAATAGCATATCCTGGCTATGGATTCTGCTTCCACTGGTGTCCCACAGCTGTTGTCATCTCTGAGACATGAACTAGGAACAGGGATTCCAATCCTTCCCACCAGGTAACCAACAGAGCATGTGATAGAAAGACTAAGCAACGTGCTTAGTTATACAAGTCTAGGGAACTACTGACAGTCAATAGATAAGGCGACATGCTATTCTAAAATCTGCCTATTTAGATTCAGCAGTATATTTTTCCAGCATTTTAGATTTTCTATCTCTCTTCAGTCAGCACTCTGCTCATATCTTCACAGCCAGAGCAGCCTCAGAGTACAGGAATCTGGATTCCTACTCAGTGAAATACTATGGGGAGACACACTCTTGGAGCATATCTAATTCACTTGACAGTGCAAGATCAGAGCTCCTCCAAAGCCAACTCTCTGAAATGCAAATAGTGTGGATATTGCATCCTCAGTACCAACAGCTTAATAATGCGGATCTGTTCCTCCTTGCTTATGTACCAGTAGGGTGAGAAAGCCATGCACACAGCAGCCCTGATTTCACTGTATGAGTGGATCAGGAGATGTTATAATTATCAGTGGGGCAACTAAAGTCATTAGGTCTGAAAACAACTGGGACATTAATAATTTTATTTGCAAAGTGATGGAGCAAATATCTACAGTTCTCTGCAGTGACCTCATACTTCCCGGGGTATTATTCCACAGTTTCAAGACAAAAATAGTAGCTAAATTCAGCCATCCTCTACAAGACTGCCTTTGTGTTTGGACTTAAGTAGCACAGATTTAGTCAGTAGCTGTGGGATCAAATTGAGTTCTCTACGTCATAAAAGAGACAGAAATTTTGTTCTGAAACAAACCTTCACATGTTTCATTACTGGGCTGTAATTCAGAGCACGGGCTTTGATACTGTTAGATAAGTTAAGGGGAATAAGATCTTCCTTTGAGACTTTACACTTTTTTGTTTTACTTCTACAATTAATTTGTGACAGGAACACTGAACAGGTTTCCCTACCTACAGCAAAAGAAGGAAAAAATATTGGTAGCTCTTGGTGCAGACAAAGCAATAAGCCAGCCCTCCTTCAACAGCAGCAGGAAATATCATCATACACTTTCATGTCCTGATATCCTCTAAGTCCCTGTGGCAAGTTGAGGTGTCCTGTTCATGGGAGGCACCAGCAATAGAAAAGAACTCATAAAATTAATTGCAACAGTTAAGGAGACTTTTTGCTCGATCACAGATGTATACAAAAATGGATTTCGGAGAGCAAAGCAAGAAGGAGGCAATGAGAGATTCCATGATTTATCGGAGATGAGCTGGCTGTGAGAATGAGTCAAGAGTCAGGCAAAATGAAAGGGGTCAAGTATGAGAACAGACACATTCTGTGATGTTTAGAAGCAGCCACAAACTTTGGAAAATGACACAGCGTTATTGCAAAGCTACCCATAGATCAGATTTGTGACTGTCTTCCTGACTTCCGGATCAATAGCCTACGATGGATGTCAGGCATTAGATTCAGTTACCTGCAAATCAAAATGCTCCTCTCTGCAGAGAACGAAGTAATGAATGAAGCAGGACTAAGCTGTGCCTGTCTACCAAGATCCACATTTATCTATGGAGAGAGTGTTGTTCAGTCAGTAAAAGGCCATAGGGAGATTGTTACTTGCCTATGTGAAGACCTGTGTGCCTCTATCTTTTATAAAGAGATGTGTTTATGTGTAATGTTTCCTGTTTGACAGCAGCATTCAGTTCAGTCAGATTAAGCTTTTTGGCATCTGTTCCAGTTTATCTGGGGCAGGCAGAAAAGCAAACTAAAAAAACTGGAAGTTTTAAAAGTTTGACTTTGGACATTTCCTATTAGCTGCTGAGGAAATCTGTTATCATCTGGAAACACGTCAGCTATCCATAATGGTGATGGTATTCCAATATGATCCAGCCACACAGAGTTCATCTACGTATATGTTTGTGTGCATGCAAGTATTTACATATATGAGGACATTTTACCTATATCCTCCAAGACTTTGTAACAGCTGGTTTGCGTACCAATTAGTTTGAAACATTCCCAAGAGCAAGAGCTATTGGAATGTTTTTGAATAGCAATTTGGTTTCATGTCATGTTTATCAAGGGCTTTGAAATCTAGCCCAGATTTCACTGGACAGTTTGTCACATCCTGGACATCCCAGCTGCTTTCCAGCCTGCTGTTAGCTACAGAAGGAACTTGTTCACCAAATCAGATCGCTCTGTCAGGCTGCAGTTAGTTACTACCCAGGCCTCCAGGAGCAAACTGATGGTTAGCAAGTTCTCTTTGATTTTATTTTTTCACGCCAAGACAGTAATGGAGCACCAAAACTGCCTCCAAAGCCTTTACTTCAACCTATTGCTGGAAACTGGTTCCTGAAACCCTCTTTTACAGGATCAGCAGAGCAGTGAATGGCTTGTGAGCCCTCTGGAGTCTTAGCCCATTGAGTGAAATCCCATACCAGATAGCCACTTTGCCCAAATGTTCTAGCCTCAGTGTGTGGGTAAAGAAAGAATGTTAGATTATTTACTTACTTGCTCTTCTCTAATACTGCTCCAGACAGGGACCACAGTGCTCACATGACCAACATCCATAATTCACGTGTAAGGCCTCCCTAAGCTGAACTCATGGGACTACTGAAGGTGGGAAAACAATGCAGTAGAAAAGATGGAATACAGAGCAGCGAGATCTTAACAAGATGGTAGAACTGCATTATTCACCCAACTCAGCAGCAGACTGACAGGAAGGACAGGAGCAGCCCTACAGCACTGCACAGTGAATATATCAGCCAGGAGAAAAGTTCTCACTATTGAAACAGTCAGGAAAAATTACCTTTGCTGACAGAGGGGAAAAAAAACCTGCCAAAAACATCATCTCAGCAGGGAACACAGAGTAACAGGCAGGAGTTGATAAGTAAACAGACGTGCAGCCTGCAGTATCAAAACAAGGTGGCATTCTGCTCCTTTTGATGCTTGCCCACTGCCAGCTGTGAAATCTTCACACTGCTGCTTTTATGCTCCACAGCGTGACGTGAAGTCTCTGCAAAGCTCATATTCCCTGCACTTGTGATTCACCATGCAGCCTCTCATGCAGGGCCCCAACTTTCAGCAGTCATCATTTGCTCAAAATTTTCCTCTATCTTTTGCCACAAGAGGACTCCAATCTCTGTAAGCTCCCAGGAGCTGTTGATGCTTTTTCTAACTTCCCCAGAGACCCATTCTAGCAAACTTGCAATTAGGAGCCAGGTTTAGCAGTAGGTCTGTTTTTCAAAATGTAAAATGAGCAAACACGCTTAGCTCATATTTTTGGGCTCTGAACAGATGCAGTGTGTGATCTGCAAATGAGGAACTCCTGCTCTACCCAGCTATGGCATCAAATATTTTTGCTAAGGAACTTAGCACTGGAAAATGCACATGGATAAAGAGCAGTCTTTTTTGTGTCATTAATCATATGCAGCTGTGATGAAGTTTATGCCTGAAGATAAAGATTCACGTTTGATTTATTTTTTTGTAACTCATTTATTTTAAATCTTCCTGCTTCTTGTCTATCTGTATGTCATGGGCTTAGGGCAAGTATCTTGTGATGCTAACAGCCATTCATTGATGTCTGATTTATGTGGTTATGGCTGTGGAGATGTTGTACTAATTACAATGATATGAATAGGATTGCTCTCTCAATTTCCATTTTAATGGAGGCTAATAAATATATCACATGGCTCTTATGGTATGTAATAATCTTTCTAATCACAAGCAGGAGCTTGTAGAACTGTTGAAGATACATCGTGAGATACAGGAAAGCATAAAATGTGAGTCTTGTGGACATTACAAAATGGGTATTTGCATTTCTCACTGGTGGGGTCCCATGCCTTTGGGAGGAACAGCTCAGCAGTTGACCAAAGGTGGAGGATTTGAAGAGGAAAGAGTTGCAGTCATTCCCCAGAGTAAAAGGCAGGCTCCAGACCTGAGTGCACCAAGCAAGGTCTATTGCTTCAGCACACCTCTGTTTCCCTTTATTGCCACATTTAAACAGCTCTGATACAACACTGTCACACGCCTCTCAGGATTGTTGTAAAAATACACTTGATGTGATTTTTGTGTGCCCCAACTGTTAAGCTCTCTTGGTTGCGTTACTGGACTGGAGTAATACAGCAGAATCACTCTGATTTCACTCACCCAGCACTACAATTACAACGTATTATGCTTTGCTGGTTTTGTTACCCTTGCTTATGATAGAGTTCACATTACTTTACAAGCTCTCTTAGGACAGTTTTATTGCTGTGGTGAAAAATGTAAGTGTTGTGAACGCTGGAAAATGTCCTAAGAAATTACTGCAGCTGCAGACCCTCTAAAAGGAGGTTTGTTTTTTTTTTTTTTTGCAATGGAGAAATGAAGCCAAAAAGAACCTCAACTATAACTGCTGGGTGCATCTGAGAGCTTTTGTCAAAGAGTTATATCATATCTGGGGACATTGATGAATGACATTTAAGCAAAGGAGCTCAGGTGTTGTCAGCAAAGAGGCTGGTGCACATAGCAAACCCCAGCCCAAACACCAGGTAAATGCCTGCACAGTGGGGCTGTGAGCTCAGTAACCCACAGCTGCTGGGGTTTTCTGGGTAGCTCAGGTTTGTGTGCATGAGCAGCACAAGCATAGCAGTCATAACCAGCACAGATCAAGCAGATGTCTTGCCTTCTGAATAGCTGTTACCCAAATAGGCACTAGAGGGCTGTGGAAAATAGCATTTAAATATAGTAGTGCTTGCATTGTTCGTTTTCCACACTTTCCTGTGTGGGGTTTATAAAGGAGAGTATGGGTCCAGGTCTTGTCTGTGGCAGTCATCCAAAGGGAATTGATGGATGCAACTCTTCTTGTTCAATGCAGAGTCTGAGGACCCATCTGGTGCAAAGTCTGAAAGAACAGCAAATCCAATTTCAGGGCTCCCTGGACCACATCAGAAATGACATGACCACGTGATGCAAAGCATCAGTCTGATGCAAATTTACTCTGATGGTTCCATTTTACGTGAAAAATATTAACAGTTTCACCAGTGAGTATTTTGCTTTGATTATTCACACCATTAATGTCACATGCACTGGCCCAGAGCACAGAGGAAAACATTTAGTGTGTGCCTTTTTAGGCCCTCTACCTGTTTTGACAGGAGCGCTTCTGCATGCTCAGTCTTATCAGATGAGTTCTGCGCAGTAATTTGGCAGTGGAATGGTGAAATAATCACGGAATGATTGCCTGAGAAGAAAATACTTTACTGGAAAGCTTTAGCCAAAAGCTTCCTCTGGCGCTGCTGGACCGTGCCCTATTATGCAGTACAGGAATACCCTGCAATCTTGGTGAGGATTAAGTCAAAATCCTCACCAACCTAAAGGCAGCTGGAATCATCATAGAGCTCTACGCCTTGCAGATCATGGCAGAAATCTCTACGAATGCACGTGAATTTAATAATTACCTACCTATGCAAGTGATGCTGGGGCTTATTTAATAGGAAGAAAAAGGCCGTGGGAGCTCTTGAATAGTAGAGACTGTGGTAATGTTATCGATTTGTTACTCTTTGTGAGACTTAGCTGTGTGCTGCTGTTTTTCTCTCTTATCCACCATCTAGAAAAGTGCTGTCAGAGCCCAGGGGCTGAGACCCCACATGAGGTGCTGCGTGCTTTGCTGTGGGTGGGAATGTGGCCCAGAGGGTGAGGGTGCTTGCTACTCCACCTGTAGTGTCCTATGTGGGCGTGTTTTGCAGGGCACTGGGCTATTCCAAGTTTGCATAATCACTGACAGCAACTTTAGCATGCTTGATCTGTTTATGGTCTAGTTTATGATCTGTTTATAGTCTTATCTTGCACTAGATCTTCAAGGAAAGAGTACAGACAGATGCTGCTCCTGCATTTTGATCCCTTCCCAGCCAGGCATGGCGCATGTTGCTCTTCATCCCGCTGGGCTCAGTAAATAACTGCCTTTACTAAGTAACATCAGCTACATGGGCACGAGTGGCGCGGAATGAACTCTCATAGTCTGATTGCAGTTGACTGGAGGCTGTGGATGAGGGAAACTTTCCTCATTCAAGCTGAGATTATTGTTTTGGAGGAATTTTGATTTTCTTAAATCTGTGAGTGAGTGGCTGCTCTTTAGAGTGGAAACTGCTTTGCTGCACAGCATGAGGAGCCCCGTGGGTCTGGGCCTTGGCTTTGAGGATGTGTGCTAGAGAGAAAAAGGATCTGCCTTTTCCTGCTAAGGGTGGGGAAGTGGGGCACTTCAGACATCTGGTTCAGCACTTCTAGTTTCAGAAGCGTGAGCCTGAGCTTTACATCACACTTTGATGTAAATGGGTGACTCGGGCTTGGGGATGAAAGTCAGACACACATATTGGTCACTTTATCCCTTCATGTGATTTTGGCTTCAGAAAGTTGGGCGTCTTTTAACTCTGCCACTACCAAGGTTCCAGGTGGATGCTTGGCTTTATCTTCTTCACGGCGGTGGAGGAGGTGTGAAGTTCTGCCTCAGCTCCCGCCCTGGTCCAGCTCCGACCCGTGGGGTTTGTGAGGAGCAGGAGAGACAGGGGCAGTCAAACGCGTGGGGCTGTGCCACACTGTGATCACCGCGTTGCACCGGATCCCCCGTCAAGTCCTGCCTCCCTCGGGGGGCTGAGACCAGTGCCGACAGGGCCGTCATCCTCGTCTGGAGGAGCTCGGGGCTCCGCTTGCCGCGGGGCTGATCGTTTCGCTCTGCATGCACGCGTGAAGCCGGGAGCGCGCCCGCCTCCGTGTCAGGGCTGCACATCGCCTGGGCGCTTCGAGTCACGGCGTCGGAGGAGGAGGATGGCCGGATGCTGAGACCAAGCGCTCCTGCAGCTGGAGGGCTTCGGCGTGGCCGTTCTTGCAGGTTGGCTTTTCTGTTACCTTATACGCAGAGTCGGCACACCCCAACCGCGGCTGGCTGCTTTCCTGGGGGTGCGTGTGCTTCCTTGCCACTCAGAGCTTTTTGTTTTGTTTATTTACTTCGGCTCTCGCTTTGGCTTCAGCCTTTCGCTGTGTTGGAGAGAAGAAAGAGCCACGCTGGGGGGGAAGGAGGCTAGCCAGAAGCCCCGACCCCCGCTCCGCGCCGATCCCGCCCGCATTTTGCACGCTTCCTCTCTTTTTTCCTCCTTTTTTGTTTCCCCTCCCCTTCTATTTTTTCCTCTCTTCCCCCCCTTTTCTTCCCTCCCTCCCTAGCGTGGTTGGATCAGTCTTTTGGTATTTCCTGCCGCCGCCTCTCCGACCAGCTGTCCGGCCGCGGCCCGTAGCTCCGTGCGGCTCCGTGCGGCTCCGCGGGGCCCACGCGTGCCCTCGGCCGCAGCCCACGCTTTGCGGTCCGGCGGCGATGCGGGCGGCGTGGCGGGGCGCGGCGTGCTGAAGGCGGCGCCGCTCGGGGCCCGGCTCGCCCCGGCCAGGTAAGGAGCTCCGGATCTCTCACCTCCGGCTCATAGCTTGGCTGCCTCGCAGCCTCTGCCCCCAAACAGCCAGCAACCCCCAGACAATCTCTAAAAAGAACCCTCGACGCAGACAGGCTGCTTATTTTTCAGCAGAACGCGATACCCCACTGCCTGTATGAGCAAAGTGATTGCTGTTTGAGGCTGAGCTCTGGGGGCTCCTAGAAGGTAATGCGCTGTTGTGCTTTGTGTCTGGGCTGTAGAAGCAAAGGCGTTTGCTGTTTGTGATCCATGTCGGGGTTGAGGGGTGTCTCCGTGCAGCACAGGCGTGGCAGGGCTGGGTGGAGGTGTGTGGCTGCATGGTATGGGGTGAGTTTTGAAGGTGACGTAGCTGGTATGGATATGGACACGTCTGGTCGGTGGGCCCATCTTTAATGGACTTATTCCAAGGTGGTAAGGAAACAGTTGGGTGACTGTCTCGGCTGATATTGCTTATGTGCCAATGAGGCTAGTAATTACCTTTAGGTACGTGTGTAGACTGGGGACCGTATGTGCTGTTGTCTGAAGACCAGGTAGACTGTAGATCGGAGTTTCAAGATGTTTTTAGCTTGAACCAAATGAAGTGAGGAGTGTTCCTGGAGAACAATATGTGTAAGCACATACTTAGCTGTCTGGTGGATCAGCAACCGTGTTTTTCAAGTGCTGCACAAACCTATAGTGCAGTAGTGAGAAACCATTGTTTAAAATAACGAGGAGGGAGGTTATGCCTTTAAGCTGTATAGTTACCTTCTTGCTTCATCTAGCTACGATAGTATCTTTCTTGTCAAAATACTCCTTCCCTCTCTGCAGGGTCTGTACAGCAGTGAGCAGCTGCCACACTGTGTACGTCCCCAGCTGCCAACTGTCCTCCTTGGTGGCAGGTTTCCCCAAGGGGGTGCAGGACAGAGAGGGAGGTGAGCCCTCAGACACTCACCAGCTTCTCTCTGCAGGTGGTCAGCTTTCTTGATGCAAGAGTGGCAGGTGCCCCTGAGCCAGGTGAGGAGGGCACAGCTGAGCTGGCTCAGGAGATGGGGCAGCCAGGGGGTGTGCTCAGACACCTGGGCTTACTTTGTGCTACTGCTGATTGAGGCAGGGATGGCAATTTCTTGATTCAAGGGGAAAAACATGCCAGGCCTTAGTCCTGCCTGCAGCCTGTTCTGGTCTGAAGTAGGCAGTGTAAATCTGAGGAATGATTTAATCATGCTGTTGCAGGGATATAACTGAAAGGAGGATTTACTGCTGTAATCTTTCCATGGGACTTAATTTAATTTCCCTATGCATTATTGCAACACTGATTCATCAGGTGAGTGGGAGGGAGGCTTGTACAGTACAGGTGGTTCAGTTTCCATTACTGGGTTAGGTATTTAGCTTGGGTTCAGGTATTTCACCTTAGCGAGGTGCTTTTGTGTCTCCAGCAAGAGAAAAAGGGCTCTGTGTCCAGTGCAGCACTGCAGCTGGGAGTCTCAGATGCCTCTAGGGAAAGGCTGTTCCCACAGTCTGTAATGGACAGTGTCTGGAGCATCGCGTGCTACATTCAGATCACAGCTCAGACTTGATTTGCTCACAGTATGTTTGTAGATCATAGAAATTTTAGTTATGCCAGTCTGAATTGGGTTAGCCATGCCACATGTCTAAGCAACCTGTTGTCCTCAGGCAGCCACTGAGAGACTGTCACTGGTGCAGAAGGTTGCTTAGGACTGGGTCAGGGGCTTAAGAGGCAAAACTTAGACTGCTGTGAAGCATGTCAGCTGCTCACAGCCATGGAGCACAGAGCTCCCTCTGCAGCTGCATGGATTTGTGGAATTCAGGAAAAAGCTGCATTTAGTATTTCTTCTCCTGGCCTGCCTGCCTTTGGAACGTTAATAGTACAGTGCTTTCTCAGTCAGAAATGCCACTCCTCACACCTCCATGCTTCAATGGAAGATGTCTCTGGCAGCACGCTGTAGGTGTTTGTGCATTCCCACCATGATTTCTAAGGTGAAGGAAACACAAGCAGCAGCTCAGGGAATGGGCACAGACAATCCGAATGCCAAATACGTGTTGGTTTCAGCAGGAGTGAAAGGGACCTGCTCTGCCAGCCTGTCTCAGCCTGGGGCTGGGCTTGCTTACTCCTCATTTCAGATTTCTGACTTGCTGCTGGCATTTGTGCTGTGCTTTGCAGAGCACCAGGCAGTGGAAACCAGGCAGACTCATCCAGGTACTGCTGCTGCATGTGGAGCTCACGGCTCTGCTTGTGGAGCAGTGTGATTGCATTTAACTATACTGGGTTGTGCCTAAATAACAGGTTCTGACCTTCTCAGTGCCGCGGTTTGTGCTGGCTGTGTGAGGAGGAAGGAGGCAACCATCCTGAAAAACAGCCTTTGATAAGCAGCTGCTGAGCCTCTGTAGAGAGCTGGGGAGCAATGTTTGCCCTGCCCAGGTCTTCCCGAAATAAGCTGCTGAGGACTCGGTCTCAGATCCCAAGTGCAGCAGTTCTCCTCAGACCTGGCTACACACTGCCCTCATTTTGCAGCCTCTTGGAAGGCAAGAGGCATTGTACCTGCTTGCCTTCTCCAGTGCAGCGTTCATTGGTTACTCTTCAAGAGCAATTTTCCAGCCTGTAAAATCTATTACCCATGTGCTTCTGCTGTGATGCTAATTGGACACAGCACATCTTTGCATGCTGTATATTTTAAGCCAGCCTTCAAATAGTAGCAGCTCTGCCATTCCTCGCTGAAGTGCCTCTGCCCACTGCTTCTTACTGGAGGTGGCTGGAGAAAAAATGGATTTGTTGATGCTCTCTGCCAAGCGTGTCGATCAGGTGAGCCTGGGAGTAGCAAAAAGTTCTTGAAGTAATGTCTGCTTGTCAGGAGTATTATCACTGAGGGACTCTAAAGGTGAGACTACTTCACGAGTTCACTAATTTCCACACTCCTGAACTGAGCACTGTTTCAAAATCTAGGGGCTTTTTGCTTGCTTTAGGCTGTACGTACTGTGTCTAATACAAAAAGACTGTGGGGTCAGAGGTGGATATTCTGCAAAATGGGTAGCAGCTGACAGCAGACTGATGAAAGTTACTCTTAAATGGTTTCTCTTGATCACAAAAGGACAGAAATGGGAAAAGAGGGCTTATTTTCAAGTCAGAATAGTCCAGCTACTTGTGGTTGGATTTGCAACCTAGAGGAACATCTCAGACCTATTTCTTGTTCTGTAACCTCAGCTAGCGCTGTTGTTCTCATAGAGCTGCAGTTGGAATTGTGCCATTGTCTCCTTTATGCTCCTTTTGTACCAAAGGACTGTTAGATGCATAAATCAAACCACTGGATTGGAAAGGCTTCTCTCGTTGCTTATAGGTGTGTTGCTGGGCTTTCTGCCTGATGGTGTGTCACAGGTAGCTGTGTCTCAGGCCAACCTCTGTAACCCTGGTATGCTGGCAGTCTTGATACATTCCTGAGTGAGCTTTGTTAAACTCCTTGCCTGGGCTGTGTGAATTTGGATGTCTTTGCAAAGTTGTTACTATTTTTATGATTACGTTTTTAACATCAAATCTTTTGACTAAAACCAAGAGAGAAACACCCGGGTTCTCAGTAAGCCAGGATGCGTGTTGCTCTTGGAGCAAGTCTGCCTGCATCGTCCTGCCTCATCTGTCAGCAAACCCATCAATGCGAAATTGTGCCTCCAAGGAATAACGTAGTGGCAATTCTGTGTGTATTCCTCAAATGTGGTGCTATCATCCCAAAGGATACTCTGTCAAAACCGATCAGCAAAGGCTAGGATAAAAGCAGACCTGATACTTGTCTTCCTAAGACAGGGGAGAGAAGCACTGAGAGATGAAATATCTCATTTTGTGGTGTTGAGTGGAAAGCTTGAATGTGAAGTTTGCTCTTCTGCATTCCAGCCCAACATTTCAAGCACAAAAGCTGGGTCTTACTAGCTCCTCAGTTTTCTCACAGCAAAAACATGAAGCTGTTCTAAAAGGTACTTTTAACTTCCCTGACAATGCAGTTTGTTCCAGACAAGTGCTCATGTGGTGCTTCTCCTTCCCACCTTCAGTGTGCAGAGACAGTTTGGCTTTTGTTACTTGCATTGTTTGATGTCAGTTAAGAGTGCAAAACTTACACCAGCGTACCACTGCTTGATTGTTTTGTTTTCTTCAGATCATAATTATGGGGAATTCTTTCCTTGCAGTGAACAATTGCCATGTTCCATTGAGAAGAGGAAGGGAACTCTGCTATGTAGCATGGTGTGGGTTGCTAATGCTCACTGTGGGTAATCTTGGCAGAAGAAAAAGGAAAAGAAAAAGAAAAAAAAACCCAACTATTTTGGTGTGTTTTAATATGATTTTCAGCATCAGGAGAGAAGCACTTTTGTGTAGTAGAGGGACGTGATGAGGCTTTTTGACAATTTATCAAACATCACACCGTTTGCTCAGGGAGTCACCGCTGGCTCATCTGTAAAATCCCTGGAAGTCGAATGTGAAATTGCCACTGGGATTAATGCTGGGCCTGTGGGGTTTATTCTGGTAAGCTCCTGGCATGGCTGCAAATAGATGAGATTTACATTTTATGAAATGAATCTTTCTGCTGCTTCTTGCTGTGCTGCTTTGAATAGAAGCTCAGACAATGCTGCAAGCCTGATAGTCGCTGATACAGTGAGTGTTTTTTTCCCCCTTACCTTACTGAGGAAAGAAATCTGGATTTTCAGATCACTTCGTGACCTTTTTTCTGTATGTGGGTCAAAGATAGTTCAAGTCTGAGAAATATCAGTGTTTTTTCCCCATAAAGTAGTAAATCCTCACTTGGATTATGAGGGCATTCTGCGAACACTGAATGCTCTGTACCTACAGCAGCACTAGTGGGCAAGGCAGTAAAACAAGGTGTCTTCCATGGTACTCCCTATTATCAGCCTGGAGAAGGGCACAGATGTGTTTGGCATGAAATAAACCATCTTTGTGCTTTTAAGCTGGGTTTAAAAACACTGTCTTTTAATGTCTGTTAATTTGATCCATCCTCCTTGTCTTTCTCTTTGTCCCACTGTGAAAAGAATATGTAATTTGAAAAAATATATACATATATAAATGGGTTGTTTTGGGATTTTGTTTTTTAGCTCAGGGTTGATGAATGCAAAACAGGACCCATGTTGCTGGTGTGACTGATGATACACACACAGGTTCTGTTGCTTATAATTACTCTTCTGTTATCACCTGAAATTCTCTCTGGACTGCAGGCTGTGGAAGCACACTGCAGTACCCTCTCCTCATTTGTTCATACACCTGTGCACTGCAGCAGACTCCAGCAGCTCTACCTGAACAGGGCTAGAGGCTGCGTAAACCAAGCCTGAGTTATGAGTTAGTATTCAAGTTCTGGCTTGTAGAACCTCAGCATAGGTGCTGCAAGCTTGCTCTTCGAAGAGGGTGGGGTATGCTGCAAAGCCAGGAGGATGCCATAGCCATGAGCACATCTGAGAAGTGTGGCAGTGTTTCCTGCCCACAAATGCCCCTGATAAAGTATGTGGCCATGGGTATGTCACATTGCCTCCACGTGCCTTTTTTGTCTTTTTTTGTCTTGGCTCGTGTCTGCTTGGATTACAGGTTCCTTGGTCTGCATTCTGCAAGTTCACACCATGTGGCAGTGTGGCCTTGGCTTTGGCTAGGCTATTCTGTAATATAAATGAGACCCTTCTCATAGTGTCAGCAAGATACTGGGTATTAACTCCAAAGGAGAAAGGAGTGGCTGCAGCAGTGCCACTTTCTTTTTCTTCTCTCCTCGTGAGGAAATAAAAGGGAGATATAGACCAGGTGAGAGACACTGAACAACCAGCTGTGACTCAGAAGTCATTTAACCCAAATAATCCCTATGGTGCTAAAGATTATTTTCCCACAAGTGTCCAGTATGTTGCCCTCTGCTGTAAAGCTGTCATCATCTGACTTTATTGCATTAATATCAACCTTGCTGTGACCAACAACATCTGTGGTTAGCAGAAAGCAGTTTTAATGCCTGCTACTAATTATTGGTAATGTTCTCTCAATTGTTGAACAGAGAGATGATAAATATACTTCCTACTTAACATTTTATTCCCTACGTCTGGAATGCTTGCACCATGTTAAAATTCTAATATCAATTCAAATATTACAATCTAGCATTTATTATTCATGAGAACACAAACTGACCATACTGAGATGTATCTACCTTTCTTGGGTACCTCTTGCAGATGTGTTGCCTATTTCCACCCTCACCCACCTCCCCCTGGGTAATAGCGTAGAAATTAATTGCTTTAAACAGACTGTGCTTCCAGAAATCTCTGCTTGCAATTTTCAGTCTCCCGTGCTACAGATATACATAGGAGTGAAATTCGTATCTGCAATTTGTCCTCACGAATGAAATCACGTTGACTGTAATAGGACTACTCTAAACAGGAACTTTTTTGCTTAGGTCAGTTTTTGGAATATCCAGTTCTTCAAGCTTTTACCACTTATCATATGTTTCTTAGGTGACATGTAAACGCACACGGCTTTTTACCTGGTGCCCTTCTGGCTTCCCTGATTTCATCTCCCATGCTGTATTTGACATCCTCAACCCCTTGAAGTGAATGTGTTTTTTTCCACTTGACTTCATGGCAGCCAGCTGCTTTTGTTCTGTGTCTCTCACATGTCAGCAGTACATCTCTAGCCAGAGCTAATTTTGCTGAAAGGACAAAGGCAATTGTTTGCTGTATTTACTGAAATGCAAATCCTCATATTAAAAATAAATAATATATGAAAGAACAGAGAATTGGTGTTCAAGTGTTTCAGTACTGCCAGGGTCACTGTGCTGCCACTGAGAGTCTACCATTTTCCTTTGGAGATGTGGTATTGAATTTGGAAATAGAATTTAAGCAAATTTCAGTTTAATAACTCACTCTTCTGCTCCCTGAGTAGATACAAACTCCCATTGTTTAATAGCTTTTAACTGACAGTTTTGTAGAGGTAATATAATAGCTCTGGTAAAATAAGATTTTTTCTGAACACGATTTAATTTGCTCTAATTACATTAAGTGCTAAATTGAAAGGAGCTTCTCTAGTTAAGATAAGGATAATGAGTAGTTGTGTGGTATTACCATAGCCATGGCAGGGAGAGAGATTTAAGTATTGTTTCAGCTGAAACCCTGCACCAACATGGTCCTTAATAACTTAGTTTTCCCAGTTCAGAGCTGTCTCCTAGGCCTTGCTAGAAGACCTTGCTGCTATTTGTATCTCAGGGCTGCAGCAGTTTGTGGGAGGAACTACAGACGTTCCCAGTGAAATGGCAGTGGGTACAGAGTGAAGAACCAGAGGCAGCTCCACGGCGAGCCTGGAGCGAGGTGAGCAGGGGCACTGTGCAGGGTGCTGCTGCTGCAGGAGTCAGCTCAGACAGTGCTGTATTGTAGCACGGCTCCTTACAGGCTTCTGTCTCTCCTTACTTTGCCTGTGCTGCAGAGCGAGGTGTAGCTCACTGCTATGTTCTGCTTGGAGCTGCTGTTACAAACCCTGCTTCTCCCTGTGCGTGGAAGTAATTTATTTGAAGCAAGTCTTCACTGGGTCTAAAGGAGTTGAAGCTGTCAAGATGAAGCCTCAGTGAGTTCTCTTGCTAATTCACCTCTGCACCACAGGGTCCTGGCCACCACTTTTCTGCAGCCTTCCCTCTGCTTGCTCCTGTTGCTCTTCTCCTCGGAGCGCTGCCAGGCTGATCCACAGGGACTTGTCCTATATGTGTACTTGTCTTCTGGGAGCTGCACTCAGGCTATTCCCTTACCTCTCCAAGTCTATCAGGAGCGCACATGATGGTACTTGACATTTCTGCTCTGAGCTGGATGCGAACCAGTCATTCTCAGGGGAGAGGTGGAGTGGGAATTGCATCCTTGAGCACTCCAACCCCTCATCTAAAAGGCATTAAGCAACACAGGACTTTTTTGCCTCTTTCAACAGAGGATCTGCGTCAGCCTACTTGATTCAGAAAGTTGAATATTTTGAGTACCAGAAGTTCACACCCTGGGTCCAAATAGCTTGGTCTGAACATGAGAGCTTTACACAGTGAATGTAGCTGTGCTACTCGCTACTAGTGTGCTTCTAGGTGGGTTAGAAGTGTTCGTGAGACATATTTTCATCTCTCTCTTCTCTCAGTGATTTTGTACTTCTGGATACAGGCTGAGACAATGGAAGTAGGACAGTTTTTGTGATTGAAGTGTTTGGCTTTGCATTCAGGTTGTTCTTAGCTCTGTCATGGACACTGTGTAGCTCTGGGGAGATAATTTGCATCCCTGTATCTCTGCACTGGAAAAAATGATGAATGCCAAGTCAGTTTTGGAGTGGTGGTTTTTTTTATATTTTCCTGTTCTGCTCACCTACAGGACAGGACCTGAATAGAGTCTGATTTCTTTTCTAGGTTTTTTGGCCTTGTCTGACCATTCTGTTTAAGGCAGAGAATGCTTGTTTACTTTCTAGACAGAGCTGAAGATTTCCCACTAGCTTTATCTTTTATTTTATTTCCCCACTGCTGCTTTAGTTATTCTCTTTGCTTTCATTTAACATCAAGTAAAAATTAAATGTTGAGTTAAATACTGTAGCTCTTAATAATGTTTCTAACGTGATTGGAACTGCACATATAGATGATGCCTGCAGGAAGCCTGGAATTATGCAGTATTATTTTTAATGGGCAGCCCTACTGTGCTATAAGCCATTGGCTCAGTGAGTCTCTGAGACAAACTACAGATGAGAGACTTCCAATATTATAAATATTATACCATTTAGTTCTGAGCATCTGTAAAAGAAACAGTATATGAAATTACATTAAAAAATATATTTTTCAGAAGTTAGGAAATTTTTCTTCATGATTTTGGAAAAGGACCTTGGAATAATTAAAGAGGAGAATAAGCGTAGTCTTTAGAGGCTGGAAACATTCACCAAGCAGCACAAGCTGTCACCACAGGCTGCCGTGCTGCTTGCTTACAGTGCAGAGAGGTGCAGCACTCAGGAAACTGGAGAAGGACAGCGTGGTGCTTGGAGAGGTCTTCTGCGGTGTGCTTGGATGGTGGCTAAGTGGGTTCACATTGGAAGGCAGCAGTTTGTATTTTGGACTCTTAATATTTTTTTTTTCTTCTTAAAGAGACAGGATTATCAACCCTATTGATCTTATTTGATTTTATCTGCAAGCTACAGTGTTTTAGCCTGGGATTCTTACCTCGAATTTAGTAACCTACGTATCTTAGACATGCAGTGCATTTTAATATCTGCTGGCAATTCTTTTACACTCTTCAGTAAAGTATGTGAAGGATAATTATCTTTACAATGTGCTTTTTCTCTCAATCCAGCTTGCTTTTCCAGCTTTGACATTTTGTCTCTAAGGAATTGCAGTCTATGATCAGGTGATGCTTTAAGTGTCTTTGATTAAGTAAGTGGGTTTAACGTCTTCAACTTCTTAGTGCAGTTGATTTAAGACCTGAAGACAGCCTTGTGTTTTCTGGGGGGTCTTTTCCAATTTTTCATGGTGGTGTATTTCACTCACAGACAGCATGTACTATGCCAGCAGTGGTCTTGCAGCTGCCACATACAGAAGGTTGCTTTCTTGCTTGTACTTGGTTTCTTTTCCCAGAAACCAAGGCTTGCAGAAGCTGTGCCAATCATGCTCACCTGCGGTACTTCATTCAGTGCTCTGACTCCATCAGTAATCTGTAATTCTTTGTAAATCAGAATTGTTTTGGAAAACAAAGGTATATGTCTGAACACAGAGGAGGGGGGTGTTGGGTCTGATATGCAGCAAGGTTATTTATCATAGATTGTGCTCCCTGCAATTTAATAATCTGTTGACATCTTGCCAATAATAAAAAGGTGGAGGGAAAAAGTTACTTCCTACAAATCATAGCATTTGATTGTTCTTATTAAAGGGAGCATGCTTCCTTGGAATGCAATTTCAGCCATCTACAGCTCTGTGAAAGATGAATTACTACCAGCTGCATGGAAATTAGAGCATCCCAGACATGCTCTGTATGCTGCTGATATACAGAGCAGTGTGTGGGGAAGATGCTAGAAAGGAACTTCTTGAATACTGAATAAAATAGGAAAAGAAATGATCAGAAATTGGTGCTTGGAAAATGAGATTACACTGACTTAAGATCATTCAGATTTTCTTTCTGCCTCCTGCTCCACTACGTATTACAACTTAATTTTTTGCAATGGTTGTCCATTTTACCTATCAAGTATCTGCTGTCTGAGGTACAGTAACTCAGTGACACGCAAAGCTGCGTCTTTTTTACTTTGCTCCCAGCCTTCCCTATTGATTCTTTTATTTGAGGTGCCTCAGTTTGAAACTTGTAATCCCTGAAGTCCGTTCCCTCTGCCTGCAGAGTATCTCTGTTGAAGGCATAGCTGTGGCTTGAATCCAGCAGCAGTGGGGCAGAGGATGAGTGTGCAGCCTGTAGGCACAAGTATTGGCTGCTGTTAGGGCTGGTGTGGGTGCATGCCAGCTTGAAGAGAGCCCCCAGCTCTGCACAGGGTTACTGCTTGTGTGGGAGGCAGGTGCTTGTGGTGGGCTGCCCAGTGCTGGTGCTGTGAAGTCATGGAGTTCTGTTGTTTTACACAAAGGTGTGGGGCAGCTGCTATGTTTTCCTTAAAGGAAATGAATAAAAGGATCTTAGAGGAGAGTGCTGGCTTGCTTCTCTTACAATGCAGTATTTGCTGCTCCCTCTCCTTAAACGTCTGTAGAGATTCTTTAAGAAGACATGCCTAGAAAGCTGAATGGTAACAATCATATAGCTCCAATAGACAGAGGAATTGTGTGCTCTAGTTCATACTGCCAAACTACCTCAAAATGAATTTAAATGCAGATACTCTTGAAAAAGGGAGGGTAGAATGGACTGCACTGGGGAAATAGAATGCATAGTCTTTGATAGAGCCAACTTTTTTTAGCCTTCCACAATGCCATTTCCTGAAAGTTCAGTGGGCAGAAGCTGCTTTATTTAGCTGCCCAAGAATTCAGTATATTAATTGTTGTTGGACACAAGCCAGATCCAGTTGAATTTCTTCCAAAAAGTACTATTTTTGCATCTTGCATGAGTTTAGTGAATGCATTTTTTGGCCAACTCAGTGGATTTTACTTTTTTTGCAGAGCACTGTCAAAGAACAACACAGTATGTCTTGGGTTGGAAGGGACTTGCATTATAAAATGCTGAGGTGTGCTGCAGTGAGCCACTGGCTGTGCAAGGGCTGAAGGAGTGCTTCCATCTTCCTGCCATCCTACAGGATATGGAGAGTCACATTCACTATTGCTTTTCTACACTCTTATGTTTAAATGTATTTTGAAAGCTTATAATTCTTGTGCAGAATAACACAGTGCATTCTTCGATTGGCTTTTTATGAAGCATGTTAGGATTCTTTACCCAGCAAATTTGTGTAGGATACTTAGCAGACTTATTAGGAAACCCTTAAGAGTTTACATATTTAGTACAATAAACCGAAGATTTTTGTTCTTTAAAGTATCCTTTTCCTAAAGATGACTTGCATTTGGAGGTTAGTTCTCCAAATAATCTTATTTTTTTCCCCTAAGAAAGGATGCAGGTGTTTGGTTTTGTTTTGTTTTTTGTTTGTTTGTTTGTTTGTTTTTCATGAAAGCATCGGGTTTTGCTTTTCAGGCTTGTGTTTCACACAAAATAGTTATTCCCACCCCTAAATTATTTGGCTAGCACTGTATTTAGGCAGGCTGAGAGATTAAGGTGGAAGCTCTGAATGAGACTGGAGGAATGGTCCTAACTTCAGCTCAGTGGAAGGGTGCTGATGGGCAGGGTGCTCGGGGCCAATCGTGTTGTGCAATGCTTGTGTGCACACGGTGGTGTTATCCTTATTACAAGTCTGGCTGATTGATGATCCACTTCTCCCGAATCACATACTGGTGTTATCTCATGCTGGGAGTTTCTGTGGCTCGTCTCCACCCTAGGTTAAAACTGGATTTAATTAGCAGTTTCTGGAAAGTGGGGAGGGAAAAGTACAGCATGGACTGCCACTGTGTTTTTATTTGCAGTCATTTTAGTTGGCCTCTTGCTATTTTCCCTACATCTTCATAGACTTTGGCTAGACTGTTAACAGCAACAAAGCAATCAGCCTGTGTTTTTCACAAACTTAATTCAAGAAAATATCTCCCACTTCTTTTTGGGAGGAAAAAGTTGTTATGCAAACATCAGAGGTTATCTCAGTGGTCACAGGAAAGAAAAATGGGGTCACAGAAAAGGAAGGGAGGGTAATAACACAGCGCTTGAAATACTTTTGTTTTCATTCAGGTATTTTTAGCTAATGGTCTTTTTTTTTTCCCCCCTTTTAAATGAGATGATGTGTTGCTGTGCCAAAGCCAGAAACTACCACAGTAAATGTTTGTCCCAGGGCAAAAAGTATCAGTTGATGTTGAGGCATTCAGCAACTGCTGGTTAAGGTGATACTGACAAAACATAAAGAAGGCTTCAGCAACTTTCATTATTACTAATGATAAAATCCAAGATAAAACCTGCAGCCACAGTTAAATCAAGGTCTCATCTATCAGCCTTGCAACATTCTGGAGCCTTTGCTTATTTTCCAGAGCTATCATGCTGCTGTTCCTGACCCCCCCTTACCTTGATACAGTCCTTCCCAGGAGAGATGGTCTAAATACTTTCAAAGAAAGTGATTATGTATTTCTAGCATTTTCTTTAGCTCAAATGGTTCTTTCTACGTATCAGTCAAAACCTCACTGAAATCCTGAGGGGAAAAAAACAAATAGGAACAGGAATTATTAAATCAAACCTTTGAGTTGTACATTGAACAACTTTAACATGTGAAGTCGTTATCTTTACACGTGCTTGGGCTTTTATTTTGGTCTTGTTTTCTCTGAGCCCCCCGTGTTTCACAGGCTGACAGTGTGATGCAAAGGAGCTTGAGTTCAGTGAGGACCTGCTATATTTGTAGGTGCAAACAGAATTGATGCTTTGAGATCCAGCTATGCTGCCTGAAGCTATGATGCCCAATTCCAAACCCTGAGATATCTGTGCAGCTGGGATTTTGGCTTGTGGTGTTGCTCCATGTAGGTCTGGCTCCTTCAGTCCCAGCCCTAACATCTCCTTGGCCAACAGAGGGGCTGGTGTGGCTGTGCCTCTGGAGGTGCTGGTCTACAGCACCTGGAGCTGTACCCTAGCTCTGGCTTGCAGCAGTTCTTACAGACTGGCTAGCAATTCAGTGGTCTGAATTGGTATTTGTAAGAAAATTGTCTTTACGGGAGGATCTTCTTCATCTTGGCCATCTCCGAAGTTGCTTGAGGAACCGCACTGCTTTACTTCTGGTAGTTTTCTAGTTAGGATCTCAGAGAACACTTAAGGAGTTGGTGGCAGTGCTGCAAGCACATCTGAAAGCGTATCCTTATGGGAAAATTAATTTGTTTTTTACTTGCATGTTTTTCCTCCTTTTTTGTCTTTTTAAATATTTGCTAATTGCATCTCTGCTGGAACAAGAATTGGAGGTGAACAAGCTCTTTATTAGGCATTTCTAAGCTTCCCACTAGGGAAGAGAAGAACTGCCCTATAAGCATAAAATGCTGGAAAGTGTGTGTGAAACAGGGATAGAGAATTTCTCCCTGTCTCCCCCAGGGCATGCAGGGCTCCAGCACTTCATAGTGTCATCTTCTGCCCACTTTGGGGCAGTGAAACATCTGATCAGGCTTGCACACAGCAAGGCAGTTTTTTTTTCCATATCTCTACCTTCTCTGACAGACCCTGCCTCGAAAATTACTGGAGGCAACTCATGGTGGCTATGACTTGTACTATGTAGAGGAATGTGAATTTGCAGTCAGCCATGCATGCATGGAAATGCAGAGCCAGTGGTAATTGGGATCCAGAGTGGCTCTTGCATGCTAAGGAGCCCTAGGAAAGTGGAAATTGAAAGGTTTTCTTTTGGAGTTTCTTCTTTACACTGGAGAACCAGGCCAGGTACGTTTTGAGCACTGTGCCTTCTCAAGGCAAAAAAAAAAAAAGCAGGGAGCAGTAATACAACGTTACTGAGAAAAGAAATAGCAGTGGGCATATATATCCCATTCCTTTCAGAACAAATAAACGCAGGCCCAACACTGCTATAACTTATATGCTCTCCTTCATCAATGCTCTTGCTGGGAGAAAGTAAGAGCATGCCTGCAGAGAGATCCACTGTGCCAAAGCAAATAATTGGAGTGTCTTGCAAGCTGGGATGGCACCAAGGTGTTTGATGGATGAGAATTCCTCCCTGAAGGAAAGGAATATTTGAGAGTTTTGTATTGTACTACAGTGGAAATTGATTGTTCACTTATAAAACATGCTATCAAGTTGCCTAGCTGAGACTTGAATGCATGATGTAGGAAAGGAAATTTCTGTAGAATAATCAGGTCAGTACCTAAACAATTGTAGGCCCTGATCAGGCTTCATTACCATTTTATCTTTGACTAAAATTTCTGCTGGCTGCTTCCCTTCCCTTACAGCTGTCTCAGTTCATCCAAAGCAAGATGTCTGACATGTTGTGCTTTTGTTAATATATTGCAGTACTGTTTCAGAGTCCTTATCCTCAATCAGGACAAGATGCTGCTCAGAGCAGCAGAGCTGCCTGGAATGCTGTTGTCAGTGAGCATGGCTGCAAAACAGCTCTCTGGATGTGAGAGGAGTAAGAGCTAGCTGCAAGCATGGAGACAAGCTCCTGTGTGGTAATTATGAAGGCTGGCACGTTAATTGCTGCTATGCTAGCTTCAGCAGCGTGCTTGAAATTAACAAGTGCTTTATAATAGTGACATTTAACTTGTTTCCATCATCTGCTTTCTTTTTAATTGGCGCGAGCTGGAAATTACCAAGGGGAGCCTTCCTGAGCCATGCAAGCCCTTGTTGACCAGTGGGCATTGGGCTTCTAGTTCTCTCAGGAGATGATCTGGCTTTCTCATAAGCCATGGCATCAGGCTCCTCTGCACACCTGCTTGTTCGAGCATAAAATCCAGAGGCTGTTTGAGCTGTCCTTTGAAAATTGCTGGTGGGAGACTGGGCTAAACAGCATGACTTCAGAGTTTCTCTCAATTCTGCCTTTTTTTTTCCTCCAAAGGGAGAAGACACAATAATAAGCAGTTAAAGGCTGGACAGACTAATTGCATACAACTAGATAGATGTTCAAAATGAAAGCTCTAGTATGCAAGTATAGTCAAAACAGTTGGGACAGTACTTCTCAAGAAGTATGTCGCTCATCTATCAGAAAAAATACTGAACATTCATGAAAATATTGCCAGTCTCAGAGAACTCAGACTTGCCAGAGAAATTGTGAAGTTCAGTTTCTAAGTAGAAACTTCAGGAAGATGTATGTGAGTGAAAAATGCCTTTGCCTTACTATTAAATTTTCAAAGTGATAGTTTACACTCATCTCATGTTTCCAGGCTTTTCCCTCCAACCAGAAAAGCTTTTTTCTTTTTTTTAAAGTTCTACAGACAAACAAACATCTTTCAAAGCAATCCCCTAGAGTTTAAAAGGAAAAAAATTACTGTGAGATTAAGAAATTGCAAATCATAACAGCAGCAGTTAAAACACAAAACACAGCCAAAAGGTTTTTAAACATTATCAAAAACTTTCAAGTTCAAGAAGAGTAGCTTTAGCGCAAATGGAAGCTATTTGCTCAGTAGAATGAAATATATTGGACTTAACCAGTAAGTTGTACTGATACATGCAGATAAGTGTGAAGCTAGGTTTGCCCATAGAAAGTGATGGGGAGCAGCAACTCACCTGTAGTCTGGATGCGTGGTGGCCTTGTGTGCACGCAGTCCTCCTGGGCTGCTGTGTCTCCTTTCTCAGGAGGGAGGCAGAGCATGTGGCAGCATGCTGAACTGCATCAGGTACATGGGGCAGCTTGCTTACAGATATCTTTTATACAGCACTGTGCCATGCCTTCACTTGTTTTGTTTAATTGGCATTTATTACCTTGGAAAACACTCTTGCCAGTTGATGTGGTGGTAATTAAAGTCACTGTTATACGTTAGGTACTCACTGTTGCTCATTATGTACTCATTGGAGGAAGAAAGAAAATAGGTGAGCAGAAGCAAGCTTTGAAGAAAAGGAGTGGCTGTGCCAATTATCTTGGTAAGCTGTTCAGAGAGAGTTAATCCATGTGAGTGAAAGCAGGTCCTCTATGATGCTGTGCCAAGGGCAGGAATTTGAGCTCTGTTTGAAAAGTGAAAGTTATAGTCGTGCAGATTATAGCTCCCTAGAAGAAAACATCTTTGTAGCATAAACTGAAGAAGAGCTTTTTCCAACTCTGTCATTCAAATGATCTTTTCCTCTGGACACCTGGAAAAGGGCCACTGCATGGTAGAGCTAAGACCCACTCAGCTCAAGTGCTCAGTGGTGTAGCACAGTGGATCTGTGAATCTTATGTCAGTATGCATATGGCCATGAGTGTGCACTTGTGTGCATGCTGTCAGAGGAGATCAGTATTTGCAGGTACATTTTTTTCTTTCCTTTTTTTTTTCCTCTTTTGAGAGAGAGCAATTGATGCAAAAATCCATTAACTTTCAGCATCCATGGTGACAGCAGAGCTTTGCTGATTTATACATCCTGGAGTCCTGGAGCTCTTGCTGTGTGTGCTGCTACATTTTTATCAGGTGAGGAATGATCAGGTTTAGAAAGGGGACTGACTTTATTTTGTCCATGTTTTCTCATTCTACAACTAGGATTGAGTTAGATGCTGGAAGCTGAGCTACACTTGCAATACAGTTCTTTTCCTAGTAGCTGATAATTTGTGGTATCTTTCATACATATGAATCACTCTGTCATACAGCTCAAGGTCATTTTCCTCTCTCTGCCTTCTGTCTATCTAAGCAGACACCATTTCTAGTTCAGAATCTGTGAAATCATTTTCAGTTCACTTCATATTTGGGTTACATACCCCCACCCCCTTTCAAGTTATTGTCACATATATAATATGGGCTATCCTGGAGTTGGCATTTCATTTTAGTGCCTGAAAAATGATGCTATGAACTCAGTGATAGACTGCAACTTCTAGGACGTGTGGTCTGTGTGCTAAGCCAGGCAATGCCCCTGTAGCTCATTTGGTTTGCCCTTCCATGTGCAGCCACACTCATTTTAGTATGTACTACTACTGCATATTTTAGTATCTGAAGGAGAGCATAATATAGTACTTTCTGTGCATATATTTTTCTTTAATTATGGAAACGATAAGGCTGGAAAAGACCTCTAAGATCAAGCCCAACCGTCAACTGATCACCACCATAATGATTAAATTGCAGCAACAGCAATGTCTGCAAGTAGAGACGGATTTATTTGTTTTCCTATACAGATGTGAGTGGGGGGTCCTGAATGTGGATCTAATTGACTTCATTATCCTTGTCTGTTGGTGAGTTGTAGAGTTTGCACTCGCCTTCCCGGAAAGCATGTATATAGAGGAGAACCATTGACCTTAAAGATGGCTATCTTTGAGCATTAGCAGCTTATTTGTCGCAAAGAACAAGTTGAGTAGGTCGTCCCCTTCAAATAGGATGGGTTGCTGGAGCTCAGCACGGTATACAAACAGACATCGAGGCCTGTGGTATCTTAGCACACTTCTTTCAGAGTTCCCAGCAGTCTGGTTAGAGGGTGCCGCCAGCAGCCCTCCACAGCTTGGATCCTCTGGCTGCTGGCCTTTTCCCTCCTCTGCATTCATTCATTGTGGGAACTGGCTCCCAGCAGCTTTTTTTCCTTCGTGCTAATCCACCCAGGGAAAGTCACCACTTGGCTCCTTTCTAATCTATCTGTAAGTAATTTTGATTTGTCTATTTGGGGCTTCTTTTCCTTGTGTGTTAGGTATGATTATCACCTTCTTTTACCAAGGCACTGTAAACTTTATTCGTGTCTACAAAATAGCTTGTAAAACCTGAAGGGCTCTATTTGGTAGGGGGCAAAATGCTGTTGTCAAACAGCAGGATTTTTCAAGTGGAAATATGCCACTGCTTACAGAAAATTGAAACCAGGCTTTTCCAGCACATCTCCCAGCCCTGCTGCAGAGCCGTGGGTGCAGACACCCTGTAGATGGAATGCAGATGGAATCTGGAGCAGGGACAAAATCTATTATCGTTGTATTTTGAAAGGTACCACTGTTGTCGGTTTTCTGATGCTTGAGTATTTTTAACTGTTTATGATCAGAAAAGCTGCCATTACTTTCAGAAGCCTGTGGGAGTGACCCAGGGAGGGGATGGGTCTGGGTGTTTCTGGGGGCGAGAATCTCAGGGCTGTCCTTGCTGCAACTTCTCATGAGTAAATGGTGGTGCTGGGTGGCCTGCGCCAAAGCCAACTAGGAAGAAGAGTAATGCTTATCAAGTAAAGCAGGTCTATGAACAGATTGGGCATTATGCTTTTCAAATATCAGAATGTAAATGTCACATTCCTTATAAATACCAGGCACTACACAGCTGCATTGAGCTCATGTAGCTGTTGTGGTCTACTGGACGGAAGGGCAGGGTCGAGCCATTCCCCCCCAGTGAGCCAGAAATACTGTTGATGTTTCTGAGAAGCAATTATCTACATTTCCCCTCAGCTTGAGGCAATGGATCAACCCCTTCTTCACTTGGAGAAGAATGTGTCCAGTCAGTGCCGGGGAAAATCCTGGAGTAGCCCAGAAGCACCAAGCACACAAACACAATACCAGCATTGGCAAACTGGCGTGAATAGCTTCAGAATGCTGTAATGTGGGCAGCACATTGCAAGGCTGGTTCCTTGCAAAGACCACAGATCCATCATTTTGAAAAGTCAGACCTTTGTCGCCCAAAATAGGCTTTTGTCTTCTTTTTCCCTGGAATGTGGAATTTTTATTTATCTGTTTATTTGCTTTTGTATTCCACGGTATAATGGGAAAAGAGTCTGGGCAGTTCACACTGCACAGCTCAGCAAGGCAGAGGCTCCTTCCTACTGTCTTGTCAGCCAGAGATGCTTAGGTATAGATGACGAAGTGTGGTCCAGGCAGCTCCTGGAACTCCTGGCATGGGAATGCTTTCCATTCTCTGCCTGCTGTGATGTTGTGTATGTGGGGAAGCTGCTATGGGGCACTTGCATCTGAAGCCCCATACCTTGATACCCCTTTTTAGTGGCTTAAGTTGTAATTCAGTCTGTGCCATTTGCGTTTTTAGTGACTGGACTTGGAAAGTAGGTACTCTCCTTCAGCTTACCTACATGACCCATATAAGTATGGATCCTGTGCCAAAAAAAAAAAAAAAAAAAGTGCAAGATAAGCAGCAGGGAGCTCTGATTTCCCTCACCTGAAGGTCTCAGCTGTGGTGACTTTCTAATCTTTGTTGCATGGGCTGTAAATTGTGACCAGCGTGCGCATTATGGAAATTCTCAGAACAGAAAGAAAAACAGCGTCTTACTTTTGCATCCTTGCTGGTAGAACTTAAATTTAAGCAAGTATGTAAGTGTAGCACATACTTAAGCTCTCATCTGATTTTTGAGGTTGTGGGCTGTGCATGTGCAGTGGGAGGGAAGTTCAGAGTGTTTCCAGCAGCGTTCTTTAGCTAAGAATTGTGCTTTGCAGATCATTTCCACATTTTGTGGTATGATCTCCTCTTTTTGGACTCTGTTTTGTGTTGTGGAACAGTCGTGGAGAATACAAAATGTATTGCCTTCAGATTAAATTAAATTGTGTACAACTGCTTATGAAAACCAGAAGAAGAAAGAGACCAGAGTGAAACCTGTTCTGTAACTTGATTCTCTAACCTGGATTCATCTGCAATCTCAGTAATTACAGTTCGTGAGTTTGGATCTTCACATTTGCGAAAGATATCAGCCCGTCAGCGGTCTTAAAGAAATCAGCCTGGTGTTAAAGTCATCAGCCCACGTGCTGTGTTGGAAGCCTGGAGGAGACAGGTTGTCTGAGGACCTTTCACAAGTTGGGTGTAAGGTTTCTAGGCTGAAATGTTGTGGGTTATCACATTGCTTATAAATTTGATCACAGCAGAGTGAGACTTTCTTTTTTTTTTTTTTTTTAATGTGGTCACCAATGTAATTGCTGACCAACAAATATCAGAGCTCAGTTTCATTATTGTGAGTCTCCTGTGCTCCAGGAGACTCAAATGAGAGCTTTTGCCCTTTGCAAAACTTTCATTCAGTGTTCGTCTTTTCTTGTAGCTGACACCCTAACTTATGGAAGATTGTGCTCTCATGCTGTTATAGTGTAATTATTATCTACAAATACTGCAGAGTAAATGTAGGATACTGGAAATTGTCTTGGCAGAGAAGAACATGAAGAGTAGACTTTTGAACTGACTCTCTAAATAATATTTTTCTTTTGAGCTTGGAATCTCTCCTATACAAATTCATTTCAGGTAAGAAACAGTGAATTGATGAAAGTTTGTTTTTCTAGCTTTATTCTTATCTCACCTGTCTTCGAGTCTCCTGAATCAGTTCTATGTGCACAACTTGCTTCCATGGGAGAAGGTGTACATAACACAACTACCTCCACTCCTCTGTTTTGTTTTTGTTTCCTTTTTGTTGTGTTTTTTTTTTTTTGTTTGTTTGCTTTTGTGAGCATGATCACTGCTTTTACCCTAATTGGGAAGACTGGGTGTGAGTGCCATGTGACTCTCCAGGTGGGTGGCAGAAAGAAGAGGTTGTGTCAGACTATCCAGCCTAAAAGCAGGCTATCCAGCACTGGAGGATGCACAAGAGTGCCTTTTTTGAGCAAGTTTGCAGCGTCTTTCTCAAATGTCATGTGAGCCCTCATTTCAAATGCCAGCATTTCTTTCCAGTAAGTGAAAGGAAACCTAGCAGCTCTTGTTTCCAGGATGAGACATATGAAGGAAAGAATATCCCTGGGAAGATATTCAACAAAAGCCTTATATCCAAGCATATCTTCAGGGGAAGTGAATTTCTCCCATATCCTTGCCACCACGTTAATTTAGACTGTATAAAATTGGCCAAGTGTGTAAAGCTTTAAGTCTACTATGAGTCTCATTAGTTCCATCTGAGCTGAATTTGACCAAGGTACGCATGTTATATCCCCTTATGCATCTTAGCATAGTGTTAGAGTCCAGGCCATTGCAATTAGACCCTCATTTCCCAAGCCATGTTAGCTGTAGTCCAGGCTCACTAAGAATTCTCATTTTTAGGCCCCAGTCCTCATGTTTCTCTCCAGCATGGTCTTAGAACTGGATTGTTTGTCAAACCCTGTGTAATTAAGCTGTAGGACCAGGAAGTCTGCAGGAGAGGGTGAAGATGTTTCGAGATGTGAGCAGAAACCTCTTACCAACCCAAAAAAGAAAACAGTAACCAGGGCATTTTGTTTGGCTTCTTGTGGGAGATTGTGGATCAGCAGTGGCTGTACAATCACTGCTTCACTGTCACTGATAATGCTTTAGTATTTACATCAAATTTTCTGCTTGGCCTTGGCTGGGGAGTTGTTTAGCATGTGAACCGCTGGCTCATACCTCTCTAAGCCAGGAAGCTTTAAACATCCAACCATTCCAGAGTTTGCCTCAGCTTTCTTCCGCACTCCTAAAACCTTTAACAAACTCTGAAGGAGGCAAGAGCTCAGCACCTCATCATCCCACACCAGGCTTTCCTTTGGTTGAACACTTTTTGCAAGTACTTCTCTGTGTCCCCTGTGAGCCTCTTGCCCTGTCTTGTAAGAGGCTGCACAATCGGATCACCAAGCCAAAGGGAAGAGTCCCATATATCACCAGACCTCTGGGATAAGGTCATTTGAGTTGCAGAGGCGTGTATGAGGTGCTAGTGGAACTATTCTAGATGCCCTCAGTCCCTAAACCCTCTGTTCACAAAATCCTCACTGGTGTTTACCAATATCACTGCTAAAATGGATCAGAAGCAGCTGTTAGCCATCATCTGAGAATCTGATTTTACAAATAGCTTGAGGTTTTCAAGTTCTCATAATGCTGGGCAAACCTGATTTATATATCAGTAGGACAATTTGGGAACTCTGGTTGGTAACATCAGACCATTCAGAGGCTGAAGCTGCATGAGCAGATTTAGAATTAACAAAGGGCTTCTCACTGCACTCCCGAGTGATGGAGCCCCTCTTCAGCACCCTGTGCTTTGTGCGAGCACTACTGCAATGGTTTGCTGTGAGGAACCACTGAGATCCTTTCCTTTCATCTGTGTTTTTTTTTTTTTAATTTTAAGTAGTTTATTATTTTGGCAATTGGCAAGAAGAAAGTTGCTCCTGCTGGGCTGGAACTGGCTGGTGTAGTCTAAGTTGCTGCTTGTCAACTTATCCTTGCACAACTCCCAAGAAGATCTTCTGTAGTGCTTTGCTCCATCTGGCTAAATGCCCTGTTCTCCGTGAGGCACAAACTGAGCTGAGAAACAAAGCTATCTTCTACTGTCTGGCTGCTACTACTCAGTCAAACACCATCAGAAACCAGTTTAAACATGAATCCAAAACTTGATTTTACATCAAGTATAAGTAGGCCCAAGAAAATGATATCTTTGTATCTGAAGATTCCAAGTGCTGTTTGTTGTTGTTATTTTTTAAAAAATATTTTTTTCTTCCCATCATCACTGTCCACTTCTGAATATTAGCACAATCTGTGTCCCATGCAGACTTTCTTAGTAATAATTATTTGCACATATTCTGCTGCTTGAATTGGCCGCAGGGTTCTTGGAGATTCTGGTTTGCTCTTTAATTTTAAAATCTGAAAAATCAAAATGTAAGTTTTGACAGCATTATGTACAAACAACCCCAAGGTATGTGTAGGGAATGGGGCTCTTTTTAGTTTTGAGTTAATTATTCTTTGTTTTCTATCTCTGGAACTTGTTGGGAAGTAAATCTGCATTCCTCGATCTGCATTATAAAAGGAAGCTCTTTTATTTCTGTTTTCTCTGGGCATCTTCTGCAATCTCCAAACTGTAACTATTATGGAACAAAGGATACTTTCCCTTTTTGTGTTTTGACAACCACAGGATTTAAGCCTGCTCAGGGTGAGTGACAGAAGTGGTACTGAGTTGAAAGACTGTGCAGCAACCTAAAGCTGTTCTGGGGCACCGGCAATAGAGTCAGCCTCTCAAAGGTTTTAGGGATGATGGAGCTTAAAAATGAGCACTGTTTTTCCTGATGCGTGAGTTTCAGGAATCTGAAGTGAAGCTGCCAGCCCTTCTCCAGACACTCTGGTGACTTGAAGCTGGTACTGAGTCCAGGCACTGCCTCTAGGAGCCTAGAGCATAGAGCAGGCTTTCCCAGCTGGCACAGTCTGCCTTTCAGTACAGTGCTGAGCCTGGTGTTGCAGCGGTGTTCATCGCTAAGCTGCTGAGATATATTGTTGTCTCCATGGAGAAAGGTTCCACATGAAGATATGTCATAAAAATTGAATTCCTTCTCCCCAAAAGGTGTGAAAAAGGAAGCTGTCTGCCATGGAGCTGTGGAGGTGGTGATTAACGTGGACCTCAGAAATCTGGGAGCTGCACTGCTGAACCAGTCAGCTATGTGCAGAAAGGTCTGAAATCCCCTGTAATTGCAACCCAGTAGATAGTGTGAGGTAGCAGCGCTGCTTTTGCCTCTCCTCTGTCATCTCCTCCCACATTTAACGCTCTATCCAATCTCAAGATAGATCCAAAAGATAGATATAGCTGCCAAATTTCTGAGATGGCGCTCGTCCTCATGCTCCTCTCATATCTGCACCAGCTCTGTTAAATGAGATGTGCTTTGAGAAGTGTTAAAATGCATTTAGTAGGGGCTTAGCTGCTGCTTTATCTCTTTTCTTCTTTTATTCTTCTGAGAAATAGATGGTGAGTAGTTGGATCTTGATGTTGCTATGGTGAGTTTTAAAGTACACCTTTGATCATGGTTAATAGGTGCCAGCCGGTATATTAATTCCAAGCTGGCCATTTGGTTCCACACCAAAATACGCTTTTTTTCCTTTTTTTTGTTCTCACTTTGTTGAATGTTAGCCTGTTGGCTAACAGACTACTATTTCATGTTGATCTGTAAGAATTCTGATCAGGTTTGATAGTACTTTTTCTCTGCTGAACAGCAGCTGGCAGAATTAAATCTGAGTTTCTTTCCATTTGTGAGAATAACAATTAGGTCGCTGTATCTTCTTCAGAGCTGACACTGGCAGCTCTTAGAATACAGGTAAGAAGTACATTAGGAGGCAAGAGAGGAGAATGAAGGACATGTAAGGAGAAGCACAGAGTGCTGCAGGTGTGTACTTGATGATTTAGATTGCTTAAGCCCTCATCTTGTGCTATTTCAGCCTTCCTGTTGCAGTGTTCACTCCCACTGAAGTGCACGTATTTGCAGAAGTGATTTTACTGAAAGTGGGAGCTCTCTTCTGTGAACAAGTGTTTGCTGATGTGAATAAATTGCATAGCTGAGCCCTGGCATTCATGTTGATCTATTCTGCAGTGATGGGGAAGCGTTGTGTTCAGTATTGACTCTTCCAGCCAATTCAGCAGCAGAATTAATTGGGAGAAATCCTGTTTGATTTTCCTTTGGTAGCAGCTGTGAGAAAAGGCCCTAATAATAGACATCGTACTGCATGCAGATCAGTGTCACACCAAGATGTATCTTTGATGTTGATGTGAAAGGAGAGAAAATGAAGGCTTTGGAGGGGTGATGGGTGCATCTAGAAAGCCTTCCTCATTAGAGTGTGGCTGGAACAGATGAGCAAGGCTTGGGCTTCCTTGAGGTGCACAGAGGCTGAGTACAGGGGTAAGTTAAATAACCACACTGAAGTGGGAACATGACTGCTCTGATTTCCCTGCTCTCTGCTTTTTTTTTGATTTTAATTCTTTCTCCTTGTTCACTTCTACTTGCTGCTCTCATCCAGGTTATTTTTCCCATCAAGGTTTTCTCCACAGTGAACAGCCTGACATTGCCACTGCAGAGTAAAGGCGCCACAGTGCATTGCTGCATTCTAAAAGGCCATCAGAGTGCTCTCCTGAAAATCAGTAGAACTACAGATGGAGACAAGAACAGGCGATTTTTGGCCTGGCAAGCACTAGTCTACAAAGTGATTCATCCTGAAACGTCTGAAGTGACAGCTCATCGTGCCTGTCTTATTTGTGTTGGCCAGAAAGGAGTCTGTAGCTCCAAGATCTCTCTGAAGCACTGAGGGCTCCTTGTTGAATTGAAAGCAGAGATCCTGATGACTTCATCAGGGCTTGGGCATCACCCAGTTTTATGCAAATATCTCAAAAATTATCAAAACATTTCATAATTTGTTTGTATTACTTGCAGGTGTTGCAAGGATGAGTGAATTCATTTGTAAATGCTGGAATAGGGGCTTGATTTTTGACAAAGATTCTGAATTCAGCTTTTTCCCCTCTGCTTTGGGGAATTTGGCCCACCAATTAAGTGATGCTCCTCTGCAGCAAGGTTCGCTGGGTGGCTGTTCTGTGACCTTCAGCTTCACTTGTTCTGTTACGTCTTGTTCTGTGACGGCCTCCTACTTAAGAAAATATTTTGCTGTCTTGTATGGTTTTATACAAATATAACTGAAAAACCGAGTGACGGGGAATGTGCTGCTCCATTATTTTCTGTGATTTATGCTCTGGTTTATCCAGCAAGGCAGCCTACGTACCCAAGAGAACAGTATGAATCTGTGTGGGCAAAGATCACATCACGTTCTGCCATGGCTTGTTGGGTTGGAGGGCTTAATCAGCTACTAGAAGATGATATTGGGAAATACAACTTACAAAGAGACTCTGTTCAGTTTTGAGACTTTTGTCAGTGCTAGTAGAATATTCAAGAGGAAGTGTGCAATTTTACTCTAATCCTTTTGGCTTTATTTTTTCATTTTTGTGTGCTTGCTTTTCTGCCAAGCAATTGCCCACTGCAGCTATTTGCTAGGGACTTGCTTATCTAGGCTTCTGTTATTGTCAAGGTTGAATATTATTATTTACTTGCATGGTAATACCTAGAGTTTCAGATCTGGGATCAAAGCCCTGTCATGCTAAATATTATACAGACCTAGTTTATTAAAAAGACAAACAAACAACAACAACAAAAAGAACCCCTCTGAAGTATTCACTGTTCCAGGAAGGTATGGTTTTACCTTATGATGGCCAGCAGGAGCAGAACAAGGAGCAGGAAAACATTCACGTGGAATATAATGAACAACAGTCAAGGCAGACTGACTGTATTGTTTTGAAACGACAGAAGCTTATGCCTGCAAAACAAAACAATATTATAATGACACAAAAAAAAAAGTTGACTTTTTTTTTTTTTTTTTTTCCCCCAGCAGAACAGCATTCATTACCATTTTGTTGTGTGTGTGGTTTGTTGTTGTTGTTGCCTCTGGAAAAAATATTTGCAATGCTTTTACAGCTCAGAATGCTTTTTGGTTCTACTTGCAGAATTACTGCCAACTTCACCAAACAGAAACAGGAATTAGGAACAGTGACAAACTTTGGTAAAAATGTGTGCTCCTTTGAATTGAAACCTGGCCTCAGCTCCTGGTAATTCTTTGCATTAATCCAGGTCCTGAAATGGTCTGCAGCTTTTGTGGAAGCAGTTGGCTCACTGGTTATAAACTGGCATGAGTCTGCCATGATCGTGTTGCAAGGGGCTAAATCCCAATCTTTAAGGGCACGGTTATAGTTTTTGGATGAACCTGAATATTGGGAATGTTCTGAGCTGGCCAGTAGTGTTAGCCTGTGCTGGGAACTGGCCTGCTGATGTGCAACCCCACTCAGAGGGACTGTGGGGTCACTGCAGACACGGTATTAAATACGAGCAGGTGTAAAGACAGCGAGCTATGTGTGGGGCTGTGCTTTGAGGAGCATCACTGAACTGCATTCACTGCTCAGGAAAAACAGTAGCAGAGAGTTAAAGACAATTCAGTATCAAAAAGTACAAGAAGGATGTGTCCCTGCAAGCACTGAGTTTGCGAAATTTCCCTCTTGAAGGAATGGAGGCTTTAAATGTTATCTTCTTCATCTCAAAGGCCTTCTCAGCAAGTCTGCTTGTACCTGCGGTATTTGGCCATCCAAGTCTGGTGTCCTTGGAAAACTTTACCTTGCCCATAATCTGCCTTAATGGGAGAGTGCCTAAAGCCTGCAGGGTCAGGTCTGTTTGGTTTGCTGTCTTGTTTCAGGATTGTTTTTTTCTGTCTTTTTTGGAATGCCTTCTGTCTTTTTTTGGTGTTTTTTTTTTTTTTTTTTTTTCTGCATGAAAGGATATAAACCTCTCTTTCACCCTGG
The DNA here is from genome assembly GCF_026119805.1 of Tympanuchus pallidicinctus. Classification (NCBI taxonomy): domain Eukaryota; kingdom Metazoa; phylum Chordata; class Aves; order Galliformes; family Phasianidae; genus Tympanuchus; species Tympanuchus pallidicinctus. Next base: position 12,293,076 of record NW_026294747.1, read on the forward strand.
AACTCTGCAGCCCGCATTTACGTTTTTCTGCTTGCTCCCACACTTGGCTTTTTGTTGTTGCTGCCGGTGAGCTTAATTTCAGAGATGTGCCAGACTCAGCAGATAGATCCAAATTTAGGTCCATCCACCTTCGAGCAGAACAGAAGTTCTACAGAAGGCATTTCTGAAGTTTAGCTATTCAGAATAGCTAATAACAGAGTCTTCCTGGCTTCATATTAGACAGCATAGCATTCCTGGCCTCTGCCATGCTGGGCACTTGGCTCTTTTTTGCACCTTCGTTACTTGCCATGGGTGTTAGTGCTGGGTGACCAGCAGTCCTAGTGAGAAGCTAAGAACACAAGCCTACAGCTGAGGCTGATGTGGGATGCGTTGTTTTTTTTCTCAAGGCTATGTGTTTTCTCACCCCATACAGGCCCTTTTCTTTGCTCAACTTCCACATTGGTTTCTATGCCTTCTAGACTGATACACCTCTCTTCTCCTTCATGTTCCTAGTGAAATGCTGGTGTGGTGAGCTTTATTCCAACCTGGCAGAGAAAGACATGTCTGGAGCAGAAGCTGACATAAAAGGAGGCAGCAGAGATTGTTTTCCGAACTGGATTAGGGCATACCTCTGTAGTGAGGGCAGTATTATGTAGCTCTTCAACTGCTTTTGAACTGCAGTATAATTGTAGCTAGGAGTTGGGGGAAGAAGTATTTCTGAGCTTTCAGGATGGTGTTGAGGAGCAAGAGGGAAGAGGCTGGATGTGAACAGGCTGATGAGAAACTTAATGTGGCATATAAGTAACCATGCACCTGCTTCTGCAAGACAAATGTCATCTTATATGTGTTTTAGAGTAATTTTATTTTAAAATTCACTGACAGTGAAGTGCTTATTGTTTGAAGTCATTTGTCTTCGGGTTTAACATCTAAGCAATAGGTGAGTTCATAGCTCTCCACTGCTGAATAGAAGCTCAATTTAAAAGGTACTCTGTAAGCTGGCAGTTGCTTAACTTTGCCCGAGTTCTTTGGTAATACAGTGGGTGGTAAATATATAACTACAGGAGTCTGCCTGTAGGTGGCTGGTTACTGTATTTCTCCTTAGATTTTTTTTTTTTTTTTCAAATAGTTAACATCTGAGCTAGCGAAAGCTGTGCAAATATATTGCATTATCATCGCCTGCTTTATTTAATACTCAAGCCTCCTTCACTTCTTTCATTACATAGACTTGACCTGTATGAGTGCTGTGCAGGTGAGCAGCTCCCTGTGCCAGTGCTGCTGACTGCTGCACCTGCCCTCCTCCACTTCCAAAGAACTCCCTTGGCTCTGGAAGCTGCTCTGGGGCAACTAGGGCATGCTTCATCTTTTGAAATCCTGTAGAATTCATTTGCTATTGCGAAATGAGTGCCAAGCATTTTGACACCTAAAAATGTAGCATATGTTTTCTAATTCTGTGGTTGTTGATCAGAAGAAGAGCAAGCTGTGCTTTTATTTTTAGTGGTTTCAGGCAGGTTCCAGCTTCTGTTCTGAAGCATTGGTTGTGAAGACTTTCTTAGAGGCTTGTACCTTTAAAGCCTCACCTATGTTGTATCTGGAATCACAACTAGTAGCAATAAAGAAGCGTATATTGTGTTGTTCAAAATGTAATAATTAAATAACTAAGGAGGAGTTCCAGCCGTCTTTAGCAATATTATCCTGTAGCCATCACATGCACACATGCTTTTATATAATTGCTTTATTCTTGTGACAGTTCTTTATGGTGCTTTTTGAATGTGAAAGCTTCACCAGAAAATAAAAGCTTTGAGTCTAGCCTGGCGTGCTGAGGGTTGTGGGAAGAAGATGGTAGTAGCTACTTGAATTATTGCCAACATTGCTCATAGATCTTGGGTGGAGTTAACTGCTCTAAAACGAGCTACCACAGGGCCAATACAGTGATGGCTTTGAGCAGCTGAAGAATACTGTCAGGATTCAGGAGTATTGTCATCTCGACCATTCAGTCCTGTGCCTTCATTTCTTGTTTTTACATCATAGTGTTCCTGCTTATGGTGTTAATGTCAGAGATAGGGACATAAGAAGCAGCTAAGGATAATTCTAGGACTTGAGGCATCTCAATATGGTGATAAAAAGCAAAAGTATCCCTTGATCCACCCTTTGTGAAGAAATTTACTCCTGAGTTTGATTCTAGTTGCTCTGCGCTGCTGCTTCCCATCCTAAAATAGTCACTGTTGAGGATATGGCTGTGAGAAGGAGCTGAGTGTAGCTGGTTTGTCTCTGTTAGCATCTGACAGCCTCAAAGGGGACTTTGGGGTAGGTTGGATAAAGGGATGAAGGCACACAGCACGCTTCCCAGAAGAATAAATAATAAAAATTAAAATTCAGGCTCTTTAGTGTGAAAAAGTATGGGGCTGCTGCTTTTCTCCAGGTATCTCTGAAAATTAAGGCTGAGCAGAGGTACCTGGCATAAGGTCACACACTTGGACATAAGTGTATCGTTTTTAGGCCATTATTTCAATTCCCAGCCTAATTCAGCAGGAACTGAAGAATCATCTCTTTTCCGTTTCAGGGTCACCACCACTTTGCTGGTGTTTCTATCTTCAGTTCATTAAAATTAAAACTGTGTTGTAAGTGCTAAGCCGTTCATTAAGCAGACAATCCAGTCTTGATTTCTGTGGCTGAATTTAATTCTGCTCAAGCGGTGCCTGGTACACAGGAAGCTTTACAGATACATCTGTGATTGCCTCTCAGCAGGCTCGCTGGTACTTACTCTGTAGCACAGTTATTACTAGTTGTGACACACTATAGCCTTCCTGCTTAAACCTGTCTAGGAATCTATTAATGGGGTGGCCTACTTCCAAATTGCATAGAGGAGCAAAAGCTCATTAGACAGTGTAAATGGTGATAATTTCAGCAAATGCTTTCTGTGTAAGGAGATGGATGTTTTAAGTGTCTCAGCAAATTGGTAATAACGATCAGCAATTCTCTGCCATTCTTCACAGAGGAACAGATCTTGGGTGAAAGAAGCAGTTAAGCACAGCCACATTCTGAACCAGGCTAATGTAGATTTTTTCCATTATCCTATTAGTTAACTAATAAAGCTACCAGTCATGTTTTATGAGCCTTTTGCTTCCAGACCAGCTAAGAGTCTCCAATGAAGTTGAGGAAATGGAACAGCATTTATGCAAGCACCTACTGTAGCTTTTATATGCTGGACAAAGCTGTGATTTTCTTGTTGTGGAAATGGGATAAATCAGGAGATGAGCAATTCTGCAGCAGCTGCTGTTCCCGTTGTGCTATTTGCTCATCTTACAGGTAGTGACTGCAGAGTGAACATCAACTGGCTTCCTAAAGCAGAAAAGGATTCAGCTTACTTGTACTCATATGTGAAGAAAAGACCTAAATAGAAGGTAAACGAATGCAGGTAATACAGAAACTTCATTATGAGCCTTTTTTTGCTTTGCTGCAAGAGACATTATTAGAGTGGTCTGTATGTTGCAGTAGTCCCTGAACAGCTTCACCAGTCCGGTTTTGAGACGATAAAATGTGAAGCCTTGATTGAGCAGGGAAAGCCAGCAAGCAGTTTCCAGACCACTGTGCTGTGTAACAACGGAAATCAGTCTCCTGATTCAGTCTCCTCCTGTGTCTGTGCAAGCTTCTTGCACTTAATTGTCCTGTCAGAGGACAATCTAGTTTCTGTTACGAACTGGGATGCTCCTAGCTTGGCTTGCCAGCCTCGAGGTCCTACCTAGCAAATACAGCAATCAAGCACTATTTATGCTAATAACAGTCATCTTGTCACTGATCTGTTTTGCCTGCAGAATAATGAGTCCTAGGCTGTTACAGAGCATATCTTTGATCACTGTTGTTGCTTTTGTGTGAGCATATTCCAGCTCCAATTTATCTTGTCTGAAGGGTAGAAGACCAGAACTTCTCAGAGTATGCAATGTGGGGATTAGCTGTGAATTTACTGCAGTGGTATGATGTTGTCTTCTGTACTTTTTTTGGTAATAGTTTCTGTTGTTTGACTTTTGACTGTCAGGCCCTGAGCTGTTGTTATCAAAGCATGATCTTTTCATAGTCACTGTAACTGTCTAGTAACTGGGAGCTCTTTGTTTCATAAGCAAAGTTAAGCTTTTCATAGATACCATTTTTATTTGTTTGTGCTGAATTTGAACATTTTCTTTCCCATTTAGACTAGATGAGTTCTTTGGCAGTTGTACTGTAATACTCACAAGGTTGCTAAGTACAAATGTTAGTCATATTTGCCTGTAACTCCTTGGCTACTCCCAGAATCTTCTCTAAAGGCTTCATATTTTTCATTTTCTAATAATCCTGCTATCTCAACTGGGAATTCTCTTAATCTTCTCTAGCGAATGCTGTCTAGACCTGACCTGTCACTGTTCATTTTTCCTGTTCGAACCAGAACCCTTCCTGTGATCATCTGCATTTCAGACAAATCCTGAAAAGGTTCAGTAGTGGGAATCTCCCCACTTGGGTTCTATTGCCATTAGATCTATGTAGGTTTAAATGGCCATTTTGTTTAGAATTGTAGAATAGCTCAGGTTGGAAGAGACCTTAAAGATCATCAAGTCCAACTGCAATCTAACCATATTATGTTTACTTGAAACAGTTTTTAGGTTTCTTCTGCTATAAGGAATGTCAAGATACAAGATAAATATTTTTCCCTGTTTGTCACATTTAATTTTGAAGTCGTTTCACTTCTTTAAAAGGAGCATGGGGAGCATCTCATTTATGTTTGTGTTGGTTCAGTTTCTCTGGCGAGGCAAAGGATCTCAAAACGTGGCAAATTACATTTATGTTTCTTTATATTGGGAAGTCAGTGGAAAGCAATTGCTGCTGTAAATGGAAAATTACAACCTATAGTTCTCATCTGTCTGGCATGACAAAATCTTTCAATAGAGGTAAGTCATACTTAAAAAGTTGATAAAATTCATTTTACTGCTCTAAATCTTAACAATCACACTTAAAGAAAAATTAAGTGCAGCTGTTTCCACATTCAAGTCAGCTCGTCGCAGTATGACGTATTTCTCTCCCTTGTTTACACTGTTCTGTCTGAGAAGACATTTTGATTTAATGGAATATTTTGACTGAACTCTGTGCAGGTAGGCTTATGGCTCATATCAGTGCTATGAGGACAGCTTATAGCTTCTCACATCGATTTCTCAGTGCCAATACATCAGCATGTTTTCTTCCCCTGGATTTATGCAGAAATGCAAACATGAATGTAGCTCTCTGAGTTTTCAGGAGCAGCTGAAGCCATTGAGTTTTGTGTGGAACTGCATTTGTGCCCATTTCAACTATTTTAACATTCAGTTTTCAAAACAGTTGGTTGCTGAGTAGGCAGGTAAATGGCACTTCAGCATACAAAGTATTTTCTACCTTCAATTCAGACATCATACTGCAGCTTTTCAGTTGTTTTCTGCAAGTCCCAGCTGAACAGAAAATACTGAATTGCCAGTTTAGTGAAAAAGCATTCTCTACGCTTGCTCAGTGCCAGAGCTGTTGTAACAGTCAGCTCTCATAGTTGGTTGTCCAGTTCTTTTAGAAATGTCTTCACGTGCGTTGTGTTTTGAGCTTTTTAAAAATAAAATGTTGTACAGTTCCTATTTACATATCCCCAAGAACATAAGCTTGAGGAAATAGCCCAAATCCCTTTGGAGCTGGAAATGAAGCGGTAAGCCTGAAGGTTTTATTTAATGAATGTAGTTTTGCTTTATAATCCCAATCTCTGTTCTTTTCAATAGGAGAAAAAAAATTTAGGATGTTCGGTGTTGGGAACCTTGGAGCTGACATGTCCTTATCTCTGTTAGGTACCTGTATAATTCAAAGTGCTGACTCTTGCAGTAGCTGCTGGAGTTAGTGAAATCTGAAGCTGCTCAGACTTCTGAAAGGCAGGCTTGTTCCATTCAGGTGAGCAGATGTGGAGTTAGACACATAAATCTGGCCATTGCACTGTGGAACTAGAACACCCCAGCCTGCCTCCTGCATTGTGTTCTCCTATAGCTTGGTCTCACATCTACTAAACCTTTTTTTTTTTTTTTTTTTCCCTTAGTATTGTAGTTTGTTTACTAACTATTGCATCCTCTAATCCAAAATGCAGCAAGGTAAATAGGAAAACTCCCGCTGACTTTGGAAAGCTTTTCACTTTTATCACCTGGGGAATGTTATATATAATGGAAATTCCCAATGACTTTCCTGAAGTCCCCTTTGCTCTTAGAGGCAATTCCATTATGGTAATCAGACCAACACCAAGTTAAATGTGATATAAGCTGGTGGTTATTCGTTTTGTTTATTAGCACAGTGGAAGTTACTAGATTTGCTTTTGGTTTTGTACTTATTTTGGAAATTTGGCAGGAAGCACCAGGAAGAAAGTTCTGATTTGGGCGTATCAGCTGAAAGAAAGAAAACAAAATCTAACTCAGTGGCAGTTTCCCATTCAACGCAGCACTGCTCTGAATGAGAGCTCAAAACTGTATTTGTATTGTATTGTATTTGAGATCCAGTTAAGTTCATCTTTTCAAACGAGACATGAAGACTGAAAATAATTGGAGTTGCAGAAGCACTAATTGAAGGTGGGAAAAGGCTAAGTTTCAAGGCTAGATGTGCTTAATAACAATATCTCAGAACTCGTTACAGGCCTTTACACGCTGAAGGCTTCTGTTGATGACAGTTTTACATCCTGATTCAAGCAAGCAATCCTCCTCAGCAAGCTCCTAATCTATATTTAAGTTCAGTCTCTATAAGCTGTATTAGGCTATATCCTGTTGATTTTCTATATGTGCTTAGACATACTTCAGGGTTTCAATGGACTGGAATATTGGAACACGCACTTTAATATTTTTGAACTGCTGCCCTAGGAATGTATGACAAATTGAGTTTATGTAATTTCTAAACAAGACACTGCAATGAAAACTTCTAGCATAAATGAATCCAGAGAAGCATATTTCTCTAAAGTAATGTGGTAGGCTTTTTTTGTTGCTTTATTTCTTATATTGTCACATTCTTGTATTATTTTAATTCTTCTGGTTTTTAACTGAGATTTTTTTTTCTTCTGTTGAGTCAAAAAAATGTTGATCCTTTTGTACTAAAAATAATGTCTGTTTTCAGCTGAGGACAGTGTTTTAAACAACAGGTCTCAAAATTTATTTCTCCATTTTCCTATTTTTCCACTTCATCAGATCTAAGTGAGAAGTCAGGATCACTCTCCTCAGACTCAAACCTTCAGTATCCTCTCTTCTTGCTTTGGTTGATTACAGACATTTCAGGAAAATTATCTTGAAATCTATATTCTACATATGTGGATTTCTTTCATTGAGCACAGGACATCCTCCTGGGAAATCCAGTGTGCAAATTGATTTCTTGATGTGAACAAAAAAGGATTCACAGATGCAGAATTGTCAGGATTTATCAAATTTGAAACAAGGCATCTTAAATCTTCGATATGTCTTTTGAAGTATTAGAAAAGATTCTGGCTTGAAAAACATGGCTGCTGATATCTTTCAAATTAGGATCTTTTACCTTCTCTTCAAGTAGGCATCAGTGATACTAGTTACTTTTTACCACTGATATATCAAAAATGTCCCATTCCTTTTTCCTCAAACCCAGAAATATGACTATGATGGTAAATAACTGGGAACGTTCTGTTATACTCAGAGAAGCCCAAGGTTGTTTGTTTCAAATTTGCAGCTTGATATAAGACTAAGTACCGAATGCCCTAACTGTTTATATGTCTCCAACCTGAGGAGCCTGAGAGATCTGTCTTCTTCATATCTACTGTAGGAGACATTGGTGCATTGCATTGATGGATGATTGGCAGAAACAAGACTTTATGTGCCTGTGCATGTAGATGGCTCCTACAAATCCGTCTGGGGGTTGAACTCCCTAAATCAGCTCACTGTGCCTTCACAGGAGAGCTGGGAGGTGAGGTGTCTTCCCTCCTAGAGAAGAGTAGATGTACCTCTCCCAGGAGCAGCTTGCTGTCAAAGGCATCTTGTTGTGAGATGAAACCTGCATCCTGGGTTCACAGTCTGACCTTGGTGATGCTTTGGAGAGATCTCTGGTGGGTGGCAGAAGGCTAAGGATGATGTGCACCAGGCCAGCTGTGTCTGTCTGGCAGTCAGTGGGGAAGGACGGAGAGCTGCCTTTGCAGACAGCTCAGCCCAGGGTTGGCAGGCTTTCCTGAGCCGTCATCTGCAGGAGGTGGTTGCCAATTAATGGCTAGACTAGAGCCAGCCTTTGTAATTGTGCTCGTAAATCTTACATCATCTGACACCTTCCACAACAGCCATTTACTCCCTAGCCTTCCAGATCATCCTTGCTGCTTTGACATTTTGACTATTTAGGAGCAAGCACCCAGCCTACAGCTTTTCACAAAAGTTCAGTAATTACTGCAAATCATTGTGCATATAGCTTGCAATTTCTGTCAGAATAGTTCTAAAATGAGCCATTGAAAATGCTCTTACATGAGGGCATGGGCAAAAATGATTCACTTCTGACTCTTTGAACCCTTCTGCTGGGCTGGTTCAAACTATGACTGGTGTCTTCTCAGTCCAGTAATCTTCCTGAGCATTTTGCTGTGCTGTATCTCCTGGATGTTGGTGGATGAGCTCTGGATGGTCTTGCTACTGCAGTTGTAAATGGTGCTACTCCTTGCTCTCAGCCAATTCCTTTACCAAGGGTACTGGATCCCCAACAGAAACAGCAGAAGAACAACTGTTTACAACTTCACTTCAGTAGTTGAAGTAGAAATTCCAGCATCTCAGCCTAAAGGCACTTCTTCAGGTGCCGTAAAGAAATTCTTAAAAGCAGGAAGCAGGTCAGTTAGTACCTCTGTTTAAGGCAGGGAGCAGCCCTGGTGTTAATGTTAAGTTCTCAGATATGCCAATGTAAAACTTTTCTTAAGCTGGCTTTTTTAGATCTTGATGTATGGAGGAAAGCTGAAGAGGTACCTGCCCAGGGCTTTAAGCTTCCCTATGTGTCGGGCCTTGAAGAAAATGTGAACCATTTGTGCTTTGCTCCAAGCTTGGCATGAGGCCATATTTGTTTTATTTTATTAAACTGCTCTTAGCTTACAAAAATCACATTTCCTACCTCAACTAGATCAACTTATCTGATGGGCTTGAGGCTCCTCTCTTACTGTTAACGGTACAACTTCAGCTGACTTGGATGAACCAAGAATCAGCTTATGTTCTCCTCTCAGAAGGACAATACGGGCAAAAATGAATCACTTCTAAATCTTTGAACCCTTCTGCTGGTCTGATTAAAACTAAATCGTTGCTAAATTGTTGTTTTCCATTTTCCTATCATGTTAGACCTGGGTTTGCTGATGTTTTCCTGCAGATGCTGATATTAGAAACTAGGAGACTGCCCAGAATTTGCAAACATTGAAACATCCTGAGTATCATGAACCTCCTACTTAAATAAGGAGGGGGAAAAAAAAGAAAAGGAAATAAAAATAATAAATAGTAAATCTGTGTTTTAAAATCTCATGGTTTTTATTTATCATCTTTTTTAGCGTAGCTTCATGAGTTTTACGGTTTGATTCATGAGTGTGTCATGTTGTGGCCTGGCTACCCCAGAATCACACTGAAGGAAAAATGCAGCTTCATAATTATTCCTGTATTTCTGCGTAAGGAAAATGTTTTAGTATCTGAAATTGCATAGTTTCCAAGTTTCTCTGATGCTCATTATTTTTTTTTTAATCTTGTGATATTTTCAGTGGGAATGGAGAATAGTGAATAATAGCTTGATATTCTCGACACAGTGTTGTGGAGTTAATTTTCTCTTGTTGATACCTGATCTGCTTGTGAGGAAGATGACATCTCCTTCAAAAGCAGTGTTTCCACATGCATCTTTAGTCCTCAGCATTTGGTCATGTTTCGGGGTAGGAGAAACTTCTCTTGGGGATAAAATTTTGCAGGAAACAGGAGCTGGATTTGAGAGCAGAAGAGCCAAATATTTTTGGTTACCTGAAAAAGGAAGCTATGGGATGTTGGGCTTTACAAATAGAAGCTCCATTCTGGGACATCTTGTTGCACAGAGCAGGGTCATGGCCACTGTCTCAATGAGGAGCTGTCACACCTAGGATCCCCATGAAGTATGGGTTTTCCCGATGCATCTCTCCTGCAGAATTCTGACAAACCCTGTCCTGTAATTCAATTTTTCACCTTGGTCTTGTCAAATATTTTCTTTCAGGTTTTACCCTGAGCCTGTCTCTTTGAGGGGAAATCAGTGGCAGCACCTATTGATGCTTACTGATGCTGCTTATTGATTAAAGGTGGTGGAGAGCAGTTTTAGGAAACCATATTAAGGATTCCTGGTGCAATTAATGATGTTTTGTCTCGCCTCTGAAATCAGACAGCCCAGGAAAAGATTGTCTCACTGCTGTCTCTTCAGGATATTGTTGGCAGAGGACCTGGACACTCTGTGGCCTTAAACTATGACAGCAGCATAGCTGACAGAAATCATGACCTAGAGGACAGTAATTGCAGCCAAATTCCTCCCTTATTGCCTCGCGTTGCAGACATTGCTTTTGTGTGACACCCGCATTCTCCTGCTGATAATCCTCCAGTCGCGTCATTTCTTTATACCTCGTATTGTATTATTTTTCTGATTAGAAGAGCCTTTCACATGCCAGCAAGGAGTTTTGCTCTCAGAATACTTAAGAAAACTCTACGCTCAGACCGACTTGGCCATTTTTACAGATGTCTGTCAATCCAGACACAAAAAAGGTAATGAGTTGGGTCCAGCAAACCTCTTTCCTTCTCATTGAATAGTGAGATAGTGCTTTGCAAATTAACTCTGTCTTACAATGGCAAATGCTACCAGAAGAATCTCCAAATGTAGTTGTGGAGTTTGTAAAACACCGTTAATGTAGATCTCTCTGCTCACGGAGAGACCTGAGTGGCGTTACAGGCTTAGGGTTTGTTTCTGAATTGAATTCAGTAACCAGAAATAGCAGGGGGGGTTGGGGGGGGGAAATAAGAGCAGGGAGAAGATTTTCTGGCTGTGATTTGAGAAGGGATAATAGAGCAGATAATTTGGGCCAGACACACAGCAGGCTACTTAGGTTCTTAATTCTCAGTTAAATAAATGGGAAAGCCATTGAAATGCAGACTCGTTCTAATGAAATCAGCAGTAGAATTAGGAACATAAATAGCTTGTTGAATGTGGTTATGAGGAAAGCAGATGAATTTTCCCATAAAAAATATGCTCTTATTGTAGTAATGAAAATGAACTGAACAAAATAACATGAACATAAGTAAAACCTCTTCTTTTCACAGTTGTTTTGGACAAAACCAAACACAACCAGGAAAAAAAGAACCCAAAAACATAGAATAAAAGATATCTCCTGGTTTTGGAAATCTTTGTGCCGAGTTTCAGCCAAGGAGGAATGTTATTTGCACCAGGTATGGTGCAAATGATGCACCATGCCATTCAGAGGGACCTCAACAGGCTGGAGGGCTGGGCTCGGGTGAACCTAATGAGGTTCAACATGGCAAAGTGCAAGGTTTTGCATTTGGGCAGGAAGAACCCCAGGCACCCGTACAGGCTGGGAGGAGTGGGCCTTGAGAGCAGCTCGGCAGAGAAGGACCTGGGGGTCCTGATGGACGAGAGACTGAACATGAGCCAGCAGTGCGCTCTGGCAGCTCGAAAGGCAAATGGGATCCTGGGCTCCATCAGGAGAGGGGTGGTCAGCAGGGACAGGGAGGTGATTGTCCCTCTCTACTCGGCTCTTGTGAGGCCCCATCTGGAGTACTGTGTCCAGGTGTGGAGCCCTCAGTGCAAGAAAGACATAGAGATTTTGGAAAGAGTCCAGAGGAGGGCGACTAAGATGATCAGGGGGCTGGAGCACCTCCCCTATGAGGACAGGCTGAGGGAGTTGGGCTTGTTCAGCCTGGAGAAGAGAAGGCTGCGGGGTGACCTCATTGCAGCCTATCAATACCTGAAGGGAACCTACACCCAGGAGGGGAGTAAACTGTTCAAAAGGGCTGACAATAGGAGGACTAGGGGAAATGGATCCAAGTTGAAGGAGGAAAGATTTAGGTTGGATGTTAGGGGGAAGTTCTTTACAAGGAGAGTGGTTAGGCCCTGGAACGGGCTGCCCAGGGAGGTTGTGGATGCCCCGTCCTTGGACGTGTTCAAGGCCAGGTTGGACGGGGTCCTGGGCAACCTGATCTGAATGTGGATGTTTGGTGGCCCTGCTAGGCAAGGGGGTTGGAACTACATGATCCTTGAGGTCCCTTCCAACCCGGGTGATTCTGTGATTCAGGTAAAAACATGTTCCAAATACCAGAATGTGAGTTTGTATTACGAAAAAACTGATCCTAAGTACAATTTTATGAGAAAGATATTGGTAAAAAGAGCAAAAAGAAACCTTCTTAAATCAGTCCTAGTGATGTGTGTCAGATGAACTACCAGAAGAGGAGATATTAAATCTGTAATCATCTTCACAGATGTGCAAATTTTGAGATTTCAAGCAGTTTTTAGGAAGTATTCAAATTTGACCGCCAACGTTTTTTAAAATAGTTACAACCAAGAGAAGACCAGGAGATCTACCATAGAACCATACTGTTTGTGTAAATAAATTGTTTCAAAAGTTACGTTGATGTGATCTTAACAGAGACAGACACCTCTCTGTACACTGAACTAGTGTGTGAGCTAAGGGAGAGAAGCTGAATTTCAGCCTAAGATATATATAAACAGTACATTTGAAGGTTTAGTGGTAGATATTTCTGGTCACAGCCTAATAGGCAGCTGTCTCTTGGTGGTTGCAGGATTGCTTTGGCTTCTGCTGAATGAGTGAAGGTGACTTCATGCCGATTTTATAGTCCCGCTGTTCTGAGCATCTCTGCATTTGTTGAGAGTGACCATGCATATTCCTGCTCATTTTTAGGGCACTTCTCATGTGAATGTAATGCATTGAGACTATTCATCAGCCTTTGGAGGTTGAGAACATAAACCTTTCACAAATTAAGAGGCTGAGATGCTATGTAGTGGTACAGATGTGGCACTGTGTGAAGTTCTGTTAATGAATGTAGCCATTGAAGAAGCTTCTACTCAAATGTATTTTATTTTTCCAGAGGCTTCCTGGACACAGGGGACAAAACCTGAAATAAAATAAATGCAGGTAGTCAGCAAATCAAGTTTTTTGTTGTCAGTTCTGCTTAACTGGAATGTAAGTCACATCTCAGAACATGTGTAGAAAGATCAGGTCCTTGGGTGATTGAATTGAGCCTAATTCCTCTAAAATGAGAAATTTAGTGGGAGATGTAATAGCGGGACAAGTTGAAAATTATTTGCCATATCTGTCCGTAAGCTTCTGTAAGATGCTTAAAACTTCAGCTGCTGTCAGTGGAAGGCAGATGTGTGAAGTGGCCATTTTGTTGAGCTGCTCCAAATGAGGTGAGCTGAGGGTCAGGCTCATTAATGCTGGTAGTCACAGGTACTGGAGATGCATATTGCGTACTCTGTTACCTTGAAAACAAACAGAAGCCACAGGACAAAATCTCTTTGAATGATATTAGTATCTTTCCACACATCCTCTTTTGCACATGTATGTGTGTCAACATCTTAATATGAGAGAAAAGCACGGAGATGAAAGATATTTCAGTTAACTGCTTTGCAAGCCTCCATTCACCAGAGCTGTGCATTAGAGGGGACAGGAGGAAAGAGTTGGGAGCGTTATTTTGCTCCAAAGGGAGCAATGCCAAGTTGGTTGTTAGATGCAAACAATTTCAGAATGGTGAAAATTGTCAAATAACAATTTAATATATCTGGAAAGACTGCTAGTTTGTCTTCTCGCTGTGTGCACTGGGAATGGTATCAGTGAGATTGCTGATGTACTCTTGCAAGTTCACCTTTCCAGTGTAGCAAAGCTGATGGGCTTACAATATTGAAGTTCTGCAGAAGATGATGAATGTACACATAGAAAGTATTGATCCTAGAATAATGCCAGTTCATTGCTGCTAGCGAGTGGGCAGTTGGTCCTGATGCAGAGGACCAAAAGCAAGTTGTCTTGAGTTCAGCATGAGTCATGCAAAACAAATATTCTGCTATTCTGAGTGAATGACTCTTTACTTTTGCACTTTATCCAAACTAAATCAAGAAGCCACATCCATTGGAAAGACAATGTTTGCAGCCATGAAGCAAGCTGGGCACCAAAAGGCGTCTGTTTAATCATTTTCATGTGTTGCTAATGGGAAAATACAGAAAGAAAGTTGTTTGCAGTAGCAGCTCTCTTTAAGACTTAGGCCATGTTTTCTATTTCCTAAATGTTACATATGACTGCACAGTAATGGGTGTCATAATTTTACTATTGTCTGTCCTGCAAAGAAAGTGAAGGCTGTGCCTGAGAGATGTGATCAGATCTCTTGCCGCGGGCCTGGAGCTGATGTAACACAGACAGCAGCAGAACGCTAACAGCACAGAAAACAGAAAATACAACCAGGAGGCTTGGAGGGCTGTCCTATAGGGTGGGGGGAATGCGTTACATCTTGTATCCAAATGCATGTAGGAGTCATGTCAGACTGCTGAAGGTAACTGGGTCATAAAATCCATTAATCATCCAGAGAGCTACAGCCAAAGGCTAGCCTTATAATGGTGGCTTTGTGATGGAAAGTGCAGAGTTTCAGCCCAGAATTTCTATTTGAATTGTACTGAGAGTTTGAAGGAGTGGCATATGCTGGTGTGACTGACCTGTCTGGAACATACTACAACTATTTTACACCTAATTTATACTGCTTACTTCTGCTTCTGTCTCTGCTGCTTTCCCTTTTGTTTCTATCAGTTCAGACGTCTTCCCAGCTCCGTGGCAGCAAAACCATTCCTAGTCACTGAGTCCATTAGGACTGTTAGTGTATTGGTGCTTTTTTAGCAAATAAAATTGTTTGCACTGATCCTTGAAGAGGCTTTCTTGGAGATTTGAAACACAAGGCCATCTAAACTTTTTCCTTGGATGTTTCTCCTTTAGGCCTTTCTCCAGAGGGGATCTCATTTACCAGGAATCTCATTTATCTCGCAGACTGTCTATGCGGTACCTGAAGAAATAGATTTATGCAGTCAGGTGTACTTGCATTCTGCGCTGAGCTTCTTGGTTAGGTTTTCCAACATGCCACTACTCCAGAAAACTGCTTTCAAAGACAAAGAAGTCCACGGAGACTTTTCTTGGCTGGTCCTGTCCATGCTGGCATTGGTGGGCGTTAGTTGGGTGTGTACATCACCAGTATCCTGACCCTACTCTTAGCTCTGCTTGCTTTCACTTGGAGCTGTGGAGTTGCTCTTGAGAAGATTAGGTTCACTACTTGTAGAACTATTCTCTCTTCGTTTTAAGGGTTCAGTTCTTTCTGCTTTGAAGCAATCATAATTGCTTGCAGGGAGGAAAATATCACAAAGGAGTGAATTAGCATTCTTTTAGCTGATGTTTCCTCCCAGCATCTTCCACTGGTGCCAGGAACCTTCTTGTTTTCAAGGTACAGCCTGAGATCGGAGCCTGAACTTCTTGTTACTGCTGTGAGAGAACCATCATGTATTAAACAGTAGCACCTCTTGGGGTGATTTTTCACGGCTGACAGCATGCAGATACTGTTTGTTTAGGTTACTCATTGTATGCGAGGCAAGGCTGTGAGAATGTCAGCTTATTTTCTGAAATACCAGCCTTCCCTTTGAGAGCTCTCACACTGCAGTATATTCAGGTCTGTTGATGCATTTGGGGAATTGTTAGTTAGGGTTATTTTCTGAGTAAATAATCCATTATTTATTGAAAATGACTGCTTCACATAATTTCTGCCCTTTTTTTGTCTCATTCCGATTAAAAATAGCTTACGTTATCTGTGTGAAAGGTAGGTTGTTTAATCCACAGAGAACAGCTCTGTGCTTCAGTAGTCAGTTATGGGTTCTTCTGCAACAAGAGAAGATCCCTTCATGAAGAAGTGGTGGGTTCTGATTTGCTTGTCTTAAAAATAGCGTAGCTAGCATAGTGTGGTTTTGTTGTTACAGCTTCCTCTATGTGTCTTCAATCTGACAAGATGCCTGTTTATGGAATGGAGAGCTCAAATATCTGGCTGTTATCAAAATGCCAGTGCTATAATTGGGAGCATATGCTGAAAGAGTTGAAAATGTAAGAAGACCTCTTATATGATTAAGTCCATTTCCTTATGAAGGTGAGACACACTCCAATATAAAAATGTTTCCTGTATTAAAAGCTGCCTTCAACTTTTCACGTGCTTGCTCACATGGGTATTTCTTGAACAAGAGGGGAAAAAAAGCATGATAATATTTGATAGTTTTTGAGATTCTGAAATGACAAAATGACATTTTCCCCCATTTTTGTGTTTAGCAATTTGAATAATGCAGAAAACTAGTCTGCAAAAGTTTACATGGCCTTCAGCAAAGACTGGCACCTGGAACTGGAGCAAGTTTTTCTGGAGAAGGGAGTTTTAAATTAGTGGTACATCTTCAGCCAGTTCTGCAGCTACATTCCTGCTCTCTACCCACTGGTAAAGCTGTTCCAGGTGGCAGAGGATTGAATGCTGCTTGACTGGAAGAGGAGCATGCAAGTGGCTGAGTCCAAACATAGTTGTGCTTATTTCAGCCCTCACACGTTCAGATGCCCTCGGTTATGCTGCCCTGTAAGTGAGAACAGGCAAATAGATGTCCTCACTGGCTTGTGGTTTGTAATCAGATGTGTGTGGGAAGCTTAGTGACAGGCCTCACTCAAATGTGCAAATGTAGTGCAAAAGAAACTTCACTGGTGTAAATAGGTCTGCTAGGCAGGAAAGCAGTGGAGGTTTTCATTTTGTAACTTGAGGGAAATCTGGTTTGAAGGACAATTTGAGGGGGCTCTCCTTTGTCTTGGATGTGGTCTGAATAGAATTCTTCTCTGTCACTTAGTATCAATCCTGCAGGAGTTAAGTGAAAAAAGAAAATAATGCCTGCAGAGACCTACATGCATAAATAATGTGTTGGATTCGCATGCAGATATAGATGTGAATGGAACTCAGAGGAATGATGACAGAAATTACATTATTCAGTGAAAACCCAGGAAGTAAGAAAATATTTGGAGGTTAGTCTCAGTTTAAGGAAATGTCTTTTCTTGGAATGCCATGTCTTTGCAAGAAACCTCCTAAGGTGCAAATTGTCATGCAGCATTTTATACAGGCAGGCTGGATGGCTGATGCTATAGCTAAGTACTGGCTTTCTATAATGGTCCTGTCCTTCGTATCTTCCTCTGCTTACTTGAATGAGTATATTGTGGTTCATTGCACCATGACAAAATCCATGTGTTTTTATTTTTTTACACCTTCTTATCTATCCCTAAAGTTGCTACTAGTCCATTTTAAGGCTTTATTTGTTTCCCATCCAGCGAGTAACTGCAGATTGAGAACTTCTTCCTCAGTGGTCCCTTTGAGAAATGCTGATGTGATTCATGCCTCTTCCCCTGCTCCAGCTGTGCAAAGCTGCCTGCTTGTGCTGAATGAACCTCCGGGCGGTGTGCCTGTGAGAGCCCATTCTGTATGTTGTGATGGAAAGCAATGGGAAGATGAAATTAGAGTGGGATTTAATGCAATGTATCAGACATCTCTGGAACTGAGTTTACAGCTGCAGGTTGGAGTGCGTTATTCCTTCAGATTGATTAATTTATTCATTTTTACGAACTTTGTAACCATGAAGAGACACATGGCAGTGCTCTGGACTGCAGTACTCAATTTATTTGCAAGCAAATTACAGTGCTCAAAACAATGACAAATGTTTTTCTGCTGCCACATCTTTCTAGTGTACCCCATCTGGAGGCATCACAGGAGTGGTGAAAGGGCTGGCTGAAGTAATGGGAACTGGGTTGTGCTTCACTGAGATCATCAGGTGATTTTGCATTGAGCTGAGGATGAATAGCATTGGGTTGTAGACCATGGTCTTGAAGACTTGATTCCAGAAGCATCTTCTCAGTATCTTACTCCATCTGATCTCAGTAAGCCTTTGGGGCCTCACCTTAACATGCTGAGTTAGCAGAGAGAGATATGTCTTTTCCCACCTGCAAGTGTGTTTGAGCTGTTTGTGGCTTGTTTTGGATCTGCTGCCATGAGAACTAGGTTCGTCTGCCATCATTTTTCACTTCCTTCACTCAATGCCTTGTGAAGCAGCTGCTAGCAGTGAACTCCTGCACCTCTTCAGTGGTGGGATAGAAAGCTGGAATGTAAGCTCATGGCTTGGCCAAATTTCACTACTCTTTCTGCAGAAGCAGTGATGGGCTGTAGTTCAAGTCCTCGCTCCCAAGTGGGTGGTCAGCAAAAGGCTTCAGTTCTGTAGCTTTCAAAGGGAAGGTCTGTTGCTGGCATGCAAAAAATACCCTCTCTCTACTTATTTATGGAAATCACTGTTAACCTCTGGTTGAAATATCCTTTAAAAAATCCCTTTGGTGACTGAGACGGTGGATTTTAGCACAAATAATTGAAATTCAGCTGAGTAGTTGTCCTCTACTGGAAAGTACCTCGGATAAAACTATTTATAAACTCTGGTGATGTTGGAGATGTTTGTCTCTGCTGCCTGTGGCACTCATGTTCTCAGTGAAAATAAATAAGTCTGATTAAGCAATAGAATAAAATAGGTAACAGTAGAGATGGATCGCTGGAACAGGCTGCAGGGGAATACCTGAGCTGTTCTTCTCATTGGAGGTCTTTCTTTAAGAGCAAGCTGGAGAAATATCTGTCAGGCATGACCTGGAAATATTCAGTGTTGCTTTAGACAGAGGCAAGGGATTTAAAATAAAAATAAAAATAAAAATAAAAAAAATAAAAGAAAGCTTTTAGAGATCTTTTCCATTCTGGGATGGTAGGTTAGAACATTCATTATATAATAACATTTTCATACACTTTTCTTCTGTTTCTTCCACTTCTACATAAGGAATGTTGCTTTAATCTGCTTTCTCTTGCAGCCTGTATTAAATGGGGGCCATAACTATGGTTAATTGCTCCTTCCTGCCAGGTGTGGTAGATAAAACACAATGAATGCTTGAAACTTCAGAAAGCCTGACAAATAGGTTGTATTCTGCTGAATGTCCTTGCAGTTTTGTTCAGGTATTGGCAGTTGCTGTGGAACAGAGCAGAGACTGCCCTATTTGAAGGAAGCATCTGGGTGGAACAGACATCAGCTGCTGTTTGTTGCCATGTGCCAACCAAATTTAACCTTTCCTTACTTAGGAGCGATAGCTGGTTACCAAAAGTTTGATAATGTAAATAAGCAGCAACAAGTATCCTCCTGGAAGGGAGGAAAATTGCTGCCAGAATATTTACTGGACATACAATTTTTCAGATTTTGTTATACTGGGAAGAAGGCACATAGTAACCATAGAGCAATAGAGTAAGGCTGCTTTTAACTACTCAGGTTGAATTTGGCCATTACCATAATGTACTTCTGTATTCTGGTGTTTAATTGGGTTTATTCTCAATCTACGTGCGCTGCGGTTGCTGCCCTAGTTTCTCCTAGCAGGTGACCATGTGGAAAATCTGAGTATATATTTTTTTGCTGGTAGTGTGGTCTCTCTGCAGGCAGAAGCAGTAGCCTTTTTGCTCGTTAGTTCCCCTTCTAGTTAGAGCTTTGCACAGCACAGCTGGAGAAGAATGGTAAGGCAGGATTTGAACTGCTGCTTGTTTTCCATCAGTTGTCTTGATGCTGTTCCCCAAGGCCTGAGATGCCTTCTCTGTCTCTCTTATTCCATGTATTGATGGTTTCCTCTTTTGTTCCCATGTAACTGTTTTCTTTTTCCAGTCTGAGATTTATAGTTTTATTTGTGAGTGGATCAGTGTGAGAGCCGGGACCTGGGCTGCCAAGGAGTAGAGTGAGAGTAAATAGAGTGCCTTTGGTGCAATGCTTTCTGTTGTCATATACCTCACAGTTTCAGGTAGGGGGAAGAAAGCTGGGAAATTGGGAGTTTTGCTGCTGGCATACCTTATCTTGCCACCACAATTGGAAAAACCATCACAAAAGAATAGCTATCACGTAGGTGGTGAACAATCTTGGAAGAGAATACATTCTTCCAAACTAAAAGTATCTGCTCAGAGCTGTCAAGCTTGGAATAACTCCTCTGGTAAGCAGGTTTGACAATCAAGACTTCTGATGAGATCAGAAACTGTATTTCTGCCTACAGTGCCCAATAAGAAGAGTGAAAATCTGCAACCTACGAGTTTGTACAGTTAAGCATGGACTAGAAAACAAAAATGCAGAAGGTGAGGGTTTATTTTTAATGTCCACTCTACTGTGATATCCACAAGACATCAGATATGTGTGACTTGAATGTTAGGGTTTTGCATGTGTGATTGTTTGGGCGTTCAGGGTTAACGTGAGTAAGCTGGCTCAACCTTTGCAGCTGCGATTGCATTTAAAGTGCAAACAAAGCCAACATGCCCAGAACAAAGCAGAAGTGGGATATATTTCTTTTCTTCTATATTATAGAGTTAAAGCAAAGTGTTTGGTTTCATTTTTGTGTTCATGTTACTTCTGGAAATATCAGCACTACCATTCTGCTAAGATATTTGAGGAGCATTGCAGGATTTCAATTCATATCCTTTTTTTGCTGCATAGTGCTAGGCTAACAATAAACATATTTAGAATAATGCATGCAAAGAACATTACTTACCTGCAAAATGATTCTGTTAATCAACTCAGTGCCATGTAAAAGCTGTTGTGTGCATTTACACAGAAAGCTCGTGCTGATCTCTGACCACTCCAGAGCACCATGCAGGGCAGAGGAATTGGGCTCCTAGGGCAGGAACCGGTTTGTTCGATGTGAAGGCAGCAGGAAGCATCAGCTCCAACATGGGTTACTGATGTGCCAAAAATGTTTGAAACTTGCCAACTCAGTTTCTTTGTAGACAAACACTTGTGGGTAGGTTGTCATGGGTCTAACCTGTGCGTATGTCATTTATAGCATGTAAAGTACAAAACACAAGAACTGCTTTCCCCGCTTACTTAAAGACACAGAATCTGTACTGTGTACAAGATAAAAATCCACTTTTCCCTTTTCCAGTATAACAGCATTTCTAAAGATAAGGCAAACCTAAAGCATGAGTCATTTCCTTACATACTGCTAATCTAATTTCTGCAATTATAGAAGGCCATTTCTCTGTGACAACCATAAAGAAATGGATTTATTTTTTTCCCCTGTTCTCACTGTGAGTAGTACCTTACTCATCATGACCACCCATTCACATCAGTCAGGCTAATTGTGGAGCATGGCATTCACTGAGTGGGAGAGAGGGTCAGAGATCAGTCTGTAATAAACAAGATTACTGCTGCACTAGAACGTTTCCAGCAGGATCACCCTATTTATTTGGGACATACTGTAAAAGAGTTTCCTTGCTGTAAATGAATCATGATTTTAACAGAGCAGTGCCTGGTTGTGGTGGCTTCAGAGCTCTCTGCTGTCAGCTCGGTTGCTTGTGCTCGTGTTTTCCTGCAGAAGAAACCTGGGGGGATTCTTCGAATTGCTGTAGGTCCAGCTTTCAACAGGGTAGGATCCTGAGCCCTGACGCTTTGCAAAGGTACTGGGCTGTTCATCCTGATGTGTTTTTCTGCTATTCCTGAAATGCTGTACCTGCCTTGGGTTTGCTGAAGGATTAGATAAGCGGTAGAATGCCAGTTTTGCTCTCTGTTACCTGATGTGCTGTTTTCTCCGGAAGAAGCTCCATTTATAATTATGTCTTTATTTGCTTTGATAAGAATGCCTGGCTTTGTTAGCTGAGGGGTCTGATCAAGGAAAGCTGCTGTGAAATTTTATTCTGCTTTGGGCACAGGCTTGGTGTGATGCCAGGACAACAGGTTTTTCTGAAGTCAGAGTTGTGTTTTGTGGGAATGTTGAGTAAGGACTGTGAGGTGAGCTGAGGGGAGAGCAGAGAAGCCTTCTTCTCATTAGGAAAATCCTAGCAGTGATTTCATACAAGACCAGTGGTCTTAAATGTAGCTGTAGCTTGCTTGTGACTGAGGATCAAAGAGGATCCTTGCCAGTAGGGCGGCTGGCGGGTCACCACACCATGCTCCCATACAGAGACCAGGATATTGCCAGTTTCTGCTGGCTGAGCTAGCAGGAGCTTAGCTACGAGCTTAGCTATGCTTCTCCTTAAGGAGAATGAGCTCATATTATTTCATAGTTCTGATAGGTTTAACTTTTGTAACTTATGAACTACAAAATGAATTCAAACATGTCTCATTTATATCTCTGTGGTGCAATAGAGACCAGTCAAACTTTGGAATCGAATCCTTCATTACGCTGAATAGCTTCAGTGAAGGGCTCTACTCAAAAGGCACAGGAAACTGTACATTTGCTTCTATTTCATTTCCTTTGCAGGTTCCATTTTGGGAATGCCTGGCTGTAGGGCAGTCAGGGGCTGCCTGCAGTACCTTTGAGTCTCAGGGCTGCTTGCCCATTTAGAGAGGATTTTGATAAGGGGAATTTCATATTTTAGTTTCCTGGAGAAACTTACAAGTTGACTTCGAAATATTGCAAAGGATAATATTTCAGAGTCAAGATAGATTTTTCAAGTTTAATTCTACGACTTTAAGGTTTCTTTTTACATTTATTTATAAGCTAAATTTTACTATTACCTTACTGATTAAACAGCAGTGATCTTGTCTTGTTTATAAGCAGAAACATATGATAAGGAAGAATCCAGAAGCATTAATTTGAATTTTCTGGTTCTTTATATATGTAGCACTCAACTTTGTCAGTTGACCTTCTCCTTCTGTTTATATGGAATGCACAGATCTTGCTGCATTTCTGCAAGAACAAGATCTCTGTTGAGTCTGTATGAGTTTGTACACATCAGTATGTTCTAGAGTACATATATATGTGGTGTATGTGAAGTTGTGGAGAGCTCGTGTTTAACTGTACTGGATCCTTCTGTACTGAACAATTGAAGTACAGTAAGTGTTATTGCGTAGTCACAGAAAAACAAAAAATAGTTTCTGTTTACTTTTAGTCCATATTCATTCATGCTGTGACATCTCTGTGCTGTGAGTGTTGGCTGTTGGCCAGAGCTCTTGAGAAGGAGACAAAGCCCTGAGGAATGTGATGGTGCGAGTCTGGCTGGTGCTGCCCATGGATCTGCATGGAGTGGTGCAGGCAGCACCAAGTGCTCACTAGTTGTTAAGTTTGGTTTTCCTTCGGTGTGTTGCCCTGATGCTGTGTTCCAGCATGTCTAGTTCTTTTGTTCTCTTGTCCTTGTGTGCTCTAGTCCTTTCATTGTGTGCAGGTTGCCTTCCTGGACCACTTTTAGTTATCACAGGCCCATTTAGCACTCCTGCAAACCCTGGCCCAGGGTTCACCAACTGTGAGTTCAAGATCTGAAGGCTGATTTCAGGCGATTAAACTCATACTTGTCTTGATTTATTTCTTGATTGCCTTCCCTGCATAAGTACTTCCATTTTCTCCTATTGCCAGATCCTAAACCAAATAATGACAGTCCATGAAAACATTCACCTCCTAGAAACAGTGAAATGCCTCATCAGGACCATGTATAAGAGTTGTGGAGATGTTATCTTCTGCTTGCTGCAGTCACCTGCTGAGTGATGCAGGGAGCTGCAGAGAAAGGGCACTTGTGTTATCTTTCCTTCATAGCTGTTCTCCAGCTCTAGGATTATAGCACACACTGTTTGTTTTTTTTTTCCATCCACTGATGTATTCACTCTGCTTTATACAAGAGGAAATATTCCAGAAGCCAGCCTGGCTCAGACTGAACAGTTGGTCCTGATTCCCTGTCCTCTTTAGCCCACCCGCCTTTCTCGTCTGTGCTGTCACTGGGCCACTGCTGGGACAAGTCTGGGGACTCAGCCTTGGGGAATCTCTGAATCACCAATTGCACAGCTGTCAAATTGGATTTTCTTGGCAGAAAAGACAACAGCAGGCGTGGTTTCAGAGAAAAATACTTCGACAAATGTGTTACTTTGCCTTTTTTAAAATGGCATGTTCTGTTAGGAATGCTTCTTCCCAATGCTCTTGCTGACTGCTTCTGATTTAGAGGAAGGCCCTTTGATGTGGATAGCGGACTTGAGGTTTGAGGTCCTTCCTTTGGGTATCCGCTGTTTCAAGGCAAAGTGAAAAATAAAGGCTATTTTCATCATATCATAGAACCATGGAATGGCTTGGTTTGGAGGGGACCTTAAGGTTTACCTAATTCCAACCCCTGAGGAGCTTTGCTACCCACTGAAGCTTCAGTTTTCTAAATCAAAAGGTTTGAGCCCTACTTGTCTTCATTCTTAGCTGCTACTTGCTGTACTCCTACTGCTACTTGCATTTCCTTCCAGTTGCCAGCCTCTGCCTGCCCCCATGCTGTGCAGCTGCGCTGGTGGAGCAGGGGGCACTGTTTAAAACCAGAAGCCAATGAAACAAGTGATATCAGACAATCTGTAGCATCAAACACTGCGTTAGCTCTTCAAAGGCAGCCTAGAGCCTCTTGTTGTCCTCTTGAACAGATCCTGCTCTCTACTAAACAAGAAAAGACAGGGTGTAAACGGCTCCATCTGTACCAAAGTTGGTTCATCAGCTGTGGATCTGGCCCCAGATGTCTCGTGTGTTCTTTACCAGCATAGATAATTGTATTTAAAGAGACCTTATTAAGATACTGACTCCCTCTGTGTTGTTTCTCACTGCATCTGGCTCCATTGCAATAACTTCTTTTTCTTTCAGGGAGCTATTTTTCTAAATCTGAAAATTAATGTTTTCAGCAAAGGAGTCTGTGAAAAGGAACAGAACAGCCTTCTTCCAGCTCAGGTTTCTTATAGCTCGATTCAAAAAGTAGCTTACACATCCATTGCCTTGTGTGCAGCCTCATGCTTCTGGCTTTGTTTTAAGCTACCATGCGTGATGTTTGTCTGCACAAAGCTGTTATGATAACAAGAGTGTTGAAAGAAATAAGACTGTTTGCTTTGTGTGGGTGTTCCATCCCTTCCGTTCTTTTCTAATGGAAACACCATACCTGCATGTAGCTCAAGTCACTAAAGTCATCTTTAAGTAACATGGCATAATAGACAGATCTAAGTACATGCCCCCTCTGTTCATCTAGCTGGCACTGGCTGTGCTGAAAAAACTGACCCACGAACAAGTTGCTGTCAAAGGCTGAAGTATGTAAACAAGTATCAGCATCATGTTATAGGGCATCGCATTAACTTCAGTCTACCGTGTTCTCTGACACAATGACACGAGTTTTTGAGCACTGAAAGCTGTTTCTGAAGATAAGAATGACTTTTTCTGAAAGTTGCAACATCTGAATAAATCTCACTAAGAAAAGTTGCTTTGTGCTGTTTCATCCTCTCTGATCCTGTTTCTTAACAGAAGTCATCTGGTGACTGTGACTATCGAGCAGCACATGGAACAAAGCGTGTTGGCACTGAGCAGTAGGCATGGGGCTGAGAATGGACCAAAGCTGTGAATGCAGTTGCAACTTTGGCAAAGCAGTGGATTTATAACACAACCCTTCTAGAGGTGAGAAAATACTGTGCTTCGTGGAAGCACATCAATAGGGATGAAAAGGCCACATCATGATTTAATAAGCAATGCTTTCTGCTCCCTCTTTATAGCAGAAGTCAGCTGGAATTCAGGTCTTGAAATGAGAAAATTTCATCTCTCTTTGCTGGCTTTTTTCTCATATTATGCATGAAACTTATGGCTGAATATTTTCCTACCTGTTTTAGTAACTAAAGCTACAACAAACAGTTCAAAATTGCACATAGTAGCAATATCTCAGTGTGTTTGGAAATTGCATCTTGGTTCACACTGGTGGCTTTCATTTTGCAAAGCCAAGCTCGCTCCTATTCTCCTCTGCAGATTTGTAGTCTGCCTTCAAGGAAAGACATCTTGCAGGTTTTGTATATTGAAATAAATTAAGGAAAAATAACAAATTTCCCCAAACAAAGCTCTACAGTTGATGGGTAGCATGGTAGTAATTCAGGCTCATGGGGCAGCAAGTACAAATCCTGTTTCTGCTGCATCGTGTCATTTGGGAATATAGTTACAATAGTGCACCTTTCAACAGCAGTATTTCCTCAGTGTCCTGGCCCTGGAAAACCTCCTCATGCTGGATGCTTGTTCATGGAGAGTCTCGAAACAGCAATCAGATGTGGCAAGGTTTCTAACCACACATTAGTGATTTCCTTGCTTCTTCCAGGATCATGGGACCTAATCAGATATTTGGAAAAAGGTTTACATTTTCCCTTATGCTAGTGCCCAAAGGTCCAGGCTTGTCCATACTTCCTAGCAGGCCTATTTGTCATGGTTGTGCTCCCAGAAATAATCACTGAGTACGTGAAAGAAGCTGTTTCCAAGGTTAGTCTGTTAGCCAGAAACATCCTGAGAAGAGTGATTTGCCCAGATGGTGAATATATTCTCACTGCTCTTCTTTCTGCTGATAGATGCCATTTGAAGCTACTCTATTATTTTCTGATGGCTCATATTTTCAGATGTTTTCTGACTTACTGTCCTTGCATGTCTCTGTGACTCTTGGGAGCCAGGTATCTTTGAACTGCAAGAATTACTGGCTGTAATTCTTTTTCTTTTTCTTTTTTTTTTTTTTTTTTTGAAGAGTATCTTCAAGTACATCTGTGAAGCTGTAAAATTATACCACTCACCTTTTCCTTTTCATGCTACCTGTGCATAATACCTTTCATTATATCTCTTTCAGCCCTGTTACTACAGTACTTCCCCACTTACGTACAGTGGAATTGCTGGGGAAGGCAGGAAGACTGAGCTCTTCTGAAAGACAGCTC
Organism: Tympanuchus pallidicinctus; assembly: GCF_026119805.1. NCBI lineage: Eukaryota > Metazoa > Chordata > Aves > Galliformes > Phasianidae > Tympanuchus > Tympanuchus pallidicinctus. Next base: position 12,319,818 of record NW_026294747.1, read on the forward strand.
GGTAGCAGAATGGCAAAGCATCACTTGGCACAGAGCAACAAACATGGTTCAGTACCACCACTAACCCATTTCCTTTGGCCCTATTAATTTATGAAGCAAAAAGGGACACATTTTTGGGTGGGACTGTAACCTCCTCCTGGGGGGCAGCTTCTTCCCCAGTTCCAGGTGCCACTGCAGCATGTTGATTTCCTCATTGCTGGTGTAAATCAGGAGTGACTCAGTTGTTACTGGCAGATTGTGCTGATATTGCACAATGAGAGAAGTAGGAATAAATCAGAGTTGAGAGAAGTAGGAATAAATCAGAGTTGCGCCGCTCATGTGAAATGCCGTTACCACTGAAGGTGTTGGCAGAACTTTGTTTAGTTTCTGTGGCCTCTCTTTGATGCCTGTAGTTGCCTTCATACATTTCAATGTCAATTTAAACAAAAACTGTGGCAGCCACTTAATGCATGGGAGAGGCTCGAGGTGAGTGTGAGGAGTTAATGAGGGAAATGGAAATGTTTTGGTTTGGGAGCTGTGTTGGCAAAGCCACTAGTGCTTCCTGAGGAATTATCATAACAGCAGTAACAGCAAGGATTTTCTGGAAAACTGAAGTCTTCCTTTCTACAGTCTTTTGGTATGGAATGATAGGGAGTTGGCTAAGACTTGGCCCTGCTCACAGCATCTTGGAAGCAAATTCAGAGCACAGATGAATGAAGTGTATTTATTTAAAAACTGGCCTTAGTTTGAAAATAGCATGAGAAGGTAAGTCACAAAGGAAGTCATAAGAACATTTAGAATGTTGATGTGAAATCAGAAGTGTTTTCTTGCATGGAATTCTGGATACAAAATGGTTTAATCTGCTGCTTACTACAACTAAGATCTTGCTTCATCCTTCTGAAATGTGCAGTTGTGGAATTGTGTGCTTCACAGTGAGCCTGGAAGCAGGGAGAAAGCGTGGCTGAGCACAAAACAGAAAGCAATTCTTCCTCCAGTTCCTTATTTACTGGAAAAGCAGTGCTGTAAAGCTGGTTACGTTTCTTTTGTGTCAGTACGTGTGTGTTTGCACTCTGCGACCCCTGAAAAATGCACAGCTCAGATCCTTTTTTCCTCAATGATATTTCAAGAGGATTGCAGGTCTAAAAAAAGAATGAAAAAGTGAGTTATTTCTGGCTTGTTTGGTTGTTTCTTTAGAGCTAGAAATACACCATGGAGACTGTATAGTCAGGGCAAGTCTGGTAGTGGAGCAGCACTGCATTGGCCTTGCCAGAGCCACCTGAGGAGTCCCACCCTGTGCCATCCATGAGGTGACTCAAGGTGCTGGTGGGGATGAGGGTGGTATGCCCAGCAATGCCACGTCCTGCCATCTGGCTAGGGAGGGGTTAAGGCAGCCCAACCTCTCTGTGAGTCAGAGGGCTTTGAAGGAAAAAGGTGTGCCTCTTTTTTTTTCTTTTTTCTCCAGGAAATGGGAAGTCACGAAGGGAGATGCTTTGGGCTTTAGCTGCTTGGGCGATAGGAAAAAGTTGGGTTTTGTGTTTCTTGGGCATTGTCCTTGGCTGAATAAATCACTCCCAGTGGAAAAGCACTTTGAGTTGGGAGCTGACTGAGATGCTCCATGACAGGTTAACGAGCTCCTCCCAGTCTGTAATGTCTTTGAAAGCAGCACTGCTATTGGAACATGAGCTGCAGCAGTGAATGGGGTCTACTGACATAATCCAGGCTCCAGATCAGTTGTTTTCTGGATGTACAAGGATTGCATCATTGATTTGTTGCAAACACTGGAAGTTGCAGGGGTTTCTAAGTGTGGGAGTGTGCTCTAAAATTGGTGTTGACACTGTTAATTCAGCAGCACGCAGATGCATTTGCTACTTGGACTTTTTCTAACAGTATTTCATAGTAACCATTGTGACTTTTGTCTCGTGTTTTGAAGATCACCGTGCTTCTTGTGCCTTTATGGGAGGATGAACAGTTCAGCCAAATAATGAAGAAAATCACTTGACGTAAGCCTTGGGACCAGGCATGCTTTTCTGAGTACAGGAAGGAAGCTGTTGCTCAGCAGAAACGGGCATAAACAAAGAAAGAAACAGCAGGGATGTGATTACTGGGCACGTAGAAAAAGGCCTTCAGGCAAGGCTTTTTAGGATCAAGAAGTGTGAAATCCAACCACAGTGACCCCAGGCTGTTTCCCCATACCCAAGCCCAGCTATGTGTACAAGCTAGCCCAGCTATGTGTACAGGCCAGCCATGTGCTAGTTCAGCAGAAACGAGTACTGTTTCAGGGTTGCTCCTTCACTGGGCTGTGTGGGGAAGAGGCAGGACACTTCAGAAGGAAGGTAGATGTGCCCTCTACTCAGGCAGAGCACGTTCCAAACCTGTTTGTGAGGAGTCACCAGGCATGTTGCTGCCTCCCGAGGCGATGCTAGCAGGATGCAGGATGTGCCACAACCATTGCCTCCCACAATGATTTCAACCATTTCCCACTGCGATGGTGCCTCTGGTAGAAGTTTCTGATCTAATAAGAGATCTTCATGGCTCCACAGACACTGAGGCTTCGTCACAGGATGGACTGTCAAGTGCAGGGCGGTACCGATCCACACACCTTAATCCTTGTTTGCACAGTGCAGCAGAAATACTAGCTTCTTATTGTTGCTATTGTCGCTACCGTTTTAATTTTCTGCTGTTTTAGATATTGGCTATTCATGTGAAATCAGCACAAGTGGGAGTTCTTCCAAAGCCTTTCACTGCGTGTTGTTTTCACTCACATAGTGCCAGATGTCTCTGAGGAATCTGCTCTGATGCAAAACCAAACAAGCCAGTAGAAGACTGTATACAAACAGACACCAGTGGATACAGTACAGCTGGTGACACCAGTGGATAGACAGGTTATTTTCATAACTCTCCCTTGCTGCAGGGTAGAGGGAGCGAGGGCTGGGGCAGAGCGCAGGCAGCGGGGAACCACCACAGAGCAAACAGCCTGGGCTGAGCTGCAGAGGTTCTGCTTCTTACTCTGTTTAGCAACAACGGGAAAACCCAAGAAGGGAAAGCAGTTGGATATTTTCCAGGAGCTGAATGCTAGGTGAAGAAGCAGCGCTGTAATTAAGCGTGCTTGCCCACTGAAATATGTGTACAATCGCTATGGGATGCTGTAACCAGCAACAGCTCATGGACTATTTTTAAAGCCTGCTGGCTGTGCCTGCTTGGCAAATCTGCCTCTGCGTGGCTGCAGGCACGCTGCTGGATCAGCTGGGGAACTGCTGTCAGATTTGAGTGTATGTGAGCCCTGTGCACTGAGTGATTTCCTCCACCTCGCCCCCATGCTGTTGCAGGGTTTACTTCATTCCTAGTGGATTAACGGCAGAAAAGAGGGAATGGTGTTTTCCTTGTTATTGCACACTGATTCCATATGCTGAGAAACCACTAGAAAGAAACAGATAGGGGTGGGTCAAGTGAAATATGACAGGAATAGAGAGCTGCAGATAATTTTTGCTGGCTCATTTTGGTGAGAGGCTGCAGGTGGCTCTGATTCCCCATGCACTGCCCTGATGCTTGGAGCAGCAGTGGAAATGTTAATTCCCCTGACAAACAGCACCCGAACACACTAGTCAAGGCTATAGTTTCAGGTTCTCCTCAGTTATATTGTAGGGCTGAGTCACACTGTGCTTATTCGGAGGATATTCTCCCCCAAACACCATGGGTAGAGAGTCATTCCATTTTTTCCAACCAATCTGCGTGGCCTGCTGATTTGATTCAGCTGAAAGGTTTGGGATTTTTTCAGCCCGATTCTGCTCTGTGTTGACATTGTGTGTAGAATTGGGTGTTTTGCTAGAGGGTTCAAGATCAGAAGAGCAAATCCTCTCTGAGATTGAGTCTTGCCTGCATAAACAAGTTGCAATTTTTATCTATAGTTCTATAACTTAAAGTAGCTTTTACCTATAGTTCTGTAACACTGCTATGATCCTCCTCACGTGTGAGTGCAGGTATGCCAGTACAGATTTTTCCCCTGTGTGAAAGGAGAACAAGCTGTTCCAGTACAGAGCACTTCTGTTTGGCTGTGAATCCATCCACACTTCTCTATGTATTGGCAGAAGTGTACCAGCAAGTACTGTTTCTAAATTGGTATTGGTGAACTGGTGCAAAGTCATGTGCAGAGCAAGTCTTGGTCAGCAAACTGCTTCAATAACACTTTGACAAGCAAGCACTTAGAAAGCCATGTGCTTATCATCTTGTTTTGCAACTGGAGGTCTACGTGCAACTTTGATGCTATGTGTTCATAGGTAAGAAGCTAGGAACTGGTTGGTCTGTTGGCTGTAAAGTCATAGCTTGAGAGTCATGGCTGTAGTTTATTTTTAAATAAAGAACCTAAAACTGGCAGCTGGCCTGTGTTTTCATTCACAGTGTATTTGGAATATACATGGCAGAGGTGCAAATTACAGTAATGCTTGCTAGAAAGTACCTATGAGCTGGCAGGGAAATAAAGAGGATTCTTAGCAGTGGTGAAGATGTGCATGCTGAAAAGCCACTTGCAACAGTGAAAAGTTGGGCCTGTCAGCAGTGAAATACTTCGTGCTTAGATCTGCAGTTCTTTACCTCAGTCCCCTGTAGGGGAGGATAGTCCTGAGATCAAAAGCTACATAGAGAAACTTATAAAAATTCTGATCAGATTGTATAATCCTAAATATCATCGTTTATGGATGTATTTTTTTTTCCCCAGTACTGCTGCTGAGCTAGACAGTTGCCTGCATTGTCACTGCAGGCAAAGCAAAAATACATATGGTATGGAAAAAAAATCATACTCCAAGTAGTTGGGGAAAGCATTGCCATCAGTAAACTATGGTATTCTGCAGAGAAATTGTCTTAATTTCACATGACTGACAGGTTTCTGTTCTGGGAACATGGACATAACTAAAACTAACAGATTTTCTTCTGACACAAAGTAAATATACAACCCTCTGTGCATGAGAAGCAGTTTAAGGCAGCTGATGGAGTTTGGGGGACAATAAGCTGGTGCTGTCAGGAGACTTCAGAGCCTTGCTAAGAGGAATGTGCTTTATTTGTGCTAGTTGCAGTTGTTAGCCTGTTTGTTGGCACAGCTACCTTGCTGGTCTACTGGAGGAAATAAATATTAGCAGCACATAAAGGTTTCCTCCTGTGAGTTAGCATCACCTCCATCTCATTTAATTCCCACCTTTTCTTATTGTGAGTGACGTTTCTGTGCTGCATTCCTTGACTCTGTTACCTCTAGACTGAGCATTGCTTTGGAGAAAGCTTTCCAGACAGCATCAGAGCAAGGAGGAAAGTTTTTTTCCATTGCTTCCTGAGCTCCTAGATTCCTGTCACTTGGGCAGTGGCATCAAAGGAGGTTCAGTGAGCAGCTGGGGCTGTAGCCAGGTCGCGCAGCCCTGACCAGAACCACTGAGATGCCACAGACAGACAGGCAGCAGGCAGAAAAACTGGCATGTGGTCGTGAAAAGCAAGCAGCTGAACTTGGGCAAATCCCCAGCTGGGATGTAACCCAACCTAGCATCCAGCTCACCCTGGTCTTTGCTGCTTCTTTCTAGAAGGAAAGTGATCTGTGACAGTCCTTTTGCTGGTTTCAATTACTTCTCTCCCTGGGCAGACTTGCAGTTCTTGCATGCTCTGTTTGCATTGGGTAGGAGCCATGCGCTGTCAACAGCTGATCTTTCTCCTCAAAGAGACCAGCATCAGAGGCAGCCATCAGCTTCAGACAAGCTCTTGCTGGCCATTCTTGGCAGTGAGGCTTGCAGTCAGGACAGTTTGGTGAGCAGTTTTGGAAATCACTTTTTCATCACATCCACTTTTAACGAGACGTAAAACTATTCATTTTAAAAGCCCCATTGTTCTCACTGCAATCACACCACTGATGTCTTCAGTTATGCACTGTGAGCTGCACAGGAGAGAAGTCATTAATAGCAGCATTTCTACATCCCCTTAAAGACGAAGGGTTGACTGCAGTGGGAGGTTAATTTTGCTGAGAAAATGCTGAAGGAGCCAACTTGATCGAGGAGAAAGTGTAAAATGTGACACTGTTTAGTTTTCTGTGTTTCACTCAGACAATAGCTGGTGTGGTCAGTTTTCCATAGCAAATGTACTTGGGCCCCAGTAGCTGCTTGAGTCAAAATCCAGTTCAATCTGAGGCAGGGGAAGCAATTTATTTCTACGATTGCCAGAAAGCACTATGAGCTGGCTCTATTTCTCTACCACCTCTTCCTTAAAGCACTGTGGGCTGGAGATGGCTTTTTCTTCACTTACTGAATGCCCAGCCCTGCACTCACACCTGTGCCAGCATCAATCCGTGGAAGCTACAGAACTTCCCTGATTTATAGAGCTCAGGGATCTGGCACAGCATGGTTACTATGAAATATTTTCATTTATCTCTGTTTCTTTCCCTGGAAAAGTCGCAGTGCAGCAGCTCTGATTCCTGATGTGTCAGACCATGCAGCTGAAACTGATTACTTTTTTTCTGGTATGGAAAAGATGAGTTGCTCAGCCCAGAGCATGGCCCACGTCTGGTCTCATAAAATCTGTCTGTCACATTTAGCTGTTCTTGCTGCTTCCTTTCTGTAGCAGAGATAATGGGAGCGTTTCCTGCGACTCCTGTCTCTTGGTGATGAATTGCTGTGGTCTGTATTGGAAAGCATTGTCTGGCTGCTCCTACACTGTGATAAAGAAAATGGAGTGAATCAGCTGCATTGTGTTTGGTTTCCCTTTGGCCGTGGGCAATCTGGATGGTAAGGACCAATCTACCTTCTGTGTGCATTTGTCTGGGAGGTGCAAATCTTCTTTTTGTTGTTGTTTAAAGCCAGCTTTACATTTCCAGCGGGAGCTGTGGAAGGTCAGTGCGATCTATAGATGTGGTTCTGCAGGAGCCCCTTGTTCTCTGCATCCTCCCTTGCCCTCTCCTCCTTCCTGTGTGTCATTGCTGGAGCTGGTGTGGATCTTCATGTTGCAGTGTGCTGTGTGGCTAGCTCGTAGCCTCCCCAGCTGTGACACCTTCAGCAATCTAGGCAGAGCTGCTTCTCACTCCCCCCCTTCTCTCCCCAGCCTCCCCAGAGTTTTCTGCTTTCATTTCTTGTGTAAAAGAGTTCTTGTAGCTTGGCAGCATTGTTTTGTTCTACTTTGGCTTAATTTTGCTTGGATTCTTACATTCCATGAGAAAAAACTGGTGTTAGTATAGAGTCCTTCTTCTGTGTTATGTGGCTTTCAGATTTGTTGTTTTTTGTCAAGAGCTGCATTGTCAGGTTTGCTGTCCATGAGGTGAGGAGCTGGATCATGCTTGGTCTTTCAAGGAGGAGTGTCACTGCCACTTGTTACTATAACAGAAAAGCAATAGGAGAGGAAGGTATTCCAAATCTTTTCTATTAGGCATTTCCAAATAATTGTTACTGGTATGTATTGGGTGCTCTTACAAACTGCTTGCTTACTGGGACTCTCCAGGGCTTCAGTTTCTGGCTGGTAATTTTCATAAACAGCTGCTGTCTGACTTCTGCTGGGCATACATGCAACTGCAAATGGTAGTGGGGGCAACAGTATCAATACAGGAATAATCACTGTCAGAAAAACTGTATCTGGGGCTGCATCAAAAGAAGCGTGGCCAGCAGGGTGAGGGAAGTAGGTGATCCTGTCCCTCTGCTCTGTGATGCTGAGACCTCACCTGGGTACTGCATCCAGATGTGGAGTCTTCAGTGCAGGAGACACATGGACCTGCTGGAGCGTGTCAAGAAGAGAGCCACAAAAATGATCCAAGGGATGGAGCACCTCTCCTACCAGGACAGGCTGAATGAGCTTAGAGAGAGAACTCCGAGCTGGGAAAGTTCAGCACGGAGCAGAAAAGGCTGTAGGGAAACCTGTTAGCAGCCTTCCGGTATCTAAAGGCTGGCTATAAGAACAAAGAGGAACAGACTCTTTAGAAGTGGCTGTTGTGAAAGAACAAGGGGAAATGGTTTCAAACTAAGAGAGGGGAGATTTAGATTGGATGCAAGAAAGAGTTTTTTTATGATGAGGGTAGTGAAGCATTGGTAAAGGTTGCTCAGAGAGATGGTGGATGCCTCATCCCTAGAGACACTGAAGGTCAGGTTGGAGGGGGCTCTAAGCCCCTGATGTTGCTGTAGGTGTCCCTGTTCATTGCAGGGGAGCTGGGCTAGATGGCCTTTAAGGGTCCTTCCAACTCAAATGATTCCATGATGCTATGATATGCATGGTTAAATTTCCACATCATGTTGATTCACCCATCTCTTATTCCAGTTACATCAAAGGAAAGTAACACTGCAGAGTTTATCCCAGCTGCTTGTTTTCACCAGCAAAGTCTCAGCTAAGGTGATAGAGAAGGACAAACAGGGGTAGGCATGGAAAGGCTGACATCTTGAGAACTGAGTGTGGATTTCTTTGTGCTTACTGCATTGGCCTGTGCACAGTTTGAGTTCTCTGGGCTTGTTTAACACAGTGTAAATTCCACCCTAAATGCTCTTTGTCAGTTGTCTAGTTTCCTTCCTCCCACAGAGATTTTTAATTAAAAATCTAGGACCAGAATAATTGCAGCGCTGTATATTAACTACTGTCAAAGGAAGAGCTTGATGCTCTCATCTCTGAGAAACAGTGAAGTTTATGCAAAAAATACACAGTGTATTAATTTCCTTTGGAATTTCAGGGAGAGCGGCTGCATCAGAGGAAGCATAGGTGGATGCTAAATTTAAACCACTGTACAACAGATCTTGGTATGCCACAGCGCCCAGAAGCATGAAAAACTCAAAGCGGGCATGTGAGGAGCTTTGCAAAAATAGATGCACTTCCTTAGAATTTCTTCTGTGCTGTTTATTCAGCCCTCCTGGTGAAGGCTCCAGAGGTTTACAGCACCCATTTGGATCTGATGGGGAAACAGTAAACTCGAGCAGTGGAAAATTCTGCAACTGGAGCAGCATGCCATGGGAAGCAGTCATTTCCCCTTTGCTAGGCTGTTATTCAGGAATACAAGAGACAGATCAACTGTAGGGGGTTTGCAGTTGGAGTAATTGGGTGGAGAATAGTTGTGCCTTTCTGCCATACTGAAGTTACTTTCTTAGCATGAATCTGAAAACAGCTCAAAAGGACTTGGGATTTGCCTTGTCTGATTTGCCTTGTTGCAAGGGAGCAATATTTCACAACAAGAGAGTACTGTCAGGAAGACACTATCAAGCATGAAAAGAGGTCTTAAAATTAGCTTGGTATTTCCTAGCAATTGTGTGGTGGGAGCATAGCCCCAAAGACGCAGTCTTTTCTAGATTTAATAAAATAAAAGCAGAGGTGGCTATCGTAGAAAGCCATCAGAGAGGCTTGCAATAGACTTGGTTTCTTTTAAATGTCATTAAATCTTGAAGTAGAATCCTTCCATTAAAGAGGAATATTATCTCATTATGCGACGTAGATAGCAATGTGAAGCTGTAATGATGCTTTTTAATATGTTCATTTAAAAGAAAAATATCAGGACAAGAATTGACCTTGAAGATGTGACCTGCTTGCAAATAACTTAGCTGCACATTTATCCTAGGCCAAGAGTCCTTCTCATGGCCTTAAACCTCCAAGAGTTGTAGCTGAAGCAACTAAACAAATGTGTTGCCATGTACTTGGTGCCATACTTCCCCTCAGCACTGGCACTGTCCCACTTTCTGTTTCCCCTGGTCTGAGGCCAGTATTTGTCCACCAGGGCAACCCTCGCTGCAGTGATTCTTGGTCTGTGTTGCAGGTAAAGGAGTGATTGTGTCTTGTATCTGCTTGCATCAACATTTGGACACGCGTATTCAGTTATAGACTCCAGTTCAGCTGTGCTGGTACAGATTTTGGCGTGGTACAGCTGACTTGAGTTCTCAGATAACATCTGTAGCCTTACTGCTTATTCACATTGCTCTACTCAAGCACAAATACCATCGTTTTGAAGAAGACACATCTACAGCAACTTCTTTAGTTCTTCTTAAATTCCTTACCAAGAAGTAGTGGTGATAACCACTAGAGTCCTTATCATCTATATGAAACTTTAGTTTGAATAAATATAAAACATTCCTAAGTAACACCAAAATTCAGAGGCAGAGGTCCAGCTCCTGGACTTGTTTCAAAGAAGATCCTTACTGGAACTTCCTGCAAGTGTGTGTTGTGCAAAAAGCACTGATAGATGCATGTGGTTGTACATTTTGTAGGTACAGCAAATGAGACAGGATTTCTGCAGTTAGCAAGGAGATAGCCAAGTGGAATTGCTAAGTCAGGAGAGGCCCATGAGTGCTAGTAGGAAATTTAATATGCTGTGTTAAATTAATAGCCTTCGGCATAACAATCGCTTTACAGTTCAAGGTCAAAGGAGGTGGATCATTATGCATCCATTTCAAAGATACACTTAATGATCTTCTTACTCTGAAGTGAACTGTAGCATGTTTACAGAGTAAGTCGTGACTATTTGAAAACACCTGGGGACTGTATGTAGTATTTACTGCAAGACACAGACCCCATTTCTAAGCTGTAAGATTGCAGTCTTTCTCTCCCAGACACAACATGGCTGTAGTGATGGGCCAGTGTTTATATGCAGGAGGTATTTATACAAACAGGTGATTCTGAAAATGAGGTTTTCGTACATGTAAAATGTGTTTAACACTTTTTGACTCTACCTTCCACTGTCTTTGTCCTGAGATCCCCCAAATGAATGGTCTGGAATAGCATACTGTTCCCTGTTTCACCTCTAGTTGTGCTGCTTGTGGCCTTCGTACATCATACACACCACAGTGGAACATCAGTTCTGGGATACTTAAGTATGTGTGCCCCTGGTGTGTCTAAAGTCACAGGTGTTTTGACTAGTGTATATGAAAGAAACATTAATCAAGATGTCTTATGAAGAATTAAGGAAAAAATTGTTTTGTCTCCTGTTTATTACATTTTCGCTGCCCAGCGCAAGAAATGGTGGGCAGAAAAGCAGAAGGCATTTGGAAAGAGACTGTTCCTCTGTCCTGAGAGAGAACAAGAGCAGATTGTTGAGGGGGGATCAGGTAGGGATCTTCCATAAAAATAGCATGGGAGGCAGCTTTAAGGCTGTTCAAATATATGAACACAGTTTGTAAGGATGAACTAAACACACTGCTGAGGCAAAGCAGCTGAGAAAAATCCTTAGTGTTGCATGTAATCTTAATAAAGCAGTCTCTGGATCTAGCTTTCCATAGCTCAGTCCCATAGTTTGCAAGTATGTGTCTTCAGCAACCTGCATGGTTTTATTTTCCATCTTGGGCCTATCATCCAGCTGAGCAATGTCCTTCAAGCTTGGCTGTTGGAACACTCCTTGCAGAGCAGCATTTTACTTCATCCAAAGCATTGGAAGGATTAGAGTGAGATTTGCCTGACACTTGGTAGAGCTGGCTGTGGTCTAAGAGGAACATACTAAGCCCACCACTGTTGAGCAGCCTTCCCCTTGGAACACAGCATCAAAATAGCTGACCTCAAAAGCGCTGGGAAGTAGATGGCACTTAATGAAACTTCACGTGTTCAGGTTCCAGCTAGCATCGTGACAGCCCAAAACATTCAGCATGAGCCCAACGTCTATGTTTGCCCTAACTAGTGCAGCTTTCTTAAAGAAAAGAGTGCTTACACGAGTTTTCACCAGCTTTTATTTAACTGTAAGGAAGGGGGTTGGTTTTCTAGTTACCTAACTTATAAATAGGTATTTTATGAATAGCTTCCCAAAAGGCTTCACAGACTTTCTGAACCGACTGGGAGTTCTTCAGCTGCAGAACAAATAATTAACCCAACTGAAAAGCCGCGCTGCTATTTTTCCCCACTATTTGAATAGTGGGGACTATAATAGCCTGAAATGTATCTGCCAACAATTTTCCTTCTGTTTTCATTCATGAAAATTTTACCTCCTCAGGGTTAATTGAATCAGGAAATGTCAATATCTTTAGATTTAATTTTCCATATTGATGCAGATTTTGGAGTGAGTGGCTGCTGTGAATACAAAATGTGATTTAATTTGATTTCTGGGAAATATTTAGTGACCACAAAAAGAGGAGGTTGCTTGAAGCACGTCTTGAATAAATTAAGAATCCCCCTAAACAGCACAGCATTCTTGAGAGTACTCAAACCCCTAATTAACTATTTATAGAGCATATTTCCAATCTATTTTAAGATGCTGAAGATGAGAGTAAGCAAACCAACCTACTCACCAGTTTGCAGAGTATAGGGGCAGGATCATCTCTGCACAGTGTTTAGCTGTGTAGTAATTATATATTAGCAACTTAAAAAATTTAAAGATGGGTGCAGGAAAATTCCATCCCTGGAGCCTTGGGTCTGTTGCTAAAGGCCAACACTGTCTTCCCAGCAAGGACAAAGGGCTTAAAATGCAGTGCAACCACATACAAGGCATCTCTGCTTCGGTGTATCTGTAGCTGTGGAGTCACAGCCTTTGCCCAAAACCAGGCTAGTGTTGGAAGGGGGGACAGTGGCAGTTCCCAGTCACTTTAATTGCAGCTATGTGGTTTTCTGGGGAAATAACTCATGCCACGTTGCTCTTGCCTGGACTGTACTGAATCTGCCTTTGAGCAGAAGTCCTGTTAGGCCATACCACTCACTTTTAAGTTCACCTCTTTCATTGTCTGGTGTTTCATGGTAGCAGGCTTTCCATCCTCTGTATTACTTGGTTTAAAGGATCATAGAATCATTGAGGTTGGAAAAGACCTTTAGGATCATCCAGCCCAACCATCTTTCTGCCACCAATATTGCCCCAATAAACCATGTCACAAAGTACTACATCTACCCTTTCCTTCAACACTTCAGGGACAGAGTCTCCATCACATCCCTGGCAACCTGTTCCAATGCTTGAACACTCTTTCTGAAAAGAGAATCTTCCTCATATCCAACCTGAACCTCCCCTGGTGCAACTTGAGGCCATTCCCTCTGGTCCTATTGCTAGTTACATAGGAGAAGAGGCTGACCCCCTGCTTGCCACAGCCTCCTGTCAGGTCACTGTAGAGAGCAATAAGGTCACCCCTGAGCCTCTTCTTCTCCAGACTAAACAATCCCAGTTCTCTTAGCTGCTCCCCATAAGACCTGTGCTCCAGACCCTTCACAGCTTCTTTGCCCTTCTCTGGACTCACTTCAATGTTTTTCTTGTAGTGAGAGGCCTGAAACTGAATGCCTAACTCAAGGTGTGACCTCACCAGTTCTGAGTAAAGAGGGATGATTGCTTATCTTCTCTTGCTAGCAACACTATTGTGATATAAGCCAGGATGCCATTGGCCTTCCTGGCCACCTGTGCACGCTGCTGGCTCACGTTCAGCTGAGCACTGACCAACATCCCCAGATCCTTTTTGTCCATGCAGCTTTCCAGCTACTGTGCCCCGAGTCTGTAGCATTACCTGGGGCTGTTGTGACCAAAGTGCAGGACCTGGCAAATGGTTTTGTTGAACTTCATCCCACTGACCTCAGTTCATTGATCAGCCTGACCACATCCCTCTGTAGGGCCTTCCTACCCTCAGGCAGATTGACACTTCCCATCAACTTGATGTCATCTTCAAACTTAGTGAGAGTGCATTCAATTCCCTAGAAGATAAAGTAGTCTCAAAGACAGGGTTAGCTAGAAGTTTATTTCTCTCTACTGAATTATTTATTCCTATCTAAGCTCCAGTGAGTAGCTCACATTTATTAGTACATTTACTGTTTCACGAGCTGTCAGCACAAAAGGGCCAATCTTGACAGTCAGCGTGTTCACTAGCTCTCCATATTCTCCCCTTTCCTTTAGTTTTATCCTCAGGACCACAGAAAAGAAAACCAGAAATGACCTGCACTGCAAACTCCAGGACTTTCAATCTAGCAAGACTAACAGCCAGCTAAATTCTTGCAGGAACTAAAATGAAGATGTTTTTTGCTCCTGGATTATGTGTTGGCTGTCTCATCTGCCAGATTTAAAGGGAATGCAAAGCATGGATGAAATTTGTTGCTTTGGGTTACACAAGGGATTTGGTTACGTGAGGGCAGTTTTAGGCCTACTGCAGTTCTTACTCAATTTTGATTTTTTCCTTCTCTGCCTTCTCTGAGCCCCCATACAACAGAGGGTTTCTGTGAAGCATCTGTCGCATCTCTGCATGGTAAATCTAGAAGCAGAAAGGACTTACATTTGTATGTGCAGTCTGATGTACAGCCTGCTTTTGCTCTAGTGTTGAGGGCAGCTTTGCTGTTGACAGCAGCAGGGGCTGGCTGTCAGTTCTTCACTTACATGGCTGTGTGATAGAGGGATGCTGCTGCTGCTGCCACTTCGGTTCTGTATTGGGAATTCTCCACTGTGAGAGCTGTGTTTAAGTGCTGCAGGGATGCTTTTTGCTGGTTACTCGTTCCCCAGCCTGCTCTCCACTGTATGGACCTGTGCCTGCTGCCTTCCTGTGTGATTGGCATCGTCTTGCCAGATGGCTGCGTTCTGGGGAGACTCTCACAGTTCTGGTTTTCCTCTAAGCCACTTATGAGCAACACCAGAGGCAGAGAGTTGAGATGGCCTTTCTGGAACAAGGGCAAGAAAATAGCTCAGTGTTAGCATTCCAAACCCAGCTGTTTAGATCTGGATTATTTTTAAATATTTTGCTTTGATGCATGTAACTGGCTGTGTTTTCCTCTTCTCTCTTTTTGTGATTTAGGTTATCTTTAATTCTGCTCTCCCATAAACCTGCTCACTGTGGTATCTGTGCAAACAAACTTTATTTACAATGCCGAATGTTAAGCAACTGAGCTACCCAGCTGCCATTACACATCAGCAGCACAGCTTTGCACTGGCGTGCTGAGCAAAGGGTTGCTATGCTCTTATCAGCCCTCTCAGGTACGCAGCATCCTGGCATTCACATACAACGCTTCCACCAAGAGTTCCGTTGCTGTGGCTGTGTGCTGCTGAATCTGAAACATCTCACATCAACTGTGCAAGGATGGAGGTGGCAACGCATTTGTGGGATCGTATCTTCAGAGCACTGCACAGGCTCAGCCTGGTGCTGTGTAAGATACCTCGTGCATACTGAGATACTTTGCCCTGGTCCTGCCTTCATGAACCACCCCATGGCTCTGCGTCGCTTTCTCTGCTACGCTTTCCCAGTAGCCTAAAAGCAGACAGGAAAGCTTGGAGACTTTTTTCAGGAAATGTATCCCATCTCAAAGGGTTTTCCTTTACACAGCAAATCCCACTGGGAAGGAGCAGACATGGTGTTTTGCAGTGCCAGCCCAAAGGCTAGGTTAGCACTTCTCACTGCATTTCCTCTGACTGCTCATGGGGAGAGAATAGCGCTTGTAACTCAGGAAGGCAGCAATCATAATATCTGTTTGTAAGGGCTAAGAAAGAGCTGCTTGTTGAATGGCTACAAAAGAATCCTTTAATTTCAGTCAGGATAGTCTAATGCATCAGCCAAGTGGTGGTAAAGAGCCCCGTACCACCCAGCTCTTTTGCAGGCATGCATGGAGGCTTTGAAGGAGGCAAATGCTGTCCTCTACCCTTGGAGAGCAGCCAAGTTTATCTTACTGATCAAAATACCCAGCTGATATGTCATTTTAAAGTAAACTGAAATGATTTATAGGTGCTGTAATAGTAAATAAGGACAGAAGCGACACTAGCTATTCTGTTCCAATTCCCTAACACATCTCTTGCTGCTATCTGAAGCCAGTGCATCTGGTTGTCCTTCATACAGCTTGGATGAAGTGCTAACTTTTGCAGAGCTGCTGCTAACACTGACAGAGTTAGTTTTATGAAAGAGTCTTAAAAACAAATAGAAAAGAGGAAATTGAGCTGCCGTACACAGAGTTGACTCTGAAAGAAGCCATTACTGAGCATAGATCTTTGTATAGAAGAGGATATTCTGCTGCCTGGATTCACCACAGAGTAGTCTTGTTTCCTTGCAGTTTGCAAATAATGAGAGTCAGCAAATCAGTAATTATAGCCACAAACTAATATCACTTTTTCTCCCCCTTCATAGCTTTTTGGCAGTCTATAAAAAGATCTGGCACACTACTTGGGATTAAGGAACTTTGAAGCAGTGGAGTCATCTGCATGTGAAACTTTGATTTTCCATGTCTTGAAATTAACTGTTATTTCTATCTTTCCTTTTCAGAAAACCCCAACAGCTCATGCCATGAAGGAGGAGAACTTTCTTCGTCGCAGGTTCTCCCTCTGCCCAGCTTCATCCACCCCTCAGAAGGTTGATCCTCGCAAGCTGACTCGCAATCTGTTCTTCGGGGCCGACAATGACATCTATCCACTCAGTCCAGGTAGATTTCTGCTGTGTCAGTGCAAGATGTGCTGTGTCTTGTTTATCATACTGCTTTTCCAGCATATGTAAAACTCAGTGCAGAAGCTCAGGTGCTTGACTGAAGTAGACTGTTCTTAGCACTCTGCCAGGAAACAAAGAGAAATGAGTTGATGTGAGAGTGAGAGAAGCTGTTCTTGCAACATGGGTATCAATGGATCCCATCCAGTGCTGTTTTCATGGTGCTGCTTCACTGCCATGGTGTTCAGTGGGAGCAGAGGACATCAGAGTTGATGTTTGCAACCATCTGAGTACAGCATGGCCTCACGTTTCAGTAGTAGTGTTTAGTGTTAGTAGTGTTTTCAGGCAATTCCACTCTGAGCACTCGATATATTTCACCCTAAACACTGAAATCCTTTAAGCTATCTCCTGGGCCCTGTTGCAAATGTTTAATGGCACGTTTTCCTGTTTAGATTTAGAGTCCAGGATACATATTACAAGAGGGCTTTTGTAGGCAATGCTCTGTAAATTATTACTGCAAGCACCAAGAATATTGACATGTTGCAGTGAATGGCAGACTGTCTTTTGTGCTTTGATTTTGTGAGCACCCTTTTGAAGGAAATAGGGCGCGCGTTGTTGTTTCAGAATTTTTAGCTCACAGTAAACATACAGGTCTTTCCTTGACTGCAGTCTGCAAATAATGCTTCTGTTCCAGCCTATACACAAGTGCTGCAGGGAACAGTCACAAGTTCACAGAGCTGTCATTCACAGTTGTCATGCTAAATAATCAAATCTCACAGCACCTTTGTGAGCTGATATCTGGAGAAGGAAAACAGCATGTAGAAAGGTTTTAGTTCTCATGTAGATGTAGCACCTGGCAGACTCTCTGGGCTTTGCAGATGCAGAGCAAAGCCAGGTCTGAGTTTCCTGAGCTAAGTATCTTTAAATGCGAAGGATTTGAAGGCTTCTGACTTGGCAGGTATTTCTATTTTTGGATGCCTGTCTCAAGGCAGTGAGGAACCAATTTTGAACAATGCTGACTAATCCTTGCTGTTGAGGTCACTGAAAGCTTAAAAAAAAATCTTGGTAGTCTAATGGAAAACTGAAAATGAGACACCTACCATCTCACACATTACAAGGTACCAATTTCCTCACTGAGGTATTTCAGTGCTGTAATAATCTTACAGACACCAGGGAAAGTTGATCATGGAGGGATTAATCACTTCCTCAGTTTCCCATGTCACCTCATTTCTCCTCGAACCCTGCTGACAGCTGGCTCAAAGAGTGTGCTGGGCTCAGCAGAACAAGTGCCTTGAGTGCTAGAGGAACCTCCAGCACTGGTGTCAGCAACACAGGCAGCCCACTGTAATGGAAAGGAAGGGCATATGCCAAAGTATTTGTAAAAGAGAATATCCCCGTGAAACAAATAAAAGCTGCCACTTCAGCCAGGGGATTCCTTGCAGAGTCTGGGTTTTTGCCTAGCCTTACATTTTTAACTCCTTTCACTTCTTCCCTAGTCCCCGTCAGAGCTGCTTCATCTCTTTGTGTTGCTAATGTTTTCCATAAGAAATATCCATCATTCTTCACATCCAGTTGCCGTTTCCCATGGTGGGTTCTTCTTTAACTCCTTTCCAGGTTTAGCCGCTTTCCCTCCCACCTTCTCCATGTCCTCTGAAGGATGCTGTTATGACTACAGATAAGCTGCAAGTCTACATCCACGAGCTGTATTCAACATTTCTGTCCCTCACTTTTCTCTCTTGTTTTACACAAGTTTTGAGCTCGTGTGGGTTTTCTTGTTGTGCTGTCTGGCCCTGGTGGTTCTCTTTACAGAGGCACAGGGCTGGCTGTATCAGGTAGGGGCTGCCTGTATCAGGTAGGGGATGCAGGCAGTGTGGGCAGCAGAGTGCAGTGAGCTCCTGCCACACTGTAGTGCAATGTGAGGTGGCTGGAGCCACAGGTCTCAGTCCTCCAACACCTAGAATTAGCCCTGCAACAACCAAGGAGTGCAAGTTAATAATTCAGTGAGATGAGAGTGACAGACTTTACACCTCGGGCAAGATGTGCCACAGAGGTTCCGTACAGTGAGATAATTTTTTTAAAGGAAACATATGGAAAAGCAGAGGTCACCACCTCAAATAACACTTCTGACTTTTTGTCTCTTGCTTTCATATGGAAATGATAGTAATTATGGTAACTAAAAGAAATTTGAAGAAAACGTTCTCTTTTTAGATAGTCTGCAAAGTATGGAGATGTGAGTTCCTTGCCCATGTCTTTCTTTCATGTAGCAGTAAGTGGAAAGAATCTTCTCTTGCTCAGAAGGAAGGACATGTACTGGGAGAGAAGCTAAAAGCTCTTTTAGGGAGCCTTTCTTTTTGACTAGGCTGGGACCCACGGAGCCTTTAAATAAAAGTTCAGATTAGCCTAGCTGCATCTCAAGAGCTGCACTTTAATGAACATGGGAATTTTACTGTGATAGACATGTGGAATTGAATTTCAGTCTGGTATATATATTGGGCCACGTGGCTGACATTTGCTGCAGTAACATTCATGGCATCAGGGCCGATTTTATTCCCAATAGTTTCGCCACACAGCAGATCCCACATTTTCTCTTGTAGTTACCCAGTTACTTTATCAAAAAAAACATTAAAATAGTAGTTCATGCTGTGCAGAGCTAATCTTCAACTCCTCAACAACCCAGTACTTCTACTTCATCTTACCGTTGATCAGTTATGCTTATTGTGTGATGCTTTATAAAGAAGAAAGGCAAATGCACCCATGGGATGGATGCACAGCAGAAAGTAGAATAAAAGAAACAGTAACTTTTCTGGAAAGGAACTGTATATTTATTTTTCCTAAGCCTGGCAGTAATGAGATAAAGGAAGATATCAGGAACTCAACTCTGTAACCATAAGACTGGAGTGTTGGCAGGTTTTTTTTGCAATGTGTTGAACATTTTTTCCATAAGCATTGTTGATTCCCTTCCTGGAATCCTGTTTATTATTTGGCACAATACTACTGGGCTACTTTGTGGAGGATCTTTCTTAGCATGCCATGTTAGCTGCCAGCACTTGAAGATAAAAGAGCCTCAGTGCTATTTCTGTCACCAGCGTTAGGTTTTCTTGATCAGGGAGATAAGAACTTCAGCTTCTGTAGCCTGTTAATGTTGAGCTCCATTTATGTTTTTATGTGGTTTCCTATTTATTTTCTCGAGACAGCTATGTCTGTCATGCCCTGGGTGGAACTCCCTTTTGGGCTTTCTGTGCTCTTAGCTATGTATGTGGGTGTCTGAGAAACTCACACACATGGTTTCAGTGAAGCTTTCTTTCTGAATAAGGGCTCTCTCCTTCCACACTGCTGTAGCAAAACTGCTTGAGACAGCTGGGAGAGCTCTCCTCCAAAAAACTGCCATGCTCTCTCTCCTCACAATTGTCAAACGACAAATGGATTTGAAATAAGAAGCTGGAATATATACTGCTTTATAAACATATCTTACAAATCCTTGTAAACTCTGTGACTGAGAGTTGAGAGTTACATGTGCCCACTTTTCATAAAGTCCTATGAGATAGAGGGTCCAGAACCGCAGTAGCGCCTAAAATCCTATTTAGGTGCAAAATCCTTTTACATGCATTACTAAGAGAAGGAAAAGCGTGCAAGATTTTTGGTATGGGTACCAGCCTGGAGCTAAACTTAATTGAAGAAATGAGATATAATAAAGATAGGTTTGAATTATGTTAATAGATGCCTTTCCCTTGGAGCTGACAGCTGACTTCTACTAATTTTACTTGAACTTTGAGGCCATATGTTACTTACCCATACATGAGCAGAAAAAAACTCTTCATGGGAAACAAGTACAGTAGCTACATAATTTGAGAGTTTGTTCTAACCTCTGCCTCCATCCAGGAGAATATATATAGAAAAGAGTAATCAGAGAAAGAAAAACAGAGTCTTGATCCATGTCCAGCACGTGTTACATGTTCAGGC
Source organism: Tympanuchus pallidicinctus (assembly GCF_026119805.1). Taxonomy (NCBI): domain Eukaryota; kingdom Metazoa; phylum Chordata; class Aves; order Galliformes; family Phasianidae; genus Tympanuchus; species Tympanuchus pallidicinctus. The sequence continues at coordinate 12,340,013 of NW_026294747.1, forward strand.
AACACCAGCAAGCATGTATCCTACTTCTGGGGAATTTCTCCCACCTGAGCACCTTAGGTTTGCACGTCCTTTATCTAGGGCTGAGTGTTGCAAGGGGAGAAGTGATGGTTGAGAAACTAGATTGGGGTGCAGGTTCCTCTTCTTGCACCGCCTTCCTGCATGCTGGCATAGGTACTCCCTCTGCTTCAGTTCCCATGTAGGCTGGGCATGTGCCATCACTATTCTCCAACATCTGGGGATGTCTGCTTTCTGCGTGGGCACGGCTGTGTGCACGTTGCACAATGCGACACATGCTGCAGGATGAGAAGCCTGTCTGAAGGCCCAGCACCTTCAGCTACTGTGTGGAAGGTTGAACACCTTCTCCTGGGGAAAACTGTCCCTAAGAGCTGTTTTTAGTTGTAAAGCTGATGTGCCAAACTGCCAGTTAATGGCTGTAGGAAGGGCAGGTTTTTTGTCCTGTCTCTGTATGGGTGAAACCTTCTAGCATAGATGTAATCCCAGCTATAGCTGGATGTTCTTGTTCTCCAACGTGTCCCATAATGGAAGTGCAGAGCATGACTAGGAGCATATTTACTTGTCAATAAACTTTGATGGCTAGCTTTTCTAACGTTGCTTAGCTTCATATAAGGCTTCTCCAAAACCTTCCGGAGATGTAGTGACTTCTGCCACATCTGTGACAACTTCTGCTTGACTTCAAGAGAATCAGTTTTCCTTTGCTGGCTTTGTATTTGGTGTTGTTTCCAAGACTTGCCCACACAATGTTTAAAAACATCTTTAACAGTTCCCTTGTTTGCAGTGTGCTGTGAATGGATTGCATGTCAATGTCTTGCTGGTTCCGAGCTGCAATTGCTGACGATCTTGCAGAGGGAACTATATTGCAGTTGGATAACAATGACTGCCTGGGCACTAAAAAGCTAGCCTCATCAGATGCTATTTTTTGACTATTAAATAGAAGCTCTAGGCTTTCTTTTACTGTAAATACATGATTACAGTTGGCAAAAAGAACAGAATTTATCGTTACATTTTATTGCTTAGAGTAAGACCAGACATGTTCATACTAGTATGTAATGTGTATAATGCACTGCAATTTTAGTATTTTTAGTTAATGGAAAATACATTTCTCTGCAATGATGGGAATATCACAGTTAGTAAATAGTACTTGTTAACTGAATGTGTTTCTTATTTTAACAACTAATTTGGTCTGAAGACATGGGTCTTCTGCAGTGTTTTATTCTACTAATTATGACTAGATGCTTTTCTGTCTTCTGTAATATTTTATGATCATGGTTATTATTTCTCAACAAAGCATGCTATCAAGTGCATCTGGGTGCAGTTGCCAGATACTGACCAAGGAGAATAATGTATTGAACAGCTGCTTATTAACTGAATTCCATTTGTTATTTGCATTGAATGAAGCATGGGGAATGTGAGGAAACACAGGCTGTGGTAATGTAATCAAAGACTTCATCATAACATAGGCACACAGGGCAGCTGGTTAAGGATCACAACCAACCTTATTTCTGTTATTATCCAGTCTTTAATTGCCGGACTTTGAAACATCATGTTGGTTTATCTTAATGTTTGCAATCTTAACTTTTAAACAACACTTGTTACAAAGTCCAAGCATGTGGACCCAGGATATTTCAAGACTTGTAATATCCCTCTCTGTGAACTTGGTGCGCCTACTTTTGTTCCTCTTGCTTGCTATTAGCAGTAGCCCTTTGAGGACCGCAAGTCACCATGATTTTGCACAGAAATTCTCTGTTTCTGAATTCCATTTCTTTGTTGCAGGAAAAGATGTGGAAGGAAACAGCCCATCGATGCTGAAGGATGAGACTCCGCAGACACCAAACTCAGTTAGCAAGGTACTGTTGGATAGGGTTGCATCCCTGGTCTTGCTTTCATTTTTTCTCTAGCTCAGGTATTAATCCTGCTTACTATCTTCTTTTTTGAGGCAGGAAAGAAAGCAGCTCCCTTTGTTTCTGCAGGAGCTGAGTGTGCATGTTTTGAGAAAGAAAACAGGAATATTTTGGGATGCTTGTGATGTCATAGGGAAGCCTATGTTTTCCTCTGACTTGATAGCACCTGCACAACAGAATCTTGTTTATTTGAGCCTCATCTAACGATGTATTTAGATATGAATAATTAGGTGGAAAGGTTGATTTTGTCAGCAGAGGTGTCTCCTGCTGTTCTCAATCAGCAAAGCAATCATAAAGCTTAATTGTTTTAGAAGATAAAGCTGTAATATTTAATGTGTTGCCTAGCATCTGCAACTGTGCGTTGAGATCCAGGGAAAAAGCTCTAAGAATTGGTGTAAAAAGAGAGGAACACAAACTAACCAAATTTTCCTGAGCACGGCATGTCCATCAACTCTTTTATGGAGAGGTGAACTGGATCTAAAAACTCTGGTGTGAACTCTGGTGTTCAAAACCTCACTCTATATCTAGAGTTGCTGAGTGCCTGGTTTTGAATTCCTGTAAAGATGCCATCAACCTTTAAATTAGATCTGGCTTTGAGATTCATGTGCAGGGTTTTTTGGCTGCAGCTCCCTAACGTGTTTCTGGAGGGTAACTAGAAATAGAAGCAAGGCCTGTTAATAAATTTTTAACTCCATTTATTCAACTTTGAAGCTATAAAATGCAAATGACACCAGCGAAAATGAAAATATAACACAAAAGAGGCATCTGGAGGCAAACAATTTTTTATAATACAAAACAGAGTATCTTCAAACACATTTGCGTGTGCTTGTCTGAAGCTCACAGGGATACCCAAGCAGAAGTCAGTGTGGGAAGATGGTGATGGGAGGAGCTTTGGGAGTGTGCAGCAAGGGCTCACGTGCATTTTCCCTGCTTTTGCTGGATCCTGGCAAGCTGCAAACCAAACCTGCTTTTGCATTTCCAGGAAGGTTCCTGATGGCAACCCAGCTGCAGGGAAAGCATAGGGCCAAAAGGCTGCATCCAGGGCGTTGTTTTGAGGACAGATGTTTTGCATGCCTTAGAAGAAATGGTGTTAAATTCACAATGAATTAGGAATGTAAAGGAGGACATTTTCTTTTTATCTCTGATTTGAAATCGGTCAGCCTTGCCACAGGACAGAGGTGCTGTTTGAATAGAAGTTTGACTTCTGAATTGGCCAGAGCTAGCTTTCTCTTTCCTGCCTCAAAGTTCTGCATAGGCACCCAGTGTTGAATTCAGATGCTGGCTGTAGTGACTTTCTGCCTTGCTGGACCTGTGTGCCATTGCCTGTCACTCTCACTCCACGTTACTTTGCTTTGTCTATTGTACACTGCCTGGTTCTTCTCTTCCAGCCAAGGATCTTCTCTTCTCCCTTGCTTTGCAGTGTTAGTGACAGCAGGGAGGCCCTGTTGTGACATGTCTTGTACATTAGAATTTTAGACAAAGTGATCTTTGACCTGCTTGATATTTCACTTTTTGTGTCCACTCAGCTGTAAGTCTATAAAATGAAGCCTAACTTCCAGAAGTCCAGAGCTGTAGATCAGGGATCTGTCATGGCATTTCACTTTAAAAACAGTGATTCCACCTATTTTAACCAATGGAAAAAGTTTGTGCTAATTAGGTCATATTTAGATTCCTGACTATTGGGAGGGAATGATTTTTAGAAGCCTAATAGTAGGGTGTGCAGATTTAATTAATGGATTCAGAAGTAAATGTACTAGGTAAAAGATCTGTGCCATCAATAGTTACCCTTCATTTGCCACAGAGGATGTAACAGACCTTGTTGCAAATCAGTATTCCTTCAGCAGTGGTATTTCAATATGCCACAACACATCGACTCTCTTCACGCAGCAATGAGAAGGAAATGAAAACTGGTTGAGTTCTGGAGTTCTTGTGTTTCTCCAGGCAGATAAATTGTGTTTCTGTGTCCCATCTTCATCAGGGACGTGGAAGATGTTCCATGCTTCACACATACCCACACTCTTCAATGGGAGCATGCTGCAGGTTTCCCATATTAGCAGGCACTGAGCAGGACATTCCATAAAAACCCCTATAAACCTTTGCCTTCTGAACACGCTGCACTGTGCTTGAGATCTTAGATGGCCTGGGAGTCTACTGCAGCATCTCTTGTCCTTACATCTGATACTGGAACATTCCCTTAGAGTATTTTGCATAGTTCTTAGTAATACATATTTTTAATGGCAGTTGTGACTTTTTAGCTCAATTTTTATTAAAACAAATTTATGGTACGGTTCAGCTACGCATTGCATTGCGTGTTGTTCATCTCCTTTTAACAGGAACAACAACAAAAGGCTATTGATTTCAGATTGCTGCTCATACTATCTTCTATTTTTCAGAGCCCTTTAGCCATGTGGTTTGTGCCCAGAGCTCATGGAGCGGTGTGAAAGAATTGCAGAGCAGCCGTGAAGCTATTCTCTAGAACCAGGAAAAGCCTCTCTCTCATGACTTGCCTCATTCACCATTGTTAGCATCCTTTAAGACTGTTTTCATTGCAGAGTGCAGCATTGCATCTTCTCTCTCTTTTATTTTTATTTTTTTCCCTTCCTATGCTTAACTCTTTAATTCTACTGTCTGGAAAGCAGCTGGGATCTTTCAGTATGCACTCAGAGACCACAAAGAATTGCAGTTTATTTTAGAGGACCAATCAGAAAAAAACCTTGAAGCTGGCTATCAGTGGTATCTCACTCTTTTAATTCCCACACTAATGCCACAATGAAGTCTAAAATTATCACTGTGTAGGAGTGTGGTTGTTACATGCTCAGTTACATGACGTATGGCAGGACAAAGCTTAGATTACTTTGTTCATCGTGAATGAGTTTTTCCACATGACGGAATAGTTCAAGACTTCAGTGTGTAGTTTTTAATTTGAAATACGAATTCAGGGAACTGCAAGAAATCTATTTTAGCTTTAAAATAGTTTTGAACAACTCATACAAGTCACTTGAGACTGAATAAGGCTATAAATGTCTCAAGTTCACCCTTATGGTTCCTTGAATCATGCTTTTATCTGCGGAGTTAATTCCAGCCATGCTTGGAACTACCACAGAAGATCATTCACACCTCTGGCAGCCTATAAAGGTGCCTTTCCTCCTGGTCTCTGTTAGGCAGGAAACTAATGAATCAGTTGTCAAATCCAGAAGCTGCAGGAATCAGCAGTGAGAAATGCCCCTGTGTGTGCTCACACAGCTTTAGTGGAGAGCCTGGCCCTTCCAGATGGTCTTACATTAAACCAGACCCTTACTGACACTTCATTAATGTAATTTATGCATATTGTGGATGCAATTATTTTGGAGCTAGTTATCTCTATCTCAACTTACATGCTGCTCCTTTGCCCAGGAGTGCATTGCCTCTTCAATTGCTGTTGGCCATGAAGGATTTTGCAGCTGACTGCAGGTGAGCAGAGATGCAGCCAGGAGTATCCGGGGAAAATTGAACTGAAGATGAATGGGATTTTTTACTGAGATAGGAAATGTGGAGCATCCCTAACTTACGGAGATGCATACAAGGCCTGACACTGCCAGGTACCTCACAGTGAGCAATGTAGAGTAATGACTGATTGCTTTCAGAACTGGAGTCTCAGTGTTAACTTTGGGTAAGCTACAGTACTCCTGTCATGTCACCTGTAGTCCACCGTAACCAATTCCTTCCTCCAGTGTGCTTGAGGTGGGGTCAACAGGGATGCTAAAATTGAAGCAATTTATTAAACAATGAAGGATAGTAGATTTTAAGCTCAAAGTCCAAGTTTTCCATTTTCTGCTTCCTTGATTTGCATAAGCTCAGCCTAGAAACAAAAGTAGCAGCGATAGGGGAGAGCAAAGCTTTGCTACAGGTTTCTGCTTAAGAACACAGTTGTAGTGGTCAGTGAAACAGCCATCTTTTTTAGCGTGCAGCTTTCTATCTCACCTAAAATGTTTTTTAGATATTCTAAACTTGCCAAATATTCTTCCCAAGAATGGCTCACGTGAAAGGTTGTATAGCAGTCCCTCAGGGTCTGTGACTTTTTCTTTGATTACAGTAATCTGACACAACGGAGCAAAGCGCTCCACTAAACATTAGTATAACTTGATATTCTGAGTTGCTTGTGTAGCTGACTTGCAGTGATGATTTTCCCTAGATATTGCTGTCACTTCAGCTGTTTGTACAGGGCTTGCAATTTGGGCTCATTATTGTGCTATCACAGTATTGTAAACACAGTTATTGTGTCTTCATAACGTTGCTGAAATAAGTTGAATGGTTTTTGCAACCAGAAAGTTGGAGGCAAATATTATTTGATTTGCTGTAAACCAGCATATTAATTGAAGGGCAATCCTTCCAAATCCAAAGCTTGTTTATCAGTAAGAACCATTCCACTGACTCCAGTGTGCTCAGATGAGCTGTTAGCTGTAATTTTATGATGGAACTGCTTATAGGAAATTGAAAACCAAGTCATTGAAATGGGATTGAGTTATCTGTGAATATTTGCATCAACAGCAATAAGCTGTTTCACCTTCAGTGGGAAGGTGAAAGCTTCCCACTGAGCTCCACTGAGCTTTCCAATGATTGCTGATTTTACTTCAGAAGCTTTTGCTTCATTATCTTTATTTTTGCAGTAATACAGATCTGTAGCAATTATAAGTGGAAAAGACATTGGAGAAATTGCACCTGAGCAGGGATTTGTCTCCCATGCACTGACTATTTTCGCTTTTATGAAACATAACTTATGACTACAGCTGCTTTTATTCTGCCTTAAAATTCCCATCTAATTTCATCTTTCTTTCACTTGGATACAAGAAAGAGGAAAGAGCAACTTGTGAGCAGTGCTGTTGACATGTAGGCCATGGCCTGAGAATGATTCTATTTAAGCATTTCTGACTTGAAGCCATTCTGACTGTCTCCCATTACATATTTTTGTGAGTTTGTCCCATGCAGCAAGGATTGTTTATTCTAAATAAAACAGCATATTCCTTTTGGTATTAACCATGACACAATGGGCTCCTACACCACAGTCAGTGGAAGGTTTTTGTTCCTCATGGCAATGGAGGCAGCAAAAGACACCATACCAGAATCACACGGTTGTGAGGATGCTGTATGCCTTCTTACAAAGCTTAGCAGGAGAGTGAGGGTACAATGACAGCTGCTAACTATCAGCAGCAGATCCCAGGAGCTACATAACTGAGATGAAAGGCAACAGAGACTTAACAGGGATCAGAAGTTGTCCCTGAGTGTAGTATATCCCATCATCACCCAGCAAGGTCATCTCTCGGTTCTGGAAAGGACAGGTCTGCTTAGAAAACTGTGAGTGGCAACACCTTCCACCCTCACAACTGCTGTGACATGCTCTGTAAAAGGTTTTTCAGATTAACCATCTTTTAGCCATAGGATAAACAGCAGACAGAAAAGCACTGTTTTTGCATTAGAAAACTGCAGTTTTTGTTGTTGTTTTTTGTTTTGTTTTGTTTTCATTTTAAAAAGGACACCAATTCCCTATCCTCCCACTGTATAACTGCTTCCCTCTGGTTAATATTATTTGCATTCTGTTGCAGGGAGGGAGGGTCAGATTCTGATAACTGGCACAAGCATTATCCCAATGTCCTTGGCAGAATTGCTGTGATGACAAAAGGCTTGCTTCTCTTGGTTTTCTACCAGACTGAGGATGGTACGTCAACAGAAGGGCATCATTAAATGCTTTTGATATGTCCTAGTAGCTTAAGGCCCTGCTGTGTTTTGGGGATCTTTGCAGGTGATGGCCTGGATTTACTGAATCACAAGGTACAAATGAAACTATTAAGATAGCTTTGTGTAATAGCGTGAAATCATGTTATTTCATGTCATTTAGCAGGTTAAACCTGTAAGAACTGTGCAGTGCTCTCAGCAGCATGGAGAGTGCAGAGAGGGACTGTGACACATAGAGCTGGTGCTGGAGATCCCACCTGTCCTGCAAAGAGGCAGGAACTTCAAAGCCAGAGATGCAGTGGTTTTCACATGGTGGAACTGGAGATCACCTGCACACAAGGCATTGTTTAGGATTGTGATCATGAATCACTGTCAGCAGAAAAAGAAGCAAAGCAGGCAGGTGGAAGCAGCCAGTTTGCCTAATTAGAAAGTATCTGGGGAACAATCAAGTTTCTGAAAACAGAAGTCCCAAGTCAAGCTCATCTGGAAGCTTTGTCTTGCCTTCTATGTGGTTTGATTTCAGTAAGATTTGTTCTCCCGTCATAAAACTTGGACACTGGGGAGCTGCACTATCCATCACACACCGCTTTCTTCAGCATTTGAGGGGAAGGGAGCACAGAATTATGCCTAGAAATTCTTCCACAAGCCGTGAGAGACTTAAGCTACTCCCAACCATTCTTAAGCCCATCTTCACAAGCACCGTTTCTGTGGCTGAGTTTTCATTTTCAGACAAGGTTAGCAAATTGAGCACATCTGGGCACAGCTCAGACATGGGGGTGGCAGTGCCCCTAGGAAACAATGCAGCTGCTCAGTAGCTCACTGCAGCCCCCTGCAGGGCTATAAATCCTGCTTCTTTGTCCAAGTGACCAATTACTGATTTGTAATGACTTCAGACAAGTTTCATTGTATTTATTGAGTTCCTAAAGGTGCTGGCATAAAACAGAGACTCGCTTCACGTGCTCTTGTGCACTGGGGCTTTGTAGCATGCACAGCAGCTCCCAGCTAGCATTGGGTTTGCGGTGTCCCTGGTCACAGAGCTGCAAGTCAGCTGCCCTGAAGAGTGGAATCAGTGTCTTTCTGTTTTGTTTTGTCTCTCTCGGTTTTTAAGTCCTGTGGTTGTTTAACTCTGATTTTAGCGTGACCTGGAGAGACTCCAAGAGGCGGCTGGTGAGGCTGGCAGAGCTGTGACAGTGCCTGTGTGTTAATGTCGGCTGCCCATGAGCAGCAAGTTTAGAGCTCAGGTTGGCATGGTTAATGGAAGTTGTCAGAAGCCTTTCTGACTTGAGCTTCAAGATTTCTTCAAGCCAAGTCTGTGAGGGGTCAAATTTTTATCCTTTAAGTAAGAGCTTTCATGTAATTCTTCAGAAAGCCAGTGACTTCAGCTTATTTTTATTAATTAAGCACAAAGCATTCTTTGTATCCTGATGTTCTGTAGACACCTGAGCAGCATTTCCTAGAATCATGCAGACATCTGTGCTTATTGTGCTTCTCACGCTGGTTGATGAGGAATGGTACACAGCGTTTCTCTGTGTGTCTGATCTCTCAGGTTGGAGGCTGTGAAATTACCAATAAACAGTCGGCTCATGATTGTATCTCAAGGACAGGATGTTCTCTCTGCTAATTGGGAGAAAAGGGGAGAATTCTTCTGACCACTTCCATAGGACACGTGTCTCAAACCATGGAAGTATAATCTCTCAATAATTCCGGAAGATTCTTGCTCAGAGGCATTTAAGCACTTAGAAATGTTTCCTCATAAAGAAAAGCTTATAACATCTCTCTCAAATGTCTACCACTGCCCTTCGAAATGTGACAAGGACCCCGTGGGCACGATTCTCTGCTCTGCTGTCTTATCTGTGCAATGGTTCTCACTGCAGATTCTGAACTTTTACACTGAAGTCCCACGTGCAGAAATATGAAAGATGCATGAGTCTGTATAGCAGGTAGAGAAGATTCGCTTAGATTTCTACTAAGACAAAAATGACAAATATTGAGTATTTTGCAGGAGCCCAGAGCTGGTGTTTTCCCTTGGTGGGCCCACTGCAAAGTGGACTTGGATTGGGCAGTCAAAGTGGAGGTTTCACTGGTCTCTATGCTTTCACAGAGTTTTCTTTCCTTCCTGTATTCTGAAGCGTCACGTGTAGTTTTGCTTTCAATGAAAGATTGCTGTGTGTATGTAAGAACGAGTGCTACGTTCTGTAGTGACCCTGGCTCTGTTGCAAACAGTGGTTTCTACCCTTAATTTCCAGCCCTGCATCACCCAGAAAGAATTTTGCTCTAGAGATGCTCATTTGAGGATGCATCCTCATCTCCCTTTTGTGCTTTTGCCACAGTCTCCAAGGCACAGCTGATGGTCTGTTTGCTGTGATCTGGTCTGTGTGTTTTTATCTAAGCCATGTGTACATTTCTAGATGAGAACTGTATTTCATGTATTTTATCATTTTTCTGTCAAGCTCATTAAATCAAGTCGACTAAGAGCTGAATTTTTTTTGTAAAACCATTGTATAATAGGAGAGACAGTGTCTGACCCCAAAAGATCACAGTCTAAATACATCAGACACATGAAAGGTTGGAAGAAAAAGAAGTACAGAGACCGATAGTAACTTCCCTCAGGTCACTTAGGAAGTAGCAGAAACTGGACCATGCTGTAATTCTAGCTACTAGCTACTAGCACTCTCCAGCTTTAGTCAATTTGCTGACAGTGCCTATCTGAGTTACACTTTCTAAGTGTATTTTATTTTAGAAACAGTAATACTGTGACCCTGTCTAACAAAGTAAAGCATTTTTCATCCCATCAGCACAAACACAAGATCAGTCTTCAGCCTCTGAAAATGAATTTAAACAGCGCTGACAGTATCAAACATGATTTGAAGTGACTATATATTTTGTGCCTGGCTTCTTAAGGCCAGATGATGATGATTGTCTGTATGATCTGTAATGTGATTAGGTCATTTCTTGCCCACTCGTGTTCCTGGATAGTTCAGCTATGACAATGTAATTACCAATACCAAGTTTAGTACTGAAAGATTTCTACTAGCTTTTGTGTCTTTTTTATCCCAGTAATTGAAATGCTGTAAGAATGGAAAAGATGTTAATCATTGAGAATAGGGGTTTTGGTTTGTTCTTACCAAGATTAATGCCTACTTGGGAGAAATATGAAGAGTATGGGAAATTTTCCAACTAACTATGAGTATAAAGAGGAGATTTGGAGCACACTGCATATATGCTGTTTCTGAGCTCATCTGTAGTTCTGCTGCTGAAGTCTGCAGTCAGCTCCTTCATGGATCCTTGGAAGATATAAATGACCCTCAGTAGAGCTCTGCATGACCGTCTTCATGTCATTTCATTCCTATTTTCTCTTTTCCTCTTTGTTTTTCAGATCGAATATAAGTTTTGCAATGGATCTGACAAAGAGTGTGTATCTCCCACAGCCAAATTCACTAAGAAGGAAACACTGAAGGTATGTGCAAAGCAGCCAAGTCAGCATCAGCAGACTTTCTTTTACCAAAGTGGTACCTTTCAAACAAACCTCTGGGAACTCTTCTGAGTCATTTCCCAAGTCCCAAAAAAGCTTCTGACTCTTTTAGGAGTCATTCTATGCCACGGGCGTTAATGAGCTCTACACAGGATTAGGTTGTATATTGCAAATGGAATAAATCAGTGTAATTATTTTGCTCTGTTCTTATGCTCCAGAGCCATAAGGCACATCAAGAGGACTGTAATGCTTCATTGGTCTTGTTAGGAGGGGCATGCCCAAGCAAACTAAGCATATTATCTCTTGAACACTTGTTTGTCTCCAAACCAAAAGTATAAATAATTTGATTTGGGTGAAATTAGATTAAATCTTTTAAATTTGAGGGGTGAGGAGAACTGGATATTCAGCCTTCTTACATTCCCCAAAAGGTAGAAAAAATCAGTTTACATTTAGTCAAGCTTCGTAAGCAAAGAAAGAAGCTGTTCTTTCAGTATGTTTTTGTTCCTCTCTGTGCTCATTTCTGGGGAACCTGCGCTGGGTCAAGTTCTAGCTATGCTATACTTAGCTGCCCTTAATGCATTATGTTCTTTCCTCCTCCAAAGAGGTCGTGCTTACAGTCACTGTATTTATTTTTTTCCTGTTCTGAACCAGGTCCAAAAAAAAAATTACAGACAGGAGAAGAAAAGAGCTACCAAACAACTCTTCAGTGCTCTGAAGGATCCCAGTGTAGTGATCACAGCAGACTGGCTGAAGGTATTTCACACAGATTATTCTGAGACTGTAGGAAGAATATAATGAGAAATACTTGCTGTCTGAGAGTTATGCACAAGCACTGAGTGTACGAAGACCGACTCGTTTTGAGTTGATGTTGCTGTAAAACTTGAACTAAGATACTGGGGAATTTTTTTTTTTCCATCTGTCTATTGCATGTCTTTAAGAAGAACTTTAAGAAGTTCTCAAGTCTTTAAGAAGGTCTCAAAAACTGCACAGTACCAAAGGAAGCGATGATGTTTCTTTCTTTCTTCCCCTCTGAAAGAATCTGCTGACCTCTTTCCATTGGTGTGCTTTTGTACAGAAGAGAGAACAGGCAGATACAGCTTGTTCTTTTGACGGTTGGATTTTATATTACCACAGCAGAGAGTGAAACATATTGGACCCAAACACAACTGTAATTTCTCCTTGTACAAAGACTCAGTTAGTGACACCTTCTCACTGAAGCCCTGAAACTTTGTATATGGCAAATTACGGGTGGATTCACGTTGCAAGATGCTATCTTTGACCGCTGTTTTCTCCTCATTCAGGGCTATCTAGTCTTCTCAACTGGTCCTGCCTTCCATAATGGCAAAATTTAATCTTCAAACATCTCTGAACATCTCTTTTAAAACATAAAGTAAATTGGAAAAATCACAAAACAAAACAATTGCATTTAAATAGTGCAAAAATCCTCCAATTGTCCTATGGTCAGCAGTGTCAGAGGCCAGACAAGTGAGATGTGTGTGGTTTGTATGAGAAAATAGACATTCAGCAGAATATTTCTGTAGTGTTCAGTGTTGTTGATAAATAATTCTTTTTTTTTTTTTTTTTTTTTTTTTAATAAAAAATATCTGTTTCATGGTTGCTGTGGATGGAGATTTCTGGCTCAGAAACGAATGATCCTGATCCACAAAACATAAGACTTGATGTTTGACCTATGTATGCTGAAGACAAGAAGACCTTAGGCAAAACATAACCTTAGTGAGAAACCTCCCCATTCTTAAAGCTCTTATCTTAAATATATGCTATCAGATTCAATGTCTTCTATACAAAAGAGAATATGCATTGAGCTTGACAGAGAAGTGAACCAGCTGGAGAAGGAGCTTTAAAAAAAAGGGTATTTGACAAAGCACATTAATATTTCTGTTCTACAGAACATTATTAAAATGACTTCTAAGTCCAGTTAGACTGGCTATAATATATTTCTATGTGGTATCCTCATTGGCACGCCCTCCATGATTATTAACAAATCACTTACATGGGCCAGCAGTGCTGGTTGGCCTGAAAAATGAAGCAAGATGCAAACACCAAGCCAGTAATCAAAATATGAAGATGATAGCCTGATTTGCTATCAGACCAGATAGTGGTCTGGGATTTTGGTATAAGAACCCCAAGTCTGTTCAGATAGTGTAATCTCCAAACAAAATGTATCGTACTGTGTGCTTGGGAGAAATGTGTACTGTATTTACTGAGTAAATAGTGAATAAACATTTTTATTTTAAGGAGGAACACAAGTGCAACAATTTGTTCTCTTCCTGCCTCCCTGCAGATTCGTGGGACCCTGAAGAGTTGGACCAAGCTGTGGTGTGTTCTGAAACCTGGAGTGCTGCTGATTTATAAGACGCCAAAGATCGGACAGTGGGTTGGGACAATCTTGCTTCATTCTTGTGAGCTGATTGAGAGACCCTCCAAAAAGGATGGCTTCTGTTTTAAACTTTTTCATCCTTTGGATCAGTCAATCTGGGCTGTAAAGGTAAGTAGTGTGATGAGCTGAAGAGCCTCCTGTTAGTGTAGCTAGAACTCGTGTCTGCTGAGCACCAGCATTATCTAGCATTAACAGTGTCTACGTTTTCAGTAACTTGGTTGCTGTTAATGATGGCAAATTGCGTGATAAGATTAAGGACACTAAAGCTTGGTTGTAATATGACATCAAAGAGGTGCGGCACATTGTGATTATTTATACATGTGTATCATTCTTGGTGAACAGATGTATGCATAAATTGAGGAAAGGAGAAACAAACTAGTGCAAAGTGAATAGCAGACCCGCATAACTGACTTCCCTAAGGCAAGGGTGTACAACATGGCTTTGCACAACACTGGAACAAGGCTGGAAAAGTGACAGAAAGTATTGCTGTTGACCACAGCTTATTTTTTTTAATTATGATGTCTGAATTTCGGTTTGTTTGCAGTAGAACTCAGTGGACTGCTCAAGACACAGCCATGAGACAAAAGTGTAATTTCGAATAGCTGGTCTTAGCTTTCTCTTCTTTGAAAAGGAAATAGGAAGACTTTCTCTTTTTTTGTTTTGAGTGCTTATTCAGCCTGAGGCTGAGGCAATATCTTCCCGTATGCTTATCAGCTCCAAGAATGGCCTCTGGATCTCCCTGTAATACAGATGATTGACAGTTTCTTGCATTTCTTGAAGTAACTCCCTGCAAGTTTCGAAAAACTGCATTTCTTTTATTTTTTCTTTAAGAAACAAATAAATAAATAAAATGGAATGCTTGGGAGCAAAGAGAAAGACCCCAGTACCTTCTGAGAAGCACTGAGAGCAGCATCTGTTGGATATCTTGAAGAGATGGTACTCAACTGATCTTGGACTCTTTTTCCTCTCCAAAAATTGCAACTCGACAGAGTTGTTGAAAGTATATATTTTTTAGGAGTGCACCAGTGCAAAAGAGGCTTACAAGTTATTACCTTACTGCAGGGTGGTCAGCAAAATAAGTCTACCTGGAAAGAGTGCCTAACAGAATGCCTAACGAAACTGGGGGGGAAACCCTGTGAGAACAGATGGAGCTCATCCGTCCAGTTAATCTGTTTTAAACACAGCTACACAGTATATCAAGTCTTGGAATTTTTATTATGGTTAGAAGAAAGAATTAAAATGGACCTCATCAACCAGGGGTAAAAGGTGCTGTTTTCTGATGGTAGACCAGCTTCAGTTTGAACCCAGGTTGCTTTTGCACTATGTTGCAAAGGTTTTATCACAACCTTCTTGAAGTGTGTGAGTTTTGTTGCTTTTTTATACAGAGCATGTGCCCAAGATGGATGTCAATCATTTGCTGTCCATCGACAAATAAATTCCTTGTGACATGACAGGTCAACTGAACTCTTCTGAAAAGCACAGTCAGGAGAGATAGTGAAGAAACAAGATCAGGAGCACAGTCAAACAGCGAAAAGAAGTGTTGCTGACAGATCTGAAGTGTCATGTTGTGCCAGAATGCCCTTCTCTTGGTATAAACCATCCAAAAAGAAACAGTTTTTATCATTATATAAGTGTATTTGAGTGTATGTGTATCTAATTCTTGTGCCTCTTGAGAAAAACGTGTGATGGAAATAGGAATTCTCATATTAAATATGAAGGGAATATATTTCTGAAAAATGTTTGTGTACAAGAGGAAGCCCAAGAGATTTGAGTTTTAAAGTCAAAGTAATATTCTAAGTCACTGGAGACTTATTTGGAATGCTGCATTTGAGGATAGTTCCTTAAATCTGAATTCAGCTGGAACTGTTAAGTGTGATAGGTGCTTTCAGCCACAAGCTGAACACCAGAATACAAATCAAGGAATCCACTGTTGAATTGCTCAGTGTCAAATAAGCTCTTTGCACTCTGGCAGCAGTTTAAAGCTGACACTGCTAACATACAGTTTTATGTCATTTCACAACCTTCTTTTAATTCAGCTGGAGCAGAATTGCTATTCTAAATTGTCTGTGTGTAACTTTGCAAAGAAAGCCTATTTGTCCTGAAATAAAGGTAAGCCTGAGCTTAAACAAGAAATGCAAGATAATGTCCATCATGACAGAAATAAGGTCTGGCTAAACAACTTTTGCTTTTGGCTAATCTGGCTTGTAAAACTTGCAAGGATTTTTCAGATTACTGTTGATGATCCAGTTTAGATTTTCATTATTGGACTCAGCTCCCTCAATGTAATGGATACCTTTGGATATGTTATCCAGGCTGCTCTACAGACATTTGGACCCAATGGCAGAGTTCAGCCCTAGAACAGATGCCTGGCTCAATCACTGCCCCAAGTGTTCATGATTGTGCTAACCATCTAAGTTTGATGTGCAGTCATTTAACTACAGTTAGAGCAAGATGAAATTTTGGGATGTCTTTTATATGGTAGGTAGGTAAGATGTGACACTATCTTACAGCTGGCAGCTATATGCACCAGGGAACTTCTTTTCCTGTAAACCTTTCTGATTTCTGGATTGCCAACTTAGTAATTAACACGAAGGTGTGGATGTGGACATCTGTTCTTGTTCTTTGCAAAGGCAGTGTACAGCTATCAGCTGGCAGGTTTTGCCCAGCAGTCCCAAATAAATGCCTTAGAATAGTCAATATGTCCCCTTGAGCTTACACACAAGTTAGCTGAACATGGTGTGGGAAGGCTTCAATAGACTTCATCTTCTTCTGGCGAATTTTTGAAGTGGTAAATGAGTTGGAATCAGATCTAGGAATGTATATAACTTGACATTTGTTGATTTTAAGAGTTTTGAGTCATTTCTTTAAAGAAAGAAGTTCTACTAATGGGCTTGTGCTACTTCTTTTGCTGTTGCTTATTGTCCTCCATAATATTACACTAATTTTATCTTTGTCTTTTAGTAATTATCAACAGCACTTTGAATACAGGGATTTCCTCCTCACTTTTACTCTTTGCTTTATGACTTTCCAAGACTAGCTGTCTTGGCACACTATGTATATCAGCAAATCCATTCCATTTTTCAAAGCCTGAACACACCCTGTTTGTCAATGCCTTTGAGTCTCAAATAAAATGTAATAACAGGAATGGATGGAAGATAGCCCTTTTTTGGCTGTATTGCCTATAGGCTGCAGCTGAGCTCCAGATCTCAGAACAGCAGAGATAACAGTCACTTTTAGTGAGGGATGGTCATTGCCTTGGAGGTCTTAAACTCTAGACAAGTACAGTGCTCAAAGGCTGAGAGACAGAAAGTGCCATTATCTCTGCTGTGCAGATACAAAACCTAGTTTACTTTGTGGAAATACTGACTTTATTTTTATGACCTTTCTTCTCCTTTCTGTGGGAAACAGCCCCTTCTGTGCATAAGCACGCGTTACCACTGAATACATTTTCTTGACAAAGCCACTCCTTGCTTTAATCTACATGTCTAAATGTCTGCTAAAATCTTGTTTTGACCCATCCTTTCATGACAGTCCACCCTCTTGGTTTCTTTAGTGCTGGCTCTCTGTATCGCTACTTCTTGGTTGTAGGGATTTTCCTTCAACAGAACAAATGTCAGTCTCTGATCCAAAAACACAAGTAATGGAGTTACCAACAATTCTTGAATGTCTTGCTCAGCTGCAAACTAGTGAAAGGAAAAATGCCATTGGGAATGCTGCCTGATTACATTAATTTCACTGGTAATGTCTTGAGCTGTTCTGCTCTGGATCACTAATCAAATCCCAGCTTTGCCAGCCCTGACTATTAAGCTCTTTAACACTTAATTTTGTGAACCCTGATCCTCTTGTGGAAGAAGGGAAAGGAAAAAGAAGCAAGTAACAAAGATCCCAATTTCTCCTGCAGAATTTTCTCCCAGTTTTCTCCGGCAGCAGAAGAACCCTGCAGATATAGAGAGAAGAGGCTAGGCTGGAGATTGCGGTCTTCTCTGCTCTGCAAGTTTGTGACATAGACACAGACACAATTTGATGCTTGTCCTATGCTTGCTCTCCTTATATTTTCCAAATTTTGTCTCTCTGGGTGAGACTTAAAAAGAGACATCCAGGTAAAACCATGATTTAACTACCAGACACCAGAAGCAGTCTTCAGTAACAGACACAGTTCACTGTATGCAAACTTCTCTCCAAGAGTGGGATTGGATACTGCAAAGGACTGTGCAAGGGAGGACCATACTCAAATTGCAGATGTTTCCATACAGATTATAAGTATTACATGTGGTGTTCTCTGGAAACTAAAGAAAATCTGTATTTCAGCATTCCTGAAGAAAACTGCTTGTTCTACCCTGCAGTTGGCATAGTAGATATACGAGTGTTGTTTTTCTGCTCTGCATGTACTTTTGATATTGGCATATTTGATCTGCTTTCATGTTGTCTGTTGCAAGATGAGGAAGAGAAGGAATTGAAAAAGGGTGAGTGACTTCAGAAATGCAAAGGTGGAGGTAGGACTCATATTTATATTTCAAGCAAGTTGTGAGTTAAAGCACATACGATACAGACTATGAAGCTCAGCTTAACTGGGTAGAGGAAAAGCTTTTTCTTCACAGCTTCTGGAGCTCAAGAGGAAATGATAAGGAAAAAAGTCAAGACGTTGTATTGTTCACCTGAGTGCTTTAATCCAGTGCCTCCATGTGAATCATTTCTAGACAGTGTTGTGTTGTGGCTGGATGTTTACAAGACACAATCATCTGTTTTTCTACATCTCCTAAAGTAAAAGCAAAATAAGCAAGCAAAACCAGGTTTTGTTCCCAGTATCTCTGAGGCAGCTGTCCCCCCAGGCACCCCAGTATAAAGGTTCTCAACATTTGTGGATGTGGAGGTGAAGAGTAGCAGCCCATTGATGTGTCCGTGCTGGGAAACCTTTGATCCTCAGCATGTAATCTTCCCTGCCATCTCCTTTCCTGCAACATGGCCTGGTCCCCACAGAAGGGTTTGCAGGATAGAGCTTTGCCTTTCCTTCCTTCCTTTCTTCTAGGAGATATGCCATTGCCTCTCTGCTAGAGATGCTCACAGCAGAAGTGCAGGCTCTGAAGGTTTTATAGTGACACATAAATGGTATTTAATCTCCAGCGTATCAGATTGATGTGTGCTGCATGGAAAAGTCTGTTCAGGTGTTACACAAAGATGGGTAATAGCAAATATTTGGCTGATTCTTTTGTAATTTTTGTTGTTGTTGTTGGTTGGTTGTTTTCTTGGTTTTTTTTCCAAACTATAGGAATGAGATTCCTCTGTTTCTGAGGATGTGAATAAATAGGGCAGTTCTGTAGCTGAGCATGGGTTAGGCTGAGTCCATTTTATGTCAGGGCTCATTAATGCTTTGGAACCACAGCAGCAAGTCATGATTACTAATGAATCTTTCTAAATTACTCCATCTGCTTCTTTCCTCCTTTCTTATCACAAACATACACACGTTGCCTAGTAGAAAGACACTGAATGGTCACTGCATCTACAGAGCCTTACTTCTTTTTGTGTGTATGCATTTCCAGGGCCCAAAGGGAGAAAATGTTGGCTCCATCACTCAGCCTCTTCCCAGCAGCTACTTGATTTTCAGAGCAGCCTCCGAATCAGATGGTAAGTTTGGGTCTTCATTTGGTTTCTCCAATTATTTCAAGTCTGTAGAAGAAAATACATTGATGCAAATAAATAAATAAATAAATCTTGAAGGGAAAAGTAACAGCTCGCTCAGTTTGAGATGACATTCATTAGCATGGGTTAAAATAGGTCAGGCAGACTACAGTACATTTCATATTCTTCATGAAAAGACACCTTTCTGTATACGTGTATGGAAGGACCTTGGCTTGTAGCTGAGATAACAACTTTACATCAGTAAACACTAGAGAAAGAAAGAAGCTGATCCTGAATTCTCTTGAGAGGAGGCTTACCTGCTTCCTCAGTTGAACAGATAATTTAGAGGGTTGTCTGCCTAAGTCATCAAATAGGTAGAGACCTTTTGGAGGAAAATAACATAGCAATATGGAAAAAGTGTGGATAGATGCCTCTCAAACACCAGAATTCTCCTGTAAACATGCTTTATCAGCTTTTATGTTGTAGCAAGTCCAGACGGAACCTTGTGCAACCTCATGTAAAAAAATGTTCTGGGAATTCACAAAATTGTGGAAGGTAATTTTAGGTCAATATACAGTAAGTATGCCAGCTTGCTATGTGAAAATCTCTCTAAATGACTTTAGCAACCTAAAATATCAGTGATTTATAAGTAGATAAAGTGATTAAAATCATGTTTTCATTCCGTTTAACCTTCAGACTGCAGTAGTTTCTTTGGCATGGCAGATTAACTGCGACTGTTTCATGGATCTTTGTTGCCTCTCACAGAAAGGATGCCCATGTAGTCCATGTGCTCGATCAGATTTCATCTAGACTGACTTCAAGGACATAAAAATTGTTTGTGGAGCACAGTGGGCTTTAGAAACAGCATGCTTCTGGTGAATAAGTTTCCTGTATTCCTAAAGACTAAAAATGGGACACTGAAGATGCCAAATGCAGCTCTGACGTGGCACTTAGAATAGGAGGAAGGCTTCTTCCATTATATACTTGGCATGCTGTTTTTCCTGCTGCTGTATTCATATGAGGTATACCATCTCAATAGTGAGAGCTGCTTAGAATTGCCTATATAGTGAAATGATATGAAAATAAGTGGAACTTGTACAGAACTGTAGAAGCACATTTATTCTTTTCTACATCTTTGTAACTTATGGGACAGTACAGCATATTTGTGTAAAGGGATGCAGGATTTTACCTGGCTCCAAATATCACCCACCTTGACAGGAATAGATTGATACATAGTCTTTTGGGAAAAAATGCCTTTGAGGCAGAGCTGTTAAGTTACAGGCATTTCAAACTCTAGCTAGATGGATGACCTGCAGAAGAAATAAACAGAACAGTCCTGCAGAGTTCTTAGGTAACTGACTAACTTCACTGTCTGACAATCCAGATTTTGTAATTATTTTGAGATCCATCTGACTCGTCTTTCAGTCAACTTAATTGGAAAATGCTCAGAGGGAACAAAGTGGCCGTTGTATACATTCAAGACAAATTGCTGTCTGATAATGTCCTTTTCTTGTGTCATTTCTGTTGTCTTCTAAATGAAAACTTTATTCTTGTGAAAATCTGATGATTAAATGTTGAGGCCTGGCAAAGAGACCTGTGGCTGAGTTTCTACACTCTCTTTTCTATGATGACTATCATAGGCCTTAAAATAGTAGAATAGCTTTAGATTTGTTCTGATTACCCTTGCCCATGAGTGCTCCATGCTTGCAGTAGTCCCCAAGAGATCATCAGCAGTAAGACTTATCTAGCTGTGATCTCTCCACTCAAGTTATATACTGTAATTCTGGAAAACCACAAAAGGGGCCATGTCTGGTGCATGAGAAGTTTAAATATTTAGAGGCCTTGTGGGAAGTTTTGTGCCCAGTGAATTATTATGACTCTGGTGTCATAAGAGCTTAAAATAGTCACTTACTGGAAAATGTTGGACAGTATTCTTAAGAAACAGGCAGGGACCGGGCAGGTCAAAGTAGAGTCACTTTAGGATGTAGCATCATTTTCATTTTCTTTGCTGTTTTTCTACAGTAGGGTGGTCTGGTTAGCAAGTCCTTCCACGTTGTTTGAATCTGTGGCATCTCTGAGGAGGTGTTGTGACCGTATTCTTTTTAATCCACCCTCCCATGTTAATAGCGGAAAATGAACGGCAGAGCATTTGGTGAATTTAACAGTAATTCCTGTAAGCCTCTGACTTGCTGGAGAATATTGAGTTACAACATATGTTATATGTACAGTTCTGTACCACGATCAGCAGCTACATGGCCTACTTTTTTCTCTCAGCATTTCAGAATCCCTTTTTTCCCCTCTGCTGTACCATCTGTGAGAGAATGCTGGTAGGATTTAAGGTCCTGACTTCTGCACAGCCTGCAGAACTACCGCCAAGCTACACTGAATTTCACATTCACAGACGCCAGCAGCAGTCTGCTTTGTGATGTGTTTTAAAGACATCTGGAAGGTCAAATCAGCCCGCAAGGCCCAACCTGTACAAACGCAGGGTCTTTCTTTCTTAGCAGTATCAGAAAAGGAAATTGCTTTTTCCGAACCAGTGACTATGTATTCATTTCAGACTTATGCTGATGAGCGACTTAGCATTAGTAATTGAAACACGTTCCGAACTTCCTGCTCTGACCATTCTGAGGCTGTTCCTGAGATCCCCAAGTCAGTGCCCTGCAGCTCCCAAGCAGTTGGAGTTACCTGGTTGTATCTCGTATCTTAGATCTCCACCTTGCCATAGGCACTGCTACTGAAAGGATTACTGGGGAAGCTCAAAGTGGCAGGCTACCAAGGGTTAAAGGCTTAAACGGTGGAATTATAAACTACACTTGCATTTCATTGCTTATGTCTGTCCCTTCCTCCAGGCAAATTTTGGTTAGCCTTGTGTGGGTAGAGCTGTGTGTAAAACCTGATGCTCTGGCTTGTGGTGTCATTATTTCTATAGATTTTGCTAGGCACTCAGCCCTTCCTCCAAAATGGGTGCTCTGATCTGGGGATTAAATTACATTATTAAAATAAGGTTCATGCACAGAAGCAGTGAACCAAGAGGAAGATTGCTATTTGAAATCATCTCCACAGTGCAATACACCACCGGACCCTGGGAGTGGTGGAAAAAATTAGAAATTGCCTTGTTAGCTTTATGTCTGCCCTTTACATTCCTCAGATTTTTCACAGCACTTGAAAATCCAGGCATTTGCAACTTGACTTTGTTTAGCTTGGTGAATACAACTGCACCTGCAGCTAACTGAGGAATGACATCCTTGCATCTTGACAGCCAGAATGCAAGAAATCATATACATAGGCACCCAACTGATACCACAAAATAAGAAGCAGTCAGCTGGATACTGTGACCTTAATGTTCACTGACTGAACCAAATCTGTGTCTTCCTCAGCATCCGTGATTTGTGTGCACTTGAGCAAGTATTCATCATTTCCAGGTGGCAGTCTACTTCAGGTTGATTTTGAAAAGCATTTATCTTGTAGGTGTGAGGCATGAAGCCAAAAGCTGGATGACTTTAATAATTCAAGAGGAATGAACACCCCTGAAGTGATGCCTGTCTGGAATAATGTATGGTTACTAGGTGTGAGGCTTTTGAAGTCTTAATTGGCAAGAAATTAATCTCAGCTGTTCTCTAGCTACAAAAATGCAAAGTTTAATCCTAGATTGAAATTTCTCTGTGCCATGATATGATTCCACCTCAAGCAGATCTGTGTTATTGGTGAGTGCTGAGAGAACATTGGCTGGCTCCTCTGTGATCTGCTGCTCCAGAATGTGGCAGATAGATCTAGCACATCAAATTCAGAGTTGTTCTAAATGGAATGATGAGAACTGAAGAGCTTTGTTTTTCCAGTATTGTCTGCTTTGTTCTTTTTGTATTTCTGTAGGATGGTTGTTATAATTTAAGATCTGTTTAAAGGCTAGGAAACACTGAAGGTATTCCTTGAACTGAGACTGGTGTAGCAGCATAAGCAACCATTGTTTTCTCCAAGGGGTAGAAGTGTTTTTTGTCACTTGGTTTTAGTAGTTCCTTTTGTCCAAGAAGCAAAAGAGTTGGTGCAAGCACATGTTTTCTCCTATTCAACCTTGTAGCCTCTAGTTTTCTGCACACTGCCAGCAGTGCCCTGTGGATACAGAAAGTGTCCTGCAAGGAGAAGCAGTGCTTGTTGTCCGTTCAGCTGGACTGCGTGAATCATCTCAGAGGACTGCAGGGTGCTTTTCCAGGCTGCTGAGCTACAAGGCCTGAAGATTTCAAAACAGAGATGTGTGTTCAGCTTTGGTTTTGAGAAGTCACAGCATTACACATCCTTTATTAGGTTTTTTTCAAAACCTTTCAAGAAGGAAGGAACTTTGGAACCCAGCTGTGTTTAGCAGATTTTGCAAAGAATTTCCTTCTTGAAATTGTCAGTCATGGCTGTGGACACATGTATCAAAGAAAAAAACCTAAATGCTGCCACGTGCCAAATGATCTTCATTTGCTGAAGTGATGTAGGGGAATGGAAACTCAAACCAATTGTCAGAGCAAGGAGAGCAACTGCTCCAGAAAAGAACTGGAACCTGAGCTAATGGAAGTACTCTAGTAGGACAGATAACTGCTTTTGGCCTTTGAAGGACTGCCATGTTCAAGGGATCACTCTTCTCCCATTGCTCCTCGAGGGAGCCAAGGCTGGCTAGGCAACCCAAACCCAGGCAGTTCAGGTGCTGAAAGATGGGTGATATGAGATGTCTTCCTTGTTCTTGCTGCCAGTGTGAGCGACCTGACTGGGACTGACTTTGTCCTTCAGAGAAGGGAACCTTTTCTAGATGGGATATCTTTTCTGTCTGTTGTTTTTCTCACTTAGAACTGTTAGCTTTGGATGAAAGGCTATCATTGTAACTCCTCTGCATTTCTGTTTTGCTTCCTTTATATGGATCATATTGGGCTGCCATTCCCCTCTGAGGGAACCTTCTGCATCCTTCTCTGATCCAAGCACCTCGCATACAAAAAGAATATGTCTTGAGTCAACCATTCAGAATTAGAAAATGTGAAAAGTAAAGTCTGTGAAGCCTTAATGCAGACTACCATGACTGTGGATGACCATTCAATTATCGTGATCACATGCTTTTTTCTCCTTCTGCATTTCCTGAGGGAGGGAGTTGACACCTCATGTAAGCAATTAAGCAATCCAGATGATAGATTTTTCATGCAGTATTCACAATAAAGATGAATGTTACTCAATAGCAAGATCACTCAAATGTAAAATATTTCATGTAGGCCTGTAGCAATGAAGCAGGTTTATCTTGTGCACAGTCCCCGAAACTTAGAGGGTATGATTTTACAGCATTGTACTGTAAAATTAATTGTAAAATTAACACACTGTTGACTTGCAGAGAATTTAACCTTTTTATGTGCAGAGGAAATCCTATGTCTTTGTCTGTGTGTGTGTGTGTGTGTGTGTGTGTGTGTTTGTGTGGTATGTGTTTGTTTAGATTCACAGCACCACCTGATGGCTGAAATCTTAGCTTGGGGTTTCTGTGCATTGCTTGAATTCACTTTCTGTTGGAAGTGAATACAAGGGCAGGCTCTGACACAGTTTCCATGTGCTGTGGGGCAGAAGTAATACTGAATGCTAACGCATGGTTCGTTCTTATAATGACTGTTCCTCTAAAGCTTTGTGTCGCTGCATTGGAATATTAAATTAAACAATTTAATTATTATTATTTTTTAATTTAAACTCTTTGAATTCAGCTTCCAAAATGGTTCAAGTTACTCATAACCACTTCCTGGGATTCATCTAAAATAATATAAAACTTAAGCATGTCATGTAATGGTTTCTTGTGGCAATGTGGTGGACACTCATAGCATGTGTTGGTACCAGTGAATGCCTATGGCAGTGGCAGTGCAGGGTGGCCAGCTGTGCCTCCAGCTTCAGGGAGGGTTGGGCTGCAGGGCACAGTATGGGAAGTGGCCAGGTGCTGGCTTGGAGACTTGGGGCATTCTTGTCACCCCTGTTAGAAAGCATAAACATAGCCAGTGCATTGTGGTGATTGTCACAAGAGAATGTCTGTGCAGGAGTGCTGCAGAGAGCTGAGGAGCTGACCTCCCTTACTGCTCTTTATCAAAGCATCTATCTCTACAAGCCCATTGGACATAAAAATATCTTGACATTTGCGGTGTTTCCAAATGATGCAGTCATCACTCTGCATGGACAGGAAAAGAAAAGTTAAGGAGAGAGGAAAGTCAAAGAAGATGAGCACAAGCAGCAGTGTACTCACTTGTATGGAGTAACCTGAAACAAGTTTCCATCTTGATGGGATAGCAGGGGTGTGTAGAAGAGAATAAATTTGTTCTCAGCAGAGCCATTAACTCTGATGGGTTATGCATGCAAATCTTCCACATGGCAAGAGGAGAATAAATCTCTGTATGTAAAGCCTTCGTGCAAGAATATTTTTAAAATACAAAATAGTGTGAAATCAATTCCAACAGCCTTCAACATTCCTAATCTTTAGTTTCCATTACGTATGGTTTTATTATTAAATCGTAAGCTGATACAGAAGGAATTTAGGGGTTGAAATTTGAATGAATGGCTGAGCTCTGTGGTGTTTGGGGCTCAGTATTCAAATGGAATTCTGCAAAACTCTGGAGTTTTTACTCTCTTTTTGGTTTATAGCTTTGTACCAAAGTAAGCTCTAAAAGCTACTCAAATTTTAAACATTTCCTTATATACATGAGCTATTTTTTTTAAAGCTCTCATTGATCTTGTAGAGCCAAATTTCAGTCACATTGAAGTTGATAGGAATTCTGCCCAAGAGATCAGCTGGATCCCAGTGAGATTAATGCATATGCATGATGCTTAGTGTGTGGTGGAATCAAATGTAATGGAAACATTTCCCAAATGGAACCTCCAGGTGGATGCAGTCCAGGAGCAACCAGTTTGTAGCAGCTGCTGTTGCTAGAGCAAAAATCCCTTTGTTTTCTTCCCTGCCTCTCAAGAACACTTCTAATTATTGCAGAATGTATTTTGAGGAGTGTAATCAAGAGCTGTGTTTTACATGCTAGAAATTAGAGGATAACTCCCTAGATACCTCAGTTCTTAAATGTTCAGCCAATTTGCAGGTGCCCTGGCCACATTAAAGAAGCAGGCTGTTTTCAGGTGCGTTCAAGAATACAAAGGCTCCAGCACTGTGATGTTCAGCACTACCACACTGCTTTGTGAATTTTGTGGATCATCGGAAAAGGATCCAAGGTTCAGTTTGGGTTCCTGTCTGTGGTTTCTGTGCAGGCCTTAAGAGAATCCAGTAAAGCTAGACATAGTTTATCTCTTCTCTGCACCAAACTTACGGTTTCTTGTATTTGTAAAGTAGGCCCTTCAGTTACAGATATTTTAGAGCATGGTAAGAAAAGCTGACGCTTCATCCTGATTGTCTGAGGGACTGGGAAAAATAAACAGCCTGACAAGCAATTTCCCCCACTGTTAATCACTCTGGCAGTATTGATCTTCCTGGTTCTTCTTTGGAGTGTTTGCTGTTAGAACATTACACCCAGTGTGCAACCTGCAAGTCGACTTCTAGTTCAGTGCTTACACACTGGGGAGGAGGACAAGATAGCCAGAGGATTAAGGAGATGAAAAATGTAACATAGGTTATTGTACACAGTGAATTCCTGAGTTATAATAAGCTTTGCTCCCAGGTAAGAAGCTTTTGAAGCAATGTATGAATGTCTTAATTACTCTCCTGTCCTTAATTACTCTCCTGTCCTTAATGGAACATGGGGAATGGTTTTAAACTAAGACAGGGGAGGTTTAAGTTAGATATTAGGAGGAAGTTTTTCACACAGAAGGTGGTGAGGCACAGGAACAGGTTGCCCAAGGAGGCTGTGGATGCCCCATCCCTGGAGGCATTCAAGGCCAGGCTGGATGTGGCTCTGGGCAGCCTGGTCTGCTGGTTGGAGACCCTGCACATAGCAGGGGGTTGGAACTAGATGAGCATTGTGGTCCTTTTCAACCCAGGCCACTCTAGGATTCTACGATTCTACGATTCTGTGATTCAACAATGTCCCTTATTTTCACAGGCCGATGCTGGCTGGATGCTCTGGAACTTGCCCTGCGTTGCTCCAGCCTCTTCCGGCTCAGTGCCTCCAAGCAGGGAAAGGATGGAGAAATGAATGGCTCAAGTGATTCTGCACATGCAGGGCTCAACAACATCTTGCACACAAGCACCATCTCGGACCAGGAGTTCTTCCAGTAAGATGGGGCTCTCACTTCTTAATGCACAGAGAGAAAAGTGTTGGGTGGGTCATGCTTGAGCATCCTGTCAACTTTAGTGTTACGTAACCAGAGCCCATTAAGAAGACCCAGATAAAAAAATAGCCTGTATATTCTTCTGTTGCATCCATCAGAAATCTGTGGGTTTGGAGAATATGGAATCTGTAGTCACCTGGTGCTTGGGAGGAACCTCAGTTGAGTTCATGTATACAGTAAGCAATTTTCTTCTGTATCCTTCTTGAATCAAAATGCTGTTTAAAGGTAGTTCCATGAAAATGGCTTGCTTGAGTAAAGAGTGCAGCCTAGTCACTGAAGTAGACCTGTGGTTAGGCAGACACAATCATTTACAGTGCCTACAGTCGGTTGACTAGCACATATGGCTCTGAGTCTGATCTGTTTTTTAATAATGTGTTCTCTTTGCTAATAGTACTATGTCAGCAGTGTGCACACACTGCATCCTTAGTTTTATAATTACCTATTCTCTCTCTACAGGGGTTTTGAGTGGTTTCCTATTTCTTCCATTATGCCTCAGATACATTTTTACATAAGGGAAAAAATGTGCCCTATTCATATTCCTAGTAATGCTGCAGCATTTTGGAAAAACTGACTTCAAAGCATTTAAAAGAAGAAAGGGCTTTATCTGTTGCTTTTAGATAAATAGGCAAGCTCAAAAATAGCTCTGGTATAGATATTTGGCCCTTGGAGTGGAACTGGGAGATGTAGTGTCTATTTCTAGTTTTGCTGATAGGAATTTAACTTTTAGGGCTCAAACCATGAACCACTGATTAGACAGTTTTTAGGGTAGCAACACTTGCCGTTTTGCATGGATGATGTCTCACAGAGTGGAATCTCACCTTCGGGTGATTTTCTTCTGCACTGTTACAAGTGTAACAACAGCAGGGATCTGAGTCTTCTGCAGACTGTAGAGGTATCACTGGTCCCATGGGACCTAAGCTAAATGGCAGCGTTCTGGTCTGGCCTTTACTTTGAAAGGCTCTGGTATTCCCAGTGTGCATTCTCCAGACCTGCTCTTTGTTGTTGGTTTTGTTGTTGTTGTTTTTTAAGCTAAAACTTGAATACAAGCTTTTCTGAGGAGCAGTGTGTGAAGAGAAGGAAATCAGATGTACTGCTATGGTGGCTGTGTTGCCCTAGTAGGTGAGCAAATACTGCTGTTTTTCTCGGGCATCTTCTGTAATACCCCACTTTCTAATTTTTTTCTATGTAAGAAAGAGGCTTTCAGAACTGTGCTTGCTGTGAATGCAGTGGACTTTTTTCAGCTGATGCTTGAGTGTATAGAAGTATTAATAGTAAAAGGGAGCCTACAGCACTGAGAAGTTACAGTCAGACCCATGGCTTCTGAAAATGCAGAAGATAGAGTTAAAACTGCACTGAAGTATTTCTTCTCTAACATACGATACTTAAATGACATTTAAATGGTGCCTCTGCTTCACCACTCAGTTATCCGACAGTAAAAGCCCTCTGAATGTGACTGAGGCTCTGCACACATGGCAGGGTTTTGGGCAGAACAGGGTACCCACAATTGGAACCAGATTTTTCTGACAAACTCAGATTTTAGCTAAGTCTAGTTCAATCTGGAAGTTTGGCATCTGATTGTCTGGACAATTCACTCTCCTTTCTGACTTTTACCACTGACTTTAATGTGTACCCAGACTTTCGGCAGTGCTTAAAGCCCAGAGGAACGACTTTCTGTTGTCCCTGGTGGAATAAAGAACATTTAACTGAGGGTGAAAATAAAACCTAAACTGTGGAAATGCTGAACAAGGGATTTTTAGTTTGCCACTGACGGTGGTTTCGTCACAGGGATTCAATCATTCTAATTAAACGCCTTCCCTACAGGGAGCCGTACCAATTAAACTGGCACGCTGTTGTTAAGGGGGGCAGTTAATTACATTTAACTCCATCTTCAAATTAGCCAAACTACTCTGTCAAGGAAACAAAAAGGAAAAAAAGGGAGATGATGGATATTATAGAGAGAACAAAACCCAAGAAAACTGGCAAAGGCGAATTCTCACTTGAGCCAAAGCTGCATTTGTCTACTGGCTGCTTTGCTTCTTTTCCTGCTGGGAGAGAAGTCAAGATTACATGGTGATTTTGAAATCTATGTCCCTAGAAGCATGAAAGGAAAAGAACTATGCAAATTGTGCCTGTGAATCAAAAACTAAAGTACTGGGCAAATCTGAGATTTTTAGACAAGAGGCCTTTAGGGCATCAGACGCTCTTCATATGAAGCTGTGTTTCTTGCTGCTTCCGTGTCCCCCAGTCCAAGGAATCTGGCTTGTTTCCTTGTTTGATGAGAGCCAAATTTATTTTTTTGCTTTGTGTAGATGAGCAGCATTAAACCCAAAGAAGTGCGGGTCACTGACAGAAGTTTCCAGGAGCTCTACTGGAAAGTAAAGCACTGACATATGGCAGATCCAGTATGCTGAAACAGTGTATTAGCTGTGAAAGATGCCGAGTCACTCATGCTCATGAGTAAAATGGAAATCTGCTCTTGACTTTTGGTATATTCATTCCTTTCTAGCATTTCAAACCGGGTCCAAATCCCATTGGAAGCCTCTGAGAAATCTTAACATTGATTTTAGTTCAAGCTCACGGGTTGAATTTTTCTCATATTGTACATATTTACTGATAACTCTGTTCGAAGGAGTAGAAGATCTGGCTTCACTTCAGCATCTCAAATTTGTTCCTCAGAACATCTGTTTTCCCTTTGGTTTCCTGGAGCAGCTCCTTGGCTCTGGGATGTTAAGTCTTGCCTTGTTTGTGGCTGGTGAATAATCCAGCACAATGAAGTGTGATTTCATATCAGTTTAATCTCCCCTCAGATTAAATCTGGAATCTTTTAAAGAAACATTTTTGCAAAAGAATTGGGGTGGGAAGAAAGTGTAGAGGAAATGTGAGGCAGATGAAGCTTGAAAACATATGCTCTCCTTACTAATATGAAATAGAAACATGCTTCTTCTGAGCCATGACCCATAAGCTTTATAATAAACTTTTTCAAGCGTACGTACTCCATGGAGAAAAGTTTGACTGGGTGAGGGAGTGTAGCAACCATAAACGTATTTAACTGATAATTGAAAAATGAAGGAATAAATTAGGTTTTGAAGGTCCACAACTAATACTTGCCCTACCATCAGAAAGTATCAGTGCCAGGGAATCATGGGATAATTGCTCTGACAGATCTTACCTTTCTTCCTCTTTGTCATATTAAACTCATGCACACGCCGTACTCCAGACTTTCATTGTATTTGGTTATCAGTCGTTACACTTGAAGGTCACTATCTATAACAAAGAAGTGAGACCTTGGCACTAGAACTTTTAGACAGATATGTAATGTCTAAAAGCAACTTATTAGGGCTGGAGTATAGGGGTCATTGACTTTCTGGTCTATGATGGTAGGTTTATTTTAAAGTGAAGCTAAAAATTGAAAACACAGTAGTTTTTATATTATACACATGGAGACATATACACAGATACATATGCAAGTGGAGTTAAGAGATTTTCTGAAGGCACAGAAAGCTGTTGGGCTCCTCTGGAAACTGAGCTGTGAGTAGCACAGTGTGGCTTGGTTTGTGCAATAAAAATCACATGCTGAGATCATCTGAAAAGCTGATGACAATTTTCTGTGTCCTGACTCTTCTTTTTTAAAATTATTATTTAAAAACCTGTCTCTAAATAGCGATGTCTATTTATCTTAAAATAATCAGCAAACAAACAAAAATGCTTGCCCACAAGAGAACCAGGAGGGTGGAACAAGGGATGGGAACTTTCAGCATTAATCTATAACCAAAATTGGAACGTGCCCAGAAGAGTCAGAGCTCTCATCTGGTGAGGAGAGAAAGCTTGCTTTGAGAAGGAGGTGGGCTTCAGGAGGTAACAAAGCTCTTCAAGATCCAGGGCCTCTGGAGGATCTTTTGATCCTCTGAAACCCCTTGTAAATGCTGAAATTCTTCTCTTATTGTTCCATCTGAGAACAATTTTGCATGAAGACTTGGATAAGAAAGAATCTGCAATCTGGACTAGGCCATGGAATAGCTATGTGTGTGAAGATGTGTCTGAATAGGGAAAGCAAAATGCCATGCTAAGTATCCCTTGGAGAGACAGGCATTAAATGAATTCTTTTCAGGGTCTAACCTCTATCTAGTCATGTTTGTTACCTGTTGCAGGAACTGCATCTGCTTTTTCAAATGGAGATGCTACATGAGAGAGAATTTTTAGCCCTTTCCTTATCCTATAAGGCCTGTACACTGAGCATGAGGCTTACTCCTTCCATGCTTTTTCTTGATGCTACTATAATCTGTGTATTCTTACTATGTGTAATTGCCAGTGTTTGCTTCTGAGTTCTTCCATATAACATTATTTGGGGGCAGTGCATTTCCCAGGTTGACTTGTGTGTGATTTTGTGACAATCTTTCCTTCAAATGATTTTTAAATCAACCTTTTCTAATGTAGGGCTGATTTAGGACCACCATCTGCTGAAATAAAGTAGCAGTAATACTGAAAAGAAAATGTATTTCATAATTTCATATTTTTCCCATATGATATCTTTCTCTGATTTGTTTCTGTACAAGGAAGAATGTCTCCTGATTCACGCTTCAGTTCTGCAGTCAGCAGTGTACAGTTGTTAGTGGGTGCTCTGTATCCCTTCTGTATGTGGGCTCCTGCACAGAGTGGGTGGCAGTTTGCATAAGGCCAACACAGTGGAACTCCGTGGCAGATTTTTCAAAGTGCCATTTGGAGAGAGATTTTTGGTTGGAAATGTCTCCCTGTTTCTGTGATAAAACCCTGCTATTCAGAAAAGCAACATGTTGGGCTCTCCTAGGCTGCAAACTCTGTTTTGAGTCCCGGGAGATGTTTTCACCTATCTAAAAGGCCTGAAGTATGCTGGCTCTGTAGATGCTATTGAAGTGAATAATGAACTGTGTGTTTCAGTTTGAACGATTCAGCCCTGGAGAACCACCACCAGTTGGAAAATGATGCTTTTTCGGACAAGTCTGAGAGAGACAACGTGGAAGAATCGGAGAATGAAACACAGGAGAACAGCCGGAAGACAAATGAAAGCGAGAGCGATCAGTCAGAGATCCATGGAGAGGTTTCTCCAGAAAGGAAAGGGACGACTTACGTTGAACAGATCTATGAAGAATTTGGGGAGGTAAAGGGGAAGTCACCACTGCCTGATCCTTTAATATATCTCTGTTAATAGTATTTGTTATCCAGCCTTCTAGATGCATGGCTGTTAAGAATCAGCTTTGTGAGTTCCAGTGTTTTACAGACAAAGCAATGTACAGCTTTCTGCTGAATTATGTTGAATTATCATGTGCTCTAATAATTATGCATTATGAGCAGCTTCACTGCTGAGCTTTGGCATGTCTCCAGCATCAACAATTGCTGTAACCAGTTATTGCAGTGAAGAGCCGCATAGCATTGGCACAGTGCTTTATGGAGCCAGCAGGAGGGGGAAATATTATTCTGGGCATGTGTCCTGGCCAATTAGGAGCTCAGTCCTTGCATGGCACAAAATCTGATATTTTTCTTTTCTTTATTATGCATGAAACATTCTTTCTGCGTGTCCTAATGGAGCATAATGGATTCCTAAGTGACCATTTCTCATAGGAAAGCCGTTTCTCATGTCTGTTAACAGCAGAAGGTTCCATATAAGAGCCTTTGTCACTGACATCTCTAAGAAAGTCAGCAAGAGGACGACTGAAGGAAGTCAGTGTGTTATGGGGTGAGAATCAGTGCATTCAGGCAGCAGAGGAGCCCTTCTCCAGCACCAGGAGTGCTTGGAGCACTCCCTTGCCTATGTCTGTGCTTCAAAGAAAGTTGCTTTTCTAGAAAGCTGTTTCTTTCCCCTGTGTGTTTGCTGGGGTTACAAGTGTCGTGAGTGAGGTGCAAGCCCTGCTATAGAAACTGTACTTGGAAACAGAATTACTGACCAGAGACACCAATAAAACCCATCTCCCCTTCTGTGCATCTCCCATCAGACTCCACCCAGACACACAGCAGGAATTCACACATAGCCTGGCCATTAGATACTTTGTTGGGTTCCTCCCGTTTGCCAGGAGATGGGGCTATGTCCCCGGAGAAATGCGGATCAGGCAGGCTTTTTAGCGGTGATAGCACCGTAAAGAAAAGTAAATTGGGTGCTGTAATGCTGTTAGCTATCAGTAGTGGGCTCAGATGTATCAAGTGAATGACATTAACTGGCTTCTTAATCTGACTCTGCCTCTGTCTCTCTGAGTACAGCTCAGGTTCGGAGTATCACAGCACATACTATCACTGTTGAATTTGCATCATGGCTATGAAAGCTGATTTGAAAGATGTGCATGTATGTATGTACATCTGTATGCACTGGAAAGGCATGTGCTTGTGCATCTGTGTGGGCATATGCACCAGTCCGGCCCTGTTTGCAGTAAGAGTTTGCAGACAGAGACAAGTGTCAGATTGCAAAAGTTGGCCTAGAATATAAAAAAGATACCTCTTCAGTCAGTAGATCACTATATAAGTTTTAGTTATAGCTAGTTTTAAAAGGGGTTATCGAGGGTGAGGTACTTGAGGGAAAAACAAACTAGAAATGTCCTGAGGTTATTCTCATGCTTCGGTCCCTCCTTTTCCTTTCCTTTCTTCCCTTCTGCACTGATTTGCTCTGTACAGCAATTTCAACTGGGCATTGGTGTATGTTACCAATACACGCACTCTTGAAACCTGGATAAATAATAACAGTTCAGGCAGACCCATGCTTATTATACACTCTAGAAGACGCTGTGGTACTGTGTTTTTTAATGGTCTCCACACATTGGAGGTTCAAGCTGTTATTGCATCAGACTGTCATAAAAAGAATGGTACAAGAAAGGAAAAGCAATGAAATGAGAAGAGCTGTGTTGTTCCCCACCCTGAAACTCCCCACAGCCTACAAGTTGTTTTGGTGTATTTGTGCATGATGAGTAAAAGGGCTGATTTGTAGCCAAAAAAGATGGTGCTGGGGATGCTCATGGTGAAAATGAGTATTTAGTAATATACACCATCTGCATTCCCGTTGGGATACATTATGAGTCTTTTCCTGAACCAGAGTGTGTTCCAGAAATGGAGATTTGCCCTTTTTCTCATAGGAATTTCTTGCCTAAAACCAGTAGAATTCATAATTACAAGTATTCTCTTTTTCACTGTTAAATTCTAATGGCTAGGGTGGATGTTAGACAATAGTCTAGATAATCAACAACTGCGTTAAAATGATATTGATCTCTCAAAGTTTAATTTTCTTTCACCACTGCCTTAAAAGGCCCATTCCCTCACGTTTTAACTAACAGAATCATAAAATCATAGAATCGTTAAGGTAGGAAAAGACTCCTAAGATCATCTAGTCCATCAGCCCATCACCACCATGCCCACTGAACATGTTCCTCAGTGTCACCTCATGTAAATCCATGATGAGCTACAGAGTTATAATTAAGTTATTACTGAAACCACAATGCAATCCTCAATGCTTTTTTTTTCCCATTACTTGTGCTTGTGCTGTGTAGGGGACTAAGCAGCACTGAGGGAGATGTAGGCTGTGCACACAACCTGTCAGTGGTGTCTTTGTTATTCCTATCCTACTAGTAGTTTGTCCTGTTTTGAACTTGAGGGCTGCTTCAGTCTTCTGTTAAGTACTCACCTATCTCCTATTTTTTTCAGCACATATAACAGAGTATATCTTACAGTCCCTCATTTGCTGAGAGTGGGACTAACAGGAGCTTCTTTATGCACTCCATGGCTGCAGTGATGCTGTCACACTGTTGGGCACATATACACCTCTGAAGGGTGTGGAGTCCACTTAGTTAATGGTGGCTCAGATTGGTCCATCACATAACAAAATCCCAAGGTGTGTGGAGGCAGCTGCTCAGGGCTGAGCACAGCAAATGTGTTGTCCTCTCCTTGGGCCAGCTTATACAGAGCTTCGGGGCTCTCTGTACCACTCCTTTTAGTGTTTTGGGAATTCACTTCACCCAGAGCTGATGTGGTTTTTTTGCTATGCTCAATATTCATCCTTCCACCAGAACCAGAAGTATGCCTGCATGAGCCTGAACCATCCAAGTAAATGCACCTGCAGGAAGTGATTTTCCTGTTTCTGCTCTGAGCTTTCCATTTTTCTATGTAGACAGGTGAATCATCTCAAACAGAAACTGTCTCTGAGGAGAACAAGAACCTGATGTGGATCCTGTTGAAGCAGCTGCGGCCTGGCATGGATCTGTCTCGGGTGGTGCTGCCCACCTTCATCCTAGAGCCACGCTCATTCCTGAACAAGCTCTCTGATTACTATTACCATGCTGACCTGCTTTCCCAGTAAGCAGTGCAAGCCTGCCTGGTGTGGGCACATCACTTGTGTGTGTGAAAATGTGTTAGTTTGATGCTGGCTGGGGTGTGCTTGTGCGGTGAGAAGGACTCAAATAACACACTGGAATTCAGTGTCATTCAACTCAGGCTCTGGCTGCTTTTCAGTGGGACTTCTGCCCAAGAAAGGCAAGGAAACAGATAAATTCCAGACAAAGCTGCTTTTGCACAGCACATCCTTTCCACACCTTCCTAGGGAATTCAGCTCGTTGCTTTGAGCATCTCACAACAGATCTGTGCCACCTTTTGGTGTACTCACATACAGAGCAAACAGCAGAACTGTCAAGCATTTCTGTCCCCAAAAGCAGCACAGTTTTGTTGGTTGATAAATAAGAAGCATCTTTTAACATGATTGAGCACAGAGACCTGCTGGGAGCACAGGAGTAGAAAATAGTAAATGTTATTTTTGCAGATAGAACTGTTTTTCTCAATGAGATATGCTTTATGGATTTCAAACCAATGTGTGCAGTATTCAAATAGTAACACTAGTTACTACTGCTTATTCCAATGCCTCTGAATAATTTTAGGACCATGGTATTTTCAAACTTTGTTTCTGGTATTGGTCACATCCAAAGTTAAGGAAATGGTCCTCCTCAGGACTGAGATCTGGAAAAAAATTAAGAGGTTTGAAGGTTTTCTTTAATAAATATGTTTGAGGTACAGCTGCTCTTTCTAAGTGGATTTTGTAGTAACTTAACCTTGTAGATTTTGAAATCTGACTAAATGGTTGGAAATACCAGGAAATCTATTGGCTATGTTTTACCTTCCACATCATCTTTGAGTGGAGAAGATCTGGATGTGACAACTCTGTGAAGCCCACTGCAATCTGAATTGTTGTATGAAATCTCAAAGGATTGGAAAAGGTCATGTAGCACATCAGCTTCAAAGGTCTTTGCTTTTGATGAGATTAGAATTTTTATTTTTATGACTTACACAGTATTGTTAGCATGAACCAGTCAGTCCCACATGAACACACTTGAACTTCCATCAAATCAAATGCAATACACTTCAGAGACTTTACTAGGCTTTTTGCAGGAGTGCAGAGAAAGGAGTGACATTTTTTAAGAGATTATGTGTTTTGCAAAGTACATTACTGAAAAATAGTTTGTGCTAATAGACAGCTTTTCCCATTGGCAGCAGCACAGAAGTTACTTCCATTTAGTACTAGGGAAGAACTATTGAAGATAATTGTACTGGTATAAAATAAACATGATGTGTGATGTGTCTCTCAAAAGCATGTGAGAAAACAGTTTATGTTCTGACCTGCAGGGCTGTCCTTGAAGATGATCCATACTGTCGAATGAAGCAGGTTTTGAGGTGGTATCTGTCTGGCTTCTACAAAAAGCCAAAGGTAAAAGAATGCATGAACTTTGGGTTGTAATGGGCATTGAAATCTTCTGCTGTTGTTGTGTTTCCTTATTGCCTTTCCCTTGGCACTTCACCTATGTTGTTGTTCAGAAGACTTAGACAATTTATTTAAAACTGAAGTTGCATTTGGTTTCACAGTAAATAGTGGATGTGAAATAATTTTTGGTAACCTAAGAATTTTTTCATTGGAGAGTTAGAAGACAAAACTGATTACCAATAGGTAATAAATCCTTAGATGCAGGAGTTTTCATGCCTATGAGTACTTCAGTGCCACGTTTCCACATCAGTGTTTACCTGCTGCATATAGTAACAGAAACAATACAGCGTGATCACGTTGTGAGGCTTTGGTCAGGCAATATCAGAGATGAAGACGGTGAGAAGAGCAGATTAATCCATGGATTGGGTGAAGAAATTTAGAGCAGAAGAATGCATGTAATAACCAGTTCCTAGGCTTTGATTCTTGTTATAGACTTGATCTAGAACATAAGGGGGAAAATTACTACATTATTTTGAGGCCATCTTTGTAAAGATGGCTAGCATCTCTTCATTAATAGCAGATTTTGGTCTCTTTCTTTTCAGGGAATAAAAAAGCCATACAACCCTATTCTTGGCGAGACATTTCGCTGCTGTTGGTTTCATCCTCAGACGAACAGTCACACGTTTTACATAGCAGAACAGGTGAGTCACTGTATTTGGATGTTCAGGTGCTGCAAGCAGCAGTCCATTTACACCTCCATCCATAGGATCACTCTTCTTATCTCATTCTGTGAGAGGAAATTGCAGTTTTGTTTAGACATCCAGAATGGGAAGTGTTAAAAACTAGCTACTGATCTTTTTCCTTTTCAGATTTACTGAGATTAGCTTGTACTTTGGCAGGCACTCCAGATGGTAAAAGCAGCTGTCCCATCTATAACTTTAGTCTCTTCAGTGGTAGACCTTTCCCATGGAATTCTTCTTCTTTGTTTTCTTACTTGTAAGAAAATATTGTTATGGGTTGTGTTGCCACTGTCAAAAGGGGCATAAAATAGATAATCAAATCCTATTTTCCTTTATTTCTAAACTGTTTGTAATGATCTTACTAGGAATAAATTGAGGTCTTATCTCCATATCTTTGGAGATAAATGAAGGGCAATACTCACAAGGAAACTGGCCTGACAACACTTAGTATGAGATTTATAGTTTTAATTAAGGAATTAAGGACTCGTGCTTTTTTTTTTTTTTCCATATTTAATCAAAGCTTCTTGTATGTTCAGTTGGTTTGTTTTGCTTTGTTTTATTCAGTCGCTGCATCCATGTCAGGGATGTTATTCAGTTATTCCCCAAAAGTTCTGCACAATCATTTATTGTGTTGAAAATCTGATAGTGTACATTACAGCCTAAAGTGATCTCAAATGCATAAGGAAAAGAAAATGTAGCATGGAGGAGAAGAGTTGCAGAAGAACTCTGTCTCCCATATGTAACTTTTCCTTCATGTTTAGTATGAACAGGGCTCAGAGGAACTTGTTCAATTCTGTGATCTCTGTTTTACACTTTTTCTGGATGTGTGCAACACCTCCTGAAGATGCTGCTTAACTTACAAAAACTGCTCATCTGTGCCTATATTTATTTCTTCCAGGTCTCCCATCATCCACCAGTGTCAGCTTTTCACGTCAGCAATAGGAAGGATGGGTTCTGCATTACTGGCAGCATTCTAGCTCGATCCAAGTTTTATGGTAAGACATTAATCCTAGGCGCCTTCCAAGTAACATAGTTGCACTGTTTTTGTTTGTTTTGTTGTTGTTGTTTTCTTTCCCAATCACTCCTGTGTATGTTGAGAGTTAAGAACAAAAAAGTTTTGGAGCATCTGCTAGGATGCCCTGATTCCCTCTCCTAGCTCTCTGGGGTTTTCCCCCTTTCTGCCATTTCTGAGAGAAATCACACTAATGTTTGCTTTAAACAAGTGTATCAGATAGGAATCTTGACAGCTTTAAAGAAGTGCTCTTCCAAAAGCAAAGGTTTATAAGGATGTGTGGACACTTTGCTGTCAAGTTATATTTATACACTCACAGTTGAGGATTTTTATAGCTATCTAATCATCCGGATGATTTTTGCAACAATTGCCTGTTTGAATGCTAACTTCTTGATTTATCTAGCTCTCAGATTTCCAAGAGTGGAAACCTCCAGAAAGACAGTACAACTATAGGCTTTGAAACAGCATTGCTATGTCAAATAGTTTTCTGTTTAGATGAACACCTTTTATGTACTACCTTTAGCAGTTGCATTTGCTGAAACACTTCTTAAAAGTTATTTCTGTCTTTCTGGTGAAATTATTTATTTGGAATACTACATATTAGAGAAGTTGTGAGAACAGAAACACTTGAAAGAGTTCTAAAGCATTGGAGCTGCTTTCTTCTGTAGTGCATCCCGCAAGTGTCTTAATCTAATGGCCTCTCTGCAACATGAGCTAAATACCAGAGCAAAGGAGAGCTTTGCAGAGGAGAATTTATTGGAACTGCATGCTTTCTGCTGTAAATGATTTACAGGGTCCTCAGTTATTTGCATCTCATGTTACTTCTTTCATTAGCGTCCTGCATTTAAGCGTACATATTTTGCCAGTGTAGGATAAGATAAATGACCGTGTATATCAAGAATTATTTACATAAGTGGTTTTGTTCTTTTAAATTGCAGGTAACTCACTTTCTGCATTGCTGGATGGGAAGGCAAAGCTTATGTTTCTAAACAGAGGGGAAGATTACATAATTACAATGCCATATGCCCACTGTAAAGGTAAGTTATGACTGTTCAAATAGGAAGGAAACAGAAAGAATAACATAGTATTGTGGGGACTAACTTTGCTCTGGCTCTTCTGCCATTTCAAAAACCTCAAATTGCAGGAATTAGCAGTTCTAGGGAGCAGTTGTTCTGTACATGAGTCACAGGGCTCAGCAGAGGACTGGTGATCCTAACAGAAGTATTTTTGCTTTGTTTGTACAGAGCTGAAGATGGAATTTGACTTGCTCTAAGTTAGTTTCAACACTACTTAGAAAGTGTTCAATACTTTATATATGCACTGTTGTTGGTAAAGTGTATGTGAAAAAAGCATTTATTTCGAGGGCATAAAATTCTTCTAATGTTAACGTAGAAATTAATATGTTGTCTGACTTACTGAAAATAAAGGATTAAAAACTCCTGACTTCACTTCTGCTTTCTTCATTAATCTGTGATATTCCTCAGTGCACCAGCTTTCTACATGAGGCTGGGTACTTGTTACTGTGTGTGAAAACAATACTATCTTGGCTCTACTGAGCATAATGTGCGCTGAAGCCCAAGGGATGGCTGCCAATTGATTCCCTGCTTTGCATTTCGAATCATAGAAGCACAGAATAGCTTGGGTTGGAAGAGAAGTTGAAGCCCAGCCAGTACCAACCCCCCACCGTGGGCAGCACTGACCCTACCAGATTAGGATGCTCAGGGCCCCGTCCAGCCTTCTTGGAACACCTCCAGGGCTTTTTCCTTAGAAAGTTAGCCTTGGCCACATTGGAACCAAAGTAATGAAATCACTCCTGTGATTTGATCTAATTTTGCTTTTTGCATATTTTTCATTCTGCCGTGTTGATCTGTAAGCTAATCTTTGTGGCACGTATAGCAACCTGAAAACAGTAACTTCTTTAAATTATGTTCTCTGTGAGCTATTCATGTGTGTAAAGTTCTGTTGCTGATTTTTCTTTCTCTACAAATAACCTTCTCAGAAAAAGGTAAGCAGGCATACGAAGGCATGCTCTAAACAATTGCTAGTCCCCCAGATTCTTCTGAATCCCCTTATAGCTCCTGCCTGCCCTAACCACTCTATGAGAAACAGGTAGAGCACAAGCATAAATGAAGTTCCTGGGGACAACTTTTTAAAATTTGCCCTGTCCCACTTT
This sequence comes from Tympanuchus pallidicinctus, assembly GCF_026119805.1. Taxonomy (NCBI): domain Eukaryota; kingdom Metazoa; phylum Chordata; class Aves; order Galliformes; family Phasianidae; genus Tympanuchus; species Tympanuchus pallidicinctus. The sequence goes on from NW_026294747.1 coordinate 12,381,014, forward strand.
CAAGTTGCCACACAGGCTCTGTCAGTACCTTTGAGCCAAGCTGTTTCCTAGCTGATGTAATAAATGGGGAATATGAACTCAGGGAGGTTTCCTTGTCCCTAGAGTAAATGCTCATTTCCTAGAAACTTTAGTTCCTGTTAAGTTTAAAAACTTAAAACAAAGTAGCAAATGTCACAACGCATCAGTGAGATCTGGTTTGAGTTCAGAAAGCAGATCATTTCAACTGAGGCCTTTCATAGTTGTTTTTTTTTCTCTTGCAGGAATTTTGTATGGCACCATGACAATGGAGCTTGGAGGGAAAGTTACCATTGACTGTGAGAAAACTAACCACAGGGCAGAACTGGAATTCAAGCTTAAGGTGAGAGACATCTTGACCTCCTTTTGAATGGGTCTGCCCCTGTACACCAGGCAAGATTTGGCCACACACACCCCATTATTTCTGCCCCACAAATGCATGTATCCTCCAAGGGGTATCCTACGCAGAGAGGAGACATAATCACTCAATAAGTCATGTCTACTACAGTTTGGCAGTGATTAAGCCTGAGTTATACGCTATCTGTTCACTGCCAGCTGACTGGCTACTGGTCAGATGCTTCTGATGGTCCGGCAATGACAATGTGGCTTCTGTTTTGAAAGGTGCAATTATTTTTTGGTTACTAAATAATGTGAGATGTGCAAGCTATTTTGAGGCAAGTCAGGAGGTGGATCTTCAGTGTAACTCTCCAGTAACTGTCACATTCATACTCATACCTAGCAGGTGTTAAAATTAAGTGTACAAGCCTACAGAAACTTGATGATAAGGGAAGAGCCCATTTTTGGCATCTGATTTTGAGAGGCTGTCATGCTGAAGTTGAACTGTTGTTGCCTTGTGCTGAATTATTCACATAGCAGTTCTCTCCCCTAGAAAGCGATCTATCATATGCAGATAAAATGGAGATGTGTTTAGGTATTTCTTTAGTTACTTGTGTTGAAACTTGGGAGAGAAAGTTAGGACATCTTTTCTTGGATAGCTAACTTACTTTCTAAGAAGCATCTGTTTCCCTTCTGTTCCAGCTGTTTCTTGCCTGTGCATAAAATGAAACATGGCAAACTGGGAGCCTGCAGGACTTTATAGTTGCAGCATTAGCTGACATAAATGTGGGAAATTTGGAGAGGTAGGGATTTTTGGGGGAGCATTAAAAATTATGCAGAAGCGTTATTGAACATAGCAGCTAAAATGCCTGACGTAGGGGGCAGGAAAGGAAGAACTGGTCACAGGATCACTGCGGTTTCCTGTGCTTGGCAGGCAGGAGGTGAGGGGAATTTTCCATTGTTCTGAGAATCTTTTCCTTGACTCTGGAAATACCCTTTTTGTTGTTGGGGTGGTTTTTTGTTTGTTTTTTTTTTTTCTTCTGTTTGTTTGTTTGTTTGAAACTGCTGGGCTTCTTTGCACTGGAGGCTTAACACAAATGAAACTATCTGTAGTGGCCCACTGCTGTTGCTTTCCCATAAGCAGGAAAAGTCACTCCTGCTTCTCCTTTTCTGCAAGTAAAGTGATGCGAACTGTAATGTGATTCTGGATGATAGGAAAAACTTGGCTGTATACATACATCCTGATATCTAGTTGACATAAACCTACTTGCAATGAAGGTGGTGCCTTGCACTGCTGAATGTTAATGTACTAGAAGGCTTATCTCCCTTCCTGCAGTTCACACAGTGATTTTGGTTATGCAGACAGAAGAAGGGTGCAGTGCTAGATTGTCTAAATCCATGTTAGGATCCATTCTGCTTTTCTGTGGGTTGCACTGTTCCTTCCCTACTACTGAATAACTGTCTTTGCCTCCCTTTCATTCTCACCAAACTGATTGTATTTTTTCTTTTCTCCCCTGACAGCCTTTCTTTGGTGGCAGCACAAGCATTAATCAAATCTCTGGGAAGATTAAATCAGGAGAAGAAGTGTTAGCAAGTCTCGATGGACACTGGGTAACACAGATAATCAAAGTTTCTGACAGTTTAAATGCATGTGGCAGCAGGATGTGTGGGAGGGCTGGCAGCATTTGGCAGGCTCCCAGCCTCAGAGAAGAGCCTATAGAGGGCCAAATTCTGCCTCCCCACACCATCCCCAGGGAGCACAGGCATACCGAACTTTCTAGTCCTCACCTCTCAAGGTCATTTATGCTTCCATAGTCCCAACCACCTGCAGTGGAGGTAACATTTGCTCTTCCAGATCCTGGACCAAAGCTGAGACCTGTGAGGAGCATTTCCATTGAAGCCAGTGGTTCTGTATTTAGGGTCCCAGGCCTAGGACAGGCCCTGATGGCAGTACACAAAAGAAGGGAGATTTCTGGCCTTCAAGTGATTGTGAAAATCATGAAGCTTCTTTTTGCCTTATGTTCAGTACTTCCCTAGCTACAACAGTGTCAAGAAAGAGTTTCATGGGTTTTAAAATTATTTATTTTCACAACAAGTCTTTATGGTAGGAGATTGTTATTTCTCTGTTGGTAAGATAAAGGACCAAAACAGATAAAGACGTGTCTATGTGTATGGACAATTCAAACCAGCAAACCAGCTGCACCTTTGCACATTGGCATCCACAAGTACACCAGTCAAAGGCATCCTTAAGCTGAAGCCCATCAGTAATAATGTTGCATGGTATAGACTGAAGCTTCAGTTGGTACCTCCTGGCTACTGAGACAGAAGCCCTAGCTTTGGGTTTACTTATGTATTTACCTCAGCTACATCTTTGGGTTTACTTATGTATTTATCTCAGCTACATCTAGGCACCTACATTTTCATTACAGTTGACCTATTGTCCTTTTTCAGTCCTTAGAAATTGTTACTTCTGAGACAACATTTATCTCTCTATGAAGCACGCATTTAAAATAGGTGAAGTGTGCCTGAGTAAAGCCTTTTTTTATAGCGAGGACTACAGTGTAGCCATTGGTGGAGTAGTTTTCTAGAATCACAGCTGGACTCCTTTCCCCTAGCAATCTCCCTTTTTGCATAAAAAGCTGATGACTATTTGAAATTAAGGAGTTTTGTCCGTTCAGTTTGTGCACGAGGATGTTGGCTTCGCGTGTCTTGGTAGCTTTTCCATTCTGAGCTAACTTTCCTGCCAGGTGAGATTTGGCAATTGTGAGTTCTGCTAGCCCCATTGTCTTCAATGGGTCCTCTGAACACCACGTACAAGAGCATGTAATTGAGTGGCTTTCCTGGGGAACCAAGCCACAGGATTACACGCTGCTCAGCTTCCTGCCTTCTGTGGTTGATTTTTATCAGTGAGAAACTAATTTATTCCTCCCTTTCTCTTTGTGCTAGTTGCTTATGGTGCACAAAATTAGAATGACACATGGAAGAAATTAAATAGCTTTGAAAGAGTGCCTCCATAAGCTACAATTTGGAGTTGCATGCTGTGAATAAGGGTAGCTGCCGTGCAGCAGTACGGATGTTGTTCATTCTGCTTGTTCCCTGCTGAGAGTGCTGATCTGCTCTCCTGAGTTCTACAGGCTTTTCTCTGGTATTGTTCAGTTTCCTGATAGAGACCCTCTCAGATGAAAAACTAATTCTTTGCCTCGGGCCTTGAAAACCCACTTGAATAAAGAAGGGAAGCCAATTACATGAGAGTCAAAGTAGCAGGTGAGGGCTTTCATGTGTCACCTACAGGTGCTCCTAGCACATTTGATAGTGCCTGCCTCCTCCCACACACAGCTGGATGGTTTTTGGGGACCTGAGACTGTCCTAGAATTGGTGCTTCAGGACATGGCAGAGTGTACAATCAATGAATATACAGATGATCTAGTATATCCAGGAGTTTGGCTGATGTAATTATTATACTAGAGTAGGAAAGAAGGATACTCACCCTATCTTGAGCTCACATGGTAAACTCCAGTAGAGTGGATCTCCAGAAGAGATCCTTCCCTCCTGGCAGTCAGCTCTTAAATGGGTCTAGGAGAGGTAGAGCCAGGCTCCACCCCTTCCTGCAGCACAGGAGAATTGCCTTCACCTGTGCTCCCAGGGCTGAGTCACTGCTCAGCTCAGGTGATCAATCAGAGGTTCAGGCTGTGATTCAGCAGCCCCGTATAGCAGAGGAAGCCCTGAAGGAGACTTTGAGGAGGGATGAGAATCCCTCAGGTTTGAAGGAGTTTTGTGGTAGAAGGCATGAGAAATAGGACTTTAAAAAACTAAGATGTGCATTGGGGACTGTGGCAGGGGAAGAAACACAGCAGCTGGAATGCAAGGAAATTAGGCTAAGCAAATAGCAATGACCAAAGTAAGGTCTGTGTGATACTCTTACCATGGCCAGGCAGCTGAATAGCACCAATATATGTATGCTGTTCAGCAGTGCTTAAGTCACTTGTGGTCAGCATTGTGCTGTTCACTGTATGTTCTGTAAACTACCCAGTCTGGCTTTGCGGTGTCGGTGTGTCTGTGAGCAAAGCTAGAGAGAGGCTTAAGTCTAAGGAGAGACACAGCAAGGTAGTCTGGCGAGCCTCAGGTTGGAGAAGTGCTGCTTAATGGTTACCAAGTAAAGTGACAAGGAACAGGGATGAAAGACCAGAATCATTTTGTGAAGTACTAAATGAAATTCACCAGCTATATTAAAAAAAAAAAGCTGGCTAAGCTGAAAAAAAAAAAATAGTGAAGTAACTCAGTGAAGAGGTAACTCAGATTTAGCTGCTCTTTCTAGAAAAGATGGTATTTCAGTCATCCTTGTATGAGATTTCAGCAATGAGAAATAGAAAGATTGGAAAAGGAGGTGGGAGCTTGTTGATACATCTAGGGAAGAAGCAGGGAAAGGATAATACATCAGGGCTTTTGTACGTAGCCTTTTCTGGGCACAAGCTTGACAAAAGGAACCTGGTTTCTTTCTAGCTCTCCTCCGATAATTAATCGGCCAGTGTTTCAGGAAATGCCTCTCCTCACTCATTTTAGAAACTTTCAGGAAATGACAAGTGAGATCTAGTAGAAGAGAAGAGGGGGAAAAATCTCTCTAACCAAGTCCTGCTCCTGACCATTGTGCAGAAGCTGCTTCCATTTGATATTATTATTTTCTGTCTTGTGTTTCTCACTGTCATTAACCTTTTCACTTATTTTTTTCTTCTCAGGATGGGGAAGTACATATAAATGAGTTGAAAAATGGGAATGCAGAAGTGTTCTGGAACCCAACTAGTGAAGTACGAAAACAGAGGCTGAAGCGCCATATTGTGTTATTTGAGGAGCAGACTGACTTTGAGTCAGAAAGGTAAGAAGCCCTGGGTGTGTCTCACTGCCACTTCCTCGGAAAGCAGAGGAACTCAGCAGGGACTACAAAGGCTCTGATTCCTCAACGCAATGCAGAAATGCAATACAGAAACTTAAATTTGCCTGCATACGTTATCACCCAGCTACCTGTTTTGCTCCAGTCTATTAACTCTAAGTATTTCTGTGAAGTATAGCTCTGAAATAACCAGGAAACTGAACCTAGAAATGGTGAAAGCTACGTTCTGTCTGCTGAAATAATAACTCTTCCTGGAGTCTCTTACAACCAATGGAACATAATGTGAAAGGGCAATATGTCAACATGGGGTCAGTTGTCTTGTTAGGAAGGGTTGTTTCAACCACACACTCTTAAGCTAATTGTAGGAATTGAAGATGATCAGGGCCTGGAGCACCTCCCCTACGAAGAGGAGCTGAGGGAGCTGGGCTTGTTCAGCCTGGAGAAAAGAAGGCTGCTGGGTGACCTCATTGCAGCCTTTCAGTACCTAAAGGGAGCCTACAGAGGGGAGGGAAATCAACTCTTTGAAAGGGTTGATAACTGCAGGACAAGTTATAGTTTTAAGTTGAGGGAGGGAAGATTTAGGTTGGATGTCAGGGTGAAATTCTTTACAGAGAGAGTGGTGAGGTGCTGGAACAGGCTGCCCAGAGAGGTTGTGGATGCCCCGTCTTTGGAGGTATTCAAGGCCAGGTTGGATGGGGCCCTGGGCAGCCTGGTCTGGTATTAAATGTGGAGGTTGGTGGCCTTGCATGTGGCAGGGGGGTTGGAGGTTCATGATCCTTGAGGTTCCTTCCAACCCTGGCCATTATGTGAATCACTTAGAAAGTCCTGGAATGAGCAGAGCAGTAGTTTGAAGCACAGAACAGGGTTTTATGAGAGTATAAAAATAAAAAGATTTTTAACTGTGTCTCATTATCTCAGCTGAGATCTCAAATTATGTACCAGATGTTTTAAGGTAATCTAGGTTACCTGAGAATGCAGAATACCTGAGTCTTGGTGTATGGCTTAGGAAATGGAAGAAGTAACTGCCTGATGCAGCAGGTTGCAGAGCATCCCTGAGCCAGTTCTTGGGGAAGAACAGATAAATTGACATCATGTGGCACTGCATTCAAACCAGCTAACTCTTCTACCTCATACCCCAGTCCAGCACATGCAATTTGCTTCCTGGCTCTGCAGATTGACCACTTGCCTGTGGACTTCTAATTTCTGTGTTGCATCACATCACGTTAAGATGATTTCCTTTTTCATGGTAGAAAATGAGACCAAGTGCAAATAAACGCATGTGAGCATTTGGTTTCATTTGGACAGCAGTGAGCATTATGGGCAATAAAGTCAAAGTTTGTAATTTACACTAGTGCAATTGCCTTTATTGAAGATTAGACTGGAGCAGATTTGTTGTTAAATTTCTGATAAGGATTCTTTTACGAGAGAAATCTTAGCTGCGGGGATAGAAAAATCTCCATTTCTTTAATTACATGGGTACCATTTGACTCCCTTCGCTAGAGCGGAGATTAACAGTGGCACATGTATCCAAGGGAAGAAGGCAGAAAGGAAAACTTTGAAAATCTCTATCAGACATTCCACAGAATTCCTAATTTTGTTGGCATGTGCGTGCATAAATTACCATCTGATTGAGGTTATGTTCCGCCTGAATTGCACAGTCTTTCCTGCAGTGCTGACAATCATCTATTTTCACATACATTGAAGAATCTCTGAAGCACATGCCAATATGTAGCTCACCTCGATGAGCCTCGTTGTCTGACATGTACAACTCTTGATGGAGTAATTTCCCTTTGTCCAGTGATACTATTTGCATCCTTCTGGAGTCCTTCAGTGCGAGGACCTACTCTTTAAACTGTTGCATTCCCGAGAGCTAGCTTTATGCCACCATATTATTTTCTCAAATCTCTATTCTTGTTCTTCCCGCCCCCACCTTCATCACTCTGAGCTTAAATTTAGTTTCCTTCCTTTCTTTCTCTGAGCAAAGATCATACACAAGAAATTTGGAATGATGTGCCAAGGCAAGAACGTGTCCCTCTGCTTTCAGTCGATCATCTAAATGGCTCCTTGCTTTAGAAGTGTTGTGTTCGTATACTGTGATAGAAATACAATGAAATAATCAGTATCCCTTTTAAATTAGGAGCCTCATGGCAAGCTTTGAATGAAATGCAGCAGTGCATTCAGCTTCTAAAGATAGAGATGGTGTTTTGTAAAGCTGAAACAGCCTGGGTCTCTGATCCCTATTCTAATCAGTAAGTCACCCAGTACTGTCCTGGAAGAACTAAGATTACATCAGAAGTATTTCCAACCTTAAATGAAGATTAGAGTGTTTAATGAAGGTTAGAGAAATTGTAGAGAGGACTATCACATCTTGGCTATAGTAAAAAGGTGGTAATTTTTCTCTAGTTCCCCTCCTCAAGACAGAGGCTCAGGGAGATGTAATGTGGCAGAACCACTATTTTCTGGCAGCAAACAGAAGTATGAGTGAAAGTCTGTGTTCATGCTTTTCATTTGCAAGCATAAGCATGTGTCCATTCCTTCTCAAATCAGCTTCTGACAAATCTGCCTGCTATTCCTGTATTGAAATACAACATTGCACATGCAGCAGCACACCTTGCATGTAAATTCATCTTCCACTGCCTCAAAATTTTAAATATAAAGCCTGTGTTTTGGAGAGAGATATTAGTGCAAAGGTTTCTAGTAATGTTATTTGAGGGAAAATTCCCCTGATCACTATATACAGCATTCATTGTTGCTATTTTCATAGCATTCATTTAATTTGCAAGCCAATCCTGTTGCAGTTCCTCTGGAGGACTAATAGACCAGAAAAGTGTCTGCTCTAGATTTCCAGCTGGCACAATAAAGTGCTGTTTCTAAAGCAGTTTAACTTGTTTCCTTGTTTATTTGTAGGCTTTGGCAGCACGTTACGAGTGCAATAAACAAAGGTGATCAACACAAGGCAACACAGGAAAAATTTGTGCTGGAGGAGGAGCAGAGGAATGCTGCCCGGGAGCGAAGAGAGAATGGCACGGAATGGAAACCGCTGCTCTTCCAGCATGATTCCACAACTAATGAATGGCGCTACAAATACGAGGAGTGAGTGGTGGTGGGACAGGGGGTCATGAACAGAACTCTCTGCTTGGATTCCCAGGGCTGCAAGTGAGATCACAGACCTATAATTTGGTCCTGCCATTCCCCAAACTGTACCTGGGGTTTGTGCTCTCTGAGCTCTGTTGGATGCGTATTTCTGATACAAATTGGGAACAGCTGGAATTGGTGGATTGGCAATGGAAAATCATCTGTGCCATTGGCAGAAATATATATTGCTGCAATCAAATGTGGAATCATTTAGAAAAGTTTTTCTGCACTGTGCAAGTACAGTTCATAACTGTGCTCTCCTCCCAAGCCATGAAGGGCGAAGCCTCTGGTGACTCATTCATTGCTAGGAGCTGTGTATGTAGAGAATTATCTGCTACTCCACACCCAGCATCTGTGGCAACTCTTGTTACTGTCAGGGATGAATTTATCCCATAGTGCATGTGGAGTTTGTGCGTTGCTCTTAATATTCCTTGTGCTATTCTTCCTTTTCTGATGTTCTTTCTTTTGGTATTGAAAGTTTAAGACCTTGGGATCCTTTGAATGATATTGCCCAATTTGAGAAGAATGGGATACTGCAGACCATGGAAAGACATTTATCTACAAGGATGTCAAACCATAAAGCAACATGCATAAACAATCAAATTACGCGGCACAAGGTAAGAAGCTTGCTTGGGGAAATATTTTTTTAATTGTTTAGATAACCAGCCCTTGTCTACAGCATTTGCATTTGCATTCAATCTAAGCACAGCACAGATTGAAAGGTTTGTTTTGTGCAGATGCAGCTTGCCACTCTAGGCCTGCAGTATTATACAACCGTTAACTAAGTACAGTTCTTGTTTGACACATCCTATTTCTTCTGGCATTTTTTCCACACGTTACTGACAGTGACTCTTATGTTGGGTTTTGTGTGTGACTCAGCTGAGCTTCTAAAGCAGAGAACTTCCCACAGTGAGGATATGGCCAAGGTACTGGAGTGCACAGCTGCTCCTGCAATTTAAGTTTTGGACTTGGCCGTTTGCCTTTATCACTTGTGTACTCTTAGACAGGACAAGAAACCCGTGATCACCATTTATATTAAGTAAGGATGATACCATTGCTTTCTTCTTTGGAGTGATCTGTTTTCTTTCTATTCGTGTATAATGTTAATTATTCAGTTATAAAATATTTTGGAAATGTTGAACTGCTGAACTAGCAAGATGTTAATCCATGTTACACTGAAGAACTTGTCTTATTTGGAAAATGCATTGAAATACACTGAAATGGGAACATCTCTGAAACAGTGGGAAAGTTGAGGTTCATAAGGTTCGTAATTGCTTTTCAGACCCTCAAGTAAGAAGTGTTAGGAAACAATGGGTTTGATTTATCCATTCAAGAAACATGGAGGAACTTTTAATCTACTTGAAGAAATCAAGCATAAAAGTTCTGTGGTTTTTAAATCCTTCAGACAATTCCTGAAAAATCATTCCTTGAAAATTTGGTTTTAAGTTTTTCTTTTCATCCTTTCTCTTACGGATCTAGTTGGTGGGTACACATGTCAGCAAAATTCACCACTACTATCTGTCAGTTACAGCTAGGACAAGAATTGTTTGTGTGAGTTTATGAAGGCTTTTATCATTAGAGGAAGTCCTTCTGTGTGGAGCATGCTTGTAATACCCTTAACCAGCTTGTAATATCCTTAACTAGCTGACAGAAGTCCAACTACCAGGAGCTGCTGAAAAAGCCATCAAACTTGGCAATGTCAGAGATATTCCCCAGCACCTTGAGTTATACCATTTAAAACCAAACGGAAGTGTTCAATTTGGTCGTGACTGTGTCTCTTTTAATTGCTGTTTTATCCAGAGATCTACCAAAGACTGCAGACGTCGTAAAACAAGTGATCAGCCATCCAACCACAGCCAGAATACAGAGAGCAGCTGTTCAACACCGGAGTCTGTACAAGAGCTGTCAGATGATGATGGCAAGTATCTAGGTATCAGTGGGTCAAACTTTCATGTTCTTCTTCCTTTGGTATCTTATTCCTTGAGCCAGCTCTTGAACATTTTCCAACCTGGTTAACAGTGCAGATCCATAGCCCACAGGCAAACACGGAGAATGTTCTGCTGTTGTGTTTTCCTTATGCACTTCTACTCCTCTTCCTGCCTTATGATGTCCATGCCATAAGGGCCTGGGACAAACACACTGGAAAAATACACTGAAATTCCAGCACACAGGAAGCATGTTTCATTCTTTGTTCCCCTTTCTCAGTCTTTGTTGGAAATAACCGTGAGTACTTCAGAGATGGGGTCAGATGCAAGTCCTCCATTCCACTCCTCTTAGCTGGGGAAGCTGCTGTAAAAGACTTGCCTGAGAAATTGAAAGGGCCCCCAGACAAGTTCCACAGGACCCCTACCAAGGGGAGACGATTCTGTCATCTGTCCCTTTTTCTCCATGTCTCCTTCTGAAAGGATACCTCTTGACTGTGATGATTTGACTGCAGTCAGCTAATTGCTAGATGAGCCTGGTTTGTTTTGTCACCACCGCCATCATTGTCTCTCGATACTTTGCCACAGGGTTTGGTAGTCTGTGCACTCAGTGTGGGAAAGAAATGAATCACCTGAAGGAAATTCGTTCAGCCGTCTTATCTCTGCAGAGAGCCCAACAGGAAATACACAGGTAATAATTTTCTCTCACCAAAGCAATTACCTTAATGGGGTAAAAGTAATCTGTGGCCTTTGGAGCGTCCTTGTCAGCTGCAGGTGCGGCTCACAACTACCTTAATAGGTAACCTGGTAGCATACTGGAAAGGCAAAACAAACCCAAAGTTGAAATGGTAATCTCTTTGTAAGGCTCTCCTAATGGGAGCAAAAAGCATCACTGCAGGATGTTATGTTTTCCCTTGGCACTCCCAGCTGTGGAACTGCTGTGGAAGCTGGGAGGGGATAGATAGAGTCTTGGCTATAAATAAATCTCTGCAAACAAATCTCATCAGCTATTGAGTGTGTTATCGACTTTCTTGATTTGCAGAGACATGGGCACATGGTCTGAATACTGAGCTTCACAGTGTGAAAAGCACTGCAGTCTCTCTTTTTGTGTGAATTGCTAGGTTCACTGGGGGAAATGGAGTGCACCTGCTTAACCTACTGCTGGCAGAGGGCTCTGCACTGCAGACTTCTATGGGGAGGTAGGGCAGGGCAGGGTGAGGCAGGTATGGTACCAGTCGTATCCAATCCAGGGAACCTTGGTGCATGAGAGCTATTATCCAGCTCTACAGAATTATCAGTAGAGCAGGATCATATGCTAGACTCACCATTTCTGGATGTTGAGGCAATTGCTTACATGATTTTAATTGTTCTTTGCTGCTCTTTGAAGTGTACAGAACTAATTCTTGACTGAATTTTTATACCATTTGATAGTGATATGACAAGGAGGAATGGTTTTAAACTAGAAGAGAGGAGATTTATGTGGGATATTAGGAGGAAATTATTTACTCAGCAGGCAATGAGGCGTTGGCACAGGCTGCCCAGAGAAGCTGTGGATGCCCCCCATTCCTGGAGATGCTCAAGGCCAGGCTGGATAGGGCCCTGGGCAGCCTGAGTTGGTGGGGGGCAGCCCATGGCAGGGGATGGGGCTGGGTGATCTATAGGGTCCCTACCAACATAAGCCATCCTATGTCTATGATCTGTGAGTAGTGTTGCAGGAAGAGATTTCTTAGGTTTTGTGCCGTTACACCTCCTCATGCCAGCCAGCTTTACTTGATCCAGCAGCACCTGGAAGTACTTAAACTTTCTGTCAAGAGGGGGAGAGGAAAGTCTGTAGGACGCAGTACCATATCCATTAGGGTGCCTCTTAAGTGCTGGGATCCCTGCCTGTATGGAAGCTCAGGGGCTCTGGGTGTCCGTTCATTCCTTCCAACATGCAAATAAAAATATTTCTTTCTCTTCCAGAAACCTCAGCGCTCTGAACAAAAAATCCTTCCACAGGAAGGTCTCTTCTGGAAGCTTTCTGCTGGACTCTCGCTGTTGGTTTCTCCTTTGCATCTTTCTTACATGTCAGCTATTCATTAATTATGTCTTCAAATAAATGCACCACGTTTGGCAGCAATAACGACTACTGGCTGCAGGAAGGGGGGGCACTCACACGATGAGTCCAGCGAGGCACCAAAGCACTTTAGAACCAACGCAGCAGAGATGGAAGAAAGTTGAAAAACAAGGTGGAAAAGGGACCTAGGAACATTGTTCCTGCAGATTATGTCATTTTTGCCTTTTACATGTACATCTTCAAGGACCTCTTAACCTGTATGGGCCTTAATGCTGAAGCCAAATGTAGCTTTAATCGTGCAATTTGTTTTCTACGTTTCATCATTTTCTGATGCAATTACTAATTACCCACCGGTATTGGTACCCCCAAAATGTGTTTGTACCCCCAAAAGGAGTGTTTTAAAAGAGGCACACATGCCTGGTTTATAGCTCTCCAAGGAAGGGAGTATAGCTGGGGAGCTGTACAGAACTGATGTTCACTGTGCCCGTCTGGCTGCATTTAATTATGGGAGGGAGCATACTTGGTCCAAAAAATCCACCCCCCAGGATATTAGGTCATAATTTGTTTTGTCAGCACACACACGCAGAACGGGACCTCAGGATATTTTGTTTTCCATTCCACGGTAGTTGTAAATATGCACAACTTCCGAGTGCCATTCCTCTTTAGCAAATGAGAAGTATTCAGTGAAAGCTCCTGATTCACTTCCAGAGCTGATTGGTGTCCTGCACTGGGCCCATGGAGCACCATGTTAGATATGTCTGTTTGTAAAACCTGGTCACATACTATTATTGTTATTATTTGCTATATGGCTGTTTTATAATATTACACAAAAGCATTGTAGAGAAGAATCACTGCCCCAGGAGAGATGAGAAGGATGGGAGCAATGGGTGTACATGTGGTTGGTTGTAGGCACTTTTATAATGAAAGGTCAGGAAGGAGGAAGGGTTTTGCCACTGCATTGTTCAAATCTGTTAATAGTCTTCCTATTTTACACCATTTTTAAAAGATTTGCAATATTTTCTGTAGACTGCAGACTATACTAAGCCTTTCTTTTTTGGCCTGAAGTAGATCCAAGTGGTAAGTACTGCTATATATACAGCCTTAAAATACTTAGTGGTGGTGCCAGTCTGGGCTATCTTTCAATGTAAATGTTTCCAAATTTTTAACTACATTCCTCGTCATATTCCCCAAGTAGGGGAAACCTGTTTGTGCTTGATATGTTGAAATAAAATTACACACAACTTTCAGTGGCTGTCTGAGAAATTATTTGTGTATCTTATCAGCAAATGACTCATAAGTTGTGCTTTTTAGAGAAGAAACTATATGAATAGGGATTCAGCTGTACACAATAATTTAGAATAGCAGTAGCATTTTGGTATTCATCTGGTTCAAACTGTGCTGCAGCGACCTCCTCCAAAGACAAAGAAAAGTGGATGCCATGATTTTCACTGTCATACAGACTTACCTTGGACTTAGTAAACCTTAATGCTAAGGAAGTAGGTTGATAATAGCAAAAAGATAGCAGCGTGGAAAGAAAACCACAACTCTCTGATATGAACAGACAGGATAAGGGGCAGCACCCAGAAGTCAACATTGCAGTTTTGTTTAATACAAATCACAAATTTTAACTGGTGAGATTGATTGATTAAGAAAAATTCTCCAAAGAAACAAAGGATTCTTCATCCTTGAAGAATGTAAACATTTTCAACACCTTTTGGAATGCATCATCTGAGCCACTCCCTTCTGAGAAAGTCTGATCCATACAGGGTAAATCTCAAGGAAGCCTGTCCCCCTGGCCTGTGCCTATGGAATAGTGTTCAGTCTCTGGCTATGCAAGGTCCTATATGGACCTTGGAAATGTTTGCTCCTGAAGTTGTGCAAACATACCTACTAATTTCCTGCATAATCTTACTTTGAATACTTGTGCACATCTCTGGCCTGTCAGCACAGCCTTCCTCATCAGGCACATCCCCCTTTGGGACAAAGCCACTGAGAGGAGCCTCTGCTCTTCCAAGGGAATAGTTATATTTGACTGGTGTCAAAAGAAGTAAATATATACATATATACTAATCTGGGTTTGAGAAAATAATAGTCACAAAAAAAAAAAAAAAAAAAAAAAAATTTGATCCAAAGAAAAGCAGTGCCGAACAGGAAGCCTTTACAAAGTGTGAGATGAATGCTTCAGGTTCTTTGGATCCTTTCCATTTTGCAAAACTACACATCCACAGGGATTTCACTGGGACTTGTTACTGCAGTCAAATAAAATAAATGTTACCGTGAGAGGAATACTTCAATGAAAGAAACTATTAATCTATAGAAATTAATTACGCATCAGCAGAGACGTTTCTGACATTTAATGCCACTGCCACAAGGGATTGAAAAATAATCCCCAAAGAAAATATCTAAGCGTTCTTATGCTATTATTTTTGATCCAATTTCAACATCTGGAGATGAATGCTGCTACATGCCAGTTACGCTGCTGTTATTTGTCCGGGAGCAGTACCCTGATGTTGAAAAATTCGAGAAACCTTTTGGCAATTAAGAAAGCCCGGTTATGCACCCTGTTTGTGTGAGTTTTGAGCAATTCTTCCAGTCTTTGCCTCTCTTTTGTACGATCAGCAATCAGCCCTTTAGCAACAGGATGAGAGATTTGGTTGGAAAGCCAGGAACCGGTCCAATTCCCAACGTGTCACCCCAGCTTCCTCCTGCTCTTGTTAAGTGCAAAGGAAGCTACCGGGACATACCCTAACGTGGGACCCCCGCTCAGAAGCGCGTTTTCGACATACTTGCGTAGCTGCTGCCCGATGCCCTTTCTTGTTCAACCGCGGGGCGGAGGCTAGATGGGGCTGGGCCCTATAAAAAGGAGGCGGAGGTGCCTCGCTTTGAGTTTAGCCGTGAGCGAAGGGCAGCGCGCTGAAGCTGGGCCGGGCGCCACGATGGGAACGTGGGCGGTGGGACTGCTGCTGGTGAGTGCCGGGGCAGGGAGGGTGGTGAGTGGGGGGGAGGGGTTGATGCCCGTCCGCTGTCTGCCCTGGGTCATCCCAGGAGGGTAAAAAGTGTTCTCTCGCGTTGACCTGGGCCAGCCGGCCCGACCTGCCTCATGGAGTTTTCTGCCTTTGCTTCCGACAGAAGTTCTTTAGTAGCTCCCTTTCGTTTTTAATTTGTGTTTCGGGATTTGGAGCCGCGGTAACAAAGCTCTCCTGAGCCCGTAGAGGCGTGGGACGTCTGGAGTAGCGCAAGAGAGGCTGCGGCTCTTCCTCTCCTCGTAGGAAACGGAGCGACAAAGCGGGAGTGAAATCTTTAATAGCGCTCTGTTATCTAATTGTGAAATTGAGGGGTTCGCGAAGCCCGCAATTATGGGGAAGACTTTCGGTGTCTCGCGGAGAGAAAGTCAGAAGGGTGGAGAGGCGGCAGAACGGAGTGCTCCCGGCTTTAAGTCGGCCGCTCGCGGAGCCGAAGCGGAGCTTCGGGGCCGTCCCATCCCTCTTCTGCCATAGTTCACCGCTCTCTGGCCCGCCGCCTGGCCGGCACCGCGCACCTGGCTGCCTTCATTCCTCGTGCCGCTCCGCGGGAGGTGCCGCGCAGCCACACGGGCTTCTTTCGGAGGACGGAAGCTTACTGCTAGCGCTCGTGTGGCTGCAGTAACTCTCCGTTATGTCTTACTAACTTGTCTTCTGCTGAAGATTATGGAGCTAGGGAGAAACGCCGTCTGAGAATTCACTGGGCTCTCCCTCTGGTTGTCCCACGGAAGACGCAGAGCTTTCTAAGTTAAAATAACACAGTAAATGTGGCGAGGGAGAGCGAAACGAATCCCTCGTAAGAGGTACAAAACAGCCTCCGAAGTGTGTCGCCGGTGAATGAGCGGAGAAATGGAGGGGGGGAGGCGGAGCAGCTTTCCTACAGCACTTTAGCTGCGGCTCTAAGCGCGGTGCTGCCCTAACCTATCCTTTGCGACTGTAATTACCGCTGTGAGCAGAACACTTAACAGAAATTAGTCTGGGTTCCCTTGTGGCTTTCCCGTGAGCTTACAGAACCATCTCCCCGAGATCGCTATCCACAATGAATCACCTGAAAACACCTGTTGGTCTCTGCTGTAGGTTACCCTGCTGACAATGCCCGGAAGCGGCGCAGAGGTCTGCGGAGAGGGAGAGTACTTGTATGAAGGCATTTGCTGCATGCTGTGCCCGGCAGGTGAGGCTCCAGGAAGGTAGCGGCCGTTTCCCCCTATGTCAGGTGGCTGGGCCGCTATTCCACATTCCATCAGGGAGGAGCGCAGGCCCAGCTGGTGCTGCCGGTGGCTCCTCGGCGCTGCCGGGGCCGGCCTTTATTTCGTGGCGGGATATTGTGCAATAAGGGCTGGGTGAGGCGCCTTGGCAGCAGTTCTGAAAAATCTCTGCCTATTCTGAGGATGAAGTGTTCAAAGTCGGGTGGCTTCTTTGTTTCTAACAGTTGGCCCAGAGGAATTCTGATAGTTCTGCGTGTAGAACTTCACCTTGCATTTGTTCTCCCCGTTTCTCTCCTTGTGCAGTCAACGCAGCTTTGTGCAGAGAAGTACCCTGCCTTTGGGTAGTATCACAGAGCTATAGGCTGAATTTAAAGAATTTGGATGGAAATGAGAGACCTCCTGGATTGTTTCTGTTGCACAAGCAAATCTCCTGTGCCTGCCATGTCCCTTCCAGCAAGATGGCACTTGCCACGTGAGCAATATCTTGCTGTTGTAATGAATCATACTTGTTCCTTGGCCTGGATGGCTGCTGCCTTTGTTGTGATTGTGCTTCCTGACCATTTGGTGCCCCTTGGTTCCTGTGTTGGGCTGTTTGCTTGCAGGAAGGGTTGAACTTTGACTAAAAATGGTTTTATGTTGTAACATTCTGAGAGTGCTGCTGCGGCCACCAGTTCTCCTCTTCCACAGGTACTTATGTTGCTGAGCACTGCAGTACTCCGCGTTCAAAGGGAATATGTGCCTCTTGCACCGAAGGAAGAGATTACACTGCCCATGCAAATGGCTTGGAAGAATGCTTGCTGTGCAGACAGTGCAAAGACGGTACCAAGAAAAATTTCAATTAAATCTTTAACTTCAGGCCCCTTAATCCTTGAAGTAAGCCTGGTCCTCTGCTGCTTTTGCACTTCTAGTTGTTGAGAATATTGAAGTTGGAAAAAAATAAATCACGTTTATGACCAGCATATGACTTGCGCACAGTTGTGCAGAGCCACAACTTTGTTTTCTAACTCCTGTTTTTTAGACCAGATAACTTCAAGAACCTGTACTGTGACGAGTGACACTGAATGCCAATGCAAACAGGGATACTTCTGCCCTGCTGAAGGCTGTGAAATATGTCAGAAATGCAGTCGAATGTAAGTTAAATAGGGTACTGAAGCAACCATGTTCTTTCTAGACTTAACAGCTGTGGCCCAATCTGTGTCATGCCTACCATGTGCTATTTGCCTGTAAATAATTCCCTTGAAGCCTAATGGTGCTGGTCATGCTTCTGAGCTCTAGGTGACAAAATAAATGAGGTTCAAACCTAGAGTTTGCAGATTTTGATCCTGTCTGTCTTGTTGCATATGGCTGTATGCTTGCACTTCCTGTGTCTCTCTAGTGCTTTCCCCCATATTGGTAACTGAATAAGCTTTGTAACAGCCACCCTGAAACTCAGGGAGGTAGAACTTCCTGTTGGAGGAAACTGACTGAATGAATGCATCTACCCCTTTTTCCTCAACTTAGAGGCATACATAAGCTTTATCTGTTTTTCTTTTACTTAATCAATGTTTCTTTTAAAACTGAAAGATGAATTCCTAATGTCATCTGCTGAAGTTCTGTTAATGTTTCTAAGCTTTGCCAGAAAATAAACTGGCATGGACAGACCTGCAAATGTTTCTAAAAACCTCTGTATTGCCACTGACTTTAGGTGTCCAGAAGGGAAAAAAATTGTACAGATCTGCAATGCTACAATGGACCTAGGATGTGGCTTACCTGACCAAGGTCTGGTACACAAATATTACTTGGCTTGTCTACTGGGTGTATGAATTGTAGATTATGACACAATAGCTTGAACTACTGCAGCATATTTAAGACTTCTTGTGTTTTAGCCTAGGAGTTATTTGATAGAGACAGGTTCCCAAATGAGTTGGAGAGACAAATATCTTAAACTTCACTGCGAGGAAAGGGTTACACTGGTGAAAAAGCTGCAGATATGCTAAGGGTTCTTGGAGTATCAACAGCGATGCTGTTGGAAGTGGTGGATGGTACAAACACTTCTAATATTTAGCATATCCAAGAAGCTGTGTATAGTGTGACTTTTCTCTGGGGGGAAGGAATGGGCCCTATTGGAAGTACTGAAATGCCATCTTTTGTGTACTTTTTTTCTCTCATTTCTTGCATGTTCTCTTTTCTGAAAGCTTAGTGGGTTTTGTATTGTGACACTGTACAGAATCCCTCACTGTTATTGGAATAATGATGTGCAATGGAAACCTGTACTTGGATTCAGGTCAGCTGAAATACCCAGCATGTCTTCCACAACAGCTGGAGCATTATACTAATGTGTAGCTTAGTTTGTTCTGTAGCAAGGAAGGCTCACACTTACAACTATCTCATCTGAGAACTGCTTCAAACTCTAATTCTGTTCATTTTCATTTGCAGGAAATAAATATCTTACTTGGATGACTGTAATAATTTTGGTTGCTGTTTTTTCTGCTGGTTTGCTTGTGTTCTACGGAATAAGGAAGTGTAAGAGTGGTAAAGGTAACTCTGCTTTATTAGTATGCACAAACTTAGCAGAAAAAGGCAGAATGTGCACCAAGGCTATCCTTGTTCTTGACTTTATCATATGGGGCCTGCTTAATAGGCAAGCTCCAGGTTGTTTGGCCTGAGAAAAATGAAGAGCAGTTTTATCCAGTAAATAAAACTTACAGGCTTGGATGCAGGATGGAATGGATGCTTTAGCCTCAAAGCTTAGCACAGGGCGTGTAAAGGGAGGTCCTCGTTTACTTCATAGTATTAATGAAGGTATAAGAAAAATGAGTAGTGAGCTCAGAGGTAGGGTGCAAGAAGTAGCAACTAATCAGATCATTAATTACTTACATTCATTGGATTTGGCTGTGAAGGTTTTCATATATTTCACTGCCCTTGTGCCATTTTAACAACTTAGTACGAATGTTGATATGTCCACTGTCAATTAATCTTGTAGAGATTTATAAATTTGTCTGAGAAAAATTTTTCCTTTCCTGCATGTTGAAATTTTTTTGTGAATAGCTTAAATGAGAATATTGGGAATTATTTGAAAGTTTTAAAGTCAACTTTATTCAAACCACAGCTTACTGCATTTATTGCAGTAGAAACAATCTCTGCCTTTTCTTTAGCTATTGCAATAGCTCATGAAAATGCCTAAGAGGCATAGGCTTGGGGATGGGGAGAGTGTTTTAAAATCCAAACTGCATTTTGAGACCTGTCTCATGCAGCAGGACTGCTTGTCACTGTTTCCACTGTTGGTGGAAGCTAAGGGCAGTTCTCCATGTAAAGACTGTCCTTTCAAAGAAACTTAATGACTGGTTCTGGAGCTTTGGCTTATGTAAAAAGTCTATTATATATAACTACTGCATGAGTTTAGCTGTGTTTAACTTACAGCAATTTCCAGAACTATCTTAAGCTTTAATTTTATTTTCCAGCCACTTTCTCTGACAAAGAAGAGAGGGGCCTGGTAAGTATATAAAGGATTAAGTTTTGCATGACTAACTGCTTGTTACACAGCTCCTGATTTTCTTTTTGTCTCCCTATATGCCTCTGGTGGGATGCGTTCCTGAGGTGCAACTAGTTGATTTTATATTTCATGTATTCACTTCCATTGAAATGGGCCTTCCTGGTTCTTGCTTTGGAAATATTACAGAGCCTGTGTCCAAGATGTTGCAAAACTGGGTGGGTAAGGGAGGAAATACACTAAGTACAAGTGTTCACTTCAAGCTGTTGCTGAGCGATGCTTTGATTCGATTGGTTATTTGTTACTTCATGCTTGTATTCCTTGATAGTGACAGCTATCTCTTTCCTGCATGCTGATATACTCAAAATGCAAGGAAAGCTAGACCATAAGATTACTTCTTGTGGTCAGCAGACAAAGTAACTGAATCTCCTGCAAGCTACGAAGCAGGACCTACAGTCTAATGCCTTGATCCAAGACTGTCCCATAAATCAAGGAGTTCATGGCTCAGAGCATGCCAGTTCAGGGTGACAGCCCTGCAAATGGCTTACCACACTAAGGCTTGCTGCTGATGCATGTTTAGCTGATAAAGCTGTTTTCACCCTGGCCACCCTGGAGTCAAGGACTGTTTAAGAACCTTACTTCTACACAGTCAGAAAACAATGCCACTTAATAACTTGCTTTTGGTCTCAAGGCAATTGGACTTGATAATCTCTGTATGTCTCCCTTTCAACAGAACTACATGATTTCTAGTCTTGTATTTAGTGAGATAAGTAGACTAGTTAAATAGTATTTGGCTTCTCTATTTAGAAATTTCTGAATAAAGTTACACTCCTAACTGCACAGCAAGATATAAAGAAGTTTGATCTCAATGGAGTAGTTAATGATGCTTAATACCAGGCTCTAAAATGTCTTCAGAATTTAAGAAAAGGATCCACATTCCTCATGGCGCATGTAGCAGAAAAATACATGCATCTTTTTTGTCTCTTACCCAATACAAGTACTACTCCCTTTATGCGTGAGCTTTTGTCTAATTTTACTAGTTAAACATTTCAAGTAATTAAATGCATTTTAAATGTCACAAATATTCAAAGACTGAAGGGACAGAATTGAGAGGTCATCAAAACATTACCTTAAATTCTTCTTTTCTTTTTTTTTTTTAAGGTCCATAAGTGGCTCAAATATATGAATCATCCAATAGGTTTTGTCAGGTTGTTTCTTCCTGCACCCTGGCCAGGTTCACAGTGCTTCATGTTCTTGTAGAAGCTGATGAAGGAACATGGCAAAATACCTGGTCAAACTGGTGTAGTATAGGAACAGGCAGAAATAATTACTTTCTGTTTTTTTGAATAAAACTGTAGGTGGACTGTAATCACAAACTTGTATATGATGATGCTTATCTATAAAGTAACTGTAACAACCATGACTTGCAGTACCCATGTACTTAGAGAATTCATGCTACTGTAATTAAGATAATTGGAGAGTTGCATGGTCCTCAGACCAGACACTTGAAGCACCAGCACATCGTCCTTGGGAGTGTTAGTAAACTTATTGTACAGTAAAATGCATGCATTATAAGTATATTGCTGCTATCTTATTTCCCAAATTGGTCAGCAGCTGTAAGTCAACCATGCTGTAAGCCTTTAGGTGACCTATATAAGAACTTTTTATGTAGGTAGGAGCAGCTTGTTTATTTCATTTGCATCCTTAAAATGGATTCAGTGAAGATAGAGCCAAACTACAAATGTGCTGAGTAGGTTGGCTCCTGTCGCATCCCTGCCTATGTGTGCTGGTGTTGTGTGGCCGCTGACCTCATACAAACAAAGTGTCCAGTTGCTTATGGGGGAATGTATCTTAAAACCAAGTCTTATGGGAGAAACAATTAACACTTGTCCTTACTTTCTACTTCAAATAAATAAATCAATGCTGCCTGAAAACTTTTGCTTTCAACACAAGCTGATAAACTCTATACATTGCTGGTCTGTTTCATGCTTCTACTACTCCCTGTGGGTCACTGTCACCCTGAGGGGAACTGTGGTCACAGGCTTATTTAATGCGTTGATAATGCAGAAAGTGATACTTCCCCCTACCTTTATTCCCCTAGCTAAAGATATACAGTTTGCTCTGGTACCTTCTTTGAACTGGGTCTGTTGTGTGAATGTGAGGAAAACCTACTTAAAAACAAACAAGTGCATATTAGTACACTCACAGAGAGCTGATAATGGTCTGTCAGCTCAGCAAAGCTCTGAACTTCATACAGTGATAGGTTTAAAGCCTGTTAGCAGGCTGATTGGTCATTTTAGCTTAGGTGCACTGTGGCAACTGCATTCTTTCCTGCTTAGGACGGGTATGCCTCTTCTATACCCAGGGAGGAGCAAGCAGTGAAAATACATGGAAAAATTCCTTGCAGTTGTTGTGGATAGATTATGAGAGTTACCATGCAGTCTAGAGGAAGCAGAACAGCCAGCAAGGTGAAGAGTTTAGGCTCTAAGACTGATTGAAATACATCTATAAAGGCTGTGTTGCATATTTTTTTTTAACTTCACTTAATCAGCACCTCTCCTATTTTTTTCTTTGATACTGGTGATTTCAAGTATTCTGTTTTCTTCCTCTAAACTGTCCACAGAGCTCTGTCTATGAAACTTCTAAAATAAGTTATTTTTCTTTATAGGCATATGAAGATAATACACTTTTATCAGAAGTGAAGATAACTGAAAATAATGCATCCCATCCAGACAGTGAGAACTCTGGTGAGAACTCAGAGGGCCAAGCGTACTATAGTGTTAATTTGGAAGTGAAAAACACATCTCCAGAGGAAAACAATGCTGTGTCTTATGAGAGAGGCACCATCTCACAGAAGAACTTGTGGTACCAAACACAAGAATGTTGGAAGAGGATCAAAAACTGGTCATCATCTACAAAAAATAGTTGTAATCCTACTTTTCAACCAAATGCCCAGTGTGCAGAAAGGGGTGTTAAGATGCCAGCATATCATATGGTAAGTCAGGGAAAAATAATCTCATAATGTTTTTTACTGATATAGGTATAATTTGAATTGACCTCTTCCCTCTTCCATGAGTAATAGATGCTGTTTTCAAGACAGTATTATAAGGAAGTGGAGCCTTTGCTTAAAAGATACAGTAGAAAATATGGGAAGTGATATCTTGGGAAAGCAAACTTCAGTTCAGCCTTTAATCTGCAGTACTTCTCACCTTTTTGTTCAGAGTTTGTACAAGTGCAGTTCTTTTGCAATAGCAGCAAATATGTTGCCTTGTTGCTTCACTTCTTAGATAGTAAGTAGCACATCTGCTTTCAGCATGCTGTTTTCTTTACTCATTTTTTTTCAGCTGTGCTGTGAAGCTTTCCCCACTCTTTTATTGGCACATATACACTGAAAGTAATCTATTGAGTAGCTCAGAAGCTCAGTTAATTGTGAATTCAGTGTTCTGACATGCTACAGTAATGGTCCAACTTTTTTTTTAATCACAGGTACAAAAGCAAAAATGTCAAATAATCGTTAAAGATCTGACTCAAAAAGGTAAGTATTGTACAAATGGTCAAGTAGTTTGAGTTTGCTTTTTCTTGTTGACTTTAGTATACACTGAAGGAATAGTTCAAGGAGACTAATGAATATTGCTTAAGTCTATAAGGCTTTCATTTGAATGTAAGATGCTAAAATAGAATTATTACGGTATTTAAGTCACAATCACTGTGGCAGATTACTTTGATGCCCAGATCTTCTGGAAGTATAATACATTCTTACTTTGAAGAATAAGCACAGTAAAGAACTTGTCAGTATGTATAAAAAAAGTCTATATGACAGCAGTGAGACTGCCTTAATGACTGAGGAGCATGTCAGAATAGGAGTTCTGACAAATGTCTGTTATATGTGAGACTGCGTCAAAGCGCGACAAGTAACCAGCAAGCTGAGGTGCTGGATATCAAAGTGATAGGCTTTGTTAGTGCTAGTGTTGGCATGCCTACACGGATAGCATAGTGAGGTGTTTAAAGGCTACAGTTGAGTAGCTGTGTTAAGACTAAGTAAAAACATGCAAGTCAGTGAAATATTCCCTAAAGCCTCCGTTACTGAATAATATTTTGTCTTGAGAATACTTTTTAGATGTACAGACTGATACCTTTAGTTTGTTAAGGTAAGTAGGAAGCCTGTTTGTCCTATTGCTTCTTAGATGACAAGCCTAATCTTGCTGCCACTGTTTAGTCTGTGCATGCATTAGCTAAAAAGTGATTGGGAAATGTGCATATTGGTTGCAGAGGAAAGACATACTATATTTTGGAACCTGAAGTAATATGCTTTTTTTTTTTTTTTTTTTTTTTCCTTTTCAGAACAGATGGATTGCTTTTTTGCTTTTATTAATACAGTACCGGTGAAAAAATGGAGGAAGCTTATGAGAACTCATCTGGAGGAAAATGTTATTGATAAAATTGAGTATAAGTGGCCTAATGACACAGATGAGCAATTTTATCAGATGCTTCTCACCTGGAAAAACATGCTGGGGGAGAAACAAACTATTATTAAGTTACTGGATGAGCTAAGGGATATAGATACCAGGGCTTACAGTAAAATAGTCCACACTTTAACAAGTAATAACATTATAAGTAAAATAGAAGCTACAGCTTAACATTTCCAATGAATTTCAGAAATGTTCCTGTATGTATATAGGAAGCTTGTATAAGTGAGGATGTCGTAAGCTGCAGGTAACAGTGGCTGTGCGGATGTGATGCCCTTCTTACCTGCACGCGGGCTGGAAGTCATTTAACACAGCCTGTGCTGAGTTGTGACAAGACTCCAGCGGCAATATTTGCTTTATTTTATTTGATTTGGGCTTTTTTGAGTAGTACACTGTGAAAACTCAGGTGCCAGTGGCAATTTAGGAGCTCTGAGCTTCTGAGTTTGCCTTTCCTTTGTGAAGCTGTGAGGAAAGAAGCTACCTTTATTGCGCTCTGTGGAGCCGAGAACACCCGTTGCAGTTTTTGACTGAACTGCCTTATTTTTGTTTACAAGGTAATCGCATTTCATTTGTGGTGGGAGCACGTGGCATGCGAAATGTTCAAAGTACGGCAATAAAAACTCACTGAAGACAAAGGCTGGAGCTGGTTCTTGGCCGAGGGATGGGGCTGGGCGCGAGAAGAGCCCTACGCACAAAATGGCGGCGGTTGAGACGAGCCCAGCCGCGCGACGCCCGTCCCTCGCGAGGCGGGAAGGCGCGCTGAGGGCGGGGCCGAGAGGCGCGGGGCCGGTTGCCATAGCGACCACAGATCGGAAGTAGCGTAGCGCGGGCTGGGCGGGGCGAGGCGGGAGCCGCTTCCGGGCACGCTGTTGCATCAGCTCGGCGGCGAGAGGTGGAGGCGGCAGGATGGCAGCGGCCCCAGCCGAACAGGGTAGGTGTGCGGAGGGAGTCGCGGCTCATCCCAGGGGGCCCGGCGAGGCGAGGGCAGGCGTTCTCCGGGACTGTCACGGTGCCGTGAAGGCGCTGAGGGCGTTCGCCGGGATGATGTCATGGCCCCGGCCGCTGTCAGAGCGTCAGGTGGGCGCCGTGACGTCACGCGGCGGGGCGGGGGGGCCGCCGAGCGGAGCTTCTGTCAGGCGGCGCGCGAGGTGCTGGGGGGGCGCGAAATGGCGGCCGGCGGGGGGCGTCGGGGCGCGAAATGGCGGCGGGGACGTCGCCTCGATCTCCCCCTTCAGCGGTGGGGACGGCGGCGGCGACCCCGCAACGCACAAAGTGCGTTGCGGGGTCGCCGCCGCCGTCCCCACCGCGACGTATTTCTGAGGTGCAACTTCTGTTTTTTTTTCTCGACGGGTTTGTATTATTTTATTATCATTTTCTTTATTTGCGCCTGTTCTCTTCCGTATGGAAGGAGGGACGGGGCTCTCCTGTAGCAAATATAAACTCGGAATACCAGTCATACAAGAGTGAAATACCACGATGGTACGTCAGGGGCTGGAAATTTGTGTCATTCCAGCTGAGGTTCTAAGATTTTGTCCCTTTTTTCTGGATTGCTAAAAGTTATTTCCCTCTTTTCTTACCATTCCTGTGTCCAGAAATGCCCATTTCCAAGCCCCGGCTTTTTGTCAGCGTTTTAGTCTGACACCAAATGCTCAATTTTGGATTGCGCTTAAGAAACGTTTTTAGTTCCATTCCTTCATGGTAGAATAGCCCTGGTGCTGGACCTGGACTGTGATCTGGTTTCAGTTTGGGAAAATGGAAAGTGGAACTCATAGGGCTGAAGTGAATAGGTCTGAGCAACTCCCGTGGTGGTATATGCCTGTCCTAAAACCCCATAACTGCTATCAGCACCCTGATCCCCACATGCGAGTCTAGGGAAGCCCCATTTCTGGCTCTCAGTTTGGAGCTGCAGTAATAGCGATATGTTACCAGCTTCTTTTATGAGTTATTTTATTTTGTGAAAGCTCAGTTGGACAAGAAATGACTCTTGAAAATACTCCGAATACTAAGGTTTCCTCTCAGAGAATGCAACCACAGAAACCCCAGGGCGTTCCGGTTGGCTTACAGGTGTGACCCACAAGGTCAGCAGGTTCGGGGATGCCCAGGAAACTTAATTCTTCCCTGAAGCAAAATAGCTTCTGTTTTCTGTTTAAGTGACCTTTCTGCCTGCTTTATGGCTTTCCTGTATACACTTTGCTGTCAGAACCTACAAGGAACAGAGGTTTTTGGAAGCTTTTGTTTCCTTTTTCAAGGAGCAGATGGTTTTGGGACATTATGCTTTTGTTACCTTTTTCAAATGAATAAAAGTGAAAATTTCCATCAAATTTGTTATAATGTGTATCTCACTTCACGATTAAACTTTGAAAGCTGTTTGCTTATTCTTTTGAGTCTGTGTTTGCTGCAGCCTTCCAGCCTGTTTCCCAGTACCCCCAGCTGTCACCAAAGCCTTCTGCGTATGGAAAGAAGAATGTGTGACAATTACATTGCTCAAAGAGACTGCACACCAGCAATTACTGTGTGAGGGCTGTATTAGTGTCTACAGTGGAATTTTTTTGAAACAACTTCTAATGATGGGAGAGCGTTACATTAGCAATATTCATTCTTAGGATTTTTGAAGGTTGTTTTGCTTCCTTTCCACCACTTTGTGCACAGTGCTTGTTTTCTGAATGGAGCTGCTCACAGGTGATGTGATTTAGAATCTGTGGATCATTCCATTCATATGAGTGAATTCAGCGTTCTTATGCAACAGCTCTGTAGCCAAGAAGACGCTTCCCAGTGCTGCTGAGAAGCAGCAACTGCAGTTTCTATTTTAGGAGAAAAGAGAAAATTATAGTTCAAGAGAATAATCAATTTATTAGCATAGGTTCTTAAAGACCAGTGTTAGGAAACTTGGTGCCGTATGTGTCCATTGGCCTGTCAATAGTTGTTGAATCCATAGATTGGTGTTAATTAAATTCTGCAGTGGGCTGTCCCTTTGCAGACAGCTGGCAGACCGAGCGAAGATGGGTCAGAGATGTAGGAGAGCCTGGAGTTGCTGAGGTTTGTGAGGAAAGTACATGAAGAAAGACCAGGAAGTATTTCAGTGGGAATGTGTAATGAATTGAAGGTATTGTGATATCCTGATGGGGAGGGATTGAGAGTACAGGTGTAAATACCAGGAAAACAGACTTCTGCAGAGTGACTACTCCTGTTTTTATTGTGATAGCAAGGAGATTGGAACAGACTTTTATAGAAAGATAGTCTTGACTGATTTGTTTTCCATAAAAACAAATGGCACTACTTCTCTGTGGTATGCTGCCTTCCAAGTACAGTGTTATTGTATTCATTCTTTGTAGGAGCTGAATTTGAGTCAGTGATCTTTCTCAACATAAAGACCTCCCTTCTATTAGGTTCCCTGGGCTAACTGGTTTCTCTGATGCATTATACTTCTGAGTTGGCTGCTCTTACACTGAGGCATAATGTCAGACTTATAATTTCAGGTATTAACGTGTGCACTGAGATTGTTCAAATGAATTTTGTCTATCCTGCTTACCAGGACTGAACTGGTACCAGCTGTGTTTGCTGCCTCTCCTCACTAAAAGTAGCGTATACGGGTTCTGTCATCTTTGTTTTATTTGTGTGTGTGTTTGTACAACTTCCCCTTTTAGATTGGTTTATAGATGTGGTTGGAAAGCAGTTATACTGTTTCAGATACACTGAGTTGATTCCCATTAGCAGCCTGGTGTATGATTAATGGCCATAATAACCCTAATAATACTTAGTGAGTGGAGTGTTGCTTTCCTTGCAACAGATCTTTAAAGATCTTTTCTTTGAGATATAGTTTCATTTTTATACAGATTATCCCTGCCATTTGTTTTTCCATCATTTGATTCATGGACACAAAATTCACTTGTCTTAGGTTTCTATAGTTCTTGAAGGTAACTGTTTCAAACTACTTACTCTGTATAAACATGTAAAGTTCCATGTTGATAAATATCAGTAAATATTTGGGAGCCTGAAAAGTCTGTAGTAAAAGTAACTGTGTGAGCCAAAGCCACATCCCATTCAGCTGGGTAAGGCTAGGTGTACAGCCTCACTGTGAACCATTACTGACTTGTTACTCCTTATTTAGAATTAACAATTACATGGACAGCCCTCGAGAAGGACTGGGAACATAGGGTAATTCTGCCTCGGTGTATGAATTTTTAATATTGTTGGTGACTTTTAGTTTTTATTTTTTCTACCTCTGATTTTTTACGTTTGTTCTGATGGGCTCTAAAGTGTTGTGCCACTTATCTTGCTGTGCTCAAGAAAGTCAAACACAAATGTACTCAGCATCAAGCTGCCATTTCCCTCTTATCAGAGTTCCTCTTTTCCTTGAGAGCAGCTGTTTAATTTTTACTAGATTACTTTAATAATTGATTTTCATGCAGGAAATGAGTTGCTCGTGAGGTCCTAACTGATAATATTTGTGTGAAAAAAAAACTTTTTAGTTAAAGTTTTTCACACAGAGGGTGCTGAGGCACTGGAACAGGTTGCCCAAGGAGGCTGTGGATGCCCCATCCCTGG
Organism: Tympanuchus pallidicinctus; assembly: GCF_026119805.1. Classification (NCBI taxonomy): domain Eukaryota; kingdom Metazoa; phylum Chordata; class Aves; order Galliformes; family Phasianidae; genus Tympanuchus; species Tympanuchus pallidicinctus. The sequence continues at coordinate 12,410,068 of NW_026294747.1, forward strand.
AGGCATTCAAGGCCAGGCTGGATGTGGCTCTGGGCAGCCTGGTCTGCTGGTTGGCGACCCTGCACTTAGCAGGGGGTTGGAACTAGGTGATCATTGTGGTCCTTTTCAATCCAGGACGTTCTATGATTCTGCAGTTCCTTGCACCTTCCCCTACTTTCCTCGGGCACCTTTCATCCTTCCCTTCCCAAGAGTTTTGGCCTTTGGAAGCTGCTTGTGCAGAAAAGGTTCTGCCAGTGCAGAAAGCAGCATTTGTGACAGTGATCCCTGTAGGACTCGGGAATAGGGACAGGTGTTCTATTACTGCCTCCCTCACACGTTATTGTCCTTGGCCATGTCTTAAATTACTTTCTTGGCTAACTACCCAAGCAGGATGGTGGCTTAATGTTTACACAGTGCTTTGAACATGAACAGAGGTTCAGATGTTGAATCACCATAGGAAAATGTCAGGGTTAGGCTTCATATCCACTGGCTTGCAGAGGGCATGCCATTACTGTGAGTTCCCTTTGGTTGCTTCCTCTATAGGAGCACGTTCTTGTGTTTGCAAAGATGAAGCATAATTAAACCCGCGTTGCCCATGTACCAAATAAATTGTAGAACTGAGCAGTTGTGAAGGAGAAGCACATGCCAGTGTCCTTCTGTACATCTCTTTAATCATATTCATTTTAAGTGTTATTCATGTCTGAGGAGAGAGGGTGGTCTACGTACCACAGTGTGAGCATAAACCTATTAATCGAAAATGAGTAGTTATTCATTATCTTGTATTAAATACATTTCTCTCAAATTTCTTGTCAGTTGCCACAGCTAATTTGGAGGGGGTGATGTGTAGTATAAGGATATATTTTGGTCATGGGATCTCCTTCTTTTAATGCTGACTAAATGTCCTGTGCCTCTGTCTTTACAGCTTCCAGCTACAGTTTTATTCTGAGCATTAGTGAAGAGGAAGCCAGGGTGAAGGCTTTGAACGAGTACCTGAGCACTCGTAGTTATATCCAGGGGTTCACATTTTCACATGCAGATGTGGAGGTGTTCAGAAAGTTTTCGGGGCCACCTGTGGACCAGTATTTCCATGTTGTCCGGTGGTACAGACACATAGAAGCAATCTATGATGGCAGCAGTGAAAAAAATGACCCTTGTAAACTTCAAACAAGTGAGTAATATGAACTTGGTGGGCAGGTTATAAACTAGCTGCCACTAATCGTTTTTCCTGCTGAGAACTAAAAGTTTCCTTTTGTACTCTCTTGCACAGTTTACAGTTTACTGTATCCACTTGTATTCAAGCTCATGAAATTCTTTTTGTGTACTGTTACTGTGTAACTGATGAATCCTGAGCTATTTGAGTGTTACAGCTGTTTCCACAACTCTTTGGTTTTAGAGCTCCTCAATGTTTGATTATCAAATCCAAATTTGATTATTTGTATTTTCTTTAGAAAGCTTGCCAATGAATAGTAAATGGATATGTGGGTTTTGGCTGGTTTCCTACAATAGCCCAATTTGTTCTGTGATTTTTTTTCCCTCTTGTAATAAAGTAAACTGCATACTGTTTCTGAAGATTGTTATTAACACTGAATTTTGAAAGGAATGTTTGGGGTTCTTTTTTAATCCTGGTCATTTAGGAGTTGCCGATGATTTGAGGAAATACTAAGAGGTTAATCCAGGTCATGCAGTAACCATGGGCGCTGGCATTTTTGGGAGCTGCATCATTCTCCTTAGATGATTTCCAGTGAGCTAGTCTAATGTAATTGCTTTATAGTGAGAGCCTTGCTCTGGGAGTCATGAAATAATAATAATAACACAGAGCTGTTTTACAGTGCTTGCAAGATCTGTAAATGAATGCAAAAGGTGTTTGTCATTTTGACTGGCGGTTGTTGACTAATATGACTCCAATGACATCTTCTCACAACCTGTCATCATACTGTTCTCAGTTCCTAGCAGAGCAGCAGTTAAAGTCAGACCCTATGAGTGGGCTGCGTATCCATGTGTGTGCCTCCATGCATTTCTGCTGGTTATTGATTTCCTTTCAGCAGTCGAGGGATCTCAGCTGTACCACTGGCTCTGGTAGCAGATTTAATGCCACTAACTGCTGTTTGCCTGCAGGATTTCATGGATCAAGGTGGGGCAAGACAAGAAAAGCTTTCAGTTTTCCTGTCCATTAGATCTTTGACGTTAAGCCTCTTTTCCTCAGTGGTTGTGTCTTGTTAGCTTTATGATCTGTGCGTACATATTGCAAGTCCTGAAAAAATGCTCTGCAGTGTTCAGTGTGAAATATCATATGGATCTGCCAAGCTTCTTAGGCCAGTGTGTTTTTGGATACATCAGAGTGCCCCAGAAATGGCTTAGAGCAAATGAACTTTGGTTCAGCAGGGGGAAAGTTGCTGTTGGCAGGGATGTGTTTGAGCGGACTGAAAAGCATGCCTGTTGCTTTGCCCTTGGTGTCCATGTAGTGGATATAATGTGGCAGCTAGTTCACAAACTGAGAACTTTGGGGTGCAGTATCTTCTCCTTATCTCAGTTCCTCTGTTTGTTTGTTTGTTTCCTCATGTTTAGTCTGGTTATAAGTTAAAAAAAAAAATAAAAAAAGAAGCTTTACTGCTTTATCTTTTGTTAGACTAACCCACATAGGCTTCCTCCCCTGGGGGAAGCTTTAGCCGCAATTAAGCATACCAGGGTAATCTTCTAGATCAAAGAGTAAACAAATCCATACCTTGCTGTATGCTCTGTGTTATGGATAGACAGCTATAGCATTGAAGTCAGTAACATACAATAAAATACATAGAATAAACACATTTCTGTGGATCCATAAGATGGAGATCAAATGGAGTCCTTTAATGAGACTATTAGAGTACTGTGGTTATTTTTTTTTTCTTATTCAGGCAGTTATTCAAAAAGAGGGAGGTGAGGAGGAGATTACCTCTTTTTATACCACAGGTGTTTATGTAACTTGTAGGTTTTCAGTCAAAGTGTTTGTGTGAAGGTATTAGAGAAACAGATTTCATAAAGAACATCCTCCGATAGAATCAGAAAGGCAATTTGATTGTCAAAACAAATAGTTTATATAATATTTTAATTGCAGTTTAAATGAGGATTCCTAAGGATGGTACTGTATATATTAACCTGGCAGCTTTGTTATATTGTTGAGTTTTGCTTCCCTTCCAGGTTAACACAGTAACTAACATAACATCATTACAGCTATAAGCAGCCCTGTGCATGGCAAACTGCAGCTCTTTGGCAGATGATGTGCTCATGCTAGCCTTTAAAAAATGAGTTTAATAATGTTAGAAAAGCAAATAAATGCAAGGATAACCCTACTCAGTCCCACCCTTAACGTGCAGCAGCTGAAGGCTACAGTGCACAGGGATGTTCCATCCTTCCAAAAATGGCAAGGTGTGTCCGATGCCCCCCAGATAGTACAGAATATTCCATGTTGAATGGCTCTTCATTGGTTTGAAAAGTGGTGCTTGGACTTACTGTCCCACCATTTAAAGTGAGCTCTTGGTATTCGTTGTGATGGAAAAAAAAAAAAAAGTTTTTGTTCTGTGAACACTGATTTGTTGAAACAGGATTTCTTCTGGACACAATCATCTTGGTGATGGTCATACAGAAAAATGCCAAAGCAAAAATCAGGAACTTGGCAAAGAAAAAGTGCTTTGAAATATACTGATGAAGTATAAACTTTCTGTTTTGACAACACTTTCACTTTGCTCTGTATTTTATATTACACTATTTGTGCATATGTAACACTGTTTAAGAATTTCTACTATGTTGCAAAGTATTGAAACTGCTTTATTCCTTCTTACCTTAAAGGCAGGTTTTAAAATAAGAAAGTTCCCCACAAAGCAGTTGTTACACTTCTTCCAGTCTCTTTGGGTATTGTTCACTAATATCACCTGAGCTTTATCTGCTTTGCTTAATGGCAGAATTGAGCCCTGTGCTCAATTGGGGCGTATCTATGGTAAATAAAATGTTCAGAAATGCCTTGTGCACATAGCAGCCATATAGAATTAAAAGGAAAAGTTCTCTCTGAACCTTTTGGTCTCCTCTCCCACTGAGTACACAGTGTTGATACTGGCTGTAGAGATGAAGTCAGGTTTCTGAAGACTTTTTTGCAAATTCTCTGTAGATTTGTGATGTGCTCTCACAGTGAGAACAGTGGCATTGCAGAAAGCCCAGGACTGCCATGACACCTTATTAGTATTGTGTTATGTTTATGATCTTTTGTTAATGATTAATTGATTGCATGCTCTCACTTGAATACCCTTTTTTCCCCTCATTACTTAAATCAAAAAGTAATGAGTGGCAAATGAGAGGGCAGAAAATAAATGAGATTGAAAGTGTTTACTTTGCTTTTAGTGGCATTTTAGTGGCTGTAGCTCTAACAAACATAGTTTAGACTACTACGATTGGAGTTGTTTTCTGTAATTATACATATATGTATATATTGAACTAACAATGTGATAAGGAGGAAATGTTACACTGTAAACTTGTTTACATTTTCAGTTCTCTTTAAATTGTGTTTTTCCTAGGTAAAGGCAAACGTATGCAGCCTCCTTGGTCTCCTCCCGAAGGGACAAAACATTCTAGACTCTGCCTCTACAACAGCCTGACTCGCAATAAGGTGACCAAATGAAAGAAAACTGAAGGTTCTCCTTAAAACACAAATGGGAGAGTTGTCAAATGCTTGCTTAATTGTATTCCAAATCAATAGACAGGTTTCTGAGTTTTATTTTGTCACATGAAGGTGACAGAGATGTTGCCTCAGTCAAGTGTGTTTGCTGAGGCAGGTGCCATAATGTGCACAGTCAATATACATGTGCGTGTGTATTCCTTAATGTGTAATATGAAATAGCAGTTTATCATCATCCAGAATAGCCAGTGGTTCCTCTGTAATATAGATAAGTATAGGCAGCATAAACAGTATAAAATCTGTTTCTTTTTTATATACTTTGCCCTGTGTAAAAAAAAATCTTGCAAGTTATAAGCTTATAGTATAAACTGGCAAAACATCCTATGGTCTTGGTTGAAGGTGCTTTGGGAAGGAGAGGAAATGCTGAGAATACTGATGTTATATGGTACGTAATATTCAAGAATGTGTGAACTTGATATACCATATAACCTTTTTCTATGCCTAACGTTCCATTTTACATGCACAACTTGGAAAATAGCTTGCCTAATGTAAATCTTTTTAATTTGATATCTGAACTGATGGCAGTGCAGATAGCAGTGCCTGGCTGCTTATGTTCTCCCTTATGTGCTAGCGGTAACCTTTTCTTATAGTAAAACTGGGAGTGGGATAACCACTATATTTTCATGTTCTGATATTCCAAACGTGGTGGTTTTGGTTGAGATCACGTCTTCAATTCCTTCTGCTCACTGTCCCATCCCTTTCAATTAAGGAAATATTTCAGCCGCAGAATGGAAAAAAAGTCACGTGGTATTGCTGTGGTCCAACAGTATATGATGCTTCTCACATGGGACATGCCAGGTACTGCAGTTCCTAATTTTGATGCAAGTAATAACATTGCATACAGTAAGAAAGGAATTAAATAGGAAAATATATGCAGAATTGCTCAGAAGGTAATGCCTCCTGTTAATTCCCATGGACACTCCAACAGATACAAAGAGCACACTAATACTAGTAGAGCAAATTCTCAGTTTTTCAACATAGTCACAACCATCAGTTTTGTGTTTTCGCCAATGATGAGCAAGAGCCTGCATGCCATGCTCATAACTATCTACACCAGCAGAGGTGACCTGCTGTTGCCACTGCTGAAGTGCACCACTCACCGCCTCACTGTGCTCACATTCATTGCCTTGTCTCCAGAAATGTTCAGCAAGCGTTGATGAATGTCAGTGGGTGCCATTTTTCTGCATGGTGGAATACAGTGACACACCTTTCCTTCATCCACGCTTCCACGTCTGACGCCATTTTGTCAGACTGCCCCTCCGCTGCCATCCATCACATGGCACTAAAATACAATGGGAAGGTTCAACCTGTGTTGCAATACCACCAACATCCACCTCTGACGTCATGGGCCAAGATAATAAAATAGAAGGCATTACTTTCAGAGCAGCCCTTGTATTTTATTTAGATGAGTGTCTTTCTGGAAAGTAGTTTGTCAGACTAAACTCTTGAGATTTAGGGTTAGAAGTATATTCTGTTATTGTGTGGGGAAAAACTTTCCAGTATAAGGAAAAGTTGAAACTGCTATAGCAGTATTGGCTGAGGTTAAAGTAGTTATTGCATGAAATAGAAGTATGTTCAAGCTGTTCATTTAAGAAAAAATGATATCTTTTTAGGTCATACATCTCATTTGATATCCTGAGAAGAATCTTAAGGGATTATTTTAAATTTGATGTTTTCTATTGTATGAATATTACGGATATTGATGATAAGGTATGATTTTTTTAAATTGTAATCTAAACTACTAAGTTTATGCATGGAATTCAGAGTGTAATTGCCATTTGATAAGCCAAGATCAATTATATATACTTACTAAGGCATTTGTTTTAGACACAAAGTCACTGATTTTTCTTTTTTCTGAAGAAGACTTTGTTCTTGTATGCAAGTGAATGCTTTTATAAATCATGAGCACTAAGCATTTTACAAAGATAACTTATTTGCTTGTTTAACTGCCTGTTGTTGACATATGTAATTTGTTGAGATAGCAAATTTGCTGTCTATGGTGTTTGATTTATATTACTGCATGTGTTTCTTGTACCTTGTTAAGTACGTAGGGATTCTGGAAAGCATTGATGTTGAGTAGTTTATTTACTTTTTCTCTAACTATTGTGTTTCTGCTTTGCAGATCATTAAGAGAACAAGACAAAATTACCTTTTTGAACAGTATAGGAAGAACACATCAACACCAGCTCAGCTACTTGAAGATGTTAAAACTGCCTCAGAGGTGGGCTCAGTATTTAATCCCTCATAGTATATTTAGTTCTTACTTAGGAACATAGCAAAGTATCTAAAGAACACCCCAGACGTTGCTGCCTATTTAAACTTCATGTATGCTTATGTTATTCTATTAAACTGACTCCACATAAATAAGAAGTGTTACTGAAACTGTGTTTCACACTGGTTTTTCTGTTGTTCTAGAATTAACAAGAACTATTTATAAAACTTGTTTGTCTCTGGTTGAGTACTGTATGTGTCAATGTGTATAATGTTTTGGGTATTGGGGGAAAAATAAAACTCTTGGTTGTTTATTTGTTAGAATGCAAACTTCAAAAGTTTTTAAATGGTGGTATGTCCATAATCTTTTAAAGCTGTAGATACCTGTGAGATTTCTCTTCTGTACCACTGATGATGGCCTTTGAAAGAGCAAAAAGTCTCCAAAGTTTCAGGGATTTAATAAATTGTGTATGTTGGATTAAAGGTGGGGGAAGGTAATTCTCTAGTCATTTTAGAGCTATGGATCACAAAGAGATTATTGGTCTAATGAATGGAATATGGGCCTAGGAATTAGGTAGCCTGGAAATTTTGCCCAACTGTCATTGCCTAGCATACCCTTTAAGCACAGCATTTAATCTCACTGTGTTTCACATTGAAGGTTCTCCATTTCAGATTTGGGATAATTAACTACGTAATTGAAGTGATCAACTACATAGAAAATGAAAATTATTAATAAAAGTACTTATGATTTAGTATTTTATAATGGTTTTAAAAAAACCAATTCAAATGTGAAGTAAATTTTTATGCTAGTGAATGTTCACCTTTGTTTCTGATGAGAAAGGTGTGTTTCAATAGTCTGATAATGAAGCTATAGGATAATTTATTATCACAAGCAAGGTGCTACATGGCTAAGTTAATATGTTGTGTGTGGAATGTAGCCCCACTGCACTACAAGTTGCTTGTTTTTTTAAACCTTTTTTTGATTGTAGCTCTTTTCAGTTAAATTAAGTGAGACAACAGACCCAGATAAAAGGCAGATGTTGGAAAAAATTCAGAATGCAGTGAAGTCTGCTTTTGACCCTCTACAAGAAGCTGTGCAAGCAAAACTCCCTGCAGAAGAGATCAGCAGATGTCATGAGGTCAGTTTGAGCTCCTTTTAGAATGATTTTTGTTATGGCTTTGAAAATAATATATTGCTTGTGGTAATTCCTGAAACAATATTGAATATATACCAAAGATTATTCTAATTAGTGACAGTAATCCTGTTGACTTTCTTGGGCTTCAGTACTGTTCCAGTTACGAGTCAGGCAATAAAATAGCTAACTTTTAATAATTGGCTTCTGCATTCCTCTTCTCTTGCTTTCAGATTATTCCTGATTAGCAGTGCAGGAAGCATAGGGTATGTTCCCTCTTGCTGACATATCTTAAAAAAACAAAACAAAACACAACAATAGAAAAAAAAGCTACTATTGAATCAGGTGATATTATAAAAGTATATTGACCAAACAGAAAGCAGTTAAAATTTACCCAGATGCTACCTTTTGAGCTGAAAGTTGTTGGTTTTTTGTTTGTTTGACATCTCTTAGTATAGGACAGAGAAATATATCCGTGTTAGAATTCCAGTTGTTCAGATGCTTTTCATTGATGTGCACAGTGTAAATTGTACATGTTTATTAAAGTGACTGATAGCAAAACACATGACGTTACCACTTGCATTCCTTTCTCTGGTGTTTTATCTGTACATATGAGGGACAATAAGATAAAAATGTGATTACTTTGTATTTGTACCCAAATATCTTCTTCCTGGAGCAAATCTCACTGTTCGGGATAAGACCTTTTTACAGAGTTTAAAGAGAACAAGGCTTTGATCAGTTGCACTTATAATTACTGTTTTATAGATACTGTTGGAAGAAGCCAAAGATTTACTGTCTGACTGGCTGGATTCAAAATTTGGCAGCCAAGTGACTGACAATTCCATATTCTCAGAGCTCCCCAAATTCTGGGAAGGGGAATTTCATAAAGACATGGAAGCTCTCAACGTAAGTAAATTAACTCTTTTCTGTTTTGAAAGTGTGTATGCCATGCCTCATAATACCCAGAATATGGTTTACAGTGCAGGTCCCTAACTACTTATCAAAAACCTTGCGTTTCAACCTTATAGATACTTTTTTTTTTCCTTTAATTTTTTATATGAATACATAGATTAAAAAGTTAGCACATACTCTGTTTCTATCCCAGCAATCTTAGAACAGTTGTGCATGTTACAAGTGCCAATGGCAATCAGATCAGATCTAATGCATGTACTCCATCCCTTCTTGATCTGAAATGGCCTTAAAATCATTAACCGATCCAGAAATTTCAGGTATCCTGTTTGCTGCATGGAAGAGCCTTACCAACCTACTCATCATTGACTACATATCATTCTTCAAATTGTTTGGTGGCAACGGCAATCAAGTGCAGACTTATGTGTTACAGGTGAAATACTGAGTCATGTGCAGTGGGTCAGAATAGCAAAAGTTTGTTTATTTACTTCCAAATCAAAGTGGCGTGCTGCCTGTTGTGACAGAAGTGCAGTATGCCATCTCTTGCAGCGTTGTATTGTTAACATGGCCTTAGAGGCTGAGAAAAAATTGCCACAGCTCATCTAGCTCATCGTTGCAGAACAGAGGGCTTAAAGTAGGAATCAGATTCTACTGCCTTTTAAGCAGGTCACTTTGTGAGTATATGATACACATAAATATATATACATACAAATATACACTACATATATGTATAAAATGCTATTTTTTACTTTCTTAGGTCTTACCTCCAGATGTTTTAACGCGGGTTAGTGAATATGTGCCAGAAATTGTGGCATTTGTGAAAAAGATTGTGGATAATGGTTACGGGTAAGCTTGCTACTGAATGCCTTTGTGTGTTTATATTGTATCAGAGCCAGAATGATTGCTTTCAAAACTCACTTTGAACTCTGTTCTTTGTTTTCATATGGAATGGTATTCTTTTCCAAAAGCAGCATCTCATCAAATAAAGGCATTTCAGAGTCCTTTGTGTAAGACCTGTGTTTAACCTGATGAAAATTTGCTACTCAATACTTTTAATTTTCAAAAGGACAAGTTAGATTATTAAATTAATAGGGTGAAATCCTTGTTCCTTAAAATAAATAATCATAGTCCAAATCACTTAAACTGAGTTTGACTTACAGTCTTACAGTTTTGACTTACAGGGGTTTCAAAACTATGTCCCTGAGTGGATTGCTGAATATCAGCTGTAAATAACATAGATTAAAAAACAAACAAACAGAACAACAAATTATTTTGAAATTAGAGCCTGACATTGTCTCATGCTTGAGAAAGCTGGGCTAATCCTCTAGAATTTCCTAAGTATCATGATAGATTCCTGATGGAAATTTTTGAGTGTTTTTTCTCTTTTTGGCCTCAGTTTTTCAGTGCAGGTATGTTTTTACTGTGAAAAAAGCAGAACTGTTTCAGTTGTCTTGCATGTTCTTGCTTTAAACCTACATTTTTCTTCAAAAGAAGAAAAAAAGGAAGACGATTTGTATTGAACTATGAGCGCTCATTGTGATCCTAAAACATTTTTCTCAGGCTTCATCTCACATTGGCAGTAGAAAAAAAATCAACAAAGCAAAGGGGAACAAAAAACAAAATGGGCTCCAAAACAAATACGATTCTTTGTTATATTATCGCAAAATATTAAAAGGGATCAGGAATGTTGTGTATATTTGTTGGGACTGTTAATTTGGCATCTCACCTCTTTGAGAACTTTAGAAAAGATGTTCACTTTCCCTTCAGTGAGTTTTATTCTGACATTCAGTGGCTTATCTGAATTATTTATGACAATGCCATAAAACTTAGATGAGATTTTAGCTCACTTTAGCAGCACCATACTGTATGTGGGTTTACGAGAGAGAGTAAGAAGGTTAGTGATTTTGAGTGTACAATTTAGTCTCAGGTCTTGGTAGAAAAGTAAGCTGTGTAATTATCTGAACTTTTCAGGTATGTGTCCAATGGATCTGTATACTTTGATACTGTGAAGTTTGATTCCAGTAAAAAACACTCCTATGCTAAGTTGGTTCCTGAAGCTGTGGGTGATCAGAAAGCTCTTCAAGAGGGTGAAGGTAAAAAGGGGAAATAACATTTACATAAATTGCTCATGTGTTGATCTCTTCAAATGATTATTGTCTATTTTATGACAAATATTTGTTGATGATGTTTTTTTCTTTCTAATTCCTCTCTAATACAGAGAATTCTTGTTGTATTGAACTAAATCCAAATATAGATCTTTTGATTAGACCTACTGCAACAGTTTAGCTTAAATAATGAGTTTTATCAAGCATTTTATCTATTCTTAATGTTGTGCAATTTTAGTAGAAATCATCCATAAAATGTATCCTAAGTATATTAAAAGATTTTTTTATGTTGTGCTTGTAGGCAGAATTAAGATAACTATCAATATCTAAGAGACAAGACATTTAATCACATTTGATATTTTTTTTCTTGACTTAAACTCTGATAGCTGAGATTGCCCGTGATGTGTGAAATAAAAGGTGCTAGCTTAAGCTGCCGTCTTAGTGGCAACATGAATGCATCGTTGCCACCGTGCAAACAAGCACAATGGTCTGCTTTTGCAAATAGAGACTAAAACAAAGTGATTAATGTAACTGAGACCACACATAGGCTTAGATTGCTTGCAGCTTAGCTGCTTTGACTTATTTGAGATGATTGCCCTGACAGATGATGTTATTTTAGCTAGCAGAGGGAGCAGAAATGGTGAATTTCAGAAACTGCATCTGATGTAAATAGATGGAAGAAAAATACTCTTCGTGCTCAAAGTGCATAGTGACAAGAAATGGAAGAATGATATTGCAAGTATCTCAAGCTGTGTGTCAGAATTGACAAGTGTATCTTTGAGTTTCATTTAGTTTCAGGCTCTCATGTGGCAAGTGGTATTGTTGACAAGAGACAGTTTTTGACAGTACTGCAGAAATGGTAAATTCTCTTGTTTTAAAGATGTTATAGCAAGACCACCAAACAAGTGATCATAAAGAAATGACAGAAACTACTATGCGCAGCATCTGTGGTAGCAACAAAACAATAAACCTGTAGATATTGAAGAATTACCAGCCATTCTGTGTAGCAACTGAGGCAGGGGATGTAAAAGATACCCTAGGACTGCGTTGTGTGCATATTAAGGCAAGTTAGTTAGTCTTGATTTTGGTACTTCTGATTTTGGAATAAATTGGTTTCCCAGCCTTATTTATGTGTGAATATGAGATTTCTTTATTTCTGTATTTCATTTTCTACAACTGGAACACTGGAATTGTGCCTGTAGAGATAATGCAGATGAATGTCGTGTCAAAACTTAGAAAGCAGCACAGCTGATACTTGTTGTCAGCTTTCCTATCAACTAAATATTAATAAAGAAACCCGAAGAGTTAACAAAGTTAATTATGAGGAATTTCAAGGGCTGAGTATTTTATCTTTCTTTCCTTTTTTTTTTTTTTTTCCTCTCAGCCTCATTCAGTGTCAGTGAGGCCAAAAATCAATAATAATTGTGTTAAAACAAAATTGAACTATTTATATATATATATATATATATATATATATTTTTTTTTTTTTTTCCTTTTGAAAGGTGATCTGAGTATCTCAGCTGATCGCCTATGTGAGAAGCATTCTCCAAATGATTTTGCTTTGTGGAAATCCTCCAAGCCAGGAGAGCCCTCATGGGACTCTCCATGGGGAAAGGTAAGCACATTACAAGCAGGGTTTAGATCCTCCACACCTTATTAAGTAGCATGTTTTATATTTAACAAATACTATGGCTCACTTCATATAAATGTCTAGATTATGAGGATCTTGTATTCAGTTGTAAGTTCTATTGCTGTAGTCATTCAGTTACTTAGAATATCTATCTGCCTGTTCATCATTTTTTAAACAGAATTCAGCACGCAGACTTATGATGCCTGTTATTGGTCAGTCATTTATAATCTTTATCTCCAAAGATTTTTCAATTCTCATTTTTCTTAGTGATGAAAAATCAGGAGGATAATCAAGGCATCACAGATGTATGTGCCGTGTTTGATATTCAAGTCCAACTGTATACGTTTATAAAGCTGAGTCTTAGCTGTTCTGTTTTTTTTTTCTTTGATAGTACTGTATCTCATTTTCTCAGTGTAACTGCTTAGGGGCAGAGCAGTGAGATGGGTGGGAGAGGAAGACAGGTTGTCAGGTAACACATTTGTCTTCACAGGGGCGGCCAGGTTGGCACATTGAATGTTCTGCAATGGCTGGATCCATTCTGGGAGAGTCGATGGACATTCATGGAGGAGGGTTTGATCTCCGATTTCCTCACCATGACAATGAGCTGGCACAGTCTGAGGTGAGTGAGCTGTTTGTCACTGGCCTTTAGTTTCTGCAGTGATAAAGCTGTCTGCTTTGCTGTGACTGCAACCCACGCAAATCTGGTTTTTTTTTTCCCTGCTTTATAGCTTTGTTTTTTGAACTTTAATATTTTAATTTTTCTTATTTTTTAATTTGCATGTATTTTGTATAACCATCCTGGTATTTTCCTCCCTGTTTTATTCCTAAATTATCATTATTTAGGTTACATGTGTACACAATGTTAAGTCTTTTGTGTGTGTGTGTGTGCTTGTTTTTCCCTGCAGGCATACTTTGAAAATGATAACTGGGTGCGATATTTTCTGCATACTGGCCACTTAACAATAGCAGGCTGTAAAATGTCCAAATCTTTGAAGAATTTTATCACTATAAAAGATGCACTGAAGAAACATACAGGTGAAATTTAGTTTAGAATTTGAATGTTTTTGATATAGTTTGAGTGCTGTGTGGTAATTGAGGCTTATAGTGGAGTTTCCAAAATTGGCTAAGTTTAAGTGTCTTTTTTCCTTCAATAACTTTAGAATAGCTACTCCAGTTCTCTTTGGTATTATCTGTATGGATAATAGAGTTCTCCCTTTCTTTAGTAGATATATTAAGAGCAAGGATATTAATAATTGCTATGTTCTTAGCCATGACAACATTGGAGGCCATAAAAAACTTTAGCTTATTATTATGATTATTCTTCTTGTTTATTTTGAAACTTCTAATAGCACGGCAGTTACGATTGGCTTTCCTCATGCACTCTTGGAAGGATACACTGGATTATTCAAGTAATACCATGGAGTCAGCTATTCAGTATGAGAAGTTTATGAATGTACGTAAGCTTTCCTTTCCTCCTTGAGATGTTAATACTTCCTGAAGCCATAACATATTTCAGGCAATAGTACCCAAGGATGCATAGGCCTTATCCCCAGAAGGAGTTTGCTTTCTGTGTTGATTGGGTGGATCTTACAGTATTTCTGTAGAACATTCAAGTGTTTCTACTGAACATTTAAACCATACCACAGGCAGCAACATTTCTTTGCAAATGGGTGCTTTTTCCAAGTTTTGTCAAGTCTGAGCATCTTGCCACTGAAACACAAGATTAATTTCTTACTTTAGCTTGCTTAAAGGACTCAATCCGACAGACATTCTCATGACATGTCTATCAGATCAAACTTGACACGAATATAGTTAAGGGGATATATCATTATTACCTTGTCTCCTCAACTAATACATCGAACTTCTGGCTTTATGCCTAGTAGCTGTAATGTGAGTGGCTGGGCACAGTTCTGTTCCCTGTGTAGTTTGGAGCAGTGATTTAAGCGTGCATTACCTACAAGGAGGCTGTCTAGTGTTCTGTTGTTTTTGGTCTCCAGGAGATCGATTTTTGGTCTTCAGGTGAAGATGTTCTGCTTTTAATATATAAAATATTTGGCTTGGATCACAAAATAAATGAAAATGACTTTTCTCTAAACTGGATGCCTGTGTGGGGGGAAAAAAAAAACAACCCACCTTGCTATAAAGCCATTTCTATTTTGGTTTCCATTCCTAGCTACACAAAGAAATCTGCCATAAAAATTGTTGTTTTTTAATTGTTTTCTGAATGGTATTGTATTTAAGCAGCTTAACATTAGGGTATTGTGTTGTATCATGCAGCAGCAGAGCAACAACTGGTCTGACTATGATTTACAGTTACTTGAAAATTGTGGGTTTCCCTGTTGTGACAGATGCTCAGTAAATCCAGGCCAAATTAGTGTGGAAACTATAAGCTTTATAAGGCTAAGTAAGAAATAGTGCTTTTTTTCCTTCGTAAATATTGGTTCTTTATAGTTTAAACAGGATTTCAAATATGTTCTTCTATAGGAGTTCTTTTTAAATGTGAAGGATATTCTTCGAGCTCCCACTGATGTGACAGGCCAGTTTCAGAAATGGGAAAATCAGGAAGCAGAGCTTAACAAAAAGTGAGTTGAGCATTCTTACTTCTTCTATGAATAACTTTATGTAGCTGCATGTTTAATTTCTTTTTTCATTGCATGACTTCTGTATTTGGCAGCTTTATGAAGAATAGATGAAATTGTTAACTTCAGTTTCATTTATGTGAAGTACACAGGCATTGCTCATTGTCCTGTTTGTGTAGGGAAATGGAGCTACTTTGTTAGATGTCATTTCCTTCAATACGTGAAAAGTTGTCTTCCTATTTGAGAAGTGACTGATAATTTTGAATGCAGTATTTACAATCATAGAAATAACATTTTACTTGTTTCAGAGTGCAGTGACTAAAATGAGACAAACAGAATTTAAATGACTTGACTACCAGCAGGGTGCCAGTATTTGAAAATGTGCCATTGAGTGGAAAGAGGGAGTGATATGAATATTGCAGTCTTTCACTTATATTCTCATATTATACTTAAACAAACTATATTGCTTATAATGCTAACAAGTTCTCATGTGACTTTTTTAATGTATGAAGTCTAAATAAAAACTCCTTTCATTGCAGTACTAAAATTTGTCATAGTTTAGTTCACTGTAGTGAGGAGAGGTGTTAAGTCCAAGTATGGGTGGTTCTGTTTAGTAGTGTCCTTGAAAATTCGTTCTTCAACTTGGGGGAAAATTAACTGAGAGGTCAGAAGGAAAGGACAAAGAAATAGGATAACAGTATATATCGTATGGATATTTTTTGTCTCCTTTATTCACCACTTCTTGTTTTTTTCTCAGAAAAAAATGTTGTATGAAACAGTAGTATTCCTTGCCTGATGAAACAGTACTTTATATACCATATTACTTATAAATTTATAGCCATGATAAATGTCTGCAGTAATTTATTTCTTGTAGTTGCTTCATAACAGCTTTGTAACGCTTGTCTTTGTAGAGTGTTAGCTTTTAAATTGGTGTTCCATATTAGAACACTGCTGAACAGAATCCTAAGCTGCTATGTACGGATAGGAGATCAATACCAGGTGCTAAATAGGCAATTTGTACTGCTTTTAGTACCTGATATTAAAAGGTCAGTTTCTGAAGATGCACTTGATGTAATTTATTTGGTTAGTTGTTGCCAATTAGATTATTCTACCTGCCTTTGTCTATAGTAGCAAAACAGCTGCACTGTGATGATGCTTTTCTCTCGCTCATGCTACAAACGTGAATTCTGACCAGATTTAGGTCCTCTTCCATCCTTTAACAGAAGTTCTTCAGAGTAGCTTGCGGATACTTTTGGCATAAATATAAAAAAAGTGTTTTTCTTCTTAGTTTTTATGACAAGAAGGCAGCAATTCATGAAGCACTCTGTGACAATGTTGACACTCGCTCTGTCTTAGAAGAAATGCGTTCGTTAGTCAGTCAGTCCAACTCCTATATTGCTGCAAAGAAATCTGCCAGACAAATGCCAAACAGACTTCTTTTAGAAAACATCAGTTGCTATCTCACTCAAATGCTAAAGGTATGGTATAGCAAGAGGTAAAGTTGCTACTGTGCTGTGCAATTTTAACTGCTGTATTTTTCAAACATGTAGGGATCTGTACAGTTTTCATTTGTCTTGCAGGAAACTAGAGATCTGCCACACTCATCTCAATCAATCCTAAACTGTAGTGCATGCTGCAGCAGGAAAAATTTGGAGTCCTTTATATTAAGTTACATTTTCTGCTAATGTTTTGTTCAGTGGTGCAGAGTCCTTAACACATGCATGCAAACTTAGACGGTAGAAGAAAAAATGAAGTCAGAATGTCAAATCTGTCAGCTTTAAACATAAATCTGAAGGCCAGTGCTTTATATGCGCGATCAATTAAAAAGCAAACCAAGATATACTGTTAATAAAGCAGTAAAATGTGGGTTAAATGAACTAGGTGGCTTCAAAACATTAGTATGTGTGACTTTGCTCAGTCTTCATGTATCTGTGACTTGATGCATACAATTTCTTCTTTTTTTTCCCCTTTCTTTGTTTTCCCCTCAATCAGATTTTTGGTGCCGTAGAAAGCGATGACGCAATTGGTTTTCCTGTTGGAGGAAATAGTCAAAACATAAATGTAAGTGAAGGAACAAAGTACGGTACACAAAATTACCGCGTTCTTTTGAAAGTCTAAGTTGGTTACAGTGATTACGCTACTGATTTTAGCTGAGTTACTTCAGATGCAAATATTGCAAGCAGAAAAATATAATTAATTGGCATAGGAAATAGGATTTTTCATTTATGAGACTTGCTTTTTTAATAGGTTTGTTTGACTTAATGACAGACAAATTGTACAGCAACCAGAGGAAGAATTATCTTGTCTTCTGAATGATGAATCTGTTTGAGAAACCACATTAGCTGCAGACAGCACATGATATAGCATAAAGACTCATTACAAGGATTTGTGTATTAAGTAGTTTCAAAAATACAATTATACTGATTAAAGTTCCTTGTGGTACACCAAAAACCAGCCTGGAGGCAGCTGGAGTTTCATCCTCATTTCAATCTCTTTTTCTGATCTCATTTGTAGCCACAGTATTTATCTGGCTTTTGAAGGCTGTTTTTCTTTAGTCACCCAGCAGTACCACTAGGATGCAGAATTTTCCTAGAAATATGTGGGAGATGCTGATGAAAGTGCTGACGGGCCCTGTAATAACAGTCATGTTTCCCAGGACAGGCAGGAGAAATAACTCCATCTGGAAGGGTATCAACTTTGTTTGTTCTCCTTATGATAAAATTTTGACATGAAAAATAGGTTTGGCTCAGCATCTGATACCGAGTAGCTCGTCTCATGCCATCTTACATTCAAAGTAGTGACGTGGTGTTCTTCTGTTCCTCCTTGGAAGGACTGATTAAAACATTTGTGATAGGGCAAATACAAAACTAAACAAAAACATAAACAGAAAAAAGCTTTAATTCACCATGGAAGAGAAAAGCTTGCTTGTTGGTTGGTAATTATCATAATTATCAATTATTATTGCCTGTACAAATAGTTACATTGCAGTGTTGTGGAAATCTCCAATTGTGATATGAAATGGATTATAAGGAAGACAGTCAGCATCAGTAGTGAATTTTAGTTTAGTTAAAAATTACTTTGAATTTTAAAAGAAAAGCAACACCAGCTTTTTAGGGAAAATGAAAATTAAACCTGTATTTGACACTCCATTTAGGCAGTGTTTGTAACAAAACAAGCTTTAGGGAAGGGATTGGCAACAGCTGGAAAAGCTGTGCTTTTTACTCTGTAGTAGTAATGTTGTAATGTAGTAGTAATGTTGTAGAGTCAAAAGAATCTGGTATGGAAAGGAGATTTCATCATCTGTTAGTAAACTACATACACATCTATATTTTAGTTCTTGATTTATTTTTTTTTTAATGCAATCAGTTCAAAGAAAACCAGCAGCCAGGTACTCCAAGCAGGTAATTTTGCTTTTGTATTTGTCTCCTAGGATACTTCAGGTTTTAAGAATTATAGTACAAAGAAGTATAATATGAAAAATGTTTTGGCTCTTTCATTAAATGTTATGCCTTCGTTCAGTCTGCCATGCAGATAGTTACTTTTCTTAGTAAAAATTACCAGGTGAGCATTCAAAATTGGAAAGCTTCTCATTAAAATAGAAAGTGGTGGATCAGACCTGTTGTCTCTTTGTCCAAATTAAAGATGAAGGAATCAATAGATCTGAAAATCGTTATCTCCAAAAAAAAAAGCACAATCTTCTTCAAAAGCTCTGTGTAAACAACTGGCATGATTACCAAGGTTCAGTAATTTGTTTGAAAGGGGAAGAGATCTGAAGTCAGAAAAGCTCAGGTTACGTAGTCTCATTTTCCCAATGACTTAAGCACTGCTTTTAGGTTAGTTATTCTGGAAATAATAATAATCTTTAATCCTTAGCTTTCTTATATGTATAATAAAGTAATAACAGTGCATGCTTTCCTGATGCCAACTTATTTGCATGTCAGGGTAATTTGCATGTAGAGAAGGTAGCAGAGATGTGGCTATAGCTCCAGAGGCTTTTCTTTCCACCACACTTCTCAGGCTCTGGTTGTGAATATGACCATGTAACATTCACATTTAACACTTTATATAAAATGTTTTATAAATGAGCCCCTCTGCTCCTATAAAATATGGGTGCTTTTAGAGCAGAACAGCCTCTGGATTGCTAATTACACAGAAATTTCTCACAGAGATTTAACAGTGGGAGAAACTCTTGGAAACTACAGAGGAAAGAAAATTTTGCCTTTATTTTATTTTCTGTCTCCCCTGCCATTCGAAGTAATCCAACTTTTATTATAAGGAGTCTAATAGGTGCCCAGCTTTTCATCTTGGGATTCCAGAAATGCAATGGCAGACAGCACTGACATGTGGTTGGTTTTGTAATTGTTTGTTGTGTTCACAAGCTGCTTGCCATTGCTATTTTATCCCCACTGACTGCAGGATTCTCAGCATAACCTCTTGAGCTTTCATGAACAGCATTTATTTACACCTGAAATAATTCAACAGTAATCTCCCCCCACACTTTTTGTGGGAGAGGGTGGAGTACAGGCAACACGCAGTATTGCAAGCAAATAGAGGTAGGATATGCTACCATTTGAGGGACAGATCTGTGTTCTAAATACAAATAAGTCTTAGCATCATCTTCACCTGGTATTAATTGTGGCAAGCAGTTTGACCTAAGACAGCACAGAACATGAATGGACATACATCTGGGTGTAGCTCTACAGCATATTTTTGGCAGCTGTTTTTATCTCTTACAACACGTTGTAGTTAGCTGGACTTTTAACAAAAATCTGTGGAACTGTTGTATCAGTAACTGCAAGGAGAAGAAAAAGGAATGGGGGGAGGAAATTCATTTTATCATCACAAAAGAAAAATTGTCAGCTAATGCAAATTATTGTCCCTCCTTTGACATCAGTAGAGCAGTGACATTTTTTACGGGTATAGAGCTGCCTCGAGGGTCAATTTCCATCCAAGAGCATGTAAATATAAGCTAGTCAAGAACTCATTTAAAATTAAAGTTATTATTGGTTAATTGTAGAAATAATTATCCTACAGGTTGAATCGACTGTGATGCCATACCTACAAGTTCTTTCTGAGTTTAGAGAAGGAGTGCGACAAATTGCCAGAGAGAAAAAAGGTGAGAATTTACTTTTTCCTGTATTATTGCATCTGAGACTCAAAGGATGCAAGAATCAAAACGGGCAGGGCAAGGAGGATCCATCTGCTATGGTTGCTTTGCTTAGAGAATAAAATAAAGCACCTTTAAATCAGAGTTGCTTTGAATATTTACATCTCTGTTACCTGTCTCTTTAATTTGGGAATCCCTTCCAGGCTGCTAGGCTTGCTTTGTTTTAATTTTTATAGAATCTAAAAGGTTAGGATTGAAGAGGAGTAGCTGTTGTTTCTCTACATAAGAGTGCTCCCTGCTTTCTAGGTTTGAAGGTGGCCATCACCTGCCCCAGGGAGACTGTATGCTCTAAAAGTGCAGATTGCTGCACAGTGATACGGTCTGTGTTTAAATAGCTTGAGATGTTCCTTATTTGCTAGCACAGTTGGTGATTCAGTGCTCTCCTGCAAATTCTTCTAGAAGTTTCCTAAAAGGTGTTTTGGGCTTTCCTCTCAAGCTTTTGTAAATTTGTGTGTATATCCTCAGTCTAAAATGTGACTTTGAGCTTTTACTATTTAACATAAACATGAATTTTATGTATTTTTTTCTTTGCTCCCTGATAGTTGAGCTAAGTTGACTTTCCCTCAGTAGCAGTAAGGTCTAAATATCATGGGGCTGTTTGTAGATCATTTTTAGGAAGTACTTAGTGCAAGGCTGCTTCTGGCACTTGACTTTCTTACTTGGAAGGTATTGATTTATTTTCTTTTTGTTTGCCTGAAATAAATTGCTAAGAGCAGAGCTGGATCTAACTGCTGTCTGGTTGGGATGCAGAACATGGTACAACTTTGCAGTTTGCTCAGAGGAGCTCCATTCGTTAACCTCTCTGATTATATAGAAGTTGGTTGGCCTGCACTGAAATACTTCTGGTTTGTTTCCCTGTGCCAATTAAATTCTTGCGTGTATGAATTGTTAATTACTGTAAAAGTTGTTCTGAATAACGGCTGGGGTTATCACCTCTATGTGGCTGTAAGTGAAAGGAGTTTTCCCTGCACAGACACGTGCTGGCAGAATGTTGTTAAACATGAATTAACGTGTTCAGTGTTGCCCTAAGTGCTCTTGGAGGATGTTTCATCTTTAAAAGCTGCAGAGTAAAACAAATGTCCTTGTCTGCGTGTTTATAGCTTTTAAAAATACATCTGTGTCTGTGAAACATTTCACAGTGTGCACATTTGTGAGACGATGTCTATCAGCAACAATCAAACTGTGTATACTTTATACTGTCATCCAGAATGCCTAACATTCAAACATAATAATAAAATAAATTATGTTATGAGTGTATTGGTATTTAAAATGGAGACCTTCAGTGATGATTTGCACTTGAATTTTGGCTTAATTTGTGAATATATTTAGCTGTGTTACTAGACAGAAGAAGGAAAATACTATGTTAAAATTGTAAGGAAGGGAAATGCAGAGAACTTTTGCAAAAGACATCAATGATTGGTTATTCAGAGCACCACTCACTATCTTGTGCTCCCTGAGATTTTTCTTGCCCAGCTGCACACACCCCTATATACTTGTCTCCGCAGTGGATCTGTGCTCTAGTGCAGCCTCTGATGCTAGGAGAGATTTCCTATTAATAATGAATCATTATTCTGCTGCTCAGGCAGGAATAAATCTCTGTAGCTGTTGGTTGCTTACCCCATGACATCTGCTTAAGTGGTCTTAAAGATATGTGACGAATCTCTGCCTGCTTCTTCATTTCCTACCATGGATGTTCGTGCCATCTTGTTTTAAGGTGCTTCTAGGACGCAGTGCAAAACCCTCTGCCCTCTCCCTAATGTATCACAAGTCTCTGGAACTGCAGCCAGATTTGTTCATTGAAACTGTGCCTCCCTATTGCTTTTGTTGCTGGTTTTAACATCTAGTATTCTGCGTATGCGTTTTTCAAACTCCTTTTTCTCCTTTCTCTCAATAGCACATCATCTGTTACTCATCCAAAAGTTTAACACTGAAGGCTTAACACTGATGAAACCCACGGAGACAGGTCAGGGAAATGGTCACGTGCTCAAGGAGTGCTTAGCAGTGGGTGTGTTTGTAGGCACCCACTGCTTTCCTCATCACTGTCCTTAGTGCATACAGCAGCCTGTGACTTGGTGCAGCTCTCGAGCACCCTCACCGAGTCCTTAGCTATCTTTGCCCTGGAGTCCTTAGCTATTCTTTGCCCTGCATGCAAAGAACAGGCACACCTCTTCCTTAAGAAGCATGGTGCTGACTCCGCTGGATAAAAAAGCATTGATGGAAGTTTTATTAACAGTGCATGTTTCGTGTATGCATTTCTCATTAATCTTTTCTTTGATAGATTTCTTCTTTCTTTCAATTATTCATGGTTGTAGATACGCAAATATTGTAACTGAGCATACATTATTGAGTTAGCAGTAGAGGTATCTGATATGTTCTTGATATGACACACGTAATCTCTTTGGCAAGGTCAAAGTTACCTCACTGGCTAACACCAGAAAGTGTTAATCTCGTTGTTTATTTTAAAGGCTTCTGTAGAGTGACATCAAATACGAACGTGGTTCGCTGTGTGTGACTGCCCCTGATAAGGAAAACTAATGACTCAGTTCATGGCAGACTAAACAGCTCCTATAAAATGCAATGTTTTCCCCCCCCACAGAGTCGCTCTGCTGATTTCCCCAGCAAAGAGTGCTGCCATGCAATGGGGGTAGCAGGGCAGCTGTTCCATTCTGTGATATTGGAATAGGTGGTGCTCAGTCCTGTGTTCAGCTCTCTGAAGCTTAGAACTACACAAGAGATCAAGGCGAAGGCCAGGAGATTCTACTGAAATTTGCAGTGTGAAAATCCAGTGAGTGGGTTGTGGCTTTTAGTGGGTGGTAGTTCTTACTGCAGGAATGAACCCTTGTTATTTCTTCAACCGTCTCAGTGTTGCTTGAAGGGAGAACACTTAGCTATAATCTATCTGCTTAATTTGTAACTTTCTTCTTGAATACAAGAGTGTGTATCATAAAACAGAACTGAATGGGGTTCCCAACAGCAACTTCAGTTCCTTCTAACTATGTTGCTGCTTCTCAGCTGATACAATGAGTAAATGTTGCACTTAAGCTATATTTTCCTCAGAAGACTTGACTTTTTAGTAGCAACTACTTCAGCTAGATCTTCAGTTCTTCACAATTGTTAAAGGCCCTTTAATAACTTGAAAAGAAAAGAGTTAATCACAGTGTCCTGGTCTCCATCCAGAAACCTGAATTGAAGCTCTCTGTTCTGCTGCAACTGGTTTGCTTAAAAAAAAAAAACCAACACCAAAACAGGTCAAAACAGGTGATAAGAGGAAACATGAGAGGAAATAGCTATCTGCAGAACCAGAGGATGTTTGGATTACAGTCGCCTTGATGACTACATGGATAGTTATCAAAACAATAAAATAATTGTCTTTCAGAGTCGCTGTTAGATGTAGCCGAGGTTACATTCATTTGTGAGTTTTTTAGAAGAGGTTTCCTAGCCCTTCTTACCGGAAATCCTGCAGCAACCATTGACATGTTGTGTGTCCTCTGTGTCTTACACCCATCCATTATAACCTGGAAGAACTGTTGCATCATTCCTGAATTGGCTTGGATTTTCTTTCTCCTCCCTTTCTTGCCTGTCTTCATCACATTACTTCTAAATTAGTTCCTTTCTCAGTGCCTTTGGTCACTGTTTATTGATAAGTGCTGCTGAGACATGAGACAGTCTTTAGGGGGTAGAGATTTTTGTTTATCCAGATCAGGAGGGTTATTTCTACAAAGTGTTTGAGCAAGTAAGCAGGTAAGGAGCTGAGCCTTGTGTAGTCCTTTTTACTGTCATTAGCCCAACTTCTGCAGTTTTGCATGCACCTTATCTGCAAGCCAAAACTCTTAACATGGTCAGTCCTACCTGCAAAGTTGCCCTTTGCAGTAGTAACTAAACTCCTTAGGAACAGATTTTAGAGGTACTTACTGTACATCTGATAGAGTGACTGGTTTTCTTATGGCAGATTTAAAGTGAATAAACTGAGTTGTCTTTATTTTGATTCTTTGAAGTCCATCACATTAGTTTCCCTGTGAAGTCAGCATATTTATTCATCCTTAATGAAAACAGGCTTTTACAACAAAGGATAGCTGCCTTCCTTTTATTTCTCAGCTTTTTATTTGTTTCCTTCATCATATGTGTCATGTGACTGAGATTTATGGCAAACTTTGCAGGGTTTATTTGTTGCATACCCAGGGGATCCTGCTGTCTAATTGGTGATTTGAGAGGCTTTTATGTAATAAACATATTAAACAGCAGGATAAGATAAACAGCTTCATTTGCTTGGTATTTATGTTGGCCTTCTGTAGCAGAAACAGCTTTCTGTTTCCTGCATTTTGTTTTTCTAATTCATATGTGTATATTATTGATTCATTTCTACATGCTGTACATTAATCATAACTCAACTTCTTATCATAAACCTTACCAAAGAATGATGGAATGGCTTGAGTTGGAAGACACCTTAAAGACCATTTAGTTCCACCTCTCCTGCTGTGGGCAGAATTGTCACCCACTAGATCAGGCTGACCCGGGCTCCATCCAACTCAGCCTTGAACACCTCCAGGGGTGAGGTGTCCATGGCTTCTCTGAGCAGCCTGTGCCAGTGCCTCACCACACTCTGATTGAAAAATTTTGCTGACATTTAATCTAAGTCTCCCCACTTTTAGTTTAAAACTTTTTCCTTCTTGTCTCTGCTCTATCAAAATTGTAAAATGTTGGTATCCCTCCTCTTCTTCTCCTCTGTGTGGCTGTTCTCAATAAGTTTTTCCCACAGTATTGTATACATACCTAGGGTTGCTGTGACTCAAGTACAGCTCCTTGCACCTGGCCTTGTTGAACCTCATTAGGTTCACATGGGTCCACTTTTCAAGCCTGTTCAGGTCCCTCTGAACAGCATCCCTTCCTTCTGTTGTATCACCTGCAGCACTCAGCTTAGTGTCATCACCAAACTTGCTCGAGGTAGTCGCTCACACTGTCTAGGTTGTTGATAAAGATGTTGAAGAGCACCAGTCCCAAGACAGACCCCTGGGGGACACCGCTTGTGATTGGCCTCCGCCTGAACGTAGAGCTGCTGAGACCATCCAACCAATTAATTTATCAGTTGAATAGTCTGCTCTTCATATCTGTATCTCTTCAATTTAGAGATAAGGATTTGGTGTGAGATCACGTGCAAGGCCTTGCAGAAGTCCAGGTAGATAACATCAGTTGCCCTTTGTCCACTGATGCTGTCACTGTGTGATGGGTTGGTCAAGTCTGCTCTTGGTGAGGCCGTGCTGGCTGTCTTGGATGACATTCTTGTCCTGCAAGTGCCTTCATACAACTTCCAG
Organism: Tympanuchus pallidicinctus; assembly: GCF_026119805.1. Lineage (NCBI taxonomy): Eukaryota > Metazoa > Chordata > Aves > Galliformes > Phasianidae > Tympanuchus > Tympanuchus pallidicinctus. Next base: position 12,435,792 of record NW_026294747.1, read on the forward strand.
GAGGAGCTGCTCTGTGTTCTTCCCAGGCACAGAAGTGAGGCTCATTGGCCTGTAGTTCTCTGGGACTTCATTTCTGCCTTTCTTAAAAATAGGAGTGATGTTTCCCTTTTCCAAATCATTGGGAACTTTCCTGACAGCCACAACTTTTCAAGCACGTTGGAGAGTGACTTGGCAGTCACATCAGCCAGTTCCTTCAGGACCCTGGAATGCTCATCATTGGACCCCATAGACTTCTATACATTACTTCTATACATTCAGCCTCACAAGGCAGTCTTGGACACGCTCTGTTCTTGCAGCAGAAGAGACTCCTCTGCCCAAACCCCCGCCTAAAAGTTTGGGTACGTGAGGGACGTGGGAAGCCTGACTGCCTGTAAAGACCAAGGCAAAGAACTTGTTGAGTGTCTCAGCCTTCCCCATGTCTACGGAAGCCAGTTCTCCCTTCCCATCAGACAGTACGCACTCTCCTTGGCCTTTCTCTTCTTGCCGAAGTACCTGCAGAACCCCGTGGTATTTTTCACATTCTTCATTAAGTTTAGTTCTGTCTGCATCTTGGCTTCCCCGATCCCATCCTTGCACATCTGGATGGCATCTCTATATCTTCCCAGACCACCCATCCCTGCTTTCATTGACTGTATGAATGGATCCCTTTTTTTTTTCTTTTTCTTCCTTTTCCCTCAGTTTGATCAGCAGGTCCTTGCTCAACCATGTTGGTTTTCTGCCTCCTCTGCTTGAGTTCTTGTGCTAGGGAACAGAGAGCTTTGTGAAAGGTGTTCTCAAAGAGCTGCCAACTCTACTCCACTACTTTATCTCTGAAGACAGCTTTCCTGTCTTGTGAAGTGAGGAAACACATTATGTTGATGAGTTTGAATAAGGAAAATAAGGAGAAAACTCGTTTGAAAAGGAAATACGGTTATGATGAATGTTGTGGAAGTGAGGTTCTGTCTTCTAACACAAGGCAGAAGGGGCATTTGGTGAAATGTAGAACATGAAAATGATGTTTCTTAGCCCAAAAATTGACATAAAAGATAAGAAATCAGAACTCAATAGAATTTAATGAGTATGCTACACGTTTCATGTGGGTATTAAAAATAACTGGAGTTATAACACAGTCTAAGTATTTTGCATGGATTGTTAAACATACACTGCAAAGAATGTGCAGCGTCGGGTTGCAGGATTAATGAACTGCAGGTCCACTCCAGTTCAGAAATTTCCATATTCCTCCTTATATAAATCTATTCTATTCCAACAGTGCAACTTTTTTTCATCCTAAAAGTGGTGAGATGGAATTAACAGCACAGATGTATAAATTCATTTTAAAATTTTTTTTATGGTGCTGAACTGAAACTCTCATGACAATTTTCAGGACTAATAGGGGTATCTTGGAAGGAATTTATGAATTCAGAGTCCTTGCAGAAACGTGCTTTCTGTAGCTAAAAGAAGAGAGAAATTACTTTAAAACACTCCTTGCTTTAATACAAAAGGCCCTTCTGTGGCCTGTGTGAGAGAGTGGCAATTTCTTAATTGCAGTTAAATAAGTATGTATGAGGATAGATGTGCACTTCCACCAAATCACAGTTCAGCAAAAGTGTTTTTCATACTCCACAGTAACTGAAGTGCTGCAGTTGAGCGATGCTCTTCGAGATGACATCCTTCCTGAACTTGGCGTTCGATTTGAAGATCATGAAGGTACCCCATGTAGTGTCTTGCAGCTTTGTAATAGCTGTTCTTACTTTGTTGTTTTCTGAAGATGTGGGGAAACAAGCTGTCAGTACTAGCATAGAATAATCCAGCATACTCAAGTACTGCAAACTGGTAGCTTAACGGATTTCTAATGTGTAGATATATTGTATGAATGCATTTTAGAATATACATAGAATAAAAATGTACAGCACAATGTTGTTTCTATAGTATCTAATTGCTTAGTCATTTTTAAGTAGTCATTCAGTTGTAATTGCATTCAGCTTGAAAAAAAAGATACTGCAGGGTAAATACTTTTATTTTTGACTATTCAAGCATTGGAAAATCATTTATCTGTTTTTGCTTCTTCAGGACTTCCAACTGTGGTTAAACTAGTGGATAAAGACACATTATTGAGAGAAAGAGAAGAAAAGAAAAAGGTTATTATTTAAAGCATTCTGTATCTTTTTTACATTTAAAGTAATATATAAACTATGCGTACCTTTACATTTCCTGATAATTTGTAAGCCTAGTGACATAGAAAATTATATACTAAAATGGATACTGAAATCATAGTTCAAGAATCAAGAAAAGGATTCTTAAAACAGCAGCTGCTAGAGAATTCTGCATGGATGTATCTAAATTTTGGTTTTTGTTTGTTTATAAATCTTAGTATAATTAAGGGATGTTGAAAGTTGCATTCCTGCTGTCTTATCTCTCTGAAATAATCATTTCAATGAGAAACTGATTCTGACTTCTTTCATCTGTACAAATGAAGGTGACGTATTCAATTGAACCAGGCTGTATTTATTTGCTACATGGAAACAAAATGCACTGAGTAAATTTTAATTGATACAGCAGTTTGATGCAAGAACTTAAAATATCAAGGAAATGTGGTCTTTTAAAAGTCATTTGCAAAATGGTTTTCCCTGTGAAATGGCAGGACTGTTTATTTTGCAGGTTTATTAGGTGTTTTTTTCATAAGCATGCACTTCACATGCAAAATGCATTCTGAACAGTTAAAACCAGTTCAGCTGAGATTAAAAACAAATGAAATCAAAGTCCTACAGTGAGAAGTACCAGACAATCCTAATTACAAGGCACAGTGTTTTTGCTGTAGGTTATGCTGCCAGATCTGTCTGTAATTAGATATCCAGGGGAGCTAGCTGGCTCAGATTTTATAGAAATCAACCAAATGAAGCAGTTACCTTTTACTCATTAACACTGCTTTTCACAGATTGAAGAAGAGAAAAAAAGGAAGAAAGAAGAAGCAGCCAGAAAAAAACAAGAGCAGGAAGTAAGTGTTCAGATTAAAAGAATCTGGTTTTGAAGAAGACTTCCAACAGCAATAGTTACATGCAAGAAAGACTGTATTAGAACATAGGCTTTCTGCCCAGCCTTAACTGGGCCTCCATTTCTTTACTTTTCTATGCTTTCCTGCTCAAAATTGATATGGCTTGCAATTTATATTTGAATATTCATCTCCTTGATGGCTCCTTTGATAGAGCAGCCATCTTTGAAAACAAGACTGAAGACTGCAGAAATTTCTCACACCTTATAGCATGTATTTCAGTCTGTAGACAGTATTACTTCCTTAATTACCAAAGCAGTACCTTACATTTCTGTTAGAGAATGTTTTGCTTATGCTTTTTCTCTTTCCATTGTCACTGGCATATATGAAAACAGGCATTTTTTCAAGTGTCTCCCTGCAGTCTGTGCCTGAACTGTGTCTGAGATGTAGCATTTTGTAAAAGCGCATTTAATACTGATAGCTCTGAAGTTTTAAAATTCAGGTGAGGAGTTCAGCATAGGTGAACTTGTAAGAGGAAAAGATTGTTTGCTGTACTGATGACAGTGCAGGAAAAACATTTCTGGTTAAAAGAGGAAGTAAACTTTTAAAGGGCACCACTGTCAGAAAAAAGTAAAAAATCAAATAGCGTTTATTGACCACAAATTCCAAGCAACTCATTTCATTCTTTTGGAGAATTGATTCTCTTGCATTGGTGTAAATTAGTTGGAAAGATGTCTGAGATGTGTTAATTCACAAATAATAGAATTTGCTTTTATTTTCAGTGCAATTACTTGCATCCTGATCCTGCTGTGACCTGCTTAGAAACATCTTCTTGCCAGCAGGAAACTGTTGATAAAGGTTCCCTTTGCAGGAGATCCTTGCTAAACATTCTTTACAAATAGCAATATTTATTTTATGTTTACACTTAAAACACTAAGGAACCAAATAAGCAGAAAACAGATGTCGTTTTTAGAGCATGTTTAGAGTTGTTTCAGGTTCCTGCAATACAACCATTTTATAAAGTAGTTCTCTGCAAATGTAAGATATCAGCTTATTTTTATTTTCCTGGACAAACACAGCTAAGATTTATTGAGTTGTTCCTCACTGAAAGTTGCTTTTCTCAGAATAAACAATTGTGAATTAAATGTTCTTTGATTTGCAAATTATGATCTACTTTTCCATTTGCACGTGTTCAGGAATGGCTTTTTAAAAAGATAGGTTGTCAGTAATTATTTATGATGCTAATGCAGTTAATCATGCTTTGTATTACAGGCAGCAAAACTGGCAAAAATGAAGATTCCACCCCATGAAATGTTTAAATCGGAACATGACAAATATTCCAAGTTTGATGAAAATGTAAGAAACTTATCTTTAAACACGGAGTGGTTTTCCTTCCCCCTCCATACATATTTGATTATATGTCTACAAAGCTGATCTTGTTCCAAAACCGCAAGGGCAGCGTTATTAATGTAGGAGAGGGAGGGAAGGAGAGAAAAAGAAAGCAACGTATTAATTGTCTTGCACATACCTTGCACTGTGGAGCAATACTGTCAAACTGTTAACCATCTCATGGGTTTTTTCATTGCACGTGGATCCCCTTTGGCCCTTCCATTACAAAGCAACACTCTGCAGATCTGTGCCTAGGAACATGCATTAGTTTACAGATCTGTCACCTTGTTTCGAGGCAAGGACTACACTGGTACAAACTCACCATCCATCCCAACTGATGGAAACAGACACTATTCTGCTCCCCTCCTCCATCCTGTGATAAGGAGCTGTACTGGTCACTTGGCTCTGGTTGCTCCTGTGAGAATAAAAGCCATTATTTGGAAAACAAAGCACTGTTTCTTCAGTGTTTGATCCTATTTCTGCCCGTCCTTTTCACCCATTCAAACTCAGGCCCTCGGGATAAGTAAGAATAAAGAATGAAAGCACAGGAAAATATGCACATAAGCCTGGCAGAAGATTTGTAAAAACTGAATGCATTTTCTCCATCAAGTACGGAAAACTCTTAGGACTTTTGTTTTAAGCCTTGGGATTGATATACTAGTATCATTAAAAGTGGTCTTTTTACCATCTGTTTATAGGTGAGCTATTACTCTCTTAACTATAAATATCTAGAAATTATGCTTCCCTTACTTAGTAGAGACCAGAAAACAAACGTCACCCTCTGTCCCTTCATTAACTTGAAACATATTCAAGTAACATACACAAGTAGACTAAATTAACCAAAATGCACCTCATTCTGACAGTTTGTCATTAATTGACATTATCCTCCTACGTCTGACAAAAAGAGAACAGAATTCTCTAAGGAACAAAAGCAGTCCAAAATTCATCCAAAATATTCTTTTTTTTTATTAATATTTTAGGGATTTCCCACGCATGATACAGAAGGCAAAGAACTCAGCAAAGGACAAATTAAGAAGCTAAAGAAACTTTATGAGACCCAAGAAAAACTATACAAGGAATATCTACAAATGGTGCAGAATGGAAGTGCAAATTGACAACAACGGGACTTTGTTTTAGAAGGCAGGAGTTGCATCACCATTGAAGAAGTGAGCATATACTGATGCTCGTATTTCTGTTTACACTTTCTATTATGTGCAAAGTAAACAACCTGTTTATGAAGACTAGCAATGTCATCTGGAAAGCCAATAAATATCCATTAATTAAAAAAAAACAGAAAAATCCTCTAAGAAGTTTCCTCACAACAGTAGCAACAGGTTAAACAGATGCCAGCCCTGTTTGAGAAGGTGCTGCTCAGTCAGCAAATCCACATGGGGATTCTTGCTTATTATGAGTGTCCAGAGTTTGGTTAATTTGTCCTGCAAACCTATCTTTAATACCCACTTGTAGCTTATGTTCTCAAATATGTCACAGTCAGCAAAACTTACTACTAAATGGAAGCTGAGCAATTTGTCCCACGCTAAGAAAGTATTTTCCAGATGATTTTAGTGAGTTTACATAAGCAGGAAAAACTGGGTTTCCACTATGATACTTCAGCTGCTGTTATTAAAAACCTTCATAATAGATAGGTATACCCAGAACACTTTGCACAGTAGAAGCTAACAGTCTCTTTGTTGCAAAAGGGAACAGATCATCATCTTTGTTTAACCTGCAATTGCAGACAAGTGGGTAAGTACAAGGCAAATATACCTGCATTGGACACAGCACTAGGCTATGTCCCTTTTCTCAATTAAAAGTTATAAATATACTTGCTTTATCTTAATATATACCTTCTGAGATATCAAGGTGAGCATATTTGGACTAACAAAAAGGCCTAATAGTTTTGTTGGTTTTTTTTCTGGTTTATCTGTATTTGCCTTTGAAAAAATACCTAATGTTGAATTCAGTAAAGCACAGGAATCTTGTACACAGAAAATAAAATCTGTTATAAAGTACAAGTTGTATGTGACCATTGTTTAGTGGGGAAAAAAACAAACACAGCTTATCTTTATTTAATAGCCATCTCCTTAAAATATGGTTCACAAATGTTTTCCTTTAGCATGATGTTACTAAGTTGATTAAAAAAACATTTTGCATTCAGTATTCTGCTAATTCCAAATTAATTGTATAAATGCATGGTTAAAGTGGTCATTTAAAAGGCCAGCCAGAGCCACAAGGGCAATTTCTCCATTCTTTCATTCTGTGAACAAAAGAGGATCAGTTGAATTTTACATCATTTTAAACCCTCCGATATTTTCAGGCCATTTCTTGTCAAGCTCCACTGTATTTTTGTAAGGTAAGGTCTGGTTTGTGCACTGCCTTGTCTTCCTCCCTGTGTCTGTGCACTGAGGATATCCATAAAGAGATGGATTGTGCCTGGGCTTGCAGGCACAAGATGCTGCTGTTTGGCTGTACAGGTTTCTCTGATTTCAAGCTCCTTATAGCCCTAGACAGATTCCAGGGCTACTTCTGTAAACTAGAGTAGGAGCGTTAACCCTGAATCATCTCAAACCACAGTGAACACTTTGCTGCCTTCCTGAATGCAGGAAATGTTGCTACTCAGTGTGAAATGGTAGCAGTAATTTGCTTACAGAGATTCCTTTCTGGTGACTGGAGTTAGCACTCGCTCATCAGAAGCACAATCAAAGCTACCTAGCACATGACCACAGAGGAAATTCATTAATCCATTGCTGCCATGAACTCTAACTCTCTTAAGATGTCTCTATTACCATCCCAGCCTCCACCCTCACTGTTTTTTTCTCTACCTGCTGTGTTCATAGTAGGATCTCATCCAATTCCATGATTCATCTGCTACATCAATGTAGAAGAATTCATTTTAAATGCTGTTTTTCCTTCACAGTTGCTTCACTTTGTTTCTGGGTCACCTCCTTGCACTTAGGAGTACTTCAGACTCAGTATTTTCTGAGAATTCTGTTTTCTTTCTTCCCACGTGCACGCAGTGCTTCCTTCCTGGATTTTTTTAATCCACAGTTACTCATGTCCCCACGGCTCAAATAAGGGTCTCTGCTGCATTTATTGCCTCATTAAGATTTTACTCTGACTGTAACAGTATTTAGCTTATGTGTTTCTTGTGTTCTGATTTTTTATTGTTGTCTTAAAGATTCTTTCCAGTCCCCTCAGTTTATCTGAAATATCAGTGCTGCTGAAGTCATCCTTATTTTCTGGCACAGGAGAAACAGCATTCCTGTCTTGGAATCATCTCTGTACAAAATCAAGTCTCTTAAAATCAATGGGATTCTTCTCACAGATATTACAAGAATCAGAGACTTTGAAATCCTCTCCTCTTTGGGCTCACCTTCAGTTTCCTTCACCTTCAGTTTGCTTGTTCTTCCACATAGCTGCTTGCCCTCCCTGCTTTGTGTAGTGTTTTGCCATCTAGTTCTTTTCAAAATTGCCTTTTTCTTTTCAGTAAAGCCCTCAAAATCTTCAAATACTCAAACTCTTCTTCCCATACACAAATCTTTGGTCCCTTTAGGATTTTTTCTCTTTCTTCTATGTTTCAGCTGCCCTTGGAAAGTCAGCATTATCAGCAAGGAAAATATCTGCTTCATAGAGATTTTCTATTTTTCAAGAAAAAAAAAAATCACACAAATTGGCAACTTGTTCTGTAAAGAAGCTGCTAAAATATTTTATCTTACTACACAAACAGGAGATGACTTCATTCTCTCCAAAGAAAATGAGAGCTTTGCACAAATACAGAGTTCCTTTCTCCAAAAGCAGCAAGATAATAAACACAACGACCTTGGCTCGGAGTCAGAAAAACAGACTTAAGAATTTGCAACCAAAAAATCAAATTCCATATCAGTTACTTTATCTCTGCAGCCACAATATAGAGAGAAATAACAGCAAGCTGAAGGAAAGCTTGTTAGCAAACAAAGAATCCTCCAGGCTAAGATACGTGCCCATTAAGACAACCTTTTCAGCATAGGTGTGCAGACTGATCCATGCAATCGCTAAAACGCACAGCACAACTCCTTTTCCCTGGCAATCTGTCAAGGTGTCACTTAAGCAAATTCCATTGCAGTTCCTTAGCGAGGGTGACTTGGCAACCAGGAGAATGCAACAGAATAGTCTGCATTCATTGTCCTGGTCACCTGTCTCAGCCAAGGAAAGGGAAAGGACAGATTCCAGGGTATTTTGGTTTTTTGTTTTAAAGCGTACATGTATGCCTACCCACACACTTGGTGAAGCAATACGGCATATTCTTTTCTAAGTGCTGGGAAAACAAAAATCCCAATAGCAAAGTTTTGGATATTTTTTTTAAAGCACTTTCTAGAACATACAGCCCATGTTGGTCTGCACAGTGCGGAGCTTTGTATTCCCTACACGTCAAAGAATTTATTCGGAGATGGCAAGGCAAGGTGGTGTTTTTAATTGCACTCTTGGCAAAAGGCCAAGCTTGGCAGCAGGAAATTTGTTTCTGACTTTTGCTCACAATATGCTTTTTGGCCTTTCTATCTTGAATATTTACATCAATGCCAAATGTGAATACTGCCGCACTAAGAAGAACAAGTTCCTCCATCACTCAGTTTGTTCAGATACTGGTGGAACAATTCATTGACTTTTCTATCTAGTTTGGTTGCCATTGGTCTTTACCAAAACTTTAAACTAACGAGTGCCTTAAGTGTAACTTAATTATATTTAAGTTTCTCTCTTTGATCTTTTTATCCTAATGTTTGTATTTGCTTTTCACTGCTCCAGGAAATCACCATGTGAATAAGGAAATCTCTGCTGCATGTATCCCTTCAGATTCTTTTCTTACATTTTAAGCTATACTTATACATCTCAGGGTGGCTTCAGACCAACTTTATTTCTTACTTTGATTGAGAAATTCCGACTACACAGATGCGGAATTTTTACTCCTCTTAGTGATTTCACAGGGCAATTTCTATGCAGGATCCCAGTACCACATGCATAGTACTCATCCCTTGAGACAAATTAATTAAGAGGCACATTAGCTATTATTAAGGCTTCACTTGACAGCGATCAAAGCTCTTCCTAAAAAATGGTTGACAAACTTAGCCTTATCTCTCCAATTGGGTTGTGAACGTCACTAAGCAAAAGCAGTTTCCATTAATTCCCACCCAAGGGCAGGAGAGGCTGACATTGTAGTGCTCAGTGTAGGTTCTCCAAGCTCTCCTTATGCTAGACTGCGTGTTAAATTAAGCCAGGGTGATTCAGCAAATATCTTTTTGCAGCTCTCTGCAGGGCAGGAGCACCTGACAGACAGCAAGATGACTCCACAGATTGTGCCTCACCCACAGACTTCTTAGTGCCTACCACCAAGGCACAGCAGTCAGCACAAAGCCCTGCTCACAGGAGATGGATGCTTTGTGGCCCTGATGGAAGGTGATGTACAAACACACGAAAGATTTCTAGCACTCCGGCCTGCTTCAAGGTTTAATTATCAGTCCCAAAGAGATCAAATTCATTTTTACCAAGACATACTAAACTTAATTATTAGGAAGCACTCCGCGTTTTGATTCACCTAACTTCTAACTCCAAAATCTGATAACACGCAGAAAGGTTTTTACACCATGAGCCCATTACTAATACTTATAATGGAACTGTGCAACCGCAGCTCGAGGCGCTGAGAGGACGCCAGAGCGGCGCACCAGGCCCTCCTTCAAGAGCAGGACCCCGCGGAGGGCCTTTTCCCGCCGGCCCGCAGGCGATGCCCGCCGCCATCTTGTCCCCCCCTCCTCCTCCTCCGCACGCGCTCGCTGCCGCTTTAAGGTTACAACCACGACCCCCCCCCACCCCCCCCTCCGCCATCACGCGCTCGCCCCGCGCGCCGCCAGCCCCGCGCACGCCTCTGCCAGCGCGCGCCGCCCTCCCCCCCCTCCGCCTCCGCGCTTTCCCGCTGATTGGCCGAGCGCCGCTCCGTCGGATAGTCAACATGTCCCGCGTGCGGTGCGGCGGCCGTGCTGCTGTCGCCAGCTCCAATCGGCGGCGATTTTACTGAGGGAGGCTCCCACACTTTGGCCAATGAGAGGCGGCTTTCTTGGCGGCGGTGCAGCCCGAGTGAGCTTCAGAGGAGTCCGGTGCTGTCGGGGGGGGACGCGGCGCGAGCAGGTGAGGAGGCGCGCGCGGCTCCGGCATTCGAGCGGCCGGCCGGCGGGGCGAGCGGCGGGCGCGAGCCGGCCGCCGTGAGCACGGCGCGGGGGCGGGCTGCGCGTGGGGTGGCCGTTAGGGCCCGCCGCGGGGTGGGGCTCGGGCGGCGGTGGCGGCCGCCTGGCGGGGAGGGGCGGGCCCGGGCCGCTCAGGCACCATTTTAAGGCTGCCTGGGGAAGTTTGCGGCGAGGGTCGGGGTCGCCGCGAGGGTTGCGGAAGCCATGGCCGCGCAGATGACCGCGCTCGTCCGCTCCGCGTTGCCTGGCGGCGGGCCCGGCCTTCCCCCGCCCTCCCCGGGGAGTGGGGGAGGAAGCAGGCGAGAGGCCGTGTGCCTCGCAAGCGGCTGTTGCGGCTCTCGGCCCGCAGCGCTCGGCTCCAATCAGAGCCTGCGGCGCTTCAGTCGGGCGCGGCTCTGCCGTTTGACCTCGGCCGTGATCTGCTGCCTCCTCAGCCTGCTCTGGGGGTTTGCTTTGCCCTTTGAAGGCCCCTGTTGTCCACGTTTCACGTTTTTGCTGCTCCAGCGGGTGTTTACCACATGTAATAACGTCATAGGTCGGATTTGTCTGTTACGTTCTGTAACTTATCTCTACAGGTAGGAAGGTAGAGAAGCAAGTATGTAAATTCTGCAGTGAAATCAAAGCCCCTAGGAAATATGTTTTTTTTTTTTAAGTCATCTTTAAAATAATATTCCCTCATACGACTTTCAGGATGAGCTGGAGTACTGCTAATGTTCAGGGCTCGTGGATCTGGTCAGCAAGTGATTTTTTTTTTTTTCATGGTTGCTTCTCATTTAGAAGCATCAGAGCGTTATGTTTGCGGCTGCATGCAGAGCTGCTTCCCAGCAGGTCTTAAACGGAAGTCATAGCTTTCCCTTCTGATTTGTTGTAGATACAAAAGCAGTAATGTTTGTGGGTGGAAAGCTTCCTGTAAGTTCAGGAGCCCATTAGTTCCTTGCTTTATGTTCTAGCTGTGCTTAGAATGGCTTTTGCAATGAGACATAGGCTTCTTAGTGGAGAAAATTTATTCTCTGTATGTTTTCAGGGTCTCTTGCCATTAAAGCTGCCTTCTTCGAGGTGTCACTTGTCCTTAAGATGAACTTTCACTATCTTGGACTGTTGGAGATGTATCCTATGTATGACTGTTTCCTGCTTTGACTGGTGCTGTGTGACATTTGTTGTAGACAAATTGCAGCAGCGTCTGTTGTGAGACAGGTGGTTGCTGTAGGCTCCTCCTTCCCCTAAGCTCTGCATCTGTGTTAGTTACTTGAAAATGGTTCACTGTCCAGAAGTATGGATTTGGCCTCTTAATTGGTGGTGATAATGGTTACAATAATACAATGTTCTTTTTTAAGAGTTCAGTAGTGCTATTATTTTTTTCTTCATTGTTTACACACTGTGATTGAGGGGAAAAAAAAAAGTGAAGGCTCAGTGCTTTGTGTCTGTGCTTTTTCAGTGGGATGTGCATCTCATGTTTTATCTGAAATCACCTTGCTTTGTCCTTCCCTGCTCCTGCCAGCTTTTACTGAACAGTTCTATTAGAAATTCTGCAGCTGCTAAGTCATTGGTGGGCAGCTGTAATGCTACTGGGAATTACAGGCTGTTTGGGGAAAGCTTTTAATTTTTTATTCATTTACTTTTTTGTTTGTTTGTTTTTCAGGACTGAAAAAAAAGCTTTGAAGAGGCAGACCGGACTTAAAGTATGTATTTGTATCAGCAAATGGTGTCTTATCAATTTTCGTTTCTTGTTACTTACGTGAGTGGCCTTTGTCAGAATGTGCCTAATTGATGTCTTCCCATGGAGTTTAAGTCAACTGCAATGTAAAAGTTATCTGTATTGCAGAACCTTCATCCCACGTCTTCCAAACATGAATGATGAAGGAGTGAGAATTCTGTTTTTCCTCATCAGGGGTGAGAAATTTTTCCTTGCAAGAAAAACAGCACAAATAACAGAGGAGAACATTTGTGCGTGGAATTATTTTTTTCCATTGGGCCTGTGACTGGTCCTGGGTTGGAAGAGAAGAGTCTTTAAGGCTAATTTCTAAGTAATGTGAGTCTGCATTTTTAGTTGCTTACTATTGCTGCCTCTAATAGTGACCAGGATCATGTATCTTGTTGGCTGAACTCTGGTATTAGGTCAATTTGCTCTCTTACCTTTTTGATCTTTTTTTTTTTTCCTTCCTTCTGTATGCTGTGGAAGGAAAGATTCATGTGTGCTCCTTTATTTCTTCAGCTGTAAGATAGCTGAGTTTTTTCACTTTGCTCCACAAGATGATTGCTTGTGTTGTCACTTTCTCTTGTTATGTTTAGGGCAAGAATAGGTGTTGCCAAAACACGTGTGTGGGTTGCTGACTCAGACCTAGTTAAGGAGAGAAAGGCCCTTTGTCTGTTCCTGGACTTAATCTATGGGATATGGACAGGGGAGTTTTTGGTACGTATATGAGGCAGCTTCTTTATGGAGTAGTCAAAAGAATACTTATAATCTACAGAGAATATACTTTTCAGTTCAATATAAGTGCTTGTGAAAGTGTTACTTTTCTCATCTAAAGAAGGACTTAGCATTTTCCAGGTGGAGGAGTGTGCATTCTCAGGTCCTTCTAACTGCTGCTCCATTGCCATTAATGCTTGTGTTCTGTGGTGTAGCAGGCTTTTAGAAGCTTGGCTAAAGATCAGCCTGCTTGGGCATATAGACAAGAAATCAGACCTCCTAAGAGGTAAATTTACTCCTAAGAACAATGAAAAATTCTTTTTATTGTTAAACCTGACCCACATCTGCTTTCTTGAAAACTTGATAGTGTAAAATCAGCTGTACAGACTGTAGTGATTACTGGGATTTGTGACAAACTATGCTTAGAATTGGAGAAGGGGAGGTGGGGAGGAGGGAAGGAACGGGGAGAAGTGTAAACCAAAAGTAGATCTCCTGCAGTGTATGACAGCCTGGTAAAAAACAAACAAACAAACAAAAAAAAGAACAGCAAAATAATTTAGGTAGTGTGGCCCTGGTGTCTCAGCAGGGCTCATTTGGATCTTGGGGGCTGGGGTAGCTGTGTTAAACTTGATTTCAGCCTCTGCAAATACCAAGGTGTCAATTTCCATGGTGGTTTTTTGTTTTCTCATATGCATTCAAGGCAAATCCTGAAGTAGGGGATTTTTTTCCTTTTAACTGCTGTCAAAAAAAAAAGAACCAAAACACTCTTATGTGTAAATAACTTCTTCAGTATTTTGCTTCTCCTTACTTAATGTTGTCATTCTGTATATCACAGCAGAAGCAACTGTGCACAAATAGTTTTGATTAGACAGGCATTTTTCTGCTCAAGTGACATGAGAAAAAAGTCTTTCTGATGCTGTAATTCATTTGAACTTTCATCATTTTCAGATCAAACATTCTAACACAGATAAATTCATTACTTGCTGTGATACTGTCAAGGAATTAGAAAATAATATGCTCATTTCTTCCTCTTTGGGTTTTTATTTTTAAAAAAGAATGCAGAGCAGCTCAGGAAACTGTGCCATCTGTTTTTAGAGTTATTTCCATTTGTAATGTTTCTTCCAGTTCATATTTAACAGAATAAAAAAAATGTTTGAAAGGGTGGGATGAAAGCACTTAATGTATTGTTTAACAAACCGGATCATTTAGATTGGATATTATGGAAGCTGTTCACTTCACTGCATGAGTTCATGCGTGATGACTTTCCTAGCAGAACTAGCAGGAGCTGATCTATCTTGAGGTCTTAAACATTGCCCTGTTGTAATTCTTACCTTCTGTGTTGAGGTAAATAAGAAAAAGGGTTCTATTAAATAATTTCTGAACTCTGTATTTCAATTTACAGGTGGATACAGGCACACAGATGGCAGATAACAGGTATGTTGGACCGATTTCTTGATGTCTGGTTACGGATGACTGTGTACTTGGTCTTGTGGGACAGCTTACCTTTCTTTTTTAAACCTATGAAGAATATACTACCAAACTTGGATAAGAATAAATGGAACTATTTTCTGTAGTTAGTCTGCATTTCCTTGCAGCAAGGTGAATATGTTTGGTGCACTGCAAGCCACGAGTGTCACCTGTTGGCTTCAGAATTGCTGTTACTGGGTTAATATAATTAGTGCTGTCTGCACTCAGGTTTTCAAGTTCATGTTGAAACTTTGTAAAAACTTGAAGAAATCGCAGATCCTTCTCTGTTTTTTCTGATCTGTGTGACTTCTGCATGCAAAAGACACTTTTATTTTCTAGCTCCAATACTGTTTTTAGAACACATAGCTGTCTTTAAGCTGGTATGAATACGTGCATGAAGCTGTTCTTTCAGAGCTTGCATTGCACCAGGATAAGCTGGCCTATCCAGCAACTAAAAAATACTCAGATGTGTAGTGTCCTTTCTCCTTTTGTGTCTGAGGTAAGACTAGTTTCAGCAATACCCAGTCTGTATTTTGCAACCTCTAAACTGGCAGAAAACATCAGGAGTGCTTGCCCACGGTTGACTCATTCTGAGCCCTCTGTTTTTGCAGTGCAGGAAGTGTGATGGAAGGCAGGAGCATCTCTTTTTGGAGTTTAGATGAACATTTTTACTATTAATCAAAACAATTTCTTACAGAAAATCCAAAGAGCTTTGAGCACTTGTTTTAAGATTTCTTCTTATCTGTTTCTTTTCTGATATTTTTTTTTCTTTGCCCCTTACACTAAAAAGGTGTCTCATGGTTCTCATTTTAGTAATAACATTTTCCTGTCCAGGGTGACTCAGTTATGTGTTTAAGGGCCAGTTGTTCATCAAATGAGATGAATTCTGTCAGTCAAGGTAGCTTTTGTTCTTTCAGTGTTGTTTTTGTTTGTTAATTTTTGCCTTTCTTTTGCTTCCTGTTCATCTTGGAAGAATTTATTTCATATCCAGACTTCAAATTTTGAAAAGCCTGAAGCTAAAAACATGTCTTTTCTTGTCTTTCAGTGTTAGTAAAACTTTACATAACACTGCAAATGAAGTGTACTGCTGTTCTTAAATATGAACGCTACTGCAAAGTGATGCTTACCTCATGCTATGGTTTTAATTCTAGTAAAGCAGAAGATACTGCTTCAGATTCTGTGGAGGCTGCTAAAAATGCAAGTGACAAAAAAGGTAAGAGATGCATAGTGTTAAGCAGCATTGCAAGGGTGGAGTAAAAGTTTTTGCCTTCTGTTTTGAAGCTCCTTTATCTACATAATTGCTATTGAAAACAAAGCAATGGTTTCCAGGCTGTTTTCTTTCTGTTATTCAGACGTATCCTTCCTGTTTGTTACAAAGAAGAGCAAAACAAGGGCTTCATTAATGCAACAGTAAAAATGTTTTTGCATGTAGGATTAGGATGCTTTGCTGTTGCATCAAGTAATAGACGCTTGCAATAAAGCCTATACAGACTAGTTTTGATTATGCTGCTATATCAGCATAATCATTCAAGTGAACATTCCTGCTGTTACTGTGGCTCTCTGCTATCGTGTTTGTGGCGAAATGCATCTTTTTAAGAGTGTCTTGAAGCTTTAATTTTTCATTTGGAAGATCTGTTAGATAATGCTACGGTTCCATTTTCAGTAATGTAGTAAATTTGTAAGCTGATGTGGAGCAGTAGTGTATTTCACTGTGTGGTCATTACATTTCACATAAAATAGCAGACATCATGGAATAATGTAATCACAAAATTTTAAGGGGGGGGAAACAACAGTGTAAAACTTCACCAAGTTAGTGTGTGCTATGCAATTTGTTAATTGCTGGGTCATGTCTGCTGCGAAGAGCAGTGGGAAAGAATGGAAAGATCAGGAAAGTAAATGTCTTTGTGGTACGTTTGCCACGTAAATCCTTCTGGTGAGGATTTACTGAACTGGTTTAGGTCTGATCTCTGATTTAAAGAAACAAAAACAACAAAACCCCAGGTTATTCTGACCACTCTCTTGATTGTTCTTTGGGAAGTTGTGTAGGTCATAAAAATACCTTGATAGAAAAATTAGTAATTATCAAGGAAGGCATCATAGTGCAGCATTGCTTTGTGTGTAGTTCACAAAGTTGCCATCAGAGTTTTTTGGGAGTTAGACAAACTGGGGAACACTTCCACAGATTTCTCAGAAATAAATCTCTTTGTGTTTAGCAATTTTATGTGACTTATGTACTAGAGCTAGCATAGGGGGAGGATAGAGAAACACTGCACCTTCTTACGAGAAATCTGGAGCAGGAAATCTGCTTGCCAGTGGTATGCTTTTTGCCTCTCTATTTCCAAAGAGAAGGGCACACTTACTATCACTGTCCATTCTTACCTTTCTGAAATCTGATTCTTAAGTAGTTTTGCTTGAGTTATTAGTTCACTATAGCGGTGATACTTGAGGAATGGGAAATAGTGTGTATTTTTGCTGCAAGACTCATAGTCTGATGTAAGTGCTGTAAATGTACTCAGATTTGTTTTAAGAATGGGTTCCTGTCTTCATAGAAAAGCTGGCAGACCAGGTGATGCAGAATCCACAAGTCCTGGCAGCTCTACAGGAACGACTTGACAACACAGCACTTACCCCTTCAAGTTACATTGAAACGTAAGTACAGAGCACAACAGCCTTCTTGGAAGACTGAAAACATAATAGAATGTTATTACTATATAATTAGGGTCAGAAATTTGAACAAATGACTCATTAAGTGAAATTGTTGACTTAAACCATGATTCAGTGGCCTACATATGGAAGGAAGAGCTGAGGTTTACTGTACTTGGACAAGCTTCAAAACAAGTTGTTGCCTCATTAAGTAATTTCCGTAGCTTTTTTTTTTTTGTGGCTTGAAAGAAATATTTCCCCCCTCCCACCTCCCCATTCACTGTTTCTTTCATAATCTGTATTCTGTTAGGGAGTGCTGATTAGAGTTGCTGTCCAGAGTGTAATTTGAAGTTCAGGACTTACAAAGCTACTCATTTGCCTCTAGTTTGAAGCCTTTATTTTGATAGATGGGTAGGATTACACTTTAAAATATATATGTATATCTTGTTTTTAGCAGAGACTCATGCTTTTATTTCTTGACTGGGACTGGAGGACTTTTTTAATTATAAAATCTATCAATTTTTTATCTTACTTCATATAAGCACCTAAAAGTTTGAAGTACAGTTTGTATTAGTCTGAGTCTGATTCATGAATCTATGGAACTTTCCCTTGCAAGTGCAGTTTGGGTGGAAGAGAATCTTCTCAATATGCTTGAAAAGAGATATTGATGAAATACACATATTTGACACAAAACACTTAAAAATTACATTTAGCTGTGAAATGTTAAATAATACCAAGGCAACTAACTTGTAAACTTAAATAATGATTTAATTTTTTTTAGTTTACCAAAAGCAGTGAAAAGAAGAATTGATGCCTTGAAACAACTGCAGGTGAAATGTGCCCACATAGAAGCTAAATTTTATGAAGAAGTACACGATTTAGAGAGAAAATATGCAGCACTCTATCAACCTCTTTTTGATAAGGTAAGAAAACTGTAAATATACCCTTGTTTCCTTGCAGCTGTATCAGTTCTGTTTGCATATATGTAATGTTACTTGTATCAGTAGCTCATCAGAGAAAAAAAAGTTACATTTTTAGGCTTTTTTTTTTTTTTTTTTAGAGGAGAGAGTTTATTAATGGAGAAGCAGAACCCACAGATGCAGAGTCAGAATGGCACAGTGAAAACGAGGAAGAAGAGAAGCTAGCAGTAAGTACAAATTGGGGTAATGGACTACAGATATATCAGATGTATTCAAAATAAATCCCTGTAAACTATTTTCCTTTGAAAAAATTAATATTTTGGGGAAAAAAAGCTTCTATCAGTCACATGTGACTGTGATGAACATTATTTCCCATGAAGGCTTCTAAATCCACAGTTCAGCATTTTTTTTCTAGTTTTTAACTTGCAGCTTTTGGCTGCACTGTTCGTAACCTGTTAGCAGTGCAATTCTGTTAATGGGTTCCATTCCAGTGCTACATGATAACCCCAGGATAAAGGAAGGCTGGCTGCTTGTTTGCCTGTCCCTTTTATTTTGGGGCACATAATTAACTTTAATGACCAGAAATCTGAATTAGACCTACAGATGCCATGTAGTCATGAAGTGGCATGGGCTTAAATAAGGTGTGCTGGCTAGTTCATTCTTACTGTCCTCTAGAATAGAAACTATCCAGATTTACAAAAGGTGATGTAGTCAGTAGGTTGCCTTCCAGTTTTCTGTCATTGTTTTTGGAGAAGTATACACATCACTACGTGTCTGTTTCTCTTTGTAAGAGAAGCAACCTGTTTATAATGCTGTCTGTCTTCTCCATTCTGCTAGACTTGTTTGGCATCTTTCCCATGTTCTTTTTCCCTTTGATTTCTTTTGAATAGCAAAGCAAATTGCTCTTTTTTTTTTCTAGCTGGTCTCATGAGATTTAGCGTAATGCAAAACTGAGTGTGCAGAAGCAAAAAGCTTTCTGAGGCACGAATGCATAATTGACTGGCAGTATTCTATGGAGTTACAGCTTTGGAAACGTCTAGATGGCAAGTGAGCTGCTGCTTCATCTTGGTTAGCCTGGGAAGCTGCTGTTTAGAAGAACTCGTTTGTTTGCTGCCATCTAGTGGTGCAAAAGGAGAGGTGCAGTATGATTAATTCAGACTGCAAACTTTCTCGTTTGAGAGCTGGAGAAGTTAACTGAAGTCTTTTTTGTGTGTGACATCAGTTATGTCTATGGGACCAAGATAGCTTAATAATGGAAAGTAACAATGAAAATGAATTTTGCCAAGTATTTTGCAAAATTGGGAAGGTAGGACAATCTTAAATGGCAGATCTGCTTAGATTTTTAGATGAGGCACTGTGAACGGCACAGGAGTCTACAGGGAAGAGATAATAGAAAAACATGCTGTTCTACCTCTTTGTTAGTGGAAAGATGAACACTTTTAATTTTTTTCCTTCAGTTAGTCAAATTACTGCAACTGTCATTTGGTTATTTAGTCTTTGTACAGAAGAATTCCAGATTACTTGAAAGTAAATCTGAATTTGTTGTGTGTAAGTTTAGCTGTGCAAATGAACCTTGTGTCTCTTAACTTCATTTGCTGAGGGAAAAGGATTTGTTTTTTAAAATGTGGCTTAAATTGCAGCTTCAGAGTTAGCAAATTCTTTGTACATCTACCTCTCAATGTATTGAAATCGTGATTTCATTTCTTAAGTGTTTCTGTATATTTTTTTCCACAGGGAGATCTGAAAAATGTAGTGGTAATAGAAGAAAAAGCAGAAGCAGAAGAGATAAATGTCAAAGGAATTCCAGACTTCTGGTTTACTATCTTTAGGAATGTAGATATGCTAAGTGAATTAGTACAAGTAAGTTTCTCTTCTGAAAAGAGTAATTTCTGTGAATATTCTGATGAATAGCTGCTATTCTTTTTTTTTTGTTTGCTAGCTAGTGCTTAGAAATTCATAAAGGCCAAGTGCAAGGTGCTGCATGTGAATCAAGGTAATTTCAGGCATTAGTTACAGGCTGGAGAATGAATGGGCATGCTGAAAAATTGGATGTGAGCCATCAGTGTGTGCTTGCAGCCCAGAAAGCCTTACAGTATCCTGGGCCTCATCAGGTAGTATAGCTAGTAGGGCAAGGGAGATAAAAGTGCACAGATGAGGGGAAGTATTGAGACCCTAACTGCAGCACTGTGCTCAGCTCTGAGGTCTGCAGCACAGAAGAGACATGAACCGATTGGAGTGGGTCTGAGCTCTGATAGAGACCGTGATCAAAGGCTGTTAGACCTGGATAAGAGAAGGCCTCTAGGAAGACCTTTTTGCAGCTTTTCAGTACTTAAAGGGGTCTTTACAAAGATGAAGAAGCTTTTTTCAAGAGCGTGTAGTGTTAGGACAAGGAGGTAATGGCTTTAAACTGAAAGAGGGTAGACTTAGATTAGATGTTAGGAAGAAGTTGTTCACTGTGAGAGTGATGAGGCACTGGAACAGTTTGCCCAAAGAACTGTGGATGCCTCATCCCTGGAAGTGTTCAAGGTTGGATTGGATGGGGCTTTGGGCAGGCTGATCTAGTGGAAGGTGTCCCTGCCTGCTGCAGAGGAATTGGACTAGATTATCTTTAAAGGTCCCTTTCAACCTAGACTACTAGGTTGTGTGATTTGTTCTGTGATTCTCTGAATGTGTGAGATGCTAAATCTTGGGGGTCTTCATTATCTCTAATACTATTCCTGAAGATGCTTGAAAGGCTGGTGATGGACAAAGTGAACAGCAGGCTGAAGCTGCCAAGCAGGATGTGATTTTTCTTAGAAATGGTCTTGTAATGACTTCTGAAGATATGAAAATGGAAGTTCAGAGCTTACAGATGAAACACTGTTGTAGTTAACTTAGTCCACCAAAGGATTGTTGTTTTCTTTTTTTCCTCAAGGGTACTGCTGTAGGTGTACCTGTGGATTTGCTCAGTTCGTGTTAAGTATGTCCTGTGGTCCTCAAATATTAATGTAATTGCTTGTATTACTGCTAAGGATTAATTCCCTGAAGCCTAAACTTCTGTGAATCTCATCAGCAATAAATATCCTGAATGTATCATTTTCAGAAATGGTCATGAAGCCTAGCATGGTAGCTGGACGCAAGGCCTTTTTGTTTGAGAGTCTTACGTATCAGAACTGAAAAAAGAATTAAAAAGTCTTGATCCAAATCTGAACTTTAGCTGTGATATTTAGATAATTACAAGATTTGATTCATTCTTAAGAACAAATTGACAAGCAAACTAGATGTAAGTTTTGGTCTTCTAAATATTGCCTGCTCAATAATAAATTGCTTTTGTCTTTTTAGGAATATGATGAACCAATCTTGAAACATCTACAGGATATCAAAGTTAAGTTTTCTGAACCTGGACAGCCTATGGTGAGTTTCCCACAGATGCTTCAAATGAAGACTGTAGTAATGATGCAAGCAGCATTCTGAACTTTTCATTCCATCCTCTTTGGCTAGAATATGTAAGGTGTTTGTTATTTTTTCTGGGCTAGTGTTTTCATGCTTTGGCTTTTAAAATTTATTCAGCTTTCATAACAACTTGCTTTTTTACCATGGGCCAGATGTCTTTGTTATTGTAGTTTCTACATTCTGATTGTAGCTGGAATCTGGTTACTTTCTGCGTAAATGTTCTGTCTGAAGTTCCAAGTAAACTGTTACTCATATGGAGGTTACATGGTTTCTTCTGCTTTGGAAGTGGATGGAGGTGAAAATGTGGTTGCTACTTGCTGTATTGGACTTGCTGTCTTGTCTCGCACTGTTCGTAACCTTTTGACAGCATATTCCTGTGAATAGGTTCCATTCCAGTGCTACAGCAAATCCAGTAATGGAAGGCTGACAAATTCCATGTCCCTTCTTTATTTGGAGACACTCCTAACCACTAGATTGAAAACTTTTCCAGTCATTTGAATGTCTTGTCTGAAATCTTAATTAAAAGTTGTAGTGACTGTGGTAACTTTGTACAGCAAAAATGTCAGATTACAGGTGAGTGACACCAATTCTGTTGTGGATTATGCTTTGCAACTGAAAGAAATAGGCAGTAGGAATTATTCAGTTTACCTGGTGCTTTCAAAGTGCTGCTTGTTACAGCCTGTGTATAAACTTTTGTCTGCAGAAAGCTTAAGTGATTTTTATTTGCTTTTATTTACACTTGTAGAAATGTATGTATATTTAGGTAAGTAAAATTGGTAAGATAAATATTTCATAAATATCATCTATTTGGTCATCAGGACCCAATGCTAGCATACTCAGACCTGGGAGATGAGTATAGGTGTGACTTAAATCTCCCTTTAAGCTACTGATTTGTGTATTTGAGCTTTATGAAGATATGTTCTTCTAATCCAGGAGAGCTGTAAAAATTCACATCGAGAGCAAAGATACTCAAATAGGGCTACTGGAGGGGTTATTTCAGCTCTTCAAATAGTACTTGAAACTGGAAGCTTCTTACTATTGTCTCAAAATTGGCAGATATGAAAAGAGATGCTGAGATTTAGTTTTGGCAAAGAAGTTTGTCTTGCCAGGACGCTGTGTGCTCAGTAATGCCACTGGTTACCTATTTATGACCTCATGACGCTTTGTGGGATTATCTGGCTCTGAGCGTTCGTCACTGGTGTTGGATGAGCTACATTTGTGACTCTTCCCTTGAGCACATGCCCCAGAGAGGGATTTGCCTTACTTAAAGAACACTTCTAAATCATACCTGGGTGTTTTGACTTGCTTTAAAGTGGAAGTAAAGCTGAAATAGGCTGTGAGAAGCCAACGCGCTTGGTTCCCAGTGCCCTCCTTTCCTTAATCTGTAAGCACTTGAGTTGAGGAGGCTGCTGCTAGCAGACTTATCGCTTCTTGACCTCTGTCCTTCCAGCTTTCAAGCTTTCAATCATGTGAGGAAATTCGTGTGGTTGTAGAAAGCAGATGGTGAGGCAGAACTAAAGGGGCCTTTGGAATGTGGGTGAGGAGATGAGCCTAACATGGAGCCTTTTATTCTCCACGTAAGATGCTGAATTTCTGCAATCAGTTTTCAGGTGCTGCATGACTGGTGCAAGCAGAAGTAACTGCTGCAGTCTGCAAACAGTTAAAGTGTGCATAACCTTAGGCTTCAGTTTATTAAGTCAGGGTTCTTCTGCAGGATTTCCTGTTTTTAAATGAACAAATACTCTGGTTCGTGGTGGAGTGCACTGTTTAAATTCAGACTCACGTGCATGCATACCTATTGTTGATGAAAAGTAAAAATTTGTTTCAGTCTTGTAAGATCATATCACTGACTGCTCAGAGCAGGTGGAAGAGCAGAGCCTGATGATGTTATTCTGAAGCCAGAGCTACCTCAGAAAAATAGCTGCATCATCCTTAGTCAGGAGATGAATAATGGATGTCTGTGCTTCTGCTGTAGCTGTTTGTTTAATTATTGTTAATTCTGCTGATTTCAAAGATAAAAATCAGTAGTAACAAAACTATAATGGAACTTTCTTCTAGTCTTTCTCATTAGAGTTCCACTTTGGGCCCAACGACTACTTTTCTAATACAGTCCTGACAAAAACCTACAAGATGAAGTCAGAGCCAGACAAGACGGATCCCTTTTCATTTGAAGGACCTGAAATAGTTGATTGTGATGGGTAAGGAAATCTTGAAATTCAACAACTAGTCAGTTTTTCAGTTGTTTTTTTTTTTTTTTTCCCCCTGGACTGTGATAATAATTAATGAAGATAAAATAAAGATTTTGCTGACTTAAAAACTAGGAGTGATGTAAGGAAGGTGATCTTAGCCTCAACCTGCATAGGTATGTGTCTCTGTGTTTAGTGTGTGTTTTTATTCTTGTGTCTTTCAAGTTACATGGATTATTAAGGAGGTAAGAAGCCTTTTGGTTCCAGATGACTGGATGAATTCATTTTAGTTTTATTACGTACTCCTGGACTTTTGCTCATCAGCAGTTTTAATTCCAGCAGTACTTTTGAATCTGGCAGGAGGTGGTCATACGTATGATCTGTTCTCTCAGCCTGGGACGTGTTGGCCATGTATTTTGGTCTTGATAGTCTTGGCTGTGCACTTCCAAACAAAGTCAGGATGCAGCCTCCTTGGCTTCCTGTTGCTTTTTATTTTTGCAGAGACGTGTTTTTGTGACATTTCATTCAGATTACTTATCAAACACATGACTTTGACCTGTAGGCTGAGATGTCTAGGGGCACCTAAGGAATACTGTGACACTGTGCTTTGCTTAGTTGGTTTTTTTTTTTTTTACCCCTCCCATTAAAAGAGATCTGACTGTCACTCATTCTTTGCTATCTATGGTTTTGAGTAAAACTGTACGTGCATGGAGAATGACTGTTAGTTGAGATGAGTATCAGTTTGTACAGCAGTGGAAAGGAGCTAAAAGTTTGTTCTTTCTAGCTAGCTGCATCTGACTGCCAAGTCAATCTGAGCACTGTTCTTTGGAGAGTTAAAATGTGCCTCTTGTTGGCCACAGTTCATGGTGCACTTATTTTTAGAGCAACTGGTCACTTCTTGACCTGCAATAAAGGTACACAACTTACTGTTTCCTGCTGGCCAGGATGTTGGAAGAAACATTCTTAACTGTTGAGGTGTTCTAGATTACCTGAATCACATCCTCAGTTATAAAACCCAAGTAATTAGGCCAAAGAGGTCTTAAAGCCTGGGTGGTTTGGAGGACAGTGATTATTCTGAGAAAACAAGGTATTCAGCTTTTTCATTAAGGGAAATACTTTTTATATATTTATCCAGTATGTGCATTGTCTCTAGCACTGTGAAGCACTCTAAATATCTCAGTCAAGTAGATTGAGTCACCTGTGTGTGTAGCTTTGACTAGGAAATTAGAATCTATTGTTGCTTTGATGCTTGTTGTTTCAGTGCTTAGTTCCTTACCCACTGATATCTTGTATTAAAGTGCTGTTCCCCACGTGTTGACTTTAGGTGCACTATTGACTGGAAGAAGGGAAAGAATGTTACAGTTAAAACAATCAAGAAGAAACAGAAGCACAAGGGTCGAGGCACAGTTCGGACAATTACTAAACAAGTACCTAACGATTCTTTTTTTAACTTCTTCAGCCCAATAAAGGGTAAGCCTGGAAATTAAGGATTTAGGATTCTTACAATATGCTGTGCATTTTGTAGATAAACACAGCTTAAGTCTGCAAACTGTTTGGTTTGTTCTGCTGCGCTGTATGCTTCTTACTGGGGGAAGACAGCAGGTCATTTTGGGTTGTTCTGTGTAATTTGACAACTAGGTGTGCTGTATAAATGGGATTTCTTGTGTGCAGAGTCTCTTGTCGAATCTCCTAAAGGAGTTGACTTCCTTTACCACAGGATGGCTCCCTGCATCAATTTGAGGCTTTCAGCTTGTGAAGAGCTCTCTTCTAATTCTGGTTGCAGTTCCAGCATAAAGGTTTCACTGCAACCTTTGTGTTAAGCATCAGAATGTTCTGCAGGTTCTCCTGTGATTAATTACAGTGATCCACGATGCTCCACATTGTGCCTTCCTAATTTTCCTGTTTGATTTTAATGCTACATGTATACTTAAGTATTTAAAGCAATTTGGATGTATTCTAGGAACGTGCTCTCTTTCAGGCATCTCCCACTGTATTCTTTTTCAAATTTAGATGGAAGAAGCAGATTACAAGCAGAATAGAACTGAACAAAATCAATATTAGGACCTGTGATTCAGCTGTGGGCTTTTACAAAATACTTGCCCCTTCTAAATCCCATTGCAAATCCCTGTTTGTGCAGCAATGAAACAAGTGTTAAGTGTTCCCAAAGTTGGTTTATTTAGTACAGAAATATCCTTTAACTTAATTTTTTTTTCTTACATGAACTGTTATGTAGATGCTGTTTTGAGAAAGGGATAGTGATTAGTTAACCTCATGATGATTTTATATTGGGTTTTTAATTATGTAAAGGATATACTGTGTAGCCATGTAAGAAATATCAAAGCTATGATATCTGTTGGCTGTTAATACTACATTTTCAACTTGAGAACAGACAGAACCAAATTATACATTTTGCAGTAAGTTCACAGTACCTGTGGCACTTGCATGAAGAATGGAAACCTGTGGGATTTTCTGTTAGTTATAAACAAAATGATAACAAACAAAACAATAGGAGTCCTGTTCCTTAATTCTGTGCAGCCTACTTGTAACTGTGTTTTGATCATGTCTGTCCTGGTTGCAGCATCAAGCCTTTTCTCACAGTACTTTGCCAACTCCTCATGATGCGTCAGCCTACTGGGGAGGATCTGAGTTTGGGGGGAAGAAGATTTATGGTGCTTTAGAAAAATAAAGCTGCTGTAATCTCAACACTTGGGCAGAAATGAGCAGTGTTGCTATTTGAGAGGGAAAATACAATCTGTGTGCATTTGTAGAAAGGTTATTTCCCATGCAGAGATCTTTGATGTTGATGGTAGCTTTGGTGCTTTATTATGGCATACAAGGTGCAGTTTGTGGGGTTGATTTTCAAAATGGATCTGAATTGTCTTAAAGGTTATAATAGTTAGCTTTTGAAGTCGTCTTTAATCACACCATTATTTCCTGGTGTGAGAAAGTGTATTTGTACTGTATTTTGTCATCTGGAATATTGAAGAGGGCTAGACTATGCAAAAGTGCTTGTATTTACAGCCTTTTTTTTTCCTTTGCAGTATCTGGTGATGGGGAGTCATTGGTAAGTTCACGCTTCTGAAATGGTAGCATTGCTTTGCCATATCTTTGCTACGCATCTTGATATCAACTATTCAGATTCTTTAATTGAGTTTTGTTATTTTGCTTTTGCTGACGTTGAACTTCACCTTGATGAAATGAAAGATGCTGTTGCTTTATTGGAGTAATTCTGTGATATTTTGCTGTTGCATGTCTTGCAGATAGAGTATGTCTGTGACTGTCACTGTTGGGAAAAGTCATTTACTTTTTCTAATCACTCAGCTGGTAACCAGCTCTTTACAATTCTGAGGTAGTCTGAACAATGTGTCAGGACCAGCAAAGTCAGTGTGAGCTTTTATTTAATGGAATGTTGTTTTAGCAGTAACCTTATACAGACAAAGAACACTTCTAAGTGGCAGTTCTGAGAATCTGGATTTAGACTCAGTATTTTTTTTTCTGTTGCAGTTAAATACTGGTGACTGGAAGGTTGATGTTGACAGTGAAGTGATGTTTCTCAAACCTGTAATGTTTTTCTTCTAAAAAAAAAAAAAGTGCTAGAACAAAAATATTTCACACTGGTTTGCTTTGCAGGATGAAGATTCAGAGTTCACTTTAGCTGCAGACTTTGAAATTGGGCACTTCTTCCGTGAAAGGATAGTCCCACGTGCTGTGCTTTATTTCACAGGGGAAGCTATAGAGGATGATGATAATGTATGTATGGCATCAGCATTTTGTTTATTAGTCACTGTGTACATAGAAATAGTCTCTCACTTCTGTGATTTGTCTGGTATGTAGTATTATGGGAGAATAACAACAAATCTGAGGAAGTTGCTGTTGCTTGGGAGTAGGAAAGAAGCATTCCGTTTATTGTAAGCTCTCAATTCTTGTTTCTGGAAGAAGCTCAGCTTCAGATATTGCATTTCAATATAGTAGACCTGTTACTACAGAAGTTTTTATGCAAATATTAGCAGATCTCATTAGATCTTCTTGGTTTTGTTTTTCAGTTTGAAGAAGGTGAAGAAGGTGAAGAGGAGGTGAGATGCATACTACATCTTCTATAGATAACTAATAACTTACTGTATTCCAGTTTCTGAAGCTGTGTAGGATATTCTTTCCAAAGAGTTCAGCACAAGGAGTTCAGCATTCCTGTACTGTAAGGTCTATGTATGCTTCTTGTCTTCCAAAAAAAAATCATCCAGATTTTTTTGGTATTTTGAGAGCTACTTTGACACCAGTCAGAAATAACTAAACTGAAGCATTTTTTTGAGTGCTGCATGATAAAAGACATCTCAGCATCATCTTAAAATATCTATTATTTAAGCAGTAGTAGAACTTGTTTTACAGCTGTTAGTTGTCATAAGCCTTGAGACTTGTCATTGCTTAACACAAGGTTAAAAAGGAAGAGGAAACAACTACTTGGATTAATGGTTTAATTTAGAGTAAGAGTTCTGTTCTATTAAGGCTTGTGGTCCATTTACTGTGATGTTAAATGAATACAAGCATCCCGTGAAAGGCTTTGCACAAAACCAGTGAATACACTGATATATTTGACAGGTAATAATGTTTTTATTTTACTATTTGTGTGGGGTTTTTTGCTGATTGGTTAAAGGAGCATACCTGAACGTTGTGAAGATCACCAGAGTAGGATTAATCAACAGTGATAGCACTGGTGATCTAATGCAAGCTGACAGCCTTCAGCATGCAGTTGCTTTTCTCCTGTTGTTGTAAGTTACAATCCCAATTCTGGGATGTTGAAGGTTAACTGTGTTGGTTGTGTTGTTTTTTTTTAAGCTGGATCTTGTTACAATTATCCATGTTTTCAGTCTGTCCCAAGTGCCAGGTTAATGTTGGGGTAGTGATACTTGGCTATAGGCGTGTGTGCAGCAGCACACAAATACTGCAAAATCCTGCGCAGGAATGCTGAACTTAGCCACAGTGTATAAGCTCTCTGGGAGGAGGTCAAGAGAAAGAATAAACTTAGACACAAATGCTGCTTATCAGAACTGCAGAATTCCAAGTAATGCATCAAATGAGATGTCAGATATTGCTAGGAGTCTGCAGCAGCTTAGGAGAAAATTTACCCTAAGTCTCGCTGGATCTTATGAATCTGTTTTAAATCTTTTTACAAGATGTTGCTTAAAGATTTCTGAGGATGCTGAATTCTTTTAACCTAGCCCAACTAGTTTTAATGTTGACAACTGAAACATCTGGCATACAATGGTAAATTCACTTGCTATTTTGTGGTTTTTTTTCCTCCATTGCAAAAAGTTGCACTTTTAACCTGTTTTAATTTCTGTTAGTTTATCTCTATTTTGTCATAGGAGTTGGAGGGGGAAGAGGAGGGAGAAGAAGAGGAAGATGCAGAGAGTGATCCTAAGGTAAACAGTTCAGTGTGTTTAAGCATCATACAGGCCATAATTAAAAACCATAATTAAGCTTGCAGCAATTTGTGAAAATATAAATCAAGCAAAAACTCCTGGCTAGCTCCTGACTGTATTGTTTTCATCTTCCACAGTACTCAAATTCCTTTTAAGTGAAAAATGTAATGTTTGGATAAATATAAATTAAGAATGATGATGATTTTTTCTGGTCTCCCAAACCTGCAACAAAAGAAAGATAACTTCTTAACTTTGTCCCTTTAGTTCTTAGTGCTACCTCTGTGTAACAAGTATCTCTCTTCCTCTAGGAAGGTCTTATTGCAAATATTTTTCTGTGGCTGAACTTCAACTTAGAGTTGGTCTGACAAGTCTCAGCTAGCTCATTTACTTATATTCTTTGTTCAGAATTATTCTTTTTTATTCTAATGGCTGCAGGTTAGATGGCACGTGTCTGTCTGCACTCAGCTAGAAATCAAAAAGTTAGTTCCCAACTTTTAACTTTAAACTTGATGAGAGCTGGTTTAAAATTCAGCCAGAGGGGTAGTGCTCCTTCTGATAGGTATTTTTCAATCCTTCCGTCATATTAAAGCTGAAACTTAGCTTTAGTAAAGCTGGGACAGTGATATACTTCAATGCATTTAGTTCTTAAAACATCAGCTTTTAATCTTTTTTTTTTTTTTAAAGGCACAGATGAAAAAGTGCTTGATCTTTGGATGAAAGTCTTAAAGCAGCCTAACGCAGCACTCTTGTGACTTACATACATCATATTGCTAGTAAATGCTTATTGTCACCATATCAAGAATTGAACTTATTTTTCATGGACAAGAAGTCTGTATTGTGGGAAGACTGTAGGATGACAGGAATGTTCTTGCTCTGTTCTGAAGGATCAAAATGCAGTAGTGTACCTATAGCGAGAGAATTTAGACAACTGAGGAACAAAATGTGAGTTCTGAGTCAATATATATTCATGCTAAAAAAGACACAATGGAGAAAGTGTGAAATCTGGCATTCTATAGCAAGGACTTTTGAAATACCTTGGAAGGTTGTAGTTGTTACCTCCTGTATTATTTTGTACATTTCACTTTTCACTCATGCTGACAGTTCCTTTCAATTTTTTCCCATTCAGGTGTAATTTAAGTCTGTTTATCATTCATACATTTCTAGGTAAGGTGGAATTCCATTCATACCTAACTTCCAAGAGTCCCATTGTAGCCATGCAATGTAGTTTGTTTGCTAGTTTTTGTTTTGTTATTTCTTTGTATGGGTTAAAGAAAGGGGGGATTGGAAACTAGCTTTTATTAGTAACTTGGAATAATAGAAATAAATGCTTACAGAGATGAATGCCTTTAAATCATAAGTAGATTTTTCAGAATGATCTCCTTGCCTTCCTGGCACAACTTGTGTTTTGCCTTTGTATCAGACAAACTGTGTATACTAGACTGAAGATAAAAGATACTGAGACTTGTCAGACTTCATTTTTCCCTGTTTCTGATTTCATGTTGCATCTCTTTACTGTTTCTAGTGTACTTGCAAATTCTTACATATCTCCTCTGCTCTCCTTGAGAACTCTTGTAAGTCACTGACTGACTTGATATGTCCTTTCCAGCATCCATATTTTTACTGTTTGACAGATTCAGTCAGTCATTCTGAAGAGACCTTTTCTTCAGTGCTTGTGATTCCAAACAGGTTTTGTTCTCTTGCTCATTTGTCTCTTTTATTTAAAAGAAGTTTCTTCAGTTCTGTCTTGTCATCTTTCACGTATCTTCTCATGCCTCATATGCAACACTACCTGCAGCAGGTTCAATGCTTCTTTCCTAGTATGTTAGGCTTGTATGTTTCTTTTTAATTGCTTATGAGAAACTATATTCTTTCCATCTCCACTCAAGTATTGCCCTTCTTTGCTGTTGTTCAGTTCAGCTGTTATTTTTATTTACACTCTGTGCTTTTCAAGCCAGCCACACTGCCTCAGCATACTTGCACTGTGTGTTCACCTGCTGTAGCAGAGTATCAGAGCCTCGTTTGTCATGTCAGCTTATATGGCGTCCTGCTGCCATCTTGCACAGCTATTTTCCCTGACTACAGTTAAAAATTGTTAGCTGCTGGCTTTAGTTTTCCAAGTAAAAATAGAATTCTGGGTTTGCCTTTTAAGGATGGTGCCCCAATCCTGTTTTCCATTGCTGCTTATGTTCACTGTGTTAACTGGGCCTGTCTCTCTCCATCCCTTGCCCTTCTTTGCCTCTCAGTCCATCCATCCCTGCAACTGTTATCTAGAGTAGCTTTCATTTTCACATACACCAAAGTAATGGTTCTTCAGTCTATTTTTGTTTGGATCCAGTTTTTCCTCATCAGTCGTTCCCGTGTAACCTCCTTTATTGTTGTGCTTCATTTGCTAGATAAATGTCAACACTCTTCTCTTTGCTTTGTCAACTCTTTGTCCTTCCTCCCTCACAATCCTGTCAGATTTGAGTACATTTGAGGTGTTCAGTTAGGACCAGGTCAGTATCATCTGTTACACAAAGGACTTACTCTCTGCTATGTTTAAGTTGTGGCTTTGGAAGACTGAGTAGTCATATAAGTGGAAGTAGCTTCAAAAGATTTTTTGACTAGTATATTATCTTGATAAGCTGCATTATTCTGTGTGCTTGCATGCCCTGTTCCTTTAACTGCCTTTATTTAACATTACTGACTCTGTGCTTGAATAGAGAAGTAGTTAATTGGGTAATTTAGAGCACTGGTATGATCTAAAAATCTGCTGCTGGGTGGTATGAGACCACTCATACACTGGTGCATTTTAGTCTGTCTTCTCAGAACAGCAGCAGAGAGACTTGTTCTGAAAACAAATGTGTTGCTTACCTTTGTAGCATTTTCTCTGAGGAGAAAACCTCTGTGGAGGTTAGCTATGAATTTACCTACTGTGCATGCATTTGATGTCCTGGCTTTCTTTTCAAGGACATAAAGAAAAGGAGTAAAGAGTAAAGGAGTAAAAATTAGCTCAAGGACTCCAAACTGGAGTTTATTTCATGCTAAAACAGTTGAAACTTTGAAAGGCTTTTTTTCTGCTGAGCTAGAAGATCATCAGCTTTAGTGCCTACTGTCTGTGTTGATTCCACTGTTGTTGGCAGCAAGATATGTTTGGGAGTCAGAGGAGATATTGACAAGCTGCCTGGCTGCTTTAGCAGATGAAAGCTTCCATTACATTCAGAGGGACCTCGACAGGCTGGAGGGCTGGGCTCGGGTGAACCTAATGAGGTTCAACACGGCAAAGTGCAAGGTTTTGCATTTGGGCAGGAAGAACCCCAGGCCCCCGTACAGGCTGGGAGGAGTGGGCCTTGAGAGCAGCTCGGCAGAGAAGGACCTGGGGGTCCTGATGGACGAGAGACTTAACATGAGCCAGCAGTGCGCTCTGGCAGCTCGAAAGGCAAATGGGATCCTGGGCTCCATCAGGAGAGGGGTGGTCAGCAGGGACAGGGAGGTGATTGTCCCTCTCTACTCGGCTCTTGTGAGGCCCCACCTGGAGTACTGTGTCCAGGTGTGGAGCCCTCAGTACAAGAAAGACATAGAGATCTTGGAAAGGGTCCAGAGGAGGGCGACTAAGATGATCAGGGGGCTGGAGCACCTCCCCTATGAGGACAGGCTGAGGGAGTTGGGCTTGTTCAGCCTGGAGAAGAGAAGGCTGCGGGGTGACCTCATTGCAGCCTATCAATACCTGAAGGGAACCTACACCCAGGAGGGGAGTAAACTCTTCAGAAGGGCTGACAACAGCAGGACTAGGGGAAATGGATCCAAGTTGAAGGAGGAAAGATTTAGGTTGGATGTTAGGGGGAAGTTCTTCACAAGGAGAGTAGTTAGGCCCTGGAACGGGCTGCCCAGGGAGGTTGTGGATGCCCCGTCCTTGGACGTGTTCAAGGCCAGGTTGGACGGGGTCCTGGGCAACCTGATCTGAATGTGTACGTTTGGTGGCCCTGCTAGGCAGGGGGGTTGGAACTACATGATCCTTGAGGTCCCTTCCAACCTGGGTGATTCTGTGATTACACCAGAATATGTAAAAGTAAGGAGAGTGAAAGCTTGATTGTTCTTTGATTCAGCTAGAATATGCCCTGCCTAATATGTTGAAGATGAATAGAAATATGGGTTGTTTTTGTTTTAAGTAATGATATCACGTGAAATAAAGATGCAGCTTGAAAGCAACATATATTAATTCACTGAGGTAAATGACATGGCTGCTTTGCTGTGGAAGCAATTGTGTAGAGAAGTCTACAACTTCAGACCTGCTTTTCTTCACTATTTCAGCCCTCAGATCCCCCCAAAAATAACTCGTGAAACTTTCTCATGAAATTTGGTGCTTGTCTTCTCTCCATAAGCAGTTAGTGCAGTTTAGCTGATATGATGGCTGATGTCTGAAGAAGTGGTCTGTACCTGGGCATGTTTCTTGTGTTGATCTCCAGATAATCAGATTCCTGAAGAATCAGAAGAAAAATGCTTAGATGCCCATTCAAGCAAAAGAGCAGTGTTATAAATAAAAGGGACAAAAGTTTTACATTGATTTGTTAGCAGAGGAGGAATAAAAACTAGTACATTTGAAAGTAGGTGGGAGTCTCACTTCAGTAGCTTATATATCTCCATTGGAACAGTTTCTCAAACTGGAATGAAAGGCTCAGTAGTTGAAACTGCTGCTTACACTTCATAAATAAAATGAAATATTTGAAAGATGTTAAAATTAAAAAAAAAAACAAACAAAAAAAAAAAACACCATTCATTTGAACTGAAGTCATTGCACAAGACTTGGATAGGTAATATCTTTATGACAGTAAGAATTCTTACGTGTCTGTGTAGCAGTGGTAATGAACTTCAGCACATTTAATGCTATATTTACTTTAAAATAATTCCTTCTCATCTTTGCCAGTTCTGATCTTGTTGTAGTCTTCATTGCCTGGCTTGAATTGACCAGTATTTTTAAGATACCTTGGGAAGTTAATTTAAAGACAGTGCAAGTGGAAATCTTGCTACAGTGGGGGAAATAGAGCAGGGTTCATACAAGACTGGTAAATGGACTTTGGTAGTACCTGGCTGTCCAAATGTTATCAGCAACCTGGGCATCATAGGAAGAGCAAGCTCAAACTCATGGCTTTGCCTGTGAGAGCATGGATGCATTATTTCAGTCACAAGAGCCTGGGCCTGGATCTTCAGAGCTCCATTACAGGCCAAAAAGGAAAGTGTTGGCTTTTGTGTGCCTGGTGGGACAGCTGTGACTTGAAGAAAGTGTAGTCATTACCTTTGCTTGTGCACCTTACTGCTTCACCCTGAGCTGACTGAGTGTGAGGCATCATGGAGCTCGTGTACTGGCTTGCTCAGCCAGTTGGTGCTACTGAAATGGTAGAAGAATGATAATGCTGGAACGTAGATCTTAGATGCTATCTTGCTGCTTGTGCCCTGCTTAAACACTTGATAAGCATTGCTAAGATAGTTTATAACGTTCCTAGCTTACAGCTGACAGCATATCTGTCAACATTTTTTCTTGAAAGTCTCTTAACAACTGGCATGTATGTGAGAGCCTTTTTAAACTGTACTTTTTTTTTTTCTGTTTGTGAGTAATAATCAACACTGAAAGGTCCTTAAGAAGGAACTTTTGAAGTCCGTGTAATTCAGAATCTAATAACATATCTAAATGCTTACAAAAATAAAGATGAGAATGAAGAAATTTATTAGCAATTATAAGAGTTTTGGTTGACTGTTAAAATTTGGCCAGAATGGCTGCAATGGTCAACCTTATAACAATATATAATGTTGTGTAAACATGTCTCTCTTCTTAAGAGGGATTTCATGCGGTGTTTAGTCCTGGCTCAGTGAGAATGAGTTTGTGTTACTTGGGAACCCAGGAAGATGAGAGAGTGCAAAGCTGAAGTTAGCCAGATGTGCTGGGGGGGAGGGAACCACAAGAAAGAAGTCTGGAACATCTCTGGTGTACCTGTAAAAGACAAAAATTGGCTGTATTTCATGGAAATGTTACTGCTATAATTCAGTCAGTGAAGGGAAAAGTAGTTAGGTTTAGCACAGCAAATGGGCAAATGTCCTGAGAAGGAATTTTAGTACACTGCTGCTTCTTCCAACTAGGCAGAAATCTTCAGTTCTTTTAGCTCTTGGTCACTTGATGCGTAATTAACCCTTGCATGCCTACTTCTTCTGCAATGTATAAGCTCCTCCAGGACAGTTAACAAGAAACATCTTGTTTTGAAGTCTGTGGTATTCAAGGTGTCATGTTTTATAGCTGTTTTTTTTTTATACTAGAATTCAGAAACTTTTGGTGACTGTTATTTTGTTTATAGTAAACCATAAGAACAGTCAAGGGAGAAGCAGGCAGCTCTGGAAAAAGTCTTCTGCTTTGTAAGAGCACTGATTTACTACAACAACAAAAAAAGCAAGATGTACAGTGTAAAACGTGAAGTTCTTAGCTGTTTGAGTACTTGTTCTCTTTCCCAAGTACACACTTCCTTTTGCCAGAGGGGAAATTGATTTACTCTCTAATGAAGGTGTTTCTACTTTTGCATACTCAATTAACATATGGACTTCTTGCCTGGTGTTTAACTTGTTGAATAGTTACCTGCTGGTGGTGCAGAACCCAGAAGAAACCAGCACATTAATTACAGTTTTATCACCTGAACAAAAAAAGGGCAAGGCTATCAAGTAAAAACTCAGTCATGCTGCAAAATAAGCAGCTCGACTTCACTGCTTGCCTCCCTCCTCCAAGTCGGTGAGGGAGATGGCAGTTTATTGCTGAATAGTTTAATATGAACTGAAAGTCATACTGAGCCTCTGGTTGGGGAGGAATAGGAAATGATTTGCTTTCTGGTTTGTTTGAACCTTGGCCTGCTGGATGGAGTTAAGCGAATGCAAATGTAGATTAAAAAATAGTAGGAAGTATTAAGCAGTTATGGGGGGAGGGGAAAAAGAAAATGACTGCTATTGAGACCTTTATGATCTAACCTGAGTTTACATATAACTTTTCTTGTATGTTAATGATCTGTAGTTAGTTTAAAGCCATCTACTCCAGTTACTTTATTCATTGAAGTGCTTTATTGCGTGCTGTTTTGTTTTCTAACTTTTCTTCTTTTTCCATTTAAACAGAAAGATTCCAGCCAACCTGCTGAATGCAAACAACAGTAATAAGGAAATACCACTTCAAAGTGATATTTGAACAACATGTAACAAATATTTGGATACCTGGCCTGCAGTTCAGGATACTTCATCGCTGCAGCACAATCTTATTAACAATGCTTAAAATTAATTTGTTTTAAAATGCATGATTTTCACTAACTTTTCTTTATTGCTTAACATGTACAGTGGCAATTTCAATGCATTGGGAAATAAGAGGTTTAAATAAAGCACACTCTACAGCCGTTGGTACACTGTAGCTTAGTATGTCAGTAGGCCTTTAGGGCCTTTTACCCTATGCATAGGGGAATAGTCCAGACTACCAAGTGAAGATTCTCCATTTTCTTGTTAACCTTGAAAATTGTGGAGTAGCAATGTGCTGAGAAGCTAAAGTGAATGGATTACATGTATGGTAGCTGAAACAGAGCAATATGAACTTTTTGCTAGTTCCCTCCCCCCCCCTTTTTTTTTTTTTAATGTCTCTTGCAACCTACAAATCAAACTAGTGCTTGAGCAGCTTTAAATGTCATATTTATTATCTCATTAAAACCAATTGAATTGAAGTAATTTTACTTCATGGAAGGGGTGTCATATTTGAGACTTAGTTGTTCATCTTACTATTTATTTATTCATGTTTGTAAGTACTTTGACAGAATTAGTGCTTTTTAATAGTTTTTAATATACTTGAAAATATTCTTCCTGTTTTGCATAAAATATGGGTACTTGTAAAACAGTTTTTTTAAATTGGTTTCAATGTAGTAGCTTAAACAGAAGAAATGAACTTACATCAGAATGACAACTCTTCTGGATGGAGATGAAAACATAAAGGCCAAACTGTTGCTGTTGATGGAAGTGGGTTGCAGCCAAAGAACCAGACAAGTTCCAGTAGTCTTATCGCTTAGTGTCCAGCATGGAAAGACCTTACACTCCGAACACAGAAGCTTAATGAAATTCAATTCAATAAATCTGAAGTTTTGGTGTCTTACTTGCAACACTGAAATTATTTCATTCCACAATTTGTTTTATTTAAAGCTCTGAAGTCTTCAGAACTACTTCTTGTTGTGCGGCACTTCAGGTACATGTTTCTAGTTTCAGCATCCATTGCCAACCTCTGGCAGCAATTGAATAGCAGCTGTATCAACACTGTGACCAGGCATGTAGAGTGCTCCAGCCTTACCTTACACATTTGTAACTTAATACGGTGTTTTCAATTTGTACAGAATAGATAGAATATTCTATTAAAGTTGTGAAACATTAATTTTGGTGCCTGTCTGGTCCGTAATGCTTCTAAGGCTCATTGAACTTCCCTTCTTTTTTCTGTAGTTAGTTCTGAAGTCTGTAATAAGGGCATGCCACCTCTTTGGTCTAACACAGTTCTTGAATGAGTGAGCATGCAGAAAAAAGCTACAGGAAAGTAGCCTACCTAAAAACTGCATTATAGAGTTCTTCAATATGGAGCAGAACAGACGCCTGGCATGGGGGGAGTGCAGAGAAAAGCTACAAAAGGCACAAGCCTGGTGTAGCTGTATGGCTGTCAGGAACAGGAATAATTGGAGTCTGCATGCCTGCAAGCTGCCTAATGGTGTTAGTGATGATAGGGGCATCACATAGTTATTTGACTGCTTGTCAAATATATTTATACATAAATAGAAGAAATTGAATGATACTCCTTTATGGCAGCACAAGTGTACTTTCTACTACATGGTTAAAGAGGAGTGCTGCTACTGGAGATAAACATCTGCATATTAGCACACTCAGGTAATTTATGTGCATGAATCCTTAAAGGCTAGCTTTAATTTTGAGAAAACGGGAAATTCCGGAACGCAGAGAGTGAATGTGCCAGCATTGAGGAGGAGCAAATGAGATGAGTGGGTAATGAGGCTGACGAGCAAGATGGGAAAGCAGTGGGAAAGCTGAGCTGGGCTTGGTTAAAGCAGCATCAATGCCAGTTGGGACAGCCTAACAGGGAGCTGATCTTGTCAGAGCCAGGCTCTGCCTTACCATTACTGATCTATCTGATAATGATGAGTGCTTAAAAAGCTCTCATCTGTTTTCAGGTCGTTATTTATAGACGTAAACTACAGCTGAAAAGGAAAAAAAAGAAGGAGAAAAAAAAAAAAGACTCTGTGTTTTCTGCAGACTGCCCGAAGCCAAATAAATGGTCAGGTCTTACGCAAAATCAAAGCAGGAAGTTGGAAAAATGGTGAGGTGATACCTACAAAAGTGAGCCTCCATCCATGCCTGCTAACCATTGCAGCAACTCGACAGAGGAAACAGGTTCAGCCTGTGGGAGCATGCTGGGTTGACTTGGTCTGAGTTTCTGCAGCTTCCGAGCCAAGGAAAGAAATGACTCTCGAGGAAGAAAGCCTTGAAGGCACCGTATGGGCAGCCGGGGTTGTGGTTTCTCAGGGGGCTTTGGCACAGGTTTAGGGTCTGTGGGACCTCGTGGCCGAGTGATGCTGTCTTCCAGGCCGATTTCAGTGAGTTCAGTTATCTGGATTTGACTGCCACCTGGGTAGGCTTTGTGGTAGCTGGAAGAATTAAAATGGGCTTTGCAAGTTTCCACTCTCCTTACAAAACAAGCTTTTCCTGTTCTAAAATAAAGGAGACAATAAATTAATTCTCAGGGAAATATAGCCCTGATGGCAGCTCAGACCAGCGCTCTCTCCCGCAGGAAGCTGGCTCAGCATGGCCAGAGAACACGCAGGAAGAGGTCAGGCTGGTTGTGGCACAAGGAAATCGCTTCTTCCTTGTGAATTTGGTGATTCAGAAGGTGAGCTTGAGATGTCAGACATGCTCCAGCTGCCTGAAGTTACCCCACGTTAGCACATAACCTTATGAACTCATCTGTGCTTTTTTCTCAGCTTGATCCTTTTGGGAAATGATTACAGTTCGGTGAGCTAGGAGGCAGCCCTTCCAGCTGAGCCTATAAACACAAATTGTGGGCTAGGAGAGATGTGAGGCTCGTTTCCCCACCACGTTACGTTTCCCTCAGCCTTGGGATTGCTGAACGTTGCCTTGGTGCCATGGCCCTGGACGCGCAGCCGCTGGAGGACGTGAAGTTGGCCTCCTGCAGATCATCTCAACAAGCTGCTGCAAATGGCAGTGCTTTCTGTAAGCCATTGAAAAGACAAAAACCACAAAGCTTTGCCGTCTGTTCTTCACTCTGCCTCTTCTGATGGATCGGTCTCTATGATTTCTGAAACACAGCCGGAGAGGTGCAGTTTCCTGGCATCTGCCCAGCTCTGTTGCCACGGCTGTGACCCGTGAGCAGAGGTGCTGCTTTCCCAGACAGCGTGGTCACACCACCCGCAGCGGGCAAGGCCCTTTCCTCATGTGCTCACACCATGTCCTAAATACCTCCCTCCTCTCGTGGGCCGTCAGCCGCTCAGGTCTGACAAGCGTTCAAAGCAAGGATCTAAATACCTGAATGAACCCCTCCAAGGCTGTGCGCTGTTAATGAAGCATCCTGTGAATGAAGGCTGAGCTGTTCGCCAAGTGCCAGCGTTGCCTGCAGACCGGTCCCTTCTCTGCCTGTTCACCTCGCCCTTACACAAGCGAGCTGCTCCACCCAGCCGCCCCGCTCTTGCACAAGCCTCATTACCCGCCGGGTTTTACCGTGGGAATCCAGACACCAACCCAGGTGAATGAAACCCGGTGAGCGCTGGCTCCCATTGCCAGCCCACACCAACCTTCCTGCTATCACCCTGCCAAAAGCCCAAATCCTGACAGTGAGTTTTCCCCTCTGAAAAGGGTGGTCTGCAGCAATGCTGTCCTCCTGCTGCTCACCCCTTCTCTGCCCCCAGCACCCACGGATTGAGCATTGCCGATACCAGAGCTTCAAGGGCTGAAAGGGAAGCGGGATGGAAAGGAATGTGCTCATTATGCAACGTGACCCAAAGGAAAATAATATGTGTGATAATATTTTGCATTTGCGTAGGGCAGAAACTAAACAGAATGGCACAACTCCGGAAAGGACCATTGGTCTCTACTCCTTGTATGACCATCCTACAAAGCAAAACGAAGTCTTTAGCAGTAAGGCTGATGAGGCAAAGGCAGAGGCTGCCCAGGGAGGTGGTGGATGCCCCATTCCTGGAGACATTCAAAGTCAGGCAGGACGGGGCTCTGAGCACCTAATCTAGTGTAGGTGCCACTGCTCATTGCAGGGAATTGGACCTTAAGGATCCCTTCCAATTCAAACAACCCTATGATTCTCCAGAATGCAGCTGTTGCACACTCGCCTAACTTTTAGGGGGAAAAGAAGTGTTCACTGCTGCGTTTCAGCCTTATTGGCCAACAGAGGGAAGTTCACACTTGCAGGCAAAATCCTGAGGTCAGGAGAGCAGGAGCACAAGTTGGCCACGTGCACCCATCCACCAGCATGCAGCCACTGCGTCGGGGAAAACCAGCGTGTGGGCTGAGGGAAAGGCTGCAAGATGTTCTCCCCTCCCTCTCTTTTTTTTTTTTAATTTCACCCAATTATGTAGTCTTCCTTCTTCCTTTTCACGCTCCTGGCTTAAGGCGCATTTGAAAGTCTTTGATATGCCTGGACAGAAAGAGGAGGGGTGGGTGCAGAATTAGTGTCAGTGCCACGAACAGTGAAAACACCTCAAGTGGGAGATGGGCTATAACTTGTTGGGAGAGGCAGAAAGGTCGCACGGCGCTGCTGTGCACGAGTGAATAGTTCAAGGCATTTTGATGCAGAGAAAAACCAATTAAGATATAACCACTGCTGACATTCCCCTGAGTCGTTTCATCTCTCACCGCTTCAAAAAAGCAAGGAAAAACAAATTACGTCCTTTCAATCCCAGATTTATATAGGATGAATTGTTGCTTGGTCTATGAAAAGATCAAAAAGGAGATCTTTGAAAGAAAGATCGCCTACAAAGGGTGCTGGACTATTATCATACACACATACAAAAAAGGTTAATAAGCACAGTTCAGGTCAAAATGTAGACAAGTGCAGTGTGTGCAATGAAGTGTGAATGAGGGCTGCTTTCTCAGGCATTTCACAGCTGGCAGTAGGAGGGCAAAGCACGGCGCTGGGGCTTCAGCTCTGTATCTAAAATTGCAAGATTGGTGGAGCTCAGTGGGCTGCCAAGTGTTGGGGCTGCCGGATGGATGGGAGCTCCTGCCTGAGCAAAAGGGGTGGTGGAGGCAGGGGACAGGGCTGGGACACTGTGTCACCTCCTGCTGTGGGCTCTGGAGGAGGCCCCTCTGCAGAGGTGCCCCACTTCTTTGGGCACTGAGCCGGACTGCTCAGCAAGGTGACATTCCTAACACTGAGCAGGGTGGGGATCGCTGCTTGGGCTTTGCTGTCCGTGGCTTTGGAGCATCCCTCCTGCATCTGCAGAGACAGGAGGGGCACATAGATAATGATGAGAAGGTGAGGCCAATCGGCCTTTCTCCTCGACCACCCGGAGCAGCTTTCAAAGCAAGCCCCATTGAAGCCGTGGGGTTGAGGAGAAGCAAACAGACGCCGTAATTGCGCTGCGCACTGTCTCATCTCCGCGGCGAGTTGCAAAATGTGCCGCCTACCTCCCTCGT
Source organism: Tympanuchus pallidicinctus (assembly GCF_026119805.1). NCBI lineage: Eukaryota > Metazoa > Chordata > Aves > Galliformes > Phasianidae > Tympanuchus > Tympanuchus pallidicinctus. The sequence continues at coordinate 12,477,526 of NW_026294747.1, forward strand.
CAGCCAGCTTTAATTGGCTTTAATGAAGAGGTAATTATGTGATTTCAATTTTTAATTAAAGGGGGCGGTGGGGTGGGGAGGGGGGCCGGCCTCCTGCGAGCGTGGCCCCGCGGCGATGCCAGGGAGCGTGGTGGGTGTTGGGGGGCTCCACCCAGCCCTGCTCAAGGGGTGCGGGGGGAGCGGATGGGAGCTGGCTGCCTCTGGACACGCCACCGGGGCTTTCGGATCCAGCCCTGGTGCCCCAGGCGAGCCATGGTGTCGGAGGCAGAACATCAAAGGGGCAGCGAACGGCTGAGGGGAAAAAAAAAAGCCAACCAAAAATCCCTGCAGAGCCAAACCGATGCCTCCCCACACACGGCACAGCCCAGAAACATCTGGGTGAAACGCGGGCTGGCTGCTGCTAGGGGAGGAGCTGCAGGCCCGCAGCAACAGGCTCCCATGATGCCCACGCATCTCTCTCTGCCTCACACCATGCCATCAGAGGTCTTGCACCCCAATGACAGCCCTGCAGCCCTCCCTCCCTGGGTCTTGCAACCCAGGTCTCTTCTTCTTCCTGCAACTGGAGCTGCCTCAAGCAGCAGCACAACTAACCCCGTGGCCAAGCGTATCCCCCCATCTTGATTTTGGGGTTTTTCTTGCACATACTCTCTCTACTGGTGATTTCCAGGCTGGTGGCTCCCCAGCACAGAGCTGGGGATGGTCACGCATGGAAAAGCGAAAAATAAAATGGGAGGAGGGAAAGGAAAGAGAGTAAAAAGGAATGGAAACGAGGTCCAAGGTCTCTCTGCATTTTCTGTGCAATGATTGATTCAGTTGCTTGGCAAATATAGCTGGGCCACATCGCAGGCTGCACTTGGGAGGGCTGAGTCACACTGTGCTGCTTGCCCAGCTCCGTGCCCGATGGGCCAGAGTGCTTCCTTGGGCCAAGAAGTGAAACCTGATCTTTTTTTTTTTCTATCTTTCTTTTTTTTTTTTCAAACAAAGCCTGAACGGAAGCAACGTGCGAGAGCTGGGCCAGATCCAGCAGCCTCCACCCTCAGAGGGGTGGGGCAGATAAAAGCTCTCTGGCTTTCCTCTCCACATGTCACTGCCTCCCACAAAGCTCATCATCAGCCCCATACCCCCATTTCCTATTGATTGCAGCCTCAGTGCTCACCCTCAATTTGCTATGGTGGAGGGGCCAATGGATTTGGCATCCTGCACCCCACAGCTTGCCGATCTCCTGGGCGTCACCCAAGGAAACAGCCATCTGCATCCTCATCCTGGTGCCCCTCTTGGAATACCCAATGTTCTCACCCCTTGTGGCCACCACAATGATTTGACAGGTCCCAGGCTCCTACGGTGGTGCCCTCTGAGTGTGTTCACAAAAATAAAGTGTTTCTGGGAGAAGACATGGCGTAGGAATGTTCCCAGTTCTGGAAGTCGTATTGAGGGTGAAGGTGCTGCTAAATAAAGGGATCTTTTCTTGGGATAAAACAACCTCTCCCTCGGTGGTGCCACTATGGTGTGGCTGCAGTGACTCAGTGGGCACACATTGCGTGGGAAGGCATTTCTCCTCCATGGCAACAAAACATCCAGTGTAGGGATCTGCTGGAGAGGATTACCTTTTCCTGAATAATTGTGACATAATTGCCAATTGAGGAGGCTATGTGGGGCTGTAATAAAAAGTCCCGGAGGAAGGAGAAGCAGTGAGTGGAAATAAGTGGCAAGTAGAGGTTGAAGTCCCTGAAAAAAGGGGATTTCTGGCAGTAGGTGTGACCCTTCCAAGCCTCTGAAGGGTGAGTGAAGGAGAAGCAGCTGAGTCACGACAGATAAAGGACAGGCTCCTTCTCTTATCAGCTACGGGTGTGCAGGCAGGGCTGGGCTGAGGGCTTGTCACTCTGCAAAGAAATGTGCTCATGGGATGGCCAGTCCCTAACGCCTAGTGCCAGGGACACCGTGCTGGAACCAACCTGTCTAGCCAAAGCCCTGTGGAACACCAGTTTTTCTTGGCATCGACAAAGCACAGCCCTTGCTGCTGATTGCTGGCAGAGCCACGAGCCGCATGGTGCTAATTGATGGGTGGTTAAATGAATCCTGGATGGCAGAGCTCCACCAAGCACCTGTGGCCATCATCATGCGTGGGAGATGATGCTCGTCAAGAAGGGAAGACCAGGATTAGGGACTGAGCCATTCTGGCAGTGGCAGGTGGTGTAGAAAGGGGGAAGGAAAGAGATGGGCACACTGAAAGCAGGCACTTCTCCTCCTGCCTCTGAGCAGCTCTGCTCGGGGTCTTGAGAGTTTGGCTGTGAAGCCTGCTGCCCTGGGCTGGTGGGGTTAGTGTCAGGAGCTTCATCCTTGTTTGGCACTATTTCTGACAAATGAATGATTTGCTCTCTCAGTTACTCCTTTCTGGCTACCTCTAAGCAGGACAAGCAAACACACATATTTGTGGAGGGGTGCCCAGGCTCAGTCCATGCCCAGAACACCTTGTCCTACCCATGCTGGTACTTGCATCAAGAGCCACGACATTTTAGCCCCGTATCCACATGGCCACCCGCACCCTGCCGCAGCCTTCGCCACTGCTGATGCAAGCCTGAGTGTTCATTTCTGGCGAAGGTTGTCCAATTATGGGAAATCCGTCCAGTTCTGTGACTTTGACTCTTGCCCCATTAAAGCTGAAGGAATGCCTGAGTCATCCCAACGCCTGCCAAGAGCCTTAACTCCTTTTTCTCCACCCGGAGTTTCCTTCCCAGCTCCGAGGCTCGGCAGCCAGTGGGACCGGCGTGTTGCTATTGCTCTCTGATCTGAATAGCAGCTCAGTAGTTGCAATCTTCAATAATAACAACAGTGACTTAATAATGTCAGCAACATAATTAATAACCATAACAATTCAATTAATTGTTGAATATTAAAGCCAAGGGATTTGCAAGCATTTTATTCCTACTGCAGGAACCCCCTCTGGTTACAGCGCCTCTGGAAAAGCTTGGATTAAACCCACTGCAGGGTGGGTAATGCTAGCTCAGTTCTACTCTGTGAGTGCTGCCCTACAGGAAACCTCTTTTAAAGGAAGCTGGTAACTGGGGGTTAATGGCTAGGCTTTTAATGACATTTGGCCCAGTGAGTCGGAGCACTCAGAGGACCAGCATTAAGAGTTTTTTAGGCCATTGCACAGTGTGTGCGTTTAAAGCTGGTCTAAGGTGTCACTTTCTGGACCAGGTGGTCCCATCCCACCCACCCAACCCAGGCTACAGTTTCCCACCCATGACACAGCTGCGTGAAGTGAGAGCTGTGTAGAGCAAAATGCTGTAATCACAGCTCACCACTGCTTTCTGCAGCCCCCAGCACTGAGCCCACCCCAGCACAGCCCCAGACCCGGTGCTGTGACATGCCCTGAGCTACCTCCTGCAAATATTTGTCAAGGTGGAGCCGGGTGTTCAAACATGAGAGGATCTGAGTAACCGACAGGAAGAGAAGACAGATCCAGCTTTCACAAGGTAGCTCCATCAGAAGCTATTAGCTGGGGCGGTGGGAAGCCAGCAGGCTACGCAGCTGGGGCAGGTGAGCTTTGGGAAAGTCAAACAAAGTCAGGGAAAGTACATATCACTGATATTCCTTTTTCTTTTTCTCCCATGGTTCAAGTTGCTCAGAGAAGCTGTTGGTGCCCCTGCCTTGGAGGTGCTGAAGGCCAGGTTGGATGGTGCAGCCTGATGTGGTGGGGGACAGCCCTGCTCTTGGCAATGGGTTGGAATTGGGTGGGCTTTAAGGTCCCTACCAACCCAAGCCATTCTGTGATTCTATGATTTTCATGAAGCTACTAAAGCTGATGCATAGAGAGCATATGTAAATATATATATGAGAAAGAGAGATAGCTGGCAGCAATGTGCTTGAGAATTTGGTTTGGGATCAATCCTCAGCCTGGCTGGAGATGGGAAATAATCCAAATCTTGGCAGTAACAGCACCTCACCATCCTCCCCCCGCCTCGCATTTGCTGATGTTTTGGTCAGGCGATCTGGCAACTGATCTCAGTGTTTACCCGTAAAGTTTACTCACTGCTGATTTAAAAAAAAAAAGAAAAAAGCCAAAAACGGAGCAAAGTGAAAAGCACGGCCGGGATGATGCACTGAGCACAGAAGCTCAGTCCCTGAGTGGGACAGCTGGGAGGGGACTTGGGGCACACACTGCACTAGGATGTGACGTGTGGTGGCGGTGAGGACGTCTCACTCGCACACAGCCGTTGACGTTGGCCCTGCTGAACGGCCCCAGGAGCACGTCCCACCCTTCCTCATCTCCGCTGTGAGGTTTGCAGCCATGTTTATCATGTCCATATGACCTCAGCGTGTTGGTGGGGGCTGTGGGTGGCACTGCAGGGACCTACAAGGAAACGGGACACACTCAGGGTTGTGTCAGCACCTTTGCTTGGCCGTTACCCCATCCCTAGAGGTGTTCGAGGCCAGATTGGATGGGGGCCTGGGCAGCCTCATCTAGTATTAAATGGGGAGGTTGGTGGCCCTGCATGTGGCAGGGGGGTTGGAGATTCATGATCCTTGAGGTCCCTTCCAACCCTGGCCATTCTGCGATTCTGTGATCGAGCTCGGCATGTTTGCAGTTATCTCTACACCAGAGAATAAACTTGCAATACACTACAAATTGTGTCATCTCTGACAGGATGTCCTTTTCCTCCCAGCTTAATGTGCTCACACATACGGAAGCACTGATGTGCAGCTAACTCCTCTCCTTGCAAATTAGGGCCAGAGGATGGCCTTGAGAGAGCCAGTGACACTCACAGCTGTTGGCCGATGCCACCCATAGGATTTCCAACGAGAAGCATCTCTACAAACAGATAAAAAAAGGCAAAGATGACTCAAAGCAACCTTAATGGCTGCAGAAAAGGGGCATGGTGCCTGGAGCAGTGACCTACAATTCACTCTATTGCTGCAAGGCCTGGCTCCTCATGGTCTCCAGTAAATACTATCACTGCAGCACAGCAGGGTAAAAAAAGGTGAGCTGGCAGCATGATGGGAAGCTGCAGCCTACTGGCACCATGTGGGACCACCACAGACTTCATGTGCAGAGAGCACATCAACATCGATCAAGGCTGAGGTCTCCGACATTTATTACCGTTGCTGCACAATAAAGATTGCCCAAATATTTACGCTACCAGGATGGGTTTTGGGAATGTCCCGTGTTGTTAAAATCATGAGATGTAGTCCAAAGCATCTCCTGGGCTCACTGAGTGACCAAATGTCCAGAGCACTCCAGTAAACATGGTGTATCTCAGGGCAAGCCACCAGTGCTCCCTCATCCTCAACCATTTTGGCTCTCATTGAAAGAGAAGCACTGGCTCACAGCCCGTCCCATGGCAGCCAGGGCTGTGTGCTAACCTACTGGCACAGGTTAATATCTGAAAGTATTCAGGTCCCACATGGGATAAGACCCATGGATATGAGCACTGTGTAGTGGGATCCATGCAATATGATCAGTGCTCAAGAGACCGAGAAACGTGAGCCTCTTTTTTATCATTTGTTGCTTTTGTACTCAGACTAAACACCAGCATGATGTCCAGGCGTGCAGAATGTGTTCCACCAGGGTCACAGAATCATGCAGTCATTAAGTTTGGAAAAGACCACTAAGGACACCAAGTCCAACCCCCCAACCCATCCCCACCATGCCCACTGAGCCACAGCCCTCAGTGCCACGGTTCTTGAACAGCTCCAGGGACAGTGACTCCACCTCTGGAGGTGTGCCAGTGCCTCACCACTTTTTTTGAGATGAAACTTTCCTTAATATCCAACCTGAATCTCCCCTGATGCAACTTGAGGCCATGACCCCTCATCCTATCTCTAGTAAACCAGTGTGTCACGGGCGGTGAGACAACTTCAGGGCAGAAGCAAACACAGCCACACATCTGTAACTGCTGTATTGACCCAACATGCCCGTGTGGGTTCAGTGCTCCTGCCCTTGTATGGTGCAGCACTGGGAGCCTGGTGAAGGACGGGCTTCCTGGAGATGACTCCTTCTGCCCCCGGCCCCTCGCAATGCTTTCATGACTGTGTGCAGCAGTTTACAGCACACGGCGGCAACACACTGAGTCAGTGGGATGAAACATGTTCAAGCTGCTTTGGAAAAAGGAGCCTTAGTCAGATAAATATTAGTAAATTGAGCAACTGGGGCTACGTGATATTGCTGATTAATACATGGCTTGCGTACAGCATGAAGAACTCTCGCAGATTGAGGAAAGATGCTTCCGCTGCTGCCCTTGTTTAAGTTAGCCCCGAACCAGCTGAAAAGCTCCAGCCCTGCTGCATTTCATTTTATGTAATCATTAAACAAACAGCCTTGGTGGCCTCCATCTGTCTTGTTGAGACCTTCCCAAGTGAGGTGCCCCAGGACAAAAGCATCTGCCCCTGCCTCGCCCAGCTCTGCCCTGAGACCTGAGATGCTGTGCCCGGGTCACAGGCTGGGAGCTGATGGCACCGTTTGGACCAGCAAGTTTGTGAGGGTGAAGGATGATAACAAAGCATAACCCTAAATTTCTTAGTGTACTTGAGGAATACTCACATGACATTATATACACGTATATATATGTATGAAGGAATATTAAAATGTGAAAAAAAATGAAAAGAAAAAAAAAAAAGGAAAAACATATGTGAAAAGCATGACAAGATGCTGTTCCTCACTTCTGTTTCTCCAGTCCCACACTGCCAGTTTGCAGCTATTCTGTGTGTTGCTCTTTTTAATCCAGGATTTCAAGGGACCTGGTGCTCACTAATCTATTGCCATGGGTGCCTGTGGGGACAGCCTCCCTCTGACACAAACAATGAAACTCGGAAGGCAGCAGTTTATGAGGCGAGAGCGTATGTTTCCCCATTACTAATCGACTTCAGCTGGCAGGATTACAACCTCAAGCCTGTAAGCAGGCTTTTCTTCTCCTACAGATGTCAGGTTTAAAGGAAAGGAAATCATTATGATAAAAAAAAAAAAAGTCATATGGCCTCAATTCTTCACTTCCTGCTGCAGAGGAGTAATGCTGGCTGAATCTGTGGTCCTTGCCCAGCACAGACCCATCACAGGGGCTGCACACACTGCTAGGATCACAGCAGCTAAATAGCAACGGGAAAAATAACATTACAGCAGTGGAAAGGCTGATAGCATGCAGGGTGTGAGCAAGGGGTGATGTGTCTGGTGGAAGCCCCGCATCTCCGGGGGGAAATGCTGGGCTGGGCTGGGCTGGGCTGAATGCATCACTACCACCCGCTGGAGACACCATTGCAGGGTGCGTGAGCAGCTGCAGAGGAGATAAATCACCATCTCCTCATTCAAAAAAACACATTTTTCATTTTTCTTGGCCCTGGTTGCAGTGTTCTTCACAGACCCACCCATGTAGCTGCTGTGCTGTCACCATGACCCATGTAACTAAGGCAACCCGCTTCTGCTATCGGGAGGATACACAAACCCAAAAACCTGAAACGATGAGCAAAAGCCCAGTTGTGGAGCATGCACTGCACCACGACACATAGCAACAGGGCCTCTCGTGGGCTGGGAGAGGGAAACTGTAAAGGGAGGTGGCAGGCACCCTGCTGGACTCTGCAGGTGGGAGATGGATGTGGATGCTGCTTCAGTTCTGTTTTATTCTAGTAAGGGACACCCACGTGTAGTCAAACTGTGCTTGGGAACATCACGCTTCTCCTAGATTCCGGTGCCAAGAGCTGTTAACTCCTGGTCAATTCCTCACCCAATTCATTAACTCATATTATTTTAAAGGCAATGCAGACACTTTTCTTCTTTTCCTAAGCTGAGCTGCCTGGTTTGAGGGCAGTTGATGTCACCATTGCTTTGCTTTAAGACCATTTCTGTGCAACTTTTGCACGGCCACAATGCAAATGACAGCAAATTATGGTATGTTAATGCACTGGGCTTTTCTTTTCTGTGGTTATCCGTGTAGCAAGCCCAATGTATGTAGAAGGAAGGAGAATTCTTATAATGGACATACAATGAAAACCAGAACTGGTGCTGCAAGAACCCATTTTTTATCTACACTTTTTGAGCGTTCTTTTTTCCCCCCATGCTGAGACACACTGATGGCTGTGGCAACAAAGGTTCTGTGCTCCCCATGGCTCGGTGCAGATCACCCTGATGAAAGCCAAAGCAGGAAGACGAACCCCAAAGGGGGCTGCTGACCCCCACCTGCAGGTGTGAGCCTCACTGAAAAGCAGATTTTGCTTTGCTCCGGACCGTTTGAAGCAAGGTGTACACAGACATGCTACGTCCTGTAGCTTTCCAGACCGGGGGCCTTCCTGCAGCTGTTTCTTGTAGCTCTCCTTTTTTCCTGCCAGATTGCTGTGTTTGAAGTGGTGTCCCATTTCCTGTGCACAAAGACCCTTCCCCGCTGCATTTTGGAGCCCTTTTTAGAATGATATAATAATAATAACAGTAATAATAATGAAAACTCAACTTAGGCTCTGTCTCTGGTCCTACCTGCTTCAGATCCCTTATTCTTATGGAATCTCTTGGGCAGGAATTTTGACATTTCAGTGGCCAGAGTATTTGTCCAGACAGTGTCAATCTGGACCATTCCTTTGGCAAGGAAAAGCTAAATCTTGCTAAAGTTAGATAAATTGCTGCTGCTGGCTATCGTGCTGGATCAGGGTGTTGTAAAGAGTGGCAAAATCAGTGTGGCACAGAGGAAGGGATGCCAGTGCTGCTGGGTGCCACCTCTTGATGCTGTTGCTTTCCCCAATGGCCCCTTGGCGGTGTGCAATGGTCAGACCCTACGAAATGATGGAACTGAGACTGGGAAGAGGGAGTGGGTCAAGAGGGAGAAAATGGGGTAAACAGAGTGATTGCAGGGGACAGTGAGAACGATAAGGGTGGGCAGTGCTGCTGCAGAGCTGTGTAGGTGGGCTACCCCAAGGAGAAGGTGAGGGAAGGCTTCGTGGTGATGCTGCATGGATGTGGAGCTGAAGTGAACGCGCTTGGCCAGGACCCACATTAGAGGCTGGGGTCCAAACCAGGCTTCTGGGGGCTTCTGGGGAGGGGGGGAGATGGCACTGGGACTGGGCGTGCTTTGGAGAGGAGACGAGCTGCAAGGTGGGGTCCGTCATAGCCACCCCATCCCCACCACGGAAACACACAGACACGAGGGTACGGCGAGGCTGGCGTCCCACGCAGCATTACAGATCGGGCTCCGCTCTCAGTGGGTCCCATCCCGGCGGGGCGGAGCGGAGCACACCGCGGCCGGAGGCGGGCGAGAGGCGGAGCGGCGAGGGGGCGGCGGGCGGACTCCCGGGGGAGGCACCGGAAGGCGCCCGGCGCTGAATCATTGCAATAAATTGGTCCCGGCGAGGCCGGGCTCAGTCATTGCCGCTCGAGACGCAGTGGGAGCAACGCAGCCCGGGGAGCTGGAGCCGGGAGGGAGCGAGGGAAGGACGGAAGGAAGGGACGAGGGAAGGAACGAGGGAGAGAGGATGAAGATGCAAGCCGAGGTGATCCGCGAGGGCGAGCTAGAGAAGCGGAGCGACAGCCTTTTCCAGCTGTGGAAGAAGAAGCTGGTAGTGCTCACCAAGGACAGCCTCAGCCTTTTCCCCGACGGGCACAAGCGGGCCAAGGGCAAGGAGCTGGGCTTCGGCTCCATCCTCAAGGTGGACTGCGTGGAGCGCACGGGCAAATACATCTACTTCACCATTGTCACCAAAGACCGCAAGGAGATTGACTTTCGGTGCCCGGACCAGAGCTGCTGGAACGCCTCCATCACCATGGCTCTCATCGACTTCCAGAACAAGAGGGCCATCCAGGACTTCAAGAGCCGTCAGGAGATGGAGCAGGCAGCGGGCACCCAGGAGCGGCGACTGGCCCGGGCGCCCTGAGCCCCCAGGTGAGCTCACACCCCCATTCCTCCCCCTCTAACAAACCCACAGAGATACCTCTAACTCCTGCACAACAATCCTTACCTATGTATCCCCTACACACCGTGCTTTGGGTGCCACAGCGAGGTAGTGGGGCTCCCACGGCCGCTCCTCGTGTTTCCCAGCGCAGAGCCGGGTGCGGCACCCTGAGCGCAGCGTGTGCTGTGCCTGCAGCTCTTGTGCCCAGCTCCTGGGGCTCGCTCCCCCTTCCCGAACCCCGTGCTGGGAATCCGAGTGGGAGATGGGCACAGTGCTTGGAATGCTGAGCGGTAGGCAGACACGTGTCTGTGCCGGGGAGTTATCGGGGTAGGAAATGGCACTCAGCAGCGCTTTCCTTGCCGCACGCCCTATAGAGACGCCGCAGATGCCGCGATGAGTGCTGAGTGCTTCCTGTCCCTTCAGAGCCCTTTATTTTAATTCTTCCCCTGCCCTTTCATTTAACTAACCTGCTTCCTCTTGCTGCCTTCAGAGCGTACTGCTGGATGGTAAACCAGAGCAATTGTCTTGGTCTGAAAAGGGACAGGGTACCAATGAAGGAAAGCGCGGAAGATAGCTGGGAGCAGCTTGGTTTTCTCCAGGCCTGTGGAGGCTGCTGAGCAAAGAGCCCTGAGCTTTGCCTGAGACGCATTTTGAAAAAGAAAAAACCAAAGACTTTCATACGGGACTTCCAGCGAAGCGCCCACGTGCTTTGGGTGGCGCGGCTTCGCGAACGGTTCTCTTCTATTTATGAGACGCAAGGAAGATTCAACACTGACTGGTGGTGTTTGACACAATTTAAATTATTTGTAGTATCTATATTTGTATTTATTTTGATGAATGTCTTTCAGCAGTTATTGGTCTTAATATTGCTTTTGCATTAATATGTCCATTCCAAATAAATTACTTGAAATGTTCACTTTTTATTACTACACGTGGCGGTGCGGTGATTTTTGTGGGTGCTGTTTGTGGTGTGGGGGCTGTAAGGCAGCAGTGGCCTGGACGTGACTGTGGGGTGAAGAAGCCCCTGATAATCCATCTGCAGGGGGAGAGCATGGAGGAAAAACGCACTGAGGGCCAGGGAGGGAATGCAGGAGCCTTCTGTGTGCCCAATCAGGGCTTTTTTGGGATATTTTCCTGTATAGTTGAATAATGGCAGTTAAAGGAGGCACAAAATCTCCCTGTAACCATACCATGTTATGCCTGCTGGTGCCTGGCCCCAGCTCTAGATAATGATAGTGCCTAGGAATGAGTGAGGTGCTCTTTTCCTGCAGTCCAAGAAGCTGTGCTCTTTTGGAAAGGGGAATACAACCTGTTGAAGTTTTGTCTTGTGAGGCTCAATGCCTACTAACTGACCTGTACGCTCAAGAGCATCCAGCAGTGCTGAGCTCCACTGACAGGCAGGGTTGCAAAGTGCTCTCTGCAAATGCTTCAAGCTTGGTAATTCCCTTTGGGTAACTTTCCTGCTGCCACTATCAGTTAGTTCTTGCAGGAGACAGGAGGCAGCTGCAAGGTATTTAGTTATGAGCAGCCTGCGGTGAGAGCAGAAGGGGCTCAGTGTGGGGTTGTGCCTCCAGCACAAGAATGCCCGAGAACATACAACAACGTTCCTTTCTTTATTTCGGTGGAAAAACAGAAGTGGCAGCTTTCGAGAATTAGTGGCTTTTTGTCTCTCTCAGTGGGTTTTTGCTCTTTAAGAGATAAACAAACAAACCGAGATTGACAATGAGCTGCAAGTAGCCAAAGGAGGAGACTCCGTAGTGCTTGTACAGAATGACACCGAGGGTTGGGCCCACCGTCCTCGTCAGGGGCTGGACAGAGGCGCAGATCCCCAGCATGGTCCCTAGGAGAGATAGCAGAGATGTCAGGATGAGGGTTAGTAGCCTCCCTCTGCTGCGGTAGGAAGCAGCCTCAAACCATCAATGGGAGCCTTTGGCACTGGGAGATGCTCCTGAACCCATTGGGATGGGATGGGGTGAGGTGGAGTGGGATGGGGGCAGCTTTCAGGGACACTCTGAAGCCTTCCAAAGAAAAGCATGCAATTCTTTTCAATATCATAATTAGCAGCTGTGGGCAACTAAGGGTCCCAGCCCACCCAACCAGCTATTGCTATGTATTCTCTCTCATGGAGCAGAAAAATAGACACTTAGGAGTGTATCAGGAGCTAGAAAGGTCTAACTACATCTGTAAGAATAGCTAACTAAAAGCAGAAGAAGATTCTGAGCCCCTGTGAGATCACACAGCCTTGCAAATGGAGTGGATGTTTCCATTTGGATGGCAATGGGAGCCTTTCACCTGGCTTGGCCGGTTCTCCTTCCAGCAGAGCATGCATTTACATGGTGAACAGGAGGAAGGGAAGCACCTCCACTGGGGCAAGGGCAGGTTTTTCCACCAGGATGTCACACGGGATGCAGCCACGACTTTAGGCTTCTCACCATGCAGGCCAGAACTCCATTAGCCCACACTAAGTATGGGTAAGGAACTTAGGTCCTGCTTGGAAATGGTGTTCTCAGTCATTATTCTTACTACCAATTCTGAGCTATTGGCATCAATTTTTCACCAGTACATGACTGAATCACCACCTATGGCATTCAGGAGAGGGGAAAAGCTGTAGGAAAAGGTATGGATCCCAGTGTGCTACCTATATGGTGACCATGGAGAAATGATCCCAGCTTGGAGGGAGGACAGGCAGACATGGGTTGATGCCATACTGGCCTGCAACTGCTGCACTTCTGTCAAAAATGCTTAAAATACTTGTGCAGTGAGCCCAAACTGAGGGTGTAGGTGTGACATACAGAGAGGGAAGTCTCCCTGAAGAGCTGCCCAGCTCCTCCTGCACATGGGAACAGCGATGGGTGGGACCTCAGCCTGACCCTTTGCCAATGGGAACAATCCCACAACCACCAAACTTTCTGGGCAGGTTTTGCAATTATTTTTTTTCCCCTCTAGGTATTTGAATTAAACTAATTACTACGTGCAATTGCCAAACTGGCTCTCATGGTTGAGGAGGCACTTTTTTTTTTTTTTTTTTTGAGCTGAAATCCGTCCTCTTGAAAGGCTGGGCTCTCCTCAGCAGGCCTGTAACACATTGCTGAGAAAGATAATTTCTATTTAATGGGTTTAAATTAGATCCCTCGTGTCGGATGCCCCGGAGCTTTGAGACACTGTAAATCAGCCCTTGCTCCATTTCCAAGCAGCTCATGTGATGGATCCCAGTCAACTTCAGAACTTTAACAGTAACAAGTTATCACACCAGTAAAAAAGCCTCTCCTCTCCTCTCCTCTCTTCTCCTCTCTTCTCCTCTCTTCTCCTCTCTTCTCCTCTCCTCTCCTCTCCTCTCCTCTCCTCTCCTCTCCTCTCCTCTCCTCTCCTCTCCTCTCCTCTCCTCTCCTCTCCTCTCCTCTCCTCTCCTCTCCTCTCCTCTCCTCTCCTCTCCTCTCCTCTCCTCTCCTCTCCTCTCCTCTCCTCTCCTCTCCTCTCCTCTCCTCTCCTCTCCTCTCCTCTCCTCTCCTCTCGGGGATGGTGGCTGAGCCTCACTGCAGGCTCTTCTCCTAAGGCTTTGTGCCTGATGTGCAAATCAAATCACGAGATATAGGTCCAGGATGCTGCCCTGCTCTGCTTCCTCCCTGCCTCCATGCATAAAGCAGTAACAAGACCCCCATTCTCAGGGGACAAGGAGTGCTTGTGTGGCTGTGGGCCCGCCTTGGCTTGGGGCTGTGCTCCCACCAGCTCACACACCCAGTGGAGCAGCACACATGTGTGCCGTGCAACATTTTCCCTTCCTGCCTTTGAAGATGGGGAGGGAAAAAAATATCAAAGGGAAACGAATGAAATCATTTCACTCTGTTTCCTTCTGTGGAATTCATCAGCCTCTGTAGGAGTGGCCTTAAATGGGTCCTCCGCAGAGCCAGTTTCGGGTTGGCAGAGGAAGGAGCTTTAACTGCCGTCCCTTTGGAGCAGTACTCCTGTGCTGGAGTGTCATTGCATGGTGGCACTGCCCCCAGGGACACCCACGCCACAGCTGCTGCAGGGAGGCAGCTTGCAGGGCCACGGCTCTGCTGTGTCAGACATTCCTGTCCTGCTTGGGAACAGAGCCTCCTCCTTGGGGAACACCGAGAGGAGGAAGCATGTCGTAAGGATAAGGGGCAGGAAGGACCAATGAAGATGGATTTCCTCCAATGCTGCCATCCTCCATGCCAGCTGTGCCCCTCCTCATCATACCTGGTTTTGATCCAGGAGCACGTGGCACAGCATCAGCCTGGGATGGATGGGCACAATAGAGCCCATAACCTCCCAGTGACCCAAAATGTCCTCCTGCCACCCCATGGGCTGTCTCCATCCCGCCCATCTGCGTCCATCCCATCCTGTCGTAACAACATACGCAAGCGAGGACCAGGGTGAGGCAACTAAGCCCATTTTCCTCTCTGACTGAATTTCGCCTCTAGGCTGGCTTTAACAGCCGAGCAATGCTCCATTTTTCCTCACAAAGCCCCTTTGAGCAGAATCTGGATGAGTTCCAGCCTTGCTTCATGCCCTAGAGCCCCTTGGTGCCCTTCCTCCAACATTCCCCCTCCCTGATGAGTGCTACTCCAAGCCATGAAGCAGCAGATTTGCTCCCGGCACACCCCATCCCTTGCCTCCATGCAGACCCAGGGCTTCTCTCTCAGGTGGAAGCGCTGTGCCTTAACGCTGCGGGATCCCAGCATTCATAACAAAACCATAGAATCATTTGAGGTGAAAGGGACCTTTAAAAGTCATCTAGCCCAACTCCCCTGCCATGAAGGACAAGCAGAGGCAATCTTCAATTCTACAAATAAACTTCTGGAGTGACATTTAGAAAAGCTCTTCATCCAGAAGCATCTCCAAAGTGCTTTATAAACTTCATTAATGGACTCTAAATCTGATTCTCAGTACGATCCTGAAGCATGGAAGTATCTTTGTCGACTGAAGAAATACTGCATGTGTGAAGATTTGTGCCCCTGCGTACAGAGAAATGCAGTGACTGTTCACAGAAACATGGCCAAAGGGGAGAGAGGTAAAGCAGATGGCTTCGTGCTGAGTTAGGGATGATGGCACTGGACTCAGTGTCTGCTTTGTGAGGGAACTGCTCATGAAGAGCAATGCCTATTGGGTTGGGGACCTCACCTTGTGCAGGCCAAATGGTGCTGAAGGTGCCCAGTGCCTGGTGGCCCGGGAGCAAGACGCCTTCTCAGCATTGTTCAAACACCACTACCTGATGGACCCAAAGAAGGGAAAAAGACAAGTTTGATGACTGTGATGAGACTTACCAGTGTCAGAGGAGGGCACGGCCTTGGTGAGAATGCTGTCAGTGATGGTGCCCTGAACGTTAAAGGCAAACACCAGCGGCACCACGATGATGCAGTAATGCCATATGGTCTTCATCAGGGCCTAAGTGACAAGACACAGTGGAACACGGATCATTAGAGAACACAGAGAGCAGCTTTGCAGCAAGAAGCAATACAGAAAACTATCTTAAGTCAAATCTATGACTTTTAGGTAAATTGTGGGAGACACAACTGATTTGTGATGGTTCCATTTTGGCCATCTCAAGGTCTTCCATCCTTTTTCTTCTAGCGCTTTCCCCACATTTTCCTTTGATTCCCACCCTTTTATCACATTTCCCTTGTTTTCTTTGGTTTTCACTTATCTTCCCTTGTTTTCAACTCTTCACCATTGTTTTCATCTGTTTATCCATGTTTTTCCTTTTCTTCGTTTCCTATTTTCCATTGTTTTCCCCTATTTTCCCCTATTTTTCACTATTTTCAACTGTTTGCTCATTTTCCCATTTTCCTTTCTTTTTTTCCACTGTTTTCCCTTGCTTCCCCCCCTTTTCCCTTGTATCTAACTTTTTACCTTTGTATTACATGATCTTTCCTTGTTTTCTCTTGTATTTCTTTGCTTTCCCTGACTTTTTCTTTGCATTCCATTGTTTTTCCATTTTTTCCTTCTTTTCTGCTGTTTTCTCCTGTTTTCTGTTGTATTAGCTTTATTTTCACTGTTTACCACCGTTTTCTCCTATTTTCCACTGTTTTAACCTGTTTGCTCTTGTTTTCCCATTTTCTCTTCTTTCTCCACTGTTCTTCCTTGTTTTCCTCTCTTTTCCCTTGTATCAACCTGTTTACCCTTGCATTTCCCCCTTCACCATGGTCTTCCCTTGTTTTCTACGGTTTTCCCTGGATTTCTTTGCTTTCCCTGTTTTTTTTTCCTTTGCATTCTCTCATTTTTGCCTATTTCTTTTCCCTTCTTTTTTTCCTTCCTTTCCAATATTTTTCCACCATTTGTGTGCTGGGAATCATTCTAAGGATGCAGCACAAGGAGCAGCCCCTGCTCTGTAATCTAGCAGTATATTCTCCAGTACTGCCGTGGGTATTTTTAGTGTCTGGGAATTAGTGACATCCCCGCGCCCTCCCCCAGGACTCTGTCTCTTGTCCAAGTCCTAAGGAGACATTCTGCAGCAGATGCATGCAGTGTACTTCAGGAAGCCTCCATTACTTATACAAAACAGCCTAGAGAAGGCATTTCAGTTCATTATCATAAGTAATTAAAACCAAACTAAGCTTGTCAAAATAAATGAACCTGGAGCATTATGTAATACCATACCTTTGGGATTTCTAATCCTGTTCTTCTGCTTCCTTACTAATAAATTCATCAAATTCAGTAATCTGGAATAGGTCTTCCGGCCATGAGGCGCACATTAGCGAGCATAATTAGGGAGAGTAATGATTTTGTTATTGCACATATTCTTAGTGAAGACATCCCTCCAGCTGTTTAATACTTAAAACAAAAGTGGTGAGGATCCTCAGTGGCGGAGCTGGAGCGGCTCTCAGCCCTGCTGGTCAAATAAATAGATTTCTCTGGGGCATGAAAAGGAAACTCCTGCTTCCTTGCGAGTCTCTGCCCTCAGCCGCGTCTCAAGGTGTGTTATTGTGGCTGGAAAACAACTCAGTCACTGGCCAAGCCAGAACTTTCATTCTCTGGGGTTCTTGCTCATAAAATCTGGTCTGTGCCTCTTGGCTACAGAAGATGGAGCAGCCCAGAGCCATCGCTAACTAATGACTTGGAAATAGCGAGGTTTATTTCTAGTTCCCCTCTGGACTCGTACATGGCAAGGTTTCTCTCCTTGGAGGGGCACTTTACCTATGTTTTGCTTAAGAACTAGGAACTCCTGCTTAGGGAACTGAAGAACAAAGGCAGAGAAGCGGGTATTTGGTACATAAACATCCAGACAGGGAGAGAGTAAGTCCTAGTTAGGGCAAATGTCATTGCAGGACAACACAGCAGTGGTAGGAAAAAAAAAAAGGCAGTGATGATCCCCCTCCTTCTAAGAGCGTCCTCACGGGCTGGAGACTGAAGGAAATAGCCAGAAAGAGCAGACCCAGGGCTGAATGTCTTGGGAAATATCTTCTCGCTGCCTTAGGAGGATTGGGTCAGGTGAAGCGTACTATTGGTCACCCACCCTCAGCTGAGCAGAAATCAGCCTTCTCCACCAGTGCAGATTTGGGAGAATTGCCAAGGCAGGGAAGGCAGATCCTGCAGTTTCAGCAGCTGGGCTCAAAAGCCAGTGCCTGGGAACCAGAGGGCAGGAGGGAGGGAGGATGGGGCATAACTATGCCTTAGGACAAAGCAAAGGACTTCCGTCACATCCTTTATAAGGACTCTTTGCTCAGTGGGGCCAGCAGCTGCATCTGCCTATGAATAGCTCTCGTGGGACGTCATTGCTGACCCCTGTCCTCAGGCCGTGCTGTCAGGATGTCCACAGTCCTCCAGGCATGGTGTAATTGTCAGCTCTCAAACCAACAACTTCCCTTCCCCGCTTTCCCTTTTCTACACAGCCACATTGGCTTCATGTGTCCCTCCACCACTGGCTCTGTGGTGGAAAATGGGAATTACTCTTCCCAGATCATCCCATCCCTTGGGCAGCATTGTTGGTTGCTGCAGTGTTGCTGGTAGAGCTGCCCCTGTCAATGGGATTTCCCAGTTGACTTCTGAGCTGCTTCTCACCCATCCAAACACAAACGGTGATGGGTAACACCAAAACAGAGGAGCTAAGCTATTTCCTTGCTACCTACTTCCCCAAAAGCTCTAAGCTTGGAGGAATTAGTAAAACAAAGCCAAAAAGATGAGACAACATCCTCAGCTGTCTCAGGGTATAGCACAACCGCAGTGGTTTTCCTCCTCATAATCTGCATTTACTTTCTGGGCAGTTCAGGAAATGGGGCCACTCGAGGACGGAAGGCAGGACCTCTGTGCAAATCCAGTGACTCAGGACGGATGCATGGGTTTCTGTGCGGGATTATTGCTCTGTAATCCCTGCAGCTATTACTCACACAGCTCCTTATCGTTGTCAAATGCTGTGTGTTTGCAGAGGCCCAGCTCGGCCGGCTCCCCCCAAGCACAGCTTGGCAAAGCCATGGTGGCACTGCCAGTGACAAGTAGGCTCTTTGCCCACCTGCAAACCATGATGGAGGAATGCTCCTTGGATGACTTCTCAGCAAATCTTACCATGCCCAGCCCCACGCCAGCGAAGATGAAGATGCTAAGCTTGAGCAGGGTCTGCTCCGTGCAAAGGCTTGTGAGTTTTCCAATCACTAGGCCTTGGACAACCTGAGGAAGAAGCGCATAGGCAGCGTCAGTCCTGCTTATATTGATGGAAACAAGCTAAGAGTGCAAATAAAAAAGAGAAAATGCATTGTTTCCTTGCTTTCCTGGGAAGAGAAAAAGGGACTTTACTGTTGCATTTAATGACTTGAAGACATTCACCATGATTTTGAACATTTTATATCTTAGTGATAAGTCAGATGATGATCTCTCTACTGAGTGATGCTTGCATGAGCTTTTCGTCACTGCTCAATCAACAGTGTTGACTGAAACTACTTAAAGGCACCTGTTGATAAAACTGAATTTTTTAACTTGAGATTTTCCTTGTGAAATCACTTGGTGAGATCTTCCAAAGCAGAACCACACTACTGTAGGCAGAGGAGAACACCTCCTCTCCTGGACCTTCTCTTGCCATTATTTTACACTGTAACTACACAAATTGAGCAGTTCATCATTTTATACAGGAAACAAGAATTACAGAGATGCTAATATCCAGACGCAGCAATGCAAGCAGGCACAAGAGATGGGGAACTGGTTTTGCAGATTTTAAGCAAAAACCAGGGGAGAGGAGGTGGAAAGGAGGAGTAAAAATGTAAATCCCAAGGAGTATTTGTCTTTTACATAGCTTTGGAGAGCAGCCTAAAGAAAAACTTGGTGCTCAGATTTGACTTGGACCACTACTATGCCACACTCAGTCTTACTGTGTTAATCCTAAGGGAGGAACCCAAAATCCACCAAAGGGAAACTGGTGCAAAATAAATAAGGAAGGAAGTTATTAAAAAGAAATGTTAATTTATGGCTAACTGTCCGGAAGAAAAAAGAAAACAGAGTATAAATACTAAAACAAGAAAAATGGTAAAAAGCAAATAGCAACAGAGTGAAAATATAATAAAGTTGACTTAAAGAGCAATAGGTACCATTTGAATATTTCTTCCACAAGCTACAACTTAATGAAAAATCTCACAACGAACCCCTTAGTTTTCCCTCAGAACACAAGCAAATTTTGACACGAGGACACATCTGCCATGCAGAAATTTGGGTTCCCAGAACATGCTTTTCCTGCTGTTCCCTGTTCCACCCTTGGGCAGGGCTGAGGAGCTCAGCTCATGTGTGTGACAGTGGCACGAGGCCCACATGGCTCTCCCAGGCTGTGCCACCCACCTGCTATGCTTGGGGACTGTACATTGTGAGGCTGGGACATGGATGGGGTGACCTGATTCATGTGGGACGCATGCCCTGCCATGGACATGGGCCAGGTGGGAGGAAGAGTATGCCAGCCCTGGTGGCTCCTACTCGATTCAGGTGGGTGGAGGAGGTGCTGAGTCACGCTTCATTAAGCTGAGAACTCACAAACGAAGCAGCATCATTAACATCTTGCAGCCTCTCAGTCCCTCCTGCCCAGGCTACACCAAGTCACAGGATGGGGCACAGCCCGCCCTCAGCGTGACTCCGCTTGGCGGTGGCATCACCCAAACGTGGCTTGGCTCTGCATCTCCAGAGGGAAGGTTTCTCAATTTGCCTGGGCTTGAACGGTACATTTAACTGGGATTCACCATGAGGTGCAGCCTGGGCCCTGCCCGTCCTTGAGTCACAGAGTATATCATCAAGGGAAGCCTATTCGGATCACCATGGGAGCGGCATGCATCAGCCCACGTCACTTGCTTTCAGGCCACACAACCATCCTTGGGCAATATGGACCCCAGCCTCCCGAATGCTTACTGGGCCCCCTCAGCTTTTGCTGCCCATTCCCAGTGTGGTTATACTGCCAATGTATCCATAAGCCACAAAGACCCATCACACTGAGTTTGGACTCTATTTACCTGCATCTGAATTTAGATGCTGGAAATAGTTCTGGTTGCTGGGCGCTCAGGAAACGTTTCCAGCCCCAGAAATGAGATCTGAAAACCCATCACCTCCAGCAGAGATCTTTCCTGACCCATGTATAGAATTACAGAATCATGGAATCAGGGCTGGAAAAGATCACTAAGATCACCTAGTCCAACCAAATAAGTTCCCTAAACCTGTAGAGAAAGATGAAGAGGAAGAAAAACCTAGAAAAGTGGGGATGCTGGAGAGAGTTCTGGGTTTTTTCCTTGCTTGCAGCCTCCACTTGGGCTCCCACAGGCTGTCCCTACTGCAGTTAATCGCAGGGATGGTGCTTGCTTTGTAACCTGACCTCCTTTGAAGTGCCGGGCAGAGATGGTGTACCTGGCTGGAATGTGTTCTGTCATCAATAAACAAAAAGGAGAGGAAATTGTTTGCAAGTGAAATAACAGGCACTGCCCGTGGCTGTGTACACATGTCGCAGGAAAAACCAACATATTTTTTCCCCTTCTCCTTCTGTCAAGGCAAATAAGTTCTCCTGATGAATGCAGAACAGCCAAATCTCCTTGTCTTTCTGCTGGCTTAGCCCTAGTGATTCCTTCCACTAGACTAGGTCAGATGCTCATGTAGAAAACTACCTCTGCTATCACCTCATCCAATAGAGCTCCTCTTCACCTGGGAGAGCCAATGTGCTGATATCAGCAACAACTCTCCTCAGTCCCTTACAGAGTGGAGGAGGTTTTTGCTGTTTGAAAGTTTGAGGTGTTAGTTTTTGACAGACCTTTCAGCAGAGCAGTTTCCCTGCTGCATGGGACCAGCATTCATCCCCAGGTAGTTATGTAGAAAAAATTTAAGTCCATAGAATCATAAAATCATTTGAATGGGGAGGGACCCTACAAACTATCTAGTCAAACTCCTCTGCAATTAACAGGGACACCTACACTAGATCAGGTGCTCAGAGCCCTCTCCAGCCTGAGTTTGCATGTCCCCAGGGATGGGACATCCACTATTTCTCTGGGCAACCAGTGGTTGACAGTATCTCACTGCCCTTATTGTTAAAAACGTCCTTACATCCAGTCTAAATCGTTCCTCCTTTAGTTTGAAACCATTTCCCCTTGTCCCGTCAAGCCCAGCAGATGTCTGGCTGGTCCTCCACATTCACCTCTGGTCAAGGGACAGGAGACTGTTCCTACAGACTCTTTCAGAAGCGCTCACTGAAAAAAGTAGAGGGCAGAGCCCAGCAACAAGACCTCTATTTCCAGCCTAGAAGTTCCCAGGGCCAAAGTGGTGCTGGATGGCAGAACCACAGTTGGGTACAGGTTGGGGAAGACCTGAGTGGGCACCAAACAGTGGGGACCTGTCCTGCTGGGCTGAAAGGGTTACAAAACCATGCGCTGGTCTGGGTGGAAGAAGGAGGAGGTTATTTTATGGAGACTGCAATGCCAGAAAGAACATGAGAAGTCATTCACGCCTTACAAGAACTGAAGGTGTTTGGGCTGCAAGGAGAGTAGATGGGGAGGGCCGAACTGCTGAGCCAGCACTTGGCCTCACAGGGCAGAGGCAGCGTGTGTTTTGCAAACTGCAGCCTAATCGCCTGCCTTCTCCCCACCTCCACCCCCCTGCACACATCTAAATCCTTCAAAGCAAGGAAACTGGAGAACTTTCTGTTTGTTGTTGCAAGGTCCTTTCACCGAGTGGGTTTTCCCCCCAGGCGAATCTGGCTGTAATTAAATCCCTAACTCTTTAATCATCCCTCTTGCTGCAGAGAGAAATAAAAAAGCAAGAGGGACAGGCTGGTGATAAGATGATAGGCAATGTAAATCTCTCCTCCAGGAATCTCTCTCATCTTTCCAGAATCGCTTGGTACAAACTTGTCCCTCCAGAAGCTGCATGGCTGGAGGTGGGGTTTGTACAACAATGCCTATTAAGCTCAGTAAACAGAACAGATGTCTTATGATTTCTCGGTCCTCAGGGTAATAAACACCTACCCCTTTGTCCCACCTTCAGTTTTTGTTTTGTGTGCTTTACGAAAAAAAAAATCCTTAAAGGAAAGTTCCTCCTGTCCATGCCTGGAAATCTGAGCATCAGATGTGACTTCATATTCTAACCAGGGACTGCAGGTATTCCCCTTGCCTAATCCTCTGGCAGCTTTTCCCAAACACAAGTACTACATCTGGAAGTCCTCCATGCCATTGCGTTCCCAACTCCAAGAAAAGATGGAGCTTAGGTCGGCTTCTGGCTATTATGCAGTTATTTTAAATGTTACGTGATTATGAAATTAATCATTCTCTGGAGGAAAAATGAATGACATCCCACACTCCCCCTAGGCACTCAATAAGAGGGAGATTTTGTCCGCACAGGCCCTGGGATCACAGCTCTGGAGGACAAAAGGCACTACATCCCTGATGGGCTCTCAGACCTCTCACTGGAGACCCTCTGGTGAACAGACAAAACTGCTTCAAACATATCACAAGCAAAGGGGATTTCTGCAGAGCAAGGCACTGCACTCCTCCTACTCCCTACCTTCCATCCTCATTTCATTGTTTCCCATGAGAAATCTCCTCCTGCCCACAGCCAGCTACACACTGTTGGGGTGCAGAGTGTGATTCACCCTCTCTGCTTTCTGCTTCTCCAGCACCATCCAACCTTCCCTTCCCCGGGTTGCTCCCAGCCTGTCCCATATCCTCTGCTATCAGAAGATGCTCTTTGCCTAACTGCAAATAGGTGCAGCTGATGGTTTCTCCCAGGTAATCGTTAAATAGATGCATAAGCTTGGGCCACTCAGGTCCCCCAGACCACCTTTTGGAAGTGAGATGCTCACAGATGTCCTCCATCTGCACAGAAGACAAAGCCCTCACCTTCCAAAGGGCAACTGCTTCTGTGCTGATCCCCCTACACAACAAGGACCTTGGGATACCCACGGCAAAGTTCTTGGGTTGCCTATCTGAAGGTAGACAGGCTGACTCAGTGCGATTCCACATCTGCTCTCTAGGCTCTCTGCAGTTGGCTTGAAGGGTGAGAAACTCAAATGCTGGCGATGCGTTGGCTGCCTCTCACTACAGTAGGTTAAATGAGGCTGAGAAGTTGAAAAATTAGGTTAAGCAATTGGAGTGTAACACCCCCAGGGCAGGAGAGGAAAGCAGGAATCACTGTCCCTGGAGATGTTAAAAAAACGTGGAGATGTGACCCTTAGGGACATGGCTCAATGGGAATGGTGGGAATGGGTTGGGATTGGACTGGATGATCTCGGTGGTCTATGATACTATGATTCTATGAAACCTGTGCAGCTCTTGAGCCCCTTGGTGGCATGTGCTGAGAGCAGGAGGCTGTGACTATGCCCTCCTGCCCTGCAGACCAGATCTGGGTGCTGCGTTCAATGTCCACAGGGATGTTTGGTGTAAACAGGATGCAGCTCACTCTTTATTTCCCCTTTTCACTTCTCCAACAGCCACACCTATCTTTAAAGGCCCTCAGATGTGGCCCATTTCCAGCTGCAGGAGGAAGGGGGCAAATGAGAAGGGGCTCAGAGCAATCTGGAGAAAACCTCCTGCAATATTCTACAGAAAGGCAAACTGAGGAATGAGAAATCAGAGCTGAGGATCAGCTTGATGAAATGCATTGAAAAGAACATTATATTTGTTATGAATAAAGCTATAATTTAGCAAGCGAAGTGGGGAAGCCAGTCAGCAGATACTAATCACATTCACCCACCTTGTCGGGTGGAATTTGCTTGCACCCTAATCTGCATTTTTATCTCCTGCAGTATCAGTGTGCTGCACAACAGAGACAAACACACCTGAAAGGCCAACTGAGGAGCGATAGAGGCTGCAGCCCTGGGGTGGGACAGAGCCACTGCAGTACATCTCCTGCATGCACCTCCCACCAGTGTGGTCGTAGCAGAAAGCACCCCTAAAACATCAGCTCAGCCACTGCCTTTGAGGCAGGCTGTTCCAACCAGAGCCCTGATCAGAAAGTCAGGACACAAACCTATGCCTGGACTACAAACCTCAAAGCACCACCCTGAAAAAGTGAATTTCCTTTGTAACTTACAACTGCTTCACTCCTGCATTTCTGAAGTCCAGAGCCACATGCTATTGAACAGAATGGACAGAAACTGCATGGCAAGATGAAAGTGAGCTGCCTGGCTGACAGCAGCCAATTTCTGTGCCAAACACCTGGGGCAAAGCCTCCCCAGTGAAGCAGATACTGCACCTGAGTCTGGAGGCACTGCTGGATCACATAGCGTGGCTATGGTATGGTTGGCACTATGGGATGAAACCCAACTCCTGGAACTGTGGGAAGGGCCAAGTCCCTGGCTTGCACTGACATCTGATTACTTGCTAGGGAGAAAAGTGAAGGCGGCCTTCCAGGACCGTGTCCATTTGTAGGGCTCATTGGCGCAGCACGCCAGGTAACCTTATCTACAGCAGTTTCAACCAAACAAAGCTGGGAAACAGCAGCACGAAGACAGACAGAAATCCCAGACCCAGCGGCACCATTCTGGCTCTATCGATCAACATAAAGCTGTCCCTTCCAGGTTGCACAAGGATCATTTCACCTTTGTTGCTATAATCACCCGTGATACCCAGCTTGAAACAACAACAACATAACCATGCAGAAATCCCCAATGTGATTTTCATGCAGACATATATCGTAGGGATCAGAGAATCACTAAGGTTGGAAAAGACCTTTAAGATCATCTAGTCCAACCATCAGATTCAACTGGTATATCTACATAAAGAGTTCTTAAAGTGCTCTCTACATTCAGAGGGGGAAAAAGACTTCAGAGGACAACTCCAAGGCTTGAATGCATCCTAGAGATCCTGGTCTAGGAGGTGGCACATGAAGACTAATGTAGAGCAGGCCTCCATGAGACCTCATATTTGGGCCAGATGCGTGCTATGGGAAGCAGCTGCTCATCACCTCACTGGCAGCAGCAAAACTGGTTTCCTTCCCAATGCAAATGACAGCAAGTGTGAAGCACGTGAGACTGAGGCACAGACCACCAAACATCCCCCTCCCAGAGCAGCAACAGAGAAGGTTGCCCAGATCCAGAGGTTTGACCCCACTCATGGATGCACAACCATGCCTATTGGCTGCTCTGCTAGGGTGTGAGACCAACACAGTGCCAGATCCAGATCACAAGGGACTAAAATTGCTATTTCACAGATGGGGAAATCCTCTGAATCACACAGGAACTCTGCGGCACTGCCCAGGAAAGCAAAGCATTCTAACAAGACCACCCTCCTTCAGGATATTGCTTGCCTTGCATTCCTGCCTTCCGTTATAGCCATCTGTTGCTCTTCCTGCAGAATTATTAGCCTCTTTCTCCAAATAACACAGCACCATTATTTTGGGCTGCACTATCACCATTATTTTTGGCTGTGCTATGACATAATTCAACTAACTTTTCACTCTTGTCCATTTTGCCAGTCTCCTAACTGTGTTCCATGGCCCATCTTCTTTTTTTTGTTGTTTGTTTTTTTTGAAAGTACAAGCTTGCTGCACTAGTTTCCCCACAGTTCTCCACAGAAGGAACGAGTCCTTCCTCTACACTGAGGGCATCTGCAAAATGCCAGTAAATGCACCTACCTACCTACACAAATTCACAGGTGCTACTAAGCAAATGTAAATGAGCTAACCTACAGAACTGAAAACCTTGTAATTGAGGCCTGTTAGCTTCAGTGTAAGTTTTGTTGCATAAACCAGGATGACATGCCAGTCATTGGAAATCTTGGCTCCAAAGCTTAAAGATCCACAAGAAGTGACAAGGGGAAAGGTCTCCAAGACATTGCTCACTCTACTTGCTTTCCATTCCAAGGAACAGAATAAATTTGGAGGCACTTTAATTTTTTGAAGCTGAATTACACATAGCAGAGCTATGAGTGTATTTATGATCTGTGTGTCAATACTATGCCTGGATTTGGGAGAATATGTGCAAAAATGTGGCAAGGTACACATCAGACAGCAGTATGGCACTTCACTTACCATCTGAAGGACACCGAAATATGACATCAGGTATCCAGACTCCACTGCTTCCAACCCAAAGAACTCAATTGAGATGATGGAAAACATAATCAGGAACAAACCTAGAGGGAGGGTTAATGAGAAGTACACTTCAGTATGCCCTCAGCACTGCACTGGCCCAACCTCTGCTCCCAGCGTGAGTCAGGAGCTCTCCCTGGGTTTATAGGCACTGGATATAAATAGGAGCAGAATCCTACTCAAAGCCAGTAGAGCAATTTAGTCTTTAAATGTTCACTTTTTTATCCCCTTTACTTTCATCTTGAAATAATGTGACTATGTAGGCTGTAGGTTCAGCTGTTTATAATAAACTAGTAAATATTTTTATCACCCACGGCAGACTAAGTATTAAGGCAGCAAGAAAACATTTGTTCAGACAAGACTGTAACCATAGAATAATCTGATTGGATTCCTCCTCCCTTTTGCCTAACTTTAGCTTTCCACCATTGGGAACGCTGCCTGGGAAACAAGCCGGTGACATCAGACTAAACAAAAAGGTTTCACTGCACACCCCAGCAGCAATTTCAGCCCCACGTGAAAACTCCCATGGCTTGAGAGTGGTGTCAACAGAAACAATTGGGGAAGTACGGACAGGAACAGCAGGCATGAGGTGTGCTGGTCTATTAAGGCAGTTTCTGGAGGGCGCTGTGGAAAATGCCCACTCAGTCTTACCTAAAAATGCTATTGTGTGCATTTCCCACGGCACCTAATATACACAAACATAGAGATGTGTATGTGTACTCCATTATACACAAATTGCCACCAAATCAAAAACATTCATAGAATCGTAAGGTTTGGAAAAGACCACTAAGATCACCTCGTCCAGCCATCTACCCATCCCCACCACTCCCACTGTTGGGACAAAGCATCACTAAAGAACGGGCTCGCAGTATGCACTTGCTGCCTCTGTCAACACATTTCAGGTGGACAGACAGCAGGAAATTGGACTGTGTGTGTCGGCATCCCAGTGCTGCTGGGAGAGGAGGAAAGAGCCAATGACCCGCAGGGGTCTGCTCCTGCCTTGCTTTGTAGGGCCCACCGAGGTGCACAGACCTGGTGAGCTGGGAGCTGCAGTCCTCTCTGTAACGACAGAAGAGCACAGGAGGAAAGGAGTGAGGACTGAGAGCAGCCTGTGGCCTGGCTAGGTGAGTCACTAGCCCGCAGAACAGGAAGGCTCTCACCCGCATTTCCTGGAAGTGTGGGGAGAGCCATCTCCAATTGCTGACTACAGTGTGTTTCATTCACCCCAAGCACAACCACATCCACCCATTGCGGGCAGAAAATGCAACCCGTTTTCCATATATGCACCATTTGGACAGGAAATGCACTTTTTCAGTGAAATTCTACAAAAGATAAAACTCACACTGAAGGCTTCAGGAGTGGGTGAGATGATGGGGAAATGGTCATTTCTGCAGTATCCTCAACTGACCTGCCCAAAATCTGCCTTTGGATGGAAGGATGTGCACCCAAACTGATTGGCCCAACTGTCCCACGTCCAGCAGGTTTCTGGGGCTCCTTTCCTCACCCAGCTGGTGCTGGGCAAAATGAAAAGCACCTCACCCTGCTGCTTCCCGTTGGTCTGGGGAAGGTGCTGGTATGCCTGATGCTTGTGAAGATTTTTGGCTCAGTCGCAGCACTCTGCGGGGAGCGCCCGCTGTTATCCTGTTGCTTTGAAACGCCTCCTAGCTCAAACCAGGTTAGGGTAACATGCAAACAGCAGCGTTTTCTCCTCACATCCAAAACAGACAACAGAGCTGCAGATGTTTATAAAAGACACACGTGAAGAAATGAAAGAAAAACCACACTTGGCTTTACTCACAGGGAGATCAGATCAGGGTGCATCTCCTTTCACCCAGCAGCCTCACTGCGCTACCACCCGGCAGGACTCAGCCTTCCTACATTGCTGCCTTTTCCCAGTGCCATGCTGCTTGCAGCTCTTGCAGCTAAGCTCTTTTGAAGTCCTTCACCCAGCTTAGGTTTTGATCTTTGTGCTGCAAAGGAGCTCATTTCTTTCTGCGCAGGAAGGTAGCTGTGCTCCTTCAAAGGCATTGCACATTGCACTGAGGGACATGGTTTAGTGGTACGGTGATGATGGGTTGATGGACTAGATGATCTTTCTTAGTGGTCTTTTCCATCCTTAATGATTCTATGTTTCAGTTTCATGGCTACCTCAGGATGCAAACATCCCTCAGATGGGAGCTACCCTATGCCCATACAAGTGCCTGGGCAAAGCAGACCCTCCTTGTTCCCTCTTCTTTCAGTGACTCACAGGATCTCAGAACTTCACCTTCCTGGGTATGCCCGCACCACGAGTGAACCCTTCACAAAACCTTGCACCGAGCAGCAAATAATAATGGGCATGCAGCATGAGGCAGGAAAATGTTTTGTAAGATGCAGTAAAAGGCAGGAAGAGCACCAAAGAGACAGCAAGCAGCGGCTTTGGGAGGCTGTATATGGCAAAGTTTCAGTAGCAGGGTAGGGGGTGGTCTGCAGAGGTAGCCACTGTGAGAAGGGAGCAGGTTTTTTCAAGCCCGTAGATTCCTACAAGAAGCTATTATCAGTATTTTCAAAGCTCTAGTGATCTCCAAGCACCAAGGGCTGTTTGACATTTCTGCCCTCATGTTTGGCTTTCAGTCTACTATCTACTGCAAGGCCATGACACTCACATTATTGAGCAGGCAAATCAGCCATGCTGGAGACCCCTACTGCCCCTCCATTCCGTGGCAGCTCAGCTTCCAGCAGGAGCATGGAGCCATCTGTGCTTTGATGCAAACCAGGGAGGAGGTTCCCAACCCTGCTACCCTCTTGGGTAGGCTCTTTCTGTCTCAAACATACTCATTTTGGACAACAATGAGATCTGTATGGAACAGGAGATTCTCCTCTGTGTATATCACGCACTTGTTTACAAGGTAAATAAAGAGAGGTCTGTAATTTGGCTGGTCTAATTAATTACACAGTTGCAGAAGGGAGATGAAAGGTGAATGAGACCAGTAGGAGCTCAGCCTCCAGCCATAAGTTGCAAAGGAGGAAGGGATGTCCAAATCCTCTTCTAGATGCAATCCTATGGGTCAGCGACCCGAAGAGAGTCCTGTGAACAGAAGTGCCTGGGATTGTAATCACTTCTAGGCATTCCATTCTGCTTGTAGCAGGAATGCCTCCACTAAACTCATTCCTGCTCGTCATGAGTTATTCCCACCCATTTCAGTAGCAAGTAGCCCATGTCCTGCCCTGAATCTCAGCCTTACATTCCATCCTGTTTGCCTACATGTTCCCTTGCAGTTGGGGCAGGAGATGTTTATTTTGGTCTGGTGTTCATTTTTGCTGTGCATGGGAAAAGAAGAATGTCTTCTGCAACAAAGAAGCATCTGTATTTCAGCAGCAATGACTAAACCAGGGTGCATCTCACCCACCTGTTGGAAAAAGGACAGTGCACAGGAAATTACAGTGCAGATTACAAATGGATGTGGTCTCAGTATGGTGTTTCTAAACAGGGAAGAGCTTTAAGCTGAGAAATGAGCCAGAATTGGAAAAGAAAACCCTGTTAAAACATCACTTGGCTATCTCGTTCTATGAAATGCTGCCATTTTATAAACATTTAAAACACGGTTTTAAAGGTTTCATAAGAATCTAAGAGATGCACACTTTGGGCAAGCCACCCGTCCATAGAGGTGCCTGTTCTCTCTCTAGTGGTGGGAGCAGGACCAGCTGGCATCATTGATCTCAGCCAATGCCAAGTATGCACTAAAACAAAAGAAAAAAAATCAGAAACACTTTTCTTCCTTTCATGTTATTCTACAGCTCCAGTCAGTCTTGGCAAGATGTTAGAAGAACCTGGTCATGGCCAGAAACGACATCCCCATCTCATTCAGCCACTCCCTTTAGTCAAATCTACCTTCATTTGTAAATTGAATTTACAGTTTACAAACCACAACTTGATCACAGAATCTTAGAATCATCAAGGTTGGAAAACTACCTCTATCATCATCTAGGGCAACCATCCCACCTACCTAACGGAGCATTGGGTCTGTGCTACACAATGGAACATGTCAAGACTGTGAATGATTCAACAGGAGCAGGGGGACAGGTGGGTTTGGGGTATGTCTGAAGCAGTGCATTATGACCACGACATGAGAAAAATCAGAAGAATATTCACAGAGAAGAACAAGCACTACCACCATCAAGCAAAGGAAGAAATAAAAGCAAGTGGCTCCCTTGTGCACAGCAGAAATTAAAAACCCGTCTGACCACATCTTGTCCAGCTATAGCTTTAAATTGTTGGGAAAAAGTTAGGCTATGCATCCTTCCCTCCCCTTATAATCATTAACTAAAATCAAGAGGGACATCAGTGTTTTTGACAGGGTACATTCAACTTGCCTCTGCTCTGAAGAGGTTCCAGCCTAAACAGAAATGACAGAGAATAGAACTATCCTTTTACAGCCATGGGACCAGGCAGAGCAATTAAGTGATATGCCAAAAGTCACAAAAGCAGCCTGTGACTAGTGGTCTGTTTTACATTAATTCCAGATTTTTGACTCTGTGTAGCTGAGAGCATCTGGAAGTACAAGTGTTGAGGTACGAGCCAAATCCCCACTTCTCCATGATTACACACAGTGTGGTTTCAGTAACTTCAGACTAGCCCAGTCTCCAGTGTATGTCTTCTTATTATAAATACATCAGCAACCATGGTAAAGAGTGAGATTTACCTATGGGAAGTCCAGAAAGGACCTTGACTAAGAAGATTTCCATTACTCCCGGAAACTTCATCACGCGTAGGATTTCTCTGACGCTGAATACACTGCCTACAGAAGATAACATATCGAATAATGTTATGTATAAATAGGTTAGAGGTAGGGAACAAGAAACTCTCCCCATCGTGGTGAGTACTTGTTGCTTGTAATAACAGTGTTCTACACAGCAGGCAATGGTTCTCCATGTGATGCTTTCTGGGAAGGGCGAATCCTAATAGGAATGGTATGAGTGTGTAGATAACAGTGCAAGAGTTAATTCTACTGTGGGACTGAATTTGGCAGTTAAAGCTTTGGGCTCAGAAAACTGAGCTGAAACTGTGGACAGTCCATATGCAAAATGAATTAGATGACTGCATCCTCAGCATTCCTAAATCCTTCTCATCTGACTCGAACTCCTCTCCTGGGAAGTACTTTCTCACAAGCATTAAGAGGATGAGGCACTGTGAGCAAAGAGGGGCACCTTTCTGTCCATAAACACAATCCCAAACCCTTTATCAGAGCATTCCAGCTGCCAGCACTATTCATGTGCTATTTAATAAGATAACTAAATACTTACTGTTTTCTGTCTTACGTTGTTCTGACTTCGGCTTAGCTGGAGAGGGGATCCAAACTATTGATATAATGGTATTTATGAGACTTCCCACCAGCCCCAAATACATGGGAACAAAAACGCTGCAAAAAGAAAAAAAATAATACAGGTAAGAAAGAAGTCATAATAAACAGAAGACAAATGCTCCTCCATCCTGCAAAGTCTAGAGCAATTGGCTGTGTTAGATGAGGAACAACTCCCTTGAAGCTGCGATATGTAAGGCTATAAAAGATCGCACATGCAGATGAAGTACCTGTGAGGATCCATCTAATTACCCATCTAATCCCAATTTCATTCAGTATTATCTCACTGCTTGCAACTTCTCAGTGAAATCAAATGAAGTTCAGGAGTGAAGGAAGTGCTCAGGACCATCACAGATGGTGGAATACAGCCCAGCATACAAGCAGACCTGAAAACAGCAGAGATACATCACCACTTGAAAAGAAATCACTAAAAATGTCAAACATGATTTACAAAACTTTCTGAAGAGGTGAGTAAGTAGCACAGGGATTGATGTGTTTTCTTTTCTCTGAAGGTGCTTTAGACCGTATCAACAACATTTCATCTGTCCATCAGAGGCCCAAACTTTTGCTCTTTGACCAACGTGGGCCACATCCTTAGATGTAGATCCAGTTAACAATTATTAACAGTAGTGTAATAATGATGAAAAAGAACAATTGCAAGTTATCTAATAAAACCCAAACACAAAGTAGGCAAAGGTCAACAGAGTCAATAAGAAGTCCTCAATTATCACCATCCTCTTAAAAGAGGAGATTAGGAAGCGACTCCTCCTGGACTTTAAGGGCTCATGGGAAGATTTTAGACTCTGATGACTTTAAGTCCAGCAAACAGAGCTGGAACAAAGTCTAGGGTTGCAAGACTGAATCTCAGGAAACTCAAGTTGAAAACTGAAGGAAAACTATCCTTTGTGTTTTACAACAAGAGCAACCACCCACTAAGCAAACCAGCTCATTAGCAGTAATTCCTATCATGTTGATCCTGAAAGTCAAAGGGGATTTCTTTGCAAAATGTATGCTTAAAGCCTATTGCACGGTACAGATTTGGGGTGGAAATTCCCAGCTGAAATAGGCCAATGTCACAAAGGGGACAAGACGATATGACCATTGCACTTTGGCCCTTAGCAAAGCAATGTGTGGATAGGGAGATGCCTCCGTTCACTTGGAGGTGAATGTGCCATCACCTCATCAAATGGGACACAAAAGAGACCTGCAAGATGGGAACCACTGCTTTCCATGCACCTGCTGGCAGACATCAGCCATCATGTGGCTTTTTACTGCTGCTTTCCTTGTCAGACCATGGTGTATGTTTTCCATGGAATAGCCAGCAGCACTAATTGTAAAAGCCTCAAGTTTCCCCTGTGCTAGGAAAACTGCACTGTGAATAATTTCTGGAGCGTTATGGAGACAACCAAGGATTGAGATGCAAACAACTAAGAAAAGCATCAAAGGGCAAATATATATATATGTATGTATATATACGTATTCCTGTTAGTAGCAACAAAGGTAGATAATATCTTCCTGCTAATGGACTTAGAGCAGTAATTTAGACCTGCTGCATTCTACCTGCCAAGCTGTTCCACTAATTACCCTGGACCACAAAATTAGTAATTTACTGGGTCATTATTTTTTAATTTTAATGCAGCAGATTGTCCTTTTCTGATTTAAAATTATGTACTGAACTGTTCCCAATCCTCTGAAATCAACTTTTTGACCCAAGTTATCCAGATATCCAAGGAATCTGGAATTTGTAGTTTGCATTGCAACATAAAGAAACTTTGTTAACAAGAGAGAAAAAAAATAAAAGGAATCAAGAGAAGTAACTGCTCCAGCTGGATTCTTTTTTCTTTCTTCCATATTTCAAGTTTTATTCTGATGTGGAAAAAATGCATCACAAAAACTTTCATTGGACAGAAAAAACATTTCCTTTCCAGTCCTATTTTCTCCTGAGGTTTCCCCTATTTCCCGCATGCCAACACAAACACATTCTACTCTTCAGGTCCAAGAAGAACCGCAGCAAGGGCCAGCAAACAGTGAAGGAACACCTGATAAAACCAGTATGTAATTAACGTACTTCACTGAAAGCAAAGGACCAAAAATTCATTGTTAGGAAAGGGAGGGGAGAACCTCAAAATGTTGCACATTCAGAACAACCCAGGCTTGCCTTCATAGATTCATGGAATTCCATACACTCAGACTCTGAACTCAGGGAAATTCAGCAAAACACTGAACTCAAAACCACATTTCCCAGAAAGTCTGAAGCATTCAAGAAGATCCCTTTCCATAACCATAGCATTCTGCAAGTGCCCACCTACTAGCATTATTAGCATTCCCTGGTGGTATCGGGGGGAGATTCGCACAGCTTATCTCACATGGCAGAGACAAACTCTGGGGCTGGACGTAACGTGCCCGTGTCCTGGAAACCACCTCTCTCATTTGTTTGTTTGCTTGCTTAAGAAAGATTAAACAAATCCAGCAGTCATAAAACTGCAATATTGATGCAGTGGGTCATTCATTACTTTTTTTTTTCTTCCTGATTTTTCTGTTGGAACACGTGAACTTGCTTCCCTTGGAAGCATCTGTTCCGTGCCTTTATTAAACTCTGAAGAGCCCATTTCTTATGCAATACAAAGGGTAAAATGTCAGCTTTAAATACAAAGACCTGAGCACCACATTGCCATCAGGAATGGAGTCAGTTCTGCCTGTGCTCTTACTGGGGGTCCCAGCAGCACAGGGCAAGAGAACGGGGAAAGCAACCTCTGAGCCATCCAAGTCACAGCCTCTCTAAAGGAAGATCTGCAGCTGGGAATAGACCCTGGCCTTGCATGATTACACTTGTGTCATACTACATAGCTGTGTCACCAACCAGTGGGGTTACTAACCAAAGAAAACCCAACCAAAGCTGCAAGGCAACCGTCAAAGGGTACTTTTTACAGGCTTTAAGGTAGGGGTATAGAAATGAAAGATGAATATTGGAACAGGCTGCCCAAGGAGGTGGTGCACGCTTCTCTGTGTATGGGAAAAAACCCAACTCGCACCCATGGAACTGCTGGGTGTGGTGCTGCACCCTGAGCAGGTGGGTGGGAAGAAGGTGTTGATAGTCAGGAGGATGGCATAGACTGCATCCCGTGACAGCTCTGAGCAACAGCTTCTTTCTTTGCTTGTTTGGCTTATCAGAAAGGGACTTCCGCCAGGAAAGGAAGCGGCGGCACTACTAAGACAAATGAGGCACATAAACAAGGCTGCTGCCGTGGGACTTCTCCCCTTCCCCTTCCTGCCTCCCCCTCTGTCCCTGCACATCAGCCACAGAGCCAGCATGAGTCCTGCCAAAAACAGAAGCAGATTTCCTGAACAACAGGAACAAGGAAGGCCACAGTCAGAGCTAATGCTGTTACATTAAAAGACTGATTTTCGCTGTGTTGATAGCTTGCTCTAATTTTAAGCTTTCAGAAACATGATGAAAACACAAGCAGAGGTTCCAGGAAACCAGGAGCCCATAACATAGAGCATCATTAAGGTTGGAAAAAGACCACTAAGATCATCTAGTCCAACTGCCCACATATCACCAACATTGCCCACTGATCCATGTCTCTAAGTATCACATCTACACATTTCTTGAACATTTCCATGGATGGTGACTCCACCACCTCCTTGGCAGAAACATCAGTCAAATGCTCTTCAACAACCAAAGCTTTTCCTCTCCCCTCCTCCCTCCCCCACCTTTTGCCATTTTTCTAAAACTGTTAAGACAGTGTGGCATTAAAAGCACTTCGATGGAGGTAGCAACCCAAAAGAAGAGGACTGGAGGTGCCCCTAGACACCATGCAAAGCCCAGAAAAGAAAGCAGCACTTGTATTTCAAAGCCTGTGTTGTAGCCCGTGGCTGTTGATGACAGAATGACAGGTAGGATTTCCCATCTGGAAACTCCATCCCTAACGTTGGTGGGAAAGCAGAATTAATGACAAAACCATGAATAATAAAAACATGGTAAAGAGATTAAACCCAGCAAAAATATTAGTGTTTGAAGTTGGCTAAAAGATGGTTGAATTTGCTCCCCTCTGTCACTCAACCAACCTTTGCATTTACTGTCAAGTACTGTAAAACAGCACCTATTGTGGGATACTCATTTAAGCAGGGGGATTGGGCTTGATGATACATGGAGGTCCCTTTCAACCCCTACAGTTCTGTGATTATGCTTTTTATTGCACAGGGCATCCCTCAGACTGATTTCAGTATCTCCAAAAATAAAGGACAAGGAAAATCAGCAGGACAAATATGTGCCTTTTCCACAGATGGCACCTTCACACCAAGTGCTGCGTGCCCCTGATATCACAACAGGTCACACAAGAAGCGTCAGAAAAACCTGACGGACATTATACCCAATGCAGATCTTGGAAAGGAGGTCCTGGCCAAACAAATGTGGATGTATACACATTAATGTGGGCATATATGTGTGAACACCTACAGAGCAGGTGTGCAGTAGTTCTTGGTGGAAGTACCTCTGGTTGTAACAAAACCTGAGGCTTGCTGCTGGCCAGGAGGCTGTACTGGGGCTGTGTGTGCAGTGAGATAGCATCAGCCACATTCTGATTAGCATTCCAGCCACAGAGCCCTGCTCTGCATGCAAAGCACGGGAGAAAATGTGCGTGTGTAATTGCACAATTAAATGTTGCATCAATACAGCAATTCTTTCAAGTAGGAAGCTGTTCCCGATGCTTCCCTGAGGATTAAAGGATCAATGTGTATTTCTGAAGTGAATGGGATTGTGTTTGTTTTCTTTCTCTTTTTCTTAATAAAGTCAAAGTTGAACATGGAGAGAGTGCAGATTGCTTTTTAGTGACTCACTCCTACTTCAAAACAATGCTGTATAAAGCATGCATTCATAGCCAGCCCAGATTCCTTAAGGAGCTCTGAAAGGACTCTCAAAATATTTCTTTGATTGCAGTCCGGCCACACTCTCCACTCATCCACTCACACCCTAAGAGAGGGGCAGCCAGAGGGAACAGCTGGTTGTCTGGAAGGAAAAGAAAGGCAAAAAACTGAGACGAAAAAACCCCCCAGGTGAAACCCTGATGCCAAACCATCCATTAAGCAGCACAGTGTCCCCAAGCTGGGCTTGGTCTAGATGATCTTAGTGGTCTTGTCCAAGCTTAGCAATCCTATGATTCTAAGAAAATGAGTAGTGGCCAGTCCTCTGTTCCAGGACCAAAAGAGACTAAAAATCAAGCACAAAATTTCACTTGCACCCTCTGATTCCTCTAGAGACAGCATAAAACCAGTCAATACCTGCCTTCACCCACACATTCATTGCCCTGATACAACTGGACACCATGCCCAGGATGCCCTTTTGTTGCCTCACGTGCTTTTAGCTGACCAGCACAAGATGGCTGCTGCTCTACGGCGAGGAAGAGGCTCTCCTGTGCTGCAGTGGGTTTGACCTGGTCATGGGAAGACCAAGAAGGGAGTGAAGTTTCACATGCACACCCTAAGCACAGTCCCTCAAGGGTGCAAATGCGTCATCCATAGACAAGTACTCACTCAACTGTTTAATTCTGATCTGGAAAATCTGAGGGGCGGGAAAGGGAAAAGGATGAAGGGGAACACGGGCATGATGCACCACTGATTTCCACCAGAACTGGGGCAGGGAGGGACACTGAAAGTTAGCACAGCAGCAGGGCAAAGAGCTGTGAGCAGCAACAGGAAAGGAATATTGGGGCTATCTTGTATTAGGGACACCAGGTGTGGGATGGGAACACAACCTCACAGCTGTCCCTAGGGCCAGCAGAGCTACTTGGGGTTTAATGTCCCTTATGGGACACTCTGAAGAGCTGGGCAGGATTCTAATTTCTTGGCAGCTGGAGCATACTGCTGGTGCCAGCACTCTTCTAGGGAACTCGGCTAATTACCGGAAGAAGCATATCGGTTACGCATGAAAAAGGAGTGGGTGGATTTGCATACTTGGTCCATAATCCACCATTAAATTCAAGTGTCATTAATGTTTGTGTGTGCTCTTTTCTGATAAAATAACCTTCTTCAAAATACTCACTTGGCTTACTCAAAGCTTGCACTTGTTTGTGTCATTGCTGCTTTTCCCTGTTGCACAGTCCCATCGGCATCTCTGTGCACCAAACACCTGCACATTTACATTCATTTATAAAAAATGGAGGAAAGAACATTCACTCCCCAGAAAATCATAGCCAGCTGGCTGACTAAGGCACTGCTTCTTCCGTGGCCTCATCCTTATGTCTACAAATGGAGGAGTCCAGACAAGGACCGAGGATGAGCTCACTGATTGATCAAGGGCTTGCAACACCTGGCTTCACTCCCAACAGTTCTAATCCTGGATGAGCTGGGGCAGGCCAAGATAGGGATCAGAAAGTAGGTGTAAATGGTCAGTTCTCGAAACAGGCACATCCCACCGGCGCGGCCGGGACTTGTGTTGCTCGATCTATCTGCAAACCATCTGGAACAGCAATGAGGTAAGGAAGCTTGCTGAGGACATGCAGCTTGGAGAGTACTGGGAGAAAGAACAGACATGGGGAACTGCACAGGGCGCTCACAGCACTGAAAGGCTGGGCAATAAAATGGCACTCAAAAGTCAGAGCAGAGTAAATATCACGTGATGCACATGGGGAAAACAAGTCTTAAATTCAGGAATGAAATGATGGTTTCTGAATGCCTAATACCACTCAGGACTGAGACCTTTGGACAAGCACAAGCAATTTGACAAAGGCATCACTAAGTGCTCAGCTAATACACCTCTTAGGGAGTACTATGAAAGAAATTGAACCAGAGAAGCAAACATCATTATACTGTATCAAAACCCTGGTTCACCAGCACTGTAAGAGCTGTACTACAGTGTAGCACAGTAGTACAGTGCACTACTACACTGTAGAGCACATGCAACATTTGCCCTCTCTTCTCCAAAACCTACCTCAGAGGCAGTGTAGGCTCTAATGTCAATCGCCTGGATTCCCTCCAGTCACCAGTGATAACTAAGAAGATTAAGAGTCTTCATCTCTCACAATACACAGAAGGCCAGCAGAGTTTGTTTCTACCAATACTGTAGAAGGAAAGGGTTCAAACAGGCTCAAGGAGAGACTGGACAATTCTGTGGAAGAACAATCCACTGAAGATTACTAAAGAGTCACGAACCACATTCATTCATGTCAGGAAATTCCCTAAGCTGAAAACAGTTGGAGGCTGGAAAAGTAATCGGTGAAGCATCATGCAAGTTTTTCCCACTGTTCTTCCCCCGGCATCTTACTGTGATTTTTATTGGAGAAAATGTAATGGGTCACACTGATACATGAGTGCAATTTCCTCCTCTCAGTAGGAATCAAAACCATATCTTCCAACATCTCACAAACCAGACACCCTCATCTTTGCTCATTCCCTAAAAAAAGAAAAAACAACCAACAGCTTTTATTCTGCAATCTCTGAGTATTCCAGAGAACAAGATTAACCATAGCTCTCATGTTGCGCTTGGGACACTCAGGCAGGAAAGGGTAATTCTACATTTCAGGCCACGGAAAGTTCATGCATTTTATCAAGTGACTGTCGAATATAACACAAAGACTTAAACCCCCATCTCTCAAGCACGGACTTTTTCCCAGACCTTTCCTTGCCAATATGCAGGCCTGGTTTTTCATTTCCAGGAATATCTTTTAGACACCTATATGTGGATATACAGCTGGTCTCCTGATGCTAAAAAAAGGTATAGCAGCAGAGCTTGGGTAGAAACACCAGACTGAGGGCACTCCAAGGGGAAACAATAGGACAGGAACGATTCTGCAAGTGGTAATGTTTCCACTGACTATCTTTAAACTACATAGCTGGCTCCTGGTTAAACTTTGAAGTAAAAGGTATACATGCAGTACAAAAACGTTTACACCTGTGATCTTGGGCAACTCTTTATTTCTTGCACAGATAAAGTGAAGTCTTCCTTTACTCAATACCTGAAGAATTCTTGGATACCCAAGCCATACAAATTACATTCCTTCTCTCCCAACTTCTTCATGATTGGAGACTGTACTCTAATGGGTGGTAAAGCAATACTTATTCTAATGAAACAACAATTCTATGAACTACTCTTCCAAACTCAGAGAGTAGAGAATTATTAAAACACTCGGTTTGGGTGTGTTGCTGGGTAAAGACTCCCACATACAGACTGGTTAGAAGGTAAGCAGCACTTGCTAGACAACCCAGTGACTCATCACTGAACGCATCGTTAATCATATGTTACAGCATGTCTGACTTCATAGAATACCGTAGGTGGTGAAATGATCTGTGAATGAATTCAAGGTCTTGCTAGCTTTTATGAGGTTACATCGCTTCAGACTCCAAAAGCCTCAGCTGGGCAGGAAGCTGCTGAGGGATTGCTATAGCAACCCGGGCCATGCTCCCAGCATGCCAGGTCCCTGCTCTCGGTGGTGGCTTTGGAGAACGTTTAGGCTTGGCCCTGGCTGGAGCTGCTGCTTCTCACCCATCGTGTGGCACTCACGCAGGGCTGGCTTGGGCAGAGCTGGGTTTTGCTGCCTGAGGATGAAGGGAGGAAGCCAGGTAGTTCCTACGAGGGGAAGGAGTACAACTTGACTGTATATAAAGCAAGACGAAAGCCCTGCAAGCCAGGCATGTCACCTTAACCAGCACTTGGTCTATTCCCAGTATGACATTCATGCAAAGGACTTTTTCAAGCTATGTAATCCCTGGCAAAATGAGGCACTTCTTTACCTTGCGGAAACAAACTGCACACACATCAGCCTACCAGTGTTACAGCACAGACTGTTCCTGCCCTGCAACAAGGAGCTGCAGCCAACACCTTCCACCTCCAGGTGCAAAAAGTCTTGCTGTGCTACATCAAGGGCTCCAGCACCTTTTGTCTTTTAAGACCT
Source organism: Tympanuchus pallidicinctus (assembly GCF_026119805.1). Taxonomy (NCBI): domain Eukaryota; kingdom Metazoa; phylum Chordata; class Aves; order Galliformes; family Phasianidae; genus Tympanuchus; species Tympanuchus pallidicinctus. The sequence goes on from NW_026294747.1 coordinate 12,518,102, forward strand.
TGTAATGAGATCAAAATAAGACACATTAGGACCAAGTTTGTATAGGTAAAAATATCGGACACTAATACCCAAACTGACAAATTAAACACTTCACACATCAGGTGGAAACGTTTCTAGCACCCTGCTTCAAGCTCTCTGGTTGCACAACAGGCCCCTGGAAAACAATCCTTTTTCCAGCAAAGACAGACCCTTAAGGGATGTGGTGGTTTGATTCCATGAACAGTTTGACCTCAGAGGCATCTGCTTCAGATGAGTGACTCACTCCATTTCAAGAAACAGAAGGGTGAAACTAGTAATTAAGGGTGCAGCTTACTTGCTTGGGCAGGCTTTGTATGCTCAAATCGTGAGTGGTCTCACTGTTACTATATTTAATGAACTCTCCCAATTAAGTATTTTGTTCCCTTCATCCCATAATGATGATGGTTTCTGCATGTTAAATGTAAGCCATCAGGAAGCTGCTCTTTGTTGTACATTTGCAAGTTTACTTTGGCCTCCTTCACAGCTGGTAGGACAAACACCAGTTGTGGAACCGCTAAGAAACTTGGCATGAAAGGATCTGTTTCTGAAAACTTGTTTGGCATAAGAGAAAATAATTGATTTGGGCTAAAAGTACATTAAATATTAGCTGAATTTTCTTGTGATTTTTGGAGGAATGAATTGAAAACAGATGTAAGGTACTTCATGTCAGTCAAATGTCAAATGTAATCACAAGGTCTTCTATCCCTCTCTGGATTTGAGCTTTGCCACAGCCCTGAACAAGAACATCCTTCATCTGCAGCCTTGTTGCAGCTGTTGCATTTTGAGCTCACACACCTCAGCCCTTGGTTGGAAGCATTCCCCTTGAGGAGAAGAGCCTCGTTCATTCTCTGCACCACATTTAATCTTGGCCCCAATACTAAGACCACCTACAGGGATGCCAATTAGCATCAGCTGCATTATGCTGAACTTTTATTTACAGCAGCACTTGCTGGGAACCACATCTTAGGCAGCCTCATGGGCAGCCTCTCACCTAGCAGCATGCTTACAGCAGGACCCTGCACAGCTCACCATCAAATGGCAGCAACTGCACGCTGGTAGACTTTGCATGGAAAATTGCTGGCTGAGCGTGTTTAATTGCAAATTAGCAGCTGGAAACTAGGAGGGTGAGAAGCCAGCAGTCTGCAGAGGAGTTTGGAAACCTCCAATGAAACATTCAGTGAGCAAAGCAATGGCATGCTTGGTTTTGCTGTATCCAGAAGACTTCGAGGTAGAGCCAGAGGCCACACGCTTCTTTGTTAGGATGTCTAAGAGAACACCTGCTTTTTACAAGGGTAGGTGTTACAAGCACCTGAAGCATATGGGGCTGTGCTGGTCAGAGGCTTGCAGTGGCAATTAATTAAGACTGGCTCTTGGTATCTTGGAGCTATTCAGGAGCTGGCTGCTTTCAATGCACCAAGCAGCTCTGCATACAGCAGTTGTTGAGGAACTTACTTACTTTTTTTAAGATACTAACGTTGTTTTTCTCTTTGTTTCTTTTTCAGAAGGGGAAAACAAACAAACAAAAAAAAAACCCACAAACTTCAAAGTGCAATCAAGCAAAAGCCTGTTGGATGCACATCTGGGGTGGCTGAAGTATAGACATCTACAGAACTGGATCTGAATGACTCCTTTTAACAGTACTTAACTGAAGTTTTCCTTCTTTACATACAGAGATAGGCCTGATAACAGCAGCAGCTGAAAAACTGACAATTTATCTTCATAACATCCCCACGGGTGACGGGATAAAGCAGGACACGAAGACCCACATGCACAGACAAGGACATGAAGCACTAAAAAGTGCCCCTGCAAAGTCCTAAAAAAAGATTGTGGCAGAAAAAAAAAAACCTTAAAACAGATCTCACACATGCAGAATCAGTCCCAATAATACCATGTAGATAGGATGGCTGCCAAAACCCATCAAAATGGCAGTTTGGTATAAAGAGCCAAGCCATAGAGTAGAGATATGAATTGATATGAATTAGCAGCAGGAAAGGACTTGAAATTCATTCCTCTTTAGCAAGTCATCAGATAGCAAGAAACGAGGAACAGACACAGTGTGGATTCAGTACCAACAGCTTTGTCTTTACTCCCTGTTTGACATCAGGACTGATTGCTCATTGGCCTCACAACAAAGCCAGTTTTTTGCTAAATGATGCAAACTAAGTACAACTTGCTGTATTCACAAATATAGCCAACAAGCCCTGTATTTTTACCACAGTAGTAACTAGACTTATCAAAAGGAAGCCACTAGAGTATTCGAAGACTTTAGGGATGCTCTTTCTTTTCAGTCAAAATTTGCTCTTAATTTGTCCCATGAACTTAATTTTTGGAAAACCCAAGCATGACCCAAAAAAGAGTAGCGAAAAACCAATGAGCACATGAAATAAAAAAAAAATATATATCCCAGAGGAAATATCTGCTTGAGAGTCCCTCTGTGGATACCAACAGCTAAATACTAATTGATAGAGATGCAGAGCCTGACCTTGGCTGGTATCTAAAGGAATAGCACATCCTGCTGGCCAGAGCACCTTTGCTGAGAGTGATTTAGCCCTGGGCTATTCATTGGAAAGTCCCAATCACAAGTACAAGATGCAAGGAGAAAACAAAAAAGACATAGGAAAAAGATCAGGCAGTACAAGCCTCAACATGCTCAGCTTTGTCGTCAGCTCTTGGCCCAGCTCACCGCGGTACAATTACATCCTCATTCCTCAGAGCAAAATGCAGTTCAAAGAGACAATAAAACCCTTTTTAGTCCTGTGCTTGGCAGCAACGTCACTGAAACGGAACTGAAATGACTCCTGGAGATAAGGCGACAAAGGAAGTTAAACTGTTCCCTGCAGCTTGCCGCTGGGAAAATGGCAGTGCAGAAATAAGAGCACCGCTGTGCACGTGGCTCCTGCCTTCACTCAAAGGAGTGGGACCTACGCTGTGGTTTTAAAAGATACGGTATTTTATTGCCAGGAGATGTGTCACCCTTCTGGGGGTACAGTCCTGAGAAATTTGGGTTGGAGTTCTGTATATCACAAGACATCTTGGGAAGCAGTCAGTTATCTGAGCAGCCACCAAAATTGAGGTTCCCACTGCTTCTTTAATTCTCTCTTCTACATAAAAATAAGGAGCCCCAACCAGGCATCTATGATCATGGTACAGCTTTTTCACCTTCAGTGGTGGGATGGACAGGACCTTAGATGTGCCCCTTCCACACAAGAATTACAATGGCCAAGTTTCTAGGGGGAAAAAAAAAGAGGAGACTGAGGGTAGCTTGGGTCAGCTTAGCACCATAAAGGAAACAAGGAGAGGTGAAAGGCAGAGCAAAGAGCAAGCTTGGGGTGGATCAACATCTGTGAGGTGTCCAAGAAAGCACCGCCCAATCCCACCTCCCTCCCAAGTCAGATTAACACAAACTGATGGAGCAGGGTGTGATGGTGCCCCAGGAAGCAATAAAGCAACAAGGGGAGGGAAAAAAATTAAAAAAAAAAAAAAAACAAAAAAAAACAAAAAAACCCTGGAATTGCAGCCAGAGGTGTCTTTATCTCATCGCTTAACAGAACTAGAGGTTTTCTACTGCTGACTAAAAGCATTACACGCTCAACAGCCCTAGACAGTGAAATATTCGACCACTACAGCCCTAGACATGAATGAACAAGATAGGCAGAAATAAAAGGCCCTGTAATCTATTACTAAACTGCCCAGAAATCATCAAGCAATTATGTTGTAAGGTTACTAAATAATGAAGCAATGTCTTTTTGTATTGTTTCAAGACTATTTCACCAAAACTGCCCTCTCCAGTAGCTCTGTACCTTTGGGAGCTCTGCGTATCCCCAGAGGATGCCCTGATGCCTCACTACTGGTTTCCAGTCATGCAAAAGGAACAAACTCTCGCCCTGTGGAATACAGGCAACTTTGCTAATTATAACCAGGCTGAATGAGAACTTCATTATCCCACTGGAAAGCTGCAAATACTTCAGTCTGACTCAGTTTTTGTGCACTAGACTTTTTCCTCCCTTTCCCCATGTCAAGGAATTTCTTTCCACAGCAGTCAGGAAAGGGGCCTACAGATGAAGGCGGTCATGAATAATCAGGAAGGGAACTTTCCAGAACAAGGCACTAGTGTGAAAAAGTCTTTCTTCTGGGGCGACATTTGCATGACCGAGTGATGACACAAGAAGACTGCAAACAAAAAAGCCATTATACCCCTACCAAGGCTTTCAAAATCTTCCAGCGCTGACTCGGTCCTTCCCTTCTGTGCCAAAGCATCTCCTTCTGGGGACAGGAATTTCAGCCCCATCTGCATCAGCATTTCCCCTTATGGAGATGGGACCGGAATGAAAAAATGCCATTTGATAAATGCTCCCATTCTGGACATCAGCTAACAACAGAAAGAGAAAGAATCAGACAATGGAAATTATATATATTCACACAGTCTCAGCCTCATTAATATTCCTTTTTTTTTTTTTTTTTAAATAGACTGCTATAGGCTGCAGCTCCCCGATGGACACCACAGCTCAGCCCAGATGCCAATCACACCCAGAATATCATAGAACCATTATGGTTGGAAAAGACCTCTAAGATCATTTAGTCCAACCGTCCACGTACTACCAATATTGCCCACTAAACCGTGCCCTTAAGTACCACATCTCCATGTTTCTTGAACACCTCCAGGGACAGTGACTCCACCACCTTCTGGGCAGCCTGTTCCGATGCATCACCACTCTTTTGGAGAAGTCTTTCCTACCCTGAACCTCCCTGGCGCAACCTGAGGCTACTTCCTCTAGTCCTATTGCTAGTTACATGGGAGAAAAGAATCCAAGGCACATCCTTGGGAAGGCAGCCCAAGCGCTACGTGGTACCACTGGGCTTGTGCTGGAAACCCAGCTGAGATCTAACCAAAAACACTTTGGAGACCCTGGACAAAGCCCTTTGTTTTGTAGGTCATTCGTTGTGATGCAGAGGGCTGAGCAGTGATGCAAAGCAGGCAGGTTCAGCCCTGCTGCAGAAAAGCAGCTGGGGACTTCCAGAGCTGCAGAGCAGGCACTGCGGGAACGATGGTGCTCAACCAAGCCCAGTCTCTGGAGCCCCAGGGGGTATGTTCAGCCGCTAGGAGTGGGGAAACCATTTCTCACCAGCATAGGAAGCCAAGCGCTTGGCAACAAGTGAGACAGCTCTCCCCAAACTCCAGTTACGCAAACAGCTGCCTTCTGCTGGGTTTCAACATGCTCTGCTGCTCCAAAAATAATTTCCTGCTTGATTTGATACCATTAGCAGGAGTGCAGAGCGCAGCATGAGCAGTCATGCTGCCTTGTGCTAGATCCAGCTAGCCAATGGCTTCTAGAAAAAGCCCCAATTACTTTTTTTTTTTGGCAGACAGGCACGATTACACAGGAGGGATAGATAACTGAGGGATGTCATAAGTCCTCTCTTCTTTCTCTGTGGAAAGTTTTGACGCAAACATGGACAAATGTGCCCACCACCTTGGTCTGTTCCCTTGGGCCCTTTCCATAGCAACTGAGATTTCCCAGCCCTTGCAGCTTTAACACTCACTTATGGCACATAACCAAAACTCCACAGCCAAGCAGCAATCAGCGCTTGCTGAGCTGCGCCAGAGCTGCTGGGGTTCTCTGATAGCATAAGTACCCATAAACAGATATCACAGCATCCTTCCTTCCCCACTTGGTGCCCCTTTGGAAGCTTGCTGGAAAGATCCCAGCCCAGCTCAGTGCTTTGGGAACAGCAATTCCAGTTCCGAGCTGGATTGGAATTTGGATAGCAAATTTGGCCCTATGGTGTATTGGATTTCCTCTTCCCTGTTCCCAGCCATCTGACGTTCCTTTCCAAGGAGCAGCACAGGACTTGCCCTGGGGAGACTCCTCCAGGGCCCCACACCAACAGCTCTGGAAACCTCAAGAAGTACAGACAGTTAACCATGCCAACGCCCAGCATGTCATCATCACACTCCATACCCTAAGAAGCACAACAGCACGATGCCCCAATCCTGGTGCTCAATACTCTGGGACTTGCACATGGATAAGCTACTATTTCCCAAATTGAGCTGAGGGAATGTTCAGAAAACAAAAAAAATGAAGCAGCAAAAATAAAACCTGACACTGCTGCAAAGTGGTATTCTGAAGCTCACAGCAGATTTACAAAACAGAGGCACGTTAAGGTTGCACAGAGCGCATGCCAGCATGAAGGGGGACTCCCCAGCAGAGTGTGAAGTCCCATTTCAGCATCTATAGTGTTTTCCAATATTACTTGGCTGAGAAGAAAAGTTCCTTGACAGCATCAACCAAGGGGTTTTCCGCTGCCTTTCTTCTCCTATTCTTTGAAATAAAGGTGTGCACCAGAACCTGCTCGCACATTTGAAGCCCAAAGGATCACTACGGACTATTTTGCCTTATTGTAACCACCAACATTTCTTGCCATGGCTATTCTTTGAGCGACACATTTGGTTATGAAAGATTTCCCTGTATCACAGTTTGAAGAAAATAAGGTGTGGAAAACCTACCACTGCTTCTGGGGAGTTTGGACATAAGTCAAACCTCCAGTTCCACACAGGACAGTGCTCAACCACTAAGGTACTGGCTTTCATATTTGAGGAAGAACATGCCTCTGAGATGCCCCAAAACCCAAGTGGGACCTCTCCTGTCACCGTGAGGAACAAAGAGAATAAGCCTGTGGAGAAGGTGGCTCTGCAGCTGCTGGGGACCTGGGCCAGGTGGAGGACAGGACTGGTGGGAAGGGCTCGAGCTGGTTTCCATGCTCAACTGACCCATGTCTGCAGCTGCTGCTGCTCCCACCGCTCCAGGGAGGGGAGATAGGCAGCCATTCAGCTTTTCCAGACAGAGCACAATTCCTGTTTACAGCCTCTGGGCTAGGCTTTTCAAAAGCAGGAGCTGGGTGTCTATTCTTGCGGGAAACCAGGTGTGTAAACAGTTCAATTAATACATCCAGCACACTGGGCTCTAGCACAGCAAAGGCTAGTGGAGATGAGCCAAGAGCTCAGGAAGGAAAATACTTTTAAATAATATGCCTAATTAGAGATGGGCCCGAGCCAGAAGTCTGTACTTGAACACCTGGAAGAGCCCCGGGGAGCCAAAGTGCAACCTGAACCCAGATCCACATTTTGTAACTCTCCCATCCCATTGAACAAAATCCCAGCCCCCTATTGCAATCTCACAGGAGTCTCCAGCAGCCAAAGATTTGAGATCCAGTTTCCTGCTTTCAACCAGACTAAGGTCAAGCTGCTGCCTCACGTCCCTCTCACTCAGCCCCATGCTCAGTTCAGGCACTGCCCAGTTCTGGCCAAAACAAAAAAGCCACCCCAATCAAAGGCCAAGCAGCTGTACCACATCTGCAAGCCAAGAATTGTCAGTGATCCTCATCTTTTTGCGAAAGTCCCAGAATTAGGGCTTGTTTAAGAGATTTGACTTCCATGGTGGGGAAAGCCCCACCACGCCATGTACAAAGCCTCACAAATAGCAGGCTGGTCTCTTTCTCCTGCTTTCTCCCCTTCTCCTCAAAGGTCTCCAGGATGGAGAGCTGCTATACCTCATAGAATCACAGGATCACCTGAGTTAGAAGGGGCCTTTAAATGTCATCTAGTCCAACTCCCCTGCAACGAACAGGAACATTTACAGTAGATCAGGTGCTCAGAGCCTTGTCCTGACTGACCTTGAGTGTCTACAAGAATGAGGCATCCACCATCCCTTTGGGCATCTACACCTTTCTGTCTCTTCACACCACAATCCCATCTGGTGCTCTCTTTAGAGGTGAGCCCCATCACCACCAAACCTCCCTGCCACCACGTCATGTACTGCAGGCCACTCACTGGGTTGACTAAACATTTCCTTTTGGATGGCTCACTTCCAAAGTCCAGAAATAGATCATCGCCCACAATTACAAAGTGCCTGGGTGTGCCATCAAATCAATTCCTTGCCCCTTTATAGCGTGCCATTTGCATTCCTTTGCTTTACATTTCACACTGTCTAACTGCTGCCTGGCGCCGAGCTCACTGCAGCTCTCATCTCACAGACCTGCAGATATGCAAGGCCTTATCTCCCAGGCAGACTATTCTTGGTAGTTGTTAAACAGGAGGGGTTTGCATCATCTGACCTTGGGTCCTACTAGGCTGAGATATTCCACAAGGGCACGGGGATTTTTTTTTAAATTCTGCTTTCCCTTTCCCTCTAGGCTCTTAGCCTCTCACCTATACATTATGAGGCATAGCTGAAGCACAGATGGGATTTGGATTTGCTCACAATGAGTGTCGCAATAGCCAAGGCAGAGCTCATCTTTTGGAAATCTTTGGAAAAATTTAGTTCCGCTGCTATTTCAAGCATTTTTACACCTTTACTGTACTTTTCTAGCTATTGTGAACTCTTCCCTGCCATACCCAAACCTCCATTTCAAAGCCATAAAACAATTTCAATTAAAAAACAATATAAAAAAAATATAATACAGGTTTTGTATTAAAAGCATGAGAAAAACTTTGAATCCTTAGAAGGCCAGGAGACACCATCTGAAGGGTATTTGTCATGAAACACTGAGGCAAAAGCAGAATGATTTTTGGTAGGCAATTTTTGGTAGGGCAGGCAGATTATAGTCAGGCAAATTATAGTCAGGCAATCAGACATCCCAGGCTGTGTAATCAATCACATGTAATGAGAGCACACGTGGGCATAGCATAACACGAGGTGTAAGCCTGCTGTCACCAGCATCACCGTGAAAGTACACCGCAGGTCAGTGCAGTCTTCTCAGGTTATCCTATGGTCATTCTTCATCAAACGATTTAAAAACATCTTTTCTAGACATCAGTAGGTCCATCTAGAAATAGATTTCTTCCTACTACTAACAGTAATTCCTAAAAGCAATAGAAGTAATGGCCTTAAGTTGCACTGGACAAGATTCAGGTTGGATATTAGGGAAAATTTCTCCTCAGAAAGAGTGGTGATGAAGGCTACCCAAGGAGGTGGTGGGGGCACTGTCCCTAGAGGTGTTCAGGAACTGTGGAGGTGTAGCAAGAGGGATGTGGCTAGCAGGCAATATTGGGGGTAAGTGGATGGTTGGACCAAACAATCTTAGAGGTCTTTTCCAATCTTAATGGTTCTATGAAGACTGGAAAATATCCAGAATTCTCCCTCATCTAACATCCAGTTTTGTCTGTACAAAAGGAGGAGGGGAAAAAGTCAAAGTAATGCAGGCTGTAGATAATCTGTTACACAGCTTTATGTCAGGAAAGAGCCTTTCCACACTTCCATAGGAAGCAAACCTGGTGCACGAACCTTTCACTCTTCTCAGCTTTAATAAACATTAGTGACTGTAGTTCCACCTTTTTTAAGCCTGAACTTTTAAGAATCTGGCCTCCCACAGGCATTTCTCACAAGCTCCTAGATAGCTTTTCCAAAGCCATTTATAATCATATATATTTTTTATTGTTGTGTTGTTTTTTAAAGAACTATCCTGCAGAAACCTTTTAGGGTTTGGGAGGTTTCATTCCCTCCTCTACGAATTTCTTTACCCAGAGTTTGATTTGGAATGAAACTGAAAGGCAACCCTTTCAAGACTCCAGTAAGTCCCAGATCATATTCTCCAGTGTGAAAGAGAAATGAACCAAATCCCATAAAAACAGAGATGATGCAGATTTTGAAAGGATTTAGAGTTAAATCTCATAAAGCAGTTAATCCAAAAATTTCATCTTAGGACATACAGGGAATAAAGGAATATTTAGTGAGACCAAGAAGGATAATACTGCATGCAGACCACAAAGGATTAGATGTATGAAGTCATCACCATCGAGAAAAATACATTAAAGTTCAGGCAATACTTGCTGCAATGACAAACAAGCAAAAAAAAAAAAAAAGTTCAGATGTTACCTCAGATGCTCAAAAATAGGTAATGTTTTTACATCCTGAACTCATACAAAAAATGAACCAGATTTCTACCTGTGCCGAATTCTCTTATTTTGAAAATTCACCTTAGATATCAGTAGGAGACTGAAAGAAAATCATGGTCATTTCTGGACTGGAAGGTACTGGAAGCATCTTTTCCTTTGGTTGAGATAATGCACAGTTTGCCAGGATGAAAGGACAAGCCCCAGCAAACTGGAGATGGTCATTGCAAGCCTCCTGTACCCTCTGGCAGCACTCCGTGCCAGGATGCTTTGCATACCTTCAGCTCTGCTGCTGGTGGAGAGGCTGTGAGCAGGGTTTCACAAGGAGCCTGCCATGAAATGAAAGCCCTGGGTGGGGCCACGGAAGCTGGTACAGTTCATGCCCAGGTCACAACACTTATTTCCACCTGAGCATGCCTGACCTTCACCTGCATTAGCCCAGCACACGAGAGGGTGCTGCACCTCCTGTCCATCCAGCAGCTTGCTGTTTGCCTCATCTGCCTGGCCAAAAGTTTAATGCCCAACTCCATGATTCCCCAAAGGGCTGCTTTTCTAGTTGTACTACACTGCAGCTTTATTTCAAGAAAACAGGAGGAAGCTCCTCCTTCCCTCCACTGCCAATGAAGGTCCCATCTAGGAAATGCTACTTCTGCTCAATCTCAGCCCCTCAGGTCTCCCAGTCTGCTTTTCCAGAGGCCTTGATAGATTTAAAAGCACTAATCCTTTCCCCACACACCTCATCCCTCAGCTCCCTGAGCCAGAGGTCTCAGCCTGCAGACCCCAGTTCCACCCAGTCCACCTTCCCATGCCAAGCCCTTACATTCATCCCAACCTTTCATCCCCTCCCTGTCCAACATCCTTCCCACACATCCTTCCTGCCCTGAGCTCCCCACACTCCCACCACAGGGTTGGGTCATTCACTGGGGCAGGTCAGAACTCAGTGCAAGCACAACCCTTAGAGTCTGTAGGATTAGGAGATGTAAAGGAGAACGCTGCCCATGTAGGTGTGTGTGTACATGACTTGAGGAAGGTTGTACCATCCCACGGTGCCCTCCAGGTGCTTCCAAACTCCTGCTGGGCTCAGCCCTGCTCTTCTGCCCCCTCCCCTGGTGGCCTCAACCACACTGAGCTTTATGGCTGTTTGGGATTCATTTTTTCTACTGCTTTTCTGAAATAGCAAAATGGTGGCACATGCTTCTCATAAACAATAAAAAGAAACGCGTCCCAAAAATGGGATGTCAGCTGTGCTTTGCCCGCTCAGGAGAGGATACAACCAGAAAAACTGGCTGCGTTCCTCCAAGGTAGAAGATATTTGCATGCGTACATCTCGTGATGGAAAGAGTCAGCACCCCAAAGGCTGTGTAATCCAAATAGCGGTACAGAATATGAATTAGGAGAGGGAGGGGAAAAAAAAAATATCTACTTGCCCCCATTCTATGCCTGAGGAACACCACTGCAGAAGGAAGGGACAACTTACATCACAGGAAAACTGCAGCAGAGCTAAGTCCCAAATCCCACTTCAGGGACTTAACCTCAGCCTATTCTGTGCTTTCTGTTTAGTGTTAACAAAGAAAACAGTATTTCCCTGGATTTCAGTCCTGAGTGATACTGCTGGATTTGCTGCCCAGTCATGAAAAGTTCCAGGACTGGGAAGAGCAGATGAAGTTCCAATGAGTCATTAGTAGACACTGTCTCATTGTACAAGCAGAGCGATCAGGGTCACCTCCTGCCCTTCATGCTGCCTCTATTGAGGTCAGGCCCAAAATACCTCAGTACCTTCCTACAGCATTCTGTTGTTTTGTTCCTTCTCAACACAACCTTGCAGAAAACCAGCTCACGATGTGGTCACCGGGCCCATAAGCCAGACACACACTTCCCTGAGCTGTTTCAGGCACGTTTCCTAAGAAGGAACATCCCATTTCTCTCTGTTGGCCACCTAGAGCCTGAACAGTAGATGTAGGTACAGCTGCCCCCCCCCCCTCCTCCCCCCCCCCCCCCCCCCCCCTGTAGATGTCTGAGCTTAAATGAACTCCACCTGCACGGAGACATTCCTCATGCTCAGGAATAGGTTAAACAAGTCATCAGGCATGGAAAGCTGAGCTGTAGGAGATGGAAGGGAGAAGCAGCCCAGACTTTAGCCTTGATCCAACAAGTTGCTAGGAGATGAGGTGCAGGATACTCTGTCCAAGGATGTTTAACATAGACTGTACAGTCTTTGGGACGATGGTTTCCAAAGCTAGAACCAGCATCATGCAGAGTAGGTGAAAAGAAATGGCTTGAATCTCCTGGACCTTGTTGTTGTTCTCTTGTTTTGGTGTTATTTTTTCCTATTTATTTTCTGCACCTTCCCTAATCCGTCAGCTCACTGACCAGCAGCCCATTTTTTATTCCCTCCCCATGCCTCCTACGCACCACAGAGCCTGACCGATGGTGGCAGACGCTGCAGCTCAGGCACCTCCCTCTCCCCAGAGCCCCTTGACACAAAAGACAAAGCAAGGCCTGTGCCAGCATCACCAAACGACATCATTCCAGGCAGGAAAATGTCACAGTTTCTTCTGGAACGAGCAGGAGCGGCTCTGGGCAGCAGAATGCCTGGCTTTGTGCAGGAGCAGAACGCACCCCCCTCTCCCTCTGCCACTCTCCCACCCGCCTTCCCAGCTCCCAACTTTCAGCCCTTTCAACACCCACAGTCTTTCCACTCAGCCGCTAAGTGATGAAAAATTCCCTGCCAGAGGACACAGTTCAAATGGGTTATTGAAAAGAAAAGCAATCCCCTCCTCTGGGTGAACAAGTTCCCTCTTTTCCCCTTGAGGAAGAAGGGTAATAGCACAGCCAGGAAGGGAAGTAAAAAACCCAACCATCCCCAAAGCCTGTTATAATATTAAATAAGAGACCAAAGGGGTTTGGCCAGGAAAATCCCAAGTTCAAAAGAATAATTGCTCTGAGAGATTTAAGCCTAAAGCTGAGTCACTGAAATGAAGAAACATCTCCTCGTCCATAGAAAGCAAACAAATCTTGGGTCGTGCTGCAACGCTTCCGTATGTCCTTGTTAGAAAGAAAGAAGAAAGAGGAGCCAAATGCAATTAATCACTGGCTCAGAAGAAAGGATGAGATCTCTCTAATTAACTACCTTAGGCTCATCTTTCTGCTTTTGAAAACTAATCCAGCCTCCTTCTCTCACCCTTCACCTGCAGCACCGACAGGAAAGCCTGCTAGAAGTACACGGTCACCTCTCCCGTGGTGCACACAGATCTGCTGCAGCTTTCCAATGAGTGCCCAGAGCATAGTAAACTTTGTGCTGCACACCACAGAGATGCTTTTCTCAGCCACTTTTGTGGCTGGGCTGTGATGGATTCTGCATGCTCGCTAATAACATGAAGACCTCAGGTGAACTACAGGAGTTGGTTTCAAGCTGGGTATTACATTCACTATCCTATTCTAGCTGTCAAATGACCAGAAAACTTCAATTAAAAAGCACATCAACATGAAAACACTCCCCAAACAATGATCACAAGCAGTTGTAATTTTAACTAATTGCTTTATATCTGATGCTCGGGTGGTTTAAATCTGTCTGACCATCACTCTACCCACAGAAAGCTCATTCTCCACGGCTGCATGCGGTTTGTTCTGAGGTGAGAGGACAGGGCTACATATTAAGAGTAAGCCTTTAAAAATTAAGTTCAAGAGGGTGAAACCAACTGGCAAGCAGCTCTTTCATTTGCAAAAGGCAAAGCTACATTTCACAGATGATTTTTTTGTTGTAACATCATTCAAAACTTTGGAAAATGGGGGGGAGAAAAACCACAGCACTTCAGAGAAGAGGAAAGACTGGAGCTGGTGGCTACAGCTGAGGAGTAGAGATCTGGATTTGACATCCAAAAAGGGCAAACAGATCAGAACAAGTCACTCAGTTTTTCCTTCTTGGGGCTCCCTTGGTAAATAAGAGCCAATAAATATTAGCCTAACAATGAAAACAATAACAGACCAGCTCTTTAGGTCAAGTACATCAATGGTAAATACAATACAGTGGAATAATAGCAAAATGACATCAGCCGAGGAACCAAGAATGACTTCTACCCCCTCTCGTGTATACAAACCACTACTAACATATGAATAATGCTGTCAACATGCATGTCTGGGAACATTCTGTAGCAAGGGAAGGCAAAGAATGCCAAATGGACAGAACTCTCCAGCTTTGCTCATCCATGACGTGGCAGAAATATTTCTTTTCAAAGAAGTCAATTGGGGTATTTGTGTACGAGAAAGGGAAGCGACACAGCTCCAAGTACAGCTGGAGTCTTCCAGTCTCACCATGGGAAACAGGAAGGGATGCACCAACAGGGACAATGATCCCTGGATTCGTTAACATGACACCCACTCCTTTCCCTCCAGGACAATGTCACAGACACAGCCGGAGGTCACTATTGATGCTGCAGGGGCCGTTCTACGAGATGGCAGGAGCAGCAGCCCCCAAGGCACCGTAATGGGATGGTCCATCGGCCACGCATGAACTGTGGGCTGAAGCTGCCCTCCGCCGGATGCACGGACTTGGATGGGAAGGGATTTGTTAGTGACATCAGTTGCAGAACGAGCCGACGGTGACACCTAGCGGGCACAGCGACCATCTGGGCACGGACTGCTTCAGAGGTAAGCGCCGTGCCTGGAAACCGGCTTCACCCGAACACGTATGCACACACACACACACGTCTATATATATCTTGAAAACCCTTCATCCTGCACTACCGAACAGCTACAATACTGGCAGAGGTTGAAAAATAAAAGATTTCCATGCTAAAAATGAGCCTGCAAAAGCAAGAGTGCGTAAGAAAAACAAAGTCAAATTAATGCTCAAAAGGTTGCAAAGGCTTCTCCCCACCATCTACAGAAATACAGGGGGACTTTCCCTAGAAGATAATAGCCACATGCATTTCCCTGCCTGCAGAGTTCCCTGCCTATTTTACTAATAACAAACAACAACCACTAAAATTCAATACAACCAGGAATTTCTTCTCTATTGCAGCACATAGAAGGTGACAGCCTGCTACATCATGCCATGCACTAGAAAGCATACTGAAGAGCAACAGGTGTGTGCTTTGACCTCCTCCATCTCTTCCCATCCACATCCCAGCTTTGCTTTCCCTTTCCCTGACATCTTTCTCCATACTGAGCATCAATCCCTGCAAGAGTTTCACTCTGCATCGGGTTTCCATTTCTCAACTGTACAACATTGCTAGAGGTAGGCTATGCAGTGCATGCTGCTTTTCAGCACACGTAGCTCCAGAGAAAAGCAGGGAGAAAGGCTCCACTTCTCACTTCAACTTCTTTCCTTACACATCTTTGCTACTATGAAAAACACGGTTTTTTGTTGTTTTTTTTTATTATTATTATTTTATTTTTAAAATCATAATAAAAAACCTCCATAAAAACACAGCAAGTAGTTCTTCACAGCAACATGGATAGCAAAATACTGAGTTCTGGTGTGAACCTCTACTGCCACCAGCACGGCAAGGAAGGGTCTACAGCTGAGTTACTCAATTCGAGTGCTATTCACAATGGAACACAAAGATGCCTTTCAGCAGGGGTCAGGTTTGAAGCATTCTTTGCCTAATCAACCCTAAATATTAGCAAAAAGCTGTTAGCACAAGTTAGAGAAGCCTTCTGGACGCTCTAAATCTTACAAGCTTTGTTCATGTTGCAAGCAAGGCCACACCAAATAAACTCACCCAAATTTGGTGGAAATGACCCCTCCCAGGGCAGAGCCAATGATGATTCCTACTCCAAAGCAAAGGCCCAGCCTCCCCAAGGCAGCAGCACGTTCAGAAGGAGCTGTCAGATCTGTGATGACCTTCTGAGCACCTGTAAGGAAACAACCACTGCAAAGAAGCCTGCTGCAGTGCCCAAGCAACGTGTACAAGTTTATAAGCCACTGAATTATAAAACAAAATGAATTATGATTATAAAACCATTAAGGTTGGAAAAGGTGTCTAAGATTATGAATCTCAACCACCAACCATTCCCACCATGCCCACTGACCATGTCCCTGAGTGCTGCATCTCCACAGCTCTTAAACCACCTTCCTGGGCAGCCTGTGCCAGTGTCTCATCAGCACATGCCACAGAACTGTCCTTTAAGCCCTATTCTCATGCACACCACCAGAAGAAATTCATTCCATCTATAAGCTGCAGAAAGGGACACTCCAACCCTTTCACAAGTGGCAATAAGAGGCTAACACTCTACCAGCACAGTCTCCCATTAGCTAAAGCTGGCGGTACAGCTTTTACTAGAAACATCTAGAAAGTCAGACTAAAGCAGAACAACTTGGTGGGAAGTGTTGGAAATAAAAGCCATTTTTGTGACCCCATATTGATGCGACTAATTCACTTATTTTAACAGCAGAAATGAAAAAGTTCTCCTACAGAACTTTTGGTTGCAAAAAAGCAGCAGGAAGTTCAGGATAGGGCTGCTGCAGGAAACATTTTGCTGTCCGTGTTCAGATGTCAATGCCCAAGCAATATTCTCAAGATCATTCTTGAGAACAGACGTATAGAGAAGAAGCCCTGCTTTCCAGAGCCACTACTCTGGGTTCTACAGTGCTACAGCACTGTAACGTGATGGAAAATGGAGCAATAACAGCAGAGCAGCAAGGTCCTAAGCTGCAGCAAGTGAGAATTTGCTCAAACACATTTATTTCTGTGAGCACAGAAATAAAGAGAAGAATCTGCTTACCCTCAGAAGCCCTCAGGTAGGCAGGAATCTCCAACAAGATCTCTTTGCCTCCATTGCCAACCCTTAAAAGAGGTCTGGGAAGGGGTGGATCCTGGCTCCACCCCTTCCAGTCACTCAGGTGCACTGCATAAACATGAGCTCCCCTGGATTAGCCCTGACTTCCTACCAGGTGATCAATCACTGCTTCAGGCTGTGACTTAGCATTTCCACTACAAGCACCGTTACAACTGTTTCACACTTTCATTGTTTCAGTCCTAGTGCCCAACAGATGTTCTTTAATGCTGCTGGTTTCCAGTAACATGAGCACAAAAAGAGAACTCTAGCGATAAAAACTGGGAAGTCCCTCAGCCCCAACCAACCTTACCTGGCAGCCCATGCATGAACACTGATGGTAGCCTGGAGAGAAAGAGGATGGGGATGCTGGTGGAGATGGACAGGAGCAGAAAGAAGGCACTCGCAGATGCACAGGAGAGAGTTAAGGCAGCTCTGTTGCCAAACTGATCTGCAAACCTAGAGCAAAATTGGTGAGAGGCTGTAAGGAGTGGGATTGTGCAGTTCCAGGGGGATGAAGCTGTTCAGCGACCTTGGCCACATTCACTGGTCCCCTGCAAGAGCTGATGGGGCCTCCAAGAGTGAGTTCACTTTGCAACTCTGAGTCTGTTCAGATCAAGGAATCAGGCTAGATTATTATTTTTTTTTTAAGTCCAGATTCAGTGATAACTGAAGCTGTTCCAGCTTATTTCTAGCAGTCTTGCACTCAGGAAAATCCTTTTCTTCTCAAACCTACATCAAAAATTTTGGCTTCAGTCTGGCAACATACACCCTCAAACTCATCTACACCATTGGCAATCAATACACATATGAATCTTTGTCTTCTCCTATTCCCTTCAGTGCCTTTTCTGGACATCAGAGGAAATTTGGATGTACCAGGTACAGACCAGAATCCCATGAAGGGACAACAAAGCACATAGCAGCACCTTATACATGTATGAGCTGATCAGTAGCAGGGCGAAGGAGAAAAGCTAGTTTTCCTCAGTTTCCCATCACCACACTGCTTATTCAAGTTTTTCTGCTCTTTGGGAAGAGGCTCCCCACAGTCATTCTAGGATTTTTCTTGCTATTCATACTTCTTTAGGAACAGGAGCTCATGTCCCATGAGACAGGCTTTTCCCACTTTTTTCCTCTTTCTGTAGATGAGCAGTTCTTAAAAATGCACATAAACTCAAAGGAATTTTAACTTTCTATTAAACTCTGACTTAAATTCAGGGAAATGTGGCCATAGAAATAACATGACCTACAGTCTTTTCATTGACAGCTCTACTTAACATGAATAAATACCCTTTTTTTCCCCTAGGTTCCCCAGTCAGAGGACATTTCTAAGGTTACAAGTGGCTATAAAATGCTTGCAAGATTAAGCCATTAGGACCTAGGCTCTGAGGACTCCGATGTCTTAAGCCTGTTCCCAGTATATTGTTACACTTAAATGTGTGCCATTAAAACATAGCTATGTTAATATAAAGGCTGCTTCTATGTTGCAGTATTTCTAATTAGAGTGTATTTATTTTCCCCTTGGTCTGTTATGAAATCTTCAAATATTTCAGCGGGGCCATGAAACAGAACTAAACTTTTTATTGTTATTATTAAAATATAACAGATTGGCCTTTTTCAGCCATGAAAAGGGTCATGAGTATTGTTCTCACCTTCCAAAAACAGGACCTCCCACGAGCTGGAGGACACCAAAGATTGTCTGAAGGTACCCAAACCCCACCGAATCCAAACCCAGGTTCTTTGCCAAGTACTAAAAAAAGAAAAATACAAAAAACAATGGGTCAGGGGAAATGAAACATGCTACATTTCTGAATAAAGAGTTTCATGGCCCATGTAAAGGACCAGAGCTCCAAATTCTGAGAAGTTGCTTTCTTCAGCTTCCTCTACCTACACATGAAATCTTTGTCATAGAATCATTAAGGTTGGAAAAGATATCCAAGGTCATCAAGCCCAACCATAAATGCATCACACCATGTGGACTGGACCATGCCCTCAGTGCCACATCTCCATGTTTCTTGAACACCTCCAGAGTCGGTGACTCCACCAACTCCCTGTGCCTGTTCCAGTTTATCACCTTTCTCTCAGAAAAGCTGGTGAATAAATACTAAGTCTCTGGCCTACACTATCTACTAAGAAAAATCAGCAGGATGTGATCAAAACCATCAGTTTTGCACCAGGTGACAAATCAGAATCACTTCTCATGCTCACGGTCCAACACAGCCAACTCTGAGGCAGGCTCTAACATGCCGGTTCTGCCAGCAAGCATGGGGTATTAAACAGCCTTCAGAAAAAGAACAAAATAAACCTGGAAGAGCCATTTGCACCAAAGACAAGAAATGCTGTGTCCAGCAATCCATACTCACAGGCATGACTCCAAACTGCATGAACAGAAAGGTCAGCTCCAGGGTTACGATCAGGTAGGCAGCAAGGATCACTTGGCCCCTCCTGACCTCTCCCACAGCGTTGCTCTGCCCCCAGCTCTCACTCTTCATCCTCCCGGCTCCTTCTTCACCCTCTGGACTGTTTTTTCCACTCATTGTGCTCGTGGAGTGACTTAAGGCAGGCTGAAATAGGATATGGAGGTGCGTTCTGGCTGGGAACGCAGAGAATATGAAAGGTGCAAAAGCTGTGTTTACAGTCCAAAGCTTAACAGTGTAAAGATGCTGAGTCACCAGGCCGGGGACTGTCTTTACCTTTTCCTTCTCTCCTCCCCTTTTGTCAAGCAGGATCAGAGGCAAACTCTCACTTTAGCCCCAGATCTCATTGCTCAGCCTTGTCCTGGTGGGATCGCTGTGTGGAGGGCCATGCAGAGACCAGCTTGGGAATGCCAGCAAGGCTAACCTGGACATTGCCCCATGCAAGAACACGTGGCAAATTCTGCAGCTCCTTAACTCCTTCCCTTCTTTCACTTTTGTCTTTGTTTCAGCTGGAACAGAACTGTTTTCTTCAGACCGTCTGGTATAATGCTATGTTTTAGTTCTAGGAGAAAAACAATGCTGATAACGCACCAATGTTTACAGCTGCTGCTAAACAACACTGTATGGACCCAAGGCTGGGAGCTGGGAGGGAATGTTGCCTCTAGTGGCCCAAAAAAGATAACTGTTTTGATTCTTCATTAAAAGAATACTAATTTTAGTTTTGGAGGTTGCAAGCAAGCAAAGCCTACAGTGAAGCAACTACCTCTCTGTCCTTGTGCTTCTTGCAGTAAGCTCATATAGCCTCTGATCAAACATCAACCCCATACAGAATTACCATTACTCTCACCACAATCTCCACTTGAACCCCCTTCTCCCCTGAACCAGGTGCTGCAAATTGAGAGACTGCCTGCACTACAAAGTGCTCACGTGTGACTCCACTGAGACTACAGATTAATAGCCCAACTCAAAACATACATAAAAAGTATTTATTTCACACAAATTAGGAGGCTGACTGCAAACTGAGGAATTCAAACAAACAAACAAAATTATTTTGTCCTTTTTGTTTGGTTGTTCCTTGTTTGTTTGTTTGCTTGCTTGCTTGGGTTTTTGTTTCCTTGCTTGTCTGCTCTCAGTTTTATTTGTTTGCTCATCTGCTGAAGCCTGGAGGACTGGTTCAGTATTATCTTTATTTTAAAGAGGAACAGAAAACAGAAATTCCAGCACCCTGGCTTTGTAGATTATGGGGTTCTGGTGAGAAGAGACCTCAAGAGATCATGTCCTCCCTCCTGTTTGAACACATCAGCTCAGTTGTGGCTTTCCCCAAGCCGGCTTCGAAAACACCCAGGGAAAGAGATCTGCCACTTTTCTAGTACCTGGGGAGATGTTTTTCCTAATGACCAATCCACATTTCTCAAACTGCAGCCAGCGGCCACTGTCCCTTGAGGTATCAGCTGCCACCATCAAGATGCATTTGGCTGGATCACCTCCAAGCGCTTGGAGCAGCTGCAGGCTGCTGTTGGATCCCCCTGGACCACTCTTTGCCAAAGACATTGGGGGCAGGGGGATTAGAAATAGATGATCTTTAAGAACCCTTCCAATGCAAACCATTCTGTGATTTTACGATTCTACCAAGTCCTGCAGACCCCCTGACCTCCCAGGTAGCCCAGCCAAACAGAGGAATGAGGAGTGAGGGACCTTCTCATGTCACACAACGAGATGATGAGAAGGTGAGGCACACCTCATGGTGGAGTGCAGGGGGGAGCCCAGTGTTTTGGAGAGGGCTGTCACGCTCCGCCTCCTGGTAAATGTAGGGAGGATCGACGGTTTAATGTTTCACCAGGGACTGGTGCTGTGCTGCTGGAGACTGCAAGGAACAGCCTTCTGCAAACACATTCAGAGCATGAGTCAAAAAGCACTTTCAAAGAGTGACCCTCCTATGGTGATGCAGACCCAGCTCAGGACAGCTTAGACGTCGCATTTGTTACTAAAGAAGGAAGGTTACCCAGAGTGCATCCCAATTTAGCAAAGGATTGGTGCTGGGCATTGAATTTGTCTAAGTGCAAAACAATGGGTTTTTTTGCGTTTTGGGTTTCCTGCGCACAGCAGCAACATTGTCAAGTAAGACTTCCTGGTTTGCACTGGGCAGGCACAATGCACAAATTGCCAACATTGAATAGAAGAGTAAAATTAATGACAGAGCTCTCTTTCCAGAGGTTTTGAGACAATCACGAAAACAGCTCACGAAATACAATGTGAAACAGTGCTAACAGGAAACGTTGCTGACTTGGACGTGAAAAGCTGCAATATTTTGACTGGTAAATTTGTCTCTGCAGCAACTGGAAAGGGATTCCAGGGAGGCAATGACTTGCATACGTTCTGCTCTCCATCAGCCACCCTTTCCCTCCACAGACAGCCTCATCCTGCCCAGGAGCCCAATCCAGCCATGACTCGGCTAATCTGCAGTGCTAACACATCATTCCCAATGGGTTGTCCACACTGGTGCTGCATTTTGTTCTAAGGGGTCTGCTCTGGGTCATCACGTCACTGACGAGTCACATGGAAATAAGAGGGACTGATTTTTAAAGCAGGGGAGAACACATTATGAATAGAAGATGAATTTTCTTGGGTACGATAAATAAACTTTAAACAGATGCATATCCCAGGGAGACTGTGTTGAAAGCAAGCAAGGAGATGAGTGTGAATGCCTTGTGATTATACTGCAGATTAGGCCATTAGCTATGCATTAAGCCTTGACAATTATTCTCAACATTTTTGGCGTATTTACAGTTGCCCTCCCTGGTATATCTTTCCTGAGGCCTATTTATCTGGTAATCTCTGGAAAAATAGATGGGGAAACCCGAGAACAACTTTACAAAAGAAATTTGCAAAGACTTAGTGTTTATGTTACTCGGGAAGAAATCTTTCTTAAATCACTGGAAATGGGAAGCCTGGCCAGCTGAAAGCACTTGGGGAGGGGAAACCCACCCACGGCAACTGCAGCAGTTGGAAATGTTGGTTGAGAAAGGATAAACCGTGAGGAAATCCATCCTAGATCCTTCCCTTCTCCTGACTTTTTTTGACAGAGGAAGGTTAATGTGACCTGCAGCAATGCCAAGAGCTCTGGGTGGGATCCACCTGTCAGAACAGGATTTACAATCTCAGAAGGGCCTTTAAAAGGGACAGAAGTGCTGGCCAGCAACAAAGGGCAGCTCTCAGGAATCAAATCCTTTGTCAAAGTGAGTTGGTGGTCCCTCCAGCTATGAAAAAAAGCAGTGAGATCATTCAGATTCTGCTCCAGAACAATAGAAGATCCCTTTGGGAGACAACCCCCAGGGAACCATCCTCCTGGTGATGCTTCTGAAGCTCAGAAGTGTGGTAGGGGAAAGGGAAGCAACCTCCTGAAGTATTCCCAAAGGCCTTCAGGCCTCTCCAGGAAGGAGATTGGGATGCTCCTGGTGGAGAAACACTCTGATAATGGGAACCCAAAGCACTGTATGGGCTCATGTTGCTCACACAAGGCATCATTCCCTTTCCAACCTGAGTGGAAGGCTCTGACTTGTGCTGCGCTGAAAGATTTGCACTGTTGAGCAAATGAGAGCACATACAGCCCTGGTATGGCCAGAATTATGTCCCACAGTTGTCGACTGATTTATTCTTTTGTCTAATTGTGTTCACAAAGAAAAAAAAAAAAAAAAAAGCAGCTTGCTAATGAATGGAAAAAGAATCCACAAGGCCAGCAAAAAAAAAAAAAAAAAAAGAAAAAAGAAAAGAAAAGAAAAAAAGAAAAAAAAGAGCCTTCTTTAGTTTACAAAATAGCAAAATAGCACAGTCTTTGGGGATTTTCATAAGAACTACAGAAATGGTCCAAATCGGCAATGAAATCAGATTCCCAGTGGCTGCAGGACTCTTTTGGCTCTTTCTACATGTGTATTAAATTGCAAAAAGCAATTATTTGTAATTTGTTTTTATAAAAATGCGGGTGTGCTTATTCTGCCTGGCGAATTGTTTTGTGAAATGGAAAAAGACCATTGTTCATTATTTTGGTAAAGTCTTTGTTACTTAGCATATTAAACTGCAAATCACACTTTATCTGAAATAGGGCTGGTTCTAATTGACTTTTTAATGGCAGAGCCCCAAAGCTCCATCTAATACTGAGACCCTGTCTGGTGCCCTGCAAGCAAAACAAGAGCTCCAGACTCAGATGAGGGAAAAGAAGTGGATCCTCCTTGGCTCACAGCTGGGGCTCCGACAGCCAGCAGGGTGCGACGGCTCGAAATCACGAAGGAAGTCTGTGGAAGAGACTGGAATCAGATTTGGTCATCCTTTGGCCTCCAGTGCTGCTGCTTAACCACAGGGCAGCTTCTCCTCTCTGGATAAATCAAACCAAAAGAGAACATTTCTGAATGCTGGAGTCTGACATCAACACATATGCAGATGGGGTAGAGACTGTGTCAATTGTGAACGAGTTTTGGAAAAATGCTGTGGCCTGACTTCAGGAGTCACACCAAGAATAACATGACCACATAGGCAGAGAACACACGGCTCTTTGCACTCATCCCATCACATCAGCTCTGGCAGTGTCCTGCTGGGACAGGATGGTGCCTGCTTTAAATGACACCTTGCTGAGGTCGCTCCTCATCTTGTCACGTGTGGCTGCAATGATCACAGCCTCCTCTACCTACCCAGACGTCTCCAGGACCTCCAGATGGCTCTGCCCCTTCGGGCAAGGGATGCTTGTCCCCAGACTTGCTGCTGGACAGCATCTGAAGTTCTGGCTTCCAAGATGCACATACTGTGTGTCTTAGAAATATCACAGAACCATCACAAAACCATGACAGTTGGAAAGATCAATAAGTCCATCCAGTCCAACCATCAACCCATGCCTTTGACCGCTACAGAGCGTGCCCCCAACTACCACATCCACCCTTTTCTGGAACACATCCAGGGACGGTGACCCCACCACCTCCCAGGGCAGCCTGTTCTTAATGCATCACCACTTTTTCTGACAACAGATTTTTCCTAATATCCAACCTGAACCTCCCCTGGTTCAACCTAAGGCCATCACCTCTCATCCTATTGTTGTGACCCACGAGAAGAGGACAATCCTTGCCACAGCCTCCTTTTGGGTCACTGTAGAGAGCAAAATACGTAGGAAGCCCAAATGTTTATATCCAAAGAATATGCAAGATGTGACAAAAAAATGGATGCACACACAGACAAAGAAAGCCTCTCGGTCAGCTTTCAATGTGCAATGTGTCATTCAGCCCATATCATACAGCCACCTCCTGGAATCACAGCGATGTCTGGAATGCAGAAGCTGTTTATCATCTAAATAACATTTAAGCCGTTATAATTTATATGAGAATCGTAAATGATTTGGGCTGTATGAAGCCTCTTGTTGTGGTTTGTTGCAGGAATGCTGCAGATTTCCTCTGCAAACATTACATTCTGCAAACAATGGGAGCCTGAGATGCTTTCAGCTGGTCTCGAGCCTCCTGCATCTACCAAAATGTTTTCCTGTGTCAGAATCAGACAATCGCCCGGTTTATAACTTTCAGACGTTTGAGAGACCACTGTAACACAATGTAACTGCAGTCCCTCTGCTGGTTGGCTGTCCAGCTAAGCTGTACTCGGCACAAAACAAAACGTGGATGTGTATTTAATGTTCCTGCTAATGTAGGTTTCTTTGTAAGGCAATCAGAGAGCTGCAAGGCACACGTCAGTAAGGCCTCACCCATTCCACCCTGGTCCCCTACACAGAGGTCTGTGTGATGCTCCCAGACAAACCCCACCTGCTTGCAGGCAGGGAAGATATGCATACCCTGCCCCGTTCCCAGGTTGGTTTCTCCTTGGGATGTAAAGAGAAGGGAATGGCTGCCCCATGTGCCAGCTGTGCAGCTTTGGAACGACTTCATGTGGCATGTGGTCACTGCCCATACAGGGATGAGGTGGAATGGAGGAGGAGGGATAGCCATAGCAAAGCGGGGACGAATTTATCAGCAGCTCAGAGGCAGTGACATTGACTGAGGTGGCCCGACAACAGCACATCACTGTATCAGCACTTCTACATGCTCACAGTCCTGGTTTTACTTACAAGAGGGAGGGTTTCCCTGCTACTTTTTGGTTCAAACCACAGGAAGGCTTTGGAGAACCTTTGCTGCTCCCTGCGCACCTGCCCTCAGAATGAATTTGCTGCAGACAAAAAGAAATGAGCCCTAATTTCCAGGGGCTTTAAAGCACTCTTTCAAAAGCGCTCTTTCAAAACCCATTGCTTACAGCATTCTTCAGAAGTTGTACTGTGTCAGTGCAAAATGCTATCATGTGAAACTATGTGTATGTACTTTGCTGTGTGAGGCACGTGCTTATTGATAAATAATCAGCGCTTGTTTATGCTCTCTCCAGAACAAACACCATTACTTCTGTGACACAATCCTCTCTTTGGCTTGAAACAAACTGTGGGACTCCCCGCAGAACATGCTATTGCATGACATGCCTGAGAGAACTGTACTGCTCATGCTGGTAAAGCTGCTCACTGGAGAGCAGGAGGATATCTGCCAGCATCAGGATGAAAATGTCTTTAATTCATGAGATCAAGCTTCACTGAGAGCCCATTATGAGTGCATCCTCTTGCACCCAGCCCTCCTGGCCCTGCTCACCTAAAGCTCACTCTCTTATTCTCACAGAATTAAAGAATCATCATCAGAGAACTGCTTGTGTTGGAAGGGGCCCTTAAAGGCCATCTGGTCCAACTCCCCAGCAGTGAGCAGGGACACCTGCACTAGATCAGGTGCTCAGAGCCCCATCCAGCCTGACCCTGAACGTCTCCAGGGAAAAAGCGTCCACCCCTCTGGGCAACCACTGCCAGTGCCTCACTGCCCTCATCGTAAAAAAACATCGTACTTAGATCTCCTCTAAACTTCCCCTCTGTTAGTTCGAAATCATTTCCCCTTCCCCTGCAGCAGCAGGACACCCGGTGCATCACAGCGGGGTACGAGGCGGTACGTCCCGCAGCCCGGCACCGCCCGGCCCGGCCGACATTAGAGGGCACCATCGCCCCGCACATCGGGGCCAGCCCCGGGCACGGGTTGCGAGCATCTTCAAGAAAGGAGTTTTGTTATTGTTGCGTTTTTAAACCTTGATTTTGCACCCTCGAGGCGTGGCTGGCATCCACCTTCATTTTTTTTTATTACAGTTCTGAATGTACCCAGGCTGCAATAACTCGAAAGGTCGTGGGCTGGTGGTACAGCTTGGAGTTCAGAACTCCAAAGTACCGTGCAAAACTGCCACTGGTACAAATGCAAAGCTGCAAACTGCCTGTGATCACGCACACCTTTGCAACTCTTTGTCCTACTTGCTCTCTCACTTGGTTTGCTGCACGAGGACTTCTCGTGGCACCAGCTCTTGATAAGGTTGCATGGGCCATTGATCTGGGTGCTGCCAACACCCCTCCCGCCGTGGGGTTCCAAAAGATCTCCATTGGAACACCTCCCTGCTGATGGACACACATCCATCCAGATGAGTATCTTAAAAAGGCACTCCCTACCCCACTCCAAGACAAGGGCTGCTCAAACAGGAGGGCAGCATAATGGTGAGATGAGCTCATGTGCAGATGACCATGGAATCATAAAGTGGATTGGGTTGGAAGGGACCCTCAAGACCATCTGGTTCCAACCCCCTGCTATAGGCAGAGACACTTCCCTCTAGACCAGGTTGCTCCAAGCCCCATCCAGCCTGGCCTTGAGTTCTGTCAGGGAAGCATTTATGCGGGCTTAAAAGTTAGGAGAGGAAAATGCTGCGGTTTCCATGTAGTTCTGCTCAGCGAGGCTGCAGCTTATTAATTCCATGCAGCCGAGAAGTGCTATTTTTAAAGGCTGCCCTCAGCTTGTTTTGAACTCTGCGAGCATCCCGCTTTGTTTTGCGGCAGGGCAACCAAACTACGGAGCCAGAACCGACCCCGAGTCCTCCTCCCGCGCCTGTGGATGCTGAGCAACGTCTCCTCAGGGGAAAAAAAAGAACAGGAAAAAAAGAGAGAGAGAGAAAGAAAGGATAAAAACTGACTGTGAGGACGCCCCAAACGTGCACACCTCTAGAGGAAAGGCGAGAGGGAGGGGCCCAGAGCAGCCCCGAGAGGAGAGGAAAGGAGGAGACGGGAGGGAGCAGCGGCCGCGGGCAGACAAAGGCGCGGGGACGCGGCGGGAGGGGAGCTCCGTGCCGCCCCCCCGGGGCCGGGCCAGCGCCGGGGCCGCCCCCCGGGCCGCGGCGGGGCCGAGCCGGGCCAATGCGGCCGGCGGCGGCGCGGCGCTGCCCGGCGCAGCCAATGGAGGGCGCGGGCAGGAGGGCTGCCGCTGGGGGCCGGGGGCCGGCGGGGGGGGACCCGCCAATCGCGGCGGGCCGGCGGCGGGGAAATACTATTATGCTAATGGTTGTTTTGCTCGCCCTCGCGGGGAGCGGGGTTTAAAAGCCGGGAGCCGGGGGAAGGGGCTCAGAGGCGGAGGCAGGGCCGGAGCGCGCTTGGCACAGGACTGGACGAGACGGGACGGGCGGCGAGGGGAGCGGCGGGGGCGGGCGGCCACGCACCCACCCACCCCGCGGCGATGTCCGACGTGCACCTTTCGGGTGCGGCGGCGGCTCCGGAGCGCTTGGCGGCCCTGCGAGCGCTGCCCGTGCCCGGCCGCAGCGCGGTCTGCAGGAGCTTATTCGGGCCGGTGGACCACGAGGAGCTGGGCCGGGAGCTGCGGAGCCGCCTGCGGGAGATGGGCGAGGACGACCAGCGTCGCTGGGACTACAACTTCCACACCGACACGCCGCTGCCCGGGCCCGGCCGCCTGCGCTGGGAGGAGGTGGAGGGCGGCACCGTGCCCGCATTCTACCGGGAGACGCTGCAGGTGGGCCGGCACCGCGTTCCCCTACGCCGTGCCCCCCCGGCCCCGCCGTCCATCGCCAATATCGCCGCCGCCAAAGCTCCGGGGGGGCCGGGGGCGCGTCTGAGCCGGGAGAACCGCGCCGCGCCCCGCCGACGTGCGCTACGGCCCCGACGGAGCGGCCCCACGACCCGTATCACAGGTGCGTGCGTAGGGAGGCTGGGCGATGGGGGAAGGGGTGGCGGCACCGCGGGGCTCTCTCTGCGGCTGCTGACGGCCCCCTCCCTCCTTCCCTCTCCTCCAGATTTCTTCGCCAGGAGGAAAAGGCCGGCCGAGCCCAAAGCGGCGGCCGAGCGCCCCGCGGGCTGTCCGCAGCCCCCCGCCGCCGTGCCGGCTGAGCACACCCCCCGCAAGCGGCTCCGCTGAGCCAGGTGAGGAGCTCCGGGGAAGCCAAAGGGAGGGGGAGGAGCGGACGCAGCCTTAACCACGTCTCTCTCCCCTCGCTTCTAACTCCCCTCCTCCTCTTTATCCCTTCAGCATTTTGCACTACGGCACCCACGGGAGAGGCGCGCAGCCCGCAGGCGCCGTGCCCCGGAGTTGCGGGCAGCCGGGACCCCCCCGCACCGCGCCCGGCCCGGGACCCGCAGCGCCGCCGGAGCGGGGACGGAGCCGCAGCCGCAGCGCCCGCCCGCCGGGAGCGGCTGCGCACGGAGCAGTGTTAACGTACGAGTGTGCAATGTGTGACGTTGTGTACAGAAATGTATTATGCCTAATGTGAGTACACTGGCCAGAAGTGTAAAGCTTTAAAGGAGGGGAGGAAAAAAAAAAAGTCATTTATATGGAAATGTTTAATCTCTGCTGATCTCTCAGTTAAAAAAAAAAAAAAAAAAAAGCCTAAGAAAAAAAGGAGAAAGAAGAAAGAAGCAAGTGTATATTTGTACAAAACTTTTTTTTTTTTTAAGAGTTATACTAACTTATATTTTCTATTTATGTCAGAAACGTGGATAACTGGTTGACATCCAATAGTCGTCTTTTTTTTCTTTGTTTGGTTTCGTTAAGCCAAAAGGCACTATATTTGCTTTTGTTATTTACAAAATGTAAATTTATTTTTATAGTCGAATTTTGTTTGGGGTTTTTTTTTGTTTGTTTGTTTTTTGTTTTTTTTTTTTTGGCCTTCACATGATGTAGTAATGAACCCAGCAGTTTATACCCTTTACTTGAAGACAAGTTCCTATAGTTCCTGAGCCTGTCTGTTCCGCTGCCAGTGCCAGTAATGCCACAACCTCCAATAATAAAAACGTCCCAGGACCCCCTGCAATGCTGTGTGCTGTGCTGGTAGCTGTGGGATTTGGGGGGGAGGGGGTGGTTGCATCTTCTAGTGCCTCATGCACTGTGACCAAGCTGTTGGGAGAACAGCGTGGCTGCAAAGCGGGGTGGGGGTGTAGAGGCTGTTAGTTGGAAGGGGAAAAGGACTTTTTCCCTCACAAACAAGTGAGAGTGGTGCTGGCCATGACGACACGAGGCGGGGAACACACTTGTCTGAGAACACTGAGTTTTGCCTTTCTGCACCTCGATTCCCTCTTCCCGCAGAGCCGTGGCCCAGGCTGGGCCTTGGGGGAGCCCCACATTAAGGAGGGAGCGAGGGCAGGCTGTGCTCTCGGGGGACCCTTCCGCGTGCACGCCTCTTTCCCCATCACTTTGGGCAAAAGCCCTTCCCCACCTCTCCTATCCGAGTCCAGCACCGATTCCAACCCCACCCCCACTCCATCCCCCAACCACTCCAAGCCAGAATAGGCAAGAAAAAAGCAGCCCCCAGCCAACATGAATGGGGTGGGGGCACGCACCCGGGCTGGGGCAGCCCCGGTCGCAGCTGAGTCGGCTCCGGGCCGCGGCGCCCCGATGCCGCGGGCGGAGCCGGGGGGCCGAAGCCGGGTTGTTCCCGCCCCGGCTGTCCCCGCAGCGCTCGCCGCTGCCCCCCCACGTCACGGCCGCGGAACGCTCCCGGCTGTAAAAGTAACATTGATTACCTCCAGCTCCTTGATCGCTTAATCAGAACGGGATTATTTTACGCGCCCGCGTCAGCGGCCGTCGCCTAAACACGATTCCGCCCCCCCTCTCTCCCCCCCCTTTGAAAAAGAAAAATAGCTTTTTCCCTTTCCTTCTGAAAGCCAACAATGCCCGGAGTGAGGCAGCTGGATCCTCCAGGATTTATGGGCTTTTCTCTGGCTTTCATGCAAGCAGGTGCCTTTGGGACGTCCATTGTCCCAGCCCCCCGCTCATAATAGGACTTTCCGCACCAAGA
Organism: Tympanuchus pallidicinctus; assembly: GCF_026119805.1. Taxonomy (NCBI): domain Eukaryota; kingdom Metazoa; phylum Chordata; class Aves; order Galliformes; family Phasianidae; genus Tympanuchus; species Tympanuchus pallidicinctus. The sequence goes on from NW_026294747.1 coordinate 12,548,363, forward strand.
AATCCCCGTGCCCGGCTCCCAAATCCCTGGGCTGTGGAGGTGGGCTCGGAGCATGGCGGGGGCTCCAGCTGCCGGGCACGGGGAAGGTGTGCGGCCGCCCTGCAGCCCGCTCCACCCAGCCCGCCTTCGGCACAAAGCACACTGCCCCTATTCTTCAAGCCTTTGTAGCCATATGGCAAATCCATGTAGACACAGCCAACATCCATTTATTCAGGCACATAATGTCCCGCAACAGGGAACAATTGGAACTTTGTTTGCTTCTATTATTGATGCGAATGGGCGACAGAGAGAGAGAGAAAGAGAAGGGAAAAAATCATTTAACTATAAGAGATATCCAGCTAATTATGAACCATATGTGCCTATAGTTTCAAAGCGATCCAATGAAGTTCATTTTAAATCTAGACTACTTTATTAGTACCGAAGACAGATGTCTCAGCAGTGCACGCATCAGAGGAAACCATGTAAAGAAGTTCCCGAAATATTTAACCGGGACTCATTCATTGTCAGAGAGCCTTTAAAGTGTCCTTTATCATCAGAATGATAAAGGAGGAGAGGGAGACTGCTGCTTGTTACTGCTGCCCCGCTCACCCCTTAGCAGGAATCCCAAATCCCATTTTGGATTTCAGGATAGGAACGGCTTTTGGAAACGATGCACAGTACTTGGCATCTATAGGAGCTCGCTCCCCACTTCTTACAGCTGCGTTATGGCAGACACTACGGTGAAAGTCAGCTCTGTCCCAGCTGAAAGCAGGACACCAACCCCAGGCTGAGGCCAGCGTTGCAATGGAGTTTCCCCAAGACAGAGCTCTAACTCTGCAAGATTCTGGGCACTCACATCCCACAAGCATCTCTTGATGCACACCCGTGTGGGATGCCCAAAGGAAAACTCAGCAGCAGAAAGGTTTTCAGGATTTTTCCCCCCCCCCCGGAAATGCAATTATCAGCAAACAACTTTGGCCAAAAGCTTTGCGCTATCTTTGCAAGCACGGCAACATCCACCAGTAATTAAGGCACTTCAGCATGATGAATGCAGCATATGGTTGGCGCTAGGAATCATTCTCCTGCCTGGCCACAACTTTTCTTTTTGGCCAAAACTTGTTCTATTATCACTTGGAAGAAACAAAAAAGCAGCTTGCCACTTCTTGAGCAAATATTTGTCCCTAATGAGCGGGAGGTGTAGGTAACAGGATGAGGAAAGCAGTCTGATGTTAAGAGAGATTTCCTATGTTTTGGTATGAAAATAAAATTGAACACCCAATTCACTCACAGAGAACTGGACTTGCTGGGTAGATCCTGGCAAAGGGAGTGCAATGGGGAGGAATTACAGATTATGTAATAATCCCCCCCATAAACACCCTCCCTTGCTGCCCCCGCCCCATCTTCAAACAGAAATAATAGCAGTCAGCATTTATACATCAATCCATTCATGCTTGGAAGGCACCACGATACCACCAGGAGCTGCACCACACCAACCCCACGGGGAAACCCACGACGCTGTTGGGCAGGGTTTGAACAGTGCACGGTTAATAGGACCCAGCACCGTCCATTGAACAGAGAGAAAAAGCAAAACTGAGCAACTGCTCATTAGGCGAGTGCCGTTCACCCTGTGCACTCAGTGCAATCATTTAATTAAAAGATTTTATCATCATGTGCAGACACAAGGGGGCAGAGCCAAGGGTTTCCCTCTCCCTCACCATCCCCACTTCCCTTCCTGGCTGCGGCCTTGCTGTCCCACCCCATCCTCCTGCAGCACCAAACACCACAGCCAGAGACCAGCCATGCTCCACCATGTTGGAGCAATTCTTGGTGTCACCTAGAAAAGAAACCCAACAATGGTTTTGCAGGCTAGGAAATCACAAAGGGAGATCTGATGAGGTTTCTCACCTTGCCCCATCATTTTTCCCCCACCTCCATCCAGGTAAGGGATTGGGACAGTCTCCCCCCATCCTGCACGTACTGTACTAAAATGCCAGATTCTGGCCCCCAGCACCGGATCCCAACGTTCCAGGTGACAGCTCTGAGGTTCAGCTCTCTCTGGTTTGAGGAAACACAATGGTTCTCCACTCTTAATGCCGATTTTAGGCCAAACCCATCTCTCTGTCCTGCACACTCAACATCACATGTGCTCCCAGAAGGAACATCTATGTTTGGTGCAAAGACTGAATGCTTGCAACCAGGCTTCTCTGCCTGGCATTCCACACCTGTTGTAAAACCTCAGCTGTGTCCACAGTCTGGCCATCTTAAAACACATTCAGTTTGCTTAACAGAACTCAGAGAGCACATTGTCTAAGATCTATTAATGAGCACAGAGAAAATAGAAAATGTATATTTGGAGTGTGATCTGTATTCATTGTTCTATGAGAGACAGAGGAAGGACAGCAGAGGGCACAAAGAAGAGCACAGCCTGCCCCAGTCACTATACTGCCCCAAAGCACAGCCATACACTTGCTTTGCTATGGGCTGGGGAGACACACAATCCATCTGCACACATGGAGCTTGCCGTGACCCTATGGAATATAAAGGGAGAGAAAGAGGTTGACCATTTTTGGAGGAGGATGCCTTCATTTCTCGATGCGACTGTAGATTATTTCGGCTTCAGAAGACAAGAATGTCCCTTTAACATCTGACCTGGCCTTTATTTAAGAGCAGCGCTTCACGGTTCAGGAAAGACAGACAATTTTCTAATTCCCAGCTCTGCTGGAGGCTGAGGCAGCAGCTTCCAGACAGGACACCTGCTAACACTGGAGAAATGGCATTATTATGTCTACAAGTTTACAAATGTGAGGATCAAAAAGCCTTTGCTTCTATTGCTACTGCACGGGCCAAGGATGAGGACTTCTTCAGAATGGAATTTTAGAGGTTTTCTCCCCCCCCTACAAGAAACGGTTCCTTTTTGCTTTCAGTGGATCGGTTTCCACATGAAGAAGTCAATAGGCAAAGGGTTCCCTAAGTTGCACTGGTGTGTAGCAGAAAGGGGATTAGACCTGGGGCCTTTTCACTGGCAAGCCTTTAAGCAAATAAATGTTCTTGAATTCTTAGAGAAACAAATCTAACTTGAGCAGAAAGGCAGAAAGATGGGGCCTGCCCCTCCCCAACCTCAACTGAAAAACTAGAAAATAAAATAATAAGGAGAGAATAATTGCTGAAACTCTAAGATATACCAGGATTAATTCTTCATCTACCCTGATTTGCTTTTATTTTTTCACACATTCATGAGTTGTCACATGCTAAAATCCAGCATAGTGCAATTGTTCACTTCCAAAGATCAGTTTGGTCCCTTGCAGGCACAGAAACAAGAAAATAAACACATACATACAATTTCAGCTCCTACCTGGTAGGCAAAGGCAGTGCTGAGCTCCTCACCCCAAGCCCAAAGCTGATGTTCCAAGCCTGAAGTTCCCCTCTTAAAGGTCAAGAAATCTCTCTCTCTCTATATATATACGATGATATATATATTAGGCATTTCTTTAAGCACTAGGAAAAAAGTCACAATAGACATCATTCAAAACTCAGAGGCGCAGAATGCATGCAGACAACCAATCTAGCAGCTACCCCTTATCACAAGCAGCCCCAGGTGCCCACAACTCCCAGCACACACCACACCTGGTTACAGATAACCAGAGGTAATTTAGGCCTAGCTGCTGGCTAACTTGCTCCAAAGTCAGCAACTAAAGCAGTCTGCTTTATGGAAAGAAGCCATAGGAAAAAAAAAATGAAATATGGTTAGTGATTGAACACAGCTTGGTGGGCATGGGGTTGATGGTTGGACTAGATGATCTGGATGTTCTTTTCCTACTTAAATGATTCTGGGATTGAGAACCAACTGATTGGTAGTGATTCCAGTGACTTTGCCACTTGTGTGCAGGCTGGAGATTAAGAAATTGGACCATGAGGATGGTTCAGTGATGGGCTGAGGGTCTTTTCCATCCCAACCAATGGGATAGAAAGATCGTAGAATCATTCAGATTGGAAAAGACCACTAAGAACATCCAGTCCAACCGTGCCCACCAACCACATCCCTTGGTATCCTATCTCCATGGCTTCCTGAACACCTGCAGGGACGATGACTCCACCACCTCCCTGGGCAGCCTGTTCCAATGCCTCACGCTCTTTCCGAGAAGAGATTTTCCCTAATATCCCACGTGAACCTGGCACAGTTTGAGGCTGATACCTTTCATCGTATCATTGGTTACCTGGAAGAAAAGACTGACCCACACCTCACTACAACCTTTTAGGTAGCAGTCATTTTCCCTTTGTTCCAAGAAGATGGATTTTCCTGCCTGAATTCAAGCAAATTTCATCCCAAATCTCTCAGAGAGAAGGCGGCTTTTCCTTTTTTTCCTTTTTTTTTTTTTTTTTTTTTTCCTGGGAGGAGGGCGGGGAAGGAGCAGGGCCGGAGGGAGGCGGCCGCGCTCGGGCCGGGTTTAATCTGATCACTTCCCTGTCAACCTAATCCCTGCCCGACTCACATCGGACTTTTCGAAACGTGCCTGGAAACCAAAAAGCAAACCTCATTTGAATGAAGCACACACTCCGCGGCCCCCATCTGCAAAGGGCCGCAATTAAATGCAAAAAAAAAAAAAAAAAAAAAAAAGGGGGGGGGGGGGGGGGGAAGAGAGAGAGAGAAAATTAGCATTTTCCGCGGCCATCTGGCATGAGGAGCAGGCGAGGGGGAACAAAAGGAGATTTAGGCAAAGGGGAGAGGCGAGTGTGCCATGGCATTGACCTGCAAATGAGCCTTTGTGAGCGAATTAAAGCTTCCCGGACCCCCCGGGACACCCCAAAACAGGCACCATTACGAACCATCCGGACAAAAACCCACTCATCAAAATTGTCTGACGCTTGGTGGTGGTGGGGAGGGGGGGAGAGCGTTTAAACCTGCCCCTTCCTTGCCTCCCTCGCCGTAATGGGTCCTTAATAGCGGCGGGGGGGCGGCCGTAGCGGGGGCGGGCGGCCCCGGCCTGGTTTCCAGATGCTGTTTCTTTAAGTTGCAGAGGGGACAGGGTCGTTTGAAGGTATCGCTCTGATACTGAGCGCTCGTCTCTTCTGGGTATGGGTGCTACGGCTCAAAGCTAAAGGGAAAGCGTTCAGCCTTAGAACTTTGCGACTCCCCTCAATTTCCCCATGACTCTTCCCTGGGGAAGGTTGGGCGAATCGGAGTGAAGGCCAAGGAACAGATACGGAAGGGGGTTGGGGGGGAGGGCGAGGGTGCGCGTCATCCTGCCCCAATCACCTCTCCGCGGAGCAAACGAGCACTGAAGCCGGGGGCGGTCGGAGGACAGGCTTTTCAGTAAGACGTGGTTCTGTGTGGGGGCAGCCCCATCGAACCCCCCCTGCATGAGCCCGAGGGGACCCCTCCAGGCCGTGCACGTCTGTACGCGCATCTTTGTGGGTGCTTAAGTGCATGCACGCGCGCACGGCGTAAATGCATGCGCTGATTTGCGCCCATCCGCGGGCATGTGCGCAGCTCCGGGCTTCCGTTTGAACGTGCGTTTGCGCGACTTTATGCGCGCATGTAGTGCACACACGCGTATGTTTGGTTCCGCCAGCCTCCCTCCCCGTTGCGGCACGACCAGAGCGCAGTCCCCCGGCCTCGCCAGTGCGTTTGCTGCCGGCTCCGAGGCTCTGCCGCCCGCGGGCGGCCCTTTGACGGCGCGCAGCCGGGCAGAAGGCCGAATGACAGCCGGCTCGTGGCTCCCTGCCCGCCGCGAGGGGCGGGGGCACGGCTCTGCCCCCCCAGGGTCGGCCCGCAACCCCCGTGGGTATGGGGTGGTTGAAACTTGGCAGAGCCCCCGCCCCTCCTCCCCCAGGCTCAGCGCCCGAGGAGAGGGAGGGGGGGGGGGATCGGTGCGAGGTGCTCATTTAAACCCGAGGTGAATAAATTACGACCGGGCGAAAGCGGGGACAATGTCTGGGAGCGAGTGTTTGCCGGAGAGTTGCTATTGCGGGCTTTGAAATCAATTGATACATAATTAGATTCCTCAAGAGAGGACAAACAAGGGCTGCATTCACCCCTCCCGCTCCCACCCGCATCCCAAAGAGCCGTGGCGCGCGCAGGACGCAGCCCGCCTGCATTCTCCAGCACCAAAACCATATTCTGGCTCCGGGTGCTCATTTAACAAACAGCTCCTTGAACCTTGCTTCTGTTTTCAGTTTATTTCGCCCATGTTCCTTTGTGCTCAGTTCATTAAAACATGTCGCTTTTGAGATCTATTTTTACATTTCAAGAATCCGGCATTGTACTTCTGCGGTGGCAGATGGCCCCACACACCCAAGCAAGGCTCTGTACTACTTTAGCCTCCCTCGTTCCTGGGTCCTTTCTATGCTGCACTCTTCGCCACGGGCAGCACAGTGCCCAGCCCTTGCTGTGGCTGTGCCTTGGGTTGAGTGCGTGCTCCTCCTGTAGCTGATGCTGAGACTGTGCCTTGTGCTGAGGTTCTGCGGTTTGCTGTGATCCTTCAATGGAAGGCCAAGTCTTGAGGGAGAGAAGAGCGAAGGGCATGGCCAGGGAGTGCAAAGGAATGCCTGAGAATGGAGAACCTAGGTTTGTGGAAAGCACTATGGAGTGAGGGAAGCATCAGAAAAGGCACTGCAGTGGTTATTGGACTTGGCCCTTGGCCAAGGGGGGCACCAAGCTCTGTGTCTGACTTGTTTAGCAAGAAAACTTCAAACCTTGTTATGGTAGCTGGATCTGGGAGCCATGGGCATAAGGCATGTCAAGTGTGAATAGGATTAAAAACAACGTAGCAGAGTGAAGAAAGAGCTCCCAGGTACTACAGACTGTGCCCTAGGTAGGGTGCTGTGTGTTCTGAAGGCATTCCCAAGGCAAAGATGAGTTCCTGCATCTTGTTGTCTAGTGGGGTCTTTAGGAGGGGGTTAACCAGAATCATTATAGAGTCATAGAATGGCTTGGGTTGGAAAGGACCCCAAGGATCATCAAATTCCAGCCCCCTGCCACAGGTGGGTCTCCAACCTCCAGGTCTGGTATTAGACCAGATTGCTCAGGGCCCCAACCATCCAGATGTTTGGGAGTATGAGTGGAGGTTACACTGTGTCCTCTGCAGTAAAGAGAAACAAAGCCTGGGAAGTTATCCAAACAAAGAGGTTTGGTTGGATGATACCCAGCGTAGAAGTGCTCAAACATATGCAAGCACATCTGATTGTGGTGGTGCAGAGATATATTATACATTTATGTATATATCCTTGTGAGTGTGCTTTCCATATCTGACTTTGTGTAGTTCACAGCTTTACCTGAGTTAGGTAACATGGGAGGAACTGGCTGGGAAGGGGCATGCTCTCCTTGATGCCCACTCCTGCATCCTGGCCACTACCAGTCCCTGCTGTCAGTACTGTCCATTTTGTGTCTTGAGTGAGCCCCAGCTGCTGGCAGACTCTGAAGAAGGAGAACATGAATTGGAATTAGCCACATCTGTATTCATTTCATACAAGAATAAAGCAACAAATCTCACCCTGTGCCATTGTCCCACCTGTTCCACCCATCCCAAACGCCTCCAAACCTGACTGCTGCAATTATAACAGAAATGAGTGTTTTAATTGGCCACGGATTACTTACATGGCATGTTTAAACCTCTAGTGATAACAAAGAGAACACAATGAATAACCTTGATGGTTTTTCTTTGATGAGCAAAGAAAACACCTGAAGTGATTTTAAAATGAATATAATGCTTTTTTTTTTTTTTTTTTTTTTTTTTTTTTTCTTTTCCCCACCACAAAAGCCAGGAAGTGGTAGTAAAATTAAAGCATTTAGATTTTGGTTTTAGCCAGATTTTAAATACCACGAGTGTCGTGTTAGATGGGTTTAGTAGGAGTTGATGTACATGTAATTTGGCCAAAGCGAGGTGGCAGAGTTATTCCAGGAGCAAAATTTACTATTGCACACAATCAAATGCACTATTTTTAAGATAAGGATTTAGTAAAAGAAGGAGATAATGAAAAATACAGAACACCAAGTTGGCAAGAGGGGAAAAGAAAGGGATGGGAGGAATGTTTAAACTAAGGAGAAGGAGCTGAAATTCTGAGAAAAGCCAATGAGCTGGTTTGTAAATTCCATATAGGGAAATAGAGAAAGTTTAAAACAATACCACCCCACCCCCACTGTGGTGAGGGTGGGGGTCAGGGAGTACAGCTGGGGACCATTATTCACTGCTGCCCTGCTTTGATTGCTGCCATGACACATCAGTGAGAGTTCTGAATCTTCCAAGGGCACAGGCTGCGAGCTGAAGTCAATCACATGGCTTTAGCCTATGCCAGGGAAGGTTCATGTTGGCTATTAAGAAAAATCTCTTCTCAGAAAGACTGGTGATCCACTGGCACAGGCTGCCCAGGCAGCTGGTGGAATCATTGTACTTGGAGATGTTCAAGAACTGTGGAGATGTGGCACTGAGGGATGTGGTTGGTGGGCATGGTGGGAGTGGGCTGGGGTTAGAGTTGGTGATCTTAGTGGTATTTTCCAACCTTAATGATTCTGTGATTCTAGGATTAATCCTATAATATTTGCCACCAGAAGAGCACCAAGCCTAGCTGAACTCCTCCCGAATTCAGGTACAAGACTTTCATTACTTTAGCAGCAGTTGAGTAGGGAACCATGCACATACTCAATCTTGGTGAATACTCATGACAACGATGACAACAGAAAACACCTTTTTATTTTATCTGTGACCAGCAAATGTCTGTTCCTTGGAACAGGCTGCCCAGAGACGTGGTGGATGCCCCATCCCTGGAGACGTTCAAGATCAGACAGGATGGGGCTCTGAGCACCCATGTAGTGTAGGTATCCCTGTTCATTGCAGGGAATTGTACCAGATGGCCTTTAAGGGAACCTTCCAACACAAACCATTCTATGATTCTGTGGTTCTCTTCCAGAGGATGCACAAGGCAGATGAAGAGAAAACAGCTGTTTACAACCATGCATTCAGCAGCTTTCCATCCTGACCTTTCAGGTGGGATAAGGCTGGAATTGCCACCATTACCCTTGAAGTAAGTGCAGAGGATCAGGAAACTGCCATCTGAATAGTCCCAATGTCTGCTGTTCCCTCATATACTTGGTAAAAGGTAACAGATTTCATAAGTGGGACCCAGCCTTCTAGATAAGCTCATTACAGACAGTTCATGTCTTCATGGACCACAGGACTGGATGCTTTTAAGTTCTGTATACAGACAGGTCTTACAAACATACAAAACAAGCACAGAATCAAGACATTATAACCAATGGCTTATGCTCCAGTTAGGTTTCTTTTCTACTCAACTATGTGCTGCTGTTTGCTTCAGTGGCAGTGGATGGAGAACAACAGCCTGACCCCTCCTGGCAATGGCTGCTTTCCTGCAGTGAGATTTTTGTGGGCTGAGCCTGATTCATTCACCAGATCTGCTGATTTCCCGATCTCTCCTCGGCTGCTGGGCTTTGCACTGTATTAAATGTTCTCTTTCACAGAGCCCTGACTTACACAGGCTTTGCTGGCACAAGGAAACCACTGCCCAAAAATTCAGATGGAAAGCACTTTCCAGGAATCATCTCTTCAAGTGCTGTTCTGCTGGAACGAGGCTGCCCCGTGCTCTGCTACAAAACGCGCCTGACGTAAGCCATCCAAATCTACGCCGCACTGCAGGGCTGTCTGGGGTTTATCTCACAGTGCACGTGATTTACAAACTGCCTTCCGTTCCTGGAATCGTGAGACACACTTCATCCTTTCCTGGAATACCTGCACGGGTAGGCTTATCCGATGCCTTTAAATACATACCTTCGTTTTGGATGCCAGGCAGCTCACACAGAGCAATCCCATCCCTTGTGCTGTTGTTGTGTTTAGGTGGATAGGTTACTCTGTTGTGACGCCACAACCAGAGCAACGTGTTAATTTTGGGAGTCATGTGCGTGTGTAAACTCTATTTCCAAGGCAGGACATGCTTTGCAGGCCAGCAGTGGGAGCAGGCACGCAGCGGGCAGGGGGAGGACAGCAGTTGTGTGTACATATAAATACACAGAAATCTCATTAAAACAACGTGAGGGCTTCCACGATTCAGAACAGATTTTATCTCTTGTGTGTAGCACAGATTACAGTTTTGGCTGCATGCTTCCCAAAGCAATTGCAGACACATTGTGCATTCTGCTCGCTTGCCTCCTGCTTGGAGTGCTCAGCCCTATGGCAGCAACCCACATTTCTCCCTCCACTGCTACGAGGCCTGGTTGATGCGAGTGTCCTACCTTGGCTGTGCATCCACATCAGCTGCTGGTTTTTTTGGGCATGTTGCATTCAGGGCCTGTTGACACTGTGACAAGTTGGTTGTGAGCTCTGCAGAGGGCTTCCTGGACTTTCTTTTGTGCGCTTTGTTGTTTGTGGGTCGTTGCCTTACCCAGGTTGCATCTCATCTGGTGGACACCCACTTAATGGATCCAGATATGTTCAGCCAGGGCTACGTGGGTGTCAGATTTTAGATGAGCATCCATGGTGATGGAATAGCATGACAATTAACTATGTTAATGACCACAAGCCCCATTCAAGCTCCCTTGATATGAAGGGAGCTGCACCATCCCACCAGCTGGAAGCAGTGCCAGTGGTGTTTCGGTGCAGTTTTACAGTGTAGAGATGCTGTTGGCTGCAAATGTTGACTGCAGTAAAACACGCACAAATTGTTCAGTACAAATGTTGCTGGGTTTAAAAGTTTCCTTGAGAAGTAATGCAAGTTTTCAAATCCAGAAAGAATATTGCTGGGACTTGCTGAAGTGCTCAGTATAAACTGTAACACGTGAGCCATTAAAGTGAAGATATTTGGCATTGGCTGCTATGCATATGGGCCTTTCAAAACCATTCTGTTTGGCAGCTCCTGCGATCCCTGAATGATGCATGACTTCATTTTACACGTTCCTGTGAGATGCTTCTGGGCAGTTGGCATGTTTAAAAAAACTTGTCACTTGCGAGCTGGAGCAGAAACCTGACGGAGAAACACAGGTATGGTTTAAGAGAAGTGTCTGCAATCTGCTTGTTTGCGTGGTTCCTTTTCCAAATCTGAGCTTTGTGTTGGGTTGTTTGCCTAGCTACGTTTCGCTGCCAGGCTCTCAAGGAGGACTTGTAGCTGCACCACTGAAGCAGGGTATGCAAAGAGAATGTCAGAGTTGTTCGAGGCCAGGGACACTTTCTGTGCTGATAAGCGACTCCTGTGAGTGGCCAACTGATCCATCTCCCTCTCTGACAGTGCCTTTGTCTGAGGGGACTGTTGAGTGAGGCTTTAAGGCTAAGCAGAGGATAAAAACATACAATTGACCATGTCCAATGACTGCCTCAATCATGTGACATTTCCTCCATCTACATAAAGGCATAATTGACACTTTGGACCTTGCAGATGTTTTGCAATTCATTTGGTTCCCACAAAGATATCAGAAAGTTAGTCTCGTGAACTGGCAATGCTGTGCTTTCCTCTGAACATGTTCTTCTAGCTAAAACGTATTTAGATGCAAATCGCACCATGTCTCATGGCCCCACTTGTTTTGTTTTGCTTTTTCCTTCCCATTGCCTCTAAACAGACTGTGCCATCGTTTTTTTCTTCTTAAAGTATAAAAATATTCAGACATTTCTGAAAAAACAAGCACACTTGACTTCTTTGCGCGTGATCTGATTCACACGTGAATGTCAGTATATCCTTTTCCCTTCTACTCATGGCCTTCTGCTTTGTGCTTCCTAATTTAATTTGTCTTTCTGGCTGCTCAGTGATCCTTCCCAAAGAGAAATCTCTGCTGAGAAGCTATTTGCTGTGCTTTCAGCAGGAACAGATGCTGTGAATGACTGGTTGGCTTAATTTGGCTCTTGGAGGTCTGGACAAAGGCATAGTGCTGCAATCCAGCATGGACCTTGTGCCATGCAGGGAGATCTTGGTACAAATCTAGCAAAGTCATTGCTTCTTCATGTCAGTGAGCTAAGCTTCGTCCTCTGTGCTATAACCTTCCTCTCCATAAAATGGGGAAGAAGCTATCCAGGGTACATGTTACTTCTTCCCTCAGAGATCTTCAGCTTCTGTAACCTCATGGCCAAAGGAGTTGTCTACTTATTGAAGAGGACTTGCTCCAAACTCATGTACTTCTCAGCACTCCACAGGGCTGGCTGATTGGTCCACGCCACTGATATATTTCCTATAAATAGGAGAATACTGTGCTTTGTTGAGACCCCTCACACTTAGCCTTATAACTCCTCTCCTACTTGCTCTCACTTGGCTGGAAGCGGTAAGAATCATGCCAGCCTGGCCAGTGCTCATTAAAATGAAGAAGAAAGCAGGGCCTTCCTTGCAGTACAATGTATGATTCTGCTGCAGTGTGGCATGGAGGCACATCAATTGTTTTCGAACAAGCTTTGAAGATACTGAGGTAAAGAATCAGAAGGAGGTACAGAATAGAAGGAATGACTGAAAGCTAAAACTTCTCTTGATTCGTTCATGTATTTCTCTCACAGACCAGGCTTATTGCAGTCTAGGTTATAGCAAGATCATTTCCTACACCAGAAGAATTTACAATTTGCTGATGAAAAACCAAATAAGAATCAAAGATACTGGTGAACAAGTTCATGCCCTGAAAGAATAGTTGTCCATTTTAATAGTGGAGGAATTAAGGCTGTAATAACCTCAGGGCAAGGAATGGATTGTTGTGTTACTACACCAAGACTGAACAATGCTCAAGATAATGCTTAAATAAAGTTGCTTACCTCAGGAGAAAGGAACTGGGTGAGGTCTGTGGCCTGAGCAGAGCTCCAGCCAGATGTCTGGTGAGCTCTTCTGCTCTTAAAGCCCATGAAATGCAGGAGCAGCAGAAAGTCTTGAGTCAAACAGACCAGTTCCCTGCCTTTGCAAGCAATCACAAATGAACCAGGTGACAACGTGACATTCACACCAGGGTGATATTGCAGAATTCCTCTTCTCTGGTGTTTAGAAACCTTCACAAATGTACTCATGGATGATATATGTACCTGTCCTGTGGTAGCATTGTTCTTAGGGTGAAACAGCACTTATTCCCATATATACTCATGGAGAGAGCAACCTTAATCTTTTGCTTTGCTAGATTGGACAGAGAAACCCCTGATATGGAAGAATATACCACTCCTGTAAGGGAACACTTAGCAAGCAGACTGAGGGCAAAACGTGCTGCCAATCAAACCTTAGCTTAATTAGCATATTTTAAAACATTCTTAAAAACAGAATATTTTTAAACGAGTCTTCTGGCTCGGCATTACTGCTCACAGTGATCTGCCACCAACTCTAAGGTCTACCAAGCAAGGTATTGAGGGTGGTTTTGATTTGAGAGAACCATACACCTCATTTCTTCTTATCCTAATAGTGGATCTGAAATATTTTAGGCAAATCTTTTTTAAAATTGCCTCTTGGTCAAATATATACATATATATGTGTACGTATATATATATACATAAATAGTGTAAGTGTTCAGAAGTATCATCCATAGAATGTTATAAATGAGCAAAAATAATGAATCAGATTTGACACTACAACAAATGTATCACAATATTCAGATAGATGTCATAGAATCATGGGATCATTAAGGTTGGAAAAGACCTCCAAGACCATCAAGTCCAACCATCCCCACCATGCCCACTAAACCAAGTTCCTCAGTGCCAAAGCTACACATTTCTTGAATGTATGTATGCTGCTGTTATTTAATGCATGAATACAGAATCTCTCGTAACTGTTATTGGTAGTTTTATAATACCTGACCTTCACCTGAGAGACAGGATGCAGTATCTTATAAAAGTTATCTATACCTTGACTTATGGAAGCAGTTGAGCTCGAAGTTCAGCACATTTGTGCTTAAAGGCCACCAGTATTTTCTTAATTTTAGGTTTTAATGCTTCGTAAAACTTCATGCTTGATGTGGTAGGTTTCTAAACATATTTTCAACTCCTCTGAATGAAGGTTCTATGCCATGCAGATATAGAATGAATGTTGTGGGTCTATGTTGTGTTACAGAATGAATGTTGTGGCAATCTATGTCAATTACAACTATTTGAGGACACTAACACCACTGGTAGGACTGTTCTGTGTCGGGGTAAAGGATTCTGTGGGCATATGCGTAGTGTTGGTGGTGAAGACATTCATCTACTACTTCTGCTTGCTGATGAAACCATCCGAGTTACGGTTCTACAACAGAATTTCAGAGTATGATGCACAGTCCCTGTGCTTGGGTTATAGCCCAGACTTTGGCTATACTTTGATAAGAGATAATCAGTGCTCAAAAAACATCACTTTGGAACAACCCACCCCATAGAAAACCAATAGAAAAGCAAAGCCAACGTTTTCTTTTCAAATTGTTTCTAGCAAGGAAAAATCGTGAGACTTGTAACAAGCAGACCTACTTCCTCCAGAAATTGCCTGTCTTTTTTTGTCCAGCTTAAAGGATGCAAGCACCTAAAAAAAAAAAAAGAAGCAGGCAAATAAATAAAGTCACCTCAGTGCTTCATGGATATCCTGGCTTTTGCAAAGACTTGTCCAACCACAACCTGAATAATTCAAAGCATTGTTGTCAGGCAGCAGCACAGCCCTCCTAAATAGGCACTTGCCTTATCACTCTACAGCAGATGCTTCAGCCAACCATTGGATATTGAAAACATAAATAATGAAACAAAATTTGGAGACAATGGTTTTGGGGCTGGGGACAAAATACTCATGGATATTGTCAGTCTCTGAGTAACCAAGCAGCAAAAGCTCAAGTGACAACAATAGGAAGGAGAAGAATGGGGACAAGTGAGGAGGCCTGAATCTCAATAAGGCGCGGAGCTGCACATGCTGCTGTTACCCTAGAAACTAACCTCTCCCCTGAAGAGGTTTGCCGGGGCATTGTTTGGGGGACACAAGATGTGTCATACACCAGATGGTCGTGTGCTGTATAACTCAGTTATCTGAGAGGACAGAGTAAAGGAATGCGCGCTGCAGAGCTCGTTGCAGGGCTGAGCAGGGCACCATCTGTTCTTTCAGATCCAAGCCACTTTGCTTTTGCTTTTTTTTTTTTTTCTTCCTTCCAAGGAAGGAGGGGAAAACAAAATTAAAATGATTCACCATTCAGAAGGAAAAGAAAAAAAAAAAAAAAACAACAAAAAACTTACTACAGTTGCCATCTCTCGCTTTAATTTAGCTAATTTTGTCCCCGGGTTTTATGTCAGGTGAATTGCTTCTTTTATGCTTGGGAGAGCAGCCATTATTTCTCTCTCAGGAGTCTATCATTTATAAATAAAACCCCTTTGAAACCTCGTTGGTCATTCACCATCTGAAAACCCCCAAACCCTCCCGACCATATGTTGCCGAACGTCCCCTCTCTCCTCCCTGACGGCGCGAGCGGTGTTTGTGCAGTGTGGGGGAAAGAAGCCGTCCTTTCCAGGAATTGTTCTCCGTCTCAGCACGGAGAGGGAAGGGGGGAAGGAGGAAAACAAAAAGCCAGAGTGAAAATCGCAGTCTGCATGACGGGTGCAGGAAGGAAATATTAATCACGGCCCACACAGCACCAAGGAGCGGTGACTCAGGCGTCTGCGAGGTGAGGCAGAGGTGTGGGCATGACAAAACAGCACGTGAGCGTGCTGCCAGTGTCACCAGAGTCAGCAGAAAAGCTTGGTGCCTCCGGTTGAGTGGGATCAGGCCTTGCATGCACTTGCATCAGCTTTTGCCTGATGATTCCTACAAGAGCACCTCCTTCTGCCCGGCAAACCCATATCCAGATGGAACTGAAGGAGAGGAAATGTTTGGATTAATTGAGAGGGAAATCTCTAGGGAAATCAAGTAAAAAGCATGGACTCGAAGCAAAAATTTGCATGCAGAATAAGAGCCAAAGATTGTGTGGATTGAGTGGATTGGGTTGGAAGGGACCTCAAAGATTGTCTAGTTCTAATGCCTGCCATGGGCTGGGTTGCCAACTGCAAGACCAGATCAGGCTGCCCAGGGCCCCATCCAACCTAGCCTTGAACACCTCCAGGAATGGTGCATCCACAGCTTCTCTGGACAGCCCGTGCCAGTGCCTCATCACATAAGGAGTAAAATCTGAACCACGTTTTATATTTAGGCTCCTCCGTATAGGCAGCTCAGTTAATAGCCTGATTGGGCAATCATCAGGTCTAACAAATTATTAGGCAGTGGTGAAACAGCAGTTGTAGACGATAGCATCTCACAAACTGCATGTAATCGTACTGTTTCCTACATGCTTCTGGTGCTTGCAGCACAGGTAGTTCTTGTAACATCTATATCTAATGTATTAATCTTTATGTATTAATACTCAATATAAGGACATAACACACAGCAGGACTAAAAGAGAACTTACTCTTTGACTTTCTTTACTCTTTTTCTACTCCTTTTTTTTTTTTTTTTTCCCTTATTCCTTTCTTTTCTTTCTTATTCTTTTTCCCTTTGCTTTCTTTTTCTTTTTCTTTTTTTTTTTTTTTTTTTTTTTTCCTACAAGATTGACAGTGTTTCTCTCTTCATAAATAAAAATTCACAGGAAGGAGATGATGTCTCCCCAAGCAATCCCCTACCTAAATGAAATAAAAATAGTTAGTTATTAAAATACTTAGTTATCAAAAGAATAACATCAATAATAATATTTCCTTCATTGCAATTTAGAAAAATGACCAAAATCTGTCCAGTGACTGTGCTCACCTGTGAGACAGTCTGGGGCCCAGCTTTGCCCTCTTTGAGGACAAACCAAGCAACCAATGTGCACCAGCAGCCATTAGAGCACAGGCTGGCAGGGCAATGTGCTTCAGCACAGCTCTCTGGACGGATTGTGTGAAACACACAGGCACTGCATGCTCGGAGCACTGCACACAGACTTGGTAAATTATGGCAAGAAAATCTGTAAAGCTTCTTCTGTTCCCCTCTCCAGGGATTTGCCTCTCTCTGATCCAAGAAAGCTCACTGGCGACCGCCTATCCCACTTTCTGCACCTGGCTGAGTGATTTACCAGAAACTTGACAGGGTCGTGGAAGCTTTCTTTCCTTTGTTCCACGGGTGTCTGCCATGGAGAGCCAAGTCTGGATTAGCTGAGTCTAAATCCCTGGGCAGTTCGCCAGAGCAATGCTAGCTCTGAAGAAAACGGAGCTCCGAGATGATTTTGAGACTGGCTTTATGCATCGGTTCTTCTTAGGTGCAAATCCATGGGCAGGGAGCATAATGCTTCACGTCAGGCTAGTAAGCTGTTCCCTGTAGGCAGCAGTTGCCAGCCAATGTGGGAGTTATGTGAACTTTCTGCCTGGCTCGGACAATGCAGCTTCTCTGGGGCCAGCCCTTCCCTGGCAGTGCTCCCTCGCCAGCCGTGTAGGCATCTTTTCATTGGACAACATGCTGCATTACAATAATGTGCATGGACACGTTGAACAATGCTTCCATTCGGCACCTGCATTTTCTTTGTTGTGGCGCCAACCATTTTGTCATATTGGCTTTTGGGTCTCTGTCATTAGGAGCGATGCGAGGATTCTTGTGCTGCCCTGGGAAAGCACTGCTTGGTTTTCCAGCATCTTTCTGTTGCTGCTCCATAGGCAAGGTGCACGAAGCTCTGCAGCAGCTGGTGGCTCCTGAGAAAAAGTCTTCTGCAAGTCCTTTTTCAGCCTCAGGAACTACAGTTGCCCTTGTGCCCTGAAGCTGAGGCTACTATCTGGTCAAAATCTCTGGCTTAGGGCTGGGGGGATTTTTCAGTCTGGTTCTTGTGTAAACAACGTGAATGCAGTCAGTATTTGTTTTGGCTCCCCTGTATGGCTTTTGAACACATCAGCCTAGTTCAACTGAACTTCAAGGAAGGGTAGAGGGCACCAGAACAGCTTGCTCAGAGAGATGGCCGGAAGCCCTGTCCATGGAGACACTCAAGGTCAGGCTAGATGGGGTTCTGAGCGCTTGATCTAGTGTAGGTGTCCCTGTTCATCGCAGGGGAGTTGGACCATATGGCCTTTAAATGTCCTTTCCAACTCAAAAGATTCTAGATCTTGTTTAGTGAAAATTTGCATTGAGGTGGTAGAGAGAGAGGCCCTACCACCATGCAGTCTGAATGTTCCTACCATGGAAAAGCATGAATTCACATCTCATCAGACACCAGGTGGGTGACGCAGGAAAAGAACCTGCAAAACACTGTAGCACAGAAGGAAGTTTCAGCTGGAATTTGCACTTAGACATCAAAGTCATCCCTCACACAAGTCATGAAAAACCCACTATTTGTAGAAATATTTGGATCATGGAATCCTTTGAGTTGGAAGGGACCTCGGAAGGTCATCTCAGCGACTTCTTGTTCTCGCACCTAATCCTAGCTGGGACTCAGTTAAATATTGCTGAGTGATTGGGTATCAGCTGTTCTCCTTCTATTAATTTTGAACTTACTTTCCTCCACGTTCCTTCATCTTAGCTGCTGCTGGTCAGGGAGCCCGAGAGACAAACTTTTCTACAAGCCATTTAAAAAGAAATTTCAGGGCATCTAAAAAGAATTTGCTTTTGTGCGAGAACATTTCATTGTGTGAGTTCACATGTGGTAGGTAAGGAAAACTTTCATCACTAAAGTAGAAAGAAATACCTCCAATATTATCATGGCTTGTGAGAGACTCATGAGAGTTATATAAGCCAACGGTCTGAAAACAGAAAAGGGAACAAAACTGGCAATTCAAATGTCTCTGTGACCACAGGGAAAGCAATGCTACAGCTACATCTGACTCCAGCTTCCACTAAGCCTATGGGAAGCCTTCTTTAATAGATTTTGAACTTGCAAAGGCTTATATTGGCCCGCGTGGACTGAGTAGTCCCACTGAAGGCAACAGCCCAACTCCCACGCATAAATGAAGTACATAAGTACACATTCACAGGAGTGGGACATAGATGGAAGTTTTCTCTTTTCTCCTTCCCTGCTCCTGCCCCTCCTCTTCCCAGCCACCATCCCATCAGTGAAATAAGAACAGTAATACCCATCTCAGCAGGATATGTGAGGATTAGCTGAAAACTGTTTTTACCTTTTCTCCTTTAAACTCACAGAAAAGAAAATCTTCCTGCATTTTTTTTATAGTTCAAGGAGCAATTTGTTCCTTACCCAGACCTTTCCAACTCGGTGGGGGGAGCCCTGGAATCCTTCCACCTTCCCCTGAACTGATGATAAATCAGCACTGAGGTGTATGCTGGCCACAAGAGCCATTAACATGCTGCAGTGAAACGGCCATTTTATCTGCTGACATCAAATTGTTTCTGCCTCAGCCAGTATCTGAGCACGATGCTGGCCAATGACATTATTTGAAACAAGCCTATTTTAAAATACAAAAATGAAAATGAGTGATGTCCAAACTCTTCTACTTTTCTAAGATACTTTGTGAAAAGGAATCTAAAAAGGAACATACTCTAATGATCAGTCTGGCAGCAGGCACTTCCAGCTCAAAAACCACTCAGGCTCAGAATAATAAAAGATTCGTAGAGATTACACTGTAATATAACTGTGGTCACTAAAGTCCCATTGTGTTGGCCATGGAGCAAACACACAATTGACAGACAATTACTACACATTCACTTACGTGCTTTGGACAGTTTGCATGAACAGAAACCATCAAACAAGGTCCCAACACAACATACTCCCTTTATGATGGTTACTGCAGGGGTGTCCAGCTTGAAGGCATCAAACTGTTTAGCTCATCTTCCTGCTATCCTTATTCCACAATGCACTGAGAAGAAAGACACTGAGATACTTACTTCTGACAGAAGTCTTTCAGGTATGAAGCACCAACAGATGAGACAAATCCAATCCACTTGTCAGGCAGAGAAGACATGCCTTTGATGAGTAGCTGTGGTGGCTACCTTTGGGCAGATTTGGATGCGTCAAGGACAGCCTGGATCATCTTCTCTTTTTAAGAACAAGATGAATCATTGGATTTGAAGTCACAGGTCACCAAGCTGGTGATCTTTTTGAAAGGTTCTGTTGGACCAGATGTGGAATCAGACCTGCTAGCAAGCTGCCACAGACAGAACTTCAAAACCTGATTATTCTGAGGACATTGGTGATGGCAGTATTCACATGGACAGAGATAAACCAACACACCAGCATGAGGACATTATATAGTATTGTGTTGATAGTAGCCTAAGAGAAAAAAGAAAAGCCAGTAATTTTCCTGTGTATATTGAACTTCTGGATCTTAGAATAAACAGAAGGCGTGGTAATCTTCTCTTGTATTTTATTAGGAAATTAGAGATTGATCAATAATCTAAAATTACACAGTTAATCTTATTTAAAAATGTTCAAAATCATCACAATAATTTTGATTTCTATAAAACGTAATGCCCAGGTACAATTCCTGTTTATGTCCATACATTTCTCCACCCTTAACATGTATCTACTGTACAGCAGCAAGATGAGATGATTATAACATAAATACAGTATACTTTCCTCTGCAGTCCAAGTGAAAGAGGTGAAATGTTTCACGTTTAAAACAAGGCTCAGCATGTAAGCAATACTATGAGATGGTTCCCTGCGATCTCAGGTCATTACACATCAGTATTTCAGACTGCTTATACATCCTAAAGACTGCTAATGCTAACTGCTGAGCAAAATTATGAGGCTTTAGGGCATCAGTTTATATATATATATATTTATATATGTATATATATGTCTCCTTGCTTTCAAACACTGAAGTCTTTCATAGCATTAATTAGCTGTGTTGTAATCCTCCATTTTACAACACTGTCAAATTTAAGGACGTTCCACTTTCAAGGAAGTGTGCATGGTAGAGGTGTTAACTATCAGCAAGGGTTGAATTTCAATTTTAGTAAGCAAAGCTCCAATCCTGCTCACGTTTTCCTGCTCACGTTGTGCATGTGAAAAATCACACCAAGCCAAACACTGCTGCTCTTATTGCAACTATAATGTGGGGTGAGGTGGCTTGCAGGTTAGGCCTGCGTCCTTTTGATTGGAGCTGGCACTTCTGAATATCTAATGACTTTGGTAGGGACCAGAATTTCTCATTCAATTATTCAGGAAACTATTAAATGCTGTCTGGACAAGGGAGGCTTTCCTGAACTGGAGCCATGATTCCTATGAGAATTATGGATGCTCAGAAAGTGGCCAGCTCAAGCACTTGACCTGCAAGTCCAGTCACGTTATGCTGTTGTACTACTCTTGGATAGCATAAGCTGAAAAAAAAAATAAAAAATAGATTTAAGAAATAGTGGGTCTTCTTTTTAAAAAGCTATTTCAGGACAAGTACATTCAGACCACTGCGTTTTCTGTTTATATATAAATTCTTTGGCAACAATTTTCTAGAAAGCAGAATCATTTTTCTATGTAATGCTTTATTGTCTCCCTGTTAAAAACTGGTATCTTAAAAAATCTATAGCGCTTTCCACTATAAATAGTATTGTTCCAGATTAAGTATTAGTTCCTCCCTGAAGAAAAACAGATTAAAAAAATCTGGTCATTATCTGATAATGTTTATGTAGCAACGTTAAAATAAAACAGCAAAAGAAAATCATTCAGCATGTGGTTTGTCATTCGCAAGAATGTTAGTGGTATATTTATACAATAAAAACAACATAAGTTATCCTATTTTGTTTTAAAAACCTTAGTAGTAGAAATATATTGCTATCTGCAGGTTCATAAACAAAATGCAGATTTCCTATCTAAGTTCAAGTATTATTACAATATTATTATTACTGTTATTATTATTAAAAGAGCTCTAAATCTTTGCAATTTTGCCTGCCTTTAACATTGTTTCGGTCTTTCTGAGCAATAATGAGTTGCTATAATTTTTGTTCATCAATAGAATTAATGTGGAGCTTTGGTAGGTTTTGCCTGGTAGAACACAGCCTGTCAATCCTTGGGCTATTACGAGTGGTTTTAGAAGAGTGCATTTGAGATCAGTGGTATAGATATTGCAGTCGTGTTTTCTCGGATGTCTGATGAACTGAATTTCCTTCCAAGTTCCATTTAAAGGAGAAAGGTGGGAAGAACCCAACCCAGACTTTTACCACATCAGGATATATCGTCTTCATTTCTTCCCGGCACGGTCAGTTGCTCGTAGGTTGGCAGGGTGTTGTTTGGGAGGAAGAGATCTGAATTAATGCTGTTGCCTTTCTGAGATGACCTGTTGTTCCCTTGATCCCCCTGATGACTTGAAACCAGACGATGCAGCATCTCAGTAATGAGGTTCAGTTTCTGGTCCATCTGCGTAACCTACAAAGGCAAAAGGAACATTTGTTTACCATCAGCATGTGAGAAAATTGCAACAAGCCACGTGATAAACATGCTGCATTAAAATGATACTTTTCTTAATTAGCATGACAATAACTTCTCGGAAGACACCAGAGATTCACAATCCTATGAACTGTGTTAGGAATTCAGTGCAATAGGTCAGAGCTGGATGGCAAATGAGCCCTCTTAATTCTCATCTGTGGGATGTGCTCTGATAGTCATTTTATACCTGAATGAATGCATGATGCGTGAGCTTTCAAAGAGATGTGCTGGGACAGAGAACTAAGTCCCAGAACTGAGCTTCTGTGGTTTTTGTTGCTATTATTGTGTCCATGTTTTTATAAAACATTGTAAGCTACCAACGTGCCTTAATGATATCAATATGCTATAGTAAACATCCCCTCTACTTACAGTGATCTAATCCACGCTAAGCCAGGACTGACTGACGCCCTCTTTGTTACATTTGGGTCTAATTATCAACCAGGCCACAAAATGCCCCACGGATATTTTTGCTGATGCAAGTGCATAGCAGCTGCATTCTGTGGCAAGGGGTGGAAGTGGAACATGATTTAGTTTTATTCTGTCACTGCTCCAATGACACGGCATTCACCAGGATCGCCACTGGAATTATGTGATGCACAGCAAATTAGAAACTCTTTTAAGGTGGGTGAAAGCAGACTTTAAGACTGGGGACCTGCAGAGGAAGGTTCAGAATGCTTATTTTCTTCTGCCTTTGATTATGGTGATTTTTTTTTTTTCTTTTTTTTTTCCTTTTTTGCCATTCTATTAATGCCAGTCTGTAGGTGAAAATGTAATGAAAAATCAGCATATCGAAGACAGATTAGGTTATGGATTTGTCCAAAACTTAGATTAAACTTGGAGTACATTTGAAGTTCTCAGAAGAAAATCAAGAACCAAATGTTTCTAGGAGCAGCACAACATAGGTCTCCAGTTTCTTGCATTTTGCAGTCAAAAAGTAATGTGTACCATCCCTTTTATCTGGCATGAAAAACCTTCTCTCTGCTCTGACTCACATGTACTGAGCCAGATGTCCTGAGGGGAAGATGGGCACTTACAGCTACGATCTGGCCAATTTACAATCATGCCTACTCTGCCCATTGGCATGGCAAGCAAGCAAGCATTCCTCATGGAAAGATGCTTGTCCTTCCTGGATGAGAAGAGGCTCGGAAACAGGGCAGTGGGAGCCTCCTTATGGCCTCAAACTCCTTGCCCCACGCATAAAGAAAAAGCCACAGTTTTGTCCTTGTAGTCTCGTATCCATCCACAGCAATCCTCAAACACTAAGGAAACCTCTAGGCAAGAAGATGTAATAGTTTTCAAAAGGGAAAAGAAAGTAAGCAGAAAAAAAACGTGATGGGAATAAATTGCTGCCTCAAATATCTGCTAGAAAGTAGTGAAAGGCACATAAAACCGCCAGAAAGAGCATGAGTGGGAGCAATTTATATGTGCCTGGCTACCATCCAAGTATCACACAGGATAGTAAAAGACAGTAAGGCTGAGCAGAACATCAACAAACCTGGAGGATTTCAGCAGAAACTAAAATGTTTTTCCACTGTAGAGAAAATGCCGTTTTTTTCAAGCACTTTGTACAACTGGTAGGGAAGCAGATACAGTAATTTAAAAATATGAGGTGCCAGAGATTTATACTTTGCAGCTGGTTTTGAAAACATTAGGCAAAGCACTCTAGATGATACATGAAACACTAGTAACTCTGGATGGAAATGGCTGTTGAAAGAGGAGATTCTACAAAAGAGGAAGCTGAAGAACACAAGTTCAAGATTTCTAGAAGGAAATACAGATGGAAAATGGAGCAGATCATCAGGTTTTCATTTCATCAGTGTTTGTTCATTTCCTCAAAAAAGGCATGCCTTGCACTAACAGCGCCCATCACAGATAGCAAGTTCACAATGCTCCGAGCAGGACGGTATGAATCAGGGGTAACATTTCTCATTCCTGCAGTGCCCACTGCTCAGGCATTGCTTGCTTTCTGAGATACTGCACTGGAAGGGCCTTTGCTCTAACAAGAAATGTCTTTTTGCTAATTATTCTGAACTCAGTAAGGGGATTTTTATAGGGTATTTTTTAATTTGTGATTCCAGGCAGGGATTACCAGAGAAAACAAGGACTGAAGATATATCTGGAAAATGTACATTTATGAAACTTTTGCAGTGATGAGCTATTGAACATGACAGTAG
This sequence comes from Tympanuchus pallidicinctus, assembly GCF_026119805.1. Taxonomy (NCBI): domain Eukaryota; kingdom Metazoa; phylum Chordata; class Aves; order Galliformes; family Phasianidae; genus Tympanuchus; species Tympanuchus pallidicinctus. The sequence goes on from NW_026294747.1 coordinate 12,572,768, forward strand.
ATTGGACTGAGATCTGGATAGTCCTTCAACAGCTGCGCATCTTGGTGATGAAGTACTGGGGAGAAGTGAGATGTGAATACTCTTGCTGGGAAATAAATTCCCAGAGATAATTGTCTAATTTTTCTATGGAGTAAGATTTGGCTGCTGCAGCTGTGGCGCGCAGGAGGCCCACAGAAGCAGAGGCAGAAGCTAATTACTATTGAGCTGAACCATACGAGATAAAAAGCAAAGACCTAACCTCATCTTCCCTGTTCCTGTTAATTGGTGAAGGCCTCTAGAGCCACAGCGCAGCAGTTGTGCAGGAAGATACAGACAGCTGGTTGCGTGTTGCTTTCTTGTTTCACCAGCTTTCTTTCAGATAAGGAGAGTTATTTCCCAGAAGTTCTGTGCCCCTTACAGGCCTGCTCCAAGACATGCTGTAGATGGCAGGAGATTTTGGCAATCTCAGGCTTTCAGTGACTTCAGTGGACTCTAAATCTTGGACCGAATGGTTAAAACCAAGCAGTAGCATTTTCTCTAGATATTACAAGAGAGACAGAAATTTTAATTTCTGTACATTGCTTTGCTTGTGGTTTTTAGGGCTAGACCAGAAAAGATGACATTTGCAAATAAGACAGCAATGGGACAAAGGGCCCCTGCCCTTAATTATGCCAAAGCAGGATTCTCTGTTTAAAGGACGAGACGTTCTAAAGAGAGAATCAAAAGCCATCAGAAGGCCATTTCTGTCACTGCAGGTCTCTGATGTGGAAGAATAAGTGCCTTGCTGGTGAACAGCCTTGCGTGTTAGCAATTCCAGTATGCTTTCTGTCAGCCAAATACACGTCCTCAGAAATACTCTTCACTTGTTTGCTGTAGAGAAAAGTTGCCATAATATTAACTGCTTTGGACAACTCTGATCTCTCCACTTAAAGCAGAAAACAGTGTTAAATAGATAGGAGAATAACTCAGACTGTTTCTTTTACGAAAAACTAAATTAGCTCTTTCTGGCTGACTTATGCTTTATTAGAAGTATGAAACTTGCCTGTTCAAATAATTTATATACAAGTAATTTCCTTTGTATTTTGTAGAAAGTCATAGGACAAGGGGGAATGGTTTTAAGCTCAAGAAGGGAAAGTTTAGATTGGATGTCAGGGGCAAGTTCTTTACACAGAGAGTGGTGAGGACTTTTTCTATCTGTAAAGAAGCCACAGAGGCATACGATTGCCCTGATATCCCATACAATAGACTATAGGCAATGACATAGTTCCTGTGTGCCACAGGGTCCTTTCAGGTCATGTTTTCATGAAAAGTGGTCCTCTGTAACTGAGTTTAAAATGCATCAAACAAAGGCATCAAAGGCATTCCAGGAGGCGTTACTGAACAAGACTACAAGACTGCTCTTCTGAGAGGAGGAGAGAGCAAAACTGATCTATTAAGTTGAGTGAGCAACTGATCTATTAAAATTCCATAGACAGTCACATACTATTCATTTAAAATGCATTTTACTCATTCATAACAGATCCATGATATGATTCAGGATACAAAATGTCGCAATGAATTTCATTCCTTTTTTCCTACTCCTTCGCCCCCCCAAAAAAGAAGCCAGGATGGCTCCAGGGACAGCTGGAAGACAATCTCCTTCATGCACCACTGTGAAAGAGAAATAAAAAGGGTCTGGAGATCCATCCCAAACTTGTTACAGGGATTTACTGGGAAGGGGTAAGGGAGCAGGAAATACAGGGCCAAGAGGAATGGTGTTTTCAGCCATGGATATTTAAGATAGTGGGGCAGGAGCTCTACTGGTGGTTTCTTAATAAGGAGTCCCTATCGCACTGCAGGCTAACAAACTTTAATTGAAAAAAACATGACGGTCTCTTTATCTGTGCATCCTCTTAAGTGGTTTTGCAAAGAATCCTTCCCATGTTTGCTATTCAGTACTATGCTTGCTGATAAGCTAGTGTTTTATTTCAGAAAACATGCACAAAAATCCTTTCTGTTAACAAAGCCATAGGCACACTAATGACTCAGTCAGAGCAAAAATAAGAGGGGAGAAATATTCCAGAGCTTACAACACATGTTAATGGCAATGACACAAAGGAAGGTATCAGTATCAAGCAGCACTTCAGAAAACACTGAATGCATCCTTCAAGCTAAACATCTCTTTTTAAGGTGTGGTCATAAATCATTCATTCTTTAGTGAGATTCATCCTATTTAGGTACTGTTCTTAAAAATATTTGAGGAAGTTTTAGAGAGCAGCTTCCCTGGCTCCTCTTCTTGCTAAGTCCCTACACGTTGTGGTATCTCAATATTTCTAAAAGCTAATACCTCAGAGATTTCACGGTCCCATGAACAGGAACAAAGCTAGGAGTGGCTTTTCAGAAAAGTTCAAGGATATGTAGGAATCTGCACAGATTTCCTTTGCGCTTTTCTTTGCAACTGTGATTGAGGCAGGAAAGAACAGCAAATTCGGTATTATTAAAGAAAGTCTCCTTCTTCAGGTACACCGTTTTTCCATAATATTGGCAACATTCATTCTTCCATTTACAGCATGCAAGATTCCAGATTCTTGAGAATCCCCTTATCAGAGCTTCTGGCTTCGATATGTTTATTTTGTTGCCAGAGATTAGGCAGTGTTCTTGCTGGAGGTTATATACTAGTCGTTGAGGTGTTTATAGGAGAATGTAATCTGCATGAAGGAAGATTTGTTCTCCAGACTGTCTGTACTTTCTCTTGAGAGTTGTCCAAAGAAGGGAGTATGTGTGCGGTGTCTGGGGGAAGGATAGAGGAAGTGGAGCCAGTGAGAAAACACCCTCCTCTAATATAACATTACTCCTGGCTAGAAAAATATAAAGGCTGAGCTTCTGAGGAACTAAATTAGCAGGTTTTGTGGGCTGCACATGCCTAGTCAATGAAAATACTGTATAAACACTGCAGCCACTGTCTTAACTGACAAATAAAAGTGACAAATTTGAGAAGACAGCATCTTAGGAAAGTAAGGCACTTGTTACACACTGTCCTGAAGTCAGCTCCATTGTATGCAGTTCTCAGGGCCAGTCTCCTCTTAGTTTTTTAATTCTTTTTTTTTTCTTTTTTTTTTCAGTTGCTGGCGTCTCCTTCTGACTCTGTATCTCTGTGATAAATTTTTTCTCCCACATTTCTCAACATTGTAAGAAAAAAAAAAAAAAGGATTTTTGTTAGTAGTAACCCCTAAACATGACTGGTAATTCTCTATGAATCAGTGTATGCTGCTCCGTGATTTCAACAGAGAATCATGACCTGGGGCTGAAAAGAGACTTCTGAGCCAGTGAGCCAGGACTGGAGCTCAGGAACAACTGGGATACCTGAGGCAGTCATCTGTTCTGATTCTCCAGGAGTTCCCCTGAAATCAGAGCAAACCTACTAACAAGAGGCTTGATTTGACACAGGGAATTCCCAGTGTGCACTGCACAACTCCAGTTTTGTCACATTTTTCTTAATTGTATTGGAAAGTAAAACAAATTGGTAACACTAGCAACACGTGGCCATTTGATTAGTGACTATAACGATTATGGTATTTTCATAAATGCCTATTCATTAGAAGAATTTTGTCTTGATGACACAGCACAAGCTTTAGGATACCAGATATTCAAGCTACAGAAAACAAGAGAAATCAGAGGGTTAATTTATTAATTCTTTGTTTTAACTGCAATTGGGAAAGCATTTTTTCCTTTCAGAATGTCCTTTTCCCCTAGTAAAAATATCTTTTTTTTTTAAAAACATTTTCAAAGTCTCTGACATCTCTGGCTAGCAACATGCCTCGCTCTGTTTCTGTCCTGTGGCTTTTCATTATTTTTAGAGGACTGTAGATTGCAACTATAATGACATTTTTCAGATTAGAAGTCTCTCTTGAATTCTATTCAAAACTGCCAATAGTAAGAAACATGCCCCAACAGGTCAAAAACTCAGAAAGTGATCTGAAAAAGTCACTCAAGTACTGTGTAACAGCAATATGCTATCTGTATAAAATATAGTTTACATATTAGCCAGCACAGAATATAGGCCACATATTTTGTAACTGCCATTTTCCCCTCAGATGAAAATTAAGATAACAGCCTTCAGTGACAGCAGTAGTTGAAGAAGATATTACACAATAAAACAGCAATCTTCACAGCTATCTTTGACTATTTCCAGCCAGTTACACACAATTCATCTTTATGGGAATAAATGCTTCTGGATTTGAAGCTGGCAAGGCGTCAAACTATTAAACAAGACCTACAAAGAAACAAGTGACAACAACAATAAAGGAGAGAAGCTGCACAGTCACCTTCACAAACTTACATGGCTGTAACTTGCTGATTGAGTGAAGGAAGGAAAGTAAAATTAATAAGCATTACTATTACTCTCTAACAAGGAGGTTGGTAAGACACTGCCAAAAGGAAGAATTAGACACAGGAGAGTCAATTATACTTGTCCACAAATGGTTACTGAGTACAAGCCTCAAAAAGTGGCAAAAAGATTTTGAGCCTATGGTTATTTTAAAAGTGGAGAAGATTCAGAAAGATCAAAGATAAAAGGAAGTCAGGGTTGGATGACCTAAAATGGTGCTTATAATCAAACAAGAAGTAAAGAGGAAGATGGAATTGATAAGAGAAGAAGGGAAGAAGTGGATACTGAACACTGCTGCTGCTTGAGAAAAGAGAGCTGTGAGTGGTGGCTGTGGGTCAGTGCTTTTGTTGTTGCTATTATCAACTTCTTGCAAAAATATCTGGCTTATTTAAAACACCCAAAAGTATTGGAAATCAGCTGTTCCTGAGAATCTTCCTTCAGTTCTAGGTGTAGATTTGGGCTAAGAAGCCTATCTGAATGCTGACTGCTCCCAGAACACCCAGGCCAGTCCTGCTGCTTCACAGCACTGAATGCATGCCCAGAAGTGTGCAATGCTTGCAGATCTATTGGGCATCCAGAGGGCAATAGCCAAGCAATTAAAATTTGTGGTTGACTCTTGTTGTAGATAAATGAGACGTGACTTAAAACACATGGAAATTTTCAAGTTAGGACCATGTCCAAAATCTACAGTCTTTGGCCCAGCACAAAGGATACAGCTTTTTTTTTTGCTTTTTTTTTTTTTCCTTTTCTTTTTTTTTCACACAAAGGTCAGAGACTATTTTTTAACTGTTTCCTTTAAATGAGTGGAGTATTAGAAAGTGAGGTGTTGAGGAAGAAGGGAGTTTGGAAGAGTATTCTCTTCTGGGTTAAACCAGGAAATTGAAGTCTAGGGTCTTGTCTCTAAATATAACTTTTATCATAAGCGAAAAAAGAATATAAAATCTCTCTATCCAATTAATTGAATACTTTGGGTTTTCCAAAGATTTCGTTATCATCATCTACTATAGTCCCACCTTCAGGAAATGATATCTCTTCCACCCACCACAACTTTTTTCCATTTCCACTTGAAAATTAGGAACAATAAGGAACAAGTTGACAAGAAGAGACAGATTCTTTCCTTAAATGTGAATCAGTGGTACAAAAAAGCAGGAAACATTTATGTACCCACAAAAAGGACCAGGCATCCATCTAGCACCATCATTCTAAGCACTTTCCCATGTTATGCTTAAATTGCAATCCAGCATTATGAAAGATGTCAAACAGGCTGGAGATAACAAGAAATGTAAAGGAAGTATTGGGCAAAGAAACCAGAAAAACCCCAACAACTTATCTCTGTGTAATAGTTTGAATACAGCTATAGAACAAATGGCAGCAATTAGTGCACCCTATATCCAAAACATTGTGAACCTTAGTGCATCTGTACAGCACCATGCTGCAATACATATGTACTACCATTCTCATCCAAAAAATGAGGCAGTAAGGTTACTGGCAAGGCTTCAGATTTACTAAGCGTCTTTAACTGGAAGGAAGAGATCTAAACACATTTAAAAGCCATTTTCCCCATGTTGGGAAGATCTCAAAGCACTTTTCATTTTTTTTTTAAGAAACAGAAGGTTAGAAAACTGGTTACTTTCTGATTCCCAACCACATTCATATTCACCAACACATTCCTACACTGCATCCTTCTGGTTGAGCATCCCAGTCCCTATCTACGGGGGGAAAAAACAGACTGTTCAGCTAACAGGCATTTATATTTCAGATGCTCCAGTTCCACAGATGTGAAGAAAACTCCCTGTGGAACTTGCCTCTGGAGGACTCTCTTTGCTGGTTTACTCACGGCAGTATAGCCTCTGAATATCACTCCATATTTTTGTTGTCAGAAATTTGGCAATCAGACAACAACTTTCTCCTGGCTGTAGATTCCTGTTTCAAATGTGGAACAGTGGCATATTTACAACATGTCAGGCTTCAAAAAAAAAAAAAGAAAAAAAAGAAAAAAAAAAAAAAAAGAAATAGACCAAACTAACATAAAAATATGTACAAAAACTCTTTTTCACAGCAAAATAACCCCCAGACCTCCTTGCCAGTATAACCAATTAAGCAAAACAAAACTGACTAATCTTGACCTCTCTCCAAAGGGGAATGTTTTGTTTCTTGAAACCCTGGCTCTTGCTCTCATATGATACTGGGACTATGACTAATAACCTCTTGCTGGAGTACTGCTGATAATTTCACCATTGAGTAGCTGCTCTAGTTCTGGATCATCGTAGTATGCACTGAAGCTGCCAAGATTTTATTTTTAAAAAACAAAGAATAAGATATACGTTCATAGCCCCCAGTGCTAGGAATACATTTTTCAGTTTTAACTGTTAGGCTTTGCCTGACCATTTTTCCTCGTCCTCGGAACTGTTATTTTTCAGATGCCTGCTAAGAAATGGTTCCTTTTTTCCTTTCTCTCTCTAAAACACTTTTCCTAATTCAAAACAGATTTGTGACTGCAGCTCTTTTCAAAACAAATACGCCATGCATCACATTGAGTTAGGTCAGCATTGCTTATGTTAATGTTTCACACTTCACCCAAATGAGGCGTCTATACTCCTTTTCAAGGTAACGTGGCCATGAGGTGCACAGCATTTTCCAGTTGGAATAGAAAGTGAGACACATCCGCAGGTTACACATCTTAAAGCAGACATAAATTCTTTCTTACAGTGGAAACTAGTTGTCTACTTCAGCTGTGGCACAACCATCTCAGCTCTACACCCCTGCCCACAGCAGGCAGACAACAAGAACCAATTCAATAAGTTCATTTTAACTTTGGTCACTGTCAGTATGCTAAAGGAAAGAAAAACAACAAAGCTCAATCTGTGCAAAGCTTGAGAGTGGAAGTTAATGCAAAATACTGTAGTGTAGCACTGCTACTGCTTTGAAAATTCAGTCTTCTAGCTCCTTTCTTTGGGGAAGCAGCATTGGTAGTAAGAAGGTGCGGTGTGCAAGTTTGGTCAGAGTGAGAAACTTGCTTTTATGGGTCTGATAGAATTGGGTCCCTTAAAACACCATAAGCCGAGAACCTGAAAATCAAGGGTCATTTTAAAAACTGCTGGCTGGCTTTAAGATAAAAAACATTAACTCCTTTCTACCCAAAATCAGCTTACAAAATTAATAACCATTAAATGACTTCTGCAGCAATCAAAAATCATCGGGGAGAAGGAATGGGGAGAAAAAGAGAGAGAAGCAATTATAGTAACAGTGAGTTTTGGGATTCCCTGAGGGCTGCTGGTAATTAAACCAACGGCAACATGAATCTCTGTTTGATGCGGTCATTAATTTGTTTTCAAAAGAAAAATCTTTAAAAAGATTCTTTCAATAGAAATTTTTAGAGAACAAGCTCAGCATGAATAATTAGACCAGAAATACGTGATAAATATTATTACAGAGAAGTCATTTACGGGCCATGGCATATGCAGGTTAGAAATCCCAGTGATAAATAAAGCAGCAAGCTTGCACCCATTCTGAAAACACAAAACCAGGGCTGTTCGCTTGTATGCTTGAGTTAGTTCCTCAGAAAGGAGGCTGCCTCTTGTTTTCACTATTGCATTAAGCATTAAAAAAACACACAGATGCAAGATAGAAAACTGCAGTGGGTAAACACAGTATAATGAAAGAAAACCACACACAGTCCAAGGGCACTTTTCTTTTGCAGGGGCCAGCACAAAGATCAAAGGTGAAGTCTATTGGTGATAAAAATGTCTGAGGGCTCAGTCCTCTCCCCCACCCTTCTTTTGGCCATTGACTTTTGCTGAAGTCATACCCTTAGACGTGCCTCCTTCAGAATATTCAGAAAAATAAAAATGCTTTTGCTTCATAGAAATGCTAAGCACCTGGCAACACCACTGAAATCCAGAGATGTGGGTGCTTTGTACCCTCCAGAATCAAGTTGCCCCAGACTCCTCAAAACTGCATTTCATTTAATTTCTGACTACTTCAAGAAGAGGTATCTACAATCAATCACGTGCCAACAAATAACCAATGAGTGAGCTAGAACCTAGTATGTTTGCCAGCAGAAACTCACGTTTAAAAAGAAAAGAAGGCTGTCGTGACATTATTCATAAAGGCGAACTGGTAGATCTTACGGATACCAGAAGCAAAACTACAACAAAGGCAACCAACTGTTAATGAAGAAAGGTTTTCACTCAAATTTCATGGGTCATACAGAGTTGTTACCTATGCCTGCAGGAGTTGAACAGCTCTGCCAATTGAATTTGGGGGAAATTATGTGATTATTTTGTTATGCATTTTGTAGTTTTGGGCATTTTTCTTTCAATCCCAAGTTGTGGAGCCAATCAGGTACGCAGGAATATCAGCTTCAATTTCCAGAGTTAGCTTCAAACCAGCCTTGCTGCAGAAAAAAATCTCAAATATATGTTTTCATTGCACATGAAGTCTCAGAAACAAGATTTGAAAGACTAATATTCATTTCCTTTTTTTTTCTTTTTCTTTTTTTCTTTTTGCATAAATACACCTTTACAGTTCTATGCCAATCCCTTAGCACTCTGGGGTCTCAAAACCTTTTGAAAACAAAGAGACACACCATTTGGCTGCCCCCAGTAACAAGTGCTGCATGGGTTAACTTTCCAAATTAGTTCTATTGCAGGTTTCCCCCTGGTTTTGAGTCAGTTAAAATACCAAGGCTCTTCTCCATAACATTTTAAGCTACAATGTCTTCAAAAGTAAACAAACGTTTCTGATAAAATAACATGTTTGAAAAATGTAATGGATGACAAAGATAACAAAAAATCCTTAGTGCTTTTCTTTGTCAATAGCTTCTTCTAGGAATAGAGCCAGGCTGGGCATTTATTTGGACTGGTAAACTATGACTCAAAAAGCAGCTCTATTGGCAGTGTAAGCAACTGCTCAGTGGTGGAAGCAAAAGGCTCACAGTCTTTCCTAGCTGATTAATCATCATGACAGGCTTACAGATTAAATGATCTGCCCAGCTCCAGATGTTAGATGTGCATCCATCTCTTCTGGTTCATAGGCAGTAGCTTGGATTGCTCATTCTTAAGATAATGATGACCATTACTGTTCAAAATGAAAAGGATTTGGGCTTTGTAATTTTATCCTGCGATAGAGGAGACTTCTACACAAGATAACGCAGCACATATAGTCTAGACACAATGAAATACTTGAAAATCCTTCGGGTAGAGGTGGTGACAGTCTTGCACATAAAGCTTTGAGATGTTTCTCTCTCCATTCCCACCCCCTACTCGAACTTCTATCAATCACACAAAGGAGGAGCATGGATATGAGCAGGATCTTTCCCCTCAAGGCCCTGCTATTAGCTGTACTAGCCCTTTTTATATCAGTAACAAAATGTACCTTCTCTGAGATGGGAAACAGCACAAAGTAATGCTCCCCAGCATTTACAGACAGGAAACAAAGAGTAGCAGTGCGATGACAGCATGGGAGAACAACATGGTGGCAGAAAGAAAAGTTGGCTACCCAACACTAGTGCAGCCAGCTGGCTTATTACAAGTGTAGAGTCCTTGAAGGACTTTCAATGACTGCCAGTAATGTCGTTTTAATTCTCATCAAAAGCATTTCGCTTTCGTCACCACAGAGCCACTGGCTTGGGCCTCAGTCAGGTCGGCTTTCATGAGGATCTCTCTGGAGAGAGAACATCAGGGGACCAGCATCCCACTGCTGAAGCAAGCTCTAGCTTGCTGATCCTGGAGATCCATCACTTGCGTTCTTCAAAGCCATACCCTGCTGTACTTAGAAGGTTACCACACATAGTAGTTTAGCTGCAGGCATTTCTGATTTTCTCTCTGCCTACTTCCCTTGAAAGAGTGAAAGAAGTTGCTAGAGAATTACTTCTTTTCTTTTTTCTGCTAGCCTCTTTTTCTAGGTAGTATCTTTTTGCTATCAGCTTCTCAGCAGAATTTCATTGACTCTGACCACAGAAAAAAAGATCATCTGACAGTGCCTGCTAAGGACTTCACAGATAAAAGCGCTAACAGTATTCTGATTAAATGAAGACATTTTCATCCATTTTCATGGATGACATTATGTGATTCAGCTTATAATTTTAGTTCAGACACATCTGCTCTGTAAAGTGAAAGGAGTTTAACTCAGCCTCAAGCACCATGGTTCCTTTCGGGTATCAGTTGTTCCTTTTTCTTTACAGTATCAACGCTGTTGATTTATATATTAAAGGAACAGTATTTTCAAACCAGGAAGTAATCTTCTCAAATTACACCTAATTTTAAGACAGAAGCTGAACGATGATGGGAATAGTAAAAATAATCAAAATGCCAAGTGCTTCTGTTTTCACAAAGCCTCAAAATGCTTGGGTACACACTGTTCACAACCCAGGAAATGGAAACAACAGAAGGTGACTTGCATGAAATCCTGCAGAAGGTGGCTGAGAATTGGGAACAGCATCCACATCATCCCAAAAATCCCAGTGACCACATCAGGGCATCACTCTAGATGGGACGTGGACTGCCACAATGATACAAGAGTCTGACACTGCCTTTGAGAAGCTGGTTTACACAGGAGGCAGAGGTCTGGTTGCACTTATTCCTCTCTGGCTCAGACAGAACTGCAGTGTACACATGCAAGTGAGAAGACCATGTGCGACCAGCTCTCTGATATGCATTATTTATATAACAGTTCTACTGAGTGAAAAACTAATAAATCCACAGCTGGCAGATGATGTGCAGACATACAAACACATCATCACAAATATCACTTTATCTTGATTCTTTGCTGGCTTTTTTTTTTTTTTTTTTCCTTTTCCCTGCTGCAACACAGCAGAACATCTAGAAGAAGTACAGTAGCAAAACAGGCCTCTGGCTAAACTTACTTAAATCACAATGGTTCATTCAGGCCATTTCCCCATATAGGACAGTCACAAGGCCCAGGGATGAGTGTCATTTTCCAGGGAAACATTTCTAGATGAATATTTCACATAGATCAAACTTTGTCAAACTCAATTGTAAATTGCAGTGCTGCAAGGTAATCGATACCTCCTTCACTCCAAGTGCTCTCCACTCCCAGATCAGCTTTCCAGTGGAGACCCATGTAGGTAGGTCTCTCTGAAAGTAACGCCTCCTATTTATTTCCATGGAAACTACAACAGATACAAAGAGCAGTTTCTCAACTATAAAACACAGTTTTTCAACATAGTCACCACCATTAGTTATACATTTTTGCCACCAATGAACAAGAGCCTGCATGCCATGCTCATAAGTATGTGCACTAGCAGAGGTGACCTGTTGATGAAATGCACCACCCACTGCCTCACTGTGCTCACATCCACTGGATGGTCTCCACAAAAGTTCCTCAAGTGTTAGTGAATGTCAATGGGTGCCATTTTTTCTGCACTGAGGATTTCAATTCCTTCACATTTTTGAGGAAGGAAGTGTATGCGAAGAGCAACCTGAATCCAATTTTTGACTTTTTAGCTGCCTCGTTACTTGGCTTTCTGTGTGCTGTAGCACAGGTTTACTTTGCAGAGTAGGCTTTGTTCTTCAGCCAGGTCTTAACTTTTGGCCATTTTTTTGTTATGTTGTGCATCATCTGCAGTGATAGTAAATGAACTGCCATAGCTCAGTCTGTAGCTTTCTGCCCATAACACTGCACGAGACAAGAGGTCAAAACAAGGTTTCTTCCTTGAGTATTGTAACCACGGACTATTTATAACTCTGTGTATATCCATGCCGGACAAAGAAGCTTTCCATGTGTAGAAAATGACATGAACTCAATCTTTGCAGACAGTCCCCAAGCCTAAAAACGCTTTTGTTAGTACAGCGAACACCTGTACTAATTATGCACTTCACTCAGTCGGGGGTCATTGCTCATGGCAAAGGTTTTAAATCAGCCACCCCAGGAGACAGACATCATTACACGGCTCGAGCAGTCGCTCTGATGCCACAGAATTAGGCAAACCTGGAAATACACTCAGACTCTGAAGTCTGTAAAAGTGAAAGGCTGTAACGCTTCACTGTTGTGCACAATGCGACAGTTCGGATGAATAGAGAAAATAATCAGACACAACTGCTGAAATCTGAAGTTTAACATTATTTTTAGATTTAAGCATACGTTCTCCTGACTTTCATGTAAACTACATTTTTTCATCCCTCCCTGTATATTCTCGTGCGTGACCCAGCAAAACTTGCAAATGTGAGAAATGTCAAATAATGTTATTTTATTCACGTTGTGATTCATAGCTGCTATTTATTCACCTAAAATTATGCTGGAACTTACATTCCAAGGTTGGTGTTACATTTTCTCACTGATGTAGCTCCTCATTAGATATCCTCTGCAGACGGTCCCTGCTCACTTTGCAGTGCTGCTCATCAGTGCTGGTGCTTCCCTAAGCTTGTGAAGGTGTTAATTCTCTGCTGCCTTTGGCAAAGGATATGCACATATGCCTGCTCATTACTGCTTACAGAGACGTACCTGACATTCTTCATTATTCTTCTGCCTGTCATTTCTGTTCAGAAATGTGCACACAATATGTACAAATGAGTTCATATGTGCCGTATGCTATTAGGCTTTTCAAGCTTTGATTACATACAAGAATGCTGTCACCAGCTTGACAGATAAGGCTGCTCCCAGGCTGCTCGTAATGCTGTTTCCTGATTTTCTGCTCTCCAGGACAGAAGAGCTCAGGAATAACAACATGCAAAACGAGAAGAATCAGTTTAATATGACATACGAAATGATCTGGAGTGTCTTGATGAAGTGTCTTTGGAGTGTCTTACAATTTGGGTTAGTCTATGAGTCTCACAGGGCAGAGGGGCAGATACCTGCACTTTGCTTTCCTCTAATCCTAATCAGACAGGCAACAATTAAAATTCAGATTTCTCTCTGATAAGCCATCTCGGGTAGGGGCTTGCTTCAATTCTGTACAACTCCAACGTTTCAGGCGTTCCTCAGTATAAAAGCAGCATCGCCTCCACCAGAGGAAAGGAGCCCTGGGTGACTGGCAGATGGTGTGGGCAGGGTTCTCTATGGGGCTGTTTACAGCCCTCAGCTCTGGCAGCACACAGCTGGGTAATTAAATGGGGGGGGGGGGGGAAATTGTTCAGAAACAACAAAGAACAGGAGGGAGCAAAGGCAGAAAAATCACTGTGCGAGGGCAGAAAGGGGCCTTTTAAGAGTTCCACGTTTTCACAACTGCCTCCTGTGTGCATGCTAAAAAGGTTTTCAGGGATGCAAATCACCAAATACACAAATTCTTTAGGAAGCGCCTAGGAACTCCAACAAGAGCATTTGATCATTTAATATCAAACCACCTCCGTGTTCTTTAATCTGTGCTTCGTCCTGCACATTTGCAAGCACACAGTATAGACTTTCACAGACACGTATATGCAAAATTTTCCTGCCATTTGCATGACCCCTTTCAGTCAGATTCATTAGGCAACATTAGGGAAAAATCCCCCGAGCTCTGTGTATCCCATGAAGCCCTCTCCCTCCATTGTGCCTCAGCAATGAGACATGTTTTGCAACAATGTCTCCTAAACATACAATAGTCCCAATTTGCTTCTCTTTCACTCCAGAGTAAATGAGGAGTAAATCTATTGATGTCAATGGGATTAAGGTAATATAAATGGCCTGAAAATGAGGATCGCTGTTGGCACTTAGAAGAGAACACTCCAAAGGCTTATCCATTCGCACACAACATATCCCCCACAGCAATGGCAGCATCACCGCAAAGACCTCGCGGTACTAAATGGTGCCTTGTTCAAAGCACACCCTTCCTCCGTGCAACACGGCGACGGTGTTTCCATGTGCTCTCTCACCAAGCAGCCCCGCCGTGCAAATCCTAACCGTTTACTTCTTCCATTTCTCTGTCATTTAAATTTCCTAAGCCGCACGCACGGTTTCATAGCAAACACACTGCAGAAAAAGAAACCCCGCCCAACCTGGCAGAGTGTGATCCCAGCAGCTATGCTTTTGGAACACAAATCACAAAGTTTTCAGTGCACGCTGTGAAATTAATAGCAACCAAAAGGTTATCTGAAGAGTAATTAAAGAAATAACGTGTTTGCATTGTTCTTCGCTAAAACAATCCCCGAGACCGCATGTAAAAGTCCCCAACTGCAGGACAATAATGAGCTTGTGAATTAGGATTGTAAATTCCCTCTGCTGCGAATGTGGGAGCCATCAGGAGCACACATGATTGAGTCAGCAGTTACCAAGACACATACATACAGCACAGGCCACTTAAGTCTCAAAACTGCCATTTATCATTTCCTGAGAGAACAGTTTCTTGGCACGTCTCCTCTAAAAACATTTTTTTTTTCCAAAACAACCGACCATTCCAGCAGGCTATGAATACCACTATAATTTGGTCTATTTTTCATATCGAGTAGACGATGGGCTCTGGTTTTCGTTTAATTAAAGAAACCTTCTTTTCAGTTTTCCAAGCTTTGCTTGCAGCAGGGCAGATACCACAACGAGCCAGCTCGAAAATAGCGCCCGTCGTAGAGCGAACCCTCAGAAGATGGAGCAAAAATAACTGTAAATACAAACACAGCTCCAGGTCGTAAAGCCCAGCATACACAATCCCGAGCTCAGACACGCTGCCAAACTTTTATCTGTGGTGCAAATCACTGCCGTGGGCTCAACTGCAGTTTGGAGTGAGGGATGTGCAGTGGTCCAGAGCTGCCCACCAGAGCACTAAGCCACTCTGCTGCAGTCAGAGCTGCTCTCTCACTGCCTACGAGCAGAGACTGATGGCTGTGAGCTGTGAGAGCAGAGAGGAGCAGACCTTGCTGTGAAAAATGACTCAAATAGATGAGATAGAAAAGGGGTGGGATGGAGCTCGTATTTTCATTCCTGTTTTATACATATGGAGCTGAGATACAGAGGGATTAAATGTCTTGCCTGTGATCACACACAAAGTATCTGGGGCAAAAGCTAGGAATTGAACCAAAGTTTTCAAGTTCAAATAAACATCATCTTCCTTCATTAACCCTGTGCTCACTAACTATAAGGCCCACATCTCTAGTTGCAAGCTGAAGCATTAGAGCCACATGCTCCCTTTGGGTATGCAGGGCCTGAGCACAGGAGGGAGAACAAAGTGCACTGCAAGCATACATATTCCCAAAGCACTACTGGCCTCGGGCTTTGCTTTAGAAAAACCAAACTTAGGGAAAAATAGTCCTGGATTTTGATTTCCTGTTTTGGGAAGGAAGTCCACATTCTGCTATTTCTCTGCAGATTTCTCTGTGCAAACAGCCACAGAAACAACAAACTGTTTCATGCTTGAGAAAAAAAAAAAAAAAGTAAATAATCACTTAATAGATTTCTCTAAACATCTGACCCACAGTTCACACATTCTTAGTTAAAAAAAAAAAAAAAGGAAAAAGGAGCATTTGTAATACTGTTCTACTAAAGAAGGAAAGAGCAACATACTCTTATACCAATACAGTATATATATAATATACTATATTAATCCTGAGAAGACAAATGTTGCCATGCTATCTTCCAGATTGCAAATCTTCAAAATGGGAATGCAGGCATCTGAAGGAAAGTCTAGCAAGCTTAAAAAATAATAACAACAATATGGGCTAAATTGTGTGTCTCTTCCTAATGTGCTCAGAATGTCTGAAGCTTTTAGGCTGAAACATACCCCAAAACTTCAGTATGAGAGGCCCAGAAGAGAAAATCCAGATTAGGTGGTTAAAACCGTACACCACAAAAACAAAGTCTTGAAATGAGAAAAGTCTTATTAAGACTTAGTAAGGATCCAAAGTACTCCCAGCACCCAAGAACAAGCAGGTGAGTACACATCATAAATCCCAAAAGATGTTTACATGGAGGACAAAACATGTTTTATTACTTGGCTTCAGAACCACACTTCTGCTTACCAGGGAAGAGGACTGCCATTACTTGCCCCCATCAGTAAGCAGTTTCTGTTGTAAAGGAAATAATGGCATACCACCATTTCTTTATTTTGATGTATTTCAAGTGGAAAATTCAAGTTCTTTTCTTTTCTTTTCTTTGCTCAGGGATATGGTTTATCAGAGGGTTGTTAGGGTGGTATAGTTAGGTTGTGGTTGGACTTGATGAGCTTTAAGGTCTTTTCGAACCTGGGCAATTCTATGATTGATTCCTTTAATTCGGAAATACTATTAATACTGATATTAAACGGTTTTAGCTTTATAATGAATGTTGATAGTACTGAGAGATTTCATTAAAAAAGAAAGTGAAAAACAAACCAATGTGCCTAAAAGTAATACAAAGACAACAAAATAGCTGATATGCTGCATTTCAGAGTCCTTGGATCAAAATGGTCAACACAATGAAAAAGTCTAAATTAATGATCACAAAAAGGACCTACTGAAAATGCTGTCAAAGTAACACTGCCCACATATGACAAAAGTTTCTAATGGAAGCTCCGTTTTTTTTCCAAAATGCTATTTTTGCCACTTCTATCTAAACTATGAGATAAAATGTTTAGAAGTCTCTACCATTTGAATAAAACCCCCACATGACAAAACTGTACCATTTCTCAGCCTTCACCTGCCATTAGTGTGCCCTTCCTGAGATGTTGACACAAGTGCCTGCTCATTTGGGAAGCACTTTGGAGCTGGCCCTGTAGAAATGCCTGTCATTAGGGCTATCAGTTTTAAAATCATTTACAAAACTGAAGAATTTCCTGTTTCTGTAAGTGGCTCTAACTAGCTCTTTCCAGCAGAAATCCCTGGAGAAGAGAATTGTTTTTCTCTCTGCAGAACTGCAAGTGCTATCGCTGCAAAAAAGGGGGATTGCCAAGAGGCCTGTGGGTCCTTCTCTACCTCCAGCTTTGCCTAAGGTGAGCAGGGAGCGAGCCGTGCTCACCAGCCATCCACACTCTGTTTTAAGATCAGTGTGTGAAAATACGACAGGATGAGTATCCTCTAAACCAGTGAGGCCTTTACCACAGACTTTAAAAAAAGAGCAGAAGTACGGTCAAGTATAATATGTATATATATTTTATTCACAAAACGTTTACTTTAGGATTAGGCCAGGAGCATTCAGGTCAGGGCTGGCCCTAAAGGCACTTCAGTCTCAACAGTCAATTAGTGTCAATGCAAGTCTACTTTTTCAAGTTCTGATAAAAACAACAACAACAAAAAGGTCTCTCTCCAAGTCTTTCAGTTGTAGAAATTGATGGAAAAGATGGAAATTAGAAACCCATCCAATTATTAGAGGTAAAAATTTTCCATTGAACTCCTCTGTTGTTCAGTTTTGGTGATATTAGAAACCACCTTGATCCTCTAGTCCAATTTGTTAGGCCAGTCTTATACACATTGATCTGATTACCAGGGAAAATACAGAGGGGAAAGAAAACAGTATGAGCTGGTCATGTGGTTTTATGAGACATGGGTTGAAAATCCTAGCTCTGATTGTCTCTTGGGGACTGTGTTGAACTCCGGCTTACCAAGAGTTTACCAAGAATACCCCAGCTCCAAAAGAAATGCTGTGAGATCCACAACTCAAACAGGATAACATCCAGCTCTGCCACACAACATGGAATACTGGCACAAACTCACAACCACTCCTGACCAGACAAACATCAGTAGAAACACCGTATGGTAGAAACACAGAGGGAATCTGACATAGAAAAGGAAGATGCTGATGACTGCAGAAAAAAGGGAAAAGGCAGAGCAACTCTGGAAAACACAAAGATGGGCTACTACCTTTGGAATGGATCTCGCTTGGGGATTTCAGGATGCTCTGCACAGTTCACACCAATGCTTTCGACATCATTTGTATTTAAGGAGTCAGTATGGACAACAGTTCCTGGATAGGAATACCATGAGGGTATGCCTCACGTCTGAGATGCTCTGCAGAAACCTTTACCTCTGCTTCCTATAGGAACCTCCTCTTAGGCAGCCTGCCTGGCTGCTGTAGATCATCCCTAGATATCCATCCTCTTGTGCTAGAGAGTCTTATAAGCATTTTTAAAATCCTTTTTTCTAGACAAGCTCTCCACTCTGCGCAATTATGACATTATTTCTGATACGAATGGCTCTCATTGCCACCAACCTCTTCACTGCTTTTTCCCCAAAAGAAAAAATCCTGGTTGAAAACCAAAACCAATAGTAGATTTTTATCACACAGAATTTGTTAATAATACTTTCCCCGAAATAGTTCCCAGGCCTTTCTTAATGCTCAAATAAAGGCCCAAACATTTACAGCCAGCGCTCTAAGCCAACTAATAATTTATTTGAGCCATACTGAAAAGCTCAAGAGGGATTTTGAATGAAAAATATAGTGAATAAACTGATAGCCAAATACTGCCTTGGAGCTCTGCCACTGTAATACAGAGGATGCATGGACCAAGACATATACTGAAAAACAGTCAATCAGATGATTGTTAAGTCTTGTCAGTCTGAAGCAGAAAAGATCATGACTTTTAGTAAACTGTGAGCCTTAATATTTCCTGACTCCTGCGGCACAGATGACTGGGTGTTAAACTCCTACTGCTTTAAAGGGAAAAAAGAAGAACAAAAAAGATATTTAATCGTTTGACAATGAGATAAGAAAGGCAAAACTCTGCCTTCAGAATTTCATGGGAAACTTACCACATGGAGAATTCCCAAAGATTTTACTGAGTGTTAGAGAATATGCACACACAAACTAAGGATCAAACTTATTCATATTTGATCAGCAGAAAAAAAACCAAACCAGATTCCTTTTTAAGTCACTTCAGGTCTTCTAAAATTGCCCTGGAATACTTAAAACTGATCTTCAGGGCTGAGGCTGCCGTGTTGTCAAACGTAAAATGAAATATTTGTCAACTCTTACAGCTCTTTTTAGAAGTGAAGAATTTCAGGGCATAGAAAGAAACAATCTTCCCAACTTAGCAGTTTTTTTTAAAGATTTCTTTAAATTCACTGTTTTGCAGCATCATGAACTTAAGACTATGAAAAAGGTCATTTTGTGATTGAAAAGATTTTTTTCTTCCTCCTTTTTTTGTCTCATTTTTGCACCATATTGGGCAGCTGAAAGAATCACAGAATCATGGAATCACAAGAGTTGAGAGGGACCTCAAGAGATCACTGAGTCCAACCCCCTGCTAAAGCAGGCACCCTCCAACATGTCACATAGGTGGGTGTCCACATGTGTCTTGAATATCTCTACAGACTCCACAACCTCTCTGAGCAACCTGCTCCATCACTCCATCACCCCTACTGTAAAGAAGTTCTCCTGCATGTTTGGATGGAACTTCCTATGTTCGAGTTTTAGGCCTTTACTTCTTGTCCTATTTCTACACACCACCAGGAAGAGCCTGGCCTCATCCACTTGCCTCCCACCTCCTTTCAGATATTTGTAAACGTTTATCAGATCCCCTCTTTGTCTTCTTTTCCATCAAAAAGTAATACCAAAAAATTGTCCTTACAACCTACTGCACGGTAGTTTGTTTCCAGTACTACAATAGATGGGAGCTTTGAGTTCCCCCTGGGGCTTTGCCTTGGGCTAAAAAGACTGGTTTAGCCTTGATTTGAACCTGCTGCTTGCAGCATGCTGTAAGCCCTTCCCATACAGCAAACTTTCAGTGAGGGCTGAATAAAAAAAGCAAAATATTTTATATTTGTGTATTTCTTTTTACAAACAATTTTGAGTGCAAAACCAAAGAATTTATATTCCAAGAAGACAAAAGAATTCTGCTACTCTTTTACCCTCTTTCTGGCTTGCATATAATACAAAAAAAAGATGTGAGAAATGTCAGTTTTAGCATATGAAGAGACGGGATGTCAAAATTGTTGTGGTCTTCGCAGCTTTACTGCACTGAGCTCCTCCCATGAACTATCTTGGGGATGTTCTGTGCATGTGTGCATGGACATGGGCATATTTAATTGATTGTTTCACCTTCTGGACTACTCAGAGATCTGGAAATTACTTTTAATAAGCACACAAAGAGTTGGAATAATCTCTGGAACTTATGTGAGAGTTTGGAAACTCCAGAACTGAGCTAAATATACCAGGAAGCCTAAACTTGTAATTCAGCACTTCTGTTTCTAACTACAACCCAGAATTGGAGATGAAATTACAAGGAAAAACAATTTATAGTTGAAAACAATTCAAGGATAATTTAGCAAGACTAAGGTTTTATGTATCTCAGCTGTACCTTCACTGCATACATTTAAACCCTCCTCAAGATGTATGCCATTAGCCATGTACAGCACTCATCTGTATTTCCCAGGATGCACAGAGTTAAGCACAAAAATTGGTTACGTCTGGGCTCTGGAGCACATTCCATCTGAGAGCTGCAAAACAACACTAAGAAAGATGCTGTAATAATTAAAAGTATACAGCTCGGGCTCATGAGATTTGATTTAGTAGGATCTTGAGTGAATTGTTTGAGAGAGGTCTCTGAAATATGTAAAGAATTTAACTACTAGTCCCTTAGTTTCACTTCAGTTTTCCATCCTCAGCTGTGCACACTTTTCCCTGTTGCCACAGTTTCCAAAGCAAAACATACTTCCATGGCTCATAACGACACCGGTGTGGACATAAATGCCTTCTGTCAGCTGAGTGGTCACCTTGGGCTAAGAGCAGCCTACAAGCTACATAGGTGGGAAGAAAACAGATTTACAATTGCAAACGTGGAGTTAAGCCTCCCAAATAGAAATGAACTGGAAGCAAACTTCTGAACTTGAGGAAAGTTTAAATCTGCCTTTTCTCAACTCACAGCACTCTGACTCAATGCTCATCTCAATGGCTCACCACGGTTTGGGGAGACAGGGAATAATATTTTTATTATTCCCATTCTACAGATGGTCGAATTGAAGCCCTGCAAGGTTTATTGACTTACTCCAAGTTGCACAGCATGCTTGAATGGAAGCAGAACCCCAGCTGGCCTGATTCCCACTCCTATGCTTTTAATAATTACACGATATTTGCTCCCTTTAACATCTGATTATTGCTCTAACCAGCATCAAATTTTACACTTGCATTATTTAAGCTACATTTTGTCATGACACCAAGACAAAACTATACATCTATGGACAGAAATTTGGTATCTTTTATTTCCATGCAAACATGCATGGGGTCAGCGAGAGAATTCTGGCACTGAGAAAATTCTGCTTGGGTTTTCATATTCACAAGGTGAATTAAATCGAGAGCAGAAATTAGCTGTCAGTGTCCTCACCTTATTTACTGCAGAACTAATAAGACATCACATTTTACATGCTTGTTACCGCATACTCCTGTTAGCGTATCGCCTCCCCAAGTACCAAGGACTACTCAACTAACACAGCACAGTGATGTTTGCACCATATGACTCCGTTGCTTAAGCAAATATGAAATAGTTGGATCTTGGCTGAGGTTGTTATATAACAGCAGGAATGCTGCTGAAGCATCTTCCAAAAGTGAGTTATTTATCTGGCCAGGGAGCTTTATTTTTTCTTTCTTTCTGTGCACACTCATGAACCTGACCCAACTTGTTTCCAGAAAAGAATTTGTGATTGTTGTTGCCAAACAATGACTGCAATCATTTTTCTCCAGCCATACATTGAAATTGTGGGGAGGGTGAGGGGGAAGGAAGAGAGGGAGGAAGAAAAAAGCTCTTTTGTTTGCAAGTGTGAAGGGCTCTGTCGAAACATGTCTCTTCGGGGTAGTTTTAAGCTGCAGAACTGATAAGAAAAAAAACAGCCTAATGATTTCCTTCTGCTCAGTGTGCCTACCCCTCTGAGCTTTTCCTTCTGCTCCTGGTGCCCATTAGGAGTGAGATAACTCTTGATAAAAGCACCTCCCATAGCTCAGTGGTGATTAATGCATTCAGTACACTCAGGTTTCCGGGTGTTACAACTCTTGACAAAAACACTGTCCCTATAATTCCTTCCACAGTATTCCTCTGCACTTCCCCAAAGGCTTTCTGTCTGCATGCTGAATTTTCTGAGTGTCTCAGCCTATCTCTGCTGATCAGGCTGTCCAGTCCCAAATTTCTGGACTGGGGGGAAGGGCTGATGCTTATATGGGAGAGGGGTTTCTTCCACTCAGAGCCTGCAGCTTATGGGCTGGGGAAAACCAATGCTGGCCAGAAACCAGCATGGAGAGGATTTAATGAGATTTTTCTTAAAGTCCTAGAAATAAAACCGAGGGAGAACCTTAAGAGTCAGAGAAAAAGTAAAAGGGAGTAGGTTGCAAAAGCAGTGTGCAAGAAGCAATGGTGCATCCGACAGGCAAAAGCTGTCTAGTGCAAGGAGAGGAGGAAAACAAGCCAAACTGTTCTTTCCACACTCATTAATTAAATAAATAACATTCTCGCCAAAAAAGTTGCCAGCCACCTTTAAACTGAAGCATAACGTGTTCGCACTGGATCAGCCCAGGAACGTAGCAGTTCCTGTCCATTCCTGCTTACGGATTATTTTTTCTTTTCTTTTCTTTTTTTTCTTTTTTCTTTTTTAATTAAAAATAAAGAAAAAAAAAATCCATTGCGTTGGAAAGAATTTTCTAGTGTGTGACTACTGTAATGCATAATAAATCAGCCTGCTTAATCTTTTCATGAAAGATGAACAAAATAGATTGGTCTTGTTTGAGTTTGTTCTATAAAGGAGCTGGGCCTAATCTCTTCATGACAAGTATAGGATCTGTTCACACACTACTTTAGCCATTCTTCTGAGGGAAAAAATGTATCTAAACTCTGGAGCACCCATGCTGCTAATCTCAACACTTAAACTGGTTTCTATCCTACGTTAGGCTAATTTTTGTAGACTGGGCTTCTTTTCCCCTGATGAATATTTCCAAAGAAACAAGCTGAAATGTACAATCAGAAGTAACAGTACAGTTGGCCTGAGGAAAGAGGATTTTCTGGTTTGGATGACATACAGCCACTGACAGGCACCGCCTGTCGATGCAGTGAGCATCATCATTTTCCCATCTCTGTTAAGCTGCAGTGTCTCACTTGCTCAAATGGAAACATACTGTGTGCATGACCTACCTTGGGGATGCAGCAGGGATCAAAAAGCTGTGCTAAAGTGGAAGGGAGAGGCTTGAGGGGACTGGATATTAACTCCAGAAAGGAAGGAAAAATGCTTACCCTTTCCCTCCTGTGTGCATCGAGGACCAAATTTTTACCTTTCTGTTTTGTTTAAAACAGGAACAAAAGCAGTAGGCAGTTTTCTCCCCCTTTTTAATACAGAAATCTGCATTAAGTATACTTCTCCCACCAATCCTACTCAAATTCATCAGTTACTTCTGCAGTAACTTAAGGAAAAACAGGCAGGCTGAGATACGGGCTCATGTGGATGAAAGTATCACATCATCAAGAAACTCGATACATTCTTCCTTTACAAAGTATCTATCAACAATCTCGGGACATCTGGAAACTCTCATTTTCTTTTTGAAAAGGTTTTACTTCTATTCTCATCAGCATTACAAGCAATTTTAGCTTTCTTTTTCTTTTCTTTTTCAACCAAGAAAAAACAACAAGCAAACAAACAAACAAACAAAAAAACCCACAACCCAACCTTAAAAATCCAGAAGCATTTTCATGGCCTTAAAGAATGGCCATGAATAACTTCAGAGGTATTTTGGACATCTGATATACACAGAGGCATAGAGTTGTTGGTGGTAAGACAAACCTATGACACTGCAGGAGACAAAGGAATGGTCCAATGTGTGCCATGCTGATACCATTTTCTTCTTCACAGCCTCCCTTAAGGATGTGGGAGAGGAATAACCACCTGGTCTTGTTCTGTCAAACCAATGAGGACGGGGAGTTTGCTGCTGACAATCTTCTCTGGAGATATTCAAGACCCACCTGGACACCTACATGTGTGACCTGCTGTAGGAACTGCTTTAACAGGGAGTTAGATTTGATGATCTCTAGAGGCACCCTCCAACTTTTACAATTCTGTGATTCTGTGACCATGTGATCATTTGCTAAGAGAAAGGTAAGGTAGTCTGCTTATGTTTTCACGTGCAGCCCAGTATCCTGGCTTCTAACCAGGCTTCCCTCTTGCTGACCTCTTGGGTCAGATGACTTCTCTATTACCTGGATGACATTCAGAGGCCAGCAGAACTCAACTGGAAAGCAGTATTATTTTTACTATTAGGTTTTCTACTGCAAACTGTACAAACTTCACACACTGAGCTCTGCAGATGTGTCAGCACACTGCTGTTTTTGCACTATTCGCAATGATAAATCACGGATCCCAAACTAACTTCTGTCCTTTATAGAAATTTCCTGTTCAGAAAGCCCTCCTGTGCCTGATATGTTCATCAGCTGCTGGAGAGATTTTGAATAAACTGTTCTTAATTTATGACGTGCCATTCACTCCTCTGGACATGTGCTCTGCTTAATTTTACAGCTGTAGAAGCCCTTCAGTAAACAGATTCTTATTCAATCATGGCCTAGGACAAGGGCATCTGAGTCTGCTGTTATTCCAGGAGCAGAGAAGTGATGGATAGAACGGCAGAGCGCTGAGTCTTAGATAATGTGCACTACTCCAAACAGAGCTCATGTATTTCACACCAAATACTATCTTCTACATACTTACATGTCATGAACAAGCCACTTTGTAAACCAGTGCTTGGCCAGTGTATGTTTTTGTATTAATTAAGTACAACGCTGGGAAATAACATTGTAAGCTCCCTGCTCACATAGCTAACGGTTAGATTTTGTGGAGGGAGTTATTCAGATGAGTAATAGCCTCCAGCTAATCTTTTCCTGAAACCATACAGAAAGCAATAACCTTGCATGTCTGAGCCAGCTGCCCCTTCCACTTACATCTTCAGCTTCCTTGACAGTAAATTTATTTTTCCTTTTTATCAAAGAACTCTTAATTGACCATTTTGCAGGGGCCAATGGAGCAGTTGAATTGTGTTCTTAAAACATGTACAAAAGAAAATGATCTGAAACCACAGGGCAGGCAGAAAACCTTGCAGTGAGTACAAGGCTAACAAGCGCATATATCGGCTTATACAATTTCTAAAGGACACAGGGAAAAGTTCAGAAAGCATTCTGGTTCTACACGATAGCTCAGACCAAAGGTAGATTTACTTTCATCTTAGTTAAAAGACACAGAGGAAAACCCCTTCTCAGTCATAAGTGAATAATGACAAGATACTTGCAGAGACACATTTTCCATTTCAAATCCTTTCTTGAAAGTTAATGTCACAGATATGAAGTCTATGTCTCAGTGTCTACCCCAGCACTCTTTTGAACTTACTTCCCTATGAATGACCCAGAATCTTTCTCAGGAAAGAGCAGATCTGATTTCAATAGCAGTAAACCTTGAGGAGCTTAAGAAGCCAAAGAAAAACTGCTGCATGGAAATGCTGTGTCTATGTCCACTAGAGCTCTTCACATGTTTCTACTGTATGTGTAAACAGTAACAATCACTTTCACTTGTATTGTGCATTTCTGATTGTGGCTACAGGTGAAACTAATCAGATCAAGACTTCAGGTGTGCAGGACTCCATACTGAAAAAAGAGAGAAAACAAGGATTCGAAGAAAAGTGATGAAGCTGTAGAAAGGATAAGAAAATCAGACATTTGGGGAGTGGCTGATGGAACTGGGGGTGCTTAGTCTGGAGGAGAGGAGGCTGAGGGGACATGTCATCACTCTGCAACTACCTGAAAGGAAGCTGCAGCAAGGAAGATGTAGGTCTCTCTTTTTTTTTTTTCTTCAGGTGACATGACAGAAGGAAAGGAAACCCCAAGTTGTGCCAGCGCAGTTTGGGTGGAATATCAGGTAAAATTTCCACATGGAAAGGCTGGCTAGGCATTGGAACGGGCTGCCCAGGGTGGTGGGGGAGTTGCCATCCCTGGAGGTATTTAAGAGAGTGGACATGATGCTTAGGGATATGGTTTGGTGGTGGACTTAGTAGTTAGGAGCATGGTTGGACTTGGAGGTCTTTTCCAAACTAGCTGATTCTATGACTCTAATCTAAATGTAATCCAAGTGACAACAGGCAAACAGGTGGAGAACAACAAGGATGCAGGACAGGCAGTGCATGAAGTTTTATACTGCCTTCAGTTTTACAGTGGGATCTGGAAAAGCATGTGACAGCATATATGTACGCATGTATTTATTAGATAGGGTACAAAAGGGCGTCTCTATTAATCTAAGAAGTAGGTGATTTGAGCTGGTGTAAGTGATGAACCAAAGGCAAGGTGACAGACAGGAAGGAAACAGACTGCAAACAGTCTTGAAAATCAATACAAATGCCATATGCTCAGTATGGTGGCAAAAGAGCTAGAAGGCTGAAATGTAAAAGCTGTGGGCTTGGACACATCAGCAGTTCATACTTTCTGAATTAATACAGAGTAGCACCTTTTCTTGCAACATAAGAAAAAGAGATTTGCAGTAACTGAGATTTCAGAGGCAACAGCCTAAACAAATCTTACTATTATTTAACAACAGTAATTAATACGGTGCCACAGAACTGAAGACAAAACTAGAAATGGATTTTCATCAGGAGCAATCCCAATTCCCAGTGAGTAAGTGTTGTCACAACAGCTTACATCAATTCAATTTTTAGGTCCTTACAATTCAACAGTATCAAAATGCTTATAAAACGTATCCAGGTTTTGAAGAGGTTACTCTGGCTTGCTTGGGAAAGAATAAGTTGAGTAAAGCTTGTAACAGCATTCAAGAAAAGTCACAGGGCCTGCCTACAACGTTACTTAGTTTTGCTGTACACTGTTCTGTACTGTAAAAAATACATTTTAAACATGCTGGCATCTGGTGTCCATAACTTATGTTACAAATGTTCACAATTACTGTTGTATTTACTTCTGTTTATTGTTTTTGTTCTTGTGAAGTTGATTTATACTAGCACCGACAATAAGAAGTAGGAAGAAAAACAAAGTTTTCACCATGTTTACTTTATCCACTTTGTGATGGCTATTACAAAGACAGTTGGAAGTGTGAAGGAATCACCCACAAATTCTGAATCATGAATTGGATTTTAGTAAGAAACGGCTTCAGTACACTCTGGCAATTTGGAAGCTCAACTGGAAAAGATTAGAAGCTCTGAAGAAGATTTCACCTTCTTCATGGTTTGTGCAGTCAGTACAGACTGCAGCCATCTGTACTTGTGTCTCAGTATAGCACATTCTATAAGACAGACTGACAGTATGAGCCTTTAAAGCATGTTTTCATGTATCATTGCATCAGCAAATGAGTATACATGCCAAGAAATACCTGTTTTACATCTAGAAGTGATGAAAAAGTTATTAGACATACAAGATGATGTTTCTAAAATGTAGATGAAACTCCACCCACTCAGCCTTTACAAACTAGCAAGTAAGTTAGGGAGACTCAAACATCACATAAAGCCTTCCTTTTCATGTCTAGGAAAGACTTACTGTTCCACATGCTAAAACCTTAACAGAAACTTTCACAGAGTCATTATTACTGTGTTAAATATAATAGCAGATCTACGTGTCAAAATGTGTGCTTTGGGGAAATTATTATTTCTCCACAATGCTGAGGACACTGAAAGACTCAACTGTCAAATGAAAATGTGGCAATTTCTACTTGTTTCAGTATGAATCTGTTCTGGATAGAACACAATTCAGCACCTCTGGAGCAGCACTGTGTGAATGGTGGAAGTTACTGTCCAAGGTGTATAAAGAAATGTGAACTATTTGCCAAGAAAAACTGAAGAATAAGGTATTTCTCAATTATTCAACTTTCAGAAGGCTCCTTCATCAATAAACTCAAATTAAGCTAAAAAAAGACAATATTACTTATAAGAAATGCTAAGTCACTGCTTGCTGGGTGAAACTTGTTTTAAAATGGAGATTACCTTGAAATAGCCTCTGTTCCTTTTACAAGATCAAATTTCCAGCCATGTCAGCCACTATTTCTCACACGGCAAATGACTGCTAGAAGTAGACGAGGCTTTGAAACCCTGCAGGACTCATTATGTGACAACCCCACTGGTGGGAAATGTAATGTAGTTTGAATTAGCTATTTTCATTTTATGTGCCTTATGTAACAATAGCTCTCCATTCATGTGGAAAATTCACATTATTGTGTACCAGGTTAACTGAGAAATACAACCTACAGACACTTGGTATTTCTACCCCTTTTTAATCTGAAGGATAATCACTATGATGGATCCTTTAAATTTTACCATAGAATCATGACTTTGTAAAATCTCATGGATTTTTACACCAGAGACACTAAAGCAAACTCTGGAGATGAGCAGCACAAATTCCTTGAAGCCAGGGCTTTATCGTCACATTTTCTTCATAGTTTTTAACTACGTTTCAACTACATTTCAACTACATTTCAACTATGCTCAACTGTTTTCCAAATTCTGAGAGAATTCAAACCAAAATATTGGCTTATCATCAAGTCGTACCTTTAAATAATATTTATTCAAATCATTGAATATATTTCCATTGACTTCCATGAATTTTTAGCCAGCCCAATAACCTAACAATCTCTGGCCTTCCCTATTAATTACAAAATGAACACATTTTTGCAATACAGTGCCTCAGTTCAACAGAAGAATGGAATGGCTCCACATTGCTCACTTCAGAGACAACAAAATTCTTATCTCTTTTCTCTTATTTTACATTACAAAAACGTATTGAGTTTATGGACTCAGAGGTATGACACCTAGAAACCAACAATATACCTGTTTGTGGTATTGTAAGCACCCTGAATATTAGACTACAAGATAGATTGGAGAATGGAAAAAGGGATAAAAACCTCTAATGCAGAAAGATATACACTTTTTAAGAGGGCTATGAAAGTTAGCATTGACTTATCATAGAAAAGTCTTATGTTTATGCATTTAACTTTTTTTTTTTTTTTTTTAAGGGTTCCCTTTGGTTGGTTTTATTTTTGGAACCTGCAGAAAGCTGAATTTGGCTATCAAGCAATGTAAGTGAACTGTATTCCTGATGTTAAGCAGCCAGTATCAGTACTGAATCATCTTTATATAACAAATCCACTATCAAACCCATCACGATAGACGACACAAACCAAAAGCTTAAGTATATCCTTGGATAAGTCTACTATCTTTAAGTCATGTTTGGTGCTAGATTTCTCTTCCTTGGAGGTCCAGTAAAGCCTTATCAGCATACTAGGATGGAAATAGCTGTAATTAATTACTGGAAAACAGATTTACATCACCAATACTTCTACTAGGAAAGACATATCGAAAGCTTTCCTACACCTAAAATCAGTATACCATAACAGTCAATTATACAACAACTGAAAGATGACAACTTATTTTGGAGAATTTCTTTGCCAGTGATCTGTCTTTCACAAATTTTGCCTTAGGGCTGGAGAAATAATGCTGTGTTAACTTTAAATTGCTTGACCAGTAACTTTGCATATCACCTGTTTCTTCCTGGAGTTACAGATACAGGCTCACAAAACGGCTTTAATCTGGAGAGGTAAACAAACAAATCCTGTCTTCCCCTTATCCCGAAACATCTCAGTTTTCTAAAAATTCAAATACGTACATCTCTCCCATGAATAAAATTTCAGTGCCTGCAAATCTTTGTAGCAGAGGTAGCTTTTATTAAACTGCACCTTGCAAAATCCAATAGCTAAATGACTTGGGTGTCATTGAAGCCCAAAGTTTCTAAATCTTTTGCCAAATAGTAATAAACATGCCTTCCTCCAGGCAAGAAGGATCAGATGCAAAATCCTCTTCCTTCTGCTTCTGAAGAAATGACAGACCTGAGCTAGGAAATGAGCTCACCTCTGCAGGGCATGCTCCACTTCACTTCAGACACAGGCCTTCTTTGTGATTGCAACACCCAAAGTTGAACAGCTTCATTTCAACCACAGTAGTCATTCCAGTCATCATAAAACTCAGGGCGCTGACTCATTCAACTAGCCAATGGCTGTTCCATATGGCAACATATGGCTCTCAGTTTTGGAAAGCAAATTTTAACATTATAACCCTCACGAGGGAAATCAGTTTGACAGTCTAGAGTACCATTTCCTATCATTATGGGGTTAAGGACATACTAAGTGGGTCTCATGATCTATAGAAACCTCATTAAGTGGATGTATACATAAGCATAACGATAATTAAATACCTTTGGTGGAAATGTGACAGCTCCAACTACCCCATGTTTTTGCACTGATTATGATCTTAGAAAGAAACACCTGCTTGTCAAGGGAGCCTTCTCCAAGAAAGCAGAATAAAATAATAGAAACAGTTTGGTAATTCAGTGGCTCAGTTAACCCAACAAGCACCATCACCAGTCACTGCCTCATCCACTACATCAGACAGAAGCTCATACTCAGAAACATGGTAGTTTTATGGCTGAATGTAGATTTCCTATAATCTACTTCAATCCATTGAATGACATAATTTCTAACAAATTACAGGGACTTACTAAAAAGAAGCCAAGAACAATTTGACTTCAAGCACAGCATATTTTACAATTTCCAGTGCAAAGTATTAATCATACTCATAAGAGTTAAGAATATTCCTTGAGATTGAAGAATAATTAAGCTGGAGGACTTTCTTTCTCTAGAACAGTCCTCTGTTGGGGGAGGAGGGTAAGGCTGGCATAGCTGATGATATCATACCAGTCTCCTATGAAAGGGAAGTGCTGTGTGGAGGAAGCCTGACCAAAAGCTAATGATTATTTGTGGAGCAAAATGCTCCTTAGCTGATGCTGCAACTGGGATTAAATTGCAACTACCCGAAGTCTGCTCCTCATAATCCCCGAACTCCAGGGCGCAGATCACCTTTTCAACTACCCTTCTATGCTTTCAGTTAGATCAAGTGAAGTACTGGCTCCAGAGGAGAACTGCTAATGCTGGTCAGACATCACAAAGCGCATTACAGAAGTAATTTACATAAAATACTGGGAATGGGAGAAACTCAGGTTCAGATCTGTCCTCTGTGCAATCCAAACCTAAAACCAGCCTGTCACTTCCCAGGTGATGGCCCAGTTGCATGACATTACAAAGTACCAGAACATCCTCTGTGCAAAGCAAAGTGGCAACATTCATTGTGGCACAAATTTCAACCACAGCCCCATGCAAGGCATGCAAGTGCTGCCAGTTACCCTAAAGGAGGCAAGAGGAGCAGGTCATTTTGTTTCTGGTTTTCCAGGAATTGCAACCTGCATCTGAGAATCATCTTCCCATTAAAGCTTTGTTGAAAATGGCACGTTCTGGATATTTTTTCCCTTCTATTCAGTTTCTACTAATTTGACACTCTCTAAGGGAGAGAAACCAACAGCAAGTCACTGGAAAATTCTTAAGCAGCTCTTGTTACAAAGCACGGCAGTGCCAAACCCAGGAGCAGGATTCAGGGAGTCCAGCGAACGGTCACAGCTCTAATCACTCAGCTGCATGCCTTCATGCTACTAATTTGTCATAGAAAAACAGATGGTGATGGCAGTAAGCTGGGCGAGATTCTTACACCTCCTTAACATTTATTACTTATATTACAACAGCATCTTTGGGAGTCAAGAAAGCTTGGGGCCCTGTTCTGCTAGGCATTGTACAATCACAGAGTAAAACACTGTTTCTATTCTTAAGAGCTTCCTAAGAGACTAAATAGACAAGATAGATAAAGCAGCGAGGAATAGAAGTGGTTTGCCTGAGGTCACATAGGAAGAGCTTGCAGAGGTAGGAACTGGTCTCACATCACAAGTCAGCACATTTCCACTTGTGCAAACCCCCTTTGCAGACAAACAGCTGTGACCATTAAATCACTTGCTGAGCCTTCAAGAACTGCAATACAACTCATCACTCTGCAGCTCTCCCATGCACTTTTTTGACAAAGATACTAGGAGAAATTCACCAACACTGCAAAGATCAGCATCCTCAATACAGTGATTCCCAAAGAATCACAACAGTCCCAGACCATGGCAGCATGAAAAGGGATTCACCCAAAACATACAGGTAGTTTATGCAAAAAGTTGCATTAAAATACACTGAACCCTAGGGCTAGAGAAAGAATCTTCCTTCAGGAGATCTCCCACACCATGTAAACTCAACTGGCCAAAGGCTTGAGATACCCTTTGCATTCCAATGCTTTGCTCTTACACGAGGTTCACTCTAGACAGGCCAAGGCCACTTGAATGTCTTCCATATCATGCATTCATAAAAATACTCAGCAGATGCAAGAGCACATGTGCTAAATTTTAGTCTTTTAAAGGTTAAAAGAACCGTCTTACAATGACAGCATTATTTTTCAAGTGAAACTGGCTGAAATGTAATCGATGGGAGGCAACGACAACTGCAAGGATGTTTGCTATGTTTCACAGCACATTTATTCTACTCAGGTTGACAAAAAATGATAAAGTTTCAGAAGAATTTTAGTAGAGACCAATTAGTAACTGTTTTTCCAGAACTCGTGAAAAATCATACATTTTCTAAGAGTTTCAAAGGTGATTCAAAAGTTTTACTGCAGCCTTGCTCAGCTCCATCAGCTATACAGATTTGCCTTTTGACCAATACATCCACTCTCACATTTCATGGGAAGCAGGGAGCTGAGACATAAAGAAACAAAGGCTCACTGCTCCCAGAAGTGAAATTGGTTTTGATTCCCAACACAGCCCGGAGGTCCTGATTTCTAGGGGACTTTAGATGACAGGAAGATAAACTCATACAAAATTAGTCCAGGCTACGTGACTACACAGCTTTGCCTAAAATAATGCTGGAAAATATCGTAAGATTAGAAACTGAATCTAAGACACATGAGTCCAAGGGGTTTGAAAATGAGAGCTATCTTTGTTAGCTAACTATAATAACTAAATAAGGCATATCACAGACGTGATCAACCTCTACCCTTCAGATTTTGTATTCCCATTTGATGAAAAATAACAGATAAAGAAAAAAAACATTTTTAAGCTGAGGTTGGGGAACAGTGGCTGTAGCTCCATCAGCAAGTAATGCAGCACAGTTGAAGTAGATTGGCAGACAGAATGGAGCTGTCACCACCACAATGAGCATTTAAAGGGGGACTTGCTCTGAACTAGCATTAGTCCAGTCCTAAGGAGGGAATGACTGTTCAAGGGTGAGAGTGCACTTAGTGTACTCCTATAGTAATATTTACAGCTTGGTTTCATTCCTAATCATCCCATACTCTCAGACTGTACTGCAGAAAAACAAAATCATAATAGAACAGCATTATCAAATGACTGTTTCATACTTTCATTTCTGTGCTGATTCAGAACACCGAGGCAACAAGAGAGACATGCACTGCAGTATTACCATGGGTTTTTTAAGCTAAGCAACATCAAGTCACTTAGCATTCAAACTGACATTAGCTTTTGTTTAAAAACAAAAAGTAAACAAAGTCAAAACTCTTAATATCCTTAGGATTGCTTTCATTGCTATTTAAATGGACTTCTCCCATAGAGCTTTTGCAATTCCCCTCAGTAAACTGTGGAGCAGGAAAGAGGATCTTCACTATAATAAGGTTTGACAAGTTAAATTCCCTCAAACTGAGCAAAAAAATCAAAAATTCAGAAACAACTGCATTATGGTGAGATATAACAAATAAAAATAAAGTAAATAAGTGACAGTCTTCCTTTAAAATTATTGGAAGAAGCTTGCAAAAAAATGGACACACCGATGGGTTCTTGTAGCTGCTCTCCTTAGAAAGTCTCCATGTCACTATCCACTGATTGCCCGTTCTTATGTTACACCGAGCGTGGAAGAAACAAAAGTTTACAGTAGAATCTTTGGCTCTCTCCATTAACAGCATCTTTTTCTTCCTCTCTTTGCTAGTTACTGTTGCAATACTTACAGCACAGAAGGCTATCACTAGATATTCTTGAAACAGGAGGATTAAAAAGGGCTTTTTTGGCACTAGGCTAAAAGGCAGCAAAATGCTTCTCTTTGTGTGTGGACACTACCACACATGTAGTACAACTGCTGCCATTTCAGGCTGTGTATCTGCCCAGAGTTCGACTTGGGATGCAATTTTAAAGCCACTGGGCACCTCCAGTATTGCAGAAAACGTCTGGTTGTACACTTAACAGTATGTCATGGGGTGAGACATTAAAGATACTGATTTTGATCTATAAATCTCTGCAGCTAAAAGCAAAAGGGGAGGAACTACCATGTTCATAATTGCCTGCAGCCCTAGAGGCAGCTGAATCTGAGTCCTAGCAAGAAATGTTGAGCGGATTGCGGGTGCTGGCACTGGGGAGTGGTTTTTTGCTGGCATGGGAGATGAGTGTTGATTCACTGCTGGCATATTCTTCCTCTGTACCTGTACACAAGTTATATCCTCTATCACCTCTCAATGAGTACTTAACTATGGCAGAAGCCCTTTTTGTTCCTTGCTCACGGTAAGGAAGACCGGGAAGCTTTTCATTTTGCAAGACCCTGAGCCAGGACAAGAGGAAAAAACAACTTGGTAATGCCTTCTGTTTCTCTAAGGTGATCTTCAGCCTCCTGCAGCCTCACTCAGAGAGAGAATGAGGTGCCATGGTCTGCAGATCAGGGGGAGGCTGGTGTGCAGCCATAGGCTGTGTCCCACTGCCTTGGCTTCCATCCTGTGCCAACGAAACAAGAAACATGCCAGTATACACTTGATATTCTCAGAATTTACAGCATGCGTTTGGCAGCCAACAAAGGATGACATTTGTTTTGGTTTCTCCAACGACAGCATAACTTATTCATCAGTTATGCTTAGACAAGGTAAGAGAGATAACTGTATCTCCAGTGCAGGATTTCAGTAGATTTTTCTGACAGAAAGTTGAATCATTGGATTTTTGCAAATTAAAGTTGAGGCGCAGAGGATGAACTGTTAGTCATCTTTCAAACCCTGGGCCCTGGGACGCAGTCTTTGCGTCAACCTTCTGCTTTGGTTGGGTTTGTGGGCTGAAGATTTGGTGTGCTTCATATTCAGTTTGAGGCCTTGATTCGCCGATGAGGTGGGAGCTGGGTTTTCATTGCGATGCCACGTGACAGCAGAAACGCACCCTGGCCGGAATGAAGAAGGGCAGGGTTTGCTCAGCAGACTGGAGAACAGTTGCAACATTTTCCACACACACCTGGACTGGGCTTTGACTTTGTAACAAAGCTGAATGCAGGCCAACTTTCTCCAATTTTTTTTTTTTTTTTTTTTTTTTTTTTTTTTTTTTCCAACAGGCTTATTATTCACTGCATTAATTTTCCCTTAATTTGATTTTTTTTTTTTAATCCAAGCCCCACTGGATGAAAAAGATCCTTAGGGGAGAAAATGTAAAAGCAACAGCAGTGTTTCCCTCTGGCTGAGGGATGCGAGCCTGCAGTGAGCAGTGCTGCAACACCCCAGCAGCTACAGGCACAGCCCCATAGCTTCAAATGTAGGACATTTTGGGGAGGGGAAGAGGAGGAAAAAAAAAAAAAGATAGAAGACAGAATGAGTGCTGTTTGTCTTGGCTGGTTCTCACATTATCCCCACCTGCATTTGATTCTGCTCAGTCTCCGGACTCCTCCCTCACTTCGGAGCCATGGAAATACAGGAAGTCAGGAGGGGAACGGAGACAGAACACTTTGTACTAGCAGCCAGACCACTGTTTAACTTCTTCAGCCAAAAAACAAATATGAATATGGAAAGATTTTATGGCGAGATACATCAACAGACCGAAGCAGTTCTGAGAAGCCTTCCACAGTTGCTCATTCAAGGTTTTTGACCTGTGGCTTCTCTTATGATTAATCATGGTGTTTGTTTTGTAGTAGTAGTACCAGGTGTTTATCAAGCAATGTGAGCCATCAGGTCTGTCATTCAGAACTCTATCTCCTCCAAGTGTTTGCTGGTCTTCAGAACTTGCTTTCCTATCTAGCCCTGGGTACTTTTTCAGTTTTTCTTGTCTGTCAGCCTGCTTTTGCAGATTTTCTCCCTCTGAATGCAGAGAACGTTTTAGCAACACAACTGCTTTCCATGGGCCTTGAGGCCATACAGCAGTGCAAAATATGGGGGTTACACTCCAATTTCTGAAACAAGGCAACTCTGCAAGCGTATATTTAATCCTTTTCCTACCTAAAATAGAGACATGCAACTAAACAGCTGCAAAGTTAAGGCAGAGCAGAAAGTGAAGCTAAGGATGCTGAATCTGGTAACATCCCCCCACGTGATACTGCAAAGGGCAGACAGAACAAGAGGCATCTTCCTCCTTCCTGCTTTAAGAGATCTCAGAACTAAAAGCCCATTTTGTTCTTATGGAGGTGTCTCACCTCCTCAGGGCCCTGATGGTGCTGTGACAAGCATTTCTTGCAGACCAGATGAAATTTCAGACTCAAACAGCAGATAGCTGGATAATAGCAAGGTGTCTCTCTGCATCCACATGCAGCACACCACTGAAACATTTTGATCTTTAAATCTTTGGGGATGGCAAATCAGCCTCAACTTTTTATCTGACACAGAAAAAAGAGCTTCTAAAAAGCTGAGAAAAGCAGAATTAGAAATGTGAAAAGCATTAATTCCACTAGTCAAGACATTTAGTAAAAATGCCCATCGATGTATAACAACAGTACCTAAAAGCTACTGCTTAAAACCTGTTGGAAGAGAACATCAAAACAGATATTTCAGTACAACCTTACAGACTTTCCTTCACATTGCACGCAGCATACTAAAATTATTCATTCATTTATTTTGAACTGACAGAAGGAATGGCACTCATTAGGGGAAGCTGTAATGTTAAATTACAAACATTTGAAAATGGGAAAATACAAAATTAAGATAAGCATTTAAATGAAAGCAAGTAACCGGGAACAAAAGAACAACGATAAAGAACAATTCAACATGCCTTCCTCCCTCCCCCTCAGACACGGGAGAATGCACACGAAGGGGTTAGGAACCGCAAACAAACAATCCTAATCCCTGAGTCATTCTTGAACCTCATGTAGAGGAAGGCTGCTGAATATCACTGTATGCACTGTATTGTTGTCTGCAATGTAAAGACACTGATAGGGTGCCTTGCCACCTGCCTACCACGCTGAGACTTTATTCATGTCCTTTTAGAGCTCTAGAGGAAATTATTCTTCGCTAGATATCCATGCAGATGTGTGTTTTGGAGATAATCATTACGATGCTTTTTAAAGTCGCTGGACAGAAATGGGCAAGTAAATTATAGTTCATGCAGTTTGTTTAAGATGTCCTTTTTTTGGATGAGATGCAACATCCTCCAGATGCACCTTTTTCTCTGCCCTGACTATGAATTCAAGACTTATAGATCAGAGGTCATCACTTAGAGTCGAATATCCCAAGTGTCAAGGTGAATCCCTCTCCCTTTGGGTCAAAACCTTTGTCCCACTGCACTGAATGAAGTTCTGACTGTAACAAAAACAGAACTTCACTTTTCCTTGTCCTGATTTCAGAGCACAGCTAGCCACACAGACTAGTGTCATCTGACAGCGGGTAAAAGCAATGGGGCTTTTCTTACATCTCATCCCCATTTCTACAAGGGCAACATCAGCAATCCAGACCATCACACCACAATTAGAACTGCACATCCAGGAAGCTTCCAGAGCTCATCCTTTTCCTCCCCATTTATAAGAACATTCACCAGTACAATTTTCCAATATCTACAAGAATCTGGCTTCAACTGGAGCACCTGAAACTGAGCAAAGAAACTAATGAGGACTTCCAGAACAAAGCCATTTTTGTGACAGCCTTCCAATAAAAAAACAATTCCACCAAATCCCAAAACACAAACAAACCCCTAGCAGGATATATTATTTTTTTTTTCTCAAATAAATATAAACAAACTTTTCTAATTCTCCTCAAATTTCATTATTAAGTGGATGGGTTTGAACATACACAATTTTTGAAAACTGGTGACTGAGGAGAAAATCTGAAGGGAATCAGACGAAGAAACAAATGGTTTTCTAAAGAGAAAATCACATTGCTCAGGAAAGAGAAGCTAAAGGATCACAGCAACAGACCATTTTCAATCACAATTCCATGGCTTTTCACTCTCTTAATTATGCTTCATATTGCCATATCTGGTGATGGAGGCAATCTTAAAAACAGAGTAAGTGATGATGATAATACAAGTTTGGTTTTGTAGAGTCTCCATAACTGGGTGGCACCTAAATAAAAGCATCCAAGGTGCCAGAATTCAATTTGTGGTTTGGTTTTGGATTCATTTACAATTTGGTTTGGCTTTCAAACAGATCTAAGTATGATTGGGGCAGGGTACGAAAATACAGAGCCCTCTTATTTCTGTGGGGTGGGCAAGGTTTGCATTTCACCACCACTGATTCGTGGTCAGCCTCTCCTTTTGCCTATTAAATTTGATGAAGATTATGGAACTGTTGGTTCTTCAAAGCACTGTCATGTATTAAAATACAGCTTGGTAGCTTAAGTAAATGCTGGCTGCCTTAGCAAGTGGACCCAGGAGAAGTCACCCAAAATACCATTTTAATTCCTCCACAGCAGACTGGTTTGGAGCACAGTTTACTATCAAGAATTTGCAGTTAATGAAATCAGGGGAAAGTACTGACAGCTATATGAGCATTTAAGCTGCATGCATTTATAGGAGGCTTAAAAAAGCAAAATTAAAAATAAGAGTGGGGTAACAAAGTTTAATGTTTTTGACAACGTTTAAAATATTAATAAGATCCTTATGATTTATAAAATCCTTTAAGATGACTTGAATATGAAAAGTGACACGATAACAACATGCCTGGTTCTAAGGTTTCTTTATGCTGGAAGCCATGCATGCAGGGGCACATACCAACTTTCTAAAAACATAGCTGGGTCAGGTTACACAACTCTTAGAACAGAAGAGGAGATGGTTATTGCTTACTGTATTTAGATCAATCTCTGTGCTGCATCTTCCATGCTATTTAAACTGAGAATATGTGGACTCCAAGAGGTCTGCCCAGCCCAAGTGCTTGGGTAAGAGCTTGGCAAAGTCACAAACCTTGATGCTTTGATGTAGATATATGTGCCAGCACACCATTTGTATGTTTAAACACACACAGCTTACTGGACATTCATAGTCTCAAAGTTTTCCAGAAATCCCTTTTTCAAAACTTAAAAATCTTTAAAAAAAATCTTAAGAGCTATCAGAGTATTTTAGAAGAAATAATGTTACCAAGAAGGTTCACACAGATTATTAAGGGTGAGAGGATGAATCCTGTGATGAGAAATGAGGAGAAATTGGTTTGTTCATCTTCTTAACCAAAGACTGAGAAAGGACATCATGGTTCTTGTCATGATTAAAAGTAGTTAAAGCTAGAAGAGTGTTTCTCGCTCTCTGAAGTGTGAAGTTCTGCAAACTTCTTCCACATGGGGCTCACGGTGACAGGATGCGTAAATGGCTTAAGATGGATTTTGAGGGGATTAGGGAAGGAGCTGTGTAATTTTATTGAGAAAAGCTCCAGGAAAATGTGTTTGTATGTGTTCAGCATATCGGTCCACACAGAGGGAGTTTGAAAGGGGGATGTATTTCTGTTTGTGGTGTATTTATGCCCGAT
Source organism: Tympanuchus pallidicinctus (assembly GCF_026119805.1). Classification (NCBI taxonomy): domain Eukaryota; kingdom Metazoa; phylum Chordata; class Aves; order Galliformes; family Phasianidae; genus Tympanuchus; species Tympanuchus pallidicinctus. The sequence continues at coordinate 12,612,488 of NW_026294747.1, forward strand.
TAATGTCAAGCTTTACATTTTCATATCATGTGGAGGCAAAGAAAAATTGTTCACCCTTCTGACCTTTTTTTCTGGTGCTTTCCTCCCTCTGCTGAATGACTAGACGTTGGCACTAAGAGCTGCAGATACAATCACTGATGTTCCTATCCCATTATGTTCCCTTCAGTGTCTAGTTGGCACATCCCACTCGCACTCACTAAACTGAGCACAGATTTTTCCTTCAGGTCATACTGGCAGGTACTCTACTGGGTTTCCCTCTTTCCTCAGAAGGAAAGGTTATTAGTCAGCTTTTATGTCACCTGGGCATCTTATTCAGAACACAGTTTTTGTTTGCAATGCCCTTGATCTCTCTGAGTTACGTTCCTATGGCACATTTTTGCATGGCTTTTGACCTTCCACTATAAATCTGTATTTTTGGAGGATAATAAGTATCTTGTGTGCTATGATTACAGGAATGGAAGGTCTGTCTTCTCCTGAACTGGACATCTCTCTCATGGTCACAACTGCTGGAGATTAGCTTCAAAGGCAAAAGATGGTGCTTTCTTCACATCTGTTCCTGAGTACCATTACTGTTACAAAAGACCTACTTATCTTTGAACACAGGGACTGGATTAAAAAGTCAACAAGTCCTTTTGGCATGAGTAGCATTCAATAATTGCATTTGAGAAAACAGTTGAAAAAAGGTTTAGCATGGGTACATGTAAATTAAGAAGTACATCCAGTTTCTTCCACACTTTGGCCCCTCTGAGTGCAATTTTCATCCCAGATATTTCAGGTCTCAGCTTTGAAAAGTACATAAAGGGAGATAAAACTGACAGCAATTTGGCAGGCAAGAAATACAACAAGTGAAACAGTGATAGGAAGTTAAAAAAAAAAAAAGAAAGGAAGGAAGACAAGTCTATCTTTGAAAAAAAGACAACTGGTCTAGAATTGCAGCACATTCAGAAATGGAAAAGCCAGCAAGACTCTGACATTGTGTGATGTGCTGCCATTAAAAAAAATACACCTTGAGTGTCTTAATGAACCAGAAAAGCTGCAACTAATTTAGAATCAGAGCAATACTTTGAAACAGGTACATTTCATTTTAGCATTAGGAGAAAGAACTGGAGAGATTTCCCTACCATCACATGAAAAACAAATTCATCCAAAACAAATTAGAACTTGGGACTTTTTTTCTCTTCATCCCATATTTACTCCTCTAGAGGACACTGTTGTATAAGAGCAGATGCACAGTAAATGCTAAAAAACACCTTTTCTTTTTTTACTTTTAAGAGGCAACACCCACAAATGTCTGGTATTCAAGAAAAGTGTCACTTCTGAAAGATTTCTGCAGGACATGACTGCCTTTCTTGGGCATGAGAACCTCCTAAAGCTCTGGGTAAGTGACATGAAGGTATACATCTCTGTAACGACATGCTGCCATTGCCTTCACTAAACCATCCATTGAGCCGCCATGTATGCAATGGTCTCCTCACCTTCAAAAGAGACCATTCTGTGCAGTAGCAAAAGGGGGTTTGGTTAAGGGCAGAGTTCACTGAAGCATCAGGGCCTTCATCTACGCTTCCTTTTCTAACTTAAAAGCCAGCACCATGGCCACGAAACGGTACCAGGGAAATAAATGTTTAGAATTTGTTATAGGAAAAATAAAAATAAAAACCTGTAGCTTCCATACATAGGAGGGTGGAAATGAGGTAGACGCTAAGTTGGGTAGAGCTCTCCACTGACTGCATAAATAGCAGTAATGAGGCCATTCTAAGTTTTATCAGATGACTGTATTCATTTGCTCTAAATATCGTATTCAGTGATTTGTGCTGATTCTTCAGTTTGTGGGATTAGTTACAGTTCATTGTAAGTTCTAACTGTATTTCCATGTATTGTGTTAAGACCTGATTCAAGAGTAGTTTTATTTGATAAAAACCAGATGTTCTTAAAAGAGACTCTCTCCTTCACAGTACAAAACATTATTCTTAGCAATTGTATGTACCTTACAAAATTAATAAGCACAGCATCTCCCTGCGTGACACATGACATTATTATATTTTTCCCTGTTGAGGGACTTTTAAGCCCTTGGGGTCGTGACCTCTGTGCCTTATGAGAAATGGAGAAGCACATGGTTCTAATTTTATCTTCAACCCTGCCCTCCTGCTAACATGTATGTTTACAATACGGTTCATCTGTTGACCTTTCACTCACATTTAAAATATTAGCTAACATTTTTCAGTCTCAATCACAACGGTGCACGGTGATTAGCTTTTAAGACCAGTTGTTTTCTTTATTGCACTTTGACATGCACATCTCGTCCAAAGGCCCTTTGCCAGTTTTCTGCTTTGAAAACAGTGGCGGCCACAAAAACAACTCCAGTGTGTCTGGACACCTCTGCTCTCGCTATGACGCACAGCACTTTGGATATTTAAAGACAGCAATATCACCCAGCAGAGACAGGAAACGTCATTTGGTGGTTCAGGATACAGCCAAGCAGTTGGCAGGCCACAGTTTGGTCCCATGTCAAGGTGAGCTGGGCTCAAGACAGAGCCAAGCTTAGCTTGACACATGTCCTGGGGTCATGCAGAAGATGTCATCTGTCCTCCAGGTCCTCCAAAGGAGCCCAGGTGAGGCTCCCCAGAGGCACTGTCTTGGGGCTAATCCCACTAAGGGCAAGTCAAAAAGAAAACACTTCTAGAGAAAACAGCACTTCACTGGTACGTGTCAGGTGCTGAAAGAACACGTGCTCACTTTTCAACATGAAGCAAAAGAAAGTGCAACCAGATTGGGCTGCATTTCCTTTGGGGGGATGACTGAAAAACAAGAGACCTACTTATTTTCTACTCTATTTTTCCTTATATCAGAAGGAAAGAAAAAGAAAGGAGTGAGAAGGAGGGAGAGTGTGAAATAATCTCATATTTTCTTTGTAATATGGTGAAAATTTTAATGGGAAAATAGCTAATAATAATAATAGCTCTTTTAAACACAAATGGCATAGAAAATTCAGAAAGATACTTCTAGCACTAAGATATGAATCAATATATTCAAGACTTTTCCCATCTTAAATTGTATTTTTTAAATTTTAATTATATATATGAACAACATATAATGCACTCTGTGTGACGTGATTATGAAAAGAACACAGAGCACTTTCATTTATATAAAGGAAAATGATTTAACTGGTTATCTTCACCATGCTGTATTAAATGTTAGCATGGTAGGGGATCTCATCTAATCGTACGTCTTAACTTAAAATGCATAGCAGGGCATCACATTCATCCCTTGCAAAGTTCGAAATGTTTCATAATTCTGGAGCTCACTGCTCTCATTTTATGTATAACCTACACTACGCTTATGTATCTGCATTGTGCTTATGGAAGTATTTGGCTTCCCATAGAAATTATGCAAATAATTTCCAGGCCTGAAATGTTCCAAGCTTATTGCACTGCTGAAGAGAATGTCAGAAGTGTTAACACCTTAAAGAATGAGAGCAGAGCCTCTTCTGAGTGACTGTTACAGGAAGAAATTTCAACAAGAGCTGGGCAGATCCAGGGTTACCCTTTCTTGGAGGAAGGGATATCAGAGCCCTAAGCCAGAGAAAACCTGGTTCCCACAGGTTTCAACCCTCACCTACACATCTTTAAACACCTTGAACATGGCTGAATAATGAGCTGCAGAAGGACAGAGAGCAAAGACCTTCATACAGCTGTGGGTTAGAGCCATTGCTGTGTGCTGTGGAAAGAACTAGTACAGAAAATTGAAGAAAGATCCTGTCTTCACTCAAATAATCACAGAAGTACTTGTGGAAACACTCTATTTACAATTATTACAATTGCTATTTACAATTATAATTTCACAATAAATGCACAGACATTTCCTGCTCTATTTCTCTGAGAAATCACGTGCACTTCTTTTCCATTTGGCTATCTATATGTAAACACATACATGTATGTACGTGCGTGTGTTTTAAAGCAACAAATGTACTCCAAAGCTACCTTGTAAGAGTGCAATCCATAAGTAACCCTACTGAAGTCACTGCTGTTTACAGTGAGGTGATACCAGCGGGAGAATCAGACCCTAAAATTGTCCTGTGTTGTCTTATAATTTCTTTAATCTTTTTTTTTTTTTTCTCCCCCTTCTTTTTTTTGTGATGGCTTCAGCTGCCGGAACAGACAGTATCAGCCAAGACACTCGCTAGTCTCCTGTCTCAGGATCTGATGCCAATGGCAGTTTGGGAGAGCAGCACTGGTGTTCAGCATATTTGGCTTTTTTCCTCAGAGTAATGAAGACATCATACTGCTTCTGCCCTCCCATCCCCGTAACCTCTGATCCTCAACACAGAGTCTCTGGGTATGAAACACGGAGCCTCTCACCGCTGCATAAAATCAATCAAAGCCAACGCCACCAGGGAGGCTGTTACTTGCCATGTTGGCAATTCACTAATCGCTCCCTTTATTGCTCTGCCGTGGAGGACAGATGGATACGTCCCTCCTAAGTCAGCTGCAAACTGTGATCAGTTTCTACATTAAGCTATTTCCAAAAACTTCTAACATAACCATCATCGCTTGTTTGTGCCTTCAGCTTATGCAGAATTTAAAACTGCATCACTAGCATGTTGGATTTGTGCCAGTTAGACATGCATGACAAAGCCGTGTTTTTCCCTTTAATAGTTGGGTGCAACTCAGCTTTTGAAGAGAAAAAACAATCCATAAATTCACTGGCTCAAAATTACACTATAATTTATTAATCTGTCACTGTAGGATTTCCTGCCTTCATTTCCACAAATACACAGCAATGCCAGCAGAGGACTTGAAGCTTTTTTTTAAATGCTTACTCACAATTCCTACAGTTTGTGATGATGAAGAACAGATTTGTTACATTGCACTTTTTCTATCAGTAATGGTCAAGTAACATAAATAGATACAGACAGAGGACTAATTAATATATGACCACAGAATTAATTTGCATGTACTTAAAGAAAAGGATCAGTAAGAGTAAGGCACAGCAATTACTCCACACTTTACATCAAAAGCCTTTCATACTGTACCTTTCCCACAATTTCTGAGCTCAGTTTGTAATTACTCATATTTCATCAATAAGGAAAAAAGATACAAACTGTTCCACCGCAACAAATGACTTACGTGAAAGAAAGAATGACAGAAAATTTAGTGCATCTTAGCTCTCACTACTTTATTGTACACAATCATTACATCCCTGCAGTCATAGCTTGATGGAGGTGATTGGTACATAGCATGCATGTAGACCTCATGTGGCCAACACAAGCTTGGAAGAAGATTACACATGGCCAATGCATGGCTTGGATGTGATCTGCAATTAGCCAGCATGTGACTTGTACATAGCTGGCATGTGGCTGACACATAGTTTGCACATGGCTTGCATGTGGTCAACATGTGTCCCAGCCGTAGCCTTCACATAGAAGGCAAGTGAACGGCACACGTCCCACACATGGTCTACACCAATGTGTATGTATTGGCGGCCAGCATGTAGCCTACATAGGCTATATATATTTAATGATGGAAGGATGCCATCGAAAGAGACATGGACAGGCTTGAAAAGTGGGCCTATGTGAACTGAAAGAGGTTCAAAGAGGCCATGGCCAAGGTCAGGGCGGTCCCAAGTATGTGTACCAACTAAGAGGAGAAATCACTGAGAGCAGCCCTGCAGCATGTGCTTGCAGTGCAGAAGGCTGACTATATCCTCAGTTGCACCAAACAAGGCTTGGCCAGCAGGATGAAGGAGGTGATTGATTTTACTTAAGAAGAGCTTATAAACAAGATAGAGACCAACTTTTTACATGAGTAGATAGGTGATAAGGGGGAACTTTTAAACTAAAAGAGGAGAGAATTAGGTTAGACATAAATAGGAAATTCTTTCCTCAGAGGGTGGTAGGCACTGGCACAGGCTGCCCAGAGAGTTATGGATGCCCCATCCCTGAAGGCGCTCAAGGCCAGGCTGGATGGGGCCCAGGGCAGCCTGATCTGGTGGGTGGCAGCCCTGCCCATGGCAGGGGTTTGAACTAAATGATCTTTAAGGTTTCTTCTTACCCAAACAATTTTTGTTAACTTTTTATGTCAGCCCCATTGTTTCAGGGCTTCTATGAGCCAAGTTTGCTGAGAAGATACTGTCAGCGGTACTGCTGTAGCAAGCAAGGGGATCTGCAAAAATGTGCCTTACAGTCACATCAGCTAAGACCCCGTACATAAAGAAATAAAAAGTCAGGTGGGACTGATTAGCATTACGCCTTTATGCTATTTGCATTTCCTTGTTGCCTGCTCCTGGCATACAAATCATGCTAAGTTACGCTGACACAGATTTACTTGCATATAGTATAGCCCCAGTTACATCTGATTTGAATCTGGCACCACATGCTCCAAGCCTGAGGCAGACAGTCCTGTTTTGTTTTCAGGAGGTTAAACCCAAACCAGACCTGCAAGGGCTTCTTTGCACAGGCTGTGGAAACAGAGTACTTCCAAAGGGAGCACAGGCAAGTTGGGCACAAGGGCTGCTTGCTGGGTGCTGGAGGGCATCCTGTCTGATGGGAGGCCTGTGGTGGGGACTGCAGGCTGGAGCTACAACCCTAGCAATGGCACTGTGGCAGGCACTGGCTTGGCAAAGTGCACTTCTCCACTGTACTCTTAGGTAGAGCACTGAACTACTACAGGTACCAGTAGCTGCAGTAAGTAGTATGCGATCAGATCCTTAGTAGCAAACCCTAACTCCTTTTTCAATCAATATATAAGAAGTTAAGACTCATCCTTCTATTTTAAACTCCTCCTCACTGCATACAGTCATCACTACAGCTAGCTCTCTGCTTCCACTGGTGGTTGAACAAAGGACTTACAATGCTTCTAAAAGGTGTTGACTTGCTTTTCTGCTTCTCGGCCACAGCTGAAAAGCCCAAGATACCAAGCTGAGGTCAGGAAAAGTGCTGGAGATTCAGCCACATTGCTATAACATCTGTAAGAGCACTCAGATGAACCTGACTCTCCAAATCAAACTTGATTATTTCACACTCCCGTGATTGGTATTGAATGCGGCATCAGCATTGTCAGTACTGCTCCTCCTATTCATGCCTCACTTCTAATAATTGACCTTCTGTCTGAGAGGGAACTCTTTTTTATTTAAAAAAAAAAAAAAAAAAAAAAAAGAGCAAGAAAGGGGTTAGGCATTGAGATAGTACCATGATTCAAGAATAGGCATATAAGTCACATTAATATTTGAAGTACAGTGTCGACAGCTTTCCTTTTGAGGAGGTAAACACCAATGTTTTAAACCATGGAAAGCATGGGAATGCCAAGTGCATGCTTACTTCAAAAGACTTGAACTGCTACAACACTGTGTAAGACATAACAAGAAATGCTTTATATTATATACACACAGGTTTATGCTCTTATACTTGATCCATTTTTGTGTCATGAATTTTCACTCAAATCCTTTGCTGAAAGTCAGAAAGCCATCACGTTTTTCATTTAGTCAGATGAAACAAAATATTAGCTCTACTGAGGGTGATTTGAACAGAGAAAGGAACTCAGCAGAATGAAAAAGTACTTTCAAATTCTAACTACAGCAGATGTTGTTTTGGTCATTTCTAGCTGGCTGTGAAGTTAGAGACCCAGAACTGTGGCTTCACACGTGGTTCAAGTATTATTGGCTGCATTTATCTTGGAGGGTAAAAAAATAAAGGATGCTTGCATGCAGGACTTGGCATGCATTGTTTAAAACAAAACAAAACAAAAACCCAAACTGTGGCTGTCTTCAATTATTTTCCATTACAGTATTGTCTGCATGTAATTGCTCCATGTTTTCCATTATGGAGTGCCAAGTGAATGAGTATGTTAGAGTATAGGATGTACAAATTCCACTAATAATGCTACCCTGTATCAGTAAATAACATGAAACACAATCTCCCTTGACCTGTATCATTCTTGTATACAATTAATCTGGGTTTTTCAAGTGTCCGGCCTCATTTGCCATATCTTCCATCAACAGCTGAGACTGGGGACTCAGAGAAAATCCAGGCAATGGGAAGTTAGACAGTGATTTCAGAGAGGTCTTATCTGGGGCTAAATAGTAAATGTCTTGTAAATTGAGCCATTGCCAGAATGCTGCAGATTTGGGGTCGGTCTGTCTTGTTTTGTTTTGAATATCTGAGAGAACTACAGTCACATAGGTCTTTTCTGTGCATGAAATCAAGGACTCTCCACAGATTTAAAGATTTGGCTTATTGTGTCACTTTGATTCCTTCCCAAAACCAACATTTTTATCATTATTCTTTCTGGGAAAAAAAAAAAAAAATGCTGTTTCTGCTTCCTCTATATGCAGTAGCTGGAAGAAAAGAGGAGCCCTGGGAGCCAGTGTCTCTGGTCCCCCAGGCTCCCACCATCCCAGCAGGGCTTGGACATCCCAACCCAGAAGCAGAAGATGTGCTAGCATAGTGGCAATGCATGTTAGGAAGAACTTTGTGCCAAACACAATGCAGAGCAATTTCTGCAGTGGAAGAGTCCAGAAAACACTGCCATTTTGTGTTAACTGCATCCCACACAGAGCAGAGCCTGAGCTCTGCTCATCTACAGCGAAGTTTCACTTTTTGATACCAATAGTTATTAATGTCCATAACTGGGAAGTATAACACACAGCCCAGAATAATTACATTGTACAGCAGAGGTTAATGTAACTGACCTGTACACACATGACTTCTGCCAAAGCGATCTCAGTAAGAAAATTGGTTAGGTTTGGCAGTTCATAAATAGGTTGTAATTACCTTCTGGGAACAGTATAATTACGCTTTACCTCAACACAGCAATACTATTCCCCTATTACCCTGACCAAACTATCAAGAGACAGATGTCTAGACAAAACAAATATGGATGATCTTCATATCATAAGGACTCGTGCTACTGCATCCCTTCCTTTTTGTCACTTGTGCACTGGCCCCTCAGCAGTGTTAGTTGGAAACTCGAGACAGCAAACTCTTGGTTGCAGCCAGCTGGGCGGTGAGAAGACGGGAAATTTGGAAGTATGCACATTCAAAAATAAAACTCAAATAACAGCAGAGAAAATTAAACAGAGCTTATTTAAAAGAAGATAGAGTCACACTCTTTTATGTTAATGCGGGAACGATTGCCAAATACAGACTGGTACTCATTGAAACATCTTCAGAAGTCTTTTTGAGAAGACGAAATTAAGATATGCAGTGGAATAATATTCAACTGCTATCTGAGCTATTCTTAATTGAATGTGACAGAAGACGTGTGCACTTACACGACCAGGACATTTTGAAACTGAAGCTGGATCAGCTTTAAATAATAGCTTGAAGAGGTTGAATTTTTACTGTTTGTTTTACCTGATATGATGGGGAACAACAGCAACTACAGTACAGGCTGAATGGAATTCTTTTTCAGTACAGGCAAGAATTCGTATTTGTTTTGAGGGGGAAAAATTAGATGCAAAGCCTACATAGAATTTGCAACCTAGCAGTATTGTTGTAGCTGAATATTTGTTTTTGACGAAAGTCACTGATTATTTGATCAAGCTACTTCCAAAAAAAAAAAAAGAAAAAAAAAGCTTACTCTGACAACAAGTACAGTGCTAAAAGTGGACTTTTTCCTCTTGTGTGTACGATAGTTTTCCACGTGCTATGGACTTCGAACTTCTTCAGAGAGGGTGGCAGCCTTTTGTGCATTTCATTGCCCCCTGATACAAAGGGGGACTGATGCTGACTGGATCCTCTTGCAAGAGAAAACTACCGCCATAAAGAAAAAGACAGATGCTCTAAAAAAAATGGAATCCATTTGATTGCAAGGACTTGTTCCAAAAACGCGCTCATGCTGCAAAATGGAACCAAACCCTACTCTCACGCTCACTTCACACACAGCTTGAACACAGTTAGCTGTTAAAAATACATTCCTCAAAGATTTTCTTTCCTATTGCATCTAGAAATACAATACCTCTAGAACTAACTAGACTGTCACAGTGAAGCTGCCTTCCCCAGAGTTCTATTATACCTCAAGCACCTGTGAGCAAGCTCACTAATTACAAAGAAGAGCTGCTAGGGATGCACACAAGCATACATTTTTAGACATAGTCAACATTGAAATGGGTTTGGCTGGCTGTATTTTTGAGACAACAACCATTAGATTCTCTCCTCAGATGAATACAAGTAAAACCAGAATGCTTCCCATGGAACTCTACAACAAAAGGTGGATGCATGGGCTCACTTGCATGGGGACCAGAAGACTCCTAGCAGCTCCTTGAGAATTTGTCACTGTCTACTGAGTACTTTGTAGCAGGGAGTTTTTGATGCAGAATCTTGCCATCATTTCTCCTGAAGAAGAGGTTTGAGTAAAATTCTGGTCTTACTGAAGTGAATGATATTTTTTTGTTGACTTAGATTGAGATGTACACAGCCATTATATCTCCCAGTCCATGTTTTGCACATCATAAGAGAAACACAAATCAAAGGCATGGAAGCAGTATGATTTTCAGTGGAGGGTGACTGGCACATTTTGCAAAACAACATGTGGAAACAAAGTACAGAAGCTGACTGCATAGCATTCCCTGCCACATCTGAGCTCAATGTAGGGTTTCAGAATAGGAAAACAAAAAATAAGGGACTCTGTCACCTTTAGTGGCCTAAAGAAGAAGAATAAAAGCCTCAAGTAGATGAGAAAAGAGGCAAATGAAGCATGTATTCACTTTTGGCTCTACCAATGCTTTTTCACATCTTTCCTGTGTGTAGGAACTGCGTGTGTAATTGGGAAGCAATTATTTTCTACCGTGCACTTTTTCACCAGCCATTAGGACATTTGGATGGAAAGCCATCTGATGCTCAGAATAGCAAATGCCACCATAAGCTTCCACAGTCCCCTTCCTTTTGCAGTTACACACATATGAAGTGGCAGCAGGACTCCGAAGTAAGCCTTGCTCACAGGGTGAAAAGTGGGGAGCTGAAAAACAGTTTCAACACAGACCTTGGAATGCTAACAGAAGTCCTGATCCCCCCATCCAAAGTTCAGGGACAAGCTTTTGACTTCTTCAGCATCATTAGATACTCCAGATCTTCCCCAAAGGGAGTAGTATCACTGAAGAAATGCAGACAGTTTGATTTCTTCTCACTCCATCCTTTCCTGCGTATTTTTCCATTAGAGCTTTGCAGAGAACTGGCAGGATTAGGGAAGAGCCAGATCTGAGTCTGTCAAGTTGTGGTTCTGTTTTCAATGGTTATATATACTGTGCTCTGTGTTGAATTAAAACTACAATAAAAGTCCTCTCACTTGTTACCGTATTTGTGTAATGTTCAAATTAGATGGGAACAGTTACTTGAGAGAAACTAATCCAAAACATATCCAAAAAGCCATCAGGTTTTAATATAGAAACCATCTACTAATGTACTGCATGGTCAAGTGGGGAAATTCAAGCTCTGTATTTCTCAGTGTCAAAGGATGGCAAAGCCAGCCCTTCTGACTATCATGTCTCTCATTGCCCAGGATAACAAAGTGGGTTCGAATAAACATACGGTGTGGAAATCTTCTAGGCAGGATTATATTTTAATAGGAATCTGTGCTTCAAATGGTTGGTCAGCTGCCTTCACATTCACAATGGAAGCCTTGGGACCCACAAGTGAAATGTTAGGTGGCCAGGCTAAGCAAGAGTTACCAATGTGTCTTACCAGGGTACTAATATCTACTACAATGGTTTTTGATGTTTAAATTGGTGTTAAATCATTGTTCCTTAACAAGGTGTTCCCTCCTAGCAGTAAAGATCAGAAAGATCAATTTCAACTGAATATGGAAAAGAATCCATAAAGTTTAAAATTGGAACTTAGCCGCAAAAATTAGCAATCTACATAAAGTGGGGCTTTTGTTTAACAATTCAGAAGACAAAGATTGGAGGCTGTTTGCTTTGGCAGTTATGGCCCAGAGACTTTTGGGGACTGGTAACACTTGTGAAGTTGGACCAGAATTTCACTAAGTTACCAACACATATATCCAGTTTAAACAGTAACATCTCCAACCTGAACAACCCCTCTGGCAGGTCAACACTCAGCACAGTTGTCTTTTCAGAAAGAGACAATTAAAAATAAGCTCTGCTGAGGAATGATGTTCTGCCACAAAGAACCAATCCGACTGAATTCATTTCTCATGTTACGTAGTTTATCAGGATCTTATCCATGGAATGGTCTGCTAAATTAACAACTCAAACAGAACAGTCTGCATTAAAATGTTGTGGGTCAGGGGAAAATTAACTCCAAAGTATCACACTCCTGAGCTCAAATTCTACACTTACGTTATGGTGGATTTACGCCAGGGTAAATGAGAGAAGAATTTGGCCCCTGACCTCCTCCAAGCAGGTCATTACAGTTGAAATAGTAACTGATCTTAGACAAACATTTTTGCTGCGAGGTATTTATTTCTGTATAAAGGTTTATGGAACATCATATTCTTTGCCCTTTAAGACTGATACTGACATATGTAAACACCACTGGGTTTGGTGTGCCATAGCTTAATCCAGCCTCTCTAAATCTGGCTAAAACAATGGAAATATCTTCTGAAACCATTGCGGGTTATATCCAATATAGTTAAAAACATCTGACTGCAACCACAAATATGCTGGTATTTGGTTGTGCTATAAAAACATTTTTATGTCAAATACAACTGGGACTAATACAGTAAACTACAAGCACAGTTAACCCTTGGAATGAATCATAAGTAGACGTTTGAAGGTTAAGGTAACCTGCATTGATTGTGTTCTCTTATGAAGAGCATAAACGGAAAGTAGGACATAAAAAGTAATTACTAGTACTAATAGAGTAATTTATATTTATATAGCACCTTCTATGCTACACTATAAACACGCCAGCAATATTATAAACTTCTGCAGCTACTAGTTGTGGACCTGATCATGCCCTCCTTGCTTGAACATGTCCCCACGAGTGCCCAGGTGCTGCTTTTGTTCTGCACCCCATTCCCTCTGATATCTACAGGTCTTCCTGGACGTACACACACAAGGACCATTTCAGCTATCACTGTCAGTAGGTTGGGATAGTGCTGAGCACACCTGATCTCTCAGTTTGCTGTTCTGCAGTTCAAGGCCCGTAACAGCACTATGCTGGCCATGGCACAGCACTAACTCAGCAGGAACACCTCTTGCTACAGTTCAGCCTGTGTGAATTACAGAATCACAGAATCGTCTAGGCTGAAAAAGACTGTCATGACTGAATTGATGACAGAGATCATCAAGTCCAACCATCAACTTGACCCACCAAGTCCCATCACTAAATCATGTCCCTTGGAGACACATATAATGAAAATGTATTTGGTGTACAACTGTTTCAATGTATATTTTCAAACAGAACCGCTATCTTAAAGGCAAACTTACATAAAGCATAATCTAAAACATCATGTTAAGACATGCTCAGGAGCCTATACCCCATTATGTGAAAAGACCTAAGCACTGCAAATCTTAAATCTCACTGAATGCACTTTTGGACACAGGCTGCTGACACATCTTATTGTGGTGACATAAAGATACTACCCCTCACTGCCAGCTTTGCAAAAATTGTTGGTCTTATAACATTGCCACGTCAGAGAGATTTCCCTGCCAAAACAGCATCTCAGCTCAAAGCCCCGACCACTCATCTGCTGTGTAGATATCCAATTGCTTTATACAGGCTTACACTCTTACAATGTCAATACCTTGGAAATCTACATTTATTCTATATGATATTACGATATTTACAAGGTATAAAATGTTTATTTTATTCTTTCCTCCATTCCTAATTTTTGCACATAAAGGACATCTGGAGAATGAACGGATGGTTGCAGGGACTCCTGATCTCTTTCCTATGTGATAGCAGCTAATTCAGAGGAACTGAATGTTGCAAGAATGTTTCTGTCCACATACTTTGTTTTGTGTTTATTTGTACTGAATTTCATCTGCCCATCACTCAGTATCACGCAGCTCCTCATAATTAGTTTTAATTGCCATTAGTTGGAATAATGGATCACAAGCAAACACATTCAGCTCATGACTGTGCAGATCATTTATGAGTAAGTTGAATAGCTCAAGCTCCAGGCCAAATCCATTTGGAAATACACCACTATTCTTCTTGCAATGTGCAAACAGGCCATTTATTCATACCCGTTGCCTCCTGTCTTTCAGACCTGTGGGTGATCATATCCTTCTGAGATGATTTAGGAATTTTCTCAGGTCCTTCTGGAAGTCCGTACACAGCACTTCAGATAGGTAACACTTGTCCATGCAGAGGTGGCTCCTTATGTGCTCCTATTCTATTCCTTGGATGTGAAACCATTAAAGTATTGTTTCCACCATAATACGAATGTATTTTACAGTTTTACATTTCTAAAATAAAGAAACAGGGCTGTTATGAATCCCAGCAGTAGTCATTTTACAGTTACGTGTAGAAACAGTGCAAATAAGATAACCTTCTCCAGCTGCCTCAAAATGCAACCCTGTCAAATTTTCCTTGACCTTCACAACTAAGTCATTGGTAACTTTCTTCATACTTCCATTAATTTACAAATATTAGTGCCATGTGTTTTTGTATCAGGAAGCAGTTAGCGTTTTTTATTTGCACATTCTCTATAAATGATTTCTTATTTGTAGTCTAACTGCTTCCATAACTTTAAGACCATAAATGTGGCTGAGGGCACTGACTACTCAGACATCAGTTCAAAGTAGGCAGACAGGCAGGTTCCTTACCTAACTGCTGTCCCCATCCAGCCTACATCAAACTTCTCAATCTTTCCTGCACTCCTCCAGCTATGAAGAGTATGAACAACACCTGGACCCGATTCTACGCCACTCAAGAATAGTTTTTTCCAGCAATGCCATAGAAGAGTTCCAAAGGTACATACGTGGTATTGTAAAAGCTGTCAGCTGTTTTGCTAAAGCTCTCAGCACCTTCCAGAGTCATGCCAACATCTCACTAACCGTTAAACAATGAACCTGGGTGTTAATGATTCAAATTACCATGTCTAAAAACATTATGAGAAAATGCAGTTAATTTTTACCAAGTTCAGTTTAGCATTCATCCTTGTGCTATGGGATAAAGACTTAGTAATCAGAAGGCCAGCAGTGAACTTGCCATTAATGGCCAATATCCACCATGTCAAGAAAACAAACAGCATCACCTAATACACTCTGTCATTAGGTATCCTTTTTGGATGAGTTATAGGCACTGTTCAATTCTTTAACTCTGTGATACCAGATTGGTAGATGCTTTTTTTCTGGGTGGATAATACTGAGAAAACCCAAACAGTAAGGTTCTGTTATCAATTCACATCTAGGTTTATCAACAGTTTCAACTTCATTTCATAATCAGTATTAAAAAAGAACAAACCACAAAACAACTATACAAAATGAGCAGCAAAGTTTTAGGAGCTTATCAGAATGATTCATTTGCTTACTTCATGACCCGATTTATATATTTAAATTCACATTTCCCTTTTCCAATATAGAAGAGATTTATGAACTAGATGAGAAGGCATAATGTGTATTTGACTTTTTGAAATCAATGAGCTAGAGAAGCATGCTTAATTATGTAACTACTCTGATCTTCATAATTGAGACCATCCCATCTGTACAGTATCTCATATGTAACTGATAAAAGCAAATGAATGGGAGATGAATTTATTTGATTTTCATAACTCTCGCAGCAGCTGGTCAGCAGGCTCAGCTCAACCTTCCCTACTAAGAGTTGCTCAGGAACACGGATGTTCAGATCTTTTATGTTAGAAAACATTTGGGAGGAAATGCAAATTATTATCCAAACCAGACAGCTGGAGGGCGGGAAAAGTGGGGAGCAACCTCAAACCATTAATAAGCATTTGCTATTCTAATTAGTCTGCTGTTGAGAAAAAAAAGTGGGATATGTTGTATCTATTATATCCTACCTCCCTCTACATGTATTTAAGCAGGGGGTTTTTATATATCCTCCTATACCTATATATAATTTAACTCATTTCTTTTAAGTAAGGGTCAGATTATAAAATAAAAACCTCGCCAAGGTCTGCTGAAGTGTCCATCATCCCCTTCCTTCCTCTCTTCCTACGCTGGAATAAATGCTGCCAGCATGGTAGTGCTGAGCAACAGCTGAGAAATGGAGAAAGACAACACAAAGCCGTCAAGCACTAAAACATGAAAGTGCCCTCCTGCAAATAAATATCCTTCTGGCTCCAACAGGAGAAATTAGCAGAATTTCTAGCGTGCACAACTGAGCTCATCTATATGGAGGACATCATCACCTAACCCTGTAGAAAATGGAAGGACAGAGTCTTGTGCTAGGCCTGAGGGGTGCTTAAAAGCAGACTGCAGTTTTCAAAGCAGGAGATAAGTTGTTCTGTATTCTCTCCAGCCTGCCTTCTTGGAGAACATGTACATAAAATAAACTTCACAGCAGAGGAATACTTGTCGTGCCTTCCATACTGGAGCACACAAAGACTCCAAAGATTTCATTAATTCAGTTCATCCACGCTCTCAAACCTTTAGGCAGTAGGGAGTAAGCTATTTATTTTTGGTTTCTTGTAAGGAATTCACACTAGACTCACCGCTAAATCATTTTCCCTGTACTACTAGTACAGGAAATTAACTATAAATGAACTATGAAAACAAATCATTCTGCTACAATTTTCCATTGATATTATTTTACAGTTTTAGTACATTTAGGAAAAGCAATATAGATTAGAAAAAAAAGTTACAACATTTATATACTGATCCTTAAATTATGCTCTTTCTTCTTTAACAGACTCTACTTAAAAGATATTTCTTATTCTGCAGATATTTTTTATTGAGTTGGAAGCATCCTTATGATTGTGGCATCATAGCGTGATTTCACAGCCAGTGCTGAAGACAATTTCACTTTGCTATTTACTGAAATCTGGAGGAGATAAAAAACAGTTCCTTGTATTCTTCACTATAAAGCAAACAGCTTCTGACTATTTATATCAGTAGGGGTATTGACATATTCTGGGATAGTGATTTTTTTCAACATTTCCTCCTTGCACAAGAACCACTGCATTTCTTTGGGAAGATTAAGCATGCAGGATTTATGCCTAGATGTTTTTCACCTGCCTGAAGAAAGAAGGGATGGCATACCCTATATGTGGTAAGCAATTTTCTCCAAAAATATTTTCAAGCAACACAGAGAGGTAACTGTAGGGAAAGAAGTCCTATGGTTCCAGGATTAGAACTACCACATACTGTTTGAAAATCCCCTGATAAAGCCTCGCAGCAACCAAATGACAAATTATTTGTATTACATATCATAAAATACCTGCTGAGAGATATCTACTGAAGTTTAACATTGAGCATTACAAGCTTTCTTAAAAAACACAACTGCAGGACAAAAAAAAATAAAATCAGAAATGACAGTGCTCTGGTCTATGAATAGACAGGACAATGCTCACTCTTCCCTACTGCAGGGCAGTCATTTTAAGAAATACTGAGTATTTAGCTGAATGCATTCACATGAGGGCATTCTGATCTGAAACACCAAGTGCTAGCAGCAGTGGAAACAGAAGCCAGCAAACTGAGTGAGCTGATGGTAGGGGGAACTTTCCTCTGTCACAAAAGACAAGGTGCAAGCATCACTGCGCTCCACACGCTGCAGTGGGTGAGCCACGTGGAAATGAGGTTATCCACCACTAGGGATAACCTATGTAAGCTTGGGATTGTGGCTGGCTGCAGTTGTGTCCTTCATTTTAATACAGTTTACCATTTCAATATTTAGGGTCAAATTCTACTGTGCAAATTTCGAGTTGAAGTCTTCACAGGGGAAAAGCATTGTGTTTTCTTTTCCTAACAGTATGATAGTAATGGTTAGAGCTGCTGGAGGAACCTGGTTATTTCAAGGAAAAAAAAAAAAGCTGACAAATTACCCTTTGAAAACTGCAAATGAGAAAGCAGTTTTCTCTGAGAAATCCTGAAATGACTCTTCTTGTGTTAAATCACACCTTAACTGATCTCAGGGCAGAACTCTCACTTCCTTCTCTGGAGGTACCATTTCACTTTTTGTTGTAATTTCTTTCAAAGTAACATTTCCCCGAAGACAGAAAAAAAAAAACCAACACAACAAAAACAAACAAACAAAAAAATCCACCTTTTCCCATCACCCCCCTCCCAGTAGGAGTTGCTTTTTGCCAGAAGCATTTTGGTCAGATCTACAAACGAGCTGTAGACAGAAGCCATGAACAGATGTCCTCTTTGGGACCCCGCTGTGAGTTGGAAGAGGTTGCTGCTCTCAGCTGCTCAGCACCATCCCCTGCTCTCCTCATTAGGCATCACCCCTACTGATGTGCTCATTGAACAGTTTGTATGAACATTTCCTACACTGTTCGGCTTCAGGCTGAGCCAGTAATCTTGGTGCAGACCGGCACTAGCGAGACAAATGTGGCTGGTTTTGCTTAAAGCAAAAAAAGAGGGAGATCCTACAGACATTTGTGAGTAGACAGAGAGGACAGCAGCCTTTGGCAGGGTAAGAGCAGAGCTTCTGCTGGTGACAGGGCTGCATTTGGAGATGGCTGTTCACGGCTTAAAACCTAGCAACTCCTCCAGGGTGAAATGTGTGTGCTTAGTTTGACTTTAGGAGGCACCTGGCCTCAAGACATTCAACTAGAACAGCATTTGTCCCTCAAATGATTGTACAGACATCAAAAGCTACTAATGAATATCAGAGAACAACAGTCAGAGGCAAACTAACCTACAATGCAACATCTCACTGCAAAACACACACTTGCCTATTGCTTAACATCAGCATACCCTAACAGCTTTGCAGCTCTCGTGTGTATTTTGGCCTCTTGCAGCCTACCCCTGCACAAATCCTGTGCTGGAGCCCAACTGCCCGCACCAGCCAAACAAGCAAACCTCCAAGGTGAAAGCATTCCTTCAAGGATTCCAGAAACATTTATAGGAGTTCTCACATCTCCCTAACCACAACAAACAGTTAGTCAAGTTACCTTTGTTAGGCGAACCGATTTTTATTGTTTTCAGCCTTAAAATAGAATTCTTGCCTGCTTTATTTTGTCAGATATAAAGAAAACTGAGAAACTGTATCCATTGTTCCTTAAAAGAGCTTATTAGTGAAACAAAGACTTTTTTTTTTCCAGTGAGTGCTGTTTGTGCAGTTGCTGCATGACATTTATTTGGATTCCGTCCCAGGGGAAAAAGGCCAAATTCAGTTTCAGCATTTGCCTACTACAGCATAAACACTGTCATTAGTTAACAGATCTTTTTTGGCGGGCTCTATGTAGCCTCCAACATCAAAGCACGTGATATTCATGGAATAATCAAAGCAACATATGTACACTGAAGCACGGTACGCACATTATTTTCTCAGTAGCCTAGCAATCTTCAGAAATTTGAAGAGGTTCTGCTAGGACTTGAGCCAAAGCCCTTGCAAGTTAATGGAATTTTTTTTTTCTTCTACTTCTGTAGATGCCAAGCCTAGCCTTTGAATAATCACTGCCATGTTAATGGTAAACTTTTTTTTTTTTTCTTTTTGGCATTAATTTCCTGCTCAAAGAAGATACAGGACTGAAAGTAGTGAAGGATGAAATCATTTGCACTGTTTACTTGCCCAGGCTTTCTGTACTCTGGGTAACAGTGCCCAAGCCCCCTTGGGGCTTCCCTGACTCATCTTGTCAACATGATGGAAGAGCGGCTGCATACTTCCTCTGCCACAGCCCTTCCCTTTGCTAAGGATGCTTTTGGGAGAACAAATAACCACAAACTGTCATAGTGGTTTTTTGTGCTGTGTCCTACAGAACTGGGAACAAGGCTGATCCTATTTCTCCTCAGACACCAAGCTGCTAGCTGTCATTTCTCCTCTAGGTGTAAGACACCACGGCACTTCTGGAGATCTTGCATTTGCCTCCCATTTTTCTACCTTCTGACATGGCACTGCCTGTACTTTTAGCTCCTGCATAACATCACAGCTCCTTTCCAGATCCTTTCCTCCAACCTCCCCACACACCCAACACACCCTTCCAATACAGATAAGCTGGCACAGGTGGCATCATTTGGCAGGAGATACATATAACCTTTTCCTGCTCTTACACCAGAAGTTGCGTCTATCCCTCAGTTCTTGCTCTGCATCTGCTCCTGGGCAATGCTGAGGAGGTTTTGAACAATGCAGAAGTATATCTTTAACCTGTGGGGACTCCCCTTTATCGAGATTCTAAACTTCCTCTTCAGCTGCTTAGGTACAATAGAAAAACAGAACAAGGTTTGTTAAAGCTGCTGAAAGAAGGGCCTTGAAAGAAGAGGTTTTGCAGACGTTAATCATGTTGATTGGTTGCTGCCATAGTAATCATTAACTATTCTTGAGTCTAAGGAAATCACTAGGACAGCAGAAAAAAAACACTGGATGTGGAAATTAGAGGATAATATGGGGCAGAGGGATTTTGGGTGGCATTTACAAAGGCAACAGTATAGCTGACCGTTCTTAATGCCACTGGGAAAAGAGTTGCTAGGTGGTATGTTTAAGATTTGTTAGATTCTGCTTTGTAATAGTAGAAAAGGCTTTTTTTTTTTTTTTTCTTACAAATAACAAAAAGGACTAAAAGCAAGCACACACATGGGAAGCCAAATGTTCTCATTAATCTGGAAGAGGAAGGCAGCCTGCTAAAGATTTTATTTGAATTAAAGAATTATTAAGGTTGGAAAGATCACTAAGATCATCCAGTCCAATCATCAACCTATGCCTGTGACCACTCTAGACCATGTCACTCAATGTGACATCTACCCTTTTCTTGAACACCTCCAGGGGAGGCAGGCTCTGCCACCTCTCTGGGCAGCCTGTTCCAGTACATCACCAAACTGCTGGTCATCCAACTCAAGTGCTTGGGAAGGAACCCTGCTTTTCCTTTCTGGCTGTGTCTGTCCCCATCTGCGCACCAGGCCGATGGGACCAAGCCTGGATCTTGGTTGCAGCCTCTGCTGCGCTGCCACATTACAAATAATAAATGAGGTGAGGATAAAGCCAAGTAAGGAAAACAAGGCTAATAGTTAGTAAGGCTTTAAATTTCACTGAAATGACTATGAATACATGGTCTGATTTGGTTAAATGAAATTTATTTAGATGAAAGAGATCTGCTTACTTGCAAAGAGCTGCAGTAGACAAGATTTGCTGAACTTGAAAAAGGTGTCAGAGTTGGCTTTGGAGAGACATATATCTTTACACAGAGAGAAACCTAAATCTAAAACCCCGTAAGGATCAATGATAAGTAGATTATTGTCAGCTGAGTGAAAACAGTTCTGAAAAAGAGAGCGAGAGTGTGAGAGGTGGAACGCCTGGACAAAGCGCTGCAACAATGTTTGAATTTTACAAGAAGCAACTTATGGAATATAAAGAAGGCATTCAAAAACATAAAATACATGAAGGTCAAATGGCAAATCATAATGAATTTTAAAACAAAATAAATTTAAGACATACTTGAAGGATGAAAATAAAATGAATTTAGAGGAACTATTAAAGACGAGATCCAAATCCCAGTGAAGTTGGTGGAAAGACAATCACTGACTCCTACAGAGTTGGACTGGGACCAAAGAGAACAACAAAAATTTCCAATGACTGAAAAAGAATCAAGAAAATCTCAGTGGTTTCTTCACATCTGTATTTGATAACAAAGAACACTGGCAATGTTCATGAAGGATGTGTTTGTGGGTACTAACGAGGACAAAGTAAAAGAATCTGTGAAGCAACCAAGTGAAGGAACAAAATAAAGATAATAAGAAACAATAGATTACATCCAGAGAAGAAGCATGGTACTGCGTGAGTTTATTTGTGCACAAATTTTTGTCATGCTACGTTGAAGAAAGTCTTACACATAGGTACTACATAGCACTTCTGAGCATGCTGTGCATCTCATAATTAAATGTTGGTAGCTAAAAATCAAACAGAAAGCTAATTTATGTTTAGGTTTTTTTTTTTTTAAATGTCTTCTGTTTTTAAATGATTAAGACATATGTTAGCAAGAAATCAGCAAATAAAAATTACCTCTTAAATAATACTTGCAAAAGTCTCCTTGACAAAACAAAAGAAAAACCAAATTAGAAAGACATTATTTGTGAGGAGACTGGAAGGATTTTGGCTGAAGGTCTGGACAACTGCTTGATTCTAGCCACTTTTTATTACCAAAAAAATATCCATAGAAACAATAAGAAAGCTAAAGAATTTCTGAATGTGAAATACTGTACGTGATATAGGCATAGAGCACACTGGGTTTAAATATTTCATTAGCACAAGGAGTTTAGGCACGCCTGAACAAAACTCTACCTTTGTGTATGAACATGCCTGCTGGCCATCTACACTTCTTTGCCTCAACACATCTTTAGGAATTACACTGAATTGTAGACATATAATTTCATAGACTATCGCCTTAATCATCCTTTCCTATGCTCCTCCTTTGTTCCTGCAAGACATCATCCCAGACAAATGCAAAATTCTGGACTGGTGGATGCCACTGCAGGATAACTATAAATTGCTAAAGGTGTTTTCTACTGTACTTTGTAATTAATTCTCCTTTACTTGTTTCATTTGAAGAAGTTGGGAAGACAGGATAGAGCTCACTGAATATGCAGCATAGGGAAGGAAATAAAATGATATCTTGAAAGATCGACAGCAGTGCTGCTTTACAGAAAACCATCAGGACATTATTCAACTGTGTAAAACAGAGAAGAACAAACTGTTCAGAAACAAAAACATGCAGTGCAGTGTTTTACTCTGCGAGCCCAAACTGACTGCAGTTCTTTCATTGGTTACTCCTTGTGAAACTGCTAATCTCATGACCCAGCTATGAACCATTCCCTTCAAAAGCAATTCCTCTGGGCATTGGGCTTCTGATTATCCAAGAGAGCCAGATGCAGGCAGAAGACCTACGCTGCATATTTTAGATGCTATTGAAATGCAAATATACATAAGGTATACTCCTTCTATTTCTCCTGGAGACACATATTTCAAGTTGTTTCATTTACAATGCAAATGTATCATAGGAAAGTATTGTGCTCTGAAGTCACAAGGAGATACCTTACTCTCAAAGGACCAAAACAAGCAAAATTTTCCTCCTCTGTGGTTTTGAAGGTAGGCAGGCTTGCAATAATGCCCTGCAGTACAAGCTTCAGTGCTTCTGTCCGAGATCCTTTAAAAGTCCAAAAAGATGTAGCTTTTGGCTTTCCACTATTTCCTCTAGGAGATGAGTTCTACTACGTCACAACTTTTCTCCGTGATCTGTAATACGTAACCCCTATTGATATTTAATGACATAAACCACAACAGATGGCTGGCACAGCACTGTGATGTACTAATAGCAACCCTTTTAGGCATTTAGAAGCTTCAGAAATCTCAGAGGGATGCTCTAGTACAGATGGTGCTGACACAAAAGGGAGACAGCAAACTAATGGAAGAAGATAATTTTGACTCACTTCAACTGTGTTTTTACCTGTCACTGTTACTGCAAAAAAAGAAAAAAATGACAAAGGGAAAAAACCTAACAACACAAAAATACCCAACCAACCAACCCACTGTTCTGTATAGATTGTTCTTTCAAAGGCAAACTAATAGGTACTGATGTTTCATGATGCTGCTTTGCTTCATGTCCTTGCTGCAAATTCCTTAGGGAAGAGACCTGAACATCCAGGGCTGGGAGTCCTAACAGGCCAGTGTCCAGTGTTCGGCAGTTGTTAGGTAAGGAAACAGAGCTGGATGCGTGAATGGGCACATCACTAAACCTGATCTTGAGAAAAAAAACTCCAGCACATTTGCTGATCAAGAGGAGGTGAAGTTTCAGGCTCTGAAATCCTTCTCCTGAACTCTACTGAACATCTACCTTTAAGAGATATTTAAGTATCCAGCTCCACCTGCTTTCAATAGCAAGTAGGTGCCTAAATACCTCTCTGTACCTGTCTGAAAATAACAAGAGCTACTCAATTTACCATTTTAAAATCTGAAACAAAAGTCATTTTTGATTATTCGCCCTCTCAGCCTCTCCTTTCAGTTCTCCCCACCCAGTCTCTCCCCAGTCCCTCCAGAACACAGACATTTCACTTTCTTTCAGCCAGAGCTACCAAAAACTAAGTACGGCATTTTAAAATCCCTTCATTTTTGCTCCTCGCATTTCTCTGGCTGTGAAATAGGACAGTGATGTATTATGTGCCTTGGCTAACGATGTTCCAGTCTGCACTGCTGCAGGGCTTCCAACAACCCGTCACTGCACTGCTTTGGCTCAATCCATTTTATGAAATGCTACTGTATTTTCTTACATGAATAACAAACAATGCCCCCGAGCTGCGCACTGATCCCCAGCAGCGATGCTGGGGAAGACTAATAATGGGGAAACTAATAATGCCAAAGCCCTGAGCTGCAGGAGTGCAAGTCCGAGTTTCTGTCATAATGGGATCTGGAGAGCTGCTGATTTCAGAGAAACAGTGTATTAAACAGGCTTTTGCAGCTGGAAGGACGGGGCTTCTGTGAGATTTTAATGAGCAGACCATTAGGGCTCAGGTTATAAGTCACTCTTTGGACTGGTATGTACACACACTCATGTAATATTCATGTTGATTTTATTTCCTGTGACAACCCCTTGACGCAATGACAACTAAGAAGCACAGAGGCCTGGCAACCTCTTCTCCAAGGCAGAAGCTCCCGGCTACTCAAGCTCAACGTGCAAAAAAGGACGGGCTGAACCCAAGCAAACACAAGTTTAAAGAAATAAATACTGCAATGCTTCAGTGCTTTTAAGAAAGAAATATTAAATGCTAGGCTACATTTATGCATGGCTGCATTTATTTTGTAAATCAAGCACCTCTCTTTTTCCTCCCCTGCCGCTCCCCCTAGCCAGATGCCTTTTGTTTTCCCATTGCACAGTTAAAAGCACTGAGCTGGGGTCCAGCACAGCCTTCTGGCATGCACATCATACCTTAAACTTTTGGTAGGGTAACAGAAGGATGTGTAGATAGGAAATAAGAAAGCTCCCTTCTATAAAATTTCCATTTCCAATTCAAAAATTGTTAAAAAGGCAGCAGATGTTGTTATAGAAGAGGTCAGTTCCCAAGCCCACACCTGGAGCTGGAACACCACCAGGTCTGGGCCTTCTCCTTTGAGTCTTTCTTCTTCTCCAAAGCTACCAGTTGGGCTGGAAAAACATTCTTGAAAAGAGTGGGTAAAGCTGGTATATCGTTATACTTTGATGGGTTTTCCCTCCTTTTTAGTGCTTGCCAAAACAGAATATCTAGGTCATGGAGTAACACCCAAATCAAATAGCAAACTGCCTTGGCAAGAGAAGCCAGAAATGCCAGGGGAAGAAGGTACAGCTTTAACATATTTATCAGCCTTTTTTTTAATGATTTTTCTTGGTCCTTGGAACACTAACTGTGGAAGAAAAAAAATGAAAGCAGAGATTTGAAAGAGAAACAGTGATAGATCAGTAAATACATAGCTGGTATGTTATATTAGGTATTTTTTGAGTAGTTTTCCAAAATATGCCTGAGTTGTTATGTGTTCAGCTCTGTGAACTATTTTTGGTACTTGAATTAAATAGGAATTTTTCCAGCTGTGTCTGATTGAGTAGGGCCTGACCACAGCATTGCTATGGCGTATTGAAGTCCAGTTTTCTAAAGCACAGCTCCTTAGGAATTACAAAGTCCAAGTAGTCTGAAGTTGTCTTTCTGTAGTGTTGCTTTAATTGTGCTCTGCCATCTATTTTAACACTTAGCTGTTTATCTGAAAAAAAAAAAATAATTGGAGAATACATTCACTATCTCCAAATCTTCCAGAGCTCTTGCTGCTGGAAAAGACTAAATGCAGTCTGTACTCAGTGAGAGCTACACACCAGCTGGGAAGTTTCTTTTTGCCTTCCTATTGCCAAAGGTAGGCACAGTGCTAGAAGATATTTAGTCTCTTTCATTTTTATGTTCTCAGTAAACATTAACAGATGTCAGCACCCATCTTAATCTAAAATAAAACTCATTCACACACCACAAAAGCACTCTTCACTATTACCATAACATGAGATGGCCTTGGCCTTCAAGAGCATCGATCTGCTGATGAATGTAGTGTTATATAGTTTTAAAGCTGGCACAGAAAGAATGAACAGCAGTATTCAGCACTTTAAAAAAGCAACGGAAGTACCTTGGTGACACAGAAAAAAGGGACTAATTCCCCATGCTCCTGCTCATTTGAGAAGAACCTGAAGACCCTTCAAGAGATGCTCAGCATGCTGCACAGCAGGGCTGCTCTTGAGAAAAGCATAGAAAATACAAAAATAAGCTAGATTTTTTTTTTCCCCATTTTAAACAAGCATGATCTCAGTCAAGTTATGATTTTCTCATTAAAAAGAACATTTTCCAGTAACATACAGGAGTCACACAGGTAAAATGCAAATCTTTGAGAACTAAGGATTATTCTGCACAGAAAAGATGTGAGCTGAAGAATCCTTACTAGAAAAAACACCTCTGCCTCGTTACCTGAAGCTACTTTTAACAGAAACACCACCTCTCTCCATGCGGTTGGCAGTACTAGCCTGGCTTTCTTTAGTGGTTGCTTTGATGTTCGTAAACGTGCACTATATTAAAGAATTCCAAATAAAATGTCCAGTTGGCTCCTTGATGAGTTATTATTCATAAGCAAATGGGGAGGTCATTGTGAGGACACCTTGGGTGTAGCTGAGGTTAAGCACAGCAAAACCAGAGTTCTGATTTCTAATTTAGGCATCACAGCAATTACTTCTCCCTGACCAACATGGAAGCCAAACACAATAGTTCACCTCCTCTTTTTATTGCTCACAAAGTTTAGTCACATTTTCTATTTATTATATCATCACCACATAATTGCTAACAAATTTTCAGAATTAGCCTTTGATGCTTCGATAGACTTCAATATGGAAACAGTAAAAAAAAAAAAAAAAAAAAAAAAAGTTTTACAGTTTCTGTCTTCATCAAGATTAAACAAGATATAACCTCAACTTCAGAGCCTAATTTTTTCTCTAATTTTAGTACAAAACTCCTTTTCAAATCATTTACTTAGAGCTTTTGAAGGACTCCTCAGATATTCTTCCCTTAGAAAGCAGACTCACCTGGTTTCTAGCATTCCTCCTAATGAGTCACTTCAGATCCAGGTCCTTGTTACAAAGCACTGACACGCCAGAAAGAAACCAACAAGCTGACTTTCAAAGGCAAATGAGAATCGAAGCACCTCATACTGAAAATATGAGCCATCATCCTCAAAAATAACATTTGTCTCTCTATTACAGAATCATACTATGGTTTGGGTTAATATTGGTGATGGATGGATGGTTGGACTGGATGATCTTAGAGGTCTTTTCCAACCTTGGTGATTCTATGGTTCTAGGGTTGGAAGAGCCCTTTAAGACCATCTGTAGTCCCACCTCCCCTGCTATAGGCAGGGACACCTGCCTCTAGACGAGGTTGCTCAAAGCCCCATCCAGCCTGGCCTTGAATGCTTCCAGAGAGTGGGCATCCACAGCCTCTCTGGGCAACCTGGTCCAGTGCCTCACCACTCTCACAGTAAAGAATTACTTCCTATATATAGTAAAAAACCACTCTCATTTTAAAGCCATTTCCCCTACCTGCCCTTATGAAAAGTTCCTCCCCAGTTTTCCTGTAGGCCCCCTTCTAATCTCACTAATTTTGTGCCTTGCTTCCAGTCTAATAATACCCACGCTAAAATCTCTTCTACCTTTGAGTTCAGAAACTGTACGTGAATGGATATAGCCCGAAGATCTCTGCATAAAAAGCAAAAAACCTACCCTCTTAGCAGGCCTGGCTTGCTGGTAAAAACACCTAACTATTTTACCATCTGAGCAACTGTTGGTATCCTGCTGATGTGCATATTTGATTTTCCTGGCATTCCATGAACTTAAACTTTCTGGGCGCAGAATCAACACTCTGGTAATTTTCTTATATTTTGGCTTCCTCAATGACAAAGGCAAAGGAACAGAGAAAGCCTTCCATGTGCAGATTCATTCCAAATTCAATTCAGTAAGTTTAGTTGGTATTGATGTGGCCGAAAAACAGAAAAGCTTATCGTATTGCAATGCACATTTTTATTTCTGAAATATTACTTTTCATCCTACATCAGACAAAACTTTACTGAAATTCTGAAAGACTGAAAATATTTTGAGGGAATTTAATTAAGCGGAGATGAAAACAACAAAGTCAAACCAAAAAAATAAATTTTACCCCAAGATCAATGCAGCATTCTTCATCCCATGTAGCAAAAGCAAGTTTATCTATGACTACAGAACTGAAGCTTTACAAAAAAAAAGAGGGGATGTCTGTCTTTTAATGCTTCTCTGATTAACATCCCTTTCTAATACTGTTGAAAAATAAGACAGACACCAACTCTAAATTAACTTGTCAGCATCTGTGGGATGCTAAGCTAAAGAGAAAAATACAGAAGCTGCAAGAGGCCAGAAACAGATTTTGTATATCCATGATGTTTTCTTCTGCTATGTTGATGACTTCAGTCCTTCATTACCAATAACCACAAGAGATGCACCTGTAGCAACTCAGAGCCTGGAAATCAAGTCTTTAAACATCAACTTCAATTAAAGTGCCTCTATGCCACCTGACATACTTCTGAGGTGAAAACGGTATATGAAAGCATGTTTGTTTTACTTTGACATGCCTTGCAATAAGAAATTTCATTCGATATTTATCTAAGGATTCCAGTAGTAAGTCTTGAGTTTGTGGCAATTCAGGGAATGTTTTCAAAGTGCTGTTGTTCCTGCCCTTGTAAAGCTTCCTTCATGATTGAATGTTCGGATCTGGTAAAACCCTGCCTCTCTTTACTGCTCACAGATGTGTCAGAAAGAAATTTAGTAAATGCCTGGGTTTTATTACTGCTCTGCTGATTCCTTTTCTGTGGACATTCCAAAATGCAAGTTAAATCTGATGGTGAATGTATCTTCCAGATATTCACATTAAAGGACATAATTCATGTAACATAAAACATGCAACCATAACAAAGCCGTAAGATTTAAAAACTGATTTTTTGGAAGCAAGATCTAATTTCATTCCACACAAATGTTCTCAATTCAATTCTTCAAATACAAATATGTGTGGGTATGTATGTTTTTTATAAATATATCTACTCTACCCAAATATATGCAGATAAAGGTACAGCTATGCAAGAGGTACTAACACATTCTGCCAGGTAGATACAGGTGTAACTGACTTCCTCTGCAGGAGTATTTTACAAAGCCCACATCAAAATTAAAATCTACTGCAGTGTTTTGTTCATTTCCTGACTTTGAACCATTGATGTAGAGGCTTCTGATGTTTCATGTTATCACAATCAGACCTTAGAACTATCAGTATGATAGAAAACTACCTTCATGTAAAGCCTCACTGTCCTATGCAACCTATCTATAGCATTAATCCCTTCCCCAGTCCTTCATACCCCCTAAACACACAGAGAAGATTTAAAGGTAGTATGGAAATGCAGATGTACTGAACACCAAATTCACAATTTGATAAAAATTACAAGTATTGGCTGGGATTAAATAAAACAGGATTAAGAATCTGGGTTACTTATTCATCTACTTCATGAATAATAAAATATATATACTTTATATATACAATATTTATATAAATTGTATATATAAATACTGTCTTCAACAGTAGGTGAAATAAAGATTATGGGGTTAAAATCTTCATTTCTGATTCTATCAAATGTTAGGTTATGTGTTTATTCACATGCTCTTTTACTTTCTTCCAGTCCTCCATAAAGTTACGAGTTTGTAAAACAATTTAAAAGTAGGGATTCCATATCATCATCTTTTATGATATAACCTTGCACAGTGGGAAACTTTCTGTTTGGGCAAGAGAAACAGGACAACGGTAGAAAGAATTTATTTCTGTGTGGAACAAAAGCAAGACAATCAGTATTCAGCGTTCAACCACAGTTCAAGTTTTATGTCCAGGTAGAGGTCAGTATCAAGTGGCGTCCCCCAGGGGTCTGTCTTGGGACCTTTAACACCTTGGTGCTCTTTAACACCTTTATCAGTGACATCGATGATGGAATCAAGTGCACCCTCAGCAAGTTTGCTGATGACACCAAGCCGAGTGGTGCGGTTGGCACAGCAGAAGTAAGGGATGCCATTCAGAGAGACCTCAACAGATGTGAAAGATGGGTCCAGGTGAACCTGATAAGGTTCAACACAACAAAATACGAGGTTTTTGCACTGGGACCAGAGGAATCCCAGGCATCCATACAGACTGGAAGGAGCGGTCCTTGAGAGCAGCCCTGCAGAGAGGGACCTGGGGGTCCTGAGATGAAAAAGTCAATATGAACCAGCAGTGTGCTCTTGCAGCTCGGAAAGCAAATGGTATCCTGGGTTTCATCAGAAGAGGGGTGGCCAGCAAGGACAGGGAGGTGATAGTCCCCCTCTACTCTGCTCTTGTGAGGCCCCATACTGCATCCAGGTCTGGAGCCCCTAGTACAGGAAAGACAGGGAACTATTGGAGAGGGTTCAGAGGAAGGGCCACGAAGATGATCAGGGCCTGGAGCACCTCCCCTATGAAGACAGGTTGAGGGAGCTGGGCTTGTTCAGCCTGGAGAAAAGAAGGCTGCGGGGTGACCTCATTGCAGCCTTTCAGTACCTAAAGGGAGCCTACAGAGGGGAGGGAAATCGACTCTTTGAAAGGGTAGATAACTGCAGGACAAGGGCAAATGGTTTAAAATTGAGGGAGGGAAGATTTAGATTGGATGTCAGCGGGAAGTTCTTTACAGAGAGAGTGATGAGGTGCTGGAACAGGCTGCCCAGAGAGGTTGTGGATGCCCCATCCCTGGAGGTGTTCAAGGCCAGGTTGGATGGGGCCCTGGGCAGCCTGGTCTAGCATTGAATGTGGAGGTTGGTGGCCCTGCATGTGGCAGGGGAGTTGGAGATTCATGATCTTTGAGGTCCCTTCCAACTCTGGCCATTCTGTGATTTTGTGATTCAGTGCACTGTATTCGGCTCTAACACTGAAACTGGTAGAAAAATGTTTCAACTACTCACTACAACCCCACAGGCTCTTAATCTTTTATATAATTGAGATAACGTGAGCTTGCTCAAAAATGCAGTGTTTCATCTAATAAAGTGTAGATAAGATTGAAACTAAAAAACATACTTGCTAGACTGCATGGAGGCATGCTAAATGTACCACAGAGCAGTGCTAAAATCAGCATCTTTACTTTATAACTTTGTTCTGCTTTTTCAAACATGGAATAGATTATTTATGTTAAGAAAATGGACTTTCCTGTGATATACGACTAATAAACACTGATGCTCAAGCACCTGCAAAAGAAACAGTGCTTCTTTGTAGTCTCTGCCATGAACATTTCACCTTCTATCATCTGAAATTATCTCAAATTCTTCTCATCAAAGTGTGCCTTATTAAGGAGAGGAGCCTACTTCAGTAGATTAAACACGTTACAACATTCCCTCTGTTTAATCTTTCTGCTTTTTCCTCTGAAAAGGATGCTGTCACATATGAAAATACTGTGCCTTGATACGACTTCTGCATTGAAGCAAACCACGTATTTCACCCATGCTGCCTTTGTTGTGGTTCACTGTCTTTTAAAACGGTCTTTTCAGCTGCAATGGAACTAAGTCTCATCCATCTCCATCATACTACAGATCCAAATGATATATTTCATGAAACCATAGCTTAATTTCATAGATTTTGTTCAGTTTAAACAAATCACTCTTATGCCTGTGCTGTGATTAACCAGATGACAATGCAGGTGCTGAACATCCACAGAGGTGCTAGAAGGGGAGAGGAGTAGCATCTCCTTCCATCTCCCAGGAAAATTGTCCGTGTTGGTACGGCAAGGAGAATTTCATGTTTACCATACTGAAGTAGATGCTATTTGTATAGTGCTAGCATAAGACAGAGAGGTCTTATCCTATTAAGTCTCTGTGACTGAGGACCCGCTTCTTTTTTTACTGCCCTTTAACCAAAACAGCTGTGAAATACATCAACCGTTATGAGATCCACTATACATCAAAAAAATGCTGCAGCAGTTCAGAGTTAGTCAGTACTGACACAAATTGCATGTGGCACACACCATCTGGCCATCTCAAAAAATGCAAGGACCAGTCTGGAAGGCTGCACCTCCTCTCATGCCTGAGTACTATCACAGGAAAGCAAGCTGGAGCAGCAGATTTGCTGCAGGTAATGGCAGCAGGGTATAAAAAATGACAACTGTCAGAAGGATGCTGAACTGGTTTCAAAAGGCACACTAACAGAAGGACCTTTGATAATTAAATATTCTATAAAGCAAAGGAAAAGTACAGGACAAACAATAAATCACCCAGTTCCTTAGAAGTCACCATGCTTTGAAAAAAATATGGTGAATTTTATGTGAGAAAAAATATTTCAAAGCATTCGATGTAAAGCCATATGCAGAAAGCATTTCTGTATTGTGTAAACTTGACTGAACTCTTCTGTTCTGTGCCTTTGGGACCGAATTTGGCACCATTTGACCTCCAAGGAGTTCTAATGAAAAGCATATCAAGCCAAAGTGGGGGACTTTTTGATGTTAGCACTGCACAACACTAAAGAAACAAATACTTTTAAAGTACTATTGCACCTCCTCAGATACCTGTAGGATCTCTGGTAAGATCTCAAGATAACAGCATAGAAGATTGAAAATGCAGCTGAACTCTTGTAGTTTTCACACATGCAAAGAAATGTCCATGAAGACAACTGCTAAAATTCAGCTTGGGAAAGAGACTATCATTATGCTTATTCTATGGAAGAAGTACACCTCGTTACAAAATACCAAGTGTTGAATATGAATACATAATTCTACTCACCTACTTTGTAACACCAGTTTTCCTTGACCGTAGGAACACAAGTGAAACTCAAGGTGAACTTACCTTTTTTCTTATGGTCTATATATTGAGCATAATGAAAAACAAAGAATAGGACCTCTTGCAGATAAGAAATTTTTCTCACTGCCCACCTCTGATTCTTTCTTCAGATTTTCCTACAACATTGGGTGATCTGCTGTTACCATCTCTCATTCTTTTTGATTCTGTACTTTCCTAGTGAGTGACAATTAGAACAGGAATTTCATTTTTTTTTTCTCCAAGTGTAAAATTAAGCCCCAAAGAAGCATTGTAGCATCCAAGTTTGAGCATGAGATTTCTTTTCAAATAGGACAAGTCCAAAACCTCAAAAACATGTTTTTTGGGTGTTTTTCAAGTGAGTAAAACACATTGTCAAAAAAACTATTTCTCAGATTGGGAAGACATCACATGATGTTCACCTGCAGCAACAGAGGTGTCTTGCGGCAAAAGCAATTCGGATGGTCAAAACTTTCATCCTTCCCGGCACACCATGCTCTGTCATTGACAGAAATTTTCTCCAACACACTGTAGCCAGCTCTTTGACCAAGCACCCCTACATCTCAGAAGCCGACAAGTACAGAAAATTATAAGGCTCCTACTCCAGCAGGAAAAGTGGTGATTAAAGAGGT
Source organism: Tympanuchus pallidicinctus (assembly GCF_026119805.1). NCBI lineage: Eukaryota > Metazoa > Chordata > Aves > Galliformes > Phasianidae > Tympanuchus > Tympanuchus pallidicinctus. Next base: position 12,645,993 of record NW_026294747.1, read on the forward strand.
GATATAAAGGCGCGTGTCTTCCAAAATGCAATTAGATAATACATTACTCAAATGACCAATTATTCAAGCGATTATTTTGCACTTTAGCCCAAATGTACAAGTGTAAAATAGACATTGCAACATATATTTGCACAGAAATATTTTTTTCTGATAAAAAGTGCCACACTAATACTTTCTTGCATAACATTCTTAACTAGGTTCTGAAAAGAAAAACAGGATATAATTTTAAATAATGAGAACTGTAAACAGAATTATCCCAGCAAGTCTACATGTGTATTTCTAAGCATGAAGCTCTAGCTGGTGCAAGTAATTGAAATTTACTGGCCATGTAGGTGCTTCTGTACTTCAGCGCAATGCTGCCTACCTTGCTACTTGTGCTCCTACTTCTGATCTTAGAAGCAAGGTCATGATCCTATAACCTCAAAGTTAATAGGCAGTTTTTGCACTCACTTTGATGTGAGATGCAGTAAGGCTCAAAGCTATCATGGATATACTTAAGTTTCTTTAAATCAAAGTGACTGAAGAAAGGGGTTAAATACTTCAGAGGGGAAGATGGCAAAAGCTCTGCCCTTTTGAGCCACAGACTAGAAACAGAAATTCTCACTTTCTGAAGCAACTCCCATTCCCCGCACCTCTAGAGATTTAGCCAATGTAAGAGAATAAATTACATTTTCCCTCCCATTTTTCTCTTTATACTGCAAGGCATTTGTAAAAGATGAGAGACTGCACCATGAAAATACACATGTAACAAAATTATGTGGAAAACGCTCAGTGACAGAGCTCCTCCTCGGTATTTAACTATCTATTCCTTATGAACATGCAGTTACTTCATTTAAGAAAAAAAAAAATCCAATAAAACATTTTCCAGAGAACAGCTGGGAGAAATGTACAAGCATAAAGCTGAGTGTTTTCACTGGAAAATAATGGAAAAAGATGTCATGTTTATCTTGGGAAGAAGTGACAGGTACAGCTATTATCACATTATATGTCTCACATCACATTCTGATCTCTAGATTGGGAAAATATGGATTTGAAGGGCGGACTATTCAAGGATAAGGAACTGGTTGAATGGTCACAACCAGAGGTTTGTGATTTATGGTTCTATGTCCAGGTGGAGGCTGGTGATGAGTGGTGTCCCCCTGGGGTTCCTTCTTGGGACTGGTGCTCTACAACATCTTTATCAATGACACAGACAATGGGATTGAGCATATCCTCAGCAAGTTTGTGGATGACACCAAGATGAGTGGTGCAGTCAATATAATAGAATGAAGGGATGCCACCCTGAATGACCCGGACAGGCTTGAAAAGTGAAGAAATTATCAGTTCTCTTTACCAACAGTGATGGACAACTACCACAACTACCATCTCTTTATGACAAACTGGCAAAACAGAACTCTAAGATCCTGTCTACGTTGAAATGTGAAGCGTTTTTGTTACACTTTTGTGAAGTGCCACAACATGAGGAAATCTTCTGGAGAATATGAAAGTTTGTTTGGCTGTGTGTCAACTAATACATGTTCAAGAAACAATACCATGACATGAAGTCTTGCCTGGATTCTGAATGCTACTCTGCAGTGTCAACACATTCTCCTTTCCCAACTTCTTCCCAGAAATCCCAGCCTGCCTGCTTTCTTTTCCTTTCCTTTGGTCAAATCCTCTTCAAACCTGCCTTTGAAGATACCTGCCAAGTAACACTCCATGCCTTGCTCTATTTCTAAGATCCCTGCATGAGTTCCCCAGCAGATTTAAACCACTAAGCATCAGGTGTACGGCAATTAATTATCTAGTTCTCACCAATTTTATATATGACATGAGCTACACTGACAGTAGAGCAAAGAGGGTTATCATCCTTGTCCTGAAGGCTGTTGAGCCAGTCACAAAAAACAAATAGGTCTCGGAACACAGAAGGCAACAAACAGATTCAAGGAAGCAATCCATCACTCAGATTACAAAGACATTTGATGCACGCATATAATAAAGACCAAACCTCTGAGTGGATTTGGGCCTCATCAAATCTTAATGTGGAACTCTGCCAGTGTGGCCTTCCCACATCAGAGAGAGAGAGCAGTGACTCAACTAGAATTGCTGCTTTAACCAGCCAAATGCAGTGAGGTTGAGAGAAGCACAAGCTACATACCAGCACCTCTACAGACACAGGTATGCAGCAGTTTGTGGGAACTACCAAGTTCCCTGCCTGTGACATCGGAAGATGCTGTATTTGACTGTGAATTAAGTGATATACTGTGAAAAAGAGCACAAAGAGGCTCTGAGCAAAGTCTTCTGAGCTTTCTGGTGCCTAGAACACATCATCATTCCTCCTTTCACTTCAAATTGGCAGTGACTTCCTTCTTTCTGTTACTGATTTCTTTCTAAGCAGCCTTTGCATTTATTTTTACCGTAAGGGATTTGGTCCTTTGACTAAAACACAATTAAGACTTCTACACCAGAGAATATGAGAGAGAATTTACACAAGGATCTACCTTGCAGGCTTCATAAATGCACTTACAGCTGTAATCACGGCCTGTTTCCCCTAATCCGCACTGCCCATGTGAGATTTATCAGTGACTTCCTAACTACTATACAACACTGCTGACTGCTGAAAAGGAGTAAAAGGCTGGAAGGAAATCTCATGGGTACTGCAGAAATGAATGGGACACGTGGGACACTGCTGCTTTTCAGCAATCAACACTATAGTATGTAACTCACTGGCACATAAAGCAAGCTTCTGAAGTTGTTTAGCCCTGATTTCACTACAATGATCTAATCTTCGGGAATCTTATGTTTTTATCCTGGCAAATTGTCTAGTCCTTATCCCTGGAGATAAGGAAGTTAAAAATTTCTAGCCATACGTGGATTTCAGGGCATGCAGTTAGAGACCTCTGCGTTCACACACTAAGCAGGATATATTCATAGAGAGACAAAAGGCCATGGCAGTCATGATTCAACTGTCTGTATAAAAGTTGGAAACCTCCTGAAAATAAACTCACAATCGTTTTAAATGTAAAACAAATAAGAGAAACAAAAATCTATACCTACACATGAAGATCTCTGTTCAACAACCTACTTAAGCAGAATATAAATCTTAAGCAATAGTACTTCCAGCTGAAGTGGACAGTAATCATTTATACTTAAACATTGTATGCACTTAAGTACCTTGCTGAATTTAAGCCAAGTGTGCAACATTAGATTTGGTAACGGTCTTTTTCAAACAAAATGTTTTTACAGTGAGCAAATAATCTCAAAAAGCACTACAGCTTCAGTGAGTGCTTCCAGAGAATGTAACCTGCTACAGCGAAGGTCAGCAGCATCCAGTGGGATAAAGCAGCATAATTAAGCCAGCGTGTAATTGTTCAGCTGTGGTTCCATCAGAATCACAAGCAAGTGCCAAGTGATTCTATATTCTCCTAATGCCTACTCTCCATCTCTGTTAAATTTTGCCACTCACTTGCATTTTATTTTTTCATAAAAGAGACAGAGGGTTAAATCAGCTACTGCTGCTCCGTTTCTGGTGTTTTTCAGAGCCAGCTCTGGAAGCATACTGCCCTCTTCTCCTACATACTTGCAGCTCTATCGACATTAATGAGGCTTAGACACAGGAAGTCGAGTGAAAACAATCTTTCAAATAGCTGACCGATTTTTAAGCACCACTGTATTGCAACGGCGTCATGAATACCATGAAGCAAAGAACCTGGCAATTTTACTTTGATTGTTGTAAAAAGTGCCCACAACAGCAGTGCACGGCAAGTTTGCCTCTCTGTCTTTCATCTCCTTGCTTCCCATTTCTTTTCCATTCCCCCCTCAGCTCAATCTTTGAAGATGCTATCTGCCTGGTTCCAGCAAAAAAAAAGAGACTTGGAGTCACGATGAAAATTACTTGTTCACTGACAAATAATACTAGTTCTCCAATACAATTTTTTGGCAGAAGCAATTATTACAGGCTGTAGAAGACTGGCAAGATACCTCACTTTCTACAGCCATAAAAACAAACTCTTAAAAGGGCAGTGTATTTCCTTCTTCATTTAGTGTTTGACATATATTCTACTGCAAAAGGTTTTATAATCATCATCAAAATGTATATTTAAAATTCTAAAAGAGCTCAGACATTCGCTCAGGTAATAAGAACGGCTGTAACTCCTACATTAGCAGTTGTATAGTCTACTCCATGCTTCCTGTCAGATGATAACCCTTTAGTAATTCTGCCAAAGTGCAACTCCCTAGCCTGATTTTTTTTTCATGCTGAATAGCTACCCCAAAATCTTTGGGAAATTTCAGACAAATTTAATTGTCTCTTCTAAGAGTAATGCCAAGAAAAAATGAATTTATGATAAACAAGAAAACAAACAAAAAAAAAGCAACACAGCTGGCTTTTTAGAAAAGCTCTGGCCTTTCATTTTCTGAAGCATAAACCTGAATATCGATAAGACAACAATTTGGACTAAGGATGTGCTTTCCTGCTAATCACGTGATAACCAGAATATTATTTGTCAGGGAAATGGAAGTTTTTTACATTCCCAGTACAGACACTCCAGCAGCAAACATCCCTTGGCAGTCTGTTAGTCCATGTTGTCAAGGAGCAAAAAATAGGACTTTCCCTTTGCCTGCTATTCAGGATTTGGTGTTGGCTAATGCCAAACTGGAAAACATCACAAGTGAGTACAAGAAACTTACTCAATTACTGATAATCAATCCTATCTGAGCCAGGACAACACAGATAAGAACTTTGATTCAAATGCAAACAAGAGAAAACATACATGATGATGGAGTGGGAAGCACCTGGAAGAATGTTATGGTAGAGGTGAGCCTGGGAACAGTAGGGAAATGAGATGATAAATATGAGTGAAGGACACAGAGTAAAGGAAATGAACTTTGAGGCCTCAGGGTGACACAAGAAAAAGAGAAATCTAGGGGGGAAAAAAAGTTCATTGAGGAGTGCGAAGTAGAAGGCAAAATCTGACAGAAGATGGAAAGAAAAGTCTGCATTCATTAAACTCTTCTGTCTGTCATAGCCTTGGATGGAAATCACTGATATCAAGCCTCCCAAGTCCCAGAGAGCAGCAAAGAGCAGCAAACAAGTGGTTGTGCATCTGAGTCCGGGTGGGTTTCAGGGGAAGATAAGAACAGGTCTTCTGGAGGAAGCATTTTTCCTCAGCAGAAGACAGCAAAGCTGCAATCCCCACTACAGGAAAAGTAATGAAGCACTGGAACAGGTTTCCTGGAGATGTGGTGAATGCCCTGTCATGGAGAAGTTCAAGGTCAGGCTAGATGGGGCTCTAACCACTCGATATAGCTGTAGGCATCCCTGTTCATTGCAGGGGAGCTGGACTAGATAACCTTTAAGGGTCTCTTCCAACTCAAACGACTCTATGAATCAAGGTTCCCACTCAGGTGCCACTGGTGAAATCACTTTCTGAGCATGGGGTCTTCCCACCACGCACACTGTGTAATACATCAGGCATTTGTTGCAATACTGTTTATATTAGAAGTGCCTTACCCCACTGAAATAAAATGTCTAACTCCTTAAAAGTGCTTGCAGGATCTCGGCTTCCGTTATTTGCTGTGGTATTGGCCTGCACAGACTGATACAGTCTGTTAAAGTGAGCTTCCTTTTGTCATCTCTACACACATCTGATGTCGTTCATCAAGGATAGTTTTATCTACGTAACAGACAGGAGAAAATAACTGGAAATACCTCTTTGCTATACTGTTTGAAGACACTCATAGCCACGCTACCTTGTACAGCCATCGACTCTGAGAAAGCCCAGTTCTGAACAAAACCTTTACAAATTTTCCTTGATTCCTGAAGTCCCTATGGGGTACACCTGCTCCCATTGCATTCCAGGTGAAATACATCAAAAACCTACGTAAGGATATCACTGTTATCTCTCATTACTAAAGCTATTCAGTTGCATTTGATGTATATATGATCAAGAATGCTTCCATAATATAGAACTCAGACCATTGCTCAAATCCTACTGCATCAAAAAAGTTTTTAAAAGTAACCCCTACCCCAAACAGAAGACAGTATGATAAGCTGCTTACTTAAGTACTTTCCCTTTCTAGAAAAAGAAAGAATATATATATATATTCCCAATATATAATATAATATATATATATTCCCAATATATAATATATATAAAACATATAATATATATATACATTCCCAATATATATTTATATATATATTTTTATATATATATTATATATATATATATACACACACATACACTCACAATTTTATATTCACTCATCTTACTTCTAAACACATGCATTATATCACTAGTGTTGGTCACTGCTCTCATTAACTCTGTGACTCTGCAATGGCTGCTTAAAAAACAGTATAACACCAACACAAAAATAAAAGTGTTTTATGTGCTTTGACTTCTTTTCCTTTGTGCATTCGCAAGCTGCAAGAAATAAGCAAAAGTCTGAATTACATGACTGTCCAGATCTCAGCTGGAGATGAGTGGGCAGCCCATAGGCTGCCATCCAGAAATTGCTAAATCATAGCACATAGGTTAATATTGGGACATCTGCAGCCCAGTGATCAGGATTAGATGATGTAACTGTCTTAAAACACAGACAAAGCTGCTGCTTGATCTAGACAACCTGAAGAGTATGGAACCTACCTAAACTGGTCAGGATAACAAGCAAACAAACCAACCAACCAGCAAGAAAAGCCTGCAGCTACACTTTGAATATACACCTCTCAAAACTTCCAGATTTATGTAGTTTTATCTGCATTTTTGCCCAACAAGAGAATACAAGTAAGAAAGAGATGAAGTGGGAACCATAAACAAGGCAGAGCATGGATTTTTTAATTCTTGGGAGGCTGAAGGAAATGCAGCAAGAACACAAATGTTTTAAAGCAAATTATGTTGTCTGTAGGGTGAAAGGTTTTTTGAGGGGGGAAGGAGATATATCTCAAACAGCTGAAACACTGTTCTGATCACAAATTCTATTTTTTAATTGTATTAAGTTCACAGCTTCTTTGATAGTATTGCCTGTCTTTTATTGAAACAAGTCATATTATCCCTGGAACTTACTTAATTGCCTCTTTTCTTCCAAAGAATTTCTCCTAGCAAAACACTCAGAACATAAGACCAATATAATTTGCTTTCGGGGCTGTTCTGACTAGCAGGGTTTTGTAACTGTTACATATCCTAAACTGTAGGCAGATACCTTTTTTCTGAATAAACATCATCCAAGTGCAAGAAAACCCCCAACAACAGATGAACACCAGAATTGACTCAGACTTCTCTGCTCTCAATATATATGTAAAACATATACACCGTGTGTGTGCGTGCGTAAAACTGCTGACACAGCCCTGTGGAAAACACTGCTAGAGAGCTTTGGCTGTTGCCAGCAATGTCATCATAAATCAGAAAGATTCTCAGAAACAACTCTGCGGTTAACCTGTGTTTGGATCCTTGAACAATAGCCCATTGTTGGCAGAAGGGAATTATTTGACACCACTTGACATCTTCTCGCACGTTTAATGAATTAGAATTTATATCCTTTTTATATTTCTTGCTTAGCTAAAGCAGAGAGCAAAAATCCTAATATTCCATAAAAATCAACATAGAACAGCAATCAATCAGTATTAGGAGAAACGCAGCAATCCCTCCCTGATGGCTGCAAGTTCTTCATCCTATTTCTCTAAAGACAAACCACTCAACCATCTTTACATATGATTTAATTTTAGAAAAGTGGGAATTGAGAGAAATGGAGCACAAGAAATTCTTACTCCTGGAAGGGTTGCATTGCAAGACCTACCACCTCTGGATACCCATGCAAAAATACAGCCCAGGATTGTGCAACTTGTAATATGAGTAAAATGAAGAGATTGCCAGCACCTTCAAAGTTGCCTGGGGCTCCCCCCACCTACTCTGCAGAAGCTGACTTAAGGGTGAAATCTGTCTCGGCTGCCTGGGAGGGAATGTTGGAGCACCATTCCTTACCCATGTGTCTAAAATTGCATTAAATGAATTCAGGCATTAGCCTTATTGTTTCACAAAAACCAAGGTCCCACAAGCATCACAGAATTACAGAATGACCAGGGTTGGAAGGGACCTCAAGGATCATGAATCTCCAACCCCCTGCCACATGCAGGGCCACCAACCTCCCCATTTAATACCAGACCAGGCTGCCCAGGGCCCCATCCAACCTGGCCTTGAACACCTCCAGGGACGGGGCATCCACAGCCTCTCTGGGCAGCCTGTTCCAGCACCTCACCACTCTCACAGTAAAGAACTTTCTCCTGACAACCAACCTAAATCTTCCCTCACTAAGTACTACAAAAATACTTGGGCTTTCAATATTTTTCTGTAAAAACCATAGTTAATTTGATGATGTTTTCTGAGTAGTAACTGACAGCAAGAAGAGATGTATGCTGCTGAGAAACACTGAAATATCAGCTTTTCTAATACCTTACAGAAACATGCTGTAAACGATAAAGCTTAGATAACTGCTAGGGTGGGGAAGAGGTGGCAGAGATTAGTAAATTATCCCTGGCAAGGCCATTAGGAGACTTGGAACAGCTCCCAAAAAACTCCAGAATCTTCATCTCCCACTCAAATCACAGATGTCAAAATAATGTTACAGAACAGCAACCATTTATAACTTGCTGATACTGAGGGATGAGCTTACACATCTACAGACAATTTGGAAATGTCCAAACGATGTGGAAAGAAAGCCAAAGTCAGATTCCTAGCATTTTTTTTATTTTGTGATGGAATTTGTACTGTAAATTACTGGAAAAAAAAATTGAATAGCATGCAACTGGAAACCTATGGAAAGGCTACAGTTATAGCCTCCAATAGCAGGGGGTTGGAACTAGAAAGTCCCTTCCAACCTAAACCATTCTATGATTCTGTGATCCAACAAATAAATGAGCAAACAAAACAGGAGAAGCATTCACTCACTGATTTCGTAAAATCAAGAAAATGAGATTACAAAAACATAGTGCTTCACTGCATCTCTACTAGTGCAACTGTAAGCTGCTACTTGAGAGCAATATTGGTAAGAGCACGTCTTCCTCTCTTCATCTTCTGTTTCTCCCCGAGGCAAAGCTTCTGTACCCTGGAGTAAGATGTGAATGCGATTTATTAACTGTAGAGTGACGCCTTCAGTAGCAGGAAGACAGGAGCAAGGTGAATCCTATACCTGCAAGAATAACTATTTAAGATCCTTAATCCTCTAACCAAATTGCATCAATACATCGAACAGTCGTGCAGCAAGATACTTTGCATAAGGTATCATTCTTCATGTGTATGGATCCAAATAACAAAAAGCAGTCAGGACTCAACTGGGAATGAAAAGAAGATGTGGCTAGCCCTCACCTCTCCTGATTTCCTGAGAGTCTAGGAAATTCATAAGAATCATCAGATCTGCAGGAAACGTCTTCCTGTTGAGCATTTTCTGAAGTAGGTACATTTTTTTCCTCAAGCCACAAAGGTATTTTAGCACCCTGAAAATTTATATGAATTTTGCCTGTTCAGCATTACCTTGAGATAAGGAATTACTGGGATCTTAAAGATCCCAAATTGATTTCATTGTTGAAAGAGCCCCTCATCGTGCAGACTTCATGTACCTTGCCTGGTTACCTTCTGGCTGAATACAGATCTCTCTTTATACAGGAAACTTGAGACTCCATGGCACCGTTCCAAAGGCTAAACAAAAAGAGGTTGTAAACTTGAACCAATCTGCCTCCCTACCACAAGCTACAGAGTACAATTTTCTGAAATGAAATCTCCTTATCCCTCTGCCTCACAAGGAAATACAACACAATCGGAAGAGCTCTGGGTCTGTCAACTACCAGGAACCAAAACCAAGCTGTCCTTATTTCTTGCCTTTCGTCAACAAGGTTGTCTTTAAAAAGTCTGTAATAGAGCCAGTCAAATTGAAACACTCAAATTGAAAGCACCACTACGAGCAGTCATGGGGAATGGATGAATCTGAGGAGAAAAAGAAGATGAGAAAAAAAATTGTACAAAATAAACTTCCACATTGCCTAGCAAAGCTTTCTTCTCAAAGCAGAAGGAAAAAAAGAGGGAAAACATGGAAAATTTTAACTCTAACAAATTGCCATCTCTTTCAATACAGTGTCTTAGAGTAATTGATTATAAGCTAGGGCTGACCAAGTAATGCATACACAAGAAATTCTCATTTAAATTTTCCAACACTAGAGTGATGGATCAAAAACATGCAAACAAAAGCACATCAGCCAGCCAACCCCCCAGCACACACCTTCCTTTTGAAATTCAGGCCTGAGCAGTTTGAATGCACTTGAACAGAGCTTGATATAGCTACCTTTGCTTATCCATTTCAAACTAGTACCCTAAGGTTAGTTATGCCATTATCCAAAATTTCAGACTGTTTCAGAAGCCTGTTGGACTCCTTTCTGTTTATATAAAAATTAGCAATTGTGGTTTTAGCTCTTCTGATGCTCGATGCTCTCAGTGTGAAATGCAGCTGTCTCTCCAGCTGTGCATGGGCACTGTGGTATTATATTTCTTTCCAGATGAGAGGTAGGGACTGATTTTTAAAGAAGTGAGGCTGGGCACCCATGATATCTGCTGGCATTAGGCAGATTCACTCTGGAAATGAGGCTACTGAGAGCGAATCAGGGAGCAACAGAACTGGATTCTCTTATTTTAACTGTACTTCTGTCAGCAGCATTAATAGAATAAATGGTAACCATTAGACAATTCTTCTAGAACAAGTCAGTTCAGCTGAGCACAATTACAGCATACATGCTGCAATTTAGGTTTTTCACAAATGGTTGTCACTTATTTCTAGCCGTCCTATGTAACTGCAATTCACTGCAAGCTTCGTAGAATTGGGCCAAAATCATGGCAGAAAAAAATCCCTAACAAAACACATGTACAGCTTTGCCAAAACAAACAAAGCTCCACCAAATCCCATCAAGCCCAAGGCATCCCCCCCTAGCCATAATGTTTCTTTTCCTTTTTTCCCCCCCCTCAGTATCTTTCTTTGTTCTTAAACATCCATAACTGTCAAAGGGATACTATCAATCTAAAAGAATGCGTTCACCGTGTTTTCCTGTAAAAAGCCTTACATATTCAGTGGAGTTTTTTTGAGTCTATGCCCAGATACCTACATAACAAAATATGAGAGAAAAATTATAGGTACGCGGTGTGCCAAGAAACTCAGCACAGCATGGCTTGCCCAGACTTTTTGAAAGAAAGCATGCATACTGTGTCACTATTATGATTTAAAATAGCTGGGCCTCCGAAGTCTATACCATACCACTATGCTACAAGGTGCTTGCAGATGCCTGTAGCAGCAAGCCAACCATTTAGCTTAAGGACTATGATGAAAGCCCGACTTTGATTTCTGTTCAATGTGTGCATCTCACAGCCTCACTTTGGTACAAAATAAGTCTATGATGAAATGAAAGAAAGCTTAAAATGAGGGTGGAAATAACCTGAGTATTTTACAATAATCCTCATTGTTATTCATATGAACTGCAACTTCTTAGTTTCAAAGGAAAGGGGGATTTTCAGGGGAAAAGCAGAAGAAATTGGGGCTTAGCATTGTAAAAAGCACTTTTTTTTTTTTCTTTTGCGTTTAAGTTTAAAATGTGGGTCAGAAAAGGTTACAATTTTCTGAGCTCAATGCTCACACACTGTCCTGACAAACAGGGCCCTCTCTCACTCTTCTATCATGCTCTACCTTCTGCATCACCAAGAATCAGGACAACATTCAGGTAGCTTCTGGTGTGCTATGACACTTCATCAGATAATTTTTTTTTGAAACTGAAAAGGAATTTATTATTATTACTTTTACAATTCTCCCCAGATGCAGTGGGATGTAGGATCTAGGTTAAAAGCAAGGTTCAAGATAACGTATGTTCATAAGTTTCACAAGAATCAGTACAAATACTCCTTCTACTGAGTCTGGTTCCCTGAAAGAGGACTGAAAAGATCTTCTGAAGACATTTGAAGAATGGGTGCAGATTTTATTAAGTGAATGTCAAGGATGATCTCTGTCCCTAACTCCCACAGCCTCATACAAGGGAGAGCTATTCTAGCAGCAAGAGGAGAACACATAAACGATTGAGGAAGGAGAGATGGCCCTCACTCCATGAATTATTGCCCAATAGTTGCCATTTCAGCTCAGCTAATAAAATTTCAGCCTACTGGAACCTCACCCCTGACATCTTCCTTACTACATCTCCAGGCTGACAGTCAAAAGTAACAAAACAAACAGCAACAGGAGAATTCCTTGCTAGTGACAAAAGTAGCATCTTGAGGATTGGCAGTAGTAGGTTATCAGCAACATGAGGCAGTAAGCCATACTGAACTTCTGTGTTTTTTCTCCATTACTCCACTTATTCTTTTCTAAGGATTGAGCACCCCCTTGATAGCAGAATGAAACATCCCACACAGTTCTGCTGTGAAGAGTCTGACTTAAATGAAGCCATATGGACAAGATACTCCTGAACAGGAAAAGAGCACTGGAGCTAACAAGCAAGTCTCTGCCCTTATCTTCAGATGACCTTCAATTTGTGCTAGCTTTCTCAGATCATTTCAAAAAGAGATAAGCTGTTTCTTAAACTGATGCATACTGCATTCTTCTTTAAAGGATTCCTAAATGTTTTGCTTATCACAACACTGGAACTGTTCCTACACTTTTCCACCAGTGGCCTAAACAGAAGGTGCTCCTAAGTGTGAACAGTATGGACCTTACACTCCACAGATGTCAAAGAAAACCCTGAAGAAATCTTTTTGAACCATTAGGATGACATCAAAATTACTCAGATCACTCCCTTTTATTGTGAATTAATGACAGACTTATAAGAAGTTCCTACCAAAAATAATCTAAATGCAAACTTACAGTGCTTTTTCAAAGATTTTCATCTGAACATTAACTTCTTTCAGAAGACAATGCTCAAGCCAACACATAAGACTTTTGAAATAATACTGTACAGGCAGCAATTGCATTTTTCTGGACTTATATTTAATACAGTTTACTTCCAATAATACATTGCAATTCGGCTTCCTTTCTTTCCTTGTTGGAATTATATGGCAAAAATGGATGAATCCATGACAAAAATGGATGAATTTATGTTTTCTAAAATTACTCACTGCTTTTAGAGTACTGCTAGCTATTTATCTTGCATAAAAAGGGCTCTCTGGATCTACAACTAGTCACAACCAAAAGCCTACTGCAAAACAAACCAATAAAGTTCTGACACGATGATCTACACCTCAGCCACAGCTGACTTCTCACTGAGAGTGTACGTCAAGTACACAGAAAACAAAATGAAGGTGACCTCGTTTGCAGGATTCACTGCTCATCTGATTCTCAAGTGTAGCATCATTAACCTGTCCTCTTCCTCCCCTTTCTCTATGCAGAGGAAATTAGTCTACTATCTCTTTTAATTGCTGCCATGAGATTCAGTAATTCCTCATCGTTGAGGTTTGTGGGAGTTGGATTCAAGGCCAGCTTTGTCAGCCACCTGAAGCAGCCTATGAACGATCTATTCATTCTGACTATCGTGTCAAGTTGGCTACAATCAAAAGCATGCTGCAATGATAGCTAAACAATTGCTGTTCAAGCTATACCCTGGAACATCTGGACCCTTTTAAAGTATCATGCCCAAGCTAATAAGCCATTGCTTGGATGCAGTGTCACCCAAATGCTCCTAGATGGGTCTCTGGGCCCTGGGCCAGCATGCCTGCAGTGCACTGCATTAGATGGATATATATGGATAGGCACTACAGTAAAATCCCTGATCCTTTGCTTTGGTGAATAGACACAGTGTTCCTCTCCGGTCACTTCTGCTGAGACTATTTGGTAACATCTCTGTGAGACCGACTATTTCACCTCAAAGCTTGGCCAAATCTCCCTAACGCAATACGAGGCAAACACAGAAGTAGATGATCCATAATTGTGACTGTCAGTTTCCTTTTATTCCATATTCCTTTCTAAGATGTTTTCCTGTAAAACTACGCAGTTGAAGCTCTCTAGAATTTAGTAGTAGTGGAATAAAGGCTTCCTTTGTGCTATGGTCCTTGATGACCATAGCACACAGTCATAGATACTGATGGCACAACTGGAATGGTTCCAGAAAACTTCAGCTATGATGAAGCAAAGAGCCTATCTCCACTCAGGCTAACATTTTCAATATGCTTTACTTCTGGGTTATTGTTTTTTTGGAAGAAGGTTGACAGCTGCTTTTGGCAGGACTATTGCACATGATTATCAAGCCAGGTCACACATCTTTGCTGCTGATATTGACTAGAATGGCAAAACTAAGACTCATATACCCAACCACAGCAGGACATAGCAGCTCTGACACTTAAAGATCAAGAAGTATCAAAGAATCTGCACAAAACTCAAGTGAAGAGCAGGAAAATCACATACAAGTGGTGTCTCCATCATAACATGATTAAATGTAAAAAGGACAGCCCTAGCAGGGCAAAGAGCCAACCCACACTCGGATTGATAGACGTGTAAACACAGACATGTATGAAAAAATAACTTCAGTTGTCACTTTTTTTTTTTCTAAGTAGAGTTTTAGTGCAATTATAAGTCTCCAAACTGAAAATGTGCACAGACAAAGTAATTATTCACTCTTTTTCTAGGCTTGGGCAAAGGGCAGTATTTATTAGGTGTAGTGTCTGACAAAGCCTTTAGTGCTGTTAATCACACAGCTTCCTAGATATTTTAAGGCTACTGGGACTTCACCAGGTAAAGAAGCACATGATGCTGAGAACCACCTTGTTCTATCTGTCTAACGGAAACCAAGTGTTGATTTAAGTAAAGTCATCTGTTTAAAAAAGAGAAGGGAAGGAAACTGAAATAGACCCCAGATTAAAAGATGTTGCAGAAGATTCAAGGGTAAGCAGAGCTGAATTCAAGAATTTCAAAACAGAAACTTCCGTGAATATTTGAACTCACTTGAATATTTCCCTCTGCTTGACTGTGTAAATATAGCATTTAACATAATTCGTTTAGTTTTAAATATGACAAGCATGTGCATAGAACAGTTTCTCTGTCACACAAACACATTCGCTCCTCTTTACCCCTAGGTTCCTGGACTAGGAAACCATGTTAGGAGATTAATTTCTAGACGATTTAAAATCTACTGCCTGAAATAGTCCCTGTAAATTTATATTGGTTGAGTTAATCTGGTTTATGTTTTTATGCATGTTGTTCTCAAGTATTAGATGGTTTTAATATGAACGAACTGTGATTACGTTGAAAACCACACCAGCCAATATCCAAAACTAGAGGGGCATTTAAACACAATAACAAAGAGGAATGCTGATTTGTGGTTGAAGTCTCAGACACTGTTTAAATTAAATTCCTGTCTGTGCCACAGATGCCACTGTGTTTTCTTGAGCAAGTTGCTTCCTGTACCTTAGCCGCAAAGGAGGGAAACAGTATTTTCTTTTTCCCTTCCATCCTCTATTTTGTATATTTAGCCTGTCACAGCAGGAGCTCTTATGCTGCAATGAACATAAAGAAGGCACCACATCCAAGGCCCATACTACAGGGAGGTACCTCTTCAGACCAACACGTCCATGCCATACAAGTGCAGGTTGGGCTGCTTGGCTGCCCATGGGAACTGACCAGGCGTAGATCGGTTAACTGGGGCTAGAAAGAGAATCTATGACAGTTTCAAACAGTCCATTGCAAACTGCTGAAGCAGTGGGATGTTTCAAAGAAGTATTAAAAAAAAAAAAACTGTAATTGCATTTGTCCTGAACTATTAGAGAAGACCAAACGTGATTTTCTTACAGAAAGGAACTGTGGTTTTGTATCAGCTTGAGAGAGTAAGGTGCAGAAGCAGAGAAAGATTTGAGAAAATTACATAATTCCATCTTGGTTGATAAACTTTAGGAAGGATATACATCAATATAGCTGTGATTATATTCAACTTATTACTGATCACTTTTCTTCTCATCTCCCTTCTGACTCCTGATGCTCTAAATAGGAGTCAAACAGTGATTTCTCTTGCATCTCATACAATCTAAGCAACACAGGATCATTTGAGTTTAGCAATGATTATTTTGAAGGACTGAGGGCAGGTAAGGTGACAGGAGGTGTGTCTCTGTAGCAGAGGAAGTAAATCTATCCATACTCTGAAGTTTTTCCAGTAGCTGAAAAGATTCCAGTCTGAACAGACTAAGATCTGAATAGAGTCCTTTCAACTCTATCCCCTTTACTCCCCCCAGTATTCAATGACAAACGAAAATAAAACATTTTAGCTCCACTGAAATCACTCTAATAACAGATCTCTGACAAGAAACAATTTCAACTTGGATGTAGTTAACTTCAGCAGCAGTTCCTCCTTCTGTATCAAACCCCAAATTTGCCATTTACACATTAGAACATTTTCTGTTACTCATCTCCAACGCAGACACAAACGATCAACTTAAAAAAAACCAACAAAACACCACCATCTAAAACAGAGACGTCTTACAGTCATTTATTTCCTTTAAACTGGTAAGAACAACAAATGAAAGCCTTCTGTGCAGCACTTTGTGCACACTTGTTCAGACTGAACCCTTTTCTGTGATTTGCCCCATAGGGTACTTATTCCTTACAGCCATTCCTCATTCTCTCTCAGCATATTCCCTGCGCATTTCTATTCCACTCCAAATGTAAACACTCTGCACAAGAATGATGGAGGCTAAGATTCAAATCTTGCCTGGGCTCATCTTTGAAATGCCAGACAAACGGGCTTGATGTGACTTAATAGAATGATTTTGTCATCTTATTTGCAGGCCTTACATCCCCTTGTAGATCTACTCAACTATAAACCCAGACAGCTGATCTAAAAGCGAGCAACTGATCTGAAGTTTGTTTAAAAGATTATCGACTGTTAATTCATTATTTCACTGCTCAATCTTCCCCACAAACTCCTAGATTGTATAGGACATATTGCACAGGAAGAGGACTAAAACTCCTTTAGCCTTTCTGCTCTTAATAGGCAAGTAGGTAGTTACATAGATCACAAGCATGCCTGTGTGATGAATTCAAAAGTCATCAGTCAGACTCCAGATACAGAACAAATCCATGGGCGTTTGGAAAAGTTTACCTTCTACCTTTAGCATCATACTTCCCTAAAACTGTCTACATCCAGAAGCATTAGGGATTGGGGGTAAAATCAACAGTAACTCACTGATACAGAGTCTACTCTTTCACAGTATTTTACTTCTACTTTTTTCACTTTTAATACCACCTTTAGCATTTAAAGGAATATCACAGAAACCACACAGTAGCTGGAACTACCTTCAGTCACTATTCTCTAGGGTAAACTTAATATTTCTTGCTTCATTTTAAAGAGTTGATGGTATGTACACTGAATTCCTGCAAAAAAGTTAATGAGCTGTCACCCATTAGGCTGTAATATTGCTCACTGCCTGTGGCTGTCTTTACATCCAGATGCTACTTTTGGTGGTTTTTTTTTTTTTTGTTTTTGTTTGTTTTTTAATTTGTTTTCTAAATGTATAATCCCATTTCCTGTGATCCAAGGACTGACACCACAGAAACAGAGAACAAAACATCATGACTGCTCTGTAGGCCATATCCACAACTATATCAGAGCTATCGTATCTGTGCATAGCATCACAAGACAAAAGGGGCTATAATGACTAAGACTAAAGCTCACCCCCCCAGGTATCTTGTTTCCAGTACAAAGTTTGTATAAGTTTCTTACTAAAAATAGGGTGTAAGGAAGTACATACACACAAAATCATGACTCTCCTTGTTACCAACTCACCACTGACTTCTATTCAAAGTGATTGCTGGAGCTTACCTACAGACGTCCTATTTAATAATAATTAATAATAATTCTCCAGTGAGCCCTCCTCCATGACTTTGCCCAATCTCTCTCTCTGTTTGGTTCTACTCTGGCTACCAAAGATTCTGTCAGTAGTGAATCATACAAATAATCATTTTTGGTTTTCATCTTTAGCACGTGTGTCTGAGACTTTTATTTCATTGTAGCACCAGTACTGGAAATCGAAATTTACGTGTTCTTCTTTGCTTACCCACTGAAATATTATCAGACTGGTGAGAGGGAAGCTAGTAAAATTTTAAGGGTGCCTAATGAGCTAGATTAATGAAGGATGGGCTTAGATGTAGTTCAGTTTATAGAAAAGGGGCAATCTCTGTAAGAAAGTGGAATATTGAAATTGCTTCCGTATGCCTGTGCTTCAGCATCTGGAAAAAGACTAGGGATTAAATTAATAGGAATGCTTAATCTTCCATATGCCTCTTAATATTATTCTGCATCCCCCAGGCTAGCAGTTCTGCAAGTACTGTATACAAGATAAGTGACTGCTTGGCTGTGGTTTTGACTTTTATTGATTTTGCGTATCTTTTAAAATTTCCATTCTAAAGCACAGTGTTCAGATTTGTTCCTAGTTATCAGAAAGGCCAATTCTCATAGGCCTATTGCAGAAGCTGCCAGTGTTCAATACCTGAACTGCCAGAGCATATTCAGCATGTAAAGTGCTGAACGTATCCATGCCAGACCTGTTTATCACTCACTGTTCTTCCAGTTTATCCCAGTTCACAGCACTGACCACTACGTCAGGAGATTATTGCTTTTCTTTTTTTTTTTTTTCTTTTTTTTTCCAGCATCATCCCTCAATTACAAATAAAGCCAAAATATCCCTTTCCATTGAAGTAAATGAGTTCACCATCAGTCAAGGTTTTCTTTTTTTTTCAGTTTTTGCCTTTCAAATGTGCACCAGTTCTTACGATCCATCAAGAAGCACAGTAACTGCTCCCATAGACTTCAGAATGGCATAAAAAAAGTAGACAAAAATGGCACCGAAGGTGAGGTTAGGTAAAGCAGTTACTTTGTGGAAAATTGGGAGATAAGCCACACGCTATGAATTCTTCTCAGTAAACAAGCTGTCAATATGAAAGCTGGCACTTGTGAACCCAGAAGAGATGGGTGAGATAATACTTTCCTAAATAAAACATAAAATTATCTAACGTATGCTATTAGGATTGTAAATACAGAGAATAGAACATTCTTAAGCCACAAGAAAGGCCCACTGTAATGCGTCAGCCCGCAAAGCTGGCACAGAAAAGGACGTGGTTCTAGGACAAAATCTTGCAGCTACACGTTAGCATGTACTGACACCACAACAAGGAGCAGGAAAATGAAGCAAACAACCCCATTAAATTTTAACTTCTCTGCAGTCTATGTCTGCAAACCATAATTACCAGAGCTCAGATTCTAAAAAGATAGTGGGTCGTATCCTTAGTGCTGGAATGGTAATGAGCAATTAATACCTCAGCGTTAAGATTCACTCAAGGAGTGAATAAGCTTTCATTCTCGTTTGTATGGAAATGCACATCTCAGATCCATGCAAATGACCAATGCAATTCAACGCTTGCAGATTAGGCAGATTAGATATGAAGCCTTTTGCAATGGGGAACTATTAGTTGATTGCAGGAAAGAACCAGTGAAAATCTGTAGCAGGATTTTGATATGTCAGTGACTATTCTGCTCAGCTGGATCACAATTAACAGGACTTCAGCCAAAGCGATACAGCTATGGATAGAGTCAAAGTTCTGGCAAAACAACTACAGGAAATAATTTAGCCAGAAAAAAATGTTGCAACCTACAGGTTTCCAGCTCTTTATGAAAGCCACCTCGATAAAGCCTTGCACTTATCTATCCTTTAAAGTTCCATGCTCAGAACTCACACTGAAAATTGCATCAAATACACATAATGTAATTATGGTTTTACTGAACGTGGGACCTGTACATCTAACAATCAAAGACACCGTAGATGGAAGAGAGAAAACCAAATTACTACAACCAGAACACCGAAGAACAGCACACACAAGAGAACTTCCTTTCAGACACTTTTGGTTTTGTAGAGTAGTTCAGATTTCAAGTAGGCAACTTAAGAAGCACCGTAGCATTTGTTCTATTTTAGGGTAGATGTTGCCACATAACAGATTTGTTTTTAGATTAATTCAATGGTGGTGCAAACTGCATTTACAGGAAATCTGAAAAAGTGATATGATTCTTTGTCCAGTGATGCACTGCATGCTTGAATTTCTACATGCAGCTATTTGGATTGCTACTAGTAAGAGGACAAGTGTTTGTGCTTTCAAATGCAAGCATGCAAAATGTGCATATGCTTGCAATGAATATTATCCTGCTGCATTTTTGGATTCGCAGTAAAAGGTGTTATGCACCTCACTACCACACACCATTTGTATAAACAGTAATTTCCATTTAAATCTCTACAACTTGAAATTTAGCAGTAGATACTGTCACTCCTAATGTTCCCTGTAATTGAAAAATACTATTATGAGATGTTAATCACAGAATGGTTTGGTTTGGAAGGAACCTCTAAGACCACCTAGTTCCAATTCCCTGTTATAAGCACCTGGCCTTGAATGCTTCCAAGAAAACACAGCCTTTCTGGGCAACCTGTTCCAGTGTCTCCCTCACAATAAAGAATTTCTAGAATATCTAGTCTAAATCTACTCTTTTCCAGTTTAAAACCATTTCCCCTTGTCCTGTCGCTACGTGCTGTTACAAAAGGTTCATGGCAACCTTGTTAATACTGATATTGACGCCGCACTTACTGTCAGGTACAAGAGTAGTTCTGACTATGTAGAAGGGAACACCTGGAGAATCGCTTTTGGATTCCTGTAACTATTCTTGAAAGGCAAATTTTAAAAAGCATCCAAATAACTGCAGAAGTTTAAGTGCCATTTTAAAACAACTTAGTGAAGAACAGAGCTCAACTTTTCCTGCTCAGAAATAGATGATATCTGTTTTTTAAGTTCTGTTGGAAACCCAAAATGTGTTACTCCTGCTTCAGCAGGGCTTACTGACATCTGTGGGAGTCTGATATGTAGGCACAACACACTGTTAAGAGTCCAGAGACAATCAATTTTGCCCTCACTGTGTACTCTGGATGATCTTCTACTGTGCTCTTGTGTAAAACTGAATTACCCAAGGGCAAATAAGCACTAAGCCCATCTGATTATCTGCAAAGTGCAAGCTGGGTCTGATATATCCAAATTAATGGCCAGCAGAAGGAACAGATCATCCCAAATAGCATTAGAGTCAATACAAAATTAAAGCAGTGAAATGAAGAGATATGGCACACAGAAGTTCTTGAGTGCACTGAGGACTTTTTTTCTGGATCGAGCTGCTAGGCACACCCTGCATTAAACCACTGGCATGCAGCGGTCTCTGCATATGGATTAGCAGTGGTGTGCTCACACAGCTGCACATATCTGGTAAACTGCTTTTGATTTTGATTTTGGTAGCAATCCAGCAGTGGCCAGGTTTCTTGAGGGTAGGCTGAATAGTCATTCACAGATGTTTCAGGATGAAAAAAAAAAAAAAAAGAAGGCTGGTCACCGCAAATAAAATGATTTGTTGCTGCTGTAATCCTGCTTGGCTACATTCTCTGAGGGACCAGATAAGCGTTATCTACATGCCTGGACATGGACAGTTGCTATGTTAGTGGAGCTAGGAGCTCTGTCTGGGCACCGCACTGAGGCAGTTTGTGTCTTCTGGACCAAAGCTGGCTGCTGCCCAGACAGACTGAGGAGTGGGCAGAACCACCGCCTGCAACTGCCTGCACACAGCTCTGGCAATAAGCTTTTCAAAGAACACAGCACTTCACGCTTTTGCCTTTTTTAACTAACAGAAAACAGCAATGAAGTCTAAATATGCTGAAATTACAGACTGGATTTTGATTTTTTTTCTTTTTTTTTTTTCTTTTCTCTCTCCAATCAAGGCATATCATGTTGTACCCCTTCTAGTCACATTCATGACACCACCTTTGCAGCAGTTTGCCAAAACAAAACAAAAAAATCTACAGGAAGGAGTCTGCAAGTAGGTTCCTGCCACCTTGATTCATCCCCCTGGCATTTATGTATTAGGAAACCATCGCAAAATACATATATTGTACAAGGCCAATATATATTGTACAGTTCCAGTTGGTGTACAAGATTAATAGATCCTACATACAACAGTATATTGAGAGGATACTTATTTTCCTCAGAGATTATATATATGTATACAAAAATATCTGATACTAGCGATACAGCTTCATGTTTCAGAGATTTAGAAAAAAGGAAATGGAATTGTTATTTTTGCTGAAAGTCTCCCTCCCTCCCTCAGATAAGCACAGCTCTAAATTTAAAAGAAGGCAAAACAATATATATATATATGGCTGACTTCAATACATGGAAGTTAGACGTTGCCTACACTATAGAAAATCTCTTTAAGAAGCCCAAAATTCAAAACTATTTCAAAACTAAAGGGAATGTAGCTAAACGTTTAAAATACATGGTCACCTTCAAAAACAGCTGATCTGCATATCTTTTAGGCAGCACCTGGCTTGGGAAGGATTTAATTGTGTGATAAATCATCCCACGCACAGAATAGAGAAGGCCAGTCTTGGAGATCAAAAATCGAGCTCTGGCCGCTGCCTGCAGCTGCAGTAAAAATGTGATTTCAGCAGTGCCAGTGTGCTGACATGCACACTGCTGTTTGTCGACTCCAACTGAAATTCTCTATTTTTAGCCTTTCAGCTACTTTCAGATAAAATTCCTGCAGATAGGACTAGCTGTATAGGTCAGATAACATACAACTCTGAAACCACAGATGACCTCATACAACTACAAAGAAAGGTCTGTTACTTAAAACAAGGCTAAAATTTAACCCAGCTATACTAAAATTAAACAGGGAGCATTTTACAGTCCCATTACAAGGCATAAAACAACAGTCACCATAAATTCACAGTGCATTTACTTGTAAAAAGAGTAATTAATAACCCCAAGTAGATTATCTCTGAGGCAGCACAACACCAATGCTTTCTCACGCTCGCTGGAGATTTTACAAACACCACTGAGAATCTATTTTAGCTGTCATCTGAGAATTGTTTGTCCAAACTGAAAAGTCATTGTTCTTTGTCACAATCCACAAGACACATTTTGTCATGTCCCACACTTCTAGCTGACATTAAGGAGATAAAATGAATAAACATAACTTGAACTTTCTGGAATGAGCATCCATTTGTAAGGATGCTTACTGACCACAGACCCAAACAAGCAGTCCACGGCGATTTTTCTCTGTCCAAAATGCACTGTACTTTCCTGTTTTCTTCTCCACTCTTCATGTTTGTTTCCCTATATATCAAAAGGCACCTGTTTCCTTCAAAATGCCATTCATTTCTGACAGATAGAAACATATTCATGAGTGCTATCATTCAAGTCTATCTTACGTATTTAAAGATAAACGTATATGGCAGAATGGATATATCTCACACTAGATACAATACAGATTGAGAGGATCAGTTTGTGCCCTTTGCTCTGTTTCACTCATAACTCTCTTCTGGTTTGCAGAATATTTGCCTGATATTTATTCACAACAAACACATCATGAAGGTATCACAGACTGCCAGTAGTGGCAGAAAGCATTTTTCCCACAACATACTTAAAATGATTCTACTTTTCTTTATCGCAACATAGACAAGCCCACCACCCCAGTTTTCCTCTTTTCTACCTTAAAGCAATGACATTGTCTCTACCTGCCATCCAATCTTTCAAGCAGAGCCAGCATTGAAATAAGGGGTCACATAGCACTTAACTGTTAATCTGCAATTACAGAATAAGTCTGATGTTTTCTGACTTCAAGTCACTTGAAAGGAGAAACTGTTTGTCACAGAGAATGAAAACCAGGACAGAATGAGGTTTGCTCTCACACTCTCTAAGGAATTGTAGGTGGAGTTATATAAACAACAAAGCAACGATCAAAGGGAAATCTTGGGACTGTAATATACCGAAGTATTAAAAGAACAGAGTCTTTTATCTGTCGTAGAGGAAGGAAGTAGAGCATTGAGACATGTGTAATAAATACAATTAAAAATCAAAAAACCAAGCAAGTCCTCAAAGAGACCGAAATCAATTAAAGTCTGTTTGTTTTTTTTTTCCTTCTTCCCTTTCCCCCCCTCCCCCTTAATCTGTTAGAAGAAGAAGAACGAACCAAAAATGCAATCTGCAACAAAAATTACACTCCATCACCTGGAAGAACCAGCCATTCAACTCTATTTTAAGCCGAGCTTTTCCCGTCATCCTGTGAAAAAAGCTCTGTTCAATCACAGACCACACGTTTGTTCACTGCCAGCCTCAGGCTTACCTTGTCCTCCACTCTGTTCAGCCTGGCACCAATCGTGTTATTCCCTCGATCTTTGCTTTTTTCTATGAACAAGAAACATTTTCATATTAATATATGGTGTTATAACAAAACATCAGTAAGCCACAACAGGGTATGTATAAGTAGCCCACCAACACAGTGTAACTGAACACCTCTACCAGGCTGGTAGTTTTATTTCTGAAAAGCAGCTTTTTGTTTCTTTTTATAGTGCAGGCCCAAGCCACAGCTTTTAAGAGCCCTTAAGCTTAAGGCACTTTCAACCTTAGCTTTATGCTTTAGCCTGGGAGATCAAAACTGGTCCCAAGTTAGTTAACATTTTAATTACTGTTTAAAAGACAATTTGGCACTATGTGCAAAAAATAAGTATGAGCAACGCACTTGGACAATGTTTTGTCTTTTTTCCTTTCTACATGCCATACAGAAAAATAAACTTGAAAACAACAGTAACAGGGTTTGGATTAACCAGTCTTGCTGCTAAACAAACTTAATACTTTGGGTTCCTTTTCTACTTTCTTTTCAAAGATAACAAAGATGTATGTGAATATTATTGATTTCATAGGAACTCTGTATTTATAATACACCATTTTACTGGAAACAGGATGAATCCCAGCGAGATTAGAGTCATTATTTTGAAAAATCCAGTGAAAGTAGGTGCTATGGTTTAACCTGGCAGGTGGTTGAGCACCACGCACTCGCTCACTCATTAAACCCCTTCCCAGCGGGATGGGTGAGAAAATTGAAAGGAAACAAACAACGAAGTAGAACTCATTGGTTGAGATGAAACTATTTACTAAGAGGAAGAAACAAAATAAGGCAATAGCTATGCCAAATATACCTATATGAACATGATAACAAATGATGCACAAGCAATTGCTCACCACCTCCTGACTGATGCCCAGCTAAGCTCCTGCTCATCAGAAGAGCCAAAACTCTCACTCCCTTCAAAACACCTTCCACACAATGCCATCTAGTATGGAATACTCCTTTGGCCAATTTAAGTCTGCTGTCTTAATCCTCTTCCCTCTCATCTCCTTATACCCTTCACTGAGAATGGCCTTGACTCTACAACATTGCTTAGCAGCAACTGTAAATATCAGTGTTTATCAACACTGTCCTTCTTCTAGAACCAAAACACAGCATCATACCAGTCACTTTGAAGAAAGTAATTCCACCTCAGCTGAAACTAAGACACCAGGTGCTTTAAATATCTAATTAAGAACAGCCCTATTTAAAAAGGTGTTGTTTAGGTATCTACAATATTTAGTTAGCTTCAGGTCACAAGTTTTTAAAATTGTTGCAACAAAATCAAAAGTATTTTTAAAAGGATTTCCCACTAATTATATCTTCATAAAATAAAATTTAGACATATTAATTTACCTGAGACAGAGATGAAAAGAGATGGCTTCCCTATGCATTGATCCAACCTGTAAACAAAGAAGAAAATTTTTTAGCTTTTATCAATCTGAGGTGATAAAGTGATATCAATCTTCATCTTCTGGAGCTGAATGGGAGGAGACCTCTTCACAAGCAAGCAACGTGGTTTGTACAGCAAATGAACCAGCATTAGACTTGAACGGTCTTCAGCTTTCTTTAGCAAAAGTGGAGTTTTACCGTGCCCACTGCTTTTTCACATGAACAGAATTGCTGTTTCCTCAATTTTTGGGTCTACTGTAGCTTACTTACAGCATCCACCTATTCTCTCTTTGTTTGCTGTTAAGTGTAGTTCTACAAGAGCAGGCAATGTTATTTCACTCTGTACAAGCACATCAAGGGATTATGGC
This sequence comes from Tympanuchus pallidicinctus, assembly GCF_026119805.1. Lineage (NCBI taxonomy): Eukaryota > Metazoa > Chordata > Aves > Galliformes > Phasianidae > Tympanuchus > Tympanuchus pallidicinctus. Next base: position 12,671,967 of record NW_026294747.1, read on the forward strand.
CTACAGTCAGAGTAAGCTTGGTCTGAGGCAATGCACACAAGTATAATCAAAACAGTAAGTCTCAGTTATCAGATTTTTAAGCTCTCTGCCTTCTTCATCTTCTGTAAAAACAACGCTTTATTTGAGTGACATTTCTGTATTCTGTGAATTTGCACAGTCCTACCAATACAGCATTTGTAATCCTATCAGTTATACCTTCTCTGTAACTCCTTGATTCGCACCATCAGGTTGAGATGACCCTGGGAATACTGCTCAATAACATCTCGGACATCGTATGGCTTTCTAGCTTGCTGTAAAATAAAAATCAGAAACAGATCAGTAAGCTACAAAGATGTATAAATATTCCATGTGAATGTAATTTATTTTCCAAAATCAAGAAGTAAATTCTTCTAAACCCATTTAACATTTTATTAAATTTCAGATAATTTGACCATTGTATGATCATATATTTATTGTGGAATAATTATGACAATTCTGATTAAATCCACCTTTTTTTTTTTTTTTGTGACTGCACGTCTACATAACTTTTGGGAGATTATCCATTAAACTTGAGGCCAAGAAACTATGTCTGCTCCTTTGCTCAGAACCTTGTGGTCACCTTAGAGCATCTTCTGGAAATCAGTTTTATACTCATCAGCTATTAGCCAGTAGAGAGCTCTTTTGCAGGTGTAAGCACTTATTCTCAGCCTGAGCTCTCAGTTCAGTTCATACTATGTGAACCTTAAACCACAGTATTGGTTGAAGGTGCATGACTGATTTCCTTTTGCAGAAAGCCTGGTTCAGCTTTCTAAACTACTGGGAAATATTGGGAAAAGACCGGGGCAAGAAACAATGAGAAAGAAAGCCCTGGGTTTGAAATTTGTATTTCATGTATGGGGAGATCTTAATCCAACCTATTAGTAATAAAAATACTTTTGTGAATTATTAAAGGCAAAGATCATTTTTTTTCCCAAGAAATATTGAGACTAACTGGGAAGTAACTGAATGAACCTGTCAAAGTGTAGTAATAAACTCAAAATATCTTAATCCTACTGTTAGAAACTGAAGCAGTGATGCTCTAACACAACAGAAGGACAGGAGTAGGGTCTAATCTTCCCACGTCAGACTGAATAGTAAGCAACACCTGACATTACAGAAGAACAGAACAGGCTAGAATGGAGTACAACAGAATACAAGGTACAGTATTCAAGGTGAAGCCATACCAATGCTAAATATAGCAGGAGAATCACATATTGTAACTGGCTGGTTACACTGTGTTCAGCACACCCCAAAAAGCAGCTTTCTCTCTTGGCTTTCAGGCCCCATTTCTGGCTCGTGTTGAGACTGCTGCCACCAGCACTTCAGGCCCCTTTCTGCTGAGCTGCTCTTCAGCCACTTGTCTCCCATCTGTGCATGGGTCTGTTGTCATTCCATCCCAAATGCAGCATTTGCATTTATGTTTGTTGAACTTCATGCCACTTCTGATTGTCCAAACAGTCAAAAGCACATCTTGGTTTACTACTGTCAGCAAATCTGCTGATGATGCAGTCAACTCCTGCATCCAAATCACTGACAGCAATGTTGAACAGAACCATTCTTTGAACTGAGTCATGGGGAATACTGCTAGTGACCTGCCACCAGCCACATGTAGCTCCATTCGCTTCAGCTCTTTGAGTTCTGCCCTTCAGAGAGTTCATCACCCAGGGTAACAGGAACCTGCTCACAGTAAGAACATTTGTCCAGAAGGATTCTGGGGATGGTATCAAAGGCCATACTGAAATCAAGAAAGATTAGATCCACTGCCTTCTCTTCATCTAAGCAGGTGACCCTGTCATAGAAGGATATCAAATTACTAAGGCAAGACTTTCCCTTCATGAACCCATGTTGATTATGCCTAATGACAGCTTTGTTCTTTAATTGCCTTTCTGTAGCACCCAGGACATTTTTACGTATCTTTTCTGGGTACTGAACTAAGATTGACAGGTCTGTTATTTCCTGAGTCTTCTTTTATGCCTATCTTGTGTACAGGGGTATAACATTGGCTAGCTTCCAGTCAGCAGAGACTCCCTTGACCTGCAGTAAACTGTTGAGAGGGTCCAGCTTTAACGTCTGCTAATTCCTTCAGTGCTGTGATATGAATCCTGTCAGGCCCCTTGGACTTACAAACACTCAATGGATACAACTGGTCTCTTACAATTTTGGTGGCTACAAATGGAGAGTCATTGCTCCCCATGGACCCCTAAACCTAAACCCTCTACAGTCAATTGCCTGGGGACACTGCTAACTAGCTCCTTGAGTAGCTTAAAGTTTGCTCTCTTAAAATCCAAGGTGCCAACTCTGCTGACATTTTTCCTCCCTACACTAAAAATGTTGAACTCAACTGTTTCATGACCACTGCTTAGAAAATGTTCAAGGTTAAATGAAAACCTGTTAATTCTCAACATCATCTCCATCAGCTGAAGTCATCCAAAAAACAGGACTGAAAATTTCAGGGCAGGCTCCAGTTTAATGTGGGGAAAACTTCCTATGACAAAAATGCATTGCAGTGCACTTCATTTCTTGAAGAAAACACTTTTTTGTATGTTTTGAAGGGGACAATTTCCTATTTGTCAAGTTTAATATCTTTGCTTTATCACACTCCCTTGTTCAGGTAAATGAAATACTGGATAAGGACCAGATTAGAATGGCAGTCAGTCCATTTTACAATTAAATTACTTTTGACATCCAACTGTTGTCTTCAGATACTGCCTTAAGAAGTTTCAAAAACTACACATCTTCTGAAGATCAATTGTTCTGCACCTAAATAATAGCTTTTGTTAGTCTCCTGTTACATTTTGCTCTTATTCCACCTGCTCTTAAAAAACTAGAGTTCAGCACTTCATCTTTAAAACTCTCTCTTCATATATTTACTTTTTCAGTAAAATATCACTTCATTAAGCAAATTGCATTTCAGTCTGCCAGAATCTCAGAAACCAACTGCAAACCTTGGCCTCATGTGAGATACTCACTGATTTGACCAAAGAGCACACAGGAGTTCCCAGGAAAGCCAAGTGCTTACACACATTGCAATCATAACCGACAGCCACAGAGAAAGAAGCCTGACCCAACAGTGGCATAAGCCCAAAGTCTTGTCCACAGGCTAATCCTGTAAGTGCAGTACTATCAAAACAAACAAACAACCCATGCCCCTGCCCCCTCCTCCCCAAATCTTTACTATCTTCATGTGATAACCCAGCAAGGGACAGATCTGCAAGATCAGCTCGAAAACTTCAGGTTCAGTAAAGCACTTTAGCAGGAAGAAGCACGAAGAGCTTTATTCTGCCTTCCATACTCTGCAGCAGGAGTCTGATAGTAATTCTAAATAGGTTACTGTCTGGTTTCTGTTTACCATTTAACAAAAAATGAAAATGTGGAGTAAACATAATTTATGAATGAAGTTCAGTTTCCAAGTCTGATGGAATATTTAATAGTCAGTACTGATTATTCTGCAATTACTTCATAGTGAAAGCTGACCTTTCAAGAAAAAATACTCATGCTGCTGCTGTTGACAACAGAATTTGTTAGTTCTGTAAAAGGAAAAAAAAACAACACAGCAGACAATGAATGAGTATTGAAGGAAAACGTACAAGCCAGTCCCACATGTTTCCTTAGCTTCTTTCCTCTCCTTTATTCCTCTCCTAATCAACTTATGGTAAAGAATTTCCTAAGTGAGAAAGACTTTATCTTATCATAAATGAAAATTCGCACAAATCACCAATGCCAGCTCCAAGTAAGAAATGCACACAAGTGCCCACTGCTGTTCCCTTGTAGCTGCATTCAGAGAGAACTTTCCCAAGAGCCAGACCAGGGAGAGGGGAATCCCTGCAAGGGTATTTCTGGGAAATGTAACCAAGTAACAGTCAAATAAAATGGGCCTGGGATCCTTTGAAACAAGGACACTTTGAACTACATTGTTTGCTACAGCCCAGTGTGGAGATTAGGAAAGATTACACACATACAACTCATGATTCATACTGTGACAAACAAATTTCATATGGTGATGTGTCTAAATGCAAGATTTTCCAGTGAAATCATAACAAACCAGGCAACGGTTACTCATGTCAACTGGTGGGACTCCAAGCTGTATCTTTAGTTTATTCTATGTATAGAATACTTGCCATGGTGAAGAGCACAAAACAAATTAAAAGCATGTTTCAGAAGGGAACTAAAAAAAAATAAATGTTTATAGTTGACAATGGGAAATCAGATCAAATCCCTGGTCTCTGGGTCTTTTCTGGTGGATGACACAATTGTATCCATGTGCATAAGTCACAAAACATTTAGGAACTTTCCTAATTGGAAATTAAATGTTATTTACCCATGAACTCAACCAGTGGAAATATCTAACTGTGGTGATTTGCTTTCTGAAAAGCAAATCTAGAACGGAGATACTTGATTTAGACCTAACGTGAAATTTACTTTTGTGTAGGAGAGGGGGACAAAGCCCAGGAAACCATTAATTTCTAAATACTGTTTTCCCTATAATCTATGGAATCCTTTCATAACATTGAGCTGTTCATCTTCAGTGATGCACAAGAATTGTGTTTACTACTAGTAGACCTTTCCTACACAATTTGAATGAGTCCCACAGACTTTGCAAGCGTTATAGCTCATTTACAAGAGCATAAACACATCCTTAAAAAGGGCATTAATTCTTCAAAATGTTATGCTGGGTTCCTACACGGGCATCATCATATGGACTGTATTCAGACCTAGACTTTAAAATACATCATAAATTTGTCCCCTTCTTTTAAAGAGGAAATGATTTGTATGTGTGATGCTTCACATAGTATTACTTTTCATGTCCTTTGAAATGCCTTTGTTTAGTTTCAATTTGTTTTTAATTACCTTTTTTTTTTAAACAGGAAGTCCCTGCTTTCTAACTGACATTTGTCCTTGTGTTGTCATCACCACTTGTTATTGATTGAGGTCTTTAAAAAAACGTATCTGCACAAAATTAGACATACAGGTGTATCCTGCAAACAGCTGGTACAGTTTAAGAAGCATGCTGGGTTCATGCTGAGACCTATTTTGCAAAATTTTGCTCTTCCTTCCCTTCTTCTCATTCTTCCCCTTCCCAAAAACTTTGAAGGCATCTCTAGAAAATTATCCTTTTAAGTGCTGACCTTGCAATTAATTCTTCCAGCTTACTTTAAACATTAGCAGTCTAGTGAAAATATACATAATTTTTTCCATAGGTAAGGGAAAAATCTGAATTTACTGTTAGGAAGCTACTTTTCACAAAGTTTCAAAGGCAACTATCTGCCAGAAAACAGCTTCTATGTAGACCTCTGAAAGATTAAGTTTTCAAAATGCATATTCTGCTTTACCCTAATTTCAGGTATTGTGTAGGACTGGTTAACACAAAGTGTATACTTACGAAAATGTTTAAACATGTGCCAAGTAATTTCTTGTGATTATTTTATGAGCACATAATAGAACAAAGCAGATTTACAACATACATTTGAGGAAAGAATAATAAGAGTGGTTATCTCCTAATTACAGGAGAGGTTTCCAAAATCACCTCGTGGCTAGAATTTCAAGGTGATTTTGTGCATTAGGTTACTTCAGTGCTTTTGAAAACTGTACTTTTGGTGCTCTCCACGTTTTTAAACTTGGTCATGACCTTGTATTCAGAAATTATGGAAAAGTATCAGGTATCTCCCTATTGGAAATCTCTACTTCCAACAGGAACAGACGTATATCATTTCAACACAGTAGTGACGTCAGATATTTCACTTTATCTTAACTTAGATTGCTGGTTCATTACTAACAGCTCATATTAATAATTCAGGAAGCATGAGGACTACTAAAGAAGGATAAGAGACAACCTTGTTGAAGGGTTTTGTAGACAGCCAGGAAGAGGTCTTTTGCAGGTGAGAAAGTTAGAGCACAACTGAGAAACCAGCTTCGTAAATGGGACACTGAATACAAACAAGTTTTGAGTAGGAACTGAATAGTCCCATTCTATTCAGTGAAATGCTTTTTCAGCTTCTATCAAGTCATCTGCCGCAGGGGAGTTTCATTTATTTGCCAGGTGGATAATGTTGCACACAGTGTTCAGGCATTTTCCAAATCTGTTTTTGACAATCACCACCTGGGAGGTAGATATGTAATGTGTAGATTTCTTGTTTCTAAATAGCTTTGCTAATGCCATGGCAAATATTTTATGTTCTGAATTTATGGGAGCAATGATTCTGTAATTACCACAGACCAAAGAATCGCAATCAGTTTGCAGAATAAGAATAAACTGAAGTGTAATGAAATTGGCCACATTCACGCTGTTTTTCACTGAATAGCAATGGACGCTTCACTGGAATGAGCAACATCCCTTTCCAACTTACAAGTGCTGACCAGCCAGCACTAAGGAACTTCTCAACAAAATAACTACAGAAATTATTTTCCAGTAGCCAGATTCCATGGCTTTCTTAACTTTAATCTAAGAAAAATGTTAGGCAAAATCTGCTAGCAGAAACTTTCTGAAAGTGTTCCCATCAAGAAAATCCCTGTGGTGGGAGGTTTCAGCTTCAACAATCTGAATACTTTATCCACAACTGAATGAAATTTGGGGAAATGTATGGCAACCTTAGCTATAAATTCACTCATCAATTTTGGGGAAAAAAAGATTCACAAAAGAAAATTACTAAAAAAATTCAGGTGATGGTTCTAAATTTTGGAGCTGAAGTCAGAATCCAGGCTTTGAAGCAGCAGCAAGCAGCGGTTTATAGAAACAATGCATCCATGAATAGTTAATTACCATCATTTTTTAAATTCCTAAATGTTGTGCTCTTCATACATTTGAAGGACAAAAGATCCCTTCTCATCACAACCCTTTTTTTTGGTGTAGATTAAGGGAAAGCTTTTCAATCTCTTCCATACAGCAGTGCCAAGTTTATGCTCAAGTATGCATGTGGGCAGTTAAGCTCTCCTCTTTCTTTGCATTTTCAGCTGTTGTGCCTGTTCTATGGAGACTGTCCCTTATGAATTCCTTTTAAGTCAAATTATGTATTTCTTATATACATGATATATTCACCTGGTTCAAATCAAGCTGAAGGCTATTGACACATGTTTTCATGAGATTAACCAAATTGATTTTAAAACCACATTCATAGAAAGTTTGCAGCCACAAATTTTCATTCGGACCAGGCAACCAAGTAAATTAGTTACTGCAAAACACTCATTATATTGCAATATCCCTGCAAGAGAAGAGAGGGAAGAGACACGCTGGAAATGTTTGTTGGTGGGGGTTACAGAAGAGAACAGACTGTCACAAGTTGTGAAAGAGGTGTGCAAGCATGCATTAGGGACAATTGAAAAGGATGCTAAAACCTTCCAATCCACTAGCAAATTTCCATTCCAGTTTCTTATCAGGACTTCAATATAATTGACTAAAAGACAGAAATAAGGCTGAGGTAGTATTTTAATCTCTAATCCTACTGACTCAGCATGACAGTAACATACAGCTCAGAATTAATGGAGACATATGAGAATGTTTGCACTGTGAGAAAGAGGCAGCGATAACGGAAGGTTAGAGGTCAAGTCCATTAGCAGAAAATAACATTTTAATTCAGACTGCATTTCAGGAGTTTAGCCTATTTTCAGTGTGTCCACAGTTGACTAGCCTGCTGCTAAACAACTACTCTATTCAAGTAGGGAGAGAATAGTGGGTGTAGCTCTCCGTTACTGAAATGAATTGTGTCAGTCTCTTAAAGTTTCTAAAAGAAACAATGAAGCAGGAGAGTAAGAGGGCTTATTAGGAAAAGCAGCTTTCTATTCACTACTCACCTGAAACTTTTTCTTGGCCACAAAATACTGCATTCTTCGAATCACTTTAATTGCAGCACGGTGATGTTCTCTCAGCCTGCGGGAAAAACAAGGCAGGTGAGTGAGGTGAAGGAGCATCTCCTTCCAAATGGTGAAATAGCAGCCTTTAGTAAGGGCTTCACCAACATGTGGATGTGTGATGTAATGAGTAGCAATTCATCCAATGTGTACAACACAGTACTATTTCGACCTTCCCCACCTCAAAGAATGCCATAAAAGTCAGGATTTTATCTGCCCCACGTTAGGTTTGCGTACATGTCACAGCAAGAAGTGTTCACTTAACCTCTATGTCAAAACAATCCTCTACTCATCTTTCCCAATTCAGCCACGTACAGCTTTTGCACACAATTAGAATTCACGTTTTTCTTTTCCTGTCACTAAGTCTTGTACAATACATACCTTCATGAAAATGATTTCAAAAATGATTTTAGAAATACTGAAGATTTTCAAGTAGTTGTCTGCTAAACAATCCAAATGATCCCGCAGTAGCTGAATGCAACCTCAGTATACACATACATCCCCAAAGTGAACTGGAAATGTACATAAACACAGACCAAGCCTGCAGGTCTTTAAACAAATGTATCTCCCTCTCATGCATATAAAAAAGATGACAACTAAAAGAAAATAAATGGCTATTTGTACAACTTTTCATACTACCTGACAATATTATTTTTCAGAAGGAAATGTATGTATGAAAGAAACCTGTTTATTATAGGAACAGTCATTTGCCATCTTTCATAATTTTTAATGCTTGTAAGGACAGTTTTTTCTTCTTAACATTAACAGTGCCAAATCTAATATATAAAATATCTGTTGATGACTTATTCTACTTGCTCACTCCATTACTATTCTCCAGATGCGCTAGAATGTCATTATTGGCAAGCATATGACAATGTTTACTTCTTTTCAGAAAGGCTGGAACCTCCAGTATTTTGAGTTTTCCTCCCAGGTAGACTTCCAGTGATGGCTTAAGCACAGGAGCAGACAAAGCAGAACTGGTTTTACTTAGATATTCCACGTGTTTTTCCTTCATACATTGTTAGTAACAAAGCTGATAGGTAGGAATATTCCTGTATTGAATATGTAAGTCTTGTAAAAGCTTGGCTATTTAGTATACTATAGCATGGTATTACCTAATTTGTTTTAGTTAACAGTCTGAACTATCAGTCAACATTCAGGTAACTCCTTAGGACAAACTTCTCTCAGCAACCAGAAATTTTGCATGTGCCAATGATGGACATCAGTCCTCTGAAAATATGGCAAGAGGAGCCTTTGTGAACACTCATACTTTTGAGTGGGAATGAGTGAGCTTTCTCCAAATGCAAAAGCCAAAACCAAGACTGAAATACATTCATTTCCTACATGTGCATACTGCCTCTCAGCTGGTGTCTGAATAAAATAAATAAAATAAAAAAACCTGCTTTCTCCTGATACACTGTACGATAGGATAGCTTTTCAAATTAATAACATAAGCTTTTCAACGCAGGCCTGCTGTCCACTACGTGCATTTACACAGAGTAACTGCACCTCAATGATTATGCATTGTTCCCCAAATCTGCAGTTGGGTTTGTATGGGAGGCCCTTCCCTACTAATGCTTACTGAAGGGTCTCACAGAGACTCTGTCCATGTCCCTTCTCATGCACACTTGACTGCAAGATTGTGGCTCATGTTATAAGAATGGGAATTCACTTATAAGTGGGCCAGCTGCCTTCTTGGATCCACTCCCAGTGAACTGAGTCAGCTCAATGCTAGTAAGTGGTATTCCCATTGCGAGAGCCCTTGCTGAATCACTGCTCACGACAGGGACAACATACACAGAACCAGAAGGCAATAAGGAATTTATCTTTTTAAGTCCTACTTCACAGAGTTAGATCCAAAAAGATAAATGCTGCTGAATTTGGTATTAGGTATTAAAGTTGTGATAGCGTAACCTTCATGCAGGTCTGCATACATAAATGTACACACAACACCTTATGACAAATAGAAATACACTTCTCTTGCAATAAAACTGCTTGTAGCGTTTTGTTTTATGCTTCATTTCCTCTGGGGTGTCCTTCACAGTCCATTATTTGTAAGGAAAATACTTTTCTGTGGGGCACACGGTCACCAGTAAAGTACACCAAATCCCTCATCCTCTGTCTCAATGCAGAGGATCATCTGTACGCAAGGCAGCAGGACAATAAAAATGAGATTCACCATTCAGTCACATAACAGTGCTACAAGACCAAAACGATTTTCCAATGCTGCAATTTTAAATCAATCCTTTTTCAGTGCTAACATGAACTTCAGTGCCAGGAATGGAAGTTAATATTTTGTTCCTTTACATTTCCAACTGCAATAGGAAACCTCACAGTAAACTTCTGCTTATGCCGTAAAATCTAATTCTGCCCAACAGGCTGTCCTGCTTCCCTGAGATTAAATGCTTCTGCAATGAGGGAAGGGAATAAAGCATTTAATTAGTAGCCAAGGTTATGATTCACAGTTGTTTGATCTCTTTTGCAAACTGGTAACAAATGCTTCAGTAAATTGAGAGCTTAAACATTAACTGGCAATATTTGTTTGTTCAGCCACTCGTGACATCTCTAAATTCTACTTACAAAATGACTGCCTGCAATCTGGAGGGACATACAGAGTCATTGTATGTAGCGAAATAGCTACACAATGCATTATTATCCTCCAAGCAAGATCTTCATGAAGACTGCTTTATGTTACTGAATTTTAAAGGAGCGTGGAGGGAAATTACATCATCTGAGAGTGCTTCTAGGCACAGGGGCAGCACACTTTCATGGTTCACGATCCACGGAGAAAGCAGGGGACATCCTCTGGAGAATTACTGCTGCACAGAACACATTTCCAATGGCAGTGCCAGGTGCATGTCACCTCCTTGTTCATGCTACAGCTGGGCCATCAGGAAGAACACTACTGTTCAAACGTTTAACCATAAGCCATAAGGCCAGAAACATCCACTGTCCTGTCTCGGACCAAGACCAACTGCTCCTTGTACACAGCTTACTGCACAGCCACTAACTGCCAATAGCTTTCACTGGCTGCCCATGAACTTCTGTTCAACATAAATATGACGTCAAAATAATCTTCAACACAGCATATACTACCCAACACTTCTAAAGGACTTTAAAAATTAATGAATAGGACTGCCAATGAAGCAAGAAAATTGTCAGAAGCCATAGCAATTATCTAGAAGTATTGCAAAAAATATTACAACTAAACAAAAACAGAAAGTCATCCTGGTAGTAGCAGGGTTGACAACTTCATACAAGCCCTAAATTATTCCTATTCTGACACTTAGAAACTAGGTTTGTTTTTTTCTGTGTACTGAAAAAGTAACCTGCTGCTGATGTGGTCATTCTGTGAAGTGTAAGAAATGAGGACAAAGGAAAAAACACAACAGGAAACATGCAACAAAAGGCAATGGGTGACTTGAGCATCTGCACTGTAAGAGAAAGCCTGACAGAATAAAATGACTAGAAATCATTAGTTTTTCTGCCTTCTTTTGTTGTTAGGTTACTAACCCTACCACAAACCATTTGGAAGAAACCTGATCACTTCATTAGTCCGTCAGAAATCTGGACTGGAATTTCAAATAATTTGGAAAACAAGCATGCTGAAGAACTTAAGGTACTTTTACAAACATGCTTATTTGGTTGGAAAGTTATATATTTACAAATGCCCCAAACTATTGTAAAAGAGCCATTAGCATTGCAATGTTATTTATTTTTTACAACATATCCAAAACCTCAACACAATCCCAAAGGTATGACTCATTCTACAGTCCTGCATTCACAGACAGCCACAGTGATGACCCTAGACTTCAGCCAGCATCCATCCTCATTGCAGGTTGCTGTCTCAATCCTGCAAAGGGACCTGCAGGGGTTCCCCAGAAGAATGCTTATGTGGCCAACGCTGAGATTCCAAGAATGAATATTTTCTTCCTACAACACCAGCCAGGAAGTAAGCAGTTACACAGTTTGGCTGTTTCACATTTCAAGAAAAATTAAACTTTTTTTAAAATAAGAAGAAGCTTTATAAGATTAATCTCTAAAACGCACGGTTCTTTCATTAAAGAATAAAATAGGAAAAATATTTAGTAATTGGGTATATTTATTGTTCTTACAATGATGCTGAATTTGATATCAAATCCTTAGTAATCCCATTACAAGTTTGGCCCCCTCGTCATCTTAGAAAGGTATTCTAACTATTGATTTAGTGCTAACAGAAATACTGAATCAACAACTCAGAGGAAAAGTGGTGCTAATTTCCCAATTAAAACACTTGTATTTTGTTAGCTTGTAAAACATCTTATTTTCAGGACCATAATACCTGGCACAGACATCCCCGTGTACAAGGGCATCGATACCATCAGAGTTAAAAGGTCAACACTGCTCAGAATGAGTTTAACAAGAAGGAAAACTCAGGAGGAGAGAGCTACAATATCCTTTACAAATACTCTCTTCTCAGTAAACCCAACACTGATTTGAAGTCAAGCTCAGTTTTCAAATATATTTAAATTCTCTGCAGTCTTCTTAAATTTCCAACTAAAGACAGAGCTGAAGCATTAAGAACTATGGCTGCAGTTGGTTGCCTTTAAGTTTTTGGCACTAATCATTATTTAGACTTGAACTTTATCTTTAACACATCAGATTTTAATAATATTTTTTGCATGTGAACTGAAATCTTTTTCCATTCAGGCACTGAAAATTGTTCCTTGTAACAAAATCTGGTGGAAAAGATTCAGAGCAACTACGTTAGGCCATTTCATTAGTGCATTTAAGTCTAACAAAATCTTTCATCATTAGCTCTCTGGGGGCTTTTGGTATAGAATTTGCTGTGACACAAGGTTATTCTTGTCTTTTCACACATTCTGTCATTCCCTACACATTACACTTGATGGGAGCCTCTGTTATTGGGCAACATTTTATATGTGATGAGTTGGAATGGATCAGGTTGCACTGATGTGTGTCTTGCAATAGGAAATGCTTGCTCACCATGCCCAGGAACAAAATCAGAATCACTGATAATTTCAAATAATGTGAGCTACCCAACTTCTTCTTGGATTTGGTACTAGGGCATGATGACTGCTGTTTACTTGTGATGTGCTTCTGCAGCCATCATTCTACGTTTCTCAGGGGCTCCCAAAAAATAACCTTACCCATAGAATGATTCACAAGTAACATATCTTAAGGCCAAATTAGCAAAAGCTGCCCAAAACTGTTAGAAAAGAGCAAGGATACTTGAAGAGCAAACCAATTACAATTGCAAAGCATTATTAAGTGAGCTTCAGCCAAGCTTAGTGTTTATATAAATGCTTCCATAACATTTTCAAATGTATGAATGTGTGTATTTTTAACGGACAAACATTTTTTTAACTAGATTTTGCCTTCTAGGGTTCCCATCTATCTTTGACAGTAAAATTAGAAACTAGTAACAACATACATGAAATTAATTCAGGTATCTCCATAGTGCTTACTCTCCAGGGTATTCATAGGTTTAAATGCAAAAAGGATAAAGAAATAAATGATATCATGCAGAAAACAAGGAGAATCACAAATAGCAGGTACAACACGTTTCAAACTTCTTTGGTCTTATAGGAAAAGGCATTCTGAGCAGGTAACCCAGTTACGACAGATCCAGTGCCTCTTATCATGCTTGCCAGTTGCTCATGAACAGATACGATTCCATTTGTTCATCTAAGCACTGAATAATTCAAACTTAGCAGCAAATGATTTCTACAAGGAATTTCGCATTAATAATTTAGAGAACAGGCTGTTTCAAGTGTCAAATTTTAAAAATGTGAGCTGCTTGACTTAAATGTACGTGTCTCCTAATATAATTGCTGGTTCCTACTGAGGGGAATGTCAAGACTGACTTCACAAAGGAGATTCTCAGTGACTGTAAATGTATAAATTGTTCTTCAAGAATACTGTACAACATCAAATCCTCTCTCTTGGTACACATTTCAGGCAGTAGATATTTTGGTTATTGAACATGAACATAGCCCCAGGGGAATTAACTGAATCTGAATTAACATTTCTAAGTTCCTCCCTTATACTGTATTCTCTGACTGTATTTGTGATTGGTCTTTGTTGCTGTGTTTCAATTTAAAATATGTCAGTGAAAGGCACATGCTGACTTTAGCAATGGAAGGCCTGGGAGGTGGCTGCCCAGAGGCAATGGGGAAATAGGAGAACGGGCGTTGTATGGAAAGGGGAGAACAAGTTGAAATGACTTGACCTGTATAAGGTACAAATGGTAATCTGAGACAGAGTGTGTCTGCAAAATACAGCTAATCAGTCTGGGCCTTTACAATATGCTCGTATCGAGGCAATCTAAAATGTGTTCTTAAATGTATGCCTGAAAAGGGAAAGAATCTTTGCTTTCCTGACCCAGAATTAACAGGAGTTACAAATGCCATGTGATCAGCAAGCAATGGCACATAGCATAGATGTTTTGGGATGTTGTTTTTCTCCTAGGGACCATCAGTCTCCCAAGGAGTTTGGCTTCATAACTCATCCAGAGTATAAACACCCTAATATCTACACTGCTGCACAAAGACTCTATTGCTGTAACTCCAAGAGGAACATTTCACAACTGAATTTTCAAGAATGGTTTTCTGCAAAGCGTTCATGTTATACTGGAAGAGTGGACATGGAATAAGAAAGATAGCACACCAAGAGCGCTGACACCATAGCCAATCTTCAGTCATTCCTCTACTCTTTAGCATGCTCAACAAACAAAAAACTCATTCCCAGCTACAGGAGAGGACTCAATAGCTGAACAGCACAGGATTTTGGCTGTAATTTCTTCAACTTCTTTTTTGTGAAATGGTCCAATACACAGTATTTCTAGAGCCAAGACAACTAGCTTTGGCTAGAATAAAGAAGATCTTCAGGAATTTTTTTTTTCAGGAATAATGCTATGCAAGGATGATCAGACATAGCATCAGAGAGTTCATATGTGTTCTGCCAACTATATTAGCTAAGAAAATAAACCTTAGTATAGAAGTTTGTGTTCAAATCAGGTAAAAGTATGATATCTTTTGTACATCCTAAGCAGTTCCGATTGTTCATTTTCATTATTCTATTTTTCCTTATGACTTCTGTCAGGCTATGAAGAACTGCACAAAGGACATGGGAAAAAAAAAAAAAAAAAAAAGGAAAATAAAATGATATTTGAAAGGGACTGAAATAATCTGTTTCAAAATGGACAAATATAAAATCCCGTTTCCATTTTGCCAGAATTGTGTGTTATGTCCTTAATTTGGTGAATTCCCCACTATCTACTCGCAGTGAACATTTAGTTAGCTCTTCAATAGCTGCATCTTGCTGAGTCAGAACCTGAGGATTTTTTTTTTAACTTGGTTTCAAGGCAAAAAAATGTGAAAGTAACTAGACACAAATGATATCACAGATGAATAAATAATGATGTACGGTGTTCCAGACATATTCTGACAAATTAAACTCCTTTTCTAAAGAAGCTGAATGTAGAACACAGTAGAGTTGGAGGGCACGAGGAAAGTCACAAACATTATTTTGCAGCATCTAGTTAATAGCATCATTTTCCAGATAAAAAATATTTTTTGCAGAGCTTGTCATTCATGGCCCTAAATTATAGAAGGACTTAAATGGCTAAAATCAGCAATGCTGGGAAGAAATAATATTGCTTATGGTTGCCTATCTCCCTACTGTTGACCTATTAAATTTACAATAACCTTTGGATATTAAACTCATTTCTGTTACAGAGCTTCATTATGCCAACAAGTTGTTAACACTACAAGGTAGCTCTTTGTTGCATTCATCCTAGGGAGCTGCCAGACCACTGCAAACTCAAGCCTGAGTCTGGCTTTTCTCCTTAGCTTGAATTGCATTGCTCAGGAGACACGTCAGGTACAAGGCAGAATGTGAGATGTAACGCCACCAAACTTATGATCAAGACTCATGACATCTCAATTATTTTTTCCCACTTTATGTAGCACTTTAACATACTATCGATGATCTCTAAGGTCTTTTCCAACCTTAGTGATTCTATGATTCTATGATTCTATGATTCTATGATTTATGTTTTACCATCATCAGGTAATGCTACTACTAACAACATCCTATTTAGCCTTCGGTTCTGAGACAAAAGGATCGGCTTTTATTAGACCAACTCCTGAAGTAACTCAAGAGGAATCTGTGGAAGGTCAAAGCAACATTGCCTTTCTACTCACTTAACCTAGCATGACGACTTCAGGCAGAACCTTCTTCACTTTCTTTCTTCATCTCAGAAATATGCACATTTTAAAATACTTTTAAATAGCAATTAGAGACAAAATGATTGTGTGTTTTCTTTCGTCATAAATCCAACGACAGGCAAGAGGTTAGATTCAGTTACACACTTTTGCAGCTTCATGCTATTCTAGTAAGACCAAGTAGCTAAACCTACAGAGCATCTCTGCTGTTCAAAACAAGTGAAAGCAATTACACCGTTCTGACAGACTAAATAAAGCAGCTCTCCTATTGTAGAGACAGGAATTACAATGGGAAAAACATCTGAAAGACAACCAGCTATAATAGTAATACTTACACTATCAAAATCAGTGATAAGAATATTTCAGAAATCCCTAACATTGTCCATGTTGTTCTCTATGAGAGATAACTGGTAAATTTTCCTGCCATATAATAATGAAAAAGAGAAGATAAATGTCACCTCTGCAAAGCCCTTTGTAAGCACTATATTAACTTAAAAATATATGAGGCCAAATTCTGCACTGATTTACGCCATGGTCCATCAGAAGTAGATGCAATGACTGCTCGGTCATCACAGCTTTTGGCCTGCCATCTCTGCAGGGGCTCTGGATATAACTTACATGGAATGATATCAGTGTCTGCCTACAACTGCACTTTTCAGTGGGCGTATCCTCCCAAAGCAAAATGATAGAAAATTATAAACTCGAGGGTGTTGCTATAGTCTGTGCAAGCCACTCTGAGAAGAGCTGTTAAAATCTTGCATGGATACAGGACAAGAGGACCTCACTTTCTATGTCAGCGACATCACATTGGAAAAAAATAAGTTATAAATGTGGCTCAAAACTGCTATTTTTGCAACTGGAAGCATACTCAAAGATTTGTTGTTTTACAATGGTGGAGAAACACATGGGATTTCAACTTGCAGAGAACAGCCTTTTCCTATAAATCACAGAGAGTAATCTGAAACCTTGAAACAGCACAGAGGCTCACATTTATGGATTTAAAACAGATGAAGAGCAAGTATGCTCTTAACCCTTTCCCCATATTTTTTTCCAAGCCCAAAACAAATATGCAAGAACTGAACAGAAATTAACTGGGTAAAAATCATGATTAATAAAATTCTGAGAACACCTAGAACTGCAGCTCTTTGACTGACTTCCCCAAAAATACAAGCAAGGAATTGTCCTAAAGCAAAGCACTGTAAAACACTGAGAGCATAATCCACTATTCGGACTGTTCTTTCATCAACTTTTATTTAAGCAGTTTATCTTGTTGAGATTAGGATCTCTCTTACAGAGCAAGATCTGGCAAACACAGACCCTTGGTTTTGAATGTCAGGCTATATTTCACTGGGAAAGGAGTACCGAGCAGCCTGTCGTCTCAATGTAAGGTTATAAACTACTTCATCAGGCAATAGGAGAACTAACACATTAGCAATAGTTCCTCTTCAGAAATATGTAAGAGCATGAAGATACTCCAAATATGGTTTACTATTGTCTTTTAAGATATAAAACCTATCATTTTAGCCTCACTGGTTGGAAAATAAATAAATAAATAAATAAATAAATAAAATAGTGCATAGCCTCTTCCAGCTGGAATCTGAAGATACAGCCTTTTTCTGAGCTGGAATATTGACATTGCCAAGAGGCATTAGTCTATACCTTGCCAGGGTCAGAGTTACAGTCCTTCCAGAAATTCACTCACAAATGCAACATAATGGTATGATTAAATACAGAAATGAGCCAGGATTGAAATAAAATATGATGGTGTGTGGTGTTAAATCTCTACACCAGAGTAATGTCTTAGTGGAAATCATAAACCAACCAACCCTGGACAGTTGAAAGGAGAACAGAAAGGATCATTTTAAGCCTACTACAACATCACTCATCTGCACACACAATATTTGCCCATGGAAATCCAGACTCTGTCCCTTTACTGGCTCTAGCTCAGCAAAGCGGCACTCGAGTCCATGCCTCCTGATGAAAAGCCAGAGTGGAAGGTGTTGCTGTACTTAAGTGAAAAGACTGCAGTTCAAATGAAAAATGTCTCAAAAGTGGAAAACATGAGTACTTGAATAATTTTCAACTAGGAAGTTACCTAAGCACACTAGAAAAATGCAGCATGAAAATGAATTCAACCTTAGCTACTGGGCATGTTGTGAGAGCACCCTCAGCGCTCAGCAATGATTGAAGTTTTGGGCCACAGTCATTAGGGAGAGTCCTTCTAGAATAACTTGATAAAACTCTGCTCCGTAATTGTACTTGTAAAGAAAGATTTGGAGAAGAAAGACAGACTAAATGAGAACTACTGCCATTAGTAAAATTCTCTCTTACAACCAATATGATACGTCAAATCACATGTTGGCAAATTTCAATGGCCATAAAACTCACTGCAATTTTATTTTATTTTTTTTTAAATCATTTCAAACAGGATACTGAACATTTAGCAAACCTATACTTTGTGGAAAAATTAGGATTATAACCTCAACCATTCTACTTATTGTCGCTACAAATTATAAAGCCAGGGCCTGATTTCAAACCTCCTTGCTCCCCTTTAATACTGCAGATGCTCAGATCCAGATGTCATCCTTGTCTCTTGTGAACTCAAGATTATGTTTGTATTCAGGCACCTACAGATGTCCTCAAAGGGATTTCTATAGATGTTTATCAGCCAATCTAAATAGGTAGGGATATACAGTTCTGAAAAATCTCGTAAGGTACCTAAATAATTATCACAGTCTAACCTATTCCATTGCCTAATGAACCACTGTTTAATGAACATCCGTGCAAAACTTGCTGCCTAAATGTACAAAGCCACTTTGCAGCCCCTATCTCACCAAGGCTGATGTATGTGACACGATACACGAGTAGCCTTACTAAAGTCAAGGGAAAAATGTGTGCCTGAACCCACACACTTGCTTTGCATATGAAGAAACAAACTTAAAAAACATGCACACAGATGAAAAATTTCATGACAGAAAATATAGATTATATATTGAGCAGAATTCTAGATATATACTTAATAAGTGGATTCATATTTTTTTGTGTGGAAAATGTGACCTGAAACATACGAGTTTTCCTACTCAAAGTAATACTTACAGAATATGCTGTGTTACTACTATTGTAAAGAGACAGAGGAAGTTTTACGAGCTGATATGCCGGAGACAGAAACTGGCTGGGAATAACTACTCTGGTATGTGAGCTCTATTTCTCTCTGTGGCTTCAAAGCACAAGCTCAGCTCAACAATGTACTTTTTGGCTGAGAAATTATTCTCTAGTAAGTTAGATATAGAAAATATATATTTTAATTATTTTCTCTTCTTCATCTTCTTTTCCACTCACCTCAGAAATGGTTAACAAGTCAGCATAATTTAATTTCTGTTGCAGTAAAAAAAAAAAAAGTTGCTTAATACTCCTATCTCCTTGTGTAAATACATGATATATTTACAAAATGATTTACAGTCAAGTACTTTGTGAAAACTACCCATCCACTTCATAACTTCACAATTTCACAACATGCATTTCTGCAAAGAAACTTCCCTCAAGAAAGGCTGAGCATCAGCTCAATTATGCTTAATGTGGCTGAATCTTTTGATCTTAGACAGTTCTAGTGGTCTCTATTTATTCTAGAAATACTTTTTCTAATGGTATTGATGCAGTTGACGAATTCAATATTCGAAGAACTAAAATAGCAATGCATTTTTCTTGTCAGTATCAGCAGAAGGGCAGAGAGCTGACTGGAAATGAAAACTAAGCTATCTACTGCCATCCAGGGTGGACAACACTCAAAGGAATAGACTATGAGTGGAATTGAGGGAGCTTTCCATTGCCACCAATTGTGCTATACCTGCTCTCAGAATCAGGAAATTGCCACATTACACTTAGCATCTTACATCAGACCGAAAAACACATGGAAAATACTAGCTAAGAATGCACAGAAAGAGATCCAGTTTGGCATTAAAATGATCACAATCATTTACTCTTTTGAGGTGCAAGATCATAGAATCATGGAATGGTTTGTGTTGGAAGGGACCTTTAAGACCATCTAGTTCCAACTCCCCTCCTGCAGGCAGGGATGTCTCCCACTAGACCGGGTTGACCTAAGCCCCATCCAGCCTGGCCCTGAATGCTTCCAAGTAAGGGGCATCCACAGCCTCTCTGGGCAACCTGTTCCAGTGCCTCATCATCCTCACAGCAAAGAATTTCTTCCTAATATCTAGTCTACATCTACACTCTTCCAATTTAAAGCCATTTTCCCTCATCCTGTCACTACATGCTGGTATAAAAAGCCCTTCCCCAGCCTTCCTGTAGGCCCCCTCAAGTACTGGAGGGCTGCTATAAGGTCCCGCCAGAGTCTTCTCCAGGCTGAAGAGCCGCAGCCTGTCAAGATAAGGCACACATACACAACTCATGATGAGTTTCAAGTGTCTCACTTGCAGGAGGGAATCAAATAGAGAATTTCAGCCCCTAGCAGTTCATTGCATCTTTTAAACTGTATAAATTCCTAAAGATGCATTCAGACTACTAAACTCAAAATACTGAGGCAAATCCTACTAATGACGCATCTGCCTCAGAGTTTCCTTATACCTTTAAAATGCTGGTCTTTAATTCAAACAGAACAATTTCACTTAATCTCAGACCAAATCAGAAACAAATAGACTTCTTATTTAGAAAGGTTTAAATATCTTTTCTTCACGCCATTTTTTTTTCTGTTGTCAAACCAAGGCCTAATCCACCAATGATGAAATGCCACAATAAAGAACATAACCACAGATTTTTCATCCTGAATTAGAGGCAGGGAGGGGAAATAATTAAAAAAAAAAAAAAAAAGAGTTAAAAAATAAACATAAACTCTTCTGCCACAAGACATTTATAACCCACTTTGAAAACTGAGGAGATTTGGATGAGTGTGAGATACTTCATGTAGTGCAAAATCATTCATCAGTAGCACCATCTTCTCAATTCTAACTGTAAATTAGCTTTATTTTCTTCCTTGTTTCTGTGTACATATATATAATATATGTATATCTCTTTTCTTGATTATTGCTAGCATGGCTACTACTGGACAATAGGTTTAGTTCATGTTTTTCAGCTAAGGTAAATATTAAAGCAGACATCTTGAAGAGAAAAAGAAATGCAATACAAAATGGAGGGGAAGTTGTATGCTCAAATAAGGTCTGGCTCTTTCAACTTTGTTGTTTTTCACAGTGATTTTATACACAAGAGCAATATATAAATGTCTTAAAAACATACAAGCAGACTTTAACCAAAAGGCCCAGAAGGCAGAAGTCCAGGCATTCTGTTCAGTCACTGGAAAGCAACTGGCTTTTCCAGGGGTAATTCAGGGAATTTTAGTGAGATAACTAAAACTAATTGTAGGAACCCACTAAAACAAAAACTCTGCACCCTTTATATCATTATTCACATGTTGCTCAAAAAATAGGAAAGTCATAAATTAAAACACATGGATTATATAAAAATGTACAGTTATTTTGTTTTTCTAGCGTAGCCTTACTTAAATAGGTAACTGACGATGAAGACTCAACATGAGAACTTTTGACTTGAAAATGTTATTTTTTTCTGATTTCAATAACAGCGTTTTCTCATGACTTTAAACAATTTACAATGGCAACTATTTATGTATGTTTTTTGTTTTTTTTTTTTTAATTAAAACTAGGTGCTTAGAGAAGATTAAAAATTCTTGGAAGCTCAGGAAAGACATCCAACATGGATGCACTGAATGAATTATCAACTTTCAGAGAAAAAGAATGCCAAGAACAGCATTTATGTTCTTTTTCCTCACACATTCTGAAGGGAGGTTTTCAACTATGAATTCACACCAGCTCTTGAAGAGAGCATAAAAGGCAGAGGTGATACACAAGTATATGCTCTAAAACTCTGATCTTCTTCCCTTGAAAAAGGGCTGTTCTTTCAGAAAGGTTAGCACAGATCCATGGTAGGGTAAAATCTTGGCCTACTGAAGTCAATAAAAGTTTTGCTGCTGATATCAGCAAGTTGGAATTTCTTCTGTTACCTTTCGAAATCTGGAAGGCTGCCTGAACATCTGCAAAGGTTGGCTCTAATAAGTTAAAGTGCAGTTTCTTAGAAATATTCAGGTTTGCTGCTGAAGGTAATTTAATCCTATTACAAATCCCTCAAAAATTAGGTGTTCATTAGACATTGCTGTGTCTGACTTATTTGATAGGTTTTTTGAGTTCTCTCATTTGGGAAAACAAAATTGAAGACTTCCTTGCTTCACATGAACATTTTTTCCAGAACACTGTCAAAACACTGTATATTAAATAATTTGTCCAAGGCTATACAGGAAGTCTGTGGCAAAACCAAAAACTGAGTACCAAAAAATTATCTGAATGTCTTCATTATTATTATTATTATTATTATTATTGGAACATCGGTTAAGAACTGTGAATTCTCATACTGCTATAGCATGTGAGAATCAGACACATGGGGTGCTCAAAATGGTGGGACATCTTTCTTCCTTAAAAAACAAACAAACAAAAAAAAACAACCAACACAATTTCCACCATTTAAAGTGCTGGGCAATTTCAGTCTTTTCTTTCAATTACTTCTTCATGTGAAATTACAAATCACTTGTCTTCAGGAACTGGGTCTTAAAACAATTTAAAAACAAAAAAAAACAACAACAAAAGGCATGGTAACATTTGCCATAAAAAGGCATGAGATCTAACCCAAGTTGATTAAAAAGCAGGTCCCAAAATATTTCTTTGCTACGAATTAAGCAATGGCTGAAAAAAAGCAGGATTAAAGCTGGAGGTTGCTGCATACTGAGACCCTCACTGCTCTCTCCATTAAAACATAGCTCATGCGTGTTATTTTGAATGTTTAACTTCTGCTCCTTTGGTCTGTTTTGTTACATAAATAGGTTATTCAAATTTCCAATTGAGATGCACACATGAAAGCTTGATGCATTTGAATGAGTATCTCCAGGAGTCAGAAATGAAAGCCATTCTAATTTATCTAAAAAGATCCTAATCTTGCAGCTATAATTTCATTTTGCTATGAATATATGAATACTTCCACTGACTGCAGTGGGCAATACCATATACAATCCACAGAACCTGGTAAGTTTTTGCAAGGATAATTGAAAGATTGTTTTAGGGAAAACTGAGAGCATTACACGTTAAACTAACGAACATTCATGTTTGCAGAACTTGTAGTAAGTGAAAGAATGGACTGACCATTGTGTTTAGGTCAGAATCCAACCTCCACAACACAAAACCCCTCAAACTCAACCCACTTGAATGGATTTGAAATCGTCACCTATTTTCTTCTTATTAATTACTGATGTACAAGTATTTAGCCAAGAAGAGTTACATAGTGAAGCTAATACTTACAAATACAGAGAGAAAATGCAAAATACACAAAATCCATACAGTAAGAGTCTCCAGATGAAGAGGCAGTATGAAATGGCGTATTTCTATCTGAGGTGCTTTGTCACCTACTCTCAAACATAAGATTCCTTAGATGAACCTTCTACCCAAAGAAGTGGGGTCTTGCAGTGCCCAAAGATAAAATGTACAGCTCCTCAGGAAGTGCTGCCATAAGTAAAAGCCTCACAATGGAAGCTTTAACACAGTGAAGATAAATAGCAGAGGCAACTCTATATTCTGGTAAAACCTTTGCTCTAAGCTCATTTTCAAAGTGCAGTATGCTGCTAGCAATTTTCAACTACAGTGCCATGCTGTTAAATTTAAGGTGGTTTATCAGAATTATGGCAATCTGACATACTAAAAGATATACATTGTTCTGCTTTGCTGTCTGGTGCCTTCAGCATATTGCTGCCCCTGCTAGGAAAGTGGAATTCAAGCAAGAGAATGCAAGATTTTACTTTTGTCCTGCTTAATTTGGCAAGCAATTTTGTTTCTTGTGAATTTGGTAACATACTACAGCCTTTAGAGAACAGTAATCATTGGAAGTATTAGGAAACAGAAGCTAAGGATTAACCTTGCGTTAAAACTACTGTTGACCTTATACGAGTGATTATTTATTAGTCTGTGAAAATCATGACATAACCTCACAGCTCATATAACCATTCAGGTGTATTATAAAAATAAATACCATCCCTCTCCCACCGCCAGCAGCACTACGCTTGGAATCACTTGCACTTAAATCACTTGAAGCTTTAATGCTGATGTTTAACAGGTCAACACGAATCTGGTATTCAGATGATTGCTAAGATTAAAAGGTAAGTTAATCAGTAAATGTAATAATCATCTCATTATGAAAAAAAAAACTAACCGTCTGCAGAAAAAGAAAGACTTCAGTCATCTTTGTAGTTAGGATGACTGAGGAATTTTGCTTAGAATATATAGAGTTAAAAAGCAACTACTTGGTTGTACTCTGTTGTTTGTGCAGCACCAAATTTAAATCCAGGAGAGATTATGAGAAAATTTGCTGCAGGCTGTCAGACCTCATTAAGTTAATGGAACTGGTAAATTGGCTCATTTCCAGCACATTGTAGAAAGAAAAGAGCTTTCAGCTCAAGAGTGAAGGAGATCTAGTTTCGGTTTGGCAGCTAAAGGAGATTATTAGCTATAAATAACGGCTGCAGTGAGATGACTTATATGGGATTGCTTGACCAAAATGAAGAGGAGACAAAAAATAAAAATAAACATTATGGAAGGAGTCAATTTCTTTGTTGGACAAAAGCTAGAACAGCTTTGGAGATCTTCTCATTTTTAAAGCCTTACTATTTCCAAAATCCTCTAAAAGTCTTCATAACAAGCTCATCTCTAAAGTTATTAAAAAAGCGAAAGTACTTCTCTTTGCTCAGTCTTCAAATATCTTGAAAAGAGGCTAGGAAATAAACAGTTCAGCACAAGGTGGTGATGTGATGTAACACTTGATCTGAAATACCATGAAGGGATCTTGGAGCCCCAGCAGGGGACCACTAACCATGTTGGGCAGGGAAAATAGGCCAATAGGCTTGGGAAATCCTTAACTTTATTTGTTCAAATATGCTTAGCTGTCTGACTGCTACTACAACTAGAGGTGACCAGATTACCCTTTGAATTGGTGCTGATAAACCCAAACTTGTGCATCGGGTCACTATATATCCAAAAATTAACAGTAGAACATGTGTCTAGATTGCAAACACTTCAAAGTTCTGGGGCTAGTTTAAATAATGAGATGTTTAAAGTTCAAGTTGAGAATTTTAACATCCTCAGGGCTAGAAATTGGATCTACTTATTTATTTATAGTAAGGTGCATCTCCTTTGAAGTCAAATGGGTATTCTTCTTCAGTAGTGAAGTTCCTGAAACAGAGCTATATGAAAACAAGCCTGATTTCTTCTGCATAAAATGAGAACAGGAGTTCTGTTGTTTACTTAATTCATTCTTTCATTGTCTTCTTATTGTTTTTCAGGAACATATTGTAAAGGTGCAGTTTCTGGGTGCATATTTGTAGCTTCTCTACAAAATAGTTGGGGCGTGTGTGTGCGCTTGCACCTGTCACCATACAATCCAGATTAACATCACATATATCACTTGTTGGCATTGCATAGGAGTGACTTCTACTTCCTTGCAACCTGCTCTAAATTAAAGCCAACTACAGAAATCCATATGACCAATTTCCCCAGGCACCCAATCACACTGCACATAGGTAGGAAAACTTCAATATCTGTACATGTCTGCTTTTACTTTAGATTTCCTGGTGAGCAATTGGAGAATTCTGCCAAAAAAAAAAAAAAAAAAAAAAAAAAAAGTAAACATCAGGTTCCTCATTTGTGAATGAAAGCGTTATTGTGCTCTAAAAAGTTCTGCAAAGAAAATCCTACCTCCAACAACAAGCAAGGGTAAATGTGCACAAATAAATAAAGAAATAAATGAGGGCTGCTCCAAAAGTAATGTTTCCTATGATGTTATGTTGGCTTACTACACCAGAGGCAGATGTTAGTGGTATTGCAGTAGAGGTTGAGCCTTCCTCCCAACATTCCATTTTGTTTCATGTGACAGATGGCAGCAGAGAGGAAATCTGATAAAATGGCATCTGATGTGAAAGTGTGAATGGAGCAAAGGTGTGGAATTGAATTCCTCCATGAGGTAAAAATGACCCCCACTGACATTCACTGACACCTGCTGAATTTTTGTGTCAACCAGTCAGTGGATGTGAACACAGTCAGGTGGTGGCTGGAACATCTCAGTAGTAGGGTCAGCAGCAGTGGGTCACTTCTGCTGGTGCTGATTTTTATGAGTGCAGCATGCAGGCTCTTGTTCATCACCAATGAAAATGCATAACTAATGGTGGTGATTAAGTTGAATAATAGTTTTGGGTTTTTTTTTGTAGCTGAGAATTTGCTCTATCAAGCAGCGATACTGTGCTTTTTGTATCTGCTGTAGTTAACACGGAAATAAACGGGAGGCACTACTTTCGGAGCAACCCATTTATGCAGCTCTTTCACCAGAGATCTGGAAGAGGAGGAGATCAGATCAAAGCAACATCAGCCATGCTCTGACGATGAGATGTGAATTCAAAGAGTCAACCATGATGAAAAAACCCTTGCCTCATTGCATCCTTTACATGGAGAGTGGATATCGTGCACCTAACACTACTACTTTAACACAGCACAAAAATCTGAAAGCCCTTTTTGTTTTTAATACTGATCAAGAATAGCTTGCCTCCTGAAGATAATGAAATGCAAAGTGTGAATGTTTCTGGAGGAATACTCAATAGGAAGATTTAGTGTTTAGCTAGACTGAAATATGACAACCATTTACTTACATTAAGCATTCATGTCTAAAGTCCTCTCTACCCTTCAAGAATGCATACATGAAGATCCTACCTAAACAGCTTACCTAAGTGCTTGGTTGAGTAGAAAACAAAATTCATTGTTTCTTTTCTAAACACCTCTCCTGATGGGAGCCACACAAGGCATTTGCAAATAAATAGCTGCTATCACAAAGAGTGAGAATTACGTATCCAAATAAAGCTATTTCTGGATGAAACAGCTTTAACCTTCCCCCCATCTCACACACACACAAAAGAGAGAAGAAAGATTGATCTCAGTTTCAATCTAACATTTAAAATATTTAAGCAACTAAGTGACCCCTCTCCAGGCAAATATAAACAGGGAGCATCTCTTACTCACCTCACCTAACAATGCAAAAAAAATATTTATTGTTGTGTAACTTTTACAAGTATATAACAGGCTTAATTCTCTCCCATCAGAAGATTATGCACTTCGTGTACTAAAGACTTATATCAAACTATTTCTTTAATTTATCTAAGTCACACAAACAGAATCCTGCTCAGCAGACACACCTCAAGAGATCTGAAGCACCAAGTATCTTCTGATAAATTAGATAAAACAGTATGTGACAAGGATCTCCAAATCTAGCAAAGCCTGCAGCCTTGACAACTTCTTTTAACTGGACTTTTGTTATGCTTAGGATTATGTATTAAGGCGTACCTTACAACAAGCCAAACATGTGAACCTTGACAGGAGTGAGGAACATTCATAGAATCACAGAATTGCTCAGGTTGGAAAAGACCTTGAAGATCATCAAGTCCAACCACAATCTAACCATACTACTCTAACAACCCACCCCTAATTCTTATTTCTCATCATAAAGATGTAGCACTGCTTTATATGGCTACTGTGAGGCAGAAAAAGTTGGCAGATATACGAAGCCAGGAGTACCAGATATACGAAGCTCAGGTACAAAAGAAGAATGGCTACTGAGTGACCTGAAAGAAGAGACAGGAGGAAACTGGTGTTGTGATGATCCTTGTGGGATCCAGTTCAGGATTTTCTATGAAATGATGCAGTCCCATCTGAGCACGGGCATGGAGTGGGAGCCAGTGCCCAGACACAAAAATGGTACAGTAGGTAAACAGAGAGAAAGGTAATTGCCAGTTTTTTCAATCAAAGGAAAACAATTCAGAAAGACTTCAGAGCACATGAACAGACTCACTCGATAGAAACCCGATTATAATCTTTGCTGAAACAAATTTAAAACAGTCTGAATAAAATGGCTAATTCTAAGTGCAAGGTATTCCAGAGAAAAATTATGTTCTGAGAACCATAAAATTACTGCTTTGATATGTTCTGTGTTGTGGGTTTTTTTGTTTGTGTGTTTGTTTGTTTGTTTTGTAGCTGAGAATTTCAGTAAACCAAAATTTTCTTACTTGCTAATAGCAACACTGCAGACTGCACTGTATCATCTGTCTTCCTACCTGGACGCATTGACATTCGTTGACCACTTGCCTACTGCAATTAAATTGATTTCCCTAGAGGTTTCACCCACTTCTAGCTTGTTAATCATTCACTTTTCTGTTCTTAACATATTCCAAACAGAACAGAAGCCAGAATTACGTTTGTTATTCATCATCTGGCTTTTGGTGCATATCAAGACTAATACCCAAAAGAAATAGTAAAAGTCCACGTGTTTATCCACTGCTTTATCAGTTAGAAGTATACACTAAATTCTTTTGCTTTAGTATAAAGTCTTCATCAGTCACAATTTGTTAATTAATAGAAAAACAATAGGATACCACAACAATTACCCAACTTAGTGACTCAGAAAACTCCACCTGTCTAGGTAACAAACAGCCGAGTGGTACATGAACACCACTTTCCTTTTAAGATTTCAGTGGTTCAATTTATAATGGAAATAAGATGAATTATTCTGTTAAGGACTTCCTCAAACAACACAGAAAAGTTCTAAAAATCTTATGCATGCTCCTCTCCTCAGAGGAGAAAGCACTGATTTTGCATATCTCAAATTTTAATCTGAAGTTAATCTGGTCACTTCCATACATACATTTCTTGGTGACGTTTAATTTTGTCCATATATTCAAAATATTTACCATCAGTACAGAGTGAAAAAAAAATTTATTATGTACAACTATACACAGCGTAGGTGGGGAAGAGTCATACTACCAAAGAGAAAAGAGAAAAAAATTACAAAAAAAATAACTATAGCCAACACATTTTCAAAGTGCTGCACATATTATATTACAGAAGTCTGAAAATAGTGATGGGTGCTTTTAGAAAAGCTATAAAAGGGAAAGATATTTCCAGGGATTAATTATTAAGAGTATGTTGGTCAAAATAATTCGAATTAAACAGAGAAAAGAAGAGCATACCAAAAATATATACTCTTATAGATATTTCTTAAAAGAAAAAAAAAAAAGAATAAGCAAACTAGCATCGACTGAAAATAATGCCTGCATACACAGGTACAGCACACAGAACGTAAAGGAATCCTACCCTCTAAGTAGAGTCAGACATGTTTGAAGCAGTGTATTATTTAGATTCAAAGACATATATGACAGAATAAAAAGACCTAAATTCCTTTACAGAAATTAACTTTCAGCATTGAAATCAATTTTTTATAACTATTCAGGATTATGAAGAGGTCAATAAACCAATTACTTTGGGCAACGATGCAAAATAAGTACTGGTAAAGTAATTAATGCCCTTTTCATTGTTTCCACATCACAGAGTTTTAATAAATTGGGATTTTGTCACTATCCAGTATTTTCTTTATGAAAAGTTTCTTCCAAATCCATTTTTTTATGGCTCCTTGTTAATACTTTAAAACACCACGCTAATTAGATTTGCATTTCAATGTTAAGTCACAAGGTCTGTTTTCATCTCTGTTCAGACATTCTATTTTCTGATACTCCTAATGAGGGAATACTTTTATTTAAAGGGTTTGATCCTTTAAGGGATTTCTAGTGGCTTATTAATTATGTGAAGAGGATCTTTCCGGAGTTCCCACGTATGTTGCTTAAGCACAGCACAGCAGTGCACGAGATCTCTTATAACCTAGAGTTCATCTTTTTACAGGATCATCCCGTTTCAACACCCACAGCATCCTAATTGTTCCCTTCTCTCATAATATTTTGAGTCATTTAGCGCATTTGAAGGTTTTTTTGCTTTTTTTTTTTTTAATCGCTGCACTAATTAAGCATCTCCAGCAAAGGTAAAGAGAAAAATCAGTGCTATACAGTGTCAACACTTCAGGCTGCTGGCAGAAACTGCTTTTCCCTTATTTCAGCTGAGTCCTGTATCTTCCCCAGGAGCCTCCAATAAATATACTACTGAGTAAGTAAGCTAGTGTCCCAGCCAGCAATCTACCCAAGTATTTTTATAGAGTAACCCACAGAGAAAAGGCTCACATTCTTTAAAATGCAGCTTATCTCTGGCCCATTCATGGACATGAAAATGGGAAAAGACATTTTCAGTAATTCCTTCTGCAACATGAGCTAATGTGAATTTCACTCTGAAAAGGACAGAAGTAAGTAGCTTGAGTGACTGCTTTTGAGAAGGGAATTGAGACAATAGGAGGAGCTCTTTTGCTGGAAACACCGAGTAAAATACAATTTCTCTTCCTGAAAAAAAACAAAGCCCTAGTCTCTTCCAGCAAAACTGCTACTACCAACATACGCAGAGAGAAAATCTAACCAAGGTCACATCAATAACAAGGTTTGGAAATAGTGATATAAATGGAAGAATGAGAAAACTCGTACCAAGCAGGCAAGACAACCCGAGTGCAGAACAACTGGACTTCTCCTAGTTCTTGAAGAAAAAAACAAAGGTCTTTGCCATCCAGGCTTCTCATATGATAAAACACTATGCATGGTTAGATTAGGAGCTGAATCAGCTGTTGCGATTCACCGTACCCCTAAGGCACTCTTATGTCTCAAAAGCAAGTTCAGAAGCAGTCCATCATCTTCAGATGCTGAGATACTACACACTAGCATAAAGGTTATGTTAATATATAGGCAGAGCTGTGATCTGAGCATGTACATCAAGCATTTTTGAAGCCAGCAATAATTACACCCATATCTTAAATGAAATTTTGACCCATGTACATTTCTGGTCTTTTCCTGTTTCTGAGTAGCTTGTAGTGAAGAGGAATAAGGGATAAGAGCCAAACATGCCAAATGCAGCCCGTATCACCACCTCTGCTTCACTCAGTGGTGCATGAAATCATTAGTTTGAAAATCTGGAGCTGGAGGAAGCTTTGAAACTACTTACAACCTTCAATTCCACCTGGGAGATAATTTGCCAAAGGTGCTAAGTGGAGACAGAGCCAAAGTTCTTGGTTCAGCCAACCCAGCTGCATGGCAGGAGCCTCCTGCCAAGAACGTGGAGGTACAGAATTGCAAAGTCAGATATAAGACTGCACAATTCCCACAGCCATACACCCAATTTAAATCTCTGAGCTAATGTTTGTAAAAGGCCTTGAAGATGAAAAGTAGTACGCACAATAAGCCCCGCATAAAATTATTAAAAGCAACACTTCATGAAAAGAGATTAATTATGCTATTACTGTTTGCACATGTGAGTTTTCCATAAAAATAAAAATCTGGGCCCCAGTTCAATCAAGCAGTTTAACATACTTTTAACTTATAAGTACATGAGGAGTCCCATTTAAGTTAGCGAGACCACTTACGCTTAGAAGTTAGGCATGTGCTTTGCTGCTTGGGACTCTGCAATTAGAGACACAAGCAAGAAGAGACAGGAACCTAACATCTCTTCAAGCACCTCAGCCTCACACAGAGACTGTTCTTATCTCAGGGGAGCTAAACTATACAAATGCCAGATTTCTGTCATACAAGCCCACCACATGGAGTGTGCAAGAATGTTCTGATGCAGTCCCAGAAGTAGGCATCTACCTGCTAGACAGATTCTCAGGCAGACCTCTCCAAAGGTGTCCAGGTTTCAGGAAACAACTACTGGGTGAAATCTTGAATAGATCTTGGCTTTGAAAAGGTAGTATCAATTCCTTTACACCTGACAGATATTTAAAGCACTCACCTGGAAAGAGTAACACCAAATTCCCCTTCTCCTTTTCTCAAGTTTCCACAGTAAGTTGAATGGAGATGACCCCCGTTCTACAACTGCCCATAAAGATTTTAACCACTGCATTGAGTTTAAAAGGTGCCTGCATTAATTGCTTTCAGATACAGAGTTATCTTTGAGGGAAAGGGTTAAATACACTTAAAACTCAAAAGAAAAATGAAAAGTGATGAAAAATTGTTGATAAAAGTTCCTTGATTAAAAGATGCTAACATATCTAATATGGGGTGAACACTAGCCTTTAAGAAAATTCTCTTGAAGATATCCTTAGCATTTCCCACAGGAGTTCCCAATTTTTACTCTTCCTTTATTGGATGTCTTTCTATACTTGCTCATGGTCTGGTTAACTCTGTCTGCATTTACTTTACTTGCTTAGATTGAAGATGAAATACAACAACAATCAGAACATCATGGCCCCAGAAGTCTTAAAAAAATAATAATGGCAGAAAGAAGTCAATCCTGTCAGTCAGAGGACCTCATTTTAGAGAGAGAAACTGCGCATTTTTATTAAAAAAATAAGATGTCATTTATTAGGAAACAAGCCGCACTTTGAAAGAAAAAGATCTAGATGAAAAGAATCCTATAAAGCACTTTTTGGTTTTTTTTTGGAATAAAAACAATAGGTCTTCTTTTTTTAAATTACAGACGTTTTATATAGGAGTAAAGTGCTATTTAATGGAAACAAGAATAAAGTAGCAGGAAACTTGTGAATGCTGTACTTAACAGCCATGTAAAACACCTTTTTTACTTGACGTTCTCTTGCATAACAGCCATTGCTAAGCTTTTCTTCCTACGTTTACTAATATCCACTTGCTATTTTCCTCCGATTTGACATTCTCTTACATACACATACGTGTAGATACCCTCCTAGCCAGCTCTGTGAGAACTCTCCATCTGGTCTGCAAACTGTAGAATTTCCTTTCCCATCTATCTCAGAAATATAGTCCCATGACCCACAGGTCACCATCTGCTCAGTTACACTGGCACAATGCCTAGTATGCTTGAGGTAATGCCACCATCCTTTCCTCCAATTGTAAACTCCCAACAAGGCAGACATCTACCAGAGTGTTTGCACACAATGAGGCAGCTCCCAGTGAGATTATAGTTAAGACACCACAGAAATTCCCTTCATCTACAGTAGCCTAGGATGTGGGAATGACCAAAGACACATGCAGTCTCTCTTGATCAAAGGTCATTCTTCAGAACAAAGCAGTCAGCGCTGATGTGTCCAAGATAGCATAATATAACACACACACATAATTGTGTCCAGCATGTGTGGTTCCCCCCCAGTTCCTCTCTTAATGATCTTTGCTTCACTCAGTATTCATTTGCGTACAATCTCCTATTCTCAGGATGCCTTAGAGCAGAACAAATTATACTAAACATAAGCGAAATCAAACAAAGTTTTCATTGAGTACCATTCATAACATTTACAAACAAGCCTCTTATGTTAACTTTCTCAGAAATAATTGGCAGGTTCAATTTTACACAACTTTCTTTTTTTTTAAGGTGTACCTAAGTAACAAAAAAAAGCCAAAAAAACCAACCCTCACAAATCACTCAGATTAAATGAAAACTTAAGACAATTTTTATATTAACATAGTAGATTGAAAAAAATATAATTTCACCATGCTACACATTGCATGTGGGTAAGATACTTTTAGTTTTTTATCTTGCAAGTGTTCTTGCATAGAAAAAAACAAACCATGAATGAATGTTCACCAGTTTCTGCAGAGCCTTTTTTTAAAGTATTCCAGTATTTCAACTTCAGAGTAATTCCAGGGGCTTATGTGAAATTACTGCAGATCTATATACTTACTAACTAATACCCATCAAAAATCAGAATAAAATCTTCTGAACTTGAGATAAATGCTGTGCTTCTGCTTTTGGATCAGCTTCAGCTTACAGCTTCAATAAACGCCTTTTTCCTTGTCAATACGTGCCAGGCTTACACTGAAGAGATATGCCTGTTGATGAAATGAGAAGTGCACTTGCAATTTACTGTTGCACTTCCCTTCTCTGTCCCTCTAGTCAGAAACACACCATGCAGTTTTCACTGTATGCTTATCTTCAGCTCACTAGGTAGCAAGAATTTTGAAACAGCAGTAAGTCAAAAGGCTGCTGGTGGAACAAAACTGAAACAGGCTTTTTTTTCTAAAACATCATGAAATTTGCAGCATGTGCTTCTCCCTGAGCTATCATTTGAGATTCATTACTCAACTACGTCACACTCTGTTCAGGTAACATTATGCTGGCAGAGTCATTTCAGCACCATTATGCTTATTAATCTTCAAGAATGTCAGAGCTAAAAATAAAATTCAAACAGCGTGAGGATCTAGATGGGGTTACAACAGCATTTCCCAAGGGATCAAAATGTCATTACTTCTACTTCTTAGAGGGAATTTCCTTCACAGCCATTAAATCTTTTGAGAGGAGAGGTCAGATACCTGTTTGCATCTGTACAGCTAAGCACATTTATAGGGCTTTGCCAGGCTTCAAGGACTTCAGTCTGAATTCAACCCACACAGCTAAAGTGAGTTTGGGTGAAGATACACATTGAGGGATGGCCAGAAACTCTCTCTTTCTACATGGAGGAAAATGATCTTTTCATCGAAGTAACACGAAAAGTTGAGACCTTCTTAAGCGCTGGTGGTTTAATCAAACACTCATCCACATATTTCACAAGGAAACACCTCTTCCTTGCTAACTGGGACTTGGCCATAGCAAGACATTTATGCCATAGGGTCAGATGTGGCTCCAGGAGGCAGCCCCCAGATTGTGTGGAATGGGGTACAAGGATACCTTGGGTGATCAGTTTCCACATAGAGCACTTTAACGAATTGACTATTTTTGGTAATCCAAATAAATATTCACTTCATTGCTTACGGTTGGACTGGATGATCTTAGAATTCTTTTCCAACCTTGGTGATTCTATGATTTAATGATTTGACTGCCTTAATACACTTAAAATGGTCTAAATTCAGAGTATGTTGGCAGAAGCATAGATTATCAGCTAGAGTGAGAGATAGAATTGTTGAAATTTGTAGGCATGCATTTATGAGCATCATAAAAAACACTAAGAAGTTAGGAATGGCCTTTTTTTCCTGGAAAGCAGCTGTAAGACACTTTACTCCTAGAACGTTTTCCTTGTTACATATTTGGAGTTAACTGCTGATTTTGCCAGTTAAGAAAACATACTACTTCTTAACTTCCAGTAGTGTTTCTGCATGTGACTGGCCTGCATTTTCTCCTCTTTATGCTGATTTGCTAAATCTCCTTCTTAAGTTTAAATTAAGGGGCAGTCACATCATGTGACCGGCTACAACCTTCCTAATCATTCTCTACTACTACTCTACTCTATCACTACTTGATATTCAACATCCACATCTCAGGCAATATGGTAGGAAAACAGTCTGATAGAACCAAGGTCTTCACACAGGCTAAGAAACACCAGAGGATGAACATCTGTGTTGTACAGATAAAGGCATACTGTAAGCACATTAGCTTTAAGCAGCTATTTGCAGCAATTAAGATAGAAAATAATCTTTGAAAAAAAGTCTGATTGCATGAATTGGCTATGAAGAAGTCTCAGAACAGAATTCAAGAAGGAACCACAGATTCTGGAATACAGAGTGGTTCCATGTCACTGTGCCTTTATCTAGAAAGTTTGTTATGGAATTAACTTAGTAAAAGACAGGTGATCATACAGAACTGAAAGACAGCTGAAAGGTGAAATATATTTTTTCCTCTCTCAATGCGTTTGTTTTTTTGCCTTTCTTTTTGCAGTAAAGTTGGGATATAAATGAAACGTATGAGACAAGACTGAATGCTGATTAATGGAAGTGTCTTACATCCACAGCTTCAAGCATGAGCTAAGCTTGGGTAGGAAATGCCAAGTTAAATAGTGGCACAACTCTTGACAAATAACTTGTGACTTGAGCAATCCATAAGGAATCAATAACAAATTAAAACCAGTCAGAAGCCATGAGCTGTATTAACAAATCATTCTTCCCAAAACAAGCCTAATAGTAAATTTCATTTGTCTATCAGGAGATTAGTGCAATGTTTTTGCATTATGCTAAATTACTTTTTAAAGATATCATAAAACTGAAACTGAAAAAGGAGGAGTTAGAAGGCAGCCTTCTAAATTGCTTCATTCTTACTTAATAGGTAAGTGTACTATGTGTACACTCAATGTTTCATTCTTCAAAAACGGTCAGAAAATTGCTGCTTCACTTTTGAAAGGTTTATGCTGCTCAGCTTTCCCAAGGAGATTTCTGGAAAAGATTCCAATGATTTGGGAAAGATTGGAGAATAATGCAATCGTGGATTAGCAGCAGGTGAACCCAGAGCACAGCAGGAAAATGGGCAAAACGTACATAACAGAGTAAATGATTTTGAAATGTTAGTCAATAACTGAAATTTCCATTAAGTGCAAAATTGCTGTGTCCTGTCATGTTATTACACCTAGAGAGAAACAAATTAAGCCTATCCTTCACCTAATTCTACCCCACTAGGACAAAATGTTCTAGCCATGCAGACTTGTGCAACCAGAGATGCAGCCCCCCAAGGCTCAAACCCTCAGCATGAAATTCAGAAATAATTTTCACGGCATACACTGCAAAGTGTGCTGTTATGTAGCTGTTGGCTTCTTCCTCTGACGCTGCCCTCCGTTCTTATTACTGCAGAGAAAATGCTAAATAAGTTTACGCTAAAGAATTTAGTCAGTAGAAAACACTGGCTTTCCAATGCTATTTTTCTTCCCAGTACTGCATTGAAAACTTTCTATAAACAATTTTTCCCACCAATTAACATGTGTCATAAGAGCAGCAGAAAGATCATAAATTATCGTAGCTGTAAGGCTTTCCAGTTTAATTTATTACTGAAAAGTCACGAGTACTGCTCTGCAAATGCCAGCCTGGGAATCTGTAAACCTAGGAAATTCTGAAGTAAACTGGTCATTTTTCCCTGAGGTCAATTAGAAATGACACTGGCAGATTTCTCCATGACCTGGTGAGATTTATAGCTTTCCATGTTAGGGCCACGGTTCAGCCAGGAGATTAAGATCAGAACAGCACCTGGTAAACTGTCATCAGCTAAGACAGGCTGGACCGATGGCTCCGGGCTAAAATGTGCGCAGGAAAAGAGGTCATGTCACGTAGCCTTTGTTTGCACCACGGTAAGGCACATGTGGAAGGTACCCAGGCTAACAAAGGGCTAGCATATGGGCATTGGGCTGTCCCATAGCGGGAACAAAGGCAGCAAATTGGCAAGACATTCTAACATATAAGCTGCCTCAGTAGACATCCACTGCTTGATGAAGCCTCTTGTGACTTGTTGATCTTTTTCTTCATTGCTTTTTCATTATTATTTCCACAACAGCAAGCATTAGCTACAAAACGCCTCACTCACATCATAAAACCTCACAGTTTAGGGTGAAAACTTGATTGCTTTTCTTTGCTGTCACAATCTCACAAGAAAACAAAAAAGGCTGTGTCTTTTTAGCCACTCATAAATATTTTATAATTTAGTAAAAACAGCAGCCAGTTGGCATTAAAGTTCAGGTCGGCAGTAGTCAAAAAGACGAGACAATAAAAGGGAAAGCAACCTTTTGTTTTATAACAAATTCAAGAACAACTTCACCGAGGCGTTGGAAGCTTACAGACTTCCTATTGTATTCCAGCCCTTCTGCAAGCTGCCCATCTCACAGCTCTGATAAATTATGTTTGGAACGGAAAGCTGTTTGGGCTCTGAGCTGGGAATTTGGGTCCACGTCAACTATTCAACAGGGCCATAAAGATGCACAGGTTAGAAAGTGAATGCCATTTTCTCCAGTGAGACTGAAGAGAAGACACCTTGCAAAATGCCATGACCCACAAGAGATGAAGACCAAATTTCAGTTAGATTTATTTCTGTAGTTATCTGTGGATAAACAAAAGCAACTAAAATGGCTTGTTTTTACTTTTATATTATAAAAAATGACAGTGAAGCTAAAGGCTTTGCCTACAGGCAAAGTCCAGAAGGCTGTAAGTGCAATGTCAGCTGCCTGCAGCATTCATACTGAGCAGCTATCCCAGCAGTTTGATTAGACAAATGTGATAGTATTCTGTAACAGATGCAAGTGCAGGGCACTGAGCTTTTCTCACAGTTCATTCACCATCAAGCCCATTCCCTATCTTTACAATGAGCTGTTCAATACGTACTTAAATTGTATTTAGAAAATTACTTTGTCGTTAAAATGTGTTGTTTCTTACTTTGTATTAAACCTCTCCACAGTATTCACAACAATGATGAAACTGAAATGTTTTTGAAAGTTTTGAGGTATAACATCTATGTCTTCCATGAGATCAGAGAAGGAATAATGTCAAATAGCTCTTCTGAAGCAGCTTTCCCCAAGTGACACAGTCCAGAGACTAACTTGTTGGCATTTGTTATTATAATTGACTTTCCATAGCTTTTAACA
Source organism: Tympanuchus pallidicinctus (assembly GCF_026119805.1). Lineage (NCBI taxonomy): Eukaryota > Metazoa > Chordata > Aves > Galliformes > Phasianidae > Tympanuchus > Tympanuchus pallidicinctus. Next base: position 12,710,369 of record NW_026294747.1, read on the forward strand.
AGGCATAACCCTCCGTATATGTTTAACTGGTGCAGATAGATTTTCAAGTCTTATAGCATAAAACAAGTGCGTAGGATGTTATGCATCATCAAGAATGCAGTGGATAATGTTCAGTTATCCACTTCTTTTCTACTTCAATTCCATCCCCCTGGATGCTCTCAACTCCTTTTTGAATGACCCCAGTGTTTTAGTCTTAATAACCTTCACAGCAGTCCATTCCAAACATTTATTACTGCTGGATTAAAAAGTATTGCTCAGCTACATCTGTTCTTAGTTTGCTTTTGTAAAAGTGTTTTTCTTTTTCTTTTTTTTTTTTGTTAATGCAGTGTTTTCAGTGGAAGAAATATACCTAAAAGCTCTTAGTGAAAAAAATTACACAGGCCAATGCATGCAAAAGGGTGTGGCAAGCATGCCTGTGTCAGAAAGCCTAATTAATGGACATTGGCTGATATTAAGAGCTTGTGGGCTTTCTTGCCAGAGAAGTGTCATTTCTGTGGCTGTCCATGACTAAGAAATATACACACACAAAGGAAAAGGTTCATGCTGAGAATCCTACTGCTTGACTTATTTGAGCATGTGAAGAACAAGGTATCTTGGAGCTGTTCAGCTCTTTTTGCCTTTATACATACCACAGACAGACAGCTCTGGCACTACACAGACACAAGGGTGGGTCAGGATCCCACTGCACCTGGGCCTTTGAGCAGCAATGCAGACCATAAGCAACACTGGGGAGCCTGATGGAAATTAAAGTCTCTGAGGTGTGTTAGTAATGCTCTCCTGTGCCGCGACAGCACAGGCTGTGATTTGATACACAGCCAGCTTTGTTCCCACTTGCTCACCCTGTTTGAATGCACAGACTGCACTCCTTGCTGCCCTGGGGCTGGAGAAGTGTCTGACCACTCGAGGAGCCACCTCAGTGCTCTTCTGCTCACAGGCCATCTGCAATTATTTGGATTTTTCAGCACTGAAAAAGCTGTGCCGTGGTAACACATGGGCACTGTCACACATTGACAGATGCTGCAAATTACCTGAATTGGTCCCATCTTCGGCTGCCCTGTGTAAGCTTTAACAGGAAGAGGGGGAAAGGAGGGGGGAAATCCCAAACAAAAACAAAGCTCCTGCTCTAAGAAGCCAGGCAAAGCCAGGAAGAGTCACACACACATTTTCTATCCCATTTCACACATCACAAAATGGCTTCTGCTCTTCTCTGACCTGCTGTTTAAGAATGCTTTTCAATGCTTCGTGGAGAAAAGAAAAAAAAAAAAAAAGGACAGAGTCCCTGCCCACCAAGAAGGAACTTTATGAAATTTCATATCACTCGACAGCAGCAGAAGCAGCAAAGCAAACCGTGCTCCATCTTGCTTCAGTGCCCTTCTGGCACTGCTCTGATTGCAGCGCAGACAGTAAACAGTAGTGTGTTTGTGTGCAAATAGCATTCTCCTGAATGATGTCTGCACCTGTGTAAACTGACATCAATATCTTTTTCTAAAATTCAGTTTATTTAAGGAGTTCACAAGAGACACCTGTTCCTTACACAGGCACAAATGACATTCAGTGATCTGAAAAATAGTAGGGGGGCCGAGAAAGAGGGCAAAAGCCACGTGAAGGGCTCTGTATGCAGGCATGTTTATACCTCCTGGGCCTGTACCAGACAGCTGCTGTTGCTTTAATTGCTGATCCTCCTGGACTAAGCTGCTATTTGCAAAATAAAATACAACTATGCTCAGTTTTAAATACTGAGTGTTCAAATGAATACTGTGAGGAATGGAAGGGCAGAAGCAGTGACCAGCCTAGCCCTTGACACGGTCTCTAAGAACGGCCCCCAGGGCCCTGTAAAACTCTGACATAAAGCCTGAAGCTTACAGTCACGCTGGAGCTGCCATGGAACACAGCGCTTCCCTCTTCACCCCCCAGCAGCTGTCCTGCTTTTTGCTATGGCCTCTTACAGCTGGCAAACTACCTGAGAGAGAGAGAGACAGAGATAGGGCACAGTAAATTGAAGATTCAGCCTCAATAGCAGTCTCAACTGCTCTCTGAGGACACTGCTACCATTCAGGACACCTGCCCCAGATACAATAAAGCAGGAAAAGACTATTTCTACTTTGCAGGGAATGCATGCACAGAAGCTGCTTACTTCCGTTTATTTGACTGAAAGCATTTTAAAGAATGCAGAATTCTCCAAAGAATAGGCAACTCAGATATTTGCAATTGCTAGCCTCCTGCTTTGTTTAACTGAAGTAATAGCTTGGAAAGTGTTAGAAAAGCTTTATATGTTTTTTCAAACTCATTTTTAAGATCTCAGTTTTTCAAATGCAGTAGAGTACAATAAGTACATAAGTAGCGATAATTATCTGTGAGATACTGGGAGGAAGAAAAGGTCTGCATTATCAACAAGTGACAGACTATCAGAAAGATATTTGCCATACCCTGTTACTCTACCCAGACATAGAGCAGGAGGTATTGAGGCTGAACCCCAAGTGAAATGCAATACTTTTAAACAGAGGATTAATGAGACAAGATGACTTGAAATGACTTGACAAGAAATCCGATCTGCTAGTATCCAAACTGAGGGGAAAAAAAAAAAGAAAAAGCTGGGAAGACAAGGTCTTTTGAGGCAGGTCAGGTGGGAAGGACAAAGTCTTCCACATGAATATGATGAACACTGACAGATTAATTCCCACCTCTGCAGAGCTGCTGGCTAAGACAGACCACAGCTGAAGGAGCTGAGTGACTCACCAGCAGAAGAGCTGAAGGAGGTAGGGCAGATGCTCAGGAGCATTACAGCAAGAAAATTAAGTGAAACAGAAACATAGCAAGGTGAAACTAAACAAAAAATGTGTTTAAAAGGAGGAAATCAGTCATTTTGGTGTCACAATTTTGAGAATAAGTACAGTGCACACACTGTAGGTATCGTGTTTGAGGTATCATGAACAGTGTCCAGCCTTCATAATACGCTTGTCAGAATAGTCAAATCTAGAGGAAAAATTGAATTCACACCTTTAGACAAAAACAGCCTTCCTGCCAAAAGAACTGCCTTACTCATTTCAGTGAACTATGTAAATCAGCTATGTGCTGTATCAGGACTGCATTTTCAGAACACAGAAACCTTCTTGCCTCTTTCCTCTATCAACAAATACTCATTGTCAACACTTTGCACTTTTCAAAAATTAATGTAGGCTGTGTCGTCATCTGGAGGTCAGCAGAACACAAGAATATAGCTAGAAGCTTATTCTAAAGACTATCAAATACATTGATTTTTGTGTTCACTCTTTGTTCGCTATCTGCTGCGTCCCTTCTTTAGCAGTAAAAAGCACATCCTGGAGCAAACGTCACTCATATTTGAATGCCGAATTTTGCCTAAGAACAGACTGTCTGAACAGACTGTCCAGAGACATTGCAACCCTCCAATTCTGTGACCTATTCCACCACTTCTCTGGGATGCCAAGCAGACACAGCACGCAGATTTCTGTGAGAGCCAGTTAACATTTTCTGAATAGAGGCCCAAAGCTGCCAAATGTGAATTCTATTGAATTACCTGTAAATAAACTTTCCAGAGGCATACTTTTTATCACCAATTCCTTCTTTCTACCACCATGATTTTCCGATAGAACCCCCAGAAGATTTTTTTCCCTTGACAATTATTTATGTCCATAAAAATAGAATAAAATACAGTAGAAAGGCAATTGTTCCTTATGGAAAGTAACTCCTCATAATTTGTCAATAGGTGCCTGACATACTGAATTACACCACCCTTGTGTATATAGCATCCTTGTGCTATATGAAGTGAAAGCCCTGAAGCAACAATTCATTCACAACTAGTATATTTACGGTAAGATTACAGCACAAAAAAGACTAAGCAGATTAACTGCTTTTTAATCTGGATGTACACTGATGATAACACAGCACTCTTTGCACAGATTCAGCATGCTACAGATGCTCATGGAAACTGAAAATAAAGTTCTCTTCATTGGTCTTGTGCCAAAGACAAGGGTTTGACATTTTTGCTATGATATTCTCTTTTCCTTTTCCTTTCCCTTGCTTTTTCTTTCCCTTTTCTTTTTTTTTTGCTTCTTTTCTAAATGATAAACATGCAGAAATGCCTCAGTTCCATAGAAAGAGACCATCTCCCTCTTGAGGATATTTTAATTATTTGAGATGACAGCCTAAAGAATACCACAATCCTTAGAACTCGTCTTAGCGCTTCACATACAGACCCTTTTGTGCCTTGTCAATTTTAGCACAGTTTATTGAGCAGTTCAATCTAACCCAGATGTTTGCTGACAGAAACTTTACAGGTGATGACAAGATTCCATTAACTCACTGCGCGTGATTTTAGTTAATGCAAGTTTCTGAGAAATCTCATTCTCTGCTCCTGGCCTGTATTCTCATATACTGCTGTGAGAAACTCTTTTACTGAAGCAAAAGAACAATGTTTGCATGAGTTAAACTTATCTACTTACCATATATTTCTTCTCAAAGTGTCAAACAGACAAGTTATATGATGGTTTGTGAAATAAATTGTTAGCCTGACAGACAGACTAGAAATAAAAGCATTTAGTTGCTTAAAGATGCAGACTTTGACAGCTGGTGGGATTTACAAAGGCCACTGTAGCAAGTCAGGCTCCTCAGCTCATGCATGCTGCTCAGTCTTACTGGAGCTGTGCTCATTTCATAGGAAGCACAACCTACACCAGTCTTCGGGAAGGAGAGCTAGAGGTTGAGCAGGCAAAGACATCACACTGTCTCATTATCTTCAACTGTGTGTTCCCTTTCCATCTCCTCCTCCTTGATTCTCTGAAATTTCCTTATCATTGCCATGAGATAGGGCAACATATACCTTGCAATCAAGTAATGATGCTTTGCTTGTTTATGGCACAAGGTCAGACATTTACTAAGGCAAGACCTATTAGATTGTAGTACACAGCAAGGCAAGTTACATCACCAACATGGATGATGGAAATGAACTAAGAAAAGTGAAAGCAGAAGCACTAATTTAAAACTGTCATTTAAACCAGACAGGAATTCTCATTGCATCTTGGAACACTTAAACGCATGGATGACGGTGCAGAAGAGAAGCAACGCTTTCATAATATATTTTTTGTTCTTGCCTTTTCTAAAATGTAGGGTCTGTATCAACTACACATGCACTTCGGCCACAGGGAAAAGAAGCAAAAGAAATGTATCTTCTTAAAGAGCACTGACAAAAAGAAAACCCACAGGAAATTCATGTTGTGGTGAATGTAAATCTGGTATTTAAAGTGATCGCTAGAGCACACCTGATTAATGGGTTAGGTTTAACTGTCACTGAGAATTTCCTTGATTTAACACCATTTTGTTGCACTGCAGTCTACATTTCATTATATTATCTCATGGGTGCCACAATATAAGTCTCGTTTTCTGGACCATTATTCTTTCACATAAAAAGAGAAGTTCTTCAATATACAGTATCTCAGAGAAACAGATTTTCTCATAACTAAATCTTTCACAACCATGTATGTTACTTGGATGTTAGGAAGAGATTGTTTCCAATGCATGGAAAAGGTATTCCAGTCATTGCAAATTTGGTCAGTCAAAGCTGAGAAAAAAACTCTTTTATCCTTTTTTTAAGTCTGATAGCATGTGTAGATTTCTTAAGCCCCAGTTTTGATGGCTGTGTGACTGAGGAAACCCCAGGATTCCATCAGAATTGGTCAACTATAACTATGTTGCTTGTTTGTAATTTGTATTTGAGACTATTGTTTCCCAAATTGGAACTATGTGTAATGTAAATACACCTGAACAGTACAAACACAGCTTGTGAGAAAAAAAGAATAGGAAGCAACAAATTGCATGTGATTGTGGACAAATGCTCGTTCATGAGCATTATTCTGAAGAAAGCCAAGGTAAAGAAGTTAAATTTCAGAAGGAATTAGGGAAATGTCCAGAAGTGATTTCATGGTAAAATTTTACCTTAAATCAAATAAAATTGTTAGTTTTCAACAAAGAATGTGTTCTCCTTTCTCTGCTTTCTCCAGCAGTTTCTGAAAAAAGGAAAAAAAAAATCTACCTTGCTTTGTTCTTAAAAGGCTTAACAAAGTTTTGGGTGAATAATGTTTCAATCAAAATGTTTCTGAATATTTGGAATCTAATTGTTGAGAATGCAGTTGCTCAACATACAAGAATTCACTTGGTAAAGGATACTTCATCTGTCCATTAACAATTTTGCACCTCTTAAGCGGTAAACATAGTGGTCATTTCACAATTCATAACTCACCATGGCTGCCCCCATTTAAATTAAATATATCCCCAAATCCTGCCTCAGGAAATAAGTTGCTAGTTCAGTTAGTTTCTGAACAGCTTAAGTATATCATTAGTATGAAAATGATCCCTTTTTATGAGGTGCTGTTATTTCATAGGATATACTTAATGTTTAGGAATGTGTATATCATATACCAGAATTATGTACAACATATAATGAAGCACGTATAAAATTGCAGTAAGCCCTTACGCAGTTAAAATTCTGACAGACTCCCCTTTATAAACTTCAAAAATTTTAGTAATAAATAATTCCAGGATGAAATCTAAAAATAAAAATAAAAATCAAACGCCAAAAACCCCAAACACTTGGAGGATGTGAGCTATAATCTCTATTTTCTTCATAGAGCAGCAAAGAAATAAATATGCAAACAAAAGACCTGTCCTTATTCTGTTGTAATTTTCTTGCTGGATGGTCAAACAGAGTGCTTTGAAGATCATGACGTTTACAGTTCCTGGGTATAAAAATACAGATAGATAGATATATTTACCATCTGCTATAAATAGAAGCCTGCTTGTTGCTGTGCTTCCTTGAGAGAAGACCTTGTAGGGAAATGTAGCTATAATTCCCTCTTATTCCAAAGGAAATCTTTTCTCACTCTTTAGCTCCGTAGATTAGCAATTTCATTTACAGAAAGTAAGCCTGTGGATATACTTCAGTTAAAATCTGAGGGTGTGTATATAAGATATCACAGTCCCCAGTGCACATGCACTTCAAAATTAGTAGTCTGAAGAGCTATTTGACTAATTGTTATAATTATAATTGAGCAAAAGCAAGATGCTAATTACCTAATGTCAGGCAGTGAAAGATGACGAACGTATAGAAGCTGTCTGCATGCCTATAGGCTTAGGTATTTCTCATTTCCTGGGATCAATGAGCACGTCTGTCACTTTCGAAGATACAGCTCAGCCCACCCTAACCATATCATATAAACAGTTCTATCTTTCAGTGCACAGGCAAGGGTTAATTCAAAAAATCACTGATTACCATAACTGCAAAGCAGATTTTTGTGCTATGACTTACTGAAGCTACTCTATTAAGGGCATTTGCACCAGAAACATAGAAATTGGAAAACAAAACAAAACAAAACCCACATCCAAAACTAAACCACAAACCATCAGCATATCTCTTGCAAAGACCAAGACTACTTATGCTTTAGTACATTGGAGAAATTGTTCATGCCTACGTAAGGATTGCCCCCATACTGCTTCCAGGGTCAGCAATTTGCATGCAACTTACATCAGACCTCAACATGCCTCTGGAAAAACTGCTTTCTCTGCACTTTATCACAAAGTTCAGCAATCAAAGTATTTTTGCCAAGTTACCCAAGTTTTTCAAGTACAGATCACCTCTCAGAGTCAAAGGAAATTTACACTGTTTCAGATAACAACACAGATGCTAAATTTATAGGAAACAGTTTACATAAAACATTGGAACGGGCATTTCAATAACTAACTCCAAGGCTCTGCACCATTCTATGGTAGGACACTGGACAGCAGAATCACGTTGCACTTGTTCATATCTTTTAAGGAGGCAAATTTTCTGTTCCTTACTCAAGCAGAAATGTGCCATCAAGGACAAAGGCAGTTTTTAAGATTCTCAAATAAGAACCATCTTACAGTCCAAGCATGAACACAAAAGCAAGTGGCATGCTTGAAATACTTTGGGGATAAGACCTGGTATGTTGTAAACCATTAGATTATTACTAGAAAGAAAAAAAAAAGTCAAAATTAGAAATATGTCAACATCCCGTCTTATCAAGAATCCCAGTTTAAATTATTAACTCGTTCTTGTGTTATCTGTCATAACATAATCTCCAAGTTTCCAAATACAAATTACCACTTGTCATGCCTTTTTGTACTCTAAATTTCAGAGACTTTAAATGAGGATTGCTAGGTAAATTACTATACACTCAGTTTTATATCAGGTTATATGGGATTGCAAAATTGCTTACAAGATTCAGATTTCCAAATCTACAGCTAGAAATCAGTGTTTTGTTCCAACTGTTTATCTTCTGATTATTGTACTTGCAAACCACTTACCAGTGGGCAAAATCAAGCTGTCTTCAATGCTCTCCACAGCTTTTTTAAGCAGGAAAAAACTAATTTCTCATGTCATCTCATAAAAGGGAAAACATTAACCCTGGTCTAGCTAAGTGAAGAGGAGATCCTGGAAGCAATTAGTCCTTCACAGTCATCATCTTGATGGTATTACCTACAAATTCAGCCAAATCTCAAGCAGTGTAAGAAACCAGAAAGCCCAACAGGTATTTCTCTTTCTAAAGCCCTTAATATTATAAATATTCCTGCAAGTTACATCACTAGTGACTTTCAGCCCTTAAATGCTCACACAGGCCGTATCTCACAAGGACAAGTCCAGACTCTGTGCCAGGATATGAAGCAGAGAATTCTAAAAAAGCAACAGTGGACAGGCTGAAAAGATAGCAAAAAATATCAGCAAAAAAATTGTGCTGTGAAAAACAGCACAAACCAAAACATGCTTTGGATGCCAGCATGTCAACAAAGCCTCGAAGTTTGCATATAATACCACCCTACAAATCTAAAAACAGGTCTAGCATTTCACAATGAAAATTAATGCAGCAAAAATTCAAATCCAGCAACAATGCAAACCAGTCGCATGTTCTGCAGTTTTAAGTGAAATTTGTTTTTCTGGCTACTGGACAAAGCTATTTCTGTATCCAAATGTGAAATCCAATGCTCTGTCACAAAAATTTTCCTGCTCTTTCTGGTTGTGATCTGCAAAGTACCCTGGAAAAGCACCAAAAGCAATGTTTTCCTTCATTGCTGTACTTCGTTATGTTCTCCACTCTGCAATTATTTAGATGGCTGGAAAAAAAAAAAGAGAGAGAGAGAGAGAGAGAGAGAGAAAGAGCAACTGTGAAATGCATTGTGCAACCGCAGATGACTTCATGTTAACCCCTGTTCCTGGGTTCCACCCTCGGGTCAAATGCCTATGAGTCAGTGTCTAGCACAGATGAATGATGTCATCCTCACGCCACCTCTTCAGCAAGAAAACGTGGTGGAGCCTTTCATTGTCTGCTCTTAAGAGACCCTGGGTTACTAAATGAAGTTTCCAAGATAAAATGAATGTGCCTGAGCTTAAAAAGACAGGAAATGAGCACATCACTGCAACGCCTTTGAAATATGTTCTAAGAAAAAGGTAGTGACGGATACACAACAAAAACAACCAACGGGAATTATGTTACAAGTCAGGAAAAAGATTTGCATGGCCTGTTCCCCAAAAGGCAACCTACAAGGGCAATCAAGTATATCACATATCAATTCAAACAAGACAGCCTAGAATGAAATAACAAGGAGGAATGGCTGCCGTCTCTTCTTCAGTGCCCAAGTGATGACCAATCAGATATGCAAGGAATAAGTTGTGTGTATAAACCTTAACATACTGCATCTGAGGGGTTTAAGGACATCATTCCAAACTGGTTTAGTACATTGCAATGTGCAAATAATAATCTTGATTACAGTGCAGTTACTCAGTCATAACATTTTGAGACAAGCATCTTCAGATGCGGAATTGCAAGTAAAACTGTAAACTAATTAATCACTTTTTAAATACAGGAAAGGAGAAAGAAGTGTAAGGGGTAAGGATACCTAAAAATATACTGTAGGAGGAAGAATACATTAAATTCTTCTAACTCAGAAAATATTGAAGGGAACACTAGGTGAAATCTCATGCAACTTGAAAAGTGTTTTACAATGTCCTCCTGGTTTTGAAAGCTCTTCTGCATGTGGGCTGGCATGGCAGCTCCAAAAGTGGAGTTTCACAGGGGAAGGTGGACCGTGTGCAAAATAAAGGCATGAAGGAGAGCCTTCATATCTTGTCTACATAAAGCCTGAGTCACACTACATAAGACTTCAGAAGTACAGATTTAACAGGGTTCTTGTTAAACAGAGCCAAGGTGATGCAGCTGCATGAGGAAATAAACAGCAGCAGCAACTCCTATTTGTTGTAATAGTAGGAGGATGGGAATTCATTTTATTCTAAAAGCAAAAAATTTGTGTTATGTCTAAAAAGTGCTTTTAAATAATGTTATAGGATTGTGTAGGTACTGACTGACTGAAATTTCACTATGAGGCTCTTGCAATCCTAAACATAACTTTGGCTGGGGATAGTTAGGAAGCTTGCTGTCTGTACTAAAATATCTTGTCTACTCTACATTGTGTTTTCTGAAGACAAGCAAACATTAGAATCAGACCAGCACTGAAGTAAACCATCTTTCAGAAAAATTCCAGTAGGAGTGAAATTCTTTCAACTAGGAATATAAAGTATCAGATGCCAATTGACAGTGTTGGCAGCTAATAAATTCGTAGATACATATGTACATAAATGTCCATTCTTATTTATTTTTTCTTTTTTTTCTTTTTTTTTTTTTTTTGTCTAGTTTCCATTTTTTGGCACATAGAAACAATCCTCCTCTTTTGAGCTAGATTCCACTGTAACAATGTCCTTTCTTGGTAGCCCTCCCTTTCACCCCACACCCACAAATCGTGATACAAAGCTGCTCAAAAAATCAATCCAGGCTTGAGAAAATACAAGTCTGTTGTCTTTGTTCCCTCCCCTCCCCCGACAGAACTCTTGTCTCCATTCCTACTACATTTTCCCCTCTCTCAGAAACCCAACCAATAGCTTCAAAGGAGAAAATCCATGCAATCTGCCTGGATTTGAAGCTTTTACTTCCCACAGGTATAGCAATTCTTATCCTTTGTTACCCTATCCACCTCAAGTTGCATCAGGAGAGGTTCAGGTTGGATATTAAGAAAAACTTCTCTAAAGAACGGTCAGGCGTTGGAACACACTGTCCAAGGAGGTGGGGTGAAGTCTTTGAGGTGTTCAAGAAATATGTAGATGTGGCACTGAGGGACGTGGTTTAGTGGTCAATATTGGTGAGAGGTGAACAGTTGGAATGGATGATCTTAAAGGGCTTTTTCAAACTTAAAAATTCTATGAATCAGGAGGTCTGTGACTCTGCGTCTATAGCTCCTGCAGTTGGCTACAGCCTGTCATTTTGACATTTGGTCTGAGTTTCAGTCTCCCATGCCATACTGACAGACTTCCCTCATCAGAGATCAGTATTCTAGATCCTCATTTTCTCATTCCTTGAGCCCATTCCCTTCAGTAAGCCTTGCTAGCTACCAGAACATCTCCTGAATCCTTCTCCAAACGGAAGGCTTCTTCTAGTCCATAATTTCCCTCTTCTCTACAGAGCCTGCTTTAAAAGATGAGCCCTCTAATAAACAGAAAAAGAAGGGCTTACTTTAAAAATGTATAGCTCAGCTTCCGTAGTACAGCAAGTGGCCTCTGCTGAACCCTTAAGGAGCTTGGCATGCATGTTGTACATTAAGAGTAGTATTGTGGAAATTGCACCACATTATTGGTGGTTTAAAGTAACTACTATCACATGAAAAACACTGAGGTTACATACTGCAAATTATTGCTCTAGTCTGAATAACTCAGACCACTTACTTCTCAGTATGTATTTTGATACAGCATCAAGAACCATTTTTCCTCTCTCCCGTGGTTCACTTCTGCATAAAGACAACATCATTGGAGGATTAAGTGCATGGGCTATTTAAGATGTAATTCTGTACTCAGGTCTAATTCTAGTGCGCACGAATTTACGGTGAATGAAAATGATACCATCTTCAAATACTTCTCATGCTGAGGTAGGTGCAGGTTTTGCATCATCCATGTAGTAATTTCATCTTTCCTCCCAAGTCCACAGATAGATTCTTGAAAATCATCTTTGCTAAACTACAGCCAACACCCCGGCTAAGGAAGGAGGGGTTTCAGGCTTGTTTCTTTATTCTTAAAGTGAAGCAGTGTGAACAGAGCATGACAAGTCTGTGCTCTGCTCCATTTAGGAATTCAGTGCTCAAGCAGTCTGACAATCTGCAAACTCTTCTCTGCACAAGCTAAATGGCCTAACAACAAGAACACTCTGTATGCTACAAGGTTTTGACTGTTAGGCTTCCAGAATCATATACTCACATTTGAGAAGAGCAGATGTTCTAGGTTTTTGGAGTGGCGTTGGTGTGCTTTGTCTTTGAGGTGTGTTTGATCTTCTCAAATGATTTTGGTATTGGTAAGAAATCTGGTGCTCCTGGTGCTTTTATCTACAGCAACAGTGCGAAACTAAAAAACACAGTTTGTACATCCTAACTCAAAAAGAAGGAAGTTTTACCCTGTGAAGTCTCAAACCTTAAAGCACTCCTCAGATGACTTACAAAGTACAGCTAGTAGTTCTACCATTCTATTTCTTATTTATTTATTTTTACTGTAAACTGATCTATTTGAGCACTGAAGATGTTAGTGTATGCTTTCAACATAACAGGAAGCCAGAAGTAGTAATACTGGTTCAGAGGCAGACAGGGATGTATAAATAAGACTACTGTTTCTAAGGAGTAAAGCTTAAATATTGTTATATGGTAGTTAAAGTAGAGTATAATAGTCTATTGTTTCTATGAATAGGTTCTCCAAGCACCAATCAACACCTTATCGGTACCATTAATCACTAGGATATCTTCCTCGAGATCAAAGAAACACTTCTGGAGAGTTCAAACTGACTTCAGACTTACTTTCGTGGTAATAACAGATTAGATTTAAACATCAGCAACTGTATCCTTATATAATGAATCTTATTTTGGTAAGTGAACGTTACGGAAGGCTATTTGAAAAGGTTCAGAACGATTTTCTCACAGTACAGTGTAAAAGAAAAAAAAAAAAAGATCTAGCAATCAAAAGTCCAGATTAGACAAAGTATCTTTGGTTCTGTTCTTAACGTTTGGTGTATGGAACCGTAATTCCACTTTTGTATGATAAGATTCATAAAATTGCTTTCATTAACAATATCAGCAGCTTACAACATTATTTTTATCAATATGCCTAGTGTTTTCCTGTTAACGTATTTGTAAATATGTTTTAATCTTCTCTTATTGTTAGCAATGAGTAGGCATTTAGTTCTAAAAGGAGGAGTTTTATTTTGGATCAAACTGGTCTACGAGTCGTCCAAGGCCAAATGCTTCAAAGAAAGAAATCCTTTTTCCAGGCAGTTTTAACAGAACAGTTTGTAAGAGCTAGTAAACTCTGAGGCTCAACAGTTGTCTCCATTTTGGTATTTTTTCAAGTATGAGTGTTTATATTTGTGTGTTTGTTTTAGTATTGATTCCATTCTTCCGTTCTTTTTATTGATAATTTATTTCCAGTTCAGCTAAATGCTCTCCACAGATGCTACAGCCATCCATCCTTCCAAAAGTACAGGTTAACCTTAGAGCAGTGCAGAAGTTGATAACATATTCAATCTTGCTGCAACTTACACTCAAAAATTCTCTGCTTTAATTTCTCCCACTTATTTACACTGCAAGTGTAATTGGACTTTGTTTTTTTCCATTAGAGAGAACACTGATGTAAAACTGTTTCCAAATCTGTATTTTTTTTTCCTATAGACTTGAATGGCATTACATGAAGGTCAATGCCAAGTACTTCCAAAAAGTTATAAGTAATAAATTTCATAGAATCACCAAGGTTGGAAAAGACATACAATATTGTCCAGTCCTACTGTCCACCTATCACCACTGGTTCTCACCACAGCCTGTCCCTCAACACATTTGTTCCTCTATGCATTAATCACCCTTTAGAATCTTTTGTACCTTCAATGCAAAACAAAATGAATAGGAAAGAATTATCCTGTATACTGTTAAAGATGGCATCAATTTTGCAGAGGTAGAATAGCTAATATTATATCAGCCCACTCTTTCAGTGTCTCTTACTCATCTCAAAACAAAACAAAAAAAGTCTTTTTCAACAGATAAAAGAATATATTTCCCACTGTTCTATTTATTGCTGTCCTGAAGGCTGGCATGGATCACAGAGTGGTCCAGCTCTGCTCCTCAGACAAAGTAAGAAGGCTGCATCTAAACACAAATGAAGAGCAAGGACAGCCTACACACTAATGGAATTAAATTTTGCAGCCTACTTCTTAGGACAAGTGCTCTGAATATTAGAAAAAGAGGCATCAGGTAAAGAAATAACATGCTGTGTCTATGCAACCATTCAGAGCTCTCCTCAAACCCACGGCATGGCTTTCTGTTAGACACAAGCAACAGGCAATGCTGAAGTAGATATCTCAACAATATTTTTGAGTTAGTAAAGGAAAATTACAGAAAAATCTCAGCCAGTTTCAGAGATGAAGACCATAAGATCTAATTCTTATTTATTAGAGTGAAAAAAAAAAACCTTACACCCTGATGTTGGTTTGGTTTATTTGCTTTTATGTGCCAGAGAGTATCAGGAGGTCAACTGCACAAAAAATTACTTTCAGAAATACATAACTATCTTTCCTGAGATAACAGTAGCCAAATCCCTTCAATAAATATCTTAGCCCGTCCACCTGTAGCAATGGAATGTAAAATTGTTTGCCTTTCCCCATACTTTCCCACAGGATTGAAATAATTCAAGATACTGTTGTAGACTAGAACTATACCTAGGTTCAAGGCAGGGAAGAACAAACTTTCTATTAGAAAATAGTTGATAAAGTACTTCAGCTCTGCAGTGCATGACCTAACGGCTATGATGGTAGATAGGAACAAACATTTTTATGCAACTAAAGGATAAGCTTGTTAAATGGTTTTGTGCTACTATTCAAACTAGCAACCAACTCATCATCTTGCAGTGGTTCTGCAGACTTCATGGAGTAGCAGACCGACTAGAACTGCATTCCCATTGGAGCTCTTACTAAAAGGGGAAGTCTTGCTTGGTTCAGTTATTTCTTCAAGGGATTTAGCGTTTTTAGTTGTGTCAGCCCGACACACGTATTGTGAGCATGATAAATAAGCAGCTTTTTCTGATCTTCTACTCATGCTGATCAAAGCAGGAATAAAGGGGGCGAGTTGCAAAGTGAAAAGCAGGGTGAGTTGCTTAGGAAAAGGATTACATAAGCATCAAGGAGACATTGTGTGGAAACACCAAAAGACATAAACCTGATAGCTACCAACAATAACAGTTTCTGTTGATAGTGGTTTTCATTTATGAAACTGGTACGAAGCGGTGGCCTGTACTCAACATGAGGTAAACTCTATTCAATAAATTTTAAGGATAAACTATTGCTATGCTAGAGAGAAAATAGACTGAGATGAACAGCAGCCTCCCAGCTAGAATTTGTCCAGGATCCCCTTGAACAGCCATCAAACAAGACTTAGTGAACTTCCTCTTTAACAGGAGAGACTGTAATATCAATACAATAATCCAGTAGCGTCCTACAATGAAACATGTCTCTATTTTCTTGTCCTTCAGGATGAAGACAGAAATGAGTGCTATGAGTAAGCAAAATGCTGCATGAAATAAGTAATGAAATATTCTATCTAGAAGGTTCACATATAGGAGATGCATCCCATACACAATATTATTTGACAGTTCATCACAATCCCCATGTTTGACTTTAATGAGAGAACATTTTCCACTGATTGAAACTTGGGATTCCATTGGGATCATTTCTAAGTTGTATGCCAGTGCAGTTTGATGTCTGTGATATCAACTGAGTCGACCATTCCAAACACGTCAAACAAAACTGAAATTTCATCCAGTCCTCAGAAAGGATATCAGCTGCTTCTCATGGACAACCCAAACCAAGGCTTAGAACAAAAATAGTGTGTGGCTTTTGAGCTCAAACAGTAAATAAAGGGCAACTGGAGCTCAGAATCTCTCACTGGCTTCTTCATCCTTACTAATTAACAGCCACACTACCTTGAAGTCTTGACTGAGGATCCTTGTTTTTGTTTTTCTTTTTTTTTAAGCCTTTTTATTTTATGCCTACATGGAAATATTTGCCCCAGCCAGCCACAACCACTAAATCTAGCTCCCGTGATGGCAATGACGTCTTTGCTTGTTTTCATTTCTCCCCAACAGCTAAGAATAAATATTTTGTTCTGCAAGTTCACAGAAAGTAACACATGATGCTGCTGGAGGAGTTCAAAGCTGTGTGTTAGTGAAATAATCAAGACACACCATGCCAGCAAACGTGCATGACCACTTTACCTCAAGTCGTGTTCGCTCATGGTACGATCAGCTACTTTTCTTCCATTCTCATCAGGCCTCCTTAAATTGTGAGAATGAAGTCAATTTGTTTGGCAGTTCCCAAAGTTCCCAAAGTTCCCAAAGACTCAGTCAGTGATCTATAAACACACTTCTCCAATAGCTTAAATCAGAGGATAAAATAACCAGCACCCAAAGTCTGGGAATTGCTTCTGACCAAGCTGGCTGCAGTCAGGTGACGTGGCAACTATCCAGCCAGCTTGCCGCCCAAACTTTCAGTAAACAAAAGTTTCTGAGTTGTAGCCCTACACTGAATTACAAAGGCAATCCATGGCTGGGGCTGTATCAGTTGTATCGGGCTGCTCCTGATCAAATAAGGCTAAGAGGATTAAGTTTTTACAGAATGAACACATTGACCAGAGAAATAAGGTATACTTAAAGTATTGGATATAGAGTTAAACTCTGCCTCTGCTGGAAAACGCTTCTGGCATTTACAAAGCTTCCAAGTTGTCACAATTTGACTTCTTGCTTCACCCAAGAATTAGATGTGTAATAGCATAATACACACCAGTGAGCACACATGCAAGAAGAGAGGCATTGTAGTGCTATTTTACGCACCTCTGTAGCATTCAATATGCCTGCCAGGGGTCAGCAGATACAGCACCAGACAACTGCCATAGAGCAGAGGTAACTGTAGATCAGGCAAGGTAAGTTGTGTCACCTAAATTGGCACTGATGTTTTTCCTCTTTGGGAAATGACTTCTAAGGCATTAGCTGCCAAGGAAGTGAGCTTTCTTGAAACACTGGGGAAAAGGACACTGTAGGCAAGAAACAATTATATCAAAGTGTGATGGGAATTATCATGAAGGGAAACAGGGACATATAAGTGAAAGGGCGTAGCAGCACAGAAAATCACAGAGGGACTCTGCTGACTGCATGTACTGTACACAGACCTATCCTTTCTGCCACTTTCTGGTCATGGATCTTGTACTTATTTTTTTTACTTGAGCTGGTTTTGCCTTTTTTTTTCTGTGAGCATTGCTTTGAAGGCATGTACAATTACACCAATTTCATATCCACAGTTAAGCAGTTTCACAACCATTCTTACCAGAATTATTACCCAGTTACACAACAGGTAGATATCTTGAATAACGTTGCTTATATCTACCAGGATACCAACTTCTGGATGAAAGGAAAGCTCTCTTAACAACAAAACCAAATAGTGTTTTTAAATATGCTGGTTATTCCCCATTTTGCATGAATAAACTGCACATTTGGAAAATGCCCTTTCTAATATTTGACAGTGTCTCCTACAGAATTCAACTTAGAGGAGGCAGATATGGACAAGGAAGGAAGGACTGCATGGCAGACCATTTGCATACACACTGATCACACTTGGCATGTTTGTCCAGAGATGTACTTGTGGATCCAAACTCTGAAGTATACAAGTTTTTAAAAGCCTTAAGATTAGTTCTTTAACCAAGGTAGCACAGCTATATATGTAAAGTAGCAGTCTGACCTGGAATAATACGGGTGTATTTTGTTCCTCTGCATTTGTTCCAAGCTAGGCTACCCTTTGCTAGAATGCTTCGAGTGAGGACGTGTCCTTTCATATCCTTTTAGTTACACAAGCAGGAGTTTCTATTTCCTTGTTTATCTTCAATGAAAGGGTGAGCAGTCAAGTCAAGCATTGGGCAATGCAGCAGATGTGCACAAAGCACCCATCTGACAATGGCCAGGGTTCCCACTGAGACTTTTGAGCGGAGAATAATTGTACTTTCTTTTGGCATGAACCAAGGGTACAAAATCACATTTACGTGTGCAAGCCTTTGCCCTCTCAACATGTGTTCTTAGCTGCATTAGAAGAACTGGTGAAGGTCAGTTTGATTTTCAGTTCTAAAATCAAAGAGCTGGCCGATGGCAACATTTCAAAATACAGTATTTCCTTCCTTGCCGACCACAGCTAGATTTTATTTATTAGGGTTTGCAGGAGAAAAAAAAATCTTTTAAAAAGATCAGTCAATAAAAAACAAGCTCTGGTTTTTAAGAATCCAGAAAGAAAAAGAAAAAAAAATCTGAAGAAATACATTTTTAATGCCCTCATTAAAAACAAACAAAAAACCTCTCAAACTGACAGAGGATATCGTATTTAGTTTTGTAATGACCTCTCCTGTGAATTTTCCTTTCTGCATCTCTATTCTTTCTAAGCATAAAGGACTCTCAAGCTAATCTTCCATCTGTTATGTGGTCTGTCCTTTTTTGCCTTTCCTTTTTTTTTCCACCTTGATCTTTGTCTTGTTTTCCAAACCCCAAACAGTCAACCATCTCTTTTCATTTGCACATCCAGTTCTTGGAATATTTAGATTTTATTATTATTTTTTTAAACATACAATACCAACGCAGCAATTTTTTAGCTGAACCTCATTCTCTTGAAATGGGACACAAGTACATCCTGGTTTGCTCCATTTTGGATTAGAATTAAGCTAAAAACCAAGAACCAGAAGATCATTCTGCAGACAACCATATATTGGATATATATATATATATATATATATATAACCATATGTATACAACAATCTAGAAATAACAATTCCTAAAATATTCATGACACAACAAAGACTTAATCCTTTGAGTAAATGTGTCTGCTACTAGAGATTAGAAAGCAGCTCAGTCAGAAACCAAGTTAAATTACCGTGACAAAGATCTCCAATACCCAGCATAAGACCAGCTCATTTACCCTAAAATTCATAGAAAGAGATAGTTTTCTGTAGCTTTGTACAGAAAGAAAGCAGTTGACAAAACATGAGCCTCCTGCAGTTGAGTGTTATGTATTTAGTCTTTCCCTAGACGGGCTGGGGGTGAGGGAAGGAAGTCTCTATCCTGAGACCATGTAGCAGAGCAAGGAAACAAACACAGAACTTCTAGATGCATCCTTAAGTTTCATGCCATTTTGCTTTCCCACTGATATATTTTTGGGAGGACATCAATAGATATTCACGTGAAAACTCAACAATTTTGTTATCCATCTTATCAAAACATAAAGTCGCAGCGGGTTTACAGATTCATATGACCCACCAAAATCAACTTTTATTAAGATAGAGAAAATTGATTAATTCTTGGAAATTAGATGAAGAGACAACTCAGAGAAATCAATCCCTTGACTATCCAGCTTCCCTGCAATCTTCTTAAAAGGCTGCAAGTGAGATATTCCCAACATACTTGACATTTTTTCCCCTCATAGTGGAGAATTCCCAACTCTTTAACAGCAAATTTTTGCTTCAGCCTACTACTAAATTAAACATGCTTCATACTTCACCCAGCCTAGCCTAGCACCTTCTCCAGTATGAGCCCCTTTCTTTGTTCCCTGTCAGAGTGACATGCAAGCCTGTGCTACCCTGAGCCACATCTTTCCTGTGTGGAAATGTGTCTGCAGAGATGTGGGCATTGCTCACTGAAACAGATCGCACCACCACTTTGTTTCAAATGACAGAAACTGACATTATTTTTAAGCTCATTTGAAAAGGATGTGACTTGCACAGACACTTTTGTCATTAGGCCAAGAAAAACCATCTTTTGCCAGATCTTGTCTAATTTGCCAAGTGCAAATCACTTGGCATTTACAAACCCAGGCACTATATTTTGGTCTTATCTGGAAAAACACAGTCAGAAACAACAGGCAGACAAATGTATGACTGAATGATTGGTCACATAACAGGGGACTGGGGGGGGTTGCATATAAATCAGCTGAAGCCCAAATTGCATCGAGTAACGCATCATCGTGAACACTCCAGGAGGACTGACACAGATTCATAAGGGTAAATGTACCCTCACACTGTAAGGTGCTTTAAGAGAGAAAGAGATGTGCTCTCTGAGAACAGTCCGCATTCCACCTGAGCTGCTGCAGTGCTTATGGGATTTCATATGATCCAACAACAACTGCCAAGCAGTGTACTATGAAGCTGGTATGTTTATAAATTCAGACAATGAATGAAAAAGCTCAAATACAAGTTAGATGCACCTTGTATTTAAGAAAAAAAAAAAAAATCTGCTTGCTAAGACAGGGAAACCAAGGCTGATGGATGCTGAACTGAAGTTGAATTAAGAGTGAACTCAAAGCTTCACAGCATGGGATGGTTTATTAGCAGCCTGAAGACAAAGGCCACAAAGCAGTTTTACTCCCATAGAGAGAGGAGCCCTATTATGGAGCCTTTCAACTCCCCAAGAATTGCCTTTTAACTCTCCCTCCACAGTAGGACAAACAGGGGAAAGAAATTAGTCTTGGATGATGTTAGCTGTTTTGTAACTTGTAGTGCTAGTCCCACTGGAGCTGTTCTGACTCCTGTCAGATTTATCCTCTTGACATACAAAATGGATTAACCTAAGGTATCTTTTTATTAAAAAAAGTAAAAATTAAACAGTGTTTTCTCCCTCTCCCTCCCAAAATTTGTGGATTACTTTGACAACCAAATGATATTTCCTGGATTTAGTAGTAATCTCTGCAGCGTTGCTATTAAAAGAAATGCTACATGCTAATACAGAACCTATCCAATCAACTATGTCACGCTGTCATCCACCTACAGGGTAAAAACCTGAAAATAACCCCAAGCCCTTACGCTTTCAGAGATCTCTAAGTCATCAGGATGAATCAGTCTGAAACAAAATTATTCCATGTATCAGTTTACATGAGTACATTTTTACTAAGAAGAGAGATAGATATTATTTTTCAAGCGATTCAAGAATTCAGACAAACTACCCAACCTTATTCCAGCTATCCGATGCTGTTTGCTAAAGAGAATTCCGTCCTCTAGAAAACATCTCATCCCTAGGTCTTCTGCTGGGAAGACTAGCAGAGTTCAGTTGTATAGCCTGTCTTTTTGCATTATCTTGTTACTGTAGGATTAATTAGGGGAAAAAAAGGAAGAAAAATAGCAACATGTTAACTTGAACATAAGCAAGAAATACACATCTTTGCTCCTGGGGGAAACGTAGATGCCACATAAAGTGGTGGAACTCGGGAGTGGATTCAGCTTGTCTATGCAGGTAGAGCTCAAAGCAGAATTTGGCCTCGATCATATGAAAAAAAACAAAAAACAAAAAACAATACATTTACTTTTGTGGGAATAAAAACCATATGTTAGGGGAAAACCCACACAACTGACTTGCAATGGTCATGTAAAGAACATGAAATTGTTCTCAGAAGACAAATGTCATGATCTTACATCACTGATCACACAGACTGTAAGGTCATCTCAAAATGACTAGGCACAATAGATTCTCATTGGACTGCTATGAAAAAAATAATCCAACTCTGAGGTATCTCTGATAAACTTCTCCAACTTCTGTCAGCCTCTTGGCTTTATAGCATGTGAAGTACCACAATATCTGTAATCAAGAAATGGAAGAGGACCAGCGTGGATTTTTTCCATGTGATTTGCAACTATTGGCTCCATGCAACTAGATGTCTGTACAATGCCCTACACATGTAGGCATCAACATATGTTCTAGCAAGACAGTAATACCTTTCTTACTCAAAAGAAGAGTATAACTACGAGCGCTGTGCTGTTAGTGATGGCTGAGCCACAGCAGGTGTGCATTTTAGTAAACTACACCCAGTGGTTCAAATACAGCAATTCAAGATGCCTGTTGCAAGAGACACACTGAATCACTGTACTTTCTGCTATAGTTAAGTCTGTCTGCTCTGAGAGTCTTGTCAGCAGCCTTATAGAGAATAGAAACTCAAAGAGCACAGAAATTTGATAATACAGGGAGAATGGAGAGAAAGAAGGCAGCTTGCACTGGCAATTGTTTCACATTGAAGCAAGTAAGAATTGAGTAAGTAAGTAAGAATCTGTGCTTTTCATCACAATTATTTGAGACAGAGAAATAACACGAATGGGCAAAAAGTAACAAACAAAAAACGTAAACGTACCCCTATTACATCTTACACAGAGATGATGAGCAGTCCAACAGGTATGTCACTTAGACAACATTTCTTTAAAGACGCAGATATCACTTCCTGATCTTTCAAAGCACGTGTTGCAACTGTGCAGAACTGCTGAGGTCTGAGGTCAAGCATACACTCTAGCAAAGACTCCTACAGGATCATGGCATAAGATGAACAGGTTAAACAAGTCCTACGCAACGGTCCGTGGCAGGAGTTAGGACTCAAAAGCTGTCCCAACACCTTTTGTTTTTGCTAGCAAGACATGAAATTTTTCTCCTGCAGCATCTCAATAGCTCATTTGTTCTTCCCGACAATTCATCTGTTCATGCAGTTGCACTGCAGTAGCTTCACTAAATAAATAAATAAATAAATAAATAAATCAGTTTTGCCAATTTGAAGCCAGACTTATTCCAACTTCAACATTAAAAGCTACTGTTCAAATCTGACGCTCATACTTTACACCAGCACCTGCACATTTTTATGCTACTTTGCTGAAACTTTTTCACATGCGTCTGCACTACAATTTCGAAGCTGTTAGAATAATCTTTTTAACAGTCTCTGCTGAACTGTTAGGCATGAACTTCCACGTTTCTATCAGGTTTGTTTATACAAAGTGTAGCAAAACACTAAAAACCACGCTATTCATTTGGTCATGTACAAAACACCCTCCAAATCATCTGTCTGAGAAGTGGAGAGTTTTTAAACTGGATTTCATTTCTTAAAATGTGGGGTCTCCCATTTTTATGACTTACTATAATTGCTTCTCTCTTCAAGCTGGTGATTTTGTCTAGTAATATAGCAGTGGAACCGATCAGTTAAATGAAGCATGAACTGCAGCCTGCAGAGAGCTGGATTAAAAACTGCTGAGTTTTCAACATGATCCTTAATCAGAGAGGGTTTCTTTTAGAGGAAAGAAAATGTAAAACATAGGGGGCAGGGGAAAAAAGGGGTAGAGATGAGATAATAAGACTCTTTTAAAAATCAAAATCTGTTTTAATTTTTACACAGTATGCAAACCCACAGCACTACAATTCATAAAGTTCAACTTCTATTAATGATTATTGAAAAACGCGGTAATGGCTTTTTGTTTTTAAAGTATGTTCACAACAGCCTGTCACACAGGCTACCCACAAAACTTATGTAAGAAAAATCACTCAGCAGCAGTAGCAGCGTTGGCTTGCTTTCACTCTTTCTAGCTATATCCATCACATACATTCAAAGCCAGCCCTAAGCTGCTGAATTCGCAACGTGTATTGCAGTTTTGCTTTGCTTTGGAATGGAAAACCCAAGAGGACCAGGAGGCATCTGTAAATGGTGCCTTTCGTGCACGTGAATAAAGCCAGTTTCTCAACTAGCTGGCAGAGTGAAAAGAATGGGAGAAGGACAGAAATGAAGGAAAAAGAGAGAGGAAACATCATGTTGCTTGCCTGCAAGTGCTGCCAAGTGGACATACTTGGAGAGCAAACCATTTCCCCAGTTAACGTAGAGGCTGTTTTTACTACTCCCATGTTCCCTTTTCTTTTTGTTAATCCTGTGCTTTGCAAGGTTCATTAACCCTGTTTACGCAGTAAGGTTGGGTCAGTCTGACCTGCTAAGAAAATGCACAAATATCTGCACATTCACGTACATACTTCAGTTCCTTCTGAAGTCACAATACTTTCAACATGCTTTCAAACTAAAAAAAAATATATCTGGAATGCATTTTAATTTTTTTTTTTTTTTTTTTTTTCACTTTGTACAAAAAAAAAAAGACAAAAAGCAAATGTAGCACTTTCTGTCTCAGTGTACCCAGTTTCCTCTAAAAGTGACATTTCCCATTACGTAGTGACGTACACCTCTACAACAGCTTTCTGACTTCAAAAAATACAGAGAGAAATAAGCAGGAATTATGTGCCCACAAGAAACTGCTCACTGATGCTCTGGCATCACCTCTCGACTGTTTTAGATAAACAACATATTACTCCAAGGGAATGATAGCTCAAGATGGACAAAAATACATCCAAAGTGGCAAAGAGCACAACATTAAATCCAAAGAAGAGTGCAGCTCCCCAGAGGAAATACTGATCTTAAGCTGCTGGTTTACCTGAGGCAGAAAAGGAATGCTGCTGCAATCTGCAAGTCAATGTCTTTAAACCAGTACTAGTGTCAGGGCTAATGAAAACCAAGGTTTTGAAGATCTCTGATCTAATAGAGTATGTGGAAGCCTGAAATTACCTCAAACACAATCCTGACGCGAGTCTTAACAAAGATTTTTTCCCTCATGGTCTATATAGGTAACATAAGTAACCTTGTTTACTGTAAGGACACTTAATGAGTGCATTCCTCTGGGTCTGGAAGAGCAGCCTGGCCATTTTATGAGAATTCTATGCACAAACATAAAGGGATGCAGCCCAAATCTAAACAGACTTTAAATTACAAGTCTTAACATTTCTGGCCTGAGAGAGTGTGAAAGCTCAAATATCTGCCTCCTAGGAAGCAATACTACAAAAATAAGGGGTATACAGCAGTTTCCCAAGCTGAGAAGTCTCTTTCCCAAGAAGATCAAGAGATAGCACTGCCTTTTCACCCTTAAGCGACTCCTAACGCAAGCCTGTTTTATGTGATGTGCAGGGGAAATAAATTTAGCAGGACTTTAAAGAATCTGAAGGCTGTTGATAGGAGCTAGGTGCAAGGGGTACTGTGTCCTAGTGTTAACCACACTCAACGCCCCATGGAAAGAGCATATGGTTTCTGGAAGTCTCTTCCCACTGCTGATTTAACAGTTCATTATTAGGCAGTAATATATAGAATAACTGTGCTTAGACATCGATGCAGCAACGACTTTACTTTTTATGCACCAATTCTCCTATGC
The DNA here is from genome assembly GCF_026119805.1 of Tympanuchus pallidicinctus. Lineage (NCBI taxonomy): Eukaryota > Metazoa > Chordata > Aves > Galliformes > Phasianidae > Tympanuchus > Tympanuchus pallidicinctus. Next base: position 12,735,524 of record NW_026294747.1, read on the forward strand.
TGAATTAGCTCAGTAAAGACTCTCTTGATAGTCTGCAAAAATATATTTGGAGAATCTAGAAAAATTCCATTAATAACTTTGCAATATTACTGCATATCTTGATCTTGCCGAAGTTTACTGGAGTTTGTGAAAGGAAAACTGCAGGCAAACTCTTCTTGGTCAGCTCCATTAGGGCAGAGAGAGAAAAGATAGGCAAAACAGGTACAATTCTGCTCCACGTTAGCCTTGTTTCAATATGAGCTATGATCTCATAGCAGGATAATTTTTTTACGTTGGTGTTGAGGAGAAAGGCTTACACTGAGGGCTACTTTGGCTGCCTTTAGTCAAGAATGTGATTCATGTGAGTGGGAGAAAACAACGCAGCAAAATCTACATTTCTATGTGCGTGGAAAATAGAAGATTTGTATGCCAGAGGAAGAAACCAAAAAAATAGAGTGTACATCTTTTGTTTACTTATACTGCAAGGAAATTCTCTAACAGAAGTAGCAGCTTCCCCCACAGCACTAACACTGTAAATACAATACTAGTTCCATACTGACTGTTCATATGCCATACACATTTGGTGCCTATAAACTTATCTGTCATCTCAACACATTTGTTTCACTACTCTGAATTAACAAAAATATACCAAGCTGTATATTTCTTTTTGTGAATAAACAACTCACATTGTAGTTTCCTGGTGGTTTTTTTTTTGTTTGTTTTTAGTATGTGTGTTTTTTGTTGCTTTTTAGTTTGTAGAATGTAAATGTTGAGTTTCACTGGACTGAAACAAACTGATTGTAATAAATATCCATGCACCTAGTCAATACAGAGAAAAAAATCCCCTCATTATACACAAACAAAAACCCCATAAAATATGAAACCCTCTTCACTACAAGGCAAATTGTATCATTGCCAGTATATTCTATTCCTGATGAAACTCAGAAATTGTCTCAATTTTTAAATCTATCAGATGCAGAACTGATACGTAGAAAACAGTAAAGCTATCATCATCCCTCTCAAGACACTTTCTTAGCAAAGATACGCTAGAACTACTCAGAAGTCTTTTCATTTAAGTTGTTGCACTGAGGATTGTCACTTTGCTGTACATTTTTCTTGTTTTGCAACCACGTTACCTGAAAAAAAGGTATATCCCTTGTCTAGTCAACAATTTCCAAGAACAACCGATACTTAGATGTTCTTTTAAAACTGTATTTTTGATAAAATACTTACGTTGTACCTTAATAACAAAGGAAACTAAGTCATGTTTTCAGAAATGACTTAAGAACTTGCTAGATTAAAGGGCTGTCTACACATGGAAACATTTAGTAATGACTGCTCGAGAACAGCTATGCCATGTGTGGGTGCTCTCACTCCAGAATCAGGTTGCCTTTTTTCTGTTTAATTTATCCCATCGAGGTGTGTTAAGCTGAACAGAAGCAGTGTCAGCACATGTAGCTATTACTGAATAGCTGTTACTAAACAATTCTGTGTGCAGAAAAGTGCTAGCAATAATTGAAGATCAGGTCTGTTGTCCCCAGTCCATTCCCTTGCACTGCAATGAACGGAAGGCTCTTTCTGGTGCATGTACTGCTTTTTATTACGGCTGCTTTCAGTATTTCATGAAAAAAAATAAAGCTATTACATATTTTTTAGAAGTTATATTCGGTGTTAAACGTGAGCTGACCACAGTCACTGCCACTTAAATGCAATTTGTTTATAGATTAGGAAAACTGGTGTATTTTGTTTTCCGAACCAACAAATCTTGACCATGGCATTTATTCTTGCAAGCTAATCATGCATTTAAAAAGCCAGCTCTTAACAAAGTACTAACAACCACTCAAAGGAACTGGAATTTGCTTTGCCTAAGTTCCTTCCACAAATACCTGTAACGAGTAACTTACCACTAAGATGAGGGGCTTTTACCTCTCGAGACCAATGGTTAAAAGCGAAGCACAATACATAGGAAAACGGATTTTGATAGATCTGCAGCACCCAGTAGACTAAATGCCCAAACCACAACTCAACTGGTGGTTATTGAAAGCCTAAGTTGAGCTTAATCCTTTGCTGGAATATCAGAGGCAAGCAGATGTACTTCAGTGCATCACTGAAGCCGAAGCAAACAATGCTTGACTCCAGCCATTGTTTCAGTGACATTTTCCACGTCCACATGAAGATGTGACCTACTAAATTATTTTCAGGTGACATCTTTTGTAGTCACTTATATTGCTTTATGCAATAAAACCAGCATGATAGGTCTAGTGTTTGGTTTAACTAGTTCACCACTTTGTTTAAGCTAAAACAAATATATGTTCCTAAAAATGTTTGCAATTTCATTCTAACTTTGTGTAAACTAATGTGCTTAAAGCTGAGAAGGAATGTGTCCATTATTTGCTCCAAGTAAACTTTAATAAGAGTAAGAATTTCAGTAGTTAATAAATAATAGCTAACAGAAGGAAAAAAAAAAAACACCCTCGTATTGCTGTTATTTAATTTTATGTGAAATTGAAAATGCCATGAAAGCTTACCGTAAGCTTTCTTACCATAAGTACACAGTGAAATACAAGCTGGAGAAGCCTGTGCTTGGTAGATAATTCCATGTGATCGCCTACTGCCAAGACACGCACTCAGATGATAAAGGCACAGAGCACCAGTCCTCCGTCCTTTACCATTATTGTCCAGATTTAACTAAATGTCCACTCACAGCTTTTGTGAAACCTGAGTTCGGAGTGGATCACTCATCCCATAAGCATTTTGTTTTCTCCTGTTTGTGAATTCTCTCACTCTTTTTCCTTTATGCTCTCTGAGCCCTACAACCAATACGGAATGATTCATTACTTCAAGGTCTTTTCCTAGAGCGAATAGAAATATCAATACGTTTAGTTTCCAAACACTCCTGAGAGCTGACTGGTATGACAACACCCTGCCTTTGCAGGGGAACACTGGAAGGGCAGCACAGTTATGGCCAATACTAGCAAGTTTAAATGGACAAAAGAGGAATATTGCAAAACAAAGGTACCTTTCACTTTCCACAATCTGATCTACTCCAGTGCAAGTGCAAATACGTGAGATGATTTTACTGGAGTCAGCGCCAGGATCCACCACATCTCTGTGCTGAGCCACTTCCATGTCTTTGCACTGTATTTTCCAGTGTCTCCTTACAGGTTTTCTTCTCCCAGAAATGAACAATCAACCGCAGTGAGCATCATGAGACAGATGACAGAATCAAGCACACATCCATTGATTTTAGCTGCAAATGTTCATGTCAGCCTTTCATATTCCTCATGCAGAAAAGGGAGTGTATAGCATTTAAAAGACTTCACATCACATCACAAAAGAATTTGGTGGCAGAGATAAGAATGCTCCCTTGAGGTATCAGGACATCAGTGCTTAAGTTTTTATTCTAGTCTTATCCTAATATCAGAAAACGAGTGTAAAAATGTTATAAAAGCCACATGAGCAATGGTTTGTTACAAAATGTGAAATCAGGCCAGTGTTTCCAAGAGGCCAACAGAATTTACATGAAAAAAGACGAGGAAAATATGATGGCGCTGTTGGATGGCAGAATCACAGAGGCAAAATAAAAAACACAATTACTTTTTTTTTTTCTTTTCTAGTTAGCTTTATGACTTACTAAATGCTTTTCAGAAGCAAACAAAAAAGACTAATTGGTTGGGGTTTTTTTTGTTTTTTGTTTTTTTTTCTCAACAAGCTGCAAGCTCATATTTACTTACTCAAACTGGGAATTCAATTGAAATAGATTTTAGCTCACAAAGTGCCATTAACAGGCCACTAATTTCAAACTGGTCCACACTTAGGAGCAAAAATCCTCAATTTCAGATTTTTCAGCCATTGTCACTGTACCCAGAAAGGATGCAGCCTAATGGTTTACCTGGCATTTTTGAGCAGAACCCAAAGACCGCCTTACGCAGTTTAATGAAAACTTTTCACTACTGAAGATGCTTCATGTGGTTCTTACAAGAACTGCTATTTCTGTGTTTTTAAAATGTACATTTATAGCTTTCCTTTTCAGAGATCTGGGTCTGGATTTTCCATCAACAACTTGTTTTTTTTTCTAGTCCAGATTACTTATTATGAATGGCTGCCTACAAAAACAGAGATGAATTTAGATTATCTGCCTCATAATTATAAATCAGAACTACCTCCTCAACTTAGGCCTTGAATAATTTCCAAGAGATAATATCTGAATCAACTGCCAAGATTTTCTTATGGCAGTATTCAGAAAAAAAAGTCAGTACTTGGCAATTTTGACCTCAAAACTTGTATAGGCCACTGTGGCTCATCAGCGCCCAAAGGATTTTTTGCTACACTGGAAGAAAATGAAGAAAACAAAGAAAAACTAACTGCCTGCTTCAGTGAGTGAATCGAGGATAAAGAGCAAATTCCAGTGAGAAAATAATAATAAATAAAACAATGAAGAAAAATCCTATATTCTTTATTCCTATTGTACTAGTGAAAGCTTGTTTATCTCACAAGTCCTGGACTCTTATCTGAAAGAAAAGGCCATCGTTCTAAAAAAGAAAGAGAATATCTCAAAATCCGCTTGTTCCAGCTGAGCAACAAAACCTTACCTGCTTATAGTCAAATTCCCATATTGAACAATTAGCATGAAAAAAAACCCAATAAAATTGATTTATGAACCAAATGCACATGAAACCTACATGAATCAGGGAAAAATACGATAGTCAGATTTTTTCTTTTGTTCAGTATCTACATATAAGTTTAATTATGTCACATGATATTCCAGGTTGGAAATCACTGCCGTTCTCATGTATTTCCTAAGGACTCTAGGTAATATTTCCAAATTTTACACTTTGAACAACACAAAGTTGTGACCCTACCACAACAACTGACTGTATAGTTAGAAACCAAAGGCTTTTTTCAGAGTGTTCTCTCTGATCTTCCATTAGCCTTACTGCCTCAGCTCTCATCTCATGACATCCCCCCAAAAGATCCCATTCTTGCTCCACTGCCTAGACAAGCTAATTGCACAGCATGTCCCCAGTACTCTAACCCACCTACACATCCCTTTTCTCCTGCTTCCACTTTCAACTCCATTGCTTTCTCCACAGCTTTCAGGGAAGAAGGTGCTCTACACAACAGGTCCTTCTATCATTATATTGCACTCATGTTTGTAATGCATGAAGTGTTACTTATTGATCCCACTTAGTATTGTTATGAAACTGAAGAATTTTGATTGTCAGAAGAAAAGTGGAAAACCAGAAAAGATAACAATTTGCTTATAATACAGGACTGTGTAAGTTTAAATGGAATGTGCAGGAAAACCAGAACAAGGAAAAAAAAAAATTAATGGTGTTTCGTTTTTGAAGTACCTGCCCTTCCAAGTGTTTTCCTGATGGGTAGGTATCCATTTTATGTGAGCACCCCTAACATTTTGCTGAGGCAGCACACTCAAGCTTGCAATACGGCCCTGACATTGTCCTATGGCCATGTTCATGTGTCTAAAAATTAGCTGTCGATTGATTAAATTTCACCCGCCAGTGAAAGTCTAATGGATTTATCCCTCAGCTTAATGTACTCGAGTTCAATGCTGATTTTTAAGGTCACAAGCTGGTCAAAATGAAAAGACTAAGCAAAAAAAAGCAGCAAATAAATGTCAAGCTGTCCCAAGTGGGAACTCCTCTGCTCTATATTTAAATGAAGGAAAGAATATTTATCTCAGGAACAGGCTTCTTGTGTCAGTCTGGAAGTAAATTATTTTTACCCCCTAGTCTATAATAAAATTAAATTCCCACCTCAGCTGCTAGCCTTCATTCTCACCTTCAGAATCCAAAGAAAGACAGAAATGAAAGCACAGAACTCCCTCCTACTATTAGCAAAACGGCTTAGCATTTATGCATTAAATCAGAGTTCTCTGCATTACCTCTCTTGTCAGAAATGCTTTGGGATTTTTGATTTAGGTTGCTTCTTTGTGCATGTGCGTGTATAAAACATGCCATAAATTCTTACTTAATCTACCAGAGTATATCTACTATTTACCAATAAATCAACCAAAAACTAACATAAGGGTGAGTTTAAAATACTGCTATTTTATTTTTTCTATTTTTCCTCTATGAAAAACAACTGTTGGACTTAGAAGCAGTTAGCTGAATTATCACTTGATTTCCACAGCCAAAACTAAAGGCATTATCTTTGGAGTCAATGAAGTCTGCAGCTGCTGGAATCTGGAATGGAATGCATCTTTTCATTAGGCTGGTGCCAAATTAGAAATGCCTGCTCATCCAAATGAACCATGAATGCAGTACTTTAGAAATATCTGCTCTTCGCATGTAACTCAGCATGCTAGAGAATGTGACAAGCCTAGTAACACTCCATCTCTGGCTCTTTCAAGAGAATGAAAAATGTCACTGGCCGCGTCCTTGCCTGCACGCTCAAACTACTGCCCTATCTGAGAGGTGCAGAAGCCCATTGAAACTGAGTCGCCAGCTCCGTGCTGCTGGTCAAAACAGAATATTTGATTGGTAGGTTACTCAGAAAATGGAAAGATTGTAAAGCTCACCATCACTCAAACCAGAGCTGGAAACCACAGACTGAATCAATAGATTGTTACCACACTCGATTAAAAAGGATGGAATTAAGACTTGCTGTACATCACAATGCAAACAAGTCTCCCTTAGCTAACGCAATGATACTTGCTTGCTGCCATATCAGTGTCTTCCCTTCCTTCCTCTTTCTCTGAGCTTGTTAGCCCAGATTGACACGTTGCAGAAGGTTTCTGAGGTATCTAATCACACCTTTTCTTCTTATTCACTTTTTATAACAGATTAGAACTTGTTAGCTTGCAATCATAGCCTACTGAAACAAAGAGAAGCTTTGCACACAGCACACCCACTGTAATAAAATGCCTTTTTGTTTGGTATTTAAATACAACTTTGTTATGGGGTTCATTATCACGACATATAATTGTCCATCTGCCAGTTGTTTACTGAGCAATGGGACTTCAGGCTTTCTGGCTGCTACTCATATTCCCATGGCAAGGCAAGGAAAGTGCAGGAAGGCTTTCTGGATTTTCTAGCAGCTTATTTTTTTAAGCCCTGTGTACTTCAGCAAGTCAAAAATATATTCCCCTGTTGGAAATCTGTGAGGCTACGAACAGTTCTTTGTTCTTTGAGACACTTGGTAGCCCCAGGAACATCACCCATCAACATCAAACTCTCATCTTCAAGGTGCATGCTGCTTGTCTGCAGAAGTGCACCATGCCTTTGAATTCCTATCCTGGCAATTTTAGGTGTTCTTACAAATATCCTGGGTTGTCGGCGACATTGAAAATTAAAGATCCAAGTCCTTTAACAGAGTTTTCTTCAGGAAACATCTGAGGAGTTCACAGAGACCTTCCTTTATGTACTTTGTACTAGCTGAAGTTTCCCAAGCACTGAAGGATTCAACTTACATAGAGGGTCCAGGTACTTTTAAGTTGGCACAGCCAGAAACTGGCATAAACTTGCTGAAGAATAACACAAGAAAAATGAAATTAATCAAACTCTATTGTCTGCCTCTCAGCCAATGTTCAACATAGCTTATCTATGAATATTTCATAGAGCTTGATTTTAAATGCCTCTAAGCACAGTGATTTCAAAGACTGCTCCAGGGAAAGCGTTCCATAGGTTAAGCACTCTTCAGAAAAACTCTCTTGCATTAAGAAAAAAGTCCTTTTATTTTTATCACATTCATCTCAGTGGATCAAAACTTGGAGCTGGTATGCTCTGGACCATATCCATGTAAATACGATAAATTAAAAATAAAAGGAGTATTTAACCTAAACTTGCTTGCACGCAATTCTAGTGATATTTTACAGATTACATCTAGACTTGTTATGAAGTATTAGTCACAGAGTCTGGTTAAGTTTCTCTGACACTTGCACATATAAAATACAGTTTTCTTGCATCAGTTAATGAGGGTAAGGGCTGAGAGCATTCGAACATCTCTTACACACAGTCCCGGTGTTTATTAACACAAGCAGTCCCACTGAATGTCACAATTCATAATATCAGTTCAAGAAGAAAGTGCTGAAGTAGAGAACATTATAGTCCTTTGACAAAATTGATTTGCAAAAGAGTCATGAGAGGAAGCCTAGTCTGCGCAATTGAGTCTTCAGTCATATTTTTTTATTGTATATATGTGACAGGTGTACTTATGCTAGAAAACAGCCCTTGAAATTCATTCAATTATTCCCAGAACGACTGAGAATCAAGCTTAAACAGTATGCCCCACCACTTAGGGGGAGAAATACAGCATGGAACCTGCTGGTACCTTCAGCAAACACCTTGAAAAGAAACAAACTAGAAATATATATACCATAACTATAGTTTACACAACTAAGACCGTGTTGTTTTTTCTCAAGAAACAGCAGAAATACTACCTTCGGAGTTTGTCCATGTGCTTCATGCCACAGCCAACTTCTGACAGCCAATTCCATCGATATTACTTTTCCATCATTTTGAGTGTTTGGTTTTTTTGTTTTTGTTTTTTTTTTGTAATGAGCAACTGAGGGAAAATTAGCATGCTTCACACACAGACAAATGCATTAAGCAAGCATAAAAATAATCTTGATGCTTTTTTGAAAGGGAATCAGAATAAGAAGCCTGTGTTCCTGTCATTGCGAGGAGAAGGAAGTGCTCTGTTGGATGCACGTAAAATACCATGTCAGTGGTTGCTGCTTGGCAGGCTTCTTCTAGTTTGGCAGCCTGATGATAACTAACAGTAAACATTCCTATTATATACCTCCAATAAAGAGCTTTCAATCAGCACGTCAAGAGCATTTTCCAAAAAAGATGCATCACTTCCACTTGCTTATTCAAACAAACCACTGAAATTTGCCCATCACTATTTCTCAGCAGCAATCACATGACAAACGAATATCACAACCAAATAAATTATATCCTAAATGGAACCAATAAGAATAGTTGCCATGGCATTTAAATGATCACTGGATATTGCCAGAGAATATGAAAGGCATCCAACCACTAAAAATATAGATGCTGAAAAAGAAGATCTGTGAAAGACCAGAACAAATAAAAACATTACCCAACCCAGATCACTGCTTTGTTGCACACACCAAATTCAGAGTAAATACACTCGCATTCTGCAGTGCCAGCAAGAAAGGCACCACCATCACCGTCAGTATATCACTGTATACCACCAAATCACTGTCAGTAAGCTCCAGAGACATAGAAGAATATGGAAGAATATAGGAAGAAAATCTACTCCTGTTATTCTTCTGGCATCCCAATGAGCACTGAAGCATGCAAAGCAGTCTACAAAACAGAGAGAGTGTATCCCTCTTGTATCTTAATCCAGCAGAGTCTCCCACTCCCATGAGCCAAGATCCATTCTTGCCATGCAGCTAACACTTGAAATGGCCCAGAAAGGCACGTGCAAAAAATCTGTTCTTGACACAAACCCAGGCACTTCACGCTGTGCCATGGGAGTATCTACAGCATGAGACTAAAATAAGGTAAAAATAAGGTAAAAAAACAATTACAAAGGTAATTAAGTCGTGTTTAATTCCCCTATTTGTGACCATTCTATCTTTTTTTCTAATTATCATATGATAGTAGATCATAATTATAATCATATACCTTGTAATTATCAACACCAATAAAGGAGAACATACTTCTATTTTAAGAGATTAAGAAATGAATTACTTGAATTAGGTATGTGATATAGCAGGTGACAGATCTTAGCTTTTTTACTGCTGCAAAATCAACCAGAATTCAAAAGATATTAGTTCATTTCTGTCCAATAACTTTTGCCCCTAGGCTTAGAATTATTATAATAGATATCATCTCAATCAACTACGAGCCATAAAGGCATTACTGAAAAGCAGTTACAGTCTATACAAATACTTAACAGCTCCACTAGGCATAAAGATTGGATCCACATGTGACTTTACTAAATGTTTCAAATGTTACATCACTAATTATGTGATACTGTCACTTCTGGTAAACCACAGATGTAACATGAAAAATATTCAGCTTGGTCTTGTGTAGATCTTATCTCAATGTGCAAGTTCCAAAAAAAACTGAACCGACCCTTTTGATCTCTGCCCTGTATGAGCTGTTAGCTTAAGAGTGAGCTTGCTGAGCTGAGGAATTTTTTGCAAGATTTGCATCAAATCTCCACACGATACAGCCAAGAGGTTGCACTTGAAACACAAAACGTAAACTTTCATTTATATTGCATACTGTAGCATTTATGTAAATCATCAGGGTTATGTTTTTGTTATTAGATACAGTGTCCCTTAGAGAAGTCCTTGACTCACTTCTCTATATCTCCTGTAAACAAAAGCAAAGTTCAGTTCAACAGCCTGCAATGATATAACTAAAACTGAAGTTTCTCTAAGTGTTTCAGAATTCTACAGCCATAAGATCCCTATGTCAAGCAATTTGTTGGAAAAAGCCTGCAGGTACAGGTAATAATAATATAACTGTTCCACCTTAAAATAACAGAGGTCCAAACCTCACCTCAAGGTTTCATTTGCAGTATGCACGGCATACTGGAGCTTGCCATAACTGAAGAAAGGACAGTGGGGCAAAATGAATGGCTCTCTCACATTTAGTAACTACAGAGTGAAAGTTCAGCCTCCGCCATAGCCAGTAGATGTTTCTCCATGAGTTCACCAGTGCCAGGGTGTATAAACAGGTTTTCTGTTTCCTTGGCCACTTGCTTTAATAAATATATATGTGAGAAGAACATAAACAGAGCTCGTAAAGCAGGGTGCTAATATTTTTTTCCATAAAAAAGTATGAAGTAAACAACATTCAATGGCTGTTCAGCCCGAGGTCTTCAACCCTTTTGTAAAAGGAAGTAACACTAACATGTTGGTCAAACAGTACAGAAATTCTCTTGAGAACAGTAATCCATACAAGAACAAACCACGGGCAGTTGTAAGCCAGGGTTTTAATAGTGCTGCTATCAAGGAAAGTAGCAAAGAAATCAGAAAAATATGATTTACGAAGTTTCTCTCTTCCTCTTTTGCTGTAGTACACATTAATCAGAATTCCTGTCTCTTTTCTGGGATCTTAATGAAGATGAGGCTAAATCAACTAACTTTAATGATATCTGAAATGAGGCATGAAACTGAATCATTGTTTGACTCTGTTTTGCCTTTGGTTTCATAAGTAGTGCAGTTCTTTAAACCTGGGTGGTATACTGGCATTCACTAGGAGACTGCTGCTTTCATACAGTGTCATTGTTCTCTGTCAAAAGCTTAAACTAACTTGTTTATTTAGCTCATCTGTACCTCTTCTTTAGATAACAATACATAATATCAGGACATAGCTAAGAGAAAAAAAAAAAAAAAAAAAAGCCACAGTTTCATAAGCCAGTAGTAAAACTGGAGAAAGAATACAAAGTTCATCTACAACTATGCTAACCATGAAGTGATCTAGAACAGGAAAAGTAGAAAAGCAGAGTCAAAATCTGTAATTACTAAGTTTCAAAAGGTTACTTTTGATGCCTCTAAAATACTGCCCTGACAATAAAAGCTTAAACTAGGGGACTTGCATTCAAACAACCAAGCTCATATTCATCTGCCTCAAACAGGACCAGATTTATAAAGATTATACAATAGACCCGAGGCAACTCTGTAAACGTTTGTTAGTTTATGGCTATTTCAACACTGAGCTTAATAGCAATACGGAACAGGAATCAGATACACTGCTGTATCTGGTATTCTTTGCACTGGGAAAGGTAGCAACTACTGCCATTATAAAAAGAACCAGAGGATGAAGGAAACAAGCACTTAAAAAGCTCTCCGGATGATGTAAGCTGACATTTAGACTTCTGCTGTGGTGTCTGGAGTTTAAAAGCAGTAAAAGTATTTCTGAATACATTTTTTTCCTATCTTTAAGGAATGCTAATCCCACCAAAGGTTACTGGCAGAAAGACTCAACCTGCTATCTCTAACTCCATTTAGATTTGTTAGGAAAGAAGCAGGGTACAGTGTTCCCAAATCAGAAGAACCATCCACATTCCTACTATTTAAGTAACTAGACCACAGGATGCCTTAATTGACACTCCTAAACTACTTCAACATCAGATTGGGCCCTCTTGTTCAAATTCTTATTGAAGGTCAGTGCCAAAATCTCATTTTCTTGTAGTCACAATTTCTTCTTTCCTTTTCCAGCTTCAATTTGTTCATGTCTAGCTGACTGCCATTTGCAATTTTTGTTAGCATTTAACATTACAACTCTGTTCACTTTCAACTGTGTTTTTCTGGCTGTTATTAACAGAACATGTTTTCTGGTTGATTTTTTCCATCCTGCTTAGGTAGAAGTCCTAACACCATAGGGACAGCTCTTTTCTTTCCTTTTCTTTCCTTTTCTTTCCTTTTCTTTCCTTTTCTTTCCTTTTCTTTCCTTTCCTTTCCTTTCCTTTCCTTTCCTTTTCTTTTCTTTTCTTTTCTTTTCTTTTCTTTTCTTTTCTTTTCTTTTCTTTTCTTTTCTTTTCTTTTCTTTTCTTTTCTCTTCTCTTCTCTTCTCTTCTCTTCTCTTCTCTTCTCTTCTCTTCTCTTCTCTTCTCTTCTCTTCTCTTCTCTTCTTTTCTCTTCTCTTCCTTTCTCTTCTCTTCTCTTCTCTTCTCTTCCTTTCTCTTCTCTTCCTTTCTCTTCTCTTCTCTTCTCTTCTCTTCTCTTCTCTTCTCTTCTCTTCTCTCTCTTCTCTTCTCTTCTCTTCTCTTCTCTTCTCTTCTCTTCTCTTCTCTTCTCTTCTCTTCTCTTCTCTTCTCTTCTCTTCTCTTCTCTTCTCTTCTCTTCTCTTCTCTTCTCTTCTTTTCTTTTCTTTTCTTTTCTTTTCTTTTTCTTTTCTTTTCTTTTCTTTTCTTTTCTTTTCTTTTTTTCCCCTGACTATCCAACAGGCAAAAGCTGTTTATAGTTCAATTTGGTGTGCAAATCATGCAGGATTGATTATTAACCCTGTCAGAAAAGCAGCTGGAAGGCTCAGTATAGCAGAGTTTTGGATAAAAATAGCAGCAGCAATGTCAGCTCTGAGAACGTTCTGAAGTTGGCCTTCTGTCCTCATTTGGCCACAGACTACACGGATAATGGATAAAAATCAGATATGTAAGAAATGTATGCTACGTTCACCCTGGGTACTTTACATATTAGATATTTCCACTACATAAGTGAATATGAATGTACATATTTTAATATGTGTCTTTCCTGTTAAAAAGACTAAATATGCATCTGCATATTTATGCATGCAAATGCACCGATTTCTCCTATGGATCACAGCAGTTGAATTTGTAGGACTCAAGTACGGCGCGTTTACATGCAATGAAAGAAAAACAGAGAAACACAGCAGGAATTGGCATCCTCCATACAGATGATGTGCAGTGTGCATTAACAAATGAACAGCACACTCCCAAAGGAGTTAAAGTGCGTGGACCAGAAGTTCACTTCCTTGCCAGTTTACTTCAAATATTTCACTAGTTGCTCTTGCTGCGAAAGGCACACAAACACATTTGCTGCCCAATCAGATCTCTTCCGCCTTCAAAGTCTGCGTTCTGTTTTTAGAAAAAACTCACTAGAGAAATAGAGAACATTAAAAATTAATTATCCCATGTTCTGTGGCAGTGTAACATGCATGCGCCTTTGATTAGCTGATGTAAGTGAAGTTAAATGCATCAAAAGGCCATATTGTGGTTGTAATTAATTCATAACAATGGATTTGAACAGCTATCCAAAGCAATGGCAGTCACAACTGAAAGTAATAAAGCAATTTCAAAAGTAATTTGCACGTGTAGTTTATAAAGGTTCTATAACTCCCTTAAACACGTTTATTTGATTATAAACAGCTGATGTACAACTGCAGATTCAATTTTTCCAGCTAGGCTTCCAAAAAATTACAGTGGTAGCATAAGGTGAGCTAAGTCATACTATAAACTCAGTCTCTGTGCATGATTTTAACAAATCATAGTTGAGCTGATTTTAAGAATCCAAAATATATTGACACATAAAAACCTCAATATCCAAAATATTCTCCTAAAACTTCCCAAACAAGTTCAATTATACCAGCTTTCCTCAAATGACAAGCCTGCTGGCTTTTAGTAGAGCCAGTGACACACATAAAATATACACAAAATTACCAGTGATAAGACTTCACTTTCTCCACTTTCCCCTCTTTAGGAGATCACAACTGTTTAAGGGACCAGTCTCTCATTAAAGCACAGCTGAAACAGAACCACTGTAATTCAGAAGCATTTGAAAACATCCTGTGAGGTGCCAGAATACACTCATTTGTCAGTGAAGCCGAAAGATGCTTAGCTTCCTTTTGCAATAAGATGTGAAAGTCAGTATAACATTAACCTCCATGTAAGCTAGAAAATATTTGTTCTTTTAGCAAATAACACTTTACAAAAAAAAAAAAAATGCATGGCTGAGCAAGGAACTGGAGATGGAGAGAAAGACTGCATTTTGTTGCAGCTTTGATTCTTAAAATAAAGTAGCATTATATCAATTACTTTTTCAGCATCCTGTTAAAACATATGGTAAAAGCAACGTGCACTTACAGATTCAACCCATTTTAAAAATTTCAGAGACTTTACTTTTGCTGGTGAAGACTTTCTTCGCTAAGTAGTTTCAGCATGACTTTCAGGCAGCAATAAGGCACTGTTTCAGTGTGAGTAAGGACATCTGTATGTGACCCTACGTCTCTGCTTCCTTTGAAAGTGATACAGCTAACCCTTACTTCAACAGAGTATCAGGTTAACGCTTCAATGGGCAAAAGAACTGTAAGGGGCAGATCATCAGCTAGTGAAGAGTTTCAAGAGCTGAGTGCAAAAAAAGTCTTTTTGTTCTGTGAAAACATATATGATATCTGAAATTGTTCCCAGCCCAGAACACAGAAAAAATAAAAAATTAATCAAAGAAGATTTAAAATAAAAATGAAACAATGCTTCAGTTTTGGCAATCAAAACATTTTAAAAGTTGGTTTTCAAATTCCAAGATAGGTTAGGCTTGTACTTCATTACAAAGTGCTGCCTCAACATGAAAGATCTTTTAGATCTCTTTATTTTAAAATGTTGATAGGGATATTTTAACCACCTCAGATCTTTATTTCTGGTTGTTTTTTTTTTGTTGTTTTGTTTTGTTTTTTAAATTGAGCCATTGATCAACACAGTGTGCTATCAAAGCTCTTTTGAAGATGAGTCAGATTTCTTTTTGACAGCTCTGCTCTTTCAGAAATTCACGACAGATTGCTGACTAGTTGTAATGATTGAATTTCTCTGTGAAAAATTTCCCAAATCTATAGCTGAAGCCAATCTTCATCAAGAGTCTTCCACGAGTGTGCCAAAAGCCTCTAAGTCATTTAAATGGCATTCTATGAACACTAGAATATTATCATTACTGCCAGGAGGAAGAGGGATGTTTCTTCCCTGGAAAGTCCTGACCCAGTTTCTGAAGAAACCTTCATGCTGTGAAGTCCAGATCTCAGAGTAAATCAATGGATTAGGATCTTCAGGGCTGTTTCCAACAAGGAATGTCTATCAGAATGATTTCAGTAGTTTTCCAAACAATACATCCAAAAATGTCAAAGCTTCTAAAAAACAAAATATATGCAGGTATTAAGAGAACATATCTGAGCTTTTGACTACTGAAGAAGGAAGTCAAAGGTGCAAGGTGTGCAATGTGTTGAGAGCAGTCCTTCTCAAGCACAAGAACGAGTGGGAGATGGCAGACTGGTGTTACAACTCTTAGAAGGATGAGCGCAATAGAGCTAAGCTTAAACTAATAACCTTATCTGACACTGTTAGGAAGAATGTAGAGGCATAAAAGAAGCTCTGAAGAAACAAGCTACAGAAGGGCCTATATTCACACTAAATTAATAAACCTCAGCAGACCATAATGTCACTGCATAGTAAAAAAAACTATACTACACTCCCTATTTCTGAGTTAACCAGAACTTTTTAGATCCTATTATACTAAATGTTAGGGGGTTAAATAGTTAACAGTTATCCTGGTCTACCCTACAAAACACTTGCAGCAGACAGAACACAGGGATGAACAATCCTCATTCATGCATGAACTCATTGGACTTGTTCATGCTTATCTATTAAGTGAGGAAGGGAATTACAGAAGAGAAAGCCTTCTGCATGAGGCAAAGGTTACATATTCATCCAAGGAAATTCAGTTCCCTCTTTACATTTCCAACACTGAGCACACTTCAACATTTTGTTATTATTTTTAGTAGCCTTTAGTTGCACAAATTGAGACACCTGGGATCTAGACCAGACTTCCAAAAGAAGTCAGTAGGACTTGTAGAGGTTCAGCATATGGAAGTATAATTTGAGGAAGGTATTAATAAGAGCATTTAAAATTTTTGAATTCTAAATCTGGATGTGTAATCAAAGTACTTTCTTAATTTTGAAAGAACTCTTCCTGATAGGGTCCTCATAATAATGGAGATTAATTCAAGAATATGAAGAAAATATTCAGGGTGACAGGGCCTCCTAAACAACTCTGGATTCATAACACAGTGAATGCTGCTGACAAATAAATGTTGATGACAAAGCAGCTGCCCCACTAATTAAGTAATTATTTTTAAAAGCACCAAAAACTGTGCAATCAAACTGCTAACCATCAGTGTGCTGCCCAGAAGATTTTTTTGCACTCAGCCTCAGCCCAGCTCCTCTTCCTGGGCAGCCACAGAAACAAAATCAACCTCTGTAGATCTCAGAGATTTATGTCCACTTCAACTCCAGCTCTGCCCCTTACAATCCCAACAACTTCCTCAACACTGTGCTTCACTGGACAGCACAATTCACACAGATTTACACCTGTTTTGAAAAGACAGCTGGTACGAAAGAATGGCCACTGACACTGAATTACTGCTAAGCAGTGTACCTTTTCTCAGCCAGATCACCTGAGTAAGACACAAAACTCTTGAACTATCAATGGAAGGTCTGTTATACTACTGGACAGCCTTCTCTACTCTAAAATCCACAAAGCATTTGTCAAGGATAGTGCCTGCAAATGCTTCACTTTATCCAGATTGTCTTTCGCTTGCTGTTTTCCTCTATTGCTGTTTCATGATACGTTTTATTTACACAATATCTGAAAATTGCAGGGAAGGGAAAAGCTGGGTGAAGAATTAATTCTAATAACTCACTTTTAATAACCCCTAGCACTAGTTACATCAAGACAGTACATTCGGTTTTAGTACAGCACCCAGTACAAAGGCTTGTGTTCAGAGATGGTCTTTGTGCCCAAATGACACTCAGAACAGAAAAACAAGTCACCATTCAGAGCAGAGATGATCTAGACAGTCACATTTACAGCTGACATTGCCAGGATTCTTCTATAAACATTTTTGACATGCTGTTGAATGTCAAGCTGAGCTTCAAGGGTGACAAAATAGGGCTGTGGTCTGGAACTCTTGATTCACATGTCCTTAAGCAGAAAGGTAGATACACAACCTATTTGTCCTAAAAATTCAGACGTCATGACTGATGCTGTGTTTTGTACAATTTCTACCTGTTTGGCAGAAATTATTTCTGCATCACTACAGGAACAAAGCAGTGTTCAAAGGGACACTCTCTTCAGTCAAAATCGTCAAATTCAACTGCAAAACTCCAAGTTTTCCCCCAATCAAAAAAAGCCTGGAACATATGAAAAAGTAAAAAAGGTCTCACTGAAATCAAGATGGGATTTATTGCCAGTTCAAACACTACAGAGTTTAGACGTGATTTAAAAGCTAGAGTTCAAATGGCTACTCTAGAGATATATTCTACTGTTGTCAAACCAATTACTCAACTCTACTTGAAATTGAATTATGCTAAATATTTCATTACTCGATGAAGAATAGATCTGCAAAATTCTATAGACGAAGAAGAAACGTAATAAGCCAATTCTGAAAAATTACATGAAAGAATGAAAGACAGCACTTAGGAGCACTTAGTTACCAGCTGAGTCATGAGGTTGTCTGCCTATAAAGTAAAGCCTTTTGCAGTCCAACAAAGTATAAGACCAGCATATTACTGAAGATTGCCTGATACATATGCCGCATGAAAACAAACAGAAAACAACCTCTGGGTTCAGGTTACAAACTTGAATTACTCTCTAAGAAGATCTATAAATTTCAAGTATTACAAAAGACCATGAATGATGAAGGCAAAACATCAAATTAAAGCCTGTAGCACTGAGTCACTGTTCCCTGTTCTTGCTCTCAAAAAATACACAACTTGGTTTCTGTTGCAGATGATCAGTGATGTCCCTTCTATGCTTTATTATGAAGCTGATAAATGACTCACTAGAAACATGGTGAAAGCTTTTGGAATTCATTGTGCTACAGAAAACAAATTAGAAACTTAACTTGTTGCATGAGGGATTATCCTTCACAGCATGGCCTTTACAATGTGAAACTAATTATTGCCGGGAAGATTTATGGTGTTTACAGTCAAGAATTCAGGGTCAGATTGACCAAATTCGTGTAACTTTAGACCTTAGGCTTGCCTGACTCTAAATAGAATGACTACTTCAACAAATTTGAAGATGAAATTATATTTTTTTCCTATTGAATTGCTTAGCAGGAAGCTGGGAAATACAGGCTAAACAAATCTCTGTTCAAGAATTTACTCTGAAAGTGGGTCATTGTTGTTGGCTCGTTTTGTTTTATGTTTTTGTTTTTAATAGGCAGATAATTCAGTGAGTCAGAGAAACGCACTTTAATTTCTGTAATTAATTTCAAGAGAATCCACGAGAGTGTTAAGCCATGGAACACTCCAAGCATTTTCATACAATCATGCAAGTCAGGATCAAAAACCATGCTACTGGTCTGGAAACGTGGCTGGTAACATAGCTGAGAGGCCAGGTTGTTTTTCTTAAGCTAGTCATTAAAAGTGACATGAATTTTAGAGCAATTAAAAAACTCAATGTTTAACAGACAATTAGGTGAGCAGAGAAGTCGTTTTACCTTAAATTATAAGTGAAATAAACACTTAATATAATAATAATGCAAATGCCAATAGCTATTTATGATTTCAGTTATGCTTCCAGTCAAGATTGATAAGCGCTGGTGAAAGAGAGAACCCAAGGATAGCCCAGTGAGAAAAATACAGGCAAGTCTACCAAAAATCAGCTTGGCCATTTTCATGTACATTTTACCATGCTGCTGTTGATATCAAGATACACTGCTGTCATGAAAAACTGAATTCAGTCAGAAATATCTAGTTTATCTCCACCCAAAAGTCAAAAGTGAATCTCTCAGACTGAAGGGTTGATGCATAGCAGATCCAATTTAATTAACTAATAACATACAATTTAGGGTTTTTCTTGGAAAAATCTAGCTCTTAAAACAGCCTATGATCTGAACTTTCCCTGCAGCAATACCAGGAAGCAGTACCCACTAAGTAAAGAATTTGCACGCTGGTCAAAACCCTAACCAAAATAGTGACTCCAAAACCAAAACAGAGGATTACTGCAAAGGAGCTGTACTCTCAAATTCATTCAAGTGAGGAAGATCCTCCCTTCACTGATTCCATAACCTAATAAATATTACAAGCTAACAGCCATAATCAATACTGTGATAGGTAATATCACAGTTTATTCATCATTACTTACATCCATGTTATTCAAGGCACAATTGTATTGCGGTACATCAAAATAAGATCCTAGTGATAATTTCCTTCTTATTGCTAGTAATGACACAAAAGCCAAAAACAAATAGAAACAATTGACTTTCAGATTCCTGGATAAATGTGCAATATTGACATCATACACACTTGTTTAGAAATCAAGCTGTTAGACAGGGAGCCCAGTGATGCCATTTTATGCTTTATTCTACTTTTTTTGGAGAGGATAAAGGATGCTCTGGAGGGTCCTTACCCTTTCCCAAGTCAGTGTCAGGAGCATTGCTACTGCATACCCACAGATTTCACTAAAGGTGCCTCATTCCAGGCTCTGGAGTCCAGACAGAATCAGGAACAGGATCCCAGCATTGCTCTGATTTGAAAGGGGGAGGCTCCGGCAGAGGAGAGAAATAGGGAATTTGAGCATTGGATCTAGAATTTAGTGCTACAGGGACAAAAGACCAGGTGAAGTTAACTGCAACCACCTTTTCTGAGATGGCTGTGCTACAGGACACGTTTCAAAAGCTGTGGCTTTAGCAGATTAGTAGCCTGAGGGTCTGACAGAGTAGATGCGCCAGTGCAATTTGATGAGGAATGAGGGAATAAATAACTTTGTGGTAAGCGGGATGAAAGGAAAGGGGATAGTTCTGGGGTTGTACAAGGGCACGACAAGACCCAAGAGGCCAGGATCTCTGCGATGGAAGGAGGTCTAGATTGAGATTTATGATCTTAATCTAGAGGTTTGGAGCCTCCTGCACACAGCTACTGCTCAAAAACAGCATCTCCTGCCCCCCAGTAGATATGCTGTATTCTGCTTTGAATATCAAGAGTGCAGTAGCTTCATCCAGGAGTGTCCGGGGTCTTTAAACAAGTAACTACACCTTGATAAGCCCTTCAGTGGTATCATGACCTACGGGTTGAATTAATTCTTATTTTTTCCTGTTATTTGCATTGTATACTGACATATATAGGACTTATTTACTGTTAGAAGCATCTTTAAGTAAATATAACTTGACTATTGTAATCAAGTGAAGTAATTTTTTTAATAGACAAAAGGTATCACCATTTCTTAAGACAGTTCATCAAACTTGTTGCAGGTAGATCTCAACATGTATTTGAAAACTTTCCAACATTCACCTACTGTCTGAATAGCTATCAGACTTTTCTCCAAGAAACTCGAAACTGATGTAATCCAGCCCAAAATAATGTTTGACCAGATAATACTTCACAGGCCTGAAATGGAAACACTTCTCATAGTTTACATAAGGGAATAGTAGTGTCAGGTTATTCTCCAGAATACTCAGAGCTAAACAGATAAATGCATTTTGAATGAACTAACAGTTAGAGAAGCGATGCATTCATGCCAGTTTTCATTTAAGAAAAACTTCCAGTTAAAATTGCACAGCAACCTGGAGTAGTGGGATGTGTTCCTACCTATAGCAGGGGGTTGGAACTAGATGGTCTTAAAGGTCCTTTCCAACCCAAACCATACTATATGATACGAAAAAGAAAATCCACAGTGGTGTCTTTGTTTTTCACTACACAAATCCCCCTTTAAGGAACACTGTTATTAGCTTGGCAACTGAAGCAAATATTTCATCCTATAGATGAAACTCCTCAAAATAGCAGCTCTCCTCTGAGCAGTAAGGTGTGCTGACACACATGTACTGCAAAAGTTCAGAGGTTTTGAGACCTGCTGTCAATATGTACGAACATTTCTTAATTATTCAGTCACATGAACACAGCACAAGTAGTAATGCTAAAACATTTCACGATTGAGGAGCTATAAATCAAAGCCTCAGACTCATTCAATTTTTACTAATTATTTGCAGAACTTACTAAGTAACACAAGCTTGGCATTTCAAAGATCTGATTTAAAGAGATAAAGCTGCCCCCGTTCCTAATGTAAAGATGCAATTTAAATTATACTTGCAAATAAAACATTAGTGAAACTGACAGGCCACATACTGGCTACTCCTGCTTTGCCTGGCACCAACATTTGGGTTATGAATCACCAGTCAGGCTGATGAACAAGTGTCATGTTATTCATCAGAGCACCAGACGCTTCTCAGCAAATTTCCTAGCTGAATGGAAGTAACAATGCTGGCAAAAGTCCCAGAACAGATCATTCCAAGAAAGGAACAATGTGACAGCAGCATGGCAGGTTAATGATAAATATTTCAGAAATACGTCTTTCAGCAAGAAAGCATTAATATAGACCTTGGGGACAAAAATACTCTCAGTGGTGTTTAGCTAGTGTAATTTTTTTATGAAAAAAAAGAGTATAACAGAAGGCAATTTCTGTGTTTGGTTGAATGCAAATTCATTATTATGAGAATTATAGTAATTGTAATTAATTTTATGGTCTTTCACTGGGAAACACTGAATGAATTTGTGCCAGTGAAGATATTATTCTGAGAAGTTCATTTATGCATTCCTTCCAGGATTTTTAACTTGAATCTGGTGCCAACAAGCAGCAAGGGAAATCACTTTGATAGGATACGGGTGAGTAGTTCACCATCATCACTCTCACCACTTCAATATATGATTTAGCAGCTCTCAGTTAACAGGGAGCAGGGGTTACATGCAAAACAATAGAACAGAGAAACCTTGCAACAAACCTCCATCTAAGTCTGTTTGGCTAGTCACCATCATGAACTCGTGTCCTCAAATAAATAAAACAATTAAAAAATGAAAGGATAGGTAAAGGTATTTATGACATTCAGGTACGGTAAAAAAAGCTGCTGCCAAAAATGTGTTTGTGTGAGTGGAGTGAACATTGCTTAGTATGAGCCCCCCCTTCTCTGTCAAACATGTCGGCAACATGAGATTGTACTGCTTGGATGTACACCAAGAACAGCTGTCTGAGAAGTAAAAACAACACAAACCGTATCTAGTTACAATCTGGAGGAGGTACACTGAACATACAATTCAGATTTATTTATTTATGCAAAACAAAGGCCCCGTATTGCTAACTTCAGGCTCACAGCAGCCTTAAAATTCACTGAGGCCTCTGTCAGCATTTTGGAGGAATTATTATAAAAGCACAGCTTAAGAAGCTGTTCCTTGCAATGCAGTTGCATTTGAAACAAAGACGTTTTCAGAACATAATTTTCTTTTCTTTGTTTTCTTTCTCAATAATTTAGAATGGACATTCACTCGATGTTCACAATATGAAAGCCATTCTGGAGAGAGCTAGCGAACAGCTCTTTTTGACAAAAGCACTGCTATCTTAGTAATGGAGATGCTAAGTCAACTTATTAACAAATCTAATCACCAAAAGAGACACAAAAGTCTCTTACTACTTATTTCAGTACAAATAAAAATGTTGATTCTTCGCACACAGGGAGATGGAACTAAGCTAATAGATATGTGTGTATAAATCAGGCACACAGGACCGAATGCACTCGATATTAATTTTTAAAAGCAGAGAGAAAAATACATGCTCTTACAGTCTGGGGGGTGAAGAATCCCAAAATAACCAAGTGATACATATCCCGTTATAACAAGATGAGCGACACGAACAGGTAGTACAAAACCACCCTTAATATCAGCCCACTACTATAAACTCAAGGCCAGTCGTCTTTGATCATATCAACACTGTTTGCATTATTTAGTGTATACAGTTCGGGTCAACCATCATCTTTAAAGGAATTCACAAGCATGTAAGTACTTTATGCAATACTTCATCATGAACACATCACAATTACCATTTGTTACTAAGCCTGACAAATATGTACGTTATTGCCATGTTTTGTCATAAGGACAGCACTCCTTGAAGAGCACTAGATCTATTTTCTCCTGTCTGCCCTTTACTTTCTTCAAAAAATGCTTTGATTCCTACTTGTATACGTTATGTGAAATGTATCGATTAATGGCACCTTTTCTAAACCAGCTATTTGCTCTTTTAGTTACCTTTTTATATAAGGAATTTATTTTTATTTTTATTAGTTTATTAAAAAACAAATAAATGATTAGACAGTGTAATGGAAATTTTACTACAGTCCTACAAGAGCACACAGTGCACAATGAGAATGCCAGTAGTTTGACAGGAAAGCTAATGGTCCAGATCTTGATCTAAATTTACTGAAAGCTATCTACTCTAAGGGAGCCATGTCTACTGCATTGACGATTGGCTTAATTTATATCCAAATGAGCAGCAGTAAAGCAAAATAAGTTTGCTGAGAGCTCTGACTTCATCATGTAAAAGTACCCATTAGTCCAAGCAGATCTCCAGGCGTGGTGTTGACAGAGCACGTCTCCACAACTCAGGAGCCAATGCAAGTACTGCCAAACCTCTCCTTTCCAATTGTCAATGAAGAGCACTTGCCTGTGAATTAGGGCTCAAGGAGTTCTTGGCCCACAGTGTAAACTCACCTAGACACCACTTAAACACCTGGTGAACCAACAGAAACTGTTACATAAGCTCAACCAAATGAACAAACTGGTTGCAATTGTACATCTCACGGCTATTAATACCAAAAATGTCAAGGAAACAACATGATTTATAGCCCCGAGAGAAAAGCTGCTTGCAACACTCAAGGAAATATATACTGGATAAGGCTGTGAGTAGAGCACAGTGCAAACAAAATGGCACTCACAAACTTGACACATATTGTTGAAGCAAGGGCAAGAAGAATAAGTTATTAACCGCTTCAAGCTGTGTAATAGTCCAAAAATAACACATTTGACAATTGACTATTTTATGTCACAAGTGTGTTTTACAAACACAGTATTACTGGCTCTGCTGATCCTCCCACATGCATTTTATTTTTATTTTTTAATTTGGATTATTTCCGCAGCTCTAAAGGAAGAGGTCTGGATTTTGTCAGCATGACATAACAAAGATTTGTTTTCCCCTAATATAGCTATTACATCTTCTCTGCTAATTTTCTAATTATCATCTGAAAGTTAATTTTAACAATATTTTTGACTGACTTGCTGCCAGCTGGATAATACATGCTAGTGAAAAGACACACAAATGACAGGTCGCTCTTTGTAGTCCTCTAATTAATTACATTAAGATGCTTATGCTTCCAAGAGGTGCATCTTCCTGGCCTTCTAAGCCACATACTGAAATTCTCATGTGGTCAAAAATCATGAGATGTCACATATTTCAGATCCTCAATAAAACAAAAAGCTTTGAGACAGGTTCACAAATGGGGAAGCACTGCTCCTCACAGGGAGCCCTTGCAAGGCCATCACAATGGAGCATCCTGCATGGCCTCAGTGGTAGCTGTCCCTGCTCTTGCTGGTAATGCATGTGGCCCTTACACAGGTAATACACTGCACCTCAAGTATTTTCTCACATGATGTGTTGATTGCCTTGATATATTTAGCGTGAAAGGACTGAGTATGTATTAAAGAGAACATGTGACAAGATACCCTGAGCTGGTATTATGCATGAACAAATAGTTTTGGAATGTAACTTCGATGTTAAGCACTGATTATCAGAGTAATCGATCACTTAATTTTGCAAAACAAATTTAAAGACCGTCAAGAATTAAAAAACACAAGCCCAAAATATTTAGAAGACACTTGGCTCTGCATGCACTTGTAATTTTTTCTTTTTTTCCCTGAATCATGCTGGAAAAGCAGGTTCTTAAATTTCTTCAAATTTCTCCTCTCTCAAGTGCGAAATATGTACCTGCATGACATGCCAGTCATGAACCACAGCAACCAAATGTGATGACCTAAAAGCAGTGTTGGACATTTATGGAAAACTGTTCTTTATATAGCATATATTAAGGAATTATGCAGTAATGAAAGATGCAAGACATTCAATAATGGGATTTTAGTAATTTTCATCTCTGTCTTGTACAGAGTCTTGCAGTATTTGTGCTGATTGGAAACAATGGCAGGAAGAAGTGCACAAACACAAACCTTAGCACCAGCACGGTCCAAGTAAGAATTTCTTTCTTCAAAATATCTCCATTTCAAAAATAATCTGGACTAAATACGGAGAATTGGAGATTTAGAATTCCTGACAGCCAAGGGATGCCTGAGAAGAATACACACCAATTATGCTGGGAGGTTGCAGCGCCAGTTTTGTAAGGCACAAGTTTCTGGATTACTCACATGCCCTGGAAAAGTGTTTGCTCTTCAGACCTGACTGGAGATACCTGGAGCTAAAAACCATTACCCAGACCCAGGAGCTAGGGAGCCATTAACGTGATCAGCTCAGATTGGGGTTTTTCCAGGAAGGCAATCTAGGCTGTGACATCAGCCTTCCAGCTTTTTATTCTTTTCCAAATAGAGCAAAACCTAGAAGGCATTTGAATTTTTTCCAAAATACTTTGTTCAAAAATAAATTGAGGATTTTGGAATACATCATTCTAAATTCAAGGAAGGATACTGCCTACAAAAATGTTGTTCTTTGAAAGAAAATAGTAAAAGGAAACTTGAGTCATTGGAGCATAGGAACGACCTGACACTATCTGCACTGCTTAACTGCTGCCAGCTCAATTTAAACAAAAGGTTGGCCTGAAAATAAGTGTCAAGTCTATACATCATCTAAACCTGGGGGAGGAGAGTTTAAGATTTGGATCTGATTTCTGCAGCACAAGCCTATCTTTAATTAAAATGAATTAGATTTAAGAAGCAGAAGATAATGAATACATAACTTAGACTCCTATGTTGATAGCAGACTTTGTGTGCAAAGTTCTTGCCAAAGGCAAATTTCTATGGTCAAGCCATAAAGCCATGAGAATAAGGGTTTTATTATAAAATTGCTTAAAGATGCTTAACTATAGCAGCACTTTCAGAGACAGCTGTGCAAATGCCACCTTGAAAAGACAAGGTTCACAGTTCCTTCACTGTATGGACTGGTTTTAACTGCAAACAGAGCTTCACTGCTATTAGCAATAATGTCTCAGATGTAGTATGCTGTAGCAATACCACAACAACTCTACTTATAGATCAGTCGAACAAAGATTTCTGAACTTTTCTCCATCTAAAGATAATGTAAGTAAAGTCTGGGTATAAACAAGCTCTTCCAAAGTCAAATAAAACCAAAGCACAATGGTTTCACAAGCACTATTGGGTAAACATAGAGTAAAAAGGAAAGCAAAAGGTTCAGCCAAAGACATTTCAGAATACAGAGCGTAAACTTTTTATAAGTCTAATTTTGGAAGACAAAGCTTTTCATTTTGTAGCAAGATGTGTTGTTTATAACAGAGCAGAGAGCCAAGGGTAATAAAAATGAGGCACTGTAACCTTGAAGGTTATCCACAGCTGCCAGGAAGCTTCTAATTAAGATGGGCCATTTCAGCCAGTACTCAGAAGGGAGGCAGCAAGGAGACACTACTACATTGGGCTTCCATCTCTGCTGCTCTCAGCAGCTCCTAATTCTCTTTTTCTGATTCCATACCAGTCACCTCCTCTCTCCTGTATCAAGAAAACTCAATGCTGAGTCTGTATTAGGCAAAGGTATACATTTAAAAAAGGCTATCCACAACCAAGTTAAGCCAAAAATGCGCTTTCATAAGACCTCAGTGATTTGAAGGCATTCCCCTAGCAATGAACTACATCTGCAGAAACCCTTGTCTACTCATAGTCATGGTACATAACACAGTGAGGTACCTACAAAATCTGTTTCCAAAGCCATGCTCCCACCAACTTGCACAGGCAAGTAATACTCACAAACGAGGACTAATGCAAGCATTGTGAATCCCACCTTTGTGTCTACCACTTCAGATCCGTGTCTTAGAGATCTGAGATCTCACAGAATCATGCCCCATTCTCCTGCAGCTCAGGTTGAACTTACCAGAGTTGGGGAATTGTACTTTTGTCTCTTTGTCCACATCTCCTTGTGCAGCAAGGTGGCAAGGGTTTGAGGATACCTGCTGGAAGATGTTGACAGCAGTGGCAACAGCAGACTGCTTCTGCTTAAACTGTTTGTTTTATCCCTTGTTTCCACACTTGTTTCATACCTACAGGTCAGAGATTCCCACAGAGTCTACATAGATGTCCCTACACTGGGAAGACACCTGTAAGTGTTATATGGCTGTTTTAAGTTACCAGGCTACTGCAAAGGGGCTGCAATTCTTTTGGAATGTCTGGCTCAAAACTAAACAGTCTAATGTGTGATTAAAATAAAATTCACTCAAAATAATTTGTCTGCAGCTTTATGTATCTTCTGTGATTGTAAACCACCACCTTTTTGCCAAATGTATAGCACAGAGTGCACAGCAGAACCAGAACAGTTGCTGATGTCAACAGCTTTTACACAGCCACAGTGAAGAAAGACCAGGTTGATGAACATTAAATTGTTTTGAGTATGAAGAATTTTATGCAGTAGCACTGTTTCTTTAGTAACAAAATTACAGTGTTTACAGGTACCTGGAATAATGTATACAGTTGAGGAAAGCAATGGGAAGTGCTTAGTTTAAATTCATGGAGATTTGTGGCATAGAGATGCTGTGTTTCGAATGCAAGCAGTAAAAGTTTACATAGCAGCAGAAAGCTTCCTAATGGTAAAATGTATTAGATTATGAAACAGTCTTGTAGTAAACACATTGTCATTTGAGTCAGATAAAAACAGTCTAAAACTAAAGAGAAAATACAGCAGAACACAGTCCTGCACCAGCAAGAGAATTAGGCAAGATAACCTAAACAGTTTTCTTCTATAAGGTGTGAATAGTTCATAATGTAATTGCAGTAGAACATGTAAAAATAAAATATTCAGGACCCCCCACATCAGGCTTCCCCCGTCAACTTTCCTCAGTCTTTTTCCAACTAAATAAAACAGCACCTTTTAACAGAACCAAAAGGAACAGAGCCCTTCTGCAGGGCTGCAACATCACCCTTTCAAAGCAGTGCACCCTGGAGTCACTGCATCCTACAGGGCATGCACACTTTGAACTTCTCAACAATTCCTAACACCTACTGTGTCCCTGCTTGGTCTCTTGTAGTAGGATTAACACAAATATGTGTGACAGGAAAAGCGGCTTTGATTTGTTTGTCTTCAATTCAATGGTCAGTGCTCTCTTTCCCAACTGCTCAGACTGCAAACTGGCAGCGTGCTAGGTTAGAATAACCATCAGAAGTTATTTCACAAGCATTACTGACATGTTTTTGTTGACAGAAAGGCAGCAATTGAAGTAAATTTGAATTATTATTATTTCATAAAACTGGAAGAAAAAAAAAAAAGACAAAATCCCAAGTTACCTGCTTTCTCTTTTGCAATTATATCATGTTTAACTTCTACTAAGCCAGGTGCATACTGTTCATCCATCTTCAAGCAAAAAGCTCTACCATGGTTATGAGACATTTATAGCAACAAATCCTTTATTTCATTCTGCTTGCAGGATTGACTAACACACCAGTATTAAGGGGAGAAAGTCCTGATTATAAAAATACTCAAGAATGTGCTTAATTCTAAGCATATAAGCAATCCCATTAACTTTAATTACATTTAAGCAGATGCTTAAGTTGTTTGATCATTAAGAGTGTGACTTGTAATACGCTTAACTTTAAACATACACTTGCACGTACCACTGCAGAAATTCACCAAGAAAGCACAAAGGTGGTAAATACAAGAAGTACGTAAAAATACCACAGAGGAAACCTTCTTATAGAAATATTTTCTTCAAAATAACATTCATTCTTATTTTACTAGGGGATGTTGCTTTGAAAATCTGTTGTAGATGCAGAAAGTTTGACACCGGAGGAGACAGGTGACTCAACAATTCCTTCCTACTCCAAGAAAAGAGGAAGAAATAGTAAAACAGCTCAGGCAGAGCTCTCTGCCTGAGGCTACAAAACACTATTCTACTACAAAACAAACCATAAACATCAAACATGGTTCGTCAAAGCACGCAGCAAAACAGTCCAGGATAGCTTTTGACTTTGCTGCCAGCTCCTTCTCATTTTTCATTCTACTTCCATAATCTTAGTAAAATTTTCCATTAGCAGAACATGAAAGGATAGTAAAAGCAAGTATGTATTCTCCTTAGAAGTAGCCAAGAGTTTCTTATCCCATAGCATTCACAGTTATTGCAGAAAGTTTCAAACTGCTCTTAAAATCTTATTCCTTAAAATTTAAATTTTTGCTGACTTGAGATTTTAAATGAAATGCTAAAAAGTTCCTTTTCACCACTATTTTGATTGTCATTTGCACATATTCAAAATGAATAGTCACGTTACATTGCTTCAAATAGAGTTTAATTTTGTATCCTCATTCTCAAGTGCTAGAAGCTTTGCACTGCTTATCAACCACAAGGAACACTAAGTGCATGGTCAATACTACAATGGAAGCTTTCAATGTAATTTTGTTTACAATTAGTAGGCATATATCATTTAACAAGTCTCTACTGTGAAGAATTATTTTTAAAAAACAACTCTACGAACTTAAATCTATCAGTTTCAAATGCTATTAGGTACCGTGATCACAAATGAAACTATGACTGCTAAAAATTGGCATGGCAGTTTCGCCACAACTTATTTGAAGGGTTACTAAGAATAAAATCAATGTTTTATTTCTTAGTTCATGCACATTCCCAAAAGCGCTTGCTTTATTAACGCGTTGTTGCCTCACGACTCGTGTCTTTGAACTGCCCTGCTCTGATGCTTCCAAACACTCCTGAAGTGTGTTTGCCCTGAGTGGAATCACATCGTGCCAAGTACTGATCAGAAAACTGGATCTGTTACAAGTTTCAAATGTTCCTAAGGAGAGTACATGGAGTTTTTAATTTTGGACTGTATCGTTATATCCAGCTTTCTGTAGGCTGGTTTCTGACAAACACATCCGTCATGCTTACCTGCCCTCTTAGCCTGCTAACACCCTCCTCCCCTCTTGCAGCATAGTCCGTTATCTCATGGTAGCTGCTGTGCTGTTTTCTGCTATGCTCAGCTTCAATCCCAGCTTCAATCCTAGTACACTGCTTTTGAGTCAGTTGGAAAACCGTAATCAAGAGCACACCAATCCCGTTTCAATTACCACTGTTTAAGACACTCAAACAAGCACTGAGGTTTGATTAAGCCATCCATTTGCTGTACAAAGTGGCAAACAAGGACAGATCCTGGCTTGTAAGGTTACAGTTCAGGTCCAATCCTGGAAACGAAACAGTATTGAAAACCACGGATAAAACTCTAAGGCCTGCTCAAGTTTCTGGCAACCTCCCTGCTGACTTCAGTGAAGCCAGGAACTACCCACCTCCTATCTCACAACAAAGGAATGCTATCAGTGAATACGAATGTAAATGCTGCCTGCATTGCTGTAGCCATTTTCATGCCATATGTCAAATACACACTGTTGTGTGCAGCTCTGAGCTCCCAGAGGTGCCCAGTCTGCTGGGGCCATTGCTGCTGCTGAACTTAAAGCCAAGCAAACAAGCATCTGCCCAACTTCTTTCTTCTGCCCTTCCCTGAGTGCTCTATTCAAAACACAACGGGAAGGAGAGGAGATATGAGGCAGATTACACTACAAGCAAAAATAAATGCACTTGCTCCCAAACTCGTCTCCAGTTGCCTTTTGTCATCTCAGAGCCACAATACAGGTTGTCACTGCTGCAGTCCCTCTCTGCCAGCTCCAAAAAGTTCAAGGACAAGAATACACAGGTTACGCTGCTGAGAGAGAGAAAAGCAGAGTGGGAAGCATGTAGCAGCCTCCTGCACACCTAGCACTCTGAATTTCTCCAGCATCTTCTAATTAAATTGCACAAATGAACCAGAATAAGAGAAGCTGAGAAGAGGAGGAAACAGAGAAACAAGTCAGAAAGATATCCACTAGTGAGGAACAAACCAGAAGGAACTCCAAGTTATTTTCACGCATTTTTTCAGACTGAATTAGTAAAAGTGGAGTATTTAGAAGGTTGGTTTTTTTTCATTTTTTATTTTTTTTTTAAGGGAGGCTGTGTTTAATGCAATGCTTCTATCAGATTTTGCTCCAGCACGTAATTCAGATCATCTCATTCCCTGCTCCAATACTCTTAACTTCCCAACAGTCTTTAACATCAGGATTATCATCTTCAGGAACTGCAAGAATTACTGTATAATAAGTAATGGTCAGTGAATGAAGCATGACTTCACCACCAAATTATGCAGCTTCCCTGACGGTTGCCTACACTCACAGAACCTTGAAGATAGAGGGTTTAGCAGCAACACCAAGAATGGTCAAAGACATTTGGGATATTAAAAATTTTTCAAGCTAATACTTTAGCCTGTTTCAAATTCCTGGGGAAAAAAAAAAAAAAAAGGATAAAAGCAGGAACATTTCCCTCTGAAAAAAAAAAAAGAAAACTGATGGCAATGTGGATCTGCACTTCATAAAAAAGGCCAGTGTGGTTACAACCTTCATAACAATTTCAGTTAAACAAAGAAAAAAAAAAAGAGGGGGAGTAATTTGGTGAAAATTTTGATATGCAAATCCATTGAGGTCTGATTTCACACACAACATTCCTATTGTTGAGCTAGCATTTCAGCCAGAGCTGATGGCATGAGGTACACCTACATATGGGCACGCACAAAAATGTAAACAGAACCATAAAACATAACCATACCAATTATTTATCATGAATTCTATATAAACAACTGCTACTGCTAACGTTGCCAAGATGAAAATGCCCCATTTGACATACAAGTTGCAAAATGGGTTTGCTTTTATCATGGATTCATATTCAAGAGTAAATAACTGAGCTGCACTTCAGGAATGATTTGAAAGAGAAATGGGTGATAATTTATGAAGTGTTTTGCACTACTGTTTTTCTCTTTTGTGAACTTTGCTTTGGCTCGTTTGCAACAGTAGGGAGTAAGTGGAAACTAACTGAACATAAACTGTTTGATTTGAAAGTTTGCATCTGTAAACTACTGAGACAGCCTGAGGGAGGAGGTGATCATAGAGTATCTTATAATAGCAGGCAGCACGGAGATCAAAGAGAAAGAAGACTTGGATGAAACTAACTATGATGGCTTGACTGTGTGAGGTACTAATAGAAATAAGATATTTCTGGTACGTAAGGAAGACTGTCTGAACTGCAGTCTTGCTCACCTTCCACGTGTCATGCTGTTTTGGGCTGCAATCACGCAGATTTAAAAGCCCTCTGCTGATGTCTGTGTCGTTGATAGAAGTTTGGACAAGACAAGGAGGTTGATACTGCTACGCTTGCAGTCTTCTAATTGAAAATCTGGTGCAAGTAAAAGCTGGAGATTCTATATCCAGTATACAAAGACAGAAACTTGGAAATATCAGAAAGTCAGACTCCCAGTGGTACAGGTAGAGACCATCTGACTGTGAAGCATGGGGATTGCTTTTGTGCACTACCTCAGCACATGTTAAGAAATCACAGTGGTGAAAACTGACTTTAGTCTGCTTTTGTTTTTTTCTATTTCACAAATTCTGTATTCCATTTGAGTGCTTTTCTTTTCTTCCTTTTTTTCCTCTGCTATCCATTAATTACACCAGGAAGCTTCAGGGCATGATTCTGTGCATCTCTAGAGGCTGGCTGAACTCTACACAAAATATTTCCCCTTTATGGAAATCTAAGATGATCACATGTCTAAATACTGCATGTGCATATCCAAATGCTACTTAAATCCATGTTCTGTACATTTTTTAGGGCTTAACATTCCCAAAATATGGCTAGACTACCTCACTACAGCTCTCCAACAATATCTTATCACAACACCAAAACACCAAGTGATCCGTCCCCACGGCATACATTTCTTGAGACAAGAAAAAAATGTATTCAGCTTGAACATGCAGGGTTTTGGCTGACCATTCAATCTCGTACAGGCTCTGTGCTGCTCCTCTTTATTCACAGAGTTATCTAAAGGAGTGAGGAGTTGCTTGCCTGGAGGTTCTCTTTTCTCCCACCTCACTGCATTGCACAACAGTGCTGTCAGGACAGGCAGATTTTGGAAGGATCCAGGGATATTGCACGGATGTGGAATTCGCTTTTGATTTAATTCACACCCAATTTATAACAGGTGTGAGTCCAGGAAAAACAAGCAAACAACAACAAAACAAACCAAAAAACAGCATTTCCTTGTCCATCAGCTACAAATTACTTGATGTTCTAAATAAGACTTAAGCTCATGCTTTGATCCCATCCAATCCAACAGCTTCCCGACATCCACGTGGAGTAATGTTGAAGCATTTTGCTGAATTAGAGCTACAGAAAACAATGCAAAACCCACTGAATTTCACTGGTGTGACCTCAGTAAGCGAAAAATAAAGTAAGGAAAAGATTCCTCCCTGGAAAATAAATGAAAGAATGATTGAGGGAGAAGGAATGACATCACCATTGTTTACTATTGTGTGCCAATTATAGTCTAGGTGCTAAAATGACGACTCCTCTCAAAACAGCTATGCACCATATCACATCAATTTGTCGGAAAAAAAAAAAACAACACAAAAAAGGGGGTTTTGGCATATAATGAGACATTCAGTGCTGTTACTGTGAGTTAAAGCCTTTGCAATTCAGTTCACAACACCTCCTCAAGCTTCCAAAAAGACTGAGTAATTTTTTTGTGCTTACAAACAGGTTGCTTTTCAACTAAATCTCTCATTCTTCCCCATTTGTCAACAAATACACTGAAGCATGATCGAGTGTTTCAGATCGGCAGGGCTTTTCAGCCCAGTTCTTTCTGGTTTCAGAGATGCTGATTAACCTGAATTACTACACAGCAGACTTTTAATTGCGAATGTTTTCAAAGCAGAGACTGCCTTACGTCTGTGTTCACATCCAACAGACAAACACTGCGGCAGAAAACGCTGCGTATGTAAAGTACCCAAAAACGTACCACAGAGAAGAATGGCCAGTGTTGTGTATGTGCAGCAGACAAACAAAATTCCATGGAAAAACACACACTGTAAACATCATTGCTTCCCCATTGAGGACAGCTGCTGTAACACAATCCGCAGCGCCTGCTGCCAGGATTTTCCACATGAGTGCATCTTCTTTTAACCGCTGCTCAAACACTGGCTGAAAGAGGAGCTGCTAGACTGAACATGTGTCTGCGTTGGGCTGACAAACCCCCTGCACAGCACCGGAATGCAGAGCAAACCTCCAGATTTTGGCGGGAAAGGCACCGCCCGCCTGCCCTGCGTACCTTCGGAGCAAACACTCCATTGCTTTTGCTTTGGCTCCCAGATACGTTGTGCTTCCCTGATAAGGAGATCTGAGCGCATGTGGTTGTGAAAGTACACAGTCGCGGAAACGTTAAGCAGAAATTGTCAATAAATGAGTCACAACTATGGACGACAGTATAAAATATAAATCCTGCGTTGCTTATAGCTGAGTAGAAAGAAAGGATAACCACGTGGGATGTGTATATTTCTTAAAGAAAATTAATAATGGCAGAAAGCTCCAGAGATAGAAAGCGTTGGTGGAAGGAGGTGGGAATGAGTGGCTGCAGAGAATCTGTTTGTAATGTCAACAAACTGCAAAACAGGGACTGTAGTGGATAGGAAATGGCATCGCGTTTCCCTGCACAAAAGATACATCAGCTGCCAAAAGTACAAGAGCAATTAAGGAGCACAAATCAGCTTAAAAGCAGAGAGGAGTAAATGGTGTATAAAAAGGGAAGCACTCACTTGAATTAATGAGTTTCTACATGAATCTGCACACACATTTATGTCGACCTGCTCTGAAAGTAATGCCTCCTATTTTACTATGTTGGCCCTCAATGTCGGAGGCAGATGTTGGTGGTATGGCAGTAGAGGCTGAACCTTCCCATCAACATTCCACTACATGCTGTCATTGTGTGACAGATGGCAGCAGAGGGGCAGTCTGACAAAACGGCATCTGACATGGAAGTGAGAATGAAGCAAAGGTGTGTCATTGAATTCCTCCACATGGGAAAAATGGCACTCACTGACTTTCACTGATGCTTGCTGAACATTTACAGAAACCAACCAGTCAATGTGAGCACAGTGAGTGGTGCATTTCAGCAGTGCCAACAGTGACAGAGGGTCACCTCCGCTGGTGTATATTTTTACAAGCACGCCATGCAGACTCTTATTCAATGCTGGCAAAAATGCACAGCTGATGGTGATGACTGTGTTGAAAAATAGTGTTTTGTAGCTGAAAATTGACTCTACCGAACAGTGTTACTGTGCTCATTTTATCTGTTGTCGTTTCCATGAAAAATAAAGGCATTATAAAGGCATTATTTTCAGGGCAACTTATCTATGTATATACAAACAGCCTTCCATGCAGATGGGGTAAAGCTTCCTCTCTTGACATACAGCAGGCTGATGTTTCAGTTCTAACGTTTGGGTTCAGATGCTCCCTAAATTCCTCTAGCTGAATGAGCTTTGGTGCTGGCTTTTTTCTTGACTTCCATTGCATTCTCCTCCTCCGTTGTAAAGATGGGACCCTTATAGCCAAATATTCCAGACAGTAAATAAGCAGTCAGTTCTCTATGATATAAACATATTTCTCATTGGCCAAGCTCATAAATATTCTAGACTTAATATTAGAGGATATATACCAGTCAAAGCAGACAATAGCAAACAAAAATGTAGTAAAATTTGCTTAATTCATTAAAATAATGCATGCTTTGTTATGCCTCAATTTCTTCTCTGTCCTCGTCTGTTTTGTGCATAGATGAAAAACCTCAACAAAACCAGAACCTTCCACCTCCCTTTCTGTCAGAACCAAGCTTCCTCTCAAAAACCAGCAGCAATCTGGTTTCCTCCTTATGGGTGATGAAAGTAAACAAAGGCATAAGATGTATGTGAGCCAGAGGGAGAAAGATGATATGCAGATCAAGAGCATGATGTTTGAGAGCAACCTGATATAAACATCAAGAACCTGGGAGATTGCTTCAAATATGATAGATCTATAACCAGAGTAGCAAATTTCTATGGCAGTTCTCATTTTCAGAGTACAGTAACTTCCAAGCTCCATTAGCTGTCTATTTAAACTACAGAAGTAACAATGCAGAGTTCATACTCTGTTTCAATGTTGAAATCCTTTTCGAGCTGGTTGCAGTAATTATCTAATCAGTATGTTAGCTGCTTCTATGTCTGTCTTCACGGGAAAAAGAAATACTGTCAGTATTTCTTTACTTTCTTCAACTGTGGGTGGTCAACTCCAGACAACACATCTCTGCGAATCTGAATGGGCCAGTACAGAACATACAAACTGGTTAAACTGGTTGAAAAGAAATCTAGAAGATAAAGTACATTTCCCTTGACAGAATACATGAAGAGAAATGAATCAACCAATAATCAGGGCACCCACATTTCCCACATTTTCTGCCACAGCAGTTTTAAAGCATACACATCAGACACCATGCTATCAACCACTGCCACCTTATATTTAATGTCTCCTACTATTTACCACGCTACTTAAAAGCTCTAATTCAGGAATTTATGTGAACATTTTCAATCCTCTAAATGTATTTCTAGGTTTGCAAAAGAACCTGAAACTACGCATAGCCTGACTTCTAAGAACACAAAAGGTTAAAAAGAGATGCCAATATTTCTTTAAGCCTTGTGATTCAGCACAGCCTAACTCATAATTTAAGAGCTCTTCAAAGCCTGCAATGCTACGATTACTCAACCTGGCTCATAGTTGGCAGACGCAGTCCAAACACGAGAATCGCAGAATCTCAGTTCTAATCCCTGATCTTTTTTACAAAGATTTATCTGGATCTGATTCAGCAACACATGCAGACACATGTTAAACAAAACGCTACCTCCATTGAAGCTATTAGGACTCCAAGAGTACTCAGTGGATGCTTACTCAGTTACCTAAATCAGGGTCTATGTGTTCAGAAGAGAGCCAGTCTCAAAAGGTGTGTATTCTTTCTTTGGCTTAATTATGAACTCAACTGATTGAGTTTGGCAATTTGTGGGATGGATGAGATGGTCAATACACTAATTACTGTACTGTAATAATGTGCATTTTCTAGTATTAAGTTGCAGTAACAAAGTATCAGTGCACACACCAGGGCAAAAGAAGCAGAAAACAGAGCTTCCTGGGACCTTAGGACAATGTGGCAAATGAGGACCCAACTTTGACAAAACTAGAAGATTGCTATCCTCCATGAGTTCCACCATACTTTGTCTAAGAAAATATTTCCTGCAGTTAGCAGCTCTAATATATCTTATAGTCATTTGCTCACTCTTATGGCTTGTCCTGCTAGGTCTTGTAGCTTCAGCCTTGACATGATTTAGCCCTCCTATGTCTCAGCGTCAATAAGAGGGGAGGAGAGCGAAAGCAAACAGTTCACCGCCATTTTAGGAACCAGGACTTCTCCACACTGATCTTCAAATTCTGGCTATAGACCATGTAAAATCAACACATGGCACTAGAATATATACGAGTGGTGAGAGGACCATTTTAGTGGTCCTGAGGAAATTCCATTAAGTAAGGAAACTTAATAGAATTATGATGTTAAAAATTAAAAATCAGAATAAAGAAGATGGATGAAATAACATAAGAAGTCACAAGGTCACAGATTCCAAATATTTGAGGTGTTGAGCATCCCCTGCAGTACTAAAAAAGCTACACCTGATTTGAAGGTTAGAATTGCTTGGGGAATCCTTTGCTGACACTGTGGGGTGCATTGCAGATTGGGAAACATCCGCACTTTCACAGGCAAAATCTCGTACACTGGAGACCAAAAAGTCTCCATTTTTTTGCTCTCTTACATCATCTAAGAAAAAGCCTCAAACAATTTAACAGAAAAGTAGTAACAAACAGCTACAGTACCACATTCATTCTTCTGCGAAGCCACAGCATTTAGAGTCTGAATTCCTTTTGCATTTCACAGGAAAATGTGAACTCTACTTATTAAGTTAAAGGGATCACGCCTGTAAGGAGATCCAGCAAAGTCTGCACTCCTGTAAATGAATACCTGCAATATGAACCAGAGAGAAGAAGGTAGCTGGGGGGTGGCAAAGCTCAGTGTGAGCACCAGGGGTCAGACATGGCTGTGTGCAATCAGACACTTAATGAATTTCTGCAGACAGCTGCTTGCATAACTGTCAAGCTGTCCTACCAGGCCTTCAAAAGCATGGAGTCATTTCTCTTTCTTTAAGGAAAAAAAAAATACAAGATGTTACTCTGAAAGATATGAAAAGCAAATAATAAGTTGCAATAGTCACAATTACTTATAATAGCTTATGACTACATGGATTAAGCTTTAATTATTATACTGTTGCTATTTGTCTACTATTGGATGTGTTGAGAAACCAGTTCTAACCTGTCAGATACGATGGACTGTTTTCTAATGTTTAAAGTATTACAGTTCACCCCAGCCTTCTGCCAACAGTGCATTTCCACAATTAAAGGAAGTTATTTTATTCTATTTTAAACAAAGGTTGAAGAAACTTGCCATTGGAACGAATTTCCTGAGTTTCATTATCCAAAGCTTTAAAATGACTGGCAAGCTTCACTTTTGAGTCATATAAGTTAATTGATGACACCCTAATCACGAGGAGCAATGCTAGTCTAGTCAGGTATTCTTTCTTCCTGGTAAATACAACCCAGGATACCCAGAGGGTTTCTGCTCAGCACAGATGTAGAGAGAAACACACAGAAGAGGACAGGAACACATTTTTCAACATGTCTTTTCCCCTTATTCAGCTGTCGAAGAGAACAAATGCATTGTCTGATGAGGATTATAAATGAGCATGTGCCCAAAGTTAAAACTGAACTTCTGAAAATATACATGCTACCACTTTGAATTTCATCCTTCAGATACTGACAACTTTTATTTTACGGAAATGATTTTGGCATTCTTTTTTAATTACTTAAATTCACCAGATTATGAAATTATATACTTTGCCTTTCCAGTGAAAGAAGGGACAAACAGATCTGGCCACATATATCCATAGATCTGCCAGCTCCCATGGCAAGCTGATAATCTAACCTTTAACATTTTTTTTCCATTTGAGCAAAATCTATCATTTAATAATCTTATAGGAAGGGCCATAAGTACACAGTCACCTTTCAGTATGTAAAACAGAGGAGATATGAGGAAGGAATTCTTTACTGTGAGGGTGGTGAGACACTGGAACAGATTGCCCACTGAGGTTGTGGATGCCTCCTCTTTGGAAGCATTCAAGGCTAGACTGGATGGGGCTGTGTGCAGCCTGGTCTAGAGGGAGGTGCCCCTGCCTACAGCAGGGGTTGGAACTAAATAATCTTAAAGGTCCCTTCTGACCCAAAGTATTCTATGATTCTATGGGATGAAAACCTACTGCCCCATACATTGGACTGATATCATATTGATAGATCATAATATTTAGGATCAGGACACGATTTTCATGCAATGTCCTGATTTTTCTTTTTTTTTTTTCTTCCCAGTTTTATAGTATTTCATTAGATATTTGAAACAAACACTCATTAATGAAACCATAAAGAAAACACATTGCTTCCCCTTGATCAACATTTTTAACTAAGACTTGTAATGACTAAATACTTACTTCTGTGTCTAAACATCTTTCTTAGAAATAGTTAAAAAAAAAAACAAAACCTGAAAGATCTTGAATCAGGTGCCACTGCTCTTTGGATTTCATATAAAAGAACAACAAAGCAATAATTTCTTCCCCTGTTTTCAACTAGGAAGTATCAAATGTCTTCCAAAAAGGCAGAACTCTATCTCTGGATCTTACTGTTGGTCTAACACCTGTAAATTTGAGGTTCATCTTTAGGATGCTTTTAAATAATCAACACCAAAAATATCATACCCTGTAGCTTACCTCCCTGCCCATGAAGTAACAGTGCCTTCCCCTCCCATGAATGCATTAAAAACAGGGTTAAGATGGAACAGTTTAGAGGAGTAAGCACTGGAGAAAAGTCAGTTATGGACTCTTACACAATTCTTACCTTAGAATTATGCAATATCTTGAGTTGGAAGGGACACATAATCCCTGGCTCCGCATTTGAGCACCCAAAATTCAAATCTGCACAAATATTGAAGGGTGCCCTGATATAGGTGCAGAATCTGGCACTTAGATCATGTTAAACATCATGTGGTTGATGACTGCCCAGCACTCTGATTTGTCAAGGTCCCTCTGCAAGGCCTCTACCCTTGAAGAAATCAACATTTCCTCCTAACTTAGTATCCTCTGCAAACTTACTTACTACATCTTCAAGTCCTTCAAGTCATTGATGAAAATAATAAAGAGAACTGGTCCTAACATGGAGAACCGTGGAACACCACTAGCGAGTGGCCATTGCCTTGACATAACTCATTTACTTTAATCCTTTGAGCCTGACCCACCACCAACTGGCTTATTATAACAAGAGAACTACTGTTATAAAGTGAATATAGTTCAGAAAACAGCCTATTTGTTGCAGTCTTCCCTAAAAATGTCATCACTCGTGCAGTGCACACATGTAGTATAGGACCATGTTTCATTAAAGCTGGCATTTTCCAATTTTCAAGCATAGATATTGTTTCATGCTCTCTATAAAGAAGAAATAGTTTTTACCCAGGAGAATTTACAAAACTTGGTTTCTTGTGGCCACTGTCTAGATTGTACCTTGCCAAGCAGTACGGCCAAACACAGACTATAAACTTTCACTTCAGTGAAGGAAACAATAGGGGACTTTATCTCTTCCTCCTCTCCTCCAAAACTGCCTATCTCATGAAACTGAGCATCATTTAGACCTTCTACTCCTATGAAGTTGAACTATGGCTAACCTATGTTTTCAAAAGGTCTCTCGGGATTGGCAACTGATGACATATGGACAATAGGATCACATTGGCCTTGCTTCCTTGCAAAAAAACAAAAGTTGGTTTATGCGACAGCGCATGCAACTTCCGCATACTTTTTTCCTTGTTTGTATCATCTGGATAAGGAGGTTAAAATACAGGAAATCATGAGGGAAAAATTATACAAATTATATTTTTCTC
Organism: Tympanuchus pallidicinctus; assembly: GCF_026119805.1. NCBI lineage: Eukaryota > Metazoa > Chordata > Aves > Galliformes > Phasianidae > Tympanuchus > Tympanuchus pallidicinctus. The sequence goes on from NW_026294747.1 coordinate 12,776,930, forward strand.
TTCTGACAGAACATTAAGTCTTAGTTAATGAAACTCATACTGAGTCCCCCCCAAAAAATATAACAAGATGTCGTAAGCCATAAATAAAGAACCTATTACAAATATAACATCCCAAGTGAGAGCAATGATGATTACATTCTAGAACATGATATAGAATTAGATAACATATAGAGCTGTTAACTTACTTTTCCTCCCTCCATTCTTCTTAAAAATCTGTTCTCACCACAGACCTATGTTTGAAATTGTTTGGAAGACTATGCTTGAGAGCTGTGCTGCAAGGCTTGTTCGTGACACATTAGGATTAAAATCTCTTTAAATTATAGTTCTGGGACTCCGCACATATGCAATCTTTCCTTCAAGGCAAATCCAGAAGGTTCAGTTTTATGTAACTAGTTGGGTCTTTCAAACAGCAGAAGAGGACCGTAACTCATGTGAAACGCTACACCAACATCTGCAACAAACTTTGATTCATCTGCCACCTTGTGAATTTTACTGCTTCCCACCAAGCATTGAATACGGTGATTTTATTGAGCGTCCACCAACAGTACTGAGCATTATCCCATTGGCCTTTCTAGGGACATGATGACCAGGGCTGAGAAATAACACCCTCATTTCTGATTTGACCTTGCTGAGTCCTCCCTTCTGACACTTGAAGAGATAGTATAAACAGGGGGGGGAATTATTGTTCACAAGGGTGGGTAGTGATAGGACAAGGGGGAATGGTTTTAAACTGGGACACGGGAAGTTTAGGTTAGATATTAGGAGGAAGTTTCTTGTCACACAGAAGGTAGTGAGGCACTGGAACAGGTTGCCCAAGGAGGCTGTGGATGCCCCATCACTGGAGGCATTCAAGGCCAGGCTGGATGTGGCTCTGGGCAGCCTGGTCTGCTGGTTGGCAACCCTGCATATAGCAGGGGGGTGGAAACTAGAAGGTCATTGTGATCCTTTTCATTCCAGGCCGTTCTATGGTTCTATGAGGGCTATCTTATCTCCCATCCAAAACAAATACAGAGAAATCTTCTACTTCACCCTTCGCTTAGAATCAATAGTCTTAAAGCCATCTCCACATTCCAACTAAAACCTTTTGTACCCAAAGTTTTTAAAGGATATTTTCTGCTTAGATTTCTTCCCATCCCAAACCCTGAGGAGACACTAGCACTTGATTAAGATGCCTACAGGTTACAAATGAGGAGAGTACTAATGTCATCTATCACATCCATGACCTACATCATCATATACATGTATAAGTACACACACTTCTTTTTAAATATATATAGATTTTATAACCTATAAGAACAAAATGTTTGCCATCACGCGTACAATTTTTTTTTGTTGTTGATCTTCTAAAAACAAGATTAAAAATGAATACTTCCTAAAATTGCATCATTTTACTTAGAGCATCAGTGAATGTTGCTGAAATAAAAGAATGCACTCACGCTACCCTTCTATGCAAATTTTGTCATCTAGCTATTAGCCCACAGCTGAGTAACTCAAAGGCTTAATTTCATACATAACACGACTGCCCCCTTGTGTTACAATGGATCTACTTGCTTTCGGGAGTAGAGCTCTCAAATATCTTTTATTTATCTTTCCTCGAGGTGAAAAAGTATGAAAATAAATCTTCGAGTATGGAACTAGAGCTCCACAGTTCTATCACAAAACGTAATGTAGCGTATGGATAATGGAAAACGGTTTGGAGAACAGCAGCACATATTTCCAAAGTGATGCAGTGCTAAATAATTGACCAGCTTATCAACAACAAAAAAATAAGGAGTTCCTCCTCTCAAGGGCTATTTTCCTTATACAATTCTTTTTTTTCCCCTCAGTTATAAAATTAATTATACAAAATCACTGCTTGTTAGTTAGCTTCGAGTAAGATGTACAGCAGAATTCACTAACAGCTCTGAATTCAGAAGCCTGCATCATCACCGGCAACGCACACTACAAGGAGAAATTCATGAAGGACGTAAGAGATGCAAGTGTGCACACAGACATACAGTTCACGTGCTTACATTTTAAATTATTTGCTCAAATAGAACATCTTTGATGAACACACTCAATTTGCAAGCTCCTAAGGGTTGCAATCATTTTTTTCTTAATGACCATTTGTTTCCATGTATAATTTACATATATTAATATACTATACATGTGCTTATAAATTCAGCAATTATTTCAAATGCATTAAAAAAACGTATAATCTGTCCTCCAGCATAAGGGGCAAAGATGGCTATGTGGAGTTAACGCAGGCATCAGTAACCCATGTGGCACCTGTGAAGACCTAAGAGAGGCAAGGAACTAAGGCCAGATTGCAGGGATCTGCCATCAAGGAGCAACAGAAGATTCTTTTTTTTTTTTTTTTTAAAGCCAAGATGGTGAATGTCAGTGGAAGACTGGGGATGATGCTGGCAGACGGCAGTCAGAGTTGTTTGCAATCAAGAACCAAGAGAAGAACTGGGTTCCCTGCTTTACAGCTAAAGGAAATAAAAGAGGGAGTAGCCCTCCGGCCAGGGATGAACACCTGCCATAGAAAAGCGAGTCACAAAACTGGATGAGAGCCCTTACCCTTCAAAAGTCAGACTAGAATAAAGCCACAGAAAATACTGCATTTTTGCCCATTCCACTTATCTGAGGGTCTCTGATAAAGCTAAACCAGAAAATGCTTATGTGAATCATTACCCAAACTGCCAGTCTCCTCACTTCTTTGGCTTTCAACACTAACTTGAGACTTCTGGTCTCTCCTTCAGCTCTCCCCTGCTGTTTCTCTGAGGTTTGGGGAGCCGTCAGGGTTTCCCCCTCTGCTTTCCCAAGGAAGCAGCCAGTGCATTTCTCTGTTAGCACAGGCCCTGCATGAGCACACACAGTAATTAGGAGTGACTGCAGCAAGTATGAAGAGGGAAGAGAGAAATTATTCGGAGCTTAAGAACACTAATGCCTTCTAAACTGAAAAATCTAGAGGCAGGACTAAGCACTGGTGCAAGAAGAAATGCTGTTTGAAGGAGTTCCAAGGAATCTTGGAAAGGGGAAGATGGAGGAAAAAAGATGACAAGTTTAATTCTTTCAGCTCTCATCTGAACATGCACCCACATCCTTATATTTGCTCGAGGAGTACCAAGGTCCCTAGAATGCAATATAACTAAAAATGATGTGAAAAATATTAAGCGAAACCAACTTTAATATTTTGAGCCTTTGAAATAAACCAATTCCAACAAAATTAAAGGCATCACATTCTGAGAACAAAAGTGCTCAACAGCATCACCAAAATCAGCTAATTTTTCTCACGTATCCCCAGATTGTTTCCTCATCACTGCTGATAGAACTGACCTTCCCGTTCACTGAAGCTTACATCCTCCAATTACCCTCTTCCCCCACAATCCATCTGCTTCACCAGGACATCTCCTAACACTTGCCCCTTCCTTTCCAGCCCTCCCAAAAGATGCTCATTCAGGCGTTTGTAATGTTCTGGCTTTTCAATGAACAGGCCAGAGGAAGTGCAGATGGGACTGGGGTAAAGCAGTAATTAAAGTACAGCTCTCAAAATCATTTTTACTTCCTGCTATTTAAACACCATCTTTCTCAGTCTCTGTGCCCAGCCTGTCAACACCACCACAACCACTTGGAATGTTTTCTCCAACACATACAACTTCACATAAACCTACCAATCTCACGTCTCTCCCTTCACATGTTTTACACTATGTATTCTGCACAAACAGCCTATGCCATTAGAAAAACTGATCTAAAAAACTGGCAGCTCAGATGTGAATATTCTCAGGCTTTAGACAGTTGGCTTGTTTTTATCCTTCCCTTTTTCCCTGCTCTCACTTCCTTCTGACACACTGGCACCTTGCATGCATAAAAAAGTCATTAACAAATTACAGCCTTCTGCTATACAAATATTTTCAATAACTATACTTCTCTCAGAGGTTCTGCAAAGGATATTGACTATAGCTCCATCAGGTATGATTTACACTGAACTGCTTCTTGAGCAGTTCATATCTTTATATTGTGCTTAGAGTTTCTAGATGCACCATGTCTTCAATATGCAATTCATGGTTATACTGCAAAGCCTTCAGTATATACTATTTGCCAATTTGTAATTTACAATAACCCACCATAAGCTTTCAAACAAAAAGACAGAAGCAATTAAGAGCTCTAATAATCTGAACCTGCTGTTTGCAGCACATGGTGACTTAAAATTATTCATGCGTTTCAATATGGAAGTGATTTAACATAATTTAGCAAACCTGAGACCTACATTAGGATGTAATAATGATGAATGAATGAGATGCAGCACACACACTTATAGAAGACCTCAGAGTCCTGCAGAGCCAAGGAAGTACCCTTGAAGACCCTTAGCAGGTGCCCCCATGTGGGTGGGCTAAGAAAAAGAAAATAAAACTTACATTCAAGATTCTAGAGTGTAACAAAGGGATGTGGAAAAGAATGCATTCCAAATCAGTATCTGAAAATTGTACATGGGCAGGAGAGGATTAGGTTTCTAAAATAAAAAGCAGCTGGATTGAGAATGCTCACAAAATCCACTGAAAAGTAAATATATTTTGGTTGCATCCATCCATTATTTATTACCCTACAAGCCATTTCAGGACTCAAACACGGACTTCTTACATGGTACATTTCACTATGTGTCCTAAATACATACCACAAAGTACGGTGCAAATTCTCTAGGAAAAAACACATGTGCAAATCTTAACCTCTTCTTCAAAACAAAGAATCTACTTGTAGAGCATAAAGATTTGGAGGTAAGTAATCACACAGCAAGTGGAACAAAAACAGCATTTAACTTTTCAGGGCATTGGTTCACATGGATGAAGTTTGCAACACCTGTGTAACGGTGCTATAGACTTCATGACTCCCTTGTATCACTTCTCTGTGAAGTAGCAAATAAGAGCCAGAACTGTTGCACAATTTGATAAACAGCTATAAGGGTACATGGTAGAAACAGAAGAAAGAAAAGAAATTGGTATATGTGCTGCCAAAACAGAATTTCTCAGTGTCACAGAAAGAGAACAATGTTTTTTCTCAAAGCAGGTCAGTACAGCAGGACTGAGGGTTACAATACAGTCTGTAAGGCACAGTTTCCCAAATTTTCCAGTGCTGTGCCAAAACAGATTTCTGCCTTCAAACTGAGCTATCTACGTCAGTCCATTTTCAGGAGGAATACATACAGCATAAAATCTCACTTTTGCTATTCAAATGCATACTGCCAAACATAGCTGAGCTCTAAATCCAGCCTAGTGTTCCTGGAAACCAATACAAGCGGAAAATAAAAAGGCAAACAGTAGCACATGTGGCAACACAGCATCCTAGACATTAGGTAAAAGGAGAGAAGAAAAGGATGGATTTTACCTCTGCAGCCTCCCACACAAAGCTCCAGAACACTACACGTTCAACAATGGAGGGAATTTGACCCCTGACTTTCAGGTCTAGGTGAATTTGTAATGCTTCAGACAAAGCTTGTTTCTTTGTTTTTTCAACCCCAACTCCGGTGAACTGAGCACAGATGACAGCTCATATTGCTAAGCATAAGAAAAATTGACATCCCATACCACTTTGGTGATGTCACCTGAGTGCTCCCATCTGTGGGACAGTCCGAAATAAGTTTCCATTTTGTGTTAGGATTTTCAAACCATTCACTGCTGCCCAATGATGCCTGTGAAGTCTACCGCACAAAACTGGCAACTGGAGAAGAGTTACTGCAGTAACTGGAGAAGAGAACTGTTACTGCAGAATGCATTTTAACAAGTATGGTAGGGCTCAGTAGTCATTGAACAACGGCTAACCTGCATGGAGAACACCTGTATGGCAAATTAAGCAAAACCGATTGCCAGGAACTCCACTAGTACTTTCCTGTAAGCAATATTAATGAATGCTGGAGATGCCTTATGGAACAAAAATAATTTACTCATCTTTGAAAGCAATGTATTTCAACAAGAAAATAAAACTAATTTCATCAAAAGATAAGCTCTTTGTTCACAATTTCTTCTATGCTTTTGACTGAAAGCCAGATCCCAAATATATTGGGGTCACATTTTTAAAAGTGTTAGTATGACTTTAGTGTCAAAACAGGCTAAGATATAGGGGTTCAACTGCTTCCTAATGTATCAGCACTGCACAACAGAAAAATAGTTCACGGCAACAATTCAAGTACTTTTTACTTCATACACCTTTAAGTATTGGTCAAAATGGTAAACTTACACTGGTAGATGAAAGTGATTTCCAAATGCAACACCTCAGATACAGCTCTTAGTTTGCCACCTCTCGTATTCCTGCATGTGAACCGAAGTTCTGCAGGGATCTAGAAACATATTTTGCATCGTCTTTCCATTCAAACACAGCTCTTTTCACAGATCTAGTCTCTGTGAAGTGCCATTCCTCAAAAACAAAACAAAACAGTGAAAACACGACAACCCTACACCCACAAAATGCAGACTCTCATAAACTAAGATTACATGCAGGGTATTATGTTTATTGTGTTTCTGCTGTGCTCTGCTCACTTCATTGGCTCTCTGCAGGACGTTGCATCACACCGAGTACAATTCATGTGGGTTCAGAATTCCTAAAAGATCAAATCACTGGGAACCCCACCACTGCCAATGACTTCCCTCTTCAGGAACAGTGACATTTCTGCTTGGCAGACACTTGGTTGCACAGGAGATGGGACTTTGTTGTGGGGCAGGCTTCAGCCCAACAGGCAGGCTGACAGCAGATACCACTTCATGTTCCACTTTCTTTTAGGCATTGTATTTATGCATTTTACATGCAGAAGGGACAAAAATATAGGGGGAAAAATAGACAAATGTTACTTTTCCTTGCAAAAGACGTAGACGTTACGAGGCACAGCAATGTCTAGCATCTGTATTTACTTTTATCTCACAGTAACCAGAGAAACAGGTGTAGTACAATAACCTAAGGAAAACAGACCAAAACACAACCACAAGCAAAAGGTCAAGTGCTCCTCTGTAGATTTCTAGCAAGCTGACAGCTACTGTAAGGTATTTAAGGCATTTTATCTGCAACACAAAGGAAATGCTTTACCCTATTCTACTTCAACTTCCCATGGTGATCAAAACAAAACAGTCCTATACATAGGAATGACCAAGTCCCTGAGTGAAACAACTATTTTCAGTCTTTGTAGATGCATGAAGAAGGTGCACTGCAGTAAACAGCTACCTGATGTGGTCTCTCAGTCCAGGGCAAGTGGCCATGGCTGGGGACACCACGTGTCACACACCCATTGTAACTGATCATGTTTTTAACTCAGGAAAAAAAACCTCAGAAGCAGTCAGAAAAAAAGAGAAGTTGGAGAAGAAACTCAGTAGCATGTCAATGCTCAAAAAGGATTTCCAAAGAAGTGCAGCAAAAAGGAAATACTAAATTCTGAATCCCTGGTCCTCTTGGGAGCAGCATTTTCCTGTGAAAAAAAGCCTGCAAATGCAATATTTATCTCCGTAAAACACTGTGGAATGAGGTTTGTATGAAAAGGCAATTTGTGTTCATAGCACATTTGAGCAATTTTTAGCTCACTTCTACTCAATGTACAGCTTGCCATTTCCCAAGCAATCACACACAACTACAAACAGATGCACCATCTCATTTACTCCTTTTGAAACTGTTTCCTTCTGCATCAACACTACTACAAAAAGGTGTTTTCCTTTAGCACTGCTGTCCTGTTGCAGTACTCTGCAATACTTGAACCAGCTGTAGGTTTCCATATTTTCCTAGATAATGCACTTCGTACAAAAGATGTTCTCACAAGACCTTATTACAAATGAAATGTTATCCAATAATTAAAATACAGGGGTCCCGTGGGTCACACATGCTATTGGCTTTTAATAGTGTACTGTTTCATGTTTGTATTTCATAGTTCAGCCTGGAAGTATACAATTATGTCAAAAATATATTATACAAATTATTTGCTTTTTTTTTCTGTGTCAGTTTCCAGCTACATTTGCCCCAAACACAGAAACAGATATCTGCAATTCCACTTTCACTGACAGCATCAATAAATATTTATGAATGCTAATGTATACACTAATATTAGAATAATTTTGCTAAAAATGCTTATTTAATAGAATAAAGATTCATTAGTCAACTGTATTGCTTGGTTGGCTCACACTGATCTTCAGAGGTATTTCCACAGTGTTGTAGGACTATCAGAGATCCCCACTGGAGAGCTGTGATGACAAATCCTGGTAGGTTTGCTACACTGCAATCCATTCAGGCTTGATGGCATACACAGATTTCAAAATATGTTAATGGTGCTGATATTTTAAGTAACAAATTTTACAGCTTCATGATAAGCATTCATTACCACAACCAGTTGAAAACTATCATTTGCCATACATTCAACAAATCATTACACAAAATTTCTACTTCATTTTTTGTTTCTGCGATTCCACGATTCTACTTCATTGTTTTAGAAACACTGAAAGTGTTGGGTTTCTGTGTTTTGTATTAAAGTCACGTGTACTCTTATCCAAAAACATAAACAATATAAACTGTACAAACTGTTACCCATCACATCTAAGGAAAAAAGTAAAGCTATCCTCCATCCTCACGATAGAAACAAAATGTTCATGCTTTTAATTCTAATTCTGGCGTTAGCTCAAGATGATCCTAAATTTAACTTTTTACACGCTAAGGGGAATTGGGACATTTTTATTCTGCTTTTCCCCTTCCCCCTCACCCCCCCCCTCCAAAAAAAAAAAAAAAAAAGCCTTTGCACTTATTATTCTACATGGCGCCCAAAGTAAACAATGATAAAAGTTAGTAAGTGGAGAACTGTTTGTTGTTTTTACAGCACAGGAACCCTGCACTTCTGAACCACTAAGCAGCTGGAGTCCGGCTTAATTACTTAACATCAATCAAGATGTAAACCAGCGCTTGGAGACCAAGGAATGCAACGTTCATCTGCAACACAAAAGAAATAGCTAAGCTATCTTAGCTTCTGTCTAGATGGTCTGTACACTAAGAAAAGTCAACACATTACTTTTATACTATGTTAGATACATAAAATAGCCAAGTAGTAATTATATGCTGTACTGGAATTCATCAGTGACCACTAACAGTAAGAAAGGTACAGATTGAGAATTATTATTTCATAAATGCTTATAAACTGTAACATAGAACATATTTGTTCAATACTACGTTCTGGTAAGTGTAGTAAAAAAAAAAAAAGCCTGAATATACGAAGGCCCTTTCGTCTCTGATAAATGGATTGTTACGATAAAAGGAGGGAAGAAATCACAAATTCTGGGTGGCTGCCTGATTTTGCACCTGTTTGCTCTCTAAGCTTATGAAACTCAATTCTTTTCATTGTGTTTTTGCTAATATTAAGAACACAGCACAGCAATGCTGAATCCAGCTTAACAGAGCACTACAGTCTGTCTTCTACAAGATCAAAGGAAACAATCTAATTATCCCCTCTGGTCTTCAAATCTATAGCTGTAAACTACACATTCTATCTAATCTATGAAAAAAGCAACCACCCACCACAGTACACAAAAACTTCTCCCTGAAGATGAAAGAAATGAGTAACCACATGGGACAGATGTTAGCCATATTACTTATTGTACTGTCGGAAGCAGCCCAGCTCCTACAGTGTTGATGGTGAAATAAGACACCATGAAGATCTGCCCAAGCCTCAACTTCATCTTATCTCAGGTAATTCGCCTATGAAAACAGAGCTTACCATTAGCTGCCTATACCACAGAAGACACGGTGAGTCAATTTTACCAGCTCTGTGGTGGACATCAGGTACCATTAAAGCACACAACTCTGTTGGTGTGCTGGGATCCCACCTGTCGGGTATTACAGATGAAATGACAACTGTTGTCAGCCCAAGCCTAGGCATAGAATAAGAGATTCTGTACATACATACATTGCTGAAGCAGTAACACATGAAATCAAAGTAGCACACTTGCTTTCACATAGCAATGGCTACAGTGCTTTTCAGGAGCAAAACAGAGAAGAGTTTATAACAATTTTCAGACAGCCGCAGAAGAAAATGCAAGAAATTGATGCTACCAGCTCATTGCTACAGTGGAAATGTAATAGCTCTCCCAGAAGTAATTCTGGGTTCTAACAATATCCATAAGTCTGAAATCGAAATTCTGACAGAGTATGACGAAAACAGCTTATCTAAAATAGCCAAGTTTGCTTACACCCTGCTCTACTATAACCACCTAGCTCTTGACATGTGGACAAGATTTGCAGGCCCCTAAATCTGGAACTACCTAACTTAATTTGCTAACTTAAATCAGTGTTCTGAGTTCTTCCTGGTGACTACAATGTCTTGATCCACGAATTAGTTACTCTTAGCACTGTCACTACATTTCCTCTGCCACAGGATGCAAAATGAGAAAATGAGAAACCAGAACAGGATTATGATGCTGTCTTTCATTTATTGCCATTGTGGGATTTCCTTTAGTTTAAAAAAAAATAATAAAAAAAAAATTTAAAAGGGTCTTCCTTGATTGCTTATCAAACCAGCTCGACAGACACTTTTTTTGTTGTTGTTTTGTTTTTTTTTCATATCCTCATGTGGCCAAATGGCTCAAAGCAGCTGGACTGATGAGTAAAATCTGACTCCTTATACATCCAGAGTTCTAGAGTTTCTTCCTATGGCCACATTTACTGCAAATTTAATAACCAAAGCATGAGAGGGAACAACTCAGGGAATGAGTCCACACCCCCATCTATAAAACTATTAAATCAACAGATTCAACAACAGGGAGTAAAGTAAATGAATGGAATACTACAAAGCACAGTAATCAGTGACATTTGACCATTTAGTTCTGGAATTAACCGAAGAATATTTTTACATACAATTTCCACTGCTATTCTGCCAACATGCCCTGTCATTAATGATAAAATGGACCCCGTGGAAGTCACGGTTTATATATTGTTAGCAGCATTTCAAACAGAATTCTTGCAGCAGTAGAAGATAGCCATTAGATCTGGCTACTTCAGAGTGAAAAAGAAATATTTGCTTAGACTCCACAGGATCATTTTGGCATAGAAAAGGAAGATAAAAGCAGGAATCTGTTACAATATGAGCTATCAAATGAAAGCAAATAGGAATTCTATTCACTGATAATCTAAAAGAAATGCGACAGTTATAAAACACATTCAGAACTCTTTGTTCTAGACAATGAGGTTCTGTGTTTTGTCAATAGATTATATGCTGCTAATTAAAATGTAAAACGTTAATAAAATCATAAGGAAATATGAAAGGAAACATTACTTCAATGAAAAGCCATTGGTAGCTGCAGCACCATGGACACTGCACTCAGTGTTTGTCAGTTCACTTTGAAATACAACTAAAATGATAAAGTGCCCCAAAGTATTCATTACAGCTGCTCAGAAAGATCTGTCTGCAGTCATTTCCCAATCTAAAAATTAAAAAGCACCAAATTTATTTGCTTAACTATACGAAAGTTTATTTTTAAAAACATCTCCAACACAGGAACCTATCACTTGCTCCTAATACAATGCCTAGAAGACTCTACAACACCCGAGGTGCTGACAGAGATAGAAAAGAAAGGTGATACATTTTTTTTCAGGGTAGAAATACACTTAACAGAAGAAACTGCTTTTTGTTTTTAATCTAATGCTTTATTCTAGCATAAGCGTACAGCATTAAACCCAAAGATCACGGTATGCCATTGTAAGCAATCCTGCACTTAAAAATTATTTTACAAGTGTAAGTATACCACCATTACCATCACTTATCTCATGAAACATCTGTCATCTCAACAGAGACTTATGAAACATGTAGGAAAGAATCATTAAAACGCCATGTTGTTATTTTGGCCATATAAACTGCAACAGGAACACAAAAGCACTGTGCAGCTGCTTTCACTTTGAAACACACTCCCTGAAGTAGTTGGATTGACATCAATCTTTGCAAAACAAAAATTAAAATCAAGAGATAGAGAGATATATGAAGTAGTAACACATTCACGATTTGACAATCAAGAATTTTGCCAGCAATTTTGCACAGAGAGTATATTGGCCTATGCAATCTTATGCCAGTGAGTACTCATTTGGCATGATACTCAAGGAGATTTAACTAGATATGAGTTCTTTAAGGGCTCACATCAAACCCTGTACACTTTGTAAAAAAAACAAAACAAACAAACAAACAAACAAAAAACCCTCTGTATATAAGGAGTTTAAACACAGTTTTCAAGGGCTATCTTTACATTTTAACTTCTGCAATAAAGTGACAATACATTTATGGCACTAAGGGATACGGGTTAGTGATTGGGACTTGGTAGGCCAGATAGATGGTTAGACTCGGTGACCTGGAAGGTCTTTTCCAAACTAGATGCTTCTATAAACCTAGAGAGCATTTCCTTTAAAAAAGTACTTATTAGGAAGCAGAAAGAAGTACTATACATTATATATCAAAACTGATTAAACAAGCCACTGCTTAACAAGCTGTTGAACCTTGAGAGTAGAAAACTATGGAAATGAAAAAGAGAGAGATGAATTTATTCCTGAAAAAAAAATAATGAAGAATTGGAACTATATTTAAGGAGTGCTTTAAGGAGTGAAGAACTCATTATATGAAGATACACTGGATTGAGAGTTTTTCATTATTTTCTTCTCTTTCTTTTCTGCTCAGTTTAACTCACCTCTTCCCCATTTTGCATGTTTCAAAGTTCACTTTCTGGGTGAATTCTGACAGCCAAATAGGTTGTTCCAACTGAATCTTGAGCTTATGGAACTTCTCACATAGAAGAATAAGCACAGTCACACTCTTTTATCTGCTACTATCCTGCTCTGTATTTTTTCATACATCTGCCACAAAGTTGTTTTACTCTATGTTAATCTGTTTCCTGCTTAAACATCAGGTCTGAAAGTGCTTCTGTATTTCTGCTTCCTCAAAGTAGGAGGGACACGATTAACAGCTGCAGCCATTTTTCCACAAGAAAGATTTCCCCTAATTCCACTGAATTAGGGCTATATTAGCTATATAATTTATTTCAGAATCACATTCAAAATTCAGCAAGTTAGATTCAATTAGAAAATCTGCTTCCATATAAAAAATAAGGAATAATTATTGCATAAGCAAGCAAGACACTGAAATTCAATTTAAAGGGAACTTTAGGCCTAGATACATAAAGCCTTTCTAAAGCCCTTTGTCATAACAACTGAAAGATAGAATTTTCTGTCTACAACCCAAGCCAAGTGAGTTAGCCTCACTTTAAGACACAATGATATCAAGTGCTTGCCTGATAGTAGTGCAGCAGGTACTTCCCACTTTTGCCAGAAGATTTATGTTATGTGTCAAAAGGAAATACTTCCCACAACGTCAAACGAAAGTCATTTTCCAGTTGCATGTCTCCAAATAACTGTGTCATACTTATTCATGTATTTATGACATTCAAACATTCATGGTTATTCTGGAGTCACCTTTCTGTGGTTGGTGGACAAACTCATATATATGTTGTAACGAATATGTAATTGATCAGGAAATAATGCATCCAATACCAAACCTAAGCATTCCTAGATCAGGAGTTCTACAGAAGAGGCACTGCCTCAGCTCCTTAAACTGCCTTCATACTCCTGTTTCTCTGATAGACTATGACTTGCTTTTAAGACCTGCAACTAGAGCTATTTGCACTTTATTTGACTTTTCCCCACTAAGTTGTTTTCATAGCTGGTGCTGCATTTTTGTTAAGTGCCTGGCAATGCTTGCATAATGGTTGCTTATTTCCTTATCAACTAATTTGGAGTAATCATATTGCATAGGCCATAGCTCTAAATTTCACGCTTACTTATATTCCCACACACTTAATATTCAGGCCCTCCTGACACGTGCAATAACAGCTCATAAACATTTGTTCCTTAGGACTTTGAAATTAAGAATGAAAAATAAGCATTTGTCCAAATAATTGGTGGAAATTGGCGGGTCTTTAACATCCAGCAGCACGTGTCTGCTGAAACTTTGCACAATAACTTGCTTTTCACTGTACAACCCAATAGGAAAAAAAAAAAAAAAGCACTACAGACTTCTTAATTCCAAAATGCTGGGGAGAACATCTGTTATCTAAACATGAAATACAACAACAAACTCTGCAAAACACAACGTTTTCTCTAATTTTTTGCCAAATCTTTATATCTATGGGCCTCTCTGGCCTTGTTTCGACATTTAATCGACTGCATACCAAGTAAATGCACTTCTGAGTGAGCAGCCCATAAGCTACACAACATGTGGGCACCCATACTTCAAAGGGATGCAAGTCAATTAATATTTTATCCAGCTTTACATTTAATCCAGTTTATCTGGTTTTGAATTGAGAACCAAAAAGTCTTTGAAAACCAATCAAAACAAAACCAAAACCAAACAAACTACCAATACATGACCTCCACTTTCTTCTGCCTTAATAGAGACTCAACACAAAGCAAATACATGGACACATTTTGTACTGTTCCATTACTTATAATCTAGAACGATATAGGAATTTCAATGAAGGTTACAATAATAAAAAAACAAAAACACAGTGAACACGTAAAAGAATGTGAATCCCATATTTTTGGGGGGCTGATTCACATTACCTATATTCTAAGGGCTCCCAGAAGTGACAATAATATAATAAAAATCACCTCTCAAATACTACAAAATCCGACTTTAAAGTAGAAGAGCACCTTACTGTTTATAATGTTTCAAGGTGACAATGAGAAAAAAAGGAATCATTAGCAAGTCCAAATTGGGTGATGAAAACTCCTAGCACCAAAGCTTATTTCCCTTAAAGAAAGCCTTGCAATGTTGTGTTAAGTTTGGTTGGTTTTTTGTGTTTTTTTTTAAAGCTATGGAAAGGAAACTTCTAGATCTGCTTTTGCTGCTCCGTTGTTCTTGTCTAAGGCTAGAGGAAATTTATGACTTCCTCCTCCTGCTTGCACCACTAAGAAATCTTCCAGAATAAAAGTCTCTTAAACTCTCTGCCTACAGATGTATGTACATGTAGGTGATTCAGCTGAGAATGTAAATTATTTTGTTTGGGAGCCGGCACTGTTCTCCAAAACCTACGTTTTCTTTGTTTCATACCCTTTCCAAAGGGGCAGTAGCATGTATGTTTGTTCTTCTCTGCTATTTATATCACTGAGAAAGAAGGCCTGAAAATTGGCAGCAGGCATTTCTGCATATGCTGTACCTCTGAAACTAAGTATGCCAAGAATTTTCATCTGTGGTTTCACTGCAGAAATAGTCAGATTTCTAGGAATAGGAAAGGAAGAAACTCTCTCATTCTGCCAGCAAGGTGAAAGAGTTTGATCTATTAAACACTGTCACACATTTGCTATGGCAAACAATATGAATTTGTTAGGAATCTGAATTAGACAGTGACAGATATTTTTAAGGTGTTCAAATAAAATATTTAGCTGTTCTTGAGTCATTATTCCTTTTGACATTGTAGTGTACTTAAATTCTATTATCTTAAGAATTTTTTAGAACAATCTGAAGAGCCATGACATTTTAGCATAAAAGAAACGTGGAAAACCTTTTAAAAAACAAAAACAAAAACAAAAAATATAGGCCTATTTCGAGTCATTTCAATACATCACAAAGCAGTAATAAAGATCAAAACACATTTTTCTTCCAATACATATCATCTTATAATCACTCCAGGAGGTACTGCTGAAATATAAGGCCAGTATTTCATTTATGTACTTCTAAATTTGCACTTTACAGCTATTCCACTGGAAAACGACGGAGGGATTAACATAATTCTCAACAGGCAAGTACTCCCACACATTGTCTGCATGTGAAAATCTTAAGGCTATCAACCACCAGCTGCCCACGGACATTAGCTAAAAACTAAAACCTTGTGTCAAAGCCAAGTGAACTTTTCTTTAGGTCAACAAGAAGATTTACTGGCACTCAGAAAAGTATACACCGACTTCAAGGTAAAAGAGTTTGACGCAAATATCTGAGATAGCCCTATCAGCTCCATATTTCAGCTCCTCCCACCTGGATTGGCTTCTCTTGTCTAAGTCAACTAATGCACAATTCAATGACCTTGACTTACTGTGAGATGTGAGTTATTGGGGTTAACAGCGTTTCACCCTCCAGGTCAAGCTCATCGGCAAAACTGTTGGTCCTGATGAAGGGTCCTGTGTTCACATCTAAAAACGTCGGGCTTTTTTTCACTGTGAGAAAATATGCAGATAACGGTTACAGCAATAGCATACAGCTTCTTCTAAAAATGACTTACTGCTTGGATTTCTGAAATACAGCACATTTTAACAGAATATTATAACCAGAAGTTACTACAAAGATGTGCATACAGCTTAAAGTACATTAGAAGTAGAACTCTTTATACTCCTCATACACTAGACTTTAAAGTATCACAGCACAATCTAAAAGTCAATGTATGATAATCAGTCATACCAGTCTGCTCTACAGCAGTAGTGCATGAACACCTGAATGACAAGATCAGTTCCTCTATGTCATCTCTAATTCAATTTTAATTTATAAAATCATCTCTTGGGGTGTAATTAATGTGACTAAGACCAAGAAACCAGGTCTAGATCACCAAAGGAGCATCAGCATTTTCATGATGGTAAGACAGCTTCTCTCACACACTGTCTGAGCCAATTTATAGGTTCCCAATCCCTGCCTCACTTCATGGGAAGGAAGCCTCATTTATCAACCCCTACATGAGTCAAATGTCAAGATGCACAGTTCATCACAAGGAGCACTACAGAGGAAAGACCATTTCAGATAGTGGAAGTCCTGGGAGACAGAATTGCTTTTATAACCAAAATGTTCATGCATCCAAGAAATTAGGTAGAGTGGTACAGATTTCATTTCTAAACTAAATTCTCCTTCTAAACTAATTTCTCCTAAGTTCTGCCAGTTTCAGAACCCCAAGTGCATTTTTGAGTGTAGTCTTAACATTTGTCAAAGAAGATACAGAATTTCTGCATGCATAAAATATTACTGTATTTACACTCGAGTGC
The DNA here is from genome assembly GCF_026119805.1 of Tympanuchus pallidicinctus. Taxonomy (NCBI): domain Eukaryota; kingdom Metazoa; phylum Chordata; class Aves; order Galliformes; family Phasianidae; genus Tympanuchus; species Tympanuchus pallidicinctus. Next base: position 12,793,919 of record NW_026294747.1, read on the forward strand.
AAACAAATTGCATAGAGAATCAAAACCAGTAAGCAAGTTTCTGTAGATATTCACTAACACAACCATTTTAATTCAGTAAGTACCCTCATCTGGAACAGGAAGTCAATATTTACCTATTAGCTGACAGAGAATACTGAGATGAGAAGCTACTTAATAAAAGGCAAATACAGTCTCTCTCTCCTTATTTTAAAAACTTCTAAGATGGTCATAACCAAGATCATGTTCTGTTCTAGTGACTGATGCAGTTCTCTACTTTTTATTCTCTCATTCATATATATAATCTTGCTGCTTCAAACATAAAGGAGGAACCACTTCAAAACATTTCCATGCAATCTGCTGGCACAGAGTGAGGAGGGGTCAAGAGAAGAGCATGGTGTTCACAAAGGGTTCTGTTCCACACATTCTGTTGAAGTAAATCTGCTTCAGAGCACCAAGGAGCTAATTGCCCCATGTACAGCTTTATCACTGCTGACTTGCTCACTGTTAGAGCTGAAAAGCCAGGGAGAAGACCGATGTCAGAAATTACAGTCTCCCTCATGACTTACACATCTACACAGGAAAAGTACACTGCTGGCCCTCAGGGACTGGACCACAGAGTGTTTTTTTCAATAGATCACTGGGCATTTCAGTGGAATGAGGCAGCTTGTTACTTAGTCAGGTCTACAGCCTGGAGAAGTTAATTTTGTAATGACTGATTGAAAAAACATCTATGTTAAGGCTTCAAGGCAAAGGTTTTGCCCAAGCTGAACAAAAGATTTCTAAAATGATAAAAAAGTCAGCATTTCTTAACCCTCATCCATAAGCAAACTTTACTAAGAACTGTCAAAAGGGTAAAGCTGAAGACAAGAAAAAGAAGTTTGTCATGATCTCTGCCACTCTGGTACAAAGGCCAGCAGTGAGATTCCTGAACACCTAATAGAAGTGGTATAAAAAGAAATCCATACCCACTGGACTCTGAGTGGCTGTTTCTCAAACACACACACATAAAAAAGGCTTTAAAAAGAAAAATTCAATGGATAATGAGTGAAAAGAAACAGTAAACAGATACAGCAAGGGATATTTACCAGAATTCAGGGGTCCCCAAAATTTATTATCTTTGTATTTGATGGATACCACTACAAGGTATGACTATTCCACTGATAACGCTGGGCCAAATACTACTTTCAAATGGTGAAGAATACACTCCCCTTAACACGAGAACTCCCACTCCAAAATAGAAGGTCCAAACTTCTTAATCAATGAGTATAATCACAATCACTCACAAGAAATTACTGATGAGTTTTCTACATTACTAACACAATTTTGTATGCCCTATGACATTCATGGAGCTTCTTTTCTGGTAGTGGGATGTTTTTATGCGAGAAAACAGTTTCCAATTCCTCTTCTGCAAGGACAATCAAAAACTGAAAACACCATTAAGCATGGAACACTTAAATTTTAATTAATGCATTTAGAAGAATAGCACTGGGTAGTATTTATTTCAACATTTGCAGTTCACAATCTGAAAAACTTTCCAAGCTTAAAAATCTAATAAGAAGCCTACGCTTTCTTAAAAGGACTGCACTATAATTTTCTGTGCCACAACAGGCAATTCCAGACAGAACACTGCAAGATTTTAGTAATTAACAAAGGTGATGGAGCAATGAAATATTATGAGATTTACCTGGAGAGGAAGGAGCGCTGGAAGATTGCTGGTCTGTGGAAAAGGATGGCCAGGAACGCTGACAATCTGAGTTATAGTAAAGATACACATAAAACAGAGATAGGAGGGGCGGGGGGAAGAAAGAAAAAAGTTCCAGACAGACAGCTGAGGAGATACAGACATACCTATGTAGGCAGTATGACATCTTTAAAAATAGATAATACTGGGAAATCGACTCTGGGAAACTCTTCCAGTTTGTACTGCAAATGAGCAGAATATTAACCGACCACTAGGGGAGGCATTGTGCCTCTTCAAAAATTCTTTGGCAAGGTATTCCTCCTCAGAAGCCAGTCCTATCTTGAAAAATGTCATCTATACGTTTGCCTTCTCCTTCCTGAATTCACAGCTCCCTCAAGTGTTTCCCTTCCAAAGAGTACAACCTTGTACTACTCTTGGTCTGGTTCCACAGCATAGCTAGCTCCTGCCACTGATGTTAAAAGCAACATGGTACATTGCATTAAAAAAAAAACCAGTTATGACAGCCAACTCCAACCATTTAAGCCAAGTGCTTGCCTCAAATTGGATTTCTTGGGGAAAATTTTCAGACAGATGAGTAGTCAACACTGAGAAAGACTCAGCAAAACAAAGCATTCATGCTTTATTTCTTTTAATTAATCATAATAGTGCCTTTTTTTTTCCAACAAATTTTGTAAGTGTTCTTCAGCTACAGGCACGCTCCAGCCAAAGCTCTTCAGTCCTTGCTGAACCAAGGATGCCAGAAGAAAAAATGTAATCTTATTCACAGAATGTACAAATTTAGTTTCCCCTCAATTCCTTTGAGTCCCTGTGAGAATGATTTTAAGTGAACTCTCAGGTCCGTGAGTTTACTCTTTTGGCTAGGAAATTTAAGCTGTGATTGCTGGCAAAGCTCCTCTGAGGCTTTTTACTTATAGAGAGCAGGTGATTTCAAGGCTCTTGCTCCTCTCCTGAGATTCCACCATAATCAGCCCCAAAAGAGATGCACTTCTTGGAAATGGGCAAACCAAAATCACGGGGAGCGAGGGACATAAAGTTTACTTTTTGGTATTTTACTACTCCTACTACACTTATGTTACATGTGGATTCAGAGGAGAAACTGAGCTCTGTAATTTCAGATGTTTTAGCCAAAATCCAAGGATCCTTGCAATTGAACAGTGAAATCTCTAATGTCTTTAGTGGATGCAGCATGGGAAACCTACAGGTGGCTCACAGCACTTTTACTAAATCACAGGTTTAGCTTTTTTTTGTTTTTTGTTTTTTTTTTTGGTCTGTATCTTGCTCTAATCCTAAGTCTTTGAGGAACACTCAAACATTAAGAAAATGCCTAAACAAGCATATTAGAAACATCAGAGGGCTCCATGGCTGCTTAAGTGATCACAGAATCCAGACAAACAGTAAAATAAAATATTTAATTTATGGGTCCCCATCTGTTCACAAATATCCACAGAGCATTTTTACAGGAACAGATGCATTTACTTCAGGGAGCCCAATTTCAGAGGTCAATCTGGACATTCTTCTCACATCCCAATCTATTTGTTTAGAAATTCTTGGTTATCTGAGCACATAACTTAATTGCTAGATAAAGTCTGAGTTATATTACATCATCTTTTGTCTACTGTTTATCCATCCACTATCGATTTTTCTCAATTATGAAGAAAAAACAGGGATAGTCTGTTTATATACAAATATTTATAAGTGCTTTCTTCTTTGTAATGAAATTGTCTGCGCAATTAGAAATGTGAGAATGTAGATTTTGGTCTGTCTAGATCTCCTCGGCTGTACAAGATTTCTTAGAAACTATACAGCACTAGACACACAAAAAGCACTGCAATCAATGTTACTTCGTCATTAGCTTGCATGCTACAGATAAAATTCACCTCCACTTACCAAGCAATTTTAACATTCCTGTTTGTCCTGTATACTTGTAACAGTTTAGAGAGAGTAGAACACAGATAAAAAAGGAAAAAGATAAGTGTCAGAAGAAATTAGAGAAAATCCATTTGTTGAAAGCTATACAGCTGATTTTTGAAGTGGCAGTAGCTGCCTGCCTGCAAATTGAGCTTTAGAAACTCAGTGGTAAAAGGTAGGACTTTTCAAAACAAATCATTTGTATAGTTGTTTTGTTTAATTGTCCCGAAATAGATATCTATGCTCAGAGTGAGTTTACAAATTGAACTCAGTATTTGTCCACCTTTTAACAGCTTTATCATCTCTATTGCCAGATGCAAATTATAGTCATTCTGTAATAGGAGCCAAGAAAGAATGAAAAAGCACAGAAAGAATGATGCAGCACATGAAATGAATTAAAATTGGTGCTAGGTCAAAATTTGAGCAGACAGATGAAAACTCAAGCACCGGTTACTGAAGTATCAATTATGAGGTGATCACCAAACATGGCCCTTTCTTTTTATTCCTCACACTGTACCTTTTTGCACAGTGACAGTTAATATAGATGCATACACATTTATCCTCAGCACTTCTGATTTCAAAGTTCGATTCACGGCCGGCTCCACTGACCAGATGGTGGGAGCAGACAATGCTTTCACATAGCAGACTATGCTCAGAGCTGCCAACATACGTCAGACCTTTCTGGTTGAGGTACAAGCATGATAGTAACATGTCTTGAGTAAATTTCACACGGAAAAGCTAGCAGCTGATATCTCTAATCAATTGAAGAACTGGGGACTGCTAGCGCCTTAGAGAGGCTAGCTCTTCCAGCAGGCAGAAACGACAAAGGATCTTAGTTCGTCTACAACAGAGTACATTCATTAAAGGAACAGCTGAACCTCAACCAGACAAGCCAGCAAAGTCAAAAAGCAAAATTATCTTACTTTAGTAACAAGGACAAGAACTAATTCCGTCCTTTCTCTTGTACATATTAACGAGTGCCTACGCATAAATCATTAACAGAAGACAATGCATTCTACAACAAATTGCTTACCAGAATTTTCATATGTATCGAAACAGAAATCAGGTTTCTTGTCATCCGTCACATGGTCATAAGTGATGTGTGGAACTGTTAACATCTTGTCTGGAGAAGAAGGCCCGTTGTCCTTGTCTAGCTTAAATTTCTTCTTTTTAACCTAAAAATGCACATACGTTAAATTACCAAAGCAAGCCGCATTAAATCAGCTCTTCATTGTCTACAATAATAACAAAGTCCCTAATGAGCTATAACCACATAAAAGAGTACATGACCAATTCTACTTTCATCATTCTATACTGTGAATTTCTTAATGAGATTGCATCCCCCCAAACTGGCTAATCCCTAGAATTCCATACATCATCATTAGCAAATTCCTTGCCTGCAATAATAATTGGCTAGCTCTGCAACAGTTTATATAAATGAAACTTTCTAGAATATCTTTACCATTTTAGTGGATACAATAAATCATACCTTCAGCAGAGAGCAAACCAATAGAGTGCTATTGAATTCAGATGAATCTATGATAATATGAGAAATTTTTGTAAAATATCCTCTTCTTCCCAGTACATGGCTACCACACATCCAAAAGAGAGGACGAAGTATTACATAATGTAAAGATACATAATGTAAAGACTTCTTGCTGTATCTTAAATGAATAAACAAACATTCTAAGCTATGGAATAAGATATAGCATACATGGGCACAAGGTGTATTAGAGAAACATAAAATCAATGGTAGCTGAGTGAAGCACCAGGATGTGGGTTACTCTTTTGTTTGCACGTTTTAAAGTAGTTATAAAGTTGCAGTTTTGGAAATATACATTTTCTGGGGTTTTGTTCTTTGCATATACTTTTGCAAACAACATTAAGTAATTGTTTGAGTTGCCTGAGGTAGATCATTATCATTCTTTTCCAAACTCATAAATGCAATAAAAAATAATTCAAGCTTGGTAACTGAAGCAAATTAAGTTGCAGTTTAAAATGTTTGTATACTGAAAGCCACAAAAGTGATTAGTAAACAAAACTTTGAAACCTAGTAAAACTCTGTAAAGCAAAAAAAAAAAAACAAACAAAAACCACCCAATTAAGCCTCTAGAGTGTAAAAAAAAATTGATCCAATTAAAAGCATTTGAAGTTTCTATATAAAGAAATGTTAGTTAATGATACCATCACTGATTTCTTTGGTTTTGGACTGGGTGACAGCAAATGATAATTTCTGGCAGGTCTTCGAATATATATTTTCCATGTCGAAGAGTCTGGGTTTTCTGCTGCATAGCATCTCCAGGCAGTCTAGAGAAAAAGTTGTGGCAATGCAACAATCAGTGCAATGGGATTTGTAGCAACCCATGCTACACAATAACTTCTAAGTCAGCACGTAAGAAATCTATAAGCACTCTGTAGTTTCTCCCATGAAAACATTAACTCAGAATGGTTCAGAATCTTCAATCAGCAAACAAAAAACACTTAGTTTGAGCTGGGCAAAATGGAAAGTAAGACCAATGTTTTCAAGTACTACTTGTACTTGCATTAGCAGCAAATAATAAAAGAGAATTCTAGACACGCCTCGGGAGACTGGAGCTGAATTTCTCGCTCTGCACCAGTTTCCCTCTGTGATTTTGAAACTTTGAATGCTTTGCCTATTGCATCCCATGTTTCAGGCCCCTAAATAGGAAAAAATAAAATAAAATCATTCTTCCATAAGAGTTCTGTCAGGAAAAGAAGCAACTGTGATATGGTCAGTAGGGCTATATTCTTTCAAGGAAGTGATGATGATGGAGCACATGATGAAACAGCACAATTAGTTAAGCAGGAGCTAAAAAACAAAAGCAATCTTCCATATCCCCCAGCAACCAATGATTAAAGTACTAAGTTCAAAGAGCAAAGGAGGAAAAGCAGGGCTAGGAAATGAGACCAGAGACAAAGCACTGCTGCATTCTCTCTTAAAATGTAAATATGTGATCAAAGATGATTAAGAATTAGTCTCCAGATTAGAACAGTAGACCCTCACTTCTACACCATATGTATCAGGCATTCACATACACTCAAGTAGGAAAAGGCAGAATACACAAGATGAAAGAAATAAAGCAATGCAGAATGATAGAGAAAAAGCAGACAGCATTTGGAAACTAAAGGATCAAACAATCATATAATTCCCACCATGGTTAATAGGATACTGGAAGAAACAAGTGGATTCTAGAAGAAAGCGAGAAGGAATACAAGAAAAAGAAGTGCTAATTTCAGCTGTTGCCCTCTCCTGAACTTATTTCACAAACTTACTGGTTTAAGAGTAATTGCTTTGTAAATCAGATGCAGAGAACTTATTCAATTGGGCTTCTAGAGATCCACAACTACTAACAAATAGTAATAATCAGTACAAATAACAAGTAAACAACTCACTGTCTTTGCTCCACTCTTTAGTATTTCAGAGAAGCCAAGTATGACATTCTACACATGCAGTCTCAGACTTAAGAATAATTTGGGGTTGATTTCCAAAAGAATCAGTGGGAACACTAAGTACCCATCCTTTCTCTGACCATGTAATCCAAACAAAACACAGCGAGTCTGAAGACTTTTGGTTAATCTCTGGCTAATACCAGAGCTCTAAATTTAAAACTTTTTCACATTAACTCTGGGACTGTTTAGTTTCAAGCATAAACTTTACAGTTAGCTACTGTTTCCATAAAGAGCCTGACCTGGAAATCCACATTCACTCATGAAGGTGGAGAAATAAGTCATACGAGAAGGCAAAAATGACACAACATAGGGGTACATCTACATTTCTTTTGAATTTGATCACATACTTCTACAGCTACGTGCAGAAACTGAGTGAGGGGGAAACAAGGAGGAAAAAATCCTCCATAGAATCAACACTTTTTGTGAGCTGAATGCCAGCTTCACACAGAACTACAACCATACTTTTAATAGATGGCATTAAATTTTCTGCCTCTCTGGAACCCTACAGAAAAAAAATGATTTTGCAGAATCTCACATTTCCCAGTCATCTCCAATTTAATTATCTGAAAGCTGAGATTTTTAAGAATTTATTTGTGCAAAAGAAAATGAAATATACCTGACATTTGTTTCTACAAGGAACAATATTGTTTTAAAACACGATTTTACATGAAGCCTATTCTCTACTTTTCACTATTGTAAACACAGCATTTCATAACTTTTTCCACAGTTAAACTGTTCAGTAGCCACAGGATAGCCTTCAGTTTCTACTTTAAACTGCAGAAGCAAAGAATTTGACCTGATTTGGGAGTGAAGTTTCCTGCTCGTTAGTTGGAAACACCACTGTAAACACAAAAGTTGTTTAAGAGACCGGTATTCCTAAGTCTTAGGCAATTTTCTACATGAATTAGGCCATGGAACATTGCCAAGATTGGAAAAAAGTACAAATGGAGAAAAATGATAATATGTGAAATGCAAGAACTTTGTACCTGTATGAGAGAGGCAGCAGCTGGAATTTGACGGTTGAAATGCTTCTGTCTTTGTTTCTGCTGTACCTTCAGGGCAAAGCCTGAACCAAGGATTCCCTTTGGGAACAAAGAAAACATACAACTAATTTTTTTTAAAACATATTTTTAAAAGGACGAAAGAAAGCACACAAGCTTGCCAAATTATGTTGCATTAATGAACTCCCATTCAGCATCATAAAACCCCACTAATTACTGAGAGGAAATGGCTTAATACTGTTTTTAGACTCAGTTAATATTACCAGTTGAAACAAACTATGAATTCTCTCGTGCCCTGATTCAAAACCTGTTTAAGTCTGCTGAGTTCAAACACTAAAAAGCAAGCAGCAGTGGTAATTCATACCCTCCAAAAGCCTCATAAAATCCTTGTGCAGGAGAATGACAGAATAGGGAAAAATATAAACCTGATGTGCTTAACTTCATTTTTACTATTAATAAAGCTTTGGCATGGTAAGACTCAGGTCACAAGAAAGCCTTTTTAACTGTAGTAAAGCAGCTCCTACATTTATACATTATCCTATGCAGGAATGGGAAGACGAGAAAAAGGAAAAGGAACATAAAAATAGTCAGGACTAAGATGACTTCAGCTTGAGGCCATCTTAAGCATTTTCAGGATAAGCAGCATGGCACTGGAAGCAGCTTCCAAACATAGTTTAAAGTCCATAATTAAGTATAAGGCAAGTCACTTATGTGTTCATGTGCATAGCTACAGCCATATTTAACAAAGATTTTACTACCAGACAGATAAAAATACTGAAATCTTCCATAAATCAGCTTATATAACTGCACCAACTCAAAAAAGCATATTCTGCTTTCTGCAGTCAAGGTATCAGGGCAGCCAGTGATCTTGGCTCGATCTGTAAGAACTGTATTAATCACTCGGTGCTTTGAAAGAAACAGGAAAGACCTTTCCTATTACAATCATTGAGCCAAGATCAAAGACTTAATGATGATCAAACATCCCATGTTTGGAAAAAGCAGGATCACTGCTAGACCCAGAACTCACATCAGTTTCATTTAGCCACAGCAATTATTTTTGTCTGGGATCTTAGACAGTTCTCCTCATTTAAAAAGGAAGCAGGGCAGTGTGCAACAGTTACCACTAGAGCTTCAAATCCTAAGTTTCCCCTTACGAGCAACTCACAGAAATTGTTCAACTCAATAATAGAATCTCAGTGATAAAGGTGGTGCTGGGGTGTTCTTTCATTTCTACAGGTAAACAGGAAAGCATTACTGTAAACGTGGGGCTGATATACATGTATTTATACGACATCTTGCTGTCTTTCAAGTCCAAGAAGAAAAACAGCCAAAAAAGCAGATTTTCACATTTCTCGTGTAGGTCATTTCATTTACTAAGTCTCTCTTCTAATTAAGGTACAAATGTGAAAGTAAAAAGGGGAGAATATATCTTGAAGACACACCGATGTTGGAGAGTTTAAAAATCTATACTTACTTCAAAAGTACTCAACCTTTTGAAGAGTAATTAAGTGACTACTTTTAAACAGCCACTTTAGTTTTAACAGCTGCTGTTAAATATTTTGAAGAATTTTTGTGGAGGTTTTGGTATAAAAATATTATTATTATCCATCGCAAGCTTATTCCCAACACTTCCCTGCCACAGTCATATTATGCTAATACAGCTGAAAAACTTGCTAAAAAATAAAGCTGGCAAGATTTTGACAGTAGGAGATATTCTATTCGGATCCAGATTTTTTTCATCCAATTCACATCCAATTTCACCTTTTGACAGCACAGTTCAGGTTGCACAAACATTTTAGAAGCACAGTTTACAAGTACTGCTGAATTTTTGAAAGCAATACCCTTACCGACTCTTTGCACTGAACAATTTTGGGTTTCCAAACCACAATCTAGGTTTTGCTGATCTTGAATTTACTTTTGGTATTCAGGTATCCCATATCTTGTTAGAAAGTACTAATCTGTCCTCAGCGCAAAGAGCCAATATATCTTTAAAATCTCATCCCTAAATCACTTTTGAACATGAGACTTTGGCCATAGTCATACATTAACTTGGCAAGCAGATGCATTAGCTGACAGCATCTCTGCACCTGACTGCTTACTGCTGCCTCTGCCAGCAACACCGTTTCTGTAGCTCTGCCAGAGGAAGAGTGTGCATAAGAACCCTCCAGTTTACCTTGGACTTAATCAGTTGAATAAACTACGAGTAAATGTCTTAAAAAGTCAAAACATTAAGTTACAAAGCCCAGAAGTAAATAACATGAGAAGTACTTTCTTTGCACTTCCTAGATGGGCAGAAAGAAAGTGTTTTGAATTACACGCCCCTTTCTCAAATGCACAGAAAATCTAATGTTGCATACAATAAGAACTCTGTGTTTGGTTTTAGATTCTGAAGTTTAAGGAGTTATTAACAAAAAGCTTCTTCTCAGAACGAATGGATCAACAACAAAAAAATAACCTACCGCAGGTAGTGCAAAAAATGAAATTGCGAACACTGAAAAACAAGAAGCAATGGTCTTTCCAATCCAGGTCTGAGGTACTTTATCCCCATAGCCAATAGTTGTAACTGTCACCTGTGAGGAAAAACACATAGAGCTTTACAGAAAGTTTTAACCCGTCAGTTTTGGTTGGCTTTTCTTTATTTCATTTTCATTAATTATTTTAAAGAAACATCAGTGGTGTTCCGAACGCTCCCAGTGACAATCTGTGTGACATTAAGAAGGCAGTTCCCTGCTCTCGGTCTGCTTCCTCATCCATAATAGAATGAAGGAGGTACAGGAAATTGAATTACAATAAAATACGTGTTTAAAATCTTGTAAAGCAAAACCATTAATGTAAGTCTTCGTGGCTTAGTCAACTTTACAGTATAGGAGTTTCTGGGCTGTGGGCTGCCTGCCCACACCATACCCTTCCCTTAGAGGGAGGCTGCCAGCAGTTCTGAATTGCTGATTTTCTTTATGGGCAGGAGAAGTCTGCTGAGAGAATTTGAGGGCTGTTGCAAGGAAAGTCTATATACATGTACACACACTGTAACTATGGAATACAAATGGGGTCAGACATGAAGTATTCTAGAGAATAATGTTGGCATAAACAGCAAGAGAAGCAGAAAAATTTCCGTACAGCAACAGATCCTTAAAACAGACTAATGAATCATAAACTCGGACAGAACATCGAGAGCAAGAACAGATAATTTAATGCACACATACAGGAAACATCTGTTGAGTTTGAGTTCCACTGAAGTAAAGATTACCACCATGGTGATGTAGCATAACAAGGCTTAATAAGTCATCATTTACAGGAGTTCAAGGAAAGAATGGATTTGTTTGAAGCAGAAAGGATATATTTGGCATCTGAGAGCAATTTAAATTCACCTATGTCACAAGCTATTCCTGAATTTGGAAATTAAAGAGATTTTTATCTGTGGCTTTGAAGAAGGCTAACTAAACCAGAACATGTGAAACACTCTCAAGCAGCAGAAGCACACCTCAGCTGCTGGCTTTTCACATTTCCCTCTGAGAGCATGAGCTTCAGCTGCACAGGCCACAGAAGACATCAGTCCCAGACAGCAATACCCACACACCATCCCTCCTGCGCCTTGCAGCCACTCCCAGTTCACCTGTCTGCTTCAGTGCACTCTCCCCAGCAACTGCAGAAACACAGGCAGCATCTCCAGAGGAGGAAAGAAGAGAAGGGAAGGGCAGATTTATACGAGTGAGATATTTCTTAATGGCGTGAAGGAATGGAGACCTTGGGAAATCGATGGTTGTGACAGGTGGTTCAGAAGTGCTGCCATCTGTCACATTAATAGCCATCCATTCCTATTAAAAGATGAGACAGCAGAGGGAAACACTGTATATTTATGTTCCGACCTGAGCTGCACCTGAAAAACACCTGAAGCAAGCCATCGACTCTCACTACCCACCTTCCAAGCAATTTATCGTTCTGTGTCTGTCAAATGCATGACAAAAGGACAGCTGTGGCTACTTGAAATGATGATGATGCAAGTTTGTTGCAAGTCACTGATAGATTAAAATGAAATAATGTTCTGGATAAGTTCTTAAACTGTGGCTTATTTCCAAACCTTGTTCCCATCCAATACAAGGATTAGTAAGGTAAGGCCAGTACACAAATACCTTAGTCTATATTCTTGATATTGCTGAAATTCAAAGCCTTTGAAGAAACTGAAGTGATTATTTTATCCTGTAAACCCATATGAGAGGATCCATTTAAAGGAAATTCTAAATTTTAATCACAATTTTTCTGCTCACAAAACGCTGTCTTACATAAACAAGTGAATTCTGGAAAATGTGATGGCCTCCATCACAATTTTCCAATTCTGGAAAATGTGATGGCACCATTTTACATCAAAGATTATGAGATGAGCTCTTTCATGCCTCAGTTTTAAAAAACTTTACACAATCATATCACTGAAAAGCAGTATCAACTATTGTGTATTACAATCTTAATGGCCTGTTTAAATACATACATCAACTAGAAATGTGAAAATAAACAGATGCACAGGAAAAACTCATACAAATCTGAAAGGTATCTGTCTTTCCCTCCCTCCACTACCAACCCCATCCATTCCCTCTACACGAAGGATCAATGATAGAATAAAAGTATTTTATGTGCATTTTGTTTGGGATATATATTAAAAAAAATACACAGTTTGGTCATAAATAACTTGCAAATCACAACATGTGTTTAAGTTAACATTTTCCTCTATTCTCACAACTAACCCATTTACAAGTGTATTGTGTTCCAAAATTACATTTTCTTTTTCACCAAAATATATGTTGTTGAAAGCTTGTATGCCAAGTTTCCGTCCTAAGTGATCTTTTTTAGTTAGGTTTAAGCCCCCTGAAGAGTACAATACTAATTTTAGAATTGTAGAATAGGATCATAATAATGGAAATATTGACTCAACTTCTACTCTAGCATACTAAATACACGGGCATAATAAAACTAAATTGATACAAGAGCTCACACATTAAATTTTCATCACAAAGCAGTATGGAAAACTAATTGTTTTAATTAGAGAAAAATCATATTTATCCACTGACTATTTCAGAACTTTGATCTGATGTACATCACAGGCTTTGGCGCTATGATTAATCTTGTCCTTATTATACATGCATGAATAGTCTAACAGAGGAAATGTGAAGCAAAAACAAAATCTGACAACAACTGAAAACAGTGATCACACACTGTTCACCATTTCTGAATAAAGGTTTTATTCAAGGCTGTCTGGGTAGAATGAGAACAAACTAAGCAGGTGCGTAAAGTTGCTCTTGTGATGAAATACTGAATGCCTTGTGCTGATGTAGGTAGCTCAGCAGCTATAGAATACAAGAATGCATGACTCAGTGGCAATAAAAGGGGAGATATCACAGGTCTGGGTTAGCAAACAAAGTAGATTTTGTTTGCTGAAGCAAACAAGGGAATGCCATCTTTAAAAACAAAGTAATTAATGTAGTCTCCAAATTTGTAGCACTGAAACCTCAAAATGAATTGCACTGGGGTTTTGTGTTGCTTTTTTTTTGTATACCAAATAACAGAATTTTCTGACTACTTAAGTACTCATCTTCATTAAATCAAGCAATATAAGAACATCCAGAGATACACCAGAAACACTGACTGTTTCCTTGACTTCTTTGCAACTGAAATACAGTGTAAACTGCTAAGTGGTTTAAATGCTCTTCTGTAAAGAAAACACTAGAAGCTTTTCTACTGCCTGATGTCTTACTTAGTCAACTGCATTTCTGCCTGTTCAATATAAAGTACAATCTTTCCCAGCTCTTAAGATTAATGCATTAAGTGTAAATACATCAGATACTTATGCTTACTTTGTTATGAAGTATGCAGTCTGTATAAAGCTAAAGAAAAATAGAAAAACCCAACGTAACAGATCAGTGCTGCCCAGCTATCACTCACAGGTCCTAGTCTAATACTACCTCCAGATGTCACTTTCAGCTCTAACTAGAATGTAATGGCCATCTCAGCATCCTAATCAAATGGTGTCCAAACTAACCATCTCCACTTGAGAGATATTACTAAGAAAAAGTCCTAAAATAAACAAAAAACTGGTAAATATTAAAAGTTAATTGAGCTCACCTAAAATTTGAAAATTTGCTCCTGTGTGCCAAAAAACAAACAAACAAAAAAACCAACCAAACAAACAAACAAGGGGGAGTGGGTGGGACACGACAGCAGCTTTACCCAGCTTAGTAAGCACACAGGATGCAAGGGGGCTTTCTGGTTGCTATTTCTAATTTATGGGTAGGTCAAGTCAGCCAAAGTACATCATTTCGTTCACTACTTCTTGAAAATGCAATTCAATTTGAAAATTAATTGGCATTCCTCTACAGTTTCTATGGGGAGGTTCTGCAGCAGAACCTGGAAAAGCTTCTGATGAGAACTGACACTCCTGCAGGCTCCTATTCATTTCCAAAATATGAGAAATCCAACTTCATTTTTTTTGTTCCTCTGTTTCATGGTCTCATTTTATTCATCTCCATTCTTTCGTCAGCCAGCTCCTGCAGTACACACACCTGCAACACAGTGCACTACAAAGGCCATTGGATCCCATTTTCAGTGTTTAGCCTCACAAACAAAAGCTGTTTTCAGTAGCTCTTGTGAAACAAGCTGTTCCCTCCCTGACTGTAGTTCTCAAGGAGAACAAGATGTAGGACAAACGTACTGCACAAAAACAAAGAGAACTGTGCATTATTAGTGAAGGCATGGGCAAACAGTCAGTGTTTATCTGAACTGGAGTTTTGTTCAGCCCTACCAAAACACAAAGGTAACTAAATTATGAAAACTGTCTGGCATGAAGTCTTAAAACCTCCTAGCAATATCATCATCTGTGTATCAAAACTCTCTAAGGAATGTAATAACATATAGCGCAAAAGATTTGTGATGCTTTTTACTGGGAGTTAACTGACAATTTTAGACCTGAACACAGTAGTTAACATGCACACAAGTAACAAAACTCACAGGTGACCCAGCAGCTTTGTGCCCTCACCTGATAATTCACTGTGAGTTGTTCAGGTTTTTTACAGTACAGCAATATGTGCTCTTTTTCTCTGGGACACTGCAGGCTGCACTGCCTTGTGCCAGTCCTTCTCTACTACCTCATCAGATGAATGAGAAATAGCAGGAGCTCTGCTGGCCATCAGCAGTCAGCATGCAGAGTCAACAGGCAGCTCTGCCTATAAGATCTGCTTTCATCAGTGCTCCAGTGCCGATCTCGACCACACAGAGTTCTCTGATCTGTAGTAAAAGGCTTTCTGTTGTCCAGACCTTGTGCAAGATATCATTTCTGCACAGAAAGCGTCAGAAAATAAAACAGCAAATTCAAATGGGCCATGATTTTGAAAGTGCTGGGGAAAGTTATGACCATAAGCAGATAGTCTGACTGCAAGTTCTGAGCTGCTTCTGGAAATTCTGCAGCATTTTTCTTCTGCTCTGTAGTAATATTACTATTACTACACCTCACAAAACAGTCATTGTAATTCAAAAGAAACAGTATTATTTAGGTGCAAGAAGAAAAAAAATAATGCTTAATTACATACAAAATAGCCAAATATCTTAGGAGGAAACTCTGAAAACCCTGTAAGAACTTTCCCTACAAGGATAGTTCTAGACACGAGATAGGAAAATGAAGTGAAATTAATTAGGCTCTGCTAAGCAGGAACGCTGTTTTGCTTAGAAGTAAACTTATCAGTGTTTGTTGAATTCGGTCCTTAGTGAGAAAGCACGTATTTCAAAATTAAAGGAATAGGAAACTCTTAACTAAAGCTGGTATTTGCAGACAAGTCCTCAATCCAATCCAAAGGAATGGGCATAGCACGATATTCATGCATGGCTATAGTCAATAATTGCTTCTGGCAAATAGTGCTCATGATTAAAGAGACTGCTAGCACAATCCACATAATGGTTTTCCTGAAGGATGTTTGTTCAGATGTGAAAGCTGGAAATTGTGTACCAATCAGTGGATATCAAAAGGAGAGCTCCCATCCATCTGCCTGAGGCGTGACCAATTTTACTACTTAAAGGGAAGAAAAAAATTAAACAAAGAAAACCTAAGAACAACAACGAAACAAACAACGGAAACAACAGGACAATAACACTTCCTGATGAAGATCTTCTTTGAGAGACTGGATAAGAACATCTTGCTGGTTTGGTTAGTTTTTATCATCTTTCTTTAGGTCTTAGTGACTGCATGCTTTGTTATACAGAACAGTGAACAGGTTGCATACCTGCCCTATGTAGATGAGAGGTGCAAATAAAACGCAAGTAACAAACAA
This sequence comes from Tympanuchus pallidicinctus, assembly GCF_026119805.1. Classification (NCBI taxonomy): domain Eukaryota; kingdom Metazoa; phylum Chordata; class Aves; order Galliformes; family Phasianidae; genus Tympanuchus; species Tympanuchus pallidicinctus. The sequence goes on from NW_026294747.1 coordinate 12,810,286, forward strand.
CAACTTTGTCTTTTACAAGGCATACAAGACAGGCTGCCATCAGCAGAATTATTTATACAATACACTCTGCATTCAAAAGCAGCAGTAATACAGACAAGACTTTATTCCATGTGACAAGGTAACCACAGTTTTCTCCAAGCAGCCTACAAGCTAGCCAATAACTACAGCCTGGAGTACTGAAGGAAATTCAAATAAAGTCCAGGATGCCATTTTACATATGGAAATGGAACAACAATATAGGTTTAAAAATAACAACAATGACAATGAAGAACATTTAATTAAGAGTTATGCACCCTATGGGTATGCCTACAGTCAGCAAAGCAAAGCAATATAAAAGTACCCAGTTCCAGATGGAGTTTAGTTGTGGTAACATAGACCTTTTAAATTACCTACTTTATGCTATGCTGCATGTTCTGTTACCATTACCCAAAGAACTACATTAGCAGCATAGATATACACTGAGCTAATTTAAAAAAAAAGAGAAGCACTGTGCTATAGATTGTGAAATGATGGGTGTGTGAAAACAGCATCAAGTCCTGTTCTTTTAGATGTACTGCCTGCTACAAAAGCCAAATAGGACACTTTTTGAGCAGTGAGATCAGCTGCGTGCCAGAGAGATCATATAACTGTGGTGGTCTTTGAGATAGGAATTGCAAATTACTTTTTGCATACCCAGTCCAAAACAGATGGAGATAGGTTTTCAGTGAGCAGAATTCGAGCCATTCTGAAAATTCTGCCTAAAACATAACTGAAACTTTTAGGAACTAACAGTTCAAGAGTTGTTTGTTGTTTTGTTTTAAATAATTGGAGACCCTCAGCAGGAAGCATCCGTCAGATATTGGACCAAGTTTGTAGGTTCTTTTTTTAATCTAATTTAAAAAAAAACAACAACCAAAAAACCTAAAAATCAATCAGAAAGAACTAATAATCAAACAAACAACAATCAAGAAGAGATAGGTCTGAACTTATTTCAGTTATGTTTTATTAAATCCTTCCAACAATCTGCAGCTAGAGCAGAACAGGGACACTAAATTCTATTTCTAATATTAAGCAAGTTCCATTAGAGACTCACTGAATACGGTAACACACAGTCCAAATGGTATCCTGAAATAAATTATGACAGGAAGACGATGTGACCATAATTAAATCTGTTGATTAAACAAGTTGACTGTAATGAAAAAGAATAAATAATAAATAACTGGCATATGTATTAATTGAACAGTAATTCCTTGGAAAGAAAGTATTTCAATATCCTGACAGATCTCATTGCATCTGTGGAAAGAAAGCTTTCCTGTATTTCTAGAAAGCCAACCTCATCTGTCACGTATTCAATTTTTAATGCTAATGCCAATGACAGCATGTGTTTTTAAATGCAGCCTCATCTGCCATTGTTTATTACTGATTTATGTGAGTCCTGTACTGTAAAATAAAAATACTGTGATGATATGAAAGCATCAAAGAAGCTCCTTGCCAGAAAGCCACTTCCTTGCACTACACAGCAAGTTTTCTGGTGCTAGAGGGAGCTTTCTATCATGGCAAACGCAGAGAAAAGAATTCATCAGCAGATTTTAGTAGCAACCTACACACAATCTGCTGGATTCATACAAGGGTATATGCAGATCCTTCCTTCCTGAAATGGAGTGTTGTAGTGTTTGTAGAGAGAAGACAATATGAACACAAATACGGAGGAGTTTATAAAAAACTATTTCTCAAGAAGATTCTGTCAGTGAAAGGGAGGTATGAGGGCTGCTCCATACATAATCATTGACTCATAGAGTGGCTTAAGTTGGAAGAAAGATCATCTAGTTCCAACTCCCTTCCTTTAACGTCTAGCAGGAAAGGGAAAGGAAAACAATTACAAAATGAAAATCCCAGAACATAGCAGCCAACATAATATTTGCAAATCATGGGAGAAAAGGAGGGAATTGTTACTATCAGAAACAACAGAATTCAAATGAGCTGCCAAATCAGTATGTACACATAGAAAATAGAAAGACAACTGTCACTACTAGCCATTGCAGCAGAGATTTATGAGCAAAACTGAAGACTCATCTACATGTCAAAGTATGGGAACATCTTGGAGACACCTGTAATACCTCTGAGCAAGATAGGAATAAACTCAGTGAAGAGGAATGCCACATAAGGTTACTGAGTCGGTCCCAAAGCAATATAGTAATTTAAAAAGGTCCTGTGCCCAGATTTATTAAGCATCTCAGATGATCCTTGTTTTGGAACTAATCTATTCTGATGAAGCAGGAAATTACTGTACCAGCCTGAATGATAAACCATAGATAAGCAGAATAACAACAACAACAAAAAGAGGAAAACCCTGACTTAGCAAGCCTTATTGTATTAGAAGGTTGAATCCTACCATGAGATATGCAGCAAGTAAATTACTATAACAGATGGGAAGACAGCATGTAGAAATAAGAGTAGATTTTTCTATACCTTGTATACAGAACTTGATCACTTTGGATCACATAAGACAAGAAACATCAAATAAAACCACAGATCTTCTATAGTATTTTCTTGGTTTCACAGACTCACAAAAAACAGAAAGTTTATTGCAGCAATAAGAGGCCATGTCAAAGTGCTGCTCTCTCTCCGTGTCTGCCTGAACTACGCTTCATACTTGAGACTGCTAACATGTAAAATTGCCATACTTACTACTCCCCACCATAGGGCATCTGCATAGCTGCCAAACTCTGTTTCTCCAGAATCATTTACAGCATCTTTTTCAGCCAGGTACACAAAATAAGAGGAAAAAATCAGGCCCAGAAATCCAATGTAGAGTGTAGTTATCAGTTCCTGCAAACAGAGTCAAAATAACATTGATTCAGTACTGTTAAGACATCTAAGTTACACATCGCTGGTGCTTTCTAAAAGAGAACTGGTTCAGAAGAATGCAGTTTCAGCATGTAATAAACACTGACTCCAACTGTTGGCTGTGCAATTTAATAAGAATCCACTGTGCTCAGTGATGAAAGAATTTACTGAGTATCTAATGATTCGGCCCAGCGTGCACTGCCTGAACGTTAGAAATAACCACATGTTCCTCACGTGCAAATGTGACAAATTAACTTTTTGGTCACCCAAATTTGGATGGTTGAATTTTTCATACAGTGCTACTGTATTCAAAACAACTTTATGACTTAGATATATATTTCACAGAAACATTCACATTCTGTCTTAAAAGTCTCATTCTCCGTGGTTAAGTCCACATATACATCAAAAGTTTTCCAAAGTGTAGGTGAATATTTTTAATATTTTACATGCTTTTTTGTCCCTTGAACAGGATAGAACAACTGCATTTGGATAAAATAAATGGCTGCCTGTCTCCACACTGAATATATTTAACATCGTATGGATGTCTGCATAGACACTGCTCTGAATATAGGAACTTAAATTACTATTAAACAAATGGCATCCATTATTTTGCCATTCCTTGGAGTACCCAAACTTACTTGTCTGTGTATGAAGACGACTGATCCCAACAGCCTCCACGTGCCACCCTGACGGTCAACATGCAGCATCCGCAAAATCTGCAGGAAACGGATGCCCCTAGAACAAAAGTTTTAAATGAATGAAGAGGCCAAACATACAAGAGGAGAAAAAGAGGTTGAGAGAGGAAGTCTGTGCCTTCCAAAGGACCGTTTTAAAATAGATGCACAGTATTTTATGGTAGACTTCAAGGTTTGTCTCTTTGAGGAGCGGGGGTGCATGCCTAGATGTTCACTCCTACCCCAAACAGACATAAATCCATTGCTAGAGTAAGAAAATCACAACCAGAAAACAGATTAAAAACTTTATTCTCACTACACTTCATGACATTACTATTTCACACCCATATGTGAATGGTCATCTGCTCTGTTACTCTGTGAATGTCAGAGGAGACTGCTTTTCACCCTTACGGGAGGTAAACAAAAGGGGGGAAAAAAGCCACCTAACTCAAACAGACAGCATTATTTTCTTCTATTGCATATAATTACCTGATAGCTGAGGTTGCAAAGACTTGACCTTTAGAGCCCACACACAGAACTATCATGGAAGCGACAACTACAATTAAATCTGAAAAATAAAAGTCAGTTGAAAAAAAATGAGCTAGAGACAGCTTGTAATGCTTCCACAAGGCTGTTACTATAACCAATGTCAGTTTTACTTGGAACAATGACCCCATCAGTTTTATCTCAAGAGATCTCTACTGTAACAGAGATTTTATAGCTGCAGTCACATCCGAGAGGCAGTCTCACATAGATATAAAGTAAGTTGAAAGTACGTATTATATATGCACGCACACAGAGAAGTTAAACCAAGTAACTTTATGATTGTAACAATATCCAGGTACAAAATTTTGTAATTTGCATTTGAAAAGCTTGCAAATTGCTTATGGAACAATTCTGGTATATTCTGGTCAACGACAAATAGCATTTCTGAGTAGTGGAAAGAACTGCCAGAAAAACAAGCTTTATTGCGCTTCTATAACAATACTCCTCTCCAAAACTTGTTCTGTTTAATCTATTTATATTTTAAGTGCTTCAGGGCAACTGTCTTTATATAGCTCTCTTATGAGTGAAGAGTGCTTCTAGGTTATTACATTTCTCTCAGTGAAATTAAACACAGGACAACCATTCTATAAAAAATATGAGTTATGACATGTAGAGAGAATGCCAATGCAATTTCTATGAACACTGAAGTCAGTCAGGATATCAACTACAATGGCGTCCAGATCCAAATGCATTGCTGAGAATCAGTTTTTAATTTAATTGGTACACGAAGTAATTGCGGTGTATCTATTGTGCTTCACCAGGCAATGTGTGCCTCAATTAGAGTGCAAAGTAACTCGTATTAAAATACTCAGAGGGCTTTCAGGGAAGAAAAAAATAAAGGGGATTTCAGCATCTTTAAAAGAAAAGAAGTTGCAGCAATTCTAAGTGTTTGGGTCCCGAGGTTGCAGGAGACAGGACTATGGGTGAGACTTATTTCTGGCAAAGCTTCAGATCACTTGTGAAAAGAAAACACACTGCTTTTCTGGAAAAACAAGCCAAGCTACATTTGTTTTCCAAAGAGTGCTGTGGATTTCTGAAAGGAAACTCAGATCTACGATAATACTAATGACAAGAGCTTTCCCTTTCACTTGGCTCTCATTTCCACTGAAATTTATCTTTTCAGAACTTTGAAGTGTAACCGTTACTTGGTGTTTACATCAACCTTGCAAGCTGTGCATACTCACCGATGATCGAAATAGGCTTCCTAGCAAAACGAAGCCTTCCCCATATTCCAACATATTTACTGCGACATCCTGCTGACCATAACCGAACCACATATTCTGTTCCAAAGAATACCACTAATACAATTTCCTAAAAGAAACAGAAGACGGACAACTAGGTTAATGTTCTACTGTCTTTCCATCTTTTTTTTTTTTTTTTTTTTTTCTCCCCAGTAGCTATTAGGAAATGCTAAAATAAAATGCACAATTTGGAAGGTTAAAAAACAAAACAAAACACAAACTATTCAAAAACTACTTAAGGTAACAGAAAACCTGGCAAACAAAAATTAAAGATTGAGAGCAAATGTAAGTGCTTTAATACTTTAATTGCATGCAATTTGGCTCGCCTACGTGTGCAAGAACTGAAAACCATTCCGTACAACTCATTTGGTCTCTGTAATTCAAACAAAAGGTTTCCTAACCAAGCCAAAGAAAACAAACAGAGCCCACATTCAGAAGATGAGTATTTTTCTAGTGAATTTCATTTCAGGAAGAGGTGTGCTTCACATCCCGCTGACCATACCAAACCACACATTTATTTATACTTTTTCAATCTTCTTTTAATCTTACGTGGATGAAAGTAACATTTCTAGTACCCACTACTGACATGCCAATACCCAGGTGTGTTGAAAACACTGTAAGACATCAGGCACCCCTTCTTGTCAACAGTAAGAAACAGGAGTCTCGTCCTGAAGTGCTGTGGGTACCGAACCACGTGTTAACCACAGACTAACTTCCTGCTTTGGAAATCTGTACAAAGCCATAAATCTCGAAGACATCTGACATTTCTGTTGGTACACAAAGGTACCATTCTGTCATTTTTTGAACTTGGTGTGCAGATAAACCTTGCTTTCATAGAGACTGGTTGAGTGTGGCACATTCAATATAGTTACCTCAAATACCAAGGAAAGGCAGTACTTCCTTATTGGCCAACTTCACTAATAACAGGTCACATTCTCTATCACAGTCAACAGCAGAGACTGCTAATTGGAATGGTAACAGTGGCTTGTAGCTGAAAATACACAGAGCGTGGCATACAGAAAAACTAAAGCAGATTAGTTACTACAGCTCTGTAGGACAACGCAGATAATGAACTCCTTATTACAGAGAGCAATTTAACATGAAAAAGAAAATGAAATCTGCTGAACATTTTACCCAGCCTCTGCCATTTCTGCAGCGTTCGCTGCTGTTTTTCATGAGATCAAATTAGCAAATGTGACTCAAAGTGATGTTCTAAATCAACTAAAATACTCAAGATGCAACCTTAACCCAGACAACATCAATGAAAGTCACGTCATAAGCTTCAAAGATGGACAGGACATTGCCCTGAAAGGTCAGTAAAATAGAAGCCTAGAAGCAGTTAGAAGAGGGGAAGAAATTGTTATGCATTAATACACTTCACGATATTATTTGTATGGCTTCAAAATTCCAGTCTTCTGATGGCATAAAGTGCTCATCTCAGGGCACTTCAGTGTTGAAATTACTCTGCAGCACTTCCAAAAAGCTAGGAGAATGCCAGGACTCTCCTCCTCGGTTATGAAAGTCTTATCATGCCTGCACGATGTCAGGTGCAGCAGAAGAACATCACAGTCGGTTATATTGTATTCCAATTACATTTTCAACATCTAATGAAATTGTTCAGATTGTTGGCTGTAATGAATATAAAGCTCAGACCCTTTGACCCAGCCAAGAATCTCTTGTACAGCTTGCTGCTGAAAGGATCCATCAGAACCCTTCACTTATCTTTAACTAATTTGGAGTGTTATTAAATCTTTTTTTTTTCAATAAAATAAAGCCATATTTAAAGTCATAAGTCTAAAGAAACAGTCTCTGTAGCAGGCTCTTTAAGGAAAGATTGTGTTTTCTGATAGAAGTTTCAAATGAAACAAAATTCTCCCTGGTCCAGTTTCACTTCAAGTCGTTGAAGAACCTACACCAAAGGACAAAATTAACAGTGCTGTTTTCTGTGAGGTTCCATTACTGCAAAACAAACTAACAGAGGCTGTCTTTGCTGACCAGATGACTGCATTCATTTCCAGGACATTTTCAATAAACTCTAATATTCAAGAAAATTTCAGTCTAGAGAAAACGAATGCGTCTTCTTTCATCAGTACTAAGAAAGAAAATCCCTCAACAAAAGACAATAGCAACTGAGCAAAGAGCAAAAACTGCCCTTCATTCAAAATAATTAATTGGAGGAAGGGAAGTATGGCCTCATATCATATGCATTAGCCATTAGCACAGACAATACTCTTCAGATAACCCTGAAAAGCAGGTTACAAAAAAAAAAAAAAAAAAAAAAGAAAAACAAAACCAAGAAATTTAGTAGGAAAAGACAAAAAAGACAAACCCACAGGAAAGATTATGTTTTTGCACAATAAAACAGTCCATGCACAGCCAGAAACCACGGGCTTGTCAGGATTGCATTTTCGTTTTGATAGCAAGAAGGTAAAAATTGAAAGCCTGGATTGTGCTTTAAAGAAGTGTGTATTCTCTGCGTAGGAAATTTGCATCGGAGCTGTGTGTGTATGTTTTTTAAGGCCCCTCCATGGTTCGTTGGCTAACAGGAACATTGGCAAGTATGCAAATGTGGGCTGTTCCAAAGACAATGCAACAGACATGCAGTCAATGGTTACTGTCATCCAGTTCTTTGCATGACACGCAGACAAGCTTAGAGAACATTGATTGTTCTATAGACTCCAGTGACTGGAGGGAACGACCAGTCGGCTTACACCAAGACACATTTTTCACTCCTGACGTTTTGATAAAGGCTTATTGACCTAAATGAGACCCGAGTTATTCAGGGAACATCAGGGGTGAAAGTGCACAAGCTGTTCTTCATGGTCATGCACAAAACCTCCAGGTATCCATTAGCAACTGGCAAATTCCCCCTCCCCTGCCCGTGGCTGTGTGACAGACAAAAGTGTTTTTAATACCTTGCATTGCATAAGTCTAATAAGTAATCCCTCAGGGGCAGAGAAGCCCGATGAATTTCTTGTCAGTACACATTTATATTAGTGGCCAGAAACTTGCAGACAACGGAGAAAAAACAGACTGGAAAATTATGCTTTACTGAATTACCAAATAGGAAAGTGCTAAATTTACTGACTACTAAATAGGAAAGCACATCCTATTTTTTCCATATAGCAGATTAGCATGAAATGTAACATCAACTTGAAGAATGGCAACCTGATCCTTAGTTCATTTAAATGCAGCTGGTAATTAGGGTTAATCAATTTCCTGGGATAGTTACACTGCATAGAGCAGTAGAGTCTCACACCTGTGTATCTCAGATAATCAGAGTCGCACTACAGATGAATACGGGCCACTGTTTCTCAGGCACTTCCTCCTGAATGCCCATTTAACACATAGCTACCATAAAAATGTTTTGGTGCATCTCACAACCTGCTAGACTGAAACGCCACCTCAGGAAGATTCAGAATGAAAATGATACAGGGAAATGGAAGAATAAAGCACTGAGCAGGCAAAGAGAATGTAAAGGAAGAGTGAAATAAGAAACAAAGCAACAGTCAGCACAAGGGAAAAACTAAAATGCAGAAGAAACTGCAGGACACAGGTAGAGATGAAGATTAAAGCTCAACAAAGGAGTTTTCTTGCTTAAACTTACACGTGCATATGAGAATTGCACTGTGCAGTGACACACAACCCTTTGCAGCTTAATTCTGATCTCCTTTCTACAAGGTGAAAGCAGAAACATCTTACAGAGATTTAAAAAAAATTATACTAATATGACAAAATGAGCTCTCCAAGAGATGGAAGTCATGCACCTTGACGCTGTGAACACATAGAAGCCCTCTTGCATAAGAGATTTTTTTTTTCCCCCATTATTAGTGTATACATAGCTCACTCACTACTGCCATCCCTCCTGCTCAGCCCATACACAGCTTCATGACTTTGCAGCCACATCATCCCAACACAGGCAAATACCCATTAACCCTGGAAAGGGAGGCAGAGCAGATGAATATGAGATACACATGCAGACAGCTGTTTCTGAAGAACTCTGTCAGTGAAAATAACTCTGCACCTGTGAGCAAATGACCATATATAAATTCACGCCACTTTTAACTACGAGGAACAGTCCTCATACAGGACAGGCAGGCAGGACTGGTGTAACAAGCTTCAAGCCTTTTCATATTTCTGTGTCAAACAGACTCCCAGGTGGCCAAATACCAGGTATCAAACCAAGACATTTCTCCTAATGGCCAGTGAAGGAATTTGAGTTCTCCCTGGTGCGTTGGGATAGCAGTGTACTTAGTGCAAGGAATCCATTTCAGAAGACTATGAAAAAGATAATATAAATTTCAAGAGCATGTCACTACTCACTTCCACAGGTTTTGGCATGGAAATACAAGTGTTTTGGATTGATCAGTTACTACACGAATAACTTGAGGAACTGTTTCAAGTATAGTCAATGTCAGCCTGAGAAAGATAGGGCAATTACCTTGCTAGAGTACACCTCAGCTTTTTCTAAAGGAGCTTAAACTGGATCCACAAAGACACAGAACCCTGCAAAACATACACACACTGTCATTAAAGCTTGTAACCCCACAGTTCCCATGGAAGGGAAGGACTGAAGGAACAGATTTAATGGAAAGCAGCTGCTGCAGGTAAGGACAGTTTAACCATTACCTTGATGAATTTCAGTATACTGCCAGGCAAAAGAGCAAGAAAGTCTTTTCCATCAAAAGACAATGGGAAAAGAGCTCTCCGTGGACAGAACTGTAGCTGAATTGAAAAAGAGATCAGACTTTTTCAGCTGTGCAATAAGAGATTCAGACCTATTAAAACGCATGCTTTGTTTCAAACAAGCAAGGCTGTTTGTGAACTGACATGGAACACATCATGACACTGTAACAGCTGTTTAACAGATAAGGAAATTGTCTCTGGATGCTGGGAAAACATTTACCTGAAGGAACAGAAATTCTGAGGCCCAGCCTATAGACCTCAAAGGTGTACCTGATCATGAAGTATCACAGAAGTTCATCCAGACACTTGACGTGGGAAGACAAGATAAAGTTTCATCTCAAACCTATTATGAACAAGGCCTTTACTTTAAGGGGTCTACATATTTTTTTCCAGCAATTTCCATAAAAAGATGAGAGGTAAAATCCATATTTCTGGTAGCCAATGTGAATTTTAGCTTTCTGAAGAAAAGCAAGGCCTGAAGTTTCATTATCCTTGTTGGAAAGGTCAACCACATTATTTCCTTAATAAGGAAAAGTCCATAAAGACTTTTCCAAATCTGGCTTCCTTAAGATTCTAGCTTCAAGTATGACAAAGTTTCCATGAATTCCTTTAAACAAAGGAATAAGTTCTTCCATAGTATTATAGACATTACATGCCAACCAGCATACTTCAACTGTAAGATTCCTGTGGCCAAATGTGCAGTGATACCTATTTCTAAGATGGGGTAATGGAAGCTCTCTGCTAAGTCGGTGCACCAACTTTAAAGTAGAATAAGTAACCTCCTCTCAATCTATGGTTTTCTTCACAGATCTAGACAAGTTTTTGGTTTTAAGGAAACCAAGAGAGAAGAGATCAAATCTGCTGATGCTAATGCAAAGTGACAAACAGCACTTGCTGCTGGCCATGGGCTATGAAATCCCAGGACATAAACAGGCTCAACACCTACGTAAACAGGGATGCAAGCGTTATCCTCCACAGCCATCAAGAAGTCAAAAGAGGAGAAGCATGTCTGTCTCCCTTGTGTAGGCTGAGAGGATGCATTTATGCTCACAGAACCAGAAGCACCACAGGCTGCACGAGTGCAGGGACAGCTAGAGCCCACTTCCCAGCACACTGCTCATCTTACACATGAGGGCTTGCAGAATGCTTCAGCCAGCACTTGAGCACAGCCTGAGCTGGGTATGCAAATTTACAACACTAAGGGCAACTGTTTCTTCTAATCTCACTCACTTTGTATAGAGAGGCACCTCTTTGTTCTCTTGAGAAAGACAGGATTTTTTCCTGAAAGCTGTACTGTTTTCTAAGATATGCAGAGCAGCAAAATCAGATGGCTTGGACAAACAGGCAAAGATAGACACTGAACTCCATAAAGGAAAAATTAAAGCTTGATGAAGCACAAATCAAATATTAAAGGTAAGTGGTTTTACATATACATGAATACATACTTTGCTACAGCAAGTGACAAAAGAGCAATTTAAAACGAGGAATTATATTCCCTACTTAGTCTCCTCACTTCCCAGAGTCTTAAAAATTTCATCTTTTCAAATTAAAAACAAAAATAAGTTTTTAATAATATGTTTACAGTCAGAACACTTAGTGGCTCTTCCCCTGCCTAGACTTTTTAATCTTCCTTTTAAAAAGTCTAGGGTCAATTGCTAAAATTTGTTATTTAACAAGTTTGGTACCAAATGATTAAATGGAGAATGGAAAACAAAAGTCTTCATATTAGTGTCATGTTTCTATCTTCAGAGGCCCATAATTAATTCTAAGAAGTTAGTGAGTATCACTGAAGTCCTTTTATTACTCTTTTAAATTAAGATGCATCAGTACAGGTTAGGAGCTGACTGTTGGAGAGTAGCTCTGCAGAGAAGGAACGGGTGTCCTGGTGGTCAACAGCACGGCCATGAGCCAGCAGCATGCCCTTATGGCCAACAAGGTCTGAGGCACGTTAAAAATGCCTACTCTGCCCTGGTGAGGCCACATCTGAAGTACTGCATGAGGAGCAATGTGCCAATGATCTCGAACACAGGAAGTTCCATACAAACATGATGAAAAATCCTTTACTCGGAGGGTGACAGAGCACTGGAACAAGCTGGCAAGAGAGGCTGTGGACTGCCCTTCTCTGAAGATATTCGTAATTCACCTGGATGCCTTCCTATGTAACTTACTGTAGGGAACCTACATCAGTGGGGGGTTGTACTAGATGACCCCCAGAGGTTCCTTCCAACCCCTACAATTCTTTGATTCTGTGATTCTGTAACACTTATGTACATGTTTGCTCATGTTTTGAAGCTTACTACAAAACAAAGGTAGAAACACTGAATGCGCTTTTCTATTCACCTTTAATCATTGCCAAGAGCACACAACAGCACTGGGACCACTAAAGAATACAGCAGGCCTGCAATTTTAGGTTGTGACTTTCCAAAGGCTCCAAACAACTAAAATCCTACTCAATTTCTATAGGATTGGTGCACCTTGCTCCCTTAGGTGCATTTAGAAAGCCTTCAATTGATATTACCTCTCTTCTCTCTGGAGGTTTCAGCCAAACCCAAATGAAGGGAGTAGGTTTTCCACTGACTACAAAAAGTCTCTGGTGTCAGGTGTCATGCACATTATGGCATTGTCTCAGAGCACTGGTGTATTAAAAGAGCTTCCCATGCCTTCACCCCTGCAAAAGTCTCTTCATAATTCAGTTGCCTTTAGCTTGTGAACTTAGCTGTTGATGATATCCACCAGGAATTTATAAAAGTAAATTAAGCTGGACTTGCACGTTCAGTTTATACTTATTTGAACATGAAGTTCTCCTCCACCACAAAGTATTCTCATGAACTAGACCTTAAATCCAAAGAATTTGGCAACAGAAGGAAAGTTTCAACATCCTAACATCAGCCTAAAATTGATTTAAAAAACAACAACCCATCTCCTTTCTGTTTATTTCATGAACCTGTTATTCACGGTTCATATGACTGTAGAAAGAATTCACATAGGAGTCTTTCCTTCAAAGTGAAATATGCTCTGGCTCCTATCCAGCCCAGCATATGCTTAATTTTATATCTCAATGAATTCAAAAGAACTACACACTTACTTAAAGTTAAGCACACGTGCAGTTCAGAGAGATGCACAGAACTGGTGCTACACACAGAACGCACTAGCAGGAGTAGAAAGGAGCTGTTGCAGACTATAAGGAAGCAGCCTAAGCCGTACAGTTTGTACTTCTGTGTTACAAAGAACTTTTTGTATTAATACCGCTTGCACAGTGCCTACTCACCCCAAACTGATTATTTTTTATTCTACCAAGCATCTTGTTTTGTTTTGTTTTGTTTTGTTTTTTAACTCAATAGCCTTCCTCATTTTCAAAAAAGCTACTTCGTATCCGTGGTGCCCGACCTGGAACAGAGGATAAGTTCAGTACACAACTAATGCTGGATTTACTGAAGGACCTCATGGAGAGGCTGTACATCTGAGGGCTCACCTGTCTACTTCCATCTCTAAATGATAGAAAGAGAAGAGCTAAGGTGTCCTCCAGCAGACTTAGTTTCTCTTACACCTTTACACTACTGTTGTTACAGCACTAGTCCTTTCAGAGAAAAAAGGCATACTACACATTATCTCTTACCAAAATGCAGAGCATCACAGAAAGAAGAACCTGGTCCCTATCAGTGCAGCTTAGCCAGCAATAGCTTTGCTTGGTACAGATAAAAGGAAATGTAATGAATGGTAGCTGGCATTTTTTGGGTGTAATGGCCAAGCTCTGGTCACCTGTTGCACTCAAACTGTTTGGAAACAGCAACACTTGAAATCCAGCAGCTTCAGACACACTAATGTGCGACCATTCTCCCCCATCCCCAATCTGAGGTCACACTGATAGCAGCCAGGAAATACATTTCAAAGAGGGAAATTAGAAAGAGTGGTGAGGAAAATATTTTTGTTCCACAGGTAGAAGAAAAATGTAGAAAATAACCAAATTTTCTGTGAATATCTATTTTTCCTCCTTACGCACTTCCCACACTTGATTAGAAAAGGGCAGGAGGAAAAATAAAAAGGACAAGGATGGAAAACTAGAAATTCATGCACACCTCTAGCTTTTAAATATCTCTTATAGAACAAATACTGATTTACTTGAAAAAAATTGTGTGTTTTTCACTAGTCATAATTTAAACACAAACTGTGGCTAGGTTTGATTCTGTATTCAGATTTTAGTGATTTATTTTAAGCATAGATTTTTAAAAATGAAATATATGTCTGTAGAATCACCTGCAGCTTTACAGCATAAAAACAATATGCTTTATGAAGTAGAAAAGTTTAAAAAAACTACTGTTTTCTCCCTCTAGAAACTTGTGGCACAGGAACTGTAAGAAAACAAAGGATAAATCCATTTTCCTTGTTTGTACCTCCACTCCCCCATTACAGCCACCAACTGACCAAAGATCAGTACGTTCCCACTCTGCAGTAAATATGATCTCTGATGCTCTGCCAATTCTTCGAGCACCTTTCTTCTCCAGATTTGACAGCACTCCACATGCATTTCTCTCACCCTTATTCACAGCCCCACCATTCTGCTCTATTCATATTTCTCAACTTGTTTTCTCTTTAAGAGCAGTACCCAGAGTCCAAAAACTTCCACAAGCTGCAGCAATGCCCCTGTTCATTCCATGGCTAGACAGGAGTCAGGAAGACCCCAGATTTATGGGAGATAAGGGCTTGATTTGCTGCTCAGCTACAGATTTCTCATATACCTTTGAGCAAACTACATGTAATCTTTATCTCTGTTCTCAATTAGGCAAACCCACTACTCTCACCACCCTTTGCCACATGAACATCCCCTGGATGAACACAGCAACACAAGGAGGCCTCCAAATCCAATTCCCAGAATATGTTATGAACTTTTTCAAAAATTTGCTCCTTCAAAAGAAGGCAGAGCACACTGAAGAGGAAACTCTTGCTGATCAAGTTTGAATTTCTTACTTGTCTCGTGCAGACAAGGTTGATTTCTTCCCTAGCTCGTTCCTATTCTGAACAAATGAGTTTCAAAATGGTAGCATACAGTCTTGCTTCAGAATTTTCTTCTCTACCCCTCCATCTCTCTTTCATGATCTTAGACTTTACTGAACCTACTCTGGGATATTACGTGTTCTACACATAAGACATTTCCAGAAACTTGGTAGGTCACCAAAAGCAGGACATTACCACAATGAGTTCTATCTCTACGTATGCTCCTGAGACACTTTCTCTAGAACCAGCATGTTTCCAGAGTTCCAGAAATGAGATTTGGTGTCTCAGCAGTGACCGTGCTGTTTGTTAGCAGTCTACTAAGCAAAATTTCAGATGGATGAGTGCTGTTTGCGACCACCTACAGATAAAGAAGAAAAAAAAAAATTCATTTTCTTTCCCAACCAGCAGGACAGCGTCTGGGGTAGAGCTGTCAAGTTTTGAAACCAAATCCTGCACAATTAGAAGACAGGCATTCCTCTTACACATCTGGGCAATCGCTGCTCGTTTGCTGGTATCACACTCGGCATTGATAAGAGTTCAAGTGCCGTATTTCTGTTTGACATTTACATAAACATAACCTGCTTTTGCCTCAACATACTTGAGCGCTCTCCCAGCCCTGCTCCGGGGAATACGCATCATGCTCTTCCACACAGCTGCAAAAACAGTCACACACTAAACCTGTAGTCCAGGCACTTAATACTCCTCACAGGAAAACACGTGCAAGTTTAAGCTAATAAAAACCCTCTCAGATGCCATATGTACACAGCCCATTCAGTCAGCATTTTACAGTTGCCTCTAAAATTTGCGAGGGAGGAGAGGAGAATTATTAGACATGCAAAATAAACCCAACTGAAGGCAACAAAGTCAGCGTTTAAGCTGAGCGGCAAATTCATTTCACATACTGCAGGCAAGTAAGTTTCCTCCCCGTGCCAATTTCCCGTGCTCGTTCCAATCAGTGAGCATAAAACAGTTGTGGCCATCATTCAGCGCATCAGGATTACAGCGTACCAAAGCGGGAAGTTACTTTATAGCAACCAAAGCACACGATTAACTCAGTGCAAGCTCTCCCCCGAGCTTTGATAATGTTCCAAACGGACCAAACTAAACTTACATTTGCAAAATGGAGATATAAGCCAGATCTCTCTGAAGTTGCATACCTCATTAACCAAGCTACCGTTATGTGCTAAGGCTTATATTTTTACTCGGATTCATGTTTCTATCAGTTTTAGATCCAACATAAATAAATGGTGCAACAGAGGCAGCTCTTTGCAGAAGTCAAAGTTAGGAAAGGAGACCTCTAGCTCTGTGAAACTCCCTTCATTCACTATCACCTTTCTCCTGCACACTCTACAAATAAAGGACAAGTGCACTATTCATTACTGGCAGAAAAAAAATATTTAAAAAACCACGGCCTTCTCAGTGGCAGCTGGTCTGAGCTTCAAGACATCAAATACCTCAGGAAACGAATAAGCATTATATGGCATTAATTTTTTCTAAAAAACACAAAAGTGATATTTGGCTGCATTCAGTACAACTGTACTCCAAAGCAGACTGGAAAAAAAGAGATCTTACAAAAGCAAGGCCCAGGACACGTCAAAAATCAGTTGCAGGTTCTGCCATGGCATGCGAGCTAGCAGGCAGTTGACACAGAAAGCAAAAGCCACTGAGCCAGAAGGATCCTTCTGTGGAGGGGTACTTGAAAAGGGGGAAAAACACAAAAATAGAAGGACAAAAGAAGCATGGCTTAGAGACAGGAAAATCTCGTCTCTGCTGAAACGTTGAGCTACCCAGGAGAGATTTAGAGTCTACCCTAAAATATGCAGTTTATTAGAATAACAGAAACTTAATTATGCATTTTAAGCATATTAACATGTTTGAAAATGCCACTGATCGTGGCAAACTGAGAGCAGCACTCTGCATTATTCTGTTATTGATATACTCAGTTTTCTGATGTTTGGGGCATTGTTCCTTACATGAGGTGTACTTCCAGGTGGCTTGTGGCATGATTTATTTTGGGAGTAGCTGGGTTTTCTACTTTTTATGTGATCTTAGATTTATTACTGTTTAAATTAGGAGTTTAACAAAGCACATCTCTGGAAATGCCCAATGGCCAAACGTTTTTCCTGGTACATTATGTGATAAAGTGAATGCCAGTCTCACTCCACAGCTAGATACATTGTGAGAGTAAGAATTGTCAAAATACCGTCCAGTATTTTTAGCCTTCTTCCTACCTTGCTACTGTTCTCAGTACTCCACATTTCAGAAAACTGTTTTCAGTCCATCTGCCCTGCTTAGATCTCTCAGAACACCAATGTATCAGACAGGATAGTAAGAAAGAAAGCTTCAGTCAACATTAAAGATCTTACAGCAAAACCACAGAACTAATCACCCGCAGGAATCAAAGATGCTCATGCCACCAAGAAGATAATTAATCGGCAACTGAGGAACCAGGAGGAACAGACACTGATACCAGATAGCTTAAAAGAATCCAGGTCAGACATTGTATTCAAGAAAGGGGATTGTCATTGCTTTGTAGACTGATAACATATCAGTCAGCCTTATTACTTGCTAAAGCAAGGTGGAAGCCACAACTCTTAGTGACAAATAGAAGTATCACCTCTCAGCAACGACACAATGTAAGAACGTGTACTTTCTGCTGTTAAATGTTCTTTAAAAAAAATTTTGTCAGCACACAAAGATAATTACCAGATTAAACTCTTTTCTAGGTCTAAGCAGAAAAATTCCTGATTCATAACAACCACATACAAAGAATGTGAAGAGTTCAGGTTATACCCTTTTTTCTTGGCTTTACACAAACAGCAATAGATCAAGCGGCCGAGGCTTCCAAAATCAGCGAGTTGAAGGCTTTAGCCTAACTTACAGACCTTAAAGAAGAAAGAAGCTACTTGAACTGCAATGGAGATAGTTTTCCAGCTTTCTTAAAGCATCAGTAAAGGTGGCTGAAATATGAAAAGCAGAGGCTTGCAATACTCTGCTGAAGGGGGGTTTTATGTGGCAGCGGAACTCAACATACCCATCTGGTGAGTTCCTTCATAGTGGATAAAGCAAGCAGGTCTGCCATGCTCAGAGCTGTATTCTATTTCTAGCTCTGCTAAAAATGGTTTTAATTACAACCTCATGTTTCCCCTTTCCTGAACACGTAACACACTGCACATTTAACTCTGTACAGAAGTGTCAATTGCTAGTACTGTTTGGAGTATAATTAAAAACAATTACATTATACTAGAAAAGCACATAAGGGACTGTTTTGTGTACAGTGTGCATTTCCTCATCAGCTGGATGGCTAAAGGAAACCCACTAGACATGAAAGTATTGTACAGCTGCATCTCATAACTGGCTATTTGCATATTTATAAGCCATTGCACTAGGGATACCATAGCTGATGACATGAATGCATCTATTAATAAGTCCATCAGTAGAGCTTTCCTTACTAGAAATCTGCCCCATAATGTTATATCAGAGAATTCTGTTACTGCTTGTTCTAAATGGTATACTTTAAAGCCAGAAATGTTCTGTACATTTAAATAACATGCTTTACAACACTGAAGAAGTGGTATAAGCTTTCTAGTAATACTATCTGTGGTTTCACAGCTTTTGAGTAATAGTAATGAATATTTCACACTACGAAGACAAGAAATGTGTTCATGTGGGGTGCTAAATCACCCTGAAAAAAGCTACAGAAACCCTCTTTTAAACATTTAGTAAATGATTTGAAGGCTATAGGAATTAGATCTTCAATGATTATTATTTTTTTCTAACATTTAGAAAAATAGCAAATTAATAGCTGTAAAATACACAGCCAGTTCTCAGTGCAATACAGACTACTCTTAAAGCTATGAGATGTCATGTTTTACTAATTAAATCTTAAATAGAATATTAGGCATGGATACACTTCTTTGAGCAGAAAGAACAGAGTGAACAAGCTTTGAAGGAAAAAATCTACTGCACATTAACGTACAAATACCTTTAAGTTTTGCTGACTGGTTACTGCACTGATATTTTCCATGGAAATTCCAGCCTCATTAGTTTTGGCACCAATTAAAGACTACTTTTGGAATCTTTAACAACATCCACAGGGTCTTTTTAACTTTGCTTCATGTTCTGTAGTTCTTTCTACTCTTTAAAGCAGGTTTTCCCCCACTCCCACCCTTCAACTTGTTTTACTGTTAAAATAAATACAAAGATGAGTCAGAATTGAGGCTCAAAGAAACACTGCTGAAGTATTTATTCCTCTTTGAGAAGTGAGAAGCTCCTCTTTTGCTCAGGTTGTACCTCTTACTGCTGCTCAATATATTGTGCAGCTCTGATTGTGAGCCAACATGATCATAGGACTCAGTGATAAAAGAAGCTATTCAGAGTCTTGGCAGGAGGAATAATTTTGATGCTTTGTTTCATCTGGATTGCAGGATTAGACTTCTGCTTGGGGCTTTAACACTAGGCTGCCCATGCTACATCCCATGGAGCCACTTTCTGACGCCTCTTCCATATCTCATGCTATTCTTGAACATTCTCATCCAAGTCAATGGGATGACCCTGGGAGCAAGCTGCATTCTGCAACAATTAAGCACAGCAGAACCTGTCTGTTGAAAAGGGAAGATTATACCTTTATGCTCTTTAGAACAGAGAGAAGGTATGTGAAATACTGAGCCATGAGATCAACATTCTACTCTTCCTGAAAGCAAAACAGTCAGCATGTGTCCAGGCATCAGAGGTATCGTTTACAGCACATTTCAAATATCACCTGAACAGTTAAAAAACTCTTGTGACCACCTGATGCATTTCAAGCATGTTCATAGCTGCAAAACATTAGTATTAATAAGTAAGGTCTTAAAAAATGCTTGGTTAAAAAATGCTCAGAGAATGAAAGCTCTGGGTACTTGAATGTAAGTATACATGTGGTTTCTTCTTCTATCATTGAGAGACACAGGCCTATGCAGAGAGAAATTCATCCCCACTGTCCTAAGTACCTTCAGTTGTAACAAATTACACTTTCAGGCATACCTATCCTTCTAAGCGAAGGGAAAGTCTATGTGATTGGCTTGCTATGCTACCCAGCCTAACTTTTAGGTAACTGAAGTTAGCTGACAAAAACACAACAACAAAAACATCCAAAACCCAGACACACAAACAAAAAAAACATAATCTAAAGTCAACCAAGAAGCACTGCTTTGAATTATTCAACAAGATGTTCTTGGCCTGGAGCAATGGCATAAACAGCGAAGAGGATGGAAATTCACTATCAGTTCTCACTTGAAAGAGATTTATTAGCTGTTTCTATTCCTGGCCTGGTCTCTCCAGAGAGGTCTGTGTGATCACCTTGTCTGCCTCCGGCTTCCCTCTCAAAACCTCAGAATCCACTCGTTGATCAGAATAGACCAGAAGGCCACGCATGTCAGAGGATATTTATACTTCCTGAAAGTGTTGTGAAAATAAGGAGCCAGGCAGAAAAGAAATACCCTCTATACGGCTTGAGAGAAAAAGATTTCGTGCTATTCATGATGTTTTCCCACAAGGATTCTCTAATCTTTACCCACATCCAGTCTCAGGAAAACGTACTGCAAGTTTCAGCTGAAACCTTCACAAAAACAAACGAAAAGCTAAAAATAAGTAAACCACAGTCACCCACCCCCAAGTCCCATAGCATCATTGTCCCCTGTGCTTGTACAGTCATGGTGCCCCCTGAACCTACAAATGTTTTAACTGATGAAACACTGATGAAGTAGGACATTCTCAAATGGCTGATAGTCTCAGAACTCAGCCAGATAAGGACCTGAGCTACTTGATCCCATTTGAAAGATGCTCCAGTTCTGAGAAGGAATTTGGATTGAATCATCTCCAGAAGTCTCTTCTAACTTAAGTCCTCCTACAATGGTATCATTTTTTCTGCAATTGGGTAGAATTCATCCTACTGATTTCAGGAATCTGTATTTTAAAAAATGACCAAATGCAGATCACTTTCAGAGAGGAATTTTTGAGAATTACTAAACAAAGAGATTTCTTTTTCAGTTTCAAGGAAATTTCAACTGCCACGAAACTTGTGATGACATTAAGAGTAAAACAAGACAGACTTCTTCTGTGTCCTCTTTACCACCAGTACCCATTGACACACACTTCTTAGCTTTGTTACACAGCCATTTCCCAGCTGAGAAGGAATGGATAGGAAAGAGAAACATTTATGGGAAAAATCTGACACCTATTTTCAGCTGTTTAACTCCACATAGAGCTAGAATCCTTGATTCGTCAAACCATGTGCTTCGCAGAGAAAGCAGACTAATGACTCTTCATCCAATAAAGAATAAACTGCTACATTCCCACTGTGTATTAATCACATAGTTATTTCTTGAATCAACTCTGATTGATTAAACTTCTTTCATTAACTGATTTCAGCTCGTCTGGTTTATTAGCATCTGTATTAACCAGCTGGGGCCCTAGAACATCTGCTGCTCTTGCCTGACTTGTTCCTGGAAACTCAGCCTCACTGTTCATTACAAGTATTTCTCGGATTTCTTACAAAACCTTTAGATTCTCCCAATCTTCTCTTAAGATCTATGGTAGCTAGAAGCTCTTTTTTCCATATAATTATTTAATGCAGTCACACAGCACAGCTGACTCCACTTCTCTCATTCATCTAAACGTGCTGAAAGAGAAATCAGGGATAGGGCTTCTCAAAGAGTGACAGCTCTGCTCGTCTTCCTTAACGGGAGACGTGCAGTTCAGACTTGTGCTGGTCAGACATTTTCATTTTCTAGCTCCTGATGGTCACAACAACCCACTGAGTGCAAATATTTACAACCAGGAGTAGGTGTTAGCAGCAGATGGAAGGTGAAAGATCAAGCATTTATCTGTGCCCCATATAATTACCATGTTACTCTAGGGCCCCTTACCAGGCACCTGCCTGCATGCATTATGCGTGCAGATATTGTCTGCTGTGTTCATTTACCAGTATATTAAAAATACATAATGATCTCATGTGCAAATGGAAAAAAATTCATCCTTAAATTTTCTCCAAAGTTACATGGTCACATAGGATAATGTGAGCCAATGCATTTCTGTTAAAACAGAAAAAAAAAAACCCAAGATATCCAAGCACCATAGCCTCAATATACTCTCTACGTACTGGATGTGAAATTTGTTCTGCGAAAAATCGACTGGGAGTTTTCCTGCATTATACTAAAAAATATGACCTTTAATTGATTGCAGTGATGTTAAATCGCTCAAGATTTTTACACATTTAAACCTGCTAGTTTGAAGGTTTGCTTGTAGCCATATGAACTCTTCAGATCATTTATTTTGATAGGACTGACTCAAGCTCCTGAGACTGTGGGTGGGTGAGAACTTTCCAGAGTGCAAGTCATTGTCCATTAACAGACAGTACCTCACACCACACTGAGCTCCACTAAGATAAAAGGCTTAGAGATTTCACTGTATAATACAAAAATCTCACGTAAGCAAAAGAAATAACTATTTAGAAAGAGAAACCTGTCTTTAAATTCCCAAAGCTCATCCCACACAGAAGAATCACCATCATATTGGACAGAAACATTACCACAAGGCAAGAGTGGGGGATGGGGAACAAACACAAGCAATAGCCTTCCTTAAAGAAATATTTATCTTAAAGTAATTAGATAATCTTTGACTTTCAAAACTGCTGAAGCAGTCAGTTCTATTTCACGTTCAGCATCACACTATTAAACTAAGTCCAAAGTTTCTGTGGTTACTATCAGATGAAATGAGCTAATTTCCCCTGAGAACTGGCTACACTGACCAGATGTCCTTAGCCAGCTACTCCCCAGAAGGAACAGGAGCAGCACATGCGATGCCTCCTCTGTTACTATGGAGATGAGTTTTCCCATCCACTATGCAGCCGGGCTCATAGTAGCTACCAGCTGTTGTCTCGACTCGCACTCCATCAGGAGAGACCAAGGGAAAAAGGTGGGAGACGTAGGATCAAATTTCTCCCAGCACTAGACCTCAAACTTTAACCACAGCGTCCAACCTTCCATCTTCTCAGCTCATGCCTATTGTTTAGAGCTACCTTCCAGTGCCTCCTCTGCTGTTTTTACAGGCTTGCAATAGGGCTGTGGCAGCACTCAGCCATTTGGTTTAATGCGTTCAGTTGCAGGGTTGGCAACTAAGGCTTCCCCAGCATATGCCTCTAGCCCAAGTTTCCCATCTCAATGGTTTTATGAGCTTAAATCTAAATCTCCAATAGTAACCCATTTCAGGTTCCTCACATTATTCTCACCCCATACTTTCAAAGAAAAACTCTGTGGATTAATGACTCCCCATCCTTCCTGCGAGGCCGGTTAATGCCTCAAATTCCTATTGCTTTTTAACTCCCATGGAACTTTAATCCGTCTCTGACCATGCTGATGAGCCGCAGAGAAACAACACCGGTGAGGATTTTCATTCTTGCATTTTCTTTTTGAATGCAGCCAAGTTCAAATGTCTAATTATAACTTTGCAGAGTTAATGATCAATTTAACAAAGGCCTTAGAGTATCTTTGAAGTCATAAAAACAAGCCAAAGGGGGGTTAAAACGTTAACTGCATGGGGAGCCTACATACAGAGCTTTCTTAGGATTATCTCTCTCACTTAACAACAGTGAGTCATTTCAGAATACTTTCAGCAACCCCATGGCTTGATCTGGTTGCCATATAGCACTAAACTCTACCTAGTGTTTATTTTATAGATCTGAGCAGCTCCAACCATTACCCTATTAATTCAAGCGTGTTTAATTCAATGTCTTTCAACTACTCAGTCATGCCTATTCGTAACTTTTAAACAACTACAGAAAGGTACAAATTGTTACCACATTTTACCTAACAGGCGCTAATCACTCAGGTTAGAGGTACAACATAAGTAGGGTGTATATTGAGACAGCTACGATTAATATTCACTTAAACATATGATGTGCAGCCTCTGCTTCTTCTGATTAAGACGCGGATTTTTTCCCCGCTTATCACACTGGCTGAACATGCCTTCAGAAGTACATAACCCTTGTTGATGTCAGTGAGCTATAAATACACATCACAGGACACACTCTGGCCTGTTTACTTTTCGACCGTTCATACGTAGCCACTCATATTTTGTATATGTTACACTCCATTGTGATGCTGAATCAGCATGTCCAAAAATAACAATAAGGTCATGCTCAGCCTGAAGCACTTGCCCAGGGAAAGCTCCTCCCTGCTTGCCTTTTGCAGGAATTATGACAGTCAGCATCATCAGATATTTTGCAGAGGTTTCTTTGCCCTGCCCCAGGTGCCAAACAGAAGTGAAGATGAAAGGAATTAACCTGCTGATAAAAGGTTAAGCAAGGAGTCACAGGACAGCAGGGGAGTTACAGAAGAACAGGCACTGTTGGGTCCCAAAGTCAGGAGAAAGAGGGAAATACCAAGACCCATCATCCTTCAACTGTCTTTGTGACTTTCCCTTATGCTTGAGCACAGGTCTGAACATTTTTTACCTTTAAAGATACATTTGGAAAAATTTCCACAGCAAGAGTGACAAACAGTCACTAGAGCTGCAAGAGAAATATTTTACAGGTTTGACCAATCAATTTAACAGCCACCCTGTGGCTTGCACAAAGTGCAGGACTGCAATGAAGAATTTCTAGGCACGTAGGGAATTTTGTATGGGCATTATAAACAAAGAAAACTTGTATACTTTTCTTTTCCCAATGCTGCAATTATAGACCACGATAACCGTAAGGTGAAATCCAGGATAAATTGGATAAATTACATCACCGAAAATTAACGTCTCCTCCCTTAATTAGACAGTGCAAGAGCTCCTGAAAGATTCTATCTTAAGGCTTTCTTAATTTAAATCCAGCTTTCCTGGACCTTATCTGTGTGGCAATTTCCACCGCATGGTGAGTTTGTCCACTACATCCAGGTACTTAGTATTACAGCCTTGCCACAGCAAAAGCTCCAAATCTAAAGATCACTTAAGCTCTGATAAAATACAAAGCAATAAGATGAGAGTAGTTTGCATCATGCTAAACAATGCTTTCACTGAATACCTGGGAACAGGGCTGCAGCAACCATAACATGGAGTTAGCTTCTCACATTTGGAGGAACTCTGATACTTTCTTGACCTGATCAGTGTATTTTTATTCCATTTTTAAAGCCATTTTGCAAGAAAAATCCCATGATAAGTGGTATTTTGACTTCAGATCACAACCACCCCTATTGTCTTTTAAAACCGTATGTAAAACATACTACAATGCT
The DNA here is from genome assembly GCF_026119805.1 of Tympanuchus pallidicinctus. Lineage (NCBI taxonomy): Eukaryota > Metazoa > Chordata > Aves > Galliformes > Phasianidae > Tympanuchus > Tympanuchus pallidicinctus. The sequence continues at coordinate 12,835,504 of NW_026294747.1, forward strand.
GCTACAAAACTAGTTCTTTAAAATAAAATACAACTGTACCCAAGAAAAAGAGAAAAATGTTTGCTTTAGCATGTTTTGAAAGCATAAGAAAGCATTTTGGTTAAATCAGAAAACAAAACCAACTATGCTTATTAGCTCTTTTGAGGAGCCCATTGCTCTATCCGCAAACCTATGCAGGACCCTGAAGCACCTCCTGAAACACACTAAAACCTCAGCTATGATGTCTTGGCCTCATGCTAGAGGCTCACGCTCACACTTGAGCCTCAAACAAAAGCAGCATTCAGGTTCCTGAAAGCTATGAAAAAAGAACTAAAAAAAAACCACAAACAAGCAAAGAGCTTTGCAGTATCACAGTGAACAACAGCAGGGTTAGAAGAAGTGAGCGCATATCAGCTCTTCAGTAGGTGATGAAGTTCTCATTCTAGTGTACTAAATTAGGCTGGGAACGGCAGAAGTTTAAAACACTGACCTAGACTACAAGCAAGAATAGCAGGATAAAACCAGTGACCACTTCAGTTATGGGAACAGTGCATTTTTGCATCTGTTGATACCAGATTCAACAGAAATTACTGAAACAGAATCATAAACCACGGCTCAAAGGGTTTGTGTTGTTTTTTTTTTCCCAATACTTCATTCTCAAATCCTACTTGTCAGCACTGGTTATTTAAAAGCAAGTATTGGAACTCTGTACATAAATGCAGAATTCCCAAAGCACTCATTGCACGACTGTCATTTCTAATAGATTCAAGTAACAGCACTGCATTAGAAGCATTACTTTTGGAGCAGCCCTCGTATGTTCAAAAAGCTGTTTCTGATGGCTTGTCACTTTTTGTGCCATTCTACCAAGTCATTTGTATCTAGCAAGTCATCACTTAAAATTTTTGGCATAAGAAAGCTACTTAGTGTGTTTGTATGATACCAAAGGCCTCCCCCCTGTTTAAAATCATCAGTTATGCCTCTGTCAAAGCGAGACTTTCAAATTAGTGCAAAAGAAGCGGTAAGCAAAATGCCAGTATCTCACAGATACTAAGAAAGAGAACAACTCACAGTACGATGCTTCTAGCTGCACACTTCCATTAAGTGCTCTTCTCTAGTATGTTGCAATGCACAGCTGCTCAAGTCAGCATACTGACATTTCATTACTGAAAGTTGAAATCTCCATACAAGCCAGGTTCAGTATACAGAGAGAGGTTAGATAACACCATTTCTCTTCAGTTTATTTCTTAAATTAATGGCTTGGCTATGTAACTGATGTATTTATTGCAAAACATGTGTTTTTACTTGCACTTACCAGAAGACAGGCACATTGCACCACTTTAATCTTTGATTAATCCTACCAATTTCTAAAACACGTAGATATGTAACTTATAAAATCCACCTGTTTTTATTCATCACATGCCACGCACTACAGCAAGCTAGAAATAAAATGTGCTATTTAAAATGTTCCATAACAGCACATTTGTCAACGATACTAGATCAAAGCATTTGCTTTGACTGTGCCCTATTTGTTTAACTACTACTACTGCTGCTTATTTTAGTCTATACTGAGGAGTTCTGAAGATCACAGCCTGGGCAGATGCCAGAAGAATGTAGCTTTTAAACATAACCTTACATTCAAAGAGTAAAATCAAGCTCTAACAACATAAGTAAGCAAAATTGTCATACGTGGTGATTTTTCCTGTGTGTTTTTAATTTTTTGAAGGATTCAGTGGATAAAACAGGATTTAAGTAGTTTTCCTGAGAGGTATTTCAGAATACAGTAAAGAAACTCACGCATAGCTGATGCTATTGTAAGAGGTATTTGAACAGATTTAAGAGTTCTGCTTCATTATTTTGATAGCCAGAAAATTATTTCACGTTGGAGTAGACTTCACTGACTTCATTATGTCTTTGCTGTCTTGAGGTCAAATCTGTTGTGAGATATATAAATATATATGCACATGTATTTAACATCTAGTGTGTATATCTGTTTATCACGTTCTCACACTTCATGGTGTTTCCTCACTTTATTGCATACTCAATAATAAATTGTCACCATTTTTCATTCCATAACGGTCGTTGATTTTGACACACTGAATAATATCTTATTACACTCAACGGACTAATTATTGTTAATTGTTCTTTCTTACCTATGGGGTACACCAACACAGAAGACTGCAGAATAGGAACAACAGATGTTTTAACAAAGCATTTTCATAGATACACAGCCTGTTCCCTGCTCAATGATTTAAATCAAAGGAGAAAAATCAACACTAACTGCCTATCATTAAGAAACAGGAGAAATCTTATATATTTTTGTGTAGAAAGATGTCAGTGTATTTCTTCACAATTCTTTTCAATTTTCAATAAATTGCTCTAAACCATACAGCAGTGATACATCTCTGAAGCCCAAAGCTTCACGGAAGGCTGCAATTTGATTTTAATGGCACTAAAAAAATAGAACTGGTAAATACCAAACCTGAATTTCAAGTCCCACACATCTGAAGTTCAGCATTTTAAATTACAAGTGAGTCTTTGTATATTATAAAGCTTAACAACAGTGCTGTAGCCATTGACATTTTGGACTTGCAAATACATTTTTAGTTACATCAATATTAATGGTAGAGCTGGGAGGGACAGAAGATCAAAACAAAATGTAGCTGAGAATGCCACTTTTCATCTGACTTCAAGGTCTCTCATGTTTTACAGTGTTTCCATTTAAAATAATAAATTTGTCTCTGAGAGTTGAATAAATTACACCAGGTGAACACAGATTTCCCAATGCAGGACCACTGAATGTTTCAGTCCTTAGAAAGGTGCTCCAAATTTCAGTTGGTGACAAACCTACAGATTTTCAAGGGTAGCTCTCACCCTCCAGTGGTTACCTGTTCAGACTCCTCTGAACAGCCTTGACACTGAGACTCTTACTAATGCCAGCCCTCACAGCAGAACTACAGGAGAGGAAGTGAAAGCAAATATGACCCATCGTTCTCAAAAGCAGCCATTGAAATAAAGTTTTCAGTGCAGCTGTTCTAAATGACTTGACTAATAGTGTATCTCTCCTTTGCACTCATTAATGTTTTGTATAGTCCTGCTTCACACAGAAGAGGGCTCCTGGCATGCCAGGAGTCAAAAGGAAACTCACAAATATTTTTGTTTCTTCTAGACAAAAACAAATCTCAAACCAGACTACTAAGAGCAAGGAACTTTGCAAACATAATAAATGCCTTCAGCTACTTAGAATACACTGTTTATTTTTACTTCAAAGTTTTTTTTTTTAGACTAAATTACCTTAAAGCAAAAAGTGCAAGCAAAATAGTTTGGCCTTTTTTTCCTTTTCTTTCCCAACTTCTTAAAATATGCCTGTTGGTCTAGACCCACACATCACAGGCTAACATAAATAAGTGCATCTTTCATAAAATTTATTCCGCAAACAGGACCTAGACCACTTGATAGATGCAGCAGCTATACTTTAAACATTTTGGCATCCTTTCTCACCACCGTTTCCGTTTCTCTGTACCTTCCTTTTGATCTGGCTGCACCCCAGGAGTCAGTCATCCTCCCTTGGGGGTGAATGTACCGGCATAGCTCAACACAGCCAGATGTTTTGAGGGAAGTTTCATTCCTTCCCTGCTACTTGCTCAGGAGACTAAAGAAGTACAGCTCGAGGCTGGCTCTGTTGAGTTTTCTGTCTTGTGAATTAATACCAAAGGAGCCTATTCACAGAGGAAAAGAGGGGGGAAGCACATGAGAAGAAACAACCTATTGATTAGGCAGTTCAAACAACCTCTGTCATTACTGTTAGCAGGTACTCTGCTACCTGCTAGAGCAGAGATTAGCTTTGGGGAAAAGCCCCTCAAGTCCAGTCCACCTACTGCTTTTATTCTTCAATACTTAAGTCTCTACTATATTTGGGCTCAAAGCACCAAGGTGCTCTCATTTGTAACCAGCTCCCAAGCAGTACACACAGCTTATGGCATAGCAGTGGTTCTGACAGGAGCACATTCTAGGAAGCTTGCAGGACACACAAAAGGTAGAGATATTTCATCTTTACTGTCTTGCTCAAGGATGGGTTTGCCTGCTTTCTTCCCACTTAGGAAAGCATGGAACAACTAGAGGCACATTCCCAGAGAAGCCTAGCTGCCATAAAGGCAGGCTGCGTATTTTAAATGTGTTCAGTACATTAGCTACTACAGATTTGTTTTGGTGGTGGTTTTCTTTGGTTTGCTTGCTTTTTTTAAATACAACTTTGTCTGACAGCTTGTGAACCCATGTATGTACTCTTAGATATGTTTTTAATCTTTCCTAATATTACCTCACAGTTCCATGGAAGCAATAGCCTTCATTTTGTAAAACACTGAAGGAGACTGAAGCACACTGCTTTAGAACTGCCCCACAAAATAAGAAGCTGTATTCTGATCTCTGAGGCATGCTCAATCATAATCCCACAACCTTTTGCTTTGCTGTGCATTTTCTGGCTTTTGAAGAGGGAACAGTGAATCCAACAGTCTAGTGAGATCTAACAAGTGAAACAATTAAAACAAAATTCTCTTGGGAAAAGGCTTATCTGGTGACATCGACAGCATTGGTGACTGACCCCTAGGGAAATGGGACAGTCATACACAGATGGGAAATAGCTGGGAAGAAACTACATGGAAGCACTGAAACATTAGACCCTACCTAGTGGCTGAAAACTCAAGTGCGAGGTCCAGATGCTAAAGTCTGAATGTGTTAGCATCATTGTTAGGGAATTGATACTAAGTGACAGACAGATTGTATTACATAAAGTTCAATTTCTGGCTGCCCACAATGGCTCCTAATTCAAACAAAGGCCTGACAGGCTACCAACAATAAATAAATCAAAGTAAAACACATACTGCTTTGAAACTTTAGCCTTGCACCCAGTGACATTACAGTATGCCTGTTTGCTAAAAGGATTGCTTGATTTTTACTTAATACTTTACCAAAGCGACTGAAAATTATTGATTTCCTGTGTTATGAGCTGAGATGATAACAATAAACTTAGATTACAAATAAAAAGCCTTCTTTGTTCTGCGTATCACTTCCGCTATGCTGGTCAGTAGATGCCATTGTTTTTCCTTCTTGTCCCAAATCACATGGACATTATCTTACTGGGAAATAAAACAAAATGAGAAGACAAAAAAAAAAGAAAAAAATGGTTTTCCAGATTTTACTGTTTGCTTTCAGCCTTATATCCCAAACTAAGAATAAAGAAGAAAACCAGTAGCAATTTTTAAAGAACGCTCCACACCAGTTTCATTTTCTTTCTTTGTTTTAAGAAGTTCACAATTCTTTTGGCTTGGAAGCCTCTTGGGATAAGAGGCTGGAATTTGTATTTATATAAAAGTGATTAAAGGACATTTTAATTCAAAAAAGCTGACATGCTTCATTAGCTGCCTTCTTCATGCTGACTTTGTTCCAGCTTTTAATCAACAATATCTATATGCAGTGCTGGTCCCAGCCCATGTTTCTCTACTGGCCTTGAGCCACAGAATGCTGTAGGTTGTGGGCAGAACAGATCAAGGAAGCCTGAGGAGAAGAAAAGGATGCTCCCTGCCACCGCAGCAAAAGCACACAAGAGTCATCTCTGTCCTGTTGTAGACAACAGGCAAGTGGCACAAGCAAACTAATACTGCGTGGGAAAATCTAATTGCATATCCAGAAAGGCAAATGCAAGTTGCATACAATTTTGAAAGGGCAGAAGCCTTCCAGAGTTGAATTGACTTTGGCTTTTTTGCATGTTTGTACTTCAATGACCTTATGGACTGCTTCAATTAGCAATGGTTTAAGTTCCAGGTAAGAGAAGGAGTGATAGAAGATGCAGTTCAACACTGAACGACATCTGCAGTTCACAAAGGAATTTCAGTACGCAAGAGGTCACTTTTCCAAGAGTGACAGAACAGAAATATCAATATCACACACTTCTACCCAAATCCAAGCCACTTTGGATGTCTTCTACCACATCTTGTACCTTTGCCCAAAGCTTTTGCTGACAGTCTCCATAACCTCGCCTCACACCTCTCTAAAGTAATTAGTTTCTGTAAGCAAAAAGCTTCATCTCAATAACTGTTCAATATTAAGAAAACACTCCTTTAAAAAAAAAAAAAAAAAAAAAAAAGACCTACCTATTAGGAACTTTGTCAAGAAATAGAGCAAAGAGAAAGAACTGTTGAAAGGAACAGACAACTCTGACTGAGGTAATGCTTATCAGAAAGAAACATTTCACCTGCCTGTTCCCTTTCTCTTGCTATAGCAAATAGCCAGTGTTAAGACTATTCACAGTGCTCTCCCTCTCCTGCATTTCTATGCCATCCTGTGCCTAAAGAGGCACAGCAGCACTCTCCCACTTCTCACCTGCTGCTTTCCAGATCACTCTTTAAGGCAAATAGCCTTGCTTTGTACATGTGTAGAAAATCTGCAGAACTGTTCCGCAGAGGATTTCTTATATTAAGACACTGAAATCCAGGTCCCTGTTGTCTGACTTAGCAGAGATTTTAAATCCCAGGAGATATTTGAATTAGCAGTTTTTCTCTCTCTGTGCCAAAATGCATAAGTAAAATCACAGTGAAGGGACTCAAAAGAAAAGGCCTTACCCCATTCTTTGCCTTTACAAATACTAGTCTCATCTTTCCAAACATGAGCTAATTGCAGATACAAGATCAGAATAAATTAGCTAGTTAGATACAGATCACAATTATTACATATCTATGAAGACAGGATCTGGTTTTAGAAATATCTCCTTCCCCACGTAAGCTATGAACAAATAAAACTGTCTGAAACAGTCCCTTGTGTCCAAACACTTAGGGACCAGCGTGTGGTTCTTTTTCAAAACCAGAATAAGCACTTCAAAAAGCTTTCTCTTAACAGCCTCACTCACATTTCAAACTACAGCTTGTTAACCTTGAGAAAGCATATTTGTTTGGGGCGACCACGCACATTTCTGTGTCACTTGAAGAAGCACGGCTGAGCTTCTTCACCTCTGCTTCTCAGCAGCCATTAACCCGGTGTATACATTTATAAATACACTGAAAAGACAAGGAAGTTTCATGCAATTGTTATTCTACTTGAAAACAAATTTCCAGCATTTTAACAATTTTCCTAGTTCTATAACAATTTTCCTAGTTTTACCTGATCTGAATGTGTATGTTTGGTGGCCCTGCTAAGCAGGGGGGTTGGAACTACATGATCCTTGAGGTCCCTTCCAACCCGGGTGATTCTGTGATTCTGTGATTTTATAAGAATTCAAAATATATTTTAGATACAAGAATCAAAATGAGATAACAGTGTGTTGTTTACAAACTTACTTTAATTACAGCTGCAAATCATGTTCTGTTTCCAACGTCTATAAGATCCTAGATCTGTTTCTATACCACTGTATCATAAAAGCATTCATGAGTATGTATAAGTAGCAAGTTTAACAATGCAGTCAGTACACTGCCCTGATTTTCTTACATTTCTTACATGAGACAGGAACTCATTGCACTTCTGGTTCAGAATTTGGAGTAAAGGAAGAACTTTTTCTTTAAAATTTGTTTGCCTTAAAAAGGCATATGATTCATAGTACTTAAAGGTTTAAACGTTTCACTAATGATCCGGATCCTAACATGCAAAAGTTTTTAAGCGTGAAAATATATGTTGTAATGACTGAAAAATGCACTTGAGTCCAAGTGGCTTTTTATTTGAGCATGCTAGGGGTTATTAAGGCATGTGTTACCTCAGGTCTAGCCCACCACTGTTCCGGGGAGAAATGTGTGTCCTTCTGGGCTTGGTTTTTTTGTTTTTTGGTGTGGGTTTTTTTTTTTCCTTAATCAAAATAGTTACAGTAATTCAAACTCGAATATTCCTGTTATTGTATTAATAGTAACAATGACATAATAGTCCAATTATACCCCTCAGGACTAGGCTACAGTGACGCATGCAGCCATGTGCTCATAGTCACTTCAAAGGCAGTAAGAGAGATGGAAGATATTAATTACCACACCCAACTCCTCTTGACTACACCTCTCATCCTGGAGATAACCACCCACAAAGCTGAACAGTGGTAACCAGCTCTTAAAATGCTCATAGCCCTCTCCTCAACACAATTAAAGTTATTTTAATCATCTTTGGCGTTAAGTAAAGCATTCCGGGTCATCTAGATACCGCAGCACTACGAGAGCAATCCAATTCTGGGCAAAGTTAAAGCCCATTGAGGGGCAGTAGGGAAGAGCTAGCAGATGATTGCTGCTTAAGCTCTTAGAGACAGACATGCTTCTGCAACCCTACCTACATCCCTGGCTGTCCTAGATGAGTTTGAACAAAACAGCTTTTGTTTGCAGACACAGTCGGGCTGCCAATTCAAGTTCAATAACTGGCTCTAGATTACAGTAGACATGCCTAAACCTATAGGATACAACTAATTTCAATCAAGTCAGTCTCAATCAGCATTCGAGGCTGATATCCTGCTGTCTTTCTGCAAAACAGATACAAAGAACATAAAATGCTACTTAATTATTTAGTCAAATCAATACAAGAAAGGCAATAACGGAGCTAAGTATGTGAAACAAAGGTCAGCATCTCAACTGTCATACTGAAAAATTCTGTGAAAAAGCTTTCACAGAAACAAGATATAAATTAAGAAATGAGACAAGAAATTTTATATGTCTTTTTTTTGTTGGTATAATGATTGATGAGGCTCATCACATATTCTGAACACTTGGAGCAGGCCCAAACTGGGACTTGGGTAAGGTTATTCTCTCTCTGCTTCGGTGCCTGGTTGTGCAAGAGGCTATTCATGCTTCCTTCCGCTCACCTTTTCACCACTTTGCCTGTTTAGACTGCAAGTTTTATAAAGGTAAGAACTATCTTTTAGAGCGTGCTGGCACTCTGCTAGGTGCTGTACTTCATCTTGCAGGCAGGGCCCTTTGAATGGAGCGTAATGTAAATAACATATTTTTTCAGAAGAATAGAGCGCAAGTCTGCTTGCAAATTGCGTTGCAGATAAAGTTTCCATCACACTTTTAACTATCAAAAGCTATGAAATCTTACACTGTAGTTCCACAAACATTAAGCCAGCTTTGCTGCCAAAAGAAGCAATCTCATCTGGCCAAAAAAAAGGTTAGTTTGAACACGTACAGGTTCTCCAAGGCAGTTTACAACGTAGCTGCACTAGCTGCACAAATGCTTGTGTTGGCACAAGGAATGGAGCAGCAGGACCATTTCTTCAGGTGGCAGTGCCAGCTAATACAGGCTGACAATCAGTCTTGGAAGTGCAGCCCAAGTTCTCCAATGGTTTCATCTCACAGAGTCAAGCTACAGTGGAAAAGCCAGGGGTTATCCAATTTTACTTATAGAACTGCTAATACTCACCTCCCAAGAATGCTGCAAGGTCAAGTATGTTCATGTTGGTAAGGCATTACAGAAGTAAAACTGGTAAATGTTTAATTTTCTCTCCTTCATTTTCCCCTGCCCCAGTCACTAAGTATAACTCAATTCAAGTTTCATATACTAAACCAGTGACTTGGAACAGCTCCTAGAAGGTAGTAGGCGTCAAGATCCCTGCCTGCAGGACAGATGGAGGCCAGTCATTGTGCATATCTATTCTGATTTAAAACTGTTCTGCAATGTTGTCACAAAACCAGCCTCTAGAGCAGATGTCCTTTTTCATCTTTATAAGGGGAATGGCTGCAGAGGGATAAATGATGAGTAAATCAATTTCTTTGGCATGCATTGCAAGTGTAAGCACATCCTGTCAAGCTGACAAACAACAAGAAAGAGGTTTTCTGAAAGGTACCTTAATAAGGATGTTGAAGAGATGCTGTAGAGAAAAAAAAAAAACAAGAGGGGAGTGGGGGGGGGGGGTTGAAAAATAGATTTTAAATGAGGATGCATGTGGAAACAACTCAGCAACTCCAAGAAACAACAAAAGCAAAAACAAAAGCCTGGAGCCCTTCAGTCTTCACTTTCTGAGTTTCTTAGCTCACAGCTACATTAAAAGATCTTTTTCTCTGATTTAGTGCTGCTATACCTGTTAGAGAAGGTACTGCTGTCACTTGCTACCTAAAAAGCAAGCCATCAGAGCTACTGTATATTCACAGCTGTCTATAGCTTCTGGAACCAGGGACTTCTCTCAGTTAAATACTAATTAGGCCCACCTGAAAATCCAAATACCACATGGATTTACTGACAGCTGTTAGACATACTCTGTATATTTCAGCACACATTAGACAGCCCCAATGTCATTAACATACGGGAAGCCATCAAAGTGAGGAAGTACATAACTTGCTTTCACAGACAGTGTGTGAGAGCAAGCATTTTGTTTTCTTAGTTCTTTGAAGTCCTACTCATTCTGAGAGCTAATAGCAATTCCTGGCTTCCCATCACCTTGAAAATATGCTGATGTTTAGCAAGTTAGGTGGAAATAACCTGTTGCAAACAATACACCAAGGCACAGGTCCCCAAAAATCAGTGCACTGGCATACCTGGGTGGTGCTGAACTTTCAAGGCTTCTCCAGCAGAACGCCAAGTTCTAAGCTCTACTACAGGATTTGTTCATTTTACAAGCTGAGCTACAGTGTAAATGTCCACGTAACGCATTACTAGCTACTGAATCAACAGCTTCCATTAACTCTTTTCAGAACTCCTTTCTGATTAGAGAGAAAATAGGACTGGGCTTCACATTACAGCAAGAACGATCCTGGGAACTCCTTGTGCAAGACAAAGTCTTGCAAAGACTGAGCTGATGCTTCAGTCACCACAATACTTTTGTATACTGTCAAAACAAAAGTAAATGAAATAAAAATAAATTAAAAATTTTAAATGTGTGATAAATACAGCTTACAGTTGCCATAAATCAAACTCCTGTGCTTCCTAGGTTATCCCTAAAGTACAAGCAGACACTGTTCATGAAACCTTTCCTAATACGCCCTGATCTTGTTAATATTTACGCACACAGGAAGCTCCGCTGAAGTCATTATGACTACTCATATACACAGAGTTAAACACACTGCATAACTGCAAGCCTCAAGCCATAAAAACTTCACTTACAAACGTAGGACCTAATTTGGTTGCCTATACCCATATACGTTTAAAAAACAGCATAGAGTCTTAACTTCCCCCCCCCCCACCTAAAAACATGGAATAAACACTCAGTAGGGTGGAGCTGCCAGAGGCTTTACCCTGTACAAATGAAATTCAGCCAGAAGAATTTTTTCAATCATTGCTAAAAATAGAAATAGGTTTTGATGCTTCTCATATACCTATATAAAGAAATAACAGGGTGAACTCTATACCTTCTTGTTCATTTTCTGTGGACAGGCAGGTACTTGTCAATTTTTTTTAACGGCTGCGCTAAGTTTCTAACAGAGCCATCATTCATTCATTCCTTCTCCTTCCAAGGCCGGTTAGCGGTCAGTGCTGATGCACCTTACTACCAAACTCAGAAGTGGGAACATTTTTAGAAAAGGATCTCACAGGAATCCAATGTTAAAAATAAAATTCTTAATGCATTCCATTTGCTTAAGTTGCTTTCTCTCTCTCCACCCCGGGACGCTCCTTTCTCACAAGACATTGGTACACGCTGCTGCCCCACACTCCAATTACACCACACCTGCAGAGTTTGTTCCAGTTTTGCCTACTGAGGGCCACTTAAAGCAATTCAAGAGCCACCAGCTAGTGACAGCTGGCAAATTCAAACCTGTCTCAGTAGTCTATCATATGTAATCAATTGCTAATAGAACTTCAACAGACTCATCCCGTTATTTTCTAGCTAATTCCCCCAGGGAAAACAAGCCAGCAAGCTTCCACTTTGAATCATGAAGCTAGTTTTGCCCCTCTCCCTCCCTCCCAACTTCTCCTTTTCCCCTCCCTTTGCATCAGTTCACTGCACTGCTTCAGCTTTTCAGCTTGATATCCGTTATGTTATGTCAGCTGTTACATTACGCTTAAAACAATAGACTCCAGCTGGCTGAGGTCAGATGTGAAAACAAGGACCTAACAAAGCCATAGACCCTCCAGTTATACTGAAATTGAGATACACACTGAATGTAGCACTTAATGACAAACTACTTTCCAGACATTTGGGCAAAGCATAAAGGAAACACCTGTCACTGCAAACATTACACACTAATCCAGATAAATCCTAAATTTAAAAATCTTTCTTTTCACTGCTTGGCTCTACTATGCACTAGCATTTCACAGTTTTCTTTTTATTTTCTTTTTTTTTTTATTTTCTTTTTTTTGTTTTGCTTCTCCAAGATGGAATTTGCATTCATGTTCTCGTTTGCTGAAGCACCAAATATGTGTTTAAAATATTAAATGTGTATAATTTCAAGAAAAAAGTTTATCATGTTCCTTCTGGAGTTACCAAACCAACGCTCAGAGCTTGACATGGCTTTACACCCCAGAGAGGCTGCGGCAAACTTTAACCTTCAAGTAGAAAGCTTGACAAAAGCAAATGCAAAATTTAACAGTGAATAAAACAGACTTTGAACAGAATTTATTGGAGTGCAGCTGTACTAAAAAAAATAAACAGAACACTGGTATTCTATTTGACTTATGAATGTAAACACAGGCTCTTGAGGAACAGGTGAACTGCTAGCAACTCTGGAACACGTATCGCCCTACTTTTCAACATGCTACACACAATACAAAAGCAATATTTTTTTATGACTGGCTACTGTAGGTGACATATGAAAAGCTGGGATGGCTTACTCAGACCAAAGAGATAATTTGGCACTGGGTTCATTTCATATTTTGGCCAGTACTTCTATGCTGTCCCGTGGCTGGGTGACCACCATGTGGGACCACGTAGGCCACCAAGCCACCAGCAGGTGGCTCCAATCCATCACCATTGCTTTGTTCCAGCCTGCAATTTGTCACCAGCTCCAGGGCAAGCTTGAGGAGGGTCACACTTTCCGGAGTTTGACTCCAAGTTCAGAGTTCGAGTCCCATGAAATGCCTGGCATTTCACAGCCATCTCAATCCAGTGCGTTAGGCAGATAAATGTCAAATTCTGATTCCTTCACTCACAGTGACTTACAGGCAGGCTTCACTCTAGATTACTGTTCTGATTCACCATCACAGAAAACTCCAGGTGTAGAAGGCCAACAAGAGAGATTTTTTTCATCGTTCTTACAAAAGGCAGAAATGGAAGTTTCTCCATCCAAGCCTACCTTTATCAAATGCAAGCTCCAGTGTAGCAGACTAAAACTAGAACTTACTGCTTATTCACACCATATAATGTAGGGATGCTGGTGGGCTGTGTCAGTAAGTCTGCAGATGACACCAAGCTGTGCAGTCAGTGCACCCAAGGGGCAGGATGCCATCCAGAAAGACCTAGACCAACTTAAGCCATGAGAAATGGCTCACAAGAACCCAACAAGGTTAAACAAAGTCAAGTTCAAGGCCTTGTACCCAAGCTGTGGCAACCTTTATCATCACTACAAGCTGGAGGGCAAAAGGATTGAACACAAACCCTGCCAAAAAGGGCACTGGTGGATGGAAAGCTGGGCATGAGCAACCAACGTGCCCCTGCAGCCCAGAAAGCTGACTGTATCTTGTGCTGCATCAAAAGAAGCAACATCAGCATGGCGAGGGAGGTGATCCTGCCCCTCTGCTCTGGTGAGACCTCACCTGGAGTACTGCATTTGGGTGCAGTCTTCAGTAGAAGAGAAAGGTGGACCTGTTGAAGTACATCCAGAGGAGGGCCACAAAAATGATCCAAGGGATGGAACACCTCTCCTACAAGGACAGTCTGAGAGAGAAGGGGCTATTCAGCATGGGCAAGAGAAGGCTCTGAGGACATCTGACAGTGGCCTTTCAGTATCAAAAGGGGTACTATGAGAAAGAAGGGGACAGATTTTTCAGCACGGTCTTCATCAACAGAACAAGGGAAAATGATTACAAAGCAGAAGAGGGGAAATTTAAACTGGATATAAGAAAAACAGTGGTTTATGATAGGGGTAGTGAAACACAGGCACAGGTTGCCCAGAGAGGTGGTGGATGCCCTGCTCCTGAAGACACCCAAGGTCAGGCTGGACGGGGCTCTGAGCACCTGATCTAGTGTAAGTATCTCTGTTCACTTCAGGGGAGTTAATCTAGATGACTTTTAAAGGTCCCTTCCAGTTCAAACAATTCCATGGTCCTATATAGATATTAAAATCAATTTTCATTGTTAACAGTAGAAAAGTTTAGCCAAATGATTTTTTTCGCCGCTGAATGGCAAGACGGCAAGAACATAGCTGGAAGGATACAATCATATTGGAAATCTTTCAGTAGGTTTAGAAGTTCAGTATCTATTTCGTTCTCCTTCATGCAGATGTGCCCAATTCCTCTCACTGAAAGCTGTAATTGTTCCTTACAGCCATCCACATGATGAGAAATCAGGTAGGCCAAACAACATGAACTCTGTGGCTACAGCCACAAAGTGGCGAGAGTTGTCTCTGGCAGCAACATTTACACAGCCCTTCTCTTCAACCCCTATCTCCCAGGAGAATTTATTTGTTTTTTATTACTCGTATAAAGTTCCCCAAATCCATGTGAAAAGCCATCTCTTTATTAATAGTTCACTTCTTCCAAAGGATATTTTTACCTACTTCAGGACATCATCCAAGGTTTGAACCCAGCCACTGCAAATGGGACACAGCACGGTCCAATGCTGCCCTCTACAGATTTTAAAGAGAAAACTGTGCCTCCTTTCTACAACAGTTAAGAGCTTAGACTTGCAGCACTTCTGAAAGGAAAAACTTTTCATCCTTCCTTTACTGGTTTTTGCACATTCCTTTCATATTTCTTCTTCATTCCCTCCTGCCACTCTTATTCTGCTCAGACTTCAGCTATTCCAAACAATGCTAACAAGCTCTTTTCCCTTCCTATTTTCCTTTTTTTTTTAAAAAAAAAAAAAAAAAAAAAAAAACAACCTCATGTCATAAGCACTAAATTGGCTCAGCTATCTAATAATCTGTCTTCTTCCCACTTCACAACCACTCTGATTTGCATCCCTCAGACCTGCTTAAGGTGGACGTAAAGCTGTATTTAAACTCAACTAAAAAATGGTCACAGCCTTCCAAAGCAAATTAATTAAATCCCTTTAACATCTAATTTACATAAAATCTACAACTTTCCTGCACAGACCAGGGGAGTTAACAAGGGATCGCTTTGTGAGCAGCAGGAACAATTGAAGAAGTTACCACAAGTAGCAATCCAAACCAACCCAGCTGGTTGTTGCCCTGGTTTCAGCTGGGACAGAGTTGATTTTCTGTATGGTGTCTGGTGTAATACAATATTTTAGCTTCAGGAGAAAAACAGTGTTGATAACACACTGATGTTTTAGCTGTTACTGAGCAGTGCTATCTACAGCCAAGGACATTTCAGCTTTACAGC
The DNA here is from genome assembly GCF_026119805.1 of Tympanuchus pallidicinctus. Classification (NCBI taxonomy): domain Eukaryota; kingdom Metazoa; phylum Chordata; class Aves; order Galliformes; family Phasianidae; genus Tympanuchus; species Tympanuchus pallidicinctus. The sequence goes on from NW_026294747.1 coordinate 12,850,864, forward strand.
TTTGTGAGTTATCCAGCCAGCAAGAAGACGGGGAGGAACACGATCATGGAGAGGACAGCTGACTTCAACTGACCAAAGGGATTCCATACCATATTCCATACCATATGAAATCTTGTGAAAAAAATATATAAAAGTGAGGGGAGTTGGCTGAGGGGTGTTTCTGCTGCTCAGGGACTGGACGGGCATCAGTTGGCACGTGGTAAGCAACTGATTTGTGCATCACTTGTTTTGTTAATATACATATATATTATTATCATTACTGTTATTTCTCTCTTCCTTTTCTGTCTTGGTAAATAGTATTTATCTCAACACATGAATTCTATCTTTTTTCCCCCCACAATTCTCTCCCCTATCCCACTAGGAGTAGATAAGAAAGCTAAAGGCCTTGTGGTGTTTAGCTGCTTGCAGGGCTAAATGACTGTAACCATGCAACAAAACACTTGCATCGTCCACCAGGACAAACAGAGCAGCCAGTAATACTGGGGTTCAGAGGAAAATGGGGAAAGGATGATTTTCATGTCTGTTCTTTCCTAAGCCTTCAAGTCACTCACATTTGGCTAACTAAAATGCACAGAAGGCAATTTTGAATGACAGTTGGGTTCTCAAACTTCAGCTATCGATTGAGTGACAGTAAGGTGATTCTCTGAACAAGTCTGTTTGCAAGTCCTACAAAAGCAAAGGTCTGAAGGCATGAGTTCATCATATGCACATCTGCTACATCAGTCGACCTTGTTCTAGGTCAGGGCCAGAGGACACTGCTGAGGCTGCCAAGTCTTTTGCTTTCAGAAGTGCAGTACTCTTCAGAGAGACTGCCTACATCAGTGACTGCAGTCTGCACTGCACAGTATGGGGAAATCCTTTACAAACAATACTCTCATATAATTTTTCAGAGCAATGAAAACGAGAGCAACTATCAATGCTCAGATTACAAGTTCCTGTCTTGGCTTCATGAACAATGAAGATAATGAGGAAAAAAATGCTAGAACCACGCTGAACCACTTGAACTCTGTGAGTTCTTCAGAATCAAAAGCTGTAGGTATTTTTCTCAAGGCCCATAAAACAACCCAGTAAAAAAAAAAAAAAAAAAAAAAAAAGAAAGCCAAGGCTGATCTTCAAACAAAAGCTTATATTAAAGCAAGAAATAAAACCTGGGCTTCTTATAAGCCTCAATTCTGTGCCATTCTCTCACAATCGTGTAGATTCCTTCACTGCTAATAACACAAATATTAACCACTGAACATACTACATTTTTTTTTCTCTGAAGCCATTTTTAATATTTAAAAAATACTTTTATCTCTTCAAGTAAGCAGTACTCTGAGGTAAGAAAGGAACTCAAAAGAAAAAGCTGGAAAGTGCTTATAATTTCATCACTAAAACACAGTCACTTTTTTTTTTTTTCTGGAATCAATATTGAAATGAGATTCCTACAAGAAAATAGCATTTTCAGGCAGACTAAATATCCCTTCGTTCAGCAGAATATTTAATCCCCTTGGATCAGGCACTTGGATTTTCTTAGATCATGCTGAGATAACAGCATTCTGCTGTGTTCTGGCACTGTAAAATCCTTGCTTATGAAAATAAAAGAAAAATATGGCCTCTCTGGGAACATACACCTCTGAATTACTTTTTTCCATAGTTTAAATATTGTAGTCTCAAAATCAATTTTTGCACAGATATACTACATTCTCTTTATGAGTCATGGCAAAAGCTCTCCCGCACCACTATTTAGAATGGGCCAAGTATACATACACCCTTCAAAATGATGATCCTTTCAGAGTCTTGGCTCAGTCTCAGCTCTCGCTGGGCAACTGCCAACAAGTTACTGCAGTTAAACCCCCTCCAACAGCACCATCTAGTGAAAAACGATAAAATAAACGCATGCTAATTTAAACAGTTTTCACTGCCTTCTGGAAGCTAACAAAAGCCCAATTCTCTCCTATTCTCCCATCACAACTGCATTTAGGTATAGCTTTCATCAAGGTTCTTTGCCTTGTGAAGTGTGGTGACAAGCAGAGAAAGATTCAATGGCTAATTGTGAGCTTTTTGTCTACAACTGGAACACGATAGCAACACAAACTTTCCCAATAGTCTTTGGCTCCCTTATTGTTATGAGAAAGCATTAACATTTTTAAAATGCTCAGAAATTACTGAAAAATAATTTATAAATGATTGAAAATAGATTTTCTACTTTGGTAGTGGGAGGTGATTTTAAAATATTTCAATACTATGAAACTGAAGAACTAAAAAGTGTTCATATATACGCACAATCTCAACATCCCTTTTAGATCTTGTTTTCATTTAGTTATAGCATCTTCTATGACTATTACTGAAACAAGAAAACCTTAAAATAAGGATAGAATAAGAAACTTCGTTGGGTAGAAGCTAATAGGAACCAGATTCTGGGGCTTAAATTTTGTTGAGGAAGGTACCACAGCTCCTTTGGAAGTCTCACCAAAACTGGATAGAGCACAGAGCGCATCGGCCCATCCACTGCTTTGGATCAGTGGATCATTGGCAATCAATTTGAGTCTCTTTAAAATCACTATAGTTAATCCTTTAGGAAAAGAATACGTTGTGAACAAGCAAAATGATTTCCATGATCTCATTCACAAAATCAAAAGTGAAGGATGAAGGAAAAAAACACTAAAAACAAAACGTAATGGTCACGCTGTCACTAGAAGTTCTTTCACTGAAGCAACAGCATGATCATGAAAATATCATAATACATCACAAATGAATGTTTCAAGGAGATATTATCACAGTGCAAATTGATCATAGAAATTGACAGTATCTACAACTACTACTTGGATAAAAGGGAACCTTAAATCCATACAAAAAGAAAACCATAAACTAAATAAGATATTGGATGCAAAAATACAGGTATAGACTCCCTTTAACTAACTGCACAGTTGTAACACAGGTATTCAAACAACTTACCAGTTAGTTATAAATAATACAGCAGGCATGAAGATACATTCCACAGAAAGACAAGTGATCAACACTCATATGCTGTGCTTATTCTTATATTACTCAAAATGTAGTATAAAAACTTCACATTTATTGAATTCACGGTTTGAAACAATATTTTGAGTGAACATTTTTATGTTAATGATATACACAATAATGATCTCACTGGTGCACAACTGCAAGAACTATTTCGAACAAACAAATCGATGGTTAACATTTTCTCAGTACAGTGATAGTGTTTTCAGGAGTAAAATAATGGTTAAATAATGGGCAAATACAAAGAAACCAATGATTTAGAAGGGGATACATCAATTACCAGTGAGGTACAACAAATTAAGATTTTATTTTTTTTTCCTGTGATGAAAAAATGTGCCTCTCAGACTTCAAAACTAAGGTTCTTGAATGAAGTCTAAACAGGCAGGACAGCAGTACTCTTAGAACCTAGCTTGATATATAACTGCTGCAGCATCAGTGAACCATAAACCTAAGGTAACAAAACGTTCATTGCTGTAGGGAAGCTGCATAGAACAAGCAGAGCAAGTTGGCATAATTCTCAAGTTAATGAAAGCAAAGCAGCTTACCAGTTGGGAAAGAAGGCTGAATCTGAATTCTGCTTAAAGAGAGGACTTCCATTTACTCTATTCCCTTCACACCCCGGCCCCAACCACGTTGAGAAGTCTGGTATTCAGCAAGGCTGAACAATGGATTCACACAACCAACATGAGGGATTCAGGTTTAACTTCAGAATAGCTTTGAGTTGGACACAATTTGAACATCCTTATTATAGGCTATGTAGGATCTGAGTGGCTTTTTGTACGATCATAACTTCTTGATTTTTTTCTAGGGCTTTATAGACTCATTAGGCAAAAGAGAAAAAAGCTTCTTTCTAAACCATACAGAGCATTGTGCCTATGACATTGGTTCAGATGAGGATTTACATGTTAAGAACAAACACACAATCACATTAATACATACCATCCAAAACAGCGTCCCTGTAGCAAGAGCTGCATACTGTTCAATTGTAGAAAGCACACTGAAGATAAGGCATATCAGCACAATAAGGAAGCTGCAAAACAAACAGAAGAACACCCAGTGTAACACATTGTTTCATAAAAATCTAGAAGGAAAACAAATACTCATTCCAACATAAATAATCTGGACACACAGAAATGACATTGGTGGTGCATTATCTTAAACACAACTGGTAACTTGTGAGTGATCCTACTTCATGTTGTATGGATTATTTTATCTTCAAAGAGTTGTGGTGTCAGAAATTATCAAATCAAAACTGCACAAGGAAGTTAGCATTTGCCTACCTCAAAAACTGCAAAAAGAAATCTCAACTAAGCCAGACCTGAACAGACTCCACCCACACCACCTTTTACAACCACTTCCCAAAAGGCCCCAGATTAACAAAATCTGGCATATGAAACACAACTTAGGATTTATTCCATTTTAAAACCAAATTTCAAAGCAACCACTGCAGAAAGAGAGAGAGAGAGAGAGAAAGAGAGAGAGAGGGAAGGAACAGAAAGGTTTGTTCCCCTGTCCAAATGAGTCCTTCAGGGCAGGTTCTGGTTGCTAAAGCATGACCAGCGATCTGCAGCAGACTCAGCCCCAAGAAGCCCTGTGCTCCAGCTAGGAAGTAAGGCTGTGTGCTTGCTCCTTGCAGCTGCCCAGCTCTGCAGCCTCTGCCTTCAGACCCTTCCCTAAGCAGCTTCATTTGTGCCCACCACTCCCTGAGATGCTACTTGACTTATCTGGGAAGCATAACATTTAAGACCCAAACTGGATGCTGTCCACTACGTGCAAGCGTAGGTTTCTTCCAGATCTCAAATCAGGTGAACCTTCTGAAATGCTGAACGCTCAAGCAAACAAACATGTGTTGCCATTATGATGTGATTGATGTTATAAGCTTGATTTCCCAGTGTCTGCTTTAAAGCACAGTTCATGTGTGCAAATCCAATGCATGCATACAGAGGATGTTGTGAACATATTACAAAATTCTTAAGAAGTTGCAATAGTAATCAATCGGGCATTAAAAAAATGAAATTATTAAGTGATGATAATGATTGGATGCTAATAGGATAAAAATATATACGTAAGTACAGAAGACTATACTTTTAGACAGACAAATCACAAATATTTAGGAGTCTGATTTATCTCTAAAGCCTTCTTGTATCTAACTTTGGATCCTCTTCAGTAGAAGCAGCTGTACCGGTGATGCAGGAGAACACAAGGTAAACCAGCAACTTGAAATATAACACATTTTGCCCATGTGTCCAGACCTTCTACCTATAATAGGTCCTTAGTCACTGGATCGTGGACAGAAGTACTTTGTTACACAGAGGGAGCTAAAGAAACCTGCCATACACAGAAGTGCTCATTAGAAGCAAATAAAAGAGTCACTTGGTTTGGTGTAAGCTACCCGAAGACACTTTGAGCTGCAACAATACTTTGTATACTTATTAATTCCCTTGTAAAACGGCAGCCAGGCCAATGCATTACACCACAAGAGGGCACCAAAGCCAAGACTATCATTTTTGTACTTAACCAAGCCTCAAGAGAAGCTAACCAGGATCAAAGGTAAAAAGCCCGTGTGCCTAGCTGACGAGAAGCTAAAGGGCGAATTGTTCACCAAAACTCGTTTCTGTCAAAGGAAGTGAATGCTGACATCAGAACTCCATCAAGTGCCAGTCAGCACGCCGTCCACTTTCAAGGAGTTTCATTTCACAAGAGCATGATTCAATCTCATTATCTGCTTTCCAGAAAAACAGGGGAAATACATTGTGCTGTTTCCCGGCTGACAGCAGAACAGACCTTCATACCCACAAATACACAGCATCCCACATCAAAGATCTGCAGACAGATACTGCCTCACTGGCATTAGAGAAGTCGTTGCCAAGTCTCACTAAAACAGCTGTGTCCACAGCTAAGCTGCTAACACTGGCATAACTATTCTGCTTCTGAAACCATTCCCAACATGCAATTGACCTAAAGAGAACAAAATTAAAGACAGAAAAGACACGACCAGCATATTCTCTGTCACCAGTTAGTTGTCTTCATACCAGCAAGTAATTTGATATTGAATACTGGGCCTGACTAGTCTAACAACGTTAGATAATTTTGTAGATATACAAGAATTTCCACCTTGTGTAACGAACCCAAGAACCACGTCATCTCCTATCCACTCTCTACTCTCTCACAGAACATCAAGCATTCAAACAGAAATAAAAATGACAACCTGCATCACCAGCTTCTCTCTTTGTTCTGATGCAGATTTCAATGGACCAGAGGATTCGTACTTTGGAGCCTGCATAAAAGTCAGCCATAAGGTACAACTTGCATACACAACTTCTAATCAGCTAAGTGAATGCTAGAGACTGCAGGTGTAATCATCACATGCAAGCTCTTCTGTTGTTAAAAGCAGACACATGATACAGAAAAATGTCTGTTGAGCTTAACTGTGGAAAGTAAGTCAAGCAATAAATGAAGTTATTCTTGAGATTGTTCTCTGGAAGTTGCTCAGGGCACACCTGCAGCCTCTTACACAGCAAGTGCATCACTATAGCACTGACAGAGTAGTAGGGACTGCCAGATGAAAATGTAATACTGTTCTTCTTTCTCTCACAAAAAGGGCATTTCCAAATGCAAACTATACACTGCTGCACTAATGGAAGTAACATGGTGAATGACAACTGGTGGGCAAATAAAACCATGCCATTCATAATGGGAAAATTGGAACATCGCCTCAGAACTCAAGGGGAAAAACAAAGTCTGAGCACAAGCACCATAATTTACTGCAGTCTTGACAAAAGATGCCAATAAGTTCAGCAACCAGTTGTACAAATCCAAGTTTCTGAGCCAAGATGCAAGCAGCCATATAATTCATGCTCAGCAGGACCACATCATTTGCTACATATGGACCACTGCTGGAGTAAGGCCTAACAGACAAGCACAGACCTTACTTAAAGGGAGATTCCATGGGCAGATGTACAGGCATAGCTGTTTTCTCATTAGTTAGGTTCTTCCATCACTGTGTTTTGGTATTTTGTTCAGCAGCACACTGTATGAATCAGTAATATCCTAATTCTCATCATCTTTAAGAAGCAAATACCAACACCTTGTCAAAAAATGAGGCTGCAAAGGCTCAGCAAAAAGACAGCCAAGTGCAGTAGTAAACCAGTCCTCCTCCGCAGAAATGTATCCAAAAATTAATCATCATTTAGTATAGAAGAAAAAGCAGCTGCTGAGCATTCCTAAAACCTAAAGATTCCTTAAGAAAGAAAAAAAAAAAAAAAAAAAAAAAAAAAAAGATAACATCTGGAAGAAGGGGATTAACAAAATCTCTCTCTCTAATCAAAACTAGTATATTCACTATTTTGGAGAACTACTTTTCAGAAAGTCTCCTGAATTATTCTACAGATATACTACTTTTTTTTTTTTTTTTCCCCCAATGGCCTCATTTTTTTTCCTTATAAATGATATGACACCCCAGAGATGTATTCGTGTTCCAAGTTCCTGGGGATAGCAGACAGCCTTTTGTCACACCACCAGGCAGTCTGCAGAGCTCCCACTCCTTGCCAAATTCCAGTCAATGGGATTCCACAGCACTTCTGAAGTAAAATACACCCATAACTGCATTGCTGGATCACAGCCAGTGTATTTAGCACCATCCTAAATTGCGTTCTGTGGTTGTAACAATAGATTCATCATCCATATGGCACTGCACAGGCTCAAATCCCAGTTTCAAAAAAGTCAGGAACCTAATCTCTACAAATCCAGCGGATTAGCTCTGCACTCAGGGTAGGTGCTACACTTCACATGCAAAGGAAGAACTAATTGTCACTTCTGACACGATTTTACTATTTCTGTGTAACTCCAATAACTGGTATGTTCAGCAGTACTTAAATAAACAGGTTGCTTTATTTTATTTTTTTTTTAATATAAAGAATTTTTTCTGATGGCCAAAGCTATCAGTGGACATCCCATTCTCATCACCTCACTTTAGATTTGATATAGAAAGAATGCTGTAATAGGATTGCAGTTTTAGTCTATTCTTATCTAATAAATAAGACTTAGATAGGAGAATTTAGGTATTTTCAGGCCTCCTCTCTACACATTTGCAAGACCTGAAGGAAACACCAGTGAAGAGGAAATGGGCTGCAGAGTAAGTGATGACTTCACAAACTTTGGGGCTATGATTTATAACACAGGAAAACAAAGCAAGTGCCATTAAAACAAACAAATATAAAAAAAATAAGGAACTTCTGAGGCTTCACTAACAACTTCCTGCAGCAATTGACACACCTGCAAGTTCTCATCACAGTAGTAAACAAGAACATTATTCTTTACTGAGCGCAATATTGTTTTTATGGATGCATACATGCATACACAGATTAAATAAGAGAATTATAAAGCCTGTAATGTTTTATGAAATAAGAGAATAGAGGTTCTTTGTACTGTATAATTTCAGACCTCACGTACACATGCTAGGATTCAGCACACAGCCGTACACTTTCCCTCTTCCTCTCCATAAATTGGGGTTCTGCCATTCCCACAGCTGTGCCCTCCTGCTATAGCCTGTCATCTTTCATGTTCTCTTCCAATACCACCTCTTAGGCTTTTCCAGTGTCAGTGAAAGTAACTTTCTTTTCTGCTACAGAACCAGGAGAACAAAGCATCAGGAAGAGTGTAGCACTGTGAAGATGCAGAACAGAGATTTTTGCTGCCACCTGCATTAAGCTGCTGATGCCAAACAAGCCAACAGTAGGTGAGCATTCCCACTACCATAGAGCTCTTCACACACCTGTGGCTGAGTCCTGACACCTGTAACCACTTCCATCAGCAGCAGCAGATCATGCCTCTCATCCACGCAGGCACCACACGCTCCAGGCCTCAGCCCAGGCTTCTCTGTGCTCAGTTACAAGCTGGCCACGTGCCTGCAGAGTGCGGCTGTTCCAGAGCTATGGTACAAACCAGGCTTCACAAACAGCAGAAAGCCCTGCATACAAGTGCTTAGCCTGAGAAAGTACAGATCTTTCATCTCCCATAACCCACTGCTCGTTTACCCTCATCTCCAAGAGAGGAAGCAGAGTGATGAGGGGTTCAGTTTTTCCATCAGCTCTGATCTCTCTCTCAGATTGCAGGGCCAAGCAGCCCTTGCAGATGAGGCGATAGCTGTGAAGTCACTCACAGGCCAGTCCCGGGTTACCAACAGCATCTGCCTGCACCACAGCTACTGCATCACTTGGTGCCCTCAAAATACTTACTTTGTGGTTAACTTATATCTAGCAGTGCTACATTTACACTAACCCCAGGAATTCATACTTCTTCACGTGCCTACAAAACCACTATTTACACAGCGCAGACACTGACACAAGGCAGCAGACGGTTTCTTTTGGGGACTCCGTTTCCACTGAATTACAAGGCAAGTCGTTCCTCCTCAAGCAGCCAGCACTGCTGTCCTAGGACAAATAGCAGCAAATAGCAGCCTAGCAGATTTCACAGCTGTCTTTTTAACTCTGCTTTTACTAACACTGCGTAGCTCGCAGAGCCATAGCCAGGAGCTTTTGCAGTGCGTGTCAGAGAGCCAATCACTAAGCAGAAAAGCACAGACACAGGTATACAGACAATTACATGAAAGAGGCTATGTAGGTAGCTGTGCATGGATCAGCTTTTGTGCAGAACATTTACACAGAAGAATCACACAGCTGATAAGTAAACACAAGTAGCTAGTATGCACTGTTTTTAGAAACATACAGAAAATACATGTAAAATGTATCAAGAGATCAGGGTGGAATTATTTTTGACTATTCCAGGACACTCATCAACTTTTAGAACAGATCCAGACTATATTTTAGTACTTTGTGGTTCCCTGCCTTCAGTTGCTTCATTTTTTCCCCAGATTTATCTGGTTTTAGAACATTACTGTGCCCTTTCTGTGGTTTGATATAATGTGCAGGAGGTTCAGTGGAACAGTTAACCAGTTAGTGCGAGGGAGCAATGCTCATTTTGTAAATGTCACGTGTAGGAGGACTGATAAAGCCTTACAAAATATGTCCAGGGATACAACATGGAACATTTGAAAATAAGGTCCATGAGACAAGCTAGAAGTACTTACCAGACTAATAGCCTCACACACACACAAACATCATCAAAACAAGTATTTAAATGTGGGCAAGTTTTTCCTCTTGCAGTGTTTTGTGCATACTCTCAGTGGGGGTCTTCCTATGAAAAGGGAAAAACTTGTTGGTAGAGCCTAAACTAAGCTGAAATCTCAAGAACATTTAATGGATAAGAACAGAAATTGAAAATCTAAAATGCTAGAAATCCAACTTGAGCTCTACCCCTTCAGAAAGGGGATCAGCGTTTCCCCTGTTCAGCGGGGCACAGAGGCTGACTCAAGTCTGCTCTCTCATTTCTAACAATTTTTAAATGTTACAGCTATCAAGTTTTGAGGGCATCCAACTATCAGTCTCTCTACGTACAGGAAATATTGTTTTAGATTGTAACTGCAGTATTTGTGCTTCTTTGTAGTCAGGAAGTCAATGCCTGGTTTTAGGTTATCTCATCTATGTTTTTGGTAGCACTCTGCCTAACTCTTCTTCTTGATTCTTTTGAGGCTTACATAGACAATTAGTTTTTTAGATTGTGAACACAAATGGTGTCAGAAGGAGATTTTCATGCAGCTTGAAAAGTGTTACTGCAGTGAAGATTTAGATGCACAACTTCAGATAAGACATATACTTGTAGAAAAACAATATACAGAAGAAAACTGGAAAATTACCCTTTGAAATCTGGGCTAGAAATGTTTCACACTATCACGGAAATGTTAGATTTCCTAAAATATCTCCAACACTGTGAGAGGATAAAAGAAGAGACAGCACACAGACTAACCTGCCATTGTGTTCATCATGCTGCCAGCCCTCTTGGGTTCAGATTGCCCTTCATTCCTGGCGAGCGCCCTGAAGCTTAGCAGTGTTGCAGTGAACCTCTCAATCTCTCTCTCTCACTCTTCCTTTCAGCACAAAGAATTGAATATTCCTTCAAGAACTGCTTGGAGTACCAAGCTCCTGTATCACAGCACCTGACTCTCAATCATCAGCTTCTACACCAAAGACAAAGGTTCACTCATTGCCATTAGTTCTGCTCCATTCTAGGTCAGAAAAACGGTTACTCACTTTATCTTCGCGAAGGTTTGTTTGTTTGTTTTTGCCTGGAAGGGCTTGTATTACTACAAGTTAACACAAATCCCTAACCACCTCACGCATTACTGTGTAGTCATCTCCATGTTACAATTAGGCAAAAATTCATACTGATCTGTATCAAGTCACTGTGGCTAGGCACAAAGCCTTTCTTGCTCTTTCACTCAATTTTGAGATTGCTTGAGGACAAGAATTCTAATATAGTAGAAGTTAGAAAGAGAACAGGCAGAATTTGTCAAATACAGAACAGATGATAGCAGAGAGGAAAGAATTCTAGATCACAAATAGCACTGGCAGAAAGCTAACGCAAGATGGAAATTTACTTTATGGGATCATCATTAAGGTATGAAGTCAAGTACAAATCCCAACTCGATGCTTTCAAACGTGAGCTAATCAGATAAGGCTGCTTTAAACAAAATAATCAGGATTTCACAGTGCAGAGAAAACTTTCATCCTTAATGAAATTCACATGCATAAAATCAATACATTCAGGATCTTTAGGCTGCACTCTTAAGCAAGCCTGAAAAGACTGATTCTTTAAGGGCTCTAAGCCATAAGAGCACAGCACAGTATACTATGGAAGGCCAATAAGGATTCAGTTACACAAGCACCAGGCATCAGAGGTCCTCCATTAAAAAAAAAAAAAGAAGTGCTTATTTCTAAAAACAAAGCAGCCTGGTGAAGGTGCGTGATTAAAATTAAGTTCTTAATTCATCCCTCTCCAAACTTTCAGGTGACTTTTAATAATGATTTCAAATGTACTTTTCTCTCTTGAAATATGGCTGTGAACCTTCTAATTCTTGAAAGAAATTTGCTTAGCTACTGCATTAGCTGTGCTGCCTAGTTCAGCTAACTTGCCTAGGAGAGAATCATACATGCATTTTAATTTGGCTCTGTGTCCACAAAATAGGGAAATATTACAACAAAAAATCACCGCAGCACAGAATGAGAAGAGACCAGCAACCTACACTAAAAGTAGCCAAAGATGGAAAAAAATCTGCAAGAAAACAAGTACCTTAGTCCTAATAACAAAACAAACAAACAAACAAGCCACCAACTCAAAAAGCCAGAGACGTAAACCTCTGGCCCCGCAGATTCCTTTCGTGGAGTTTCTTTAAGGACTTGTCTTATCTTTTTTGGCTTTGTTCTTGAGGCAGGGGAAGGAAGGAGGGGTACAGCCCCTTCCCATCTTCCAGGCTCTCTACATGAGGTTGCATTGCAGAGGAAAGTATACTTGTACCGCTGCAGAGAAGAATGATTCTCTTCAGGAACTAGATACAACAGTTTCCTGTCCAATGAACACTTCCTCCCTTATGTCCTACATAGGTCAAGCCAGCAGACAGATCACTATTCTCAGCTGTCACTTGCCATCAGAAAACCTCAAACAGATAAACAAAGTGTGAATACTTTGTTTGCATTACCTTAGGGCTATCAGATGGAGTTTCCTGTTAATACATATTTGTTCCAACTGTAAGGCAAAGTACAGTTGGTGCTTCCTGAAGGAAACAATGGCATAATTTTTAACCATCTCCTTGACTTCTTGTCACAGAAATACTATCTTCTAGCTCTGGCATGGGAAAGTAGTTTTGTTGTACAAGGCAAATAATATACAATACATGGTAGTCTAATACTAATAAAAACAAGTTAGCTATACAGCTAATAAGAAGGTTTCTATCACACTTACTTGGCCCTTATGGGAGATCAGAGTCTGTAAAAATAATTTAAATTACGGGCAGCGTACCAAAGCACAAAGGACACAATGAATCAAAAGTCATTTAGGACACAGCACCAGAATTATTGCAGGAAAGGCCTTGGCAAAGGGTATGATTGCAGTAGAAATGCAAACCAGATGTCAAGGTGCTTCAAGAGGAAAGGTTAACTGCCCACAAAAGCCATGTTATTGCATCCTGCAACAGGGTATTGGTTCCTCTGAGAACAGGCACGGCTGAACAGGAAAAAGACGATAGGTGCGGTGTAAGAAGCTGGAAAAAATAGAAGCACATGACTTGAGCTATTAACCACCAGACTGCAAAAGCTGCACCAGCACTCCTCAGACAGTTTGTTACAAGCTTTCAATATGCCTGATCGCAAAAAAGAAAAGCAACAAAAGCTACTGAAGGAACAAGTGCACATTCCCAGTTGGGAAAAGAGGTCAACCAGTACTAAAGCATTTTTGCAATTGTTTTCACAGGCACGTTAGACTTGGCAAGATAAAAACATGTGCTAGTGCTCTTACTTGAAGTCTAGAAAAGTGCAAGCGAGAATAGTGTAAAACAGGGAAATATTTTGTTATTCTTATGGCTTGACAAAACGGTACAGAACAACAAAAAAAATAATCTGATTTTCACAGCGTTTTTGCTTGGAATAACTCTCACTGGCCGAAAGAGTAAGGAAAACACCTTTAGGAAATAGAGTTGACATGCTGTTCTCATCCTCTACACAACCAGGTTTACCCACATCCTGTAGCAGCCCATCATTCAAAGCAAGACCCGGAAATGTATCTCCCAAAAGAGTTCAACTGCTGTGTTTTACTTGCAGCTCTGACACTGCCCATTTCACGGTGAACACCAAATTCCACCTATGTTTGGTTTTAAGCACGCATTCAAGCCAAAGAGGAGCTGAAGCATCATAGAATCACAGAAGCATGGCCTGCTATGCATCTGAAAAGCCAAGTCTTCTGGTGTCAGTGCCAGCAGAACAGTTGGTAAACCATCACTGCAAATGGCCGTGCAGAGTTAACAGCCACAAGCGCAAGCAAAGCACGTGCAGCAGGTACGCTTGGCTCTGAGGCCAACGAACACTCCAAGTCACCCCAGAAGCACAGTGCCAGGAGAGAATGCTACAAAGTTTCTCTGAGGGAAACCACACTATACTCTTGGGTGTTCCCAGAGTAGAGTGCGGGCAGAGCAAATTTGTATTTGAGGCTCAACTACCCATATTGCTTACAAAGTGCTGCAGCCAAGGTGGGAGCCAGGCATCTGCCTTATTTTACACAATAAGCAGACCTGGGCATGAACAAACATGAGTTGCAAGCACAGACTTAGGACAATAGATAAGTTGCACACCACAGCTGAAAGCAAACATTTTGTTCTTACTGCAACACAGAACTTTCCTTTAATTATCATCCCATTCTGAATAAGTTTTCATTTTAGTATGAAAGGAGGGTGGAAGATAGGAGAGGTGTGTTCTGAAAACTGAGTGCTACAGTACCAGCAAAACTTGTTTTCAAGGTGGAGTTTTATACAGTCAACGAGGGCTCTCTAGAACCTTTACATGAAAAGCATAAAAGCAGAATCAAGGCAGCATTTTAAATAACATAATATCCAAATACAAATAGAAGGATGCAAAAGAACCCTCTACTTTTGTGCAAAACCCAGCTTCTGAAATACTACCAGACATAAGCCATTGCTTTGCTGTTACCAACCCGATCAGTAAGTTTCCTAAATAGATTCTCATTTACCAAAAAAAAAAGCTGCTCTTATTGCAGCTTCTCTTCTCATTTCTTAATTACTTTCACAACAGCTATACTACAAATCACTTTCCCACTTAAAAGGACACTGTACTGTGCCTCCTAAAATATATGCATCTGATTTGCATGCTGAAGAGCGGATGCTGCAATAAGCAAGATGTGTTCTTAGAAAACAAAAGACAGCTATAAATTTGGTAAAGAGCTGTAAGTCTCCACAAAATTGCAGTGGGCAGGTATGGCTACACAGCTCCTTTTTGTTATTCTTTTTGTTGTTAATGTTGTTGTGGTGGTCTAAGAGTATAATACTGCAGAAAAACAGAAGCTGGGTCAGCTTCTCAGCTCAGAATTAGAGCTTATGTAGAAAGCAGCTTCTAGCCAAGTAAGAATTGTGTCCTACCCCCAGAGGAGAAAAACAAGGCAGAAGAAATGAAACAATATCCCCACGATTCAGGAGGCAGACAGCACCCCAGTGTTGTACAGCTGATCTATGGGTGCACAAAAACTTTCAGGAACACAAATCAGGGCTTAATCCTTACATGTCCTACAAGGAAACAACAACGTCATCAGTTCAATGAAAATCCTCTGTGCCGGGAAGTCAACATTGACATTTCTAATATAAATATACCCAGATTTAAGTATACAAATGGGGAAGAAATAATCATACTCTGTGCTACTGACCTGGATACTGACTCCGATCCATTCCCATCACTACCAAAGCAGTGTCAGGCCTGAGCAACTCTGGCCTACCCCATCCAACCTCCCAAATGCCATCCACGCTCCTTTCTCCTGATACAACAGCATCTGAAAGAGGCTATCATCAGTGCCAGCAGGTAAGACGAAGACCGTGAGAAAGATTTGAAGCTGGGATAAGTACTCTCAAAGCCATTTTAATTATGACCCTCTCCTTTAATTACTTATATCTGCAGCTGACAGGTGCTTTCAGAGAATTCAGTATTGCCTTTTCTTTTTTAGCAAGTTGATAACTTAAAATAGGGTCTTTATAGATAGAAGTGGAAAAAAATGAGGCAAACTCTCAGGCATTAAATGGAAGATTCATGGGGCTTAGAGCTTCTCTGCCTTCCCAGCCATATCCACCAAAGTACCAATTTGGGGAAAGAAAAAAAAGACCAAGTTCTAACAGGGTAGTAGAAGAAAGCAGTGTAACTAAGATCCAAATCCTCTTCCCCTGAGAAAAAGTAATATCAAAAGAAAAGTGTACAGAGCTGAATATTGGCTTCAATGCTTTGGAAACAATGGCTGCAATGTTGGAATATCATCAGGTTTGTGCCAGGTGAGTACCACAAACGCCCGAAGAAAAGCATCCTTGGATTGAAACTCCCTCTGAAGTTTGTTGTGCTATCCTCTTCCCCTGAGCTTGAAAAGAATTGTTCCAAAGCTGCATCACGTTAAGGCTATCAGTTGATGCTTCCATATAACATATAGTTAGATTCATCTTATTTCAAATGAAAGTTAAGCGTGTAAGAGCTTGCTAAGGGCTTCACGTGAGACAGAATCCAGTTCAAAACTTTGGGGAAGCAGCAGATGAGAACTGTGCTATGAAATTTAGTTGAGAATATTAAGATCTCTCAATATTTCACATGCTTCTGATATACTACAAGACTGTTTGAGGACGAGGATGCAGCACATGGGAGACATTACACCATGTCGTCTACTATTTCAGTGTTACCATGAACATTAAATGTACAGCTCTTAAAACTAAAGAACTTACAAAGCACATAGAGAGCATGTGCTTGCTAACAGCAAAGAGTAAATTTTTGAAAATAGTGATAGAAGTCAGAAAGGCAAAGAAAAAGGTAATAATTTGACATCATAATCGAAATAGTAAGTGAAATGCCAAATATACTTTAAGAACTTGGTTCAGTTGAATGGAGGAAAAGCTGAAGTACGTCTGCAAAATTAAAATGCCAAAAATATTGAGTTATTCAAATTCAGGACTAAAAGTAATTTTACTTCATTTAAATTTCATCGATACTCTGAGAATACAATGCGAAGTCAAACTGCATATTGTTGCAGTTCCTGTGTTGCTGAATTTCTTTGTTGTTGCTGCTTTTTTATTTTTAAAGCATGAATATATGTAATTGTTTAGTTGTTCTTCAACAATTAATAATCAGAAAAATAGATTTGTAATCGATTTAAAATTACAAAAAAATTTACAAAATAGATTTGTAGTTTGTAAAAATTTGTAAAGTTACATACGGGCAGAAGCCTCTAAGAGATGCAAACCTTGACAGGCTGTCACTCCAGAAAGTCACAATTCCATGGCCAAACTACCAGGAAGCATAAAATGCTGATTTTCTGTCACAGTTCAATGCCCTTGAGTTTATGCTGCCATTTCATACATATGTTTAGAAAGTGTCAGTAAAATGCTTCGATATGATCTGACAGCATATTAAGAACATCCACTTGAATAACATCTGACCTCATGCCAAAACTATGCTTTAAGATGCTATTCTTGGCCCTAAACTACCAGATATTTTAAATATTAACAAAACTGCAGCAGCAGCCAAAACACCATGGAACTGCTGGGTCAAATACACCCATCTATGTGATACTGCAGTCAATCCACATCCTTCTACGTGTATAAACAGCTGACAAGGTTGCCAATCATAATGCTCAACAACGCACTCCCTGGCAGCCATTCACTTTCCATCCATTTATTCATTTCACCTGCTTAATTTTCAGTCATGGGAATTTATTGTTTAGAAATCTATCCTACAGATTGTGGCAGTCATAACACTGGGGGTGGAAGGAGATGAAAGCTGATGAGATAAACACTGTACCATAGAATCATCAGTCCATAACACTTTGCTTCTTCCTTTGATTTTCAACAAATGAAGGCCTGCATGGTTACAATGAAAACTATTAAAATCAGCCTGACGTTTTGAAGGCACTCCTGTAAGTGCATCATGATTAAATCATTACAGTTCACGTGCATCAAGTAATCCACAGTTATTCTGCGTAAGGATCAGATTTCTGTACTATATTTACCACCAGAAGCTAAGCTGCATTTCTTTTAAATAGATTTACAACTTGGAGCCCTAAACACTTTTTAACATGCATCAGTAACAGTTATAGATCCTAACTGCTTTTGACAATTCTATATCGACTGACTTTTCCTTAAAGAAGAGGCTAAGTCATGCAGAGCTCAGAACTTCAGATCAGACCAGGAATTCATTGCAGTCCACAGCAGCAGTTGGAGACAGTTGGGTTGTTCTTTTCATGCATTAATGACAAAACTCAACTTACAGTAATCATTACCGTTTTAAAAGACGTTAAGCGCTTCAGAAGGTTTAGAAAACCAAAGAAAACCAGTAATGCCAAACAGCATTTGGATAAAACTAAGCAGTACAATTTCAATCTGAAGGACATCATTAGGTTAGGGACATTATTGAAATGGCACCTGTGCCACTGGAGAATGCTGGTGGCTTTTTTTTAACATAGTGTCACCTTCGTCAGTACAAACAAAAGCATTGTTCTGCTTGGAAAATCTTTGGCAGCAGATTTGGGAAAATAACAAAATATCTTTAACGCGCATAGCACTTAACGTTTGTTTCATAACCTGATGAAGCAGAATTAATTTCTTGACCAGCCTACAGGATATGCTTAATTAAAGAAAAAAAAAAAAAGACTAAAAGTGTTCTGTTTCACCTTACGTGCTCTCCTTTTTCCCCTCCTCAAGAAATTGTTTGGACAGATTGCTACTCCTGGCAGCCTGCGATCACGCTGAACATAAGTAACTAAATACCAGCTCAAGCCCTTATATTTTTACGTTTCTTCAGAGATACCATGATTTTTTAGACATTTCACAGATAATACTGTAGGCAGTGACAGATTTTAACCATCTGCTGCTCAACGGCCCACAGGAGTTAAAGAAATAAAACTCAAAATTTGTTGCGCTGAAGGCGTCTTCACCATAAAACTATCACTTTTAAGAGCAGAGGACTCACCTATAACAGATAATCCAAAAATAAAATAAAGAATACGAAGACAGATAATTCATCAACCTCTCATTTGCAGATTTCCTTTTATAGGCTTTCCAGTACTCAACAAATGCCAACAGAAAATTATGCTATCGTGAAACCTAACGAATTCTTATCATCTCAGTTCTTAACTGGGGAGAAGGGGGCAATTCCACATGTCATAGAATCATAGAATGGCCTGGGTTGAAAAGGACCACAATGCTCATCCAGTTCCCAACCCCCTGCTAAGTGCAGGGTCGCCAACCAGCAGACCAGGCTGCCCAGAGCCACATCCAGCCTGGCCTTGAATGCCTCCAGGCATGGGGCATCCACAGCCTCCTTGGGCAACCTGTTCCAGTGCCTCACCACCCTCTGAGTAATGACATCTCATCTCAAACACAAATGCATGAGAAAACTGTATTTCATAACAAAAACACTTTATTTTCAGTATTTTCTGGCCAAAATGAGACTTCATCTGAGTTTGTAAAAACCTAACCCTGCACAAATCAGAGTAGGGTACACGAACAAATCACATGTGAAGTCATGAACTCCCTCAGCAATACCCCTTAACAAAGAAAAACCCGCCAAGCATCTGAGCAATTATTCTGAACAGTGAAACTGACCTTTTAAAGGGGATCCACAAAGTTTTTGTGCCTTGCTCAGGTTGGCACAGAAACATGCTTCTCGTTCATCTGTGCCACTTAAGCATGAGTTAAAATAACATTATAATTCCCATAATACTGAAGGCTTCCTTAAACAGGCTCCTCTGTAACCGATATAAATAACATACCTGAGAAGATACGTTTGAGACTGACTGCTCTAATAACGTCAAGTTGTCTGAAAAAACTTGCTGTACCCCCATCATGACTAAAAGAAGGGAGCACAGTAATGCCTCGAGGATGGAGTGTCAGAACTCAGCATTCCTGAAAGGAAAAGGGGAAGAAAAGGTTCAGTGAACAAACAAAAACCTGCTTGGGGTAACACAGGTCTGGAAGAAATGAGGCTGCTGAAGGAAGACTCCAGCAGATGGCCCCACAGCAGCAGCAGCAAGTTTTTTAAGAACAGCTGTGGCAGGATAAGAGCACAAGTTTTCTGCGCTCAGCTAAGGCAAAGCTGAAGTCCCAACTTCACCTTGATTTACCAGCACCTGCGCATTTGAGAAGGTACCCTTGTTTTATTAAAATGAGGAAAATATTTTATTTGAGAACAGAAATGAGCATGTAAAACCAAGTGTAGGCAAAAATTGTGATTGCTTAAAGAGACATCTATCCCTTAAACTTAAAATTTCTATGCATTTTGTCCTTCTTTCTGGATTAAGCAATAAAAGAAAATTAATAATAAGAAAAGAGCCTCTCCTCCTATCCCCTTTTTGCCTTCTTTTCATAAAAGTGGAAATTTCACATTTCAAAAACAAAACAAAAAAAACTATAATAATTTTGAGATTGAACATCTTTTTCACTGAAATATTTTCCAATAGAAATCCTGATCTTGCCCTACAGCAGCCACTGAACATTTACTTCTTCCTCCATGACTAAAAAGCATCAAACCATTGTAAAAACTATTTTAGACAGACTGTTGCCAACAGCATTGGGTCAGAAAGAGGGTAGTACACGTATTTCATTGCATGTAATTACATGCAATATTGTGTCAAAGTCCTCTTAAGAAACACTGAAATTATTTTTTTCCACCAGAAGATCAAACTAGAAGCCACATAATCAACAGCAATCTATTCTGGTTAAAAATTACTGCACTTTGAAACTGAAGTTTCAGGTCACTCATAAAAATGCCTGCCTTAAATTTACTCCTTCAGAAATCTCATTTCATTAATCACAATCTGGCCTTACTCCATTGTCATATCTGGCATATCTGACCCCAAGCAGTTTTGCTGATTAGAGCAATTGCTGTTTAAAAAAAAAAAAAAAAAAAAAATTAAAAGAATTGGATTTTTTCCAGTTTTTCAAAATGTGACCACAGTATAAAGATGCTGCTGTATCATTTGGTTCATTATCTACAAGGGCTGCTCCAAAAGCAATGCCTCCTGTTTTTCGATGTTGGCCCACAATGTCAGAGCTGGATGTTGGTGGTACGGAAGTAGAGGCTGAACCTTCCCACCAAAATTCCATGACATGTGGTTGTTGTGTGACAGATGGCAGCAGAGGGGCAGCCCGACAAAAAGGCATCTAACATGAAGTCCAATAAAGCAAAGAGGTGTTAATCAAATTCCTCTGGTCACCTACTGACATTCATTGATGCTTCCTAGATGCTTCTGGAGACCAGCCAGTGGACGTGAGCACAGCAAAGCAGTGGTGATGCATTTCAGCAGTGGTGACAGCAACATGAAAAGACAAGCCATGTCCTGCATGACCATGCAGATTTTGTTTATAGGGGTGACATGAAGGCTATTCTTCCTCCCTGACAAAAAAGGATGGTGACTATGTTGAAAAACGGTGTTTTGTAGCTGGGAATTTGTCCTATCAAGCAGTGTTCTCGTACTCTGTAATTCACACTTACGTAGTCCAGTATTTCTGTCAATGTTATAACCACCATCACTTATTTTATTGATACGGTATCACTGGGGAGCTCAGAAGAGGATGTTGTTTCCACCATTAACAGTCACAAGGTAGTTCATTATTCTCTATTCATGAAGAACCATTGCACATTTGCAGGGATAGCGTGCATTACTGGATCAGGTAACAACGTGGTGGGGGGGAAGGAAAAGAAAGAGGAAGGATGCTGTCTACCTGTTGAGTGCATACAATCTTCCACTGCAGTGACCTATCTAGCAATTTGTCTTCATTTTGTTAGCAAAGTCAGATGAACAGCAAAGTGATTAAGTGACTTGCACAAGGTCATATCGCAAATCTAATGCAGAGCTGAGGATAGATTCCAAGGACCTGGTTCCTTGCAGTGAATTTAACACAATTTCCACACGTTGGCTGGGCCAGCTCTGCGCACCAGTAGGTAGAAAGAAACCAGTAAGCAGGGCAGCCTCCTGCACTTGTCTTGTGTGACCTGCATTTAGGTTAGCATCCCCAGCCACTCACCAACTGTAGTGGCAAGTGCTGCCAAGCACTGGTGTTACAGGAGATGCTTCTCGCCAGTTCAGCAGGGACAAAGGCAGCAGCATCCCAACCAGACTGTCAGCAACCTTTCTGGCACTGAGCACCCACGCTGCTCAGGGGTGTCATGAGGAAGTCTGAAGAACTGGGATAACTGTCAGAAACACCCCAAGCCAGTTGTCCTGCACCTCTGCCATCCCCTTCCCCTGTCTTCTCAGGGTAGAAGGATATGAGGGCAGAAGGACTGAAACAGCTTTGACCACACCAAAGGTTCCCACCCTTATTTTTATCTCTGAATTTTCCTTTCCTAAACATCCCTGACACTTCCCACAATGTAACATTAATTACAGGCTGTGGTTTCACCTCAAACTGTTTAACCACTGCACGTCATAGCAGCTAGGATATATAAATGTTTAAATAGAAGGAAATCTGCATCATTGATAATTTCACTCAAAGGAATGAATGCAGAAAGCACAAGCTGGTATCTATGTTGGTCTTCAAGCATTAATAAATGATAAATAGAGTGGATGAGATGAAGGCCTTTAGATTTAACCCAAAGTTATGTAGCTTATCTCTGAAAGGAACTGAGAGAGAACACTGGCAGTGCCAAATAAACAGCAGCAGGGGAAAATCGTCAAAGAAATCAGCCTCCAAATTACCATGGGTGTATCAACTTCACAAATGCACTGCAAAGTCCATTGTTTGATTCGGGATTTGATGTAAGCAAAAAGCATTCTCCACTTCCTCAGAGATGGAGTCGCATCACTGCAGAAGGCACAGCCAGATCCCTTTCTTCTCTGTACAAGAGAGATCTTCATATGAGCGTTCTGTACTGGGATAAACTCATTCCAGTATCTCATATCTTAAGATGGTCAGCAGCTACTTTGTTGTTCTTTTCTGTTTATTTATCATTATTTTAAGATCATCAAAGTCCTATAAAGTACGCAAGAACTCAAGAGTTAGTGTGGAATATGAAAGGTGTTTACTTCAAGTAAACAACAGGAAGGTTTGTTTTGTTCTGATTATAGTTAGGGAGAAGAGGAATGAGAAAAGACTGAAGCTAAAGCATTAACTGTGATTCAGGTATTTTACCTGATTCAGCAATGAAGCCATCTCTGATCCAAAACCAAAGTAAAACAAAGGCAGATTAACCTGTGGTTGTGCCCTTCAGAGAGAAAGACAGTATGACTGACAGTCATTTCAGTGCATGATAATACAGCAAATACAGCACTCCAACTTTTAATAACACCATGCAGAAACAATACAGAGTAATTAGCCCCTGTAATCTCTACTCAGAATGAAGTTTAAGACTCAGTTTTTTTGTGTGTTGAAGGTTGGATGGAAAGCTGGATTGAGGACTTCAATCGTACCAATGGTTGCATTAAGCTTTACAGGATATTGTTGTATACCTGTAAAATTACAGTTCATATTCTGTCACAATCAACTTGTCTAAATTTCATGAACTAGCAGATAGGGGTGAGTACCGTGAATTCATGTCCTAAGGCAAAATTTACCTTTCCTCAGCTACATCCTTCCAGTCTTTCAAATTGAAAGACAGCTGGCTGCTGGAACTGCATAAAACCTGAAAGGGTAACCACAGCAGAACCACGTGCAGGCACACGCTTGCATTTTTATATCACATTTCCCTTACAAGAGGAAGGATGATCATATTCTCTGAAATCACAAAATGTTCTTGAAGTTTTGTCTCCTGTGGTCTAACATCACATCTCCCTGAACATACTTAGAGTAAGACTGGGTCTGGCACAGTCACTGCTCGGGTGGGAGCCAGACTGTAAACATCAAGTACCCTGATCAGGCTGAACATCAGGCTACCAAAGCTCAGCTGGAGTTGAGTTGGAAACTTGGATGCAACATCAGCAGCAAACAAAAGAGCTTCTACTAGTCCTATTAGTAGTAGAAGACCAAACAAGGAAAATGTAGGCTTATACTCAACGGGCTGCATGACTTAGAGGCAGCAGAGATGCGTGGATGAGGTACTTCATGTTCTCTTTGTCTCAGTCTCCACCGGTAAAGTCTCCTAGGTCTCCCTGCTTAGATGTGAAGTTCAAGGATGAGATTTACTACCAGGAAGTAAGGAAAAAGTTAGAGGTGACTTGAGATTGCTCATCCCATACAAGACCAAACAGGTTTCATCTGATAGAGCTGAACTATGGCATTGCAAAGATACTTTGTCTCTCTGAAGGGTAACAGAGAAATGGTGAAAGTACCCAACAACTGGAGAAAGGAAAGTGCTACACCGAGATCAGCTACGAAAGAACACAGTAGAGGCTTTTCTTTATGCAACAGTTAGAGTTGAAAAAGTCACAGCTCACAACACTGTTTTCAGTGCCTTACTCTATTTGCTATAGCAAACTGACGCAAACTGACAGGACCCTCACTAGACTACCAGGAACTCACCCTCAAAAGTTACATCCACCAAGCCACAGACACAAGGCAAGAAGCCAACAATGGAGCAATCAGGAAAAAGGAAATCCCTTGCATCGTAAGATTCATCTGCCTGAAACCATCTGGAAATTGACTCTTCAGGATATAAAGTTCATAGCATATTTTCTAAAGAAAACCAACCAAAAACACTCACAAGTTTCCTGGGCTTTGACCCAGAAGACCCTCAAACTTCCTTCCCTGGTGTGATATAGTTCAGAGTACAATTTAAGTGAGAAACAAAAATTTTCCACACCAAGATAGACAGACAGCACCTTCCCCATCCGTCTCTAACTAATCTTACTCCATTTACTTGTTACCAAAAGGACAAAACCTGCTTTTTCATCTCTGGGATGCTGTAATGAATCCCAAAACTCAGGGAGAAAGATACAAGAGTCACCCCATTCAAATCAGAGGTTTGAAGGAATACTGTGAGCAGCTTATTAGCCTGCTCACATTGATGAAAACAGTTTTGCCTGCCTGCCTGCAGTGAGCCCACTGGCATTTGGAGAACTCTAAATTTTACTACTGTGAAAAACTCAGAATTAAACATTGAACTTCAGAATGAAGAAAGTAGAATCAACATAATGTGCTGTAACTAACATGCCTTGAAAAGCATCCAAAGAGTAAACAGGACAGACTTATCAGATGAGATGTAGGGTTTAAAAAAAATTCCATCAGGAATTTCCTAACTACAAGTAACTCTTCTGGAGAAGAATACAATACGAAGCCTACCATACTGTCATGTCACAAATGTTCAAACACACACCTTTAGCAGCCCAAGTTATCATCAGGCCTTAAATGACAGACTTGAGGTGACTCCTTCTGTCATATCTTGAGGTGCCACACCACGTGGCAGTGACAGAATACTGCCAAAGAAGTGCAGGGCATTTTCTGAAATGCTTTAGAATCCAAATCCTCTCTCTATCAAGTGGTTAAAGGTTAAAAATTATTATTTTCTTCCCCCCATTTTCTAGTCTTTTCTGCTTACTTTTTTCATCTTATTTTTCTCCTATTTCGTCACTGTTGCAAAGGCAATAAGCAAGCATGGAAAAGCATCTACTGTAAACATTTTTCATGGCCCAGTTAAAAGACAGGTTAAAAAAATGCAGATACAGCCCAAGGAGTTGTCCTGAACAGTTCATTGTTCGGTATCTCTGTAAAAAAAAATAAACAAATCAAGTGTATCCAGGATAATAAGGGAACTTTCAGAAAAACAACTCATTTTTTATTAATTTTGGCTCTGCCTTGCCCATTATGCTGCTTATTCAATCCCTGAAACTAAAGCAACTTCATTGCACTTGTGATTCTAGATGAAACAATCAAACACTCAATAGAATTCATCACAAAGCAAGGCTTTCTTTTACTCTCTTAACCCACTGCAATGACACTGCCCAAAAACAACTCAGAGGAGAACGGACTCAAGCACGCACTGATAAGAGAGTTACAAGCTGAAAGATGACAGCAAACATAGGTTACTCCCCCAAATATTGGCAGCTGTAGTAGGCTCCTAGTTGCAGACACAAATAGCTAAGGGCACACCACATTTACAGAGGGGAAAAAAAAGGCCCAAGAAACCCCTCCAGTCCCACGGAACAGCATCACACAACAGCACGGCAGGCATCATTACTTCTCCCAGGTACACTGAGAGCACTCAGGAACAATCCAGCTCAGATGAGCACACACCAGACGAACAGCTCGTCCCATCATCACATGCTATTGTTCACACACAAGAGTTCTTCCTAACACTGTTTAAATACACAACGTGGAAACCCTTGACGCAAATGGCCTTTGTTTCTTTTGCAAGAGATTTGTAACATTAACTCATTAACCATAAATATTTGAAGTGCAATTCATAACATTGTTTTCCCCAAACCACCGCGCTCCTGTTATTAAGGTGCCGCTTTCAAAGTGGTGTTTTATCTGAATGGCTCTTTACCAGCAGTTCCTAAATAAGGCATGGAAGCAAGCCCAACACATCCAAGGTCACTGTTTGTGTGTCAGATTGCACTGATGGTTATAACTGTTGCGGTTTCCCACCTTGAGAGAGCCGGAAGCTAAAGGTCTGCTGGGTAATCAAGTGCACATGTAAGAACAATAAAATACACCCATAAAAATATGAGTGCCAAGCTTATTAATTCAGCCTGCATTTCAGAAATGGCAGCCAGCTCCAAGTGTTCTGTCTTAGACACCTTTTGCCTGATTTGCTATTATTACCACAGAGGTGTAACCAATCAAAGCCACTAGAAATCAGCACAACAGAAAAACTGAAGGACATCTGACAGTTCAGTTTCATGACTGCTAGATACATTAGTTGCCTTTTTTTTTTTATCCCCACATTTCTGTAATACTGTGTTGTGCACAACATTTGTTAAAATGTTATGAATAGGTTATTCTGAACAGCAGACATGTCAAACCAAATAGGAGAAGAGTCACGTAGCTGCTTTTCAGATACAGAACCTTGTTTCATGTGGAAAAAAACACGTATAAACTATAAGATACTTGCAACAACATAAAGAAGCTCAGGGTGCCCAGTGAACCCAACATCCTAAAAGCATATCCAGAGCATCCCCCTCTGAAGGTCTCACGGCTCTAAGCAGAGACAGAACTGAAAAGAGATGGGTAGAGAACTGAAAAGCAACAAAAATATTTGCCAGGAAACAGTTGGATGTCCAGGTGCCATTAAGTCCTCTCCCAAACATCACAGCAGAAAATAAACATCAACTTGAACAATTAAGGTAGGCTTAGAAATACAGCACTTAATATCAATTTCCACTCAGGAAGCTATGAGCATTTAATAGTTTGTGCTCTCCTCAAAAATTCTTCCAAATATATTCAAATCTACCAACAAGAAGTTTTCACTCGTTCCTTGGGAGGTTTTAATTTCTTACTTAATTAGCTGAAAAATATAAAAGCATAACTTGAATGCATCCGCAAAGAAAGAACACATGCATGTAACTTACCTAAGGATGATTTGTCACACGTCGAACAATTTTCCTTTGAATTTGCAGTCTTTAACATGCATTTCTTTTGAGGTTAAGCTGACAGTGCAGAAGATGAAAGCTTCCAGTTCCAAATTATGGTTTTAATTAATCACTATTGGCTAATTCTTTTTTTTTTTTTTTTAGTTTGCCTGAACTGGGACATCTTAAGGAAAACATCTTTTAATTTCAGTCATCTAATGAAACACTTGGGCAGGGATGCAGGTTAACTTTTTATTATTATTTTTAACTCTGCTTTTACAAGTGCCACTTCTTTCATTAACATCAGGAAAAGTTAATGATTGCTTGAGCTGAATGCATTGCTCTTGGAGGTCCGATCATGAGGCACGTGCTACTAGCACTTCTGTTTGTTCTTCATTTTCTCTTTCAAATTGTTCTCCATCAAAAGAAAAAACAGGTATCAAAAAAAGAGAACACATTGTAGATCAAACATCAGATAGTCCTGTTGGCCACAGCTTTATTGTATTTCAGAAAAAAAAAACCAACCAACAAACAAAACTATTTAGTGCTTTGAGTCAGTTCTTGTGAACAGCAAGGCTGTCTTCACAAGAGGCTCAATCAAATGCTCTGGCTCTAAATATCTGTTCAGTAATAGCTATTCAGCCTGGATCACTTAATGGTTTTCCTGAACCCTCCAACTTCGTCACCTCAGCTATTGCAGACCCTGACACTAGATCCAAACATTACTGCTTCCCATCATCCCATGAGAAAAACAAATTAAGTCTAAAGGTTACACAACGACAGGTAGCTTTCAACATTTTAATTGTCAAGATTTAAATCAACAACATAAATGACTTTTCCGAGTCCCAGTGTTGCCTGACAAGAAAAATCAACACGTGGTAATTATCAGAACGCTCTAAATTATTTAGCATGTACACAAGAGATATCATAAGTAATTGTAACACTTGTGTACCTTCCTGTATCATCTGTAATGCTGAATTGTTAACACGAAGGCAACTTTTTAGACAGTTGGGTGTATTTTTCTTCCTTGTTGTTATTTTTGGTGGTTGTTTTTTTTTTTTTGGGGGGGGGTGGTGTTGTGATTTTACTGGGCAGCTGGCTCAGCACCACACAGCCAATACTCAGCCTCTCTCACAGAGAGCTGGTGACAGCTCCTTACAGTTGTATAACTCAGGATGATGCCACATGGTAAGAGAAATCTCCCTGGCCAGCTGGGCCCAGCTATACTGGCTATGTCCCCTCCCAAGTCCTCATGCACTCCCAGCTCCTTGCTGTCAGGGCAACATGACAAGCTGAAAAGCTCATAACTCCACATTAAGCACTGCTTAATAACAGCCCTTTTAGCTGTTATTAAGCAGTGCTTAATAAAAGTATTATTCCCATTCTGAATTCAAAACATAGCACTATAATAACGACTATGAACACAACTATATGCATATCACTACCAAGAAAAATGTAGCTCACAGTTTAACTTTCGCTGTGACCACATCCTCTGGTTGGTCTCCATAAATGTTCAGCAAGCACTAATGAATGTCAGTGGGTGCAATTTTTTCCACACGAAGGAATTCAATGCCACACCTTTGCTTCATCCACACTTACACATCAGGCGCCATTTTGTCAGACTGCCCCTCTGCCACCATCCATTGCAAGACAACAAAACGTGATGGAACACGTGTAGGGAAGGTTCAACCTCTACTGCCTTACCACCAATATCCACTTCTGACGTTATGGATCAACATCATAAAATAGAAGGCACTGCTTTCAGAGCAGCCCTCACGTGTCCATAGTTCAATTACTTACTGAAGTCTTGTATATCAAAGAGAAGTTCCTGCCAGCTGTTTGAAAACTGCATGGTAATTGTGAATTCATAACAGCCTCAATCACGTACCTGAAATCACAGCTTTAAAATAGCTTAAGAGCTACAGGATTATAAAAGAATGCAGATGGCCAACATCAGGTGCAACAGAACTCCAATCACCATACACCAAAGAGGCTGTTCAAACTTTTGCACTGCTGCCTCGATCTCCAGCCCCAATCATACATACGCTTCCATGCTAAGGAACCAAAAAGTAGAGATGGTAATGGAACCAAGATAAACAAGCACTCCCCCAGCACCTTACTGCAGTTAATTTAGAGTAACAATGTTTGAGAGAGCTTTAACTTCTCTTCAGAGTTATCTAGATTTAATAACCTTGCTGTTTGGTTAAATTGTCATGATGCTGAAAACAATTCTGTTCAAACTTCACTGCTTTAGCTGGTATTACACAAACTACTGCTCCTTTTTAATTTTACACTTTCCTGTGCCTTTCCAGCACTTCTTGCTTTCCCTAAAACACATCTCACAGTCATAGAACAAATCTGCAGGCCTACATTGAAGGCAGGCAGGTCAAGAAGTCAGGAAATAAATGAAATTGCCTCTCTTCAGAGGATAAAGCATCTGAAGACTCTCTGAATGAACACTCATTTATTACAAATGGATACAATGGCTTTTGTTTGATGGCACCCTCACAGTTGTTTGAAGCTGTTGAAAAGATCAACTGAGCTCAAAATAGGTGCCAGAACATCTCATTTCAGCACAGGGCTGTGAAGGTAAAGATTTGGTGCCTTTCAAGAGGTGTCTAAACTCAGCCAATAATCCACAGCCCATACATCTAGATATTCCTAGTTAAGCCTGCCGTGCCTCCCGCAAAGTCCACATTCCTTGAATGCCCAGCAAGCCCCTGAGTACATGATTGGGTTTGTAGATATTTTCATCACATACTGAGCTAGGTAGGTATTTTTCCTATATGTAAATAGGGTATGTAGATAGCAACAAAGTCAGCCCTTCAGAATTCGGTTGGACACGAGTTTACAAGCAATTCAGAAGGTGTTTGATTGTCAAGCTGTTAACACTACAGAATTGCTATACTGCTTACCTGAATGCTAACTACACAGCAGTGATCCTTTATTAAAAAGCCACTCCTCTTTTATGAGAAACGGGAACTATTTGCTTCACACACAACTGAAAATCCATTCCTTGGCTAGAAGTGTGAATGTTTAAGAAGATTTTGCTCAGAAGTATAAACACTTGCTATTTCATATCAGACAAACAAAAGCTAAGAAACACAAAGAAACAGAGAAAAAAGATTAAGATGAGAAGTGAGAAAACACACGCCTCTTCTCCTATCCGTTTAAGCTTAAGTGACAGCATAGCAATGCTGTAGAGTACTTAAAACGGACTTGAACTCGGTGACCATTTGAAAATTGACTAATTCCACATCCTACTTACCTTAAAGCAAGTATTGGCATAGATGTCCAGCCAGTGGAGCTTGGCCACACATTATTCCAGAAGGAGCGCTTCTAGTCACAAGCTACTTAAAGAGGCATCAATAGTTTAGCACCTCATAAGCCAAGGAGGTTTCATCTACCAAATTCCCCATGCAGGAGAAAAATATCCTGGCAATTGGCAAGTCACAAGGAAAAACAGCTTCCTTCCACTTTAACTATAGAGAGAGTTTAACACATGAAGTAAACAATTGCTCTAGCTTCTCACTGCTGCTTCTAATCTAATATAGAGGTACTCTACAAGTTGAGGTGCACAGAAATCAGAAATAAAAATGCCAAAGAAGAATTACAAATGAAGACATGCAAAGAAAAGAAATGAAATAGTAAACAAATGTAACTTCTCTAAATACCTAACTTTGAAAGAACACATTAACAGGCATACATATGGCAATAGGAGCAATTCTTTTCCTCAAGCCAGGCACCAAAATAAAGATGTGCTCATTATCATTCTTTTGAGATGCCAACAGAACAGTATAGCCATCACTTTCTTCACCTTCCCTAATTCCTCCACAACTCTTTTGGCAATAGATGCAAACAGACAGCTGTCCATCAGAACAACCAATTTCCTTGACCATCTCAACAAAAAGGGTGAAGTATTAAATGTAAACAGCTTCAGCCTTGCTCATGATCCAAAGTTCTAGTACATCTTCCTAAGCCACGTGTGAAAGTCTCAGCTACATACCACCCAGATGACTTTCGGCCAAAGTTGCTATTTAAGAGGCACTGCTGAGATCAGAGAAGTGGCTTCCATCACAGCTACTCCTGATTAGCCAACTGCTGTCAATCTGCCCCCTTGGCAGCTGCCAAGGAGTACACTTTTTTTTTTTTTCCGCATATTAGCTTCTTCTTTGAAGCTTCTAGTTGGAGTCAAACTAAAACTGAAGATGTTCTTTTGTTTTATTATTATATTTTTAACTAACACAGGTGTAATTCTGCATTTGAGATGTTTGCTTGGTATTTTGAAAACCTGCACACCTATCAGTTTCTACTCGTCCAATTGTAGACCCCTATTGGCTTTGATGCCAATTCAAATTCATCTAATTTAATTAAATATATATATATATTTATAGAATGGTCATGGCTACAAGGGATCTCAAGGATCAGCAAGTTCCAACCCCTTTGCCATATGCAGGGTTGCCAACTGCTAGATCAATTACTATACCAGGCTGCCCAGGGCCCCATCCAGACTAGGGATGAGGCATGCATGACTTCTCTAGGCAACTTGTTCCAGCACCTCATCGCCCTCTTGGTGAAAAACTTCCTCCAACACGTAATCTGAATCATCCATGTGTTAGTTTAAAACCATTCTCCCTTATCCTATCACTATACTTCCCTTTTTCTTGTCATTGGAGACTTCACCTGACAGACACAACTTTTCAAAAAGAGTGGCTACATCAGCCAGCATCCTTAGGACCCTGGGATGCATGTCATCCAGCCCCGTAGACGTGTACACACTCAGTCTATAAGTTGGCCTTGGACTTGCTCTGCCCTTACAGTGGGGGGAGTTGGCTCCCCCAGTTCCTACCAAGAGGTTCAGGAACGTGAGGTTGAAGGACATGAGAAATATGAGAATCCTGGCTGTCAGTGAAGACTGACACAAGGAACTCATTGAGCACCTCAGTCTTCTCCATATCTTTTGTACTCAGTCCTCCTTTCTCATTTATCAGACGAGGCGTGCTTTCTTTGGCTTGTCTCTTCTGATCAAAGTACCTACAGAATCCCTCGTTGTTTTTAACACCTCTCACCAAGTTCAGTTCCATCTGTGCCCTGGCTTTCCTAATCTAATTTCTGCATGTCTAGACAGCATCCCTGTGACACGTGGTGACACGTCCTTGTTTCCACTGACTGCACATGCTTTTCTTTTCCCTCAGTTTGACCAGTTTTGACCAGTAGGTCTTTGCCAAGCCATGCCAGTTTCCTGCCTCCTCTGCCTGCCTTCTAATTCTGAGGGATGGAGAACTCTTCCACTCTCAGAAAAGCATCCTTACAGAGTAGCCAGCTTTGCTCCACTCATTTGTCTCTAAGAACAGTTTTCCAGGAGATCTCATCTAACGATTCCTTAAACAACCTCAAGTTTGTTCTCCTGAAGTTCAGGGTCCTGACTCCACTCTTTGCCAGGCCCACATTCCTTGAGATGACAAACTCTACCAGGGCATGGTCACTGCAGCCCAGGCTGCCTCCATATCTTAATGCTTTTAATGATCTTCTCCACACTGGTTAGCACCAGGTCCAACAACACTTCACCTCTAGCCAGTGCCATACCAGAACCAGAAAGTTACTGACAACAGACTACAGAAACAAGAATATCTGCAGTTCTGGATGCAATTGCTCAAGTGCATTTACCACTGGCCCAATTCCCTAAAAGTGGCATGAATTTTCATTTTAAAACTGTTGCTGAATATAGGACTACACAACAAACAGAATTTTAATTAAGTTTCTGTATTTAAATAAATGCATAAGCGCTATTATAATGTTTAGAGGTGTAATCTATGAAAATTGGTAGTGCAGAACTTCATTTCATCAGCAATGCGAGGTTACTGCAGCAGAGCAACAACAGACCTTTCCTAGTTCTCCTTAAAAATATATATTTAACAAGATAAAGAGGTTTAAAAAAAAGAATCAACCAACAACACTTTCACATCTTAACACTGCTCAATGTACTTCTGATCAATCTTTCCTTGGAAGTTCATTCTGCATTTCTTTACCCATTTGATTTGATTGTGCAACCAGAATTTCCCCTGGAAATGAAGTATTTCTGTTGAATTCATCAGAACATTGCTTGCCAGAAACATATCTCTAACACACAACATAAAACGGAGTCTCCAATACCAGATGACGCTAAACAAACAGCAGCTTTCCACTGCCTAGCAATTAAAATTGATAAGAAGCCTGTTTTCTTCAGGACTTCTTTTCAACTCTAACAGTAAGCTCTGGAATTGCCAGCCACTGAAGGTTTTTATGACTTTGCTTTTTATGAACGCATTGCCTAACGGGAGATAAGCGCTTTTGAGCACTTGGCTGCTGTTTGCCCACAGTCAAGGCTGTTGACTGGGGGTTCATTGCCACAAAAGATGCCAACGGTACCCCAAGGACAGACTGGGACATTCCAGCATTTGTCAGATGCGTGCCAGTTTCCCATGAAACCAAACACTGCTGTGACTGCACAGAGCCACAGCAGACTTGGATGCCAGGACTCAGCTTGCACTACTCACTCCAGCTAGAACAGGCAACCTACAAATTTACATAGACTTGTGGGTCAAAATGGAAGAAGGATCAAACTTTATCTATGAAGCAGTTATCAGTTCCTGATGCCACTGTATAAACACGTACACTGAGGTACAGCAAGCAAGCTGCTCCATAGCACCAGTGCGATAGCAGAGCAGGATAAGCACAAAAGACAGACTGGCTATCTGTCACTGCACTTCAGAGCCATAAGTTTTATGGCAATGCCTACCCAGGTTTGTGTAGGCACTAGCTCTGCCAGGCACAGTGCCAACTTTTAGCCCCACAAAACTGCTGGTAAGTACCCACACTAACAAGGTTTGCCCTTCAGAAGCTTTGTTAGGGCACAGATCCCTACCCTATCATGGCTATCAGAACCAACTCAGGCCCTGCCAGCTGGCACGAGGACAGGGTTTGCAGATATGGTCCTCTAACTCCACGCTTACCGAAGTTTTATCCAGCCTGATACAGCAGTCGCAACACAAACGTAATGCACGTTTCAGATGTGCAGCAGAGATGCTAGCATCTTTTAAAACCAGCTGGACTGAAATCAAACCTCTAAGAGATACTAAGTGGAGAGAAAGCTACAGCCAGTAAACCTCACTGCTTCATTCAAGTCCAAGGGCTGTTGGTAGAGCTAGTCTCTTCCTCTCCTCTTCTGTAAACAAAGTAAAATCAAGCTGCCAGCAAAGCTGGCAGTGGAGTTACAAGGAAGGAGCAAACTTATAGGCAGTCTTTTTTCCTTAATGACCAGGCTGTTTTTCTCCATTTCATGTATTTCAATTTATTTCAGCTCTTTAACATGAAGACATTGCACCTGTTGTGTTTTGGGAATGAAAGCACACACTGCCTGACTTTCCTGCAGCTATATTATCTTTACCTAGCACTGCAATAGCACCACTTCCCTTACAGCTATCCCATAAAAACCCCTACTTTTTCCCTTTATATCATAAAGTAAATGGGAGAACTGGAAAAAACAAATGCTCTCATTACTGTGGCCTCTCATAAATGTATCCAAAAAATACTTGAAAAGACGTGCCCTGTAGTACTGGTCTTCTCTTACAAACTGCATGCTAATCTCTGTGGCAAACCCAAATTTTATCCTGGTTAATTATTTACCACCCATGGAGCACTTTACTCCAATAGGATTTAATTCCTGCCTTCAGTTCCTGCCCCCAAATTGTACGATTTTCCCTAGGCTGATGTTCAGCAGAATACAAAGCCTCTTCTACGTGCCAGAGAATAAAGCATTTGGGAGATGTAGGAGGGGGGGGCAGACAAAGAGAGGCACCATATGAAGAGACAGCAACAAGCAAGTCTGCTTAACCAACAGATGCAGTGTTTTGGAGAGATTCCAATGACCATACAGAGCACCTCATTCTAACAATGACATAAGCACCATCAGACTTCCATTGCTAGGAGCATGGAATTACAGAGTTTGAGAACCACAGTTACAGGTGGCAGCGTCTTCCTGACATCACAAGATCTTTCTTTCCTTCTGGAACTGCATTTGTTTTGAAGCCAG
This sequence comes from Tympanuchus pallidicinctus, assembly GCF_026119805.1. Classification (NCBI taxonomy): domain Eukaryota; kingdom Metazoa; phylum Chordata; class Aves; order Galliformes; family Phasianidae; genus Tympanuchus; species Tympanuchus pallidicinctus. The sequence goes on from NW_026294747.1 coordinate 12,886,022, forward strand.
GTGCAGCCAGTAAACACCATAGCCAAAGGCAGCTGACAGATTGGATCAAGCTCCCTATTGCTGGCTTGAATAAGCAAGTTTAAATGAAACCATAGATTTATTTGTTTTCTCCTTAATAGGTGGCAATTGAAACATAAGAAACTCACAGAAACATCACTTTTAACAGAGAAGATAGCATTGATAAAAGCAAACAGGAGGCACAAAAACATATTTTTTCATATATATTCTTAGGATCAGTTGCACTACTGTAAAAGATAAATTTAAATCTTATGCTTTAAGCTCATAATTGCAGGAAAAAAGGCAGAATGATGGCCTTAATCTACTCTGCAAAATTCTTGCCGAGTGCTTGCAAAATTCTGAGAGCACCTGGCTGAGTTGGGTAGGTTATTGTACATCACAGACTTAGCTGTGAAGAAAACAGAACTAAAATTCATTATTTTGGGTTACTCCACCTGCAGCAGCAGATTTACTTAACCTGGATGAGATTTTTGTTAGCTTCTCCTTAAGGTCGCATTGATAAAATAATCAATCAACAAAGGCAAGCACCAATTGAAAGCATCAACTAAGTTTCAGTGTAGGGAGGAAGAAAAACTAAAATTCCATTAAGTCAGAACCAAAAAAAAAAAGTCTTTAAAATACTTAGGACATGTATTTATATTTTTGCTCCTAAATTCACAAAGAGAGGAGAAGCAGTAATTAGAACCCCTAGAAATGCATAAAATACACATACAACACATCCACTGTAGATATACAGGCACCTCACTGAGAAACACTGAAGATATGTCATGTTTGTAGAGTGAGCCTGTGTGGTTTCCCTCTCAGATCCAAATCTACCTGATGGAAGTCTCATCTTTCCCTCCCTCTTAAATCCTTACAAAATATAGCAGTCACCACAGAGAAAATTTCTCTTGGAGGACAAAAAAACCCACCAAACCTGTTACTATGTTACCTATGGGCTAACAAAAAGCCTAAAAGAAACTCAAAACAGTCTCATGCTATCATGAAACAAAAGCGCGCTACTTATAAGACAATCTACTCTAGGAGGCTCAAAGGCTGGGACAAGGAATATCTTTCTTAGTGGTTCTCAATGGCACAGCCACCACCTGTCACTTGAGAACCAGATCACTCAACTCTTAAGATCCTAACAGGTTGACATCTCCTTGCATTCTTAAACTAGGAAGTTCTTGCAACAAAACCCTTCATCCCCAACATGTGAGAGAATTTATCTCATAGCATGCCCAGGTTCAAGTCTCACTACAGAGCAGTAACAGAAAAGGGGTGAGGAGGAAGAGAGAGGGGGAGGGAGGGAGCAATCTGCAAAATAACAGGAGTATAGCAAATGATTTCAGGCAACTCTGTCCAAGATCCAGGCCTCTGAGATTTGCTGTCAAGGATAACAAGCCTGACTATTCTGAGAAAGCTGAGAAAAACAAAACCACAGTAACAACAAGAACCACTGCAGTAAAAAAACAGTAGAAAGTAGTTAGTTCAGATCCACTTCATGCATGCTACCAGGTAGAGGTTAGTTCTAACATACCAGATGCTTTCTAAATTTCTCTGTAGAGGGATATAAAGTGTACAAATCCACTTTCCAAAAGACATCTAAAGCACACAAGATATTTGCTTCAGCAACAAGGTTGTCACTGCTTATGATTAAGATGCCAGAAGAGAACAGAAAGGAGACAACTCCTTTGAAACCCTGACAATACGATCAATTCTCCTTGCCATGTGAGAAGAGTCACCCACACACAATCTGGTAGATCTCTATCAGCTGCTAGCTGTTAAATCAGCCCGTAAATTCAGACATGGTGTATTCAAATACTGATCTATGACACATATAACATCCCAAGGAATTTTGCTTGTTTCAATAGTGAGACAGAACAAGCTAGATGGAAAAGAACCACATCTTGTTACTATAGTAACAACAGAAGTCTTAAAAGTTGACTCCATCTGATTCAAGTGTATAGCAAGGATCAGTAGTGGAAAGAAATATATGCAGAACGTACTCTCATGTGCCCTAAAATCCCAGTGCCAAAGACATCTGGCTGTTGCACGGAGCATAAAGATGTCATCAATAGCAAAGGCATGTTTAATAAGTCCATTCTCAAAAAACTCAAAGGGGTTTTTGGATTGAACTGGGCTGAGAGGTGTAAAGGTGCTTCAGAGGAAGAGCCGGAACAGCTGTAGACAAAGAGCATCAATCTGCCACGTCACACACATGCGCCTAATATGAGTGAACTCAAGTACCTCAAGGTACAGAAATTGTGGACTCCCACCATTAGGACATACCCTTTCAAGTACTAACACACACTCCTGGACACCTGTCCCACAGCAAGACCAACTATGCTTGGTATATCCCAAGAAATACTTGTCCGACCTGAGCTTCCAGCCTGCCAGAAAAGATATTCAACAGCTTTCCCAGACAATGTAATGAATTGCTGCACTATCCTTGCCATTGCCATGAGACAGTTGTTCCTTACAGGAAAAATCCGGATTATGCTATAAAGACCATTGTATGCCTTACCTGTTTAATTTATTGAAGATCAAACCACCTATCCTGCACTCTGCTAGTGGTTTTCTTTACAGTAAGCTATGACACCACGTTTTCTATCTCTTGCTCTCCCTGGAGATTTTTTTCAGTCAGTCCACACATTTGTGGAAGTACATACTCTCAGCTTCTGTTTCCTATTCACATAGTGCCAATTTCATCAGCAAATTATTGGCATAAGTAAACAAGTATCAAGAATCTGATAGAAGATACATATATATGTATGTATGTATGAATAATATTTACATATAGGACAACTTCCCATTTTTTTTCTTTACTCTCCACTCGTAATTGCTACAGTGGTTATGCTCTTTTCACAGTACCTGACCTTTTTTCCCCTCAGTCTGCTCACTTTCTCAGTCTTCATCTCTACAATGAGAGCTGGCAAATGTTTCATACTGAAGCCAAAAAAAATAAAACAGACTGCCACAACAGTCATCAAGGTAATCACAATATTTGGCAGTGCAACAAGCAATTGACAAGCCCAAAAAGGGCTAAAATTAAGACAAATACAGCAACAGTCTTGCATTTATGAAATCTAAAGGCCTTGTTTTCACCCTCGTGATTCCTGTAGCACTCTCCTCATTCTTACTCTTCAAACACAGTAATCCAAATAATATCATGCCATAACAGCAAACAAAGCTACAGAGAGCTCTCTTGAACGAACAGAACTATGAAGGCATACAAGGAACATGACTGCTCACATATCTCTACCTACCAAATGTTATATACACAGCCAAAATGGGGAGCTCGGCCTGTTTAGCAGTAGGATGTTGGATGATCTGTTGACAGAGGAAACACCGAGTGAAGAGGTTTATTTTATTTTCTGTGAAGTGTTGAGATAATGCATTATCAAAATTTTCTGGTTCACTGATAAGATAACAGCACATAATCACATTAAGTTTACTCACGCTATGGATAAAGCAACGCACTTTTATTTATTTGCTCGTTATCTGGTTTGACTACATTTCAGTGTCTTCCAAGACAGTGAAGCATGAATAACAAAGTAGTAAATAACAAACAAAATGGATAATCTCACAACCAAATCTACATAAGAAGGGGGCTAGTAAGAAATGAAGGACCACATGCCTATGCTTATAAATGATGGATAAAGCTTTTATTTCACAGAATGAAAACAACACTGATTCTTAATAGGATCAGCATAGGATGTTTTCTTTTATTTTAAAGCCATACCACAGAAGATCTTTCCTTTTGTCTCCTTCTTCTCCCTCTTCCTTGCCTTTCACAGACAGTTGGTCAGAAGCACTCAGAGAACATAAGGATGAGCAGCAGTTATTTCCTGCAGCTGTTCTCCTTTGCTCTACTTCTCAACATCCTTACAAGTAACTTCAGCTGTTAGTTGGATGTGGCGAAAGAGAAGGGTCCAGCCCAATTGGTTCAGCTAGGAGAGGAACAGCTATTGCAGGAATTAACATTCCTGGAAGGCAATTCTTTACTTCACAGAAGGAGATATGTTCACCACAAGCTGCAAACTTGGTACCAGGGACGAGGAAAGCTGTGGTCATTGCCACCAGCAGCATGCCTCTGCTGTTCAATTTCATGTATGGAGAAAAACTACAGAAAAGTCACCTGATGCAAACTTCCCATTATGACTCACATTCTGTTCCCAGACAATCAACCAATTTTGTCTTCCTATCCATTAAAAAAAAAAATCTGTTGCATTAATGTCACAAGAAAAAATACTGTTAAAAATTTGAAAAAATTCAGATGTATTCCCAAGACTTGAGGGAGTGCATCTGCAGAAGGGATTACTGAATTCCAAGCACTGGAGTTCACTGATGCCCAACCTTACTAAGAACTACGTATACCTCATTTGAATAAACTCAAATCAAGTTATATAACAAAGCATTTACTTTTTAAATAACCCCAGCAAAAAAAGATAAACCAGAAAATAAGGTTTTACTCCTACCTATGAAATACCTTTCAGTTTTCTATTACAAATATGACCAAATGTTATTGTCAAATGACATCTGAGTTCATTGGCACTAGTGAGATTTATATTCCCATTGAAAACACCAATATGAAATTCAGAGGTCAGGACCAATATTTGCAGAAGAAAAGAAATGCAGAAACCCTGTACCAGGTTTATTTTGGCTTCAGTTAACATTTTCATAAAACACTAAAAACATCATATTGGCTGTGAAGAACATATAAAAAAAGTCATAAAACTTACACCAGGCAGATTGCTAAGAGTATCTTGAGGCCATCCAGTAATTTGTAGTATAATTTCCTATATTCAGTAGCTTATAGCTTTCAAATGAACAAATGTCCATGGCTGTAGGTTATGGTGGTTATGGTATTCCTCGCATTCAGTCCCTGCATACAGAGACAACAACAAACAAGCAAGCACTGGAAGGTTTTGGACAATACATTAACTTACATCACAGGCAGATCTGATGCTGGGGCAGTTCAGAAGTAATGTTTGCTTTTATCATGCTGGTTGTCCTAAGCTTTGAGAAAGCTTTACCTTACCCTGCCTACTTTTTCAAACTGTGAATTTTCCAGATTCTAAGTTTTCTTTTGAAAACTGTGGGTGCTAAGGGAAGAAACTCCCTTTTAAGAAACGAGCAGTCTCTGTTACGACATGTGGGGCTGGTAGGTGCTAAAAATACAGTCGTTACTACCATAGTAGAAGCTTGCAAACATGCACTCTCCTATTACAGATATTATAATGGATCTCACAGGACCTTATGCTGATGAAGCATGACTGCATGAAAAGAACCAGTACATTACAGAAAAACCTCACCAGACATCCTTCTTCCCAGCCTCTAGCTCAAATAAGTGTATCCATTAGGCTTATTTGCAACTGGCAACTTTCCAATTTATTTGAAACTGGTGTTGGACCTCTCGATGGCAGAAGAAAACACCTTGCCCCCAACAAGAAAGTAGTTTACAACTGAAACTGAATGAGCAAGCGCTCACAGCTTTTGTGTTCAGCCACCAGAGCACATTCAACAATCTATTAACACACAAAATTAATGAGGTACTGCAAAGTTTACAGTCAGCAAAACACTGTGCCTCTGCATAGCCCCCAACAGCATATGTTGGCACTGCTGTTTGTAATACATCCGCTCAGGCACTTGGAGCTCAGCCTAATTAGCTCACTGCAATTGAATCCCAACTTCAGCTTTGATTCAATTGCGATGAAGGTTTTGAAAAAGGCCTATCTAGACAGCCTTACATGTTTGGTTTTTTTTCTTTTTCCTGGAACTAGAAGAGCTAGGGCACAGAAGTGTGCCAGAATTGCCCAGCCAACCATTTGACAGATATAGAAATGTGAATACTGCACTTACTTGTTTTCTTAAAATCATTCATGTACAACTTTTAAAGCTAGAATAATTATTCTCCAAGAGGAAAGCAAACACAAGAGAAGAACTTGAAGTGTTAAGTTGGAAAGATGATTGGAAAAGAGAGGAGAAAGCCTACCTGCAGGAAAGCCTGCCCAAATTGATAACATTTATCACCTCTTGCACAGATTCCACAGAGTTGCTCATCCATCACACACAACTTGGTCTTCAACTGAGCGTTAGCGTTCTGAAGTTTACAGCCTTCAGCTCCCATCAGCTACTCAAAGGCTTGAACATCATCAGTAAAATAGCAAAGGCTCTTTTGTCCCCAGAGTTCCCCTGCCTCATGCAGTTCCAAGCTCCGAGCTTCTGTCAAGTCACAGGTTGGGAAATACAGCACAACAAAAGAGAGAAAAGCTGTATGCTGGCCAACACAAATACTATCTCTATTGCATAAGTCCAAAGAAGCATCTTCATGCAAAATTGTAGCAAAAGAGCTGTATCGTGTCATGCAGCAGCAGGGAAGGAAGGAGGAGAAAAACAGCTAAGTTCCTTCTGCACAATACCTGGACTGAACAAAAATAATTAATGTTATAGCCGTCACTTGGTTCACACAGCATGAAATTATCGTGCTCTGTTCATCTAATAAGATTTAAAATACTATCGAATAAACTTTTCGTCTTCCTTGAAAATATGTGCTGTACATGACTGGACACTTTTGGTAGGATACCAAGTCAAATTCTGGTGTTAATTACACACTTTTTCTGGACTACTTCTTCTCCAGTATCACTGAGGGTACCCAACGTGCGAAGAAACTGATTTCAAAGCCCTGTATCAGAAATCTAGCCAAGACTCAAAAACATCAGTATCTGAATGATTGGCAACACAGCAAATCCTGCAATGGCAACTCCTAACCATGAGCATGCTGTCTTACACATTCAGCCAGCTTTGGTAATGGTCCAGGCAAAAGCTCATCTCCTCTCTGGGAATAGAGAAAGATTTCTTTCCGATTCCTTTTATTTCACACAAAAGGTTGCAAAAAGTTGCAAAGTTGGATTTTGTGATAAGGCAGAAGGAAGCTACATTTGTCACCGTGTTTCCACTTCATTTTGTCCAGACACACTCCGTGAGCAGTAGATCTTGAAGATCTACAAAACCCTATTTTCCAAATAGTCACCACCATGAGCTATGGGTTTCACCAATGCTCAGCAAGTGCCAGTGAGTATCAGTGGGTGCAACTTTTTCCACGTGGAGAAATTCAATGACACCACTTTGTTTCATCCACACTTCCGTGTCAGACACTATTTTGCCAGACTGCCTCTCTGCTCCCATCGGTCACACATCAACAAAATGTATGAATATTGGTGGTAAGGTTCAACCTCTACTGCCATACCATCAACATCCATCTGCCTCTGATGTCATGGGCCAGCATAATAAAATAGGAGGCGTTACTTTTGGAGCAGCCCACATAGCTGCCTGTTTCCCTCATCTTTGAATTCACACTTCTAAGTTGCCATCTCCCTTTATAGACAGGTCTCCCAGATCCCAGCCACCAGCCAGCCCAAGCTTATGTAAACACCTCAGGATTCAAAGAAAATTCAATCACAATCACGGCTGATTAAACCGAACATATACAAAAGCAAAGTAAATTGAAATGGGTACATAAATCAATGCAAAGATAAGATAGAGGACTTATCTTGCATGGCAACATAAGAGAGTTGCAATACATGAACAGACCAATGATCCATCTACTCGTGAGTTTTTTTCACTGATAATGGCCAACACTTCAAAGAGCACAGGAAGTCGACACACAGTACATGTTGCCAGAAGTTATTTGCCATACAGAAGACAAAAGAAAACACCAGAAAGCTCATAACTTAAGTTTCTTCAAACACATTAAGACATGTGATTTAGAACTATTTACAGAAGGTGAAAAGAAACCTATCCCTCTTGGAAATCTAGGACTCGTTCTTTACGGTCATTTCCAACACAGAAACAGAGCCTTCGACGAGTCACTATAAAGACAGAAATTAAGATTCTTTTGCCCCATCACCTCTTCATACAGCCTCAAAACATGACTGGCTAATACTGTAGGACATTTCACCACTCAAAGCCAGTATCTCAAGGCACACAGCTAAGATAAGTGTAATAAGATGCCCTAGCTCCAAAGGTCAATGAGAACAGTGGCACCCACTCATTCCTTCACCTGTGACCAAACCTCACCACGGGTTTGGTGGTTCCAGAAGGACATTTACATATAACCATGCCACAGGGCAAGCTCTGACTCTGATGTACAAAATCCAAGTTCCTAAGCAACCATCAGTTGTGTTTGCAGAAACTATGCATGTAAATTTCCAGCTCTTTATTTGCAGAGGTAGAATTCAGCGTACATATACTATACGCTTTGTGTATTTAAATGAAATTCAATGCAACATTGCTGATGTATCATTTCTGCTAGTATTTCAGTCAGGCCATTTATAGTGGCAAATTAATAGCCCTTTCTCCATTCCTTCTCTCCATAGAAACTATTGCTACAGCTTATAGAAATAGAGTATAAATTAGGTACAATAATCCATTTATTATTCTGCTTGCTCAGGAGTAAATAAAACAACTCATAAGAGACTTTTGCAGAGCTCAATAGATTTAATCAGTGACTTTGATATCTCATTATCCTGGGAAATCAAAAACATTACCAAGAGAGAAAGAACACGCATTTCACCTCTTGGAGAAGAGGTTTTCATATATCGTCAATCTGTGTGATAGTCAGGAGATGTAGCTTTTCTTGCTTAATAAACAGGCTTTAAACAGCCAGAAGCACAGGTCCAGAAGAAGATACTTTGATTATTCTATAGATATCCTTTAAGTACAGAATCCTTTAAGTCTATCCTTTCAGTCTATAACCAAGAACATAGCTACATACCCTACATGGTGCAGATGAGTGCAATAGAGAGAAAATACAGACCACCGTACTCCTATCTTCAGGCAACATCTTGGCCAGAAACCTACCCAGTTTTGGTCTTTATTCACTAGTTTAACATTACTCTGTAACACTGGTCCTGTTCTGCCTTCTTATCCCCTGAACCTTTAAGAGAAACTGAGACCTCTCATGCAATTGAAATCCCCCAGAACAAAGCAGGAGGCAGCCAGCAGAGGGAATGACAAAGAGGGTCTAGGTAAGTGACATCGGTATCTTGAGCTGATTTTGGCAAGGGACTTCTGCACACAAAATTCTAACAAACCAATGCAGAAATCAGGTCCCACATCTCCTCCAGAACAGCTTCCCCGAATCAGATCAACTGTCTGCCTTTCCCGTTAATTTTAATCCCAAGCTCATGCACTGCAGGAATTAAGCAACCAATACTCAACATCTTGCTGGCAGCAGCAGTACTCAAAGAGAGCATTCCTTGGTCTAGCAGAAAGTAAAAGAGTTGGAGGGATATGGACCGAAGACCAGAAACCTGAAACATTATCACAGGTACAGAGTGTGCAGGCTTATCTGCCACAGAAATTAGAAGATGTTGGGATGGTTCAGGCTGGTACAAACTCAATTTCCTCTGCTGGGGGAAATCTGAGTGGAGCTGCCTGAAAACATACAGACCACACTTACAGACTGCCTTGCAAGAAACACATCAGGACAGGAGTACACCCTGTCCCTTTAAAGCCCTAAGACAAGGAACTTCTGCAATGCTTAGTTAAAAAACTCGAGAATATTTGCTATTGCTGTCATTCACCACTGCATCAAAAACAGTTCTACTGGAAAGAGGGAAGCACAGGGGTAATGCTCATAGCATGAGCAGAAGTGTACTGAAGGAGAGGTGGGCAACGGGCTTGCTGTGCATATCCTAATATCCTGACACAGGATTAATCCGTACAGTTAATATGTCTGAGAACAGTTACAATTCAGGCTAGATTCCTACAGAAATAAATAGATCTAATGGACTTCTCCAGGATTTTTTTTCCTAAGATCAGCATTAAGATTTGAAAATTAGGTGAGATACTCAACGTGATTTACTGCCTGCACTTTTTACACACCAGAAAAGTGTCAATACTATGACAGAAGGCTGCTTCAGTCTCCTTTTAGGGATTTTCCTGTTCCTCAAAGCGTTGTATATTGTTCACAATTTGACACTTCATAATTACAGCCGTTAGTTGTTTTGTCATCTAATGGCATTACTATCATCTGAAACAGAGCAGGACCCACAATTATCTCAGCAGCTGTATACAGCCAACTCCCACTGAAATACGCTCTGATTACAGCTGCTTCCTCTCCGCTAAAACAAAGTTGGTACCATTTACCTCACTCCAGAATCCCAAAATGTGGAAAACTGGCATGCAAGCCTCAATTTGCTTAGAAACAAAAGTTACTGTAGAATTTGAGATCTGAATACTTTAAGATCACAGTAAGTAAATTTCAACAGAAGTCTTTATCTTCAGGCTTGAAAAATGCTATCACCTCTAGTTCTTGAAATAAGCACATATGTACGTAGCGCATATAGGTGTGCACATGTATGCAATCAGAGTCATCATTAGGGTCGGAAAAGACTACCAAGACTATCTAATCCATCCATCCACCCATCAATACAGAGACACGAACAGGTCTCCCGCCTCAGCCTGACCTTGTTCCCTACTTTTAAGACCTCTCGAGGGCCACGCAAACCTCCCACGATTATAAAGCACTGATCTCTCAAGGATTCGCTTGCAGAGATCCCCCCAGCAACCGGCAGGAGACGGCCGAGGGTGGGCACAGACCTCTGGTGGCTACACTCAACGTTTCTAACTCGCTCGCAGCTCTAACATCCTCCCAGAATCATCCTCCTTCCTGACTGAAAATAGCAGCGGTGGCACTCGGACCAGAGAGAACTAAAAGTCGGTCCAAAATAGAAAAAGCGATGGAAATTAATTTTACAAGGGCAGAGCGTCCCCTCCGCTCAGCCGCGCTGCTCTCCTTGCAGGAGTACCGTAGCGTCACACACCTACAGCGCGACGGCACTGCGCTGAGCCTGGCAGCAGCCGGGAGAGGACGCCGCTCCCTCAGGGCCAGCCCCGGGCCCCAGACGCAGGTGGGTCGGGCGAGGGGCGGTTACTCACACGGTGAAGTGGTACACGAAGCACTTCCAACCCGTCGGCCGCTCCAAGAAGTTGTACACCCGGCCCTGGATGTTGCTGCGGCTCAGCAGCGGTTTGCGGAGGCTATAGATGGAGACGCGGGGGTCCAGGCTGACCGGGGGCCGCGAGCTTTCCGTGCCCACCACCACCACATCGCTCTTCACGTGTGGCGGCCTTTCTCGCGTCGCTCCGGGACCGCTGCCTGCCGGCGGCCGCCCACCCTGCCCTTCGGGGAGCGGGGTGTAGTGGGCGTTCGGGACGCTCTCGGCCAGCTCCAGCGAGGGGGGCTTCTTGCCGGGCGTCATACTGCCCTTCCTAGGCAGGGAAAGCCGGCCCAGGCTCCGGCTCTTGTGCTCGCCCGGGGGAGAGCTGGAGGACATGGCTGAGGCGGAGGCGTCGGGGCTGCGCTGCCGCACGGTGCCGCCGGCTAGAGCCGGGTGTCCTCCCGCCGCTGCTGGCCCGGCCCCTCGGGGGCGGCTCCCGGCCAGGAAAGGTGAGGGGGAAGCCGAGACGGGGCGGATCGGAGCCTGGCCGTGCCCTGCCCGCAACCCTGGGGCCGCCCGCCCGGAGGCGCTGCTCCCCACACCTGTACGCACACCTGCAGCCAGCAGCGCGCACGCGACCTCTTCTGTGGACGTCCTCTTCTATAGACAGCCAGGGTGCAGCTACCAGCACCCACCACCCAGCAGCTTTTCCTGTCTTCCTGTTCCTGCTGGCTCCCGTGGGGACAAAGTGCTCCAGAAAAGGTTTTGCAGGACTGCGGTCTGTCAGTGGCACGACCCCTGGAGAGACCCCATCGTCTTCGAATTTGAAATGCCAGAGCCTTCAGGGCTCCTTTGCTCAGATGTTAAGCACTGGGGAGGAGAGCTCTGAACCAGCCTGGGTTCTGCCAGGCTGGGTGCTGCTTTTAATAGGAGTAAAAAGAACAGACTTGATATGGGTTTATATGTTTGACCCTGGCACAAGTTGCCCTGAGAGGTGGCGGATGCCCCATCCCTGGAAATGTTCAAGGTGAGGCTAGACGGAGCTCTGAGCACCCGATTTCGTGTCCCTGTTTACTGCAGGGGAGCTGGACTAGTGGCTTTTAAGGGTCCCTTCCAGCTCAAACAATTCTGTGAATAAGGGTTTGGCCATCAGGCTTGCAGTCTTAGATACTACAGTAATAGAGGGGAGCAAATAGCTGAGTAATTGGCAGGCTGCAGAACAATAAGCATAGCTCCATGGGATTGCATTGCCTGCCAGCTGAGTCCCTCACCAGCACTTGTGTGGAAGGTTGCACATGCTTGGTAATAAATACCAGGTATTTTCAATAACTTTCCTGTGTATTGGAGTGAGTTATGAGTTGCTTAACTGCCGTGTGAGTGAATGTATCATGTTAATAAAAGCCTTTGCAAAGACGTTTAGTTAATGTATTTTTTTCCCCAGAGCTAAAGAGAATCTTCCTCTTTTGATCTGGATTGCTGCTGGGTTTTGTTTTGGTTTGTTTGTTTGGTTGGTTTGGTTTCTCTTTTGGATTTGCTGGGGATTTTTTCTATCCCAGAATAGAACAGAACTAGTAAGAGCTGTGTTGGGTTCATGGTTGATGCTGGTACGGGGACAAGAATGTTGCAGGAAGATAAGGTGCTAAATAAAGTTAAACACAAATAACCCTGCTAATTGCAGTTCCATTCAAATGTCAAGCTGTACGTATGGTAGTTGAACTGGGCAAGTTCCTTTGCTAGTGTAAATAAGTGAGACTGTAGGCTCTTGTAAAGTACTCATTTATAGACGTGAAGAATCTGAACCCCCTATTAGAAATTCAAAAACAAAGGCTAGCAGAATTTGCAAAATTTGTCTTGAGACCAATAAAAAAGTTTTCTTCCTCCATCAAAAGAAAGTAAGAATAAAAACAGCATGACAGAGGAAACTTTTCCTGCATCTGGTCAAAACAGAGCCAAGTTACATCTGACTGGGCTTTCTCTGGCCTGGGGAATTGTGAAGTCAGGTATGCATCAAGTATTATGGAAAGGAAGTACTACATAGAAATCACGTAGGGAAAATCTACTCATTTGTAGCCTGTGACTGCCTCTCCCACATCCAGCGATGCACAGCTTTTTAGTATCTGTAATGCCTGAGCAGGAGGATGAACCTCCAAGGTCAGGAATGATTCCTGTCCTTGAACCTTGGCCATGGGATTTAGGGAGCCGAGCCCAGCCCAACAGGTGCCCTTGAATAAGGACTTTTCCATTTCTTGCATGCATTTTTGTCCATTTCTACAGTCTGACATCCATCTAGAAGAAACGTTTGTGCTTTCACTCAGGAACAAATCAAAGATCGTATCGGTAGTTCAGAACACCCTGTCTGTACCAACCACAGAAGAAACCCATGTGCTGTGATGCACACAGTGAGTTTGCCTAGCATGGATTGCAGTATATTTAGCATTCAGAAGAAACATGTGAATCTTGTTTAGTCATTTGCTTAGAAGATATTAGAAGACAGTCACAAACCAGTTACTGTTGCTGGCAGTAAGCTGGAAAAAAACGAAAAAAAGACTAATGGAAGAAAACGTCATTGCTACCCTTGAAGGCTGACTGTTTGAGGACTAGCCTGATAAAGTCTTGATATTAAAGTTAACAAATGCATTTCTTTATGTAAGCGTTCCACTTTAAAGACTGATATTTTGTCTGGATTATCCAAGGCCTTTATTGTAGAGCTAGGAACAAAAACAGCTCACAGAGTTTGGCAAGACAAGAGGCTGTGTTTAAGTAGATTTTGCTGTTCTTTGAAAAGTGCTTTCAAAATCTTTTAAAATGTTGTGGCATGATATCGTTATTAATTTGTTGACTGACAAGAGAAGAGAAAATCCAATAGATCTGAAGATAGGAATAATGATTTTTTTTGTAACATACAATTTTCTTTTAAAAGGAAATGCAGAGAAGCATAGTGCACTTAAATAAGAAAATTATCAACAAAATTTTATCCTCTGTTGCATGAGAAACTTCCAAACAAAGTTTACTTCACTAATTTTCTAACTGCAAAACATGAAAATGCCCATTGCCCACTCTTTTCTTTTTCTAAATACTTTTACAGTGTTTTAGTTTGGACTTCTAGAGTTGATTTAATTTACCAAATAAAGGGAGAAATAAAGAAATAAAGGGAGGTTTGAAATGAAACTTTTGAAAATGAGTGTGTAGGCAATAGCTAAGCGCCTTTTCCTCGGTGTCAGGGAATCCATAAAACCCAGCTTTTTTTTCAACACGTTAATGATGGATGGTGACGTTGATCTGTCCACGTTGAAAATAGGTTTTAGATGATTCCTAGCTAGTTCATTTTACTGAGTGATAAAATGCCTGTCTGGCAATCCTGAAATCAATGGCATGCTCAAATACAAGTGTCAAATAGATGATTAAAGTGTGGTAAGGTTCTAGGGAATAATTAATTTTGTTACATATGAACAAAGCTGTATTATAATTTGCAACGTTTTTAAGATAAGTTCCTTCATGCGGTAATGGCACTTCTTGTTCTTCTCCCTCAGCGAGTGTCCACGTCTTGATATTCGCCATGTTCATTATGTGAAATGACAGAATTACTTCAGTGGAAGGATGGGGAAAAAAATATCCAGAAAGTATATGAGGTACACATGGAAGAGCTAAGAATGGAAAGAGGCGGTAGACGAGTGCTAAAATAGCAAGATAGCAAAGGCTTTGATAGTGAAGGGACTAGGAAAGTATGCTGGTTAAGGAGGATATGGGTTTTAAATATTAAGGTGGAATTGCTACACTGAAATATGTCTTAGAACAATAACAAAGTAGTCTACTGTATTTATAAAACTCTAGGAAGATCAATAGCAATCACGATATTCACTATATCACAGTTTGCAAGTACTGTTTTAAATAGAGGGATTGGAACTAGATGATCTTAAAGGTCCCTTCCAACTCAAATCATTCTGTGATTCTATGCCAATTTTGCTTTCAGGAATGAGACCTCGTGAGTCACTGATGTACGATGGCTCACCGGTGTATTGATGACAGAGTTCCTGATTCTAACAACTAAATGAGAATCTGTCTAGTGAGGCATTTCTGAAAACACACCAATGGGCTACAGTAGCTCAGTATCATTTGTACCAAGCCTTAGCTGTTATTTCTGTTATACTCTACTAAATTTATGTCCACTACTACCCGTGCATGGTTAGTTATGCTCATTGTGTGCTCTCTCTTCCCTTTGTGCCTGCCATCATACTGTGTAAAAGAATATTGTAAAATCACTGCTGTATGTTTACGAGGCAAGGATAATGCAGCTAGTAATAAAGAGACACCTTGATCTTTTATGTGATTACTTCTCTGTGGAAGTTCAAACTCAAACAATAAGCATCTGAGTGTTGTCTGTATTCTAAAAGCCTTCAACACTTGGTTGCAATTACAATTTGCACCAGGTTCTCCAGTGACACGGAAATCATCTTGCTGACCGTTGCATTACTTTGGGGGATGGTTTGGTTTTAAACACAAAGTTCCTCATTCGTGCCCAGGTAGAGCATGGGAGTTGCATTCTGTTTCTTCCAGTTATTAAGCATTCAGTAGATTGTTTTAAAAACCACAGCTAATGATGCAGGTCAAACACAACTCAGTACTGAACTGAGAATGGAGTCCTAGGTTAAGTACTTCCATATGGCAATGACTGTATTTTGAAACATTCTCTATGTTAATTTAAAAAGTCTGCTCTAGAGGCATGCCTTACTTAAAAACACTCATGTCAAGAGCTGCAAAACACAAACATCTAGATCTCTGACAGAAGGAAAAGCTTGAAAACATAGTAACGTGAACAAGTGAACATGATCTTATGATCATAGAATGGCCTGGAATGAAAATGATCACAATGCTCATCCAGTTCCAACCCCCTGCTCTGTTCAGGGTCGCCAACCAGCAGACCAGACTGCCCAGAGCCACATCCAGCCTGGCCTTGAATGCCTCCAGGGATGGGGCATCCACAGCCTCCTTGGGCAACCTGTTCCAGTGCCTCAGCACTCTCTGTGTGAAAAACTTTCTCCCAATATCTAACCTAAACCTCCCCTGTCTCAGTTTAAAATCATGTTTACTTCATTTCTGAGAACTTGGGAAAACCATAGCTCAGCCATAAGTTTTCATTCATTCAACAGATGATAATTAAGAACAATTTTCAGTGTACCTATACATACCTTTCTTTGGACACCTTAGCAACCTTATTTCCCATCATTTAAATTGATTGTGATCAATACTTTAGGCTTTAAATCGAAGCAAAGTTTTTCAAGTACGCATTCATACTTACATGTGCATACAGCAGATGTTTCCTGATGAAAGGCATTACTTGTCAAACAACTTTGATAGAATGTCAGTAGAAGCTCCAGATCCAAATGGCAAAAATAATCTGAAACTGCAGGATGCCCCCAAAACCTAAGTGTTAAGATTAAAGCACAATCAAGTGCAATAATGGTTTTATCCTTCTCCACTAGTGCCTTGTGGTCACCTTGCTGTACGGTTAGTAAGTTCACTTTTTCCTTCAAGTGAATTTATTCCAGCTTCCTTGAAAAGGAAGATCCACAGTTAGTGTGTCATAGCTCTAGCTGCAATGCAAGCAGCCTGCAAGCAGCTCTGATTCAACTAAAACAGCAGGCACCACTGAAAAGCACTGGGTAAAGAGTGCCTAGGGAAGGTGACATCTTCATCAATCAGTTGAAAAGCACCACAATACAGTCCTGGTAATTGAGTGATACATAGAAAGAAGCAGATGTTCATCTTTAAGCATTAGCAACTTAGCTGATGGGCAAACCATGTCCCAGATCACACTCTTCCCAAAATCATTTCATAAAATTTGTACAGTGTAGCCTGTCTCTTTTGAAATACTGAAATGGTCTCAGTGGCAAATTCACTATTTACATACAGAACAGGACTTGGAAAGAAAAAACAAAACCACACCTTCTTCCCCTTGGTACAAATAAGCAAAGTAGGAAAACCTAAAAAAAACCCTCAAAATTGAAAAGTTAGTCAGCCATACATCAGAATCCACATTAATGAACGATATCATAAAAAAGACTAGCTGCCAAAAAAGACACTTTAGAAAGTGTTTTTGCAGCCTGCTGTTGTACCAGTCTCCAAACAAATGTGACAGACAGAAAACAGCAGATAATTTTCTACTCAGCAAGTTTAATCTGGCTTTTAATTCTCCCTCCTTCCCTCTTTGGTGCTGGGTTATTTTTAACTGTGAGTGCAGCAAGTTTAGGAATCTGATCACTAGAGACAAGTAACACAGCAGATAGTAGCACACACCAGATACTTGGAGTCTGGAGACCATCTAGTCCTGCAGTTGGCAATCCTGATGAACATTATCTGTTTGAATGCTATCTTACTGCATGGTTATGTCTAGTTTATTACCTCCATTTACATTGCTTCATAGTTTTCTTTTGTTTTTGTTAAAGCACATCAGGGCTGTTCTGGGAAAGAATGTTACTGTCTACCAGAGTTCAAGCTTTCCTAAAACAGTTTCAAGAAAGAATCTGAGCATATGTTTACAGTGATGGCACACAGCCCCTTTCTTTTTTTTTCATGTATTCAGTCATTCACATGTTTAAATGCTCAACTGGCCTACATCACTTTTGTGTTTACTGGTACCCCTTCATCACTTTTTTCTTGCTCTCAATCTACTTGAAATCTTCAATAAAAACAGCTTTGGCAGGAAAAATAAAACTTGTAAGTTTTGTCAAAGCCTATAAAAAGGGGATACCTTGAGGACATCTCAGTTATGATTCCTGAGGGCTGGACACTTGTTTCCATATGTGCATATATTCTTTTTCTCCCTCCAGTCCGCTTCAGCAGTTGCCCTTGATGTCCCATTCTCCTAAATCTATATGCGGTTAATTATTCAGCAAGTTTCATAATTGAAAAAGGATTCTTCTGAGAATCATTGCAAAAGAGAAAACTAAAGATGTACACCAAACGCTGCAACATTTGTTTTCCTCACTAAGGTACACGGGGTATGTTATCATTCCAGAAGCATGTGAGACCAGCAGGAATCTGATTACTCACATGATGTTCTACAGGATGCAGCATGCATATTCCTACATGCACAGAGGTATATGAGGTCAAAGTGACTAATGGCATTACTCTAATGAAGAAATCCTTACGTCATCGATCTTGCGTCACAAGAAAATTCTCCTCCTTGGACTGGTCATAAACCTTCCCTTTACTAGATGAAAAAGGACTATCAGGAACAAGTAACGCTGCTTTTCTAATTAGCTCCAAGTAAATTAGCTGAATTTTTGAAGTTCTGGAACCCCTACAAAATCCTAACTTCATAGAGTCTTATGGGGGAACCTCTGTTCAATAATAGTGTTCTAATATTTCAGGCAATTTCACTTTTAGCAGCTGAAACAAGTAAAGATCTAAATCTCTTCCTGATCAAGGAACGCTTCCTGCTTGCAAACATTTTAACCTTTAACATGTAACGTTCTATTTCATACGTATGGAATGACGGGGGATGTATAATCATTATTCAGCATAGCCCACTTGGCAGCCCACTTTTGACGTCAGCAGTCATCCAACTTCCAGCTAAGCACAGCCGTGATTGATTAATTGCAGGCAGTTCTCTCGATAACTTAGTGGAAGGCTATACACATACAATGTGAGGATTGTAATGCTACTTCTATTGCAGAAGCTTTTCCAAACAGTAATTCACCAAGCAGCTTTCAAATGTCTCAAACAAAGAAACATGGAAGAATAACGCACAAGTTCCCAGCAATCTCACCACTCCCACAGCTACACCTCAGCATGTAACCTTTCCATGCAAATGAAATTGAAACTATAAAACTCAGTGGATAGGCCACCGGAAACCTATGCAACAGTCAATTCTGCCAAACTGGAATTTCAGGTTGCTTTAATCTTGTAAAATAAAATATTTTGTTTCTCTAGCACCATTTTAACATGCTAAACAATGCAGCGTAACATAATACAAGGCCTTGCAAAAGTTCTCTTGACCTTTTCCACAGTTGTGATTTCATGCCAAATTCTAGTGCCATCCTTGACCTTTTGTAATTGGGCTAATTGCAGTTATTGTATTTGGGTCATCATTTTCAGTGTCTGGGGAGCACAGCTGCTTATATTAACACTATTTCACACAGAAAGATAAAGCACAGCTTGCTGCATTTGTGCTCCGTGGAGCCCCAAATTCTATATGTGAAGTCCACCACAAATTCTTATAAACTCTGCAGAAATATAAAGGGGAACGTAAGAGTACCCTTATCATCTCCCTGATAGATTGGTAATTACAGGTTTACTGATTCAAGAAGTGGTGTGTAGCTACTTTTTAGTAAGCATATGCAGGCATGCTGAGGCACTGGCATTTCTGAAACAGGCTATTAAGCTGCTATTAAATTTAAAGGAGTTGAGAACTATGCTGAGAGACTATGCATTTATTGTTTCCAGGATACCTGTCATGCTTCCAAATCATAGCTCTGAAAAGTGCATAACTACATGGTGCTTTGCACCCCCATAAGAGCGCAAAGCATAACTTCACTGCTAAGTAGCAAGCCTTTTGAAAGCAGACAACCTCATTTTTTAAAAACAGCTGGTTTTTAAATGTTGCACATTTGTTTGCATATTCTATTCCTGGAGGTCCCCCTAGT
Organism: Tympanuchus pallidicinctus; assembly: GCF_026119805.1. Lineage (NCBI taxonomy): Eukaryota > Metazoa > Chordata > Aves > Galliformes > Phasianidae > Tympanuchus > Tympanuchus pallidicinctus. Next base: position 12,905,613 of record NW_026294747.1, read on the forward strand.
GGCTAAAGCTATCTATCTATGTGTCTCTGGTCTTGCTTAAGGAAGCAATTTCAGTTGGAAGGAAGCAGTTAAAAAACTGCTACTGCCAACAAGCTTACTCAACTTTACCATTATTCCTACTAACCTTTTCCTTTTCTTTTACAGGCCCGTTGTAACACAAGAAGAAGTATTACTCTAAGATCAGAATGTCCTTTGACACAGTCAGTCTTCTACTTGAGCACCTGCCCAGTTCAGGTACGACAGTCGCTTGAAGAACCTGACCTGCAAACTTGTTTTAGGGGTACGTACATTTTTAAGGTAAAGTTGAGACAGTCTCGTAGATTAAGCCTGCATTTAAAAGTCAGCATTTTTTAGAGCCTCAACAAAATTATTCACGGGCCGAAGAAAAAAGGCCAAAGTTTGAGGACAGAGAAATATAAATTTTTATATTCCAGATTCCTATGCAACTCTCAGGCAATCTCCGTGCACAGTATAGGCTAGAATGTATTATGGTAGTTAAAATGCTGTGAAATATAAGTAGAAGTGTAGATCTACAAGAATATAGTTGTGCAAAGATGGCATCTCAAACAGTTGCTTTGCACTGCTATATGCCAATCTCTCCTGTCGTGCAACAGCAAGATCTAGAGCTGCTCATCTCAAGATCCCAGAAGCATCTTCAAAGCCTAATATCTGGTTGTTCTTGTTTTTTTACCCATGTCTGGTAAAGGAATACTGTCCATGTCTCCCCGTTTTTTGCTCGGAGAAGCTTCTAGCTTCTTTTTATAGTTCTCCCTCTTCCATCTGAGAAGACCTTTACTTACTGTACCACTGTTTCCATTTCCAGCTGCACCCATTTTATCTTGTCAGAAACGTGTGCCTGTTTCTACTGCAGAGCTAGCTGGTCCTCAACAGAACAAATTGTCTTATTACAATCACATTAGCAAAAAACGCTGCTGCTGCTGCTGCCATTTAGGTGCTACATGTGCTCTCACAACCCAAAAAGCCAAATGTATCCTGGCCAGCAGGGCAAAGGAGGTTACTGATCCTTCCCCTTTACCCTGTGCTGCTGGGGCCTCACATGCAGTACAGCGTCCAGATGTGGAGTCTTCAGTATGTAGGAGATACACAGATCTGTTGGGGCATGCCCAGAGGGGGGTCACAAAAATGGTCCAAAGGATGGAACACCTCTCCTATGAGGACAGGCTGAGAGAGCTGGGGTTGTTCAGTATGGAGAACAGAAGGCTCTGGAGAGATCTGAGAGCATCCTTTAAATGAAGTAGCATAAGGAAATAATCCTACTATTTCTGAACACAAGTGCTCTAATACTCTATAGACTAGGTGATTCAGTGACTTATCTTGGTGCAACAAAAACTAAAACACTGCTTGTTTATTTATCTGATATAAACTGAGTTGAAGTATGGTAATTTGATGCAGCTGGGGATCTGACACTAACAATTTTTAAGTACTGACTTACAGTTTTTCAAAATAAAGCATTATCAATATACAGCCTTTTCAGTACAAAGAGACCCTCTGTTCAATTTTTGTATTGTGCCACAGATAATGCATAACAACAATTACTCTTCTTACACTGCTGGTAAACTTATCCTCTCTCCCTTTAATAATCTAATAAGCCAGCAATAATCATAGTAGCTTGATGGAAAGACCTGGACTATGTCAACCATCAATTTATCAGTACAATGTAACCTTAACATAAAATACCAGGACCAGGAAAAACTCTGAACTAATTTACAGAAATACCATTACAAAATCAAAAGAGCAACTGCAAATACTTCATAGAGGTTCTCTCCTTTCAGTGATAAGAACCATCAGTGCAAGAGCAAAAAATAAACAGAAACTGAACTTTAACTTGATATATTGCCCAGATTTGCAGTCTAATAGGATATTATCAAAGATAACAATATTCCTATAAGCATGCTGAGCTTAAGGAAGTATTTTCTGTCCTGCGTCAAAGAGGAAAGTTGTTGTCTAACTCTGAGCTTGACTGACCAAGGGTTCATCCCTCAGTTCTCCCACAGACTTCCTGTGTGGCCTCTGATGTGTCACTGCTCTTATTTGTACCTGAGATTCCTCACTTGTAAATGGGATAATAGCACTGTCCTCCTCTGTGGTTGTGATGATAAATGCTATTGCACCTTAAGCACCCAGATTTGCAGGGGGAGAGGAGAAACAGATTAATCAGTACGAAGGTGGGGATGCTCTGGAACACCATAGAATGTTGTGGTATATAGACAGAAAAACATTAGGATTTTAAATCGAGACTTCATGTTGTTTTGAATGGAAACATAGACTTTAATGAATGCTTTAACTGCTAAGAATGCCATACAGAGACACTTCCCCTTACCTGCAGTTGCTCTTGCCGTGAAACTCCACCAAGTGCACAAGCAAAGAAATGGACATGACCTGACTTATCAGCCATGTAGCAACTGACTTACTGTCTTTGATAAAACTGAGCTGTTAAGTCACAGGCAAACCACTGTGCACAGAAAAAAAATAAACATGACCTTTCACCACACCAGCAGCTGAGAGTAAGAATCAGAGGAAGAGAAATAGGGTATTCTGTTGAGGAGCCATCAAATGCCAGGTTAGGAAGCAATTGAGCTCAGTGAACATTTAATCAGCAGTTTTACCTCTGAAAACTAAGAACTGCAGGTAATAAGTCATTCCACATACAAAGGCAGAACAAGCAAGTCAGTTAAGGGCAGAATAAATGCTGTCCCAAATTTTCAGTATAAAAAGCACATTCAGAAGCTTATAGAAATTTCTGTCTCAGACTTTTTAAGAGAGTGGCATAATGGAATTTTACATAATTATCTTCCTAGAAATATAGGCATGTTTGTAGGCATGTTTAAGAAACAAAGATAGGCAGTCAAAAGTATTTCTCTACAAAGGAAATTTTAAAGCAATCCAGAACAATTACACAGGTCACCACCAAGGAAATAAAATCTGCTGTTTTCTTGAACAGACAGAATTTAGATTTCTGACAGCCTTTACGTCATTTTATATTCTAATCAAACCAAAAGGAAAGTCAGGGATACATTTTCTAAAAGCCTTAGAAAACAAAGCACAAAGGAATCCAGACTTGCAGAAGAAAGGTGAATTTAAAGTCTATGAAGATAGCAGATTGCTTGCAGGACAAGGAATATTTATCACGTGGATCAACATGCTGAAATAGCCAAAATCCCAGCACAAAGAAAAGTAGAACCGAGAACACTTATTTTGATAGTGAAGGACAGGAAAACCTTTCAACAAATGTGTGACTGATCATGAAAAGGTTGAAAAGCTGAAGTATAATTTTGGGTTGTCCAAAGAAGCTTGTCTTCACAGCAGTCAGCTGGGTTTCCATGATTTACACCAAGCTGCATATCCAGCAAACCCCTCAGGCAAGTTACCTAAGCAAGCACAGTGATGCAACGTCGATACTCTCAATATAGAATAATTCCCTTTAATGAATACATTATTAAGGCTGATGTGCTGCGCACCAGAATTTGAATTTATCTTTGAAGATAAATGAACAGTTTTTGTTTGGAAATCCAAATCACTAAGAGAGCACTCAGACTGCTCTGGGAAGTTTAATACAGATTTCTTGTAGCTTGGAAAAGCAGATGTTAGGCATGTGGCTCTTTTCAAGGAGAACGAAGAGTTAGTTACTGGTGCAGTTACCCAAAGTCTGTCTTACTGCATAATTTGAAAAGTTGGTTTAGAAAATACATTCACATCAAAAGTCTATTCCAGCTAATCATCTCTTTCTGATAACTCTAAGTCCCTTTAATGCCATAGAGAAATATTTACTATTTGCATTTTTGTGCTTAACGGGGCTCATTTTCATATCAGAGATGTTATCGCTATGCACTGGCAATGTTTACTTTTGTTGTCATAAGTCTGGGTGGACGGGTGTGCCAGGTAGTATGTTAATATCTTCCTCCTCCCAAACAGGGAAAGGGAGCAGCATCAAAAAACATTGGTGACAACAGTCACTTCAATGCGACTTCAGCATTACAGATGGGAAGTCATGCCTGCTGCAAAGGACAGCCAGCAGGTAGGGTCACTAGCTATACTACAGTGCCTATATACATTTATCTAAGAGTTGTGTGCATTGCTAGCATTTATGCCTATCCTTCAGAGTAATTCTGTCTCCCTGGGAGAGAAAGGCAAATTCTGTCCTCTTAAAGTTTTAAAGGGGAAGCTCGTGAATTAGCCAGAAAGAAAACATTACTCAATCTGTATTTTCTTTCCTCTTCAGCACCTGTGAGCAATCAACAGTGATATAAAATAGCCATTCTGTTCTTCTATCCTTCTGAATATGAAGTATGTGCAAAACTATCAGATTTTTTATATCTGGAATTTCACAAACTTGTTGTTGCTCTTCATCCACGTTATAGATAACTTCCCATCAGTTGTTTTACTGTTCAGTACTTTGGTTTTGTTACACAAGTGGTACCTCGCTTGCAATATTTGTTGTTCTGCAATTAGACCTCAACAATGTTCTACTATTTTGTACCCTACACCGTTTAGACAACATATTAGCTTTCTAGCACTATACACTTCTGCTGCACAGGATTCTTCTACCAGATCCTTCTTTGAGCTTACGGCATGACCATATGCCTAATAGAACTGCACACTATGCTGCTTGGTTCTCATTTTGCATTCAGAACAGATTTGGCTGTCTGAACATCAGTTGCCACAGTCAAGGTAGAAAAAGCCCTCTGTACTTGAAGGTTTCTGATGAAAGTCATTTAACTCCATTCAGACAGGATCACAGGGAACACAGGAATGTTGACAGGCCAGAGTTGGTTAATTTTACTCTTTATTAACTCTTCATTTGGGAAAGCATGTTCCCCCAGTAAGTTAAAAAAAATAAATTAATAAATGAAAGTCATCCTCACCTTTGGCAAATTTGAACTTCATGGAATAGGTCCATTTTAACAGATCTAGGAATCTCAGAAAGTTTGGCAATTGATGATGAATAGAATAGCATAACCAAGAGGCACACATGGTTTAATGATTTTGTTTGCTAGTTTGACAGGGAATGTAAGTAGGCCTTGATGAAATACAAAGAAAATCACTATCTGCTGTCTAAGAGAAGAAGCCTATAGTTGCACATAGCTCATTTACAGCTATTTGAGTAAAATTCATCTATGATTTACAAATTGGTTCAGTCACCTACAGAGCAAACTTATAAAGAGAAGAGGACAAGTTTTTTCTTTTGTTTTTTTTTGTGGTGTGCTGTTTTTCTTTAATTTGTTTTTAAATAACAATTATTCTTTTTCCCTGGAGTGGAGGCATTGAAGGCCAGGCTGGATGTGGCTCTGGCAGCCTGGTCTGGTGGTTGGCAACCCTGCACATAACAGGGGGGTTGAAACTAGATGATTATTTTGGTCTTTTTCAACCCAGGCCATTCTATGACTCTATGATACTATGAAGTTTCATCTTAATAAAACAGACATTGAAAGCAGAAGAAAAAAAGAACAAGGCAATGCTTCGAATGTTTATAAACACCAAGGGAAGGGAAGCATCTGTTATTCTATTTCTCGACTACACTATGTGCTTCTGTCAAGCACAGAATTCACTGTAATTGAAGATTCACATCTTTCTTATTACTGAATATTGCTGTGAGTACATTTCCCAGCAGAACTGTTACAGACATGGGGAAAGCATATGCATATGGGGAAGGAATGAGGGCTTTTCATACAGAACATGTTTGATAGAGTTGGAATCGCTGTGCCTACCAGCACACACCTCTTGCCTATCTGAAGGATTGTTATCAAGTATCCCAAATACAAGGTCTCTTTCTCCTATACACTGAAGCCATCCTTAACAATCCAGGTCGACTATTTTCATCTACCTTCAGACATTTGCTTCTGTGCTTGAAGTTAAATAACCTCAGTTTTACCCATACCAGTTTTGCACACTGCACCAAATTCAAAACGTTAAAGGAAATTTTGCCTCCAGTTTTGTTGTATTTAAAACAGAATAAATTCTGCTCCTAAGCCTTGAGATTCTCACAGTACACCTTGCATACGGTTTATGCAAAAGAGATTGTTTTGAATACACTCCCCTTTGGGGCTTACAGAATTTGCCTGAAAGCAGAGAACAAACTCTTCTAAATAAGAGACAAAAGCAGTCCCACAAGGAAACAAGATGAAAATTAATTTTAGTATGACTTCTTTTCCACCCGATAATAACTGCACTTTTCAAAACTGAATAAATGGCTGCAGACATGAAATTACACAGATACAGTGTACACATGACAATCATGAAATGAGGCAAAGATTATTCCAACACAGTTGTAAAGTGGAGTTTGTAGAAGACTAGCTGAAAGGCTGACTTTGTGGCTCAGGTGTTGGCGTTGAGAGAAAGAGGTCTGTGAATTTTTGTAAATTCTGCTAGTTCAGTGTACTGAAGATGTAAGGAATGAAAAGCAGCTGTTGATGTGAGCAAAGCCACAGTAGACAGCAAGCCTTTCCGGTTCCCGGGTGGTGACCCTTTTATTTTGTAGTCCTTCTGCTTTCAATAGTACAGTAGTGTTGTTAGCTCTCAATAGTAGCCCTTTGTCATGTGTTCAAGTACAAGCCAGCTTCAGCTAAGTTTTACAGACATTGTTATGCCTGACTTATCTGAATATTGCCCTTCCGGATGCATTTGTTTTGAATTGGATACGTTCTCATATTCTTACAGTTTCTGCCAGCATTAACTATGGCTGTGGTTTCACAATACATGTTTTCAGGAGCCTGCATGTCATGTTGTATTCCACATTAGTGAATGGATTTTGCAGAAAAACGACCTGGTAAAAATGAATTCTTTTTGAGTGAGCCCTGCCCACACAAAGAGCTGCTGGCACAGCTTCAAAGTGGTGTGCCATGCTGTGGGAACAGTGCAATGAAGGGCCAGGAGGATGTGAAGCCATATACAATGTACTATGTAAGGACAACCCATTGCTTTATTTTAACTGAGCAGTACTGATGTGTGTTCTTTCTAATCAACTCCATCTGATCCTTCCCTTATTTATTTCCCCGATGTCTTCATTTCCCTTTTATTACCTCTCCACCCTCTCAGGTTGGTCCCCAGGATAAATCCACTTCTATGAAATTCACTGGCTGAATGCACCTGCATGCAAACTCCTGCAAACTCACTAAGAGTACATTATTCAAATAGCCTCTGGTGCTCTTCGCTGTGTTAAGTATATAAAGAGAGAAACAGAAAGGACAAAACACCTGTATTTGCATTTGCATTTTGCACATTCATTTGTTAAAAGGCTTGGTACTAACCCTGCCCAAAGCACAAGTCACATTCCAAGAAACAAGAAACCAATGAGAAAACTCGTGCAAATATTTGATTTGCCTCACATCCTTGTGTTTTGGTAGTTACAAGAAGGAATAGGCTTGAGAGGTATACTCTCGCAGATGTTACTGAACCCACATAAGCATTGTTTTAACAAGGCTGCCCTCCCAAATCTCTCTCCATAGTTTGATTCTGTTGATTTTTAAAATATTTTTTTCTTCCTGAGATATTTTCTTCTGATTAACAATGTACATGTGCAATAAGGAATAGTTAGGAGTTATAACACTCTTTATGCAACTGACTTTCAAGTAAGGAAACTAACACCGATCTTTCTGAAACCTCCTAATGGAGCCAGTTCATATAAATATATCTGAAAAACCAACCTAAACTCACATTTTACTAGGCCACTTCTGTACTTCACTTCTTCACATGATTTTAAGTTCCTTGCTTCTGTTGTTACCTCTGGTCTGGTCCTGTGTCTAAGAGCTCAAAATCTACAACTAATGAACTGATTGCAAAGTTGCTGTCAACCCCCACTACTGGCTCTTTATCTCTGTTCTAGCCAAAACTATGGAGAAACTTGTTGATTATTTTCTGTGTGTGTGGCCCATCTACTGGACAGCTGGTCACAGTTTTTGCTGGTATATTTCACAGAATGGTTGGAATGAACCACTGGAGGTTGTCTGGCCCAGCTCCAGTGCACAAGAAGGACCATTCCTAGGTCTTAACGATTTAGCAATTCTTTGGCAATAATTGTAGATGATTCTATTTTATAGGCTGTGATTCAGAAACACTTCCTGCATTGTTACCAGAATTTGAAGGGCTAATTCCCAGGAAACATTTTCTAAAGCTGTAATGTAAATATAAGCTAGCTAATATGTATATGCATGTACACAAAAAAGTCTCTCACATATACATGCATTCATTTTCCCTAAAAAATCCTCTAAAAAGATCTCAGACTTTATATACTTACATTTATTATCTATTTTTTTCCTCTGATATTCAATTGATGTCTTCTCCAGCATCCCCATCTCCACTGCACTCACCCTCGATTTCTACTTTGTTCAGCATATTTATTATGTTTCGGTTCAAAATAGAAATATGGCTACCACTGGAAACAAATAATTGTATTAATATTCTTCTGGCCTTGACCCAGTAAGCTCACTGATGCAATTTTTCCTTGAGTGAATACTTGCACTGAAGTCAATAGGAACATCTCAGTTATTAAAGTTACATAAGCATAAATACATCTCGATGATCAGACCTGCAGTTACATGTGCAGCTCTTAGAGTTGCAGTGACATGCAGGTTAAGGTTAAGTTCTTTGAGATATGAAATAGAGATATCTCAGTTAAGGACTGTGGCTTTACTAGCTCCAGAACCACTGGCAGAACTCTTTTCATCCTTTCCAAATAAATGTTTCTGTAAATATAGCAACTATCCTTGGACAGCCATGTTACCATTCTTCCCTTCAGCCTCACTTGCAATCCTAGCTACAGTTGTACAAACAACACATCGTTCCCATAAACTTTTTGCAGTGGTAGGCTGTTACACTTTCCCTATTTCTCCACTATAGTCTCCTATACAGTATCCTATTGGTCACACAACTCTAACTTGCTCAAACTTTCTCTTTTTTTTTTTTTCCCCATCTCCATCTATCCTTGTTGTTCGTGCTGAAACCTTTTCCAGTTAGTCCATAATACTCTTGAAACCTAGCACCCCAAACCACACAGAATATTGCAGTTGAAGCTGTCATGATGCACCATTGAGCGACTTCACGTTTCTCACAGGCCCTCTTGCTGATATTGTTCTATATGACATTTCTCCCTCTTGCAAGAACAGCATTGCTTGGTTTGCTTGAAAACCTTAGGTTCTTTCCTACAGCTAAATCAGCTGTATCCCAATGGGATCATTCAAAGCTGAATGCTCCTGCTCAAGTGAAGTTCAATGCGTTCATCTCTGCTCATCGCAGTTTCTCCCTTATTTTCACTTGCATTGTTTCTGTGAGCAGTCTGTTTTTCTGACTAAGAGTTTTCATTGGGATTGCCATCTCATCCTGTGCCAATTACCTGCATGGGTAATTAGTGCAATTTTCTTTCCTCCACATGAAAACATCCTCTAAAATATATAAACCAAGAACTAATGGATTTGCTCCATCTGGCAATGAAGTAAAAGAGGGCAGGCTTTGTGACTGGCTCAGTACTGCTGATATTAAATCAACATTATTACTATATTTAATCATTTCACCTGCATATTCAAATGGACTCCTTACATGGGTGGAAGAATCAAATAGTGATTAAATCAGGGTGTGTCTCAGTCTGCTGATCAGCTTACTGGTATGAAGCAGAATTCTTACTACTGTGAGGTTTGAGAGCATATGAATACCAAACACCTATTCTCTTAATCAACCATTACACTTGAAGCCATTAACTGAGGTCAAGTTATGCCTCGACCAGGTCCATTTTCACAAGATATGTTTGAAAGGCTCAGTTTTGACCTCTGTTCACATTATGAACACAATCCAGAACACTGATTAATGTCTAAAAAGCACTGAAATGGAATGATGACAGAGACCGGCATTCTCATCACCCACTGGGAGGTGAGTGACCTCTGCCCTTGTTACCACACAAGGAAGAAGAGCTGCACATTCGGAGTGGGCTAAGTAGCAGTGACAGTGATTAGCAAGAATCTCTGGAAAGCTGTGGAGAAGTGGAGAGAAGTGGCAGGAGAGAAGGAGGTTGGCAGGAGAGAAGACATGGCAGAGGCACCAACAAGGAGACAGGGGCAGGAGACAGAATAGTCCAGAAAGGGATGGATGTTCGTTGGAAGAATCTCAATAGGGATCTGCCTTACAGAGATTCCCTGAAATGACAACAATTATCCCCTTAATGCTTTACCTATCTGCTAATTTCCTACAACCCAGAAACCTGGAATGCCTAAATAAGAATACATTACTGCCCAGAATGAAGGACAAAAGAGCGCTAGGGACATGCAAATTTCAGTGTTACAAGCACTCACTGTACAATGGTACAATTCTAACAGCTCCCATTTATGAGGTTAAAGAAATAATGATTCATGAGACTGGCAGACACCCAGAATGATTTAAGCAGGCCATCCCGAACGTAAATGACATTGACTCACATTTCCAGTTGCAGGTGGAACTGGCAATTGTCTTTTCATAATTGTCTTAACTTGCTTTGCTAGTTAGAAATAGTTTTCTAGGTTATATTTCAAATCTGATAGTCATTAGAGGTACATTCTTTTCATAGATGTTTTGTACTTACAGTCAGTGGGAACATCTAGGACAGAACTTGACCTACAAACTTAAATATCCAGCAGCAGCCTAGATAGAAAATCTGTACCTAAGCCTGAGCCAGAATTAAAGTAAGACTGCTCAATATATATACATATGAACAGAGGATATATTTAAAATATGAACTCACAGATTGTAGCAGGCAAGATTCTTACAGCATTCTTCCACTCCTTAGCTGTTTCCAACTGCCTGTCTTCAAGAATCTTTTTATCAGATTTAACACAATGGTATTTTTATAAATAATGAAGGACGAAAAAATGAAATGAAATTTTGAATAAAAGCAACATATGGAATTTTCTTTACAAAACAAAACAAAACCAACTTACAATAGGAAGAAATATTCAGAGAATGAAAAAACACTGAAGTACTGCTCACTGATTTTTCACCCAGCTGTGCTTATAATTATCTCTTTTTTGCTCCCTTCTTTACCTTCCCTATCATTCAAAAGTACTTGAACTACGCTCCTCTTAGTGGCTATCTGCTTAATCTTTCCCAAGGCATGACATATTCCAGACCCTTACAATTAAACGACGCTCTGTGATGTTGCAATGATGCAACATCCTCACTTAGGCTGACTTCAGTGTAACGTCATGAGTTTGACCTCAAAGATTTGACCCAATTGCTGTGACCTGACATTTGCAATCTAGTACAGCCTCAAGTCTCAAAGAACAGCCCTTGAAACCACTGGAGAGACTTAAGTGAAAGCCAGAATTAAACAGAATAAGACAGAATTCAACACGAGAAAGAATAAAAAACTTGTAACACAGCTTGCCAATACACACCTAACGCCACTTCGCCTGTTAGAAGGTGTTGGGCAACATGCCTGCATTTTAAAGTAGGAAATATCAACAGAAAACCAGAAATTTTAACAATCCAGGAGGAAATGGCAGAGCTACATTATGTTCTGAATATATATATATATTCAAAAATGAGGGAAAAAAGAAGTCCGTGTGCTGACTAATTGGTATACAGTGGAGCTTCACTGAAGTGCAAAGTGAGAAGGTGTGCAGTACTGAACAACTATTCTATGGTTCTGACCATCATAGTGAGGGATTACATTGCAAGAGCTGATACGGATGTATGGAAAGGCAAGTCAACTTTTATTGTGGATCAGCTTTCAGGTTCAGGAATCACAGCTGCAAATCTTTTGCAGCTGGTGATGTCCTGATTTTGCAGTATTCATAATCTAAGGAACCCCTGGTTCTTTCACTTGCACAGTATCTATAGAATTGCCTTTGAAGTCTTCTCCCCCACACTTCCAGATAGCAAAGCAAAATTTCCTTACTCCATTAGTACGATTAGCTAGAACACTGCAACAACACGGAACATTTACACGTGTACAATATGGCATCATACTGAAAAGCCTAGTATTTACTCCTTGGAAGCTAAACAACAGGTAGAAAAGAAAGAAAATAGAAATGTCAATGTGTCAAAACTTGTTGAAAACAAAAAGATACTTGGCTCTGCTTCTTGGCTTCGTCTGTAAAAGTTCCTGAAGGCTGCATGCAGAAACTTGGTAAACTGCACCCAAACAACAGTTCATGACCTCATCCAGTGTCATTTCTCAGCTCCATGTAGGGCCATACTAAGTTCTTGTATGGATAGCATTCAGAATCCTGTACAGCTTGGGGACTTGTTCTGCTGTTCTGTCAGTACCACTTTCCTGCTTCTCTTAATGCAGGATGTCTTTCTGGCTTAGGTTATGAATACAAGAACAGCTGTACAAGATATCAAATTCCATTTAGCTCTGTATCCCACCACAGACAGCGGCTTGGCAGAGGTGCTGAAGGACTGGACACAAGAACAGGATGGAAACATGACATAATGCTTCCACCAAAATACACGCTCAATCTCTAGCATCATGGTTTGAAGATTATTCAATTAAAAACTAAATTAAAAAAAAAAAAAAAAAACGAAAGAGAGAGAGAGAAAAGCACGCCCTGTGCAGTGCCAGATACCAGCTGGCTTTCTTGCTTACAAACAAAACTTCTGCACCTTAATCCATTTTTGTCTCTTTCACCATTTTTTGCTACCATCCAGAGCCAGAGTTGCTGAACTAAAAAACAAATAACTGGAAAAATGAATTGTCCAAACACCAGAAGATCCTGCACAAGCCTCGTAATTCCATGCCTTTGTTCCAAAAGAGGTGTCAAATATAACCTCATGATCAAATTTTACAAGTTAGGATCTGGAACTAGACATAACATTAACCACCTGAGGCCTTTCCATGAGAGCAAATTAATGGTCAGATGACTTACTATATTGCTGTCTATTCTGAGGTCATTGCCCGTGTGCAGTTACAAATAAACACATACTACATAGAACAGTGATGAACGGTGACTAAACGTACCCTGGGAATTCAGCCCTAAGTACCTTTTTCTAATCAAATCCTTCGTTTTGTCAGCAAGTTCCAGGAAGTAATACTTCTATACTTTAAAATAGCTAAAATCTGTTGTGTATGGCTCTGTATTTACTATTTTTTTTCCCCTTAGAATACTGTCTTCCATGGTCTTAAGAGATAAAGCCACGTCTCCTGTGGCCAAGTGTGCTCAAACAAGCAGGTAGGCTTTGTGGCAATATCTGTTACTGATTACCTGAAATAAGGTCTTCCAGGTAAGACTCTAACCTGCCACAGTCTGATATCCTGGAATTATAAATAAACACTTCTCTCAAATTGTGACTTCTGAGCTGTCAGGGAGAAGAAGAGCAGTAAAGCACTGATCTAAGTCTGAAGTTAAGGGGAGGAAGGGAAGCGTGGAATAGCTTATAAGGAAAACTGTCCTTAAAATTTTCAGAGGAAAATCTGAGAACAAGGCAACTCTTAACAACATTTTTATGGGAAATGTAAAGGAGAAGAAATTAAGAGACAGCGCTATTAAAGCAGTTCAAATACAAGCTTTCCCCATAGGAAACAGCTGGAGGGCTTGCTCCCTCTGCTGGAGCATCCTAATGGAACCACATGGGACTTGCTAGCTTAACCCACTTTTAAGTCCACTGCAAGCCTTTTTGACCCGGAAATTAGGATTTTTATGAAGATGGTCTGATTAATGCAGGGTTGGTTACCATTTCTGGCTCACTATCACGTGGAATTTTTTGAGAACGTACTGAGTATGGAGATGTGGGGACAGGGCAGAGATCTTTCGTTTTCATTGTTTTTGCACTGAAGAGAAACAAAATAAAGCATACAAGTTGTACATATTCTTTTCAAATTATGGTTATACCAGCCCAGTGCAACTGGAAAGCAACCAGACTTCTTCCAGTAATGTAAAAGAGAACAGCAGCTCTTACTGTACGACCTTTGCTTTAGGATGGATTACTTGCCAACATTCCTGTAGCCACATATAAAGAAAACCACGTCACTTTTTCAACAGTATGTTAAGTAAAATCTAGTCTTACATATTTTGGCTTATGAATAAATATCCTATTCCAGGAGAAAATAGAGAGCAAACCTCCCCTCACAAGGCCAGGCTGGATGAAGCTTTGAGCAGCCTGGTCTAGTGGGAGATATCCCTAACTGTATCACAGGGTTTGGAACCAGATGGTCTTAAAGGTCCCTCCCAGCTCAAACCATTCCATGATCCTATGATCTTCAGGTGAAGACAATGCCATCAATTGGTTATTTAATATTTGTGTTGGATAAAATCATGCTAGCATGGTGCAGAACAACAGAAAGACAGCATTATTCAGACACCCACTGACACAGCTCAGCCTTTGCTTGCAATAGTTATGGTTAAGGTATCTCTTTCTCTCTTTTAGAGTTAGGTTTATCTCTTGGGCTCTAAAACACCCCACATGGCTTTGGACAGACTGTGGGATCTTGTCCTTCGTAATTCAGATTTCTACCAGCTAAACGATACTCCAGTTGCTTTATTCTTTCACACCTTTCTATAACCTAAGTTACAAAGCTGCGTTATGGAATCTCCCTCCTTCTGCTCACACATCCAACATAAACATCTGCAGTTTTAGCTGGGCTGTACAATCATAACACTACAGAAAAATATTTAGCTAAAAACTCAATTAGATGTAAATTTGTGGATTCTGTGGCCTCTCCACGTTTAATGCACTTCTCCTTCTCCAGTCTCACCATCATTTCAGTGAACAGCCTGGTGATCACCTGAGAAACTGAATGTAGAAGATGGAAACCAAGTACTGCAGCAGCGACAAAGAAGAAACTTTCAAAACAGAACTGCCATACTGCATGGGAGAAATTGACTTCACAGCTTCTGGGAAGAAACGTGGAAAGGTACAGCAATAAGGAGTCTCAAGCTTGTGGCACTATTGCTATTGTTCAGCTGTTAATATAGAGATTATGAAATTGAAGATGAGTGTACTAGAGTGCTAGGCACCACATTCTAACCAAAGTAGAGACCAAACCTTTATAAGCAGCACTGTAATTTTAAATGACACCTATTAACAAAGAGAAATCAATCACTTGCCCTGCACAGACCTGCTACAGTTACAGTTGCTCATCTGTTTTCCGCTTTAAAAATGAATAAATAAATAAAATCACGTGTCCTTCATTTTCCATTATTTCCCTGTTGTAATCACTTTCTTCCAAATAGTTAATCACTATGGATTTAAACTGCTGAGCTGTTTCAAGGCTCTCAAAGTTCTCTCTCCCTTTCCTGCTAATACATAAAGAAAGCTGTACACAGACAGATCCTCTTCCTCACTGCTCTCTTTCATCTGCTCCCTCCCAAGCACAAGGAATTCCTAGGATCAGAACTCAACCTTAACAGCCTTAAGGTTTCATTTCATTGTGAAGTTTAAGCACAATGCTCACTGGTAATCCAACAGTAAACAGCATTTACTTTGCCAAATGAAAACCTAACCTGAATAAAGGCCAAGAAAACTCAATTGAAAATGAGGAGGATGTGGACACTTGAAAAACAGACATGAAATCAGGCAAACATTTCAGCTACCTCAGTAACAAGAAATGCCTAAGAGATTTCTTGGCTTTGCTAAACTGCCATGAAACTGAAGGCAATTAAAGAAGAATAGCAGCATTAAAGGAGAGAGCAATTTATGAGTTCATAGTGCAGAACAAACCCACAGAGCTGACATGATTAATGAGATTGTTTTGAATTTATTTGTGAACTATTTATGAATATTTATTATTTACGAATTTCACAGAAGCCTGTTAAATTCATTCTAGTATTTCTTCTCTGTCAGGTCTTGCTCAAATAATCAAGGGGTACTAATAACCATTTAATTGTTATGGTACATTTGCCTTCACATTTACTGTATTGTACTGTGCTGTTATTACTCAGGGTTTATTTTTTTTTACTTGTTTGTTTGTTTTGTTTCTACTCAAGTTTATTAAGGTCCCGTGCACCATTCACCCTGGAGTTATATTTGAAGTTATGCTCAACAAATGGAAGCTACCGGCTCCCAATTTGGTTGTCTCTTTAGTAGGGGAAGATGAAATTTTCCAGATGAAGCCTTGGTTGCGGGACACGTTAAAAAAAGGACTCATTAAGGCAGCCCAAAGCACAGGTTAGTGCTTTAGGCATTAAAGGAAGAACTTATACTCCTGCTGGATTCTCACATCTAGTGATCTTCTAGAGTCACTGGCCCTACTCGCATGATTGCTTCACAGCTTTTGGTTTCAGCTCACTGGGTCAGACAAGATTTAAACAGCTTTGGTTTCTGTATTGAAAGAGCCAACTATCAAACCTTTTTTTTTTTTTTTTTTTTTTTTGGCACTTTGGTTCCAGACGGTTTTCTTTGCTTTTACATCCAGCTGATTTCCATACTTAAGATTAGATAGCTTTAAGATTTCCAGGTCTTTTGTGTTACGTTTTTGAAAGTGTTCTGTTAACAACCAGGCCTGCCTGGTGTAGTAATGTTTCTACTTGCTTTCAGACATTGAGTCCAGTCTAGAAATAGGGAAGGGTGTGTTGACAGCACAGCAAAGACAACAAGGTTGCATCACATGGTATATAAAGCATGTCTGCTTGGGCACCTGATTCCTTACTTTCTCTATTAAAACCTTGCATTCAGTATACGTTTTTAAATTCTAAATGTTACAGTCCATTAAGATTATCAGTATTTGAAGGGAGTATATCCACAGGAGGGGGGAAAGACTGTTTATGAGGGTGGATAGTGATAGGACAAGGGGGAATGGTTTTAAACTGAGACAGGGGAGGTTTCAGTTAGATACTAGGAGGAAGTTTTTCACGCAGAGGCACTGGAACAGGTTGCCCAAGGAGGCTGTGGATGCCCCATCCCTGGAGGCATTCAAGGCCAGGCTGGATGTGGCTCTGGGCAGCCTGGTCTGCTGGTTGGAGACCCTGCACATAGCAAGGGGTTGGAACTGGATGAGCACTGTGGTCCTTTTCAACCCAGGCCATTCTATGATTCTGTGATGATTTGTCCGCAGGTAACCTGACTATCTAAACAATACTTAAATCTGGTACTTAAAATAATGTTACTAAGCACACAAATGTTCAACTAAAAGGAAATTATCTAACAATTCAAAAAACAATTTCAGATGCCTGGATTTTTACCAGCGCTTTACGTGTTGGAATAACAAGGCACTTGGTGCAAGCAGTCCGAGATCATGCCTTGGCTAGCACATCATCCAAAGTAAGAGTCATCACCATAGGAATTGCTTCCCTTGGAAAAATTCAGCACAGAGAAATTCTGGACAACACAAAGGTATTTTTTCCCCTTATTCTACTCGCAAGACAGGATTGTTCAGAAGTGATCTCCAAGTTTACAAACTGTTAAAGTAGTAGAGAACAGAATATTGAGCTACCTTAAAAACAGAAATGGAGTTCAATGTGGGAAGACAGAGGCAAAAAGCAAGGAAAGTCGTTAGAACCCTATGATTCCGTGCCCTGCAGAGTATATCTGGCACCTGTTCTTCAAATATCCAGCAGGTGACAGTATTGGACATGAGCTCAGTATCTGGGTAAAAGGGAACTTAAGGAAAAACAACACATCACAGGATACTTTCAACACTTTTTTTTTTTTTTAACCTTGTCCTACTGCAGAATTCCAAGCTATTTCAGAAGTACCCTATATCTTAGTATCAAATGAAACCATAAATATTTCAATATCAAGTTCTCCTAAACATGACACTGAATTAGACACTGAATTGGTGTCTAACAAATGCTACACATGCAGGATTTGGTCTAGTCTGCATGAATTTTAGGCTCTCTACAGTTCAAGTCAAAGCAATGGAAGTTTATGCATCAGTTATTGCAAATGCCAAGACAAGTTGATGCTGAATTGACCTGGGAGTGGAGAAGACAATTAATGACATTCTTGTCACTGTGTATTCTGTCTGTCCTAAGCAAACTGTTGTAAGAGTAATGTAGGTATGTGGTGACAATTAATGGCAATCTGTATGTACTATTTTATTGCAGAATCTGATAAGCAAATGACAAAGACAGCTCTTTGAACTTGTATCGAGTTCTTTATCAGATAGACAGCAGTCAAATACTAGCTATGAGCAGGGAGAGGCTGCCAGATTGTATTGCCATTTTACTGTCACTGGGTTCCCTCCCATCCACACCTTTTGCCAAGCTGTGTGCTCTGTCAGATGAGACTCTCCAGTAGGAAGACATCAACCTATTTGAGTGGTTCAGAGGAAAGAATTTGGTTCATTGCAGTAGGGAATTTTCTTCAGGAAAGTTCCTTCAGCAAGAGTAAACCAACTGTTGCACCTCCCTCCTGGGCTAAGCAATCACAAGACATCTCAATCCATCCCAAACAACAGCTCCAAAACAAGTGCACTCTTACTGAATTAGATTTTCTCCTTGATTAGAGCCCAAGTTCTCTGTCAAAGAATACTTGTAGAACATTCTTGACCCGCTGACTTCTGGCACTACATCTACCAAAGACATTCTAGATTTTAGTCAGTTACTTTAAAACAAAAGAACTACAGACAAGGATGTCGATCTAAACCCAGTTCACCTTATACTTGCTATTAGCACAAACAGCTTGTTGTGTAAAGTAGAGCTAACAACACACACTTGCAAGGACAAAAGCAAGCCCTGAAATCAATTGATCTCTTCCTTGTTTCTTTTACTGGCATGCTTTAAATATCCTTGAGTGATCACTTCCAGGTTTTCAGGGAATATACAGGGAAATCCCTGAGAGCCTTTTTCAGTTAGTTGTACACCTCACGGTCCTAATCTAAGGGTGAATCTCTGGTGAGCAGGCTTAAAGTTACATGGCAGCAGAACACAGGCACACCCTCCATCAAAGCAAAATTTAAAGACAAATGAACTGTTTTAATATAACTTTCCCCAACAAATGAGAGATGTGGAGTGAGAGGAGGCGGCCAGAAAAACTTGTGACATTAGAACGTGCAAGTTTACTGTTTTTTTTTCCTCTGGAACAGCCTCCAATGTTCTGATTCTTCCCAGAGCTGCTGAGAGGGAAAGAAGCCATAGGAACACATCTTATTACAACTCTTTTGACCTTTGGAGGATATTTCACTTCCGCAGTTTGACCTTATACAGCTTTGTTTCAGAAAGCCACTTTGCAGAACGGCATGGAGTATGCTCAGCCCTTCTATCAGCAGCATATAAGAGCTTGCTCTCCAAATTCCTTCACATTTTTAATGAATTAGTAAAGTTGCTACAAGCTCCTGGTAGTAAGCTCACTGCTTCTCCAACATCAGCCATAGCCTTGGTTGTGGAGGAGAACCTGAACAGCTCCTAGCTTGAATTTCCCCCAGGATTCAGCTTGGGCACCTGCTTTTTCCATCAGACTACAACAAAAGCTGAGATTCACAAGGGTTCCACATAATATCTGGCTCTTAAAAACAATGTAAATCTCTTTACCACACCTTAGTAACAACTAAGTAACTTGCATAATTACATTGCTATACCTAGATAGGCACCATCTGTACACACAAAATTAGCAGAAGGAATAAGGCAATAGATAGGCACAATAGCTAAGCAGGTATTTTGCTCATCAACTCAAAGGCTGCAGAAACTGGGGAAGAAGTGAAAGATAAGGCAGCTTTTAAACCACAGCACTGATCTGGCTGACTTGCAACAGAACAGTGGTTATGAAGAGGAAAAAGAAAAATAATGAGGCATACATAGCCTGGCTTGCAGCTAGAAATGATATATCAAATGAAAGTGCAGCAGTGGAAAAGAAGGGGTATATTTATGGAAGGAGAGCTTGAAAAAGCATGGATGGCTGTCTATGATTTGTGCAATCCTTACAATAGGAGGCTGAAACAGAGGTTCTGGTTTAGCTAGACAGTTATTTAATATAAAAATTCATTAATAAATAATTTCAGTGACACCTCCTGCCCAAAATAAATAGATTACACCTCCTAAAATCTACCTGGCACTCACTTCTTAGAATAAGGCTTCCAAGTTATGAATTGCCATTAGATCTCATATAATCTTGTCAATTAAACCCAAGCTGCATTTCATTTGATGTGGATGAGTAGCAAGCTAACTTATATACTGGTATGCACATGGCAAAAACACTACTGAAACAAGCAAGTTAGCCTGCTTGCACCAGCAGAGACTTTAGCCCTCTGAGACAGTAAGGCTTCATTCACAGTTATCAAGTCTCATGGCCCCTTTCACCTGCCTAACTAACACTTCCAAAACACCAAAATGAATACCTGTGATTCAGAGATGATGATTCATATCAGCATATTTTGTAAAGCTTGAGAGAAAAGCTTCAGGAACTTCAGCTTTCAGTTCTATCAAATCTGGCACCTTTCAGAAGGAGCATTTTCTTCTTCAGCATCCTTTTTATGGATGTTATTCAAGACTGAAAGATGATGCTATACTGCAAGGCATAGACAACATGAAAAATGGAGATAAAACATATGGAAACATGTGCTGTGCTTCGTATAGAACATTAACATCTCTCCTCTTACCTCTAGGATGGAAGTCTTGTACACTACCAATCAGATGATAATGCCCAAGGCCCTCTGTATTCACTGGACCACAATCACTCCCATTTTATTTTGGTGGATCATGTAACACCAGATGATCCAGATGAGACCACTAAGCTACGGCTCACCTTGGAAAAGCACATTTCAGAACAGCGTACTGGATATGGTGGTAAGTAGACAAGAGAAGCATGCTAGCTTGAGCAACAGTGATGTTAAAGGGATACCCGTGGTTCTATCTTTATCAAAGGCAAGTCAAGTTCTCAGTTTATCATCTGCATGGGCAAGAACAAGTAAACACAGTTGTCACTGTGCAAGAGGCAGAATTAAGCTTACTTAGGTTGAAAGAAAAAAAAACAACAAAAAAAACAAGCTGCTCTGTGAAACAGAAATCCTGATATTTGTTGCACCTCCCTAAGTATAACTCAAAGCTGACCTTCAAAGCATAGCCTAAGTTGCCTTAAAAGACAACAGATGGAAAATAAACCCTCTTTTAAGTGCCCTAAACCAGCAGCTCTAAGAAATGGATGTTCACTGTTGTACACTTTCCTCCCTTTTCACACACAGGATCTTGAGCTGCTTCCACTCTGGCCAAAAAGAGCTGATCAAAGCCCCCTGAAAAATTTTAAACCATATTATTTTCAGTATCTTATCCTGGGTAAACAATATATATCCAATGCTCATCTAAACCTATGTGAGCTTTGTTTAAAACGAGAAATGAGTACAGGGACAGGTCTCCTTCTGCTACCTGTGGAAATACTTCAGTTCAGTTCTAAGGTGATTACTTTCCCCTTTTCTTTGTTTCTATAATACCTACAGTGCTAAAACAGAAGAGAAAGATCACTTATTCACATTTCTGTGCACCAATGGAATACTCAATTACACAGCCTATAGTTGTACCTGTGTGAATGCACCCAAAGAAAGCAAATCCGGTCACTCAGATGGGATAGAGCGCACATGGACTGTAATGGTAGGGTGAGGTATGAGTGCTGACAGTTAGAAAGTAGCCTCTTTCTACTTGCAGACCAAATTTGATTGAACAAATCTCAGTGGAACAATTTCCTGTCAGAAAATGCTGATTCATTTGACAAATATTTCCCTAGAACAGTGGAAGTGCAGTGAGATCTTCAATAAACAAAACCAGTATCATTCACTGAAGTTCATTTATACTCAACTTCAGCAAACTTCGACTTTACTAAACTAAAACACTCCAAGATCATGCATAATTCTCTATTAAAAATATCTACAATTAGTTAAGCAGGAAGCTTTAGTATTTGGAATATTCTTCGCACTTAAGAACTTCCCACCTTCCCCAGTATAACATTAGAATTTCCCCATCACCACACACACAAAAAGGCTAAATTTAATCTACATCTACTTGAAGTGAAAAAGATTTGAAACCACAAGTGTTTCCTGAGGATCCTGTAGTCGCAGGGGACACTATTCAACCTAGAACAACACCTTAAGGAGGTATAACAATTCCACGTTGTTCACTAAGACAAATGAAGTTACATGCCAAGCACAGCTAGCTCAGTTCTATTTTATCTTTGTAGGCAACCCACTACAGATGTTACAACCAGCACTAACTGGTGATCCATATACAGTTTGGGAAACATCAAAAAATAGTTTGAACTCATCTTCCAGCTGTAAGAGGCTTTCATTTCACAATGCTACTGTTGTAACAAAACCTTTTGAAGGCCATTCTACAGTCATTTTTTGAATGCTGAATTCAGTATTTACTAATAAGTGGAAACCTGTGAGGATAGGTAAGGACAGGGAGGCCTATGTCATTTCTTCCCCTGTGGCCATGATAGAAATCAAATATTCAATTCAATAATTCAAATATTTCCACTGGAATTTCTTTTGAATTCAGCACTGCTAAAAATGTAATATTATGTTATTGATAGTCAAAACATTAGGCAGTATTAAATGATATTTTAGGTTGTTTAAGCAGAATAATGAAGAACGTAGGGTTCTTATCAACCCATCTGACTCATCTCACCCTAACTAGTCTGCACAGTCTGCCTCTTGGTATTTAGTCCTCTCTGTGTGTTTCTCCTAAATTCCACTGCAAGGGGGAATGATTTTAAACTGAGACAGGGGAGGTTTCAGTTAGATACTAGGAGGAAGTTTTTCCACACAGAGTAGAGACGCACTGGAACAGGTTGCCCAAGGAGGCTGTGGATGCCCCATCCCTGGAGGCATTCAAGGCCAGGCTGGATGTGGCTCTGGGCAGCCTGGTCTGCTGGTTGGCGACCCTGCACATAGCAGGGGGTTGAAACCAGATGGTCACTGTGGTCCTTTTCAACCCAGGCCATTCTATGATTCTATGATTCCTGCTGGAGCTAGGTTCCATGCACAAAAGGAATGGGGCAACATTCCTCAACAAATGGGACAAAGTGACATCAATTCTAACTGCATCTGAATATAAGTAATGTCAGCTGACTCTCTCTAAAAACTTAACCTTGTCTTGTAATCTAAGGCAGCACCATTACCCCTCCAACACTTTCTTCTGCACTCTCCTGCAGTCTGTCTGCAGGCTTGAGTTTTTGCACGTACTGAATCATGACAAAACAGAACAAGTTTTTTCAAGGGGACAGCAGAAACACAATAGTCTTGTGAAAGCTCTTTGCTTGTTTGTTTTAAATTAAATCACCTATTTCACAGGAACAGGAAGCATTGAGATCCCCGTGCTCTGCTTACTGGTAAATGGAAGACCAGGCACTCTTGAGGTAAGAGGCAGTGGAAAATTTGGTTGGATGGTAAATACACATACTGGCACTTTACATAAATTCAAAACTTAGAGCAATACACCACATAAGAACTGAATTCTGTTAATAGTAAGTTTAACAGTATTTGTTTAGGAGAAATACCTCATTTTGAGCAGGTGCCAGCAGATCATTAGGGCTTCTTGCCAGCTAGTACAGTGGGAAACCCAAAATCATAAATTCTCAGAAATTAGCTTCAAATCTAGCAGCACAGAAGCACTGTACTAGTACTTAGATGACATACAAAAGCCTTAATTCAGTGCTGTTCAGCAAGAGAGAGATGATTGCCACTGTCACAGAGCACCAAAGAGATACAAGGCCAGGTTTGCTAGATATACAGCTTACAAATTATAGTGCCCTACTTCCCCTGAGCAAAAAAACACTTTGTATGACAGAAGGCTGGATGGCTGCCTGCTGACATTCACATCATCTTCAATGAAAAATCAGCTATGATTTTATTTGAGCACTTCCATAACTTACAGAACTTGTTGGCTAGGAGGCACTCTCTGACTTCTGTTTTTCTTTTTAAAATATTTTAATCTGCTGCTTTGTAGCAGCCAATGTCCATACAGCTTTGTATTTCTTATATAATACTCTTGCATGAGGACGCATACTCTACTGAATATCCAAAGAGACATTTAACCATTGTTTAAACGTTACAAACGATGTTTACCAGGTTCTGTAACACATTTCTTCTTTAAGAATAACAGCTCATTTCCAGTGACGTTTTTTAGTCACAGTTTCCAGTCACTGCATCTCATCACATCTTCGTCACATAGATTAAAACACGCTCTGGTATTAGAAATCTCACTGGTTGAATTGCAATGTTGCTTCTTGAGCTTTCATTCTCAAAGCTAAATATGCCAGCATCTTCTACATCTCGGGTATTGAAAAGTCACATCAGAACCAATACATCTTTTCAAAGCTCTAGAGAACAAAGCGACTTGGAGAACCAAAGGTGACTGGTTGGATCTGCTGTACATTCACATATGTGCTAGGAAAGAATAACCAATTGCACTTCCTTTTATATATATATATATATATATATATATATATATATATATTTAATATATATATATATTTATATATATTTAAATATATATATATATATATATATTTAATATCCACCTTTTAAAGACAAATTGGACAACACACACCAAAGACTACAATAGTTGTTTTAAAACAAATGAATAATAAACCAACAACGCCTTTGATTCTCTTGCTGTTTGTGGTATTGAAACATGTAGAGTTTCTTCATCATCTTGCATAACTCCAGAGTAAGAAGTAACAGGCAGCAATTAGTCATTATTGCAACTATGCTACCACAGCCTCTGCTTTCCTCTCTCCCAACAACAGTCTTGACTCTTTCAAATTGCACAACAGAATTGGCAGCCTTTAGCTCTTGCTGCTGTTGTGCTTCAGTATGTTTTTTTTCCTGTGGCTCAGCGTTGTAGTCTCACAAGCTCCCAGTTTTCAGAACACATAGATAAGTTTAGCCACCATAAAAACCTGTTGGGAATTTCTGTTTATGCTACTCTTGTATTTGACCATACTATAAGCACAAATTGCAGTAGGAAAAGAGCTGGGGAGGGAAAAAAGAAAGCAGCCATAGACAGGTAGGTTTTATGCACTGCCTGTCCAAATCAGTTGCTTAACTCAGCAGCTGTGTCATGCAAAGTTTGCATAGTCATGGGCTGATAATGATTAATCTGCTACAAAATAAAAAGATGGTCCATAAAAGACTCTGAAATCCAGAGTAACTCTGATTTGGATACGCATTTATTCCTAATTTGCAGTAAGTGATTTCTCTTTGAGCAAGATTTTCTTTCCATACTTGAAATCTAATAATTTTCTTTTTAAACTACAGAGGATTTGCATCGGTTTGGAAAATTCTGCTCCCTGGCTTATCTTAACAGGGTCTGGAGGAACAGCTGACATCCTAGCTGCATTCATGGATGAGCCGCAGCTCATCAAGCCAGAAGCTGTTGAAAAGCAATTTAAAGAGAAATTCCCTGCAGAAAGCTTCCTGTGGAAGGACATTCTCCAATGGACAGCAACAGTGAGATCATATGTCTGATAACTGCATGCAGTGTTTGATCATTATGTGCATAATGTTCACAAGCTCTCTCCAACCGTTTCTAGCTTCAGTAGCCCATTCAGCACAGGTTTGAGGGGGCACTGCCTGAACGTTTTTACTCCATTGCTCTGATGTTAATGACGGAACACCTCTCTAGCATTAAAATCAAGAGCTCAGTTGATCATATAAATGACTTTGTCCTAGTGATTCAGCTGAATACCAAGGGCTCTATCCTTTCTCAATTATTTCCACTAGTAACAACCAGCACCCAAAACCCCACAGTCCTTCTGGGGAACATGAAGCACTATTTATCCTCCACAGCTGTGGAGCTTGTACAGCTGTGACAGAAGAGACCTAATTCACAATCTACAGCTGTTAAGTGGGGAATTTACTGTGAGCATAATAAACTAATGAGAACAAAGGGTGTTTAGAAGTTATCCTGTCTATTGTTTGTTATACATGTTCTTAAAAAGGAAAGACAAAACAGAGGAGATTTTGAGGCACACTGGACTCGAACCATTATGCATTTTAGAAACAAAAAACCCAATTGGACATTGTCCTACTGGGGAAAAGCACTGCCTGTCCCTAAGAGAAATGAAATTCACAAAACCTGACCCACTACTTATTTTTTGCAGTCTCCACTAAAAATCTTAGCTTTAAAGTTCCACATGCTAATTCCAGTAGGAGAACTTTGTCAGATTATACCACAAGGAGATGGAAGGGCATCAAGAAGCAACATTGCCAGATGTTCACACTGCCCCAGTGCAGCTGCACTGTGAGAAACAAAATTCAAATAAAGAGGCAGAAGGAGAGCACTATTTATACCAGTATTAGATATGATTTTTACTCAAGCTTTAGAGACTATGCTTTATATAAACAACTCTGAGAAGAAAATGTTAATAATAATGAAGGAAGAGGTAAAGCAGAATTAGTGGTGTGCTTGTTACAGCGTGGCTATGAGTCAATGAGAGTTTAGGATCTTTCAGTTCAAGCACTGCTCTGGTTCTCAGCATATCCAAATTCTGTCCTTCCTACCATGCATGCTATGTGATGATGGAAAAGATAGCAACTCCCTCCGTGCCCTAGGATCTTTTTACATAGGAAACTAATGTTTGTCTTCTTGCAAACGTCAGCTTTACATTTAGAGTGTAAGTTCTTTGGAAGAAAACTGTACACGTGATCTACATTGAGCTCTTAAGCACTAGCATTTAGCAGTAGGTTAACATGCTAACTGATTTCCATTCCAACTCCCAATAGATTCAGAACATTATTTCACACCAACATCTTCTAACTCTGCACAACTTTGAGCAAGACGATTCAGAACTAGACACAGTCATTTTAAAAGCTTTAGTAAAAGGTAAGAATAATAAATACTTCTATTACTGGACTCCTCTGTACCGTAAATGTATTTTAGTTTTGTCCTAAGCAAGTTCAGTTGGCTGCTGGATAAGATTTCATTTCTGATGCAGAGTTGCATCAGAGAAAGTGACTGGCAATTACCACCAGGTAATTACCTCCACCAGGAGGAAAGCTCCTGAACCTCGCATTAAGCTAGCGTTTGCTTTTTAATCTCATGCTATTTTATAGTACTGTTATAAATCAGTCTTATTTCAGCATTTGCTTCTCTTGGTAGTAAAGACTATAGAAAAACAGAAATATGCTGGAAGCTATTTCACTTACAAGCCAAGAAAAAAGAAAACACAAGCAGACATAAATCACCTCAGAATCACCTCAGAAACAACTAGGTACTATAAAGAGCTTTCACTGTACCTTCTGAAATAGATTACTTGCTCTGCCAGCCATTTCAATCTGTGTTAGACTAGCCTAATTTTTGCATGGAGAAATGACATTCTAATCTTGATGTGCTAATTAAAACAAGATAAAAAACCAATAGTCCTACCTGCCACTTTCTGCAGATCAGGCTTCCTCTTAAAATACTAGATATTTTAACTTAATGTTTCAATAGATAACTTACCCATAGAAAATATTGAGGAAAAATATATATATATATAAGCCTTTAGATTACTGTTTAAGTGAAGAGAAAAAATACCTGTGCAGGTTTCCTATTTAAGCAACCCACAAACCTGCGATAACTGAATGAGAGTTCATGTTATTAACCAAATTACCAGTGGTATATTAAATTAAATGTAACTGGTGTAAAGTACTGAGTTTATTTGCATTCCCTATTTCTTCCAGCTTGTAAAAGTCACAGTCAGGATGCCCAGGAATATCTGGATGAACTCAAGTTGGCAGTGGCCTGGAATAGAGTGGACATAGCTAAAAGTGAAATATTCAATGGCGACGTGGAGTGGAAGGTACACAGTTTTGTTGCCTTTGAGGCCTATTGCTTTGTAATCCAAAAGGTGTGGGACACAAACGTCTTGACACAAGGTTTTAGTTTTCAGCATTACCTGAATTCTTCACTAAGAGGTTAGGCAGCCATAGAACCCTTTGCTTAGGTTGTGTTTCTGGTATCCTCTAGATGATAACATTAATCTAAGATTAATGCTCACATAGACACTTCCTACATAGTTCTACCTCTCTATCTCATCGGATCTTCTGTTAACTTGGTTGAAAGTAAAATTTGCACATCCTAATAAAAAGTTCTATGTCCCTCCACATCCATCAATGATTACCTCCAAAACCACTTCGTTGTTTTTTCTTCTCTTTTCCTTCCTTCAATCCATCTAGTCCTGCGACCTGGAAGAAGTGATGATGGATGCCCTGATCAATGACAAACCCGAATTCGTAAGGTTATTTGTTGACAACGGGGCCAACATATCCGAATTCCTGACATACAGTCGTCTGCAGAGACTCTACTGCTCCATTTCGCCAAAATGCCTTCTCTATGAACTTCTCTTGAAGAAACATGAGGAAAGCAAGTTGACATTGGCAGAGCTCACTGGTCAACACCAAAAGGAGATCTCCCCACTCTTCACTCTCAGTGAAGTTTCTAGAGTTCTCAAGGATTTTCTCCATGATGCTTGTAAAGGTTTCTATCAAGACGTCAGACATGGAGGCAAGAACAGATCAGTGAGTTGCAGCTTTCCATTATTTATCTGTTCCTGTACAGTTTACAATTTGAAAAATTTTGACCAGATCTTATATTAAGGGGACAGGGAACAAAATGGCAGATATGGGTACAGTCACCTCTGTTGCTCATTTCTTTTTCCAGCTCATTATTATTACAGCTAAAAATGACCTTTTTAATTTCAAAAATTAAGAAGTGTAAGAACGGAATTTATGAAATACAGGCTACAATTCCTCTTTCTCCCATTCTGCTATGGATTGTTTTAATTAAGGTTCAATTCAAGTCTACTGCAAAGGTTTGTGCCACACTCACATACTTCACTTTTCATAGACCATTCCTCATTCCAGCACTTTGCACATGGAGAGCAGATTGATCTTTTTAGCATCACATATATAAGAATGTATTCCTCATTCTTTTATTCAAGAAGTTTAGGTTTGCTAAGGAGTAATTAGACATCAAAATAGTATTCTGCAGTTCTCATACAGAATTTCAAGCATAAACACTCAAAAGAGTTTCTAGGAAGAAGTCAAGAAGCTGTTGGCCATTTTCAGTCCCTGTCTGAGCTTGCACTGTTTTTGTAAGCTAAACTCTGAAAATGGCAACCTAACAATTCAGATTAATACTGCATAGGAGCACACTGCCTATTCAAATGATGCGCTGTGTGTGATGGTTGCCTTTTAGGTTGTTACAATCTTATAATTGAGTGACTTAACACAGAAAAAATTAAGAACAGTTGTTGATATAAGACAGAACGGACAACATGATATACTATGCAAGGTCTGTAGCCCAATCTGAGTAATGCTGGCAACATCACTGTAGTGGGATATCAGTGCTGCTGCTGCTAAATTATAAGTCCTACTTTTCAGTGTAATTTAGTAGATTGATTAGCTTACTACAGACTAGAAAAAAAAAAAAAAAGGAGGAAGAAGGGGTGGTAGGAAAGAACTCAAAACATTAATGTAAATTTGAGTAGAACCCCATAGTTTAAAGGATTTCAAAAATAAATGAATAAAAACATACGTCCTTACAGAAGCTTTTTTTTAGCAGAAACAAAAACAGTCACACAGTCTGCTTCTAATTAACACAACAGATATAAAGGCAATATTAGAATTTACATAAAACTCAGCATTTGACCTAAGTTGCCATACTTCCTCCAGAGAGGTTATTATCAAACATTAAAGAAATAAGTGGTGTTCTACTTAAAATACTCCCTGCATGAGGGAGGGGGTTTTTTCTAAAGGACTCAAAGGAAAGACTAGAAAGAGGGCATTGACGTGCTCTATTCTTGCCATGTACAGAGCCTTGGTGAGACTTATTCCTGTTTAAATAAAATGCTTTTTGTTCCCTTTTCTCTGAAACCACAGCCTCTGTGGCAGTTGAGCAGAATCTGATATAAACGTAGGCCAGCTCAGATTAGTTAATCATAGGTCTGTGTTGTATGATATTACACACCAGCAGAGAAATCCCAGCCTTAATAAAGTCAATGAGAGCATTGCCATTGACCTCAATGGAGTCGTGGTTTCATCCAAAGCGTTCTCACACATATTGAGTTATGTCAGGGACACAACAATGCTTTGATTCAGTGCAGAATGAACTAATTACCTCTCAGACCTACAGGGAAAAGGAAAAAAAAGGGGGAAAAAAAAAGGAAAAAAAAAAAAAAAGGACTGAAGAGGCTGGCAAGGCCAAAGGCTAGTTACATCATGTCATTTGCATGGAATGAGTCTGAGTTCTAATTTCTGAAAACCACATTTCAGGATAAAACGAATTCGAGGCAATTACCTGGGCCCTTGGATATGAATCAGAAAAGTGAAAAGCCTTGGAGGGATTTGTTTGTATGGGCAGTACTTCAAAACCGGCACAAGATGGCAAACTATTTCTGGGCTATGGTAAGCATCAAGCTATGGCTCCTGCAGGTGAAATATTGTCATATTTCATGTATATGAGATGATTTTTTGCTCAGCTTTGAAGCTTAGATGACAGGTAGGTTTGTTCCTATAATACTGGGTGCATATTTATAGAGCCTTTCATCTCAGATTGTCTGATGCCAGCAGGGGCCAAAGGGCCTGGCAGCAAGCAACAGCAGGTGTAAATCAGTACAGCCTGAAACATTGCTGATTAACTTCAGCTGCAGAGCTGACCCCCTTGTCTTCCTTGCAGCTGATGACTCACCACTGAGCCTCGGATTTTGTTCCCTCTTCAATAGGTCAATTGTCTGCTTTTGCTTTAGAGGGAGGATGGTGCACAGTTGAGCATCTCCAGCTTATTTGCTGGTTGTGTAAGGAACAAGAGCATCACAGTCCCAGGGGCCAAGCTTCAAACTGGCATAATTGGCTCCTGTTTTGCACTCTTCCACAGCTGAGGCCCATCTCGTGCAATGCTACATCTTCCATCTCTTCTCCCTTTTCTCTACAGAGACCAGACACAGCTATGAGGCTCTGTCTGAGCATCCAGCTAGCTGCATCTGGTGGGGGGGAGCAGGAGGGGGGGGTCACAGAGAAGGAGACAAACAGCAGCACAGCTCTTCAGCCAGTGAGTTGTGTGTGCATGTAGACACATCTGCACCTTGGAGTGCCTTGTGTTTGTGGAGCTCTGTTATCAGAAGGCACAATTCCCTGCTGTGTGCTTCTGTCATGCCGCTGCCAGCTGTGCCCCCTCAATTCCAATGTGTCCTTATGTAAGGTCTCAGTACAGCCATGTGGGAGGAAACTCAGCAGTGAGAGCATTTTGCTCTACTCTCATAACCCATTCTGCTACAAGTCCTTAACTGCTACCCCAAATCAGACCCCTCTAAGGTCAAGCATATCCAGAAGTCACCAGCCTTATGAAGCACAAGACATACCAATAAGTGGTTTTCAACTCACATATCAAACCTACAATTTCTATAGACAATTTAAACTTTCAAGTGTGTATTTCAAGGAAGATTCTTCCAAAAGGAGACACGAATGAATTTTGTTACATACATTCAGTAAAGTTTTTCTATTTCATAAATGCCCTTCAGTGTGTGACTACTCCTGCACCTCTTTCAATTCTACAGGGTCAGGAGGGTGTAGCTTCAGCTCTGGCAGCCTGTAAGATCCTCAGGGAGATGTCCCGTCTGGAGACCAAGACAGAAGTAGTGCAGGTCATGAAAGAGGCCAAGTATGAGCAGCTCGCTGTTGGTAAGTTACAGCAGCTTTTAACAGCATAACAAATGGCAGTGGGCGCTGCTGCTGGAAGACAAGTGGGGAAAGAAAAACGAACCCTCTTGAAGCTGTGAAAGGTTAACTGATGTGAATAATGTAACAGACTTGCAATGCAGCCAGTCCCAAACATTCAAGTGCTACAGTAGTGTGGCTTTAAAACATTCCAAATGTTCATTCTGAAAATAATAATAATAATAATGCTTTAAGACTGGCCCATGGGATGCATGAAAAAAGCTCTCCCTTGCTACACGTTGATATTTTAGCACAAGGTATATTACGATGCGCAAGATGGAAGAACTGAAACAATTCCAAGCTTACAGCAGCCTGGTTTTCCTGCAGTATCAAGCTTGCTCTGTAAGGGCCACTAGAAAACAAATTTTAAGGGTTGCCTGTAATGCTAAAAATAGTTTGAGATTACCTCACCGAAAAGAGGGCTCACTGCACCACAAAACTCTAAGTGAGGTTCAGACTGGCTTAACAGCAGACAAGCTGCCCCTCCCTACAACATTCAGACATCTGCAGCACTGGAACACAAAGCCTTCTCTCCCCCTCTGGTCAGAAACAGATGTTCACTGATCCGACAATAGTCCAATTTCTACCTGAAGGTAATGCAGCAATGTACCAAGAGCTTTAGAATACACCTCCTGTAGAAATGCAGCAGCTTTTTCCTCTTACAGCTAGCCAGCAAGCTGCTGAAGGCTCACACAGACATTGCTGCATTATTTAAACAGAGACATTTTACCCTCCTTTCACAGGACCATTATTATTTTAAAAAGATAAGGCTTTCATATAGTCACAGGACTGCAACAATTTAGTCATGGAATTAGAGGGCCTAATCCAATACACAGCAGTCTGTTTCCTTGGCTTTGGCAAGCATTAGATCAGATCTGCAATTTCCATATCTGGCCCAGATAATACTGGCAATGCTAAGTAGAATGAACATTCTTTTAAAATGGTAAATACCACATCAACTGAAGAAGACTGTATCAGCTTTTTTACATGAACTTGATCCTTCTCCAGCCTTCACAGCATAATATCAAAGTGTAGGCTAGCCAAGGAAGGGTACTGAGATACTTAATGAATCAGAATGAAGCAGACTCAAAATCTATATTTTGTCTAATGAGAAAACCTTCACTTTCTGTACCGTTTATCAGAGTGGCTGGACTCTAGAACAAACTTATCTTGAAACAGATCTACACCACAACATACTACCAAGTCTAATACTATTTTATGTTAAATATCTATGTCTTAAAGCATCTGTTGGCTACAAGTCAAACCTGAGCTGCTCCTTTTGTTTAGTGTACTCAGGAGAAGAGGAGCAGTGTGGCAACTTGTCCTTCAAAGTGCTAAAAGATCTCCCATGATACTTGCTTTTGCTCAGTACTGTCTAAATCTCTGCACAAGGCAGCTACAGATGAGGAACTATATAATGTACACTGATAGGTTTCCAAGGTATGTCTTGAAAACCGGCTGTAGAAGAACTTCTCCACAGGGAGAAATCAAACAGTAACAAAAGTAGAGCACCTCAGAGCTAAGAAGGAAGCAAGCAGATGAAAAGAGGCGAGAGGGAGGTGCTGAGATTTGCATCATATCTCCCAGAAAGTAGTGGGAATTTCAAGATTACAATAATTCCAGTGATCTTTTTTCCCCCCTACCAATGCAAATCTACTGCATATGCCTTCTGTAGCATTATTCTCACAACCAGAATTAGTCCTCACTCCTACCAACCTCATCTTAGCTATGTGGGGCTTTGTGACTATTACAGCCTCACAGAACTCTTCAGTGCAGAGGATGCATTTGGTTGTGTGACCAGGTTGTACCCTACACACATCACCCTCTTGTCTCACATTTGGTTGTTTGTTTGTTTGTTTTTTTGCAAGATGCATTTGTCTACATTTCTTTCATTTGACAGAGCTATTCAGTGAATGCTACAGCAACAGTGAGGAGAGAGCATTTTCTCTGTTGGTGAGGAAAAGTCAGTACTGGAGCAAAACCACCTGCCTGCACCTGGCTACAGAAGCAGATGCAAAGTCTTTCTTCGCACATGATGGAGTCCAGGTAACACCTACTGGCACTTCCCTTACCATCTCCACTCCCTAGGGCCTCTCAGCATGCTGCTGGACACAGAAAAGGATACTACAGCAACCAAATGACCCCATGGTTCTCAGATACATCCTTAATAGTGAAAGATCTGCCCTCTCCCTAAGCACCAGGTCAAGAGGATGCCATGCTACATACTTGAAAAAGCAAGTTTCCTCTTCCATCCAGTTAGCCCTGACAGGTGGACTAAAGAGAAGGTTTAATCCTCATCCCATCCCATACTTTTTCCTCTATTGATCACAGAGAACCATAAGGAAAGCACTCAAAATCCGCCTGAAGCATGATGACTCCTAAGGACATGAGGTACCTCCCCAGCAGAGCTTGTTCAGATTCAGAGAAGCTCACTGATAAAAGTTAAATCAAATTGCTGTCCTGTTTTGCTCCCACAACCTGCCTTCTGTCCACATACACAAAACTAAATTAAGAGTGATGATGCTTTTAGCTCCCCGTAGCTGACTTGTACTTCCTCAGTAGCAATGTTCCTCAACTCCACTTGAATTACAGTTCCTTTCCACTGTCCCCTCATAACTCTTTGCATACTAAGACACAACTGCAGAATGACACCCAAAGTGTCTGTATACTTTTTAGGATTTTTGAGCAATGCCTAATCTTTGCTGCCTTAGGAGAACACAGAACATAGGAGCACTTGATCTGCATATATGCTTTTGTGATGCTAAAGCTACTTCTTCCCTTCAATTTCAGGCCTTCCTAACGAAAATATGGTGGGGAGACATGTCTACAAACACACAGATCCTGAAGTTAATATGTGGATTCTGGTGTCCCTTCCTAATCTACACAAATTTAATAGCATTCAGGTACAAATATATGAGTGCAAAAGATAAGTGAAGGACGTAAAGTAAGTCATGAAAAATACCCAAACTGAAAATTTCTCACGTAAGGAATAAAAATACTAATATTGTCTCAGAAGATCAACAAAAGGACTTCACCACTACTAGCTACTTACAAAGCAAGAGGAAAATTTCTTTGCCATTGCTGACCTAAGACTTCTATTTTGTCAGTATCAGTCACTAAAGATGGTTTCTTCTTGGTAGACTGGCTGCCAGATTCACAAATTTAAGTAAATTAATGTGAAGTGTTATCTGTTTTCATGGAAGGGTTCAAATAAGGATTCCTGATCAAAGCAAGCCTTTCTAAATCTCTTCTTGAGGACGTTTTTGCCTCCTTTTACTAGAAATGCAAGAATTGACATCATGTTCCCTCACGCTTTTGGCATTTCCTGTATTAAGCACTACTAAGCATGGCCAGGACTGGAACATGGGGGTATTGTGGAATCATCTTCCAGTACTGACTGAGTGGTCTATTTCCACTCAAACGCTTTCCTTTCAGTTTTGAGAAGACTGAGCATCTTGCTCCACTCTCGTGAAACACGTGTTGATTATCATTTCTCCATTGACTCTTGTGGCTGACTTCAGCTTTCAAATAATCAGAACACACAGAGCTAAGGATTATGTGTATTTGATAGCTTCTCAGTGGAGAGAGTCCAAGATGAGTGCATGCTCACAGCTCTGTAGGAAAACCAGTTCAGTAGTTGAGTTGCTAACCAGTATTTCAACTAATGAGTTTATTTCCTTACAGTGAGGAAAAACATCCAAAGAATGAGACAGAGCCCTTTAAGGAGTTGGACAGTTTGGATACAGAAAGGACTTTGTTTCTTTCTAAGGAAGAACACAGGTAAATTTAAACCATCAGTTAATATGATGTTTTTGACTACAAAGAACAGGTCAATTCTCATGCAAGTACAACCTGATAATGATGTAAGAAACAACTGAAAGATTAAGGAACTTATTACTCATTAGAAAGCTCCCTCTGTTTGCTGCAGCTGTATTCCATAAAATGAATATAGAAGATAAACAGAGATACAGCATAGAGCACTGTATTTCAGGAGATAACTTCTTGTGAGCTGGTCATTTCTACTGAACAAGGAACTGATCAATATCCAGCAATCAGAAGGCATTCCTGAGATTCCCTTCAGCTGGCACTGGCTGACACACAATGGATTTAGGAACAGTAATCCGTGATAGACTTATTCACCCAACCAGGCAGAGGGTTTGCAGCTAACCCTTGTATTACTCAAGTGCATTACCACATACTGTGCTACAATGGCAGCAACAGAAATACTTGCAAACATCAGTACCTATGAATTTATATAGCTAGCTTCCCACCATGCTAGGAAAACTCTCCATTTTTATTTAAAAAAAATAGGCCTGAGAGACCTGGAGCATAACAGACGTTTCAGAGGCAGCATAAGAGAAAAGATCAAAGCAAAAAGATTTTGGCAGTTGCACACAATCATTCACAGATCCACAGTACAGAACTTCTCAATTGCAACCTTCACTTCTAGCAAAGGCTCATCACCAAAACCTGGGGACTCGGGTGAGGCAGGAAAACTTTTGATTAGTACAAAGTTCACTTTGCAGCTAATAAGAGCTATATAGTCACTTGTATTAAACATTGACTTTTCAGTGATTTGAAGAGAGCTTCAGAAATGTGTGAATAATGGTACCAAGGAAACAATCCACAGTACCTAGTGCTGGACTCAGTTATTAGCTTGTATTTTTAGCACTGGCATTTAACTGCTGGCATATCAGAAAAAAAATCGAGTCTTCATTCCCTCTCTAACTTGTAAAATAGATGCAGAAGTGTATGCCTTTTGGGGACTATTAGCAAATAATATCATAAAGTCCTTTCACAACTGAGCAAAGAATGGTTGATGGCTCTTGGTCATAATATTGTGTATTCCAATTGCTATTATCTTACAGATTTAACAAAAGGGCTCTCTCTCCCTCCCAGATCTATTTCAGCATCTAACAGTAAAGCTGCAATTTAGCCATTTATGATATTAGCCCGTTGCCATGGGAATGTGTCTTACAATGTCATAAACTGAGAGGCAGCACAGAGTCAGGCACACAGAGGAGACTGGCTGCAAGGAGAAACTTTCCCTTGTAACAAATATATATGATAATTACCAGGAACATTAGACATGTAGATCTACTGGTCAAGTTTTCCTTCAGTTACCAAAACACTTGTGCAATTGCACAATACTCCAAGACTACCGTAATTAATCATTTATTAAGAGGCCTCCCTGGTGATCTTTTTCCAATCTGATTTAGTCATGAAGGGCAAGAGGCCAGCGTCCATAGCCACATCAAGTGCAGTATTCCTTCAGTAGCTCTCTCAGGCTGCAGCAAGGCTAGTCAAGGAACACATGCTTAGTGTGTGATTCAGCACTTTTGAGTCTAGGTCAAAACAAGTAATTGTCTCAAGCGGTCACAGCAACTTCTGCCTGTGATTACTGCAATAAATTTTAGGACCAAAATAAGAACTGACTTACAGAAGCTATTTGCCTTCCTTGCAGCTGGCCAAATACCCCCTCTTCTTGTTTATTCACATGGTTTGTACTATGTGTAGGAGCAGATTGAAGCTGCAAATCAAATTAATGCAATTTGCAGAGAATAATACTGAGGCTATTCCCATGAACTAATTTTAAGAGGTCGTCAACCAAGCCTATGTTCTTTCTGTTTTGCAGAAGAAGTGGTAAATTAGAAAAGCAGAACCCTCCTGAAAACACAGCGTGGGCAACATTCATCTTTACTCGGTGGAAAAAATTCTGGAGTGCCCCCGTAACTGTATTTATGGGAAATGTTATTATGTATTTTGCTTTTCTGTTTCTATTCACTTATGTCCTTTTACTGGATTTTAAGCCACCTCCACCTGAAGGTCCATCTGCTAAAGAAATTATACTTTACTTCTGGGTTTTTACCCTGGTCTTGGAAGAAATCCGACAGGTCAGTTGCATACAACATCTCAGCAGTAATACAACAAACCTTGAAATAATGCTTTGAATAATTTTATGATCTGTATAACCGTGCAGGCTTGAAGATTTCAACTGTCAAATGCAGTTTTGCATAGAAAAGCAACACAAACGTTACCTCATCCAAAACAATCTCTCCTCCAAACCAACCTCTTCCTCCTCCATGTAAACCTGTAGCTACTCTTGTTTTTCCAGAGCGGTTCAGCTGCAGCCAATAAAGAACTGGGCTGCTAAGACTCAGGTGTCCTTCACTTTGCAAAGCATCTGGCTGGTTTCACCCCCCCAGAACTAGGTCCACAATTAACATACATTGGAAATTATAGTCTGCCCATGGAAGTACAACAGAGCTCTCCTCAGTCCACCAAAACAGCACATGAACAACGGCGCTGGTGCACTGAGAACTGTGGCTGCATAAAACTATCCTTGTTATCCTCTTTACTCTGAAAAACAGTTATCAACATTCATTCCAGAAGGTGTTCGTAATTTCAGCAACATGAACAGCAAAGGGGATCTCAGTTATACATTATTTGAAATTATTCAGCCAGGCCATAAACAGAAGAGTACACCAAGAATATTTGAAACAAAGAATATTACATTATAAACCTGTAAAACATGGAGAATGCCAGGCTACAATCCAGCTGAGACAGCTCCTCATGTAGATAATCAAATGTGCACTCCCAGGCAATCATAATGTACAAACACCAGTCTGTACATACTGTTTAGATAGCAACATCCTGTCAACATTTATTTTCTAGATATTTGTTATATTTTTTAACGGCCTGAATGCTGACAGACTCAAATCAGGCTTAAAAAATTCTTAGGCCTACATCACAAGATTAAAAAGTGTGTGTGCATATGTATGTGCGTGTGATTTAAGACAGTAAACTGAGCTTGTTTACATGCTACACTAGGAATTTTTTGATGTTTTTGCAGTGAAAGAGAAATGTGAAACAGGTATTAAGTCAAAGTTTCCACTGAAATGGTGAAACTTCAAACAGTTCACTGCCAACCACCATTTCTCTTTTTCAGAGTTTCTTTACAGATGAAGACACAAATCTAATGAAAAAGTTTAAACTATACGTAGAAGATAACTGGAATAAATGTGACATGGTGACCATCTTCCTTTTCATAATTGGGGTAACCTGCAGGTATGTATACACCTGTTTTGCATGGTCAGCATTAGGGCTACAAGCACACGCCATGACAGTCCAGTCACTTGGCATACATGCGCACAAGAAGGCAGGCTACGACATTTACTTTTATGAGTTTTGAGCTACGTTTCTGCAACAAGAGCCTCTACATTTCTATTGAACTGCAGATGTTGTTCCACAGACCACAAAAAGCTTATTGGAATATCCAAACACTTGTGCAAAGAAGCTCTGCTTTTCCTTTTTTTTTTTTTTTGCAAGCCCTTTTAGTCAAAATAATCCTTTTCCTCGTTTATCCCTTAGTATCGCCTTGAAGGCGAGCCAAGCAAATCAGCCTCCCTCTGTGTTGTGGTCATTTCTCACCAAAGTACAGATACTGTTATGTTCTTCTGACAGCTGTAATGACCTTGACATAAGCAACCACAAGCCTGAAGCACTTGCCTTTTCCTAACTCGACAATGCCTGGAGACTGAGTGCAATATTTGAGAACAGATTTCTCAGTAGTACTTGCTGAGATCTGATATTCTTTCACTTGTTCTTCAGGATGCTCAACTCGACTTTTCAAGCCGGCCGCACAATCCTCGCCATTGATTTCATGGTGTTTACACTTAGACTTATACACATTTTTGCAATTCACAGACAGCTTGGACCAAAGATCATAATTGTGGAGAGGATGGTAAGTGCAGTCTCTCTCAAATACTTGTACTCGCTAAAAAAACCTGTGGCCAAAACAATCTTCTTACAAAGGAAGTTTATAATGTGTCTTTGTTTTTAAGGTCTGTAACTTTGCATACAATGCAAAGTTTGCCTTACTTACCATGAAAATTAGAGGCAGTAAGTTTGAAACAGATCCTTTTGAAAGCTCTGTAGTTTATTAGGTTGGCCCTAGTACACAAATCCTCATTCTTATCTAATCGTTTGCCCTTTGGTCTATCAAGTCAGGAGTACTGAGACACTGCACTCCTGATTTGAGAGACACAGATTCTTCCTCCTGTTTCATAAGCTGTGTGCATTCAGCGCAAAGCCTTCAGACAGGCCATTTACAGAAGGGCAGCTACTGACTGGTAGTTCTTGCCTGGGGAAATGGATTACATTATTTGCAAGTAGTGTGAAGAAAAATCTGTAAAAATAGATAGTAGCAAGTTTGCCATGAACACTGCTCTTAATTGGACTAATTTACAATGAAAACATAGCACCTTGTGAGCATGTGCTGGAAGATGCAGATGAAATATTTCTATTTATTTCAGCTCTCCTGCAGGAAATGAGACAGTAGGACTATGGTTTCTGTACTTGGGTACGGGGCAGTACGCTGAAACAGCTTTTTATTTCAGCATGTTAATCCTCCAGGCCAATTAGCTCATGATAACTGATTAATAGTTTATCTAATAGTAAATGCTATTACAGATTCTACAAACATTTGACTTGTGACTCACAGCAGAGCTCAGTAAAAGCCCTACAGTCTAAACAAGCCTATACATTGAATAAACATAACTGCCAAGCTATTTGGATCTGTCTACAGATGCAATAACTGGAACTCCAGCATGACATTTGCTTTGAGTAGCAAAAGGGTAAATGGCAAATAAATATTTGTTCTCGTACATTATCTAGTTCACCACATTAGCAGAGTTTAAAGTAAGAGAAGAAGGCAGATCTACAGCTCCTAACCCTTCCTGGCTGCATACCAAGCTAAACCACAGCCCTGAACAAATATGGTGATGCATCTACTACGTTAGCATCTGAGTTCATATGAAGTAACACGGATTAAGAATATACACAAAAGAAAATAAGTGGCAGCCTAGACAAAGCCATAACATGGGAGCTTTCATCTTCCCCATATCCAAGCCACCGCAATGCCTTACCTTTGGTTGCTCAATATTGAGCCTTGTATCAAAAGAACAATGAAATTCAGTTCAGTAAACAGTATCTCCCTGAAACATTCATCAGGTTGGCTAAAGCAAGATCACTTCTCTTAAATAGGGAAGAAAACCAAGATCGTGTTTTACTGTCTTTCTCCTTTTTACCCCCAACTGAATTGCTGAAACAAGTCTGTTACAATGGTAGATCGATGCCAGAACAGTGCCAGCTTAGAGAGACCACAGACTGGAAAAGAGCATTCCCAAACAAACCACTGCTTTCACTGAGTTATGATGTTGTTAAAGGCCTGTAGCACTGACAAATCTGGAATCATCCAGAAAACAAACCAGTTTGGTAACAGTTAAAGAGACATCAACCATGTCTTGCTTGCCACAGATACTGCGTTTCTTAATGGGACTTATAGTTACCTCCTGAAGGTCTGAAATACCTCTGCATTTGGGAAACTGTGCAATCCTGTAATCTAATTGAAATGAATCTACAGCCCCTAATGAACTCTGTCAGATTAGATGGAAAGAGGATGAAGTGTTCTTCTTCCACTAGGGAAAAATTATTGCACTTGAAATACATATTCAATTTTTTTTTTTTTTAAGTGTCTTAGGATTCAATTATGTGCTTCTGTAGAGAAGCACAATGTTTAAAAGCAGGAAGCCTTGGAAAGAATCCCTCAAATGCATTACTTTGATACCTGATCCTTCTGATCTCCGACGTTTGCTGTATCAATGGTTCAGAGTTTATCAATGAGCACTGTTAGCCAGGATTTGCTGCAGCAGACTTTTGTAATTCAACGGTACTGCAAGATCTCATAGAAAACCTTCATTTAAAAGGCAATCATTTAAAGGAGAAAATGTTTAAAAAATAAATGTTACATGACTGAAAAGCAAAAATTTTAAATTATAACATGCCTTTATCTAAATGAACTAACAAAGAAAAATGCTGCTTATTGGCCAAGAGCCACATTATAACAGCAGAGTCAGGAAGGGAATTGTGTGAGAAACTCTATCAGAGTCAACCTCCTTTAGCCTAAACAAGCTTGCAAAGAAAAATAATTATTTGAACAGTTATCATACTGAACTACTGTTCTTTCTTCGCACATGCTGCTACAATCACCTGCCCTCTTTTTCTTCCTTCCTTTCCCTCTTTTAGATGAAAGATGTTTTCTTCTTCCTATTCTTCTTGAGTGTGTGGCTCATTGCCTATGGTGTGACAACGCAAGCTCTGCTTCACCCTGATGACAGCCGAGTGGAGTGGATATTCAGAAGGGTGCTTTACCGTCCCTACCTCCAGATATTTGGCCAGATCCCACTGGATGAAATAGACAGTAAGGAAGTTTCTTTCTCCCCTAACCTTGCCATCTTTGAATGCCTTCTTCCCAGTATTTGTTGTTCATTTTTTTTCAATAAATAACAATTTAAAAAAAATTGTCCTGAAAACCAAAGCCTTCACGTGGCTATGATATAAGTAGCGAATTTGCAAAATGAGAGAACGTACAGGGTGGAATTACATCAAACATGACAGTTTGCCCTATTTAGAGAGGCTACCTAAAGTATTCTCACAAGGACTTGCAGTTTTAGAGGTTGGCATACCTTCTTCTGCCTCAATCCATTTCCATCCAGCCTAATCTAGACCCACACAACCTTCATGTAAAGCAAAATAACATCTCCATAGTTTTGGCAGTAGTTGAACATGACAGTTTTACAGCAGTACAGCTTGGCCCATAACAAAACACTTGTATTTTTGAATAAATATTCTGGTTGAACATTTGTTTACTCCGTAGTTAAATCTGCCCAAATCAAATAAAGCTAGTAATTGCATTTGTGCAATATTTCAAACAAGACAACATAAAAACAATCACAAGACAGGCAAATATTTGGATATAAACATGAGAACAGGTAAAACACAGTATGAAGTCTGCATCTCTCCACTGGAACTCCACAGAAAAAAGGTAGCATTTGCAGATGAAAAAAAATTACTGGGTAGTAAAAACTGAAGGCAACACCTAAAAGTTGCAAAGTGACCTCATGAGTGAAGAGACACCAAAAGAAATTCAGTATGGATAACTTAAGTTAATGTACTTGGTGACAGCTATGGCAGCATGTGAGATAACTGTACTAAAGGGTAAGATTGTGAGTTTATCTATTGTCATGGGGAAAGGCATTATTAGTGGGGGGGAAAAAATGGAGAACAAAAATGTAAATATAAGTGCTTTAAATTTGTGGATTTAATTACATGATATAACTTCCAGAAAAACAATTGAACAACAACGAAAAGCAAACAACCAGTTAAACTACTTCTGATCTGCATCCCAGTGTAGGAAGATTTGGATGACTAACATTAATATAAACAAGAAAATAGTTACCTTTTCCTCAATAAGTAGCAAAGAATTTCCAAAAAGACAGAGGAGGTGTTTTTTCACATACATAACTAAAGGTGAGCTGCTTCATTGCTTTGTGATGCTTCGAATGCTAGAAATGTACACAGACTCAGAAATCAGTTGGACAAATTCATCGAGGAATCCCTCAATATCATTATTAAATACAAATAACCTGCCTGGGCACGTTGCTCAGCCACATGCTCCAGTGGAGAAGATACCCAAACAATGCCACTCCATGTTTTTCCTGCACTTCAGTCTAAGAACTTGCTGCTGCTATAACTGGAGGCAGGATGAAAGGTTAGCTATACCTATAAACTGATACAATAGCACAGTTCTTCCTAACCTTGACTGCAAGCTCTGATGTACAAAGCAACAGTCTAAATTTGAGTGAGGAACACCATTGCCTGCTTCTACCAAGTTCTCTCCTCTAGCGTGCATACTAGCATGAGGATTGAGGAGATGCAAGAACATAGGGGCCCACAACTGAAGCAGTGATGTGCATCATTGTGCCTTTTGACAAAGCCTGCAACATGGGATATTAGTTCACGTAAAGGATTGCTTGATTGCAAGAATTATCTCAGTAATTCAACCAGCCAGAAAGCTGGCCTGTTTGCCTCGTATTTACAGCTCCGCTTGCCAGTCAAAAACTGAGACAGTACAAAAGTTACATACTACCACAGTGTTTGTCTTAAGCTCTAATAATTGCATATATTCAAAAGAAAATTATGCTACTGTTCACATGCAGATGAGATCTCAACATCATCCTTGATTTATACCTTAACAGAAAAAGGTATTAAACATATGCAATCGTTCTCGTCATGAGTTCTTATGAGAAGGCATGCTTAAGGGTACTCAGTTTCCTTTTTTTCTTGAAAAGTCTGTAAAATGCAGCACCTCAGACTTCAGAAAATTTGCAATTCCTGCCATTCTCGGTTGAAGGCAAGATATTTTGCTCAGCAAAATGCAAAGCTTTTGACTCCAGGCTAAGAAATACAAGCAAGAGAAATTTGTCAAAACTACCGTATTTCTCTCTCTTGCTTTATAGCCTCACGAGTATATCCCAGGAACTGCACATTTAATCCACTGCAGATTCTGCAGAACTCACCATCATG
Source organism: Tympanuchus pallidicinctus (assembly GCF_026119805.1). NCBI lineage: Eukaryota > Metazoa > Chordata > Aves > Galliformes > Phasianidae > Tympanuchus > Tympanuchus pallidicinctus. The sequence continues at coordinate 12,949,579 of NW_026294747.1, forward strand.
TCCCAACAACTATGCCAACTGGCTTGTCATACTTCTGTTGGTCATCTTCCTACTAGTCACAAACGTTCTCCTTATGAATCTCCTGATTGCTATGTTCAGGTAAGAGCAGCATCAATAAGTATTAAGACAGAGAAGGTAAGAGCTTAACCAAATGCCCACATTTACTACACTGCTGTTGGTTAGCTATACTGAAACACACTAGTAGTTTTCCCAACTAATTATTTAGGGGTTGATAACTAGACTTTCAGGACCATATAGTTCTTAAGTTCTCATCATCCTCACTCTAGCTACATTAAAAGCAAGAACAAAAAAGGACCTTTTACAGTCAAATAATCAATTAAATGTGCCTGGATCCCTAGCTATGCTGCAGGATGAGTCTGCAGGTACAGAGCAGCTGTAAACTTGGCAGATGCTGGATACTCTGCATGCTGGAGAAACACATCAAGTCAAAAATGTTAACGATTATTCATTTGGATGAAGAAGTAACATCACATGTTTGCCAATCTTGCTGAAGTTGAATTGCCTTTTTTTTTTTTTTTTTTTTTAAGAGATAGTTTTTCTTGATTATTTCCTTATCATTTGAAGTCACAACTGCAGTTTTTTTAATAGTTAAAAACCCACACAAACTTTAGGTTAAGTAAACGCTGCTTACTGAACTTGCTGTTCCTTTTATTAAAGTACACATGGGCTGTATTTGTAATAACAAGGTTTAGCTCACTGAGGTAAAACTAGTTCTGCAATTTTTTTATTTTTATTTTTTCCAATGACAGCTACACTTTTCAAGTTGTTCAGGGCAATGCAGATATCTTCTGGAAACTACAACGCTACAACCTGATTGTTGAATATCATGGGCGGCCTGCCTTAGCACCACCATTTATCATTATTAATCACATAACTTTGGTTCTTCAAATAATCTTCAACAAAATGGAACACAAGAAACAACATCTGGGTAAGCTAGCTTAATGCTATAACGTGATGGAAAGCACAGGAACGATAGGGGAGTAGCAAAGACCTAAGCTACAACACGTGAAGACTGGCTCAAATACAACAGCTGTGAGCACAGAAATAAAGGGAAGAATCTGCTTACTTTTAGATGCCCTCAGGTAGTCAGGGATCTCCAGCAAGAGAGGCCATCACCTCCACTGCCAACCTTAAAATGAAGTCTGGCAAAGGGCAGATCCTGGCTCCACTCCTTCTGGTCACTCAGGTACACTACATACACCTGAGCTTCCCTGGGTTGGCCCTGCCTTCCCACCAGGTGCTCAATCACTGCTTCAAGCTGTGATCTAGCATTTATGCTACAGCTGTTAACACATGTCTGCCAACAGGAGACCCCAATACTCTGCAAGGATATGTTGCATAAGCAACACAGAAGAGAAAGTAAGATCTCCACAAGCTAAGAGCTGTAATTTATTGTATTTAACAAAAAGGAGAGCAGACATGAAAAATGATGACACAGTCTGTACTATAAACAATTTCCCACAGTGCATTTCTCTACACAGCATCCTTATTACGACAAAGGTGTTGATATCAAACTGCCTAAACACACTTGATTTCTGAAGAGATAACAAGTGATACTCTGAATGAATCATTCAGGAATCACTGAAATTGGCCTGTGCTGTTCTTTAGAAAACTCAGGACTCTTATTCAACTGCAGTAAGTCTACTGCCTTGCATTACAAGAAAATAAAAAGTGTAGAAAATACTTATTTTACACTAAACTTTCATAGCTTGTCACTCCTACAGTGGCAAAGCAAGGCCTGAGGTTTCTTTGCATAGCAGCCTTTCATTACTTAAACCAGCGCAGGGGAAAAGGGAGCAACATATAATATTTAGTATCTTTTTTTTCCCCCCTACAGAAAGAGATCTTCCAGTTGGCCTAGATCAAAAAATCATAACATGGGAGCTGGTGCAAAAAGAAAATTATCTAATAAAACTTGAACAAGAAAGAAAAGAAAGCGGTGAAGAAAGGCTGAAGGCCACATCTAATAAGTATGTTACTCTGACCTACATTAAGTGAACCTTGCAGGTCTTCAGATTTGCATGAGATAAAGGTTCAGGCATTTGTATGGGATCCATGGGATTGATGTTCTTCATGGAATGTTTTTCATGAACAAGCATTGCTTTGAGGTGTTTCTTGACGTTGCTGAAGTATGTACAATTACAAACCTGTAAGCTCCAGCCAAACTTGCAGTTAAGCTCAAATTCATGAAGAAATGAATGGAATGATGGAAGAATAGTTGTTACACTGCAGAGACTGCAGAGCATGTACTTCCATCCTCTATAGGAACATAACATACCTGGACACAAAGCATTGATCAAAATCCAGTGAAATTGCCCTTTCCAAAACAGAAAGAGATTTAGACTTTTGAATGAGGATTTGTGATCTCTGGGATTATCCCCAGCCCATAGGTACAGAAGAACTACTACTAATGGCTTTAGGACATAACACTACAATTTTGCACAAGAAGTTCCTGGTATCAGATCTCAAATTTAATTTAAGTAACTGGGTCTCTGTTTTAATAGTTCTCTAAAATATCATCCCAATGGGAGTATCACTTAAATTGGTACAGTATTCTGACAAATAAAAGTGCAAAAATACTATTCAGAAGTTCACTTCTTTAAATAACAATGACAAAGAGATACATGTTCTTGGAAACTACTCCTCTCCCTGTAATTTAACAGGCTCTTTATTCTTAATAATTTAGAATTATTACGTTGTTGAAATCAAATAATGGTTTGTTACACACAAACGTGTGTAATTGCTCCTAAATAAAGGGCATAATATCAGACGTAGCAGAGCCAGAAAGAGATCAGACAAGTTCAGATGACTACCACTGAGACTGTGGTTTCTTATTGCTGCTCTTAGCTGCTAGCAAACCTGCCTGTTTATTTGAAATCTTACACAACCTTCAGAAAGCCATTCACTGAACTCTGCATTTGGGGAGCTTATGGGGAATCAGATGAGAGGAGTAAAGACGGGATGGAAGAAGAGGTAAAGCATGTAGAAGATGTGTGGACAGCTCGATTTGGAGGTATCATTTTCAAGTTCTTCACACTTTAGAGATTTATACACATAGTCCCTTTAGAGATTTATACACCAAATCAGAAAATTCTGAAGATGAAACCTTGAAGAAATCAAATGGCTCGTAGCCCTGTATTAATGGAATATATATCACGGTCTTAATTTTCATGGTAGGATCAATTTACTTTTGAAATAGATGAGACATAATGGATTGGAAAGATACAGCTAAGCAGCCTTAACCACAAGCTGTATGATCACTGCCATCTAGGCAAGTTCACAAAGAGCCCTTGGGCAGCGAGTACAGGAGGTTTGTGCTGCTCTGTTCAGTAAATACTTACAGGAACCCTTCAAAAGGGCAAAACTTCCAGGGGGCTCTGGGCTGTCCCAGCAGCACAGAACTGCCAGCAGGGGGTCACAGATGTAGTGTGAGTTACTCATTTTCTGTGGTTTAGGATTTAATCGGAGGCATTTCTTTTTCACTCAGCAGCACATCATTTTTGTTTCCACAGGGTGGATAATTTGTGTAAATACCTCAGTGGATTGAAGGAGCAAGAAAAGAGGCTTAAAGTTATAGAATCCCAGGTAAGTCATATCAACATCATATCAACATTAGGATCTCACTGTTTCTTTCTTTTTTGTGTGTGTGTCTTGGCCCATTTTTTATCACTGATGCCGGTCTTTGACAGTGTTTGGTATTCACTCTGTAGGGATAAAAGGAATAATCTGTATAATGACTTCACTTCCCTTATTTTATCTGTAATTACAACCATATAAAGAAACTTTTCTAACCTCCCATAGAAAGGGGAACACAGTTTCTCGCTCTTTTTGCTAGCATACTTCCTAAGTGTCCACTTCTTCCCCTCAGGCTGCCTCTGGATGCAAATCCTCCACACTCCTTTCCCTTTCTTCACCCAACCTTTCTTACTTTAAAAGTGACAACAATGAAAACACCCATACTCTGTCTTATTTGACAGAGACTAATATTGGACATTGGTTTTCAAGTTTTCTTGCATACAAGCTTCTCAAAGGGAAGCATAAATGCTCAACAAGAATAATAGAAGGAAACTCTATCTCAAGCTTTTGATGGCAAACCCTTAGAACATAAATAAATGTTCGTTAAACAGTTTGAAAACGCTGAGCATTACTGTGTGCTACATATAAAACTCTTATTGTTTTCTTTGTTCCCAGAATTCTCTATGAATCACTATGATGCCAGCATATTTAAGTTTCATTTTTATTAGTGGAATTAACTACAAAATACTGGTTTTGTACGCTTAGAATTCCCATTCTCATCCAAATGCAGTCTGACAGATCCAAATTTAAAATTGTCTTAATGACTGAAGAATGGGCCACTCACCATTTTATAACACAGTAAATTAAAAAGTTAATAGTCAAAATAAATGTCTATATAAGTATTTAATTGCTGGAATGAAAACGCAATTTTGGCCTAGTCGAAAGTTGCTTGCCTTAATGCTCCCATTGCAGTTTCTCCCCCATTTCTTATCACTTTTATGGCTTCCTGGAAAAAGCAACTCTATTCAATAAACAAAATTGAAACCAAATACAGGTTCAACAGGAATACACAATAAATGCTTTAATAAGGTTGTGCCAGAATGAGATAATGCAATATACTCACAAAATAAGGAAAACATTCAACAGTGATCTTCCTCCAAGTCAGTTCAACTATTTTGAATAAAGTTGAGTATGATAATTCTGACACTGCTTCCAGTTGCTACCTACAGTCTTTCCTGTAAATTTAAGATTGGATGCAATACTACAAAAAGAAAAACTGATGCAGAAATCACTGCCTGTTCTATAGATTTGCTACTGTACAGCTGTTATCTCCTCAGTGGCAGATGTTTTAACCAAAACCAACCTCTTCTGCAAGCAGACAGATTCAAACTACACATGTAAGTATTGAAAGCTATCATGGAAAACCTAATTAACACAGCCGGGCGATTTCATTCAGAAAAATGCAACAAAACCAAAAAAGATTGGAAAGGAACTACAGAGGGAATTGCAAAGGAGTACGCCTACAGGTAATGGAAATACAAACAGCAAACAGAATATTCATGCACCTTTGGCAAAACGTATCTAAAAGCTTGGGGTTATGGGAATGGACTATTGTTCACTGCAGCTTAGAATGACATCATGTAATGTTAAGGATACGTGGTTTCCTGAAAGGACTGTCTCTTGGGATTCTTTTTTTTTTCCCCTTTTCTTTTTCTTTTGAGTCAATGAGACAATACTACCAAGAAATTGACTTTTAGACAGTAATAACCATTAAAAAAAAATAATAATCACATTTTGTTTTAATCAACTCAGTTCATCTGCCTTTGGTGCTGCAATTCTTTCTGTCATTTGGTAACTTCATCTTACGTCCCAGAACTCCATTTTTTGGAGTTTAAAAGATCAGAGGCAGAAAGAGACTATATCTCAGCCAGTACAGGATATCCAACTCAATACATATTTTGAAATAGATAATTAAGAAAACAATCAAATATTTACTAATTACTGTATCTTGCCAAAACAACAACAGCAAGAACAAAAAAAAAAACCACAAACCCATCTCTCCAAAAACTTACACCAACCATGAGGGTACAACAAGGGAAACAGCTGGAAACCCAAGTAAGTCTTGACATGACAAGATCTCAAAGCATTCCTGCAGGCAAAGGTGTGCTGGATCCCATGAAATATGTCAATTTTTCTTTGTCCATTTGTACTGACGTCAGTGAAGGTGGAGGGGGAATGAGATCTGTCTGAGGTTCCTGAAGCAAACCACAGATATACCAGAAACAAATAATTTGCAATTTTCCCAGCCATGGGAGGAAACATCAACATACTTAACCAGGCATATTATTCTAATTTTAAACATAGGCAAAGCAAAGCCAGCTTAGAAAAATATTTTCTTTCTTACCACCTCAGTATGCACAGCAAGCTATAATATTCTGAAAATACTGAAAGAAATTGTCAGTGAAAATTGAAGTCTAATGATAAAGAAGCAGATTTAATCTTAACTGCAGCTCTGTCCTACAACAGTTTGCTATAACCAGCTTCTCAAGAGTCGAATTAACCTCATATTTGACTTAATTTTTGTAGTTTTCAAAGCACATAAATACACTGGTTCATTATAAGCTTTCCAGTAGAAACTGTCCTGTAGCATGTTACTCAGATTTTAATACTGTGTTATATAGACTTAAATAGCTGAGGAAAAAAGAAGAAAAAAAACCCCAAGAAACCTGTTTTTATCATTTACGGAGCAAACATGAAGTACTTCCACCTACAGTGTAATTTTACTATGGGTTATTTCCAACATTTTAAAGTTTCCTAATTACTATTATGTAACCCTTGTCCTAAAGCTTTGAAGAAACACGTAACTTTTACAATCCTACTAGGTTTGAGAAATGCCAGCACTGAAGTGCCTTTGCCAGAAAGGGCTGAAAGAGAAGAGCGTGCAGATCCAACTGAGGCTGACGTCACCTACATCGATAATTAAATTTCATTCTCATTTCTTTGCACTGAACCCTTTGCCCTGCTGAATTACCATCAAAGTAAAATCCTGATCTCAGGAAGGCACAAGACCCAAACTTTGAAGTCTTCAGTGCTATCTTCACACCTTATGAGAAATAATGCTCATGTTTGATTTCTTGAGCTTTCTTCCCTACCGCTCCTCCATTGGCCTTTTCTCCATTGCTCCCCCCACAGACTGCACTAGGTCCAGGATGACAACCACCTTGTTTTCTACACAGCCTGTTCCCAATGTTCCATGCTCTAATCACACTTCATCATCACTGATTTTCATGTTCTTTCCAAAGGAGTTTCCCTTTTAAAGGGCGATCATTTCCTCACTAAAAACCAACCCACTTCCTATGCCAAAAAAGCGAGCTTGCATTTATGAGCTGCTTTGAAAAGAATTGAAGAAAGTTTCCACAGGAAAGAAGGGGCCTGGGATACCAACTTTTATACAATTCACACAGTTCCTAGAGTTCTTGTAGCTCTCAAATGATTGCACTCACCGTTTCTCCTCCCACTTCTGGCTCTTTTCTCTGGCTGTTCATTAATGCAGGCTCCTCACTCATCCCCAAAAACTCACTGCGTGGTTCTCAAGTCTTCAGTGGCATGCAGACAGTTTCCAAACACAAAGCAGGTGACCATTCCAGTCAGACCCCCAGCTTCTGCCTCTTGCTTTTTCAGTTCAGTGCCAGATCATGTACCTGCTGTCAGCACACTGCTATTCTAAGACATCACCCTTGCATCTAAGCAATTCTCAATTCTCTGACTTTATTCTGTTTTTCTCTCAAAGCTCAGGAAAAAAAAAAAAAGAATATTTAGCAAGAATTTTCTTAGAAACTATGAATTTGGACTGATGGCCATTTTTTTGCATTACTTCAACTGACATGTACCTTTCTAGCACACAAATGTTAGCTGGCTTTATTATAATTTTGTATGAGATACACAAATAAAATGAGCATGACTGCTGTCCTTTAACGGGAATTTTCTTTGCATTAATGTAAACAGTGTCAAAAAAGGGAAGTAAGCAGTGGGTTGTGGTCACACACTGCTAAGTTTCAACTAACTTAATTTCCTCATTCATATTTTACACTGCTCATACACAACGAAGATAGGATGGGAGAAAACTCTCTATTGCCAGATATCTCAAAACAGAGTTGGGGGAAAAAAAAAAACCTCAGATGTGATCAAAATGTCTTTCAACAGGAGTCTTTAATTAATAGAAATTAATCTTCTGACTTCTTCATAAATAAGTGATTGTCCAGCTTATCCAGCTGCACCCCTGACCATAGCAGCACTATTAACAATGACAGAACTTGGATCCTGTGCTAAATGCTCTTCACTCTAGGCAAAGGGTAAGTTGGAAAACCAGCATGATTGTACTGAGCTGTGTTGTTTGTTAGGAAATAAGGCGTATATTGCAATCTGCAACCTGCTGTATTCTTCTCAACCACTTCCTTTCTGATACAGCTATTTTGGTTGTTGATCTGATTCAGTCTATCAGGGTATGTATGTATCTATGTATTGTAAAATCACCAAAATCTTAAAAATGTGAATTTTAGATTCCAAACCTTAAGAAGCTGAAGGAAAGTTACAAGAAGCTAAGCTGAGACTAACATTCCAGATTCAGGTGTTCTAAACAGTTCTCAAATAAACGGAGTAGTCGTTTGAACTGCTATGTTTGCATTAATATCAGTCCAGTTCAAAGGGATGCAGAAATCAAAGTACAACTGAAAGTTTATTGAATTCCAAAGTAAAAAGCACCCAGTTCTACAAACACCCTGATTCCCACCAAACGTACACCAAGAAACGTGGAAGTAGTGCCATCTGGAAAGGCTAAACAAATATGCAGGCAAAAAAATAAATCAACACATCATAGTACTAAAAGAAGTTGTTGTGTGACTGATCTACACTCAACATGAAGAGACTTGGCTGAAGCAATGCTCAGTGTGTCTTTACTAGAATGTTCTGCAAAGCTGTGCCCATCTGCAAGAAAAATCGCATTTTCTTAATCTCTTTTTTTCCATGTAACAGTAAGTAAGTTAAATATTTGAAATTACATTAAAAAATAGTTGGTTTGCCAGTTCCCACCTGGGCCCTCTCATGCTGTACTCTCAATCTCAGACAGAACAAAAAAAGGACAGGTCAGGAGAAATCAAATCTAGTGGAAGACTTGGTTTTATTTTCATTGTTTAAACAACTCTACATGAGAATCTCATCACTGTTGTTCCTGGATTCTACAGGACTTAAGAAAAGTCTGGGGTAATGAGGATGCCTTGCAGCATTCTAGCTAACAGTCTTTTTCTATGGTGCTCATGATGACTTGAGCAAGCCCCAGGGAGCTGCTCAAGCAAACAAAGCAAGCTATATTCTCTCCTGAGAGACTGCAACTATCATTCGCCTACAGAGTTCTCACTAACAAAAAGTCTGTAATGTATTTTTAGTAGCTTAATTTCTAAAAATGAAAGAGGTCTGGGTGGCTATAAAGGAAACCGTTAGTAAAACAAAATGGTATCACATGGGTCCCTGATTAAAATATATATATATATCTAACAACAAAACCAAGCATATATAACAACAGAATCCAAGAGTATACCAATTCTTGCATGTTTCTGATTTGTTCCATCACTCTTCCTCCTCTCCTTCGTCATCTACTTTAGGTCGGAAATTTTTCCTATTTCTCTTCTTGCTGCAATGGAATCCAACTTTTTCTGCTAATGGCTCTTCACCCACACCATGCTCAACTTCTGTATTCAGGTTCTCCACCATCAGGCATCCCTCCTCCTCCTCTGTTGCTTTTCTACCACCACCTAAGTGTCCCAGCTCTACCTTATCCTCCTCCCTCAAGTCATCAGTCTTTCCTTTCAGATCTGTTTTGATGTGTTTCTTATCACCCTCTCCTGCCAATATTTTCTTTTCTAGTCCATCAACACCCCTTTTTGCAGGTTTGGTGAATACAATCCTCCCAGCTCCACAGCTGGAAGGGTCCTGGTTGAAATATGGGGTGTAGCTATCTTGAGCAGCTGAGCTTTGTTCCTCTTCTCTTTTCTTCAAGCCCTCTAGAAATTCCATGGCCACTGCCCTGTTAGTCTTGTCACCAGACTCTGGCACCCCATCTAGGCTGTATTTGGTCCAGCGCTCTGGGTGTGCCACGTAGTCAGGCACTGCTGGAGACATTCTGGGAGCCTGCACTGGTCTGGTTGGCTTTCCAAGGCTTTCTGGTACCACATTACTTGACATGGTAGTTGGAGGTAAGGGACGTTTAAATCTCCCATCAACAACATTATCTTCAGACATTGAGGGCACAGACAATTTGGCTGCCTCCTCCAAGCAATCAAAAATACTCTGGCTGCGGAGAGAGAATGTAGAACTCATGCCCCTCAGATGGAACGGCTGCACAGGAGATCTCTCGGTGTTGTCTGATGGGTCCCCTGATCTGTAATCCCCATCATCTACAGATGAATCCTCAGGAGATATTGTATCAACTTCTGCTTCATCTGCTAACCCCAAATCATCAGAATCAGAATCGCTGAGCGACACTGCGTCAGAGGGCTGAGCTCTTTCGTAGTCTGCAGCACTGGCAGCCCCAGTGCCCAGGAAGGGTTTATCATCATCCTGGTCTCCCATCTTTGAGCTATCACTCCACTGAGGTCCTTGATGTAGGCCCAAGAATGGCTGTATGTATGGTTTTCCAAATGCCCAGCAACTTCAATGCCTACAATACAAAGAAGCATGAAAATTCAATTGCACAATGAGAATCAACATATGGCCATCACTCAAGGACAGGCCTGATAATTATTACTACAATATCAGAGTACATTACCATGGAATGAATGCATGTTAATATTAAAGACATCCACAAGCCTTGTATTCTTCATTACAAGAATACAAAGTAATTATAAATAGTAATGCATACTGAATTCCATTAAAGGTATCAGCAAGACCAATTGCTAAACAATGAGCATAAGTTTTTTGAGCATAACTGTTCCACACATCTTCCAAGAACAGCAGTGATTCTCCAATGTACACTGTGCATTTACCATACCATATAAATCCATCAAAACACATCCTAATCCCTTACACTTTCTTTTGTCTGTTACAGTTCTTTATTGCCAACTTATATCCAGCTGCAATCACGTTCTACCTATTAAAAAGGGCGCTGCTGCTGATCAAGGAATGTGGCAGAACAGCCTGTAACATGTCAGGGCTACAGTTTTGCATTAGCTTTGAACTGACAAAGTACAAGGTCCACTCCTTCCTTGGCTTTAAGCTTTTATGTTAGTACTAGATTGTTGCCATCACATGATGAGCGAGCTTAAGGAATGAATTGAGCGGGATTGTGAAAACTAATTGCACATGCCATGCATGTGTGAGCATACTGGGAACAAGGGGAGGGTGCAACCAAGGGTCAGCAAGAACTGGCCATTTGGTCAATCAAAAGATACAGTGACCCGAGTTTCAGTACAGGCTGAAACACCCTATTGCCTGCCTGAAGGCAGCCCTGGGGAACTGAGGTGGTTGATGATCACCCCACCGCTTGCTGGGCAGTCAAAAATAGAGTTTGCAAACATACACCTCAGTTCAGCTCTCCAAAATGTGAATTAGGGAAAGAGTTCTCATTTACTATTAGATTAAGTTAAACTACACAATTATAGGTTCTTCTGAAAAGCCACAGTAAACAGACATGGGAAGTCTGCTGGTCACTCACTTTCTCTTGAGACTGAGTCAGCTTCCCTTCCCGAGGGTCAGTTAAAGCCACCAAAGATCTCAGCACTTCCGCCCTAGAAAACAAGCATTTCCATCAAGATACTGGAAATGTAGTTTTAAAACGAGTTTTGAAAATAATTCTTTCTCCCTGAGTCATCCAAAGCTACAGAGCTGAGTTCTAAATCTGACACAAACTCGAGCTCGCATAAAAGTCTTCAGATAATCCTGAATATTGGCAAAAGAACAGCACAAACCTACTAGGGCAGGCTCCGTTACAGTTACTCAGTCTCCACGTTCACACCATCAAGCCTTATTCTGTACAACAGAAGAGAGGCTTTTAAAAAAACGAAGCTGTAATTTACACGTGCAGTAAACAATTAGTAAATGTAGTGTAGTTGTAAATGTAGTTAAGTGCAGCCAAGGAAATACTGTAGTAGTACTTATGCTCTGCAGGTACTGCATGCCACTGGAAAAGAGACCCAGGATACCACAAAGATGTCTGTACAGAAGGGTCATATGCACCAATGCGTGAGGCATTAATACATGGAGAAACTTCTAAAGAACTGAACGGCCCGAATGCTGTGTTGTGTGCAGTCTGGCTGTATTTGACTAAGGGAACTGATGGTTCCTTTGAGACGTGGCCTTTAGTGCAACCCCTACATGCAACATAATCATCTGAAGGTCCTGCATCTTTCTGTTTAGTTTTATAACACATGAAAGAAACGAGCGCAACTCTAAAGAGACACCAAGAAGCACAGCTGAGCAAGACAGCTGTTTCAGGCTATGAATGAGGACACCTCTTTTCTAAGAACATACAGAAAGAACATACGAACAGCACTGATACCAAACACGCAGATGCTGACAGCACACCAGACAGACTCACACGTTCGTTACAGCAATGCGGGCACGGCACAGCGCAGACAGGCCCGTGTCCCTCTGGTTGGCACATTCTCCATCAGCCTCTCCCATCCTGGCCTCGCCCTCCTGCAGCTGTGAGGCAAACGCAGAGCTCCGTTACCCCAAACCCCGGCCGCGACCCCGTTCTCCTTGCAAAGACAGCACGACGGCACAGCCCACCGCCTTGCCCGAGCCATCAATCGCACTCCTTGCCAGCTCAGGGCCCAGCTCCCCTCCCTGCACCGGGATCTTCCTGGATCTCCTCCGTACCGCGAAGCCGCGCAGGCCCGGCGCCCGCTCACAGCGCTACCCGCCTTTCCCGCCTGTCGCTCTCCTCACGGCCGCCGCGACGGCACCTGCCCGGGGAGCGCTGGGACACCGAGTTCCCACAGAGCGCCACGGCGCTGCAGTACGCAGCACTGAGACTACAATTCCCAGAAGGCAAAGCGGCGAGGACAGGAACCAGAAGCGGAAGTGCTCGCCAGCTCCTCTCCGCGTCGCCTCGCTTTGCATCCTGGGAGTTGTAGTTGCCCACGCTTTCCCCTTTGGGGGCCATTTTAAGAGCGGCGGCGCGGCTGCGTGGCGGGACTACAGCTCCCAGGATGCACCGCTGCCCTCCTCCAGCCGTTCGCCCGCCATTTTGCAGCCTGTGAAGCAGTGGGGGTGGCACCGCCTCTCCCAAGCCGTGTGGAAAAAACGTGTCAGGCGTTGGTTTTTTCCTGATCGCTTGGGCTTGGCGGCAGTGAGCACTTCAGAGGAAGCGTGGAGTTTTTTTATTTGCTGTACTTTATAACCAGAAAGCCTCCAGTCACTGGAGTGTGAGACAAGTGTCCAGCCAAAAGCAAGTTTCCATCCTTTGTCCCAGAAGAACATTTTTTGTGTGTATGTCAAGAGTGGAATTCTGTCGGAACATGTTTTATTGGTGTTGGCCGAAGCTGCCTGGTTCTTTTCCCCATTCGTTCAGCTAAAAGCTTAAAGTGTTGCAGTGGAAATGCACATCCCAAGCCGGCTTTCCCCTCAGTCCGTCTGCCCTCCCATGGGGTGCTGTGGCCTGCAGCGCTCAGCCACACCGGATCTCCAGGCCAGTGCTCACACCCACTGTTTGCACTCCACAAATGTTCACAAGCATTGATAAATGTCAGTTAGTGCTTTTCTTTTTGCTTTTTGTTTTGTTTTGTTTTTGTGCAGGGAGGAACTTAGCGACGCATCTTTGCTTCATCTGCACTTCCGTGTCAGACGCCATTTCGTCAGACTGCCCCTCTGCTGCCATGTGTCACATGCCAACAACGTGTAATGAGATACTGGTGGGAAGGTTCAACCTCTGCTGCTATACCACCACCATCCACCCCTGACATCACGGGCTAATGTAATAAAACAGGAGGCATTACTTTCGGAGCAGCCCTTGTTAAAATATATATATATATATATATATATAGTAAATGTATATAAATAACAAAACTTATTATTAAAACATCAAAGAGAGCAACAAAACATGAAACTAGTGGGATGCTTGACCTTGCTTTTGTGAAACTGATGCGGCAGTGTAGTTCAGTGGGAGCAGTTCCAATTCTTAGCGCGTTCTCAAGGTGTTTGTCAGAGATTTTTTATCAATGTTTACTGCACGTCATCCTTGAAAATAGTTGTTCACAAATGTATGTGCTGACAAAAAACAGTGACATCAGTAAGGCGTGATTGTGAAGCATGGAATATCTTTCTAATAATGCAGCCCTATCTCGTCTGGTGTCCATGGCACCTTCACACACACACAGCCATGCCATCCACACCCTGTTGCACCCCTTGCAGATGCATGTGCCACAGGTGAGGCTGCGCTGCTCGTGAGAAGGTCACACTGAGTCCCTTCAAGAGGGGCCTCACCACAAGACATCCCTCACATAAGCTATTTCATTTGCATTGTCAGTTTTTTAAATATCTCCTGCCTTCTGGAGCGTTGCTAACTGCAGTAATTTATGAGATGAGGGCTGCCTCTCAGAACACGTTTGGCAGCAGGACCAAAGTTAGCATAAAATGTCTTTGTCTGGCTGGAGTCATGCTGGAGTTCTAAAACAGCGGCTCTAGAGATGTCTCCCCATTTGGTGACCCTTTCCTTAAACATATACACATATATAGTGCAGGCACAGTCAGATGGGTTCCTGGCTGGAGGGAAGAGAGAAGAAAGCAGAGCCTTCTGGCATGTGAGCAGGAACAGAAGTGAGGAGGGCAGTCACAGGCAAAGGAAAGCATTGGGCAGGCGAGACACAGGCTGGCTGAGGGCTGGCCTGCTGCATAACCCTGTCTGGGCGTACCAGCAGCAGGCAGGGAAACGACGTGTAGTAAGCACTGTCATGCCCTATTTTTGTAAGGGTGGAGACAAGCAGCACAAGCCATGGATGTGGGTTTGTTGTTTTCTTTGCCAGGATGCAGTTGATGGGCAAGGTTACTACAACAGCTGTCTGTACCCTTTTTCTTCTTTCCTATCGTTGTGCAGAAGATGAGTCTCACACACTGCAGAGAACTGGGAATGAGCTGTTCTTTTCTCTGCTGACTGAAGACAAGACAGTTCACGATGGTGAATGTGCTGCTGTGTTGGGATTTTTGCTATTGCTTGGTGACAGCTGAAATAAAAATAATGAGTCAGATCCTAAAGACGAACAGATGGTAAAGCATTTCCCCTAGCCAGCGTGAACTAAGATGGCTTGAAGAGGGGTGGGGGGCTGGACATGGCTCTGTGTGCCATCACAGGAGATCTTCTAAGCAAGTACACTGTGCCTGGAGCAGGCTCAGCTCTTCCACAGGTCCTATGCCTCTGCGGGAAGCAGTGCGTCTCCACTCAGCCCTGCTGTTGGGAGCCTGTGTTCCTTTCTTGCACATAAATCCGCTGTTGGCCCCTATCCGGTGACTGTTTCCGCTGCTCAATTGGCAGGCTCCAGCCCAGCCCATGCTCTGGAGGCTTCTGTGCTCAGAGCCTGGCTGGAAGAGTCTGCCTGCCCTTCTCTTCATGGCATAGGAAACTGGCAGCAGCCACTGTGATACTGAAGACCAAGCAGGGCAATCAGTGCATTTTCTCCATCTCATGCACCCAGAACAACTGTGGACATGAGTCTGGTATGGCCATGCTCAGCTTTATGCCAGAGTTCATGAGGGGAAGTGGAGAAGGAAAGGAGCATTTTCCTGTAGGTAAAAATCACAAGCACAGCAATGCACAGCATGTCCTCCTCTGCTGGAAGACTGCAGTTGCACCGAGCCAGAATGAGTAAAGGCTGGGGGAAATAATCACCTGACCTCTCCTATTTACAAGAAGGAAAGCCTATAAATATCCTTGAAACCCTGTGGGACGTTTCCAGGATTTGGTGCTTGACACTGCCTTTCTCCTACATCAGTTTTTGCTTACCTGTTTTACGTTTGTGCTTTCTTATTGGCCCTGGCTCTCATGCAAGCAGATTTGATTTATTCCAGTGCTGTTTACACACATTGGAGTTTTTTCCTTGCTAAGTGAGCTATGTAAAATTAACTCATGTGGAGGCAGTATTCTTAATGAGGACAGGTATCAACCTGACTACCCGACTCTTCCCAATAACAAAGTTACTCCCAACCTATAGGGAGAACCTGCAATTGTTTTCTGTTAGGGACATTTTGTATGTAAGAGAGAATTTGCCTGGCCTTGCACCATCACATTTTGGGTGCTCACCAAAGCTCTGTTTGAACATGAGGCGATTTGCTAGCAAAACAGGGCCAAGAAACACTTAGAAAGAAAGGAAAATGAAAAAAAAAAAAAAAAAAAGTGATTAAATTGTAATAAGAAACATTACTTGCAACCACCAGACATGAGGGGTTCATGGAATCCCTGCAGAGAAATGCAGGAAGTCCACCTTCCCATGCCTAGCTGCTGCAGTTATATACCCACTGTAATGTATCTGCATGTGGGAAGATGTGGGCTTTCCAGCATTTTTAGCAGCTGAGTGGTGTTTTCTTTCTTCTCCAGCTCCCTGGGCTCCGAAATGGAAGCAGCGGGCTGCCTGCATCAGGCAAGCTGCTAGAGGTCAGCTGAAATGTTTACACCACCAGAGTGCATCTTTGTGTATCTACCTCCTGCTGAGCTCCCGCCCTGTGCAGGACAGCGTGATGATCCCCAGGCTGAAACTGAGGAATGGTCAGGCAGACATCACAGAAATTAACACTGCACTCTTAACTTCTGTTTGGTGCATACGGGGTGAGGGGATTCCAGCCTGTGTCTATCACTTAATTGAGCACTTGGCATGCAGTTAATTATGTTTGCCTTTCCCCTTCAGCACCCACTAACGCCCAGCAAAGGCCGTGGCGGCTCAGATCAGGAATTTGAATGCAGCAACTGAGACATCCTTCATCTCTGAGCCAGGCAAGTGGAGCTGGCAGCTGGAGGAGAGGGAGGGAGGGTGCCTTCCCCTGCAGCAACCGCTGCTGTAAACAGCTCTATGGGAGAGCTGCCTGCTCCCAACACCCCATGGGACTACAGCACAATGTAGTTAGAGCTCAGACAACATCTAAACACAGAATGGACATCAGCAATTTATACCTTTGCTGCTAGTCCCAGCCCTCTTAGTAGGAAGCAATTAGACACATTGCTACTGGTAACACAAACAGCCCAGAATAGGCTTAGGAAATAGAGCTGCCCAAAGCAAAAAATACCTCCAAAACTTCTCATTAGAAATGCTCTAGAGAGTTGTTTTAAAAACAGTTGGTGGGGGCAGAGGATGAACGAAAAGGATTCTGCTGGGAAAAGCCTAAATTAGTATACAATTGTTTGACAAAAAAAAAAAAAAAAAAAAACTAAAAAAACTCCAAAACAATATTTTCAAGTTAATATTCCTAGGAATCAGGAGTCTCCAGTAACACCTCCAGTGAGTTGGCCCTTCCTTTCTAAGTCCTTCAACCCTCTGGATAAGAAACTTTTTCTCAAAAAAAGGCCAAGCTGTGGCTGCTGGTGTAATCTGAGAAGGACAGGGCTGCAGGCTTTCCACCCACCCTTCCCCGCACAGTGGTTTATCCATGCTGCTCACATGCTCCTACGCAGCAGGACCGCTGTTCTCCGAGAACAACCAGCTCCTTCCCTGAACAACACCTTAAAAGGGCCTGGTTTGCCCATTTCTCTCTTAGCATCTCAGCTCAAGCATTCACATACAACTGATCTGCTTCAAGCACGTGTTAATGCTTAGACCTGAAGTGCCAACAGGGCACAGCATTCAGCTGGGCAAGCTTTAGGATCCCAGTTATGTTTCCAGGCTTGAGTCCCAAGGCATACAGCCCAGATGTCAGATACGTGCTGTGCTTTGCCAGTTTGTTTCCACTATCGCCTCTCTCCCTGTTTAACACCAGCTCAAGGCTGACAGCAATTCACATCAGTGTAACATTAGCTCTAAAAAGGCAGGCATAATTTCATCCCCATGTGGAGCAGCACCACAGTTCAAATGTTCTGTGACACAAAGCAAACAGCATCACACTCACGGGAAACCACCTGGAAGGTCAGCTAAGGACTGCACTCCCTGCAGCCCGAGTCCTGCTTTGAAGAGAGAACAAGACAGCCCTGTTTCCTTGGAAGACGTGGCAGAAATCGGTACGCGATGGAAAGAAACAAGATCTGACAACACATCATCAAAAATCCACTAACGAGGGAGTGGTTTGCTTTGTTTCTTTTTTAATTGTTTTTAAATATCACTTTTTTTTTTTCTTTCTTTCTTTCCAGAAGTCATTATGTCCGACTCCATTAACATTCAGGTAAACAAGTGAAAGAACAACAGATGGGCGTGATCTCATAGCACAGGCGCAGCCGCCGCAAGCAGGGCTCTCCGTCCCTCTCTGCACCAGCACAGGCGATGGCTGCAGGACAGCCGTGCTTCAGATGCAGCAAGGAGTCCAAGCCAGGACAAGACAGAAAGGTGGTTGCTGGATGGCATGCTCGACCTCCTCCCTCGCTGCTCCTCTGATGGCACAGAGCAGCAGGCGGTGAGAGCTGCAGGGACTCTACCAGACCATCCGTACAAACAGCCCCAAGATGGAAGGCAGCAGAGGGCTTTGGGGCCTATTTCCCTATTTCAGGTCACTTTAGAAGCCCCTTAGGCATGCATGCCATTGCCACCACAACCCCAACCCTGAATTTCAACAGTCACACGTTCTGCAATACACATTAGCTCCCCCGGAGCTGCAACCCCATTCACTCTTCAGCTCCATTCCAACCACATCCCCAGCCTGCCTCCCCCTCCCTGAGGCTGCTAAAGCCCACGCTGCTGAAGCCTGGTTCACAAAGCATCCTGGTGTTAAGGTTAACTGGTTGTAAAATTGCAGCGGTTCATCACACTATGCACACTATGAGAAATGTTTATTAAATTGATTTCTGTTTTGTTTCTTTAAAAAAAAAAAAAAAGGCAAAAAGAAATTGTTAAACACACTGCTTTGTGGCATGCTCCACAGTATGAAAAAATCCCAAGCATTCAGTTGAGCTGTCAGCAGCTCTGTTTGACTTTTCCATGTGGTCTTTGAACTCAGACCTGGACAGTTCACTCACCTCCTCCCCACAGCCTCCCTCCTCCCTCTCACTCGGCTTGCAGCTTGCTGCCTCTTGCTTCAGAAAGATGCTTCTTTGGAGAGGGAGGGTTTGTATGGATCACCCACAATTTCATCTGCAACCCCTCTGGGTCAAACCGTACAATTGAACATGGGGACTCTCAGCTGACCTCCAAAGAAAGCGCAGCCCTCTCCCCACAGAACTCCTTCAGCCCCTCCCGTGACATCCCCATCAGCACCCACAAGGACAGGAGGCAGCACGTGGTCTGAGCAGACATCCTGCTGCTCTCTCTGCTCCCACAGCCCCAACTCCCTCAGCGAGCACCGCTTTTCTCCCAGTTGCTCCTGCACGGGACAGCCCGGATCCCTGAAGCTATACCATCCAAGGACGTGCCTGACCTGCATCGAGTTCTCTGCAGGGAGACCCAGTCCATCTTCAAACAGAGCTGCAGCTACTTAAACAGCGTCAACTGAATACTGAACAATATCAAAAACACGGTACAAGGAAAGAAAACAGAATTGAAATGCTTAATGGCATATTTATACACATTTATCAACAGTCAACGAAAAAGGCGGCGAGTTACACATCCATTCTGTATGCTGACAATCCTGATGCACATATATGTAAACACACATGCTTGGCCGATGCATACATCTATAGCCACGGCGTAGATGACCTGAAGGAGCTATGCTGGGGAGCCTGGAAGGGGTTACCTACTGCAAACCCGAGCCTCATTCTCCACGTGCACAAAGTGGACATTCAGGGCAGTGTTGCTTTAAGGCTGTTTCTAAGGCTGAATCTTTTCTCCTCCAAACCCCCTCAAAACAAAGGTCTGTTGAAGCACGTCCTCCTCTTACCTAGCGCAATTTTATATATTTTTCTCCCTCTATATAATTCTTAAAGGCCCTATATACCAAAAGGCAGGAATGGGAAGGGGGTGAGCGAAAGGGGAGAAAAACCACTGCAGGGATCAGCTTGCCCCACTGCAGGAATTTCCTGTTCCATTTTGGCACCCACGTGCCACAGACAAGGTGCTCATACTGACCACATCTCTCTCTCCTCATCTGATTTGGAGCTCCTCCCCACTACCTGAAGGTAAGGGGAGAGTGAAATCCTCAAAGAAACAGAAATATTCCTGAGGTGAGGAAGGCGACTGCAAGTTTTACATCTTCCCCTTTCCTGCTTCAATGTGGCGAAGAGCTGAGAGATGCTAAGATTTCCAGCTCAGGTGCCCATTTGGACTAAGGAAAAAGCTTTGCTTAAAAATATATATCTATAGAACTATACACATAGATCATCTTTTTAGAGACACTCTGATTTTATTACATAGATCCTGGGTCACTCTTCCCCTCTATGTACACGGTAAGAGTGGCATCCAACAGAAGCCACATACATCTAATTGGCAACCAGCGCTTACCAGAGCACAGGAAAGTGTTTGACTGGTGCAATAATCCTGAATTCCCTTGTTCTGGTAAGCTGATCTCTAGGTACTGTTACTGAAAATGAAAGGTCTTAAGAGAGAAACAATTTTTAAAATTCTTTTGCAAAAATCAGGCTATGAAATTTTCCCAGCAACGCTACAGAGAGCGACAATATACTTGAAGCAGGGAAAATTTCACTGAGCAAAAGAGTGATGCAAAGATGAAATCTTAAAGCGTATATGTATACAGCTGGGAACCCCTGCAGTGTGTAAATGTAGAAATTTTAAGGTTAAGGACTTTTTTTTTTCTTCTTTTTTAAAAAATCTTGCTTTTTTTTTTTTTTTTCCCCCTCAATATCATTTGTATCTAAGCATCAGTTGGAAAGCTCTGTACAACGCTAGATTCACTCCAGAAATTTATGTCTATAAACATTCAGCGAGGTTTAAAAAAAGAAAAAAAAAAAAAAAGAAATAGAACAACTTAGTTTTCAGGATGTTCTGTTAGAAGAACCGGGACTCAATTCATCCCCAGCCACTGACCCTTCAACGTGACAGATCGCTGGAAATGAGCCAATTTATAAAGACAGAGCTTACAGAAAAACTAACAAAAAAAAAGAAGAAAAAAAAAAAAGAAAAAAAAAAAGCTACAAAGATCATCTACTTTCAGAGAGTAAAAAAATGTCAGTGTGACCTGTGGTAAGAGATTACCTAGCGATGCAAACAGATCTGAGAGGAGCATTCACCTCCATCTCGCCAGGACACATTGCACCCGGCCAACTGGGTCTGCTCCCCTTCCTCTCTCCTGGGCTTCCCAGACAACAGTGTGGAAATGCTGGGAATTAGGATGATGGTAGGAAAAGAAAACAAATGACCAAAAAAGCTAAATCCAGCTTCAGCATCAAACTATGCATATATAAAAATAATAATAATAAAAAAAAACAGTCTGTATTGAAATAGTAAAAAGCAAGGCAAAGATTTCTGATAACAGGCTGCAGCCTTCTCCTCTGTACATCCTCCACCACTGTTATTTCTGAATTTTGGGGCTGGGGAAGGGGGAGGAAGGATTAGATCTGCTACAGCAGCTTTCCCTATCACACAAAAGTGATGTGTAACTAACTGAGCCACAAGGATACGGGAAAGTTTTATTTATTTAAAAAAAAAAAAAAAAAAGTACTTCAAAATAAAAATGATAAGTACTGTATGGTAATATTGGAAGTATTTATATACATTGTTTTCTTTGTCTTTTGTTGAAATGTCTCCTGGTCACTTGGTGGCACTTGGGGTCCCCTCCAGCGCCGTCTGCCCTGCTCCCCCCTTCCCCTCCCTGCTCTCACGCCTCAGTAGACGGAGCTGTTCCTTATGCCGCAGCACAGCACCATGCTCAGGATCATTTCGAAGATCTGTCAGGAGACACAAAGCCACCAGTGAGGTGCTGATCCCCAAGACATGGGAGCGCCCCTCTCTTGAAGCTAGGGATTAAGACATTCTCACGTTCCACACCCTCCAAGTAAACACTCTCATGCCAAAGATAAGGCAGAGATGTTTTTGCTGCCGTTTCTTCACAGATCTGGCCTATTTGAGATAAGATCCCGAGTGCCACTGAACATCAGGGAGAAGATTCCTTCCTGCTGCAGGACCCCAGAGGCCAGGCACCACAGCAGGAGGAAGGACCAGCATTGGAGGCAGTGAGGATGGATGAGCTCCAGCCCCCTACCTTTCCAGAAGGGCCTGTGTGTGGTCCTGCTTCACCCCACTGGCTGGGCACCCACCCCAACAAGATATTGGGGGCACGAAGCCTGCAGTCCTGCTGCGTACCAGAGCAGCTGCGGTGCAGAGGGCTCTGGTCTGCTGGGTGGGGGTCCAGCTTCCCACTTCCCATCCCCACTGTGGTGATGCTTACCATGATGACAGCAACCACGATGGCAGCGATACCGATCAGGTACAGCTTCCCAGAGAAGAGCTCGTCAATCTTTTTGTGGCAGCTTGCGTCAGCCTGAAGCAGAGAACCAACACGGTCAGCACCTGCTGTCCTCCCACCTTCCCCAGATATCCAAAAAAGCACTCTGAGGTCCCCGCTTTCCCCTTGTCCTACTCATGTTTATGGGTCCTGGCTCTAGGACTCCCCACTGGATGCGAGCTCCTCAAGCAGGAGCACAACAGGAAGTATCAACAGGAACCTGATGTCCCCCTACACAATCTCCAAACAAACAACAGCTCTACCCTGTATCCAGATCCCAAATAAAGCCTCAGCTTTCTGTGGCAGTGCTAAGGGCAGAGTAGCCAGTCCTACCTGCAGCAAGCCTTTCAGGAAGTCCTTCGAGCACAGGTCATCTCTCCACAGAGGAGTGAGTGTTCCAACCACAGCATCAGGACCACAGCAGTCCAACTGCAAAGAGAAGGAAAAAACATGTTAGAAGAGAGCAATCCCTCTCCTCACCACTAAACATCTTCAAAAGCCACCCAAGACTTTGGAGGCATCTTGGATGTGTGTGAGGAGCAGGGGGGGGGGAAAGGGGAGGAAGGCAAGAGGAAGAAACAACTTTCCAAATTCAACTTTTTTCTTCACATGCAGGGCAGCTGCTTCCTACAGTGATCCCAGACATGTCTGGCCTCATATCCTGGAGGAGAATGAATACAGCTCTCTCCAGAAATTTACTTCCTGCTGAGCAGAGGAAGTCTCAAATGTAGCCGCTCAGAGCAATGTTTGTCTTCCACTGAGTTTTACTTGATTTAGAGTGCTGAGGTAATTTAAAAGCAGTTTTGTTAAAGCTCAGGCCACACTTCTTCGCACAGTGTGAAGGACAGAACATGTAAGAAGGTGCAGCTCTGTTACCTGGCATTTAAGAAGAGGTCGCCTTACAGGCTAGAGCCTGAATGAACCATCATCTGCTTTGGACACTGCTTTTCCTATCCACTTTCCTGACCACAGTTTCTCCTCCTTCCTCCCACATTCTCATTTCCTCTGGCTGCAAGGAAATTCCTACGCAGAGGAGCTTTTTTTTTTTTTTTTTTTTTTTCCATAGAGCTTGGAAAGCAGGCAGCAAAAGCCTAGCAAGAACAGACTTGCTTCACCTCAATCCTAACCACTAATAACGCAGTGCTGTCCTCACTCCCTGCTCTGCAGGTGAATTTAACGTCTCTTTCTCCTTGGGGAGCAGTTTAAGTACAGTGTGGCACGATAGACCCCATTCCCCAGCAGCTGCCTCGACCAACTGTGTGCAGCTGGAGCCTCACCGTTTCATGGAAAGTCCTCACCACAGCCTTCCCGTTGTTTGAGTCTGAATCTGCCATGAGCGCCTGTTGGAATGCTTGGTCGTAGAACTGCTTCACGTCTTTGGCTATCTAAGAAAGACCAGAAAAACTTCCTTTCAGCCTGAGGAGAATAAGGAAACCCATCCAGCAGCTTCCCCTAGACAGCACTTACAGGCAGACATGCTGTTTTAATAGGTTTGGACCCTTTTTATTATGGAGAAAGCCTTGTCTATCATGGGGCAGGACGTCCCCATCCTGTAATGGCTGCTGGAGAATTAACAGCCATGCTCCAGCACAGCCAGCTGGCCCGGTGGACTGCACACACCCACCAGCATCTGCTCTGCCAAGCAAGAAAAAAAGAAGACCAGGAAAAAAAGCCCCATTCATTTTCAGGGAAATTGACCTCATGGCTTATCCTCCAACACTTACCAATAATTTGGGAGGGCGATGAAAGGAGGACAGGCAAAAGAAAAAAATATGGACAAGTATGGGAAAGGAAAGCGCTTTCCAGAACACCTGTTTTTGCAGCATGCGATGGATTAGCACGCAAATAAAGGGACTGCAGCAAAAAGCAATGCCATATCAATCACTTATCCCAGCATTTTTTCATAATCACTCGAAAAGTTGGGTTTGGAGGGCAGTACTCCCTGATTATGGTACAGAGGTATGGAAAAAACAAAACAAAACAAATAATTGCTTCCTGATCCTGTAGCTAAAGCAGAACTAACATGGCAGGGCCAGAGACAGACTGCCTGTGGTCCCATGGAGGCATCTCGTCCCTGCTGCACTTGCTGTCCCCCAGGGTGCTGGCCCAGGCAGACTTTCTGCCTCGTCCTCCTGAGTGTCCCCTTGGTGCACCCATCTTTTCCTTCCCAGCCCACGAGATGCAATCACACAATACTGGGGTACAGCCAGCTGTCAGAGGCTTCCAAGCAGCTTGCTTATCGTGGCTGAAAAGGCCAACACACAGCTGCCCCACCCATTTCAAACAGTGAAATTCATTGTGAGCGACTGCGGTCGTTGCTTTCACGTGGGCAAATCCTAAGTTTCTCCCATATCCTGAAGCTTTCCACCTGCATGCAGAGCAGCAGTCACAGCCCTCCTTACCCTGCCTCCATCTTGCTCTGCTGCTTCACTCATACATCTTGAGCTGCTCAGGATTCACAAACCAACATGTGCAAAGGTGAATTTGCTTGGGAACAGCACGCTCTCTGCACAGCAGTACATTTAGCCAGGGAGTTTATTCTGGTGAAGTCATGCTCTCGGTGTAAGGGTGTTTCCAACCACAGCCCTGAGCTATGTAAGAACTGAGCAGGCCCAACCTTCTGCCATGGCATGCATTACATGCAAACTCAAATTCACTCCCCACCGCTGGCAGCCAGGAGCTGTTTCTAACCTGGCCTTTGTGCCTGCACAGCCTCCCCATCCCACAGTCACAGGACGTGAAACTGCCTTACCTGGTCTTTGTTGACAAATCCCCAGATTCCAGCTGCAACCTCACAGGCAAACAGGATCACCAGGCAGGTGAAGAACTGTGGAGACAAAGTGGGAGGGGGACACTTAAGCACAGCTGTACAGGCTGGAGAAGCAATAAGGTGGGAGGGGTGCACGGCAGGTTTTCTGATGGAGGAGACCCAAGCAAGGTCTGCCATACACTTATCCCAAACACATCATCCTACAAGCTACCAGATGCTACTCTGTTCCCAAGCTCCCTGCTGGCACAGCTGAGGAGAGATAACCAGAGCCCCTCTCCCCCCCCCCCCCCAGAGACAGCAGGCTCAAGGATGCCCCAGTATCACCAAACCAATTGCTGCAGAAACTCTCAGCCAGTCCTCCCATCCTGCCCCAGGGTGGGAGTTGCCAGCGCAGGGTTAAAAGCACATTTTGGCTGCTGAGGAGCTGCAGGGCTTCAGGGGATGATTAACGGCCAGCTCTCTCGGCATTCTCAGCTCTGCAAAGCTACTGCAGTTTTTTGAATAAATATAAAAAGTGATGTCTTCCCACAGCCTCGCCCTGTTGTTGCAGCTCCCACACTCCTCCCTGTCACCACACCAAGCCTTCCTCCTCCTCCTTGTTTGTATCTCAGGAACATCCTGTGCTGGTCAATCCATCAGACTGGAATTGGGGTGCTGCAGAGCTCACACAGAACTCTGCGGGAGGGCTCACTTTCATGGTGGTTCCCTTTGAGGAGAGGTGGCTTGTTCAGCCCAGATCAAGGGATCAAGCATTCTGCAGGCACAGTTCTGCCAGCTGCAAAGCACCGCGGGTACAGCTCTATACCATGGCACGTATGGAGGTGCTCCTGGCTGGGTGACAGAGGTCTCTGGGTCATTCCTGCAGAGCACCCCAAGTATGCTGCCCTAAATGTCCTTCGAGCCCAGTGGGAGCTCTGGCCAGCAGGAAGGGCCATCAGAAACCATCTCCAGCCTTTTCCTGGCAGGCCACAGCGTGAGCACATGCAAGCAGCACCCGGCAGCTCGAGCTGCTAATTTCAGCCAAAGCAGACAGCTTCCCTATTGGGCTGCAGGTACGTGGTACCATCTGCCCTCCTAATCCTCTTTCCAACTTCAAGAGGGTATGAGGGGTAATTCAGATTCTGTAATCGCTCACGCTAACAAAAAAAAACAACCCAAAGCCGTCAGACCTTGCTGCAACCATCGCTGTCAGATTTGCGCAGGGGCTCCTCCTATTCCTGGTAGCACTGATAAAGCCTGCAGCAAAACCCTGCTCTCATCCACTAATGTACAAAAGTACTTTATAAAAGCTGACGAGAGCCCCCTCCTTAGAGCCCGTGTGGATACAGAAGCAAACTGGGGGTAAGTGATCTTCAAAGTAAAGGGAAGAAAGCTCTTGTTCCTTCTGTCCTATCAGGGTCTGCAATCATGGGTCACAGTCTTCCACACTGGTAGCATCTTGCAGCCAGCATCTCCCTGAGGCTTGCAGCCACTACCTGGCAATGTTACGAAGCCTGGCACCTGGTCTGAAGCTGAATTGCATGTGAGAACTTGCTGCAAGTACCTGCATGTCCCTCTCTGGAGGCACAAGTTTTTGGTGTGGCTGCACTTTGTGCAAATGAGCTCACACTGTGCCAGGAATCCGAGCTGCTGCCTGACATCAAGGACACCTGTAGCTCTGCAGCACTGGGTTTCCCAGGATTTACTTTGACAATCTCACTAAGATATTGTGGGAAACCTTCGCTGTTTCCTAGTCCTCCTAACAGGCAAAAAACATTAAGATCTGGAATCTCCACAACAGCCTCCAAACCAAGATTGAAATGAGAAACGGCAGGGGATGTAGGGTAGGGAAGAAGTGGCACAGGGACCACTTGATGCCACATTGCTGGGCAGAAGCCAAAGCACCAAGCCTTACCGTCCCCAGAAGGCACTGTGACTCCTGGATTGCGCCGTAGCATCCCAGGAAGCCCACAAACATCATGACAGCACCAACAGCAATCAGGATGTAGATTCCTGCAAGGCAAAGCAAGAGGTAAGGATGTTAACTTGGGATGATCTGTGGGAGCATCTCACTGTGGCCAGGCATGTTAGCTGCTCATCGCTGCTCATTACAGGTGTGCATAATTAAGTGCTGGGAGACAGAGGAGCAGAGGCGGCGGTGGACATGGCAGCAGCAAAGCCACTGCATCTCACACTGCTTGCTGCTCCATCAACACTGACATCCTCAGGTCCAAACCTCCACCCTACTGTTCCTCCCATTAAAATAAAAGTTACTACTGTCAGCAAGCACCTTTGGGGTGTCTTTGCTCACAGAGATTCCCTCAGCCCGAGCCAACCCTCACTGTTCAGTGGGATGCTCACACCCCAGCAAACCACACAGCACACGGGAGAGTCAGACCTCAGAGTGCTCCAAGTAGGTAACACCGAACCTTTTAAAAGCAACCACCCCCAAAATTGCTTGATCAATGTTAGGAAGAGGGCATAGCAGGGAAGACAAAGGCACTACAGCATCCTGAAAGCTGCAGTATAGGAATTCCCATGGCACCCTATTTTAAATACTTAAGCAGAGGAAATAAAAATGATGAGTTAGCATTATCTTTTTAAACAAGTAACAGGGCATATGGTTTGTTTATATTATACATTACACAAATATTTATCCCACCACAAAACTAAGGGAAAAGCACTGCTTAAGCATCTCATTTAATACAATCTAGCGTTTGTTTTTTAGAGGCTCTTCCACAGTGAAGTTTTCTAAACTCTCACAGCAAACTTGCTTCTCAACTATTCCAGTGCTGGGACACCAGACACAGGGCACTGGGAAACCAAAGCTCCTTCACCAAGGAACCCAGAGCTGGGTCACCCAAGTGCTCTCAATGGCCAAGTGCTGCCAGCTCAGTTACACATCACTTGGCTCCTGCTCCAGAAGTACTGCTTTCTCCTCACGTAGTCCATAGGTTTGGTGTATTTTAATTAACTAATATTCTTAAGTATTGTGGGTCTGCCATTTTGTAAATGGGTTCTATTTTCCATTCCAGAGCCATTTGTAATGGGCGTGCGTGACATGAGTGCTCTTACTGACCTCACTGCAAGTGAAGTTAAGCCAAGGTAAACCTTCTAAAAATCAGATAGACAACAACCTTGATGTGTTTAAAACCTCAGTATGGATGTGGTAGACACAGGAAAGGGTCAACTTCAGCTCCCAATCCTTTCCTTTTAAAACAAAAGCCACTACCCTGCAAACACCCCAGCCCACCTGGACAGGGAAGTGTCCCCAGTACAGCCCCTCTGCTGGGACCCCACATCTCTCCCTTGCTATATTTAGAGGCAGCAGGAGGGAGGAAGCGGGGCGCAAGGGAAGAGCGGCACAATGGCAAGCTGACCCAGCAGGATGTCCCTGTCACGGTGACACAGACATCCTCACTGCGATCCACTGGCTGCTACTTCCACTGCAGACAAGGGGGTAAGTCATCACCATGGCACAAAAGCCACCATTCCCACTGATCCTCCCAGTAGGAGGCAACAATGCAGATGTAGCACTTCTGGAGAGCACAATGCTGTGGGGAGTCGACAGGCAGCTTCCCCACAGGGCTATAGAAGGCTGTATTCTTATATCCCTCAAAATGAACGCTGAAGGCATCTTCCAGGCTGAGCAAGCATTGTCAGAATATCACTGGGAGAACAGAAGGGACAAGAGCCCCTTCCTGTGCTTCATTTAAGGGTCATGAAGGACAGCTACCTCACCACCATCCCCAGGTCCCACGCTGCCAAGACAGGGAGATGGGTCTGAGCACAGAGAGATCAAAAACCCTCTAAAGCTTGGGGATAGAGGCCAGCTGCAGCGTGGGGCGCAACCAAGTGGCCCTTTTGGTATCCCCTTAGAGCATGCAGCCCATGGGGAGGCAATGGGGCCTATTCAAAAACATCTACAAAATACATAACAATACTATATGGTCTCATACAATACAAATTTCCTTGGAAATGCCACACTGAAGGTTGCAAAAGAAAACAAAAGCCAACCAAGACACACAGCCGTATGCTCTGGATCACGTTTTCCCACACCTAACCCTTCCCCTGAGGGAAAGGAGCTGGTGCCTGGTGTTTGCCTGGGTGCCAGGCAACGGGAGGGCTGCTCATGGCAGGTCTGGAACAGCCCAGCCCATTTCTCAGAAAGCAGCCTGACCCGTCTTAGTTCTCATTCCTGGCAGCCTGCAGCGATGACAGCCAGTGTGGGCTTGGTGTCAGTGAGCAAGGCACCTGTCATCCCATCCTGAATGACACACTGTTCCTCTAAGCACCTGACTGGGCTTCCCCTTGCCCAAGCCTCCTCCTGATTCCAGCTTCAGAGAAGGGAATCAATGTCTGTAAGCCCGTCCTGGACTGAAAAAGCTTCCCGCTGCAGGTAGGATCCAGGATGCTAAGTGTTGGGAGCAGGGGTGGGAAGCACTAGATGTCATTGCTTGCTCCAGCACTGTGGTCACATTGCTGGCACCCACAGTGTTCTAAAACCCATACCCTCCCTCTGCTGAGAAGGAAGGAAAGAAGAAAAAACAATAGAAAAAGCAGAGAAGAAATTATAATAAATTAAAAAGAAAACCTCAAAAAATAAAAGAAGGAACGAGCCCAGCAGTGTCCTTGCGAAATGAGGAGCAGGACAAGACAGCCCTCCCCTTGTGCAAGGCTCCAGGCAGGGGCATTCCCAAGCAGCTCCCACCTACCTCCCCCCACTTTCTGTCTTCTCTCTCAGCAGCTTTAACTCATTAAGCTAATGGAAGCCAGTCTCTTCCCCTCAGGTCACCATGGCAATGTTTCCAAAAGAAAAGAAAAGGAAAAAAAAAAAAAAAAAAGGCAAAAAGAAATCTCCCCAGCATCGCACCATTCTTCCCAGGAAAGCTGGGCGGCTCTCCAAGCCTTGCCCCCCTCACGATGCTCTCCTCCTGCCCTAGGCTGCCAGGCCAGGGCTTGCGGAGCCTTTGTGGGGAGGGAAAAAAGAGATTTTTGTTCTCATCCTCCCGCCAGAACGGCTCCCAGGGAGGAGAATGCAAGGCTTGTGCAAGCCACCAATGAGACTGGCAGGGCTGCGGCCGCCAAACGGGGAAGGCTGGCACCAATGCTTGGAGGTGGGGAGGACGAGTCCTGGAGAAAGCTGTCTCCATAGCCAACAAGTCCTGACCCTGGTCCGCTTCCTTTCAAGTTGAGGGTGAGACAGAGGCAGGGCGTGGGAAGTCCCTCCAAGTTGGGCTGGATGAGGGGAGGCTGCGCTGGGATATTTTTATCCACTTACTCATGGAATCAGCCCAGCAGGTCCCCCCCAGCCCCAGGAGCCTGTATCCCATCTCACAGTGCAAGCAGGACCAACAGTGCTTTCCTGGAAATGGTGTGAGAGGCGCCAAAAAATAGAGAGAGTGCTGGGAGATGACAGCTGGGAAGCCCCTTCCTTTCCCTCCAGCCCTTTTCCTAAGAGAAATGCTGCTGCTCCATAGCTGCTAATGCCTTCCAGATGGAGTAACCCTGTCGCATAGCATGGAAAGCCCTCTGGGGCCACACGTCACACATGTGGAGACACTGCCTTTGTGTGGGAGAACACGAGGAAAAGGAAAGGGGTTCACCTTCCTTTACAAAAACAAAGGGAATGTGTGGAGAAACCCAACAAACATCCACATGTGTACACACCCATACGCAAACTGACCCCACAGGAAGAGATGACACAACCAGATTTCTTCTGTTCTGCCTGTCTGGGAAATGTTGGGTCATAGAATCATATTACAGAGACCTTGGGTCTCAGAAGTCAGTACGCAGCTTGGAGGAGGACTGCTGCATGTCTCCAGCATCCACAAAGCCCAGGGAGTTTTGGAGCTTCCCTTGACTTCAGTGCACAAACAGGGAGCACGAGCAGGCTGCATGTTAGAGGCAGCAAGGCTGCCTTCTGAGCCTAACCCGAATACGCAATGACACAAGTTGTTTTGCACTCGGGTAGATCTGAACCCAAAATAACTCACTGCCACCAACTTTAAGTCAAGATTTACTAAGCCAGCAGGGAAGTGGCCTTAAGTCAGAACCAATTTTAGCTTGCAGAGTAAATGATCCTCGGGAGCTAATCACTATGAAGGTATGCTGGGTTACAATTAAGTGTAAGTTGCTTTTTTTAATAGAAACTGATTCTGAGCTAAAAATACAGAAAGGTGATTATTTTCATTGTTAAAGAAATGGTATAAGCCAAACACTTAGAGGGAACTATTGACAACGTGTTGTGCACTATATCTGTTATTTTAAGAAAAATCCTACCACTATTGAAGGAGTTGATCTGCCAGTGATTATTGGCAAGTTGAGGACCTACAAACCACAGCCTTTTCTTCTTTAAGAGACTAGATAATTAAATTATCCTTACCTATAAATAGGTTTATTTCCAATGGAGAAAAATACGCATACTTCCAACTGAGAAAAAAATAAACAAACAACAAACCATGTACAAGTTAATTTAGCAATCACCATCTCTGCTCACTCTGCTTCAATGCCAAATGTAAGCCCTGTTTTCTACTGCTGGGTGTGGGAGCTTGGCCACCGCTCACATCTCTGCCAATCAGCCACACATCAGGGCCTGAAGGAGCAGAGCACAAGGACCCAGAAATTGGGACTTTGGGGCTCCCTAGGTCTTTCCATGAGGGCCTGCACCCAAGACATGCAGCCCTGTGACATAATGGCTTGGCCACAACTGGAACCCATAGCCATGAGCACTCCTACATGTCGGAAGGCCAGCAGGTAAACCCAGGGAAGCTCAGGTGTCCTGACCACTCCTGCATAGCTGCTAAATAAGCTTTAACGTGAGCATCAGAGCCCCTGAGGCCAGCAAAGTCTCCTGAAGGTGCTGTATGAAGCCCAGGCTGCAGAGAGGATGCCAGCAATGGTATCGCATCATGATCACATGCAGATGCGGGGGAGCCAGAGCCAGAACTGCCATCTTTATCAGCCTCGTCGCTAGGGGAAAAAGCCCAAACATAGAAAAGTGATGATATGTTTTCTATTTGGGCAGCAATACACTGCAGGACAGCAGAGAAGGGGAAAGAAAGGGAGTGGCAGTGACAGACTCCGTGTCCAAATTTAAATCGTTACTGAGTGCCTGCCCGAAACCCTACACTCTCCCAAAGAGTGCCGGTGCTGCTGTTCTGGGAAGGAAACGGCAGAGGAACCACTGACAAAAAGTGAAAAGTCAGAGGGAAAACTAAACAGCAGCAAACTCAGCCCTCTTCTTACACCCAATGCCGCATGGAAAACTACACCCAAGTCTGCACGGCTCTGTGCTTGGCCCGAGGCCCAGGGATAAGACAATGAAAGCAGTGGGTCGTGCCGCTCCATCCCAGTTGGGAACAGCTGGGTACCCACTACCCAGTTTGGAATGCTGAGAGGAGCCAGCAGCGAGGCTCTCACAGCACTGCTCTTTTGAAAAAGAAGATGGTTCTTTATGCGGGGGGGTCACTAGATATCTAGGAAATGGTTAGCCAGTTGTTAGCATTCAGTTTGTCAATGCCACGAGCTACTGTAAAGGCTGGTTGCTGACCAGCTAACA
Source organism: Tympanuchus pallidicinctus (assembly GCF_026119805.1). Classification (NCBI taxonomy): domain Eukaryota; kingdom Metazoa; phylum Chordata; class Aves; order Galliformes; family Phasianidae; genus Tympanuchus; species Tympanuchus pallidicinctus. Next base: position 12,981,939 of record NW_026294747.1, read on the forward strand.
GCATATTTCAGGACAGGTTTTTGATTGAAATCCACAACTAAAAGGGGGAGAGAGAGGAAGAGCAGGAGGAAACCCAGCTGCTCTCTCAGAACAGCTGCCAGCAGGGAGGGCTGTGAGGCACCCAGCTCCCACTGCTGGCTCATGCTGCCTCTCTGTATGGTGACTTACACTTGCGAGCTCACAGCTGATGTGTATGTAGAATCATGCCCAGGCTTCCTCTGTTAGGCAAAAATAACTCACCAGTGCCAGCAGAGCCCCTTAGCAAGTCAAATCACCTCGGAAATTGCACACTGTAAAACCATAACCTTGGAAGAAGAGCAAGCAGTTTCCTCTACAGTCTCAAAAGCATGAAGCACCCCAGAGATCTCCATCCCCAGTCTTGCTGGCTCTTGGAAGCCCCAAACCAGCTGCTGTGCCCCTTGTTGCAGCATGAGCTCTCCAGGAGGGGACCTGCAGGGGGAGAAGGCTGTGGTGGCAAGCTGCTTTGCTTCTGCCTTATTTCTGGGGAGACATGAAACCCTGACGCAGGCTGAAGATAGATAAGCATCATGCCTTGCTCCCCACATCCTCCTCCTCTCATTTCTCCATTGCTGCCCGGCCCCGCATGCAGCGCTGTTTTTTCCTCTCACAACACACATGTGGCTATAACAACTTTTACAAAACAGCTCTTTCTTTTTGGACAGCTTTTTCTTTCTGGACCCGGCAGAAAAGCCAGGAGGCAGCAAAGCACCACTCCCTCTCCCGGACACAAACCCCCACTGTGCATGTTTGCCCCTGTTGACTGTTCCATTGTGCTCCCCATCCCACAGCAAGGCCTGCCCAGCATTACAGCCTCCCTACAGGCCCTGGAAGCCACTAAAAAGCAGCTTGAAAGGGAAAAATACATATCTAGAGACCAGTCCTGGGCTCAAGGGAGAAGTCTCCAAGGCAGGAACACTGTGTGGTTGTTGGATGGCCAGGAGAAAGCGGGGGGGGAGAAGGGGAGGAGAGGGCATGCCAGTTGTTGGGGGGAAAAAGAGGAGTAAAAGGAGAAAAACAGAATCCCAGACTTCAGGCTGAAGAGGGCTGGCTAAGAGAGACAGCAGCTGAAAGAAACGCTTTGCTATTATTACTGCATGGAAATTACAGCCACCAGAAGGAATCCAGGCAGAGTGTTGCTGACTATAACTTTAAACAGAGCAGGAGCCGTGTGGCCGGGCTGCTTGCAGCACTGGGAGCCAGTGGGGCTGGGGGGGTTTTGGCTTGCTGCTGTTGTGCACTCCCCACCCGCACCCAAACAGCAAAGGGCAAGGACAGAAAGTGAATGTAAACAAGCCAAAGAGCAAAGGACGCTCATAGGTTTTGGAGAAGTGTCTTTTGGGACACATCCATTTGGCCTCCAAAGAAAGGAGGTGTTTGGATCAGCTCCTGGAAAGGAAAATGTTTAACTTTTTTTTTATTATTATTATTATTATTAATGTAAAACATACAAAGGGGAAATACTTTAAATACAGCTCTGGGTACAAGGCAGGAGGAGGCAAAACCCACTGCTGCTGACAGCAGGAGCATCTCTGGCAGTCACGCACAGCTGGGCAGAAGGGCTTGGGCGTGGTTTTAAACTAAAAGAGATTTAGGTGAGGAGAAATTCTTTCCTCAGAGGGTGGTGAGGCACTGGCACAGCTGCCCAGAGAAGCTGTGGATCCCTGAAGGTGCTCCAGGCCAGGCTGAATGGGGCCCTGGCCAGCCTGAGCTGGTGGAGGGCAGCCCTGCCCATGGCAGGGGTTGGAATTGGGTGGACTTTAAGGTCCCTTCCAACTCAAGCCATTCTGTGATTCTCTGATACACCACTTGATGGGTAGATGGAATGTAAACACTTTCAGCTACAGACGAGAAGAGGAACAAACTCAGACCTCCGCCTTCCCCTGATAGACACATACTTTCCGTGTCACTGATCTGAGGAGTTCTGGAAGGACCAGTCTTCACTCCACCTGTGCAACCCATGAATGATCACCACAAAGCAGGGCAGTACAGAGAATATCAGGACAGCAACATGTATCTCAAGCCCTCCCTTCTGCCTCCATCCCAGCACTACTTACCGACATAGAAGGTGTTGGGAGCCTGCTTGTCACCCAGCTGCAGGTAGAGGATGTTGGTGGTCTGCGAGTCATGGCGGAGCCACAGAGCCACTCCGAGGATGATGCCCCCGGCCAGCTGCAGAGAGAGCAGAGCCACATGTTACCCATGGCCGGACCTGAACACCAAGGCAGGAGCATGATAATGACCTGCAGGTGGCTTTAATGTCCAGTAATTTCTTCCTGGCAGAATGGACTTCCAGCAGGATTCACCGTGCTATCCATGGCAGTCCCCTTTCACTTAAAAAAGCATCAGAGAAAGGATGGAATTTCAGATCAGTTGCTGGAAACATCTGCTTAAATGCCCATCTGAGTGTTCGAAACTCCCGAAGCCACTCATCTTAAAAAAGAGCCCATGTACAAAACTGGAAGATAACTCCTGAAAACTACAGAAGTAGACACACAGTGTTTTTCATTAGGGTCTGAGGCAGGTCAGGTGCAAGCATGAGGGTCACATCTGACAATACGAAAATAGAGACTTTGCTTAGGAAAAGTGCAAAGTCCTCAGCTGTGCAAGTGCAGCAGTGCTCAACCAAATGCACGTGGACTTAAATTTCCAAAAAAGGCTCCTTGCATTCAACCCAGTCTTGCTCCTCCTTAAGCCAGAAAGTGAGTTTCTCCCTTGCTGACTCCTGCAAATCCCAACCAAAACTCTGTTTCATTGGGGTGCTCCCACGGCTTGGGTGAGCACACAGCCTGTACAGAACTCCCTGGGCAAGCAGACCTCGTGGCTCCTGTCATAAAGGCTCCCTACATTCACCTTGTGGGCAATGCAGGAGGGCAAGGAGAAAAGCTTTGCTCTCCACAGCGACCACCTTTAGCACTCGTCCCCAGTGATCAGTGCTACCTCCCTGCTTGCAGGCTCCCTCCAGTGTGGCTCTCCCAGCCCTGGCTATGGACGTGCCACAGAGGCAGCCAGTGCCCCAGCTGGGCTCTAAATAAGGCAGCCAGCGGCATTGCCCCACACTGAGCCTGGCATTGCTTGCTTATTGTCTGAGAACATAACAAAGCCTGTGTCCACTTATCCTCTGGGAAGGAAGGGGCAGACCTCTGATTCATGGATGCCATTGCAAACAACCCATCTCTTGAATGGGGCAAAGAACTCAGCCACGCTTGGGATTCAGTGGGGAAGGAAACAAGAAGAGAGGAAGGAGAGCACGGAAGGGGAAATAGAGCACTGGACTGCTGCAGAAACTCAGGTTCCAGCAGAATAACGTGTTGGGTTTTTTTCCAATTAGAGAACAACCCAGAAAGAAAAGCATTTTTTAAACAGAGCACCAAGAACCTTCAGCTGGAAGTTTCAATCCAACAGCAGCTGCATTTCTTAAGAGCAAACAACATTCACTCACTAATGAAAACAGGATTTAGGCTACGCTGAGTAACTTTTTCCATGAAAATCATACATCCTTCTACCACCAAGCAGCACAGAATGCAACAACAGCATCTTTCCAAAGGAATGAAAACAAGAGGGAGAAAACCCTGCTGGTGTATTGGAGTAACCCTGTGTCCGCTGGGACGTGAGCATTTACATTGCAGCAGCACTCAGAGAACCCCAGTTTCCCTGGGTGCCTTCCTGGTCTCCAAGTTGCATAGCCTGGATTTCCCTTTTTTTTCCTGTAGGTATCCATCAGCTCATGCAGGCTGTTGAATTCCTTTTTTCTTGTCATGCTTTTCAGACCATAACGTCTCTGAGACTCATTGCAAACACAAACCCAGCACAGCCCTGATTTGTGTTTTTGGGGACTGCTCTAATGGGAGCGATAGTAAAAGCTTCAATTTCAGCAACGCTCGTGCTACATTTCTCTTAGATGTGGTTTCACAACCCTTCTAACTGACAGTTCCTCTAATACCCCCCTGTGCTTGTGCCTTTGCCTGCCTTTATTTTACAAATAATATTAAAAATCTAGAAAAACCTCAGAAGAAAACACAAAGCCAAATAACACCTCCTCCACCCTCCTCCTGCCCCTCTGTAAAGGCAGAAGGAGCTGATCCCAGGCTTTACACCCCAAAAGGCACAGTGTACTGGCACAGAAGGGCCGACCACGGTAGTTCTGCTGTTTCCTCTCTGCTTCTCCTTTCCAGCTTCCAGAGATTTATTGCTTCTGCCTCAGTCAGCCAGACTTTTCTAGCTGGATCCTGCCTGCCTAAGACGGTGTCTGAGGCTGCTAGCTGGCACATGGGGGAATGGCAGCCTCCTGAGACACAAAATCCAAGAGACGGGGCATCACTTTATCATGATAAAGAAGCAAACACCCATGCTTTAAGAACATAAGGCACATTCCTCCTCTTGCCATGAACATGGGGAATCCCTATACAAGATGATACTTGTACACATGAGGATGTGTACCACTCTCTTTTTCTGCCGTTACCACACTTCTTCCTCCTGCTGCCTTTCTCCACCTCTCACCCCAATAATTTTCCTGGCAGGGAGAAGGAGGAGAAAGAAGAAGCCGTGGCTATGGGGCTCCTTGACCAAAGTGCAACAGACATCCTGCAGTCTGGCCCCAAGGAAAAGAAGGGTTATGTCAGTGCCGGTATTTCACAATGCTGTATTTTTAACAGTGCAGCTTCCCATGGACATGGCTGGCCCTCCTGCTCAGTTTGGGCCATAGGGAATGAGGGCATGGAAGGATGAAGCAACTCACCAAAGCTGAAGCAGCTCACCATGCAAGCAGCCAGGAATTAATTGCTACATCAGAGTTGAATGTAAGTAGAGGAAGTGACTTAAATCAGATAAAGGAAGATGCAATTCAACTGAAGAAAGCCAAAGAACTTAAAAATCTTCTTTACTGAACTTGACTCAGGCACTTGCAAGCCACAACACTTCTGGAAAGTAGAGATGAGATCTCTCCATCATCTCCTGATATCACAATCTCTGATGGCGGTCAAAGGTGAGGCCACATGGCTAAAAACGTGCAGGCTAAGTCTGTTCAGAAACTGGGGCAAAAATGAAGCAGAAAGGCCCGTTTTCTTCATGCACAGGAGGAAGGCTGCATTTTATCCATGCTGTGCCTGGAGCAGCTCAGCCATGGCCACTTTCCAGCAGCCACTATTAATAGAGCAGCGGAGCAGGACCAAGTTCTCTGCTGGTGCCTATAGTTACCAGCCCAACAACATTGTGAGGCCCTTCCAAACAGACCCAGAGGAACACTCCCGGAGTAGTGGTAGGCTGGGTGCCAAACACAGCCCAAGCAGGAGGAGGGGAAGGGTGAGAGCCCTGTGTCCCCTCTCACTGGAGGAGACACACCGTGGGATGCTCCCTGCAGGGGTACAGCTTCAGGCACTGGCACCCATCAGCAAGGGTTAATTGCCCCAGCAGTACAGGAAAACATTTTCAGATACATCTTTAGAATCAGTTTGGCCACACACATCAATGTTTAGCTCCACTGGTAATACAACAGCTTTCCCTTTTTAATAACACACACCCACACAGCGCTTTCCATCACGGCATCAAAGTGCTCCCAAGGCGTGTAAGCGCTCTCACAGGAGGTGAGCTGTAGGGTGTCTGACAGATGAGCCACAGGAACACAGCTGGCAGTGATGCCCCCTCCTCGGGTAGCGAAGGCAGGTACTGCCGTGGGATGGAGCACTGTTTCAATGAGCTCCTGCAGGCAGACACCGAAGGCTCACAGGAACGGTTGTGTACACACGATAGCCCAGAAACATCACAGCGAGATGCCGCCAAGGCACGTGGAAATATTCTGCACTGTGCATTCCCAACTACACCGAGCCCCAAGTCAATACAGCCAGATGCCAGCAAAGCCTTCTGTCCTCAGTGTTTGCAACACTGTGATTCCCAGGGAGACCAAGGATCAAAACATAAACCCCACTGCACTGGAAAAGCCTGTGACACACTGTGACTAACACTGTTTAAGCAATTTCCAGTCCAGGCATGCGTGTGGGGCTGCAACCCAAACAAGACTCAAACTGTTTCTACGATCCTGCCAGGCTGCTTCTGAGCAGAGTGTTTGAGCCGTGCACCACACCAACCTGCATCTCTCCCACTGGGTTTCCATCCCCTGTTTTAAACCTCATTTAAATCCTTGCTGTTATGAGGGGAACGAGTCCTGGAGCACGACAGTCCCCACTGGGCCACCACTGAGGGCTGAGGAAGTGCAGGCTTGTCACCTTCCTCAGCGTCACCAAACGTCTGCGTGTGTGCTTTGCAGGCTAGCAGATGACCAGCAGAATTTCCCCAGAATTGTTAAGAGAATACTCAGCAACTTCACCTGTGTTTATAATGCATGGTCTTTCACGTTCCCCCTGTGCTCCTCCTTTTCATCCCCACCCATGCACAGCATGCGTAGGAGAAAATAGCTACGTGTAGCATAGAAGGGAGGACTGAATCATAGAATCATTAAGGTTGGAAAAGACCACTAAGATCAGCTAGTCCAACTGTCAACTGGTCACCACCATGCCAGAAGTGAGCTCTTTGGACAAGACCCCTCACTGGAGCAGGTGGCAGTGTGCTTGGCTGGAGATGTCAGCTGATGGGCTGGGTGAGAGCAGGCTGATTCCTCCCTGCTTATATTTAATCACATTTCAAAAGACCTATTAGGCCTCCTTTGGCGTCTCAGGGTATATAAAAGTGGCTCCAGCCCAATGTGCCAGCCCCAAACCTGGACCGTGCTGAGGCCCTTCCACCAGCGACGCCTCAGGGCCTGAGCTTGGCAGCTCGCTCCACAGTCACTCAATAACCCAGCACCCTTTGCAGACAGCTGGCCATCTCCCAAAAGTCACCGCTCCCCGTGGCTCTCAAATATCACAAGTACACTGCCTAATTCAGCCGTGCAACAAAAAACAGAAGCGGGGTGCAAGTATTTCTACCAAGGTTTCAGGCCAAGCTTGTAAGCTTTTTCTTATTATCCTTGACAGAATGTCAGTGGGGTGAGGCTCTCCCAGAGCTGCCCTTGTCCTCTTCCACCACCCTAGTGATGCCTGCAAGCTATTATCATGCTACAACCCAGCACAACTCTGCTGGAGGTGCCACAGGTCTACTGGAGCTTCAGAAAGCTCTCAGCAGCCTCAGGACTCTCCTTCCCAATACCCGGCAGCACACACCAGCGACGTGCACGGAATCCTATGTAAGCTCACTGACAGACATCCTGGCCCAGCTGCTTGCCCCAGCCACCAAAACAGCCTGGTTCTTCCTAAAGCACAAGCACAAGGTAAAGAAGTTTCCAAGAGGAGAAATCTCAGGCAGATGAGGCTGCCAAGGCGCCCAGGGCGGCTGGTGCTGAAGCAACATTTTATTTTTGCTTCCCAACACGGCGGCTTTGTTATGCCCCCGCGCTGCGACGGAGGTGTCCGTTTATTTACACCCCAGCAGAACAACGGGGCCACTTCAAAAAGTTATCAGCTTCTTTCTTACTTGTTAACACAACTAAGGCTTAGAATTACTTCCTTTCCTCCCCCGGAGTGAGCTGCTTTTCAGCATGCCGCCAAGCCCCGGTGCCTGCCAAGCTCCCAGTTCTGCCTCAAGCTTGTTTTCGACTCAGCGCCAAGCATACAACAAGCAACAGAGCAGTCCCACAGCCCTTACATACCAAGCAGCTGGCACCAACACCGCCCCAAGCCCCTCATCCCACATCTCCCAAGGGCTGGGACACCCACACAGCTGCCTTGCCAGCAGCCCAGACACCCTGCAGTGAGCACTTCAGTGCTGCTTCCTCCCTCGGAACATAAAACTATCACAGGTCTTCACGACGGGGTAGTGACCAAAACATCTCCTCCCACCATCTGTGGGAGGCTTGCTCCTCACCGCATTGATGAGGTGCTAAACCTTACAATCCCCCTCGACTCCTGCTTATGGAAAACTAGAAGGGTCTGAAAGCCATCAGACCTGTTGTTTACTGCCCCAGAGCCTGTCAGGTTCGTGTAAAACATTGGTGGAGGAGGCACCCCCGGTTAGCAACTGCTGGCTGGCAAACCCTAGGCAGCGCTTTGGGAAGCAGGCACCAGAAGCCATAAAGGGAAGGAAAATGGATGTGGCATTCCCCTTTTAAGTGAAAGGATGGTTTACTGACAGTTAGGTATACAGAATGAGTAAGAGAGCCTGCCCAAGAGCAGCAGCAGCACAGGGACCTCCTGTATCCTTCCTGTCCCCATGGGACCCTTCCTTTCTGCATCTACACTTCTGCAACAAGAATGGCAGGAAGCTAGGAACAGGAGGGAAGCAAAACCCCCGGATAGGCACTGAACCTCGTGGGGAAACAGCCCAGGGAGGCGCAGCCCTGTTCTGCTGCCTAGAGAAGGAGGAGGACGGTCCCAACTTATCCTGCAGCTGGCACAGCATCGGATATCAATTAATCCCGCTGTCGTCACTGCTTGTCAGCCTTCCTCAGTCACTGCTATGTGAGAAGAAAGGCAAAGCACAGTCTCAAGGCAGGCTGGATTGGGGAGCGTCTCCACCGCTCCCTGACGCGTCAGCGTCTGACCCAGAATTGGGAAAAACGGGCAGGAACGCAAATGGTGACCTTCCTCCCCCAGCAGGAGGACCCGCTGCCACCACCATGCCCAGGCAGACGAATTATTCCATGAGAAACTTTCTCAGGAAAGCAAACCTCAGCGACACCCTGGGAATATCCGCCGGCTCCACTAAGTTCCCAGAGGCAGCGCCCAGCTCTACCCCAGCCCGCTCCAGCGCTGCCAGGGCTGCGAGGGGCAGCAACAGCCCCAACCTCCCCTGCTTTACGCATCCCCTCCGCACGGGGGGGCTCACCCCATCCAGCCCTCGGCAACCGAAACACCGCACTGGGTGCGAGGAAAGAAGACAGCGAGCCGAACCCCCGCCCTTGTGCGAGGATCCACAGACGTAAAAATACATCCATCTCCGCGAGTATATATAGACGTGCCGTATGAATAAATACAGAAATAAATAAAGCTGCGTTTGCACGCATAAAAAATAGCAAAGGATACATGTTCCCCGCGCCCCGCCGACCAAAGACCTGATAGCAGGGTGCAAAGCTCAACATGGGGGCTGGTTGGTGGGGGAAGGGGGGGGCAGAAGGAATGGAAAAACCCCGGCTCTAGCAGAACGCGCAGCCCAACCGCCCCCACCGCGCTGGGGCTCACCCAGAAGATGAAGTTGAAGACGAAGAGCAGGTATTTGATACACTTGGTGCAGCCCTCTACCCCCATGGCGGCTTCGGCGGCGTCAGCTCCCAGTCTGAGGCCAAGCTAGGCGGTGGCGGGGAGGGAGAGAGGGAGGGAGAGCAGGGAAGAGCCGCCCCCTGCCCGCCCCCTCCCGAGCGGCGGAGTCCCTTTGGGTCCCACCCTCTAAAGCATTTTTTCCGTTCGAATGTTTTTTTCCTTCCCTCTCCCTTCCCCCGTTCTTCGTTTCCCCTCTTGTAGCCTTCCCACCCTCCCACCCCTCCTTTTCCCCGCTTGCTCGTACATTAAAACTCACCCCCGTGTTCCCAATGCTTCCTTTCAGCCTTACCACCCAAAAGATCACCCCCAAATTGTGCGGAAGCGCTCACCGTGCTTGCTTTGCTCCTTTCCCCACCCATCTAGGGGTATTTCAGGGCTCACCATCAAAGAGATGAGGGGCTGCCCAGGGAGATGGTGGAGTCACCGACAAGGTGGACAACCTTGAACGCTGGAGGTGTTCAAGGAACATTTGGATTTTGTGTTGAGGGATATGGTTTAATGAGTACTATTGGTGATAGGTGGATGGTTGGACTGGATGATTGAAGGCCTTTTCCAACCTTGGTGATTTTGTAATTCTGAGATCTGTGTCACACGTGTTGACATTTTTAGTATCCCTCATGTTCAATTTTAAAAGCCAAAAAGCAGCATCACTGAATCAGGAGGAAGTTTCCCCATCTTCTAGGGTAACCCCACTTTGGTTCAGCTGTGCATCCCTAGAAACACAGCCTGCTCTCACCCTGCTGTGCATCCAGCAGGCACAGTTGCTTCTTTTAGGGCTGGAATACCAAAAATGTCAGAACAGAATTCAGAACACAAGAGCCTGATCAAGAGCAAAACCTTAAATGTCTACAAGAAAAAAAAAAAAAAGAAAAGAAAAGAATTCAGGTGTTCAGACAGCATCCCTGGTGCCTGCTGAACCCTGCTTTGCCTTCTGCACCTGCTGTGCACCCAGTGAGGACTGAGGCAGAACAGAAGCTGGCCCAGTTCCCCAATGACTAGCACTGAGTACATCCCCAACTGTGGGCTTACCATGGATGCATAAATCCTTTGTCTCTAAGTCCCATTTACTCATTTGGCCTTACCATTGAAGCTGGAGCCTAACAGAGGTATTCATGCACTGGCTGATAGACCAAATCGTTGGCTATAGGAGTAATCCTGCCTGGATCCTGATACAAAGGATAACGATCCCAAATTTGTTCCCCTGCTATGACACAGCAATGCCTTGCTTTCTGCCCAGGGTTTGCTGCAGGGAAGAGAAAGAACTGCCTGCAAACCATTAAGGCCTGAGCAGCAGCACAGCCAGAGCTGGGGTTAGGAAGGAAAGATACTCAAATCAGTGTCTGCATGCTGAGAAGCTGGCAGCCCCACTGCAATCACTACCACCAAACTGGCACTGGAGCCACCAATGGGAAGCTTAGGGTTTTTGGAGAGTGATATCATAGCTGTTTCCTTTCTGCCTTATCTTACGGAAAGTAGCAAATGAAGAACAAAACTTCTCATACACTCCAAATGCTAAACAATCTGGCTCAGAGCTAATGCATTCCTATTGCTGGGCATCCCCATGCCTGAGCCACATGCTGTCCATGGCTCCAGCTCAAAGGTCACAGCTCCCATCTCCTACAACACCCAGCTCTGGGATCTAAATGAGGTTCACCCGCCTGCCCACCCTGACAAAACCTCTCTACAGCTTGGCAGTGGGGAAGGATTTCAAACTTTGTCCAAATATCCCTCTCTTCTATAAATTTATTTACTTCCTGTCAGCTCAGCTGAGTGCGCTTGAAAACTTTGACCTCGGTCTGGGAAAAAAGAAACCAAACCAACAAAACAAACACCAACACATTACAGTGTCAAGGTAACCTGGAGTGTTTCTCAAGCAGGTACATACTATCAGATGCAGCCTTTTCCCCCATGCTGTATGAGTCTACAAAGTATCAGGAATGCATTTCAAAGTCTCCCAGCAGCTTTACCAGATCTTTACAAGCAGGCTGCTCTGTAAGTTGAACTGATTTGTGCAAATTTGTGCTTGTCACATCCTCAGATGAACTGCAGGTGCTGTGCACAGGGCTGGGGAATTCCCTCGTTCGTAGCATGGGTTAAATTTAGGTGCTCTGTGAGACATGCTGTTAACGCCAGTTTGCTTACCCAGGGGGCAAACCTATGAAGAAAATACCTATTGGGGATGTTAAAAAAAGGAGAAAAAAAAAACAAGTTAAAAAAACCCAACCCCCAGAAGCAGCCATTTAAGTGTGCTTTCACTGTTTCACATTTTTGAGTGGAGTAAAGTAGCAGAGAACAGAGGTGCTCAGTGTGTTTCTTTCATCTGCTGGTCTATCTCCCTTCTCCTCCTCTTCTTCTCCCTATTTTTGATGCTGCTATAAAGGTCAGTGTCATGCTTGTAGTTTTGGCAAAATCTCTATGGGTGTGACTCACAGGGCCCAGAGCAGACACAGGGCTGAGCAGCATCCCAGCCCCACACCTTCCTGACAGCTTCTGCAGGGGAAAACCAGCAGCTCCACCCCTCACAGATCCCAGCTGGGCTCTGGGAAAAGCCTCATCCACCACAGGGTCCCCATTTATGGTCTGTGTTGGGTAGATGAGCTCTGGGCTGAAGCATATAGAGTCATAGAACGTCTCAAGTTGGAAGGGATCCTTAGGGATTGTTGAGTCTATCTCCTGGCTCCACACAGGGCCACCCAAAAATCAGGCCCTGGTGATGCTCCTCCTGCTCCCAGACAGTGAGACATCACTGTGGAGGAAGAGTGGAGCTGGCCCTGGTGGGGAGAGCAGGGCAGAGAGCTTCCCATCCATCTTTGCTTTGCACCCCCATAGTCCCTTGCTGGGTGAGCAAAGACCGGTAGCTTCACCTTGAGTTTCTGCCTCTACTAACTTCTGCAGTGGTTCCCTCCACACTGACTGACACTTTAAATATTTACAGCAGGGTTATCTATGGTGACAGGCAGGTTACATAAAGAGGAGAAAGAGAGCAGTGGTGAAGGGCAGCAGCAGCTTCCGGAGATGTTGTTGTTTTGGTGCAGGTGCTGCTTCCACAGCCACCACTTGTGAATAGGAGGGAGAAAGCAAACCCAAGCAGGTTCCTATTTCAGCACAGACGTTTCCTCTTCTTCTCCAGCATAGCCAGGAGGGCGAGAGCCCAGCTCAACAGCCTGAGGAACTGCTGCTGTGCCATCTATGTATAATTCATCACCAGGTGAATAGAGGCTGCAACAGCTCAGTGCCAAGGTAACACAGCTAAAAAGAAAACCAATGCATCCATAAGCAAGCTGATGTGCCTCAGGGTTAAACAACAGAGGTACTTAGGGATTCTAAGGAGAGCAAGAGGGGTAGTTTGCCTTAGGAAGGTACAGGCAACCTTGAGGCCTCACCCAAGTTTGCCAGGTTACAAGGCTTCAGAAGGAGCACAAGCTCAGGGTTTGAATTCAGATTGCACAGCAAAGGTGAAGTTATAATTTGGTTGCAGCCAGCATTGTCTGGGGGACAGGATATAGCAAAGCAATTTGAAGCCTGAAAAATTCCCACTGTCCCCGCAATCAACTTCCTTTTCAGGCTCAGCTTAACTGCTTAACCTAAGCTTGCACAAGGGCTCCAAATCCTTGGTCTTTTACTTCTGCTGTGCAGAAGCCCCATGCATCCTCAGCTGCTGTGTGAGGCCTTTTCCTCCTTGCTAATAGTGCTGCTTGAGAAGTGAAAGCAAAAAGCTGCACCTACTGCTTGATATGAGCAAGCAGTGGCCTTAGGAAGCATGGCCAGCTGTCTACATGCATACGTGAGTCATATTTGACCCCTCTGTCCCCATTATTATCCCTCCTCCATGGTTGGGTAAGAGGAGGCAGATGAGGGCTGCAGGCTGTGAGATGGGATCAAAGAACATGGTATATAGAACAATTGTTTGTAGGGGGAGGGATTATAACTTGTTTGGATATTTTATAAGAAAAACAAAAAATCCCAACCCCAGCTGTGGCTATAGAGCAGTGGAAGGAGAGGAACTTCCAGCTTACCTTGTTGGGAAGAAGCAGCCTGAGTCCTAAAGCACATGCATCTGCATGGGGAACATGCAGCACCACAAGGCTCACTGAGGGCAGCCCATTGCAAACAGCCCAGCACTGTGTATTGCAGAAGAGAAGGAATGATAACTTTCAGCAAGAGATTGGTTTTTATTGAGGGCACCAGGAGTCCTGTGTGCTGCTAACTGGCCTGAGGAATGACAACAGCAGTAGACTTGACAATGACAGCCAGAACTTGCAGTGGAGACTGTCTCTGTGGAGGGTGATGTACTAAAGAACACCTATATACATATCTCCAAATCTCTTCCCACCACCAGTAAGTGGATATGTTTGCAGGTGCAGCTGCATGGTAAGCATATCACCACTAAACTTGAAACAGCTTGAACGGGGCTGGTGACTGCCAGGAGAGAACTGGGTGATGCTCCACAGTGCTTTGGACTCAATATTGACTCCAAAGCCTCTAATGAAGCTCTGCTTGTACCAGTGGAGAGGGACAAGGAGCCCTGGCTCCTCCCTCAATGCCATTCTTTCCAATACAAAACATCTGCAACTGTGTTCAAATGCTAACCAGGTCTGGGGAGATACTGCAGGCTCTAATGCTGTTTTCACACATGTGGCAGTCCACATGCAGGGCCTGGAACTGTCCTGAACATCAGCATGGGGTTTTCCTCTTTCATCTCGATGAGATCATCTCCGGAAGCTGAGACAATCTCACTTGCCACTTACTGTTCTCAACAGGTAAAAGCCACAATGAAGGAGGGAGGTGAAAGCTGCTCTAAGAGATATTTTCCATTGCTGTAGCTCAGCAGATTTTCCAGCAGGAACTAAATCTAGTGCTGTGATGGTTTTCAGCTTAGAAGTGGTTCTGCCTCCTTGCAATGAGGGCAAAGCACACCAGGAAGCCATCATTTCAGCTCGCCTGAGATGTTCAGCTGGCTGAGGCTTTTCAAATTCCTCCTTATTGTTGATAAGGAGGAGAGAAGAGGAAGTGGACATTGTGTTGTACGTGGCTGGAGATCAGTCCATTTCTCCTTAATTTAAACACAAGCCCCATATGTTCAATATCAAAGTCCTTTTGTATTTCACAGCAGCATGGTAGGTTAGAGAAGCCAGAAAGAGACAGAATGGAGGCAGTGTGTTGAAGGAGTCCATGTGAAATCAGTGCAGCATCCAGAAGGCTGATCTAATCGTAAGAATTTCAAAAACTCAAAAAAGGGAGATGCAGAGGGATGTGTCCTTATCCTGCTGGGCTGTTTCAAAACTCACACACTGCTTTCTGATTTTTTTTTTTCTTTCTTAATTTATACAAAGAATTCCAGCAACAGTTTGATAGAGAAAAAAAAAAAAAACAGTAGTGGTGGCTGGGTGCTGACATACTCCAGGGTGGTCTAAAAGCTGAAACCCAGGAGGCAACAATGAACACTGTCCCAGGTAGGAGAGCAAAGCTCCCTGTTTTTCAATACCCAGCGTACACATATTTACCAAGATCTGTCCCATGCTGCAGTCCGAAGCTCTTGCCCCAGAGAAGTCACATCTTTTGGGGTCACAGGAAACTTCTCATGTGACAGCGCAGAAGTTTGGTTTAATGCTATGATTTTGGATGGGCATTCTTCTGGTTAAGTCCTAGGGGGCTGTGTGTATTCTCCTTGTGCTACACAACATCCTTCTCTCAAGGAGGAAACCTGCATCTCCAAACCCAGGTGCGTCTCAGTCCTCATCCATTCTCAGTGAAGATTGAGGACTGCTGTTCTGCAGAGTTCCACCCAGATGGTGCAGCTTGGAAATGCACACAGGTGAGCAATACAACACCTTTCCAGAGGTTTGGTGGAGGACTCCAGGCATCAACCTACACTGAGAGCTGGGTCTGCCTGGTAGGGAAGCCTGGGAGACAGGCTTCTACCTTCCTTGCAAGGTGTATTTGCCTTTCCGATCCAAGTTGTCGCTGAAGTGGATGGAGAACCAGTTGAAAGAAGTCAGAACCATCCCATAAACCTGAAAGGAAATAGACAAGATGGGCAAACAATTAAATGCTGAATGGAGGAGGATGCTCCAGCTGTGCGAATAAGTGATCTTAAGTGTTGCCTGCTGGTTCCATTGGCACTTCTGAATTTGTTACATATGAAAGCGTCAGACTGTTCTTGAGGGAGCTCTTTCCCACTAAAAGAGTAAATATCAATTCCAACATGGGATAGAAGAAAAAAAAGAAAAACTCATGTGGTGAAAGCATCTGATTGGAATTAGCACAGCACGGCTCAAGCTCGATCCTAAAAATATCTAAAAAGCGAGAAGAAGCCAGGAAACTCAGACTTCAAACTCTTCCTCAAAACGACCCTCCATGCAAACAAACTCATAATAGCCCTTTGTGTACATAACAGAGAGAGGAAAAAAAAAATCCTCGTGCATTGTTTGGAATAACATAAAAAAACAACAAAAATAAGCCCCCAACACACGCACAGCGCAAGCGCAGAAGGCAGCACGCTTCCTTTGTACCGTGCTTTTCCGACGAGTACACGGTGCTGCATCTGATCACGTCTCAGGATTTGCACAGGCAGCTTATCAAAGTGAGGATGTTGCAGGAGGTGTAAGAAGGGCTGCAACAACATGCTCTGTGTTGGCCTCATTGTGCAAATCGGTGGGGACACGTCTGCCACAGAGATGGGGACATCAGAGCCGTGATCCCAGCTGGCTCACTTTGCTCCGCATCCTGCTGTCACAATGGCCACTCTCATGGTGGGATTTCCTTTAGTGCACACTTCAAAGGCTTTCCTGCATTATCTAGCTATAACATCAAGTCGTGGGGGAAAACGTGGTATAATACAAGCACTCAAATAGAAAAATAAAAAACAGTCCACTTCAGTGTGGATATAGCTTAAGCAAAATTTCTCCTACACCAAAGGATAATTAGAAAGCAACACCAGATATTCATATATGACTTTCCATTATGCATCAGCTATACGTCCTGAGGATTTTCTGAGCAAGAGCTCAGCGGTGCTAAGATCCAATAAAGCCTTAATGCTAAAGCTCTTTGTGCATGTACGTAATTCCATGTAAGTAGAAATGTACCTATAACATTGCCTGATAGCTTTCCTAGCTTACTACTAGCAATATGAAACACACACACACACACACACACACACACACACACACACAAAGCGATCCTCTGGGTTTTCTTGAGAAGCCTTCTAATCTTCATTGTGTAAAAGTGGATCCAAATCCCTAAATAAATGCTGGTCAGGAGAACTTTCCCCATCTTAATAGCAGCATAGAGATACCACCGAAGATAAAACCTATTTATTTTCTAATTTCTGTGGTGGAGGCCATCACCATTGATTTTTTCAGTGCTCATGTTCAAAACCCCCCAAGCCCCCATGCACTTGGGACTTATTTAGGATACAAGTCCCCTCTGGGGCCAGGAGCACACAGAACAGGCACAGCTACCGTGAAGCCGATGGTGATGCCCAGGAGTGTGGAGACAAAGCCCATGTGCTTCTTCAGAAAGCCATGCATCTCTTGTAGGCAATCCTGAAAGGAGAGAGACACCTCTTGCAGTGTGGCAGCAGCTCAGGTGAGAAGACAAACACCTGCAGTACATTTTCTGTTACTACAATACGTTTATGATTTTCTTACTAGGATGCATTTCAGTCTGCAGAGGATGTGTGTACACACAGCTAGTGTGTTCATGTACAGTGTTATTTTCTTCCTCTGGGAAATGGAGGGGGCGATGTGAAAAGACTGGAAAGCAGAGCATATCATAATGCTGCGTGTTCCTTAAAGACACTAACAGCTCAGCATTGAACGTACCACCAGCATTACTATATATTAGCATTAAGCACTCTGGCAAACCCACTGAAATCTAGTGGCGATAGCCAAGAGTCATTTCAAGAATGCACAAAACCTGCCCTTGACTTTGTAGAACAAGGTAAAAGGGCTTATGGCCCCACAGAATCAGCACATGAGTGAATGCATTGCAGCAACCAAATGCCGTGGTTCCCTCCAACCAAGTGCAAATCATTAGTGAGGCTGACCAAAGGCACAGTGCCCAGGGCTGCTTTGCTCTTTCTTCCTGCTATTTGAGCTGAGGTCTACTTCACTTTGGTGCTGAATTTTCCAGGAGGCAGCTGGGAGCCATAGGTTAATGCATACTGGTGCATCAAAAGGTTGTGTTACTGCTTATCATAGAATCATCATATCATTAAGGTTGGAGAAGACCTCTAAGATCATCTAGTCCAACCATTCACCTACCACTAGTAGCACTCAATAAACAATGTCACTCAATACCACATCTCCACAGTTCCTGAATACCTCTAGGCACAGTGACTCCCCCCCCTTCATGGGCAGCCTGTACAAATGCCTCATCACTCTTTCTGAGAAGAAATTTTTCTTAATATAAAACTTGAACCTCCTCTGGCACAATTTCCTCCATCAAGACACAACAGCAATATTTCCACATAGCTGTCTGTAGCAACACCATTTGTTTTTCCTAGGGACAACTCACATTCTGAAGCTAATTTTGTTATTCCAGTGGGGAAAAAGCATACAAGAGATTTACTCAGACTATGAAGTCTATGTTACAACTTCAGTAACAGCACACGCAGTCTAATACTGGAGGGCTCTTCAGTGCTTCATTGGCATTTTGCAACCAAGTATAAAGTCTGCTTGATGAAACTACTGCTGGACAACATAATCCTGCTTTATAAGTTTCTCATTTAAATTTTTAATACCTGCTTAATTCCCTTGGGAAAAGGAATTACAGTCATCGTGTGCTCTTTCAACATTTGCTGTTAGCAGAACACGTGTTAAGCCTTAGAGACCAGAACCACGTGACGAATTCAATGGTGTTTTTCCATCAGACCCATGTCTGTGTTATCACACAACCTCCACACATGCAGAAGATGAGGAGGCTGGAGAAAAGCAACAGAGAAGCAACTTACCCGCCCAGCAGTCCGCTCTGTGCCAGGATGGCACATCTTGTGCTCGACAGCAGCTGTGTCTCCAAGAGGGGAGTGCTTCCCACAGCACAGGAACTGCAAGAGAGGGCAGGGTGGTAAACGGGGCTGTGAGGAGCAAAGCAGGCAGGCAAAAGGTAGTCACAGTGATGGAAGCTAAACACACAACACTAGACAAGGATTATCTCACCATCAATTATAGTGGCTAAACTAAGCAGGTGCCTACCATGCTGTGCATCCCAGGTCATTGAGTTTGCAAGACAGCTAGCAACTTTACAGCATTGCAAGAGCTCACATTATCACAGAATCATCTGAATTGGAAGGGACCCTTAGAAGTCATCTGGTCCAACTCCCCTGCAATGAACAGGGACACCCACAACTAGATCAGGTGCACAGAGCCCTCTATTCTTTGCCAGCAACAGGCTCAAAGGTAGACAGAAGTAATCAAACTAAGTAGCTCTGTTGGATTATATAGAATTCTCACCCTCTCTATACTTGACTGAAGATACTAGGAAGGTGTGTATGGCTGCTCTCATGCTACATATGGACTTGGCAAAAGGCTGGTTCCAGAGGAAAACAGTACTATAGCACTGGCAAAGCAGAGCCTGTTGGAATCAATGGGCAGATGCTCCAGAAAAAGGCTTCTGTGAAGTCTGGAAGATAACTTACTATTTCATGGATGAGAGTCAGCTCGTGCCTCTTGGAGCTAGAGCCATTCCTCCTCACCTCCTCATACACGAGGTCATACACATCCAGCATACTGTTCTCCACCTGCAACAGAGGCAAACATCTGTACAGTGCACCAAGATGAGCACAGCAGCTGCCCAATTGGCTTTCGGCTGAAGCTTTTGGCCAGTTTTAGATGTACTGTCAAAGAAATACAGAAACATAAGTGCCTGTGACATATGTGCCTCCATGTCCCTCCGTGTCCTGCCAGGGAGAGGTGACAACATCATCTTGTTCTGAAAAGAGATTATAAAGACAAGTCTCTGCCATCTTGCCAAAACATAAAGGTGAAAGCACCTCTGGTGGACAGCAATGATGGAAGAGTTCCTCTGAATTAAGCCCAAAAAATAACGGAGTGACTCAGTGGTGAATCAGATCCTAAATATTTACTAAAACTATGAGAACTTGCAGCTTGACAAATCCCAGCCAACTCCTGCTCAGCTTTCAATGGAAAAATATGACAATTGCTTTTAGCGCCAGGAAAAAAAAAAAAAAAGATTCATTTCTTCCTTTCATTTCCCCTTGCTTCCCTGCCCATATTGATCTGAATTGGCTGAAGGCAACACTTGGCTCTCAGAGCAGAGGATCGATCCACAGGACAGAGGGAATGGGGTGGAACAAGGGTTCCTGGAGCAAGGCCACCTCTCAGCACTCCAGTGTGGATGTGCATACCATCCTCCCTCTGGGAAAAACTTAAACCCCAATAAAAAGCAAAACATTCAAACTTTCCTAACTTCAGGTATGCCATAAAGCAGCTTCCTAGCAGCAGCAATTAAGTAAATTAATTCAGTAAAAAAAGCTTACTTCCACTGAAGAATTGAGTTAAGAATAATGAAAAAAGGGATAATTTTTCATCCTACTCTTGTGGTGTTGTTACTTTTATACCCCTCATTACCCATAGTCCTTCCAGTACCTGAAATAGCCTGCAGGAAACTGGGGAAGAACTGAACCTGAAAGGCAGAGTAATGATGGGGCAAGGATAATGGCTTTAAACTAAGAGAGAGGAGTCTTAGGTTAGATATAGAGACAAAATCTTTTATTCAGAGGGTGGTGAGGCACCAGCTGCCCAGATAAACTGTGGATGCCCCATCCCTGGAAGCACTTAAGGCCGTGAGCAGCCTGATCTGGTGGAAGGAAGATCATACAAGGTCCCTTCCAACCCAAACCATCCTATGATTCAAAATATTCTGCTGCAAATAGCATATGCTCCATGCTGCATTGTAAGTACAGTGAGCAGTGCAGCTGCACGCAGTACTTCACTGAACTCAATCAGAAAGAACCCATTTCCAAAGAGACTTATTTTAGATGTCCTGCAGTGACATCACATCAAGCATTTTGACTGAGGCCGTTAGAAGAAAGGCAGGTGATGGAAAAGGTTGAATGAATGAGATTCCCACAACAAACCTATAGCAGAAATGTTTTCCAACCATAGGAAACAGCAAGGAAAGAGCCACAGGCAGGCACCACTTCACAGCCTTCTCAACCACTGTCATGGTGATATCAGTGAGGAGAAAATAATCTCCAGACACATCACAGCTATTGAAGACTTCGATTACACAGTGTTCCTAAGCTGTGTTCTTCTTTAGGTACTGATTTTTCATTTTCCCAAGTAGCCTCCAAGAAGCAAAACCACAAAGGATTAAATGGAAATTATTTTATAGCAACAATTTCCTTTTAGAACATGCATTTGGGCAAGCCCGAGAGTACAGTCTGCTGATTAGTCCTTCTCAGTTCTTCTATCCAGCAATTGCATCTAGCATTTGTTTCCTCTGAATACACAATTCAGATTGCAGTAATGCACCAAATATCCAACAACAAAGCCTGCTTTCTTTTTTCTTTTTTTTTTTTTCCTCTTTTCAAATAAAGAGTGAATTGACTGTAATTTCTCCACATCATCTTGATTAGTTTTGCCAGAATTATTTTATTTTGGAGGGGAAAGTAGCTGCCTTAAGACAAAGTGGCAGTTGGTTTTCACAGATTACTGCAGAGAGCTTTCTAGTTTAAGTATTGCAATGGTAGGTGTCAAGTCCTAAATCCCCACATTTATCATTGCTGTTTCCTTCCATGCAGGGGACCATGCCAAAGAGCATAGGAGGTATAACAGGAGGACAACCAAAGGCTGCAGTAATAAGTAACCCTATAATAGAATGGCTTGGATTGAAAGGGACCTCAAGGATCATCAAGCTCCAACCCCCACTCTACATGCAGGGCCACCAACCTCCCCATTTAATATTAGACCAGGTTGCCCAGGATCCCATCCAACCTGCCCTTGACCACCTCTAGGGATGGGCCATCCACAACCTCTCTGGGCAACCTGTTCCAGCACCTCACCACTCTCATAGTAAAGAACTTCCTGATATCCAACCTAAATCTTCCCTCCTTGACCATCTCACCAACTTGCCTGCCCAAGATGGGGTTATGTTCGTGCTCAGAGCTCAGCCATCACATACAGCAGCCTCTACCCAGACCAAAATGGCACACAGCCTCATGCATGTCTAATGATGGGAAAAAATAAAAACTGAAAGTGTCAGGCAAAGTCAGCCGACGGGTTCATGACACTGCCTAATTTGTGACAGTGTTTGTTTTTTGTTCACACAAATTCATCCCTCAACTTTCCTGCGAGCAGGAACACAGAATAGTGAAGAGAGTACTTCTCTGCTTCACTTCAAATTGCCATAAATTCCTATCACACACTCAGTTTTCATTCCACCACCCCAAAATAATCCTTTTTTCTTACAGCAGGTGTTGGAGGAAAAAAAATAATTAATCAGGGTGCTTTCTCTCCCAATTAGGCAACCGGATGCTTTTTGAGTGGTTGTGCTGATACTGTTCATAAAGCCCTTTAAGAAAGCCACAGCTGTGCCTCATCCCTTTATAACTCAGCAGCTACATATCCAGCAGAGACAGCTAGAGAAAAGAAAGCCTGTCTGGGCTTCCCCTACAGAGGTCCTATACTTCCATCCCACATTTTCACCACTCTGGTCACATAGGTTTACCTCTTCCTGATGAAGCACTGACAACTTACTGCATGATTCAAAGATGCTTACAATGAACACTGTGATCTGTCGCTGGAGGAGGTCAGTGGCTCAATGTCTGGATGGAGATTGGTGACAAGTGCTATACCCTCAGGGGTCAATCCATGCAGAACCTCCCCTATGAGGACAGGCTGAGAGCTAGGCTGGAAAAGAGAAGGCTCTGGGGAGACCTGAGAGCAACCTTTCATTATCTAAAGGAGGTACTGAAAGAAAGAAAGGGACACTCTTTGGCAGGATCTGTTGCTACAGGACAATGGGAAATGGTCTAAAACTGAAAGAGGAGAAGTTTAGACCAAACATAAGGAAGAAGTTTTTTACAGTAAGGGCAGTGAGGCACTGGCACAGGCTGTCCAAACATATGGTGGAAGCCCCATCCCTGGAGATGTTCAAGGTCAGGCTGAACATGGCTCTGAGCACCTGATCTAGTGTAGGTGTCCCTGTTCATTGCAAGGGAGTTGGACCAGTTAGCCTTTAATGGTCCCCTCCTACACAAAAGATTCTATGATTCTAGGAGTATTTCTGCACAAAGATATCCCTTGGAAGGAAAATGCACTTCTAGTGCTCATCTGTTAGAAAACAAACAAACAAAGCAGTGAGAGCTGAGGATGGAGCATCAGCTGGGCTTGAGAAAAATCTCCAGGTTAAGTGTTAAGAAGGTCACACCTTAGAGTAATTCCTTTCCCAGAAGAAGCTTGGCAAAATATTCCAACTCTAAATTAGTCAAATAATTGCTCTCTCCAGTGTCTGTCTGCATACCTTAATGAAACATTCATTTAGGGGTGATAGAGATAGGTTTGCAGATGCAACTAATGGAAAATCACTGAGATTGATGCTGCTGACATCAAGCAACTTAATAGAGCAGCATTTTTCACTTAGAGTAAAAGAATGAAGGAATTTTGAGACTGTTTATTACGCTCTATATCCTCTATACTCCCTAAAGAAGCAGAATTTATGATTTCAGGAAGGCATTCAGTCTGTCTAAACCACTCTTGTTCTTTCCTGTCTGTTCACTGCTGCTGAGAGGGTTGCACTTGGTGTCAGTAAGGCAGTGTTTTAAGATGTGAAACTGGAATAAAGTGGTTGTCACTCTCTACACTATTCCTTGTTCCAGTATGAAAACCCAGTCATTGCAAGTTGGAGCTTTATGCTTCCCTAACAGCATTTCAGCTCCCTTCCTCGCCCCCGCATCGGGCTTCCTCCAGCCCAGAGCTCACAGCTGCAGAAACACAGCCAGCATGCAAAGCAGAGCAGAGCAGCTCGGAGCTCCCGCCTCCAGATGGGTGACATCAGGAGACGCTGCTCCCCTCGGATGTTGGAGGTCACTGGAGACTGCTGATGGAGTAAGAGCAGGGAGACCCAAATGAATCCTACAGGCTAAGTGGTTTTCATCTGATATGTGTATGTATGTGTGTGTACCTTATATTATATACACACATATATACATACATACATATATATATATACACACACACACACAGTACAAATATTTATTTAAATAACTCATGCACTTTCCCCCTCTTACCAGTTTCGGGACAGCAAGAGTCTTTTTTGTTCATCACTGACAGCACATGCAAATAGAGGGGGAAAGAAAAGCTGCTGTGAAACCATAAAGCCCACAGCGGCAACACTTTGCTAAGCCATTTCTCTCCAATTCCAGCACCTTCTGCTGCTGTAAATGGTTTGCACAAGGAGCTGATGAAAATGCTGACCTGCTTCACTGCTCCCCTCCCATCTCAGCACTGCTTTCCCGAAACACAGATACAGGCAGAGCTCCTCCAGGGGCAGAGCCCAGCTCAGAGCAGCAGCACTGGCAGCCAAAGTGCTCAGCAGCTGCCAGCTCTGGGGTGGGTGACTCACTGCTTTCCAGAGCAGGGGCACAGTTCTGCTTCCGTGGGGGGGGGGCGGAATGCTGCCTGGAGACAGGGGAGCACCAAACCACACCAATCTCCAGTGCATGAGCTTGCACCCTGCCTGCCAAGCAGGTCAGACATATGCATATAAGTACGCACACAGAATCATTTGAGTTAGAAGGGACGTCTAAAGGACACCTGGCCCAACTCCCCTGCAATGAAAAGGGACACCTACAGCTCAATCAGGCTGCTCAGAGCTGTGTCTGGCCTGACCTTGAATGTCTCCTTTCAGCTGCTGTTAAGCAAACCTCATTTCTCATCTCCACACCCCAAACCAACAACAAAAATTCAGCAGAAGTCTGGCTGGCTGGCTGCTACACCAAAGGTTTCTTTCTCCTTAATTCTCCATACCTGATATTACACTTCTTGTCATAGATACCAGTCTCAGTGTGCCGAGGTCTCTTGTTTCTTTATTATTATTATTATTATTTTTTATAGCTAAGTATTTCAGTTCACAATATTTTGTAACAGAATTGCTGAACCACAATGCTGGCAAGGGCACTCATGGCTGCCACCACTCAGATCCAACCATTTATGAACCTCTCAGTTTTGTGGTCAAGCCATCTCTCACCTGCAGCATGTGAAATGGCATCATTCAAGACTGCTTCATCATAGAAAAACACCAAAACTGCTTTCAGATTGAAAAAAAAAAAAAGGAAAGTTGCATCAGCAACAGATCTGATTCCAGGTGAGCACCATCACCCATAGAATGATTTGAGTTGGAAGAGACCTTTGAAGGCCATCTGGTCCAACTCCCCTGCAATGAACAAGGACACCTACACTAGATCAGATGCTCAGAGCCCCATCCAACCTGACCTTGGGTGTCTCCAGGGACAGAACACCCACCACCTCTCTGGGCAACAAGCACCAAGGTCATGTGAGCCTGGGAGCATCATCCCATACTGGGGCGATGGGGACCACTGACTGGTGCTGCTGGAGGCAGCAGCTGCAGCTCTGCAGTGAGAAAAGCAGAAAAGGGGCCACGGGTTCAGAGCTGGGGCAACAATAAATAATGAAGCATGAGTGGCTCAGCAGTACGTCAGACAAAGGGGCGTACTGTCTCCTACGTGATGGGAACACAAACATGGGAGAGTTGCATGATATTTAGGGAAGGGGGGGAGGGGCTTTCCCTTCCCTTTTCATTTTTTTCCTTTTTTTTTTTTTTTTCCCATATTTCTGAGAAAGGAAAAAGCTCTGCTTACTTTAGAGCAGTTGTGCCTGGTAGCGTGAATAACACCAGGACCGAGGAAGACATCAGACTATTTCTGTCGTTTTAACAGCCAAATCCCCACTTTTTGCAAAGGCCCTTGAAAGACCTCTGCAAGTGGCTGCAATTGTATCACAGCCCTGCTGCATCAAAAAGGAACCAGCCAGTGTGCTCTGATTCCAGTTTCATAAAGTACTGAACCCACCTCCAGCTTGCATTTAAGTCCCATTAAAATCACTGTGATATAAGCTTGTACTTAAGCATTGCCTTATGTGGGGCCATCATCTTGTACTGGACTCTATAGAAGCTAGCCCCAGCATAAAGCAAAGCAAAGCCAAGCAACCCCTACAACCAAAGGGCATGGGAAAATCAGGTGTGCACATCAGAAGAGTGGGCAGATACCCAACAGATGCACACTGACAGCCCGAGCAGGATGAAGGGGGCATGGAGCAGCAGCTCAAATCATCACCTGCTGTGAGGCTTTGGGTACGTCAGCAGTTCCTCTTTTTATTTTTCCTGGCATTCATGGCAAAGGGAACTGTTCCTCTAGCCCAACCCAGGAGAAGCTTGGCACCACCACTGCACCATTGCTTGGCTTCAAGTGTCTCCCAGCACAAGGAGGTAAATCATAATTTACTTGCTTTTAAGCTACCGTTTACTTTCTATCAAATCTATGTAATTAAGAGGCACCTTCTGCTGCAGAACAGCCTTCAGCAGTTCTATTTCTGCTGATTCACCCTCCCATCCCAGTGGGCTCACGAGGCTGCTGGGAGCATTCCCTACACTGCTGCAGAGAAAACCCAAAATGTGACACAGCAGATCCCTGAGCCTTTCCCTCAGCAAAGCCCAGAGACGAGCCCCCCAAATCTGTTTTGCGTTTGTTACCAGGAATACCCAAAGCCCTTCTCAGCTATAATAGAGCACTCAGAAAGCTCAGGAATCATAGAATGGTTTGAGTTGAAAGGGACTCTTAAAGGCCATCTGGCCCAACTTCCCTGCAATAAACAGGGACACTTACACCAGATCAGGTGCTCCGAGCCCCATCCAACCTGACCTTGAATGTCTCCAGAGACAGAGCTCCTACCATCTCTCTGGGCAACCTGTGCCAGTACCTCACCATCCTCATTGTAAAGCATTTTTTTCTTATATCCAATCTAAACCTCCCCTGTTCTAGTTTGAGACCATTTCCAGCTCCTCTCCAGCCTCTGCAGGCAGGTTTCTCCAGCAGCAGTTAATGCACGAAGAGAGAAGGAGAGCTGGCAGGTCTGCAGGAGGAGGCAGCCGCCCAGTGAGCTGTGCCAGCTATGGCATAAACCTACATCCTTCTCCAGGTCCCAGCTGCACCAGGCTGTGCTGGGCAGTGGTTTACGGGAAAGGAGTTGCCTTCGAAATAACTTCTTTCTTGGAAAAGAAGACTCAGCTCCTTGGCTTCAAGAACCAAGACTTCCTAACGTGGCTGGAAACCATCAGAAAACCCCATCCTGTTGGTGGTTGTCACAGCTGTTCAAAGTGAGGTCATCTTTGCTACCCTTCTTCACGTGTCATTCTCTCATTGGCTGTCACTGGTGCCACTCCTCTAACAGATTAGTGGCACTCTCCCACCAGGAGACAGCAAAAGGAGTTTGTCAGCAGGCTAATTACTGCTGATCACCGCTGATCTCATAGAACTCAAATTGTATTGCCAGAGAGACAGGTGGAGGATCTGAGGTGTTACTCTTAGTTATCCTTCCCCCATTTTGTCCACCATTCTCTTTGCAGAACCCCTCAGACAAGTATGCACTGGGAAGGAGTAAGTTATTTTCTCAACGTTAACTTCTCTGAATTTATGCAGACAGATGGACACAAAGAAGATGGTACAGAAGAGGGCATAAAACCCAGTTATTGGCCACGTGGACAGACCCATAGAGCGAGGGATAATCACAATACCGAGTGGAGGATTCAGACTTCCAGGGTAAAGCACAACAAATCTCAGATTCTTGTTTTTCACATGTCTGGTAGAAGTTGTTTTACAAAGACTGGTGACATCGAGTCTGTCTGGGATGCAGGTAACTTGAAAGTAAAAAAGACATGACAGATCTCTGAAAGGACAGGAGCTACAGGAAGTCAGAAGAACAGCAGAGATTGGAAAATGAGAAGCATTCATGTTTTGTTTACAGTGTCCAAGCCTGAGAAAATGGACTATTTACAGACAAGTTGTCTTTTTCTCCTGTCCTGCATAGCTTCTCTGTAAGAAGCAATGTAAACAACTGGTCTCTAAAGAAGCCAAAAGGCAAGCAGGGCACCTTGCTTTCTACTGCCAAAATCATTCTTCAGCTGAACATGGGACTTTTCCATTGCAGATGATTTTCAGTAAGAAGGGTTTGCTCTATAAAGGGAATTCAGGTGTTTTTTAATCAAGAGGATTAACACACAGCAAGAATCTGCTGCGGTTTTGTGGGCAAGGAAACCAGGATTGGGACACACTCGTATCTGCATTCCTTCATTGCTGGAGAGACAAGTTTTTTCAAGCAAAACCAGATTTCTAAGCATTTTGTAAGTGATACTCCTAATTAAATCTTTCCTCATTTCCAGCTCCTGTCTTAGTTTTCATCTTTGCAAAAAGAGAAACCCAGGAGGATCTCCAACAGCATTTTAATTTTTCTGTTGTCAGAAACACTGCTGGCTTTCCTTATCTGGAAAGTAGACGCTGAACAAAAAACTCTCATCTTGCCTAAGAAAAACTATTTCTGTTTTGTTTCAGACAGTACCAAAAACCAAGTACTGAAAGTAACCATAACATGTGGAAGCACTTATGGACAAAGCACTTGAAAAAAAAACCAAACAGCTAGATAAAGATTTGAAGCAAAAACGCTACTGGACCATCCATATCCACCCCATGTTTGCAAAGTAGCTGGACAAACTGATAGAGGGGAAAAAAAAAAAATGTGCCAAGGGAATCACTGGCAAAGGGCAAGGAACAAGCGGTCAGCCCTAAGCCACAAACCATTAGCATGGGGAAAGCTAAGTTGTAAATACAGCTCCTGGGTGGTTGCCCTGGAAGTCAGCAGAGCTAGAGGTGGCCGCAACCCACTGCAGCCTTTGAGCAGAGGCTCCCTGCTGACATTAACCAGAACTGGAGTTGATGCTATGCAGCGTTTCAGAAAATCATAACTTCAAGAGTCAAGCAGCTTCATTTTTCAAAAGCAACCTCCCAAAACCACTTAAAGCAAGTCTCATATCTTGTCTTACCTGGACATTTGCCCTGTTCAAAGGTTTGTTCAGCAAACATTCCACGTTCCCCTCTCCCTCTAGATACCCCACAGGGAAAGGTAGCCTTCTCTTGCGAAGGATGTATGTAAGACAACATGCAGCCTATAGACCTTGATGAGGGTGGCTTAATTACCACCAGCTGTCCCTTTTAGGGTAGAAATCACTGCAAAACCTGTGAAGAAAGTCTCCTGGCATCTCCTGCAAAGAGTGCTTACCTCTGTGCTGTGCATGTATCTCCAGCAGAGAGCTGGTATCATCCCACAGAAGGCCAGAGCAAAGCAGAAAAATGCCTGGGAAGAAAGAGAAAACCACCATCAGTTACAATAGGGGGAAAAAACATCCTTTTGAAAACACCCTAGGAACATATTTAGTAAGCTCACGTGAGCAAGTCTGGTTAAAGCTAGAGCAGAGCATCACTGTCTCTTGGTGTGCCCTGTACTGCTGTTAGTTGTCAGGAATGGGATGTGTGTTGTGATTCTCCATCAGGAACCAGTGATTACAATGTAGCTATTTAAAGTGATTGACCAAAAAAGCACTCAGCTTCCTATGGGATGATTAACCTACATCTTCCCAAGGAATTTCATTCACTTAGCTAAGGGTTTCATGGTGGGAAAAAACTGCCTGGATAGTCCAGATATGCATACAACAGGCAGATGGAGAGCAGCCAGTGTTGGAGAAGGAGCTGGGCTTCTCCTGACCCATGTCTCAGCACAGGCCACGCTGTGTTGTTCAGACAAAAGGATGACAGAAATATAACCAAGGCCACCAAGTGATCCTGGAGAGCCCAAACAATGCAGCAGTGACACAGGAGGCGGCCAGACTCTGTCCTCCTCTCCAGGCATAGAGCTGGAAGTCAGGCATGCCGTCATGTTATTTGAACAAATCTAATCTCAAACAAAACCTGGACCTGATGTAAACACTGAGCATCTGTTGTAACAGCTGGGCCAAGGGCTCTGATAACACACACACACACAGAAAAGTGGCTGTAAAATATTTGAAGACTAATTGGAGGTGTTTAAGAACCATAGAGATGTGGCACTGAGGGACGTGGTCAGTGGGTATGGTGGGGATGGGTTGGTGGTTGGACTGCATGATCTCAGAGGTCTTCTCCAGCCTTAATGATTCCACGACTCTCTGAGCACTCCCCATATATGATTCCCTTTGCAAGTTTTTCCATGTTTCCTCTTCCAAAATGGAGTTATGTAGCAGAGCAGAGTCACCCATCTGATCATAGCTTATTCTATTTTTTCTCCCTATGAGTATTCCAATAGTATGACTTGGCTGAAACCTCTTAAAAATTAAATCACAGAATCACAGAATGGCCAGGGTTGGAAGGGACCTCAAGAAGCATGAATCTCCAGCCCCACTGCCACATGCAGGGCCACCAACCTCCCCATTTAATACCAGACCAGGCAGCCCAGGGCCCCATCCAATCTGTCTTTGAACAAATAAATCACAAAAGTTTATCGAATTCAAGCTTAAGGGAATAAAGAAGAGTAACTTTCGCTTTAGAGGTGTAGTTTTTCAGAGAAAGAAAAAAGAAAGGAAAATAAAAAAGAAAGAAGCCCCCAAAACCTCCACATACTGCAAGAAAGGAAAACGTGTTGCATCAAATCCTGGAAATGAAACCAAAAATGCCAGCAAGATGAATAATCAAATTGTTCCTCACTGGAACCAGCCCTTGCATTCTGCTGCCTCTTTGCATGAACCCCTTAACAAATCACATAGGAAAGTCAATACTTCTACCTGATTTTAGATGAAAATCGGGCTTGAAAAACCAGAAAATTAAGGCAGGTTGAAAAACCTCACTGACAGCAATGGGAAAGATCTCCCATGTGAACCTGGACAGCATCGATGTGTCGCCACTGTGTTTCTCCCGCTGGCTCTCTCATCTTTCCAGCACTTGCACCATCACCGTCTGTGGCTCAGCTCCACCCCATCCCTCCAGTGTGTGCTCTCCCTTCTGCCTGTGGCTCTGGGAGCAGGGAGAGGCCCCTCGGGAGCCCACAGCCGGTGCAAAGCAATTACATGGCTCCCAGAGCATCTCATAAATGAATTATGGGCTGTACTCTCCTCTTGCCAGCCAAAAGGCTTTTGGAAGCGCAACTTTGTAATTACATTAGAAGGCATTTGGAGGAAAAAAAAATAAGGCAAAACAGGAAAGAAAAAAAAAAGAAAGAAAGAAAGAAAGAAAGAAATGAAAAGGCTGTGCACAGCTTGCATGCAAAATGCAGAGGGGTTCCTGGAGGAGGAGGAGGACAGAGCTTCCCCACCCCATCATCATCCTCAGCCATCAGCCCTTCTTCTGTCCATGACCTCACTCCCAGCCTTTCTGTGTGGCAAACATGAGCTGCAGCTTGTCTGAAGGAAGAACCAACCTCAGCTCTGCCTGCTCCTGGGAGCTCTGGCACACAGATGCCTTGCAGCACTGTGAGGAGATGAATTCACAGCTAAAGCAAGATGCAGAGAGTGCTGCTGGGTTGTCAAGGACCCTTGCAGCACTTGCCTACAATCACACACCTGGGGACAGTCAAGCAAATAGCCTGTGCTATGTGCTGGCACATTTTGCCTGCTCTCTCCCTGCTGGACAGTAGTCATTGCAAGGATAAACAGACAAGCTCCTTCTGTATGAGCAGCTCTAGCAAAATTGCCCTTTTCCTTCCTCTTCCTCCCCTACAACAGTGACACGGCCTTCAGGGGCCGTGAGATCTGCAGGATGTTTACATTCAGCACTGCACCACATATCACCAGACAAAACTGCAGCTGGAGGAGAGTCAATAAAGCTGTCACTGCTCTTCTTGTTTAAGAGGAGCTTGGAGGATAATAGACCAGGATTTTGGAACACGATATTTTATCCTTCAGATCTCATTACTCAACAGCAACCAGCACTGCTGGATGCACATAGTGATAGGATGAGGGGGGGTGGTTTTAGACTAAAAGAGAGATTTAGATGAGATGCCAGAACGGAATTCTTTACTCAGAAGGCAGTGAGGCCCTGGCACAGCTGCCCAGAGAGCTGTGGGTGCCCCATTCCTGGAAGGGCTCAAGGCCAGGTTGGATGGATCGCTGGGCTTGAGCTGGTGGGGGGCAGCCCTGTCTAGGGCAGGGGGCTGAAGCTGAGTGAGCTTTAAAGGTCCTTTCCAACCCGAGCCATTCTGTACGATTCCACCGCCGGGCAGCGTGCGGTTCCCTGCGCCGAGCCCCGAGCTCCCTCCAGCGGCCGAACGTGGCGGCACCGGGCCGGGATGCACGAGGAGGTGGGGGTAGAGAGGTGGCGGGACGCTGGGCGGACATGGTACACACCGTTGCCGTGAGGCACCGCGACTCTCGCACCGTGGCGACCGCGCTCAGCAGGGCTGCGAGGATCAGGGTCATGCTGAGGAAGACGCCGACGTAGAAAGCTGGAAGGAAGACAGAAAGAAGTGAGTTTGGAGGAGATGGTATCAAAAGAGTTGAGGAACTGGAATGGTTTGCGAGTGATCCATCGTCTCCCACCTGCTCTGCAGTTGGAGGCTGCAGCACAGCCAGGCTCCCCGAGCTGGCCCATATCTCACTGCCTCATCGCCAGGCAGCATGCTGCCTGCTGCAGATGCCCTACTGGGGCTCTCTGCACAGCTATCTCCTGCAGCACTCACCACTGGCTTCCTCCCAGCAGCACAGGGCATGGCTGGGCCGAGCTATGCAGCCCAGGCTACAAGCTGGGCTAGGAACAATGAGATGCTACATGCGTCTGACTCCAATAGAAAACAATTGGTCACAGGTGATGGTGACGGGTTGCAGTGAGCAGTGGGTTTGACGGTTTTAGCCTCAGAGCATCTTCCCTGCCCAGCCATTGTGTTCTCCAAAGGTGTGCCATACCTGCGTGGTGGATGTCCCGGTAGGAGCTGCTCTCGGGGGCGATGTTGCTGATGATAGAGAAGTGAAGCCCATATCGGGTGACTGTGCTCAGTGTAGCAATGGACAGCCCCAGCAGCTGGAAGGGAAGGTTGGCATCAAGGGAGTTACAAGGTGTCAAGATCCCACTGAGTGGCACACAGCCTCAGTGTCCAACAGCATGTGTGCGCCCCCAGATGCAATAAAAGGACAAATTCTGGACACACACTAAAATGATCATTTCTGAGACTAAGTACTTCTGAACTGCAGCAAAATCTGCTTACAAATAATCAAATTTACGGCACCTTCAGATCCTTCATGCTGTGCTTTACTGCCTATCTCAACCCACACCCAGCAAAACGTGATGTGAAACCCCAGTTAGCTCAGATTGTTGAGGAACAGCAGTCTCAATGAGCCCCCAAGGCAGCAACACTCCTGGCTGTGTTGCAGCTGCTCCTCTCAGCACGTTGGGTAGCAGTCCTTCTGTGCCTCCCCAGGTTACTTGCAGGCATTAGCTTTTAATTATACTCTTCCTAAGCCACCAACTCTTTTTGAACTAAACACAAAAGATTATTATTATTATTATTTTAAGATTGGAAGTTGAAGTTTCCATGAGCTGCATGGGTGACAAGTCTGCCCAGTGCCCAGGAAAAGCATTCCCAATGTCTTTATTTTCCCATCAGCAGTATGGTTTCTCCTGAACTCCCTCTGAGACATCAGGAAGCTCCCATTAGATTTGCCTCAGAAGCTGCTAGAAATGCGCACCAGGACTGCTCTTGCTTTGCAGACAGATCCCAACCCCACTCACCCCAACCTCATGGTTACCACAACCCCATCAGAGTGAACGCCATCAGCCACGCTCCCATCAGAGCTCTGTGTTTCCACACGCTCATCCATCCCACTACTGGTGCCCACCCTCCTAGAAGCAAACACAATGACACCAGGACTCTTGTTTAGACCCCCAAACACAGAAGCAAACATCTTTCATTGCTGACAACCACCCGTTCAGCCTTCCTTTCTCCTTCAGGCTGCGAAGTGGCGGTGGCAGAGCAGTAGCCCCAGCAAACCAGAAGTCTATTAGCTCGGGGAACAGTGCTGGTGGCTGGCGATAACCACGCAGCACTATGATAACTCCAGCAGCTCACTCTGCTCGCCGTTCCACGCCCCAAAAAACAGAACGTGGGAAAGCTGCCCTTCTCCGAGCGCTTAAAGCAGCCATGTTCCTCCTCACCCTAATTTTTCAGAGACCTCTCCCCTCCCCCCCCAAAGCCACATGCTTACCATGACACAGAGGCTGGCAGCCACCAGCTGGCACTTGGTGCTCCTCATCCCGTGCCTCAGCCCCACGGCCCTGTCCCTGTGGGGCTGCCCGTTGGTCACCCCAGCTCCTGATAAGGCACCAGAGGAGGCACAGCCACAGTGGGGCCTCTCAGGAAGTGCAGTTCCTCCTCCTCCTCCTGCCCTGCGTTAACTCCTGCCCCAAGCAACAGGCTCTCCACAGTGTTTTGGAAACTTTTCAAGCAAGAGCCAGTGTCAGAATACCCAGTTTTCTCCCCATACACGCACATACGTTGTCCCTCCCTCCTTTCTCCTCACCCTGATCCCCTCCCACCGTGAATCCACAGCTGTGAGAGGGGGCTATGAGAATGGCTGTGAGCCAGTGCTTAGCTCTGAGTGGGGGCTATTGAGCTGGTGGGAGGTGAGGTGGGCTTGAGATGCTGCTTCTCCCAGCCCTTGGTGCTTGGGGTGCTCACGGGGTTAGGTTGGCCATGGAGTTGAGTGACTGTGGTGGGTTGGAGTGGCCAATGGGGTTGGGGTGGCCCATGCAGGTGAGTGGCCATGGTGTTGGGGTGGCCATGGAAGCTGAGTGACCAAAGATGTCGGGGTGGCCAGTGGGGTTGTTGAGATGGCCCATGAGATTGAGTGGCCACGGGGTTGAGGTGGCCATGGGAGTTGGGTGGCCATAGGGCTGGAGTGGCACAAAAATGCAGACCTGGGGAGGACAGTGCCAGGTCCAGGGATGCTTTCTGCATGGGTTTGTGCTTCAGAGCCTGCGGGGTGCATCTTTCCTGATGTTAAAATGGTAAAAAAGTCTTTAGAAAAAATTGGCTAAAGGGTGACTTGGTGCCTGATACCTTAACCATCTGCAGCTTCAGAGTCAGGGTGAAGCAGAGCAGTGGGAAATAGTCGCAGCCCTCCCATATGTCAAAGAATGGGAGCACATCAGCAGCTGCAATAAAACAGCAAATAAAGAACGAAGAGATGAGTGGGAAAAAGAAGGAATATGCATCTTGCAGAGCAGAGGTACGCAAAAGAAAGCGTGTTGCATAGGAAAAAGCGTGACACCGCTTTCTCCTCACTACCCCCTTACAAAGCCCCTCCTGTGCAGGCTCCGGAGGTGTCCCCAGAGCGGCCGCAGCAGGAAGCCGAAGGAAGCCGAAAGTGTCGGCAGCGCGGGGCAGAGTTCCGCGCTAGGGGGCCCCAGAGTCCCGCACAACGCTCCGACGGTCGGCGCGACGAGAGGGTCCGCAGCGCCCCGTACACAAACGAGAGGAACCGAGGCGGGGGGCGGACAAAGCACGGCGGGGACCGCTGGGGAAAGCGGGCTGACGGCGATGCGGAGGGCCTTAGGGGGCTGCGCCCTTCCTCCGACTCAGGTGCACGGGGGTAACCGCCGCCTCCTCGGGCCGCTTTGCCGGTGCAAAGGGGGGGGGAGGGCGGAGCGAGAGGATGCCGCACCCCCGGGGAACGGGTGAACTCAACCCGGCTATTTGAATTAATGAAGACAAACGCGAACGGTGGGGGGAAGGGGGGGGAGGAGGAGGAGAGGGCGGGGTGTTACCGGCGGCCGCGATGCCACGCGCCGGACGCGCGCGGGAGGTGAGGGGGGTGCGCGCGGCGACGCGCGCGCGGGGCGGGCGCGCGTGGCGCGGCGCGTGCGGCCGCGGGGGCTCGCGAGCGGCGGCGGCGGCGGCGTTGATAAGCAGCGCGCGGGCCGCGCGGCCGCAGCAGAGGCGCGGAGCGGTGCTGGGAAGGAGACGGGGGTGGGCAGAGCGGCCCCCGCTCTTCTGCGATAGGGATTTCTGTTTGTGTTGGGTTCGTCTCCCACTTTTTTTTTTTTGTTTTTTTGTTTTTTGTTTTCCCCCCTGTCTTGTATTTTTTTAAAAAAACTTTTTAATTTATTTTTCATTTGCGCTTTTTCAAACTCCCGTTTCCTTTGCGTTTTAGTCCCACTTTTATTTGCGTTTTTTCTTTGCATCTCACATTCTTTTGGCGCCCGGCTCGCGCTTTCTGCATCCTTATTGCACATTTTTTTAAATCTCATTTTCATTTGCTTTCTACGCATTTTCCTTTGCATCTCACCCGCTTTTTTTTTTTTTTTTTTTTTGCATTTTTTTTTTTCTTGCACCTTACTCGCATTTTTATTTCCATCTCGCAGGTACTTTTTTTTTTTTTTCTTTTTAAGTAATCATTAATTTTTCTTTTTCCATTTTAATTCATCTCTCCGTTCCCATTCCCCAACCGCTCCCGGCGCTGCCGCGCTCCCCATCCCCGCCGCCGTGGCCCCTCGGCGATGAACGGCGGTGCCCCGCCGCCGCCCCCCGCCGCCGCCTCACGCTGCCGCCGCCGCCCCGCCTCTCCGGAGCTGCTGCGCTGCAAACGCCGCTTGGCCTTCGCCTCCCTTTCGGGCAGCGGCACCGCGGCGGCGGCCGTGGCCCGGCGCAACGAGCGGGAGCGCAACCGCGTGCGGTTGGTCAACCTGGGCTTCGCCGCCTTGCGGCAGCACGTCCCCCACGGGACCGCCAGCAAGAAGCTGAGTAAGGTGGAGACGCTGCGCTCCGCCGTCGAGTACATCCGAGCGCTGCAGCGGCTCCTCGACGAGCACGACGCCGCCGCCGCTTTCCCCGACGGCCGAGCGGGCCGCTCTGCGGGGCGGGGGGCTGTCGGGGAAAGCGGCGGCGGCAGCGGCTATTCCTCCGCCTCGCCCTGTTCCTCCGAGGAGAGCGGCTACGAGCCGGTGCTCAGCCCCGAGGAGCAGGAACTGCTGGATTTCACCAGCTGGCTTGGGAGCTACTGAGCTGGTGGGAGGTGAGGTGGGCTTGGGGTACTGCGGCTTCCCAGCCCTTTAAGCTTGGGACCCTCACAGAGTTGAAGTGGGCAATGGGATTGTCAGTGGGGCTGGGGTGGTCTATGGAGTTGAGTGATCTTGGAGTCATTGGGTGGCCAATGGGGTCAGACGGCCATTGGGATTGCCAGTAGGGTTGGGTTGACTGATGGCGGTTAAGCGATCATGGGGTTGTATTGTACAATGAGGCTGAGGTAGCCGGTCTGGTGGGGTGGCTGATGGGGTTGGGTGACCAATGGACTTGGGGTGGCCGATGAGATTGACTATGAGGTTGAGGTAGCCAGGGGTTTGATGTGGCGGATGGGATTGGGATTGCTGATCGGGTTGGGGTTGCCAATGGGGATTCAGGTGGCCAGTGGGGTTGCCAAAGACACTGGGGTTGCTGGTGGTGTTGAGGTGGCCGATAGGATTGAGCGGTCATAGGGTTGGAAGCTGAGGAGGCCGTTGGGGTTGGAGATGGAATAGACATGGGTTTTTACAATCTCTCCACAGCCATACCTTGATGCCTATGGTCTTCCACAGCAGCCAGCAGTATCCTCCAAAATAAATCTCCCCCAGAAATTCTCAAGTTCCTCCTGGCTGCTTTCCTTGCTGGGCTGAAGTGCAATGGTGTCACGGCTCCGATGTCTGCTCTGGGGCTGCTGACGGACAAGGTTTTCACCCACTCCAGAGAATGGCTGTGCATCCCCTCGCAGCTACTTCCCATCAGCC
This sequence comes from Tympanuchus pallidicinctus, assembly GCF_026119805.1. Taxonomy (NCBI): domain Eukaryota; kingdom Metazoa; phylum Chordata; class Aves; order Galliformes; family Phasianidae; genus Tympanuchus; species Tympanuchus pallidicinctus. The sequence goes on from NW_026294747.1 coordinate 13,019,007, forward strand.
TTTGGAAAGGGTGGAAAAAAGAAATGGAAACCACTTGATGCTTCCTTTTTTCTGGAGGGGGAGGGAATTTTTTTTATAATGTCAGATTCTATTTTATATGCAACTTGAACCGCCTATGGGAAGAGTGGTGTATGAAGACTTATTTTTGTATGAGAAACCTTGGGGAAAAGGGTTAAGGAGGTAGCTCTATTTTCAGTCCAATTCCCTTGTTCTTGAACACTGCCAGCTGGAATGTTTGGGGAATATACACTGTTTAGATGAAAGGGTTTGTTTGTTTTTCTTTCTCCAAACACTTTACTAAAGGACTGCAAAGTTTTGTTGCATCTCACTGTGGTGTCTGACTCTGCCTGGTGTGAAGGTTCACTTCTCTGAAAACTGAAGTTGTTTTGTTGTTTGTTTTTTTAAATGTATTGAAGGCATTTTTGTATGCACTTGCTAGGATTTCTTAAGTCGTACATATGCAGTTTTTAAAAAGAGTATCATATTTTATGTAAATTGACTTTATAAATAAAATTCTATTTATAAATGGATTCTGAGCTGCAAGGTGTATGTATTATCCACCAAGTTAACACCTGCCTGAGGACAGACAGTACCCTGGGCTGTATGCACTTGCTAAAGGCAATCAGGAGCAGCACAGCATCACACCACACTTGCTTATTGCTACTTGTAGTGCTGCCCACTTAGCAAAGATGGGCCAGAGGGGAGAAACAGGTGGCTCCAGGGCTGGCAGCTCCTCTCCCAGGCGTGCAGGAGTTGCTGCAGGCAGCTCCTGGCCATCACTTCTGGGCTCATGCTGAATACCTGCTTCAGAGGCAAGAAAAATTGCTGTGAGCCCAAACAGCCACAAGAGCATGGAAACCTATGGCAGAGGCTGTTACTTCCCTTCAGTAGCTCCAGTGAATGCTATTAGTGGTGTGAAACAGGCTGGCCTGTAGAATTTGCTGAGCTAAGACAAGACAGAATGGGTTATTAAAATTGACCCACTTTGCAAGAAACTGTATGTGCAAACCTTAAGTAATGCAAAGGTGGAATTTCCCCCACTAAATTTTGAGAGGTACGCTCGCTCTCAAGCTCCAAATTCAGTAATTACAGTGGGTGCTTTGCAATCAGATCTACAAATGTATTCTACATACATAATGTCATCTCAAGAGGAAGAAAGAAAAAAAACAAAAAAAAAAAACAACAACAAAAAAAAAAAAAACAAGGGAAAATACAGGCTCTAACAGCAGGATAGCATTAGGAGCTGCAGGCAAGGAGCCATACTAAGGGAGAGCTGCTGTGCTTACGGCCTGTTCCCTAACCAAGGCTGCTGTAACAAGCTGTCCCTTGGGAAGGCCCTAGGAATTGAAGTGCTCAGTGAATCTGTTGCTGAGGTTCTCCCCCATGCAGCTCACCTACAGCCCCTGAGATGGCAGGGAGGCTGTCAGCTGGCCTGGGCTTAACTCATCTGTTGTACCTGGAGGAGCACCTGACTGGGATGGGGGAAACAGGGGTTTGGTGTTGGCTTAAGGGCTTCATCCTCACAGAGTACATCTAAAAATGCAGTCAGACATTTAGGCTGGAGAGCTCTGAGGTCAAACCTCATGCAGATCCCACATGCTTATTCTCAGCCTAAGCCAATGGCTAACCCCTTTTCCAAATGAATTAGGAAGCAGGACTGCTGTGTTTGCCTTCACAAGTTTCCCATTCCAACAGAAGGCATTTGTGTGGATGATTTTACTACGGGCTTGGCAGCTGTTTCTCTTCTTCAGAAGCACTGATTATTTCAGTATTTCCAATAGCAACGTTTGGCTTCAAGTCAAGACACTCCCAGCATCCTTACAAGGGTCAGCAGATCACCCAAACTACTGTTGCAGCAACACAAGACTGGCATCAATTGTAACAGTGTTAGCAAGAAGTTAGCCACAAACAGTCATCATTTAAGTGATATTGACTTTAGGATAAGAGATTCTACAAGCTCACCCCTGGGCCTCTCTGCTCTGTGTGCAAACTGTCAGAGTGAAGGCATGGGGACAAGAGCATTCTGCCCATGAGAGTCACCTGTGCAGAGTCTACACAAGCACATCATTTCTCCTAAGGGATATAGCTAGGGATTCAGTGCCCAAAACAGAAGCTCCAAGGCAGACACAAACCCAACTCTCAGGCCCAGAGCCGCAGGAGGATCAGGCAGAAGAATTGCATTGAGGAATCAGAATTAGTGGGAAAGAGTAGGCAGTAGCAACCTAGGGTCACCAGGGAGCACAGGCTTGTCAGTGTGTAGCTACAAAACACTTCTGCAAGCCTCTTGTTTACACCCATTGACACAGCTACACATGTACAAAACCAGTGAGGAAACAAGACCTGAGCAGTTAGCTCACAGCTCCTGTTACTCAGACCCACAGCCCATGCTGGCCTCCTCCGTGTGGTCTTTGGTGTTTGTAAATTGCTTTTTAACCTGCCCCCAGCCCATCTCACACATACACCACCAAAACAGCTCAACCTTCCCATCTTCCCACCCAGCAGTTCCCACATCACAGATGCACTGATGAAGTGGAAATAAGTTGTGGGACCACGTTAGGATGGGCAGCCCCTTCCCCAGACTTAAGTAACCCTTCTGTTTTCAACCACCTCCCCTGCTAGCATTTTGAGGCACTCAGGTCAAAGCTACACTTGTTTTACCCAGCACTTCCTTGCAACAAAGCACACTTCATTTCACTGCAGGGGTTAAATGGTGCTCCTCCTCCTCATGGGCAGCTCAAGGCTTAGCTCCATGGCTGCCCTACCTTGGAGCCTGCATGTTGAGAAATGAGTTGCTGCTTCTCTATCCAAGGTCTGAAGACAGGTTTTTCTCTTACCAGTGCTTTGTCTCTATCATACTAACTAGCTTTTTCCATTCTTCCTCCCCCCCATATTCATGGAGGAGGTTTAAGCCTACACTGAGACACAAGCAGAAGAACAGAGCACTAGCCCTAACAAGGCATCTTCTAGAGAGGGATCACTGTGTACCTGCTGGGAGCATCACCAAAAGCATCATCCTCAAGAAAAGCCCAGGCAGATGGGGTTCTCCAGCACCAGCAGGCAGGAAGAAGCCAAGAGAAACATTTGATATCTGCCCAAGGTATCAGTGTTGATCTACAGTGAAGAAGAAACAGTCATGTAGAGAAACAGATGTAAGAGGACATGATCAACAGTGGCAGATACAGAAAGAACAGGGGTGTGATCTCAAGCATTAGGATAGCCCTACTGACTTCAGTCAGCTCATCCTTCACATGGCATGCAGACAGAAGGAAAGAAAACGCATTTGAACCTCAACCACATAAATGCTTTTTTTTCTTTTTGTGGGTAGACCTAGGATCAGAGGCATAAACAGTATTAAAGAAGAAAATGTTGATAATAGTATTGTTGGCTGCCAGAACCAGGGCAGTGCTGAAAGCTCGGACCGTGGAATATCCAGCTTACTGCTGCAGAAACCTGCCTTCTCTCCATCCCCTTTCATCTCCTGGCCTCAGCCCCACTGCTTTAAACTTCCAGTACAATGGTTACCCAGTCACCAGACCCAGTAAACTGTGCTTGCTTTTTAAGTTTGGCTTTTTATATATATATATATATATATATATTTTTTTTTTTTTACAAAGGGGAAGAAAAACCAACACAGAGAAGCATGATAGCCCCAAGGGGAATTTTCTGTTAAAGCCACTGCCAAAAGAATGACCAACTTGTAAGTGAGACGTTGACACTTTTATAACACTGCAAATATCTTGTTTTAGAGTAAAACACTTCAAGTAGTGTGGGTTTTTTTTTTTTTTTTTTTTTTTACTTTAAAGAAATAGATTTTGTCAGGATATTAAATACTAGGAGGAAATGTTGCAATACTCAACACATTCTCTCTTCTTGCCATTTCCCCATTTCATACACACAACTCCATCAAGATTTCACAAAGGAGCCCCAGTCCCTATAGCAGAACAATGCATGCAAAGAACAGATGAAACCTACTAGGCAAATAAAACCTAGTGCAGAAGAATGCACAAACATAATAGTTCTCTTACCAACACATACAGACCTCCCCCCTAGTTCTCAGCATCAGTTTGACTCCACCAAGGGCTTGATTATATCAAATGGAAGCCAACTGGTTTGAGTGCAAGCACCTGCTTCCTTTGGTGAAGCACCTGTGTGCCATTCCCTGATGAAGGGGCTCTGCACTTATCCCTGTCTCTTCTTCTGGCCTAGGAAACACGTGGCACCAGAGTAAGCGTGCAGCACGTGCTGCATTCAGGTCTGATTTGAATGGAGATGAAGATACTCTGCACCAACTCCTTGCCCAATTCCCCCCAAACCCTCTCCAGCAGCAATGATGGCTGTCCCACTGCTGCATCCCCACGTGCTGCAGAGATCTAGGGCAGCACAGGGGTAGTTTACACCCTTCAGTCTTTGGTCTCACTGCAGGACAGTCAGTAAACAGGGGTGAGAGCAGAGAGGCTTTTGAAGTGGGGAGACCACAAAGCTCATTTAGGATGCACACACCACTGAAAAACCCCAACCACCAGACAGTAATAACTTCAAACCAGTGCTGACTGGAGTTGAAAACAGAGATGTATGGGCAGAAAAAGAGCACCTAAGCCAAGTACAGAAGTGGTGTAAACTGAATATGACTCTGTTTATGATGCTGGAGAGAGCTAATGTTTGCCGGCAGGCAAGTCTTGCTGTTAAAGAAAATCGCACACCTTTCAAGTCTAGCAGAAATCATGATGAACCACCTCTGTGCAGTGCAATCAGGTGGAGAGAGCAAGGCTGGTATCCACGTCCTACATATCACATGGCCAGTTGGACTATACTGTGAAGTCAGGATCCTTAGGGGCAGCTGGGGTGCCAGAAGGGTAGATGGACTTGGTGTGGGACACTGCCTGCAAACTGTTTGCTTTTGCTGCCTTTGGGGAGCAAGTGAACTGAACAACCTCCTGCTGCCTTCTCAGCCTGATTTCTCACTCCCTGGTGAAGCAGCATCACCATTGCAACGCTGCATCCTTCCCTTGGTAGCATCACTGTATGCCATACAGTAACCTGTAATAAGCTTCCCACTAAGTTCTGAGCAATATGGAAACTATTAGTTTGCCAGAACTGACTAAGTTATTTATTGAGAATAGAGTGGGGAATTTGTTGCTGCTTGCTTTCCCCTGGTAATTTATGGTCTGAACTGAGACTTTATTTTTGAACAGAAGATGCTCAGCAGCTCCAAGCCTGTTCTGCATCAGCCACCATGCACAGCTGCATCCTGTGCTCCTGCAGCCCAGCAAGATGAGGTGGTCCAGCCACAGAGACTGCGTCAGCAATGGAGTACTCATAAACCAATCACTTTAGCTCACTACTACAGCTGCTCCTACAAGGTGCAAGGATCAGATCTCTTGATTGAACCTGATGATTCTGAAGGTCTTTTCCAATCTAGATGATCCTATGATTCTATGACTCAAGACACGAGGACTTTGGACCTCATTCCTTACCCGGAGTCTGGAAACATCAGGAGTTTTCAAGCTGGGACTTGCTTGGTGCAATGGACTCCAACAGCACAGCCTTTCCAATGGCAAGAATTTCCCCCAACAGAGCTGGGTGCAGCTGCAGAGAAGTGGAGGGATGCATGGGGATTCTTGTCCCAAAACTACTTCAGCCACTGGGATAGATAGATTGGATATTCTGAATTTACATTCCTAAAGCAGCATGGAATGGGATCCATCCGGCAGAATAGCCCTAAGCATCTCCTGCCCCCTACAAAGACTTTTTCCTCTGTTCTTTTGCCTTCAATATCCCCCCCAACTCACCTTTAAATTAATGTTACATCTTGTTCCACTCTGTTCTTTTCTTAGAAAAAGAGATGGAACTGGGAAGTGGAGGGCAAAAGAAGGGAAGAAAATGGAAAGAAGGGAAGAAAGTGAGAGGCAAGGAGGGTGAGGATGGGGCAGGATGGCCTCTGGCTGCCATACATTGGGCTGAGCCCTATCCATCTAAATAAAGGGACTGTCCTGACTGTGTCCCAGCTGGAAGAGGTTTTGTTGTATTTTGGATTTTGAGTTGTCCCTCCCCACCCCCCTCCCCCCGTTCTTTCATCCAAACCACATCAAAGTGCCCTGTATCCCCCAGGCCTTTCCGCTCCATCCCTGGAGGCACAATGTCCCCTCTTGTGGCCACCCCGAGGCAACTTTTCCTACCTCCTTCCTCTCATCCTGATGTAAATAAACCCCATGGAGAGCGAGGCAAGGAATAGAGTGGGACAGATGTGCCATCCGACCTACCCCAGCAAAGCAGTGATGGCATGATTATGGGGAGGGTGTAAGAGGGTGGCATGTGCTCAGGGGTGGGTTCACTTGCTCAATGCCCTACAGCAAGTTGGGGTGGAGTGATTCAGAGAGATTTTGCAAATTTTGCCCCAAAAAAAGAGTGTGGCTGCTTTTCCAAGCCTGCACGTGTCCCTGAGAAATCCAAAAGCACAGAGGCATGATACAGCCCGTAACCTATGAAATCCTAAAGCCTTCGATCTGTGTGTTTGATGCTGTCCAAAACAGAGGAGACCTCTCCACCCCAAAGTCCTTGTCTGCCAGTTTCAAATACTTGTTTGGCCGCTCAAGGTGATACAGTCAGATCCTAAATTAGCCTCTTATAATCTAAATTGAATGTAGACACAGAAAATCCCCTGCTTTCTGATGTTTCTGGTTACACAATAACCCTGGCTCTCCTCCTCAGAGGAGTGAAATGGCAGGATTTTGAAATTCCTTGTTGGTTCATGTTTGCATATAAATGCTGATTTTATCTTTTCTGTACACAAAGTAAACACAAAGCTGTTTTACAATAATGTTGCCGTTGAAACATGCACTCGGGATGGCAAAACAACCCTGACTTAGATACGTTTCCAGGCCCAAGGACCATTCTTTCACAAGAAGAAGCCACCTTCTCCGAGATGCCCACCTCACCCTTGTCCTGTTGGTATGGTTCAACACTCAGCTTTCATCGGGCAGGAATAATATTCAGAAGTAGAAGTGAAGTGGTGATGGTAAAAAGATGTTGGTTGTCCCAGACCAGCAAGGATGGAGCTGAAGTGTTCCATAGACCCCCGTGAGATGTGCACTAAGACATCAGTGCCCAGCTCCACTGAAATTTGGCAGTGATGGCACTCACTTTAAGAGAGTGGATATTGCAGAAACTCCATCCCAAAATTAACTACCTCTGGTGGAAGATGCACTCTTAGGTGTGACAGGAGATGATAAAAATCCAGAACAAACATCCCCCTTCGGCCATTCTGGAGTGTGGTGTCTGCTCCAAGTTAGTCACTTGACTAGTCATTGGTGTTAATAGCCCACAAAGACCAAAGCTGTCTTTCTGCTTGCTGCAGAATGATTATTTGACAGGAAGATCACCCCTGGGTGATGCCCGTCCCTCCTGGAGGCTGTAGGTGGGTCTGTGGTGAGCAGATTCATCACTTGTAGCCAGCTTAGGTGGTCACGGGTTGATGAGTTGCCTCCTGCCCTATATACTTGAGTGCTCTGGGAGGCTGAAGCACTTCTATTGAAGAAGTCACCTCTAAAATAGCACACATTCAGTCCAAAGTTCACTGAAGTCCAGACTGACATAGCTTTCAGTGGCTTTTATGTCAGGCCTGTTGAAGTGCATGAGGCTGTATGAAATGAACCCTTCTTTGCTGATATTCTCTGTACCTGTTCTACAACACAGATCTAATAAAAAAAAAAAGCCCACAGTCTCTATCCCTGACCAACAAACCTTCACCTTTAAGTGGTAATAATTGCATCCAGAGAAAACTGGGCAGCACTTTGTTCATGTCCAAGCAGTCACATATGATTCAAATCATTCTATGTTTGTCACTGCAGGAGAAAAACTTGAAAATGCCATCATTTCCTATGTCCTTAAGCTGCTCTTGTTGGAATCAGTGGGAGAAGTCCATAGTAAGAAGCCTGCTGGCATGGCCACCTGAGAAAGGCTCATGAGTCGGCAGTGGAAAGCATGGATCGCTCCTGTAACACAGAGGTTAAATCACAGCACATCACAGCCCTTGCAGTCATTTGCATCCAGATAATTAACACCAATGCAAATTTCATTACCATGGGCAGAGTCTGTCCGGAAGTCTGAGTATCAGGCAGGACCAGAGTAAAACAAAAAGTGTATTGAGTTGTCAGAAATTGTAGAAAATGCATAGGTATCCAGGCTGTAAATGCATGAGGTCCTCACCTGACCTTGCTTGGGTGGCTTTTACTGCCTACATCATTCCTATAGCAAACTCAAATGGGTTTCAGTACATAAAGAAGATGGGAACTCTATTAATTGCCTTCTGGCTTTGAGGCAAATCCAACTCCACCTCTCCCTGAACCTTCCTCCTGCCAGAATCCCAAATCCTGGTCCCTCCTGAAAGCCTTGGGATTTTCCAAGGGCTGGAGAGTCCTGTCCCTGTCAGCCTCCATGTCTGCATGGCGAGGCACACGTCTCCCTACAAAAAGCCCTATGATATGCATCCTCTATAGGCTCTAGGTGTCACTGCATCCATCTGGCATGCCCTCCATGTCCCTGTAGCTCCTGCGTCACCTCCGGCCTCGCCAGGCAGTGATTAGTGGTGCCCATCAATCAGTGAAGAACGTGGCGGGCGGTTTGTGATTGATTAACCTTGGGGGACCTTGTCCTCCTGCCACCGTGTTCCTCCGGAGCCCCCCCTCAGGTTATCTGTGAAATGAGGCAGGATGCACTGGGGCCCTGGAGGACAGCTCTCCTGTTCTTTTCTTATGGAAATGGAGAGGTCCCCACTGCTCCTTTGAAGTTTGCTCTGCAGGGGTAAAAAAAAAAAAAAAAATCCAACAAAAAAAACAAGCACCATGTTTTCCTCCAAGAACATAAAGCAGGGAACAAGGTTTGGGAAACTTTGAGTTAGTGGAAAGTTTTCCTCTGAGAAGAGAAAGTGTCAAACCTTGGGGCAATTAATACAGAGGACAGAACTGTGTTGGATACCTCCCTGGTCATGCTTGTGCCTGGGTGGCATTAAGACACCCTGCATGTGCTGGACCAACACAGCACAAAGCACAGTTCTTGCTTTCCAATAGTGATGATAGTGATTTCTTAATTGGTTACAGTGCCATTTAATAGCATTATCATTATCCAGCTCTGGTTGGGGAGACTAAGCTCTGGCAGGTGGGAAGCACTTCTGCTTTCCCTCCTCTAACCAGCCTTAGCACTCACTCATTTGCTTATAATCACCAAGGGGCTTTGCTGATAAGAAATAAAGCCCTAAGTGCTCCCATTCCAGACTCATGGGGCTCTATTTGGTCTCGTCCCTTGATGATAAGCATGCAAATCAACAAACGGACTGCAATTAATATCCAAATCCCTTTCAAGGGATGCCCTTGAGCACTTCAGAGCTGAGTTGTACTAAATATTTGTCTCTTATTTGAATGGACACAAGGAACATTTGGAACTGCGTTGTTCGTATATAAACACATGCAGTTGGTCTTGCACGGAGCACAGAAGCCTCGACCTGCCTGGGGCAAAGCCCTGGCTGCTCTGGGCTTTGTAAGTTGGGTGCTTGGGCTGAGGAATACCCCAGGCTCCCCAGTTCCCTTCCAGTGGGATAAGCAAAGGGCAGATGTTGTACTGGGGGACATGGTTAGCGGGCATGGTGGGGATGGGCTGACGATCAGACTAGATGATCTAAGTGGTCTTTTCCAGCCCTATGGATTCTGTGATTCAAAGTTGAATGTGCAGCAGACCTTAAGGGATGGGCACGCATGGAAACCACCATATTTACAACTGCTGAAGCCCAATCAGCTGGGAGAGACCCCCAGGGTCATAGGCACCTCAACCGGATGGCTAAGCACTAATCCCACCTCAAGGGCTGAAGAAGCGAGCTCAGGCTCCACTGCAGCACCCGTGGAGGTAGGGCAAGGCAGGGAGCGAGTGCGGCTATTAAGATCTCCCTTCAAATGTTATTAAATAATATCTTGCTGCTGCAGCACGACAGGTGTGGAGGCGCAGGCAGGTAAACACAGCCTGGAGCAGGGCAGCCCGCCAAGTCTGTTTCCTTACATAAATCTCTCCACTTCAAGGTATGCAATTAATCCCGGCTCCAGCCTCCGTTCACCACAGACCTTCTTTGTACACATGATGCATTAATCACCACAAAAGACTTTTGCATTTCTGCTATTGCTCATGCTTTGCAGGCCGGCTAGTGCAAATAACTTGAAGGACCAGCAGAAAGCCCAGGACATGGTGGTAAAGGTAGGTTGGTGGCAGCATCTGTGACCAGGCATAAAGATCGGCATGCACGTGTATGTGTGTGTGCATGCCCGTGTGTCTGCATGCACATGTGTGTGCACATCTCTCTGCCACACTATGGCATTGTCACAGCCCATCTGAGCCTGATTCTCCCAGCAGATCCCCTGCTGCATGCTCCCTGGAAACAGTGGATGTTAATAAGTAACAGCTCCCCACCCAAAGTTTTATAGGGGCGATTACAAGAAGTTCTCATTAAAAAAAGAACACAAGAGTACAGCAGATCCCCATCAGGAAGCCTGAGCCTGCAAGAGCCTGCATGTATGTTTGCACCCTGGTGTGGCTGCAGCCCTATCTCCTGCATCTTGATGGAGCAGGAGGGCACGGCTGGCACAGCCTGCCCACCCCATGCCAGTCCCAACACCAGCTTCCCCGTTTCAGCAAGCCCAAAACCTTCATGCTGCCCATGCCCAACCTGGGCTCAGCTTTACTGAAAAGTCACTGTGGTATACAGCAGGACACAGCTTGGACCTAAAGCCCTCTTGGCCTCGTGATACAGTCTGTGTTCAGGTGTCAAGAGCCACCTGTTCCCCCTTATATTCCCCATTTTGCTTTCCACAGTGCACGCTATGGGTGTTTTACATTCCTTTATGCATTAGCAGAAACAAGACTCCAGGAATGGAGTCTCAGCTATGACCTCTCTGGTCCTTAAATTTTCATTAAAACCCCATAGTGGAGCAGAGTTTGATGGAGTTGCAAATCATCAGTCTGGTGCTGTCCCTGCCTGTCTGTTTGTTCTCACCTCTGAGCATGACTGTTCCTCTGCTCTCATCCCTCACATCTCCTCCTCCCCAGCTGTTTTTGGAAGGTGCTCAGGGCCTTGAATTTACCTGGCTTTACTGTCAACATGTACAGCCATATAAATCATTACTACAGAGGCAAGGACTGCAGCTCAGATTGGGTCAGTGGGGAGGGATTTGGTGGAAAAGCAGAGGAAAATGGGAGCAGATGGCTTGTGTGTGCCCAGAGCACTCCTATCTCCAAGGCCTTGTAAAAATTACGGATGCTCTTCTTCAAAGCAGCGGAGGTCAGAGCACAGAGAAGGCAAATGCCCACCCTGCTCCTGCTGGGATGCTTTTCATCCCCATCTGCTTGTAGAGGGTCAAGGGCTGAGCCTTCCTCCTCCTGATAATGAGGGTTGTGAGCAAGGCTGGGGCTCGCTGTGTGCCTCCAACTGCCTGATTTGGCTTGGCTGATGGCCATGCAGCGTTGAGCACAGCCAACGTGATGTCTGTGGGGAATACATCTGTGCAACATGGCTGGGTGGTGGGGGCAGGGGGTGACTGTGATGGGATAGAGGCTTCTCAGCTGCTCGATGGCCAAAGATATCCTGTTCCAGTCCTGCAGGCTGCTCAGTGCCACTGCTTGCCCAAAAGCCTTTCTTGTGCTTCTTGTACTCCTCTGGCTCTAGTGTTTGTCCCTGGATTCCGCCTCTCCTCACTTCCATCAAGGCAAAGAAAGCCACTGGGCTTCTCCAGCTGCAATTTCCTTTTCTGTGGCCTTTTTCTTGGATGAGAGATAGACTGCAAGGTGCTGATTCAAAGCCGTTTTGTCAGAGCTAAAGCAGAAAACAGGCTTTCCCATTTGCAGAGGGAAGATGTGTCCATCCTACCACGGCAGGCAGGGCATGGTTTGAAGGCAGTTCCATTGAGATAGCCACTCACCCTGAGATAAAGCTGCTGAAGACCAATGTTAATTAAACAGAGAGAACATTTTTGTTTCAGCATGTTTATTAATTGCTATTATGACTATTCATAATTTACATTGCAGTAATGCCTACAGGTCTGAATTAGCCGCATGGAGTCATTATGCTGCATGGTGAGCAAGCACACACATGGGCAGAGATAACCTGCCAAAAGGTTGCATGGTCAGCATAGCTTTTCATCCCTTAGTCCACCAATGGGACCATCCATGGTGACTCCATCAGGGAAGACCTGCAGAACTCATCCCAGCTCTGGAAAGGACACTTATTTACCTTATCACTAATTTTTTGCCAAAGGCATGAGTAGCTAAGTGTGCCACGTCATAAAGCAATGTATTCTCTGCTCAGGTTGTTTTTCACTGCATTGTCATGCAGAGGCCACATAGAAGGAGAAGCAGGAAAAACACAGATATATATATTTTAAAGGAATAACCTGTTTGTTTGGCATGACCTTCTAGTCCCATTGCAAAGCTTGGGAGCCATCTGTCTTCCACCCAGATCTCCTGCTGCAAGATAAGTCTCTCCCTACTCTTCTGGGCATTGCTGATTAAAGAAGGGGAGTTTCCTCCAGTGCCTTGCTGATTCCAGCTTTATCTTCTCCCCTAGAACATGTCCTTCTGCCCCTGGCAACCCCCATCCCATGCAATTCCCCTTTTCTCTTTGGCCAAGTCTTCAACTCAGGTCCAGGCCTTTGGACAACTGTATAGTGAGGTCACCTTGAAAAAAAATCTTGAGAATGGGAATTGTTCTCATTCTAGAAAGGAGAATTGTATTGACCCTCTTCATACCAGATATTTCCATGGCCCAGCTTTCCAATGATCTCCTTGGAAAGAGGAGAACACCTGTCACTGGAGAAGGGGAAGAAGCAGGAATCACTGTAACATCAGCTTTTACTGGCAGAGGACAGGCTGGAGGGAGGCCCTGGCCCCTGGGCATGACATTTGTTATTCTGTGCTTGTCCACTGCCTCAGCAGGACAGTAGCTCCCAGCACAGATGCACCTGGGGCAGTGGGCAATGCTGGGGACTCCAGCAGCCAGCCAGGCTCCCCGCTGCCACCTTCTTTCACTGCCATCAGGTTCAACCTGCTCAATCTGTGCCGCCTCAGGCGCTGTGGATCCTGGCTTTCTCTTTCTGCTAGGATTAATTGGAACACGCACACTCCTCCCTCCTCTCCCTCTGTTTGCCTCAGGCCCCAGGCACTTTGCAGTGAAAGGCGCAAGGCAGGGCATCACTCACACGCCTGGGATCTGTTGCAACAAGCCCAGCAGCCTCTTATGAGGAAGCTTTGGGCCTGGACAGTGAGCTAGAAGGTCCTTTAAGAGGCTGCCTTTCTTAGGAGAAAAGCCACACAAACAACTACCCACTGATGGCAACTGTTCCTTGAGGGATGGGTTGTCTGCCCTGCTTTGTTCTCCAGCTGGGGGCTGCCATTGCCCTGGGCATACATGGAGACAGCCGGCCAGGCATGTACACAACAACACACTCAGGGGAAGGATCAGCTTAAGCTGCTTACTGCCTTTTTTTCTTAATTTCAAAAGAAAACCTCTGTTGGAATACTTCAGTTTCTTGCATAGTTGTGTGAAGCACTCTAACAGCATCTTCCTAGCTTAGAGGATGATCCTCAAGCATGCAGCTGTGACTTGGGCGCAAAAAATGCAAACACACACCCTGCATGCATGCAGTGCACGTTCTCCAGCATCTCTGCCCTGGCTGAGAACCCATCTCTGCAGTATTTGGCTGGAGACTGCTGGAGTGATGTTGCACAGATGAGAGCAGGGCGGTGGGTAGCGCTGACCTGGAGAAGGCAGAGCCACCCCAAAACGTCTCACTTGATGGGTGAAGTCCTGCAAAGTTTTTCTGAGGGCTGCTCTGAAATTTAGGCTCCCTATTGTAAGATGCTGGTCTACTATGTCAGAGGTGGATGCTGGCAGCATGGCAGTAGAGGTTGAACCTTCCCACCAATACTCTGTTACATGCTGCTACTCGTGACAGATGGCAGCAGAGGGGCAGTCTGACGGAACGACATCTGACATGAAAGTGCAGATGAAGCAAAGGTGTGGAACTGAATTCCTCCAAGCAGAGAAAACAGAACCCACTGACATCCAATATTTAGAGAGACCAAACAGCACAGTGAGGTGATGGGTAGTGCATTTCAGCAGTGGTGACAGGGACAGAAGGTCACCTTTGCTCATGCAGATTTTTAAAAACACAGAACAGAGGCTCTTGCTCATTGCTGCCAAAAAGTGCACAACTAATGGCGATGACTATGTTGAAAAAGTGTTTTCTAGCTGAGAATTTGCTCTACCAAATAGTGTTATTGCGCTCTTCGTACGTTACAGTTCCCATGAAAATAAATAGGAGCAACCTCCATATATATTTTTTATTCCAGATTTCAGCATAACCAAACTTTATTTCCCTTCAAAACGAGCGCACTTTTGCCTTCTGTCTCAATCTTTTGCAACCTTCCAACACTGCCTCAAACCTGTTCCAGCTGCTTTCTTCTTGCAGCAGCAAGAAAACGGCCATAAAGCTCCCTATAATCTGTCTCACCTGGGTGAGTCATGCAGAAATGCCACCAGCCTGTGGCTGTGGCCCTGCGGTCCTCAGGGATGACTCAGAGCAAGGACAGAGCATCTGTACCGCAGCCTAGTGGGAGGAAGGTGCACTGAAGTGAGGGGACTTTTGAGGCAATGGGAGCTTTTGCTGTAGGTATGTGACCATTTGTTGGTAAAGCTATGAGTGCTCCCCAGTGGTCCACAGGGCATGAAGGCTTCTGGAATAATGCTAACAGTGTAGGGAGGGAAGGGGTGGGGGGAAAAAAAAAAAAAGAGAAAGAGAGAGAGAGGAAAGCCAAACAATTTCAATACAAATAATCTTCAAGGAGTGTTCTGTAAACAGAGAGGAGGGCATCATGCCAGGAGCACCTGCCTCTCTGCATTGACATTAATTGCTAGGATAAGGAGAAAAAAAATAAGAAAAAACTGGATTGCCCATACTACATATGCACGCAGGGAGAGGCAACTATGCTCTTCCTCAGCCTTCCCCAATGGAGGCAGAAGAGGAGGCAATGGGGGGACAGGACAGAACTCATGGGTGCTAGAAGAAAGCCCTGGAAGCCAAACCTGTCAGCATCCACTCTGCCTTCCTCTCAACTGCTTCCTTGATAATACACATTCTTTCCAAAGCTGTTGGCAGTTGCAGGTTCTTGGTGCTTTACATCACTCTGCAATCCCACTATGGTTTTTCTCCATGTACCCAGGGCAAACCTTGGTGCAGTGTTGCTGGGCTCCCGCCACTCATGCCCAGTCCCTTTGGTGCAAGTCTCTTCCTGTTCCCTGGGTGGGTATGGAGCAGCTGAAAGGCTCCTGCACCCACACAAGT
The DNA here is from genome assembly GCF_026119805.1 of Tympanuchus pallidicinctus. NCBI lineage: Eukaryota > Metazoa > Chordata > Aves > Galliformes > Phasianidae > Tympanuchus > Tympanuchus pallidicinctus. The sequence goes on from NW_026294747.1 coordinate 13,034,381, forward strand.
GATGGAGGAGGATTAGGCTGTGCATGAACAAGTCCTTAATCATCCGGTTTGGCAATCTCCCACAAGCCACCGTGCCCCTCCTGAAGGCATCGCTCACCCATGTAAAGTGCCTGGCACTTCCAGCAACCACCACAGGCCAAGTGCAGAGCTCTCTTTGTGCCTGGCTCTTCAGCTGGTCCCACAGTGCTGGCTTCCAAAAGTTGGGTGGAGATGCAGCACCTGTTCTGAACAGTAGTCCTCAGGGCTTTGTTATAATAAAAGGGGCTTCAGAACATCATAGTGGGGAAAGGTGGAGAGAGGCAGAAAGGCTTTGGTAGCTATAACTATCATTAACTACAATGCCCTTCTCTGGGAGAGATGAAAACACCCCTATTTCTTCACTTACAGTTTTAGATCCTACAGGCCTCAGTTCTGTGCAGCATCTTCAAGCAGCAGCTATCCAGGGAGCACCACCAAGGGCTGGCCAAGGAAAGCTAGGTGCAGACTCAGCCTGGACATAAACTAGATGCTTCCTGCTACTGGGAGCACAGCCAGGGCTCCTCCTGGGCACCTCCTGTCTCTTTGGCTGCACAGAGAGCACTCACCTAAGGCACATAGCAAGCCTGAGCAAAACCACTGAGAAAGCATCTGCTGGTGCTGAGGGATTTGTTAGTTGGTGCAAATGGCTTACAGGTTTCAGCTGAGCACTGCGGAGCTGATTACAGCTTTCTAGAGAGCTGGTATTATGTTCAAAAATCTTTCTACAGATGCAGCTTGTAGCAGCAAAGGGCAGGCACCTGATGCCTATTTGCTGCTCTGCCTTAGAACTGAATTGCATGACTGAATTTTGCAGATGTTACTCAGCTGCCATGAAACAGGGCATCAGAGCCTCTGCATTTGCTCATCTTGTGCATGAAGAAAAGTCTGAGTAGCCTGCCTCATTGGATGGGGTTAATTAGTCAAAAGTCTGGTTTACCAACCCCCCCAAAAAACTAAAGAACTGCTTATGGCGCAGAGCAGTTCTTGCACTTCTTCCTTCTAGGGAAAGAAATGTGAGGTGGCACCACTCATCTTCAGCTGGGGCAATGTAGCAGGGCATGGGGAGGAATGCAGGGCTCTGCTGCTGTTGTATTAATCAGAGTTTTTGGTGCTGGTGGTGTCTCTGAAGCCCAGGAGGAGTGCTACTGAAGGAAATCACAGTCAAAGTCAAATGCCACCAGTCCTTTTCTTCCAAAAAAAATTATGCCTCCAGCTTTCCTCTCCTCGTAGTTCTCCATCCTTAGATAGACACTCTCAGACCTCACTTTCTCTTCCTGCTCCTCAGCCAGCCTTAGCTATTTTCTTTTCTGCCTAGCATTCTTCTCTGTACATCCTAAAAGACCCATCACTTCCCCATTGCTCCTCTTTCAGGAATGACCATTCCATCCCACTCCTGGTGCTGGATGTTCCCACATGAATTGCATAGCCCCAAAAAGAGCTGATGGGGATGCTGAACCTTACAGACATCTTTTTTTTTTTTTTTTCTTTTTTTTTTTGGTAGATAAATTCCTGACTTCACTCACACCATCCTAATGTGGAGACTGTTGTCCTGCCTCTAGGAAAGAGGCATGGGCTCTGGTGCTTGGCTCTGGAGCTTTTTTCGGCTTCAGGTTCCTCATATTGAGGGATCTACCAATATATGGGATTTGGGAGTGTTGTCTCAGCACTACAGAGAATGTGGGAACTCAGTGTCCAGACAACAGGGTCAATGAAAACCAGTGCTTTAACTGCCTTGATACTAAAGAAGTGCTCTCCATAGCTGAGAACATGTTAGTACTCCCATTGTACAGCAGGGATTTGTGCTGAGTTCCATCATAGGATGTCTCCAAGCCAGAAACCTGAAGATTTTGGAAAAGAATGAATATAATTTGCTCCTCAGCTGTGATTTTTGCAGACTCTGGTGGCAGAGGAATCACTGCCAGTGTGGTGAGTGCTTTGGGGATGTCCAGACCCATCCCTCTGCAGCTGGTGATGCCTCCTTTCCCCAGCCTGCCCGCTCCCAGTTTAACCATTAACAGGCTGGCTGGCCCCATGGAGACAATGGTCTGTTTGTTTTGCACCAAGGGCTGGAAGGGAGCTCCTATCGGGGGCCTGGCAGATTTATCAAAGCGGAGTGATTAGCTCTATTAGAGAAGGGATTTGTGTCAACAAAAAGACAGGTGCAAAGAGACTATTCCAGCTGGCAAAAGCTTCACAGAGCTTTAAGCATTTCAGTGGCAATAAAAGTTCTTCCAGGAAGCAGAATCAGACCGGAGAGAATATGTGTGTTCTTACCTTATTAGTCTGGCCCTCTCAACAGCTTGTCCTTACTGTCTCAATGAGGGAAATGTGATCTTTGGTGTCCCCATGTCTCTCATTGCTCCTCCAGTGTTGAAAGTATTTCACAGCCTTGTACATCCCCTCCATCCCAAGCCAGCATTGAAAATTAGACATATGGTAGTATGAGTTCTCACTTGGGGTCATGATACACATGATAGGCTCCACTTCGTAGCAGGAAGGCTAAATCCCATCCCACTGTCCCAGCAGTCTTTGCCCCTTCATCCACAGAGGTCCTCTCCATCCTCATCTCAGATGCACTCTGCCAAAGTGATGCTAGACTGCTGTGGTCCCACTGACCATCAGCAGAGAGATTTGATATTTGCTTCAGCCAAGCACTGTGGCCAAGCAATTTGTTACAAGCCCACTGCCAACCTCTGTGAAAGTGATGAACCCTCCAAAATGCCCAGACCTGAACCTATCTTGAGAGCTTTAAGTGGAAACAGAAGTGGGAGCCCTAATGGCAGCTCAAATACTGCAAGCTACTCATTCACAATACCCACTTCTGCTGTATTTGCCAATTTACTGTAATAGCTGCTCTGGAATTATTATTCAGTTTTGACTGCAATAACTGGGATAATAGGGTTGAACTCCTTTTACAGACTACCTGGAGATCTCTGGGTGAGTGCACTCTGTGGTGAGCTCATGAGCTCCTCTTGCAACCAGCCACGCTTGCTTCTGGCTGCATTCTTCGGCTGGTTGGAGGTAGTATTTATCACTGACGGCATCTATAAAATAAAGGCCTGGAGCTATGTTTTCAAAAACAGGTGTCTCAGACATGGACACAAAGTATGCACATCCCAGCACGGAGCTGCACACCAAGAACTGGGCCCTGTGCCCACAGTGCTTGCGTTGCTTGAGCAATACATGTTACGGACCTGCCAACACCTTGTTCCACTCTGTTTCTTTGCCTAGAGGGCACATGGGGCTCACAGACGTGAGGGAAATATCAGAGGTTCAGGCATCAAGTGCAGAGCTGGTGTCAAAATAGAGCAGGGCTGAAGAGCTGCAGAGATCAAACAGTGCACCTGATTTCTTGTAGTCAGCTCTTTCCAACGAGAAAATGAGCCTCTCTCCTGCTTATAGCTTCTTGCCAAAGTCTTTCCTCTGTTTCTGTTTTACTGGTATCACATAATTCACACTGACAATGAGGAGGCTGTGTTCCACTTTATCTGGGCATTGTAGAGCTGTTCAAAACAAAAAGCTCAGAGGCTCCGTTCTCACTTCAGCCTTTAAGGAACAGAGCACATTTCACCCCATTAGTGCTCTTCTGCATTCAGATGGCAACACAAATCCATCAGCATGAGAGAAATATCTGAGGGATCTTCGTTTATGCCTCTTCCCCAAGGGTCAAATAATGGACATAGGCGAGAATAGAGAGAAAATGGGGCTCATGAAAATTCATGTGATTATTTCTTGGCAGGTCATTGTTACCACTTGGGTTTTGGGTCATGAGAACATGGAAATGCTGGTAGCTGGGCAGGGAGCCTGTGGGTCTGAGCTACTGCTTTGCACCAAGAAGCCTGTGCACAGCACACAAGAGCATGAAGAAACAGCATGAATACAAACTTATCATTTCCCCAAACCTGCCCTCTTGCTTTGCCAGAGGGGTCTTTCATTGCATGTCAAAACATTACTTTGCACAAAGGCAGGAAGTGAACAGGAGTGCAAGGCAAATGAGATGTTCTCACTGCTGCTTCTGACAGAAAGGCTCAAATCTGCCCTGCCCCATAATCAAATCCATGCAAATGCTGAGTGTCAGCTGCATCTATGAGTGACTGCACCATGGAAAGGCCAGGAACTTGCAGCAGCACCTGTGTGCCATAGCATGTGGATCACCCACTGGCAACCACCAGAACTGCAGTGTGCAAAAGGCATGTTCTGCATTACTTAGATGTCCCAAATTGCAGAACTTCAGTGAGAGTGGGCAATACTACTGTTGGGTCCTGATGTGACTCCTTGCTGATGCTGCTTCAGGAAAACCTGGCAAGCTGAGAGGAAACAGATGTAAATGGCCCCATGCAGCCTGGACTCTGTACCCTGTTGTGCAGTGTACAGGTTGCCCATGATTTATTCTCAGAGTGTAACTCACACTGTTACATCCATCTCCCTGTTCTCTCATTTTTGGGAGCTTGAAGGTGTAGGAGAGATGGCCACCTACATACACATGGGGCAGGTGTGTGGCAGGTGGGGCAGATGGCGCTAAGGACCATGTAGTTCTGTCACTGCAGTCATAGGTCTCCCATATCAGAATACTCTTAGTCCAGGACAGCTCTTCAGTAATGTGTTATGGATCTCTCTGTGGTGGAAGCCCAGGCATCAGCAAAGCAGCAATTTACACTATTTCTAGGGATGGAGCAGCACCAACCAATATGTGCTTATCTCCAGGCACTGTGTTGTATTTTAGCCCTCCTTTGTCAGATATTGAGCCTGATACATCTTCTCTGCTCGAAAGCTATGCTTGAAAGCACCAAACAGCAGTGAAGCAGATCCCTGCACTCCTCTGCCATGGAATGTATCTACTCCATGGGTACTTGTGTGGAGAGCTACAAGTGCTTCCTACTTGCTAAGTGCTCTTAAGAGCTGATTACATCTTGCAGACACCCACAGAAATCCCTGAGAAGGTGGAGAGGATGGTTCTTCCCCAGTGGTGGCATGTCATGATGTGTGCTGGTCTCATGGATTTACCCTGTGCACCTGATGGCTGGCTCCAGCCCTGCTTCTGTCATAGTTAGATCTGCTTACAGGAGGAGGACTTGCCCGGGACAACCCCATGGCCTCCGGTCCTGGCTTCCAATCACAAATGGTCAGCTGTGATTCTACGATGTGTCTTTCTGCTTTGTGCTGTGCTTGGCATGCAGCCTGGGGCATGGCCATGGGATGCAGCTCCACACAGGCATCCCATGTAGCAGCATGTGGCAAAGACATGCTAGTGGAACCAAAGCTATGCATATTTCACCTAACCAAAGAGCCTGAAGTAGGAGCTTGGGTCCTTTTGATGCCAATAAAGTCAATTCCACTGTATAGTTTATTCCAGATAATATCTGGTATGGTCTTTCCTGCAACTCAGTCCACACCAGAGAGACATTTGTGGTCCTCCTATAAAACCCTAACCTGAGCTTGCTGAGTCATAAATATGACTGTCATTAGGTCATGCCTTGCAGTCCTCTCCTTTGCCTAGACTTTCCTTTGTCTTATCTTGTTATGGATATTCAAACAGCTTTTCTCTCTTCCCATGTGTCAGTAGCCAACCTACAGAGAAAGTATGAGATGGAAGAGGAGCACTGATTCCTGGTGAGCTGAGCTGAGATGGAGAGGAGGTGGATGGGGTTCTTAGGCAAGTAGTTGGTTAAAGCTGACCCAGGAGAGCTCGTTTCTCTGTGTCTTTCTGTATGAACCTAAGGCAATAATCAACTTTGAAATCTGCAGCTCAACAAACTGCTGTGGAGGACCACTAGAGCATTGCCAGATATTTCAGCAACACCATTGGGTTTGTGGGACAGTGAGTAGACACGTTCAGTCTCTGGAGGGGTGGTACTTCTTATGCACAGCTGGTGGCTTACCAGTATTTCCTATTATTTTATTTCACTTGATGCTGGGCATCTCCCAGCAGTCTGGAGGCACCTGCAGTGGCCCTCCTGGGCAGGGGCTCTGTCTGGTGAGGCTGCAGGGGACCTCCCCTCGCTGCAGTGCAACATTCCTCCTTTGCCCTCCCTGCAGACCCCCGCACACCTTTTGTTACCTGCCAGGTGAGTGGAGAACAGGATCGCTCAATTAACATATATGTACCTTGGCAGGCCACCAGCTCGCATCGCTGGCTCCACCCTGCCTTTCCTTCCCTGTAGCCATATCGCTCCCCCCCTCCTCTTTGAAATACCATTCCTCCTCGCTATCTAGGCTAATCTTCATCAGTCACTGCCCTGATGCTCTCCTGCTCTGACATGCTCGGAGTTTCAGTACAATTCCTGCGGCAGGTCTTGTCACGTCCTCTTACGCTGGCTGCTTTACATGGATCTCCGCCGAGGCACTGCACAGCCTTGAGCAAGACTTCTTCTGCTTGCAGTAATTTAGGGCGTCTTTATTGCTGGATGTTCATCTCCCTGGGAGGAGGAGCCAGGCCTTTCAGTTCGCTTTGGAGAACTGGCTAAAATGCAGCACTGGGCAGAAAGCAGCCGGCATGTTACAGCTTGAGCTCCTGCTTTGTGATTTAGATACTGAGGGGTGCAGATTTGTTATTTCTGGAATGTCAGAGAGTTTCACTTTGGGGTGGGTTTTTGTTTGTTTTCTGGAAGGGCCCAACTTTTCCCCTGCTTACAGCCAGCGCAACATGTCCTCTTGGGTAAAACAGGGTGGTTTCTGCAGTGCTCTCTGCCACTCGGGGCTGAACTAGGAGGTACCTCACTTCTGCCACCAGCCCTTGTATGCAGAGGCAATGACTGAGGCTTGAGCAAGGCAAGGAGCTGTTCCATGCTATGCTTTCCCCTCTACACTTTCTGTGCTGCCCTACCTTACCCTCCCCTACCCACTTCAGCATGCTCCTTGACCCCTTCAGGCCACACCAGCCCCTTTCCCCATCAACCTCCTGTGCTTTCTGTTCCCACCTTTGCTTCCTATCTCTGCAGGATTGTGCTTCATCACATGAGATGCCATATAACCTTTGGTTTGCTTGTGAAACCCTGTAGCATGGTAGGTAAAGAGGTACCAGTTGTTGCATCTTGGCAAGAGAGCTGTGAACATAACCCCTTTCCGTTTGAGCCGTGTCCTGCTGGTTGGTGGGTGGGGTTTGTGTTGCACAGGAACTTTGGTGATTGTAAAATCATAGAATCATAGAATCATAGAATCACCAAGGTTGGAAAAGACCTAAAAGATCATCCAGTCCAACCGTTCACCTATTCCCAATAGCTCCTACTAAACCATGTCCCTCAATACAACATCCAGTCTTTCCTTGAACACCCCCAGGGTCGGTGACTCCACCACCTCCCTGGGCAGTCCGTTCCAGTGCCTGACCACCCTTTCCGAAAAGTAATACTTCCTAAATCATAGAATCATAGAACAGCCTGAGTTGAAAAGGTCCACAATGATCATCTAGTTTCAACCCCCTGCTATGTGCAGGTTTGCCAAGCACCAGACCAGGCTGCCCAGAGCCACATCCAGCCTGGCCTTGAATGCCTCCAGGGATGGGGCATCCACAGCCTCCGTGGGCAAGGTCCAATGTAGATGATGGGGATAAGTCTTTGTTGTTTTGAGTGTGTGGGCAAGAAATCCAAGAAAGCAAGAAGTCCAAGAATGGAAGAAGTTCAGGAGGGCAAGAGGGGAACATCTCTCAGCGTGAGAGGTGGGAACAAAGTAGGAAGCTCACCAAAGAACATCCAGCGCGCCTGAGTCTGTGATTGCCCTGGCTACTCAGTTAACATGCAAAAGAAATCACACTGCCTTTGTGTTTACATCTGTTATTACTTCTTTGGGTGAGCCACAGGGTTGGGCAATGCCCAGTGTCACGGGCTGTAATCTGTGGTCTTTGTGCTTTGTTATATAGTGGTAATGAGATCTGATATTTCAGAGTGCTTTGAATACTAACAGCGTGTTTGCATGTTATCTTTCGCCCTCAGTAATTGCAATGGATCTGACAGATGAGACATGGTGAGAGAAAGCTCCCTGGAGAGAGGATGTGCTGATGAGGAGGGGGCAGCCACAGAGTTGGGGATCCATCCTTATCCTTCAATACATTCCCAAAGGAATTTTGGAGCAGAGCTAAGAAATACAGTCAAATCAATTATACATAAACCAAATTATTACTGCCTCTCTTTACATTTCCAGGTGCTACTTTCTAGGTGGTATCACCTCTGTTGGGGAGTGAATAAGCTCCTGTCAACACCAGAACTCTTTGGTGAAAGATGTTCATTTTCCTAAATCTGTGCCCTCTGTGACCACATTTAAGCTTGTTAGGATTATATCTTACAAATGTGACTCAAAACCCCAACCCAAAACTGGAGAGCTGGGTGCCTGGGCTTCTGACCTGCTCCATCAGAGGAAGGAGAGGACACCCATCCATGACAGGCAGTCATTTTGTGCCCACCCCTTCTTATTCCCACTCCTTGAAATGGCAGTTACCATTATTTTAATTAACAATAAATAAGGAACAAGGAAGTCCTGAATCTAAGCATGTGAAAATGCTTGGCCAAAAAAACAGAAAGCATAGTGAAATGAGTTCCAGGAACTAATTTCTTTTCATGGTGACAGTTATATCCCCTCCTGAAAAGAAAGAGACAAGAGTGAAACATGCCTAACGCAACCACTAAACCACTAAAAAGGCCAAGAAATATTGATTGCTTAACATCTGGTCTTCAAATAAAGGCAGAACAGAGCCATACTTGCAAGCTCGTTCCCCTATCTTTATACATGATGACTAAGGTGTATATCATCCACTAACCCCAGAGCAAGGTATCGCTCTGTATAAGCAAAGATGATCCTAAATCTAAAGGTAAGCTGCAGTGGTCTCCTTTAGACCCACTGCCCCAAAATCCAGCCAGAGATACTGCTCAGCTTTGGTTCACCAAATTGGTACTGACAGTGTTTTGGAACTCTCACCAACCTGGGCTTCTCTTAGATGCACACCTGACAGCAAGAAACCTGGTTCCTTTTAGTCCTGTCTGGTGCCCCAAAACTTCAGCTGAGCCCCAAACAGGGGCAGACTGGCTCTCACCTTGGTCCCTCTGCTCCATAAGACAGTGGGGAGGAGGAGGAGGGTATTAGGCAAATCTCCCCAACTTCTTAAGATTCCTGCTTAATGAGCACATTCTCTCAGTGCAGCAGTTTTGCTCTGTATCAGCAATCTTATCAGGCTGAGCCCGCCTCTGCCACCTGCAAGCAGAGATATGACAAAGAGGGCCATAAACCAGTTTGTTTTAAGTTCTTATACACTAAAGTCAAGAACAAGTTTCAAAGTGAACTTATCATTTTATTTTTGTCATAAAAAAAGAGAAAAAGAAAAAAAAATAGGGATAAAAAAACTGCCGGCTTGCTTTATGATCTCCTGATTGCAGATGTTTCCTGTCGGGTGGCCAGGGAGCTCAGCTTTTTGTTTGCAACTACTGAAAGGCAAAGGCGTTTGGCACTGCTCTGAGGCACGTGTCGTGCAACAGTTGAGCCACGGAACACTGCATGCCGCCTGCCTGGGAGGTGCTGATCCACAGCCTCACCTCCCCACTTGCCTGCCTGTGTGCAGAAGGACTTTCCTATCTGTACTCAGGCTGAAATAGTGTTTCCAAAAGGAGTCGTGGAGACAAAGGGATGAAAGCAAGGCAACATGCAACTGCCTGCTGCTGTTTTGAGCATTTTTTAAATAACTTTTGGATCTTATTCCTTCCAAATTTCGGCTGGATCTCAAGCAGGGAGTGGGCAGAAGGTTGTGCTTGACCCCATCCATGGGCTCTTAAAGTGCTGCCACTTGGGAGCCCATACACCTGCCCAGGACTCAGTGTGGTCCTACTCCCAGTTGCATTTGTCTGTTTGCCTGGCATGGGATTTACAGCATCCATGCACAAAATACTGAGCTGACATCGTAAACCACTTATTTCTGTAATTACAAAATCATAGAATAGTTTGAGTTGGAAAGGACCCTCAAAGTCCTTCTAGTCCAATTCCTTGCTGTGAACAAAGACAGCTACAGCTAAATCAGATGCTCAGAGATCTGTCCAGCCTGATCTTGAGTATCAGGACATGTGTGCACATGTAAGACATCAAGTTATATTCAAGTACTCTTGGCCAATTAATGCCTTAAACAGATGACAGTGCTGTTTTTAAGAAAATCACATCTTCATATGTCACATCCATGCACAAGAGTTTCTCAGCCCTGTGTGTCTCCCTCATCAAGCTCTGGGGGCACAAAGCAGGCGGGTGAGGTAAGGGTGGGATGTGTGCACACAGTGCACAGTGTGGCACGGTGCCTTTCCAGTCACATGGAACATCAGTGGCCAGTGCAGATTAAGAAAAGAGTTGAGAACCCAGTTTTTGAGATAAGGAAGGAACCTTTTTAGCTTTGAGAGTGTCTGCATCCTTCATTCAGGGGATCAGACCTTGGAGAAAACCCTTCAGATGCTCACTAGTGAAAGAATCACTGCGCTGCACTCCCTCAGCCCCATGTCTCACACCAAAGCACGGGCAAAGCTTCATGCTGCGACTTTTTGAAGGTGAGGGAAAAAAGATAAGATAGAAAAATGCAAGGCTCCAAGGGCTGTTTTTCCGCCTCTTTCTTCCTCACTGAGCCATAAAGGTGCAGGGTAGCTGCAGGCTGAGCTTACTTCAAATCTGTCAGCTCCTCAGCCCTGCCCTGCGCTTTAAACAGGATAAACAGGTTATGACATTAAAGTTTCCAAATGTGGGGGGCTCCTTAAGCAGGAGAGGTTAAGGCAGGGGCACGTTAAGCCCCTGGAGAAGGGGAGGGGATGCTTTCAGGTTGAACACTGCTGTGCACAAGCGGGTTTTGGTTTTATTACTCACAGGAGGGCTGCAAGCAAGCCTTGGGGCTGTGGGAGGAGTGGATTTGCTGTTCTTAAATCCTTATTGTTTTAGGAGGTTTGGGGCATTGCTATGGGTTTTAGAGAAGAAGAAAACTTTGCTTGCATGGTATGAACTGAGCCATGCATCAGGCAACATGCATAACAGCTCCTGTAGTGTGAAGAACTTTTTAGTATCCAAAACACCCTCTAGGAGACGTCCATAGGATCAGCAGCATCCAAGCAGTTAGCTGCTGTTAGCAAGCAGCTTGATAATGACTTGTGCTGCTTGGGAGTGAGAGAGAGGGGGAAAAAAAGCAGCTTTTTGAGATGAGAGCAACCACCCTAGACACGTGCCTTTTGCAAGATACAGAATTTCCTTAAAATTGATAGGAGCACTCCCATGGGATTTATTGTGCAGCTTTACAAGTGAACAGGGTGTTTCCACCAGTTTATGGTGCAAAAGTGCACAGTATCAGGAAAGACATGTATGGAACAGGTGCATTGTCCCCATGCTTGGTATGAGGGCGTGCAGAAGGAAAACCCCAAGGGCTGCAGCCACCCCTGCTGTTCTTTGAGATGCCAGCAGGAGATGGGGATGTAGAGGACCAATGATATGAGCTGTCACCTGCTGAAGGCTCAGGGTTAGAACACTTGCCATATCCCAGCACTAGTGCAAAGCTAGCAGCAAGTTGCCTTTGGGACACAGCACTGTTGCAATTGCCCAGTCAGTCCCACTCCTCAAACACTGGCTGTCCCCAAGTGCTCTCCTGATATTCTTGGCCCATAGCTGTGATTTGTCCCTTTCTACATTGGATCTTCCCCTGCTGCCCCCTGGGTGAGCCATGCCCAGGCAAGCTGACGTCCCTTCAAGTCCTGGGAGATGACACTGTGACATTTCCCCTTCTCCTACTGTCTCCACACGTCACTTCTCAGCAGAGCCAAGGAGCTGCAAAGCCCCTGGTACCCTGCGGTGCTTCAGAGGGCACTGTGCCTGGTGGGATGGATGGAGAGTAACAGAGGAGGGGGATAGAGATGACAGCAGTTGGGAAATCGACAAGCAAATCAGGTTTTCACTTCCTGTCATCCTTGGAGCCCATGAATCTACACAAAAACAAAATAAAAATCACTTCTTTCAGCTGAAGAGGCCCTCCAGTGACAAGCTATCATTTTGCTCTTTTAATTGTGTTTTGTGTATGTGCTGCTTGTGGGCTCTCTGAAAACTTAACCATTCAGATGCTGGAAGGCAGGCTGAGGAACCCATCTCTTTTCCATAGGATGGATCCTGTCTCCTTTTCCCCTTCATTTCAGAGGCTGCTGGAGCTGGTGCCATAGCTGCCATTCAGTTGCAGCAAGATGTCTATGATGGAGGAAGGCGAGCAGCTGGGGAAGCAAGCAAAGCAGCCCTTGAGGACATGTCCTTGCAGCTCCCAGTTCAGCTCAGACTAGGGCTAGGAGAATAAAAAGTTAAATATCCTCAAATTTTTGCTATTGTAGCAAGTCTCCAGAAAAAGATGTGGTAGTGGTGTCATGAAGGAGAAAGACAAAATGAGCTCAGTGCCATGCTCTTTTTGGCTGTTGGGTAGCAGCTACCGGAAGCCTCAACAAGCAGCATCCAGCTCCTGGCACCCAGCTGGATCTGTCCTTGTGCAGTCCCTTTGTTATCAGCACAAATTCTTGAAGCCCAGAGGTCCTCGGGGTGAGCTGGAAGCACAAGTCCTTATTGACGAGCCTGGGGCAAGGAGAGAATGCCTTTACCTCTACTATCTGCTTGTGTGTTCCCCAGCACTTAGCTGCCTTGGCACATCTGCCAGTGCCAGCAAGATCTTCCAAAGAGACATTTCAAGCAGCAATGATAGAAGCAGCGTTATGTTGGGCTGGAAAATCCCTCGTGTGCTTTTTTGCTGCTTGTACTGAGTCCTATACAGGTTTGAACCAACCTTTCATGCAGCACCTTTCTTCGAGGAGAAATGCTCCTCGTTTTCTGTCCCAAGATGCTAGGACAGCTTAGCAGCGAACCTGTCTGGGCTCCTGTCTCCTCCTCTCCGAAGAGCGGCTCCTTTCCCTCTCCCGGCAGCGCAGACGGATGCAGAAGGACGGCATTTTAGCAAAGTCAGCCCCGCAGCGCCGCCCGCTGCCCGCCGCAGTGCGACAGGAGCACTTCCAGCGTTGTCTGGCAGGGATTTGCTATGGGGCTGCTCTGTTGGACCCAGCGCTGCTACCCATAAGGTGATGCTGCAACGTGGAGACCTATCTCAGCTGGGAGCATCAAGCCTGTCTTTTCCCCATAAAGAAATCACACATTCCTATTTTCCTGAGCGTCCCAATTCCAGCAGCCATCAAAAATCCATACCTCTTCAACACGATGCACATTGCCCAGGAAAAGGCTAACAGGAGAGGCAGACCAATTGAAAGGCCAATCGATACGCCCGCCTGGATTTGATAGTAGGTGTCTGGCAGAGCGAAGCACTGTCTAAACCCTCAATTACCCTTCCCTCGCCTCTCCCTGCCTCCTGACAGTCACTGCTCTCAAGCCCTCTTCAGTGCCTTGGAGTGGACTGGTGCCTAATAAAATCATACAGAATGCCAGCACATTTCTGCAACACTTCAGAAGGGTGTTATTAGTGCTACAAAGAAACGTGGCAAAGAGAAGGTGCCTCCAGTTATAGGACGGAAACTACGGGAAAATGTATTAAGAAGAGGTTTAAGATGTTTTAGAAAGAAAGTTTCAGATGAAGATTTGAATTGCAATTTTTCACAGCAGATATGTAGTTCTTCAAAAATTACTCAAGTGCCTTGCTTTTTAAAAAAATCAGGCACTTAGTACATACAGGTGTCTGAAAGTGAGCACCTTTTTGGGTGGTGTGGGCTTTGAGAAAGCCCTGGAGAAAGGCAATATGTGGAACTTTGGAGCTGCTCCCTGTCCCCCATCATGACATATCCCAGAGTTGATACACAGGCAGGTAGCCAGACACATAGATTATCAGCAGTCACCCTGAGGCAATGCACGATGCAAATGAAATGGGGAAAGAAAAAAAAAAAGAGAGAAAGAGGGCAAGAGAGCATGATGTCAAGAGCAAATGAGGGACAGGGTGCCTCTGTGCTGGGGCTCTGCATCTAGCTGGAATCAGCATGCTTGTCTTCCTGGAAATTTGGCAGGGGAATGAGATTTCAGGCTCCCTTATGCCCATCTCCACCTATTAAATAAATGAGTGTTTACTGAAAGGAGGACAGCTGTTCCAAGTCCTTCTCATTTCAAGAAACCATTTCTTCCTCACGGACATCTCCTGGTAGAAGGGATCAGCAGCACAGAAGACAGCAGCCAACCTGAGAGCGGCTGGGTTTTGCAATCCTCCATGGACCAATGCAGGGCTTGCCCATCTGAGCAGCTCTGCTTTTCTGCCTCCCACTTCAACCTCTGGCTGACTATCAGCATCCCGTGCTTGAGCAGAGGGAAGCCTTCAGAGAGGTCAGAAAGTGTAGGAGACTTGCAAGATCAGGTACATTTATGACAAATTCCTTCTGTGGGCAGTGAGCCATGGTAGAACAGCTAGTGAGAGGATGGCTTGAATAACTTGTCCTCTTCCTGGGAATGCAGGGAGAAGCATAGGGGACCATAATTACAGAATAACCTTGGAAAGGTTATTATACAGCTGCTGCTGTAGTAAAAAAGCAAAGTATCTTCCTGTTCTTGGAACCTCCAAAGCATCTCCTTGCAGAGATGGACAAATATCAGTCATCCTCTAGAAAGGCCCCACTATGAGACTATGGAAAGAAGGGGAAGAGCACTGCTGGGAAACAGCATCAGACAGATGCACCCAGAAGATGGGGTGAGAGGCTCCTGGGTTATGACTCAGTGCAGGGCCCAACTTAGATCACTGACTCACTCTGTGTCACCACCAGTAGAGGTGACAGGCCACCTGGCATGTCACAAGCAACAGCTTGTTGCTTGACCCCACACTCATTGAAAACTGCCACTACTCCATCCCTGAGCTCAGGGCTGCCCTGAGGGTACTGGAGAACTGGGTGGGAGATGAGAGGCTGATCTACTCCACTGCTTTCCTATGGGGTGTTTCAGGGCTCCTTGAGACACAGGCATCTCAGTCTTGGAGAAAGCACCCCCTGAGCAGATGGACCCAAATAAGGAGCAGTGCTGTTGTTTTGGTAACTAATCTGATGTGTAATGGCAATGGTAAGTAAAACAAAACTGAGAAGTCTTGTGTTATCGACAACAGCATAAAGTGGTCTTATACAAAAGTTGCCCTAGCAATTTGGAAGTGCACAGACAAGTTGGAGAGAGAGAAACACTTCTTTATCTTTTCTTTCAGTGTTTGTCTATTTTTTCTTTTTTTTTTTTTTTCTGCAGGTGATCTGAATAGCAATAAGATAGCTGAGGCATGGTCCTCCCCTGCTGCCTGCTTACTGGTTTGTGCTGGAAGAGATCAGTGTGCTTTTTCTTGGGAGTTCTATTCTCAAGGAAATTACACCTCTGGTCTCCACTGTCTGAGGACACCTCAGGAATGGAAATGGACACCCCAAATTGGGAGCACCATGAGGTGAAGATGGGGACTGGATTGTCTGCCAGTGACCCTGCCTCTCCCTTGCCCTGGATGAAGTCCTTGAGAGCTGCCACATCGTGTGGGACACACAGGATGGTGACCTGAAATAGGCAGTGTGCTATCCAGAGCTATGCCAGCTCTGCAATCTTTGCATATTTAAGAACAGGGGATTTAATCTAAGCATTGCTGTCCCTGATCAAACGGGGGCTCAGCAGAGACTTCCTCCATGCGTAGCCAGGCTGAAAAGCAAAGTTACGTCATGGGGGACAACGGGCAGCTGTCTCTGTGCCCACTCTGTGCCGCTTATCGGCAGGGCAGCGAGTGGCTCCATTTAGGGATGTGTTTGCTTTGTCTGACTGTGGCAGTGAGATAGGGGCTGAGGCATCCACTGCCAATGTCAGCATTATAGATGTCCGCTCCCAACCCAAACCTTCTCTGTGTCCAGCTCAAGGCCTCGTGCCTGCCTTCTCCATGCTTTCATATAGATCTGTCCTGCTTAAATTTGCTTGGGTCATCCCCATATCAAGATTCACCTGAAAGCCCCCTTCCCACTTACTAATCCTTCCATCTCTCTGAAAAAAGAAATGCTCATATTTTTCTCAACCATTTGCAAAACACACAGTGCTGGGATGAGAAGCTGGGATTGTCCCCAACCCTGGCTCCCCTCAACCCATCCTCAACAGCAAGACGTTAAGTGATAAACATCGAGGAAGAAGAAATTTCTCAAGGATGATCAGGCCATATAAAAGTACATAGGCAGAGAATATCATATAGGAAGCATTTGCCTGGGAAGTGGCTAGAAACTGAGCATTTTGAAGATACTTCAGCTCAAATATTGGAAGGTTTTTTGCTCTGGTAACTGTTTACGATTTTCCTTTTGTCTCCCTCATCTGCACCTCTCCTTCTTTTCTCCTTTCCAGGGCACATCCCTCAGGTTTCTGTGTCTCTTTCTGCTCTGGTTCTCTTATCTGCCCATTCCTTCCCTCTTGTTTCTCCCAGCTAGTGAGAATGAGAAGGCATTTGGAGACAGGGTGAGAGGGACATTTGCCAGTTATTTTGAAGCAGTCTTGAGGACCATATTGCAGCTTTCTTTAGCAGATGTTCTTCCCCCATGCTGATGCATTTTTTTTCTCAGGAATCAAAAAATGCCCTCAGCTTTCAATAGGGTTCATTTTTGGAGATGCTGTTCAGCATACTTACAAAATATAATCAGTTTTTGAATACAGAAAGCTGGAATACCTGAGATCTCAGATAGGATGAGGCTGGAGCAGTCATGCTGAAGCCAAATGGATACATCTTTTTACACTCAAAGAAGTAAATTTTTCCAGTATAATAAAGTTGTGCTGAAGAAAAAGTGGAAAAGATGACAATTCAAAGAAAGATTCTTCTTTTTTTTAAACCATGGGAACCTTCATTCATCCCAGTCATGCCAAATCAGTGACTTGGGAAGCGGAGCTGTGGTTACATCCTGAAGAGTGTTGGTTCTGTATCAGCCAAACAAACTGTAGGAAAGTGTTAAAATAACCTTCTGCTATCCCATTATCAAAAAGAAAAGAATAAAAAAGGAGATAATCCTTGTTTAAATATCACAAGCAGCAGCTGAGTCAGTGGGAGCTTTAGACTGGAAATGTCAGAGAGGAATTTAGATTTTCAGAGCAGTTACTGCTCTGCAATTATCATAAGTCACTTACAAGGACCCCTTGTCTCTCGTTGCCCTCAACCACACATCTGCAGGGAGGGGGAGCAGAGACAAAACACATGGCCCTACTGGTGACTGATAAGGAAAGCCAAATGCTATCCCTCTAAAGGCACAAGGCGAATCCCTTCAGGCTATGGCCAGGCTTCTGGGACTGCAGGTCAGACGTAAGCAGGCAAAGGTAAACCAATGGGAGAAGCAGGAAAGTAATATGAGAAAAAAGAGAAAATCGAATGTAAGCTTGTCCCCCAGAAGGCATTTATTTGCTTCTGTTTGGGGTGTAAGAATGAGGATATTTTTTCTAGGTTCCTATTCTGCCTATGACTCCTTTTCTCTTTTAAAAACACAGCTTGTTGCAATCTAGCACGTCCTTGATGTAAATTAAATCAGTGAAAATACTATTAACTCTCCTGAGACAGGCACTGCCCCCACAAGCATGAGAAAGGGGAAAGGATAGGCACTTAAAACTCATAATTTCTACTGCATTACGTGATGCAGAAACACTCATTTTCCCAGCACAGGTACATGTGAGAAAGCTAAAGGCTTCCTCTGCAGGGATGGCGTGGGTTTCTTTAACCCATATTTTCTCACTAGAAATGTCAAGTTTCCAAGGTCAGCTCTTATCTAGGTGCAGGGCAGAAGGACCTCAGCCATTCTGTGGTGGTGGGAAATGGCAGGGATCTGTCATGCCTTCCTGACTGGGGACAGCAGACACTACTGCTCCAGCTCTGTGCTTTGTCGCTGTGGGACACAGGTGTCACAGCTGGATCTCCTCCACATCTCCTGCAGCATGTTGGTGTACAATCCCCATTAGTTTACTATCCTGTCCCTGTGTCTGATAGGCACTATCTTCCAATGAAATATTCCATTCTGCTCAGAAAACTTAAAGGAGAATATGGCTTCCTCAATGCTCAGTGGGTTTGCTCACTCTCACTATTAAAAATGCATCTCTAACTGCTAACTTGAACTTTTATTCTTTGCCTAACTTTCAGCTTCTGATGTATCCTCTTGTCCAATGGATTAAAGCATATGTATTTGGAGAGAACTGTCCTACCACTGGGAGAACAGGAAATACCATCATGTAGACCTTTCTGTTCCATGGTGTCATCCCAGTAGCTTAATGGTAGAATTACTGAAGTCAGACATATTGTGTCAGTGTAGATCTCAGACTCTTCTTTCTTTACTTTCCATGACTATGGATCAATAAAACACTGTTGATACACTTTGAAGATCCTGAAGACAAGCATAAGGCTTTGATGAGTCATACTCTTAAGCCTGCTGGGAGACACGAATCTTGCAATGGGTGATACATTTGCATTCCCTCTCTAAAAAGAAAAGGAAAATGTTTTCACATCCCTTTCCCAGTGCACTTGCTTGATGGCTACCTGTCAGTAATAACAGATAAGATCCTGAGCAGATATAAAATGATAGAAATGCAATGACTTCACTGTGAAATGCTGGTGCCAGTTTCCAATTCCAAACTGGTTGTGTCTACGTAATAGATCTCATCCATTTGTTTTGCCTATAAACAGAACTATGAATAAACATTTGTATGAAGTCAATACAGTGACATTTTCATAGGTCTGAGACCCTCTGTGTGACTCCTAATGCTAAAATCACATCAGACCTTTTGTCTGACAGGCAGATGGCTTTTGTCCTCAAGTGCCTGAGAAAAGAGGGAGTTAGAAGCGAATGATTTTGTGTACGTGTGTTAGGATCACTGAGCTGTATAGCGCAAGTCTACTTGTTCTGATGTTAGATAAATTATGTCTTACGTGGCATGGGTGGATAAGTAAGAAGTGTACGACCCTAACTTTCTCTTTTTGTGTAAAGAGTTGAAGAATCCAGGTCCCTGCAGACC
Organism: Tympanuchus pallidicinctus; assembly: GCF_026119805.1. NCBI lineage: Eukaryota > Metazoa > Chordata > Aves > Galliformes > Phasianidae > Tympanuchus > Tympanuchus pallidicinctus. The sequence continues at coordinate 13,053,326 of NW_026294747.1, forward strand.
TCTTAGTGCTAGAACTTCAAAGGACTTGGAGAGAAAGTAATCAGTAACATCAATCGCTTCACAGTATGTATTCAGCAAGGCAAAGACTCAATAGGAAATCAAACTATAGGCAAGAGAAGACATTTCTCAGGTTGTGAAAAGCAAGCTAAACCCTCCACTGCCCTGAAACCTCTTCTGGTCAAGCTGACCTAAGGAATGTATCACAGAGGATGACTTTCCTTTAGCAATGAAATGGGAACATTGCTCCCAAAAGTGAGATTACAAAACAGGCAGCAAACCAGGTGACTGCCTTGGAACCAACAGCACGGTCCCAAAGCCCTGCTTCCCCTTTTTGGGACTCACCCTTCTGAAAGCAGTCTAGAGCAAATGCTCCCATTGATTTCCACATCCACTGCCTGTTATTAACTGTTTCTTCACAGCAGTGCTGAAAAGAGTGGCAGCTACGGCTACAACAAGCCTCAAAACAGAAGGCAGAATTAAATGACTTGCCCCCAGCCATACAGCAAGCAGTCAGAAAATGCACTAGTGCATCTTCTGAGCTGCTTGTTGCAATAGAATTAGCACCAGACATTTGATTTTTCTTGTCATAATGTTTCTGATGTTCTCAGGCTCTTATTTGCCCACGTAATACTTCTTTTCTTTTTCCCCAAGAAAAGCAAATTCACTGTCAAACTCAATGTTCAATAATTCTGTGCCAGATTTCCATACAGTAATTATAGATTCTGGAGGGCTTTTTTTTCCCCCCAGCCTGGGAGTTCCTAGACTCCATCCTTTCCTCTCCTCACAAAAAGGCTGCAACTTAATGTATTTTCAAAGGAAAGCTGACTCCAGAGCTAGGAGAAAAATATTGGGAATCACAGATATAAATGAAAATTATGAAGGCTGGCTGTATAGGGAGAGACCTGCTACAATACACATGGAGGCAACTTTCCACACAAAGGTGAAATACCCTTAACACTTTACTAAAGAATTTTCTGCAAGTAGAAATACGGTGGGACAGAGGTGTCAGCCAATGTTTTTATGATCATACAAGATAGCACGCTCCAAGAGACAGTACATTTTACTCCACCCCCCTGTTCCTGGCTGTCTGTTTGCTGCCCACATTTCCAAAGAGAAAATTGCTCCTAAGTGCTTCCCCATTGATCTGAGACAAGATGGTTATTTTGGATTCTGCAGTAGCGGGTGAATCATCAATACAATGTTTCTGAATTAACACTCGTATGTTCCAGATCCATTTCCTGATGCAGAAATGGAGGGATTACTGCTGCTTTTGTTTCTGAAAACTCAGGGCTAAATACCCAGTTCCTGGGGAGAGGGAGGTGCTGAGTTTTTCCTCCATTCGAGTAAAATTCCTTCCCTCTGCAAATTTATTCCTCAATAAGTTTTGCCTGAAATCAGGTTATTTTCACCTGGAAAGTTGATTTCTGTAAAAATTTTTCAGGATTGCAATTACCATATTGACACAAGAGAGGAGATTTGAGTCGGAAGCAAAATATGAGTGGTATGAGCGCAAACTGACTCCAAATGTGAAGTTGTGAGATCGGTGAGTCCCAATGTCCAAAGCCAAAGATAAGCAGACATTTTTGATGTGTTGTGGAATATTTTCAGGTTCAGTTAAAAACTGAGCTGCTCTTCTGAAACGTGAAGTCGTGGACACAGAGGTTTGCATTTAGCTGCTGAAGAGTGTTGGTTGTGACCCGTCAGTCACTGGATTTGCATCTGTAGTGCAGAATAATCCTGGACATCATACTTAAAAAATATATCAATACAGATCATGGCAAAAAGGTGCTGGAGATTGCACAGCCCTACTACATCTCCTATAGGAGATTATTTTCTGCCACTAGTGTGCGTGTGTGTACTTCTGTATGTATGTGCTTTCATTTCGCCCTGAGATTCATCTGCTGGTTGGAATAACAATCCCTGCAATGGGGCTCTTCATCTCCCAGAGCCCACCTCTACAACTCAGGGAACAGAGGACCCCCGCACCTGGCCCATCTACCAGAGCAGGTCTGAAGATGTTAAACCTCATCTGGTCCAACTGTGCTTTAATGCCAGAGTCTCAGAATACATCTCAGAACACTTAAGAAGGAGCTACAGAGTTCTACTCCTTGCAGCTCCCCTTTCTTTGGGCTCATCTGTAGTGAGTGTGAGCACAAAAGCTAGTGCTTTCCAGATGATAGAATACTGCAAAATTGAGAGGTAGACATGGATTTTAATTATCCTTTTTTTTTTTTTTTTCTCCTCTTGCTGATGCCCCAGTCCTAGAGGCTGCAATGACATCAAAGTCTAGGGTGTCATTATGGGTTATTAAACTTTGAGGCATTCAGAAGTGTTGAAAGGAAATGAATAAAAAAACAGACATCTCTTGATGGAGCTGGCTAACCACTGCTGTAATTGCTTCATATAGCAGACTGTAACTTTCAGGCTATGGAAGAAAAGAGGGAGAGGGTGCGAATAGGTGGGAGAAAGAGCAACAAGAGGACTTGGTCACTCCACACAACCACCAGGGTTTTCTCCTCAATTACGTTGGGGTATAGCACCTTGCCCTCACAATGTGATCACAGTCCCTTTCTTCTGCCCTTGGTGGGACACTTCTGCATCTCAAAGCCTGTCCCTGCAGCTGCCTGAACCATTAGAGAGCTCCCCACCATCACTGGGCTGGCATCACCTCTGTCACTGATTCCCCCTGGAATTTACATCAAGGCACAGTCTGTTGCACGGAGATCCCTCCACCTCTCACTCACAATGAGGGATGGCAGTCTGGCAGATGGAGGTTTTCCTCTTGGTCTATGCACCCAAGGTGCAACGTCCAACAATGTTTGCTGTTCCTGCTTTATGTCAGATAAATCCCCTAAAACACGCAGCTGGTTACACACAGCATTCGCACACATTCACAGACAGTCATGTGATTGGAGCCTGAGAAACAAAGCACTAATGAATCCATTGTATTTACTTCATAAAGCTTCCTAAATGCTCCTCTTTCATTAGAAAATTCGGTATTTAATCAACATACAAAAGCCTTGGTGTGGGAGCAAAGCCATAATTTAACTAAGTAGGCTCACACTCCTAAAAGTCATAGAATCATAAAAGTTGGAAAAGACCACTGTTACCATTTAGTCCAAATGCAACCCACCACCACCATGCCCACTGATGATGTCTCTCAGTGCCACATCTCCATATTTCTTGAACACTTTCAGAGACATCGACTCCATCACCACTCTGGGCAGCCTGTTTCAGTGCCTCACCACTCTTTCCAAGGAAAAAAAAAATTCCTAATACCCAATCTGAACCTTCTTCTGGCGCAACTTGAGGCCATTCCCTCTAATCCTATTGCTAGTTATGCAGGAGAAAAGACCAGTCCACACTTCACCACATCTTTCAGGTCGCTGCTGAGAGTGACAAGGTCTCTACCTGGCCTCATCTTCTCCAGACTGAACAATCACAGCTCCCTCGCCCACTCCTCATAAGACTTGCACTCCAAATCCTTCACAGTTTTGTTGCCCTTCTTTAGAAACACCTGAGGTCCTCAATGTTTTCTTGTAGTAAGTCATGCCTGATATCAGCAGAACTTGCACATAAACCTAAGCAGGAGGTTTACAGAGATGCAGATGTTTTGCCTTTGGTTGCATAGGAAGCAGGACTACACTTCAGCTCTGCAGAGGCTCTGTGCTTGACAGCATTTCCGTACAATGTGGGACTCTCATCACCAGACAGACATGGGGTGAAAGATTAACAGGGCTTAAAGAAAGCAGGAGTTGTATGCCTAATTTATCATCCCCATAGAGGAGAGGAATTAAAAATCAAGGGCTTTTTGACGAACTAAGAAGAGCTGATGAGCTTAAGTAGAGTGCTGGATTTTGCAAGGAGAGAAACAATATGTAATGAAAAAAAGGAAATCAAAATATGTAGTTGAAGTAATCCCACATATTTGTACAATAATCTCAAAAAACTTGCCTGATGTTATCGGCTCCTTTTAAAGCCTCTGTTTGTCAGAAGAGCCCTCACATGTGATCTCTGAATATGTTACAGCCTGCAGGAAGGCTGGCTGACTTGTTCTGTTCTCATTTTATTAAAGTACTTTATCCATTTTCTCTATTCTTCACATGAACTGACATTTTAAGGCTACCCTTTCAGTAACTTGATTACAAATTTGAATAAGTGGAATTTGCTTTGATAGCTGATTTTAGGTTCATCATCTCTGGCAAATGGCGTTCTAAAAAGACCTTTAGACTTTAGAAAACCACAAATAAAAGATCTATCAAAATGGTTGTGCTTTTTGATTTTAAGAAAACAGAATGAAGAAAACTTTTCTTCGTCCTGAGATTGAACTGAAAGCCTCAGACCAAAAGTGCTGAAGTCTGGCATTCTACTTGCTACTTTAAAGGGTAGCATAATTCATTAGAGTACATTCAGAATGAAAAGTTTATTTGATATTCAAATACGATTGTCATAACTCTCCTCCTTCCCAAGCCTGCCTTTCTTTCCTATACAAAATCCAGGGAAGCTCTCTCAGTCTTGGAACACGTTAGCTTGGTGCTAGAGAGTTGCTGCCGGGCAAAGAATCATAGAATCAGTATGGTTGAAAAGATTGCTAAGGTCACTGAGTCCAATCATCAGCCCATGTCTGTAGCTGCTTTAAACCATGTCCCTCAGTGCCACCACGCCATGGTTTTCAACACCTCCAGGGATGGTGACTCCACCACCACTCTGGGCAGCCTGTGCCAGTGCATCACTACTCCTTCTGAGATTTTTCCTAATATCCAACCTGAACGCTCCCCTCCCCCCCCCCCCCTTTCCCCCAGTGCAACTTGAGGCCATCACCTCTTGAATCCCACATGAGGAGAAGGCCAATCTTGAATGCAGCAGGACATCTCTGGGTGGGTCCTGCTGTGCCACATGCTGCCACAGACCAAATGTCCTTGGGCATTTGGCCTCTGAGGCACTGCAGTGAGAATAGCAAAATCCTTGGATAGCAGGATGCAGAGGCAGGTTTTCCCCCTTGTTTTCTCCTCTGAGGATACAAGGGTCCTAATCCTGCTGGCCTGCTGTCAGCTTGCCATGGCCAACCCAACTCTGGAGGTGCATGTACAAGAACAGCAACCAGTCCTGTAGCTGATCTGGGGGAGTTGGTGCTACTTTCCTCCTCCTTTACTGCCTCAGTGACATAGCAAACAAGGAGGAAATAAAAGGCTGACTCTTTCCCTTCTGTTTATTTTGTCCTTTAACAGATCAAAATCCTTTCATGCAATGCCCAAGCCGGGAAAGTGAATCTACCAGATTGAAAAAGAGTGAGAGAATTATAACAAGAAAAAAAAGAGAGGGGTGAAAAACAGGGAAGAAATCTTCTGGGCACAGGCAAACAAGTGGGGGGAGCAGCAGGTCTGCGAAGGCAGGGTGTCTGCAATCTTTGTGGCGATTAGATTTAATGGGACAGAAACGCTTCTCTCCTTCACGTCCCCTCCTCCTCTCAGCCTGAGGGGGGAAAGGAGGGAGGTGGTTTGATGGGGGGGTTGCGGCAGGAGGGGAGAAGCTTTGAAAGAATCTTTGACGTCAGCCTCACCCTATAAAAAGCTGGCAAGGAGCTGAAAAGCGGAGAGCAGAGCTCGTGGAAGAGTGACGATGCCAACCCCCAACATCTCCACCTCTGCAGCCAAAGGCTTCCGCAGGGCGGTGTCGGAGCTGGACTCCAAGCAAGCCGAGGCCATCATGGTAAGACAACTCTACTCCACTTCTTCCCTCTCCCCTAAAAAATGCAGCCTCTCCTCCAGCAGTAGGCAGTGGCAGACAGGCATAGAGGGATCAACACTATCCCTAGGGGTGATCCCCAGCCAATTCTCTAGACCAGGAGAAGTAAATGACCCCCACACTCATCTGTACGCACTGATGTGTGAAATGCAAAGAACTAGGGGGACAAAAGCTAAAACAAATGCACCCTCACCCCCCCCCCCCCCCCCCCCCAGCCAAAAGCAACTACAAGAACCCATAGAACTAGAGCAGGAGTAACAAGGCATCCGCAGCATCTAATGCAATTTGAAAAACTTAATACTATATTCATTGCTAGACATTAAGCTGCAGAGATTTCATCTGTTATAGCACAATGGAAAAGTGTGAATTTCATTTGAGACCACATGCAGGGTGCAGGCAATTCATTCAGTTTGCTGTTGCTCTCTCAGTACATCCTTCCCACATTTCTGCTCCCACTCCTTCATAATTATTTAGGGGCCTGGTTTTTACCTTGAGGAATACTTCTGCACACACTAAAGCTGCAGATATAAGGGAAAGAAGAGAAAATTTCCCGCTGGGCTGTCAAGTGCATTTAGAGAACAAATTCTAATAAATGCTTTGGGTAGGCTGTAGGAATGGAACACTAACCAAATGGGAAGGCAGTCAAGAAAAGGCTAGAGACCACGGGCATGAGACAGCTCTGCAGGTCAGGGAAGTGGCCAGGCTCTGGATGACCCCTGATAGCATGGGGAAGGAACTCTTGGGATACTTAGCAGGAGAAAACGTGGTGGAGGCACCAAAGGTGTTTTGGAGCATGCAGCATGCCAGAAAGCAAGAGAAACAATTAACAAACAAAGAGGTAAGCTCACTTTCAGTAGTAAATGGAAGTCGGGGAAGGCTTTCCTCCTGCACAGGCATTCCCACCCTGGCAAAATAATGAACATTTAAGTAGCTCTTCAAAAATAGGGATTTTCCAGACTGTGTTGGATCAGTACTTGAGATGCTGGCTTGTCTGGCCAAGGGGTGAGAGTTTGGTGATTGGGCATGCAGGGATGCTGTGCTGTGTTTGATGGAAAGTGTGGCCTTGGGTGCAAGGGCTACAGGAATCTGAGTCCTTTGGACATGCTAGCAGGGCTGTGGCAGCCTGGAAGAGCAGATATAAAACTTCAGACTATCTCTGTATCCCTTCTTGGAATAGAAATCCACAGAAAAGCGAAAAATAAATAAAAAATAGCTCTCCTACCTCATGTGGGAGATCTCTGCAATCCATTGGCTTATTTCTCTGGCTTGCACTAAGCGAGAGGCATGACTCTGCATTTGTGCGTGGCAGCACTCAACCCCAGCCCTCATGCTAAGGCCATTGGCCACCCAGTCCCTACAACCACCACACCAGCAGGTCAGAGGTGTCCCTTCTGAGCTTTGCAATCCCAAGACTCACCCACACCAGAAGGTGTTTCACACACCAGCTGTAACAGTCAGAGATAAACACAGTGGAAAATCCTTCAGGTTGTATATTTAGATTTTCTGCTCACAGTTTTTCTTTGCAAGATATCTTGTATCTGTAACAGGGATTTGGTTACAGAGCGTTTAATCAGGATATGGCAGCTTGAAGCCAAACAGCTGGAAGGATTGCCTGGGATTGTTACAAAAAGCGAGCCTAAATGCTTTAATTCAAAGCATCACGTTTTTAGCAGCTAGGCACACAGAATTGCAGCAATTTCAAAGAAAGAAAAACTAATCCTTTGTACCAGATGAATGACCAAGTCAGACACAGATCCCAGGGAGGTAAAGAAGTGTTCTGCAAAATTAGATTTCTCATTTTAGCTGGATAGGCAATGAGGGAGTTAGTCCACAGGGAAAGTCAGAAATCCCGTGTAAGAGCATCTTCCAAAGAATAGAAGTCATTTATCACAAGAAATCATTTTGGCTAGTTTATATAGAAAATAGTTCCTAATTTCCAGAAAAAAAGAGGCAACATCCTGAAGAGCATAAATGGTGAGAAATAGGAGAGATGATGCTGAGAGGAAAAGCATCGATGCGGCAAGCAGGCAGACCACTCCTGATGTTCTCCTAAACAAAAAACTGCCTTGCCCTTTTTCTATGAACTTCGCCACTCCAAGTGTGGATCTAAGACCCTAGACATGGACCAAACCCCCTGCTTCTGCCTGTTGGCAGCATGGTTATACCATCACAACTCCTCCCAGCAGAAATTTCACTTGATTTATGGGAGTCTAGCTCCCCTCCTTCTGTTCTCTCCATTCCAGAAGAAAATCCCTATTGCACTTTTGCACCTCTGGGCATAATACAATAAAACCACTTTAGCTGAAATGCTTCATACTGCTGAAAAGCACAGACCCTGTTTGCCCTACTTATTGCAGGCACCTGAAAGCAAACACTAGCTTAGCTTTAAACACAGTAGCAATATAAAATACACGCTTAAAGCCAAGCATATGCTTACAAGTTCTTAAAAGTTAAGACCAGAAGGGTATTTATTAGAGGTCTTTTCTCTTTGGGTGCAAATACCACCAAATTAGACAAATGGCAATGCGCGCTTATTTGTTAGATGGTATTTTTTGGTGCCTCTAGGAATAAAGGAGCTGAGGATCAGCAAATATCACTTCAGAGGGGTTTCTTTATTAAAAAAGAGGACAAAGAAGAAGCACGTGGGCTGATATCTAGAGATACGGTGTTTTCCAGGGTGCATTTCAAATGCCAGAGGAAGCCATGAAGCTCTGTGCTGCTAAAGCATCCAAGAGGGTTCTCAGAGGAAACATCACAGCGGGCTTCAAAAATAATAGAGAAAATAGGCTTAGTAGTTGAGCAGGCTGTTTTTCAAAGGGAAATATTCTCCAAAGTTTCAAAGGGTAGGGAAGGCATTGTTTTTTTGGCATCTATTTACCAAATGCCTTCATTAGAATTAGAGGATAAAAAAATACAGCCAGTCCATCTCTGTGAGTGGATGCTGAACTGCCTTATAAGCTATCCCCTTTCAGTGCTGCCTCTGGTTTCTTTTAGCAAGTTCTAAGACTCTGTCATCTGAGTGTCTAACACAGAAAATTGGAACCAACTGAACTGCCTCAAAGTGGAAGGCTTATTGCAGAAAGACCAGAAACAAATAAGTTGGCATATGAGCTGTTAGTATAACAAAAGCGGCGGGCGGTGAAGGAAATGGTTCATAGCTCACTGTAAATATAAAAGAGCCACTTAACATGGCTCCAGGCACAGAGGTGCAGCAGTTTAGCTGTAATTCCAAGTAACTGTAGGGCTTAGCTGGGACAAAACAAACCACCAGAGAAATGGGAGGACTTTTCAAGTATGCGTGGATGCAGCTCCAATTATAAATCAGTGGGCAAGCATCCACTTAAATCAGAAGAAAATGCCTGTGGGATATGTTTTTACTCTTTCAGTGCGGCTGGGGACATACGGGCACAGGGCTGTGAAAAGAACATGAGAGCATGTGGTGTGCTTAGGCTGGTGGTCGCACTGGGCCTGGGAGCAGATTGGCTACTATACTAATACACCTGTAAACAGTTCATATTTCCTGGCCAGGGCACAGCTGCAGGCTTCAGTTGTACCTCATAGCATGCCTTTTTCTTAAATGATTCTGTGTTTACCTAGCACGTCTCAACTGCAGTTTACGAGACTCCTTAAAACGGTGCAAGACTGTGTCTGATTCTCAGTTTTTGAAGAAGATATACATACATATTGCTGGGGAAGGCGTGGGAGAAAAGCCCCCTTCAGTTGTACTATAAGCATATTTAGCTTTTTCCCAAAAGGCCACATTTCTGAAAGTTCAGTTCTAAAGCCTTAGTTCTCAATACTTTCCTTTGCAAAGCTGAGCAAGTCAGCCCAGCCTTTCCAATCTTCCTCTGATGAGGCACTCCAGTCACACCTCATGCAGTACCAGAGTTGCTTCTGCTCCCCACTACCGCTCCATAAGAATTGTTACTTATTTCTATTCTGCATTCAGTCTCCGCGGTTCATTGGTAGACGCCAAAGCCTCATTGAAGATGCCAGGAAGGAACGAGAGGCTGCAGCTGCAGCCACTGATGCAGCAGAGTCCACAGAGACAATTGTTTTTGAGGAGAAGGATGGGAGAGCCATGCTGAACCTGTTCTTCATGCTCAAGGGTGCCAAGACTTCTCCGCTCTCGCGAGCACTTAAGGTGTTTGAGGTGAGTCTCTAACCTGCTTCTGGACTCAAGGAACACTATGCTTCTCATGGTGGTTTGATGAGAAATATCCCCTGAATCTATCAAGGAAGATTCAAACTAGTTCTGACTACTGCAAGTTAAGAGTTAACTGTCTGCATGATCTCCCAAAGTCGTGCTTTGCTCATGCCCTAACATGCCCACACTAGGAATGTGCTTTTATAACACTCTGGGCTCGACTTTGCTTAATTACTGAAGTCAGCCACACAATTTCACACCCACAATACACACCCATATTATTTGTAGCATACTCTGACAGCACCCTCTACTGCTCAGCACTATGTGCACTGGGCTCTGATCAAACATTCGCAACACACCATGTGCTCTATACGGCTACAGAACAAATTCCCTTTCCTCACTACTGATCAGCTACTGGGTCAAGGCTTTGGTAATCTAAGAATTGAGTGTTAAAGGTTGTGTTGGTTCCTTCACAGAGGTGCATCCTATAAATAGCTTTAAAATTGATGAAAACTCATATCTGATTGCACTTTTGTCCTCTAGCCAGCAATATAATCTTCTATTATCTAGGATCTCTGTACCATGAATGGAAAGATTGAGATAAGTACTGGCTATTTAAACAATAATCAAAACATGACAACTTGCATTTATATAGCTCATTCTCATCCAGAAGGATTTGAAAGTGTTTTGCAAACTGGGGATCTGTGCAATGTTTTATCTATAGTAGTTTAATCTCATTAACTTCAGCAGCAAGAGGACAATTTGTTCCTATTCATCAGCCACATGGATTATAAGGGACCTACAGAGGTTTCTAGTTCAACCTTCTGCTCATAGCAGGTCTAGTTGCAGTGTGTTATTTATGGCCATGTTTGTAAAGTAGAGATTCTACAGTCTCCTTGGACTATTTGTGTAGTGTTTTACTGCCTGCATGGTAAAGAAAAAGGTTTTTTGTTTTTTTTTTTTGTTTTTTTTTTTTAAATGTCCTTGCTTACAGTTTGTGTCCATTGCCTCTTGTCTTACTGCTATGCACTTTAAGATGAGCTTGGCTCTGTCTTTACACCCTCCCACCAGGTATCAGGTTAAAGCAATCTGATTTCCCCTGCAACTTTACCTCTTAAGGCTGAGCAAATCCAATTCCCTCTTTCTTTCCTCATATAACATGCTCCAGCCACCTGTTCACCTTGCCAGCCATCCACTACACAGATCACAGAATCACAGAATCACCCGGGTTGGAAGGGACCTCAAGGATCATGTAGTTCCAACCCCCCTGCCTAGCAGGGCCACCAAACATACACATTCAGATCAGGTTGCCCAGGACCCCGTCCAACCTGGCCTTGAACACGTCCAAGGACGGGGCATCCACAACCTCCCTGGGCAGCCTGTTCCAGGGCCTAACCACTCTCCTTGTAAAGAACTTCCCCCTAACATCCAACCTAAATCTTCCCTCCCTCAACTTCAAACCATTTCCCCTTGTCCTGCAGTTATCAACCCTTTCAAAGAGTTGATTCCCCTCCTGTTTGTAGGCTCCCTTTAGGTACTGAAAGGCTGCAATGAGGTCACCCTGCAGCCTTCTCTTCTCCAGGCTGAACAAGCCCAACTCCCTCAGCCTGTCTTCACAGGGGAGGTGCTCCAGCCCCCTGATCATCTTAGTCGCCCTCCTCTGGACCCTACTACAGTAGGGTCTACACTACTACTACTACAGTATATCAGTATCTTTCTTCTATGGGACACAGCACACCACATGTGGTCTTCTTCATCAGTGATACAGAGGAGGAATCACTTCCCTTGACCTGTTGTCTATGGGCTTGTAATTACTAGTTAGTATGTGAGTTCACTGTCATAAGAGCATGATGCTTGCTCATATATTAATATTCTCTATTACTACACAAAACTCTTTTCCCTAGAAAATTAGACCCCTTGTGGGGTAAACCAGATTATCAGCAACACTACATCACAAAACTGCTGCCTAACAGCCATAAACGTTAAAAAAAAAAAAAAAAACAACCAAGTAAACAAACAAACCAAAAAACAAAACTTGTTTTTGGGGGGATAAGTATTTTCCTGAAATTAGAGGGCATTATAGCTACAGCCCATGCAGCGCCATGTCTGATTCAGATTTTTAATGCTTAAAAAACATCTCACATTTTCTCTAAAAGGATGGTTGTAAGAAAAAAACTGTTTCTGGGCAACATTTTGTTCTTATTTCAAAAGAATCTCTCAAACACAAGTGTCAAGCAGAAATGTAATACTTTTCTAATAATAGAAGAGTATAGACATAGTACATTTCATGTCACCATGATCGTATCTCCTTCCTAAGAGAAGCACAATGCTGCCAGGAAAGTAAAATAAATAAAAAAATAACAAACCCATCAGTGTAACATTTCAAATGCAACGCACTGCTTAGCAGGTATGAAGCATGGAGGTGTAGACTCTTGTACTTGGCAGACTGCATGTTACAGCACATTTTAAGTCTATAATTTAAATAGCTTTTAAACATCAAGGAAGAGACAGGGGCAGCTTACATCCAAATATTATTTGTTTCTTTCTGGAGAAAATTACTTGCAGCATCAAGATCTGCTTTGGAGAAGAAAAAAAAAGAAGAAAAAAAAAAAAAAGCTCTTCGATCTTGTCACAGAGAGAGCTTTCAAGATAATAAAAAGACAAACATGTCAAGCCACAACAGAGAAAGATTCATTTCCCAGATCCCTCTGGCAATGCAGGTACAAGATATGAAAGCAGACGGGCATAATGACATTTGCCTCATCATAAACCAGGCTGCAGGGAAGCTGGTTTCGCTCTGCTGTATGTGTTACATGCAGTCAAAGCATAGGTAATGCAATCACAGCTGTCAGATTAATGCAAAGGTATTGATTGTTGAGGGGACAATGTAATATTGAAGTTGGTAGGTACATTCAAAAACACAGTCCTAAATTTAATTTACCTGTGGCATTGCATCTGTTCCTTCTCATCTGCCTCTGATTAACAAAAGAAATAATGCTCTTTCTTCTACCAAAGATATCTCAGAGACATTGGAAAGGCTGTGTCATTGTCCATGGACTCGTGCTCGTACTCCAGATTTTCACAGAGATAAAGAAAGCATCCAAAATTCTACCAGGACCTTTTGGAGGACCTGGGACTCTGTTCTGTCCACTTCTTATTTTTGTGTGAATTCAGTTCTAATGATGAGCCCCAAGTAACTACTAGAGTCTGAGAAGAATTTAGCAACCTGCTGGATGTAGACAGAACAAACGTTTCTTCTTAAACCTCTTCCTCGACTCCTAAAGAACCCTCACAAAACAAGCAAAACAAACAAACAAACAAAAAAAATTGAGGAAAATGATGGGGTGCAAGTCTTATAGGAGTATTTATGTCAGTCACTGTTGACAAGGGTGAGGCTAGACTCTTCAAATGACATTAAGTAGCAATAAGATGGCTGTTAAATCACTGTCACGAGTCCCTCAGGAAAGCTATCAAACGTATGAAATGGGGGTGAGATCCTGTTTCTCAGACGAAAAACTAGACAACTCACCTATTCACATTTTTCCAATGGCTGGCTTAAACACAAATTAAGACATCTACAGATTTATTTCAGCTGTAAATCTGCAACTGAACGATCGCTTCAGACTTTATGCTCAAGTGTGTGTGTGTATTCGTCTGCGATCGGGCGTGTAGTGGGTGAGTTAAACCTCTGCTTTTCTACGGGTACCAAACACTTGTGATGGCAGGCAAGGGGAACGTGCACTCCCGGAGACGGCGGTCCCGCACGTTCAGCACCACGGCCAGCACCGCCCGCCGGCTCCCTGGTTGCTCCTTGCCCCCCTTCGTCACCACCAAAAATCCACTAATTAAAGGGAAAAGGGGACCATAGGAAGTTGCTTTCTACCCTAGCGACTTCCCCTCTCAGAAGCAAAACCTCGGTAACGGATAAGCAAGTTTACCTCAGTCAAAATAATTTTCAGTGCAGCAGCAGGGACCTCCCCACAAATGTCCGTATGTGTACATCTTTGGAAAGCATCAGTTTTTCCTCAAGTGTTACAGTCTTTCAGCGTTTAATGCTTTTGTTCTTCTTTCCCATGTTCTACAAGACATTTGAAGCTAAAATCCACCACTTGGAGACAAGACTCAGCCGAAAGCCCCGTGAAGGCACTGCTGAACTGGAGTATTTTGTGCGCTGTGAAGTGCACAGCTCTGACCTTAATACTTTCATTAGCTCCATCAAGAGGGTAGCAGAAGATGTGAGGACCACTAAGGAAGACAAATGTAAGAAAAATATAAAAATTATTTGATTATTTTTATTATTTATTTTGGTGGTACGGTTGAAACAGGGCAAAGATTTCAATATTCTCAGAAAAGAAGTGATATGCTGAATGTGACCAAGGGAAGAATGCCTCAGGATCATCTCCTTGCACATTTCTCCACAAAGTCTCACATTCATCCTTTGCTTCCACAGACAGCTTCTGTTTTTCTCTCTCCTCACAGTTCACTGGTTTCCCAGAAAAATATGTGAATTGGACAAGTGCCACCATTTGGTCACCAAGTTTGACCCTGACTTGGACTTGGATCATCCGGTGAGTGTATGGGTACATATCTGCATTTGAGTCCTGAGCCAGATCTCAGAAATAAGGAGCTAGAGAACAGCTACTCATGCAGCTGGTCAGGGAATTGTACCAGAACCACCACTTGCTCCAGACAGCAACGAATTTTATCAGGTTAGAAATTTAGTAACATTAAAAGCATTGTGTTTATGTTCCTATTTTTCATCCTAGGGCTACTCTGACCAGGTGTATCGCCAGAGGAGGAAATCAATAGCAGAAATCGCTTTTCACTATAAGCAGTAAGTATCATCCCTCACACTCGTGCAGGAATAATACCATGTCAAAACAGCCTATTGAGAAGTAATTAACACTACGTGCATTACACCTTTTTTGTGTTTTCTCCCATTTATCCTTTCCACTTCCTTTTGTGTGCTTCTTCTCTCCATGTATTCCAGTTCCATCCCTAATTTAAAAATGCCTGTGGTCATTTATTCATATACTGATACAGTCAGAATAAACTTGCTGCATAATAAAAGCTGTGTATAATTCCACCAGATCTCCAACTTAACTATGAACTGTTGCAACTCTTTTAGAATGACATCTAGTCTCAACTTCAAAGTTTCATATACTGAAAAAAAATCATCACGTGTCTGGAAAACTTATTCCAATGGTTCATTATACTGACTGAAAAGGATGTTTAATTTCAAAATAGAACATCAGTAGATTTAGCTTCTACCCAGTGCATCATACACATCTTTCATAGAGCTCTATCACTTTTCCCACCCCATTATGGTATTTATAGACTCCTAACTCTTTCTGATAAATTAAATAGATTCCTATAATGGTCTCATAATTGTCTTATATAGAATTAAGACTATCTCTTGTACTGCTATTTAATACTCTCATTCTGATGTAAGCAGTGATAGCACTAAATCTCTTCACAACATCAATCAGAGCTCCAGTGTTCAGTTGGGTTAGTAAAAACACTCCCTAGATCCTATTCAGTAACACTGCCTTCCACCACAGTGCCTCTTTTAGCAGCACTTAAATGTAGATTCCTTTAGTGAACCATGCTGAAAGCAAGCTATGGATATTATCTGGATCACCTTCTTGAGCTATCTGCACACTTGATGTGATCCAACCATGGCTTACTGACTGCTCTGTTAAATTACATGTTTGATGCACATTCAAAGCTTGGAATGATACAATGATATGTGTGGTGGTTTTTTTTTGTGTGTTTTTTTTGTTTGTTTGTTTTTTGTTTTTTGGTTTTGTTTTTTTTTTTTTTGCACTGATATTAAATGCATAGGAAATAAGTGAGCCAGCAAGAGAGTCGTAAGGGACTGAGCATAAATATTCTACTAAGATGATGCACCCATTTAGGATGCTTTTTCTTGCCTATCAGGTTAGCATTCATAGGCTGCTGTGTAACATCCCTTCAGGCTCTTAATGGAACAGGAACTATGCTTTATCACTGTAATATATGAATATCTCATTCATTCAAAAATACAGAGCATAAAGATTTAGAAAAATATAATTACGATGCTGAAAAGGCAAGAGCACCAGCCTTCTTCAGTTCTCACTTATAATAAACAATGTCTTTTCTTGCAGTCCTTAGTCTCATGGACAATACTGTCCCCCCCTGCAGTTCAAATGTGTTTAGTTGTCTTTATTATCTACTTTTATTTCCCAGCCATTGATTCATTCTAATAATCATCAGCTCCCTGCAGCATAGGCACATGAAATTAATTTATTCTCACAAAAGGCTTCCCAATTTTTCAGTGAAAACTGTATTGACTGGAAATACTAAGCCTGCTAAGCTTCTGCTCATCCTTTGCTTATTTATAACTTCCAGTGAGATTAATGCTTTTCTGTCTCCATTACTGCACCTGTGCAAATGACCTAGTATCAAAAGTTTGTTTTTCCTGCCACCTTGTTTATTTTAAAGAAGAATCTTGATCACCATCATACAGAGCTTCTCCAAAGGGCTTCCTTCTCAATAGGGAGAGGAGCTTGGCTTGTGCTCTTCTACTGTCAGTAACACTGCATTTGCCTTGCAGGGGAGATCCAATCCCCCATGTGGAGTACACAGCAGAGGAGACTGCTACCTGGTGAGTGCTGATATAATTCATAACTCATGGCTCCAGCACTAGAAACTGGGAATTAAAACCTGGATTGTTGTAGTGATTTGCAAAAAGACCCCTAAGAGCTTCCTTCAAGAGAGCTTCCCCAGAGAGGAAGTCATGTCAGTCACAGGTTACTATTGAGAACTCTGACTCTTAAATAAGGTCACATTTTGTTTATATTGACCATCTATAGTGCAGCTCCAGGAATGATGTACAGGGAATATTTTAATTCCAGTTAATGCTTTTAATACCATCTTCTGACCTTGAAGGTCAGCGTAGATTTGACTGATGCTTCATGCTCCTCCAAATATGTACATTTGTGTACTCCTATAAGCATACAAAGAGGCAGACTTAGTCCTGCAGAAAGCAAAGAACAAGAAATCTAGAAGCATGAGAACCTGGTAGCGTGCGTCCAGAGGAACAAGTGGGCAGGTCATTGACTGTATCATTTCTTGCCCTGAAGGAAGGAGGTATACAGCACTCTGAAGAGCCTGTATCCAACCCATGCCTGCAAGGAGTACTTAGAAGCTTTTAATCTACTGGAGAAATTCTGTGGCTACAATGAGAACAACATCCCTCAACTGGAGGAGGTCTCCCGCTTCCTGAAAGGTGAGTACAAGCTCCTGATGGAGCAGAGAAAAGCCCAGGGGACCTGGATCTGTGGCAGCCAGGGCTCCAGCACAGCAGTGGTAGCTGCAATGGGAAAATCTAAGCATGGAGGAGAGGTGGTTGAAGCCACAACTAGACAGGGTTAGTTCATTGGAAAGTCAAGACCATCATCAACCCACTGAACAACTAATGAACTCCCTAGTAGAAGCAGGAACATTGGTTTAGGCAGCAAAGGAGCTGTTTGTCTTCCAGCACTGAATATTTTTCTTTAGGTATTGGAACCATAGGAGAGCAGCACAATCTGTGATCTGCCCCCTCACACAAAGCCTTATGCTCTGTTTCAGAGAGGACTGGCTTTCAGCTCCGGCCTGTGGCTGGCCTGTTGTCTGCACGTGACTTCCTTGCCAGCCTGGCCTTCCGTGTGTTCCAGTGCACACAGTATATCCGCCACGCATCTTCACCCATGCATTCCCCTGAGCCGTGAGTACTGCTGGCCCTGGCAGCCAGCAAGGAACATTTGGCTTTTTCCCTAATGGGCAAGCTATCTGCTGCTGACTGCATTTTCCTCCTTCCCCTGGACAATGGCAGGGACTGCTGTCATGAGCTACTGGGGCACGTCCCAATGCTGGCTGACAAGACATTTGCCCAGTTCTCCCAGGTAAGGTAGTTTTCTGCTGCTTCTCCCCAAGAGTGTAAGGGAGTAGGTGAGATCCCAAACAGGCCTGATTGTCACTCACACTCCTGGCAAGGATGCTGCCTGGAGGAGATTTTCTTCTCTCCACCCTTTTCTCTTGGGTTTTCATTACACCACACCAGCAGTCAAGCATTGCTTTGCTCTAAGGGGTTTCTACAGGACAAAACAGCATACTCCAAATCAATTGCTATAGCAATAGCACATTCAGCACTTATTTGTGAAGATGTCTACTAGGGACAGATTTGCAATATATATGCACATCTGGGTTTGGTACTTTTTCCTTCAACATGTGACATGACTGCCTCAGCTCCAACTTTGGCCGATGCCTGTTTGCTTTCAGCCTTGCCTTTTCTTACCAATCTTACACTCTTCTTCTAGAGTATATACTGAAGAATACTTAACAGCCATTTAATCTGAGTGCAACTAAGCAACAAAAAAGGCCTGGCAGCTCAGGTAGACTATATCTGTTGTTTCCAGGCAATAACAACAGAGAAATCTGTGTATAAGGGCCTTGCTAATTGTCTTTAAGAAGTCATCAAGAAAGAGGTGGGTTTAAGGAAAAGGTGATCATGAATAGTTTGGTGGTGATGAAGGAAAGGGAGACCCCCAATAATGGGGAGAATATGGGAGTACCAGCCTGAAGGTGCAATGGGGCAGCTGGAGAATTACCACAGCAGGAGCCACCAGGCAGGGGATGGGGAGGAAGAGATCAAGAAGGGATGTGCAAAATAAACATTTCAAACAAGTTGTTCCAATAGAAACACTGGCTAATGTGAATTCCCAGACACCAGCTACAGAGGAGGTTATGAGATAGACAGAAATTCCCAAAGCCACATCTTGATATTTCCTTTACTCTCATTATCCACAAGAAAGATGCACTATGAGTTTTCAGAAGTAGTAAGTGGATGCTTGTGCTGTGTGAGAACTGAATAACTGACAAGCTCCTACATGCTTAAGTAGATCTTGCTGCAAATCTATCCTGACATCACTCTTATATTCCCAGGACATTGGGCTTGCATCTCTGGGAGCAACTGATGAAGAAATTGAGAAACTGGCTACAGTAAGTTTTTCCATCAGCCCCAGAGGAACCCCAGTTCCTCTACTAAAATGGTTGTGGTGCTAGAATTGCAGCCTGGTACCCCTGCATTTGCAGGTTTAGTGTCCCCAAACAAGCTGCCCCCAGATGATCACGCAGAACAGAGATTAGATGAACAGCAGAGCTCACTTGCACATTAACCCAATTTTCAGAGGCACCAGAGTATCCACGAGCATCATATTTCTAACAGCATTGCTGAGATTCTTTGGTACAGGATTAAATTACATTCACTTCCTCTGGCTCTACCTCAGCAAGGTGACTGGCCTGCTCCAAGGGCACCCGTCATTGCATGTGGACAGGGGCACAGTTTGTCCCAGCACGGCAGAGGTTTAGTTTAACACTCTGCTCTGGCAGGGCTGGCTGCAGGGGAAGGAGGCAGAGGATTATGCTTCATGCAATTTGGTGTCCATGCCAGGCACACATTCATTCAAATATCTCCAAACCCTCAGCATAGTGCATAGACAAGGAAATGAAGAAAAGTTGTGTCCACCATTTGTTTTTCTTTTCTTTTTACAGCTTTACTGGTTTACAGTGGAGTTTGGACTCTGCAGACAGAATGGAATAGTCAAAGCCTATGGGGCAGGTCTCCTGTCTTCCTATGGGGAGCTCATCGTAAGTCCCAGCACAAATTACCACTGTGCTCTACACTCTTTACTACAAAACCTTTCTTCCTCTGAGCAGCTGCAATGTCCTTTGCTGATCTATTATCCATTTCTAGCATGTTTTCTCTGGGTTCTTTGATTTTACGCTGAAACTTTTCCCACTGTGTCCATAGCACTCCTTGTCAGATGAACCAGAGGTGCGGGACTTTGATCCTGATGCTGCTGCTGTTCAGCCCTACCAGGACCAGAACTACCAGCCTGTGTATTTTGTGTCTGAGAGCTTCAGCGATGCCAAAAACAAGCTGAGGTAGGACTGGGCACTGAGGGAGACCCAAACAAAGGAACACAATTTATTATTTTAAAACAAGGCTTGGTACCATAGCTGCTTTCAGTATATAATCTCAGAAGATATTTGGAAAGAGTTCAGTTAGTCTTTCAAAAATTCAGGCCTAAATAAACATTCACCCAGTTTTTACATGGAGTGAAGTAATTTATCAGTTCCTACAGTCCCAGCTTCTCTCTGACTGGGACACTAACTATCCAACAAAAGGTGGGCTGGAGGGTTTGGAACAGAGAAAGAAGCACTCATTGAGGCAAGGCTGAGAGCTAAAGAAGAGACAAATCTGGCACAACTCCCTAATTCTCAAAAGGAGATAAAGATCACCTCCAGCTCCCAGGAGAGGTTGAGCAACATAGTAGAGAACTGGTGGGAAGTCCAGAACATAGAGGCTCAGAGAACTCATCACAACTTCCTCTGCTTCCTTGCCACAGAAAAGCCAGGTCCGGCACCAGCCAACCAACACAGCATCTCCCACCAGCACATGCCCCTCCAGAACACATCAGTTGTGTGATATAAAAGATTTAGGAGAGACACGAAGAGCTGCTCAGAATGTTTCTGATCTCTGAATTTAAGAGGCAGAAAAGGTTTCTGTCTTTCACAGTAACACCTGGGCAACTTACACATCTTTCAACTAGCAAAAATCTCAGCCATTCTTTGTGGCTTGGACACAAGGAAAAACAATTGCATGACATGGATCCATTGGAAAAAGGGAATTTTTCTTCCTGTAGCATGGTTAACAGATCCCATGCATTATCTCACTAGTATAAACTTGGTTTCCACATCACATGCAACTGCAAACGTGTTGAGACTGCTGGGGTAGCTCTGTGCACAGATGTCACTTCAGAACAACATCTTGACCATAGTCAGAGTGATTTACAGGAGGAAAACTCAGTGCTGTCACATTTAGTTGGAAGAAGAAACTTTTGTGTATATCATTTTGTCTTGGCATAGAGAGGGTACATGTTGAGACAAAGCATCACACAGCATGCATGACTTTGCAGATCCCACAAATGAGATATTTCACACAAATAACATGGCAAGTTTTGTCATATTTCAACTTCTGCTTTTATGGCACTCACTTGCACCACTCATATAACCCAGGGTCCAAATGCTCAAAAGCAAGCACCTAGGAAACCCTTCCTCTCACACACAGTCTGCTTCAAAAAAAAAAAAAAGCACTCAGCTGTTGGCTCATGAGTTATTTCATTGCATTTAAAGGGGGGAAAATACACTACTTATTAAAACTTAGGCTAGAAAATGTTGACAGTGGCCGGCACTTAAAAAAAAAAAAAAAAAAATCCTCCACCAGCTTGCAGCTTTGGCTTAGTGACCCCTGGTCTTCTCTGTAGCCAGTGATGTTTTTCTCACAGATCCTGGTAATCAGACTTCCTACAGCACACAGAATCAGCCCAGGACATGTTAAAGGGAGCGATGCACTTCCCATTTCGTGCAGACCTACGATAGCCACAAGAGGGTACCCTAAGCTAAGCAATTCAGGAGCAGAAGGGTGAAGCCTTAGTAATGAGCACGCTTGCCCCAGTACTTGTTTCTCCCTTCATCATCACAGGTCTTTTCAGTCTGAGATTTTAGCCGTAAGTACACAAACGTAGATTCTCAACTCAATATTAAGTGTCAAGAAAGAAAAATCCACAAACCTACCTTGTCAAGTGTACAGACGTAAGCCTTGGAGCTGAATATGAGAAACCTTCCTCTTGCTGTGTTCGCCATGACCTCCTTGAACACTTGGCCAGGTAAACCTGGTGACAAAGCCTTGTTCTTGAGATGTGCCATGAGAAGTCAGGGTTGTCACTCAGATTCAGGCTTCAGTTGGCCCTGGGTGTGAAATAGTGTAGCATTACTCAGCTCAGCCTGGTGATGCTATTCCCATCTCTGTGCACAGGTCTGACCTGCTGCCTCTCAGTCCTATCTTAACATGGCCTGCAGCTAGTCATCTCCTCCCCAAGCAGAGATTAGTAAACAAGTGAATGACAGAAAGGATTTAGGAATGTAATACTACAATGCCAGAGGTTTTCCCTGCAATTAGCGTCTAAATCTCTTTGGTATTTTTGAAAGAAAAAGAAAAGCAATTTGAGTAGTAAGTGTCTGGAGATAGCCATAGGGTGACAAGTTCAGTGCTACTCTTCAGTTTGGTGCAAGTCCATGTTTTCAGCCCCAAGAAACTTGCTGTTAAACTCAGTGTCCTCCTTACTGAATGGAGTGATCTCAGGCATCTCTACAGCCCTGTAAAGGTGGGAAGGTGAGAAACCAAATCTTCTGTGTTAAGTTGAATGTTCTAAGAGAGGCATTTGCCAGTTGTGATCTAGGCGAACGGCTATGGGGAGGAGGAGGCCAGGAGCTGGGCTGAGGACTTGTTTCTTGTACTAAGACCTTGTATCCTTCCCTTACAGGAACTATGCAGCACATATCAAGCGGCCCTTCTCAGTGAAATACGAGCCCTACACCCATAGCATTGAACTCCTGGACAGCCCCCAGACCATCTGCCACTCCCTGGAGAGCGTAAGGGACGAGCTTCATTCACTGATTAACGCGCTCAATGTGATCAGTTAGTAAGAGAACTGGGCTCCTCCATTCCCCTCTGCCCTCCCCTGTTCCTAGCCCATAACTTTTAACTGTTGTCTCCAAACATTTGCACTGCTGCCCATCCCCATGCTACCCCAACAGTTTGCCACATTGGAATGTAGGGCCAGCTCAGAGGAAGGCAGAGGGACAAACCCAAGGCCTGCTGGCATTCTGGGTGACTTTGCCTTTGATTTTTGGGAGAGCTTTAACACTGTCCAAAGACATGGGTCAGGCTACAAAGTTGAAGTTAAGAGTTGTGCACTAGGTCCCTGGATGCAAGGAAGGGAGAAAAGCTGCTTTACCAAAAGCCAGTTTCATTAAAAAGAAAAGAACAAGAAGAAAATAAAAAGCTTTTTTTTTGCAGTTTGAGAGAATAAGTTAATCTGCCTTTTTAACTTCAAAACAAGTCCCTACAGCAATTCCACAGAGGGTACCCAGTCTCCACCACCTCAAGCCTGTTACAGCCCCTTGCACTTAGGAAATTCAGAGCTGCTCAGAGCACTTCTGCTGGAACCAAGATCATGACATTTAAGATCTCAGCTCTCAGCCTCCCCTCAGCTTCTTGCTGACAAGTCCCTGTGCTCACAGCCCCACCATGACAAAAGAAGCATTAGAGCATCCTTGAAGTTCTACACTGATCTAAGCCAGAAGTATCTGCCTAGACATAGAGGAGCCCCAACCTACCTGTACCTTCCTCATTTCAAGCACCACAAAACAATCCCAAACCCAGAAGCAGAGCCTCAAAACCCTCTTTTAAAAGCTCCCACACCTGAGACTTAGGCAGCCCTTTTTGTCATCTGCAGCTTCAATTGACTCCTAATGCCTCCCACTTCTCACCTTCCTAGCCACACCTGTGTTGCAGTTTCCCTGATGGGAGTTCATCAACGGAGGGACACAGATCACAACCAGCTGTGCTGTTGGTGCTCAGTAACTCAACTACTGCTGCTCACAGCAGATAGCAGCCACAGCTGTTGATGCTCATTTGTGCTGGTGGCCTTGGGCAGCCTTGGTGCTTGAGTTTATCGATTCTGGCACTTAAATCCCATGGCAGAATTTCACACGCTTTCAATCCTCCAGCATTGCACAAATACAGCATCACCTTGTTTTTACATAGCCTAATATCACTGTCACCTGATGTAGCTCAGATGCATGACTAATGCTATTGCTGTTCACTTCTGAGGAAAGTAGCCTACAATTAAGATGCTCAAGTCTGGTTTCATCTAGCTTTCGCTGTTGATACAAATCACTTGCTCTGGCTCAAAGCTCTCAATTTTCCTCCCCCTGTTTCTGCCCTTCTTATCTTCTTGCCAGCTGTCTCACAACTGAGCAGTTTGCTTAGAAGTGTGGCCCAAGGTTATGCAGCTGGGCAGTATCAGAGCTGGGCTTGGGATGCACAGAGGCAGCAAAACAGTTAGGGGGGTAGCAGGTTGGGGAAGTATGAGTAGTTCTTTGCATCATCAATAGTAATGTTTCTGTATAGACTTCTACCATCCTTATTCTCTGTATGTGGATTTTTATCGTTTATTACTGAAAGAAACGTATGGCCTAGCAGTTAATTTCTGCTATTGAGCAGGTGTCCTACAATACTTACAGATGCCATCACCCCTTCAGTGTTACCTCTACTGTCGCTCAGCCATAATAGCTTAGAATTCCATACATATTTCCCATTTCAGATCTCTGCTTAGGTATATTTAACCCTCAATTGTCTCAAATCGTAGCTGGCTAGCTGTTGACAGCACACAGTCTCCCATTCGCTTCAAGAATCCTTTCTGCTTCCTCTCTTATTTGACCTCCTCCTAAATTCCTCCTTACTCAGGCATTTGCTCAAAAGAGCATTACAGAAATCAGCAGTTCAGCACTAGGTCTGGCTGCTTCTCCTCCAGTTGGTCCTCCTTGGAGAATTGTTCTGTAAATGAACAAAACTACCTACTTCATTCAGCTGTTGTAATTTTAGAACATTTTTCCAAAGCTTCAGCTATGATTTCCCAATCTGGGTGGATCCAGATCTTTGAGCTACAACTCTCAAGGTTCCCTTAAGAGCTGTAACAATTTTTTATTTGGGATCTTAAGTTATTACTACCGCATTAGGAAGCTGCAGCAAAGTAATCGAGGCTAAAGCAGGCTAAGTCGCAGGTTAGATCTATCACTATGAAAAGGACACTGGTTTGGCCTCAAAGCCCATAAAGGTCACCTTGGATTCTCCAAGATACTTTACAGTCATTTTCTGCCTTGTTAAATGTTTATAATTAATGCAATTTACAAAAAACACAAAGCTATTGATAAGGAGTGAGGAGCCAAGTTAAAAATTCTTGCAAACTGCCAGAGACCTCAACTCTGAGCTTTGCCTCAGAGTTTGCATCACTGCACCAGGACTCTCAGCTGCTGCTTGCTTGTGGGGCTGTAGTAAAATCTGTTGCCCTACAAAATAGAAAATAAGCAAAGCTCGAGGCATAAACCAGCACTGCTCATAGCAAGCACATAAACAGATCCGCTGCAGCCGCTCACGCCAACATGAGTGAGTGGTGGTCCCTTACTCCTGAAGTGGGGCAGTCTCACTGAGCAGGCTGGGCTCTGGATGCTTGTTCCTTTCTATCCAATTTCAGATATATTTGGCCCCTACTTCACTTTTGCGTCATATTATCACAGAATGGCTTAGGTTGGAAGGGACCTTAAAGCCCACCCAGTTCCAATCCTGTGCCATGGGCAGGGTTGCCAAATACTAGATCAGGCTGTTCAGGGTCCCATCCAGACTGGCTTTGAGCCCCTCCAGGGATGGGGCATCCACAGCCTCTCTGGGCAGCTGGCAGTGCCAGAGCCTCACTGTCCTTTGAGTAAACTGCACACTTCATGCCATTTTTATTGGCTTCATTTGGGGCCAAATATAAATTCCTTGCACTCTTTTTATAGTACCTTGTTCTCTCTCTCTCTCTCTTTTTTTTTTTTTTACTAATGTTATAACAGTCTGAGATGATTTCGTCTCATTCAGCCAGGCACAGTATCCATCCCTTCTTTTCTTCTAGTTGATTCCTGGCTGGGGCTGCTGTAAATAAACTCAGAGTCAATTTATATACTTGCTCATTAAATTGTTTCTAAGCATTGCGTTCAGCCTTCTTACATGCTTTAGCTTCCTTCACATATATTTTATTCCCACTCTCCCTCTAGGCATGTAAAATAAACATCCAGTTTTCTTTCTGGGTGTCCCATTATCTGCTTACCATCACCCTTCTCTCTATAAGACAACCAGTATTTTACTCTAGTATCAACAAGGTAGCTATCTGTAAAGAGATACTGGATTTATGTCTTTTACTGCTTTCTATGACAGCCTGCGCTTTTGCTCCTTGCCAACATCCTTTCTCTAGTTCCCTCATTCCACTAACAACGCCACCCTCAACTATTTTTCCTCTCTGTACAAGCTTAGCACTCCTATGGGCACACAATAACTTTGTTTTATTGCTGGTTTCCTTTCAAAGAACATCTGCACTTTAACTGATTTCTTCTCTTTGTGCTTAAGAGCAGAGTATGAGTAGATCAGGGTGCAACCAAAGTATCAACGATGAAAGCGATAAGGACCATCTCAGACCAGACCTGGCTTTCTCATGGTCAGGGAAATTTTGGTCTGGATCCTAAAGAAGGGGAACACATACCCTATTGGTATCCATTTTTCTTCACTATTTTTCTGTAACAGTACTGATCCCTCAGAATGATCTCACGCTGAAATTATTACTATCAATCGCTTTCCTTCAAAGGTATGTTCTGTTGTAGGAGCTTTTCAAGCAGCAGCTTCTTTTGCTGTAAGTAAATTGTCATTTCACTCCTTACTTTGCCTCCATTCCTGTTTCTTCTGTAATAGTCATAATGCTTTGATAGTACTAGCTAAGTTACAGATGCGGTGCCACAAGAGATCCAATCCTCCCAGCAGTCTCCAGAGCTCAGTCTGAGCAATGGGAGTCTTTATTTCACAGAAAGTTTAAGCTTCCTCAGATCTATCTTGTTTTGCCAGTTCCAATTCCCCAGCAGTTAACCTGGGATTGCATTAAATGTGCTGTATTCAAATTGACTTTTAATCCCTCTTGATCTATTAATTTTAAAACTCAGATACCTCTTTCTTGTAACTCTTCTTTTGTGATCCCCAGAATATCATCTACACAATATCTTTCTGTGTCCTCCAGAGACCATTATTCAAACACTTTCTGAACAAAAGCGTGTGCAGCAAGGCAGGTGCTTGGCCCTGTGGGATGCAAGTAAATACTGTTTGTCTCTTAATGTGAAAGCAGCTCAATAGATTGGTCCTTCTCTTTCATTTTGTCACATGTTACTCATGGAGTGCATTTGTGCCACTAGTTCTCTTAATTTATCCTCCATCCAAGGAGCCTGACTGCACTGTGGCTGCCAGGAGAGTTGGAGACACCAGTGCTCTGCTGAGATTAGGTAGTAAACACATGGTCCTGCTGATATATGAGCAACTTCTTGTCAGTTCTTTAAAAGCTCCCCATATTCTCTAGCATAATGATGAATGTTGACACGTTCCTTTTTTGCCTATCTGCTGTGGCAGTTTGTTCTGCTGTACCTGCCTGTCCCAAGATGGCAGTCATTTTTTGTTGTGGGATATGCTGCTATTCTTAACTTCTTTCTTTTCCCATTGGCTTGCATCATCCCTGAAATCATCTTCCTCAGATGGTTCCCAATCCAGTGCTCTCCATCACTTCCTGCAGATCCAGCAGTTATTTTTAATCTTTACATCCCAATCTGCTTTTGCAAGCATCTAATTTTAGCTTCACATTCACTATGATCAAGTCCCTTTTGCACCCTCCCTTGCTCCAGAGATGTTCACTGCACTATATACATTAATCCCTTATCTTTTACAGTTTCTCTCTCTTTTTCCAAGCTCATCTGCTTCTCTAATTGCCATTGCATCTCCTTATTGCCTTCTTGGGCCACTAGATGGTATTCCTTTTCTAAAGACAACTTATTTTAAGTCACTTGATAGACTCTTTTAAAAGCACAATTTTAACACTGGAGCACTTGATATCCTGGCGTTACTTCGTCTCAGCCAACTCAGATTATTGTTACTGCTTCCCATAACAGCCCCCTAACAGAGATGCTGTATACTTGAGTCTCGATCCTCGCTCTCCCATATCGGGGAACATTTGGCTTGTATCACCCATCAGCTTCCTGTGGGCTGAAGCAACACCAGGAGAGGCACTAGCAGCCTGGGCTGTAATCTCTGGTATTGTTGGGATTTCCTGTAGCCCTCCACTATTTCCACTTTTAAGCTTTTCCTGAGTCTTGTCAGAATTTTCCCAAGCTTTCAATTTCATCTTAAGGTATCCCTTACATTTGGTTCATGAGGCTGGTTGGATTTAGAATTGCTCTGTGAGCGTAATGGAAGCACTGAGGAATGTTGCTCCAAAGGAAGGACTTTGGACAACACCGATGCGTCCCCCAGTCACACTCTCCACCAAAAGATGCTATAACAAAGTTCTTTTTCCTGTCAGTGGAACAAAAGTGTAGGACGATGTGCTCCTCAGAGCTAAGCACGAGCTCATGTCCTTTGGGTTGGGTTAGGGGTCATCACAAGTCTTATGAGGGAACTGGGATTGTTTAGCCTGGGGAAGAGGAAGCTTGGGGGAAACTTCCCGCAACTTATGTCTCTCTACAGCAACCTGAAAGGAGGTTGTGGCAAGGTGGGGGTCAGCCTCTTCTCCCGAGTAACAGAGATAGGACGAGAGGGAATGGCCTCAAGTAGCACAAAGGGAGGTTTAGGTCGGGTATTAGGAAACATTTATTCTCAGAAAGGGTGGCAAGGCATTGCAACAGGCTGCCAAGGAAGGTGGTGGAGTCACCATCACTGGAGGTGTCCAAGAACTGTGATGGATGCGGTTATCGGGCATGGCAGTTAGTTGATGGTTGGTCAGGATGATCTTAGAGCTCTTTCCAATGTTTATAATTCTTTGATTCTGTGGGAGCCTCTGTGCCATTCCCTTAGACTTCATCAAATGTGGCTGTGAGTTCTATGAAAGGTGACCAGGAAAGAGCTCATGTGATAATACATGAAGCATAGGCTGGGAAGGTGAGAGAGGAAGACAGGGCAAAATCTTTCCTCTGAGCCAGTCCCAACATACCCTGCCAGTGTGTCCCAGTGTGTCCCAGTGCCTTGCTGAGTGGTCTCTGCTACTGTCACTGCTGCTGCTGTGGATGGATCTGCCTTTCTGTCTCTCTGCATAAAGAAATATGAAACAGAATTATTTTTCATTTTGGAATCGTGCTGCTGCTGACATGATATTAAGAATAAAAACTATATTTCTGGTCTAGCACCCTGAGTTTGGCTCTTTTATCCTTCTGCTTCCTAAACCCTGGTTTGCCATCCTGCCTGCAGGCAAAATGTAGCCTGGGGCCCATTAGGACAGGAAAGCTGCAACTCTCACTCGTGCAAAATATGAACTCTGAGATGGAAAATGATCCCTTGTTTGTGGAAGAGCTGATCTAAGCCTTTCTTTGCCGGCCTATTACTAATTGTGAAATTATGCATGGAACAGTAGTTGGGAGGTCTTTTTTTTCCTTTTAAAATAGTAACACAACAGGAGTCTTGCCTTCACTACATGCTTTCTCTCCCAGTGTTTCCCACTATTTCTGCTTAGTTCCAGTAATGTGAAATGAAGAGGATTTATTTCAACACTGGGAAGATGCCTTTAGTGAAGATTGCAAATGGGTATCCTGCCCTTGCCAGATCCCTCTTCCTTTAGCCCACTCAGTGCAACCCTTAGATGCTTCTCTGAGACCAACTCAAGGAGATCAGAGATACAAGCACCCAGTTCTTTATGTGATTTGCTGTAAAAAAAAAAAAAAAAAAAAAAAAAAAAAAAAAAAAAAAGTCACTTGAGGGAAATAACGGGGTAAAACTGTCAGCAATCCTCTCTGACCACAAAGATATGTAACTGATATGCCCTCAGGCAGTGGGAATATACATGATTTTTCCCAGGCGTTAAACAGTCTGGATTGCAAGTGGCTGAGTTAAGCAACTTTGGTCCTAAAGGTGTTGAACATCTTCCCAAGGGCCATTAGGGATGGATCCTGCTTTCTTAAGCACAAGGCTTACTTTAAATAACCTGAACTACCTGCTGCATCAGTGTGGGAGCAGAAGATGGGATACAGAGTTCTCAGGGACCACAATGGCCCCTGGAGATCACAGGAGATGCCCAAGGCTTTATAAATATGCCCTACTCCAGAGCTATTCCTGTACTTAAGGAAACAAAATCTACCCAGTGCTACCAGTTTGGCTTTTAAAGGAAAGCCAGACTCTTTTTCTGGTTAAATCCCTTCCAGAATAGCTGACAGAGGTGGATTAATGCCTTGCTGACACAGGTCTGGACCATGCATCCAGACACTCCAGCACCGTCTGAGAGGGAGTTCCCTCATTTAGGACTTGTAAGGATAGCCTGTATCTTCATAGCTCTCATTAAAGTGTTACAGCTGTAATGAATTCATCTTCATTACACGCCTGGGAGGTAGAGGAGTGCTCTTGTCCCTGTAAAAGGCTGACAGATAAAAGGAGGCAGAGAATCAGAGAGACACAGACCAGGCGCAGAGCCTGAAAAGTAATTACATGCCTAAACAGCTTTGGGAAAAAGTGTCTGAGTGGCAGATCTGGGGCTTGAACCTCTGTCAGCTCCCTCAGGACACAATCTTTCTTCTTGTGCCGTGATGCCACGGATCAAAACTCAATTATTTACAGATCCTACAGTGGCAGGTATGCACACACATCCCTGTCCACCAGAGATCGGAATTGCTTTCAATACGGCTGTGACTGACCTGAACTGTCATTTGTACTTCTAATCCAGCTCAAATAATTTTTTCTTCCCCAAGGACCAGACAAGATACTGCACTTTTCACTATTTAAAAAAAGAAAAAAAAAAAAAAAAGAAGTTTTCATTTTTCCTATACTTGTTAATTACAGTGTTTGGGAAAATGCAAAGTTTTCAAGAGGAAATCCAATATTTTGAAAGTTTTCTGGCACGGGCAAAATAAGAAAGGACCCGAAATCTCATGAAAACTATTTGGAAGATTTTTCATAACTGAACAGAGAAGTTTACAGTGTTCAGGTAAGCATGAGATTACACCCCAAGGTCTGTGCTCAGGCAGCTTGGTGGAACTGCCAATGCACAGCTGGTTTGGTTAGTGGTGGTAGATCAAGAATATGAGCATTTTGAGCTTGGGCATATTTTCAGCTTGAACTGACATCTCCCTGGAACTGTGCAAGATTTGGGTTCCAGTCTAAATTTCTAGCACAGTGGGATACTCCCTGCCCCCTCTTCTGACTGATCTCTATCATGTGCTCCTACAGGTGATGTTCATGGGTTTACCTTGGGATGGGGCAACTGGTTTTAAAACTTGTTCAAAACACAATTTCGAATTCAAAGTCAACCATGGGGATGCAAGTCCGAACGGCTTCAGCAGTGAGCTCTGGCACCGATGTGGTCATGGTCCATCCTCATTGATTTTCCTGAAGGGGTAATGATGCAAGATCTATTTTTCACTCCTGGCATTAGTTCTGCTCAGTCTCTTTGTGATTATTTTCTCTGTCAGCTCTCTGGGCACAGCAGGGTGAATTGATCTACAAAATATTTGCAGGGATGGTGGAGGATTAAGTATCTCACACAGATAGCTCAACGTAACAGTTGTTACTCGGGACTTTGGAGAGAAAAACAGGGTGGGGAGAGGGAGTTGTTCATTTTCCTTCCACTAAGGTCAACCTTAAATAACTCTCCCACCTCCCTCTGAGGCCGAGACAAGATAATAAGGACAAAAATGTCAGAGCAAAGCACAGGGGCCCCTCTATTTACAGCAAAGGCCAAATCACTAACGAACAGATCGGAGCTTGCTTTCCAAACACCGATAAGCGGCAACTTTGAATTAATGGCCCCAGTTCCTCTGCTGCTGTAAATCAGCGTGACCCCGCCTGCCTGTGGGGCTCCCCACAGGACGGGGGGCTGCTCTCCCTTCCTGGTCCCGCGATCCATGTGCCTGTCTCCAATCCCCCCTCCTTCCAAAGCCCCATAACACTAACAAGTCTTATCAGTAGGATTTGCACCTCCTTGTCTAGGAGCCCCTAGGCAAACCTAAGGACTGGTTACCGGTGTGCCTCCAAATCACGAAAGTGGCTTTAAGTGCTCAAAATGATCCACTTAGCCAAGGGTAATTAACAGCATCAGAGCTGGGAGCCCCAAAGTGGAAGCAAGAGAGAAAGAGGAAGTTTGTTCCAGAATATGGGGTTTCCAAGATTCCTGTTGGAACTCAGCAGGAAAACAGTCCATTGTACCTCAGTGTGCTTCTATGGTGTCACTTACAGACCCCAGTTTTGTCATGGAGAAAATCACGGCACAGGTCCACAGTGCACCAACACTTACAGAGAAGAGCAGAGGCAGAAAACACAGACATATCTCACAAGGTAATTTATTTTCAATTCTTGAGACCACTTTACAGCAGGAGACAAGTCTAGTCTGAGCAAGCAAAAACCATCCCTTCATTGTTTCTTTATTTATCTCTTACCACCTTGCTGCACGGGCTGGCTATAACTCCCATCACTTCCAGCTACATCAGCTGTTCTCTGGTGGTCTGTCTGATGTCATGGCCAAGGACCAGCTCTTCTCCTTTTCTGTTTTATCAAAGGCTTCTCCATGTTATCCTTGTCTTTGCTTTCCAAATGGTGCCTATTGCCACCTGCTGTGGAAGCCATGGTGGTAGCACCACAAATCTTTACTGCCTACGGCTGTGGACAGATGTGGTAACAGTTCTGAAAATAATGTATTCTTGAATTGGTGCTGATCAGGCTTCCTTTTCAGAGCTTCTCAACTCTGTGGAAGTTATTTGCTGATTTTGCTGTTCATTACTTGTCTTCCAGCAGAGTGTCATTGCCTATTCTGATGTTTCTCTATCTAAACCAAGGATTACTTTTGGGCCATTAATAGCCACAGATTTCATCTTCTCCTCATTGATAAACAAACCAATTTATTCTGCTGCATCTGCTAATAGCTGTGTCTAGGAGCTATTAGCAGCTCTTAGCTGCTATTTCAACCTCTAACTTCTCAAAAAGTCCGTGTGCAGTAATATTTTACCGGGTTAAAATGGGCATACCTTTTCTTTTTTTTTTTTCCATCTTTATATATAACCTTTCATTTGCTCTTCCCAAGATGGATGGGAGTTTTACTCTAAAGATCATTAAATTCTGTCTGTTTTGCTCGATGGCTGTGCTTCTGTAGAGGTTTGAGTTGGCAGAGGCCAAGGGGGCTGGGGCAAGATGCAAAGAAACCAGTTTGCAAGGATGGGGATCCCAAAGATAATGGATGCCAATGGGACAAACCTGGTTGGTTACACTGGGCTTTGGGTTACACCCTCCAATCCATGAATCAACTGTGCTCTAAGCAGTGAGACAATGATTCTGGACCGGAAGAGCCCAGAAAATTGTGAAATCTGCAGTCTGACAGTAGCATCACCCTTGGGCCCCATGGCTGGAGGGGAGATGAGGACAGCTCACACGTCCTGTACCCAGATAACCACCTAGATTGGTTTATAGAAGGAGTTGAAAGATTACTTTTATCCTCATGAGCAGACTTCTTGCCTGCTTGCACAATGCCTCTTTTGAAACTAGGACACCTCTCATTGTGTGGCTTCAGATAAGCCTCACCCTTTTGCTATAGCAGCTCCCTCTCCTGTCAAGCCCATGGTGGCTGCCCCACCTGTCCGCTGGGGCCACCATGT
Organism: Tympanuchus pallidicinctus; assembly: GCF_026119805.1. Lineage (NCBI taxonomy): Eukaryota > Metazoa > Chordata > Aves > Galliformes > Phasianidae > Tympanuchus > Tympanuchus pallidicinctus. Next base: position 13,086,555 of record NW_026294747.1, read on the forward strand.
ATCTCTTCAGGCATCACAGGGCTCAGCTGCAAGCATTCATGTGATTAAGCACTATCATCAGTGCTGGGACCCCCTCTTCCTTCATCTTACAGATAGGAACTGCAAAGGAGCTACCACTGGGGACAAGGGTGCAAAGCCACCTCAGCAGTGGTGGCCAGTGCTTTGGGGATGCCAGGTACCGGCTGAGCACTTGTCCAACTCCAATCTTGACCTTTGCTTTCAGTAAAACTTGCACAAACTTGTAATTGTTAACTAGTTCCCACATCATGGGGTTGTTATTTTTGCTGGACAGGGTTCGAAAATGCAAGACATCTATAGTAGTAAAGATTTTATTATGCTGGCAGCAGACTGTAAAACTTGATTACATGACACTGGGGATTGCCTAAACCTTGTTCCCCCTGGTGCAACTGCCTGGGGGTGGGGGGATGTGAGCAGAGGAGGTGGCTTCAAGTCACATCCAGAGGTGGTTTAGCACGATGGACTGGAGCTGGGAGCAGCCCACTTCCACTCTTCAGTCAAGTGAGCCCCATGTGGAGCTGAGGAGCACGAGCTGAGCAGGAGTCATCCAGCCAGCCAAAGTAATGGACAAATCCCATCTCGGCTTCATCACGTGAAAATCACTGGAAATCTCATCCTGGAAGGAGTGGGATGAGATTTTGCTACAGAAATGGATTTGTTATTGAGAAATGGGCTCCCCTGTTGCCCCTGACTCTGAATTCATTGCTGGCATGGGAGCTTTTCTTCTGAGACAAAACTTTCCACAGTTTATATCCATTTTATATCTGTTTATATCACTGCTAGCATTTTTTTTTTTTGTATTTCAGAAGCCCATTTATGGTAAAAAAAATATGGTTTCCAATAAATAATCAAAGTTATAATATCTTGGAAGGGAACAAATTTCTAGAAGGAAAAGTCCGCAGAAAAGTTGAACTTCGAGCCAGTGCAGTGTCTTTTTTTTTTTCCAATAAATCTTCTGCCTTATTTTTGCACCCACACTACAGCAAACCGAGAAGGATTTCTGAGCACTCAGGTACCACAAGCCCTTCCTCTGCTTGGGCATGCTGTGGAAATGGGCTGAGCTTTTCAAAGCTGCCTTCAGGATTCGGGTGGCCAAGCATAAGGGAAGCCACAGACTAATAACTTGAACATCTCAGAACAAAAGACAATAGGTTTTTCTGTGTCAATGGGGTAAGCCTTGCCCCTGGGAAGGGAGAAGCCCAGCAGGGAAGTTACCTCAAAGTGAGAACATAGTGGACAAAGAAGCCTCCTTACAAACTCCCACTGTCAGTTACATAAATACAAGTTTAGTTGTATTCTGGTAACGTTCAAAAATACAAGAAGGAAAACTCTAAATGGTGAATCTCAGAGTATGATTAACTTGGGGAACAACCTGCTCCAGAGCCCTTCCTAGGCAGCCATTGGGCTAAGGTTTCTTTCTACAGAAGGAGGCCTCACAGCGTATTACGGACACATAAAAATGATTGGTGATGGGATTCACAGGGTAATTTTGCAAATGGTCCCCTTAGATGCTGATTGGGAGCTCAGTGCTCTGAGGGTAACTTGATAACATGTAGGGTTTCATCCTGTGTAGCCACTAATTTGCCATCTTTTCCTAGTAGAGAGAAGGTCTGAGTACTCCTATCTCCCTGAAACTTGAGACCCTCTTCATGGATATAGCTCTAGGTCATTCAAGTACATCAAGTATCTTTTTTGAGGGGAAGGGAGACAGAGATAGTGTTACATACTGTGCAGATGCTATTAACTGTAGTTGAGCATCACAAGTTGGATTTATTAGCATGAGGATGAAAGACCTACATGGCAGGGTATGTAACCGATAACCTTCTGTCACATCCATTTGAGGACATGAGTCCCCTCCCTTTGTACTCATCAGAGATGTAGCACTTTTCACTTGCCTTTTTGCAGTCATAGTCCTTTTAGCAAACATACGATACTTCAGGCTCAAAGACATGTCAGAGGTAAATGTGACTTCTTACCTCCTAGATGCTGGTGGAAGTAATTGGGAGGTACTGCTTTGACAGTGAAAGAAACGGACAGTCTGGATCAAATCTCATAGCGTTTTGCTGACTTCAGTGAAGTTCCTTCCAATTTATACTCTTTATGGAGAATCAGGCATGTTCTAGGTGAAGCAGGCAATGGCATTCAGACAGCTGATATTTCAGTTGGAACATGCTGAAATTATGAAGAATCACAAATCCCAGCTATTTCAGGCTCTCTGCAGGCTAAAGTAGACAAACCTGCAGATCTGCTCTGTCTTTTCCTAATTAGCCACCGTCACTAGAGATGTGGTCCCTTCCCATAAAACACCTGGGATTTGTGTCCATCAGGATTGCAGGCTTGACAAACCAACGTCCTCACTGCACTGGAGGTCTCCTTTGGTGATCTATCAGGAGACATTGCTGCACTGAAAAATATGCAAGTCATTTTTCTAAGCTCTCCTTCACAATGGTGAGTGCTGACCATGCAACTTATACTTGTAACTTAATTTCTGGAGGAAAGGTCAAGTGACAGAGAATGTATGAGGTCACGGCCAAAAGGATTTTTTTCCCTGTGAAGGAGCAGACAGAATGGAGATAACCAGCTATCTCCTGGTTTCTGTTAACCACCTCCAATTTCCCCAACAGGATATTGAATTTCAATAGCCCACCACAGCAAGTGCACTCAGAAAATATATCAGTATCACAGGACCAGTTCAAATGAGCCAGCTTTAACTTCCACGAACGTGAGAAAACGCGTGCACACTGCAATTGCTCTCACTAAATATGGAGGCTGCTCTGGTTGCACTCAACAGCAAAGTACCAAATTTCAAATGGTCTGTTTTTGGCCCCTCACTGAGCTAACACAGCCATCCAAAGCCTCCTGCAAAATGCAGATGTTGTCTCCCCCAGCCCAAGCCCAGGACACGTGTCTTACCACCTGCCACGAGGGCAGCGAGCGGGGCTTTGGATGGCCTTCATGCAGTAATGTGTTTTCCTTCCTCTAGCACCTGACAGCAGCATGGTCACACTGACAGCTCAGCCCCATTGCTGCATACTTTCCAACGTGGTATTAATCAAACATATTAGCATGTTTGCCTTTAATTTTACGTTTCAGAAACAGCTGTTGGCCGCCTCAATGCCAGCAGTGCCTATTGCCAGCATTAGTATCATTGCAACTGTAATAGCACTATTATCTCTTGCTAAAAGGGTCACTGATGGCTCAGGACAGAGCTCCCAGTAAAGAAAAGCAGGTCAGCTGAAATGAGATGGAAACTGCACAGTGATGCTTCTCTCTTAACTTGCTTAAAGACCTGTTGATGCTACATTTAGGGAAATTTATGTGCTCAAGCAGCAGAAATTTTGGCTAGAGCATCACCGAGAAGGTGGGGCTTGTCCTAGCTCCTGTGTCAGTTGTGCTAGTGTAAATCATATAAATATGGGAAAGAGAATGGGGAGATTTCTACTGGTCTTCATCTCTGAGACCAAACTTCTCTCCGTCTCTTTCTCTCTTTGGGTAAGTCCAGTTGCCTTCCTTTTATCTTCTAACTGGTTTGCGTACCTGTTTTCTTAAATGAATGTAGCAGTTGGTAACAAGAGCTGGCTTGGTAGTCCAGGAAAATTAGTTCTCAGGTCTTTGAGCACATAGCTTTGGGGTCAGCAGAAATTACAGCCCCTTTTGCTTTGGCACAGTGGGATTCTTCTCTGAAGGTGCCAATTGATCTCTGCTCTCCTGGGCAGGTATGCCACAGGGCTTGGCAAAATGAATTCCAGCACCAGTGCCCCTGCTCCAGGGCGTCCAAGACAGATTTTTGCACTGCAGCCTCTGCTGCTCAATCTGTGAGGTGTCCTCTGCATACACTGAGTCTGACTAATAAAAGCCTAGGATTTAAACCCTAAACATTTAAATGACTTCAAGGGTTGAAGGCTGTGCTATGAAAAGCCACTCCATATATATATATTGGAGTCTGGTTTGTCTCCTTATGAGAAATCAGCAGGGAGGCCAGCGCTGGTGTGAGTGTGTGGATGGAGACAGGCTTCTGGTTATAACTGGTCATTTATTATGACTTTCAAAGCCTGATGCATAAAATATTCCTCTCTTCTTCAGAAAGTCCATCTGCTTCTGTAGTCTTGTTTTCATGTCTAAGAAGCTGAGGGCCATGAGATGCCTGATGACAGTTTATTCCTCCCTTGCAACCCTCCCTGTGACTCCTTTGCTTACTACCTCTAGGCCTCCCGCAGCTCACCATGGCTCTCTGGATCCGATCACTGCCTCTTCTGGCCCTCCTTGTTTTTTCTGGCCCTAGGACCAGCTATGCAGCTGCCAACCAGCATCTCTGTGGCTCCCACTTGGTGGAGGCTCTCTATCTGGTGTGTGGAGAGCGTGGCTTCTTCTACTCCCCCAAAGTCCGACGGGATGTTGAGCAACCTCTAGGTAAGTCAGATTGACCATTACTACAGTCATATGCTATACGATGCAAAAAGCAACTGCCTTTATTTAATGGTGACACAAGGAATGTTCTTGATGGGGAATGCCAGGAATACCTTTAACATACCAACAGCATCGTATCGCCCATGAAAAGATCTTCAGGCTAAAAAGGCAGGTGGGAGGGCAAACAGGGAAAGGGGATTTATGAGGCAGAAGGAATTGTCACAGAAAGCTCCAAATTTTTTGCTTCTCTCTTGGTAGAGAGAGGCTGAAAATGGTGTTATCCCAACATTTGCACGGCAATTACACTGACCTGGGATCAATCATGAAAAATAAAGGTGTAAGGAACTCAAGAAGCCTCTTTATGCAATTCTTCTTTACTCCAATCCTGTTCTATGACCTCCTGCCTTCTGAAGCTGTCTGTTCTCGTGCTTAACTGACTTTTTCTTGAATGTTTCCTCCTAATATTTAGCCTGAATGTTTCTTGCCATAAATTAGTCCTCATCTTCTCCGTAGTGGACAAAAGGAGGAGTCTACCTTTTCTCCTTCATGGGTGATTTTCAAACTGTTTAAAAACTGCTTCCATGTCTTGTTTTAACCTACTGTGAGCCAAAAGTCCTTAACAGCCCCAGAATTCCTTTTTAGGTCATATATTCTAGCTCTCTGTCTACACAAACTGTGCTGCGTTTGGCCCAAGCCATTATGGAATGGTGATGGCTTGGAGAAGCCTTGCCAGCTACAAGAGGAATGAGCAAACTGGAAGAACAGTGTTGTATGGTTTTCACACCATGTTCCTGTACAAGGGTGTTATCTTTTTCAAAGCAGCACCAAAGCTTTCATTGTCTCCCTTGGATGCCTTGGCCAGGCCTTAGTTGGATCAGCAATCCTTGCAGGACCACAACTAGCAATTCACCCCAGTCTACCCCTTGTCTTGATTGCACGACACTGTTTTCCTGCCTTCCTCTAACATCTTTCCCATTCCTTGATTAACAGCATCCCATCTTTTCAAAGGGTTTCTATAGTTTCCTAAGTAATTTTGAGTACTAATCTTGCCCTTCAGCAGGCTTGCAGCCCCCCACAGCTTTATATTGTCTCTTATTTCACGGTGGTAAATGGATTAGCCAGAGTAAGTTGTGATGCAGCCAGTGTCCATCTTTACCTTATTTTGTACAGCAGATTAAGAGGACAAAAAGCTGACATTCTGCAGCCCCCACAGAAATGCGGTAGGTTGGTTTCCTTGCTTTGCCTTTTGTTTTAGCAGAGCAGCTCTTCTGTAAATTGGTAACACAGGAAACACTTTTATCAGCTCAGAGCTACTCAGCTCCCTGCCACCTGCCCTGCCCTCAGATGAGGCAGGCGTTTCCGATCCAGCTCTGGAAGCTACCAGCCTCCAGTAAGCTCTGGAAACTCCTGAACTTGTCTCAAACTCTTTGTCTGAACATTTTCTTTGGGGAAAGATCCTGTCCTCTGCTTCTTGCATTTACTTGTGATCCAGCCCAATATTCAGCAGAGCTGAGGGCAGGGTGAATGGCTCCTATCAGCAGTTAAAATGCAAGATTGGAAACAGACTTGCACAAGAGAGAAGTAACATTAAAAAGCACAACTTCTCTGCTCTCTGTTTGCTGTTAATCTCCTTCCTGACCTGTCACTTAGGAATGGTGTGGGGTGCAGTGTGCCATGCTGAGATCCACTGGAAGTGCTGCCTTTCCTCAGCGTTGTGATCACTGAGAGATGCAGGTGTGGGAACATCAGAGGTGGAAACATTGCATAAGGGCTACAGCCCTTCTTATAGCTGGGAAGTCTAACTCTTCTCCAGTTACTACAGTTTTTCCCAAGGCAGAGACCCCTACCACTTCCTATGTCCACTCACCACCATTAGCCATGTCCCACACTCAACTAATTCTCATAAAAGCTTAGCAGCTTTTATGTAGCTCTTAGCAGCTACAGGAAGAGAGAAATCTGGAAATATACAGCAACACAACCTGGTTTTGTTCAGCTGAATGCAACAGCAAGCTCTGCAAGTTCTCAAGCATGTGGGATGAGGTATTCCAGCAAGCTTTTGAGCATGCTATTAGTATCTAGATGAGAACACAACCTGTAGTGCACCAGCTGTAATGCAAGAGTGTTGTTCCTCCTGGAGATAGGTATTTGCAGTTCCTCTCAGCTTCAGGTGCCCTATAACCCAGCAAACACATTCTCTCCTCCATCTTCTGAGCCACTAGTGGAGATTTCAATAGATGGAGAAGAGACTCCTGCCAAGTCCTAATCATTTTAACTCTCCAGTTTCAAGATAGAACAACTTACTTACCTCCCCTAACTACAGTACAGCTCTCCCTCCAGTCTTCTTCCTAACACATATTGGTTCCATTTGCATGTGCATCTTTTCCCTGCATATGTGACTGCCCTGTGAAATAGTCTCAGTGGTCTCTGGGAGGTGAAGCAAGGTAATGTCACAGAAGGCAAGCAGAGAGTTGGCCATGATTTGCTTTGAAATGCAAGGCACGCTGCTAGTTGCTTACTTGCTTGATGATTTGCTCCTGAGGACCATGATGAATGAGTTGGGTTCCTTAAATGTTGCATGGAGAATTTCATCAGGGCCAACCTGTCTGGAAATATCTGAGAATTTTCTACCTCTTTATCTGGGATTTTCGCCTGAGCCACTACTTCTTTGTCACACGAGTTTGTTGTGTTTGCAGTGTGCTTGCAGCTGGCTCGAAGGATGGAAACAAATAAATCACAAAACATCAACCAGCTATTTCCTCTTCTACTTAATATTGGTCTAAATCTTTTCTAAATTTTCCCCTTAGCAAACTAGCATAATGATTTCTTGTTACTCATGTGCCTTGTTCATTGTATCACACCTCGGGTGCTGAGGGATTTTGTATCTTGTGCTATGCTTTTCTGCTGCCCTAGAAACCACATTTTAGTCTTGCTTTCCAGACAGTTTCTTTTGGTTGTTAGTGGCTCTTTTCTTCCTATAGGAAAAAATCACTATTTTATTTGCCATTCTCTGTATTTCCATTGGGCATTTAAAACTTGAACAATTCTGCCCACAAGTTTTCAAGCTCATTGCTTTGAGCAGACTATCTCCTTTTCTCCACATGCCTCCCCAAGTAAAGACCCTGTATCCCTCTGTCCACTCCATGTGGCTTCCCTGTAAACCAGGGAATCATCTGGGGAGAGGGAACTTTGTGCCTGAAGTGCTCTACGAGCATCAGCTTTGGGAAATCTTTGCAAGTTCTCCTCATTTCCCAGGAGCTCTTGGCTTACACACCTAGTATCTGAAAAGGGTGGTGTGGGATGGGGCTGGTGTAGGATGAACCATGACTTACCTTCTTTTCTCTTGGCAGTGAGCAGTCCCCTCCGTGGTGAGGCAGGAGTGCTGCCCTTCCAGCAGGAGGAATACGAGAAGGTCAAGCGAGGGATTGTTGAGCAATGCTGCCATAATACATGTTCCCTCTACCAATTGGAGAACTACTGCAACTAGCCAAGAGGCCAGAAACGGGCACAGACATGCACTTATTCTATTGCACCTTCAAAGCATTTAAATAAACCTTGTTTATCTACTGGAAGACTTGGGCCATTTCATGTGTCCATGGTTTGTGTGTTCATTGTGTCTGTGTACATTTCCTGGGGAAGGGACACCGCTGTTTGTTTCAGGGGTTGGCTGGCTGTACTCAGAGGTGGCAGTTTTAAATGGTCCTGGAGCCACCCATCGCTTAACACCCAAAGTAGCTTCGAGGGAAGGAAGCAGGTTGCACAGCCAGAGGGTACCCAATGAGCATCCCCTACCCTCAGTCCCTGGAGGACGAGGCAGAAGGGGAGGAAAGCATTGAGAGAAACTTCTCTTTCTAGGGAAATGTTACTGGGAACACATGCAAAAACATCACGCTGGTCAGCTTCCTGCTGTTCACAGCCTAAATATAGTGAGGTGGCCAGGAGACGGAACTTCCTCAGTTGTGTAATCGGAACAGTCCTGATTAAGCAAAGAATTAAGTCACCTATGAACTGCAACAAGAAGAATCATGGCCAAATGCCACAACCAATTTATAAAGTGTGTCCAGTTCTCCCTTTTTCTCATCAGAGGCCTGGGCAGAGTTCTTACTATGGGACGTGCCTGCTATCCACAAGTATTTGACAAATCAGATGCAGAAAGCAGATTTTGACCAAAAAGAGTTTTGTTGAGCTGTCTGCCACCAGTGCAACTTCCATCACTGTTGATGCTCGGGGCTGTGCTTTGTGTATATCGGTCCTGGACCAGATGCTTGCCCTCCATGACTGCCTTCTGCTTTCCCTTGCTGCCAACAATCATTTCACACCGCAAATTTCCTCTCTCATTTAACCAAATATTTGCAGAAGCCCTGAAATTTGTCAGAAACAAAGCACCTCCAGGCACTCAGACAGGCAGGATTATTGAGAAGCTGATGCACGTGGCTTCAAATTCCTCTCATGTTTTTGCACCTGCAAGCCCAAATTTTGCTCTTCTGTCCCAAAGAAAAGTCACTCTGAGCTCAGAGGCAGAAAAGAGGTTCTGTAGTTGGGCCCACTTGCAGGGTCTGGAGGGAAAACAGATCCAAGAGAACCAGCACTTGCTGTAGATCATGAGCAATTGCTCTCCTTCACAGCTGAAAATCCAAGACTTGATGGAGACACTGGGATTTGTCCTGCATCATAGAGGACAAAGATCCCAGACTAAATAGCCAGAGTCTGAAGAAAGCAAGTAAGCAGAGAGGTTCTTTTGTGATGAGACTGAGACTTGCTACTGCTGCAAATCTGAGATTTCCATCTCTAAACCCTGCCAAAACTGTACAGGTCTAAATGATGGCAAAAGATGGGAGTAAGAGAAACTGAAGAGAAAGAGGTGGTGTAGGAGATGACATTGTCTCAATGACTGCCGTACTCATATCAGCACTTGCCCAAATGCTGCGCTTTGGGGATGGAAACAGCAGCAAAGTCCATGGAGAAACCACTGTATTTCCTGTTGTGCTGAGTGGACCACACTTTCTTCCTACCACAGACTTTCCATGCACTCATCCCACTGTCTTCCAACATCATAAATTTGTAATAAAAGCACTTGGTCTCCGCATGATTGAAGAGAAGATCAGTCTATGGATAGAAAATTTTTCAAAACTGTATTTACTGAATAACCCAGCAGCTTTTGTTGGAAAGCATGCATCACTTCCACCCCAATTCATGTTCTCAAGAGCATCACATATTCTGCTGTGATCCTTACAGCTAATCAGCGGGGGTAAAAGGGAGGTTGCATGAGCTTGTCTACAGTGCCAGCTGTGTCTACATAATTTCCTGGCCAAGACAAGAAGAAGGTCTTCCTTTCTACTAAGACTTTGAATTACGGATGGTATCTATCTTTGCAGGAGGTTCAGATCCCAGAGCCTGGGGTCTCCAGATGTCTGCAGACACAGTGCTTGGAAGCTCAGAGCCCTGCACTGACTTTAGACAAATGAGAAGCCAGGTAAGAGTCATCAAATCCTAGAGGGCTTACTGAAATATTTGTCTCAACACATTGTTAACAAATAGAGAACCATCTAGGATGGGTTGTCCTATTTTAGTAGTTCTGGGGTCCCAGACCATAGCATGGGAATACATCCAGCATACCTATAAAACACGAGTAAGAAAGACTAAGCACACATTTGCCAACTGGTTCTGCTAAGCCAAAACCAGCTTCCATTGGAAAGAAGCTGCAAAAAGACAAGCTTTGGAGGCTGCTGCTACAGCCCTGGGAGCAAGGCTCCAGCGAGGACAGCTGGTCGGAGATGCCCAGCTCGTCCCCTGCCCTCTGCTATTGTTTGGTTTGCTTGCTTGTTTGTTTGCTTTTCTTCTGAATGCTCTCAATTAGGACTTGTTGGGAAATTGCAAATGCCACGTTTTTAGCTGGAAAATGTTGATTCATCAACATCAGCACTTCCTGCAGGACTGGACCAGTTTTAGCAAGGCTGGATTAAATAGGAGGAAGGGTAGTTTGGGCACTGTACGGGTCTATGGGAGCTGCAGGTAACTACTCTGCTGGCATTACAGAGGGGATTTCATCCTCCATGCCTCACTGGTAAGACCATGCACTAAACCACCAGGATCTGGGCTACCCCAGGGTGGACTCCCTTCTTCCACTGAAAAACAGCAGGAGGTTTGAGCAAATGCAGAGGGGGAACTGTTTTGAAAGCTCAAGATGGAATGGGATGGGGTAGGACACACTGGGTACCCATTTGGTGACCCACCCATGACGGCAGATGGTGGCCATGCCGCGCCATTCCTCCGCCTTTGTGCATCCTAGGACGAGAAGGCAGCAGGTCTCTTATTCCCTTCATCCCCAAAGTAAGAACCATCCTGTGTGCAACATATGGTGGGAAGTGCAGGAGAAAACACTGCATCAATTTAAAAGCTGTAGAAAATCTCAAATGAAAAAGGCCTTCTGTAGACACTTTGCTTTTTCAGAACTGAAAATAACATAAAGGACTTGGACAGGGTCAGCTCTTTGCTTTTTAAGAGCGTCAGTGACATGAAGGCCAAAGGAGAACAAAGGTGTTTTTTCCCCTCTTTCTGCCACACTGGGGAAGGAAGCCTGAAGGCAATCCTAGGTGACATTCTGCACTGGAGCACACAGCTCCTCGCCTTGAAAACACGATATTGTTGGATGGCTTGGGCTGCTGCACAGCCCTTCACCCCTGAAACAGAGGATGGGCAGCACTGTGAAGTGCCATTCCTTGCGGCATTTCTTTATAAAGCCTCCTGTGCCAGCAGATGTGCTGTGGAGAAGCCAGATCTCCCGAATTCCTGAAGGAGAAGTGACTCAGGGACAGGGAATGCTGCTTCCATTGACCTCACTCCCTGCTCCTCCTCCCACTGGGGCTTTGCATTGTGATCTTTGGGAAGTGAATGCATCCAAGCCCTGTTTTTTTCTGACTCAGCAGTTGCTTTGAAGTGATTTTTTTTATTTTATTTTTTGCGGTAGCAGTGGGGCATCATGCCCAGCTAAAATATCTTGGCTCCGCTGTTCCTTGCAACAAACTTCCAAAGGTCTCATGCTAGCGGTGAAGGGCAATTTGAAGAGAATGCAAATAAAGGCTTCGCTTCATTCATGCTGGTTGAATAGAGAATTGAAAGCTGAGCTGCGGAGGGGATTGCAAGACAAATTCTTCGGGCTGTGGAGCTGTTAACACTGCCCAGAAAAGAAAGGACAGAAGTTGCCCCTGTTTCCTGAACATTTCCCGACACGGGCTCTGGTTTTGAGGAAAAGGAAGAGATTCCTGCAGGAATGGCAATGGATCCAGGCCTGAGCAGAGCTGCTGTGAGGAGATGTGCAGTGGCTGGATGGCAGCGTGTGGTCACCAACAGCATCCTTGGGGTGGCTGGTTGTGCTGCACTGCCATGTCTTGTCTGGAGAAGAAAAGACTGCCACTTTCCTCGAGTTAATCTGACTGTATTATTTCCTTTTCTAGGGTAGAAGAACGCTCTCTTTCACCCTCCAAACTCACAAATTCATTTTATGTAAGAAATAGCCAGAGTACACCAATGTTCCCTCTGATTTAGACCAACCTTGCCAAAGAGACCTGTTCTCAACAAAACATAGCTGCTCTTCCTTCTCCTTTCACCTTGGGCGGGAAGAAAGCTTCAGGTCAGGCTATAAGTCGATCTGGGAAGTCACTGCCAGCTCATTGTCACTGGGTGAATGATCCTGTGGGAGGGCAGCCAGCTTTTTTGGAGTCTGATGCCAGGCTGGGTCCCGCATCCCTGCAGACCTGTTGAGCAGTGTGGGTGGGAGTAGAGCCAGGACAATAACAGGAAGCTAAGCAAGCCCATAGAAGTGCACAAGGAAATGATCTGAGCCTTCATCCTTTCCCTCCATCCCCAACCAGCTTCAGGGACATGGACAAACATTTTGGGCTGCACAGAGCTCCTTTCTTTTCCTGAAAGAGTTGGCCAAAATATGGCTTTTTTTTTAAAACTTATTTTTATGCCCAGTAAATATCAGGATTTCCAGGATGCACATGGTTTCTCTTGCTAAAATTTCCCACTAAATGTTTTCCCATTTTGGAAGAAAATGGATAATGGAAATGAATTTGGCTTTTGATTTCCAGGTTGTTGTTATTTGGCCTTTTTAATGGTGGATTTTTTTTTATTTTTTATTTTTTTCAGGGGAAGGATATTTTACAGAACTGCCAATTTCTGGAATGCAATTTTTTTTATCAGAAAACAGTGCAGCTTCCTCTTCTCTAATCAGAAAACGGAAAATCAAATATAAATGACACCACCCGCCTCTTGTTGACAATAAACCACTTTGTGGAAGTTCCAATGGAAACATTTCTAAACTTGTTATCCTTTTTTTTTTTTTTTTCATTTATCAGAAACCTCATCCTCATCACCAGGGGCTGCAGATGCACTGCACACCCAACCTTTTGGTTTTTCCTATCTGGTATGTGAGCGTTGCAGGAGATTGTTGAAAATTACCCCCAGTAAATGCTCTCTTGGCTCCTGCTGATTTTAGTGGGGAGTGAAAACACAGTGAAGCAGCTGAACTCCTCATCTACTCCTAGTGAAATCACATATGGTGCACAAGCTGCAGTTAAATTGGGTGGGTTTTTTTGGTCATTTTCTAAGTGCCTTCAAGCTAAGAGTGGCCATGCTTTTCCAAAAGCTGACACTTTGCCTTGAAATAATGAGTTTCAGCCCCTAAAAGAGGAGAAAAAAAAAAAAAAAAGAGTGGGAAGTGCTCCTCCAGCAGCTCTTCTGCATCTGCGAGATTACTGACCTCACCCTAGGGACACTGAGTGACACTGAGCACTGATGCCATTCTAATCTTCCCTTAAGCTTTTAGCTGCAGGTCCCCCAGTGTCATTTTTGAGATGCTTTCCCTTAGTCCTCACCCTGTGCAGAGGTGCTTGAGGTTGTTGCTCTGGCTGTGCATTCCATTCAAGAACATATGACCAGGAGCAACTTTCTAGTCATTCACGTCGGCCCTTGCCGTCCATTATTGCACCTTCTCCATCTCCAAAAAGGCTATTAGCATCCCAGTTTCTTCCTAAAGCAGCTTTGGTTTCTGTAGCCTTACCCAAGGAATTTGTCTCTCCTGTTGAGCTTTGCAGTCCTCACGATCTGGAAAAGATCCCAAGGTTTCACATATCTGTCCAGAGCACAGCAATTACCCATGGCTCTGTCACCAAAATAGGGCACCACAAAAATGCTGGGAATCTGCTAAAGCCGGATCCCTGCCATGGCTTTCCTTCCCCCCTGCAGTTCTCTAGGAGACAGGCTGCCAGGAGACAGTGCATAGGGCAGCTCAACTCTGCATCCTGCACCTCTGCCTGCAGATGTGTGGGACGTGGTACAGTGGCACGGGGCATGGCAAGCAGCATCAGGGACACCCAAAAATGCTGGAGGGAGCAAGTAAATCCAGACAGCGTAAGGTCAGAGAAAATCCTGCTGGAGCTCAGCATGTCATGTTGGAGCAATGATTTGCATCAAGGCCGTGGAGTAGAGCAGCAAGAAGAGGCTGGAGTGCTGCAAACATATTGTCTGTCAATTTCAGTTGTGATGCTGGCCAAGACATGGAACAGTTGACCAGTTCTTGCAGGCATCTTGAGCAATGACGAGTTGGTTTGCTGCTATTCCTGCTCTGATCTTTGTATAAAGTAGTATTTCTCCAATGTGACTCATCTTCTTGAAACCCCAGGCTCCTGAAGAAGTCCAACATGTGGGCATCTGACTTGGGACACCATGGGTGCCTGTGTCTCTCCCAGCCCCCTACTCGTTTCCCATGGAAAGGAAGATTTGCAGTGAAGGAATTCTGGTGAAGAAGGAGAAGCTGCAGGAAGCTCCTTAGAATGAAAAACTACATTTTGTGCTGATTTTCCACCATGGAGGGGCTGTACTTTGCATTGTTTGCTGTGATATCAGGTAACTCATCTTTCTCGCTATCTACAGAGTAAAAATGCTGGCAGGATGGAAATTCAGCATTATAAGCAAAAGTTATCAGCTCTGCTACAGCATAAAACTGTAACATCTGGATTTTTGTGAAACATCAAGAGAGGACATCCTGAAGCTGAGGTGCTCCCTTTGGTGCATTCTTCAGTGGGCACATCCCAGCACACTAACTGGAGGTTCAGCTCTGCTGAGAAACCATCTAAAGGGAAATTTTTCCTTGGGTGTAGCACATGCCTATGGAGTGCTTTGAGCTGGTTAGGTATGCATTTTTGAGCCAGCAATACTCCTTTGAGCATGCTTAGGTCCACAATAACCAAGCATCCATCCCCAAAGAAAATCTTCCATCTCACCCTGACTCTGAAGGACTTCCAGAGCACAGGCACATATATCCTGAATAGAAATATTAGCATTTCAAGCAAAGCTGGGATACCTCCCCACATCTCATTACTGCTGGGCCAGGGCCCACACACAAAGCAGCAGAGTCCTGGGGCTTTGGAAAGTCGACCACCAGCTTTTTCCATCTCTCCATCATATAGGTATTTGGGATTATACGCCTTGCATTTGGAAACCATGTCAGGAAACTTTGGTTCAGGCTGAGTCTGGACTGCACGCTGTTGGCCCTTCTTGCCCTACAGTCAAGGACAGGGGCATTGACATCCCACAGTGCGTCCCACAGGTGGCACCTGCCCTGGGAAGTCTATTCAGTGTGGATGTATGGTTATGAAATATTATTTTAGCCAGCAGAGGGAGCGCTCAGTGCTTCAGACCAGGACAGTTCGGGAAGCACAGAGAAAACATCTGAAACCCTTATCAGGGCAATAGGAGCTGAAATAAAGGTTGTGCCTGGATTTGGGCTGGGGATGCTCTGCTACAGCATAACAGGGCACAGACTTGCTGGGAAACCCTCTGGAGATCTCTGGTATGTGGGTGAGTATCCCCCAAGTGAAATCTGCTCTATTAATTCAGGTCTGTGTTTGGGCTTTTACAGATGCCCACCTGCCAAGTATTTAAGGTAGAGCTGCATTCAAATTTAGGACAAATAGAGTGACACACAGCTAATTTGACTTCAGTGAATTTAAAGACTTATCAGCTGGCAGGATCTGTAACAGTCTCCTGGCTTAGGAAAAGGGTCTCAGTTATTCTCCAGTGAAGTGCCTCAGCAGTGGAGGGATCTCTCTGTTCACACACGATAATAGAACTATAATTAGTTACCCAAATGTACATCAGTCCCATCCTCTCCTAACCAGTCAGATCCCCCAGGTGCTTAAATGAAATCTACTCAAGCAAAAAGGGGCAATTTGGAAACTTGTCTCTGTGCACATCAGTGATTAGAAGCCATGTGACAAAGCCAGGTGTCTGTGGGATTGAGCTAAGGCAAGCCCACGAGGGGATGATGATGTGGATCAGATAAATATGTCACAAAAGCAGTGGCAAAGCAAAGACCTGAGAGCAGAAGATCTCATCATGCTGTGTCTGGGGGCATTTCCTGCAGACACCACACACAGTTCCAGTTAAATGAGCACAGCCTTGGGCAGATTAACACCCCTTGCAAAGCCTGATAAAAAACAATGAGCTGCATGCTCAATGCAAAGTACATCAAGGATGAAAGGGAACTGGGGAAGAAGCAGAAAGGAGCAGCAGGGATGACCTCACCTGCCTGAAACCTACCTTGCTGCCAGGGAGTAAGGCAGCTTACTGCACTGTGATTAAAAACAATAAGAGTAGGAGAGATGTTACTCCAGAGGAAACAGATGTGAGAAAGCTCCCTGTGGTGCACAGCAGCCAAATGCATGATGGTAGCCAGAAACTGAAGTCAGACCCAATGCAATAAAAAAGTTTCTCAATAAGCAAGAGGCACCTACCAGTAGGATGGTTCAGCTGTTGACACAGGAGACTTGCGTTGCTTGCATGGAGCCTCTTAAATGGGAGCTGATTGCTCACCACAGCATTAAATGCTTGTTCTGGCAGCAGCTGTGGGAAATCCTGTGGCCCTTTCATCAGTGAAAAGTCTCTCCTACTGTTACCTATGCTCCCTATCAGCAGAAGATGCTTTCTGCTTCACACCACTACATTAAGTGCTGATTCCTATTCATGTCTTTTAGACGGTAATATCTTGACCCAATGATGCCTGGCATGTCCACCTTGTAGCCACTTAACATAAGATCTGAGTGGAGAAATTGTGCTTATTCGTGATGTGGACAATTCCAAAACACAAGGCTGCCTTGTTTACAGCAAGCTGGGAATGGCAAGTGCTAACACCTGCAGATTGGCTGGGTGTTGAGCACCTAATGGCTGAGTGCTGAGTTTGGTGACTGGGGCAGAACCAGATGATTTCCATATCTCTTTGGCAGTGGCAGTTCTGGGGTGACACCTCTCCCTTGGCTATAATGTTGTGTTTGTGTAGCAAAGCCTTCCTTGCAAGTCTTGCTTGGACTGTGTGTGATGGCCAAAGAACCTCTTGCTTGGATAGCCCAGTGGAGATGTGGGCACCAGGCCTTGTGCCATGCTTGTGCTCACACTAGTGGAGCTTCTGCAGCAAACCTCATTGCAGTAGCTGATTCTGCCCAGTGTTGCAATCTCCTGCCCCTTCTCCAGGATAGCCATGTTTGGGCTCTCTCCTTCCTGTCATCTGCAGAAAAGCCAGAGCGAATCCTCCAGAGCAATTGCTGAAGATCAAGTTTTCTACTTTTAGCTGTTTTCACTCCTGAGATCAGAACCTGACATAGTAACACCCAGAAAATCTTAGTTTTAGAATTACTTCATTTAAAAACCAAGCACCAACATCCCAAGCCAGTTGTTTAGATTAAAATAAAATCTGTCTCACGTATTCCACCTCCCTTCCCTGGGAGATTGCTCCCTATCTGGGTGTGGAAGAGCATCTCAAAAGTGGGAGAAAAGGCTTTTAGTGATTCATCTTCTACTTCGTATACCCCAACAGTGCTGTTGTTGCTTTCAAGTGGGTCTCCAAGGCAGCAAGGGGTGGGAGAAAGCAGCTGTAAAATCATACACCAGAGACAGGTCTGTGCCTCTCCCTTGTATAGGTGCAGGAAGGGGGACCCCTGGGAACACTGCCCTCCCCAGCACAGGTGTGGTTTGGGGCAGGACTTGGGATAGGGTCTCAACAGGATTTGGGATGGGAGCTCTTGAAACTCTCTGGTGACTCAGGCAAATCAACACCTAATGATGACACTTGTGTTTCTAAGTTAATTCCTCTAAAAGTCTCTTGTAGGAGATGCCTGCTATCTGTTGCTGGATTTTTCTCTTTTTCCTTATATAACATGCAAAGACAATGGAATTCAATCTATCTTTCAAAAGCATCTTTTTTTTTTCTTCTTTCCTTTTGATTAGATTAGTGCAGAAGAGGTTGTTCCAGTCTGGCACCTCTTGCAGTTACTGTTATTGTTTTGACTATAAAACACCCGTGTGATCTGTACATACTTGAAATGGTTGCTTTTAATGAAAACTAAAAATAATTTTAAAAAATCTTTAAAAATTCCAAACAATTCACTTCCAGGCCAAAAAAAAAAAATAAAATCTTCTCGTTTGCCAGGATCTACCTGCTGGACTTGGAAGGCTCAGCACAAAACCCACCTGGAAGAAATCAAATGAGAGGCAGGTTTGCAACAGGAATGCAATTGCCATGAATATAATCTTAGAATCTCAGGAGTTGGATGGGATCTCTGGAGATCACCTATTCCACTTGCTAATCACGTTCAGGTATTCACAGTCCTACTGAGGCTCAGTGCAGCCACCTCTCATAGCTGGGGATGTCCTAATCTGGGGTCTGCAAAAGGCAACTGATTTCCACTGATCTTTGTATTGTCTCACCAAAAGATTTTTGTACAAGTATTTTAACTATTTTCCAGCTAAAACAGTGCCAGGAGGTCTGGGGACCTTCCTCCTCCATCCTGCCCATGCATTTATCTCTGCTTCTGATGCTGCTTTTGGTAAGGGATGGATGAAGCTCACTGGGAATGGATGAATCACACTCAGCTCTCACGTTTTGAGGCATTAAGTGGTTCTTTATGGGGTTAAGCAACATTTCGCCCTCCAGACACTTCCCTGCAGCTTTTCAGCACATCTGCTCCTGCAGGGCCATGTCAGTAAGAGGATGTGCTGAGGGCTGCATACACCTTAAATTTAAGGTGTGAAATGCCCAGGGACCCTCCAGTCATTCCCAGAGTGAGCTCACCCCTCCATCTCTTTAAGGGAAACCAGTTGACATTATTGAGCACATTTCTCTAACCAGACAACTGCTGATTGTGTTCCGTGAAGCTGAAGACTTCACAGAGCCACCCAGATGCCAATGGAGGAGCACACCATCGTCCCACCATCACTCCAGCAAGCCTCAGCAATCATGCTGCCTGTCCACCCCCCAAGAAAACACATTTATTTTCTTGCAGCCCACGGTGGTGCTGGGATAGTTCAGGCTGGAAAAAGGCCACCATATTCAGGAGAGGACCAACAGTTGCCAGGCTGATGACTGGCTCCTTTGCCAACACCTGCCGTTTGCAAGCAACACTTTTTCCAACAGAATCCTGTAAAATATTTTTTATGAAGAACCGATAGGAAATGTTGTGGGGGAGGAAAAAAAAAAAAAGCCTAAACTTTTCTGGAAGTCTTCTTAGTCATTGCCTTTTTCCATTTGTAAAACTTTCCAGATTAAAGCCTCACACCCCACCTTTTCTTTTTCTTTTCTTTTCTTTCTTTCTTTCTTTTTTTTTTTTTTTTTTTCCAGCTAAAACCAGCTTTGATTAAATACAAAATCAATACAGCTGCTCAGCTCCTTGGTCTGCTGAGCTGGAGCAGAGGACCTGGCTCCCCATGGTGCTGCTGCATCTCATGGGCTTTTCCAGGAGAGAGATCCCAGTGGCTGGAAGCCCAGCAAAACATGGGGTGGCTTGCAGCATGAGCTCCATATATGCACATACAGAGCACACAGGGGAAGGTTCATGGGGAAGGGGGGGGGGGGTGTCTCCTTCAGACGTAGACATATCTTGCACTGCAGTTTTCTTTAAACTGTGGGGAAGTTGGATTAGGTGAGGAATTCCACAATTTCTTAGCTTTTCAAATAACATGTCTGCGATATCACTCAGCCTGACCTGTGCTCCCACCTGCCTTGGGAGCTCAGTTAACCCTTTGCCCATTGATTTCGGGGCTTCATGGAGGGCTGAGAACACATGGCCACACACACACACTCAGGCTGCCGGCACATCGGATTAGCACCTCTGATGCTGAAAGCAAGCAAAGTCCACCCTGTTCAGAGTCTGCCCACCATAAACACACACAGGGAATAGAAACCTCTTTAGACCTTCTCCAGCTCCTTCCTGGGCTTATGCCCTAGAGCAGGTATAGAGATGTTCAGGATTGTGCCTGTGCTTCCCATCACTCTGTGTCATTCCTCTTAGGATCTTCCAGATGCTGAAGCACACCAAGGATTGGTGTATCCCAGTAGGAGTTATCTTCGGCTGATGAAGAGGAGACGTGGAGACAGCAAGTGAGTCACCCCAAGTGGCATCACTGAAATGGGGACAGAAATAGGGGTAGCATTTGAGTCACCTGCCATTTGGCTCTACCTACTTAGCCAAGAACTCTCTACCCCCTCAGCACAAAAATACATGCGTGCACACACGTGCTATGTGAGCCCACTATGTGCTCTTTTTAAAAGCTATATGTATATTTTTGTGGGGGTTACTTGCCTAGTAATTAGCAATTAGATTAGGGTACGCACCCTATGAAGTCTCCTGCTCCAGGAGCACTGGGACATCTACAGAGCCATTGCATTTCTGTCCACAGACCTTTCCTCCTTGCTGAAATGCAACCAGCACCATGAAAAAGCTTTCCCTATCACACAGGATCACACCATACCTATTTGCACTGTGATACTACCTGGAGATCCCAGCCCCACCTACAGACCACTCCTTGAAGGTCAAATAACCCTGATGGTCAACAGGAGACCATAGAGGTGAGGCTTTTGAATATGCACGGTCCCAATGGTTATCATGTCCCAGAAGCTCACCCCAGCTCTCCTCAAACCATCCCTACACACTTCCAACCCTTAAGGGGTGCACTGCTGTTCCCTCTGTCCTGAGGTGAATATCCCCTGCTAAGTGGGGATGGTGACACCACCACCGCTACCTTTCCCTGTGCCCCCAAGCCCACCCTGGCTGGGAGCTGGCTCAATGCAGCATCCTCTGCTCCGCCGGCGCCGTGCTGCTCTATCGCCACATTTCTCAGCGGTAGAGTATAAACATTTCCAGGGAAGTGCACTTAGTGTAAATTTGTTTGCCAAGTGCTGTTGCCTCCCCTCCTGGGTTATGATTGTGAACGTTTTGGTTGAGCCGGAAAACAAATCACCCATCCCATTCAGTGCACACCTCCTGGTCTCCCGTGAGGGTGTCCGTCACCCCTGGCATGGGCAATGTGTTCTGGGACATGTGCCCCCATGTTATCTGCAGTGGGGACCCTACTGCAAAGTCCCACGCAACTGCTTCCAGCTGTAGGCTCAGTAGGATCAGTTCCAGCAAGATCAGTCCCAGCCCCTAAGGAAGCAAGGCAAAGGCGAGAAGATGTATTCTCACACCTAAATCATGGACGAGGATGCAAAACATAAGGAAAATAAGTGACTTGCCCATAGCTGCAGCAGAGGGAGGCTGTGCATGGGTTATGCTAAACACGCACGACCTCCTCACTTCTCCTTTTCCCTGTATCCACAGCCACCTGCCCAATGGGATCATGGCCCCATGTCCTTCCTTCTTCTGGGATCTTCACTACATCTTCAATCCATTTCTCCCACTACAAAGCCCCTTGGCCTGAAAGATTGATGGGGTGACCCCAATTGGGGCTGGCAAGCAGAGGTGGTCATGGGGGTCCTCAATATGGGAAACCCTGGTCCTGAGAAGCTCCCAGCCCAATGCTCTGCCACAAGACAATGAGAGCTGCAAACAAAGAACCACACTGAAGCACAGCAGCAATGCGAGGGAAAAAAAAAAAAGAAAAAAAAAAAAAACAGAGGAAGAAATGCCTGAAAGATACATAGCTGGGATTCCTGAACCCCTCAGAGGTATTCGGGCTTAGCCAACAGGCTGGGTTTTTTTTTTTCAAGGCCATTAATTACACAACAGAGATGTATCTGCACCACTCCACCTCTCCACACTCAATAAGGGCCCCACATATGTTCCCTACGATGTATCACCATCTGTGTGCAGTGCCACCACCTGCACTGGGCACCTGGAAAAACAACCTGTTGGAGTGTGACACTTCCCTCTGGCTCTTGTGTCTGATTTTCTGAGGAGAAGTAAAGGGGCACTCCAAGTATGCACCTTTAAAGCATGTCTGAAATACGTGAGCTGAACTGGATGGGAGGGCAGGAGGTGGTGGCAGAGCTGGAAGGCTTCAGGGGGGCAAGGAGAAGATCTAAGGAGCTGTACCAAAGCAAAGTCTGCGCATGGGCAGCGTATGGACTTGCTCAAGAATAATTCCCTGTATTTGCACAGTGTTGTGAAGAGCCAACCTCATCTTCTGGTGCTTGGAAGAACCAGTTGTGCCTGCTGAAGCTCTTATTGGTCCTTTAAGGAGCTTGGACTTCTTCCTCTGTATGACATTCCTGTGAGCTTTCCATGGAAATGTTTTTTTTAAAAAAAGGGGGGATGACGACAGGAAATTGTGACGCGCTTAGCTGTTAATACAGGCACAGACCCACAGACCCATTCTCCTTCTGCTACTGTATTTGTTGAACATTTTTGACATGTATAATCAGACAAAACTTGGAATCTTCCAGGCTCCCTCCGCAAAAACAAAACAAAACAAAACCCCAACAAAACAGAGGAGAGGGGAAGCTTTCTTCCTTATCTACCCTATCCCACCCTTCTCAGAAATCCCTTTTCGGAGCCCACTTTGGCAGTTGGGGATGACCAAGACATGCTTTTCTTTCCACAGATGGTGGGGAGAGAGGAGACACATCCCTCTCTCCCTGGGACGGTCTGACCCTTTGGTGCTCCCAGCCCCCAGCCTCCTGGCTTTGGCCATGCTGCAAACAGTGCCTTGAGTTTTAAAAGATGCTACAGGAATACCAAGTCTGTCCAGTCTGCAGAAATGCAAGTTTGTCCTCCATATAAATAGGAGTGAAAACACCTGTGCTTTTAACTGCTGTCACAAATTCTTCAGGCACAATGCAATAATATACCTCTTTAGAACTTCAGTTTTGCAATGTTCAGCAGCATCCAGATCCTTTGTGTGCATCTGCCAGCAACCCTCGAGTCCAACGAGTGCCCCAAGGTATCAGCAGACCAGCGCAGGATTTGCTCCAAGAGTCCCTTTTCCCCTGAACATGCCAAAAAGATGACCCTGCCCATATAATAACCTAGCAGCAGACACAAGGAGACCTGAGCAGACCCTCTTGGCATCCACTCTTGTTTGCTCCTTGCTGACCACAGGCCCGAGGTGAATTATTTCTCCCACTCCGAGTTGTTTGACTTCAATTTCATGCAGGGACCTTACATATATCACATCCCCTGTCGCCAATGAATCTCTCCTGTTCAAACAGTTCCAGTTGCCCTGAGATCAATATATTTTAGCAGCACACAAGGACACCGTGTTATTGCCAATTTCCTGGGCTGTACAAAACAAAAGGTATCACTTTCTTAAAGCCATTGAAAAATGCTCTGGGCCAACTAAGATTACTTCTCTGCCATTAAATGGTTGCATTTAGGACTCATCCTGATCACTGTCTGTTCTGTCTTGTGATGACATTTTCTGCCAGTCTTCAAGGACAGGAGATGCCAACTCAGGAACCGTTCCCACCCTCCTGTGGTCTAATGTCAGTAGTGTAGTCTGATTTCTCCTAGTTGTCCTCATTGTTGACAAATGAGAATATGAGGTGTCTTACAAATAGGTACGTGCAATTCAAATGCCAAGAAATCCCCTTCCTGCTCATTGGGAAATAAACCAAATGAGCACCAATGGGTGCCTCGGTTGAGCTGGGATTAGGTGACTTTTCCCACCTCTGTCTGCAAGGTCTGGCCTGGCTCCAGCTTTCCTGTTCTTTCCTTCGTCCCTTGAGACCCTTGGCAAGGTGTAGGTGGCCACCCAGATCTGCCATCCAGACCCAGAATGCCACTGGGGGCTTTGCAGATGGGCATGCCCTGGACATCCATGGATTCAGATGGAATCCAGAAGCTTCCTACGATGCTGGGGTGGAAGCTTGTGCTTCTCTCTCCATCTCTGCCTTCTCTGGTGCAGGTCCAGCCATGCCCTCCTCGTCCTCCTGCCACTCAGGCCCTGTTGTCAGGCAATGCCATGGGCTGGAGTTTGGGGTGGAGGCAGCTATTGTTCCAGCTATCTGCAGTGTAATGTTCCTTATGACTGTATTAAATGAAGGGCGGAGGTCACACATCCCCAGTTTAAATTAGGTTTGGGCTGACCTTTAACAATATTACACTCGTGGATCCTCTCATAACTCACGGCATAAACTCCCTGAGGGTTTTACCACCTCCCTCTCTCCTTCCTACTGTAAGGATGCCCGAGGCTTAATGCGCTTCTCTCCTATTTCGCTTTGATTTCTAATCCCATCCCCTTCTCCTCCTTCGCCCCCCTAAATACAGATATATTCACTCCTTTAAAGGTGGGGGAAAGAACCTGTTCCTTTTCTCTTCTGGGCGACAGCTCTTTCTTTTGTGTCTCTTTCTTCCCTTCCCCGCCCCCCTCCTCTTTCTTGACACAATGCACTATTTATTTGCACTGAAGGATAACTAAGAAGCAATTAAAAGATCAAAAGGCACAAGCCCAAGTAGACCCAACTCGGCAACTTGTGGGGTGCATTTTGCTGCTGCCGCCGAAGCTGCACCGAAAGGCTGCCTTGTTTGTCCCCCCAGTCAGAGGGACACCTCTCCTATTGGGTCGCCGCTTCCTCAGAGCGGACTTTTATGATCGCTATTTTTCACCCCCATTGTTTGCTATTGCAGTTGTTTACTGGAAAATCACTTGTTTTTCTCAGGGAGATTAACCCCCTCCAAGCTTTCTTTTGTCTCCTTTCAGGAGGTCCTTGCGCTGGGCTGGGGGAAGGGGAGGGAAGGGAGCCGACTCCTTCAGCTATTAACAGGGGCTTACAGCCCCCTGCCAAGGCTGAGTCCTTCCCTTTGATGGGGTTTTGCTTGCAGTAGGGAGAGGTGCTTGATCTTCCTCAAGGAGATGAATAGAAAGCGAAGATCCGTGGCACGGATGTTCTAAGTTCTGGGCATCTCAGAGAAACTTCTACAGCCAAAGGTGGGCATCAGTGGAGATGCCTCTTTGCAGAGAAGATGCCAGTGGGACTTCTCAAGAGCCCGTTCTCTTTGACAGCCAGATCAATTCTTCTCACTAGGAGCCGAGTTCTATTGCCCACACTGGAGCATGCTGAGGACACAAGTGCTTTCCCAGCATCACACCCCTCTCCTAGGCATGCTGGCTGCTCACCACCCAACACCAGGGAGTCTGCTGAGCACAATGCACAGTGACACAACCCAGAGGACAGCTTGCAGACGAGAAGGATGCTGGGCAGGGGAGGACCTCCAAAGCTCAACAGGAAGGGACCAGTCCTGCTCAAGCCTCACATTTTCCTCGGCATGTTTATGGCAATTCCAGCTGTTCAGAGAGGCGCCGAGTTCTCTATTCTCGAAAGAAGAAGAAGAAAAAAAAAAAAACCAACAAAACTACAAACGTGCACATTTTGTTTTAAAAAAAGAGTTCCCTCAGTACACGTCATTGAGATTCTCGGAGCCCTCACCCCTTCGTGCCACTGCCTACCATGAGCACCACCTGCGATGTGCAGCCCGAGGCGCAATGCTGGCAGCTCTGCCCCTGCCTGCTGTGGGTGGGTGCATGCTTTGCACTGCAACTTGAGCTGAGCATCCCTGCGAGCTGACAGCACCCGTGCTGCGCCTACCCGAGCGAGCGCTCCGGGACTTTGCCGCTGGTGCAAAGCAAGTGGGTTCCCTTGCAGCCCACCTCTGGGGCAGCCACTTCTCAGTGGGGCAGGTTTTTTGGGAGGTGAACTGTGCACAGTGCAGCCCGGTGTGATCACTGTGCAGCTCCGGTGGTGGAGCGGCGGATGCAACGGTGGTGAATTCGGATCACATGCTGCTTCATGGCAAAGCCTGGGAAAAGTCCTTTTGGCTTCAAAGCAATTGCACAAGCTGGCAGTCCAGAGAGCAGACACTAGAGGTGCCGTGGGGGTGCCAAATCCAATTGTACCCACGCAGCATGGGCATCCACGCTGTCCCTGGAGATGTGTGCAGGCAATGTGGGGCTTGCATCTGCCAACACAGGGGTGTGTAACACGGGGCAGGGCGCCGGTGTGAACCTGGGGGGCCGTGCTCCTGCACCCCTGCGTGCCTGCAACTACCATGCAGATGCTGGGAGGCCAGCACAGAGCAGGACGGATGGCACAGCCACCTGTGCCCTGCGCGCAGTCAGAGCGGGACCAAAAAGCAGGGCTGGCACGGCCAGATTCCGCTGCTTCCGATCACCCCACAGTAGTTTCAGTTCCCTGGAGGGCAGGGAGAGACGGCCCAGCACAGCGGGCAGGGGCTGGGGACGGAACTCCCCAGCCGCCCGCCTTCACCTGGGGGGGGAGGCGGAGGATGCGCGGCCCCCAGCCCACCCAGCGGCCGGCAGGGGTGGGCTGCAACCCCCTCCCGGGCGGGGAAAGCCTGCGGCTTGAAACTTCCCGTCGCTCCCCGAGCTGGACTTCGCAGGGTTACGAAGAAGGGAGGGAGAAAGAGGGAGGGATCGCTCTGCAACATTATTGGCTGCGTGGCCGGGCTGGTGCTCGCTGGGGAAGTCAGAGCATGCCCATTGGGGGGGTATAAAAGGGGGGCAGCTAGAGCGCCTTGCCCGTCTCCTCGCTCGTGGGGCAGCCAGCCGGGAGCAGCGGGCAGCAGGCAGCCGGCCCCTCCGCCCCAGCCAGGGGACGCAGTCAGTAAACACCACAACAACCAAAAAGTGAGAGCCACCCAACGGGCAGTCAAGGCAGGAGGAGAGAAAGAGGAGGAAAAAAAAGAAAAGGGGGTTAAACCAGGAGGAAAAAAAAAAAAAAAAAAAGCGAGAGAAAAAAAAAGAAAAAAGGGAAAAAAAAAAAGGAGGGATAAAAAAAGAAGGAAAAGGAGAAAGAAAGAAAAGGAGAAAGAAAGAAAAGGAGAAAGAAAAGGAAAGCGCTCGCCTGCTCTCTAGAATAACAAAATACCTGATCGTAACAAAATAACATCCTCCAGACCAAATCAAGCAGGGACTTGACATACCAAAAGGCAAAGCGAGGAGAGCGAGCCAGGGCGCGGGGAAGGCGAGCCAGAGCCGCGATCGCTGCCAGGGCCGGACAGCAGCATGGCAAGCGCCGGGGCACACACGGATGAGCGCTGCCGGCAGCCTGCCTTCCTCCCCGGCCCGCCGCCGACAGAAGTTGAGAGCGGCAGCGGCAGCGCCAAGGTAAGCGCCGCGCCGAGCCGTGCCGAGCCGCGCCGGGCAGCGCCGCGCCGAACCGGGCAGCGCCGCGCGGTGCCGGTGCCGCGATGCCGGTGCCGTGCCATGCCGAGCCGATCCGAGCCGCGCCGGCTCCGCCGTCCCCACGCGTGTCGCTAGAGGGACCCCGAGAGCCGGCCCGCGCCGCGCTGCCCGCCGCCGACTCGCGAGCCGCGCCGCGGGGGTGCGGGGCGGCCCCGGGGGTGCCCCTGCCCGCGTCCTCCCCGACGCTTCGGTTGTTTTGGACGCGGGTCCGCGGACGCCGCGCACCTGGCGGGGGGACGATGGCGGCGGGAGCGCTGCGCGTCCTTTGCGCGCCCCTTTGCGCGCGGGGGGCGGCGCGGGGCGGTCCCGCGTGGGGGGCGGCCGGCAGCAGCGCGCGTGTGCGGGCAGCCGCGATCGTGCGTGGGCCGGGCTGGCCGCGGGGCCGGGGCTATGCGAGGTCGCGGCGCTGCGCGGCCCCCCGGCGCTGCGCGGCGCGATTTTGGAAGCGGGGAGACGGGGCGGCGCGGCGCGGGGAAGGGACGGGCCGTTCCGCGGCTCCGAGAGCGGGGGGGATCGTTAAACTCTTCCGAAAAACAGCGCGGCGCGTTCGGTCTCGGAGGGATAAAAATACGGAGAGGAAAAACAAGAGAGCGAAGCCAAAATGGAGTGAGAGTTAATGGTTGGCATGGAGCCCTCGACTTTGTGTGATTTTTTTATTATTATTTTTTTTTCTTTCCTCCCAATTGCTTTTCCCTACAGTAATTGTTTTAAGAGAGCAACTTGGAAGGGTTTTAGCACTCCGCTGAGCAGCGGGGAATTGGGGCACATGAGGAAACAGAGATTCCGCACAACCGTAGCAGCAGATGTGGCCACGGTGTGCTGTGACAGTCAGGTCGGGGCTGGCACCTGGAGAGCAGCGCTGCCTTCCGCCCTCCCATGGGAAACCCGCAATCTCTCCCTGATGCTGGGCTGAGCTTGGGAGGCCCAGGCCTGGCTTTCTTTGTTTTTATTTGTTGTCAGGTTGCGTGTGCGGGTGTGCGTGTGCGGTTTCTTCTTTCGCTCCGCAGGGCTCAGCGTGTTGGGTTGGTTCCTCCTCCTCCTGGCGTGATTTACAGCAGAGCTGAGGAGCCTGGGTCATGGGTTTTGTAGGGGTGACTTTGTGCTAAGGACATCTGGAGGAATAAAACTGAGTGACACTTCTGATTTGAGCTCTGCTGAACTGTTTTGGACCCAACTTGACAATTTCGGTGGGGGTGAATGGGTCAGAGCTGTAAATCTCGCTTGGCGGTGTCGACACCCACACAAGTTCACTCAGCCTTTCAAAGGGGCTATCCCGGCTCCTGTGAAAATTCATTAAGGGATAAAAGATTTGACACCGTGGGTCCCTCCCACCGCCGCATGAAATTGGAGAGCCCGAAGGCGGCTGCGTGTGTGTCCCGGGGCCCTTTCTGACAGGTGATCCTTTTTGCAGCCTGCCCGCGGGGCTGCCGCTTTGACCGAGAGGCTCGGAGGTGTCGGTGCGTGGCTTTCCATTGATTTCTATAGGCTTTGGAGCTGGCCTTGCAAGGAAAAGCACTTCTGTACATCTTTTCTTGTTTTAAATAAAGCAAACGCAGCAGGTGAGGTCTTATTTTTAGAGGGACCGAGGCGCTGGTGCGGATCCAGAATCGCATACGAGCGCTGGAAGTGGCCCACCCTGTCCCGCCCATGTCCTGGGGCTGACCTCCCGCTCCTCTCCAGCTTGGCTCTGCTTTTTGAGGCTGCTGGGGCTGTCGGGGCAGGGAGATGGAGAATGAGGGGATCGGGAGGGATGGGGGAAGAAATCCGTGTGGGGGCCACATTGTGACTCCGAAAGGGTTAAGCTGCCTGTGCCAAGACATAAAGCAAGTTCAACGTGTTGTGGGAATATCAGTTGCCAGTAAACTCCAGTCACCACAATTTCTGATTTAACAGCTTAACTTGCTGTTAACTTTCCCTGATACGCTCCAGGTTTTTGACGTGGAGGCAGAAAGGAGAGAGGAACAATAAAGAAAGAAGTTAAGTGAGGCTACTAAAACGGACTTAAATCCCTTCCCTGGGTCCTGCCAGCTGTCTATAGAAGAGTTAAGCAAGATTGCATTTCCTTTTTTTCATGCCGTAAATCAAACGTTTCTGGGCCGCCTACCAAAATTTGTGCAATACTCCCCAGTGGGGTGAGTAAATGGTACTGAATACCCCATTCACCTTTTGGAGCCTGGTTTTTCCGCAGCTCTGGCAGTGCTGGCTATGGGGCGCAGGCATGGAAAGGTGACCCCTGGCACGGGGCTGCTGATGGGGACAAGTCGTGAAGACAAAAAAGCAAGGGCTAAAAATAGAGGCGGCATTGCCAACCTCAGCCATATAAGTGTCATACGAGCCAGGTGCCAAGAATGGTGAGTTGTGTGGGTTTTTTTTATTTTTTCAATCCCAGTGATTAGAGCTGAGCAGCAGAACCCTTCAGCTTGGGTGAGTTTTATTTGCCTCAGCGGTCAAAAGTTTTGCCTCCTTCGAGCTGGGTTTATACCCTTTCTTTTTTAGAAAGAAGCTATTCCAGGCTGGAACCTCCAGGATAAGGATTTGGGAAACACCAGGTACAACGTGGCTGAGGCAGCAAGAGGGATGTGGGATGCTCCAGAACGAGGCACAGCACACAGGCTCCTCTCCCTTGGGTACCATGGGCAGCTCCTCCACCCCAGCTGCTTTCTGGCTGCCAAGGCACCTTTCTCTCTGTGCTGGCCTTTGCTTTTTGGCTCTTGAGTGCATCACCATGCCCATAGGCAGAGCTGGGGGCCCTGGTGTGACGTGGTGATAGTAGGTGTGCCCCCACTTCCTGCCCTCAGAGAGCTGTGCCCCAATCCAGGTCAGTGCCCTGCTCCCTGAGGGACGTCTGCACACTGCATCACATCCCCTCTCCACTCTCAGCAGCAATATGCTCCATCTCATATCTGTAGGCAAAACCTTATGGCCCCGTGCACACATTTCAGTATGCAAGGGATGCCATGTCTCCAGCTGCATGCTGGGATAGAGATGCTGTGACTGCAGGCATTGCTTCTTGCACAAGCATTGGGCATTTTCTACAGTAGAAAGATGTCCAATCTGCCCGCTTTTTTGGAAGGGCAGTGGAGGATGTGATGCAAAAAGTTGCTTTTTCCCCCTCCCTGCAGGCACCATTGGGTTTGAACTGAAAAGTTTTTTGCCATTTTAGATGCTCCACAAAGAGCAAGATTTTTTTATTTTTTATTTTTGCTGTCCAAATCCAAATTTTGCAGACTGGGCCATCTGTCAGTTCCCTCCTACGTTGTTCTGTTCATATTAAATTGTAATGAAGGCCAGACTGAAGAAGGAATTAGGTCAGACAGGAGGTTCAGTATCCATTTTTTGGGAGATGTTGCCCAAGAGAGAGGCACCATGGTTAGGTTGGCTCAGCACAAGCCTGAATGTGACAAACGCCTGAGCCTTCCTCTTGAGATTTGGCAACTGCGCCTTTTGAGCATACTGTGGCCTCTTGGTTTCTGACTCCCCGGCAGCTGGACCACAATCATCTCTCCAGCTGATCGTGCAGCAAATCCTCAGCAAATCCTTCAGGCCGTCTCAGGCCAGAGGGCAGCTCTGCTGCAGACCTGCTTCGTGCTCACTCTCATCACACCAGTGCTGCTCCAAGGGGACCCTCTCCATAGCTGTGCCACTACCAGTGTGACCTGTCTGTCGCAGGGCTGCAGAGAGATGCTCAGGTTTCCCCAAACACAAAGAGCACTGTGCAGCGTGGGCGCATCACTGCATGCCCATGGCAGTTTCCTGGTCCCATATTTGCCACTGTGGACAAAGGGAGAAGCAGGAGCCTCCTTGTTTGCTATCCTGGTTGAAACTTTGTGCGGCAATGCATGACCTCCCTCTGTGTACTTACTAAGGGATGGCAGTCAATACAACTGATTCAACTGCATTTTGCAATAATGAAACTTGGATGGATGTAGCATCTCTTCTAGTGTTGTGGGGACCAACACCAACATCACATCGTCTCTGTTACCCATTGCACAAGAGAGCCTTTGCAGTAAATATGAAGGCTCAAATGGCTTTGACTCCTGATGCTGGACAGAGCTTAAGCCACAGCCATGGAAGATGTATGCACATGCAAGGCTCAGAGGGCTTCATACTCCTGCCCCAAGGGGGCTGTGGAGGCACAGCACTGAGTACCCAGTAGTTGAATTGAGAAGGAAGGGCTTTTGTCAGGTCTCCTTCAGTATGGTGTCAGCACTGGGACCATTGCTATCCTCATGGCTTCTTCCCACATAGATAGCAAGAGGGAGACTTCTTGGTTGGTATTTAAGGCTTGGGCAACCAGTAACAGCTGGAGGCAGGCAAGGCGTGCACCTGCAGCACAAGTTTTGCAGTAGTTGTTGTTTTGCAAAGGAGCAGAACATATCAGGTCTCCCTGGCATCAGATATCACCCTGCTGACAAAAGACTGAGCTTGGGGGTGTTGAGGCCAAAGCAGTCCTGTTGCAGATGATGCACCCCAATCGATCCTCACCATAGCAGGGGCATTGATGGAGTAGGGGAGGAGATGAGGTGCTGGAGGCACATGCTCACTGTGACTAGCTGGGGGGCAGAAAGCAGTTTAGTCATCCTGATATCCCACTTGGGCATCGCGTGCACGTGAAAATCAAGGGGAAAAAAAAAGAGAAAGAAAAAAAGAACAAAAACAGCATGGGATAATCACAGGCTTTTTGGGAGGGGATTGCGCTGCTGATGCTGCCACGACTAAAGCAGTGCAGGTGGTGCTGTGATGACCAACTCCACTATTTTGGAGAGCTAATGGCTTGGGACCATGGCTTCTTTCTGACACTACTGGAGCTCTGTGCACATAATGGTTGGTGGCAAGGGTGGCTTTATTGCTGGTGGGGCCACAGCAGGGCCCTGGGAGAGGTGGGCTAATTTCCTGGCTGTGCTGCAGACTTCCCCTGTGACCTTGGGTGAGTCATTTAATCTATCCCGGGCTTCAGCTCCATCTCTGAGCATCCCGTGGGGGTGAGGTAATATTCATTAACTGATATTATTCTCGAGTTGCTCCGATGCTATGGTGATGAAAATGGGAGGTGAAACCCAGTGCCTTGGCTGAGCATCAGCAGCGAGAGGGGATGCTCTGCTTGAGTTTTAGCAGCCAGTATGGACGAATGCAGTTTTGACACAATTCCCCTCTTAATTTTTTGCTGTCCTCTTGGCCACCATGGATATTTGGCTGCATTAATGCAGTGATGCTCATCACTGAGGGACAGAATGTGGATATTGCATCATGCAGTGCTGTGGTGGCATCGTCATGCTGATACCCCCCATGAACCACTCTGCTTCTATGGTGTGTCTTTCTGGTTCTAGTCCTCACCAGCAAACATAGCTTGTGCAATCAGCCCCTTGATTGCCTGAGCAGTGTCTTCTGGGTGCACAGGGAGAAGGCTACTATTCTCCCAGTAAAAGCCAGCTTTCTCCAAACAACAGGCAGAAAGTTCATTCATTTTGGCTTTGGGGAAGCACACGCTCAGGTAGGACATGGCAGTCTTCCATCTAACACCCTGCTTCTTTCCCCAGGTGCAGAGGATGTGTGCAGCCAGGCAGATGCTGCTGCTACTGCTGGCCTTCCTGGCCTATGCATTGGATTCAGCTGCGGCGTATGGCACGGCAGAGACCCTCTGTGGTGGGGAGCTGGTGGACACGCTGCAGTTTGTCTGCGGGGACAGGGGCTTCTACTTCAGTAAGTTCTACTTGCTTACATGATGCTCAGCGCCCGCCTCGTGCTATGCCAAGATGATGCAGATGGAGCTGGGTTGGGATGGGAAGGATGGGTTCTCCACCCCAGTGCTCTTTAAGGCAGTGTTGTGCATGGTGAGAAGAGGAGCAAGATGAGTGATGAGCCAAGGGAGGGTCCAATGGGGAAGCTGGGTCCTATGTTCCATGCTCAGATGTGGCTGGGCAGTGCTGATAAGTAGTTCATTCGCTGTTGATGTGGATAAGTCTTCAAAATAATGAGGATTTCTGCTGAGCTGGGATTCCAGCTTGTTTTTAAACCCAGATAGGCTCGCTTGGATATAACCACAGGTTCTGAGCCCTCCTAGGTGGCCTCCTGGCTACTTGCTAATGACACCAATGTCTGACCTTCTAAACAGCATAGCCAGTGCCAAAAACCGCAGTGTCGCTGTTGTCCACAGAGGTCAGGGATCTGCAGAGGTGTTGTATGGAACATGTTTTCCTTGAGTGTTTTTGAGATTTGGACCATACGTGCAAAAACACAAGAGCTCAACTAGTAGATGAGGAGGAGTAAGGTGATGGATGTTCGGTAATACATGAGCAGATGAGAGTGCTTTAGGTGTGATGCCTTCTGGTGGTATAGTATTCTCCTTGTACAGGAGAGGCAAGAACCTGTGTCCTGCAACCCACTGCTGACTGAACTCTATAATATACTACAGGAAGTATGCAAGGCATAGCAGTAGGGAAAACAATGCAGGTAGCGCAGCTGCACCTAGCATCCTTGCCTCTGCTTTGGAGAAACTTACATTACAGTGATACACTCTTGAGTAATGTATTGAGCTATTTTTTTTTTTTATATAGCAGTCCCAAGAGCCATCCTCCCTCTATTCCCAATCTAGCATTTACAGGGAGTGAGCTGCTGCAAGCTTTGGAGAAGACCCTTGCAATGCAGTGCAATGGAAAGTGCAGCAATAACAGCAGAATAGCAAGGTCTCAGGCTACAGCAAGTGAGAACTTGCTCAAATGTAACAACCATGGGCACTGAAATAAAAGAAAGAATCTGCTTACCTTCATAGGGCCTCAGGCAGACAGGGATCTTCAGCAAGATCCCCTTCCTGCACTCCAACCCTTAAATGAGGTCTGGGATTAGGGTGCATTGTGTGCACCTGAGCTCCCCTGGATTACCCCTGCCTTCCCACCAGGTGCTTAATCACTGGTTCAAGGCATGACTTTGCATTTCCACTACAACCCTATACCCAGCCAGGCTGGGCTGCAGTTGGCTGAGAGTTACTCCATCCATAGACTGTGGAGGGTGTGCAGGGTGTAGGGGTTAGGCTGCATGGTCCAGCTACCAGCAGGCTTCAGCCTGCGTTACTTCACAAGTGTGGTGGCATTGCAGGTGGCTTTCCTTCTAGCCAGGCCCTGCGGGTGATGGCTTTGTTCTGGTGATGTAATGTTTTTGGGAGCACTGTTCCTTTCTCTCTGAGCCCAGCTAGGGGTTTCCACCATAACTGCCCTTCTCTTCTCATCTCCCCCTTTTCTCCTACCACTGAGCCACACTGGGGTGAGGGGACTGGGTTTTGCCTTCCATATCTGTGGCAAGCACCCATCCCAGTCTCACACCTCTTTCTCTCTCTGAAGAGGAGCATCCACCTCCCTTCGCTTGCTTCTCTTCTTTCCTCCCCCTCTCTGGGGATGAAAGGGAATGGGGCTTTTGTTTTACAGGCAAACTGACCTCCTTTCACCTCGAATAACCCATCCTCTCAGTCCAAAATAAAAACACTTTTGAAGGCAGAAATGTAGCTTTGTGCCAAGTGACCAGTCTGGTGCTCACAAGGGGATTCTTGCTCTTCTTTTTCCACCTGTCTCCTTCCTTCTTGTTGAATGTTTCTGGAGAGTTCAACCACTGAGGGATGAAGGAAAACCTATCAGTCCCATATTTCCATCTCTTCAGCAACCTGTTGAGGTTGCAGTGAATGTACATTTGTCACTGGTTCTATTCAATGAAAGTCTTGGTCATCCCCAGTTCCCCTCTTTCTTCCCTCTAGCTCCATCAGTTGTTCCAGTGAAGGCATTAGTTCTTCTGCCCATATTAATCTTCACTCTTGACTTCTGGTGGCAAATGTTATTTCCACTGCACAGACTCTTATCTCTGGGGGTCCCTTTCAACCCCTACAATTCTATGATTCTGTAGGGCATGTTTATGTTTCACAGTCCTGGTTTATGTCTTTAACACTGAGGCTGGGATTGTCCTGACCAATTGTCCATCTGCTACTGGGATGACAACTGCAACCTGAGGACAAACCTGTGCCAGCAGTGTGTTTCATACCTGAGGTAGATGACTTTGGTGGCCTTGTCTCATAAGTACAGGTGGCTCTGCATGCTGGAATGGGCTGCCTGGTAATCCTGAGAAAAAATGGAAATGGCATGAAAATCTGCCACTGGTTTTCTGCTGCTGCAGTAATTTAAGCTAAGGTGTAGCTTCCCTATTCCAAGATGCAGTAGTTTGCATCTGGATGCAGTGTGTCTGCAGTGTTTCACACCCCTGGTATTCCAGGGTGGGGAAATACACAGTGCAGACTGAGGAGGGTGCCCCCTGATGATGGAGATGCCTGTCCGTCCATTGGCACAGAGCATGAACCCAGCTACCAGGTTCCCTTGGAAATACCATGAGAGCTGTTGCTTGGGGCTCGGGATGTTGAAGCTGCCTACAAAATCCTATTATGGGGGCGTTTCAGCACCACTGGCATCCCTCTGTAGGGCTTTTACTACTTAGGCCTCCTTTAAGTCTTGAGGCAGCTGTTTTACATGACTTGTTTGTGAAAGAGACAACAATTTGCATGGCACACCCTTGGGGATGAGTGCTGCTGGTCCCACGGCAAGCCCTTGCCACATCCCGGGTTGCACCTGAGACCCGCAGCAGTGATGCCACCAAGCACTGGGGCTGCAAAAGAACAGCTCCAAGGAGGCTGAAGCCCCAGCTGCAGGCACTGCATTGCTCTCCCTTTTCTGCAGCAATCTCCATGGATGACTCAAGGCTTGCAGGTGCCGGCAAGGTGATGCTGTCCTATGGCACGGCCGTGGGGATGGATGCTGAGCATGGAAAAAAAGAAATAGGAAAAAAAAAAAAAAGGGCAAGAGGAAGTCCCAGCGGCAAATTTGTTGTCATGCACCATCGGCAGGGAAGGGAGAAGGGGCTGCGGGGGGAGAGGCGTCCGACTTCTCTGTAAACAACAGCTCCTGTTTCCTCCTTTCCAACAGCTGATAAGAATTTAGCTCTTTGCGGCCGCTTGTGCTGACGGGGCACATTCTTGCGTGCCGCCGCTCCTGCGAATAATACTAGGAAAAAGCAGGGGGGAAAGCGCAGTGCCGGGGCTAGGGGAGGGACAGGCTGGGGGCACTGGGACGGGGACGGCACTGCACAAAGGCCCCCTTGTTGCTCCCGACATTCCTGCGCCGGGGGTGTGGGGACTGTTTGCACCCAAAGTCCCCTTCCACTCGGCTTGCCGCCTGACGGACCGGAGGAGAGGGGAGCCGAAGGTGGGGACATGCCTCGGTGCCGCAATCCAGGGAAGGGACCCTCCCATCCCTCTGGGTGCCCCCACCCCTGGGGTGTCCCAGGAGCACTGCTGGGATGCTCAGCAAGTCCCATCAGGATGCTTGACCACCACTATTGGAGTGCTCACCAGTTCCCACTAGGATGCTCAGTGCATCCATCAGGACAGTGTGATGCCAAAGGGCACCAGCAGGCAGAGGTTTTTGGTGGAGCACAGTTTTTCAAGGAACACATCTGCTTCCTAAGCCCCCTGGGAAGGCCAGGAGGAAGCACGATGCCTTAGGGGAAGGCAGTAATTGCAGAAATGGGAAGTGGATGGGGAGCGGAGGAGGAGAAATGCTTCACCCCCTGCTTTACCATGTTCTGGCTTTGGCAGTGATGTTCAAGTGAGATGCTGCTGGTGGATGAAAGCCAAGGAATTCAACCTTTAGTCTGTGCGTAAATTGTGCTACGGAACAAAACCCTTTCCCCAATCCAGGTCAGCAGCAATATCACTGTTAACTAGAAATGTCCTGGCATCTTTTCCCCTGGGTTATTATCTCCAGGTGCTTTCTGATGCTAAATCCCTGTTTGTTATGTTTGCCTGTTTTTTTCCTCTGCAGCAGTGTTCCCATAGAGGATGGGGTTGGCATTTGGCTCGATGGGTATGGACTATTATGTAATGGGAGATGTGCCCCCCCAGGCCCTTGCAGGGATGCTGGCAGCAGTGCCAGCAAGGGGAATGGCATGTAGGGACTTTATGCAACAGAGCAAAGGCAATGCTGGAGGGCAAGCGACATGCACATGGTGGGCAAAACAAGGGGTGCTGATAGCCCAGGGCTGGTTCACCCAAACATTGCCCTTGATGTCGGGTGGTTGCATCTGTTTTGATGCATATCTATCATACACATACAGCATATATAGAATCATAGAATTGTTTGAGTTTGAAGGGACCCTTAAGAGTCATCTAGTCCAGCTCCCCTGCAGTGATATCTACTGTGGGCGTACATATGTGAAGAATACATGCACATGACCTCAGGTTGTCTCACCTTCCCCCCTCTCTGCTAGCCATTGCCACCCTGATTGCCTGCCTTGGAATCACTTGTATGGCAATGGACACTCAGCTCACCCAACTGCATTGCAAGGGAGGGCCCAACCCAGTATGCTTGCTGGCAATGAGCATTTTAAGGATAGAAGAATAAGCTCCCAGCATTGCTCCTATCACCAAGCCTTTGCTGAGATGGAACCATCCTTTTCACTTTGCGATGTAGCTGGCTAAAAGTTGCATCTGAAAGTTTTCCGGAGAAGTAAAAATAAAGACTTTAAAAAAAAAATGGAAAAAGGAGAGGTAATTGCCAAAATAAGAAGTGGAATGGGGAAGAATGTGGAAAATCAAGCATTTAAACGACTGCCAAGGGTGGGCTGCACGGTATGAGTCAGTTGTTTCATCGCAATGCACCCGATGCTGTGTTTGCTCTCGTGACCTCAGTGCACGGTGGTGATGCTCCAGAGCAGAGCAGAGGGCTCACTGCAAATGGAGTGAGGGCTGAGTTTGACAGATAGCAGGTGCTGTGCTGCCCGGGGCTTTGCTTTTGCAAAATGTGTTGAAGGAAGGTCACGGTGTGTTTTGCATGCTGGTGTTATACACATAAAGCTGCACTGTACATGTGTGCCTGCATCGCAGACACGGGGCTGCATTGCATGCACCAGGCTGCATTGCACATGCAGAAAATGTTTTGGCTTTGCATCTTGTCCTGGGGCACTTTGGGTGGCCATCCAGGTGGAGTTCCCCATGAGGAAATCAGTCAACACCTTGCAAGCCAAAGCTTTAAAATCTTGAGTGCCTTCATCTGGAGCACATGGTGGGATCATGGGTTGTACACAGGGCCAAAGCAGCATTCCCTCAGCTGGGCTGTGGTACTGGGTCTCTTTTGCAGCCCCGCTGATCCTGGCCTCTACTCCAGTGTAGGCACTGGTCCCCTCCACTTCAGCTCCTTGCCTTGGCCCTGTGTATGAAAGCCCAGAGAAAACCATTTAGTTTGGGACCATTATACATTTTGGAAGTCGCTTTTCCCAAGAACATTTGTTTTGCCCCCAAAATCCAAATTTACCCATTGATTTTCTTTCAAGAGGGGAAGGAACAAAATGAAGCTGATCTGAGCCAGCCTTCTGGAGTGTTTTCTCTGTACTTAAATACTGACATGAGATGTGCTTCATTGTTGCTGTACTGGACACTGGTTTTTGCATCCTTCTGCAGGAAGAAACGGGAGAGGAACCCTTATTAAAAGATTAAGTTTAATAGCTATTCTTGGCATGCCGTCACGGGCCTGTATTCTTTCTGCAGCTGTCTACGAGCTGTCTCATCTGGTAAAATTTAGCCGTGTTGGTTCGCTTCACCTGCCCAAGCGTCAACACGGCAGAGGAAGGTTGGCAGCCTCAGCTCCGCGCTGCTTCTTTCTAATAAAACTCTCTTGCCAGGATCAACATCGCAGACATTTGTGGTAATCGGTGCGGCGTCTGCATCCGGACTGCTGTCCGCGCTGGGCTTGCTAAGGAGCAATAGGAAGGGAATAAATTACAGCAATAGAAAGTGCCTTCAATTAGTGTTGTGCGCACACCGGGAGCCCTGTCAGTATTGAGAGTGTTTGTCTAGGAAGGCCATCATGGGAAACTCAGGCTTTTTGTGGGCATATGTCAAAGAAGATGAGTGTTTTGGGAGAAGTGCTGCTGGTTTTGAAATACAGTGATCATGAGGCTGTGGAGGTGCCAGCTTGGGACCCTGCAGTCTATGGTAACTGCAGGAGAGATGCCGTCAAGGCAACAGGCAACAGGTGAAAGGTGACGAAGCTATGGTCTACACTGATGGCTAACGCTCAGGCCTTTACTCCTGCAG
Source organism: Tympanuchus pallidicinctus (assembly GCF_026119805.1). Taxonomy (NCBI): domain Eukaryota; kingdom Metazoa; phylum Chordata; class Aves; order Galliformes; family Phasianidae; genus Tympanuchus; species Tympanuchus pallidicinctus. The sequence goes on from NW_026294747.1 coordinate 13,125,571, forward strand.
GTAGACCAGTGGGACGAAATAACAGGAGGATCAACCGTGGTATCGTGGAGGAGTGCTGCTTTCGGAGCTGCGACCTGGCTCTGCTGGAAACCTACTGTGCCAAGTCCGTCAAGTCAGAGCGTGACCTCTCCGCCACCTCCCTTGCGGGCCTCCCAGCCCTCAACAAGGTAAGGCTGCACTCGGGCTGCTAGCTCCCTGAAGCAAGAAAGAGGAGAAAAGGGAGGCCATCAGTAGGGGAGGACTGCTCCTGGCTCTACGAGCTGCTGCTTCTGCAGCCAAGGCAGCATGCAAAGCCTTGAAGTGTTTATAGCTGTTGAGGAGTCAAAGAAATTGCAGAAAACAAACTTCTAACCATTGACTCATAGAACGGTTTGGGTTGGAAGAACCCCCTAGTGATTATCTAGTCCATCCCTGCCATGGGCAGGGACACATCCCACTCTTAGATCAGATTGCCCAAAGGCCCATCCAGTCTGGTCTCAAATGCCTTCAGAGAGTGGGCACCCACAGCTCTTCTGGACAGCCTTTCCCAACATCTTGCCACCTTGTTGTGGAAAACTTCCTCCTTATATGCAGTTTCCTTCAGCTTAAAATCATTGCCCCTTGGCATATTCCGACAGGTCCCAATAAAAAGTTTCTCTCCAGCTGCAGCAAGGTCTCCCTGGGACCTTTTCCAGGCTCAACAACCCCAACTCTCCCCACCTTTCCTCATGGGAGAAGTGTTCCAGCTTGCTAATAATTCTTGTGGCCCTCCTCTGTCCACATCCTCCTTGTGCTGGGGACCCAATAGAACCTGTAACACGGGCGACCATGGGTAGAGGTTGCCCCAGGGAAGGTAACCCACCTTGTGTTGACACTGCGTTGTTCTCCCTTCCCCAGGAGAGCTTCCAGAAGCCATCTCACGCCAAGTACTCCAAGTACAACGTGTGGCAGAAGAAGAGCTCGCAGCGGCTGCAGCGGGAGGTGCCTGGCATCCTGCGTGCCCGCCGGTACCGGTGGCAGGCAGAGGGGCTGCAAGCAGCTGAGGAAGCCAGGGCGATGCATCGTCCCCTCATCTCCTTGCCCAGCCAGCGGCCTCCGGCACCGCGGGCATCCCCTGAAGCGACCGGCCCCCAGGAATGAACTGTGACCGGCCGGCTGGATTTGCGATCTCCCGGGGAGAGACTGGCGAGACTCGGCCCCCCCTGAGCCCCTCCGTCCCCAAGCCGAGGAGCGGGGCGGCAGGCACCATCACGCCGCTCCGGCCCCAACCAAACAACTGACACAAGCAAGGAGGGGATGGCAGCGGCCGTGTGCAGCGTCCTCCTTTTGGGGTGGGGGGGAGGGTTGTTTCGTTTCCCAGGCCTGTTTCGTTTCCCTCGCGCACCCAGTATTTTTCAAGCCTTGTACTTACGAAGGGACAGTTGGGCACTTGAACTTTTTGCTGCCGGGCGCTGTGTGACATCCCCAGTGCCAACACTAGAAGACAAAAGAACGAGCAAGAGGGAAAAAGGATATGAAGTTAACTTTTCTTTTAAATTTTATTTTATTTTTCTCAAGAAGAAAAGTCCATTCCATGTCTTTCTTGACAATAAAGTGAAAAGCAAAAACAAATGGGGAGAGATGTTGAGGGATGTAACTTTTTTGCCTCATTCCCATCCAATTTTTTTTTTTCTTTCTTTTTTTGTTGGTAACTTTTCTTATTTTTATAACTTTTTTTTGCACCTTTAAAAAGAAAATGTAACTGAGACGAAGTTCCGAGGAGTCCCATCTGCATTTTTTGTGTGTGTGCTTAATTACAAGATTCCAAATCGACTTGCACCTTTTTGAAACCATCGCTGACGGGAGAAAGAGAGGAAGAGGAGAGAGAGAAAGAGAGAGAAGAAAAAGGAAAGGGGAAAAAAAAAAAAAAAAAAGTGAGCTGATGCTCACTTTAAATGGAGGAGGCGTCTGCATTGCACATTTGCCACGGATTTAGTTGATTTATATATATAATATATTATATAACTTTTTTGGCAAAAAAGCACTATTTTTATGGGACATTTTGTGTAGTATCTGAAGAGGGATTGTAATGTTTAAAATGTGTTATGGTGCTAAAGTAAGTTGGAAGGGAAAAAACCCAGAAATAGCAAGGGAGGGTGGGGAGGGAAGAACAAGATAGCGAATACTGAACTTGAAATTTTAGCTTTTCGTTTTAGGAAAAGTGTGATAAATGTGTTTCTTTTCTCTTCTGAAATATAGCTTGGTCATGACCATATGAGCTAGTTGGCTGTCACTCATGTACACAGATGCACGCACACACAGAAATACATCTACACGCGTTCTTTTTTTTTTTTCTTTCTTTTTTTTTTTTTTTTAAGAAAAAAACAACGATTTAGACTAAAAGGGAACTGTTCTAGATACAAACTATTCTGAATGGTGAAGGTATTGCCGGTTACAACTCCAGGCCCTGCTTCTGTGTGGATCCTGGTGAAGATCAGCTTCTCCATCCTCTCAACCCTGACGGCTTGCTTGCTGTGCGGAAATGCCAGCCCCGTGTCCCTCTGTCTCCTTTTCCTTCTCTTGCCCCTTGCGTTCTTCTTGCAGAACCACCTGCCCTCCTCCCCTTGCCCCATGCCCAAGGCTGTGGAAGATGGCCCTTGGGAATGATGGGGACCCTCCCCACATGGGGCAAGCGTCCCCCCCGGCGTAGTGGCCTCCACCAATGCGATGGCCTCAGTCAGCATGGTGACCTTCATCAGCATGGTGGCCTCAACCAATGTGATGGCCGTGGTCAGCATGATGGGCGGTCTCCGTCAACATAGTGGCTTCCATCAGCATGCTTTCCTCCATCGCTGTGTTGGCCTCAGTCAGGATGATGGATGACCTCCATCAGCATGGACAGCCACCATCAACGTGGATGGTCTCCATCAACATGGATGGCTTCTGTCATCGCGGTGGCCTTTGTCAACCTGGTGACCTCCATCAGTGTGGTGGCCTCTTTCTGCCTGATGGCTGGGTTAGGTTCCCAGGCAGGGAAAAGGCAAGTCTCTCACTTGAGACTCGGGACTCAATGAGCAGATGGGTTGGAGAGGTGGGCAGAGGGCTGTAAAATAGGTTGGTTTTTAAAATAATATATATTATCTGTCTAGGAACCATAAAAAGGGGGGAATCAATTACATCTCCCTATGATATACTCTCACTTGCTAATAAAACGGGGACACTCTGTTAACCAGTTCTGTACTTGCTTTGTCTTATATATCCATACATTTAAAACAAACAAAAAAAAAAGACTACTTGAATTGTATTCTATTTCGTGGTTTTGAGGGGAGGGCTAGGGGAGTCTCAAGAGAGGGAGGATTTTAATGTATAATCATTTTGTTTGTTATTACCTTGCAATGTTGAGCCATGAAGCCTTTGTTTAAAAAAGAAATGGCACTGCAATACACAACAAAGAAAATCCTTTATTTATTTTATTAAATATATATGGAAAAGAATGAAAATTGGTCCAAATTAAAGGGGGGGAGAGGGGAAAGGGAAGAGGGTGGGGTGGGAAGGCAGAACAAAAACAGCAATTGAAAATAATTGATTTTTTTTTTTTTTCTTCCTTTCCATGTGTCTTTTTTTAAAAGAAACCTAGTTTTTATTTTTTAAAAAGAGAAGTAAAAGCTTTCCTGGATGCTTTGTACCAAAAAAAAGAAAAATGAAAAAAAAAAAAAAAAAAAAAAAAAAAAGAAAACCTGTTAAGCAAATAAATATCCATCCAGAATACAAAAGCCTGACTTTTTCTTCTAGTTTTGGTTTATTTTTATTCTTGGGGTTGGAGTTGGGTGGGAGAAGGCCACACCAAACAAGAGACCTTAATCTCAAGTCCTTTCCAATTCACTGCTGGTCTCATTGCAGGTAGAAAGTTTGGGTCTGTTCCTGTCCCTGCCCCACCACCTCTCATTGACCTTTGTAGTTTTGTTTGCAGGAACGGGTGTCCTTTTGTGGGCTGAGGACTGATTTAATTGTAGCTTTTGGTAGTTGCTGCTGGAAGTTTTGTTTGGCATGTTTGTTTGTTTGTTACCTTTCTGCTTTTTTTTTTTTCCCTCTTGCATAAATTGATAAATCGTGGTCATGGGGGACATTCAGAGATGACTTAAAAACAGGTGAAACTTCAGCCACATCTCTTGCCTGCTTCCACAGCAAGCAAACAACTGGGGCTGGGAGCTCAATAAGGATGCCAATGCCATTTCCAAACACTGTGTCGATGCTGCTGGAAGTGTCCTCAGATTTGGGCAAAGCACAAAAAAATCCCCTCTGTTTTGCAAAATAAAATATATAGGGACTTTGGCACTTGCAATGCACTGAGCTCTCTTACTTCCTGGGATACCAACAACCTTGACAACTTTGCATCCTGGTGCTTGTGGTGCTTGCGTCACTGGAACAAATACACAGAAACAGGTTGAGGTTTGGCTAGTGAGGCCAGGGATACTGGCAAAGAGTGGGAGTACATCTGCCGCTGCACATCAGAAAGTAGCTCTTTTCCATCTCAACTGACATAGGGCCAAAGCAGAGTGATAAATCTGGGGTCATTTTTTGGAAAACTGGGAAATTGTTTAAATTGTGTCCTCTGGCTCAGCAAAGAGCACACTGGCTTGCAAGGGTAGATCCAAGCAGCCCCAAGAAGCTCTGAGCCTGCTCTTGTCCAGTGAGGCCCCTTGAGTGGGTGAGACTGGCTGAGACGGAACCTTTGCTTCTTATGTGGGTCCTCAAGTTACTTCTGTTGCCTGCAAATCTCCATCACAGGTTAAAAAATGAATAGATGAATTCCAAGGCATAGCTTGGAAATCCCTGGGGAGGATTTCCACAGCTTACAGTGGGTTTGGACACCCAAAAACCTCCAGTCTGTCTGATCCAATGACTTCCTGTGCTCTTCTGATGTACATGGGGACAGAGAAGCAAAGAACTACACCAGCAGAGAAATCTGTCATGGTGTTTGGTGCCCCATGAAAAATCACTCCCTTGGTCTCAGCGCTATTGTTGAGCTCTGCAGAAGGCAAAGGGCAACAGACTTTTGCACAAAGCATCACCTCAGAGAGCATTTGTCCCATGAGATTCCCATTGGGACAGAGGAAAGGAAGGAGTGTGCAGCCTGCTGCAGGAAGGTGGCCACAGCCTTTGCAAGGTGTGTAAATCACTGTCTGGACTTATTCAGGGTATGGAGAGATTTGGTGGGGGGAAGGAGGGTGGTGAGTGGAGGGGATGGGGGGGGATGCTAATCATGTACTTTTTTTCTTTTTCCATTCTTCTGTGTTATTTCAGAGATCAGTTTTCATTTATAAATCCAGAAAGCAGCTGGGCTGTTTTCTTAGTGTTCAGTGAGTAGTGCCAATGCCATCAGGATAGACTAAACCTACAGACAGATTCCTTTACTTCCTTGTTCTCTCAAAGCTCAATCCATTTCATCCTTCTGCTCTGAAAAACTCATATTTTTTTTTTTTTTTTTTTGTGATGTACCTAGCTGCACTAAATGAAGGGAAGAACTGTATTTGTTCTTCTTGCTGATTTTTTTTTTTTTTTTTTTTAATATATACTATTGTCCACTGATGTTTTATATGCCTGTGGGGAAGCCTGGGAAAGGCACTGATTCATCACCAACATCACTTGTCTGCACCCAGCAATAGACAAGATGCACACTTCCCAGGTTGTGCACCTATTGCACTTCCCACTTGTAATACATTATCAATAAAGCAAATCAGCTATAAGAAACTTTCACATCTGGTGTCTTTTCTGTCCCCCCTTTGTTGCTGCACTCCCAGCTGCATGCATCCCAAGGAATGCCTTGCTCATCAAAATCATGCCAGCTTTTGCAGAGAGCCCTGCAAGATCCTCTTTCCCTTCCTTCTCCTGGTATCTGCCAACACTGATCTGAAAGCTGAGGTTTCTAACCTGCTAGGCTCTTGCTTGGCAAAGAGTAAGGACACGGAGAAGGGAATCTTTCATTCTTCTAGCAAAATAAACAAACAAAAATGCAAATTATTTCACAGTTTTGAGGAGTACCACAGTGGAATGTTAGAACTGAGAAAAAAAAGGCACAAAGTCAGTGGTCTTGGCTTTGACTTGTCACAGCTTAGTCTAAGAAGCAACCTCTTGACCTCCAGTAATAAAGCGAGGGAAAGAGATTTTCAATGAGACATGGCTGGAAACATCACTGGTGTCTTAAGACACAGAAACATGAACTGTGAGCTCATTTTGGATACAAATTTCTTAATTTCATGACAGGAGCACAGGGACCGTTGAGGGTACCCTTCCAGAGTACGTCCCCATCATCCTCTCTCCTAAAAAAAAATAGTCTGAAATAGGAATTTTTGATACTCGATTATCCTTTCTCAAGCCACAAGGGCACGCTGATAATGGTAATCTTTGTATTCTTCACAGCTGGGTCATAGCCACAAAGGGAGGGAGGTGATTAGGAGAATATTAAGTCTTCATCTTCCAAGACGTTGTTGCTTCTGTTCCTCCTCCCTCTCTCCTCCATTCCCCATGCTTAGCAAAGAAAGCGGCAGGAGTATTATTTCTCAAGGCCTATAATGACGTCAATACGTGGGGTATTTATTTATGAAATTGAATCTAACAGTGGGGGAGAGAGTAGCGGAGGAAGATGGACGTGCAGAGCCAGCAGCTGCCAAGCTACAACAGAGCTGCAACCTTACAGTATTTTTCTACCCTCTTTCTGTGGGAGTGACACAGTGTCCAGAACTTCAGACACCCAGGAAAAGCGAAGAGAAGAGAGAGAGAGAGAAAAAGGCAAGCTTGATATTGAGAGCAGAGGAAAGGTGCAGCAAGGGGATGTCCTTAAAGAGGTAAATAGCCTGTTTTTGATGCTGGGATATTCAGATTTAGTCCTCCAGGAAGGGTAGCACTGCAGACACTTGCCTTCAGGAAGGCTCTGACAAGTCTTGAGCAGCCCTTTCCTCTAAGCCTGTTCAGTCTTTGTAAAGAAAAATCAGAGAGGATTGAAATTCCAGCCAAGGGACTTCATTTCTCCTTTTGGCTCCCCTTTCTCCCTTGCTACTTCAGGCTCAGGCAGCAAAACAGCCATCTAGGAAACCCAGCAATAAAGTCAACATGAAGATTAAGTTGTCCCCTGCAGTCAGTGGCAAGCAGCTTTCCAGACTAGAATCCGCATCTGTTGATACAATCCTGTGCTCAAGCATAAAAGGTGAAAGCCAAAAAGGGAGAGTACTTTCTTCTCTACAAACTCAGGAGCAGAGCATCCCTAGGGGTGTGAGCAGCACAGATCATAGAATAAGGTTGAAAAGACCATGAGATTACCTTGTCCAAACATCAATCTATACCAATAAATACCATACGATACATACCTGTAAAAGATGACTATCACAATGTGGTGACTTTGGATTCAGTTCTAATGAGCACTGGCAGAAGACATCTTTGGGTATCTCTCCCTTTGCTTAGGTGAAAGTTTAGCCAATAGGGTACAGGTTTTGGTTTCTCTGGCAGGGTTTGTCTCCAGAAGAGAGGAGGAAGCAGACTGAACATCATCCTCTGTGATAGGCAGTCCCTCACTGGCTTAGAAGTCATGCATGGAATTGTTCCCTCATGGATGGGAATAGAGGAGGACAGCTTTTGCCCTTCCCAGGTAGCATAGAATAGTGCTAGGAAATAGGAAGAGGGAAAAGGAAAACTCACAAATAAATAGACATCAAACAGTACTAAAGGAGCCACAAAATCTCACGGGCTTCCCGGAGTTGCCCGACTGACTTCCTATCAGTGTGAACAAGAAGGTGATGCCCTGAGAAACTGCCCCCGCAAAGTCTTTGCTCACCCCTGCCACTGCTTTTTGTGCCCTCGCAAACAGCACCAAGGTATCATCAGCCAGCCTGGAACTTCTTGTTTATCCAAAATAAGGCAAGACAGACATGCTCTGGAGATCTGTTTACAAGTCAGGCTATCTCCAGTTATATAATGACACAAGCCTCGCTGCCAGCAAATTGTTGCTGTGAGCAGGGGAAGACAATTAGATCGCCTCTCTGGGCAGCGAGCGCGGACAATGCAGGCTTTGTGCCACCCGGCCACCAGCCCCGGCATCTGCGGCATGCCTTCAGAGGAAGAGGTGGCCCGGGGAGGGCTTGGGGCGCCGGAGCCGGGCTGAGAGCACCTTCCTGTCCTGGCAACGAGGGGAGGACGGTAATGGGTCGTCGCGCCGCAGGGCAGAGCGGCTCTGACCCCTCGGCTGCACACGGGATGGGAAGCTTCGGTGTTTGGCTTCCTGTGCTTCCTGGTGTGCTGATGGATTTAGGCACTCGCTGAAGCTCCTGGCGCTGCTTGCGGATTCAGTGGAAAAAATGTGGTATCAAGAGATGGGAAATACCAAAGCCTCTCAGAAATGCACTCACTTAAAAGGGAAAGGTGGTTTCCGGGTGAAACTGCATTCCTGTCCTCCATGGATGGAGAAGGGAGGAGGGCTTTGGAAAAGCCAGGAGTGCTGTAATGAAAGCTGTGATGAACGATAGCTGGTCTCTCTCAGAAATGGGCCACAACCTGCTTTTGGTTGGAGCCTGGGTAATCTGATATTGTCAACAGCCATAGATTAGCTCAATGAAATTGTCTGCAGGAGGTTAGGGGAAGAGTGAGTGACTGCTTTCTGCCTGCTGCATAAGGGCACAAATAGCTGCATTTGTGGGGAAGTGTTGGCAAACATCAGTGAACAATCAGCATTGGAGGAGCTGATGGCCCAAGGGTACAGGAAATTTCTGCTGGTGCTCGCTGGGACAAGGCTGCCTGGGCTGGCCACTGTCACTCCATCCTCTGCACAGCTGCCCATTGGCTTCATGACAAAAAGACCATTTAATTAAATATACTGTTACTCGAAATTAGTTGGGCTGCCAGTCTGCTTGCCTGGGAACATGTGCCTCATAGGTTCATGTTCTATTGAGAACACAGTGGCACTTATTGCAAAAGCTGTGTGTAAAACCACACTGCTGGCAAACTGATAAATTCTCCAGCTGCTGAGTTCTGTCAGTGTTAGAAAGCATACCTCACCTGCTTGCCCATTGGACAGTATGTTGAACCAGTCAACCTCCAGTCCACCCACATGACAAGAAAAATTCACCTTTTGTAATGGCAACCACATACCTGTCTAAGGCACAATACTCCTCTCAGCCCAGCAGAAATAGTTCCTTCTGGAAATGAGTCATTTTTCTTTATCTTTCAAACCACTTCAAGCAATTTGTCTTGCAGACTTTCTGACTACATTTACATAAAATGCATCCTTCCTTTCTTTCTATTCCTGGTTGCATGCACAAGGTTATTTTGGATGGCGTGCTAGGAGGTCACAGTGACACACAGCCAGAAGTGAGCACGCCATGCTTCCAATGGGTACTCAGCAAGACTTAGGCAGGTGGCAATTTCCTAGTTTCTCTGGGCACTTGCAATGTAAGCCCCTCACATGAAACACAATGAGAAAAAAGGGATAAGATGCTGGCTGCAGCCAAAGCCTTCACAAGTTTGCCTACAAAAAGCAGGTTGTAGACATGAATAACCTCACAAGACCCTGGAAATGAAGCTGGGAGTATGGGTTAGCAGCAAAGTTAGGGAGGTGCAAGGGAAGATGGGAAAGTGAAGAGGCTTCCAAGAATGGCTTGTGAGAGTACGGCATGGTTAGGAACAGTTCCTCCCTGAGACTGGAGTGCAGGCTATTATTTATATCCCCATAACTCTGTCAAAGCGTGATGCTCGCAGCTTTAGAGCTGGAACTTGGGCTCTAAGCAAGCTGGAGGCTTTCATTCATGACTACAGGATGCAACAAGACACACTGGAGTCTGAGGGTAAGGCCATAGACAAAAATAGCACAAGTCCTTCACAAGATCTGCCCTGCAGCTCAGTTTCTTACCAAGTAGAACAGGTATCTTCAAGGTACAGAAGAAATGACTGGGTGGTACATGAGAGAGGCCTCTGGGCTTGTAAGGTATGGAGCAGGATCGAACAGGTTGTGCTGATTCTTCCTGTGCAAAAATGGGCAGCATTATTAAAGCTAGAAGGACTCAAGCTAAAAATCCAACAAAGGGAGATAGCCCTTAGTACAACAGGTAGAAGAGCTATGGGTCTCTTACCAAGAGATGTGGTGGATATGAGACACTTATACAGATTCAAGAAGAGTGCATTGTAAAGAAACATACTGAGAGTTACTAAAAACACAGAAACCATATCTGGCTCAGGAAGTTCCTGAGCTGAAAATAGTTAGAGGCTGGGGAAGCAGTGAGGGGAAGTACTGTACACATTTGCCGTTGTTCTCACTCCTCCCTAGGCTTTGACTTGTGAGCTCTGTTGGGGGCTTGATGTTAGATTAGATAATGCCAAGGTTTGTACCAGTTTGAAGGCCATGGAACACAATGTCAATCTTGGCTGGACTGTCCTACCACACTCACTGTACAGCCCAGATTTGGCACCTTCTGTCTTTCATCTGTTTGGGCTGATGAATGATGGACTGTGTGGGCAACACTTTCCTATCAACAATGCCATCATAGCAGCTATAAAACAGTGGGACACCTCCACTGGTGTAGATTTTTACAAGCACGCAGATAATTGTTCATCACAGGCAAAAATGCATAGCTAATGGTGGTGACTATGCTGAAAAATAGTGTGCTGTAGCGCTGAGAATTTGCTCTATCAAACACTGTTACTGTGCTCTTTGTATCTGTGGTAGTTCCCACGGAAATAAACAGGAGGCATCACTTTCAGAGAGATCTATGCACATAATTCCCAAGTAGTCCATTACTTTACTCACTTGATATCATCAAGTGTTTGGCAATAATATTGGTTCTGTACATCGCTACTTCTCTTGCATTCTTGTCCTACTTGTTCCCACTCCAGCAGACCATGCTGAAACTGTTGCAAACCCAGATGGCAGCATTAAATTATAATTCTACTCTGGTCACCAGTTTGCCCATTTAGTTTCTGAATACTTACGGGCACCTGGGCAAGAAAATACTGAAGCAGCTAATACAGCACATCTCAGATGAACTGCTTCAGCTTCTGTAATGCAATAGAAAGTACAGCAGTGACAGCAAAGCAGCAAAGTCCTAGGCTGCAGCAAGTGAGGACTTGGTCTAACACAACAACTATAGGCATATAAACAAAGAAATGAAGCTGCTTACCTTCGGAACCCTTCAAGGAGGCACTGCCAACCCTTAAGCGAAGTCTGGGAAGGGGCTGATCCTGGCTCCACTCCTTCCAGTCACTCAGGTGTATTGCATACACATGAGTTCCCCTGATTTGGTACTGCCTTCCCACCAGGTGCTCAATCACTGGTTCACGCTATGACTTAGCATTTCCACTACAGCTTCTCAGCAAACTCAGGCACACAGGACTTTGTTCTTTCCACCTGGAATCTGTTTTAAAAGGTTTATTTGTAGTTTCAACAGTTTGAGCCATTCTCAGCTCTCTCTTCCCTGGAAAACGGCACTTAATGATGAGTCTACAAATTACAGCTGAGTGGCTTTGTTAGCCTTCTCTTCATATCCTTCCAGCTGGTCCTTTGAGGCCTCCTGTCCTGGGTTTCCTACTCTGGTTCTGAGAAACTGGTGAGAATCAGGACCTATCAGGATGCTAGGGCCCCTGAGAGATAATTTGGGAAAAAAAACCCCACATTATTTGTAGCTCTCTCCAAGCAGTCAGAGAGCAAAGCAGGCATGGCTACACCAGGAGCTACCTTATGAGAATCCATCAGTTGAAAACTTGGGGTACTTCATAACAAGCCATCTGTTATGGAACAAAACAACCAGCTTGGCCAATGCTCATAGCCCTTTGGGGTTGGCAGTCTCTGATTATCAGCATGTTTACAGTACCAGAGGCATTACTTGATGCAAAATGATTGCTCTCACTTTGCTATCCCTTTTGTCACATCAACTGGAGATCCCACTGAGGAAGATACAAAATTAGCCAAGCGCCACCCGGAGACATATCAAAGTGGACTGTGTCGCGACGGGTGGAGTGGGATTTTTGCCTCCAGTGACATTCACATTATTCACACTCTTTTTACATTTTGCTGCTGCTCACATAATCACAGAAGCTATTCTTAGCCACAGGGAGCTTAATCTTATAAAAAAAAAAAAAGAAAAGAAAAAGAAAAAACACACACACACAAAAAACCAACCAGACACACACACACACACAAAAACCAAAACACCCCTGTGAACCATTTCTAAAACAATAACTTGTGGCAGGGAGGGAAAAGGGTTGGCCTAAACATGTATCCCTCTTCACCAAATAAGGACCCTTGTAAATGTGACTCCAAGTGCTACAAGGCTTAGGAAATACTGGGAGGGCTTTGGAGTGCAAGAGTGAATCAGCATGGCCATCACGTCACACCCTCATGAATAATACCTCTTACTTCCCTTGAATTGTGCATTGTGATAAAGACCTAGCTGCCTTTTTTGGTATTCTAGTGTCTGCCCAAGAAGAGTCAGATATGAAATTAGGTTTCCTGCACCTTAATAGATTAATTTAGTTTGAACTAAAAACGAGGGCACATACACTGTCGGGAGCCAAGAAGCCTCAAAAGACATACGTCTCCTTTCTTTCCTCCTTCTTTTGTGCTTTGCTGTTTAAATGTCAATTTAAACTGATTTTCTCCAAATTTTATTACTGTGACAGCTTCATTTGGGAAGATAAGGCATGCTAAGTGGAGGACATCTAATGATTTTGCATTTCAGCAAGGCCAGACCCTGCAAAGTAAAGCACATCAGCTTCACTGATGTTTAACACTACAAGCAACCCTGCTGGTTTTGCTCCATATAATGCAGCAAGCGCATGCCAAACCAAAAGTGATATCCACATTGCCATCTGCTTTTGTTCTTAGGACCCCATGGAGGTGCTTCTGTGGCACTAGAGAAGTACTAACTCCTTTTGTTGCTCTTGAAGTTTTCTGTTTTAAGAGCTGTGCTTGTCCAGAATTCACTAGTTCTACTGAACGTCTTCTGACCATGGGAAGGAGAACACCCTGCTATTATTATTTCAGTGCACCTCATGGCAGAAAAGAGGTAAATTGCATCATCTTATTTAGTGCTGGATATTACAGCAGAGATCATGTGTGACAACAGAGGCAAGGAGAGAACAGTGCTTCCAGTGGAACTGCACACACATTGCAAATTCCTCGTATGGCAATGTTTCCTTTTCCATCAGAGACCCATAACACGTTTCCCTCTCACACAGAGGACACAGACAGGAATTTCCATGGTGACTGTCAAGACAGCATCCTTATCTAAGAGGAACTTAAGATAAAACTTTCTGTGGAAAAAGTCTGTGACCTGGTGAAGGTTGCTAAGTGTTTGAGACAGCCCTGCCTGAACTTTCTGAAACTTCCAAGCCCTGTGTTGTTATAAGAAGCCTTTGCATTTTTACCACTAGATTAGCACTGCCTCTTTAGTGCTACAGATATAAGGCTGGCAGGAGACTGCTGTGCCCAGCTGAAAATGAAAATGTATTGCTGCTCATTTAATTCAGAGGATGTCAACACGAGATTTTAGAACAGGACATAAAGAGAAAAAAACGGGGAAGAAAGGTAATAGGGACACTGAGGACAGAGAAAAGGGGCTGTGTCAAAATCTTTCTCAGATCCGGATGTCTTATTGTCTTCCTATCTTTAAAACCATCAGTTCTAGAAAACTGTGATAGATTTGGTGTAGAACTTTGATTCATGGAGTTTCCACATCTTGAAGGGAACAGAAATCAATATTTGTGACATTCTGATGACTTCAAGGCTTGTCACCAATTTTTCTACCATCTCCTTCTTCACCTGCAAATCCCTACCACATTTAGTAGCTCAGTGGTATGTTTGGCAGCTGACAGAAGGATATTTTCTTGCTAAGCAGAGTCTTGAAATCCTACAAATTTAACACAAAGCTTGTTTATCTTGCCAGCTCTGTATCTGGGAGGTGGCACTAGCTAATTCATCAGGCCTCATGGCACAGGTTTATCATAGAATCACAGGACCATTTTGAACTGGAACGGACCCTTAAAGGCCATCTGGTCCAATTCCTCTGCAACTGGAATTGCAGGGAACACATTCACTAGATCAGGTGCTTAGATCCCCATGCTGCCTGACCTTGGATGTCTCCAGGGATGGGGCATTTACCACCTCTCTGGGAAACCTGTTCCAGTGCCTTACCAGTACCTTTTGTTGTTGGTTATGGTCTTTTATGACTGGAAACTGCAGTCATAAAAAGCTTCCAATAAGCTGCACATGTTATGATCAGCAGCAACAATCGCCTAGCGCCATAGGTAAGGGCTATGCAAGCAAATGGCAAGGCACTCACTGAAGAAGCATCTGGAATCTTCTTAGGGCCATGTCATACATTTATGTCATGACACTTTCTCCTCGGAGACGGTAAACTCAAAATTGTGGTTTGCAGTAAAACGTGATTTTATGCTGCTATGAAATACACCATCACACTGTATCAACTCACGGCTTCGGCCAGTTATCTCAGAAGATAAAAAGTCCCAGCACTTGTGCTGTGTGTGGCTTTGGCTGCCTTGGTTATCTCCCCCGGTTTCTTTGCTGGAGTCCAAGACATTTCTGCGGTCACCCACAGGCTGCGGTGCTAAGACCCTGGGGAAGAAGTCCCTGCACTTCTAGGGTCCCTGTACTTCTAGGGTCCCTGCACTTCCAGTATAGTGTGGGGCACAGCAGGACCATCTCCCTGGTGCTACTGGAAGGAGCTGAGCTTCCAGCCCTCTTGTCCTCTTTTTTTCTTAAAGAGGAATTTCAAGGAACTGTGACAGGAACACCCTGGAATTTCCTAGTGATTGCTGATAGCAGATGAAAGCCACTGAAGAACAGCATCAATGATTATGATGATTAATTTTTCTTTCCATATGAATGCTACTGAAGGAGGAGTGCTTGTGTGCCTTGAGAGAGCAACATTCCTCTGTCTTGCTCATCTGCCCATCTCACAGACCTTTCCTTTTCTTTTTTTTTAAATCCAAAAATGGCTCATAAGAAAATAAGTCCTCCTGGCCTCACAGCTTGTGTCACTATTCTAAGTCTATCCTCTGAAGGCTGGTCAAAGTTAAACCGACAGTTTTTCAGGTCTTTTCCCTCCCCTTTATTCCCTTCCCTGCCCCCCCCCCGCCCCCCCCCCCCTCCCCGTCTCTAAGGGGACCCCATTTTAATTATTATTTAGGAAAAGACAGCTGCTTCCTGTTTGTATCATTAATTTATTTTGTTTCCTGAAGGGAAGCTTTGGTGAAAAGAATCTGTGGATAGCTGGAACGTCTCACAAAATATCACTGGCTGCATGGGCCAAGGTTAAATACAATAGCTAGGTTTATTTTTAAATGATTATTCTTTTTCTTAGTTCATGCCAAAGCAGAGTCTAGAATTCTAGCACATGTAACTAAGCTTTTACAGCAAATTCTGCCTTACATACATAAGTCCCCAGAAGGGAGACAGGCATTCTTAGTTACAACAAAAGCTCAAACACAAATTTCCCCCAAACTATTATGAAAACCAAGGCCAGAGAGAGATGAGGTGTGGCTCCCTTTCTCTGATTTCTCAAAACCTTACTCTCTGGAAAACTTGATATGCTAAAATCAGACCTGACCATCATGATAGCCTTCCACGATGAGATGACTGCCTTGGTGCATGAGAGGATAGCAGAGGATGTTGTTTATGCCATTTTTAACAAGGCTTTCAGCGCTGTCTGCCATAACATCCTCATAGATGAACTGATGAAATATAGATGGCATAAATGAATAGTGAGGTGGCTCGAAAGTTAGCTGAACTACTGAGCTCAAATGGTTGTGATCAGCAGCATGAAGCCCATCTGGAGACCATTCACTATTGGTGCACTCCAGGAGTTAATACTGGGGCCAGCTGTGTTTGACATCTTCATTAAGATCACTTGGATGATGGGTATGAGGACACCCTCAGCAAGTTTGCTTGTGATGCAACACTGGGAGGAAAAGTTAAAAGAGCAGATGGCTGTGGTTCCAACTCAAAGGGACCTTAGCGTATGGAGATATGGGTCAAATCCATACATCAAACCTCAGAAAGTTCAAAGGGCAATGGAATGGGAAGGAATAAATCCAGAGCACCACTATGAGCTGGGAGCCAATTGGCTGACTACAGAGCTGCTTTACAGAAAAAGGGTTCCTGGTGGGCAATGAACTGACTGTGAGCCAGCAATATTGTCTTTATGGCAAAGAAGGCCAATAGCATCCTGGGCTATTAGGAAGGATTGAGGGAGGTGATCCTACCCCTGTCCTCAGCATTGGAGATCTAGATCCAGTTCTGGTTGCCTCAATACGTAACATAGATGTGCTGGAATGAGTTCAGCAAAGACTCAGAAAGATGATTAAGGGATCGCAGTTATCTGTCATGTGAGGAAGAGGATGACAGCTGAGGCTGTTCATCCCGGAGAAGAAAAGGCTTAGGGATGATCTTATATGTCAGTACCTTACTGGAGAAGGAAAGATTGAGTCAGGCTCTTTCCAGTGACGTCCAGTGACAGGGTGGCAGGTGATGGGCATAACTGGAAGGAAGAGAAATTCCATTTAAATACTAAAGAATCTTTTCCTTTATTTATTTATTTATTTATTTACTGTGAGGATGGTTGAACTCTGAACTCTGACACAGGTTGCACAGAAAGGTGTGGAATCTCCATTCTTGGAGATATTCGAAACCCAACTGGACATGATCCTGCACAATTTGATCTGGCTTGAGTGGAGAAGTTATAATATATGATCTCATGAAGTGCCTTCCAGCCTCACCTGTTCTGACTGTGACAAGAGATCCAGGAGCAAACGAGGTGCAAACCTCTTCCAGGTCAGTCTCAGACATAAGTCATATGGCCAATGACATCCATGAACTACATGAGGAGCTGTGAGCTTCACCTCACGCAGAGGTCTTTTGGAGAACTTTAGAGAGCTCTTAAGACACACCATTCCCAAGCCCTGAGCAACCACTCCACTCAGCTTCCATTCAACATCTTGCATTTTGTCTGTCTTATCCTTCCCATTCATTTCAGCAGAGAGGCACCCACTGGCCCTGGCAGCCTCACTGCTGTCCGGCATTCCTGCTGCAAGGAGTTATTTGGCACCAGCACTACTGACCTTTTCACAAGACCAAAGATTACAGGAGGTTTTATTTATTGCACATGAAGTAACCCCTCATTCCCCATCCTGTTTTTTCTGGTTTACTTTCTTATGTTTGGTTCTCTCCTTCACCAGGAGCTTTCACATGCCAAGTTGCTTTGATGGAAACCACTACTTGAGAAAGAAAAATTGCACGTACTTGTTCTTCTGCTCCCTCTTTATATAGCTTAAAATTGAATATTGACCTTTTTTTTTCAAAGAGTATTTAAAACAGCAAAGTCAGACATGAAGGGTAGGATATGCTAAGATATGCACAAAAGAATGGGGCAGAAGCTAAGTAACAGTGGGCAATCTTTTAAGTGAAGAGAAAGCTACATGTTAATACTTACACTTTCACTTACTGAAAGGATTGAAGTCTTTCTACAGCCTTCCCTTGGAAAACAAGCTCTTCTTGAATGGAACATTTAGACTAGAAAAGTTACTGAAAAGTAATCTTTTAAGTGAGGTATCACATAAATATATTTTGCTATAAGGTGACATTATTGACAGTAAATCAGTGCAGGACTTTTGGCAGAAACTAATTGATGCAAACGGACTTGCATTAAAAAAGGTAGGGTGAGCAAGGCATTTAGGGCCTGAAAAGGCATGTCCTCCTATGCTGCAGAAATGTGGTACCCCTCAGCTCTGCGTGATGAGCAGAATGAATGAGTACTGCAACCGCATGCAGAATTAATAATTCTGTCACATCCCAGGAAATGGTTCTTTCCCCGGGAAAGAAATAATATTACATTGTGCACTAACGAGCAGGCAAGAACCGTCATTTGAAATTGTGATTGAATTTGAGGTTCGCCCCCTGGGGCTAACTGCAACCAGCTGAGATGGTTTTGCAGCTCGCGTCCCGCTGGTTAGCACACGCACCGTGTCTCAGTCATTTCCCACCAGTGCACGAGTCCAAGGCTGGGCTCCCACCACACGGCTGAGGCTGCATTAGGCAGAGCCCTTCAATTATAAAAGACTTGAACTTCCTTTTTATCCAGGAGATGGGTGGGAGTCTTTTGATGGTACCATTTCCTGCCGGAGGGACAGAATTGGGAAGAAAAATAAAACTTTAACCTCTTCACTCAACTATGGAGAAGATAGTCTCGCCATTGGGCAAGGTTTATTCTGCTGGGAAGCTCGGGCTATTCCCATCCCGGGTATAACACAAGGTCAACAGCAGCAGTCTCCAGGAATATTAATCTTTCACCCCTCAGACCGTGCCACGGGTAATTAATCACTTGATTGCATAACTTCTTGTAAGACAGGAAAAATAAGCTGCCTTTGCCAGCTTTTTGGACAAGTTATTTCACATACATTTGAACTTTCTTCCAGTACTTGTTGGGTTTTGATTGCAATGAATGAATCGCATCCAAACCCCTTCCCAGCCGCAGAGGAGCCAGACAGCATGGAGGCGCATTATGTCCCAAGGTGCCATCAGGGAACGGGACACTCCTGCTGTTCTGGGGGGTTCCCTCCGACCTCCCAGGAGGTGGGAAGGTCCAGCTTCGCACAGAGCAGCTTGGCCTGGGGGGAATAGCAGAGTACTGCATTTACTCTGCCTTTTACATCTGCATGTAATTGAAAGCAGGATCTGGCCAAGATGCTGTTAACTCCGGAGAGCTGGAACTCACTTAGGAGCAGGGAAATCCTGAAGTTTAATCCTAGAAAGTGAAGTTTCGTGCTACGATCACCTGGGACATAATGCAGTGATGGGCCCAGCTGCAGGAGACCTTCAGGCACTGGAGCTCACGTAAAGCCGTGAGGAACATTGAGCCAAGTGCACTGTTGGAGTGGCTGAGCATCAGCTAAACCCACCTCTCCTTCATGCTGTGGGACTCATTCTTCTCTTATTCATTAAACAGGGATGAAAAAAACAAGGTTTTTTTTTTTTTTTTTTTTGAATGCTCTAAGTCACTTGGGGTAATGAAATGGAAAACAAGGTGCCCATAAGCTACCTCATTTCTCAGCTCATGTGGACACCAGCCCACCCATTCCCAACCCTGCATTTCTCACCCCGGGAGTGCTCCCTGGTGCTGGTGAGTCCTTTGGCAGCCCCAGGCATCCCACTGGCCTCCTACTCTCAAAAAGCAGACAGCAACTTTACTTAGGACTTTCAGATTGCCCCAGCTAAACAGTTGGTGAAGCTTCACACTCCCCTTCACACTCAGATCTCCCAAAGTGAGTTAGCCTGAGGCTTATGGTGACAAAAAGGGCCTAAACCCTCAGATGTAATCATGAGTTAGGGCAGTGCCCTCCAAACTCCTGAAGTGGAGAGTTCTTGGTTCTGCATGAAGAAGTAAACTGGAAAAAAGTTTGGTAGCCACAGGGATCAGAGCTGGTCAGGACTGATGGATGAAAGCGCTATTCTTTAACAGCTCTTGGAAAAGCAGTCAGGAAGCTCGGTTTGAAAGTGTTCCTGCGAAGATCACTTTATCCTTTGGCTGTACGTAGTCCTTTGGTAAAAACAGAGAATCATTTCCCCACTTTAAGTGTTTTAAGATCCTTGCGGGAAAGATGCTAACAAAGCGGATAGCTTAGCATAGTGTGTTAGTAAGTGTTGCTGCCTGCTACAGTGTCATGGGTGACATGGGGAATCGGCAAAGGCAAATGCAGCTTTCCAAAGCCACACTGACTGAGCAGGGACCAGTGAGCAGAGTGGAAATCTTGTGAACATGTAGGCACATTGTACCTGGGCTGCACATGGGTTATGCTGGCATCTCCTCTGCTTGCCATGAAGCAGCCTGGTGCTCCTCAGTGCATTCTCATGCTGAACAGAGCCTCTCACGTGTCCACAGTGTCATAGACCACCAAGAAACATCCTGTACCTTTTCAGCTAGTGGCTCTGGCTCACGCTTTGTGGTGTAAAAGCATCTATCAAATGCGCTGTGATGAGAGCTCTGACATCTTCTCAGCTGTACATGCTAATGCATGTTCCTCACCGTGCGCTGCGTGGCTACAGGCGGCTCACGCTCCATCTGGCCATAGTTACAGGGCTATCAGGAACAGGTCATCAAGATGAATTCCCTCCAAATCTGGTATTGCACCAATGTAATGACATGACACTGCTGAAATACAGGCAAATTAAAAACAAGGCCAGACGCAGCTATTCCCCAGGTACCATTCACATGAATAAACAAGATAAAGCCTGGGAAGAAAAGCTCAGGAAATGGTTCTATTTACGGCTTGATCACACATCTTCCAAAAGCAACTGAGCCAGCTGGACAACTTACTATCTTCAAACCACTCTCCTGTTGCCCCTCTAGATTGGTTAGCAATGAACTGAAAATAACTGAGAAAGCAACCACCCAGGCTGTTGAGACAGCAGCACAAAAAAGATAACTTCCAACAGACGATGGTGAGATGAAGGTAAAGACAGAACAAAGGGACAGATGTCTTCAGCTGAAGGACAATTAAGTTACAGCAGGCAAGTAGATGATTTAGAGGCAGCAGCAGGAGAACCATTAGGAACCAGTTCACTCAAATATGTCACAGCTCATGGACCATGAAGTATTCCAGTTTCCATCTGTGGAAACCCATTGCCAGCTCAGCTTCCTGCAAGAAGAGTCTGCTTAAACTGAAGTTTAGCTTGTCCTATGACAGGCAATACAGAACCAGCTTAGGTTAGAAATTAGGAGGCTCAGAGCAGCTGCAAAACTTAATAAGAAATAATACTTCTGCCTGATCAGTAAAGGAAAGCTTTACTCATCCTCTTCATAGAATCGTAGACTCATTAAGGTTGGAAAAGACCACTAAGATCACCAAGCCCAACCCCAATCCATCCCCGCTAATATTCCCCACTGAACCACGGTCCCTCAATGTCATATCTCCACATTTCCTGAACACCTCCAAAGACAGTGACTCCATCACCTCCCTGGACAGTCTGTTCCAATACTTCACCTTCTTCCCTTCTTCCTCTTGCTCTATATCTAATGGCAGGGAAGGAAAAGAGAAGCAGCACAGTCTAAAATGCTGGGAGACTTCCTTATTGAGAATAGTCATGGCAGATTTAGGGCAATATTCTGCCAGAGATTGGTGCGAGTCAACAAAGCTACATTAAAAGGAAAGTCATTTTTAGTGGACTGAATCAGGAGACAGACATTTCAGTTCATAGTCACACACTTGCACTTGGAGCATCCAAGCTGAACAAGCCAACAACTGTGTTGTCTTGAGCAAAATTCAAACTGACATCTGACGATGCATCTGCTTGTCACTGTTGAGTGAACCCCTGTCCTTATCTTGACTTTTGTCCAGTGGTGGATAAGTGTGGTTTTCAGTCAGGTGTCCACCATCTTCAGGCCCCTTTGCCCCTTTTCCAGGAGTCTGAATCTCAAAGATGGGTTCGGATTAATTGCCTTGCTAAGGTCAGAAACAATTATTTTTTTCCCCTAAATAATTAAAAATCAAGCATTCCGTTTTGATAAAGGGTTAAATCACCCTAGATTTTATACACACTTGTAAGAGTGGGAGAATGTGAAAGTGTGGGCAGGAATTGTTGAGGCCAGTATAATTAGGAAAGTTTCAGGTTGCATAATGTCTGGAGTCTGTAAGTTAATATGGGACTGCTGCTGCCTCACGCATTACAAATTCTCCTGAGCAACTTTGTAAGGCACTGGTGGGGTAAAGGAAGATTTGTTTTTCCTATTTACTGAGCAGTTTAACCAATGAAACAACTAAATCAGTGGCTTTGGTGGGACACCCACTGTACATATCAATGTCCAAGAAATAAAAATGTCCCTGGAGCTCCTTTTGTAAATAAAAAGAGTACACTGTAATGCTTGTTTGTGGCTGAAGATTAAAGTATAATGGTGTGTTTATTGATTTTTTTCTTTGTTCCCTCTCCCATCTTGAAGATGGTTACGAAGAAATTCCAAACTCTTTACATTACAGATGTCTAAATATCCATCAAATATTTTCACTGCTACTAGTTTAGAAGAAATATTTCAAGATTGTTTCCAATCCAGACAACATGAAGTTGGGTATCTCCTACAGAAGACAGCGTTGGGTCTTCAGATTTTATCTACTTTCTATTCTTGCTTATCTGCTTTGTTAGAGCTTTTGACACAGAATTTTTTTTATTCCTTCCAGAATTTTTCTTCTCTTGGAGATTTTGACACAGAAATTAGGAATGAGTAATGACCAGCAAACTGGTAGTACTAGACTGCGCAGAATCAAAATGGTTTTGCACGTAAGTGGAGAAAGGTTCTGTGATTGGATATTAAAGACCTCAAGAAAGTGAATGTGCCCATCATGCCAACATGCACATCGTTTAAAAGAACAAAATTAATAGTTCCTTGAGTAAGACCTTCAAGAGTGTGTTGGTATACCAGAAAAGTGGTGTTTTGGTTGTGATTTTCATTGCTAGTTTCCATTCTTAAGGCAGAACCTACAGTGAGCAATGGAATTCATGAAGGTAGAAGAGGATTTCCAGGAACACATGTCTTTCCAGGAATACTCATTCATTATCTTAGCTCCTATATATTCTAGACCAGACAGTTGTAAATAATAATAATAATAAAAATCCCTCAAGGAACTTTGCTTAAAATGAGCCAGTTGCTGTGAAGACATCAATCCTCTGGGCTGGATGGGTGAGCTATGAATTTGGCTGCAGAAGTTCAGTAACCAAGAAGAATCAATATTGTTGTTGGGAAACTTTCAAGTCACTGGCTTGGTTGGAAGCAGTGGATATGCAGTGTTTCTTCTAGGTACCATTAACCCTCTCATCTGCCACACCTCAGTCTACTACTTGAGCTGGAAGCCCAGTCTGCAAGGCAGATGAGGCACAGCTGTCCAAGAACATAGAAGGTGTGCTGTACTGAAAAATTCCCTGATAGTTTGGCCATGGTATCACCTTTTGGGTGTCTCAGGGTCTTTAAGTGATTTCACTGGCTTTGGTGGACTACTATTCTGCAAAAGGAAATTTATGTAGCCCACCAATATGACCTTTACAGAACAGCTGCTTCCTTTCTCCACCACTGGCTTCTTACTAATGGGCCCCAAAATTGGAAAAAAACACAAAACTTGTCTCCTGGCCCAGAGTTTTAGGTATTCATATGACAAAGTTGGTCATAAAATTCCCATGATCAAGGGGATCAAGGGGAGCCTAAGATCTAACCTTCACCTTGGCACTGCGCTCCTGCCATAACATCCTCCATCACTCCCGGGTGCGGTGCCTTTAGTTCCAGCTCTTTGCATGCCAGGAAAAATAGAGACATGAAGAGTAAAAATAGGCATTAAACAGAGGACAATTGTTGCCACTGCATGATAGCAACCTTGCTTCTCTTCTCCTGCAATGATGGTGCACACTTAGGCTGTCTTGCAGTCTTTCTTGGATCACTTCATACATTGGTTGTATTTTTTGTGTAGTGATATGTATAGTCTTTCAAGAAGAAAGTTTTTATTTGCAGAAGTGCCTCTGAAGCCTGTGCAAACTTTTCTGTAAAGCCGGGGTCTTGTGCACAAGCTCACATTGCCACTCATGGCAACTTGCAGTCAATGCAATGCCTGTAACATGGCGGGGAACTTGGTGTGCTGGCTTTCAAATCTCAAATCCAACCTGAGAGGTCTGTGTGCCAGCAGTTGACCTTCAGCAGATAACTGAAGGGTTGACCTTCACCATCAGGCCACTTGTCATCATCTAGCTATCAGATCATAGTCAATATGTCCGCAAATACATATGAAAAAAGAAGCTTTCAACTCTTTTCAGGTGCTACAAGAAGCTGAAAAATGACCAGTGAAAGAGTAAAACTTCACTTGGTAATTAATTAATTAATTAATTTTGTACATGTGTTACAAGTGCTTTCCTGCTCAAGGAGACTTCACACAAAGGAAAAGTAAAGTTATAACTTTATAGAAATAGGACATAGTGTTTTATAATTCCTTCCCCCCTATTGCTATGCAGAGCCACCCCACCCACATTAAACTGCTGTCTGACTCACTCTTGTGTCTCGCTTGGAGAGAAAGGCTTTCCACTGGTGGTGGGGGCACCTGATCAAGAACATGACATTCAGGGTGGTGTTGCATCTTTACACTTCAAACCACTTTAAGTAGCTTTATATCTATGACTACAGGGACCTTTGCATAGACATAGGCATTACCAGTGTAAGAGACATGCTGTCATATCCTTGCTGTAAGTAAAGAGATCAGGTCTTCTGGAAAATTAGCCTTCTTGGGCCAAGCTGACTCAATGGCTTGGACAATAAGACATCTCATCTGTATCAGTTCATTTGCCATGTTGTGCTCCTCTGGCAGTGTTATCCAGTGCTATTCTGGGAACACACATTTGACCTTTGTTACAGGGGTTTATTGTCAACATGTGTCCACTGGGAGCCTCAGCAACTTCTTCTATTGTCTATTGTCTTATAAACAGTCTTATAAAAGCACTACAGGAAAGCTAATAATGCACCAAAGTGGAAATTGCTGGTAACTCAAAAGCTTTACTTCCAACTTCTGCATCTTAGAGTGGTAGAAGAGGTGAGGCACAGGGGAGGGATGCAGCCTCCTTTCCTCTGTGTCCCTAAACCTCAACATACAGCTGTGTTGGGATGCAACACGGCCCTGCTGCTGCAGGCTTGCTAGATGCATAGTGAGAAGGAGTCTGCTGATTCCACACTGCATGAGCTGGGTATGCTAGCCTTCAGTGGCTCCATGGGGAAAATAACAAAAAGAAGAGAGAAAAGCTGATGGGAAAGAAACTTTGCCGGCTGACTCTAAAGTGAAATGTGTTTTCTTCTTTACCAAAACTCCCAGTTTGTGGCTGGGCTATTGTGGTAAGCACATAAAAGATGCTTTTTTATCGTTAACAACACTGAAGTGTCTCTTGTTAAGACATGAATGAAACAAAACCATAGGAGCATCTTCACCCAAGGGAAGGCCGGTAGCAAACTTAGGAAATGCCCCCATGAGACCAGTTTAGTAATCCTCAGTTTCATTTCCAAAATGCAGTGTGCAGAGTCTGAATTCTCTCTGACTGTTGGGATGGGCCCACCGCTTCCAATTTGTCACTCTGCCAGGCAAACAAAGTACATTTAGGAAAGAGTCAGATCTCCTCCCCATGGAAAGTTGAGCAGCTCCCAGTACCCAAGCAACAGGCAGGGATGGTTCAGCATTGACAATTAATGGCTTTTCCTGGTCCACCAGGCCGGGTGGAGCAGCAGTAACAGAGAAAATGGGATAAGCAAAGACCTGTATCAGACCTGTATCAGTGCTACTGCCAGAGTTTTCTATCCTCTTTGGTGGCAGGGCAGGGGAAGAGGATATTGCATTCCTCAACAGTCATCAGTAGGTTCCAGAGCTAAGTGGCTCCAACTGGTAGAGTATGGTGTGCTTCCAACTGGTAATGTTTAGTCAGGATGAAATGAAACTGTCAATGTGAGTCTAAACAAGTTTGAAACAGCAGGATAAAAAAGATAAAAATAAAAAAAAAATGAAGAGAACAAATGAGGAACACAAAAGAGATACTGTGGGCTCTTCTGTGGATTTCTCTGTCCTCAGCAAAACCTTTTCCATGCTTTGAGCACCATCAGTGCCAACACCATCCAGTGCTGCAGTAGGTATCTGCTTGATTGGTCTGTAAAGCAGTATTTGCACATTGTGCAGCTCAGTTCAGTGAACAAAGGGACACAGAAAGAGGATCAGGGCATATGCTAAGATGGATACAGCAGATCTATAAGGAAGACTACAGCATAAAACCATTTGCAGGCATCTGAGTTCTCAGAGGTGGCATTAGTGATTGACTGTCCATCCCAACACATAAGCAACATCTGAAGTACCACTCAGCCCTCAAATATACAATTATTTCTGCATTGAAAACACCTCCAATAAATTAACATGATTAACACTCACACATTTTCTAAAGTACCTCTTTTAGCTGTCATTAATAGCTGAATTTTGGAATTACAGATGACCTTTTCCTTATTCATCTAAATATGATGCTGCTTCTCAAAAGTGGGATCAAATTTTTTTGAATTGGGCAATTGCAGATGTGCCCTGACCAGTGAGGAGAACCATTATTAAATCTGAAATGTTGTAGTGACCAACCAAAATAGTAAAGAAAGGATAAACTCTAGAGAAACCTGTATCATCACACTCCAATGTACCTTTAAAGATGGAAGACTTCATTTTCTCCCTAAGCCTAGATGGCAAGGAACACACCTTGCTGGTGCACCTTCCTCTGGAAAAAGATGTCTTCTTTGCATCCAGCCTCAGAGGAAATGTATTTCTGTTGTGGTATAGGTGAGAAGGGACACAAATATTTGGAAGGGAGATACTGCCTGGTTTAAAGACTACTCCCATCCTTGCGACCAACCTTTCACATTCCATTAATTGGGTACTCAGTTTTGGCTCTACAATTGCATTATTCATCCTATAGTCTCTCTGCTCTGATTTCACTTCTCCTTTAAACTGTATTGCTATTAAAACACGGAAGTAAAGCAGCTGTTTGGACCCTAAAGCTGGAAAACCTCAAGAGTCACAAATCTTCCATTTATGCCTTTCTTATGTGGTCCAGACACATTTTTCAGGCTTGTAGCATCGTCTGAGCCCTGTTTTCCTTAATTTTGCCTCTGAAATTGGCACTGAAGACTGTTTACACTATGTAATCGAAAGGTATATTTGTTGCTGCAGCAATACATCTCGCATGGAAAATGGTCTCTCTCATTTCTTCCCCCTGTAATTCTCAGAGCGGCTTGGCACTGTCAGGGACAGGTGCTTAAGAAATGCTGATATACAGCAATTTCATGTTATTGCACAAAGCTGAAACTTGTTTGCATACTAATATAACAGAGGACTACTACTGTGCTTCGACTACACCTTCGATTTATTAACATCATGCAGGCTGGGAATGTGAATGGCTGGCAAACCTGCGTGCTTGAGCATCTGTAGAAAGACATTATGAATTAAAAACCCTTATTCCATTAAGAAATGATTTCAGAAATCCAGAGTACAAGTGGAGAGTGCTGGTTGGCTGCTGGTGATGTCAGACACATGTCAATAATATTACTTAATGGGTTTTCCTTGTCTTTATTCATAAGTTCCATTTCTTTGCCCCAAAGGTAGTTATTACACTTTTTGGGTGGTTTTGCTCTTTTGGCCTTTGGCCTCATGCCTCAGAAAGCCACCCAGGGTATCCAATCTCATAGAAAGGCTTTGTGGCCAGTTGTGTTTTCTGGAGTAAGGACTTTTTTCCTAACTTAACTGAGCCACATAAATGTTTCACAATCTCTTTGGTTTCCATCGGTCCTACAACGTCATTGCCCACCCGAAGGGACAGCTACGCCCCGCGTCTCTGGCAGCGCTGGGAGGATGCTCATTTTTCTTGGAGGAAAACAACACATAAGAGATCATCTTTTAGGTGAAAGGACATTTTGGAGAAGCTGTTTTACTTAACATTGCATACTGACACCGTTCTCGGGTTTTCAACCATATTGTGGCTGGCACTGAAACGTACCTGTTTTAATACTTTGCAGCACACGTTTGTTGTTGGTTTGTCTGTTTGTTTGTTTTTTTCTGAAGCTGAATGACAAGACTTTTTACACATGCAATTTCAGTTTGCTTCAGATTTGAAGCTGATTTTTATGCCATATTATAACCATATTTATTTAGGTTCCCACATTCTGTCAAAGTCTGTTTACACAAAGAACATTTGTTTTCACTACTGCTTGCGAGGAATGAATATAATAAGTGCCAAGGGATTTTGAGAAGTTGAGAGAATTAGTATTTGGAAACAATACATTCAGCTATTTCTTAGGGGGAGATTCGTGGAGCACAGACACATTCTCCACTAAATCTATCAGGATGAAGTAGTTCTCATGGAGACAAAGCATATCCAGTCTCTTCTCAAGTTTCAAGCGTTTTATAAAATCAAGAGAGTTGCTGGAAAAAACAAGAGCATTTCTTTCTCAGAGAAAATGGATAAAGTAGGTTACGATAATTTTCCTTGTTGAAATGAAAATCCAAAGTCTGGCACTGAAAACCAGCGTCTGCCTGCTGCTGAGCAGCATCCTTTCTGCTTGCACCACATCGCCATGATGTGTACTGAAGGAAGAGTTACAAGCAAATTACTTGTCAGAGGTGGTTTGCTGCAGCTTTAATGCATTCCCATAAATTTCAGCACACACTGGAAATGGTAATTCTGATTTTAAGACTATCATAAAGCATATTTTAGCTCACTGAATGCTGCTTGCGGCTCTGAATATGTAGGGATTTGCCTCAACAGTTCAGTCTTGAAGGCTGATGTTATGAACTATCAGAGATAATTCCTGATATTTTTTATTCCTTTTTTTTTTTTTTTTTTTAAAGGATCCACCTATGCTTTGTTCTGTGGTATCATTTAGAAAATAAACAAATCAACTCCTTGAAAGGAAATACTCCTCACATATGCTATTGGGATGCAGTTTGAGTAATAGCCCCCCAAAATCAGCATTAGCATAGCTGACACATCACCAAAATACATGCAATTTGATTTTAGGTATTCTAATACCCCTTACATTTCAAATATTCCTAGGAGACTTTCTCTGCTCTCTAGAATAAAAGTACGTAACTGGTTGTTCCCTTCTTGGCAGTGTCCTAACAAGCTAGAAACATGGGGATATTTCCACAGAAGCACAATTAAAATAAAAATATAAATCCTTTTCACCAAGCCTTTGATGGCAGATTTCTTTTGATGTAAATCTACAGTTGAAATGGTACATTTAAGCTGTGAGTGAATACTGGAAAACACTCATATTCTCTGATCTGCATGAATGTCTCCTAACATCACTGCAGTATACTGTAATACATTTGCATGCTTTCTCATCTTGGTTGCTTAAAATTTTAAAGTACCTAAGCATCAACCACACAAAAATATTTCTAGAGGTTTGTTGTTAGAAGCTAAGCTAGAATATATATATAATCCATTTTGTTTCTCTGCCTCCCATCACAAGCCAATGTTTTTGATCCTGCAGAAACTGCCTTGACATATGAGAGACATGGACCTGTTGGAGGACATCCAGAGGAGGGCCACAAAAACAACCCAAGGGATGGAACACCTCCTCTAAGAGGACGGGCTGAGAGAGCTGGGGCTGTTCAGCCTGGGGAAAAGAAGGCTCCAGGGTGACCTGATAGCAGCCTTTCGGTATCTGAAGGGGAGATATAGGAAGAAAGACTCTTCAGCGGGATCTGTGGTGAAAGAAAAAGGGGGAATGATTTCAAGCTCCAAGAGGGTAGAGATAGGTTAGAGGCAAGGAAAAAATCTAGAATTGTAGAATCATAGAATGGTTTGGTTTGGAAAGGACCCTTAAGGTCATCTATATCCAAATCCTCTGCTATTGTCAGGGCCACCTCCTAGTAGAAGTGGGAGGTAAACAACTCTCAAAATATTTGCTACAAAACTAAGCTTGGATGCAACCACTTCTGATCATGAAGACACTGTGTGTTTTAAAGATGTTCAGAGACCAAACAAATCTGGCAATGCATTGACTTCTACAGGCTTCACAGAACCATAGAAATCATTAATGTTGGAAAAGACCCCTAAGATCATCAGGTCCAAACATCAATCCATCCCCACCATGTCACGTCTCTCAGTGCCAAACCTTCTCAGTTCTTGAACACCTCCAGAAACAGTGACTCCATGGTCTGTTCCAGTGCCCCACCACTCCTTCTGAGAATAAATCTTTCCTAACCCCCAACCTGAACCTCCCCTGGCGCAACTTAAGGCCATCATCACTCACAATTATTCAGGAGAAGAAGCCAATCCCCACTTCGCCACAATCTCCTGTCAGGTCATTGTGGAGAGCAATAAGGTCTCCCCTGAGCCTCCTCTTCTCCAGACTAAACAATACCAGTTCCTCCTACTACCTCCTCATAAGACTTGTGCTCCAGACCCCTCATCAGCTTTGATGAATATTCATGATATCCAGCCATTGTTTCCGCTGCTGCAGGACAGCTTCTCTCTGTGCTCCAGCTCAAGACTTGGCCTCTCTCCTAACCCACTGACTTGGGTAATAAATTAGTGACAGTGCATAGTTGTCTCATTTTTTAATGTATAAAGAACATACACATTTGAACGGTTTCCTTTACAGGGTAAGAAGCTGGTTACGACAAGCCTGCTTGCTCTGTGCTACTGCTAGGTTTGCTTGGCCATTGTGCAAATTTAGAGAGGATGAACAAGGAGGGAGCTGTAACCAGAGGGTACTACATGGCTTGTTGCTACTCTTGCTCCAGGATTGAATTTCAAGAAGTTTCACTGGGAAAATACCATTGCAAGGCTCCCATCATCCCTGTCCTCCAAGATAGCCACAGCCCCCTCCCAGCTGCTGGCTGTTTATTCCGCCAAGGATACAGAAACAGACTGAAAAGCCTGGCTGGAGGAAAGCAAAGCATCAAGCTAAAATAAGAAAAGCTAGTTGCAGAGAGGAGAGAGGCAGACTCCTCTAGGTAATAATTCTCAGCATGGCCTAGAATAAGCTAAATTGAGGCGGTCAGGAGGCGTCTCTAGAGGTCTGTGCTGCCTCACTCTGCCGGCATGGAGATACAGAAGCAGCAGCCAAGAGCTTTTATCACTGGGCAAACCCAGCTTTAGCTTCCTTACATATTGCCAGAGGCTGCACTCCCCTGCTAGAAAAAGGGAAAGAAATTCAGGAAATCCCTTGATGGTGCATGCTCCAACCATCTGTAAAGCCACAGTTCCAAAATGGGGCAGTGATGCCCCAAGGTTTCTTTCTCAAGGGAAGGATGGGCAAAGGAAGTGCAACCACTTCAGTTTCTGGGTAGGACTTTTTTTTAAAAAAAAAGGACAGTAAGTGCAGGAGCAGGTGAGAAGCAGCCTGGGCAGAAAGAAGGGGAGAGTGGGCCTCTTGTGACACTGCTGTTCCTCGAAATTGGAGGCAGCCACACCTCTTCCCGCACACAGCCGGAGGCTTCCCTAGCTTCCTGTTATTAGAAAACACTGGGATGCTGCAGCATTAGGCAGTCTTGTTAGCTAGGAGTTGACAGAGAAGGAAATAAAGAGGCAGATGAGATGCAATGCAAAGTGATTTTTTTTGTTGCAGTTTTGATTGTTCTCTGGAAATCTGAGGCTACTTATTGGCTCCAGTTCCTCAGAAAGAGCATATGGAGCATCCTATACTAAGGCTGTCGTGTTGAATACATCACATAGAAACAGTTTGGAACTGGGGAATTTGAAATTTTCTTCCTTTTTCCCCTTTCTCTCTTGTTGGATATGGGCAGGACCCAAACAGTGAGGAATGGATGGGAATGGACAGTGGCCCAGTGCTACCAGACTGAGGTTGCTTCCATGCTCAAGCTGAGACCATTCATTTAATCTTTTCTGTGGGCTTGTGTGGATGAGAGCCCAGGGATGCTGGGGATGGGAAAGGAGGGAGAAAAATATCTTCCCCCACAAAGCCATCAGATATTTGCAAGAACAACAAGATGAATTTTCCACCTTTCTAGTTTTTGGGCAGAAAGACACACTGCACAGCCCAGAGCTGGGGAGCCAGGTGGAGGCGGGATTACGCAAAACAACCACAAATTGCTAGAGGGGAAAATAATTATTATTGTTGCCATTATTATTATTATTATTGCTATTATTACCACTATTATTGCTGTTATTGTTATCATCATAATCATCATCATCGTTATTAATGTTAATGGATAACATTGATGATGACGAAGGGACTATCCTTCATTGGATCAGTGGGAACCCCGAAGTTTTTTGTTGCATACACCAACAATAGCAGTGATGTGATGAGCCCAGCAGCTGCTGCAGGGAGGGGAGACCCCAGCCCCGTTCCCCTCGAGATGGGGCTGGGGGAGATGGCTGGGCCCCCTGGCTTCCCCCACCTCTCTCACTCATCGAGCGGCTGCTGAGCCTGCTCCTCCCTGTGGCCGCGCATTATCATCATTTATTCATTCCGTGACCTTGAAATCCCTCTCCCTCACCAGAAAAACAACGAATCCCCATCTGAAGGGTGGGCTTGACAAAAGAGAGGGGGAAGGAAAGAAAAAAATAAAATAAAAA
Organism: Tympanuchus pallidicinctus; assembly: GCF_026119805.1. Classification (NCBI taxonomy): domain Eukaryota; kingdom Metazoa; phylum Chordata; class Aves; order Galliformes; family Phasianidae; genus Tympanuchus; species Tympanuchus pallidicinctus. The sequence continues at coordinate 13,157,660 of NW_026294747.1, forward strand.
TCGTGCAACCTCCCATGTTGCTTGTATTAGGTCAGATGGGAGAACTTATTTAATTAGTGACTTTTATAGGGCTTTATTTTTCGATGCCCAGTGGAGTAGTTAAGATTGGTAATAAGAAAGGAGTCTGGTCCCGTGCCAGTCCCCCTAAGACAATGGTGCAGGGAGGAAAGAGCAGAGCAATATATTTGCATGTTTTCAATGCCTTGGGTTTTCTTTTTTTTCTTTTCAATCTTTATTTTTCAGTGCCATATTCTAAAACCATTTTAAGGGTGTGCATGAAGGCGAAGGGAAGGAAATTGTTCAGGGCGGCCCAAGGGGAGGATAACAATGAATAATGGAATGGCGAACCGGGGGAACTGCTGCTCTACTGCTGCTCTACTGCTGCTCTCTGCCATTTCTCCATAGCTGGGGAGGTTTCCCTGAAGGAGAACTGCTCCAGCACAGAATAGGGTGTCTGGGGGATGGCCAAGCATGCGGTTGTTGGGCTCCATCAGGTGTATGGTCACAGTGAAGAGGGGTTTGCATTTCCCAGCTCACACAAGCATTGTGGTGCTGGGGACCTTGACTGATGGCCTTGGACTGTGCAGCATGCATCCCGAGCAGCTCAGGGCTGCTCTCCCAGGATGACATGCCGTGCACATAGAGCATAAAGCAAACCAGATGCTGTGTTAGACATTGCACAGCTGCGGGGTTCTGCTCTCCTCAAGTCCGTGAGCTGTGCTACCCGCTCACTGCCCATTGATAGGGGAACGCTGGCGCCAACGGTCTGGATGCCAAGCCTTTGAAGGACATTCATAGGCCACCAGCTAAGACAGTAGCCTCACCAGTGGCCAAAAAGCCCCATGCAGCCCGATTGCTCAGTAGCCAAACTTTGCTACTTGGGAGGGGAGTCAGACTATTTTCTGACAGCAAGAAGAATAATGCAACATCGTTCAATAAATTCCTAGCAAAAGTGAAAAAAAATATATACATAAAAAAAAAAAATTGCCGTCCTATTGAGCTTTGTCCTTTGCAAAATGAAAAATATGGTTGTTTTGCTCCGCTGGAGGAAAAGTGGAATCAGCTTTAAAATCGACAGTGGATTTGGCCAGGCGCCACAGCCCTTTTGGCTTCAGCTTCCCTCCAATAGCCATCTCCCTGCCAATTTGGAGCGCACGGGACACAGTTACACACCTGATGATACCCTGAGTAATGGTCTTGGCTCGCAGCTATCTGGTCCATGCAGCAGGGAAGTGGGAGGGTGGCCATTTATCAGAAGCTTTCATCTGAGCAGTGGTGGCTCCCCTGGCATGGGATCCAGCACTGCATCATGCAGTAGGGATGTAAGTGTGTCTGAAGGACATGTGGTGGTCCGAGGGTCAGCAGGGAACTGGTGACAGAAAAGACCCTGAAGGTCAGGGCTCTGCCTTGTCCTGCTCATGTGCAGGCTCAAAAATCACTGCAATGGCTCCCAACTCCACAGGAAGGCAAAAAAGGGGAGGTTTAGATGAGATGTTAGGAAGAAATTCTTTACTCAGAGAGTGGCGAGGTGCTGGCATAGGCTGCTTAGAGAGTTGTGGATACCCCATCCCTGGAGGTGCTCAATGCCAAGTTGGATGGGGCCCGGAGCAGCTGGAGCTGGTGGAGGACAGCTCTGCCCACCACAGGGGGTTTGATCTTTAAAGTCTCTACCAACATAAGCCATCCTATGGTTCTATGAAAACAGACATCCTGGTATCTAAAAGAGAGGTGAACTCATACTGCAAAGATGATGTATGAAGATCATGCAGGAGCTCATCTTCCTAGACCTGCCTGAATGAGCACTCACTTGGGTAGGTGCTCACTCCACACCAAGCTCCTGGGCTGATCTCTGCAATACTGGCCCAGCAACCCACTATCACAAATCTCTCCTCTTACTATATTAGAGATAAATGGGGAAAAAATTTGCTTGGCAGAGACATGGGAAAGTCAAGCACACTGCCCTGCTGCAGCAGCTGAGAGGCCGGGAGGGGGGCTCCTGCACCAGAGCAGAAACCCTAGGAGCATGCCCTGCTATCTATACAGTTATTTGTATCAGAGCGCTGACAAGAAGAAGCTTTCAGCACCACAGCTTGGGCAACAATATTTCTTTCCTCACTCCTCCTGCCTTGACATCAGTAGGAGACTCAGATCTCCGCAAGGGCATCATGAGATAGAAAAGACAATTACAACAAGTCAGAAATGGGGAAGGACATGTCAGAAAAGCCATCATCAACCCTTCCCTTCATTCCCTCCACATTTTTCATGGGGAAAAAAAGTTCCCTCCGAAAAAGAAATTTGGAAAATTTCCACCTATTCTACTGTCTACATCCATGAGGGTATTTCTGCCTCTGGCACTCTTCTGCTAGAGCCTTGCTGTGCCGCTGAGACATACGGCTCCAACGTATGGCTCTGGTATCTTTCTTGAGCAAGGGCTGGTGTGAGCAATACAGCAGGAGGTGCTACAAATAGGCAGAAAGTATTGCAGAAACATGGAGTGGGAAGACTGTGCTGTTGCAGCTGAAACCTGTGCACACTACATCTAATGCAAACAGTGCTCTGCTTCCAAAAACGCACAAAGCCAGCAGCTAAAATAACTACTTTTTGAACTTCTTAACTCCTCCCATCTCTCTGAGCCTTGCTGTTCTCCTTTCCCCAGCCACCTGCCTTTGTCATTGTCAATAACCGGCAGCAATTAAAAGGAGACACTTCATTGCCTGAGGTATTTTGAGCCAGGCTGGGGTTCACGGAACGCGCTGGCAGATGACAACAGCCATGCTGAAGTACCCATGTTGCTCGTGCCAGCATTACAAGGCCTGCTGAGAGCAACGTGCCTGCGCGCGGCAGCTGAAGGCTGGGGACACCCGGCTGGATGCCAGCCAGGCTGCAGGGCTACCACCTGGCAGCAGCTCCTGAACCAAGAAGAGAGGGAAGAAAAAAGACAGGGGAACCATGGCTGGAAACCAAACCCATGGGTGAGCAGCTTCGGTTGTACTGGCTGGAAAGAGAGAGAGGATTTCTCTGCTGGTGGACATCGTGCACAGGTCTCTGCGTGTTGTCATTGGCACAGGTTGCACAGGAAGGTGGTGTGTGCTCAGTTCCTGGAGACATTCAAGGAGAGGCTGAACAGGGCTCTGAGCATCTGATCTAGTGTTCTGATCTGATCATTGCAGGGCAGTTGGACCAGATGGTCTCTACGAAGAGTCCCTTCCAACTCAAACAATTCTATGATTCTACGATTTGTAGGACATGCAGACGATGCATCTTCTTGGGTATCGAGAGCTGAAACTCTGTGACTTCCCAGACTGATGGGAGGACAGGTCACCAGGGGTGGGATAGAGGTACACAGCCCCTAGAAGTGCCTGCCATCAGAGCTTCCTGCAGAGGTACCTTTAAGGCTCTGGGCCTCGCCTGCTTTAGTCACGTTTTAAAAATAGGACAGGAGGCTTCTACTTCACTTAGGTATTTTGGAAAATTTTACTCAGCCTTTCTGCAGCTCCTGTCAATCCTTCTCAGCATGGTGCTGAGACGCAGACATGGCATGTACGCAAATAGCACACCTCCTTGGCCCTCAGTCATGTCCAGAGACACTGTAATAGGTTCCCTAGGAGCCCCGTGGAGAGGAAGGAACTGCCCTTCCTCCCTGCATCCTAGCAAGAAAGTTTCAGGGGTAAAGCACGCCTCTGACTTTGCTGAGAGCAATACCCCAGTGTCCTCTTGGTGCCAACCATGACACCAAGAACCCCACAGCACCACGTGAAAGGTATCTCCTCCAGGACATGCCTGAAACTCCACGGTGGAGTTGCCCACCAGGACATGAACATAAAACATCCCCTGCAATTCTACATGTGGTTTCAACCCAAGCATATCCAAGAGTTTCAACTCTCAGTCCCTGCCACAGCCATGAACACTGCCAGCAGACCAGGATGCGTAGTGTCTCCTCCTCCATCTCCTGCAGGAATATGGCACAAGTGTGGTTTTCTGCGTCACAAGGTCTGAGTGGAAGAGAACCAAAAACAAAGCATTTTGAAGCTGGGGGATGTGATTGGGATTCAGCAGCCTGATAAAGAGTCAAGATACTTATGGGTCTTATCCCCGGCCAAAATGATATCTATTACCTTTGGTGGGATGTCAGCTATGCAGATTTTCCCAAACATTCTCCTCTTTCATTCATGATTTACCTACAAGTGCTGCAACATGAGCAGGAGAGGCCACAAGCTCCATTCTCCACCCATGAGGAAGTTTACTTTGCTGTAATCTCCTACACACGCTGACTAAACATTAGACTTTATGCTGCCTAATATAAGATGGCAGATAAGAAAGAAAAGTGTAATTCTGAGACTCGTGTAATAAACCCTGACCTGAGGCTTCAGCTCCCCTTTGACAGCTCTGTTAGTGACAGGAATTTAAGAAACCTCCAATAATCTCCGGTAGCTGATGCATGTCAGAGAACAGAAACTAGTAGCAAACAATCAAGGTGGACTTTTCACCTCATCACTTCTTGTTTGAAGAACAGTGAGTGGCCAAACCTGTGTCTGAAGCCATCTCTCAGGTCTGAAGTATGGTACCAGAGGAGTTCTCTCTCTAACAGGAATCCAGCAAGGCCAGCCTCCTGTTATGCTGATGCTCTGCAAACACAGAGGAAATCACAGTCCTGGCATGTGGGCTGTACCACTGAAAAGGAAAGGATGAAAGAAAGTAGGAAGGGAGGACAGATTATAGAAACAATGGGATGTGGGTGCTTCACTGGTGTGTTGGTAACTACAATCTTCCCTGATGATGGGGCAAGACCCAATGCAGCTCAGCAGTTAGACACAGAATGGGCACATTAGGACAACTGTCGGTGCATGTCTCACCTACTAGTAAGCAGGAAGCTTTGGTAGGACATCAGGCATAGTGCATAGCCCAAGACCCCACATAGTAACTCTGAATGACATAAAGACAGGAAGGGCTGGTTAAAATTTCCAAGAGCCCCCAAAATCTGCCCTGCAGACAGGTTGTTGCCAGCCTGGCTGCTTTGTCAACAGGTTGATCTTCTCTAATTGCTTTCCCAAGTCTCCCTTCTCCATCGTTGCTGTAGCATCTGCCCCAGTACTGCAAACTACAGGGAACTGGCAGGGCAGAAGGATGTTTCTTATTTGGGCTTTGTCAGATCAAAAAGCTCTGCAAAGTTCAGCTCAGACAGTCCTATCCAGATTGTAGAGACTGTTTGTTCCCAGTTTTGGCAGGGTCGTGAATGATGCATGAATAACAACATGCCTTAATTAGTGTAAGATGCTGTACCAGGTTAAAAAGCACTCTCTGGTTTTTTGTTTTCCCTTGGTGTATATGTGTATTCCTCTTTAAAAGAGAAGGGAACGAAGAGAAAACATAGCAGTTGTGTTTTTGCTGGTTGGGGCACCGATAAGCCCTGTTCTGATTGAGCTGCTTGTGAATCACTGGAGAGCCGTACCCACACCAAACAGCGTAGCAGCCAACCTGATGTCTGTTTGGCAGCTGTGCTGAGGAAAAGCTCCTTAATTACTGCTTTTACTGCCTGAACCTTAGTGACATGAAGAAAGAAAAAATCATCCTTTGTTTCCTCTGCCTTTCTGAGGATGGATGCGTAGGTGTGTGTATATGTGTGTGTGCACCTGCGCATGCATGCACGCCCCAGCACACACATGCTTTGCTTCGGCTGCTGGGGGAAAGCAGGAAGCTTCACCACCAGCTTCATTTTCCTTTGTCTGTCTGACTCCCTCTCTTTCCCCTCCGGCTGTTTTTGTCCGGGGCGCTCACAACGTGTGCATCACACTCAGCAGGAGGAACGCCGTTTCCATTGCTGTGACCACAGGGACATCGCCTGCCTTCCCGCCCTTCCTTCCACGGGGTTTCCCCTTGCTCTGCTTCTCTGTTCCAGGAGCTGTGGTGTGTCCTCAGCCACCCCCAGGCTTTGGGGAGGGTCCTTCCTTTCCCCTTCATTGAGGAGCTGGAGGTGCCCGCACCTTACCCAGTGCCACCAGCACCAGATCATCCCCCAGCACCACAAAGAGTGCTGCTGCCCACCCTGCAATCCAAAATCAGCCCTTCTCCTCTGACTCATGCCTCTTCCACCAAAGGATCCATTGAACCTCCTTCCTTGTTCTCCTTTCCCCAATGGAGCCAGCGGAAAAGGTGCTGCTGGATGCGGCCGAGCCTCGGGTTGGCATCACTGCTGATGTGGGCACATCCCAAAACTCCTCAGGGTACGTTTGTGGCACCGGAGTCTGAGGAGCAGAGTGGCACCGGGTCCCGGACCGGTGTGGAAAGAGAAAGCTCTCTCCCACTGGGTAACCCGTCAGCAACTGCTATTTCAGTAAACATATCATTTTGTGCTCAGTAAACACACATTCCAGAGGAATGCTCTCATTGTTTTTTTGCTCTGTAATGCATTAATGAAGAAATAAAGTTTAGGTTGTGTAATGGTGACAGCTTGAAGTCATTTTGCCTAGTGTTATTTCTCTGCAAAGGCTCAGCTCTCCCTGGAACGGGAGGAAGAAAAGAAGACCAGATTTCGCCTCGAACTCACCAACATGTGCAAAAAAAATCAAAACACGACAGCAATTAACTTCCCTCCACATGCCCCAATAAAACTACCTCTCTCGCCCGCTCTGAGCTTTGTCACGTATGGGGCTGTTTATGGAGGAGACAATACAAAGTGGGTTTATACAAGGCTCTTGTTTTAATTTTTGTTTTATGTCCACTGGAACCCTCAAGTAGTGAATTCATTTCCTGATATAGTAAACATTTCTGATGGCCAGGATTCTTTCTCTTTTCCCAAATGAACACAAACCCCTGCTCTAACTCACCAGCAGCACAGTCTATACAAACAGACGTATCAGCTACATTTTCAAAGAATGCATCTTAAGCACACAGCTATGAAAATAAACAAACAGCAACGCTTTCACCAGAGCCTTTCCAAACCCTGCTGCAAGGAGGAAGCAGGGACACTTCTCGCCCTGAAATTTGCTCAGCTCCTTAATGGCATGTGGAAAAACTATCAGCTTTTCACCATATTCCAGGAAACAATCCCATTCTTGCAGTTGCACACCGATGGCTGCCTGCTCCCTGCTAACTAATCTACACATCCCCTCTGATTTGTGACCCTATTTGCACTATGCAAATGTCTTCTGACAGCTCTCTTTTCCTGTCATTAAAACAAACAATGGCCCCTGTAACCAAAAAGGAAATCAGTAACAGGCGAAAGCTGCTCTCTTTTTCTTTTCTTTTCTTTTTCTTTTCTTTTTCTTTTCTTTTTCTTTTTCTTTTTCTTTTTCTTTTCTTTTCTTTTTCTTTTTTTTCTTCTTTTCTTTTCTTTTCTTTTCTTTTCTTTTCTTTTCTTTTCTTTTCTTTTCTTTTCTTTTCTTTTCTTTTCTTTTCTTTTCTTTTCTTTTCTTTTCTTTTCTTTTCTTTTCTTTTCTTTTCTTTTCTTTTCTTTTCTTTTCTTTTCTTTTCTTTTCTTTTCTTTTCTTTTCTTTTCTTTTCTTTTCCTTCTGGGACTAGCTATTAGTAATTACCCTGAAATATTCACCAACCTTTTCCTCTCCCAAATAATTTTACCCATCCTGCTAGCCAGCCCAGTGTATCTGATACAACTTCTCTCCTAGAAGACCTAAGAATGAAAAACAAGAAAAACACCTCTGCTCAACTAAGTAAAAAACACTTGCCTTTTCTCCTATCTACATATCTCCATACGTACACATATAGATTACACAAATATGTCTAAAATGACTGTTTTGGGAGCTTTGGAAATCATAGAATCATTAAGGTTGGAAAAGACATCTAGGATCATCTAGTTCAACTGTCTACATACCACCAGTACTGCTCGTTGAACCGTGTTCCTTAGTAACACATCTACATGTTTCCTTGAACACTTCCAGGGATGATGACTCCAAGAGTTCCTGGTCTGCCAGGAATAATTTAAATGTTCTTCTAAAACTAGAGAAACATTAAGCAATTAGAAGGCATTAGTGGCTTGGAGATGGCATATAGGGAGGAAGACACTCCTCTCTGCAGTCATCCATCTATTCTGAAGCGCCCATCCTCTCCTTCAAGATCCATGGAGATGTGGCACTGAGGATATGGCTCAGTGGGCGTGGTGGGGATGGTGGTTTGACTTGGTGATCTTAGTAACCTTTTCCAACCAAAATGATTGTATCCTATTCTAAACACACATCCAGCCCCCCAAAAATGCACTGGTGGTGGCTGTGCCTTCCCTGGGGTGGCTGGGGCACATGGTTTCAGTCCCCTGTTATATACATATGCTCTGACATTGATTGCAGTGAGAAATGGGCTGCATTCAGAGCCTTCAGGGTGCTTACCCCCAGGAGCTGCTTTGTCTTTTGAATAATGCAATATACATAATCGCTGACTGGGCCAGCTTTCTACCCCATCACACAAGCCCTGTGCCTGTAGGGCTCAGCTGAAGTGAATGGTGTTAATGTTGACATAAGACCATGATGATCAAGTGGGAAATTAGTCCCATAACTTGATTGTCTTCTACAAAAATTTACTAAATGGCCATAATGGTTTTGTTTGTGGTACGTGTTGCTCACTCCTGATTGCACTTCTGCCAAGTTGTATTTTCAACTGTAAACACTGGCCTCTCAGAAAATTTGAAGTAAAGAAAAACAGAAAAGATGTTCAAAATAACATTACAACCTAATTTAATTTATCCCCTGGTAATTGCATTTGTAGGAAATGAACAATGCAAACAAAACAGAACACAAGTCCTTCAAGCCATTGCAATTGCTTGCACATGCCGATACACTGGCTGCAGCCAGCATACAGTTAAGTCCCCGGCCACAGCAAGGCTGTGCAGCTGGGGTTACAAAGCCTGAGCATAGCTACAGGTCATTCCTTCACCCCATGCTGTGGGTTTCTGCCCATAGGAGCTACCACTGGAATATGAACCCATGCCCCCATTGCTCTTCTTTCCATGGCACCCCCACTCACTATGCTCTCAGTATCCATCCATCTGCTTCAGACACCCACTCTGGAGGAAATCTGTCCGAACCACCGCTCACCAAACCCAATTAGCGGTGCAATTGAGTCCCATCTCCAGGCCCTGCTGCAATAAGATATTTGCATCTTCACCATATTTTAACTGTATCCAAGTGAATCCTGCTGAATTTGGGCCTCTGCTTGCAAAAGCTGCAGGAACATTACAAACTAGTTCAACATTCAGCAATTACATGAATGGTTTTTGTGGCCATTTGTAGGTCTTGGGGTTGACTGTAAACCACACAGCCTGACAGTGTTTCAAGAATTTGATATTTGCACTTTTTCTTCCTTTATGCTTTCTTGCTGAGCTCGTGTGTGTGCCGCTGCTTATCATACCGCAGAGTTTCTCCACTTTGAAGAAGCCCCAGACTCACAATCAATTCATGCACACCCTTCTGCACACATGAACACGAATACAGATTTGCGTGTTCACCTTTGCACAATTCTCTGTAACATGTCCCCATCCCATGAATGTTTCAGCAGCTGCTGTACCTGCTCGGTTGCTGGCCAACAGCGATCACTAGGAGGATCGCTGCTGCTGCCAAAATAAACTCGTGGCTTTTATTTGCGGGAGGACTTGTAAACAGCATTTTTCTAGTGTTCACCCAGTTCTAAGTGGAATTCCCTGCGTGATGAATGCTGTTTACAGCACGGCTCTGTTTGTTGTGAAATGGGGAAAAAATGCAGTTTGTTGCACTTCCCTGCAGCATGCCAATGCTGTGTGCAAGGTATGGCCCCTCCTGCCACCACTCACACATAAAGCCATGCCCTGCCATCCTGAAAGCCCATATGGATTTTCATGCCTTCAGAACAGAAAGCTGTAAAAAAGTAAATTGGGAAAGTTCTAATCTGACTGGAGAAGCTTTGGCACCTTCCCTACAAGTTTCCCCATGGCTTTGCCACTCATGGAGCTGTTAATGGAGAGACTCGGCACATGCTGCAAGCAATGACGAGCTGCATGTGTTAGTGGGTTCAGAGGCAGGGAAAGCACATCCCTTGAGTAGGGGAAAAGCTGAAGGCTGAATAGGATCATGCAGGAATGCCAGCTCAATTAAGGCCACTGCCATGAGAAATCCAGAGTGACTCTCACGGTGCAAATGACATCATTTCTGTTTTCTGAGCCCTAAAGCTGCCTTTGTTCCCACATGTGATGCAGCCCCAAGGGCTGGTTCTCCCCAACAATGCTTCAGGCTGGATGGAGAGCTGGGGACTCCTGTGCTGGGAATCTTTTAGTCCCTAGCCTGCATAAAAGTTACTGACTTTAGAGATAATTAAGCACACTTTCCACTTGAAGCATGTCCCTTCCCTTCCCTTCCCTTCCCTTCCCTTCCCTTCCCTTCCCTTCCCTTCCCTTCCCTTCCCTTCCCTTCCCTTCCCTTCCCTTCCCTTCCCTTCCCTTCCCTTCCCTTCCCTTCCCTTCCCTTCCCTTCCCTTCCCTTCCCTTCCCTCCCCTCCCCTCCCCTCCCCTCCCCTCCCCTCCCCTCCCCTCCCCTCCCCTCCCCTCCCCTCCTCTCCTCTCCTCTCCTCTCCTCTCCTCTCCTCTCCTCTCCTCTCCTCTCCTCTCCTCTCCTCTCCTCTCCTCTCCTCTCCTCTCCTCTCCTCTCCTCTCCTCTCTACTTCTCTTTATTCTTAGTGATTTTTTTTGTTGTTTGTTTATTTTTGTTCCCTCATTACAAACTAAATTGCTAAATTAACCATTTCCCTGCTTCCCCTGCTCCTGCAACTGAGGAATGGCTTTAAACATTCTTGACACAGTCCCTCGAAAATGGGTTGCTCTACTAAAGTCAATGAACATAGCGTGGGAAAAATGCATTAATACTTCCACTGGTAGCAGCGAGGATGGCTATAAATAAACCCTCTATTACAGTATTTATATATTATTACATCATATAGCCACTTAAAACTGAAAGCAATTGGAAGTGTTGAATAATGTAAAGATAATCTCCTCTACATTAGTTCCACTGTCATTGGCATTATGCAGTGCCTGGTGACATCGCCGCACTCGCTCCTTCGCCCAGCGTTGCGTGACATCGGTGGAGGCGTTGGAATATCCACGAGCCCTCTGCAAATGACACACAGCACTTTGCAGAGCGCATGCAGCTCAGCATTATATAACAAGGTCGCTTCCCTCGAGAGTTTTGTCAGTGCGTGCTTTTCTTTTGATGACTTCATTCAAATGAGGTGTCCATTTCCTGCAGGAGGTTTGCTTTCAAACAGCTGTCTAGGTGTCCATTGCCCCAGGTATCAGCACCCTCACACATGCAAAAGGGGGATTTGTAATGTGGTGGGTGATCACGCATCCTACGAATCGCTTCATGGTGTGCTGATGGGGCATACTGGTTGGCTCCTGCCTGCGTTGGAGGCTTCTTCACACAGGGATGTTGCTGAGAAAATCTGAAAAATGAGATGCTCAGAGCTTGGCAAGAGTGCGTTAAAGTAGTGAGAGTCAAAGTCATGTTGCCTGAATCCAGTTCTAAGCCACATGCAGGACTTCCTCAAACAAATCACATTACTTAAAAATCCTAGTAAATCATACAAGAGTGTCATAATTCATGTTGTTGTTGTTGTTGCTCTTCCTCCTTTTGTGGGGGAAGGGTGAGAGGAGGGGAGCGGCTGGATCCATGCTTGGCGTGGCCCTGCTCAGACTATGGCTCGGTTTCTTGCTGACTATGGGTTCCAATTTCTTCCGTTTTGATGAGCTTCCCCTGAAACCAGCCCAGAAAAACAAAAACTCATTCTCTCAAGTTGAATGCCTCACTAATGGTTTTCATGGCAGGGATACCCATCTCGATTACATTGTGGGCAACAGCAATCCATGTCTCATTGATCGTCACTTGTCAGGCAAGCTCCTGTGTGGCATTTAGGACCAAGGACGGAGGAGGATCTCCACCACAGTGGAGCTTGGAAGGGGCTGTTCCAAAAAGCAGTCATTACAGATGTTGGGAAATCACTTCTCTGAGCCTTGTCCTCGCATGACATATGACCAATTTCTGCACAAATATCTGCAGTCAACTTTTATTACACTTCAGATTCAGCTGCTTCTTTGATTTATCGCAACAATACGCATTCAATATCTTTCTTCTGATCTGGAGGCCAGAAATATAACTCTGCTCATATGTTTGTATTCTTAGAATTTGGGATTTCACAGATTCAGAAACTCATTCATAGATTCACAGGGTTTAAGGCCAGAAGGAATCACGAGAACATCTGGTATGACTTCCTATATTTCAAAGCCATTTGGTTGCAGCACATTAGCCCAGTACCAAGCCCAGTCATTTTGCAGCATTTTCCAGAAAAACATCCAGCTCCGGACATACTGAGATAAGGGGATGTGAACATATCAAAAGCTGGAGATTCACCACCTCACTTGATTTAGAAGCTCACAGTAACTGAAAAATGTGCCTTCAGCTTCACGTCTAGCAATCAGTTCTGTACCTTTCCATGCTTTATAACGGAACAGCATTGCCTGGCAAGCTCTTTTCTGAGAATTCTAGAGGATTTTTTTGACTGTCACTGGGACTACACATGACAAACATTTGTAAGTCAACTCAGAATACTCTCATTCAGAAGAAAGAACAGCAAATGGACATGTTGCTGCAAAACACAAACTTCTCGCTGCAACAAGGGTAGTGACTCGCCTTGTCACAGAACACCTCACCCATCTCCCTATATAAGTGCATTGTACCTTACTACTCTTTCCCCATCCCGTTTTGACATGCAGATGGAGCTAGATCCATGTCTCACGCCACAAAGTCATATTTGCCAACTCTGAATTAGTTGTGTAATCTTATTCTTCATTTTTCTCATTTTTTCAGCAGCTATACCATTCTGCTATTCTGCGGGACTCCCTATCTGAAAGGGCTTGACCATTGTCACAGTTTATCCTTCTGGCTATCTGCAGAGGACAGACTTTTCTCACCATTGACAGTTTACACCACAAGCCTTTTTTTTTTTTTTCTTCTTTTCTTTTTTTTCCCAATGCTATCCTTCCTTCTTTCTGAATGGGCAGACATTGTAATGCTACATCAATGGCCTTCTGAAAGAGATTCATTTCAAATTCATTTTCTGAATTTTCTTTCTCTTCTCCACCTATTGGAATCCTTTGAGATTTAATTTTTAGTGTATTTAACAAATAACAGTGGCAGACCTGGGAAGAAGCAGACTTTGTCTCGCATCCGCATCTTCCGCAGCATATGAAATACAACAAAAACTCTCTCCAACCCCCCCCTGAATTCTTCCCACGACTCTGCTGCCTGTGCTAGAAACCAATACCTCAGAACACAGATTTGCACCACCTCCACTGAAGGATCCTTCTGACCTAGACTGGGTGTTAAAGTTTGAAGCACATGTATTTATCATTTGCCTCGTAATATGTAGATAATCACCTTGAATTTTGAAATGCCACAAAAAATGGAAAATCGAGTATGTTAGCTTTGCTAACATAGTGGTAAGATAAGCAGATACCCACTTATTCCTCTCATTCTCATTCACAGGCACTTGCTTTTTCATGAATGTCCCTTTTTTCATTCACAAATACCAAGCAGCACCTAGAACTGTGATGCACATAGGTGATGTGAGGCAGCTGCACTTAGGATGACCTGATACCACCATGCTTATCTTGCATACACAACAGTGACAACAAGAGCTGAAGGGAAGCTCTGGGGTTCCCTACACAACAGATGTCAGTACCATGATATCCGTTTCATGAATCAAGGGTACCCAAATGCAACGTTAAGAGAAACGAGTCTTGGTCTCGTTTTTGCTGCTAGGAAGAGAACATTTGGACAGAGGCAGTCTTCCTGCCTGCAAACAGGACAGGACTTGAAGCTCACAGGAAAGCCTATAATTTCTGGAAAATTCTGACTTCCTTCTTTCCGGCTGTTTCTGCAAATCCACCTCTTGGTTTGAGAGTTGCACAACCCATGATGCTATTATACCATTCTCACATGGCTCCTACCAGTTTTACAGGTGGAGAGACAGGACATCAAAGCAAATTAAAGACTTTAGTCACAGGGGAAGCCTTTGGTAAAGGCAAGATTCCACTTCCCCCTGCCTCTTGCAGTCTTACAGCAGCCATGGGAGAGCTATAGCCAAGAAGAGCAGCAACCCACTTCCAATGCACTTTGGTGTGGGTATGCAGGCTTAATCTCTCCAGAAAAATAAATAAATAAATAGTTAGAGCAGCAGATAAATGAATAAATAAATGGGATATAAAGTTGCTGTGAAGGAGCCAAAAGTGGATTTTTTGGTTTTTTTGTTTTTTGTTTTTTGTTTTTTTCTTGGCCTTCTCGCTACTTCTGTGGGAACCCAGTGGTATTGTTTCCAGAAGGCTCAGCCTCTGTCACCCAAGTCTTTGGCATGTTTGGGGACACCCTTACTACTTCCCTTTCCTTCCCTGCAGAAGAGTCCAACACAGCTTTGACCACAAAGCCCAGGAGGCCTTGGAGTTTGTCTGAAACAAAAGAAAAAGATTGCGAAAGGCAGTGGTGTCAAATAATGCTTCCATTTAGTAGGAATTTTGCTCCCCTTGCATTCCCAGGCAGCACCTGCTGTGTGAGGCTCTTGGCCAGCTCCTCCGAGCCTCTGTGGTAAAACAAACAAAAACAGCAGGGAAAAAAATTCCTCTTTATAACGCCTGTTATCCTCAGGCTACCTTCCAACATGGCCTCGCCTCCCCATGTTGATGGTAACTCTCCTGGGAAACACGATACGGCGGGGCCAGAAAGCCTTGTGCAAATGGGCAGTTGAGCAATGGAGGAACAGGCCCGGTCTTATTGAAAACAAGAGAGTTTTCCTTTTCTTCCTTCATGTCTAAATGCAGGAAGGTCTTTACTAGTGTCCCAGCCCCCCAAAAAGACCAAAAGGGAAAAAAAAAGTGACATGCAGTTACTTGCATGGCAAAAGTAATTGGAAATTCTCTTGCAGCATGGGAGAAACAGCTGAAAAGGATAGAGGTGCGTGATGCTGGAGATGTTAATATCACACTACTCAGCCTTCCCATTGCAAATAGATGTACACTGACCCATTTCTTGTGCTTTACTGTATCAGGATGGTTTGGAGGTTGTTTTGTACCTGGAACATGCAGCCAGCTGTGCTTGCAGTGGCTCAGTACTGCCTAGTGCCCATCCCCAGCACTGTTGCACTGCTGAAGGTGCCAAAGGGACCTTCCCATACGCAGCCTTCAGGAGACGGGCTGATTTATCACAGGCGAACAATGACATCCCTGCCACCTACTACCTCCATGACCTCTGCTTGCTCTGCCCATGCTTGACTGAGGGAGAAAAAGCCTTTCAGGACATTGGTTTTGATGCCTTTGCACCTTTCAGGTGAAAGATGCTCTATAAATGGTACCTGATTCTTTTGCAGGCCCTCTTCCTGAGCAGCTGTGGTTGGTGCTCCAATGTGCTACTAAAAACATCACAGAAGAAATTCAGCTGCCACCCAGAGATTCCCACAGTCCAAGAGTGAGTCCAATTGCTTCACTACCTTGATAGAGGCCCTCGTTTCTGAACCTACACCATGAGACTTCACTCATGTAGTGGCCAAATCCAGCAGTGGTGATGACAGAGCTGCAGCCTCTCAGGCTCTCAGGATATCCTCCACCAAGTTATGGGACAACTCCTCCAAGAAGGCAGAGCTGTTCACTTCAGGATGACACAAATTGCTCTGCAAACTCCTGCAAGTTGATCACAGTGGGAGTTTGAGTGCCTCGCTTGTTGGCTCAGACCTATCCTGGAGGTTGTAGAGGTGTGGCAGGATGAATAGTAAGAAGATGCTCAGTGTTGACTTTTCCACTACTGAACAGAAATCCAAGTGGGAATGAGTTTTCAAAACCAGCACTGAGCTGCAGCCAGAAGTTTTAGATTTGGTAAGGACACCAGTAATTGACAGTGTGAATCCAAGCAGACCCATCTGCCTGTGGCAGCTGTGACGCTTTGCTAGCACTATTTGCTCACACTCCCTTGAAACCCTCCCGCCCTGTTAATGCAATCCTAATGATTTTGGTGCAGGTTGCATTGCTCATCTATCACTTCATTTTCTGCAGCAGAAAACTTAACACTGGTATTAGCACTTTAATTGCCATGAGTGGCACAGCCGAGGAAGCTCCTAAGCCACCTGCCATAGCCCTCTGCCCTTGCCTGCAGAAGTAAACTTACTATGTTTGCACTACCCCAGTACATGTCCTATATGAAGGGATCTCCACCAAACAGGCATTATCCGGTCACAATTCCTTTTCCTGACCCCGTTCCCTCCCTCTACACCCCTAAATCCAGCCACGGCACATTTGCTCTGCTCCACAGCTCAGTAATTTCAGGCTAGAGTTAGCATTTAACCAGTCAGAATAGTGCAAGCCCGTATAATTACTGCTGGGATTGTGCTGTGTCGGCCCCGTGTAACGAACTCTCCTCAAATAACCCAGCTTGAATGTCAGAGCCCGTGCTGTATTGTGTTTCACATTCTGGCTGTGGGAGCCTTTCCCCAGCAGGAGTCAGGGTAACAAATCCCTCACTCTTGCGGGAGGGCCCCATAAAATGAATGATGCTGGATCTCACGCTCCTGAGGAGGTCTCGCCTGCTTCAGCCCTCGCCGCATGGAGCAGGAGCGGCCAGAGGGGATGGAAGGAGAAAAGGGATGGATTCTGCTCTCCCCCTTAAGTCTGATTTCTCACATAGATGCTTAACCAAAAAAATAAATGAATAAATAAAAACAGAGTGAACAAACACCCAGGCTGAGCTTGCACTGAATGCATCTGATAGAAATTCTGCACAAGTACTCCCAGCTGAACTGCGAGAAGCACAGATCTCAGTACTTCTATGGAGTGGTGACAAACAGGACAGTGCCCCATGCACCACATATGCTGTGCCAGGCAGCCCCCCTAGAGCATCTGCAGACCCCTGCACCTGCCCCATCAGGCCAGAATCCTGCACTCCCCACTCCTCCTTGCAGAGCATAGCTGCTCTTGTTATCTTGCTTCCCTTGTCAGCCAGTGAACTGTGAAGTGGTGGTGGAGAGAAAAATGAACTCAGACTCATTTTCCCCCCCATACAATTAGCCAGAACTGTGCTTTTTATTTTTATTTTTATTTTCCCCTCCCCACTTTCTAAATGATTAATAAGACAATTTGGTCCCTAGCTTCTGCAGTGAGGAGAGTGTGCTGACAAAGCACTGCGATGCCTCTTCCAGGTCACCCGGCAGCAGGCCATGTCTTTATGAAAACAGAAAAATTGGAGGGACTTATTTGAGGAATTTGGAGACTGAGATGCAGGAATTCAGCCCTTCAGACTCTGGAAACTGCCTATCTCCAGTGGTCTCTGAGCACTAGAGCCTGCCATGGAAAAGAGCAGTGCTTAGCAGCAACCTGCAAGCTTGGAAAAGAGATTTCTCTCTTATTTTGTTGCATTTATTTTAAATACACACCCACTGCCCTTAACCTGCTCTATGTGGTTTGAAGCAAGCTGGATCTGATGGCAAAACACAGTCCTGTAACCACTCTTGGCAGCAATCCTAGAATCATTAAGGTTGGAAAACATTTGTAAGATCACCAGGTTCAACCATCTACCTATCACCGATATTGCTCACTGACCACGTCACTCAGTGCCACATCTCCACGGTTCTTGAGCACCTCCAGGGACAGTGATTCCACCACCTCCCTGGGCAGCCTGTGCCACTGCATGGCCATTCTTTCTGATTAGTTTTTCCTAATATCCAACCTGAACCTCCCTCTGTGTCCTATGCCTGAGCATTGCTCCTGCACCTCTATACGTACCTCTCTTGAGTCTCCCAGGCTCCTGCTACAGAGAAAAGAAGGGAATTAAGATCAAGTGGAGCCCGTTCCCCTGAACAGATCATCTTGTGCCTGTGCCTGTTGTATGGTGCATGGATCTCCTTGGCTGAGAGACAGTACTGGGGGGCTCATTGAGTGGAGAAGCCACCTCCAGAGCCACAGAAGCAGTGGCAAACCTTTAATTCCACCTCTGCTTACCATCCATATTGATTTCAATATTGCGACACTTGCCTAAAGTAGGCACGTACAGGGATCAAGCTCTTGTGGCTTCACTCAGAGCATCATCCCTGTAGGGTTCTGATGGCCCTGGTTCCATGAGCCAGTGCCCAACCCTGGGTTACAGGGCTGTGTCAGTCCATTTGTACTCTTCCAGCCCTCTGCTCTCTGCTCTGTGGCTGGCCACTTCCCTGCCCTTTGCAGGAGGCCTCTTTGCTCCTTAAATCTTTCTTGGAAGAGCCGTTATCTGTCCAGCTGTTCAGGAGGGGGAGGCTCCAAGAGGAGCCCTCTTCATTACCTCCAACAAACTTTCCTTGCTCCAGCAGATGCTTCCCACTCCTCCCACTGTGCAGATGTCACAATCTGCAGGGCTGCTCCATGTGGCCTTCGGTGTGACTGCAGGAAAGGAAAGCAGCAGTTGCTGCCCCTGGATCTCCAAAGTGCCAGAGACATCTCACTTATTCATGGTTGCTGCTCAATAATTCAAAGCGCGCAGACAATCGTTTATTAAATGATAGTTTTTAGCCATCATTATGAATTTTTTACTGTAGTACCTCCCAGGAGCAAGTCTGACCAGGCTCCCGTCATGCTCTGCAAACTGCAAGCAGCCAGGGAGGCTGAATTCCTTTCTCCAGGAGTTGACAGTCCAAATAAACAAGGCAGACAAAGGAGAGGAGGGGAAACAGAAGCTCAGGGGAGGTGAAGTGAGTTGTCCAAGGTCACACAGCAGGTCAGTGCCAAAGCTGGGAGCAGAGCCCATGCTGCCAGCCCCTACTCTTGGGCCTTATCTCCCTAGGGAAGATGAGGTGAAAATTATTTATGAGACAAAGAGCTTCTATCACATTCTTCCTGGCACCACAAGGTTCTTCAGCTTGTGCAAATAAAACACAGACAGACAAAAAGGCAACTGGGCACCAGTTGTATTTTGGTTTTCTAGGTTTTTGTTTTTCCACATCTGTAATGTCAGAATTCTTTACAAGCTCAACTAACCCACCATCTGGGCAGAGATATTGGGTGGAGCAAGAGCATTGCTTTGGCTTGTTGGCCTGGAGTTCTGGTCACTGGGTTTTGGGCTATAGGTTCCCTCTCTCCCCTGAGAATTAGGAAAAGACAGCAAGGAAGCAAAGCAGCATCCTTTGGGACTTGTCTGCTCTTTGCCAGAACTGTTTGCTGCACACAGTGCTCTCTCAGTCCCAGTGGAAGCATCACAGCTTTCATGCTCCATAACTCATGTTTCATCTCTCAAGAAAGGGTCTTACTATATGCTGCATCCATCCAGAGCAACACACCGCACCGTGGAAATGTTATTAGCCAGCTCTCCCTTCACTCTCTCAGGCCACCAGGTGCTAGTGTAATCCTTACACGCCTTCTTTTCTTACATTTCCCCATAGAGTTTGTTCTCACACTGTTGTGGTAGGGAGGGAGGGCTGGAGGTTGAGCTAGGACTTTTGATGTGCACACAAGAAGTCACCAAGTCCGGAACTCCAGCGCAAAGCCTTGCCTGCACTAGCAGGCAATAAGCTCCCCAAAACCCATCTGCCCTGTCTTCCTGCACTGCTGTACTTACCTCATGCCATCCAGGGCTCAGGAGGTTCTCAGGGCATGATCAGGACCACAACAGCATCACAGGAGTGTACTGTAGTAATACAGAGGTAGAAGGGGAGAAGATAGATAGCCCAAGAATCCCTATATATGCTCTGTGATGTCTTTGTGTGGCAGAACACTTGTATCACTCCTCCTTCACAGCACTCTGCATAATAAATGAGCAAAAAAATGCACAGCAGTTTAGCAATGGACCCCCACAAAGTTTCAGTGGTGGCCTGGAGGTTGGGCTATTAGGTGCTACATCTTAGTGGGGGCTGCCACAAGAGTCTAACACAGCTTCACCTCCATCATGCCCAAACAGAGGCAGAGATATGGGCAGGAACCACTCATTCTGTCCTACGTCAGGCTATATCAGGCTATTTTCCCTCATCCTGAAATGTGAGCACAAAGCACAGATTCCAATATACTTCCTGAAGCAATGACCTGGAAAGAAAAAAATGAATTGCATCCTAGCAAAAACTCAAGTTTTATTAAATTAGTTAATTGACCATAAGAAAGAAAAACAAACAGCCAAAAACATTTGACTGGAAAATCCACAGAACTCTGTTAAGAGTCCCAAAGCACGTGGTGGACCTCTGCTTCCGAGGTCAGACCTGAGTGTACCTGCAGGCTTTTAGTTTAATTCTCAATTAGCTGGTGAAGTTGCCCTGCCCCATTAGCTCATCTCTGACTGTGCCAAGCACTCTGGATAACCCTTGGTTAATGTGAAACATGAATGTTCGGCTACTTGGTGCAGACTAGTAATGGCAAGTGCTGGGATCATAATCTTCTGTCACTGTAATCTGGCCTAGTGCCACTGAAGTCATCAGAGAGGCTTTTGACTGATCACCTGTGAACGAGAGCCTCTGGCCTGGATGCTTGTTTGAACCTTGCCCAAATGTTATGTAGGCCTGGAAATGGCAAGAGTTAACCAGAATTAGAAAGACCGGTTTGAGCAGGGTCAGAAGTACTGCAAGGCAGCATTCCTCAGGGTATTTCGGTGTCCCTACCTCCAGAATCAAATCCCAAAGAGGGCAGAGGAATGCAAAAGTTGGAAAAAATGCTGAGTGAACTTTTCAAACTCAACAGAAGGGTCAAGCGTGGTTTGGTTCCAGCCTCAAGTGAGAAATGGATATGGATCTTCACCTGCAGAGCAAGTTCAGGTGTACTTGGTTCACGTATAACGTCACAACTATCAGGCAGAAGGGACAGTGAGGAAGGGGACTGAATCTAATCCTCACTGAACATCTGACGGCAACAGGAAAAAACATTTGGTTTAGCAAATGTGTGGCTCTCAGCAGTTTCAGTTCGGCAAAGGGCTGAGACACCCATTGCAGAGCAGTGTCATGGATACCTTCCTGCAGCCCCATCGCAAGTGAAGCCCCTGTGGCTGCAGCCATGCTGTGCTGAGGTACCTGCAGGACATGGCCCCTGTGACATTTGGGGTGCACCAGAGGGGTCCCCTAGCACCACACATAGGGCAGGTCTGTAGGATCTGACATCCTCAGCTCAATTCTCTCTGCTTGCAATAGCTTCCTGTTACTTTCTGCAAGGAGATATTATCTTATGAAAAGTCCTCAGGAAACTACAGAGATAAATAAGAGGAAAATTAAGGCTCTTGGATACTACCAAGGTAAGGGAAGGATGCCATGTAGGTAAGGAGGATGAGAGTTGTGCAGAAATGTCCATTTGTCCATTTCAAGGCAAGGCTAAGGGCTCTTCCCATTCATGCACTTCTAAATTCACACAAAAGTCCCTTAGCAGGAAAGCCAGTGCCTCTTGGAGGTAATGTGAGGTGCTGCTTTACTTGGAGGAATACAGGCAGGTCTTTGGGATTGTTTCCCCTCCCTTGTTCACTCTTCCCACTACTCAAGAAAGCCTGATTTGGCTTGAAACAGCAAGCAATGACAGAAAGGGAGTTTAACCATTAATAAGTGTGGACAGTGGTTAGGGAGGAGCTAGGTCCTCCTGTTATACCTAACCAGCGGGCTTCTTGTCTCTCTATCATTTCGGTTTGGGGTGGGTTTTTTTGGTTTTTTTTTTTTTTTTTTTGGTTGTTTGTTTTTGTTTTTTGTCCAGCTGGCCCAGGCTGAAGTCTTTTTGGAAGCTGATGAGCCAGAGGAGAGTAATCTCTGTGGCCATGTTTTCAGCCTGCAGCTTCTGTGATATTCACAGCACATAAAGGTCTCATCCTTTTGCTATCTGGCCATGGCCACGCAGGGAGGAGGACTACTAACAGAGTTGCTCCAACAAAACCATCCATGAGATTTCCTCTGTTTCTCATAGAAACCTCTTCAGTAACACCTCAAGGTCCATACAGCAGTGCATGTTTGTACTGAAACCTGGCTTTGTTCTTCAGCCATCAGTTTAGGATCCCCAGAGAGTAAAAGACACAGAAAAAAGGTGCTCTGATAACACTTCTAGTTTGTGTCTGAGTTGCTAGTTGTTGTATAATAACAAGAGCAGAGAGAAAGTATGATTCATTGATCAAACAAACAATATCTAACAGTGATAATAGCCAGAAATAGGGGTTGCGGAGAGTGGCTGGCAACTCCTTTGGGGCTGTCACTAAAATTGGCATTTTGGGGATAGTGGTCAGCCAGACCTGGCTTGCAGCCAGAGAAATTACTTAAACAAGTTCGTGCCTACTTCTTTAGCTTCTTGTGTAACATGCAAGTGGCTTTGAGCACTGACAAAAACAAGTTTTCACCAAGGTCAGCACTCCCAAGCTCATGCAATACTAAAAGAGGGAACTGCAGGCCCACCAGCAAGGCTTCCAGCTGGATCCTGACTTCAGCATCTTTCTGGTAGGTGACAGCTTAAAAGTGGAAAGGACAAGCAAAGGAATATGAATGCACCAAGAGCCACCTGAATCCTCCTCTCAGATGTGAGCTGAAACTCATAGCCAACTGTTATAGAAATTCTAGCAAAGTTCAGAGCTCTGACACGGTCCATATAGCCTGGAAACTCTTAAATAAACATCCTGACTTCTGAATTACATAGAAGGCTGGAAGCAACCTCACCTCTTGCTCAGATACCATGTGAGACTTGCAGTTCTGCCAGGTAGGGGAAAAAGCCTGAAGGCTGCATGTGGCTCACAACAGCTCCTAACGCAGCCCAACCCCTTCTCCTTGATATCATGGCAACAGCTCTTCCCACAGAGCGGCCAACCAAACCATCAGCCCAAGGCAATTCTTATTTACTTGATGAGACCCAGGCAAGCCAAAAGTTTGGACACTGTAGCACTGCGTTAGTTGGTAAAAGGCAGGAGAAATATCTTTCAAAGGAAATATGTCTAAGGGTTAAAGCAGTTTTGCTGAAGGTGCACCAACAGGCTGCTGGTCTTGCTTTGGACCCTGCAAAACTAAAGGAACATGCAGAAGGTTTATTAGTATAGAAAACAGCCTCAAGTTCTGTACCCCTGACTCTAAAATTTGACTGTCTTAAAAACACTTATCAGCACAGAGATGATCTTCATGCCTTGCATGAAACCCATCGTTTCCCAAGTGCCATCTGCACACATGCTCTCTCTCTGTCCCGCAGGTCTCAGCCTGCTTGGCAGCTGAATCTCAGGGAGAGGGGCTACAGCTGGGGCCGGGACACCAGTCCCCATGTCCCCATGTGCACACTGCCACAATGTGCAACACCATGACAAAGAGATTAGGAAAACTTTATCAAAGTCTTAGTTACAATGAATATGTCCAGAGATCAGCAGCAAGAAAATATTATGTTTCAGTGTTGACCTTTCCCAACTTGTTTTGTCTTTTTTGACTTCACATTCACTCTGTTTATAACACTATTACTGAACCTAAAATACTTCTAGTGCAGGATTCCACAAAGCTGAAAAAACCGAGACTGTTTGCATTTGCTGCTATCAAAACTCAGATTTTTCTTCTTCAGATACTTTGGCTCTGGGGTAATTGGCATTTTCAGGCTAAAAAAAATTGAAGTTTTGAAGAACTACATTGGAGAATGAGTCCAAAGAAGGGTCCTGTGGCTCTAAATGCTGCATTTAGCCTGCACTGAGGCATGTAGCTGGCTTGTAGAACAGCCCCCCTTGCCATGCCTATTGCCATTCCTATGACTTCTTCTAAAAAGGACCCAATTCCTGGCTGGAGCAGGAAACAACACAACATTCCTGGTTTTGCTGTTAGGGGGAGGTATGGGCAAATTTGAAGGCACACACCAGCCCTTCAGCTGTGAGGAACCTGTGGTGGGATGCTGTGAGCTGCAGGATGTGCTTGCTTGAGAGTCTCAAGTTTGCCCTCCCTCTCTGTGCTCTGGGTGAGGGTCAAGGAGCCGGGGAATGCACTGAAATACCTCTTTTCCCCAAACCATGCCATTTTCTGCTGCCCTGTATCCCCATCCTGATAAACAAAATGCAAATAGCACGAGCCAGTCTGATCGCTTCCTCCCTCTGACGGGGGAATGAGCTCAGCAAGCCCTGGTGTCTCAGCCAAATCCCGCAGGGGTAATTTAATCGCATTCCTGCTCCGTCTGCCTCAGTTCCCCCACTTGGCCGTGTTATGTCTCCACGTTTCCTGTTGTGGCATCCTTGGCATTCCCTGTGGTGCTCACAGCCGCATTGCTTCTCCCCATACGTCACTGCCCAGCTCCCGGCCCCATGAACACGTGTGCTATTGGAGACATGGGGTGCATTCCTGGAATGGACAGGGAAAAGCATTTGGGTCTATCCTTCCCAGGAGGTGATTTGTGTTTCGGTGTCATACCAGGAGAAGGGAGTCCTGGGGAGACACTTAGATGTAGGACTGATTTTGTGAGATGGATGGAATCTATGATCTAGGAGGATGACTCCCTCCTAGTGAAGCTTGCTATGGAGGCTAAGAGAGAGTTTCAGAAAGCACTAAGCTCACAGGTGTTAGAGGTCATTGTAAAAAAGCACCTTCTAATGAGCAAATTAACAGCACATTCCTGGGCCTCATCAGCAAGAGTTCTGCACTGGACCCCAAACAGTGGAAAAATCTATTTTAGGAATGTTCAGAGAACTTCTCAGGATGTGATTTACTATTTTTCTTCTTGATGCACTGAAATTTTGTGCGTTGCTGCAAGAAGTACACTAAGTCTGCTTAGTGTACTGCAAGAAGTACACTAAGTCTGCTTAGTGCCCAAGGTGCAGATACTACAAGACTCTGAAAGACAGTGGCTAGGGATCTTTAGGGGGAGCTGCAAGAGATGAGAGCCCCTTTGGAAAAATCCAGTTGCAGTCAGTATCAGTGTCTTGCTTCATAGGTGGAAATATCTTGAACACAAAAGGCTTGATTTTCAAGATAAAACCAAACTGTGTCCACTGTGAGTCTCATCCACACAAGCAATAGCTGACTGCTTATTTTGCAGGCTGTTCTGCTCTGCTGGGAGATGAGGTGTTACGCACTTGGGGTGTCAAGCAGAGCAGCAAAATGCTGTCCTTGCAGCTCAGCTGAGATGGAAAATTGCCTTTTTTTCATCCTCTTTCTGACTGTGGGTTCTGAACTCTACCCAGTGTTCATAGAATCACAGAATGGCTTGGGTTGGAGAAGATCTCAAAGATCATCTAGCTCCAACTCCCTGCCAAGGGCAGGTTACACAATTTGCCTGGAGTTTTGGCTGAGTCCTATGAAATGATAACATATTACTGCACTCTGCCAAGCAAGTCATGGGTATCTTCCTGACACAATTCATTCACTCCATACTTTCTAATGGATGCCTTTGGGGTGAGATTGTTTTAGATTCAATCTCTTCCAAAACATGGATTTTTGTTCAGGGGAGCTTAGGATCATGGCAATGTCCATCAGAGGACCCTCTGCGTTACGGAGCCCTTCTAATAATGGATGCAGTGGAAGAAGGCAGACAGCTGAGCTGCAGTGTGGATGGACAGAGCTTCAAAGAGTGATGGAAAGGCTGAGAAGATTGATATTGAACTGAGGGGACTTTGGCTCTGGGAAAGCTTTCCAAATAATTTCTCCAATGGATGTAAGCAAGATGTCCTGTAGGAACTGAATGGACTTTCCTGACTTTGGCTCCAGCATCCATGTCTTCCATCACTATAAAGAACTCCAGAAGTGATCACAAAGCTTTCCACATCCACATCACAGGAGTAGCACTGAAACAGTCACAGCAGAGTTCTGGGAAAGGGAAAGGAGATATAGGCATAGCTTGGCCTGAGATCTGTTTGATATTCTCTGTTACCATAAATCCAGCAAGATTTATGTAATGGCTAAATTAGCATTGCCACAGGAGTCTTCAAAAGTAACAGGCAGTTAAAAGATGATGTCGTGTCAGCTTTATGTTAAATATCAATATATGCAGTATAACTCTGGTATGAAGAGAGGCACCAGGACACTAAGAAGGCAGTGTCAAGCCTTCACAGGTCAGAGACTTGGAGAGTTGGGGGGGGGGGGGGGGGTGCATATCCCTCATTTCAACTTGCCAAGTACAAGATAAGAGAGTTTGGATGTGCAGTAGTAGTCAGCCTCTGGTACTGGACTTAAAGCTAACTAAAACCACGCTGAAGATGTGTAAAGAGCTACAAACAAGCTAAAGAGGAAAACAAATTTGTATATGACTCATGCCAGGTATTAAAATGTGTGTTTACACTTCCCTGATAATCTCTTGGTACCTCATTTCCCCCACTACGGAATTAGGATAAGGGATTGCTCTTATCTTGCAGGTAAACCACAAAGATATGCTCATTAAAGGCTGAGTAACGTTTGTAAAGCATGCAGACCCTACGCTGAGAGCACTGTGAAAACATGCAGAAACTAAAGCCAGAGTTATGACAACATTTTCTAAGTGGGAGACATTGTTCTTGTGACAGTGTTTACTTACAATGACTTTTATCTCTTCCATGCCAATCAAGTCACTTAATTATTGCATTTGATGGATGCTGGGGCAGCACAGCCACAATTGCTCATTGTCGGGCTGATACTGGGGTCATGGGTTTTGCTAGGCTCGGGATCAAAATGCAAAAGATCCCCTGTCACATCCATCAGTAAAAGAATCATAAATTTACTAATTTGTCTTTGGTGTTGTTTAGTAGCTGGTGCCACCTTTATCTGTTTCTGCTGAGAAAACAAGCCCATCCCCACTGCAGCACAGCCATGCTGCAACACGCCATTAATCTTCAGAACACGAGATGGAGCCTTCGGGGGCAGCCAGGGGGAGGCACACAGCTTTGTGGGGTGGGTCAGTGGCCTGCAACACCCCCACTGCCAGAGAGGGGACAGCTTCATGGAAGCGGCCAGGTGATGCCGCTGAACCAGACCCAGTGAGCCTGCCACAGCTGTTATTTCAATGATAGAAAAAAAATGAATTAGATGTACTGGGGCTCACCCTTAATCCTTTAAAATTTAGTATCCTGTCTCCAGCACTAACTAGCCCACAGTTCAAGAAAAGGGCAAGAAGCATCCAGGAGGGATGCTCAAGAAAGGAGCCAGAAAGACCAGATGTAAGCCAGCTCTGATCCTAGCTGTAAATGCCAAAATATCTACCATCCGCGCCCCAGTGTTCCCACTTTCCCTGCCCCACGTGCTGCACAGTGGGGCCCTCCTTCAGCCACTACTCTGGGGCTGGCAGTGCAGAGCTGCAAGGAGTGAGGTGCAAGCACTGAACCACAGCCTGGAGATGGGCAGATAGAGGCCAGGAGGAAGCAGGAGTGGTTGGGATGTGTGAGGGGAGGCCAGAGGGTGACCAGAGAGAGAGGGAGCAGTGTGGACTTTATTCTTTGGCTGCCAGAATGTGAACATTGAAATCTCTACTTGGATCTGGATTTGTTGACACAAAATCAACTGCCTGGATGTGGGGGGATGGAAGAGATTTACCTGCTGCATTCCCAGTGCTGTCTATCTCAGGAACATAACTCTACAGAGCAGTTGTATTGTATCAGCCTGTCTCTTATCTAATGTGTAACCTCCTGGACTGAAGACATAATGTACTGTCTATCCTTTCTGAGATAAAAATAAAGCATATAAAAACACACACACACACACACAAGACCAGGCCAAAAATTCCCTTTGGGGAACATACTGTGACTAGATAAGAAGGTACTAGCTGGCACGTAGTTACCTCTTCTCTTCCTAACTGGGGCACCCAGAGAAAAGTTGGAGCCTGGGCTGCTGGGGAGAAAAGGCTGCAGGGAAGCAGAGCCCGGGCCAGCCTCCCAGGGCCAGCAGAACCAAAACTGTGCTCAGCTTCTTGCTCCTTCTGGGTTCCCTCTGTATTTCCAATGCAACAGAACTGATGGTGAAGAACAGCATCTTTCACAATCAGCTCTTACAGACAATTACATGGGAGCTCAAAAACAGCAAGAGTCACACCAGTGCTCCTTATCAACATCAGATGGCTGATGGTTTGGCAACAAGCACGGCAGCAGCAGTTCCCAGACCGTGCCCTTACACCATTCTGCCTGCATGGAAGATGTGCTGCATTACCTACTGTGTCTGACAGCTGAGAGGAACAACCTGAATCTGTCCTTAAAACAGCACTGACGCTTATCAGAAGAAGCTCCTCCAAACCCCACACCTTCATCATAATCTCTGTGTTTCTCAAGTAGCAGCAAAAAACACACACAAATTTTTCACTCCCTTAAACTTTTCTGGCCACTGAGCATTTTCTGGGAGAACGATGTTTAGAAATCCAGCAACATTTGATTGTATTTTCAATTTGTTCCTTTTTGGACATGATGTAACAAGCTCAGCTGCATCCTGTCTCTGCCATGGCACTTTGGTACCATATCAAGGATGCATTTCTACAGGCACACGCATGACAGAGCTGGCAGGAAATTCTGCCTATCCAGAGTATGGCAGGCCTGGGTGAGGGCTCTTTGGAAACAACTTCAGGACAAACTGGCTTATCCAGTGAGTAACACATACATCCCAAAAGAGGATATTTTATTTTGTCTTAGATGACAAACAGTCCAAAGTCCCAAGTTGGAGTAAAAAGCTAAAATTCGTGAGAAGCCCAAGTTATTTTACTTAGCTATTTTCTAATATTTCTATGAAGAAGTTGATTAAAATTTTAAGAATGAAGAGACAAAACATTTGGTTCAGAAAATGTCAATACTACATATTTGGACATTTTCTGTGTTGTTGATATTTTTAAGAAACAAAACAAAATATTGAAATTTACACTGGCTTTGCCAAAAATGCTAGTTCTGTCAATATGACATTTTACAGTAGGAAACTGCTTTATCCCATTTTTATCCTCCTTTTGGCAAACTCTTCTTAAATTCAACTCTTTAGAAAATGAGCGGTCATCTGAGTTATGCTGGGAACTAACATGGGGTGCACGCATGAGTCTTCGCACGTGCAAAAACACCTTTGGTTTTTTGCATTGGGAAAAGGTGCTGAACACTTTTGCCTGAAGCTCTCCAGAGCTGACAGCTGTGATGCCAGCTCCATCTCTGGTGCCACCCATTCCCGGTGCTGCCCCGTAGGAAGCAGCTGGTCAGTGGACCCTTGACATGGCCAGCTCCATGTTCCTGCAGTGGACTGTGAGAAAGGACAGCGTGGAGACAATCATTAACACGGGCTGCACTGCGGGCACCGATCTTCAGACCATTGACTCACTGAAGCATACCTCCCATGGGAACTCTTAGTCCTGGCTAACCTGAGGCAGTACCAATTAGAGCAGGCAGTAAATATATTTAACATGCTTAGGATCATACATCTAAAGCTGTTTATACACACTCTTTTGGATCAGTCAGCAACAAAAATGTCCTTACAGCTGTTCCTCCTTCCCTTCTTCCTTCTCTCTCCATGCCACTTCAAAAATAAAACTTACTGGCCTCACCTAACCCTTGCTGAATACACCTGCTCACTCCCAGGTCCATCAGGTCTTGCATCCCACCAACCCTACAGCTTGTGAGCTTCCTGTATGTCCCAGCATCTGTGTTTCTCCTGGCTAATAATGTAATAGGAGCCAGAAGGAAAAAGGCTTTCATGTTTCCTTATTGCAGAGAAATCGGTATCTGGTACCCAGTCACCTTCGTCACCACCAGCCACCTTCGTCATCAGGCTGGGGCTTTGCGTACATAGTGCATTTAATTGGTATGAATGGCATGCTGAAAGCTATTGCCCAGGCAATAACAGCACTGGGAGACCACTATCTAGTGAAGATGATCTCAGGGAATGAGGCCGTGGCCACAGGGACAGTTTGCAGGCGACAGAGAACCCAGATTTCATGTCCCAGACCACTGCTCTACCCACATGATAGTTCCTCTTCCAAACTAACACCGCGCTCCATTTGCTCTGTGTCGTGTGATCAGTCCCACTAGCTACCTGGTACTTTTCCTGTTTTCCAGATAGGATCTGAGCCTTTTGTAAAAGAACTGTAACAGCAGTTACAAAGCAGTAACAGAGTTTGACCCCACAGCAAAATCTTGTTGCTAATTTCCATAGTGGCTCAAGACTTTATTTCAGTAAAATAAGTGAAGACTTGCACTGGAATTTGGACTCACTCAAGATCAGGAATATTTTCTCTTCAAGTCAGGACAAAATCCAAATATGACTAAATTCTCTGTGAAAAGAAAAATAAAAAACCCTTCATTTCAAATCTGGTCAAGACAGGTCGAATGTCTTTACTTCGTACTTTACGGTACCTAATGCTCCACATTTTTAAGTTATTTCAGGATATAAAAAGTAGGACTTTTCATCCTAAAAATGTTTCAAGACTTTTGGAACTTTAACAGAACTGCCTTCTCTGAAGCAAAAAAACTGTTCTTCCTGTGCTTCTCCTACCAGCCCTTATGTGATTAAACTCATGACATGAAAGAGGTTTTGGAGTGATGGGCCAATCAACTCAACACCAATTGCATGTATCCACTTCCCAGTGTCAGTGATAGGAACAGATATAGCTTGGGAGCAACAGGAAGGATGTATTTCATTCCTTGAAGCTTGCATCTCCAGAGAAAAAGGATCTGGAAGAGGGAGAGATGCATCTCAAGGCATGGGCAGGGCTAGGTGCTAAAGCCACGGGTCTAATTTTCACCAAGCTCAACGAGGCTGAGCCAGAGCACCTGGCTGAAACCTCTCCACACCCATATGAACACACAAAAGCCAATTCTCAGAACTGGACTGGCTCAGAATATTTAAACACTTAAATCCAGTGATCCCAGAGGCTTTGTGAGCAAGTCTTGCTAATGGGGCAGTTTCAGGCTTTATCTGATCAGCCCTCTTCGCCTTTTCTCACGCTTGTACAGCAGAATGGTGCCTGATGAGCTGGACGTGATGCAATTCCTCACTTTCTGCTCTGTAAAGTAGGATGCCTATGGCATGGATAAGAACAAAGGCATGCTCCTGTGTATATGACTGGGAGGGTAACAGCAGGCCAGGACTGTAAGGGTCAGATGTGCTTGAATGAGCAAAAAAGGATGATGCCGTGGTCAAAGTGCAGGACTAGTCACCTGCATTAACTTCTTGGTTTTGTCACAGATTGCTGCACATCTCAAGAGCAAATAAAGACCTGCACTACCACTTTAGGCAGTCTTGTCCTTGGCTTTATCTGTGCAAACCCCCTGCTTAAGGTCCCAAGAGGCTGGGAGGGCTCCCTCTATATTCACAGTGCCTCTCAAACACAAAGGAGTGGCTCACATAGCTCACAGCACAGTCTACACTGAAAGAAGGAAATAGCAACCTGATCAAGGTCTTTGCTAAAAAGAATTTAAGCCATGCAATTCCACCTGACTTCCAAATAAATAATATCCCTTTTGAAACAATGCTTGAAGGTCCTCTGGATGAGCAGCCAGCCAGTAAATCCCATACAAAAAGAAGGCCATTTTCACACATGTGCAAAGGGGTAGAAAAAGGAAGGCAGAGATGAGAGAGGTGAACAGAAGAAGCGGCAATGACTTGAGATGACTGGACATAGCAAGAGGAGAATTTCAGATGAGACAACCAGCAATGCTGAATGACAAGTCCTGAGAGGATGGCAAGAGACTATCAACACTGTTCAGAAAAGGAGGGGGTATGTATGTCAAAGCAGACATCACAGCCATCCTGCAGGAGCACCATCATTGATAAGAAAATCATTTCATTGATAGTGTAAGCAAAGTGCAGTCTTGTTGGGAATCTGGTCATTTAGTAAAACCCATGCATACACAGTCATTATTGCTTTTCCTTACAGTTTTTTCAATTATTTTTCTTCTACTGAAAATCTGAAAAAGCCTTAAAATGAAAGATCTTCAACAGCTGAAAACACATCTTTCATTTTCCAATGGAACCTGTAAATTTCCATGGAAAAAGTCAACAAAAACAAACATTTTGTCATTGACATCAACATTTTCCAGGGAGGAGGGAGAGAAGGGGAAACATTATTTTTGACAAGGTCTACTGATTGGCAGAGCTCTTTAATAAATAGATCAGGCCAGAGTGCAGGACTCCAGTCCACATGGCAGAGCTGCTGGTCCTTGAAAGGCTGATAGAGATCTTGTTGGCTGAGTTTCCCTCTGTGGTTGACAGAGCATTAGCTAAAGACAGGATACAGGCAACCAGTCCTGCTGAGAGGGACTGGATGCCAAACCAATGGCTGGCAAGATCTTTAAAGGCTTAATGACAGAAGGCAAATGCTCTCATAGAGACCTTAGCAGTAGAGAATTTGTTAGTTGGGTAATGGCAGTCTGGCCACATACCGTAACACTAGTTTTCTCTCAAGGAGTGAGGAAAAAAAAAAAAAAAAAAAAAAAAAAAAGAGTAGTTCTGCTCTGTAAATATTTCCAAGGTGGCTATAACCTTCCTCCAAAGAGGCAAATCCAACATTAAACACCAGGAGAATAAATCAACTACAAAGACTGGCAAAAGGCTGAGAGTCTAAATTACAGCAAGCTCAAGAGGAAGCAGGGGGCTGCTCAGAGAGAGCCAGTGAGAAATCCAGCACATCTGGTAGGTACAAAGCAATGCCCTCTGGGCAAAATCAGTCCCCAGCCCACCCTATGCTGTGTGTAGAGCTCGGCAGAGAGGGGTCTGAGGGAAATCCGGCAGGGAGAGACAGGGGAAAAACAAAAGCAGGTGAATAAATGAGAGGCAATAGCACAAGAGTGTGCAGCTGCTGCCTCCGCTGGCTCAGGGGATGCTCACCAGCACCCGTGCCTGCTCTAGAGCAGGAATGAGGGCTGGACACAGCCCGTTTCCAGCTTGGCCAGCAATCCCACAACCTCGCGTGAGAATGCCGGAGCAGTCATGCGCGGTTCTTCCATAAAGCTCAATGCACTTCGACAGCGCTCGACTTTGAAGAGCTCCCTGGGACCTAAAATCAATGCAGGGCATCCTTAAAGCTCCCCTAAACATCCATGGGGAGAGGGCAGGTCTGATCACTGGCTCTGAGAAAAAGAGAGTCTGGAGAAGAAAATAAGAGTAGCGTGCAGTCGATTTTCCTGTTGATTTGGAGAGACTTGCCAATCAAGCATCCTCTGGATGTATAACAGGGTGGGTTGCAGCCAAAAAAACATAGTTACAAGAAAATGTCCAAAAAAGAGTATAGGGTCTGAACGTACATGCAGAGATACTGCATGGAAAGCAAGCAGGAAATCAGGGCAAGAAGCTGCAAAAAGAAAACTAAGAAAGGTTTTGTTTAAAAGGAGTTGGAGACAAAAGTAGGTCAGGGACTGATAGTGCTTTGTACAGAGGAACAAGTCACTGGCATTGCAGAAGGTGCATTTCTGCTGAACCCACCTGGGTGTAGGGCCACCAGCAGTGGCACAGCTGGGCTTCTCTGGAAGTGTCACAGTAGTGTGGACACCAGTAGGGGTCACACAGGTAATTTCCTGGGGTTTGGTTATGCACCCATGCCAAAGGTTTCCCAGCACGGTAACACCTCGCTTTCCTTTTAAGTTTGTACAACTTTGACCTCTGTCTGGACTTAGCCTTGAGTTTGTCAGTTTATAAAATGAGAAATCCAAACACTGACTCCAAACACCCCAAGTTGCTATCAACACTCACAAGTGCTCCACCAAAGTTTGAACACTTTGCAGTACAGGTTCCTTGTAACATTGCATTGCTCTTTCTTACTACACTGTGTTTTGCTGCTATTTTCACAGTACCATAGATGAAGAGATTGCCATCTGTAATTTAGTGTAAAAGAGGGGAATGGAAGCATACTCTGAGGGGAACATGGATGGAACAGAAAATAAAGGGACATATATTCAAGCTGGATCAAACCAGGTGTTGTTCTTAACACAGTAGCTTGCCCCCGACAATGGCTGGGAAGGTGCAGGATCCCTGAGGAAAGTTTTGTCCAAGACCCCTACGAGAGCAAACAGCGACGTTTCACATCCCTTCCACTGCTCCCTAAAGCCTGTGTTGGTACAGTGACAAACTTCTGCCACTCAGGCTGTTGCTGTCACCCATCATGGGCTGGCACCAGGAATGGGTTCACACCCTGGTGCCTGTCCACACCAGGAGAAGGGGAGCAAGGAGGGTGGCTGCGGCACTCAGCATTGCCAGGATGAAGCCAGTCAGGGTCAGAGTCCAGCCTGAAAAGCTCATAAAGAAGCATTTATAAGTCCTCCAGAGTGGATTTAAAGCTGGCTGTGGATACAGTGACTAAGGCTGCGATCCTCAAAGGTATTTAGGCATTTGACTCCCAAGGCAAGCCAAACCTTTGAGGATCTGGGCTCCTGCACAAGGGTTTTCTACCTAAACAAGCATGAATAATAGTTTGGGCAAAAAGCACTGTCCACGTGGCCCTTGAGCCGACCCCCCGAATGACATGCTCCTAATTAATGGCTTAGATGCTCCAGGCAGGTGGGTCTGAGTTCCCCAAAGTCTCCCTGGGCTACGTGTGTTTCTCAGACATCCCAGTATTCGTGTGTCTCTGTGTTTCTGGGAACATGCAGGGAAATCTGGAGAGTAAGAAAAGACCAGTTCAGCAAACGGACCTGACCAAAGAGCCGCTTTGGTGCAGGACTGAAAGTGTATCCTGGGGATGGGAAGAGCCTACAAAGTGCACAGGAGAAGGAAACATTTCAAACTGAGGTGGCTACTGCCTCATTTGGTCAAATGTGCTGCTTGGCTGGAGTTGACACATCCCTATGGAACATTTCAGCTTCAACCAGTTTTATCAGGAAGCTTTTCTTGGGGAAAAGGACTGACTGATGCTGTTTAGCTGGTGTTTTGGATGTTGGCCACACTTCAAATCCATGTTCTGCCTGATTCAGAATGATCTCAAAAACCTCTGTGAGCAGAAAAAAAAATGAGGCTGGGAGGTGATGGTTTAAAAACACTGCACTGGAATGTTTCAAATATGTCAAAACCTTTTCTTTCTTTTTTTCTTTTTGAAAATGGGAAATTCATCAAACCTGACACTTCCCATGAAGAGTTCTGGCTCTGATGAATCGGTATATTTGGACACCCCCGAGCCCCCCGCCCACTTCCACCACCATTTCAGCCAAATATTCTTGGCTGGTTCTAATTATACAGCCATATATTTTTATGCACACATACATTCAGCGTGTCCACGGGAAGGCTCAGTAATCACAGCTTGGATGGGGAGGGAAGTGTTGATAAGACCTTAGTTGCTCTACAGTGCAGAGGAAAAAAAAAGTCTAAAAGAAAAAGTCTGAGAGTTCTTTTTTCTCCCTCACCCTCCACCTTGCCCTCCCAGGGTCAGCACCAGGAGCTGTGCAGATGGCAGCCACATGCACTGCCACTCCAGCCCCATCTCACCTCTTCTGCACTTCTCTAGTGCCCTCCGCAGGCTTTGCATGAGCTCACCTGCCCTCCTGGCTGACAGACACCCAGGGCCCAGGTTGGAAGGTGAGAAGTGTTCTCTACAACTACCTGAAAGGAGGTCGTAGGGAGCTGGAAGTCACTCTCTTCTCCTGAGTAACCAAAAGCCACTGCCTCTTGTCCTATCACTAGTTGTGCCAGAGGAGGTGCAGTTTGGATGTTAGGAGAAATGTCTTCTCAGAAAGAATGGTGAGGCACTGGTACAGTCTGCCCATGGAGGTGGTGGAGTCACTGTCCCTGATGATGTTTAAGAACATCAGGAGATGTGGCACTGAGGGATGCAGGCAGTGGGCAGTATTAGTGGTAGGTGAACAGTTGGAATAGATGACCTTAGTGGTCTTTTCCAATCTTAAGGATTCTATGATTCTAAGTGGTCCTTTCCACACAGGAGGTGGAGGAGTCCAAAAGTCAAGGGAAGTTATTTACTTGATGATTAATCTCATCAGCAGACTACAGGAGATGCTTCAGGAAGCGTGCATAACCCTGAAAAAGGCTGAGAGCACTGATGAAATGCCACATGCCTCAGATCCTGAGGTTTTCAAGAGTGCTCACAGCGCCCAGGAGAACTTTTCCACATTTCCTAGATCAAATCTCTGCCTAAGGGCTGGTAGGAAGTGCTACCTGAGCCTAACTCCATCAGCAGAGTTTCACTGAGGCTTCCTATGCCACGTGCACCCTATAAGGAAGGGGAGTAGGGGAAAGGGTTCTCTCTGCGAATGATGAAAAGGTTAAAGTCGAGAGCAAACAGGCCACCCAGCGCTGCCTTTAACCCTACTGCATCAGGAGAGAGCTGAGAGTCAGCCAAATCTACCAGTTCTAGGAAATTTCTTTAAAAAACCAACAGACACACACACAGAAAGGTGGTGGAGGGGAAGACCAACCTATTTTCACAAGAATCTGTCCTTGATTAGAGCAGCAGCATGGCAATGGGCAAAGAACCGATTAATCAGCAGCGAGTGCAGAAGAACAAATACAAAGAAAAAAAAGCGTATTTGTTCAGGGTGTGATAGAGAGACTTCCAAAGCTCATGGAGACAATTGGAAATTAAGTCTATTGAAGCAGAGGCATTTGCCACTCGGGGTGAGGAATCAAAGGGCAGACCAGGGGAGGGAGGAGGGTGGGGTGGCCACCCCCGGGTAACCAGTGACAGACAGGCTCGAGTGTGTGACCTCTCATAAAATCTTTCCGGGGGGCTTTCGCATATTGTCTGGAGCATAAGCTGATTTCCACACACGGAGGTTCCTAATGAAGACGTCCTTCAGGAGGCGAGGGGAGGAGACGGGGTAATGAAAGCAGTCTGTTTGCCAAGCAGATGCTTCCCCCCCCCCCTCTGAAGGTGACACGGATGTACAACGGGTGATGGGATAGGAAAACATGCAGTTCTTCCAACTAAAGGACTGCCATGCCAGATGCATTAAATCCAAACTCCCCAAGGCTGGGGGCTGGAAGGAAGGTCAAGGGTCTGCATAGCCCCAGCTTCTCAGCGCAGACCAGACCTGGGCAGCTCCTACTGGCTGGTTCGCCTCTGCTTCAGCAGCAGTTATCATCTGCCTCAAATTGACCTGGCCAGAGTTTGAACCAGCCTGAAGAGAGATTTATTAACCCTCGCAGTCGGAGATCAATAAATAGCTTCCTCTCAAGAGGCAAACTGCCTGGAATACAAAAACACAGAACGAGCCCACCACCAATCTGCTCCCACCCCCCTCCAATGAAAGGATGCTCTAATTCCCCAAGTGACAGCAATTTCTAATTTCTATATCGTTTTGAAGCCAACTGTAATATTCACATCTAATTACAAGGCTCTGGATAGCTGCCATGAAGAATATGGCTGTTAACAACACGATTTCTACACTTCTCCAGGGTCATTTGGAAACTGCAATTACACTTCCCTTTGCCTCTACCAAGCCTGTGCTGGTCACTCAGATACACCACACTGTAAAGAGCAAAGCCATAAGGTTCCCGTAAGGTTCGTGAAGGGGAGCTAAGAAAAAACATGTGATGCTCCTGAGGTATGGAGATGCACTGAATTTCACCTATTCAGCTCTGCCAGGGAGAGATACAGTTCAAAGTGAGTCTAAATGAATGATTAAAATCTGCAGTTTGGTAAGTATTTTGATTGAAACTTCAGTGGAAGAAAGGGAGAAAATATCTTTTTGTTCAGCCAGAAGTTAAAAAGACATTTTGTCTGGAAGGCAATCTAGGCATCAGTGAAAGGCAGGGAAAAGAAAGGACTGCTGCCCCAATAACCACGTCCCACAGCACATTTTCTGTTAGCTCAGGGGAGGCTTCAGCTTGACTCCGGATAAGTCACAAACACAAGATTTTTATCCAAATTTACAGTGCATTCTCAGATTTGCTGGCCACGTGCATAAACAAGAAGATGCCTCTTTTGTTTTGAGAAGACCTTGAGCTGCCAGCATCCCAAGGGCTGTGCTGGAGATCTGCTCGCCCTCTGCCTCACAGTTGCCCTGAACATTCACTGCCAGCCATGAACATATGCTCACAGAAGGCTTCACACTGAGTCACCCCAGCTTCCAATCTCCCAGTCCTTTCCTCCATGTTGTTATTCTAAAGCTCCGGGGAGACCTCACTGTGGCCTTCCAGTACCTGAAAGGAGTGTATCAACAGGAGGGGGAATGGCTGTTTATGAGGGTGGATAGTGATAGGACAAGGGGGAGTAGTTTTAAATTGAGACAGGAGTTTTAGATTAGATATTAGGAGAAGTTCTTCACACAGAGGGTGTGATGCACTGGAACAGGTTGCCCAAGGAGGCTGTGGATGCCCCATCCCTGCAGGCATTCAAGGCCAGGCTGGATGTGGCTCTGGGCAGCCTGGTCTGCTGGTTGGCGACCCTGCACATAGCAGGGGGTTTGAAACTAGATGGTCATTGTGGCCCTTTTCAACCCAGGCCATTCTATGATTCTGTGATTCACTGACTCCCACCTCGCATCACTCTGTTTACAAATCCTCCTGGCTGACTCAAGGCTCCTCACACATCTTCCTCTCCCAAAATACGATATACTTTATTTTAGAGATGTTTAAGAGCTCACACAGGTGGTAGCCGTCAGGAATAGCTCCCTGTTACTCACTCCTCAGAGGCTATGCAGGGGTGTGACAACACAAGAAAACCCTCCCTGGTAAATCAGATCACAGCTTCTGACAGTTAGTGTTTTAAGACATACTCTAGCCATAGCTAGAGCTTGGCAGGAAAGACTTTCCCTTTCTCATAAAAGATTTTGAAATTTCAAACAATGCTCCTCTCCACATCAGAAAGAAACTGGAAGGAAACGCTGCAAATGTTCTCAGACCACTAGGCAAGAAACAAAACAAAACAAAACAAAAATTGGTACAGATAAAAATAATTTCCAAATATTTGATTTGGATTTTTCTCTGTTTAATCTTTTTTTCTAGTAAAAATGAAGTTGAATTTAAGAATGAAATGTTATTTCAATGTTAAACAATAAATAAATAAATAAGCAGTGCCAAACCTCTAATCAGTTGAAGAAAAAAAAAGAGAAGAAATGCCTTTAGAAGACTTGTAACCTTTTCGTAAGCTGGAAAATCTGTTAAAATCATCCCTTTTCCCACAATCTCAGTTTGAATATATTTGCTTTTTGTGGCAGAAAAAAAACCAACCATATAAAATCATTTTTCCAGCCAGTTCTAGCAATGACTTCATGGTTTGCAACACTTTTCAAGGTGACATACATCCCAAAATAACTTCTGACCTTGTCCAGACCCTGAAA
The DNA here is from genome assembly GCF_026119805.1 of Tympanuchus pallidicinctus. NCBI lineage: Eukaryota > Metazoa > Chordata > Aves > Galliformes > Phasianidae > Tympanuchus > Tympanuchus pallidicinctus. The sequence goes on from NW_026294747.1 coordinate 13,196,725, forward strand.
CTGGTAGGATCTGGAGGTGTTGGCTGGCACAGAAGAACTGATGGACCCAAGTGGGTTGACTGGGAAAGAAAGATGGTCTGAACTGGACCTGAGCAAAGTGCTTAGAGCAGCAAGGGAGATGTACCTCTTCTATTCTGAACCTGGCTGGTCCTTCTGCAGAATGTGTCCATCCACAAGAGATGTGGCACAGAGTTGGGAGCCAAGATGGCCAAGGGGACCTCAAGCAAGCCTCAAATTCAGCAAGGGCTCAGGGGAAATCACAGGAGCCAGGACTTGCTCTGACACTGGCACCGTGCAGTTTACCAGTGGATAAATAATGTCACTTACAAGCAATTTCCACCATCTTTCCAGCATTTTTCATCTGTTTTCAGTTCCTGACAGAACATACGACACTTTGTAAATTCTGAACATCAACATGATAAGGGTAAGAAAAAGAAAATGGTTGATGGATAGCGTGTGAGACAGCTGCCTTGTTGATGTAAATGGGAGGTTGCCAAATAGCTACTGAGGGATGGGACAGTGGTGTGACAGTCATTTCTCCAGCAGAGCTGCAAATGGAGACAGAACATATCCAGACTTGCACATGAGAGCTTCAAGGATTCATTGGCCCTGACATCTTCTGCCAGAAATAGAGGGAGACATTCTGAAAATCACATCCCTGTTGACAGGCCACTGCTGTACCAGTCTGGCTCAGCACCTGCCTCTCCCCTTACTGCTGCCCTGTCCTTCAATAGAGTCTCATGTCTAATTCCTGGCCACTGCTGATGAGGTATCTATATGTCTCCTTCAACACAAGCACAAGAAGCTGAAATCCAAGCAACAATTAACAGAATACATTCTGAGGCTCATTTTACACGGAAAGTCAGATTTCATGATTGCTGCAGCTCCTTTTGGACATTACAAACTATCAGGATTTTAAAGTGTGCCATGTTGCACTTACACAACTCTTAATTACACTAGCAAGCCTTGTGACTTCCTGATGAACACGCAACACATACCTAGTAAACATTTTCGGGGATGCTGGTAGTGTTCTGTTAACTGCCAGTCTTGCTGGAGGCAGGATTTCATAGAAGAGAAAGTGATTAAGAGACAGATTTGGCAAAAACACCAAATTTTCTGGGGTCATTTTGCATGTTGACTGCTCAGTAGAGACCACAATGAAAAACAGGAAAACTCCAAAACCTCATAAGATCATAAATGCCATATTACATAAGGCTAAATGTCCAAGCAGCACAGTATTTTCAGTCTGACAGTAGCCAGTAGTGGGTATATGAGGAAGAACATAAGCAACAGGGCATGGACAGACTTTCAGCTTCTAGGAAATAGCATTGCAGAGACAAAGCAGAAATGGGTGTTGGGTCCCTTAGAGAAACCAGGACACGCTTGGAAACCTTCTTTGCCCCACAGAAAAAGTCACTCAGGGAAATATGCCCTGTGGCAGCAAAGAAAACACTACAAAAGACTTGGATCCAGACTCCAGCTAACCACAGGGCAAGGCTCTTCACCTAGCCAATGCCTCAGCTCCCACCATGAGATGGAAATGTTACATCACTATAGAACAGAGACAGTAAAAGTATGTCATGTTTGAAAAGTCCTGAGGTATGAAGGGTAAGGACCAGATGGACCAGCTCCAAATGAGTAAGGTTGTACAGGTGTCCCCTTTTAGTCATTTTCCCTTCAGTGTATGGATTTTAGCCCCAGTGATGTGGAAGCATTGCTAAGACATTACTCATTACACAAATAACTTGCAATTGCCATCCACCGTACATTATTTCCTCTTCCTTAGCCATCATTTTTTCTTTTTAAGAAAGATAGACACAGCTGCCCCCATCCAGGCAAGGGAAGAACACAAGACTTTTGCCATCTAGTCAAACTGAGTGAATCACGTTTGCACCTAGACTGCTAATAATCTGAGGCTGAAGCTCATCTCATGGGATGATTCCATATTGCACAGTGGGTAAAATTTAGAAAGTTCCTCAGAGCATCTGAGCACATAAAGGGAAAATATATCTAATAAATGCCTCCCAACAAACATTTCATCCTACTTGGATATTGTTTTTAAGTATCACAAGAGACTGAGTTCACCCTATCCAGCTCCTTCACAAAAAAAGCATGATTCTTGATGCTTGATTTGCTCTTGGTGGGAAAAGTCGAGCTGTGAACACCTTGTAGATAGGGAGGAACCTTAATGTCATAAGAGACCAACTGTTCTGTAAATTGTGACTGATGTGCAATGCTACTAGACCCCTTTTTCACAAAGTAAAAGGGCACTAGATTAAATCTGTCCAGGTATTAGAAGAATCTCAGTTCTAATATAGATAAAACCAAGCATCACTTTCTGTTTACGGGTGAACTATTCTAAGTGCTCTTAAACCAGCATGCCTCAGCATCCCAAAATGCAATCTCTTTCCTGAGCACGCCTAGGTTAGCAAGCCAACTTTGTGGTGACTGCGGAGGGGATGAGCAGAGCCAAGACCTCCTGAAAACTCCGAGACAACAGCTTCACTGTCTGAAATAACAGCACTCAAGATTTGTACTTGAGCTTTCGTTGAAGATGCTGTGGACAGTTTCAGAGTATTTGGCTCAATACAGCTGAATCAGAAGTTTGAAGGTTGGTATAGCTGAGGTCAGACAGTCTAGCGATAACTTCCCAGTCTTAAAATCTATGGACTTATAGGAAATGACTATGAAGAAAAAATAACATACAATCACAGAATCCCCTGCGTTGGAAGGGATTCATAAGGAGTCCAACTCCTGACTCTACATAGGACCACCCCAAAATCAGGCCACATAACTGAGAGCAATGTCCAGACAATTGTCAACACCATCTGAGAAACCATGGTCGGGCACCATGTGAAACTGTTTTAAGATTATGGCCATCTGAAATGGAAATCACATTCCACCACGGATGCTCTGGCCTCACCACTAAAAGACCAGCGGCCAGCATCAAAACATTTATGAGCTCAGAGTTCCTTTGGGATGAAACACCCCACAGGCTGAGCCAAAGGATGAATTTCAGAGCTAGATTGCCCTGGCAAGAGGTGACACAGAGGAGCACACGCACCTCAAGACTCAAGGGCATCAAATCTGCCATTCTCAGATCTTACTGGGAATGAGCATTCTGCTGCCTGCCCCATTTGTCCTGATGGGATATGCTCAGAGAAACTGTATTACACTTTACTTATTGTTTTCATGTGCCTCATTTCTTGAATTTCTATGAGATTCTGTGTATGTGAACATGCATAGTGACAATGCTGGAAGAGGACAGAGCTAAGGTTATTTTGATCGTACCTGTATATTTCCTACTTTTCAGAAGTTTAAATTAGCATTAATTTCTCACTTCCTGCTCAGGATTAATCCTTCATGCATTCTGGAACAATACAAGACACCATTAGGCAACATTAACTTCCCGCTGAAGTTTTTGGCATGTGATGCTGTATGCTCTAATCTATTTGCAAATTAAAAGCCAATGCTTTGCACACTTCAGTGAAAAGCCAGAGGCAGCCTGCCCCACTAGAAAGGTCACCAGATTAGGACTCAAGGGAACTCTTCAAAGTCCTGCCACTGATTTACTGCTCAATCATCTTGGCCAAGTCCTCTCTTTTCTTTGTGCCTCTCATTCTTTCTGTTTTCTATTGAGGCTGAAAGTTCTTTAGGGGCAGGAGCAGCCCTCTGGTTACGTGCTGGTCCTGTGCCTTGCACAGCAGGCCCACCCTCCTAGCTGAAGCACGCCTTCTAGATGCTACTGCAAGACAAAGAATTCAGAGCTTTAACAGTTTAAAGGAGTTTGGCTTTTACTTTGAGAATCTTCAGTCTCTCACTTGCTTCCTCGCCATAAAGCTGTACACAACAGCTGCCAGTCATCAGGTAAGTGACAAAGTTCCCAGTCAAAGGGTTAAAAGAGTCAACTCCAGTAAATAAAGAAGAGAAAGATGTAAGAGGAACTCGGATCATATGGCAAACCAGGTACTAGTTAATCAATAGTATTCAAAGGTGAAGGCCGTATGAAGGAGCCAGGAACCATTGCACAAGATAAGCAAAGTTTAGCAAAAAGCAAGCCTGATAAAGCAAAGTTTTAACTATTTTCTGTGAAAAGTTCCACCTTTCTTTTAACCTGGCTCTGGAACAAGGACCACATACACTGATCTTCTCTGTGACTGACTCGCGCACTGAAGGGTTCAGTGGAAGTTTTGAGACCAACATATAGACAATTCCTCTTTATTGCCCCGACAGTTCATACATATGTGTTACATATAATCCCCTTATTCACTGGACTCTTGATCCAAACTCTTCTGGTAAAAGGGCTTGTGGGCAGTTTACTTTCTGTCCAATGACTTCATTGTAAAGGATTTTTTTTTGTCTGTTGAGCTTGCCATGTGCAAGTTTTCCTTCCTCTTGTTCCCCTCCTCTTGTTTCCCAGTTTCTGGAAATAATTTGTGGTTTGGAAATGGAAATGTCCTCATAGGCTTCAAAGAGCTTAAAGCTTGCCATACCAGATCAGTCCATTGGATCCATTTAATCTGCTCTCCTCTTTCCAGCCATGACCAACACCTGGTACTTCGGAAGACAACACAACTTCATAGTGACAACAAGACAGTTCAGTTTCTGACACAGTCCTTTCTCTGAACAGATGAAGAGCTGCTTACTCATCATTCTTACTTCTGCCCTTGACTGCTTTAGATTTTCTAGGAGCATTCCTCAAGAAATCAACTAAAGGGCAAACAGAGATCCCCCAAAAGGATAAAGAGAATTAAGGGGGCAAAGTATATCAACACATATCAAAAAAGGGCTTCCCAAAACATAGTACAACAAACACAGCTCAGCCCCTTCCAGGACTGGCTTGGCTTGCTTTCACTGTTCAAAGAAGTTGGCGAGCAAATATTTATTGTAAGAGACAGAACAGAAGCCATAGGGGAAGTGACTGAAATCTGGGGATAATTCACAAAATCCTGGCCTGTGTTACAGAAGGAAGCTAGTGTTATGCATCTTTCGTTTGCACTTTTTTTTGTTATTGTTGCTAGGTTTAAATAGATAAAAACAACTTATTGATGATCACATCTCATTTTCAGCTAGCATCTTTCCCAGCTGCTTTTAAGTTAACAGGAAGCAGTATAAGACAACACAGACTTTTTGGCAAGTTTATTCACGTTGTGGTGGCCTTGTGCTTCACAGATATTCCATATACTGCAGTAAGATTATTTGTTCAATAAAGTACAATTCAGTATTACAAAGATAACAGATTCTATATCTTAAAATACTACAGTTTTCCCTAGAGAGCACCTCTATGCTGCTCCATGCCTGGTGTCTCCATATGGTCATGGCAGGTCTTTTCCCACGGCCAACCAGTGGCAAAGCCACATCATTGGACTTTGCTCTCTCTCTGGAGACTTGATGTCACCTTGGCAGAAAGCCACCAGACAGACTATCTGCATTCACCTCAACCCAAGCTGGGCTTGCACTCCCACATGCAACGGGTGTAGATACCCAATGGCACCATTCTTGGAATGAAGGAAACCCCAAGCAGAGGACATCTTCCAGAGGAGAGGACAGAATGTGTGGTGTTACATTGCCATCTTGTGGAGAGCTCCCACTGGAAACAAAGAAATAAAGATGGCTGACTAATGAGTTGCGGCCCTACTGCCGCCATCACGTTCTTCAAGGACACCCATTGCAAGCTCACATGTGGCTACATACTTATAGCCATACTGTGGATCAATAGACCACTATATAGTTATTCCTCATCCAAGTGGTGAAGTCCAGGAGCTTCATGAAAGGCCTGAAGGTCCAAGGGGTGGACATCATCATCCCTTTGCTTTACTGCCTGGATTTGCAGATTCAGCATTAAAATTGATCACTAATGCGGCTGAAACAAGATCACTAATACAGTGAAACAAGAGTCTGGTCTAGGCCAGACTTCAGGAGTGTTACCACAGCTGCCACTGGCTCCTGCAATGCTGCTATCTACAAAAGAAGAGCATGGCTCAGCTCTTTGAATCTGGGCTTCCACATGCTCAAGAGAGAATGCAGGAAAACGCATTTCCTTTTGTTCAGTGCAGAAGAAGCCTCTGGTGGCAATGCTTTTTATATTAGTGATGTCCCCAGAGAGGGTCAAATATACAAACCCACAACATGCTCCTCCTGTTTGTATGATGGAGTACTGTGCTGACAGACTGGAGGAGAATTACTGACAAGTACTACCATGTGGACTTTTACAGTGATGCCTTGTATTGATTCCCATCTGGTGATGATGTGCACTTTTGCGATTACATTGACACTATGCTCCCTCTTAAGAATCTGCAGAGTAAGTTTTTGGAACGAAGAGCAAAAGCATTGTTTATTATTTATTCAGCGCTAAGGAGGTCTGTGACTTTGCAGGCCTTTACAATTACAGAGAGGAGAAAAAAAAAAAAAGGCAAAAAGAAATCACAGGTCTCTGCTTCAAGGCCCTTAGCAAAAGAAATTAAATATGACACAGTAAGGAAGACTAACCCAGAGAAAATGAGTACATGGGTTCCAGGAGCAACACATGAAAAACATGACATATGAATAACACCTTACTGCCTGAGCACCACGCTGGAGAAGAGCACTGTCTCTAAAGGAGAGAAAATACATCCAGAACTGATTAGAAGGAGGAAGCTGTCCTTCCAGGTCATCAACTGCCAACCAAATTCTGCACTATCTGGAAGTAAATAAACCTAATCCCTCAGAATTGGGGAACACAGCAGATCACACTTACAAGCATTTGAAGTGTGGGCTGAAGTTTTCAAGACCACAAGAGAGAAGCATAGATTTTGAGTTCAAGGAAATGTGATACCTCCTCAAAGAAAGGGTCAAGTTTTTTGAAATGCAAGATATGGATAACTATAGAGATGCTGGCCAACAACAACCAGACACAAATGCCAACATCTCCCAATGGGACTAGAGGCAGTAAATTTGAGCTCCACATATTTCTGATGGGTCTTCCGCTAAACCCTAATTGCCAGTAAATTAAATGTATTTTAGAATTAGATCTATAGAGATGCAAAACTGCTCTGGTACTCAGGGGAAGTGCAGACTGATACCTTTGGACAAAGCTCTATCTGATAGCAGCAGAGGTACAGGCAGAGTATATTTGTTTTTCTGCAGGCCGTATAATTTAATGTCTCATGAGATCTTAGTTAAGAAACAAATACTTAGCACTGTGTGGAAATAGTAAGGCATATTAGATGTACCAAAACATTTCAGTGACAGATCTCAGCTACAAATAATGCAGTCATTACTGGGAGGAGCATTATACAAATGGGATTATTATTAGCAAGAAGCTTTAGGGAAGCGGTTGTTAGTCCAACAGTGTTTAGCACTTCCAACAACAATGTAGAGAACAGAAAACCTGTGATAATATTTGCAGGTGACATACAGATAACTAAGATAGGAGAAAGAACAAAGAGGACAAGTTGAATCAGGGGGATATGTGAATTACCTTGCTTTAATTACCACAATCTAACACGTGCATTTCACTGAATGCATGTGAAATGAATCACAGATGGCAATAAAGGCTGAGATTCAACCCTATTCATCTCCTTCCCCTAACAGAGAAATCCAAACTAAGAGCTTTGTTAACTTCAGCTTCCTCAGTGAAGAAAAGATGGCACCGTGAGGAGGAAAATCTGGCTGAAGCTTGAAAGGCTTACTCTCAGGGTAAAACCCTCTATCTTGAAAAGCACAGGGTCAACAAACAGCATAAAGAAAGTAAAAAGGAGCCAAATTAGCAAATGAGATTTCGGGCCATATCTAACATTATTCACAGGTGTACAAAAAGGAATTTTTTGAAACAGGGAAGTGCTTTTGTCCCCGGTCAGTCACTACTAAAATAATTAAAAGAATTGTATCTTCATTCCAAATTCAAGCAAGATGTCTTACGAATGTCTTAGAGTTCAAAGTAAAGCCACAAAAATGATCTTGTGAGAGGTAACAAGTTTTAAAAAGCAGTGAGTGAAAGCTTTTAGCTGAGTTTAGTCAAAATGTGACTGCGTACTTTTAAATATAAGTACTTTCATGTAGAAAAGATGTCTTAACAAGCCAACCAGTCTTTCAGCCAGAGACAAAGATTCAGAAAGTCTTCAGGCTAATGTTAGACAAATGCAACTTTGAATGAAGCAGGATATGATTTCCTAGTTGCACGTATAGTTAGTTTCACATTAGAGATGTAATGAAATCACAAGCCATTTTGAATTTGTCACATGCAAATGGACATTATAGCACTCTGGCAGCTATGATGACATGGAACTGCTTGGGTTTAAGAGCACGTCCTTGGACAGTTATTGTGAAGCAGTAAATGCATGGTAACTCACCATTTTAAGGTAACCTACCCTTGGATCAATATACATTGTAAGACATTCACTCTGTCGCAGTTCCCAAGAAGGAATCTGCAGCCTATCTATATCAGAGGAGAAAAAACACAGAGGCTCACCATAGTCTATTCCTACTTAGGGATCAAAGAAAAGGAAACCTCAAATAGAAATAACAGGAGTGTTAGGAAAAGAGAAAAAATGAACCTACACATCTTTATACCAAAGCAGTAAGATTCACTTACTGAGAGTAGGGATGGACAGCTCCATTATGAGAGTCTTAAAGGCTTCTGTACCACAGATCTTCGTGTTGTCCTGCCAAACTCTTCCAGGCTGCCAAACTTTGACTTGTGATTTAGATACCCCTCCCAAATAGTTAAATAACGCCTGTCCGAAGAAACAGTTCTGAGGAACGGCAGCTCTCCTGTATCTGAGCCAATGGTCTCGCAAAAATCTAAAGGCACCAATTTCAATGGCAACTGGAACATCCTTATAACTACCTTGGCAAAATATGGCAGTTTTACATTATTTCTTCTGCCCTTATGCTGCTTTTTAAGCCCCTCAAGACTTATGAGCCTTTCCTTTTCTCCATAGCTAAGACTTCAGCATTCTTCCAGATAAACTCTACAAAACAGTTCCACGTTACACATAAATCTGTGCAACCTTGCAAGTCGATCATGCAGGGACAAAATGAAATAAATGGAACTGAATATCAAGTTGACACAGAGGAGACTGTACTTGAGTGTATTATTCATCTCCATATTTAATTCATTACATTCTCCCATCTTTTTTTTCTCATTTTTTTTCCTTCTCAATTTGTATGAAGCTGCAACACATTTTCCAGCCTGCTGTGCTGGAACACTACAGTGTCAAGGAATTCTGTGGTTAAATGTAAGACCTTATTGTCATACTGTGCACTGGGCCTTTGTCCTCAGGAAACTGACATCTCCAAGTTAGATAACAACTAGTAAATCATCATCTTTGCTAAAGTGTTTGTAAAGGCAGGTAGGGGAGCAGGAAGAATACTTTTTTTTTTATTGCAGGAAAAGCAAGAAACCTTTCTTTCAAGGGATTAACAACTTATCTGACCACCCATTTCTGAGTCTCCTCCTAAATCGCTGTCCTTCCTGTTACTGCCATTTTTGACCTGCTTTTCAAGTTGGAAGAGGATATTTGTCTGGGAGGTCTGAGCAGGGTGTGAATGACAGAAGAGGTATGGACCAGAAAGAGAAAAAGATGGCTTTTCTGGCGGAAACCAGAAGCCAGCCTGATTTTGTACTTCAGCAATAGTCATTCATTATTCTCCAAGGGTTAAACTTGCTTGGAAAGCCCATGGGAGGACGCCTACACTGGTTGGTTTCAGGGATTGGATAAGATGACTTAACACAATGGGTTTTCTTTTCTAGTCTTGATTCCCACGATTTTTTAATAAGTCAAACTTGAATGAGCTAGTGAAATTTCCTTTCCCTGCTTTCTAACTCTTCCCTGAATTTACCCTCAGCATTATGGAACTGAACCACAGTTTTATCTTTTCCCCTTGGAGAGAAACCATCTGAGTTCTCCCCTGCCTGGGACTCAGTGACATACCTCTACTTCAATCCTGAGCAGTTTCTACCTCAATGCAGCTGAGGTTCCACTTGAACCCCTGTTATTATCAACTTATTTTTTTTCAGCTGTGTATGAACAATGCAGTCCTGCAGTGACAAGTTGATGCATGTAGAAGAGAAAAACAAAATATTTAATCCTAGCCAGATGGAAGAAAGGAGGAGAAATAATGGACAGAAAAAAATGAAAACCAACAAAAAACTTTGAGTTCCTCTACATTCTCTCTTGGTAAGTTTTTCTTCTGAAGCCACATGTTTGACAGATGGCTTCAAAGTGAAGTTGTGCTTAGCACTCCTAGATAGTTTGAGGTTCCTGTCCTGTACTTTTTTGTTGCTGTTTGGAAAACTGCAGTGACAACTGGATGGAAGTCACTATAGTTCTTAACTTCACTGCCGTGACATAGGTTGTCCTCAAGATACAGCAGTCTGAATCTGAAAGCAGAGTAGGCTGGGGAGGAGAGGCAAGTCTGAACAGAGCCCTTCCATTGCCTTTCTTCCCCTGGAAATGCCCATAGGTCTGATGTTCAGATGGGAGGAAGTGGGTGACAGCAAAGACTGTCACCTTAAAGATGATGTTATTCTCTGAGTTTTTTGTTTTACAGTATCTCTGATTCTCTTTTCTCAGTGGAGAAGTGCTAAATCTCGAAGCACTTTACAAGCCAGCATATTCTAGCTAGATCAGTTATGATATTTCATTTCAATAATTCCAGGATGTTCCACTTTGTTCTTGGAACTTAATTTCACCATGATTCCAAACACTGCCTGTTTTCTGCTACTTCCATTACTTCTGAACACGTGGTCACCTTCTTTATAGCATCCACTCATTCCTACATGTCTTCCCAACAGTTCTGCTTCTTAGTGCAAACAACCATCACTCTCCACATATTCCCTTGCCACCTTCTCTTCAACAGATGACCACAGTTTTGTTTGGAGGAACAATTAATCCAAGTTTACCCACTCTTTCACACTCCTGCAGACTGCCCTGCAACGCAGTGGCTGTGATTCACTTAACCAGACCTCCAACTACTCAAAGTAGGACTACAAGATCCATGAGCATCCCACACACTGTGAAGATGCAAGATGGTGGCTTTGGGGATAAGAACCCCTTAAATTCATATTTCCACCCAGCACAGTAAGGTGAACTATCACTTGGCTCACAGTAAAACAAGGGAACTGAGAAAACAATAGCAGAACACAGTTTAGCTCTCGTGCTAAGGAAAGAAAGTGCTCCTGGTATTTTGGCTTCTCCCTCTACTCAATCTGTTATTCATCTAAAACAGGCACCTTTTTGAATCTGATGCATCTTCTCCCCATTTCTAGTCTTTTCATGGCAGGTGCTGTCTATTACTTCGCACTCGTATGTCATCCATCCAAAAGGCATTTCGGGGTCAGGAAACATTATTGTAGCATTAATGTCATCATAGAGATGGGAGGAACAGGAAGCAGGGGGAACAAAGAGGTCACAGATATTGCGTCTGAGATGAAGCAAAGATGGAGGTAGAAAAGAGAGAAAACAGAAGAGAAAAGAGATGGTGGAAAACTCTATTAAAACAACCTGAACAGGTCTGCCCATCCAGCCAGTAGGTGATAAGTGAAAGCTGCCCTACGGCCAGCCAACAGCACTCACTGCCCATCAAAGGAAAAACAACACCGGGTATAATGTTAGAGCATGGATCTGACTTTGGGGGGGATTTCTCTCCCCACAGTACTTTTTAAATTGCACTTTAATTATTGGCAACTGGAACCAGCAAAATATTGAAAAGATACACACATTTTTGTTACAACTCCCTACCTTATTTCCAAAACATTCTCATAACTGTCTGAAAAGATACTACAAATCACTCTGAGATTATTAGGTGACAGTGAAATAGTTATGACACAAGACCTGTTTCTAAACGGAATTCTTAGTCTTTTACACATCCTCAGTATTAGTAAACAGTGTATTTTCTTGCTCGGTGGCTCATACAGAGCAAACACTGATCAAATCTGATTGGTGGATCTTGTTTAGCCTTTAACTGACCCAAATACAGTTTACTGGCTGAAAGTCTATCATGAAGCAATAAAAATGTTACACAGGATCAGCTGTGCTTAAGAGCTTTGTGAAAGAAGCATATTTTGCAGGAAGTACTTGAAAGATGAGATAGAGATTGTTTAGTGTGCAAGGGATTTGCTCCAAAGCCCACTGAGGGTGATGGAATGACTTCAATTGATTCCAATGGTCTTTGGATCAGAACCAAGGAGAACTAGTGCCAGGCACAAAGGGCAACATAAAAGAAGGCACAAAAAAATAAAATTCAAAACTAAATATGGTGGGAGAAGTCCTGGCCATACTGAAGTCAAATACCTTTATTTCCAGTAACTTCAAAGGTTTAGGACTTCTCCAAGCAAATTGTTAAATGACATTATTACAGATCTATTGTTCAAATGGCCTGCAGTGGTGGAAGATCCCACTTGCAAACATTCTCATGGTCACGATGCTACAAGTCATAGCACTTCCTCTTCAGCAATCAAGGAACTGTGCCTAAATAGAAGAAAAATCATCTTCTGTGCCTGTGAGGTGCTGTCTCTGGTGAGACAGCCTGTGTGTGCCAGCTGTTGTGTTTTTCATCTGTCCCATTATACCAACATAGTTATTTAATACAGACCACTACCATCCGATGCCAACAGCTGTAGCTAATCGGCACATGGTTGTTTCTGATGAAAAGCTTTTCAGGTCAGAACGTGTCAATCCATCAAACCCAAGACTTCTGATGGAGGATGTACTTCAACCAACTCCTCCAGTTTTAAATTCCGAGTTTGTTTTTAAAATTAAGCCACTAACAGTAAAAGACTAAAATATGAAGAAGTCGATATCAAAATCAAATGTTTTAGCTGATGCTAAAGGAAAAAAAATATATATTCAAAACCCGGGTTTTCACTTTGTGAAATTTTTTAAATTTTGGCTGTTGGCCCAAGTTTAAAACACAGGTTCAGTTAAAAAAAAAAATTACTGAAAATGTTCACAGGATAGGAAAGCCATTTCCTGCCAACTCTATATTGGCTTACAGTTCTGACGCATGCAAGCTGGGTTTGAGTTAGCAGATTAGGCCCAGATCCAAAAAGGGACCTAGGCACTTAAAGTGGGACTGAGGTATGCGAGTCCCAGACAAAGGTTCTCAGTCCCTGGAAACCACTGAGTTTTCAGAATTAATAATTCTACTTCGGAACATGCCCTAGAGCACCTCAGCCTCAAAAGGCATCTCCACCTTTACCTCTCACCAGCATTTGCCCGGCTCTCCTTCAGCGTGCCCACCAAAATCAAGGCCCTTCAGACATGCGACAGCAACATCGTTTTCTTCCAAAAACACAAAGGGAGGAAGAGGTGGTACCACCTTATCACACAATAACTCAGTGCTTGGAGCACACACCCAAGCAGAGCGGGGCGACTTCCACCTCCTACCCACCCTGCAGCCTGGCCGAAGTCCTCCCTCTCCTCCACTGTCCTTCAGTCAAATGCAAGAGGAAACCAGAAGATGTCCTTTGGTCTCCTCTGGCAAGCTTTGTTTAAGCACTTGATCTCGTTATTTTCAACACAGAAAGCATTCTCAGAGGGAAGAGAAACCCAAGAGCCACTCAATTTTCTCTTCAGGAGATGTCTTTGGAGGTAGCGCATTCCTGTGCTCTCGGCACTGCCTCATCCTATCTCAGGCAGCTCCACAATGGGCACTGGCCTTTCTGCTTCCTATCTGTCCCCCCAGCAGCTGTTAGCCCCACTAAGAGGACCCAGCCTGCCGCTGGTCCACAGAGGCCCACAGCTTCACTACTGCTGCATACTCAGAGCGGGGAGTTAGGCTTCCTTGTTTACATCTCCTCCTTTCTTTTTATCTTTTCCACCCCATTGCTTCCCCCCTTCCCCCTTTAGTATAGAGTGTTTTTTAAAAACAAGTGCCTGCATTCGAGCTGCTGCAAACTCTTGTTTCCTTGGAGAAATGTTTGTGCTCTTTAACTTAAAGAATTTCCGAAACATATAGGAAAGGAATTTCATAAACTGCTCATTGAAAAACATTCCATACATTCCCCTCTCATCCAGAGACACCCGTGTGTGGTCTCCGACAAGGTCAGGTTTGGGGCTACGTAACGGGGACAGAGATTCCAGCGCTTGGAAAACAACAGATACCACAGAGCATGAGGCGGGGGGGTATTGGGGGAAGACCTCGTGACTCCCCTGTGCTGGAGGATGGGAGACCACCGGAAAGCCAACAGACAGTAAACACCATGCGTTATCCCAGGGAGGAAAATCCCAGAGAGAACCTCCCGCGGATCTGTTGAGAGAGTGACATCAGCCTCTGTGCTTCTAAGGAAGGGAAAGAAAGGATGGGAAGCCAGGGGTTCCCGGTTATTCACCAAAGAAAGGTGAAGACACCCAAGGAGGTCCTTTAGAGGTGGATTAGATGCCCAACACAAACACTGCAGCCAGGTAAGGGAGATTGTTTCAGCTGTGTGCAGGGATGGGGTGAACACCCTTGCTGCAGATGGCCTTCCCTCTGTGTTGAAATCAGGGACTGTCCCTTGGGGGTGCTCTGAAGCTCTAGGAATGAGTGCTCTGCACATCTTCAGTTTACTCCGTTTGCAGAAACCATAGCGTTGTTATTTCCAAACCGAGTAATCTGAAACATGCCAAAGGCACCATTCCTAATCCACTACGATGGACATGACTCACGGCAGGTCTTAAAACAAAATTAACCAAAGAGGAGAAAAAAAAACCTTAAGGAAAATCGTCTCTTGGAGAAAGTCCTTCCCTTGTACCTGATGAAATGTCACAAGATGTGTTTTATTACACAATTTTCCACTGAAGTCCTCATGTTATAATTGGTTCCTGAGTTTAGATCAGCTGGAGATATGTCAACTCACAGGAGGTATTCTAAGAAAGTCACACATACAAGTAAGTCTAAACTGGAAGCCCAGGCTTTGTGGAAATCAATAAGCAAGTCCATGATTCTTGCTGCCCTGCTTATCTCGTTTCAGTATGCACAGTAGCATGGGTTATATGCAACAAGTGTGAGACTATTTCAATTTGGTAGGGTACTGCTATTTTCTTAGGGTTCATTAATGACCAAGACTTGCTTGATGCAATCGTGATCCAAACCTTTTTACCTGCTCCCCATGTCATTTCAGCAGTTAAGTAAATCTGTCAACCTCAGCCATCATTAAGGAGACTTAAGCCTAGGTTATTTGCTCTTGCTTAGATTTAGCTCAATGTCATAGAATCACGTTGAGTTGGAAGGGACTCTTAGAGGCCATTTGGTCCAATTCCCCTGCAATGAAGAGACACCTACACTACATCAGGTGCTCAGAGCCCCATCCAGCCTCACCTTGAATTTCACCAAGGACAGGGTTTTCACCACCTCTCTGGGCAACCCGTGCCAGTGCCTCATCACCCTTATTGTAAAACAAACAAACCAAACCAAAACACCTCCTTCCTCATACTCAATCTAAATCTCTCATCTTCTAGTTTAAAACCCTTTCCCCTTCTTTTATCACAAAAGACCCTGCTAAAGAGCCTGTCCAGTTCTTTCTTACAGCCTCCCTTTAGACGCTGAAAGGCTGCTAACAGATCACCCAGCAGCATTTTCTTCTCCAGCCTGAACAGATCTGGGTCTCTCAGCCTCTCCTTGCAGGGTAGCTGCTCCATCCCTTGGATCATTTTTGAGGCCCTCCTTTGGACATGGTCCAACAGGTCTATGTCTCCTCTGTATTGAGAACTCCACATCTAGATGCAGGTGAGTATGCCGGGGGGGGAAGGAAGCTTAGACTGGAAATAACAGCTCTTCAGTCACCTTTACAGACATATCTTGTTGCAATAAACTGACCACAAACAATAGCCTTTTTAGTCTACTGTAGCAAATGACTAGGAGTAAGAAACAGCTGGAAACAAACATGCGTTGACAACATTACAGTTGCTTAAACCCTTTACATTTCAGATCCTGAGTCAGAAGAAAGGAAATGCAAGGAATAATTACAAATATCCAACTTCATCTTGTGCATCATCTTGACTGGATGAAGTAGCTGGCACAAAGAACTGCTAGTGAAGCACAACTGATTGCCCTCATTGCTGCTGCTGTAGATTGTCTCTGCTCTCCTGTTTGTTCTCTTCTAGCTCTTTATAAATTCAATCCAGCTATTAACAATATCCATTAGCTCCTCCAGAAGATTAGCTCAGCTTTAGCAACTGGAATGCAGGGATTAGAAAAAAAACATTCCGTTTTGTTTTTAATAAAAGTATATGTTGATTTAAACTGATGGCTTTTAACATCTGTTGTGCAAGTCTTTGTGGTAATAACCCTCAGAGATTGTTGGAGCGCGAGATAATTTAGTAGGTAATAAACATCAGTGATTTCATTAATAAAATATTCTAGTGTAGACATTACAAATGGGAAGAAGCAAGACATCCACCTGCTTAATAACTGCATTGCTGAGGCTGAATCTCTGGCTTTTGGTGCAGTAGGAGGTGATCTGGTAACTCTCACCTGAACAGCAGCACTGTGGCTACTACCAGAAACGTGCAGTGGAAGAAGGGCTGCATCCAGGACCCATCATGAAGCTTCTGACTACCACCATATGAGGCACTGATTTCGAAATGCCTTACCAACACAGAGTTGTTCTCAGTTCCTGACATTGCTTTAACCCAGCTGACAACACTTTCCTGGAGTGCTGGATGACTGTTAACTGGAAAATGGTGACATAGATTGAGCAGAGAGTACAGAAAGCCACTTTGCCAACTGCTGGGTCACTCAAGCAGGCCCAAAGAACCACAGTTCCTGGCAGAAGAGCTGAAAAACCTTCTGTAGGAATCTTCCTCCACAGGGAAAGCTTTTGAATGCTACTCCCAGCCAAAACCAAATTTCTTCTGGAAGTTGTTTTATTGATCATTTGTGTGTGTTGAGGGAGACCAGCTTTTAAGACAGAAAAGAAGTTAAAAACCTCCTAAAAACCTTCCAAGTCAAAAATGGTAATGGGGAAGGAGAGAAAATTATTTTCTGGATGAGGTTATGCTTCAGGCCTTCACAGATCCAGAGACCAAGTGATGGGGAAAGGCCACGCAATGGTGCACATTCTGGTGGCCTTTCACACCAGCTTTTCTTTCCCTGCACAACAATGATGCTGAAGGAATGCTTGTGCACTTGGGTCCCAACCCAATATGAAACCTAGGATTGCATCCCAGCAGTTTGGGCACAGTGTGCATATACTGCTCCTTCCTCAGAATGGGTCAGAAGCTCTAGGGTGTCCTCCTCCAGCCTCAGCCCTGTCATGGAGGCCAGCCCTGCACATACAATACTGTAGCAGGCATCCCAGCTCAATGTTCCCCTGCAAAAAACAGATGAAGGGAGAGTGGTTTGGGCCAGAGCGTGTTGAATTGAAAGCATCTGAAAAGTTGTCCTTCCTTGTGGCTTTGCGGTGAGCATAAACATAACAGCTTGGGAAACTCTTTTGGGGCTATGCTGAAGGATCCCTTTGAGGCTTCCTGCCCACAGCAGTTTCCTCCTCAGCAAAAGGCTGAGAGGGGCCTCTCAGTGGTGGCTCACCCAAGACTCTGATTGCTCTCTGCTATCTGGGGTCAGGGAAGGGTTGTGCAGCAGGGTGGAGTTTTCCCTTCTTATTGATGACTGGAACCAGACCCAGGTTCTCCTACAAAGCTAGAGCCATGCAGAAGAACAAACTACACAGCTCTGCAGGGAGAAGGAACACCTGCCTGTCCCCATGTCTCTTCGGCTGTGATCTCCGGACAGTGGGATAGAAGACATTGATCTTTACTAGGAAAAAAAAAAACAAAACCAACAAGAATTACCTTAGGTTGATGAAGGTGCGTTAGCATGACTGAGACCAAATAAATGACCTGGGAGAACAGGATGATTTATACTTTTCCAGATGAGCTCACAAACCAGTCTAATGGCAGCACTATCTTGATCGGGAAAATTAGGTGTAAAATAGGATTTCTATGATCTCCCTGGAATTACATCTGTTTGTTTACTACAAGCCTAGCATTTTCTCCCAGTGAAGACAAAGCCAGCTTTAGCCATTAAGACTACAGCTAGAGAGGAGAATGAAACACTTTCTTTGTTTAGCAAGATGTGACAAACTGTCAGTAGTCTCAGTCCTTAAGAGAGCTGTCACCCAGGGTGTTTCATTCACGTGCTGGGTCTTTGAATCTTTTGTCATATAATGTTCAGAAAGAGCAGGCTGTCCCTAGAAGGTTGAACCTCAGATAGACGTTTTTAGGCTGCATCGGAACAGGGTGGTTGACTTGTGCAATGATGCATCCTAAAGCTACAGTGATTGCAAACATGCAGAACAGAACATGGCTGTAGCAGACCCAGCTGATGATTTCCACTCCGTGACCACAAGGCTGTGTGAAGGAGAAGGCTGCCTTCACAGTCAGGACTGAGTTTTATCTGGATATACCAATTACATGCAGCACCTTCTCAAGGGTCAATAGTGAGCTTGTGTTCTTGACTGTCCTACCCAAGTTCTGGACTTCCTGGACATTGCCATAAACCACCCTATTGCAATATGGTCCACTTTCCATGAAAGAGCAGTTGGAACACATAGCGACTAGCAGAAACACTTTTTATCCATCAAAGCTTGACCCACTTGAGGATAGACCTAGTGTTATTCATAAAGCTGTCAAGAACTGTCCACAGATTTTATCAGGTATTCTAAGCAGGAGGAATCACTCCTGAAGCTGTTTGGGTATGAATCAGAGAGGGAAATCCCTCAATGTTTCTGACTGATCATATTCTGACATTTCAGGATGTGGAAAAAAGCATCACCGCTTTCAACAACAACATTGAGCATCAGTTAGAATATGTGATTTTTGTTTGTTGGTTTGAAAAGTTGTTTTGATTCTCTCTACAAGACTAAACAGTTAGTTAGCCATTTAGACCACAAATAAAGTGTTGGTAAATATAGAATAGATTAACTTATAACTTCTTCTGCCAGTAGCTAAATGCCACAGCAGTTTTCACCACGGCAAATTCCCAATTGTTCCTGTTAGCTTCTGCACTCAGAAACATGGGAAGCAACAGCACGAAAATCTAGAGATGCTTGCCTTTTTAACAAGCCATTGACAACTGAAACACAGCATTTTATCCCTCAAATAGTCAAATTACAACTGAGCTGCAGATTTTCTTTTTTGATACCTATTGCTTTGTAACTGTTGCTTCCTTTCTGTTTCCACAGGAATGATCCCAAAAGCTAGAGAGACCCCCAAGCAAAGGGCATGGTTGAGGCCAGACCCATTTCCTCAGCTCCCTGATGTGGTGGCCTTCACACTTTGCAGAAAGGAACCTACATCCAAGAAACATATCTGCAGTTCAATCTGGTTACAAACCACACAGAAGAGAACAATAAAGTGAAACGGTGAAAAAGTGGTCAGTAACAGAGGGAGATCCACAAAAAAACCCCTTTGTTCTTTCACATGGACTGGCCAAAGCCCTTTGATCCAATATAACTTTAATGAAAAGGATGTCTTGGCTGTCCCCAGGCACACAACACTGCTGCTGCTGGTGGACTAAGATGCCTGGGGACCCACACCACAAAAGAGAGAAGGAACCTCAGCAAACAGCAGTTGAGGAGGACATACAGTTTTGCTGCTTCTTTTATCTTCTCTTAACAGCCTAATTGGAGTGTAATGAATTTGGGGTTGGTGCTCTCTGCCAGACTTGCTTCTTTGATGTGTTTTTGGCCTCTGCGCTATAAAAATGTGATGGAAACCAAAACCAAGATATTACACCTCCATAAAGTGTCTCTGGGTTTACCATAAAATTCCACCATTTGTTCCAAATGGCCAAAGCCACTAACAGGCCCCTGCTAGCCAAGATGCTTGGGTAATGAATAAGAAGCAGAGAGAGATGCCACTGTGAATCAGAACTAAGAATGTGTGCTAATGGCAACAGAGGCGGATTCCAGGCCGTAATGTGGAACAGAAGAGCACTGTGATCATGATCCTCTGCAACTGTGTCCAGCAGGACCTGCTGGTGACATTTGAAAGCCTGCAGTGGAATAGGAGGATTTGGCAAGGTAAGCAGCGTATCTAGGTCATGCCTACAGAGCACCTTGATCTGGTCACACTGCCACTGACCAGGTCACTTCCGTACTTGGAAGTTGGATTGGACCACAATTAGAAGGCCAGTGAGGAACTCGCTTCCCACTAAGCCACATGCGTTTATACCTGAAGTGTAGACTCAGAGAGAGCCCTTTACATTACATTAGTCTTTCTCCCACCCTGTGGGTATTGTCCTTCCTTACTTAGCCTGTCCTACACTGTGATAGCAGATGACCAGCACTCCCTCTTTGGCTTTCAAGAGGGCTTTCCCACTGGCAAATATCAGCCACAACACATACATCTCCAACACACCAACTGCCCTGGTTTTAACTTGAGGCTGCCCCCCACCACTGCCTGCCATAGCCCTCTGCCAGAGTCACCATCCTGATGATGGGGAGAGCAGAAGTGCAGACAGCATATGAGGCTCTGAAGGGTCTTTCCAGAGCACATCCCGCATGGCAGAGGGGTCCTCATCACTTCATTTACATTCCTCAGGCCTGTGATACATCCCCCTGAGAACACTTAAGAAACCTGCCGATCCTTTACGATCAAAATAGCAGAGGGCCCCACACACAGTTCATCTCCAGAGAGGCAAAGACATAAATCACAGAAAGTTGGTTTTGAAAGTGCTCCATTAAAGACGCACGTTCACCTGTTTCTATTCAAGCATCAACTAAGCAAGTTCACGTTTGATGAGCCAACTTATCTACCCCAAAACTCACAGAGCCCAGAGAAAAATCCAACTCATATCTGTTCACTTGTCTGCAGTGTTCTTGCTGATGATAAAAAATTATGTGTATGCTTGGAAAAATTCAGGACATTGATAGTTCACTTACTTACAGACTGAGTATCTAGGGCTAAATTTCCACCCAATTTAAATTGATAAAGCCACATCAGTTTTAGGGAAACTGCCCTCAATTGACAGATGCTGGGAATCTGGCTCTAAGCCCGACCTCTTCATAAAACAGTACTCACCCTGTAGCTGCATGTTTGAGACACAGGCTGCTGATAAGACACACTCCTAGCTAAACACAGCGCTTGTTCCGCTATGATTCACATTGAAGAGCAGTTAACTGATGCAGCTGTTCTGGACAGAAGCCTGCTCTTCACAAGAAAAGCATTTTCTGGACTAGGTGTACTTGCATAGCTTTGTTGATAAGCAAATCGTATCCTCAAATCTCAAGACAAACTACACTCCCAGTGCTGACACTAGAGACAGAAACAATCCCTCTTTTTACCTTTCAGAGACCGTTTTCACCTTAGACTCATCAGATGCAAGCAGAGAGGCATTTTCTGCCTTGCTCATTCCTGAGGTGGGAGTCAGAGGAAAAACCAAGAGGCTACACAGCTGAATATTAACCCCACATCTCCCCTGAGTCCCAGTGCCTTGTTCACTGCTTCCCGGGACTGTCACTCGCCCAGGGCCATGAGCACACCAGACCATACACGTGCAAGCAGGCGTACACAGCTGAAGGGCTGGAACAGCTCCTTTTACTGAACATCTGGACTTACACATATAAACTACTCAACACTCTCATCCAGAATTACAGAGTCTTTCATATCTTATCTCTCAAAAGCCACTTATCGGCCCACGGCTTTCAGGCTGCAGCCTCTCCTGTCTGCCAAAGTGGAACCCGGCCATGCACAAACACAGCCATGAACAACAGCAGCCCCTCTCTCCTCTCCCACGCTGAAGGCTGCAGCTCCTCTGATCGGGGCTTGAACTTCAGAGGCAGAAGGAATAGCTCCATCTACCCCACAGCCTTGGGCTGAAGAAGGAACTTTCACAGAGTTTAACCACAGGGCAACAGATCACCGGTGCAGTAATGCCTCCTTGCATCTCAGGTTGAAGAGGGTGACTAACTAATGGCACGTATTTATGTACTATAATGGCAGTGGGCAATAAGGAAATATTCATAAGCAAACACTGAAGGATGTTATTCTTGTTGCTCCAGCACTCAGAGGCATAAGGCATATCTGTAGCCTCCATGCACTAGATGCTGTTCAAAACAGACTGAAAAGACAGGTTTGTGCACATAAATTAAAAGTCAGTGATGAGAACTAGCCTGAATTTTTGTTTAGTAAAGGTTTCTTTCTAATAAAATATCCTTTTTGTTTCTAACTCAAACAAAATGCTCAACACAAAGCTCCATTGGTGGGCTGACATTTTGCACCTCTTGTGAAGGAAGAAATACCTCTTCAATTGGTTCTGCTCTCCCATCTCCTTGTAAAGGAAAGAAAGGAGCAGAAGAGGGAACGCAGGAAAAACTTCC
This sequence comes from Tympanuchus pallidicinctus, assembly GCF_026119805.1. Lineage (NCBI taxonomy): Eukaryota > Metazoa > Chordata > Aves > Galliformes > Phasianidae > Tympanuchus > Tympanuchus pallidicinctus. The sequence continues at coordinate 13,219,010 of NW_026294747.1, forward strand.
CAGTTTCATAACCATGAAAATACTCTGCTTTTAGCATTCATTGGGCAAAACTCTTACTCCTGCCTTCCCCCCAAACTTTTCAATTCTTTCCATGAAAATTCTGAAACAAAATGGAAAGTACTTCCCCCGTGTCCTAAGAGATGACATCACCAGATTCCACATTAAGCTAAAAACCTGCGTTAATGCTAGAGGATGAGATAGAAGCTTAGACACTGCTGCAACAAGAACCACAGCAACCCTTTCCTTAGCAAGCAAATGGTGCTGGGGCCACGTAACATGAGAGATGGATAGGAACGGGGCTGGAAGGAGAAAGGCAGCAACGTTACAGTGGGTGAAAGTATAAAATAAACCAAGATCATTGCTAGCTCTGGACCAGCCGAGCTAACGTTGTATTTCTCGGCTGTATGGACTGCACATGGGCCGTACATGTTTTCTGTTCAGTCCAAGAGAGGTCTGTCGCAAGAACAACTGTCTCTGCTGTTGTTATGAAACCAAAGTTCAGGCACAACTCTCAGCCGACGGGTCTCGTTCCAGCGGCCGATGATACAGCCCAGAGAACGAAGATAAACCAGATAATCAGGCACCCTTGGGGAAACAGTGAAAATAACATCCTTAATAGTAGTGGCAGAAGGAGAGGGTACAGGTGCCGTGCCGTGCCTTCCCCAGGCGTCCCCCAACCCACATGCACTTCGGCCCCATCAGGCAGTCCTTCTCTGGCAAAAAAACATGCTTTCAGATGCTGCTGCCAAACCTCAGAAATGTATATTGCTGTTCTGGCTATGTTCAGAAGGAAGGGGAAGGGAAAGCAGTGCGCAATTTTCAACAGTTTCTCCTTGGAAAGGGGCCCCCTAATTTTCTGAAAGGGGCCATGGAGGAGGAAGGAAAAAAGAGAGAGGCTCTGTCCCACTTTAATCCCTTTTCCCAAAGTAGTTATACATGGAGAATTCATGATGGAGTTCCCCCTTTGGGCTTTGAGCCTCAAATCATTTCATAACACACAGAGCCCATCTGAAACCTTTTGATCACGTCACTTCTGAGGTCGCTGTGTTTATGGGTGTAGCCGCGCACTCGGGCGGGTGGGACGGGGAGCAGAGGCACCCTGTGCTCCACACACCACGCCAATGGAGGAAAACAACCCCAAACACAACAAAATAAAATTTAAAAAAGCAGATTAAAAGAAACCTGAAACGACTGCAGGACGAAGACCATTGATACCGCTGGTTTCTGTAATGAGAACTCAGCAAGCGTCCATGCTGCTGTCAGGAAGGCTCTACCTGGGACCTCGTGAATGGCTATCTCATTCGACCAAACCTAGTGCAAGGACCCTCTGATTGTTCAACTGGCAATTACCCAGGCTACACAGAAGCAGGCCAAGCGAAGGGCTCTGCTCAGCTCAATGGGCTGCTTTGACTTCAGCAGGTCTTATTTCACCCCCCTCATACTGCAAGCTAACTTTACTCTGGGAGAATCAGGGAGTTTGGGATTTCAGCGACAACACTCCATAGACTTGATTCCCAAAAAATACTATTAATTGTTCCCGTACTTAAGTCATTTAGGATCCCACAACTCAGCCAAAATTATTCAGCTGACCAAGAAGAGTAGAATCCTCCCTCCAGGCTAATAGGAATGAGGTGTACAAGCCAAGATTCTCAAAGGGATCAGATCTTCTTAAAATCATCAGTGTTTAGTCATATTAATAAGTGCCTTCAAGGCTCTGGACCTAAACACCAATGCCCTAAAGAAAAATTAAGTGTCCAGGAAAGCTTACAAAGGTAACTGGAAGACTGCATTTCAGGGAGTCAAGCAGGGATATCAGTCCTTTGGCAAATTCCACTCACTGGTGGTTATTAAACCAGTACTTGGTTGGTTTAATTAAAATTCATGGTAAATAGATTTACTTTCTCCAGTGCTCTGTATGGACATATTTAAATGCATTTACTTCCATTTAGCTAAACTTGGTAACTGACTCTTCTAAATGTTTCCACATGGTGGCTTGGATTTTTTTTTTTTTTTTCCAAACTAAATCAATTTTAAACCAATTTTCGTTACATTGGTGGTTTTGCATGTCCACAAGCCCTGCGGGCCTCTTGGATTGGAAAACTTGGCGCGAAATCCAGCCCAAAAGGCCAAGTGCTGAAACCCGATGAAAATGAAACCACCTTAATCTATAGGGGAAGCTGTCTGCCCGGGCTGTGAGCACGTTCCTGGGGCATCGGTCCTATGTGGTTCAGGGGCAGACATGACCAAGACTTGCCTCTGGACACAGCCACCACTCAGCCCCCAGTAGGTCTGGGATTTGGCAGCAGTGAGCTCAAATCCTGGCTGGTGGAAAGCCCTTGAAGAATAGCCCTTGGGACAATCAAAAGCTGATCAGAATCCTTTTTTATTTATTTATTTTGTAAAGTGGCTTCAAGCTAACTGGAAACCTGGCCCATGGCTTCTTCAAAACCTGGCCCAAAGCTTTCCTGCAATTCAGCCCAGGTTTACAAACTTGGCTGGCGTTAGGTTTATTGCACCTAGTTTGGGGCTTTGCTGTGAACATTTCGTGGAGATCCAGCTCTTGAAATTAACTGGACTCTGCTGTTTTGAGCCTGGACCAGCATCCCTCATGTTCATAAACTCCACACCAATTTATTTACTGTCATGCAGAAAGTACTTGAGGGTGGGTGGCTATATTTTTCAGGGAGAGGTCACTTGTGTGCAATTAATAAATCATTTCATTAAATCCAAATGCATGAATTGATGAGATGAAGACTACTTACTGCAGGGCTTTGACTTATCAAAGCAATCTTTCACACTGCTGAGGAGCCAGGTTTGCTACAGTCCTGCATCCCCGCCCACGATGTCTATAGTAAGCAAACCTCAAGAAGCCTTGGACAAGCACCCAACATCCAAGATACTTCAAAAATAGAGGTGACAACTTCAGAAAAGACATTTCTCCTGAAAGACAAAAGCTGAGATATTCCACCTCCTGATAGGTTTAGGGCAATGAAAAAAGCCAACAATACTTTTGGTTTCCCAACATTAGCACTTCTAGTACTTCTGCTGCTGTGTAAAACTAGAAAAGAATGGGTTTATTTACTGTTGAACTGGTATTTTTTCCCCCCCTAGAAAACCTCAAAAATGGTGACCACTCGAAGTAGAGCCAAGCTGGCTCTTGTCAAAGATTCAGCATGGCTCTTATTACTGAGGGGAGTGTGGTCGTGTTGCAAAGATAGTGGCTAGGGAGTCGGGCCACTGTTCTTGGCTACCCTGCTACCCCACCATGTAACCTAGGAAAGTCACGTCTCGCCTCCACAACTCCACGTTCCTCACTGTCCCGCGCCTCTTGGCTATTTAGGCTGCCAGCTTTATGGTCCAAACTCTGTCTCTTACTATTCTAGCTACCACCGTAATTACGAGAATTTGATACATTCTGCTTTCCAGCACCCCTTCCCACAGAGCTTTGTTGGAGCAGCTCTCTTTGTATGCACAAGCAGTGGGGCAGAGATGTGAATTAAGATGCTTTCTCCATGGAGGTTTCCTCATTGCCTTCTCATCGGGTCCCATGCTCACACCACACTTGGGGACATCCTCAAATTTGTCACTGTTACTCTCATTCTCATCCAATAACCTCGTCATTCAGACACGTGCACAGCTGGAACACCACATCAAACTCTGCCATCCCTACTTGGAATATGTATGTGCTACAAGGGACAATCTCCCCCATCACCCAGAATAAAAACCCTTAGCATCCTGCCCTGAAGGGGCTGCAGTATGGCACAGCACAGTTTACCAGGGATATTCAATGCAAAGACAGACACATGAAGCACAAAGAGCCTGCAGTGTCAGCAGGAATTACACAAAGGGAAAGAAGTGATATAACACTGGCGAGATGAGCCCACAAGGAACTGGCAGAGCAGGATTAAAGCTTAATTGTCTGCCACATGCGCTGGGACATACTGCCTTCATTCTCATATAAGGCTCTTTACCTAGATACACACATATATATTAGGTATATAAAGGCTAAAACATGGAAGCATGCATGCTAGGCAGCCAAAGCATGAGTGTATATGCGTATACACATCACTCCTAAAAGGGGCATGACAAGTAGTGAGGAGAAAGTAACAACATGCACTTACAGTGCCTCTGTTGATCTAACCCACCTGAAACCATGCCCAATCTCAACTCCTATAGGTTAAATCAGCACAGTAAGCTGAGATTTCATGCAGGCATGACAGGCAGACTATCACACTGAGATAGTGTCCATCTCAGCTTCTTCTCAGAGCTTGGTGTTGCATGTTTTATCAACAAATAACATGTCTTTACTACTGCCAGCCCTGCTGAACCACTGTAGCTGCAGACAAGCAAGCTGTGTTTGCTTCTCTTTCATTTGTCATCAATACAATAGCCAGCCAAGTCCTCATTCCAGCATCTCACACGTTGGTAACAAACAGGCAAAAAGAGATGAAGCTGGATTTCAGCTGGCTGCACTGATTGCAGAGGCATAGGTAAAAGTGAAAAAAAAGTCTCAACATAAGAAAAATCACTGAGAAAAATATATCATAGGAAAGCACGAGTTTGAACAAAAAAAACCAACAACACCACCTCAGTCTGGTTCAGGTGTTCACTCAGCACTTTCTGCTCTTTAAGACAGTGCTGTATATACATGTGCTTCCTTCACCAACATTCTGTCAAGTCCAGTTTGACATGAGATTTGTACACAGTTTGGAGAGGCTCTCCCATTTCTTCTCAGATAAGTAAGTATCTGCTAATAAGCAGTAACCTTTTTCCACTCCCCCTTACTGAAAGCAGAGAGGAGGAAGCCCACATCTCCACCACATCTAGGAGCATCCTGAGGTTTGGTGATGCTTGTGAAGCAAGCAATATTTGGAGAATAAAGGAAAGCAGTCACTCCTTTCCTACCATTACCAGCTCACATTTTGCAGCTGCCTGATCGCAGGATAGGAGAAGGTGAGACTGCTACAGACACTGAAGAGCACATCACAGACATAACTGTAGCACTTGATAGGCTCATTTAGCATGCAGGGGCCAGTGCATATACAGTACAACTCAAGAATAGAAGAGGGCTCAGATTTAGATGACAACTTGGTCAAAAGGAGATCAAGAAATCTTTTATGGACGTTTGGCTTCTGCGTTCAGGGGCCATTTCAGATCTGGATCAAAGTCCCTCTGTTAGCAAAGCACAGTGCTCACGACAGACCACAAGGGAAAAAAGCAGGGAAGGAAGATGAGAGAAACCACCAGCAGGAAGATCTCTGGACTACGACAGAATGTTGCTGAAAGGGAAGAACATTTTTGAAACACGAGCACAGAGATAAAATCTATTCTAAGGTGAGGATCAGCTAAATATCGCAAAGGCCTTTCATCACAATCTGGACACATGCAAAGCAGTCTACATAATAAACAACGCATTTACCAATGGCCTCCTAGTTTACTTCTGAACCACATCATCTTGCAAATCTCCATCATCTGCCCTCCTCACAAACTACCCTGACACCAGCACAGAAGCCTGCAACCTGCTTTCTGAGATACCCTCCAATTAGAAGCCCAGCAAGGCTCACGCTTCAAGGTGCTTGACCAAAAATACTCATTTCCCAACTGGGAAACGTTTCACAGGCTGCCTCAGAGCCTTGGAGCATGTGAAGCAAGGGAAGGAAGAGGAAATACAACCACAGAAGCACACAGAAGCCAACACAATCAGCCCTGGGGTTGGGGAATCCCTCCTCATACATATACACGCATGTATATATAACCATGCTAGTCACTGCTATGGCAACTAACACAACAAAGATATCCTTTTAAAGGCGCTGTGGTAAGGAGGAAAAATATTTTGCTATATATATCGTTGCCTATTGACGTCAAAATCATTTGAAATAAACTAACCTTTAAGCTCGGGTGGCTCCGGTCGTCATTTCTCCTCTGCAGGTACTGAAATTACATTCACGTCACAATGAACATCTGTTACCTTTCGTGGAAAGAAAAACAAAACCAAAGAGAGCTGAGTCAGAAAGTTTTCTATCAAACAGTCTCCCACACCCTCACCAAAGCAAGACAAAATAAAAAAAAAACTCCTAAAATCTAAGAAGGGCTGAATCCTGAGGGTGCCATTTAGTCACTCTTTGGGCAACGCCCATGCTGATGTCAGAAGGAAATTGCCAATTCTGGTAATTAGTGAAAATGAAGAACCTGGAGTCAGCTGTGACAATTTAATTCAGCTGAATATCCAAAGAGTTCACTGGAAAAAGGCAAGCTGAAAGAGCTAAGTCTGGGCTGAGTTGCAAAAATAGAATGCTCCATATGAGAGTGATTTTAGGAACTTTGCTCTCACAGCCAAGAGCTTGTAGATCAGAGCAGTTCTACCTCTGTGCATGTCTATGTATAACCCTGCACCATGGGCCTTCAACAAGACTTGCACTCTCTGCACTAATGTCACAGTGCAATTATTTTTATAACGACACTAATGAATTAGCTGCTGCTAAACATCCAAGAAATACAAGTGAATGGATTTAGAGTGGAAGGGTGAGAATTCAGATGTTAATTTGCAGTGGTCTGCGTGAATACATCTTTAAGTAAGAACCAACAAGAACAAGTAACACAGCCCTATAAGTTAAGAAGATGGATGGTAGTAGTTCATACACATGAGGGCATCTTTGGCATTAGAGAGCTCTACGATTTCTTCCCTGGTGCATAGGATCAACTAAAACAGTGCACATCTCACCACCTCTCACCATCAAGGAGACGGAAACCCACCCTATCCTAGTGCCCATAAAATCACCCTCTGAGCTCCTCTTTGGAAAAGCTAGGGGAGATACCTCAAGTCACTTTTAACTTGGTGAGGATATTAGCCAGCTTGAGGGATGCTGATCTGCCTGCACATCCTACCACAACACTGCAGAGCACAAGCTAGGCTACGTTTCTCCCACAAGTACCAGGGAATATTTCAAAGAAAAAGCATTTATTATACTTTGTTGTTAGTAAATCTCTTACTCAACACGGTGAGCTTGAACTGACACACAAATACAGCAAAGTCACTCGAGCACTGCGGGCCATTATATACTATTAAGTCAACTGCAGTCCCACAGTGAACCCATTTGCAGTGTGCTACTGCACTGATTTTGGTTTTTCCCCTTTCTCTTTTTTTTGCCTTTGGTACATCAAGCTATAGTCTACAAATAATTCAAGAAGACTTGAGTCAGTCTTATGAAGGAGAATCAGCAATTTCATATTCTTTCAGAGGCTTAGGAACTTCCCTTCTCCTCAGTCACTTGTTTTCCAAGACTCATAGAACTGCTGCAGTTCTCACCCCTCCTGCCTATCTGCTAAATCCACCTCCAAGCACAGGGAATCAGAGGATTTGAGTTACTCCTGGGCTACTAAGATGCACGGGAAGTCCACTACCAGTACTGTGGTTCTTTGGTTATGTACAGTTATATGCCCCTACAGCATCCTCGTGCTATTCAGCGCCTAACTACAGCATATTATGGCACACATCCTAATTGTCCCACATTTGTTATCCCTCAAGTTCTTCTGCAACTTCTTGTACTATCAGCCACATCAGCTCTCCCTACAGAATTCTCCTTAAGAACTTCACCTACAAATTTCTCTTCATCGCTCAGTCTGGACTCACAGGCACCACAGAAGAGTCCCCAGTTATCCCTCAACACCTTCCAGCCTCACTGTGTACCTTCTCTCATCTAACCAACAAAAACAAGCACACTTTTCTGAAGACCTCACTCTTTCCTCATCAGTCTATACCATATAGCTTAGGAAACCAACATACTAAAACTTCTACTAACTACAGACTGACTCAGCCCTGATTCATAGATGCTTTCAGAAAAGCACCTCTGCCTTAGCACCATCCCTCAGCCTTTTCCTGAAAAACATCTTTCTCCACCTCCATTCCTACCTCCTTCCTTCCTAGAAGGTTGTGTAGAAAACCACTCTCCTTGCTTCTTTCTCCTTGTATTAACACCAGATGCCAGCCCCTCCCTCCAAGCTAATCAGGTCCAGATGGGTTGTGCTGCTGTAATTACGTTTTCAAAGGAGGATCTCCCCCCAGTCAAGGGCAGCTGTGGAAAGCAGGTGCATCTGAGACAGGTTTCTCTGAAGCCTATGCAAGTATTAGATGGCTGCTGCACACAAGGAAAAAAAAAAAAGGCAGTTGGTGGCTGAACAAAACAGTTGGATATTTCACCAAGAGTGAAGTACTAAAAATACAATAAGCTTTTATAGTACTCCATGCTCTACCTAGAAAGCTATAGGATATCTGTAGGACGAGTCAGACAGGCAGCCTTATGTCTGACAGCTGTTAGTCCTGAACTGCTTGATCTACTTGGCAGGGAGAAAAGCTAGCTCTGATACCACAGGCCAGAAATCAGAGGAATGCCTTTTTCTCTACCCACAAAGAAGAAACATATAAGTAACATGCTCTAAAGCAGAGATTGCACAAAGAAGGCTGGCCACAAAATAACTTACAACTGAACTCAAGCTGAAGACCGAAACAGGTTGCTTTGAAGATGCCTGTCGAAGCCCCTGGTCGCAGCCCAAAAGTGGTTAAAATCCAAGAGGAAAAAAATAAATAAATAAATAAAGAGGAGCTATGGGCAGGCATGGATTCAAAGTAGCCATTTGTCAAGAGAATTGAAGTCTAAAGGCAATGCAGAGTTCAAAGCCAGCGTCCAGCAAAAAAAGGTATGCAAAGGGGAGTGCTCTGCCAAAACAAGGCTGAATGAAGGCTTGGAGGGACAAATGCTGCAGTGCAGTTCCTGTCATGTGTGTTTGGGATGGGCAGCTGCCCCACTGCCCCTGCGATCTGCCCCAAGGCATTAGTAAGGGTAGTGCTAGCAGAGACAGGCAGACAATGGAGTTTGCGTTGCCTGAAACTGAAACTACTGTTAGCTGAGACACCAGTGCCCAGAAAACAGTGCCTGAAGCTAACAAGGGTGTACCTTTTAAAGCTGTACACAGACCGTGTGCATACATACATACAAACTGGCTGTAATGAGGAAAAGTGCACTGTATCAGGATCAAGATAATTATCATCCCCTTGGTTTTATTGATAGAGAACATGAAAGCAATTGAGGGCCCAGATGGGTCTTTCCTTCTGTAGACAGAGAGCCTTAAATGGAGGAGACCTGAAGGTAACACAAACAGCACACTTAGAAAAGTTCACTCTGTCTGAAGGCACAAAAAAGAAGGTGGAATGGGTAAGTTCAGTCTGAGAACCAAATGGCAGATGGAAAGACTAACTTGCTTCTCATTAGATAGAAAAAGATAGAACTCTCTGCTTGTGCACACTAAAGCATTAAATATGCTAGAGGACGATTATCCAGAAACCTTTGAGGATACAGTGTATGCTGATTCTTTTTTTGTGCTGGATGTGTCAGCAAGGTCTTGGCAGGCTGTGGGGAAAAAACACGGTGTCTATAGAATTTCAAGGTTGTCACAGATCAGAAGCCTTAGTTAAATTCTGTTACAGTCATTCAGAAATGACCCCATCTCTTCTTTCATCTTAAGGGTTCTTCTAGTTTCATCCTTCTGTTCCCTTGTCTTTCTTTTTGTGGCTGTCCTGCAAAGGAAAATACCAGTGTTGTATTCCTTCCATCAGTATAGCTTCACCAGCCTGGGTCTTTGCTGTGGAGGTTTGCCAGGTGTGTCACAAGGTCATCGCGTGGCAATGCATTGCCATTGAAAAAAACTTATCCTGTAATGCAATGCTGAGGACCTGACACGAAGGCGAGACATCTAACCATTTCTCCAGGTTGGTTTTATGAGCTATGCAAACCCAGGTCCTCCTGGGTGCGTGTCAGTTGAGTTGGCTAGACCTCCAGTGGATATAAGTTGCCATAGTTCCATACAAATCATCTGGAAAAATGATACCACAGTTGGCAAGCTGCTAGGGTAACAAGTACAACACAGGGCAATGCCAGCTAATCTGGTCCATTAGCTGTACTGGTAGTATCAGCTTATATTGACATATTTGTGGCTCTGGTAGACCTGGAAAAAAATGACATTTCCATGCATTTGATGAGAAGTGAAACATTCGATGCTTTCGTCTCAAGTTTTCTGCTGTCTTCCACAAGAAACAAAGTTTCACAAATGTCCTTCTCTTTTTTTTCCCTCTTTTAGGGCAAATATAGGAAAATGCGTTATCTGTGGAATTTCAGAGCCTGTTCTTAACAGAAAACACAAAAAACACCAGGAATAGTATTCTTCCGGAAGAAGAAAGATTAAAGTTTGCCCAAAGCCAAAATAACATACTGATCACTATTCATCATTCTGCTCTTCTCCTACGTATTCTATACATCTCCAAAAGCCTTTGTGAGACTTTGAAGGGCAGGTGCACATTACAGCTTTCTCCACAGCTTCCACCAATGATACTTTCCTTTGACACTCTGTACTTCCATATTAATGTTTGTAAGTGGGAACAGGAGCATCTCCCTTCAAGGAGGCTACATTAAGGATTCTCAGTTCTCAAAGAAGGGCCATGCACATTACTATAGGCGTATCCTATATCACCATTATTTACCACACAGAGGTCTGAGAGTGGTCCCTGCTCAACGTCCATCTACAAGAGATAGTTTAGGCATGTATGCTCTGCACTATAGGATACCACACAGGGTTTCCAGGTCCAGCTTATTAGGAACATGTTATCTCAGTGTGGTGCTGCACACTGTGCTCACATCCCCTGGGCCCTAGCACATTTGCAAGGGGCTGGAGACCTTATGCACCACCTCATGGGCTCAGTTAACACTTGCTGTTTGGCACCAGCTGAGGACAGATGTGTGCATTGCTTTATTCTCTTCTCCTGGTGTTTGTTCCTAAGCCAGCCCCAAGCAGACTTTGTGTTGGAACCTGCAACAGAGGGTTTAGCAAATCACCTGTGATAGGGGACCCTTATTCTTGATCTAGAGGTGAACTGAAGACGTGAGTCTGCCAGCTCATCTGTACAACATGCTGGTGGCAGATGGTATATAAACATGTTTTCTGATTACTCAAGAAGGGAAAACAGTTGGGAAAGCAAAAGTTTCTTCTTTTTTTTTTTTTTTAACAAAAATTTAAGTTAATGAATGGAAAAAAATCAACAAACTTCTGAAATTCTTTTTGATAAACAGGATTCTGTCTTTAAAAAAAAACAAAAAGAAGAAGAAGAAGAACTTGGCAATGCTGAAGGCTGCTACTTCTCATTAGGACAAGATGATGGTATGGCAGGAATGCAGGGGCAGAGGGGTGCAGATGTGTGAAAGCATTTAAGAAAAGACACCCAGGGATTAGAGAAGTGCCTGTTCCCAAAATGGGTTGATCTGAGGTAAAAGAAACCTTTGGGATAAGAAGATAGTAAACCCCCTTTCCCCCAACTTTAATAGTGGATATAAACAGTTTTATGGTATTTCCACCAAACAGAAGAAGGGAAAAAAAAAAAAAAGGGTTTCTGCAATACACACATGTTCCCCATTAATTAGGAAGGCTGCTGTTAACAACACGTTGCGCCAGAGCTGCCAAGAACTGTCAGACGAAGGACAGGGAAGCCCATGGCAGAGGCAGGCTGCCTCCCGGGGGGCCAGTAGTTGAATCCCAGCTGGGCCAGTCCTGCACAGTCATGAGGTGCTGGGAACAGCAGGCAGCAGATCTGGGGGCACAGCAGAGCACCTCTGAGCCCCAGCTCGGGTTCCTCCCCCTGCCCCTTCCAGCTACAGACATTTTCCACAGAAATGCTGGCGATGTTCGCTTTTGGTTGAGACTTCAGGACTATTTTTGGCATTTTTAAAACATGCTTAGGGGAGGCGCCTTCTACTTTTATTCACATAAAGGATCTTTATTTTTATGTATTAAGAGGCATTTGAAAGGGGAGAGGAGGCAGAGCAAGAAGAGAGCTGCCTTACGTTTTGATGCAACTGTAGAACAACACATATTTATGCCCAAGCTTCTTTTCCCATTAGCAGGCTCCAAATACACCCTTTGGTGCAACACAGACCATCCCAAGCATTCTGGTTTTCTTCAACACAGCCATCACTGGGACCAAACACTGAGCTCTGGCTCTTAAGCATCTCCCACCTTCACACCTCCTGAGGGCTGGGAGCAGCTCCATCCTCCTAGCAGACCTTGAGTCATGCGTCCTCCAGGCGCCCTGGGTGCCGGCTTGGACTCCCCGCTGGATGTGACCAAGGTTGCACACTGTTATGTACACACAGTACTGACTCATGGCGGGATGAAAGTGGGGTCCTGAACTATTTTTTCCTCATTAAACGGATGTTGGAAATAATGTCGCAACGATGCAGAGAAGTTCAACGTGGGGCCTTGCAGGAGGGGGAGAAAATCTTGTTTTAGAAGAAAAATGATTTCCATGGCACTTACATACCCCAGAGACTCCCAGGCACGGAGAGATGTCCACAGGCCCACTCCATCAGCATGCCCTAAGATGCTTGTCTCCAGGTGGCCACTCCTGCTCCCTCATGATGACGCTAAGGATGTAAGAGGCCATCCATCAAAGTCTTCTCGCATCTCCTGGCCTCATCAGAGATTGGTGATGATGTGCTTGTTTTGGATGTGCCTCTTCATACTCTGCAGGAACTGACAGGGATTAGCCTCTCCATCCTGTCCCACCTCCGTGAGTCATCTGAATTTACTTACTGTCCTTTGTCTTCCAGTTTGGGAATCCTGAGAGGCTGTCAACGGTTTACAGGCTGGTAAAACCATGACAGAGGCTGCTCATAAAAGTGCTGTGATCTCAATGACCCATTAATCTGGGGGCTTCCTTGCAGACCCCTTCTGTTGCTGCCTTCCCTCCAGGGCCCCCTTCAGCCTCACTCACTCCAGGAAACACCTCCATTACAAGTCTCCATAGGAGGAATAGGCAGACAGGGACAGCCGAAAACCTCCGTCCCTTCCAATAACTGCCCTGCAGTGAGGCATTTCTTTTCAAACTTCAGCCATCCCAGTGACGGGACAAAATAGAATCATAGAATCATTAAAGTTGGAAAAGACCTGTAAGATCATCTAGTCCACCTACTACCAATATCGGCCACTAAATCATGTCCATAAGAATCACATCCACACATTTCTTGAACACCTCCAGGGATGTTGACTCTGCCACCTCCCTAGGCAGCCAGTGCCAGTGCCCAACCATTTTTCCTGGGAAGAAATTAATCTAAATCCAACCTGAACCTTCTCTGGCACAACACGAGGCCATTACCTCTCACCCTGTTCCTTGTTACCTCCCAGGTAACTACTGATAAGATGCAGGGCTCTTTGAGTACAAACTGGGCCACCAAAACATCAAAAGCACAACACTGTCAAACACAGTGATAAGTTTTGTGGACGAGGACACTTTGCTGTTCAACCTTTCCTTTTGAATCCCTAAGCGCAGTTTTCTTAGACTTTATAGATGCAGTGATGCATGTGGTGATATTTGTGGTTATGCTTTTACACGGACAAGGTAAGGACAACAGAAGGACTTTATTTTCAGATGATGTTAAGACTGCTTTTCTGCTAACAGTTATTCTAGTTGGTGTCTTGAAGGAAGAATGGAGAAAGACCAGAAGCATCAGGAGCACTGAATGACTAGAGCATAGCAGACACTTTTTTTTCAGGGTTTAAGTCAACAGGAGCCCTCTGACAGCATGAATTTAGGACTACTTGATGTTGGTGCACATTGGGAGAGCTCCCTGCATCACCTGCTCTCAATTCCAAAGCATCACAGTGCTGTTTTGCAGAACGTATTCTCTGGCTTACAGTTAAAATTCTTCAGTTTGGGATAGTTTATCTTGTGGAAAATATAATGGGTTTCTGTGGAAAGCAGACAATTTTTCACTTACAGACACCCAATACTTTAATTAAAAAACTTTTCTGATGGGGAGAAAAAAGCAGCCTATGTGAAAAATTTCAACTATGTCTTCAAATACACCTTCTCCTAATGACATCTGATAAATCGAATGCACCAGTTGGGATGTGTTGCAAGAACCAACGATAGTAACAGTTTGATGTCTGCCTTGCTTCAGCCCCGCGGGGGGAGGAGGTTTGGCAGGAAGCACAATTGTCACGCGGGAGCCTCAGCAATGAGTCGTCTCCTGGCTAGTATTCCTCCACTGCAATGGGAAGTCAAACCGGCTAGTAGACACAGCAACAGCCCAGGATTCTGAACTATCACTATGGTTATTTCACATCACTTTGGGGCTACCCCAGTTCATCCTGCTATCACTCAAGACATTATTTCATAGGGAGTTCATTAAACCAGTGCAACTTGATACATGAACAACACCCACGTTCATTTTAGCAGGAATTGTGTTAACTGCACTTCTGCCTGTAAATGTAGAGAGTCAAGCCAGGACAATGCTATGGTGTTAAATAACAACAGAGACAGACCATAGCCTATAGGTGCAGAACAGCTGTGTACCTTCTCCCTATTATCCCACCTGCGGTACCTGTCCTACTAAGGTTATAGCATCCATAAACCCACAACTCTCATGCAGAGAAGTTACAAACCACTATAAGCCCTCAACACTTAGTTTAGGAACTTGACCATGGACAGAGAAGAGACCAGAAACGAAACTATGAGAAATGCCCGAGTTTCCAGGACATCATATTTCAACAGTTCAGCTGTGGTCTGCTGGAGTCCTACCACTGTCTCCAATACCAAGACAAGAGTCTTCCCTCAGCACTTCTGGGTGATGCTTTCAACCAGTTTTCTTTCCTGTCAGGACTGGTGCCAAAAAAGCCACGACACTCTTGAACTGGTGCTTCATGCCAGTGCTACAGAACAGGAGATTCATTTTCATTGCCATTTCTTACTATTTCAGAACGTATACCAGGTGTCCTAGAGCAGATCCCCTCCAGTGCCAAACTACTGAATATGACTGCAGTATCTGGACCTGCTCTGACCAAGAAATATATAGGTTGCTCCGAAAGTAATGCCTCCATTTATTTCCATGGAAACTACAACAGGTATAAAGAGTACACTGTTCAACGGAGCAAATTCTCAGCTACAAAAGACTATTTTTCAATATAGTTACCACCATTAGCTATGCATTTTTTGACAGCAATTGTTGATATGAAAATGTTGCCCACACACTCCATCCTTCATTGACTTAAACAAGTGGGAGACAGAAGATGCCAAATCTGGACTATGTGGTGGGTGTGGCAGGGCAGTCCAGCCAAGATTGGCTATGGGCACCATGATCTTCAAAGTGACACGGGGCATGATGTAATTGTGCTGCAGGAAAAAAGGCTGTCTTCATCTCTGTCCTGATTCTGGAAGTTTTAGCATTCAGCTCAGTCAGCATCACAATGGTCAGAGTCAATGGTTTGTCCAGGTTCCATGAAGTCCAGAAGGATCACCCCTTTCCTATCCCCATAGACAGTGCACATCACTATACCCAATGATTAAGATGCTCATGGCATGACAGTTATGCATGGCCATCCAGAACATGGCTCACCTTTCAGGTAGCTGTTGCCACTGCTGAAAGCCACCTCTGATTGCCTCATGGTGCTCGCATTCATTGGTTGGTCTCCATGAACGTTCACCAAGTGTTGACGAATGTCAGTGGGTGCCATTTTCTCTGCACAGAATTCAATGACACACCTTTCTTTTATCCACACTTCCATGCCAGAAGCCATTCTGCCAAACTGCCCCCCTGCTACCATCTGTCATATGG
This sequence comes from Tympanuchus pallidicinctus, assembly GCF_026119805.1. Lineage (NCBI taxonomy): Eukaryota > Metazoa > Chordata > Aves > Galliformes > Phasianidae > Tympanuchus > Tympanuchus pallidicinctus. Next base: position 13,234,663 of record NW_026294747.1, read on the forward strand.
CAACAACATGTAATAGAATACCGGTGGGAGGGTTCAGCCTCTACTGCCATACTACCAACGTCCACTTCTGATGTAGTGTGCCAACATAATAAAATAGGAGGCATTACTTTTGGAGCACCTCTGGTAGAAGGAAGTACAGAAAACCAATCCCTTTCAAACAACAGAAATCAGCAATTTCAAAAGATGAGGAAGCAGATCCATGGTTCAGACAAATTAATAATGGCGCATTCTGCAAAATCAAACCCTTAGAAGTACTTCTGGTTTTAGAAATACATATATATATATACACATATATATATATGTGTTGGTGCTTTCCAGAGTTATCCAAATTCCTTCACAAAACCAGTCAAGATTAAAGAAGAAAAACAGCATTATTCTAACTGAATAAAGCATTACATATTATTTTTTTTTTTACTACAAGGTTGGAAATGCAGTTGTAAAAGAGCAAGAAAGCCAGAAGCCTCAACTTTAGAATTTATCTTGTGCTAATCCCTTGCTCCTGTTTCACTTGGGATTCTTTCTGAGGTGTTCTTCCGCCTTACAGAACAGCTCTCAAAAATCCCTCTCATTTCTTTACTACTGTAGGAGACCCCATTTTATTCCGCAACCTTTCTTTAGCAGCTGGAGAATACGCAGGGCATTGATATTTCTACCTACGCTCATCATTTCTCTCAGGAAGTCAGATTACACAGCTAGCAGCTCCCATTATAAATATCATATGCCTGAAGATCACTTCTGTGTGCAAACAATTTCAGTTCAGTTTCAACTACCGCAATTTCCCTGCTAACGACTTCTTGTGTTTGCATCCATCTCGAATGCGAAGGCTCACTGGGGCACAGCGTGGGTTGCTGATTATTTATCTGTCTGATCAACCCAAACAACCTACCCAAGCAATTTTCCAAGGGCTGATTTCTCAGCAGCTTGAAGGCACGGTTTTTCAGCATTACTCGCCCTTCTGCCTGCCTGCTCCATAGCGAAGATGTTAATTCAGAGCAGAGCTGGCAGCAGTCCCCTACCACCCCAGGGGGTTCCTCCTAGCAGCATGCAGGCAGTCATTAGGCTCTGACTATAGTCTGTCAGCCTGTCCAAGTCACTGGTCCCTCGTCCAAGCCAAATGGTTATGCCACCTCATGCCAAGTCATGCCATAAAATAACAGTAGAAATAACTTACATTTTAAATCCCCAAAGGCAGCTACTGCATCAGACTGACTGACTAGAAAATAGACGCTAAAGCATCAAGAATGGAGCTTGAGGCTCCTGCTCACAACAAAGGAACAAAAAACAGGGCTTAAGCCAGATGCAGGCTACATCATTTCAGGTACCTGACTGATACGCCTAACTTTGGATCTTGTTCAAGAAAGAGAATAATAAGCTGCCTTGGCTGTGAGGAGCTACAGGTGAGGTTCATTTGGAACTCAGATGGCATGAACCACCTTCCTGAACACCCATCTTTTTCCATTGCACTGAGCAACCTCTGGCATTTAGGGCCAGGCGAACGAATTGGGGGTGAATATGCATTGGTTTGAGCACCAGGCCTTCTAAGAAACTGGGAAAACACCTTACATTAAGCACAAGGGCATGCCGTGTAAGCTGCAGACAGTACCACTGAGAGCAGAATCCCATGGAAAGATGTACCCACTGTAAAAGGAATATGCTATGGTACGAGGTAAGAGGAAAAAGAGAAAACGAAATGCAACTTGGAAAAAAAAAATTCCAATAAAATTATATTTTTCCCTCAAATTGAAATACATTTCCTTTTTTTTTTTTTTTTTTTTTTTTTTAATGGAAACTTTTTCCAATGTCTACAGGGTTTCAAAAGCAAGGAGGGTACACTTGAAGAGGAATTTTCTAGTAGCAAACCACTTCTGTAAAAATGCGTACATAGCTCTCCCAGGGATCAGTATGATTCAGTGCTGCTTGAAATCACTAGTAGCTATCTGTAGCGAGATGGCAATATTTGGGTTATTTAGACTTCTTCTGAATATGGATCATTACAAATAGCTCATTATGGAGCATATAAAATGAGGTGGTAACTGGATAACTTGACAACAAATTATTTTCACTATACACAAGTGCACGACAATCTATATTGGAAAATGATAAATTAAACCATTCATATGCCCTGAATTTGCTGTAATCTCTCAAGAGGGGAAAAATCTAGGTTAAATAATGGGCAACTAAACAAAGACATATGTTCAATGTGCATCACAGATCAGTGAGGCAATGAGTCGTTGGAAACACCGCAACAATAGCTTCTCTGGAGCTGCCAGCTGAACTGAGAAAGGCAGACACTTCTCTTTCCCTGATAAACCTTCTCCAAGACCCATCTCTCCTTCCACCGCAGTCAGTCTCAGGCACCGCCAGCACCTCAGGAGGAAGCACCAGCCTGCTTTCTGTATAGGTGCACAGATTGTTCTGCAGCCCAGATTGCCAGGGGAGCAATGGGAGAGAAGCCGGGAGCCCCAGAGCCTCCTCTGACTGCTCCCAGAGCTGAGGGGAGGTCCTGCTTCAATCGTGGGGCCTTCCCACCAGGTGCCGGCTGGACATGGGGCAGCAGTGGCCAGGGCAAGCCGTCCCTGAGATGCATGCGTGGCTCTGGCTCGGCTCTTTGTCTGTGCAGGAGGGGGCCGGCGGAGGGCGAGCCAAGTCAGAGCATAGCCAAGCGAGAATGTTCTGGCAGCCCTTCCTGGCGGCCTGAGCAAAGTTATTTATCACTTTGTGCATTTTCCTTCTCATCTGTGTACAGCCGGCTCCAATGGCTCAGCTTGCGTTTTGCCTCGCGGAGCCAAGCCAGTCCCTTGGCTGCGCTCTGTCTTGGCTGTCCATTCACGCCTTCTGTCTCCTCCAGCTCTGCCTGGAGCAGAGCAGGAGCCCAAATTAGGGGCAGGGATCTATCACCAAGCAAGAGATCGAAGCACAAGCAACCAGCACCGAAGGCAAGGAGCACGCTCTGCCGCAGGCCGGTGAGCATGCCGTTTTCCCTGGCTATGGACACTATGTACGGTAGCTTCTGTGCTCCCAGGCAGCCTCTGCTGGGGACCTCCAGTGCCTGCTGATGGATGTGAGACGTTTTCTTCCATTTATTTCAGGGATCGCACCTTCGAGCTGATTTTTCCAAATCAGTGGATGTAACAACGGTGAATTTCCAGTGAATTTTTCCAATTCTATAGACTTTATTTTCCATAATGCTGGTGTATTTTGCCAAAATGTCTAACACAGGCGTCTAAATCGGGCTTGAGCATTCAGATGCTTACAAGGGTAGCACTTGCTCTTGCTAAGGGCACAACACGCTCCACTAAACACACTGAATATTGGAAAAACATATCAGTGCAAACTCCATCAAGTCTAATATCACCAAAGGTCCAGGCTACAGCCCATCCTGCATGACAAGAATTTGCCAAAGACAGAACTCCTGAATTCAGATGCTGTTCCTCTCTTCCTTCCTGAGTCTCCCATGCGGTTTCGTCTGCAGCTCACACGTTCGGCAACGAAGTTCTCAGAGTAAATGGGAAATCTGCATTTTACTTTGCCAAGCTTGGGGCAACACAGGGGCTGATTTTTATACAGAACTTTGCACTCTAGAAGTTGGTGGGAAATTCCCATCTGCAAAAGGCTGGATCTTGCCTACTTTCCTCTATCACAGCTAGTCCCAAGAGGTAAAAAACCTCCCATTTGTTTTGATCAGATACTTCTTCTGATTGGCAGATATGAATTGGAATGAAGCAGGGCTGAGGGGGCCACCTGGTCTGCAGCAGCTTCCCAGAAGCACTAAAGACAACAAAGTGTGTTCAGCAGCAGCTTCCCATCATGACCCCCTATTTGCACATGCTGAGAACTTTCCAAAATTGGGTTGCAATTTCTCAGATTTGGTCTCTGCCTGAAGGTAGAAGAGGAAGTTGAGTAAAATCCCTTCAGACCTTCTGAAACAAGAAGAAAATGAAAAATTGCATTTTCCTATTGTAATAAAAATTTTAACCATTTTTTTTTCTCTGCAAAACTGCTTGAAATTTGAAGAATGCCATAGCTATAATTCTAACGACAGGCCAGATCCAAAGCAAGCTGAGGTCAAGAATTCATGGCTGATCTCCCTTGATTTTGCCTAGCTCTGATGAACATCCCACAGGTAGGCAAACAATTTGTTGAGAAAATTGTTCAGAACAGTTGTGCCTATTTTCTACTTGGGAGTTGCTTGGGAACAGGCTCAGATTGTTTGCAGTGTATCTAGGGCTTGGATGTACTCACCAAAGCCCAGCTTTGCTCCATCCTCCTCAATTTTTATTTTAGATCCTTGCTCCATGAATAATCTCCTCGAAGAAAATATCCACGAGCAGACGAAAGGACATCTTTAGGTAAAGAATTTGTAACTAAATCATTTATACAACGGTTGTTTTTTTTTTATAGCTGGGTCACAAGCAGATGATTTATCAGAGTTACGCATCTCTTACACATAGCCTGCTGTATCTGAGGTCCTGAAAGCTGTTAACCTTGAATGCTTTGCAGGTAGAGTGTTCTTTCATTAGGGCTCCACGCAGTGAAGCCTTTGGTTGGCACAGGATTGACCACCCCATCTCCGTACAGCTCCCACCTCTGGTCCATTCTCCCTCTTGATACTGGACTTTCATGGTCATCCCTTGGTTCCACTGCTTTATTAAATTCTACTTAAAGTGTTTTAATTCTGTTTTTTTTCGCCAGAGAAGGATGTAGAAAAACAAACAAAACATGGTACCAATGTGAATATTCACAATTAATGACAACACTCTAAAACAGGAAGGTTGTTCTTGGGGAGGGAGACTGGTGTTATTTTGAATGAAGGAAAGAGTGCAAAGATCTTGCAATGTTTGCTATAAATGGGTTGTTATGGTGAACATTCCTGTCAACAAGTTCATTAGCTCAGAGATCCACGAGTGAACAGAGACCAAAAAATGTCTTTAAAAATTCAAGAACAGATTAATGGACAATATTTTGCAATCTTTGTCTAGCTTTGCTTCTCACTGAGAATTAGTAACTTTACTCCAGGCCAGATTCAAAGAGTCCTTACTCATGCAGAGCAACACCATGTTTTATGAGTAACCCTGGTGATATTTAAGGCTATTTGTTAGAATAAGACTGAAGTCAAAGTAAGACAGTGGGAGGCATGGGCTGAATCACCTTGATTAATCAAGAGTAAGATTATTGTTTTTATACGTGTATATATAAATAAACATAGCAGGAGTAAGGAAGAATGTCTGGACTGACATGCATATGGGAGAACTGCTTTTTACAGCATACAGCAGGCTCTTTTTTTAATAGAAGAAGACAACACCCAAAAGTTACTTAACATCAGGAAAAGGGGAATTCACACCTTCAGAAACAATAGAAGATCAAACCATTTTGCGGGTTTTATTCTCAACAGTTCTGGCTGCCTCCTGTAATATTACATAAGGTCTATGCTGCTCTTCGTAGAAATGATAGATGAAGTTTTCAGAGCTGCCCAAACGCCTTGAAAGCATATGGTCCGTTTTCCAAAATAATAGGATCCTTAGGATTCTAAATCCCATTGAATTTCAGCACTTCTGGTAAAGTTCTCATTAGCTTTTAAATCAGGACGTATTTTTTCAGCATGCTATGCTCCCCGTTTCGTTTTATCTCAGGACTCCGGCCACGACAACACATCAACAACAACATCGTCAAAATGCAGTGCTAAAATCAAAAGCACCGTTGTGTTTGACTGCTCTGTGAAAATGCCTCCGAGACCCACTGTGGGCTACTGACATAACCAGCGAGAGAGGAAGGAACCAATTCAAAGCTCGCTGATGTAAAGGAAAGTCCACTCATTTCTATGGCCTTGAGTTGGACTTGGATCAGGCCCTGGAAGAATAAGGATGACATAAAAATAACATGACGTGTGCCAGATTCACCAATATGCTCTGATGTTTTGCCCGGCCCAATGATGCAAAGCAGATGGAGCATACTGACAATCCTGGCCCACTTCAATCAGTTATTCTGTCTCTAGTATTAGTTTTCATCAGGCGTTTTATTCATGGCATAAATACATTTATCTCACTAGTGCTTCTGCTACGGTATTTCAGAAGAAAGATCACCACTTTTTAGCTTTCTCAGAGAAAAACATGCTATACTTTCTCACCTGTTCACTACCAATTTGCAGTGGGGTTTCTAAGACTCTCATTACCACATCCCTGAGTTTTGCTGTGCTTCCTTGGGGCTTATAATTAATTGAGTCTTGTTGTCTTTAACTGCCGCAATCCTTCCGCCCAAACAAATCACAACTGCACAGTTCCACAGTTGTACCCTCAAATAAGACATTAAGACAATTATTTTGCAAAGTACTCGCGCTCACCTTTAAGTTTAAACAGATGTTTAAATCATATCAAAGCTACCCCAAAATAAGCATTTATATACTTTACTGAATCGATGCCAGAAGATGCATTTAACAGAAACTAGCCTGCTATAAAAATTACCCTGCTCTGTCTCTACCTCGCCTATTACTACAGAAAAAAGGGCTGAAATCCATGGGGGAATATTTACACATGAAATGTTTTTGCACTCGGTGTCTCAGCAAACAGAAAAGGCATGCTTTGTCTAACGTTATATGTCAGCAACAAGGGCCTAATACTGACTTTTTAGCATGCATGGTTATTATAAATGCAGGCATTAATGCACATTAAAAGCTACTGAACGACTGAGAACTTAAGTAGATTGGATGGTGTCCCTCAAAATGAAATAATCTATATTTGGCTGGTAATTCATTTTTTCTGAGAGGGTATTTGCTTGACTCTGCACATATTCCTCGTTGCAGAAATAGCTCGGGTGATTGCTGCCTGGCTCTAACCTCTAGCCAGCTAACCCAGAGTAAGCGTTAGTGCTGAAAGGCCAAATCTGAATTTCCATATCCCCACTGGATACATCTCCAAAAAACTGTCCCAAACAACCTGGATAACAGCTGCACTGCTCAGAGCTTGCTCACTGGCACGGGGATCTCACTGTATCCAAATTCTCCCCCCTGAAGAAAAAGGATTATAACACTCATCATATCTCACTTGTCATCTGTCCGGACTGTAAATGAATTTGAGGCAGGAACTGTCTCTCTCTGTCTACAACAGCCCCACCACAGTCAAGTTCTAGCCATGTCTGAAACATCACACATCATAACTCTTCTTCCTTTGGACTGAACTGCAGTTTTGCCATGTTTAATTTTGTCCTATCACTCCTAACATTATAGCACTTGGCCATACTTCCTCTCTCCTCCGTTCTGTTTATTTGTAGAAAGGGAGAAATGCCACAGGATAATGGTTTTGTGCAGGCTTAGGCAGAGTCAAGATATTGCTGGAAAACAAATACCGAGAAAGAGCTGAGGCATTTATTTTCCTGTCGGGACGCAGTGATGCTAAGATCATGTCCTACCACAGCACATTTCAACATTGCCTCATCAGTGCCACCTCTAGACCCAATCGACCAGTGGGAGCCCAGCTATCTAGCCCTTCAAGTAGGTTTGCAAACCCTAGACTTGGCTATTTCATACAAGATGCAATGCAGGTGCAGTGGATAAATGGCTGAAACTCAATGGAACTCCCCTAAATAGACCAGGAGGGTCCAAGTCTGCTTTCCTTTATTATGTGATGGAACAGACTGCTGGCAAGGGACAAGAACATGGTGCTTCTGTGTAAGCTAACAGCATGACCACTACCTCAAGGAGCTCACTGGTTCCAAAGCAATCCATCCGTGAGAGTGATTTCCCACACTGTCTCTACAAAAAGTCCTTCTTCTGGCTTCCACAGTGCCTGGTCCCACTCCTAGGCACTATGAAAAAAGAAGAAAAGGTCTAGGAAAACAACTCGGCATGAGAAGTGAGCTACGCTGCCAACCCTGCTCAATTTGAAAGCCAGTCCTTGCCCCAGCTGCTTCGCTGGCTTCTGCCTTACACCACAGCCATGTGTATTTATCTACCTTGTTCATTTTTGAAGGCGGAATATATTTCACATGTTTTGTATGACCTAGGGTAAAGCAGCATCCTCCAAGGCTCTCCATCCAGACAGTAAAACAACTATGTGCAGTTTCCGTGAAGACTGCCCAGCAGCAAGAAAAGCACCATCAAGAGATCATTCAAAACCACTCAGAAACAGCCACTGGGGCAGATTTAATAGGCTGCGATGTAGGGTCTGTAAAACATGTTTGATGGAGCATTTTACACTGCTTTAAATTTGGAATTCTTTGGAGAATGTCCGAGGATTTTTAAGAAACAAACACAATCCTCTTCCTCCATGCACATACACATAGACACAAAAACCTCCTTCATCGCACAAGAAGTCGGCATCCCAAGGCTCTGACCTCAGCTCACTCCTCAAATTTATCAACCATGTTATAGAATCAGGGCACACGGAGCAATATTTGGGAAGTGGGCTAAGGGTGGGGCTTACTTTCCTCTTCTTTCCCCTCCTTTCCCTTTTCCCTTCCTTCCCCCCCTTTTCCCTTTTCTTCCATTTCCTTTCACTTCCTTCCCATCCCTCCCCATCTAGGGTATTCAAGTAAGCTGGAATGTGGCTTGGATAGGATCTAACAAGAGCTCTGAGCTCGCTAAAACGAGGTGCTGTGGTGGTATCTTAATTGGATACTTGGAGTTCCTTTCCCTGGGGTAGATTCTCAGAATATTTTGAGGTTGTCTCTTTGGAAATATATAATAAAAAGGTATTTTTGCTGCTTTACAGTTTCTTCATATCCTTGCCTTTCAGTAGCTAAGCGAGAACTAAACCACCAAGCAGGATAAAACCCCAAAGAGATGGTCCAAGTTGCAATAGCATGAACAGGCAAGACGTTTGTTCAGTGTCAGCAAATTGGTGCAACTCCCTGGCAAGAATAACCTTCTCTGAGTACTTCAGCTGGAAGACAGAGACCCACCAACATTTACCCCTAGGACTCCAAAGCCCCCAGACAAACCTCTGTGCTACCTACAGAAGAAGCCAGCAGCCAAAAAGCCATTCTCTATCCCATGACATTTTCACAGCAAAATTCAAACAAATGGGCTGAAGACATATTTTGACTAATTTTCCCAGCTCAACCTCAGTTATTCCCCTGCACATCCATTCACAGTCACTCTGAAGTCCTCCTGAGCCTCATAACTCAACCTTCTCAGCTTTCCACGCTCACATGTTGGTACAACATCTCCCACACACTCTCTATGTACTCCAAATGCCTGTGCTTGAGCCTTGTCAATGGAAGGGAAACTAATTGCATCTCAGTGCTCAACATGCTATTAGCTCCTTTCCTGAACCAGGGATCCCCTTGAGCACAAGCAGAGTGCTTACAGTTTTAATCTGGTGGCAGCTGCCTTAAATTATGTACCACTGCATCTAAACCAACTGCAGGTTGCTCTGCTTAGCTCAATTTACCAGACATTAAGATGCAAATTAGCAACTGATCCTTAGAAACTTGCCCTCCTCATAAAGCCACGTTTGCTGCTCCTATCGCTGCCAGCACGCACAGCAGGACTGAGGCACACTGCTGAGCAGCACAGACCTCTAGCAATCCTGCTTAGATCTTGTAGTTTATTATACAGTCAGAGATATGCGACTACTTCAGACAAAACAAAATCAGAGCCAAAACTTCACTTAATATCTCCAAAAATCCAAATCTTTATTATGAGTCAAAGAAGATTGACTAATTCCATTGATTTTAAACACATTCTTTGTTACTTCCTCTCTGCTGGAAGCAGATACACAAAGGGAAAAACCCTTCTGATATTCTCGCAGCCTGACCTAAGCTGTTCTTACAAGATTTCCAGTTTCTGTTCTGGATCAAAGACATGCACTATGCAGGAGCCATCAGTAGGGACAGAACTCAAGACCTCGAGCAGCGAAACCACATGGTTTGGGGTTGTTGTTTTTTTTTTGCTTTTGGAGTTAAAGGGCTAATATGGATTAAATCCTTACAGCTTCCTTTAAGTACTAGAAATGAGACTGCCAAGCACTGTAGAGACAAATGAGAATAAGTAAACCTGACATACTGACTGATAGATTTGGACACAGTATTACATCAGTCTTCAACAAGTGGACTTTTCACTTAGGCTGCTGGGAGTGGTCAAAGATCTTGTATATGTCTAGAATTGAACCCTAAAGCCATGCATGGTCCCTGAGAGATCAGATTACTGTCCTCACTTTATAGATGAGAATTTGTATGTACCTGTTTGCAAGTACAGCCTTGGATATCTCCCTGGATAATGCTGAAATCTGCACACCTTCACAGAATCACAGAATTGTAGGGGTTGGAAGGGACCTCCAGAGATCATCGAGTCCAACCCCCCTGCCAAAGCAGGTTCCCTACAGCAGGTCGCACAGGTAGGCATCCAGGCAGGTCTGGAACATCTCCAGAGAAGGAGACTCCACCACCTCCCTGTGCAGCCTGTTCCAGTGCTCCGTCACCTCACTGTAAAGAAGTTCCTTCGCACATTTGTGTGGAACTTCCTATGCTGCAGTTTCCGGCCGTTTCCCCTTGTCCTGTCACCTTCAGTTTAGGTTGTGGATGCCCCGTCCCTGGAGGCATTCAAGGCCAGGCTGGATGTGGTTGGCGACCCCACACATAGCAGGGGGGTTGAAACTAGATGATTTTTGAGGTCTTTTTCAACCCAGGCCATTCTATGTTTCTCTGATTGTTTTTCTCCCCATTTTTATGTTGCTCACCTAGACAACGAGCTCTCCCTTTCTTCTATACAGCAAGGGATGAAACAAAACTTTCATGTCAGCTGGAGCCCCATGGAGCTATTAATAAAAATGATAATAACAAGGGAGGTTTGCAAATTAGCAATCCTTGCTACCAGCAGATACACCCAATTTAACACAAATCATTGCAGGCTCTTGCCTGCTTATAGTGGCTATTTTAATCACTGGTGACTAATGCCTGTGAGGGCTATTCCAAGGTTTGACGTGCCTCAAACACAACAACAACAACAAAAAAAAGAAAAAGAAAAAGAAAGGGAGATCTTGTGGGGACTGTGAGAGGAAGAGGACTAAGGAAGAAGTTGGCTGAAACCAAAGGTTCATCTCTAAAAAGCGGTCAGTTCGTACCACCCATTTTGCTGCTGTTGCTGCTGGGGTCACTGGCTAATTCCTCTTTGAATAATAGCATGATTTCTCTTCTTCTGGTGTGAAACTAAGAAAAACAGCCACGCTCTGGAAACGCAAACAAAAGCTACCTGTCTCTTCTTTGGTTATGGAAATGGAGGTCAGCCTTTTTATTTTCAAAGGGGACAGAGTAAAGGAACTGGAATGCTGCTTGGCACACCACCCGAAAGGAAATCTCTGCTTAAATATTTGACAGGAAAAGAAAAAAAGAGAGTCAGGAAACAATGCAAAGGGGGGGGGGGGAGTTGAGAAGGGGGAAGGGACCTTCTGCTCCGTGCAAGTGCTGCAAGGACAGGAGGAAAAGGGCTGCACAGCAAATGAAAGGAAGGCTCACTCTGTCTTTCCAGAACACCCTTCTGAGGAGTAAAGGAGGTTTCCTGGTGGAGAAATGCTGACCAAAGCCACCAAGCATTGAACCCCTCAGATAAGCCACACCTAAGCAGCACTGCTCTTTTTCCACAGAACACCCTTAGGTTTACAAGCACTTGTGCCCATCTGACATAATCTGGATAACATTATTTGAACACTGTGAAAGAAACATTTGGAAAATGTTTGGAAAAAAAGATTTTTGATATATCTATATCTTTTAGGGGACAAAGAACAACAAAAAACGTAGAATAAGCAAGTTGGACACGTATGGTCTAGAGCATTCAGTCATCATTATTATTTATATGAAGTCCAGCAGTGTTGTAATTAACACGGGCATTCAGGACTTCACTGTGCTGCATTTGAACAAGCAGCAGCAGCAGAAAAGCCCTTTATTTGGGATACACCTGGGTAGAAAGCTACTCCTGAGTATCTACTGCTGCTGCCCCCAGTCCCTGCTAACTCCACCCATGACAGTGTAGGAAAACCAGGAACTCTCCAGGACTAAGGTGGTGGAGATACAGCTATAGAGGTACAGATCGTCTACCCTGACAGACAAATACTGTAAATGCTAAGACAAAAAATAATAAAAACACAGCATGCCATCCCTGGTCTTTGAGGACTAACATGCATGGCAGCTTAGCTGCTTTCAAACAGAAAACATGGGGAGAATGATTCAAGTCCTCTAGTTGGCTTTTCTATTAGAGCATTGCAAACACACATACACCTTGCGGCACTGTAAACTATTTGCATTCACTCAGGTTTAGCTCCACAACGCTGGAAGCTCCAAACAGGACTGATCATAAACAGCTCCTTCTTATTTTTGTTGTTTTGGTTTTGTCTTGTTTAACTAGGGAGTAACTCTTTTTGGTTTATTGCTATTGTGGCTACTGAATACTAACACCGGAAAGCCAGCTGTCTTGTTGCCACGGACCTATTTCTTAAAGTCTTTTTTTTTCAGTATGTGCTTGTTTACCAGTGTGGCTTCATATTGGCTAAGATCTGTAGACCCCTGGTGTGGCTACAGGAAATATTTCTAAAGTGCTCCTTTTCTGAGAAGTCTGCAGCATAATAGCCATCTCTTTCCATGAGGCTTCTGCATCAGCTAGTTGCACTAGAAGTGCTTTCTCTGTCTTTCCCCTCCTTTCCACCTCTCTGTCCTTCCCAAAGGCATATTTTGGAGGTAGCAAAAATTTCGCCTCTTTAAGGTGCTGTTAAGGAACTGTTTCCATCCATCCTGTGTTGGAGCCAAACTTCAAGTTCCAACTTTCACTCTTGCAGCTCTCGAGTTCTTTCACTTGGCTCTTTCAGTTGTTAGTGTCTCTACAATTCTCCTTGAACACTACAGCTGACAGTAGGCTGCCTACATATAGTTGTGCTTCACAGACCGGACTCATGCCTCCTAAAGAGACAAAACTGCAAGTTTTGTGAGTGTCCCTGGCTGTGAAAGGACATGTGTTCACCAATAGCCTGGAAAACGTGCCCCACAGCTTGTTGTGGGTTGCAGCTTGCCAGGTACTCCTGGGTACAGCGCCTTTTGAGGTCTCACTATCCTCACATAAATTTTCAAGATAAGTTAGTATGGTAAGATACAGCATCCGTGGTTTCTAAAAGAGCCCTTTGGAAACCTGGTCTGTATTTAGGAACAAAAGGGGCTGTTTTTGAAAGCTGGTCTTACTAATCAAGGAGAACAGCGGAACTTGTGTCTCCTTTGACTTAAAGTGTGACTTTTGCAGATGTTACAAACTCAAATTTTGCTGTTTCATTGAGGCCTGTATTCTGCAAGGTGATGATGATAACTTGAATTTCCCTTTTTTGTCACCCAAAGATGCAGAGGTTCCATGTGCAGAGATATATCAAAACTGGGAGGTTCCAGCTCTAACTCAGCTGAACTTTCAAAGCTGCCTAAATGATTTGGAAACCTAATTCACATTAAACTTTATGGGAACTGGACATCAAAATTCCCTAGGTGGCTTTGCAAAACACAGCTGTAACTAATTGCTGTGCAGAAAGGTTTGGGGAAAAGATTCTGATCTAGAAAAGGAGTGAGCTTTCAAAGCCAAAAAGCTTTTGCAATAGATCCTCCTCACATGGAATCCACAGAGCTGATTCTAGGCTACCTCTTCAATGAAGTAAACGGACCATTTTACAACAGCTAATCCTCTCTGTATAACTCTTTATGCACCTGCAGAGGTTATAAACTAAGTGGGAAAAGGAATTTCTTCTGCTGAGATTCTAGTAATCCCTGCCACTGCAAACTATGGGGCTGATAGGTTGAATAAATCAAAACGACTGATGAACAATTCATGCCCAACTCATTCCCATTGAAGAAATTGTCACATTCCATCAGTGAGGCTGGTAAAATCTGTGATCATCTCAACCCTTATCAAGCCTTAATTTCTTCTTCCTGTTTTGGCAATAATTTAACGTTAAAGGTCACAGAGTGAAACGCTCAGAGTCAGGAAGCAGAGGAGTTCTGATTTGATAACAACATTATGTAGCCCCACGAAGCCTCACTTGGTATTTTCTCCTCCTTTGTTCCTTTTCAAGACAACGATCCATCTTCCACTGAAGACAATGGGAGTGTTTCCACTGAATTTAATGAGACTTGGATCAGGCCCTAAATGTCAGTATTACTGTATTAATATTTATGCTGTTGGAAGTATGTCAGAAAATATACAGGATGTGCAAAGTGGCTGAGTGAGCTGTAAGAATCATAAATTTTCCTGACTTAGTCATTTCTTCAAAAATCCCTAACATTTCTAATCTAACCATGGTAATAATAAAATAGCAGGATTCTAACCTTCTCTTCTTACTATACAAACTGTAATCTGAGTTTGCTCAAGAGCTTAAAAATCATCCCCTTTGCAACTCCCATCTAGCTCATGTCCAGTCTCTATCAAACACACACAGATATGTGTGTGTGTATATGTAAATGTATATAAATTATTTTGGAAGTTGCACATTAAGTGATCAAAATTAAATGACTCAAAACCAATAGGCTGCATGATTTACAGTGCCTAAAGAACCTTAGCTTAGCAGCCTTCAAAGAAGGGAGCTGAGCAACTAAAACTGTCATTGCAAGGCACCCACAAACATGACAACTGGCAACTACTCCAAAAAGGTTTCTCCAGGCTGTTTTCCTTGGGGTTTCCTCTTGACGTGAGGAAAGAGTCAGCAGTGTGGCAACAAGGGGAGCCTGCTGGCTTGCCATGGGAATGACTGTCAGCACAGGGTGTGTGGCAACCACAGCGGTCAGACCCTCTTCAGGCAGCTCCTCCAACCTCCTCATTGCTGGAGAAGTGATGGGCAAAACACTCCCAAAGGCCTGGAATTTCTGTTTTCCTTGACTAAGCCCCCAGCTGGTTGGATTCCTCCCTGCCTCGCCACCCCTTCCCAGCGGGCAGTGCTTGCCTGAGTGGGTGGAGGAATGCGGACAAGCTCACAGCATAATAGTCGACTGACCACCAGGGCTGTAGAGTAAGGTCACTGGGGAAAAACAGGCACTGAAGAATGCGTCTGAGCTATGCCCAAGCTATGCGGGAGGAGGCTTTGTCTCCTGTGGCACACTGAGCCCAGCCAGTGCCACAGACAGGGTGGCAAGGGGCAGGGAGAAATCACAGGAGAACTCCTAGGGACAACTTGGAATAAATGGTTGCTGGGTGCAATGCCTCCTAACCCTGTTAGCTATCCACAGGTTGGTCTAGACTGAAGGATAGTGTGAAAGAACAGAGAAATCACTTAGAAATGAGCTACTAAGAAGACAAAAAGATTAATACAAGCTAATTCTGCTGTACTGCTGGAAATATGTTGCTTCCAGCCTCCAGATTAACTCACTGCAGGCTTAGAAACACACTGATTTAGGAGACAGCACCATGTTTGAGGTGGAAAGGGACCTATGGAAATCATCTTGTCCAAACTCTACTCAAGCAGAGTCACCTACAGCCAACTGACCAGGATGACACATTGAACTTCAAGAGAAAGTTCTTCAATGTTGCTTAGCTGTCTGAAAAAGAAATCCAGGAGACCTTCATCCACAAGACACCTGCACATATCTAAGCAGTCATCTCAGGGAAATAGGGGCACTGCCACACATTTGAAGAGCACAGAAGTCAAAAATGAGGAAAAGCTCTCCCTAACCCCCTCTCAATGACATCAGAAATATAACATTAACACACTTCTACGCTCCAGCTCGACCCTACAGCCACTTTCATCATTTCTTGAGATTCCCTCATTTCTTGCATCTCTAAACTTTTAGCAGTCCAACACTGAAAACAAAATCCTTGGAGAAGAACCTGGGCTAGGCTGGGAAGGGTGGTAGTGCACAGAAAGAAACCAGAAAATGTGCCTTTGTACAGGCACGTGACTACATTCACACCTTCCCAATTTAAACCCCTCTCTTAAATCAGCATTCTCACCCTGAAGCGTACCAGACATTGCCACCAGAATAGCTGTTTTCTTTTCCTCCCCAACGTTCAGCAGCCTAAAGGGTAAATTTCTCCTAATGTGCACTTAACATGCACACCAAGCTGTTTTTTCTAGGCTTATCGTTATTTGTTGTTTAACTTGCCCTAGAAGTACCTTGGTTTACTAAACGAGGGAAGGTTTGATGGCAAAAGTATTATCCTTTGATACACCACATGATACTGCTGACCCTGCTACCTCTCTTTATGTAGACGATCACAGCCACAGTAATAGTTCCACAACATTTCACCTTATCTGTGAGCAGAAATATCATACTAAACAACTTTTCTCACTGGATCCACAAATAGAGCACTCTCTAAGGAATCCTAGATGTAGGGGAACATTAAAACAACCAAACTGGAGAAAATCACTGTCTCTAACTCAATATCCCGCCTCCAACAGTGACCAGCATCAGATAATTCAAAAATGCCAGAAAATCCACAGCTGGATGGATTATCTAGGGGGTGATCACTTCCTAGGGGCAGTTTCCTCTTCTCCTGTGAAGCCAGCAGCCCAACTTCTCAGCTTGAGCCTATCAATCAAAACACCCAAATCTGAAAGATCCATTCCTTGAGGGACATTCTTGCTGGGACAAACTTGACAGTCTCAAACCATTTCTCATGTTGCCAAACAGCAGCATACGCAAAAACAAAATCTAAGGACTGAAGCTGGAATTTTCAATAGCACAAACTATTTCTCTCGAGATGCTGGACAGCTTACAACAGCATGGCCTCTGAAATCCCCAGTCCATAGGATGAACGAACGAAGCAAGCTTTTGTGCAAAACCAGCTATTGTAACACTACTTTTTATTTTTCAAAGTATAGCGAAGCAATTAGTTCCGCAACGCTTCTGGACGGGTGTTTTATCACTCTGGTGATGGGTGAAAGGGCAGGAAGCAGAGGGACAGGATGGAATTTGGAGCACGACCCAAGTCCTACCAGGACACAGGGGACGGACGCTTTCCAAAAAAGAGATAACTTTGCCACGGGGGAAGTGATCCTCCTCGTCTCTGTATCCTGTAGACACAACCTTCCCTCTGAGCATAACATCTTTTACGAAAATATGCATTGCAGCATTCTTCACTCTGCTTCCCACTTCACTATGGCAGAAAAGCTAACCCTTGATAATCTGAGTTTTACCAAAAATAGATCTACCCCTGCCACTCAGACGATATCAGTGCAGTGGAAGTTAGGGAAGAATGACACCCGGTATTTCATTTTGGCTGTAGATTTCCTGTGGAAAAAGGAAGATGAAGAAGTATTTCATGTGATGGGATGTATCACAGAAAATACCAGCTCTCATGACTGCTAGAAACTGAAGACTGAAGTGACGGCCAAAACAATACAATGGTTCATATTATTTGGGCACAAAGCCTTGCTTCTTTTACAGAGTCAACATTTCCTTCATTTGAAAAATAACAAGTCAATCCTCCTTGCTGCATACCTGTTAAATGACACCAGTGCTTTAGAAATGCAGCTTTTGGTAATTTTTCCCCATTATTTTTCATGGAAAAAAATTAATTTTATGGATCTCGTTTCAGGGCACCTTACAAGAGTTTAACTCTGAAAGCATTAAACATGATTCAGAAGCCTTGGCTAGAACTAAGTCAAACTTTGAGAAGTTGCTTATATGACTTGGGTTAGTATTTCAGATCCTACAACAGTTTATTACATATGAAAAATATCATCCGCCTTCAAGTGTTCTATTTAAATAAAACTGCCATTTTTAGCAATAATACTTCAGAAGAATTTGTGCTGAAGGCCAAATAAGTCTTTTTTTTTTTTTTTTCAGCTGATTCTGGAGCTCTTCCACTCCAGCCATTCACTAAGTATTCAATGAACCTCCTTGAAAGTCCTTATCAGGCCTGAAATTACAACACAACTTTAAACTTGAGGATCTTTGCCTCATTTTCAGGCTTATGTTGAGACGAACTCCATGTTTACAGTTAATCTGGACCACCAGTAGTTCTTTCAGACATTTTTTTTTTTTTGTTACGAAAAATAATATGCCAGGAATTTAAAAAAGGTGATATGTCTGCAAATGACCCTCAGTCTGCATGATCTCATCTCTCAGCCACTCAACATCTGGGAACAGGAATGAAGTTTGGCGTTCTTTACCAATGGATCAGCAAAGAAGACAACAGATACCATTTGAAGCACAAGCATACCCTCTCAAGCCTGCCACCTCTCTTCCTTTCCTGCCTCACAGAAGTCAGAAACAGACTATTTGCCATCCAAATGAAGCTCCATGAAGCAAGAATGGGGACATAAGCAGTCATTTTCTGGTTTAGACGTGAAGGCAAATGGTTAAAACCCAATTTTACAAGCACTAACTGCAGGATCCAAAGTGGCTATTATCAACATCATCACAAGCTCTGTTACAATTGGGGCATGGTTTTGGGACGTTCCTATGAGGCAGCTGGAACCATGTAGTCCCAGAGGCATTAGCTCACAAGGGAATTCACTGCCAGCCCTCAGCTCTGGCTGCTAACCGAGCACATGAGGTGGGGATGTAGTTTCCCTTCTCGGCCTATAAGTGATGTTTTAAGTACTGCAGACCAGGGATTGTCCATTACTGTGTCTAAGATGAAAAATACCCAAGACAATACGATCCTGATCTTCTTGGGCATCTCAAATCTATTGTAATACAAACAAAAAAAAATAATGTTTTCCTGCTGTTACTGAGACTTTGTTTCCAGGCTCGAACCTGGTTAAGTAGGGGCCTATGAAAGTAGCACAAAAAAAGAAAAAGCAGGAGAACTAATGAAACATCCAATGAAATGAATGAAAATTCAACATACTTGATGGATCCAACAACCTTTTTCCACCACTGATGCTATACGTAAGATGATCTCCCTGTGACTAACTTTGTGACTAAGTTCTAAGATTCATGCCTTCTAATTGCACGTCTTCTCATCAGTTCTGAATTTTCATTTTATGTGTTGACAATGGATTATCTTTGACATCTCTGCCCCTCTTCCACATTAGGTTGAAACCAGCTGAAAAGTCTTGAGGAGGGAGATGGAGGGACAGATATACAAGCAGGAGTACAAGTTCATACAGAATACATCTACACAAAGCTCATTTCCTTGGAAAACTGGGTAAGAAAACACCCCAAATTTTCTCAGCTTTTGGATGATGGAATTATATCTGGCCTGGTGTGTCTATACCCAGCTGCCAAAGCTGTGGAGTTAGGAACGTACCCACTGTCCTGCTATCTCCTTCAGAGATGGCATCAGGACACAAAAAGCTGATGTGGTTGTAAAAAAAAAAAAAAGAGTGGCCCTACCAAGGCAGGCTGAAAGTTCATAATTCAGTATCTTGTCTCCATCAGCAGCCACAATAAGCACCCAAGGAGGAATAAAATTCAGCAGATGTTATTTGATGCTTTCCACTGGTGTCCTCTTCCAACAATTTTTGCTCAGCAACTTCTTGCAAATACTGCAGTCACTATGTTCTTAATCTCGGTGGATTTCCCTTTGATGAACTTCTCCCCTTGAACTCAAGTAAACCTGTAAGTGACAAACAAGTTTGTCGGGATACAGGCTTTTCCCTGGGTTTACTGAAAATATAGGGCAGTTATGGAATGTAGGTCTTTGGCCTGCTCAGAAAGGAAGCAACAGCCAGTTCCCATGTTGCTCCCGCCTTCGTGGGACACACTGGCAGAGAGAAGTTGAGAGGCAGCTCAGAATATGGCAGTCTCAGCAACTCTCAAGCTGCACAGTTTCAGGAAAAATTAAAACCAAAGTCTTTTAGATACTATGCAAATAATGAACATAAAACAAGAGGCCTTGCCTTTTGCATTTTAATCTTCCAAGATGAAGCTAAACTGGTTCAAGATTTCTCATCCAGCACAGGCTGCATTATGAAGGGTGCTCCTGGCACAACCAGGTTAGGCAAGAATGTGATTCCCTGCTGCACTGGAACTCAGAAAGTTGAGTGAGCAAACCCCTCACATGGAGGTCTGGCTTGCAATTTGGCCAAAAGGCAGATATCACTCCTGAGCGGGTGGCTGAACACATCTGTTAGCTTTCTGCTTGTTCTCCAGCAGTCTCTCCCCAGACAGGGCCCTGACCCAATTCTCACCAAAGCCCACAAAGGTGGCCGACCTGCTTTAGGAGTTGGATTGCACCCAGTGTCCAGCCAAGGGAATGCCACCAGCTGTCCCGCAGCCCAGGGCTCAGCGCAAAGCCATCGGGCCTCTTGCATTCTTTTCCAGCTTAGCGGGCCGTCCAGCACCAGCCCTGGCACTCACACAGCTGCTCAAATCAGATATCACCATCCAAGCAAGGCATGACTGTCATCGGCCCCCGGCACCTCGACCTCTCCCTCCCAGCAAGCCACAAGAGCATGCCACATCTTGTGCCCACATTTTCTTTCCTAAGAAAGCCCCAAGAGACTCCTCTGGCACAGCTCACATTGCTGGTGAACAGCTCCCTCCGGCTTCCATGTTTACATCATTGTGGTTGTTAATTTGAGAGAAGCCTTTTATTTTAGACACCCCCCCCCCCACACACACACACCCCCTCTCCCTCCACAGGGGGGGAAAAATGTGACCTTTAAGATTGTTTATACCAATCAACAAGAAGGCCTTGCGCTGCCAGATTCCAAGAAACACGAGACAGTCTTCGAGCTGGAAGAGGGAGGGGAGCTGGGCAAGGAGAGGGAGCAACCCAGGTCAGGAGTTCATAGACAGGATAAAGCAGAAGGCAGCATGAGGAGACGGGTGGCAGGGCATGCCCTTTCCATTCAGAGGCAACACGGGCATTGACAGCCTCGCAGACAGCGTGCACCAAGCCAGAACACCGTTTCTGTGTCCCAAGGTGACAGGAGAAATGAGACAGTTGTGAAGGATGACCTCGAAGAATTATAGAATCATTAAGGATGGAAAAGACCTCTAAGATCTCCTTGCTCAACCACCTACCTATCACCAATATTGCTCACTAAACCATGTCCTTAAATGAGGGTTCCCATTTCTTCCTAACAAAGCCCTCAGGGACCTTCTTGCAGCATTTCATGGCGAACCAGGAGACATCCAGGACAAGTCAGGGCAAGCAGAAATTATTGCAGTCCAGTTCTGCAATCTGGTGCCCACTGTGATGAAGAAAGTGGCTTGACATGACAAGGAGGAAGATGAAAATATTTTCCCACTGTTGAATGCAGAAGTAAATAAATAAGTAAGTAGACAAGCATTCAAATCCAGGAATTTCCTTTCATTGCCAGCATTAGCCTTCAAGGGAGTAGCACCACAAATTTTTTCCTACCACTGTGATGAGCCAAACAAGCAAAGGTTGTGGCTTCAGGGATCCAAACTTCCAGCATCCTAACAAGCAGAGGAAGCACGGTTTACTAACATGTCCACTGGCACGAAGGCTATAGGTGCCTTGTGCACAAAATGCCAGCACAACAGATGGGAGAACTCCCCTCAAGTTCAAAGGCAGCCAAGCCTTCATCCCAGTAGGTTCAAGACCAGGAGAAAGCCAAAGCATTGAAGGGAGGAAGAAAAGAGGCGAAGGATCAAGAAAAACTGCGGGAGGTCAAATGTGGTGGGATAGACAGAGATGCTGTGATATAGCACACCACTTTTGGGCAGCTGGCCCAGCTCAAGGCAGGGGTTTTCAGGATGGAGGTATGTTTCTTCCTTTGAGTCTGCTCCCTAAACAACACAATGCAGTGGATGTGAACTTTAGCCCCAAGGTATCTGGCACAGAGTCAGCAGCTTGACGGTTTCAGACACTTTTTTGTGGTCAAAGCTCTCTATGAACCTATATATTTACAATTATAGGACCAAGTCTTGTTCCCATTTACACTTATCTTCTCCATTGGCTTACACAATATAACCAGAGGTGGTATTTGGTCTATGCGCTGCTTTTATTTCTTTTGTTGTCTGCCTAGATATGTTATTTATGACCCATTAGATACATTTGTTTGTTAACTTACAAACCTCAGAAAATATTTTTCATGAAAGATTGTATTTTTAAACAACCACGTCGCCACTCCTCTATTAGCACTTGAGGATTAAATAAGACTGTGAGTAGTTGTTAAATAACAGTTGGTTACTGAAACACATGTACTGAGGTTTTGGTCTTCCCATTATTGAGGCTAAAGAAACGATGCTTTTTACAACCACACTGATGTTGTCCAGCTGAATTCTTATTTCAAGGCACATTTCAAATGTTGAATTTTAAACCACCACATGGATTTCTAACCCATACCTTCAGCAGCTTTGGACATGCTGTGAAGGAGAAAAGCAGATGGATGCCACAGCTGGTTGTGCAGAAGTCAAATCTGATTCTCTTTTAAAATACAATTAGTTGATTGTTTTTTGAGTTTGGGGTTTCTCTCTCTCTTCTATTCTTTCTCTTTTTAAAGCAGTTCTACCGCATACTGATTTTTTTGCTGGGTAATACAGCATCTAGGATTTGCTTGCTAGGACAATTATCGCATGCAAGCTGTGCACAGCTGCACTGTTGGTGGAGTTGCAGTTGTACTCACTTTCCTTGCTTGACCAAACTACCAGAAGTCTACTTGTGGAAGTGAGCCCACAGAAACATTTGCGTGCTGAGATTGGTCATGTCATCTCTGATACCTAAATTCACACATCTGCCAAAATGCTGTCTGCAATCTGAAACACGCTCCTGTTTCATTCCTGCATTGTCTCATGGATGAAAGAAAATGCCAGGAGAGAAAGAGATGGCTTACATATAGCCAGCAGTTGCTTGCTATTCCCTGGGTCCTGTTTTCAATATAAGTGTTTGGTTTAGGTTATTGTTTCTCCTTTTTCTTCTTCATTCATTTGAGCATTCCATCTTGCCATGCAATTGGAGCTATTCAACTCTAAGATAAAAAGGCTGAAGATGCTCAAAGACCAAACTGGGCTGCTCACTGACACGGACTCCGTCCTGCTTCATATGATTTAGCAAATAGTAGTTCCTCTGAGAAATTATTCTCCATTCAGTTCCTCAGCAAATGTGTCCTGATTGGATACAAATGAGAAAAATGAAATGCAGATGATTTTCTTTTGGCTGCAGCTCTGGGGAGGCCTATGCAGGACGTCTATCTTTGGTCAACTGTCTCCTGATTTCTGTCGACAGATGCGCTGTTCCTTCCTATGTACATCCAGGCAGCTCTGCCTCTCTACTTTTCAAGGTCTAATTATGACAAAAAGTGTTGAAAGTCACAGTAACCTTGTTCCAGGAGTCAGCTCATCCTTCAGAGTAAAAATGCAGAGTCAGCCCTGCCTACATATTGCCAAACTCCATGTACAGAGCTTCCCGTTTGCTGGCACTGACTCTTTAGAATTGCCTATGCAGTAAGAAACACCAGGCACAGAAATTTAGCTGGAAATCAGCAGAGATCTTGTGAACTGCCACTTCTGCTTCTCTTGCTATTTTGACTTCTCTCACAGCATTGTGAAGTCAGAAGGAAACAACGTAAAAGGAAAGAATGCTCAAAAAAAACAAAAAACACAGACATTGAGACAGCAAGAATTGGGTTCCTCTTTGTTCCCCTAGGTACTAAGATATCAAACCCAAAAGCTTATGCTTGCTATTTCAAGACATTCACTGGAAAGTTTTTCCTTCATTCTATGGCACTTGTCCATCGTATCACGAGACACTATGTACCTATACCAAAGAAAAGATTATCACAGAAAGGCCAAACGCTATCTTCTGTTCAGTTGTTAATCCACCAGGCTAATCAGCAGAAAACACTAGAAAAACTTTCTTGTTCAAGCTTTTTGCCATAAGAATAGGCAAACCATACTCCCTCTCAATCAAAAAAAAAAAAAAAAGCCTGTCTTCACAAGGCCTCTTGAAATAAGTCAACCTACAGAGAATATTACATAAATAGATAAATAAATAGATGAGGCTGATAATAAAACTATTCCCACAACAGAGAGATTGAAATCCCCAAAAGCAGGAAAAGGGCTTCTGTGGACTTCAGCACGGAACTTACCCCACTATTAAGTTTGAAAGTATCTCACACACCACGAAGATGGATAGTAGCATGAAGCTGGCGTAAAGGTAGATACATCATTGGTCTGGTCCATGGCCAGAATCTCATTCTGCCTCCTGAAACCTAAAACTGCAAAGGACTAATGTAAAAATCTAATGATATATCAAAGCTACCTGATACCTCCCAAGCTCTGCAAATCAACAATCTTTACAGCCAGAAAAGGGGCTCAGAGCTGTACTTTATTTGTGACCATACTCTTAAATGTCCAGTTTAGGTAAAAGAGTTTATGATTCCCAGGCTATGATGAATACCCTAACTGCAACCACAGCTGTAAAGACACAGTCAGGATTATTTTGAGCATCCATCACCCACCCAACTTGAGCCTTACGTCTCATCTGTCATCTAAGTAGGGGGTGCAAATCTCATTATAACCACCAGAGTGAGTCATGCGTTACAACTTCTGTGCATGTCCATTACACTCAAGAATAACCTCCCAGGTCCTCCAGTGGGATGGCAGAGATGGATGGAGATCTCTCTTTGATCTGGGGGGATTCTTCCTCTACCTCCAGTTTGTTTCCAATTGCCTCCAAGGTCATGCTGTCAGGACAGGGACAAGCATCCTCCCTTGCATGTGAATCTAATCTCCCCTCCTCCAAAACCACCAGTCTGCACATGTTTGCTGTTACTTCCAGATGTGTCCACAACTTGAAAGCAGTGATTTGAGAGGAAAAAAAACATTTGGAGTTAGCAGAGCTGATTCCCCCTTCCCCTCCTTCCTCTTCCTTCAGCATCTGTCCAGGCTGTCTACACGGGTGACACCAAACTGTTCAAGGGGACTCAATATTCACCGTGGAAGCATGTGCACATGGAAGGATTAGAGAAACAAAGCAAATCTTCCTCTCCCCATCATATTAAATCCCCTCTTTCAGCTCCCTGACTCACAATTCACTCCTAGAGATCACTGGCTAAAGCTCTGCTAACAGATAACTAACAAGAAACTCATTTGGTGTCCTTCCCCACTCTGGAATGAAACGGATGTCTGAAAAACAATGGAAATGATGGCACTGACTGGAACTAGATTGCCTCGATAGATGCAGCAGCACGTACAACATTAATATATCTTAATCCTACTGTTCTCACTCAGGCAACCCTGACAGAAGGCTTGAGTTCTGTACTGCAGACATTTCTAGCCCTGGGTCTTTCTTCAATAGCCAGACTGGGGGTCTCTTTCAGTGACTGGTCATGTGGACTGTGATCAGCAGGAATACAATGTCACTTCTGTGGGGTCCTGTAGCTGTGAATTTTCCCTTGAAGAGGGAGGGAGAAAGGAGGCAGCTTTGTTCACATGCATGTGTGTTCACCCTATAGCCTGAGCACTGTTGGCACAGGAAAGGTTCACTCCTGATTTTGGGAGCCATTCTCAGAGCAGCTCTCTCCCTCCATCAGCTGGAGATGGCCCACCCCCTCCATACCCTGTGCTGTGGGAAGTTAACTTAGAAGCCAGCTTTGCCATCTGTGGACTACCCCATGCTGGGAGAACCCTCAGCTGGGGAGATCAGTTGTCTTTCCAGAGCAGCGCAAAGAAATCAGAGCGTGGGAGAGAACACAGACCCAAGCATCCTTCTAAGTCCTTAGCAAACTTCTCCACGCGTCCCTCAGACTCCACCTCTTTCATCAGAAGTACCTAAACGTGGCCGTATAGTGATGTCTGCTGTTGACATCAGAGCAGATTTACAGAGCAGTCTGGCTGCTGCCCTTAGCTGAGTCATGACTCACAAAACAAAGGGGATTTTGAGCATTGTTATTTTATTATTTTCATTATTTCATTCATCATTGTAATTTCCCTCTCTTACTCTTGGCGAAAAGAGAAAGAAAGACATACACTTACATACACACACAAAAGAAAAAGAGAAGAAAAAAAAAAAAAAGAATGAAAAACTGCCAAGATGGCCAACATCTGGAAACTGATTTCCCAACCCTAGAACAAAGAGACTTAAAATTGTGGCTCCAACTCTCCTGTTTGTGTTCTCCTATTATGTAAAAAGTCCTAGAATAAAATCTAATAGACAAGAAACCCAAGAGTCAGCAAGAGTAATTTGGAATTCATTAGCAAATGAGATCCGTTTGGAAGTTCATGTAGAACTGTACATTGGGCTTACCAAGCTATTAAATTATACACGAGGGCTTGAGAAATCTGCCAAGACTATGACAGCTTCTGATTCCAGGCAACCTATTCTTATAGATCAGGCTTGGCTTAAATCACTTCTTTAATTCTGGCTAAACTGCTTGTGCCATTTCTACTACTTTCCACATTCAGAAATATCATTCTTAGCAAGGTTTAGTGCTGAGCAGGAATGGGGAAAAAATTATGGGGACACAAAGACAAAGCTAGGAAAGAAAAAAGGAAGAAACACAATTTTGAAATCATCATTTTTCAGCGAGGGAAGGGGAAGAAGCAGTTCCTGAAAGAGTTCAGAACATCAGCCATTTTTAATAGGAGGAAGTTTCAAGAAACGGGTTAACAATCTACTACCGACATTTAACAAAAAAGATTTTGCAAGTCACCAGAAACGTTCATGTGGGAAGAAGTATTTTCAAAAACATTCAGTTTTTAATTTAAAAAACTGAAACCCCATAGCATTTCAATAGAAAAAAAAAAAAAATTAATCATGCATTGTTGAGAAATGGCACAGTGCACCCCACTGGGACAGAAAGAAATGCATTATTAGTCGAGAATCATTGAGAGGACAGTTATTTGATGGCCTCAAAAGAAGATGCCCCTCTGACCTGTCTGATCACATACAGACATGCCCAAGATCCACAGGTCCTTCAGCTTCTTTCTCCTCTCCGACTCTCATTTTGGGTCTCCTGAATGGCAGCCCAACACGCTGGCACTACCTGGACAAAGGATTTCCTGCTTTACCTCCAAGCCAAAGCAATCTAGGAAGAGACACCACAACTAAGCGCGCATGAATGAGGTCACAGTGTCCTACAACATGTCTCCCAGTCACAGACCCTTTTTTTCCACCCCCTCCTCCCTTTGAAGTTACTTAGCTGTGCTTATGTTCAGTGTTGAATCATTGGACCTAGCCGTTCATCTGGGCCCTTGGGATGCGTTACAAGGATGGAAAGAGAAAGGCACGGCTTCATAACGCCTTCCAAGTATGAGGGAGAAAGGATTCCTGGAAAATCTGGTTAAGACTGTCCAAAAAAACTTCTTCGAAGAAACGTGGCAAACTGTATATAGCTATTTATGATGGAGATGGAAGTTGGACTACCCCTGAAGACAAGCGGTTGCTGCCCAAACAGAGGTCTTAATCATCATTCCAGTTAGTCATTGAAAATTAAACACACCATAAGTAGGTGGGGGAAAAGGGCTATTCCAAATAAATAGGCTCATTATTCTGCAGGAACTGTTCTAGCTCATATATGTTTACCTACACTTGCATTTAAAAAGAAGGCATTGAGCCAAACCATGGATCCAGAACTTGAATTCTGAAACCAGACTTCTTTCTCCATGCATGGAATTGCTCAAACAAGAAGAGAATTGGTCAAAACAACGTTTTTCTTTAAACGAACAGTGGTTTTTCTTCAAAAGAAAATTAATTTATGAGCATTTTCCTCTCCCCTCCCTCAAATTTTTCTAGTTTTTCAGTTAAGAAATTTTTCAGCTTTGGTTTTAGCTTTGTTTTCCTTCATTCTTCCTCCACTGCCTCCATTTTTCATGGCTAAACAGAATGAAAGCAAACAAGAAGGTGAAGGGGTAATAAAGAATATCTAAATGAACAAAACATTTTCATTTATGTCTTAAAATTGGAACTTCTGAGACTTTTTCCATTTCTTCTTTGAGATCGCTTCCAATTTTTTGCCTTGCTTGCATTTTTTGCTGTCAAATCAGAAAACAGAACTTTTTAGGAGTGCTGTCCAAAAGCACTTTCAAATTACTTGCAGGAAATACTCTCAGAACGTGATCTGCACTGCTTCTGCCTCCCTTCACACATCCTGCCCACGCAAGAAATATTTTTGCTACCTACAGATATGCACAGGTCAAACACAGCCCAGGTGTAGTACAACAACTCAGCACATAGGCTACCTATTTTCTGCTTTTCTTTGGGCATTTTAATGGCCTAAGATCTCAGAGGACATGCATGGGGCAAAGCAATCCTCTGTGGGGGCAAAAGCAAGGTCCAGCCCTCCTCCTCAGTGGAATCAGTGAGAATGTTTGCCTTTAGCATATTCATGGAGACAGGGTCTTGCCCAAAGTGCATACCAAGGGAATGAATCTCCCAGAAGTATGAATTCTCTCTGCCTCATACCAAAACATTCATAGTAAGACCAGGCGGCACTCCACAGCAAAACATTGGCAAGAAGAAATACTAATAAAAGACTAAGACACTAAAAACATGAAGAAAAACCTCCCAGAAGAAACGAACATAAGAACACGCTGCTCATTCAATGAAGAAAAAATGCTAACAAATGAATGCTGCCTCATGATGATATTGAACTATTTACAGGAAGAGCGTGGAGAATTTTGGCCGGCAAAGGAGAAAACTATCCATCAGAACTATTTTCTGTGCAGAACAAAGGGGAGAGGAAACAGAGGAGGAGAAGTGGGGACATGAGGAGAGGGTGGAAGGGAAGGAAAACACAGATGAAGGAATTGTTGCAAATAAAGAAAAGGGAGAGAATGAGAGTAAACAGAAGGAGGTCTTGTGCTCACTGTTCACCTGCCTGTAGCCAATCATTGGCATAGACCAGTAGACTTCCCCCTCAGAAGCAGCAGATTAGGAAATCTGCCATCAGCATGAACAAAACGTTCTTACGTTAACTGGGGCAAAGTGATTGCAAAGAATATGCCAGTTCCCATTATTAAATTGTTCTATATTCCTGTCATCTTAGATGACTACGTGAGTTGATTTCACAGCCTGAGCCTTCCTCACCCAGTAGCTCCAGTGATTCATGACACTTTCTGTCAATGACTTCATTATGTTGCATGGAAAATGCTCTGGAGATACACGTGCATGTGCAGTGACTCACTTTGACTCCATGGGGGTGACATTTGCAACCTGAGCCAAGTCTGCCAGCAAGACAAAGGCAGGTCTTATGGGGCTTCCAAGCTGCACGGGTGGGTATTGAAGGATGGAGCATACAGAGAAAGGCAGGAGTAGGCAGCCTTCAAGGATTTGCCACATGCAGCTAACAGCTGAGCGCAAAAGCATACGCAAAGGCACAGGTTGGCTCTTCCCACATCTGGCACTGCAGAATGCTAAGCACATAGTCCATGTTCATGCAGTAAATAAGGAAAACAGAAGTGCTTTGTACAGTTCTTGAGGACCATGAGGAAGAACATTCCAGAAGTTCTCTGGAACCAAGACAAGACTTTCCATTTAGAGAGAGGAAGATACTTATGAATCAAGAGTCAGCAGAGAACAAAATGCTGCAAAAAAAATGCCTGCATTAGAAGAGGAAACACCACATAAAGTAGCAATCAGCCATCGCTCAGGAAGAATATGCAAGATAGACTGTAAATCTATGAACATGGGATATAGGAACCTTCAACCTATGCACCAGAGCAGCTCACACACAGTCGGGCCATTTCCTTTTCGTGGGTACACTGGAAATGGAAGTTGTAAACAGATGAACAGAAAGATGTTTTCTCCTCCTTTTTGGAAGGAGTGGGACTGAGAAAGTGCCAACCAGATTTCCCCAACTCCTTCTGCAGTCCTTGGCTAGCTCTTTCTTTAAAAAAACAAAAATCAAAAATAAAAGAAGGATCTTGGAAGTGGGTGTAGCACAAACACAGTTAAGCATTCTGCATGAAGAAAGAATGGTGCACTCAGGGAGATGCCCAAGATGAGCCCTAAAGGAAACGTTTCAAGGAGACATCTTGAGTGAGCAATGCATTTTTAGAGTGGACCAAAGAAATCACTGCAATCCTGCTGTTTCTAATGATTTGGTTTTATTTTTTTCTGACAGAATATAAGCAAGAGGGGACAAAATCCAAGCCGTTTTGCCAAAGGAAATCTGAATTTTCAGTTTAAAGTAAGATTCTATCTTGATATAAAACTTGCTTGTTAAGTACTTATTCGAGAACTCCACGTGCTTCCTTCAACATGAAAGAAGAATGATCTTTTTAATTCAGCAAGAAAGCTGTGAATGAGAAAAGTTTATGGATTCCTCCATCTTCCCTGTCATTTCAGTCACCAACATACACAACCTCCATTTATTTCTCAAGACAATGCACTGTTTCCATGCATCCTGGAGCTAAGTCACCCACAGGGCCACAAGACAGAAAGTTTTGTTAGAAACAAAAGTGTAAGAGGCCACAAGCAGTGCCAGGACTGTACTTTTAGTGCTGCTACTTCACGGCTTGCAGTTATCCTCGCACTGTCATGTTGTGGCTACAGGAAAATGTGCCTTTCCACATGACTTTGAACCCACTGGATAAAAAAAATCACCACTGCTGACCATAGCACCTATTTGCTCATGTTTTGCCAAACTAGCCATGAACCAATGGCAACACACAGGCACTCAGTGGAACCTTAAATGGCACTGTAACACTCCCACGTGTTCACAAGGGCACATGAGAAGCAATACCAAAGCCAGACTCCCCGTTGCTCCCCAGGGAACACTCTACTCACCACAGCCAAGACCCTTTCTTCCTGCATCCTCTGGCCCTGCCACAGCAAGTGACACCCATACAAATGCCAGGCAAGCCATGCTGCTTCCCTGGCTGGAGCTACTTATTACCCTAGATCAATACCAAATAAAAGGAAAAAAAAAAAAAAAGAAAAAGCACTCCCTGGGCATCACACAGTGCATTCCAGTTCCTCTCCAGTCACTGTTTGCCCAGTGTTTTAAATACATGAAGCATTATATAAATGCTATTATTATAATGTTCCCCTCCTTCCAATCAACTCCCCTCGCAGACCCACAGACATTCCCCACCTCCCATTTTAGCATGCCCATGGCACCAGAAAATACCCTGTTTTCATTTACCCTGCCCTTTGCCACATGATCCCAGCTCTCAGAAGCTTTAAATAGTCTGCATTATTATGAAGGCTTGTTAGAACTTGTCCTTAATCACTCCAGGAATAATCCTTGATGGCTTGTTTCAGCCCAAGTGTAAATGTCTCTACCACAACAGGGCTCAGGCCTGCTCAGGTCCCCCCAGAAGGGAGTTAGGTAGGGCGCAGTGCCTGATACAGGATGAATGGTACACTGAGGGGGCCACGTCCGATGCTAGGCTCTTGTTGTGCCTATAAGCTAAAGCTATTTTCAGTCAAACCTTGAAATGGAAACCTACTTTTCAGAAAAGACTGGTTTGACCATATCACATGTTGGTGGATGCCAAGTAGCAGAAGCCAATGCAGGTTTAAAAGCAAGGTTATGGAAAAACGTGCAGCCATTGCCTCCCAGAGCCATGCTCGTTCCTGTGAATCCTATGCCTTGTGATGCTTGTGAGTGCACATGAATTCCTGCACTAAACATTGAAATGTAAGTGCTCTCTCTGTCAGGACTACAACTCAGCCCTACAATAGTGATGCAAATAACAAGAAGGAGGAGAGAAATCTACTGCTTGATAAATCTGTTTCTCAAAGCTGGTGATAATGATTTCAATGTCATTTACAGGAGAAAACCCAAGGCAGAAATAAATCTTTTTTTTTTTTTTTTTTGTCTGGATTCCAGCTGCAAACATAGAGGAAAACAAATCACACAGTAGCATGATGGCACTGAGCCTAACCACCCCAAAGATGGACTATCGAATAGGGCAAATAAGTAACCAGATAATTGTTCACCTGGGGTCACGCTAGTACAGGATGAATCTTCTGGTGCTTGGAAATTCTTGCATTCATATTATGTGTTGACAATGTCTCACCAGTTATGTTCTCATGACAACATATACACTGAAGTGGGAAGCGAGAAGCAGCTGAAAAACACCTGCTAAAATAATATCATGACAAAATGCTGTTATACTATGGCTCAGCACAGAGCCTGCCCAAACATATGGCCTTCATGTTTTCGGATGATCTTGGAACATTTTGCTAGGCATCCCACCGTATGTAGCACACTACAGTATGCCTCCAGGAGAACTAAGAAGAGCAGAGAGGATTCGGGGCCTTTCATTTCCCAAAAACTTCACAGGTATCAAAACAGAAGAGAAAGACTACTGGCATTCTTTTGGAATCAAGAGATGCTAATTACTGGATCAGTGAGAAGGTCTGGGTATTTCAGTTGACATATCTCATCATGTAGAAAGGCAGAGTTTTTACATCAATTCTGTTTATTACATGGACTACCAAGAAGATAGAGCTTGACAAAGATCTGCCTAAAAGCCTGGGTGAAGGAGGGCAGCAAACGGAAGGAGATACTGTGTGAAACCATACGGAGTGAATCAGAGAGAGGTGTTGAGCCTTGAGATGCTGGAACAGAAAGCACAGAGCACGTTCTCCAAGGTGCTACATCAAATTGCAAACCAGGGTAGTGAGCAGGGCAGCTTGTAGCTCTGCCTTCCTACAGAGGTGTAGGCCAACAGCAGTGCTGCAGCAGCAGTTATAGAAACTAAAGTAATGACGTGCTCAAGGAAACAGTTTTCTTCAACATATGTAGGGACAGACTGGAGATGAGACAGAAAATGGGTCCCTATGAAAAATGTGTCAAAGTAGGTCCTTCCTCCTGCTGGACTGCATGATGCAGAAATGCAGTAACAAGCAGCTATTCCCAAAGAAGCTCTTCTCAAAGAAGGGCCTGAAGACACTGGGAGCTCAGCCTTATCCAACAGGTGTCCAAGCAATCGCTCAGAGGTATCTTAGGCTATTTTACTCTGAAGGCTTTGCTGAGATGTCCAAATTGGCAACTCAGACCCCCTGCAAGCTCCAAAGGCAGGCAGATTATTATTATTATTATTTTTATAACATGATTCATGGCCCAGAGCTTAAGAACCTAGCTCCTGTTCTCCTTATGTGGTCCAACCACCCCCCTGAGGCACCTTCTCCACTTCCTCGTCCACTCTCAGCACTTTGGCAGCCTGACTCAAGCCCCTCGCTAAACAGTGAATATTACACAATGATGGCAAACCCCGGAAACCACTACACAACAAGCAGGGTATGAGCCCAGGGGAAATGTACGGAGAACGTCAGATGGGGAACTGATGCTGCCTCACCGTGGCTCTGCTACTCCAGCAACTGAGCATGACATTTTATTTACTTATTTATTGGTGAAGTCTGGCATACATGAAAGATCGAAGAAGGGTTATCAACCTTATCACTAGACCTGCAAATGAAGTACAGTATTGTCCTCAGTAGGAAAGAGAGTAAAAGCTCACCTTGACCAGAAAATAAAATCAGATCTTAGAATTATAGAGAACCATAGAATCACTAAGGTTGGAAAAGACCATTAAGGTCATCAGATCCAACCATCTACCTGCTGCCAATACTGCCCACGTCCCTCGGTGCCTCATCTCCACAGTTCTTGAACACCTTACAGGCATGAATGACTCCACCACCTCCCTGGGAAGCCTGTTCCAATGCCCAATCATTCTTTTGGAGAAGGAATTTTTCCTAATATCCAACTTTCTATAGAGGTGCTACAGACAGAGCAATACGTTAACTGGAAACAAGACGAAAAACATTCTTCTGAGTTATGAAAGACTAAAAGTTGTTGACTAAACCCATATAAACAGTTAGTGAGGTAGTCGTGGCTGAAACTGAACTTACAAAAGAGCAGTTTCAACCTCTGGATGCATCAAGCATCAGTTGCCATTGCCATGCAGCTCATTAGTTATTAGCCACAGTTAACTACGATGTTCTTGGCAGGTAATCAGCCAGGAAAGCCACATTCTCTGCAAGAATTTAAAAAAAAAAAAAAATACAGAAACAGTAGAGGTAAAACCCAGCAGGATTTTGTACATGAGACATTGTAACATCTTATCAGGCCCCAGACGCATGAGATCAGAAATGCCAGCTGGAACCCACAGAGCTTATCTGGGTATTCAGAAGTGTAGGAAGAACAGGAGCCAGAGGAGTTTTATTCTATATGAATCCATGAATGCTGCCATTGTAGATAAGGAGCAAAGTCCTTGGTTCCACTAAGTCAATGACAAATCTCAGTTTGACTTCATTTGGGCTGGGATTTCCTGCCCAGCATCCAAGTGTAAAAACTGTACTAAGCACAGGAAACAGACAGCAGAAACTACTGAGCCCACACAGGGCACCCAGCCGTGCTGGCTTCAAGGCGGGCGCACACCCACCTGGGTTAGATGGGAAGGATTGCTGTTCTACACTCAGCCCAGGCTGCTCCTCTAAGGCTTAGGGTGAGGCTTTTTTAGGGGCTGGAAGTCAGGTCTGGTAAATCAGGATGTCTTCCTATGAAGGTAACTCCAAATTACAGTGCATTTGCTGTTAGAGGAGGCTCTAAGGTGACCCAGGGCTCTCCAGTCCCTGAGGCAGGAACCTACAGAGGCAGCATTAAATCCCAAAGATACACCAAGAGGAAAGAGCTGCCAGGCCATGAGAAAAAAAAACAAAAACAAACAAACAAAAAACAAAAAACAAAAAAAAAAAAAAAAAAAAAAAAACACAAGCAGCAATTTGCCAGAGCACCAGCCTACCATCTTACAGGAGGCACCAGCTTGTAGGAAGGAAGACGAAGGCTCACAGCTCTGTATTACACAGGTGGAGTCTCACAGCATCCCCACGTGCTGGGAACAACCTTCTGCACAGGAGGAATGGAGTTCTCCACTTTCTTTTGCCTGCTTCTCACAGAGTAGCAAACCCCAACACTCCCCCTGCAGCCATGACAGCAAGGGAGCAGAGGAAGGAGAGACCCCACAAAGATGCTGCAAGTGCCTCACCAGAGCCACTAGGGGCTTGGAGAACCCTTCACCACCTCCTCCCAACCATCTTGGTGACCTTCCATACATCCGGACTCAATGCCTCCCAGGATGGGGTCTCCACCAACCAACCCTGCCATCATTACAAAGGACGTGGAGACCCAGTGCCATGGGCAGAGAGGGTCAAGGGTTTGTTTTCACCCTCCACCAGTGCCCCCCTCCCTTTGGCTGGGTGTGTGGGCTTCTTACGGTGCCAATTAAGTGCACGCTGGGGCCGGGGTGGAGGAGCGGCGCGCCGAGCCCCCGTCTCGCTGCCTCCGTACTGTCACCTTCCATTAAGCAGCTGGCGGCTGGGACAAGGGAAGGGAAAAGCCAGCAGTGTGTTTAGTTTGCTGTTTTTGTGGGCACTTTACAACTTCAAAGGCTTCCCTCTGGTTCACAGGGGGCAAGGGGCAAAGGTCAGTAGGCACAGTTTGACCTCCCTTTCACCTCCTTCCCAAAAGGGAGAGACGCACACACACACAGAGGAAGGAGAAGAAAAGGAAGACAAGATCCTAGCAAACGCTTTTATCTTCTAATCTTTCTTCGCCTTAGAGCTGTGGAGGCTTTGTCCAGCAGGCAAAGTGCCCTCCAGAGTCTGACACTGCCACAGTGGGCTCTTCTTCCTCTCCCAGTAAATAAAACAATAACAGCAGCACCACAAAATAGAGAAGGAAAAAATACTGCTCTTAGGGGTGGGCTTGTTTTTTGTTGTTTTTTTTTTTTTTTTCTGTTGGCCCCATTTAGATATCCATCCATTGACATATAAGCCCTATGACTGCACATGCAGGAGGGAAGCAAACAGGCAGGATTGTTTAAGATCCAGCCTGGGATGTTGAAAAATACATTTTCTTGTCTTTAAAGACAAGCATTGTTGCATTTCTTCATTTATTTTTACCAGCGAGGTCGCTAGCCCGGGGGCACTGAGGAATAAGTTCGAGTTTCAGAAAGCTCTCCACAGCTGGTGATTATATCCCTTGCAGTGCCTACAAAGGCATTGGGAAAGCAGCAGAGAAAGTAAACAGTATCACTTCTGGGGACGGAGAGGGAGAGGAGGAGGGGGGCAACACAGGAGGAGGAGGAGGAAGAGAAGAGAGGCAGATGAAATTTTAAACTGGCGACCAGCCCAGCCACCAACTTAAAACAATACAGCGAGAGGAAGCCAAAAAAGAAAGAAAAACAGAGAGGGGCGTGTGTGGAGACACGCTGTGTGTGTGAGCGTGTGTGTCAGTAAGAGATGGAAGGAGCGCAAAGCGGAGCAAAAGCACAAGGAGGAAGGGACGGGGTCAGGACCAAGTTATCTGGAGCCATCTCCAAGGATCCCCCAAGGAGCAGAGCAGCTTGCAGTGGGTACAGTCACCACCCCCAGTGCAAACGCATCTGCAAACATGAGTCTGGCAAAGCACAGCTGTTTACCTCTCAAAAATTATGAGAGAAAAACCACAGGGTATAGGAAATAACAGTCCCTGCCGTGCCACCTCTTGCA
Organism: Tympanuchus pallidicinctus; assembly: GCF_026119805.1. Lineage (NCBI taxonomy): Eukaryota > Metazoa > Chordata > Aves > Galliformes > Phasianidae > Tympanuchus > Tympanuchus pallidicinctus. The sequence goes on from NW_026294747.1 coordinate 13,270,916, forward strand.
TCTTCATTCCAAATGGAGCAAGAAATTAGTAGGAAGGTTCATACAGAGAGCTAGTGGCCAATGCTCTGGGCTGGCACAGCTCAGATCTATCTGCCTTTCAGTTGGCTGTGGGAATCATGCTCTCACTCAGCTCAGGACAGTTTCTAGTTAAGCTAATGCCTTTCTCAAGTAATTTTGCTTTGACAGTATGGGAGAAAATGCAGAGTCACAACTGGGTGGTGTTCCAGAGTTTCAAATGTTTTGTGTTTACATCACAGGGCACAAACTAAATGCAGCTTGGTCCAAGTCTGCACAAGCATGTGCGAGCCCTCCTCACACAGATGGGTCCTGGATGCTGGCTGGGGCGCTGGCCTCACCTTCCAGAATAGGTCTGGCTATGCTACATCTCTGGTCACGTTGACCGTGATCTCACTGGAATGAGGTTAGTCATCTTTGCATGGGGAAGGGAGAGGCAAGCTTTCTGCAATATGCATGCTCCTGGGAAAAGCTAACAAGCCCTCCTTTATAGATGCCTATATGCAGACCTAGGCAGAAATACAACTGGAAAGCCTATAAAAGGACCAGACTAACCTGCTCTTTGGGTTGCCCATGCAACTTTCTTCTGTTTTTCCCCCCCAGGAAGAGTCAAGCATTGTGCAGGTTGATGTGCACTGCTCCAGTAATCACTCTCTCCTCCCAGAAACACAACTGATTTTAAGCCCCAAGTAGGGCTCTCACTTCATCTGACAGATGGACAATCCCACAGCTCTGCTTCAGGCTGAGCTCTGGCACATTGCTGGTTCTTGGTAGGATGGACTGGTCAAGTGCTATGAACATGAAGTGCTAACTACTCAGTGTGTTGCTCCACTGAAGTTAAGTAATGCTCAAATGCTTCATCCGCACAGTCTCTTAATTCCCAGTGCTGTTCCGTGCCCAGGAATGAGACATTCCTCCATATGGCCCAGTCCAGAACCAAGCAAGGCAAACAACACTGACAATCATAACAAATAGCACTGCACTCTACAAAGCTTTCTTCAATTCTGCTTGCCCCAAGTCTTCATGAAGATTTGGTATGGATACAACTGATCTGACAGCTCTTCCAAGTGCTTCTTACCCCATGTCTCCTTGATGCTAATTATAAGAAAACAAATAAGCAAAATCTGCAGTGATTTCATGCATTACAAATAACCTTCCATGTACAGGCTGATGTTAAATAAGATCCTTGGGATCCTAATCAGAGCGACCAATAGTTCAACATTTCTAGAAATAAGTTACTGATGCAGAAATTTGAAATTATATTTCAGAATCAACAGACTCTACTGATCATGCACTCATTACTCACAGGTACTTTCGTACTTGAGTGATGCATATGTTGCAAAATCTGGTTAGATGTCAGGAAAACAAATTCACATTTACAGTTAGTCAAACACCATAAAAGGTAGTTCAGAGAGGTTGTGAGGTCTTCATCCCCAGTGAGGCTCAAAATTGGGCTGGATAGGACTCTGGAGTCATTTGGCCCTGCTCTGAAAGGCCTTGGAGGAGATGACCTCCAGGGGTCCTTTCCAACCTGTATTAGTCTGATCAGGAGGTCCACGTCAGAACCTGCCTAAGATTCATACAGAACCTTGTGTCTAAGATCAAACGTCAGCATGGAGGCACCCCTGTTGTGGTGTTTCCAGTACAAACATTGCCATGGCTACCTTTTGATGAAAACAAAGTCAGTGCTCTTTGCCTGTGCTTCCCCAAGGTGACCACGCAGTCAAGATGAAATAAAAGATCTGAACGCATTAAGCCTCCAGGTGTTGAATTTGTGAGCCTGTAGCCAGCATATTCATTCCCTACCATATCCAGGCTCTACAGAGTGCGGGTCAGATAGCTGAGCCCAACAGACAGGCAATAATTTGCTGCAGGTGACCCTGCCACCCACAAAGACTTGCAGATGTACAGATGAAGACAAGAGCAGATTACCAACCTCGTCTCCATCCAAACTTCGATCAAAGCCAATCTTGATCTTGATCTATAAAGGACAGTTCCATTCCTACAATAACAGCAAATTGTCTTGGTTTCAGCCAAGTGGGCCCACGTTTACTTTTTACTAAAAGTACACTGAGGCCTTTTTGGGAAGGAGGAGGTCAGGTTTGACAGAAAATATAGTGTCTTCACCTACCTGGGCACATGGCTAACATATATAAAGATCACCATCTAGTGGCTTATAGGCATGGTACCATCTGTTTTGTGTCTGCAACTTACTAATAAAGTTGTTGTTACAACACATTACAATGACTCTTACATTCACTCCTGAGCAAGCTAGGTACATATATAAATACAGACAGAGAAGTTTCTAAGATGTTCATCCATCCTTCCCTGAACAGACACTGACCCCTTTCTTCATCTTTTCTTCTTCACCCTTTCCTTCATCTCCCCTAAGTAGGATCTGAGCACACATTAAGGATTTACATCTTACTTAAGGGCACAGAAGCTAGATGTCCAGTGTAAACTAGTCAGACTCCTACGGCAGCTAACACAAGGAGTCAAATGCAACAAGAGGTAGATGCATCACATCCTTTTGTGTGAAACAGTGCACGCCGTGAGAAGACCTGACATTTCCACAGACTACAGAGATACTTCAGACAATCAGTTTAGGTTAGATACCAAACATTTGAGAGAGAAAGGCAAGATAGGATGAAACAGAGCCTGGAAGAAATGGTTACCTAGCAAGCACAAAGGCTCCTGGAAAACTTGTCTGGTGAACCTCCCATGAGATAGTCTATGTCAGCTCTTTTCTGTTTGCCTCACTGTAAAACCCTTCAGGTTGAAATGTTTCTGAAACATTCCCTCATATAGAGGAAGATCTGCAAGTTCTGACAAAACCTTTGTTTCATTGATACAGACTTCATGAGCTGCACTCCTTGTTCTTTGAGAAAAGATGGGTACAGTCATCATAATAGGTGCTTCTGTGTAACCCTACTTGACTCTGACAGCCCTAGTGCACAGACTAGCCCAAAAGCTCCTTTAAGTCTTCTGCTTGGCCATGTAGACCATTCCTAAAATATCACACAAACATTTACTTAGATACACGTCTAAAGGATTAAGTACTACAAGTGCATGGGCCATATATTTTAGAAGCCACCAGATAAGGTCAGATCTGAAACTAACAGAGGTCACACTTTGTTTCTAGACGGCCTCCACCACCACAGAAACAGTCCTCTAAATTTTTATCAATCCAAGATAGTTGCTTAATAACAGTATCTAACCGTTTATCTGAAGAGCTATTCTGATACACCTTCATGTCATGTTCCCAATTTTCCAGATTGCACTTGTGTCAAAATGCATACTCCTTTGCTCTGGTGAGAAAAGAAATTCTTTAAACAGGCAACTTGGAGCAGAATGTATAGACATATATAATTCTTTATATGATATCAGTTATACTTCATATTTCTCCTTCAAAGCTTTAAGCCTACTTGAAGCCTCAGTGCGAGCAGCTGGCATTGATCCACTAAGTTTGCATCGCCCAAGATGGAAATCCAGCTATACATTACACAAACCTGTGGTTAGCTGGAGATAAAGGAACCAGAGTTTCAAAATCCATATTCTTTTTATCAACATACAAGATAAAGAAACCTGTGATCTGTAAAATACAAGAGAAACCACTTAGAGAAGCCCCCATATTCGTAAGGCATTCCTGATACATATCTCCAGCTGACATAACTATACATCTATGCTAGTCAGCTAGACTCCTGTTAAAACCTCTGGAAAAATTGAAGTCCTATAGAAGGAAGTTATCTTGGACACTTGATGCAAGTTGGAGCAAACAAACCTTTGGAGGTACCCAGGCCCTTCTCCTTAGGGAATAGAGAACTCAGATAAACAACTTCAAAGGCTGAGGTTCGAGAGGAACTCCACGCTTTGTGTTTTTAAAGGGATATAGTATCTCTTCATGGTCTTGAGATCTAATCAGTATGAACAAGAGGGTTATGCCACAGTTCATCGGTATTTCCAGTGGCCTCCAGGGGGCTTTGCATCCGGCCCAAACGATAGACAATTTTCCATAATCTCAGCAATAGCTTTTATGGGACTTAAAGGCAGGTCCCCTGCAGACCAGAAGTTAGACTCAACTCAGTAGGCCAAGAAACCACTGCATGCCTTTAGCTAAATTTGGCTGCTGAAGGGCAGCTCTAGTGGGATGAGGCAAAGAAGTGCTATTTTCCCTCAGGAAAGCTAGCTTTATTTTCTAAAGGTTAATGAGAAATAGAAAAAAATTAGGCTAGCCAAAAGAATGAAAATAAATATTTTTTCTTCTTCTTCTTCCCCCCTCGTTTTTCAGAAAAATGCATGGCTTTGGTTTTTCTGCAGGCAGTTGCTTCATATCAATGTACCATGTGGTGACTCAGACATTTTGTTATTACAATCCAAGCCGAAGGGGAGATCTATCTTATGAGATCCATGTCTCCCCCTTGTCTCTCCATACTGTATGTTTTCCTGGTTGAGGGGAAAACAGTGAAAACTTTCAAGAGGGTTCACACTGTCTTTTGGCAGGTTGTACACTGCCTTTTCCTTCATCTAGCATATTTAAGAAAAGCTCAGGTTTGCAGCAAGCTGAGATGTAGCTTCAGTGGCAGAATTTGTTTCTCAGTCCCATAAAGCAAGGCAGCCAGACAGGCCAGGAAAACCTTAGAGCTCCTAACACAAAGCTAAAGAGGGCTATAAGGAAAGGGGCTTCAATAAGAGCATACAGCCCCACAGCTACAGTTGTTACCTTTTGTCAGCTGGTAAGCAATAAAGTGTTCAGATGCAGAAACTCCAGTGCACTCAAAATGAATGTGCAGAAGAGCCAGAAGCACCTGTAAATCAGACCACTCTTCTTGTAGTTCCCCTTCTACAAAAACCTTAACTGCACTCCAATTGCACCATCAGATAACACCACCAAAAATCTTATTACATATCCTGAAAACAGTCCACAAGGAGCTGCAGAAATTGTTAGCAATGTGAGAGCAGTGATGTGATCCTGAGATAAAGCCCTCCAGTATAAACCCATGGTGAGAGGCTTCTGTGCAAAATTGATCTAAGGGGGGGGGGAAATAAAAAAACTCAGGGTTCCAGCCTAACAAGTAGGCTTCCAAGACACGGGTCAGCCTTTTGAATCCTGCAGTCTTTGAGTGTTATGAAGACCCAGGCTACAGGGAATTGGATATTGGATAGAGTAAGTAGTTTCAGAGACAGGCTAAAGAGAATTTTGATGGGTAACAAACTCTCAACCCACATACAGGTGAAATGTACGAGAGCTTTTAAAGTTTAAGACAATCATTGGATCAGAAGAGCTACGGGTTGGCTCCGAGAAACAAAGTCCTTTGAATCGAGTTACAAGTGTTTCTTAAGACAATGTTGTAAGAATCATTTGACCTACTAGATGTCTGTGGCACTTACCACGCACCTTCCCAGGGACAATGTTTCTCTAGCACCAAGAGAACCAGCTTGTTCTGAAAGCCGCAGTGCATGTGACTAAAGAAAGTTGAATAACATATCAATTCCCAGCCTTAGGTGCTCCAGCTCTTTCAGTGGGAGGAGGGGAAAAGGAGAACTGTACCCATTGCATTGCTGAAGGGTTGGGCATTTGAGCATATAGCCACACGAGCCAAAGATGTACGATAAAGATTAAAGTTTTGAATACTTCCAGAAGTCCTTCCACTACCTCACTTCCAGACAGATATGAAGTGACAACGCCCTGAAACAAAGAAACACAAATGAAGAGAACATTATCAGATTACTCAGAACAATTCCCATTTTTAGTAGCCTAGAATCCATGACTTAGAACAGCCTAGAATTCAGATCTTGGTGAATTCTCAAAGCTGCTTAACTCTTTCACACATGAGGCATCACGCCCCATGTACCACTATGCCTGAAGAGCCTTATTGAACAGGAGGAACTCAAAAGCATCTCCTATCACAACTACAGATAGATTTGAAGAAGAGAGTAGATGACTTAACAGACATAGCACTTGCTCTAAGCAACATCACTAGAACCTGAGAGTGAGCAAAAGCCAGAGTCCAGACCTGCCAAACTATTTCAGATTGAACATGAGCCCATATCATGACAGTTAGTGAGAGTATAAAGACGCAGAAAGAAATACTGTATGTTTTAAGGAACTGGCAGGAGCAGATTCCACATTTCAGTGTTTTGGCAGCAAAACACAGTCTGTTCTGGAACTTTATATTCAAATCCCCATTGATTTAAAGATACAAAGTATCTTTACTAACAGAACCTCAGCACTAGGAGGACAGTTGGCAAACCTTCTGATAATATTGTTTTTGCTGTCCTTTGTATAAGCACACATATTTCCCCCCCCGCTTTTCTTCCCCCCCCTCCCCCCCCAACTGCTAGCATTCAGTCACAGCTGTTAGCTGAACAAGCTTGTAGAGTTGTGTGTTTTCTGTTGCATCTGTTCAATTTTTTGTACAGGAGAGCTTGTTGTGTATTTAAAGCCAGTCGGTCCTGCCCTATTTGGTGCTCAGTGCATATTGTTGAACATCCTGTCACTCAAAGCAAAACCAAGAATCACAACAGCTTTAGGCATAGTAGGAAAACTACACAGCATCCATGCAGTCTGTCAGTGATCCACATGGATCAAGCTAGGTTCTTGGCACACATTCCCTGCTCACCTTCAGAATGGTTTCCAGCAGAAGACAAAACAGACCACAGAACACCAAGCACTCACAGCAAATTTATTCCGATGAATCAACGTATATAATAATGCTGTAAGTGATGCAACTATGAGCAGAGCTCAGGAAAACCCCAAAAAGTTGGATGCCCCCACGAAATGTCCTCCCCTTGCCATAGCTCTTCACATGTTAATGAGTGGTTTGACTATCACTCAAGTATGCAAAGACACATTCACAATAGACACAGATGCAGAAAGACAGCAGAACAAGAACTTGATCCAAGCCATGGCAGCCACCAGCAATAGCTGCCAAAGGCATACCAGTCCACTGTGACAGATATTGCTGTCACAGTCCATGTTAACAGCTCACGAGAAATGAAGATGTTAGTGGAGAGCAGTCAGTGTCACTCTATCTAGGACTGACTTCAGATCATATATCATATTAAAGCAGTTCCTCAAGGAACAAGAGAACAGCGTAGAAAAAGAATAGAAACCTCTTAAGAAGAATTAATAGAAGTCACAATGCAAAACATCACAAATGCGTAGCAAACCACTCCTTTGACATAGCATGCTGCACTCACACGAGATAGATTTTTCTTCACCCAAAATTAGTTGATATGTGGATAAGTAATGACAGCACAAACCACAAGACTGAAAAAAAAAAAAAAAAAAAAAAAAAAAACAACCAACAAAGATATTTCATTTTAAAATATTACCAATTCATGATCTCTTAGCCCTTCTATAGCTTCCTGGTTTCTGAACCAAAAACAAGCAATAGAAAAAATGACTGAAATTTACATTACAACAGTCCTTGTTACTAAAAAATTTCCAGAGAAACCAAAAGACATCACAATGCACCAAGTAAGTCTGAAGCTTATAGAAAAGCCTCAATGCTAGACACTCACAATCAAAATCAGTTTGACCAACATACATTCACTTTTATTCCATGCTACTCTTACCAATTTCTCCATATAAACACAGCAATATCTTTGCATATATGGACAAAGTCACGTTCCTAAGCATGTGAACACATTCAATAATACTTATTTCACCATTCTTTCATTTATCCCAAGATAGTCACTTTCACACACAGAAAAATTAATTGAAGAGCCTACATTTTGTTAACCAGACTCACCGCACTTAACATAGATATGTTTCAACTGTCTCTTACTGACCCAATTCCATACCCCAAACAGACTAGGTGCAATCCTAGGACTAATATACCATCCACTCAAACATGCTTTGACAGCATCAGCATTTTTTTTTTTCTCCTATCTGCTCACCCATCTACCACTGATGTCTATCCATTACCACATGCTTATTTACCTAATTTTCTTTCCTTTTTCAGGGTACGTAGTCTCTTCTCTTCACCGTACAAGTTCCTCTGCCTCCTCATTCCTTCTTAAGCTCCTCTTCTCAGCCATCACCACAAGCTACACTCCTCTTCTTGAGCACACTAGTTATTCTTCTCCTTAATTAGATCTCTTGTTTCTGTTTCTTTACTTCACAAAAACTAACCTTTATTTACTAGCAATTCCCTTCCTCCACGTGCTCTTTGTGGTCTCCTGCTTGTCAAGAGAACTGCCTTGCTCCTCTGCCCCTTCTGTGCCCAAGCACACCAGCAGAAAACAAGTGATCTCAGCTGCAACTCCAGGCTTTAAATCCTCTCTGCCAGGTTCCAGGTTTACATAACGTGATACAGGTGCATTCCCTACAACCTCTCAGAGTGTTTGAGCAAACAGGAATAGGTCTGGTGTGCATCCTTCTCTATGTGAGTTTCAGTACTTGGCCCCAGGAATGAATGGGGGCAAATGACAGCAGCTCTACATTTAGTAACAGCTTCTGTGTGTGGAACCAGTGAACACAGCATCTTCAGACAGTGCAATCACCAGCTCAGATCCCCTCTGTCATTCAGAAGTTCTGAGTTAGATAAATCTTCTTTTTTACAGAGATGAAGGGAAATGACTGTTCCCATCTCCACGGTCTTCCTGACTCATATTCAGCATACAATATCGCCATCACTATCAGTACTTCTTCATAGTATCTCCAGTTGGAAAATGAGAATGCAGACATATGGCTTCAGATTTCAGGAATGGCCCACCACTGTCAGCATGCCTCTTCAAAGCTGAGAATTGATGTATCAAAGACTTGGGTATCAGAAGTAGCCAGAAGGTATGAGGTAAACCACCATGTCCATTACTTCACAAAGACCCAGGAAGCAATCGCAGGGGAAGGATGACATAACGAAAACAAGCTCCACAGAACAAAGGCACGTGTGTCAATCCACTCTATGAGAATATTTCAATTCACTTGCATTGCTCAATGCAGAAAAAGGATGATGAGGCAGACAAGCAGAGAAAAATGAAAAGGTGGCAACACAGCTAAAGAACTGAATTAATGGAAAGGGTACAGTAGAGATAAAAAAAAAAGCTGAGAATGTCAAAGAGAGACCAGCCACGATGCATCGCAAAAAGTACATTTAAAAAAGGATGGCAGATCAGAAAGAATGTAAGAGTTAACAAAAAGTGAGGTTGTTTCTAGGAGGAAGTTTGCTACCACGTTGCCATCATTTGGGTGCATCCAGAGGCCAGATTCTCCACTGACATTGCACCATTGACTCCAATAAAACTGTACTAATTTGCACTGCTTATGAGATTATAGTTAGCCCTCTATTTAATTATCTTTTCTTATGACTTAACGTTTACTGGTAAAGCTCTGCTGAAGCCAATAGGGCTGTTAGGTTATGCATTTACACAGTGATCCAGCCTAAATCTTTCTTTTTATCAAGCAAGTACAGAAGATGTGCCACTGTTGATGATGAAGGGGTGATCTGAGGAAATTTCCTCTCATCTGTCATGGTTATGCCTGTTCTTTTCTCTACGTTAGGGTAATTGCATTTCAAGTGAAGGCTTTCTAGTCAGCAAAAGGAGGTCCTGCAAAATGAGTTAGAGAAAACCACAAGTTTGGCATCAGTACCAGCATCCTTCTCTGAATCGTCATGCCGAGTCTAGCTGTCTGAAAATTTTGTCTTGAAAAGTAGCGTAAGATTTCTTCACATGCCTATGACAACAGCTGTAAATATTTTCCCTTAGTATGCACAAAAATCCAAGTAACGTGGAAATAGAACCCTTGGTAATAGCTGTAACACCTAGGCACTAAAGGATAGCGTGCTAGTGCATACTACCTCCCTGTGAAGGTGAGCACCCCTTTACATACAGAGGGAGTAGATCAAAGTTGTGCATACGTGACCCTCTTTGGAGTGGCATCAAATGATCTGATATTCCACCTGGCCACACAGTGAAAGCTTTTACATTGACCACAGTCAGAATCAAACCCTGTGTGATGATGCAAGAAATCTTTACTTGGCACCTTCCATTTCCCTTCTCCTGCCTTCCCTCAGTTCCTTGAAGTCAACAATATGGGGTGACCCTGGCAGCCAAAAGGCACTGTGTTTTGTGATCCTTTTCAACATCAGTGCAATTTGTTTAAGTGGGGAGAAAGCTTGACAACCTTGAGTACTCACAAGCCACTTAGCTACCATAAAAGCAATGGAAGAATCCTCAGGAAATAGACTCAGTTGACTTAGGAAAGCAATGGGCAATCTCTCAAGGGAAAACAAAGAGGCAACAACAAAATCACACTTCATGAGAGAAAAAGTTGGGGTAAAATTATTGCAAAAATACAAAACTGCTAGTGTTAAGCATGCTGTGAATCTGTTTACCATGTATTTTAATCATGTAACTGATCGGTCCACTGTAACATACACCACATGTCGAGATAGATGCAGCAGATAAAAAATCAGTCTGATTTCACACAGTAAAAATGTGTACATGCAAACAGAAAGATATTAAATGAATTTCATACAAAGCATTTCTTCTTATCGTCTTAAATGCGTATCCCACTTGTTCAGCCCAGTTTGAAGCCCACTTGAACATTCTGGGACTGTCCCAAATCCCATACGGGTCAAGAGCTCACTGACTCCAGTGGGTGTTGGATCAGCTCCTACGAGATCCAAATTCCTGTAAGGACTAGTGTTTCAGCACAGTTGGGTCTGCATTCCATACAGAACACACTGGAGTTACACCATCCTTACAGTGTAGCCGCAGTGTAATCTTAGAGCCAAACATCTACAGACACGGACTCAGAGGGAAATTAGTAGCCTGGATAACAAGCGAGTACAAAGTACAGTGCATCTCTTGTCCACCTCCATCAGGAGGTCCCTGTGAGGCATCACCAGCAATATTCAGCTAGAGCATTTTGGCCCCTTCTTATCCAGTCGAATCATTAATCATTCATCCTAATTATCTCAGTGGTATTTTGTGCTCCTCCCCCACCCACGCCGCCTGTCTGTTTGTGGTATCCATCTGTTGTTCCTAATCATACACTTGGACTGCGAGATCTCGGCAGAAAGGGCCACTTACTCATGACGTGTGCACAACATTTCAGGCACTCCAACCTCAGTCACCAGCAGAGACCTCGCACTGTCTCACAACAAATCACAGTTTCTGATGCTGATAGGTAGATATGCTGCACGTGCATAGATACACACTCATATAAAACATACATACATGCAGTATATATACCTGCATGCGTATCAGAAATGCACACATGCACAGCAGAAGTCTACTAGAGAAAGAGACATGCCTGCAGGTGCTACTGAGAGCAGGGGAAGGAGAAATGATGGGGGTGAGATGAAAAGTTTCAAATGTGAAATTTTAGCAGAAACTATCTTCTGCCTGCTCACCCCCTCTAGCTGCAGCCCACAGCCTTGCAGGATTGGGCACAGCAGGAGCCACTGTGCCGCAGCACAACACAGTTGCCCAGAGCATGGAAAGTGCCTTTCTGCCTGAGATACTGCATAGTGCACAATGAAGGGGAAAATCTAAGGTTTCATGGGATCTGGAGACAAGTAGTAAAGCTTGCATGGACTTCCACGTGAGCAGCATGAGGGAAATGCTGGATTTTGCAATGCTTACCATACATAGAAGGGAACGGCAATGTCAGCAAGACTGAGCAAGTACAAGTCTTCCCTTGCTTTCAGCTACTTGTCATTTCAAAGCCTGCTTTTGCTTTGTTGGATACAGTAAAAAAAAAAAAAACAAAACGGTTTGAAACGGTCCTGAAATGCGTTTTGGTGGAAATTGTACCTGTAATGGAACATTCAATGGGAACTGGCCTGGAATTAATGATCAGACAAAAATTTCCAGCACTAGCTGCCTGCTACCGATACCATTTACTTTCACATCTGGCTTGCTCAGACGCATTCTGAGTTTCCCATTATCACAGACACGTATAGAACAAGGCAAAGGTAAAGCAACTTTCTCTCCTTTCTTTCCATATTTCAGATCAAGCAGATTGTCACCCATGTTGAATCTGCCAAGCTCCAAGATTTAAGTTCAATCTAACATTTAAGCAAAGACAGGCAAAGCCTAGGAGGCGCAGAGAAAGCCCTTGGATAAACTTCTGTGCTTCTATGCATCAAAGAGGAGACTTTCCCACAGGTGGGTATGCCGACTCCCTCCAAACCCCATTTCTAACCTGTACATATCTGGGATGAGAACATCAGGGCTGGCAGGACAGGCTGTGGTTCTGCACCTCAGTGGGGTCTGAGCACGCAGCCAGCATCTGCAGCCCAGGCTGGTGGGTCTTTGGGATGTGAGCACCCTCCATCACCTGTGGCACGGTCTCCTGAGATGGAAAACTGAGGGATCTGTTGGCTGGGACAAATGATTCTTCCACAGAGAGATTCTCTGTGTGTTGTAGGAACAAAAGACTTTACTTTGAAGAGCCATCATTCTCCCTCCAACACTGAAGTCACTTCAGCAGAGATGGACCAAGGGATAGAAAAAAAACAAAACACCAACATCAGGACAAGACACACACACAATGTGTCTGGTACATTGCTAATGACTATCATCTGGGTGCAACAACGGTAGGATGAGAAACTATTCCTTAATGCACACGGAGCAAAGGAAGCCCCTTAAGCAAACATACCAGCAGAACAATTAGATGGTTAATCACAACATTGGCCATGAGAGAGTTTCTCCATTTTCGCACTTCAAAGGAGCAGTAATTAATAAACAGTGTTGCCTCTTCTAGAGAGATGAGTCAGCCCCCTGCCCACGCTGGGGTTATCCTCACTGCTGCCGCGGCTGCTCTGAGCATGTGAGTGTTCCCTGGGGAGCAAGACAGCTTCATAGAGCTTGCAGTGCTGAGCCAGATCACATAGCACTGCCCTGCAGGGCCTCCCCACAGCATGGTGGGAGGGCTCTGGGAGCTCTTCTTCACCATAATTACATATCTACAACAGCCTGAAAAGGAGGTTGCGCTGAGGTGGGAGTCAGCCTATTCTCCCAGGTAACAGCGATAGGAAAAGAGGCAACGGACTCAAGTTGCACCAGAGGAGGTTCAGGCTGGATATTAAGAAAAAGTTTTCTCAGAAAGAGCTGTGATGCACTGGCACAGACTGCCCAGAGAGGTGGTGGAGTCACCATGCCTGGAGGCGTTCAGGAACCATGGAGATGTGGAACAGAGGGACATGGTCAATGGGCATGGTGGGTCGAAGATTGGACTTGGTGATCTCAGTGGTCTTTTCCAACCTTAATGATTAATAAACATTCCCAAACTCCAGGTGAGAGCCATGGAAGAAAAGCTGATGAATCAGAGGAGCCGTCTGCAACCAGCCCCCAAAGCAGGACAGCAGCAGGTTGAAAGGCATCGGCATTTACCAGTAAGTCCATGACATGAGCAGATCTTTCTGCTTTTTATTCAGCCTGGTTAAAGACAACACACATACACAGGGTATCAGAGTAAACTGGCAAATGATAACACTCCCTTTTCTCAACTGTGGCTAGCCCTGACATAATGAACACAACTCTATCAGGAGGTAAGCTTGAGCAGTTGAAGGGCACTTGACATAAGTCCCACCTTCAGAGGGAAACATCTGCGCTTATGAAAGGCAGATGGCTCCCAGTCCTCCTTCTACCACAAGGATGTATGCACATCTGTGCTCTGCAGCACACTCCACTTTTTCCTAATGCAAGGTGAACACTAGAAACGTGAGAGCAGAGGAACCCAGGCAGAGACAAACACACTGTGTTACCGTTGCCTGTCTCACAAGAGATAATGAAGAGCTGCAAAATAGAAGGGGAGGCAGTCCCATCCCACAAGGACCAACAAGTCTGTGTGTGTAGCAGGCAGAAGTTAACAACAATTCTGGCCCTCCAGAACGCGCCGCGCTGCAATGGCACTTGTTCTCTTCAGCTCCTCATTCTCTTCACTGTGTTCTTCCTCTGCTGGAGCACCAGGTGGGAAGAAACAGCCACAGAAGAGTTAGCTTTACACAGCAAGGCCTCCTTTCCTGAGCACTTTGCATGTTCTCTTTGTGACCAAGCTAAGATCAGATCCCAGCTGATACTTTAACTTCAGCGTTTCAAGCTTCAGACACTTTAAATAATTCCCTGACACATGCTATACCTGTATTTTGGTACTTTATCTTGTGTACTGTATATTTGTGGGTTTTTTTAAGCACTCTCTAACTTTGCCGGTGGCAGCCATTGAGAAGAGGATGGCATCGTGGTGAAGGAGGGCACCTGATCCTTGGTGAAGTCTGCAAACACCAGACTGGTTTGACAACTCCGTGCATAATAGTAATCACATTCTCTACTTAATGAGAGGCAGATGAAGTGGTATGCCATGTTCTAGGAGATGTTTACAGGACCGAGAACATTGGAACAACCACATGGCTTCAAACCAGGCAGTGATCTACATGTGGAACTTGGTTTCAGCAGTCACCAGGATCAGAAAATAAGCAGTCTGCAAACAAAAAGGATGCAAAAATCTGGTTATTGGAGTTAATAGAACATTTTACCCACACAGGCTGCTTATCTCTCCAATCCCCCAATGGCATCTTTAGCACGCTGAAAGTTTATCAATTCGTTGTTAAGGAATCATCCAGGCAGGATTTTACTTAACACTGATGTGAGAGCTCCTGCACTTCCTTTGTGAGTCTTGTTCTTCTGTCATATCTGTCAGATAAGGACTTTGGTGTTACAATGCACAGATCAGCCCAGAGCACTTGGTCTCAGCCTCTAGGCTCTCCTGTGATGCAGATGACAGCCATCACCCAGATGCACAGCACTGAAGAGGTCAACAGATACTGGCCTTTCCTTGGTTACCATCTTTCTCAGTAATTACAAAGGGAATAAAACTCTCAGGAAGCAAGGATTCTATAGCAAAAAGCCATTGAAAGTGTTGCACATGCCTTTGTTGCATGTTGCACATGCATCTGCTGCTTCAGCCTTTCACTAGGGTTCCTCTCACAGCTTTTCAGAACTGCAGACATCTGAGACCTCATTCCAGGCTCTCCCTTCTCCTGGAGCTTGATCTGAGGGCAAAGAATGGAAATTCAAAACAAATAGTAAACCAAACCAAGCTCTCCTGTGTGTACACATACACATTTGTTTGGAAGTTCCTCAGCTAATTTCACTCTCTGTTTTCTGCTCAATCTGGAGTTATTATTTTTTTCTTCTTTTTGTCTTTCCACACCTTGGTAACAAGAAAAACAAAGCATCAGGGGAAAAAATATATATATATTTTTAGAGAAGAAAAATTTACTCCACAAAGAATGCTTTGTCCTGTGTCATGGACCTGCTCAGCTCTCCAACTCCAGATTCAACAGATGAGGCAGGCTGGTCATGCTTCCTAGTAGATGCTGATCAGGTGGCTGATTGGAAACAATCTTATCCACTAAATTTGAAGTGAGCAGCAATAAGTAAATCTGTTATTGGATGATTCAAATCAAAGCCCCAAACATCTGCAGAGTTTGGCTCTAAGTTATGATCTCATCTGAGCTATCAAAGGAATTCCAGTTTTTCCTGGCTCGGGACTTGGTGGCCATTTGCAAAATGGAAACAGGAGTCAAAACCTGTCATCAAAAAATGAAGGAGAGAAGAGTGAATCCTAGGAAGGCTCCTTTAAGTTCTTAAAGCTGGCTTCCTCACTAGCAAAAACCTAGCTTAGCTGCAAGACAGTCAGTGGAACCACATGGATTTGCCCCAACCAAGGATCTATTTAATTTTTTTTAAAGAAAATCACAGCACTCCAAGAAAATTCGACATTGATTAAGATATAATAACTTCAGGCCTTCACCTTACAGCGAGAGGGCAGTCCCAGTACCCATCAGAGAACTCTAAGAAGTCCTCCAGCAAATGCAAATGCCTGACAGCTGTAGTGCCTGCTTGCTGCATGCCATCCAGGAACACAACCCCTGCTGTGTTTGGTACGGCTTAAGCAGATGCCAAAAGATGAGCTTTCCTCCAGACAGTGTGAAAACCTCACTTTTCAAGACATTTCCTTATACATCAGAAAGAAGCAAAGAAAAATACAGTTGTGGTACTTGAAGACCTATAAGAAAATCTTTGCCTATGGTATTAAACCATCCCCTGCAGAAGAACATAGAGAGGAATGGAAGGCTTTGGAGGCAGCTATTCTTATGCCAGGACAGTGTTCCATCACATCAGCTTTCTTCCAATGACCAGCCAGAGGTCACAGCATCCTGATGCCACCATCCTGATGTCTGTGCTGTGCCAGGTGATGCTGACAGCCTCCACGTCTCCTCGCTCGCATCAGTCCGTAGTGGACTGCATTATTTGAATGAGGAGTCCTAGAAGCAGAAGAAAATCTCTAAGGTCTGACTTCTTAAAAAACAAAAACAAACAAACAAACAAAAAAACCTATACAAGGCGACTCTCCTTATATGTTGTGGTGTTTGTGTATGTTTTAGACATCGTTAATGTACAGAGCGAAGAAGCAAAGATGTTTGGCTTTGAGCTGTCATTGAAATTAAAAGCACAAGCAGAGCCAGCAAAGCTGAAAATGAAGGGGAATAGAGCATGCAATATTTTCTTCTGGAAGTAATGGACAAGCCAGCAACATAGCAGTGCCACTACCGTAAGTCTTCCAGGATGCCCTTATTACAGATCTCTGTGTTAATAGATTCTTTCAAGGTTTGGTCCATTACCTAGAGGCACAAATACTTGGTTTGCCCTAGCATGATATTGCTCAAGGACTCTGGAGGAAAAAGTCCTAATCAAGATCCTTAAGGTTAACTCAGCTATGTAGAAATTATCAAGAGCTGTTTTTCACTAACCCCAATTCACCAGCAGGGAAACTGAGGCAGCGGGTGGCAATACAAAAATAGCAGTAGATGAGAACTTCTCACCTCAGACTTCTAGCTGTTTGGCTCTGCCTACCAGACAACGTTGGCTCCTAGGTAAATAATGAAGCTGTCACATCCAAATGTTATTTTTAAACCACAAGCACTGGGTTTGGCACAAACTCCGGCAAAGCACAGCACGACCAAGGGAGTCCTGAGGAACAAGTGCCCTGCACAGATGGAGCTGCTTTGGGGAAACCTTGCTGTTCTGCTGGATTTGTGTAACCGGTTGAACGGGAGCCCAGGCTCCAACCTATCGGCTGCACAAGAGCACACAGAGAGCCTGACCGAGGACGCTGGGGCTGTGTGCAGGGCTGGCTCCATCAGCCACCACCTCCTCCACCCTGGCCTCCTATGGCCCTGGCCGTGCCGGCCAAAGCCATAGGAGGGCAGCAAACCCTTGGCAGTCCTGGGGCTTCGTTCCCAACGGGATCCTCTTCCAGCCCCTGGCCCTAGGCAGCCAGACAGCCCCACACAGCACCGTTGGAAAGGTCAGCGAGGACTCCACTAGGGAACAAGGACCTGAAAAATCTCTTTGCATTGGCCATGGGTGGCCATCTTAGCTCCTCAGTCACCGAACTGTGTGTGTGTGTGTGTGTGTGTGTGTGTGTGTGACCACCAGCAGGGTTAGCAAGGCTCTGAGAAAACAGGTGAGTTGTGTAACACATGCTGGTGTGCAGCTTGCAACTTTAAAATCCATGCTTTCACGTGAGACTACTGGAACTCTTCCGCAGGTTAGTGGATGTGAGCTCACTGAGACATTTAGGGCATATGGGATCAACAGTACTAAGGACTTTCATAACTGCACTGGTAGAGTAGCAGCTCAGTTCAAAGTTCCATCTAGCTCTATTCCCAGCTCCCATGGTGGCCAGCAATAGAAATGGAGAAAACAGCATAAGAAAAGAGCACACAAGAAGTTCTTCCTGCCTAGAATGCACCCTGCCTCCAGCAGTACATTGCTCAAGTAGCTTTATGGTGCCCGTGTCCACACATTTCCCTCCCCTGGCTGCAGCTTTGGCACAGAGCAATCTTGCCTTCAAGAAAGAGAGCCAGAAGTTGCATTTAATCTGTTCATGCAGAGCTCAGACACAAGAAGTAGGTGAAATTGCATGAAACTGAACACAACTCCCTTCCCAACTGCAATGAATTAGCCCTCAAATGACCCTGAATCTCAGGGCACAGGCTTTGTTTCAAGATCCATACTAAGGATGCCCAAAGCACAGACACTTAGGCTCCCAATGGAACTCACAGCAAAACTGCTTTCCTGGTAGGTAAGGCAGAACAGCAGGAAGACACACTTACTCAAGGTAAGGCAAACTTACCCAACATCCCCAGTGGCAAAACTGAGATTCACTCACAGCTATTCTGACTTCTCCCCTCCCAAGAGGGATTCACACTGTTTCTTTCCAGCTTGACTTTGCTCCTCTCCACCCAGTTGTCCTTACTAAAGAAGCTTCCTCCAGTGCCTTCTAGGCAGCTGTCAGATCAGGATGAATGCCTCCACTCCACCATATGGACTTTCACCCTCCACACTGCTCCTATGTGTTCTCTTAATCCTGATTTCCCACTGAATTAAAGGAGGAACAAGTAAAGCAGACAGCAGAGATTCTTTTGCTTTCAGCTACCTTCCAGGGGAAAAAAAAAAAAAATCCCTAAAAAAATTCTCCCTCTGTTTTCCTGAAAAAGAGCTGTTTCCCATCCTTCCATCTCCTAACCACTCTGTTATGCTATGCTTGACACAAGGATAACTCTAGGAAGTAGTGGACAGGTGACAAATGGGCCCACCCTTATTTGTATTTTTCTCCTTATCTGGTAAAAAAAAAACCAAAAACCTTGGTCCTACCCATTTCCCCCACGCTGCTCCATCTTAAAGCAGAAGTTTCCCCTCTGTCAGCCTTTGTGCATGCTCTCCAGATGCTGCTCACTTGCACTAATTGCCTCCCAGACTAAACAACCCTATCCCTGCTCACCTGCCAGCTCCACTCCCGCCTGCTGAGCTCAGAGGGAAGCACAGCTGCTGCACCAGACCCCAGTGCTGGAATGGGCTTCTGGGGAGGGATGGGGAAAACAATGTCATGGAGGGGAGAGAGAGGAAGGGGCTTCGAGAGCAGGTTGAGAATGGAGCCTTCTGCTTAGTTTAGCCATGCAGACGCCCAAGCTGAATGTAGGAACAGAAGGGAGACTGCCTGATCCCTACAGAAATGTGCCTTGCTCTGCAATTGGTGCTGCACTACATCAGACTGAGTGACTTCTGTGGTCGCTTCTGGTCATGAGGATCTAAAGATCTGAGCAGCACAGAAGGTAATGATAGGAGTCCATGCAGAAAGCTTGCAAAGCATTTGCCTGAAGGTACCTGACTTGCAATTCTCACAAACTTCACCAGCAGAAAACTGCCCTCAGAAATACTAAAACAACAAACCTCTTGTTCTAAGGAATCAAGGGCATACCTAGATAAAGTTATCCCCAGCACTGCTCCCAGTGGTGGAGAACAAGGCTGGTTACCTGCTGAATGCAGGGGAAAACAGCCTCCAAGCAGGTATGACTGCAACAATACCTGGAGCTTGGTCCAAGAAGGTTTACTGAGTTCTTTTCTGTATATTCTGAAGTTGGGTTTGATTGCAGAAGGAATCACCACAGGTTTCCTTCCCTTGTCCCAGTAACACATCATGCACCATCCCTATTTCCTTCATAACCAGGTTGTTCTAAAGGAAAAAAAAATAAAAGTAGAATTATGCCTGAAATGCATGCTGCACAAAGTTACCTCTGCAGATCCAAAATCCTGATTCCTCTTGGACTGTGAAAGCTCTCCACAGGTAACAAGGATTTCAGTTCCAGCCTCTAATATTTGAATGATCCTTTCCTGAACGGCCACACAGTTATGGAAGCACTGAGCTAAGGTAACCTCCCTGGCATCCGTGTGTCACCTGGAAGTCACCTCAGAATTATGAAAGCACCCTAGATGGTGCAGCAAGACCTTGCCACTGTTGTAAACAGGTTTTAGTTAAGTTCAGCACTTTGCATGCTTCTCAGGCACCAGCTATTCAACATATTCATTACACAAAGGGGCTGAAAGGAAAGCAAGAGATTGTTTCTTCCAGGACTCTCCTTTGTAACTACTTGCAGAAGAACTCTGACAAAGTCAAAGAGAAAGATAACAGCCTTGACAACAACCATAAGTCACAAGCACAGGGTACAACTTATGAAAAACATTCAGGAGCACCTGCCACGTGAGAAGAAAGGAAGAAAACCTACTGAATGCAGACCCTGTGCCACTATAATGCACGGCAGTGAATTGACAAGTCAGAGGACAGCATCTAACTTATTTGTAACACCACAGCATGCAAACAAGGAACAAGAAAGCCAAGTGGCACGAGACCTCCCCGATGAGGAACATCACTGCAGGCAACAGCAAGTAGAAAAGAAACTTGGCAGGACGAGGGGTGCTCCTGAGCACCACTGCCAGCCTCAAACTGTTTGGTCCCTCCAGTCGTTAACGGGGCCAGAGCAACGCAAAACAGATGCTCCAGAGGTGAATTCCAGCTGCATGGCAAGGGGACAGACTCAGAGAGGGAGGAGGCAGCTGCGTCTCCTTGTTCAGCCAGCAGTTCCTTGTCCTCAAATGCCACCACCAGACAATTAAGTACCCACTGCACAGAGGTGGAAATGATGGCTAGAAGGGGCAGCTGCATGCAATATAATGACAGTACTAGACACCACCAAAACCAGCCTAAAAACATAGAATGGTTTCAGTCAGGAGGGACCTCTAAAGATCATTGGGCCCAACCCTGTGCCATGGGCATAGACATCTTTCAGTAGATCAGCATCTCACTACTCTCATCAAGAAATATTTCCTCCTTATATACTGAGTCCGGAATCTCTGGAGATTAAACTAACTCCAGCCATCAAAACATGCCTTTTTCACAGACTCACAGAACAGCTTAGTTTGGAAAAGACTTTAAAGATCACCCAGTTCAAATCCCCTCACGTGGGCAGGGCTGCCCCTCACCAGATCAGGCTGCCCAAGACCCCATCCAACCTGGCCTGGAGCCCTTCCAGGGATGGGGCATCCACAGCTTCTCTGGCACAATACACATCAGACAATTTGCCCTGATGCTCCCTCCTGCCCTGGATTGGCACAATCCATCCATGGCTGGCTGGAGAATGAGTGAGGGAGGGTGGGGAGCCCGAGCACCACAAGAAACCCATCACTTGCCATACTGCACCAAGAAGAAAGTCTCAGCAGTGAACCAAGCTAAGCCCTCAACCAGCAGACAGCCTCTCCTCCTGTGAGATAAGCCTAGAGACACACTGGAAAGAGCCTTTTTCCTCCCTCCAGCCCCCCTTTTTTCTGCAGATAGACAGAAACAGGGTCTTTCCTCTTTTTTATTTATTTCCCAATTGGTTTTCTATGCTCTAGTTCTTAGAACTCATGTGGACACCTATGGAAAAGTCAATGGATTAGTTATTAAAATAGAGGCAGCACAAATCACTCCAACACTTGAATAACTGCATGGAAAACGTGACTTGAACGTAACAGAAAAGGGCCCTTTCTGAGAAGTTTTTGATTCTTGCTCTGAAAGGTAGCTGAGAATTATACCCTGGGTTTTATTCAATTGCCTATAGCAAGGGGTGTGCTAGGAGTGTTCCAGGTATGTTAGAGGTACCTGGTGTGTGTTGCCTGTTCCATGCATCCAAAGAGCATGAATATGCTCAAAACATTGAGAGACTGCGTTTACATAATCACAAGCTGTTCATTATTAACAAAACCCAATGGACAGACAGACTTTTCTTTCTCTACCCTCTGTTTTGCTGAGGTTTTCAGGTTTATATTCTCAAATTCTACATGTATAAGGATGGAATTTGGTGATTTTTTTTCAGCTCAAACTTACAGCTCTTGTATAAACCCCATGACTCCAGGAGCTAAGTCTTTGGAGAAAAAAAACCACCACCAAATACAGGTTGGATATTAGGAAAAATTTCTCAACAATTATTGTCAGGCATTGGAACACTCTGTGCAGTCAGGTGGTAGAGTTCCTGGAGGTGTTCAAGAATCAGGGCAGTATAGCACTGAGGGACATGGTTAGTGGGCATGGTGGGGGTGGGTTAATGGTTGGCCTTGGTGATCTTACTTGTCTTTTCCAACCTTAATGTTCCTATGATTCTATGAAAATTACCCCAGACTGACAAGTGTGACCAACCACATCTTGCATGATTAGGAGCATGGACACTGCATCCGTCCTCGTGGTTCTTGGCTGTGTCACTAATTGTGCAATTGCACCACAGGTAATAAGAGTCACTAGGCCACTGTGTTGTCTGCTGTCACTGACAGTCTGTCCTACCAGACAGCCCCACTAGGGAAGCAGAACTGACTCACCTTATGCTGGTAGAACAAGCAAAAAATCCATCACTCCCTAGGAAACTCTGCTAAATACTACAGGCCACAAACAGGACCCCAGAGTCCTTTAACAGGATTAGCACTGCTTGAACTTCACAGTCCATCTTCAGAAATTTAAAGGCAGAGTGTTGTAACAAGACCCTGTCAGCATGAAGCAGCCAGGTGATGCTGTCTTACACCATAGGTGGAAGACCTTCCCAAGGAAAAGAAACCATAACAGTACAGAGCCACTGCAGCGATACCCAAGCATAGCATCAGCCGCAGGAAAGGGAAGGAGCTGTGGCTGGGCTGTTTGTGCTCCCCTTTGATCCCTGCCTGACTCCCCAGGAGTCACCGGGAACCAGGAGTAATTTATAATAAGCTTTAGGCTGCTCTGATTTATTCTAGAAGTTGAAGCCAGGTGCAAGGAAGTTCAATAGCCAGCATTTCTCAGCTGTTGCTGGGGGAGTGACGCACTAAACATTACAATTCCCTTGTGTGGCATTTTTTAGGCTTTTTAGTCTACAATGGGCAAAGGGAGTACAATGTGACATTAAGACAGCAATATAGAAGGGGATCAGCCTTTTGCAGATAGGATGCACCAATCCTTCACCTAGCTGCAGACACTGACCCGGGAATGCAACTTAAGCCATGCTGGGATATTAGAAACAGAAATACAAAAAGCACAAGAAAATCCTGAAAATGACAAAAAAAGAATATGTTTTCTAAACTGAAGAGTTTGAGGATAATTTTTACCCCCAAGTACTTTCAATTTCCTGAAACTACACGCAGAGAAATGGACAACACCAAGTTAGTTTCGAAAAGCAGAACTGCAGAAGTTATTCATTATCAGTAGGACTGATTGGAAATTCAGCCGCCGGCTTGGTGTTTTTTTTTCCTTCCACTTACAAATTGCTCACAAACGGATCCTAATTTTTCCCAAGTGAATCTACAGCTTTCAAAAGTATACCCCTGTGGGTGTGAAAGCCCACAAACATAATGGGTCAGCAGTACCTAACTCCCTTTGACTTCTTTGAATAACTCAGCCTTCCCCAGCCCATTGAACAAAACCAGCTGCTCTATTGGAGTTACTCACATGCTTCCTGCTTGGATTTTCACTTGCACGTCACTGCTCATCTGCCCTGTACAGTTTGATTCTACACCACAACTGGGTGACCAAAGGCTTTTAAAGTAAGAGGATAAGCAAGGCTGAATAATGAAGAAGTCACTTACAGTTCATATTTTTTTGGACAAAACAAGCTCTTGTGCTAAAGTTTGTGAAGCCCTTTAGATTCATAAACATTTTCCCTACTGCTCAAAGGTCATCCGAATACTCATAAATAATCAATAATATAACTCTTTGGAGACCAGCAAAGCCAAGTCAAACTGAGACTTTGCCAGCACCTCCACAATACTGTTTATTCCATTAGTGCACCAGACCTTGCTCTGGAGCACTTGACTCTGTCCTTTCTAAACGGAATGAAAGAAGCTGAACAGAAATCAAAATCCACTCGAATGAGTCAGAGTCCCACGTGATGACTGTCCCCTTGCAGACCACTCTGCAGCACACACTTCCATCACTCTGCGTGTGAGATGTCAAACCATTCAGCTATAAACCCTCTAGATAATGAATACTAGCATCCTGTCTCAGTGGATTTGAGGATTTCTTCCCCCCCTCTCCCTTTTTTTTTTTTTTTTTTTTTCCCCAGCAATGAAGTTTTAATTCAAGCCTAACTCCATCAAAACAGCAATGTTATTCATTGTTTCAGAAGAGAGTGGGTTTGGTTCCAAGCATGCCAAAAGGCAGAGGGAGGGAGATAGCAAGGAGGAACAGCTAAATCTTTTTGCTCCTCTCCTCAGCACCATTGCGAAACATTTCTCTGAAACACAAGACTCGAGTTGCCATGTTTTAAACAAACCACGGTGTGTTATTGTACTGAGCTCCTGAAACGGGGAATGCAGGTCAAGAACTTTTGGATCTCTCAGATTCTAAGGTATACAAGCTCTGAATCATTGTTATCTGTGCCTTCTCTTTTTCATTTCCCCTGTTTTTCTCTCCTCTTGTTCCTTTCTCTACTCTCCCTTCCTTCTTCTTTTCTCCCCTCTCCACTTTTTATCCCCTCCTTCTCTTTTCCCTTTTTTATTCCGCATCCTGCTTGCTTTCTCTTTTCCTTCTCTTCCATTCCCCACCCTATCCTAACATTAGAAAGCAGCTGCAAGTTGAAACTTCAAATAAAACATACTGAAGAGCTCCCTTATGTATATTGACACATTTTTCATTCTCAGCTTTTCATCGAGGATACAAAACAAGTCTTCAAAAAATGCGTGTGCAGATGAGTGTGCATAAACACATCCGTGCACAAACAGCATGTGAAAACACAGGAAGAGCACGTTTGCATGCTGTGTGCTTCTGCCTGCATATAGTGCTCTTTCTTTGACAGCCTTAGGGAAATTTGCAAGCTGGCTCCTGCAGGTTCGCTCCGTCCATTACAAACCGTGTCAGGATGAATAATGGGGGCAGGAGGTTCTGCCAGAGGGTCATGGAACAGCAAGTGCGTAGAAAGGCAGGATTGTCCAAGGGCTGCACACGGTATCAGCCTGGGTTTGAAATGCAGTGCCGGACAGAGACAAAGATCAAGTTATAGCCTCAGAGGCCAGAAGAAGCACAAGGCCCCTTTTCTGCCTTAGTACAATAGAGCGGTTAGCAGCCAGAAGTGCATGATTACGTCCTGGTATACGGATGATACGCTATTCCTCAGACTTGAGGGTATTTTTCCTGGAAACCTCTTTCTTATGTCTCTTTGCTCCAGCTAGTGAAAGATGAACACATTTCACTCAATACTTCAAACTGCTAGAACGATGTATGTTTGGGAGTGCAGCAGAAACCTTCTTGGGCCCAAAGTTTGAACATGAAAGGCTGGAAAAAGTAGTAGAGAAAAAAACACCAAGGAAAGGTTAGCACAAGAAATAGAGCAGAGAGAAAAATCCAGATGAAAAAATACATTCACTCCATACAGTATTATACCCACAAAGGATGTTATATGCTAGGAGCTGGAAGCCCTCCGTGTGCCAAAATCCAGGTCATTCACGCAGCAGTAACTGGTTCCCCTGAACATGGTCATTGTGACACAGCCAGTTTTTTCCACAGGACATCCCAGATCATTCTTCCCTGGTCCCCATCCAAGCCTGAATTTTTCTGCCTGTCTCCCACAGCCTGTCCTTGTTCTGCCTCCTTCTGCACAGCTGCTTCCACAACGGAGTTTCCACTTCTCTTAGACAAGGTCTTGCTTAAATTCTGAACCTCTTCTAGTACCCTGATGATCCTTGCCTCACCAACGACTTCAGCTGCTTCCCTTTCTCTCCTATGCTCTTTCCATCTCCCAGTCCCACCCTTCTAGCTCTGTTCCCAAGAGTAGACTGCTCTTCCCCATTGGTTTGCAGCAGTATCTCAGGCCCCTGATCTCCTGCATGTGTTCCCATGCCAGGTTTCTTGTCTCTATTTGCTCCCTTCACAATCAGATTCAGCTCCCAGCATTACTTGTGCACTTGAAATCTGGTTGAATCTCCTCCCAGCCAGCAGCAAAACTGAAGCCACAATGATGACAGGAGGGATAGACAACCTTTTGTCTCCTTTCTAGCCTCACATTACCAAGAAAGTCATTAGAAAGGCTCATGATGAAATACGTCTTCCTCCTTTTTATATAGGCACTGCAACAACGCACAGCTCAAATGGACCCATCGGAGAATTTACCAAACTCTCACCACTGCAAACCAGGATTGTTTTTCACCCTCTTTAAAACACATAACAAGGCTGATTTCTTCATTTTTCCCCTGCTAACAGCAACAGGCTCTTCGTCAGCCTCAGAATATTGTACACAACCATTCTAAGAACGAGGAGCCTACTTTAAGCAAGCTTTCTAAACCGCTAATGGTGTAATTCATGCCACTCCTATTAGGCACCTACTTTCCGATGGGCTGACTAAACACCCCATCTTCCTCAAGAGGTGATGGAGGAAGTTCATCCCAGACAAACCAGACTCCCAAAAGACTGTTTTCTGTTATCTCATTCTCGAACACGGCTGAACCATTTCAGCTGATGCGATCCCATCAAGCCTGAGTCATATGCCTGGCACCAAAACCATCAGAGAGGATGGTTAGCAGTTGGCAATATCATTAGCAACTCAGCCTATGGTCTTTCAATATGAAATGCTGAGCATGTACAAAGAGGTACTAGCCCTACCCTCCTCCTCAAACAGGACACTAGGAGGCAACTCTACCCTGCCTCCATGTGCATTTGCTCTTCAATGTACAGCAGGGCATCTCTTTCTCTTTACAGAGGAGAATGTGGCATGCATACAATTGTGTTTTTCAAAATGATTGTCCCTTTTGAGGAGAATGAGGGAAGGAGGAAGGGGGGGGGGGGTGTTAAGTAACTTGAAATTCAGTTACAATGAAAAATGCGCATGAAAAGTGACTTTTTGAATACTGTGAAGTTTTTGGCTTAACAAATCTTCCAGTTCTACAGGATATACAGATACATATTACTCACAGTAACATTCTGCAGGCTCCATACTATGCTGCATTACCAGGCAGGCTTTCTGATAAATAATGAGAAAGCTGACGAGTGTTTAAAACAGATTGCAGCGAGTTCTTCCAGGGGAGCCTGCAGAAGTGCATTGTGCATCTGCATGCTTTGGCGTGGGGAAAACAGCAAGTTTTGTTTCTTGTACAAAAACAAAAGATAGTAGGACCAAGGAAGTAATGCTCTCCCTACCCCAGTCTAGTTTAAGTCAGCACAACACTGAGTCATGCCTTCAGTGTGGAAGTAATGAAATGCACTGCTACAGACTCAACCCTGCCTTCTGTTTCACTGGATGCTTAGCAGAGTCCCACACGGAGCCTCAGATGCTTTGGGGTGATGAGTTTACCAGATATTGAAGTTGCTTTGCAGCACTGGCTCATGTGCAACACAGGGACAGGTCAGGAGAAACCTACTACTTATAGTCTATGCAAAAAAAAAAAAAAAAAAAAGAGAGAAAGAGCAAGAAAGGCTGCTTTGGTGCCATTTACTCTTGGCACCAGGGACACCACAGTGAGACATCTAGCCATGGTTGTTAAATTCCACCTGCTCCTTTGGTGGGAGCAAGCAGTATCCGTCTCTTGTTATCAGTGGGAAATGAAAGAGAATAAGTTACACACAATCTTGGAGTCCTGCAAAATCTTAGATGATTCCAGATATTATCAGACTAACCAGACAGCTTTATGGACACTTTACCAACCTGAGACAGGCCTGGACTTCAAGAGCAGCTGCCCCTCTTACCACAACAGTGGCAGCCATAACTGGTTTCATTCAGCAGGAAACCCTCCTCAGAAGGGATACCCAGTGATATTATAGGGGAAGTGGAAGAGACCAAGTCACCTTTCAATATGTGACTGTCTCACAGCAGGTTGGTGATACTCCTGCCTCACAGGAACAGGACTGGGGCAAGAGGCTGTGGCCACTGAAGGTCCTGAGAGCAGTGCTGGGTGAAAGCCAGGAATAGGGGTCCTCACAGAAAGACAGGCTCACGGCTAGCGAAAAAGCTTTGGATGTACAATATAGGCAGGAAATCCCCTCTGGAGGAATAAGCTTGCTCTGTAAGCAGCTTTCACATAGCAGCCTCAGCTATACCTTCCTTGGCTACTCCAAAGCATTTGCCTTGGAAGATGTGGCCTCTAACAATCAAAATACCAAACACTTCAGGTTCTATTGCAAGCCCTCCTGCCCTGGAAAGAGCTGATGAAGGTCCCATTGTGCTCCTAGGTCTGTGAGCTCCAAAACTTCATGCCTGTGGCTTAGTGCCTATAGTAGCCACGCTCTTCCACCTCTCTCCACAATCCCACAGCCCCCTGGAGGAGCCCTCTGACTCATTTGCAGAGACTCCCCCCCCCCCCCCCCAGTTTTCCTCTGCACAACTTGCTTCATGACGTCCAGAAGGGATTTTTACCTCCTGGCAAACAAACAAAGCAGCTCCTTAGGGCAGAGCTGCCAAGGGGTCAGCCAGGATGGGAGGCAGCACTGCCACATCCCATTGCCCACATTACAGACTGATTTGTACTCTGACTTTGGGAGAGATGCAAAAGATTACCACATTACCATTGCTTTGCTCCCTATTCAGTCACCCAAAGGCAAGCTCAGATCTTCATTCACCATCCTGTAGGGCCTCCCTGGAAAGCATGAGAGCTACATGCTATCTTTGTCCTATTGTTTGACATCTTCAAGTCTCCCAACTCTGCTTGGGCTTTTACCTTCTCCTGTTTTCACTGCAAGGAATTCCCATTACCAGGCCTGAGCAATAAGACAACACTTTTTTTTTTTTTTTTTAACAAAAAAAAAGGGAAGAGCAATGTGTAATTCCATTACTTTATGTAATCACTTCAACTCCCCTCTGTTCAAATCTTGAGTCAGGATTTTACAACGCTGGAGTGAGGAGACCTTTATCACCTCCCTGCAGGTGAGCTGGCCCCTCACCCAGTTTAGTGGGAAAAAAAACAAGGGCACAGCTCCCACAAAGCACGAGCACTGCCATGAGTGTCATAGATCCCAGTACTGAAGATCTCCCCCAGGTTCTCCCCTACCAGAGCACATGATGAGCAGGAGGACCCTCCTCATCCCAACAGGCTTCCTTCCAGCCACTGCCCTACCCAACTGGAGGAACACAGCCTCCATCCAAGAGGCTGATGGGCAAGGACTGACACCCCAACCTGTGATGCAGGCACCCATACCATTGAGAAGCTGCCCCTCCCTGACAACAACAACAACAAAAAAGGGTCATTTTTCTTTTCCTCTCCTCCTCTTTCCCCCCTCCCTTTCCAGAAAGCCTTGGTTTCATCCCACCGTGGAACGAAAACAAATGTTCTAAACCGCAACATTTTTCACGAACCGGAATTTCTTGCAGTCTGGCCAGCCCTGGTGGATCAATACCAGGCATTTCTTTCCTCCTCTGCTCTGGCCTTTCCCTTCCAGCCTCCCCCCCACCCCACTCACCGAGGGGAATAAGGGAGCCAGAGGTGTCGAATGGAGGAGTCGGGAACACTCCAGCTCAGTTTTAAAAGGGGCAGAAAAAACACTGGCGTCAGCCGGAGCACCAGGGCAGGCGCTGAGACCTTGTTTTGGATTTCTCAGAGACTGTCCCTCGGGAGAGCTGTCTTCCCCACTCCCAGCCCCCCCCCTCCTTTTTTTTTTTTTTCTTTAATGCATAGTTTTGTTTGTAAGTTAAAAGACTCAGGATCTGCAGTCTTTGAAGCGTGGTCAGCCTGCCAGATGGAATTAGTCAGTGCCTTTCAGTCGGAAATCCCAGGCAGATGAAGTGGGATGGAAGGACAGTGTTTTTCTCATTTACCAGGAAGCCCTCTATCTTGAGCCCCACAAATTCAGCCAGAGAGCGCTCCACAGGACCCCAAAAGTAGACAGGGCTGAGAGCAGGGAAGCAAGCAAGCAGAGGGCTGAACCTTCCACATGCGTAAATTGGCGTGGCACTGCTGAAGTCAGTGGCCCCCGAAGCAGATTTATATTGATCAAGATCCAGCCCAGATGTTTTTGCTGGTATTTGCCTGAAGCTATAAGATGTCAGCAGAGTTTCCTCTGCCTAAAAGCAGTGCTGAATTTGGCTATTCCCACCCCTGACTCATACCATCTTTCTTTCCATCTCTTCCCATCATGGCCTGTCTTCCTATTCATGGACACCTCAAGGTGAGCGCTTCTTCTCCCAGGTGGACAGACTCCTCCTGCCATATTCCTGAGTGCATCTTTAGCCTTCCTCCACACATCCTCAATACCACGTCCAAGCTCAGGAACCCAATTACCATCTTCGAAGCTTTACCATTCTATTTTCTCCTCTCTTCTGTGCCTGCCCTTCACCATTCCCCTGTCTCTGCTAAAAGCTCTAGGTCATTCCTCAGGCAGTCCCCTGAAAAAATTACACTTGGAAAACATCCATTTATTTCCACATCATCCAAACCACCACACAAGAGGAAAGTTAGCACTGCTTGTTCCAAACATGCAATGTATGGATGACAGCTCATCATAAACACGCAGAGTGGCATCCATAGATGTGGGAAGAGCACACAAGTGCTACACTGGAGCTGACAGCCTCCTTGCAAGAGACCAGTGCTCATCACTTACCAGCTGAGAGCTTGACTTCATTTCTCGCAAGGGTGAAAATGGCAGAAAAGCTTGCTGTGGAGCTGCGGTAGCACTACCAAGGCTACCTCAGACCCGTGCACAGAATCATTTCATTTTACCTTTGGACTCTCCAAATCTCTACCTCAACAAGGTGGTTCAAGAAGCACATCATCAAAGCAACCACAGTACTGGAGAGAACATTCAGGCAATCGGATGCAAAGAGCATCCAAGATCTGGTCTGACAAACCTGTGAAAACTCATGGCTCAGAATTTTGGCTGAGTCAACATATCATAAAATGAGTCCAAAGGACCAGTAATTCAGATTAATAGCAGTGCAGTGAGAGAGATGTGATGGCCAGCTATCACTTGCTGTAATTGCAGGGAGGCCAGTTTGCAAGCACACTGAGAGCTGCATGTTTTCGTGTAAGACTAAGCAGGCTCTATTAATTACATCATGCCACAGAATACTTCACCAGCTGAAGCTACTGAAGCATCCTTCCTAATATTGTACGACCAAGAAGTGCTCTGGGCCTTCCCTTCCCAGTGAACACTGCTCTTCACAGAAGAGGCATTCCAGGGGCCTGTCCTGCCAACCAAAACTGTCATGTCCCAGTGGCAAATGGGCAGAGGGGACACAGACACACAACAGTCCAGAAACTCTGAAGCAGGTGTTCTCCCTGA
The DNA here is from genome assembly GCF_026119805.1 of Tympanuchus pallidicinctus. Classification (NCBI taxonomy): domain Eukaryota; kingdom Metazoa; phylum Chordata; class Aves; order Galliformes; family Phasianidae; genus Tympanuchus; species Tympanuchus pallidicinctus. The sequence continues at coordinate 13,301,985 of NW_026294747.1, forward strand.
CATATGGATAGAGGTTCCTGTAAGAAAGAGGCATCTTGCTGCCACATGAATCCCAATACCACTCATCTCAAATAAGCTCACAAATCACATCTCACAATCCTCACATCTCAAAATGCTCACAAGGATCAAGCTTATCTCCTCAGGGCCAAGCCAAAGCCAGGGACCCTTCAGTAGTCAGGAGGGGGGCACACATTACACTGCTTTATTGCAAACAATAGTAGACCAGGAGAAATGGTATTGATTTAATTCACCGGAGATCTCGTCCCATTACTTTGTGCATACTTAAGGGATGTAGTAAAGCTGCCGACATGGCCCAGAGCTGGGCAGAATATAAGTAACTCTGGTTCGGAGGAAGAAACAACAAGAAAAGAACCTAAGAGGTTTGAAACCAGGAAAACAGGCTTGTTTACAAAGCCAAAAAGAGAGTGCAGCATATTCTGAGGCCAAGGGAATTATTCTTGCAACGTTACTTTGCCTTAGCTACCTGGCCACTCTCACATAAACAATGGAGACACACCAAGAAAGCAAGGAGACTTCACAGAGGTTATAAAAATATCACTTGTGTAATTAGACTGAATCAAAACTCATGACTTTCTGGTTGGAAGGAATGCTTGTGTTTCCCTCTCTTTCTCTCCTCTTCCCCCATCCCCCTCATAAAAATCTAGATAAACAAAAGCCCTAGGATATTGGATAGTTCCTTGTATATTGTTTTAAAGGCAGGAACAACAACAACAGCAACCACCGTGGTCAGGAGGAGTGCCTGAGCGGCGTTACAGAGCCCCTGTTTTTCTGCTTGCAGAAGTTGTTCTCACCCTTGCTCTGTCCTGAGCAACGCCTGGCTGTGCTTCCTGTCCCACGGACGGGATACCATCGTGTTGTCAAGCGCCTCAGTGTTTTCCCACCACCGCGGCACTGCTTTGTAGGTGGGTCACATAAATAACAGCAGCAAATTGGATTTAAATTCCTACTTCTCTCCTAGACTTCATGGGCGATTCACTTACTCCCTCCTTATAGATGGATAACTGAAAACAGAAGAGGGAAAACAGCATTATAGGCTCCTCCTTCTTGAACTCTGCAAGGCAGGGACTGCGAGCTGCCTTGCACAAGAAGCCCACAGACCTGCAAGAGGCTGCTTGCAATATCACCCCCCACACCCACACTCACAACAGCTGCTAATATTCACCCTTTGAATAAGAAACGAGTGTTGCCAATTTTCAGCTTTCAAAAATGTTGTGTGTGGCCCTAGAGCAGAATGATATAGGCTTCAAAATAAAAAGTCTTAACCAACCCAAAAGTATTTGGAGTATTTTTCATCTGTTTTCTCATTTAGACCCTCGAGGCTTCATATTTTTAAGAGAAGTTGTTTTCTTCCAAGATCAAGAGAGCTGGAAATGCTAGTTTAAAAAAAATAAAAATAAATAGAAAGCTGAGAATCTCATTAAGCCTCTTGATTCCAGGAGCTCAAATAAAGACCAAAAGTCTCAAGTAAAATCCACAAACATTGCAAGCTTCACGATGATATTCAACAAGAGATGGCAACACTCAGTAAGCACAAGATGATAATTCCCACCTCACTGGATCTGGCTTTTCTTTTTCTTACCTCAGCTCATACAGCTATGTTTTTCTTCCCATAGGGACTCAATTTCTGGGCAAACAAAATGATTCCCTACCATACGAAGAGGGGTATAACCCCATCTATCCACCAATTGCTTTTAAGATTCTTCAGTCCTGGAAGTTCTCCGAAAACCAATGGTTCAACAGAAGGGAAAAAAAAACAAAAAAAAGAAAAAGCAAATAATGGTCCTAATGAGAAAAGCTGCATCAGGAGTCCCACATTTATCCCTGCTGTTAGTTTGCTGCTGATCAGCCAGCCTGTTTGCACCCAGGTTGCATTTTTCTCAGTCAGTGGTGATAGATATGGGGACAGGGATCCAGGGGCAGACCTGCAGGAAAGGAAGATCTGCACTAATCAAACCAGAGACCCTGAGATGGAGGAAAGACATGGTCTGTTCTTTGAGGGGTTCCAACCAAGACAGCAGGAAGTGTCAGGAAGATTAGATCTCTGTCTTGCACAGGAGCTCCTCTTGCTTTTTGCTTTTTATTTTATGCCAGGCAATCACAGACAGTGAAAAGAATAAAAGCAAACAACAATTTAGAATGAAGACCATACTTTGCCTCTGCAATCATGGCAGCAGAAACTCTTCTCCCTAAGAGAGAAGAGCTTTGAAATATAGCAGTTCCTCCCTTCTTTGTACATTTGGTCCTAAACACACACTGAAATCATGCTGTGTTGCTTCATGCAGCATATAGAAGCTTATTAATAAAGGAATCTCACTGAGGGATGTAAGACACACATTTCATTTGGGTGACTGTAAAAAGACATATCATCGCTGCCTTCTAGAGGTGAAATCAAGAAAAGATAGTAGAGCAACGCACTACCTCCAAGTATTAAAATACAAGTAGTTTTCACTGCTCTCAAAAGGTGTTGATCCAATGAAAACATGAAACATAAGTCAATAGATCGGCGTGGAAAATATTATAGCAGTCAAATAGGCTGCTCCAATAACACTACCTCTACCCACAGGTATGTTTGAAGGAGATGGGGAAAGAAGGGAAAAAGAGAGAAGGTTCTGTGCTAAATATCTGAGAAATTTGGGCTTGTTTGGGGATGAGGGTTTCTTTTTGCAGAAATCCCACCCACTGCCAGGGAGCTGCACATGATCCATAATGCCAGAGACTGCTGGGTGATGGAAATACTCCTCACGAGCCACTACAAGCAACTACAGGACCTTCCAGAAATCATAGCAAAACCTCAAATTAGGGCCACTTACATGTAACACAGTCCTGGTCCAGCTGCTTCTTCATGCCAGTGGCAGAGCTGTGACCAACAAAGCTGTGCTGTACCTCTTCTCCCTGAAAATCATCTGTGCCACCAGCTTCCATACTGCTTCCTAGCCTTTCATTGAGGGCCTACACTGTACAAGGGAACAGGCCTAAAACTCATTTTGACTTTGGAACGTGGTATGTGGGCTCTCTCACTCCAAGGAGCAATAAAACCAGTTCTGGAGATTGTAGTGGTCCCTCTGTTTCTAGTCCCCCTGTGTGCATGCAGAGGTCCACGTAAAGCCAGACACCACCACATATTTTCAAGAGGACATGCAAACAGCAGCCTTACAACAACCTCCTGGATGCATGTCCACAAGACAAATCTAAGAAGGGTAGAGGCTGTGTGCAGCAAGAAAGTCCAAGGTACTGTGACTGGCATTTTAGCAGGACACAGACCTGCTGCAAGATTCAGATCTAAAAAAGCAATGTAATAAGTCACTTTGACCTATCCTTGCCTTGAGAGTTAGTAGATCTGACAGACCTTATAGTAACGATGCTGCAATAGCTCTACAGCACATTTGTTGTCTCATCCCATGGACAGCTCCCTCTAACATGATCCATCCCTTATTTTTACATGCACCAAAATACACCAAATTCCTTCCCTCCCCCTCAGAAATCCAGAGCTGGCCTAGCTCACTGCCTCCCTGTTGGACAGCTCAGTCCTGCTGAGCTCATCCCCATCAGCGCTGAGGAGAGATGAAACCAGATCCTGGAGTTCTCTGGCTGGAAGCTGGTCTCCTTCCAAGTCCCCAAGAAATCCTTTGCAGTCACAGAGACGTCACCACTGAGGTGGGCTCTACCTCAGCCCAAGAAGGGCTGTCTCTGGTTGTTATTAGCTGTACTGGGGATTTGAAGGACAAGGAGGCATCAAGCCAGAGTCTACTACAAAATGCAGCAATCCTACGTTTGTAGAACATGCATCTGGGCTTCATTAGTTCTTAAATGGTCCAATGTGGGTAGAGGAATCAGTTGTGGAGGGGAGGGGAGCGAATGCACTGCGTACTGAATGGGGCAGTCACAAGACATTCGGGCTTTTTTATTTTGAAGATGTTTCTCATCAGGAAGCATTTTATCCAGCATGCGCACATCATAGCATCAGCAGGGCCACGCGTAGGCCTACACACATTTGTGGGACAGATGTCCTCCAGCAAGAGCTTGGCCTTGAAATTTCTCATGGTGGCCATTCCAAATATTACGATGAGAGTTGACATGCCAAGGAAGGACACCATGAACACAGCCATGAAGTAACACCCAGACCATCTCACCAAAAGAAGGCAACTGAGTTCAGCGTGCCAGCACCCTTCCAAAGCAGATCTTAGAGCACAAGCAGACTAAAGAAATGGGACGTAAACATTCACTAACTTGTTCCAGGCATCCCCATCTTCTCTCACAGCCCTAAATTGTCATTAGCAAGTGAACAAAAGAGTGCTTGACCAGACATGCTGCCTATGCTTCCTCCAGGAGGAAAGCTTCTCCTGCCTTGAAGACATGCGGATGGCAGATTGAGCAAGAACTTAAGCTGATGAGGATCAGAGTCCATCTGTGAGCGTGGCTATGAGAGTACATCAAAGAGTGATTCAGAACATATGAATATCTAGCTAGGTGGGTCGCTGAGCACACAGCTGAGTGTGTTTGTGTGGGCTGCAAAGCACATGGCAGAACAGGGTGCAGGCAGCCAGTGGATAAACAAGTGTGTCAGAAGTGAAAGGACACAGTAGGGAACTAGTTCAGAAGAATGAGTCAAGAGCTGAACCAAGTTCTGCCTTCCATTAAACCCAGGATGTGCTATGGCTTCACTGTGGCACAACAGTATAAAGATAGTGGAGGGGAAAAAGGGCCTCCATCCCATATCTCCTGGGAGACATCTGATGGAGACACTTGCACTGATTTGGTGTTCTGAAACAGGGCAGACCTTCTGTTGACCTGACCTCTGAATGAGCAGAATGGGAGCTACGGGAAATGACACTGTAAACAGGAAGACTTGAGATAAATAAGAGACGGTGGGGAAAGAGATCCACTTAAAGCAGCAGTTGTATTTTAACTCTGGTTCCTCTCTCGTGCTCTGCTAGAAATAAAGGCCCCCACCCTTCCCTGCTTGCCTGCCAAGACTGCACACGCTTACAAACTTACAACTCTTTCCTAACTGATGCACAACTCTCAGCATGCTGCTGTTAATCTCACTGCTGAAGCAGGAAAATGGGGAGAACTTGCATCTACATGCCCCAGCAACCTGAAGATGGGTTTGTCTTAGGTGAGCTAAAGACACTAGATGCAACATCAAGATGCATAGTGTCTCAATCCCAAATGGAGATTTATTGGACAAGATGCTGCACAAACACACAATGTAAGACAGGGCCTCACCATAAATATTTGGGGCATTGAGGGACAAGGAAGCACATGAGGGAAAGGTGACCAGCTTTAAGAGATGTAGTACAGAGGAACAGAGAACTAGAGGGAACAAGCCCTCTCTTGGCTCCACCCAGGGGAGGGTGGCTGTAGGAACCAGACCATGGATTGGAATTGTCCATCTTCTACAGACTCAGATCTACATGGTGAAATTGGTACAACAGCTTTCATTTTAAGCCATTTTAAAACACAGCTAATCTACATTCAGATCCACTCTTTTGTGCTCCTGTTCCCAAACACACACTGTATCTATTCCGATGCTCTAATAACCAGTAAAATGAAAAATGAAGGGGAGAGGGATTCTTTCAGTCATTATTTTTGTTGCATTCTCATCCTAGGCAGAGAACATCTGTTGAGATTTTAGCCCTGCAATTTCTGATCACACCTTTTGGCAAATGACATCACTCAACTCTTCCCTGATCCCTTCCACTGGGGGAAAGCAGTAGAAGGCTGTGCCCCACATTCCCAAACCAAAACACAGACCCATCACAGTACAGTTCCAATGTAGAAGAAGGGATCAAGCTCATTTACCTGGAAAAAGCATACACACCAAAAAGCCCTACCCAATCTCATTACAGCAAACCAGTTAAATAGGCTAGCTAAACAAAATACAATTAGGTTTCCTTTGGCCAGCCTGGGACATATGGTATTCGTCAGCCAGTCATGTTCCTCTCTTGATTCTGGCAGAAGATAGGTAACTTGTTCCAAGCAGTAAGAAAGCTCCTGGAAAGTCAGCATGCTGAGCAAACTTTTGGAGGGGACCTAGCCGGGGAAATAATAGCTCACACAGACACAGATTTGACAGCACTTCTTCCACATTGTTCAGCTACGCTCCAGGTTACAATGCCTCTAGCTTCAGTACATTCCTGATTTGCATAGCTCCCCCTGATATTGCATCTGTGAGTCCTCGTTTGCACACACACAGCTCCAAGTGCTCCTACCAAGCAGGCACGGAAAGGTGGGTAAGGAAGAAAGGCTTGTGTAGATTTGTGCTCATAAAGAAATCCTGAAAAATCAAGTTGCATCAGTGACCGGTACACCAAGCCCTTTATATTACCTTTTGACACAGACTGAAAAGGGCTGCTGCCACCCCAGAGAGGACCAGTGGGCAGTTTCCAGCAAGTAAACAGCAATAAATGTCACTGTGCTGACTGCTGTAGAACAGAATAGCCTCTGAATTTGGTTATCTACCAGGAAACTGCATGAGAAGTCTGGCTCAGCACTAGGAATATTTTGCTCTATTGCAGTTCTGCAGTTTACAAATAAGTTAGGAAAGAGCTGATTCACATAGAAATGATTTAACAGGGGGAACTGTAGACCTTGCTGTGATAGAGAAATGCCTGTGAAACATCTGCCCCAGCAAAATCAGCTATGTGCATGGAAGAGGGAAGCTTATAAAAGGCTATTGGGGTTTACCCCAGTAACAACAGAGGCTCTGACTGAAAAGGAGTGCTTCCCAGCACACGCTGCAGGCCGGAATAAGAGTTTCAGCTGCTTGACCCTACGTGGTTCAGCTTTGTCACTGTCCTGCTCTGACATCTCCTGCAAAGGTTTGCAGAGCTTATAGCAGAGCAGGCAACACACAGCTCTCAGGCACTTTCCTGCCACATAATTATTCTTTAGAACATCTTGACCTCCCCCCATCCTCCTTGCAATTCTATAACCTTTGTAGCAGGAGGTATTTTCCTTCTTCCATTCGTAGTGTTTTGGCATCCAAGACCTGGCACTGGAAATAGGCTTCTGTGTGTCCTCACAGCATCCACCATAGAATCGCCTATCAGGTTTACCAGCATTAAGTGCACTGGGAAGGCATTTCCCACTCTTTTTGCTTGCAGCTATGAATCAGCAGAACTTGCTGCAATCACCAGCAATGTGCTGGAGCTGAGGACTAAAGGGCTTGCAAAAGATCTTTGTTTTTGTTCTTTGACTGCTTATCCCCATCATATTTAAACATTCAGCTGCAAGGCACAGATATGGCATATCTCTGGGGCTACTTATACTCACTCATCTCTTTCACAAGCTGGCCTATCAGATGAGTTACTCCTGCTCTAACTCAAGATTAATAGATGGTATTCTCCTCTGAGGTTAATGGGTGTAGCACGCTGCTCACAATCACTTTTGGCTTGCATTGCACTGACACAGCCAGCCAAGCTGCCTGTACTTTGCAGGGAGGAACCAGCCGAGTTGTACTTCCAGGAACTGGAGAATCCACTGCAGCTTTAGCCTTCGAGAGCATCATCCATCAGCTACCCTGGAGCTCCACAGCATGAGGCAGCAGCACATCACCATCCCTTCCTCACTACGCACAGCTGAGTGCAGCTCGCTTTTGTTCTAACCCACATCACAAAGACTTTGGTGGGCCCTGGCCATTGAGGGCCATTCATCTCTTTTTGCTCTCAACTCTTGCATGGCAGTACCCTCTCCTGGGCTTTCCTCATCCATCATTGCTGGCAATTTCATCCCTGTCTCTTGCTGGGCACTTCCGCCCCATGCCTTTGAATTGGCGTTTTTCTCCTCCCTCAAAGGAGCTTGTAACATTTACTGCATGGCATTGGAATCTCTGGACTGAACTGAGTCATGGTTCAGCAAAATTAGTCTGGTTATATCTTCCTCACAGTAGGAAACTGGACATATTGCAGCTGCCTTTCTGTTTTCCTGTTTAAACACTTGCATCTTCCTGTGATGCTGCCCTCAGTGGCAGAGCAGTGGGTGTGCATGGCTTCCAACACAGCCAATAACGTGGCTGCTGCCAAAGGTTGCATGCAAGGATGCTCAGAGCAAGAAGGGACTTCACAGAGTTTGCAGTCATTAAGCAGAGTTACAGCAGGCTCATAGTATCTCTCATTAACACCAATTTACTACTGCCCTTCTGGGAGGCAAGAATGACACTTCCACCAGCTTCCACAACAAATGCAAACCCCGTGTATTGTCCCTACATGCCCTGATCCCATCTACATGACTCAGACGGAGCCCCAGAAGACCAGAGCACCCTTTGGAGGGCTGCATTTAGCACACTGGGACTCCCTGTATTATTTAGGTCACTTCACACATCGGAAAGTATCATGCGATATTTTAAAGGTCTTCAAAACCGTGCAACAAATCAACAACAAAACCACACATACAGGAATCTCAAAGGGCACCGTTATATTGCCTAAGCCTGCGTCAGCTGTTTTCAACCTGCTGTGCATCTGGGATTCCTCTCCTATCCCGTCACTTCATTGAAGCCACACAACTTTACGCGAAAGAGCCCAGTGCCAAACATTCAGGACTGTGCCCATTGGCACAGCCCAGAAGGGCATGCTACACAAGCTGCTCTTTCATTGGGATCTGCATCTCTGCAGCGAGTGAGGTTTGCTTCCAAAGACGAGCATGTGCAAACACATGCCACACTTGTTTGTTTTCCCACAGGCATTACTCAGTCATATCTGCTACGGGAAAAGCATTTATATTCTGTGAAAACACCTAAGCACAAACATATTTATGTACACAAGTAGAAGAATTTCAGAGCTTGCATTAGCCACTTGTAAATGACTGTACCCACCTCGCTTTAAAAACCAGCCCAGCATGCAAGTCAATGTAAGCATAATAAAAAATAATAGGAAACAGACAGGCAATAGAATTAAAAGCAGCAGCCAGCTGGGATCTTCTAACCAGTGACATCAAGGGATTGCTGAGGTAATACACTGATGGGTTTTAAATTAACTGTAACCACTCAGGAAAAAGATCTAGGCGTCACTGCGGACAGCTCAATGAAAACATCTGCTCTATGCACAGAGGCCATCAAAAAAAAAGAACCAAAGAATGCTAGGTTAAATAAGATAAAAAACAATACCAACAATGTTATAAATGCCACCACATAAATCAATGACATTCACACTTTGAGAAGTGAGTTGAAGTCTGCTTGTCCTGTTTCAGAGCAGGGATAGCACAAATGAGTCCAGAGAAGAATGCCAGAAGTTGTCAGAAGCACAGAATAGTTCTCAAGGTCATGAGGATCAAAAATTAAGGGCTAGTTGCTTCAAAATAGGTTATAGTAGAAGTGCACAAACTAACAAGCAATGCAGTACAGGTTTTCTCATTTGCTCTTATACTAAAAAAATAGTAGCCACCCAAATACTCCCCAAACTATGATTTAAACAGGAAAAACAGCTCAGCAGAGCTTTGCAGGTTGCCCAGTTAACACATGGATCTCAATGCTATAAGATGCCAGGATGAGACTGGCTGTTACTCCAAGTGCAATCTGCCATCCCTCACTGTGCTGCTCTGCCATGAGAACCAACAAAGCATGTATGATACATACATGCCTGCTGGCTCATGTGCCTCAGCAGTCATTGAGCTCCTTCTGGGGCTAGGAGATGTTGGGCAACCAATGGAAACGAAGAAAACCAAGGGGGAACCTGAGACAGTAAGACTGCAGGGAGAGGTTAAAGGATTTCTTAAATGTGCTCGGAAGAACATGAGAGATAAAATGCTCATAACAAATGGTGAAAACGCAGAGGGGCATCATATGCCATTTCCTCACACAAACCCCACACAAAAGAAGGGAAATCACGATGCTGCCACGCTGCATCAGAGCACATACCCCAGTCCAGTGGGCACTTGTGACTCAGAAAACATCTCTTAGGGCAAAGGCTGCAGATCAGCGTGTTCAATTTGGGCAGTTACATTACCATAGTGGCAGCAAACCCCTTCAGATGAGTTTGTGGTTGCTTTAAGTTGACCCCAATGACAAGAATAAGCATGTAGGCAAGAATGGCATAAGCACCTTCACGACCATTGAAACTGAGTAATTTTTCCTTAGCATTTAGGGATTTTCCCTAGGTTTTCCCCAACCACAGTAAAGAGCGGTTCCTGCGATTCTGTGAATGCATGGGAAGCATTAAGGCATGACAGCACACAGCCTCAACCATCCTGCCCACACATCTTATAGAGCACAACAGCATCAGCTCTTCGGTCCTATCACGGGGCTGGCAGTGGCCTTTTTGCTTCGCTGGTACTGTAGCTGTCCACACAGATCTCAACTGGAAACACATCACAATATGCAGACACATGGCTTTCCTCCATCTACTCAAGCAGTATGGAGGGTCACATCAGAAATAAGACAGAAGGAACAACAAGGAAAGATCCCCAACCTGCCCATCACACAAGCCATTCTTCTCCACTCCTCCAAGCCCTCATTCCACCTGCCCTTCTTCCCCAGCCCTTCTGCCAGCAGGGAACCCCACCACCAACACACCACGCACAACGTCATAAAGCCACAGAGTGCAGAGTTAAGGCTTTTCTGTGCAGCCAGCATTTCAAAAGGCACAGTACATGCTGTATGCTCAGTGCCGTCAGACTCCGAGCCTGAATTCTCCAGTGTTTTAGGAAAAAGGTAGGGCGAGGGAGAAGTGTGAGAGGGGGGGAAAACAGACCAAGCTTTGTGGAATTAAGAGTGTATGTATGACTGTATAAAAGAACTTTTTTTTTTTTTCTGACCTCAAAAAGACAATATTATTTTATTATTTCACACAGACCTATTTCCAAGAGTGGCCAAGCTATTTCTACATGAACTGGTGCCTGGTTGAGGCAGAGGCTGTGAAGGGGAAACCCTCTCTCCAAGTACGACATGGAAATTCCTTGACCTCAGCTGCACAGACGATCAACATGCGTGTGACGGGCCAAGAAAAAAAAAAAAAAAAGGCAAAAATACCTAAGTGGCAACACAGATGAGGGCAGGTGTGCAAGGCAGAAGGCACAGCCTGCTTTTTCCAGGCAAAAGGCCTGATTTAAAAAAAGAGACATGCAGCAGTGGGCAGAAGAGAAAAGCAAGGCAAAAGCAAAGGTAATGAGACATCAGTCAGAAAAAAAGCAAAGCCTTAAAAAGGCAGGCAAATAGGTTCTGATTCATACTCTATGGTCTGAAGGTAAAAAGGCAGGGTGACCGGGCAGGGCAGTCTGAAAAAAAATATTTGTTTTAGGCCACCCTATCACTTGGTGCATTTCATGGAAAAGGTTGGGTGTTCAGACAAATGCAAACAGGCTCATCATTAGTCTAGACCAGGTAAGAATCAAGCAGCAACTACCCACAGACCTGTAGACTACACGGAAGCTGTGTTCATTTCCATGGGAGGCCACTGGGGAAACTGCCACTCCTGCCCAGCACTGAGGACATGCCAACTTGCCATCTCTTTTAACAGTCCCCAAAGAAACCACTGCAGCAGGAAGAGTTGCACAGCATCAGCTTCATGTGTTGAGACTTCATTTTATTTTTGGAGGACGGGATAGCTATAGCTAACGCAGCTGAGATCAGGGCTGAAACCCTGTGTTAAGCAAACCATGTAATTTCTCCCTGTGGCAGCAGCAGACTGGCTCACAGCCCCCTCCCTCATTCTGTAACAGGACAAGACGTGCCATGCAATCAGGCCTTTTGTTACATACGTGGGCCCATGATGCTTCCACAACGCACAGATCATTCTCTCCCTGGGATAGATGTCAGTCAGCCAGGATCTCCCACAGCCAGAATCATTTGTCTTTCTTGTGGCCCATTCCCAACTTAACAGCAGGAAAGAGGATTGCAAGGGCTGGACCACAGACCTTCTTAAACTCCAAGCAACCCACACAGAGCAGAATGGCCAACTCAAAAAACCACAGTGGTGCTTGTAGGTCACTTTAGGTGCACACACTGGGACAGGGATGCTAGCTTCTTATGTTCTGCCACAGCTGCAAGGCACAACTACAAACCTTACTACAATTGTGTGCACATGTAGGAGAAGTGACCATATTCCATACGTTTCCTTCATTTTCAGTGTCCCAAGAAACCCCACTTAAACATTCAGTCTTTACAGGAGTGACATGCGCTGCACAGAATAAGTTTGCTGGTGGTTTGATACTGCACATTATAAATCAAAGTAACCGAGTCTGATGCAAACTAGATCTGTGCTCTAAGACAATAGAGCCTAACCCCAGCCCACCTTCAATCAGTAAAAGAATCATTAAAGTTAAGATCACCTACTCCAACATCAAACCCATTCCCACCACACATACTAAACTATGTCCCTAAGTACATTACCTCCATGTTTCTTGAACACCTCCAGGAACTGTGACTTCACCACCCTGGGCAACCTGTTCCAATGCCCAACCACTCTTTCTGAGAATAATTTTTTCTTAGTATCCAACTTGAATCTCCTCATATGAATTTAAGGCCATTCCCTCTCATCCTATCACTATTATGTGGAAGAAGAGCCCAACCTCACCTCACCACAGTCTCCTGACAAGTCATTGTAGTGAGTGATAAGGTCTCCTCAGAGCCTTCTCTTCTCCAGACTGAACTCCCAGTTCTCTTAGTTGCCATCAGACTTGTGCTCTGGACCCTTCATAGTTTCATTGTCCTTCTCGTAATGAGGTGCCCAGAACTGAACACAGTACACAAGGCAACAGTCTTCATCAAGCCAAGTACATAGGGGTGATCACCTTCCTGCTCCTGCTTACTGCTTTGTTTCTGATACATGCTAGAGCTCCATTGGACTTCTTGGCCACCTGGGCATACTGTTGGTTCAGCTGGTTGTCAGTTAATACCACCAGTTCTCAGAAGCCCCATCAGACCACTCTCTGCTGCTCATTAGCTACAGTTTTAAAACCTCCTTGATTTCTCCAGGGAGAGAGAAGCCCTTGAAAACCACAGTTGGAATATATGGCCTGTCTTACTAGGCATCTAGATGCTCATGGCTATCAACCCAGCCTCTCCTCTTCCCTCTAGGTCACCTCCTAATGTTAAACTTTTCAAGGTCCTCCAGCACGCCTAGTCTAGGACAGAAATGTATTTATTAGGGCAAAATGAGCAGTGTATATGAATCAGAAAGTGAGTCCAGTCTTCTCAGCTAGGGCTGGGCAAGCTTGTTTTGCCTAATTTAGAGGCCATTCAAACATTGTGGGTTTGAACACTACTGCATTAGTGTTTCACTTAGGAAAAACTGTGAAGAAAAAAAAAAGAGGTGAAGAGAAGGAAAAAAAAAATCTAATGGAAACACAAATAGGGTATAACGTATATGGGGCACCCACTTGTGCCAGCACAGAGCTTCTAAGCCCTAACACATCACACAGACCTCCCTTCAGATAGAAATTCCTTTAGAATACTTAAAAAAAACCCTTAGTCACCACAGAGGAACAAGCCAGTAGAGATGGGTACACAAGCCAGTGACACCTGGTCCCCTGCACTGACCTGTCTCCATTCCTGCCTGATCAAAAAGCATAGTCACATAATTCAAGAACAGAGAGCTCATTTGCAAGGCTGCAAGCTCCTCAGACCACCTCTGGTGAAGCGCAACAGTCCTCTGCATTGACCAGACATGTTGCAAGTTCTCCATAAACCCCACCTTTAGCTCATTAGCTTCATCTATCCCCAGCTGCATTTGGCTGCATGTAGGACTCCCACCAGCCCAGCTTTCTTGGCAATAATAATTATTATTTTATTTTACACCATTGCTCTTTTGTGGCAGTAATTTACACTTGCATGGCAACTAATTAAGTGGGGGCCCCTTCAATAAACAAGATGACACCGTATCAGTAGCAAGGTAAGAATAAAACCTCTTGGTTCAAAACCTAGCCTTAACTGACGACAGCTGACTTTTCCCCAGCCACACCTCAAAAGCGAGGGTAGGAAAAGATGCAAGACATGCTTAGAACAAGCAGTGAAAACAAGTAGAGAACTTGTAGACAAAGAGAGAAAAAGCAGGCAATAGAGAAGGAACATAAGGCACTGCCAGAAAGAGGCTGTATTCATTCACCTGGTCACATTAAGCCAGCTTCTCTGTCACAGTGGATTCAAAGTAGCTCACACTGGAAGGGACCTTAACGATTATACAGTTCCAAACTCCTGCTGTAGGCAGGGATACCTCCCACTAAACTAGGCTGCTAAAAGCCCCATCAAACCTGGCCTCGAACGCCTCTAGGCATGGAGAACCCACAGCAATCTGTTCCAGTGCCTCACCACCTTCGTGAGGAAGAATTTCTTCCAAACATCTAATCTCAATCTATCTATCTCCTCATAGTTTGAAGCCATTGCCCCCTACCCTAAAAAGACTCCCTGCCACAGTCCTTTGCCAGCATTCCTGTAGGCTCTCCTTAGGTAGTGGAAGGCCACAGTGAGGTCTCCCTGGAGCCTTTTCTTCTCCAGGCTGAACAACCCCAACTCTCTCTGCTGTCTCCAGAAGAGAGGTGTTCTCGCCCTCTGTGTGTCCTTGCGGCCTCCTCTAGGCTTCCTACAACACAGCTCCACTTCAAAAGCCAAGAAAGTGGCAAAAAAAACAAAACAGGTGGAAGCCAGATCCCAAAGGAGATTTTTTTCACCTTGTACTAGACATTGCTTCAGGTAGAAAAATCAAGACAAGAATTAAAGAAGCACATGACTGGCGATAGATTCTACTTACCTGCCTGCAAGCCAAGTCCATGGGCAAAGCACAATCTTAAGCAACTACTAGTAGCAAATTCTGGCCCTCATAGTAAGATCTATCAGCCCAAGAAAGACCTAATTCTGAAGAAAAGAAAACAACAACAACAACAACAAAAAAAACCATCAGCCCTTCTCCCCGGGCTTTTTAAATCCCCAGCACCTGGGTGCATTCACACCATGCTCCCATTTCCACCTGCGTACACCCTCCTCATCTCTAAGGAGCTTCAGCTGGGGCAGATGGGTTGTGTTCCTACCCCCAAACCACCATCTTGTTATATATTACATCATCCTTTTGTCTTGATCCTCTGGATGCTTTCAAAGCTGTAAGTTTGCCACGCAATGTCAGTGGGGCTGCCCCAGCCCTGGCTCTGCCTGCAGAGCTGAGGAAGTTGTCATAAGCCCTGTATGGCGATGATCCCATGCAAGAGGAATCCCTTTTCTTCTCCATAGTATCTCTGACCACCCCCCCACACCTAATCTATGTTTTTTTTTCCGGCCCCGTATATGCTTTCCAGCTCGTTTCCTCTTGCGGTTCTCATTTCCCGCTCCTAGGAGGTGAGCTCATGCGTTTCTCAATTACCAGCCAAAGAAAGGGAGAGGGAGAAAGCAATCTTATGGAAACAGATGAAGTCATGCCTATATAATGCCGTATTACGGCTCATGCATGTGGAGCCATGATACAGACATTGCTGCCCCCAGCCCTGCCAGGGACACCAGGCTTCCCAATCCTGCTCTCAGCCTTCGACTCAATCCCTTCCCTCTTCACACCAATGACATACAGGGACAGCGAAGCACTTTCACCTCTCATCCCCCTCTGTACCCGTTTGGATCCCCCACGCTTCTGTCCGCTCCCAGCCATCCCCTCGGGTCCTTGAGTCATTCACAGCATGCCACTGAGTGAGTCAGGGGTGAGCCCACAGACCGTGTGCGAGGCTCCGGCACCACGCGCTCTGCCTACGGCTCTGTGAACGCCGGCGAAGTTACACAAGGGAAATCTAAAGGTAATTAAAAGCATAATGTAAGGGGTTGTTTAGAAAAGGTGGTGGGGAGGAGAGAATAAAATTAAAATAAATAAAGGAGTGTTTTAACGAGTGCAGCAGTGAAAGCGGGATTAGAGGGGCCTGAATGGCATCTCTATTTCCCGTATGGAAAGGAGTGCTGCCCGGTGCAACCAGAGCTGACAAAAAAAATTAGCTGAGCCTCAGGCTCAGAGAAACATTTGGCAAGAAAGGAAAGAAGGTAATTGCTGCAAATGGAGACTAATTCAGGAAGCAGCCAGCCCTACACAGGGCTGGTTCTTTTGCAGCTAGAGTGCTGTGGATGCTTTGTGAAGTCTGGGCTGAAAAAAAACATACTGAAATCTTGAAGGAAAAAAAAAAAAAAGACAGAAAATCAACAGATCTCTCCTTCCCATGACTCACACATGTTCAGCATTTCTTTTCTCTTCTTCTCACTCCCAAAGGATGCCAGGGGTCCTAACCAGCCTTGCCTTCTCTGGTCTGTCTGATGGCACGGAGGGAGGTAGGCAGCAGCTCCCAGAGGGGGGGCACGTCCCTCTCTCCCCATTCCCCAGGAGAGGAGTTGGCTGGAAGGTGAGGCACGGGGCACGGAGGATGTGTTTACTCTCATAACACCCCTGCGAGGTGGGGAAGTCATAGCCTCATCTGACAGATGAGGAACAGAGGCAAAGCGAGATTAAAGGATTAGCCCAAGGTCACGCAGGAAAAGTTTGTAGCAGAAGTGGAAATTAAACCCAGGTCTCTTGGTCCAAAATCAGTGCCTTAAGCACAAGACCAGACTTTCCTAGAGCTGGTCAACCTTTTATATTTGATAGTTTGTTTTATTTTCAAACAGAAAAACAGTTTATTTTCTAAATACACATTTTCATAGAAAAGGGAGATGGAGGAGCTCATTTCCTGGAGGGAGGAGATGCTTAAGATCTTATTTATTTCTTTTTAACTTAACTTCTTTCAGGTTTTAGTGTTTCTGATGGGGGAAAAAAAAATCCTGCAGAAATTTCAAAGCACAGGAACGTTTCTTTTCATTCATAATTCATCATGGGAAATACTTTTCACTTGCCAACCAGTTCTACCCTGCCTCTCTTTGCCTTACAAAGGCATTTTTATTATTAATACTTTTTAGTAGTCTCTACTAGCTTAGAGAGCCTTCACCTTCTAAATGGAGGCCTTTGTTGGATGATAGTACCATCACTGAAAAAAAAACAGATAAATACAGCCAACAGCTCCCTGCCTTGACCTATTGAAGCTGCAGGATCAAACTCAAGTTAGACCTCAGCTGCTGTAGATTCTGCTTCTCCAGCCCTTGCCCAGCTGACTCCTGTCTACTGCTGGCTGTGGCACTGCCTCTTTTATTCCATGCACTGTGCTACCACATCCCATCCTTGCTAAAACAATCTCCCTTTTGGGTCTGGAAGCCCCTTTGTCATTCTCCCTTGTGTACACGGCCAGTTGTGGCCCATGGAAGTGCAACCTCACATGTTACCACCAAGAGGCAGAGAGCAGAAACAGGCAGGGAGTGCAGGCTTCTTTAACGCAGAGCCTCTCTCCAGTTAGACATGTGAATTCAGCCCTCACTGAGGCCCCTAGGAATTTACCATCACTATCCAAAAATGGGAGGTTTTCGCCCCAAGACACGTAGCAGAGTAAGTCATACGAAGTAAATGTGATCAGAGGTTGGCATATTTAAAGGTGACTTAAGGATCCAGACACCCGATTCTCATGAAAATAAATGGGAAGCAGTAGGCAGAAAAGGGCTGGCTTATATTCATGCCAACCAAATGGTTAAAATTAGCCACGATCAGTAAAGAATTATGAAGAAAATGTGGAACACTTACATAAAAGCTGAGTTTTGCTCAAAAACAAAGATCCCTTTTCCTGTAATTGTGTTTAATGATCTTTGAAGAACAAGAGGACAATCCACAAGGATGACTACCACCATCACACATGTTCCTGTGACAATGTGGGAATTAGACTGAAACAAAGACTAATACTCTATCCTTACAAGGCAGTTTCACTCCCAGCTTGCTCCTCCCTTTACTTGAAGACTTACACAAGCAAAAATACTTCTTGTATCAACAGAGTTGAAATACACTGGCTGCTCCAAAAGTAATGCCTCCTATTTTTTTTTTTTTTTTACATTCGCCAGTGATTTCAGAGACAGATGTTGGTGATATGACAGTAAAGGCTGAACCTTCCCACCAGTATTCCATTATGTTCTGTGGCTGTATCACAGATGGCAGCAGAGGGGCAGTCTGACAAAACGATGCCTGACATGGAAGTGTGGATGAAGTAAAAGTATGGAATTCAGTTCTTCTATGCAGTAAAAATGGCACTCACTGACATTCATCAACACTCGTACAAAGACCAGTCAGTGGGTGGTGCACTCCAGCAGTGGCAACAACAACAGCGGGGCTTCCACTGGTGCAGATTTTTGCCAGCACGGCATGCAAGCTTTTGCTCATTACTGGCAAAAATGCATTGCTAATGGTGGTAACTTTATTAAAGAACAGTGTTTCATAGCTGAAAATTTGCTCTATCAAATAGTGTCATTGTGCCATGGAAATAAATAGGAGGCATTACTTTCAGAACAAACTATGTATTCCACCAGCCGGAAAGAAAACATGTTATATATGTCCAGCTTATTCTGTGTCCTGCACAATGGTTTCAGTCTCTTCTTCAGCTCCTGGCACAGCTGAAGGTACAGCCCACAATAGATGCCACCACTTTCCCCTGGGCTGAGGAAGGCTGACATCCAAACAGAGCTCTTTGGCTCTAATTGACCTTCAGGCATGAAAGCCTGCATTCTGAGTTCCAACAAACGCCAGAGGTCCAGATAGACAAGATAGTGTTAATGTACCATTCTTTACCATATTTTGGAGGTCAGGTATGGATCTAAGACAGATATACTTCAAGGGAAAGTTCTCAAGCCTTGAGGTGGTGTTACAAAGGATGAATGTAGTTTTCACTTCTTTGTTCCAACTTCTGGGTAAGATGAAGTGAATTCCTGGAATCTGAAGGGTTTAGACACTAGAGTTGTAGACTTGGAAAAATACTACTTCTGGCTATGATGATTTATTTATATTTGCAATTAAAGACAAAAAGGCTCTTCAGAGAAGGAGGATGAATTGGAAACAAGGCCAGACCTAGAAACCTAAGACTATGGGGATTCCCAGAGCAAAATGAATCAAGGGACTGAGTTGTTTTCTATTTATTTTTTTCCAACACTGTTATCTCTTTATTGGCTTATCTGGCCCAGGACTTTGCAGCAAGTACACTTCTGAGCCCTCCCCACAGGCTTTGGAGCTGGGCCAAAAACAGAAGTGAGTCTGAGGATGGATGGATCTCAAGCTCCTGAGAATGGCTTGAGAGACTGCAGGCCGAGAAAGGGTGTTCCATACCTTACAGCTGGAGCCGCTCTCCTCTTGGACACCGCGCAGGTAGTGATAGTTGTGGGACGTGGCTGTGGATGGAATGGTCAGGGCCAGAAATCACCAACTGGCTTGGAGAGCAAGAAAGTGTGAGAAGGCAAGAAGAAAGCCAAGAAAGGCAAGAAAGAAGAAGTCCTTAAATCAACAAAGAGAAGTAGACTGCATATGGTAGGATTCCCTCTATACAAGACTTTGATTTACAGTCTGCCAGGCTATATATTCTTCCTGCTCCTAAAAGAGTTAGGTGCGCTGCAAACTCCCAGACAACCTTTTGAGCTGGAACTCTCTAGATGTCTCTTCATCTCTTTTAGATCCAGTTTCTGGCCCCATATATATTCCTCGTTAAATGAAAGATCTGACTCCAGTTAACTCACTTTGGATAACATGGGATGTGGGCACTGCGGGCTAATTCAGATGGCAAGACAATGTAAGGGAGGTGCTGCCCCAGTGGTTAGCAGACCTTTTTTTTGCAAACCAACAGCTCGAGGCTGCACAGGACTTCTGAACACTACAGCCTCAAAAACATTCTCAGGAACAATTTTTTTCCTAGGAAAAGTTTCAGAAAAGCTATTACAGTTTTACTAAAAGAGACATCAAAGTCACCTCTGTTTTTCTGTCCCTCTCTCTGGGCACTCAAACCTCACCTTCCTTCTCTGGACTTCTGTGAGAATCCTAGGCAGCCTACTGGTTCATTAACACGTCTCAGTGCATTCAGCTAGAAGAATGCTGCAGGTTCTCTGCTCAACCTGCATTCCCCATGTTTACTTACTACATTCCAGCCTGGAAGAAGCCACTACTCTCTGTTTATATACACTTCTTCCAATCCAGGTTTTTCAATCCTTTATTATTGCCTGTCTTCCACATAGTAACAGGGAGCTGCACTGCACCATCTCCATGCTGTTTATGCAGGTGATCTCCTCCACCAGCAGCTGGAGCTCAGCAGCTGCTCGCAAACATAGCATCAACACCAACTCTGATTCAGCACTGCCTTGCACAGAAACCAACCTGGGCTCCTCAGTTGTGCTGAGCTGAGCACAGGTGATCTACAGCCTTTTTGGAACATGGAAAAGACAGCAGCAGTGCCTCTCTTTGGTACTACAGACTTTGCACAGCTTCCTGTTGCCAGGCAGGACAGCCAAGGGCTACCAAAAGCAACAGCACTAGGGTGTTTCTCACACACCAAAACCTTTCAGAAAGGGGTGAGGTAAAGGGCTGCTTGTCAACTTTCTTCTCCAGGCTTCTGTGGAGTGAGCAGTACTCACTTGTGCCCATGGTATATCCATGACACTTTAAAACCTAAGTGGCCACCTAGCAGCAGGTATCACAAGAAGCATGGCTAAAACTAGTTGTAGAGGGGTATTCAACCCAAAGTGAAGTCAGAAAAGCACCTGATGAACATTAGCTTACAAGATTTAGAGAACTGGCTGAAACTATGAGGAATTACCTGTGTCTCTGCTGAGCATGATACGCAGCAGAGAGAACAAAGCAAACTTCGTACCTAAAGTAAGCTTTTGGAATTGCATAAGGAGTAAAAGTCAGGTTAGCAATCATTCCCAGAAAAAAAAGGTCTACAACATAAATAATGAATAAATACCACAAACATTCGTAAGCACAGAAGATAACAAAGCAAAGACTTCAGCTAATGTGGATTTAATCAGAAACAAATTGCATCCAACCAAGCTAACTTCCCTCTGTGACAGCCTCGTGGATAGCAGAAAGGCCGCCAATGTTACGTGCCTTGACTTGTAAAGCTTCAGATGCATAACATCCTCATAAGACATCAAATAAATGGTCTCAAATAAACCTTTGCGTAGCAGATGCAAAATTGACTGGTAATATAACACTTGGACGCTAAACATCTATGGGTTACTGTCAGAATGGAGGGATTAACCCAGTGAAGTTGTACTGTGTTTGTTGTGAGTCCAGCTTTCTTCAAAGATTTCTCTAACAAACGTGGGCCATGAGATAGATCGCACGCTTGTAAAATATGCAGCTGCTATGAAGTTAGGAAGGACTGCCTGAAGGACTGCCTGAAGTTAGGGTTAAACTCTAATCTTGGCAAAGTAGGGAAATTGTTTGGAAAAAAAATTGGAGCCCATTCAGTAGAGATAAGCATAGACAAAAACTGACAACATCCCTCAGAAAAATATGGAGAGAGTTGAGATGGACTGCAAGCTGGAAATGAGTCAACTCTAGTTTGTTGCTACAACGAAAGGACACTGTCCTAGGCTGTACAAACATGAGATCAACCTGTAAACCACACGGAGAACCCTTCTGCACTGCTCAGAATACAAAGCCTTAGCTGGAGCATCTAGTCTCAGGACATTGAACTTTAGAAAGGATGTGGACTGACTTGAAATTGTCTATCTGAAAGTTACAGGAGGGATCAAAGAAAACTTGACCTGCAAGGAGACCTTTGGACAAACTGGGGTTGTTCATCATAAATTAGAAACTCATCAGGAGGCAGGACATAGCAAGAGGCTTTGGATTTGTGATGGGCTAACCTGCCTTCCTAATCATGGACTGGACAACCTCTGGCTGGGAAACAGCAAGTCATCAACATGAGCTTCAGGATGGTGGATTTCATGATGTGAGTGGGAATGTTGGGGCAATGCTCACAAAGTGGAGGAGCTAGTGCTACCCTTTGCCTCACGAAGCCCATGCAGAAACCCCAGTGGAAGGCAGACTCTACATCCTGCAAGAGCAGCGTGGCCACAGTGCGTGAGACCCTGATTGGAAACAGGCTGCTTCTCACATCTCAGCTCTGCTCCTGGCGAGTGCGAGACTTTCCTCATTCCTGGATGGTCTCCTCATCCCAGATGAGGGAGCTAATGTCTGGGGAAGACCTTCAGTACTCATTAAAAAAATGTTTCCATCCCCTCATTGGTCTCTTCTCTCTTCACCAAAGCGTACAGACAATTGTATATTTCAAAAGTACCCATCGACTGTCCCTGACTGGCTCTGACACCACTTCTCGGATGCTTGACTCAGCTCCCCTTGCCACCAATGGAAAAGGCTTCCACTGATGGAAAGCGCTCTGCTGGCTTCAGTGGTACCAGAACAGAACCTCAGACAAAGCCATGACAATGACGTGCGAAGCCCACAGCTTCCATAAAAGTGACTCATTGGATTTAGGAGTAGGGGGAGAAATACAAGCGGAAGAACATTACACCGGACTGAAATCACGCACAGCAAGACTAAACTGCATTGCTCTGGGTTTAAGAGCGACCTCCCCTCCCCAGACACCCTAAAAAGCAGTGGCTGCTCTCCTGAGGAAAGGATGAAACGCGGGTTTGGAGCATGCCATGCTCCCAGCTGGAGGGAGAGAAGCGTCTCCAAGCACAGAGCGAGGGGCGTCTCCACTGCTTGTAAAGCCTAGAGGAAGGTCCAGGCAGCGAGAACAACAAGCAGCAACTAAAACCCCGTGGAATATGAAAGGAAGAAATAAGTAAAAGCAGATGGAGTTGTGCCACAGAGGGCTCTTCCCTCGCATTCCCAGCATACCAAGAGCAGTCACCTCCCCTGCCCAGATCGGCTCTGTCCTCACTGAACTGGGCAACTCCGCTCTCAGCTCTGTCTGGCAGCCCCCGTCCACAGGGAATGCTAAATTTCACAGCACTGACACACACGTTGCAGTAGAACTCTTAACCACATCCCTCACCCCAAAGCACAGCCAATGGTGCTTGAAGACTCCGTGTGGACAACGCACAACACGGATACAAATATGAACAGGTCAAAAACCTTTGGAATTTCATGTTATGCCATGTTTTTTTCAGGCAGGTCTAAACCTCATCACACACATCCTGCCATCAATTTAAATATTACTTAATGTAGAATCTTACATGAATTCAGCTACACCAGGGCAAAGAACTATCTGAATAGGATGCATTTGGCCTGAGCTACTTCACGATTCACTCACAGAATTGTGCAATGATTTAACTGATTTAACAAAACATCCGCTTAACAAATGCATCTTTGTATATAAGCCAATCCTAACTAACGCCTGGTTTGGACTGGGAAGACATCTCTGTATGTTGCAAACCCTGGTGTGGTTCCACTATAAAGATGACATGGCAAGGCACAGATCACATCTGTCCTCTCACTGACATACTGGTGTTGCTTCATCATGATGAGGAGCTCTACTGCTTTAAAAGTAGAGGCCCAAATACAGTGGTGTGGATTTTTTTGCACCAGTTCTCAGAAAGCAGGGATCAGTGGTTACATTTGAACCAAGACAACCATGCAACAGTGGCACTGGATGATTTTGATTTCACTTGCTTTCTGGAAAATATTACATTCAAGCCAGGCCAATAAAGGCAATCCAGTACCCAAGGCATTTTTATCATTCATGAAAAATGCCAAATTGTCTTTCCAGTTAATTTACTAACATAAAAAACAGCATATTTTCATTACTGACTAATTACAAGAGGTCTTACTGGGTCTGTTCCTCAAGCCTTAAGCGGGAAACAAACAGAAATGTCTGGGGAACACCAACAAGGCCTTCACAGATTCAATATCTTCAGCCATCACACAGAAAGTCTTCAGCAGCATGACAAGCTTGGACTTATTTTGCTAGCGGTCTAGGCAGTCCATGAAGAAGCAAGTGTAATCCAATGTAATTTCATGCAAATCTATTACTAGCAAGACGCAGGCAAGCTGTGCAGTAATCTTTACAGCAGATGATTTACCCCAGAGATCATTTGCCAATGTAGAACTTTCCCACCATCGTGATTTGGTACCAAAAGCAAGAAAAGTACACAGTGCGAGCAAAGTGAAATAACAGAAATAATAGGAAGAAACTCTTTCTTAAGGCTTGCAGATTAACCCTGCTTCTTCTCCACCATACTAAATTCCTGTACATATTAATTTGGTTCTCTGCTGCAAACACTGAATGGGTGAGAAAAGGCAAAAGAACAGATCATATGCAGGACGATTCTTGTGATCATCACTCTGCTGATTCGTGCATTACTATTACATGGGTTGAGACGTAGAAATGAGATGAGCCAGCACTTTAATTTAGCTGATCCAGAGCTGATCAATCATTCTTTAAGAATGCCTGGATCAAGCTGCAGCACTACTGCATGTGAGGGCATTTGAGACACTGTTGCTTGTCCTGTGCTTTGCCATGGAATAAAACTTCTGGTGGAACTGAAGCATGTTGGGGTAGCTATTTTAACCCAAATATGAACAGCTACCTGGCTACCAAGCCAGCTGCAGCAGCAGTTTTACTGTCATCTAAGGCTACTGGTACACGTGCTTTTTACTTCCACAAAAATAAAAAAGACATGCCTGCATTAGTATCAATAAGAAGAATGCATATTTCAATCATAGGTGTCACAATAAGCTGGGTTTCTGTGAGAAAACAAGCAAAGCATGACCAGGCAAATGTAAAACGATCAAGGTGGTCCTCCAAAGCGTGGGGCCAGAACTCAGCAACTGCAGCCAAGAGACAGTAATTGCACCATAATGCACTGTCTGGATTGTTTTATTGAGATTAGGAAATAATATTCTGCTTAAAAATAAAGAGCAGGTCCACAAGGACACAATCACAGGTATGACATCACTGGTAACCCCCAGAATGTGTGCATTAGAGACAAGCTTCCCCATTTTTCATTTTGTCTGCCACTTCAGGCAATAATTCATCTCTTAACTCTGGCTGAAAACTCACAATTTTACGGGAACCACAAATCAAGGCACTGCATATTTTAAAGGCTGACAGAATTATTTTTTAAATAAGATTTCTTCTTTGATTAAAATGCCTTCTTTTGCAAAGGAAAGCAAAGAAAACTATCGTGTCTGGAGCAAAACGGATAGGTAGTCACAGGGAGTCCTACAATAATATTTGACAGTTGTGAGATTTTTTGTATGTGTTGTAAGAACAGTTGGAGAAAAGGAGGAAAAAAAAAAAGAAACCAAACAAATGTACAGTAAGCCATAGAAAACACGAGAAAAATGATGTTACAGAAAATACAAGTCAGAGGAAATATTTGAACAGCCAGAGAAATGTCATCACGCAGTAATGGCAGCAGTCTACAAGTGTTTGCAGCAGTGTTAAACCAGGAGGTGTAACAGTGACCCAGTTAGGCCAAATGACGATAGGAAACTCTACCTTGGATAGGCCCCATTAAAAATAGAGAGGTTTGTGTTGCATAGGACTATTCTGGAGCTCTTGAACAGACAAGCAGTGAAACAGACTCTTCCGGGCTCCTGGGCTCCAAGTGACAGCGAACAACATGTGTTAGGAGGGTTGAAACAAAATGAGAATAAAAGGAAAGAAGCTTGGAGAAAATAAACTTTAAAAACCCTTCTGGAAAAGCAGAGGTCTAGGCAAGGCTTTCCTATGTATTTGCCCATTCATGCAAATCAAGAGGAAGTCGGGATCTGTTCTATGGCTTCTTTAATCTAGTTTTATCAGTTTGTATATCTGCCTCTCCCCAGAAATCTCACCTACAAAAAAGACAGGTAACCTCTTCAAAGCCATCTTGAAAGCACTTTTCAAGATTCTATAGTAAACTCAGGCTATGTGGTAAAACTAAATGACAAGTAATGTACACTAGATAAAAATACCTTCCTTCTGGAAATTGCATCCCCCCACACCAGAATAAAAAAACACAAGTACTTTCAGAAAGCTCAGCACCCTCTGAGACTGAATCAAGGCTAAACAATCCAGCTTGCAATTATAGGACTTGGTCTTCTGCCATTCCAGACTATGAGAGGCATCTGGAGCAGTCAGAGCAAAGCAGTTAGCAGTCAGCAAGCCCAGAACAACTCTTGTGGCAGGTGAACAGTGCTCAGACACTGCAGACACAGTAGACAACCTAAAACAAGCCATACAGGAAAGCATGGAGGCAGAAAAGCACCAGAAATACAAAGCCACAGACCACTGAAACAATACCAGAAGCATCCAATAGGTGGGAAAGACCAGGAATCTGCAGAATAGCAGGTGGTTTTGGAAAGCTCCTGCACGTATAGAGCTTGAGAAGGACGAACAATGAAAGCAGACCTACAGCAGAAGCCAAACGTCCGCCAGCCTGAAACACATTCTAGAGTATCAGCTCCTTTCCTGAGTTGTTGCTGTGCAAAGACACCCAAGCCAAGGAAGTATGAACCACAATATTCAGATGCTGCTGCCACAGGCAAAAGGAGACCTGAAGCTCTGATGATGCTCACCAATGAAGGGCATGAACTGTATCACAGAAGGGGCAAGCTTGTGTAGGTTAGAAAGTTCTTAGCTACACTTCCCTCCACAGACTCTTGTTAGCCATAGACTAGTACTGCTACTGCTATCTGCAACGTATCGTCTAGACAGGGAGGCAATGGGAGAGGATGTAACCTATTTTGTATACAGATCCATATAGTAAACCAGACTCTGAAGATGACATCTTCAAGAAGATGACACTGCAGAGTATTACCATAGCAGGAAGGACAAAAGCGATGCAGTGTTTTCCTCATCATCACATTTTCCTCTCATCACTTGCCATTGCAGTTACAGTTTTCCCCACAGCAGAATTTCTAGACAGTGCTGGCAGTGATGTAGACAGGAGTGTTACAGTCACACAGATTTACTTCAAGAGAAGCCAGTTCCAGTGCTGGAAAACCCTGTCCCATCCCACGCACAGAAGCAGTTACAAATGTTCAGCACACATCCTAGTCTGGGACACAGCTGGGCACCAACCAAAACAGGTGCAAAGGCACCAAACACCACCATGCACTAGTTTTGATCTTTCCCATTCATTTAGATCCCGCTAACATATACCATGCTTTGCAATGCCTTATTCCTCCCAAAACACATCTCGTTTCCTACTCAGTTACATGCTGCTTGGTTAGACAAGGAACCACTTAGTTAAAGCAGTGAACTGAAACACTTTGGCAACTTGTTCACCTAAGCTAGGAGCCCTGGCTACTAAAAGGAAATTAGCTAAAAACTTTGAAGACAAACAGATATGTAAGAAAGATCACATCATTTCTTACCCAACCTTTCTCCTGGGATCAGAGAGTACAGTTGTGAAACATACAGAATTCTGTTTCCTTCTTTCCTAAGTTTCTGTCTCAGGGCTTAATTTTTATTGGATGGTGTTGCAAACAAGGCAGCGAGGGGCTTCAGGAAATGTCTCTATCCCTGATCCTTCACAAACATGTCCAAACATTCTTCAGCTGGTCTTTGGAAATCATCTGAAGCAAAAGGGCCGACTCTGATGTGGACATGGTTAAAAGCTGCAAGAAGCTGCCTAGGCTGGAATGGCACCTACGGGCTTAGTGTATTTACATTAATCAAGATTCAATCAAAGGCTTATTGGCACTCTAGGTCTGCGTGACTGCATTACAAATAGCAATAGAGATTTCTGGGATGGTTTAGTCAAGGCCTTAGCATAACTTGCAGCTAAAGTACAAAAATACGTAAACCATATAAGGTTACATACTTCATTAAATGTTAGCAATATGCTTAAAACTAAAACTATGGCATGCCCTTTATATACAATTTTGATTGTCTATAATCCGTGTCAACACAGCTGTGCTACAGACCTCCTAAGTCACAGTTAGCAAGTCCATCTGCTTCACTGAACTGCGTCTAGTTTTCAAATAATGGTGATTCCTTTAACATTTTATGATTCCTGACTGTGAAAACTGCCTCTTGCGTGAGCCAGTGTCAAAATCTGACTAATGTTGCAAACTGTGTGGTGCAATGTGATTTTGTTGGCAGTTGAAGAAACATAAAAATGTTAAGATACTTCGCAAAAGTTTCAAAAGGGACTCACTGAATAAATCTTTTAATCTCAAGTAGCACGTACTTCATTACATCAGCATTTTTCAAGGAATGTTCCTATTGTCAATGAAAATTAGCTCCAAGAATTTGAAAGCATAAGGACTTAACAAGGGAACCAAAATCCCACAATTATGGCTTTTGTGTCAAGCATTCTGTAAAATACCAGACTTCTGGAAATCTGGCTCTTCCTCTTCACAAACACAAGCCTTTACTGCCTCAGTACGATCAAAGCAGATAATCTTTACAGGAGGATTTTTGATACCTCTCAAACAAATGTCATCATGCCCATCTGTTTCGCCCTGTACCAAGGAAACTTCGATGGAAGAAGGACAGAACAACATCCCAACATCAGTGACAGGACTGAGATGAGAGGTAATGGCCTCAAGTTGCACCAGAGGAGGTTCAGGTCACACATTACACAAAAAATTTCTTCTCCAAAAGAGTGGTGAGGCTCTCACACAGCTGCCCAGGGAGGCAGTGGAGTCCCATCCCTGGAGGTGTTCAGTAACTGCTGAGATGTGGCACTGAGGGATGTGGTCAGTGGGCATGGTGTGGATGGGGTAAGGATTGGACTTGGTGATCTTAAGGGACTTTTCCAATCTTAATGATTCCGTGATCTGTGATTTCACGACTAAGGCTTGGGACCTTAACTCCCACAGTATTCTCCCTATGTAATCTATAACAATAAGAATTTATAATACCACTCAGTTATTTTGTATTTTCCTCAACAATAGTCACTATTCAACTTACTAAGATTTAACTGTATGAAAACTTTGAAGAGCTGATGATTAGTTGTTTCTGAGTAGAAGACACACAAGCATCAATTTCATATATGAAAAAAATTTTCCTGACTTAGTGACTGAAAAACACATTGGCCAACTTCCCAACACCACCCTTGACTTCATTTGAACATTATCACTTGCTTTCAGAATAAATCCAGCAAGTCTCTAATCAAACCTTGTTTATCCAAAGTTAGCAAAAAGCTGTAACAGAATATTGCATAGAAGCAGGTTGCAGCTTGCCTTATAGAAAAGTCAGCATTTCTCCATAACAACAAGAACTTTAAATAACTCAGTCACGTAAGACAAGAGGCCATGTAGCTGCTGCCACTTAAAATTGCCCTTTAGTTTAGAAGCTAAACAAATCTAACCTATGTGAAAACTCAGCAATGGCCATGGACATTTGCTCTGCCCAGTATATGCACACCAGCCTGTGTTGTAGGTGTGCTCTTAGAGACATTCTGCTGCATGAGTTACTGTTACGCTTTCTGAACTTCATTCTGCTACTTGCAGGAAGTCTAGACATTTATACCTCCAACAGACAATTTTCTCAGCTATTATTTCAAGTAGAATGAATAATTTCTGGCCAGCTCACTGCTCAACCAAGGGAACCAAGAAAAGTGACGCGGGTGAGTCAGCAGCTAGGGCTATTGCTCATAAGTGGATGCTGAGTTTACACCCCAGACCAGTGTAATGCATGCGTGGAGGCCTGTCTCCTTCTACCATGTGCATAGTGGGCTGCTTATTACTAAAAAGCCCTTTCTGCTTGCCAAGAACTAACCTTCAGGGTGACATAAAGTTTTCTCTTAGCGTGAAGCTGCAAGCTTCACAGCTTGGGAGAAGGTAGGGATATAGAAGGACCATCACTCACAGAGCATCTCTGGGGTGTTTTGTTCCTTTCTGCTTTCTCCCTAATTCCTTGTGCCAAGCAGAAAGGATGAAGCAATGAGTGAGTGCTCCATGCAAATCTAAACCTCCCCAGCCCTCTGCTGCTCTCCTTAAAAAGAGGGGGCAGAACAACGTAATTGGAAGCCCTTGTCTCTTCCCACCCAACAGACTCACCACAGGGAGACATCCCAGCCTCCAAGCTGCACTGGGACCAATGTTGTGCTTGAAGCAGGAGTGCAGAGCCAGTTACTCAGGCTCACTTCCCAGCACAGCTGTCAGGTGTGCCGATACAGCTCTTTGCTACATCTGCTCCATCGCACACACAGCTTTGCCGAAAGCAGAACTAGACCATTAAAAAGTGATAATTCAGGAAATGAACTATTTAAAATGGTCCACACCTCTCCCGCTCTGCTCT
Source organism: Tympanuchus pallidicinctus (assembly GCF_026119805.1). Taxonomy (NCBI): domain Eukaryota; kingdom Metazoa; phylum Chordata; class Aves; order Galliformes; family Phasianidae; genus Tympanuchus; species Tympanuchus pallidicinctus. The sequence continues at coordinate 13,332,000 of NW_026294747.1, forward strand.
TCTACTTTCTCCACCCTGCTCCCCTGGTAATAAGTCCATCTGTAATTTCCCTTGCACTTCAGATATCCGAGGCAAGCATCTTGTCACCCAAGCAGATTCCTGCATGACTGTCTCTGTCAGAGATAAGAGCACCCACATCCATTGCAAGCCATAAAGTCCCCTCACCAAAAGGCTTTTGCAGTTCTCAGAAAGACAACGTACTTGGAGTAACTGGAAAGACCTTGACCTGGATGCAACAGCCCAGTGGTGCTGCTCAGGCTGGGATCAGAGAGAGGCAGAGGCAACACTCCAAGAGGACTGTGCTGTAAGCCAAGATACACACTGAGACTTGGGACCTGTTTTAATTATTGTTTCATTTCTTTCACTGCTCAGGAACATGTAACAAGCTGAAATGTGCGTTGTGCCTGTAAACATTTACTTTCTTTCAGTCTTGTGCAATGCTATGTCTCATTCTCTTGGATGGTGCCTGGAATGCAGGAATAGCCATAACACGTTGGCTGAGCAACCACTGACTTAGCTGTCCGTCTCCGACAGTGACCAGCACAAGCTGCTTCAAAGGAAGTTGCTTGAAACCCCATACTGGGCAGTTGTGGATTAGGTTGCCTCTGAGGGAAGTTTCTTCTCTCTGCCACACAATTTCTGCTTGACTCACACCCTAAAAAATCAGGAAAGTCTGCCTATCCATCCTCCAGTTTGTTTTCCATGCCAATTCATGCACGCAGACTGCCTCTTACTCATATGTTTGCAGGAAGAAAAATTCCTCCTGGTGGCATGTGCATGGGGTTGCGCAGGTTAAATGTGCTCTGCACCAAGTATCACATACCTTGCACAGTCAGACACAAGAGGCTGCAGCTGCCGCAAGCCTGATTGCACACTCACAGAAATGTGAGTCAGACCCAATGGGCCGGGAGGTCACTCTGCCAGGCCAGATCACAGATGCACTCTGGCCCTTTGTACCCACATCCTGCAAGTACGAGGTGTCTGGGGATCCTGCCCCTCTCGCTTACCAGAACAGTTGTTTTTAAACAGCACAGGAGAATGGGCATGCACACCATCAGTGACTTGTGATCTTCTCCAGGCCTTCGGCAGAGAAATTACCTCGCAATTTGGCAAACCTCAGCAGATGCACAAGAGGCCAGCTGGGGTGAAGAGTCGACGGGTCCAGGAGTGCGGGGGCCTCCTCATCCCTCCGGCAAGGCCGCCTGCCTTGTGTTGAAAAGGAAGGGAACCTTTGCCCCTTCTTCTCAGTCCGCAGGAGCATCTGTAGGACTGAAACCAATCAAAGCCAGCTGTGCAAAATGAAGGGAGGGCGGGGAAACACTGATTATTATGACTAGGAAAAACACTATTAAAAAAAAATAAAGAAAAGAGAAAAACTGATCCCATATGGGAGGCAAATGAAATACAAATGCAAAACAGGCCATTACGCAGTGTCTGTTGTAAGGCTGCTGCATCGGGGGCTGCCTTCATGTGTCGAGATGCTGTGCCTCTGGGACCTCCGAAGATGCCCCTCTGCTCTGTCGCGTGGTTAACAATACTTTGGACCATGCAGGGCTGTGACCAGCACCAGGGCTGTTGATCAGCAGCCCTTGCTGACTGACCAGGAAACTGTTTGACTCCCTCACAGGCACACATGGAGAATAACCTCAAGTCTGCCAGACCTCATCATTCCATCAGCCCTCTTCTGCCTCAGCCGATTCTTCCAGGCAATTTCGCTGCTGGCTTCTCACTCCTCTTGAGATGAGTTATTGCCCTCCTCCACTCCCACTGGGTCGCCCACACGGCTGCCCTTTTGTCATTCCGCTTCTCGCTGTGCACTTCCCCTTCTTCATCAGATCATCTCCATCACCCGCTCCATCTGCCCACCCAACATGTGCCCTTCAAGCTGTTCCTGAGCAACAGCCAAACCCCTACAGCCAGGCTCCCCGGGGCAGTCTTCAGCAACAAGGAGGCTTTTGGGGCGCAGGCAGCAAGCACAGTCCGAGCTCAGCCCCCTTCTACACTCCCCAGCAGCGAATGAAATTCTCACCTTGTGCCAGCCATATTCCCAGACTCACTCTCAATGTTCCTGGATCAACAGGGCTGAAAGCCAGCTCTCTTTTTCTTCTCATTCCTCAGCTGTTTCTTCCACTGCTCTCGAGGCACAAGGACAGCCTGTGCAATGGGCGCTTGCTTTGTTGATGGTGCTGGTGATCATTCATCCATAGACGGAAAAACTGGAGGATAGCAATATGACTTCTCATGTCTGTGGGCTGTGCTCCCAAGAGAAATAAGACACCAGATCTTAAGGGACAGATGGTTAAAGGGTGGCTCAGTCTGCCCTGCTCTTGTGATTCTGTCAAAGATTCACAGTCTTTGGTAGAGTGATTTTTGTTTTTGAGAGATTCCTGCTCATATGTATGTCTCAATGTCTATTTAATAGACAAATAAAGTAATTTCTCACCTATAATGCAGAGAAAATATAGAAAAATCTTGACTCAGAATTCAATTCACAGAAAGAGAATGGAGACCCTTAAATAAAATCCAAAGGAAATCCTCCCTTTACATTTCTGGAGTCCAACTCAGCTATAGTAAGATCCCTGTATCTGCTTATATGAAGGCAGAAGATACTTCAGTCATCCAGATGTACTGCTCTATAGACATTCCCACATCTGGCTTCCTCATCCACTCTGTGCCAGGACCTGAGCAACTTGTACCTGCTTTTTGAATACTTTCAAAGCACTTATCTTTGGTGTGTGGGTTTGGGGAAGAAGCAGGAAGAGAGGGCGAGTGCTTAAAGACATTACACTTCTCAGTATTAGAGTGTTCCACAACATGCCCAGAGCCACAGCCAAATGCATTAGACCACAGCACTCCCAGATCCTACTCAAGAGTCTTCATAATTCCTTTTTACAGGCCAAGAAAAACAGAGCAAGCAGAAAACAAATAACAGTGAGCAAGCAGGAGTATTTGTCCCTTACTACAATGGCCTTAAGCAATCAGAGAGGTAGGGCTGATGAACCTTTAATTACTTGTGCAATAAGGACCTCTGCTTCCAGCATTCCTTGGCAGCCAGGAAGTGGCTGGAGCAGTCAGGGACCTGTTATGTTCTTCTCTCCCCAGGCCTGAAATCAATACAAAGGCCCCTCACCCAGCTGGTCGTGAGTTTCAAGATACATTCTGCACAGAGGTTGTTTATAGTTATTAAAAACAGCAAAAAGAAAATGCAATAAAAATAAACAGCTCTTTTATTGAGGAGCTGTTACTGAACAGAATGTCTCTGCAGCTAAGGTGTTCAAAGCTCCCACACTACTTCTTCCCAACAGTCCAAAGAGATACAAAAAATATAAATAAAAGGAAACTAGAAAGCCAGACTTCAACCTCAGTATATTGATATTTTGTGTAGTGCAACATCACCAACCATAGAGGGAATGGAGGGGACACTTTTCACTATGGACCCCTAAATGGTAGCCAGACAGCAGGGGTGTTGGGGAAGTGACCATCCTTGAATAATTTCTACAACACAAAGCCAAGGCAGAAGAAGAGATTAAGGAACTGATCCAAGCTCAGCTGAGTAGTCTATAAGGGAAGCTGACTCTCCTGATTCACAAGCCACAAAAATGACCTTTCCTTCCAGGGAAGGGTGTGCACAATTGGCAGCTGAAGAATACAGAAGGTGTTACACCTTCTCACACAGTCGAACACACAGCTAGACATTCTCCAGGTAAGCCAGCTGCCAAACTTGCCATCTTTCCCAAGCTCTGTCTTGGCTGGTATTCTGAAACACCACAGAGGCTGATCCAGAGGTCAGAAAAAGAAACCCTGCTAGAGACAGCTCACTGGCTATTTTGTTTCCCAATGAAACAAGTCTTTTCCTATCCCCACTTCCATCTGCTGGAGTCGGCTTATGGCCTGACACATGTGACACTGACGACTTCCCATAATTCTTGTTCTTTTAATATTATTACTATTAGTTCTTTGATAACTTGGTTATCCACAGAAACAGCCAGAGTGTGTCTGCATGCAGCAGTTCTTGGCCTTGACATTTTGTGGCAAAGAATTGCACAACACTAAACAACTCAATGTCGAGTGAAAATAATTCTGTAACAGAGTCTATCTTGCCCTCTCTTTTGTTTCTTTGACACTCCTCACTCACAAACATGGTAAAGTGAGATATTTCTTGATAGTCCATCTCTAATCACATTCCCTCACATTCTTCCCTCCACTAGAATGATAATTTCTGGGCTTTTCAATCACTTTTCACAATAGGACTTATTTAGTTTCCTCAACCACAGTCACAGCTGGTTCTTCAACACCCTTTCCATTTGGCTGCGCACAACATGGTGTGTCCTTTACAACACAGAAGTATGTTCCAGGACATCAGGCAATTTTCTTATTGGTTAAAACAGGAAACAGACAAAAGAATCACAGACTGTCAACTCAAAAGCAGACAAAATCCTTCTGCCAATCAGCATTTTATCCTTTCTGCTGTGCACCAAGGCTGTAGAGAAGAACAGACCAGTGCTAGAAAAAAGGTGCTTCAAAAACAAGACTGAAGTTACAGGCAGACCCATCTGTTTCTGGTATTTTATAAGCCAAAAAAGAGTAAGAAAACTACAAATGGCAGAACACAGTATTACTCTCAAGTCTGTTCCATTTGAATTATCCATCATTTTCATCAGGAATTCTTACTGCAGTAAGCTGTCCACTTCATGAGCTCTCGGTGCTCAGAACTGAGATGCAAATCCATGCAAAAGATGCATCCCAGGGGACATTTCCATTTGTCAACCTAATGACATTCATCTCCTTTGCATAGCACCCTTACTTTTCTCCTTATTGTCCTTTTCAAGTTATTCCTATAGTCATAAGGAAGGGTGGCTAGACAAAACTGCCTCAACCATTGAGATGCCAGCTGACAGGAAGCAAGCAGAGCAATGCAGACCTGCATTTCCTTTCCTCCAGTTGGGACAAGATCTATTAAGCCCACCTGCAGAAATTGAGGCATTCAGAAGTTGACTGAATCATGCAATGCACAGCTCTGGAAAAATCCCCTTCAAAGCACTACAATGCTAGACCAAAGGGCTGAGTTGGGCTTATCTGTAGGAGGTTCTTAATGGCACAGCTGAATTCACCTCAGTGTTCAGGGCCAAATTCATTCAGAAGGGTTAACAGGAAGGTGGTGAAACTGAGTTTGAAAGCAACCTGCCACTAAAGACCCCACAAGCAGATGGGATGAATGTTACACACTGCAGAACAGGCAGTAGATACTCAGAGCCTTAATATCTGATCAAAGGGCTTCTCAGTCCCCTTCACGCAACCCTGTAGAGATTTGCCCATGGGCCCTTAACCTTTGAAGCCGTGACAGAACCAACAGCAATACCAACCCAACATGGACCAGGCAAAGAAGCAAACGAAACAACCCACAGACTCCCTCAGTAGTGTTTCATAAGGCCTGGAAAGTTCCTCCCCTTCTCCTCCCCTAGCCCCTTCCATAAAAGCTTTGCATGCAGAGCAACGTCTCTCGGGTCCCTCATTCTCTTGAGCAAAGTAAACAGACCTCCCGTGCAGCAACAAATGAACAACAAACAAACAGAGGGAGAAGAAAGAAGAAAAGAAAAAAAAAAAAAATCTCACTGCCAACGTGGAGATCTTTTCAGTACGCTAAATTTTTCCAAAAAAATAGAAAATAAGAAAAAAAATTAAATGTACAAGCTATGCCCCAAGGGTGACCCTGCACAAAGCTTTCTGGCAGTTCCAATGTCCTCCAGTTCCCTGCACAACACCGCAGCCACCTCGCCTTTCCCCAGGCTCTCCCCCCGATGCACGCGCACACATACAGAGCCCAAAGAATCCTGGCACCCAGACGACTGTTTCTTTTTCAAGCATGCCAAAACAAGCTAAGCTCCTAAATCCCTTTTAGAATCTGGCCTTGTGTGGAAATCTGTTTGCCTCCATCCTATGTTTATTTTCTTTTGTTTTCAGGTTTGTTAGCCCAAGGGCAAATGTTGTTTCTAGCACCAGTTTTGGTTGTTGGGTGTTTTGTTTTGTTTTTTTTTTTTTTTTTTGGTATTTATCTTTCAATCAAGTGTTCCTCCTTGCAGGGATAAACAGGATGTTTAGAGACTCTGGGTATGATGACCAGTCTTTGACAGCTGTTGTGACACACCACACACTGGGTTTGCCATGTGTGCAAGCATTGGCACAGCTCGGTCTGCAGCAGACTCTGTTGGAGGAAAGGGACTGTTTGACCTAGGAGGCCCTTCACCGGCTCTGCATTTTCAGCACAGGCTCATTGGAAATGCACCATGCGATCCAGAACAACTCCCTGGCCTCTCCCTCCCTTAATAAGGTTCTCACTTGCCCACTCCACAGTCATTTAGTTTCCAGAATACTCACTTTGCTTTGCTGCACCTTTGCCTGCTATGCTAAAGTATGCTTTGCCTCTCAGTAATTATTTTTTTCAAGGTACGTTCGAATGGACAACAGTAAAAATGCTTCTAAACCACATTGATTCCACAGAGGGAGCTTCCTCAGCCTTTTTTTAGAAAAGGACTTTTTCCAAGCCTTGAATCACTGACACTGGTCTGACTCTTCAACCCAAAACTTTGGAAAAATGAAGCACTGATGGCATTATGTAAGGACCAGATCCTAAGACCTATGTGCCTAGAATACTACGTGTGGCCTAATGATGCTTTCTGAACTACTGGCCACCACAGAAGAAAATGCAATACCTCCAAAGTTGTAATCGCTTTCCATTCATTGCATTTGCTAACAGCTGAAGGCAGAAAAGGTTAAGAAACTGATAATTAGTTACTTTTTGAAATGAAAACAATTAGTTTTGCAGCAGACTCGAGGCCACAGAATAAACAACGAGATACCTCCTGAGTTCTACAAGCTGGGTGTGCCCACAATAGCAGCACACACTTTGATAAGCCGTACTATATACAAGGAGTAAATTCTGTCTAAACAGCCATAAGTCACTCTAAAAGAAATGTCTCATCCTAGGATATCATCTCAGCTATTCTAAAGCCTTTCCCATTTAAAGAAAATAATATTTATAAGAATTACCTCTCTTCTCCACAAACACATGAATCATAAACAGTAATGGTCATTTTTCCCTATTACAACCACTTTAAGAAATTCACAGGTCAGATGACAATATGGTGCTTGGGCCCAACTTATTTAAAGAAATATAATTCGGCCTGCGATGCTTGTCAAGTTCAAGCCTTGAAATCCATGCCAGGTATGGAAACTGCAATTTTCTAGCCCATACACAGAAACTACTGCATGAAATTTTATGGTCTGTGTTATTCAGGTGGTCAAAAAGGATTATCACAATGCTGCTTTTTAGCCGTGGTACCAAAGAGCACTGGCACATAAGCCAAGGCTCATGTCTGGAAAGACATTCTCAAAGAACTGTTTTAAACTGGACTCTGAGCAGACCTTGAACTCTATTTCAGGAGAAAGCAGAATTGTCAATACAAGAGTTTGATGGCTTTCAGCCCTTCTAGCAAACATAGTGCTTGTTTTGTGCACCCTGCCTGATTCATACAGTAAGCAGACATCCCCCACCCAACCCTTACCTCTCTCTTCAAGCCAATGAACAGGCAACTGCTGAAAAAGCAGCAGTCTGTCTTACAGATTTTTTCATACAGTTGAGATAACCTGAACAGATCAGGTGTTTTCCACTTATGAACACTTTCCCACAGCAAGACAACTTTGGATCAAGCAAGCACAATTTTCCCACTGTTGCATCCATTCAAATATTTAGCAACAGTGGGACAACAATGGATCAGACTGTTGAATACTCTTCTTTTGGCAGATGTGTAATTAGGGAGTCCCAGTATGGAAGTAGACATCTGAAGCTCCAGATTACCCATTCCCAATCTTATCTGTCCACAAAAGTGAGCCATTTACCCTTCCTCCTACGTGGTTTTCCACTATACAGAGCTATTTGCTATGGAATATTTGCTAGATACACCATGAAGTTGTATTTGCTTCATTTCTATTGTTTATTTTACTTAGCCTTTTCTCTTAACCATTAAGTAGCCTAACAGAGAGGGGACGATGCACAAAGACCATAAAACTAGCCACTTATCTGCAGGATACACTTCATCTTTGACACAGCATGGCTTAAACACAGAAAATGGAACTCTGAGACTAACCACTTACCAGCTGAACTGCACTATATGCCTTCCTAGTTCAATCTCTTGAAGAGAAACATTTCCATTCTCTGAGGTCATGTAGCGAGGCTCAGGTGACAAATGGTTAGAACAGACAGGGGTTCTGTCACCTGCACACAACCCCTCTTTTTTACATGATCTACAAGGAACCTATCTTTAGCACCCAACTGAGCAAGAGCTACAGTGCAAAACTCATTTCAAAGCTATAACGTCAAAGAAGTCACTTTACGAAGCCACTGTCTCTGCAATTCATTTTGGTTTGATGTAAAAAAATAATACAAGTAAACAAAAAGCAATTGTGTGTTCCCTCTGAAGCGTTAATGGTATGGTTGCAACAGCTCTCATCATAGCTGGGTGCCTTTCTCCACCTAGAGTGGCCTACGCAGGCAATTGCGCATCTGCTGACTGTTCCAGCACGTTGCTCTCTTTGGGGGGTTGTACACGTACAAAGGGGAAACGTCTCCCCTTCACATCAGAGAAGCCAGCAGCTGCAGAGCTGTGCACGCCAAGTGGGGGATGTGGCTTCTCCTGCACTAAAGCCTCAACCAAGTCTTTACTTTGGTCCTTGGAGAAGTTATTCATGTGTACTCGGAACTCTTGGCCACAGGTATGGCTACTGACATTGCCAAGGACAGCTTGACACCGCTGAAAGCAGGGCTACATGTGACCTCACAGGATTTGCTGATCCCTTGCATCATCCAGAACATCAAGATGTGCTGGAATGAGCACGATTTAATCAACACAACTACATAATTCTGAGACCTCGCTGTCTTTGCTTCACCACTCATCCTCTATGTTTCTTTGTTCCTGAAAGAAACCCTGACTTCATGTACAAGTGTTACCTCCATTATTTTCTAACCTACCTTTACAGCGCAGGGGACAGGATTTGTGAAACACTACGTATATGAAGATCCAGCACCTCCTCTGAAACACCAGTCAACAAGGGACTAGGAAAGATTTGGCACCTTTACAGTCACACTTCCTTGGGAAAACTGAGCATTAAAGCAAATGGGACTTTGAATTTTATTTTTTTTTTAACCTTACCTTAATTTCACAGGTACACTGTTTTAGAGGAAGCTGGTAACATAAGTTGTCTCTCTTAAGTTGCTTGAGTATCTGCCATAATTTGGTTGTAGCAACTTCATATAGATATGGGTACACTCATCTATTTCTTCCCTTTCGTGCCACTCCAGTCAGAAACCTGTTTTGAACATGAGCTAAAAATTAATCACCCATGGAGAAATCAGTGTAGCAAAGCATGGTAGACCTGCCCTGTAACATTTCATGCTCACTCAGCCTAGTGCATATTTGGTACTGCAAATAAACTCCTCTCAGCCTAAGTTCTCAATGCCAATACAGAAGCTGGTGACTCTCCTGAGGACCACAACACAGAAAGTAGAGAGCCTGGTGGTTAATATCTCAATTTGCTGTTACACCTAACACACGGAATACACCCTCACTTATCCAGAACTACCACATACCTGTCTGTTCACTTGCTCAAGGCTGACCAATCAGCTAGGAAGTTATATGGCAGCACTAGATGAATTCTTGTCATTTCACTGTCACGTTGGTAAAGATGGAGTTACCTAAATTGGAATCTAACACAAAGGAAAATGATGAAAAAAAACCAGCAAACTTTGTGATACTATAGAGTAGGAGCAAAGATTCAGACCAAGAATGGATCAACTTCAAAGTGAGGTGGAAGTTTGAAAACAAGCCCATTAATTAAAAAAAAAAAAAAAAAGTAAGAGGGGAAGGGGGGAATGCGAGGAAAACTACATACAGCAGAAGAGAGATCCTTTTACCTAGACAAATTCAGCCCTCACACTTCAAAACTGCAGGCCAGTTCCCAATTTAACCTGAAGTTTTACATGTCACTACAAAACTCTGGAAGTGTTGGCTTTGCAGATATGCCAAACACAAACACTTTTTTTCAGTGAACTCAGTACTTTTCCACATCTACTATTGTAACTCTCCTGGCAGGCTACGAGTAGCAAATCCTCCTTTATCTCCCTCTTCTCAGAGAGCATCTCTCTTTTTAACACAGTTTTCTCACACACAATCCCCCTTGGATGCTACATAAAGATGGGGGTGGGAGAAACACCGAAGCTGTAAGCAACAGACTGTTGTGCTGGAGAGAGAATGTAGCCAGGGGAAAGAGGCAACTAACGAACAGAAGGGGGTGCATAAAATCTTACTTGGATCGTCTCTCTGGGGAACAGCTGTTTCCTTATAAACATCTTGCTAGCTGTCCAAACAAAAAGTTCAGGCACGGAACAATAATGGAGAGCACCTGAGTAGATGTGTTCAAGGCAAGACCTCATTCACTACCCTGCCAATTGCTCCAAGTGGCAGAATTCAGAAGCTGAGGAAACATGAACCATACATTTAACCCTGCACATGCCAGCATTATACCTAATGGCCTGCAGAAGCACATCCTTCCTTCTATCCATGATAACGTCCTCTCTAGAACTCCTTTTTCCCCTGCCGTTCCTGACACACCAGCAGAGCATTTTACTTGACAAAGGGAAAGAGAAAATAACCTCATCAAAGCAAGGAGAAACAGCTGCAGAGCCAAGAAATGAAAAACCTAAACGTGGCAGCCTTGGAGGACTAAAAAAGTTCTACCACTGCCCTGGCACCAACAACTTGGAAGTAAAGGGAGGTGCACCAGTGAAGTAAAAAGACTCTTTTTACTAGTCCAGAGCACAAAACAGTCTACACTTGCAGAATCGTTTTTATGCCAATACAACTGTGTCTACAGAGGACTCTTGCCAGCACTGCAAGGTAGCTGTGGGCAGAGGAAGGAATATTAGCACAACTGAGCCCTTAAATGTTCCTAGGGCAGACTGACCACAGAAAGCAGTTACCTGCATTGCACAACAGCTAGCAAGGACTGTGCACCACCTTTGTCCACTTCTTAAGACTTCTGGGGATCACACACACACAGCCACAAGTCTATCTAGAAGAACCTATGTCCAAAATACCACATAGCCATTAAGGGAGACCACGCACACATCTCCAGGAAATGGGGCAGCTTTGGAAGGAAGGCAGTGCACAGGACAGTGAAACACAGTAACTGACAATAAGGGAAACACATGCTCTGAGCCTGCAGTCTAATTATCTACAAACTTTCGTCCCACTTCAGCTGTCCTGTCATGACTTTTATACATTCTATTCAGTGCAAAACACGCTTATCCTGGGAAACAAAATCCCTCCTACTTCTACTCACATGACCTGTGGAATGAAGAAGAAGGTAAGTACAATGACACACTCACAATCAGAAATAACAAGCAATTTCACATTGCAGAAATAGTCCCCAAGTTCAGAGGAAAGATCTGATGCAGTCAGATTTATTTTACCTTTTTATTTCTTTAAGGCCATTTTGTTGCAGTCGAGCATAAACAGCTAGGGAAAAAAAAACAAAACAACCACACTAGCAAGCAATGCTCAGGGATAAACCCGCAGTCATTACAAGAAAAGTGCAAGTTCTACTGATTAAAATCCCTCTGAGCCTAAAGAAAGGCAGCTGGCTTCTTGCATCAAAGTCCAAACCAATCGGGGACTCCGCCTCGTCTGGGGTCACCCTTCTGGCTCTGCTGTTCTTTGTCCATAAACGTTTTCCTGAAGTCATCAAAAGCATCAGCTTCTGAGTCTTCTTTCTCTGGAAATAGGTTGGGAAACTGAAAGGTTTTCCCTTGACCCTAAAAGAGAAAACAGATGGTCAAAAAGGCATCCGAGCCTTCCTGCAACAGGTACAACGCATGCACTTACAACTACAATCAAAGACCATCCTTAAACTTCTGTTGGTGCAAAAGGGTATCCTTAACTCCCAATGCCTCTTTCCAGTGCTCTCCCTGAGATACACACCTATCCCTCCCCATCAAAAACCAGCTTCCTGCCTCTTCTCCTTTGTGCAGAAATTAAGATATCGACAACTTTCTTTATGGAATGAATGGTCAGGAGAGAGAGACCTCTTCAAAGATATTGAGCCAGCTCAGATATGTTGTAGGAGTCATATAGTAAAAGCAAGATTAGGAAAATAAGCAATTTTGTTGAAGTCACACCATCAGGGAAATACATGGCAGAGCAAGCATTCATTATGTTAATACTTAGGATACAAGTAGAGGTTATAGTTGTTTAAATCTCGTCAGGGATCAGAAAGAACAGATCTAGCAGCTGTTATTATAGGGTGTAATGTGGGAACACAAAATAACAGATATCAGAGGTCTCTTATCAACTGGAATAAAGTCTACAGTGTAAAAATAATTACAGTGGCAACAATCTGTCTAATCCATCACTGATGAGATTAAAGTGATTACATCTGCATCAGTCATTCTGCCTAAAAGACAAGTCATTTCAGTGTAACATCATCATCAAATCTATGTCTCCCACTTGGAAAATAAACATTTGCTTGGTCTCTGGTTTTTATCTAACAGCAGGAAGCCATTATTCTGTGGAAATGTTCTATCCCATTAACATTATCTGCTTGCTTTCTAGTGGTGTTTGCACTAAGCACAACTTCATTAAACTCAATATCAGCCCTTCCATTCCCTTGCATTCCATATGGGACTTTGCATAATGAAGCTCATAACTGATAGCTCATAATTCATAACTCTAAAATTATTCTCCCAAACACCTACAAATCTTATCATACATTAACTTCATTGGCAGAACACTACACAGAAATCTCAACAATAGCATTTAATTGCCTTGGATGAAAACAGTTTTTTTCAGATCATCTACTCTTTACATTTGTGCAATAAACATAACCGAATCAGAAGCACAATTAAGAAACAGCTCCATAAAAGAGATGAAATGAGCCTTCCAAAACACAGCTATCTATACTGCATTCTGGGATCAGAAATATGACATAATTTATAATAAAAAAACCTGCCACTGTGTCCCTGACCCTGTGTGTTATGTTCCATTGAGCCATATACACTCAACGGGGTCATTTACAGGTGTGAAAGAATTTAAACCTCAAGCATACGTTTTGGAAAGAAAAACCATGACTTATCCCAGTTGAACTTACCCAGACTAGAATCTAGGAAATATCAACTCATACCCAGCAACGCTCCAGTTGTTTTTCTAGTGCATACTTCTTAGGGGTTTCCTAAGAGCCTGACCATACTACAAAAACAACAAGGGAGCTGCTGTGTACATTGCTCCTTCCTAGATTCTAGCCTGGATAAGATCAACTGGAACAAATCATGGTTTTCCTTTCCACAACGTACACTCGGGAGTTTCAACTCTTTTGTACCTTTCAATTACCAACAGGTATGCTTTTAATAGCTGTCCAAGACAACTGAAGCATAGTTCCATATGAGGAACAGAAATAGGTGTTATCAATGTCCTAGAACAATGCCAAAGCTGTACCCTACTGAAATTCTTCCTGCAGTGGGATCAGAGCAAACACCCTTGCAGCCAAGGGCTGCCCAAGAAGTGAGCAAACAGAAGCATTTGGAAAAGAGCTCGTTTACATTACAAAAAATTACTGTCTTTTAAACTGTACTGCAAGCAGGTTGCTCAGCCCCGCCGTACCTAGAGAACAGATAAGGCTCTGATTCTAAGGACTCATCCATCCGGGAGAGGAAGCCATTTTAGTAAAACACATTGGAAAACAATTCAGAATAACATGGCAGGCATACCACCTACACTGAAAATGTGAGAACTGTTCATACTGGTAACACTGTAGTAAGGGGTTCTTGTTATGCAGCACTACCATTCTGGTATGCTTCCAACACCAAAGCACTTCTCTTATTGGCAAATGAAGGAAAGTTGTCCTTAAAGCATACTAACAACGTTCCTGGTAATTCACTAAGCATTGCAGAACAGTTATTATTTTTAAAAGAGGGAATAAAAAATCTAAAAAGATAGGCAAAGAGGGTGTAGTGAAACCAGGCAAACCTTTCAGCTGTTTATCAAAGCGCTCACAGTTCCCATTTCAAGGCTGGTGAAAGTCAAATATTGAGCTGAAAAATGTCAATCTGTATCTGGAGTCTTTTAATAAATCAAAATCAGCACAGACAAGTTGGCTCTTTCCAGCTCTTGTTTTGTGAAGAAATTCTGATTTTGGCTGGCAGCCAGACACGATTTGAAACAGCCAAGACATTACACCCTGAGAACTGAAGGTTGATAAATCTTAAGTAACAATACTATGCAGTAATACTGAGCTGTAAGACTCTGCAGTGATGAAAGCTGTATGAAAAATGGCTGTAGTGCATGCTCAGTAGCTAGTTTTCAAAAGAAGCCTGTATCTTGGGTATTTCAAAATCTCAAAAATACCAAGAGGCATCAGCTTACAGAATGTGTTGAGAGTCTATCCAGGCATATTTATATTTGGTGCATCTTCAACGTGGTGCCAGAGGCCACCAATGTTTCAGCTCATATGCCACCTTCTCAAAACAATGTCTACCAAAGAAACAGAGGGATCCTCATTCCTTTATGCAATCCTGCTTCAGATATACATTTTCCTTTGAAAAAGTTTTATCTTCTATACAGCAGTCATCTGCTAACTATATGGTAAATCCTAACCAAAATAAAGCAAACAACTGAATTTCTACTTAGTTCGTCAGAGCAAGGATTTTACAAGGTTTCCAAACTGTCAGAATGAGAACTACTGGCATATCCAACCAGGATGCAAAGTTTTGTGTTCTTATTCCCAAACCTTACATTCGTTCAGCATTTTACCTTTTGTAAGCCATTTAAGTGAGGTCTTCCCTTTCACTGATTTACTGAAATTCATAAACTGACATGGACTCCAAAAAAGCTAAGATCTGGTCTCCCTGTAGAACTCCTGCCAGCACGGTTACCTCAGTCAGAAGCACGAGGAAAGCAGGAGAAAGTGAGAACACCCTCCTATCTGACAGCTTTGCTAAAAGAAAGTGCTGTAAAAAAGACAGACACTGACCAAAAAAAAAAAAAACAAAAAAAAACCCAAACCCCCCAAAAACCCAGGCAATTTTGCTCAGATAATTTAGTTTGTCTTGGAATTGGATGGTGAAAAAGTCGTTCTACTGACACTGCAGCACTGTGAGGTGATATCTTTGGAGTCTGTCAGGATAAGCTCTCCCTCCACATCCTCTCATACGAAGCCTTAAAATGTTAAAGAATAAATAAATAAAGCAATGAAGTCATAGAGGCATTACAAAAGTACCTAAAAAAATAAAGCCAATGTGATGTTTTCCCACGTTGGTATTCTCAAGTTAGGGTCCTCCCAGAGACCTCCCTTCTTCCTAGGAATTCTAAGGTTGTACACAAGTGAGATGTGTGGTCCTCTGTTTAGATTACAGAATTGGGAACCATTCAACTTTTCTCCTGCACAAATCTAATCTTCATTTCAGCTTTACCCCAATGTGAAACTGATTTATGTACAGAGTCATTATTCATTCATTACATGCTAATGTCTTTTAAGATAACAAGTGACCTAAACATTGAAAAATAGATTTTTAACTTACATTTCAAATCTTAGTGGTTACAAAGGGTGAAAACACACCTTGCTCCCTGAGTCTGTAGAAGGAGTTACAACATCAAGTGGTACAAATTGCCTCCATTCATTTTAATGGCAGGTTAAGTGACCATAATTAGGCCTATGAAGTCAAGTGTTCGCCATCCCACTGCTGAGCCTCATGTCAGAAAATTGCTGGAAGGATTATCCAGCACAAACTCACTTGTACTTTTCTGACCTTTGAGTCCCTTCAAAAGTTTAGGAAAAGGAGGTCAACAAAGATATTATTGTGTAGGAATGACGCAGCAAACACTGCTCATGTAAACAACTGTGAGGTCTTCTGAAGCACTTACTACTGTCCTTCAGAATTAGTAGAAAAATGATGTTTATAGTATCATTAACTAAAAAAATGTTGGACTCCCAACAGCACGGGACTCAGTCCAGCAGTAGCAGCAAATGCAGTTCAGTTTAATAATCCAGTGCATTTCAACAATTTTCCTACTACTGCACATGGTAACATCTGATATTAAAATGTATGGAAAAAACAGCACGCAGAAACAGCTTCAAAGCCCACACAGGAATAGTACAGCTAACAGTGCGTCCAAGTTTACTCTGAATTCATCACATGTCACATCTGATGTGCAAATGAGTTAATTACTAAGAACATACAGGACACTGCAGGCAGGGTCTAAGGAGAAAGCATTTGCAAAAAATGTTCCCACCGGTGCCATCATTCATGTAGCTAAATAGGTGTTAGTCCAAATGTTGACAAGGTCAGACTCCTTTTTACAGCCATCTCCATTAGATTTCTCAAAACAGGTTTAATTAAAAATAGGTCTGGATTCCAGAGGCTTGTCTACAGTTGGGCTCCCACGGGTGCTAACACCTGCTGAGCTAAACAGTGAGAACAGTGAAGGAGGAGGAGGGGATGTTGTTGTTTTTTTTTAATTTCCATGATGTTGATGTAACTGTAAAGTTTACCAGTGGCTTCTTTCTTTTTTTTTTTCCTTTTCGTTCTTTTAAGTAACATTAGGATAGTTATAATTTCATCAGATAAAAGGTTGTTGCTTTAGTTACTTGGCAAAGACAGATAGATTTCATTTTTGTTAGAAAAAGTAAATTAGCGTTAAAAAGTAGGATTTGATAGCAAAAGCAAAAATCTCCAACTTAAACCTTTCTCACCACATTCCAGAAGGGAAAAAAAGGCAGGCAGAGTCTGGAATGGCAAGATATTGTTGATCCACAGCCTTCTATGATTTGAGGTATTTTTTTAGTGTGAAAATATTATGCTTGGACTGATATGTATTTGTCCAGTTACAGCCTGAGAATAAAGTAAACAGCTCTGAATCTCCAAGAAATAGTATTTGGAAAAGAAAGGACAACAATTCTTACATGTGGAGCAGCTGGGGCACTATTGTGACACTCAAGGGTGTATCAACTATGACTTCCCACCTTTGAGACGCTTGCAGTAAGTTAATGGACATGCACATTGTGCTGGAACACATAAGATGATGTTTTATGAAGCGGGCAAGCAAAAGCAGTCATGAGAAACATGCTCCATTTCATTCAGGTAAACCACACAACAGCTGCTAGGGAGTCCCACTGGGAAGTGCAATACTTCCACCTAGTGGGCAACACGAAGCCCAACCCAAGTCCCTCCAAAAACAGTTGTTTTTCCAGTCATAAGCAGTTTTAACTTGAAACTGGATTAATGAGAGAAAACACAGCTGGTAAAAATGGTGGGAAAGCCCTGCTACTCTGACTCACTGCAGATGCAAAATAATTCTCATTAAAAAGGGATTTTACAGTGGTTACCACACTTTTCTAAATTAGGCAGATACTAACAATGGACTGCATAGGGCCTGTTTTGGCCTGAATCACACCGTGAATGAGAATGAAGGCAAAACCTTCCATTTCAGAAACAACGCTGGCTTTCTGGCCTCACCCAGCATTTAAATCTGGTGTGAACACAGAACTGGGAGCTCACTGTCTGAGACACCAGAAATAGTGATGAAAAGCAAAGAACAAATGGAAGAAAAAAAAAGGAAAAAAAAAAAGGAAAAAAAAGAGAAACCTAAAGATTAGAATTCATGGGGAACTACAACAGAAGAAAAAACTGCAAAGAGCCAAGGAATGAGGTGGAGAGCATGCAGACATTTACTTAAAGGGTCAGTTTCTCACCTAGGATGCTGCACAACAAAAGCTTAAAGGTGAACTCCTAACTCCATTCACAGCACAGGTGAAAATACAGCATTCTATAAAGACTTAGATTGATACTGTTGGGTATCAAGGGCTACTTGCTCTTTCAGGAACCACGAATGCTTTTCAACCACAATACCACAAAGGTCTGCACAGGGCAATTTGCCCAGCAGACAAAACAGGGGCTAGAGAAGCACTGATGGTATACAACAGCACTGCTGGTATACAACTGCTTCCAATATTACACCACGTAATTCCCCACCACACTGCAGTTACGTATATGGTGACGACAACTATTCTGATCTCAGAAATTTAACCTGAAATGAATGCACACGGGGACTGTCTTAAATGAGTGGCTTTCCACAGAAATACAACATTTTGCTTTCTATTCTTTCCCCCTGAATTTGTCTGTGGGTTGCAGACTACCCCCGTTCTCAATTGAGCAGACATAGAAACAAGACTGTATTTAAATACAGTCCAGTAAAATTGGAGAACTGATCAAGGTTCACTAGAGATGCACATCTGCTTCAATTCTGGGAAACAAGACTCCAAAAGCACAGCCATCACCACCAAGAAGTTGTGACAATAGAAAGTGCCTCCAATTACCTACTAAGGTTCATCATCCAGAGAATGTAACTCGTAAGACAAAATCACTCCTGACATTCAATCTCTCAGCCGTGTTTTTAATACATTAGTCATACCTAATTTCTTGCAGACAAAAACCTTACACAGACAATAGCCTTCCCTTCAAGAGGGGGAATTTGTCCAACAAATCAGAGACTCTTTCTTGAAAAAAGGCATGTTTTCTTTGTCATCAAAACTCAAGACTTCGTCCAGAGGAGGTTGCCTTCAACTCCAGCACAGTAAATGAAGGTTAGTCCTCATATAAACATAAAACTCTTACTTTCTACTAATGCTGCATTTCGTGCTGTCCTTTTATAGATAAGGGCTGCCTACAAAAAAAAGAATTCTCCATTTTCCTTTCATACCCCTTCCTAAAAGGGACTTAAAGGAAAACTTCCAAGACCGTGTCAAGTCTGAACAATTAAAAACTAAATATTGTTCTTCCCCATTGTCTGTGCATCTTTCATTTCACTGCAGTGAAATGTCTGTGTGAATTCTTACACAGTCTTTAAGCTGTAAGACCACGCAACGCTCCCCCACACTAACTCAGTGTCCCAGGACAGAGTAATATTGAGGTTGTGTTGCCAACAACAACTTTGAACTTAGGGCTTTACAACCATAAATAGCATTCCTTTAATGTAATTTTGGTATGTGAAAGGTTTTTCTTTCATGGGTGGCATTTCTTTTTTCCTTGTAGCCAGGTAAGCCCAAGAGAAGTCTGAACTATAATGCGCTTCTGTTACGAAAGAAACTCATAAGAACATGAAGCTCCTTTTCCACTGGGCAACCAACATATGTTTTAGAACCCACTTCAGCCACAAAGCACACTTACTAGACATGACTAAAAGCTCCTCAGGGAATATGCTTTAGTCTTCTCCGAGATCCAAAGAGCTTTAATAAAAAGTTCCCCATCCTTACAATATATTCTTTTACTTACTGGACATTTCAGCACTCAACCACACAAGTCATGAACTTTCCAGAGTACAGGGTCAGTATGAAACTCACTGGCAAAGCAGCACTGTATGACATCAGACCGTAACCTACATAGAAGCCTCAGACAAAAATGGGACTTGAGAACTAACGTTTTGTTTGAATTTGTTTTTCAGCTAAGTCATCAAATGTCTTTATACATTCTGGAACACATTAAAAAAATAATAATAATAATCTACATTAGAGGATTGGAAGAAATAGCCAGCCAACTGGACAATTCACTAAGCATTCCTTCCAGCCTGGCTGATTAACAGCTCCTTCTTCTTTCCCTGCAAGCATCCACATGAACTCACCAGCTGTACGTAGGCGACCTTGTAATCTGGTTTCTTCACTCTCTGATTCTTATGGTTTCTCTTGTTGTTTGCACCTGCAGAATAGAAGAGGCCCATCAGTAACTACAAAGGACTTCCAAGTACCCAAAAGGAAGAGCAGGCTGAAGGGGGGGACTTCCCCAATCTTGATTTTTTGTTAAGACTCATCTTAATTCCATCAATATCAACATACATACTACACAGTAATGTCTCAGTTACTAGAATGTACTGAAGCTGGTAAACACTGCTCACATGTAAGGAAAGGAGACCAGATTCAAACTGCTGACATGCTTTCATGGTCACAACACAAATTTTGCAAAGCAGTAAGTGGAAACTCTTCTGAGTAGAGGGCCAGGAGAAACAAACTGCCCTTCCAACATTAATAGCTTCAGTCAAATAATGATGAAATGACCACTGAGCAGTTTCAGACTGGTCAATTTTTACTGCTCAGCTAATGAGAATGATCTATTGTCAAACAAATCAGAAAATTACACTCCAGACCCAAAAAAACCCAACAAAATAAAGCATCTTCACTTTATGCAAGTTGTGTTCAGAAGTTCATTTTACTCCCTGCATATAAGAGAATTAAAGCTCTTGAACTATGAGACATCCTAAACCTTTCCTCTTCTATCCCTGACTATACACATATTAACAACACTTCCATAAGTAATGAGGAACAAAACAAGGTTACAAGGACTAACAAGAAGATTTTTTAGTGCTGTTGACAAGGGAATATTTTTGGTATTAAAGACTTTAGTTTCTACATAGGCATACTGCAGATGATCTTTGTTTTCCTTCTATTCTTCTACGCGTTCTGAGTTACAACCTTCTTCTGATGCTTTATCTTTCATTCTCCATTTTTCACTATCACAGCCCTTTTTACCCTACACCCTTTTAAAAATTGCCCCTGCTCTTGGGATTAGAAACACATCAATCAATTCCTTTCCTAGTCAGTGCACGAAAAAGAAGAATCCAGCCAAAGGTGTGCTACCCAACAAGTCACTGTCCGTGTGATTAATTAGCTACCTGCTGATCAAAAACATGCCTGACATAAAAATGGTGTTCCTGACTTTGTACAGCATACAAAATACATTCAGAGATGCTCTGCGAAAGGAAGCATTCATATGTGAATGGGATTGTACACAATCCCAGCCTAGCTCAATTGGAGAAGAGTGCACCATGTGTGAGTTCAGCAAAACTAGGGATGTTTTTTGGCTGTTTTTTTGCTTTTGGTGTTTTTGTTTTTTGTTTTTTAAGAAGTTGGTCTTTTGAACACTTTGTTTCTTTGTGGGGTTGGGTTTTTTTGTTTTGTTTTGGTACAAGTGCAGCATAGTGAAGAAACACAATAAGTGGATACGTACAAATCTACAGCAGAAATGTGGTAACTACAAGGGGAAAAAAAATTGTAAAGGTGTGTTTCTGATATTATCTACTTGTCTAATTGAGTATTTTTTCCCTCTACACACTCTGGCCTTTGTCAGACCATAACACCTCCTCTCTACAAGTCAGGTAAACTCGCAAAGCAGCTCCTTCTGAAGTGAGTGAAACACCCGCTGGTCTTCACAAAGAAATGGTACCAAAGCATTTGGTACGGGTCAGAAAATCAGTCAAGATTTTTAAGTCTTTTTAAATTAAGTTTTTAAATGAAAAAGCTGATGTTCTAATCTAAACAAAGCATTCAAATGTGAAGAGGTACATATGAAGTGGCACATACTTATTTTAAGGAAGAAATATACAGATGAGCAAGGAAACT
The DNA here is from genome assembly GCF_026119805.1 of Tympanuchus pallidicinctus. Lineage (NCBI taxonomy): Eukaryota > Metazoa > Chordata > Aves > Galliformes > Phasianidae > Tympanuchus > Tympanuchus pallidicinctus. Next base: position 13,353,489 of record NW_026294747.1, read on the forward strand.
GTAACCACCCCTTTAAATTGTTCAACTGCACTTACCATACTGTATCCTGGTCCTCACAGCAGCTACTGGCACATTATAGATTTTCTCAAGGTAATTCTTGATATCCACTTTTGTCATTCTAAGCAAGGAGACAGTATTTTGGGGGAAGAAAGAAGCAGAAATATGAATATTTAACTACAGGGAAAGAAAAAAGCAGAAGTATAAATATTTAACTAAACTCCAAACAGACAGAGGGATAAATTTGGCTTCCCCTTTAACCAAACCAAGGTAGATTCACTGCACAGGAGTATAAACTCAACATAAATCATATACCACTGAAGCAACTCATAACCATAAACTGTAGTGGCTGTAAACACTTTATTCTCTGTAGCCTCAGCAGTAAAAATGTGCGGGATGTTCTGCATTCTGCCTTGGAAGCTCTGGCACGCAGAAGGCCCTTCAGCCCCATCAGAATCACAGAATGGCCAGGGTTGGAAGGGACCTCAAGGATCGTGAATCTCCATCCCCCCTGCCACATGCAGGGCTACCAACCTCCACATTTATACTAGACCAGGCTGCCCAGGGCCCCATTCAACCTGGCCTTCAACACTTCCAAGGATGGGGATCCACAACCTCTCTGGGCAGCCTGTTCCAGCACCTCATCACTCTCTCTGTAAAGGACTTCCCCCTGACATCCAACCTAAATTTTCCCTTCCTCAACTTCAAACCATTTCCCTTGTCCTGCAGTTATCTACCCTTCCAAAGAATTGATTCCCCTCCTGTTTGTAGGCTCCCTTTAGGTACGGAAAGGCTGCAATGAGGTCACCCAGCAGCCTTCTTTTCTCCAGGCTGAACAAGCTCAGCTCCCTCAGCCTGTCTTTGTAGGGGAGGTGATCCAGTCCCCTGATCATCTCTGTGGCCCTCCTCTGGACCCTCTCCAACAGCTCCCTGTCTTTCTTGTACTGGGGGCTCCAGACCTGGACACAGTACTCCAGATGGGGCCTCACAAGAGCAGAGCAGAGGAGGACAATCACCTCCCTGTCCCTGCTGGCCACCCCTCCTCTAATGAAGCCCAGGATCCCATTTGCTTTCCTAGCTGCAAGAGCACACTGCTGGCTCACGTTAAGCTTTTCATCTACCAAGACCCCCAGGTCCTTCTCCGCAGGGCTGCTCTCAAGGACCGCTCTTTCCAGTCCCTCACCCTCATCCCCACAGGTACGTAAAGAGCAGCAGGTCGGACAAAGCAGACGGGGAGCCGTTCGCTCCCTGGGCCGACATGCCGCCCTCCGCCCGCACTCACTCCATGGAGACGCGGAACTGCACGGTGTCCTCGGGCTGCGGCACGCCGGGCCGCACCGCTAACATGTAGAAGTTGGGGCGGAAAATCCGCAGCTGGGGGCCGCCCAGCTGGAACAAGGGGTACCTGAGGGGAGAAGAAGGCCCGATAAGCAACCAAGCGGCATTACTGCACCGCTAACCCCATCCCCGCACCGCCCAGCCTGCTCACACGGCCTTCCTGCCGCCCGCCGCCATGGCCGCCGTCCGGCCCGGAAGTGCTGCGACCACAGAGCGGCGTAACGCGAGGAGAACGCCGCCGCTGGCGCCCCCTGCTGGCGCGGAGGAGCAGTGACAGGGTGGAATTCTGCGCTTCTACGTTTGCGCTCCTCTCAAGGCTGCCCTCTACAGCCACAGCGGGGCTCGTTCACAAGCCCGGCCCTGGAGGGAGGACGGTTGCGAGTTGGAGGCCAGCTCTTACGGTAGAATCATAGAATCGCTAAGGTTCACAGGGTCATCGCAGGGATGACCATAAGCAGGCTCATTTATACTAGCCAGAGAACTGGGAATAGTGGAAAAGCTGGCACTAAAAGCTTGGTAGGAAACCAGGTGGGAAATCTCTGGAAGGCTTCCTTCCAGTGAAGTGCCTCCGAGGCTGGTGAGGAAAGCAGCTCAACACAACAGCTCAGAACCCACGTTTGTTAGCAGCTGTTCTGTGTCTCTTCATTGGATTTCAATACTATATGTTGATTAACTGCCTCAATAAACATTTCAGCGTAATATTTGAGTTAAAAGTGCTCTGTTGCTGTGCTGCCACATCTGCATTTAAGAAATGCCATGTGCTGAAAGCTTCTACTTCTGTGAATTCATTTCCCCACACCCAAGCCTTTGATTCCTTTCATCACTCACATTTTTAAGTCTGCTTCGACTGCATTTGGATTCCAGACAGGCACATAGATTATGAACTCCCTCAAAACAGAGCTGGGTTTTCTTATCTGCCTGCATGGAGGCTGTAAATCTGGCCCTGAATCCTGGTTCTTGGTTAATGATATTGAACCTCATTCCCTCATTCCCATTTGCAGAGTCAGGTCAAATATTACTAGATAAACATTTGGTTTAACCCTTAATTTCCATTAAGTAAAATACAAAACATCATTCAACTGTTGTTGAAGTAGGTACTGGTTGCGCTTTATTTACAAAATCCAGAGATTTGTACACAGCAATCTACAGGACAGCGTAGGGCTGGTGTCAGGAGGATAAAGGACATGCTCAGCAGGAATTGAAGATGCCAGCAAGGAGTCTCCCCATTTCCAAAGGGAACCTGCTTCCTGTTGACAGAGGAAGCCACCAGACCCTTCCAGGAAGAAGAAAAGCAGCAGCAATAGCCAACCCAGGCTGATGTTGCAATTTTAGTTATCGCTGAGGCACGGGAACACAAGTGGTTTGTGAATGAAGAAGGAAGAGACCAGCAGGGTTTCGGCACATCACTAAGGGCCATTCTGCCTGGTTCTTTATTTCCAGCGCCCGCCAACCTTGCCTTTGGCTCCTGCCTTCTTGCTGCTGCAATACAAAAGGCAAGGAAAACATGTCAGTTTGAAGGAAGCAGTAGGGCATTCTACTGCCCTACACTCTACACTCTACTTCTGACTCTCAGATTAGTATGGAGCTGCTTTTGCTTTTCACATGCTGGGCACACCCATTATCGAGCACATCCCGAGAAAAACATTGTGGATGTTGTGGAAAGATTTTCTATTTCTGAGTCTTAGCAAAATGCCAGGATGTGCATTCCTGGAAGAGGTGGACCCTTCCAGATTCCTGCATTAACTGGACAGAAGTCCAACCAATCTTAGAACTAAGCAACAAGACTATCCTGCCACACATTTGAAGTCTTCTGAATTCAGATCTGCTTTGATCTGGATTTGAATGTGTTTCTAAATAAAATTTTCTTCTCATCAGGGAGCTCTTGTTGAGTTCCCCAGTCCTAGCTATCTGGTAACTAAGATAACAGGTTGAACGGTAATTTAAACACAACTAGAACTATTTCGCTCTAGCACAAGCAGAATAACTTCTTTCTTAGAGCAAGTCTCCAAAAGAATTCAAAGTTTTTAGGCCTCCCAATATTCCAATCTTGCTCATGTTGTACATGGGAGCAGTCCAGCTACAGTCCCCACACAAAGCAAGTTCTCTCCAAACATTATCTTCTTGCATACAGAGGAACAATCCTGCATGCAAGCCACTTACCTTCTGACTGAGAAACTGGCACACCTGGAGCCACAGAGGGACCAGGTATGAAGTTAGTTGGGTTAGATTCTGTACTGGCTCCCATTGGTAAAATCTTGGCTTTTGGCGCACAGCATACCACCAAACCCATCTCACACACACAGGACAGTGAAGCTGCTTCTTGAACCCAAAGCACATGCAAAATTGAAGCACATCTTTGACTTGGAAGAACGTGGGGTTGGGAGCAGGCACAGCGTAGTAGGGCTTTGCTGTCCTTAAAGATACCTGCTTCAGAACCACTGATTTCTTCAGAGTGGAGAAAGATGAGGAAGACATATCTGGGCAGATTTTTGTAGCACTGCCCCATCTGTTCAAGAATGCTAGCTGTGTTTATAGAATGATGTAACACAGTGACACAGACAGTACATATAGTGGATACTTTACCTTAAGACCAACTTAGACTTGACCTATTTGAAAAATGAACTTTTGCATGAGAGACAGTTGAAAGATTTCTGCTTCTGTTAAATTCATCTTTGTGTTGCTTTTGCCAACTTCCCCACGGGTTCAAAATCCAGTATAGGAACTCTATAGCTCCTCAAATGAAGGCAGAGCCCTTTTATCTCCACAAACGCCTGTAGTGTTTGATGTTATGCCTAACCTTTAGAATGTGCTTAAGGAGACTTAATAAAAATCTGAAGCAATAGGATCACTTGATCCTCGTATAACACACCAGCAGACATTGCTTCGGAATGTTACAGTCTGTTTTGGATAGAAATTCAAATACAAAGAAATCTCATGAGCTGTGGACTTCCTGGTGCAACCTTTTCAAATATTGTGCTGAGAATGTATCATATCTTTTGGGGAACAGTTATGAGTTATTAGTACAGGTTGCAGTATCCCTCAAAAGAGCAGCAAACCACTGCACCTTTCTGCAGGTGCACATTCTGTTGCGGTTTATCAGTCTACAGCTCTGTACAGAAAATACCGCAGGGAGATCCAGTCTTATGTTTGGCACCTACAGACAACTGAGCTCCCAGTGCTATGTTCGTCTGATAAGGCAAGGTTATGCGGTGAGGTGGGGAGGCAGTGCCTGTCACTCCTATCGGCCAAAGATGTCCTCACAGACCAGCATTTCATCCTGATGTTGCTTTGCTTAGGTTAGGAAGCACTAAGAAGACCACATCCCATCAGTGCAGAGTTCTGCCTTGCTTCTCTGCAGCTCCTCTTCTATGTCCGTTACTTTTCTACATGCTCTAGCTTCCAGGTTTCTTCTAGCCCTAGTCTCCCACAAGTTCACTGCAAACATGTAAAATAGTTAAAGACATGAGACTCAGAAAAATCAGATTAAATAGAAGTCATATGAAGAAGGAAAGCGGGAGGAGAGAGATGAGTGAAAAGAACTTGTAACAGTACAATCCTGTGATGTTAGTTTTGTTACACACCATTCTTAGCAGTCACTTGTTTACCCTTCGTAAACAAGATATTTAGATCTCCTTGTGTATTCAAAGCATCTCAATCAGGAGTTTGAAAATCCCAGGAATTAGCAGATGGAAACTGTGCAGGCATGGCATGAAGAAATGTGATTTTTATTTAGCTGTTATGTTCACTTCATTTTGCCCTTCATTTTCTCAGCGTGAGGCAGAATGGGAGTTATCCTTCCATCTTTAGCCTCATTTCATTGCAACAAGAAAATGTTGTTGTTGAGGCTGAAGTGACTACTTTGAACACTTAGAGGATATCCCCAGCCAGGGGCTTGGAAGGGGATATGGGTACTTACTGTTTCTGAGCCTGATCAATCCGGTTCCTGAGAGTGACAATCTGAAAACAACACACATGACTAGGGTTTTTAGGGATAAAGAAACTTTGTTCCACCACAGAGAGGAGACTTTTACCTGCTGAAGTGCTGGGAACTGTGTATCACAGGTGCCTGTGATAGGGATTAATACCTCCTTTGAGATAAAAGCTTACTCTTTCCTAAAGGAGAGAAACGTTACTCCTTGGTGATAAATCTTTAAGCCAATTTCACATTTCAAGGGAAAGAAGAGCTAGAATTTTATAGTCCTTTCTAGTAAAGTCCCTATCCATACAAATTGATCTACCATAAACTCACAAGTCAAACTGCAGGCAGATGAACTGGAACAAGCGTCGCTCTGACCAACTGGAATGCTCTTTCATGGCCTCACCCCATGAGGTATGAGTTGATCTCACCTTCTCACTCTTTCTCTACTCCTACATGTTAGGAAAAACATGAGCTTTGGATGGGGACATCAGGAGTGGAGTCCATATGTTCTACCAGAACATCTTTGTTAGCTGGCAGAGCAGGAGGTGAGAAGCCTGCAGAAGGCACCGCCTGCTTAGTCACTCATTTAATTAGAGCTACTCATCTAATTTTAAAGATGCTGAAGATGGCAATATTGAGGAGAGCTTGAACAACCACAGAGGAGAAGGTTGGAGCAGGGGCTCTGAACATCTTCCCAAGCTCTGTTGGTGACTGCAAGCCATTGGAGCATCTGTCTGACAAGATGTTGTCTAACTTTGCTTTGCCATGGGTAGACTTAGAATTCAACATGATGCGTGGAAAGCAAACACCTACCTTTTGCAGCGTAAGCACATTCTGGCCTGCCTTAGCATCATAATCCTGGCCCATAGGCCTGGACTCATTACTGAAATCCCAGGACCTCCAGTGCAGTGGAAAAGCCCCAGAGAATGAGAGTGTGACAGAGAGTCCTCTTTTGCCTCCTCACCATCTCATTTGTAACTAAGTCAAGGTTCTACCTAGCTTTTCTCATGTAGAAAAATCATACATTTTGCTCCTGCTTCTGTATGCTTCAAAGTTTTCCACTGCCTCTGCATGTCCAAGAACCAGTGACCCAGCATTTGAATATTTAAAGCAGTGTTTGATATTCCCCTCGTGCAGAACAAAAGTAAAAAGTCATACATTCAGGTTGGCCCAACAACTGGATTGATATTTCCTGGGTTGTGCCTTTCCATGGCAAACAGACAAAATAAGAGACTGAAACATTAGCAGGAACAGGACAATACAAGGAAGGAAAGAGCAGCTCGTCAGCTGCTTTTGTACTTACTCGTGGAATTTTTAATATCTGCTGCAGCAGTTTAAACTGTTTGTGGTAACTGGCTGTTTTTCACAAGTGTGGAGGAAAACCAGCTCTCTCTTCAGGTTGACCCAAGGACTTAAGACTTACCTTCACTGACAACCTTGCCATAGTGACTATTACACTCACTCTCCAAGGAAGCACCAAAGAGCAACAGATTCTACAGCCAAAGAACAGCTCCATTCCTGTGTGTTCCCATTCCTTCCTTCATCTCTCCCTTTCATCCTCACTCATCTCTCCCTCATTCTCTTTGCAGTTTTCACTTACCTTTCTCCTCACTTCCTTCCCTTAGAATCTCCCAATTCTAACACCTCAGCTGTGCATTTTCCTTCTACTTTGCCATTATTTGCACTCCATGGCCTTGATTTTCCTTATCGACTACCTTCCATTTGTCTGCATAGAGTCTTCATTACCATAACATGTACAACACCCCTGCCACTGCCTTATTTCCTGCTGTTGAACATTCAGATGACCTGTTATCCTTAAGCCAACCCTCTTCAGTATTTGGGATCTGGGTAGCCATTAAGCCACGAGGTGAAGAACCTTCCCACACTCCATACCATTCTTTTCTATGGGGTTCAGGATGCTTCTTGTGCATCCCTAAGCTTTTGCTTCTATCTCAGGTGTGTTGATTCCTGCACACAGCTAAAAGCAGAGGTTTGGACAGAGAATTATTTGTAGAGATGAACTGAGTGGGCCAAATGCTCAGTTCTTCAGCTACAACCCTGTGAGATCCTGACTCTTCTCCTAAATTACTTCGACTTCAAAGAGCACAAAGGGAGAGAAAAAGGAAGTGAAGGAAGTCACACAAGATGCATTTTTCTTTTTCCCTCTGCACTTGGAGCCAAGTGCCAGTTTCTGTCCGGCACTGACCTCTGACCATGCTGCAGGCTCATGCATTTGGTAGCCTTTGCTGCTGCTGTTACACAGACAAGTTCATCGTACTTACTACTTGGAAAGCTCCTGCAGCCTGCAACGTACTGTTAAAATCTAAGAGAGATTGAGATAATTACATTGGTGTTGCTCATTCCCTGTCAGTGAGTGCCTACGTAATTGGGAGTTAAAAGTAGAGCAAGACAGAGTGAACCAGTAGGATTTCTCAGCCACTGAAACCTGGTGTAGATAACATGTTGTGAAGGAAACCTATCCACTTTATGTTACCATTTGACAATGCAGTCAGATGCTCCTGTCTGGAGAAAGGTTTCAGTAACTCCAGAGAACTCAGTTCACAGGGATTCTGTCTGGGACAGGTATAAAACTTAATACATTCAAGTGTGAAATCAAAGACACTTAAAAACATTACTTTGTGATGGAAATGAGTGAATGAGTGAATTGAGACTCTGATTTTTTTGTACCACAGTTACCTAGAAGACAAACAAGAATAAACAAAGTGTGCTTGAATAGGTGCATTTTTCCACCGACACTGAGGGCACTGAAAGAGGCCTTCCAAGAGGGCACTGAAAGCCTTGAGGATCATCTATGAAATTTCAGCCTAAAATGTGAAATCCAGTCCAAGTACTTCAGGGGGATTATAGTTCCAGGTGCATTTCTGCTTAAATATTCCAAAAAGTCACTGAAGAATCAAATGATTTTGCCATTGTGTAGCTTTTGCTAGAGAATTCTTGGAGATTTTAGTGTTTTGGAGCTGGTATCAGTAGAAAAATGGTTTTTCCACTCACCTCATATTTTTTCCTCTTTATTTGCTCAGTAAAGTCATACTTTTCAGTCTGCAGCTGGTATAACCAGTCCCACAGTTCCTTCGCCTTGTCCCTATGTGTTTATAGAGAAAGGGCAAGAGGAGAAACACATCACATCATGTATTTTCTGCAGTTTTCACATCACTATTAGTGAGGCATTTTACATTTTGTTCAGTTCCATTCATGCGTTATCCTGCCAACTTCTTCTGGCCTCTGAAAGCTACTTAACTCTGAAAGTTAGTCAAGGTCACACTTCCTCAGATGAGAATCTTTTAGCCTTCTACTTTTGCATGTACCCATCACTAATATGCTTCTGCCAGATTTAATTTTCCCCTTAACTTGTAAGGATAAAGAAGAGTCCAGGGGAATTAGATGAAAAGGAAGAATGTCTGAATGCCTTGGAGATGAGCACGGCAGCTTCTATTGTACAATTGCATCTGCTTTAGGGCCAAAGTTAAACTCCACTGTGTACAGTCCAGGCCATCAAGTGAAGACTGCTTTGCACCTGAGCACTCAGCTCCCAAGCCTCCAGCCTCAGTGGTATTCTTACTCATAACTTAGCAGCTCTAACTACCCCGGGTACACTGTGATAGTAAAAATCAATCTGTGAGCTTGTTTATCTTACTTCAGATTTGGGTTTAAAGTTTGTGCCTAGTGCACTGGTTGACATTCTAAATGGGACTGACAGGCCATTTCAAAAATATCTCATGTCTCGTTTTCGCCTCTGTTCTTCAGACCAAGGAAAAGCAGAAGTTGATATTGTCCCTTGAAGAATTTCAAGGAAAGCCTCCTCCTCTCCCTCACTCTTTTGCTAGAGAGGACCCCAGGACAGTAAGTCCAAATTTCAATGGATTACATTACAGTAAGTGAGGGTAAGCATGTTACCTCAGCTTGTCTTCATTAAGATGGTCAATGTTCAAGGGCTTGCGCCTCTCTGCCAGGATCTTCTTCTTTGTCTCTCTAGCTGTTTGCTTCTTCCCTCTCTTCTGATCAGCCTATTTTCAAAACATCAACTCATGTCAGACTGCAGAAACGCAGGCTGAACAAAATAAGTTCATTAACAGAGCATGTAGGACAAGTTGCTAGGAATCCATAAGAAGGAAAGTCAATTTTTTTTCTCAACTTATAATACAGACTCTTTCTTGACAACCCAGTGGTTTAACACTTGATCTGTGCATTTACCTTTGCCAGATAGCTGCTGTATGAGGCACCCATAGAGGATAGAGCCTTCTTCTTCTTAAGATCATCCTCAGCTTTTCTCTTGGCATCTTCTTCCTCTCTCCGTGCCTTTTCCTCCTGCAGAGTGCAAGACAAAGAAGCAAGTTACTTTAGGAGAGATGCTCAGTTTCTCTAGCAACCTGTGTTACTACAGGGAGTGTGATCAGGTAAAATACATGTGAATACTGGCAACTCTCATGTCCCACCCTTGCTTTAAGAGGATGGTCATCTCTTCTGTGGACTGAGATAGACAGAACCTGTAGTTTCTTTCCATCTCTAGAAATCTCCTCCACCTAGATGCTGAAACAAAAAGAGACATGAGGATGCTTACCGCAAGCCGTGCTTGACGCTCCTTCTCCTTCTCAGCCCGAATTCTCTGTTGCTCTGCTCTCTCAGCTCTGCGCTTCTCCTGCAAGAAGCAGTGACAAAGGCTTGAACTCAGCCATGTGGCTTCACTTGCCTCTTGCAGTCCCCACCACCAAGAGCTTTGGTACACAGTGAGCCGTCGGCTCCCTTGCCAGGATGTGCAGGATGGGACTGATGTGCAAATACCAGGTGTAAAATGGAGATGAGTGAGAAAACAGACGTGAGAACAAGCAATCTGGGGGTGACGTGAATCATTCCTGTGCATGGCAACACTACCAAAGTAACAAGATCAATGGTTTAAATTCTCATCTTTCTGTCATCTAGCACCGCTGATGAGCAATACAAGGACTCACAATCCTCTCCTTAAGGGCAACCAGCTCTTCTTCTTCCTTACGCCTGGCTTCGAAGTGGCTGTCAATCAAAGCTTGCAGTTCAATCAGGTCTTTGTTCTGCCTCTTCTTTTGGATGTCCTAGAAGAGCAGTGAAAAGCTTTCAGTAAGCCTGTAGTACACTAGGCACACAGCCTGGAGACTCCCAGCGCTCTGCCAACACATACAGAAACAAAAGCAGAAAGTGTTGCAGTTATCTGTGGGCTGGATTCAGTATGTGTTGGTGCAGGTCAGAGACCAACCCAGGTGGTGGTCAGAAACCCAGAAGGGAACAGAATCCACAACTTCTATTTCACTGCATAGAGTTTTATCATTAGCTTGGCTTAGTATCCTCCTATGTACAAAGTTCAGCCAAAGTACTGGGATGCGAACCTTACCTAAAAATGCCCTTGCATTTTTGAGTAAGGCAGACATTTCTGCAGGGATTCTCAATACCAGAAGTTTTTCAATTACATGTCAACTTTCTAGGAAAGTATTTGAATCTCTGTTGTTAATCTTTTGCTGTCATTTCAGGTGGAGTTTCTCAGCAACAGATGAGCACAGACCTGCTTTATTTCAAACTTCTCAGTAACTTTTGGATCATTTGTAGCAGTGCTACGGGGGATCTTAGAGATCCTAAGCCTCTTGCTCCTTTTGCTCCAAACATTCAAGAAGTAAGAACAAACAAACAAACAAACAAGTAATAAAGAGTTTGTCTTGGCCATATTAGCCACAAATGTATCCATAGACCTTCAAAGAGGAGAGGGTAGCCTTTAATGGAAAACACCAGCAAGCATTCATTCTGTCCTGGACAGTACCTTCAGTTATATTCAATACAGATGGAGTTACGTGGTTTTGCACATACATACAGCTCAGGTACTGACAAGCAAACACATACAGCCTCAGGAATACTCACATCAAAATCTACTTTCTCACCCTCCGGTATTTTAGGAGCAGTTAGCCTGCAGAGAGACAAAATCAAAATGGAAAGGGAAGAGAAGGGAAGGAATAGGAAAAGGAATAATAAAAAGACAAAGGGAAAACAGAAAGGGGAAATAAAAGGGGGAAAAAAAAAAGTGAGAAAAGACAGAGAAGAGAGAAAAGAGAGAACAAAAGGATTTTCATGTTAGAAAATAGGCATGTTCTGAACTGATCTGCCCTTGAGAATGATGCTGACAAAGAGAGATGTTAATGGAGATGCAGAGCTGTGAAACAGCATGTTAACTGAAAACAAGTCCAGAGACCACTAGAGACCCTTGAACTTCATGGAGGCTTGTGTAAAACAGGAAGTCATCTGTGAAAATGCCTTCCATTCCCCAAATCTATGGCCATTCCCTACTAGACAGAAACACAGTGGCCCACAAGGTTGTCATCCATGCACTCTTGTTCTGGGCATTTAGCAGAGTGGGAAAGGGAAGATGCTGGAACCCAGAGCCATGTAATCTTTAGGAAAACATAGTTAAGCTCTAGCCAGCCCAGCTTAATGTTTGCCATTCCTCCAGCAGTCAGCAATCAGAGTTGCTCCCAGCTACATGCTTTCACAAAGAGTTTACTGTCAAGACACCTCATTTCCATTGGAAGTTGTGGGACATGGACAGTTTGTCACTTCCCCAACTCTATGATGAACTGGTTTGAAGACTCTGGCCGGTAACTGTTGCTAAGGTGTCCCCTGGCAGGAGCAAACGTCCTGGAAAGGCACACAGAGAACTGCATGAGGGGAGGGTTGTACAAAGTTTTCTGATGGCCATTTGTGTAACAGACACTGCAGGCTTCTGCTGGATCAGAAATACGATCACAAGGTTTCACTACCCTTCATACTTACTTTATTTTGGGCTTCTCCTCTGTATTTGGAAACATGGAGCAAAACAGGAAGGGAAAAAGAAGGAGAACAGTTAGAACAACAGAGATCATGCCAGCTGCTAAAGTAAAAGGAGGGAAGGGAAATTCAATCTTAGGGGAAACATCCCAAAGAAACTGGTTAAATCACAAACACTTCCAAAAGAAATATGCAGGCTCACATACCCCTTCTGCTGGGAGTGAATCTGTTTTTATCCTTAAAACAGAATTTGGCAGAAAAGAATCAAGAGATTGTATAAAAGTCCCAAACGTAGCATCTGGAAGGCAGTAAATGATTTCATGTAAATGATGAACTATTTTTCTCAAAATGTCCTGACCGACTTCTAAGGAGGACAGCTGGGCATTCAGGTGGAGGAAAACATTGCCTGTTTCAATCAGCCCTTCATTCACTGAAGTTAGCTTGGATTTGTAATGGAGTCACTGATAAAATAGGCTTGGTTGATTTAAATTAAAGGCCTCACATGGAGGCCAGGAGGGAAAAAAAGGCTGATGCCCTGTATTTTCTCTGTGCCCACGGGCTCCTAAGACAGCTTAAGACACATATCTTGGAGATATCTTGATGCCATGAGGAGAATGTTCCTTTTTCTGTACCATGTGGTGCCCATCAAACCCAGCTTGGAAAGACCATCCTCTCTTAGTGAGCAAAATTTCCATGAGTGGTAATGGAAATAATCTTTGCATCTCCAGGGAAGATGTAATACCCTGTAAGGAGGGCTAAGCCATCACAGAGGCTGGCAGTCAGAGGTGTCTCCCTGCAACAAGTTGCCTTTTCCTGGCTCTCAGAAACGTGCTGTCTTTAGGAGTTTCTTGCTTAACATCTGTGCTTGTGATCAATCCCCCTCTCTGCTATGCCTTTTATACTTTAGATATTAGCCCAAGTCTAATGCCAATAAGTTCAGCACTGTTATTCTCACAAATAGAAGTGAATTAAACTTACATATTTATTCTGGCCCAGTCTCACAGAGGCTCAGATTGACTTTCATAACCACATGCTACGTTTGAACTTTCAGGGATGCTGGATTTTGCTGTACAAGACTTTCCCTGTGTTGGTTCAGTGGGAGGAACAGAGGTAAAAAGCTCACAGCCTATTAAACCTGGTAAAAACAGGTGGCTTTGTAAAGGAAAAATGAAACCTGCTTCCCTCAGGAGTGAATGCCTGGTTATCCGTATCAAGACAGAGAAAGATATTATAATACCTAATAGAATATAATATATTACATTATACTATATAGTATTAATTTTGTCAAGTGCTCATTTGCATCCACTTTGGGACTGACTGGGGAAACTGTGAATAGAAATGGAAACAGAGAATTAAAAAAATCAATAATAATGAGGGAGAAAATATCAAAAACTGATACTAGAAAATATTTAGTGGAGATGCTTGCAAGGATATTGGATAATCAGAGATGGAGGAAGTGACTGAAAATGAGAAACTGGGATAATTATGAGAAAAGATGTGAGTGATGAATAAAGGAGATCAGAAGCAAAGCTTTCTTTTCTCTCACATATCAATTTCAGAAATGAAATTTCTGAGGTAGGCATTTTCCTCACTTACTATAAGAACATTGCCTACTAAAACATATTTCAGCAGAGGCCTGTAAATGCCAGAGCAGTGCTAATAAAATACACAACATGTAATTAGAAAAGATTGAGAGCACTTCTATAAAGGAAGCCACAAATCACTCCTGAAGAAAAATAGGCAAAAATGTACTTCTGTGCTTCTCCAGTTATTTTTTCAAATCATTTTGCTTTTCAAATAGCCAGTGAGCTTATTAAAACATAGGTTACATGGTTCTATTTTTGTTCTTCAAGCTGGACAGTGGAAGTAGTCATGGTTAACCAGTCTAACAGTGATGTTAATTCACACAGGATTCCCTTCCCTCGTGACATAGCCAGGTAATTCTCATAAACACTCCTGTTTAACTTAAGGCTGTCAGTTAGTAACACTTCAGAGAGAAAAAAGAGGAGAGGAAATGATGGATTTTGTTTGTTGACCTTGAGTGCCAGGATTGACATCTGTCTGTCAATGACTGGGTGAATTTGGCTTCAGCTTCCACCAAATCAGCATTTTCAATGTAATCAAACCAACAAACAATTGTCAAAAATAAATAAATGTATGAATAAAAGGTTGATTAGTTTTCTTGAAAAAAAAAAAGGTGTAGTTAGGATATTTAAAGGTGCCTCCAGAAAACCAGAAAAGGGGAAAATGAAGAAACAAAAGTATTTATTTAAAAATGAGCAGTAATTAAGATGTCCTTTGCAGTGCATGATCCAGCATGGTCCATACTGAATGCAACAAAAGGAGCTCAGAGATGTGATTTCTTTGGAGATACCCCATCTTTCATGAGAGAGTCAAGGAACTGGGCCAAAATTTATTGATACACAGGAATTTTCGTAGCAAATTCCTGTCCTTGGTGGTGGATTTTGATTGATCTTGTGCTCATTCTGCCCACGGAGCATAGGGCAAAATGTGACAAAATTTTGTGACAAAATCCCCATACACATTCCTGCCTAAAGAAGGCAAGAACCACTGGAAATCCAAGTTCACTGACATGGTGATTAGAGGTAGAGTCTCTGAATTTCTGGTTTCCAAAAGAGTTGGTTCAAAGACAACACACAGCACAGTAAACATTCTCCTGCTCAGTCTGTGAGATATTCCCACCACAGTCCTCTTTATGAAAATCCATCTGACCTGCCTTTGCTTCAGTCAGAAATTCCTAAACACCCTCCTTTGCCCCACTGCTGAGAAACAACATCTCTAACCCACAGTGTGTCCTTGAAAAACAGTATGCTATTAAAAAAGTAAGAGGGAAGAAAAAGGAGAGAAAGAAAGAGGAAAAGATCCCATTTTGAAGTGAAAAGTGTTGTGAGAGGCTCTGAAAGGTCCTCAGAGGATATCCCTAGAATTAAAAAATGAAAAATAAAACCCTGAAAAGTGAACAAGAAAATTTAAACGAACAAAGTGAAAAACAAAACCAAAACAAGAAATCACAGAAAAAGAAAAATCGTTCCCAGTGGTGTTGGGCTTTGTCTTTGGAAACATCTGGCCAAACAATCTAGGGGTTGAGGCAATCAGAACACAACTTAGCTATGTCAAAGGTTTTTTGAAGTCCACGAGAGTCTTCCTATACCTCTAAACTGATTTTGCTCTGGGGGGCTGGAGTTACTTGCCCGCATACCAGAGCAAAACTGTCCCTTCATAGATTTGGTTCTTTCAAGATTCTCATTTCTATCTATGTGTTCCAGGGCCTATTTAACCAGATTTTTAAAAATTTACTGTTTTAAGCAGCAAATGATTTGTTCCATCAGTCTGAATAAATTTATTTGTATGTTCAGTGCTAAGGACCATTTTAAGTGTGTGGTTGGAGCAGAAATTTAAATACCTGCATATTCCAGCCTGAAGAGCTTGACCTTCAAGGGTGGATGAGGGAGGCATATCCACACAAGGCCAAGCTCCATTTTTAATCATGCCAATGGAATTTAAGAGAGGCTTGACTAATTATTTGGATTGAAAGGTTATGATAATGAAAGATTTGATACATGGGATTTATCTGAAAAAAACAGAACAAGTTTCTAGGTCTTGGGTTTCACCACCTGCTACCCTAGTGGGGATGTACAGAGTTCCCAAGAGTGACTGGATATACACAGTGAGTGATTCTTTGCGGCAGTGAGGTTTTGGCCCAGTTCCTGAGTTTAAAATCAGGTGAGAAACAAAAAACAAACAAACAAAAAAGGGTGAGATGTTAGAAAGATGACTTTGTTGTCCTAAGACAACAGCGAGCTACCATCATAGTATCCGCCTTCTTCGTCAGCTGTAGATAGAAGGATAAAAGCAAAAGAAAAGAAGCAGAGTAGTCAATCCACAACCAGCACTGTTGTCCTAAAAGCAGCCATCCCTGTTCCCTTCCCACTACACTGGGCACCTGGGGCTCTCTGGAGATCGAATGAAAAGAAGAAACAAAGAGAGAAGGGTGTCTAGCTCTTTACAACAGCCGTACGTAAATACAAGGCAATAGTAAGCTGCAGTACATTTGCAAGGCGTTTTAGCCAGACACAATTGTGCTTGGTATGGTATCTCATCCCACTAGGAAAATGCCAAATCATGAACCAGTTATGTAAGTACAGATTTGTATTATTCATTTAATGGTTCCCAACAGTTAAAAGTGTGTTCTGTAATGTACTCCACCCTACATTGCCCAGCACACCTGGAAATAACTAGCTGTAAACTGAACTCAACAAATATCTTTGTTCCCCCTGACAGAAACTTTGTTTTTCTATCTGATACTGAAGTACTGTGCCTCCGGTCTCCAGCATCATCCTGTAAGGAGCTCAAGGGCAGGTGTTATGGGAACAGGAACAAAACATATCCATCTTCTGTAGACTTTCCTGAATGTCTATTATGAAAGCAGCAGCTTTAGTTACGTAGAAGTAAGGACAAAGCAATAGCTCCATATTCAGACTCATACCCAAATCCAACAATATTGGGTCTTCTTGCATCCAAACAGCAACTAGAAGCTTTCATGTGAATGGGAGCAAAATATCCAAGTCCCTGAACCATCATCTAGGGACTCACTCTTTCACCTTTTTGTCTCTCAATTCTGTCTTTCCAGGACAATAAACTGCAGCAGCCATGAAGAAGACCTGAGCCCTGCTGAGCCACATGTCGTGGTCATTACTTAGTCAGGGCTTTATATATATATACATATTTATGTATATAAAGGGGATGTGCTGACCCACAAGTTCCAAAGAACAAAGAGCCTGAGGTCACTGCAGTGGAGCTAAGACCACAGGATCCACACTGCTGTACCTATTTTGTGGAGCATTTTTGGCTAGCAAGCATACAACCCTTTTCTCCGAGTTTGTCCAAAGCCATCCAGAGAGGCTGCTTCCCTCCCACACTACCTGTGCTCTTGAACAAGGTCAGTGTTTTCAACACTGTTTCCCCAGCTCTGAAAAAGAAAAAGGATGAGAGTCTTTAGAGGTATCATCACATACCTTCTTCAGGGGCTTCTTCTGTGTCATGGTGTGAGCAGCGATGGAAAGACAGGAAATGGGAAGAAAGAAAAAAGGAAGAAAACAGAACAGATATTTAAAGTTCTTGGAAGCCTGAGAAAGAAACAAGGGAATGTGTGAGGGGAAAAGATGAAGTGATTAGTGAATTAAGGCAAAGAGAAAAGGTATCTGGAGAGGCTGTAGGGAGTTAAAGATGCTGTAAGGTTAAAGTAGTAGTAAGTAGGGAGATTAAAGGAGAAGAAAGCTGAAAGGGATCGTTACGGTTAATATTTGTTTCTCTTGCTTTGTTCTCTTCTACCAGACCAGGACTCCTGTTCACACACACTCACGCCTGTGTTGCAAATACACAGAGTAAATCAGAAGTCATGTCACATACCTGGCTCATGAACTTCATGTGTGAAGTGTCATGGAACAAGATGCAATGGAAAATAAGAGAATGAGAACGAGAAACCTGTTATTCCACAAAGCAAAAGAGCTTTCAAGCCAAAGGGGCGGAGAAGTAGAGAGAGGAAAAGGAAATAACATTGAGAAGTAAACCTGAGATAAAATAAGTTAATTACATTTGAAATAGCGTGTAAACAGAAGTCACAGGAAAGGAAAAGAATTTGGTCAAGTGAAAATGATTTATGATAACAGTGCAATGCTTTAAACAAAGCACTTATGAGCATTTTATGCATAAAGCACAATCTGACAGCACAGTGTACCAAGGTCTACCTTGGTTTGAAATATGCACATGAACAGAGCACTTTCAAGGCACTATCAGATCCATCCTTTTCTACAGCAGCATTCCAGCCCATTCAGATTAACACGATGTGTTTAGTAACCTGCTGAAATACCTGCTGTAACTCATCATCTGCACTCAGCTAACTTTCAGAGAAGCTCGGTTCTCTGTTATGGATCTATGGCCCATGTCATTTTCTTCCTTGAAGACGGTCTGGATGGTTGTCTAAATTTACTGCTCTGCTTCACATCCATTTGCAATGGAGATTTTCAAATTGATTACTTCAGAGGAAGAAAATGTTGATTAAAGTCTGTGCAGGTCTACAATTCATTCCTCGAAATTCAGCAAGGCAAGAATTGATTAGCGCTGCAGATCTGAGGGACAGCTTTTGATTTGCAGCCATGCATGCACTACTGAATATTTTGCAAAGCAGGCATAAAAAACTGCAAAATCTCTCTCTTTTATGCTTCCTATGTTTAGTCAATGGGTCAGACTCTGCCCTGAGATTTGAAACGAAGCTTTCACTGTAGGATGAAATATTCATTCTTCTCATATCACAGCACAAGATTTAACCCATTCCACAAAGATGCATTCTGCTGATCTACCCTTTCACAATAGCATATGTGTTGCCCAGTTTTTAATAACATTTCCAAAAAAGAGAAACAAAAAATATACATACAAAATGCATGCAAGGTGCAAGTTATCATTAACAGCTTGGTTATCATCTCCTGTCACCTTGTATTCAATTCCTATGCATGCTGTCCCAGCAGGCAGGCAGGCACTGGGGAGTTTAGAAGTTAAATCACATACCTGGAGGGGGGGCTTCATTTAGTAGGAGGTGTCAGGGGAAAAGGATACGAAAGGAAGATAAAAGAATTAGAAGTTATTCAGGAAGGGATCACCTCAAACTTTGGTAAGATCAGGTTGACAGAGGTATCTTTTACATACTAGGGTATAGGGAGAGTGTTAATAAGTGTGGAAGAGAAGAGCATTTACAGTGGAGTGTGAAGAACACAGGGAGGGGATGTAATAGAAGTGAAGGATAAAAGGAATTTGAATGTTGATGGATTGCAGCCATTTAATCATGCAAATATAGAAATACTGGACAGCATGACCCTTAAGTTTAAATAAAACAGTTTCCCAAGTGTGCAGTGCGACCTGTTTCAGCTGTATGCATGCCTTTGTGAGAGTATAAGTATGAGGGGATGAGAGTGACTGCGGGGAAGTCTTGCTCTGTGTGCATCTTTCCTTTTCCCTCTGAAGCTGCCCCATCTGATATCCACCACTGGCAGATTTGGGGCTTAGCTCCACAGAAAAGGAAATATTTAGGCCTACACAGAGTTTCTCCTAAGCTTTTGGCAAGGTGCCAGTGCAGGTACAAGTACTTTTTTCTGTTTCTTACAGGGATAGTGAATTTTAGGGGATGGATTGATCCTTCATGAGCGGTTTGTTTCAACATCTTCAAATTCCTATGTGCAGAAATGCCTCAGATTAACACATAGGGATTTAGGTATTGCATGCACTGTTGGTTAGATAGGAAACACCACAGTGAAGAAAAGCAACAGAAACAGGGCAAGAAACACAACAGCAATAGCTCTGATCTCATGCAGGACCTAGGACACAACAGCAGAGATGTGTGAGACAAAGGCAGCATTAATAGCACAGAATCTAAATACTAACAGAGCACTGTGAAGAGCTGCCAGAGGCTCTCACTGTGTTCATATCTCCTTTATAAACCTTCCTCTCTGTTACAGACAGACAGTTCCAAGGGAAAAGGCAAGGGAAGGCTGTAGGTAAGGCCTGACTTAATCATATCTCATTAGTAATTTGTGCAGGTTCCAAGCCGCTAAGTGTGTTAAAGACCAACACACAGGGCTGGGGGAGCTGCTCAGTTGGCTTGGGGCTGCAGGGGAAGAAGGTGAAGAGCATGCAGAGAAGCTGGTATGGCAGCAAGGTGCCCCAGCTTGGGCAAGCCACACTCAGAAAAGATTTAGGAGCAGGTGAGAATGAACAAATATAGCTAAAATGGGAAGAGTAGGATGTGAGAATAGGAGGGAGCTGGTAAGCAGCACACACGCACTTGTTGAAGCATTCAGTCATGCAAAATCAATCAGACATCCCTCCCAGCCTCAGACACTGAAGGAAGCTGAGCTGGTATCCCTTTACAGACAGCAAAGGGGAATATCTGGGATGGGCTGCACTGAGACGTGACTGGCCTCAGGAAGCTACCCAAAATGGCACAGAATCACTTGCACACTGCAGAGGATGCTACAAGTTCAGTTGCTGCTTTTCCACAGAATAAAACCTTGTAACTTTCCTGTCGGCAGCCCAAGGAAGTCTCTGAGTCCACTTAGTGACCATCGCTGCAGCTGACACTTTAGAATGCTGTTTACAGAAATGTTATTACATTTTCATGCATCAATTAGCTCGTCCTCATAATTATTCATTACAAGGTAGAGGGAAATATTACTGATGGAAGGTGTAAGGAAGCTGAAGTTACAGTTCATCATTAATGTTTGTGCTTTTATCTGGTCCTTCCACCATCTTCGAATTCCTGAGTATAATATCAGAGTTACTGGCAGGCTTTTCTCTCTCTCTCTTTTTTTTTATTTTATTTTATTTTATTTTTTTTGATGTTTCCACTTTGTTCCTTTTCTGAGCACAACCCAATCGTGAAATGGCCAATTGCAATTGGATCTCCAGCACTCAATAACCCTTCACATTGACGCAGAGGAATTCAGAAGTCACATACCTGCATGATGGACTTCTTTAAGAGGAAAGTAGCAGGTGAGGAGATGCAAAGAAAAATAAGAGAATTAAAGCACTAAAGAGAGGATCATTAAAGAAGAAACAAACAAGTTACAAGGTTTTTTAGCCAGGGTGGAGGGGATTAAAGGCATAAAAGACATTAATAAGATTAAAGGAGAAATATGAAGGGAAATGGATTTTGATCAGAAAATTGTGGCAGGAGGGAGGGTGTGGGGGATGAGATGCAGGTGAATGACACAGTCACGTTAAAAATCAAGTACCGTCAGTTGGCACATGGATTAACTTGTATTAAAGACAGGTCCATTAGGATCCGTAGGTTTGAACATGTGAGAAGGGCACAGACAACTCGCCCTTATTCATGTGCATAGAAATCCCAGCCCCTGCAGAAATCAGTGGGCTTGGAGGAGCTGGCACCTATTTCCCAAGTAGCCAGGATTTCACCATCTATATGGGGCACACCAGTGCAGGGCAGTGAACAGAGCACATTCCTGCTCTCAGGCTCATGAGATCAAGTGTGGGCATCCAGAGGGGCTGGGAGGGGCATTTAAAGGTCAGTGGAGTTGGGCTGGTGGGCAGATGCTCTGGTGGGCATGTTGTATTACCATTCTGCTAATCATACACTCTGCCTTGCCAGATCTGGCATTTAATACACACTATAAAATCAAGCCCAATAGCAATCTTGCTATCCCCATGTTCTCAAAACGCATATTAACCCATGAAAATACCAATAGTGGTGTAGTGGTGGGGGGAAAAAAGCAAACAACCACATTTTTTTTTTTCTTAATGTGCTTTTTTTTTTTTTTTTTCTTTCTATAAATACATTGCAGCGAAAATGATGTTACTGGTTCTGACCCTTAGAAAACCAGGTGTGATGGTGTGTGACATGTGGCACAATCCCTTCCCCAACTGGTGTCCACACACACAGCCTAGTTAAGGAAATCAGAGCGCAAGGGCAATAAAAGCAATACCCAATCCAATCCAGCACAGCATGCAACTGCTGGAGAGACAAACTGTTGCAATAGTGACAGCTAAAAACTGATGCATTCCGTTAACAAGCATGCAGTACAGGACATTCTCTTCTCAAGCTATGGAAGGCATTGGTGTGGACAAAGCACTTAGCTCAGTATAAAACACACATGCTCTTCACATCTTGTTCAGTTCCCCTGCCTTCTAGCCAGGAGAGCTATCAGGAGGCTGTCAGCTAGATCAGAACAGCAATTAGTACTTATTATAGCTTGTCCTACACGAGTGAAGCAGCTCCCAGCAGTCATGCAGAGGATATTTTCACATCCTCTCCTCTTCGGCCACCTCCAGAATTCCTGCACATGTTACTGCTCCAGACATAAACAGGAATTTGCAAATGATAGCACATAACTTCCACATGAGTGTGAGCTTTAGTGGGTGGAAGAGTCACAAAACAAAATGCAAAGAAATACAAGAGCATTAGGAACAACACCCATATAACAAACTTGCACGCATGCAAAATTGAGGGGAAGTCTGAGAATATATTGCATGGAAATAGAATAATAAGGATAAAATAAAGAAGTGCTACTGAAAATGAGGCTACTAGTAGAGATAGTAAGAAGGTAAAGCTGATTTAAGTGGCCTTACCAGATGTCATTTGTCTTAAACGCACATTACTGCAGTTCTGGATAGAGCACAGTCTCACACTGCCAAAGCTCACCCAGGATTACAGTAGAATTACAACCTGGAGCCAACAGCTTTTTGGTGGCATGAGGCTGCACTTACGATTGTCTGATGATAGCTTAGAAATTCCATTGCATCAATATGGAGAAAGCTATCTTTAACCATTCGTAAAGTTAAATAACACAGAAATCATTGCCAGTTGCTTTTTCATACAACAGGCATCAAAGCTAAGAAATGGACATGAGGAAAGGCTGCCATGGGAACACCAGCCATGGGCACAGCCACAGGTTGGCCAGCACTTAGCCCAACACAACACGAGGTCCAAAAATTTGTGCCTCCCAAAGAGGCACACGCATTCTCAGAGCACAGGGAATCCAAACTGCACAAGGGCTTTATGTTTCCCAGCACCCTGACACTTTGCTTTCATGCAACAATTACTATACAGTGTCATCAGAACATGAAGTGTCAAGACAAACATGATGGGAGAACAGCACTCAACACAGCTGTGCGTTTAAATCTGCACTCCTATGTCTGTTTTCAGCTCCTGTTTCCCCTTAACATCTCTGGTCGTCTTGGCCACATCTGAACTCACTTTGTACAAGGGGAATTTGGGAGTTATCTCATGTACCTTCCTCATGATGACCTTTAGTGAGTGGAAGAGTCACAGAGAAGGATGCAAAGGAAGACAGAAGTGTTAGTAACTGCAAGACAGCCTTACACACACATAAAACAAAGGGAAAAGGATTTCTGAGGCAGTATTGTGGGAAAATAAATTAATACAGATGGAAAAATCACTACTGAAATTGAGGGTGCAGACAATCTGAGATATTGTGACCATAAACTTGATTTCAGTGGTCGTATCAGATGTCACTTGTCTTAAATACACATTACTGCATTTCTGGGTAAAGCACACAGTCTCACACTGCCAAACCTTGCTCAGGTTTACAGTGGAATTTCAAGCTGAAGCCTACAGCTTTTTGGTGGCATAAAGCTGCACTTAATACCAGGAGATGACTGCCTAGAAAATTTCATCTTTAATCATTTGCAAAACTAAATAACATAGAAATAATGGCCAGTTGTTTTATCACACAACAGGTACCAAAGCTAAGGAATGAGTAAGTGGAAAGGCTGTTGTAGGAAAATGAGCCAGGCGCAGCTCAGTAGGAGGGCTGGTACTTGGCCCAATGAAACAGGACGTTCAAGGTACTGTGCCTCCCGAAGAGACGCACAGCTTCAGAGCAGAGGGTTTCCATACTGCTCAAGGGTTTTAGTTTCCCAGCACCTTGACACTTTGTTATTATGTAAGGATTACTACAAAGTATCACCAGGACATTAAGGGTCAAGACCAAGCTTGAAGGGAGTACAGAACCCAACACAGTTGAAGGCACAATCCTGCACCCCTATGTATGTTTTCAGCTCCTGTTTCCCCTTAACATCTTGGGTCATCTTGGCCACATCTGAACTCACTCTGTACAAGGGGAATTTGGGAGTCATCTCACGTACCTTCCTCATGATGACCTTTAGTGAGTGGAAGAGTCACAGAGCAGGATGCAAAGAAAGACAAGAGTGTTAGGAACTGCAAGACAACCTCGCATCCATACAAAACAGAGGGGAGGGGATTTCTGAGACAGTATTGGGGGAAATAAAATAATGCAGATACAAAAATCACAACTGAAATTGAGGGTACAGGGAACCTGAGAAATTCAGAATATAAACCTGAAATAAGCAGCTGTATAAGATGCCAATTGAATTAAAAGCACATCACAGCATTACTGGATAAAACATGCACTTACTACCAATAGACAGAGGACAAGTAAGCACTTTATACCAACATGACAAAAGCCATCTTTAATCATTTCTAATGCTAAGTAATATAGATAGAATGGCCAGTTGCTTTGTTATGCAACAGACCATCAAAGCTAAGAAATGGATATGAGGAAAGGCTGCCATGGGAACACCAGCCATGGGCACAGCCACAGGTTGGCCAGCACTTGGCCCAACACAACATGAGGTCCAAAAATTTGTGCCTCCCAAAGTGACACATGCAGCCTCGGAGCACAGGGTGTTCAAGCTGCCTAGGAGTTTCATGATTCACACTTTGACATTTTGTTTTTAGGCAACAATTACTGGAAAGTATCACAAGGACATTGAGAGTCAAGACCAAACTTGAAGTGACAGGAGTACAGAACCCAACGTTGCTGTAAGTTTAAATCTGCACTCCTATGTCTATTTTCAGCTCCTGTTTCCCTTTGACATCTCATGTGCTCTTTGCCACATCTGAGCTTACTGTGAACAGCAGGAATTTAGGGATTATCTCACATACCTTCCTCATGATGACCTTTAGTGAGTGGAAGAGTCACAGAGCAGGATGCAAAGAAAGACAAGAGAGTTAGGAACTGCAAGACAACCTGGCATCCATACAAAACAGAGGGGAGGGGATTTCTAAGACAGCATTGTGGGGAAGTAATATAACATGGATACAAAAATCACTGCTAAAATTGAGGTTACAGGGAACCTGGCAAATTATGATCGTAAATCCTATTCACATTGTTGTATAGGATGTCATTAGTATTAAATGCACATTATTGCATTACTGGATAACGCATGCACTTAATGACAACAGACAGAGGACAAGTCAGTTCTTTATATAAACATGACAAAAGCCATCTTTAATCATTTGCAAAGCTAAATAAAATAGAAATCATTGCCAGTTGCTTTATTATGCAACAGACATCAAAGCTAAGAAATGGGCATGAGGAAAGGCTGCCATGGGAACACCAGCCATGAGCACAGCCCAGGTCAGCCACAACTTGGCCCAACAAATGGAGGTCCAAGGTGTTGTGCATCCCAAAGAGATACAGCCAGCCCTAGAGGAATGTCTTTACAAGCTGCCTTGGAGTTTTTTGTTTCCCAGCACCTTGACACTTTGTTTTCATGCAAAAAAATACTTTGTAGCATTATTAGGACATTAAGTGTCAAGACAGACTGTGAAGGCAGTACAGAACCCACACAATTCTGCTCTTCTATGTCTGTTTTCAGCTCCTATTTCCCTTTGACTTCTCACATCCTCTTGGCCCTATCAGTGCTGACTCTGATCAATTGGAATGTAGGAATCATCTCACATACCTTCATCATGATGTGCTTTAGTGAGTGGAAGAGTCACAGAGCAGGATGCAAAGGAAGATGAGAAAGTTAGGAACTTCAGAACAAGCTTGCATCCATACAAAACAGAGGGGAGGGGATTTCTGAGACAGCATTGTGGGGAAGTAATATAACGGATACAAAAATCACTGCTGAAATTGAAGTTACAGGGAATCTGAGAAAATATGAATGCAAACCTGAATTAAGCAGCAGTATAAGCACTGTGTCTTAAATGCACATTATAGGATAAAGCATACACTTAATACCAACAACTGTTTTAGGTTTCCCAGCAGTTTGATGCTTTGTTTTCATCCAGAAATTACTACACAGTATCATCAGGACATTAAGAGTCAAGACAGAACGTGACGGGAGTACAGAACCCAACGTTGCTGTAAGTTTAAATCTGCACTCCTATGTCTGCTTTCAGCTTCTGTTTCCCCTTAACATCTTGGGTCATTTTGGCCACATCTGAGCTTACTCTGAACAATGGGAATTTGGGAGTCATCTCACATACCTTCCTCATGATGCGCTTTAGTGAGTGGAAGAGTCACAGAGCAGGATGCAAAGGAAGACAAGAGCGTTAGGAACTGCAAAACAACCTTGAACTTGCACAAAACAGAGGGGGTGGGGGATTTCTGAGACAGTATTGGGGGAAAATATAATAATAGAAATACAAAAATCACAACTGAAACTGAGGGTGCAGGCAATCTGAGATACTGTGAGCATAAACCCTATTTACACTGCTATATGCGATGTCATTTGTATTTAATGAACCTTACTGCATTAAGTATGCACTTATTACCAAGAGGACAAGGAAGCTCTTTATACCAACATGACAAAAGCCATCTTTAATCATTTCTAATGCTAAGTAATATAGATAGAATGGCCAGTTGCTTTGTTACGCAACAGGCATCAAAGCTAAGAAATGGACATGAGGAAAGGCTGCCATGGGAACACCAGCCATGGGCACAGCCACAGGTTGGCCAGCACTTGGCCCAACACAACACGAGGTCCAAAAATTTGTGCCTCCCAAAGAGGCACACGCATTCTCAGAGCACAGGGAATCCAAACTGCACAAGGGCTTTATGTTTCCCAGCACCCTGACACTTTGCTTTCATGCAACAATTACTATACAGTGTCATCAAAACATGAAGTGTCAAGACAAACATGATGGGAGAACAGCACCCAAAACAGCTGTAAGTTTAAATCTGCACTCCTATGTCCATTTTCAGCTCCTGTTTCCCCTTAACATCTCTGGTTGTCTTGGCCACATCTGAACTCACACTGTACAAGGGGAATTTGGGAGTCATCTCACGTACCTTCCTCATGATGACCTTTAGTGAGTGGAAGAGTCACAGAGCAGGATGCAAAGGAAGACAAGAGCATTAGGAACCACAAGACAACGTTGTACTTGCACAGAACAGGGGGGAGGGGATAAAGAATAAACCTGATTTAACTGGCCACATCAGATCTCGTTTGTTTTAAATATGCATTACCTTCCCTATGGGCTTTAGGTGGGAAGTACCAGAGAACAAAATGCAAAGAAGCATTGAGGGAGGCACATTCATGTACAAACTGAATAATCTCTCGGGCCAGAGGGTAGAGTTTAATCCCAATAAGGGATTTGCTAAGGGCAAGGAGGAGAAGGAATGAGAAATTAGCTGCACCAAGTGAGAGGATCAGACTACAGCAGGGGAGGTTTTGGAGGAAAGGTAGGAACCATAGGCAACACAGTGACTGTGTCCTGCTCCCCTTTCCCACACTTCAATTCCTCTCAGTGCTAAGGTGATGATGGGAAGGGATGAGGAAGGCCAAGGCACATACTTTCTTCATAAGCCCCAGCAGCTGGGATAGGCTGAGAGCCAGAACAATGAGATGGAAAATGAGAGCAGTTAGACTAAAGAGTATGTGAAAGCAATAGGGGATGTATAAAACATACAGGGATGTGAAATAGAGAGGAAAAAAAATGGAGACAGGTGACCAGAGTGTGCCTGGATACAAGGAATGCAAATCCTTCATGACCTGTGCTCTGCAAAAACCCTGTCAGCTGCTCAGAGCTAATCTGCCCCTGCTATAAACAGGCTTATAAGTTTTTCATACATGCCCATAGAAAAAAGCTTTGCAAATGCAAAGGGAACCAACCCACTCTTTGGCTCCTCATTGGAGCACCAAGCCCCAGACAAATGAAGTACAAAGGGTGAGTTTCTGTTCCAGCCCCTTTCCTGGTCCTGCAGACACCACACACCCTGCAGAGAGCCAGCTGAGTTATTTGCCAGTATCCTCACAGATGTAACTAATAACACCACAGAATGCAGGTGTTATTATTTATATTATATATAATACTATATATTATAGTCTATAACTCATAATATATATGTCATACTATATATAATATTACATATTATAGAATATGTACTGTGTAACACGTGGCTACACACATACCTTGCCACAGATAGATTTTGACTTTAAAATCCATCTGATCGTTATGTGCCAAGCTATGCAGGAGAAACCAGTTGATATGGGATATAGGCCTTCAGAGATAGACCTCAGCTGCTCTTTGGCTGGTGTTATCAACACCCAGGGCTGAAAACCAGCCTCAGAGCCTACTGCGGCCTGAAGGAGGGGATGGTGCCCACATTTCCCATGCTATTCCCTCCCCAAAACCAGTGGAGATGTCGATGGATACAAAACTTATGGGGGACCCATGGTGGGACCCCAAAACTTCCTCAGATGCCTTCCTAAACCAGTTGATCCTCATATGGAAATGTAGAGGCTCAGGGGAAGTAAGTGTTTTCAGGTGAGGCATCCCTTGTCCCAGCATCGTTCTCTCGCCAGTTGTTTTCTTCTACACTGAGCCCTGCAAAGAGCAGAGCCTAGGTGTCCTTCCACATACCTTCTTCATGGACCTCTTCTGTGGGTGGCAACATCATGCAGTGAAGAGAATGAAGAAGAAAATTAAAACAGAAATGATCTTTTTTTTAAACATCTTTGAAGTTTTCCAAGCACCCAGGGTAAGAATACACAGTAATGAAATTACAGAATGAGAGAGAAATAAAAACAATATCTTTATGGGCATCTTATGGGGTTCTAAATGTTACTGAAAAACGAGAATATGACCACAAATAAAAACCACATTAAAAAGTCACCCACTAAGTTATCCTTATTAGAGCTGGTTGATGTTTCCTAAAGCTCAGTTTTGATGAAATTTTAACCACAAATAAAATTTCTCCATTCATTTTTTTTTTTTTAATCCATGTTTCTTGAACAGTTACAAATTTAGATTCAACATTCTTCAAATCTTGAACTGTTAAAGAAATTCATCACTGAATTTCAAGAAATGGATGCTAATTTCCCAGAGTCCTCCACCACCCTTTTTTTTTTTTTTTTTTTTTTTTTTAACCTAAGATTTTGGAGAGGGGATTTACACCTCTGGGACAAGAAAGCTACAGTGCAGTAGAAGAGATAGACCAAACCAAATAAAATTTCTTTCCATCTATATATATAACTACACACTTGTATACGTGTGTGCACATTTATGTATATATGCACTTTATGTATGTGCATCTATATATAAGAGACCCAGTTTCCTACCAGCTCAATAAGTGACATCAATAGCTGTCACTGCATTGATGTCTGTGGCTCAGGACCACATCCTGGCCACCAAGTGTGAACTGTTTGCTTTGTATTTCTTTGTACACATTCTTCCTCTGCACCAAGAGAGAAAGAAAGCAGAAGCCATGTCACATACCTGTTGCATGAGCTTCAGATGGCAAGCGTCATGGAACAAGAAGCCACAGCAAACAGGAAAATGGAAACAGAAAACTGTTAGAAACTGGTATTCTAGTCAGGTAAGGCCTGGAGAATGAGTGGTTAGAAAGTGATGGGAAAAAGTTATATGGGTTGCTTTGGAAGGTCAAGCAAAACTGGAGAACAGTGCAAAGTTACACATCAGAGGAGACGGTCATGCAGATAAAGAAAAGTAGGATTGTAGTCACCTGCCTTTTAATTTCAATTATTACAATATTGAAACTCAAAAGGAGACAGTAAGGGAAGGAAGGAGAGAGGAAAGAAGTACTTCTCCTTTTAGGAAGGCTTGTCTGTAGGAATGACACCCTTTGCTCACTCTTTGGGCGTTTGACAAGGTGCAAAGAAGGATGGAGTATGAGCAGCACTTACACCTCCCCAGCTCTGCCTCTCTGGGCAACAGCCACTGGAGACACCTCTTGCTGGAGACACCTGCACTTGTTGCTCTTGCGCCCTTGATCTCCTTATCTCCCTGGTAGGGATGCTGAGGGAAACACAGCTATGCCTTAGAGCAGGAACTGAGCAAGCTCCCTTCTGTTCCCATCACTGCTGATGCCAATTACTTAGTGGCAGCAACCTGAGGGAAACCAGCTGCCCTGCATAAAGGCCCCAAGATGGACATTTCTTTTCTGCAGATGACAGAGTCTCAAAGGTAGGCAACCTGGGCAGTTCCACCTCCCAGAAAAGGCTTTCACTTGACCCTTTAGAAAGTGTCTTGGACATGAAGTGAGCTCTTGGGAAAAAGTAAAACCCCTAAGGATGTGCCCCAGAGTTTTGCCCTCATTTCAGTTCCAGATACCATGGGAAAATGAAGGATGACAATTGACAGCTACACTTGCCTGAACACGTCAGAAGTGCCCAGTAAAAAACAATGATACAGTTCCAAATTTTTCCCCTCCCTGCTAACTGCAGACTCTGAAACAAGTCAGGTGAAAAAGCTTGGGGGTGTGAAGGGCTTTTCATACTCCATCTTTCCAAAGCTGCTTCTGTGTCTCTAGCAGCTTGTCAAATCACCTTTTGCCAGCTAACAGTGCAACTGAAAGACTTCCTCTTTGCCAGCTAATTCCTTGCCTTGCCTTTTCCAGACTTCTCAGTACCCTGTGCCTGGTGCTCCTCTGGAGCCAGACAACCCACCCTCCTTTTCAATTTCAAGATTCTGCTTAATCACCATCTCCTATTGCTCCTACAAATATCATGTTTTATCACAACATGTCTGCAGATCATGGTCCCAGCTTGGTCACGTTTTGACTGACAAATCAAGTGTTTCAGATCACCTTTAGTGGCAAGTGTCAAAGAGAGGGGTCAAATACAGACAAGAGAAAGGCAGAAGCAAGAATCCAGGAAAGATCAGTTACATTCCAAGTATTTTGTTACCTTCTTCTTCGTATTCCTCTGCATTGAAATAGAGGAGGGGGAAAAAAAAAAAAAAAAAAGAAAAAAAAAAGCAGACAATCATCAACTTTAGCAGCTAACACACAGCCAATGACAGGTTACACATCAGTAGGATGTCACCCATGATAGAACCCTTTAAATTCACATGGATATGGGCAAGATGCCCTCAAAGGATCCACTTTCAAATCAAAAAGAGAAACAGCAAATAAGCTGCCTTTGAGAAGAAGCTGTACAATGGGAGCAGGGTAATATTGTACTGAATTTTTTTCTTGAGCAATGGAAGCTCATGTGTACAAGCATGTCAGGGGAAAGAGGTAGCAGGGAGGTCCAATGAGTATATATAAAAAAAAAAAAAACAAACAACAGAAAAGGGAAAAAAACAAAAAACATATGTTGCTTAAGTATGCTGCATTTCTATGTTTTAAGACAGAAACTATATGTCTGCAACACTATCAAAATAAGTTGCCAGCAGATGGCAGTGCCCCTACAAAAAAAGAGCAGCATCCCCCCCACACAGTCAGGACGTCAGTTTTGGGCTGAAATCCCAACGTTTGCCCGCAGCACAGAGACAAACAAACACTGACATGCAAAAAAGACAACGACACATACTTAGACATCAGGTAAAGCACCAGCACATTACAGTAAGAGACCAACGATAGGCAGAAAGGAGAAGACAGACAGTGAACACTACAGACTTGCACAGAAGAAATTAGAGATTTGGACTTACCCTCTCCGTGCTCCCTGTGAGAAATATTAAAAAAAAAAATTGTTACTGAAACTAATTTTTTTTCCCACTCCATATTATTGCCAAGCTATGCTGAAGAAATCCAATACATTTCTGCTTAAAATCTATGTTTTTTCTTCTTTCCCCCATTTTCTCTTTGCTCTCAAAAGAGTCACTTAGTTTTAAGATTATTAAAAGTCAGTTTACTAATGTTCCTGATTCTGCTGGTGCACATGGAGCCGTGTCCCAGCATAATGTTACCATCATATGATACCCACAAGAAAACACTCTGCAGAGGCTGATAAGACAGATGAACTTCAGCCCCTCTGCACTGCGCATGATGGCCTTTAACTCCAGAGATGCCTACTAAAAATTTTGGATAAAGCAGATGCTGTTGCTGTTTATACCATGGCTATTATCACCTCAACTTTGTGTTCTGTTCCCACTCCTCACCTCTGCTCCCTAGTCTTTCCTGCACCACTGTCACCTAGCACAAAACCCAAACCTTGAACCTGCCATGCCTGATGGAGTTGGACAGGGCACAGCCAAAAGAGACCAAGCAAGGAATATTTTGGATAGATGTTGCTCTAAAAAGTGTTGAATTTCATCTTAGGAAATTTTTTTGTGTTTATTATTTAAGAGTTGGCTAGAATTAATGGCCTTGTAGTAAACGAAGAGGCTAACTGACCTCAGCAGGTCAGCACTTGAAGCCTCTGACCCTGTGATTGCCTTAAATCTCCCCTCTCTACCTATTGACGTAGAAATGCCAACTGATCTCATTGCACTTGGACACATTACTTTGTTACATCAGGGCAGAAAGCAGTTACTCCACCACTCTGCATTTCATTTAGACTCCATTTTGAGTAGCACCATGGCCTCCAAGGACAAGTAGAGTCGGGTCAAGGTGCCAGGAAGACTTTCCCTGCTGCATGAACTCCAACAGACCCTTTGACACTTGGAGCCCCTTCCCTGCTGCTCAACGCTTTGGGGGCTGTGCATGGGGTGACAGCTGCCTCCCATCCCCATGGGAATGCCCTTGAGCACTCTGTGGAGCAGAACAGATGAACGTGCAGGCAGCTCGCTCTCTACTTACACTTCCTCGGTATCAGACATGTTGGCAGTGAGTTTCTAGATAAGAGATGAAAAGAAGAAGAAAAAAGTGTTATTAGTAAGAAAGCTTCCTAAGTAATTCCAAGGCAGGAGCAGATGGGTTGACATTTGAAGACGAAAAAAGCCAGGCATCTGCTTTCCCACACAGCAGCCAATCCCCCATCAACACTGCCATTTTCGGAGTGCTACAGACCCCTGCCAGCCAGGTCAGATGAGAAGGAGAAGTAGCAAAGGGGAAAGATCAGCTGGCAAGATGTGCCCATCAATGCAGCCACCCTTGGGGTGGAAAATCTGGACGTGGCTTTGGGTTACAAAACCTCCAAGGATCAGGGAGATGGGCACAGGCCTTGCCCTCTTGCACCTGTCTGACATTTCCATCACTTCAGCAAGATCAGAGAAATTTTGCCTTCTTTTATGCTACTACAAATGGAAAGATCCCAGCTTTTAAGCATTACTCAAAGCTAGAAAATACAGTAGTAATTAAAAAACCCAACCACTCCACAGATTCATTCAGAGATAACTATTTAATCGTCAGCATGCAGAAACTGTCATTAAGTGCATTAAGTAACAGTGTCTGGCTTACATAGTTGATTAATACATGAACAATGGGCTGGTGATTAATTTAGGATAAAAACTAGCCAAATACATGGTTAGGCAACCTATGTCAACCCAGCCAGTCATACCTATTACAACACATCTAACAGTGCATGTGAGACAAATCCATTCATGGCTCAAGCCACTTTTCTCTGGCTTGTGTTTAAGCATATTGCATTGCAAGGCTCCCACCCTTCTAAAAGTCCTGTCTGCCCTGAAGCTGGGGGCAGGAGGTAGTCAGGGCCCCTCCAGACTTCCTCCAAATTGGCAGTAGGTCTTAAAATACAAAGCCAGGCTCCTCTTGGCTGGGAAACCCAAACCGTGACTTTCACAACTTCATTACTCAGCTGATATATGAGAGATGTCTTGAAGGAGCAGGTGGACTGATTTAAGTTCAAAAGGAACAACTGCGGCTCAGAAGCTTTCTATTTCAGAGGAAGGCAGTAATCCCAGAGGCTCCAACTCTGCCCTATAAGGGATCCTTTCCATTCCCCAGCAGTGACCCTGAACACCACTCTTTAACGCTACTCATTGACACCAACACGATTTAAAAGTTCATGTTCTAAGCAGGCTGCATTTTCAACCTCCCCAGATACTTTATTATTATTTATAAGAACTCAGCATTGCCCTGGAAATCATGCCAGCAATGGCTGTGTTAGAAATGGGAGGATGGCCTACTGCTAAGACACACAAGACCTGGGTTCAGCAATCTCTTGATGCAAAGCTGTATTTAATTGGTAGCTATTATTGCTCCCCACCAGACACAACTCCTGTATTGGAGTAACTTCAGCTCTGCAAAAGGCTTTTAGAATCACAGAATTGCTTAGGGTGGAAGGGACCCTAAAGATCATTGAGTTCCAACTGCTTGCTTAGGTGTAACACCACTTCTCATCTCTCTTTATCTAGATCATCCAGTCTTCAGAATTTAGGCTTCCTCTCACTGTCTGCAGAGGACTAGCAGTATGATAGCTTTGCAATCTCACTTTTAGCCTCCAAAAATTATTTGAGCTAATAGCAGTAACACTTAACAATATGTTGCTTTCTGCAGGGGGTTAGTAGAGATTGTCCTGGCAAAGGCCCAAAGAGGGAACCTTTCAAATGACCAGCTGTTAGCTTATACCAAAGTATGTGGTCTGTAGGACTCAAAGCAATGGCCAATCCTCCCATGCACTCTGCTTTAATTTGTAAAGGCAGATTTCATTCTTCCCAAGATGGAATAAAACAATAAATAAATAAAAAGAGGGGCCGAAGAGCTTTGAACTAAACTTCCAATTTCACTGCATGGCACGAAAAGTGATATTGCTCTGTGCTGGAGAAAAAAATAGGCCGAGAGCCCTAGACATGGAAATGAAAATGCCTGTTTGGTGCAGGGTGGGCATGTAATGCAGGGCATATTGTTCTTTCCAAGGCAATTGAAGTCTACAGGAGGCTTTGCCATCAGGCTTGCTATTAACAGTCATTGGAATGAGCTCATCCACTCTCCAATTTAGCTCTCAGGACTTCTTGCTGAGGGTTGTCACATTGGTACTCCCCTACGCTCTTCCATATTTGTCAATCCAAGTGCTGTGACAGCGAGTGGGACTTGGCATGGCATTTGCCCACATGCTAGGAAAGCCAAATGAGAATACCAAAATCTCTGACACCCAAATGCCCCAATCCAGAGGGGCTTTCCAGGCCCTGGATAAAACAAATCAATAACAAGACAAGGACAAAACCACATAGCAAGAAAAATACCCGGGCAACTTGTGAGCCATGTATGAGACTAGAAACGATTTTCAATTCCTGCACTGTCCACATAGCTAACCGTGTCATCAAAGCAGCAAATAAAAAAGATCGGTAGTTATCTCCAAAAGGGACTGAAGAAAGCAATCCACTAAGAACAGTGTATATATTTTCACTGACGGCAATGGAAAATCTCCAGCTGGCTCAGGATTGCCTTTCAGTGGAAATTACATTACACGCAGTGAACGCAGCCTGAGATTAAGGCTGTTAGCACCTTGAGGCAATAACTGGTTTTTGTTTGTACAGTGGCAGAGAAAAATGGGGTTTGGACTTGACTGAAGTTTAAGGATGTAATAAAATCAATTAGCTAATAATGCCCACCATCTGGGAGTACAGCAAAACACAGCTTTGTCAGCCCAAGCTTCCTGCCTCCTCTCACCCCTTCAGGTGAAAACAGAGCTTACCTTCTGCATTTCATTCAAGCTAAAAACCCTGAATCATTTCATTTCTAATTTTATTTGCTTACGTTCTTCAAGCCCTAGTGATTGTTCCATTCAAAAATTAAGCCACGCGTGCTCACTTGCTTTTCCAATAAACACAGGGATGTGGCAGTTTTATTGCTTGCCCTCCCAGCTGGCAGAGCAAAATCCCTCTTCCTCCTCAACCCCAAATGGCCAAGGGCCAGCTCGGCTCGTCCTCTTCGACCCCAAACACTTCTGTCCCCCACCAAAGGAGCAGAGACATCACGTCCTAAGAAGCGTCTTAGCAGCTGGAAATGTGCCTGCCTGCCTGCCAGCTGGGAGGAGGAATGGGCTCCCTTGTACCCCAAGCCCATCCTTGGAAAAAACCCACCACCAGCCACAAAAGGGAGACAAGATGGCAGGAGCCCTACTCCAGGAGAAGGGAGGGAGGAATAAATTGGTTGTGCATGGGCAATGAAACAGCAATCAGACAAGAAGCAGGTTCAATCCACCAAACAGCCATGCTTTTCTAACAGGGGCTGCTGCAAACTCAACACACCCATTAATACTATTTTTGTAATAATATGTTATCTACACAGGTATATGTTTATATGTATTTCTTCCTCTCACCTGCCCCCTCATTTGTTTCTGAACTGCTTGGTATTTTCCACCAATAAGTGCTTCTCTCACTACTGGGGCTGAGTAGTGGATCTCACCTGTCTCCCTGTCCTCCACCAACACAAAGCATAACACCAATTCTTGCCCTAAAATACACCCTTCACCTCATTTTTGGGTGTTTTCTACTTGTTGTGTAGAGGCAGCCAGAAGCAACAAGGCTAAAATAGAGACATCAGCTGTGCTTAACTGATGCCCCTTATCCTTGCTCCATCCTGTCCCCATGTGCCTAGCCTAGCAGTCCCCCCAGCACACTGGAGATCCTCCATGCCACCCACACCAGCGGTCAAACCAGCAAGGCACTGGGCTTTGAAGCCACACTTACGGCAATCATTCCACAGCCATGTTGAATTTACTCATCTACCTCCTGTAGAGACTACTTCCCTAATTTTCTTCTTTCTGTGCAAGCAGTGGAAGCTTTCAGTGGCTGCATTAGTGCTCTTCCATCCTCCTCCTCCCCTACCTTGGCCATCCCTTTCTTCTGGAGACACATCAGTGTTTCTACCTTACTGCCTAGGAGTTTTCCTGAACACTGTGCATACCTCCTTGACTCTAAACATCACTGCCACATCATTCCCAGCCTGGGCTTTGGAGGTGTCTCTTCCCCTACTGCTCACTCTCAAACTCAGATCCCTACAGGTGACAGCAATCTTGTACAATAGCCCATCAAATGCAGTAAGGAAAAGCACCCTTCCCTTAGTGGGGACACTCAGTCTACACAAGATCCCACACCTCCCAGCCCTCCAACCCTCCCCTTAGGATCATCCCTCATCCAAACCTCAGCCCCACCACGTTTCCCAGTGGGGTCCCACTTACCGGGAGGTGTGGAGGCAGGCGTGGAACTCCCTGTGGAGGGGACAGGCTGGGATCTGCAGGCGTCCTGGGGCGCTGCTGCTCTCAAGTTATAGTGACATTTGATCGTCTGCAGGAGCCGATTGGCCCCCAGCCCCCCATGATGGGCAGGGAAAGGAAGGGAGTGGGGCAAGGAGTGAGGGAAAGGGTGGAAAGAAAAAAAAAGTCATACCATGTATAGGAGCAGCTGGAGGGATTGCACAGATGATGCATAGATGGGAGGGACATGTTTGGATAAAAAAACAGCAGAGTTCGTGTTTCTATATTTACGCTACCACTAGGCAAGCAAAGCTTAAAGAGGGGTATCTGAGGCAAAGGCACCTCAGAAATGATATGCAGGGCTGTTGGAACTCCATGGTGCGTGGCTGCTGCTTCAAACATAGTTGTGGCACACTACATTCCGCAAGCTTAGTACACAGCAGTCACTTCTGCACCTCCAGCCAGGTGAGGGTGCTTTTCTTTGAAGCATGAGTGACTTTATTCAGAGTCTGTAGAGAGCTCAAGGACATCCAACAGTGCTTAGAAGGTGCAAGAGAAGTCAGAAGTCAGCACGAGGTTGTGTGCGTTGACACCCACCCATCTCCTGCCAAGGGTCTTGCCAAGCATTAGCGTTGGAGGAAACCAAGACCAAAATACAACAATGGAGCAGGAGAACTGCCCAAGAGTGTGCCTGACCTCAAACCACACTCAGAGCTTTCTCACTGTGATAAAGAAGCAATATCTAAGTAAGGACATCCTACAGCAAGCCTAGGGTGTCTGAACCTCCCAGTCATCCCAGTACGAGGTCAGGAGCCTGTAAATGCACAGAAGGACCCAAGGGGCAGCCCGAATGCATGCGAGGCTTTATCAGCTGCACAGACACATGAGCAAAGGCTCACAGCACTTTGCACGACCCGCAGGTCACGGTTTCCATTTCACTGCTTCTTGCAGCTTCAGCCCCCATCCCCTCCTCCCATCTCCCCTTGGCAGGCAGTCCCTGCCACACAGACCGTGCCCACAGTGTGCCTGGCAGATGGGGCACCCCTTTCTCGCAGCCTGTAAGAGCAGAGAAAACCTTTCAGAGCTACAGGACAAGTGATATTTTTGGCTCGGCTCACAGATCGATTCCTGCCCTCTCCTTTCCCTGCCATTTGCAGGAAGGACTCCCCAAGTGAGGATGTAGAGAGCAGCTTTTAAAGAAGTGGAGCAGGGTGCTGCAGCCTCCCACGTACCAGGTAACCTGCACGAGCAAAAATCCCCTTATGCCCTCCCTGCTTCCTGCAGCCTGGCTTGTAATGATGCTTGTGTTACCCATTGGGTAGGAAGGAGACAGTGCCGTCAGGTCTGCATCCATACTCAGTGCCCTGCTTTGGACAGGAGGAGCCTGGTGGTGGCAGAGCCCCAGCAGCACTGTGACTGCATGGTGACTGTGACCAGAAATCACAGCCTGCATCTCCCCAAACACCAATGCAGCCAGCTAGCTTTCGTGCCACATTTTGGGCATTGCTGTGCATTTTTTGCCATCTTGCACTGGCTCGTTCCCATCGTACGCTCCACTGGTTGGGCATGTCTCCAAGAAATAGTGTATTTGCCCAAACTGGCAGCAGAACAAGGAGGTACTGGAAGGGAGTCCCTCATTGATTCCCCCTTTTAATATCAGCTGTAGAGCCTGTCTGGCAAAGGTACCACCAGCCTCCTTCACTTATCTGCCCTTCTGTATTGTTCTTGCTGCTAACGGGGCATCTCCATTAAGGTTTCTCAAACCAGGGAGTGCTGACAAAGCCACATAAAAGCAAAATTGGCATTGACAGGCTGTGGGATGGACAGGCAGCCAGGTGTTGGGATCTGCTGCAGCTCTTGACTTTCTACAGTGTTACTGGGTTGTAGGCACGGGGTTTTGGTGTCATGCTTCATACTGTGCAGCTCCATAGGCATAGAGATGCAGGAGACATGCTGACTAATGGAAAATAATTTATATGCAAACTTCGGTCTCTGAAGCACACTGTTTGATCTCATATGCATGTGTGTGCTGGTGTGGACATGTTGCTCCAGATGAGCACTTACCTTGATGTTGTGTAGCACACCTATACTGTCTCCCCCATCAACCAGATGCTTGCTACTGTCCCTAAAGGATGTCTGGGCATCCTATGGGTTTCCTCCACCAGGAGTGCTCATGTCCATGCTCACATTCTGTCCTGGCTGCCCTGAGCTATGTGCTAGATTGCCATTGCCAGCCTGGTCTGACTGTGGGGACCTGTGCCATTCACCTCCTGAGCAAAGGCTCATCTGCTCCTTTTGTTCTTCCTTTGCTCTGCTATCACCTGGCTAACAAGCAAGGCTCATTTCCTAGGCCCACTTCAGTGCTTTATCCTTTCTTCTCTTTGTGGATCTCACCATCAGCTTTGGCGTGTAACCACAACCCTCTTCAGTATTTAATTTGTGCCTTAGCCACATACTCCATGCCATCCACACATACTATATGGCTACTCATTATTTTACCTCCTGCTGCCATATGCCAGTTCTATCCACAGCCATCATGGCCAACAAGAAACCACCACCACCCACCTAGCAGCCCCTACTCACAGCACTAACCAGAAAAGGGAAGAGGAGATTTCTTGCATCCACCTTTCTAGCAAAGTCTATTGGATTTCGCTAGATGAGGGTGCAGCAAACATCAGTTTTCAGAGACCACCTCACCTACCATGGATGGTGTTAAGACTATACATGAAGTAGGCACAAGCCCTTAAACCTCAATTATTTCAACATGGGAGGAAGTACAAAACCAACAGTGTTACTCCTCAAATTGGAGCCAGAGGCTAAGACAGAAACTCAGGCAAGTTTCCATTGGAAACCTCTGCAGACTTCAGAACCCAAAGTCCTGCCTGTAGCCCAACTTCATGTTCATTAAAGGCTGTAGAGTTTGTAAATATTACATCCTTGAAATGGAACAAGTAATTTAGGATCAAAAAGGAGTGATCTTACTCTCAGTATCAATCTCCTATTCACCAACCCCTGATCATGAGCAAAATCAAAAAGCCAAAAAAATCAAAGCCAATCATGCCTGGCCAGAGGTCCTCCTGAGGTCTCCCTCCAAACTGCATTGCCCCTCACCCTGCACTTGCATCTTCATGCAAGAGTTAGAGAAACTTTCAATGGCAGGAAAATGGTTAAGTCACCCAAAGTGAGGCTACGTGCAAGGCAGAGGCATTTTACTTGCATTTTTCCATTACTCACCTTTAAAATGCTTCTTTACTAAGTTTGTTTTTCTCTTCTGAGCTCCTATTTGAATGCTTTCAAAACAAAGAATTTTGATATTTTTGCATGATTCTGCTCTTGGCACACTTGTCCACGTGTACAGACTTCAACACTGGGAACTCTTGATGTTTTCCAGGAAAACATGCTGATTGAGCTCATTGGGGAAGGGATGTGGTGTTTATTTTTCTGGCTTGTGACACTGTCAATTATACACTTCTTACTGTGATTTAGGGCAGGCAGTAAATGGGAATCACAGAAGGCATTTGGTAAGGGACTCTAAATTCTTATCCAGGTTTCTCCCCCTCCTTCTCCCACCCCAAAGAATTTCTGCAGAGGGCTTTGATCATCAGCTCAAGGTTAAAGCAGATGCCCTACCTTCACTGAAATGCTCTTTCCAATTTAATTGAAACAGTTGCCACTAAGAAGGCAAAACAGATAGCAACTAAGTAGCCTCAGAGAAAGTACAGAGTGTAGATCAATATTTTCTGTGCCTGCGTAAAGTCCAATGATCTGTTTTAAGCAGCAGGTCAAGCAGAGATCAGAATAGCCTTAAACTTTAAGATCAGCTCCTCTATTTAAGTACCAGCAGGTTGCTGCCATTTTACCAGTGATGACGGGATGCTGGGGAATGCACAGCACAACTCACACAGGATGAGCAAAGGCCACACTTCTCTTGGGCTGCTGTAATGCCTTGCTTGGCATTTAGGGTAAGGATCTCAGTCCTCAATATCCCACAGGTTGTTTCTCCTTCTCCCAGCTTGAAGGGATGTGGGCAGGGCTCACATCTCTGACAGCAGGCATGCCAGTACCCAGATGTTTCTTACAGCTCCATCCCCAAGTGTTTTAGAGAGAAGGCTCTCAAGTCCAGGTTTGAAGGAGGAGCAAAATGACAGGAAAGCTGAGAGCAGATATCCAGAAGCCAGCCTCTGGATGCCACCTGACACCTACTTTCATTTACTTGATCCAGAAGAAATTGTAGCAGTCAGGAAAGTGTACGATGAGGGCAGCAGTGGCATGGGAAAGTTTTCAAGCTATACGAATTTCATAGAATCAGTAAGGTTGGAAAAGACCACTAAGATCATCTAGTCCAACCATTAACCCAATATCACCATGCATACTTACCACAATCCCTAAAACTTGTAGGCATTTATG
Source organism: Tympanuchus pallidicinctus (assembly GCF_026119805.1). Lineage (NCBI taxonomy): Eukaryota > Metazoa > Chordata > Aves > Galliformes > Phasianidae > Tympanuchus > Tympanuchus pallidicinctus. The sequence goes on from NW_026294747.1 coordinate 13,394,593, forward strand.
CAAAACAAGGTATTTCATTAAGATAGAACAAGTACTTGTGAGGGTGTGGAATCACCTCCCTGAATCCTAGAGGGTGGCTGGGACACCTCATAGTACCAACACATTCTCCTGATGGTAGCTTCATGATGCCTCCAAGATTCAGAGGTATAACAAGGAGGATAAAAGGCAACTAATAGGCTGTCATATTCATGACCAAATTACCTACATGTGCCTCCATCCATCTTCCCGACTCTGCAGTTCACCCTCCTCCATCTGTAGGGAGGAACTCAATCAGCACTTCAAGGAGGACACAAACGTGTCAACTCTTCAGCCAGTGGGAGCTTTTGCCCCCATCTTACCCTGTCAAGAACAGAAACCCTGCATGCTCACATAAGAAATAGGGGTGGATCTGATGACCTCCTCCTTGAGCATTAGATGCAAACATAAGCCAACCTTGTGCATCATCCATAGGGTTCATCGTGCATACTTCACACCTGCTGTGAATGAATTCATTAGACTGATCTGTCTTCATGGCGACAGTAGCAGAGCAGGGTACAACCTGTCATCAAGCATTTTCAAATTCTTTTGAAGTTTTCTTACTCATAACACACGGCCTTTTCCTCGGATTCCCATAGGATTTCTTCTGTTTCTTATTGTCCTTTTTTTTTTTCCTCCCTTCAATGCTTTCAGTGTTGGATATGCACAAAGTCATTAGCACTTCTAGAAGACCATTATAATCATCAGCCAAGGAAGAATTAATTGCATTAGAGTATTTATATAAATGACTGAGCACCTCCTTCAAGTTCTCCTGTGGGTCAGTGCAGAGCTGGGCATGATTTCACAGTCAGCAAGGAGGCAAGAGAATCATAAAATGGCTTAGATTGGAAGGGGCCTTAAAGTTCATCTAGTTCCAACCCCCTGCCATCGGAGGTTCAGGCTAGATCAGGCTGCCCAGGGCCCCATCCAATCAGACTTTGAATGCCTCAGAGATGGAGCATGCACAACCTCCCTGGACAAGAGGAAGAAAGTTAGCAAAGCTCCTCTTCAGGAGAAGAATCCGGGTGAGCCAGACCTTCCCAAACCATGGGATATTCGGTCTCATTGACCAACACTTGTAACACTTTTTTGTGGAAGGATCAGAATGGAAGGTGACCCCTAAGAAATGTGCTAGCCTCAAAAGACCAGCAGCTACATGGCTATTACAAAAACTGGTCTCAACAGAAGGGCCAAAACTTTGATGATCATGGGAAATACTCAACTTTCTCCATTCAAACCAGAGTGACTGGAAGACAGGTGAGAGATGCACTAGTGCATGGGGTGAATTAGCAACAAGTCTCAGCAGGATAAATACTGGATAAGACAGAGTTTGCTTTCAGGATTGCCTTTTTTTGCACATCTCACCAATCTTTCCACACTTAAAGTCCAGATTAAACATACCAACCTTAACCCCATGCATTTGAGCCGTCCCAGCCCTATTTGTGTGTGCAACAAGAGTCAAACTCCACAGAAACCCACAACCCAAAATTCACCACTGCCTGCTCAGCCCCTCAGCTGCAACTCCTTTCTCCTCTGCTCCCCAGCACAGCACTTCCCAAGACTGTACCCTTTAAGTCCAGCACAGGAACAAACGGTAACAGAGCCAGAACTCACGCTCTTCCTCTTCAGGGACAGCAACATTCAAAGCACAACTTCAAATTTGCATTTTGCAACCCTGTTTTTTGCAGAACAGTAAATCTGACCAGTAAACTTGAAAAGCCTCCAAATAGTTTTACTGCCTGGAGCAATCCTGCTAGAATATCTATCCTGGCAGCTTCACCATCATCTGCCCTTCACCTCTCAGGTGCTTCAGATGCCAAACTTTGCAGTGCCAAAGCTAGGAGTATGCAATGGTGTTATTTGATAGCCCATCTTCATGCTTATTTTAGGCAATGGAACTTCTCACGCTTTTAAAAACTAGTCACTTTATTTTTGAGAAATATCTTGTACTTACTGGCTACTGTAAATATTATTTTTTTTCCTCTTATAGCATTTTGAATTTACTTACAGGGCTCTACAAAACAGAAGAAAACAGCACCTGAAATGATCGTGAAGGAATGATGATCTGTTAATTTTGCAAACAAAGCATGATGCACCCAACATGCAAGTGATTACACACGGAAACAAGTTACACATCAGTAAGTACTGTATTTTACCTCTCTTCACTTAATATAAATCCCTGATTTTTGCACTGCTCTGCTCCTCCATCGTTCAGTTGTTTGCTTTGGGAGATGTTCTTGTCTCATCTGCTTTAGACTTGCCCTTAGGATTCAGGAGCTCCAAGTCCATGACACCTTCTTCTATTTAATTAAAGAACAAAGAGCTCATGCCTTTGTTACAGTTGCCTCTTGGAGTTCTTAAGAAATTAAGCACTTTTCTGAAGTTAATGATATACATCAAACTGTTCCATTACAACTAAAAACCTCAGCAGACCCAATGCAAAGGCATAGAGAAATCATGCACGGTCTGTATTGTTACTGCTATCAGGATAATAGAATCATTAAGGTTGGAAAACACCACTAAGATCACCAAGTCCAACAATCAATCCAACACTACATCCCTCAGTGCCCCATCTCCATGGTTTCTGAACATCTGCAGGGACGGTGACTCCACCACCTTCCTGGGCAGCCTGTGCCACTGTCTCACCACCCTTCCTGAGAAGAAGTTTTTCCTAATATCCAGCCTGACCCTTGTAAGGGAGTCCATCATTTTTAAGTACTGAGTCTTACTATGTTTTGTCACTGTCAGATCTCTCCTTTATCTACTTGAAAATGACAAGAGAAATTCATAGCATTAGGGAAGGGGTGTAGAGCAGGCAAGAGATAGCAATTGACCAACTCAGAGATTTGTCCAGCATCAGATCAGCTGCTGCCTCATTATTTATAGCCTCCCTGTTCCTTGGGCTTGTTTACTGCCCTTCCCTGAGGTGCTGGTGGGAGGAGAAACACTGACATTCAGGCCCAGATGCCTCAGAGCTTGACCTTTCCTTCTGAGAGCACATTTCAAGGGACAAAGTCACTGGGAAACTTTAGACCTTTACATCTACTGCCTCACTGAAGGCCCATTCAAGCAGTAGGAAAGGATCTCTTAATTAGCCAGTAGGTATGCAGAGAGACAATTATAAAGTGGATCCATAGTTATTTTATGCCTGGAAAGAGAAGCAGATGAAGTCTAGTTCCAGTCTTGAGACAGAACAAACACAGCAAAGACGTAATATCCAAAAGAGTCTCTGGTTTTCCATCAGCTAAGCTTTCCACAAGTTTGAACAGAGCTGTTTTGCAGCCTGTGAGAAATAAGCATTCAAATATTCTGGGCCATGTTTTCCAATTCTACGTCCCATTCACTCCCGTAGAATCAAAGCTGGTTGAAAATAAAATAAGAAAAGCCAGCCCAGAACCTACTGCCCAGAGACAAATCGTGTGTTTCAGTAGTACTGTAGAAAAGAACAGATGACATGCAACAGCATGTTCCCTCTCTACCTAATTCAAACAAATAGGATGGGGTCAGAAAAAGTTGCAGAGAAGCAACACCTCGAGTTGTGCTCCAAAGGCAGTGCATTAAGAACCCACACTGGGTTTTGAGGCCCTTTCAAATGAGCACCATCGACCTGCCAACAGGGTGATGAATTTGGAGAACAGAATATGGCACAACCAGCCACCACAGAGGGCCACAAGACATGGCTGTTATCCGCCAGGCTCTGGAAGCAGGCTTTACAGCTTGAGCAAGACTCACACATTACAGTAACCCTCATCCACTCCCCACCAGCACCTGCAGCATGTGCACACCACATTACCCCAGGAGGAGGAACAACACCTCGTAAAGTTAATATAATTGTGGAAAACTTTCCCCTGGCTGATTCAGATACCTCATAAAGAGCTGCACGCACCTGCTCCAAGCCAGTTCCCTTCCTGGTTTCTCCAGAGGGTTTCCATGCAATCTGCTTGCTTCCTGCCGTAGCCAACACCTGAATTACTGCAGCTGTTTCTGTTGAAACCACATGAGTTCCACATGGACTGTAAGTGAGAAATACATCCTGCAAATTAACCCTCCTTAGCACAGGTACCTCACACAAGCAGCCTTCAGAGCTTTGTTACGCCCTCCAAGCTGGCAGGATTTGATCAGTAAAACAAAAAGCTTCTGGCCACACTCTCCCAGACAACGTCAGGATGGAGTGAAAAGAAATCAGTCTGTACTCATGCAGGCACAACCCAGGGCTGCTTTGGGAATGCCTCCACGCTACAGTTCATGCACTGGTCTCACAGCTTGGCAGAGGAAGGGTTGAAAGAAGAGAAGACTAGATGCTATCCATGACAACTTGAATCCTACCTCCATGATAAGTTGAAGCAGGGGACAAGGGTATCAGCAGGCAAAGATAATAGCAAAAAAAAAAAAAGACTTTTCTTCCACATAAAAATATAAATAAATGTCAGAGAGCTTTCCCATTCCTAACACTTCAGGACAGCACAGACAAGGATACTGCAATCTATATGCTGTCTCTACACTACAGAAATGTTATCATCCAGAAGGTCACTTCCATAAAGGGTTTATCATTAGATGGTTCCAGATAGGAGAGTCAGCTCATTAGAGTGCTGCGTGCCCCTGCAGACAGCTGCTTTGACCTCCTCTCAGATGCACAAGCAAGCTATAGAGCAATTTTTATAGCTGACTTCTCCAATACTTTTGGTTGAAGCTTGATTTCTCAGGCCTATTAGCTAAGGAGCTGAGTTTTCTGTCGCTTCTAGCTGCTTGCTCCAGAAAGTCTTCCACATGCTGCTCCACCTCTCCCCAAACACCACTCACTCCCATCTTACAGTCATTCTCCCCACCCCCCAATAAGAAGGAAAGTAGCAAGACAACCTCTTAAACTGAGCAAGCACAAGAAAAGCCCATTTTCCAGCTTTGCATCAGGCTCTCCCTCTTCTTGTAGCCTGGTGCTTCTTTTCCTCGTGTTTATTGCTCAGAGTTGCAGGGCTTATGAAAACGGCTTTGTTTATGGAACTCCTGCATCAAAACCCTCAGAGATGCCATTGTTACAACATCTTCCTCAAATTTTATTAAATGCTTACAAAAAAATTAAATCCAGAACACATTGTAAATTGAAGCAGAAGCAAAATTATGTTGAGAGCCTTTGTGAGAAGGGGGTAGGAAGAAGAAGCTTCAAGAGGAGCTCCTTACCTAGAGAAGGAGTGCTCACCCCCACCATGGGCAGCAGAGGGGAAGGCAGCAGCTTCTTGAAACAAAGCTGCTGCCACTGTCAACGCAGAAAAGTGACAGGAACATTTTGGCATGGCTATTTAGTTGTGATTAAAGGATGATACGGGAACTAAATAAACAGGACTAAATTAAACAGTTTGATGTGCACATGGAGATGGAGGCCCCTCAAAGCAAATGTTGCAGTGCAACATCTCCACACAGCTGGCATTAGGAGGGTGGCACAGAATCTGCCCATCACTCTCCTTTCCAACATCAAATCCGCCACTGGGACTCTCATGAGTTCCCCCCCTCTCCAACCACCCAGAGCCAGAAGCTCTCCATCACGCAGCAGAAGCCCTGCCAGCTGGGCAGGACAGCAGGTCCTTCTATTTCAGCACTTGAAAAAGAAGAGAGGGAGGTGAGCCACAGCCTCCCATCTCCATGGCAGAGCCAGATTTAATTATAAGGAAAAAAAAAAAAAAAAAATGGAAAAAAGAGCCAAAGAGTCTTGTAGAAGGTTAAAAGTGGGACTGGTTTGGCCAGATGATCCATCCCTCGCAGCCAGCTGGAGGCAGCGCGGGGCATGCTCACCCCAAGAGGAGTCAGGCTGTACCAGAGCAAACTGACATCAGACAAGAGAAATGTCCTTCGATTATCTTCTATGGAGCAGAGGAAGTCGTAGCATTGAGGACTGCATCGAGACAGGACCAAGCTCAGCTGTAAGGCAAGAAAATGTTGTTAGACATACCTTTATGTTGGATACTAGGAAAAATTTCATCTCTGAAAGAGTGGTCAGGCACTGGCACAGGCCACCCAGGGAGGTGGTGGAGTCACTATCCCTGGAGGTGTTCAAGAAACACAGAGATGTGGCACTGATGGACGTGGTTAGTGGGCAATACTGGTGGTAGGTGGATGGTCAGATTGGAAGATCTTAGGGGTCTTTTGCAACCTTAATGATGCTATGATTCTGTTCTGCCACCGGAAATACTCTGGGCTGTATCATGCCTAACAGTGAAAGGCAGCTTTATTCCACCCAGCTGATGCCAGGCAGAGTGAAGGAGGTGCTCCCAGCAGCCTTCCCGACCCAGTAAGCAATCAGCAGGTTTCCTCCCAAGCCCAAGAAAGCCATTCAAGCACAGAGCACGTTCCCCCAGCAGCCGCAGCTCTCCACCCAGGACCATCTGCAACCATATCAAGTTCCTGCAGCTCTTGATGCACTCCGCATGCGACAGCTGGTGCTGCTGAGGGAAAATGACTTCTCTGCCATGTGATGGATGGCTCCTCCGTGCCGACACGCTCCCTGCTGCTCCCAGTTTTGGAGCCACTGTAGATGAAGTGGGGCAGAAGGGTAGGATCCCCAGGTGGTCGACCTGCCCTCCTTCTCCTCAACCAGCCCTAGGGCAGCTTGACCCTCTGGAAGCCTCTCAGCTCAGCTGCTTCCCAGTCCATCATGAACCCAGACAACTTCTTCAAGCAGTATGCTTTTCTCCAGGTTTTCTGCTCTAGCCTTTCTGCTGGCAAAGAAAGCAAATCTATCTTTCCCTGTGCTTTTACTTTGTTATACAGCAAGGGGGAAGCCAAGCACAAGTCTTGCTAGTTACACAGTCTCCTGCATACAGAGCTCTGAAGGAGACTCAGGAAAAAAAAAAATGCAAGCGTGACAAAGAAGGCAAGTAAATTAAAAGCCAGCTTCCTTTTACTGCCTCATAGGCATCTCCACCTTCCCATCCCAGCTCACAGATACCAGCGCAGTCATTTGCCATGGCAGCTGGCATCCAAACAGTCCCTAAGACCCACATCACAGCAGGTTTTAGAGATATGCTGAGATAGTAGTAAGAGTGATTTCAGGAGCATAGACCTGAGGTTACAGGGCACAAGCCTGCCTCTAACTCTCAAAACAGATGGAAAGCTTTCCTGATGCATGCAGGTAGTCCTATATTGCTTGCTCCATGAACCTCCACGCCCACTGCAGCAGCATCTCGTGCAGTTCACAGCAAATCCCAAACCAGACCCCACTCCAACCCAAGCAGGAAGCTGCAGTTTTCCATGATGCAGAATCCGTAGGGTAAGGAGGCACTAAGAGCTGATCAGTAGCTGGGAAGTTCATCGCCCTGCCTATTTAGTATTCCCAACACAAGCCTGAGCAGTTCAGCCTCATAATTCTGGCTTAGCAATGCAGCTAGACCACAGCTCATCTTGTGATACAGGCTGCCTGCAGGACCACAATCTGAGATGCATGAAATCATTCCATATTCAATCCTTACACCAGGTGAATGTACTAGATCACATTGCTGTAGATAAAAATCACCCTAGAAATTACTAATTAGAATAGATAATAGATAATTAGAATAGAATTGCACCGCTGTAGGTACACACCTCTTCAACTGAGGAATATGGTTTCCTGAGCCAGAAAAATCTAGAATATCTACAAAGATACCTGGAAGGAAGAGCACATATATGATGGAGTGAGCTCTCAGTCTTCCCTGGAGCCATTGTGGACTTGTTTCCAAGAGCAGCTCTTAGAATAGAACAAATCCTAATCCTAGCCCTGTACCTAAGGCATGAAGCTGATAAGCTGCTGGGAATGCCCAACAGTTGTCACCCCAGCTTGCCCAAATCCCTTTGAGCCCCCTTGCCAAAATGCTGGGAGGTTTCTCATTCTACAGCTGGAACAAATGCATTGGCTGGGAACAGTGCAACATTTGCTGGGCACTGCCTACACCATGAGCACCACAGCCAATGCTCGGGAGGACAGCTCACCCATTCTCCAATGCTTTCATTTTCCCCTCCCTCCTCTCTCTTTTTTTTGGGAAAAATCATCCTTCTCCCTGCCTTTTCACCAATAACTTTAGCAGGTACAGTGTCTACTAGGTACTGATCAACTTCCCAGCCCAGTGCTGGTAGCAACACTGCAAGATCAAAGGAAACACCTGGCGTTCAAACAGAACTACCCATTGTGCACGTCTGAGAGTTTTATTTTGAGGTAGGCTACCTTCACTGTCAGTATCACAGTGCAAGCTCCTATCTTGGGGGGGGGGGGGGGGGGGGGGATGCTTAGGCTGAAATTTCCCTAACCAGAGTGGAAAGCATGCAATAGCCCCTGTGGGCAACCCTGACATCCTTCTTTCTCATCTTCCTTATTCAGGATGCTCAGTCATATCCTGCACTGGGGATTAAGAGACACTGATTTATGCCTCATTTCATAGCAAAACTCAGCAACTCTGCACTGACCAAGAGCCAGAACAGAGTCAGATTTCTTTCTGGGGGATGCCAAAGAGTCATGGCTGAAGCAGAGTGCTTGGTGTTACCCAGACTTGCTGAGAAGGAGAAAGAGGAGAACCAGGACTAGTTTTCTCCTGCTTTCCTCAACAGGAAATCTGCACAGCGCTCAGCAGAAAGCGGTTGGCAGCACTAGGGGAACTGGAAAAACAGATATTTGTCCACTCCAGGAGCAACACAACTTTGGCTTAAAGGGGTTCCAGATGCAATTCCCACTGGAGGTTAGACCCAATCCAGCAAGACCAAAGGAAGCACCTTCCTCTTCCACTGAAGATTCATTTCATTGTCAAGAGAAAACTAATTTTTTCCTCAAAGGCTGATGAGTGCAGATAAAGGAGGTTACCACTGTGCTCAACACAGCAAAGAAACACCCAAATTATGATTATGACAAAGCACTTTTTTACCAGATAAGCACAGCCTTAAGTCCTGCCTTACACAGTGGGGATCCCTATCTGCCTGCTAAAAACCAAAGCCATTATCAGCTTTAACTCAAGTGACACATGTAAGTTTAAGGCTGTTCTGTTGTATGCAACACCATATCAGAATATTAGTAGCTGCAATCTGGAAAGCTCCAAGGTACTTCCAATTTATGCCTCTGAAGAAAGTTTCAGAGCTTTAACATCTTAGAACTGCTCCATTTCTCCTAATCCTTTGCTCCAGATCATGCTAGGACTTGCCAAGATGAAAACATCAAGGGTCCCAAAGTGCCCTCACTGGATTTTACGCTAATGCGAGGAGCAGGAGGGCTTCAGCTTTGACAACACAGCTTCTCCCAGTACATCTCTTGCCCTGGCTCACCATCCTTGAGGCTGACTGAGGCTACCTTGGGAGAATAAGGAAGCCAAGTCTGACGCTTTACTTACACAGTACTGACTCTGTGCTTGTTTTTAGAGAGGAAGAGGAGGCTGTATGTCTGAATACTCCAGGACCTAGTCCATGGCTAAACCCATCTCAACTCTAAGCTTTATGCTTTCTTCTAGGAGATGACCATGCTGATCACGGTATCATCCTCCATCCAGCCCACTCCCATCCGCCACCATGCATCTCCCCCTCCCACTCTCCCAAAGCCCAAGAAGGACAACCTGCGGCTCCAGCAGCTGCTGAAGAAGGCTGCCAAGAAGAATGCCATGCTAGCTGCAGAGCAAGCTAAGTCTTTCCGATCCAACCTCTCCCCAGTGAATGAGGCCAGCTCTGACCTAGAACGCAGTGAGAACGTTCCCCCAGCAGAGACCCCCAAAGCAGTAGCACCTGGCTCCACCAGCCTCCCAGTGCACCTCTCCATCAAGCCTATCACGCACTATCGTGTGCCTTCCCCTTTCCGCAAGAGCAAGCCCTTTGTGTTGAAGGTCACTGAGCAGAGACGCATCGCTGAGCACCTCAGGCTCACCACCCCCACAGCTGAGTCCCCACTGCATGAGTCAGGTGCTCCCAAGGCTCCCCAGAAGCTTGAAGGCACAGATGCACACCTTCCCTCTTCACACAACACTTCAGTACTTATTTCCCCCCATCCTCCTCTTTCCAGCACACCCAGCAAGGAAGGGACATCAGAGGCCACCTATATCACCAAGGTGCACACTTATTTCCGCAGCGTCAAGGCACCGAGAACCAAGACACCAACATCATATCAGACCCAAGCAACATCCAGCCATGAAGACAAAAGGCCTTCTTCTCCATCACCTGAAACAAGTGGCTCTGAACCATTCCCAGGGCAGACATCTGCCCCCCTTGACAGCAGCAAGGCACCATCTCCTACACTGCAACCTGCTCTCCCTCCTGCTGCAAAGGCAGGGATTCCTAACCAAGCTCCCAGGCCCGCCTCTCCTGAAGAGACTAGCAATGACCCTTCACCCAAGCCTAGCACCCCTGATGTCCACTCCTGTAAAGTTACAGCCCACGGAAGTGAAGCAGAAATATTCAGATCAGAGAAAGCTCCTGAATTGCACAGACAAGATGGTGATATGCTTAAACCATTGACACCCAGCACACCTTGGAAGTCAGAACACCCTGAAACAGCAAGCCCTGCACAAGCTGGGCCTACCCCCAGTGACACAAAGGTGGAACACACTTTGCAACCTCAGCCAACTCCCAGCTTGCCGAACACCAGCCCTCCTCTCAAAGCCAAGCCAACACCAGTGGAAGACTCGAGGCCTTTGGGAGCCAAGGGCAGTGGCTGGCATCGTCTCAGGAAGCACCTGATATTGCAGCCAGAAGCACCCAGCTTCCCTGAGCTTGAAACAGAAAAACAAAGACAGGAGGAAGGGAACAAGGAAAAGGACAGCTCTCTAAGCATCAGTCAAGACAACAGACCATTTAAATCTAGAGCCATGAAGATGTGGGATGCCATTTTATACCAGATGACAGTCAACAAGGAGAGGAAGCAGCAAGCAGAAGAGAAGAAAGCACAGAAGGAAGAAGGCTTCTTTCTTCCCCGCCGTTTACCCATCTTTCTCTATAAGCCACGTTTCGATGCCCGGAAACTGAGAGAGCTGGCTGCCAAACCCATGTCAAAGATCACCACTGTGTTTGAGGTAGGCCGGTATGGATCCAGGACAGACAAGGAACATGCCAAGAGCTTTAACAGAACAGCATCAGGATGGTCAGTCAACTGACGCCAAGTTACTCCAGGAGACCTACCACTCCAGAGGGTCCTACAGGGCACCATGCAAGAGAGCACCTGCTACTAGGTAGTCTGCCTGGCAGAGCCAAGTGTAAGGAAAAAATAAAATAAAAGTAAACCACCTCCAAGCCAGCAGCCTCATGCTGAGAATTTAAGGGTTACTCTCTATATAAGCTTATATGCTTTGCATACTACATCCACATGCCACAAACCAAAGAATCAGACACACGTTTTCAAAAGAACCGATAACAAAACACTAAGCAGTAATAAAGAGCAGGGAGGGATGAGACAGCAAAGACAATCTGCCTATGGAAAAAGCCCCATTTAGAGTAAGGTGATAGAACCTGAAGGTGGGAATGCATCTCTTCACCCAAAGCAGAGGCAAGGGATTGCATAAAATCTAATCCGTTCTGCTTTCACACAGCCATTCCCCCACTGAAGGGGTTGGGCCAATCTAGTAAGTCATAGCACACCAAGACTAACATTTTTCTAGAAAAGAAGTTCTGCCATATATTTTATTTGTTTTTTAGTACAGGTGGGATTATGTTTTCCCTGAAAGCCTGCTTCAGCTTGTGAGCATCAGCCCCAATTACTTACTAGCGTGCTGTTTTCTGGGGGAATCCAATAGGTCCAAGTAGTCTCACTCTGCTGTTGGGCAGAATTATGACATTATGGCATACTTATTAGTGCCTGGTGTCTTGAAAAATAATTGCTTAAAACAAAATCCCTGACACCAGCCATTCATAGAAACAACTGTCCCTTCCAGCAATAGTCACCTCTTCACATCTGAACATCACCAGACTTATAAGCAAGAAAGCTGGTGGCCAGCTATTTCTGTCTCTCAGGAGACTTTGTCATTTGCTGGGATGTTCCTACACAGCTGATATAGGACTGCTATGTTTAGCCCCATAGGAAATTGGATATGTAACTCTTTACATTCTCTTCCCATACAGAGGATATAGAGCTGAGTGAAACTTCCCCAAGCTGAACTGTATATAGACTTAGGGGTAAGGAGAGGGGGAAGATCCTTTTTCCATTTTGAGAACTTCTACTGCTATCAGAAGAACTATTATAACCAACCCTTCAGTTTCAGCTTTGTTGGTCTAATCCTATTTTTTATTTTTATTTTTATTTTTTTTTATCAAAAATCTTCTCTATTCCAAGGGGAAAAAAAAAAGAAGAGAAAGCCCAAGTGTCTAGAGTTCAGATTTCTCCTCCAACTCCAGTTCAACAAGAAAATGTTGAGATAAGGTAGTTTGGAAATACCTCAGCAATGACAAGGGGATCCCAAATTCAGACCATTGCAGGATAATTTGACATGCTGCAACACAAAGTTACAGAGAAGGATCCACAGGAACAGATATTCAAATAGACTGCAGCTTAAAACACATGACATGCTTAATGTTAAGGTAGATAAAGATGCCATTATCACACAGTGATAAAATGGCACTTTGTAGTAGCACAAATATATGGATAACTATGCTCAAGTCTGCACTTACATGCAAAAAAAAAAAAAAAAAAAAAAAAAGCAACAATCTGATTATTATTGAGAATTAACTGATTTTGGCCAAAGAAGATGGTTTTGGAAGCAGTTGCACTTTAACCCACTTTGTTCCTCAATGACAATGACCTGGAACAATCCTTGCGAAGAGGAGAGGTTTATGTCTTGCATCTGCTGGGCTTCCCACCAGGCTGTGTCCACATTCCAACCCCAAAGGGATGGAAGACAGAGAACTGCTGCTGGGGAGAGAAATGGAGAAGAAGTACAGGAAGGCAGAACTGACTCTAGTTCAGGCCCTAGGAAAAAAAGGCAGAGGCACATAGCAGGTACAGAGAGTCCTGCAGAGACAGACCTTGGCACCAGAGCATTGCAGACAAGAGAACAGATGCCCAGAGGCAATGGGAGATCACCTTCAGCTTCAAATGAGAAGCCTTCATAGCTTGTCCCAGCCTGAGCTGCTGTGCAGTGTCCAACAGACTCAGGCAGATGGTAAGAGCCTAAAATGCCACTTGGAAAAAGCCTCTTGGTCTGCAGCCTGCCCAGAGGAGATGCAGCTAAGGGTGGGAGAGGAGAGAAAAAGTTGTACGTATGTGTAAGTTGATGAGGTAGTGCTGAGTGGGGGATGTGGGTGCAAGCCAGAGGGTTTGGGAGCAGAAAAGCAAGCACAAACGGACGGTACAGTAAGGAAAGGGGAAGGACATCATCATGAGGGAGAGGAAGTGGGGAGCAGGAACCTCTCAGCAAGAGAAATAGACAGCTAAACATGTCATTAAAGCAGATTTCTGGAAGCCACAGGCAGAGAAGTTGAAGATGCAAGTCCTGTTGGCTCCTTCTTCCTTATGTCTAAAAAGGTAGCTGCATTTAAGCTTGGGTTTGTACTGCTGCTCACCTCAAGGCAGCATTCAGGAGACCTCTCCTAAGCAGGCACCACAGGAAAAAAAAAATACAAAGCAAACACTCAGAGCTCAGCTCCTTGAACAAGGGGAAAAACAAAAAAAAAGTAGCTCAATGCCCAGAAGAACTCAGAAACAAAGGTGTTTTGTAGCAGACTGAGCTATTTATAAGCTTGGCTATGAAATAAAACTTTTTTTATATTAGAAAGAAAGAATGAGCTTGTTTTCACTCGAACAACATCCCCTCTGCTCAGTGCCAGATGCTGCCCAGTTGAATCCAGCTAGCTATTTCCTCCCTCTATTCCATTTCTCCTTACTGCCACAACCCTATATTTCAATCACTCCAGATAACACCAGGATATCTATTAACACAAACATGATATGACCATGATCTCCAAAGACCATTTTAAGAAGCCACAGACCCAGCATTGCCTCTCCCTATTGCCACACATCCAAGGACAGCCTTTCTATTCTGTTGATCCACCCATCAGAGCAGATGCTCCCATCCTCCCCACCACAACCCTTCTGTGGACTGGTTCCAAGAGGTCACTGAAATAGTTACAATTTTTTTTCCCCTTAATTAATTCAGTATATCAGGGAATTAAACCCCCAAAGCATTTAAATTTCAGGATTAAATCAGCCCTCACGCTCAGCCAGAGTGACTTCCAGTTATGAGCTTCTCTTTGCAAGATAAAACCATAAGAAAACAGCAGAGAGACTGTTCCTTTGAACCAGCAAATATAAACAGCTTGTCCTGCAAATTAAACTAATGTAGGTATCCAACAACCTAGAAGTATCAGAAATGAGAAAACAAACCAACACCCCACTGTGTTCCTCCCAGCCCCAAGCCAGGCAATAGCCCAGAAGCAAGGCTCCAGCTGTTATTGTACCTTACCTTCCAAGTTGCCCCATTTTTAGCTGGCAGAAATATTCCCAACACCCAGCCAAAGCAGCACAAGGAGTTTGTTGCAAGGTCATAACCTACCTACCTGGTTAATGGGTTCTCCAGGCATGCTACTGCTCTGCAGCATCATCTATCAATACCTTCTTGTACTGGCCATGGCCCATCGCAACAAACTTGTACTTCTTGCCAGAAGGAGTGGACTGAACAGGAGAGAAAGAAATAGCCAGTCTGCAATTTTCTCCAAATAGTCAATACCAAATAATTGAAGCCAGAGGAAAATGCAATAATTGCCTGTGATCCCAAAGGGCTTGGAGGCAGTTGGGCTCTGCAGAGTTGGTTTCACACATGGCAAAAGCCAATTGCATTGACTGCATCCTGGCAGCAGTGCAGATCCAAGAACAGGCAAAATGCTTTGATCTTCTCTCAGCCTGGACAACTTGAGCAGCAGCTGCTTACTTCATTTTAACTGCCATTCCCACAAGCATACCAGTAGGCACAAGACCCAGATCTATCTACAACTGTTGATACTACCTTATGCCTCACTGTGGATGTTTTTCTTTACTCTCAGGATCAAGTATAATGAGAGCAAAGTAACTTGTGTTTGCAGTTCAACTTTGACCTAGAAGGTCAGGGCTACCAACTCATTGTCTGAGAACAATGAGGCATTGAAGAGACCTGTTGGTATTACTTGTTATAATAGGATTCTTGCCCCCAATTTCACTGGGATTGGAGCTGTAAGAGCTTTTCCAAATCTTTTATGTGCAATTGCATTGATAGATACAGGCAGCCCTTGCCTTTCTGCTACATCACTGCCTCCTCAATGCTTTCAACCCAGCTCAGAGCCCTTACTATGTTGTGAAAAAGAAAAGGACTTCTGCCCTCACACAGATATTAACTTACTTTGATATTGGTCTCAGGTTTGGGACCACCTTTCTGTTCCCAAAGGCTTCTTATATTCACAATGTCTCCAGCCACGATATCCTGAGAAGGATATACAAAGTTCTCATTACCCTTCACCATCAGTGCTGCTGGACATGACTTCATTCAACCCCACACATCTGACCTCCTTTTACATTTGAAGTATTACACTGTCTGAGCTACAGCAGCTGCAGCTAAAACTCAAGACTTTGAAAACTTCTTCCTGATAGCAATATATCCTGTGTTTTCTTCTCTTAGTCTCTTCAACAAGAGCCTGGATCAGAGAACCAACATGTTTATTTTAAGTTTGTTAATTGTTTCAGACATGTTAACATCAAGGCATTTTTACTCAGAAGGAATTTTACTCTCATAAATGCAGATTTACAACCCATGCATTACAGAACCACACGTGCTTACAGCAACCAAAAAACAAAAGTTATTACGAGCAGCACACAATATCTTCAGCAATTTCCAAATTTACAAGATTTATCACCTTGGTGATAGACCCAACTTTGCACTAAAAAAGGAGTTCATTCTTAAATACTGCAGAATAGATGTACAGTTTTTTCCATTTACTCCCACTTCAAAGCTGAGCCTCAATCAGCATCCAGGAAGCTTTCCTAGCTGCACTACTGAGAAATGATTCAAGACACTAGCTGAGATTTTTGCCCTGCATAAAGCAGTGCACATCCTGCCAGCACCTTACCTTGCAGGCTGGGGTCTTCACTGCAGATTGGGCAGCAACCTCTCCAGTCTCCCATAGGCTTTTTGTGCTGGCTACCATCATGCTGGTGGTGGGAAGGTCAAGAGAGGGCTGTCGGACTGGCTTTGGTGCCTTTGTAGATGTCTAGAGTAGAGATGGAAAACTATAATCAGTGAACTTAGCAGCCCTAACCATGTGTTGTTTCCTCCCTCCCCCATTTGGTGTTGCCCAGGAATAAGGAGTTGCAAAAGGAGACATAAAGGGTCTTGCTGATTTGATTCCCACCCAATAGGCAGGAGACATGAGGAAAAGGTCAGGGCCATTCACAAAATGAACCTTTATGCTCTTGAGGGGGCAGAGACAGGGAAAACAACTGCTCCCACCCAAGGGGATATGGTTCTATTGTCACAATCCTGGATTGTGAGACTAAGAGCTGCGGTAGGAGAGCAACACCTTGCAAATGGAGCTCAACAGAGCATGGGGATAGATAGCACAGCAGCTCACCTCAATGGCTTGCGTGTATTGCTCCAGTCTGTCATCTATCTTTGACACAGGCAGGGGAGGCTGGGACTTCTTTATGCTGTTACTGGATACAAGAGAAAAAAGGATAAGGCAATATCCTGAAGCTTCGGGCAGATGGGAGAGCTTCAAGAGCTTGAAGCAAGGGGCCCCCTTCACACTGATCCCCCAGCAACCCTGGAGATACCTTTTCTTTATTGAGCGGTTCAGAGACTCAGTTCTGTCTGTGATCTGAAGTGGAAGAGAAAAGACACAGATATTACTTATCTCTGTGGGCCTCATATGGATGATATAGGTCACCTTGGCTGATCATACTGCAGCCATTCCTTCCCATCCATCCCTCAAACAGAAACAGGGCTCAAATGCCTCTGTTTCGTATTTACATCGTGCTCAGAGAAACAGCGAGCATCCTATTTCCTTCTCTTTCCCAAGGCAGGCCCAAAGAACCCCAACCAGAAGAACCTGAACACAGTAGCAGACCAATCAATTTTGGGTACAAAGCAGCAGCACACAGCTTGACTGATAGTTGAGACAACCCTACTCATGGACTACATATCTTTCTCAGACACTTAGTTTTCTTGCCAAACAAGAGAGAAAGTGAAAAGCACAAAAAGATGGAGGGAAGCTAGAAGCACTGCCAACAACTGCTGCAGCAATGAAGCCAAGCATAAGAGCAGCACAGCCATGAGTTATGCTGGCTTATCCATAGCCACACAGACAGGCTATTTAGCACGTTGAGCCACCTCCAAAGCAACTCTTCAGGTCAAGGCTTCAGGGAAGAGAGCTTTGCAGAATCTACTGTGCAATAACTCTTTGACCAAGGCAGGAAGGCAAGCAGTGTCAATCACTGGCACTGAATAAAGGAGGAGGCTGAAGCATTGCTAAACCTCTCAGCTTTTTTTATTTTGAGCCTCAGAAAGCAAGAAAACAGAGATATTAACACTTTCAAATCAAAAGGTAGCTCCTACAAAGACAAGTTGCAGCAACCAAGTGACAAGGATCCTCCCTCTGTATACCACTGCCTGTAGCATGGGAAGCATCATCTTCCCAGTTGTACATAAATAGCAGTGCTAAGTGCTCACTTTAGGGTGCTTTCAGAATGCTAAATTTCAGAGTGTTAAATTTTAACTAAGTAGAGGACAAAACACTGTCATAGGAAGGATGCTTAATGGCTGTGCCAAGATTTCATGGCCCACTAAAGAACAGCACCATCATCAATTAATAGCACAGTCCTTGCTAATAGAGATGCACTAAGCACAACAGCCAGACAGATCCCATCAGTCGAAAGTTTCTTGCAGTTAAGTTGTCAGCTCAGCATTGGAGGAGTTGGTGCTTGCCTCCAAGCCAGGACGTCAGAGATTGGGCTGCCTTGGGCTGCTCACTCTTGCAGCAAGAGTTGTGTTTTTCTGTTTCAAAGCACACTCTGAAGGCCAGAAGAACTCACACAAGTTCACTCAGCCAACCCCAGAACTCAGCTCACAAAAGCCCAGGACAAAATGGGACTGGTACAAGGCTTTCCCTCTGCTCCTTCCATCCCTTGGAAAGATCCCAAGCTCATTTTTCCTGAATGGCTTAGCTTTCAGCTTTGCATATGGGTGACCTCTGGCATCACCGTTATATGAAAACAAATAAACAAACAAAGCCACAGCAATTGGATTACTGAACTTTTCCCTGGGCTAATCCTAGCAACAGCAGTTAGCTCAGGTCAGAAAGCTGTGTGTGCTTTGGAGTAGCAACAAGAATTTCAGTGCATAAAAAGTGCTAGGAGTGTTTAACGTATTTCCCCACTCTTTGGAACCACTTTGGTCTCACCCCCAGTGACATTAGCACTGGGTCTGCATCCAGAACCACCCTTTCTTCCCTCTTTTTATTTGATTTTAAAGGTCTTCTCCATAAACAACAAGATCCTGGCTGACATAGACATCTTCCACTTAATTTCTATTTACTGTTGTGAGAGGAAGTGCTTATACAATCCTCTCTGCACAGGAAATATTGACTAAGAAACAAGCAGCATAGATCTGAATGGAAAAAAAATGATAACATCAGCAGCAGATTAATAAGGTACAAATTACCCAGAGTCCTCATGATTTCCCTCTATGCAATTACCAAGGAGCCCAGGGCTTACAGAGACAAAAGACAATTGCTACACAAACAAACCACTTAGGTGTGTCTGTTTTATGCAAAAGCACACGCGCTGATCGAAGGATTTGAGCAAAGCGCAACTGAAGTCACATGGAGCAATGCAAGTGGTATTCAGAGCGGAGGCTTTACAAGAGCATCTATTCACAGAGAATGGAATTAGAGAAGGGCAAATATTTCAGAGATAGAGGAGCCTCACTTTAAAAAGAAGGGTAAAAGATACTTCGTTTTATGCTGAGATAGAGAAAACCCATGTTACCATAAGCTTAGGGTCACCTTCCTTGCCACAAACCTTGGTGGAGCACACTGCAGTGTGGTCTGTGCACAGCTCCTCCTCATCCAGGCCGGTGGGGCTTGGGGCCCTCGGGCGTTTTTCTGGGGTTTCTTCTTCTTCGTTTCTCCTTCTCTTCTTCTCCTGAGTGCAGAACACAATTCAGGAAGTGAGACTGGTCACAGTACTTGGGATTCAACAAAACTGATTTTCAAAGCAATGCAAGTCAAGTCAGAGGTGTAACATTGGCCTAAATAAGCTTTAAATTCAGATTTGAGTGCTCCTTCAAAATAGAAGATCTACTCATCACTGACAAAACCGCAGGAGAAACAGTAGCACTATCCATCTGAGCACTGCATGAGTGTGACTAACATAGTCCAAGCTCTGAGAGCAGAAACACACTCTCACAAGAGGGAAGAGGTTGCATCAGTGAGCCCAGGAAGGTACTTAAACACAAGCAGCACCATCCCCATGTTATGTCATGGCAGTACATCCACATGGACTCAACACTCAGCAGCAGGAAATGAGCACTGGCACATGCTGCCCAGAGGCCATGGGGTCCTCTTGGGAGTCCTCCAAAAACCACCAGAACACAGTCCTGGGCACACTGCTCAAACAGGTGTTGGGCTAGAGGTACCCTCCCATATCAACCATTCTGTGATTCTGTATGTAGCCCAGTTGAAAATGTGAACAGCCCAGCTCCTCCTGATCTCACCTCCTGCTTGACTCTTTCTTCCTCCTCCTCGTGCTGCTCTGGGACATTTTCTTCCTCCTGGCACAGCCTCTCTTCCTCCCTAACAACCACATTCTCCTCCTGGACCTCCTCCAGGCCCTCCCGTTCCAGCTGAATCTGCTCCAGTTTGACCTCTGCTTCCCTCACACTGCTGTCCTCTTCTTCATATGACTGTTGTGGAGATCTAGAGGTGAGGGAGAGAGGTCAGAGAACCAAAACATTTTGTTATGAGCCTAGATACACCATTGGTGTCTTCTCAGATGATGGTGCAGTATCATTAAGGTCAGAAAAGACCAATAAAGTCATCTAGACCAGCCCCAACCCATCCCCACTGACCACATCCCTCAATGCCACATCTCCACAGTTCTCAAACAACCCCAGAGATGGTGACTCCACCACCTCCCTGGGCAGCCAACTCCAGGGCATGACCACTCTTTCTGAGAAGCAATTATTCCTAACACCCAACCTGAACTTCTTCTGACACAACTTAAGGTCATTCCCTTTCATCCTACCACTGTTAACTGGGAGAAGAGGCCAACCCCAACCTTTCAACAACCTCCTTTTCAGGCTGTTGTAGAGAGTGATCAGGTCTCCTCTGAGCCTCCTCTTCTCCAGACCAAATAATCCCATTTCCCTCAGCTGTTCCCCATCAGAGCTGTGCTCCAGACCATTCACAGCTTCATAGCCCTTCTCTAGATACCCTCCATGGCCTTGATGACTTTCTTGTAGTGAGGGGCCCAAAACTGAATACAGTTAGGTATCTATTTGTGTATTACGTGTAACTAGATCTTTCTCCAAACCTCAGTATTGCCACTTGAATGAATGACAGCTCTGCTTTACCAAATCAGTCCCAGAGCAACCAGATCTTAACAGAAAAACCAGAGAGGAGCTTTCACAAGAAAGTTCCTATGTGCCCCAGAGGAAGTGGAGAGAAGACTCACCTGCACACACTCAAGAAATCAGCTTCGCAAAAACAGAGCAGCTCATGCCTTTGGGAACAGTCAGTGAGAGCACTTAACCCAGAGCCCTCAGTGGCTCAGAGATACACACCAGGATATTATTACCATCTTTCGGTCTCAGATGGAGAGTAGTTTTCTCCTTCCGTTTATTTCTTAGAAAATTGCCTGTGTTGCAGCAGCGAGGCAAGAGCTGGTTAACAGAGCAGAGGGCTGACTCACTGCTCCTGCCTCAGCAGCCAGCACCAAACATGAAGGAAAGTTCAGGCCATGCTTTTCCACCCACCCCTCTGCAGCAGGGAAGGCAGCTCACAGGACAGCCACCTTCCCGACCTCCTCACTGACCACATTGGAAAAGAGATTGACGCATACACTGGCTCACTGAGCTTGCTACTAATCATCCTCCCACAACAGTCATCACTAAAGAACAAACTCTAAAGGGCTCATGGTCCAGGTGACTTTTTTTCTTCTAACTGGGATGCCTCAGCTAAAGAGAAAGCTCACAATAAAGACCTAAGCCAGTAGAAGTGATACAGCCTTTAGGATGCCTTTGGCACTCATGCTCGTTTAAGAGGAAAACAAATTTGGGAAACCCTGCCCACAGCACCACTTGTCCCATCATGAGATGTTTCTTATCAGATACCTCCTATCTGCACTTGCGCTCCAAGCTTGTCCTCAGTGAGCCAGGAGGAAGGGTAAAGCTACTGAACAGACTTTAAAAAGCACAACCACCAACTGGGGAGCCTACCTTTTGCAAAACCACACTTGCAAGAAACTTAGAGGATCTCAGCCCCTCCAGACAACAACGGCAGCCTCTCCCTGGGGCTGAGCTCTTTGCAAGGAGGGAGGGAAAGAAGGAAGGGGCTGCAGAAAAGCAGCTGGGGCTGATTGCTAATTGCTCCCACAGCTGTGATAATCAGCACTGCCGTGAGCTGCTTCAGCAGCCCTCCTGGGGCTGAGGCTGGGAAGGTACAGCTTGCAGTGATTGCATCAAGGAAGAGGCAAGATCTATTTACTTGCTCAGAAGTAAATATTAATCTTATGCGTTTTTCTCAATCCCTTGTGTAAAGAAGGGGTTGTGTCATTGCAGAACAAAGCTCCCTATAAAATTGGGTTGCTGGGAGAACTGAGTCACAGAGTTCATGTGCAGATATATAGTGTCCAAAGCAGGAGATGGGGCAAGAGTTTCATTCATCTCAGGGAGAGGAGAGAGAGGAAGATGGACCCAGTCCTCAGCCTGGTCAGGGACACAGACACCCCTCAGCACTGTTTTCTACTGCTGAAAGAGTTGCTGAGCACAAGGTGGGCTGGGGCCACAACACCCACGATGCTGACATGAGCCAGGAAGCAGCAATAACGTAGAACAGCTTTTTTTTTTTTTTTTTCAGCTGCCTGGATTATGTTAGGGGCCGATTTGGCCCATGCAGCAGCTCAGGTGGCTTAAATCCTCTGTTGTCACTCCTCCAAACCCCGGTGTCCTGGCCAGCTGCCATTGCTCAGAGCACCGAGCTGAAGCCAAACACCCCAAAGCCTACGTCCATTCCTCCCCAGCAGCTCAAATTGCAGGCAGAGGCCATCCACCCCCATTCCAACCTTTGCTCCAGACCCTGCCCTTAGCTCTCAAGGCATGACCTGGCTCAGCCACCTCTCATTGGGGTGCTGGGTGGCTCAGCTCTCTGCCTTACCCACCTCTGCTTGCGCTGCTCCAGCTTTTGGGACCAGTCGCTGAACCCCTCGTCCTCTTCCAGTTCTGAGGTCCCAGAGGGCTTAAAATCATAGCTGAAACACAACAAAGAGGAAAATTGGGACGAGAATGGTGTAAAAGGCCTGATCAGCTCAGTGTCACCCCACTGCCTGCCTGGTCTCTGAGACCACAAAAGGGTGAGAAAAGCAGCACATCAAAATGAAGGAGTCCTATGGTTTTATTCTGTACTGCAACTCGTTTAGACTAAAAGTGTTTCTGACTTGGTTTCCACTTATCCTGCACTTGTATGCAGCCTCAAACAAAAGAAAAAAAAAAAGAGTTCTGAATTAGGAAGGCAAGAAGACCCAGTGATTGCAACACAGACTCAAGTCCTAGGCTTGTTCCTCAGGTTCCCATTGAGCTCTGAGGACTCTTGCTCCTGGTCTATGAAACAGTGCTGGTCCAGCCTCATCTGAAAGCAGAGAGAGTTGAGAAGGTGAGAATGAGTAGCAGGTATAGCTTTGCAATGAAGTGCTCACCGCACTGTAATCTCAAGCACTGACATGATTCTTCTTCACTTGGCTTCATGCTGATGATTCAGAGGTGGGCAGAGCCCAGATTTGTTCAATCTTGCACCCTCCCCAGCCCCTGCAGCTCAAGCTCCGGGCATGCTCAGCCAGCTCCTATTGGCTCCAATTGGTTGGGGAACTCCAGAAACACCAAAAGTTGCTTTGCTCCCAGCCTTGGGAGAATGGATAGAAGGGAAAAACCATCTTCCTCCTCTCTAAAGGAAGAAATACGTCCATTCTGCAGCCCTCTGCCCTCTAATCCTGGGAGTGCATTCCTAAGAAGTGATGACATCCCTCCCAGCTTGCAGATGTATGGATGGAGGCAGCAGAAGCCCTCCTGGCTCCCGCAGCTGCCAGCATCAGATGCAGCCTGGTCATGCATGGGATTTGTTGTTTTTTCCTCACATTCACAGGGAGAATCACCACCAGGATGGGCTCCTTGATGAGCACCCACATTGCAAGCATCAGCTGGAAGAGGTGATTTCATGGTTATGGGACATGGCATGGTCACATCTTCAGGGAATGGGGATTAGCAGATGAGACCCATGGGTTAGTTTAAAATTCAGGTATTGAAATACACAATAAGCATGATCTTTTCTTTGCCTTTCTGGACTCTTAAGAGGAGTCAAGAGATGCTCAGTATCCTCTAACCCAGATGACTTGAAGTATAGGGCTCTAGTGATGGGGAAGCTTGCCATCCTCAAGCTCCTGAGCAGTGATGATATGCTGATTCAGAACTGGGTTATTTCCCACTGCTTGTGTAAGAGTAGCTTAGGGATCCCCCAGCTGAGTTAACTTTGGTATGGACAGGAAGGGACATCAGTGAGGAAGGGGTTTTCCAAGGATGGGATGTTGGTCCTGATGGACATCGGGATGTTGGCTGTGGGGCCTGGGTGGGACTGCACTGGGGACATCCATCCTGCAGCCTGGTCTGCATTCAGGACCCTGCAAAGCTCAGGTTTGCAAATCCACCATTTTGTTGGTTCTTTCCTTTGTTGTTTGAATGGGGGAAGGGATGAGAGCAGCAAGATGAGAGCAGGGGATGGGATGTGTCCTGGCGCAGGAAGCTCCGAGGGAAGGAGGGGGCCATGTTTACATGAGAGAGAGCAAAGCTATGGGAAGATTAATGGCAGGCTGACCTCGGCTGTGTGAGCAAGCCCAGGTGGCTGTCAGCAGCTGCAGAGAAACCAGGGGACGGCTGGAGGAACAGGAGTGTCCTTCCCAGGGACACCCAAATTCCAGGGTAAACATGAGGCCAAAGCAGGCACAGCGGTGCTCAGTTAAATTTTGCTGTAGGGTGTATACACACGGGTACTTCTTACTGGTTTTCCTGTGCTGAACCTGCACTCTCCATGCAGGAGCCAGTGCCATTGAAGCCCTCCTCTGCCTGGGACCTCAGCTGTTTCTCGCGCTCCCGCCGCCGCCTCTCTCGTGCTGCTTCCTCCTCATCCTCCACGCTCCACTGTGCCGTCAGCCTGCCAAAACAGAAGGAAAACTCATCTTAATGCTTAAAAATACCCCCCCAAGCTGCTGGGACGCCCCTCCCTGTGAGGTGGAGGCTCACTGCATGAGGGCTCTCAGCATGAGCGCTGGTCCTTGAAGTGGTGGTCCTATCCCTTGGCACAGTTTCCTCTGTACTTGGCACTGGTGAGGCTGCACCTTGAGTGCTATGTTCAGTGTTTGGTCCCTCACTACAAGAAAGACATCAAGGCCCTTGAGTGTGTCTAGAGAAGGGCAGTAAAGCTATGAAGGATCTGGAGCACAAGTCTGATAAGGATGTTGATTGGATGTGGCCATGGGCAGCCTGGTCTAATATTACATGGGGAGGTTGGTGGTCTTGCATGTGGCGGGGGGCGGTTGGAGATTCATGATCCTTGAGGTCCCTTCCAACCCTGGCCATTCTGTGATTCTGTGAGAAGCAGTTGAGGGAACTGGCATTGTTTGGTCTGGAAAAGAGGAGGCTCAGGAGAGACATTATTGCTCTCTACAGTGACCTGAAAGAAGGTTGCAGAAAGGTGAGGGTCAGCCTCTTCTCCCTGTTAACAGTAATAGGACAAGACAGAATGACCTTAAGATGCACCAGAGGAGGTTCAGGTTGGGTATTTGGAAAAAAATCTCTTCTCAGGAAGAGTGGTCAGTTATTGGCATAGGCTGCCCAAGGAGAAGGTGGGGTAACCATCCCTAGAGATGTTCAAGAGGCATGTAGATGTAGCACTGAGGAACATGACTTAGTGGGCATGGTGGTGATGGGTTGATGATTGAACTAAATGGCCTTAAATGTCTTTCCAACCTTAATGATGCTACGATTGCCCTGTTGCAGCCCCTTTTCCAAAGGGTAGGATTTCAGGAGCATGCCACACTCTTAGTGGAACGGGTGATGTGTGAGCAAGGGTGGGCGCTGCCTCCAGGAGAGCCTATCTGCAAGGAAGGGGCATCCTAAAGTACCATTCCCTGCAATGCTGTTTTGCATGCCAGGAAAAGGGGCTGGAAGTTGGTTATGGTAAGCAATATGGGGATATGAGGATATCACAAGAAATCCCAAGGCCCAACCTCACATGTTGGATCTAGGCTCCATGGCCTAGATCTTCTGGAGAAATCCGCACCATGGAGCCATATCCCTAACAAGTGAGACAGCCCTCTCTAAATCAGGGCAGGAGCTGTATCCCACCCCGCTTCCTACTCCAGCACGGAGCAGAAACCTGTGCTGGCCTCTCACAGCCTCAGGGTGCCTCTGCCAGCAGGACAGCCGCCCACCCCGAGGAAGCGATAAGGCGGCTGCTGCATTCCAGCTCAGCGATAACACCGCTGCACGAGTTGCAGTACCCACGGCCAAAGCTCGTGCCGATGGCTTGCTTACCCATCCACTCTCCCAGCCCCAAAGCAGACTAGGAGGATGTTTCCCCCTGTTCTTGATAGGAATAAATAGCCCAAAGCCACCCAGACCGCAGCCAGGCCCCCTCCTCGTCCCCCATCGTATTTATTGTTTTCCCCATGGTTCCCATAGAAACCCTTGTTTGTGGGCCTGGCAGGAAGCCACCGTGTTGTTGTTTTATTTTTTGTGTGTATGCATGCATTTTATTTTTTTTTTAATATATAAATGAAGTCATTCATTAAACTCTGCCATGATTTCCCTCCCCTGTGTGACAGCTCCAGAGAGCCTCCAGTTCTGGATGGCTCTTAACCCCCTCCCTCCCAAATTGCCCCAGTTACCAGCAGCGAAGTCCACATTTCTCCCAGAGTGAATTAAATTTTCATTCAACTCCACACACCCCAGCTCCCCAGAAAGCTGTTGCAAGGGGCTGTAGCAACTCGGGGTGTCCTGCCGGAGCCATACACACTTTGCACATCATCTCAGCCTGCAATCCACTGCATTTCCCACTGGGATGTGACTAATTCTCTCCTCATGATCTCACCAGCTCGCTATTCTGTCATTGCATCTTCACAGTGGGCCCAGGACAACACCAGAGTGACTGTTTCATGGAGATGCAGCTTATTGTAGGGCAGGGGAATATCACCCCCATTCCTGCTGCCAGAGGGCAAGCTGACGTGAGCTGCCCGCAGCCCGAGTGATGCTGCAATGCTGGGTACTGCTCATGTGCAGCAGGCAGAGAACAGGTCCCCACTGAGCCCCTGTTTGCCCTAGGCTCTGAAACGCCACTGAACACCCAAACTCACTTTACTGACAGAATCAGAACCCTTTTTCATGCTCAGACAGGCTGGCAGCAGAGTGATGTTTAATAAGTGATGCTTAGGGGCTCAGTGATCCAGACAGCAAGCAGAGGGAAAATGATTATTCCTGTTCAACTGATCTAGTAGCACAAATATTTGTTTCCAGTAAAAAACAAACAAACAAAAGGAAAACAAAACCTTGGCAAAGTAATCAAGTATGGGTCAGCTACAGCAATTTGTTGAACTGCAAATTGACTGCACCCTTTTGGTTTAGAGCAGTCCAAACCTTCATCAGCCCACTCTGAAGTGTGGAGAGGGTCAGCTGTTAAATTTTCTTTCAAAGAAAGGAAATAGAGAAATTACAATTAAAATTCATAGAATCGTTAAGGTTGGAAAGACCACTAAGATCATCTAGTCCATCCCACAGCCCATCCTCACCATACCCATTAACTGTGCCCCTCAGTGCCTCATCTCCATGGTTCTTGAACACATCCAGGAAAGGTGACTCTGCCACCTTCCTGGGCATCCTGTACCAATGCTGTAACCATTTCACCTGGCCCAGAACAAGGAAATGGAAAGCTTCAGGCTTGCAAAATGAATGCATGGTGTGCTGCACTCCTGCCTTGAGCCTCCTGCCCATATAGAGGGGTATCATCAGCCCTTCTCCCCAGGGCAAGGCAAGAGCACAAGCTCCTACCAAAGTTTTGTCACGATCAAAAGCCTCCTTCCTCCCATTGACCCTACATCATATTTGAAACACTCTTTGTGGAAGGGATTATCTCTCACCAGGGAGGTGAGGACATCCTGCAGCTCTAAGGAAGGGCTGAAGAACCCAGTTCTGGGTTTGGTCACATGGCCACAGCTGACTGAACTGCTCTGGGGCTGGCTGCCTGCTTCACAGCCAGCTCTTGACTTCACCTCCAGTCAGACCCCAGCCGAGGGAGTCGTTTTATTTCCACTCATCCTCTTGAATACAAGCAGAACAGATATAGGCAGCCACACTCCTCATGGCCACCAACACCCGCTCCAGACAAGCCAGCATTTCTAGAAAGGTCACATTTCCTTTAGGCTATTCCTCATCTGCGCTTGAGGAGCTTATAGCATTCATGTGAGAGAAACTTCTGGCACCGAGCTGTATTTAAGGGAAACAGTGCAGACTTGAGGAGGCTTCTGCATGGCTCATAGCACAGAGGAAGTTTTGCTGGCCCTAAACCAACCTTCAGCACTAAAGCTAATTCCAGAAAGGAAAATAAAATGCCTCCCAGAGGCTTTAGGCACTGCAGACCTGTGCCAGAACGCAGCAACCCTCTACCAGCAAACTCGACATTCCTGTCTCCTGAGCTTGCTGGGTGCTGGGCCAGGACGCTGTTGACTTTGGTCCGGGACTCTGTCACGTAGGCTGCCCTGCATTCTCAGGGGTCATGGGGAGAGATTTAAGAGGAGTCATAGACAATCCTGGCACAGTAGTTGGTATTTCTCAAAGGGCAACCCAGTGCAAACCTTACTGCCATCAAGGGTAAAACTCCCATCACCTGTAAAAGTGACAGGGCTAGGATCACACCACCTCTGACAAAATCCCCCACAAGAAACAGGGCTGCATCCCCAGCAGTCAATCCGTTGTACTCTTTGTTGAATTCTAGGGAAAGGGAGAGGAAGAGGCCACCTATGCAAGACCTCTTCCCCTTCCTAAAGAGGATTGTTTGAGTCAGAAGGAACCTTCAAAGGCCATCTAGTCCAACCCCTGTGAGGTGAACAGGGAGGTCTACAGCTATATCATGTTGTAAAGAGCCTGGTCCAAGTCTGGTCCAACTCAGTCCATCACTCTTTTCAGCCTCTTTTGCCTTGCCACGGTGCCAGCTATGACCTCAGTGCCCTACTGCCCATCGTGGAGAGAGAACAGTAGACTCCAAGTAAAACTCTTCCGTTGCCACCCAGCAACAAGCAACAAAAGTAGCTTACCCAACATGAAACAGAACATGGCATAGGACTGTCATCAAGTTCATCCTGCTGACATCAGAGCTGCTTTATTTCATATACATTTATCATCAGCTTATGAAGAGCCAGGTGTGACTGCAAGGGGATCAAAGTGTACTGCTCACTCTTGCCACATGGAATGGAAAAGGACGTCCTCAATGCACAGCCATGATGCTGTGTGCTCAGGTTCTTTCAATTGCTGCAACCCACTAGCTAAAAGTAATGTCCCACCATTCAGCATCTCAGCCCTTCTCAAAGACCTAAGACCCAGTTTATCGCCATGTGGAAGCCTTCAGAAATCTGTCCCCATACCCAAGGACTCACTGTGAAGGTGTTGGGAACTGAGCAGAGGTCCGTTACTGCACTGCCAAGGGATCGCTGCTGAACAGCAGCAAGCATGGGTAACCTCTATGACACTAGGCAAAACATATCCGATACAGAAATAACCAAGGCAGATGGCAAACAGCAGTTAGGATTCTTGATGGACATGTTTCTGGGGCTAAGATGTAACATGGCTCGATAGCAAAGATTGCAGAAGGGCAATAATCTGCCTGGATAAGGATGGGGTCATGGATATCAGTACAATATAAGGCGATGGGAAAGAAATAAAACCAGAAATGGTGATGTCACAGCCTAGAGCTTATTTCAGTGTCATCTCAGGGGATATGGTGATTCCAGCTCTGAGAGATTGCCTTGTCATTTGAAGGCAGACAGCAATGCTGCACGAGCCTCTCCCTCCCATACATTCATGTAATTCCTTGGCTGCATTGCTCCATTCACAGCCCAGGCTACAGAGTTTGAACAAGGAGGGGGTACAGCAAGGGGGGGGAAAAGAGACAGAAAAATGCATAGATGCTTCACTCTAAGCCTATTTCTCATACCAAACCTACCCACCCAACCATAGCTCCACAGCCTCAGCCACTTCTTCACTTCGTTCTACAGGGAAGCAGCTCTGTCTCCCATCCCTACTGATCAGCTCGAGCTGGGGTGTGGAAAGGTGTCACGAGGGAACTGATAAGGACATGCCAAGGCAATTGAGCTGAATAAGATACAGCCTGCACTTTCATCAAGCAGAAAAGGAAGAATACCACAGGCAGCATGGCAGGGACATAGCCTCTCCTTAAAAACAAAAGCAACTTGTCTTCCTTTTTTCTTTTTTTAAAGAGAATCTGGATTTATCTTCGCAACAGCGTATCCCATTTCTGCTCAGGGCGAAACAAGCAGATACACAGCCACGCACACCAGGTAACCTTGGTGCCACCTAGAAGGTGCAGGTGGGCTACACCATTGTGCAAGGTCCCTAGGAAGGATAGAAACACATCAGAGCCCAGGCAGAAGATAGGACCAGAAATGAATGCTTTCAGGTGGACGGAGGAGCATCAGGGAGGGTGTTTCCATTACAATCACATATTTATGGACAAGGAGCGCCTGCCAGGATGACCTTTTTCTTGGGCATGGGTGAGATCAACAGATTTTCAGGGGGTCTCAATCAGACTTTTCAGCAGAGTATAAAATTCCATCCCATCACCAGCCCTCTCTCAACTTGGATGCACAAACCCAGGCAAAGGGGTTTTCGCATTGCCTGGTGAGAGCATCCTACCAGCAGCCAATCCATGCAGCAATCCTGAGGTCACTATCCTTAATGACCCATTTTTATATATATTTCTTAATTACTTTTAATCACGGCAGACAGACTCCCACCAACTCACTTCCAAAATGATGAATTGCACCCCCAGGATCGTGTGTCCTTTGCACACAGATATGCTGGTGCGGTAATGTATTAACATCACCGGTCTGGAATTTGGAGGCAGAGCGGGGGAGAGAAAGGGCTGGAGCTGGAGCCCTCCCAGCACCCTGCACAGGCTGCAGCCTTCAGTAGGTGTGAGAAATTGGTGCCGTGTAAGACCCCAAAACATGGCCTTTTCTCACGCTCCCTCCATCTCAGCTGCACTGTTCGAGAAACTGGCGTCTGCCTGGAGAGGAGGAAGTCTGGGCTCTGTTTTTGGAAGGGAGAGGCATGCCAGAGGATAAAGCAGACTTGTCAGAGAGGTTCAGCTTGGCTTACTTGATTTTTTTTTTTGTTGTGTTGGATAGGAAAGCATCCTCAGCCTCTGCTACGTTGTTCTGTAAAAGATGGAGGAGAACAACAATTTGCTGTTGCTCAAAGCTGGGATTAAAGGCCAGCTTCACACCAGGTATGATGCTTCCTATGGGACCCACCGGACTGGTCATAAGTCACTTGTTTCATGATGCTCTTCCCCCAGGCCCTGCTGCCTGGAGCAGCAGGAGGGAGCTCCCTGCCCCAGCAGGGACAGGAGGTAACAAGGAGGCCGTGGGAATGAGTCTGGGAGAGAGGAGGTTTTCTGCATTTATGGCCCTCATCAAGGCATGGAGCCGCAACAGGAACCAGGGTCAGCAACAAGCCCTCTACCCCTGCTGTGCCTTCGAGAGAAAGCAGGCTTGGCCCCAAAATACTGAGTGAAACTGTTATCCTTAAAGCACGTCAGCACAGCCTCTCCTTGTAGGCAAGGGGGACAGAGGCACTGCGCATCACTGGCTGTCCTTTGTCTCCCTATAGAACTAAGGGATGCAGCTCTTGGGTTTGCCTGGTATCTGCTCTCACTTTCTCCATCGGAAGAGTCAAGTCACACAAACAGAGAGAAGGGGAAAAACATTTTGGGAAGCTGAAAACTTGTTGTCACACAGCAGCCAAGCTGCAAATCATAGAACCATCGAATCATCAAAATTAGGAAGAACCACTAAGAACATCAGGTCCAACCCCAACCCATCCCTATCATGCCCCCCAGTGCCACATTTCCATGGTCCTGAACACCTCCATGGACAGGGTCCACCACCTTCCTGGGCAGCCTGGCAGTGCATTACCACTCTGAGATGAGATTTTTCCTAATACCCAATCTGAACCTCCCTTCATACAACTTAAAGCCATTACCCTCTTGTCCTATCACTAAAGCATCAATCCCCAGCACCCTATCTGCTGTCTTTGCTGCCCAAACCATTCTGATACATGTGGCAGTACTTCACCCTAGCAGAGTGTGCAGCTTACCCTGACCCTTGAAGAGCTTCCCACAATTTCCATCAGCCCTAAACATCCATTTGCTTCAGAGCAGGTAGAAGCCCAAGACAATGAGGCACAATTCAGCTAAAAACAGACACTACTTTCCTTCCAGAAAAGAAACAACATGTGGCAAGTGTGGTGCTCCCAACCAAACAAGTCCTAGGGCCAGAAGAAGTTGGGAATGCACCCACGTAACAGCTAGAGAGATGGCTCAGCCCTTGCTGCAGAGAGGAAAAAAATCAGCTCTCCATATCAGCTGACAACCGAGGGAATGGGGTGAACATCAGCAAAGAGAAGCTGCAATAACCCACATGATAACCACCACTTTTCATGCAACAAACCATGGTATCAGCACCCCCTTCTCCTCCCAATCTCCTTTCCCTCCAAAGCACCATCCCCCTTATTTTTTCCCAAGCCCTCCAAGCTCCTTGTTCCCAGCTCATTGCTCCAGAGCTCAAGTGGAAATAACAGAGCAGCATCTTCCTTGCTGAGGGATATCCTGGCTAGCTCTAGGAGAGGTCACACAGTAACAGAGAGGGAAGCAGAACACAGAGGTGGGCAAAACCCCAGGTCCACATCACACTAAGTACACATCCATCCATAAACTACGTGGCAGTGGGATGGAGCCCATGGAGGGAGCAGCATCCAGGCTCTATCACCCAGTTTCGGGGAGTGGCACAGCGGCCGCTGCTGTGGATTTACAAAGAGACTGATTTGCGGGTTAATTAACCAGCCATCTTCTTTTGTGAAACACTCAAGGCTGGATAAATAGAGGGAGAGTAGAATTCCAGCAGGAGCTGATAATGAACTGAATGAATCGACATGGCAGGCGCTGGATCCCTATCTTATTTATAGGAATTCATTAGGAGGATAAGGGGAGAACAGACCGAGATAACAAGATAGGGAGGCTCATGTTTGGGGAGGACTTCAAAAACACGAACTCTTGGGGGACTGTGAGGGTTTGCTGCTGTTACTTCCTACAAAGAGACAAATATTTCTCCAGGGACATCCTGATAGGAAGATTGTGCCCACAGAGGGATGTGGGGGGAGAAGAACGAGTGAGGCAGATAACACTGACAGACTCTGTGGCTCCCTTGGAGCAATGCAGAGGGCACATCTTTCTGCTTTTTCCTGAGCAAAGCTCAAGCCAACAAGTTACTCTGCCAAGGATGCTATGGAGCATCACAGCAGGCTCAAGAGGGACCACTACACTTTGCATCAAGGAGCAGGAGGGTATGTCTGGCATCACGCTGGAACCCCCGATGCTTTACAGATGTGGCTCCAAACAGCCATCTTTGCTCTTGTTTCTGTGTCAGCTCTGTACTCCTGCAAGTCAGAAGAGCCTAAAACCTGTGCAGTGTAACTGCTCTGCC
This sequence comes from Tympanuchus pallidicinctus, assembly GCF_026119805.1. Taxonomy (NCBI): domain Eukaryota; kingdom Metazoa; phylum Chordata; class Aves; order Galliformes; family Phasianidae; genus Tympanuchus; species Tympanuchus pallidicinctus. The sequence continues at coordinate 13,427,579 of NW_026294747.1, forward strand.
TGCAGTCACCTTAGGATAGGTGAAAGCAGAGTGGAAGCTTAGCACTCTTCACAGCTCTGTGTCTTGAAGCCAGAAGCCTCGAGGCATTCACAAACTGAAGGAACTTGCACCTTGCTGCAAGGCTTAAGAAGGAGGAAACAACTGCAAAAGAGGCTGTGCTTGGAAAGGAAACTGCCTGCTCTCCTATTCATTCCTGTGAGCATTAGTGGGGTTATTTGGATGTAAAGAGTGGATTAAATCCCTTGCACATCTTCGCACCCTCCTTCCTCCATAGAGGGAGGGAGGCATTGAAGCTGGAGAACACAGCACCAATGTCAGATCTCAGCCCAGTGAAGAGCTAAAAGCCCTGATCAGGACAAAAGTCATCACAAAGTTCCCCTGGTAGAAGCCAATGTGAGTTTATGGGATGCCAAAAGTCCCAAGCTGAAGGAGGAGGAACTTGGGGACACCGTTCAAGAGAGGAAAACACCTCTGGCTCGGGCTGAGCCAATTCTGGACTCCCTTTGTGTGCGCAAGGTGTGTGTGCTTCCCCTCAGCCCGCTCATTTCCCACCTCATAGAGCTTCCATGCCACTGCCCCATGGCCAGGGGGCAGAGATGATGTGACTGTAGGAGCCCATGTCCCTTTCACAGCACAAAGTTCATTTGAGAGGCGAGGTGTAGAGCCTGCATTATTAGCTGGGGGGAGAAGCATGTCCAAATAACCCCACCTTGGCATCTCCCTCTGCCTGCTGGAGCCCAGCAGCACAGGGCAGCCCAGAGATGCCCAACACACCATGTTCACCCTGCGCTTCCTTGTTCTGCATTCCCCTGTCTCAGGAGCTCAGTTAAACACACTGAGGTGAGCAGTCCAGCTGAGAACAGAGAAAAGAACAAACCCTGCCAGCACCAGCTGCTAGAGGAGCGTCCTGGGATTATTTCCAGTCAAACAGCAGTGAGTGCACAGATGGAACCCCAGTGCCAGCACACATCCTCCTGGGCTCAGCCTGGGCTGTAGGTGGGAACAGACCGCACAGCTTACCGCTGCCTCACGCCCCGGCAATTGTAGGTGGAAAGGAAGGGTCAGAGCGCTGCTGGGATGCACTGCATCAGCCGAGCACCACCAGCTCACAGAATTACAAATGCACATCAGCTCAAGCACAGCACACATTTCAGGGGGGAAAAAGCCCCTCTGTCTCAGGTGAATGTCACGGCGCGGTTGCGCTCAGTTATTCCAGTTGCGCTCTCCTGGAAAAGCCATCAGCAAGTTCTGATCTGCTTTTCTCATATCGTTCGGGAGGTGGGGGATCTATTCTCCTTCCTCCCAATTCACGGCGGAGCGGAGTAGGGCAGAAACCCGGCGGATTTCAGGGGACGAGGGGTGGAAACAGAGGCAGAGGGTCGTGTGTCCCCACGCTCCCGTGCCTCGCCACTCACCTGATGAGGTTCTGCAGGCCCTGTTTGCTGGAGTTCCGTCTCAGCACCGCGCTGCTCATGGTGCCGAGCCCGGCGGCCGGCTGCCGGCTCCCGCAGCCGCTCCCTGCCCGCACAGCCGCCCGGCGCCGCGCGTCCCCCCGCCCCGTCTTCAGGAAGTTCTGCAGCTGGTTTCCTTTTGTTTCGGCGAGCCCCCCCTGTTCCACCCCCCTCGTGTCTCCTCAACCTCCACCTCCTCCTCCTCTGCCTGCTGCAAACGTCAGGGAGAGCTCCGGGAGCAGGGCTGGATGCAGGCTGGGTGCTGCCTGTGAGCACAGTACAAAGCCAGCTTTCCTCGGGCTGCTACACGCTCCTCTCCCATCTCTCATTCATCTTCTCCATCTCTTCTCCCTCCCTGCTTCCCCTTTTTCCTTCATCTTTTCCCCCCTCCCCTCCCTTCTTTTTTTTTTTTTTTTTTCCTCTACTCCTTCGTTTTTCCCTCCCTCCACCACTGCTTTTTCTATGATAAAAATGAGGAACAAAGCAAGCCGAGGGCTGCAACCCGGGCTGGCTGCTTGCGTTCAAGCAACCAGCAGTAAATCACTGCTGGTCCATTCACATCAGGAGAAGCCTCGCCTCCCAGCACTCCCTGTGTACTCGGAGACAAACCAAGAGCTGAATTAATGTGAGAGGGCTTTAGTATCCTAGAATCATTTGAGCTGGAAGGGACCATTAAAGGCCATCTGGTCCAACTCCCCTGCAATGAACAGGACACTTATGCTAGATCAGCTGCTCAGAGCCCTGTCCAGCCTGACCTTGGGGCATTACAATGGATGGGGCATCCACCACCTCTCTGGGCAGCCTGTACCAGTGCTTCACTGCTCTGACTTCTTCCTTACATCCGATCTAAATCTTTACTCTTCATTTGAAACCATTTCCCCTTGTCCAGTCAGAACAGACTTGGCTAAAGAGTCTGTCCCCTTCCTTCTTACGGCACTCCCACCTTTAGATAATGAAAGGCCACTACTAGGTCTCCCTGGAGCCTTCTGTAGTCCAGGCTGAATAGCCCCAGCTCTCTCAACCTGTCTTAGTAGGAGATCATTTTTGTGTCCCTTCGCTGGATGCACTCTAACATATCCACATCTCTTCTGTACTAAGGGAAAGCTCTTCTTGTGAGATGAGGACAACATCTGGACTTGGGAGCATGCCAATGAGCTGCACCCCACTCCTGTCCCCATAGCCTCCCTCACCTGCTCCAGTGGCTGACTTTCCCATGCCTCAGTTTCCCCAGCTGTCAAACAGAGGGGGAGTAAGAAGTCTGGCTTGTCTTTGGGACACCCTAATATTTCAGAATAAAGAATCATGTGAGTGATAGATGAGGAGCCAACAAAACTGCCACTCGTGTTGCTGTGTTGCCAGATGCAGATGATTGCTCTTGCCTTCACACTGCATCATCATGGGATTAGTGTTTGGAAAAACAGATCAGCAAATAAAAATCAAGTCTTTTCCTCTTATTCTGACTTTGCAGGGAAAGACCATCCCCTGCACTGCGCTAAGCTAACAGGTACCTGGACTTGTACAGGTTACTCCAGCCCTACCTTACAACCACACATAAGAATCGTGGCTTGGAAAAGACCTCTAAGATCATCTAGTCCAATCACCAACCCATCACCATGCCCACTGAGCCACAGCACAGAGCTCGTACTCACAGTACAGCCCGCCTTCCTTCCCCTGTGGTAGGTGGGAATACTCATCTGTCTCTGAGATAAGCCACCCTGCTTTCAACCTTACCTTCTTCCTGCTTTCAGCCCTTCTTACCTTATTTACTCATTTCTTTCCAGTCACTTCTGCAGAGCTGCTTCTTGCTGCCTGAAATGGGGAAGTTGCCCATGCAGTACACCCAGACACCTCAATAAAAAGGAAGTGTATCAAGCCCGGATCAGAGAGATGTACCTCCCCTTCTCTGCTTCATTTCAAAACAATCTATTCAGTTTTTTGTTTTTTTTTTTTTCTGCAGGTATTTACCAGACTTCCCCTTCGTGGTCATAACAGAACCCTCAAAGCACAGTCTGACTCTGGCCTAGCTCTGTGGGTTCTTCAGATGCTGTCCCACTGTATTTTCTATTTCTAAATTTGGGGCTGGTGAGAAGACAAAAGGGATTTACCAAAAAAGGCCTCTGATGTTCAGAAAGAGCATGTCCCAGCCCCACAGGCACTTACAGGAGCAATTAGGCTTAGGCAAGTGAACACTCCTTCTAACATCATCACAGTTGACCACATATTGAAAATGAAACACACACCTGCCAGACTTCCTTTATCATAGAATCATTAAGGACGGAAAAGACCACTAAGATCATCCAGTCCAACCCCACCATGCCTGCTGACCACGTCCCTCAGTGCCACATCTCCACAGTTCTTGAACACCTCCAGGGACAGTGACTCCACCATCTCCCTGGGCAGCCTGTGCCAGCGTCTGATCACTCTTTCTGAGAAGAAATGTTCCCTAATATCCAACCTGATGCAACTTTAGACATTACTTCTTGTCTAGAAAACACCCCCAAACCTGCCTATGATCTGAGACAGCCAAGAAGGCAAGGTGGAAGCATGACCACACTAAAGATGCACGCTTTCAGTGAGCAGTGCAAGGAGACTCAGATGGATGAGTTCAGGATGAAGTACAGTAACACAGAATTCATTCATCTCATTTTTTTCCCCTCCTTTTGGTGCAGTACATGCTAGGAGAACTGACATAAATCCTGCAGCAGAACTGCACCCAATACAGGAACAGAGGTGCCCAGAGCGCCCAGGAACACGCTGCAGGCTACCAGAGAGCTTCCCTGAGATCTCACCAGCAGCTGAGGAAAGGAAGAAGGTGAGAGATCGGCAGGGAGCATGTGGGGCTGGGCTGTTGTGGCAGGAGGAGGCGAGTCCCAGTGAGATAGGGCTGCACCAGTTCCCGTTAATTACACAATCAGTCTGCTATGTAGGACTGATTGCAAAATCAGTTGGAGGCTAACGCGTGATCTAGGGAACGGAAAAGAAAAACTAGAAGAAAAGACTTTACTGCTAACAGAGAAATACATCCCAACAAGTTTTCCCCAAATGTTCTGTAGGTTCCACAAGATGTACACTTTCACCACTGGCTTCCACTTAGTGCAGCCCAGCTCATTCCATCAACACTCACTTTCAGGCAGCAAAACTCAGAAGCCGAAACAGTCAGAGATAATCCCAAGGAAATGAAGCGTCTAGCAGCCAAGAGAAGCAAGTTGTCCCTTTCTTGCATGAGCAGCTACCTGCAAGCTTCAGAAGTGTGTTGTCAAAAGAACAGCCACATCTCAACTGTGTGATTAAGGTGGGGGTGCTTGATTTCTGGGGAAGAAAGAGCAGGATCTGAAAACAGAGAACCCAGCAGCTCTGGTGAGCATCAGCAAATGCCTGGAGTGGAGCAGAGGGATGTACAGCTATACTCAAGGGACCACCAGAAGGCAGAACAACCAGCTCCTGTAGATGTTCTGAACTTGCAAGAACACTCCCAAGCCAAATCATGACCCCATGGGTGTTGAAGGAAGTGGATGCTGTGGGTGGTAGCTGTCCCAGCAAGGATATTAGCCTGGCCCACAGGCTCTGAAGATCCAGAAAGTGCTAGGGAAAGGCTCTGGAGATACAAGCATGGCACTGGGCTCACCCTGCAGCACATAGGGCAGCCCCATGCAAGCAAGGGATGTCAGTGGCTGCAGGAGGATTGGTTCGCAAGAAGGAGCTCGTAGCACTGTGGGCCAAGTCCAGAGAGTCAACAAATACCATGTCATTGGGCTGAAGCACTTGGCTCAGGAACAACAGTGAGTTTCTTCCTATGACATCCAAAGAGACAGAAGGAGAAGGAGCAGCCCTCACTCCTTACCCCATGGCTGCCTTCTCATCCACATGCAGGATGGAGGAAGGACCCACCCTGTTCTGTCCCCATGGAGCATTTCATGGGCAGACCTTAAAACTAAAATTCCAAGGGTTCTCTTCATCCCATAGGGAGAGAGGAAATGCAAGTCTATGAGTCTGGAGAGAGAAGATGCTTTGCTGCATTGATGATACAAATCAGAAAAAATGATGAGGGGGCTGAGGGAGAAGGAAGCCAAAGGAAAATAACAGGGAGAAAGAGGCCAACAAAAGAGAAGGGTGTGAGCACAAACTAGGGCAGCCCAGCACCATTAAGACCTGAGGCAGCCAAGTGACTCAGACAAGCTAGTTCAGCATGTAGAGCCAGCACAGCTCCTGCAGCATGCACCATATCTTTATGCTATGTTAAATAAACAAAACCATTGGGAAAGAGATGGGAAAACAAAACAATAGTGTAAATAAGGCACTCCTGGCCCCTGCAGGTTGGATATTACAGGGCAAGAAAAGAACTTTCAGTCTCCTTGAAGCCAGCGTCGCCACTACAGGATCCATCTCCCCTGCAGGGCCACACAGCAGGACAAAGTTCCAGTCTGGATGAATATGCTATAGACAGCTGCTGCCGAGATCATCCCCTCACTGAGGACACTAGGAAATATCTATAAAAGGCCTTCTTACAGGATCACGTTGTCCTGTTGCTAGCTTTCAATCACAGAGGTGATCCCTGCCTAATCCCTGCTTCGTGCTGCCAGGCTATTACTCCAGAGGGGGTCAGGGTAGGCTAAGATATAGGAAGACATCCCTGGGTACCACCTGCCAACTCCACTTCCAAGACGCATCTATTGGGAAGACATATAACCTCAGATGGCCAGCATCCATCCATACTTCCCTTACTGGAACTGGGCAAAAAGATGGGAGCTACAATCCTGTGATTCTGTGATAGAGAAAAGTGGCATGATGTGGCGTATCCAAAAAGCCTGAAGCCTAATATCTGACTCCACAAAGATGACCATAGTCTTTACTTGCCCAAAGTCAGCCCTCATAGCAAATTGAGAGAAGCCTTCCTGTCTAGCATCAAGAGGCATGGACCAAGGTAGGTGCATGGGGCACCTGGAGCTGAATGAAGGACCGTGTCAACTGGAATAGGAAATGGGAGACAAATACCATCCCAAGAAATCATAGGAACACCCAGGTTGGACAAGATCTAAGATCATCCAGTCCAACCATCCACCTACCATCACTATTTCCCCACTAATTCCTGTCCCTTAGTACAACGTCTAAGTGTTTCTTGAATACATGCAGGGACAGTGACTCAACCACTTCCCTGAGCAGCTTGTTCCAGTTCCTAACCACTCTTTTGGAGAAAATTTTTTTCCTAATATCCAACCTGAACTTCCCCTGGCACAACCTGAAGCAGTACCAGAGCAGGGGAGAACAAACTGAATATCCCAACAGTCTTTCCTTGGAGCATACTGCTGTCAGCTCCTGTTACGTGGAGGTGAGTGTCAACTGAAAGAGGCACTGATTTTGAGAGTGTTTCAATAATTGGTGCAATTAATGTTATAAATTTTATTAGGGATTAGGAACTTGCGCTTCACAAATGGATGGTAGTGTGATTGCTTAGAATAGGTCAATAGTTCAGCTTTTTTTTTAAATGCTAATGGCTCTAGAGCAACATTTCTCTGGAAAGGAAACTGCTTTTGGAGCAGAAAAGGCACATGCATGCGCATGCACAGGGGAAGAGTTCATATTTTCCATCCCATCTGGCAGGGACTTGATAAAACGAATTGCACATACTGTCTATTTAGCAGAAGCAAGCAACAGATACCTAGAGCTAGGAGAGGGGCTGCTTGCTAATGCAGAAAAAATCCCTCACAAAGGATCCGCTTGCAAAATGAGCTTGTAAGGGAAAGAACCAAAGACCTCCAGCTGATGCAAACTGGCACAGCTTTATTGCAGACAGTGGGATGGCGCTGATTTGCACTAACAAAAACATTTGGGCCTATACTTCCATGTGATAAGAAATCTGAATAAATTCAGCTCCAAACGAAGCAAGCTCTGCACATCTCAAAGCAGGTGCTCCCATGTGGCTCCAATCTTTCAGCCCCCTGGTGCAAGTGAGTCACCGATCACACCAATAATAGAAGAGCTCTGACTCTATTTCCATCCATTAATAAATTCAGTGGGGTGTGCCCATCTGTTTTTCATCTTTGCCCATGTAGTCCCTGGACAGTCATCTCACACTGCTCCTTCGAAGTAGGGAAAATCCTGGGTGCTGCCAGCTGCCCTGCCCACACACCGCCCTGCAAAGCCCCAAGGAATCCCTCTGCAGACCTGCCCATGAAAAAGACAACTCTGAGCGCCGAAACCTGGGATTAAGACACTTCAGCAGCTTCCTCACACATCTGGTGCGCGTTAGGAGGAATACACTGGCAGGGAAAATGCACTCAGGCTCCAAGCAGGGCTGGTTAACCCTTTGGTGACTGCATCTCCATGGAGCACCCACAGAGCACCGGAGTTGAGAAACACCTGCTAGTAACCAGGAGAGCTCAACTCAGATCTCAGCAGTGGTTTTGGGAGCTCAGAGCAATTCTGTTGCCTAAACATAGGTGTCAAGTGTCATTGGAGATATGCAAGCCCTGTCAGGTGTCCCAGTAAGGGATTACCCATACCTGTTAACTGGCACAGTACAAATCCCATGGCTAAGTTATTTCTTTCCCTTCATAAAGATGTCAACCTTGGTTCCCTGACCTTACAGTAAAGATAACCTTCCTGTTCGCACTGTGTGCCATGTGTATAGACTGCCAACTGATGATAGGTGATAGGGATGATGGGTGCAAGGCTGGGATGTTGGAGGGGTTTGGTGTCCCACCAACCAGAAGTCTCATCCCATCACAACAGTGGGTTTTGGCAAAGCCTCTTCCTGGCATTCTCTGAGTCTCCAGCTCTCCCAACCCAGCCTTCCCCCACTTTGCCTTCACACTCAGTTCCACAATAAGCTCTCTCCATAATCCACAGAGAAGGGAATCCCATAGGCTTCAGAGCCAGATTCCAACTCAGAACGTTTTAAAACAACCTGCTGGAAAAACTCCCACTTTTTTCCCCCCTTTTCTACAGCCTTCCAGCCAGCACAGTCTTGTGCAATTAAAAATTTCAAATAAGACCTCCAGGGCAATCACCTACTTAACTAGTACACCAAACCTACGGCTTTACATGGCAATCCAGGCTCAGAGGCAAGCTTTCCTGAAAGTAGAAAGGGGCAGTAAAGGCACCTGATATGTCCCTATAATTAGAGGCAGCTCTTTATCCCTAACAACCCAGCCAGAGCACCTATATCCAATGTGGAAATGCTGAACTGCATTGCCTAGTTTCATGGAATTTTCCAGCTGAACTCTGCTGGCCCTCCTTTGTTTGTTCTACTCCTTTTCACACCAATGCACCCAGCTGGGTCAGACTTGGGCCAGTTACTCCCAAGCAGGGATCGGCCATCCTTCCCCGAAGGAATCCAGTGTGCTGAGGACTTTCCCCATATCAGTTTTCCTGGCCAACCTGCTTACAGCTATGGGTATACTTAGCAACAAGAGTCATCTTAGCAAGGGCTCTTGAGGCTCCTCCTATGATCCAGAGAATTTGAGACAGCTGGGGCAAGGAAAAGCCTGAGGCTGCTGGCACAGCATCATCCTTTCCTTTCTGCTGACCATACATGGGCTGCTGAGGGCTTCCTGCAGCCCCAGCAAGAGGGAAACAGGGGAATTTAGGAGGTGATCTCTCATCTCACAGCCTGTAGCCCCACAGCAAAGCCTGCTTGTGAGTCATGCTCCAGTGGGATGTCCTGCAAGGCATCAGGTTCACACTGTTCAGTCTTCCCATAGAGAGATGGCAGCTCATGGAAGAGCATAACCCTAGTTTGCAAAGAGCTTTTGCCTAAAGTGAAGAGATCAGGAAGCTGATCTAGCCTCGAGTGAGAAAAGGTAGCCCTAAGCAGCACACAAACACTTCCTCCCTTCATTTTGTGAGTGGAAATCATGAGAACCTAGCAACATTTAATTGCAATCAAAAGCAGGAGAAGTTCAGATCTGCATAGGAAACCTTTTCACAAATCAGGAAGGATGTCAATTCTCTGTTTTCCAAACCAAACATTACTTTGCTCTCTATTTTTTCCCCCATCATATTTAGTTTTTTTTCATTTAAATTCAGCTGAAAAAGAAAGGTCTGCACCACACTTTGATCAACACTCACAAACACAGCTTTGCAGCAAGTTTAACAAAATTTCACTGTTTTCAAAGAACAGATAACTTCCTACCTTACTTATGGGAAACTCCAGCAGGAAACAGAGAAAGGACAAAGATGATCTTACCTTAGCAACTGATGCTGCTGCATGGCCCCACCTGAGCCAACACAACAAAAATGAAGGCTTGGCTGTCCCAGATACCCCAACAACTGCTCCATCTTCCTGCTGGGTGTACAGAGCACTGCCTGGGATTGCATATGCCATGCTGAACCATCACCCCACTCCCCCAGCAGCAAACCCTTTTTATTTCTGCAGGCAGCTGAGCGTGCTGAGGCTTTGCACCTTTTGATGCTTCCAGTTAAGGCTTCAGCCAAGCCCAATTGCTGTCAAGTGTCAGCCAAAACACTGCAATCATTAGTGATGGGAGATGACACACCTTTCTCCTCTTATTGTCACTCAGAGGGTGTTTTTCTGTCAACGTGAAGTGTGCTGCCTTTGGGAGAAATGTTAATATGAGCTTTGAAGCTGGAGGAGAAAACCAGGCAACCCCCCAAGCTCCATGGATGCTCAGACTAAACCCAGCGAGTCCCAGTCTGAATTCTTTTGTATGATTTTCAGCCCATCTTATCTCTGCCTCCTTTATTAGGGGCAGCTGTAATTTGGTCTCTGCTGCTACCCTTTTCCCTTTTAACCTCCATGAAAAGCTGTCCATTGTAGAGCAAATTGATAAAGCAACAAAGCAGATCAGGGGAAGAGAGAGAGGTGTAAACTGACAAAAGACAGCAGACTGAAAAATGTCCTAGTTAATGCAGCTTATAGGAATAGTCAACACAAAAGGAAATCAGACCCTCAGAGAAGCATCATCTCTCAACCCCATCCCATAGCTGCATCCAGTGTCACAAGTCATAGAAACATTTGAGTTGGAAGGGACCCTTGAAGGTCATTTGGTTCAACTCCCCTACAATGAACAGGGATGCCTACAGCTACATCAGGTTGCTCAGAACCATGTTCAGCCTGACCTTGAGTGTCTCCAAGGACGTGCCCAGCAAAGACAGCCTAGCTGTAGCAGACAGCAGGTAAAAACAAGAGGGGCTTGGGTCAGCTTCCCACTTTCAATTTCCTTCCCGCAAAAGCACTCCACTCATGCACACAGTGAGAGCGGCAGGGTTTGTCCCCACCTCATCTTAAAGATAAGTTTCAATAGCAAAGCACTAAGGCAGCTCTGAGTCTCATAGCCAGACCCCTCACTAACCTTACATGTAGTGGAGGCCAGGTTTTCCATTGGATCAACATCCCATTGGCCTTGAAGTTCAATGGAGATAGGACCTAGGAGAAGCCCAAATCTTGCCCTATCTGGAAGGCCTCTCTGAAAGCATCTGGCCACCTTTATGTCCCATGGATCCTCTTCATTTCAGCCCCACAGACTTCCTCCCCCACCAACAAACCCAGCTCCCATCCTCCCAGATTCACAGATGTTGGGCTCCCCAGCTTCACCTCTCGCTCTCCTGGAAGGATTCATCTCCTGCTTGATCTGTGCCTCCTGCACCCTCCTGGCACTCCTCAGGGTCCGACATATCCCCTCCTGGCTGGCACGAAGGGATGATGCAAGAGGGTTCTGCCGCCGCTGCTTTGCTCTTCCTGCACTCAGCAGAAGTGAGCTGTGCCGGAAACTTTGTGGGCTGAGGGTTCAGGGGGGATGGGAGAGGAGCAGAGGGAATGCAAATTATTATTTTTTTTAACAACCGTTTGGATTACTTTAAGGTTTTGCCTGTCAGAAGCTTCGAAAGTGGGAAGTGTTAAGCTAAGATGAAGGGACAGCGGGGGGCATGGTCATCCTCCCCCAACTCCCCACAGCAGTAAGAAGGGCAGCCCATCACTCTCCAGAGCCACTCATGGTTCAGGCATGGCCAATTTGGGGTAATACTGCAGCCTTAAACTGCAGCACCCTACAGTGAATTGGGCACCATCACCACAGGCACGAAAGTAGTCTTGGTCTCAAAATAACAAGCCACTCTGCTTTGGGCACTCAGCATATGCTGCCCCTGCCTCTGGAGATCCCCAACCTCTGGAGAGAGTTGTTGTGCACTGTCAGCATACTCTGTGTCCCCCCCCCCGTGCCCCGGCTGAAAGCTTCTACCTTTCAGCTATCACCCTTTACATCATGTTCTAGAACATTCCTTCCCTGCTCCAGGTATTGGAACAGGCTGCCCAGGGAGGTGGTAGAGTCACTGTCCCTGGAGATATTCAAGAAAAGGGTAAGTGCTACTCTGAGTGATGTTGCTTAGTGGGCATGGTGGGGATGGGTTGATGGTTGGACTAGATGATTTTAGTAGTCCTTCCCCTCATCTTCCTCTGCCCTTTGAGCCAGCTACCATTGCCATCAAGTGTGGAGGACCAGTGGAATTTCCCAGGGCTTGAACTCACCTTTATCTACAGGGAAGCAGAGCCCAAACACCCTATTCATAGACACAAGAAGTAAAGCCCTGTAAGACCCCTTCAGCTCCTGGCAGAGGCAGTCTGTCTATCCCCAGCTCCGGAGCTGGGCTGCATGAGATGCTGTGTGCCTCAAGATAGGGTGCAAAGCTTGTTGGCCCAGGAAAGGTGCCCAGGGAAGCGGTTTGGATGGGGACAGCTTCTGGAGACTGCTCAGACTGTGACCTTTCAGCAGGTCTCAGTCCAGAGAGAGAAGGAAGAAAGGTGCTCCTTGCTCTGGGCCAGATGAAGGACGTGTAGAGGAGACACAGCACAGCATCACGTGCACAAAGTCTGATGCAAGGATAAATTGGAGCCACCTCCTGACCCACAGACTCCGCCTCAGAAAAGAAGCAGAAGCAGGAGGAGGTGTGGCACTGTGGCATGATCTCACCCATTTCCTTCCTCTGGCAGATGGTTCCTCACCACCCCCCAGTCGCCATCCCTCCCTTCTGTCTGCCCTGGTAGCTTCTGAAGGGAAGCTCCTGAAATGGGAGACATGAGGGCAGGCTATGAGTTAGAGAATGGATCTCCAGCTTAGAAGAGAGGCCTTTCTACCCTATGACAAGATAGAGGCCAAGAGAGAGGGAGGTGGGGGAACCCCCTGTGCTGCTGACCATCAAGTCAAGCAGCCTGTCAATGAAGATAGGTGTCCTCAGTGTGTTCCCACAACCATAAGCATCCTCAGTCCCACCACGGCAGGCCACATCGCCCTCTCCCATGAAAGCTTTATTTACACTGCTGCTTCCAGAATGCAGCTCTTCACAAAATCAGAGAAACAGCACCCAGTCAGTGGGTTCAATGCATGGTGAGGACATGTTGAGGTTCAGGGCAGGGAGGTGGCCATGATCACAGCTGTGGCCATGCTCAGGAGGGGATGGAAGAGGGTAGCAATGGCAAAAGTGGAGAGACCAGTGCTTAGGACTCGCCAGCCTCAAACATCTTCTTCCTGCCCTCCATGCCGGATTTCTCCTCAATGTTCTTCCTCCAGTCACCCACATCACGAAGGTCCTTCTCCTGCAGAAGGGAGAATTGTGCATGAAGAGGTGGACCCATGGCGTAACAACTGACCCAAACAGTGCCCTTTCACCCATCCACCCATAGGAACCTCACCACAAGTGCTCAACATTTCACCTCCCCTGGAAAACTTAGCTAAAGACTCCCAATTCCACCCCTGCTGTGTGTATTTCAAGGCTGGACTCCGTGTTTACAACCACATGGGAGTTGGAGGAGGGAACATGGAGCAGGAAGGACATTACTGAGATAAGCTCATGCTCTGCCAGTCTATCCTGCAGAGATGTCATCCCCAAAAGTTGGGAGCTTATGCCTTAATGGGAGTGGAATGGTACCTTCTCCGTGTCCTCCTTCTTGACTTGCTTCAGGTTGGCCCGGAGGTCCATGTTGACCTTGTGCTTGGATCCCAGCAGGGCACGCAGCATGGCATCAGCAGACATGCGCACCCGGCGCAGGGGTGGCCTCTTGAACTTGCCCCTCAGGTCAAACAGCTTCTGGTTCAGGTCCTCCAGCTGTGGGGAAGAGAGAAGTGGGCAGAAAGAGCAGAGCATGAGTTTTGTGAGACAGACCATGCACCAGTGAGCAGCATGGAGAGGAATAAAGGATGAGCCGGATGCTCCAGTGGATGCTCACCTCCTTGTTAGTCTTCTGTAGCCTCACCTCTGTATCATACCTTTCCTCATCCACTGAATCTATCTTGGCATGAAGCTTTTTGCATAGTTCCTGGGAGGAAAAGTAGACAGATGTTGAGTAATAGAGCATGCCATGCAATTCCTCTCTCCTGACCACTTCCTTCTCCTCTGTCTCTGAAAGACTCCTCTACCTCTGTCTCCCAAAGACTAAAAAAGGAGCAAACCACACTCAATATCAACCAATTCCAGATGATGAAAAGTATTTTGCAACCCAGCTTCTGGTCTTTGAGCAACCACCTTCACACAAATGCTGCCCTCATGTCCTTGTACTGGCATCCATCACCCAACACATCCCAGAGATGCCAATCCCTGTCACTCCACAGTGAAGGGAGGCTCCCAGGGATGGGAAACGGTCAAGATGGGAAGGACAATCTAAATGCAGCAGTCTGTGGGGTGGAGCCCTATACTTTCTGAAATGGAGAAAGGAGTCTTTACCTGAAGTTCCTGCATGGATCCTGGGAGGGACAGAGGAGGGCAATGCTCCGCCAGGTAGTTTTGTTTTTCCACTTCTTTAGCAGCTGCTTCCTTTTCTATTTCAGTGACAGCAAGCTGGAGCATAGCACTCTGGAAAGCAGCAGGAGGGAGATCAACATGGGTTTTGGGCAAAGGAGAAGAACAGGACGGGAGCTCTCCATGTCCAAAATACCAGCATCTCTGAGCAAAGGGGACTCATGGGGACTTCTGGGAAACTCAGGATGATGCTGACCCCAGCCTCCCCCCACTCCAGAGTCTTGCTGTGTGACCTGGTAAGGTGCAGAAAAGGGTATGGGGAACTCCATATTGTGCATCATGGGCTTTCCCAGGCAGGAAAGTGCCAATGGCTGGTTGAGAGATGGGTCGGTACACACCTTGCCCAGCCCCAGCAGTGCCACGTACCTTCAGGTGCTGCCTCCGGGCAGTGGCTGCCCTCCTCTTTTTCTGCAGCAGGGAAAAATGACAACAAGGTAAGTTATGATGCATTCCTTCATCTTTTCCTCTTGCCTACACAATCCCACAGCTCATCACACATTTGGTCCCCAAACCAGCTTCATCTTTGTCTAGCTTAGGGATATCATGCACCATTAATCAGAGGAATCTTGCTCAGATTCCTCGAGGACTCCAAGCCCAGGGCTTGTTCTCCTTCTGAAAAGTGCTACCGTATCTCAGATTGCTTTCCTAGCCGTCCCTGGGTCAGTGCGCTAGTGAGCATCCAATGCACCCATTGTATATCAGCACCATAGGTGGGATTTTTTGCATCCCCGCTGCTGACAAATGAGATGCGGCCCAGGAGTTGTTCGGGCAGCGCTTCCCAGCACCATCTCGTGGCCGGCTAGGGAAGCAGGAAAGAGGGAAAGCATTCAAGTGCCAGCAAAGACCCTTCAAAAGGGAATTTTGCTTGTTCTTCCCTTCTTCTCCAGAATGCATCAGGAAAGCCAGGTCATGGGACATTCTTTCCTCCCACCACTCCACAACCGCTTTTGCTATAGAGGAACTACAAAGCGAGAACCGATGCTATGAGCTCTGTGAAAGGGAAAAGCCCATCGGGACACACTTACCTCGTCACTGTGCAGGGAGAGCAGATGGGCGAGGAAAGGAAAGAAGAGAAAGGGGAGAAGAAGGCAGTTAGCATCCTCATTGGAAACAAGCAGAGGAGTATGTACATAAAAGTTGGCAGCTGAACAAGTTTGAACATCAGCAACATACTGGAGACAGAAAATGGGAACTTACTCAGACATCTTGCTTTAGATGGTTGTGAACCTGCAACAGGAACCAAAATAATTCACAATTATTCGTGCTAGCATTGGCTTTCTTGGGTTTAGGAACAAAGCAAGATTTCCCCAGACACCAAAAAGAGGAACAACAGTTTTGCTTGTATTTCCCAACTTCTTCAAATTTCCATCACAGAGGAAACTGGGCTGCAGTCAGTGGATGAAAGGTAAACATGTGCCAGCTCACAGCCAGACGTGCACTGGGACAAGTGCACGTGGCTGGAAAAAGAGAGATTGTGCCAGTGCTCCCTATAGGCTCGTTTTTAACTTGACTTGACAATATACCACTTTACACAATGAAGTAAGAAGGAGGAAAAAAGCTATTATACGTCTGTTGTTCTTTCATACGGTCCTCATGGTATAGGCCTTTAGAAAAATCAACACAAATATTTTAGGCTTCAATCTTGTTGTCTACCAAAGAAGGAAAACTGCACTGACACCGTCATGGACAAGAATCATCCCAAAGACTGGGGAGGCTTCTGGCATAGGGAACAGAGCCAGGCAGTGACCATAGGTGACAAGGATTGCCAGCACGTGTGTGCATTGCATGGGGCAGGGGAGAAAGGTCAGCACAGATAACGAAGCACGGTGCTGAAAGCTATTGGCAAAGACATGGAGAGATTTCTCAGGGAAAGGTTCCTTTTGATGCCAATTCTTCCCCATAAATGCAGCTTTACTTATCAGAACAGTGTTTCCTGCTCATACCCACCGATGGGTACAGAAAGAGTACTGGCTAAGCCCAAACGAAGCCACTCCCTTATAGAGAAGTGAACTCCCTAATAGACAGCAATCTGCAGACCTGGAGACAAAATGTTAATGGGGGTCATTGCCCAAGGAGGAGGTACAGGCTGCAGGGCCAAGCTCCCCGAGGAAACCTTATCCTGGAAAATGTGCGGGCACAACACATTGCTGGGAAGAGCGGGGGGAGCAAAAGTGCTTCTAAAAATGGCTGGGGAGCTGCACAAGGAGCTGCAGCTGTCTCCTCAGATGCAGCCAGGCCCCGTGACTCAGGGAGGTTGGTGAGACGTGAGGCAAAAGCCACCACAGGTGGATGAGGAGCAGGAGCTATTTTTGCTGGCGTTCCCATATGCGTGTACCCGCACTGAAAGCGCAAAGAGCATGGGGAAGCAATGCCAGATCGGCCCCATAGCAAGGTATGGTCAGTAACAGGGACTCCAGCCTTTGAATTATGGAAACTCGGGTGCTGGGGAGGAAGGGGCTGCACGCAGCAGGCAGAGGGAGGGGTGCAGATGGAGAGAGCTGAAGTCGCTACAATGGAGGATGCTTTTTCCTACTGAGGAGGAGTTACGGAGATGAAGGCAGAGCGCAAAACCAAGTGAGGATGAAACCAAAGGGAAAGAAGGCAGCTGAGAAAGGCAGAGGGAGAGCTCCCGATGCACAGACCCTCTGACCGGCACAGGACAGAGGTGGATTTATCAGCACCCCATCTCTCCAAGCAGCTCATCTCACCCAGCATTTACCTCCCCAACATTCAGGTGAGCAAATATGCCTCCCTGCCACCCCAGTAAGAGCAAGCTGGTCAGTAAGAGACATGCATAAGGGCTCACCCGAGTCCGGAGAAGGAAAGAGAGCCCCGCTGGCTGGCCAGGACTGACTGGCAAGCCGCAAGCAGCTGGCCGGGGAAGGAGGTATAAAAGGGCTTCTCGGGTGGCTCAGCAGAAAATCCACCTTCTCTTTAAGGGCATGGAGACCTTCTCAGACCAATAGTGTGCAAGAGTCCCCATGCACCTCCCTTGGCTGGGGCAGGCCAGGCAGCCCCACAGGAAAGGAGCAGCTCTGTCCTTGGGGAGCGCTGGCTAGAAGGAGCCCGCAGCATACGCATTACCCCACCAACATTCAGCCAACAGCAGCACGTAGGAGAGCCATCCCTGAGCAAGCTATTCAGTGCTAGCATCTTCTTTTAACCTCAGTCACCGCACAGGAAAATATTTGCAGCTCCTCCCCACGTAAAATATTTTAACACTAAATGTTAAGTCTTATTAAGAAAAAACAAAACCACTCAAAGCTATGGAGCTGCTGCTGGGTAGCCCCATGCTACCAGCAAGTGAAGCAACCCCAAAGGTGCTGAGATGCACCCCAGATCCACATACCCACGCCACAAGCGAGAGGCGGATAGAAATGGCACTGGAAATATTCACCAGCCTTATCCACAGCAGATGTAGCATGTGTGTGTAGGGGATCCCATGGAGACAAGAGCCCAAACAGCTCTTGTCCTCCTCCCACAGCCCAGGCGCTCCCTCCCCTGTCAGCCAAAGGGTTTTAAGCTGATTCAGATGTGGCTGTGACAAATTTTTCTCTTGGATGTTACAAATAGCAGCAAACATGCTGCTGCAGACTTCCTGTAGCATCATGCACACAGCACAGCAGATATTGTAAAAGAAGACTAAGAGCTCGAGGTGGGACTGGTGTCCTGTTTGGGCAAGGCTGGGTCTGCTCAGGATTAGCCACGCTGAAATGTTGAGAGCTAGATGGTTTGGGTAGTGAAATCACCACAACCCCACTACATCACGACTCTTGGTTTCACTTCATGGCTTGTAGATGAGAGGTATCACCCTGCAGATCCTCCTAAGTTGCCTGCCTCTCCCAGTTCAAACCAGTTTCTCAGAAAAATAGAGACTAAAGTACATTCAGAAACAGACAGCAGTCACTTTCAGCAGCCAGGAACAGCATTCACCCACTGATGAGAAATTCAGCCACTTTTCTTTCGGTACCAAATCCATAGGCCACATTTGGCTCTAAAGTTAAACCAACTCTTTATTACCCTTTCCAAAGATTCTCCAGCCATTTTCCCCAGCTCTCTACAGAACTACATGCACTGCTGTCCCACCGAGTCCTCCAGATAGCAGCTCTCCTTTCACTTCATTGCTTCAGGTCAGTGCAGAGAGTGGGTTGAAGGAACACAAAGAAAAGTCCCATGAACCAAATGTTGGTTAACAGATTTGTCTGTAAGACACAGGAGTCCTAGAAGGTGAGATGTGGTAACAGGGTGAGTGAAAGGCTGAATCTCTCAGTCCGCGAAGAGATTTCCCCGGAGCTGCCTTGCAAAGAGGTTAAACCACAGGGCAGCAGTCCTCCAAAAAAAGAAAGGGGCCCCAGATCTAGAATGAGGAAGAAACCCAGTGAACAGCAGGAAGAAAAAATAAATAAATAAATAAATAAACACAAAGCAATAGTTAACATGAAGAGAAACACATTTCCAAGTGAAGTAATGCAAGTGCTTGAGTGACAAATGAATGAGTTCCTTGCAGAAAAACCCAAGGAGAGCATAAGCAAGCTTCAGGCAAGACCTTCAGGGAAGACTGTGAGCAGTCATCTGTCTTAGCTCTGTGAACACAAAACATGAACAAGAGCATTGCATGGGAACCAAGAGTGGACACAGCGTTCAAGTTTGGGTACCTTTCCCATGGAGTAGATGACAAGCCTCCATCCCTTGCTCCCCCTCCCTTCATGCTAGAGCAATGCACCGGGGACACGAGCCAGCAATCTCAGAGCACTTCTACCAGCCTGCAAAGCTGCTCAGAAACAAAGGTTCGCACTTACAGGAGGTTCTGCACTGTGTTGTAGAGACACTCAAGTGTGACACTTCTGGACCAGGTTCCTCCAGAGAACCACCACATGATGGAAGCACTGGGCTCATGGATCCATGCAAGTTGCCCCTCGTAGCCATCTCCCCACCTTTACACTGATTTTCTTCCCTTCAGCATACTACTAGCACCAAGTGGACAGGGACTATGCAGTGACTAGTCCAACATGACACCAGATGTGTACATCTAATTTCCATGGAAGACACTGTTGGAAAAAAGAGAAAAAAACAAGTCCAGCAGCCCAACAGCAACTGTGCTCACAGTAAAAGCTCAGACAGAACAAGTGAGTAATCCAGTGGCTGGCTCCTCTTTCCCAGAAAGAATGAGACTGGGCACATAGAATTTCCTTACATTAGGACTGAAAAACCTTCAGCCTCTGCTTAAATGAGTCTTTCTCTCTCCCTCTAGTGTGTCCCTAAGAGCTCCCCATGCTGTACTTCTGCCAGTACCAGCCTTTAAGAACTGCTGCAAAGAAAGGCCATCACATATGCATCTTGTCAGCACTGTCCTACAGACCCCACACTGACAGTCATCTCATTTACCCATGAGATGTTGTTAAGGCTATTTTCCTTTTGGCTTTTCTTCTTCAGCCACTATGCCTGCTTAGCTCCATGCCATCTTCCTTGACAGGGAGCGCTTCAAGCATGCTACGTTGATACCGCCAGGCTGCAGGGACATCTCCAAACCCACCAGTAGGTCCTGATGGCACTCTTGAATTTTCAGTGGGTACCGTGCCCTCACAAGTTCATAGGCTGCTAGCAGCCTCATGCTGTGCTTGACCATCAGGTATTGGATGACACAGGTAGGGCCTAAGGAGTAACCATCCCTGCAGTGAATGAGCACACGCTTCCCTTTCTCCATCAAGGCTTCGATGCACTCGTTGATGACCAGGAAGCATGGCTGCCTTATTTCATGAAGACTTCCATGCAGGAAAGCCTGGATGTCAACCCTGAGGCGTGACCAGTTGTGCCTGAATCCTCCCCTCCCACAGGTGCAGGGGATGATGCTCAGGCTGTGGTCACTGGGCAGGCTGCTCATGTCAATGATGCTGTTGATGCCATTTGTGCACAGCTCTCGGCCACTGTAGGCTGCATTGAGGTTCCCCAGGTAGATGTATTCAGTTATCCGAGCAATTATGGGTCCTGTGAAGGGGAAATGTGCAGATTCTTCTGATTTGGGACCAGGGGGCTCTTCACAGTGAGAGCTCTTCTTCCAGCTCCCTCTGCTAGACTTCTTGGAGCCAGCACAAGGCAGAGAGCTGTAATCAGGCTCAGAGATCCGTGATGGTGGTGAGAAGAGGGAGAAGAGGCTGGAGAGCTTGGCCTTGGAAGGAGAGCCTGCTGAACAAGGCAGAGGAGAAGGAGATGTGAGACTGGGTCTGAGGGCACAGGAACAGGATGCCATCTGCAAAACAGGAAAGGATGGATGAGTCAGCAGAAACTCATTTCTCCAGCTGCAGGGGCAAGGAGACATAAGCTGGCATTTAGACTCCAATGCATCAGTGGATACTAGAGACTCCAAAGGCCTTGCACATCATCGTCCCAAACACCCAGCCCATTCCCATGGACGGAAGCACTAATATACATTAAGTGTTCACCTGGACCTGCAGACTGCTCCACCAGCCCCAGAGTGCTGTGTTGTTGGAGCAGCCATCTCCTGCTGATGCTGGCAATAAGGAGCAGTGAGTCCCACCATGCTGAAGGGCAACAGGCACTACATTCCCATGCTTCTCTTCATGGGCCCCACTTACTATCAGGTTTGGACAAGAGGCTGTAGGAATAATACAAGTTAGTATAGGCATACACAAGTACTTAAGTGCTTTCATGAGCAGCAGGAACATCTGCTTCCTGAACCTCAGCCTCCAGTGATGAGAAGCTGTATTCATGAGTGAGGAGCCCTAAGCTCAGATCTCACTTCTCACAAGGACTTCTCCCACTTCTGTCACAGGCACGTAGCACAGAATGTGCCTTAGTCCCTAGCCTTGGAAAAGCCAACAGCTAACACCTCTGCCCAAAACTGAAGTGATGCCCCGAGCAGCTGGGAGGTGATCCATCCATCATTCCCTTGGGATAGAATTATTGCAGTGACCTGACACCTGATCACAGGCCTTCCTGGATCTGGGCAACTTCACACATTGCTGAAGACCAGAACGAGAGCCAGAACATGTCTGGAGAACAGACTGACACAGTCGTGTGCTTAAATGAGTACGGTTTCAACACGTCTCTGCTCTCAAAATGTCTTAGGTGGACTGTGCCAAAACAAAGCAGCAGAATACTGTGTTAGGGAAAAAAAAAGAAAAAAGAAAAAAAAAAGAAGAAAAAAGTGACCATAAGGCTCAGAAAACAAAGAACAGAAAAAAACAGAACTCAAGAAATCTCATTGTATTGAACTCTGGCAGCTATGGAGACCTGCAATGGCCTCACCTACCTCTGCAACACTGAGAAAAAGCCATGGGAGAAGAGAGCTGCAGGGAGGTAGGCCTCTGGAAGGTCTTCTGGATGTTCCTCAGAATCCAGCCTGGTAAGGGGAGAGATGAGCTTAGACTGGAATACAACCCAGCACCCTGCCCCAGTGAGCACCTTTCAAGAACACTGTCCGTACCCAAATGTCAGAGGTGGTTTGGGATGAGTGCAATCATAGCAACACAGTACAGAGACCTTCAGGAATTTTCTTCTGGATTTTGCAAATGCGAACCTGTCCTTTGTCATATCTAGAATAAAGTTCCCCACTGGATTCTTGTAAAATCAAGGTCAAGTATTTTAACCGAGCTGCCAAAATTGTGGCTCCTGTGCTCTGAATTTTAAGCAAGTGAAGAGAAAAATATTCCCAGTCTAGGTAAGCTCAGAAATTGGCTGGGTCTCCATCTGGACAAGTAAACTCCATACTCACCTCAGGCAGTGGAATGGGGATCAAAACATGCAGTTTTCTTCATTCTAAACAAATGCTGAAGGGTTCATGTTTTGAGGTGCCTATGCCTGTTGCCACCAGCCAGCTGGCTCAGGCAGGGATGTCTGCAATGTCCACAGTTACAAGCAGGATAATGGAGCCCTGACTCAGTTTCAAGCTTGTTTGGAAACCCACCATCTTCCTAGATACCACTCATAGGATTTCAAATAAAACATGGGTCTGGGTTTTTCGTTGTTTTTTGTTTTAGTTTGGTTTGGTTTTTACAGCTTGAGGCCTCATTTCAAAACAGTTGTTCCCAATTAACTTCAAGGTATCAGATCTGTTCAAACGGAACTCTAGGGAGTGACCATGTTGTGTGAAGCTAGCATAGCTGGATAAGAAATCCCTCCTTGTTGGCATGCATGCACTCACCCACCTGTGACACTGTTCTTCTTTGGGGAGCACTTTTTGCCCTGCAGCATAAAAGCCACTGCATCCTCATGCTGCTTCTCTGATGGCTCCATCCTGCTGAGGCCTGAGATACATAAAAATGAGAGGTTTAGGTTTTTCTGTTGGACTGCAATGTTGGGACCAAAGGAGCCTTTCAGAAGCAGGAACAACCTCTTTGCATCCCTTACGAGTCCTGGGTTGTTTGGGGAAGGAGGTTTTCTTCAGCCTGCAGATATGGAAGTGATCCCAAAGTAAAAGGGTCCTGGAGACACCTCCATGTCATGAAACTGATCCAGAAGCAAACTGAATCATGGAATCGTTTGAGCTGGAAGGGATCCTTATAGGCCATCTGGTCCAACTCCCCTGCAATGAACTGGGACACCTACACTAGATCAAATGCACAGAGCCCCATCCTGCCTGAACATGAATGTCTCCAGTGATGGGGCATCCACCACCTCTCTGGGCACCAGAGCCTCACCCTCCTTACTATAAAAAACTTCTTCCTTATATCCATTCTAAATCTCCCCTCTTTTGGTTTGAAACCATTCCCCTTGTCCTATCACAACAGACCCTGCTAAAGGGTTTGTGCCCCTACTTTGTTACAGCCCTCTGAATAAACCCTGTTAAGGCAGGAACAGCAGCAGCCAGATTGCAATGGAAGGAGCAAGAGATAAGAAAAAGAGTAGGAACGGGGGTAGAAGAAGTGGCAGGGAGTAGAACTTTTATTTTAAAATAAGAATTGTTTTTTAAATGTTCATTATCTGCAATTGAACAGTGAGTATTTCTGTAACTAGGCTAGAAGGTGATGGCTAACAGAATCCAGATCAGAGCACCTGCAAAGAGGTTAGTTTTATTTATCCATAAATATTTGATGTCCTAGCACTCAGTCTTTTAATTCCCTTGAACATATATCCTCAGAGAAACCACACATGGGGGTCAGCCTATCTGTCCCTTAGAATCTGAGCTCAAAATCTGAGCTCGCAGATCCACGAATCGCTTTCTCCAGATGCTCACTTCCCTTGAAGTACAAACTCCGAGTCATGCATGGCGCAGAGAGTGCAGCATCCCGGTTATGGAGGCACCCGGAAGGGAAGGCGATGGGGGAAGGGGCAACGGATGGGAAAAAGAGAAAGGGATCAGGAAATAGGGAGGACAGGAAGGGGCTCCTTGCCTGTGTGAGAAACAAAGAGGCGCACCGCAGCAGTCCCCTCCTCACTCACCCACAGTTGCAGCACAAAGTCTCCCACGCTCCCTCCGGGACCCCACGCTCTTTCCTCTCCCCCTTTCCAGGGCAGCCACCCCCACAACACGCAGGACCCTGCCCCAGAGCATCCCCCCTAGGCGGGCGTTTTACCATGGGCAGGGACACGCAGCCAGCACTGTAGGGCCAGGACCCTCGTTCCCCCCATACGGACCCCTCATCCCTCCCCCAGGGAGCAGCAGCAGCAGGGCAACCTGGGAGACGTAGTTTCAGCGCTAAGCGTGGCCCAGAGATGCACGGGGGAGTCAGCCCTCCACCTCCCCTCCACTATGGGGGCACTGACTTCCCAAATCCTGCCTTTCATGCCCCTTGCTCCGAGCCCACCCATCCCACAGGCCCCCGCTGCTTTTCCAGGCAAACAAGCAAACTGTGCTTTGCCTCCAGGTTTCAAGCCAGAAGGCATCCTGCTCTCAGTATTTTGTTCCCCTTTCTCTCTCTCTGCAACCACATTAAAAATATTCCTTAAAAGAAAAAGCTGCAATTGGCATAAGATCCTGCAAGTCCTGGAGCTGAGAAGTTTTAAAAAAGAAACATGTCACACGGCAAAGTTTCACAATAAAATGGTGAGATAAATATTCATTAACTAGCATCATTATAAAACAGGCAGGCTCATTCCTTGTGAGGGAAGCTTAGATAGTCTCCAGTGCTCAAAAATTGTGAGACTAGCCAAAAAATCTGAGCTGGAGGAGAGCCAGTGCATAGCCAGGCTGAACAATGACAGCCCATAATCATTTTCTTCTCACAGCAGACAAATGGTGACAAGCATGTGTAATGTTCAGCATTAGCCTGATACCGATTTCCAGGCTGATTTCTTGAAGTACAAAAACTTGAACAGATAGTCATAAAATCACCAAATGAGGGAATAATTATCTTTGAGAGAGTTTCCTTGATGTCACCTGCCACAGCCCCAAGTAGGGCCACCATCAGGGCTGGATCCAAAGCTAGGTCCTGCTCAGAACCACATGGCAAGAACTTCTTCAGGCATGGAGATTCCCACCCAAGGTCTGATCACCCTCAGGATTATTTCCTTCTTCTCCTTCATACCAATTGCATTTCTCTTGATATGCCCAAGGCTTGTTGCTTCTTGCTGGTCAACAGTGTTCAACAGACTCTTCTTGCTGCATGTTGCTCTATTTTGGGGCAATTTGGTGAGTCTTTGATTCCTCTGCCAGAAATCAGCCCAAATTACAGAGTTTTGCAGGGTCTGGGAGTTCTCATTGCACCACATGGTATGGTCTGCAAGGAGGAGACCCAGGCATGCACCACAGCAACAGGCTTTTCTCTCCTACACAAGCCCCTGTTTCTAAAGGAAGGATACCTGGATAAAGAGGCAGAGCTCTAACTGGGACAACTGAGGACACAGAGACTCAGATCATTCAACGTGTACCTGCCCTGCCCTCTAGATGAAGATGTGGGAATCCAGCACAGGCACACGTTGAGATTTCACCTTCAACTAACATTGCTTTCTTTTATCTTCCACTGCAGCATTTTCCTCTTCCTCCAGAAGTGCATTTCCGTGGTCAGTCCTCCAAGAGCATAAGGAAGCCATTTGGGCAAGAGACACAACAGCGACAAGGGGACAACCGACCAGCCTTGCTAAGGCCATGGGGACATGCTGATGGAGAGCCAAGACGAACCCAGCCTTTCTACCCACCAGTCTTAGCACAAGATGGAGCCATCCCCCTTCCTATGAATAGGCTTCCATGTGAGCTGTGCTCAAGAGTAAAATAAGTTACAATCCCCTCACCCTTTCCTCTTGAGGGAGCAGATCAGCAGGTGGATTTATGCCTCAGTGAGGCTCATCTGGGGCAATAGTACACCTGCCCTGATGAGCACTTACTGGTTGGGTCCCCAGCTGCCCCCAGAATTCTCACACAGCAACTTTCCCTTCTGCATCACCCCCTCCAGTTTGATTTAAGGTTGGAGGCTTTAACTCATTCAGCATCCTCCTGTAAGTATTTCTCAGGTGACTGATTTCCTCCTCCGTTTCATTAGGGGCACCCAGCTCATGCTGTTCTCCCAGCAGAAGCCACACTCCACTTGTCACAGCTATCCCCAAACAGCTCTGTAATTTCTCCCCCCATCACAGCAAAGGCAAAGCCCAGGGGACATTTATTAAGAAACAGACTCAGTAGCTTTTTATAGTTAAGCTTGGGTCATTAATCTCTATCAAGAGCTTTCATAATCTTCCTCAGGCTCACCGTATTTGTTTAACTCTCTGATAGTCACTGCATGGGTCTTGGGATAATTGCAGATTAACTGCTTTTCAATATTAATGGCTCTTCATTAATGCTTTGAGCTCTCCCTACTCCAGAGCCTGCAGCTTCCTACAGGCTGCCTGGTGCAAATTACGTCCCTTTTGTAGTTTGAGGCCAAATACAGTGAAACAAGCCCAAATCTTTGTGCTATGGCTGTTTGTTTAACAAAGGAAGAAGGCTTTTCCAGGTGTATTTTGGAGTAAGAGCAATTTCTTTGCCAGGAACAGAGTGGGGTCAGGCAGTGTCTGTGCCAATCTGGCTTAAGTCTTCTCAACTGAATTAAAATTCTCTTAAGAGCAATCCCCTTCTTTGTCAGCTCATTGAAATACTAATTCAGGGAGCTGGGAGGCTCCTGAGGCTGCAGACAATGCAGAAGATCCACCTCAAAACAGGAGGGATTTTTAGTTACCCACCTTAAGGCACCTCGAGGAGGATGTGAGGGCACAAGCAGCACCTAGACTACATGAAACCCACAGAGAACTGACAAGACGGCTGCAACTCAGCCTTAATAAGCATAGCATTCACAAGGTGGTTTCCTAAGAGGGTGGGTCAAGAACTGGGATGGGCTGCCCAAGGAAGTGGTGCAGTTTCCCATACCTGGAGATATTTAAGAAATTTATGGACTAAGGGACATGGTTTGGTGGTGGGACCTATTAGATCCAGCTGATGGTTGGAATCGGTGATCTTGAATGCCTTTTCCAACCTGTGATTCTATAATAATAATGTTCTATTCAAAAAATATCAAATGACACAATGTTTTTTTCATAAGCTTAAAGCTCTCTGTATTCATCCCCCAGCTGCAAGTGGCTGACACAAGCCAGTTCTGCATCCACATCACCCCCTCCAGCATCACCCAGGTGCAGAGCTGCATCCAGACACCTCTGAAAACCTTCATCCTGCCCAGTGATGAGTGAGCAAGGGTGCCAGAGCTGCCTCTCGCTATCTGGTGGTCAGAGGCAGCTTGAGGTGGGACTTCAACCCCAGGGCCTTGTCCACCACATCGGGGGGTTGCAGGCTGTGCCACTGGGCGAGGGGACGCCGTGGGTTGGACAGCATGTCAGACCAGTGCTGCAGCTGGTTACCAGTGGCCCGACAGCCCAGGAAGAGTTTGCCAATGGGCTCATTCTTGGTCACTTTGTCATAGTCCCAGACGGAGATGACCACATCCACATTCTGGTGGGGACATAGGAAAAGCTGTCAGTTGGACCTTCATCAAAGCAGAGGCCTGCTCAGCCTTGGGCACTGAAGAGAAACCCACCTGAATCTGATTGAAAGGCACCTCAAAGACAAATGCCTCATTGAAATAAGGGCTCAAAGTATTTTTCTTCACACTCGTCTTCTTCTTCTTCCACTTCTTCTTGTTCAAGATGAGATGCACCTTGACAAAAGGATCTGAGGAGAGAATGGACATGGCTCCACACCAAGAGTCCTTGAGGTTTTACAGGTCTTAGTGCTATCAGTAGCACCAGGTAGAGAGATGTGAGTGCAAGCAGACCCTGCCTACCTGAGAGCCCATGGGAGTCCATCCGCTTCAGCTTCTTGGCCTCAATGATGAGCACTGTCAGCTTGCCAGTGCTGGGGACATAGCGCAGTGAGAAGCAGATCTCACCCAGCCGCTCTTGCTGATAGAGAGAGGGGCCAGTGAGCTGGGAGCTCTCAAGGCAAAGGATACCCACTGCTTTCTCTCACTGTGGAGTGGTGGAAAGAAAAGCAGCACCACATCTCACCCCATGATGTGTCCCACCTGCTAGGACCAACCTCCACTTTGCTGGCCACCACTAGGTCGCTCCACTGCTCAATGATGTGCTGCAAGCTGACACTGGCCAGGGGCAGGCGGACCTCACCAATGATGTCATGCTTGGCAAAGCGGTTGAAGTCGAAGATCTGCATCACCAGCGTGGCCTCGGACACCTCTGCCTGGGGCACCTGCAGGGAAAAACCCAGCAACCCAACCTCACTCCCTGTCACATGCAATGGTGGGACAGACACAACAGCAGGTCTTTCTGTTGCTTTCCCACCCTGGTAGCAAAGGAATCCTCAAGGTAATCAGCAGCAGCTGTTGCTTCCTACCTGGAAAGAGAAGCTCTCGTTGAAGACAGGGTTCAGAGTCTTGCGGTAAACTTTGGTCTCATACTTCTTTCTCATATCTGATGTCAGGTAGACAACAGCGTAGGGATCAGATGTGCCACCACTGTCCATGGCCTTCAGATCAGCTGCCTGCTTCACACCAACTTTCAGCTTAAAAGGAACAATGCGCGAGGTCATTGTGCAGAGGATAGTAACAGGTGACAAGCAAGCAAGTGCAGCAAGGAGGATGTCATCCCACTACATCAGTATGCCAGCTGGGTGCAGAGGTGCACCCGGTATGGATGCCTGGGTCCTGCTGGACACCAAAGGATTCTGCCAGAGCACAGCCTTGCAGCAGCCTCACCTCCTGTGCACGGAAATTGTACTCCAGAGAATACTGAAGCCTTCCTCTTCCTGTCTCCTCTGGGCTCAGCTCCAGGGCCTCCATCTCAGGTTGCACCTATGGCAAAGAGCAACACAACCCTCAGAACAAGGTTCCAGAGCTTTATGTTTCCCCATACTAAGTGGCATGGATGGGACACCCAGGTCTGAAAGCCCGTGGTGACAAAGTTCACATTCCTGCTCTCCATCCTGGCATGATGCATCGTATGGATCAATTTGCTCTAAAATCACATTTAAAAGAGCCTCCCCCACAATCCCAGCCCAATTGTGCACCCACAAGCAGTCCCACCACTCTGGGCATGTCGTGGGGAGATGGGCATCACAGAGAAAACCTCCCTGCTAGGAGAGCTGCAGGGGACAGGAGAAAGCAGAACGCACAAGGCTAGCTGTGGTGGAGCCACTGAAGGTGAGCAAGCCAATTTTCTCCTTTTTCTTGGGCTTCTTCTTGCCACAGCACCACCTGATGATGCAGATGAGGAAGAGGAGGAGAACAGCCACTGCCACTGCCACAACAATGAATGCCCATCTGGGTACTGGTGCAATGAAGTAAACAGAAGAGTTAAAACCAAACAAAACCACACAAAGTGCATTTACAATGCCCTCCTCGTGTTTCGGCATTACAAAGATGTGTTTTGGGGCTTGAGCTTAAAATCCTGGAGAAGATCACTATGATCACCAAATCCAACTGCAGTCCAACCCCGTCATTCTCACTGAACTATGCCCCTCAGTGCCACATCTACCCATTTCTTGAATACTTTCCAAAGAAAAAGGGGCAAACCCAGCTGTACTCACATGGGATGTGGCTGACAAAGCCATCAAGGAAGCCTGGTGGAGCTGTGGTGGTAACCACTGCACTAGCAGGGGGTGGGGAGGCCGTAGCCCAGCCGTTCCTCTGTGACTTGGCCATGGCAGAGTGCAAGTGACCTGAGGACACAATAACAAAATGAACAGGGGTGGGGATTTCATATGCAGAAGTTCACATGCTGCAAGTAGCACAGAGTTCTAATGAGAGTAAACACAATTAAAATGTTAAGATAAAGCCCAGAGTAAGCATTTAGGGCTCGGCTGCATAGGAAATGAAGTATGAAATGGAGTGGAGCAGTTCCTGCAGGCAAGGCGGGCTCTGCTCAAACAGTCTTTTCATTTAATCCCCATCCCCTCTCAGCAGCCAATTCCTGATGTCATATAGCCTCCCCTTCTCTCCTTCCCCTCTTACAGGCTCAGGCTCGGCTCTATCACCCCAGCCAGGCTGTTGCCCACATGCCAGGTGGCAGCAATGCCACCACACTGGTTCACAAACTGAGCCAGCCTGACTTGTGCACATGGTGAGCACCAAGCAGAAACTTCAGTTTGTTCAACTGGATGCTGAAGCCAGCCAGAGGATATCTTACACTAGGAAGATTCAAAGGGACTAGAAAACACCTCCAATAGGCTCCTGGAGGACAGCCTCTATCAAACCTCAGCCCAGGGCACTCCTCCCAGTGCTGTGACAAGGGCCAGCAGGTATGCAAGTATTTACCTTGGCCACACCAGCACTGTGAGGCTCCTCATACAGAGATGATCTTTAATTTTTTAACGAGGCTTTGCTGTCTGTAACTGCAGGGATAAAGAGTTGCTCTCTATCTCCTCTGGGGCAGCGGGATGTGGGACATATTACCTGCACAGAGTCATCTATATGGGACACCAGTGCCATCAGGGATGCAATTTCAGCTCACAGAATTCCCACTCGGTTTTTATGGCTAGAACCTCCTGTTCCTCCACACAGAAATCAGCAGCCTGGTGACAGACCTGTGCTATTCAGGAGGCTCCAGGCTCAAGCTTCAGATTGTGACAGCAGGTGGACATAGCAGCAGCGGCAAGCAGGTGCCCATACAGCACAAATTCAGATGTTTCATCATGCTTTTTCCACCAGACCCTAAAGGACTATCCTTCCATCAGCCCTCATTAAAAGGAGAAGTTCATCCTAGCTCTGGGGTGTGACCCAAGCTACTGTTTTGGGGCAATAGAGACATGGTCTGGGAACATCGAGTATCCTGGCTTCTGCAAAAGGTCTTAGAGAGCCCTGCCCTTCTCCCCTAAACCCAAAACCAGACTTACCACTGTGTTGTTTCCAACCTCAGTCTCCTTTCCTCTCTGCTTGGTCTCCTGCTACAGCCACAGTGCATGGTAGGAACATGCTGGGGACAAGAGAGGTCCCTGCCAGGAATAGAGCTATAGGCACAAAAAAGACATTGGCTTTCCCATGCACAGTGCAACCCAAACTGGAAAGTCTGCTTTGCCAACCCAGGAACCTGTGGGCCCCACCTTCCTGCTGACCCAAGCTGTGCTCACGCAGGCGAAAAGTCAGCAGGGAACTCCCAGCCTAAGCAGGAAGAAAAACCTGTGCTCCTGGCTGAAGAAAACTGCCCTGGAAAAATTCAGTTCTCCAAGATATCCCAGTATAAGTGCTAGGATATGCACAGCACGTGGCTCTGTGAACTTAGCGCAAGGGGTAAGTACACAGTCAGAGTGATTTCAGCAGCATCCCCATCTCATATTTATTCTTACACATTTCTTCCCTTGTGTTCCTGCTGCATGGAGGAAAAAGAGGTGGTGTGGGGATATTTAGACACCAAAAATTCAGCACTTAAGAGGGCAAGAGGCACTGGCACAGGCTGCCCAGAGAAACTGTGGATGTTCCATCCCTGGAGGGGCTCAAAGCCAGGCTGGATGGGGCCCTGGGCAGCCTGAGCTGGTGGGGGCAGCCCTGCCCAAGGCAGGGAACTGGGTGGGCTGTAAGATCCCTTCTGATCCAAGACATTCTGTGATTCTACAATACTTTTTGCTCTGTATTAGGAAGAGTTGGAGGGTGCACAGAAGAAATATATAAGAGAAATTTGGGTTAAAGGGAACATATCCAATAAAAGCATTCAGGGAAAAAGCTGTGCATGCTGAGTACGTCAGTGGTGCTGTCTGCAGAAGCGAAGCACCTTGGTGAAGCAGTATTGCATGGCAGCAAGACCCCTGTTGCAGCCCATGAGAGGTGATTTAGTAATATGTGGCAATAGCCCCAGTTTTCTGCAAAGGGTCCTAAAAACGGCACAGCAAAATTACAGATTTTGCTCTTTGTCCCTCCTGAATAGGAACTCCTGTGCTTTTTGGTCAAAAACACGACAGCTATGCACACAAGGGCTAGGAAATGAGAGATGTACCTACAAAAATAAACCTAATTGCAGTGCTTGTGGGCAGCGAGCAGAAATAAAATAAAAGCTGGTCAGGAGGCCGATGTAGAAATGCAGCCAGGCATGCAGCCAGCCCGCAGGGCTGACTACAAATCCCATCACGCCAGGGGAAGGGCTGTGCCTCGCACGCAGCTGCCTGCTTCCTGCTGGCCCCAGAGAGATATAAGCAGCAGCACCTGGGTGAAGTGGGGCAGAGGAGTGGATGCTGCGTTAGATGAGGAGACAGCGCTGGTGGTGAGTTTGGATCTTTGTTCTAGCAAGCCTCAGCTGCTTCTTTCCCAGCTGGAGGCACACTGTGTTTGCTCTTTGCTACGCTGCAGGGAGCTGCAAGCATCCACCATGGATGCTTTTCCATATGTGTATATATATACACACACACGGTGCTGTGTGCGCGTGTAGCTATGTGTATAGATATTATATACTTATCTGTATAAATGCTGTCTGTAAACAATACTATAGGCAGATAAAGAGGAATGAGAAGTCAGGCATGGTCTTCCCGATTTCAAGGGATGGAGCAAAAATTAATAGGCTTGCTCTCCTTCCGCAAAGAGCAGCTCAGCTCCACCTCCTCTCCTTTCACTTTCACTTTAAGAAAAGGGAAGAGGAGTCCCAAAAACACGGCATGTGTTAAGAGCTGCTACTTGGATGGAATCTCTACAGGGGACATTTGTCCCTGCTGAGATATGGGCTGGTGGCTGTTACCCCACTGCTCTGTGGGAGGAGAACCTTCCCCACACAGGATGTGGGTGGAGAAAGTAGGGTGATGCTTTGCAATGCAGGGATATAGAAGCATCAGGCTCCTTGCAGATCATGCACCTATATACATTACATAGATAATCTGTGATATATAATATACACACACACACACACATATATATATATCCTGCAACGTATCTCTTTCTACACACCTCCGAAGGGATCAGTGGATGGGGTGTAAGTTTGTGCTGAGTCTAACAGTGGTTGCTCAGCTCAGCTGCATGAGCAGGCCAAGGGCAGAAATGCAGCCAAGAGACAAATTCCAGACATGCAGTGACAGCTCAATGAAGTGGGCATGTCAGTCTTAATAAAAAGCCTGAAAAAATAAGGTGAGGTAGAGGAAATCTGAAGTCCTCCAGCAGCAAGCACAGCAGGACAACAAGGAGGGTGAAGTCTATGCCATGCACTTTCCTTCTGGTCTAGGCATGCACAGCCTCCCATTCCATTGATCAAGTAGCACATCAAATGGGAATTGAGGTTTTAACTCCCTTGCCAATCCCAGCACATCTGTGCAGAGCCGTTATTGCCTCCTCTGCTCCTCAGAGAAACCCCACAGCATATTTGTAGGAGCTGTGGGAATGGGAGCCATTCCCAGTCCACAGGCTGAATCCCTCAAGTCCACTTATAGAACCAACTAGTGCAGAGAAATGAAGCATATGGTGAGATGGTTACAGAAGCCACAGGACCTGGTGTGCAAAAATAGCAGCGCGCAGCACCCCAAGACTGCATTCTGCCAGACATGGGTAAGCCCAGCCTGCACAGATAGCTGTGGTGTAGGGGATCCTGCATGTGCAGGATTGGCAAATGCTTGTTCACCACACATCCCAACTTACTTGTGTCTTCGACATCTGCAAGCAATCTTCAACACCGTGATCTTGTTCATATGTAGATAGAAAATGATCTGTCAGACAAAAACTACCAGGAATCACAGTAAGGAAGAAGAAGCCTAGCTGGATATTTCAGGTCTTTTATTACATGATCAGTTCAATGGTGTTTTCTCTCATTTGAGGCTGAAATTGGAAGATGGCAGAGCCTGAAAGCACAGTCATCAATACTGATGTGAAACAGGTAAGAGTTGCTCATTACAAATGCAGATCCCTAATTTCCAAAGCACATTTTGAAATGCCACTACAGGAGATGACATAACCTGAAACTTTGGTGGCCGAAGTTGTTTGTGCCTTGGGTTGCACAAGCAAAACATTTGCTCAGGTTTAATTTTGGAATGACCAAAGAGAAAACAGTAGTACAAAGAGAGCTTTCATCAGTCTCTCCAGAGTGGAGATAAAATAAGAATCAAAGCACCAGGACATGCAGGGAATGCCAGAAATGCCCAGCTCAGTATGAGCAGATGACTACGCTGACTACAGCTGTGCTGTGCCCATAGATGCACAAATTATAAAGCAATCTTCTTCCACGTGAGCTGTCCTCAGAGCACACTGCACTTATCAGACAGGTTGGCATTTCACAACTGCCTGCTCCAACCTCAGTGACCTGCAGATGAAGATCAGGCTTGGTATCTCTTCATCAAAGTCTCTCTGGCGGTGGAGGCAGGAACCATGACACACGAGTGATGCTTCCAACACGTAGACCCACCACCTCACACCACAATCCATTGTGGCTCTTCCATTATGTTCCCCCAACCCATCTCTGCTCTCACCTTGCAGAAAGATCCCAGCGAGGCACTGGTCATTGCAGTGACCACCAGAGCCATCTTCAACTTGGAAGAAGAGCACCAGCTCTACTTAGAAAAAGGAAAGGAGGAATACGTGAGGCACCAACAGGCCAACCAGGACAACCCCCTTCCCCCAGGCACAGCCTTTGCCTTCATCCAGGTGAGCTCCAGGGCAAACATCACTCACAGTGCAGGGTGAAAACAGCCTTTCTGCCCCCAGGTCTCACCCCAACTGGCTCCCACCCACCCACCCACCCCATCCAATGACCACAAGATTTCCATACAGCCCTGAAAAGCCATCAGTGATGCCCATTACAAAATGGTCTGTTCCCACAGGCAGCACAGTATGTGAATAAGAAGATCCTGGAGAGTAACCCAGCAGAGAAGGGCCTCTTTGATATCATAGTGCTCTCCAACAACAGCCCAGAGAGTGGCGTGCGCATCATCAACAGTGCCAAGCATTACGGTAAGGTTGCTCATCCCTGGGGGTATGCCCCCTCAGTGCTCTCTCCCCAGCACTGCATCCATGGGGAATACAGAGCCAGGGGAAAGCATGCAGAGACTGGGGAGGTGAAGGGGTGCTGCAAGGAGGACACAGCCCCATAACAGACTTTGCTCATATTCCCTGTCCCAAGGCCTGGAGATTTCCAAGTTCTGCTTTGTCAGTGATGAGGACTCCACGCAGTACCTGAAGTCCCACAGG
Organism: Tympanuchus pallidicinctus; assembly: GCF_026119805.1. Taxonomy (NCBI): domain Eukaryota; kingdom Metazoa; phylum Chordata; class Aves; order Galliformes; family Phasianidae; genus Tympanuchus; species Tympanuchus pallidicinctus. Next base: position 13,462,296 of record NW_026294747.1, read on the forward strand.
GTGAAACTGTTCCTCTCAGCTGACAGGACAGATGTCTGCAATGCCCTCCGAAGAGGTGTGTCTTTCTCTCCATCTCACCTCCCTCAAACCCACCATATGCTCGCAAGTGGCCTGCACCAAGAAGCAAAGCCAGAGCTCATCCTGTTATGTGGGAGAGAGAACAAATGGCATCTTGGTCACCAACGTATTCTTTAATGGTTCCATTTTCCTTCAGTTTCCATCTATAGCCTACAAACGCTAGGGCTTGTCAGAAGCCTTCACAATTAACTAAATTAACTGAATGTTCCATGTATAATTCTGACTGCAGATCCGCCATGGGCTGGTCATTCCATGCCTGCTATTTAAACCTTCCAATGACTCCCATGGCTTTGTGAGGATGCCATACCAATTTCTTTTTTTGGCACAGAAAGAAAGAAGAAAGAACATGCTTGACCTAGATCTGAGTATGTGCAGTTCCTGACAGTTCTAATGGGGTTAATCCCCTTATTAATTTGCTTGGGTATGAGTGCATCGGCTGGCCAGGGTCTTTCGGGTCAGGAGCAAGCCAACCAGAGCCCAGACTTCCCTTAGCTATGAATCTTGAAGCCTCATGATGATCATCATTGCTCTAACAAGTGTCTCATCTGGGGCCTCAGCCCACAGATGAGAGCAGGCAGGGAGCAGCTTGTAAGAAGAGACCTGTAATTAAGCCAATTACCCCAATCAATTGAAGGTGCCAGTCCTTATTACTCACAGCACGCTTAATCTGGGCATTAGCACCAGGCTTGGCAGAGGGACTGAACGCCAGGAGGAGGGCTTCACATGCATTAACACCCCAGCAGTTATCCCAGCAGCCATCAGCATCTATCCAGTCAAATCAGCAGCTCTTCTTTGTGCTCCCCAGATAATTCAGTCTTGGAAAGGCCAGGATGACCCTCATGGAAAGCATCCTTGATGAGAGCCCAACCACACCAGTGTCTCTCCGTAGGACATTTGTAGTGTGAGATGAGACCACAGAGAGGAGTTGCTCGCATGCAAGATGCCTCACGATGTGGTATCTCTTATGTCCTCCACAAACCCATCTTGCTTTATCTCACAGGGGTCTCGGCAGCACTCGTCTTCCAGCAGGAGGTACAGGCCCCCAGCACCCCGCTGCGTGTGGCCTTTGATGGAGATGCTGTGCTTTTCTCTGATGAGACAGACCAGGTCTTCCGGGAGCAGGGCCTGGAGGGAGCCATGCAATATGAGCGGGCGATGGAGGCTGTGCCTATAGGAGAGGTGAGCAAGGCAGCCATAGTGAGCATGTCCTCTGTTAGGGCATTGCCACAGGCAGCCAAAAAAAAAAGCACAAATCCTTACGGTTTCCCTCTGCGTTTACCAGTCCTCAGTCCCTAGGCTGCCTGACTTGGTGTCCTACCAAAAAGAGGAAAAAGCAGACTGAACAGGCTGGGCAGATGTCTCCATGTTTCCTATGCAATCTCAGGTGTCTTGGTGTGTTTGCAGGGTCCCATAAAAGCCTTTGCCATGCACCTGGGGAATATGCGCAAGAAGTTCAGTCAGGAGGAGTCCCCCATTCGCACCTACCTGGTGACAGCCCGCAGTGGCCGGGACATGGGCATCCGAGCCATCAAGACACTCCGGGAATGGGGTCTGCCCATCGATGAAGCCTTCTTCATGGATGGGGCTCCCAAGGGCCCCATTCTTGCTCAAATCCAGCCACATATTTTCTTCGATGATGGCCTTCATAACATCCAGGGGGCTCAAGATGTGGGTGTGCCCTCTGCATGGGTCCCCTCGTGCTGCTGACAGACTAAGAACCTGCAGCCTTCCTTTTCCCTCTCCAGCAGATAGGACTGAGCCAGCTGAAGGCAGACCTGGTGGGAGGGAAAGAATTTCCCAGCCTGCAACAAGAACCCCAGGGGGTAAAAGCATTGCACAGGAAGACGAGCTACCAGGGAAGACCTGATGTTCAGTCCTGCTCCTGACACAAGATCCTCCAGGCCTCAAAAACCAAGGGTTGCAACCACTGCAGGAAGAACAAACACCCTGTTAGGAGACTCACAGCCCCTGGAGCAGCAGCATAAAGACCACGGACAAGGTTGCAATACAGGTCCCTCCAGGAGAGGGCACTGGAGACAGCCACCTACACCAGCAACTAGATAGGGAGCAGAGCTTCAGGCTATTACTCCACACCTCCAAACAGCAGCATAAGCCAAAGCCTGTGCTTAAACAGGGACGTGGGTGGTGGACATAGGAGGAGGGGTCCTAGGTGTGCCTGATTAGGGTAAATGGGTTCTGAGTGCCCTACCCTGATGACCCTGTGTAGGGATGACTTTTCTTTCTCCGTTTTGACTCTGCTTCTAATGTTTCCAGACGAAAAGCACCCCCCAAAGCTTCCCCTGCAATGCAAGCTTCCCCTTTTCTCTCTAGGGCTGGATGGTAGGGGCTGCCACTAGAGGCTGCTGCACTGCCTTGCTGTCACCTATGCTACTGGGAAACACGGTGGGTCCTCAAAAACCACCATCAAAAAACAGCCATTTACCCCCACTCAGTCTTGAAACTGGAAATTCTCTCCACTGTGTAACTTTCCATCCATTTTTTCAAAAAGGAAAACAAAAGAATAATAAACTGAAATACAGATTTCAGGGCAGACTACAGAGAAATTAGTTTTGGTTTCTTGTTGTTGTTTTTGAAGGATTTGTCACCCTCACCAATGCTTTTTCACTCAGTAAATAGTAAATAACAGTCATGTGATTTGCTGGTGTCTCTAGTTGAGCATGCTTAGTGTAATATCTCAGAGCTGCTTTGCAGACATCGGGGTTTTTTGTCCTGTTCTTACCTCAGATATGCACACGGGGGGCCCATCAAGCAAGGCTGATCACAAGAAGCCTTCAGTAGGCTCTGGATTAGCTCCCTGCAGAGCGAAGGCCATCAAAACCCTCATCCAAACCTCAGAAAATGCCAATTTTTTTAATGTATCACCAGTGAGTCCCATCCTGTGTACCATCGTACCTCAATGTTAGCTCCCACACATTCCCACCCAAGCGACTTTTACCTCCTGGACCACAGAGCTGCGGCTGAGGCAGCTGCCCCCACTACAGGCCATGGGGTGGCCACTCGTGTTCCCATCTGTGTCTCTGCTGCTCTGGTTTTGGGGCAGGTTTTGCTCTGCACGAAGAGCTGCTGGATGAACTCACCTCCAAAACAACTTTTTTCCAAGTCTAGATGCTGAAATCACATGTCTAAAAGTAGCCACATCAATAACATCAGCTCCTAATCATTTGCTAATAGTGCTAAATACCTGTCAGCCTCAATCAGTGAGCAAACATTAATTATGGTGCGTTCCAAACAAGCAGGGGAAGATGTTCGTCACACTTTTATGGAGGTCAGATATTGTCAGGCAAGGTGGCCCAGTATTGGTGTTTGACTTCGCTCATCATGCAGGGCTTGGTGGCATCGCATGGTGGGGACTTTGCCCCCTATGCTGCTCTGGCCTTTTCCGATGCTGATGTGGTTTTGAAAGATGAGGCAATCCCTTACCCCCGGGTGAAGATGAATGTAATACTGGCCTTGGGTAAGGGGGATTAGCTGAGTCAAGGCTCTGGGGATGAGAGCACATGAGCAGTGGCAGAGTGCAAGGTGCTGAGGCAAGGGGAACACACCACGTGCCTTCCTCCAGCACTGTCAGGAGGAAGGATGACAATGCAAAATGTGTCCAAAATGGGGAAAAAAGAAAAGGAAGCACAAAGTTTGGGGGATTGCATCATATAGGGCCAACTGCTACTGCTTTGGGCCATTGCCTGTAGCTTTCCCCCCGCTGTTCCAAAGGTGGAGCATCGAGAACAGCCTCCAGCAAGCACTGCTTCGTTAGCCATCTGCTGCGTGGGGAAACGTCTTGCTTCCATCTTACAGATACCTGCAGTAAACTCATTAAGGGTTGGGACAACAATGCTGTCATCGTTGCCTGGGATAATCCTAAAGTCTTGGCTGTCCCAGGCACTTCCAAAGGTGCACAGAGGGCTCTTGCACTTGGTTTTGGCCATTGCTTCTCAGTATGTTTTGGCAACTCACATTGCCCCAGCCAAAGCTGCTAAATGCTGGGGCCCCCCCAAGGTATAGTCCCAGCACTCATGGGACACCCCCAGCACCCTAACCCTAAGCCTAAGGGCAGATCCATCTGGAAATTAGAGGAGATCATTAAAAATAGTGCTGGTGGGAAAAAGAAGAGAGATGGCCCTCACTATGCATACTTGGAAATACATCTCCCCCATGGAATTCGAGTGGTCTCCATGATGACCACACCCTGCTCTGCTCCATTCCTTGTCATTTATCTCCCTGGTGCCCCCAGGGGCATTGCTCAAGGGATGTGATATGGGTGCATCGGTGCCAGTACTGCCCATCACATCCTGGCGTGGGAGGTAATGAATCGATGCCATTATCAACACTGCCATCCATCCCATCAGTTACTGTTCCCTGTGCTTGTATACACACATGCAGACACAAAAACACATACACACCAATCCCTGCCAAAAAACCTGGAGTGAGGCAAACACCACGAGCTCCCTGCCCCAGGGACAGTCCCCGTGGTAGGTGCCAGGCAAGAGCCTGGAGCTGGCAGCTGTGGGGGCAAAAGGACAGAGTGGGGAAGGATGTGCGAGCCCCCATAGCAGAGAGGGGCCCAAAGGACACACAGGATACAGGGATGGGATATGTGAGGTTTGATTGCAGTCCAGCATGGGAGAGGCACTAGGGCAGTCCGTGGGCTTGAAGGCATGTCCCTAAGCATTTTGCTGAGTAAAATCTTTTCTTGTGGAACATAACTAAGGGAAAGCATGCAAAAGGTAGATGAGAGGTTCTCTCCCAGCCTTGGCCACTGGTGAGCTACCCTCGCCTGCCACTAGGATTGGGATTTGGTGTGAGAGACACCAAAGAACAACTACCACCCAGTCAAGCCCTGTAGCACCCACACTTATCACAGAATAGAAACATAGAACCATAGAGACTTAGCATCTTTACAAGGTGATTGCATTGTGGCAGCGGAAGAATGCTTGCGTAGGATCCCAGTCAGCTCTGCACCCAAAGCAGCCCCAAGCAGCTGACTGATAGCATGAGGGCATGGGGAGGGGCAGATACTCCACCTGCTCCGTCACAGGCATCTCTTCCCTCTTATCCTTGTGTTGAAAATGTGCCCTCGTGTGAATTTTCCAAGTGTTTAGGAAATGGCATTGGGAATGGGTGAGGTCCTGGCATAGCACCAGGAAAAAGTTTCCACGGCTGCTCTCTGGGCTTGGGACTGGTGAAATAGGTTCTGCTAATTAGCTGCAGCCATCAGCATCTGCACGGCTGCTGCACAGTCACCACAGCTTCAACCATTTTGCACTGTGCATGTCCAAAATCATAGAATTATTAAGGTTGGAAAAAAAACACTCTAAGATCATCCATTCCAAGTACCAACCCAACCCACCAAGCTTACTAAACATGTCCTCAGTGCCACATCTCCATCTTTCTTGAACACCTCCAGGGACGGTGACTCCACCATCTCCCTGTGCAGCCTGTGCCACTGCATCACCATTTTTTTTGGAGGAGAACTTTTCCTGGTACAATCTGCAGGATCTGCCTGGTCCTGCTGGTGTCTCCTGCAGAGAGGACCCCTATCCTGGTGTGTCGGAGTCAGGGTGCTCCTCCATCCTGCAGGGTTGAATCATCTCCCCCCACACACACCTGGAGAATTCACAGGAGGTTGTGAAATGGTGGCCCCAAGCCAGGGTGCGTCACTTGCCGCCCACATCCACCAGCTGATCCAGCACAGTGCTTGCCTCTGGATGGAGTCGAGAATAGGAGTGTCTCAAAGCAAGCAAAACTTTCTGTGTTTGCATCAGGACAAACACCCCATGGAAATAATGAGGGAGCGCTGAAGTGACACCTGGCGACCAGTGCTTGGTAGGGCCACCACACCCCAGCACATGAGTGCATCAGTGGCAGCTCTGAAAGCCTCAGTGCCAAGGGCTGAAGCTGGGTTAAATGCTCTGGAGATACCTCAAAAATCTGATGGGACCACATCTGTGCTCTGAGTGCACAGCCCCATCTGCACCAGCATGAGGCTGTACGCCCAATTGGCAACCATGGGATGCTAGGGTAGACTGGTCGGACTGGAAATGGGTGTCGAGGAGCTGTCCTGTGTGCAGCCTAAGGGCCAAACGCTGGGTAGGGTTCCAGCGCCTGTTCCTTCCCACTTCAAAGGAGGGTTTGTGCCTCTCCCACTGCACCACCAGCTGCTGGGAGAGCCTCAAGGGGCGGCAGCCCTTCCCCGCTGTCTGTGAGCCCACGGGCAGGGCGGTTTTGCCCAGGTGGGACACGAGGGGACACCACACGTGGTAGCTGGGAACACCTTGTGATGCACCAGCACCTGCAGTGAAGAGGGCACTGAGAGCCCTCCGACTTTCCCCATAGCGGCCCAGCAGCGTTTGCTGAGTCACACGGTGCTGGGTTCTGCTGACTCATGGCTAGCAGTACTCATGGCTAGCAGTGCTCCCGGCCACGTGCCCGCGGGGCAGGAGGAAGCAGGGCTGGCTGGCACCCAGGGCTGCTGGACTAACGGGCCTCGTGGCCGGGAGTGGGGCAGAATTTGCAGTGCAGCACATTTTTCTCTCTGCCCTAAGACACCGCCCTGGCCCTGCTTTGTTTTCTCCAAAAGAAGCTTATGGATTTGGGGGGGCTCAAGCATTGGTTGCTGGTGGGATTTATCCTGCTGGAGGATGGGGCAGCTGGGTGCTGGGCTTTAGTGGACATTAGAAATAAACAGATCATAGTATTGTTAAGGTTGGAGGGACCACTAAGATTGTCCAGTCCAACCTCCCCCACCATGCCCACTGACCACATCCCTCAGTGCTACATCTCCATGGTCCCTGAGCACCTCCAGGGATGCTGACTCCACCACCTCCTTGGGCAGCCTGTGCCACTGCACCACTGCTTTTTTGGAGAACTTATTCCTAATACCCAACCTGCTACTCCCCTAGCAGAAGCATTAGGGCAGCTCACAAAATGGGCTTGAGGAACCACTACATGGAGAACTGCACAGCCACAGGTGCCAGCCCCTAGCAGGAGGCACCGGGCTGCCCAAAAACACACTCCTCCATCAGAGGACACGGTGGAATGAAGGCATGGGAGAGGGGCAGGAGGGGCAGCGTGGGGCACCTGATGCACAGAGACCCATTGGAGCCCCAATGGAGCTGGGGGAGCCGGTGACAGACTGCAGCTTCTCAGTAGCGAGGGCTGAGAGCCCTATGTGTTCTTGGGGTGGGAACAGTGCTGCTCTGTAGGGTTCCAGGAGGGCGGGAGGAGAGAAATACTGGGTATACTGGAAGCAGTGCAAGTTAAGGGAGGAAATTCTGAAGGAAAAAAAAAAAAAAAAAAAAAAAAAAAAAGTTAAACTATAAAGTTAAAAAGGGGGGGTGGGGGGGAATAAGCCTATCTAATAACAATAATTAAAAAATTAAAATAAAAAGAAACCAGCAGCACCAGCTCGTGACTGCTCCCCCCCTCCTCCTCGAGGCTGAGTCACGGCCGCAGGGTCAGGCGGCGGCCCGCTGCTGCTCCTTCCGCCGGCCCCCCGAGCCGTGCTGCGCCGTGCCGCCCCGCCTCTCCCGCCGCACGTGACGCGGGGCCGCCCCGTCAGCTGACGCTCCGCGCCGGGCCTGGGGCTGCCGCTACAAAAGCGGGGCGCGGGCGGGGCGGTTTCTGCGCTTCTGTTTTAGGGGGAGCAGCGCGTTGTAAGCGTTCCGCCGCCATGGCGCCCCGCGGCCTGCTTGTCCTGCTGCTGCTCGCGCTGGTGGGGCCCTGCGCGGCCCTCATCAGGTGAGGGGTTGGGGGGCGGCTGTGGGGAGGGCTGGCGCTGCTGATTCATGGTGCTGCGGGGTTGGGTTTCGCTGGGGTTCTGCGCGGCCCTTGCTGAGGGCTGCCGCCGCTTGGGCTCTCCCCATCTTTTTGGGGTGTGTGTGCCATGTGGTGCTTTGGGGTCGGGAGCTGTTGGCACTATCTGTGTCTTGCTGGGGCTAGGCTACCTTCTTTAGGGAGTAGGAAGTGTGGTGGGTACTCAGCAGTTAGAGCCCCTGTAACCAGGTGTTTTCCCATGCCCCACAGGATCCCCCTCACCAAATTCACCTCCACGCGCCGCATGCTGACTGAGGTGGGCAGCGAGATCCCTGACATGAATGCCATCACCCAGTTCCTCAAGTTCAAGCTGGGTTTTGCTGACCTGGCTGAGCCCACTCCGGAAATCCTCAAGAACTACATGGATGTGAGTACCCAGCCCTGCTGTCCTGGCTGGCCCCGGTGCTCCTGGCAGAGCTGTGCCACCTGCTGCAGCTCAGAGGACCATTGCCAAACCTTTCAGTTGCTTAACATCATTAAGAAGTTAAAAATAATAAGCATGGTGCCACTGAGCTGCTGGGTTTGCTGCTCTGTGACCTATTTCCTTCCTTCTTTTCCACTAATTGCTGTGTATGGTAGCTGTATATATGGACCTGCAGGCTTGGTGGTGCTCCTAGCATTGCTGTGCTGCGCTCTGTCATGCACAAGTGCCAAACCTGTCCCTGTGTTCTTCTTCTGAGTGGCCTTGGAGCAGTCCTCTGGTGAATGCAGAGATGTTTCCACACCCAGACAGTAGAACTAGCATTGAAAGAAGATCCAGATAGTGCAGATGAGATCTTATCGCAAATGCATCTATCCCACACACAGGCCTCACCTGGGGACAGGGAAGGTACTGGTACTACTCCCCAGACCCTTATTGAGCCCCATCCCATAAGGAAGGGTTGTTACTGTTCAAGCAGTGGTGTTGAAACCGGCCCCAGTGTGGCATGGGGCTGGAGTGCTGTGCTGCCAGGACTCAGGTATTTGCCCTGTACTTCAGTGTGCTGAAAAACACTGCCAAGCTAAAGAACCTTGGCAAGGATTCAGGTATTGCTCCAGAACATACATAGCCGCAGCTGGAGTGCAGTCTTGGTTTCAGGAAGAAAGGGGAAGTGCCTGCCTCAAGTGGGGCATCTTGAAGCAGTCATAAGGACCAACCAAATCTGTGATATTGGGTAAGTGTCTGCTGGTGCACTCTGAACCCAACAGAACCTGAGAAGAGTTCTTCTTGCTGGAAGAGCAGCAGGAAACAGCCACATCATGAGGTTCCCCACAGGTCACTTTCATTGGTCTGTGTGTGGGATTTATGAAGCCACCATGCTACAGCCTTGCAGGGCAGCTGATATGGCTCTTGTTCGTAATAACCTGTGCATGGGTGAGTTTAAATGTTCTGTCATTCAGAGGGGATTTGACCGTGGTGACAGAGTGGAAGCTTATAGTCAGTTATTTTTAGGTGGGCTGACCCCAGAAGTAGTGAAGTGAGCGCTGGCTCCCTGCTGCAGTTAGTGGAAATGAGTTATTAATTACTCAGTGAGAAACCAAGTGTTCAGGAGGTGTGCTTGGAGCAGGTACCTCTGATAATCCTTTAATCCTGTTCTGAGGCTTCCCCCCCAGACTGATCACATCCAACTCGAGTACTGGTTCTGCTCCTGCACCCCGGGGCTGACTAGCAATACTGAAACCCCCATGGCAGCAGTGGGTATAGCTCCATGTGACTTGCAGTTCCTCCCCAGACCTGCCAGCACAGCAGCTTCCCAGCCAACTCGTGCTGTTCTGGCTTTTTGTCAATGCAGGTGCTTGCCCTCCCTTCTTCAGAGCTGCTTCTTTTTGTGAGCTGTGCTTCTGCCTGCACACCTTCCCATGCATGTTTTCAGTCCTCACTGCAAGTGCCCATCCTGCTTCTCCTCCCCATTTATACTTTTCCTACCTGCTGTAGTTATGTTTGAACACTTGTAGAGCCCATCACTCTCATGACTGGGACAAAAGCAGTGTCTGCATAAGAAGCCAGTCCCTTTTTTTTTTTTTTTCCCCAAAAAAAAGCCTTGAGGAAGATGTCATCATTTTTTTCTTTGCTATTACATGCTGTTGCATTTGCTTGGGAGTGTTTATATTACCAGAACACCTTTTCACCTCCCCCCCCTACCCCCTGCCCTCCACCCATGGGTGTGGGTACCAGACAAGGGTTCCTTGTGCCCATCCCATGCTACTGCAGCAGTTATCTCTCCAACTCTGGGTGGCTTTGTGGGATGAACTCTATTATCACTGGGCACCTCTGGCTCACAGGGCTCCTTTCTCTTCTGCAGGCACAGTATTACGGTGAGATTGGCATTGGAACCCCCCCACAGAAGTTCACTGTGGTCTTTGACACAGGCTCCTCCAACCTCTGGGTGCCATCAGTGCACTGTCACCTGCTGGACATCGCTTGTTGTAAGTGTCACAGCTTGTCCTACCCTGTGCAGTGCCAATGCAAGAGCTAACATAATGAACCTGCCCCTGCCATGAACTGGAAGCCCCTAGCTTGCATCATCGTCGTGTTCTCCTGCTGAAAGGACGACTTGGCTATAGCAAAGCAGCTGATAGACTGCTGATTCTCCTGGAGGGAGGGAGGAGAAGTCTGGGCTGGTGCCAAGCCTTTCCTGCCCCTCTGGTTCACACCCTCTCTCCTAAAGCTGCTCCTTGTTGCCCACGCATGAACCCAGCCTTCCTGAGCAGCCTTGCTCCTTCATTGGCTGGGAACCAATGAATGCTTCCCCAGGTTGCTGGGTTTCTCCCCAAATTATAGACTTGTTTCATTGCGCAATGGTGGGGGGGGAGGGAAGGGGAGAAGGGCAGCTTCTTGCCAGATCTGATATAAACTGTCCTAGTTTCTGTTTTATTGCTGCATGGAGCATGTGACTGCATGTTTATGGGTTTTATAATTAACGTGAACCAGGTAGTCACTCTTCTCTGTGATGAGAACATCTAAGGAATTACGTTCTTTTCTTTTTTTCCTCTTCTCTGTGATGTTACTATGAAATAAACCTCCACGAATGCAGGTTTCAAACCCAGCTATGGTGAAATGCCATAAAGAAACCACCATCTGTGCCGCTTAAGTGACAAGGGGAACTCCATGGGGCCAACAAAAGCAAGTGTGAGAGTTGACCTCCAATGGCTGTCAAGGGCAGAGGAGGGGATCTGAACTTGTGCCCTGTCTTGTACAGCCCTATAATGCAAACAGCATAGGTTGTGGGAAAACAGTACTGTTTTTTATATCTGTGTAAGCAAAAATGGACATACAGATTTCCAACCTGCCTTGATTAGACCATTAAGTCCAAGTGTTTGTGTCCAGAGCAGAGTATATTCAAAGCCACCCAGCTCTCCATGGCATGACAGGCAGCCATAGGGACATCTTTCTCCGTGTTGTCTAATGTGCTCTGACATGCCAGCCGTGTGTAGTCCAGGCTCTTAATGCACTGTGGCCAAATCCTATTGAAGTGTCAAATTGGATCTCCCTGCCTGATTCCCAGACCTTCTCATTACATTCAAGCTGGCCCTTGCAGCACCAAGTGTCTGTGTGCCCCAGGCATGCTGTGTAGCTGGGTATTGAGTTATTTTGTGGTTAACGCCAGGGAGGCAAATAGCAGATGTTCCTGGTGCCTTACTGAGGTGTGTTTTTCTTGTGACTGAAGCCTGTTTGAGGTGCAGAGGAACATTCATGCTCATGTCTGTCTTTTTCCTTCCCTGCTTGCAGTGCTGCACCACAAGTATGATGCATCCAAATCCAGCACCTATGTGGAGAACGGCACTGAGTTTGCCATCCACTATGGGACTGGGAGCCTCTCTGGATTCCTGAGCCAGGACACAGTCACAGTAAGTAGTGGCCAAGTTTCCTCCAGCCACCTTTTGGGAAAAGTACTTGAAACAGCTTGATTTCAATGGGTCTCACTTCTGGAGTGTTCCTCTTGTATCAAGCATGCTTTGGTACCGTCTTCCTAAGTGTTTTGAAGTGAGAAGGTAACTACAACTGAGATGGGCAGGGCAAAGGAAGGGATTAACCAGGGGGTCAATGAAAGCAGAGCTGAGCAGGAGCCATACTGCAGATGTGCTCTGGCCATCCTCTTTTTTTTTTTTTTTTTTTTTTTTGACCCTGGGAAACTCATATTCTAACTATATGCACCAGCACCAACCTGCATGCTGCTGCTGATGTCCAACTTGCTCTTGGCTGACATTCTGATGGCAGGAAGTGTTCCTGTAGGCAGCTGATGGCACACAGAACACAAATAGGCTCTATTGCCAATGTGGAGCCAGCCTCATCCTGTCCTATGTGGAGTGGTGCCTACACCTTCAAATGTCTTAAGGGTTTCCCATCAGCCATCGAAGGGCTGGCTGGAGGTCACTGAGCTGCTGGTTGCTTCTTGTCTCAATTTCCTTCCAGTAAGTAAAGGCTGAACACTTTACCTTATAAAGGGTGTGTACTCTGGAACTTCAGGTCCTCCTTGGGACAAATGCACTTGAGTGTACCAGCTGCTGGGAGTCTGTGGCACACATGCTTTCAAGTTACTGGCTGTCCTTGCTGGAGTAAGAGCATGTGTTTGCTTAGGGGAGGGAAACTAAGCATTGTGAATAATCACAAATCCAGAGCTTCTCAGCTTTCTGTGTTAGTTTGAGCTGGAAAGTGTTAGGCTATTAATTTCATCAGAATTAGAAGAAAAGTATCCAAGCTAAAGAGGAGCCTGGAATCACAGAATCACCCGGGTTGGAAGGGACCTCAAGGATCATGTAGTTCCAACCCCCCTGCCTAGCAGGGCCACCAAACGTACACATTCAGATCAGGTTGCCCAGGACCCCGTCCAACCTGGCCTTGAAAGTTTTGTGCAAGCAAGTAGTAAACATTCTATAGCTCATCCTCAGAGTAGGTAACTTGAAAAGTGGATGGGAGTGGGGGGAGCTGCCATTCATACTTGTTTTTTTTTCCTCTGCCACCTGGCTGTGGGACCACTTCAGTTTCATGAGATGTTCACTGTGTTCTTCAGTGGGCTTAGAAAAACTCTGTGAGAAAAGAGCCACCTACCCAAGCCTTTGAATGCTTGGTTTACTGAGCAGGCAGAGCAGCCTGCCTGGGCCCTTCTGGTTGCAGAGCTGGATTGTATGGAAGCAGTGCAGGGATGGGGAGATCTGGAAGGAGCTCCTGCAGGCATGGAGCGAGGCAAACAGTGAACTTTATTGTCCTGTGAAAGTGTGGGCTGGTTTAGGCACTTTCCGGCTTAATGCAGGGCTGAAGTGAGTCAGAAGAAAAATTGCAACTTTTTTTCTGTAATTATCACCCTAATGCCTGCTTGCTAATTAGCTCTCTGCTTCCCAGCAGCACAGAGGAAGAAATTTGGTGCCTGAGCTTGTTTGAGGGGAATGAGGATAGCTGTTGGCAACCAGCACAGCTGGTAGTACTTGGTTTCTGTGTGGGTGGGAGCAAGAGGAACCTCTTGCATGGCTCCTAGGCAGCATTGTGCTTCCAGTGCAACAGAACAAGGGGAGATCAGAGACCTTCAGGTTGAACACCATGAACACCATGATAATCCCACTGGGCACTTCCCATAGGCAAGCTTGCAGTCTGTGGTTTTGGAGTACAGACTCTCTGAAACAACTTCCAGAATTGCTGTCTCAGCTCCAGCCATCCAAATGAGTGGAAGCAGCCCCAGAAGCATGTGAGCACTGACATACTACTGAAGGGCACTGGTTGGTGAGTGGCCCAGAGTCCCTCTGCTCTCTGAAGGTGTTGAGCTTCAGTCTTGCTGTGTAGGAGCAGTGCTTCATGTTGCCATGCTCCCTGTTTGCCACGTAGCTGAAGATGCACTTGAGTCTCAGTCCTGCTGAGAATCAAGCACAGATGGGTGCATGGAGACCCATGGGGGTCTCCATGAGCCTTCTGAGATCCCACCACCACGTTGTCATTAGCCTAGAGGAATTCAGACCAGCTCAGTCTTATCTTTGTTTTCCTTCAATGGAAGCCTTATTGGTTTTTGAGCTGCTGCAGGACCAGTTTTGGATAGCTGCCCTTCATGGAGGGTGGCCCTGCTGTGCATTTTCTCTTCAAGAGGTAGAGCAATTGCTGTTTGAAACAGCTTTTGAAAGCTATAGGGCTTGCAAACGGATGTGTTGCTGTGAGCTGTTCTGGCCCACATCCTGCCATGTGGCTTTTAGCTTTTGCAATGCTGACTTGCCCTTTCCGATCTGTAGATACCATTAAAGCCAGCACCGCCTGCCCAGTCTGTCTAACCCTGAGGGGATGTTTGTCATTTACAGGGATCATTATCTGCCATCACTGTCCGCCATCAGGTGGGCAAGGCAGAGCTGTGCAGTCCAGCCTTGTTTACTGCTTGCTAGGGCTGCTTGCTAGAGCTCTCATACAGACACCAAAACTGCCTGTGTTGAGCCAGAAGCTGGGCAGCTTCTGCATTTCTTCCTGGGAATCGACCCTTGTGTCGTGTCCAATGTGGAAAGGAGTTTCAGCTTTCCAGTGCAGAATACTGGTCCTTCTAATGACCTTTGTATTTGCCTTACTCTGATTACTGTTTCTGTGCCAACACCACTTTCCTTACTGGCTCTTCTCCTGCCACAAGAGGTCTATGTGAGCTGGTCTCTCTTCTGGATGTGAAGCAAGATCCTGGGAATATTTCTTGTATTGGGGTGATTGCAGGGTTCTTTGGCAGAGGTAGGAAGAATTGGTGGTCCCAACTGGGTATGGATGCAGCAGCCAGGAGAAGGGACATGAGTATGTTTTGGATGTTTGGAGTGAAGAATTGTTTAGTGTAAGATCTGCTCAAACTGTATGGATAAAGTTGGCAATAAGGGAAGGACTATAGAGTGAGGGGACAAGCCCTGTACAACAAGGAGGAGTTACAGAATGGTATGACCAATGCTAGAACCCAGCAATAGTCTAAGAGGGCTGAGTGAGGTGTGCAGTGAGTGAAGGGAAGCTCCTGCACATGGGGACACAGAGTTTCACAGGTACTTGAGGTGCTACTGGATAGCCAGAATGGGCTGTCCCACCAAGGAGGGTGGCACCACATCATCTGTTTTCAGTTATGTACAAATACAAGGACAAAAGCATGGTGGTGTGCTGAGGAACAGCCTGTGTTTAGTGAGGACTGATTTTCACCCTAGTTCTGTGGGTCATCTCTTTTCATAAACTCTTTCCTTCTGTCCCCTCTGCCTACAGCTTGGTAACTTGAAAATCAAGAACCAGATCTTTGGGGAGGCTGTGAAGCAGCCAGGCATCACCTTCATTGCTGCCAAGTTTGATGGCATCTTGGGCATGGCATTCCCAAGAATCTCCGTGGACAAGGTCACACCTTTCTTTGATAACGTCATGCAGCAGAAGCTGATTGAGAAAAACATCTTCTCCTTCTACCTTAACAGGTACTGCTGGGTTTGGTGGCACCATATCTCACTGTCAGGATAAGCACTAGCATTGCTGAGGAGGTTTCAACAGGGTTGTCTTGCTGGAGCAAGGAGGGCCGAACACTTTGCTTTTCTTTAGTATGGAGTAAGGAGAAGTGAAATAGTAAAATGGCTGCATTTCTAATCTTAAAAATGCTGAGTAGATCTGCTACCTGACTTCCGAAGAAGAGAGAGGGTCTTTCTGGAGGAAAGAAGTTAAAAAATAAATAAATAAATAAAAGGATTGCAGTCATAAGATCACATGCAACTAGAGCAGCCCTTGTTAGTGGGGTAAACACAGCCCCAGTCTGCAGCTTGTATCAACAAACCATGTGCCTGTGTCACCCTGTAGACAAGCACTGATGATGGGGCTTATCCTTTCTCCTGCTCTGGGAAAGCCATCTACTGTCTTGGCCAGTTGTTGCCAACCCTAAGGTACCCCAAGCACCCACTTCAGCTCAAAAAGGAGTATGTCTGGAGAGGGGAGAGCAGAGAGGGCTGCTACTGGCAGTTCCAGCACTGTTCCTCCCCTATCGCCGTATTTCTTCCCATCTGCTCAGCAGCAATCCTTTATCTGACAGTAACCTTGAGGATCCAGCTCTGAGGCCATTGGTTGCAGTGGATTTGGGCACAGATACTCTGCAGGATGATTTGGAAAATATTCCAGTTTTCCCTTTCCCTAATCTATCTTTATACTGATATATGATAGGGCAGTATAAGTTGTTTACTTCTGATGTTACTAATGCTGTGCTTCACCTCCAAACTCCCCAGTTTGTTTTGGGGATGCACGGAGGGGTTTTCCTCACCTTACCCCCTAATGATGGTGATTTGTCTTTCTTTGCAGAGATCCCACAGCCCAGCCAGGTGGTGAGCTGCTGCTGGGGGGGACTGACCCTAAATACTACAGTGGCGACTTCAGCTGGGTGAATGTCACGCGCAAAGCCTACTGGCAGGTCCACATGGACTCGTAAGTACCACTGCACCCCTATGCAGACAGCCCTGCATCTGTCACTCCTGAGACAGTGCTGAGAGCCTCCTGTGTGTTAAACTCTGAGTTGTTGGTTGGCAGCTGTGGATGAGCAGGATGCAGCCCCAGGAAGGCAGCCCTTGCCTGAAGGGCACAGTGCGGCAATCAGTGCGCATTGTTGGAGGCAGGGGGAAGGGGAGCTGCCGGCCAGCCCTGCTGTCTATTCTGAGCTCCCCCACGTGATAGGAGCTAAGGAGCAGGCTGTGATCAGTGTGTGCTTCTTTACTGAGGGCTGCTGCCCTCCCTGGTGCAGGGTTTTAGTTCTCACCTTCCCTAAGCCATGCTGCATTGGCAAAGCCTGCAGAGATCAAGGCTAGAAGGTTTTATCTGTATGCACCACTGTGAAACTTGATGTGGGTGAGGAAGCCAAACAACTCCTCCCCTGCCTTCTTAATGTATGTGAATCTTTCTCTTGCTTACAGCCCCTAAAGCTGTCTTAGCACTTGGCTAACACTTTGTGCCCACACTACTGTAAAAATCAAACCCCTACCAGTACACGTAGCAATCTAGGGTATCTGCAGAGATGCAGTCATGCACCAAGGCACCTATTTAATTTCAGACATGCAGGGACTGCGTGGAATCGGGGTCTATGTGTGGCAGAGAAACAACCCTGCTACATCAGGATTTGAGCATGCATCCTTCTCTCAGGTCTTCCGTGGCTATCTCTTGCAGTCCTCCCTGCATGTCTGTATAATGCCCAGGCTCAGTCATCCCCGTTTCAGTTCAGTTCTTTGTAGCTGTTGCTGGGGCATCTCTAAGGATTGTGTACTCTCTGGACATCTCTCCCCAGGGTGGATGTTGCCAATGGGCTGACTCTTTGCAAAGGGGGCTGTGAAGCCATTGTGGACACGGGCACTTCTCTCATCACTGGACCCACCAAGGAAGTGAAGGAGCTGCAAACAGCCATTGGTGCAAAACCACTCATCAAAGGCCAGGTGAAGCCACTTTGAATGTAATTGCACCCAAATCCTTTAAGAGATGCTGGTCTCCTGTTTTCTGATCCCAATCTGTGCTCCAGGAAAAGCCCTCAGCACAGAAAGCACCCTTCTGTCCTTGGAATGGAGATGGGAGCAGTAGAAGGACTTGGTGCTTTGGTCACTTCTGCCACTCATCTCAGGGAGGTGGAGGAGAGGGATGTGAGTTGCAGCTGAGGCCAAGGATTCACATTAATGAGAGTCCAGAGGCACTTTAATTACAAATACATTTAATGCAAATGACAGCCCATCTCTGCCAAGTGTTTAACCGTCATACTTAATCTCCCAAGGTCGTCTTCCTCCCTGAAATCCTGGAGGGATGGGGATTGTAGGGGCTCAGCAGAGTTGGACCTGAACCTGCCATCCTCTGGCTCCATCCTTGCAGACCTAAACAATCCTTAACACACTCTGGCCCCACTGCTCAGTGCTCTGGGTTTTAGCAGCACACTTACCCCAGCTCAGGCTGCTTTGGCTCCCTGAGGTGAGCAATGTTTTGGGAGGATGGGGAAGACATGACTATTCCAGGTGGGTGGCTGTTCTTTCCTGAGGGCTTGCGAGCTGCCATCTGATGGCTTGGCTGCTTCTCTTTCAGTACGTGATCCCCTGCGATAAGATCTCGTCTCTGCCTGTTGTCACACTCATGCTAGGTGGGAAGCCCTACAAGCTCACTGGGGAGCAATATGTCTTCAAGGTACGTCCAGGGGAGCTTCTGACAGCCCAGTTTCTCTCACAATACCTGATTTTTTTTTTTTTTGTTTCTTGCTTGGATCCAAGCAATGAAGTGCAAAAATCCCAGAACAATAAAAGCAAGCCTGGACCTGGCACTTGATGGTGAAGGGAAGCCTGAAAGATTGTGGTGGTGGCAGTGGCTGATGGGTCCAGGAAAATTCCATGTCCTGCAGGAGCAAGCCCTCCTGCATGATGCTCCCTATTCATGGAGGGGAGAGAAGGAAAGGATAGGCAGTTGAGTGCTTTCTACAGATGTTTTTGCCTTTTCTATTGACTTGTGATAGTATTATGCTGGCCTCCTTTTAAAGAAACCTTCCATGCAAGACTGGAGGCAACTGTTGTCTGACAGCTTACAAAGGTCACGTTGTGCATATTTTCAGGAGTTTCAGCAGTGGGTTTTACTATTAGCAGCTCTTGCAAGCTGCAGATCCCAGGATGTGAGAGAGGCTGAAGTTCAGCTGGGGTTGGCAGGTACTATTTGCAAGTCCGTAAGGTTGAGGAGATGTGGGGACCTCTGACTGAAGTTCTTGCTCTTCTCTAGGTTTCTGCACAAGGAGAGACCATCTGCCTGAGTGGGTTTTCCGGCCTGGATGTCCCACCACCTGGGGGCCCTCTCTGGATCCTGGGAGATGTCTTCATTGGCCCCTACTACACTGTCTTTGACCGTGATAATGACTCTGTTGGTTTTGCCAAATGTGTCTAAGCGCCTGACCCCCTCCCCCCTCACTGTCTCTGCTACACACAAACACTTGCATACACACACAGGAGCTGTAGAGAAGCTGTAGAGAAAGATTATCAGGATTAGAAACCCACTCAGTGGGGAAAAAAAAAAAAATACCAAAAAAGAATTCAAGTAGTCTTAAGATTACAAGGAAAATAGTCATTGCTGCTGTCCTGCTAGCTACTTTTCCCCTTCTGAGTAAGTGGTTCTGGGATAGTTCTAGTTGGTAACACCAGCTGGAGTAGCCCCTTGCTTACTGCTAGATCTTTGAGTATTTGTTTTTAAGATCTACTTTCAAAGCTGAACCAGCCCCCAGAGACCCTGGGGAGGCAGCTGGCTGGCTCTGCTCCTGCAGAGGAGCTGTGCTGGTGCTTCTTCACTGGGGGAGAAGGATGGAGAAGTCAGGTGGTAGTTCTGGTTTGTCACTGAAGTGGGGAATCAAGTCCATCACTCTGATGGGTGAGGAAGCAATTGCTAGACCATTTCTCCATGAGTTGGTGCTGGTGTGATCCTCAGAGAGCATGTCCTGGGCTGAAGCAGTAGGGGATTGTGTAGCATGCACAGGATTTGAGTTTTGGTATTGAGGAGCTCTGTTTGTGTGTCTTGTGTTGTGAAGGCACTAGTGAGAGCAGGGGGTGTGATGTAAGCACGCCTGGCCTGAGCCTTCTCAGACCTAGTAGGGCAGGGACTTACAGGAGGGTTCCAGTCAGTGGGACTTCTCAGGAAGTAAGAATACAAAGGGGGGGGGGGGGGGGGGGTGGTCACAATAGGTTTTAATACAAGTCACTTGATTTCACGTCCATGAAGGCCTAGCTTTTGCTGAAGGCTGAGCAAAGCCACTAGGCTCAAGTTTTCTTGGGTTTGTTGAGGTTTTCCTTGCTAGCTTCTTCCAGTGCCAGTGAGTTGAAGGTAATGTTTCCCAAAACAATTAAGTGATCTACAAGCTTAAATCATGAGACCTTTAGGAAACATTACACATAGTGTTTTGAATGTCCCTTAACTCAAGAGACAGTTGGCAGAGGCAGCAAGTCTTCCAGGCAGGTGGGTTCCACAGAGGCTGTGGGCTTGCATTTGCACTCCTTTTTCCCCTACCAAATCCTAAAGCACAGGGTTTAACATCCTCCCTACCTGGCATGTTGTTCCCATGTTACTAACATCAGTGAGATCTCTGTTCATTTACCTCCTGTGCTGCAAAGCACCAAACAAAGCATTTTCCTCTTTTGGAGAGGTGGTAGCTGAAACTGTCTGTAGTTCCACATCCTTGTCCTGGAGATCCAAGATCTGGGTATTTGGATGTGTTTGTTTCATGGTTAAAGAGGTAAGGGACAGAGCTGAGGGTGGCAAGACAACCACCAGCAGGTGTGTGGATATGTGATTAGTCAAGGTGAGGTATGTATACATATGAGCTACATCATCCCAACAGTAAATCTACCATGAGCTTTGGGACACAAGTGAGGAAGAAGTCTACAGGTGAACTGTGAGAGGGCAGCTGTGGACAGTGAGCACCTAGCCTGCAGATGTTGCTTGCCTCCACCTGCTGCAGTGGTCCAGTTGGCTTTGTAAACATAACTCATGCTATGGAGATGTCTTTTGTGGGCAGCAGAGACATTTCTAATGTGTATATTGTCCCATGTAACTCTGGATGTGATGTATCTGCTGCTCCCAGAACTTGCTTTTGCCTGCTCGCAGGCCTGCAACCCTGGATCTGGGTTCCTATGGACTTATGCTTCTGATTAAGAACAGAGTGTTACTGAAAAAAAAACTGCTCCAAAATCAACAGCACATTTCCAGAGAGCCCACTTCTTGATTATGTACCTGGAACACCTTGAAGTCCTGCTAGACCATCTGCAAGCTGCAGGATTCACCCAGCACAGTGAGATGGCATCTTGAGTACCCATTTGTTTTTTGTTTTCTTTCAGAGCTGATATGGGGAACGTGCAGGAGGGCAGTGGGTTTTGAATGTTCTGTGTCAGATTTTAGCTGTGCAGAACTGGCCATCAGGCAGCAGTTCTGGTGGATATGCAATGCCTTATAGCCTCTGTGGTCACCCAGTGCACAGCCCAGAGCTGTGCCCTAACAAACATATCGTGGGATAGGCTGGAGGAGCAGTTGGGTGTGACTGCATTTGCAATACAAATCATAGTCTTCACTGAAATGGTTCTCCTCCCCTTGTTTCTTTTATCTCTTTTTAAACCAAACTCTAACTGTGTGACTTTTTTTTTTTTTTTAAATCTCGTTTGCTGTCAGAATTACTGTCTCATCCTAGAAAATTGAAAAGAAAATACAGTATTTTCCCCCCCTTATCTGACAGTCTGGTCTTTCCTTAAGCAGTTTCAGGTGTTGGAGGCCTGGTGTCTCCCAGACCTGAGGGCTCAGTATCGCTGGTAGCTCACTTGTGTGGACTCGTACATGTCTGAGCAGGTTCTCTTGGTTAAGGAAATATACTGGCAGGCTGTTAGGTTTCTCAGTTTCTGTGCATTAGAAGAAACAGCATCTGCAGAGTGACGTGACAGTTCTACCTGCTTGCTGCTGGGCCAGCTAGAACAAGCTTTTGCTGGGCTTTGAACAAAATGTGGTCCTATAGTGACTAAGACAAGACTAATTCCAATGTAAAACCCATTAAGACATGGGGTTTGCATTCCAAGAGTCTGGTGATGAAAACCATGGGGTGTTTTCTTTTTTTGGAATGTAGCAGAAATCCCTTTCTCTTACCTGGCTGAGTGGCTTTTAGTCCTTTCACTGCTGTATGGAAACTGAAGATGATGATGCAGAATGAAGGCCCCATGTGCCAGGTGCAAGATAAGAGCTAATCCCTGCTTTGGAAAAAAACATCTACATAAGTAAGGCGGATGCAGCCAAGTCCCATCCCACTTTCTGAATGCAGATCTAAGCACGCGAAGAGCTTAAATGATTCCCCTAGTGGCATGTCCAGACCCTCTATTCCCCTGAGATGCTCTAATACCCCGATCAACCCCTTTCCTATGTTAAAGGGATGGCTATAACCCAAAAGGATTGGCTGGGTCATGAAAACCAACTGTTCAGCCCAAGGGGAGATGTCATTGATAAAATATGAGGGTGTTGTTTTTGCAGTGGGGATCGTGCCTGGGCCGTTAATCACGCCATGTTAGACACGGTGCCTCAGCAGGAACAGTCTCAGCCTTGATCTTGGCCAAGAAATGGGGAAGCCAAGAGCCAGGCTGTCCTCTGCCAGGCTGTCCTCCCATGCTTTGCCATGGGGAGCAGAAGGCACCCAACCTGTGAGCAGCCTGGACTCAGCCCTGGGTTATATTACCTGCAAATGCTCTGGTTTGCATCAGTTCTCATTTACTGCACCACCTCTGCAGAACTCCATCTGCGTGACAATTTGATGGCTTACTGCTTATTAAAGTGTCTCTACTAATTCAAAAAGGATAAATATTTTCCTTCCACCTCTCCTCTGCAGCAGGGTGCCTGGTCTGATCCTTCCTCTGCTATCTCTGGGGTTGCCAAAAGGCTGCTTCTCCCCCAGCCCACAGGGAGGGGAGTCAGACCTGTGTTTATGGAGGCAGCGCGCTGCTCTGGCTGGCGCAGCAATTTGTTGCGTTCAGAAACTATTTTAATAACCACGAATGACTAAGCACGTTGTTTGGGATTGGTGACTCCTTTTTCCGCTCTTTCTTTGATCTATTTATTTTTAGGCTCCATTGGGAGGGGAAAAGGAGTAGAGACTGAAAGCCAGAAGACAGGAGAGAGAAACCCAGGGAAAGTGGGACGATGGGATCCACCTTTCCAAGCTGCTGCCCACCTCAGTGCTTGTGAGGCTTGGCAATTGATTGACTACTTTCCAGGGTAGAACAGGAGTGAGCACTGAGGTGCCTGTGGTCTTTCTCTGTTGAGAGAAGGAGGGTTGAGTCCTGCTGATGGCCTTCCAGGAGGCTGGAGCAGGATTTGAGGTGGAAGTCTCAGTTCTGACAGTATGTCTTACAGTACTCCATTGTGCTGTAGCATATGCATCTCCAGCATGGGTACGAAATTGTTCTGGGGTAGGAGATACCTTCCTGTTGTGTAGTCCTCAAAGTAGAGGGTGCTCTCTCTCACATGCACATGACTTTTAAAAACCCACATAAAATTGGAGTATACAAATAATGCATAATTTTTTATTGTTTTTATTACTCTTACCATAGAACTGGGATTAGGTTGAGAGGGACCTCAAAGCACAATTTAAGTTCCACCCCCCCTCCCTCTGGGAACAGGATTGCCACTCACTGGATCAGGTTACCTGGGGCCTCTTCCAACCCAGTCTTTAAACCCCTCTTCATGTCAGCATGTGCCCTCCCCTGTTGGGGCTATGCTTCCAGCACCACCCTGCTGCCTCCTCCACATCCTCTCCAATTTCCTTCTTGCTACTCATCCTCTCTCCTTTGCTGACGTTCGGAAGAGAGCAGTACACAACTTCTGCAAGATAAACAAACAACAGGCTCATCCTGGGCTGATGTAAACCTGTTGTTTGCGAGTGGAGGAGCCAATGACATGCGAGAACATGAGATACAGGTGGGGCTGTGCCCCATCCAGGCTGGTACCTGTCCCCAGCACCATGAGATGCCTCAGAGGAAAGCCATGAAGGGAATTTGGGATTCAGGAAGCCTTTTGTCTCATCCCTCTGGTAGACACTGGTAGTTACCCATGCCGATGCTGTTGTGTCTCTTAGCCACCTGGTTTGATCTTTGATGTTCCCTGCAGGCTTGGTTGCACCAAATAAACCTGTTGGCCCCTTGTATTTCCCCTTCATTTTTTGCCTTATTTCCCATTGACTATTAAAGACATTGTTCTTCTATGGGACCGTGTGGTTCCCTGATGATCATTTTTCGCTGTGCAGAAGATTTGAGTTTTCACTCTGGGGCTCTGAATGTTTAGCCAATGCCCAGGACCTTGTAATTTGAGAATTAATGGCACAATCAGAAATTTCGTGCTACCCTGCTTGTTTACAGGGCCTACATCCAGGATCAAAGCCAGGACTGCCTGTTGTGTTGGCTTTCTAGTTGGTTCCAATACACACAGTAGCACTGTGGAATTTAGGACCTCCCCAGCCCACCAAGCCACGGGGCAGTGGCATATCCTAGGGTGGGCAGCAACCTGCCTGCAAAAGGTTGCATTGCTGCTCCTGGAGGAGGAATGCTCTGCAAGGTTGCAGGCTGCAAAAAGCTGCTCGAGTCAGTCGTTGTTCCTTAACTCAGCATGTTGTGGGCAGGCGTAAAGCACTTAGTGAGGATTTCCCTTCCCCTGCAGGTAATGCCTGCATAAGCTTTTATTTTACCCAACTCTTCACAAGCCTTAGTGGCTCATCTGCAGGATTTCTCTGAGCTTTCTCTGCTGCCCTTCTGCAGCTGCCATCACAAAGCCACCTGCGCCGGGCTGGCCTGCAGGGTGACATGGTATGTCCTCCTGAGTGACCTGCCTGTCCCTGCCGCTCTCTGCCACCGCAGCACTCAGATTTGGGTTCCCACACAGCCCTTGTGGCACTTGGAGGCCCTTTTTGTAATCCTGTGCTAGTGACCACGGCCAGGTCCTCCTGGCCTCATCTGTCCTTTGTGGCATCCCTACTGCCCACTCTAGAGCAGCCACACACCTTGTACCCATACCATGAGCTCTGCTACTATCACTATCACTTTTCCATCCACCCAAGGGCACAAATGGCACCCCATGATTTCCACCTCACCCCATGATTTCCTGCCACATCCGTGGGAATAAAGTACCATGGTCCCTGTGGGTGATGCTGGGGCTGGGGGAACCAGCTGACTGCTCCTGCCGGGCTGCTCCTCATTCCAGGAGGCACGAGAAGAGCAGTGGGGCCGAGCCCTCCCTCAAGAAGCACACTCGGGGTGCTGCCCACCTCCGAAGTATGCCCCCCCCACCGACGCTGCCCCCCCCCAATCCCCAGCTCCAGCGGCGAGGAAGAGGCAGTGCTGAGCCGGATATGCTGCGGCTCCCGCAGCCCTCCCTGTAGTGTCCCCGCCGCTCCTCCCGATGCCTTCCGAGGAGACGGATGGACGGACGGACGGGCAGCGAGAGGTGCACCGCTTTCCTAATGGCACGGCTACGGAGGGGGGCGAGGGAGGGGGAGGCAGCCTCTTCCCACCCCCTTCCATATCCCCTGTCCTCATCCCCTTCCTCCTCCTCCTCCTCTTCCTCCTCCTCTCCGGCCACGATATTCACCAAAAGGGAAGGGGGAGCTGCTGGCAGGTGGAAGGGATGGGGGAATGCAGCCCCGGCAGGAATCCCGCAGAGGGGAGGGCTCGGCGAAATAATAACAATAATAACGATAATGACAGCAATGATAACAAAACCACGCCGGGAGCGAAAGGGGGGGAGCGGAGAGGACGCGGCGCTGTGCCGCACTGAGCCGCCTCCCGCACTGCTCGGCACAGCCCGATCGCGGCCCCCGCGCTCCCCATCCCGGGATGGGACGGACGGAACAAGGCCCGGACAGACCGACAGCCAGAGGGACAGCCGGAGGGACGGACGGACGGAGGACTGCGGGCGGGGGCAGCGCGGTGGTCTGGCAACTCTCCCCGCAGCGCTCCCCCTCCACCCCGCCCCGCTCTTCCCAAGTGCTTTTTGCGCTTTGATGTGTTGCTTTCTCCTCGCGTCGCCCCGTGATCCCCCCCCTCGCCCCGCTATCCCCACCCGAGATGCGGCCCCGTGTCCCCCTGCGCTGCCCTCCCCTTCCTCCGATCCCCCCCCTCCTTCCCTCCGCTGCCCTCTCCTCCGCTCCTCTCCCCGCTCTCTCCTCCGCCTCCCGCTCCCTCAGTCTCTCTCCTGCCTCCCCCCCACCTCTCCCCTTTCTTTTTCCCCCCTTTTCTTATCTCCCCCCCCTCCATCCCCATTTCTCACTTCGCCAGGGCAGAGCGCGGTGACGCCGCCGCTGCCGCCACCACGGAGAGGACGCAGGACCCTCCCTTGGGCCCCCCGTGCCCTTTCGACGGGGCGGCCTGGGCCCCCCGACCCCCGCCGGGCCCCCAGCAGGGCTGCTTCGCATGCATCGCCAAGCCCCCGGCCCTCCGGCACTCCTCGCCCGTCCTCTCGCCCTCCTCTGCCGCTCAGCTGATGGAGAGCAAGGGCTGCAAAGGGGACAGCCTGCGGCCGGCGGGCCCGTGCAAGCACTCGGTGGAGAAGAAGACCATGACCAACCCCACCACCGTCATCGAGATCTACCCCGACACCAGCGAAGTGAATGACTACTATCTCTGGTCCATCTTCAACTTCGTATACCTCAACTTCTGCTGCCTCGGCTTCATCGCTTTGGCCTATTCTCTGAAAGTGAGTGCTGAGCGCCAGGGGGAGCGCGATGGGGCTGGGGGTAACACATCCGTGCCATCGAAGCAGGAGGTTGCATCGCCGGCTGTGGGGATGGGGATGGAGACAGGGAGGTGGTGACGTGGTTTGAAGCTGAAGGTGTTGTTTGGTGGAGAAAGGGCAATTGGACCAAATGCGCCTTCCCAATGGCACATACCACATGGGCATCCTGCACTCTGGCACTCGATCACTTCTTTGGGGCAGGCAGGGACCTGGTAGGATGAGATGCAGCAGCACTGCACTGTGGGGCAGGAGCCGTAGGTGCTGTCAGGAAGCACTGTTGGTCAAGTCGTAGTAGGAGAGGTTGCCAGCACAGGGTAATGCTGCCTCTTTGCTTCTTGTCTTATCTCCTACTAAAATCCCCAAAAGATGAAAGCTGTGAGGGGAGCAGCCTGGCTGGGATGTGAGATTCAGCACCAGAGCACCCAGGAGCATCTCAGGAGCTGCCACAGGAAAGGGCCCTGGGCTGCCCTTCCCTTCCTAGAGATGATCCAAACACACCCACAGAGAGCCCACGGCTGTGGGGCAGCCCTGTGTGGGTCATGCTCTGGGGACAGGCAGCCGGCTGACGTGCATTGGCAGCAGCATTTAGCGGGAGGCCAGCATGCAGCCCAGCTTCGTCATAGAAACAGATCAATGAACACCAGGCAGCACTGGGCAGGGAGTGCTGGGCAGCCCTGGGCTCAGCCTGCACCAGTCCCCCGCCTCAGTTTCTCTTCTCTGAGGTTGGGGTTGTCCCTGTGCAGGAAGAATAGAGAGTTAAGGTTTTTCATCTTCAGTGCACCACATAGCTACACCAGGTCTCCTTGTGGTCCCTGTGCTGCAGGCAGCAGTGGGGTCGGGACCTGCCTGAGCCATCCTGTGAACCAGGGGGTAGGAGAGATTCCCTGGAGGTCTGTGATAGCCGTGGCTCCTTGTCTGAGGGGAAAACACAGCCCTTGGAAACAAATTAGCATGGGGCAGATAGGCTGGTGGGTGCTGCCCAAGACTGGGCTGGGTGCTGAGACAGAAAGAGGGACAGAACAGGGTCACTATAACAATGGCAGCATTAGGTCTAGGCTGAGAGGAGCATTGGGACACTTTGTGCCCTGAGCCCACAGGTGTCTCTGCAGGCACCCCAGCATATGGTAGCACTTCCAGCAGCTTCAGCATGCTCTGACAGTGGGTGCACAACTCAGTACTGAGCTGGTGTGGGGCCTCTGCGTGCCTTTGCTGCTACCTGGGACCTGCCTGTGGTCCTTGAAAAAGATGCCAAAGCAGCTCACCAAGGTATTTAAGCTCTTACACAAAGAGATGTATGAAGTCGGGTAGAACAAATGCAATGCTATCCCAGCCAGGCTCTCCATGTGACCCATAAGGAGCTCTGGGTGATACCATGCTGCACACCTCTCTGTTTCCCCTATAGTGGGACAGGTGCTTGGCAGCCGTGGCTCTCAGATTATATCCCTCAGGGCTGTTTCTGCACCTCAAGGTCAGTGCGGTGGAGAAGGAGTGTTGTGCCAACTCAGAGCTGTGTGCACTGGACTGGGGCAGAGGAGATGAATGGCAGCACCAAGGGAGATGAAGCCCTTTGGTCAGCTCCCTGCAGGCTTAGGGCCACTCCAGCACTCTGGGTTCCTTCCCTTTGATCAGAAGGCACTGCTGCAGCTCTCCTGCATTGTGGCTGCCCCTCTTCCTAACTCCCAGCAGCATTGGAGCACGGTGTCAGGAGCTCCTGCTCTGGAGCTCTATCTCTAGAGAGCACCAGGGGAAACCAACAGCTCTCTGGGCACCAATTAGGCAACGAGGCAGGAGCTGGGATAAGCTCCACTGCAGGAGCTGTGCTTGGACTGCACTGACATCAAGGCAGCAAGGCTCTCCAGTGGCATTTGGAACCCATCCGGCAACCCGCGTGGCTGCTCTTAGAGCTTTGCTGCCAGCAAGGCGTGAGGCACACGGTGATACGATGGCTGGATTTGCTCCCAGCTGATCTGCGGAGCAAATAAACCACAGGATTCGCTCCAGAGCAAAAAGCTCCTTACGAGCAGGGAAGCAGAGCGCTGTGCGGGAAATGGGTTTACAGCCAAACCAGCCTCTTCCCAAAGCGTGCCTCCACCAGCTGCAGGCTGAATACCGAGAGCAGGCTGCCTTCAGCATGGCCTCATTAGAGTCGTTATCAGCAAACCATTTGTCTCCTTGGGAAAGCTGACACAGCACTGGTACCCACCCGCAAGCGTCTGCTCCTGAGTGAGAGCTGTGCCTGAAAGCTGAGATGGGAAGTGGGAAAGGAATGGGAAGGGTGAGGATGGAACGAGGAGACAGCATGTAGCATTGGTGGAAGAGGAATGGAGGGAGGTGAATGTGTGATGGGGCTGAAGGAGGGGAAGGGAGTTGCCTTGAATGGGGTGGATCTCCAGCACAGCCCTCGAAGTGCTTTGGGGAAACTCCCCAGTCAGCAGATGTGGGATAACCACCCTCACCTTTCAGCTATCTCCATGGGAAGAAAGGCCAGGATCCCAGGATAACTTCAGGCAAGGTGGGGAGGATCAAAGTGAAGATGATAAGAAAAGTGTCTGGGACTGAGACAGCACCTGATCCGGGGTCAGGGTGTTTATATGGACCTGGGGACCTGTCCTCACTTTGGGAAGGAAGGAGACAGCTTCCAGGCTCAGACCGCAAGCAGACTGGAGCAGGAAACACCTTTTCATTATGCTTGTGTGCCGCAGGGACTCTGTCATTCACCTGGAACTCACAGGCAACGTAAATGATAGTGGCCAATATGGGATATTTGCATAAGGATGACAGCTGAAGTCATAAGGTGTGTGGGAAAATAATAAGGGAGGAGAGGAAAGGACTACGCCGAAGGGCTTGGTGAGAATGAGAGATGCATGCAACCAAGGAGGCTGGGGGCAAAGCTAAGGGCAAGAGAAAAGATGTGGGCTGCAGGTGATAGAGAACATGGGGAGAGCACCACTTCCTGTAGGGTCTGCAGGAGCAGGTGGATGGGAAAAGAAGAAACCAGGGGCCCACCAGGAGGGGGAAGGAGCCTAAAGCAAGGTTAAATCAGGGGCATTGCCATGAAGGGAAGGGAAAGGGAGATGGAGGGGCCAGGGAGAAGGTAAGATGCTGAGAGATGGTGTGTAGCATGGGAAAGAATGAAAGGTGGGAGCACTAGGAGCAAGCTAGGAGAGAGTTCCAGGGAAGGGAGGAGCAGAAGGTGAGGAGGCGGGGAGATCTCAGGGCAGGAATACCAGGTCCCACAAGGGCACAGCAAGCAGAAGAGTGCAGAGCCCAGAGCACCAGCCCCACTGGTCTGCATGGGTCAGGATCCTCACCATGAAGTCACCATTCCTGGAGGTGTTCAAGAGCTGTGTGGATGTAGCACTGAGGGATGTGGCTCAGTGGGCATGGTGGGGATGGGCTGAGGGTTGGACTTGGTGGTCTTTTCCAACCTGAATGATTCTGTGACTGTATGAAGAGGAGGATGCCTTGGGGCTGCCCTTCACTTCAAGGTGCCCACTCCAGCAAACTGGAGCTTCGCATCTCTCCAGGCTTTTGGGAGGATGCAAAACCCACAGAACAATTCCTGAGGTGACCCATCCTGGGCACAGAGCTGCCACAAAGGGCAGCAGGATTGCCACCTTCCCTGAGGTCACATCCCATCCAGGCAGGCTACTAAGTCAAGCATAGTGTGTGATGGCCACAGCATGGTATTGAACTGGGACTCCCCTGGCATCCACTCAGTGCCAAGACATAGAGAAAAGGCTTCTGCCAATGCCTGACTGCTGTACAGGTCCTTGTGCACTCGGCTGGCCCCGCTGCTGCTGGCTGTGCTCAGAGCCCTGCAGGAAGGGCAGCACATTGGTGTGAAGCTGCATGGCCCAGAAGGACAGAGGGGTCCAGCAGCCTGTCGCTGTGCTGGGCAAGTGGCATCAAGCTTTCAGGAGAGCACTGCAGGAGGAAGAGAGAAAAAAAAAGTGGCTGAGACGTGGGCTGAATGCGGCACAGGATGTTTGCAGAAAGCTCCTAGTCGATAAGAGGTTTTTTATGTTTCTAGGAGGACTCTGAGGCTGCTGCAGGATTTCACAGCCTGCCACCGACACCTAGCGTTCAGCCAGCAGCACCTTGCTCGTGATAGCAAGCACGGGGGGTGAGCGGGAGCGCAGCTCCAGAGCCCTCTGGCACTGAGCGAGCAGCACCGCACACGCTGCAACCATCCCGAGGGTGCTGCCAACACGATGTGGGAAATTGGGCAAAATTCTCTGGTGCCACGTTCTCTGTGCTCCGGGTGCTGAGTGCCATATGCGAGAGGTCTGGCGACGGGGATGTGGCCGTGCTGGAAAGGAATGGAGCGCATTCCAGGGGTGAGCATCGCCATCCCTGCCTTGTGATGCCACCTGTTGTCTGGCGATGCCATCCAGGGCTTGGCGAGGCCGTCTATCATCTAGCGATGCCATCCGCTGCCTGGCAGTGCCACCTGCTGCCTGCTCATGTCATCGCTACTCCTGGCAGCCTGGAGGAGGTGGGGACGAGCAGGTGACATGGACGCAGCAAATCCATGGTTGTCCTAGCCTGTAGGATAACAAGGACAGCACCCGTGCTGTAAGGTTCATAGAATGGTTTGAGTTGGAAGGGACCCTTAAAAGCCATCTGGTCCAACTCCCCTGCAGTGAACGGGGAAACCTACAACTCAGTCAGGAGCTCAGAGCCCTGTCCAGCCTGACCTTGAATGATTCTAAGGATGGGGCATTGCACCTCTTGGGCAACCTATTCCAAGCTGGGAAGTGCCCTATGGTACCTTGCTCCAGCTGGTGCAAACCCCAGAGCTGCCAGGATGTCATGGCATGACGGGAGAGTCCATCAGCACCCAGATCTCTCCGGGGATGCATTATTACTTTTATTACATCATTTTATTACATAGTATCGCAGCACATCTCCCAGTTAATTTTGTTTTTCTGCCTCAGGTCCGGGATAAGAAACTCCTCAATGACTTAAATGGTGCAGTGGAAGATGCCAAGACAGCCCGGCTTTTTAACATCACCAGCTCAGCCCTTGCCACCTTCTGTATCATCCTCATCTTCATCTTCCTGCGGTACCCCCTCACTGATTACTAGCAGGAGGCCAACAGCAGCGCTGCCGCCAAGATGCCTCTATGCCAGAAGTGTCTGCAGTTGTTTCCTGTAGCAAGGACACGAGAGTAAAACAACCCCATCGTGATGGCAAAAAAAAGTGAAAAATAAAAAATAAAAATAAAAAAAAAGAATAATAAGAATAATTTAAAAAAAAAATCAAAAAAGTAAATACAAAAATAAAAAATAAATGAGTTTATCAGCCCGGGCAAGCGTACTCTTCCTGCTCGTAAACAGTATGTGGACTGCTGTAGGAAAGGGTTTCACTTTTGCAATTGTGTAGGAAGGAAAAGACACCAAGAAGATCTTACTTCATGGCAAACGGAGCTGTGTAATGTGAGTGTGCAAAGCTGAGAGCTAAATGTGTGGCCAGATGCATGGCCATAGAGGCCTTTGGGCTACAAGACAGGGCTGGGAGGAAGGCGGCATGCCCAAGGTCAATGGAATGGCCAAGGCTCAGAGCATATCAGATGCTTTCAAACTGCCCACTGCCCCACAGCGTTCTGTTGTTTTCCTTCCGTGATGCAGTTCTACTGAATTTAATTCATGTGTTGAGATAACCATCCCGGAGGGCTGAGTGTTAGGCTGTTGGTGTCAGAGAGCCCCAATGCCTCCAGGTCAACCCCAGCGCATTAAGGGGCAAATTTCTCCTTGGGATCACCCAGCAGTGTTGAGGACAAAGGCATCTCCGGAGAACTCCATGTGCTCTGTGAACCAAGTGCTACTGTATTTCTGTAACACGGTTAATAAAGATACCTCTGATATCTGCTGCTGCTGGGTCAATTATCGTAGCATCATCGAATCATTAAAGGATGGAAAAGACCTCTAAGATCACCAAGGTCCACTCACAACCCATCCCCACCATGCCCACTGGCCATGTCCCTCAGTGCCACATCTCCACTGTTCTTGAACACCCCTGTTGCTCTGGTTGGTCTCCCCTCTTTTTGCACAAAGACAGAAAGGATGGACGACGCTGCATGCTAGGGAAGGGACAGGATGAATCATCCACATTCGATGTGCCGCTTAAAAAAACACATCGTATTTCTTGAGTTTTTAAGATGAGAGAGCTGAGGGGAAGCTACATATCCCTGAGCCTTTGGGATATGCCAGTCTCCGGGGATGGCTGAAGAGATAGGGCAAAGAAGCAGAGAATCGCAGCTCACTGGCAAGAGACAATGCCTGCGTCCCCAGCGGCTGCTTAAGGGAGTGTCAGGCAGGGATGAGGGATGCAGGAGGACGTGTGCCAGGTTGGAGAGCCAGGACTGCTCTGACCCCTGCAATGCTCAATCGGCGTCGGGCAGAGCCAAGGCAGCCGGGAGGCAGGCTCCCCCCACCTGTGGTACAAGAATGAAGAGCTGTAGACTGAACCTTTGGCTCTCCAGGCTGCACGAAACGTCAGCTCTGTGCCATCAGCCCCAGGTCATAGCATGAACAAATGGTCAGACCTGGGATAAAATACAGCTCCCTGACCTCTTTTCTAATTGCATATGCTGCAGCTGTCTCATCTTCAGGTGTAAAATGAGCTCCTCAGCACATGGCAATGCCTGCTCTGTTTCTCTTCCCTTCACTGAGACTTTTCCAGCCTTGTCGCACCAGGAGGAGGCATACACTCCAGAGGAGGAATGTGGGACGAGGTGATGAAGAATGTCAGCAGCAGGACAGTGCCCTCAGGGACACCAGTGCTGCCCGGAGCTCCCCTGCACTTCATCTATGGGCAAAGTGATGGGCCTTTGTCTTGACCTCTTAAAGTCCAACAAGGAGAAGGGCAGAGTCCTTGAGCTTTGCCCTGGTGATCACCTCACAGGTGGCTTTCTGTGTGGAGAGCCCCAGCTTGGCATGCAGGAGCAAGGTTGCTCAGATAAAGGCAGAGCTGAAACAAAGCTGACTGCAACCCAGAGCCATCCCTCCTGCCTCTAACAAGTGTGACAAATGAGTGCCACCTTCTCTTCCTCCATGGGCTGCCCCAGTCAAGGCAGGGCGGTTGCTGCTGTAATGAACCAGGGGAATATTGCACTGACGCTGCAGCATTTTTCATGCATCACCTGCCAGGCTGGGCTATTATTAGCACCACTGTGCTTATTATTTGCTGCCAAGAACACCCACGTTTGGTGAGGCATCTCCTTGTAAACGCTGCAGCAGGGCCGAGGTGCACCAAAACCTGCAGAGGGATTGATCACCCCTTCTTTGTTTCAGCTCAGAGGGAACACGGGAATGAAAAGCAGCAGCCAAATATCACTGTGATTTCTTTTTTCAGTGGTGTGGGAACATTCTGGAGAGGGAGAGCTTGCCAAGGCTGCCATCAGCACGGCAGAAGGAAAGATTTGGTGCTGCTGCTCTGCCTTTTCACTTCTGCCACTCGCAGCTCTGCTGGGCTCACTCCAGCTCACACCTTTTCTTGGCTGTGAAGATGCAGCCTCTGTTGCATTCAGCAGCAAAAGCAACAACTGAAGAGAGGGGTGGGAGAGAGGAACCGTCAGATGCCTGAGAAGCCTTTTGAATTCAGGAAGGAAGGATGGTTACATCGTCACGTGATGATTTCACTGCACTCCCCAGCAGCACATCAGGAGACCAAGAGGTGGCTCTGGGCAGTCTCCTGAAGTCTCTCTATGGGACCTCACAGGGAGAAGGGTGCCCTCGTGTGTAAGCATATGCCACACACTTACGCAAGCCCGAGGCTCAGCGCTGCCACCTCCGCATAGAGGCTGCCAAGCCAGTTTGCAGGCAAATCCCAGCTGGGTTGAACTGGTTTGGATTTCCTCCCAGCAGCAACCGTGACCCCGTGGCTCTTCTACGTCAATGAGTTGACTGCAAGAAATAGGGCAGAAGGGAGAGCAGAGCTGGCACCCAGTTTGGGTAATGACGTTCAGCCCGGCTCCAGCATTCTCAGCTTCCCACAGGGTGAGCGAGCAGCCCCTATTTTGCCCGAGTCATTGCTGGAGCCCCGACACCCAAAATCCCTGTGTGTTCCCTCCAGTGCTGCTCCACTGGGCTTTATGAGCTGGAGCTGCCCCTTTGCTCAGTGCCATCAGGTCTCTGTTCAGGGTTAGGGTGCAGCTGGAGTCCTGCAGATGCAGGGGAGCAGCGGGGTGCTGGTGGGTCTTCCTGCTGCTCCAGGCAGGATGGATGCTGCACAGTGGGCCCCACAGTGCCCAGCTCACCATGCAGGAAGGGTGGGAGGCACAGATGGCAGCAGATGCTCTCATCACTGAAACCGATTTCTGCAGCATAGAAAACAAAACAAGAAAACCCTAGCAACTGATGAGCAGCTGAACAAAACTCTGCACGGGGTAGGAAGAAAGAGTCCAGTGCTGAGAGCCCTCAGCCCCGTGCAGAGCTGTCCTCACAGAGCCTCCAGCATCCTGCAGCATGATCGCTCCGTGCCCAGTACAAAGGTCCTGCTCCTCCCATCCCCTGACTTTGACTCATGCTCCGTGCAGAGGGATTTTATTCAGCATGCGTTTTGCTGCTTTTTCCCCTTTATTCCTCAGGCAGAGCTGCAGAGCTATGGCTGCAGCACACAGCCGATAAATGGCACTGTGCAAATCTCCAGCCTCACACTCCCCACAGCGCTGTCTGCCTCCAGCAGCAGAGCACAGGTTGATGCTGAAAGCAGTTCTTTGGGTGTTTAGAACAACAGTGGGTCGGGGGAAAAGCCTCTTGTTGGACTCATTGCTGTGGCAGAAATCTGCTTAGTTTGAGTTTTGTGCTTGGCTTGAGATGGCAATTACGGGTCTTGGAAAACGTTTGAGCAAAAATTACGATGTGTGCAAGCGTACTTTGCATTCAAAACACATTGCTAGGATGCAACCAATCTTCAGGTGTGCTGGAATATGAGAAAAAGACGGGGAAAAAAGAAAAAAAAAACAACCATCCAAACCAGAATGAGGCAAATGGGGCAAATTGTCCCTCAAGAGATTTTTATCCAAAGCAGAGCCCCTCCCGCCAGCAAGGAGCAAGCGGCCACAGCATCGCTGCTCGGCACACAGTGGGGGGGATCCGGTCCCGGCAATGACAACGGCCGCACATCTGGTGCCCGGCAGCGCGGCGCTGCTTTGTTCTGCCACCGCGGCACCATCCCGGCCTTCCCCCATCGCCTCCCCCGCTAACATTGGGTGCTGCCGGGCCCCTGGGGCCGTACGGGACACCGAGCCTTTCTGTCCACCTCCCCTCCTCTCCTCCCATTTGCCGCCTTGGAGATGCTTTGCGGGTCGGATCTGACCCCGGGCCGGGACGGCGGTGTGCCAGAACCGGGTTTGGAGAGAAGCTGCAGAAACGCCTTCCCTTCTAGCACGGCGGAGCGACCCCGGTGTGCAGGGGTTTCCGCACCCATCCGCTTCGCACTGATTCTTGCAGCAGGAGAACCGAGGCTCAGGGCTAACAAACCAGCCTCTGTGATCCCGCGCACCCGGAGAGAAGAGAGCTAATTCCGAACACTCGG
This sequence comes from Tympanuchus pallidicinctus, assembly GCF_026119805.1. Lineage (NCBI taxonomy): Eukaryota > Metazoa > Chordata > Aves > Galliformes > Phasianidae > Tympanuchus > Tympanuchus pallidicinctus. Next base: position 13,497,928 of record NW_026294747.1, read on the forward strand.
CATCCGCACGGGAGGCGGAGAGGTCGACTCCCTCGATTTCATAAGCGCCAACAAAAGCCTAAAGCTCCTAAGCCCTAATCGGCCGCTAAAGCCGGAGCCGCCGCAAGGACAGAACCGCGCAGCGGGGCGCGCCAGGTGGGCCAGGTGGGTCACGTGACTCGCCGAGCCCCGCGGGCAGCAGCGCCCTCTGCCAGAGCCGCGGCTCCGCGCCGCTCCGCGCCCGCGGGGTGACGTCACCCTGCTCTGCGCCTCCCGCGCTGATTGGCTGCGGGTGACGTCAACGCTGTCTTTTTTTTTTTTTTTTTTTTTTTTTTTTTTTTTTTTTAAATCCCTCTCCCCCCCCCCCCCCCTCCTTCTTCTCCTTCCCCCCCCTTCCTCTTCCCCCCCCCCCCCCCCCCCCCGAGGTATGACCTCATCGCCGGCGCATTCCCGGCTCGCGGAGCAGCGCGGAGCAGCGCGGAGCTCGGCCGCTGCGCGGCATGCGGGCCCTGCGGAGAGGCGCGGCCGTCCGCGCCCGCCGCACCGGGTCAGTGTGAGCCGAGCCGGAACGGGCCGGGAGGGGATTGCCTTGCAGGGAGAGGGGCGCGGTGCGGCCGCGTGTGCGGAATGGAGCCGCGGAAGGGCTGGGGGAGGCTCTGTCCTGTTGGAAATACCCGCACCTTGCTTTATTATCCGTAGGGCTTTGGGGTTTAAAGTGCGGGTGGGATCGTTTCGAAGCAAGCGTTAATAAAAAACACTTGCGGGAGGGAGGGTGGGCGCAGGTGGGAGCGGAGCATCCCCGGCCGCGGTGCGGGGCGGTACCTCGGGGTTGCGCGGTGCGGGGCCAAGGGGGGTACGGGAGCCGTGGTGACAGCGCTGTGGTTTTCCGATGCAATCGTTGCGCACCCGGCTGCGAGAGGAGCAGCGCTGGGCTGCGCGGTCCGTACGGCGCTGCGCTGCCGCGGGCTCCGGAGGCGCTGCGGGCGGTGAGCGCGTTGTGCGCCCCGCTCAGTTTGTCCCCTCCGTCCTCCCCTGTACGCGCCGACCGGCCGTCGTCTCCCCCGTTCTCGGACGAGCCTCTGCGTGCGGAACGCCGGTCGGTTTCCCCGAGCTCGGCGATCATTTCCCTTATTGATAAATAAGTTCCTTCTCCTTCCTGCTCTGCCCCCCCACCCCGCACACGCACACCCCTTTCTCCTCCCCCAAAATTAAATTCCTGAGCAACAGCAAAAGCTGATGTCAGTGCCTCTGCTCACATCGGGAAGCTCCGCGCAGGTCGGTGAGGTGCGGGTTGTTACGGGGAGGACGCGCCGCGGTGCGGGTTCCTTGCGGACGTTTGGGTTTTCTAGGCACCTTATTGCGGTGCCACCCGTGGTTCCTAGGCGGGGAGCCCAGCCCTGCCCCGGGCACGAGTGACCAGCCGTGATTTGGAGCATAAAGGCACGGACTCCTTCTAGCAGCCATTGGCAACCTCAGGGAGATGCTGAGCGCTTTGCCCGCAGCCCGGGGCGGCGGTAACCTTGTGGGCAGCTCCAGGAGACCTGCGCTATGCTCACCGCATTGTCTGCACCCGAGCTGTGCTGCGCAGGACTCGGGCACGGTTGCAGCTTTGTGTTGGAAGGTCCGGGTGTGCGATGCTCGTGGGTTTGGGCTCGGCGGCGCTGCGCAGGGCTCTGCAGAAGAGGTTGGTTGGGTTCGGGGCCGCTTCCCGGATTGCCTTTGTGTTTGCTTGTGATGATTCCCAAAGCAAAATGAGCTCTGTGCCAAGAAAACTCTCATACCTATAGCTGGCTGCATTTAGGGCTTCTTGCTAAGATACCTCCAAGGTCTCTGCGGATGTATTCTTGCCAGTTCTGATGCGTGCAGCCGTGCTTTGCCCCAACAGGCTTTGAACCCCCATGGGTTGTTGCCCTTTCCTTAATGCAGATAAGTGGCTGGGGGGACCTGGTACTAGCATTGCAAGGTGGCCGAGCCCTGTAGGAGTGCTGACTGCATGGAGATATGGCAGACACCATGTTTGTGTGCTGGGTGGTTTTGCTGAGGCTGGGCACCTTGCCAAGGAAGCCACCGAGGTGCTGTGTTTGGAGAGCTTGCTGCCTAAAATCCAAGACAGTACAATTATTATTGTCAGAACCCCCCCAGAGCACTGGGTACAGCTCCTCAGAGCATGCATCCTGCAGTGGTTTGGCCCTGCAAACACCTCCCAAAGAACCATCCTGAAGGAGGCTGCGGCTCAGTGGGGTTCTGAAAATGGCTTCTTGCAGCACCTACTTTATCCCTACCCCTTTCCCTGCTCTGGCTGCATTAATCTACATAATCAAAATGAGATATGTTAAAGGTGCCTTCCCCTTCTGTGTGGCTCTGCTGCCCTTAGGTGCGCCTGCTCATGGGATCAGAGGTTGGTCCTTGCTATGCAGTGTGATTGGAGCTGCGATCTGCAGCCTTGGCTGCACTCAGGTGCAGAGCGCATTCACGGTATCTGGGATGGGAGCAGGAAAAGGAGGTGTTCCATATTTGGCAGCCTTGATTTATGATCTGAGTTTGTAGGACACTGCCGTCATCCTGAAACAACCCAGCAAAGCAAATCTGCTGGGGAGCGTGGTGATAAAGAAAGCAGCGTGCAGGTGCTGGCTCCTGGGAGGACAGCAGGAAAGCTGAGCTGGGACATGTAGGTGGTTCTGCCCTCCGCTCTGCGTTCTGTGGCAGAGTTTAGGAGAACTGTCCGCAGAACCCTCAGAGCTGAGGGGTTCCTGCTCTCACCCCACTCTTCTCCACACTGCTCTGCAGAGGTGCTCCGCAGCCCTGTGATGCCGTCATCCCACGGGGAACACTTGAGAGTGCTCCTCTGCATCTCGATGCCCTCTGGGTTTTAAAACCTGTTTTTCAAGCTTTCAATTTCTCCTCTGCAGGTACACCTGTCCTGCCTAGCGCAGGGTGGGAAAGGAGGCACCTGATGAGATTACATACAGGTGTGGGGAAGGGAGGCGAGTGGCCTGGGATCACTCATCAGATAAGGAGCTAAATGAGTGCTTGCAATTTTCTCAAGCTTGCTTGCAGAAACCTGCGCATGCGTCACAAGCAAGGTTAGAGCACAGCGAGGGAGTGGAAAGGCTGCAAAAATGGTGTCACAGGCTGTCCTTAAAGTCAGGCAGAGCTCATGGTGTGATGGTAGCATGTGTGTTGTGCCTGGCTGTGAGCTGCTGGCTTTGCCTTCCCTTCTGATGGCGGTGGGACGGAATGTAGCATGCGGCTGTGTCACGTCCCTTGGGAATGATGCTCAGTGCCCTGCTGAGGGAGATGTGGCACTTAGGGATGTGGCTCAGTGGGCATGGTGGTGATGGCTCAGTGGCTGGATTTGATGATCTCAGATTTTTTTTTTTTAATAACCTTAATGATTTTATGGTTCTATGAATTGAGCTCTGGTCACACGTGAGCACCTCGGTGACTCCATCTCCTCTTTATCAATGAAGTCATGGAAAAGCAAACGAGCTCTTATCTCTTCCAAGAACCGATCGTAGGCTTCCTACCCCAACCCTTGGGTCAGTGCCATCAGTGAGGCTCCTTTTGTTCTCAAGCCTTTCTGTTTTGAGCAGAAAGAGGAGAAGCCCCTATTGTAGGGTAAAGCAGAGCTTTACTGGGGCCCTGCTCCATAGGAGTGCTATTTGATTCATCCTCTGAGAGCCTTTGAGACCCTACTAGACCAGGGAGCCTGGACAGGTGTGCAGCAGGTGGTCCTTTGCTTTGCGTACAGCTTCTGTGTGTTATAGTGCTGCTCAGGACGTCTAGTTTTCAAAAGTGAAGTGTGGTGTCTGATGCTCCTGAAAGTAGGTGCAATTGGGATTGGAGGAGATTCCAGTCTGCACTGTACAAAGGTGAAATAAGCAATGCGCTTTGATCTGGGGTTAGAGACCTTTCCTTGATTCCATCTTTTCTTCCCATTCTTCTTATGCCTATTTCCTTGTTTGTTGTGCATGGAAAGTCCAACCCGAAGTGTGTGCATGACTTGTCTGCCTTTGTTGTACCTTATTTATTTTCAGTCAAACCTTCAGGTTTCTTGGGGCAGAGACCTTGTGTTCAGGCTTTTCTTTCGAGGGTCTTGGGATGCACTCTTGCAGTTGACAGAGGGGTGAATTCTGGGAAGCCCCATTTCTGAGCCTGCTGACAACTGGGAATGGGTCTTTTGGTGACCAGGACAAGGCAACCTGATCTGTTGTTGGAGCTGGCCCTGTGTTGGGGGAGTGGTTGGCCAGGTGAGTTGTTGAGGTCCCTTCCTTCCAACCCATATTAATTACACTGTGACTCTTCCATACCTGCCTGCCATTATGATTTTCCCTGGCTGTTGTAAAAATGGAGTGGGCTTTGGTGCTGACAGCTCCTGCTGCTGTCCCTGGAGGAGTGCTGGGAAGATGATCCTGTGGGACAAGATGTGATGCTTGGAATTGTTCTGTGGGGTGTCAGGGGGACAAACTGCCTCTGCACACTGGATAGAGCTGACTGCTGGGAGGGGGTGGGAGGGGGGAGGGGGGGAAATCTCAAATCTCTGACTGGGCAAAACCTCCCTAGACACATCCTCATGTAAAGCAATTGCTTTTTACCATTAAAAATAGATCGGTGAATTCTCTGCTTGCCTGCTGAATGCTGATGCCTGTAATTCTTTGTCATCCTCGCAATCTCCTCTGCTTTGAGCTTGGCTGCCTCTTTGTCTGGCACCTGAGCAGGGTTCATTCAGCAGTAACAGATCCAGAGATAAGTGTGAGCTCTCGTGTAGTCTCCCAGGGCTGGAAGAAAGGTGAGGAGACCTGATCTGATGCCATTTAGCTGCTTGGCCTGCAACCCTAAAGGAGCATGGCTTGGTGCATTTGTGGATGCTTAATGGTCAATACCAGTGATGAGTTAGACCTTTTGATATGGAAGCTGGCTAGAGGGTGTGGAAGCTCTGTGTATGTCATGATATATCACTCACATTTGGAACCGGCTGCCCAGGGAGGCGGTGGAGTCACCATACTTGGAAGTGTTCAAGAACGGGATAGATGTGGCACTGAGGGACAGATCAATGGGCATGGTGGGGATGGGCTGGTGGTTGGACTAGATGATCTTAGTTGTCTTTTCCAGCCTGAGTGAGTCTATGATTCAGTGTATGGATAGAGGAAGAGCTGCCAAATGCTTTGATCCTCCCCCCCTCAAGTCACCTCAAGACTGACCTGATGAAACCACCTGGCAATGAATCATATTAGGGAGGAGAGAAGGAGAGAGTAGGGTAAATATGCTAGTGTGGGCTTTGCCTGTCTTATGTGCTTTTCCTAGATAAAGAAAATCCTTTGAAACTCATTGTTGGTGCTTTCTTATTGTGGCTGAGAAAAGAGGTAGAGCCCTGGCTGACATTCATCCCAAGTCTGTGTGCAATTTAGCTATTGTGTGCATGAAGGAAGGTTAACAAGCCTTGAACCAGGTTCAAAAAGCCTTGAAAAGTGCAAGAAACAACCTTGACGAATATGCCTTTCCATGGAAAATCAGCTCCCTTTCATTTGAGTTGAATTCTGGGTCTCCTAAGAAGAGCCTGAGTTTTGATGAGCTTAGGGTGGCATCGCTGGGCATTAGCCTACACAGGCTGGAAAACTGTGATAGAACATACATCTGTACCTCAGCTTACACTGGTTGAGATCAGAAACTGTGTAAAAGATGCCAGAAGAAAGAAAATCCTGTTATTGTTCTTCAGTGAGTCTGGAAGCCCTGGTGGCCGTTTCTGTACAGGGACATGTGGCACAGGGCAGATGCCAGCAGGTTTGCTGAGTGCTTGCTTCACCTTCTATGCTTCCACCTTTTACCTCACCAATAGCTGTCTCAGATTTATTTCATCCTGTCACTGTCCTTATGAAGTGAAATGGGGATGCTTTTATCTACCTCAGAGTACCACAGCTCAGCCCAGTGCTTTCTTTTCCTTAGCATGTAGGTATCATGGGAAAATAGTCTGCAGGTCCTGGACACCCTTTCTTCAGGAGACAAAAATTGCACCCAGCAGGTATTTATGGTATTTGGTTTCTTAGGACAAGAGATCAGGACCAGCCCTGTGAAGTATCTAACTGCATACCTTTCTGGTCTGCCTCTGCCTGGGCTTACAGCAAAAAGGCAGATGAAATGTTGGAGATCCCAAGATGAGCCCATGGGATGGAAATGAAATAGCTTTGGTATTAGAAAGCAGCATGCATGGGAGCTCCATCTGCAGCATGGGCAAAGGCAGAGATTAAATGGCTGACTGGTCATGGATAACCTTTGGTCTTGTGTTTTGTAGGCTTTAAAGGAAAGCCTGTGTTCATACTACAGGAGAAAGCCATATAAGTCATCTTAAAAGTACAAGTCTAAGAAGAGGAGATAGTGGCATTGTCATCTAGACTACAGCAGTATAGCCTGCTATTTTTCCCTGTTGGCTTTCCCTGCCTTGCAGTACTCCAGAAATAATTTTGGAAGGAACCAGATCACGACCATTATACACTGATGTGGGCAGGCTGGGAGGTGATTGCATTTGCAGCTACAACCCACCAAGCATTGCTGGCACAAGCCATGTTCTGGACCACTCATGGTGGGCACAGCTGGAATGCAAGCTCCTTCTTCTCAGCATCATCCTCCAGCGATGATGCCTCCCTCCACCATCCTCTGGTGATGGAGGCTGCCTCTTCCCAAAGCCCTGTCTGCATTGAGGGTTGGGAGGGGGCTCTTGTCTTGGAAAGAAGGCACTTACCACTTGTGGGAAGTGGTGAATGGGGAAGTGAGGTGAGCGTCAATGGGGCTGTGTGAGGCTTCTCTGTCTTGGGAAAGCCTCTGTGAGTCCCGGAGGGTGAGAACAGAGCGGTGGTTGCAGAGGGACAGCACAGTGATGCTGCCTCATCTTCACCTCTAGGGAAACACAAAATGTCTCTTCTCATCCTTCAGCTTCATCAGGGAAAGGCAGAAGTGTAGCCTTTATAGCTTAGTAGTGAGTATGGTTAGTAATGGGTTTTAACCTCATTTTAAGGAGGGGTAGACAGAAATGTGTATTTTTCTTTCCATCTAAGCAGAGAAATCCTTTGTGCTCTATTTTAAAGGGATATAGAACAACTGCTAAGCGATTGGCAGCACTTCCAGTATGGCTACTGCAGGCATCTATGGCTTTGTCCCAGAGCCACCACAGGGGATTATTCATGCTCCAAATTCCCCTCCCCAGATGAAGGCTTTCATCTCTCACCAGGAGATGCAATGCAGTTCACAATGCTAGGAGAAGCAGGAGAGGATCAATAGATGGGCTGAGCTGCAAAGCAGATGGGATGGAGCAAGGAGAGGCATCCTGGAGCTTCATGATAGCCCATCTTGCCCCGTGCCGGTGGCTGGGCTGGAGGCAGTGACTCGAGCATCCTGCAGGATGTGAGCTGAAGGCACTGCGGTAGCATTGCCTCGGGCCAGAGACGCAGCCGTTGCCTGGCAGCTGCGAGTTTCCAGGGAAACCAGAGGTGCTAACTTGTTAATGAGCCCCACGTCCCCGATTGCTGCCGCAAAATAATAATAATTAGTAATAGGGCCGTGTTTTAGGAATCCCTCAAACAGCAGGAGCCTGCCGAGGGGAGTTTGCTAAGTGCCGAAGCACTTGAAAGAAAAGAAGGTATGTGGAAGGAGGAAGGGCGGAGAGCTTAGCAAAACTGCCGCCTTTTACATCTTGATCTGTGTCTGGAGACTGGGAATCAGCAGGGTTCTGCCAGTGTCCTGGGTGGTAAGCCTGGGACTGCTGGAAGTTCTTCAGGAACGGCTGCTCTCAGGGGTTACTCTGGGATGGTGAGCGGGCATTTCTCTGTGGTGGCAGCCCTGTTGGCATGCTCATGGATACCCAAGCTCACTTATGTGATAGAAATGCTTTTGAGAAGGGTTTGGATTGGAAGTAACCTGGAAGATCATTTAGTTCCAACCCCCTGCTGTGGGCTGGGACATCTCCCACTAGACCAGGTTGCCCAAAACTCCATCCAATCTGGCCTTAAGCCTACAGCTTCTCTGATGGGATCAGAGCTGCCAGTCCCTCGGATATAATTTTTTCCTTAGCTCTGTGCTCAGGCACGACTGGGTGCTTCTTCCAGCACATCTGTGGCCAGGTTTGACCCTTCTTTCAGCATAATCTGTGTGCAGCCTACCTCATGAGGCAGTTCATGGCACCTCCATGCTCTCTGCCAGCAGCCAGTCATACCCTGTTTCTGGTCTTCAGCTTCATTTTGTGAATTCACTTCCTTTGCTAGAAGCAGATTTTGGAAGTTCAGCACAGATCTCCAGAAATCTTTTGCAGCTGATGAGTAGCAGTGCACCTGAGGTCCTTTGTTCTGTGCTCTTTGCAGACTTGGAGGCTTTTTTTTACTGGTAGTATTCCTCCTTTTCCTCTGCATATTAATCTCTTCTGTTTGAATTTATTTTGAGTGGAAATGGGAAACAATGGTAGAAAGAATTGGAACAGGAGCTGGAGAAAAAGAAAGCTCAGAGGAATAAGAAGCTGGCTTGCCCAAGGCAGCAAGGGGAGCAACTGCTGATCTGGGTCATGGGTGGAGGGAAGGTAGGGATCTTCAGAACACAACCACAGGTGGATATGCCAGTTAGTGAAGTTTATGATTGCTGCAAAGACATGCTGGCCTTCCTGTTAACATCTCCAAGAGAAACTAGAGCTGTGCCCTTCCTGTAGCCACGTATTTCTGCTGGGGCCTTGTGCAAGATGAGAAATTGAGGAAGTGGCCGCCACCTTGGCAACTGTTGAGCCAGCACAGGAGTGCATTCCCATGGTCCTTCCTGCCACAGGGGCAGACTTGGGTCAGGGTGTGTTTTGGGGTTTTCTTCTGGCTGACCAGAAGAAGGTCACAGGCAGGAAGACTCCCAGCAAGCAGGTGTCTTAATGCCTATGCATTAAGTCCTCTGCTCAGCTTTCCATCCCTCAGCTGCAGCATGGCCCCTCCTGTTTTGCCATCCCTGTTCAGCTAAGCCGTGTGTCCATCTCCTCATTACAGGCACTCCAGGGAGAGGTGGGATTAAAGGATTGTGGTAATGTTCTTCAGGAACACTCGAGAAGATTATGATGGCTTTAATAAACTGATAAGAGAGGGATGCAGCTAGGGTTTCTGAAACCCTAGCTTAGGCCTCAGGTTAGCCTTTACCTCTTGTGTTGGAGGCTGGTCTCTGGTCAGTGTGGTGAAGGAGTAGGTCTCTTACTTCAGCAGTGCTCCTCCATGTCTGTGTTCCTTTGCTTTTCCTTGGCATTTGCACTTTGGTTGTCCAAGAGAAAGGCACTATGCAAGTTCAGAGGGACCCAGCTCCTCCTGAGCGTTCAGTCTACCAGTGAGGTTATGCTTGCTTAAGACCGTGCTCAGTTTGTATTTCCCTCCCTGGGCAAGGCTTTAGGAGAGAAGAACAGAATGGGACTATCTTGCACTGCCTCTTTCCACCTCTCCCATGTGGAACTGGGCACAGGACCTGGCTCACTTGTGTCACCTCTATCTGCCACCGGGTCCGACTGGCAGTGCTGGTGCAGACAGATGTGTGTTTGGTTGTTCTGCAGGAGGATGGCTGTTAGTGCAGAGGGAAAACTCCCCTTGTGTCTTCTGATTTCATCCACCCAAGCTCTTGGTCATCTGTCAACGCTTCATACATGGGAAGCCTCTCTCTGAGCGAAGGAGATCAGGAATCTTCTGTTCTTCCCAGACCCCCCATAGTTCACCCTTGTTCGTTATCTGAGGAGTAGATACTCTGTTATCCCTAGAGATACAGTACAACATGTCCAGTCCATTGGATCACTCCTTTCTCTTACTTCAACCTTTTTTCTTATCCCTCTGCCTCAGCATTATCCCCATCCTTTTTTGTCTGTCACCTTCCTCTGCTCCCTTTTATTTCTTGGATGTAATTGGAGGAGCCAAGAATTCGCAGCCTGCTGTCCTGATGGGGAAGGGAAGCAGAAAGCAATTTGGGGAGTGGGGTGTGAAAGAAAGACAAAGGGTGAAGGGGGGTGGGAGGGGAAAGCTGGCTAATTTGCATCCTTTCTGAGTGCCCTGGCTCTATAGCCAAGGTACAGCAGGGGGTCTTCTGGCAAGGCGGCAGCAACGTAATGAGGTGTGTCATATCCCAGCAGGGGCCAGCCTCGCTCCCTCTCACACCCCCTAATTAGAACTGTTTCAATTTTTAAGCCCCCCTGGAGGAGTGCTGTGGGGAGGGGGAACTGTGAGCCGCCTGCTGTGGGGCCAGGGACAGCGATGCCATAATGCCAAGGGGTTGCAAAATGCTTTGTGCCAGAAGGGGCCACCACTATTGCAGCTTTTAGGGGATTTTTCTTTTTTCTCTCTAAGTTGAACAAACGTGTTAGCAGCATGTATGTGTGCAGGGATATCTACCCCCTGCTTTGAAGAGCAGGTCTGACAGCCTGGGGAAATAGGAGGGCTGCTAATGCTGAGGTTGGAGAGCTGTAGATGCTGAAATATCCTCACGTTCTGCAGCTGTACATCCTTTTCCTGCAAGCTGGCTGCATCTTCAAGGTTTGGTGATAGGTAGCAGAGGTTCCTAGTTCAGAGTTGGAAAGAACCACTAAAGGCCATCTGGTCCATTTCCCCTGCAATGAACAGAGACACCTACACTAGATCAAGTGCTCAGAGCCCTGTCCTGCCTGACCTTGAATGTGTCCTCAGCTGAGGCATCCACCACCTCTGTGGGCAATCTGTTCTGTGTCCTGCCTGAGCAACTTTTCCTGGGTGCCCTTGTACCACAAGGGCTTGTGATGTGGGGAGCTCCTGAGAACTGTTGCTTGCTCTGAGCAGGGTGACTCCTGTAGTCCATAGACTAAATCCTGGCCCTGCAGAAGTCAATGAAAATCTTTACACTGGCCTTTTCAGGTGCGGTAGTCATAGTCTTAATTCAGATGCATTAAAGCCTCCATGCAAGAGCTTGTGGGTTCTGTCTAAAATGCTTTCTGGAAGAAACAAGAAGAGCTTGGTAATAGCCCTGCTTATTTTCTGAATGGCTGTGGCAGCATTAAAACTTAATGCCATTAAAACAGGCCTGCAATGACGTGTGCCATTAAAACCTAAGAAGACTCCCTGAACGGATCATACTTGTTGACCCATGAGCTGCTCTTGGAGCAAATTCAGCCCTCCTCGGCTGCTAAGATGGAGCCTCATATCTCCCACTGTGCGTGAAGCCAATTTTAAAGCCTGCACAAGTCAAGTACCAAAAAGCCACAAAAAAAAGCTTTCTTAGAAAGTGTGGCTATCTCCTTGCCCCACTCTTCTGAAGGCCAAGCTCCAGGCCCAGAGTAAGCACCAAGTTGAGATGAGAGAGAATGACCCTTAAGATAAGCCAGGGAAGGCTCAGGTTGGATGTTAGGAAAAAATTCTCAGAGTGTTGAGGCACTGGACCAGGATGCTGATGGAGATGGTGGGTTCACCATCCCTGGAGGTGTTCCAGAACCACGGGGATGTGGCACTGAGGGATGTAATTCAGTGAGCGTGGTGGGGATGGGTCAGTGGTTGGTCTCGGTGACCACAGAGCTCTCTTCCGATCTTAATGATTCTATGATTCTGTCATTCTCATCTATGCTGTCCTGCCACCTGACCGGTGTGTCTCTATTCTCCTCTCTCCCCAGGTTCAGCACCATGAGTAGGCAGCCTGGGCGCTAGCAGTGTGAGGAGCCCAGCACGGTGCTGCTCCGCTCACACCTTGCCTCACTGCTCATCCCCGTGGGGAGAAAGGTGCTGGCAGCCCACCCTGCCCTTCTGCCCCGCTCACCCTAGAGCGGACGGGCCCGTTATGGCTGGAGACAGACTCCCACGCAAAGTGATGGATCCAAAGAAGCTGGCCAGCCTCCTGCGGAACGGAGCGGAGGGCACCCTGGTCATTGATAGCCGCTCCTTTGTGGAGTACAACTCCTGGCATGTCCTCAGCTCTGTCAACATCTGCTGCTCTAAACTGGTCAAGAGGAGGCTCCAGCAGGACAAGGTCTCTATCACAGAGCTCATCCAGCCCACCTCCAAGATGAAGGTATGGAGATATGGGGATAGGGAATGCTTCTTTGCCCCGCTGGGGATATGTATGCTTGCAAAGCCATTTCCTGCAGGGGCAATGTTGTGCAACCTGCACCCTCTCCTGCACCCTGTTGACTGCCCTCTCTTCTTTGACACTGCCTTCCTTCTGAGAGCTGGAAGACCAATGGCCACAGGGCTCTCCTGGATGACTTGTTTATATCCCCCACTCCAGTGACATGCCCTCCCCAGGCCAGTCTAACAGGTACATCAGCCTCAGGAATTGCCCTGTGCTGGCAAACAAGCCCCAAATCCTTCCTGGAGCTGTAAGCTTAATCCCTTGCTAAAAACTCTTCCCCTCCCCTCTGTCATCTCTAACTCCATTCAGGGACATGTAATCCTCCTCCCTTGTGACGCCAGGAGCTCTTATCCGGTGTCATGGCATATTATCTCTCCCAGGCTCCTCTCTCTATCTCTACCCGTTAAATAATAGAGGTGGCTCTGAGCCATGGCTGCCAGCCGAAATAGCACTGGGTGACCCCGTGGTGGCCCAGGCAGGGTTCTGCCCACCCTGAGATGCTGCCATCGGCGAGACAGTGGAGGGCGCCTTGTTCCCTTTACACCCCAGTGCCTCAGAGTCCCTTCACCTCCTCCACCCAGCATCCCTGAAGTAGCACATCCCCACTGCAGTGCAGCTTTGGCATGGGGATCCCCACCCCTCATTTTGGAGTGATGCTGTCCCATGCCAGCCCACTACTCTACCACTGCACTCCTGCTTTTCACATTCCCCAGCTCCTCCCTGCTTGTAATTTTATGGCAAAGCGAGGGTAATTCAGGCGATTAATCAAATGCTGGGCCCAGCTGGAGCCATCTGCAGCGTGTCCCCCCCCCTCGCCACCCCGCAAAGCCACTGCCGTCCGTATTGGCTGCTGGTGACATCACCCTGCCAGGATCAAGGAGTCGGAAGGGGGGTTTGGGGGGGGGGCGGGTAGCCTTGCTCCAAGTTGCTTCAGTGATGCTGTGGGCTGGGTGCTTTGGAGGGGATTGCAGAGAATGATTCCTGAACGGCTTGAGCCGTTTGCAAATCCCCAGGGGAATAAAGCAGGAATAATCAGTTTTCATGAGCTGGGAGCCAGCGTGGTGCAGCTGCCCTCCTCCTGGCGAGGGTCACCTCTGCAGTGGCTGCTGTCACATGGAGTGGCAGCAGCAAAAGCACTGCAACTTTGTAGAGGGGGAGCTAGAGGAGGATGGGGAGGGGGTGCACGAAGAGTTAACATCAGCTGATGCCATTCTGCCTGCAAGGCTGCGGTTCAGCAGCTGCAGAGATGCCGCAGCAGGCAGCAGTGTCTCCCAAAGGATGCTCCTGCACCAATACCAGTGGCTCTTGTCCTGGTTCTGTTCTGCTAAGGATTGTCCCCAACCTTCACAGCCATCCTGGGGTTGCCAGTGTCCCTGTGGAAGGAGCAAAACTACCTCCTCCCCACTCCTGCATCTTTATGCAGCTGTCCATCCTTTCGTGGGGATGTGGTACCTAACCCTATCCGGGTGGGGACAGCGAGGGATAGGGGCATGGCTAGCATTGGGAGCAGATGGCAGGAAGGGTGACATCAGTGGTGCAATTGTCCGGTCCCATTATTCCTTCTGACGGGCCTCCCGCCCTCCTCCTGTTTCCTGTTCTCGGCCAGGGCTGCCAAGACAAAGGCAGCTGGGAGCACCGCCATGTACCCAAAAGGATGGGGTGCTGCTGAAAGCCCAGCTCAACACGCTCCTTCCTTGCTTGTGCAACCCCAAAAATCTCAGCCCTGATGGGCATCGGTCACTGTTTGCCCATCTCTCGGTTGAGAAGCACAGTTTTCCATCCAGTATGGCAGAGGATGCTGCTCACAGCTCTTTGGGATGCTCTGGTCTGGGGGGTAACAGCAAATGCAAATCTTGGGAAAACTGCTTGGTGGGAAAGAAGAAAAGGGGAAAATCAATATTCCTCTGTCCTTTCATTGCAACATGTCTATCACCTGCCCTGGAAGCGGGGATGTATCTGAGCCAACCCTCCCTGAGCCGTGACATGTGCTGTGTTCCCATTGTACACACATATTTTCCCCAGGAGCTGCATGACTGGAGCAGACCTGTGGCCCACAGTCTGGGCTAAGAAACTGCAGCACTTATCCATTTCCCAGCGAATCACTTTTATATTTTTATTTTATTCTGAGGAATTCTAATTTTTACAGCAATGGTCTTCCTTGGCACAAAAACGCTCTACCTGCATTGGTTTTGTTTTCAAACCCAATGCCAACTGGAACCATTCAGCTCCTCAGAGCCATTTCAGGGGAAGAGGGTGTGGGAAATTTGTTGTCTGGGGTTCATTTTGAGTTCTGAAGGGAAATGCTGAGAAGTTCACTCCTTTAAGATCTCCTTGGAAAGTCTTCCCACATCTTGACCTGTTCTCTCTTCCCAGAATGTAGCTGTCTCTGGGAATGGCTGTAGCAGTGGTTCGAGGCATGACAGCAGTCTACGAGGGCTGTGGGGATGTGTTTATTTACTGGAGGAGCCCAGCTCTGGAAGCAGCTGCTTTGCTCTAGGGAAAGCCAGGGCTTATTTCTGAACCCTGTGCCCGGCTGCTTTTTATGTTTATGGAAGTGGTGTTATTTCAGTGGAGTGATTCACTCTGTTTTGAAACAGTATGTGACTGAAATGTCTGGAGTAATTGGGATAATAAGAATGCCTCACTCTTATCTTAGCCCAGCTCACCTGGAGGGCTCAGACTGTCCTGCATGGCAGATAAGTGCCATTTGGAGGTATGAACCTATTCAGTGCCCTCAACAGAGTAAGGAGATACACGTGAGAGATACCTCTGGGGGAGGAATGGGCTCCCCAGGAATGCCCAGTGGGTTCTCCAAAGGTGATGCTCCTTCAAGGCTTGGGGACAGAGACCTGAGTGACTTGGTGGGACCATAGCACCTGTGGTAGGAAATGGTTGGTGGTTGGACTCAGTGATGACAGTTGAACTCAATGATGGTTTGACTAAATGATAGTTGGACTTGATGAGGGTTGGACTTGATAATTTAGAAGGCCTTTTCCAACCTAGATGATTCTAGGGTTGTGTGAAATACCTGTTCTATCTGAGCCATGGGACTGGAAATGCCAGCACTTCCATGTGTGATGTGTCGTGAATCCTTCATTTCGCAATGCATGTTTTTCTTCAAGTCAGGCTTTCTCCCCTTCCCATTTCCACAGCCCTTGCCCACCATGCTGGATATTTGTTTCTGCAGCGGGCCATGCAAGGCCAGTGCTTGTTTGGCATTTACATCGAGTGAAACCTTATAACTTTAATAAGATGTAAACCGTGTCACACATATCTGCTGTTGCTCAGCAACCCTGCAGTAATGGCCAAAACAAAGCCTCCCCGTGCAGAGGGAACACTAAATCCTATTGTGGGATAATTCTGCTCGGCCAGAGCTGTTATCTCCCGTGATGCCCCCCCGTGGCCATCCTGGACGGGGTGCGAGCCTCTGCCCAATCCCCTCTTTGCCTCACTTTTGGGGAGATGCATTTGTGGTGCTTCAGGCTGAGTTTTCAGGACAGCATACTGTGGCGGAGGACAAAGAAAGCCATGAAGAATGTCAGTGGCACATCCAGAAGTGGCCACTGATTTTACTCACCTTGCACAGTTTTCAATGTCTTATTTTAAAATTCTCCATCCTTTCCTCTTCTCTCTCCTCCTGCCACTTCCTTTTCTTTCCTCCCTTCATCCTGCTGACCCACTTGGCCAAACTGGCTTCCCGGTGCCCCACTGATTTCCAATGGCTGTTCTCAGCCCTGCAATGAGTGATACGCTCTGTAAAATCCATGTGCACTGCAGTTTTATTGGGATGCAACTCCCATTTCAGGGCAAAGGGGAAACTGCATAGGATGTCAAAGCTGCCCAGCTGCTGCTTCGTTACAGCTTAAGGTCTGGATCTGCTTTGGGAAGATGTTGGCACACCTCAGGGTGTTGCAGAAAACTTGCCCTAGGGATTGGGGGAATATATTTTGAACATAATGTTTGTGGTTGTGTTACTATCTATAGCAACTCAAAGGTAATGAGATAGGGAAAGCGAATGATAGAGCAAAAGGAGGGGAATGTTTATGAGTGCAACCCAGTTGAAGGAGTCTCATAATGAAGTTCTGATCCTTACTGAAGAGATATGCACGGGGAGGGTTTTGCTGATCACCTGAATGGGATGCAGCAGCTCCAATTCTCTCATTTCACTGGGAGTGCAGAGGGATGTCACACCAGAAAGGCTTCCTGTGCATGGGGGGGAATGACTGGCTGGTGTTGATGTTGGAGTACTCATTTACATCTGTGGGGCAGACACAGATATGCAGTACCCAAACCATAGTGGTTGTGCTCCCCCCACAGAACACCACGTGCAGAATTGAGTCCGGAGTTTCTCTAATGCCAGTTTTTTGCTATTCCTCACAGGTGGAGGCGGAGGAGCACCAGGACGTGGTGGTCTATGACCAGAGCACACGGGACGTGACCGGCTTGGCTGCTGACAGCTTCCTCTCCATTCTCCTGGGCAAGCTGGACAGCTGTTTCCACAGTGTCTCCATCCTCACAGGTAGGAGCAGAACCTCTCAAGGGCAGCAGAAGTGATGATGATGATGATGGTGGTGCTGTTGCACTGTAGGATTATGGTCCCCTCGGTGTGGCTCTGTGTTACCATTTCACTTGATGCTTATGTGGTTATTGTGGATTTATGGTGTAGTGGCCATATGCTCTGTGATGAGAGTGTTATACTGAAGGGAAAGTTGAAGCTGCCTCTAATTCCAGTGGCTGGGGAACTGCCTGGCTGGCTACTTCCAGCCCAAACCATTCTATGATTGTATACTTGGGGTAAATGCCATTAAACCAGAGTTATGGTGGGGAGAGCAGAGGAATAATGGGAATAAAACACCCAGGTCTGACAGTTTGAGGATTTCAAAGGCAAGCAAAGGCTACGGAATCATGCTAAAGATGGTTAGCATGGAGCTATATTGAGGCCAATGTCCAAGGTTTTCATGGTTTACCCAGGGCACAGCTTGGTGCATAATGCCAAAATGGAGAATGTAGATTTGGTCATGTCCTGGAGGAAGTCTGCCTTGTCTCTGGGATGTCAGGAAGAAGCCTTTGTTGCAGACCTAAGAAAATGCCATGCTCTGGTCCCTTGTAAGGATGATGTCACTCACTGACACCCAGCCCATGCAAGCAAGTGAGCACCCCTGGTTTTGACAGCTGTCTCTGTTCTCCCTGGATGTGGCGCCAAAGACCCCCATGCAGGTTTGTGTCTGCCTGCACTAGGTGTGTGAGAAGGAGTTTAAGACACCCAATTAAAACCCGTTTACAGGCTTCCCAGACCTTCCCTTCCGCCCTGCCTTCCCCCTGCTGAAGTCCTCAAAGAACTGCATTCCCGACTGGTAATTGCTGAGGTTTTGGCAAAGCCTCTACTGCTCCCTGTGCCTCAGGATGGCAAGCAGCACGGCCTGGAGCCTGCTAATGGGGAATGCAGGCTGTTAATGCATGGAAAAGAAGAAAAAAAAAGAAAAAAAAGGAACTGAAATGTAGCACACTGGGTCATGGCTGCTGAGTTTTATATGGAAATCATGACTCAAAAACACTGCTGAAAGCATCCAGAGGGAGGCTGGGCATGCTTTCTGACACACACAGTTTCCTCCTTGCTGTAATGTGGGCAGCAGCCGGGATATTTTTGACCCAGGTCTGCAGTGCCTGGGAGGTCTGAAGGGGATGTATGTGAGGCCAGAGCCTGACCCCTTGCCAGGCTCAAGGTAGGGCCCCTCTGCCTTGCAGTCAGGTATGCATCCTACTAAAGCAATGGGTTCCATCCTGATCTTGCCCACATCCATGTGGCATCCCTACTCCTTGGTCTAAGGAGATGGGGGAGCACGAAGAGACTTCAGCCCAGCCCAGGCACTTCATCCTGCTCAAAGCCATCCCGCTGCTACCCTTCCTCCCCATCCCATCTGTGGCAGTGGGCACACACTGAAATTTGGAGAAACCCAGAGACTTGCTAAAAGGTGCAATCAACTGGGTCCTAGGCATCCCCAAACCAGTGTGCCTGCCCTAAGCAGTCCCAAAGCCATTTGGGATCCCCAACTTGCGTTGTCCACAGCAGGGACAGGACACAGGAGTCCCAAGTGGGTGGCTTTAGGCTCGTTAGTTTTCATTTGTTTCAGTGTCCCAAAACATCACACTTGGTTCTTGTTGTTCATCAATCCTGTTTGAATCAATCTACCTCAGAGCAGCTGGTGGAGGCTGGGGTAAAACCCCAGGAACTGAGGTGGCAGGAGTGAGGGCAGGGACTCCTCAAGGGTTAACAGCCCCAGAGCAGCAATTCCAGCAGGGCTCAGAAGGAGGAATCTGAGTCAATTATTCCCAGTCTTGGAAATCATCATCATCTCTTCTTTCTCCACCTCCCCCCCCCCCCTTTTTTTTTAATTGTGTAAGTATAAATAGTGCTGCTTGCTGCCCTCCATCCGTGGGAGCAGAAAGCCTGTTGATTTATATGGTTTTCCTGACATCACATGAAGTGGTGGAAAACTGAATGGAGCCAACATTTTTCCTGCATTACGTAATGCCCCCTCCCTCCCTTCAGCCCAGCTTTGCTATTCCTGCAGGAGCCTGACTGTTCTTTAACCTTTGTTTATTTCAGCACAAACCCTTGCTTTTTTTCTTTGCTTTTTCTTTTTTTTTTTTTTTCCCTTTGCAAACCCCCGCTTTGTTTTTATTAGCAGCCATTATCTGTTTATGAAGCGGCAGCAGTCTGGCTCCATCGGTTGCTGATGGCTCAGGCAATGGCAGCCCTCATGCTGGAGCCCAGCCAGCGCTGTGGTGCTGAGCATCTGGGTGCTGAGCATTAACGCTCCTCTGAATGAAAGCAAACAAAGCCCGATCTCCCCGACCTCCTCCACAGCTCAGCAAAGCGGTGGGTGAGAGCTTGGGATGCTCCTCCAGATGATGATTGCACAAAGCAGGGCTCCGGTTCTTCAAAGGAGATGATGTTCGACTTCCTTAGGGATGTTCCAGTTTTTCACTGGGTCCAGTATGGAGAGAGTAGGATGCTGGTGGAGAGTCCTCAGCTTTATCTTTGCAGTATCGCACCGACCTGAAACTGGCCCCTCGCTTGCTGAGCTCTGGTCATGAGCTTTTCATCTGGCTCGAGAGCACATGTGAGATCATCTTCGGCCCCCTGCCCCCTCTCCGTTTGTACCAATTCTTCAAGGAATGTTTAAATTTTCCAGTCCTGTTCTTTCTAAATTTGGAGCGTCTGTTTACTCCCAGGATTTGGAAAGAATGTAACAGTATCATCAGTGAGAAATCCCTCCCAGGCCTCTCCATCCTCCACCAACCAGCCTTCTCGGTGCTACTGGTCTTGGCCCAGGTCTTCTCCATCCTGGCAGTGCCATGGACAGGGACAGTGATGGCATTTGGTTTCAACTCTTGGTCTTCCCCATTGAAGGTGTTGAGTTTTCTTGGGCAACCTCTCCAGTGGAGTGCAAAGCTTGGGTGTGTTCTGTTTTCACTGTATGGTGAGCAGGGGGAATGGTTTTAAACTGAGACGGGAGAAGTTTAGGTTAGATATTAGGTGGAAGTTTTTCAAACAGAGGGTGATGACACACTGGTTGCCTGAGGAGGTCATGGATGCCCCATCAACATTCAAAGCCAGGCTGGATGTGGCTCTGGGCAGCCTGGTCTGGTGGTTGGTGACCCTGCACATAGCAGGGAGTTTGAAACCAGATGATCATCGTGGTCCTTTTCAAACCAGGCCATTCTATGATTCATTCTGATTCTGTGAGATGAGGTCTGTATTGGAAGTTTCATCTTCTTGGTGAGGTCACTCCACTTCCTAAGGGGTGAGTGTTGCCCTCCCCAAGGAGCTGAGAAGCAGAGAGAACGAAAGGCTCGCTCTCATCATCATCATTAAAGTGTAATGATGGTTGCAGAGTTGTAACTGAACAGTGGTCTTGATGTGGAGGGGGCTGATCTCATTCACAAGCTCCTCAATTACTGAGGAGGTTTGAGAACGAAGGAATTTTGTATAAATCTACCAAAGCCAGGTGACTTAAGAGCAGGCAAAGCGTAAAGTGGAAAGAAAAAAAAAAAAAAGGGAATTGACATTGCAAAAACTGATCTGAGCTACCCAGCACCAACTGGGCTCAGCACTGGCTGAAACAAGGGCCTGGGGGAAGGTGATTAAAAAGAAAAGAAAAAGCACTTTTTCAGAGGTGTGGTGTTAGGGTTTTGTTTTGTGTTTTTGCTGCACTGGGACAGTCCTAAAATGAGCTTGAAAAATATCATCTGAAACCAGAGGCAGAAAATACCCCAAGCACGCATATTTTTGAGTTTAGCTCAGAAGATGGAAGGTGGCAAAGGCAGCTCTCTTTATTCCGTGCTTGCGGGTGGGTTTGGTTCCCACAGAGCCTCTGCCAGGCATGTGGGTCTGAGGATGCTCGTGGAGGCCAAGTGTGAGGGCTGGCTCAGGAACCCTTTGATTGTGATGTCTGAGAGCATCTGTGGGCTTGAAAGTGAATCCAGCAGATAGATCCACACGTGCTTTCCTCTAAAGCTCATCTAAAATCTACTCCCGTGAAGAAACAAAAGAGGATACGTGGACAAGCGCACCAAGTGTCCCAGAGGTAATAGCACCCTGCTTTCCTCAGGAGCTCAGTGTGGTGCATAGGGGGGTACCTGCAGCGACTCTCCTCTTTTGCCTGCCTTTAAATGCCAGATGTTTAGAGAGCTGGATGCAGAGCACTGGTTATGTGGGACCACAGGGCAGGATGCTGCAGTGCTCACTGCATTTGAGATGCTTCTTCAGGCCCAGTCACCCAATCCAGAGGGTTGAGGTGGCCCCTTCTCACACCACTACCAGAGCCAGGAGATGTCTGCAAGGGTTTGGGCTCCCTTGGGACCATCAACCGCATCCCTGGGAGGGGTTAAGCCAGGTCATGTATGTGTGAGCTGATTGTATTCCAGACCTATGCTCTAAACCTCCCTGTTTAGCAGCGCTGTCGTCAGACAACTTGTTTTTCCGATTCTATAATTACCCCATGGATCTTCCCTTCCCCCTCCAGGCTGCGTTTTCAACATTTGGACCCAGAAAAGGCGAGCAAAACGGGGCAGGGGAGGAGACGGGGCTACAGAGGAGCAGCCCACCGGTTGCTGAGACTTCAGAAATCATCATGTAATTTCATTTCTCATTTCTGGAAAGCTGCAGGGAGGAAAGAAACTTCCCCAGGAGGAGATCGCCATGGGCAGGAACCCGTGCCCGGTTATGATTTCCTTCCTTCTGAGAAACCTGCCTCCCCTTTTCCTGAGGCCTTGGCCTCCCACATGCAAAGGTCTGCGATTGTGGTTCTTACCAGGTCCTGGTGCTGGGTGGGGAGAGGAAATGCTGGCTGCAGCCCAGGGGACCACAGGCAGGAGGGAGCTGGGAGTAGGGCTGTGCCTGGGGAAAGGTGCCCGCAGGTCTGCTGCCTGGTGGAGAAAGAAGGCTGCATTTATATGAGAGTAGGAGGTACGTGGGTCAACATCCCTGAGTAGAAAACTAGGTCTAAATGCATCTTGAAATAACTTGTGCCTAGGGCCCTTGCAAGCCTGAGTGAGTCCAAACCAACTGGCAACCAGAAGAGGGCAAGGGAAGGCGAGTGCATGCTTGTGTTCTGTTTGGGGGGGCAGGTTGATGATAGCACTCCCAACTTCACCACCTGCCTACTATTGCCCCTCTGCGTGGCCTGGTGATGATTTTCACCCCAGAGAAGTTCCAAATGTCCCTGGAAGAGTTCAAGAAATGTACAGATGTGGCACTGAGGGATGTGGTTCAATGGGCACGGTGGTGACAAGTGATGTTTGGATTAGAGGTGATCATAGTGGTCTTTTCCAGCCTTAATGATTCCACGATTCTGTGATTCTATGAAATGCACTGGGTGTCAGGCAAACAGAACTGCTCACCAGCAGGGAGATGCCAATGGAATCGGTGGTGCAGCTGGCAGTGCTACAGCATTGGTGGAGGCATCTCCATTGCCAGCAGTTGTTCATGCTGCCCACCAGCATGTGTCCCTTTTCCCTGGGAATTGGTGGAGTCACCATTCCTGGAGGTGCTCAAGAAACATGGAGATGTGTCTCAGTGCCATGTGGTCTGAGGCAGGATGTGGATGGGTTGACGGTTGGACTTAAATGATCTTAGTGGTCTTTCCCAACCTTAATGATTGCATTCTATTTTAGTCTGCACCCTCCGCTGCAAAGGTGGGGATACCAAATGCAGGGCCACCTCTGTGAGGGTTGGCACCTTGGGCATCACGGGGAGTTGCTGCAGGAGCTGCTCACCGACTGTTGCTTTTGGGAGAATGTGGCTTCTCGCTCTTCTAGCCTCGCTGGAGCATGCTTTGAATTTTCTCCAACCTCTGCCCCACATCTGATAATCATCAAGCCATATTTGTTACAACAACAAGGCTCATTAGGAGGCAGGCTCCGCTCGGATGGGAAGGGGGGAGGGGAGAGCACTTAGTTAATGCCGATGACCTCATCTCATGTGATGTCATTCAAAGGAAAAACACTGAAGTCACTCGCATATGGCTCAGCCTGGGGTTTTTCAGCCTATAAAGCTCCAGATTTTCAAAGACACAATGCATGCCCCTTCCCCCTCCTCCCTTCTCCCCCCCCCCCTCCCCCGCCTCCTCCGCTTACTATAATCCTGAATGATTTTCTGGAGGCCTGGGCTCAGACCAATAAACTTGCAACAAGCAGCGTGGAGACATATTAAGGAGTCTCACAGGTGGGAATGAGGGGATGTAAGTAATTCTCTCCCCCGGGACAAAAGGAAAGCAGAATATGTACTAGTCCCAACCTGCCTCAGAAGTCCTCATGCAGAGAAAGAGCCCAGTGGGATTGGGGAGGACTACTCATTAATGCCACCTCTCGCTGTACTTTTGGAAGCATCTTCTCTAACTCGTGGCTTTGCTCCTCCAGACTGATGCAGACAGCTCTGAGGTGAGCCATGAGCAGTCCATCACAGATGCTGGCAACAGGGTCCCAGACTCTGCCATGCAGCGGTTGCCTGTTATATGCCAGAAGATAATTGTACCTTTCTGCCTCATTTTCCCCTTGGAATGGAAATGGTGGTAATCCCCTTCCCCATGTTTGGGTTCCGAGCTACCCATCCCGTGGATATACGTTGTTCCTGGGGCATGTGGAAGGGGCATAGCCATGGGGTACCCACTGACAGGGTGCAGGGATGAGGGCAGGGGCACAGCCGTTAGCGCAAACCCATTTCCTTCCCGGCACTTCCTCTCTCCAACCCCCTGTCCCCGAATTAACCCAGCAGGACTAAACCCAGCGGGCTGCTCGTGTCCTCCCGCAGCAGCTGCAGGGGGGGAGCGTGGCCGCATCCTGCGAGGAGGGCGGGAGGGAAAAGAGCTGTTGCGCCTTTAAGCAGCGAGCAAAGCATATGTCAGGCGCGCAGCCCCTGAGTTGTCCTGCGTGTCTGTGTGCTGAGTAAGGAATGCGGTTGCATGCCTGACCCGTTAGCTATGAGCCGCCGTGGTGGATGGATCAGCGGGGCTGCTGCTCATGTGCTGAGCTCATTCAGGCTGGAGCGGGAGCTGCACGCGCAGGCAGCCAGCGCAGCGCAGGCAGGGGAAGGGGCAAAGCTGCCCCCCCCACCACCATCACCACCCCCAGCCCATCTCTCCTCTTTTTAGCTTCTTCTGAAAGCTGGCGCAGGGGGAGGCTCTGAGGGCTGCTGATTCGGCGAGGTGGCGTAGGGTTTTTTCGGCCCGCCAGCTGTTGTTTTGTTAGGGAGAGAGGTGCCCCCGCGAGCAGCAGCTCGGCTGCCTGGATGCCTGTGGACGTGATGCTCGCTCCCTCCGAGGACCAGTTCTGGACAGACGTGCATGAGGGGCAGATGAAGCTGAAAATAAGGGTGCGGAGGATGAAGGAGAGCAGGGACATGCGAGGTTTGTCAGGCGGCCGGCTCCTTGCCTCGCGATGCGGACGGAGGGGGCGGCGGGGGGCAGCCCGGCCCCGGCTCTGCGCGGGGATGGAGATGGGGAGCGCAGCGCGATACAAAGAGAGCGGGCAGCGGTGAGACTGAGGCGACGAGGAGCGAGAGCACGCAATGGGCAGAAGCCATTTGGGAGGCGGCGGGATGCGAACGGGCGATGCGCGGATGAGGGGTCCGTCCCCCGGGTTTCCCCTGCGGTCCCTGAGGATGCCGCATCCCCGGTGAGGGGGAGCGGTGTGGGGCTGAGGGTGGGTGGGGGCAGAGAGGTGCGGGGGGAGAGATGGATGGAGCGGCACTGCGGCTGCCGGAGAAGCCATTTCGCTTCACTCGTGGTGCTGCTGCACGCCCAGCTGTGGGTTGGTTGCTTTCAGCAAAGGGTTCGGCAGCTTACTGCTGTGCCGGGTGAAGGACGGGCAGAGGAGGGAGATATTAACTGGAGCAGCTTAAAAATCTGCCTAGCCTGGGATGACCTAGATTGCCGAACGGTTGAATCAAGAAACTTCCCCTCCATCACCATTTAAAATGGGAGCCTGCTAAAAGTGCTTGACAGGTTTTTGTGGCACGAACCACATAACCCAGCGATGGTGTCATTAGTAATAAGTCAGTCCTGGAAATGACACATTTTCCTTTACATAGAACGAGTAAGGTCGGTCCAAAGCAGCACAGTCACTGGAGGGAAATGAAGCCCAGCAGCTCTGGGAGTGTGTCCGTGTTTGTGTGGGTGGAGGGCTTCCTTTCTGCTGCTTTTCCTTTTTTTTTTTTTTTTTTTTTTTTTTTCAAGGAAGTTCTCTGCTTGTGCGGTGTGAGCAATAAGGTGGGGGTCCAGGACCGATCCCCAAGGTCACCCCAAAGCTGCTGGGGGTGATGTTTGGGGAAATGGGGAATTCACGTGAATCAGGAACAGGGCTGATTCATCGGCTTTCTCATCACACCCGCTTGGAAAATAAAAAGAGTCAGCAATAGGGGTGATGAAACGTGGAGCTGAATGAAGGGAGGATGAAAGCAGAGCCTGAGATGGGGAAAGCGTAAGGGCTGGGCAGGATGGAGGGAGGGCAGCAGATAGCTCCTCCATTGCACTGCGATGGGTGAAAGCAGGAGCTGGAGAGACCCATGAGCGTGGCTGGCTGTGGTATATCAGGAAGGCTGTGCAGGATTGGGCTTAGCAATGATGAGTGCAGAAAGCGTGCTTTGCAGTGACAGGCAGTACAGCAGAGAGGCAGCTCGTCCATTGCTGCAGCCAGGAGATGGCAGCTGGCCAGGATGCAGAGCAGTGGGAATTCACCCAGTGAGCACCGGGCATCACTGCTATGGGAAATAGCAAGGGGATAGCAGGGGGAAAACTCAACCACTGGCACCAGGAAGCTCTGAGGAAGCCGGGAGCTTCCCATCGTGCAGTGAGTAATGGTGACAGTAAGCAGCATTGCATCACAGCACCCGGCTCAGCTCCCACCCAGCACAAGCAGCAGGGAGCCGGCGCTTCACAAGGAGGGATTTTCCCAGCAGCTTGGAGGATGACATGCGCTGTGCCCGGCCCCTCTGCCACCCTTCTTTCCATTCAATCTGCCGTTGAGGCAAGGTTCTTGTAACATCCCCAGCTCTTGTCAAAATCTCCCAGAATCCCATTTTGGAGGCTGTTCGGCTGCACCCCAGCCCAGCACTGCTGAGATGTATGCTGGAGCGTGTGCCTGCTGCCCCTTGCCACGTGCCACCCTGGCAGCGGCTGCCAGCACTGTAGGCATCTTAATGAGAGCTGGGCAGAGCCTCTCTCAGCCTGCTCTTGGGAGGTTTGGGAGGGGTTAGGGGTCTTCAGCACAGTGTGGCAGCATCTCTACGCTTACTGGGCTGTTAGCTGGTAGGCACTGGGGCTGTGCCAGAATGGCTGCAAAAGCTCTGACACCTGCTCGGAAACCCCCAGCAGCTTCTTAATGTTTGCTATAGGTACAGTGAAGGTGGGCTGTAAAGCACCTCTTTAACACCTGCTGTGGCTCTCCTGTCTGCTCCTGGTCTTGGGGCTTGCAGCTCTGGCTGGCTGCTGCAGAATGGTGACAAAGTGCAGCAACATATCACTTCTTCCCTATCTCCTTTTGGGCAAGCTGTTGTGTTTTTGCCAGAGGTGGGGACAACGTCCGAGGCTGGAAAACAGATGAGGTGTTGCCACTGTCCACGCCATGAGCTGCATTTCCAAATGCTGATGATAGGAGAATGGCTGGACTGGATAATCTTAGAGGTCTTCTCTTGTTGATTCTACGATAAAGTGACAATGGAGAGGTCCCTGGTGCCTCTCGCACCCTCTGATATTATCCATATTCCTGGCACCAACACAGGAGCTCTTTGTTCCCAACAAATCCACCTTCACTTGAAAACTCTTTGATGCACAGCAGGGAGAGCCTAGTGAAGATGAAGGTTGACATGGGATAGCAATGTGGGACTTCTCCCCTCCTCTGCTGGCCACCAGATACTACCCCATCTCCAGGGCCATGCAGCAGGGCTGCAAGCAATAATGCCCAGGATTATTTCTCTGGAGATATTGCTGAATGAGCCCCCAACATTTAGGGGCTCTAAAAGCCCCCAGCTTTCCCCTGGTGCTGCCTCATGGCTTCTTTCTTTGCCAAAAGCCCCTCACCAGCAAGCCGGGCCATGGGGAAACATCAATAAGACCCATAAGCATCCACATACATCAGATAGAACTCTTTCCTGACCCAAATTCTCCATGTACCCAGAGGAAGGAAGATCACCGGGCTCCACTGCTCTTTGAACAAAGGCTGGGGTATGTGGCCTGGGGTGCAAAGGGGAAAGCCGAGGTATTGGTGGGAACACTGCCAGGGACGCTCACCGCCTTTGGGATTGTTTGGAAGAGCTTCTTTGCTTTCTAAAAATGTAAGGCATGCTGGAGCAGCCGTCACAGGCGGGGTGAGTACTGCTGTGGGGTTGGACTAGCAGTGGGTACTCATCTCTAGGGTTTCCCCTGAGCAGCTGTGAGAGGGGTGGAGAGCGTGGGGGAAATAAGGACAGGAGGGATGGAAGCACAGCTGAAGGAGATTTGCCTGGGGCCAACAAGTGGCCTATGCCCCCACTGCTGCTTCCCATGCAGGGGAGGCCAAGGGGGAGAAGGCAATGCCGGCGTGTCCCAGCCTGCTGTAGCGATGAGGTCACCATATGCTCATGGCTTTTGAAGAGGGATCTGAAGCTGGAGGCAGCCTCGGGCAGCTCTTGATGGGTAGGAGCAAGAGTGAGAGGCTGGGGAACGGAGCACTGCTCTCTCGTGCTGTACGTGTGCCCTGCTCCCCATAAACACACTGAGTTTCTCTGGAAACCCCCCACATCATTGTGCACGAGTCAAATCTGTGTCCTATTACACCCTACACACTTGCAGAAGGCACGCTTTCTTCACCATGCAAACCTTTCTCCCCCAGCTTCTCCCCACGTGTGCTTGCAGCTCGAGTGGGGCAGCGACACGTGTGCAGGGTGCTGATTTACACTCCTTGGCAATGGGGACGCGGCACCAGGGTGAGTGGTAACCAGAGCTGCACTGCACCTGTGCTGGGCCTCCTTCTTTCGCTGTGATTTAATGTCCCAGTTGAGAGGTGATGTCATTTCAGAGGGAGCCAAAGAAGAGGAAGTGCTAGAGAAGATGATAAGGTGCTTTAACTCTTTGCCTCCTGACTCAGGCAAGTTTTAAAGCTGAGCCTTGTGTTAGCCACCAGCCAGGGAAATGTAAGAAAGAGGAGGAAGGTTGGCTGGAAGACGTTTTCTGGGGTTGATGCAGGAGCTGCTCCCCTGGACGAGGCTGTAACTTACAAGATGCAAGGAGATGGTGATGGAAGATGGTGTGAGTATGATTTCATGCCCTGCTCTGATTTCCAGGAATTTGCTTCAGAAGAATCGGCAGAACTGCCACAAAACCCTAGAGAAGGTATAGTGAGCATGCCAAGCCTGCTCTGTTTCCAAGAGAAGAGGCTGAGTGGAGCAGTCATTAAGTGAGGGCTCATTAAAAGAACTCATTCCACTGCAGAGATAGGCCATAGTGTTGAATCCTGTGGTGCTGCATCCAATATAGGAACTTTCAAAAGGAGGAAGTACACAGGTCCCAGTCAAACCCCAGAGTCTTCACTGCCCTTTGGGTGATGTGCTCATTTTTTATGATTGGAAAGATCTCTGGGAATGTTGGTTGGGCTGATATAACCCAAGTTGCCCACTATTACAAAAATGTACTGCTCAGGTGTCTTCTTCTGGAAGGGAATGAGGTTGGGCCACCATCTTACTGTACCCTAGGGAATAGGATCTCTATGCAAGAGAAGTCATCGTAGTCTTCCAGTGTTGGCAAATAAATGTTTGGATGTATTGTGACTCGGCACACAACAGTAGAGGTAGAGGCTGCAAGCTCAGATCCAATTTCAAGCTACACCAGTAACTGTCACTCAGTCTTTTACACTACAGAACACAATTCCACAAATCGAGATAACCAGTGCCCTTATGTGACCATGCATGATGTGCAGAAGTGCTTTGTGTTGCTACAGCAATGCTCACTGCCCTGCCGAAGCCTCTATTCCTGCCGCATGAGTGGGAAACTGGCTTTGGGGCAGGTTTGTTTCCATTTAGACCACGCATTTGATGGTGCCAGACACCATACCATTGTCAGATGCTACCTATTGCAGCCCAAGCCAGGCATTTTCTCTCAACAGTAGGCTTTGATATGCTGAGATGGTCTGAGTAGCTTGTTGTGGAACACTGGGCACTGCTTGCTGTCATGTTCACCCAGGTCAGACTGTGAAAAACAGTGAGGAAATCTGTTCAAGATAAATTAAATTTCTCCACTTCTGGCAAAATGTACATTGCAGCCCCTCTCCAATTTTTCAGGCTTCCTTTTCTAATTAGTGCCACCGTGCAAACCGGGCCAGCCTTTGGCTATTAGAAAGGCAGGAAATCTGTGCACAATATCACTGCCAGACTGTGAGCCAGCTCAAGTGCAATGGCCTACAGGTAGCCATGTGGTACTCTGGTCAGAAATCCCAGGCTTGGGCTTGTTCAGCAATCAAGTCATCCTGCCCTCATGCTTTTTACTAGCAAAATGTGACCCTAGTTATTCCCAGAGGGTAAGCAGGTTCCTGTCATTTGGATGAAGTTGTGAAAGGTAGGAGGCAATGCAAGGCCATTTCAAGTTGTACCAGAGGAGGTTTAGATTGAACCTTAGGAGAAATTACTTTATGAAGGTGATCCAGCATTCAAATGGGCTGCCCAGGGAAGTGGTGCAGTTCTCATCCCTGAGAGGTACTGAAAAGATGTGTGGATGTGGTGTTAAGTTTAGTGATGGAACTTGGTAAGTCAGATTAATGGCTGGGCTTAATGGTCTTGAAGGTCTTTTCCAAACCTAGACGATTGTATGATTCTAAGTCACCTCATATGTGCATTAATATCCAGCTGCAGCAGGAAAAAGAAGAGCTGGCTCTTCTGTGTGTGTGTGGCACAGTCATCGCAATGTGTCTGCAGTGGTTAACAATGGTTGTTGGATTTTTGTTCTGCAAAGCTCTGCACTCATCATGGGCAGTTATCACCATTTCATCCCCAGCCCTCCAGGTGACAAGTACTGCTGGTCCCAGACTTGCTGCTGTGAGCTCAATGCCCCTTTTTTTCTCTGCAGGAGGCTTTGCCACCTTTTCATCCTGTTTCCCGGGGCTCTGTGAGGGGAAGCCAGCTGCCATCCTGCCGATGAGCATCTCCCAGCCCTGCTTGCCTGTGGCCAATGTTGGCCCCACACGCATCCTGCCGCATCTCTACCTGGGCTCCCAGAAGGATGTCCTGAACAAGGTACAGCCTCATTGAAGAGATGTGTCTGCCCTGTCCTGTCTAGGAGAGGGCTGGGTGGTGACTCCTCCAGCCATGAAGAGAGTAGAAGTATGGGGATGGGCAGCTTTGGCCAGGGGCTTGTTCGGGAGACTCAAAAGTGGGCAAAATTTGGCTAGGGGGAGGGAGGAGAAAGGAGGGATACTGCACTTCTGAAGTGCTGGAAGGACAGCAGCATGACGTCATGGCAGGGAAAGAATTTTGTTTAAAGGGAAAATAACAGCAAGAAGAAAGAAAGAGGAATTGCAGCTAAAATGCCACTGGCAAGAGGGAGCCAGGCAGACATTCTTGCTCAGGGCAGGAGTGAGTAGAGGGACCAGGAGAGCAGAGCAGGATAGAGACAGAAATGGGGGAGAAAAAAAAAACATATAGGGAGTAGAATGAAATGAAGGAGAAAAATGCCAAGAATGTGAGCTTAGAAGCTGGCTGGCTCCGTGGAGCCAAGGCTGGGTTCTGTGGAGCCAAGGCTGGGGACAGCCTTTCTGTGAGCTGGGGTGGGCAGGGACTGGCCACCAGACGGCCACAGACAAAATCTCCTGAGGGCCAATGTCAGCCAAGAAAATTTATGGTTTCCTTTCCTCCCCACCTCCTCAGAGGGTTTTGTTTATCTTTTGGAGCTGTATTTTCTGCCAGCACTGCAGTGTGGTGGCCAGAAGATGCTCCATTCGTAGGCAGCAGAGTGGGGTCAAGTGCAGAGGTCACATAAAGAGAATGCTTCTCCTCTCCAACACATTGAGAGGCACACTGCACATATGGAAGGATTCCTCTACTCATAGATTTATTTTCTCCTCCTGTTTAATTCCAGATCTTCTCTGAAATAGTTCAGTTCAGGCAGCTGACACAGGCATTCTCCGTTGCTATATGCAACATGCCCTTGGTTGTACAGACAATACATAATCAGGTGGGAAGGGGAAAGGACAGCCAGGAATTTTGTGTCAGCAACACGATTAGATGAAGCTGTATTTGTCCTGGGAGGGAGAAAATGGAGCTTGGTGCGTCTATAGCAGTATGCACCCAGCAAGCCAGTTCCCTAGGGGATAGTCCATAGGTCACCCCTTTATTGCAGTATTTCACCTGACCCTAGTTATCTTGTCATTTTATTGACTCAAATATGGGCAGTGATGGTGGCTACTGAGTGACTGAAGCAAAAAGTCACAGAAAAATGGCCCAGGTTCACTCCAGAGTCAAAAAGAGGGAAAAGATGGTTCCTCTCAAGTGGATGTTCTGAGTTATAAGTCACTAAAGCCTGAAATGGGCCTCTTGTAGGCTAAAGTGCAGCACAATTTAGTGAAGAAGTGTGAACAACTAGTAAGACTGTAAGAACTCCCAGTGCTTTTCAGTGTGGGTTGAAAATAAAAAAAAAGAGTGGACATTGGTTAGTATGGAGTGCTACCGATAACCAACTTGGTTGGTGAGGCACCACTCCTCTCTCAGTGGATACTTTCTGAAATTTCAGTGAGACTTCTCATTGGTTTCCTTTCTTACTTTCCCATATGGAATGCCTTTCCAGGATTCTTTGGTCAGGCTGAGGTACCAAAGTAAAGATCTGCTGAATTACAAGCCAGCAGTATTTAAATGGGCACATCTCTCTCAGCCAGTTTGTGCTGAGCATCAGTTAGGTAGCATCAGCCGGTTGACCAGTTGGGTCAAGGAGCCAGCGGAAGACCCGTAGGAGCAAATATTGGGATGGCTAACAGCCAGGAGTGTGTGGAGAAGCACAGAACTGAGCTGATCCTTCAATTCCTTCTCTCCCACCAGGACTTGATGACGCAGAATGGGATAAGCTATGTCCTCAATGCCAGCAACTCCTGTCCCAAGCCAGACTTCATCTGTGATAGTCACTTCATGCGCATTCCTGTCAATGACAACTACTGTGAGAAGCTGCTTCCCTGGTTGGATAAATCCATTGAATTTATTGGTGAGCTTTCATTACAATAATTACAGACCCATCAGTTAGCCCTCGAAATCTGGTCTCTTATTCTGTCCTCCACAGCCTATTCCCAGCAACTCTTCTCCTTTCACACACAGGAGCTGAGGGTTGGGGATAGAGGCCAGAGTCATTCTGCACAGTGTCTCTGATCGTATCGATGTTTTCTCTCTGTTTTTCTCTACTGTGCTCCAGACAAGGCCAAGGTGTCCAGTTGCCAAGTGATCGTGCACTGCTTGGCAGGGATATCCCGGTCAGCCACCATCGCTATCGCCTACATCATGAAGACCATGGGTATGTCATCAGACGATGCTTACAGGTGAGCATATCCCAGAGGACAGGGAGGGGTTGTGCTGGTGTGCCTCAGTCCAGGGAAGGAAAGCAGCCTGAGCCCAGAAGGAGAGAGTGGTTGCTCCTTGAAGCTCTGTCTTACCTTGGCAAAGTGCTGGTGAAACCGAACCAAAGCATTCCTTCACACAGTGCATGCAATGATGGGAGCAGTGAAATGGTGTGTGGGCAGGCAAAACCCCCAGAATCTGAGCAACCCTAACTTTAGTCAAGGAGGTCCCAGACCTCTTTGTTCAGAAGGTTCTGGATAATGCCTCTTCTCCCAAAGAGGCCAAGAGATTAGAGTGTGATTTACTGAAGGACTAAGCACCAACCAGAGCTGTCTGTGCCTCTTGGCAGGTTTGTTAAGGACCGCCGCCCATCGATCTCACCCAACTTCAACTTCCTGGGCCAGCTCCTGGAATACGAGAGGAGCTTAAAGCTCCTTAAGGCCCTGAAGGCCCAGGGCGACCGGGGTGAAGGAGAAGCTCCTCAGGACCCAACCGAGGCATCTGAGGCTGGCAGGCACCCCACACCGTCTACCTCAGAGAAGGTTGAGGACGTACCAAGAAGCACAACCTCTGCACTCCCACCCAGTGACCCTGAAAGGCAAGGTGGGCCACCCAAGGTCTTGTCACCCACGGCACTGCAGCAGGGACTCAATGGCTTGCACCTTTCCTCGGAGCGCATCCAGGACACCAACCGCTTGAAACGCTCCTTCTCCCTGGACATCAAATCCGCCTACTCCCCCGGCCTGCGGCAGGACCCCCCAGGCCTTCCCAGCACTGGGGAGGCCCCCAAGCTCTGCAAGTTGGACAGCCCCTCGGCAACCAGCGGCCAGTTCTCCCCAGTGCCCGACAGCCCCGACTGGCCCAGTGGGCCAGACCTCCTGCTGGAAGCCAAGGTGAGGCAGCGACGCAAGCACCGGCACCAAGCCGGCTCACCAGCCCACGGCCTCAGCCTCAACATCGGCTCTGCCCGCAAGAGCCCTGGGGCGGACGACAGCCTCCAGCCAAGGCTCAGCCTGCCTGGCCCACCGCCGGCCTCCAATGGCTCCTGGGGGAGCGTCCACCTCGATTCCCCCAGCACCCCCTCCTCTGAGGGAGGATGGTACTTCGGCACGGACTCAGCCAGTAGCGGTGGCGGTGGCACCGGCGGTGGGACTCTGTTCAGCGGCAGCAGCCCGTACCCCCCGTTTGGTTGCAATGGGATGCCGGGGGGCTGTGAAATCAGACTGAGGGACAAGCAGCGGGCCGAGGCGCGGGATGGGAGGCACAGCTGGCATGAGGAAGCCGGCGCTGAGAAGCAGTTCAAGAGGAGGAGTTGCCAGATGGAGTTCGAGGAGACCATGTCCGAGGGCAGGTCCCGGGAGGAGCTGGGCAAAATAGGCAAACAGTCGAGCTTTTCGGGCAGCATGGAGATCATCGAGGTGTCCTGACACCCATCGTGGGTGGTTAGAGAGAAAGGGGTGGGGGGATATTTAAGATGGGGAGAGATGCAGGGAGGGCGGGTGGGGAGTATTTATACCCGCGTGCGCATTTTCAGAAGCACGCACATTGAAATGAAAGCAAAGAGGAATGAATCCAGAGTCAGGAAACATCACGGTGAATGCTTAGTGTCCCCCCCTATGCCCACCCTGGTTCTCCCACCCTAGCAGCCTCCAGCTCGCGGTGACATCACCCTGGGCTTTTGCACATGGAGCAGTGATGGGAGAGCAGCCCTCAGAGCCACATACTTGAATCTGGGGTGTAAAATTTGAAAGGGAAGGGGCAGGAATTACCATTTGGGGTTGGGAGGGTGAGCAGAGCCTGTTCTTGGCTGGGGCAGGATGTGGTCCCATGAGGACAGAGCACAGCATCACTCTGTCGAAGTGGGGAAGAGGCAACCCAGCTATCCCTCTCCCCACACCCCAGTGCACTAAGCATGTGCCCCCGTGTTTCTCTGGCTGAGTATCCTAAAGATGCTGCACTAGAGCAGCCCTATACATATATAAATATATATTATATATAATATAAAGAAAACACACACACACAAAGGAAAAAAGGTAAATGGTTTTACTGCGATTTTTATTGAGACGTAAATAATATTTCAATTTTTTTTTTGTTTTGTTTTTAATTTATTGAAGCTGTTTCATTCTGGCAATGATTTGCAGACAATGTGGGGCGGTACTTTCAGCTCTATTTTTACTGTGTATGGTATTTAAATCTGAAATACGAGTTTCTAAGCAATATCTGAGGCCTGTGGCTCCTTCTATAGATCATGTCGACGACAAAGATTTTCCCCCATTCCCTCTGAGTGCAGCAAAAAGGGGACAGAAAACTCTTTGGAGCACCTTTTCTAGAAACAAACAAGTGAACAAGGAAGTCATAAAATCTTAAAAGACAAACTGAGCCAGAAAACTCCCTTTCTGGAAGCTGCTGCCACTTCTTCGCTCCCTTGGTCCCTGTTTTCTTCCCCTACCCCATCACAGCCATCATTCCCATCCTGGCCATCATCATCCCTTTCCCTCCCTCGTGCTGCCCTTTCTGGCTGGAGACAGAGAGGAATGAGTCACTGAGATTGGAGGGAAGGGCACTGGGCATCCCCAGGGATACGCATGGAAGGAGAAGGCATCCAATGCCACAGCAGCACTGGGAGGGAAGTTTGATGGTGGTTAGGATTTCATCAAAGGGGTGTCTTGCCTGTCCCCCCGAAATCCCAAAACTCTTGGGCTGAGTTCTTCTGGGGAAACGTGTTTGCAGACCCCTCCTTGCCTCCTGGCTGCCCTTACCAGTGGGGAGCCAAGACCTTGCAACCCAATG
Source organism: Tympanuchus pallidicinctus (assembly GCF_026119805.1). Taxonomy (NCBI): domain Eukaryota; kingdom Metazoa; phylum Chordata; class Aves; order Galliformes; family Phasianidae; genus Tympanuchus; species Tympanuchus pallidicinctus. The sequence goes on from NW_026294747.1 coordinate 13,532,837, forward strand.
CCCAACTTCAGGCTTACTGAGAAGCTGCTTTCTGGAGCTGTAGGCACTCAGCTGCCTCTGCTGCAAAGCACATCTCTCCCTGTGGCTGTCTTTACTTTCCCCCTCATCTTGCGCTAGCTTGCAAAGCTAATACCTCAGGGGTCTCCGTTCGTGCGTGCCTGTGTCCTGTGTCATCCTTTGAGTGTTCTCCATTTCTGGATCCACTCCCTTTTTCTTCTTCCTTAGCTTTGTACCTCTTTTTGTTGTTCGTTTCTACTGCTAAATCAACTTACATATAACAAAAATAAATGATCTCAGGTTAAACAGTGAACACAGCCCAGAGGCATAAGGAGCTGTGATAGAGCAAGGAGGAGCAGCCTGCTGTTCCTTGACCTCCTCTGCCTCCATCTGGGTGCCTGGAGCTGAGACAAGCCTGTCTAGAGGTTCATTGCTGTCTTCAACATGGCTTTATTCTTGCTGTTTTACAATGAGGCCATGCTGGGGAGATGCCACATGCCCTCACTTGGTTCCCCAATCTCCCTTGAGAGCACACCACCATCCATCATTGCCTTCAGCAAACTCCTCAAGCCAGCTCAGTCATGCTGACCTGAACCTTGGAGAAGGTAGAAAGAGCAATCCTTCTTCTGGCCTTGCAGCTGCAAGCTAGCTCTATGGTTTGAGAGGTGGTGATGCTAGTAAAGCTGTGCCAGGGCTTTTCAGCCTTTGCTTCCTCAGCTTTCAGCCACTTACACCCCTTTAGTTATTGCCTGCTCCGCCAACCTCATTTAATGACAACCTCATTTACATCTTTCTGGCTGTGATTTTTGCTGTGCTTTCATTGAAACTTGAGAAATTTCCCACTCCTGGCCACACAAGGAAGATGCTACCCATCACCTCCATCTCAAAAGCTAGGCAGCTCTTCAGGGGTTGCAATCACTGCAGGGCCTCCCTGCAGGGCATTAATTTACAGAAAGAGGGTGACAGGTTGGCATGGTGAGGCAGTAGCAAGCACTCACTTAACTCATCCCATTAGCTGGCATGGTGTGTTACAAACACACAAAAAAAGCAGCTGGAGTATGTCAGGAAGGAAAGGGTGATTGTTGTAGACAAGACTCGGAATGTCTGCAGAGGCAGATGCGTGGTTCGCATTTTGTCATCTCTCTACCATGCCCTGGAATGCTCCTCAGCTGTACTCAAGGCTTTAGGCACGATGGGATCCTCTCTTCTCTGAAACCAGAGCAAAAAGAAACCTTTTAGGATTCATAGATAGATCATAACTGCCAACAGACATTCATCACCTCTGCAGTCTTCTTCTGAAGTCCTTCATGTTCATCCTTCCCCTTTATGTTGGGTGTGTGCACTAGAAACCCCCTTTTGCAATGTTTTAAGGCAATGTCCAGAAAATACCTTGTATCGCAGCAGCCCTGCCTGAGCTGAGGCTAACTGCCAGTGCTAAACCTGAGCCATGAGGGTCACCAAGAGACTTGCAATTAATGTCAGTGATTTTTCAATCTGCCTGATGGACAACTTCGTCCATGAATCAAAGAGTTCTCATGAGAGTGGATGTGTTGGCTTGCAGTCCTCCTCATCATCTTCTGACCAAGACGGTTTATGGGCTCTTGCAACCAGACTACTCAATCCAAGTTTCACTGGGACCCAAACGGTGTCCACCCTCATCTGATGAGAGTGGTTTTCCTTGTACTGGCAGAAGTGAGAGCAGTGCAGAGAAAAGGTCTCTCCTTCTAAGGGAGGAACCATCAAAGCTGGTTAGGCACTGCAGCTGCCCCATGCCCTGTGGTCCACAACACCCCACTGTGTCCACACCTGTGTCATCCCTGATGCAGTGCTGGTGGTGTTGGGGCTTTTGACCATATGAAGGATGGACCAAACCACAGCTTTCCTTCTGGCTAGAAGGAACATCTCTCCAGCCCCCAGACTGTCTCCAGGCATGAGTCCCTCAGCTGGATCCTCCCCATCCTTATTTTGGGGCTGAGCAAACCTGGAGAGAAGGCAGTGATCAGGTTGGCAACACCAAGCCGGAGGCTTTGGGTCGGAGCAGGCTCGTCCCCAGCCTCTGTGGCAGCATCCCCAGCCCCTGCTGCCTTCCCAGCCCTTCTCTTTGTTTGTTTCTTTGGACATTTGTCCCTGTTTCGTCTGCCCCTTAGGAGACTGTGCCCCACAGAACCCCCTCCCACTGTCCTGTTCCCCCTACCATCCTTAATACTAATGATAATAAGCTATCAGTGTTGTCATTGCAATCTATGAATGATAGATTTAAGTATTTATGATTATTATTATGATTATTATGGTTATGATTATGTACTTTTTTGCTTCTTACTCTTTGTATGTTGCTCCTTGTTTCTCTGTTGTGAATAAACACAAGGCCCCATCACACCTTCTCTCTGCTCCCAAGCCAGAGGAGGCAAACAGCCCTAACAGACCCTTGTCTCAGGGTTTGGAGGGTGGTGCTTTCCAAGGGCATAAAGAAACCAAACCTGGGGCAGATCTGTTCTCTTAACTCTTCCCTTCCTTCCTGCTGCTCCTCTCCCCCATATTGCCACCTGTTTGCAAGAGGCAGGATCCCACCAGCACCGGGAATGGAGAATTAAATGGCAAAGCGTAAAGCCTAAAGTGTTAGCCACAGTGAGTGTTGGCCAGGCACCCTGCTCACAGAGGCAGCTCCCTCCAGGCCATGACCCTCTCACCTTCTGCTGGCCGTGCCTTGAGGCTGCAGCTCCACCAAGGTGGGCTTGAGTTCTACTGCTGCTTCTGGTTCACAAATCCCCTTCTCACCCCATTCAGCCAAGCCCATCCAGTGGTGTTCCATCCCGGAAAGGTGTCTTGGATTCTCTTGGTGTAAGTGTCCTCATGGTGCCAGTGCCTCTGTCTGTTTGAGGCTGATAAAGCAGAATGCCATTAAGCAGACAGAACTCTGACCTTGTTTCATGTACCCATCACCTAGGCTGTTTGCGCAGCCCAGAGGTTTTCAGGTGGCTGTAAGGGGAATATTTTGCTGGGAGGAGACACTAGGGAGAGGAAAGAGGAGCCCCATCTGCACCATGGTTTGAAATACTCTCTGTACTGTGAGCCCCATGAAATGTCATCTTGATCTGGGGATTTTAACAATGCCCTTCCCCACGCAGTCCTGACACAATCTGTTCCGTCACTACTTTGCCTCCTCATGGGTTGGGCTCGTTCCCATCACCCTATGCTGAACTCATTCCCGAGGCTGCTCCAGGACCAGAGCTCAGGTCTCAGCTGCAGAGAGCCCCTGCAGAGCCCGGGGTCCCACTCTGGCATCACCCTTCCTACCTCACCTGTGCTTGGATGGGGTGGGAGCGGGCAGGGCCCCTCGCACTGCAGCTCAGCTCCCGCCAGCATCCCCACAGGATCCAGCCCCTCCTCTGAGAGCACAACATGTGGATGGGGTCTGCACCCACTGCAGACGCCGTGCAGGTCCTGAGCAGGAAAGATGCTCCGGCTGCCGATCCCACCACATTCCCCCTGTTGCTGTGGGTGGGACTGAACACGGCTCGTTTCGCCTGCTCGGACTCAGAGAGACATCCTGCCTCTGCCCCGTCTTTATTTTATTTATTACCAGAGGCTGTAAGCAGCAGTGCTTCTCTATCCCCTCTTTCTTTTCCTTTCTTTTGTATTTTGGAACGATGTGTTGTAATAAATACCCAAATAGGTGTTTTAACAGCTGTTGTCGGCCTTGGTTTGTGGGGGAGCTGCTCAGGATGGGGCTGGAGGGTCCTGGTTTGGAGAAGGCAACGCGTTTTTGTCTGCATCCAGCAGATCTGATGGAGAGCTGGACACGCAGCCAGACCTACATGTATTTATAGGGCCCTGTGGCTGGAGCACAGTTAATTCAAAGCACCAGCTTCCCCTCAGCAAAGAGGAGACATCCACCCTCAGCAGATACCAGGGCTGCCACACTGCATCCCACTGTGTTTTAGGAACCATCCTCTCATCCCACTGCAATCTCTGAGCACTCTGCTCCCCATGTCCGTCCTTGTGGTTTGCACAGCACAAACCATTACTGCAATGAGAAACCCAGGAACGTCCTTTTTCCAGCTCTTGTGCTTTTATTGACTCAGAATGACTGCCAAGCCTATAAATAAATGTTCCTTGAGCTAAATATAGCAGCCTCTGAAATAGGGCTGCTATTTATTTATCTTGTGGCCTCTTTGAAAGCTTGCCAGCCAGTGCCACCTCTACCTTCACTCTGTCCCACCCCAGGCTGCAGCCACCCGCAGCAGGGGCATGGAGAGAAGGGGTCACCAAGAGGCACCTCTGTCCTGCAGGTCCCTGTGGCTGGGATGTCCCCACTGGGGTCACCTCAATCTGAGATCCTCCAAAGGACATCTCTTTCTCTTGTCCCTCCAGCCCTGTTAGTTGTGCACCTACAACTGTCTGGGCTGAAGATACGGGCCTCACCCCTACGAGGTAGAAAACACCGATGGAAAGAGAGGTGAGGACTGTTCCCAGGGAAGTGGTGGAGTCACTATCCCTGGAGGTGTTCAGGAAACATGTAGATGTGGCACTGAGGGATGTGGTTAGCGAGCATGATGGGGGTGGGTGCTGGTGGTTGGATTAGATGATCTTAGTGGTCTTTTCCAGCATCAATAATTCTATGATTCTTGTGCGGCAGACTGTGCTGTTGCAGATATAGGATGCTGCTTACCTTGGGCTGTGACGAGTTCGTTGCAGCTCTGTGCCAGCAAAGGGGGAAAAAAAAACGTCACTCCCTGGAAAGCCACATTTGGTCCTGGAGCAATCTGAGACATTAATAATGCTTAGCACTTAGAGGGAGTATTGCTAAACATGAGCTAATCCTTACAACACCCATGGGAAGGAGAAAAGTAATTATTGTTATTGGGCTTGATTTTTCTTTTCCCATGTACCCTTGCAGATCAGGATCAGCTCTACCAATCCCAGGTTGCTCTGTAAATCAGAGGAGGATCGTACTCAGCTCAGTTTTTGCAAATAGGAAACCTGGAGTGGAGATGGTAGGTTATTGCCAAAGGCCACACAAGAAGGCAGAGTGTGTGGGGGAAATCCCAGTCCCTGATCCTACCCTGCCAAAGGGTCCTGGTCCCCTCTGAAGGCCCTCACCTGCAGGATTCTTTATAGGGGGGCAGGCATCCCGTGGAGAACCAACCTCATGGAGAGGATTCCTCCTACCATCAGCCCAGCAGAGGAGATTGCAGCATGAGGATGGCAGAACACCGCTTTATGGACACGAGCGGTGTGGAAGAGAAGAGGGGATGTCTCCTTTGCTGGTGTCTCTGCAGGGGTAGGGGGCTCCCAATACTGAGGGTGGGTTTTACTGGCTTTATTTTGCTTCCCAGACACACTCTTCTCTTTGGCTGAGAGCCTCGCACTCAGTGTCTGAGTGGAAATACTGTCTGTCAGCAGTACCAAGATGATGTCATTTAGTTTTCCAGGCTTCTGGGCTGAGCCAGCAACTTGAGCAAGTATGACTAGATGGGCTTTATTTAGGAGCCCAAGTGCAACCAAGCCCAGGTCTTTGCTGCACCCGGCAGTGGGTCATGCCCTCCGCTGTGTCTCCACTACTGCTGCAAACTCAGCCCCACTGCCTCGGAGAAGGGCCCTTTTGGGAAGCCAGACTGGCTAGGGTGGTGGGAGAGGATACTTAGGGGAACAGGAGAGGGGGAGGAGTGTGGTTGTTGCCACCATCACTTTGTCTGGGCTTTCCTCTCCCCTTCAGCCATGCCCTGCCAGCCCCTAAGTCCCTATGGGCAATGCATGTGACCAAGGAGCTGCCCGTGTCCCTGAAGTGCCATCATGTCCCCAGGTGCTCTATTTCCCATCAAGTTCCTTGAGAAACTCCATCCGAGCATAGCAGCATCCTCACGCTTCTGTCTGCCATCTCCAGGCTGGGTTGTGGTACACAAGCATCATGCTGACTGGTTGTTTTTTAGTAGGAAAGCAAATGTTTTCACCCCTCCTCCTCCCATGGATACCCCTTAACCTGCCTCTTCTCCCTCAGCAGCAGCTCCTGACAAGCTAGGAGCTAAGAATAGCCCTGCTGCTGGCTCCAGGCTGGTGCTGTTTGCTCAGTGACTCAGAGCTGGCCAGGCAGGCACTTACTCAAAGGGCCCCATTACTCATATGTCTGCATCGCCCCAAGGATGGGGTTTGTGTCTTTTGCTTGCCTCTCCTCTAAAGATGCTTTATTTATTTCTTTTTAATCAAGCTGCCTGCTGCAAAGAGCAGTCATTATCCTGATTTACCACTAAACATATTTGCCCCTATCTAAAATGCTGGAACACCCATTTATCATGCTATCATGCTGACTGCCCCACGCTTCTGCTCCTGGACATAGCCCTGCTGGAGGGGGCTGTATGGGCATGAGAAAATGCCTCCAAAAATTAAATTTTTGAGCATCCAGCTGTCCCTTTGGGTGCTCCCATCCTGCCTGTAGCCACCATTAATTGCAGCCCTCCCCGCTGTCCACCCTGGGCCTCATCATCCAGGCGATGCTGTGGGATCTGGAAAACACCTTGGTGAGTTCTTTGCTTTAACAAGAAGCTTTGGTGACCAAAATCAAAAAGATACCATCTTCGCTGTCTGGTTTATTTCTCCGAGGTGATGGGGGCAGGCTCCGCTGCACCCACAGGCTCCTCGCTGTGTGCAACGTGCTGACATTATCTCCCTGGGTCATCCCACTTCGGAGGATTACCTCACTGAGAAAACAGGCACCAGCATGCACATCGGTGCACACCCGTCTCAGGCAAATAGATCCACCCCCAAGGGAACAGGCACATGGGAAGCTACCCCGGAGGTCAGGAGATACATGAGAGAACAGGAGCAGGTGAAGATGTTTTGGCCTCTGTGTTCTGACAACAAGGAGGTGGTGGCATAGAGTGGGGAAGAAGGAGACTCTGTAGTCCTGTCGTCCATCCAGTCGCAGGTGGGAGAGACCGCAGCCAGGCAGGGACCAGCCTGGAGCAGCCTCTAGCGGCGGCTCCCACAGCCCGGAGATGTTTAGCCACCAGCGTTCCGCCTGTGCACAACAGGGGGAGGGAAGGAGAATCCTTACTGGCATCCCAGTCCGTCCCCTTCATCAACCAGAGGGGCCGGGTGTAGTCCCCATTTCCTCCCGTTTTGTGTTCCCGTGTCCTGAGGACCAAGCACTGCTCAGCAGTCGTCCTCCCGTGGTCAGTCCATCCTTTTAGTGTGAGCAGTATCACTGCACCTTTCAGCCCTGCAGAGCTGGCTTCCAGGCTTGGCTTCAGCTGTGCCTTGGCATTCCCTAGGCAGTGCGGTGATTCAGAGCCTGCCTGGGCACGGCAGACTCTGTGGTGCCCCGAGCAAGGGCCAGACTGCCTCGTCTCCAGCCAGAGAGCATTAACCCACCAGAGACAGCCCTCAGACCTCACTGATGCCAAGCAAAAGTGCATCATAAAGTCAAAGTGCTGCCAGAGCTGCCTCTCCCTGTCTTGCCTTCCCCATTAATTGATGCATGGGGCAGCTACTAGGGACAAGGGCTCAGGTTCTGTGCTGTGATGGAAGAGCTGTTTCAGCCTAGTTCCACCAATGGGCACCTTGCCTCCGGAACCAGGCAGAAGCACTGAGGTTTCTCAGGTAGCAGAATAACCTCATAGGTCAGGGGAAGTCTCCTTCCTTACAGGCGTTTAAGGAAGTATATAAGGGGCTGAGATACTGAGAGGTGTGAATATGGCATTAAGGGACAGGTTTTAATCATGGAACTCGTTAGGCAACCCTGATGGGTCAGAATTTGTGATCCTGAAAGTCTTTTCCAATCTAGAGGATTCTATGATTTTATATCAGATGAGACTGAGGAGGAAGCAACCAGCAAGATAACCCAAGGGATTGTGAGGAGCCATCCAGCTCACATAACCTCTGACCATAACCATAACCACCAGCTCCATTCTTGACAACAGCTCAGCTGCACATTTGACAGCATGTGGCCAACAATAAGGCCTTAACTCCCCTCTTCATGAGAAAAATGCTCTGTGTGCAGAGAAGTGGGGAAAAAGGATCTTCCTGGCATGCTCACCCTCTACATCTCCCAGGGCTGTGCCAGGCAGACCTGCTGACAGATGCAGACAGTACCAAGCCCTTCTCCTGCACGGACTGGCTGCCCTTGGCTCTCACACCCACCATTGCCATTAGCAATGAGCTCAACCTTCTATTATTGCTGATCCAGGGAGTCTGGAGGCTCTCGGAAGTACAGCATCGATTTGTGCCTCTTACACGTCCCTCTCAGGGCTTCAGTTTCAGGAAATATCTTCTCTCCTCTCCCCTTCAAAGTCTTCAGGAATGATCTTCCAGAGGGACACTGGAGCTGGGAGCTAAGGGAAAAGCAACTTCAGTTCAGTGAGAAGAATGAGGGCTTAGCAAGGCCCCTTGCTTTGGCTGTCTGTGTGCTTTATTCATCCTGCTCGGTATGGGGGAGGACACCTTCCCCTCAGAGAGTCTGTGCCTTGGTAAGCCAGGAAAAGCCACAGTGGGAATTTCAGGAATGCAAAGCGAGCCACAATCTCACAGAGAGAGATGTGGTATGGATCAGGGGTGGGAAACACCTCGCATAGCAGATTAACAGCAAGGACTGCTGGTCTCTGCTCATCCATGGCATGGCCATGTAAAGGCGATGTGCCCAGGGCAGTGCCTTCTCCTCCTTTTCCCAGTCTGGCAGAGCTGCCAGCATGGAGTGTGCCAACCAGTAAACAGGAGACAGCGTTGCTGTGCAAACTCAGATAAGCCTGTCCGTCTGCCAGGGAGCATTCACTGCTGGTAATGATCAACTCAGAAGCATCCTGGTACCCTTGAAAGAAAATCCTGCTGAGGGCAGAGGCAGGCAGCTTTTATCCTACCTGGACTTGGAAGACAGACGTGATTTTTCCTTTGTGTCATGCTACTCACCATGGAGCCACCAATAAGGAGCCAAAGGCCCTATTTTGTTGCATCTTTTCTATACAAATGGATCACAAGATAGCCCCAGCATCAGTGTTAAAACCTTGCACAAGCAATCAAGTAGCACCATGAAGACCAACAGGGCAGTCAAAAAAAGAGCTATAGCCAGAAATTGTGTCACCTCCTCGAATCAACTTTCATGGGCAGGAAAGGCTTGCTGTCTAACCCAGCACCTTATCAAACAGGCCACCTCACTCCCCCTACATCCTCAGAAAGACTTTCAGGTGCCTGGGTACATCACAAATGAGCCATCACAAACATGAGTGTTTGTGCCAGCTGCCAGAAGCAGGGATCAAGCTCTCTTCTGCATCTGTTATCTCTACCTGGGAAGTGGACTAGCCTTTGACAACAGGCAGATTATGAAGCAGACAAGCAAGTGCTTGGTGCCCTGAACAGGCAGTTTGTGCTGCTTACAGCCATTGGGAAGGGAAGATGTCCAAGGGGTGATGATTCAGCCATGGCACCACTGGACTCCTGCACACCTGAGGAACATGTCTTGGACAAAGCTGATTTACCCTCATATCATCCTCCTGCATTTCACACAGCAGCATATTATTGCACAGAATTTAGCTGACTCCTTGCACTTACTGTCCTTACAGCCATGAGAGTCAGAGGAGGAACAGGACAGATCACCTTCCACTGCTAATGCTGAAAAGTAGACATGAAACAAACCCAGCTTTCATTGACAACATTTACTGCAGAAATCAACATTTCCTATACATAGAAAAATCGATTAAATGAGACTTACCAAATAAATCCCCATTGGACCCGGACTAGGACAAAACCACCTGCATCAAGAGGGCTTCACATGGCCAAAGCCCAATACTGCTGTCCCTTTCCAAAGTCTCACTTTCTCCCCACCAGGACCACAGACCCACATAGAAGCTGGGTTCCTGGTTGGGAATAACAGTCACAGCGACCATCCTCCTAAGTCTGCAGGAGCACACAGATCTTCTGATGGCCATCAGATGGTGCCATTGAGTCTTCTTCGGAGGCAAAGCCCCGATGGCAGCAGGCTTGGAGCAGGGAGCACTCTTGTTCCTTGCTACAGCCCACAGGAAGGGAACGGAGCGTGATTGCCCACCTCCAGATAAAACCAGATAAAGAGGTTCCTAGCGTAGGAGCTGGCAAGGCAAGGCACATTTGTGTTTTTTGTTGTTTCCAATGATGTGAGCAAGCTTCTGTCACCACTTGTGGGTTTTGCACCAGTCTTGCAAGGTTGGCTATATTCTTTCAATGATGTCAATGTAGGAGAAGGCAATAGCAGCATAGGAGCATTTCGGCCTCAGTTTCCTCAAAATAAGGTGTGGTTTGCCGCTGGAAAGTGTTAGAAAAGAGGAACTAAGGTCAACCAGGGGCAGAAATGAAAGAGCAACCGTGTTAACAAAAGCTCCTTTTTGAGCACTGTGGGACACCGAATGCTTTCAGGCAGCCCCAGAGAGCTTTCACTTGGGATTGGCCTCCCCTCCACATCCCCCTACTTCTTCCCCTTTTATTTTTAGCACAAAGCATGAAGCAAGAAGAGGCTTGTACTTCAAGGCACACTGCTTGCAATGTTCTCGTCACATTTGCCATCTCATCTCCAGATATGGGACCAGAACTTCCCATGCTTTTGAGTTATTAACGCTCTTCGTGTTTTTGGTTTCTTTTTGCTTGGTTGGTTGGTTGGTTGTTGTTCTTGTTGTTGACTTTATTTCTTTTTTCAGCGAATGGAGCCTGCCATCCAGCTGAGGTCTTTACCTGACATTGAAAATCGGCATTAATTATAACCGACCACTTTCTATTTTTGTTTTTCCTCGGATTTTAATTGTGTGACATGAGAGAGAAGAAAAATGGTAGCAAGCAGAGGAAGCCTGAGAAAGAGGGAGAGGAGGAATCATCACTATTGCATTTAATCAGTGATAAGAATGGCTGCTGAGCTGGAGTGAGTGGTTTCCAAGTGCAGTGGGAGCCAGCTTCAATTTCACAGCATAATCTTTCCTGCGGCCTTAAAATAACTTCTCCCTGCCCCCAGGGTATCACAGGAGCTGGAGAGCCATGTGTGCCCCTTCTCTGCACAGCTCTGCATTCAGCAATGCCTTATCTCTGTCTGGGGGCTGTTTGGAGAGCAGTGGCATTGCATGTGTCACACCGAGGCACAAAGCCCTGGAACAGAAAAGGGACATTTTTCAGACCTGTGGTCTCCCCAGGAGGGCAGCAGGCTGGGCAGAGCTGACTGTCTGAGCTCGTGTTTGGTGCCAGCAAAAGAGCAGCTTACCCAAAGTGCTCCACAGAGATGGGACCTCTTTATTGTCAGGGGCTAATTGCTCATGTGAGATGTACTTACAGAAGAAGCTGTTTGTGCAGAGTGGTAGACAAACAGACTCCTGTTCTGCCAGGCACCCTTTGTAATCAGAGGGGGCTGGGAATACTTTAGTGCAGTCATGGCAGGCCTCATTTGCACCACCAGCACCAATCCTACACTGGGCTGGATGGTGCTGGGGGTGCTGAGCTCCATCCCATTACCCAGTTCAGTAGGTGTGGCAGTTCAGAGCAATTTCCCCTCCCTGGATGTATTCAGGGCCAGGTTAGATGGAGCCCAGCGCACCTCATCTGGTGGGAAGCAGCCCTGCCCATGACAAGGGGCTAGGACTGGGTAGGCTTTAAGGTCTCTTCCAACCTAAGCTGTTCTGTGACTCTATGATTCCCTGCACTCAGCCTGCTCACGTACATGGTGTGAACAAGCTACAGCAACTTTGCTGTTCCCATGACTTGCAAATCTAACACTGGGTAAAAGCATTCAGGACTCTGAAGAACAAACTCATGGATGTTCTTCAGCTGTACATCTGCTGCCTGCTGGCTAAAGTATTTTTTTATCAGGTGGAGGCCTAGGGGGAATTTTGCCACTTGTGAGGGAGATCCAGCATTAAGAAAGTAAGGCAAACAATTTCTGGCATTGTCTCCATCTCCTAGCACAACCAGTAGGGATGGTTTCCAATTATGTGCCTGCAGGTAACCCACAGCCCATCCACACCAAATGGACATCTCCCTGTGTGAAGATATACCTCCTGTTTCCCACCTTCTGTGCTTTTCTCTGCCCTGTGACAGGTGGTGGGCTGGGATACACTCAGTGAAGAGTTCAGCAGTAAGAAAGAGCAGCATCAACTACAGCAAGCTGTAGCAAAACTGTAAAGTCAATCCTGATATGCTGCTCCTCCTGTTCTTTCAGGAAGAGCCATTATTCCTCAGTTGGAAGAATATACCTAATTCTGAGCACTCCCAAGCAATGAATGTTTCAGAGCATTTACATGTCAGCTCTCACAAGACGTTTGATGTAGAGGGAAGTGTTTCTTTTTCCAGATGTGGCAACTGAGACATGTGGAAGGTATTGCTAGTAATATTTAATTAGTGGAAAAAAATATAGAAAACAGTCACCACTGGTCTCGTGCTTGAACATCCACTCGTAAGTTGTTCTGTAAAAGAGGAAATGTCCAATACTTCTGTCGTCCTCTGACCAGGAGATGGAGAAAAAATTTACCCAGAGATTTACTTTGTTCAACATCTCTGGGAATCTAGACACCCAAGCACAAATTTTCAGTATTCCTTCCTGAAGTTTTGGCACTATATAGACATGTAAATACAAGCCCTACTTCCTAGCTAGGTGGGCTCTACACAAATGCATATGCATATATTTATATATATATACCAGTCTGGCTTGGTCCTCAGCAGATTGTCTTGTTGTAAGACTATATCTAAAATGTGTTACTATTATTGGCAGCAATCGATATTTAGAATCACTCATAGTGTTTATTTATGAAAAAAAAATCGAATGTTCCAACCAAGAAGAGACGTTGTTATTAATATCTAGCATGATTAAGGATCACATTGCAGGCAGGCCCACGCTGTCAGACTCATGCTCTTTGCTTTTTCTAGTGGCTCTGCAGGAATTCGAACCATAACATGTTTCATGCACAGGGACAAAGACGTTTTGTCCCAGGGAAGGAATATGTGGATGTTTTTGATTTAAAGAGCCTGTGCCACATTCAGAATTTCACAAACACACCATTTGGAACCCAAATCCATCACTCTGTCATGTCTTTCACTGAATGTATATTTCCCCCTGTAGCTGAAGTTTTGGATCTGAGCAGCAGCCTTTCAGCTTGCTCATCCCTCTCTTATGGGTACCAAAGCATCAGCTTTGAGGCCTCCTGGCTTACACCAAACATTGGGTTGTGGAGGCGGGACAGGTGTTTCTGATGCAGCAAGTGACCAAAGTTCATTTTCACTCCTTATGCTCTGCTGCCTAAGCTGATGTTTGCACACCTGCGCCGTGTGCTTTTGCTTCTGCAGAAGGCAATGGCAACAAAGCCAGGCAGTAAAGTTGACACAGTTGCAGAGAGCCTGGTGCCTTGATTACTTCCTCATAGCCACTTGTCCTTTGCAGCACCGCTTTATTACTTGCTGGGTGAAGAAACCATCTGCCAACAGAAGCCAAAACTAACATGCAAGTCAGCTATATATGGAAGACTGTGTCTGAGCTGCTATCAAATATCGCATTTTGTACAAATCTGGTCACAAGAATTGCAGGAGGGAAAAATAAGGAAATGAACCTTCAGGACAGCTATTCCATTAGCCATGCTGAGCCACCTTGCAGACTGCAGCATTGCTCTTCAGGATAGACAGAAGAGCCCTTGGGTAGGCTGGGACATCCTTGCTATCCTGTATTTTCCCTTCCTATCTCATCTATATGTCAAGCACCAGCTCTCCTTAAACATCTTATATTTGTGCCGTGCTAGCAGTTGCAAGCCTGTTACTCTGAAAAGGACCATCCTTTGCTACAATGTGTAATATAGTGTCTAGCACAAGCGAGTCCCACAGCCTATCAGGCTAGACATTGACAAAGAATTAATGGCTGCAAAGCGTATTTTGGAGGGTTTAGAAACAGAAGGGGAATTACAGCACAGACACTGGAAAAACCACTGCTCCTCAGCTGACACATCTCTGCATTTCAGAGATGCTGATGGAGATGTCTCTACACAGAGGTGCTGATGGAGAGAAGCCTCAACAGGGAAGAACATGAAACACTGGGTCTGCCAGAGGGATTCCTGGGCTTTTCAGTGGCCAAATGGAAAAACAAAAGAAGCAGTAGCTGTAAGATCTGTAATATCAATTTGGCAACTGATAAAAACTATAAAATAATAATCATAAGTGAGATATACACAAATGCCTCATGACATTGCAAAGCATGATAGAAAAGATTAATAAAATAGATGTCAGCTTTCTGAATTGCTATTGCAGCATTAATTCCCCCGTGCCAGTTGCTGTATGTTTTCCTTGATACAATCAGGAGGAAAACATCTAATCTGACATGACAAACTCATTGTATTAGGAGCCATTTCTGCTTTAAAACATGTGTCATATGACTAAACACACTGCTCAGGGTACAATGCACCCCTCAGTAAAATCGGGCAGAGCTCATCCTTAAATGCCCTGCCAAAAATATTCCCAACAAAGGCCAACAAGAAAACATAATTCAAATGAGGGACATCTGTTCCCTAATGTTTGCAGATAATGACTGGATCAAGTGTCTGCATAAAGGATAATTATTTTCTGCAGATGGTTTGATCTGATATTTTAAACATTGCGCGAGAACTTTGTCCCAGCCGCTCCGCAAAGTGTGCAGGGTTTTCCTGGCGTGAGAATTCTTTCCCATCCTCTGATTTCATAAATGCAAAGGGAACAAAAATTATGAAAGTTAAACAAAACCAAAAACGAACAAACAAAAAAAGGCAAAATAAAGCATGTATGTGTCGTGCAGATTTCAAAAGTAATGGCTGATACTCAACCAGCCTCCTGAAGCCGGTGCTCCTCTCAGGAAGCAAGAACGATCTGGCAGGGAGTCCAAGGATGCAGCTGTCAGCCACAGTACCAGCAGTTTTTAGTTAACCTGTGTCCCACGTGTGCGATCACCTCCAGATCTGTGAATAGCTCCATTAAAGACGGTGGCAATCGAGAAGGAGGTCATACTTCTGCTTTCGTACACACCAATTAAGGACTATGGCACTGGAAACGACTCGCTTCTACGTTTGGAATGGAAAGGATTTCTCCTCTCAATCAGCGTCACCGACGGCCCAAAGAAAGGCACCGCACTACATTTCCCAGCGTGCCCCGGGAGGCGGCCGGGAACGGGACCGGGAGGGGGAGGGGGCCACTTCCGGGTTGGCCGCCGGCGGGGCGGGGCGAGAGCCGTGTGTTTACTTCCGGCCGCCCGAGTGCGCGAGTGTCAGAGCGAGGAGCCCGGCCGCCTCGCGAGCGGAGCCGCAGCCGGGCAGCGCCCGCCGGGCCGGCAGCCAGCCGCTGGGGCGGGGCGCGTCGGGGCCTCATGAGCGGGCGGTGAGAAGGACGCGGCGGCCGCGGGAGCCACCCGGGGCGGAGGGACCCAGCCATGGACTGGCTCATGGGGTGAGTAGGGCCCCCCGTCTCCTCCCGGTCTCCCCGGCAGTCTTCCTCCGCTGCCGCGGGGCAGGGCGGCAGGAGCAGGGCGGCCGTTGGGCGCGCGCCGCGGGAGGCACCTGGCGGGCGGTGCCGCCGGGAAGAGCTCGGTGCCGCCGGACCGCTCGCAGGGCAGCGCCGCCGAGTGCAGCCCGACGGGTCGCGGGGGAGGAAGAGGTGCGGAGGACTCGGCGTCGGCCGGGAGAAGTAACTTCTCATGCTTTTTTCGGCCGTGGGAAGGGCGGGTGTCGCGGGACGCCGTGCTTCCTGCTCAGCCTGAAGGGTTGTCTGTGGGGAGGAAGGGGAGAGCTCGGCTGGGATTAAGCCGAACGGGAGCCGCGCCGGGGAGCTTGGATAGCCCGGCTTTAATTGCGCGGAGACGGGGAGGCGGCGCTTTGCTGCCCGTTTTAGGTTTGAGGAGCTCGGTGCGTGCTGCTGGGTGCGCCCCGTTTGGTTATCGCCGGCGTGAGTTGTGCTCGTGACCTGTGCTTAGGTGAACTGTGAATAATTCTGCTTCCAAATCACATGGGCTGTAGCTTTATGCTTCAGCTAAACTAGACTGCTGGTGATTTCTGCTGTCTGTAGGTCCTTTTTAAATTTATTATTATTATTACTTTTTTTTTTTTTTGCGGCAATTTAATCCTTTGCTTGAAAGCCATCTTTGTCACCTTGGTTATGTGATGTGCCTGGAAATACGTTGTGCAAACCTTTTCTGTCACAGTTGCTGGATTTGACCTGTTATGAAGTCTGTGTGTGCCTGTGTTGCTTCTGATCTGCAGCAGGAGTCTTTGAAAGAACTCTTGAAAGTTTGGCACTTGTTAATTATCTTCAAAGCAGGTGTGAAGATTCTGGAAGTTGCTGTCAATACCAGCTCTGCTTGCCTGCAAGCCTGGCCCCTCGATCTGATGGGAATCAGATGGAGGTGCAGCAGGGCTGTCCTCCAGCAGGCTGAGCAGCAGAAGTGCATCACTGGAGACGTGTGAAAGGAGATGTCTCTATGCCATATACCACTATGCTTGTCTTGCAGCCCTCTGGCCTATACTGTGTTGGCATACTCTCAGTGAAAATAGTAGTGTGAGTGACAAGCTGGTTTTGATATTATTTCCGTCACGACCACCCGGCACAGGTGGCTTGTTTTCATTTTCTTTGTAGAAGCTAAAGTGTCAGAGCTGTGCTACAATTAGGAAGAAGTCAAACTCAATACTTGACAAGATGTTTGGATGTCTCAAAATGGCTTGGTTATGCACTGGTACTTATTTTGTGAGAATTACATTGTAAAGCAGAAAGGAATCAAAACAGTTTAAGCCAGCTGTCAAAATGTGAAAATATCACTCTTTCTCATGGAAAAAAAATATTTTTCGAAGCTGCTATGTAAAGAGTAGAATTCCTGCTGTAATTTTTTTTCTTTTCTAAGTGTGTGGATCCATCATGTTGGAAAAAGGCCTGCCTGTTTTCCCACTGTAGTGAGAATGGATCCTGAGTCACTTGTACATTGTGTGCTCATTCTCAGCTATTTCCTGATATGTTTCTTGCCTGACCAAACTCACTATTGTCCCACCAGTGTTCTTCCTAAATCTCTGCGAGTTCTGTTTGTGGGTTTCTTTAAGGGATGGGAGATGTAGTGCTGCAGGAAGGGAGAGTGTTGGTATTTTGAAGGGAGAAGGAGGCCTGATGGATGTTTTCTTAAGCTGCCTGTTATTCCTGCTGTTAGTAACAAAGTGTAAATGAAAACATCCTTCTTTCTGTTTATTAAGAAAGTGAAGACACTTTTTCTGTCTCAACAGAAGTATGAGTAATGTTCACTCAGCCTTTCTCCAGTAAAAACTTCAGTGATTCCAGTTATGTGCAAAGGGAAGAGCTGCAGAAATAGTAGGAAAACAAATCGTTCCCAGTAACCACTCAAATCTTGCATCCACTGTTTGTTCTTCAGGAGAGCAAGTCGTATTGGTCTGTGTCTTGGTGTTGTCCCTCTTGGTGACAATCACTCTTTGCTAAATGACCGTTGTCACTACTAAAAGTACCTCGATCTTTCTTATTCCATGCTGGTGGAGTTGTGTGCTGATTTGCACTTGCAGTTTCACATGTGCTTGTTCACACGAATCCATCATGTTATCACTTGTGCTTTCTGAATGTTCAGTATAAGAAATGCTGTCTGTGTTTTAACTTCATATTACCAAGTTACTAATCTTCAAGTGCAAGGGTGTTAAATTAGGCGGCAATAACAAGTTGCTTCGGTTCATCTCTACCCTTCAAGCTTGTGTCGTGTTTATCCTATAGAAGATTTAGAGTGAGATCTGCTTTATTCCTTACTGGTCCTCCCTGCGCTTGTTCTGGAGCGTGGGGGAAGGGTAAGTTCTAATCATACCACAAAGGGCAGCAGCCCAAGTGTCTCTGATCGCCTCAGAGTGCTTAATATACGAAAACGGAAGCTGAAGCTTATAAACAATAGTGAATTTATTGTGGATTAACAAGCAGTTATAGGATTATGTGGTCACACAGCAAAACTTCTCAGGGTGCTGTTTTCTGTTTGGTCAAGTGCTTGAAAACCCAGTTAGGCTGAACAAAATGGGGTGTTGGCACGTTGCAGTAAGATCTCAGCATCAAAATAAACCTGAAGTCTTTTCTCTGCTTGCTTAGTATCTTCCACCTTTCTACTGAGCGTGGCCTTAATAATGATATTGGTGAAAGGCTTTGGCCCTTTCAGTGCTCTTAAAATATATTTTTTTTTTTCAAGATTTTTTTGTTGCATACAGAAAATATTTTCAATGTAATTTACACTGGGGATCAGTATTGCATAAATGTTTTGCTCGCTGACGTCAACAGAGCTCTATGTTGCATTTTGAAAGAGATCACAAACTTTCGTGTTACAAACAGGATCGATCATTCATGAAGTTCAAAGTGGTAACAAGGATGGGTGTTGTTTATTCAGTTATGAAACTTACTCTTTAATATAGTTTTATAATTTATATTGCAAAGGAATAGGACGTGTTAGTGGTACTAGTAATCCTGACATGGCAATGTCTGCGTAATTACAGTGTCTGATTCTGTAACAAATTATTCTAATCAAAGGAGTATTGTCCACTGTAATCTTTTTTTTTAAAAAAGTTACTTTAAGTATATTTCTTCTAAGTTCCCCTCCCCTCTTTTTATCTATAAACCAGCAATTACCTGTTAAACTAGAAACATTGTTTTGAGCTACATCTGTACTCTAACTGGAACCATGAGAACCGTAACAGTTCAATGTAGCTGTGATGTCAAAGCACATCTGTAGATGCATCTTGAACTGGAAAGGAGTTTCTTCTGCAGGGATGAGCTGGAAAGCTTTGTATAGGCAACTGGAGTAGCCTTCTGCATGTAGTCTAGCCTTACAAGCAAGGAATACTAGTGAAGGAAAGACAGGAGGGAAGAGTCATCTGTAACTCTTTACTTCTATTTCAAAAACGACAAATGGCTTTCTTTCCCAGTTCTTGCTCAAATGGCTCTGAGCACAAGAAAATGTACGTATCCTCTGCCCATAAACTCTTCAGGGAGGATTCTTTAATGTTGAATGTACATTACCATTCCCTCTGCGTCAGAGCATGGTGTTATGGTAGGATTGGAGTAAGCAGTGACTTGACAAAGGCGTAGAAGGGAAAGGGCTGTGTGCCATAGGGGTTTGTCTGTCTTTGGTGTAAGCTGTAGCCCTTGCTACTCGTAGTGTCACAGCTATCCATGTTGTTACACCATTCACTGCTCAATTATCTGTTCGTTCTTATGTTGCCCTGGAGATGTTAAAAAAAAAAAAAAAAAAGCTTCAGAATGATTGAAAGAGATCTTTTCTTCATATCCTGTCCAAACTGCTCCCATATCTTCAGCTTTGAGGGCAGTCAGAAAGCAGTGGCTAAGGAAGATGAGAAAAATACAGGCAGAAGAAAGAAGCAAACAATTTGTGCCTGAAGAGGGAGGGCACAGACATCTTCGGTCTGCTCAGGTGCTTGGTGGCCTGCTGCCGTAGAGCAGTGGATGCAGCTGTAAACTGGAAAGCATCTACTCCAGTGTATCAGCCTTGATACTTGCAAGTTTGTCATGTCAGTTAATCCACTGGAAACACAATGTATCCAATGCTGTTTTGTAGTCTTCATTTGACCAGACCACATAGTTGGAAAGTAACTTGTGTTCAAATTCAATCAGTTAGAGTATTTATTATGCTAATAATTTTAATAAGCTGTGCGAGAGGCCTTCCTTTGGTCTGCATACTGGTAGATTTGTCCAGTGTAGAAAGCCTTAACTATGTAAGTGTCAAAGCACTAAAACAGAACTACCAGATCTTCTGTTTCCCAACAAGGATTTTGAAGGCTAGCAGCAAAGCAACGCGTTTATTATATTTCTGGTTTATTTCTTTGCTGTTTTCCATATTGCATTTGTGGCAGTGTCTTCAAAATACTGTCCAGTTCAAGATAGACTCTGGTGAAATATGAGTGATGTTGTTGTATGTAGAAGTCCTGGTATTGAGCTAAAACAGCTGAGGACTAGAGGTGAAAAACACAATGTTCCAGTTCTGAGTCAGTAAAAAAATCCAATATGCTAATTTACAGCTGTTAGGCTAAATCTTTGTTGCTTTTGAATGGGTTGTATTAATTGTAAGGAATGCATCTTGTGGTGGGAACAGAGAGAAATTACGCTGTTTACTTAGCTGTCAGTTTGTCTGCTATATAATGCAGATAAACCAAGGAGAATACTGCTGCCAACATCTAACAGACCTTTGTATGTCAAGGTAGCTGATAATTTTCATTTTAAGTAATGCATGAAACTTTCTTATTATAGCAAGCCGTTCTATAAAAAGGAAAAATGTTGGAAGTTCTTCAGCTGCTGTAACCATACAGAATGCTTCCTCCTTCAGTCTTCTCCAGTGAAGGTCTCCTGCCTTTATAAGGCAGACCTCCCCCCCAGAAGCACTTTTGCAGCCTCCCACCTATCACAGCTGCACCCTGGATATCCATTCTGCTTTTTAACTGACCTCATGACAGGTGTTTCCCCTGCTTTGCATTCCCTGCAAATTCTTGGCTTTGTGGGTTGTTTTCCCTGCTTTGAAGGAGCTGAAAATAACTTGGAACCAGTAAAACAGACACGTCCAGTCCCACTGTGCAGGAAATGTTCGCATGTTCCTTATTTATTCCTGCTTATAGGTGTAACATCACTACCTGTGAGTCCCCAGATTGTCCTTCCCAGATAATCTAGGTCTGTCTGTGAGCCATTTGCAGTCAGTTCACTGTGTACCAGTGAGACATCAATATTATTTCCTGTACTCTCACTGTATCTCTGCTCAACCAGAGGTTACCTGTCAAAACAACTCTCATAACATCATCTGCAGATACAAGTTAATATTTGAGGTTCTTTTAATATTCACATAGTATACATGTAATGGTGGAAAGATGGTATTTGATGTCCCTGGAAACTCTTATAATTGTACAAGAGGCATCAGTACTGGACAAGAGGCATCAGTGATGGACCAGAGAAGTTTAAACTGTTTAGTTGTGCTCTTATGCCTCTGTGGCTCTGAAGGGATTTGAGTGCAGTACTGAGTGTGCTGCTGTTACTTTTCTGCTGTATTGCAAAACCAATACTAAAAGATAACTGCAAAGGCCTTTTCTTGGAAGTGTCCTGGTGTGAGTAGTTATCAATTTCTTGCATTTGTTGGCAGAAATACCAAAGAAAACCTACATTTTGAAACCTGTGTCGCTTTAGCTGACAACAGAACTTGTATCAGTTAGGCAGTTACTTGCCTTTGGTCAGTGCAATGTATGTGAATCTTGATTTGGTTTTATAAAAATATTCTTTTTCCAGCAAGGATTTCGTTTAGGGGGAAGGAGAATCAAAATATGGATCTGAAGGATTCTAAATGCTTTTTACATTTTTACAAGGAAACAATTTCCTTTGTAAAATAATCGTATGTTCAAAAAGGGAAGCAGTACTTCTTCCTAACGTATTCCTGCATGTGTTCTCTGCTGTTATGCTGGCATTGTTATTCGTGAAGGCTGGTAGGCTAAAGATGTTCATCTGGCTGAAAACTAATCTGTATTTTCCCTTCCTATTTTTCCTCTCAAGATTAGTTTTCAGCTAAATGAGTTCCTGTAGCGTGTTTGTGTAGCTGTATGAGTGATGTAAATAGCTCTAGGGAACATAAAGCTTAGGGAGAAGAGGGTTACTTTTCTGTGGCAGCAAGGATTTAAATGAAATGAACATAATTGTGCAATAGTGTGATTACTAGGGGTAATTATTCTGTAAATAATTAGTGATTTTTCTGAGGATGCATTCTGCTTGAACTGTGTGGAGAAACTGCAGAATGTATGAAAATATGGAATGCTCTGACTAGACTGGTGTCTTGGAGCAGACGTTGGATTCAGAGTTCTTGTCTGAGTATTATGGCTAAATTATAAATATAGCAAACGGGTTAATTAAGCATAATTCAGGCCTCCAAGTCAGTTTTCATTTACATGAGAAAAGCTCTCCCATGATGTGAATGTGAAGATAGTGGAATTTGGGATGTCTGGCTGAATCCAATCTGATTTGAGGTAGGAAGCCTCACTCTGTATTACGGCCTTATTATACCATTGCCATATTTCACTGGCAGTTTCCATCTGTTACATCTACTGGATGTGGGCCCAGAGCACACATACTTGAAAGAATAAAATTAATGAGAGACTGTAGTTTTTAGATAGCTGTGTATACAAGTTTGAACTTGGTATTGTTTGATCTGTGTATTCTGCAATCATTGCTGACCTATTAAAGAACTTTAATGTGGGCCTCTGCTAGTGGAATGCTATTGAAGTGATCTGGTGCATTGGTTTTAATGCACGTTCTAGAAATGGTGATAAGGTTGCGAAACTTGCTTAATGAGTGCAGTTTCCAAATGCCCTCCTTAGTAGTTTTTCCACTGATATTATTCTGCAACAACAGCAGAAATTTGGCCTGCATGGTCCTTCAGTTGCAGCAAACTTCATAATGAATTATTTTATTCTTTTTTGTAGTCATGATGCTTATGGCATTACTGAATATTGCTACGTCAGTGAGGCTGCCCAGGGAACAACACTTTTGTGACTGACTGCTCCAGCGTTTGAGAAAGTTGCACTCCAGGAAGCTCCCTGCTCCTCAGACTATGTGCAATAATTGCAATAACTTAATATAATTCAATTTCTGAGTTGCAGTGATGAGTAGAACTGTGAATGGCTGATCAGCTGTACCATTATTTTACCTTTTTGTTTTCTTTTTTTCCCCTCTCAATGGTAACTTTCACTGAAGCTGCTCTTTCAACTGAGAGGAACTGGTCAGGGTGCAGGTTCTTCACTCAACCCACAAAGCTCTGTTTGCACCTGGAAAGAGGGACTACATGAGCACTGAATGCATGCGTAAAAAACAAACAAACCAAGATGTATTTATTCAAGGCCTTGAAGAATGTCAGTCATCTAACTGAAATTGAGACAGGAATCACTGTCATATAAAATTTATTTTTCACTCTGAATGTTCAGAGTAAATCCATTAAGCTAAAAGGTAAGCTTGCAGCAGAGCCTATTCTCCAGCAGCCATCTTTGGTGCTTAGAGCAAAGTCAAAATGATCCAGGCATGGTAACCCAAGCTCTTCTGAATGCATCTGCATGCATTTTTCTTCCACTGTATAGGTTAGAAAGGTGTGTATCAAGTGCTTTCATCGCTAGTGTTCATTGAGTGGATCATGGCTATTCCTTCTCTACTCTGAAACGTATCAGCAGTTGGCACTTTCCCTTGGGGGATTTCCTGATATTTGAACGTAAACTACAGAGCTTGTGTGAAACAGGTTGCGTAGGGGCAACTTTGAGATTGTGGAGTTTTTAACTACTTAATTTCACAACCTTAATGGTCATTTATTGTAAAATTTTGTGGCTTATAGATCACCTCTCTTGGATATGGTGCTTCTTAAAACAGCAGGGGGTTGTTCAGGAATGACATGGTTACACTGAGCGTTTCTTAACAGGTTGTGCAAAACTGGATAGAGTTGTTGCTTTTACAGCAGGGTGTTTTGTGTCTGCTTTGCGGATGAGGCTACTCAGGTTACAGGGTTAACTCTGTGGTTTCAGGTTTGTGTCAGGTCTGATAAATTAGAAGTAGCTTTCTTTTCAGTCAGACTTCTCTCTGAGGATAGGTAGGTGTTCCTGGAACTGCAGTCTGTAACATTCATGATTGCCACGTCTTACCAAGTGCTACTGTGACTGCTATCCAGTGGTTATAAGAGGACAGAGGGTTAATAACTTGTTAGGGCAACAGATGTACTTGTAGAAGGAAGAAAAAGCTTTAGGGCAGACCTGTATCTCTTGTTTATGTGAGTAGGCTCTCTTGAACAAAACTATGTTAAAACTAAAACTGCATGTTTGCTGGTTAAGTCTCACCTGGTAAGTTAGAAGGAAATGGTATTGTTTGTTTGTTTTTTTTAAAGAGTTGACTAGTCTACATTTGAAAAGCCACTGACAGACACTGATCTTTCCGTTAGTTAGTTTATCTGAAATAAATAACTATTATTAGTTAGGTTATCTGAAATGCTTCTAGCAGAGGGAAAAAAGAGGAGAAACTGGAGAATTTGCAGGTTCTGATTTAGGATATCCAGATCCTCAGATAAATTTTATTCCCTCCAATATTTTGTTTTCTTTTGTCTTACAAACCATGCTTTCTTTATATTTTCTATTTGAAGTGTATGTGCTGATGTGCAGTCCTGGCATACTTGCTAGTCTCTTCAGTGTCCCCTTTTTGTTGCAGCAAGGTAGTGTGGTGTTTTTTAAAGCAGCATCAAGCTGATTTTTGAAGTTTGAAAGGAATCTGCCTGAAGAAACAGTCAAAATGATGCTGAAGTCTAATGGCTGTTTAGTTCTGTTCAGTTGTAGTCTTAATCTTGCAAGGCAGAGGTCTGCTTTTACCATATCATCTGGCGTAGCAGTTTTTTGCTTTGGTTTATAAGTGCTGTTCAAAATGCTGAATGTGGTGGTTTGTGTTCAGGTAGCCCCAGCATGTCTGTAATGAGGTTTTCTCTCTTGCCCCACCCTGTTGAATGTGGTTGTACTCGTCCGAGTCACTGGGACCTGTTGAGGCTTGAGCTGGTGGTGTAAGCCCTGATGAGAGCTCCTGTTTGCAAAGGGGCCATTCTGTGCTAATGCTGTCAAATGCAGCCAAGTATTTAGTTTGAAGATTGCAGAGAGTGTGCTTGGTTAACTTCTAAGAAGAGTAACCTTCCAGTTTTTACACTGCCGTGTAAGGTTGCTCTCACTGTTGTTTTTAAAGCGCCTTTAAGTGTGTTTCAGGCAGGAAATGCCCAGTCATCCACTAAAACATAGGCAGCTGTTGCTGTATGCAGTGTAACCTTCCAGGTGGGCAAAATGATATTTATATATTCACAGACCTGCTTTTCCTCATTGTTAATGGAATCGAGATTCTTGTTTAAATTGTGTTCATCTTGGTTGGAGGTGGAGTGAATGTTCACTAAGCCATCTGGTTAGGAATACATGGAATTAATGGAGAAGTATTGTTCTGCAGTTTGTGAAATGCAGGCAGTGTAACCTCCAGCTTTCAGGGCAAAATTGCTTGCTGGCTTGTTTTTTTTTTCTTTTCTTAGCAGAAGTGTAGGTAGTCCTTTTTAAGTAAATGAGAAACTATATTGTATAGCAGATCTATTGAATTGTCATACATCCTATTCTGAAAAATGGGTACTTCTATTTTCCAGTTGAAGAAAATCTACTGAGAAGGATGTATCTTTATAATTGTCAGCCTCAGTTGAACGCGTTGGTTCTTGTTTGGAGTGTGTATTTCTGAGCCAAGCCAAAATGTGAAATAGAAAGTTGTTAAATATTTCTTTGGGCATAGCAGACTAAGATAACATGAAGGTTGCTTGGCCTCTGAATGACAACTTTTGTGAAGGTTTTAATGTGCTTTAAAACATACTGTTCAAATTCATTCTTTTAACTTAAACTTTTTGCATGATTGCTTTTCTAGACAGAGTTTGAAATCAAATTCTTGAAGGCAAACCTGGGAGTGCATGGGATGTATCACCAGAGTAATGGTCCACGGCACTGAGAACAGCTTTTTTTTCTTAAAGTGAGCAAAGAGGAAGCAGATATTGGAAGGAGGGAAGTGCTTGTCTGTACAATGCACCTTGCTAGCGTGCACATCATCATTTCCCAGTTGGCTATAACAAATAATTATTATTTTCCAGTCTTATGAAGACCTTGATAGTTTTATGAAAATACTGAGAACAGTGATATCTCATGTAGAACAGTTACCTCCAATTAAACTGTAGCACAAAGAATTTGGATCCTGGCTTTTCCAGTTCACAGCTGGATCACTGGCCTATAGGAGCAATTATCATTCATCTGAATAGATGTCTGTATTGTGTCACAGGTGCCTATTTTGTGAGTAGGTGCTTGCAGTGCTACTTGTATATCACAGTGTGCTGTCTGCATTGGTGTCTGTTGTGACTTTTAATTGCCTGTGGCTGTGAACTTCAATGCCTTCCCTTTAATCCCTATGCCAACAGTTCTTGTCCCATGGATTGTGTGTAATATATTTATCTAATCATGGACTTAGCACACTTTCAAGGCGTGGATGTGGTTTCAGCCTGTCACTTTGCAGGCAAAGGTTCTAGTGCTAGTCATGCCAAAAAATCAATGCATGCAATTCAGTGATCTCATAAATCAGGCCTAAAAATACCAGTGATCAGTCTCAAAAGAAGAAAGACAAAGGAACACAGATGTCTAGCATCATTTAAAGAGACTTGAACTTGAGAGCACCTAGCTACCAAATGAGCATGGCCTTTGTGGTCAGTGCAGTGCCTCAGTAGGGAAGAATCTATTTTCTGGAGGGCTTGGTTTGGTAGGCTGATAGAAAAGAAAATGTGACTGGGCTGAAATGTGCAACTTTGTGCTAGACTGTGTCTTCTGCCACTTCTTTGAAACTAGACATCAGTAACTTTTTATTTTTATATTGATCAAATACTCCAAAAGTCAGACTACTTGTCTGTTAAGTGAATTGGAAAAGTATGTGAGACTTGGAGGAAGTTGAAGGCTGTTGAAGTGAAGGAACCAGACTGCATATGTAAACCAAACCCACCCAGCAATTTTTGTTCCTAGAGAAGTGAAATGTGAAGATCCCCTAACTTTTTTTTTCCTATTCCTCTTAATTCTGCTATTTGCTGTCCTAAATCTTATTTTTTCCTTAATTGGTACCCAGTTTTACTAGCTGGTTTGGAGAGAGAGTTAATTTCACCTGCTTGGTATTGATTACTGTATGGGAGCTGTTAAGTCAAGGCCTGAACTGATGATTGAGCACCTAATGAAGGGATGGTTGGCCCAGGAAGCAAACATTTCCCTGTGCTTCCCACCTGACAGAAAAGGTGGACCCTGGACTCATTTAAGGGTCAGCCTCTGAAGGGAGCACATCTCCTGGATGAAGTCTGCTGCCTGAGAATGAGTGTTCCACAGCCAGAGAATCTGGCTCTCATCACCAGCTGGGTGAGTCAACTTTCTTGTATGTGCCTATTGGTATTCCCAATGATACTTTTATCTGGCATTGTGAAGAACTTGTCAGAAGCAGTTTTGCTGCTTTGCAGGACAAACGCTTATAAAAAATATGTACATGTAGGTATGAAATGGGTGGAGTCTGTGATAGCTAAATTAAGGGGGATCATGCATCTTAGCATTGGAGTTAGGTGCAAAGTATTTTGGAAGGTGGTGCCAAGGTAAGGTCCTCAATACATCTGAGGCTGTCCCTTTACTCTTTTGCTGGTATATGCCCAGTTATGTGCACTTCCTTATATGAAAACAAAACAAAAAAAAAAAGCAGGACCAAGCAGCAGTGAAAACTACTAATCCAAATGAATGCATGTTCTCACTGGAAGTAGTAATGTGGCTGCTTACAGGAATGATCCCTGTGGTTTGTTTCTCCGGGATCCTTGGAGACTTGCAAATTGGGTGGAGCACACAGGACATAAAGCATATTGTGAGAAACCTGTCCAAAAAGGCTAATCTCCAAGGAAGACAATGGTAACAATGGTTATCACAGAGTCACGAGCTACTTACTAACTGGAGGTTGCTAAAACAAATATTATTTTAAAGTGACAGCCGGCCACAAGCATGAAACTATTACTACTTTGTATTCTCATTTTTAATTTGCTTTTCTGCACCCTGTATTTGGAATTAGGAGTAATATGCCTGTGTGACTATCACAGCAGGCACTGTCTCAAGCCTTCAAAGAAAGAAGTTTGCTCTTGTTACAAAATCAGTTGAGAAGAACTGCAAATTAACTTTAGGTTTCAAATACATTCTTGCTCCGGTTCATCATATGGAAAAGCAACAGTAAGCTCAAAAATGGAGGGAGAGTCATTGCACAAGTGATTCTACAAGGCATTGAGTAGCTAGCGTACTTTGACATGAAAGAACAATTCTGATGTCTTGTGTCACTGTAGAAGGTGAGAGTACTAATAGGAAGAATTAGTGTGTACAACATACTGTTAGACTGCAGGTTTTAAATCGTGTGATTCACTGAGGTTAAATAGTATAATTCTGTAAAGATTACCCATATTAGCAAGAGTGTCAGCAGTTGTACTAGCTAGGATAATATTGGTTTTAGTCCATGCATCAAAGCAGCATGCCACAGAGCTGAGGAAAGATTTCTCTTGGGATATAGAGGTGGCAATTAGCTGTGTTTTGAGAGATTTATGGAGCCTTCTGCAGCACTGCAGTGTTGTATGTTGTCAGAAATTGAACATTGGGCTTGCTAGGCTGTGGCTTTGTATTATGCATGGTGCTGTGATATCCAGAATGTATTTACATAACAGCACAGTAAAGGTTAATCTCTTCTACTTGCAGTCTTCTTTCGTTACAGTGTACAGGAAGTTGAGATACTTGATAAAAATCTAGTCTTTACAGACGGACTAAAATTAAAACTAACTTGTAAAACATTTGTAGTGCTTATTTCTAATGCCTTTTTCCAGAAGTACTGAATGTGTTAGTGATTAAACTCTAAGCTTGAAAAACAGTAAAAGTTACCAATGCAATGCTTTTGCTACTACTTTTTTTGTCTGTTTGCACTTCTGTGGCATCTGTGCAGAAAGGTGAAGAAATTGACGTTCAGCCAGGAAAAGAGAAGGCTCTGGGGAGACCTCACTGTGGCCTTCCAGTATTTGAAAGGAGTGTATCAATAGGAGGGGGAATGGCTGTTTATGAGGGTAGATAGTGATAGGACAAGGGGGGAATGGTTTTAAACTGAGACAGGGGAGGTTTAGGTTAGATATTAGGAGAAGTTCTTCACACAGAGAGCGGTGATGCACTGGAACAGGTTGCCCAAGGAGGCTGTGGATGCCCCATCCCTGGAGGCATTCAAGGCCAGGCTGGATGTGGCTCTGAGCAGCCTGGACTGGTGGTTGGAACATAGCAGGGGGTTGGAACTAGATGAGCATTGTGGTCCTTTACAACCATTCAGGCCATTCTATGATTCTATAAAACAAATGGTGCCCAACTTATTTTTTTCCTGGATTCAGCTGTCTTGTTAGGATGCTTCATTCTTGCATTCATTTAGAGGCCCTGAATTACAGCATCTGGTTCATAAGCATGCTGAAGTCACTCTCTTTGTTGTATTTATTGTTCCATGTTGTTGAAATGTCACCTTTGGGACCCTGGCTGTCATTAGACACGTGTTATGATTATAGGTCATTGTAATGATAAATGCAGTGATAAAGACAAAGAAAGACAAAATCGGTTTTTGGGAGGTAAGATTTGAAGTCTTACAGAATTAGAAATATTCCAGGGTGTAAATATAGAATCATTGTGACATGCTTTTCTTTTATTATTTGTTGTTAGGAGTGAAAATACATCAGCTTTTTCTTTCTTGCCACGAAGAGAAATGAATTAAGATGGAGTCTGTGACATGGGCAAGAGTAGAATGCAGATTTGGAAACAGAGCCACTTGGTTATGTATACAAGCTGCATTACTGTTCTGTGGTTTTTCTAATCTGCAGTTGCTTGCTTTTCTATTATAATGCTTTTTCAGCAACAGATATCTACTCAGATTGAGGATGTGTTTGCAGAGATGCCAGATGGTGCACTGACCTTTGTCTTCTCCACTTGAATCTGTAGTGCTTCTCGAACAGTTTAAATACTTAGAACTTGCATTCTCCTCCTGGGTATTCAGAGCTGAAGCTTTATTATGAACTTATGTCGGAATTTGAAGTATTAATTTCAGTCTACTGTAATTTTCTGTATTTTTTTTCATTATAATGTTAAGCAGAGTTTGCTATTCACAGTTTTTCACTAAGAATTGCTTTAGCATCTGGAAACACAGAACAAAAAGAATTGAAGTTGCTTTTCTTAAATGTAATTGCTACTTAAAATTGTTTAAATAGTAATGTGGATACTCTGTCCTTCAAAAGGGGAGTTGGTTTTGGTTTCAGTAGGTGCATGTTTTATTTGTTAGGTTTTTTGCATATGTGCAAGGAAAATCTAAGCATGTGATCTAATTATACATTGTAATTTCAAAGCTTTATGGTTAGTAATGTGCTGGGTTCCTAACCTCATCTTCTAGGTACTCTTAATGGAGGAGAAGTCTTGCTTAGGAGACAGAAATGGTATCTAAGTAGATGAAGAAAATGTGATTCTGCTGGGTACTGCAGAGAGTGACATGTAACAGAGCAATACAGTGGGACTTGTTCTGGTATTGTATTCCCCAAAATCTCGGGGGGAAGAGTAAGTGCTTTGTGCTGCAGTTAAGTTCTGCTGACGCGACACCTCTCATACAGGAAGGGAGCAGATGAGGCTGTAGCAGTAGCTCTTCTGAATCTTTATTATGGAGAGCTGCAAACACTGTGTCTCCTTCATCCTTTTTCTGCTAGCAAGTCTAAAGTTACCAAAACAAGGCAGTGAAGAAGTTGATTTTTTTTTTTTTAATGATTTTTGGAAACAGCTCACAAATAGGAGAGAAAAGGGGGAGGGAAGGTTACAAAATAGCGTGTGCTTCCTCTGATGCATTGTGGCTGCAACTTGTATCATACTGAAGTCTATCAGGGAGGTTACAAACATCTTGTCCAAATGGCTCCTTTGGGCATGGCTACCTCAAAGGAGATGCAGTTTTCACAATGGAGAACTACTGCTTTTCCATTGCTCCGGTTTCCAGTAAGCTTAGCAAGGACTGCTTCTTCTCACAACACA
This sequence comes from Tympanuchus pallidicinctus, assembly GCF_026119805.1. Lineage (NCBI taxonomy): Eukaryota > Metazoa > Chordata > Aves > Galliformes > Phasianidae > Tympanuchus > Tympanuchus pallidicinctus. The sequence continues at coordinate 13,563,448 of NW_026294747.1, forward strand.
CTGCATTATATTGGAAAGCATAGCTGATGTATGCATGATCTATAAGCCTTTCTAACTACTGAGCTTAAAGAATTTGATTTTCTTTTAAATGTTCATCTGTGTTACATTATAGCTGTGAGTATTCTCAGTGTTTTAGGTGCTACAGGAATTTGTGTTTTGATGTTGAAGTGACTGCACATAAGCACAGTAGCTTCTGGCTACTTTAGTTCTCATTACTGTACCTGTGATGGAGATAATTTTTGCCCAGTTTCTGACAGGCAAATACAGATTTCTTTTGTGCATGTCATTGTCATGGCTTCTTTGTTGCAGCTTGATATTACAAGAACAAAAAGCAAGGGACCCTAGTGAGAATGTTAGGGAGGGATTAACAGAGCCTTGTAGCTATGGAGTTAAGCTGGGTTTCTGTTTTCACTGCCACTGACATCTTGATTTATGCATACTGGGGATGTTTTTAAACACAGAAGCAATAGGAAATAAGGCAGTCTGCTTGTGCTTCCTGCAGGGCTTCTTGGCTTTGCCTTCCGGTTAGACAGCAGCATTCAGAGCATCATCTTGTCATTCCTTCCACTTGCTGCTGTTTATTTGTTTTGCCAGTTTGAAGCTCAAACCTTTATGTATTTCTCTTCCTCTTTCTCAGGTTTTCCTTGAAGATGTATGTTGGCAATGTGCATACAAAAAAATATCTGTGCACATCCTGTTTTCAAACTGTTACTTCATGCAGTTTTGCACTCCTGAGAATGTGGCTTGAAGGATGTCTTGTGCTTGGAGCTGACAGTGATGCTAAGGAAATGCCTACCTTAAGTACCATAAGAGTTTCACATACAGCATGGCAACTTTAATTTATGAATGTGTAGCATTTAGAAGCATTTAGTCATAATGCAAATATTACATTGCCTAAATTTTCTTTTATCCTTTCCTCTTCTCTCAGGATATATTTTAAGAAAAAAAGTAGGCTGATAGTGCTTTGCATATTCAAGCTGTCACTATGAAACACTGCAAGCTTTAATGAATTTCTGCACACACAAAACCTAGCAGCAGCCTAGAACAAAAATGTGAATTTCTCCATTCTTCCTGTTATTGGTTATTTCAGTTGTGCATATTGCCAAGGTAAGCTGGCCTGCAGTGCTGAGGAGGGTTAGCTGTGCTGTCATTGTAACTAGTGTGAGAACAGCATTCTGAAATTACCCAAGCACTTCTGAGTGATGGGGGGGCATTGTTAGTGATTCTAATATTGTAACAACCTATTGTTGACATGCTGAAATATTTGTGTATTTAACATACGTTGACTAAAATACATTCGTATATTTTTGCTTATGGGTTTGATACAGAAGCAGAATAATTGATAGTAATTAAGTATTACAGAAGGATTTTTCACACTGTATCAAAGGAATTCTACTAGAAAGATGGCTGGAATTAACCCCTAGCCTTGTCTCAGTGATCTTTAGTATTGCTAATGGAAGTTACTGATTAGGATCTTCCTACTCAAAAATTTTTCATCTCATTTTATAGACTACTGTAGAACAACCTGCTAACTTTTTGTTACCATGCTGATAAAAGTGCTTTAATCTGTATAAAAAGCATGTGAACATGAAAAATTTCCTGATCCCTTAAGTGTTTTATTTTATTTTATTTTTTGCTACCACGGAAGGAAATTTTCCTGTAGTACTGCAGTGAAATACAGATTTCATCATTTGACCCTTCCACGGTGTTTCTCACTCATTTGTAATACTGCACCTAGAATTTGTACTGCATGTCTGAGAAGCTGTGATCTCTTCTCAAGGTAGTGTGAAATTTAGATAATTTTTTCTTCAATACTTGAAGTTGCATATACTGAATTAAATTGCTGACATATTGTTGCATAGTTTGCTGTTTGCTTCCTTACCTTTTATTCCTATTGAGAACATTTATTCACCCTTAGGAGAAGTGGTGCTAAAGTTTGTCACGTAATGTATCTGGAAAGTTCCTCTTCCTAATTCCTACCTTCAAAGTCTTTGTTGTGGTTCTTATTAGTAGATGTTAGCATACGTATCAAAATGCAGAATGTTCAAGTTCTTATTTGGAAAATTAAGTGCTAGGTTTATCTCATCCGTCTGTATCGTTTGGATTTACATTGAACAAAAACATCAGCACCCTGAATTATGGGAACTATAAAATCATGGCACAAAATCAACAGCAATAAAAACCCATCTTATACGTGGCTGTTCCTCTTGTAGCATCTGTGCTGCTCTTTGTGACTGTTAATTCCAGCAGCCTTCACCACTCTCAGTGTGGAGTTAGAAATGTAAAAGCATTGAAATGTTCCTCGGGTGTTGAGGAGGAGGAGATAGAGTAGGTGCATCTCTTGGGGTGAAACAAATATGTCTTTACTTTGTTGGTTTTAATGATGTGCTGCCCAACAGATGTGTTGATAGTCTAATACCTACTGGTGGCTGATGCCTCCTGTTGCAGCTGACACGGTGAGCTCTGGCAGCATTGGAAGCTGTCCCTGATTGCTGCTGCTGTCATGCTGGAGGAAGTGAGGAAAGTGCTTGGAAGGTCTTTGTGTTGTAGACTTGCTGTAGAAGCCTTAAGTTTGCTACCTTGTTCTGCTCATTGAGCACTCCATATCAAGCTTTTCATTATATGTGGCTGTTGGCTTTTTCTCCAGAAAAGCATTTTAGCAGGAACCAAAGGATCATAGAAACCATAGAATCGCTCAGGTTGGAAAAGGCCTTAAAGATCAAGTCTAATAGCATCCGAACCATACTAGCCTAACTCTAACAACCCTCTGCTAAATCATGTCCCTGAGCACCACATCCAAACGGTTTTTAAATGCATTTAGGGATGGTGACTCAACCACCTCCCTGGGGAGCCTATTCCAGTGCTTCACAACCCTTTCTGTAAAGAAGTTTTTCCTGCTGTCCAACCTAAGCCACCCCTGGCACAACTTGAGGCCTTTTCCCCTTCTTCTATCACCAATGAGAAGAGAGATGGAAAGGCTCTTGAAGTCTCTTCAATGGAACTTGAGAATGTAGTTTACAAGTGGGGGATAGATCTTAATAAGAAGTAGATAGTGATATCCTGTAACAGTAATCTTCCCACTACTCCTCTCTCATTTGGCAGTTGAAGTGCTTGAGAGATCTCATTAGGAACAGGATCATGGTAGTGATGCAGATTAGAACAAATGGGAAGATTGCAGCATTTAGGTTTAACTGGGAGCAGCTCCTGATCCAGTTCACTGCAGGGCTTCACAATACCTCTGCCTGGCAGAAGGGCCAGTGTGCCACAAAGCAGGGAGGTTCTAGTGACCAGGAGTGGTACAGAAGGGAGCAGGATCAGCTTTGGTGGCAGTAGTGAAAATCTGCTGGCTTCTTTGTGAGGCTTCAGCATTGGATGCAATGGTCCTTCTCAAAAAAACTCATGTACTAGATAGGAGATGAGCCTTTTTTTCCTATTGAACAGGCTGAATTTGTGAATTTTTAGTTATTTCCTCTGAGGAGTAAATGGGAGATGCAATTGTACAGACATTTGAACAACTCTCAATGCAGAAGTGTCATTTTAACAGACTATGCTTACTATGTGTTCAGAGGAAGAAAAGTACCTTTGCATCTGATCATACAGTACAGTTGAGATGGCAGTCACCCTGCTGTACCCTGCTCTGGTAAATAGAAAAGTACTGGAACAATTGCAGAGGCAAAGACAGTTCTCAGTTATACTTCTCAGTTTAATTGCTGCAGATCTCATGAGAGTTTGGGATGGTGGATTGTATGTATGTTTGATTTTCTTAGGAATTGCTGATTAGACTAAGATTTTACAGATTCTGTACTACAGTTTCCATAAATGTAGGGTTTTTTTTAAGCTAAGATTTAGCCATTCTAACCTGATTGTAGTTATTGGAACAGTAGTCCATATGTCAGCTTATTTCCATTGAAAATAGAGCTTTTTTCATTCAAGTTGCTTTGCTACAACAGTAAAGTGAATGCATTTCAGACATTTGTTGCTTTTGTTCTGTTTCCCTCTGTGATAATAGCCAACGAAAAGCTAACCTATAAGTTATGTTTTTCTTCTGACATAACAATTCCCGGCTGGGATGCAATATATCCCAGGGACAGGAAAGGATTCCCTTTGTGGCTACTGAGATGTAATCATTTGGTTTGATTTCAATAAACAAAGCATGTAGCCCATTGCCAAATGCAGCTTTTACCTATGAAATTCTACTACTGAAGATGTGGCTGTAGAAGAGCAATGTCTTCCCCTCTGTGCCCCAGATGGCAAATTGGTGCTGGTCAGAGAACAAGAGAAGTTACCAAGTAGGATGTGAATTGCTTGCTATCTATTGCCACGTGCTCCCAGCCAAATGCTTTGTGATGTGAAAATCCGGCATATCATTTAGAAATCAGAACCACACTTAACTAATATAAAATGACATGAAGTTCTCAGCTCAAGTCAATTATACCATACAGCTCTTAATTCACTTTCTTTGCCAGCTATACTTTCAGTATGACTCACTGAAGATGACTGTAATTTTGTTCAACCTGATGTTACCTAGCTGCTTTTCAGAGCGTATTTACCCTTCTGACCAAGTGGCTCTGTTCTCTCTTAAAACTTCTGATTTTGTTTATATTCTTCAGGACCGTTTGTGCTTATGGGGTATGATAGACAAGTGTATTGATACACTTGTTACAGGACCAAGAGTGCTGCACTCAGCTTGAATGCTTCAGAGGTCCCTGGTGTATTGTGAATTGCAGCAGTGTGGGTTGATCAGAAGCAGCTGTTTTTGTTCTGTGAACAGATCCATCTGGGCTGGGGGGAGAGAACCGGTGGCTCTTAGAGATTAACTGGTGTCAGTTTTGCTTGGGAACTGTACCAAGTTTTAGTAGAGCTAATGTAACAGAGATAAGAGGTGAAAAGGGACAGGTGAGAAAAACGTGAGCCCTACTAATCTTTTGTGTCAGAAGAAGCCTTCAGGATTTGGTTATCTGCACGTGGGTCTAATTGCAACCTCTATTAGAGGAGTGCCTAATGCTTCCTACTGCTGTAAAGATCTGGCTGAGCTGTTTCAGACATTTGGCCGTACAAGGCCTAGATGAGGAGTCAGAGCAGCTGTGTCCTTGTGCAGGCGAGAGAGAGCTGTCTAGTTTATTGGATTACCTCTTGTCAGATCATGGTCGTGCATGCTTTTTAAATCCCTGAGGGCAGAGAGGGAGTGCCGTAGAAGGGTTGGCTTATTTTAGGTAAACTGATTAAGACCACAGTCTACTTCCATTTTGCCCTTTCTGCTGAGAAATGTTATAATGTTTCATGGGAGTGTAGTGTGAAGTGTTCATGTTGAGTTTTTTGTGGATAGAAGCTGTGTGGCGTGTATGAGCTGAGCAGAGGTTCTGCAGCAGCTTCAGTAATTTCTTCACTTTCTGTTTAATTTCAGGAAGCAGTGGGTGAGTGGGTTTCTCTTTCCCAAAGAGGAAGGTTTCCTGGCTTGGCAGGTTAGATGGTGCAGCATTGGTTGGTCTGCAAAGTGTGGGAATAATAGATGTATGTTGGGGTTCTAAGTTAGATTCAGTGGCAGTTAGGAAAAAAATCTCTCTCCAGAGGAAAGCATGCAGTGTTTGAATGGCTCACTAGTTGTAGGACAACTCTGTGTTGCAAATAGAAGCCTGTCCTCTGCATGTACTGTGCTTGTGACAGTCAGCTTTATGGCTGGAGTTTGGCAAGTGATACCACTGTGTTCTTAATCTTAAGAGCAATGTGTATGTGTTTGGAAATGTTAAGTAGTGCTTTTCACTCCCTCAGAACACAGTCATGTATGAAAAGATTGATTTTAGGCTGTAGGTTCCACTGGCATAAAGGAGGATAACAGTTTTCTACATTAGCTCTGCCACTATCAGAATATTGCTGCTTGATCAGATTATCATTTTACTCTTGTCATCTTTCAGAGACTATGATAAATCATAATTTGTAAAAGATGAGAACTAATTCCACTATGATAATGAAACTCCCAGATGCAAGCATGAAACTACAGGGTTTCAGAAGCTGTTTGAGATCTGTTTACAGAAGTGAGATGATTCTTTCATTTAAAAACTTAGTTTGAACACTGATCTAAGTGGATTTGAGCTCTTTAAATGTTCTGTATTCAACTGTTTCACCTGTTTTCTAGAATGAAGGCTTATTGAGTCCTGTAGCTTAACTGTAAACTTCACAGGCTTTTTCCCTCCTCCTTGCTGCGCTGAGCTCTACCAGTGTGATTGGGAACATTTTATATAATGGTAATGAACTTGGCAAGGGAAGAGCCTTTTGCCTGCTGCCAGAGTAAAGCAAACAAACAAATGAGGAAAACAAAAGTGGATCCCTCCCAGTCCCCTTCATGGGTTTCATGGAGTGGCTGGCACCGCTGACCATTCTGGTGGAAGGGTGGAATGTCCTGCCATGCATTCCACGCAGATGGCCTGGAACCCAGCCACCCTAGCAAAGCAGAGAATGCTGTGCCTTCAGCCGTGCCACTTGTGATTTAATTGGAAGTAGAGATGACTTTAAAAGTAGCGCATCATCAATAAGTGCTGTTCTTCTGTGTTTCCAAAAATTACACAACAGTTTTGCTCTCCTGAGTGTTGGCTCTGACCTCTTGTTTGCTCAGGAGAAGCTGAATTTCTCTGCCAGACAAATTTTTTTTGGAACTTCATCTTAAAGATATTATCTTTCCTTGTTGGGGCGCCTTGCTTCTCAAAGTCTTACTATCTCCCTCTGAACTAAGCAGAGACATCACCTAAAGAATGGTTTTTCCAGTAGTCGACTGTTCTGCTTCTCACCAGTGTATTGGCCTCCAGCTTTCAAAGTTGGTGAAGTGATGCTTCTTGTATAGTAAATACCGTTGATCCTCCTTGGGTGCGCTGGAGATAGCTAATTATGCTTCTGGTTTGTATTTGTAGCTGTGATGATCAGTGCTAACTACTGATAAAATACTCAGATCCAAGTTCAGAGTTTCCCACTGCAACTTTCTGAAGGAAGTTGCATTCACTTTTAATTTAAGATTGATTGATTGCAGCACATTTCTTATGTGCTGATTCTTGCAGGCCTATATGAGTACATCTTGTATATTGCTCTCTATACCTCTATGTACAGTAACAGCTTTGTGTCATTAATCAAGTCTGCAGGTAGCTTGAGAGAGGAATGGCTCCTTCCAAATAGCCTGTGTATTGTTTGAGTCACCATTAAGGAAGCAAAACACTGTAGACTAAATTGAAGGATGCAATAATGGTGCTTTGTAGTTATTTAGCAGACAAAATCTGATGCTATTAAGGAAGTAGAACACCCTGTCCTTAATTGAAGGATACACTAATGATGTTTTGTAGACATTTCATAGGCAAAGTCTGTGATTAGTGTCATGTATTGTTTTAGAATCTGGAGAAGGCATTGAGAAATGCTTGTGAGATTGAATAACTTTAGGAAGAAAACGGGGAAAACAACATCACCTAATTCTACAACATTGTTACGCTGTCAAGTACTGGCTGGTAGTGTAATGTTTCCTGATGTTCAGTAAGAAATGGTTCCTCACAGCTGACAGAAGTGTAAAGCTGGGCTATGGCTTACATTAGAATCATAGAATAATTAAGACCTCCAAGGTTGTCAAGTCCAACCTTCCACCTGTCAACACCAAGCCTGTTGAACTGTGTCCCTCAGTGCCACATCTACATCCTTCTTAAACATCTCCAGGGACGGTACCATTTTGGTGTGCAGCCTGTTTCCAAAGTTTGACTGTTCTTTCAGAGAATAAATTATTCCACATTTCCAACTGTTCCTGCAGTTCCTGCAGCAGTTCCATGTGAGATTTGTTCTTCAGACCTTTCACAAGTGTAGGTTGTCCTTTGAGCACTCTTCAGCACCTCAATGACTGTAGCAGTTTTCTGTAGCAAGAAGCCCAAAAGTCAACATGGTATTTAAATTGCAGCTTCAGCAGTGCCGAGTACAGGAAAATGAACCCTGGAGCTGCTGGCCACACTATTTCTGATGCAGGCCAGGATGTCATAGGCTTTCTTGGGCACAGTGCTGGTTCAAGTTCAGCTGGCTATTGACTAACATCCTCAAATCCTTTTCCACTGTGCAGCTGTCCTGCCACTCTGCTCCAAGCCTGTGGTATTGCATTGAGTTGTTGTGACCGCCGTTGAGTCTCATGCAATTGGCCTCAGTCCATTGATCCTGCCTATCCAGCTTAATCTGTACAGCCTTCTTACCCTCAAGAGATCAATTTTTCTTCCACCTTGGTGTCATCTGCAAACTTAGTGAGGGTGCACTCAATCCCTGTTTTCAGGTCATTGGTGAAGATATTAAACAGGACTGGTTTCAGTGCTGACCCCTGAGGAACACCACTAGTGACTGCTTATGAGTTGGATTTCTATTCAGCAAGGCCCTCTGGGCCCAGCCATTGTGCTGTTTGTTTTTTTTTATTGGCACCTGTGCAAGCCATGAGCTTCTAGCTTCTATAGGGGAATGCTGTGAGAGTGTTTTACCTAAAGTCTAGGTAATCTATATCCACAATCTTTCCATTATCTGTTAGGTAGGTCCCTGGTCATAGGAGGAGGTCAGATTGGTCAAGCAGGATCTGCCTTTCATGAATCTCTGAAGGCTAGGCTGATATCCTGGTTGTCCAGCATGTACTATGTGATTGCATTCAAGGTGATCTGCTCCATCGCCTTCCCTGATACCACGGTCAGGCTGACAGACTGTAGTTCCCTGGATCCTACTTCTGACCCTTGTTATAGATGATAGCGATGTCATGTTGGCAGGCCTCCAGTCATCTGGGACCTCCCTGTTTGACTAGGACTGCTGATAAAAGTGATGGAAAGTGGCTGGATGAGCACCTTGGCTAGCTCTGTCAGGAAGCTTGGGTGGATCTCACTTAATCCCATAGATTTGTGATAGTCTAAGAGAGGTATATCTAATCTGTGGGCTACACGTGGCCCTGTGCAGGCTATTCTGTGGCTGTTCCCTGTCCCGTAAGAGTGGCAGCTCTGCCCTCAGAGCAGCCTGACCCAGCCCTGGCTACCCATTGCTTGGCAACAACCAAACATACATGTGCAATTGGCACTGTCTGAGCTAAAGCCAGGCTGTGGGGAAGATGACATAGTGCAAACTCAATATGGCAAGTAATGTTACGTGTTTTGATACGTTGCTTAAACGTGACCCTGTGAACAGTGGAAAAAATATACAGCATTGCTTTCCATTTACATAAAGGAATTTGAGAACAAGTTTCAAGGTTAAAAAATTGTATATTTGAGATTCCATTTTCAATCAGCCTAAGTACCTTATGTGTGAATTTTCAAATGGAGTGTAGGGTGTTACAATCAGATATTCCATCAAAAATTGGATAGTTTGTCTACTAGGCTTCTGTAACGCCTGTCTTACCAGAGAAAAATATCCTGTGCTTTGCAATCGTGCTTATTGATGTCATTGGTTTTTGGCAGTACATGCATTTATGAGCAACTGTTTTCAAAGATGGAATACAGTAAGGGTAAAATTTCATCAAAAATCTGACAAACACCTTGGGAACTCATTAAGAATTGGAACTGCTTCCATTGAACGAGGCTGCATTAGTTTCACAAAAACAAGGTCAAACATCCATCTAGTTCTATATTTTGTTCCTTTTAAATTTTTTTAAATGAATGTATTAAAGTTTTATTATATACATTAACTGGATTGCATGTTTTATATGTGACCCAAGACAGTTCCTTGACACTCCCACTCAGTGTGGCCCAGGCAGTGCGGAAGGTTGGAAATTCCTGGTCTAGGAGAAGTAAAAGGTTGCTGTTTCCTCTTGAATTATGGAGGGCTTATTCTGCTCACTATCCCTGTCTTCCACCTCAAAGGGCTGAGTACTGTGGAGATAACTGAAATGACTAATAGAGACAGGAGCAAAGAAGGCATTGAATATCTCAGCATTTTCTTCATCTTTTGTAGTAATGTTCCCCACTGCATCCGTTAAAAGTTGGAGATTCTCCTTGGCCTTCTTTTTGTTGTTAATGTATTTGTAAGACTTATTTTTGTGATCTTTTACAACAGTGGTCAGATTAAGTTCTGGCTGGGCTTTTGCCTTTCTAATTTCCACTCTGCATGTCCTAGCAACATTCCTGTTCTCTTCCTGAGTTGACAGCTCCTTCACCCAAAGGTGATAAGCTCAACTTAATTCTCAGCAAACAGCATCCCTGTTCAGCTAGGTGAGTCGTCTTCCCTTTCAGCTCATTTTATGGCATGTGGGGATGGCCTGCTCCTGTGCACTTAAGGCTGCCTTCTTGAGTGGGTAGCTTTCCTGGACCCACTAAGTGCTTAATGACTAGGAAGAAAATGCTGTTTTTAAAAAAGTAGGTTCCAGTAGCCTACTTCTTTTAAAATATTTAAAGAATGCTATGCAATTCTACATATTAGAATAACAAAGCATGAGTCAGTTAGTCCTGCCAGAGGTCAGTGGCAGTTTACAGCCAGTGCTGTAAGACAAGCTGCAGAAAGCCTGGTGCACTGAACTGGTGCATTTTCAGGGTCAGATGTGTGCAATGCAATTACCACTGCAGTGTTTTCGCAATGAAAATGCAAGCATGCAAGAACTTGTGTATCAGACTTCATTATGGTGCATTTTCCAGTATTTTCGTTATCACCTGAAGCTCTTAAATGCATCTTGATGACAAACCTTCTCAAGACCCTTGCTTTTACATTAGCATGTTTTAATTGCTAAGTTTCATGCTAGTTGGCTATGACTGTGCTATATGCTTTCCTCAGTTTACGATTGGCTTGAGATACAAGCAAGAGGACAATTACATGCATTGCCAGATTAACCTATACTTAATCTGTAAAACTCCTTTCCATTTTCTCTTCTGTGTGTATTTCTTGTCTGCTTTTCTAAAATATCCAAAGGGCAGTTAGTTAGTAAGGCCAAATTAATGCTGGATAATTATAAGAGAAACGTATTGCCTGGAGCCTTCTATTCTAATATCACCTTCCTGCTAGCTCCAGTTAGAAGAAAAGAAATACATTAGTCACTTGAAAAGAACAGCCGTATTAGCAAGCCACGTAGCTTTTCCACTGCTCTCAGCATCCTGCTCAGTTTCCCAGGGGCAAACCTAAAAGTACACAGTGTATTGTGTCACAAATTGCTGTGTCTTCATTAGCCAGCATTCTTTCCTGGGATTTGTAATTGTGCTTTGCTGAATCTATCGAATAATGAATTTTAATAACCTTAGTTTGGCCATTCTTCCCAGCAGTGAATTGGTTTATTTATGCCCGGGTTGTTTGGAGCAACATTTGTGCTCTTTTGCCACCGAGGCCCTGTAGGACAAACTGTCAGAGTTCTTGTCCCTGGGAAGGACCTGGTGGCATGGCATGGCAGCTGATGCTTCCAGCTGTGCTGGCACCCGCTGGGCAGAGGAGCTGTTGTCGATGTGGGGCCGTCCGCCTGCTTCAGGCCACTAGCAGTGGAGTGTTTGATCACTTCAAGGGTATTCTCAAAGTATGGCAAGTATTCACTGCTCTTTTTCAGAACAGGTAGACTTCTGAACTTTGCTTTTAAAGAAGATAAGAAAAAGTACAATAGACAGAACCGAATGTAACCATGCATATGTTTATTTACAACTTCTCATAGCTCAGTTTATAACATTTTTGACTCTTATGCTCTCCTCCCTTTTGTCTCTCTCTATTACGTGTTGTTTGTTTCTATTTAAATAGAAAAAGGAGAGATCTAGGTTGGATGTCAGGGGAAAGCTTTTCACTGAGAGGGTGATGAGTTGTTGGAACAAGTTGCCCAGAGATGCTGTGGATTCCCCTTCCTCAGAGGCTTTCAAAGCCGGGTTGGATGCAGCGCTGGGCAACCTGACCTAATTAGCACTTGATCTACCATTGGTAGCCCTGCCTGTTGTGGCGAGGTTTGAACTTGATGATCCTTGAGGTTCCTTCCTACCCAAGCCATTCTATGATTTGATAATCCATAAAGTTGGAGCCTACGTGACAGTACTGCAGCATCAGTTCCTAGCAAAGAAAAGCACAAAGAAAAGCACAGGAAGCATTTGTACTCAAGTGTGCACATGTATTTGAAAGAGCATACTTTGCTCTGAAATATGCATAGTTTTCAATAGTTTTCTATAATAAAATTTACCAGTTTGTTCGCTGACAAACTAAGGGTCTGAATTCTTGAAATAACTCCTCTGTGAATAAGAAAGAAGAATAGAGAACAATATTTTCAGCAAGGTTTTCTTATTTAAAAAAATGTGTAAAATAAGAAGTAACAGAGTAAGATCAAATATGAAAGGTTTGGGAGTGTTTTTTTTCTTTTGTTTTGTTTTTTAAGTTCTGAAGTGCAGGTTCCTTCTTTTAACCATGCTCTTAAAAAAAGCTGAAAAAGGGAAGAGAGTGGAATTTGTACTGACCAGTGTTTCATATTGGAAGCACACAATCTCTAGAGACATTTCCAAAGCTACTGGATCTTCAGATAAAGGAATGAGCAAATGAGACATGGAGTAATATTGTTGAAAGTGAATAATGGCTCTTTTTATTACATATTTACTCAGACTGATAATTTCTCTTGTCCCAATCCCTTGTTGTTGCTGTGTTGCCTTTAAGTGTTGTAATACTTAAGATCTGCAGAGTACTAGGAAAGAAAAACTGGGAAGGTGCTGGCATGCTCTGTGACTTGTAGAGGTAACTTGTAGAGGAGGGAATGTTTGCAGCCAGGACTTGACAACTGATGGCATGTCTGCTGGAGAAAATTCTTGGGATACTTGGTCTGCGTTTTACTAAGCTGGCAAGAGGGCTGGAATGATGGTGGCTATGATAAATATCAATAAGAAGAGGAACAAATGAGGTGTATTTTTCTGTTGTTTGTTTTTCTGTCCCTCTAGAATGGCTTCTAGATCAGCATGGCTCTGGTACCAGGGAATGCAGCATACTCTTATATGTAGGGAACTCATGGCACTTGTCAGTCCAGTCTGTGGTAGAATAAACACAGAACAGGCTGAAAGTTGGTGATTTGCAGGCTCAAAAAGGCCACTGCTGAGCAATGATCTTACAGCAGTTAAGTAATCATGTTTCTTGGAGAAACTGTCTTTTTAACACTGTGATACTGTACTCTGCAAAATGAGTGTTGTTGAACTTCATACTGTCTTCCCTCCTCTGTTTAAGACTGGCCCATGTTGGCTGCAGATTGTTTTTGAAGGGTCACTGTAGATAGACTTAATTTGCATGAACTTTACTCTTTTCTATTGATTTTGGGGAAACTTTGTGGGTGTTGGTTTCTTCAAATCTTGATTACTGTTGCAGAAAGATCTCTTTCCTTTCATGGCGTGGTTATGACATTCGTTCTGCCACTTGAGGAAAAGGCAGTGTACTCTGACCTGATACAGATATACAGGCCTGCAAACCAGAAAGTCATTAAACTAATTTGTCTTTTTGCAAAGTTAGAATTGGGCTCAGGCTGGTTCAGGAATAGTAACTGCTAGCTCTTGCTATTTGGCCTATAAGTCATTTTGTATTTACCCTTGTCCCCTTTGCAGTAGTATATGACTTTATTGATGATTAATCTAATTGAGAGTGGCTTTGTGGTTGATTTCAGTAGCTCAGGCTGGTGGAAAGACAAGATTCACCTGTGAGTTGTTTCTTAGGGCTTTGTTTTTAATGCTTGTTCAGTAGGCAGGGCTTCATGTCTGCAAAGATATACTTGAGAACATGCAGAAGACAAAAATAAATTCTTGTTGCTGCTTTGTGAACATCAGTGTTTGAGTTCCTTTTTATTTATTCAGAATTAACTATTTCTTTTTTGTTTTTAACTGATCCCTTCCACCTATCAGTTAGTGGTAGATCTAGAGGAACTATAGGCAAAATGGTCCTGGAGAGAGAGCTGAAGTTTGCTTTCTAAACTCAGTGTGCTCAAGCTGGCCTGGTGCTTCTACAAGTTTGTTCTGTGAGTGCTCAAAACCTACTTAACGAGGAGGCTGGTCAGACATACCTATTCAGGTACGTAGTCATTTTCTCACTAAAACCTGTGCTTTTCAGAAGTACTTTGATAAGCCCCCTCCTGACAGAATGAATTCAGTAAAAAATATTTTAAATCAGCACTATGTGTCAAGATAATTCCAATCTGTGTTTAAACAGGGGAGGGCAAGATAAAGCCTGAAGTTAATTTTATGCAAACGCTGCCTGTGGAGAGAGAAGAACATTCTTTTAGTGTTCTGATTTAACAAGGATAATGAACACTAAGCAGGATCTGGGGTGACTGCTGGCAGGACACCTAAGGAATGGCTAGGTTACTGTATGTAGTATAGATACACCTTTTCAGCAGCACTGGTCTAGGCCCAGAGAAGGAGCAGCAGTCAACAGAAGCTTTTCAGCTGCTGGCAACAATCTTGCAAAGTGACTCAAAAGTATATGTAAAAAATGTGTATTTTATCTACCTTTTATACTCTGTCTAACAGGTAAAATTTTGCTATGGTATTAGTCTAATTTGCAGAAATGACACCATGTACAGTAATGAAGAATCCAAGCGCTTTGGATTTCAGCTAAGAGAAGAACTAGCAGCAAACCGTTTGAAGGAACAAGCAGAAATTTCTGTGCTGTACAGATGTGTATGTGGGATTTCTGGAAAACTAGACTTATACAAATGGAATGGAATTGACTTTTTTTAAGCTACAGCATCAAAGATGCTTATGTTTTGATTTACTGGGTAATAAGAAATAACTGTTCTGTTGTGTACTATGCAATAACTGGTAATGAGGATGGTAGTTTGAAACGATGATTTCAATTAAGCTTGGTTTGTTTATACACTAAAAAAAGTAAGCAGGATTTGGCAATAGAGGTACTGATGTATTTTGTTTCTAAGTTATTTGTGAAATGCTAGCAGGAATTTAAGAAACATCTGGCATTACAAGAAGCTGAATGAGTTCTGGCAGCATTTACAGTTGAAAGCTCTAAGTAGTGTTTTGAGTACTTCACTTTTCAGGGTTGATGCATCTCCTCTTTGCAGCCCATTTTCAAGGGAGCCTCTGAAAAAGACAGTGATACAGCAGGTTTGTCAAAGGAGCATGCTTTACCATCTTGGCTGTATTTTATTTTATTTTTTTTGCCTAGAATATTTCCAAGGCTGCAGCAGAGGGAAGGAAATGTGACACTCCCAGGTCCTATGACTTCAGTTTAGATTTCTATCTAAGTTGTTAGTCAGGCTTTAAGTTTCTTATCATCACTTTACAGGTAATGTGATAACAATGAACACATTTTTCACTAATAAATTTTCCGTGGTGCTCTGAGACATTCCTCTCTAACAAGGGAAGTGAAAACCCTTTCTAAAAACTATTTTGAAGTCACCTGTTTTGTTATCTCAAGAAAAATCTATCTTTTTTAATATTCTGATTTTAAAAGCAACAACCTGCATCATTCTTATCAACTTATAAATCTGCAGTGCATTATCCGGTTGGATAAAAACACTCAGTCATTTTAATCCATGTGTTAAAGTTGATTTCCCTCTTCTGTGGACTGTTGCCTCTACACAAACGTTTTCTTTTTTTGCAGTCCCCAAGAAGGCATTTCTTTGAAAGATTACAGTATCTAAAGAAACAGTTTCTTTCAGAACGGAAATTACTTCAGGATTGGAATTCTGTTGAAGAGGAAGGCCACTACTAACAGTAAGAATCCAAGATACTAATTCATCTCTTCTTGACTTTTAGATGAATTATGCTTCAGTTTTTAAATTTAAAGCCACATTTCTGCATGTCATGTAAGAACACTACCTGTGCATGGGGTGCATTTCATTAGAATGTGAGATTTTAGTGAGATTTGAGACCTTTACAAAGTGGAAACACTTCTCTTGTCTTTTGCTTTGCTGCCCTGAATGAGAAGCTGCCCAGAGCTGTGTAGCTACTTAAGCTTACCAAGTTAGAAATGGTATTCATCGTAACAGCCTTGGGAGGTGAATATTGTGTTTTCCAGATGTGCAGTGAGAGATGGAATGTGGTGTGCTTTTGGTTTCTTTGTGGGGAGGTGTCAGCTTTGATTTCAAAAATTGGGAATATAAACCGTAGGGAACATTTCCAAAGGAGCATCATACGGACCCAAGCAAATGAGGAGTCCAAACACTTTTGGATTTCAGCTAAGTAGAAGTTTAATGGTAAACCATTTGAAGAAATTTTGGTGCTGTACAGGTATCTGTGGGTTTTCTAGAAAATTAGACTTGTACAAACAGACTGAACTTGACTTTTTTAATGCTGTACTGTCAAAAATGCTTACAGACAAGCAAATGAAGATGATACATGTTTACATGCAGGATGTTGCTGCTTATATCACTAGCATCGTTCTGGAAGTTTAATGAGAATGAGAGGAAGTGGAGGACTTCCTGCATTAGTTTCTGTGGCTGTGTGAAGGGCTCTGTAGGCTGCAGCTGCGTTACGCAACTGCTAGAAGTTATGTTAGGCTGGGGTAAGTCTCATGAGATGTGAACTAATATACCTCTGTGCTGCATGCATCATGCTGAAATTTTTATTAACCTGGAAGTCAGAAGAGCAGTGATAATGGCTAAATCTGCTATTTATCTTTTTTTTTTTTTTTTTTTTTTGCATGAAATACATTGCTTTCCCATGAAATGTATTTGTGCTGAACTATGTCCTTTAATCGCCATTTTGGGAAAAGCTTCTTATGTAAGCTAACTACAAGAATGAGAGTAAAAGGTCTGTGTAACTTGGGAGAAAAAAGGGATTAATGAGACCCTTTAACAAACTGGTGATCCACGTGCCTTCAGGTGTCTTGGCAAGAAAGGGATAAATACCAAGTTGAAAAGCACTTGCTTTCTTTGGGAAAAGGTTGGGATGTATTTGGTGTGGTAGAGAGAAGCTGTACTGCTTACCATCCTTGAAACACACAAACTACATGCATTTGCTATCTCCAGGTTTGGGCACTACATTTAATGCTGTGCTAAGTCAGACCTCCTGAATAAGGCTTGTGTTTGAGTCAGGTATTTACAAGCTGAATTGGTGAAATGTTAGTGATCAGTGTTAATCTCTTCAGTGTTTGCTTTTCACAACGTTACAGTGGTTTTAGTGAATATTTCAGTTCACTCAGCTTAGTGTTACTAATTTCTTTGTGAACTTGTAACTTTGCATGACTCTAATTCAATAAGGTATGGAACCTTGATAGACTTCACTATGGGGCTGACGGATGATTGTGATTCTGATATGCTAAACATATATTTAAGGTATAAGTAGAAACAAGGAACATTTCCGTTCTGCTTTTGTAGAGCTGTGCTTTTGTGTGATGCACGGACTAGAGGAAGTGTCTGCAGGTTTTGAAAAGTGCTTTTTTATGTATGTGGATGAGAAGTATTACTATGTAGATCTGAGAGAGCTTCTCAGAAACTGTACAGCATGCCAGATTTAGCTGCCTGGCTTCTTTCCTTGGTTTTGTTTTGAGTAATCATGGTAGTCAGTCAAATAACTTAGAATCAAATATTCCCTAATGATATTAGGAAAAATAACAAAAAAAAAAAAGAGTGAAAATTGCTTGCTTCTTTGGATATTTTATTCACCAACTTCAAATCATCTCATTTTCCTGTCATTGTATTCCTCTGAGGTGTGGTTATCCTGGACTAAGCTGGGTGAAACAGAACAGTATGGGTTGCTGGGAAGCCAGCAAGGGGAGCGTGTTTACTCTGTATACCAGCAGTGTTTAACATTGCATGTACCACGATAACTGGGAAGCAGTCCTCTCCTTTCTGTACAGAATATGCTGGATTAGGTCACTCTCCTTTAAGGCTATAATGCTGATGTTGACAATTAGTCGGACATAGCTGGTTTTATGATGAGATAATGATTGTGTTTAATGTATTGTAATAAAAAAAAGTTAGACTAATGATGAGGCTGGCAGTTACACTATAAATGCTCATTCATTATTATGAAACATAAAATCCAGCGGGAGAAGTGGAATTTGTGGAGTCTAGCTGCTTCCTTTGTGTAATTCTGTAGATAATGGAGGAACTAATTAATATAAATGTGCTTTCAAAAGAATGCTCAGTTTTCCAGGTGCCTGGAAAGTCTGGACATCAGTTTTTTCCATATTTACTATAGCCTGCATATTTACCTATTTTTCTTTTTTATCTTCTGTTGATGTCTTTCTTAACTGTTTTATGCAGAGAACCAAAATACACATTTCCTTGTATTTAAGGTTCTCATTCAGGGCTTGACCCTTCTCTTCAGACTGTATCAGGTAGGATGACTAAGTTGGGTATCAGTTCTTTGGCTGGCTCTTAGCTTTCAGTTGTTTTAGCTGTAGAAGCATGGAAGTTCAAAACGAGTGTGCCAGTTCAGTCACATGTATTATAATTCTTCTCTAGCACTTTGTGAAGACAATGTTCTAGAATGCTGGTCGCCTTAGGCTTCAGAAAACAAGATGTGTAAGGTGAGGTGGAGTGAATGTGCAAATTAGGAAGGTAAATGTTTTCTTTCCATGTGTTCATACATCCACAGTGAGTTTTAAAATTTCCCTAACTTTTATTGTTATTTCTCTTTATTGTACCAGTACTACTTTCCAAGAAGGGAGCTGAAACTACTGCTTAGTATTTACTCTAGAGAGTTTTCTTTAGTAACCCACACACTGGTAGAGTATTTTAAACTCTAATATTGTGAGCAAGGGGTCTGTTCTCTCCTTGACTTGTTATGCTGAAGTGGCATTTGGTTCACATCTTCATCTTTTTTTAGATGAGAGCTGCAGGCACAATAAGCATAACTGCACTTTGTGTGAAATCTGAGGCAAGGACTGTCAGGATACTGGCTACAAAATCGTTTGATGTCTCCAGTTGTTAAATATATGAAAAGTATGTTGGGAAATATACAGAAAGACCAGTCAGTGAGTCATGTAATCTGTCTTTGCAGTTCACACTTCCAGCCTGACTTCTATTTAAACAGAGGCCTACATGGATTAAAGGTTGGTATGTATTGCTGTCAGAGTGCATCATTACAGCAAACTGATTTATTTTGTTCTATGCCCTTGGTCAGTACGGGTTGTAATATGTATGAAAGCTGGAGATGAATATATTTCTTTTTGTTATTGTAGCATGAAATGGGCATCAATTTTTTGTGACTCTTGGCTTTTTTTTTTTTTTTTCCAGAGTTCTTGTGCTCTAAGTGAATTGTATGCCCAGAATGTGCTTCTTGTAATAGTACTGTTTGCTCGTGGCGCTCTCTGCAGCCTACCAGTGTGAGTTCAACCTCCTTGTTAGGAAGTTTTGCTCTTGTAACTATTTGTGATAGAAACAATACGCTGACAAGGCAATGCAAAATATGCTTCTATTCATGAACAGCTCTTTCCTGTGGTTCCTTGGAAGGGTCTTGGGAATTTAATGTATTTTTATTCCTTGTAGATTTGAAAATGACACATTATTTACTGCTAGCCCTTTCATATGATAGGCCCTTTTTCATGTGTGCAGGGCTAAGTAGTTCAGCAGGCATAACATCTCCCATGTGAGGAAACTAGGAATGTAGCAGAATAGAGAATAAAGCATGGTGAAGCTGACAAGCAGAAAGATACTGCTGCAGTGACAAAGCAAGGGGCAGCACTTGAGCCTTCTGGATAAAGAATCTAGCTGGGATGCTTCTGGATTCTAAGGAAAATTGCTAGGAATGTTCTTTATTCACTGCAATGTCACCAGTATTGATTTGAACTAGTTAGTCTTGACGTAGTCTGAGTTCTCTTCAGTGCAATGGTTGATGCTGCAGGTAACTCAAACAAGGCATTTAGTGTGCAAATGTGAGCACAGCTGAAGGCATGCAGGGAGCAAAAAGAGTTGAATGAGTGAAAAACTGAAGTTTGAGTAACCTTTCTTATGGGTTTACGTGGGAGTTGGCTTACTGGCTTTGAAATTACTTTGTTAGATTACATGTTTAGACTGAGGCGTTGATTTTGTGATGCGAAATTATCAAAGCTTATTTTAAACAAGGGATTTTCACATGTTAAGTGAAAGCAGTCAGTATTTGCATGCTATTCAAATTTTACCATGTCAGTGTTAGTACACAGGCTTTTGACCTCCATCTGTGCACAGTTTTTGTTGCCATTGATTTTTGGTCCTGCAAACTATAAAATCTAAGATAAGTTTTTATGTTTCAAAGACTGATTGAAGTAGGATGCACTGTGTTTGTTTGTATGTTGTTGTTTTTTAAAAAGGCTTTGTAGTTTCACCTTACAGACTACAGTCTGGGAAGGTAAGGGAAATTGCTTCACTTTTTTGCTGCTGGTGTATGTCTGATCTCCCCTATTGCTTTATAAAAATGTATTCATAAACGTAAAAATTTGTTCTACTATATCTGGGCCTTTTTTTAAGAGCCAGCAATAGTGGAAAAAGTATAGGGGGCTTTAGGGAGGCTGCAAACATCTTCCTTGCAGCTAAGGGTTGCCTTTATATATAAAGAGCGGCAGTGAGGATCGGCTTTGAACAACCTGAGATATTTTCTTTAAAACAGCAAGTCTGCCCTTCCCACTGAAGCGTTTCCTGAAGTACGAGGTCATACAGTGCTAGAGCTAGCATAGCTGAGAGAACAGGAGGACTAAAATATTGTTATATAAAATAAGCACTTATTTTAATGGGCAGGGGTTGTTTAACATTCACTTTAAGAAACAGAGTTGAAGGGTACTGTGCAGTAAGGGGTCAGGCCTCTCCTCCTGGCCAGGTGAGTCATGAACTCCTCTGTGCTTTCTGGATGAGCTGGCTGCTGAGCTGTGCTCCTCTGTGGGTCAGGACACTGTAGTGAGGCCAGCAGCATGGGATGATGGCAAGGAAAGGAGGCAGTGTGCAGCTGTGAGAACTGGCACACCATGCCCTCACACTGACTTTGAAAATCTCAGCTGAAGATTTTTGGATGAGACACAGGCATTATGGGCTTTGGGTCTTCAGAAAGCAGGCAGGCTTCTCAAGTGACACCACCTGTCAGGAGGGTCATGCTTACATCTTTCCTAGCGACTTTGAGTTCAGCCAGTCTGTGTTCCAAGCAAATGCGTCGTTTAGCCAAATTAATTTTATATTGCGTAAAGTTCTCCACAATCAGATTTTGTTCTATATTTCTATCCTTAAGTTAAATAGTTCTCAGGACGTTGTAAATGTCTGAATCCCAAAATGGGGCATGTAGCATATAATGTATATCATATCCATGTGATATGTTCTTATGTATCTTGGTTTACTACTCAAAGATCTTGTGACACTGTCACAATTAGTATATTGCAGATGACCAAAGAAAATCTTCAAATATTCCAGGGTTATTTTTCAATAACTGAACTTGAGTGATTTTAATTTGCTTTCATGCTGCTCACTAAAATCATGAGGTACTTGTGCAGTGCCTTACATCTGTACAAGCTGACATGGTATTATAGTATAGTTGATTTTTAAGTCTATTGGTTGCCTTCATGTCCCTCATGGGGAAGAAGCAGCAAGAAAGAGAATGAAAAGTAGAGCTTGAGTAGTGTAGAGGCTGACAGAGAAGGCAGAAAAACAAGGTATGTATGAATATGAAGCAGAAAACTCAAGTGGTTTTAAAGTTGCTACTGGTTATATGTGTGCAGCTCTCGTTCAGTAGAGGGCAGTGCTGGTTCACTTTCCTTTGAAGTTCAGAAGCTGCAGTTACAGGCAAATTACGGTTATGCTGCGTTGTTCTAAATATTGACTTTAGGAATGGCTGAAAGTAGACCTTAAATTTAAGTTGGTTGCTAATAGGAGACTGGAAAGGGCCAGGGATAGCTTTTGGTATACCTGCGTCTGGCTAGAGTCAACACAGTGCAAGGTTTAAATTCTCTGAGCAGTTTGTTCTTCATGGCAGGACTGCAGCGTTTTTCTGCTGTCAGCCCATCAGCTGGAGAACTACAACAGATTTGCCTGTGACTGTGCTCTTGCTGGAAGAACTAAGTCCAAAGCCAGACAGCACAGTGAAAGCAAGACTTGCTCCAGGCTGCTGCATCTGCTGGTTCAGTATTGCGTGACTGTGATACGACACAAACTTAAAACAGCTCTTCATTTTATTAATAATATCTCCCTGCTTGTTTTTCTACTGCAGCAGAATGCATTTAAAAGTCTATCTTACTGTGTGACTGATGACAAAATAAATGTTAAACATACTAATTCCTTTATTCCTCTGCAGCCTATTGGTACACATTGCTGCACACACATCGTCCACAAGGAGGAGCTTTTTTTCTGCCACTGGGAATGTTTCCCTTTTTAACTAATAAGCAGCAGGATGAATAGACTTATGGAATCTTGTAAAGCCAAATATAAAGTGACCACTTCGTTGCTTTTCAATAAAGTGAGCAGGCTTAGAAAAAAATGCAGCAGAATCAACAGATATTTTGGACTACTTAAAGTCTCTGAAAATAATGTTGTAAGAGAGCATAGGAAGGACAGGGAAAAAATAGCTCATTACTTATTTATTCTTTTGGAATTATTCCTTCTTTCCAAACTGATTTCAAAAGTAGGCAGAACTAGATGGGGTGGGAAAAAAAGCACTGGTAAAAAGCTTGCTAAATCTTCATTTACTGGGAGGAGTGTTTTTTAAAGCAGTCCTACCCTAACAGAAGAGGAGGAAACATTAGATAACAGCCATTCTGATAGATAAAAGAAAGACAGAAAACATTTTCCTTTCTTTTGGGCAGTTATCTTTTGGAAAATGAGTTGTTATACCTCTTCTCTGGTAGAGAACCTTTTTTTGTTTGTTTTTCACTGCACTTGCACTGAAGTTGCACCTTGCTGAATTCTAGAAAGGTGCTAACTGTATTTCAGGCTCTGCTTCACTAATTAGCTGTATTGAGCTTTTAAGTTTCCTCACTGTTTTACACTGCCATCTTGTTGGAAATCCCCTGCTGTTAATTATTGCTGGAATGGAATTCATCATCTGCTCGTTGTGCTGCTGTTGGTAAGGTGATTCTGTATATTCATGCACTGGCACAGACATGTGTGGACATGAGTTGTGCAGACAAACTGGAGAAGAACTTGGCTAATGAGGGAGGAGAAGCAGCAGAAAACCGAACTCCTGAGTGTCTCCTGTCCAGCTTTTCTGCCTGAAGCTAGCCTTTTCTGATGATAACAGATGGGTGTACTTTCCCACATCTATGGCACAACTTGAAGAAGCAGTTCACTGAGTGTTTTCTACAAATATTTGTCAGCTTTCTTTAGTGAACTCATGTTACTCTCAGTGTATTTGAAACAAGGGAGTTGATTAGTGCTTTTTTTTTGGGCGCTCAGTGTCTCAGTTGACACTCTGCGCTTGATTTGAAGTTGTGTTTTTGAAGGCTGTGAAACATTTTTCTGATAGTAAATTATTTGTATTGTTTCTTTATGCCTCACGGATGTGCTGCTAGTAAGGGAGAGAGAGGGAAAAATAGTTATTTTTCATTTTGTTGTTCAGGAGTTTCCCAGTGTTAACAAAGTAGGATCCTGAAGAGCTTGGAACTGAAACTGTGTATCAGAAATCTTCTTTTTCCTTTTGTAAATTGCTACCTCTGTCTGATAGTCCTTCTGTCTCTCAAATTTTAGATGCAGAAAATGGCATATGGCAAATGAAAACTTTCTTTTTAATGCCTAATTACAATGTGATAGGAAGCTTTCTGGATGCCACCTACTACTGACTCTAGGCTTTGCAGAGACCAGTGGCTGAAAATTTGTTTATATCGTTTCTGGATCACACTGAATCTGCTGCAGATCCAAATTAAAACTCTGCTTTAAACGTGACATGTTTAGAGCTATAGCTTTTCTTCTTTTTGTTCCACCTTATTTTTTTTTTTTCATGTATTTTTGACACACAGATCTGTTTAAATGCCAGTCCATTGCTTGCTGAGTAGATATATCTGTTGCTGTGGAAGATGTGGTAGGCAGTTTGGACAATTTTGTATTCTGCCCTACCCTGTAATGAAATGTTAGGTTAGATTTCTGAGCCACAGCCTCAGAATAGAAATTTAACTTGTCTTGGAAGAGAGTGGGGGGTGGGGAAGAGAAGAGGTGACAGAGTGAGTTTGAAATCATGGTGTGGTCTCATCCCCTCTGGCCCACCCTCCACCTCCGATCTTATGGAGGCTGTGTTTGGGCAAGATTTTTTACCCTTCTCTCTGATTCTGCCTATGTGGATTTCCAGTTTTCAAGGACTCTGAGTACTTCATCCTTCTGATTTCTAGTGCAAGCAGCAAATTCTGTTCTGAAAGTAATGGTGTCCATCAATTAGTTAAAAATATTCTAGATGCAATCGTTTGCATAATTCTTAAGTTTTGTAACAGTGAATGGTTCTATGGCAGTCCACTTCAAACTACAATGTCGTCTGTATATTTGGAAAGAATTACTAATTTCTCACACAGACTTAACAGAAACTGGGTGTTTTTGGCTGGGAGTTTCATGGTGACTGGTGATAATGAAGCTAAGGATACTGGGAGTAAATTTACTGAAGAGTAATCTTTACATTTAGTGTTTTTTAGGCTGATGCACTGTTGACAAAAATTCCCTGAGCAGACAGTTTGGAAACATTCCTCTGTTCGTAATAGAATACAGTTGTCTTGGAACAAAGATTTTCTTAGCGCTTACTAGCCAAGCTCTATTTAA
The DNA here is from genome assembly GCF_026119805.1 of Tympanuchus pallidicinctus. Taxonomy (NCBI): domain Eukaryota; kingdom Metazoa; phylum Chordata; class Aves; order Galliformes; family Phasianidae; genus Tympanuchus; species Tympanuchus pallidicinctus. The sequence goes on from NW_026294747.1 coordinate 13,587,995, forward strand.
GCAAACTTTGGTATGAAGATATCAAAATAGCAACCCTAAAACATGATTCCACAGGATACACATGGAAGGGCACTAAGTGTAGCCTAACCAACTTTTGGGCTTGAATAAGCAGTCAGTGATTATTTATTGTCCCTTTTTCTATAAGCCTTATATTCAGAACAAAATGTGAAAGATATACAGCAGCCATCTATTTAGTTTCAAATTGGTGTAAAAATCCCTCTGCAGCCTACAAAGAGAAGAGTGGTACAATAAGTTTTTAGAACAGTGGAAAATGTCATGACTGGGAAGATAGATGCTGGCTATTATAAAGCTGCCTGTGGCTTCAGCATCTGCTTTTTTGCGTCTTCCACTCTACAGTATTTCTGCCCATACTGCATTGCATTATTTTTCACGTTGCTGGTAGACTTAGATTCTCATAAAACTGATAGACTAACAGCATAAACTTTTGTTCTTGCTCCTGGATTCCTTTGCCTTGGCCAGTGCTCTTGGAGTTGTGTGCATTGAATGCAGAGATAAATCTTCGCAGTGATGCAAGGCCAGCCTTTGCATGTTCAGTGGGAACACCCATTGCTTGGCTGATCTTAGCTGTAGAACCTGAACCAAATGAAGGTATGTAGAAGTAAAGCTTAAGTTCCAGTGCAGCAGACTCTTTGCTACTATGCCAGAAATAATTGCTGTAAAATTATTTGCCTATCCACTTGCCCCTCATTCTATTACAGCGTTAGCTGTAACTGCTTGGCCTAGCATGTGACTTTCCTACTACTTTAAAAGTAGCTCTGCGTAGAATTTAACAGATAAAGCAATCATCAACTCTGTTAATCATAGTACATTCCATTTGTACTTATTCTCTCTTTCTGTTAATGTATCCTGATGTATGAGTGTGTTTTTTCAGGTATTACTGCAGTCACTGTCTTTTTGCCCCCCACTCCTCCCATAATTTTGCTCACTTGGCCTTCTATACTTGCATACAGTCTGTATTCTTTCTAGCTTTTCTTCAAAGTCTGACTAATTGCTAAAGATTTAAAAAGACTTTCAAATTGTGTCATTGATTTCACTCGTAATCTTTGCGAGTTTTTTCAGACAACTGCTGCCTAGAAAGCCAACCAGTGAAAGGTTGGCATGAAAGCTCCAAACCAAGGGCATTACCAGATGGCATGTCTTCAGAGCAAAGGCAAGACCTCTTGCCCAATACTTGCTAGATTTCTGTTGTTTTACTCTCTATGAACCACACTCATAAGTCTGGCTTTAATCTGAGTATCTGGTTAGTAATCATAGATTTAAGAAAACTCATTTTCCCCGAGGTACGGGAGCGGGTGTCTCAGGTCATAATGATGCAGTTTACTGTGCTGATGTTGGGTGACTGTAGCTGATGGACTTAATTTTCTGTGATTTTAATACCTGGCTCCCTCCATCTGTTTTGTTAGCTAGCTGCTAATAACTAAGATTTATAGGTAGTCTGTAACTGATTTCAATTTTAAACACCATAATTTCTCTTATCAGGTTTTCAATTCATAGAATTAGGTGATGTTCCAGTAGTAAGCAGACATTGATTGTGGATATATAAAATCAAATGGAAACAGAAAACATTTCTGACACTTCATGTTTTTTAATCGGTTGAGAAACTAGAAAAGGGAAGAAGAAAACAAGAATTTAAAACCAGTTCATCAGCTACAACTGATGACAGTAAATCACACAGCAGGCGTTTCATAAGAACAGATAAATCCTGATTAGACAATCTCAAATGTTTCTGGGAGGAGCTATGGGCACTATGTGTAGTTGGCACATTACCCTAATTAGCAAATAGTTAACTCCTTTCATTTAAGGGGTGTGATCTGAGAACTATTTTGAGTTTAAACTGTCTGAAATTAGTTAAATCTTTAATGCATATCTTTATCTCTGTGCCAGAGAGAATTAGACAATGACTTTCTAACAGTGTGCATGTTTTAAGGAAAATAAAAATGATGGCCTACATGATAAAAATCTGTCCACTTTATAATATAAATGATTTGGTTTTTAAAATATCCCATAAAGGAATGATGTTTTTGTCATGATATTTCCTTGGACGATTTCGGGTTAAAATGAGAATGAAGATACCCTATTACTTTGTTGTGATCAATGTAGAATAATAAGAGAAGGGTGGTTTTTTTTTTTTTTTTAGTGCAACTTCAGCTCTTCAGGCTTACCATTGCTTTCAAAATGTAGTCAGTGCCTGAAGAAAAACAAGTGCAATAGTGGCACTGCAGTACGTAGTGCCTTTAGATTGTATTGATTTTTCTGCAGTGAGAAGTGCATCTTTTTAAAATGAACCTTCAAAAGACAAGGCTGTGTTTGCATCATTTTCCCATCAGTTTGCTGTTCTTGTCAATTCCTTTGAAACGCTGAGTTTCTAAGGCTCTGCCTGATGTTGGGGAATGTTATGTGCTGTTGCACTTACTCTCTTCTCCTTTCTCTCTTCTCCCTTCCTACCCCTACTCGAGCTGAGCCTTTCTGAAGTTTTATCCAGGACAGTCATGGCTAGAAAGCTGTTCATTGCAGGATGGTGGTCCATACTGGATGTGATTATGTAAATTACTCTTTCTGTCATGTTTCAGAGCATCTGCTGGAGATGACAGGGATCAAGAGGACAGAAACCTGTCAGCTACGCTTTTCTTTGGCATTTGCTTGTCAGAAGAGCATCTGCTTTGTTTGTAGTTAAAATGTAGTTAAAATTGAGGCTCTGGTTGTCCATTATAGTGTTGTTTAAGATCTCCTTCCATTGCCCTTTTATTGGCTTTTTGCAGCTTTGTAGGGAGTAGATTGTATAAAGCGTGCCTTGGAAAGCAGAGCCTGCTAAAAGGTTTAAGACAAACTTGCCTGAAGACAAAGAGGGCATTGAGGGGAATTCTAGAGAGGGATTGAAGGGTTTTTGCAGTGCAACAGAGCCTTGTCTGTGCAAGACTCAGCCTGCCTCTAAGTTCCAGCAAGCTGCTGAGAAGCAGGCCAAGAAAAGACTCTCCAAGACCCCGTTCCCTTCATCTGAAGTCTGCCATCTGGACAGAGGATGGCTAGAGGGTTCCTGGAACATATAGAAAGGAATCTTGAGGGCTGAAAATAATTGCCAGTGGAGACAGGAAGTGTCTGAGACACACAAAGGTTGGAGGAGGGGAGCTGCTGCATTGCTGCTCTGTGGGTCACAATGGTAAGGATGGGAGGCAGATGAGGGAAGCCTCTGTGCTGTACTCAGAGGTGCTCAGACTTTCCTCCGTGGCCTAAAACCGCTTCTTTGTTTACTGCTTCATGAGTGTGAGAGCATTTCAGCTGTTTGCTACAAAGGTGATCTGAGTGTTTTGGGTTTCCCTTCCCATAGCAGGAAGAGGTGCTTAAATGTGTAGCTTCTGGTGTATCAGGCATTGTAAGACTAAAAACTGTTTCTGGAAAGGTACCAATTTGTCTCAGGTTTAATCTTGTGGCCACGCTGTAGTTGCCACGAAGCTGTTACCGCAGCATGGCGCTCGGTGCGGTCTGTTGCAGTCAAGTCTGGTGATGTTATGAGCAGACTACACTGCCTTCAGTAACTTTATTCGTGCAGTACAGCCAGTGAGTAGGGGTGTTTTATTCCTTTTGTGTTCTTTAATAACTGTGATAAGTACTGGAAAGCAATACTCTTCCTTTCTGCGTTATGAACGTGTACTCCTCTCAGAGGAAATGTTAGCTAATCGCATCACCTATCTTTTGTTCCTGTAAGACCCTCTTATAGTTCAAGAGTAGTTCATCTTGCAGTGAATTTTTTTGCATCACTTGTTGTGCATTTTTAAGGATAGTGATCCGGGTGGTGTTGAATGGTTTTGTGGTCTGATCTGTAAGTATTACATCTGTGTGAAGTAAGTTTTTATCGAAGTATTTCAAAGAAAGCTATTGTGAAACAACTCTTATCCTACTAAGGGGCTTTTTCAATGTATGCAGGAAACAGTTGTACACAGGATTTTGGGGCCATTCATTATCTTCTAAGGAATAGAGGTAACTGGCTTTTAGAAGACCAAGATAGTGATTCTTGAGAAAGCTAGTCTTTGAAAAACAGAGCTATTTGCCTTCAGTTAAGGATTCTGAAGAGTATTCTTAAATGTATATCCCACATGAAGGCAGTGGTACATCTTTAATTCCTGATCTTGCAAGTGGGGTATGCACTAAGAGGCAGCATATACTGGCTTAGCTCAGCAGTAACAGAAAGTTTTTGGTTGAAGAAAAAGATTTCCAGAGCAATTATTTTATCAGTTCATGTGATGGTACACTTCTCAGTGAGATTGCTGTGGGTTGTTTATGGTTTGATGGAAACTAAACAAGGGCATGATATGTAAGAACATAAGGCACATGGCAAGAGGATTGTTTCAGTAAAATGACAGAAATTTTCAGGTTCCTCACTATAATTGTTTGGTAAATTGGTCTATTAGCTTAATGCTTTAATGCTGTTTCCTGGCAGCTAAGAGACCCAGGTACCTAAATGACAGAAATCTCGATCTAGAGGTTCCAATTGACATGTTGCTCAGTAACTGTGAGCTGTAGAATCCTATAAACACTATGAATGTCTAGAAATGGAAAAAGTAGATCTTCCACAGCAATATCTTTATTGCTGGAAAGTTTGTCTTGCTATCCTTTCCCTCTAAATGACCTGATATATCATCACTTGCAGTATATCAGTAAGGACTGGAATTACTTCACAGGCATTGAATACAGTTAACATTTGAATTTGTACTTGGGGAAGAGAGATGCAGGTTATTTGTGCTCCTTAAATGATTGTGAACATAGCTGTGTAATGTTGCAACATGAAATACCAATTTACATGTTTTTATCAAGAGCATGATGCATTTAAATAAACAGCTAACATGTTCTCTACCAGCTCATTATCTTATACAGTGTCTTAGGACTGAATAGCAGTAAGATGGATTTATCAGTTAAAAAACATATGACATCCCCTTTAAAATTACCTTCCAAACTTTTTCCTGAACTTCATTAATACTTTATGAGAGGAGTAGCTTGCTGGAAAGGTAATTCCAAACATTTCTTGGTATTTAAATAAGATCACCAATTCTTTGCTTAAAGCCTTTGTTGTTCCCGTTGTGTTCCCTTTTTTTTTTCTTCCCCCGATGTTATTGTAAATGCCAGGATTTTAGATAGCTGTACATCCTGCAGCAGTAATCTTGTGGTGTGTGTAATTGGAGTAAAGCACAATATGACAGGGCGAATCTTTCTTTGGACCCAGGGGAAGAGCATGGAAGTGGTTTTAGTATAGTTTGGAGTTAGGCTTGAAAAATATCCTGTCTTCTTGGGGAGCTTGTTGAGTTTGTGGCATTGGTTTTCACTTTCCTGTCATGAGAAAAATTACGGGGAAGTTATTTTAAACTGAATCTCTTTGCACTTTCTATAGAGAGGGATAAAGCGTAGTTTAAAGAGGTAAGACTGAATTGTTTCTAATATGCTTAGTACAGCAATTGCTTTTCTTCTTCAATAAAGTTCATTAAATCTGTGGAATTTTAAGGTATTTGCAGGTGAAGGACAGAAGTTTGTATAAAGACTCAGGTAGAAATACATGCACGTGCTTTCCTCACTGCGCATTACTGCTTTGGGCTGACCCATTGCACAAACTCTTTGTCATGGATTCCCTGTGATAAGCAGGATTGCTGCTCAGTGGCTGCAGATAAGGCTAGTGATTTTATTTTGTGAGACTGTGTGCTCTGGGAGTGGAAGAGGAGTAAAAACCAGCTCTTTTCACATGTATGTTGAGGGGAGGGGAGACAGTGTTGTATGTACACTTAGAGTAATCTTGGTCAACAACATAGTCAAAAAATTATTTGTATTAATTTGGGGTTTTTACAGATATTAATAAAATATCTGTATTAATAAATGTCCTGGTCCTTAATATGTTTGTGGATGTAAAATACTAAATGCCATTTAGGAGAAGAGTGAGACAAGGACTCTGGTCCTGGATTTGTGTTGTTCCACAGGTGTTTGCATAAGTGTTTATTTGGCATTTGCAACTTCAGAAGTAGAGATAAGACAACTTTACTCAAATTCTTTGGCATATGTTGCTGTGTAAGTGTGGTATATGAGGAGAATGAAATGCTGTCACCCTGTTACAAAATTTCTTGAGCTGTTTGATCTGGTATAGGGTGAGAATTAGCCTGTGCTCTGTTAATGAGTGACAGATAGCTAAAGAGCCTCAATTTTTCACCACTTGAAGGAAGTATGGAAGGGTATGTTTTTAAAGGCTAAGGGCAAATATACAACTTACAAATATACCCTTTCCAGCTTTCACTTTTCAGAGCGAAGTTTTATCATACATTGATAGAATCACAGAATGGCTTAAGTTGAAAGGGTCTTAAAGACTACCTAGTTCCGACCCACTGCCATGGGGGGGTTGTCACATAGTAGCTTAGATTGCTCTGAGCTACATCCAGCCTGGCCTTGAGCACCTCCAGGGATGGGGCATCCACAGCTTCTCTGGGCAGTCTGTGCTGGTGCCTCACCTCTTTCTCAGTAAAGAATTTCTTTCTAACATCTAACCTAAAATTTTTCCTTTGGTTTAAAACTGTTCCCCTTTGTCCTAGCGCTATCAAACAGGTCAAAAATCAGTCTCCATCTCCCTTTGAATATCGGAAGGACACAATGAGGTCTCCTGCCTACCTACCTCAACTTTTCTTCATAGAGGAGGTGCTCCTGCCCTCCAAGCATCTTCGTGACCTTCCTCTGGACCTACTCCTACAACTCTACATGCTTTTTGTGCTGGGGCCCTCTGGCCTGGATGCAATTCTGCAGGTGGAGCCTCATGAGGGCAGAAGAGAGGAGGACAATTACCTCCATCACACTGCTGGCCAAGCCCTCTTTGACGCAGCCTAGGATACAAACACAAACTGAGTCAACAGTATAAGTTTTTCTTCTGCACTCAATGAGTTCTTCTCCCAGTCTGTATACTCACCTGGGATTGCCCTGACTCAAGTGCAACACCTTGCACTTAGCCTCGTTGAACCTCGTGCAGTTCACTTAGGCGCACTTTTCAAGCCTGTCCACGTCTCTTTGAGTAGCATCCCTTCCTTCACTTGAAAACAAGCAACCAAAACAACCCAAGACCAAAAAGAAAGAAAAATACCCTCTCTATATATATATTAAAAAAAAAAAAACAACCTACCACTCCACACTTGCCTCCCCAAAACAACCCCTCTAGCAAACCACCAAACAAACAACACCCAAACCCTCCCCAGAAGAGTGCTAACCCCCCTCAAAACCACAACTCCCCAAAAAACAGAAAACGGGTGACCTTCCACCTCCTGCTAAAAAAGCTTCTAATTCTGTCAAGAAATGAAAAGACAAAAAACTCAAGTGCCTCAAAAACTCCCCTGAAAACCCCCAATGCATAGGAACAAGTAAAAGATATCTGCCCCTCCAAGGAAAGACCAACCCCCCAGACAAATAAAAAGTACGAAAAGAATCCAGAACAAAAAAAATCCCTGAAGGCCCTAATGTACTCTCCCAACTCATCCAATGAATGGCACCCAAAATAAAAACAACCCCCAAGAACACTGCACCCCCCAAGAACAGACAAAAAGAAACCACAGCAAACATCCTTCCCCCCCCCAAAAAAAAGCAACAACCAGACAACAAACAACAAAACCAAACAAAGCCATCTTCCTTCCCACCCCCCTAACAAACAAAATAACCAACAGAAAATGCCCCACCAACCAACCCAAAAGAGTTGTGTGCCCAGCATGGGAGACATGGGGATTTTGTTCGCAAGCTTTTTGTTTTATTTCAGTGTTGTTCTTTTGGTTTATGGTGTTTTCTTTATTTTTTTTAAGGATGGGGATTTGTTTTTTTCTTTTTTGAGAGAGGCATTTTTAGGGAAGTTTCTGAGGTTTCAGGTTATTGGGGTTGTTTTTGTTTTTGTTTTTTTTTTTGGATATTCAATATTGGGATATTTCTAAGGTTGCTTTTGTCTCTGGTAGGACAGTTTTTGGATAGTTGTTTCTGAGCATTTTTCTTTCTTTTCTCATCTTTATTTTTGGGGGGGTTTTGTTTTTTCTGGGCAACATTTCTTCTCCTTAAACATCTGGCATTGAGAGTGAGCTGGACTAGGGCACAGTGTGGAGATGTCCCATACGGAACTGCTCAAGCTTCTATCCAGTTAAACTCTTACTCAACAACATACTGTGCTCTGTGGCCTCAGGCAATTCAATCCATTTTTATCCATTTCATTGTCTAAAATTGGAGAATATCCCAGGTTGCAGAGATGTTAATGATGAGATAATTGACCTTTTGAAAATCGTTTGCTAATTAGCGTAGTTTTTGCTTGCATCCTGTTTACAGCACAATAGGCAAGACTGCTTATTACTGTAGCTGAATAACTTTAAGAGAAGTTACGTGAATTAAAAATCCAAGCCAAACAAATAATGGTAGAAAGTGCTTATTAAGTGTTAGATCTCTCAAAATAGCATGTAAGGATTTTTCTTCTCTTACTTCTTCTCACTTTGCTGGCCAGGCTTTCTATTACCATTTTTTGACCATCTTGGGAAATTCAGTTTAGAGTAAGTAAATTTACTGATCAGCTTTGGAATTAATTCTTTTTCTGCTAAATTAGAAATACAAGCTACTGTGTTCTTGTGACCCTAAACAGCATGCTTTATAAATCTGAGTTTTACGTTAAATCCCCAGGGTGCAAGTTATAAAAGCCCATGGGTAGGGCTGGAACTGCTTGTGCTGGTAGTGATTCTCATCTTGAAAGCAAGATGCTAGCCTCTGTGATTTTCAGATCTGTTTCACCCAGATCACGCTAAAGCAGTATCTTCAAAGGCATATCAGATCTGCTTTCTAGGCTAGATGCTTTTGGGTCATAAGGTGCACATGGGGCTGGGACATGTTATGTAAGTGAGGAGTGAGAAATTGCTGTGGATTATAGGTTCCCCATCCTGTGAACTAGGCAGGCTACTTTTCAGTGGCAGTCTATAAAACCAGAAATGTGACTGGACAGCAATTTTGCAAAGCTTGGCTAAATGTTAGTGGTAGCAGTACAATTTTATTCTCTGACTTGAGAATGGTAAGATAGAAGGTAAGAATCTAGTGATGGATCTATGATTTTTCCTTTGAGAGCTTTGCTCGGTAAAATCTTTAAGGAAAGTATATGCTTGTGCACAGATGAGGGAGAGAAGGGCAGTTATTCAGAACTGAAATATAGCTTCTGTCATGTAAGAGGTATTTTGAAAAGAATGAGGCCTAAGCAGCAAGGTTTTGATTGGGAGCTGAGGACTTCTGAGTTATGTTTTTCTTGCATTTGGTTCTTGGCTTTACCTGGATCACTTTAGGTAATAAAACCCAGGACTTCACGTCTTTTCATTTTCTGGCTGTCAGTGCATTTCCCAAAGTGTAGCTGTTGGTGGTTTACACTTTGGGAAGCTGTGGTACCAAAGCTGCAGACCTCCTTTCACTGAAATTTTGGGTGAGATGACCTACCCTTGAAATCTGTCTTGAAGATGAGACAGCTAACGGTTAGTTTTAATTGAGTAGATGCAACTGATTCTTCATTCTGAGTCCTAACGCACATATTGGATTGAGTGCAGCATTTAGAACTCCAGGTCATCTGAAGGTGCAGCTCCAGAGTTCCAGTCTTCCTGGAGTTGTGCTTCACATTTGCTGCTGTGCCTTAACTAATACAGTGAGAATGCACAGTGCAGATGGTACTCTGTGTGTTGTGTCCTTGGTAATGGAGAGAGACAGAAACAGGAATGAGATTTTGATTCCATTTCCAAACCATTTAATTTGCTCTATATAGCCTTTTTCTCCTGGATTTTTCCGATCTGGTGTCTGTAACAATCAGTGATGGGACTCGAGTAACAGACTCAACCTTTTTTTCTTTTTCTTTTTTCTTTTTTTTTCCTGAAGAGCTATGTGTATTTCTGAAGTGCTGTGTAGATGTTAGTTAAAGTTCAGGTAACTTTGACTCCTAAGGTACAGGTTCTGACTCGGGTGCAGTATCTTTCATTGATGGATGAGTGGTGAGGGTTATGCAAGGACTTTTATGGAGCACTGAAGATTTCATGAAAGTGTGAATGACATAAACTGAAGTCTGGTTTGGTCAGAGCTTTGTTAGAATTGCCTGAAAACCTAATATTTGAATGATTTACGTTGCTGTCTTCCATTGACACACCAAGTATTTTTCACTATGCGCTCAGAGTAGCTGTTTCAGTATGTGCATTAATTTAGAAATACAGAATAATCAGCAGAAATAAGGTTGGTTTTGTTTGTTTTGAGATAGCCTTAATTCTCTTTTTTTTGAGATAGTCTGTTAATTCTCTTCATTCTAAAAGTATATCTGTATGTATATAAAGTATGTCTGATAAAGAACACTAATAATGCAGGCAGGGTGTTGTTTTTATGAGATTTTTATGATCAGAATTCCAAAAATATCCCATTTTCCATTTCTTTCTTAATACGATAGCAACTGATAGATTAGTGTGGAGCCTCTGGTTATAGTTGTCTCCTATAATGTGTCTGGCTTTACAGATTTTTGTTGTCAATCTTTGGTGGCCCTCCTCCCCCACTACTCACAAACCCCATTCCTTCTTTATGGGAAGAACACATAATCATAATCAAACGTTTTGGACCAGATATATTCAATGGTATCAGAAGTGTTCATTGCTTGGATCTGTGCTTGAGAAACTTTTTTTCCTCACTGAGGAAGACACAAATTGTGTTTGAATCACAAAGTAACAGTTTAGGTATTTTCAGGTTTAAATGAATTCATTGGGAGTCTGTGCTTAAGAACAAGAGAGAGCTGGACTGTTGGATTCGCTTGACTAATGGCTGAGACTGAAGCTTCAGTGGTGACAACGTGATTGATATCCAGCTGGTGCTGGTAGAAGTACCTTCCTTGCAGTGTGTTTACTTATTACAGATAAAATGTATAGCAGTATGGCTATTGTCTTTGGTACTTGGTGGAGCTCAAATGCTGAAATTTGGATGTCAGGGGGAAATTCTTTACAGAGAGAGTGTTGTGTTGCTGGAACAGGCTGCCCACAGAGGCTGTGGATGCCCTGTCCCTGGAGGTGTTCAGGGTCAGGTTGGATGGGGCCCTGGGCAGCCTGGTCTGGTATTAAATGTGGAGGTTGATGGCCATGCGTGGCAGGGGGGTTGGAGATTCATGATCCTTGAGGTTCCTTCCAACCCTGTGATTTTGTGTAAAATCTTTGTTTGTACACCTAACTGAATGCTCTGTACCGTTTTGTTGTAGTTTAGCAATGTATGTGATTCAGAATTGAAGAGAGCGTTTCCCATCCCACATAAGCATTTTTGCCAGTTATTTTTGTTATGTCTGAATTAGCAACTGCAAAAAAGCAACTTGATTGCTGCCTATTTCTCACATTTTTCAGGTCTAAATGTTAAACTTACATAAACAATTTTCTTCAAAAATATCTCCTCACTTGGTAATGTTTTGCAATAAGAACCTGTCTGTATAGTCTGCACTTGGGAGTTCTGTGAATTTTCTTTATTATTTTGTTAAAGGACTGTTCTAGCATGCCATTGGTCAGCAAAACAGCAAGAACAGTAATAGGAGAGATAAATGAATCCTTGAGGATACTGGGGAAGGATGTGTGAGAACAAGCTCATAATCAAATGTAAAATGAGATTCTGAGAGTAAGGGCTTGACACTTTGAATATTTCATTTTTCAGTGCCTGAGCATATAGTTGATTGTATTTCCTGATAACTCTTGTTTTTGTTTGTTCTTCAAAGAATTATCCATCCTTTGTAAAGGGATATCTATATTAAAAATAATAACAGCTTTCTGCATTAGAGTATGTCTCTTTATTAAGAAAAGCGATCTAGTTCTGGACTTTTTTAGTAGAGAAGTTGCTTGCAAATTTTAGCAACTTAATGAGATACTGCCTAGCCAGAACAAAACAAAACATTCAGCTGGAAGAGGTAAGATATGCAGTAAAATAACTTTGTACCTTTTCTTTCTGCTTGTTTTACAGGCTTCAGGGATTCATGTGTCTGATCTGCTGTAGTTAATTTTAGCTAAGGTCTCTTTCTCAGAAATTTCTCTCCTGTTCTCCTTCTGTAGTACTTGCAGACTTCTCCTGGGTTGTGTCAGTAGCTAAATTCTGCAGCAGAGAGTTTTATAGCAAGTGGGACTTGCTGGGTGGGGCATTTTGGTGAGTTGTTTCCTGTTCTTGGACTGAATGGGCAGTGCCTGCTCTAAATTACCTGCTTGCTGCTTTTGCCAAGAACATCAATCTTCGCTTACTATTTATTTTGCTTCATGAGCCTTCCTTTGGGATGGGCAGCGTTCTGGGGCCCAATCTGAATGGGGGTCTTCATGCTTTACGGCTGCCTGCCACAGTCATATAAGTAGCTGTTGTCCACGTGGCTGGTCTTCATGCCCGTCTGCACAAAGCAGGGCAACTTTCACCTCTCACTCAAAAATCCACTTTGCCACAGTATTTTACATTTAACGCTCTGAGAGGATCTCTCTTTAACACAGAAATGTCTTAAAATTTATCTAGCTGCTTCAACTTTTCAAACTGCATGTTATTTAAAAGAAGTTAAAAACAACGTGATTAAGCACTGTGCGTGCCTGATACCAAATGTGCATTACATGAATTCTTTTGGGCAGCTCTTGCAAAGGGAGATCTGTCCGTGTTCACTCGCTCCAAACCTGCCTTCAGGAAGCTGCCCCAAGTGGGGGATCAGAGCAGGCAGCGTGCCAAGGACTTGAGTTTCAGACAGTTTGGCACACACTGAAAGCTTGTTCTTTCCTGTGTTAAGCCGTGGGCAGATGTCCATTAAGAATGATGAGGCAAAATTTATATGAAAGCCTTGTAAAATGCCCTTTTTTTAATGCTCTTTCTCGAGAAGTTTTGTGTGGGTGTGTATTTTTTTCTAAATTTACAAACCCTGGCTTTTGCCCTTGTCCGGTAGAGCCTGCTCACCCACCCTTTTCCGTTTCCAGGCGGATTGCTTTTCTGTTATTTCAGTTCTGTAACTTTCTCCAGCACTGTCCTGTTTGGCTTATTGTGAAGGGCTCGCAGTAACCCTTTCAGTGCTGCTGCCATCTTCCCCTTCAACCAGGACTGGCTGTTGCATTTTAAAAAATATACATGAATGATCTCCTCTTAGAAGTAAATTGAAAACATCTCAAGTTATGGCTTTTTGTTTGTATACAGGGAATATAATGTGGCTTTTGTTTGTATGTTGAGCATTGTGCAAACCTCGCACGGGATTTCTTATTCAATGCTAGATCAAAACCCCCACTGAAATGGGATTTCTTAACTGCTTTGCCAAAGAAGTGCTTTAAGCTGAGGCAGCGCTATCTGTATGTGCAAAGTTAGTTAACAGAACTTGGGTAAAATGTTTATTTCCAACTCTGTCTCAGAGTCAGCTTTCGTCTTAGCAAAGGTTGTTTCCTTCTTCGCTGTCTATTCAACATCAGTTGATACTTGCTTCTTTCTTTAACATTAGTATTTGAAGTAACCCTGAATTAGCTGAGCAGTCAAAATGAGCCTGTTTGGCTTGCTGTTTGTTGCCTCAATGATGTATAAATTAATGGAGTGTTGCAGGTATATAATCAGGCCAGAAACATTGACTCAAACCTATTTCTTCTAACAGTTGCACATTTCACTGATAATCTCAGAAATTAACCTGGCTGGTCCTTAGGTGCAAATTATGACAGTAGAAGACAGCTAAACATAAGGTTGGCAGGTCTTTTCCACAAGAGATGGGGTAAGTTATTCTCTTCAACAGTGGGCTGTGCTCCCAATCCAAACACGGTTTTTCAAAACTGGTGAGTGGAATGAGTCCAGGATGCACGTACAAAGTGACTGTCCGTGCTGTAGTAGTAGATCTAACACCTGTGGAAAAAGTTGTTCCTCTGAAAAATAGGGTACGTATGGGCATACTGTCTTCTCTCTTTCCCGACCAGATGTGGAGAACTGAGGTTACTAGTGAGTGTTTCTTTTTAGATATAGAAAGATGTTTCATTCATATGCAAAACGTTCCCTGGATGAATAATTAAGCTCTGAGTGTACTGTAATCCTTTCCAAGTAGTAGAGGGCTAGCTGTTCTCTTCTGTACCCAGCTTTTTATTTGACATGTACATTTCCTTACTAAATGGAGTGTTTTTTTTGTTTTTTTTTTTTATAGTGGTTGAAGCACATCTTTTAATGCTCTTTTCAAAGTAGCAAGTGGCTGGGAGACGGCTGAACACAGTAAATCATCCATACTAATTTCTTCTACCTAAAGAACTGTATTTGAGCTAACTTTCAGAACAACTGGGCCAAATGGTCCTGTTGAAATTCCCCTCAGAAGCAGAGTAGTAATGGGATGAATGTTTAGCCTGGGAACAAATAACCTGTGATAAAGTTTATATATGCTGCTCAGGGAGAGGAGTAAAGGAGAAGTGGGCTGTCAGAATGCTTTATTTGTTATAAAGATATTTTCCTTCCTCCCATATATTTTCACCACAGTAACGATGATTCAGCTTGTGCGTGCTCTCTGGAATGTGTGCATACAAAGAGAGGAGAAAAGTATTTCGTTAGATGCACCTAATTGAAAATACTCTAGAAAATGGTGTGTCTAGCATACTGCTTCACCGTGGAGTTGCTGATTTTGGCAAGACTGTTGTCCTTGTTTTCATGTTAACTTAAAATAAGGGTATTTTTCATCTTTGTTTACAAAGCACGTTTCTCCAGAAAAGCTCTCTGAAGCAGAATTTGTTTCTGCAGCAGTGTGTTGGCAAGTACACTTTTGCTGTGTTTCTGTGGTAAGTGCTTTTGTCTATGATAGCGTTTTGGGATCCCAGCATCAATGTGGCTGGCTCAGGCTCTGATTGGACAATTTATATTTAGTTGCTGGTTTCCTATAATAGTTTTCAGATGGAGATGTTAAAGAACACATACCCTTGTGCTGCTGTAATCCCTGAAAGAGCATGAGGGAGTGTAAAAGGAGAGAAGGAAAAAAAAAAAGCATTGATATGTTTGGGTAGAAGCAGTTTGGGAAAAGCAGCAGCTGCTTACAGCAATGGAATGCTGAATTTTCATTTTAAGAAACGAGGTAGCCAGGAAAAACAAAATGCTCATAAAATCAGTGTCTCTGTCTTTGGGTTTTGCATCCAGACAGGAGCTTAAAAAAAGAAAGCTGAGGAGAAATCATTCTTTAATTTAAAAAGTTGTGATCTGGCAGTTTACAATAGCACTCAACTGAGATCAAGTAATAGATAGTAGGTAACACCTCACGGTAACTCCTGCATTCTGTAGTGCTAGTGCACTTCCAATGCAAATCAGTGTGCATCCAGAAACCAGTGCTATATATGCTTTACCTTTTGAGTTCACTTAAGACTGAAGACATGCCAGGTTTGCTTTGAGTCTGGGTTTAAGATTTTCCTTAGACTTTTTTGCTTCCAAGAAGAAAATTAACTTGAAGTTTTGAGTTGACTTTTAAGCTTGCTTGTAATTTAGAAAAGATTTTTACATAAACTTTTTGATTTATTAATTATGATGGTGTTATCTCTCTGAATTGTTAATGAAATCATCCCAGTTTTCTCGCTAAGCTTCTCAGAACATCTCTACTTCATCCAGCACTGGCAGGTGGTACCTGCAGGCACCAGACTTTGAGCTCTTCAACCAACTGAACCTTGGCTGCTGAGGGACAGCAGGACATAGCCACACAACACAAAAGATCAGGTCCCAGTGCCAGCAGCACGTGGGCAAGATCTCTTCAAAGCTGCTGGCTGAGAGCAGAAGTAATTCTTTTCATGATGTATAGTAGAAGCAGAGTGCTGCTATCACTGCGGTAACATATTGCATCTCCTTGCAGTTCTGGACAGTATAATTTTTTGGGAAAAAAGTAGAAAGCATGCTGTAGTCTGCTTGGCTTGAGCTCGTGTGCCTCATGTGGCTGCACAGCACTTTTAATTCTTTAATGGCAGCAAATCATAGAAAGCCAGAGTTGGATGAGACCCATAAAGGTCACTATTTAATCTCTAGCTCTGGAGCAAGACCATCTCAAGGGCCTACAATAATCAAGACTCTGTATCTGTTCCTGTGCTGAGAAAACAAACAAAATGTGCAATGCTAACCTGTTTTATTTCTTGCTTAATTCAAGTCCCTGTGTTATACACAGAGCAGGAAGAACATTTTGTTTCCTTTCTCCTTATAGCAGTTTTTCATTCTTGGGAGACATTATGTTGTTTTTCCTCCATTTTCTCATCTTTGAGGTGGATAATCTTCATGTTGGTGGAACTGGACTCCATCTAATCCTACATCTGCCTTTACCTAGGGGTGCAGAGGATCAGGTGTGATACTCCAGTTGAGGCCTGATAAGTGCTTAGAACTATTTTATATCTGACAATTAACATACTTGCACAGTTCACTCATTCCCCTTTTAGCAGCAGTATGACACTATTGATTTCTTCAGCCTGTAATCCCTTGTAACCTTGTTTTCTTTCAGCCTTTGTGTTCTGATCAGTTTCTCTGTTGGTATAGTTCAATACACTTACAAATAAATCAGTCTGCCTTCCTTTTAGGCTGCCTTTAACTGTTCAATTTGCAAATGGGAAATCTGAAAGGACAACAGCAAAAGCAGGACCAGGTTGAAAACGCAGTTAAACATAGCATTTTTAGTTATTTGGACTGTTAAAATAGTGGGGTAGATGTTGATTTGCTCGCAGCAAATGGTCAGTGATCATCTGCAGTACTTTTTGCTCTGTGTGGTAAATCCATCGTTTGGGTCCAGGTGTTCAGGCTCACAGCTGTCAGGAAATGGTGGGCTGAACAGGAAAGGATGCAGTGCAACCTGATGGCTGGCAGCACAAGCTGTGATCTGTGCAGGGCTGCCTGCATGGGACTGGACTGCCGGCTGTATTTTTCGCTGCAGTTTTGTTTGACTTCAGAGCTGCCTGGTTCTAACTTTCTGTGAGGAGAAGAAGCCCTTAACTCCAAATGGTGTATCCTTGTCCACATGTGTAGATTCCAATTTGATATTACATTGGAGGAAGAAAAAAAAAAAGTGAGGGTAGTGATGAATAACCGAGTGGTAACCATAGCAGGGCTCATGAGAAGGAGGGAATTTATCTGAAGCAGCTTTCAAACTGATTAGAAGAAAAGCAGCTCACCAAGAAAACGGTTTTCTACGAGATTTATTCTTGCAAAGGCAGGGTGTGGTTACGGTACTTTGTACTAAAAAAAAAAAAGAAGCCGTTCTCCACGATTTTGTGCTCCTTTTTCTCAGTGGGATCGGAGATGCTGTGGGGGTGTGCTGGGGCTGCTTTACACCTCCAGCCTCTCGCTGGGCTGCGGGCAGCTTCCTCTGGCTTCCTGCTAATTGGCTTCACTGGTGGTTTCTCATTGTTCCTTGCTGATGACTCAGAGAACAGGAAAGAGATCTCCTGATTAACAAAAAGCATAGCCACCAAACAGGTGCCTGCATTCTGCTCTAGCAAAGGACAAACCTCCTCAGTCTGGATTTCTTCTTAAGATTCTTATCTGCGAGTATGAGGCTCAAGAGGAATGGTTCATACACACTGATCGGGTAAGAAAGAACCTGCATCCTCTTTCAGATCCTGATCATTAAAATGCACAAATACGGAAGCCTTGATTTTTTTCCTTCCCGCAATA
Organism: Tympanuchus pallidicinctus; assembly: GCF_026119805.1. NCBI lineage: Eukaryota > Metazoa > Chordata > Aves > Galliformes > Phasianidae > Tympanuchus > Tympanuchus pallidicinctus. Next base: position 13,605,626 of record NW_026294747.1, read on the forward strand.
GGATTTGTGAAATAACAACCAAGCATTCTATTTCAAAAATAACAGAGGATCCCTGCATGTGAAATGTGTAGCTTATTTAGCTTGTGTTCTTCAGTGTGTTATTAGATGTGCTGTTGAGGAGTCTGTGTTTGATGGGGGAAGGCTGGAGCTGCCTGTGTGTGAAAATGAGGTGCATCTCATCTCACAGAGGGAAGGAAGGTCCAGCTCAGCAGAGCCATCAAAGCATTAGAAGCTGTGTGGTTCCTGAAGAGACGAGTGGTGATTATTTTAAGTGTTTGTCAGCAAGTAGCCCATGCTTTCGGTAAAAGCAAGGGTGACACTCATTAAATGTGATAGATACTCCTGTGATAGGGAATACAGGTACATTGATTTTTAGTTTTGAGTGCTTAAAATTACTCCAAGATAACAATATGAGCTTTGTTTCTTAAAACTTCTCTCTGATAGCTGTTAAATCAGTAACAGAGGATGTACCATTCTTGTAAAGAACATAAGTAGATATTTCTTGTGTAAATAAACTGTTTTGTAACAACTGAAACCAAAGACTTTTAAGGTGAAAACACTTCTTTAATATAATTGCACTTGATTTTACTTACGCAGATGCTTTGTATGTCGTGACATGATGTGGGTTTTATTCTTCAGCACAGCATACCAGAGCTGAAGAGAACTTGCACTTCCACGTCGCTGTTAACGCTGTTAATGCCTGGCGGTGACTTGGCAAATGAAGAAAGTTGTTAGTCCTGGAGTGTCATTTTCCTCTGCTGCTTTAAACAGTCTGTAATGAGTAAGCACGGTGATAAATGCTCCGTGGTGCAATTGGCTTAGTGCTTCATCCTCAAGAAGCCACGCTGTGTTCCAGAGCCCAGCATGGAGGTCAGCACACAAGTACCTGATGCCCTGAAACTCACAACCTGTTGCACTGTTGTTTGATGGCCTCTGCACAAGAGTGAGGGACAGATGTGCAAGCTGATCAGATTAGAATTGTTTGCTAATGGTGACCAGCCAGTCTGTGCTGATTTTGCATCAAGTAGCTTGCAGAAGGCCAATTAGGTTGGCAAAGCAACAGTTCTTTATATGCTTAAACTTGATTTTTAAGAAAATAGAAGCAAATGTTAGGGTTTTTTTTCAACAATAGTCTAGATGCTAACATTTTCTATCTAACTATCTACCTTTTTTTATAACTGTAGTAAGTTCCACTACCTGACTGCATGCAGACCTAATTAAAAGTTTCCATCCTGCAGGATTTGGTTTTAAGCTGTAAGATGAGCCTGTCTCTTCTCAGTAGGACTGAATTTGTAGTAGAAAGAAGTTAAGCAATATATTGGTGTTGATGGTTTTATTATTATTGTTTTGTGTTGGCACAGGTTTTTGACCCTTAGATTATCTGAGTTTAGAGAATCAGTTAAGAAATGTTTCTGAAATGCAAAATTTAGTTGATAGTATTTACGCAAAATGAGTTTCTTTAGGTTTTAGCTGCACCTGGGAAGCAGTCTTTAATTGATTTGAGGTTTATTAAAAATGAATGCATGCATGGCATAAAACTGGAATTAAATTGTGCAGGATCACCCTGTGCATCTGTTTTGCACCTTGTTCTAACTTGCAGGATGCTGCACAATCATTTCAAGGAATTTCACTTGTTGTGGCCCAGTGCATACCTGGCATTATGTTTTATGGCAATCATATAACTGGAAGTGTTGTATTACAGCGAGTAAAAACCAGCAGCACCCAAATGTTTGCATGAAAAAAGAAGCTTCAACGGTGAGTTTGTGGGATGCTTCAGTATTATCTGATTCTAACATGCTGATGTGCTCTGCTCTATTAAACAGCAGATGCTGAGGAATGAATTTCTCTAATTAAAGAAATTCCTTTTATGTTTATCTCTTGCCTAGATAGTTTAATAATGCAAGGCAGTGCAAAAAAGTTCAAATATGTTTTCCTGTTCAGCCTCAGCTTTTGGCATGTCAGCAGAAAGGCTTGTTTTGATCTTTAGGGCTTTTGTTTGGGACAGCATGTTCCTCTTGCCAGGTGGAGCAGCACCCTGTCACACAGGTCACACCAGGCGATGGGGAGCTCAGTGGTTTGGAATGCTGCAGGACAAATACAAGCTACTGCTGCAGCAGGTAGCTGCACATGGCAGGAACGTGGTTGTAGTGGGATTACTGTTCACAATATAGCACGTAAGGGCTGCTGGCTTCTGTTACTGAAAGAAGAAAAAAAAAAAAAGCAAGTATTTGGTATAGCCAAATGAGAGTAATTTGAAGTGATCGGCATGGTCAAAGATGAATTTCCCATGTGTACTGTGAATCAGACAAGGTAATTTTAAATTGCATGTTTAATAATGTTAAATATCAAAAGTTGTGTTTTGTCCTACTCTGTCAAATGTGACCAGATTTGAGCTTTTCCTAGTTGCTAGGAAATATGATGCTTGTATTTTGGATGAGGCAAGCAAGTGGATGTTTGATTGGAGAATCTCAGTCCCCAAGTAAAAGGGTTGTGTGAAAATTTATGCATCTTTTGCAGTAAAGGGTGTTCACTTCTCATAGTTATGCATTCAGAAATCTGGTAGAGAGGAAAGTTGGAGATGTTGGAGAGGATCCAGAGGAGGGCCACAAAGATGATCGAGGGCTGGAGCACCTTCCCTGTGAAGACAGGCTGAGGGAGCTGGGCTTGTCCAGCCTGAAGAAAAGAAGGCTGTGAGGAGGCCTCCTTGCAGCATTCAAGTATTTAAAAGGGGATTATAAAAAGGAGGGTAATCAACTCTTTACAAGAGTAGACAGTGTTAAGACAAAGGGGAAATGGATTTAAGCTCAAGGAGGGTTTAGATTTTTAAGCCCAAGAAGGTTTAGATTGGATGTCGGGGTAAGTTCTTCACAGAGGGAGTGGAAAAGTGCTGGCACAAGCTGTCCAGAGAGGCTGTGGATGCCCTGTCGCTGGAGGTGTTCAAGACAAGGTTGGATGGCAGCCTATCTAGATCCAGATATGGAGGTTGGTGGTGGCCCTGCCTATAGCAGGGGAGTTGGAACTTGATGATCCCTGAGATCCCTTCCAACCCAGGCCATTCTATGAAAGTGTGAAATGCTGTGTTTGCAGCTAGCTTCAGTGCCAGCATTGCTGAGAACTGCTTGCTTAAATTTATGGGTAGGTTTGCATTCAGCTTATAATATCAGGATCTGAGAAGTTACATAGCCTGGCATCTCCCTCCCCCTGCACAGTGCTGTCTTGGCTCCTTCTGAAAATACTTTGAGTCTTTAAAAAAAAAAAAAAAAAAAAAAAAATCAGGATGAGAACAGAACCATGGAGATAATGCATTTCTATCAGGACTGTGTTGTCTTGAAGGTGACGATGAATGTCAGAAATAACTGATGCCTTGAAACAAATTTGAATTGGACAGGGAAAAAATATTTAGGAATATTGTACTCATTAATGGTGTTCAGCTGACTGATAAAATATTGTTGGCTCCAAGATCTGTTTCCTCTGCTCTGAGCCACTGATGTAAACTAACGACTCTTGATTTTGAGCCAACTACTGAAATTGAAAAAGAATTTATTTTTCTTGTATGCTCCCTTCTCATAATGACGCAAAACTAACCAGGGAGGAAAAAAAAATTCATCTTGTATTTCTTTTGCCCAAATATGTAGAAATAAGGACATAGTAAGTGTACTTCAGAAAACTTTTTTTAATAAAGCATCATTGCAACTGCAGAAAAAGCAGTATTAAAGGACGTGACAAACGGTTTGTGAAAGACTGCTAAAATAGCTCATCTGACAAACAGAAGTAGTATGAACACCCAAATATCTTATCTGAGGAGAAGCAGCTGTTTGTTTTACGAGCCTCCCAGACTACCACTGTTTCTACACTTAAAAAAGGGAATATTTAAGGGTAGTCATACAGACTTATCCTTGGAAAGCGCAGCAAACGCTTTGTCAGCATAAGGCCAAAAATGTGGATCAACCACCTCAGTTTTTGTTGAATTGGGAACTCATTTTTGGTGAGTCGTCTTTAGAATGTTGCATGATCAGCCACGACTCATGCTCCAGTCACTGCAGAGTTTGCTCTTCTACTTGCTGAAGTCAGGAGCGATTCTACTTGCATTGCAATAGCAAGTCAATGGCATACATCATCACCTTCAGAAAGGGGGCTGCTTTTACAAGCATTGTGGTTATTGCTTTTGTAAGTTATCCTCTACTCCTCTGGCTGTTCTGGTAGCGTTTGTCCCGAAATGTAAGATTTATCACCTCATATGTTTTTCTTGGGATTTTTTTTTTTGCATGTACAAGTGGGCAAAAGTAGTCAAAGCACATTTATTTTCATTAATGTATGCATAAAGATTTAAACTGTAGGCCTTATATGGTGAAAGTGTTATAAACTCAATGTTTCTAAATAGAAGATTTCATTAGAACTTGCATTGTGAGTCACTGTTGTTATATTAATGGAGCTGTTCCCAAATATGGATTTGGAACTGAGCCTTCTTTATGGTGAATGCTGCAGATGACCAAGGAAACTATACCTTGAAATAAAATGCAAAACAGTCTTAAGGTGACCTCTTGATCAACCTGTTGTCTGGATTGGTGAAGCATGTGTAGTGTAGACAGGTATTGTAATGCGGTTCTGGAATGGAAATACTTCATGTTAGATACTATAGCAGGAAAAATCGTTGGTTTTATGTGGAAAAAACGTTTAAGGAGAAACAATCTCAAGCTAAAGTATAGCAAGATACTCATTTTAATAATCATAGAATCAGAATGGCTTGGTTGGAAGGGGACCCTTAAGATCATCTAGTTCCAACCCCCTGCTGCAGGCAGGGACACCTCACTCTAGACCAGGTTGCTCAAAGCCCCATGTGGCCTGGCCTTGAACATCTCCAGGCAGTGGGCATCCACAGCTTCTCTGGGCAACCTGTTCCGGTGTCTCACCACTCTCAAAGTAAAGAATTTCTTCCTAATATCTAGTCTAAAGCTCCCCTCTTCCAGTTTAAAACTGTTTCCCCTTGACCGTGTTGCTACATGCTTTAAAAAGTCCCTGCCTAGCTTTCCTGTAGACCTTCTTCAAGTACTGGAAGGCCACTACAAGGTACCCCCAGAGCCTTCTCTACTCCAGGCTGAGGAACCCCAGCTCTCTCAGCCTGTCCCCATAGGGGAGGTGCTCCACCCTCTGACCATCCTCATGGCCCTCCTCTGGACCTGCTCCAACAGCTCCATGCCCTCCTTCTGTTGGGGATCCCAGAGCTGGATGCAGTACTTCAGGTGGGGTCTCACAAGAGTAGATTAGAGGAGCAGAATCATCTCACTTGAGGTGAACAGTCCTCATCAATTAGTTTCCTGCTGGTTGAAATATTTAGGTCTATTAATCTGTAGATGTGTCATTCCCATAGATTATCTGTGTGTAGCAACTAACACCTCTAGTACAGAAACAAAAATTTAGTTCAGAGTACAGAATGTGCTCTCCCAGCTCTCATGTGTATATTCTCCAACTTCTTTTTCCTGGTAGTGTATATACTAATTGGAAATGCCTCACCTTTTGATATAAAACAATGTTGTGGCACAAATTCAAGGAAGCTGTCATCCTTGTTTTTATACAGAATCTCAAGTTGTGATAAATGCTCATGTTAGAATTTGAGCGTGACAAAGAGGTTGTGACATTAACAACCTTGGGCCAGTACGGGATCCACAAAATACATAATTGACACTTAACCTTTAAAAAAGAAAAAAAAAATTGGCACCTTCCATATTTTTCTAACATCTCTTAATGAAAGTAAACAGCCTTGTAGAGTCATAGAATCTTTTAGTTGGAAGGGACCCTTAAAGGCTGGTCCAATTCCTCTGCAGTGAGCAGGGACACCTACAATAGATCGGGTGCTCAGATCCCTGTCCTGGCTGACCTTGAATGTCCCTCCAGGGACATGGTTTTCACCACCTCTCTGTGCAACCTATGCCAGTGCTTTACCACCCTTACTGTAAAAAAAAACTTCTTCCTTGTATCCAATCTAAACTTCCTTTCTTTTAGTTTGAAACAATCTCCCCATATCCTGTCACAACAGAGCCTGCTAAAGAGAATTGTAGAATCATAGAAAGACTTGGGTTTGGAAGGGACCTCAAGGATCACCAAGCTCCAACCCCGCTGCTGCAGGCTTGGCCACCAACCTCCATATCTCTAGTACTGCAGCAGGCTGCCCAGGGCCCCATCCAACCTGGCCTTGAACACCTCCAGGGACAGAGCAACCACAACCTCTATGGGCAGCCTGGTCCAGCATCTCACCACTCTTGGTAAAAAAAAACAAACAAAACTTCCCCCAGTATCCAACCTAAATCTTCTCTCCCTCAACGTAAAAACCATTTGCCCTTGTCCAGCCGTTATCTACCTTTGTAAAGAGTTGAGAGTCTGTCTCCTTCCTTCTTACAGCCCTTTCCCCCTTTAGATACTGAAAAGCTACTGCTATCAGGTCTCCCCAGAGCCTTCTCTTCTGCAGGCTGCAGAGCCCCAGCTCTCTCAGCCTGTCCTGTTAGGAGAGGCGTTCCATCTAGGAACATAGAGCATGGTCAGGGCTTATAATGAAGGCTGTATGTACTTGCAGCAAGAAGCGTCCACTGAAAGTAGCCATATAATTTATCTATTCTACACCAGAACTATTAAAATCTTTTATAGCCTATTAATAATAATTAGGGTCTGTAAATTAACTCCAAACTTTTATACTAGTTACTGTGTAATGCAGATCCAATAGCTTGAGCACAAAGGCAGTTTATTTCTGCTTTTTTCCTCTGAGATGCTCTAACTACTAGAGCTTTTAGCTGGGATATGAATGTGAGATTGTAATGAACAAATGTGTTTAATATAGCCATTTTAATAGCTTTTTCGGTGAATTCAAGCTTTCCCCTACAATACAATGGGAGCTTGTTTCCCTCCTTTAAATGCTGTCAAACCATACCTGCTATAATGATGATGTAAGTTGAGGTTTCTGTACTCCATAGCTATATTAAGGAGATTTTTTTTAAAAGTATGGTCTGCTCCAAAGCGAAGAAAGAAAACCAAAGCAAATCTTGGTAATCACTTTTTTGAAATCTTTTAGTCCCAAAGCTCTGTCCTGCCAGCTATGCTGGATGAAACATCATTCATCTCACTTTACTGCTAGCTCAGCTAAAGGAAAATGTGGATTCTTTATGATGTGTGGGAGAGAGCAGCAGCAATGCTAAGGGATGCTAAAGATGAAGCATATGCATTGGCAGGAGAGATTGTAATACTGAATGTTAGGTAGCTGACAGCATCACACTGTCATTGCATGTGTCAGTTTTTATTGGCTTGGAGCTTTATTTAATTTCATGGCAGTCTTAAAGCTGCATTACCCCAAAGAGATGAGCTCATTCTTTTTGCAGACAAGTCTTTGCTTTCCTAGTCAGTTTTAATTGTAAATGTATTCTTGATATAGTAACATTGGAGTTTTCTGAGGAGAGCTGAGTCTTTCTGTTATCATCACTTGATTTTTGTGGAGTTTGTGAGAAAGCTTTTGTAGTGATTGGTACTCAGAGAGAAAGAGGAACTTTACTTTACTCACCTTTAAAGAGAAACTACCGCATTTAAATATTTTCATCAAGGTTAAGTGCTGTTTTCTGTAATATGCTCAGTATTCTCACAGTATGTAAGATTATTTAAAAATATCTTTCAGCTCTGAAAAAAAACACCTGTCTGATCTCAATGAACAGAAAGTGAAGCAGCTGCTCAGCAACTGAAAGAAATTAGATTCTTCTTTTTGCAGGTTCATTCCATCTTTTGGCCAATGTTAATTGATTTCTTAGTGGTTGGAATATTCTTTTTGAGGGAAATTGACTCTCATCCATGCTAAGCTGATTGAATGCTCAGTGCTTTGTGTGAAGGTAGATAACTTACTGAACTTAATGTGTGTGATGCAGTAGCTGAGGAGAGAGAGCTTCAGTGGAGGTCAGCTGGAGATGAGAGCTGTGTCTTAGTTTGCACAGAGACCAAGGTCTCTAGAGGTACCAAGCAAAAGCTGCAGAACTTTGCTTTTATGTTAACCAAGTCACCAAGGGAGCATTTCTTTTGCTGGTGCTGATCGTAGCGACCACGTATTTTATGAGGGACCTTTCTCTTTGTGTTCTAGAACATGGTTTTAAAAAACACTATTTGCTGAACCCAGAGAGTGGTGGTAAATGGAGTCACATCCAGCTGGTAACCGGTCACAGGTGGAGTTCCTTAGGAGTCAGTGCTGGGGCTTGTTCTGTTCTATCTCTTTATTGACAACCTGGATGAGGGCATTGAGTGCACACTCGGTAAGTTTGCAGATGACACCAGGGTGGGAAGGAAGTGTCGATCTGCCTGGAGGTAGAAAGGCCCTACAGAGGGTGCTGGACAAGCTGGATGGCTGGGCTGAGGCCAATTAGATGGAGTTCAACAAGTTCAAGGTGCTGGGTCCTGCACTTTGGTCACAACAACCCCAAGCAATACCACAGGCTTTGGGCAGAATGACTGGAAGGCTGTGTAGATGAAACAGTCCTGGAGGTGTTGATTGATGCTCAGCTTAACGTGAGCCAGCACTGTGCCCAGGTGGCCAAGAAGGCCGATGGCATCCTGGCTTGTATCAGAAGCAAAATTGCCAGCGGGAACAGAGCGGTGATCATCCCTCTGTATTTAGCACTGGTGAGGCTGCACCTTGAGCAGCCTCGTTGCAAGAAAGACATTGAGGCCCTGGAGTTTGTCCAGAGAAGGGCAATGAAGCTGGTGAGGGGTCTGGAGCACAGGCCTTATGAAGAGAAGCTGAAGGAGCTGGGATTGTTCAGTCTGGAGAAGAGGAGGCTCGGGGCTGACCTTATTGCTCTGTATAACTACCTGAAAGGAAGTTGCAAGCAAGGCAGGAGTCAGCCTCTTCTCCCATGTAGCTAGCAATAGGACTAGAGTAAATGGCCAGGGGAGGTTCAGGTTGGACATTAAGAAGCATTTCTTCTCTGAGAGAGTGGTGAGACGCTGGCGTGGGCTGCCCAGAGAGGTGGTGGAGTCACTGTCCCTGGAGGTGTTCAAGAAATGTTTAGATGTTGTACTGAGTGGGAAATATGTACTTTTAGTGGGAAATATTGGTGATATGTGGACAATTGGATTGGATGATCTTAGAGGTTCTTTCCAACTTTGGTGATTCTAGGTCTGTAGCACCTCCTTCATGGAAGAGTTTTGTTTCCTTCCTGTCATCCATCACAGCTTGGATTGATAGATGAATATATGGAAGGTTTGTAGGCTTAGAGAAGTTCTCATGACCTGAAAGTTATCCTTGGGCAGGTTTATGTAGCTATGTTCAAGCTCTGAGGTATGAAATGCCTTCCGGAGAAGACCATGAACTCTGAAACTAATGCCAGTGTCCTTCTGAAGGTGACATGGAAGCCAAGAGTAGTGCAGGATTGTTCCACACATGACCCTGTGCTGTGATGCCAGATGTGGTTGCTGAGCTGGGAGTGGTTTGTTTCTTGCAGAGCTTGCCTGCCCCAAATTCCTGACCGGTCCCCTTTGTAGTGTGAGAACTGACTGCGATGCTCCTTCTCGCTGTCTTTACAAGGATCGAGAGACAGAGAAGGTAGGCAGCAATGGCAGAGAACAAGGCAGGAGAGCTTGCTGCCTGCAGATAAGCTGAAAAGCTTGCTGGGTTTGAAACCCCCTGGAATGGGTGGAGGGCTGGGGATTCTGGTGTGAGGTGAAGGGAGAGGAACTGACAGGAGACGTGAGAGTACACTAACGTGGTGCTGCGTGTGTGCTGACATAGGCTGAAACTCATGGTGTGACTGCTTTTGTGGAGGATCTGCTTTTGTGGGCATCTGCAAACTTGTGCTTGGGGCACATGCTGGAGAAGAGAAAAAGAAAATTGAAACCATTTTGAGAGATTCTGATTAATTGCAGACTGTGAATGCGAGAGTTGTTCTTCATATAGGCAGCATGAACCATCAGCAATGGATTCTGAGCACATTTTTCATATTATTTACTTTGCCAGATAACCAAACAATTTGGGACCTAATCGTCTAAGAATTATTGTTTTACCCACACCGTTCTGTCTGTGTGATTAAAAAAAAAACTTTTAAAGCTCTAAACCTAAAATGAGTTTAGAATGTATTACAAAAATTGATCTGCTGTAAGCTTCTGCATTTTAAAAGTAGGATAGGATGTCCTGTGAAAGACAGGCAAACTAAGGGTGCTGTGTTCTAAGTAGTCACAGATGATAGGCAGTCATAGTCAGATTTCAGTGTCTTCTGTATCATCTGCAGCTGTTCCCACGGGTTCAACAGGAAGAATTTTTTCCTAAGCTGTTTTTTTTTTTTGCTGGGATGGCTGTGCTGTATTTACATGAAGAGTCTAACCTGAAAACTCTGGTAAAAATAAATGATTGTGTGCATTTATAGGTAAGACTGTATGAAATACGAATATGCTTGAAAATAACATTGCTGGGGTGGGTAAACACCAGCAAGCCTGGCCATCCTGTTGCTTACCTTACAATTAATTACTGCTCTGCATTTGAAGAACAAATGTCAATGTTGCCAAACTCCACCTTTTTCCTGCCCTGTCTGTATGTGGGAGAGCCTTTATAAGAATTATTTCCTGTTTCCCAGACGAGGGAGGGGAAAAAAACGCTTTTCCTCCTTGTTCTGAAAAACAAAAGCCAGGCGGTGATTGCATACCCGCATCAGCTGCTCCTGGGGCAGCCTGAAAGCAGTGTGCAAACAGCTGAAGCCTGCAGCCAGTTCCTGACTTCAACCTTTGCCAAAGCGATACACAATCTGTCTCATGGGGATTTACCCTGTGAGCTTTCTGCGAGAGAAACAGTACCAGAGGTGATTAAAAAAGGAGCTGGGCGTATCTTTTTATTATGTCACTTTGACACAGTCCGTGAAGCATAGAAGAACTTATAAAATACCTTCCCACTTGCTTCTTTTTGCGGAACATCATCCTGTGTTTGCAGTTGCATGGATTGTTTTGGTCAGAGGTTGTTAAGCTTCGCAGATGTGAGCGTGGCGAGGCACAGAGGAGGGAGTTGTGGGGAGGAGCACAGCGTGTCACAGCCTTTTCTAAGTGCAGGGTAATCCGTTCGTAACAGCAGTAAAATGTGCGGGAAGGGACCGGGGCAGAATGACTTCTCTTTTGACTTGGAGGGTTGGGTGTCTCACCTTTGTCCTTTCCTTGTAAAGAAAGCCGTTTGCTGTCTTTGGGAGAATTTTGTAGGCATTAAAGCAATACTGAGAAACAGTAGCATCGCCATGCTCAGGTGTGTTTTTGCCTGTAGAGTAGTGCATCAATGGCTGTTAGATAGTTATGGATTAGTGACAGCTCTCCTAAAAGTTTCTCAAAGACTAAAAGTAAGGTTAGTCTGTTCTCCTGTAAGCATGTGTTGAAATACAGCAGTGTAATTTCAATGCAGGTCTATTTGTATCAGAGGATTTAAAGTTCATAAACAAATTGTTTCTTTATGAGTATATTTTGTATCACCCTTAGGACAGTAATTCTCTGTTCGCTCAAAATAGATACTTCAAGCTTCCTACCTGCCAAGCTTCAGACAGAAAGAAAACCAAGCCTGAGCATTGTTATCACTTGGAGTGCTCTTTCATTTGCTGACTTGGAGCAAGGGTGATGCTTCTCATCAGAAAACTGCAGTGCTGGGAGCAGATCAGTGCTAGCTGGTCTGCTGTGCTTCCCCAGCTGTTCTGATGCCAGAGTGTGCTGAGCAGCTCCTCTTGGATTGCCTTCTTCAGTTCCAGTCTCCTATTGCTCCAAGTATTTTCCTGTGTTTGGGAACAGTTTTGACTACCTTCTACAGTGGCATTTAACACAATATCCTTGCAGCATGGAACGATGGATATCAAGAAGCCATGTGTAATTTTTCTCTTTAGTCTTATCACTCTTGTTTGTGGGAACTGATATAGTGATGCATGTGGAGAATTGTCTTTTGTTTGCAAGCACATGTGAAGCTATTAGCATAAGCATGCAGTTGGACTCTATAGCAGCAGACCTCCACTGATAGAGGACTGTCCCTGGGCTGTATCTGCTGTTTCTCTGACACAGCCAGTGACACCCCACAGTGAACTGATTCACATTGTTAAACTAGCAGGAAATCAGTGGTATGAAGATGTATCCAGTTGATGTGAGCAGTAAATGGGAGCAGTGTTCCTCTACCTAAAGATGCTTCACTGAGTTTCAGAAGATCCTAATGAGCATTTTGCTTTGATAGACTTCTGAAGTACACCTGAAATAGATCACTGACCTTTCTTTATTGACCACGTAAGGACAATTTAAATATTAGTTTACTGTAACTTCATTTTTAGAGATTTGTGTTTAGAAGTTATATGAAGTGCCTGAATGTCAGTCCAGGTTGGTTTCTCAGTGTTCATTCAGACAATTCATGAACAACTACGCAGCTTTTGGATTCTCCAATATTTATATTGCACAGAGCAGATGTTAGTTGCTTTCATCGCGATGCAAGGCTGTTTCTGAAAGGTTACACAAGTAGAACAAATGCCAAGCTGTTGATCTGTTTCTCATTGCCAATCTGTTTTTTTCCTAATCAGCAATCTGCTAAGAGAGGTTGTGGTACAAGAGCAGATGCATACTGTACAGGAGGACAATCTGGTTTCCTTTGTTTCGTGGTGGGAGAGCAGGGCCTTTCAAGTTCTTATGGCTGTGATTATCTGGAGGAGTGGAAATGAGGCAGTAAATGAAGCCCTGAAGTGGGCAAACAGCAGCTTTCTCTATGGGAGAGCTATCAGGTGTTGAAGCTGGGAAACTTGTGCAAGCTCTGACTTGCATAATGGCAATCTATTACACCTTTTGTCTCTCATCCATCAAGTACCCCAACAAACCTTGAAGTACATGGAGGGTGTTTCTGGTGAGGGTGGGAAATGTTCTTTAGGAAGATCAGGAATGGATGTGCTTTTCAAAGTTATGCATGTTCAAAGTGGCATCGTTCAAGTGAGACAAGGACAGTGTGGAGGGCTGAGGGGCACAGTGTGTGTTGGTTGGTTCTTTGCTGCTGTTGTAGTGCTGCCTTGAAAAGGATGTGAGAATGCATTTGCTCCATGAGTCTGAGGAGGGGGTAGGGAGAAAGCAGGCAGCAGAGCTGGGCTGAGCAGCTAATGGCCATATTAACAGATGATAAGGCACACTCAAGTTTTAGGTCAGATCATCTTCCACCTCTCCCTTCTCCCTCAGGTCAGATAGTCTGGCTTGAATCAATACTGCTTTTGCTCAAGGGTGTTCAATGATTGCAGTGGAACCAAGCAGTGGTAAAGAGGTAATGTTATGTGAAAGAGGATGTAACACATCGCCGTATACTCTTTGTTTCTTACAACCTGATTTTGGATGAACACTGCACACTTTTTCCCCCACCTTTATGATTATGAATGAGGAAGTGAAGAAAGTGAATTACAGAAAAAAGCAGTTTATTTATCTCAAGTCTTTTAATCAAAGGTAGAGCAACCTGTGTGGGATGACATGATCTTAATTGTTTCCAATCTTATTAAATATTTACAAACCAAGGGTGACCTCCTATTTATAGCTCTTCTGTCTGGAAAATGAAAGTAAATTGATGGTTTTATAGATGTGTCTGTCTGTGTTCAAGAGTGTTCTGGTGTTTTTCCCAGTGCCATAGGACGTAAGTATCCTCTGGATTTGTAAATGTTAGAAACTTAAAAGTTTTAATTTTGTAGCAGTATTAAATGAAGTAGTGTCCCTTTAATCTGTTAAGGAATGAAGACCCAGGTAAGGTTCTGTGTGCTTGTTCATCCCTCTTAAATTTTAAAGAATCTTTTGATCAGGTACACTTAAGTTGTCTTGAGCAGGCACATGGATCCTTCCATATTAGAAAGATGGAAAAGAGCTGTGGTATTTAAAGACTGGGAAAAAAATTCTAATATGAGGCATAAGGAGAAAGTCAAGAGATGAATATGGTGTTTAGCTGATAAACTTAATAAAAAAAGAAATAGGAGAATGTGTTCATTTCGCAAGGAGAGTAACAAATGTGACTGGAAACATAAACGGATGTTTAAGCCAGGAGGTTTCAAATATTCAGAGGATGTGCATTTTAACAATGGATGTGATCAACTATTAAAACAAATCACTGAATATTGCTTTCTCCATCCCTGTCAGATGTACCAGTTAAAAGCAGATGCTCTTCTGAAAGGTTTGCTCTAGCTAATGAATCCTGAGGTTCATTCCAGGGATAGAAATGGAAGGCAGACAAGAACTGGAGGCTTCTTGTGGCCCCAAAGCCTACCAAGCTGGTTGTCATGGCGTGCTGGCACGTAGCATATCCAAGCACTTTGCCTCTGGAGGCTGCTTCTGTGACTCGCTCAGAATTGTCCCTGCTTCTCCCTGGGCCCCTGAAGTGAGTTATAGACATGTTCTATCCAGGGCAGCTGCCTTGTCTCTGCTGCTATCTTCTGTGGATTCCCAGGCAGAAGGTAGGTGGCTACATCTTCCCCTTCACGTGCTGAGTGTTGTTTGTGCAATCCCAGTAAAGCAGGCTCTTCTGGGAAGTGTCAGGTGAGTACTGTGGTGCAAAGCCCAACGTACCACCAGAGGAAATGCGTGACTCATGCAGGGCGTTACCTGTGTGCGTTTTGTCTGTGCTCCAGATGTCTTCTGGCGTTTGGTCAGGGTGTGAAGAAGACATCTGAGTGTACACCTGCACTGGAAGAAAGTCAGGTGTGTAATTAAAGGCAAAATAGATATTTTTGTTTTCTCTTAGCCAGTCCAGTGTGCTTCACATGGACAACGCAGAGGCATGGGTGAAGGGTGAATTTTAAAACCTGTGCAGAACTCATAGGAAATGCTGTGTCTACTGTGGCAGCCACTCTTTGCTCATGTGCTGTATTTGTATAGTCAGAGTATCTTCTTGGATCAAAAAAGGCATGTTTGCTTTGTGAAATAATTAGAGCAAGCTACAAAGACTGTAGGGAGGGGAAACAACTATTTAGTTTGTCTACAAGGTTAAAAGAGATGAAGTCAACTCCAGGAAGGGGTGTGTGGTGCTGGCTGTAGCTACCTGATAGATCTCATCTCTATTTAAGTTTTGAGATAAATATTGCGTATTTTGACTGCCTTTAAAAACATTGGCCCCTAACGAGCCTTTATTAGTGGAGACAAAGCAATAATCATATGAGGCAAAATACAAAAGGAGCTGCGTTATCAGCATGTTGCTACAGCTGAGTCTGTGCCAATTTATTCTCTCCTTAGCTGGCTGTCTAAAAGGCAATATTTTATCTGAGGAAATTAGGTCCTCCAGGAACCAATGAATCCTCAAATGGTGTGAAGCAACGTCTTGTCCTGTCTTTTGGTGTTAGAAGCTATAACCATCTCTGGACCTTCTGCAACCATCCCTATACCTTCTATTCTGTGCTCAGCAGAGCAAAAAGGTTTTGCAGTCTGCAGCACCAAGCATATTTGAGAGGCCTGGGGTTAGGGGCATGAGTGTCCAGCACTGTTAAGTTGATGTACAGCAGAGCTTCACTGATCCATGGTATTTTTTGTTTCTGTACTGTATTTTGGCATGCACTCAAGTAGTGAATGGATGCAGATATAGGTTTCAGTTTGGCCTCTCGCTAGTTTCTTTACAAACTTGGTCATGTCTAAAGGCAAGCAGGAAGATATCTGGTTAGCAGTTATATGGGTAGAGCACTGCTAGCAGTGTAGATGTAGGCAGCCTGCAAGTATACATATGAAAGCTCGCATATGCAAAGATGGCAAAGCGTAGTTTAAGGAATAAAATAACTTTATTACTTTCAGAAGCAGCAGTAGCAACATATTTTGAGTATTTTCTGGTTGAAAGCTACAACTTTGACAGAAGAGGGTTCTTTTTAAAACCTGAATTTAGTTGGCCATGTGTTGGTTGTATCGGTGTAGAACATGCATTGCAAAGCAAGAGGGGATGTAGAGCCAAAATACCTTGTCGTCATCCCTGGCCTTTTGAGGAAGGTTAATTGTTCAGATCCTTAGTTTAACATTGAACTTGAACCCACAGATAAGTTCTTTTGAAGCAGCTCAGTTTTATGTACATATCTATCAGCCTGGTTGGATTGGGAAGACTGGAACTTCATCTTTACCTGCATGTTTGCTTGTTTAGATTTAATGCTGAACACGTAGGAGAGCCATTGCAACCATAGTTTGTATTTTGCCATCCTCTAGTCAAAGAATTGAAAAACTGAATTTTGAAGTATTATCAAAAGCTTGACTATGGAGTGCAAATCTATACCAAAGTTAGCTTCTGGGTGCTGAATTCCTTGCTGTCTGTCCTGTGTTGTCTCTTAATGTGCTGCTGCTCAGATGTGCTCAACCTGAGCTGGCTGACTGATAGAGGTGTGTGCAAGGAAAGTGGTACAGGACTGCATCTGTTTAGAAGAATTCTGCATGTTTCAGACTAACCAACGTGTGGGAGAGCTTGCAAAATTTAGATGATATCTTCAGAAATCCATTACATTTTGTTCCCAGTGCCTTTGGTTAACTTGCACAAAGTACCAGTGGTAGTTTCCTTTTCAGCTGAATGCACATCTAGAAGTGAATTATTTTTCTGGAGTTGTAAGGATATTTTGGAATTGATGCCAGTTTTACTCCTGCTTTACAATCTCACCTTACAGAAAATTAAGGCAATGATTGTAAAAAAGAAAGGAAGAAGAAATGCTAAAAAAGCTGATGCAGAAAGCTCAATATGCGTTTAAATATGCTAACAAAAATAAAACTACTGAAATAGAAAGATAACTGTTCCTTTCCTGAAGTAAAAGCAGTGAAAAGATTGGTGCTGCCCGTGTGTGTGTGTGTGTTTATGTAATGTGGGAAAAATTTTCTACAAAACTAAGAATAGTGGCTGAATGTTTGTCTGCTTAGCATCATCCTAGCAATGATGCAACTCTCAGCAAGACGTACTATAATGGTCCAGGGAAGTTGCTATTTGCATAGTGGAACACAATGTTTTTCCCTAGTTTCAAGTTGTTTTTAGAGCCAAATGTCAGGACAGGTTCACGTACTGTACAGGAGCGTGTTTGTCTGCTGCGTATAATGCACCTTCAATGTGCTGAAGCAGCTCAAGGTGCAGGATGAATGCACAGCGTTTGCTTTCACCTTCCCTGCAAGGAACCTAGAGAAGTACTGAAATACTTGAGATAATGGGCATCACTTGATTGTGGATAAAATGACAAGCATTTCTCTCTGCCCCAGAGTAGGACTTGAATACTGTCTTTGACAGCTCAAAGGAATTACTGGATGCTTTAAGAAAACTGGAGTTCTCCTTCCCTTCTGTTGTCACAAAGTCTTTCTTTTGTCACTTGCCTGCAGTAATACTTCAATTTCAGGACCTTTTTCTAGTTAAAAGTAATTTTCATCAGACAAAAAAAAAAAAAGGAATCACCAAAAAAGCCATACGCAACAAGCTTAAACAGATGGCTGTGCTGCATTCATGGCAGTTGTATCCCTCAGGAGCTGAATGGGAATCACAGTATGTGATGTTATTGCTCATTTATAATTTGGAAGATACTTCTATCGTAAGTAGGCAGTCTCATGTCCTCTCTAAGTTTCCAGGAGGACTTTCTTAACAAGAGATATTCTGATCCAAAAAAGGAAGTTTCTGATGGTTTGAAATAATATAATGCCCTTAACTACTTGAATTATTTTTGTATGGAGAAGTGATTTCTTTTTTTTTTTTTCCTCCCATATATCTTACCTTTTTTGGATGTTCTTTGATATACCACTAGCATGATCTCACTCAGTGGCTGGCTTAACTTTCTCTTGGAGAAATATTTGGAAATGAGTGTAATAGAAAAACAATGATCCTACCAATACTTGCTTTTTAGTCCACCAGTTCCTTATGGAACCCATGAGCTTCCAGCATATGTTAGTGTGGTGCCTAAGCATTGAAATGAGCATACAGTAGCCTTGGCCCTCAGGTGTGTTATCCTGCCATGCTATGCCTGCCCTGAATTTCCAGAAGGGCTTTATATCAAAATAATCTGCTCACAGTAATGTTTGTGAAGTGCTTGAGGTTTTATACCAGCTTGTCACCTGCCTCAGGAATCTGAACTATTGCAGTTTTTCAGCTGAGTACTTCATGGTGTTCGGGTGGCAGAAGCTGTTGCTGGCCTCCTCTAGCTCTGCTGTGCTGGGATCATGAAATCAAATTAGCTAGGATTCAGCATAAGCGTTTGGAGCTGTGTGTGGAGTGCAAACATGTGCTGATCTGGGTGTGAACAGAGTTAATGCTGTGCCTTTTGGATTGTGCTTTTTAGTAGTAGCTAAGGAGTTATCCTGTAAGCGCCAGGAATCGCAGTGAACAGTTCCTCCTGTTCAATCTCGCATAATGTAAGCTGCATGCTTCATATTTTATAAGGCATGCCTGGAGAAAAACCTCCTAGAATAAATTTCACGCTTATTTCCTGAATTGTTTTTTTCCCAGTGCTGTCATCTGAATGTGACATTACTAGATAAAGTCATTTGCTGTACTGAAAAGGAGCCATTCTTAGCACCAAGAAGGAAAGAAACTTACATTTCCTTAGCAGCTCACCATCAGTCTGGGAAAACTTGTCAAGTTATTTCCCAGCATCTCCCCTTTTTCCTTCTGTGCCCTTCCCACTCAAGCATAGATAGTTCTGACCAATAACTGTGCTGACACAGATACACTCCTTTCCTGTGCTGATTACACCTTCTACTCCTTAGTCTGGAGTTCTCTGCCAATTTGCAATTAAGGTTTTGTTTTTAGTGCCATATTTACCATAAGGCTGTGAAAATAGTAGTTGTGTTGTAAAACTTACAGGGAGGCTTCTGTATGTGTGTAGTAAGTAGCTCTGAATGTGTTAACTATCCCCAGGGTGAATATCTAAGCCAAGTTTTAGAGGTTTTTCTTCTGTAGGAAACTGAAGGTCCAGCATATTCAGGGCAGAGAAGGAGTGGAACAGGAGTCTTTCATTTTAGCTTTTCTTTATTGAATGCCCATTGCACCCATCTTTCTCTGGAGCACAGATTAAAGCTTCAAAATTAGTGAAAGAAAATGAAGTGAACAGTGAAATTAAGGATGAAACTCTTGTTATCTATAGGAAGGAAGCAGTAGTGACTACCATGTTATAAATGAAGCCCATCACCCTTCACAGTACGCTGTAAGCATCTCATACAGCCTACCAACAGGTACTGTTTTATAAGACTTCTGCCTCTGACTTCACCTGTGAGGTGCGTGTTAAAAGACAGCTTTATGGGCAACCAGAATGACAAATGCATTGGCCAGTGGCACACCTTCACTTGTTTGTGTTTCCTTCTCTTCTACCCCCTACTGAAAGAAAAAGATTTCCTTCTCTGAGACAGGTTTTGCCTGGCACTTGCCTCCAGTGTCACCCAGAGTTATTGCTAGGCTTTTGCCTTGCAGACTGCATCTGTTTGGAAGGTAGTTTTGTCAGTGTGATAGATTGGAGCTGTTTATCTGCAAATATTTTCCACTTCATTTTTCTTTTATACAGTCACGCCAAGCATATTGACTCACAAACTAGCAGGAGGAAAGCTGTCTCTTATGGTTGTATCATTGTGGTGTTGTTTTTGGAATGAACTGTGTAACAAAGGTACAGGATAGGGACTGCTTCACGCATCAGTGACATGGGGTGCTATGCAATGGGCTGCGTCAGCTGAGTACAGAAAGCTGAGAACATTCCCTGATGAAAACACTGAAACTTCAGGCAGAATGCACTTACCTTGAGACTTGCCCAGGGTTCTCATATTTAAATTTTAAAAATAAATTGTTTTTATAACAAGGTGAAGTTTTTCAGTGATGTTCCAGCCCACGGTCTGGACTTGCTGTGATAGGACACGTCACCGACTTGGATTCAGCTTGCTCCAACCTTACCTGGAAGAGCTGCTCAGGAATTGTGTCCTGGTGGTGTCTTTAGCAGAGTGGCCCCAGTCACTCGGGAGGGGGGGCTAATTCAGGAGGGCTGGCTGGAATGTAGAAGATAAATATCCACCCTGTCCTTTATCTTGCATCACGTCTCCACTGTGTGGTCTGAGCACGAGCATCGCATTCTTTCTTAATAGCTCTTGGGACCTTGTTCGGGGCTGGCAAAGCTGCATGTCTCCTGCTGAGCTGCTGTTAATGCTGCTTCCTTCAACACTTTCATGTCTTCAGCTCTCATCTTTGTACGCTTCTTAATGAACCTGGGTAAACTTGATGGCTGAAGGGATTTCAGAACAGTAGGTGTGCCTACACGTGTGCCAGAAATGCAATGCCCATGAGGTCATGGTTTCCCTGTTTGGTACATACTTTTTTTTAATAGTTGCATTTCTGTTGATCTGAGCCCTCTGTTCTTGTTTTGTGCATCCTTTCCAAAATGCCACCATATAGACTTGTGGTGGTTCCTGGTTAAGCTTTACCATTACTTTGAGGTGTTCTGTGTTCTTGCTGCAGTGGTTGAATTTCCTTAGATTAGAGATTAGGTGAGAATATCGTGTGCCATTTTTCCTCTTTGCCTATTGCAGGAAAAATCCCCACACCGTTGTCAAGGCCAAAGGTGGTGTTTGCAGAATGAGAGACACAGGCTTGCCTTGTTACCAGAGCTGTCAGTAAAGCAGCAGGTGTAGGCACTTCTAAATGTGCTTCTCTTAAGCTCAATCTGTTATGCACAAACTTTCTGAACTGTGTGTGGCCACTGTGATAAGGCAGCACTGTGCGGTCGGGAAGAGCCATTTCTCATGCTGTTATCTCAAGAATGGAGCTGAAGGTACACCCTCGAAATCTTGTCCTATTTCCCCTCTGCTATGACCACCTCCAAACTACTTTTGAAACTGAGTTGATACGGATTTTGGACAGGAGGCAGACTGAAATCGATGTGTGTGTGTGTACAGAGCAGAGCTTCTCGTGCTGCTTTTGCTGCTGTGAGTGGATTACAGAGCAGAGAGCAAATGTAATCTTGGTATAAATATTGCTTACTTAGAGGATAGCATGTTTTCATTGCTAATTTTGAGTGGTTCCAGAGTACTGGGGATGCAAGGTAAGTGGGTAGAGTGCTTGGCTGTGTAGTAGCAGGACATACTGAAGTCCAACAGAAGGACTAATTAGCTAGCAATGTTGAAACACTATGTCATGCAGGGACACACAATATATTTCACTTTAATTTAAAACAGGACTTTACAATCTGACATTAGAAAGCCTCATTTGTTATATATAGTGCTGAAGAAAGAAGCTTCAAACAAAAAAAAGGCTGATTTCTCCCCTGCCCCCAACATTGTTTGCCTGTCTGGGTTGATGCAACGTGCTTTCTTTTCAGGCCAGCCCTCTGGATATAATATACATCGTTGTGGTGGCTGCTTTACACTTAATTTTTATGGAAGCCTAAAAGGGGCGAATAAATATATAATTGTGCAACTGTTGCTTATAAAATCACGTCAAATACAAAACGTCGTTCATAACATTTCTAAATACCACTCCTTGACTTGGTCGTCAGCTCAGGCTTTAACAACAGGAAGTTTGAGTGGCGTTGACCACAAAGATCTCTCTTTCTGGTCCTGACAGCGTTGGGATGGGTGCAGAAAACTTCCCGTGGGCCTGTGTGCTCTGAGCACGTGTATTCATGTGTAAATGGTGGGAAACGGTCTGCTCTGCCCCCCCTTTTTGTTCTGCGCTCTTGTTGTGTGTCCATAGCAGCTCACCAGGGCTGGATGGCAGTGTTGCTGTTACGCTGTTGAAGCAGCTGGTACCCACAGGTGTTTCTGGTAACATGTTCCTTTTGTGATTTTAGTGCACTCTGGGTGATCTTTGAAGCCTGGGTGGTGGGCAGGGGGTGTCTAGGAAGCTCTTTGCTGCTGCAGAAGCCTGACTTGTATCTAGGTCTGGGCCAATCAGTTGCTATGGGCAGGGGTGTTGAGGAAGGAAATGAAAAAGCAGCTACTGATGAATGCAAATAGCCAGAATATTGGGTAGCTTTAAGACACACCCTTGAGGAAATATAGATATGCTCCCTTTGGAATATGTGTACATAGAGATCATACCAGTGGTTGCGTCCGAGTAAATGCACTGCTTTTAGATAGAGTATTGCTCTTTCTGGATAGTGGCTTTCAAGTAAACCTATTTCTGTCTGCACGTATGCTCTGAATCCTGCTGAAAAGTCAGAATCCATGCTGCACGTGTTTTAAATTACTGTATGTTGATGCCTTATAAACAAAGCATATGTGCTTAAGTTGTGCTTCCTACACTAACCTTGTTTAATTTGTATTGTTTTGAAGCATGTAAAATTGGCTTTGAGATTCTGGGTTTCCCCACAACTTGTTTAAAGTCTATCAATACAACAGATCCCAAAAGGGGTACCTCTTGAATGGAGGAGCTGATAGGTGGAGGAAGGGCTAGGAAGGGGATGTATGGAAAGTATCTGTTCTTTGCAGAAGGCAGGAAAGCAGAGAAGTGGGTCATTTATCTAGGTCAAAGTGAGAAGATAGCAGCTTTAAAAACTTGCTTTCAGTTGGTCTTTTGGTCCTAATGGCAGAGCATCTGTCCCTGAACTCGGGCCCCCATGTGAGATCATTACAGCTCCACCTCTGCAGCGTGTGCTCAGCCCTCAGTCACAGAGGCCAGCGTTCCCTGTACAGCACCACAGGGCTGTATTTATTTTGGTTTGACCTCTGGATTTTTCTTTAATTTACTTTGGAGAGACAGGCTTTCATTAAAACTTAAGCTGCTTTATGTCACAGGTTTGTTTTTAGGATGGTTTTTTTTTTTTTCACAAACAGAATTCTCTTTGTGCAGATTTCACTGGAGACCAAAAAGGTGGCAGCTTCCCTCTTGGCAGGTGTTCTCCCCCTGTGTGCCAGCACCGTTGCCTTCTGTGTTACCGTGACAAGCTGGTGTTACTGTGGGAGAAGATTGGGTGGGCACTGGATTTTTCAAAGGTTGGATAATCTTCTGTCTTCCTTGAGAGCTGTTGGAGAGGGTCCACAGGAGGGCCACGAAGACATTGGGGACTGGAGCACCTCCCCTGTGAAGACAGGCTGAGGGAGCTGGGCTTGTTCAGCCTGGAGAAAAGAAGGCTGTGGGGTGACCTCACTGCAGCCTTTCAGTACCTAAAGGGGGCCTACAAACAGGAGGGGAATCAACTCTTTGAAAGGGTTGATAACTGCAGGACAAGGGGAAATGGTTTGAAGTTGAGGGAGGGAAGATTAAGGTTGGATGTTAGGGGAAAATTCTTTACAGAGAGTGGTGAGGTGCTGGAACAGGCTGCCCAGAGAGGTTGTGGATGCCCTGTCCCTACAGGTGTCCAAGGCCAGATTGGATGGGGCCCTGGGCAGCCTGGTCTAGTATTAAATGGGGAGGTTGGTGGCCCTGCCTGTGGTAGGGGGGTTGGAGATTCATGATCTTTGAGGTTCCTTCCAATCATGGCCGTTCTGTGATTCTGTGAAGCTCAGGATCGTGGAGTGGAAAGCTGAGCTTTGTTCTCTGAGCTTCAGGCTTCCTGTGCTTATCAGTGAAGCCATTAAAACCCTGCCTTAGATAGGCCACTTGGGCAGTGGGAATGAAAATACCTCCTTCATGGGGGCACAGACACTTGACCTGCACGTGTGACTGAAAGGCAGCAAAATACTGCTGCCTGTGTTGGTGCTTTGGGACAGAGTAGCACCTATTTCTCCAAGTTGCATCATGTGGCTGTAGTTTGGCCTTGTGCAAGCAGCAGCTGTGCTCCTGGCTGAGCTGAGCAAGCAGAGGTGATGCTGGGCTGCTGATGGTAGTAATGGCATTGTGTGCGCTGCACTTAATTGGAGGCATCTGTTGGCCTTCTGCTTACAGGTGGTGCCAGTTCAGCAAAGGAACAGAACTGTTCCAGGGCATTTGGTGTTGCAGGTGTATGTAGTGGCAAAGCCCACGGTGCGCCGTAAACTTGGCTGGACAACTTCAGATATTTCCCAGTCAGCAATGGAATCCTGCTTGTCTCTCCATGCAGTTCTCTTTCCTTACTGGTCTCCTTGGACAAGAGATAGCTATGAGGCAGTGATTTTCCTCCTCATGGCTGGGGAGAGGGATGGTGATGACCTCCAAGGTCACAGAATGACCAGGGTTGGAAAAGACCTACAAGCTCATCCAGTCCAACCATCTACCAATCACCAATAGTTCTCACAAAACCACAAAATCCAAATGTTCCTTGAACACCTCCAGGGTCGCTGACTCCACCACCTCGCCGCAAGCGTACGACTGCCGCTGGGGCGTCACCGCGGACCTCCGGGCCGAGGCAGCGGCTGGGGAGGCGGAGCGGGGCGGGTCGGGCGGAGCAGCCGCCCATTGGCGGGGGCGGGCGGGGCGGGCGGCGCGGCCGGGGTGAGCGGCGAGAGGCCGCGGCGTGCCGAGCCGTGCCGCGCGGCGCCCCGCTCCGCCGGACCATGGTCGGGGATCAGTGCAGCCTGCCCGCCGAACGGCCCGTCCTCGCGCAGAGTCCCAAGGCCGGACTGAGCTGCAAGATGGTGCTGCAGGCGGTGGGCAAGGTGCTGCGGTAAGGAGGGCTCGGCGGCCGCGGGGAGGAGGAAAGGCGGCGGGAGGCGTGCGCCGCGCGTTGTGGGGTCAAGGTGCCGCTCCGCCGGGTCCTGCGAGGCGGCCGGGCTGGAAGTTGGAGTGGCGGTAGCCGCTCGCGTGGAGACGCGTGTCCGCCTGTAGCGCCGCGCGCCGGGGCTGCCGCTCCTCCCCGAGGGCCGCAAGCAGGCGGCGAAGGACCTGGTTCTCCCGGCTAAGGCGTCTGAGCGAGGCTCCGCACGTGCTTTGGCATGTCTGGTGCAGGAATGTCGTGTAAGACGAGGGGAAAAAATTGCTCATGCGGCTCGGGAGTTTTGTGAACAGTGAGACGTGTGCGACTGCCGAGACCAAAACCAGACTCTTTGGCAGAGGACAGAGCGCAGTAATATGATTCGGAGGAGTGCAAACCCGTCCTGGTTTGCAGGGAAAAACGTCACCGCAAACATTAGGATTAGTAGCCTTGCTCTTCAACAACTGCAGCTTTTTATTTTGGCTAAATGCGGTTGGGTATTTTCTCGGCTGGATGAAGAATGGCAGCGCTGCTCCAAAAAGGAGCCTTGTTCCTCCAGCGTAACTTTATTTGGCAAGCTTTCATTTGTCCCCGTTCCTACTACTGGTTGCCAATTGTTAAATGTTTGTCAACAGAAACATTATCCCTCTCTTCCTCTGACTCATGCCTTCTCTCCCCGGACGGGTTTGGGGAGCCGTTTATTAAGGCTGGGATGGAGCTGCCGTGTAAATGAGGCACGTTCACTGGCGCAGGCAGCTCGATAAGAACCGCTCAGAGCTGCTTTTCAAGAAGGTGCTGTGTTACACTCACACTTTTTCTGCAATAAAATAAAAAAATAAAAAAAACCCTTCCTGTAGAAAGCGTTAGTTTAGGGAACTCGGGTTTCTTTCTCAGCGTTTAACAAGGTTAACATCAATTCTTGGTATTTTTGGGGGGGTTAACACCACTTAATATGGTGCTACGCAGCTGGTCATATCATAAAATCCCTTGGCCAGAAGCTTGCTATTCATGCCGGGAGCCTTTTGAAGTTCTTGGGAGCTGCTCAGTTGGCAGCAGTCCCAGATGTAAATAGATGGGTGCCTCTGCAGGGAAGTAGTGCCAAGCCTTTTGTTCGGCATCTCTGGCAGTCTATCGTAAAGCGTAGGTAACTTCCTGTGACTTGAGCGGCGGGGCAGATTTCTGTGTGTTCAGTGAGCACTTTTTCATAAAGCATAACAAAAGCTCTTCCTTTCTCCTACAACTGGACTACGTGCAGAAGGTGCACGTAACTTTATTTGCTTTTTCTTCTTGATGTTTCTTTACTGCACACGCTATAAAACTATGGCGAAAGAAGCAGGAAAAAGCTGCTGTTGCACCTGAAATATTTTGGACTCGAATTAACAACGCCTTGCTGTGACTGTGACCAGATTGAGGTGATTCGTGTTTTGTGGGGCTTTTGCGTGCTTTAATATGTCTTTTCCTTCCGAGTTATCTCCTGTTTGAGTTTAGAAGTGTGAAGTAACAAATCTTTCTTTAGATGCCAGACTGCTTCTCTTGGTTCTATTCTTGCGTATACGTGTGACCTTATGCGTGTTATTTAATTTTGCTTTTCAGTTTGTGTTCTGTAAAAATACAAACTTGTATTCTGCTAAGACCTCAGAGGAGTCCAGTAACTGGCCAGGAGCCCACGTAAACAGCAAGTCACCAAAGTGTCCTTACTGCAAAAATCAGGTGCTTGAAGTGGGAGCCCCACATTAGTAAAAGAGGGACCTGGTTTAGATTAAAAATGGTGGCTTGTTGGTGCCAGTTGTGGAGGGATTTCTTGAATGTAGGCATCTGAGGCTGAGCTTTGTGCACGTTATTGCTGGTGGAAAGGAACAGGATGCTTGAACGTGACCGAATACAGAGATGCATTGCCAGCCTGGTAAAGAGGCCTGGCACTCTTGTTGGCGTAGATGTTGTAGGTGTATGGAGTTAAGTAAGATGAGTCCTACGCTTGTTGGAATGGCTGGCCATCTGTTTCAAAGTGCAGGGCAATCAAATACCACTTCTGAGCCCACCCGTCTGAAACGCTGCTTGCTGGGTTTCCTGTAGCCTGTGCAGAAGATGAAGCAATGCAAAGTTTTGTGTGTGAAGCCACTTTTCTTGTGTTGCTCTGGCCTTATTGTGATATGGGGGTGAGATCAGAGACTTCTTGCTTGTGTGTAGCATGGTGTTACGAACAGCCTACTCTGCTTTAGTCCTGGGAACCATCACTGTCACCTCTCCCACACACCGCACCATCCCTCTGCAGGCCACCGAGCGCTTGTAGCACATCACACCTGAGAAGGGACAGAGTCCCAGCTCCTCTCTGACTTCCCTGCTTCTGTCCCTCTGAGGATTTACTGGTTGGTAATTAGAAGGCTCAGTTCTCCTGTAAGACACTGAAGCAGTGCAGCTTTCCTCTGCAGCGAGCCCTATGTACAGCAGTTAAGTGAGCTGTGGGCACCTGTAAGTAACGTGCTCTCTGGGAGCTTTCAGTATTCCTGTTCTCGCTGCTAGGTGATGCAGGCTGTGGTCCTCCTGATTGCTGCTGCCAAGTAGTGCCTGCGTCACACTAGGAGTAAGAGCTGCCAAAGGAAAAATGGGTGCTGGGAGAGAAACAGAGGGTATTCATTCACGAGAAGCAGCAGCCAATGTGAACACCTGAGAAGTGTTGAAAAGAGTGTGGGGAAAGACAACTGAACCAGAAAGGGCAAAAGATGTAACAATAGCAGCAGATGTGCTCTCTGCCTTTCTCATTAATTTTTTATGAAAGCGACTGTTAGGTTTGTTATTTTGTAAATTATTAGTGATTCAACTATGAAGAACTTAGAAGATGCAAATATCTTTCATCATATAGGCTAGCAAACTGTGTTTAACATTTCAGGGGTGGAACCAAGACTCCATGCTTCTAACGATTTAAAAATAAAAAAATTAAAGTACCATTGGAAAAATGCCATCTCCCCTTTTAAATTAATCACAGCACAGCTGAGATGAAGTTGCGTGTTCCTTAGCCCAGTGCTTAATTAGGGCTTTCATTTTAATTCAGATGTTTTTTGAAATACGTTGATCTCATTTTTTCCCCTCTCCTGTAATGAACTGTGTGTAATTTTTTTAGCCAGTGGTTGGAAAGGGGGGAAGGAACAAAACACCAAAAGGGGTGCAGGGGTGCAGCTTTTGTGTGTGTTTTTTCCTACAAGTTGGGGGCTCTAGGGAGAGAAATGGGGGGGGGTGAGAAAAAAAGAGCTATGTAGAAACCTTGGATATTGTTCTACTTTTAAAAACTGCCGATGACCATGTAGAAGTGTTCTGTTTACTGGCTTTGAACAGCAGAAATGGAAGGAAAAGCTGAGCTGCAGGAGACATCTCTCTTTCTTGGTCCCCACAGGTAACTGAGCTGGCCGTGTGATCTGGCAGCTGCTGCTCAGAGCTGTGGGTGGGGACATGAGGACGTGGTTTGCACTGCCTGTGTCAGAGGCAGAGTCCTGATTCACGTGCAGCTCAGAACTGCAGCATTTGCTGTGCTGTAGCACCGCAAGTCCTGCGTGGATGAAGGAAATACCACGCGTCTTCATTGTCAGTGCTTATCCTTCCCAGCTCCAGTGCAACCTGGTCCCTCTGGGATAGTTGATGAAGAACTGGGGATGTGGTGTTGCAGAAGATTAGTGATGCAGGCTACAGAATGTCTAATGGCTTCTGATGAAGTATGGTACCTTTTGTATGGGCACGTAGTCCAGGATGAGTGTGGGAATAGATAACTCCTTTCTCCTGAGAGCGCCTTCTGTCTTACAGTGATGTGCAGGGATTGATTTGGAAACCAAACTAAAAAACAAAGCTCTTTCTATGCAGGCATACTTACTGTGGGCAGCACTAATGAAGTGGAATTCTTACAGTCACTTCTCAAGAATGCAGCAATTTGTCTTGTGATAGCATGATAAATGATTCTATCGTAGATGAATTGACAAGCTTGTGTTGGCATTTTGGATGGCACTTAGATATTCTTACACCCAATGCTTTGAAATTAAAAAAAAAATAATAATAACCCTTATGTTCCTTAATTCATAGCAAAATCAGAAAGAAAACAGCTTAATTTTGACATTGGCTTTTGTTTGTCAGTGATGTGCAGTCATCCTAAACGTGTTCATGAAACAGGATACAGGTGGGTAGAAGCAGAGCGCGTTTGCTGGGGCTGCCTCGGCTCACACAGCCAAATGTGTGGCACGTGCCTATCAACAAGGCTGAAGCAAATATTAAAACAAATATAAAAATAAATCCACTTATATCCTACTTTAGGTTGAAACTGTTTTCAACAATTTAGTCCAATGTACGGTATTTATAAGTAATTAACACTACCCAATCTGATTAATGCACAAATTGGAGGAGGGAAGGGAGAAGCGAAGGAATGGAGAAGGCAGTGTGCTGGGAAGGGGCTTGTAGGCAAAACCATGTCAGCTATTTTTATCCTGTGCTTGTTCCTTCTCCCTCCCACAACTTTCCATTGTACCAAAATAGTTCAAAATGTTTATGGTTCAGGGCAGCTGACATCACTCATTGTCCTGCTGTGTCTCGCTGAATGTTTCTGTAACAGGAGGTGATTTCTTGTGCAGTGACATCCACGGTTCTTTCTTGTGCAGTGACATCTTGCTGTGCTGCTTGGGAAGGACAAAAGGCACTGTGGGTCGGCACCATCTTGTGCTCTGGCAAGGTGTAACTAGGCCATGGAGCTTTGTGGGGAGCTCTTCCATGCGTCTGAAAGCGTGGATGGGCTTTTGGAGATCGTTCTTTCACCTGAATGTCCTGGCCCAGGACAGAGCAGGCTGCAGAGGACTCACCCAGCCAGGGCAGGCAATTCCCTGTGTGTGTGCAGGTTGCTTCTGGTGGAGGATGCAAAGTTGATCTTGTTTTGCATTAAACAGCCCCACTGCAAGCTGTCTGGGCATCCAACATCCCTGCATCCAACAGCCTGCTCTCCTGGAGCTCAGGGCTTGAAGCTGCACTCTGGAAAGAGGCTGTGTCTCTTGAGCAGACCTGCACAGCCGGCACGCCTCCATTCCTTGGGATAGTTGTCAGTTTGTTCGCTTGTATGCACTGCAGGAGTGTCACGATCCTGGTGTGTTTATGAAACCTTATGAACCACATACGGCGTGCTAGCTTAATGAAGAAGTTGGCCTTTCTTCATTCAGAGGTATTTCACAACATTGAGCCGTATTTTGGTTACGTGCTCTACATCCGGTGAACTGATAGCCAGAGGGAGATGACTGCTAAAATTCCTCTGTGTGTTGAAATAACCCTGCAAGGTATCTTGAGAGCCTAGTTTAGGATGGGCGTCTGCCTGAGGATTAACAGCGTTTTCCTCTGTTTCAAGAGCGTGAGTGTCCTCCTTGTATTCTTCTAGACATTCCTTATGGACAATTTAGAATAGATTTGACTGTGATGTGAAACTTCTGGAATCATCCACCCTTCTTTTATCGTGTTTCTTTGGTATGTGGCTGTTTCAGTGTAAGATTTCCTCTATGATCTTAGCTACTGCTTGTTTCTGCCTGGAAGACGATTTCAGATATAAATGCACACACAGTGTGAGCGTGCAGCATTCATCCTTCTGGGAGCTGACTACAATTCCTGGTTTGTGTCTACTGCTTCTGTTATAATAGCCTATTTTTTTCCTGGCACTGCCCTTTCTGGAGAAAGAATGTATTTCACACATGAAGTTTTTATCCACTACTTTGTGATATCTTAAGCCATCTGTGCACCCCGAGTAGATTTAAAGCAGGGGAAAAAAAATCCCCAGAAGAGCTTTTCTCTTTTGACCCTTGATGATCCGTGCTGAAGAGGTGTGCTGTGAGGAGCAGGTTTTGCTGGTGGTAGTTGTCATCTCCCTAAATTGGTAAGGCAAAGTCTGTCTCATTTCCTATCGTATCTTTTTCTGTGACTACACCGAAACTGAGGTTGATAAAGCATTTATTTTTTAGTTATTTATTCATTTATTTTGCTGAGAAGTTCTTCCTAATCTTTTTTTTCTTAATCCCTGGTGCTTTGGGGCTCAACAGAATCTCAACGAAGACTTTGGCAAATAGTTCCTAGAGAAGATGAAACTTTGCTTTTTAGGTCTGCCAGCACACAGTCTCTGGAAAGGTACTGGGTGTACAGGTTAACCCTTTCCTTTTTGAAGAAAAACTGCTTTTGGGGAGTAATGGAGTCCATTTGTTGTTTGAGCTCACCTGAAAATACTGCTCTGCTAATTTTGCAAGTTAATTTCTTTCTGGCACTGAAGCCAGCATAGAAGTGCTTTTGCCCAGACAACAGGGATTGGCTGTAGCAGCTGCTCCCCAGGTGGAAGGAACATTGTGGCTGTCTCCAATTCCTTATATTCTTAAAAAAGGAAGAATCAGCAGTGAGTGCAGCTGTCTGTCCTCAGGAAGGCAGATAGAGATGAAGCATAAAAAACTTGTAACAGCTCCACGTCTAAACAAAATAATCCCAGTGGGCCATAGAGAGTCGGAGATAATGAAGAAAGGCAGCTTGGGATTCTTCATGGTGACTTCAACACTGAAATGCCAAGAGAGATGTTTCTATGTCCTTGTTAGTTCCACTCATGCTGGATGCTCACCAGACTTGCTGTTGATTCCAGTGTGACCACGTATCCCAGATTCAGAACACCGAAGACTTACAGAGGCATATGCTGAGAATCAGCAGTTTGCATTTGGCAAGATGAGGGAAAGAAAGTTTGGGAAGTAGGTTGCTCTGGTTCCTCGCTGTATGAAATCCTCAGTTACAACACTACTGCCTTTTTATTCAGAACAAACACGCAAAGGGAAGGAATCCAGTTAGGGTCCTGATCATCTCTTTGCGGATGAAGGGAAATTGTATTGTCTCAAGTGAAATACTTGTTTTTCAACATTCAGAGCCTGCCTTTGTGTCTGGTTACATCTTCAGTTAATGAATCTGTTAACTGATTTCTGTTAAGGCTTTACAATCCTTTCTTAGAAGAAGGATTCCTATTGATTTTTGAATCAGGGAGGTAAGTACTAAGAGCTAATCAGCCAGTGATGATAGGAAACTGCTCTCTTGAGAGAGTTGCTCCCTCGTTAGCCATCATCTTTAATTTCTTTGCAGTGAAACTACTAACACAGCTGTGCACCATCCAGCATGGTTACCTCTTTACAAAGCCACTGCAATGTGCCTAATGCTGCCAGGAGCTGAAACGAGCCGTGCAGGCTGTGTCTGAAGGGAGTTGGTCATAACCACCCCTTGATTTGAGGTGTGATGCTGGGTTAGAAAGGCTACTGTAAAAGCACATCTTCACAGTGTTTTGGGTAAGAACTTCAGCTATTAGTCTGTGCTTGTGTGAATGGAGAAACTGTAAATTCACACAGGCTGTAAGAGGTACTGCTTGCCATTTGCATGTGCAATGACTCGTCTTCCTTAACCAATTCCTTGGCTGCACTTTCAGTATTTAATGGAAAGAATGAATTTATATTTCAGGAAGCCATTGAAGGTGACACAGCAGGATTGAATATGTGTTCTTGTTTCTTTGTGGTTGCCAATGGATCGGTACGTGTTCATAAAGGTGCTTCTACTTCAGCTTTTCCTTCTCCCTCAAAGTATCCTGGAAAGTAATAAGTCAGGGTCAGGAATCACTGCTGTCTCATGAGCTAATTAGCAGTGGTAGATCTAACTGTACAAGTAATTAAAATATTCACCCTACTATTTTTATCAGTCATTCACATATTCTTTTCTTTGACTCGTAATTCCACGGGACTTATATATATATTGATTTGTTGTCTTCTATTGCACATAAAGTTTTAGCATTGTGGGGAAATGCTGAAAAGGTTACTGATGGCAAAGCCAAACAGGCAGCATTGCATCACTCTGCTGCCAAGTTTGAAAATTAACCAGTGACTGGATTAACAGATGTTTTGTACGTATCCTTCGTTAATGAAAGCTAGCTAATGAGGATAACGCTTTAATTCCTTCTGCCTTCAACTCTTCCCTTACTCTGCAAGAAGATGCAGTTTGTGCCTTCTAGCTAGGAATTGTTTTTCCTCTAACGAGACAGTTTGTATTGAGGTCAGAAGGTACTGTTCTGTTATCACAAGACCTGAGCTATGCCAGGAGAGGTTGGATTTCCTGAATTAACTTGCTTCTACGTAAAGAAAAAAGTCAAAATTCATTCTTCATCTGTAAAGCTGCCATTGAGAACTGACTGTGACCTATGGAAACTTCTAGCAATTAAATATCCTTCCTAATAAAAATGTCATAGATCACTTACAATGTAAGCAATGAGTTTTTCCAGCTTGATACAGTAGATCTGAATTTCAGGTGGAGCTGCTCCTTCACTTGATCTTTCTTTGCCCAACCTGTTCATTAACTGATGGACTCCTCACAGCTGAGTCTTGGTGCAACAAGCTGCACATGTGTGCTAGCACAAACACTTTAAGAATAAGTTCACAGGTGCAGGCATGCAAAATTACTTGTGTGCAGTGCAGACAAGCCATAGCTTTTTCCCATGCTGTGCATCTAACACTTTACTGAATTTGTTGTCACCATTCCCAGCAGCCAGCACAGCCTTCCAACGCAAGGCACGTTTTGTGCCTCCATCACAACTTGCCCGGTCCTGCTGGAAGCACCAAAGGCGGCCCCTTGCTGTTCCTTGCCTCTGGGGAGCTGGGCTGAGAGGCAGCAGCCTGGCTGAGCTCAGCTGTGAGCTGACGTGTGGCACCATGCTGAGAGCTATTTATCTTTTGGGAGCAGTGACTCACGGCGAGTGCTCGGGGACTGCGCCTTGCAGCCCGCCTTGCCACCTTTCGTACAGTTTAGTACAGTTATAAAATAGGTTTTAAAACCCTTTTGTACTTTTAGAAAGTTCACAACTGTACAATTCAGTTGGCAGTGCACTGACATTGTATGTACCTGTCCTCCAAATCATAGTATGTGGGTAAGGTGGTGAGCTGGGCTTGCATCTCTAACACACATCCTTTATTGTAGATTTTTGTTAGGCTGTGCCAGTACCTAAATCTAGTCAGCATATTAGATGGATGAATGTTTTTGTGGGGAAAGGGCTGTGAGGAAAGTCAAACACTTGTGTACAAAGACAAACCTGTCTGCAGCCTGGTACTCCGAGCAGAGCAGGCTGTGTGCATTTGTGTATCTTGGGCTGTATAGCAAGAAGTCTGAGCGCTAAAGCCAGGTTTCCATGGTGAAATAATTCCTAGCTATTAAAGCACAGTTCTACTCTGAAAAGCAACTCTGTGCAAGCTACGTTGTGAAATCTCACATTTACGAGGCCAGGAGGCTTCCAAATCAAATTCGCTCAGAGAAATAGAAAAGATACCTTTGCAGTTTGGCAGCTCTGTAGTTTGGGTTGGAAGATAACGAGGAGTGTCTTCAGTGCTTTGTGTGCTGAACTCCCTCCCTGCAAAGGTGTACTGAAATGTACTGCGTGTGCTCTTCTGGGAAGATAACAGGGTTGCATCAGAATAACCAGAGGGAGCAGTTGCTGCCAGAACTTGCATTTAATCATAATGCAGAAGTCAAAAGTTTTAAGTGTATTCCAATGGAAGATTGCAGGCAAGCAAGTAGCAAAAAAAATAAAAATAAAAATCACTGCTGAAGTTGATCGATATGTCTTAAAGCACATGGGCAGTAGATACATTAATGAAGAAGCTTCCATGTTTTTACTGCAGTACATTTTTTCTCACTTTGCAAAATCTAAAAACTTCAAGAGATACAGGGATATTTTGTTGTTGCTAATTGGATGGGTTTTGGTTTTTCCTTGTTCATGTAAACGGGTTTTTTTTTGTCTCCAGAATTTCAAATCGTATTGTAAAGCTATTCTGAATGTTGTAACTTGCATTCAAATTTGGGTGCAAATTACTCATTCTCTTTCTTTCATACTCATGGTTCTTTTTCACAGCTCCCTCTGCAGCATACAGTATCTACCTTTGTCTGCTCTCAACTGAGAGCCCCTTTCCTCCTTTGCCTGTGTGTTCTAATTGCAGAAACTGTATCTGTGCTGTAGGTCTTTGCCTCAGGTGGAGATATTGGTCCAGTATAACACACACACACACACACACACACACACACACACACACAGCTATTTATCTCTGCTGCCTTTAAAAGGACGTAACTGATCAAGATATAAATCTTCATATATGCAGATTTCTGTGGTTAGGGGAGATGAATCCTATTCCAGTAGGAATAGGATTGATATCTATGTATATATACATAGCAAACCCCACCGTGGATGGTTAAGGCAAATTTGTGTTGCTACAATAGGAATGACCTTCTCCTCTATGAGGGAAAAATGGTATGGTAGCATCCTGGTGGCTTTGAAGTGTGTGCCTGGGAACTAGAATGAGACAAACCCCAGAACACAGGGCTCCAGCTTGAGTTTGCAGCTGAAGAATTTCAGAAAGTGCCGGGCAGAGATGCTGTTGGAGAGCTGCCCTGTGGAATTTCACAGCACAGCCTCTCCTCTCCCTTTGTGCCCCATTTGCTCTCAAGGTCTGCTCTGAAAGTACCCTCCTGGGAGCGAGTTGCCGCAGCAGGGGAAAACACCCTGAGAGATGCATTTCCAAGCAGGTTTTTGCTCCGTTTTGCTCAGGTTTGGATTTGCTTTGTCAGCCAGCTGGAGCTCACCCGCGGTTGGAGGGTTACAAACAAGAAGAAAACACCCCAGTTCTGTCACAGGCTGAGGGCTCTGGCACCTATGACGCAGTGTTCTGCTGTATGGTTGGTTCTAAGCATTGGTTACGTTAATTGTTGCAACACTCTGAATCTGTGACCTACTGCATCTCTTACAACAGTCCTAATTTGGCTCTGTAAAGCTCTTGAGTATAAACATTAGGGAAGATTTGTCTTTTTACTGTCCTAATCCTCGGATTACCAAAACCCTGGACTGTACTGAATCACTTAGGACAAGAATTTTGCTGAGACTTTGCTTTGGCATCTCCTGGTTTGGCTCTGTGATGAGAGCATTTTTGTGTGTAAAAGTAGAAGAAATAGTTCAAAATGAGTGGGATAAGATCACTTTCTGTCCTTCCTTCTAAATTGCATCCCTTGGTCCCAGAAGTAATCTGCACTTGAACCCTGCATGGTGCTGGGGCTCCATTCCCATCAGCCCCACCTATTGGCTGGAGAAGAGCTGGACCCGTGTGAGGGTCCTGCATCCAGGAGGCCCTCCTCAAAGGCAGATGGAGAGCACTGGTCCAGCCTCTGCTCTGGGAGGAGTTCTGGCAGGTATACCTGCAGAAGAAAGGAAACTCTAGTCCAGCGTGTTTTTACCACAAGAATGCACTCTGTGCATTTTTGTAGTATTAACCAAATTGTTTGCAAGCCTGGCCATGCCTCTGTATTCCTTCTTCCCAGGGTTGCATTAAAGAGAGAACAGGGAAGCCTGAGCAGAAGGGAAGGAGCAGCAGCAGTATCTACCATCAGCAAGGACCTGAACGTCCCTGTGCTGGATTTCAGAAGGCAGTTACCATGTGGCTGCTACGCTATGATGGGCAAACAGGGCTGACACCAGGGGTTAGCAGGCAAAGGGTGCAGGAGAGAGAGGTGTGAGGTGGGTGGGGATTCCTCCATAAATAAGGGAAAAGCCTCATGTCCTGGAGACAGTGCTGCAGGTGCCCTGTGTTCTCCTTGCTTTGCCAACAGCACCAGCTGGAACTTAGTTTGACCCTACAGAATTGTTGAGGGCTTTCTGCTGAGAAGCAGCGTTATAAAATAATGTTATGGCATTTGTCATCCTTAACATGCCTGCCATGCCTTGGCACCGACTGTTTTCAGCGCAGCATCCGGAGGCTAAGCAAAGATTCCCTTTTAAGGCAAAGAGCCACTATGAGAATCCAGGAGAAAAAGTTTCCCTGGCATGTAGGGCACATTCTTCTTTCCTCCTCCCCTTAAATAAACTATTAGTAACTTTTAAAAACAGAACAAAAATGAAGAAGCAGGACCAGAAATGCTGCCAAAGACATTTTATCCTGCACAGCCTCCTTGGAGCTGCACCGTACCCCAGCCCTGGAACTGACCCAGGGCAGGAGCTGGGAGGAGTGGAGCTGAGGTCACAGGGGTCTGTCAGAGAACCTGGGGTGGGAGGAAGCGCAGACAGTCTGAAAATGCAGTCTCTCTCCTTCCTCAAGCCCTGGAGAGACGGTCTGACCACAGCAATCCATGAACAATTGTGCTGCGTGATGCAGTGGGTTTGGGCCTGCATTCTAATACCTTACACGGTCTCCCTTCCCATGCTGATGTTTTTCTCCTTCCCAACCCTGAGTTGTGTACGTGTGCACTCAGGCTTTGTGGTTGGGTGTGCTGGCATGTGGCACTTTGGGCTAAAGGCTGAGCACTGCCCTTGGTTAAAGCAGCATGTGGGGGCTGCACAGAGCTCCCCAGACAGTTTCTGAACGTGCGTAGTTCTAAAGGCAAAGAGAAATGCACGTATCCTCTCCTTTCCAACTACGCTTCTGTTACAAAGGAGGCTAATTCCGATTTTCTTGCGTCCTGTACAAATAAATAAAGATGTTGAATTCTCAAAGGGTGATTTTAAGGTAACTGCAGCCTTTAAGCCTTCAGTCCTTGCACCTATC
Source organism: Tympanuchus pallidicinctus (assembly GCF_026119805.1). Lineage (NCBI taxonomy): Eukaryota > Metazoa > Chordata > Aves > Galliformes > Phasianidae > Tympanuchus > Tympanuchus pallidicinctus. Next base: position 13,642,701 of record NW_026294747.1, read on the forward strand.
AGAGGGGAAAAGACTGGAGACCGGTGTTGGAAATAAGGATGGCCAAGGTAGGAAAATGGACAGCATTTGTGGCTGTGGTGTAAAAGCTGGTGTAGCCTGCTGCTTTGTTGTTCCTGGTGGGTGCTGGTTGCTGGGAATCAACTCTTCACTCATAAAACTGTTTCCTTCCTGCTGTGAATAGGTTCAAGGCTCCCACAGTTACGCAGAACATTCTTATCCAGAAATTAAGCGATAACTTCTTTCCCGTAAAACATCGTGGGGAAAAGAAGAGAAGTAAACTTTGAGCAGTCAGCCTGCTTTTCCTTATGAAGCGCGTGGATGGCTGAGAGCTTTGGTTTTCTCCTCTTTGCGAAGGGGGAGCACGTTAGTGGAAAAGAGCTTGTATATTCAGGTTTCTAACTTCTGTATGTTGTGTTTCTTCTTCTGTTCCACCCGGCTGCCGTGATTCCTTACACCAAGAAAGGAAAAAGGGAAAAACTGCCATGAAAATACAACTAAATTTGAATTGCAGCCCCACGTTCACTGCAAAATAGAAAAACCTGGAATTGGTCGTAAGGATTGGCCTAAAAGATACTGTTAAAAGGTTGGCTTACTGCCTCTCTAATTCTGTGTTGGCTTGTGTTTTAGGAGGCTAACCCCCAGCCTCAGATTACCAAGAAAGTAGGTTTGGCAAGAGTACTTTGTCATACTTGGGCTGTGGAGGCTATTTTAAAACTTGACATTTCAAAAAGAAAAGAAAAGAAGTACAGGATGAAAATCAAAGGCAAAGGTAGTTTCTGCTAACTTGGTAAGTATAGAGGTACCCCTGGGTGAGGTGTAACGTGGTGTTGCTGTTGGAGATTGTACGTTCTCACAAGTCTGCTTTCCACAAAGATGCTGCAGCTGGTATTGCAGCATTTCAACCCTCACACTTTATGGCTTGTGAAAATGCAGATTGTAAGCACAAACTGGGCACTTGAGAGTAATCCCTGTGGCCCCATTAACCCTGGCCCTAGGGTTGGAAGTAGATGATTTCTAAGGTCTCTTGCAACCAAAGCCATTCTGTGATTTTATAACATCTTATTTTGTTTTTTATCTTCCTTAGAACAGCATTCTCCTTTTGTGCCACACTTGCATGCATTCCTATGGACCTTGGGCTCTCACTCTGTTCTCACCAGCACTGAGTCTGTCACAACTACGTTGTCACAGCTGGGAAGCACTGGGAAGCAAATTCAGCTGGGATTCCTAGATTGATACCAGTCTACCTGGAGTAATAAATTGCATCGATTATGTAAAAAAACATTAGCCACTAAATAAGTCTCTTCATTGTGCAATTATCTTTGACTGTTTGATCCTTGCAGACTTGAGGTGGTTTGTGCATCTTGAAGTTTGCAAGCAGGGAGACATTTGCTATGTAAAGCTTGCTGGACCTGTTCTCTTGATTCTTCTAATGGAAATCAGCATATCTGAGACCTGACTGGAACCTGAAATTGGTGCAAGATCCAGAGGGTCCAAAGTGGCTGGGGTTTGGTCTGCAGCTCTGGCTCCTCACTGCAGTGGGGTTTTGTTGTTGTTTTAAGCTTATCCTTCCAAAGCTACTCCTGTGTGTGGTGCTTGCTTCTGGAAACAAGCAAACAAAAACGCCTCCCAGCCTTCAGTATGCCGCGTAAAAAGGCTACAGCAAGACAGTGGTTGTAGCAGAGTCCTGAATAGGTAGAGATGATTTTAAAATGCACGGTCAGTTCAGTTAACCACTGTTATCTCTTCTGAGGTCAAACTTGTATTAAATAGGGCTCATGTGACCAAAACGTTGGATGCCTGGTACGATTCCTAAGTGATGTGAGCTCAGTCAGGCTGGGGAGCATTTCCACACTGGTCCATGTGGTGTCCCTGACCTGTGTTCAGCTAAATCAGACTGCTTCCCACATGCTTCAGTCAAACAAATCGTATCGGTTAAAATTGAACCACATCTTTGGTATTTGCATCATTAATAAACTTTTTTTTAAACTGGCGTTTATGCTTGAATCTTAACAAGGCAGTTAGCCCAGGAAGATGATGGTGGCCCAGCAGCTCTGTTGCTCACTAGAGTTTTCTTACACGTCTCTTGCTCCAGTGAGATCCAGGCGGGTTTCCAGCTGCTGTGTTCTCTCAGGTGAACACAAGGCTGAGTATGGAAGCCCAATGAACGTACTCAGGCTGGAGCTGGTTTGCTTAACCTTCTGTTATGATGCTTCACGTGCATGACCTCTCTTTTACCATCTCTTTTCCTTCTCTGGATCTTCTTCCTGGATGTAACTTGGCCCATGGCATCATATAGGAGTGCCTAAAACCAAACAAAGCCAAACCTATCCTGAGACTTATCTGAAGAATGAATTAGCACTCTGGTTTACCTGTCAGTAAAAACTGCTGAGTGCTACCTTTCCTTGGCTTCCATGAAGATGTTCTTTCCATAATTAAAAGACAAGAACCCATGGTAAAGTTTTGATCTGACCTTGACAGACGTCCCCATAGTGCAGTGCTGCACTGGGGGTACATTGATCTGGCATACAAGTGCTGAGACGTGCTCAGCAGAATTCTTACTGTTCACAACGACAGGGGTAAACACAGATCAGGGCTTTTGCTGGCTTTAGGATGTGGGGTTTTTTTGGTTTTTTGGTTTTTTTTTTTAGGATACTGCCCTTCTTGTGGTCTTATGACATTGAGTTCCATTTTCCAGTAAATAGACTACAGGTGATGGATTTGGGTGTTTCCTGAGTAGAACAATGCAACTCTACTGTTTTTGACACATTTCCTTTCATTGAAAGCAGGATGAATGAACTGTTTCTGAACGTGCTGCTTTATGTTTGCTGCTGTAGTGTTCCCTTATAAGGGTGTTTGGGACAGCTCAGAAATAGCAACGTGTCATTTTTTGTATTTGTATGCTTTAAAACAAAAAGTTGAAGAAGGCCTTTTGAATTTAAACACTTTGCAGCACGCAACAAAGAGTAACAGTTGCTTCTCTATGTGCGTTTGGAGTTGGTTTCAGGTAGATGGAGGTTTCTTATAAGCCATTGAAACAGTGCTGCACTTGCAGGGAAAGAAGAGCAGAAAGAAGCTAAGTTGTTAACTTTGTGCTTTTTAATAAATGTCTGAGCTTTGGTTTAACACTGCTGTCACTCGTTGGCTCTTGATCACGTCGTCAGCTGTTCTCTATACTGTTGTATGCTCCAGCTTTCTACATCTGCAAAGAAAGTGCTTTAGTATTGACTGTTATTGATAGCTTCTAAGCTAAACCAATGGTTTTGCAACCCAGACTGAGCATGACTCAATTAATGCTAGAAAGTCTGATACAACCACAGCCCTGCCTGAGGAAAGATGTGCAGTCCGCTTCGAAACTTGGCATTCTTAGAACTGGGGTATATTTTTGTTTGTAGTTACAGCGTTTGCACCATGTATTATCCCAACCAAACTGCACACAGGTCATGAAAATCTGATCGTGGAAACAAATCCTATGGTCTTGCTCTAATGTTTAGCAGCTGCTGGAAGTTAAAAAGAAGTTGGTGCTGCAGATGGTGCTTTGACATTCAGGTTTCAGCAGCGTGAATTAAAACCCTTTCGTATCAGTTGCTGCAGGTTTTGTGATGGTACCTGTGAGACGGGTTCCTTCTTAAAGTGAGGCAGAGCTTTGGAAAGGGGCAGGGCATGGGTTCCTCCAGGAAGCTTCTGTTTGAAATGATCCAGTTCCAGACTGAGGCAGTTGTGGAAAGACTTACCATCTGTTGAAAGATGCAAAGTGGCTGCACGTACTAATCCAGCAAAGAAGCGACGTTTGTGTGGAAATGAGCTTGGCTGCGTTTGGGGCCTTTTTTCTGGTACAAGGACTGCTCATAATTGTTTGTGTTAGCAAACTTGTGGGAAATACCCAGCATTGCATTTTTGTTTCTTTCCTTGAAATGGCAAGAAGATGCCAAAGTGAGAATGAGGTAAACGCAATGCTCTTCTCTTCACTGCAAGGCTGCCTCAGTCTGCTGCATCCAGCTTCCTCCCGTGGTTTCCCTCTGCATCTTGGCTCCATGGCAGACTGTCTGTGACTTCTCTGTCTCTCTCTTCCCTCCTCTTCCCTCCTCTTCCTCTTTGCTGACGTGGCACAGCCCTGACGCAGGGCTCTTGGTTTAAGTATCCTGAAGTGCAGCAAAGGCACGCAGACTGTTCTATCCACACTGCTTCTCTTCTCCCAAGTGGTCAATGTGGTTTCCCAAACCACTCTTTTAAACTGAAAGGATATTCTGCCTGACTGTTACGCAATTGTAACTCTCATTTCTTTACAAAATCAACTTATCCATGAACATCTGAATCCTGCTCCTTTCCCCGACCAACCAGTTGAAAAAAACTCAAGGTGTGCATTCTGGATAGACATTAATAATGTCTCTCCAGAGGTCCAACTGGTACGAAGGTGCTACTTGGAGCACATCAGGCTTGGTTTCTGCAGTGTAGGAGCAAGGCAGCTTATGTTTGGAATTAGGCAAATTCGTGCCCTCGAGTGCTTTTTATTAGCTCAGGGCCAAATGCATAGCATCAAGTGGATTTATGCTGCTTACTGTCAGGGTGAGGTAGTTTCAAGACTTAATAAGGTAGTCCTGCAAAAGGAACAGGACAAACGTGTTGTGTCATATAAAGTCAGGTCACAGATTAGCAAACAATAATCTGTTCTTTCTTGTTGTTGTGTTTTCCTTGGGTATGATTTCAAGTTCTCTGAAAACCTGAAGCCTTGCACCCAGGCACAAGTGAAGTACATCTTCCATACCTTCTTTAAATACCTCCAAGGCCCTTCTGCAATTCTTTCATGGATGCTTCTTTCTTATCTCCAGGTCACTTCTACGTGATGAGGTTCAAAAGCAATCTTGCAAATATAAGGGTTTGAAGACAAGAATGCATAGCTGAGAACCAGGATCTGCCAGTTTAAGTAACTCCTCTGTGTTAAAAGCATTCTGCTTTGAAATGTCTGACTTCAAGTGTCCTAGGACATCCCTTTGGGCTGCAGCTGTGTGAATTAGTCCAGATTGCTTCATTAAATCAACCTAAGGGATATATATCTTGTAGGCTTCATTTTGATTGGTATGTGCTGCTGTGGAAAAAGGAGATGACAGAAAATGTGAAAGAAAAGCAGCTACACGCTAAACTGGTCATCTGAAGTAGTGCTTTTAGTTTATTCTCCTACTGGATGTGTAATCCTTAAAAAGATGTTTGTGTCACAGGTGTGTCTTCTCTAACTGACATTATTCATGAACATGTAGGAATACAGGGCAACCATCTTTTCTATACTGGAGATCTCCTGTGGTTGTTCCTACCCATCCATGACATGAAAATCCATTGTGAGAGTGTGCGTATCGTGCTGCTGTTGTAAGCTTTCCTCCATGATGGCATTCCTTTCTCATCTTGAAGTCACTCTGGTAGGTAAGGAGAAATGCAACAAGGCTTAATGAAAGTTGTAGGTGGTGAATAGCGACAGTTCCTGGTGGCTGAGTTGTAGAAAGTTATGGCGTGCCTCTGCCCACTTAGTGCAGTGTTGAAGGTGGGGACCATGAGTCGCTCTGAAGACAGGTTTAGAGCCCATAGGGAGAGAAATCCAAATAACCGTATGTTCTTTGGGAAAAGCACTGACCTGTGAAACACCATTCCAGGGAAGATGTGCAACTCGGTCATAAAGCAAAAATCAAGAGTGTATTTTGGAGACGTATTTGGAAGATTTCTTTTTTTAAGCGTGCTAAGAGCCAGAATCAAGACAGTTTCCTTGGGATGGGATCCAGGCATGTTTCAAAAGCAAACTTAATGCACTCATCTGCAAAGGTGGACTTGTCGTGGCTTTGCATGTCCTTAAGAACCCACTCTTTAACCAAGAAGACCTGGCACTGAAAAATCCCAGCATCTCTTTGATGTGTGCGATAGTGCATACCAAGCATGGCCCTACTGCAACTTGTCCCCCACCATTAAAAAGAGCTTCTGTTTCCAGTTAGGTGGAATTTTTAATTGTAGAAGCACGTGGATATGCAGTTGTTTGACCACATATAGCTTAAAAAAACCCAAAGGGTTGGCCCACTGACTTTGCTCAAATGTCCGTCCTGAACTCCCATCCCAGGAATTCTGGTTGTGTTCAGTCTGGTTTGAGGGTGTTAAAAACAGAGTGGGAGGAAAACTCTGACAATTTCAGCAAACACTTGAGAAACAGGAGATCAAAAGTCACAGTACTCCATGGAAATCAATGTATGCTATGGGATGCTGTTAGTCTGCTTTTGTAGATCCTCATGAGGCTTCTTTCATGACACAGCTCTGCTAGTAGCTGTTTGCAGTGGATTTTAAAGGATTTCCAGGTATTTTTGTATTTGTCACTGCTCCTGGAATCACCATTGCTCACTTCCAAAGGATGCGTGGAACCTGAGAATGGGATGGAGTACCGAGTAATGCTGTAGCTTTGAATAAGCAGTGCCACAACGTTGTCTGGAAGGAGCATGTTCCCAAGTGGGAGCCATCTTCCTGCAACAGCCTGCTTTTACTGCAGGTGGCATTACTGTGATGCAGCAGGTCGGCAGCGCGCTCGCATCAGCGCATCTCCTTTGGGCGCAGCACCGTTTTGCTGTCACAGCTGTTCACAGGTACAGACCAGCTGTTACTCTCCCAAATAACTTGCAGTCTGAACTGACAGAAAGGCAATGGAGTTGCAAATGCTCAGTCTGAAGTTTTTCACACCGTACAGAATTTTCCCAGTAACTTGAAAAAAGTGACTGAATTCAATGCGCTTTCTCAAAAACTACTTTTTGCTTTATTTAGAAAGTTAGGCTGAGGGGAGAGGAAGCAGGAGAAACAGTATAAACACAAATGCAGGAGTTTGGATAAACAGACTTCTTTCAGGTTTCTTCAGCTGTTCACCAGCAGTGAAGGTAACCCATCTTCTTTTTCATGTCTTGCAGGAAATCCAAGGGAAAGCCAAATGGTAAAAAGCCAGCGCCGGAAGAAAAGAAACTTTACCTAGAGCCAGAATACACAAAATCCAGAATTACCGACTTTGAATTTAAGGAGCTGGTGATGTTACCACGAGAAATAGACCTCAACGAGTGGCTCGCCAGCAACAGTGAGTATTTTGATCACACAGCCCTCGAGATTGCTGTCCACACCCAAGCAGGCATTCATTCACTCTTTTTTTTTTTCCTTTACTGTTTTCAGCACTTAGAAAAGCACGCAATGACTATTTATGCTCACTGCATAATGCATGTCATTATACCCTGAATAGTAATTAAGCTGTCTTATACAAACCAACTGTGCTCAGCACTGGGGAGGTGGATGCGTTTCTTCCTCCGTGTTACTGTGGCACCAAGGGCATGAAAGTTTCTAACGCTCTTTTGAGGCCCGTCACTTCCCCTTCTGACTTCTCTGCTAAGCGTGCAGCTCAGTGTGTTTCACACTGTTGGCCTTCCAGAAGCATTGTAAAAATTGTAATTTAGTAAGGTTCTTATGAAAGCTGAGTTAACAACCAGAAGTTGAGGAGTCTTTTGGTTAGACGACTTCTCTCCGTTCCATCCAAGCTTTGTTGGAATTAGTGTGAATTGAAACTGCAGTCAGGCTAGGACTCAAAAGATGTGACCAACGACTGCAGTTGAGTGCTGTATCAATGAATCTCAGTTCTGATGCATTTTCTTGTGCTGCTGTGTGTGCCATTCTAACCTGTGGCTGTGACCCAATGTTTTCATTTCCAACGAGATGTGGCAGTAGCAAGAAATTACTTGGATCTGTATTAGAAAAGTTTAGAGTGGCTTATTAAGAAAAAGTGAGGGGGTCCCACAGTTTTAAAATGTTAGTATCTCAGGAGATTTGTTAAAAGTAGCAGTGTACTTGTTTTCATGCTGGTTTTCTCAAGGGAGATACGTCATTAGGACTGTTAATGTTGTTTTGTAGCCACTGTGCATTTTAAGTCTGACTTCAAAAGAATGTAGAAAATTGCTTGCCTTCAGCTTGTAACAGAGCATTCTACTGTAAAGGTGAGGCTGATGACAGAGACACTTTCCAGTCTCGCTGCTTTGTGAGTAATAAGAGCTGATGCATCGTAGTGCTTTCATCTTAAATCAAAACAAGAGCTTTCATTCTCTGTACCTCTTTGTTTTGCAATTCATCATTAGACTCATTTAACTAAATCATGTTTAAGTATGTATGCAAGCTTAAGACGCTGAGGTCACTTAACTTGATCTATTTAAATAATTGTTGGGAGGACAACCGGTGTTTGAAAGTATTTTATTTCTGAACTCCTTTCCTTTGTGTCTGTTTTTCAGCAACAACTTTCTTTCATCACATCAACTTACAATATAGTACAATCTCAGAATTCTGCACAGGAGAGTCGTGTCAGACCATGGCAGTGTGCAATACGTAAGTCAGTATTTACTACTACAGGGTTTCCACAGAGCCTCGGGAGGAGCTTGGGGAAGGAGGCTGGAATTAGGTGGCACGGGGCAAGCAGATCTCTTCGCTCAGTAAGGACACAGCAGCTGGGCATCCTTTTACCTCTTCTCAGTGAAGGGTGGTGTTGTGAAGGAGCAGGAGGACTGGATCTTTGACTGTTTGGAGCTGGTTTTATAAGGTAGGATCAGAGAGGCAAATTACTGTGTGTACAGCCTGCGGGGAGGAGGAGAAGAAAAAAGAGAAAATTTCCTTACTGGTAACACTGCCATAGAAGGCAGGGAAGGATGAATGAGTTGAAAAATATCCGGGAGTGCTTTCTGATAGCTGGAATGCTGGCAGAGCACCAGGCTGCTGATGGTTAACCTCTGGCATGACATGAGCCACTGGTTCTCTGCTGGAACCCCTGGGAGCAGAAGGCACAAGTGGCAGCTTTGCAAAGAGTACAGAAAATGTTTTGGATTGGCACTTTCCCTCTGCAGGACTTGGTACACTTGGTAAGTGTTGACTAGCTGTCGCTTAGAAAGAAGGCTTTGTAGCTGTACTGTATATGGTGAGCATAAGAAACATTTACCATAAACTCCTCTTGATTAGCATGGTCCAACATAATGGAATATGAGATCCCCTTCATTATGAATAAGCCTGTTATTTGGGTGTTGTTTTCTCTCCAGCGCGTGTTCATAGTCTTGTTCTTTCCTCCTTTTGCATCTCCTGGGATTATATAGTTGAGATGGATTTTAAAACCCAAGACTGAGTTAGTTAGTACTGAGCAGTGAGTACATCAAACAAACACCCTAGAGAATGTGTGGAAAAAAGCAGAGCTCTGTATTGTATCCCTAATGAGAATTAGGCAGTGCTTAACAGGAACCCTTGCTTTATGCACTAGGCTATCCTGTTATCTTGTACACTTAAAATTAGTATCAGGCCCTTTCTTTGACAGTGCTCTGAAGAACACAAAGTGCATGGAGGATATTTTTGTGTGTAAAAGTTGAAAAGATAACCGTCTGTAGAGAATGAAAAGCCATATTAGAGGCTTGGGAAGCAGGCTGGAACAGAAAGTAAAAAATCTCTACTGGGCCAGATTTTATCAAAAGTGGATGTGTCTCTCACCGAGAGGTGGTGAGCTGTATAAGAGTGTTTTGTTGATTCTCAATCCCAAACTTTCTCATGTTTGAATTATTAACGTAGTACTGGCTGTTCAAAGAACTCGTCTTAACTGTTAATCTAAAACTGATAGATAGGAAGCAGTGGTTCAGAGGAGGTGGCAGTGCTGCTCTGTTCTGCTGTAGTGAGCCTGTAAGCAGATTATGTTGCAGAATAAAGAAAGGAAGTGCTTCTGTGTGGCTTCAGCTGTATTGTTAGTGGTGAGGACTGATAGCACAATGTTCCTGTTCCTATCCTTTGTTTGGGAAAATGGAAAATTACGCTATTAGGGAATAACAGGAAGCATGTCTACACTTGGGTGAAAACTTGAAACGGTTTGTGTTTAGCAAAATGGTATCCAATTATTTTCCTGTACTTGGAGGCATATGACTGAGGCGCGTTTGCAAACTGCAGGCTTCATATTTTGTTCTTTTATGGAGCGTGGGTTCATCCAGCTCCATGCCTCCATGCAGGTCAGCCTTGAGGGGCCTGTTTATAACTGTTCTCCAAATATCTCCAGTGACAATTCTGCACAGCCCTTACTTGTACGTTCTGCCTTTCCTAGCTGTTCTCATGGATTGTGCAGAAGTGCCACATGGATGCATATTTGTCCATCTCCAGTCAGGACTATGACAAAGCCAGATTTTTCCCCTACTTTTTATTAAAAACAAAAACCTTGCCCTAATGAAGGTTAACAGAGGTGCGTTGTGTTGGAGAAACCACAGCTGATCAGACTTATTGTGCCTCTGGCTATTCTGCAGTATATAAAGCACATCAGTGAAGCATTAGAGCCAGCTGTTGATTAACCTGATAGACCTGGATTTGACCATCTGTAACTGTGATCCGTTTGTTGAGGCAGTTTGGAAATAGGCAGTGCCTACCCATGCTGGGTTGTCACAGAACTCCAGGTTCTGCAAGTAAGGGCTCAGTTTGCCACTTTGTTCAGGGCTGACTTCAGTAATTCAGTACAAAGTTCTGCCTCTTTTTCCTCCAGGATGCTTTCCCTACCCCCTTTCCCTCAGGCTTGGTTTGGGCCTGTTCTGGTGTTACCTAAGCAAAGTGTGTATTAAAGGGTGGAGGTGTCAAATGTGACAGAACGGGGTGCTGGGGAACTGCTTTGCATTGAGGCTTCCTACAGATACTCAATCCTAGGGTTAGAGGATGAGTTGACAAAATAAAAAGGAGTTGTACCTAAACAAATGGGTAAGGGTTGAACTTTGCTCCTGTTATACTTCATTATTTTTGTAATAGGCTTTCTTTCTGCTCAATCCTTTCTTCATTTCTTTCTGCCACTCACAACAGAGCTGCCACCTCCACCCTCTCTCCCTCTATGAAAGCTTAATGTCACCTAAATTTTTACAAATGTAACAAAATCAAAATCTGTACAATGTGAGCACTTTTTGAGAAGTGCCTTTAAATGTCTGTCTTCACTTCCTTTGTGCTTTTCATTTGTTCCCTACCATGGCACTGTGCTGTCACAGTGCCAGCAGTGCAGTGCAGTTTGCTTTCTTGAGCCCTTTGGTGGCCCCAGCCTGGAGAGAACTCAGCATGAGTGGGAGCTGCTTACAGGGCAGTCATGGAATGCCAGGGACACCTCCCTTTTTCTTCAAGATATGTCCAAGTTCTCTTCACAGCACTTCAAACATGAGAAGGACAATTGTAATCAACAGGCCAATCCTTGCTTTTATCCCCTTGGTCTCAGTTCCTTTCTTTTATTATTAGCCAAGACAAAAAGGTTACACGGTGGGATGTTGTAGCAGATTTGTTCAACTTGCATTGTCCTCTCAGTGAACCTGCACAGTTGCCAAACTGTTTCCTTTACCTAAACTCCAGTTATTCAGGTTGGTTTCTCCAGCCTGAGAAAAGTGAGGTGCAGACAGTCCTGTCTGCTCTTCTGCAACAAGCAAGAGTCTCTTGGGTCTTTTAAAACCAAAAATCACTCAGAGAGGTGCTTGGGATTGTGCTTCTCCAGCTTAAAGCTGGACTCGACTAAGGAAACAGATCCAGCTTAGATTTGCTCACTACATTGCATAATTAAGTCTTTATACATGGATTGTATAAATGAAATAAGCAGAGAAGAGTAGAGTCCATGCCTATTTCAGTGCCTGACATAGCTTTTTATGCCTGATGTTTTCATCCTCTTTCTCCCATTTATGCCATTTTGCAGGCAATAACAGAGAGACCAAGCACCACATGCTAAAAATGAGCTGAACTAGTTTTCAGTTGTCTCTCCCCTTTAAGTTTGAGCTTACCTCTGCTCTCTTTCCTCCAGTCTTCATATGGCCTAGCATAGACTAGGTCTACAGTCATCACATATTGCTACTGCCTTCACACCACCAGCCTCAGGTCCCTGATCAATCTTTCTGGGCAGTGACAACACACTGTAAATAAGAGCTTCTCAGTTGCTGTGTAACATTTTTCTTTAATGGCTTCAGAACAATTTTGATGGTCAGTGTGCATAAAACTCCCCTTTCCAAGTGGCACCTACAGGTCCTTGCAGCTCATTGTTGATCAGCCCTGTTAGGCAGAGAAAAAACATTTAATCCCTATCTCTCAAGGGAGAAAAAAAAAATAAAGTATCCAGAGGTGGTTAAACTTCACAACGAAGAAAGAAAAATGTTGCAAAGGAACTGAGAGGAGCAATACAATGTCTTTCTTATCAGTCTCATAATTAAGTAGTCCTGACCTGGAGCTCAGACTGTTCAGAGTAACAGTTCATGTACTGGAACTCAGATAACTCAAATGTTTTACAGATAAAGCAGTGGGCCAAAACCTTTGTTTCTTATCTGTAAAACATTTCTTACTGTGCGTATCTAATGCAGCCAATAGCTGCTTCTGGTCACAGAAGTGCTTTAATTAACCATGATTTAAAGAAACAAAAATAGAGGGAACAAAACTTCAGTGCTTTCTTAGCGTCCAGATTCCTTTCTCGGATGTGTGTAATAGTTACTCAGAGAATGTTTCTGTTCAGTTTTGATAGCTGATCAAGATGATGACGGCTAAGAGATTGAGCTCAGGTTGCTTTTCAGAGCCTCACAATATGCTTATGATGCCATTCCTTTTAAGATCCTACAGAATTATGCTCTGCTGGTACAATCAAATGTTAAATCCAAATGTTACTGGATTTTGGAAACAAAGGAGTTGGATTCTAAGGCACATGCTTAAGAATGTCCAAAAGGGTCGTGACAAGATTCCCCAGATGCTGTTTTGCAGCAGGACTTGTTAAGAACACTTCCAAATACCTCAAAGCTTTTTTCACCCTGGTGTTCTGGAGCCACCTTCTGTCAGCTTAATAATATTACACTACAAGTTTAATTTCTTTGTGTTGTCATACATCAGATCTCCTGTTTATACTTTTTTTTATTTATTAAAGGCAACAACAGTAGGATAGTTATAAGGCACCTTCCTGTGCAGCTTTGTAGGCTGTAGACCCTCAGTCTATCACGGACAGTTATACTGCCTCACCAGGGCAACTCAACTTGGAAACTTGTCAGCAGGATTTTGGGGCTCATTGTTACTTTCCTGTGCTCTGGACTAAATTGATGGGGAGAGGCAAACCTGACTAACAGAAATTCAGGGCTTTTGATGTAGGATGTCCACCTCCTCTGTGGCAGCTACGATTTTATTCAGAAATGCTGCAGTGGTTTTGTATTATTTAGAAACTCACCTCTTAGGAGTTCAGCTGAGGATGCAGGGCGTAACGTGACGCTGTGGGCTCTCTCCACAGACAGTACTACTGGTATGACGAGCGGGGGAAGAAGATCAAATGCACTGCTCCGCAGTACGTCGACTTCGTCATGAGCTCAGTGCAGAAACTTGTGACAGACGAGGACGTCTTTCCAACAAAATACGGTATGCCAGCCTTTGGATAGCTGCTTCCTACGGCTCTTTGGAGGTGCAAAAAAGCAAGGTGAAAGTTGACATGCAGCTTATACGTTCATACCAGGCAGCTTTCACAGTATATTTGTAAGGGGTTATTTTAATTTGGGTTCGTTCCTGCAGTGTCAAAGAATTACACTTCTGGCATACCAATTGGGATGAAGATCTCCCACTCCTTGGCTAATGTTTTGCCACTGGTACAGCTTTTTGTTCCAGGAAGCAGCCTGTGTTCAGAGAACAGTCGCCATGTGGGTATTAAACACAGCGTGTTGCCAGTAAAATTTAACCTTGTTATTAGCATTTCTTTCAGAACCCTGATGCATTAAGTGGGAAATAAATTGCATTGCCAGCAGCATCGCTCCTCTTCCCTGCCTAACGGGGCTTTTTTTCCTCAGATTGTTTAGTCTCCATTCCCTTCCAAAGATTAAATAAGAACAGGATTTTTCAGGCCTGAAAAACAACAGAAAAGTAATTTTCACTCAAATTTGTATCTTACAAGACAGCATTCCCTTCAATTAAGGGAAAAAAGGCTGATACCTGTGGAGCAGAAGTTACTGTAGATAGGCTTAATCAGGAAAAAAAGTAGCTGGCTTCTTAAATCTCTTTACTAGGTATCTGGGGAACTAGGATATTACAATGTTTTTGTGATGGCATTTGCTTAGAAAGAAGGCAGTTCCTACTAAGGTAGCAGCAGATAGGACTGTTATTTTGGTGGGTTTTAATATGCTAATTCAAAAGGGCAACGAGAGCCTTTCATCTAAGTGATCTGTCAGTGTGGCCAAGATGCACTGTAGACCAGTAACACACTTCTTACCACCCATCATGCACAGAATGGCTGCTTTCTATTTTCCTTCTTGCCCCAGTTTCACTGTCAGCATCACAAGCAGTAGTTGTCCAAGAAGTGTCCTACAGTGAGGGCACAGTACTGCTCCAGCAATCGTAATTCAGACTGCACCTGATAGAAGGCATCTGGTAGCCTTCCCTTACTTTTCTATCTGACAGCATTTCAATCATGAAATAAGGGAGGTCTGCCATGTACCTCAGCATCCATTTCATGATCTGTGACTACCAGATGTACTGTGTGTTTCCAGCCAAAAAATTTGCCACTCCTGAACAAATTATTCAAGAACCCCGAATAATCTCTCATCATTTCTTAAAGTAACAAAAAATGTTGTGTTTTAAAGACATTACATTTTCTTCCCGATTTTTAACTTTACAGTTTAAAGTCACAGAACACAGAATCATAGCCTTATCTTTAAATGAAATGCTTCAAACCGTACTTCTTTAAGGTGAGCTATCTGTGCTTACCCAGTTTTGCCAGAATAAATGGTGCTGTGGGACTGGAGGTGACCGGCTGGAACTGCTACGGTGTTTCTGTCTTCCTTTCAGGCAAAGAATTTCCAAACTCGTTTGAGTCCTTAGTGAAGAAGATCTGCAAGTACCTGTTCCACGTGCTGGCCCATATCTACTCCTCACACTTTAAGGAGACTTTGGCACTGGAGCTGCACGGACACTTAAACACGCTCTACACACATTTTATCCTATTCATCAGGGAGTTCAACCTGGTGGACCTTAAAGAGACCACCGTCATGGACGACCTCACGGAGGTCCTGTGCAGCAGCAGCGGGAGCAGCAGTAATGGGAGCGGCAACGGGAGCAGCAACAGCGCAGGAGCACAGAACCACGTGAAGGAGAGATGAGCCTCCTCCAGGATCAAACTAACATTAAAAACAATATTATATATTATGTGTGTATGTGTATGTATACGTTCAGATATACATACAGGCATATACAGCTATGAAAGCTGAAAAAAATTATGCTGCCACCCACAGGACGTGTAGTCATACGGGACTGTATGGAGCTTTGGTTTAATGCGCCACCTGGCGAGAAGTTGCACCAATTTTTATTTTATTTTCTGTCCACTCTTCCTTTTACCTATTCAGGTGGATGGTGAGTGCTGTTTTTAGAGAAGAGCCAAGCCTGAGAGTGGGGCCACTCTTACTTCTTTGTTTTGGTTTGGTTGTTTTGGTTTTTCTTTCTTTGGTCTTGAGTGCAAGCCCTACATCTTCCGAGGATGGGGGTCTTGCCATTTTAAAAATACCTATTATATTATAAGAAGTGACTTTTACTTTGAAGTGGCTTAAAATGCAGATTTATTTGGGTTTTTTGGGGGGCGGGGTGGTTTTCTGGTTTGGTTTTACATAGACTGCCCCTGGCCCCTGCCAAAAGCTTCCCAGTTGAGTGCATCTTGCCCTTTGCTAGCTTGGAATGGGAAGAAACTCCTGGCTTGACTAGAGCAGCAACTAGGGGCTTGCTACGTGTTGAGAGTGGGCATGATTCTCCAGTTGTTACATCTGCTTGGTCACAACATGTGAACGTGCAAGAGGATCCACGAGCCTTTCTGCTTATTGCTCCTACAACATATATGCTCTCTCCCCTGCTCCCTCTGCCTCCTCTTTTTATTTATAAAGATGTGCCTGGGAAAAGAGTAACATCACTGGTCTAAAACCAATGTGCAAGAGCCACCACCACGCGTTTCCCATTGAGTGGAGGCCCGGGGAGGGAGGAGAAGGGCACATTGAGTCCGTCACTGCCTGTGCTAGAAAGATGGCTGTTGGCATAAAATTATATTGTTGGCTTATTTTAGTTCATCTGTTCTATAATAATAAAAACAAATCTATCAGCCATGAGCTTTGTTTTTGTGTTTGCAGCGCCAAAAGTCACTGGAGTCTACCCCTAAAGCTTCCCTTTCACTACTGAATGCTCTTAACCCTGCTGTCAACCAGCTTTATAAACAGTTTGTCTTCCACCCTGTAAACTAGCATTTATCATCAATTTCTTGTCTTTTTTTCCTGGTACTGCTAGGAGTACCTCCAGGTAAACTTGCAGACTCCAAGGGAAAGCAACACACAGAAGGAAACAACTTTCCTGGCAGTACACACTTTCAAGTTCCTGCTATCTAGACATGCTCCTGGATACTTTGCAGCAAACACAGCATCACAGTGTCTGCATCAATAACATTACTTTCTCATCTCCTCTGAATTCTGGCACTCCAGAGTTCCAGTTGGTAAAAAGCCAGATTTGGCTTGCAATTGCACTTCTACCAAATCGTAGAGAACCATCTTTGTGAATTGTTTGTTACCATTTTTAAAGTATTTACATCATTAGTAACTGACATGGCACAAATTCCAGAAAGACTTCCTGAACAAGTTCTTTAACTGCTTTAGAAGTCAGTAAGAAAGGGGAGGTGGAGAGAAAGTACAATACAAGAGCAATGAGAACAATTTCACAGAGGAAAGACAAGGAAAAGCACAAGCAAGCAGAGAAGCAGAAAAAAAGCACAAGAAAACAATGGTTAAGTAATATGGCAGAGCAACCAAGGTAGAGGAAGAAAAAAAGCTTAGATGAGAATAAATGGAAGAAGTTACAGACATGAGGGGAAAATACGAGCAAGAAGACATGAGCACAAGGAAAGGGAAGTAGAGAAGCAAGCAAGAGAAAACAACCTTTGTCAGCCCAGGTGTCACCTTTCGTGTGTACACACTGTGGTGCGCTGTCAGTCAGCAGGTCGGTGTGCTGCCGTCCTGCTGACCCGCTCACCCACATGCTGTTAACAGCCTGGCCTGAGTGCAGTCTTTCCTCACCACGTCCTTCTGCTACTGCCACCACATCCCGATGGAAAGTCCCATTCTCTCTTCATTCAATGGTCTGAGCCTTCCATAACAACTCCCTGCAATAATGTCTGAAGGGAAAAAACTGTGTTGAGTTGGTTTATCAAAAGTGAGCAGAAGCTATCAGAACAACGGCATTTGTAAGGCCCCTGTACTTACAGTGTACCTGCAGTGAGCACAACAACCCAAACCCAAATATCCCTGGTAATTATCTACTTGTGAAAAGGCATCTGCAGTCTTAAAGAAGGGCACTTAGAAATGGAACACGTCTAGGAAAGGTTGCGTTGAACAAGAGGCAGCTGACTAAACCAATTTAGCTTCATGTTGTGAACTGAAAGTTAAGAGTCGTGATTACCAAATTGGTAATTGCCATGCCTTACCTTTCCATAGGAAGGGCTGACAGCACCTGGTGTGCCAGGAGCCCCGTGCCTTGACAAAGAGCTGTAACCAATAAATCAGCTACCAGGAAAATAGTAAAGTACCACACGCTACGTCTAGTAAAGCCAGGAGTAGCTCATGCCAGCTGTCCTGAGTTTAATCTGCAGACATTTTACATTTGTGAAGTACAGAAGCTTCACCTAGACAGTAATTTTTTTTTAATATATTTTACAACCAGCTTATGACAAAACAAATAATCTGACTTCAGTGTGGCTCACCCTGCTGATTTTAACAGTAGGAATAAGGACAAACACCGAAATAAGTGCCAACACTAACATTCTTCTGGCCAGGAGCAAACATTACTGTAAAAATGAACCTCAAAGTGTCTACACACGTTTCAGTGGTTACTTAAGTGGATTACACTGTAATAATGTAATGGTAAAGAATTGTCATGAAGTCCTCAAACAGCCTCGGTGATGCCACTGCAGCTTACCAATGACAGCCTATGCCCACCAAGCAGCCAAACTGAATACAAGAACTGAGCCCACATCCCTTCACATCTATGGGAGGGCATTAGGTCTCAACAAAAAGTGTCCGTAACTGTTTTAATTAAGGGTGCTTCGTGAATTGACCAAAGTGCTGCTGGAACAACAGAGCCACCTCATTATTCCAAGTCCAAACCATCTTCCTCTAAAGATCAATTAAGTGCTATGCTATTACTGCACAGCTGTTACATAAAACAAGAACCAAACAAAAACCTGAGCTATCATCCCAGCACGGATGCCTTTCGAAGGCCTTGTCTTAGATTAGACAAACTCCCAGCTTTACACTTGCCACTGCAGAACCCCAAACAAATCTCCAAGCCCAGAACGATGCCAGCACGAGCTCAAACCATCGCTGACTAAAGGTGTTCTTTTAAAAGTAGCCCCATGTGTGTTCTGTGAGGTTACACTCCCTGACCAGCTTTGTGCCCACTCCACAAAGTCCAAGAAGCGGCAAGACAAACTGAATCAGGCATCATCTACTTCAGCCCAGTAAAGACATCTCTACTTCCTTCTTTCTTCCATGAGAGCTGCAGTAAGTTACCAAGGCAGAAATCCCACAGAGCAATCTCTTTTTATGTATGAGCAACAGCCTTCTAGCCATGTATGTTAAGAGAAGTCAATCTTGCTTCTTATGGGACACTTTTCTGATGAGCACAAGCAGAGAGAGACACTCTGGCACTGAGGTACCCTCACTGCCAGCCAAACATGCTCACACTGAAGTGCAGCTGGAACTGCTCAAGGGTCTGAAAGGGCAGGCTATCAGGTAATGATTTCCTCCTGCACATTAGCTGAAGACTAAAAGAAACAAGAAATCCCAGAGAAGAACAAACCAGCTTTGTGAGAGCTTACCAAGTATGCTGGTCTTATACAGCTATGCTTCATCAAACAAGCCCACACTCATGCCTGCCATCTTCTAGCTTGCCCCAGCCAATCCTCAGTTCTCCATTAACAGAACAATTAGAAGCCAGAAATACTCTTCCACTATCAAACTGAGGACAGAGAAACAGGCTGTCTTATTCTGCCCAAACCCACTATGTGAGAATGCTGGTCATATCATTTGTGAATGGCAACACCAGCATGAAGCTGCTCCTAATGCCCAGGCCCTACAGCAGTTATGGCTGCACAGCACACAGTAGGGCTGCACAGCACACAGTAGGGCTGCACAGCACACAGTAGGGCTGCCAGCTGTGCTGCTGCGGCCCAAATACTGGTCCAGTACCTGAGGAGTTTCAAGACAGATCTGGTATCTTTACCCGACACTGACATAGGCAGCACAAGCAAATCCTGACATAGCAGACGGAGCTGATGAAATGGCATTAACAAGACACCAAGCAGCAGGCAGAGCCCCTCACTGTGCTAATGGGGGTCTCCGTTCTCTTCACAGACAGCAGTGAAACCACTCAGTCTGTGACACGAACAGTTGGGCTTCTCAAAGTGATGTCAGCGCGTGGTTCTGAGAAAACAGAAAGCGTTGTGGCCAAGCACCCAGACTGGAAGTTCTCTCATCTCTTCCAGACAGCCTTTTCTGGCTCTGAGCTAGAAAGGACCTAGAACTGAACCTGGCATCAGGAGTATTCTATCTTTACTTCTCCGCTGATGTTTCACTGTCTGCTAATTCTTTTCATTCCATCTATGACAGTCATTAAAATGCCCTGAGCCACTTTCCTGTACTCCAGCTCAGGCAGCTAACGTTCTCTCACAAAGTAGTGCAAGGTCCCTAACATAAAACTTTTTTTCTGGTCCCCAGATAACTCAACAAGTACAAAGCACGTGGGCTTGGCAGCCTTTCTGCTCAGCAGCTCAGATGGGAAGTCCATCGAATCACAGAATCGTTAAGGTTGGAAAAGACCACACAGATCGTTTAGTCCAACTGTCAGCCCATCACCACTGTGCCCACTGAGCCGTGTCCAACCACATCTGACAAAGCACTTGGGCTTCTGAGAAAAACCACTGCTTCACCTGACTTTAGGAAGGCTTAAAAGGCACGTGTCCAAAGCAAGTACTGCCCTTAGGGACTGCAAAAGGAAACCCAGACAGGGAAAACAAATCTGCCTTATAACCACCACAGGGACCCAAACAAACAGTTCAGGGATCCCCCAGCAAGGCAGATATGCAGCTACTTACAAAGGACAATCCAGAACAGAAGCAGAAACTGATACCAAAAAATCCACATTTATTACATTTACATGATATCTATATAAAATCCTTAATATAAAGAATCACTGTGTTCTTTTCAAGCAGGCTTAGTGACATTCAACAATTACAGAAAGTAGATTTGAATCCTTGTGGCTACAAAAGCTGTCTTAGTGAGAGTGAAAAGCAGAAGCAGAAAACAAATTGTGCCTGAAGATCAGCTGTACCCACTAGAGCAAAACAGCAAAAATTAAGGACGTTTTCAAGAGAGCACAAATAATAATAGTGAATGTTTAAATAGTCTCACTGGTTTAAAAATGGTTTCAAACTAGCTCAGATTAAATCTATGGAACAGGTGTTGTACTGTGACCAGAGCATCAAGGTTCCAGATTTGAGAAGGACTGCTGCTAGGGCAGGTAGTTCCTCGCACGCCTTCACATGAGATGAGCACCAAGAGCTCAATGAATACTACATTCATCACTGCAAACTCACTCATTTTTATACCAGCAGCACTCACAGCCTGCAGAGAAAAGAACCAATACTTACTTCAACTGCCCTATTGCCCTAGTCAACACATCCTATTTACCAAGAGCGGTGAGGTGCTGGAACAGGCTGCCCACACAGGTTGTGGATGCCCCGTCCCTAGAGGTGTTCAAGGCCAAGTTGGATGGGGTCCTGGGCAGCCTGGTGTAGTATTAGAGATATGGAGGTTGGTGGCCCTGCCTGCAGCAGGGGGGCTGGAGATTCATGATCCTTGAGCTCCCTTCCAACCCAAGTCTTTCTATGATTCTGTGATTGCGCCAACTGACCCAACAGGACACAAGCAAGTTCCCCATGTCACTCCTAGCAAGATGACATTCAGAAGCAGGTATGAGGAAGAGCAGTCAGGCACTGCAGACAGACGCTGGTAGGCATCCTGCTGCCAAACAGCCAAAAGAAGCCAAATGCTTGGGAAAAATGGGATGTGTCATTCTACAATACTGAGCAAAAGAAAGCCAGGGCAGCAATTCCCAACTGGACAGATTCAATTCCTTCCACAGGAGATTTTCCACTACAAACCCACTATTTGAGGTCAGGGCTTAAGCCAAATTAACTCCAGCTCACACAAAGCTCAGCACTGCAGCACCACGCACACGGTGCCACCTGAATGTCTAACATTCAGCCCCTTGCAACTGTAAACCCCTCTGCAACAGCTGCTCAGCACAGAGAAACAGCGTGTTTGTATCGTGGGCCCAGAGCCACAAACTCCCCCTGCTCACTGACAGGCTGCAGGGCAAAAGGCACAGTTATGACATGCTGTGGGAAAGACCGGGAGACGCTCAGGGAACGAGCCATAGCTGCCCTGCTTTGCACCCAGCAGCTCTCAGCCAGAACCTCCCTGCTGAGCAGCTCCGTGCTGCCCGGCCAAAGGACTGTGCTGCGTGTGTGTGCAGGAGGAAGCTCAATAGGAGCCTCTGCAGAGCAGCACAAGAGCACAGGCTGACATAGGCTGCAGCTTGTCTCTGTCACTCACGGTCTTGCTGAACCACTCGTGCTCGCAGGAGCCTTCAGGGCTGGGCAGGATCTGAGCGTGTCTTCTTCAGGCTCCACCTGACTAAGGGGTGGTTTGACACAGGCACAAACCTGGCCTGGCTGCACTGATGTCCACAGACCGCTGAGCAGAACAGATACCTGGAATCATCTTTCTCCTGCCCCCATTGAGCCTCTGGGCTGAATTCAGTTCGAGGTTGCTATCTTGTTACTAAGTTAATATTGTGGTGTAACCACTGCTTAAATGTGAAAGCAGGACAAACACTGATCCATTCAGGAATCCTGATTGGATTAGAAGCACTCCACACTTCATTATAATCTCCCTGATGGAGGAAAAAGTGAAGCTACACCTGGAGGAGAGAGATTAAAACACTCTTACAGCAGTTTAATTAACTGTTATTATTGGATTCACATTCATTTCTGATCCAGTGCTTCTCAAACAAATAGCTCGGGTTCTTTCTAAGAGCACTGTTTCATTTTGCTGGTGAATGGCTTCTGGTCTATGACATGAAAACAAGGGCTTTCTTCAAAGCCAGGTGTTCATAATGAAGTAAGCTTAGGCAAGCACTCCATCTGCTCCTCTCCTTTTTTTTTGCCCGCTGAGCGGTTGAACTGTCGGCTGGTTTCACACAAACCTGGAAGACAGGGGTCTGAAAGCAATTCAAAGGGCCTTAGCGGGCCCGTGCCTTGGTCACTAAACCAAATCAAGTCCCCACGTGCCAGCAATATTAAAAGTAAGACTAAAAGCTACAAGTGAGTTGGTCAAACTTACAACTGCTGCACTTAAACTAAATTTTTCTTACATTTTTCACTCCTCTGCAGTGTAAAATGAGCATGGACTACCATCGTACAAGCTGAGCTGAGGGGTTTAAAGCAAGCCCACTTATAT
Organism: Tympanuchus pallidicinctus; assembly: GCF_026119805.1. Taxonomy (NCBI): domain Eukaryota; kingdom Metazoa; phylum Chordata; class Aves; order Galliformes; family Phasianidae; genus Tympanuchus; species Tympanuchus pallidicinctus. Next base: position 13,665,269 of record NW_026294747.1, read on the forward strand.
CTACAAGACTCTTCATTTTAATCTCAGAAGGGAATACAACAAGTCACAGCCCTCCACTCCCACACCACACAAACCACAAAATCAATCCACATGAGCCCTGCGATTGCAACACTGCCGAGAAGCTTTTCCCTGAGCAGCACCATTTTGTTCCCTTCTTAAAGCTGACAGCTAAGTCAGGAAGACCCGAGTGCTTTCCCTGGGACTGTGTGATAATCCTGCAGCTGTGTCAGCTCCGGTGCTCAGAACCTGTCTGAGCACACAAGAGAGCAAAGGGGAAGGACAAAGGCAGAAGTGAAACCTGGAGCCAAAATTATTGTTCATTCAGAGTCAGATCTAAAGCTTAAGCCAGTGAGGCCAATGACCCTATGCAGACTGCCATCAGCTGAAGCAACGAGATGCTTCAGAGTCCGTTTCTCTTAGAAAGTTCTCTTTCAGTGACTCACTGCCATTACCTTTGCCACACTGATTTGACCAACTCAATCTATTCAGTCTTTTCTAATTGTCCCGGTTTAAGTTGGGATAGGGTCAGCTTTCTTCACAGTACCTGGTATGATGCTATGTTTTGGCTTAAGGAGAAAAAGTGCTGATAACACAGCGAAGCTTTAGATACTGCAAGGCAGTGCTGAGCCAAGGACATCCCAGCTCCTTGCACTGCCCTGCCTGTGAGGGGGCTGCAGCTGCATGAGAAGCCAGGAGGGGAAAGCACAGAGACGGCTGACCTAAACTGTCCAAAGGGACATCCCACGCCATATGATAGCATGAAATTCACAGAATCACCCAGGTTGGAAGGGACCTCAAGGATCATGTAGTTCCAACCCCCCTGCCTAGCAGGGCCACCAAACATCCACATTCAGATCAGGTTGCCCAGGACCCCGTCCAACCTGGCCTTGAACACGTCCAAGGACGGGGCATCCACAACCTCCCTGGGCAGCCCATTCCAGGGCCTAACCACTCTCCTTGTAAAGAACTTCCCCCTAACATCCAACCTAAATCTTCCCTCCCTCAACTTCAAACCATTTCCCCTTGTCCTGCAGTTATCAACCCTTCCAAAGAGTTGATTCCCCTCCTGTTTGTAGGCTCCCTTTAGGTACTGAAAGGCTGCAGTGACGTCACCCCGCAGCCTTCTTTTCTCCAGGCTGAACAAGCCCAGCTCCCTCAGCCTGTCTTCACAGGGGAGGTGCTCCAGTCCCCGATGTCTTCGTGGCCCTCCTCTGGACCCTTTCCAAGATCTCTATGTCTTTCTTGTACTGAGGGCTCCACACCTGGACACAGTACTCCAGATAGGGCCCCACAAGAGCCGAGTAGAGAGGGACAATCACCTCCCTGTCCCTGCTGACCACCCCTCTCCTGATGGAGCCCAGGATCCCATTTGCCTTTCGAGCTGCCAGAGCGCACTGCTGGCTCATGTTCAGTCTCTCGTCCATCAGGACCCCGAGGTCCTTCTCTGCCGAGCTGCTCTCAAGGACCACTCCTCCCAGCCTGTACAGGTGCCTGGGGTTCTTCCGGCCCAAATGCAAAACCTTGCACTTTGCCGTGTTGAACCTCATTAGGTTCACCTGAGCCCAGCCGAGCCCACCCGACAGCCCAGCCTGTCGAGGTCCCTCTGAATGGCATCCCTTCCTTCCACCGTATCAACCGCACCACTCAGCTTGGTGTCATCAGCAAACTTGCTGAGGGTGCACTCAATTCCCTCATCGATGTCATTAATAAAGATGTTAAAGAGCACCGGTCCCAAGACAGACCCTTGGGGGACACCACTTGTTACTGGCCTCCACCCGGACATAGAGCCATTGACCACCACCCTCTGTCTGCGGCCTTTCAACCAATTGCTTATCCATCGGGTCGTCCACCCATCAAATCCACTTCTCTCCAATTTGGAGATGAGGATGTGGTGGGGGACCATGTCAAAGGCCTTGCTCAGGTCCAGGTAAATGACATCGGTCGCCTTCCCTTCGTCCACCAATGCCGTCACTCCATCATAGAAGGCCACAAGATTAGTCAGGCATGACCTTCCTTTGGTGAAGCCGTGCTGGCTGTCTCGGATCACATGCTCATTCTTTATGTGATCGAGCATGTTGTCCAGGAGGATCTGTTCCATCATCTTCCCAGGCACGGAGGTGAGACTCACCGGCCTGTAGTTCCCCGGGTCCTCCCTGCTCCCCTTCTTGTATATGGGAGTGACGTGACCCTTCCTCCAGTCATCCGGGACCTCACCTGACAGCCACGACTTCTCAAATATGATGGAGAGCGGCTCGGCAACCACCTCAGCCAGCTCCTTCAGGACCCTGGGATGCACGCCATCTGGCCCCATAGACTTGTATTCATTCAGTCTAAGGAGGCACTCTTGGACTTGCTCTGCCCTTACAGTGGGGAGGGATTTACCTCCTTGGTCCCCACATAGAGGTTTGGGGATGCAGGGCTCAGGGACGTGAAAAAGACTAGAATCCTGGCCAGTAGTGAAGACCGAGGTGAATTCCACAAATGCTGGGGAAAGCTGACTGGAGGGCTGCCCCTGCTCTGGGACTGGCTGGGCATCAGTCACGAGGGTGGGCAACTTGTGAGTTCCACCTCTTTTTTTTCCTATTCTCTTCCCCATCTCACCGGGAGGGGGAGAGGGAGCAAATGTCTGAGTATTGCTTTCCTGCCCGCTGGGTTACACTGCAACACTAAGTGCATAAATCACAGATATTACTGGCCCTTTTCTAAGCATCAAGTGGTACAAGAAACAATTCCTCCTTCCTGCAACCTTGTTCTGTGCCTGGGTTGTCAGAATGACACCATTTGGGCAGTAGCTGTCATGCCAGCCTATACAATAGCTATGAGAAGGCCTGCACTGTTCCTTCCTCTGAGTGCTCACACGGCCAGCAGAGCACACACAGCCTGCAGGCTCCCCACCATGGAATGCCTTAACGCTGGCCACCGTGCTGCCTACACAAAGCTCCACGCTCCCCAGGAAACACGTGGCAGCAGCACACAGCAGGGCAGGCACCAGTGGAAAGGAAGCACATCAGCACGCCACCTCAGTCCACGCTCAGGAACCTCCTCTCAGGGCAGCTCTGAGGCGGCAGCAAGGCAGGCAGCACTGTCCCACACAGCGTATTTCAGCGCCTGCAAATCTCAAGGTGAGAGCAGCAGATCCAACAGAGTGCGTCAGCAGCACGTCAGCCTGGAGCTGGGCCAGCTGTGGTTGTGCAACCACATCCCACAGTCAGCTTTTGGCAGCTATGGGGAATGCTGCAGGCTGCAGGACTTACCGGGCTCCACACCATCAAAAGCTCAGCTTCCCCAGTCACTACACTCAGCAGCAGAGAAAAGAGGTGTTTTACAATATTGATGATTTGGACAACAGAAGCACCCAGGGGACCCAGCCATACACCTATTCTCAGTGTAAGTGGCAATTCTTTGCTGAGGCCGTGTAGGCCACACAGAGCAGCTGACAAGCCTGATAAAAAGCCAGTATAAGATGGCCAAAAGTACCAAGATTAACAGCTTCAGAAGAACAAAACAGATCTCAGCTCTCATAGAAGCCTCCTCATTCAGCTGCACCCCAGGACTGTGAAGTTTCACATAAGGTAGAACACAGCCACCGCAGACATCACCCTTACAAATAAATGTGCAAACACACCAGCACTCTGCTAGCAGCAGCACATCAGGCACATCCCTTCTGAGAGGCAGCTCCATCCCTGCAGCACAACCCCAGAGCTCCTGGCACCCCCAACCTGCACACTGCAATGGCGAAGCCTTGAGGGCAGCTCCAAGCTTTTCTCCTGCTGCCAGACCTGGCTGAGGTGCACAGAGCAGCATTTGCCCAGTCAACAGCTGCTGACTCATTCACTGTAAATAAATGCTAAGTAGGAAAGACAGACAACCCAGGAAGGCAGATACAGGGCCCTGCGGTGCCACCTCCACAGGTCACCCTGCTGACCCAGGAGACAGGACCTTGGGTGGAATACACAGCTATAGATATATAGTTGATAAATAAACACAAGAAAATATACACACGGAATCTCACGCAGCTGCAAACAGGTTCTATTTTGGCCATGTCCCACTGTTATCTCAGTGTGGCTGTGGCAACCATTTGGTCTCAAACTGAGCATCAGCTCCTCCCCCATCAGAACTGAGCTCAGTCCCTCACAGCTCCAAACCCCAGCAAGCCAAACAGAAGCTAAGGACAGCCACAAGGAAGCAGCAGCACAGAGCTGTGCCTCTCTGAACGCATTCTTCATCAAGCCTCTGCATCAAGGGGCATGCTGGGGCACTCCCTCAGTTGTTCCACCCAGAACTAGGACTGCCGGTGCTGAGAAATCCACCAGTACAAAGCCAGCTGCACAGTAAGGGATGAGCTATTCAGCCTCCCCTCCACAGGCTTACCAGTTTACATTTCAATGCAAGGCAAGGGGCAGGGAAGGGAAGAGAGCGGTGCTACCTTGCCCTCAGATACCTGTTCTCACTTACCCATAGCCCAATGAAGCCCTCATTCACCCCGTGTGAAGTAGTGACAAAACTGTCATCACTGCTGTGCTCCAAACCCAATGGGTAAAGTTAACTGCTATTTGAATCTGTACTTTGGTTTCCTGCAGGAGAACCGTATCAATAAGACAAGGAGAGCACCAAGACATCTTGGAAACAACAGGATGGCTACTGACTGACACCAGATAACAAATAAATTAACAAGTAAATAGCAAATGTAAACCTTCTGATAAGATTGTGAACCTGGAGTACTCAGCCAGTGGGAAAACAGGGGATGGGGGGAGGCAAGGGGGAGAAAACAGGGTATAAAGGCTGTCATGTTGTGTCCATAGGAGAGCTTCTGCTTGCAGGACGCCCGCCATTGCAATTGCAAATAAAATCTGCTTTATCAGAGATACCGTCCTGAGAAACATTATTTGGATATTTCCAACACCTGGACCTGCTGTGAGCAGCATGGGGGAAACACTGCCTGAAGAGGAGGCGACGCTCAGCAGGAGGGCAGGAGCCACAGCAGAGAGCAGGTGGGGGGGAATGAGGAGCAGAGAACCAGAATCTCGCTCGTCTCTCTGCAGGCACATCAGGGACAGGTTGCCCTGTGAAGTTACAAGCAGGGCTGGGACCAGCCAGCAGAAATCCCATCCGACCTCAATTGAGCTTCTGCCATCCACAGGCAGAGTCTTCCCAGGCAGTGCCCCGAACTGCAGCAGCTGCAGAAACAGCCTGACCGCACGCATGCTCTTCCTACTGCTAGGGCTGCTGCTCAGAGACTGCGTCTTCCCTGACCTTGAAGCTGCGTTATCTGCCTTGGCTGCGAGGAGGCGATAATAGCCCCTGACAATAGCAAGAGTCAGCTCTGAGCCGGTGGAACCGGAAATCCCATTTCCCAGTCCCTTCAAAGCCTGCCAGCCCGCCTGGCACAGTTTCTCTCAGCAGCACTCAGCAAGATTACAGCACTAAAAATAACCCACACAATAAGTTGTGCATTAAGGAGAAGAAAGGACTCGCCCTCAGCGCGGGTTTCCCTTCCACTTGTGGCCTGCACTGTCCCCAGCCAGTTGAACTGCTCAGGTTTTGTTCTCCAAATTAAGCAGGAGCCGCAGCTGCTGAAGTGGTTTTAAATAAAATAAGGAGATTACGGGGTACAACAAAGAGCTAAGACACTTGCCAGTTTTTAAACAAGTGTCTCCCTCCCCTCTCTGCTTTCTATAATAAGAAACTGTGAACTAAATCTGCTTCCTTACCAAAACAGCCCGCTCTTCTTCCAGGAGCTCACATACAAACGTCAGTGTATAACAGAACTGAAACGAAGCGAAGGTTCAGTACCAGCCCTGCAGATACTCTGTGCCTGTGGGCATTCAGCTGCAGCATGGAAGGAAATCGCTGAGCCTGCTGGGTTAAAGGCACTGCCTGACCCAGCAGGAGGAAAGGCACACACCCTAACAGCAGGTGCTGGAATTAGCACTACCTGGAGGCATTACACAAGTTTTGCTGTTTTAATGAATACGGCTCCTTACCCCTGACTAGCCCAAGCCACAAAGCTCACCCACTTGTATCAGATCACTTTCATTAAAGCCAATCTGACCGGTGAGGAAATTCTTACACATCGCTTATAAATCTTAGACAATTTGCATTAATGCTGTCAAAGACAACCGGCTTCTTTCTCAGCCCCCAAACTGACTGCATGTTGACATGTGGCAATGAGAATCATCTCCACACCTCAGCAGCCTCAGCTGCTCATTTAATGCACAATTCACTGCTTATACACACAGCAAGTCATGTACTGGTTCAATTAATGACAGCTCACCTTCAGCACAAACACATTTTCACATATGCATTATCTAAACAAAATGCACGTGTGAGCGTGTGCAGACAAACAGAAAATGCTGACTGGCGTCTTACACATTTTCTCTGTCTTCAATTTGTACTCTGGAAGCGGAACGTTGTGCTCACAGGGAATGTCAGAGATGGAGGTTAAGCACAGCCAGCGTTTGAGGTACAGAGCCTGGGGGAGGGGAGCTCCAAGGAGAACAAGAGGCCTGAGAGGATCGGCACCACAGCAAAGCTCAGCTGCTGCAGCTCAAGCACAGGTGTTGAGCTCAGGGCATCTCAGCAGACATCACCTGGTGCTGGGATTGGATGAGCTCCCAGCCGGCACCTGGCAGCACACAGAACGGGCAAAATCCTCTGCTGTGGCTGCTGCCTGCCTTCCGATTCAAGCCACGCAATGGAAAAGGGGCTGTGGAGGGAAAGTTTAACGTAAACTGTCCTCATCCAAAAGAACAATCTCTCCTACGCACTGACCGATAAGAAAGCATCAAACAGCTGGAGACTGTAACAGAACAGAATCGTGGAATCATTGTGGCTGGAAAAGACCACCGAGATCATCCAGTTCAACCACCAACCCACTGCCAATGATCCCCTCCGCATCTGTACACAACTGTGTTCTTTCTACCGTTTTTCAGAGCAAAAAAAGGCAGAATAAACACGGGTTGGCTGTAAGCGTGAGGTCCTGCCCTTAGCAGAAACCTCTTCTTAGAGCACGTGGAGACCGCAGCAAGGAGCAGTGCAAAGGACCATGGTTACACACCGGCACCATCGCAGCTCACGGCCATTCCCAGCAGCTCCTTCCACACGCCGCCATGCCAGCTCCCAGCCTTACAGCGCCCGCAGCGTTTGCTGTCTCCTTCATTTTCAGGACACCATCTTCCCCCTCGCCTCGCTTAGCAAATCAATAAATCCCTCCTGGAACCCGAGGGCTCGTCTTCCCCGTGCTGCGGCAGCAACGTGGAACCTTCCAAAAGCGCCGAGCCTCCTCAGCCCCCCCCAGCTCAGCCCCATCGCCTACCTGCTCCGCCACCCCTCGATCCTCCTAGCGCCCAACAGCCGCACCGCGTGCCGCCCTCTTCCCGCCAAGCGCGCGGGGAGCGGCGCCTCGAGAACTCCAGGCGGTTGGGAGCAGCGCCCCCTACAGGCAGCGCGAGGCGGTTGGGAGCAGCGCCCCCTACAGGCAGCGCGAGGCGGCGCCGCGCTACTTACCGGGCCGGGCGGCTCGCCTGACGGACACAAAGAGGACACGCCACAGCTCGTCTCTTTACTGAATGAATTTATTGGTTTTTGAACTAAAGTTGCTCACAGTTATTTAACAAGGGATACATCAGATTTTTGTTGTCCATTTTAAACCATTAAATAACGTCAGTTTGTGTCTGTATATGTGTGTGTGCGCGCGTGTGTGTCTTCAAAGTACAAAATAGGAAGGATAACAAGAGGTATTGCTTTCGTTTATTCTTATATCTTGTGTAAGTAATCCCCTTCCTGCTTGTACCACGTGGGTTTTGCTGATATAGGTATTTTTTAAATTATTATTATTATTTTGTATTGAAATCCCAGCCTTTCGTAGAGGTACAATGTAACAGAAGCATCAAAATCTATACACAAGGGAAGAGAAAAGAGGGAAAAGAAGGACGGGGGTGATGGGAGGGGAGCTCGGAGGAGAAGTAGAGAGAGGGCGGAGGCAGGAAAGACAACGAAAGCAAAAGAGACTAATTTACAGCAATGTCATGCAATTAAAACTGCCCCCCTCTCCTGCACCCTTGCCTCCCCCCCTCCCCAGCCATCACCCCCTGGTGTCTGACATGCACACAGCAATACGAGAGAAAAGGTTGGGAGTAGGGAAAATAAATAAATAAATAGAACGGAAACGTAAAATAAATCTCTCCCGTTTTGGGGGAATGGGGAAGCGGGGCCAAAGTCAAAGGTCTTTGCCCCAGTTGTGTCTTTAAAAATTCGCTTTAATCTTCAAACCTATGTACAAGTAAAACTGGTCCGAGAAGGGGAAAAATGATTAAAAAAACCAACGACGACAACAACAACCAAAAAGAACTCATACAACATTATCATTAAAAAAAATAAGAATAATCTTGCGATACAACATACACCCATAGGAACCCAACGAGCAGCAATCGAAGGTCATAAAAGAGCTGAACACTAATGCTAAGCCTACATTCTTAAAATCTCAGTCAAGAAGAACTTCTCACTGTGTTTTGTCTTCCAGGCGTAAAACCACGTTTGTTTCTTTGTCTGTTTGTTTAACCTTTGAACTTGGGCCAGAATAAGTTACACTTGGTCACGTAACTCCTGAGGAGGAGGAAAAAAGGCGGCGATTCTTCTTTCTCAAAGTCACAAGATGAACACTTACGGGGTTGCTGTGTCTTTTTTCCCCCTCCTCCGCAAAATAAATAAGAATCAATGTTGCCTCTACACAGTCATTAAACAGAAGATATATCTAACAGCTTATTTTTTAAATATATATATATGTATATATAAATAACCAAGACCTAAGAACTGAAACGCAAAAAAAAAAAGAAGGTCCCCATCCACCCAACCCCACCCTCCTCCCCTTCAAAACCAAAACAAAACAAAACAAAACAAAACAAAACAAACCAACAAACCAAAACAAAAAGAAAAACTAAAACTTTATAAAAATATCTTGCAGTAATTTTTAAAGTTTACAGTAGCTTCGTGATTAAGTCTCCCATTGCCCTGACTCCACCTTGCCTTGCTCAGATGAACTAAGTGCCAGTGATTTGCACACACACACACACAGGAAATAAAACCCAAGATAAGTCTCTTTTCTTCCTCTTCGTCTTCTTTTTTTCTTTTTTTTTTTTCTTTTTTTTTTTCTCTTTTTTCTTAAGAAAAAAATTCACCCAAGCCAACGAATGAAATCGGTAACTTAAAGAAATAATAATACTGATATCAATGCAGCACTAGCAACACAACAATTGCCTCTAAATGCAGGGTGTGGTGGAGGCTCCAGCTGGTGGAAGAAGGTCCCAGCACGGTGGCACAGTGGCAGGGAGCTGACAGATGGGGAGGAAGGTGTCGAAGGAGGAACAGCAGTAGCAGCAGCAGCAACCGTGCCTGGCGGCGGGAGAGACAGTCCTTGGCAGAGTCTTGTCCCTCTTCTTTGCTACCAGAAGTTGCCTTTTCCCTAAGTTTTCATGTTTTGTTTGTATGTGTTTATTCGTTTAACCCCCCTCTCCCTCCTAAGTTTACTCCTTTCCCCTTCCAGCAGGTCAAAAAGCAAAATGAGACGGCATTAAAAACAAAACGAATCAAAACAAAACACAATTATTTTCTGTGTATATATATGTATGTATGTATGTATGTATATTTTTATCAAAATATACGCACATAAATATACATGTATATATACATTAAAAAAAGGCCAAAAGAAACAGAAAAGGTGGCGGGGACAAAAAGAAGGTTAAGAAAATCCTGTGATGAAGCTCCCCAATACTGTCTTGGTTCAAGGCTTAGTTTTGAGTTGCTCCCAGCTGGTTTCTGATGAGAACGCGCTCTGGATCCACGCAACACTGCGCTCCCACTACCCCGTCTCCTTCCCTGCACCCTCCCGCTCCAGGCAGAGTTCACCTGCGCAGACAGAAGCTGCCAAGGGCAAAGGTTTCACTCCAACAATTTGCAACCTCCTTTCAGCCCAGATTTTGCAATCCAATAACTGAGCAGATCTCTCTTGTGGAGCACCAAAAATGAAAAAGAGAGAGGAAAAAAAAAAAAAAAAAAAAAGCAATAATAATAATAATAAAAAAAAGCGTGCATTGGGGAGATGTTTGGGGAGAAGTGGGGGAGAAACCCACTTCCTGAAGGGAGAGGGGAGGCTGGGAACCTCAAACAGGACTGGTCCTTGGACAGTCTACATCGGTTGCCTTCCGTCAACAAGTGTCCGCAGAGCACAGAAGGTGAAGCCGTGGCTGACATGTTAACTTTTCGGGATAATTCCTGGTAGCAGAGCGGAAACAAGTGGTGTCGTCAGAAACACAGAGAGAGCATGAACAGAACAAGAAACAAACCGAAAGAAAACAAAAAGTAATCATAACAATAAAAAAAAACCCAAAAAATCAGGAAGGAGAAAAAAAAAAAAAAAAAAAAAAGAAAAAACATTCAAAAAAAGGGAGGAAAAAAAAAAAAAAGAAGCAATCAAAAAAAAAAAAAACCACAACCCAAGATCTGTCGAACTGGGTTTGTCATCTGTGCTACCTTTTCTTTTCTTTCTTTTCTTTTCATTCTTTCGTTCGTTTGTTTTTGTGTTTGTTTCTGAGATATATATTATATATCATATATAAATATATATATGTATATATATACAGTCATTCCTTCATACAAAATTTGTCTATAGACAGTTTTGTACTGTTGTGGCAAGGTATATACATCCTTCTAGTTTAGAGGCTAGCTCGCTAAGGAATATTCTTTCATTCTTTCTTGCTTTATTTTTTTTGTTTTTTGTTTCTGATTTTGTTTCTAAGTTATTTAATTTTTTATGTGTTTATTTAAGGTTGGTCTTGTAGGCCGACTGATGAGACCATCTTTGCCTTGTCTTTGCCAGCAGGGTACTTATTGTCTCCTCTAGACCCATAGTCATTAGAACCGGAATCGCTCCGCTTGCTGTTTGCGCTATGCTTGGTTGGCGTGCCGGGGGGATGGCTCACCTGCCCGTTCTTCTCGTCTGAAAAAAGTTGTTTAATTACGTCAAAGAAGTTACTCAATGGGCTGCCTGGGTACACAAAACAGAGGAGACAAAAAAAGAAAGAAAGAAAGAAAGAAAGAAAAAAAAAAAGAGAGGGAAAGAGAGAGAAAAAGAGGAGAGAAAGAGAGAGAACAAACAAACAAATGAACAATGGGGTTTTTAACGAGAAGAACATGATGAGGAGATCCAGAGCCACGTGCGTGGGGGTGTGTGGGGGATGAAGACAATGAGCAGGAAGAGGAAGAGTGTTTAGGATGGGACACCTACAGAAATAAAGAGGCTGGGAGCATCAAGCACCTACGGGTACATCCTAGTTTTGTCTTGAGCGGGTGGGCACAGCTGTCTCACCTAAAAAGAGGATGCAGCACCACATCGCTGAAATACGCAGTTCTGTCTATTACTTGCAGTCATTTGGCCATTCTGCACTGAAACATCAGTGAACGTAATGTGGGATACAGGCAAATCCCATCTCATTGTTGCTGTTACAAATGTCGTTGTTTTTTTGTTGTGTTTTTTTTTGTTTTGTTTTGTTTTGTTTTGTTTTGTTTTTAAATGTGGTTGCCAATTGATGCTTTGCTTTGCAGCCCTGCTAAGTTACATGGCTGCACTGGGGATTGTGCTCTTCTGCCTGCATTTTGCTTCTGAGTATCTCCTTGCTCACTTTTTAGACACTAGAACTCAAATGCTTAAGTGCTCCAAGGGAGAAAGTATTTGAAAAACAAGCGATGGCTGACACCACTACCTCCATCTGTATGTGTGATCTGTGGCTTGTGCTTGCAAGCTTCTAAGCATCTTCAGATCCTTCTTACAACAAGCACCTGGAAATATAGATACTGAATGCTTTGTAGAAGCAGGTTGCTGTGCATGTATTTCTGGCACCTGCCGGGGTCAAGATCTACTTTCTCATTGTCCTGAATTTATTGTTTGGTTACAATACAGCCTCTGGAACACAGACATTGATTTCAGAGGAGCTAGGAGCCACAGAAGGATGTAGGACTGCATGCTGGTGGAACAGGTATTCTCATTAAGCCAGCCAGAGGAGCAGGCTGTAGACATAACATGGTTCGGCACTGTACATATTTTAGAATGTAATCTTTCATGCCATTTGAAAAAGTCTTTTTGCTCACCATTTCACCTTCTGATTAAATCCAAGATTCACTTTACCAAAGCCATTTTCCAATGGGGAGCACGATGCATCACAGACGCACCTCCAGGGGCCAAAAGGAACAGACAGAGCCTGGACTGAATGTAATGAGTCTTCTTCTAAAACCCTCTAAATGTGGGCATATGAGAATTCTCAATTAACAAAGCACAAATATTATGTAAAGAGCCTCCATGTGCTTGACTAACAGCTATGTGCCGGGTTTAATTATGCAGCTCCAAGATGGTTATATGCAATTCTTTAACTGGTCCCTCAAAGGCCAGACAATCCTCTCTTCATTCCTGATTGCCTTAAGTTTAATGCGATGAAAGACCCAGCTGTGTTTCAGCACGAGCAATATCAATCCAGGAATGGTCCACAGAGGTTTCATGGCACAGCAGCTTGGGCTGGACCTGCTAAGGGGGATGGGATGTCCTTACAATGACCCTCTGGCCTATCTGCTAAAGAAGAGACCTGTACAGCAGATTCCTTCTTGACACTCTAATTCCCTTTGCAATAATGCGTATACCTCTGTGCCTCTACGTTACTGTGGAAGGTCATACTTGAAGAAAAACTCATGATGTTTTTCTCAGTATTGGGACTGTTGGCTCCACTGTTATAACAAATTCAAATCAGCTAATTTACGCCCCATCTAAGCGATTTCATCCTCCAGCTCCCAGAAGGCTCCTTGTTTCTGCTGTGCAGTGATGTGGTAGTTGTGAAGAGTGGGACCTTTCATCCCCGAGAGGGCAACATTCAGTCCAGAGCAAAGAGGCTTCTTCATAGCAGAGATCCCCACTCACCCACAGTTAGTGGAAGCTGGTGGCTTAATAATATTCTATTTCTTTTCACTTTTATTATACGCATAAGCAGATTGGTTACCACAGTGGGCAAGTACTGTCTCTGTGTGGTAACTCATATGAAGGACTTGTAGCATGCTTTCTTATTCCCTAAAGGAAGATCCTAGACAGACATCAACTGTTGATATGCAAAGAAAAAGAAAAAAGATAGCATCTGTGCCCTCCAAAACTGAATGTATTACTCTTCTTCCCCTGGCCCATGCTAGCCATGTAGTTGCTGCTTTCCTCTGTGTGGTAACAGGCATTGAGAAAAATCACATGGCTGACATACAGAGAGATGGATCTCAGTCTTACTCATCTAATTCATTCCTTGCCTTCCTGTACTTGCTGTTTTGTGTTTAACCTACTGCTGGCCCTGTTTCCATCTATGTGTCGAATTATACCAGCGCCCCAAGCAAATGGTTGTTAGTTTCTGGAAGGGCACCACTCAGCTAACAGATTCAGAGATGCAGGATGCAAACAAGCAGCCAGGAGAAACACGTAACTCAAATTCTGGCTAATAAAAAAAAACCTACCAAACTCTCAGCTATTTCTGGGTCAGAACTCCCCGAGCTCCACCTGCCTCCTTCCACATGTGTGCAAATGCTTTGGAATAGGGATAGCTCTTCCACATCTATACCTTCTAATTCACCCTAAGCTGCTCTGTATGCATGTTGAGCTCATGCTCATTTAATATCTGCTCAGACTCATTTCTACTTCAAGTGAATATTCTCTTTCAATGAAAAAATAAAGCAAACACTCAACCTTGATTGCAGGAATGTGGACAAATCTGGTCATTATGTGGCTTTGGACCCCTCATCCTCATAAGCAAATGGAGTCAGCAGAGAGAATGGAAAAAGAGCACTAAAAAAAATGCTGGATAGGGAAAGACTGCTAGGTTGGGAGAAAAAGGGAGGGAAGTATCTCTAGTTATTCAGCTGAGCAGTTTATTGAACAAGCTTAGAGGGAAAGAGGAGGGCAGAGAAAGAAGCGCTCTGCAGGAACTGGGAAAATTTTAGTTTTCACATAGACAGGAACAGCGGACAAAAGTACAACTTGCAAAAAGGGAGCAATAAAACATTTTGAAAATTGTACGTAAATATCTGGTTTGACAAGTTCTGATACAGGATTTTTAATCATCTTATTAAAATATGCAGCCCCTGTTTCATCCACCCTTTCTCCTTCCCATGCCCTACTGGCTTTCAGGTACCCGGAGATTTACTGCAGCAAAGAGTATTTAACAGTCTGCTTTTTCTTTGCCTGTATCACTACTGGATTTCTTACAATCAGCATTTTTCAGGTAAAATTTTAATGGGAGGTAGGAAATCCTTAGGGATATTGAATGAGAGCTACTGAAAAATAAAATAGGCCATTTCACTAACCCCTTCCTTTCTTTGCCTTTCACAGTGTCTGGACTTGTAATTAAAAACTTGGTATTAATCCTTTCATATCTTGCAGTTAGGAAAGGACTGATCCTAAGCCAAGCACTACAGACAATCACATTGATGTTATCTACACGACAGCTTGTTAGCCCACGCTCAGGCTTGTCTAGATACTGGTCTTTGAACAGACAAAGAGTCCTCACATTTCTCTCTGGGGATATGTAAACATAGGTCAGCTATGCTGGAAGCATGAAAATGGTGACTGTTGTTGCTCCTTTCAGTTTTCAGTTGCCTTTGGGCTGATGCGGCCAGTAAAACAAGACTTGAAAATGCAGGTGATGATTTTTAGAATAGTTTTTCCAGCAATCTTCCACTCCTTGCATCCAGTACAAAATATGCAATAGGCTCTTAGACCTGCAAGTCCTTCTGGGAGCCTCAAAGAGACTTTCTCTCTTATTTAAAAATGTGAGATGACATCCCATTTCCTCCGGACAGGGATGAAGGTTTGGCTTACTGATTTTTCAAACTTCCCTGATATTTCATGCATCTGTAACTAAGGTCTTCTTTCCCCTTGAGAGCAAACGTTCACCAACATAAAGAGGGCATGAAGGGCAGCAACAGTGAGAAACTGTGAGAAGGTTCAAAAGCAGGAAGGGAGGTTCAGAGCATTAGGTTTACTTCTGTTAGGAGGAGATGGATATGCGCATTTCTGAGTTAGTCCGAGGAGCCAGATGCTGCAAGATGGGGAGGGAAATGGGTTTGAAAACAAACACTGAAGCTTATGAAAGGGTCATGTATTGAAGGGACACTAAAGAAATAGGTTATGGAGAAGGCACTAATTTGTGGCACCTGTGTGCAGCATCACCATGGCCAAATTCCTCAAAGTGAATGCATTTTAACACAGACAGTAAACAGAAGAAGCAGGGCTGGGAAGGGGCACTGAGAGGTAAAAGGAAGCTGGGCAGATATCTTGTATCAACCCTCAGAGTACTCTATCTCATTTGCTTTTCTGCTGAAGTGTCACAGGGGCTAGGAGCAAAGTTGAACTGGCACATCCAGGTTAAGAGAGGAAAGAGAAAAGGAGGTGATGCACTCCAGGTACCAGGAGTGGCACCAGAAGAGGATTCACCTGCTCTGACCTTGCCACGACCCTCAGCGTCCTTCCCAGGAGATTAACAAGTGTGGAACAAGCAGCTTCTGGACAGGCTTGGAGGCTTCTATCTCTGGAGACTGCTCTTTTGTAACATTCTAAGATAGCCACATAAGGATTTGGTCTTGTTTAGATTCAAGCAAATGGCAGCACTCCCACGGATTTAATGAAAGCAAACTTTCTTGTCCTGTGAAAACATCTCTCTTATATCTATAATGACATTTAATGCACTAATCTTTTTGGTGCTGACCACCAAGTTGAATAAAGCAAATACATCATCTATGGGATTATTCTCTGCCTTTTCTTTCTCTGTGGCCTGATAAATTATTTAATTTCTGCACTTTTAACTTAGGCTTTGGAAGAATGTGAATGGGAAAACATTGGTCTGCCTTCTGCCTGCCTCTGCTACTTACAGCACAAATTCCTTTCCCTTTATGCGTTGGAGGATTCGTTGTTGTTTGTTTTTGTTTTCTTTTCCTTTTTTTCATCCCTAGTTTGCTCTTCATCTCAACATCAGCCATGTTTTCAGTGAATCACAGCACAATCCAACTCTTTCCACATAATCCATCAAAACACTTTTTGATAACTGATGATCTATTCCCTTTCAAACCCATTCTGCTACTCTGACATAGTTCTATCCCTCTTTGTTAAGACTAAACATGTTTGTTTTCTGTTGGCAGAGTCCCTTTGCCTTCAGTAGCAGAAGATGTAACATACAGAACCCACTCCTAGACTATATGCACTGCAAGGGATGACAGAGAGATAAAAGTGGCCTGCTTCTCTGTTCCTACAAGATTATGTAGGGCTTTTTTTCTTCTCCAGACCAAGGAGCCCCTGGCCTAGGCATCTACAAATGCAAATCAGAGAGAGGCCCTAAGGAGCTCACTTATTGCCAAAGGAGACTATACAGAGTTTTTGCTCAACTCACTTAACATTAAGTTGGATATATAAGGTTTCCCTCTGCAATGGAGAAGGGTGACTGAAAACCTGTTGCAATGTCATGCTGGAAGCCTTCACATAGAACTTCTTCCTAGACTATGAACCCACCCTACACCACCTGACATGAGCAGAAGGAACTGCTAAAATTGTAGGACTGGTTCTTCTCTAAAAATACAGGACGTTTGAAAAGCTTTTCAGGTTAAAAGTACATGGTTTTATATTTGCTAGATTTTTGAACTGTCATGATAGATTGACCAGCACATGTTCTCCCAGTATTTTTTTCCCCGCTAAATTATATAATGAGATGTTTGTTTTAGTTTTATTTTGGCTTAGGACTAGAAAATGGGGACAGACTGAGTCCACAGAACAACTTGAGTTTCTTAACAGGACAAATGAATTGTAATTGGGAAAGATCATTTCCAAAGGAAACAACAGAGCTTCTTTTCCAGAGCCAATGGACTCTGTCAGTAAAAGAGCCAGCTGATAACAGTGTTTGCAGAAACAGAATGCTGCTGGGAACTACTCAGCTTATCAGACGCTGTTAGCACAGGTGTCCATACTATTGGGAGAATGTGAGAACTTTCAGCTGCTACACATCTGAGCAGATTCAAACCAATCTGACACGTAAATCCCTGTTCTTACTCCCCTAAAACATGCCTTCTCCTGTGCAGGAGGCATTCTGCTCAGTCTTGTGTGCTTTTTCTCTCTCATACACACACAGAGAAACTGAAATTCAGGTCAGCCTCTCCTGTCACAGGCAATATAACTGAGACAGGTAGTTCTTAGGTGATGAGTTAGAGAATGGTGGATGCAATCAGCAAAAACCCAAATATACGTGGCCAATTTCCTAGCTGCTACCTTCTGCAAAGCTATAACACAGGTAATTAATTAATTAATTAGAAAACAAATCCCCACTATGGATGAAAAACTCCAACTACTTCAGTGCCACCACAGAACATTCAAAAAAGGAGACATGATGATGGAGAGGAAAGAATTGTGTGTTCATTTGGACAGCTGGTGGCACTGAAAGAGCAGGCAAGGATAGAGCTGGGATGAAGAGATACCAGATTTTGTTGTGGAATCATGCTGTTCTGGCAAATTGACTGGTAAAGGACTCAGCCCAAGAATGCTTTGTATCTGTCTGTCCTTTTACAAAGATCTGCCTGCACAAGTGTGTGATGAGAGGGGAAGCTGATGATCTATACTCATAAAGCCGCAACAGATGATATTATTGCTGCCACCCATTCTCTTTAAGACTTCAGCTGCTTCATTCAATTTTTTTTTTTTTTTTTGTCCATAAAAATGTCAAAAATATATTGGCACTTAATAATACTATTTTTCCCTTTCTGACAGATGGGTGTTTATGTGTGATCTTACGGGCTTTAAGTTCTCAGACCTGTTCCTAAGAAATAAACTCTGTATGTTGGAGAAAAGTTAATTCCTCATCTCCTTTGAATCAATCAATCCCTTCAAAATATGATTCCACTTTCAGGAGAGGCCATCTCAGATTCAACTCAGCACAGCAAGCAAATATTAGATATTAACAAAGAAAAGAGGAGAAGATTTTGTATTGGGCAATAGAAGTCTGGTAGAAGTCAAAACAGAATCTGATACATAACAATACATCTGGAGTCATCTTTAGTGCCAAGCTGCCATTTTTATTGCTACCTTCTTCGACAGTGCAAAAATATGAGTTATGAATTGGAAAATAAGTTTCTCCTGAAAGCAACACTAGAAAGAGATACAACTACCGTGTGGTATTCATATTCGTTTGGACAGCAAATAGCTGGGAAATCTGGCTTGAACTATTCGGAAAATCGGACTTATCTAAGTTATCATAATTCACACATTATGATAGAATATGTGATCTTTCAGGTAGGCTTCCACCTTAGATCTCTCATTTGGGTCCCAATTTATATCCATGTCCATCAAGAATCAGCTACACTCAGAAAGATGAGCAGTGAGCTCATTTATCAGAAATGAAAATGAAGAGAACACTGTTCCGACAACCTCACTGTGCAACAGTGGTGAAGAGAATCCCTCAGCTGGGAGAACAGTATATGTCTTTTTTCCTTTTTTCTGCAGGTCTTCGTGTTTCTACCATCAGTTATGACTTCAAGAATGTGAATCACCAACTTTCTCTTCCATTAAAGCTCAAATGGCTACTCTAAATGAAACAGTTACTTCAAATAACACCAACATGGATCACTTCTGAGAGCTTCAAAACCAGTATTTTGCTGCTGTAACACCAACAGTCTCTAAGCTACCACTAAGTTACATGCCACAATCCCAATATGATGTAATTAATTTTAAACTACACCTCTCCTAATTCCTCAAGTTGCTTGGGATACTACTGAGATGGGCTTGCATCTGTATGAATGAAACTGCGTTTGCAAGGAGGTATGAAGAGAAGTCTTTACTGCAAGAGGACGTGCAGAGAGGATGATTGGTGATGGTGGGCAATGTAAGGTGTCTCAGAATAAGAAGCTATGTAAACAATCTAAATATATTCTAGACATTAGAAGCAAGAGATTTCAGTGAGATTCACTGGAAAGATAAGAAAGGCAAGTGGATCTGCTGTGCTTCCGCTTTGATCAGATCATTTTGGTGACAGTCACTGGTTCACACGAGGATCCTTAAAGCTTCTTGCTTAACTGGTGCCAGGAATTCAGTTTTCAAACTGTAAGCAGCAACATGGGATGTACAAAAATAAGCATTTTTATTTTTCAAATAGTCTTCTGACTATTCTTGTGTCACAGAGTTATGGTCTAAGATTTTGCAAGAAAGCAAGCTTGTGCAATGCCGAGCACAGCAGCAAGATTTGACTGGGGCTGTGCTAATTATACAGTAATAATCTCCCATTTTCTTGAAGTGCTAGTGACATAACTGAAAACTTCCTGAGATTCATGAGGGATGAAAGCAACACAGAAAACTGCTTTACTTGGAAATAAAACTCAGCCCCAGACAGCTGAGATACATGTATATATATAAATCCCCTATATATATATATATATATATATATATATCCCCTATAGAGAATGGGGAGATCACAGGCTCTCTGGTGAGTGTTTCTCAGAAGGTAATGTGAAGAATGAGACAGGCATTTCTGAGCTTTCTGCCAGCAGCCAGCACCTTGCTGAAACATGCTTCCTAGGGACTCTAAAAAATTAGAGATGGTTGGGAAAAGGAGTTATCAAAGGCTATGAAACAGCTTCACTACTGATTCAACCATCCAAATAAATTCTCAGCTCACTTATTAAAGGCCTTAAAGTCATCCAAGCTCATAAAGACAGACTCTTTTTTGAATGAGGACTAGTGAAATGGCACTGTGGGCTTCTGTGTGGTATATATCAATGGTTCCAGATCCAACACACTCAAACTACAAAGCTTGACAGCTTAGTAGTTTAAGTACCTGTTAGAACCTCAGTGTTAATCACACAATCCATTCTTCAATGAGGTAGACATAAATACCAGATTAGATGATAGTAAAGAGGTCTCTCAATCCTGCCTCAAAAGAATCTAAATCTAGCTCACCTTTTTACAGCCATGTTGAATTTATAAGGCTTAATGGCAGCACATAAAGTAGTAAAGCTTATTTGTCACTAAACTGATTTGGCTCTGAATACACAAGGGAAAGATCAACTAAGCTAGAAGGTATCACTTCTACAGGCAGTTTTCAGGCTACAGATCCTTTTTAAATGTAAAGCGCTATTATAAGGCAAAGTTATTCTTATACACAGATATTAAAGACTTCACAAAAATCAATTAAGTCTTCCTGACACTAGAAATGCTCCTTCCCCTGCTGAAACAGGTGGAAAGAAAATAAAATACTGCATCCCTGAGTGCATTTCAACTTGATCATGAGACAAACAATTTTCTTCTCTTGTGAAACACTGGGAGTTGGCAGCAGTTTACCAGTGTGCACAGATAGAACTGATACAGTGGCAGCATTTGAACAGTGGCAGCTCCTATGACATACCTCAGCTGTACAAGAACTACTTTTCAATGCTAATGTCTAAATGCAAAAGCACATCTCAGACTGATGATGACTGCTAACAGAAGACAAGTTAATATTTAAAGGGCTAAACAAATTTGCCTTGCTGCTAATTACAATGGTTTATATTGAGTGAAGAGATACTCCTCATTCCCACCACAGCTTTCACATAGTTAAGCCTGGCATAAAACCTTTGATTTGCTCTTCCTGCTCCAGTGTTAACTCTTGCAAAATGCCCTTTTATGTTCATTCTCAGAATGTGGAACAATGATAACGTCACAAAAACGCTCAGCATAGTTTTTCTTACTCTATTGGCCGTCTCTATATGAACACTGTGCCAACTCCACAGGACTATGCCCATCCTCAAAGTCACAGAGGACAGTTTGCCAATACTAGGCAAAATCCCAATTCATTCCCCTTTACTCCCCTGACTAAATGTTGGACGAGTTCTCTTGTGCATGAAATAGCTCTTCACATATTTAGGAGGGTGGTATTCAGCACAGTGAATGTCATCACTACTTCCATTTTTTATGAACACACCAAAAGCAGTTTGATTCAAAGGAAGCAGCTCCATTACCTTGACGACCCTTCCTTTCTCTTTTCTAGATCTACCTACATCTTCTGTTCAGACTGCAGCTGCCACAAAACAGTCTCCCTTCTTGGGAGGCCATCACCTTGTTGTCTTTGTCCCTGATGGATGTTGACACTGTGGCAGCTGAAGGACCTGAGCTGGGAATGAACAGTAACGCTCTATCTAGAGAGAGAAGAGGACTGGCTGGTTATCTGTGTAGCTTGATTAACTTGCAAGCAATCAGCACAATCAGCATTTCAGTATTGTCATATGATGTGGATGTCAGATCCGGGCAAGAAAGAAAGGCTTGAGGAAGAAGAGAGATTTGCTGTCTGGTACCTTCAAGACAAAGCTGGAGGTCTCCCTACAAGTTAAATGAGTCTTCTTGAAGAGATCAGAAACAGAGTAAACCAGAAAACTCAAATAAGAAATCATATGAGCTCTCCTCAGAGAAAAAAATATATCATCAAATCTGCTCTTTAAGGAAAAGGAATCATATGAAATACAGAACAATTTCTGCTCTCAGTCACACATGCATAAACCTAACATTATCTCCACTGTGACAACTTGACTGTGGAATGACTCCAGAAGAACTTCCCTCAGTTTACAAAGAGATGACGCAGGAGTCACAGGTCCAGCTGGAGAGCAGTACCAGCTCAGTGATCACTTCCTCAACAGCTTGTGTTCCCTTGCACAGAAATGTCTGAATTCAACCCAGTTACCAGAATGGAAGTCCTACGAGAACAGATTTCTCTTGCGCAGAACCTTTCCATACAAGATGTAAGAGCAAAAAAACCCAAAACACCCAATCTTTTAGCATTTGGGTATTTCCACTACTGTATTTGAAGGAGCCAGTAAGGCCACAGGTAAGGAAGGAAAGAATAGTTCATGTGTGCACAGAGCAGAAGGAGGGCAAGGGACAAGTTAACCAAAATTCATGGAACCCCAAGCAAGCTGAGATGCAAGTTTTGCAGAAAACTCCTCTTTTTTTCTTTTTTCTCTTTTTTTTTTCTTTTTTCATCATTCCTAACAAAATTCTGAATCTCCAAAAGGTTCACTGTCCTCCAGCTAGAAACACAACACAGTTCCCTAAGACCAGACTGGTACTATGACAGTTAAATGTCTGGCTAAATGGTAAATAATATGCAGTGCATTTTATGGAAGATTTAAAAGGGCCTTACCCTAAACATACATGGAAAAGAAGGGAGTGGATGCAAAAGGGAATTAAATAACAGAGCAATTCTGTCTCAATAAATCAAAGGAAACCAAGGGAGACAGCAGCTAGCAGGGCAGCATTCAGCTTCACTGCTGAAAAGGGACTGAAGAATTACGAACCAAAGGCAGCAACAACATCAACAATAACAAAAAAAAAAAAAAAGGAAAAAAAAAGGAAAAAGAACAGAAAAATTACTGGTCTGGGTGACAGTGAGGGAGGGAATCTGAAGTGCAACACCACACACTTGTGCTATGAAGGGGAAAGCCGTGGTGGAGCCTGTGCATCTTGTGCATGGATGGGGAGGAACAGAATAAGGGGTATATGTTTGTGTCTGCCGGGTAAGAGAAGGACACTGTGGGCTTTTACATGTTGGGTAGTCTTGAAAAGAACGTGGGAGAGCAGGGATAAGGAAGGGGAAGAGGTGGAAGGGACAGGGCGGTGCGTTATTATGTTGCTCAGCAGGGACTGGGGAAGGAGAAAAGGCAGAAGGGAAGGAAGTTCTTACCACATTTGGAAAGTCTGCCAGTCATCAACTCCATACAGTTAGTGGTGTCTAGATCATAGAACGGAAAGAGGAGGGAGGGAGGGAAAAACATAAAAAAAAGGTTTCCATACCTCTGTGCATAAAGTAGTGACTTAGCACATTATTACCTGAAGCAGGAAACATACACATCTTGGATTTTACACAACCTAAGCCAAATTCTGCCACCCACTTTATGCCAGTGCACACCTGGCCATAGGACTGGGAGTGGAGCTTGCCTCAGTCCTGCTGCTTCCATCCACATCTTTATCATAGCTATGAGTATTCAAGAGATGTCGGAAGCATTCTGCCATTACACTAACAAACTAAAAGACTAGAAATACGTTCTTTCCCCTGGACAGCTTTGCAGATTATTCTGCAGCACATGAGCCAGCCAGCTGAGCTATGTACACTGAAGGTTTGAGGGAGGGAGAGAAGGCAACACTGTGCTACTGCACATGTACAGGTGGCTACTTACATAACTCAAAAACATTTTTTAGAAGCCCAGTGCCCAAGTCCTCAACACAATTCTGCCTCTATCATTCACATGTAGTCTCTTATCTTCTTGCTTTCAATGGCACCATTCACAGGCAACAAAATTACTTCCAGAAAGGGTAACAGAACCTAAGACATTATTGTTCACTTTGTGCACAGCTCCCATTGCCACAGCCTCTGAATGCTTTTAACTCAGATGGAATAAGCAAGAAGGAGCTCTACGTGTAAGCTTTAATGCAGAGAACTAGTCCTGCTGGCCACTTTCCTGTAGAACATGCAGGCAAGCAAGATCTGTCACTGTCAGTCAGGGTGCCCTGACAGTGGGACCTCACTGTTGTGTTTCTGAGTGCTGGGCAGTTGCTGAGGAGCCAGCGGGTACCAGTTACTTCACTCAGTTTAGTTTTGGGTCTTCTCCTGCCTGACCTTTAAATAAGCACTCAGGTATTGGAAGAAATAGGTTTCTCAGAAACATGCACACATATGTCCCAAATCCCTGTCTGCCAGGAAGATCTAACTATTTTCTATCTGCTAAACAGTCTGTACGAGAGAGGGTAGGTCCACTTCCAGCATTCATTTCCACAGAAAAGTAATTTGAAACGGTGAGGAAGGGGTGCTGGATTTGCCTAGGTATGCTGAATCCATGCTAGAAGAGCATGGATGTGTTTTCTGATGGAACCAGGCCTGTACTCATATCATCTGGGAATGCAAGGAGGAGAGAGCACAGGTGCCTGGTCACAGTGATGTACAAAAAGCATCTGAGGAGACATTACACCCCCAAGGCTGAAGGCAGGCTGGCAGCGCTGAATGGGAGATGAAACCCACGGAAGCCCAGAAAGGCACATGACTAAAAGAAGCAAAGGAAAACAGGAGGTGAAGGAGAAGACAGGATTCAGGATCCGGAACAAGATGTCTGATAGGTGGGGAGTTCACCTGTCACTGGATGTTCTGAGTAGAAAGCAAATTAAACTCCTAAAAAACACTCCTCCCTGAAGATGCCTAACAGGTTTAAGAAGTGCCTACTGATTGAGTCAATTGATTGAGCTGCTGATTGAGTCAATGACAAGGAGTCACAATCAGAAGCTTGCATTGGTTTTTTTTCTTTAGTAACTTGGAGAAGTGAGCCATCTGATGCCTTGTGCTGTTTCCTGTCCAACTCTGAGTCAACTACACCCAGCTGCAATAACTACAAATCTATAATGGTAGAGCTCAGAGCAGTCGCCCAGCTGTCAGCACTACCTGTGCTTTGAAAGAGCACAGAAAAACACATTAAGAGCAAGAAAACTCTCAAGTATCACTAAAAGATTGTTTCTCATTCCCATTTCTATCTGTAATGTCTTCCCAATACAAGATCAGCTGTTTTCTCCCCATTCCTAAAGAAGAGCAAACAAGAGCATGCCAGAAGCAGCAGCTATTACCACACCTCCTGAGAGACTAACAGAGTTAATACGCCTTTAGCTTACTTCTTATAATAACGACTTTAATACTTCTTTAATTTCCATCATCTTATAACATCT
This sequence comes from Tympanuchus pallidicinctus, assembly GCF_026119805.1. Classification (NCBI taxonomy): domain Eukaryota; kingdom Metazoa; phylum Chordata; class Aves; order Galliformes; family Phasianidae; genus Tympanuchus; species Tympanuchus pallidicinctus. Next base: position 13,690,044 of record NW_026294747.1, read on the forward strand.
GCTTTAATAAGTATTCTATATGACAAAATATTTGCTATTTCAAAGCAGAATTTTCATCCTTATTAGAAAGCCTTAGATTCTTGGCAGCAGGCTTCTGCTCATGGGTAACAACCCAGTATCTGTGGGATCAAGGTGTTATGTGAGGAGAATAATATCAAGGTCCAAAACGGCATTTAGCTCCCTGAGAAGCACTGATGGGTCATGTAACGGCATTTTTAATGTATGTTGTTTAATTTTTTAATTAAAGCAGAATGGCAGTGGCAGAACTCAACCTTTCTGATGATAAGGCAATCCCTTGTTTCATAGGAATTGCTGGCAGTCAGTTGTTACCAAGTCTCTTCCATAAATGACATTCAATTTAGTTCATTAACAGATGACAAATGATTTGGTTAAAATAAGACCTTCCTTATTGGAACATGAAAAGGTCAAAGAAGCTCTGAATCCATTAAAAATCCTCAGTGTTCTGACAGATTTTCTTTCCTGATTTTCTTTTTTTTTTCTCTTTTTCCCCTCCCCCCCCCTGTAATTTGTATTCCTATCCTTCACAAATTTCACAGTCAAACAGCCTGGATTGTGATGCTTCTGATGTCTCCGGAACGGTGACTTGTCCCAGCCCAGGAAATCTAGAATTCCAACCACAGAGGTTGGAACTTCCTACTGTTTGGGTGCCTACTTGAAATGCACAGTTCTCCTATCACAGCTCTGAAGTGCTTGGATTTCTTTTTCCATGCTTTATTTCAGGACAACCCAGTTAATTGTAGTGAGGTCTGTCAAATAATAACAATGAAGTTGTATAGCGAAATCAGTCCTCTACCAAACCAATCAGGCATTACACAGTGCCTTTTATAGGTGGGAATTATGACAGCAATACAAAGCACTGCCCCAGATTATGAGAGTGGTGAAGGCATGAAGGAATGCAGAAAACAAGATTAAGCTGGGACCTGGATGAGCCCCAGATAAAACTGATGGTGGTCCAGTTCCAAACTGGCATTTTTATATTCCCTTTTTTCTGTCTTGATGATAATAAAATCCTTTGCACATTTGGAAACTATTTCTTACTAATTATTTTGGTAGCTATCTGGCAGCCCACAGCACTTGTGGGCCATAAAGATGAACACCCAGAAAGCACAAATCTCACAAAGCTTTTGAATCACGTCAACATCTGCTTTTTCTTTTCTCTTTGAGACATACACTAGGACAGTAAGAGAGCTCAGGTGAATATATACAGAAGATACATGCCATCAGAAAGAATTTGCACTGCCCTATTTTGAGACTGGATGTGGTCTCTAAACAATTGCTTATGTTGATGAAAGGCATTTTCAGCAGCAATACCAAGAAGCTCTGATTGAAATGCTGATGGTTAAAATCTGATATGAAGCCAAGAAATACAGTAAAACAGAAAACCTACTACAAAGAAGTTATGAAGGCTATCGCAGCATTGCTGATTGCCTAAAACATGGGAAAATGAGTTAAAAGTTAGGATAAGCAGCACCCTACACCTAAAAGCAAAGCCTAAAAAGGCAAGAAAATATTAAGAAAATAAAAATTGATAACCTGTGAATGAACACGGATGGCTTCTGAGTGCCCCCATTCACCAGCTGTTTGTATTACTTTTGGGCAAAGGCGTTGTGGAGGAAAACAAATTACGATTTAATGGAAAGTGTACTGGGCTGAAACAAAGGCCAAAACCAGTGATTTTTTCCTTCCAAAGAGATCACTTTATTCCTCCAAAGGGCAGTCCTGCCTGGGGATTACAGAGCAGATTCTGAGTACGGGGCTCCTGGATGGAGTGTCTGTCTACCTATTTCATGCCAATCTTAAGTCTGCAGGCCCTTTCAGCACTTACGCCACAAAAGATTTCATGTCCTGAAGCATCAAGGTAGAAGGCTGACATGTTGTACTAAATTTGGCCACTGGACAGTAGCTTTAAAAAGTAATAGATTAGCACGTGGAATGGATTGCATTTATTTACACATTTATTCCAGCAAGGGAGGGAAGCTGTTTTCCTGCTTCAGAATATGTCAGAAGAAATAAGCACAGTTTTAGGAAGGGAAAATGGAAGTGAATGCAGGGATATCCATGGGGAAGGGAGATTACAGGGTGCTCAAGTGAGACATAGAAACACATCTGCCTAAATCAGGTACGTATGTGTACACACTCACACACACATAGATGTATGGGCAACATGACATCTACAAACACTGTTGTGAGCTGGAAGAAATGAGAAAGAAGAAAGTGTGTTCTGAAACCCAGGCAAGCCGGCTTAGTGGGCTGGCATGCTGCATAACAGATCAAAGAGGAGCAGGAGAGAGAATGACTGTCAGTGCCATATGCTTACTGGGCCTTGCTGTTCTATTTCACCCTGCTTTCATTGGTCCTGTCCTTTTGCAGATCTCACCTTACATGCACGCTTTCACAGGCAGCTTTCACCATCCTGCATGCAAAGGTACCTGAACCAAAAGGCAGGAGAGACAACTGCACAGAAGATATGTCTGTGCACAGTGAGCTATGAAAATCTCCAGTGCACTGGCAGGGGAGCAAACTAGTCAGCATTGCTGGTCAGAGCCAGCAATGTCCTCAAAGCCATGGAGGAGGAGAGCCTAAGTGAACCATAAGCTTGTTTTGTTCCAGCAGGGGACTGCCTACAGGGCATCCTCAAAACATGAACCTGAATAGGACTCCAGCCACCTTAATTCCTGTGAGATGTTCAGGTCTGGGAATGTGGGAGAAGAAGAGAAATGGAGAAGAATTTGTCTTGCTTCTACATGAGTAAGAAATGCTGATCAATAACTTGGCAATTTCTAGTAAGCCCTGCACAGACTTATCCAACCACAGCCAGCCAGCTTGTGGTTGTACACCCAAGGTACTAAACACGACCTCTTTGAGTTCCTTTATCCATTTATTTTCTCTTTCATTTTGGATGAGAATGTGAATCATGGGACCTCTCTACTTGGAATCACAGGCTGTCTTTTCCACAGTAATAATCTCACTTCCTTTCTCTCTTTCCCTTGGATTCTTCTCCAAACTATGTTTTTCAGGTTAAATAATTTCTCTCCAAGAGAAATGCATCTTGCTGATCAGGATAGATGATAGATACAGGACAGTCTGGTGCCGTATCTCTTGTGAGCTGCCTTGTCTAGCTAACTACCTGGATGACAGAGCTCTTGTTCTTAACACTCCATGTGGAGTTGCACTTTCCCCAACTTTAAAGATCAGGCTGCATCTCCTCTGCGAGAATGAATTACTCCAATGCAGCTTTAGGCAATAGAAGGAGACTCTGTGTCTATAATATAATTTCTCCATTCCAGAATCAGAGCAAAACTGTAAGTAGGATGCATTTCTCACAGCACAGTTTGCGCTAAATATCTCTTGAGCCTCAGTCAGATGGATGGTTTTTATTTGTGCTACAATATGACTTTCTTATAGAGATACCCTTCTTCATGTGTAAGTGTGCAACAGAGTCCAAGTTTTTCTGTATGGCCTCAGTAGCTTGCATATGCTAGGGTAAAGAATTTAAGAAAGATCACATCATTTAATTTTTTTAATAGCTTTTCCCTCATAGAGGGTAAGGGCACACTTCTTTCTGAAAGAGACAAGGAATGGTTGACCACTGTTCACACACCAGTGGTAATGTGAAATAGAGAATACATTTTTTTCTCAGCTAATTACCCTTACTCTCACTTGGTCCCAGCATTTCCCAAGAGAAAAAGCTGGTAGAAAATTCTGTCTGCTTCCTTGAATTTTATTTTATTTCAGAAATTCACACAGCAAAAATCGGAGTCAGCCTTGGTTCTAACATCCTCACCTTTTCTGTTTCCTAACAGAATAACCCATGTGCTGGGCACCCTTGCAATCCAGCATGCAGAAGGTCAGGCAGTGCTGGAAGGCAAAAGTAAAGTGGAAAATAATTTTTCCTGAGCTGAGCATACTCTTCTGTCACATAGTGAGCTCACACTCTTCTAGACAGAGTTATTTTCTCTTCAGCTTAAAGCCACACTGTTAGACCAGAAGGATGTAACCCATATGTGCAGTGAGCCAAGGAGACCTAACAATTAACTGTATGATCCTATGCAGATTTCATTCTGTAATGTTGTCTTGGCTGTTTCACACAAAGGTAAAGCACATCACTTGGCTCTCAGGAATATGTACATACTACCTTTTCCCGTATGATGGGAAAACTCTTCCCACTCCCGCTGTCTCTTCCTCCTGCAGCCCCCACTCTCTCTTTTGCTCCCATCTGTCCCCTGTATCTTTATGGTCTTTCTGTTTCTCCCTACTTTTCCTTCCCTGAAGCATTTCCAATATCTGAGCTTCCTTACATTTTCCATTTTCACCTTCTTCCTTTGTTCTGTCTTCTTAAAGGATATAAGAGCTAACATTGACTTTTTTCCTAGTGTCACCTCTGGTTGTCAGAGTGAACATTTGCTACATAATGATGGGATGAGGCCAGTTTCTGTATTATCATCTCAGGCTGCCTGCAGATTCAGATTGATGTCACTGCACAGGGCCATACTTGTAAGCCTTTCTTTACCACCACGACAAATTGGAACTTATTTTAAAAATCAATAAAATATAGTTTCTGCAGAACCTTAGCATACGACTTGTGCTACCACAGTACTGGGCCAGGAATATGATTGCACTACTGGAAACTATCAGCCACCTTCCAACATCTGAAAACACTGTAGTTAATGGCTACTTAAAAGCAGCACTTAACTTTCTTCTGCAACCTTCTACAGTTGGAGGTTTCTAATGCATGCCCGAAGAGATTGAAAACTGGATATCTTCCAGACTGTGTCCCTGTTCTGGGAACTTATGGAACCTGAGAATATCTGGAATATCAACTGAGAATGCAGCCTTTGATGGAGAAGTGGGCAAATGGCTCTTTGGGCGGGAGGAGGGCAAAAGCTGTTCAACTGGGGAATGCGCTGGGAGCGTTGGAGTGGGGATGAGAGGGAGGGGGAAGGCGGGTGCAGGAAATTACTGCTCTGTCTGAATGGAGCTTGGTTCTTGCTGTAATCAGAGGGGTGGCCTCCCTCAGCCTCCTGGTACTGAGAGGCACTTTGTCTTCCTGTCCTTTCTGAAGCAAGGTGCTCAACAGCAGAAGCTACTTACCTGATAATTGCTGCACTGAAGGCTGGTCATGTGTGCTTAACAACTGTGCCTGAATGGTTTCTACTACCCTCTTAAAACGACGGCTTGGACCTGTAAGGAGAGAAGAGGCACAAATGGCTGTGAGAGGAGTGCGAACTGAATCCTCATGTAACACAGGCTGGAGGGAAAGGGTCACAAACATCTTCCCTTCCGTCTCATCCCTGTAAGTGTACATACAGCATAGCTATGCTTCACCTAAATGCACAACTTTGAGGAACCAATAAAGTCCCAATATAAATAGAAGCTTCACCATGTTGGACTCAGCAAAAGGAAAGATGGCTTATTTTGTAAAGATAGAAAAGACTGGGGACATTTTTTTCTTATTATTTTAATTTAAACTTTGTGCGTGGCATGTGATGAGCCAGCAAAAAAAAGAGAGATCACATATTTCTGTGAGAAGGGAGAAATCATTGGCCTACAGAGACCAAGTGAGATACTGAGACCTTTGAATCACAGAATCACAGAATCACAGAATCACCTGGGTTGGAAGGGACCTCAAGGATCATGTAGTTCCAACCCCCCTGCCTAGCAGGGCCACCAAACGTACACATTCAGATCAGGTTGCCCAGGACCCCGTCCAACCTGGCCTTGAACACGTCCAAGGACGGGGCATCCACAACCTCCCTGGGCAGCCCATTCCAGGGCCTAACCACTCTCCTTGTGAAGAACTTCCCCCTAACATCCAACCTAAATCTTCCCTCCTTCAACTTGGATCCATTTCCCCTAGTCCTGCTGTTGTCAGCCCTTCTGAAGAGTTTACTCCCCTCCTGGGTGTAAAGCAACTCCTTTGAGTAAAGCAAGGATGTAGTATAGGGAAGTATTTCAAATCTGATGAACAGAGCAGCATTAGTTATGCAGTATTAATTATGGTGGTGGCAACTTCACCTCAAGGGAATGTTTTGCTCTCCCACCATTTCCATTACTACCAATGCCTTCTTGATCCCAATATCCTCCTTTTGCCCACTGTTGGAACCTTCCTTTGAGGTCAAGCAGAAATACCCTTTGCTCTAGCAGAAATATCTTTACAGGCCTCCATATCAGCAAGGCCAAAGACAACTTGCACCCATGTTGCAGCTTTGCCGTGGTTACCTGATAAGAGTGTGAAAGTGACAGAATAGATCCCGTTCTCCTTCTGCGCTTCTCCCCCTTCTGTGTATGTTATGTCCACCTGGAACTTAACCGGCTTCTGGAAGACAGCAGGACCTCCTGTGGACTTGTACTCTGCACGGAAACTTGTCTGTGAGATGACACTGTGACTGAGGCTTGGAATCTGAAACAGGTTGGTAGAAGACGGTACAGTGTGCAGAGGAAACAACTGCAAAATTTGTAAGATTTGTTTTTTCTTCTGGACTTGAATTTGTGATTCTATGCTAAAGAGACATCAGGACAAGCAGCAGACACATAGACAAGTGTCTGGAATATCCACAGGGACAGTATGTGTACTTACCCAAACCACTATTCCTATCAATACATAAAACAATTTTGAGAAGCTTTCTGGTGTAATCCAGTATCATCAGACCTACAGTAGGATTTCACAACTCACTAATTTTCAGGCAGTCAATAATAACAGATATTGCCAGAATTTAACTTACTCATATTTTATTTATTGCTTCTCAAAGGACAAAATTTTCAAAAGATTTCCCAAACCATTCGGAAATCTGGCTTCTAATTTAGGAAGCATTATGAGAGATGAGTTCTTCAAGGTGTCCTTAAGGACTTACTTATCAGGCTATGACAATATGTTTAATTAGAAGTTATCTGTAGAGATGATTCATAGAGTTTGCATACCGCATTGCATCTCACCCCACAGATGTGCAAGTATGCACAGGATCACCAGTATAAACAGTGGTGCACACTATGCTAAACCCACAAGCACAGCTAAAAGCATGAAACCAGTACAGGAACGTCGCTGCTTCAAATCAACCTGAGATGGACTGTTTTATGGTAGAAAGTTTGATATATACTGCACACACTCCCTGTATGCCAGCACTGTGTATGAACAGTTAAAAGAACTGAATTTTTGTTTTTGGAAGAAATTCATTGCAGCATCATAAAGACTAAAAAGGAGAGTAATATTCTTTGGAAAACAATACCAATTCAACAAACTATAAAAGAATCTATGATAAGATCTATGATAAGAAATTGAGCTGCCTACTCTCAATTCCATTGGAAAATAAGGTCTCAGTATGCTTCAAACATCCTTGAATTTAAAAACCTTGCAAATTAAATTTATTGTACTGACTTTTTCCTTATCTTGCAAATGGTAAGAATAAGGACTTTCCGTTGGAAAAACAAACAAACAAAAAAAAACATTTTCCTCTGCTAAAACTGCAGATTATCCTGGATTGTGAATAAGGAATATGTCCAACAAATGAGACTCTGGTCACCAGAGGAAATTACCATTCTATCTGTCATAAAGCTGAGAAGAGAAGATCTAAAGTAATAAATGCAGACATGGCACAGGTTTTTGTCTGATTAAAGTGGTGGAGAGCATAGCCAGGGAAGCCAAGACTTTTGCATAGATGGTGACCTTAAGAGAAATGCGACAAAGCAGCAAAACACTGTCTTGACAGTGGACAACCAGTGTTCTCTTACTGCACTAAAATTCCAAGCACTGCCAACCTGGAGACTTCACCTTTCAGAAGGCTGAAATCTTTTCTCACAGAATATTTTCTTCAGTTAGAAATTTAGACAGAACACAATGGAGGCCTGAATCAACACGATACGTAAATCAAATGCACAGAGGATGAACCTGAAGGAGAAAAAACCCTGCCCAGTAAACAGAATCATAGAATCACAAGGTTGGAAAGGACCTGTAAGATCATCTAGTCCAACCATCCTCCCATTACCATTGCTACCACTAGCTACTAAACCGTATCTTGTAGCTCCTCATCAATTGGTAGCACCTCATCCAGACATGGCAGAGTGAGTTCCAGATCTGACCAGTGAGCAATGCATCTAACAGGCAGCTTGGCTGACTTACCGACAGGAAAGCGTGGACAATATCAGCCTTAATGGAGCTTAGCGGTTTGTCCTTAATGACCACAAAAATCTGTTCTTCTTTCTCCAGATTAATGAAGTTACCAAACCAGGATTTTTTGGCAAGCCTGACATAATGAAAAAGAAAGAGATGATTTAGAATATTGAGCACTGGTTCTTAGATACCTTCCAAATAGAAAAAAAAATACTTACGAACTGCACAAGAAATTATTGGTAACGCTCCAGTTGTGGTTTTACTACAACAGGTAGCTCAAAGAGTCTATGAATACCCCACTCAGTGAAAACTGTTTAACAGTCCACACCTTGTTAACTCTTGCAAGATGTGTGATCAGCCATGAAAAGAACAGCAGCAATGGTAACTTTTATATAAAGCCAATACACTAATTAATATGCCATGTACATAATTCATACACATAGGTCTCTCTAAAAGCAATGCCTCCTATTTAATTCCATGGAAACTACAACAGATAGAAAAAGGATAACAACACTATGTGATAGAGCAAATTCTCAGCTGCAAAACATTACTTTTCAACACAGTCACCACCATTAGCTCTGCATTTTCACTACCTATGAACAGGAGCCTGCGTGTTGCACTTGGAAAAATCTGAATCAGGTACCCCACTGTTGTTGTCACCGCTGCTGAAACACATCACCATCACCTTACTGCTCTCTTCCACTGGTTGGCCTCCATAAATGTTCAGCAAACATCAGTAAATGTTAATGGATGTCACTTTTTTCCACATGGAGGAATTCAGTGGCATCCCACTTCTTCATTTGCACTTCCGTATCAGATGCCATTCCATCTGACTGCCCCTCTGCTGCCATTTATTGCACAGCAACAAAATGTAACTGAATATTGGTGGGAAGGTTCAACCTCTATTGCCATACCACTAACATCTGCCTCTGACATCGTGGGCCGACATAACATAGAAGGCATTGCTTTTGGTGCCGACTTTGCAAAGCTGGGGACATGTTTCTGAGATGTCTCCAGGAATCTCAATTTTTGTGACAACAGTGGGTGTTGTCAGCACAGCAGTTTAAGTCTACTCCTGCCCATTTCAGCCCCTTTGCTGTTTCTAGACTTGGAAAGCTCCATTCCCAAATGTGTCTTCTTGGACTGACAGTCACTTTTTAAAGCAAGCTCAAGGTTTCATTGGCCCTTCAATCTGCCTGCAAATGAAACCCACTGCTACCCATAGAGCCACGACAAAGACTTTTTCATTCATCAGTCCCATTCAGCAAGAGTTCAATAAGGAACAAACTCCAGCTTTCTTACAAAGGAACAAACTTCCAGTACTAACAAAGATCTCAGCACCTCACAAAACACAGTGTGGGCTTTCCACGGACAGCCCATCATTTCTTTCAGCATCAGATGGAGGTATCACCATAAAATCCTTCTTCTGTTCTTCTGTTCTTCACACTGATCATAATAGCAAATGTTTGATTTTGCTTATTGTTCCATCTTCTTGATGCACTTTGTTGAAACTCACTTTTAAGTTAAATCAGCTAAAGGAAAAATGGGGCATGTATATTAAGGGGGGAAACTACTCAGAACTTGGAGGTAGTACCTCTGAGAGTAAAGGCTTTGAGGGGAAGGAAGATGCCATCAGACATGAGAACCACCTCCCTCAACCTGCTGGTCATACTTCTCTTGATGCAACCCAGGATATGGTTGGCCTTTTGGGCTGCAAGCGCACATTGCTGGCTCATGCTGAATCTTTCAATTGCCGTGCCCAAATCCTTCTCTCAAGGCTACTCTCAAGCTATTCTCTGCCCAACCTGCATCCGTGCTTGAGATTGCCCTGACCCAGGTGCAGGATTTTGCCCTTGGTCTTACTTGGTCTTACAACTTCATGAGGTTGGCTGGACTCACCTCTCAAGCCTGTCCCAGTCCCTCTGGATAGCATCCCCTCCCTCTAACATGTCAACTGCACCACTCAGCTTGGTGCATCTGCAATGCACCATCTGCAAACTTGCTGAAGGTGCATTCAATACCACTGTCATGTGGGATCATATTCTAGCAAAGAAAAATTTAGCATGAAAAAGCCAGAGATGAAAAGACCTGCCATGAACAAGTTTTTCACTCCACTGGATATTTTATGATGCCATGGCAAGCAATTAGGCTTTCACTTCCAGGGGATGTTCACCACTCAACAGAACAAGACAATCTACAGACCAGCTACTGCAGTAAAGGAAAGCCATCTGCACAAAGGACTGCTGTGCACCCCAACAAAGTACTGAACAGCTAATTATTAGGAGAACCCCTTCCTGGCAGCAAAGACACAGAATGAGGAAGGGCAGAGATGAAGAAAGAGAGGAGCATCAAAACACTGCACCTCAGCTGTGCAAATACTCATTTGTGTCCACCCATTATAGAGGTAAGAGCACAAAAGGATTCATTTGCAATTTAGTAAATCACTGCCCCCACTCAATTAAAGTGGGCTGGAAAAGTCACTCCCTAAAATATTCAGAGGCAGCTGTAACTAAACCAGTGAGCCAAAGATTAGCATGGAGAGCAGTAAAGAGAAAGGGGCTCTCATTTAAATGGGTCGTTAAGGAGCCAGGGTTAGAGTGTGAAAGGAAATTACATACTAATTAGCTCATGTGTCTCACACGTACCATAACAACTCTGCAAGCCCCCAGAGAGCTGGGGCAATAGCTCCCTGCATGTAAGGGGTCTATGCTCATTAGTAAATTTGCACCTGGTTATCTATCTAAAATGTCTGGTTGTTTTAGGCTGGGATCTATCATAATGTGAACTGGGCTTGGCTGTCAGGACTCAAGGGGCCCAATGTATGTCACACATGCTCCTTGGAAGCTGAACTTGAAAAAAGCATGAATATTTAACTGCACATCTGCTAACTTAAAATACTACTTTTCGTATTTGTATTTTTATTAATTGTTTTGTGGAGCCTTCATTTATAGGTCTCTTAACGAGTGCAGGTTAGGAGAGCCACAGAACACAAGGAGTTTTCTGCTGTTCAGCTTGGAAACTTGGTCTGAAGTCTACAGAGTGCAGCTGTGCTCTCTTTTTCAGCAAGGTTATCACCACTAACACAAATCACTAGAATTCATAATTTTACTCAAGTCACATGAGACAGAATATGAGACAGAGATGCCAGTGGTCTCTCCTCTTTCTGGAATGAACTGGATCAAGACAGAGCACACGTGCACTCACTTTTCTCCTTGACAATGGCAGAACTAGCTGTGCTTCTGTACAGAGAATAGGTTTGCTGAAGAAGAAGCCACTTCAGAGTGAAACCATACAATAAGGGTGTTCCTCCTCTTGAGGTATGCTAAGTACTTCTGACTTGGATTGAAACAGGTATGATTCAAAGATGCTCAGCAATCTGAATGAGATGCTCTAGCACCCTCCAAAATCAGGCTCTAAACAGTGAAAATAACCGTTTCTTGTGATGGCAAGACTCCTAATGGGGAGGAAGACAGAAGATACATGGGAGGCTGGGTCCATTGGGAATCTAATCAGGTGTTCAGTTGAGGGAAGAAAACAAATAGATCAGCATGAAAACACAGGCAAGTGCTTTATTACTTCACACTGAATTTCTGACTGCTGTCATGTTCTGTTTTCTACTTTTGCAGTGTGTTACTGCAGTGCTTCACTGTCTTCTCTGTCTCTGAATGCATGGATCTGCAACCTCTGTAAATCTACCTGCTTGGCATAAATAAGAGCATTTCTACGCAAGCAATTGGAGCTTTGCATGCCTAAAGCAGCTGGAGCTATGTCTCTTCAAATGCCATCCCTGGCACATTTTCTAGGACTTTTTCAAATGAGAAAGAATAGCACTACCCAGACATGTCAAAGCATATCATCTAAACACCAGGTTTTGTTAAAAGAGTGGCAGTCATTGAAGAATGCTGTACTAGATCAAGGACATATATTTTTATTGCTCAACCCATGAGGTCAATAGAGCTCTTGATAAGGACACCTTATTTCTTACAGAAAGGAAAAGAATAGCAGGAAAAAAAAACCACCAAGACGTGTGGAAATGTGCACTGACCAATGAAATATCAACTGTTAAAATAAAATCCAGCTCATTATTTTTTATGACTTTTATTATGTTTACTGGAGGGTGCAGCCCAATTGAACTCATTAATTTGGCAATTATACAGAAAAAGAAAAAAGGGCCCTAGGCTTTGACTTGCATCCAAACTGCCTCAAATGATAGGCACTGTTTCATTCACCAGTTTTCAAAGGGTGAGTAGGAAGCAGAGAAGGCAATAAATTCACAGAACTTCAACCAACATACATGCATAAAGGTGAGACAAGAGGATACAAAGGGAAGAAACCTAATTCAGTGTTTTTTTTTTTTTGCTTTAAAAGCCTTAAAATAATTGAGAATATAATGTATTTATTCTGTCAGGATGTGTTAATGTTGTGAACTTCTCTCATGCCTCTCCATTAGTACATGGTCCAAAATGTTGAAAATACAATTTATTCAATTTTTTCTTCCTGAATTTCTTCTACTAAACTTTACTGTTCCTTACTTCTCCCTCTCCTGTAGTCTTTATCACTGCCCATTCTGCACCATTAGAAATAGACTGCACATACTATAGCATGCCAGGTCTAGGGAAAGTACCATTATCACCAATTACAAAACTTTGGGCCTGCAATTTTCATCTACGACTCATGAATATTTCACACAAGTATTTTGATGAAAGGCCAAATTGCCTTGGTTGGCAGGGAAGGCCTATGGGTATTGGGTGCACAAACACAAGCTGTGAAAATAAAAAGGAATAACTTGGCATCTGTTGCATATATTCGGAAGTGTTTGGAGCAGCACTCTCTGGCAAGGACTTCCAAACCTGCCATGCAGTGACGCACAGCTGTGCCATTAAATGGCTGAAATGTACACGGACTTTCAGGAATAAGTCTGGTGAATATGAAGCAGCTTCTCCACTTCCCAGAGTTGCTGTCCAGAATTAACACTGCACTTACTATCCCAGCCAAAGATTCCTCTAAATCATCTGAGCAGAGGCTTCTGCATGCTATCCTGAGGATTCAAACTTACATGTACTAAGAGAAAGACCCTCTACTGCACAGTTAGTGCCAGTATAAGCCAATTGACTATCCCCAAGAGTGATGTGCTTGAGAACCAAATGAAAGAAGAGAATGAGAAGATGTTCCAAGACTACTAAACTCAGCAAGCCATGAGTAGAAATGAGGTGGTCACTATGAGACAGTTTCATCACCAGCTGACCCCACAGCCATTACTGAGCTATTGACTTTATCTCAGGCCCTTAGCAGAGGGATTATTTTGACATCTCAGTCCCACTTGTCATATAACAGGCTGCAGTCAGATACTGATTCAGAGCAGAAACAGTCACCCTATGACATTCAGGCTCAGAAGTGACGTTGGCAGGTGGTGGAAAAGAAGTAGAGTATTGGTAAAATACTTACTCTGGGGATGATTCTGGGGTTAAATTGGACATTTCCTCTGGTGTAGGTACTGCCCATGCACACACAGCCAAAGAGAGGAAGGGAGAAAAGAAATCAGTGAATCAGCACATCTTCTTTTTTTTCTGGTTTGATAACAGTGAAAAAATCGTGACATTGCACTACCCTTTCATTCATCCATTGCCTCTGCAGGCAACTTCTGACATTTAAAATTGGTCATGTGCCTCTAGATTATTGTATCTAATCAAGTGATGCATTTCAAGGCATGTTCTACTACTTCTTACATCACTAGAAAATCCCAAACATCATGCCAATCCGATTGCCTTAAAACTTGTTTACTATTGTTTCATGAGCCAATTCTCACACTTTATGCAACGGGGTTTTATGCAAAGTTTCCTTTAGTCACTGAAAATATGAGGAATCCCTGTGGAATTTTCAGAAGACAATGTAAATATACAAATTTCCCACACCAGGCCATTTGCTTCCAAGTCCATCTGGCTGAAACTCAGTCACTGCTGCAATTCTCAGCAGTTCTCTGGCCACCTCAGGGACAATGCCCCTGACAATCACAGCCCAAAACCTAACCCTTTCGTGGCTATATCCTGCTTTCCAAAGGATCCTGGCACTGGGATGGCTGCTGATTATATCCGAGGACAGTGTATGTGACTTTGGGTGCCCTTTTCCTGAATGCAAAAAGCTATGTGGAGATTGAAGAAAACAATTTTGTTGATCTCAACACTCTAGAGACTCTTAAAACTAAAACAGCCACTGGAAATGAAAACGCTGACTGTATTAAGGCAGTTTTTATACCAATTACCCGAGGTGGCAAAAAAAGCACTAACCAAGATCAAACAAACTGTACATCAAAAGAACAATTTCAGCCTATTGTCACTGGCTGTCTTTTTTTCAGCAGAAAGCTCAGCCCACGGCTGCAAAGAGGCAGCAGAGTACAGGCATAGTGAAATACCATAGCTCTAGATTTGCTGGCAAAATAAGTGATGATCTGAAGATAAAATGTTCCTTGGTTCTAAGAACCATGTCAATGATATTAAGGTCTGTACTACTCGAGTGCAAAGAGGGCTCAGGAGATGCTGTTGGAGCAAATGCAGTGGATTTATAGAGCTTGCTGACACAGACTTCGGGCTACCACTGCTTGATGCTATCACTTTCATTTGCTGTATCAGTACTCAGTTCTCGGCACATGAAATTTTTGAGAGCCAAAGAGAAGTATCCCTTGCTGCTGAATGGCTGCCCAAATCAGACCCACCCTGTACATCCGGAGAATACTCACCTTGCAATTTCCGGCGATGGAAGCGAGGAGACCCCAGGAAACTGTTCTTGATTGAGTTGAGCCGTGTTCTCCATGGCATTCCTCCAATGCTGGGGCTGGATGGTGGTGTTGGGTTGGGTGTGCCTGCTGGGCTCTCCTTTGGCGTATGGACAGGTGTCCCCTTGGGGGTAGGGAGGGGACTTCCCCTTGGAGAGGGGTGAGGGGTGACCTGTATGATGGGGATAGATTTGGTGCTTGGGTCAGTACTAGAAGGGAGTAATCTAACAGGAGACATAGGGTTGGTCTGCAATTTAGGAACAGCCAGCTGTGGGTTAAAGCCGGCAGCAGGCGAGCGGCCCGGGGCATTCTGCACAGGGCTGTTCTGGGAAGAGGGCGCGCTGGTATTGCTGGAAGGGAGTGGGTTGGATTTAGTAGACTGGAGTGGTTTTTCGGCCAATTTGCTCTTGGATGGCAAAGTCTGCGTCTTTGGGTTGGGCTGAAGTGCTGGCTTTGGTTGGAGTACATGTCCAGGCCTGGAGGCGTTCCTACAAGCATCAGGGTCCAAGGAGACTTGGGGTCGGGGAGAGAAAGGGAGGTCGGAGGTCTGAGGGGGGATGAAGAACTTTCTGATAGGCTACGAGACAGACACGGAGTGTCCATGCACATCAAAAACAGTGAAATACGCATAGAGCGGGCGAGCAGAGAAAGGAAAGTCAGAATAAAATCCATCCGAGTCACAAAGATGCATCATGTCACAAGGGGACACAAGAGATGGAGGTGAAGGGGTAGTGGGGGAGGGATTTTGCAAAGAAACAAAAACGAACAAACAAACAAAAAACAAAAAAAGACATGCAGTTAGCTGGGAACACGGCATCATCAACAACAGCAGCAGCGGCAGCAGCAAGAACAACAGTGTCATAACAGGCTTCATCATATTAACCAACCACGTGTCAGCAAAGGAAAACAACAGAAAGAAAAGTAAAACAAAGGAAAAGTAAAAAACAAAATGAAAGAAAGTAATCAAGAAAAAAAAGAAGAGAGAAATGTCATCTCTCTGGGATTGTTCTGATCGCCCTGCAGTGAGAGAAGCACAATGCTTAGGGAGGTGAGGAAGGGGAAGAAGAATCACTGAAGCCACACACAAATTGAGATATGCCAAGAATGGGACCAACTCTTTCAGCTCAAAGTGCCCGTGTGCAAACCTAGTGGAGAAATGGAACTCAAAACAGGTGTGTGATACATACGGAGTGGTAGGCGATACACAGAGCTTACTGCACACACCGGTCAGAACCTCTGTCCCTCCTCTTTGCCCCTGACTCTGGCTAAGGCACAATCAGCTGCAGCCATCCTTGCAGAAGGAAGGAGTTAAGGGAGAGTGATGCCATGTTGGCATCTGGCCTCCTCCCCTGGCCTGGATGGTTAAGCTGCTCAGCATCCGCTCGGGGTTTCATAGCACATAGGGCCAAGAGGAAAATGCGACCTCAACTCGGTGCTTAATTTGTGAATAGCTATAGCAAAAATTTCAGAAAGGCCTGGAAAATTCATTTATCTGGGAAGAGATGATATTTCCCATCAGTCTTAATGCTTCTCCTGCAACATCCCTCATGCTGTCAAAGTCAGCTTGATAATTAAGATTTCTGTCATACAGTTACAGCAGTCTTTGACATTAAGTCCCAATTCTGTGAAAGGGTATGGGGAGAACCACTGTTTGTAAGATACAGCGTAAAAAAAGAAAAAGACAAAGTTCATAATCCAGCATTGAGTTATCAAACATGGGATTATGACTTTTTTTTTTCCCCAAACAATAACATCTAAACATGTAACAGGCATTTTGGGAAACTGTTCATATGGAACCAGCGAACAGCAGTACACAGACTTGAGAAGACAGAAGCCTTTTCAAGGCACAGTTGCACGTAAAAGTCACTTTTAAAACAAAATGAACATCCTTACAAAGTATAGCTGTTAACACCTCAGACTGCAAGTACTGGCAGACTTTTAAAAATAGACATTATCACTCAAGCTCTTTACCTTTGGTCTGCATTCATGTTCCGATTTTTTACAAATTATTAACTATCATGAAACATTCATCATCTTCATTACTATTATTATTATCCATTCTGAATATTTAGAAGCTCTAGTCAGGCAACATCCAGACATGCCACTGTCCCACATGTCAGGTAAGCAGAAGCAGCAGTACTAAGTTCACTTTCTGGGTTTGATGGATTAACACAATGCTGCCATGTTTCTAACTTGCCGAGATGTATTTAAAGCGATGTCTAAAATTGTTTCCATCAGAGCTTTCTACTTGAAGAACTTAGGGTTAGGCCATTAAAATTAAAAGAAAATCACTGCATCAAAAAGTTTGTATTACTGTTAGAGTTGTAAAGTTAAAATTAAGTTTGACATTTTGGTTCATACTGATCACTAACAAGAAGGAAAAGGGAAAAGATGAAGAAAGTGCTTAATTTATGAAAGTCACTACCAGCATCTGACTACTAATCATTTGCAAATGACTTCAAATGATAAAAGTCAAAAACTGTTGATTGCAAACATTTCCGTGCAATTTTTAAATCATTTGTGCATGACTATTTGAGAAACAAATTTGAAAGCAACAAGTCAAATTAAACTCCCACTTAAGCCATTACTAATCTGAATGGGCACCCTTAATTACCACATTTCTAGTAACATAACAAAGAACGAGATCATGTCTGTCTTTCAGCCGGTGCAATAGGGAAAGCCATTAGCAAGATCCTGTGAGATTTAACAACCCTTAGTTGCCACTGAATTCAATTTCTCATAGAACTTTACCTAAGCAGTGCATACAGTGAAATGTGCATTTGATTTTTAAAGTATATTCTCCTTTCAATAATCTAAGATGCTATTAGAACATAGGTAAGGACTTTAAAAATTTTTTTATTCCAACATTACCTTCTAAGCCACAAATCTGACCTACCTTAAAATGGTTATGAACTGTGGAAAATGCCATCTGGCTGCTAAATCCCTTTGAAGACTATTTAATCAACTGCCTATTAAGTAATAATGTTAAGATACAGCAACTATGGAACAGATCTTGTCATCCTTATTCTTTGATGTAGTCCTACTGAGATGTCAGAAATTGATCCCAAGAGATCAATTAAAGATCGGGTCTAAGGTTTGCAGCTCTGGATGCTTATTTTATGCACACAGCTCTTCTTGCTCTTTCTCAGTACATTCTGCAGTGGTATGAGAATTCTCAGATATCTGCTTCATCCCACTGCCATTCATGAGGTACAGAAACAAGGAAAGAAAGGAAATGGATCTTCACTGGTTCCTGGTACACTAAAGACACAGAGGAGACTGCAAACATATTTCTGTCAGTTGCAAAACAGGGGAACCTAGAATATATTTCAGAAAACAATTCAATCAAGCAAGGAGTTGGAAGCTTTACTAGCCTGTAAACTTAAACCTGATTGTCTTTATAGTATACACCTTACTGGGGATTTACAATTCTCTCAATTAATTTACTTTTTACTCTCCCTTTAAATTTGCTGTTCCTCAAATTTCTGAAACTGATTTTGTTTGAGTTTCTAATCCAAGCTACTCTGTGGCAAACTGAATTAAGTTGATTGTAGCCAGCATGGCTTGATGCTCTGCTGTGGCTTGATTGAAAGTAGCTGTGAAACAGTCTCTGATACATGGTCTGAAATCATGTCATATACAGACCTCAGCTGGAAATAGCAGTGTTTAGTCATAACAATGTTATTCAATGCACTTCTGAGATTGAAAAAGGACAGGGGCACAGTGAGATCCCTGAGGTACCTCTAATAGTGCAGGGAAAATGTATGGAAAATTCTCAGCTTGTATTTGTAGACATCATTTCCCTCACCACTCATGAAAATTTACAAGCTGCGAAGGAAAACCAAAACATCCCAGCTAAGAGCCATGGCTCTGCAGCAACAGATGTTGAAAAGCATCAAGCATGTGTGAGTGAACTGGACCAACGGATCTTGAAGCAGAACCACTTACCCTTGGACTGCTGAGAGGACTGGTGGAGAGCCCAGATGAAGCGCCGCTGATTGACCGAGACCTGAATGGACACAACAAGAAAAAGGCCCTCAGAAAATGTAAACAAGAAATAACCCTGAACACCAGCCACTGCAGGCACAGGCATGATGTGAGGAGAAGGAAGGAGACTGTCACTGGAAAAGCATGACTCTTTCCTCTCATTACTGTCCCACTCTCACAGCAAAACTCTAAGAAATGCTGCTTGCTCAAGGAGGAAGCTATAATCCCTTCTCATTACAGGAGTTGCTACCTTCTTTTTTCAAAAAGGACCGTCAAGATGCATGCTGGTGCTGAGGACTCTCTCCTACACAGTGCTGGTGGTCACATAATGAGATGCTCTGTCACAAGGAACATAGGAAGCCACTGTGTGCATAAGGCAAAAAGGAAGGGGGTTCCTCCACATATTAAGGAAAAAAGCAAGCCTTTGGGACCAAGATACATAATTGTTCCCTATGCAGTGACTTTCCTCCATTGAAATCAAAGTTCACACTCTCTCAAGCTTCCCCAACTCCTCACTGATGGATTTCACAGCTCTGTTCCCCAGTAAGATTTACTTCTGTTGCATTAAACAAGCCAGGTTTTGTTTATGAATAACTAGTTCTGCTGTTATTGATAACTTCACCAATAGCAGGATAACTGCCCAGGTGTCCTCCAAAAAAAAAGCCAATCAATAGAGAATCAACTGCTTTACTTGCTGACAAGGCCACCTGCGCTGTAATGCTCTTATGCTCTCCAGCAAAGGCCATCTAATAAAACTGTGTGCTGTAGACAACAAAACATATGAATGTGCTATATTAAAACATGCTGAAAAGGCACAGGCCAAATAAACAAACATTTCGGCAGAACAACTTTCCAGAAGGAGAGCTGCCCATCATGAGAAAAACTTCCATATGACTCAAACTGAGTAAGCCCCAGAGATAGCTTTAAACAAAAGAAAGTTGACTTGAAGACTGAAACATCTTACAGCAGAGAACCTGGCTAAGAACCTAGCTGGTCAACAACTGCCAAGCAACATGCCAATTTAGTCTGTCTACCAATGTTTCACCTATACTAAGAGCAATGAAAGCAATTATTTGCCTTCAAGTAATGTATGTGAAAAGGTAAAATCTTGTAGATGCTTGGAAAGCTGATTACATGTGTGCATGTGTATATACATATACTTAGAATTGATATGGGTCGGTTAGTATCAACTTGTATATAAGGGAATATAAAAGAAATTTAGGCCATTAATTGTCTCTGATTACCGAACTTTTAAATCTGTTTTAGAAGAATCAAAATATCTGTTTCTGAAATGGACTCCTAGAAATACATTCCTAAATAAATTTGAGTATTAAAACTGCTAAAAAAAATATGTAAACTGCATAACAGGAGGCTGTTCCAGAGAAAGAGTAAGTTAACACTGAACACAGTGGTAGATCTTATTCTCTCTTTATCCTCTGCATGGTTTTCCTTCTATCTCTTTCCAGTTTGTCCATCACAGGTAGGTAAAATGCAGAAGCCCAGACTTGGCATGCTTTTTTTTTTTTTCTTCTTTTTTTTCCAAATTAAATCTAAATTTGCACCATGAAAAACTGGGGCACTCATTTACGCAGAATCTCCCTCCTTGTACCCTGCCACAGTCTGCCCATGACAGTATGGCAGACAAAATCTAGAAGCTCAGTCTTGGCACTTAATTGAACATAAATTTGCACCATCATAATATGAGGTGCTCATAAAGGTTTATGCAAAGTAGCTTTAAAGGGAGAACTGTCTGCTCTGCTTTCAATAGGCCATTTTGTGTGCCTGTTCTATAACTGAAATAGCTGAGTGCAACGCAGATGTGTCGTGCATATGGGAAGTTTGGTTAAAATCTTCCTTGTATGAGTCATCAGCAAAACCTTATTCCAAACCATAAATTACAAGACAAGCCTATAAATTACCTTGCACAAGACTTGTGAGGCATTTAGGTGCCCAAAGATGCAGTTAAACACCTGTTTAGGAGTTTAACCACCACTAGGAGATGTTCCCACCAATATTTAATTATGGTGGGAAAGTCCTCTCTGACACTCACCTGAATTCCAGGATACTTGATTAAAAGTTCCAATCTGCTATTTCCTCTTTGCAATCAGATGTTTCCAAGTCCTGAATTCTCCCCTCCCAACCCCACTGCCTTCTATTTTTTTTACAAAAATGATCACACACATGGAGGACAAAACACGGCAGTCCCGCCCTCCCAACTCCCAGTTCCTTATTGGAAGCAATATTTGAAAAAAGAGTTGTTGTGTACTGTGTTTTCATCCAGCCTAGGAGCCTGAGGTAGGGGACAGAAGAGAGAGTTAGTGTGATATCCTCCTAGAAATGCATTTACTATCCACATGATTGCTATCAAACAAACTTTATTTCTGTTGCTGATTTACATGCAAAAATATATAAGACGTAGGTCTTAGGTCTTATAGCAAATCTTAGTTTGTCCACACTGGAAATTGTATAGAGGAGCAGTAGGAAGAGCTTAAAGAACCCTGGGTTAATTTTAAGTGCTGGGGTGAAAAGAGTTGTACATTATCAAAACTTTTCCCTTTTACAAGAACATGTTGATATGGAATATAACAGCCAAACTGAGAATTTCTTCCTTGCATCTTCTGCAATTTAATAAATCCTGCAGAATTTACCTTTACAAATGTGACACAGTTTCCAAGCTGGCTATAAGAACTCAGAACAGCAGCAGTTTCTATACTCCAGTACAAAAATGCCAACAAGCAAAAATGAGAGATTTTTCCTCCCATCGAGATCACCCTAGCTAGGAAATGCTGGAATTCATTTTAAAACAAACAAACAAACAAACAAACGCACTGCTCCTGTATCTCAGAGTCAGGTGGACAGAACTGGGACAGGGCCAAAAGAAAGTAATGAAAAAGGTGCATTATGCTGAAATGCTGCAATGAGAACAGAGAGAATTTACATCTGTATCCCCCTCACCAGAAAATAAAGGTATGAAGCTGTACAGGCAGCACATTAGTATGGCAGACCCTGGATGATGTTACATGTGGAAAAAGGAGAAAAATATGAAATCATCTTACATTCTTATGGCTACACACTAAGCGTATTTAACAGGAGATATCTATTAGTGAGTGAACTCCTCAGAGGTTACTCTGCAGGCATTAAATGTCATTGGAAGTATGAAATCTGTAGTTATTCCAATAGCTTACTACTGCACGCAACAATCTAGGAATCTATGAACATCGTGTGTGACTCGTTTTGCTCTGTGTTTTGCATTGGGGCATTAACTCAATGGAAGCCATCAAAAAGTTGTTGAAAAAGAGCATTCCCTCAAACACAACTGCCACATTAAGGACCCAAGAGGAGACTCGAGTCCCATCAATAGTGACATAATTGGTTTGTCAAACATGGAGGGAGGAAATGAAAATAAATAAATCCATCTTTAGGGATCTAGACGCAAGTTCTAGGTAGTGGCAGCCACAGAGAGCACTCTAAACATATGGTGGGTACTGAAATCATCGTGGGCTATTCCTCCCATCTCAAAGACAGACAATAAGCAGGAGACATCTGAGCTATGAAAGAAAGAGGCCAAGCACTGAAAAGAAATGAGCATGTGCGGGCTGCAGCTCATATATGCGATGCCTTTATACCTTATTCAATCTATTTGATACTTCAATTACAAGGACCTTTGTTTTAAAGCATGTTTTTACTCATTTTAGTCAGCTGCTACAACATAAGGCCCAATTTGTGTTGGATCAGTTGGTCTCTTACTGGTAAATCCAAGGAGCTGGAATCCAGTTTCCAGCTGGTTTAAGAGAACTGCCGTTTCTTGTGAGCTCTAAGAACCCAGGGCTGAAGCCTGACACTGTTGAGGTGTAAGCACAAGAAGGAAGAAAAAGCAGCTGATCTGCTAACCACAGTACACATATAGCACAGTGCAGAGCACCTCTCCATAGCCCTTCACTCAGATTAATTTTCAAGTGCTTTGAACAGTGCATCACCTAGCATACACCAATAAAGTGCATAGGCTTTGCAGCCAGCATTAAACATTTGGGTCAGATTTGGCATTTGTTTCATCTTTGAATAACCACCTCACAGAAACTTTTCCTACAATAAAAAGTGAGTTTGGTACCTTGTTGCAGTCCCAGCAGAACTTGCTTTCATAGCACAGTTTTACTAGGATGCTGAATACAGTCTTTTAGCTGGTCAAGCTGGAGCCATGCTTCCAAGAGGGAGAGCCTGCAGCATGCATGCAGCGTGCAGTAATGCATCTGACTTGTGCCCCTGGGTGAAATGCCTTCAAAATTTTGAGTTGGTTTGATTCTGTGCATAGTTTTGTAAGGTATAGCCAAAATATCCAGCCAATTTTTGTTTGTTTAAAGCATAAATTGGGTGGCATTTGATACTCCTCTTTGCTTGATCACTCAAGTAAAAACAAAAAATTGTAAAGTGCAGTTTGGGGTATGAAACCCCTGAAAACTACCCAAATTAATAAGCAGTAGTGAACATTCAGGCACTGTGTATTACATTTCATCACTTCTGTTCTTGGGTGTCCAAAAAATGCAAACTGTAGTTCCTTGCTTCCTGGTGCTGAGTAAGAATAGACTACTTCTAATGCTATTCTGTCTTACAGTCCCAACTGTCCAAACAATACCAACCTTAACGTCTTAACATACTTCTGCTTATGTCAGAAGTTCTACTCATAGTAATTCCCTTTGGGAAGATGAAGCCCTTACAAAAAGCACGCAGTGATTTTTGACTGCAGGTGTTGATAACACACCTCTTCTTCTTCCTTCCAGCACACAAAGAAGGTGATGTTAAACAGCCTTAACCGGCCAATCATACTGCATGATAATCATTTATAAATGGTTTAGAAAGAATTAATATATTGTAAAGCATGTTATAAACATGCTGTATTAATATAAATATTACTGGTGCTAATTAGCCCTCTCAGTTTGTACCTTCTCATAAGCTTTTACTGTAGTTTGTAGTGATCTATTACAACATTTTAATTAAATCATTTATTAATAAATGTTCCCCTTATGTTAAGAATTTATAAATGGAAATCTAATTCAAAGTGGGACTGCATTTCTAATTGTACCTCTATTCTCTTTATTGAAAATTGAAAATAAAGAGCTTTGAACATATATCTTGTTTAGGACCATCTGCTCACCTCCTAAGAAAATCTATACTCAAAAGAGAGAAAATACCCAGTACTTCTTTTAATAACACAGATGGGACTGAGCTTTATTTTTATTTTAGAAAAAAAAAAAGGAAAAAAAAAAAGAAAGAGAAAAGGATAAATTAGGATCAAAGTTAACTGGAAGGTATCAAGAAGATACAAAAAGAGAAGGGGGAGATATTCTCAGGTATTTTGGTACCTACACAGTGTCTGAGATTAGTTCTGTGTGCTCACAGACATTGAAACATACAGACAAGAGAACAAAAAAGAACCCCAAACTAAGCTATATGGAGTGTAACTCCAACTTAAAAGCACACAAACACACACAAAAGCACCAAAAATGCTTCTTCCCACATCTCTCTCTATCTCCCTGCTGAGAATTCTCATTCTCTGAACTGTATCCACTTGTATTGTATTTGTAAAGTGCAAATGAGAAATTTCTCTACGAGTCATAACAGGTCCCACAACAGGAATAATCCAAAACTAGAGCTTACCCCAATGGATCAGCACTCGCCATCCTTGGAAAGAGAAAATGAAGAGAGAAGGCAAAGAGAGAAAGAGAAAGAGGGGGATGTGGAAGCAGGTGGAGAGAAGAGTAGGAAAAGCAGAGTGAAATACTGTTCGGAGAACTGCATGGTCATAATTATTGCCACAGGTGCCTACATCTTCAGAAACCAGGAACACGAGGGGGACAGTTTGATTCACTAGAAAATAACTTCTGTCCTGCTCACAATAATGCAGACACACCCAACTTTGGCACTGGGGAATATGGAGAGGGACATTCTAAGGCTGTAAAAAAACCTTTCCAGCCAAATCCCAATGAGAGCAGTCAGCAGAGCAACGGGGATCAGATGTTATGCTGAATTTCTTTTCTGACTCTGACATAAGTCACAGTTACAACAAACTGTTATGAAGGAAATTGTCTCCTTTTTGTCTCCTTTTTGCTCAATGTAGTGTCCCTCTGTCCCCCAAGCTGGCCTGGTAAGAAGTACTTTTTTTTGCCATGAATGAACTGTGAAACTTATTGGTTATTAAAGCATGCATTTCTGAGCCAGCTTGGGAGCCCAGGGTACAAGACTGTAGCTCAAGCTGTGAATCTGCTTTGTTACTGGCTTATTAGTCGTGATGGTCTTAGAGTCAGGAATTCAGATCACCTAGAGCATACCAGCTCAGCAACCCAGCACTTATCTCTGTGGATGCTATCTTGTGCTCCAGGATCTCATTTTTCATTTAAAATAAATTCAGACTCTGGCTCTTAAAGGTTGCAAGGGAAATCTTTCAAATGTGAACAGAGAATAAATCAATGCTGTGCTGAAAAGAGTCCGAAACAGCAGCTTTAAAGGCAGAATGAATATCTGACACATTGACTTTGATGCCAAGGGACAATCAAAAACTTCAAGATTCTTTTTTTCACCAGTAACCAAAGCACTCAAAATAGGAAAGAATAGTCAGGTTATCAAGTTTTTAGGGGTGAGGGTACGGAAACTCAAGAAAGCATCACCACTTTTTCAGATTAACAAAGATTAATTAGGAATAAAGAACACCCGGTGTGTTATTAAACCAAATAATTTTCAAGGCAGATGCTGTGATTTTTTCCTCTCTGTCTCTTTTTTTTTTTTTTTCTCTCTCTCCATTTTCAGTAACAGGCTCCCAAGCTGCCAGAGTTACCTCTGGCTGGGTGAGGAAAATCCATTTTCCACAAGACGGTCACCAACAGAAATGCCAAATTTAATATATGCCCAGTAGATTTCACAGTTTCCTGCTCAGTGCAACTAGCCATGCTTCCGAATACAAGAACACTGCAAATGCTGGGCTAGGCAACACAAGGTACTTTTGAGGAAAGTTAAAATTAAAACACAGAACAGAAAGAAAAAGTTGTGCTATGCATCAATAGAGAAGTGGAAAGAAGCATTATAGTAAGTTCTTTTTCATGTGCTTGAGTGATACTCCATTTGTATTTTGGCGTGGGGTGCAAATTTGGTTAAGATCTAATTCATATATATACAAATACATATACATTGTATATATTTAGGGATGAATGCTGTCCTCAGTTGGACCAGTACAAATCTACCTGCAGTGATGAACTGAGAAGAACAAATTGACACCCATTGTATAATGGAACGTGTGTGTATATTTATACAGCAAATACACCCATACCCAAACATGCAGAATATTAAAATGTAAATAGAATGGGTGCAATAAAGTTGATTCATTTTTCTTTCAAGTCATTTTCCCAACGGGGAAGGCACTTAGGAGGTTAACAAAGAGAATGGAAAGCAAGTTGACAATAGGGAAAAGGAAGAGGCAAATGAGGTTCAAAAAAAATTGACAATCCCAGGACACAATAGACCCAGAAGCGCAGACATGTGCATTCCCTACAATACTGAAGCAAGTGAACTACGGAGCTGCAGCAACCCAGATACAGAAGAAGAGAAGCGCTGAAAGAGGGGGTGAAAGTCAGAAAGAAAGAAAGAGAAAGGGACAGTGGCCTCAGCTACTAAGACAACCATGTGCATCTAGAGGGAAGGGACCCTTAAAGATGCAGTATTCCTTTAAAAAAGACGTCATAAAGTTGGATAATTAAATGCTGAACAAAAATTTAATGGCCATCAGGATTAGTTGTCCTCATTTGGCTGGGGATCTCTTCACTGCCTATCCCTTCCCTTCTCGTAGCTGTACACAGATGTAGAATTCAGTTCCTCTAATTTTCATGCCACTGAGGTCCCTCATCCTAATTGCTAAGAGGGAGAGGGAGGTGAGAGAACAGTGAATGTGATCTTTCAAAAATCAGCCTGGCCTTTTAGTGAGGAGGGGCCACAAGTGATCCTTGTGACTGCCCTACCCTTCTCCTGTACTCTGAAAAAAAATACCTTTGAGAGGGAACACAAAGCACCTGCATGTACGTAAGGAGTTCCCCCAGTGGCTACTGAAGAGTCACCTCCTCTGCTCCTAACACAGCCTAACAGCTGCTAGAGAAGTACAGAGGGATGATGACATCTGAAGGACCCTTCTCAAACCATAGATGTAAAGGCACCTCTCTTACTGAACCTGATTTTTAATTACTGTGAAAGAGCTAGTCTTTGGAGTAGTTTCACACTAAATGCTAATACAAGAAGTGACACATTCAAGAATACAATCTACATACAGGGGGAATCGGAGAGAGGAACATGTATCAGTCTGAGGAAAACTCATCCACTAAAGCCTACGTAACCACTATTCTTTTATGGCTATGAAACTATGAGTTTTCTAATGGTTTGGGTACAATTCTTGTACTTAGGTTGCCATCTTAAAGGTGCCTTACATACTTGATGGACAATCATGTGAGTGCAAGGTATTCGAACTTCACTGTGGCATGTTCAAGGTTTGAAACACTGCTCACAAAGGACTCAGTCTGCAAAAGGCCAAAACAGAGACTGTCTTTACATCCTGTAAGTCTTCCTTAGCTTAAACACCGCTTTTATCTTTAAGTAGAAAGGCTATAAAAGGAAAAATGGAAAGAAAAATGGCTAGCTGAGTCCTCAGGCTGGTTCCTTTAAGGAATTCACCACTTCTTTTGAATCATATGGAACTAAGTATTTAGCTGCCGATTTTGGATAGGCTGTTTGTCCAAAACGTATGAACATTACATTATGATGAAGAATTATCCACTGGGATGACAGCTTTTGACATCAGAGAAGAATTCTCTTACTCTAAGACAAGAATTTTAGGAATTCTACATCCACCAACAACCTCATCATAAGTCTGGGGTGCCACATGAGACCTTAAATCTAATGAACTGTATGTCTTCCACTGTGCCTCTATTCATAGTTGGGAGTTACTCTTTTTCTTACTCTTCAGCATCTGTTATTCTATCAGACTGGAATCATCCTCCAAAAGCCCCCTCTTTCAATCACCTTTTCCTCGTGTTCTCTGATGCAGCCAGGACAGTCTTAAAGAGTTTGTCCCTTACCTAGAGGTACTTAATTTTTTGCTCAAATCAGACAGGATTCTCAACATTTCCTACTATTGCTCTTGCTGACTTGGTTGTACTGCTGTTTCTAGTGCTGAGAATGGAGCACTCCTGGCTCTCCTAGCTCCAGCCTTTCCCAGAGCAGTTCTAGCAAATACATATTCTAGCTTAGGCATCCTAACTCATGGCAGAACTGAACTAGTAGCAACATGATAACATTGTAGTGGGGAAAATAGTATAGTCACAGGCTGCATTGGGGATAGCCTCAAATGTAAGGCATTGTACAAAACTGTATGTAGTGGGGCCAGTAAATATCCCACTCTCTTTGTTTCTTTCTAAGAAGGAACAGCTATGTCCCCATACAGAGAAGGTAAGTACTGCATCTTTAAGGTCTAAGCAGTGAGGTAGAGGAGAGGAACATATTGTCAGTGTTTATATACCTTTCTTCTTTGTTGAATTTGGGATTGGCTTCAGAGATATCCAGGCTTTTACTGAACATTGTTTTACTATGGCAGGAACAAAGCGAGAAAACAGAGTTACTAGTGTGGACATTTATAAAAGAGAGTCACCTGAAGCAATGCTGGACACCCAGCCCCCCAACCCATCCTCCCCTTTTTAAGCAATGTTCTGAAAAGTTTCTTTTACTTTACAGCTATGGGCTAGGCCTACAGAGAGCTGAAGTTCATTATCTCCCCTTGACTTCTGAGGTCTAAGATGACTTTCCCCAAACATACTTGTAAACCCTGCTCTTCTTTATCTAGTTGAAAACCCAGATACAATCTACTTTTATCACACTGTCCAGGGCATACAGAACATGCCTGAAGGCACAAATAGCAAAAGCACACATTACTCAGATTTCTCTAGAAGATCTCAACAGTAAGCACAACCTGGGAAAGGGTTTGAATTAGGCCATTAGGCCCCTGTACCACTTACTCCCAACTCTCTTTCCCATATCTTAGGTCTGAATTCCTGAAGCTTAAAAGCAAAATTCCTTATGCTTTGCTAAAAGGGAAGTTCTCCATGATATGCTTCACTGTTTCACAGAACACAGCTTCCTAATGTTAGCTGATTTTTCACACAAACCATCAACTTCAATAACCACAAAAAAAATGAATAAAGCCCATTTTAGAACAGGTTTTGGACTTTTCCAGTAGAGCTGCTGAAAATTTCTGGTATATCCCCACAGGATTCTTGTTCCCACAGAATTCTCCTTTATCTGTATGATTTTGGCCCAAGGGACGAATTAGCTGGTATTAAAGTAAGCTCAGAATCTACCTCTTTTCTTTTGACAATACAATGAAATAGCATAAAAGCAGAATCAAGTAAGATGCCACTATGAACCTGCTAGGTAGACAACCAGCAGGGAAAACCAAGTATCAGGTGTCTGTGCACACTAATTTTGTCATTCACAGTCAAAGATCCACTGGAGACCACTTGCAGAGGTCAGCAAAAATATTTCAGGTTGTCAGCAAGCTCAAAAAGCAGTGTTTGCATTGAATTCTTCCTATACATTATTCAGAACTAAGCCACTAACTGTCTATGTTTTTCACCTAACACTTTCTCAGACTGCTTGGCTCAAAGCTGCCGAGTTTCAAATATCAGTAGAAAGATGTGCCCTTAAACAAGCCCAGACCAAATGCTTGTAGAGTCCCCACTTGGTTACCAAAAGCAAGCTCATCACACAGACACATAAAATCAGAAGCTATAACATGAATCCCCTTTTTGCAACAAAACATCTGCTTATTACTGGGAAAAAGGACATGGGACTAAATCATGACACATGGGTGTGTTCTGCTCATGGTCAGAAGAGTCTGCCCACTGGTTATCTGAAGAAAGAAGCAATAGCTCTGTGTCTCCAGATGTTTGTACTGGCCATTTGTGTCTAAACGGGAGGCCTGTTTCCACAGTCCACCTCCCTGTCTTCCTAGTATTATAGGATAAAAGCACTAAGCAGTCTTCTATCCAGACCAAAGAATGTCATTCTTAAAAAAAGCATCCAATCCTGGGATCTAATATCTAGCACTGTAAAATCCACTCTCAGTGGGTCATTTCATGGAAAATAATATGCTGCTGGCCACTAAAAATCTTTCAGTCCTGGAGGAAGGCACTTGTCTTTTTGTTACTGACTGCTCTGACAGATGGTGCCCCATCAGCAATGCATCGTCCCCAGACAATCCCTATGCAGTGGTGTTTGTTAATGAAGCCAGTTCATGTTATAAAAGACTGTGCTGCCAGCAACACAATATGTGCCATTGTCATCTGTGGAAGTGGAATGGTATGAGTTATGGAAGCTCAGACATGGAGTAAAATACTATCTTCCCATCAACCCCTTCCAAAACAAGCACTGCCAAGCTCATCATCATCAATCATGGTGTTATTACATCCCTTCCTCCACCCTCAATCACACCCTGTGTCCAACCATGTTTTGTGTGGTATGCATTTCCCTATATCTCTTTTGTGGCTGGAAGGTTTTACTTCCTCCTTAAAGCCAAAACTCTTCTTACTCCTGTCACCTGGATATGTACCTCCAGTGCTGTGCACTCATCTCAGACCTTTCACTTCCAATGATTTCTCATCCAGAATTAAGTGAGATATTTAAAAGCAAAAGTATAATGAGACACAGTTTTGCTTCTTCAGCATTTCCAAATTCAAAGGCAAAGCTGAGAGATGGAAGGTTTCAGTCCTCAGAAAATCTCAGAATCAATCAAATACATTCTAGGCTGGTGGAACAAGACTGGATTATTATCTTCAATTGTTCATCTCACTGCTTCCTATTTCTCTTGCCCAGTTGGACAGTTACTGCAAACAGCTGCAGAGTACAACTCACAGGCAGCTTTGGGGTGGGGGAAAGTGATTCACCTCTGTCTGGCTCCTCTCTGGGCAATTTATGGCTCGTACATCTACCAGGTACTAGATTAAATACAGAAAGTTGAATAAGGAGTAAGCAACTGTTTGTCAGTGTCATCTTCATCCTTATCACTTTGAGGCCTACCAGGAACATTTAAGAGTACACGCTGACCTGAACATTTCCTTAACCCAAACATTAAATATCAAAACAAACCACACACTCAAAGTCAGGTTTCCAACCTCCACTACAGCGAAAAATCTTTCTGGCAGTCTACCTCAAGACCATACATCCAGGCTGAAATAAGTCCTGGAAAGATCCTGAAAATCACTTTCTCCTCACTGTAGGCAGAATGTTAACAGTTGCCAGCAAAACTTTCTAGCGATTCTAGGGGTCTCTGGACTGGAAATTATTCCATTTCATCCAGTTTCGCTTTATCCAGTTTTCAGTCAGCACAGGGAGTTTCTGAGCAGGCACAACAGGCTCATTTTGAGCAGATCTTAATAGCTAGACAAAAATAATCATGTCATAAGGCTGAAACAGAAGTTATAGCATCATCAGCATATATATGCGTGAAGTGTTAAGTGTTCTTTAAGACTGACTGATTTATACAAGCGTAAATCCAAATGCATGTGCTTCCTTTAGGATAGATATAGTGACTGAGGAAGCAACTCCCATGGTTCACATAAGTGAACTTCCACAGTCCACTTATTTTATCACAACCTGCCTTGAGGAAACATCATTTTCTTCTGCTGTCTCTCCACAACGATAATACTTTCAGAGAAAAGAGGTAAAATTACATGAATTTTAACAATTTACAGACATGGTAATTTATGTGGGTCAGATGCATATCAGCCCTGACAGTACATTTAAAAGGTACCCACAGATGCCTGCACAGGGCTTTCCAAACTTCACCTATTCTAACAGTGTAGAGGATGAAGTTCATCCCATTTAACTTCAAGTGCCTAAGAACTTAGCACCTAATCCAAAAGCAGCATCATTTAGATTCCTGCCATAGGCTATGGAGACAGAGAAGAACAACCAGAGCTTAATTTATCCCATCTAAGATTGCTGGAACAGCACATACATATCTGAGATCTTCCAAAGACTTCATCTGTCCCCAGTGCCTACAGTGACAGCCTGTATACCTAGCTTAGACTGAATCCCTACATTCTGAACAATTAAAATGAGGTGAGATGAATTTTGCCCAGAGGACACAGCAGTTTCCTGAACAATAGCTGCAAGTGGACAGAAATCTTAAATTGATGGCAGGACTTCTGTTCCTGTGTGAATAAGCACTGCTGGCTGCCAGATCACATTGTAAGTGCGCTTGGAAGTTGTTATGAGTGCTGCTGTGAATAGAAGGGCTCCACAGCTCCTCTGTATGTACGACATGTAAGAGGGCAACAAACCCAGACAGGAGGGACTCTCAGCTCCCAAGTAAAGGAGGGACCCACCTCTGTCCATGTTGTGCCATTTCAATAGCTCTGCGAGCAGGGACGGGGGAGCCGCCATCTGTCACACTGAGAACCTCCATCGACTTCCTTTCTGGTCGTCGCTTCCCATGCCTGTTGAGCATTGGGGAGTCCACACGCTTCCTGGGGGGATCTTTATGAAAAGAAAACACTGTCAGCTGAATTTGGCTGTGACTTACCTCACACAGGTTGGCTAAATCCTCTCTCAAAGATCTCACTCTCACACTTCCCCTACAGACAGTTATCCTGGAGATGAACATTTGCACTCTCTTCCAAAACTACAAGCATTAAGACGTAAGTTGTAATCCATCTGCAGAGAGGAAGAGTATTACTACTGAATGTATGAGCACTGTAAAATAAAGGTATGACCAAAGCACAGACTGCACAAATTACCTTACAAAGCTGATAACAGTAATAACAAGATAATAGCACGGGCTACAGCAGAAGCTATTAGCCAAAGGGTATGCCATCCAGGGATCCTGGATATGTACTCAGGTTTCTTTAGCTTGCTTTCCATGCCCATGCTAGCTAGATTAAATGTAATGCAGGGACAAAAATACACTCTAAATTCAGACTTGTATTAGTCTCTGAAAACATACTCTTATTTTTGCATCTTCAGTATTAGATTTCAGGTTTTCCCTGCTGTGTTACATATTTCTTCCTTCAGCATTACAAATTAAACATTCTGGACTACCTGAGATAAACCTCCGATGAAAGCTACTGAAATCTATCTCAGAGGTCATCATATCGCTTTTACTGCTGTAGTAACTGAAGTGCTTTATTGTATAACATTTCTATGAGGCATCCAAGTGCTACTTTCACTTTGCTGAGTGAAAACCGAGTTATAAGAATGAGATACTTAAAGGCATTTCATTCCTAAAGGCGCAGACAAACAATTACTGCAGCTCTGAGAAGCACCTAAATTGCTCTGAAAATAGTCTTTAGATACCAAACTGCATGACAGCGACTGGTCCAAGGTGACTTGCCAAACCATACACACCTCTGTGGTGATAAAGGGAACCAAACAGACTTGTTGAGTTCTTTTAATACTGATATATCTAATGGCATCTGAACAGTAAAAAGGAGTAAAGGAGAAAAATAAATAAGGAAAGATTTTCCTTGCTTTGGTTGGACTATTTGAATTGCCTGCTTGTATTTATAGACATCTTTTTAATTTTATCAGAGAGTGACTACCCTTAAGAAAAAGCATCCTTCATCTCTGCAGTTACAAAGAAGCTCACAGCATCCAGCCCCCCTAGGGCTTTTTTATCTGCCAGGATTCCTTTCTAAAACTCTATCATTACTGCATAGCCAGATTATATTATTTTTATGACTCTGCCCTCCTCAGTCTTGGCCTATTTGCTTGTTTATTCTCTCTCTCACATCATGTTTTTCAGAATTTGATTCCTTCAAGGCAGGGTTTATTCTTGAAACAATGAGCACGAGCAAGTACAGCCCAAGTGCAAATGATACAGTGATAGCAAATGAACCTATTACCATATAATGTAAGTATTATTTGTATTAATAGTAATAATTGTGTTAAAAATGAGTTAGAGAAGAATAACTGTATCTCACTCTGTTTCAAGCTGTGTTCAATAATAGAAAAGTGGTAGAAAACACTAGCAAGAAAAACATACAGTGCATAAAGTTACAGGAAAAACACAGAGAGATAAACCTAACAACACAGTCGTACTGGGAAACTTCAGCTGCACACATAACCAGTCAAAAGTGACCTGGGACAAGTTCAGACATTTCAAACTCCTGCTCTCCAAACACGTACAAAGAACAAAGGATGATCTATCCTACAGAACAACTATTAAAATGTTTGTTACCTATACAGAGTTGACACAAGATTTACAGAAGGATACCACCAGAGACTATAAAGGAAAGGGGAAGAGTGCAGCTTAAAAAGAAAGAAGTAGGATGAAGATGACACAGACCAAAGAAGAGCAAGATGAAGAAATTAAAAAGAAAAAAAAGATGAGTAAGCTCTGACTGTATCAAGGTTAGTTAATAACAGAGTATAAATAATAAGAAGGAAAATGGCAAGAGAAACAGCATATGAAAAGAAAATTTTTAAGGCAACTTCATCCATGCATGCTCAAAACAAAACACTTTACCAAATGGAAATTTAGCCAAGTGATGCAAAAGTGATGATTAGGCTAAATACAAAGTGGACAATAGAAACAAGATAAAAAGGAATTGAAGAGGAATGAGCCAAAGATCTGAACAACAGTATTTTGTTGACAGAAAGCTTGAGAGAAGGATAGCAGCCAGAAAGATTATATGGGAATCAGCAGGACAATTAGGAAGGATAAGGATATTGCTAACAAGCTAAATGATACTTTTGTATCAATCTCTGCTGCTCAAGATACTGATTTCCAATCTGTATTTTAAGCTAAGAAAGAGAGGAAATAAGCAAAAGGAGAAGGTGGTGAAGTACATCAATAAATTCAACAACAGCAATTCAGGGTTTGATGGGTTTGATGGAAAATACATCCAAAAGTTTGTACGAATTTGGTAGAGCTTCTAATAGTGGTACTTGATTCCTCTTTAAAACTGGCTACAAACCTATACTATACATGACTGAAGGCAGCAAGTATTGTACATATTTTTCAAAGGCTTTAAGTAAGAAACCACAGGGTACCAAGTCTGTCATCACTGTCAAATCTAAGGATACTAAAGCACACAGTCATCCTCTCATAAGGACTGAAGTGGTGGCATGTAAGAACAGTTGGAGATTTAGCAGCAGTACAGGAATTAAAAATAGGAAAATCTTCAGTGCACACACTTCTGTTCTTGAGTCTCTGGAAATGCTTCACAGAGAAACAAAAAAAAACCCATTCAAGTCCCAGTTTAGATACATGGTAGTTCTGGAGATGTATTTTCCTCTTACTTCTTATCACAAAAGTGAAGGCATTCTCAAGGATTTTTACAGGGAAAGAGCCTACGTAAAAATCCAATCATAAAGCCATTCATTTGAAAGGCATAAAATAAAGGTTCAGTTTGTGAGTTTGGATTATGCATGTCATCCTAACATGGCTATTCTGGCTGAATCTCCTTTACTCTGCTCTATTAAGAATCTCCACGTAAGCCTTTTGCTCAAGGAGACATCAGTTGATGCGTATGTATTTTACTGAGAGATTTCTTATTTCCTTGTTTTCAGTTAAAGAAAATAGAACTGGACTCACAAGACAGTTAGGGTGGCCCTCTTCTGACCCTTCGAGAAAGCTTTACATAGCTGACGCATACAAAAGAGATATCAGAAGAGAAAGTGCTAGTCTAATGCAGCCAAATCTTTATTTCTACCCACATCCATCCATTCCATGGTCTAATGTGCAAAGAAGGAGGAAAAGGCAAAATAAAATTAGATTTTTTTTTTTTTTTTTGGCATGAACTCAGGCAATGCACAGTTCTCATGAATGTGGTTTCTTCAAGCTGCTAATATTATATCCATTACCTTTTCCCTGCTCTTCTCTGCTTGTGCAAAGCTATTGCTAATGGCTATGGATGAGATACTCATCAGAAGCATGACTGCTCTTAATTAAAACTTGCCCCATGTTCTCAGAGATACTGCTGTGAACAGAGGAGGTAGAAAGCTCCTGTGGAACACGGAAGACAACTGAAAAACACTCAAAGAATAATGTGCAGAGTCTAAAATGTGCCAATGCAGCACACTGATATATTCAGATGATGTTTCCCTGATGGAGAACATCGTCATCCCTTGTACAAAAAAAAATAATCCAGGAGTGGGTAATAGCACTTCTGTTCATCACATACTTTGGCGTGTGGAGGAAAGATGTATGTGATGCATTTAAAGGCACAGCTGTGTATTCAGTTACGTGCTGGATATGAAGACTAGTCGCCCTGCTTTTCTTACGACAGAAGCATATACATATTTGAGTTGGAGATTCATGATCTTGATGTGCTTTCCAACCCTGGCCATTATGTGATTCTGTGAAGCACATCTAAGATAAGAGGGTGTCATTACATTGCAGGACAATCTGTGTGAGTCAAAAGCTGATGAGTGAAGTGCAAGATGCCAAATCGCACTGAGCAAGGACTTTTGACTAGATCACCTGTGGCAAGCACATCTATTCCTTTGCCAAGATGCTTGCTGACATGCTCTCTGCAGCTCCATCCAGGTAAGAGTTTAAAAAACTACCAGGCTGACTCAGAATTTCCATTTTATCCCCCTCAGATGAGATCTCTCTGTAAAATTACAGGTCCAGTAGCCTGAAACTTTGATAATGTAATAATTCAGTTGAGTATTAACAAACTTACACTTTAATATATCACTGTCCTGTAGGCTTGGGAGATAACAGGCTTTCCAGTTAAAGAGCATTTTGGCACTAGCCTTCAAATGAGTGAAATACAAGACCTACAAATCACAACTCCACTGTATAAAAATGCTATTTCGGGCCACTGATAGACGTGACTAATGCTTTATTAGTTAAACTTCTGTCAGTATGCACAGCACGAGTCACTTACACTGTTAGCTCCTTAGGGGAGCATTTTTCCAGTTGTCTATCTATATTAATGTAGTCCTTGGTGATCAGCAGTATTTTAAAATACTAACAAAGAACAATTCAGGAATAAAATGGTACCACAGGAGCTTTATAAGATATATATAATCTTACTGCGTGTTAAACTTCTAAAATCCTTTTAAGATAATCTAAAAACATGGCATTATAATGTATGTACTATAAACAGGTAAGTGATATTATTCATTCTTCCAACGGAGGATGTGTACACATAAAACTTTGTAGAAATGTAATGAATGGTATAGTCTTACTAATAGAAGTCCAGAAGCATCTCTGCAACACTGCACATAGATCAGTAATTAGAAAATTCTACCACTAGACTACATTGCTCCTAAACCTCCTCTAATTTCATAAAGGTTGTATAAAGGCAGCTTGTGGGTCTGCATTAAATTTTTTAAGACTTCTGGCTCAAGACCAACACGGATGTTTCTGTGCTGAGATGGATATGTCATGAAAAACAAAGCCTTTGAGTTTAATCACAAAATGCATCTGCCCCCCCTTTGGCCACATATTCTCACCAATGGTGTAAACCGTTTCAGGTTTGAGGATATGAGAAGAAAAAGGGCAAAGAAGTACTAGTTGAGATGGGTTCATAGTGACAGAGATCATTTCTTTGGTACCTATTTCATTTCTAGGGGGAAGATCCTCATCTTCATGACTAGGATATCTCTCCTTCCGGTCAAGCAGAAGAAAATAAATCATTTTCTCTTGGTTTTCTCTGAAAAAAACAAAAAGGAAAAAATCTTTACATTTGAAGCAGAAAAAACAAGTATGTAAAAAAACCCTTCTTTCAAGCAGTTACAGTTATTCTAAATAAGCTGGAAATAGCCATGTATCAGCTAGCTAGATGTGCAATTCACAAAGCTTTTGAGAGCCTTGCTGTCTCCAACAGAGAGAAGGAAATACAATTCTCCCATTACACATCTGGAGTAGAGGCACAGGACACATGAGGTAATGTATCCACAGAAAGTCCACACCAAGAGCAATAAGAAGACAGATCTCCTGAGCCCTTAAGAGCTCTTTCCACTATATACCCCTCATAGCACACCAGGAAACACACCAACACTCAGGCATAGCTTGAAATAAGTAACAATTTGCCAACAAAGACATATCCAACACAAATAACAGCACCGATACCTCTCCATTCAGACTGCATGGCCCACCTTTTCATGAAATGACCACATCTGGCAGCACAAGAAGAGACAGCAACACATCTCCACTGACACACAGTGCTAAGAAAGGCCCAGCGACTTCTTGCTTTCTCCCACTTCACTGGCCACCGGGCAGTCAGAGGGCGAGGCATTGATACAGGTCCCTCGTACCCACAGACATATCAAAGCCATCTCCACCTTTCCCCAGGACAGCAAGCATCCCAACACATGGAGACCCAACTGATATTAAGTCTGAGCAAGTGCTTACTCTTCTGACAACAAGTCCTGTAAGAGTTTATTTCGGTCACGGAAGCAGCCTAACGAGTGCATGCTATCTAACACGTCTGGATCAATATCCTCCAATGAAGGGAGAGAACGAATCTGCACCTTTCGAGGGATTGGTTGCTCTGGTTCTGGCTCATTCTTACCCCCTCTGCAGAGAGAAGAAGATAACAGAGAGAAATAGGGTAGGGAAAGAAGAAGAGAAAAGAAACGTGAGTTACAAATGAACCTGTACTCCGAAACGCAGCCTGCAGCAACAGATGGAAATAGCTTGTTCAGTCC
This sequence comes from Tympanuchus pallidicinctus, assembly GCF_026119805.1. Lineage (NCBI taxonomy): Eukaryota > Metazoa > Chordata > Aves > Galliformes > Phasianidae > Tympanuchus > Tympanuchus pallidicinctus. The sequence continues at coordinate 13,728,611 of NW_026294747.1, forward strand.
CCACTGAGAGACCAGATCTCACAACCAGACAGACACTCTCTTCAGGAGAAACTGCTGTGAAGGCTGAGAGTGATCAGCACCTTGTGGATTTTGGTCTTTTTGTGAGAAATGCCTGCATTCAGTCAGAAAGGCAGTAGGAACCTCACTTACCAGTGCCCTCATAATTTAAGCAGCTGTTCAGCATCTTAATGCCAAACATTTATAAAACACTACATGATTTTAGAGACGCTGTCTCATCAGCCAGACCTCAGGCTATCAGGATGAAAAGTGCAAGCTGAACGATTCCCTTTCAAAGAACAAGCTGTGAACAAACCCTCGTTTCATCAGTTCTGATTACAACAAGCACTGCAGCCATTTCATACTTGGAAACTTCCAATGTGGCTTAGGAGATCTCACTATCAAGGTTCCCATTTGACAGACTTCAAAGGATTTGGGGCAAAATCATGCTTTTTATTTACATGCCAAAATATGACAACGTCTGTTTCTCTTCAAAAAAATTCTGGCCCAAGTGTGATGCCTGAGGTCAATGGAGAAGCTAGGAACACACCATTAGTGGCAGAGTATATTACTGAGTATATTACTCTTCTAAAAGTAGTTAACACAGGCTTCCTTCATAATCCTCTCATTCCATTCACCAGAGTCAGGAAATATTGATTATTCATTGCAATTAAAAGCTCTGGCTATAAAAACAGATCAAAATGTCAGGATATCTCTAACAGACTGAATAATACATATTTCAGGCACCCCGACCGTCCACTGCTTTTATTCAGCTGGGCAAGGAGCAACTTATGTCAACTCTATCCATCTAAATATTTGAGTTTGCTGTGATGTTCTGTGTGATGTTGAGGTTTACATATTCTTTGGGTGAGGTCCTCCCTTTCTATTACATGGTGTGAATATGTGACAGTTGGGTCCAAGCTCCCAGGGTGGACAACAGAAATTGGGAATACCTAAACTGCATCAGATGGCAGTTTGGACAAAGGACTTCCTTTTAATACTGGCAGAAATAAGGCGAGCATAAATTCTGAACTTACACACAAGGCTTAAAGTGGTCTAAGCTCAGAAGCAAGCTCTCCAGGTACCTTCAGAAGAAAAGCAGCTCCAATTTAAATGTAACCCTAATTTTTCTTGAGTAGGTCAGAAAGGAAGTAAAGAAATATCATTCGTAAAAGCTCAAGGTCTCAGCCTCTAAAATACAGCTTATGATGCCTCCATGAAATCTCACAGAAGTCTCTACATCTTGAGAAATGATGATATTGTCCTTAAATCTAAGAGCTAAATTGGGGAAATCTTGTCCAACCAAAGAAATGTCTTACTCTGTGAGTGCCCTATCTTCAGGAGGTAACTACTCTGACAGCTGGTTATTACTCAGAGTGTGTCAGGATTTAACTCCCAGCAGGAAAAAGCAAAGACTAGATCATAGCTTTGCACAGCTAAAGCCAGTGATGAACCTTGTCATTAAGATAAATGCTTGCAGGACATACCTTTGGACAGCAGCTGAGTGCTTTTGTTTTCTAATGGTATGGAAATCATTTTTAGAAGGAACTGACTTCATTAGTCATTTATTACATTAAAAGCAGAGGTCTTTGAGGTAATTTGAGATATTAAAAAGAAATCACAGCTTTTGAAAATTCACAGAAAATCCAGGTTTCCTACTAGTTGTCTGAGTCTTTAGCAAGTATCACCTGCAATCATCTTTTATATCCATCAGCTTGGGTGCTATTTCTGGAGAGAACAACCCATTATCTTCTGTGCAATGAAAAGTGGCTTTTCCTTATGCCCAGCACCTGGTCAGCCTCAGACATAGGCAGGAATATTCACACCTACTCATCAGGGACAAGAAAAATCTGCAAAGAGGTGCCTCGTCATTTGGCAATGCATTCAGAGCTTCAGGAAATGAAAATCACCAGGTCTGTGCTGTGATTGGCATGCCTGTATTGCCTGTTCCATTCTCAGTCTGGTTCAGAGTGACAAATTTGTTGCATTTCAACCCACATAGACATCAAACAATGTCAACCGATGAATACTGCAAATCACGTATATTTTTTAAAGTCTTGCATGAATGTAATTGCTGCTTTAGAACCCTGCCTCTTTGTGAGGAATGGTGCATACAATGGATGTGATTCCAGAACAGGGCAGACTTTTTCAGTCTGTCCATGAAATTCTCTCACGAATCTCATTGAAATGCACATTTACACTAAAGCAAAGGAAAGCAGCACTGGTAGCATTGTTCTTCTGATTTCTGTAAATTTGGTATCTTCACAATTAGGGCAATAAGTCAGTGCTACAGAAGTATGTATTTACTGTAACAGCTAATTTATTTGCCTTCTTGTTTTATTTAAAGAAAAGAAGTGAAAACAGCTGCTGTTTTTTCACTGATTTATGATAACCTGCAATTGAGGTAAAAATAAATGATTTCAATTAAAAAATGGTTTAAAAGCTTCACTGAATTAATTTGGATGAAAGAATAAGAAGTGGAGGTTGGTGATGAAAGGTTTCTCTTTGGTTTCTCCTTTTTTTTTTAGGCTTGTGAATCATTACTTCAACTTTCAAGACCTTTCTGTCTGCTGAGACTGCAATTAATTTTTTCCACAGTTTCACAAAATCCTGAATATTTATTTGAAGAATCAAATATTATGACTTATCATGTTCTGAGTACAACCTCCAGGTCTGTAGCTTATATACAAGGGTAAAGACTTTACATAGGACAGTAGTTATAAATGAAATAAAGAAAAAATGAAAGATACGAGCAAAACAGCCACAGCGACAAACACTTGTAACCACTCCTTCTCTGCCAGCATCAATACTTCCAGGCAAAATGAATGCAAAGAGGCTGTGAAACATCATCAGATGAAAGTAGTGGAGTTTTGAAGGTTCTAGGGTTATTCACAGACTAAATTTAGCCAAAGAAGGTTAACTTCCTTAGGTCAATCCATGGCCAGTAGAGAGAGAAGGAGAGAGACTAATTTAAAAAGCTATTTTGAGCAGAAACTCTGCTTTAGGCAATCTGAACACTCTTCTGAAGGAGCCTTTCTCTCTCTTCACTGACTGTACTGGGAGTGCAGGGAGAACTAGCTTTTGCAAAACCCAGTTTATACTTATAAGAACAGTATTAGATTCATCAAGGAACACATGAAAATGTTTATGTCTACAACAAAAAATATCTGCCTAATTGTGCATGTGAGCCTGAAAATACTATATTCTGATTGGTGAAAACCTGCATGTAAAAATCTCAAGGATGGTTAGAGCAATAATAAAAGTAATCAATTATATTTAATTTTATTTCCTATTGTGATTCCATGATTCTATGATTCTATTCCACTTTCAATCAAGACACAGAGAAACTGAAGTCAGCTGATTTTACTCCATGAAGAAACAAAGGGGACCAACTGCCTAGCCTGGTATAAACAGATTTTACTTCTGAAATTTCTTGTCAGACTTTACAGGAGAGCTAATTCAGACTTACAATTAGAGAGATCCCCTCCATTTCTCCTGCACTTATCCATGAGAACTACACAAACAAACAAAAGAAAACTTGCAGCAAACAAGACTCAAGTCCTTCTCTGGTTTTGGAAGGTGCCATGTTACTTGGGAACTGTAGAGAATGTGAAAAAGCCACAGGCAGAGTGCTATAACCATTTCAGGTGAACTAAGAAGAAAACATGGTATTCTACAAACTGCTGAATGCCCTTGGGTCCTATTGAAGTCAGTGAAGCCAGCAATTGAACACTGCCCATAAGATAGATTTAGAGAAAACAAAACAAATCAAAACAAAGGTGTTTCTTTTTCCCAGTGACAGGCTTAAATATCAGTTCATATCATCCTCAAATATTTCCCAAGAGCAGCGAGAGGAGGATTATGAAGGTAGGACTTTCCTTATCACCCACCCAGGGAAAGTGTAGGCATGCTGACACCCAGAAGCGTGTATTGAAGTATCATTTCCTTACATCCTCAGGTTAATGAACTTATCATGAGTATAAACAAAAAATGCTATTTACTTAGGTTTGTTGAAATGCTGTAAGGGATACACAGGAGTGCAAGGTCACTTCTAAAAGCCATCAATCTTCCTTATGCCCAAACCACTCGACAGGTGCATTCTTTTCTCACAGACCTCCTGCTTCACTGTCAAGACTGCTGCTTTTAATCAAGTCACAGAGCTAGTCTCACATCAACAGGTTACAAGGTCACAAGCAGCCTCTTAGCTTGCTGTGAAGAAGGAGCAGGGATTTTGAGACAGAAAGTCTCTTGTTCATAGGTGCTTATTTATCAATATAATCATTTTTGTTTCTAATTCAGAGAAAAACCAAGATGCCAAGAAGGAACAAGCGAAAGCTTTCTTGTCAAGATGGTATTACAAGGGATTCTCTGTATCACTTGAAGAGCAAACCAAATACGACTGCTATTTTTTAAAAAAAACACAGTCACTTTTAGGTATATTTTTAAAACAGCAAGCTGCTGGACTGAACAACTTATTTCAGACAATTGGTAGTCACTGTAAGCAAAATTACTAGCGTGAAGCTACAGAGATGAAAACATACTAGTAGCAAAGGGTAAAAAACCACATTCTTCCTGCTCTCTTCCTCTTTCTCCACTTGTGTGAAATCTGCTCTCAAAATCTATTGTTCTCTCTTCAATCATCCCTGGCATTCCAGCTTTCATAACATGATCAATACTGATTGCATGCAAAAGTGAATTTAAAATGTTACTTACATATACCATATGTGTTTCTGAATATGTTCTAGCTGCAAAGAAAAGAAAACAAGAAATTAGCTCTGCAAAACGTAAGAGGAAACTCCATAAGACATCCCCACTCAAGACTTGTCTCTAGTAAGGACCAAGTTTACCACTCCAGACCTGGACCTATGCAGATGAGAGGAACTTCTCACTGCATGAAGACCACGCTCATCCTCACCCCACCCAGTGTACATGAGGCTGTAACTCTGGAAAAGGGAACAAGGCAGGAGCAAATCCCAGGAAAATACATAAGTACAACGCTTCATAGGTAAGTGCTTTGACTGTTTGTTTTCCCTTCCTACTTCCTTCCATTCTACAATCCAATTGAAGATAATAAACTGCACCCTCCTATATGTGCATAATGCCTGACTGTTTACACTAAAAGCTCTTTCCTAGCTTTGTTTTGGAAAGAGCAAGAGAAGGAAATAAAAACTGAAGTAGGTAGCATGCATGAACAAAACAAAGTGTGTACCTGTGACATGTTCTGCCAAGACTGTGCTTGCTAGGCTTCACAATTACCATTAAAAACCTAAAGACCCATTGGAATAAGGTTTAATGTCGAAAAATACTGTTTATAGTTCCAACACCTTGAGTTTAGGTTCAAATTTCTTTTGCTTCCCTCTTTTCTGCTTCACATACAAGCATTTTATTATGTAATGAAGGACTGACCAAAGCAGTGGCTTTGTCCATCTATGAAAACCAGATGCCAACAAACGTGCTACACGATGACCACATATTTCACAAAGACAAGGGGAAAAAAAAGCAACAGCTTTTTCCGAAATCCCAGACTGTTCAGATTACAGCAGAACAGCAGAATCTTCCCAACCTAGTTATTCTCTGAAGCACTGTCGCAACAGAAAAGCAATTTTTATCAATAGCCAGAAATTATTCATTGTGAGGACGATATTTCTTGCTTTCCCTTTATGAAAAACCTTTGTACACGCAGAGCAATGTGCACACTCACTGCTAACAGGCTTCTGTTTGTGCAACATGTGAGCGAGAGGCAGTGGAGAGCTGGAAGGAAATTCAAGCTATAAGATGAAACCACTGGCCCATTAAACCGGTCCGAAAGAACGGAGACAGCTGTCCTGCTATTACTTTCCACTTCAATTCCAGAATAATAAGAATTGGGGAGCAAAAGGGGAAGAAAAAAACAAACACCACAATAGAGGAGTAGACACACAACAAAATTTCACTGATAGAAAGTAAGTGTTCACTGCAGAGAGGCAGGAATCAGAGGCCTCTGCACTATGGAACAACAGCTCCTTGCCTGGGAGACCCAGAAGATCTCATTTCTGCTTTATATTAGATCATTTTTTAAGTGAGACAGGGCTCATATCAGAAACAAAGAAACAAGGGAATACAAACTAGGAAAGCTTGACAGAAGGTGAGACCTGTGTCTCCTGACATCATGTGGTTTCCAGACATTGGAACTCTGGTAGTTGAACTAGAAGAGAACATGGGGCCACATCTGTCTTTTTTCTTATTACTGTTCATTCCGGTGTTGCAGTATACAACAGAACCCCAGACTGCAGGCCTCTGACAAAGGAATTCCTTTCATCACAGTCTCCTCTATTAATAAGTCCTTTCACCGCTGCACTATTAAAAGAAGGGCAGAGTATTCAAGACACACTGGCATTTCCCCTAAGTGGCTTAATTCAAGAAGATAACGTCCATATCTATCTATGTATGTTCTCCTGTCAACCTAGCGATGCACTCTTCTTCCTCTTGGCCTTTGCAAGCTGAGGCACGAACAAATGAGAAGAGCCTATTCTGTATGCCTTTCACAGGGTAGGATTGTAAAACGGTTAGTTATCAGGTGCTTACTACAGCAAGAATCTGTTAAGGAGTGAGCCTCTTTTGCTTTGTAGAACCACTCTGTAAGATCACAGAATCCCAGGCCCTCTGGGTCCCTCTGTCCCAGCCCCTGCTCCAGCAGAAATGCGCAGAGCCGGCTGCCCAGACAGCGTCCCAGGAGGACCCACCCTCACAGCCTCCCTGGGAAATCTGTGCCAGTGCTCCAGCACTGATGCAGCACAGAAGTGCTGCCTGACAGTCAGAGAGAACCTCCTGTGTGTCAGTTTGTGTCCCCTGTCTCTTGTCCTGGCACTGGATACCACTGAAAAGAGACAGAGATGCATCTCTGCTCCTTATTTCCTATACACCACATGGAGGGTTAGAGATGTTAATGATTTCAGACAAGATGCAGATGATACAGCTAAGCGATGTCCAAGTCTCTTTCATGCTTGCTTCTTCTGCTGCATTTTCTGTCTCTGTGGGTCACATTTTTCTTTTTGACTGCAATATGCAGAAAAACAGCACTTCATTCTGTAAGTCAGAGAGGGAAAAAGAAGAGCCACCAGTTCCTGTGTTAGTCACAGACCCCCTGGGCTCCTTCAGAGGAGATGTCACAGAGAAATCCCTTCTGCTCATTCTTGCTGATCAAACTCCTCTGAGCTAATGATCCCACAGCAATTTTCTAAAAGAGAATCCCCCTAGCACTTTGATATACGTTTATTTGAAGGTGTCTGAGAGCTCTCATGTGAGAACACAATGGCTGCTGTTTACCTACAAATCTGCAGTTCCATCCACATCAAAATCATTGCTGTGAAGTACTCAGGGATACCCCAGATATGAATGGTACTCCACAAAACCAATTTCTATTCTGATTCAAATGTAATTGCATTGAAATGTTATTACAAGTGCGTACTTGCTGCTGCCAACATCTTCACCGCTTTTTTAAAGGTAATTAATTAATGCTTTGTTGCTTTTCATCTGCATTAAAGTGACAGGAGGGTTACAGGAGGGCGATTGGTTTTGACAAGGAGAAGTCTGTATGCTTTTTACTATGCAATGCAGGGGAGGGAGATACACAGTGGGAGCTAATCTTACTCCTCCTGCCTTCATTTAAACACAGTGTTTAAATGCATATAAGTGACAAAGGCATTTAACAGCCCAGAGTGTTCTGCTTGCTGTTTGTACATGAGTTTGCCAAAATTAGTGCCATTTTATGGAAGTTGTTAAAATGCTGCTTCCTAACATCCCCTAGCCACCGCAGGCAATTGCCTCATGATGTCATCTCTGAAACAACAAAACATGTTTAGCTCCATTGCACATGCACAGTCAGAGGAGAGATTCTGCAAGCTAAAATGCTGAGATGGAAGGAGTTGGGAAACTCCTTTATAATGGTTTTACACAAAAGAACTTCCTATACATATTAACCTTGATTACTGAAGCAGCATTGAGGACCCATATTCTTAAATCTAGTTTGATGAAAAACTGTACATGCTCATCAGAAAAGGAGGTCTCCTCCCCCAAGGAGCTTACGTCTAAATACTGAGAGGGAACAACAGATGGAGACAGACAGGCAGATGGAAAACAAGACAGTGCCGTCTACATCCTCAGTACTGATCTTAGCAGACTGGTTGCCAAGCTGAAACATTCTTACCTGCAGAAAAACTTTCTAAAAGTCCAAAGGATGAGAGCTTCTAAGCTTGAACTCATGTCAGGTTTCAAACCTCCCCATCCAGAAAACAAACAGTTTCAAACCCATCCATGCACTAACTCAATCTACATCTCAGATAATTCTTCTTCAGTTAGAAGATTCTCTAGTCTGAGCTTTAAGCTCAGACTTTAAGCTATATAATGTCAAGATACAGGCTTTTCCTGACCAAAGCATTCAAGCTGATAGCACCAACAGCAGGAGAACCATCACTTCCATCAGTAGCAGCAGTCATACTATAGAAGCCTCCAGGGACCTCAATAAGGGCAAGGTACTGCTGTGCTAAGTGCACACTGTAAGAATAGGCCTGTGGTAACCAAAAGCTTACTGCCTGTGTACATCAACTGGACAACTGCCTCCACTCCACAGGTGGTGAAGTAAAACAGTTTGAATGATGTGATAGGCATCTTACCAAAAGAGCTAGAAAAAAAGAAGGAATCAGGATCATTTTTCCCTCCATCGTTTTTTCTATCGTGCTTTAGAAATTGAGAAGCATTAAAGATAATATCATTATAGCATACATGAGACTCCAGGAAAAAAAAAAAAATAAAAAAAGAACAGCCGAGAGGAGACTGAAAATTTGGGTAATTTAACTTGGCTAATATTTCAGCATTAACATGTATGTGGACATCCAACACAAGTCATTTTATTCTCAAGTAAAATGTCAGCACTGGGAACAATAACAGCTTTATCACAACCCATAGTTTGGAATAGTTTCCATAGATCAGTGCAATAACTGATCTGCCCTGACCCTACTTGTCGTACAACACTCTTGACAACGCTCACTCTTCTTTAACAGGAAAGTGGACCAAAGCTCCTTCCTTCTCCTCTTTGCCTTTCTGTTTCTGTGGAAGAAAGCGTCAGACAATGCAAATGGATTCCACCACAGGAACTGTAATTCTCCACTGCAGAGATGCTGAGTCATTGGAAACCTCAAAGGAAAACACATTCACTTTTCGAAGTACACATAATTGAAAGGAATCATATCCTGCAGTACTGCAAGCACCAAGAGCTCACACTGTCTTCCATAAGCCTTACAAAAGCTAAAAGTAGTTCACTTTTCCCTCCAGACACTACTTCTGATAGAAAGCTGTCCCCATATCCCATTGACAGGGCTAGAATGCTTCTTCTCATTTCCAGGCTAGTTTCATGTTTTGACATGAAACTACTTGACATACATTTGCTTTTGTGCTAGTATCTTCCTTCCTTTTCTCCCTGATAATTACCTCCAGTGCATACGTGGATGACTAGTACATTCTCTCTCAGACATCATGTAGGTAGACTAAGTCAAGTTTTTTTAGGCTGTGCTATTCAGGGAAACTCACTCCAATTCCCACCGTCTGAGCATTCCTCCTTTGCAGTACTGCCTGTTTGATTTAAGCTTTACTGAGCATGGGCAGTCAGAAATACCACACCCAGCAGTCAGGGGCTCCTTCTACTGAAAGAAAAATACGGATTCTTTTACCTAAAGCATGCTTAGCTGAACAAGCCTAGTAAAGGGTAGCACTCAGGCACATCTGACTATCCATCCTTCAGACCACAGAATACACAGTGAGTGTGAACCTTATTCCACTAAGACATAATGAATTCCTCTTTCTATAAATGACTCATATATAACAAAACATAATGCCAACTTCCTAAGGCAGGAAAGGGCCAGCAACAATACTTCTGAGTGCCCTCTCCTCCAATAATTGTCTCAAGCTCTAACACCGAAGCCTAACAATGACAGTTGAACATGAAAGTTAGATCTGTTTTTGTTGATCATTTTAACAGATGGACTGGGGAAGGTGTGGGTGTACTGTGAAATGGCAATTACTGCATTGGGGAAATGCAGTTGGATGAAAAGGAAAAAAGATACACATGAAAAAAAGAAACAAAGCAGAGTAGAGAAGTGAAAAATAGATAGAGAAGTGAAAAATAGAAGAAAAAATCCTAGTGACCCTATAATCACTATATTTTTCTGTGGAATTCAGCAGTAAGATACTGAACAAATGATCAGTACATTGGCCCTTATTGTACCCAAGCCACAATTTTGCTCACATTTTTTATATAAATATCAAATTGATTCAAGTAAGACATTTTCTAGGAATACAGGCTTCCAAATAAGCCCATGCTTATATCCTCTTTTATTTGCAGGACACAGCTAAAATAAAACTCAGACCTCTCCTTGAAATGAATTACATATTCCTAGATCCTGTGCAGTAAACAAAGAGCTCCATTCTGCCTGGCGCTTTAAGTACCCACAACACTAACAGCATAGAAAGGGAAGTGTGACAGCAGCAGGGACAGCAAACCAAGAGACCCTACAATAATGAAAATAAGATTGCAGCTAGTAACAAAGACCTATTCTTTTTCCTCTCAGCTCTCAGCTCTTACATGCATTTTACTTCAAATTCTTAGTCACAGTACTTGTCAATAACAATTCCCTAAGGAAATAAGAGCTTCTTTCTGATCAAGAAAATGGGGGGATCACTATGGGACCTTGATTTACCTTAATGTTTTTCACTCTTGTGCGTGTACAGTCTCTGCTGTACCACACAATTTTAAATCTTCAGGCAAAGTTAAGAAATTAGAGTGTTCTCTGGCAAAATTAAATCCTAACATTTTGAAGAAGATCTGATGTCTGATGATCTGTGCTCATTGGCATACTCAAGCCATCTGCACTAAGATCTTTGAGAGAAAAATAAGAACATTTCATCTGTTCTGTATTGTGCTGGTTTCCTGAGCAAAAGCAGTAGTCTATTTATCTGGGAGGCAAAAGGTAGCACACTCATCATTCAAGGTCTAATCTATCCACCCACTGTGGCCCCTCTGTGGCCCCTCTGTTGCCTTACTGTTTTGTTCCATCTAGTTTGTGAGGTAAAGCATACTGTTAAATTTACATTATGGAAAAGAAACATTCAGAGACTGGTTTAGTGACTTGGTCATAGAGAACAGCTCTCCGGTCTTAGGACACAGCCCTTGCCTCTGCAGCATTCTGTCCACGAAAATACTTGGAAAAAATAATCATTTTCATTCTTTTGTTAAAAATCTAATGAAAAAGGGCTTTTAAAGTGCTTCATATATATACCTGGTTTTATATTAGTGCTATTCCTTCACTGCAATGTCACAGCTACTAGGTTTGCAAAGGTAAGGATACCAGTAATACCACGAAGAACTTCTCACCTACATCTCCAAACAGAATATGACCTCGTTTTGTAATGAACAAAATAAAAACCTGGCTGCAGCTGTCAGGTAGTACTGTAAAGAGAGCTGTGAAGGGAGTTTAAGTTCACTTTTTAGCAGACAGGTGTCTGCATCCCAAAAGCACCATCACAGCTGGTGAAGACTGATGCTGTTGTTAGCAATCTCAACAGAGAGGCCAAGCACTGATCTGCAAGTTTATTTATAAATATTTTAGCAGACTGAAGAACCAGGAGGAGTTTTAAATTTACATTTCTTTATACATACTCCCACTCAGAATCTGTGAGCTTAGTAGATCTGTATAAAATCATCAGCAGAGCCTGACAATAGGATTTACAAGGGCAATGTACCCATAAAGGCTGAAGCTTCCAGGGACAAGCAGGCAAGCTTGCTTTCCAAAATGATTTTAACTGCTAATTTTTTTTAATTCCCTCAAACATTAACACAGCATTAATGAAGGATACAATCACTACACAGTGCTCATCCATGCAGGCTCTCTGTCATAGTGATGGGCTATATCCTAGCTACAAAGATGCAGTGCTGAATGCCTGGAGCTCAGCACTGCAGGCCTAATCATGCTCAGGACCACAGGGCACAACATGAAACAGCAGACTACAAGGCACCTGCTCTGAAGGCTGCTAGAAGATAATGCAGAGCACACATAGGGCAGAATACAATGCAGCTGTGTGGCTTGAAGTGAGAAGTCACACTTTGGTCAGAAATGAAAAAGGAGCGTACTGTGTTTGACCTTCAAGCAATTACATCACGTCCCTGATAAACTGGCACAGCCACCAGGAGAGCCAGACTGCCCAGGCAGATTCCAAAATGTGCTAATGGGTCAGTAGCACTGTGATCAGATTATGAAGGAGTCATTCTAAATACCCACTGCAGCACATGAGGAAGAATTACGAAGATAGAGAAGCATCATAAAGGCAATCTGGACCCATCATTTTAAAGGGAAGGTGAGTAACCTCTTTCCAAACCTCCACCAACTTCACTCATATTTTGCTCAGGAGGAAATGCACAGAAATGGCAGTAAACCAAGTTACCTTAGTTAGTCAACTGTAACTGCAATGAGGTGACAAACAAAGCCTTGAGCACGTGACTTACAGCAAATGCTTCCTTACCGTGAGACGTTTCGAGGCATCCACTTCAATCATCCCCCGCAAGAGGTTCTGACAGTCCGGAGGGATAAAGTGTGGCATGTGGAACACTCCACGTTTCACCTTCTCCAACAGCTGCCGCAAGTTGTCGTCATCGAATGGCAGGGCACCCTGTGGGGATGTGACGGATTCGTGGATGGGAGAGAGCAGGGAAAGGGAGTTGGAGAGAGCAAAAGGAGAAAACCAGGATAAACACAATGAGAGAAAGGAAAAGAGAACGTCAGCTCGTAATTAAGTATTATAATAAGTGAAACAATCTTTTCATCCACTGAAAATAAATAATTTCTTAGTGCTGCTGTATTTTCTCCAACATAAGGAAAAAGCAGAGGATATACAGGTTTTTTTATTAAAGCTTTAATTAGAAAATGACTACCAGTATAAAGCATAATACATAATATGAAATTGCCTTTCCAGGCAAATTCAGCAAAGATGCATGTATTCAGTTAAATTCAGCTCAAGCTTTTGATCTGCTGGTGTTCCTCCTGGGCATACTTTCACTGCAGCAATGTTTATCCTTTCCTTACTTTTAATCTTCCTGAGACACATTTATTGCAGACATTGGAAAAGAGGTGAACAGCATTTGAGTGACTTTCAGTAAAGAATATCCTCTTTCTGATGGAGCAGTGGAATGACACAGCTGAAAAAAGCCCTAACCAACATCAGCCCTCTGGAAGCAGCAGACGTTCTGCCTGGTTAACATACTCCATCCAGTTCCCATGCTGCAGTCAGGTCATCAGTTCCTACTGCTTCCCTACTGCAGCTCACTTAAGTGAATAGCCTGAGCTTTTTTAAGATCAAATTTCATTTTGAATAGATCATCAGCTGGCCACAAAAAGCAGCAAAAAGCCTATCCTTGCTGCAAAGACAAAAAGGAAGAGAGTAGAAATCTTTAGGATAACTCCACTTTTATAGCAAGTATGCACCTTCCATGATATTCTCACTTCACTCTTTCACTACGTGCTGAGCTTCCTTGGCTTCCAGGAGAGGTTGTGGGAAGTTGCAAGCTGTCAGCTGCCGTGATAATGAAGCTTTCAGTTGTTAGTGCTGGCACTGTTCTTACTACAGTGAGTACTGCATCTGTATAAGCAGGCCTGAGGAGGCTCAGAGGAGACCTCATTGCACTGTACAACCTCCTGAAGGGAGGCTGTGGTGAAGAGGGATCTGGCCTCTTCTCCCAGGCAACGAGCAGGACACGGGGCAATGGCCGCAAGTTATATCAGAGGAGGTTCAGGTTGGACATAAGGAAGAACTTCTTCTCTCAGAGAGTGGTCAGGCACTGGAATGGCTGCCCAGGGAGGTGGTGGAGTCACCGTCCCTGGCAGTGTTCAAGAGGCGTCTGGATGACGTGCTGCATGATGTGGTTTAGTGCTTGTGGTGGCAACGGTGATGAGGAGACGGTTGGACTGGATGATCTTATAGGTCGTTTCCAACCTTGTGATTCTTGTGATTCTTGTGTGATTCTTGTGTCCACAGTTTGCTGAGACCAACAGCTTAATTTACAGAAGCCTTGGAAAATCTACCTGATGGCAACAACTACTGGATGCTATTTACTGTTGTTCATTCAAGCAGCCATGAAGAAAGAGCCTCCCTGTCTTTCACAACCAACCTCTTGAGTTACCTACTTTTTTCCTTACAGTCCCAGACTTACGGGAAAATCAATTCTGATAGTTCAGTACTTTGGCTAACACAATTTAATCCACAATGAAGTCAGCAAGGCTGCTTTGTGGATTTCCTGAAGGTAACAACTACAGATCTTTTATTACCACCACCTGTTATTAGAGCTTGAGAATTTTTGCAGTTTTTCCTGGCATAATTAACTGGACAGCTCTGCACTCTCTGTCAATAATAGACTCATTTCAGTCATTTTGCAGGCTTGTGTATATATGTAGAAACAGACAAAGATGCTTCCCAGCAACAGAGGGACACCAAATCTTGACACAGAAACCATCTTCAAACAAGAGTCCGCACCTACACTTCCCAATCACCTTGCCAACCTCTCTTGCCTTTTCTTACAAACTCAAGATGTCACAGCAGGAACTCATTTTATAGCTACTTTATCACCTGTGCAAATAGTTGGTTAGGAGCAAGATATTCCAGGTGATACTTGGTGAGATGGGTAAAACTCTTCCCGTGCAGCATCGAGATAAAAAAATATCTAAAATTTTAAATTGTCAATAAACTATAATAACTAAAAATAATAAAACTGGTTAAGGAGAATTAAAGCATCATGCTCAGAATATTACAAGATACATGAATTCTAACCGCTAAAAAAATTATCAGTGAATTTTTTGGAAAAAAATATACTTTACAATAAGTATAAGAAGTACTTCAAGCCAAAATTATGAACAGAATCTAACTCCAACTGAGTTTTAGTCTCAGTGAACAAGTGCTTCTATCAAAATAAACATTTAAGTGAAGAATTAGTAACTGAAAATACTAATAAAAGGACATCAATACTTAGCTTCAGGCTTCTTGTTTTTAAAATTGTAGACCATCACTTAAACTATTACAAATATAAAATACTTAACGTGCATTAAATCTGTTCTCATATAAGCCATTAATTCTGCGCATAGTAACATCATGCTTATATAAGCATATATCTGTGTTTTCCTACACTGTACCATGGGAATTAATAACAAATGCCAAACCTATTCGCTTTGAGCTGGACATCCGATTATTGTATATTTGGGAACGCTACATTATACTGTAAATCAGAATAAATTCCACAGAGAATTGAAACTTTGATCAAAAGAAGGATAAGTTACAAGATACCGCATTTTGAATACTAAGAAAAGTACTCCAAGTGAGCCAGATGGAAAGTAATTTATACTTCATACTGTTGGCTCAGTTTTATGTTCTCTAGTGAACTAAATTAAAATATAGCCCAATACTTGCATGAAACAAAATTGTTGCACTCAAATCTTCTCTTGATAAAAGACTGCGGTTAACGTATGCATATACCTAATGAAATGTACATATACATACAGCAGAAAAAAACCAAACACTTGCAGAAACCTGCCATGTTTAATCCTGTGAAGGGCAACAATTTCTGTGTCTTGGAGTGGCACACCCGTTTGGATCAAAAAATTCAGTGTGCTTCAAATGGGGCTCTTCAAAGTGCTGCAGCACTACAACACAGCAAATGATATTTATGGAAGCAACTCTTTGACACTTGTCTTAGTTCTCATGTGCAGGACAGCCGCATTTCAAAGCAGCAGTGAAATATTCTTCATGCTTTTCCTCTGGGACTGATGCAGGACTAAGAGGAAAGGATGCAGTTGAGAGATACAAAAATAGGAGAACGAAAAAAAAACCCTATCTGTACATGATGTCAGTAGAATCACCATTAAATCCAGCAGCATTGGTGAATATTTCTTTTTTTTTTTTTTATAAGAATAGAGCGAGGAAGATGACTCACCACTAGCAACGCAAATAAGATGACTCCACAGCTCCAGACGTCTGCTTTCCTTCCATCATACTTTTCTCCCTGTGCAGCAATGACACAGAGACTCAAAAATGTGCTCACTGGTAAATGAATTCATTATTCTCGAAGAACAAGAGTGGGGAGAATGGGTAACCACACATTTTGATTCTGCCACCTGCTTCCCAAGGTGGCCTTTCCAACCAGGAGGCCAAGATGCAGCACATTAATTTTTTTTTTTTATGAACAGCAGTTTACAGTTATCTAGGTTCCATGAGAACAGGGTCAGAAGAAGGAAACAGCAGGAATGGCTGAGGACTGGAAATTTTTTAGTACTGATCCTGAAACAGAGGCAGAGGTGTACTAAGGGCATCAAGAATTTGCTTTTCTCCTTCCTAGCTCTTCAGGGAGCTTGTCATCAGTCACATTATTTGTGAACTCATCGTATGGGCTGGACAGTGTCTTTTGTATGCATGTTTGGCTCTACATTAGTGATATGCTTCAAAAGGGTGATATGCTCCTCTTGTAAGACCCCATTTGCATTCAGCTCTCAGGTCCCCAACCTAAGGAGGACACAGATCTGTTAGAGTGGGTCCAGAGGAGGCCAGAAGGATGAACAGAGGGCTGGAGCACCTCTCTACAAAGACAGGCTGAGAGAGTTCTTCAACCTGGAGGTGAGGCCTCACTGCAGCCTTTCAGTACCAAAAGGGAGTTCACAGGAAAGCTGAAGAGCAACTTTTCCAGGGAGTTTTATAAAACAAGGGATAATGGTATATTTATCTTAGATATAAGGAAGAATTCTTCTTATTTTAAGGGTGGTGAGTCAGTGGAACAGATTACTCAGAGAAGATGTGGATGCCCCCTCCCTATAAGTGTTCAAAGTCAGGTTGGATAGAGTTTCAGCAACCTGGTCTAGTGGGAATGTCACTGTCCATGGCAAGGGAGTTGGAAACTGATGATCTTTAAGATCCCTTCCAACCCAAACAATCAGAAAAATATAAAATAATAAAAAAGAACATCTAAAAAAAAGGGGGGAAACTTGGCCACTGTAATATTCAATACTTATTTTACGAAGACAAAAGGAATGGAAGGGGGGAAAGGATAGCTCCTATCATTTAAAAGAATCCAGTGTCACTGACAGCCAACTCCAGTTCTTCTGAAATAGCTACAATGGGGAAGAAAAGGCACAGGTGTATAGAGTGGAAAGACCAAGTTAAACGAGGCTACTGCTTTTCTGTCTGATAACATGGCACAAAAGTACTGTGAGAACAACACAGGATTATTTCCCTCAGATGGCTGATGTGGCTTGACTCAGGGCTGAACCAAACAACCAAAGTTACAGCATGTTTATTCTCTCCTTTCGCTGTCTGTCTTGGACAGACCTCCTGTAAGAGGGTCTGTCTGCATACAGACATATATATATAATACATACAATTAGTGACACTTTGAAGAAAACATACATTGATTTTAATCAACTTACCCGGATAACTTCAGGGCAGGCGTAATGCGGTGATCTGTAACACAAAATAGTGAGATGAGCATGTATTTATGAACTACCTGCATTTCCACTTTGCTTACCAGAATCAGGATTGGCTCACTTACACAGAAAGCAAGTTTGCAAAAACAGCCCTTTTTATTACTGTAATGAGAAGATATTTCTCAGACAAACCCAGAAATGGTCAACAACTAGCATAATTCAAAATTCAATGGCCCTAATATGAATTTCCTAAAAGGAATGAAAGAGCAGGCATATTTCGTGATTACATAAAATTCCAGCCCTCTAACTCTTTACTTTCACTTGGCCATATATATAACTGGAAGGAAGACACACACTGCAAGGTCTTTTAGGGGAAAGAAAATTAAATGTTTTCAGAGCCAATGCATGTATCTCCAAACCATATCTTGCACCTCTTCACCTCTTCTGCTAAGAGTGCTCTCAATTACTCCAGCAGTCATAAAAGCTGCCAGTACATGATTTGAACAAGCAATTTATTTTTCTAAAAAAAAAAAAAAAGCAACAGCAAAACACCACATAAAAAGGATGGACAACAGCACTGTTACCTTTTGAGCTAATATATTCTCTTCACATCCTTCCACCCATCTATCTCTTCCTTGATTCCTGGCTGAGAATAGTTAATTACTTCCACTTGCCAGGTAATAATTTTAATTCCTAAAGATTATAGCCATGGCTATTTATTTTTATAGCCCTCATTAAAGTAACTTGACAAGTAAAAGGGATGCAAACTGTCTGAGACCTGTGTGCAAATCTCACTATTGTTTATACTGACACCTCCCAGCAGTCCCTGAGCCTGTCTTCATTTGTGCATTTGTTTCTTGTGACAAACACAATCATGGTTGGGCAATACCTGTCTCACAAAGTAATGAGCAAAACAGAAGCACAGTGAGGTTAGCTTTGTGCTAGGATTCTACTTTAATGCCCAGTGAGACAGTCCATTAATTACCTTTCCATACACATTACACTTATGGTAAAATATCATCCTGAGTGCATGGCACATCTGATTTGCTATCACAGCTTTTGGCAGACTGTGATAATATACTTGGAGTACAACTAGAACTGCAGCTACCTTGAATACAAAGCTTAAGCAAGGAGAAATAGAATATAACTGATCCCTCACAAACTTCGGGGAAGGTGGGACTTGGAAGGTTAGCATACTATCTAATAGCACTTCTTCTTTAGGAGGCTATCACAGGTATTATGACCAACCCTATGCATTCAGTAATTCAGTAATCTAGACCTGATTTTATAAACCTTGAAAGGTCTATCAAGACAAGAAATGTCTTGCCTTGGAGAGCTGGATAGAGTTCACCTTTGGATGCTCTGGGAGGTGAGAAAGTACTTGAACCCAGTGGGGAGGACAGACCCACTGGGCTCTTTTGGCAGCTCTGTCTTTGGCAGCCACACATGAGTTATTAAAATTTGCTGCTGGCCGCAACTGGTTGACCAAAACCTCACCATAAGTCTGCTGCTCTGACTAAAATGAGAGCAACACCACTGCTGCTTTCCTACCTCCCAGAAATTTGCAACTCCAACAAAGACAGATTTCAGAATTCATAACTGCAAATGCTGAGGTATACAACCATCTTGCAAATATCCTTGAAAACAAGAATGTAAGTATTGTGAAGATGATGAACTGGGTAGATACCCAGTTAGGAATCTAAATGCACTTAAAGCATTTTACTCCCCTGATGTCTGTTGAGTGTGGAGGCTGCAAGGTGTCTTTCAAGACACTGGTGAAATTCTGCTAAAACCTAACAGAATGGGCGGAGAAAATGTTACAATAAATAATTTCAACAAGTTGAATTGATTCAATCATTCAACAGCTGCACTGCAACTGCCCAGAGAGCTCAGATTTCTGGCATAGCCACTCTGAATTCTTGCCAGCACACACTATCAGGATATCTGCAGCACTGTCTTGGCAAACAGCTCTAAACAGGTTCCTCTGGCCAGCCAGAAATCTGTAGAAAACTCATTTCCATGCTGCCAATCACAAAGGACCTTCAACTGCTTTAAAGAGAAAGCTAAAATTTAATAAAAAATCTATTTATCTTTCTACAGAGTCCTGAGTATTTCTTTGGCTCTTATCAATAATTATTCAATATTCAGTATATTCCTTCCTTCTTTCCCTAGGCCATTTCCTCATCCTTCGGCTACATCTCTGTGCAGCAAAAGCCACAGTTTGCTCTTGATAATAAATAAGTATACAGCTCAGCAAGATAAAGAAGCAGCTGCTGCCTCTGGGTACTGCTGCAAAAAAGTCCCAGTGTTGGCAGTGTTTATTTCAAGGCTAGTCTGCCTGGGGCAGGAAGGGCTCTCTGAACGCTCATTCACAGCTGTAACTCTTGGACACAGGAATCTTAACAGATCTTGTAGGCCCTTAGCAAAGCATTTACATGGGACTTCGACCAGAGAAAATAATCCAAAGTGAAATGGTGAAAACCAATACAAGTCCAGACAGGGGTTATGTAATCAGTAAGATGCATCAAAGATGAATCTCCATGAATCTCATCTGAAAAACTAGACAAGTAGGTTTTGATCTTGACACATTGATACAGTAAAGCTAGAGCACATTTGAGACAACCAGTGCTGTATCTCCAGTGCAGATGTGATGTGCCTCTGATTTGTGCAAGCAGTTCTGACCTCCTGTCTCAATACATAGGTAAGAGAGATCTGCACAGTACACAGATAAACCTACTGCCTGTGTATGGTTTATGCAACAACTGCTTTTCCAGAGAAGGTTGATGAGGGAGAAGGGGGAGAGCTGTACTGTACAATCCTGCTCTATAATGTGACAAATCATGTATTGCACTTTCTGACAGGTCCCTTTAAAGACGAATCTCCACACTCGTGTACTTTGGATCCATGCCTTAGGAAGATACTATTTGGGGAAGAAGAAATGTTTCTCTTTACACCTCACAGCTGGAGGCAGTATTTCTGTAGAGAGGGAGGAAGAAGTCTTGTTCTCTCTTTGCTTAAAGATACTTCTATATAGGAGATACACTGAAACCCTCTTGTGTCGGCTGTTTTTGGTGTTGCTGGGATGCTTCCCCCAAGTTAACTGCTATCTCTTAGCTGGCTTTTGGAGACAGAAGCTACCCACTAGAGCAAAAGAATGCCTACGTGGAACACTGTGCTGGGCAGCAAAGGGCTGAGATGAGGGGGAACGTGAGAGGAGAAGTAAAATAGAGAAAGAGAATTCCTCACAAGAAGGAGGCATGTTAGAGCATCCTGTGGGGAAAGCAACAGCCACAGATCACATAGCAAAGTAATGCAGGGAGAGACTGAAGAAATAGTCTGAGGAGCAGCGGGTAGTGCAGGCTGTACTGAAGGCAGTAACTGCAGGTAGGGCTGTAATTAAAGTAGCAGCTGTAGTTAAGGTTGAGTGCTATTTTGCAATTAAAGCTTCAGTTCTATTTAGAACTATATGAGAAAACCCAGCATCTAGCCCTCAGCCATCTTACAGCTGTTTACTCCTCAAGCACAAATAGACTTTCTGTGAAATTGCAAATCAGTTCATTAATTAATATACGAGTTCAAATGATTAAGACATAGATCCTTTAAGAGATCTTAATTTAAAAAGTGAAACAGACCCCTATATTAAAAGAGTGTAAAGAATACAGAGTGCAGTACTCAAAAGCAAAGCCCAAACAGGCTATGCTGTGCTCTGTAGATAAGTGAACATGAGGCAGTGGGTCTGCTGCTGTCCACAATGCCTCTAGTTTACTTTTGCAGAAATTGGAAAGCCAGTGGTCAAGTGAGGGAAGTGTGGTGCTACAAAGGACAACGTTGTGAGGAGGCAGCTGGTTGACATACTGAAGAATCAAGCTCTCTATGCCTGCAACAGAGTCCTTCTGTGAATGCAAATGAAAAGGTGCTTTAAAAGGAGATGTTCACAGCTAATTGCAAGCTGCAGGTTCCCCTGTTTTTGATGTAGTTAATATTTGTAAGCTTAAAATACTTTGATGAAAATCCTACCTTGCATCCACAGCAAGGCTCGGATGTGGCGAGATGAAATTTCAAATGGATCCATAAAAAAGGATGAGAATAAATTAAACAGATGCTTATTCAAAAAACCTCACACCATAAAAATACCAAATGAGACAAAGTTTTGGTGGAAAAAAACCTGTATAAGCTCGTAATTAATGAACTTATCCCAGTGTACATGAATATTTTGGGACCAAGTTAATTTTATACTTATAATCTAAAAAGTAGCATATCTTAAATTTTCAGCACTTAATTTTGCAGACTTAAAGCTCTTTTAATGTACCTTGAAATGTATTACAGGTAAGGCTTATATTAGCACTTATTAATAAGGCTGTCTGATATTTCCCTTCATAATCCTCATTTCAAACTGCTTATGACTTACTACCAATTTAATAACTCAGAGATTTTCTTTTCTGTTTGTCTGCTTCAGACTGGTTTCATCTTTGTGCCCACTATTAAAATCTTACTTAAATTAAATATGCTTTTGCCATAAAAAGTGAAAATTTCTAGCATACTTAAATGTGAAAGGAAAATGTGATGATTTATTCAGATTTTCTGGAAAAATGTATGCAAACATAACCACTAGAATCAGGGAAGATTGTATTTACTAATGGAAATTCTCTAGAGAATCAGGATGAAAATTCAACCTGTGTTGGCAATGCTTCACAGATCTTCTTTTTTCCCTAAAACTGATAGAACAAGCTATTGTGACTGAGGTTGTCACAAAGTACCAAAATGCAGAACCTCTTCTGAGTGCACAAATAACAGGAGTTAGATCTGAGACTGAGAGCTGGGAAAACCAGGTAGGGGAAATCAGAGTTGGAATATAGTGAAAAAGAGAAAAGAATCTGGGACATGGGACCAAATGTGAAGCAGAAATGAGTGGGAGAAGTTGGCAAGGCTGGAGTGCAGAGGAGAACAGGGAAAGAGATGGGAACAGAGTGCAATGGAAACTCCTGGAGAGATGGGATAAAAATTATGAATTCTGGCATTTTCTAATTTTAAGAGCCTAAATTTGCAACACTAACAATATCTGGACCTGGACATTTGCGTATGTTTTAGATAACATGCACACATTTGTATACAGAACTGTATGGAAGAGAAAGAATATGCGCAGCATCATGTCCTGACATTAAATCAGAAACGGTCCTTGGACACTGAGGTGTACAGCAACTGAGTTGCTCTATTCTGAATTATCTCATCACAGATAGATCGAATACAAAGGTAAGCAAATTAGGACCTAGATGATATCTATCAGCATTTCTAACAAACACACACTGTATTGGGTGTTACAGATATCCTGAGCTCAAAAAGAGACAGCAATTAATTCTAATGAGTATCACAGAATCACAGAATTGATGAAAATGTTTTGTTTTTTGTTTTTGTTTTCTTTTTTCTGATGTATATGGGCTGGTGGGTCTGCAAAGTATACCCAGCATATGCTAGAGGAAGCTGAGAGCAGAGGTATGGACTGTGCTGGGCTTGGCAGTTGCTTTTTCCTTTATTTATGCCACCAACATGCACAATGGCTTTCCTCTCAATAAAATTAGAGGACATAAACAACATTGTTCTTCCCACAATGCACAGATTTCTGGATTTCTCCAGGGGTTCCCAACAGAGAAGCTGATGGGGGAGAGCTGCTGCATATACAGTCAGGTAATTGTGGGCCTGTACTGATTGCCTCTTTGGGAATAGTGTCTGGTGCTGGAGAAAGCCAACTTTACACGTTGGCTTGGTCTCAGCTTGTGGTTGCTTGCAATCAAGAGGTTTAGAGGCAGCACAGAAAGCAGCACTGCCATATGGATTCTCCATCACCTGGTGGCCTGCAGCAATCTCCTTCCTGAGGGACACGGTGTCGTTTCACAATAAGTGAAATGGAGAGAACTGCAGAGATGGCAAAAATGTACTTTGTCAGCTTTCTATAAGGAGCAACGGGGAATTAGGAAGGATCATCACAGATTCCCAAGAATTGTAACTCAACAGTATTCCCTATCAATTCTTCTATTTGAGAGCTCTTTTCATTCAAGAAAAGAGAAAAAAGTTCCTACTTTCTACTTTTCCAAGACTCTTATAGATATAATTTCAGATTATGTTCAGAACAACTTGGGCTCTATAATGACTTGTTAAGATTGAGAACTGAAGCACAGAAGGGGTAATGTGACTTGTCTAAGACTACCATGAATGCCCACAGCAGAGGCAGAAATCAAGCTCAGATCATTTATGTTCAGAGATTTACCAAAAGAAACTCATTTTTCTTGCCTAGAGACAAGTAGGAGGGATTGCTCAGTATCTAACATTCTGAAGCACTGCAAGGCAGTGTGCTGGGAAGAATCACTGTTGAAAGAGATGAGGGATTGTCTCTGCATGTCATCGCTTGGAAGGGTAAAGAGGAGGGAGAGCCAAAGAGATCTGAACTAATAGAAGCAGCATCCTACCACATCCTCCGCTTCCTTCGTTGTCTGCTGTTTGCTCACAGAACTCCCCTGCTCCTGGAGAGATGCAAAGATTTGTTGGGTTACTTTAGCATTTCAGGGACTCTCTCTCCACAGACTGCCTTATTGTACAGTTTCTGCAGTTAGCGGAATTATTCCCACAGCTCCTCTTTCCCTCAAAGGTCTAAAGATACCTGCTTAAATCTATGGCACACTGTTCTGCATATATGTACATATGCAGGATTTGTGCAATACAGGCTTTCAGCAATGGGGATTAATTACAACCAAAGCCTGAATGCAGTCTGGCATTGACAAATGATGTCAAAGGAACAGCTCATCCTTACTTCCCTCCCCTACACAAACACGACTGGGCTGAACTTTTATCATTTCCTCCAGGTAGCCATCAGCACTACAGAAAATCATGCTGATCTAAGGGGTAGCTCCCATCAGACACTGACTCTGAGGTGTGCAACAAAACACATGAACAGTTTTGTGAGGCCAGTCAAGGCTCTCTGGTCAAATTTTGGACTATACTTAGTAGTTCACTTGTGACAGCAGAAGCTGCACAAGCTCTGCTGTACTGACAAAGTTCGTTGTATCATGCTGCTAAACCCCATCTCATCCTCCCACTCTGACTGACAGAAATACGTGGAGACTCCTTGTGTAGCTGTCAATGGAAACATTACAGTTTCATCTCGTTATCAATGTTCACAGCACAGAGAAAGCCATTCTGAAAATTAACTTCTGGGTGCATGGAAGAACATCTCATTAAAGTTTCATATCTGAGCCGTGACTCGGTCTGTTTTGTTCCTTTTCATGCTGGCTGAAAGTACCAACTACAAGGGGGAAGTAAAATTGTTGCCTTGAAGAGCTCTGAGGTTGGTTAGTGGGCTCTGAGGTTGCTCCTAGGGAAAGAGTCACAACCAGATTGCCTTTCTTTGTGAACTTTGTGGCACACTGTTATATATTCCTTCCTACCTTCCTTCCTTCCTTCCCTCCTTTCTCTTTTTACTGCCCAAACCAGATAGATCACAAGACACCAGTACCAGCCATGCTGGGCTCCATGCCAGGAGAATTAATGAAGTGGTGTAATAGCTCACATGGCGGCCTAGTGATTGGCACCATACTTAAAATATATCTGCAAGGCAGGAGATCATAGCATTGCTGCTGTGTTCTGTTTATTACAGGCATGTCTCATTCGTTCCATTGATTTCTTTATTAGCACATTTTAAGGCTGCAATAGTAGGGTTGGCTCTGCTTGAAACATGGAGGCCTGAATTCCAGCACTGCTTATGCACAGGAAATCTCCCTTTGAGACTCTAGACCTGGATGACACAGACTGCTTCTAACATGAACAGGGAGCCTACCAAGAGGTTCCTAAGGAGTTTGAGAAATCCTTCAGGGTGATGTGAGATTGAATTAGTTTTTATACTTTTGTTGTTCTGTTTTACACAGAATGGAGGGAGAAAATTTTCTGCAGAGAGCAGAGATCCTTTGTGATAACTGCAGTGAAGACTTTGTTTCTTAGTCTAGAGGGGAGGTTTGAAAGCAGCTGCAAGCAGCAGATGTGCAGACTCACAGCTCCTTGTTTCTCATCTGCACTGGTAAGAGGTCAAATCTTCACACAGACATCTCAGTGCATCTCAGTATAGTCATCAACCACCATTCAATCACATCATCAGCTTCAAACAATTTTGCAATTTATTATTAAAAACTTGGAATGCAAAGCTGTGCAGCTCAGGACTGAGAGGCAGTAGATGTGGTATAAAGGGAGCTGGTATGGCTCCATGTCCACTCTGAATTGTCTTGCCTCAGGGCACAGAATGAAAAGACACGGACTGTAGCAGCCTGAGGACTGAGATGAGCTGCAGTTGAAAGATTTTCACTGCCAAAGGCCAGGAAGAGTAGGTGTGTATGGGAGGAGACACAGAACTGCTGGTATTTTCTGCAACTCCAGCTGCTGAGCTTGCTGTTGTAACAAATTGATACACAGCTAAAAGCTGGCATAGTGGTGCCAGGCTGCAGCAGCTCGATGCAGCTGATGCCCTTGCCACAGCTCACTGCAGCAGCACACTGCAGTCAGCACAGCACAGTGTCAGGGCTTTGGGGGACCACAGTGCCTGTGGTATCCCTAGAGATAATAGTGATCAGAGGGTATTGCTCCTGAAATGCTCATCCTGCCCTAGTCAGGCACCAGGTCTTCACTCAGCTGTTGGGCTTATTGCTGGCTCCCTTGGAAATTCCTGGAAAGCTCCTGCTGGCAACTGAATTAACACGGAAATGTTTTTATTGTCCCTGTGATATTCCTCCAAGCAATCTCTTTTGTATCTGTGTTGATGCCCTGCCTGTAATTGCAAAGGACCCTCTGCTGCCTCCCTATCAATTCTGGATGTGAGCTGAAATGAAGCAGAGTGAAGCATAAACAGAAAGAGCTGCAAGCAGGCAGCCTGAACAGAACACACAAATTCCATTTCAGACGCCATAGATTCCCTTATTTTCTCAACTCCTAATATTTTAAAGCTTATTCATAAAACATGTTTCACCACTGCTTTCATTTTCCAAATATCACATGTCCAGTGAAAGCAAACACAAGCCTAGGCAGATGAGTCCAAACCTGAAAGCCTTGGTATTTCTATCCATATGTGACACCTACAGAGGCCTGCTTTTCATTGCAAAGCACTTTAAAAAAACCTTATTTTAGCTATTTTATGCACTGTATACATTTTTAAAATTTACTAACTTGCTAGGAAATAAGGATGCACAAGTCTGCTCAAACCCCCTGCTACTGACATTTTCTACGTCTGAAATCCGTCACTGTCTACTTGCAATATGCTGAGACACTCACCCACAACTGGTTTCTAACAAGCTGTCCCCAACCTGCAGCGATGCCATTCCAAAGTCTGCTATCCGGATATTGTTCTTTTCATCCAGCAGTAGGTTTTCTGGTTTTAAGTCCCTGTGGCTGTAAAGAAAAGATCAAAATGCAAGTTAAATTATCCACAACAGCTTTCCCATTCCAAGGCCTGTATTTTTTTTAATCCAGCATAGCATCCAACCTACTACATTTTAATTGATGTCATTCTTTCTCTCTTCCAGATTAGGAGACCACACACACCTAAAATCTGGCCTTTGCAGCACTCTAGCCCACCCCCAAATGATGGGGTGCCCACTCCTGATGTTTGAGCCTTCACTGTCCGTATAGAAAATGAACAATATCAACACAATCTGAGGGGGAGACTGAGGGAAATGGGCAGGAGGAAATATTCGGTTTAGATTTAAGGCTGACTTACTCCATCAAATGCCAGCTTCTTAAGGCGAGAGTGAATGCCATCAGTGTATTTCTTTAACAGTAAATAGTATTAGTGAAGTCTTGGGGGAAAACAAACAAACAAACAAATGTATTTGGTGCAAACACTACAGCAAAAAGCTCCTATTAAGGGTCATTTACATAAGCATTTGAAAACATTTTGGGCAGCTAGCTCCAATGGAGAAAGCCTTGAACCCAACACTGCTTTTAACTGAGAGCATTAGCAACAGGAAAGAAGAGAAGGATTCCATTCCCTTCCTTCCAGCAAAGCTCAGTTCTTTTATTATTTGGCAACGTGGGAATGAGCAGGCAGTCATGACGCTCAGGACAGTAACTCCTGTTTTAAATCAAAGAAAATGTATACTGACTAATTTACTCATTTTCATTACCTGCAGACAGCAACACTATGCACATCCACCTGTTTCTCAGTACTCAAGTACTTCTGTACAATTGTTAGATCTACTTGATTTTATACCCCAAACCAAAAACCCTGCCCTAAAATTGAGATGACTTTTTTGCCTTTTTATTTGCAGCCCTTGAAGAGCCACAGAGATGAGAGAAGGATTCTAGGCAGGCTGAAGAAGCTCTCTTCACTTGTCTTTACTTATAAGAAAGCAAAGTGTGTATCTTTGATGTCCTGCTGATAAAAGCTGCAACCCTGAGAAAAAAATCTTCAAGGCAGAACAGTCAGTTCAGGTGCCCTGTTAGAACACAAACCTGCTGGAAATGGCCAATTGACAACATGCATGAATGTCAGGCAAATAATAGCCATTTGCTACAGTGGTTCAAGAAAAAGTTACCTGCCCAAAAAATTGAAGACCCAGCATTAACATAATCTAATCCAGCAACAGCCATAACAGAGCTCAGCCTTAGCTGCATGCCATCTTCATTCTTACAACGCCCCTCTAGCGCTGCTCATGGATGCAATTGTAATTATACCCCTATCCACCTGCAAAGGAGGTTGGTCTCTGCCCCCCCAGAGAAACATATAGAGCTTGACAACGTCTTGGAAATGATCTCTGATCTTTACAGAAGTCTGGAATGATCAATTAGACACAACTTGTAAATAATGCAGGCTAACTCAATACATAACCAGAATATGCTGTAATAGGATACTTAGGGAGTGTAATAGATATTTCTAGAGGAGACTTCCAGCAAAACAGCACACATTCAAAACAGATACTGGCCATTTACCTTATCACTGAGTGTTATGATTGTCATTAAGGACATTTAAAATGGCCACTAAGGATCCTGCTTTTGACGTGAGCTAGGAAATCCAGAGATTAAGGTACAACATGATCTGAACACAGCATTTCTCCAAACTGCATGTATGTTCATTACAAAACATCTCACATTCATTCAGGAGAACAGCCACAGCAAAAGATGTTCAAACATTACCCTTCTATGCCTCAGAGCCAGCAGTCTCAGCAGACTCGCCTCAAGCTCTGGCCGGAGCATAAAGCATGTGAGTTCTGAGCCAGCCTCACTCCCAGATTACTCAGAGGCAGTGAAAGCAAAGGGATGACACCTTTGATAAAGAATATATTATTCACCAGGGGAAACAAGTCTCTTCACCATTTCATCCTGTCTTCTCATCAGCTGGTATCCACAACACAGGCACTTTCAGACTTGAGTTTAAGGGAGAACCAACTAGAAAAAATAAAGTTCCTGTAAAGTGGCAAAAATAAAATTCTTGGGTTTTTTTTGTTTTGTTTTGGTTTGTTTTTTTTTTGGTAAAGCCACAGTAAGACAGGGGATGGAGGGTGCCATCATCCACATGTAAGACGTCCAGTGAGCTTCACCTTGTGCTGTACAATGCTTTTACCCGAATGATCAACCAACCTGAGCTGATGGTAGTCTTTAGGTAGAGGTCCTGACTCACCTCACTGAGAGCATTTTGAAAGCCTTACATTGCCCTCCTTCAGTATATGTGGGACTAAGGATAGTGGGGTAGTATATATGAAATTTGAGGTGGCAGTAGACCTTTTTGGTTTTTTGTGCATTTTTTTTCTCTAAACACCAAAATAAATCAAGAGTAATTTTGTTCTCTTCACTACAGCCCAATCAGCAGAACAGAATGTGGACTCTGTCAAGAATTGATACATTTATTGTTGACTGGGCCCCAAACACGAATGCCACTGGGCAGTTATGTCACTCCCTGACCCTTCCCATATCTCTTTTAACACAGATCCTAGTGCCAGGTATGGATGGTGAGCTCAGGAACGTCATGGCAGCAGTATTTCTTTTTTTGCATTGCAGCAGCACTTTTCTCAGTAATCGGGGTGCCCATGGGATCAGGCAATGCTTGCAAGCTCAACTACAAGAGAATTTTATGCCCCAGCTTCTAGCTGGAACATATTCCTGCTTTCTATCTTTGGAGCACTTAGAATCTTAGAATCTGGGGACCATCCTGGGGATAGCAGTGAGGCCAAGAGCCAGCACCGGAGCAGCAGAAGCAGCATCACTGCCTCTGCGAACAAACTTTCCTCCCCGCATTTGCATTTCCCATCTTTATACTGCCAGTTTCCAAGTGCCAGAAGGAAGAGGAACATATGGGAATAGGGAAGGTTTGTTATAATTTACCTAGGAGCCTATCTGCCTGGATGGCCTTATGCATTCATGTTTGGAAAGAATTCTCTTGTGCCAAAATGAAACTAAACAAAACAAAAATCCCACTGTATGTGGTAATTACTTGGCATTAATGGAACATTGCAGAGTAAATGCATTTTAACTTGGTCCCACTCCAGCTGGTCTCTCTGGCTCTCTATGTCTTATATGACCACATCAACTCCTCTCTCTGCAGGTGAAATAGAGAACTTTTGGTTGTTCTAAAGACTCTAAAGCTGTAGGGGCTTAGCACAGAATCACAGAATCACAGAATCACAGAATCACCTGGGTTGGAAGGGACCTCAAGGATCATGTAGTTCCAACCCCCCTGCCTAGCAGGGCCACCAAACGTACACATTCAGATCAGGTTGCCCAGGACCAGCACACGGCTGGTAAATCAGAATAGAAGAGAGCAACTTATTTTGTGACAACATGGCCAACATTCCTCTTGAGCCCTATGTATGCTGAAAAAGAATCTGAAAGGGAAATGCAGCCCTGCAGAAGTCACTGAAATCCTGAGCCAGGGTGGTCACAGACTGCCCAGAGCTCCTCACCCCAGACAATGGAGTAAGAAGTCAGCTCCACGAGCTTGCATGCATGCAGCAGGCATTTGAAGGGACATTGTGGGAATGAAAGGGAGCCATTAAATAAGCTATGACACTGTCAGGCTCTCTGCAACATCTCTCTTTTACAGAGTATAACACAGGCTTTACAATTCCATCACAGCACAAGACGAGGATGGGGAGAAAGAAAGAGATGGAGGTCTGAAAAAGGGTCCCACGGAAATAGGCACAATCCTCAGAGGTGGTGCAGAGAAAATGAAAGGCCTGCACATTCATTAATGTGTTCCAGTCTCACACACACACACTGGCCAAGTTTCTATCTGGTCACTCCCAGTGATGCTATCCAGCCAGCTCCTTCAGCTCCCTCCATTGCCTCTCTTAGCCTGTTCTCCTGCTCTGGGAACGTCCCTAGAGTTGTACTGCAGACAATTGCATGGTTAAAAATGGAACTAAAGCAGCCAGCCTCTCCCTGTCACCCAGGGTTGGCAGAAGATTTTGGGTGTAGAGACAGATTTAAGATCTTGGATTCAAGGAAACTATGTCACTTGGCACAAGATGATGAACCAACCCATTATTTTAAAGTGATTTTTTGTGCTGAAATATTCCTATCAGTTTCTATGACAACTCATTGCAGGTCATAGATTTCTAATCCAAGAAACCTCTTAATTGGTGTAGTTGCAGGTCATTTGTACTAATCAAATTGTTGGCTACTTTGCAAATGCTTTTCTTACTGACCCCAAAATCCCAGAAGGGCCCGACCACAGAATCATTGTTCTGCAGTATGCCTCTTAAAAGTGCTTAGCAGAAGCCTGATGTGATGCAAATAATTTATCAGTGTTACTAGTATGAGAAGCAAGATTTTTAATTTTCATAATCAGAAAAAGCCCTTTGTCTTATTTTCTCTTGCTTCTGCAAATAAGATCCAAATGCATAACTGGCATCTACCTACAGAGGATCTTTGTTTTAGAGTCATGGTTGCTACACTCAAATTTAGTAATATTTCACAGAATCCTGCAGAACAAGCAAATGCAGCTAGGAAAAAGGACATGATCTCTAAACATATCAGCAATCTTGAAGAAGTGCTTGAATGCCTGAAACCTTGTCTGGTTTTAGTATGATTATTTCTAGTGATGCATTAATATATACTGCCCCTCCCTAAAAACCTTGCCTCAAAACATATGTTCCTGTATTCCAGAGACAGCACAGACTGTCAAGTCTGATCACCATGAATGCACTTGCAAAGAATGCTACCTGGTTATGCTTACACTGAGACTATGCCATTTTCGAGTTTCCAGTGGCTTATGTAAAGAAATAAACTTAGGAAAATACATATCCTCTGACTTTAGCAGAGCTGGTAACTGTTTTTGACATTGCAGCTGCTGTGCTTAATGTTATTTCTCCAGTTTTTTGTGCAAGGAAAATGTTTAAATTCCTCACTGTTTAAACTGAGTCTCAGTCCTAGATATGCAGCTCCTGGATTCAGACAAAGATTGGCAAATCTCAGCTCCCATCAAGAGAAGAAGGTACATTTCTAATTTGAAGGTCTAAAAGAAAACTTCAAAATCTAAAGACTCAAAGACCCCCAGAAGAAATACCAGAAATCAACATTATGAAATTCCACGGTTTCAAGCCCACTTTCACATTTGGAGGCTTTGGGTCATATTTTCAAAGTGTCCAGCTGTGGACACACGTCTCTGCATCCTCCTTATAAAAGAAGCAAGTCAAAGCAGGAGTCACTAGGAACGTGGTACTACCTAACAGGACAGGTTACTCATGGCACCTGGCATTCTTTGGCTTTCTCTGCTTCTTGAAGGCACCCCAGATTTCTTTGTAAAAGCGTGTTTCCTCTACTGACAGTGCTCTGCAGCTTCTGCCTGCAGTAATATATGAGAGATTTTAGCACCACTGCTGTGAAATCTCAAAGCTCTGTTTTATAAGGAGCCATTTCCCCCCCTGCACCGATTGCAAGAACACAAGGCGAAGCCAAACAAAGCTCTTTATTCATTGCCTTAACCCTCTGAGTCACACACCCCCATGCCTATGCACACACACACAGACACACTTCAGCAAGATCCTCGTGCGTACTCAAGCAGGCACAGCCCCAGGCAATAAAAGGAGAAAGGGACCTCATAATTGTCATTTATCAATATTCATAAAGAAACTGCCTTAACCCCTCCTGTGCATGCTATGAAAAAAAAAAAAAACCACAAAAAAAAACATAACACAAAATGAAACCCAACCAAAATAAAAATAAAATGAAATAATCATCTCGCTGCTCATTACCGCAGGGAATTTCCTCTCAATGTCACCACTGCCCTGTGCAGTAATTGGCATTATCTGTTATCTCTGAAGCCGTAATAAGGTTTGCCACGGGGCATTTTCTGTAATCATATTTTTATTTGTCAGCTTGTGAGATACAGAGCTTGACCAAAGCACAAACCCAACACACAAAATAAGGACGTGGCCAATCCCAGCTTTTGGTGGTGATGTCACCCCCAGCCAATGCGGCACCCGCCAGCTCGCTCTGCCTGGCTCCCACCTCCTCCCGTGCTGCAGCATTCCCTTGCTGCAAATAAGAGCCTCTTCCTGAGGAAAGCAAGGATTTGCGACCTACCCCAGTATTTGCTCCTACATTGTTTTACAGTAATTATAGGTGGTGCTGAATTAGCTGAGAGCTCTCCCACACTATGGATGCAAGATACGCAAAAGGATTACTGATTCGCAGCATCCAGCCCAGACATCTTAAAGGTACTGACGTAAGAGAGAAGGCACCCATTCTTTGGTAGCTTAGGAAAAAATTGTTAGTTACATCCAAACCTCTGTCCTAGCTAGCAAGGTCTTATGTCCAAGGGACTCCAGGTTACTCTGCCATTTCTTGCATCACTTCTGAGCACATCTGTGTGCTGCAGCACAACACAGAGCCCTCAGAACTAGCACAGAGCTGGAAGCAGGAGCAATGCTGCTGCATCACTGAGTTCATCATTCTGCTTGCTAGCTCAGGCAAAGCACCAGAGTAACACAGATACGCTGTTCGCAGGATCACATACAACACCTCTGCACAGCACCTGCTTTTCAAAAAAGGGTCCCTAGCACAGCAAGGGAAGCCCTTACAGAACTGAGAAGTACATTATCTATCCCCACAGGTAAGCACACCACCAAACTCTGTGACTGCGCCTCAGGGTGAGATACCTCAAATCTTTGCTCTTAGTTTCCACTAAATAAAATACGAGGACTGCACTGAAAGCAATGCCTCTATGTTATTATGTCGGCCCACGACATCAAGGGTGGATGTTGATGGTATGGCAGTAGAGGTTGAACCTTCCACCAAAATTTCATTACATGCTGTTGCCGTGCAACAGATGGCAGCAAAGGGGCGGTGTGACAGAATGGCATCTGATGTGGAAGTGCAGATGAGGAAAAGATGAATCACTGCATTCCACTATGCAGAAAAAAATGGCACCCAGTGACATTCATTGACACTTAAATATTTATGGAGACCAAACAGTGGATGTGAGCACAGTGAAAGTCGGACTGCATGGGCAACATTTTCCTAGCAATGGTGCCATAATAACAGCTGTGAAACAGTGGGTCACTTCTGCTGGTGCAGATTTTTATGAGCTAGTATCTGGCTCTTGCTTATTACTGACAAAAATACATAGCTAATGATGGTGATTTTGGTGAAAAATAGCATTTTGTAGCCGAAAGTCTGCTCTATCAAGTAGTGTTATTGTGCTATTTGTAACTGTCGTAGGTTCCATGGAAATAAATAAGAGGCATTACTTTCAGAGCAACCTACGTAATAATGGAAAGTTCCTACTTTTATAAAAACAACACGAAGCCATGAAAGCACGTTCAAGCTCCAAGCCTATTTTGCTTCCTTGTCTGAGCTGCTCGCTTGAAGATACCTTCTCAGACACAGGTGATTTCTCCATACCATAGCAGCAGAAGCATTTTATTGATGGCAGCACTGGGGAATCCCTTCGATTTTTTGATCCATGAATCTCGATGCATCAATACATTTTGAACAGTGAAAGCTGAATGTGGCTACATACTGCTGTAAAAGCAAGCCACAGATGCTTCTCTGTGTTTTGGGAGGTATTGGAAGAAGATCGGACAATGATATGGGTCTAGGGACACCAGGCCATCAATCCATTCTGCCAGTGAGTTAGAGGCACACACGTTTAGTCATTAACCAAAGCAGAAGCCTTCATTTTTCAACGTGGTCATAACTGGATAACCTGGCTGATGAGATGATTTGTCATTTCACTGCCCCACGACAGGACAAGGTCAGGCTTCATTGCTTAGGAAAGCACATTAACTTTTATATTCACACAGATGCACACAAATGTATTTATGCATGCTCTGATTCTCAAAAAGGGTTTATGATAACTGCTCAGAATCTCATACAGAGTCTAGTATAACACCAGCCACACAAGTCTCAGAGTGACCGGGAGGGAAGGAGAGCTTATGATTTACTAGCTAGCTTATTCAGCAGTAGATGTTAGTAGAGTGGGAGTTGGCAAGGAGACAGGGGATTTACTTCTAAACAAGACTACTGCCTACAATCCAATATGTTTAACAGAGGAAAATGGATTCCTCAAGAGAGACGTGCACTCTGCCTTGGAAATTCCACATATCCTTAAACCTGCAGAAATGCTTGTCTGTCATGTTGACAGCCTCACCACGAGCCTCGCTGAGTTTATTACTCAGACATGTCACAAGGCATCCAACAAAAGCCCAAAGGACTGATGTGAATGTTTTCATAGAAACTTCTGTCCCAGTTGTGAATCATATTTCTCTGGAATATTCATTCGAAAGAATACATAATTTCTTTTCAGTTGTACTTAAACATTATTTGAGGCTTCTTGGATCAGATTCCTAAGTGTGAAGCCACACAGTGAACAGAGCCATCTATGTATTCAACCCAGCAGTGTTTACACTGCCCAGCACGCATAGATGCCATTTATGCTGCAGGTATTTGGTATGTGAGTTCTCAGCACAAAACTGGGGTTACAGAAATCACTGTATTGTTATTGAGAAGTATCCACAGGGTGATTATGCAAACCCAGCTACTGCAATATCTAACAGCAGCCCGCAGCCTCCTGCAGAGGGGAGATCTGTGGCTTCAAAGAAGTAACTGCACAGACACAATGTAAATGTCTCCCCCAGCCAATCTTACTGCAAGGAGCTGCATTTCTGAGAAAAAAGCAGGTCAGCAGCTGCACAGAAACCATGCGCTCAGACTCACCATAACAACTGATTTCAGTAAAATTTACATTAGCTAAACTTGCTGAAGATTAAGTGGAAACTGGTCCAATTTAAAACATCACCCAAACGAGCAGGTTAAACCACACTTTATGGTAAAATCATCTGATGGAGTTTGTAAATATAAATTCCAGACACATCAAGCAAATTCTTCCCTACTGGAAAGGAAATTAAAGGCAACAATGACTCAAATGCCCAGAAGGGACTTGGGCAAAGTTGCCAAAAGCCAGCAGGTTTCCAAAAACTGAAGGAAGCCATAAAATGACTTGGCTGCATTGGTATCTGTCCCAAGTTTCTTTAGGGACTCATTCTGAAATAGTGTTTGTAATTCTGAGTTATTAGAAAGTGCCCCAAAGAACGATGGAAATTAAAAAGCTTTTCCATGGTGGTTTTGGTTTTCCTGATTAAACCACACCCTATGAATGAATTCTCTTCCAAAGATAATGCTCTCCATGAAAAGTCTGTTTGTGACTGGTATGCATTCTCACTGACAGCCAAGAATTTAAAAATATGCCAGCACTTTACACAATGCCTTTCCAGCTTTACAACATTGGTTATTTAACAGTGTCAGGAAGTAAGATGCTTGTAGTATGTGCGTTTATGTAACAGGCAATTCCTGTTGGAAATGACTGTGCTCACCATATTGAATGACTATGGCAGAAGTCTAAAGCAGAGATGATTTGTCGGAAGAACTTCCTGGCTTCTTTTGGTGTCAATCTTCCCTTTTTTACAAGATAGTCGAAGAGCTCCCCACCTGACACGTGTTCTAGCACCAAGTACCTAGAAACAAAAACACCAACAAAGTCAGGATTTGTAAGCACACTATCATACCAGACTCTCACACACAGCAGTGTAAAAACATTTTTACATTTGGTCAAGCAGAACACTTCTGGAAACAAATGAGGAGAATCAGAATTTTAAAAGAAAAAATACTTAAATTTTTTAACAGGGTTCTTCTGCAAATTTCACACAAGCCAATGACTTGAAACAAGTCAGTATTTCACTGATTTATTGCATTCGGTGTTCACCAGTCCAGTGAGTGAGAATCTAAAAGCCAGAAATGCCTCCAAAGGACAAGAAGGGGAAGAAGAGAAGAATCGGGTATAAGCTTTCACGGCAGCTCTTAAAGCTACTGTGGAAGGCTCATGTCTTTTAACCAAGCTGACAGATCCTTTATAAAATAGCTTTGGCAAAACTGTCCTCATGTACTGCTCTGCATTAGACACTCAGGACCCAGACAGATGTCAACAAACTAAAGGGAGTTCAGAAAAAGGTGAATAGTTTAAATTACGAGAGAAGATCAAAAGAACCACATGTGTGCAGCCTAAACAAAGGCTTCAGCTCTTGCTGCTCAACAGCAGTGATTTGCTGGAGCAGCTGTTCCCCCAGCTCACATGTGAAGAATGTGACACTGAGCGAATAAATGCGGCACAGTGGGAACCTAGGAGTGAGGGAGGAGAGCCCAGCCCTCATACAGCACTCCTGGCAATCAAAGAGAGAAAAGTGAAATCTTCTGGAAGGAAAGGACCTGCCATGGATGGACCATCTTGTTGCTGTAAGTGGATGTGATGAAAGACAGCAAAATAGAAGAAAACTAAGCACAAATCTCTGTAAATGCTGCCTAACAGAGCCTAATAATTTCCTTAAGGAAGTAGTACAACACCATCAACTGAACTCTCACTTTACAGTCAGCCAGCTTTACTACCAGTATTAATCCAACTTTTCAAATTTGAGAGGACAGTGAAAAACATTAATCTTGGGTACTTCCTTTTCTGTACTTTGAGCAATGTAATCTCAGGGAAAATCTCTGAAACGGAAAGAGGAGAAAAGTTTTATAAAATTGGGAGCTTGATAATTCCTGTTTTCAAAGTTCGCCAACGGATGGAATAGTTGATGGAGTGTATGGAAAATAAAGTAGTAAAAATAGTAAAGTGGCTTAATAATAACAGCACTAGCATTCAAGTTGCAGAAGTGGGACCTGAGCTCTTGTTTCATCTGCAGCTACTGTGCATCAGCCACGTGTTGTATCCTAGCCAGCAAAAACAGAAAGTGCTTCCCTTCCAGAAATGCAGCACAGAATGCAGCAAGGGACGGACATTAACACTGCCTTGATAGCTATCTAAGTAGGATGAGAGCATAAAAAGGCAGACAACAAGATGAATTTCTAAACTTTAGGGAATTGTATCTATAGTTTCTGCATTTTTAACCAAATAAAAAACAAGTTACGAAAATATGGCAATACTGACAATTTTTCATTTAAGCGAGCAACAAGAAGAATCTTGACTCAAAAAACACCTTTGAAACAGCTAGGTTACCTACACTCCTGGAGGAGATGGGTACTCACCAGACTGATAACAGGGAGATAACCATTTATCTGCCTTACTCTTTTCCAGCAAGACACTGAAACAGTCAGAAGAAAGCTGATGTGCAGCAGCCGTGGGCACTGTGGCATTTACATTTTCCAGTTCCAGCCCTGACTTCCCAAATCCTGGCTAACAGACACTCCAACAAGGTTTGCTACATAACTCATTCTTCCTCTCACACTAGAGACAGATTTGGCTGAATATCCCATGCAGCAGACCCAAATGTGCCAGGGAATCAGTCCTAAAATTCTCCTTCACATCTCCTTCTCTAACTGTGCCCAGCAGAAGCTTGATACAGCAGTGCATCTTGCCCCCAAAATTCAAACTGATAGCTTTTTTTTTTTCCTGCAAGGGATTTCATGAGGATGGTTGTGGTTACAGGCATACAGAAAAGCCTCTACACTTGTTTCAAATGCACAGTTTTGGAAAATTACAGACCCAGCATTTCTGTCACCCACAGCAGGAACTGCAAAGCAATTTATTTTCATCAGCATCATCTTATTAAAAACACTCAACAAAAATGCACTGACATGTTGTACGGAAAATAAAACAAATTGAAAGACAGGGAGCATTTACAAGGTTATTCATTTCTGCTTGCCACCCAGAAGCACCAGATATAATAATGGAAGTGAACAGGGGAGAGCGTCTGAAAAAGATTTGTGCCTCTGACAAGTCAAGGGACATAGAGAAGCACAGCAACGATGTATTCTGATCTGACAAAGCCCTAACGTGACAGGAGTGAGAAGGACGACAAACACATTCCCCAGTGGTCAAGTGCAAGAAATAAATGCTGCAGGGATGGTTCCACAAGCACCATGTGGTTATGCTGCATGGAGCACTTCTGAGCTCAAATTTGCAGCTGGTCACCCGTCAACCCTATTCCCTACACTATGATGGGTTTTTTTTAGGATAGCCCCTAACTAGGAGATTTTCGATTAAACAAGGGCATCATTCTGCACCTGCCTCCATCTCTGTGCAAGCCAATGTGGCACCGGCACATTACATGGCACAGGAGCAGTACACGTGATTTCCAAATAGGCCAAAGAAAGGAGTTTAAGCACTTTCAAGTGTTGTGCCAGTTCTACCATCATACAGCTACACAATCCCCACTAAATGCTATGTATATAGATCTGTATCTGTATCTTTACATGTGTAACATACTCACCATAAAAGAACATACACATTCTGAAAGGCTTTCAAGAAGTGTTCTTCAAACATAAACAGCTAATGAAAGAAAGAACATTATGCCTATGTAAGACTGATGGCACTGGTCGTCCTACTGTAAAAATGTAAAAAGAAAACCCTGCTCTGTGGCAGCCATTGCAAAGAAGGCTCAGTGAAAGTTAAGGCTGGTGGCACACACCCCTCCTGCTGGATAATACTGAGAGGAGCATAGCAGGACAAAAGACACAAGGTAAGATCACACAGCTCTCACCTCTTGGATGCTCTGGCCACACATCAGCTTTGCTAATCCTTGCATTACACATGGGACAAGCTTGAGATTAGAAATCTCCTAAGGAAAGCAACTTGCCCAGGGTAACAAAGCCACCGAATATCAGAGCTGGGCTCAGTCCCTGTGGTCTTTTGCCCCTTCTGCATCATACTGTCCCCACCAATTTCTCTGCTTGCTAGGACATGGAAAAGCAAGAAACCAAAAGCCTTCTGCTACTTGATATGAAGCCAAGTGCACATGGTGTTAAAAAATAAATTACTGATTAAGGATTTTCTTTCTAAGATAGATTCATTAAGAGCTTGTAAAAGTTTTCTCAGGTCACAGCTTGCTTTCGTAAAGACAAGGTCCGAGTCTTGTATGATATTCCTGCACACTCCTAGTACAAGTCAAGACATTAAAAAAATCTATGATGAAGATTCAAAGCTTCAAGGAGACAAGACTTCAGACTTTCAAGGCAAAGGAGCTCAGTGCTTAATGCAAGAACTATTTCATCTGTTGGAGAGGGGCAGAAAGATTGGGTGCAGCAACATTGACTATTCCCTTTGTCATTTTTTCCATCCATCTCTTAGCATCACCACCTTCCCAGTAAAAGCTAGCAAGTTCCTAAACCCAAATGATCTAGTACATATCATATGAGAAACATACATGCAGCTTAGAAAAGGAATAACCTTGACTCCTTCCTTGCTTCTTGTTTCACTGCAATGAGCCTACACTCCTTTGTTTCTTTGTTTCACTTTATTTACTCTTTATTTACTCTTCTACCCAAACAATAAACAAATAATAACAGAAACCAAACAGTATAGGAAAGGAGGGATGATTTCTGTACGTGAAAGAGATGGAGTAAGCCAAGATGAATATGCAGAAAGCGGCCTTAAATCACCCTCGTGCCCCTCGGATTGTGACTATATTAGGAACCAGCAGACTCCCCATGGTTGGCTACAGCTTGTTCAGTAGCTTGGGGTGGAAGCTTAACAAAAAAGCACTACACCTCTCCTCCTCATTACCCCAAATTGCCTGTATGCTGCAGATGACGAGATATGACAGCACACAGCCCATCAGTGACACATCATTCATGCACCTGACACACGGTCTTTCAAGTCATTTTAGTCTTTTCCAAATCCGGTGTGTCAGTAGGACTCCTATAAACACAGCAGATGGTCCATTTTTCCCTGGGAACTGTCAGTAAATACTCAATGATCAACAACAAATTTAAAAGTAATTCAACAAAACAAACATAATCCATCATATTTTTGTTACATCCAACTATGCTACCAACCTGTCAGGGCTGTGAGGATTTGTGATGCCATTACCAGTAGTTAAAAGATCAAAAACTGTGGCTTTTGTTCTAAAACACACATTAAAAAGTTGCAACATTTTGGCTTTCAGCTAAAAAAGTGAGTACAATTTTCTTCTTTTTTTGCCTTAATAAACTAAGATGTTGATTTTTATCTCTAATGTCTTCTGTTGTCCTAGTACCAGCTCAGACACAACAAGGCTAAAACAGATTTCTGCCTCATCACTCTGTCCCACTTCTTCCTTTATCCCTAGAGGAAACACTGCTTATTTGATTATGATTCAGGCTTACAGTGTGGGTGCTAATTTTGACTCAGGCCTTCTTCAAGTTCCTGCAACTTGGTTATATTAATATCTTATAGAAGTTTTCTTTATTAGAGATCTAAGATAATGATTTTCCTATTGCAGATTCAAACAAGAATTGATGAGAAAGTAATGCCTTCTATTTTATGATGTCGGCCACAACATCAGAGGCAAATGTTGGTGGTATGATGTTACAAGTTAAACCTTCCTGCCAATATTCTGTTACTTTCTGTTGCCATACAACAGATGGCAGCAGAAGGGCAGTCAGGCAAAAGAACATCAAGTCCAATCATCAATCTGACGTATCAAGTCCCATCATTAAACCCTTAGTGAAACTTGTTCCTTAGTGCCTTGTCCACACCTCTCTAAAGTACCTCCAGGTTTGGGAATGCCACCATGTCCATGCAAAGGCCATCTCAATGCTTGACCACCCTCTCCAGGAAGAAATTCTTCCTAATATTCAATCTAAACTTCCTCTGGCACAATTTGAGATCATTAATAGCTAAAAATTCTTGTCAATTTTAGCTGGACAAGTTGTATCTCTATTAATTTATCAACACCTCTTTTATGTAGATATATTCTTGCCTCACTGTTAATAGGTGTCAGATAAAAATAGGTGTCAGATAATCACTGCATTACCACGTACGTAGCTTTCCATTTTGACCACTCCTTCCATGCCTTCACTATCTCCTTTCTTATACTCTATCTAACCCAAGCTAGCTGCCTTCACTTCTAAGTCCCTCCTGCCCTCTCCCTGTCATCAGTCTAGGTTCTCTTCCTCAGTTTTTTGAGGTTGACCTTTGCCTCTGACCAACTTCCACAGTCAGATCCACCATCCATCTGTTACTTTTCCAGGCAAACAATTCTGTGCTTTTACAGCACTCTCTACACTCGGAAGGACATTGCTGTCATTAACCACAGAACTATGTCTTCAGCCTTTCCCTGAAGACAGCTCTTTGCCATGATGCTTGACAACAGCTTGGGCTTCCCCATCATAAGGCTTCCAGCAGCTGTTTTGTGTTCGGGTTTACAAGCTGACTGGTGCAGAGACTCTTTTTGTCCCCTTGCTGTCTATTCCCAGCACGGTAAGGTCTTTTTCATGGTCAGACTGTTTTTGTTGCTATCCTGCTATCACACTACAAACGAAGACATCACTGAAAACAGCCACAGAAATAGTTTTGGTGACAATTCCTCTCTCCCATCTGGTGAGCTCTCTGTGTTTTATTTAAGGGTGTCTTCCCCATGCTCTGGGGAGCTTTGAGGACTAGCTCATAGACCTCCTGCTGAAGCAAAATGCTATCTCTAAAGCAGGACTTTAAAAAATAAACAGGCTGGCTCTGAGCAAAACTTGATGAAACCATGTCAGAGAAAGACTATCTGGCACAGAATACACCATGACCATGCATTAACAGATATCTGTGGCAGAATAAATAAGAACAAACAACCTGATTTGTGGAAGCTAGCTGTTAACCAGTAGCAAGAATGGTGTGAAATACTAAAATTCCTGCCAGATGGGATAGCCCACAGCAGCCCATCACTATGCATCCCTGTGTGGCAATGCAGATCCTGTTTTCTTAGCATTAGATATGAAGAAAATTTATGACACATTCACAGCTAGACAAATTAGAACCTCTGGGGCAACACAAACATTTATTACTATAAAAGCATTAAATGGATAGAGCTCTTTCAGTGAAAGCTCATATGTAAACACAAGGTATTTCAGGTAAGTGCTACAAATGCCAAAAATGAAAGTCTTGTGCTCTAGGAAAGGTAGTCAATTCAGACACCTTATTTTGATGCAATAGATGTTTGCTGGTTTAGAAGTGCATGTATTAGCTGCCTGTTAGGGAAGCAGTTAATAATTATTTTTTATTAAATGGTACAATATTAATACATATAATGTACAACCTCAGTTAAAAGTACTTATGTCTTCTGAATTTAGACACCACTGGTTAATGTTCTAGGGCTTTTACTAAGCCAAAAGTTACTCTGGGTATTTATGTAACACTGGCTAGTTTTTAAGATGCATGATGTCAGACGTGCACTACAGCAAGATGCACAACCCAAATGCAGTTATACAAGACAAGATACACACTAAGATAACGAAAATCAGCAGAATCCCTGCTGATTCATTTTTGCTCAAGAGTTTACTGTTTTGTGATGTAGTGCCTATGGGTAAGAAACTTCATGAAATAACCACATCTGACGAGATGCTCAACTACTCTTTTAATATCATTTTATAGTTGATTATTATATGAAAATGATGAAAATAATACATAGATCAGGGAATGAGGCATGGATTAAGACAATTTGGAGTTGATACAGATATCTAAGCAATTACTGAGGCTAGTGACATAAGTCAGCTAGGAATCTCCCTTATAAAAACAGATACATCTTTAGTTTTTGTCTGTCCTCATATATATTGGTGTTCATACACGTAAAAACCTCTTCAGCTATTTCACAAAATCCAGTCCCAAAATCATACACAAACCAAA
Organism: Tympanuchus pallidicinctus; assembly: GCF_026119805.1. NCBI lineage: Eukaryota > Metazoa > Chordata > Aves > Galliformes > Phasianidae > Tympanuchus > Tympanuchus pallidicinctus. The sequence continues at coordinate 13,772,198 of NW_026294747.1, forward strand.
GGGGCTGCATACAGATGACATACACTAGGCATCATCACCCAACCCGATGAAGTCTGAATCACCTCACCATAGCCCCAAATCCCCTGGAGATGATTCATGAGAAAATACCTACAGCTTTCTGCTAGAGCTAGAAAACTCATCACATTTCAAAGCTGTGGTGAATCAGCAAGTGATCTGTCCAGAAAGAAACTGCCAAAGAAAAGTCTTAAGAAAAATTAAAAAAACAAGCCCTGGCAACTCCTCTCCCATCCAACCACTCTGCAAAACGTCCTCACGGGTGTGTAGATACGTAACAACATATGTAGAGCAGGGAAAGAGTTAAAAGCTGCCCAGCTCTGACTGACATGTTGTAATTCTTTGACAGCTTTTTCACTGCACTGTTGTCTATTGATTAAATAATCTCTATCAGATATTAAGTCCCTTGTTATTGGCGCAGCCTATAAATTATTCAGAAGTTATATAAATTCTTATGGCGGGCATGAATTTTTAAACCCTAATTTGGAACTGGGCCAGGAACTCTTTATTTTTACTTGTATTTTTTCCTCATCTGTAAGAAAACATGCATAAAATAGAATTTTTTTTTCCAAAAAAGCAAGTTTAACTACAATCTGCTTGTTTGAGTGGAGATTCTATCTGACTGATAATTAAGTTTGGACATGAAGAGATTGAGGCTCTCTGAAGCAGGGAAGAGAGGCAGGAAGAGTTAATGCCGTTTGTTGCATGGTATTTATGGGGGATGAAAGGTGTCTGAGCACTGCTGTGGTGGTGTGTAGCCACACGTGCCAAAGCACTGCAGCATCTCCTGGTGGGGCACAAGAGATGGCAGAGAGCCGCCAGAGAGCTGCTCCTCACAGCTTGGGCGGAGCTGAGGCAGCACTCACCACCTCACTGCTGCAGGTCTGCCAGCGGCCATACACTCCAGGGTTTTACTTCTGAGAGCTAAATGGCCTTTCTTTTAATGCCCAAAGCTCAGATACACACAAAGTTACCTGCTGAGGCCTGACAGAGAATTTTGGCAACTCAGTATGGATGTGGAGTTGCATCTCCTTTCCACCTTCACTCACGTCACAGAATTGCAGCACTCTGGGCCTGTTTCCTCCTGAGCTACACAAACACACACTGTCAGGCAACGAGGAGAAAACACAGTCAGGTTTTCATGCAGATCTTGCTAAGGCCACACAGTGCAAGCTGTAGCATTAACCACCAACCCTACTGCTGTGCAGGCCCAGCTCCCTGCCCGGCTGGCATCGCCCTGCAGGCTGAAGCACCACCTCCACCTCTGCTCCCCTTGGCCCCTCCTCATCGCCAGGCCCACTGCGATGCACAGCCCCACACAAGCTGGCTCTGCTCCTAACACTGCCTGCTGTGCCCTCAGCCGTGTGTGCTTGGAGTTTGAGACAGGATTAAAGCTCTTCAGCAGCAGAAAAGAGACCAAAGTAGCTGGTTATGAATATTTCTCTTATTTATCATCACAGCCTAGATTAAACACCATTTTGTCTTCCAATCATGTTTTGTTTTCCTTCCCTGTAATCACAGCATCCAATACCCCACACCCAGGTTACCAAGAAGTGTGCCTACTGAGAAATTGATTTTCAGGGCTGAGTCCTTGGAACCACCCCAATGTCCTGAGCCTTCATTCTGCCTTTTTCAGTTCTCCCCATGGGTAGGTTGAATGCCAAAGTTCTGTGCTGCTGATAACAAAAGAAGAAGCAGAACCTTTTTCTTCTGTTTCTCGCATCCTCACAATTAATTTTCAAGAAAAAAGGAACAGAATTGCAGGAAAACCTTGCAGAAAAGGACCAGCAGCATGAATGCCTCTGCAGACACCACCGGAGCTGTTAGTCTTTGACTCCTGCTGGCAGTCAGTCTTGTCTAAGCCAGGAATGTGAGCTGTGCACAGGGAGGAGGACATTTTAATTTTGTTATCTGGCTCGCTGGGAAGCACCTTCACCTCTGAAATCAGGAGGTGGCATGTTGTGTACATTGCAATGAGGCTTGGGCACCTGCCCAGAGCTAGCACTGTGCTGCTGAATGATGAAGGGGAACTGTTGTGCTTGGAAAAAGAGCTGATGAATGCACAGTGCATTTCAGAGTACAGGAGACGATGCCAATATTCTGATGTCGACTCTCAAAGCACTCTCTCTGCTTAAAATGCTGAATAAGTTGGACACCAGAGAGATTAAAATAAACGTTCCCAGAAAATTAAAAAAGTGTAAAGATATACAAATGCATGGACATAAATAAATGGATATATAAACATCTGTATGTACCTGTAAATAGAAATGTACAGGTATATATACTGCCATATTGATAGAAAGGATTGAGAAATGCAAGTACAAAAAAGAAAAGAGCACAGAGCGGTGCATCGTTATTCTGTCTTATTCCCACTCTCTGCCAAAACTCCTGTAATTCAAACTAAACAGATAATGAAATGAGATCAAACAGATAATGCCAGTCCTGACAGTACTTCTGCAGAGTTCACTATAATACTTTGACACATCTGCTTTAGAAAGGGAAGGTCCTTCTCCTCTGGACTGCATGATGGCACTTACACTGCCATGCCAACAGCTCCTTCAACAGCAGGACAATTTCTTTTATAAGACCAAAAGAAAAGTTGGGTTTACTGTATAAGATACAGTAAATGTACGTATCTAAAAATAAAACATAGGATTGCTTCCTAGAAAAAACCTGAGCCACTCATGAAGGATAGGTCTTTGCATGTTAGTAAGAACCTCTGGCTCATTCACCTTGGTAGTTCTGTTAATATTGTATGAACTCTTTTTTTCTCCACTAAACATAACACCATTTGGGCTAATTCAGGATAGACCTTTTTTATATACATAGCACAGTAAGAAAGAGGACTATCACCCAACTTCATGTGCAATGCAGAAACCATATGATGTTTCCACTACAGCACACATTAATGAATATGTCTAAACCTCAATTTTGTTGTCACTTTGCTTATTCCCTTAGTTTATTCACATTTCTATATGACCATCTCAGTTTGATTAGTCATAATTATTGGTGCACACTCAAATTCTGGTGGCTCATTTGATCATTCCCCATTAGAAATCAGCAAAGAATTTCTTAAAGAACTCTGGGCTAACCCGATACCAGGCTGCTTTACCTCACTCTCTGTCTTTCAGAGGGTGATCCCCCTGACCATACTTCCAGGCTGTTAACATTATCTGTTGGGAGAGAGGGAGGTACTGATTGCCTATAGCTATTTTTAAATTATCTGCTACCGTGGGGACCCAATCTTGCTTGAAGACTGTCAGAGTGATCTCACAACAAATATAAGGATAGTCCAACCACGTGCAATAATGCTATTTTAGCCAACATAATGTATATCTGGGATGGTGTATTGGTACACATACAGAGAGCTGCTGTGGAGTGCCATTTTCCCCTGTGTATGTAGAACTCTAGTCCATAGCCTTATGGTTAGGTATGACAACTCAAAATGAAGAATACAGAGTTCAAAGTCTTAGGGCTCATCACCATCTCCATCTCCCCAACCATCTTGATTTAAAAAAAACCAAAACAACGAAAAACAAATGGAAAAATACTACTAGGTTAATACAGACATGCTAATGAAGCTTTGTTATTATTTTTTAAAACTCATTTATAGTGTTAAACTGTAAAAGTGTTAAGCTATGGAAAAGGAACCTGATTCATGGATGCATTAGGAATCTACTCAACTAAAGCCCCTTTTCACAAATTAAATCATAAACCAAGAGTCAAACATGATTTGTGAAATTAACATTTATCGAGGAAACACTCCTTGGTGATGCATCGTGATTAGTCTTTGGCATCTGAAATATCACCCATAATTCACAAGCTTCTCTGAAACGATGCCACTATCGTTACTGTTGAAACGGCAGGCATGATGGAAAGGCGCTGCCACAATCAGAGAGCGATCCCTCTTTTGGTGCTGCTGAGAACCAGAGGTCACTGTGTCGTATTTGGGAATGTTCATGCATCCTCACTTCTCATCCCACACACATCTCAGCCTAACACAGGCACTCTTTTCCACTTCTTAGATTTATCCAAGGCTATGGCTGTTTCTAATTTTAAACAGGGAGGCTTGGCAGCAGCGCTGCATTATGCCCTTTCTTTAAAATAGTGACTAATAAAAAATGAATTACAATTAGGAGTCACTGGCAGTTTCACAGAATCAGTGTCTTTCAGCAGAGGGATTCAGTGCTTTTGTGGGTAGAGGCAGACAGCTCAGTCTTACAGAACCAGGAGCTATGGCACAAAGATGACTTTGTGTGACTGACAAAGCCTGCTTTGGGGCCCAACATATCTAGAAGCCAGGAACTCCAGATACAGGTTAAAGGTATGGGATGCTTCCCTTTACAAGGTGATTTTTATCAGGACGATAGCATATCTACCGAGAAATACAGCCATTTTTGGAAGTCTTCCTGTAAGACTATTCCCACTGTTCTGAGCACTAGATATTCGTTGGCTTGGAGCAAAATATGCCCCAAGCCTTTTGGGAGGGCTGAAGGATTACTTAGCTCAGCTATTGCCTTTGCAGGTGTTCAGAGTAAGTAGAAAGCTTCAGTACCTTTATAATCCATCTCTTCACCTCAAGTTGTTGTCCCTCATGTATTCCTACCTTGTTTTCGCCACAATTCCTACCTTGTTTTCACCAAGTATACATTTACCTGGAAAACATAAGCTGCAAGCTGGGTTTATGCTAGTGTCCATGTGTTTGTGTGCATGTACATCCAAATTATGGAACACCGAAGTAAACAAGAATATACCTTCTCTCTTACCTAAAAGAAAGCCAATGGCCTGATTTTAGCTTCTCTTAAACCAGAACAAAGTGGTAGGTACTCTTACAAATGGTACCAATCCTTCCTTTTCAGGACTAAAGGAGAACATCCTGCCTGTAAGCCTCATGTGTACTAACTGTGTCCTGCACACTGAGCGGACTGCATCAGATCTGGGCCTCTGTTTTCAGCTGGGGCAAACAAGGCTTAATGGAGTCATGACCATTTTTGCCACCGAGAACAGAGCACTCAGTATGCAGCTCAGAGAGCATCTGAGCCAGCCTACACCACGTGCCTGTACGAATGCATTCTGGCAACCCCACTTCACTGCCAATGGCAGGCTCTGCCCCACAGGAGGATGGGGAATCCAAAACAAATTACTGACTGCTCTACTAAACAAACCTTTTGGCACAGAAGCCTCACTTCCTAGAAAAGGAATTCACTGGTCCAGTAAGAATGCTGGCTGAAAAGTCCACGAGGGATTGTTACTGTCATTCAAAATGCTTTCTTTGGGTAAACAGTTATTCCCTTCTTGCATTGTGACATTGTGGAGAGGTCACTGAAGGATGCTGGTTTTTAAAAATTGTTTGATTCTTTTAAACACTCTCTTCTACTTGCAATAACCTGCTAAAAAGATGAAAATAACACTGAGTTTCCTACTGGTTTGCCCTTTTCCATTTGGAGAGCATTGATTTTTTCCCTGTTGTGCCAAGATTAATATGGCCTGTTTGTTTGACAACAGATTCAACATATCTAGTGCCCTGTCAAGCTAAAATGACTCTGTCTGTGGACAGCACCCCTGCCTGGCACTGAAATGATCTGAAAAAAGAAGGCTTTGCTAGTTAACTGTCACTGCAAAACCATGAGGACATTTTGGTAGCCTTTAAAAACAAAAATTGTTGTTGATAGTATATTTAAAATATTGCTGGCAAGCATCAAGAGATCCAGTGAAAACTATTAGGCAAGTGAAGATATCCAAATTATTCACTTAACAGTCTGTCATAGTTTTGATTGCAAATGTTTCCCTATAGTACAGGTACAAATCTTTCTCCCCTCTTGCTGTTTGATAGAAAACATTGTTCTCTCTCCTCCATTTTAAGTAGAAAAAGAAACAGCATATAAGCAAAGTACAGAGAAGAAAAGGAGAAAAGCCAGTAAAATAAGGACTGTTTCTTCCTCATTTAAGTATCAGATATGGACACCAGATAAGAGTGAAAATACACCATGCTTCGCTCTTGGAAATGCCAGCAAGGTCCAAAACCCCTCCTCTCCCTCCCATCCTTCCTCCTTCCCTTCCCCTTTCTCTGGCAAAAGCCAGTAATACCTACAAATATTTTTTATTTTCGTAAACGTCATGCAGCTTTAAAACATGGGGATGCTCTATCAACTTCAGGATGGCTATTTCCCGCTCCACCTGGAAAAAAAAACAAACAACAAACAGAAATACAGAAGATTAGAAGCTAGATATTGGAATGCATCATATATCATAACATTCTCTTCCCACTTACCTATTTCCCACTCCTCTTCATATGCATAGGAATCTTCAACTTACAGCAATATTTAGCACTAAATAAAGTATTTTTTAAAAAATTACGTGGTTTTAGCACTCCCTGCAGTGGAGTGCAAAACTGGCAACATTTTGAAGTTGAAAGAAGAGTCCCAAACCTATTAGTCAGTGTCAGGAGCTCTAGGAGCATTTGAAGCTACAGCTGCCTCACTACCCAAAACCCTGACATGCTCTGAAAGTACAGAAACTCCGACATGGCACTGAGGGCTCTCTGACCTCTCATATGCACGAGTGGCCACATTGCATTACGCACTGCATGCTCCTGAAGAACTGGCATCGTATGTAGGAGAAAAGAAGGGCAGAAGAGCATTGTTATTTTGGAGCTGCAGAACTGAGGCACAGAAAGAGAAAGAAATAAAAGAGGTGACATAAGAAGTACAAGGTACTATAAGAAATTAAACCCAATTACTGGAGCTTTGGTGTTCAGATCCTTAAGCGTAAGACCTTGTTTTCTCTCAATTCCCAATCTGCCCAAGCGCAGCTACTTCTAAGAGCGTGTCTTCAACACTGAGTTAATAAGTTGTGACTAAGTCTCTGTAATTAGCACAAGTCTTGCTCTTACCCAAAATTCCTATCATGACTGCAGTGTGGTTTTAACTTGAAATTACTAAGGGTATTCATTAGAGATGAAGTCAGAGCAGCTCCTCAGCTGCTAGCAAAATTGCTCAGTGCTGCTCAAAGCCACACTGTGACTGCTCTGATTTGACCTAGGCTAACTTGAAGGGAGTTAACATAGCACTGTGGAGTCTGTAGATAACTGAAATAAACTCTGCAACAGCATGCAGTCTAAGCAACACAGAAATTTCCAGGAATCCAAAAAGCCAAGACAGTGCCCTAAAGACAAAAACAAGAACAACTACACAGGGCTTTTTTTTTTTCAGTTCTTCAAATAAATGATTGTCTTGAAGTTGCTATCCTAACAATCCAAACATGAGCAAACTACAAAAGCATCCTTGAACATTTCCTCAGCAGGGCTCAGACAAATAATTAGGAACTTGTTTCAGTATAGCCTTAGTTCTTGATGTCATTTAATTTCCTGAGATATCATCCTCTACTAAACCAGAACACAGGCAACTTTCTTTGAGTGCTAGTAAGATGCTCAGCAGGAAATCAGAAAGTACTAGTTTTCCAGCAATAAAAAGGGGAAGAGGATCTCCCGGCACACTGGCTATCACCACAGATCTCTCTTCCTCAATACTACCACACAAAAGCATCACACTTGGCTTTTCTTATGTATGGATGGAGAAAAGTGTGCTTTTTCATGTGTCAGTCTTATCCCTTCAAAGAGATCTGCAGACTCAAAAGAGAGACCCAACTCCACACTTGTGATCTCTGGTAACAGCTACTACAAAGAAATGAGAAGTGTATCAGGAGGCTCTACTGGATTTGTGTACATGCATCAGCATGTAAACATACCAGCACACAGCATTTTCAGAAATAGTATGAATTCAGAGATACACAGCACCTGATGTTGACAACTCTGTAGGCATAACTGGCTCATGACCAGCACGCAGATGAAAGCCACTCATACAAACAGGAAACAACCTGAAGAGACCTCAACTGAACAGCTACTCCACTGAAAAAAAATGGCAGGAGAGCTAGTCTATGTAATTTTTACCTCCTCTTCAAAAAAACTTGTTACTCATTTACCCTATGGGATACAGTGACAGATACACATTTGCAGAGAGCTCGCTGAAGTTGGACTTGCTTCAAGGATGAGGAAAACCAAAACAGAAAAAGCGTTTCCTCTCACAGCTCTCCAATAGCAATCAGATTCAGACATTAGCATTGTGCACCATAACTGCTCAGAAGCTGAAGCTTCCACAGCACAGTTCTCCTTGGGTGAGACCGGATAAGTCCAGGGGAACATGACCACTGCACTAGCTATGATTGTGGTCTTTCAAATCCATTCTCCATCCTGTGAGTTTCCTGCCACTGTACAATAAAACTCCCTGTACGTGTGCTGAATGACTGCACTGGAGATTCACTTCCGAAAAACCTCTTGGTGGGTGCTTTGGCAATGAACATTCAGACCAAGTAAATGATGGATAGCAGCATCCCAGCAGGGTCCTGCTTGGCTACTGTCCTAAAGCGAGAGATGAGGCAGTGATTTACGAGTACTGCTCAGAGAGGGGGATCCAGTTACAGCACTGCAAGGCCTGTGTTCAGTAAGAGAAAACCAGACAAGAAAGCAAATATCTACTTATTACATACATACTTAGTCTACAAAGCTATTAAAAGGAAATAACCCAAGTTCCTTTACTTCCAGCTCTTTAAGTGTAAGAGCGTACAAGGTCCTACACATATTTTTACCTTCCTGGAAACAAAAGTCCCCAGAGGAAATACAGTTTCAAAGGTCTTGACTTCAAGCTCAGGTATGCAGAAAACATCCAGCTTGGCAGTGCTTGGCAGCACTGCCCTGCAATGTATTCAGCTATGTGCTGCACTTCCTCAGCCAGCTTTCCAGCCTACTACTTATTTTCTATCTGTAAACCAGGGATAAAACCAACCTACCCTTCCAAGTGGGACCTATAGAAGCCTTCAGTGAGAAGGAGCTTTATGAAGGAAAAGTGACTGTACTTCTCACTGTCTGGGCCCACTGACTGTCATGGTTTTTGCTATTGGTATTCCACGTCGTAACACCACACAAAGCACGTTAACTAGATCAATCTGTGCCCAGGACATTGACAAAACACGGGTGGCTGTACTGCTTCAACAAGAGACTCCCAGGACTCTGAACAGCCAAAATGACCTTCCTCAAAAATCTGACAGCGGTGCCCCATCTCTTCTCTCTTCCAAAGAAATATGAGGGTTCCCAAAAACCTGCAGCGGACCACCTTCTCAAGGCAACAACTGCAGCTTTTGTCTTTGGATGACTCTTTTGGTTCCTTTTCTCACCAAGAAGCCAGGAACTGTGCTGGATATGGACTGCAGATCTCACTAGCAACTTTACTGATGGCACCAAAGGAGAGGTATTACTTTTTTACAAAATAGAAGAGGCCTGATAAAGCAGGCAGCTTTGCCTTCTTCCCTAAAGCTCTGGCAGCTATTGCCATGCCTGTTTTTGTGCACTCCTGTGCTTTCAGGCTGCACAGTGCTGTCCAGCTCAGAACTGGCAAGGACGGGAGAGCATAGAAACCCTGCAGGGGTGTTTGCTTTAATGCAGAAGCAATTATCAGAAAGCAGGCCAAACTCAGAATAGCCTGTCTGGGGAGGCTCAGAGTCTGTGATAAACAGCATACATGGAGAAACATCTGCACAGTAGTTTTAAAAAAGAGGAGCCCTCTGAATCACACAGACACCGGGGCATGCGATGGGATCCCAGCAATAGTCTGGGCTGCCTCATACCAGAGCAGGTTATTGACTGTGCAGCACACCAATGCCTTGGAGCTAAAAGGAAAAGCAGTGAAAGTCTGTGCAGGGCAAATGCAGACACACTGCTAACTTGTAACTGTGCAGGTGCCAATTAGAGGCTTTAAAAATCTATGCAGGAGGCTGATTTGACAGGATGCTCCAGTGATTCAGCTAATGACGAAGAGCAACATGAGGGCAACGTGACCCTTAGAGGAATACTGCAAAGCTCCACTTCTTGTCTGCCGCCTCTACTTCATCCTCCTTCTCTCCCAGAGGAATCTGCCTTGTTTAAACCCATCTCATCAGCACAGTTTCCACTGCTGACAAGTGCTCTGCTCCCTCGCCTTCCAAATCACAGACAAGCGGGGTGCAAATTCACCTACAAAGCAAGGAGAGCAGATGGAGGGAGCCACATGCGTCATCTTCATCACATATGTCTCAGTGATGAAGAAAGGTTCCTTTCTTCTTGTATCCACATTCAAAAAGGTGTCCTGGCTGGTGAGGAGCAAGAAAGTCCTGCAGGCTGTACATTTGTTGTGAATTTTTCCTAATGGGCAAAACCAAAAGTACCAGATAGTAAGAAACCAATCTCTTCCAGTTCTCTGGAAAGTCTGCATTTTTGCCATACCAGTTCACATTCTGTGAACAGACCTTAGAATCTTCCTACTTTTGCTACCATGAAGCATATGTGGGTCTGGAAGTTAAAAATCATAAAAAATGACTTGCTTTGGTGATGACCAAAGTTTTCATGCTTTTCCATGATAGCAGAATAAAAAAAAAAAAAAAGACTATTCTTGAGGGAACAGCATTAAAACAGAAATAGTTTTATACAAGTAACTGCAAACCTAGCATGTCCCGTGGGGTCACTGCTGTGGGGATATCATTCTTCCAAACTAACTTAAATCATTACAATAATGTAAGCAATATCACGTTGGATTACTTGTATCATTACTTTCAATGGAAACATAAACAGGCTAGAAGTGGAAAAGAACAGTTTTTAAATGATGAAACATTACAAGATCTTCCTCTGCAGCTCTGAATTTAATTGATATCTCACTTAGTGAAAGTAGCCTTTATTACATTTATCCCAAACTTCTTCAGCAGGCCATTACAGAAGCAAATGGAGAACCACAAAAGTTGGCTACCTACAAGAGAGCATTTCCTGCTGCTATTTTAGCCATTAGCTTCAAATTTCTGAATATAGTGGGCCAGATTCAAAGTGTATTGAAGTCAACAAAAGACATCAATTGACTTAAGTGGGCTTTGAATCAGACCTTCTAATGATCATTAAGTGGTATCTGGAAGGAATCTTCTATTACACAATTTTGACTAATTAAATGCTTTAACATGAATTCAGGTTTTCTGCTAAGTACTGGTAATTACGAGAAGATTCTATAAAAAGTGGATAAATGCGGAGGGGAAACTAGATTTAGATATACATAGAATCAGGCAGCTAAACAAAGCTGTACAAAATACAACAAACAGACAAAATTGCTGGAAAGCTGAGCAATTCTTCATTTTATTGAAAGCTCTATTATGGGCTCATTCTATCACAATTTTTGTTTGCATGTGTGTTTCTCAAAGTTATTTCCCCATAAATGAAAATGAAAATAGGTATGTGTTAGAAACAAGTGAGTTGCATATTTGATGTTCAGATTTGCATGTGCAAACTTTTATACCGTGAATCTTTGCTAGGGAACTCATTTTCCACAAACGGCTGCTATAATAGAATGTCAGTTTCCACTTGTCTTTATTGAAACAAGTACTTTTCCATCGTCTCTTCAAAATTGCATTGCAGGAGCTGCAGTGAATTTCAAAATTTGGCATGACGTCTGAGAGTATGAAACCAGCTGAAGTGTCACGGTGAGAATCCTCACCATGTCCCTTCTGCTGGCTTCACTGTACCTCCACAACAGGCAAGGCCACGTGGCCTGGCCTGTTAATCACCAGGCCCTGAAGTAACAGGGTCTGGAGCCCGGTGGTTATCTAATCACAGAAAATCCCTCCCGAGATCTTCATGGTTTAACTCAGCAGTTAACACCTGCAGCATTTCTCAGCACTCTGCCATAGGCTGCAGACTACATTCAGCCATTAGACTTACCCGCAGCGTATGCTTCTTTAAGAAGCATCGGGGCTTCATGCAAGGGACACTGATGGGAGCTGACAAGGAGTGGATTTATTCATTCAGCACTTGAGATTATCTGCTGCCCGGTGGTACACAGCTAGCAAGTGAGTGACGTGCAAAGCTCTGCCAGCAGTCAGCAGAATCAGCCCCTTTACACCGCAAGGCAAAGAGCCTCCCATAGCCTTGGTGAGTGCCTCACCCTGGCTGCCAGCACCAAGCAGCACACGGGACTGAACACAAACCAACAGCCTCTCTTCAGGGGAAAGGACCTGATACTTTACTTGCCCCCCCTCCCCCCCCCCCCTTATCTTGGTTTTTAATTTTGATGTGCACCGTGCTTGCTTTTATCAAACGCAGAATGCTTGCACAGCTGTTTTTTTTTCATCTGGGAAAAAAACCAAAAGGATTCAAATACAGCCCAGTTTGTTATGAGAAACCCATTACTTCAAATCAGCAAGCACAGCCAAGCCTTTCCAAAGAGTGCCAGCTGCTGCTCCAAAGCTGTCCCTGCCACCCTAACCCTGCAGTGCTCACCCCAAGCTTAGAAACTAGAGTGCTGTAGGCAGTACGCCCCTCAATCTCTTCTGAAGGACCAATAAACATACATCTGTGACACAGGTCTCAAGAACAATCATTTTTTTCTTTTGTCTCTTTTCAAGACATATAGATTATAGAACACAAGAACAACCTAAGAGCGTGGTGCAGCTCATAACCCATCTTCCCCCCATAAGAATGTACTGCTATTCCAAATGCCCTGGGGGTACTACACTCAGCTACAGGAAAACAACCACTACACTCAGAGAAGAAACAAGCTGCAAAATTGAGGAGTAGGGATAGTTCAACCTCAAACAGTACAAGTGCAGAGCACCAAACACAGAGCTGAGAGGGCGGAAAACAGACCTTACAGATTTAATACAGCAGCACCAAAGACAATGCTGGAATGTCTGAGCCAGAGATGGTGGAGGAGGCAGAAGTTGCTGAATCCCATTAAGGGAATACGAGCAAGCACAAGAGTTGGTATAGCACAGCACAGCATAATGTCCTGCCAAGAATACAGTGCAGAGCTTCGGTTGAGGCATGTAATAAGGAAGAGGGGCTCCCAGGAGCACAAAGAGTATCCAGGAAAGGCAATGAGACAGTGAGGAGATGCCGCACCACAGGCTGGATCCTTCAGGGAGTCCATCAGCAGTAGGAAGAGAAATTTAAAAGGACACTTTTGGAAAAACTTTAAAGGGTAAACTCTACCATTTCCTACATGTCTCAGATAGCCTTCCTCTGTATTCCTTGCTTTCTCCATTAGTCACCGGCCTTGTTTATCTCCTCGGCATTGTCTTACACAAACGCCCTTTACACTTTCTCCCTAACACTCTTCCTGAAGTAATCAATAGGATAGATGCTGTTTCCTTCTCTAAATCTTTCCTTAATGGCCATCTCAAAGAAACAAAGCAAATAACAAATGCTCTGAGAGTGGGCAGAGTAGCTGAAGCTTTGCAGAGATCAGAGGCAGAAAGCCAGACGCTATTGCTGCTTTGTGTGTTCCATGAAAAGCATAATGACATTAACTATTTCAAAGAGTAGAAAACATGTAATATGATTTCTGTTTTTCTACTGCATCCCTCTGCTTTTCATTTTTGTGTGCCACTTGGCTGGGTGTTTGTATGTACATGTATACCAAAGTCTCATCTCAGCTGAGTTAAAAAACTCATGGACATGCAAATGGTAAAAAAGAGATCATCCACCTCCTACAGCCCCACACGGCAAAGGAAGCAGAGAATGAAGAATCCACTGCTCTTCCCTTTGGTCCATTTTCTGAACGCACTGTTGGAGCGCAACTGCACCTCCCAGAGGGTCACAGTCACGGACAAACAGCAGCATGGACCTCATCCAGGAACAACAACAAGGGCAACACAGACACACAAATTTCATGTTTGCACTTTTCTTTGCAATAAAGAGGGTGCTTTGGGGGGGCAGCCTGGCAGTGGCAGACAGAGGAGACAAGAGCTGACTCTCTGCCAAGCAGTGGAGCCAGTGGCTGCGTACTCAGGGAGGTCAAGTAACTGCTGGCCTCCCTGCCTCCCTTTCCAATGGGTTTGAAGCAGTCTGTAGCACACTACAGTGTGAACAGCAGCTCTAGTTTGACCTGTGCCAGCTCTGCATTACTACTTGTATCTCCAGCCTGGCTTATGTATAGTGATCTCAAGACCTTCTTCACGACACTAGCTTTTTTCATAAAATAGGCACTCTGTCTATGCATTCTCTGCATTTCCTCAGCATAGATTTACTTGAAGAAAGAACAGTGAGATCCCACACAAGGCTCTTCCAAGGCTCAACCTGTCTCCTATCCATGCATTTTTCTGGAGTAAAAGAGATGTGGAATATGAATCTGGATGATAACAATGAAAAAGAATTCAATATGCATCACCCTGGCTCAGATTTTTCAATATTTCAATTTTTATATGGGTTTCTCTCAACACATGTGATTCCCTTTATAGATGACAAGGCCTGAAAAAATGGTTGTTTCTCCATAAAGAAGTGAATTAGTTCTTCAGATTCAAACATCTCTGCCGACCCATATACATGGGATTATAACCTTTTATTACAGAGCCACCTCAACCACAGACATGTCTTTTCATATCTTTCAAGACAGGATGAACAGCATGGGAAATCAGCAGTGACCTTGAAATACCTTCATCTCTGGGCTATCTGCCTGAATCTAGCCAGCAGCAGAGAGGCACAAACCCAGGTAACATCAGTTCTTTGGTGATTCTCGTGGCAAATTTACCTTCATAGACTCAGTCTCAGTCTCAGGTCAGGAATGAACTATTGCTGGACAGTTCAGTGGACATTGCAAAGCTCTCCTCCCCCCTTCCTGCAGCTACTGTGCTTCAGTGCTGAGGAGTGAACCAAGTTTTCAAGTTGATACTAGCCCTGTTGCAACAGCTTTCTCCATGGTGCCTGCCCATTCTGTTTGTTCCTTTGACATCAAGGAGATGGCAGACACAGCAAGACTGGGTGGGAGTTCTACTTGGGGTTTAGTGTACAAAAAGGATGGCAAATGTGGTGGGAACTGTAGCACAAAATAAGAGGCAGAGAGAAAAGAGAAATAAAACTGCACGTTTTACTTCAGTCTTGAGTCTGCCTATGCTCACTCCCTATTTTCCCCCAGGGTCAGCCTGCAACAGAAGACATTACAGCAAGACTTTGTACTCCCCTCAGTGAAGACAACGTCTTCCTCTGTTTTGTACATGCAACAGAAGCTGCAGAAAATTAGTCGATTGCTGCCATCAGCATCCAGGATCTCTCACAGCTGGGAGTTAAGAGATCAAAGACAGCAATGAAGGAACATTTTGTTTCTCAGCTATTTTATCTCTGCTCTTCTCATATTCTTTCCATCACACATCGGCCCCTTATTGCTGGAGGTGCTGATGACATCTTGCAGCCGATCAACACCACTATCAGGATCAAGAAACTTCTTGGCAAGGGAGATTTACAAACAACACTGTAAAGAGATGTTCTCAAGCATCTCTGAATAGGCAGTGAGGATAAGCAAAGTCATTCCTTCTCCACATTCCTCAAACCTCCTTGAGAAAGAAGAGCGCAGGCAGCTCTGGGCACATCTTTACACCATGGTCCAGTCAAACTAACTCCGGTGAACATGAAGTAACAGAATGAGCACTCTTCTCTCACCCTTCTCCCCAGCTCATCAAAACCCACAAAACTTTCAGAATCAGACAGCAATAAAAGACAAATATTCAGATCTTAGATGTTACTGAGTGTGGCAAAGCTTGGCAAGGTATAAATCCCTTCCTGCTGCTCAAATGATCTCAGAAACATCAGAAGGAATACTGCATATCCAATACTGCATATTAAGGCTTACGCATAGCCACAAACTTTGATTCCAAAGTTGATTTTGGAATCAAAAAGCCTTGATGAAGAATCTCAGAGCCTGACTTGGGAGGTAGATGATAGCTGTCCAGCTATAGTCCCATGCTGGTGGGAAAGGAGTAGGCGGGCATCTCAAAGTACATCAACTTTCCCACATTCCTGGTAACACATCTCAGAGACAATTGCTTTCTACATACAGTTCTAGTGTGCTCCCTTGAGGTCTTGCTGAGACTAAGCTGAGTATGACATCTGCATGCCATGAAAGTCCCCCAGCTATTCAGGAAGTTGTCTGCCAAAAAAGAGAAATTACCAAATGCTGTGGCCTTCAGGAAACAGAATGTCATCCTTCTCATTTTGACAGAATTAGAGACTTACAGATCATTAACAATGGCGAGAAATTATGGGAGAAAAACAACAGGAAGGACTTACAAAGTTTTCAAGTATATTCTCTGGAGTCAAACGTAATTTTTTGCCACATCTTCATTATACTTCCCAATGCATTATTCAGTTTGCTTGGACTTTCAGGAGCACTTAGTTTTGGCATATACCTTTATCTCAAAGTCTGTGGTACTCTTCCTACGAAATGAGACCAGAGATAGGCAGCAACGAAAAGCAAATTCCATCTTATAGTTCTCTGTCTCTAGAGGTGAGTCTTGCAAACTAAGACCTGCCTACTTACGAAGCTGCATCTAGAACATTACTGTCCAAATCTCATTTATACCACTCTGCAGTATTTTCGAGCCCTTCTGGGTCGTAACACAGAACTCTTTAGCTTTACCAGTCTAAACCTGAGATGAATCATTCCCCAAGCTAAAATAGATGATCTTTTCTACACAGTGACAGTCTGCAGTGTAGAAAATTTCTCCCTTGAATTACCTGAGTCAACCACATTTTTATGACTATATATACAGTACACTTTGTATGCTGCAATGCAGATGCACCCACCAGCACAGCATTACTGCGTGGAGACCAATTAAATCAATGTACTTTAAACTTGAGGAAGGTGGTATTTTCATTGTTTCTACATCTACAGATGTTGTGGGTCCTGCATCTTCAGAATGGTTATCTTTGAGTGTAATTGCATACCTGAGGCTTTTCCTATTCCTTCATGTCTGCACTACCAACAGATCTAAAGCTGAGCTGAAAAATATTTCACTTCAACACACTTTGTTATGTCAGGAAATAACGCATCTCTAAGGTTAGTACTAAAGACAAAACAATTACATATAGGAAGCTACAAGAAAGTCCAAATGATAAGCAAATGACTTTAATTCTCTGAAGAGAACAGGCGTGGCAACAGACATTTTTTGTAGCAGCAGAGCAACCATTACAAAAACAGAAGAAAAACTGAAGTTCACTTAAATAATGTCATCTTAGGCCTGTACATCTTAATCCCTTGCACTTGCCAAACATCTATGATAACGCTTACACGTGCAGAGTAAAAAGTGCTTATAAACAGTTTACTAGGAAAGCAGCAAGCTAAATTTGAAAGCGGCAATATATGAAATGGACAGCTGGGCTAGATCTACCCACCTTCCCCTCCAATTTTTCAGCATTTTCTGCCAGAGTTCACATTCATCAGTCAGCTGAACCTTGTCCCCAGATGTTTAGAACATGCAAAAATCAACCTGTGAATCAGGGAGTTTTCCAAGATCACAACACTGTTTTGGAATGAAAAGGTGAGGGATGATGGACATGTCATCGTCTTTCAACAGAAAAGAAAACCAATTACTTCTCTTTAGAGGAGAGATAATTAGCTCCCTTACTTCCAAAGGAGTAAGCCTTCCATTCCATAAAAAGCTTCTGCTGCCTCCCACACAAACATAGGACAGATAAAAGCTCCGCCAAAATCCCGCTGAGGCAGACGTCACACTGAGGAAACCCAGCAGTAACCTCAAATAGGAGGAAACAGTGCCTGTGACGCTCAGCTCACGTGATAAATCCTGACTTACAAAGACATAAGAAGTCAGGCAAAGATGTTGCCCTTGCACCACAGGGAATCCAGTGAGATGGTATGCAAAACCTCAAGATTTTTAGGGGTAGCTGATCATTACATTATTATAACTAGGCTACTCCAAAAGTAATGTCTCCTAGTTATTTCCATGGAAACTGCAGCAGATACAAAGAGCACAATAACACTCTTTGATAGAGCAAACTCTCAGCTACAAAGCATTACTTTTTCAACAGAGTCACCACCATTAGTTCTGCACTGTTGTCAGTTATGCACAAAAGCCTGCATGTTGTGCTCGCAAAAAAATCTGCGGAGGTGACGACTGTTGCTTTCACCACTGCTGAAATGCACCACCCACGGCCCCACGGCGCTCACATCCACTGCTTCGTCTCCAGAAATGTTTATCACGCGTTAATGAATGTGAATTTTTTTCTGCACTGAGCAATTCAGTTCCATACTTTCGCTTCATCCATTCCTCCATGTCAGACGCCATTTTGTCAGACTGCCCCTCTGCTGCCATCTGTCACACAGCAACAAAATGTAAGGGCATACTGGCAGGAAGGCTGATACTGTAGGCAAGTATTACACTGTATCACATTGCTGCAGAGCATGAATTCACATACCCTAAGGTGATTCCTGCACCGATACAGCAATAATCCCTACTCACAGCTCCTTCTCTAAGTAGGAAATGTGCACTCCAGGTGAAAGATTTGCCTTCTGTGGGTTATTGCAAAACTCCATGGGACAGCAGGGTAGTGCTCATTCATTTATTTGCACCATGAACTAAGGACTTCTGCAAGGCAATCTTGCAGGGTACACAGGAAAGCTCTACGAAGTTTTCCTGAAACCAACCTCACATTTTGTTTGCCAGAGGAACACAACAACATAGAGAAGTCCTTTTTGTTTTCAAGGATCCTAAATTTATAGCTGGGTGCCATTCAGTGAGAAGGGATGAAATAGTAGTTGACAGGGTGATTTTCAGAGGCCCTCTTCTCTGTAGGATTCTACTTAACTGTTAAAGAAAGTGAAGGCAATTTTCCCTCCTTTGATCACAGTCCTACTCCATCCCAAGTGGACAAGTAGGGGTTTTTCAAGAGTTCTATCATGTCCTTTGGTATCATTCTGCTGCCTATACATTCTTGTATTTAGAGTAGGTAAATATTATACATACAAACTAGAGCCTGATTTTATTTTGGAGCGGATTACTTACATCATCGCAGAAGCCACTCAGTCATGCTCTGTGAAGTCCTAGGGACTATGAAAGCCTTTTTCTGACCGTTCTTCTGTCTTTGCATTCTTATGCTTCCTAATGCTTCTAAACCATCAGTATTTTCTTTTCCATGCTACTTTCTTTCCGAGGCAGAAGTGATTTTTCATTGTGATTTTCTGTGCTCCCTTCAGTATACTTGTGGACATGAACTTGTAGAAAATGTTACTTCCCTTTCAACAGCATTCCAAATGTCTTCGCCATTCTTATATAGCTTATGCTCCATTTGAAAGCCACAGAAGACAGTGAAGTGATGTAAGAAGGTTAGGGAAAAACTATACTGCAACTTCTGGCAAACTGTATGAGAGAAATTCTTTTAGTATGAAAGCTCTTGGTGGTCAATATAAATGTTTCAGGTGGCCAAGCAAGAAGTGGACAGTCCTTATGTCTGACTCATTCAACATGCATTTTGAAGAGCTGCTTCCAGTGAGATTTCTTCGGACAAGTCTTCATTTATCCAAGGAGACAGGCACTCCCATTCCTGTTCTCTGTGGGAGCAGTACTGCTCAAGAAACTCAAGATGTCTCCTCACGGTGTAATTTAACACCCTCCAGGCATCTCAAGACCCCTGAAGCATTGTTTTGTCTCTGATATCTTGCTCATGATCTGCAGATGATCAGTCACTTAAAGCCTACAGGAGAGACGACTGCTGCCTACCCACAGTAAGTTATAACTTCAAACAACTGAGCAGAAGCTTCACTTCAGGAAAATAAATACAGCACACAGCTCTGATACATGCTCATTAGGGAAATACAAAGCAGTTCTTTAAGTCAGAAACAGAAAATAAGCAAAAAAGAAAAAAAGAGCTAACAGTTCTCCCTTGGAAGCACTCTGAATGCCTTCAAATATGAGAACATTTCTTCCAGAAGGAAAGGGAGTTGTACTGCATTGCTACGTCCCCTCCTTGCTCTAAACTCATCCTTTTCCATAATACCTGCACGTATGTCCCAACCATTTCCCAGGCAGCCTCCAGATTGGAGCTAGCACCTCTGCTTAGCTGCTCAGCAGTGTTACTCTGCTGAGGTCATCCTGAAATTCCCTAACAGCCCCACCTGCAGCAGGCTTCCTTCCCTTAGGAGTGCCTGATGCAAGCCATGGACCTCAGAGGTGTTGCGGGACTGTGAAAAGCTACTGAGAGTTTACATGAATGAGCAAGTCTAATTTTCAAATTTAGGCCAGAAGCAGCTCGCCCAGCCTATTTTTTTTCTTCTTCATACTGATTATTCAACCGAAAGGGTTTTCAGATGACCTGCGGGGATTGCCTTCATGGGTGAGTGTGCACTTCACCAGAAGCCCTGCTTGGCAGAATTACTTGATTAAAAGCATTTTGATTCTGTTGCCCTTGCTGCACACCTCTTTCCTCAGCTTCTGGCCACCTCCAAGTCCTGCGCAAACTTCCCTTTTCACAATGCACCAGGGACCCAGCAGACACACACACCATCGCTTTGAGCTCCAGCCACTGCCAAGTAGCTTACTGCACAGCTCAGATGAGCCTACACACAGTGTCCCTTCTGCTACAGAAAATCAGAGTGTCTTTCTAGAAATGCCCTCATTCTACTTGAAATTCTACCTGGCTTCTGCAGGAGTGATCTTAAACCAGCAGAGTAAATTGAACAAGGGGTTAAAAAAGGATTCATATTTTGTTTTTACCCAGGGCTGGAGAATTCCCTTTTTATCCTCCCCTTACGACACCTTTTAAAATAGAGTTGCTTTTTCCAGCCCCAAGCCCACCTAAAGCCAATGGGTCAAGCTATGTTTCTCAACTCCTTTGTTCAGCAGAGCAGTACAGGGGTGGGAGATAAGTCTTTGCTGAAGCCACTGGCACAGGCGGATGATGAAGACATCAGCCTCACTCGAAGCCGCTGCCTCCTGTGCCCTCAGCTCCCCCGAGACACCCCAGCTCTGAGGTGCCGAGCAGCCTGCCTCTCCCTGGGGTGTCCCCACCACCGCCCTGCAGCGGGGTTCATGCTCTGCTCCCTGCATGCCCTCCTGGCTGCTCATTAATCACTCGGGATGCAGCGGCTGCCGCCACCGCCGCAGACACCTGAAGACTGAAGATGCTGTCTCCTCCTTGCTATGCAAGGCTTTTCTCCCTTCGCTAACTGCTTTTAAAGGGAAAGTGTGTGCTGCAGCACAGGAATACTGGTTCTGGCCTTAAAAAAATGTGACAAAGAATTGCACTGCAGTACTTACAGAGGCTGCGTCTGGCTCTGTTACGATGATGTTCTGGCAGTCAGGGCATTACAATGTGTGCACAAGAGAAACTCGCTATGCAAAAGCCCACCATAATCTCTGCAGAGTTGGACCAAAGATTGTGTCAGTTTCCCAGCCAGGTACAGCATGGACACATGGAAGTGCCAGGCTGCTGAGAGAAGCACAACAGCTACTCTCTTTCAGTCCCTGGAGTACAAAACTATGGGAAGCAAAACAGAAGTCAGAGCACTTGTGAGGTTATTTTAACTTACTCTTGGAGAGAGACACCTTTATTTCTTCTCCCCCTAATGCAGCAGAGAGACTGAGAAAGCAGGCTGTACCTTTCAAGCTACCAACAAACATAGCTGCTTGGCAAAATGCAGCATATGATACCAAGGGAAAAGTCCTATTTCAGTAATGGCTTTTTCAAAACAAAGATCTGTCAGCCAAGCATCTCTGAAATGTAAGGCATGTCCCCATTTTGCAGTTAATCAACAGAAAAATGAGGGAGTTCCATGTGACCTGACATGTGGGTACAAAGCAGATCCAGTGATGTCAGGGCTCCCAGCCCCTGTGCAACACTGACTGGACATAAACACTGACAACAAACCCTTCAGTGTCACAGATGACCCTCACAGTGTGGTGATTTTGCTCTAAAAAAAAACAATAACCTCTGAGATAAAAAAAGATTCATGGGTAGAGTTACAGTTGGATCGATGATCTGAAACGATATTCAAAGGAAGCCATAAACTACTCATAACTTGATCCAGAGTCACTGGGTCTGGCACCACCCCCCCCAATAAGTACAGCACCAACACCAGCCCACGGGTGCACCCAGGAGGGCCTGAGGTCAAGGCACTGACTTGGGACTCAGAAGGTCTAGCTTTGCTTTCTAACTTTTTAAATAGCTTTCTTATTTTTCCTGGATGGGTCAATCTATCTGAGCTTTCATTGAGTACTTAGAAAACAAATAGAATGAGATTTTTGACTTTTCTCACATTTTTCTGCCCTCTTACATGCATTGCCTGTTCAGACTGTAAGTGCTTCAGGTCAGAGATGGTCTGTCACTGTTTCCAAACGCACATATAATGCTGGCACCTTGATACTAGTATAGAGCATGGGAAGACACACCCTCTGCCAAACACAGATGGAAAATGACATGTCAAACACCAACTGTCACCGCTACCTCAACTTGCAGCCTGCAGAGAACGAAGTAGTGTAGGGTGAAGTCCGCAGCATGTCTGATGGAGAAAGGCCACAGCTGAGCTGAGCTGAGCACTGACTGCAGTTGGCTCCGGTGAGCTCCTTTTCTGCCCTGGCTCCACACTCATGCCATGAGAGCAGCAAGGAATCGGCAGTCAGCACCTGGCTTCATACGTCAGAAGCACACAGAGATACCACACACCGCTCCCAGTGCCTCGTCATCTGGGAGGGAGGGCTGACAGCATCAGGGGTAGATGGGTGACAACAGAGCAAGCTGCATGCTGAAGAGTCGGGAATCTTTGTCATGACAACAGGGAGAGCTGTTAAAGTCTACACAGTGCGCAGGGAGTGCAAAGTGAGGCAGTGCTTTGGGTCTCCTGCTATCAGCAGGGAGGTTCTGGCAGAGCTGCAGCAGCAAGTGATGGTTTATTTTTAACAACAGCTTCTAAAGCCAAGGCTAGTGATTTTGTTTGTTTGTCATTTTTTAGTTCATACAATGCTCTAGATGGACACTAGCTCCTTTCGCAAGGCTTTATTTATTTATTTATTATTGTTTCTCCTTGAAGCAGGGACTGGAAATGCTGCGATAAGAAGACTGAAAGGTTCACTTAGTTTCAGCTGCAGTTTCCCTAAGTGCTTCTGTGTCCCCTGCTGAACTGCTGTTTTGTAACACTGGAGGTGGAGCACGCTTTGGGGATATTCCACTGCTTTCCTGCCTCTATCACAAACTCATGCTACCCCACCACAAAGCATCTTTCCTCCCCCTTTCCTTCTCCCTTTCCTTCCTGCAAATGGTCAGCAATCATCAAGAAAGGAAGGCGTACTATCACCTTCTTCCGGTCTTTCTACTCCGATCAATATATAGCATCTGCACCATTAACTAAGCCGCTCCGTGCTCTGCTCCTGCCCCATGTCCTCCAGGAGGTACAAACACAGCTTGCTGCAGATTTCTGCAGACTAACAAGCTGCATAGCTAACTCCCAGAACTCCCACAGTTCAACGCTTCAGACTAACATGGGGCAGCAGAGGGTCTGGAGCTGCAGCTCAGTGGTCTGCGGAGAAAGCTCTGCCAGTTTGTGCCCCTTCATAATGGGGGGTGAGCACATAAGGCAAGCGCAGCAAGACGAGAGAAAAGAGGCTGTGCAGAGAATGAGACAACACAAATGCTGGGCTTTGCAGTCCATAATTGGGGTGAGTCAGACTCTGAAGTGCTGTGCTGCTATCTTGGTTCCAGCAGATGCTAATTCAGCTGGTCAGGTAAAGTGTGCTTTCAGGAGGCTGATAGAAGTAAGTATATGGAGGCTCTGGGACTTCTCCAGGGTTCGTAGCCACTCGGCCAATCACACAGGGAAGAAACACCTATGTAATGCAAACCCACGGGGACTGGGAAGGCAGCCTCCTTTGGGGCTCATTGTGGTGGGATAAATCCAGACAGAGCTGCAGTAGGACAGCTTCTGCTGTGACACTTTTGGAGTCAGCTGCATCCCTATGGAGCCACAGCTCCAGTCTCAAGCGTGGATCTTTCATCAGCTTCAGGAATTTGAATGTGGAAACTTTTAAAACACTGATTTCAAAACAAGTAGTAAAACACTGGGACAGAACAACAATGCTCCCCTACCCTGCTTCTTAAATACCCAGAAGGATTTGAGGGTTTTCTTCGGAGGACAAAGTGTCCAACCTGAAATCTACAATAGCCAACGCAAAGGGCTGGAATTGACTTCTCTGTGCAGAAGGGCTGAGAGACTCTCAGCAAGGAGCCAGGCAGCTGCCTGGTCACCGGTGCAGAAGGCAGAACGGACACTGCTCCTCCCACCCATCGCTGTGCAGGTCCTGCAGTGCTGGCAGGAACAACAGCTTGTGTTTGTCAGAGAAGTAAGCAGCTGTGACTATGGCACTGCACTAAGAGCAGGCACAGGCAGAGGCAAGGTGCTGTTTTCAGGGCTATTTTACTCAGACTGGAACCTAGCCTCAGCCCCTCGGGAATCAACCCTTTTTGGGAGGTGGCACAGCAGTGGCGGTGCAATTCTCAGCTGAGGCATTAGAGTTGAGCTACTTTCTGAACCACTCCTTGTTGCCATCTCTTTGCAAGCTGGCAGCCTCCCTCCCCTCCTCCCCTTCCCAAAACTAAAGCTCCATGATGTAAAAACATTCCTTTGGGGCTGGAGGTAGAAAAACTAGGACACCACAGTACAGAAAACGCTCAGCACTGCATGAAATATTCACTATCAACTGAAACAGGTTTACCCGGAGGAGAGCATGATGAAGAGGAAACGGGGAATCAATTTCTCTGTCCTATGGTTTGTTATTCTGGCTTCTTCACTTCTCCAAATAAGCTAAGCTTTTTTGGAAGCTTCTGTCTGACCCAATTCTCATTCCCTCACTTTTCAGTCCCGCTAACCCTCCTGTTTTATAAGCAAATCAACATGCACCCTTAAAGCATGATCCTAAAGACTGCTACTCCCCAGAACAAAGCAAATAACGTAATGACGCATCAGAGAGAGGAGAGAGCATGTGCAGCCGGAGCGATCCACCATTTGAACATCAGAGGGGTGAGGAAGCACAAAGTGGTGCCCACCAGTCCCTTTCAAAGCTTTCCTGTTCCCTTAGAAGAAACAGGAAGAACAAGCAGGATCAGATCGGAATGTTCCAGCAGCACCATGGGAAAAGACCAGGAGAGGTGAAGCAATCGACAAGACTTAGAGCTGTGGCTTTCCATGGGCATCCCGGGATGGGAGATGGAGGCAAAGCCCAAGTGCCCTGGCCACACTACATGGCAGGAACATGCATTTGTCTGCCTGGAACTCAGCTCCTCTGCAAACCACCTCCCTAGGTTTTTCAGCACTCAGTGCATTCAGACAACACATATGGGAAATCACATTTGATTTTTTTTCAGTGAGCTCTCACAGAGAAGGGGTCTCATACAAAAAGCCAAGCTCCCATACTGACAGAAGAAAAAAAAAGCTATGATTAAAAGCTTATCTGCAATGAATACATTTTCTGCTCAACCAAACCCCAAATGTGTTTTATCAAACAAAGAAGCTCTTTAAATGATCACCTGCTCCAAAGGGCGTTTTCCTAATGACAAAGAGCACACGTGCCAGATGTACCTTCTACTATGAGTGACAGTGAGCCAGACCATCTTACCAGAACAACTGCAGAGAAGCTGTGCTTGTCTCACTCCAAGCTGGAGCTGTTTTTCTGCATCCTGGATGGGCCGTCACATCACATCCCTCTAAGACTGACTGCCCACAAGGATCCTTCACAGGACATCAGACCCATGGAGAGCAGGAATATGCATGACCATCAGTCCGAAATCTACCAGTGCCACACCAAAAGCAAGACCTCAGTCTGGGCTTATCATTTAAATCTAATTAAGGCAGTGTTGATGAACACTGACTTCTAAAAACTTTCTATCAATTATCATTTTCTTATTCATACTTTTAAGACCCCAATTAATGTCATGTTTCTGTGCTTACATGCATCACAACAAAGGCAAGATGTTTCTAGCCTTACCATGACTGTGACAGGAGCAGCCTAGGAACCCTGGGGCAGTCTAGCTAGTCCAGGCTTCCCAACAGCTGCTGATGGCCACTGCTTACAGAAACATACCAACACACAGAACAACAAGGAACGATTCTTTCCCAGAGCACTGACCCCCCAGCTTTGGACAGTCAACAAGGACCACTTCACCTGGAGCATTTGTCCAAATGGCTCTCTCTACCTCTTGACTTTCACATGCTTCAGGCTCCCTCTACTTTGCACAGTTTCATGATGCGTTTTATTCAGTTTAAACCTCCTGCCTGGATCATTTAACTGATTTCCCTCTCATTCTGGTGGGTCATTCCCTAATGAAATCCTATGCTCTTGTGACCATCAGCAGTAGGCCAGGACTAGACTCCAGTTTATAAAAGTATTTGGGAAATCAGATGAGAACTACCTACTTGGATCCATTTTTACCTTTTCCCCAGAAGTTCACTCACTTCAGCAATTCCTTACTGCCTAAAACCAGCAATATTTTCTGTTCTATTGAGTGATTTGTATATGGTTATATATGATTGTATGTCCATAAGGACAGAGAAATCTTTTTCTATCCACTGATGGAGAGTTCCTAAATGATAATGATAACTCTCTTCATTCATGCTTTTCCAGAGAAGTAATTGTTGGAAAGAAACAGATTCTGTAATCAAAAACAGATTATAATGGACAACAACAGGTAAATGCTCTCCCTAGCTGAGCTGAAGGGAGAAGAATGGTGCAAAAAAGTCCCAAATGAGCATCTACTTACACCAGTGAACTACGTTGGTATTTGCTTACCTACCATGCTCTGAAGCAGATATCTAGTCCTTTTTACTACCTGCTGCTAACATTTGCTTTTAGAAATTATACTCGACTTCATGATCTAGCCATTTGCTCTTTTATTTTAAAGTATATGAAAAGAGCTTTTATACAGGTATGCCCTCTCTATAAGGTCACTGCTATGCTATGCTCTGAGAGGACTGACGTGGGAGGTGCTGTGGGTGACACCGTCAATGGGGACCATCAGCTGAACAGTACCACTGTATCTGAGGATTTTCACAATTCCACTGCACAGACAGTCGCTCTCCAGACTAGCTGTCTCCCCAGGGGACTGTATTTGCTCTCCATGCAAAGTCAGGAACATGGAGAAGTCACGTGGCTACTGTTCCATTACAGCATCTGCTGGACAGAAACAAGCAGAGCCTCACTACCTGCACGAACAAATCCTCAGCTTGGTTCTGGCGGCTTCTGCAAGACAAATCAAGAGTGCTCCTAGGGGTTTGCAAACTGCTTAAAGAGACACTGCCTAATTCCTATATAGTCTGCAGGTCTTATTAAAATCCTCCAGGAGAGAGTCACAAGCACAGTTAGAGCTGGTTCCAGTAGCACACAGCTGCATCGTGTGATAAGCAGGGGATTGAGTGCATGGCAACACAATTTAACTCAGCCAAAATGGCTATCACAGGCACTGATCGTCACTACTGCCTCTTCTACTCATACACTGTCACTGTGCTGGCAGCACCGAACTTCATAGGGAATAAGCACACCTGGGACAGGGAAGAATTTGGCAGGCACCTGAAACTCAGCAGATGTCAGATGTTTTATATAGCATGCATTTTCCCTGGAAAGTCAGTCTGTTTGGATAAGCAGTCACTGATAAAAACGGAGACACCAATACTCCACCTGCTAGCTGCACCACTTGGGAAGATCTGGCCACAATTTCTCGATTATTTTTGAGGAATCTCCTCTGAGGGAGGATCTATAGCCTTTTATCTCCAAGCAGGAATCACCACTGCATAATCCCCCATGGACAACCCTGGATTACATTCCATCATTAACAGCAGACACAGGGGCCAAGCTGAGCTGCCTGCCTCAAATTTAAGGCAGTTTTCTGGGTAAGGAAAAAATATGTGAATAATGGCAATCTACTGTTGACCAGTACCTTCCACATGAAAAAAAAGGAATGGTAGGGCTGTCATCATCTAGTATTATTTTAAGTGCTGTCTGAAAAGGATTTGAAGTGAAAATTATTGCTTTTGTTTGTCATTTCCCTTTGGGTTAGCCACTTATTTCTGCTTCCCTACAAACAGGGAATAATAATACTGATTCTGTAGGAATGCAATTCATTCCTATAGTTTCATTTATGAATTCTTCATGGGATTCCGATGGAGATTCATTCATGATGTCTTGCAAAGTACTGTGAAACTGTAGTAAAACATAGTATTCCTGCAACATGATGGAAGAAGGCATTACACCACAAGCAGAATCTACTTCCTTCTCTGCCTCTTCCGTGTACCTTCAAGTGATGTACCTGGTGTCCTGTTCACTTAATCTATCCTTTTCTTGACTATTGGTATGGTTAATTTTTGAAGTAAGGATTGCTTGTCCCTATCTACTTGTACAGTACCACATTCATGATTCAGCCAAATCCAAGGAAAATAGTGCAAATAATTATTTAAAATAATATCATGTTCCCTACATCACTCTGTTTATATATTTTAGACAAAAATAAAAAAATAAAAACAAGGAAAAACAAAGATACTGGATTAGTAAGTGTCTGTCAGAAATACAGAAGGCCAGCCCCTGTGAAGCTGCCCAAGGAGAGCTCTGGAGATAAATAGCTCAGCTATTTCTATCTGGCACACATTGTTCTATGGCATTATTAATGCCTGCTGCAAACTTGGCTTCCAGTAGGTGCCTTCTCTGGGATCAGTGGGTGTTCACAAAGCTTTTCCTTTGCAGAAGGTGTTAACAGCACTGCTTACAAGCAATATCCCCAGTGTCTGTATTGTCATGGGGATTTCTGCAGATGGCTCACAGTGATGATGACTGACAAATTTATTACTGCATTTTGCTCTTCACCCTTCCCTTCCCTTCATGCAAGCTTTCTCTAACACTGTCCCTCCTTTCCTTTATCTACAGTAGGCAATCTGCAAGAAGCACTGGTAAATAGGGGGAAGTGGGCTTGAAGGAGATGGGTAGAAGCACCTCAGACAGGTGCACGGCTCAGGGGGAGTGACTGCACAGCTGTAAGTCACATGCATCAGCCTTGGGTTAGATAAATTGGCAACAAGCCATCAAGATAAAGTGCCTCCTTCTGAATTCAGCAATGTCAATTGTCACGATGTTAAAAAAAGATGGAGGGAGGGAGAGAGAGAATGGCACAAGCTGGTGAACATATACAAGTGATCCAAACCAGACAGATAGAAAAAGAAGCCAAGGACATTTGACACTAAACATACTCTGCCACTGCAAGATCAGTCCTGCTGACCTTGGGCAATGATTTATGTTACCTTAGAGCACATACAGGTCTGCTCTTAATATGACTCCCTTTGGACTGTAACTGGAAAAAAATGCCATTCAGGCTCTTCAGAAGAATTTGTGAGGAGTGAAATGAATCTTTATTGCCATTTAAATCATTTTCTTTCTGCCTGTATTCAAGGGCTGAATTTCATAGTATGCAACTTTGTTTTGTGGGACCAGGGATCATACCTCTGTACAGCAAAAAATAATTTAGCTCTGAGTCAATGAACTGCTTGAAGAAAGCAGAGGACAGTGCAGACAGGAGCTCATCAAACACACAGTGTATTTCCTCAGCTGTTACTCTTCCAGACCTGCTAGGATACATCCAGCAAACTATTTGTAAGGCACAATGAACCCATCCTATAATTTACCAGAGAAATTTGAATGGTGAGAGCTGTGGGGAGGTTCAGCATGTCAAGAAGAGAAGCCTGCAGGATGGAGCAATGCAGCAACCTGGAGTGACAGGACTGTGTTCCTGATCTGCAGCCTGATGCAAAGCTACGAAAGAAGCTCTCTAACAGCAACCTACAGGTCTCTGGACTACATCATGTGTAGCTCTAGGTAACTCAAAAGCCAACAAGTGTGAGAATGTTTCAAAACTAACAGCAATCACAGGATCTAAAACATCTTTTTATGTGCTTTTCTTACTGAGATTTGCTTTTACATTCCGGCATTTGTAGTACCTACTTCCTTCCCCTTCTCCCCTTATTTACTTTGCTCTGTTGAGTTCTGCCCAATATATTTTTAATCCATTTCATAGCTTTACCAACATTCTAGCAAAATCAAGAATGCCTCAAAGAGGGAGACTTTAAGAAATACCCCATGCGAGTACTGCAATCAGCCACTAAACCCTGGCCACAGCTGTCCACTGACTCCCATGTAAACGTGGCACGTGCGTGGCCTGAGATAAAACCTAAGCACGTTTTTCCCTAAGGTGCACTGCCATCAATTTCTGTCACCATTCTCTACTTGCACCTGGGCACCAGCTATTTACACCAGTTGGCACTTCCAGTCATCCAAATACTTCACATAATTCATAAGCCTGGAGCAGTAAACACCCACCTTCCTGCCATTTATATCTTTCCCCAGGAGAGCTCTGCTCAGACACAGCACCGAGGTTTCTGCTTTTTACCCAATTTTCCAGCTGGGTTAACTGAGGCATGCTGAGGTCAAGTGACTTGCCCAAGGCCACTCAATCAGCTGCTTAGCCAGCACCACATCCCTGGCACCAGCAGTCTTAGGGACATTTGCTCCAGCCACTGGACTGTGAGGTTTCCCTCTGCATCGTTAGATGGCATGCGCAACACCTACAGGCCAGAGAAATCTTTGACTTCCAGCTTGGGAAGGGCAGGAAGTTAGCAGGAAGTAACATGGTGGGGATGGAGCAGTATTGAGGGCAGGCGCAGGTGTGGGAATTCTCATTTAGGAGACAAACAGCTGCCCTTAGTGGCAGATGGTGCCTATAATCGATTATTTTTAATAAGAACGACTTATAAGCATGCATCAGAGTGCCTTACATAGATAGGGCTATGTAACTTGCTGAAGATGTGCTGTCTTGAGCTCCTGAAAATGGTGAGTATCAATAGGAAATCAGGTTTAGACTATGCTGGGAACTCTTTAAATGGCTGACTTCAGACTTCACAAGAAAAGCAGCTTCAGAAGAGAGAGAGATGGAAGTTGCATCATGCTACAGCTATAGGTTTCTTTAATCACAGAGATGTAGAAAGAGAAAATTTCACAGATTGTGCTCAGAGACTTCTCCTGCCTTTTGGGAGAAGCTCAACTGAATACCTTTCTCCATTTATTTAAAATACGTGAAGCAAAATATTTGAAATAAATGTTAGAAAGGGTTATGACACAAATCAAAGCCAAGCCTGTTCTGCATTGCTTGCGCTTACTCTCCTTGAGCCCCACAACAGATGATTATGGGAAATAGCTTACTCTCTTCTAAGGATCAATAACTTTGTGGCACAAAATCAGGTGCAGATCTACTAAGGATTTTAACTACAGCTGCAGACTTAGCCTTTATCTTCTGGTCGTCAGCTTCTGGCATGTCTTCTGTGCTCCCAGGTACACAACATAGTTGCAGTCACACGGCTGCACTTATTATGAACTGGGAACATGACCAGATCAGGTTCTGAAGTTTATCACAAGCCTTTCTTTTGCAATCATAGTGTTTGTGCTCCTGTATCTTTCACTTTGCCTTTGATTTCTCACAGAGATTGGATTTTTCCAAAGGTTGTTTCTTTGCTCTCTAGAATTTAAAAGACAAAACACATTCCCCTCACATCTACGTCTAGTCTCTTCTCTAGTCGAGAAAGCACAAAAGAAATTAGTACTTTCAAATTGCTCTGCGCAGGGAGTGGACTAAAATTTTTTTAAAGAGGGTATCCTATATAATACTATGACAAAATAAATATTAAATGAAAAATAATTCAATGACAAAAACAAATCCTTGATTCAGAAGGAGATGTTAAACATGTGGAGCAAGTTCTGAGGTAAGAGAAGCTCATGTTTCAGCAGCTATTCCAGCCAGATTATTTATCTGGACAAATTCTATGAGTTATCTCCCAAAATTTCAAGTAATCTGCCAAAGAAATACTATTCTTGCCAGCCACTGTCCATCAAGGAGACTAGCACGTTTGCCCATACAAATCACCACTGTTCAATTAAAATCTAGACCTGAGAGCCAAGACTATAGAGAGGTTTCCTTTCTGACTTTGAGAAAGTCACCTTGCTTCTCACTGCTTGTCTTCACCTGTAAAACAGGGAATATTAACAATGCTAAAGATAGTAAGATCCACTATGAAATATTCCCCTGAACAAAAGCAGACGCTACAGAGGGATTAACAAGGTTAGGCAGCTAATGCCTCTCTCTTTCTTTAGATGGTTTGTTGACAGTGCTTGCGCTCAGACATCCATATTTTTTTCTCACAGCAAAATCAACATAAACAATCCCTGTGCCTGCACCTCACAAACTCCTGCGTGCAGCCCAGCATATTAATTTAAACCACAGATAATGGTAAGCTGATGCATCTGATGCACATTCTGTTCCACCACCTCTGCAATGAGAAAGTAATGAGCATTAGGAGAATATAAACACCTTAAGCCACTGCAGCTATGTGCTTAGTAATGCAGGCCTGAGCACCTGGTCCTGGCTAGTGGGGACTGTGAAGACTAGGCTCTGACTGTCTCCTAAATTAGATTACTGGTAAAATATTTGGAGAGCATTTCTGTTCTTCTACGTTTGGCCTCTAAGTCTTAAGCAGAATATCATTAAAAACAGAAGTTGATTTAGCATATTATGAACCCATGAGAAAAAGAGAAGTGCTGAGAAATTGATGTTTTAAGGACGTCATGTGAAAGACGGATGCCACAAGAAAGTGCATGCCTGCAAAAGAGATCAAAGTTCCTTCTGAGCTGCAGCCCACGAGTAACAAAGGAAAGCTTTCAGCCCTTCTTCCCAACCTACACCCTTTGCCTACAAACAACAAGGCTACTTCTGCAGCTTCTGTCAGTATTTCACTGCTAGCTGATGGCAAAACAAAGAGAAGCCAGTCCAGGGCAATGCCTAGAGGTCCTGGTCAGTAAGATGGAGCACTGGTTCCTCGGCAGCAACCTTAACATGATGTAGCATCTCCCACCTCCCATTTCCATACACCCCATTCCACTGTCTGTAGCTTTGGTACCACTTCCATTAAAGTAAACTGGATTGAGAGTGGAAATGGATTCACAGTTACAAAGGCAAGAAAGGGATATTGCCACTGCAATCGTGCTGTCTCCACAACAGTCCTTTTAACTTCACCAAGTTTGTGCATGTTTCCAGGTCCTGCTCTCCTTTGGCAGCTTCACAGGGGCTGGCCTTCTGTATTTCTGTCAATCAACAAGAGCGTAACATGGAATATAAACAAGGAACAGTGAAGATAGAATCGCAACTAATACAATGATTTTTCTAATATAATGTCTCTGAAAAATTACTTTCAAAGAGTCATTGAAATACTGACAAAAAAAGTGGATTCATGGAAACCTCAATAAGTTCACAAGTTAGTATCACAATTAGGAAACTGGAAGCAGAAACCAGACCTAAATCTATCATCAAATTCATCTGAAATGAGTACCATTACCAACTCTGCTGAGGAATACACTTTGGGGAACCTTTCATTTAGGTCAGCAGGAAAGACAAGAGAGATTAAAAAGGCGTTTCCCATTTCACGGTTCTATCATGAGCACAACTTTAAGTCAGAAGTGTATCTACCCTGCCTAATTGCTACAGAGGGCATTTTACAACAGAAGTATTGTATTGATTTGTATCCCACCAACTGCCAAGAAAGTAAGAGACTCACTGCACAGAGACCTCTAAAACCAGGCAAGTACATGACTGAAATAAAGATGGAAACCAGAAAGGAAAACATCAGTGAGGAGCAGCAAAACTGCACTTGCTCTACTGTGTAACACAAAGCTGGCTGGAAGGAACGTGGACATGCACGTTCAAACTGGCATGGTAACCTGCAGCATGCACCCAGCTGCAGTGATTCACAGGCTAGCATATTACATTTGTGCTGACAGAGGCAGAAGAACTCCTGGAAGTGATGCCAGCTAGTACAGGGCAAATGGCAGATGAAGTCTCCTATAGAGCTTCAGATTGGAAATTGCATCCTCCTCTGCTGCATGAACAATTATCTGTCTTCCATTAGGATAACTTTCCATTTCTATCACAGTTTTCTTGATGTAAACACAATCATTTATGAACAACACAGGCATTTCCCCCAAAGGTCTTGGCTCACCCTTGGTGTCTAGAGGCAAAATATCTCCTGCCCGTAAGTTACAGTGTTAAGTATAAGCTAAGCATCACTAAATGGAGTGGTAGATTCTGCACAAGCAGAAGCAAAAGGCTTTAGAAATACGTCTCCTCTCAAGCAAAGTATTTAATGTTTCATATGAGATTTTCACTGGAGCTGAAAGCACAATATTCTCAGAAAAGCAGACTTTGGTTTTTAAGGATCCTTGAAATCAAGACAGGTAAAGTTTCGCTGCATTACTGTAAGCCATTCGGTGAGGCAAAGACTACAAAGCGTAACTCAGAAGCTTGGAGTGCCTGTATTCAAACAACTGCTAGTATTTAATGCCACATATTTAAGTACTCATCTATCAGGTATGTTAGTATCTCAGATTAGTGACAAATATTTGAAGGTAAATGACTAGTTAAGACAACACTATACTCCTATATTGGAGTGGAGTGGAGTGTGATCAATCCTCACGCTAGATCAAAATGTAAGACATCTTCTGTAGAGATGTCAGGTTTTCAAGGCAGAACTTGAGGAGAAAGGTACATTTTCATCTGAGGTTGTTTCCCTTCAATCTTGAGGCAACAGCAAGACAAAAAACAGCCATGTGGTCATTTCTTCTGGCTGATCACATACTTGTGGACGTAGAAAGACAGAGAGTACAGGACGCTGCAGACAGACACCCTACTCTCAGTATCTCGCTTTTACTCCCAGCTCTTGTGGGTAGAGCTGGGCATGATGCTAAGGGCCTGTGCTGTGCTGCACACACAGTTATAGAGTTGTTGTGGTGCATTTACATCTTCTATAGCGTCCACCTGCATACAAATGTGGCAATATGCTGCTGGTGTTTATCCCAGGCTTTGACTTTTGCTCCTCCTGCTCTGCAGTCACCAAATTAAAACCAAAGATACCAGTAATTTACTATAGAGAGAATAATTTTTCTTTGTACTGATAGAAAAAGATGACTATTACAAAGTTTCTTTTGAAACCAATTGGAACTGAAGTTACTGGCTAATTATTTTGTTCCTGTCCATGTCAATAGGATTAACTTTCTGCTCAAGAGTAGGAACAGATTTCTAAAATGCTGAGAACAATTATTAAATTTCCAAAGCTCCAAACTGCAGAGAAACACAAGTGCTAAAAGAAGCATTTGGTACAACTAGTCTAACTTGATTAAAACTTCAGAAGCAGAGGGACTACAAACAATTCTTTTATGGGAGCATTCTTTCCAACAGAGACTAAATAAGAAATAAATGACAACAAACTATCAACATCATGTGTTCATTCAGCATAACTAGAATGAAATAGATTGAAAGAAATTAAAAATAAATTTCAAGACTATAAATTAAAAGATGCCACAGAAGGTATGTAAATTGAATGCTACAAGCTCTTGTTTTCTGTTTACGAAGAATGTGTTTTCAGTTTGATGGAGAGGCATCATTACAGAGGGAATTTGAAGCATTTTAAACAGCAGAAGCGCTCATTAAGAATTCATTTTTAACAGGAAGACTGAAAAAAAAATTAAAATTAATGAGCAGGATGAAGGGGGGGGGACTTTGAAGATGACAGCTTCTTGCTAAAAAAAGGCACACTTGATATTAATTACGAGCAGTTCACACACATGCACTACCCCTAACTCCACTATCAGACTCTCCAGGACTAATTCACAGCTGCTTCATGTTCACTCTGTGGCAGGATCCCTGGCAAAGCAGGCGAAGCGTTGCGTGGCCCTTCAGGCACTGTGGCAATAAGAAGGAATAAATCCCTGGGCAAAGGACACTGCACAAGGATGCTTTAAACCCAAAAGCTTCAGTATTCCTGCAGTTGGTAGCTAAATGAAACCTTCAGAAAGAGCTACAACTACAGCCTATACCAAAAGCTCAAATTGACTACAGTAGATTCTGAGCAGGAAGAGCACAAGGACTCTTCTGAACTCCTATAAGGTTTCTTCTGTAAATGAATGAAATTCAGCTGTCACAATTTGTAATTTGAACATATGAGCTTCTAAGCCTCTTTAAAAATCTGACCAGTTTAGGAACTGAAAACTGGGACATTAGAGAGATTTTCTCCAACATCCTTTTCTATCCCTTAGCCTTAAAAGGAAGAAAAACACTTTCTTTAAATACACCGGTAGGCAGACACTTGGACAAGACTGCTACAGCGCTGCACAACAACACACATACTGAAAATTCAGTGTCGTGCAACCAATTCATTCTTCAATACCATGGTATGGTAAAAGAAAGTTCTGATGATTCCTCTCGTAAAAATTTTTGTTTGTTTCTTTAAAGTGCAGATACTCAAGAGAAAGGGTTTTGTGGGCGACTCTGCCTCAGGCTTGCAATGAAAAATGGCAATGACAAAAAGGGAGTATGGCAAAGACTTTGTTTTCTCTGGATCTGTTAGATTAGGTTGAAAAAAAAGAATAAAAAATTGAAGATAGGTCTGGAAAAGCAGAGACTTAATCCAGGCTGAATTGCCACTGATAGAGGTACCGTGAGGGGCATCCTGGGCCAGTGTGTGACAAAGAGGAGTAAAAGCATCAGTGCAGAAATGACTGGAGTGAAGCAGGAATTGCATGAAGGGAATGAGCATTTGATGTGTATCTTGTTTCACAAAAAGAACATGCTGAAAGATCATTTCATGCTAGGCATCTTCCTTACTAATATGCGTTGTTTCAGGGTGATCTCTCTCCACGCTTGGCTACTCCCATTGTCCTCTATGAGTTGCTTTTGTTTCTTTCTACCCATGGGGAGCACCATGTAGAAGAGGTGCCCTGCACACCAGGCCAACACAACTCTACTGAGAGAGAGGTCCGTCTGAAAATGATGCCCAGATCTGGTCCAAAGCCCACTGAAATCAGTGGAAAGACTTCCTGGGAATTTAGTGAGTTGGGGATCAGGTCTAGGTAAAGCCTGAGTTTGTTCAAAGAACTGGGAAGTGTCCATGCTGGAGAGAGAGGGCCCAGCCAGCTCCATATGAGCTGCTTCATGAGCCCCAGCTGCACTGGTACAGCTGTAATGTTTGTCCCCATCTGGGCACCTTTGGAGTGAACTGGGATGGTCTCCACATGACCCCACATTGCACAATGTAGACATACACTGGAAGCTCAGCTGATTTTGCTTTGAAATAATAGCAGCAACAACAGAACAGATCATTTACAATTATATGATTATCTCTTATTAATATTTGTCCCTTTAAGGTTTGGCAGATTCAACAACCACATATGAAAATGGGTTGAAAAGACTGCATGAAAATTCTCCTTTAGGACTCAGCTGACCCAAATACACAGTTCTCCTGCTCTGAATTCCTCTATAGAGCAGAGGGAGACAAACTGCTCTGTTTTTCTCACTCTCTCACGCCTTTTTTTTTTCTTCCATAATGCTGCATTGCAGAACCAAATTTTTCTGATTATTATGTAGTATCTTATTTCGATCTTCCTCTCCCCAAACTAAATACTTCTGGTACTCTTAGGACAACCAGGACAGATCTGCCTCCTATTAGGAAGGGGCAGATGATACTTCTCTGTAACAGGTAAGGAAAAAAGTACATGTAGGTCAGAAAAGTGACTGCATGTCAGGGTGCTACCAACATGACTGTATCAGACAGCAGCATGACAACATGTAACTAAAAAAAGCCCTGACCACAGAAACCCTTACTATAGATGCAGTGACAGCATGAAAACACAGTTTTCACTGCTTTAACTTGCCTTGCGTAGGCTGAGGGTAACCACTAAGGCTGTATTCCCAACAGCAGTGCTATGCTGGCATTGCATAAGTATTTCAGCAGTACAGCAGGCACAGCTTTCAAAAAAAAAAAACCCTTCCTCTTGCTCTCTACTGCATATCTGTAGACAATCTGCAGAGCTAAATGACACAGACAAAATTTGAACACGTTTATCATCTCTGCAGAATAAGCACAGCCACGACAGAGTGAGTTATATCTTCTTTAGCTTTTCTATCATTAATAAGGCTAGCCAGCTAAACTTCAGTGATAGTATATCCACATGTCTTCACTGAGTAAGTGAGCTCCTCAAAGTAGCAACAGAAAATCCTTTTTTTTCCACTTGCAAGTTGGGACATCTTTGATCTACAAGCCATGGAGAGAAAACAAAAAGGGGAACTTAAAATGCCATTGGTTTTATAGTCACATTTAGAAGCAGAGTCACACTGCAAAACTGGCTCTTTGTGCTCCTCAGGAAACCTGCATGAGCATTTAACAACTGCAAGAACATTCAAGGTCAAAGGCTGGCTCTTTGAGGAGATGAGTTGCCTTCTAGCTTTAGTGCTAAAGTCTGCAAAGTAGAGACTGTATTGCAGATGAGATGACTGGGAGATCCCTAAATCAAACAGCAAGATCTGTGAACCACATATATAAGTAAGAACTGCGTCTGAATTTCATACGCAAAAAAAAAAATTGGCTTGTGAAAACTGATTATTGCCTTGATTTGCTGGATGCCAGCTGCAGGCCTGCTCCTGTCATTCAGCAAAGCACACCTTAGCTTTCAAGACCCCTGAAGGAACCGAAGCAGAGAAAAACACGCAACCCACAGCAGTATAGAAGCCAGCACTAGCTACAGTTTGCTTCCACCAATCTAACCCTTTGCCTGCTGCTACACTGCAAGAGTTTTACCAAACTGCTGGAAGAGCAGAATGGTCCAAAACACTGCAGATACCACACACTTATTGAAGTGATCTTGATTGAAACTCCTGAATTCTAATCCCAGTGTGCCTCAGGATCAGTGAAAAGATAGAAGCTTTTTGGGAAGTCACAACTTCGTTTGCTTCAACACACAGGGCCAATGCATCACAGCAGTGTAGGATACCGCTCCTCCTGCAGAAGAGCACTGTTTGAACTGAGGGCTGCTTAGTCTTCTACAAATCTGGCAGTCTTAGCTGAGATGAGACTGTCACATGTAGCTGAGGAGGGAAAAAATGCTTCTGGTAGACCAGCCACTTGCTCACAGTACTTCTGACAACGCTGCGACATAGAAAACTGCTCAGAAAGTCTGATATGTTACTTGCACAAAAGAAGAGTAACGCTAGCAGGAAAGGACAAAACTGTCTGTCAGTAAGTATATCAATTGTTCAGCTTACAGTGGAAGGAGAAAGGGAAGGAAAGCCATGGAAATTAGCTTTGGATGTTCTATCAGACTACAACCAGAGCCCAGAGTGAGACAGGGAGCAGATTTTTCATGGAGAAGTGAATATTGTCACTTTGGGTTTTTGGGAGTAACCAGCAGTTTACGGTGCTGCAGCCCAGGAGTGATACATGCAAACAGAAAACTCTTAGATTTTCCACTAGCTGATTCATCAACATACAGAATAACAGAAATGAAACGCACTTGCAGATTCTCAGCATCAGTTTGATGGCGGGGAGGGGAAATGCAAAAAGACGGGAAGACTAAGGCCTGCACAGCATGTAGTTCAGACGTTAAACTGCTCTGGCAAGAAGAAAGTTTAGCCTTTGTCTATAATTAAGTGGCTGATTCTGCAAAGCCAGGCAGGTATCAAGAACTGTTTAATTGAGGACAAGAGAGAGTGAGAGTAAAAAGTGAAAACAGAGCAGTCAAGGGGATCAAAACAGCTGCCACAAAGCCTGTTTTCCCTTAGGGTTTCTGGTTATCATTCGGAGACAAATATACTTTTCAACTAACCTATTCTGCAGAGCTAATTCCTTGGAAGTACTACTAGCACTGCTGCCTAGTGCGCTCAGGAGTTGATGGGTCTGTACCTGGGTAGTGTCTGTCCAGATTTTGCACTAGGGCACATCCACTGTTACCCCCAATAAAAATCTGAAATTATACAGCTGTGATGAAAGCATTGTATGCATATCTTCACTTATCTCTCACAGCAGATGGCCAGCAGACATCCCAGTGCAAGTGCCAGACTTAACAGTGCGTATGCATGTAACAACGTGTGAACCAGCAAAGAGGAATTCAAGGCAAGTTCTTATAGAAAGATCAAAAATCCTGCCTTCTTAGGTTTTGCAGCTGAGGAAATTCAAGGAAAACAGCCCATTGGACAAAATAACATTAAGTTCCAAGGTTTGCTTTTCAAAGGATTGCCACACTCCCTTCCCAGGAGCTAAATCCTTATAGGTAGCAATATGAACAACATGCTGGCTATGTTGTGCACCGTAGTGCATTTTTGGAGTCAAAGCACCGTCCCTGTTACCTGTATCCTGTATTTACTGAGGTACAGCTTCAAAGTTTACATATGCATTTACAAACAACTGATCAAAACTTATTCCTGTTCTATTCTGGTCTTCCGGTCTATTTCTGCAATTGCGCTTCACCAGTAAATCCTTTGGATGAATTCAGTCCATGGGAAGAGACTAACTTCACCAACTCATGCAGCCTATGCCCTTTGGTGCTTTGGGTGCAACGTCAAGATCCCACAGAAATCTCCATGTTTCTTCTTGCATCACTGTGGCACACAGAAGAGGAGGTGCCCAGAAGCAAAGAACATTTAGCATATTGAGTCGGATGGGTGGTCAGCAGTTTAAACCAGCCACTTGATGTTACTATAATGAGGCCTCAGTTTAACAGTTGTTCTGCATGCACAGAAAATCCCTTCATTCCAAGGAAATCAGTTAAGAATAAAAAGAACAAAAATCAAATCATCTGTTTGAGAAGAAAGACGTTATGGCTTGGAAAAATGCATGTAATGGATGGAGAAAAAATGCCCATGGATAAGTAAAAAATTATTTCTCATAGCAATAGGATCAAAGAGCCTCTAAGCTTTATCTCAGGGACAGCACTATCTCAAATTAAGACCTGCAAATACCTGCAAGTTCAGCTGAATCCAAGAGAAGAATCATAGAATCTTTTGAGTTGGAAGGGACTTTTAAAGGTCATCTACTCCAACCAGCGACACCTACACTAGATCAGGTGCTCAGAGCTCCGTCCAGCCTGACCTTGAATGTCTCCATGGACAGAGCATCCACCCCTTCACTGGGCAACCCTTGCCAGTGTTTCACTGCCCTTATTATAAAAAACTTCTTCCTTATATCCAGTCTAAATCTCCTCTCCGTTAGTTTGAAATCATTTCCTCTTATCCTACCATAACAGACTGCTAACGAGTCCGTGCCCTTTCCGATAGATCACCTTTAGGTACTGAAAGACTGCTCTCAGGACTCCCTGGAGCCTTTTCTCCTCCAGGCTGCACAGCCCCAGTTCTTTCAGCCTGTCCTCCAATCCTTCTACAAAAACTCAGAGCCTAGGTCAGTATGCTTTATACATTTTGAGCACAGAGGTTTTACTTGAAAAAGAATGAAAGTTATTTCCATTATGTTTAGCAGAATTACATCACATGCCACTTCCTCAAAGGCAATAAACACCTGTTCTATACCACCTTATGAATCAGTTAGAAAATAACAATCTAGCATCCATAGCCTTGTTGCATATAGGACCAACAGCCTTTCAACTAGTACATCATTAGCTTCCCAAGTCTCAATTCCAAGACTAACTTGTTAAAACATTCTTGAGAACGTGCCTTGTCCATAAGGCCATGAAATGTATTCTTAACTTCTATTGAATTCAAATGTAAGCTTTCAGCCTAGGATACCTAAACGTCTGTATATGCACATCGAATTTACCAAGACTTGACCTTTTTGCTAAGCTCTGAATTCTTCATTCCTGCTCAGGTCCCTCATTTCTCCAGTTACACTTAGTGCTGTGAGTACAGGTATTCATGGTCTTTATCATAAGAACAATACTTAAACTGACATATACTTGGTAAAATACTGTAACTTTTAAAATTCATATCTACACATGCAAATAAAAGCAGATGATTATTCTGATGGGCTGTTAATAATGTTTTTGCTAGGTCAGGCTGCACCAAACTCTGCATTCAGTATTACAGGAGTTTACAGAATTGGTATGCAACCACTAGCCATGACAGCAATGTTTCTGGCATCTTACGGATAAGAATGCACACAAAATAGAGTCCAACTTTGTTCAAGTCTTATAAGCTTCTGAATTAAAGGGATCAGGGCAAAAGTACAGTTCTCAAAACATATGGGTATATTAGAAGACCTCAGTTAAATGCTGAACTTGGGTATGAGGACACAGTTACCAGAGCTGCCAGAGGGCTTATAATCACAGCAGCTATGAAGGACAATGGTAATAGTGTATTCTGGAGAGAGTTACACACAAAATACTGAATAAAAGTGAGAGAACAAAACAAGATTTGCAATGGTGAATGGACAATTACAGCAGTGGGGAGGAAAAAATGGAGGACAACATGAATAGTACTGCTGGTCAAAAGATGTGTAAAAATAAGGGGAGACAAACCTAGAATCTCTAACCAGATCTGCACCTGCAAAACAAGTGGAAGAGAAACAGAGAACTGTAATGAAAAGGACAGCTGGAGAGATGATATCAGAGGATGGAGGTCAAGCTACTGTGAGAACCAGCAATTTGAGAGAGTGAGAAATGAGAGACTCAGAAATAGCTAAAACCCCTTTAGAGGAGCTGTGAAGATATTCCAACATTTTTGTTATTTCATTGACAGCCTCCTACTAGGCTGTTCCTCCATTTACGGAACTTTTATATTTAAAATTTGACTTGTATCTGCCAACTAAACCACAGAAATTCAGTAATCACTTCTTTTATTCCCACCCAGTGAATCTATGATCTCACTTCCAATTTCTCTCCTATGGGCCACGGAGATCTCCTCTCAAGACTCCAGGAAGCCCCAAGAAAAAGTTCTTCCTTTGACTGCCAATGCGTTTGCTCTCTTGTTGCAAATGAGATGCAATCATTACATCAGTTATTTTAGGTTGCTTAAGCCTCAAGGCACCCTCTACACAGCAGTCTTTGAACCAGAGTCCTCAACCCTCTTTGGGTTGCTTTAATGCTTAATTTCACCTGCTGAAACTCCCATTCTTTGTATGCAGCTCTGTTGATTCTCAGCTTTATTCATCAACTTCATTTTGTGATCTTTCTCATAGTAAATTTTCCTGATGTGATTCTTATAGTCATTGATTGATTGTTCCTACCATGAGGCTGAAGTATTCAACACCATCTCTACTGTTCTCCAAAGTGTATTTGTTACAGCTGTTACGGACTGTTACACAGTCTGGCTGTGACTCTTGATCAACTTCTTTCATCACATCTAAACTGGAGTTCAAGTTAGACACTAGGGAAAAAATAAAACCCCTGGGATTGTAATGTAGTACTGGTGTGGGCTCTCAAGAGGGGATAAGGAATCTCAGTTCCTTCAGGTTTCCAAATGGAGACAAAGCCATGACAGGCATACAGCAGTCATTATCTGAGTGAGAGGATGGATTTCTCAAACCCTCACTGGTCCCTTCCAACCCTTATTTCTATGACTCCATGCAAGTCTCCAATATTACACTCTTTATTCTGCTTAAGAATTGTAACAATCTGGTTATCCTCGATTTCTTCTTCCTTAATATCTCCTCTCTTATTCAACTAGTGTGTAGCCAGCTCCAGATGCCTCATCTTTGTAGTGGAGATATTCTGGTATTAAAGGGCAATCAAATCTGCCACTTTCATTACTCTGCTACTCAGAAGGTGTTTGGTACTTTTAGGTATCCATACACAACTACTCCCTCCTATAATCTGTATTTCTTTATCCAAGATCTTCCATAGGTACTAAACTTAGAACTTACACTCCTTTAATAAGAAGAGAAAATACGACCCCAGAGAGTTGGGAAGAAAACCCTGTGCCACTCTCTCCTGTGTCCAACCAACCTTATTTGTTCGTAAGTAAATGTTATTGTGGATTTGATAAATAAGAGATTGATTTAAGAGGTGCAAATAAGCATACAATAAATATATAACAAATAGGGGACAATATGCACTCTTGCACCGTGTCTTTCCTTTCTGCTTTGAAAGTACTGCTTGGATAATGAGAAACAAACAAGAGGTTAACAAAGGACACATGGGATTTAGGAAGGAAATTCAGGGACAGCTGAGGGAGCAGGAGTAAAGAGAAAACTCATCAAAGAAAAGAGATGAAAACATTAGGCTGAGGGGATTTATTTCATGTATTAGGAAGGAAATGTAAGAAG
Organism: Tympanuchus pallidicinctus; assembly: GCF_026119805.1. Taxonomy (NCBI): domain Eukaryota; kingdom Metazoa; phylum Chordata; class Aves; order Galliformes; family Phasianidae; genus Tympanuchus; species Tympanuchus pallidicinctus. The sequence goes on from NW_026294747.1 coordinate 13,816,162, forward strand.
AAAAACCTCTGAAAAATAACTTTAGCACAATATACTTCACAGCAGGGGGAAATTGCCTCTATTGAGAGCAAGCACTTTCTGTTGGACCACCTCCACACACATGAATGTAGACACACACGCTATCCCCCTTCACGGAGCAACAGCCACTTCAGTCAGCTACAAGGATCCTGATGGACAGCATGACAGAATATCAGTAAACATATGTTAACTGCTCCAAAAGTAATGCCTCCACTTATTTCCATGGAAAGTACAGCAGGCATAAAGAGCACAGTAACACAATTTGAAAGAGCAAATTTTCAGCTCCAAAACACTATTTTTCAGCACAGTCACCACCATTAACCAAGAATTTTCACCAGCGATGAACAAGAGCCTGCACACCGTGCTTATAAAAATCTGCTCCAGCAGAGCTGAGCCACTGTTTCACAGCCACTATGATGGCACTGGTGCTAGGAAATGTTGCCCATGCAGTCCATCTTTCATTGGCCCAAACAGATGGAAGTCAGAAGGCACCAAATCCAGACTATATAGTGGGTGTGGTAGGACAGTCCAGCCAAGACTGACAATGTGCTCCATGGTCTTTAAACTGGTACGGGGCCTGGTATTATCATGTTGCAAAAGAAAGGCTGTCTTCTTCTCTGGCCTGGCTCTGGAAGTTTGAGTCTCCAATTTAGTCAGCATCATTATGTAGCTGTCAAGATGATAGTTTGTTTGGGTTCCAGGAAACTCAGAAGGATCACCCCTTCCCTGCCCCAGACGACACTACGTATCACTTAATCCACCGAGGACTGCACTTGTACATTTTATTTGATGGTGAATTCATATATCAGCACTCCATGGACTGCTGTTTTTACTTCAGTTCATAGTGGTGACATCACATCTTGCCTTCAGTAATGATGCAACGCAGGAAACTGTCACATTCAGACTCTTATTGGATCAATATATCCTGAATACTTGCATACATTGTTCCTTCTGCTTCTGTGTGAGTATCTGTGACACCCACCTAGCACAAATAATAATAACCTAATGTTGCCACCATTGTTTCCAACAGACTGAAGCTGATATTCAGGTCCATACACAGCTCGCTGCCTGTAATCCATCTATTCATGCAGATCTGAGATGCTCTTCGTTTAATGGTGTGACACTTCTTCACGGCCATCCAGAACACGGCTCATCTTTCATGTCACCACCGCCACTGCTGAAATGTGCCACCCACCATTTCACTGTGTTGATATCCACTGGTTGATCTCCATCAGCAGGCGCCAATGAATGTCAATGGGTTTTCCCCATGAAGGAATTAATGACACACCATTGCTTCAGCATATCAGATGCCATTTTGTCAGCAGAAGGGCAATCTGACATTCATCACGTGGCAACAAAACGAAACAGAATACTGACAGGAAGGTTCAACCTCTCCCATACTACCATTGGACACTGTGGGGCAACATAACAAATGGGAGACATTACTTCTGGAACAGCCTTCACAGCCTACTGGCAATTCTTCCAGGAAAACTGTACCTGTGTAGCACAACCCTGTTAAAAAATTGCTTCAGATGCAACAGGGAAAACTAGTAATATTCCCCATTCCCTTGTACATTTGCTATGACACATGTTGTTTTTACACATTCTGGTGGCAATTCATTTTAGTCATATAGAGTTCTACAGCAACTTCTTGGGATATGGAAAAATAAGCTAAATACATACCCCATTAAAAGACAAGAGCATTCATTATGAGCAGACATGAAAAGAAACTAGGTGCTCCTGTCTTGTTTATACATTTTGCTATTATTTATTTATTGCAGATAGGTCTGCATTTGTGAGAAGCAGATGATGCATGTTTCCACGTTCTAAAGCTGCACAACAACTAAAAGTAAAAATAACTAGAATCACACTCTGCTATGTTACCCCTTGCAATGCTGACATTTCCTTACTACTTTCCCACTGAGTGTACAGAAGAAGTGGCACTTGTTGCAAGAGCTGCAAGCAATATAAGAACGCTTCTGCCTGCGATATATGCCAGAAACAGGACCAGGAATAAGCGGTTATGTATTTCTTACATCAGATTTTCCTTTCTGAGTGTTGACAACTGTTCCCAACATTCCCCCGCCTTGCCAAAACATTCTAAAACATGATTTTGAATGTTAAATTTAGCAGAAGCTGGAGCATTGGTCCCTAATTTCCAGAAAGGACTGGGATTTTGGCTACATGGCTTTTTGGAGCTATCACTGAACACTCCTAAAAAAGCCAGCCAGCTTCTGGGTGCGGCACCCTAGAATTTCTTGCCACTTTCGGAAGTCCCTTTTTCCTCCAGGGGAAATGCATGATAACAGAACAGAGATGTTACTGAGCATTACAATCATTATCTGCTGAGACTGGAATAGATGCAGAAGTTCAAGGTCAAATTTCTTCTCTCCTTCCCTATGGTTTGCAGGGAATTATGGCAATATCTCTATTACCGCTCTCACTGCACAAAGCCATTGCTGCTGCCTCCTCAAGCAGCAGCAGAACACACCATGCTACATTACTCCATATAGCTCAAGAATACCAGGTGTTCTGACTGAGCAGTGATTGCTTTTCCCACAGTAGAGGGGAATCAACTGTACCACAAATGCAGTTCCATCCCTGCATGGTAGCTGGTCCTACAGAGCACAGGCTTCAGCTCCCACAGCATTAATGCACCTGGAAGACTCTCTTACGAGTTGGAGGAGAAACACAATTTTGTAACAAACACTGGGTGTCTCCTCCATATACATAGCATGTATTTCCATCAGAGAACAGCAGCAGAACGCAAATGACAGTTAATTGCTATAGGAGTGTGCTTCACCAGCAAACTAGCATTAGATACAGTCCACTACAGACTGGGCACCTCGGGATGACAGAATGAAAGGTAGTGAGTTCAGAGACAGCAGCTGGTAAAAGAGGAAAGGCTCAAATTCCTAAAAAATTACCACAAGAGAGGTCAGCCTGTTCCAACGACAGCAAAACAAACCCAGATCATATCCAGTTCCAGTTGACACTTCTGGAATTAACAATTATATGCACTGGGATAGAGCTTTTGCAATTTTTCCTGCATTTATGCCAATTGTTTAATAGTACAAATCGCAGGAGTAGACCCAGTGGGGCCTGGTTTACACTTAACAGATTAACAGCAGAACTTTTATGTTCGATATTAAAATGGCAAACAAAAAGAGCCTGCATCTCCTAACTGACAGTGCAATGCCCGGCCTTAGCCCACAGTTGTGCTAGTCAGAATATCCGTTAGGTGACATTTTATTTGGATTAGGAAACTCTTATAAATTACACTGGGTTAAAAAATGCTGGTGGCACAAGGCATCACAGAATCATTTCAGAAAAAATGAAGTTTTTGCTCAGATGGCTTACATTCTATAAACAGGGATGGACTACATCCCTTAAGTGGAATGGATCAGTATATTGATGTTCGTGGTGCTTATTCTAGATGATAGATGCAGGGTCAAACATCTGAGCCAGCTCTGGTCTCAGTCAATCTACTCAAGGATTGATGTTACTGCTATTGCTCTTCTGATGTAATGCTGCTTCTCTTTCCAGAAGAAAAGATAAAAAAACTCAAAATGTTTCCAGACAAGATTATGGAATGTGAAATACAAACCAATGTGAAATGAAGTCTTTCCATCTGTACATATGCAAAAAAAAAAAAAAAAGAAGAAGAATTGAAAGCAGAAAATTCACACCAATATAAAACACACTTGCTGAGACACCTAAATGAAATCAGTGCATGCTGTGTTGCAGCACCAAGATGCCAGCATCTTCCTCCTCCTGAACTGTTTTAAACATCTGTAATGACACTGAGCAAACTCTGGCCTAGTAGAATCACAAAAACAGAAATCTATCCTAGTATGATGTAAAGTCCTGTGCTGTTATTCTGATGCTTATAGGCGTGTCTGTAACATGATTTGATCAATATAGATTCACTCTTCTAAGTGCATCTGAGTTTCATTCTGACTTTTGCTTTCTGTCCAGGAAGAAATTTTTTGTGGAAGAAAGTTATTTTTCATAAAGAACTGTAGAACTTAGAAACTGTAGTTCAGGCCAGAAAGCATGCTCCCTTGCTCCCTTTCAGTTTTGAGGTTACTTAAACAAAAATTTGTTAACTTCTTAAAGATTTGGGGAATTCTTTTATTAATAATTTAAAATGCATTTCCTATCAGCAAACACCATCAAACCTGACAATTCTACACATGGTTTAACTACTGTACTCTCTCCAGTGGTACCCTTTCATTCTCTGCAGCCTGGGACAAGTTTCACCCTATGTGCCCTCAGACCAATTACTTAACCAGACTACACAGCTGTTCAAAATGCTGGTAGAAAAAGTCAATTAAAATAAGTAGTTTTAGTTAGAATCAGACCAAAATCCACTGATTTTTCACCAACCTTCAGAGAGCAAATGGAAGAGAAGAATGAAAGCTTTCAGTATACCATACTGAATACAGCTCCAGATTGATAAAATCTTCGTTGCCTTTCACAGTAGCTTTTGCTAGTTGTCTTTCCTAGGACTCTGAACCTGACAAGATAAGGATCCTGATGCTTTCTGTCATTTCCCCATATAGCAACACTTTGTAGGGCCATCTCTCTGCAGCTGGGGACATGTTGCCCTACAGCTGTGTACTCTCAGAGCCTACCCAAGACTTGCTGCAACTTGCCCTGGTAACATATAGCTTGGAGATGCTGGGAGCCCAGGGAGAGGCAGGGCTTTCAGCTTCTGGAGACGGCATGCAGACTTCTAACACCCTGCTATGTAAATGAAGTTAAGCTATGGTCTGTTTCACTCCAAATGCAAGAATGGCAAAGTTACAGTGGGAGCAGTTAGAGTCAAACACAAAGGATTTTGAGAGGCTGATTACTGACAGCAGCTTTGCAGGTGGATGAGGACTGAATGGCAGAACACATCTCTGAGAGAAGTTGTTGGTCTACCTTGGTAGCAGAGTTACAACCAAGCCAAATGAATGGCAAAAGCATTTCTTGACTCGAGCTAGCTCCAGCTGGGGCTCAGGAAGAACATCTGCTGCATGACCACGGCAGCACACAAGTATGATGTGTATGTGCCTGTGTTTTTGCACACACGGCTGTAAGTAGAATAAATCTGGTAAAACAAAAATTTAAGTCAGACAGCTACAACACAAGTCTGTGGAATTAAAAGTTGGGTGAAAAAAAATAGGACCAGTAATTTTTATATCTTGCTCAAATGCATCAATCGATCACGCTAACTTTAGAAAGCAAAAAGCATGGCGCACACTTAACGGGTTTGTTCCTCTGACAGGTACACCATGTGCTCGTGATCCCTGTTTAATTTCCGTCCTGAAGAATACCTCAACTTGTGCTCCTGTGGGTGTGGTAGAAAGTGGGGGTGGAGAGTGATTCTTCTCTGAAGGAAAATACAATTACCCGACTTCTTTAACTGCTTAAACAAATGACAAGTGAATAGGCTTCCAGCGCTCCCCACCAGCTCCAGTTCAAAACATAACACTCTGCATTATACATTCAATAACAGATCCCTGGTCCCAAACCCCCCTATAACAGAAGAGGGACAGGCAAAATAAGCTCCTTTCATTTTCCTGTGTTTTTCATATCGCAAGGTGCTTTTTTTGTCTCTTTGAACTTAGAAAACGGACACACGAGGCTGTGCTGTGCCAAATGTGCTGCTGCTGGAATATAAACAAGGGCCAGAGAGGCAGGGGGTAAGGGCACGTTTGTGAGCTCCTGTTCTTTGATGGGTGTCAATCATTCCTGAAGTTTGTTCACCACCTACACAGACAAACATGCAGGCAGACACGCACACACTCCTAATCTGCTCTCTTCCTGTGTTAAAAGCAGATAAGCAAGTGGTAATGCTCTAGGTTAAAGATGAGCCAAGGATGAGTGCATGTATTTGTAACAAGCACATGCAGCGAAAGTGCAAGGGAAGGTCCATGCAAGTATGGACATACTCATCTATATGCTGCAACTTCTATGTTCAACAGCAGGTAAAAACAGGAATTTCAGAAAGTACATGAGTGTTTTGGGGAAATTTAGTTTCTTTCATGATTTCTTTTCTTTTTGTCTTTCCATAAATACAAAGTCATCTGGGTTGTTCTCCTCTTGCAGCAATATACGAACCAATCAGAAGAATAATAAACTAGAGCCAGCAAGTTAGTACAGTGTTTCTTCATCAGGGAGTACAGGAAAGTTTGGTGAATGCTTGAAAGCCTTTTCTTTGGGACTCCTATTTAATACATTTAATCAATACTAAATAAATAAATACATTTAATTTCCTTCCTATTTGCTGCTTTTAATACAAAGCTTTCCAGCATCTTGTGTTCCAGTATACCAGATTAATTTAAACCATTTCAACAATACAATTATATGGTCTCATTTCTTTGTTCATTTGTACCCAATTGAAGGGGGTATTAAGAGAAATTCAGTAGCAGCTTAACATAATTTCCTCTGCAATCAACAGTAAGACACTGAAATACTGCAGTTTAAAGAAAAGAAAGGGATTACTGAACAAATTCCTACATATATACATATACATAAATAATGTATTTGATATATACATACGTATATCTGAGTTGGTTTTATATGACTTCAGTAACCTCACAAAAACTATTTTCACTGTGATCAAAGCTGAATTTAAACAAAGTTGCCCTATTCAGTCTATTTCTACTCCATCTCAGATTTAGCTTCTCCTTGATGTAATTGGTATCTTTTGGCAATCATTTCTGTAGATCAGGTTGAAAACAGCCAGGTCAGCCAATATCATGGTCTTAAAATTTATCCTAGAAGTGTGAAAATGAGGTATTTCAAAGAGAAGATGTTGCTTTCAAGAATTCCCTTCTTTGACTTACCTTGGGGAAGCCTAGATTTCTGCTTCTATAGATAGGTTGTACAAGCCTCTCTCTCTTTACACTCCAGACAGAGTTAAGTGGCTTTCTATAGATTTCAAGTATGTGATTAGAAACTCATAGATTTATGGATTTTGAGGCCAGAGAGGTTGTTTTATTAATCTAGTCCACTCTAAATGCATAGCATGGATCAGGAAACCACTTTCAAGTGCTTTCTGCTGCAAGACCAGCGGTCAATGCTGAACTAAGATCTAGCATTTAGAAACCACAGAGCAGTTTAATGCAAAGCTTAATTTTCTTTCTTTCAGGGAAAAAAACTCATCAGAACTCTTGATTGCTTGTTCCAATTAATAACTTCCTCCAGTGCTCAAACAGTCTGAACATTTCTACTTTCAATCTGTCTACCTGCAGCTTCCAAGTATTAGTTTCCAACAAGCTTTCTGCCCCCAAGGCAGAAGTTATCCTCAATTATCAAACTCCTATTCTCCTTATCAGTATTTACAAACCATGACTAAGTTCTCTCTTAACCTTCAAATTGATAAACTAGGTAGACTGAGTCCTCTGAGTCTCTCATTAAGCATAAGCTCTGATTGTTTACTTATTCCCTCAGATCTTTTCTGAACTGTTGCCTATTTATAAAACATTTTCCTTGAAGAATGGACACCTTGACCAGACATGCTATACTTGCAGCAGTTTTTGTAACAAAACAGTGACAGTTATGCATGACTTCCCATAGCAAACGGAGGAAAGACAAAGTAAAAAGAATTCACAGAATGGTAAGAAAAGAGAAATAAAAGCGGTTAAAAAGGAGGCAAAAATAACTGACAGCAGAAGGAAATAAAGTCCAATATGGTGCAAAGTAGTACCTATCTACACAAGTGCTTTACTAGTTATCTTGTCTGCTCTAAGAAGCTGACAAATGAACCTGCTACTCCTCCCTCTATTCAACTGCTTCAGGCAATTAGTGATTTCTGATGCTGATGGTTGCATGATCCTCTCTGACTGAAAAGCCAGTTTTGGAAGTAGAGCTCATCAGACCCAAAAGGCTCTAAAACAACCAACCCCCAGCACCCTCCTTCCAAGCCAGCTCCACAAGAGAAGTAAGAAAGGACTTTGTTTTCTTCCCATCCCCCAGCCTTGAAATACCTGCCTGGCTTCAAGGCTGGCACTGAAGGATTCAGTCAGAGTAAACAAAAGGCTCATATGCACAAAGCACACATATGGAGCCCTGGCCTTCAGTCATCAAGCCTGGGACATCTGTGTCTTTCTCAGGATGTCTGCATGTTCAAATAATTAGACCAAGGCCAGCTGTCCCCTTCTTGCTCTTCACCCTTTATGCTCCCATTGCTTTTACTATCACTGCCTTTCCAAAGATTGTCTGACAGACCAGCAAAAGATAATTGATTTCTTTCTGCTTATTCTTTGGATGGAGGGAGTAGCAGAGAACTGGTGAGGTGGTGAAGAGGAAAGACTCTTTGACTCCTCCTTCCCAGACTTCTGCACATTTCCAAGCAGGCTTTGGCCACATCAGAGGAAAGACTGAGTTGAACTCTCACATTCAGATGTTAAGAACTCCAAATGCTCGTGCTGGTACTTAAAACGCAACCAACAGCAGGGAGCCTGCATGCTCTATGAGCAGTTAGCTCGTGTATTCTGGGCCCAACTTCCTTCTCTCCTAGAGCAGTAGGAGTAGTTCAGTGAAATTAATGAGCCCTTCGTAATCTCAAGACACTCCCTGTAATCCACTCATTTCTGAGGCCTTTCTACCAATTTGTGTGAGAGCATGCTAAAGCACTCTTGGGAGGCAGGTCTCCAGAGCAGCAGGCTTACCCAAAGTACAGCTGAAGAAACCCAGCCCAAGTATTTACAGTTCTGTGAAAGCAACAGTGAGAACAGAACCAGGACTTCTGTTTTCATCTGTACAATCTGTAGTTCTGCCCCAAAACAGCACTCTTAAGCAGACCCCAGCTGGAGCCGGGAAGGAAACACTCCTCAGCCTCAATGAACGAGCCAGGACACACTGACGCAGACAGCCTGCATGTGCAGCAAGCAGCCTCATCCTTTGAGAGGGCTGCAAGCACACGGATGAGCCATTTACTGCAGCCTGTGCTGCAGCCTGCCTGCCCATGTATCATCTCCATAGCAGCAGTTCTGTTAATTGAGACCAGCTGCTTCAACTCCAAATTCTTCTCTCCAGAAATATTGATACTACTACGTTATGATTAGAAAGCACTTTACCAAATGCCTCTCAATTTTGCACAGCTCAGATGAAGAGCAGCTGCAGAAAGAAGGGACAGTTCCCTGACTGTACAGAATAAAACAAATGCTCACTGCAAAATCACTGGAGAAATGAAGGCTGTATGAAGTAAGTCAAAATAATGATGGCAGGAGAAAGCAGTCTGCTGCATGTGCTCATGCCTGTCATTTTTGATGTTGAAAGGACTGTGAGCAGACTTCTTCCTTATGCTCTAGGATAAATGGCCACAGCACTGCAGTTTTACAGCTTCATGTGGCAGGTGTGCATATTTGTCAGATCCAGTTTTTCTGTCCAAGGACAGATTAAAGCAAAACCCATCAATCTGGGCCTGGCTTGGAATTGCTGCTGTGGTGTTGATTCTGCTCCAGGGCCTGTTCTAAACAGCCTGCTGGCAAAGAGAGTCACTGAAACCAATAAACTAATGGGAAGATTTGTGAAGTAGGAATGCCACCACACCACCATGACTTGGCTTTGTTGCTAACTGTCTCCCCGTGGCTGCTGACTCCATGCAGCAGGCTGTCAGCTGGCTGCTTGGCAATGCTCACACTGGGATTGCCGAAAGCTGAAAGCATTTTTCCCCTGTCAGCCAGGCTGGATTACGCTGGCTAGGAGTACAGTCAATTCCAAATTCACTTAGAAGTCCCAAGCCCTGTCTCTGACCAACAGACACAGGATATTCCTGAAAAGACATCTGGTTACCGTGTTTATGCAAGAACTGGGCTAACCACTTCACTCCCATCTGTTGTTTCAGCCTCCTGAGTACAGAGAACAGAATCCTTGAAAGAGAAAATCTGGCCATGAATGGTCTGAAATGAGAATCATGATACGAGGCCTGGCTTCCTCCTGAGAAGGATGTTGTACAATTTTACAGAAAACATGGCACTCTTCAGCACGCGGCTGTGTAAACAAGGGCCTAACACATTACTTCATTACGCAGATTTTCTACTACAACTGAGGTAATACAACAAAACAAAAGCAGAGAGATCACTTTGCTATGCTACGTGATTTGCCTCCTACTCTGAATATCAACGGGGCAAATAAAATCTTTTATAACGATAACAGACAGAGAGTCTCTCAGCCACCATCACACTCATGGTTTTTTAAAAGTATTCTTACTGTGTTACTCCAGAAAATATTCAGTTTTTAGAGTCTCACTTAGATTTTACCATTTACACACTTTGTTCATTTTCACTGTGTTCCACTCATCTAAGAGAATTTTTCTCTTCCACTGTTAGATGCAATTTTCTTACCTATTTCACTTCCTAATTTCTGCTCTATACCAGAAGACTGCTTTACTCTACAGTACTGCAGGAGACAGAATACTTCAATGGAATTCCAGAAAGGTAAGTCTGAGCACATTACAGTTGAATATGAACTTTACACTAACATTCATTGACTGTATATTCCTTTAATCTCCATTTTCTTTCTGTTCCATAAGTTGCCATACTTACTGGTGACAAAGCAGCAGGGAAAGATCTTTGCTGCGTGTGCTAGCCGGGAAGTTACCTTGATTTTGTGTGCAGATCCATTAGCACATTTTGCAGGTGACAACTTAATGGAATTCTGTTGATTGCAGAAGTTGTGCTCCCCCACCCAAGCTGAATTTAGCTTTGCTAGTCACCAAATCACATGAATAAATTCTTGTTTTGTTTTGTTTTTTAATTTTTAGACTTCCAAGATCTGTCAAGTGACACTCGCATAAGGAGATGCATATCACAGGATTTGGTAAAAGTGAACAAAGCTGTTGTGAACACTACTTCATTGGGACCATTGGAACTCCTTGATTGTTTCTAATAACACAGCTCTGAGGATTATTAACAGAATTGCAACAGCTTAAAGCACTCATGGATCTTGGTGCATCAGATAAGGAACATATGCAGCAGGAGTGAGCAGGAGGTGCATTCAAACAACAGTTTTGCCAACCTCACATAAAGCTCTTCTTAATAACACGTAAAAGCCTCAGTCCACAACATACCACAACTACTGTGCACTGCTCCTGCAGGAAAATTATGATGCATTTCAGCTGCCCTAGCCTCCCCCATACCTGAATTATTTTTATTATGCTCCACATAATTCTAGTACTGACAAGGATGTTTGTTAAACATAATTAAAGATATTAATTTTGCATGGAACAAAAGACACAGAGCCAACAACTTATTTTTTGTTAAATCTATTAGAAAATTACCTTCATTAGCACCGACTCGCTGAGCTTCTCTCTGTTGACAATTTTTATCGCAACCTTCTGACATGTGACACAGTGAACCCCCAGCTTCACAAGCCCTATAGGAGAAACAGAGCAAAACAGAAAAAAAGAACTGGTTAGAGCTATCCACAGTTGAGACTTTTCCTAATAATACATTACTCAGTAAGTTGGCAACTTATATTCAAACAAATTTCCATTAGACTCTCCCCCTACCAGATGAAGTCTTGTGAGTAATGAAGACTCTAAAGCCCACACTGTGACCACTTGGCATCCTCAATTCTACTGCAGTTTCAACCACCAAAGCTGATTTTTGTTGAAATACATTCCAGCTCTCAACCATTCAAAGACTGTTTACCAGTACAAAGTAAAATTCTGCCAGTTTAACTGCAGTAGGTTTGGCAACATCTGGAATCACTGAAAGCTCAGAAAGTGACAGAACAAGATGGTCAAGTGTGTGCAGTGTGCACACTGCCACTACATTAGTTTTAGCCCTTCCCAAACCTTCCAGAGTCACAATAAAAAAGCACTTCACTTGAGTTTTCTCCTGCTGTTTTGACTTACTGTGTTGCATGAAGTGCATGCTGTGCTCAATACCACAGAGGAATGGAGGAACAAAAGTAAATGGTGATCAACACTAAGTTCTTCTTACTTATTAATATTTACTATATCCTTGTTCACATCTATATTCTCAAACAACTTAGTGGTGTAGATGAATGGCTGTATTTGGAAAAAGTTATGAGTATTCCCATCACGAAGCCAGATCAGAATGTCTGAGTTATCAAAAACTATGGAGTAAAACTCTAAGAATGGAAAAAAAGAGGTAAGTAACAAAATATTACTGCCTGCAGAACTTTGATCTGAATCCCGATTCACATAAAAGTACATCAAGAGATCCCTCATGAGCAAGTTAAACATGGTCTCCCGAGCTCCCAAATCACCTTCATCAAAACACTTCTACCCTGAAAACCATTACTTTGTAAGCCTATTCAAGTGAGATGTTTTACTTCAGCTCTTACTCTTGTCATACATGGTCATGCAGCACCACACCTAATAGGCTGGATTCAGTCCACTCCACAATGTGCCAAACTGTCATTTAATTTAATTCAGTTAAAACTCAAGGGAGAAATGGCACCTCGCTGGTGTCAGTAAGATCTGCTGGGCTTCACAGAGCATTTATGAGCAATGATGTTGCACAGAAAGAAAAAGTTCAGCTTGGCTTGCAGCTCCTAGGCTGGGTGGCATTAAGATCCTGACTTCATTCTCTGTCCCAAATGCCAAAGCTAAAGACATTGCTTTATCTGTAAAGTGCACACAACAGATCTGCAGCCCAGAGAAACAACAACCATAGGACTCCATACTTTGAGGGATTAAATATGTAGACCACTACCTTACTTTAAACTGTCCCCAGAGATTTGGAGTTTCATCAGCGGCTCCAGCCATCTTCTACACACACTTGTTCATCTTTTTGCTTCAGTTAATCACTGATGCTGAACCATTAACCACAGGTTGTTATGCCAAGGAATAACTTTCCAATTTACTTCCCGTCCTCTCTTTTGTTATGTTGTGCTCAAGTTTTCTGGATATTTCCACTCATGTAATTTTCTGCTCTTAGTTGCTTAAATGCTGACATCCTCATCTTCTGCCACTGTATGAACAAGTATTAGGAATTAAGGACACAGCACACTGACAAACCCATTTGAAGCTGTGTATGGCAACAGCCTTTCTCCTCTGCCTGAAGCAACAGATGAGCACAGCTGGGGAAAGATGCTGTGATATCCAGCCAATCTTCACCATTACAGCTGAATTTTGTCTACTCAATATATGTATGACATCATCCTTAGCACCACAGGCTCTGTGCTCACCGCTCAGAGCAGTTGCAGCCTCCCTTCTGCAGCTTTGCTTTGGCTTTGCCCCATTTGGGCATTTACTGTTGGCACCCCTCTATTGTGAGCTCACTGTGCTTCAGTCCATGCCCATTCCTTTGTTCTGCTTCCAAAACAAACCACACTTTCTGCATAACTCCAAATTCCCTGCCCTTATGTTTCTAATTCTTTGCAGAACTTGTAGCTGAGCCCTTCACATCCAGACTCTAGGATACATGACTCAGTGCTGCTACAGTCATTCTTTTGAGAGGTCACTGAAGGTGACAAACAGCTGCTTCCTGTAACTGGTCCCCCAGCCTTAAGAAAGAGTACAGGCTTTTGGAATACCACACTTCAAGATTTGGTTCTAAATATTCCTCTTCCCAAATCAAGACTCGTGTCTCACTGCACTCAGCTATCTGTAGCCCTTTTTACCCTTGCCCTCACTGAAGCATTTTGTCATTGAGTCACAGCTACCACAAACCTCTGAGATACTATCAAACCACAGAGGCAATCTTCACAGTGTCATCTGCCTTTCTTGCTACTAACCCACCACAGAAACTCAAAAATAAGATCAAACCATTCTGTTTACTCTGATAACACGCTTCGTCAACAATTAGAAGACTTTAGACACCTTATAAAACCATACCGATACTGTCCCAATGATTTTACATTGATTTAATTTCATCAGCCTTGAGAGGTCATTCCTGATTTACAGCAGGATGCCAAAGAACAGAATGAGAGAATGCACGATCTAATGTATTTTTCCTTTCTTTCCTTATTTCTGTTAAAAATTGAGAGAAAAAAATACACTATCACTGCTGCCTGCTTTGTAGGTAAGGAATTCTAAGACAACCCTTCAAACAGTCCAAGACAGCACTTTTCAGTATCCAAAATCCAGTGAATGTAATTTCAGGATAAAAATAAAACCTGTCACTCTGCTTGTGCCTCCCTGCTTACCTCTTCCTTTTGACATATGCATGCCAATGGAGCCAAATAAAAACCTTTCACTAGACCACCTTATACACAGGCTACGGTCCTCCTGCTACTAAGAGTAAACCTTAAATGAGCTTGGGCAAGGAAGAATTTGTGCCCTGGACTTCAGTTCTGGTCCTGGCAGTTCCAGTCTACTGAGATACTGCTCACAGATGAGTTATGGTCATTTGAACTCCTGTGGGCTTCTGATGCTTAGGATGCCCTTTTACTGGCATATATAACATCAAATGTTGAGGACATATATGTATGAGTGTAATGACATATCTTTGAAGAGTCTAAGAAGCAACTACATAAGTTGAGCTACATAATTGCTGAGCTGTTGTTGAAATGCAAAAAAAAAGCAATGCAAGCTCAGAGACAAGTGGTTGAGCTGCTGTTTGCAGGGCTGATGATTTTTCAGTTCTCCTTTGGCTGCATACATGGCTGCTAATGAGTACCTCAAGTCTATAGCAAACTTCCCATACAGATGTGTCAACAGGTGAGGTGTGTACTCACACAGCTTATCTACACGTTTCACCAGCAGAAGTACCTGTGTGGTCCCCTCAGAGAACAACCAAGGCTGCTAGGATGATACTTTGCTTTGGCATGGCTTAAGGCAAGTCTGCCAAGGCAGCGAGCAGGGTGCTTTGTCTTAGGAGCTGTGAACATTGAGCTGCTTCAGACCTTAGCCACTTAACTGCACAAGAAACTGCCTCATAATTTCAGGCTGAGGAGTAAAGAAGAAAAAAAGTACACACTGAAAAGCAAGGAGATGTGTAAGCTAACATTGTCTTTTGATTTATAATTAAAAGCCACAAGCTGAAAACCACTGAGCAACAGGAACTCCAGATGACACAAAGGAAAGATGGCACACAAGGAAGAGCACCAGAGCACAGGGAAGCTTGCAGGCCTGCCACATCTGAGCACAGTGCTGACCTGCTGACAGCCATGCTCATGCTGTTTTTTGCTAGGAAGTCCCACTGTGTGGATGCATAAAGACACACAGAGCTTTCCTGAAAAGGACAGAAGCTTACGTGATAAGAAAGGGAAATATTTAGGCCTGCTATACAGGCGGACAGCCCACTCTGAAGCAGTGAATACAGAATCACTTTTTTACCCAAGAAGTGTATGTTGCAGGGATGAAGACACAAGCTTCCCTTCCACAGATGAGCACACAGCCATCCCCTTGGCAATCAGCACTGTGTCTTCTTAGCCAAGGACAGGATTTCAGAAAAGCCTGATGTAGTTCTGCCTTAGGTTGTGGTGGGAATTTCCTCTAACACATACTAAACAAAACAGAAACAGGTTGGAACTGATGCTATTTCACAGGCATTCCACAGCAGTGTGAATAGCAGCACAAGGGAACACAACTGGGGACAGGGATGCCTTGCTAATGAACCCCATTATGAGACCTAAAACTTGGTTCTTCATTACAGAAAACTGTGATCTGAAAGCAGGAGAGATCTGTTTTTCAATCCTAACAAAATAGAGTTTGCCAAAGATACCAGTCTGAATCCAACCATCATTTTGAGAGAGACTAATAAACCATAAAATAACACCGTTATTTGAATGTAACACTCATGGTATACACTGTGTTAACAAATAACATTCCCACAGTCTTTCAGAAATGTTAAACACAAGTAATTCATTTTTAATCATAAAGCCTGTAACTACTCCAAGAACTGTATTTGCCAGTTTCAATATATGTAATTTTTGCACTGGAAAAAGGCAGCTTTTCATTTTCTTCTGAAATAAAACCACCCCAATGCCCAGCCTGTACTTCTGTCACAGGGAAACAAGGCCCTGATTCCAGACCATTTGCATGGCTCTCGCTGCTTGCTGCTCATTTCACAACAGAGCGCACTGTCAAAGAACTCATCCTGTCCAGTGTTTAAGCAGAAAGCCCTGGTCTGGTTGGTACTATTTTGGCTGGATGCGCAATTAAAGCAATGTCTAGAGAGAAATATTATTCCTAACTGAGTTAGCTAATTGCCAATTAATTCATGTCAATGAATTCCCAGCAAATGTTAATCTGAGCACTGCAGGACACAAACACTTGTGGTTTCCATCAGGGCACAGACTAGTACTGCTAACTATTTGAACTCAAGCAGGAACAAAAATCTTAGTCTGAACAAACCCAAGAACGGTGCTTTTTTAAAGGCTCATTGTGCCTACACAGTTTTTGCATATGAACTTTGTACACATAATCTTTATATACATGTGAGTTAATCCCACAAACTGGAAATTATTGTTATAAATCTTAGAATTATTTACTGATGCTCATTCCTGAATGCTACATGCACTGCTATTTGCAACATCTGCAAACCTTCAAGGATGCTAGTTTAGAAAATCGATCCTTAAAGCAAATAAAAGCACCAACAAAACTCAAGTGAAGCACAGAACAATGCTTTAAATGTAATATTCTTGCTTCTTATTCTCAACAGTTATTCTCTCAAATGCTGTGGTTTCAATTAGAGTTGAATCAGTTGAGTTACAGAGTCCAACTGCTGACTGCAGTGAGGTTCCTTTAGATCTACAACAGCGGAAAACAGGTTAAAGCGTGGCTTGCAGCAACACGATTTCCATAGCTGTGAAATAAGGATAACAACATTTACCTACCTTGCAAGGAGTGAAGAAGGATTAATTGAATAATCCTTACAAAGAATGTTGGAAAGAAAGAGGCTGGGGTATAAAACACTATGCAAGTTTTACATATTACAATGTTTTAGGAAAATTGCATCTTAAATATTCTTTCAAAAGAAAGGTCTAGATTATTTCTTAGTAAGAGTTTCCATTTTATGTCTCAAATTTTCTAGTTCATACTTTTCTGGTTTCCTACAATATGTATCTCATGCACTCCTTAGCTGCAATACAAAGAACTTTGTTATGAGTGTCCTACTTATGGGAACCAATAATTGCCCTTAATTACTCAGCCTTCTCATTGAACAGATGTTTACTTTTCTATAGCATATTGTTATCTCAAATTACTGCCTTTAAAATAAACAAAGCCTTATATCAAGTGACACACAAATTACATGGTATCAATTTGTAATTGTATTACGGGGAAAGGAGGTATAGGGCTGTCTACAAATCTGAAAGAATGAGGATGGAGCTACCCAGACTAGTAATGAAATAATTTGACCATGAGATATTCTACAGAGAGACTCTAGTGCTAAAATGCTGTTTGGAGGGCTCATGCAATAACCGCTTCTAAATTGAATAAACTGTAATTACAGTAGGACTAAAGCCAGAGTGCAAATGCTCAGCAAGAGCAAGGAAGGAGATGTTCATCAGTCCTGGGATTCACGTGCCTCAGCGCAGAGCGCAGGGAAGCTGCACACAGAACTGTTCCAGCTCAGATGTATTCACCTGAGCTCCAAGCACTCTCAAACATGCACTGGCTCAGGCAGCCAAAGGGATGAAGGCCTGAGCTCAGAGATTGGTGAGAGCGATGCAAAAGCTCAGACGTGACGGTACCCACACACCTGGTATTAGAGAACAGGAGACACAGAGGCATACTCAGAAACACAGCAGCTCACCAGGAGCAGGTTTTATACCGTATGCCTCAGAGATTATGGCAGGATCATCCTCCAAGCTCAGCAGGATCAAAACACACAGAACCAACATCACCTCTATTGATTTTTATCTTGGTCTCTTTCTTACAATATTTCATAAATCAATACTTTTCAGAACCCCGTTGTGCCCACTGACTATAGCAAAGAACATGACTATTCAGCCCTTTCGACACACGTCTTTCCCATCTCCATCCACACCTGTGTGTCTACTCAGGCCCCCCAAGCAACTCGGACACACACCTGTGTCGGCTTTTGGGAAACTCTGTTATTTGTTATTCCATCAGTCAAGCTCTAACAAACTCCTCAAGTTCTCCAGGAACTGTCAGCAGACTGTGATGTCCAGTGAGCTGAGCTTCTATTTTACACCAAGCCTTTCTCCCACATAAAAACAAGTGGACAAATAAGCTGTGCTGCCACTAGAAAAGTGCAGACCTCAGCCTCCTGAAAATGTACAAAGAGATCTGGGCAGCACTCTCACCTTGCAGACAGGGAAACAGGAGAGTGGCTCTGAACTTGAAAATGAAAAAGAGAAAATAAAATATAATAGATACATCAGAAAAACAAACAAGAAGTCTCATCACCCTTTACATCCTTTTCCATATGGGTACTGAGGGCTGCAGGCCATCACAGTCGGAGCTGTGCATCTCCTTGCAAAGCCCTCCCCTGAAGAACAGCTTCTCCCTTCAGACCTCCTGAATCATTTGTCAGGAGATGACCAGAGGTGCATTTCCAGGAAGCCAGCAGAGCTCTGTCTGTCCTGCTAAGATATCTTTGAGAAAGCATGTCACCATCATTAGGTAACTGGGCAATGAGCCAAAACGTCCAGTGACCTACGGAGAAGGCCTGCTGTGCTAATAAGGAGGGGACACTGTGCTCAGGGCAGGAGGAGATGAAGAAAGAAGATGGGAGGAGAGACTGTGGAGAAACTGTTCCTCACGTGTGCTTTCAGCTGATGCTAATCCCATTTTCTAAGCTCATTTCTACCCTCCTGCTCCGCACTTTCCACCCTACCTTAGCCTGCCTCCTTCAGGGGTCCTGACACCCTTTTGACCCTCCATTAGCCAAGACTGTTTCAGCTAGGTTATATGTATATTAAGAACTTAATTAAAAAGAGGGTTAGCACAGAAAGCCTTTACACAGAAGACAGAGGTCACGCTCTTCACAAGATTAGGCTCACCACAGAGCACTTCATCTACCCAGCTCAGTGCTGACACAGCTTACCCTGGCCTCTGACATCTCTTAATCACCAACTGACAGATTTCTAACAGGATTTGCACTCACTGCTGATACGCTGCACTTCAGCCATGTTCAAGAAGTGAGTCGGCTTAACTGTACGTGCACCTAGGAGCAAGGCACCAAACAGAAGGTCACATGCACACCCAGCATGTCCCCCTTCCCAAGAATTCCCAAAAGACCTGTGATGGCAGTGGGACAAGGCTCACAGCCAGCCACTGACTAACTTCAACAGTAAGGCTTTTGTAACAGGCCCCATGACATTCAACAGCTGAGTGAGGAGACACCTCGTAGGCTGCATTGATAATGGGAAAGTAAGGAGACAGATCAGCCTCCTTTCACATCTCAATTCTGCCTAAGACAAAACCGCTCGCTGGTCAGTTAGAAGGAGAATGAGCTCCTGAGCAGAGCTGCAGGCTAGCCAAGGAGATGTGGACGGGTGACGAAGACAGGGTGGCCCTGAGGCTGCCAGAGGGACAAGTGGCCAAGGAAAGGTCTGGGAGCTTCCAGCAGCAGCCTTAGGGGTCTCCAGAGCACAGCTATGTGGCATGCTACAGAGATCTCAAGGCACAGTTGTAAAGGATTGTCTTTCCCATTTTCTGAGATGTTCCTCTGTCAAAGTATAGAACATCTAAAACACAATTTTCTTAATTATACTGAATATGAGAAAACCTAAGCTGCTGGTTCAGGACAACAGGAAGAAAGACCATTTGAAAAACTGATTTCTGACTCAAAAACAGTAAAGTCAAAGCAAAAGAATTAAAGGTCAGAATAATTAGACTATTATCATTTTAATGAACAGAATCAGGCATAGAAAAACCCCCATAGTCAGAAGTATTTTCCTCAATGTGAGAACAATGGCTCAGGTCACAGCATGGAGCTGGAAGCATTTATCGACTTCTATACCAAGAAGAACAGGAACCGCCTGCTCATGTAATACAAACTACACTACAACTGGTTCACTGTGTTCCTTACAGAAAGGAAAGCATGAGGTCACATTCAATACACCTCTACAGAAAAAGCCCAAGCTCCTCATTAATTTAAGGTAAAGCTTATGAGAAACAACGTAGCACCTGGAAAGTAAGGTCAGCTGTGCCTGCACAAAGAAGAAATAAAGTGAATTTAATTTCCTTTCAAAAGAAAGGTGGTTGGATAACTACAAACAGGACACCCCAACCCACCTTCTGGTACACAGCTTCATCACTCAGAAACTCGTATCACAGTGGCTGTGGGTAAGTGTGTCCTGAAATACAGTTCAAAATCCAATTCAAGCAGGAGCCGTTGATTATGAAAGGATCATGGCATGAGAACTGTGCTGTCAAAACACATCTTCATATCATGCTTCTGTTCCAGGATTTCTATGCGACAACCCATAGGGTTACTGGAAAATCCCACAGTGAATTTTTCTCTTCTGGAAGAATTCACTGGAGGGGATAGTGAGCAACTCCCTGGGTTTGATCTAAAGCCCAGTAAGGTCAATACAAAGGCTCATCTGTTTCTGGAATCTGCAGATCAGTTTCTCCATCAGCAAGCTACAGCTGTCCAAAGCTCAATTACTCTAACGAGCACTGCTGCAGAGCGTGAGATGGCAGTGCAGAAAAATTTGGTTGTAGAAGATCTCACAGCTATATCAAAAGCCCCTGTTATCGATAGTTAGCTAGTTATACAACTCTCAGTATGTTTTCACTGTCACTAAGGCATAACAACTCTGCAGGGAATGTTGCTTTCAAACCTGCAAAGGCTTTTACTGCTCCACTTCCAATCAGGAAGGAGTTTTGCCTTTACTCATACTGATTCTTTCTTGGTATCAGCAAAATACCCGTAAGATTGGCTCCTCACAAACACTAGTTCAAGGTCAGAGCAGAGGAAAAAGAATGAATGAGTTGTTCTAGTTGTCAACAGAGGACCTCCAGGGTTTTTTCCTCTGTCTGATTGCTTTCTTTTCTGTTACTATTTGTATTTCATGGCTCCAGACAGTTAGCATGAAGTGTCAGAAGACTCAAGAAGATTCAATCAGAAAAATCAGCTTAAGAAGAAGGACAAGTTGTAAGCCTGGATAAGTAGATAGAAATAAGCAAAAGATCAGTACGCATCTTCTTTGTTCAAAGTCTGAGGAAAGTTAAAAATACCATCTCTCAAGAATGATGCTCCCATGTGAGGACCTGGTTCTCACCATGAGTGCACAGGGCTGGATCCCACTGACTTCCTGAGAATTACCCTCAATTCCCACCAAAATGAGGTGCAATCTGCCAGCCTCATGTAGGAAGCTGCAGAGCTCACACTGCAAACAACAGCCACAAAGGAGCTCAGTGACTCAAAGCCACTCACACTTGCAAGAAGAGGCAGCTCAGAAATAACTGAGATTGCTGCACCCATTAGGTGTCCTGACATACAGAGGTAATAAATATACTGAGATAATAGAGCAGCAATATTATCTTTAGACAAATCATGTATCCCTTTCTGCAAAAACACCTGCCTTAAGGGATACTGCCTGCAAAGAACAGAGAAAATATTGTCTTGTGCTTATGAACATTACACACTTTGGCTTTATGGTACGAGCCTCCTAAATGACTAGAAACTGCTATGATATTCCTCACTTGTACTGCAGGTCAGGCCACTTGTACCTCAAGGCTATGGCAAGTTGCATAGCAAGAGTCTTTCCCTGAACAAGAGAATCATCATCAGCTGGATAGCATTTATCTGGCACGACAGGTATCTGGCAGAAACATTATTTGCCTGTGACCCACTGAGCTCCAGATACTAAAGGCTAGGGAGTTGCAGTCCAAATGTTATTATAGAAATAATAATAATAATAAAAACACCAAACCCAACCAAAAAAACCCCACCAAATATATAAAGGAATGAAAAAGACTTTTAAAAGAGTGTGAAGAACTCTAAGGACCGGTGATCAAGCACCACAAGGACCGACAAAAAAAAGTGTCAGTTTTCAAACAGAGCTGGAAAGTTTGATTCTGGTAACTCAGTCTGCAAAACAATGAGTGTTGTTAAACTGAACCAAAACACAGGTAGAGTAACCTTGTAACCTCACCATCCCTGTGGGATCTGCTTCCTGAGATCCAGTCCTAGTCCACAACGTGAGAAGGCTGGATACACACAAGAGAAATGAGAGCAGATTTAAACTCACAGATTTCAGCTGCAGAAGAACATGCCTTAAGTTTCCTGAGGGAGCATTTTTACTTGCAGGTACATCACTTTTGGAGTCCCCAACACCAAATCTCTTCCTCTCCCTTTCACTGGGGCAGAAGATCCAGCAGGCCCCAGGTGACAGAAACACAGTTTTGCTTCGCATATAAGTTGAGAAGCACCTAGCACTCAACTGGAGTCATATCTGAGTAAAGCAGAACTGAGAAAAAGTAGAAGGTGCTTCCCTCCAGTCAGATTAAATGGAATTAAGGTACATCCATGGCCCTGCATGAACACAGTCTGCCAAAAATGAAGAATTCCCTCTACCCACTGCACCAGTTTTAAATCCCACTAACAGCTACATAAGAAACCTGAAATAAAGAACTTAAACACAGTGGATGGTCAAGTTCCTCTGAAAACCTCAGTCTATTTTCTCTGCAGCGTGCTCTACACAACACCCACCCCTGCAGCTGCAAGTGAATGTTGCTGTGTGCTGTACAAAATGCTGTACAGGGAAAAGAAGGTGCCTTCTGAAAGCACAATGGCAACCAAGCTAGGGAATACCAGAGCAGCAACATCCAGCCAGCACTTGGTGGCAGTGTACTGGAAACTGCATAAAGAAAATCAGGGCAGCAGATGGGCAGTAATTTAGCAGCAGGGTAAAGAAATAAATCAAATCTTCTCTAACATCATGCTGGATTTGAGTTGAACTAACGAGCACTAATGGTTCAGAATCCAAAAGCAAAACGAAAAAAAAAATTTTTTTTTTTTTTTTTTTTTTTTGCTGTTGGTTACAGAGTCACAGAATAACCTGGGGTCAGCAGCCAGGACCTTCTGAGATCACAGAGTCCATATCCAGTGCTTAGCAAGATCAGCCTAAGCAGATGGCCCAGGGCCAAGTTCAGGTGTATTTTCAGTACTTCCAGAGGCATGCTCCACAGCCTCCCTGGGCAACTTGTTCCAGCATTTGACTACTCTCACAGAAGTGTTTTCTTGTGTTCTTGACTGAAACATATTTTACCTTGTGCTCACTGCCTCTTATCCTGCTCCTGAGAACCACTGAGAAGAATCTGCCTCCTTCTCCTTAATTTTCTTTCACCAGGTGTATGTACTGATGAAATCCTCCTACTTGCCAGGTAGAACAGTCTCAGCTCTTCTTGTAAGGGAGATGCTCCACTCCCTTAATCTTTGTGGCCCTTACCCTGGATTTGCTCCACTATGTCAGTACGTTTCTTGTGCTGGGGAGCTCAGAACTGGATACAGGAGTGCAAACGTGGCCTCTTGATGCTGTGCAGAGAGCAAGGATCACCTCCCTTCATTTCTGGGCAAAATTCTTCCTCACCATGAAGAAGGTGGCCTTCTTCTCCACGAGAATGCACTGCTGCCTCGTGATCAGGCTGCTGTCCACCAAGAGCCCAGAGTGTTCTGCAGATCTGCCTTCCCACTGGCTGGTCTCCAGCCTGTCCCTGAGGCTATTCCTCCCCTCATGCAGGACTTCAAATTTCCCCTTGCTTAACTGTGTCACTCCAGCCTGTCCAGTTCTGCACTCCAAGTAACTCTGGATGGCAGCAAGACCATCCAGCATATCAGACATTCCTGTCTGGTGGTCAAAAATACAACATACTGATTTTTTTCTCATTTGGTGGTTTCCTTTCATTCTGTTTGTAGAGTATTAATAAGCAATTAATACTTAGTTTTCTTTCTTTTCAACAGTTCTAAAGAACGTTACCTAAATTCCTTATACTATACTGCTATAACTTTTGCTCTAAAAGAGAAGCTTTCCCCTAAAGTTTGCTAGCTACCAAGAGACAAAACAAAACTAAATCAGAAGCTGTACAACACAGAGGGAAGGAGGAAGGAAGATGTGTATGTTTCTCTTCAGTCACACCGCAGCCCATTTACAGGATTCTCCCTGTAAGCAAAAGCCATAATGCCTTAACTTCTCATGATTCTGACTTCCAGCCATGTAGGGAGTGGCTCACTGCCGTGCTAAGGTCATGCTTTTATTAGCTAGATGTGTGAAAAGAGACTTCTTCCACACCTCAAACTTCATTCTAATTCTTTCATCTTGAAAGACACCAAGTGATACAAAATACCATCCACGTCCTTGCCCAGAGTCTTCCATGCAGCGTGGAAGAGATGGAGTGAAAATGAAGTTGCTCATCGTAATAATGATCTCTTATCCTTTCCCTACTCCAGTGTAATTTACATACCAACATCCCCCCAGCCTAAACATACCCAAGCAATCCATTTTGGGACTACGAGAAGGAAGAAAAATAATAAAACAAATTAAAGTTTTCTCTTTCAAAGACCTGGCTTTAAGATCTTGCTTGATGACATCCTAATTTCAGGGGGGTCCCTACTCCCTGCAGCTCCCAGAACAACACTGTCCATTTTCCAGAGCCAGAAACATCAGCTGAGCAGAAAAGGTCTGTGGAAGAGCACAGAGAGGAAAGTCTCTGGCTATAGGTGCCTGACACACTGTTGTAACTGCTTAAAACAAGCAGTTCTAAGACGCTTTTTTTTTCCCTCCATGTTTGTTTTGAAAATGATCACAGCTGGATAAGAAACAACGATTAGGGGTTTTTTAAATCAGTTTGATTTCACGTGAATTTCCAAACCAACCAGAAGGTGATGCAAATTACCAAAAACAAACATTTGCCCATCTACAGGGAGTAGAAAATGCCTGTCGTCAATCAGTAATGAGGCAAAAATTCTTACAGGAAGTATGCAAGAAAATGCACATTAAACACATTATGGTTTTAATGATCGGGCAGTGGTAGACAGTGTTGTCTTCATCACGGAAAAGAAATACAAAATTTTGTCTGGAGATTTTTTAAAATTATTATTATTAATTGCAAATCAACATACCAGGATGGCCACCAACTTGAAAATGAGCCTTTTGTTAGCAAAATTAAAACATACAAGTAACAGATAAAAATAGAATCAATAAACAAAATCATGCTTTCCTTCTTGCTGATTTAAACCATAATAAAAAGCTATATTTAAATTCAGGTGATTCAAATAGGAGTGAAATTCATCAGTTCTTCAGATAATTCTTCTCTTTAAAGCTTGGAGATCAGCCCCAGGTCAGAACCTCACGGAAGGGCAAATGAGTGCCTGCTACAGCAAAGACTCCACAGCATTCTTGCAACTTCTGCACTCCTATGCTGGTATCTGAAGCCCTGTTTTATGGTTCAAGGGCTCTCTCCTAAGCTGATGCCAAATGTGGGAACTCAGCTCTTCAAGCTGGGGAAGCAAGCACCGAAGCTGGTGCTACGGTGGCACTCGAGGTGAGCTCCAGCTTTAGGCAGAGCTTTGTAATCTTTAAAACAAAGAGAATAGTCTATGAAGTGCTGGAACTACTGAGGTAAACCAGGTGGAATCAACACTAGCGAGGAAGCCAAGAGAGATTTATATTTACATATAAATGGGAATTTGCACTCTTACCCCCTCTCTCTCACTCACATATGAGTAGACTTCAAAGCATAAGGCATTACCAGGCTGCTACAGGTGAAGTCCAATGTTATGACACATTTAACACACAAGGAATGTGATGCTGAAGAAAACAATTATTTTCTCTAATCATTTTCAAGCCTCATAAATATATTTCAGCGCTATTTTTAAAGATAAAATACATACCATAATGCAGAATCAATTATACAAATGAGAACTCCATGGAATTGTTACCACTGTTTATATTGGAAGACTCAGTGCAAGACTAGGGCTCTACTCTGATAAACATCACACATCCACATGTGCCAAGCTCTCCTTGGGGTTGACAGGCTCCAAATAGGCAAGGCAGCCAAAGGGTACGCCTAATTATACTCTGTTTCTCTATTTGAAAATAAAGACTTCAGGCATGTAGAAACTGGGTAACTTGCTGACGGTCACAATGAAGCCCTGTGGCAAAGCTAGAAACCAAGGACGTACCACAATCACATGTTAAGCTGGTGCATGTAGGAAAAGCTAAAAAAAAAAAAAGGATGGAGGAGATCAGAAATAAATGGCCAGTAGAACATCATTTTTCTTAAATTCCAGACAACATTCCCCTCTGCCACATCAGGGTAAAGGAAGAAAAATTCCATTTGTGCCACTAGATCTGTTTCGAAGTTACAGCAGAAAATCTGGGAATGAAAGAGGAGTACTTCCAGTGTCATATGTGAATGCATACATTTAGTGAGAGAGCTTTCAAATTTATGATCCATTAAATGAAAACAGCAGCAGCAAAGAAATTGCAACGCCACATTTCAAACAGAAGAAAATATGCTCATTTCCAGAAGCAAAGACAAAAGAATAGAAAAAGCCACGAAGGAAAATCTCTTTTCTCTCCCCCATCATTTCACTCACTGTTCCCCAGGAAAAGGGCTGCTCTGCAGCAAAATGACAGGCAGCGTCACCAGAACACGCTGTTCTGGTTAAGCTGGCTGAAAGACTGTATTAGGGAGGGGAAGGCAGGGATGTGAGAAGCTCCCAGAGCCCATATTGGTATCTTACCGCAGCGGCAGAATGGCTGCCACAGCTCAGCATTGGCTCTGCTGGGTTGACTGGGGACAGGCTCAGCTCCGTGGTGCGGCTGAGGCAGGCTCAGCGTGCTGCATGTGCTCGGGATTGAGAAGGGCTGACAGAGCTGCTAAGTGCTCCACAGAGCAGCAGGAGTGCCGACTGGCACATGTGGGAAGTACAGTACAATAATCTCCCATCTGCACGGTACGGCTCTGAATCCCCTTCTTTACAGCTCAATAGGTGCATCTGCTGACCCTCTGTTAATCCTCAACATTGTTTAAAATGCAGATCAGTGGAGATCATGCTTTTTCTCTCCCATTACTGCCCATAGCCTAATAAAAGCTTTAATCACGCACAATATTCTATCTCCTGCAAGGGCTGCTGCCTTATTCTTTCCTCTTTGCCTTTGTTTGGAAACCAGATCTTTGTCAGGCACCAGCAGCAGAAGAATATAATTTTGCAACATCAGGTTTGAAGCCAGTCAAAGCGTTTATAACCTCTTCCAAAACTGTGCAATTGTAACTAGAAAATTGTGACTATAAAACGTAAACAGCAGGGAGCTCAAAGCATGCGAACCCTCTGAGAAAACGCATGCTAACCCCCTGGATGTGTGGTATGATTTTAAATGTAAAAAGCAGCATCAGCAGAGTTCCTTACATGTCTTTGTCTCCCTAGCACTGATGCACTACGACTATTTTTTGAAGTCAAAAAGCACAAGAGCTGCAAAGGAAAACCATGACTGGTTATGTGACTGGAGGTTGAGAAGAAAATTATTTATTCCACACACAGAACACATATGTAAACAGATACATGTGCAAACGCTAACCTGAAATAACTAGTTCTTTCCAGTCAATTCTACAGCCAAATGATCGAGCCAGTAAGTTGGAAAGCTGTTAGTACTCTGACAGGAGCAAGTCACCATCATAACGAAAGTAAGACTGGAAGACCCACGGTAGTTAAACCCTGCTCCAGCTCTGAATGTTTTGGGTAGAGGTGCTCACCCAGAGTCATTCTTTCTTGGGTTTTTGCCACTAGTGCATGTCAGAGGGAAGGGCCAGTCTGGAAGTCTCCTTAAATATATTTATTTTTCTTCCCCAGCAATCTTCTCTCTTGGAATTAACTGCACAGTCTAATGCAATAAATCTTGTCTCTCCCTATATTTATACACCACAGCAAGCCAGACGTGCAAAGCAGTTATTTTACAGATCAGCACATGCCTGTCTTCCACAAACACACAACATGAGGTTGAGAGGAAGGCAAAGGAAGCCTTCCTGTGCTCCTACATTCCAAAAATTAGACACAAACACATTCACAGAATCATCAAACTGAGTTGGAAGTGACTCCCAAGAATCATGAAATCCTGAGACTTGATGTACTGGGGAATTCAGTGTGCCTCAAACCTGTGGAAACAGCAGCTGCTCTGAGGGAATCTGCTGCACTGGGCCATGTGGGCAGCACCGAAAGTCTCAAACAGTGCCGGAGGGCAGACACAGGCCCAACCATTCGAACAGCCCCTGCCCATAAAATACGTATCATCTGTTCATTTACAAAGCGTGGGCAGATGCTGGGCTAGCCACTGATTCAGCAGGAACCCCAACACGTTCTGACCTACTTCAGCGTCTGTGCAGAAATGGTTGGAAGCAGCGGTCCCACCCTCCAGAGCCTCTTCTGTTTGAACTCACTGGAGTCCCTAACAAGAACTCTGTCTGCTAGATTTGCTGATCAAGGACAGCCCAGCACGCGGCCCTCTCTGCCAGTTGCCATCACAGCAATTAGAGGGGAGAAGACGAAGGGACAAGTCATTTCACTAGTGCACAAATGCATATATTGCTTGTCTCATTATGTAGACACAATATGATTTTCAATTAGCTGTTTAACAGTATGATCGAACACAAAATATTTTAATTATGTATTTCATGGACATGCTTCAAAGGTGCTGTTTCAGTCTCAAAATAATTAGCTGTATGCACGGGAAACTTAGTTCCAGAGGGCCCCCAGTGACTTTCCTTTTTGAAGATCCAGACATTTATGTCAGTTTCTTTTTAGCACAAAGGGCTCCAGGGGCAAAATAACTGCATTAATATATATCTGTCTGGAATTAGAGGTGCCTGTGCATGTGTGTAGAGTCAAGTTCCTGAAGAAACATAGGCAGTGGTCAGTTGCTGCCATATAATATACTTGGCTGCTTCTAAATTGCCTTCTGTCAATGTTAGGTCTTGTGAGGAAGTCTTTGATGAAGCATCACAGGATGTGCACCTCTGTGTGGGTACACACCTCCCTGCTGACTGCCTGAACTAAACCTAGGAATGAAGAAGCGCAGCCGGGCTGAAGGGTGAAAGAAGTAGGGAAAAGACTGGAACCAAACCAACAAAGCCAAGCCACGTTTCCTTTTCCCAACAAGCAGCAGTGCTGACCTACAGTAACAGCATCTCGTTTGGTGTTTGTACAAGCAGTAGGAAATAACTGCCTCTTGGTGAAATAGGAAGAAGGTGAAGAAGGCAAGAAAGATGATTTGAAACAAGTTTCCTCCAATTAACAAAGCCTCCTGAGACTACTTACACACTGTCCCCTCCTAATGAGGGCACCCAAAGTCATAATCCCCTTCTCTTCTATAATTAACAACTATAATTACTAGTATGCAACACTATGCCTTAACAAAAGGCACTATGCAAAACATAAAACAGTTATATCTGCACTTTTGTGCATATTAGATGCAAAGCATGCAAGTTTAAATAGCAAAAAAGTCTGTTTTGTTCGTACTATGAATACCAGATTTCCATTTCAACTGCTGGCTAAAATATCTCAGTACTCCTAACAGGGGCCAAAGAGAAGGTTAAGTTCTGGCAGTGCTACACATGCCTTTTGTGTGCAAATTGATTTTCTTGTTATAAATAGCAATGCCTTGAAAGACTCCACCTGTTGATGATCTCCATCAAGGTGACAATATGCATCTCAACATCACTAGAATATGTGAATATATATTTAAATATCTCTTCTGGGTCTGCTGGAAATAGTACCCAAAAATTGGGAGTATTAAGTGCACTGGTAGAAGTAGCAAGCATAAAAGTTGCCAGAGGATAATTGCTGTTACCACAAGCAGAATGCCATATGACATCTCTCTCAAGAAACAGTCAACTTTTCCACTAACTCCTCAATAACTCAATTATCTCTGTCAAAGTCAAGGCAGGGCTCTGCCCCTTCACATCCTTTGTCATATGTACTTATCTCCTCCTCTATCACAGCTGTCCTGCTGGCCTTAGGAGAGATCCCTTGGTGGAAATGAGGCCTGACAGGAAAACAAGGCAAAGATTTTGAATGCAGAGAGGCATCTTTTGCAATTAAGGGTTTTGTTTGTTTTTCCTGTAGGTATTTATAAGAGGTTTGTTTGTTTGTGAAGTGAAGCTACTGAGCTTCGGGGAATCATTTCAAA
This sequence comes from Tympanuchus pallidicinctus, assembly GCF_026119805.1. Taxonomy (NCBI): domain Eukaryota; kingdom Metazoa; phylum Chordata; class Aves; order Galliformes; family Phasianidae; genus Tympanuchus; species Tympanuchus pallidicinctus. The sequence goes on from NW_026294747.1 coordinate 13,846,201, forward strand.
AATGGTTACTTCTTCAGATTTCAAGAGATTTTCCCACTGCTGGCTTTTCTGTAAATTACCACAAAGTGCATGGAAGGAGGAAGCATGTAGCTCCAGAACATGTAAGATAGCCATAGGGTACCACCGAGGCAGAAAGCTAAGATTTCTCCATGCATCTCTGCTCTTTGCTAACAGGATTAGCTGTGTGATCCTCGCTGTCAGTGAAAATGTCAGTGAATCTCATTGGCATCAGGTGCCTGATTTCATCAAGGACTGGTGCTTCAGTATGTAAGACGCAGTAAAGCAGATTAAAAACTGTTTAGTAACTCAAAACTTTGAACAGAGTTATGTGTTGTAGTTCAATACAATTTAAACTCACATAAACTAAGACCAATTCTACAAGCAGTAGTTGAGCCTCTGCATTGCCACCTGCAAGCGTTTTCTGGTCCGTGAAGGCAACCAGCTCACAGAACTGATGCAGGTGAAAGCCAAGTCGGAAAGGAAGAAGAGAATTTAGCTAACTCAGTTCTGCACAAACTTAGCTCACAGAACATTCCCACAGCCTGTAGGGGTAGATAGGCCACTTTTCCTTTCGGCACTGCTGGCTCAGTGATGCTGCAGCGTACACACACAGTGCTACATCTACTGCTCCAGAATGTCCAAATTCATTTCCTTTCTCTGTTACAAACTCCCTCCACACCAATAATCAATCACTTTCCAAGCCTCAAATTCCAGTCCCAGCGTTATTTCCTTTATTTTTTCTGTGTACTTGGCACTGTGTGCTTATCACAGGGCAACAAACAAGTTCAGCAATCTGTACAGCAAACAGTCCAACGGATATCAAACTCAGACTGAAATTGTGCGTTACAAGAAGACAAAACAGTAAAAGGAGGAGAGCTGACAGGTACACTAATTCACGATTAAAAGCTGTGGTAACCTAATGGATGTGATACTACTTCTGGAATATGGCTGGGATGAGCTGTGTTTTGCATATTTGTCTCTATTGCCAAATATGATGAGAAATTTTTTCTATGCTACAGCTGACAATCAATGGGACAAGAGTATGTTCTGTTAAGGCTCAGAACTGGACCACACAAAGCACTTGCATTCCCAACTTCACAGAGACTGTCCTATGGTATCATAACTGCACAAGTCTACCTTCTGCAGTCTAGGCACAAGTCTACCTAACTACCTTCACAGCTTTCTGAATCTGGCTGTCAGTATCCCTGTGCCTTTGTTTATTCCATTGGCAACACTGACCTGCCTTATACGAAGATTAATGTATTCAGATTTGTAAAACATTACAAGTACCCCTACGGTGGTTCTGGAAAGGTTCCTTTTCTTTCTCTGTAGAACTGAGTGCAAAAGACAATTTGCTTAATTTGCTATTTCTGATTATTCCACAGGAGCAGTCCTTCTGTGGAGCCAACAAATTCTCACAAACTCAAAATCTCAGCGGTACAGCTAGATTAAACATGGTGAAGTCAAGTCTTATCAGACACGTCATTTGTAACTGCCCAAACTGATGGACTGTTTGCGCTACTGCTTTCTTTTGAAAGTTGCTTCTTCAAATTGAACGCACTGCATAAAGAGGCAGTCAGTCAGCCCATGTGCATGAGAACATCTCCCCAAGAGACAAAAACACAACATTTTATCTACCCTTCCAACAGAGTTCCCAACTCAAACCATAACCACGCAGTGTAACTTACTGACAGCAAATGCCCTTGTTGTTCGTCCTATAGAATGCATTCATCTCCTCTGTATTAGAAGTCTTCCCCCATTCTATTTGGAAATCCACAAGCATATTCTTTCCACATAGCACACCAGAGTTTGCAGCTACGTAACAAATGATGTACAAGGCTTTGTAAGGTATGTATTTATGTTGGTGACACTGACAGCAGTAAAACAAATGAGCTCGTGTCAGTAAATAAAACAGATGCAACTGGAACTATGCGTGATGTGATCTTGGTTAAGAGCATGTGAACAAGGAGAAGGCTAATTGAGATTAGCGGATCTGCTTATGAGTTTGATCAGTACAATGCAGGGAGGGCTACAAGCACTGTTTGTAAGCAGCTGAGAATGCAGACATTACCATCACCCAGTGGGACAAGCTGAAAACTCACCTCCTCAACAGAAGAAAATTGCGCCAAAGATTTTATCCAACTCAGAAAGCTAAAGGGCTAAAAGCTGCATATATTCCATTCACTTGCAGAAAGGAAAATCCACTTTTAGACCTATGCTTCCTACTGCTCAGTCTACAGATTAATTTTAAGCTTATTTTGAATTTAAAAATCCCAAGGAAATATGTTTCAGTCTACAGAGCAGAAAGACATCACCAATTAATAACTGGGATCCTTTTACTGGAAGCTGTCAAGCTCTAAGCCTTCTGTGAAGGATATGGAGTGCATGTACACAAATAGAAAGATTATGCAAATAAAACCCCATCAGTTAATGCATACAAAAACAACACTACTATGCAGGCTACTGTTACAGTCTTTATGATGGCTACACACCAAGGTAAACTCATCTCTCACAAAACTAGAACAAGATTTCATCTATTTTCAGCTGCTGAAGGAGGAACTACAGCTACACACACACACACACACACCTCATCATGGCCAACTTGCCAACAGAGCTCTGAGAGTCACTTACCACTATGCAGCCTAGCAGGACTTTCAGCAAACAAACATGAGGCTATAAGGGCCAAAATTAGCTATGTAAAGCAAGAATAACCCTGAGCAAGGTCCTAGCAGCAAGGTGTCTCAGCACATCGGCTCTGTCTCAAACCTGTCCAAATCAGATAAGAGCAGTGGGAATTTTTTTTTACAAATAAAGAAAAAACTGAGTGCAAGCAGGATGAACTGAAGACTCACAAAGTAAGATATTGCATTTTGGAAATTGCTGGCCATTAAGCATCTAAATTGCCACAGAAGAGACTCAGCATGTTCTCACTCCAGCTTCCTTGCTTGGATTTCAGAAAGCAGAATTCACTTCAGATCCATCTGATTTTACTGACAAAATAAACAAACACTGCTCACTGTGCAGCACTGAAATTAAATGAGACCAGCTAAATAAAAGGAAACATCAGTTATCTTTCAACTTCTAAACAAGTTTCTTAATGGGAGTTATTTCAAAACCAATTCCGTGTTTGAATCATTCCACTGTTATGGAATCATTTATGCCATCATTTAATTCTTCCCCACCGATTCTTTGACTTGCTCTTCAGTCAGTCTAGATTATCACAAAGTTTACGGCAAAAAAAAGTGAAAGAAAGAAAATCTAAATTTCTGCTGATGCCCTTCCACTTGTCAAGCACCTGGAATTCAAGTTCCCTAGGTGTGCCCAACTTGATCTACATCTCATACTCTTTCTGCATCCAATTCAAGGAAATCGTGGTGGCAGGGAACCTCCCCTTCAGGCAAACTCTGCTAAAAGACTTCAAGAGCACTCAGCATCTACTAAGCTGAACAGTTTTTGTATAAAAAGCCTAAACAATAAAAGCCAGCAAATAGACAGCAGAAGCAGACAGGAAACAGTTTCATAGCGAAGAGTATGAAAAATGGGCCAGGAGTCACAAATTCCACTTTTACATGTTCTTAACTGGGGACTGCATTTGCACTTCCCTTGGAAGATGGTGAATTCGTCTCCCTACTCATCTTGCTTCCAACCTTCACAAATGCAAACCTTTGATACTTCCAGCCCTCTCCACTGTGCCCCAGCTACACATAGAATTCTTTCAGAGTAGAAGGTCCTTAAAAAATAAAAAAAAAAAAGTGAAGTAATAACACAAACTTCTAAATCATACCAATAAATTACAGCAGCACTGCAGACACTGAAGAAAAGTGAGAAGCAGCATACATTGCTTCAAATTCATTCATTTAAGCCACGGCAGGAATAAAGATTAGCCTTTGGCAAAGAGGGAAGACTTGAATTCCACTGTCTGCCATGTAACAGGGCTGATCCATCTTTCTACAAATCTAATCATATATATTCTACATTAAACACAACTAATAAGCAAAATGGGAAGCAGAAAGAAACAATCTAGTTCAGTTTCCTAGGGAGATGAATGGCTAACTGAGCCATTCTCAGGATTTCACTTTCCAAACTAAAAGAGCAGCTCCAAGGCTAGGAAAAAAAAAATTACCTCAGCAGTAGCTGTTCAAAGAGATCTTAAAATCTCTTATGAATAAAAGTTATTTTTGTCTAAAAAGAGGATGTTCTCTATTGCCTCCCAGCCTCCTCTCAAAAGTGCTGACAAAGAAACACGAATGGGAATGGCACTATCGGAAAGTGCCCGTAAGGACTTGAGTTTTGCAGGTGAAGACTCATGATCAAGGAACAAGGGGGTCAAACCACATCATTTACTTCAATCAAAGATCAGATTAAAAACTCTTTCCGAATCTTGGGTCTGGAAACACTAAGCTGAAGTAGAAGTGATGGGCAATTGCAGATCAGCTCTCTCAGCCTCTTTCCTTTTCTAACCTGATGTTAACTGAGATGGCTGAGGAACATGAGCTGCTGATGAATAAGTGTGAACCCAACTCAGCAATATACTTAACCAAATTCCAGTCAATGATACTTCAGAGATAAGCAAGCTTTTAAATGAATAGATTCACTTTTCTAAAATCAGGACAAAGAAAGAGGTCTATAGTGAGTATTCACAATACATTTCATTCAGGATTACTTCTCACAATCCAGCTATTGATACCAGTAAGATATTCTCAAATTCACCATCTTTCTGCCAAACAGTTCAGAACATTATTAAAACAATAAATGGAAAAACATTCTTTCTGAAGCCTATTTTTATATTTCTCTTTGCTCTGAACACGCTTGTCACTGCCATTGACTTTTCAGAAGAATGTTTTAAAGTGCCTAATTTTAAATCTTTTCTGTTATTTTTGCTTTCTGTTCTGGTTGTCAAGCCTTGAAGAACAGCAGATGTGCAGGGAAAAAAACACAAACACAAAGCCCCATGTGGCTATTACAGTGTTTGATAAAATAAAACCAGCTCAGATAGAAGGCTTTTTTCACCCCACAACATGCAGTAACATCCTCCCCTGGGAAGATGCACTTCTCTTCTGGGTCACGAAACCATCTGACTGTAATTTGACTTAAAAAAAATAAAAATAATAACCCTCATACTCTTGACCACCTCATCACAACACAGCAGTGGAAAACATCTAGGTCACCTAATCATGTCTCATCCAATTTGGATGCATTTCTTCCAAGGATATAAATTCATTAGAGACAACTTGTAAACAAACATATACACACACAGGAAAAATATGCAAACAGATTCTGTCTGCTCACTCTGCATGTGTATGACTACTTGACCCAGAAACCAAAGGTATCACCATCCAGTCACTGGGTTAAAATCATTCACCATAAATAACTCAAGAAATTTTGCCTCTCATCCAACTTACCAAATGTTACACAGCTTCTCAGCTTTCCCTCCAATTTATTTATTCCTCAAAGCAACCCTTTAAAAGCAAGGCTGTTGTAGTGTTTCTTACCACAAATTAGTGCTCCACCCCACCAAGAATCCCACTGGGCTTTTAGGGACAACTCTTCTACTATAGCAGTAAGCAAACAGTACTGAGGCCATCAGCATCTAACACAGCTTCCAGAATCAGGAGAGGCACTCAAGAAAATGTCTGAATATTCGGACTTCTCCCAGAAAGCTACAGAAGCTTTGTGAAGAAGTAGAAAACAGCACCGCATGGGAGGGATCTGAAGTATTTCCAGTTCTTTTTCTCTTAGGTACCTTTGCCCAAGACATCAACTACAGAAAGAAGCCATATTAAAACGATGCCAGCAAAAAAACAACATATCAATATATATATGTATGCAAATATATATAGGATTTTCTTTATGTAGTTTTTAACCAAAATCACTTCACATACCTGGGCAGTTTCAAGGGTGTTTTTATATCACTGATATGATCATCCAGTCACCCATGCCAAGGTTCTCAGGGAGCCCAGATAGAAACACTGCATCATGCACATCTTTGTCATGCTCAAACATCTTATGTAGATTACTGAATTTACTGGTAATTTTGTGTCATCGCCACAAATCAGAGACACAAAGTAATTAATTGGGCATACACACTGCTCCTGCTCACACTGCTGTCTAGCACAATTAATTACCCATGCAAGGCTTGGAAAAGTTGATCATCCCACTACTCCCTGTCCCATAGGAAGCACTCAGTAAATAACTGTGCACATGTTAAGTAAATGTTCTGCTGTCCCAGACTCGTTCATTCATGATAACAACAAAAACAAAAGATGAACAGCAAACATAAATATTTCTTTGCTAGCTGAACAACCAAGAAACCATATAACTGAAGATAAATGTATATACTTTTCAGTATACACACTTCATTCATATTTCCTGTAGAAAATTCTTGCAACCTGAGACAGTGATATTTATTCAATCCAACTTATATTTTATTATCCAAAACCAACCATGCTTCATTGCCATATGCTCAAGGAGCACAGGGAATCCTACACTGCCAACATTAGGCACTCCACCACTGTTGCAGTAAGCATGAGATACCACAGGACGCGTTCCCATCTGCTTTTGAATTTTGCTTCAGCTAGCAAGGCTAATAAGTTTCTCAATTATATTATCCCATCATTTCCTTTAACAGTAGTATGCAAGCCAAATGCAACATGGCCAGCATTTTCTGTCCACACAGATGATAGCAGCAGGAGTGCAAGGACAGATAGGAAGCACCTGAGATGTCGGATGGGAAAACAGCTCACACTGCAGCCTTCAAAGTCTCAGCCAGAAGCAGCACTGATAAGGAGGTGCCTCAGAGGGATGACACTGGGGATAAGGGGTCCCTGCAGGCTCCAGCAGCTTTGGGACTGCAGCATTTTTAGACTGTAAAATGAAGCCCTCCTTGGGTGAAGGACCATGTGGTTGAACCACTTTGGGAACAGGCTAGAGAGTCAGCTGTGATGAAGACAATAACTGCTGTTTTCTCAATTGCCCCTGCTCAGATAAGAAAAACTAGAAAGTCAAGCCAAGTCAAGTGACCTTTCCTCTGACAGCTACTGGGTGAGACAGCATTATCCTTCTCTGAATGGGTGGCACGTAGGATCTACAGGCATTCGCAAGACTGCTTGTCTTCTAGGTGCTAGAGTATAGCTTCTAATGAAAAGAAGCTCACAGTCTTAGTTTCACATCTCAGTTACACATGAACAAATGGCATATATAAACATATAAATAAACATAAAAATAGATATAAATTTATACGACTTCATTTGAATGTCACAAGGCAGATTCAGACCTACTGTATTTAAGTAAGAAAATCTTAAGTTTTGTATATTTTTAAAATGTAAGTAGTGAAACACAGGATAGCCCATAAAATCCAAAGGAGCTCTTCAAAATGCCATTTCTGTATGCTTTCCTAAATATAGTTAAAAATAAAATAAATGCATTTTTTACTTTTTCTTTACAGTAATTAATACACCAGGGGCTTAAGGACCCTTATTAGCACTGCGGGAATTTATGTTTGTGATAGCAGTGTTGTTCTTTTTTTCCTTCAAAAAGATATTCACAAATCAGAGGAAAAACTCTTTGAAGTATGCGGCAGGGACTTCTGCCCACTCCTTATGCATAACTCTACCAACATCATCTGACTGAGATGCAGTTTTCCCCTGCAGCCCTCAGCAGCATGAATCTTACATCAGTCGGATGGGGGGGGAATCTCACCCAGCACTGTAGATCCACTGCAGTACAGGATGAGAGAAGCGATGCTCTCAGGGGTTCAGCAATTCCGAGTGCTCCTCACATCACAGGTATCTAAAGTGGAGCTCAGCCTGTGATGTCACTTGCCTATGACACATCAGAATCCACATATGCATAAACTAAGCAGACAGCAAAAAGGTGGGAAGAGTAATTTTCCTTTCACTGTAAATAATCTAGTTAGGAGACAAAAGCTCCTCAGACCTTACATAAATGTAAGCCACTGAATCTAGATAGGAATTCAAACACATTACTCAAGTACACAAATGCAGACGTGGGGAAGGCAGGGAGTCATCTTTAGAAAAAGCACAAAGGATCTCAAATGCTGGTTTCAAGTTCCAGAGTGACAGACACTTGAAGATCTGAGATCCTGGCCCCGGAAAAGGCAGAAAGCACCCAGAAAGCAGGCCCACGTTCAGCCAGCACTGCGTAGGCACCCACGGCCACTTAGAGAAATGGCTTGAGTGGAACATTGCTTCGATCCCTCCATAATGCCAAAGCCAGCAGAAGGCAACAACACAAAGTTAACTGAGACCACTCGGGTCAGTCAGTACAAGACAGGATGTGTGATCTGATTCCATGAACTGTCTTTCATCTCCTTGCCAGAGAAACAAAGGAGTAGAGTTTGGATGTGAGATCTGGATAGAAAAATCAGCAGTAATGCAAGTTGTGACAGCAAATACTTAGGAAGCAGTAGCATTGGCCAGAAATGCACCATCCTTTCCAGCCTCGCTTGTGATGGTTTCATAGTGAATGAGACAAACTTCCTCTGGACAAGAGAACAGGTCATTAGCACTCTGTTTTAAAAACACAGACGGATTCACACAGAAATGGGAAGTGCAAATAAATGTAGGGGAGCCAAAAGGGCACACTTTTCTAACTTGGTTCAGAAGGTGGTGAAGGAGAAGAATATTTTCACTGTTTTGTCTACACGGATACCTATTTTGTTCTGATTACACGTGGCTGGCATTGAGACTTTCACAAAGTCTGAGCCTTTGACTATCACATGTCTTTTGAGGAATGAGCTATAATCAAGACCCTGCACGGGGGTCCTGAGTTAAGGCTTGAACAACGTGGAGAATTAAGAATTTAAATTCTCCCGTGTTACTTGTGAAGACACCTCAGTTAAACAGGAGCAGAAATAAACATGGGAGTTAAGAGAAGAAAGGGAAGAAATGTTCTATCAAAGTACTGGTGCAGTTCTTACAGCTCCTGTAGACCAGAAGAGCAGCTCTCCCAAAGTGGTATTTGAAGTCTTGGATTACTATATCCTGATCAGCAATTATGCCTTACGATAGCAAATAATTTTTTGCTTGCCCTTGGGCTATTTAGCAATGAAGTATGAGGCAGGAAGGCAGAAGCCCAGTTCTCATGAGCTAGGTTGGTGCTTCAGGGCTGAGGATAGCAGAAACCAGTTTTGACAAGTTAGCCATGCAAATATTATGTGCCAGTCGTTGAGCAAGTATCTCCGTGCCGCTCTCCTGTGTCACTTTCACAGTCTGATGCATTACGATATCCTTCATATCCATAGTTAAGCTAAACGCACTTCAATCATGCTATAAAACAAACAAACTCACAGCACTTCAGCAAAATAAATACTAACAGTTCAGAGCAGTAAAACATTTACAAGCAAATCCTGATACTCAACGCAGCGTGAATCCCAAAGCTCTCTGCTCACCTTACTGACAATATCCCCAGCAGCCTGGCACAGCTGTGAGCAACCTTTCTGATCCCTCCTGCAGCCTCCATAGCATGCATTCCTTACCTTAGCAGACACTGGGTGCTGGTAAAGCCTTGTACTACCTCAGAGTTTTTTGGTTGTCTACAAGTAGTGCTAGGGATGTTGAGTATACATACGTCACCTAAGACAACACAGCCCTGGCAAACTCTGGGCATCGCCATACTAAACTCTTACAGCAGTCATCGAGAAACAGGAATGAGAAGATTGCCTGCAACAACTGGATTAGGTCTCACACTGTAATTAGCCATGTACAGTTTAAACATTTGCCAGAGGACTTCACCTCTCATTCAATACACACACTTTTCCAGCCAATGTGGAAATTATATATATCTTAGATGGAGAATGGAATACATCATTTGGGTGACATTGCCTCAAAGGACAGAATGGCATTATAGCCCCCCGCCACTCCCCCCTCACAAAAAAGTTCCAAAGGAAAAAAAACACCCGACAACCAGAAATAAGGATTACAATAGTTTAAAACCACATTAAAAAAGCAAAAGTAGAGGCCATCACAGCCTATCTGGTTTCCATTAGAAGGTGAAAGATGTCATGGCAGTCATATCTTGAATTTTATGCCCTTATCCAAGCCCTTAAAGCCGTGTTTAAGCATAGAAGTAAGAGCTATACTGCTGCACTTCACTGCTGCACAGTAACACAGTATCACAACACACCTAGGCAGCTAGAGTGAAGCTTCAGCTGGATGCACCTAATTCCCTGTCCTTCAGAGGTGAGGCTGAAAGCCACTGTCCCCATTGCACTCTGATGGAGGACAGGTAATCTGCCACAGCCAGAAATCAAGCATGCTCCCTCCATCTGTTAGGGATGGACACTTAACTCTGTATCATTCAAAGCAGGAAACAATCTGATCCTACAGCTTTCTACCTTAAATGGTAGCACACTCCTTACAGCAGTGATGCCTGTTGACATCAGTTAGGAGATAGAGATGTAAGGAAGCCACAGTCACAGAGCTCACAAAACACCACCAGCAGCAGTGCTCTATCTATTCTTACAGAGAATTGAGCCTATAATATTTGGAGTAGACAAGAAATACTCTGGTAGACAAGCATAAGATCGCCTGGTAGACAAGTAAGTATTTTAAATTAGGTGGTAAATTCTTCCTTTCACAATGGCTTACCTTTTCAACAGGTGTGAAAAGTGTTCAGTTTCATAAAGATCAAAGACATAAACCAGGTACAATACCATGAAAGAAATGAGAGGGATGGGGACCACTAATTTCCAGTTACATTAACCCCCTTCTGCTTCAAAGATCTTTATTTTAAACTCTTGAGGGGTATTAGAAAGCTCCAGCGTGATTTCTCATTACATTCTCCCTGTGTCACTGCACCTAATAACACAGAAAGCTTTAGAAATGTTTTCACTTTCATTATTTTCTCCTACTAGATGCCTCATTGTTTAATAACTTCATCATTTTACAGTTATTTGTATTCAGAATAATCTGTACATCAAATTCAAATATAACAGCACAAAGTGGGGGTAGAGAAAAATAATCATTTACTGTGGTCTGGAGTGATAACTCAGTTTAATGTGATACAATTTAGCAAAAGAAAATGTGGGTTAAGTATCAGAAACCATCTCCTAGCAGCAAGAACAACGAGACTGAAACACATCCCTCCCCCACACAAAAGGTGGAATCCCTTCCTCTTGCTTTTGAAGCAAGACAGAGGTTTGGCAGCAGAAAGTATAACACGTGGAACCATTTGCAAGAGGAAGGTGACCCAAACCAGCTTCTACTTCTCTCCTGTTTGAGTGACCTGCAAACCTGAATGGAGGAAAGCCTTTAAGGAGCATCTCATAATCCACCTCTGCTGACTGCATAGCCCAGGCTGCCGTGCACACAAGGGCCAGAGCCTGTCAGCCACCTTGCAGAAGTCAATGGCAAACACTTTCATCAGTGCACTGACACTGGGAACAATGAAGCACAATCCCACCTTCCAGCAGGAAACGGGTCATACTGTGACCATATTTAAGGATCTGATACAAATTTACTCTAATTGCAGATGTTTAATTATACTCCCATCTCAAACTTGCTTCTGACTTCTGTGCCAAACTGTGCTCTCCTGAACTGCAGCCCTTCTGTATAAGACAATTACAGAAATCATCTACCTATATGCATATATATATGCATAGATATGTATGCATGGACATGTAGACACATATATATGCATATATCTATATACATGTATATGCAACCACACATACATCTTATATATATGTATATTAGTAAATGACATACGATTATTATTTATTATTAAAGCACATATCATTTCTCTCCTGTAGCCACTATGTTCCAAGCTTTCTATTCACTGAAGGAGAACACATACTAAGAACCTTTCTTTTTTTCAAACCCTGTGAAGTTCACTAAGCGAAGACATGTCTCACATGAAGAAAAATACAGTGTGCTCATCCCCAAAATAAAAAAAAAATAAAACAAATAGTACTGGGAGTGTATCTATTTATTTACATGTATCAGCAGATTTTAACTGATTCCACAATAGCCATACATTTTTTTGCCTTCATTTTGCATATGAGAAGACTGAGGCTCACAAAGATCAGACGACTTGCCCAATCACATAGAGCAAAGATAGCAACAAAGATTCACATGTGGTTAGAAACATATCTAATTTATTTCTATCTAAGATTTTATTACACTCTGGAGCACTGTATTTTAGTTCTTTACAGTACTTGCAATCAATAAATCCTTCTATTTTTCCTGTCAGATGGGATCTGTGACTTTCACCATTACAGTAGTAGAGAAATGAATACACAGAGGTATATGCTGACTTGGCCAAAGCAAGTTACCCAAGGGAGTTTATGCCTGAGGCAAGAACAAAACAGGACCCCCAGAGTCCCAGCACTTACCTTCGTGTCACCCCTTCTGCAGGAAATGCCTTTTTCTTATTCCCTTTTTCTCTTCTAAGCAGCTCTAACAATCAATGAGATTTTCTTGGAGATTCTCTCACTACACTTTCCATTAAAAAGGCACTGATATGTGCAAGAACAAAATCAAATTGATATCTGAAAAGCGTGAAAGAATACCATCTATTCATGAGACCACCCCCAGAAATTGGGAAAGAAGAAATACAGCAGCCTATATACATCCCTCCAGATCATCACCACCTTGCACTGAAGTTTTCTCTTTTACCACTGCACCAGTGGATTATTTTCTGTTGTTAAGAGGCATGCCTTGCAGTTACAGAATGGCTTTGTAACTGAAGCAGCAGGGACAGGTTAGAGGTAATCTTTCTTCAAGCCCCATTTCTGAGTGTCTTACGTAAGCTTGTCATTCCACATGGCCTCTCTCTACAGTATGAGGGCACAAGAAATCTGGGCTACCAAGTCCTGCCTGGCTCAAGGTATCACTGCATCACAAGGTGTTGCATGTACGACAAAGCCCTTAATCCAGCTGACTCGCATTCCTACTGCTTCTCTTAACTGTCTCACAGGGCGAGCACAGAAAACTGGCACAAACAGACCTAAGGAAGTCTGTGCTTGCTGCAGAGTGCCTCAGAGACCATTTCCCAGCCTCTGGGTACTAAAGCACGGCGCAAGAAAAATTGCTATGCAATAGTAAAAGTTGACACTTTTTTCTTTTAAACCTTTTACTCCAGCAAATAGCTCACAGAAGACCAAACTGTTTGATGTTTTAATGTTGCAGTATATATCCTACGGCACGAGCTGGATTTAAGGAACTAGCTACAGCTTTACTCAGTGCTTACAGTAATCAACCCTAAGTAACTTCACGGTATAAGGATGGCAGAGAAATAGCATTAAGATGTGGCCAGAGGTGAGTTTTCCTAACTGCTGATCAAGGAAGAAAGGCAGGCCTGCAGCCAGCTTCCGAAACACCCTGTGGGACCGCAATACATCACAGTCAGAGTCCATGTATAGTCACACAATGCACAGCTGGCCTACAGGAATGAACCACCCTTTCATACTTCTCTGCAAACACACTCCCTAGTCCTCCAAATCACCTTTACTGCACAGGGAAAGGCAGAAACCAGCTCCTCCTCTGCTGGTTTAACCCTCATGCCATCGCGAGCATTTCACAAAGCTGGAGATGGCATTGCAACAAGAGTAGCCCCTAAAATATAAAGGCACAGTTTCAAGACACAACTGGCCCTATTGTTTGGTCTTCCTCAATCTTCTCACTTAATTGTGCAATAGGTCAATTTAGCACCTGGCAACTACAACTGACCTTCTATCAGGAATCCTGTCTCCAGCCTAAAAACAGTGTGAGCTGAGCAGCAGTGGTCCTTCATCCTGTAACGGCCAAGCACAACATTCCTAAAGCAGCAGCACACACAGCTCACTGCGATGTCTGGCAGGACAAAGGAGGTGAAGTAACAAGATCCCCTGGTAAAAATAGACCTGAAAAAATGGCTTATTAATAAGGAAGCATTGAAAACAAGTTACATGTGTGTGCTGGTATAATGTCACATCTGAGTAGGGAGGGGAATTTGGAGATATCTCAGTCATGAGAATAGAGTTGAGGCACTGCTCTGGAAATCCTTTTCTTGGCACAGAAATTGTTACTCACACCCTACTTTCAGGATCTGTACATGAAAACTTTCAGCGGTGATGGGCATTTCAGTTTCTGAGGAAAACCAGAAAGATGCATAACATCAACTTTTTGTGCTGGTATAATCTCCCTTTGACTTACAGTCCTTAAGCAGCCATTTTATGTCCTGTTTTTCATCTATAGTCATTCGGCCAAAAATTTATCATTTTCTTTTAATCACTGCCATAAACACTAACCATATATTTTCAAAATTACTTCCTCCTTTAGTAGCTAAGCTGCCCTCATGCAGCAAGCCTCTGCTGCTGGTTAGTTACTTGTTCTAATTGCACACTGAAAATGAGGAGGAGATTTCAAACTCTTCTGCTATGGTGCCTGATGGCCTGAAGCTCATTTACAACATTAGGGTTTTATTTGTAATGCAATATTTTTATTACACATTTCCAAACCACAAAACAATTTAATGGTAATACTGTCAACATACAAAACCTGCATTTTTAAATCTGTCTTCTGCTACGACCATCTCATTACATTATAAAAATGGAAAAACTATTAAGATTAAATTGCGTTTTACAGTTTACTTGCTGCCAATTGATTATTTGTCATTTTTTCCTCAACTCAGACAATGAAGACAGTCACATTCACGTTTGTTACATTTTAAGCACTGAGCTGTATTTCCTGTTTCACTGAGAAATACTCAGACTAAAATCTTCCAAATTTTTCCAATCCTCTGTGCTCCCTACCAATTCCCACATGCAAGAAAAAGTATGCCCATTCTAACTGTAGATTTATTGAAGTTCTTACCGTGAAAGATCAATTCAATCTTACAGAGCTTTGAAGATCCAATTCTGAAGCCTTATTTGCTTTGTTTGATACTACGGCTAGGTAGGCAATTCTTTGGTGCCTCAGTTTTCCCAATTACACAGAATGGCAAGGTTTCTTTTTGCACCTTTCTGTTCTCAATACATTCACTATATTGTATCAATACAGTATCAACATAACCACAAAATAACCACCCTATGTGATGCTACCATTTACAAGCTAGAATTAGGAATTTTGCTTTCACTAATCACGTTGCTCCAGCATCTCAAAAATACAAATTCACCTTCTTACTGGAAATCAAAAAGAATAAATACTCAGCACTCCAAAGTTTTTTTTTTCTGGATTGACTGAATCCACAGAAGGTACAGATTTAGAATTACAATGCCGACTCAAGCATAACTGTAATGAAAACTGACAGTAAGTAGGTGTATTCAATCTAGAAAAGATAAAAACAGCGAAGCGTGATATAGATAAAAACATTCTGAAAGGTAACCAAGAAAATAAAATCAAATGAAGGATGATTCTTGTTTGTAAAGAATTTTTCCCAGCAAGAAATGGAATCAGAACCCGCGAGTCCAAAAGGGGGGAGGTAGCCTACTGAGCCAGGCTAAATGTTCCTTTTTGGCACAAGAGATCAAAGACCCACAAACAGGAGAGTAGGAACAAAAGCTGCATATATGAATGGACTCCTTTTTATACCCTACAGACTTCTTATCCAAGTACTATCTGGACCAGACACTGCTTTTCATCTTCAACTAACAGAAACTAGAGACACTCAGAACACAGCCTCATTCAGTCGATGCATTCCCTGCTCCCGTGTGCGATGGACCACACTTCTCAAGCAGGTCTTTTGCCAGGCTTCAGTAGGTGTTAAGAGCTAACTCAGTACCGCACGGAGGCACACTCCTCGTGCCAAGCCAATATTCAGCTCCTTGTTAAATGAAGATCTAAAAAGTTAGGAAAAATGGCCTATAGAGAACTAGACCATATCATTCACAGACATCCCCTAATTTATGACACGCACGGTCTGTACAAAACCATGCTTATGTTATAGAAGGCTGCAAAAGAGGCTGTGCAACAGAGCTCCATGCTAATTCTTGTCCATGTATACAGCTGCGTAGCATCAGGTGAGATCCATCTCTCAGCAAACGATCTTCAAGCAAATCAACAGAAAGGAAAAGGTGTTTTTTTACCTTCAGGATTACAGTTCTAGTACTTCCTAAGTTAGTGGATGCCTTTCAGGAGAAGAAATAAAAATTTTAAAAAATCCTACATCTTACCATTGCTATTTTTACCAAAAGTATTTTTTTCATCTTTGCAGAAATCCACCTGTTAGCAAAAATCAAATATGGAGATTTCTGCTTGAAGAGTATTGTTCCGGGAAAGCTGAAAATGATAGCCTGGGTTGCTAATGAAAATGCCATCTCAACCTTAAACACAGCATTGCTGGAGTAGGGCTGTAATGAAATGATAAAGTGGCTGTTGGCTGAGGGGAGACAGAGGATTGAGTCAAGTAGAAAAGACACACACGAAAAGCCATTTCTTTGCTATTCAAAGATTTGAAAAAAGACCAAAAGCATTACTTCCCCACCTGAAAGAATTCTGTCTCTGTACAACAAATTTCAAAATGCAGTGTCAATACCACAAGTCTTAACATAATTTTCAAAGGTTTAAAAACAAAAAAAGAGGGGTGGGGTGGGGAGAGGGCAGAATTAACAGGCTTGGAAGAGGAGGAATCATGGAGATTTACTATTTACTTAACGGGATGGACGTGGCACATGAGCAATACTGAACTATTTTGGATGGCAGAACTGTTAACATGCCAAAATTAATATCACAGAACTGTCATTAGCACTATTAAACATACTACACTCACTTATGAAAATCGTTTCCTTCTCTACCATTAAAACTGCTCTCCATGCAGCTCTGTGACACGCTTCAAAACTTCTGTTTAATTTTTACTTCTTCATACGGAAAAAGAAAGCCATTCCCAATGCTTTGGGTGCATATCACATTTTTTGGTTTTGTGATTTTTTCAGTTTTATGATTCCTTACATTTAGACTGACATCAGAAGCTGGAAAGCAGCAAAGAAAGAAGAAACAACAGAGAATGGAAATAGCAATTGTTACTAGTGCAGGACTCCACATTCAACTAAGACACTTACAGAGAAAATTTAAAAGGCTTTTCTCACCTAAGAATGGACCTAAAACATAACTGCATGGCAATATTTGTACAGTTTTGTAGGAAAAAAAGGGAGCTCATGGTGTCAGGACCCTCCTGCAATTTAACATGAGTGAACAGCCCCTCCAATCTGCCATCATGAACTCCCAGCACTACAGCACTTCTGCTGTAGAAATGTTCTACTAAATTCTAAATACTAAAGAACTGTTCACTAAATTCCAGCAGAAACACTACAGCGTCTGCACACTGCAGGAAGCACAGGGAAGTCAAACAGACCTGCGGTGGGTCAGTCTGCTCTCAGATGGGGGCAGAAGAGCAGGTAATTGCATGAGAGCCAAGTGACCACATCTGAGCTGCATCCACAGCAGCCATGATCATCGCTGTTTAACTGGAAGGAACTTGAGACTGCTTGGCATTGATCTACACAAGGTTTTAAGGAAGTTTTGAACTTTTTCATACTCCCACAGGACTGTTTCAAGAGTCCGTTTGCTACCTTACCATGAGTTCAGAGGATCCAGAAAGCTTAGACACAGAGAGATTTCTGACAGCACACACCTGATGCACTTTTCATAGGCTGTACTCAGTAGTCTTCTGAAGGCATATAGCTTTTGTGGCCATGTGCTAGTATTTCTTTTACCTGTTGGTGAAGTCGATGTATCTTATATTTGCCTCTTAGTGTCTTTCCCGCATTTCTCTGGAGCTGAAAAATATGCTTTTCTTCTTTTGTGTGTTCCTTTACTCCTTTCTTTCCAAGTTTTTCCCAGATGGCTTCAATTACCCCCCCAAAAAAACCTTGAAAAATCTGGATAAAAATAAGGGGTTTCTTCAGTACGGGTAACAACACTTCAGTGCCCCTTCTAGCCATCACATCAGAGCAAAAGGATGTGAAACAACATATGGCTCTCAAGTTGCATGAGCAATGAAAAGCAGCAGCCGAGGCACTTCAGTTCATGCAAAGCAGAAGAAAAAAATTACCTGAGAAGATGCTTTAAAATATTTTATTAAGGACATTTTGATCTATTTTTAGGATCCTTAGGCAGAAGTTGAACTTCAAATGATTCAGAACATCTTCAGCTTTAAATAAGTCTGATAGGATAGTGTTATGAATTAAGGATGAACAGTAAAGAAATGAGAGAATAGTATTAAAACGTTCAAAACCATGCACAAATAATGCTTAAAAAACAGATAAGGAAAAATGGCAAGTAGGATTTTAGAACACTTTTCCAATAGCATTGCTGTGGACAAACCACCAAGGAAGTAAATGCCTGTTGGGCTGAGGCCCAAGAGATTTTTGTAATAAGATTGGCTGACGTGGTTGTCTATAGTGAAGAAGTAACTTCAGTTACTAGAAGATTCATTCCAATGTCTTGGTTTAAGCTATGACATTGTCATGATTAGGGTCTTCTGTAAAAAGAGTAAGTCGAAAATATAAAACTTTTCTTACTCTTGAAAGACCACACTTTAAAAATGCTAGAGAAATTTCTAGGATAAGCAGAACTGAGGTTTAATTACCTCTAGACAGATGTTCTCTGGATTTCTGGGGAAAGTCATGAACAGAGACACGTTTGTATATCATCCATGTAACCATCCAGCAACACTGAACTTAAACTTGGTAAACCTGCATTCTTCTAACTAAATGACAAGGCAGACATCAACGCACAAGGTAGAAAAGCATACTTTTGTTAGAAGAATGCTAGAGCACTTAGCTTAATTCTGGCAGCAGCATTAAGATTTGAAGAAAGACAAACAAAAACTCCAGCTGGAAAAGGCAAGAGAATTTCTGATTCTGAAAGTTCCATGCACAGACAGAAGACAGTGGGCAGCAGCAGGCCTGGGCACACTGCCATGCCAGTGACATACTGCCAGTTACTGCCTTGGTTCACATCAGTGCGAAGAGAAACCTACCTGTAACAGTAGTTGGTTAAATGCTGGTTTCCAAATGCAATTATTTGATGCAAACCTAAAATCCAAGTCATTGGGGCATTAAAAAATACACAGTAGTTGGAATTTACTACTGTCAGTTACTATTTTGTTTAATTTTCTCAACACAAATCTCTCTTCCATAAGCGAGAGCTGAGACAACAATACTTGGTATCTCTAGTTGTATTTACTTGATTACAGCAAACTGTATTTTTCTTTCTTTCTTTCTATTTTCTTCCTGGAAAAGAAAAAGGACCTTAAACTTCCATCATTCCTCATTGCTAGTTATTGTAAAATCCAGCTTCCAAAATCAGAGGCTAAAAGGTCAAAACTGAAACCTGACTTTAGAACTTTCTATAACCACAAAAAATTGACTTGGAAAAAAGACTCAAACTTGAGTTGCAGTAACAGCTTTCATGAGATGTGAGTAAGGAGTGTGAAAATTCCATCTCTGTGTAATAATAATAATAATAATAATAATAATAATAATAGAAGGATAACTATGTGGTGGAAGAAATAAGGTAAAGAACTGAAATGCCACTCGCGAAACACAGAGTTCAGAAGCAGTATATATTATTTCAGTCCTTGATTCCGTGCAGCTTACCTCAGCCTCTCACATATCCACATATATATCCTGAAAAACAAATTACTCTAAGAAGCTCCACTGAAAACACCAGCCAAGTGCTTGTAAAAGAATGACAGGACTGACCCTTGGTTGTAATAAACTGTCTAAGCCAAAACAATGCTACAGATATTTCACATTTTCAGTGCATTTACTCTGTTTGCATTAAGCTGTTTACATAGAGAACTAGAGAATTGGATGTCGTTGAGCTGGACTCATTGATCTTTATGTGTCCCTTCCAGCTGAGGATGTTCTATTATTGTACGAATGCTTCTAACCACAGGTGAGCCTTGAACACCAGAGCGTACAAATAACCTGCTTGGAATACCCACTTCTCAGAGTCAGTCAGAGCTCCTGGACCTCTGTAACTCTACCTTAGCTGGAGTTGTCTTAATTTTTTTCTGTTGTGTAACACAATTTTTAGCCAAGCAATTTCTAAAAACTAAAAAGCTTGCCTTGAAATGCAATTCACACTTTAATGTTTCTCAGCAAAATACAACAATGACTCAGACTCAGAAAACAAGTTACTTTCTTCAAAGAGGGGAAAACTGAGTCAAAAAATAAACTGTGCAAAAGCATGTTTTGTCCTGCTGCTTGCCAAATCCTAAGGAATACTTTTAATCACATGATGACTGCTACCATGAGAGGACTTGCCATCTGAAACACATGCACAAAGGGATCACCAAGAACTACATTTATAGCCCACTAATAGGTGTATTGCTACAAGGGACCTGTACTGCCACAGGGACTGCATTGAAATTACAAAGTAAAAATAATTGTTGTCTGCAACCAGTAAGTTGTTCTCCTAGTCAAAGAAATTAATTTCTGTTCCAAAGGTTTACTTTTCCTGATCTTGTTTTTTCATTTGTTTGTTTTATTTCTCCCCTTCCCTCCCCTTGACTCACTGGAATTGCTTTATAAACCTGTAATTCTCTATTGCATCAAAATCGAGGAAATCTATTCCCAGAAAGGTACAGACAGTTACTTCTTTGTTTTCCATTAAAGGAAAATGAAACCAAACTGTGCTCGTTCAAGAATATGGAATAGGAGAATATATAATTAAGTCAGAAAACAGAACACCTCCTGCTTTTTATATTTGGTGAGGTTCCTACGTTCCTGATGCAGGT
Organism: Tympanuchus pallidicinctus; assembly: GCF_026119805.1. NCBI lineage: Eukaryota > Metazoa > Chordata > Aves > Galliformes > Phasianidae > Tympanuchus > Tympanuchus pallidicinctus. The sequence goes on from NW_026294747.1 coordinate 13,866,883, forward strand.
CTTTTATACTTATTATCTTACAAATGAGCTCTTGTTCTAAAGCTAGCTTTGCTTTTTTTCCCCCCTCTGTGTTTTTTTTTTTTTTTTTTTTTTTTTTTTTTTTTTTGAGGGGGAGTGTTAGGAGAGAGAAGGAGGAGAGAGGGCTATAAAGCCCTGAGGCCTCTAGACACCAGTGCAACACCATCTGCAGGCCCAACAATGCAGAAAGTTTCCATTATATCCCAATAAACTCGTTAAGATAAGCCAATAGGCACAAAGTGTAGACACACTTCTTGGTGGTAGCTGCAGCAGTTGACATCTTGACTAATACTACAAAGGCAGCATTTGGCAGATTTAAGCATGCCACTAAACTCAAGGGGCAACAGAGGTGTGAGTAAAAGTCGTTGTGGCCGTAGTTCATTCCATCAGTTAGGCTACAACCAGCTGATACAGAGGATCACAACTCTTTCTTGACCTCTCTAGAAGGCTTTCATATACTATGAAATACTGTTGCCCTGTTCTTGAAAAGACAGCAGTTAAAAGGGAAAAAATCACATTAGTTACTCTTACAGACAAGCTTCTTGCTTTAACGGTTCTAGCTCCCATTTACCTTGTTAATCTGGCGTATTCTACACTGTTGTGTTCTTCACCAACCTGAAGTACTGAGATGCTATAGCATCACAGTCATTCGGCTTGAATTTAACCTGACACAGTAATAGACATTAATGATGAAGTGCAATGTTGTAGCAGTTCTCCCAGCCTGCAATGCTGAGAATGCAATGCTTCTCTCTCAGAAGTATCCATCCATTTTCTCCCAGCAAATGTTACTTAAAATACAAGAGGCTGCTTTGATTTGTATTCTGTTTAAAACCACACGCGTCAACAAAGTTACCTGAAATGTCTGTTACACTGATCCTGCAGTGCCCACGGACATCAGGAGGCGTGTTTGCACAGACTGAGCACAGGCTAAAATCCTGAAAAACACTGCTGCCTGCTGAAAAGTGACAAATCCATCTGGTTGCCAGAAAAAGCCCCGATGCTTCAGTGCTGAGGCACAGACATGGAATCAACACTTAATGAAACAGAAAAAGTGTTAGACACTACACAAGAATAGTTTTCATAAAAAGCTGGAGGCCATCGCATACATATTCAAAAGGACTTTGATAATTTATTTGACCTATGCTCCAGAGCACAGAGCATTGCTTCTGGTTCATCATTTACAATACATAATGGCAAAAAATCTCCACTCAGCGCAGCAGAATGAAAGTAGAATACATCCTACTGAAACCTTCTCTTTTTTCTAGCTGAGAGAGGAGAAAAACTAGGAAGGTAATTAAAAACCAGTAATGAAAACAATATAAATTACAAGCTGTATGAGGTCCTGATCACAGCGCAACTTCAAATGTAGCATTAGAAGTCCAGAGAAAAGATAGATCTAAAGGAAATGCAAATATGAATAAATAAAATCAAGCATTCACCCCACCTTCTTCTTGTTCATGAAGAAAGAATAATGCTATGCTACATCCTAATTTACTGTGGGTTGCATAAATACTTGGGGGCTGAAACCTTTGCAGTGGTTTTCCACTATCCAGGACAAGTTGTAAATTAGGAGGAAGAGTAAATTAATTGTTCCTGATTAGTGACGGGGCTCCAGAAAAGTGGTGGAAGATACGGATACAGCAACAAGATAGGAATGACCTCCAATTGACTTAGCGCTGAAGTCTCTCAACCCTGCTGCTGGTGCACCCAATGTTTACAACAGCAGGATCACTGAATGCAGCAGAGCAGCAAGAAGGTTTCAGCAGCAGGGAAAAGCCTGCTTTGACTCGCAGTGATGGTGCACCTTCCTCAAGGAGCCTGTGGCAGTGTGGGCAGTGTGGCAGGCAGTGCACAAGAGGGCCTCCTGCCAGGTACCAGCTCCTTCAGCATTAGCACAGAATAGGACATCTGGTGACTGACGAGGAGCCACTGATCCTAAACATGTTGTGTTAAGCTATTCAGCATCTTTTAACTCTCTTCTGCTAAATGGACACAGCTTCCAACGAAGCCTTAGCCTGGGTTTTGCAGTCTGCATCGTACCCAGGGCAATGTATGCAGCACTAATGGCACAGGCCAGCAGTTTGTAAATGCTGACAGATGTGAAAACTAGAACTCGGACTCTGGTGCTTGATAGTGACAGTACCTCCTTGCTAAATTTTGTATTGATGCCTTTAATGCTGTTCTTCCCTCTCACTTTGGCCTGCTTGTACTCCAATGAACCTTGGAGGAAGAGGTGCAGCTTTTAAGTCATTACAAAACCTTAAGCTTAATGAATACTAGGAGCAAACACCAAGGAAAGGCAGAGGTGATACACTCAGGCCCACTTGCTTCACTCAGCCAACACAAAGGAGCTAGGACAACATGGGGAAATTTGTCTTAAAGTCTTAATCTAATAAACTTCAACAGTCCTTCAAAAAGACGAGGAACTGCTGACTAGTCTTATCTAGCAAATTCTCTAAACCTGTCAGGAGAAAAATGCTCTCCCTCTACAGTTCAGAAGGAACAGATAAGGACTAACAAAACTGCAACTGGCATCTATTTACTCTTACCCACTGAATTCTTTATACGTGCACAATGCCTGGCATGATGAAAAGCATGAGCACTAAAGCACAGAAAACTACTAAATTAAAGCAACAATCCTATAATGTACTTCATTCCCACTTAACACAAAAATGAGGCTCACGGAAATTCAATGGCTTGCTCAGGATTGCACAGGAATTTTCCAGAAACGATGAGGAGAGAAACCAGAATTGAAACCTCCATTTGCTTCTCCTCCCCAGCTGTCCTTCAGCATGAACAGCAAGATGGTACACGTGCCCAGTAACCAATGTTGTGAGACAAGAAAAGACACTGGAATAACGGAAGACAATCTATAGTTTCCATGTAAGTTATAATGTTCCTTTCCCTTTTATTTCCCATGAGAAGCTATAAGCATTCCTTGACACTTCCTTACAACTCTTCCTATATGCAAGCAGCTAAGTGAAAGCACAGTAATCACTGTAAAACAAAGGACGACGATCAATCAAACTTCCATTGCACCAGAAAAAAGGACAAAACCTAAAGTATGGTAGAACAATTTTTAAACACGCATTTCACAGAAATCCAGAGGACATTGAATTAGAAGAGCCTGCTGAAAGAGCAACAAGAACAAAACGCTCTGAACGATGAAAACAAGGTAAATGTTGTTGAACGCACTTCAGAAGCACTGCATGAACTCTGATGGCATTCTCCCGTGTTGTTGAGCAACAAGCAGTTCTGCTTTTCAGAGAAAAGAAGTTGTGCTCATTAACAAAACATCGGGAAATAAATTGCTACACTGCTTCCTTTTGTTAGACATCTCTGATTATTAATTGTTTATTGCTGAGTGTTTCACCAAGGAGGTCAATTCCACTACTGAAATCAGTACAATTTCCCATGTAAGGGCTTGTGGAGATGCTCAGGCAGCATGGCAGCTGGCCATCTTATTAAAATGTATACAAATATACTTAAATATTTAAATAGAGGTCTAGACCTACACAAGTTCTTTGAAATAAATCAACTAAAATATTCAGTTTTCTTTTCCTGGAAAGCCTTCAAATACACAATGATACAATGAACGTGCTCCATATTAAAAAATACGTTTTAACTTATTCAGAAAATAGATTTTGCATGCATATTATCAGAACAGGAGACTGTGAAGACAATTGAGCAGCCATGACTGTAAATCTTGCAATTCTCCTAACTAACCAAGAATTACATGAAGCATGTCACCTAGGCACAGATACCTCACAATGCAAGCAGAGATGACAGTCTGGCAAACCATTCCTTTTTGTCTGCAGCTAACAAATCTCAAGTCAAAAGCTCCACGTAAACTGCTGCTTGTGCACAGAGGTATTTGTGAGCATTTTCCTGCTGTCAATCTCACTTCTATTTTCAGCTTGTTTGCTTTTCTAGAATTCCCATTATGTTCCAGCCCACACATTATGTGTAGCAGAAGAAACTGAGTGCACAACCCAACCCATGGCACTGTAGAGGAAAACTCGCTGGCATCTCAGGTGCTTGATTTCAACAGGAAGTACAATGAGTATTAATAGACCACTGCCATTTATAGGCCACATTAATTATTAAATGCTGGGTGTGCTTTTAGCACAGTCTCTACATCCCCACCCTGAGGTTCTTTAATTGTCCGGTATCAGAGAACTCATATTTCAGGATATTTGTTCTCAGTGCTTTGTGCAGGGCACAAAACGTTACCCTGTCCTGCAATGCGATCCTGCATGTCGGAAAGAGGAGAGCTCACCATCCCCAGCAAAAAGAAACAACAGACGTGAGAAAACGATGAGATGCAGAAGATCATCCATGGCAAAACAGGCAATGGCCATTTGACAAGCGACATCCATTGCAGCAGAGACAAAAAGGGGTTCAGACCGAAGTTTTGTTACCCTCAAGGCTACCAATGATCACTTCTCAATGAAGAAAATCACTGGCTTAATTAGGCTTCCCTGGTAATCTTAAAAAGGGGGCTACCATTCTCCACCCACCCCTTACAGCAAACACTTAAAGCACTTTCTACAAGTCTGACAATGAAGGTGTTTTGCTTTGATAGGCTCACAACACAGCAAGAAGCCAACTTCAGCCTGTGAAGACACAGGGCAGAGGCTGATTAGCAATTCTGTGCAGGTTTCCTATCTTCCATCACCGTTCTCCCCTCCCCCTTTGCACTCCCTAGGGAGACCGGTTCCATATTCAAAGCAGCCTGGGGTCTTCAAGCAGAGAAATGTGCATGATTTGTACTTGGCATTAAAGCAGGGAAAGAACTCCAAAATTATAGCAGCTGCATCCAACCCCTGAGACAGCCCGGCTCCGATAAGGGATTCAGAGGGTTGCATAATTCATTTCACCTGCAGCAGTAGCATCAGGGGAGGTTAAATGTGTCACTCCATCACAGAGAGGCGATGGGTTGGGGGAAGCCTTCATCATTCATCCTGTCAGCTCCACACCTCCCTTCGCCTCGCATCAGTGGGGGGAAATGGGGAAGATTTTCTATAAGCATATGAACAACTCAGTGGGGGACATGATGACCTTATGAGTTTCCCCTTCTAATTCATGAATTAATTGTCAACACCTGCCCTGCTTCCCCAGCTCACTCCCTGTGCTCCATCCTTCTCCCAGTACAAAGGGCCTGATCCTGTAACACTTACTCCAGTGTGTAAACTCGGTGCCTTCCTGGGATGTATGCAAATGACATTGGAAAAAGGTCAGTGCTGCAGGATGAGATGCCCCATCCAGATACCAAGAAGCATGTTCAACACTGCAGGGACATTTTTCCAGGAAACACACATCTCTCAATTGGTTTTCCTCAAAAACAAAAGTTGTTTTTTTTTTCTCTCTCTTTTTTTCTACCCCCTCCCCCCCCATCCTCACCCCCCAAGTCATTTCATTGGTTCTTGTCATCCCGAAGATGTGGCCTTTCACAAAGAAAATTTTCTAAGCAGATCTGCTCCCCAGCCGTATTTCCACATGGGCTGAACGCTGTACCCTTCTTTGTTACAATATTTGTCAGAGTTCGACCGTGAGCACTTGAAGACAGGCCGCGTATCTCCACACGCTGCACCAGCTCACCGATATTCGCACTCATGTACAATAAATAACAGTTTGCCCGTGACAGAGCCTTTGGGAATGTAGTGATCTCACCTCTGGATTTGCTCTTGAGAATTCAGCTTTGAAGGGATTTCTGAGACATGTCGTTGGTCCACGATCACTGTGCAATAAATGTAAAACTGATACCAAAGTAAAGGAAAAATAAAGGCAACACTTAGGCTTGCTGAGAAGATGCCATCACAAAGATGGCATTTGATCCTCTTCCTTCAAAATACAAGGATGATTAATTCCACCTCATTTATTTCATCAATGCAAGTAAACCAGATAAGGTTTTTATATGAAAAACAAACATTTAGATAGTTCAATTTCTGCTATAAATAAAGGCAAGAAAAGCGTCAAATACCTCGAAATCTTTAGAAACGAAGATAAATATTTTCACTACATATTCTCTATATATTTCATATGAAATATATTTCATATGATTCAAACAAAGCAAAAGCAGGGTCAACTGAAATAAGTCCACAATTAAAGATTGCTTAAGTTCAAAGACTAAAAAACAGAAAGCGTGCAAGTCTTCAGCAACTTTTTCCTTTCTATCCTATAGAGCTTTCTAAACAAACACAAGCACTAAGAGATGTGCTTATAGCATTATCTGTACCTACAGTTTAAAGCTTCATGCCTTCATGAAAAATGAAGTGCTCCTTCTGTTTCATTGTAGAAGTTACAGGCTTAAGGAAAGCACTACTCCACTAGCCTCCTGCAGGAGAATTCAGCATAAAGCATTTTTCTACGGCTTGACAAAGATAAAAAGCAGTCTCACCTTATGCCTTTAAACAATAATTAAGAAAAAAAATGTTTCAAGAAGTTGCTTTTCACTCCTTAAGGCTACATCTTTGGCTGATTCTTCCTGCAATTTTCCCCATTCAAGCTAGAGAGTTTGGTAGCAGTGGATCTCTGGCTTTCTGTTCTGACCTGCCACTGGTACTAAGAACCACCACAGAGCACAGAAGGTGGAAGAAAGCACTCATAATGAAGTGACTACTAGGAAGGAAGACTTCTTATTGTTTCTGCCAGCTACCTACAGCTCATGCACACATATCCATCAACAAAATGATACACCAGCAGGTCTTTAATTCAAGGCACCTTTTACTTCTAAACTCAGTTTTCACTATTAGCCCACAGAACTCGAACATGATTAGCAGTGGAGTAAATTTAAGACAGACACAGAGATGGACAGAGGGCAGAACAAAATGCCGTGCTTCTTCATCCTTCAGAAATCACTTCTGCTGAGGGCAGGCCCGGTGCTCTCACTGACACCAGCATTGTGACCCACAGCTGCGAGCCACTCACCAAACTCCAGTGAGATTTCAACAAGGCCCATGGGAAAACAAGCTCAGATCTGTTTTGTGGCACATACATGTTTAGAGGTTCCAGCCTGGCAAACGAGAACTCTTTAGCGATATTAAAAAATTACTTCACAGCGTGGGACAGCCTTCAGTTTATTTCAAAAAAGGATTAATGGGCACTGCAGGAGCACGCATGGCAGCCTGGGACTGAGCTCCACATGGCACCTTAGAGCCGCTGACCCACGATGAAAGCAATCAACCCCTTCTTCGTGTTGCCCATGGAAAGTACTGAAGCATGCAATTTCTTGAAGCACAGCATGCACTGAGAATGCTGTCCTACAGCCTCGCCTCCACTGCAAGGACTGACTTCATTCTCCACCAGATGCCCCAAATGACACCGTTATCGTGCTTCACACACGTCCCCTGACAAACTCCCAGCATCTCACCACATGCAGTAACTGTGGCTGCAGTTTGCTCAGAAGATCATCTGCATGCCTACATTTTTTAAAATCCCAGAATACTACTGAAGTGGTGAAGCAACACCCATTGTGTATGTCATTAAACTAAACCCTTCTAATTGCAATCAGGACCTCAATATGCAAGGAGTGAAAAGGAAAGACCACTGACTTCAAAAGCTTAGAACAGAATAACAAAACAAATGAAAATAAAAGACCTGGATACAGAGAGAGAAGCAGATTAAAATAATGGTAAAGTTATATAGATCAGCTAATCACAATCAGCTGCATGTTTTAGCTTCCACAAGGAGCATGAATAAATAAATACCATTAGCAGTCCCTGGTCTGCTGCTAAACCAAGCCATCATTAGCAAGCTGATTGCTGCTAGGCACTAAAACAAGAGTCAATCTTAAGGATGTCTTGAAGGAAGGAAGGGAGATGATGTCAGGTGGGCAACTGTGCATAAAGGACACTGCCACGGGCAGTGAAGGAAACCAGACAGATAAACACAGCCATGGCAAAAATAGAAGGGGGAGAAAAAAAAAAAAAATAGAAGGGGGAAAGACAATGGGCTCTGAAGGGGGGAAACAGGAGCTTGAATTTGATATGGTAAAAAAAAAAACAACAGAATAACTGGAAGATTCAGAGAGACTGTGACATGATCAGAGTGACAGGCAAGGATGAGTAGTTCAGCACACGCAGAGCAAAGTGGGGATAACAGAGATGGTAAGAGACCAGAGAGAAAAATGTTTTTTTGATAAATACGGGAAGGAAGAAAGAAAACAGAGCTACCATTCTAAAAATGCAGGAAGATTTTCAGAATAAAACTTGCAGCTGAAAGAAAGAAGGAAGCCGCTCCTCCCTGAACTGCCTCACGATGTTCTCCCTTGAGAAATGCTGGGCACTTAAAAGTTCCTATGTCAAGATCTCTTCAGCATCTTAAAAAGCCTTAAAAAAGGCAAAACATTGAGCCTAAAGTTGGTATTAGCAGCTTAAGAGATCTTACATGAGAATCAGTTACCTGGGAGCAGTCTCTGTGGGTACTTTGTTCAAAAATCTGAACAGCTCAATCAACAAACTTCTTCATAAAGAGCTATTCCAGACAGTTACACATAAAGATGATATGATGGGTAACAAAATGCTTTTTACACATTTTTTATGTATTTATTCAAGCCTGTGATCTTCCAACTACATTAAATGTTGTCTTATTTTTAAAGTGATGGAACATGAGTAAGAGAAAGAAACAGCAGATGAACATTGGTTTCTCTTCTGTAGTACAAACTTGCCAAGAAAAAAGCTCCATGAGAACCCAACCCACTACTTGTACAGGAAGCACAAGAACAGTAATGTGGAAGTTTGCAAAAACAGGCAGGTGTCATGGACACCTGAGAAAGAAATAAGGGGAAAATTACATGGAATAATCTTCAAAGAGATGTTATTGCAAGAGAGACTCCAGTGAAGTCTGACTGTTTCTGATTGCCTCTTCTGTTTTGATGGCATCTTTACTGCTACCTCATTTTAAAACTATCTACTGTACTATTCACAGTCTGTTGTGAGTGCAGTATAACCCTGCTTTAAAATAGACCGTAGGTCCTCATTGGATGCTGTAAAATTCCTGTGAGAAAGCAAACAACGCCCACAAAAGAAATCCAAGAGAGGCTGACCAATGTGAGTTTTCACCTTTTCTCTCTCAGAAGCACTGCAGTTGATGCACATGATGAAGTGGGGCAAACTTACTGTTAACAGCTCAGTGATTTTAAGTGTCTTGTCTAGGCATGTGTCTAGGACTGCTGGACAGCATCTCTTCTTTATTTGTTTTTAAAGCCCTCTTTCTTCTTTCTGAAACTCATCTCTGAATGTCATGCCCACAATCATCTATGTATCCAACCATGACCATGGATCTTCTGCTCTGAGTGGCTGTTCTGCCTTCTTTAGCACTGCTGATGGGATGGCATTTAAACAAAATGCTAAAAAAAATATCAGTGCACACGAGCAGAGAGAGAGTCCAACAATAAAGCAACCAACTCACCCGTGTAACTCCAGACTCAAGCCTGTAAATACATTCGACTTGCTTTTCCCAAGGAGGAAAGCAAATGCGAGATACTGAACAGTAATCAACCAACAATTCTAGTCCAAAAACAGGACAACTTTTTTATTATCACTGTTCTCAAGTCACTGTACACAACCACATTCACAGAAGAACAAAGTCTACAGTCTCTTCTATGGTAAAGAAAATGAAATATTCAACATAAAATTATCAGAGTCAGACTGGAAAGCTGAAACAGAAGGGTCTGCACAGTGAAGAATTCATTTAGGTGAAAAATACAAAGTGCTCCTCTGCCTCAAAACACAATCACGTGAGCATTTAGAAGCATCTGACACGTCAATCCCATTGCAGTGCCAGCAGTTATCATCATTCATTTCTGCACCATATTACCCCTAACAAGAGCTTGTGGATTCTCATGGCCATCAGGAAAAGACCAAACCTGGCAACAAATCCGCTAAAGCAGCACAGTGTCAGACTGCTAACATTTCACTTTGATTCGTTCAACTGCTGCAGCAGCCCCCAAAAAACACTGCAGCGCATAGCCTTCCACGAGTAGGACTTCAATTAGATGAATTAATGAAGAGTGCATTTAATCCCTGCTTCTCCTGACTAAGTGCATCATTTGCACAACTACTCCCACAGACAGAAAACGGGGCCATTTGTAGAGAACAAGCAGCAATGATATCTGAAGACGTAAGCCTCTGGTCACATGATGAAATTGTTACATAAACACTTGAATCCATGGCTCATCTCCAACCACAGCAAACTACAGCTTGGCAACTATTTGTGATTAAACTGATTCCAAGCTGGGAGATGTTACCCATGAACCACTGGTTTCGAAGGTGTAAGACTGTGAGCTTCAAGTTGTGACACACAAGTGAGAACCACTTCTCTGGTCCTCTCTGTTGTGAATCCAAGAGTAAGTGCCTTCTACTTGTTCTCTTCCTTGCTTTTGGTTTATGCGTGCCAGTAGTTTCACCTCTAATTATGAGTTTAATTTCCCAGTATCCTAAAGGAGTATGAAATGAAGTACTACCAACATTTTGCCTTCGTTTCACATCATTAGGACTGGCTACGAGAAGTAAATGAATCTTAAGAGATGTACCAGCTACTAAACTCATTCTACCTCCTGCTAATACCTTTAATACTTTTAGTAATCTACATAACTTCTTTACAGCCCTGACACAGGAGCAGTACTGATGCTGGACACCAGGATTACTTCGGAAGAAGCTTTTCAGGAGGACTGAAGAAGACAGAGCCCACAGCTGTACAAACACTGATGTGCAGAGCCTTCTTCACTCACAGAAAAAGGGTGGCATCTACCTGGAAGGGACTGCACAAATCGTTCACTTCTTACAAGCTATACGGATCTATTGATGTTCCCTAACTGACAAAGCTCTTCTCACTAACACAAAAGGTCAAGACAGCTTCTGCATCCTTACCACACAAATCAGAATGAGGAAAAAGTAAAGGGTTTGAGCATTCTCCAAAGCATTATTGTGAATCACATTTCAGCCCCATTCATGATTACTTCATAACTCTCGCTTACTTTTCTTCCATCTCTTCTTTCCTTTTCCCAAACCCCTGGGAACAAAACATTAAGTGTAATTAAATATCCATACCTATTAACTAAACTAAAAAAGTTCCTTTTGTCTTGGATCTGGATATTGATGAACTGGGGCCTTCCAGAACCTTCACTTTGATGCTTACAGAAACATCAAAAGATCAGGCTTGTTATCAACATCATTAGTGGAGCCCGAAGATATTTAATACTCCAACACACGCAGATAACACAGCACAGAATGCCCCAATGGACTTTGCCTTGTTTTTATGCTTTCTTTTTAAATTTAGTTTTTAAATTGCTTAATATTTCTCATTCCAGGCCCCTTGTCTCTCTCCCATCCTGCCCCATACTCTCATTAAATTCCCCAGGAAAGTGTTCTAGTGCTGACCTATTCCTCCTTCCTAAAGGGAATTTAAAGAACTCTGCTCTTACTCCTATAGTGACATAAAGTAGAGCAGTTCCTCTGCAAGTGTTTATTGCCATACACTGAGACATCACATACCCCTTCGAACATCTTGCTGAAATTAGTCAGAAGTTTGGGGTTTGTTCTCTTTCAAGTCTTGTTTTTCAATAAAGTTATTCATATCAAAAAGATTTGAAAGGAATACAAGGGGAAAAAAGTAGAATTTGGAATCCTCCAGAGGAAGAACCAGCAAACCTGTTGAGTTTTGCCTTTTAATTTGGGGATCTGCTTCTAAGCCTCATTTCAATTTAGATCAAACAGACAGTTAATACAGGAACAGAACACACAGGTGTTTCTTTGATATGAAAAGCACCATCAAGCCTTCAGCTGTACAGATCAGACACACTAAAAAGATCACTGCTGTTGTCACAAAACTAGGCAGTGGTCATGACCCATGCATGTAATCTTTTCCACGCGTGCCCAAAGGGTGGTACAGGTATTGCACAGTCAATATACGACACAAGAGAGTTTCAGAATGTAAACTTCTCTACAAAAGCTCGATAGGACTAAATTTGCTTACTGCATTAAAGTCCTGCAGCTAGGCTCCTCTTCCAGTCACCCTCAGGTTCCTCAGCAGACAGGAAGGTGATGTGACAGAAATCAAAATGTGCTTCCTAAGCTCTACCTCTTGTTTGGCTCTGCCAGGTCCCATACTTTCCTCTGTTGCCAACTTTTTCCCAAGTAGGCAGCTACCTTATGCACAAAAGCATTGGGATGGGTCCACTGATGTCAACCAAACCATGTACTTTACTTTTAAAATTAGCTGGCATCAGGCTGAGCTTGTATTGTGATGATCATCCTGCTATCAACTAAACAGAATCAAAAAATATTCTTTGAGGACTGGCCAAGCACAGAGATTTATTTCAAACTCTCAGGCTTCTTTTATTGTAAGCAACATCATTATAAAAATATCACTGCATGAAAGGATCTACCAGTGACAAAAGCGATACAGGCCAACTCTGCTCTGCTGTCCTTGATTAAGTGGTTCCATGTAATCATCTGAAAGAACTAACGCCTTCTGTACTCCTCTGCCATGAACAATGTATTTCATCCAATTCTCCTCCATAAAGCTATCAAGATCTATTTAGTTACAAGATGCACAATATTTTTATAAGGCTGTAACTGCTTTTAAAGGAGAAAACAGAGCTGGTCATCATATATCAATATACACTTCAGAGCAGCGCAGAAAAGCCAAGATGACGACGAAAAAGCAAATTGATTCAATCTCTAATTTATGGGTTTTGTAAGCTGCAATCTCTCACTGCTCTGTCTAGAAATCGTGTTGTTACATTTACATAAACTAATGAAAGCATAACTGTAACACTGCCCCCCCCAGTGCGTTGCTCCATGAGCCGTAGTAGATGCATTGAGGTTGGTGTGAGCACACTCCATGAGAAAAGCAGAAATCCTGAAACATTTGGGACAACTAAACTCCCCATATTTTTGTTGTGGAAACCTTGGATTCAAATTCACTATAGAAAACAGTTCAAATGCTTCTGAAAGATGTGTAGAGCATGTTTAAAAGAATATACATACCCTTTTCATAGAAGCATGCTATGCTTCAGCATGAGCACTCACTAATGCTGCAGAGCAGAAAGGCACAGATCAGATCATCAGGGGGCTCTTTGAAGGGCCAGGGAGTAGCAAACATTGGACAGAGCAGCCTGTGGAGAAACTTGCACAGCAGCTGCCTGCAGGACTATACATCTGACCTTGCAAAGACCTAGAGTAAATATTTCTTTCTTGAAATTATCCCTCAGACAACAAAATTCAGCCACAAAGCTTTAAAAGTATAAAAGAAAAGACAGATAGGACAGAATTTTTATTAAGTGATTAGAGGAAATTATTACTGTAGAATCCATCTGTCACATGCTTTTAGTAGCACAGTGGCCATGACTGGTAGCTTCCAGAAGCGTTGTCTTGTTACAGGTGTAGCTCTCTGATATAAATAGATCACTCTATAATGTGTCTGCACTCTGCCCTTTGAGGATTCTGTTCTTCCTACCGTTTGATGCACTCGGTTTAATAGCACATTGTCCAGAATTGCTGAACAACTGGAAGGCTGCCACTCTGCACACCCCACACAGATACTTTTGGCTGACAGAGCGAGCAGCAGCACAGTTCTGCTGCTCGAGAGGATGGGCCAAATCCAGAGCTTTTTTAGGCTGATGTACACGGTCTGCTGATCTCTGCGGAGTCATGTCTCTGCATCCTGGAATCTGGGACAGACTCTGGGTACACAGCAGCATCAAGGGCAATGCTGTGAAACGTATCCATCTCAGTACCAAACAATGTGTCAGACACACCATGCAGTGTGCTGCGCTGCTTGTAACAGTGGTTACGAATGCACATATCGGAGATACAGTAGAATGGACCTCACAACCTCCTGGTTCTACACTGACCTTAAGCACAGCAGTGTGAGCTGCTGTCAATAGGCACAGATCACTGGACTTGAGGCCTGAGTTTTATCTGTGCTTGTGTCAGTGGCCTGCTATATCACAGTTACCCTCCACAACTCAGTTATCTCATCTGCAGAATGGAATTAACAGTATTTGCTTTCCATATTAAATGCTTTGAGAGCTATCTTTCACAGCTGCTACAAAAAAGCGTAATTCCTAAAGTCACTGATAGGAGCATATTCAGGAGCTCCACACGTGAAGTGCCAAAGTACCTTTCTAATGTCAGTGGGACATCACAAGACCCCTTGTCTCAAGCTTTAATGAGCTACTGGAAGTAGTTCAGTACATGTTTCTGCTGCCACGTTGCTGTATAACTTCTCCATACATCAAACAGTCTTGGAATATTTACCTTTTTTTCCTCTGAACTCTCTTAGCTGCAAAGATACAAAGGCTATTGGTACAACTGGCAGCATGCCAGCATGACAATCTGGGCAGCCTAACAGCCTCCTGCAAGACGTGTGAAGATAAGGTGGCATACAGACAATGGGAGGCAAATTACGTCAGTGAACTGGAAATTAAAGAATTATGGGTTTGTTGTGGAACTACTTTCCGGATCAAAGATTTCATGGAGACACGAGAGGGCACAGGTTCCTATTTCATTCTCCCTTACTGGTTGTCGTAGCTTGATGAAAAGATTAAGCAGAAAGAATAGCCAAGGGCTGTTACTATATTATTCTGAAATCCTCTTGTTTGGATTGTGCTCAAGTAGTTACTTGAAACTGCAACAACTAGTGAGGCTCGGTACAAAAAGAGAATATTTCTGTGACAGCATCAGATTTCCAACACAGAGAAAAAAATAGTCTTTCCTGTTCCTATATCCCACAATGCCCCGATGCTGCAGGAAATGGCAAAACATGTGGTGTAACAAATAAGAAAAAAATCATGTTTAGGGCAAAGTGCGTGCTTACGGAATCTGGGAAAGACGTTACTAATTTCACAGTTCATTGCAAGAAATCCCAGGATAAAACCAAGACGTTTTCTCATGTGCTACCACAATCAAGGAACCAACCTTGCACTCACAGGAGACCCCTCACTGGCAGCGTTTTCCCCCGACCACCTCACCGGCAGTGCCTTCGGGCGCATTTCTAATTCTGCGCTCCTGATGTCTCGCCGTTTCTTTTTACACACTGCCCCACCTAAATGCACGGGCAGATGAGCACACCCTCAAGCAGGTCAAACTGCTGGCTGCTGTCAACAGCTATCCAGGAGGGAGAGGCAGGTACCGAAGCAGAGAGAGAAGGCAGCAGACATCATTAGCAACTTCCTCCTCTGAACATGTCCGCGGTGGAACTGTTTACTTGTAAGACACGGAAATGAAACAACGAGCCTTTCATTAGCATTCAGAGCCATCTGAAATCCAAAGATGTCGTTGCAAAGCCTGTCAGTACTAACCATCTGCATCTGTGCGAGGAACAAAACACACAGACATGAGAGAGGGAAACACAAATGGGATTCTTTCTGCTGGAGCCTGCAGAGGGAAGGAAAGGGAGGCAGGGGCACGTCTCCCCTGTGAGATGCTTGCAAAGACCGATTCAAAGGCAGTATGGCTGTACATTCCCTCCCCCTGCAACAAACCTCGGGGGGATTCTTGAATTGAAACAAAATCCATCCTTCCAAGCTGTTCAAACAGTACTAGCACAGAAAATGGTGCTAAAATAAATACACAGATGAAATTGAAATTACCTCAAGGCAAGTTAACTGAAAAATACAGGCAAGAGAAAAGAAATAGAGGCCACCAACTTCAGAGGAATTACACCATGTTAGACCAGTTGTAACAGGCCTAACTGTGGACAAAATGCAAAGTTAGGCTGGAGAATACTAAACAGCATGCCTTATGGGGCAGGGGAATACACAAAACCATAGAAGTGACTTTTTTTTACTAATATCTTCTTCCCCCAACTCCTAACTCTTTGATTTAATCTCTCAGCTCTTCCATTTGTAATCTAGAGAATGCAGTACTTTAATAAAACTCTTCAAAATGTACAGATCATAAAAATGCTAATACAGATGTAAATTTTTATTACTGTTTATTATTGTTGCTCTTACTGAGGATACCCTAACCTCCCCTGCTCATTCACAAGCAAAACTAATCTTATTTTTGACTCGAGTTAGGACCTCATGCTTCAGTGTTTAGCTATTTTTGCACAATATGTGATGCAAAATAAGGAGATCCACAATTATACTACAATTTCTTGGAAAGAAAAAAAGATTCTTAACTAATCATAGCAACTACTATTTGAAAATATGACAAAGTTCACTAGAAGCTATGGACTTGAATCACCCACAACAATCCTGTTACCATGTGACAGCACAACATAATCAAAACCGATGCTTTCACACGAACATTAACAGGATTAACATACTGGTTTATCAGCCACTACACACAGTTCCCTATACAACAAAGAGCTCCCATCCCTGGGATGAAGCACAGCGATTACTTAGCAATGCACTGCAATACTACACGGCCATTTGAGACCTGGGATCAAGGCTATTACTAATTCTGAGAGGGGAATTCTGGCCAGCTAGACCAGATTCCTTTCAGACAGTGAAGTTACTGACTCACCAACAGTTACGTTACCTTTTGATGCCCATGAACAGACAGAACCTCGGCTCAACTTGTCATTTAATGTCCCAGGCTCCTGGATCAGATTGTCATACTGAATCCATGTAAAAAGTACTGCCTTCTGATTCAGTGACCCCACTGCCAAAAGCAGAACTTTCTTTCAGGACAGATAAGCTAAACCACTGCTGACCTCAACCAACATTGTTTAATGTGTAAAATTTTAAATGTGAGGTAGTCTGTTGTCTTAAAAAGGACCACAAAAGCAAACTCTAAATACTACCAGAATCCAGAGTCCTTGTCACAGACCTCATTCAAGGATCACTGCCATCACAATCACAGCTTCTACATTGTTCAAAAGGATTTCCGTTAAGTTCCGTGCAAGTAAAGCACGGCCGATAGCACAAACAAGATGGCATTTTCCATACACGCAGTCAGCACTACTACAACCTGCTTGGTGCACAGAATTGTCAGTTGGATGATTCCTCTCTTCTAAATGTAGGCCTCTCCAAACTCTCTGGTTATGCAGATCTCTCCCACTCATGTCCCTGTACTTTGTAGCTCCCTTCTTAACTCCCCCAAGAAGAGGTGTGTTCCCTTCTAAATGAGCACAGGTCTTTGCCATCATCAGCACCTACCAAGTTTGCTCATAGAATCACTTCCTGCCTGCCCTCCCAGATGCAGCTCCTCACAGAGGCAGGGATGGCATTGGAGAGTCATATCATTACCCTAGGCTTTTTCACATTTAATATCTACGTACTGGAAAGGAATCCGTGACTGCCTACCACAGATTCATCTGTAACGCCACCTTTGCAAGTAAGACAGAATCATCGACAGGGTTTTCAGAATTTGAATTAATTATTTTATACTAAAATGAACTCTAGTATTTACTGTTATAGTAACGTCTGCCTACAGATTCAGTAACTTCAACAAGTACCCTCTAAATAAATAAATAACTAAGGACACAAAGATCATTCAGCTTTGTGTACACAAATGGCTTCCTGACCTGGCAAGCATGGGCACAGTACCATTAAGTTTTATCACTAAATATAGGGCAGGACTAAAACCACCTGTGACAGTAAACTAGGTACCAGTAAGCAAGGACAGATTTCAAGAGCTTATTCTTCACGTTCAGCAACATCAGGTTCCTAGCATCCTGCATACCACTAAAATAAAGCATTAAGAGTAGGAAGTTGGCCAAGATCTAGACTAGTACAGGTCTGACTTTCAAAAAGTACCACTATAACATGTGAAATCCACAGAGAATATCTAAGATTCGTCATCAGAACCAGACTGTTAGGTGAGCACAGGCTGCCACTACAGCCTGCAAAGTCCATAAAGCTAAGCTGGCCAACTGCATCATTAGATGTCAGCACTGTATTCACCATTTGGGGCAATAGTAAGTGCTTAGTGTTTACTTATGCTTCAGTTTGGATCTGAAGGGCGAGGTTTGAGATACAAGGGATATAGAATATGTATGTACTGCTGTTAGCAGGAAGCCCTGGAGCTAGATGATAAGTGGTGTTATTAGAATATGTTATTCTTAATTTTCAGCAACCACGAGCTCCTACGTTAGGGAAAAGTTTAGAGGAATGCATATTAAAAACAGCATTTAGGACAATCAAAAATGCACAGCCAGAGACGTTGCTTTCTATTCTGAAATCAGTAGAAGTAATCTGAAAGCACACAAACAGTAAATTTTAACATTTCATCTGTCATCTCAAGGTTGCACTGAATGCTAATAGGTTAAAGTTTGAACGAAAAAGCTTCGCTCACTTCACACTTAGGAAAATTTTCTTTAACAAGCCAAGGGAAAAGACCAATAGATTGAAGACTGTATCCCAAATCCAGGGGCAGCACCAGTGGTCAATTGCTAAGCTACATATATAATGCTATCTTACACTCAACGTTGGAACAGCAGTAAGGTACCCTCCACAAAAGCTAGGCTCAAAGCCTAGGTTGGATATTGGGTCTTTGGCAACGGAAGCAAGATCACAACTTTATGGTTTAAAATTCTTAGAATTAAGCTGAAGATGAGCTTCAGATGACTTAAATACCTTACTGTTGATGTATATGAGCACTTCATATATTCTCAAGCCTGGTCTCCATGAAAATGAATTCCCAGCTGAATCAGACCAAGAATTAGGTTTTGGGTTTCACACAGTACGACTTGCATGGCTGGAAATACTCCTCCCTTCTGCAAGGTTTAAGGAAATCAACCCTTCTCTTTGGGAGAGGGTCATCTTTCTCAATCTACCTTATTTTTAACCTGGAGTTATGGTCACACTTAGAATAATTTGGTCTGCATATATGAAGCACTGTTAATTTCCTTATAACTGCAACAACTTAATCTTATGGTTAATGCTGCTACTCAGGAAAGTAGGAACTATAAAGCTGAAGTGCCTCTTTCCCTTCATGTAATACAAAGTGGAAAGCAAACGTAAGCAGATTTAAACAAGAAATTTGGGTCAAGTGTAGCAATTTGAATGTATGTTCTGAACCAAAGTTATAATTAATCTTTGGAATTGGGTGCTGCAGAGTGGGAATTAATACATCTTCCCAGGGAAAAGAAAGATCAGGACAGGTATGATTTTTACACCTGACCATTAATTTTGAGTAATCAAGCTGTTGTCCAGCTCACACTCACACCTACTATCAAGGTTCAGTGTGGCAGGGTAAAAATAAAAAACATCCTGAAATTACTGTTTCATTATGAACGGTACAAAGATGTAATTTATCTCTCATACTTTTAATGCTGGAAGACTGGTTGGTACATATTTTATATTGACCAGAAAAGACAGGAACAGGTTATGACACCAGGATGGAAAGCCCTGAAAATTTCCCTGAAATCTACAGAGGCAAATTGAGAGAAAGCATTATTGCACTTAAAATATTTTATTATTGCTAACTTGGAAGTAGTTGTAGACACTTCACATTTTATTGACTTAGATGTATAGATGTGAGTACAAGAGAATACAGTTTGGGAGTTGGAGGATTTATTTCACAAGGCTATAAAAGAAGGTTTTATTGTTGTATAAATTGTTACAGTAAGCTTAGGGCTCCTGTAAATTCATTTGCATATTAAGATCCTAGTTTTTAAGGCAAAGTATTTTTTCTGCACATTCAAGACAAGCATTTGAAACAGGCAGCAGGGTAGTGGTAGTCAATGTCTAAACTGTTTATTTTGCAAAAATCAGAAAAAAATCATTTCTATCACTCAGTTTTCATAAGGATAAAAATGGATGCAGTAAGAATGCTTTACTTTACAAAATAGAGTAGATAGATAAAACTGCTATAGATCCACTCTTGGCATGTCTGAAATCAAAGAAAAGATTAATTCACATGTAATTGAATTTCGTTCAGTGTTTTGAAGACTGTGGATCTTTGAACTTTCTTTCGTCCCTTACAGGAAGTTCTTTTCAAATATTTCATTTTTATCATAATTCTGTGCAGTTTGATCATGCCTTTTTCTGGCAATGGTCACCTTTGGATTGCAAGGAGGTGACAAAAAGGAGTGAGACGGGGTGCCAGAAGAGACAGAAACAAAAAATAAAATATTATTCTAACCACTTCTGCAGGTGTCCAGGAATATAAAAGTCTGCACAAACTCATAGGAGTGCTTTAAGGTATTTTGGCTTTTGACATGAACCAACTGGGGAGACAACAGCATAATATTTTTATGGCTCTTTAAAACACCAAACTCCTTAGAAGCATTCTATGAAAGAAAAGTTCTTCCCCAAGAAATTATCAGCATTCTATGAAAGGAAAGTTCTTCCCCAAGAAATTATCAGCAAACTTGATCTCCAGGCATCTTAGGAACAGACATAAAATGAATGAGAAATGCTCAGCAAGTGAATGAGGTCACACGCTCTGAAACACCAATTAAAGTCTTCAAAAGCTAAAACAATACATTTCTGGTAAGTGCTAATCCTTCTATTTAAGAGGAAGAAGGCTGAGGGGTAGGACTGTTTAAATTATTAATATGACCCCATGCTAGCCTGCTCCATTGGAACAATGAAATGAATTATAGTGGGGGCAATGTTGTTTTAAATTACTCTCCACAAGGTCTGCAGTACTTACTCATTTCCATGAGTTGATGTTTATGTGTGTTCATACACTCCTCTCACATACATGCATATATACGTATTGATTAATTCAAAACTATTTAATATAGCTAGAAGAAAAAAAGTTAATTATTCAAAGAGGAGATTCATGCAAGGAAAATAATCTCTCTACAGGAATGCCTTTGTCACAGAAAGGCTACAGCTCATAAGCCCTGCAGGCAAAGCCCTGCATGACAGGAGACAATGAACTGCTATGAAGGATGGCTTAGTGAATGAGACGTGGGGTTGGGATTCAGACACCTGGGTTCAAGCCCTCTTCAGTTAATGATTCTGTAACTTTGAACAAGTTGCTTAATTTATTACATCTTTTAGTTTCCTCTTTGTGCAATGAAGATAATGGCTTCCCATCGCACAGGGTGGTAAGTAAAATCTAATGATTCAATGATTCCAAGGCAATAAGACTATTAATTATTGTAAAATTTGTTCGGTCAAGCAGGCGTGGAAATGCTCTTCCAGAAACACTGCCCTGGACAATTTCTACCTGTATGTTCTGCATTCCTGCTGTTTCTTATTCTGTGAACAACTCCCCACATTCAAGTCTTTTTGGAAGGATAAGATGCAGGCTGAATTTCTTCAGATTTGTACTGATGCAGGTAGAAAGAAAACCAAGTCCCACCCTATTGCTATCTTCCAAGATACTGTGAAATAGTACGTATCGCCTCAAAAGTATCAAACATGAAAAAACAGCAGCTACTGCTACATGTAGTACACCACATGGCAGATTAAAGCCATAGTATGCTCCAAGAAACAGAAATGAATTATATTAAGCAAAGGCCAGGTTGCATGGCATCTATATTCCTCTTCTGCTTCTGCCACCAGGTTTCCAGACGACTTGAGGCAAGTCACCAACCCTTTGCATCTGGCACTCGGCTCAGATTGTCTCCTACTTTTAGCACCTAAAAAGTATAAAAATACTTAAAGTACTTCATCTCGCAGACAGGAATACACAAAGCATGACTATGTGAATCTCACAATAACCTCTGGCATTCAACTTTTCTACATCTGTCATACAGGCTGACTCCCCCTGATGAGAACTCCCCTTCAACTTGGTTCCACTTGAGCTGGTTCCACTTCCATGGAAATTAACTTTGCTGGATCTGCTTCTTCAGAAAACAGTAAACACCCACAGTAAAAGTTGTATGACCAAGGGGAAGAGAGAAAAAAAACTGATAAAGCAGTATATATGTGTAGTGTATGTGTATATATATATATGTAATATATATATATATTCCCTCGGAACTGCCGATGCCCAAAATAACTATATCTGAAAATAGTAACATTTCAACCAAGCACTCTATTACAAAAGCAGATGATAGCCAGGGCAAATGCCTGCATTCACACTACTGCCTCAGCAGGGCAATGTCAGGCACCTACAACTTTCATCATACTCCTAGATACATGTAATTAGGCATGCCAGTGATCCAGCCCCACAGTTGTTCTTGGAAACATCGACAGTTTCCCAAGATGGAGAAGGTCCAGGAAGTATCACTGATGCTATTCCTGTTGCTCAACATATTTAAATCCATTCTTCTCTGTTCTTCAGTACATCACGCAAAGATCACGCATTACATACTGCCAGCACTTAACGCAAAGATCAAAACCAGCGATACGCAACATGTTTAACAGCAGCAAAAGACAGCTCAGCTAGGAATCACGCTGAGCAACTACTCTGCCCCTCTCTTTCACACAAGCATGTGCGTCTGTGCGCAAGTAGAGTAAAACTATGATTTCTTCATTTTTTTCACAGCTTTTGTCAGTGCAGCACATAGGGGCACAGCCTATTCTTTTGGCAGAATGCATATTAGCATTCCAGCACATCAAGTGCTTTCCTTAAGACAGCTTTCACATTTTTAATCTCCTTCTTGGTGGTGCAGAACGGATAGTAATGTCCGATTCACATTCTGTACCTAAAACAATGCTCCCATCATTCCTCAACCAAACTAATGGAGACCAAAAAATTACAATTTTTTGCTTGTTTTTATCTGTGCTTTTCTGTTCTAACACTACTTCTCTTCAACCTAAAAGAAAACTCTAAAATAGTGCCACTATTTTAGCATGACTATTTATCACTTTTCAAGCCTGAATATCAAACATATAAAAAATGTCAAAGTATTTGTTTTAGTTTATCTTTTAGTATTTATTTAGAAGAAACCTGTTTTTTAAATTGCCTCCATCATTATTTGCACTTTTACAAACCTTGAACATCTGCCAGAACTAAAGTATGAGGTTTCAAACTGTTATTTCACAGACTGAGAGGCACCTCTCAACCACCATGGACCATTCTGCTCAGTCCTGACAATGGGGGCCTGTGACTCAACACACTTGGCACTGCATCAACTCTAAGAATAACAGGTGAAAGAATATCTGCACCGAGCTATAAAACAGCATCAAAGAAGAATCAAACTGTTTTATTGTTTTGTTTCCATTTATTCCCCCAAATATGCAAACACTACAAATTATTCCTGAACTAAAAGTGACTCCCGTGCCTGTGAGGACAGCAGGGGATAGGGCTGCCCACCGAGCACTTCCCAATCCATCCACGTCAGCCACAGATGACTGCAGCAGTGCAGCTCTGCTCACCGTGACTCGCCGCCTGCATCGCAGGGCCTGTTCCTGCCTGAGGAACCCAGATGTGCACGTGAGCGCACGCAGGTCTCATACGCCACTGAAGGAAGGCTCTTCCATGAAACAGAGCTGCAATTTCCAATCCCACAGCTACAGAATTCTCCCTTTGCTTCCCTGTCACCTCCTTATGTGCTACCCATGGGAAAGAAGGAAAAACAGACTCTATACTCACAACGTGGCTTGAAGAATTTATTTTTTTAACCCATTCTTTACTAAAACTTACTTCCACTAAAGAATGCTACAGTCTGTAGCCAAATTGTCCTCAGGTTGTATTGCAGCAGGCTGCCCCAGGCTAAGTGCAGTACAGAATCAGGGAGTACATCAGCAGAGCATCTACAGAGCCAGGCTTTCACAGAACAGAAGTGTTTTGTACAGCTCAGCTGATGGGTCTGTATGTTGTTGAAAATACATAGCTGGAGCCCTGACCAGGACTTTGTATTCATCTGTAGTTTCCTCAAGCACCGTGGCCCAAAAGTAGAGTGAGGAATGCAAGCTATATTTATAAAGTCTCTCTTGCTGCTTATCCTGGTTTCCTTTTTCTCCTAAACGTGTGGGTAGAGCTAATGACACTGCTCTGACTCAGTAAAATAGTTTCTGATGTGGATTAGAAATTTCCACTTGAGAACTGTCACAGAAATGCTCTGCAGAATTGTACCAAGATACACCAAAGCCCTTCTTGCACATACAGGTGTGCATTTCTTTTACTGCACAAGATTTATGGTAAAGCAATTGAAAACAGACTGGTCTCATACAGAAGAAGGTGCATTTTGAAAGGATTCCTGCTTCTTTTCCTCTTTACAAATCCATTATACATTTAGTCCTCTTCCCATTTCCCTAGCAACTTTTTCAAGTAGATGTCCTCAAGCAAACAAACTTAGGCTCTTAGTTGCAACTTTTACTTGCATAAAAAGCCATGAAAGATCCAATCTGACTTCTGAACTGAGGATTTATGGTTTCAAGGAAAAGCCAGTTACAGTGTACTGAATTTCCCGAGTGGCCAAAACAAAAGCCTTAGGAAGTCCTGACAGAGCACACTTAAATAACACTTGTCAGTATGCACCTAGATCTCTGCCCACAGGCAGGACGCAGTGGTAACATGTGCAGGAAGGGCCTCTTATTCCCAGCTATTGGATGGATGACAGGGAACACACCTGCATGCTGTCCATCAGCTACAGAGAACACGGATTGATGAGATGCAACATGGTTCCAGCAGCACAAGGGAACCTCCTTACCTTACATCATCTCATGCAGTGTTATTCAGCGGAACCAGCTTTCTCATTCTGCATTCATTAATTACTGCCTTCACATGAAACACCCTGTCTCTTTTGGGCAACAACTTTCTTAAGCAGCTAACAGTCACATTAAACTCACCAGTTCAAGAAGGAGCGTTCTACCAAACGAGCCATGAAATCCATTTCAGTTTCCTGCCACGAGTATGTCAGAAACTTTACGTCACCTTTAATAAAATTCTCCAAATGAGCATGCTGATAGCTAAACAACATGACATTTCTAACAGTGAGAAGGCAGAAAACCAGAAACAATTATATTAAGAAATGAAGGAGGAAGGGGAAGAGCAGGATGGAAATTTCTTGCTTCAAGTAAAAAAATCTTGTTACATTACGATCTCACACTCTCAAGCAAACAGTGCTTAGGTCTATGAGTAGCCAGGTGCCAGGTTTCCTATTCCATTTTTTAGGAGATTATTGTAATAAAGGACAGGACTAAGTGTGAACCAAGTGGCTCACACCACTTAGTGAATTCTGAAAAGTTATCAGAGTTGGAGGATTTTCCTTTGGAGCAACCCAAGCACTCCCACACAAGGAGAGAGGAAAGGAACGCAGCAGCTTCCCAAAGTGATTCTCAAAAGGAAGGTAGGATTGTAGGAATTCACTTATTTTATTGAAATGACATCCAGGTCACTGCCTTATAATTAGCATAGGGGGTCCAGAAAAATTAGTGTAAAGAAGTGGAAATGGTAAAGGCACTTGATATTTTGGGTCTGTCCACATTCAAAAGGCGTGGTTTTTATATTGAAAAACATTCATTCGTACTGAACGAATTGCCATAGAAGGAATCTATAATTCCACAGAACTGGAAAATTTCAAATTGAGTTCTTCTAATCTTTTTATTCCCAGACACTCTCTGTTCCTTCACATGCTTTTATACCAATAAAAATACAAAAAAGCAGGCCTAATAAGAAAAAAAGTGACAAGTATACCATAGTGCATAAGAAAATATTAAAAGTAAAACAAAACAAAATCAATCCTTTCCCCCCCTCTAAAAAATATGAGCTCTCCTCTTTTTTTTTTTTTGAAATAAATCTATCTAAACCAAAGCTTCAGCTAGTTCTTTTGTTGTTGTTAGTATTTCCTGTTTTTCAATCAGCTCTAATCCTTGGCTGGAGACTTGAATGGAGCTATGTCAATTTATATTAGCTCAAGATTTGGTGCATCGTATTAAGTATTTCCCAGTGCAATCATCTCTCTAAGTAATTAAAACGTTCTATGCAAATAGCAACAGACTCTACATTTCAGTTTCTTGACTGATCCTAGCACAGCCAAAAGGGCTTCAGTTTTCCTCAGATGAATGAACTGGAACATTTATTTGTACACTGAGACTTCTAGTCCCATATCCACGGTGTCTAGATACTTTTGCACTCTAAGTATGCTCCCCTGAGGTACAATGAGACACACTGATTTGTAATTTATAACTTTGTCTATTTTTATAAAGTCATGTAAGTATCTAATGAAGCAGTTCCCTTCTGTTTGTCCAACACACTGCACATCACAGAATCCAGATGTCTAGACTAAATCTGTACGATATCACAATTACAATGCTTTCCTCCATAGAATTCATTATTACCTCTCTGATGCTTCAAAGTGACCTCTGTCATGAGAAGTGAATAATAACAGGGCAAGAGGTGATATGGTTGGTATCTTGATGGCTCCTAACCAGCTGCAGTGTGGACTGCAGGGATTAAAGTGATCAGAGTTCAATTTCTCCAGGAAAAGGGCAAGGAGAAGGCAAAATCAAGTATTTTCAACTTTTGTTCTAGTTTTGTTGCTTTAAGTCCATCATGGGACTCATTACAGTAGAGTGAAAGCTGTACATAAAAAAAGGTTTTAAATTTGTTTTAGGGTCGCTTCTTAATCACTGGCTATACTCATGCATTCTCATCTAGAAGAGAAATTTAGTCTCTTGGTCAACAAATGGAATAAACTATAAAGGGAAAATCCATTATTTTATTTTACCCTTATTATGCAAAATACACACTGGTAAATCTTTGCCTCAGTGAAAGAAAAGAGACCTCACTTTGAGTCTGAAAAATAAAGAGGAGAAAAGAAAAATTAGCAGAACATCATTTTGGATTTCACCCTAAGCCACAGTATCAACTGAATTGTTGCTTACTTTTTTTATTTTTCCTTTGATTACTGTAATTCTGGATCCAGCCCTTTACAAGCAAGATCTTTCCTGAACATTGTATCTGTATTTGATCTACGTTTATTACTAACATCTAATCTTGATCTGTCCAACTTCTCCATAATGTTGGCTATGGCAAAACAACTGCATAAATAAGCAGCTCAAATCAAGGAAATGGTAACAAAGAGATGGGAAAGGATGCAAAGCAGCAACCACTGCCACCCATCCCTGGTGAGGAGCAATGAAACTTCTGTCCTCGTTATCACGGGAAGAAAGGGGAAAAACCAAGACTGACCTAAGATACCACACCCAGCATAATCTGCTTCAGGTCGCTCAGCACTAAACTGTTTTAAAAGACAGAGACACCTGCTTCCAGCTCCTGTTCAGGGATTTTTACTGGGCATGCATGATGACTACATATGTAATACATACGTAATTACATACGTGATTGAACTCGTTTACATATGGAAATAAATGCTTGGAGCACATAAAAATTAGACAATGAGCTACTCTTTGAAAACCTGGCCGTGGCATGAAATTCTCTCTCTCAAACATAAACTATAGCATGCTGTTCAACTACTCAACAGGGAAGCCAACGGACACAAAAAGTTAACCCCCCAGCAGAACAGCAACACTGGAATTGCCTTCATGCTCTCCACACAACTTCAGTAGTTTTACAATCTTCTCACTGTATACAAGGCTGCCAGAGCTTTCACAGATGCTTGCAAACAAGCCAGTGAAAAGAATAGGCACATCAGAAGACAACTGTGAAAGGACACTGGCATCACTGCATATTCTTCTGCGTGAAAAGGTATATGAAGAAAAAGGAATCCTGTGAGCCATGCGAAGGATGTCAGAAAAGGACACAGCGGCACGTCAAAGAGAAACAAAACACTTAGTACTCAATATGCAGTATCAGAAACACCGTATTTTGCGGTTAGATTCATTGGTTTGTTCCCATCTTTGTCACTGATGCACTTTTATCTCCAGTTTTGATCCCATTGCCCTGTTCTATCAGTAGGAGTCAAAGGTTGGGCTTCATTCCTCACTGCATAGCCACCAACTCACGGATGTAAGGTCTGAATTTCTGTACTGCTGATCACTGTTACTCCAAGTTCAGGCAACATGTGCTACAGGTATCCAAAACTCTCTGGGGGAAAAAACAAAAAAAGAAGAAAGAAAAAAAGAAAAGAAACTAGGTCTCTAATGCTTACTTAAAGTCTTCGGGATGTTGTGAGGATTAATTAACTAATGCCCATAAAACGTTTAGAGATTCTCAGAAAAAACACTGCAGACGTCAGAACAATAACTCAAATCAAACGTCACATAATCTCCAAATATGTTTGGGGAAAATACCAGGCTTGCAAATCATGAAGAAAAAGCATGCTACCTAGGAGAAAAGAAGAAAAGTAGATAAAATGCTACAGAATTTATTTCACCAATGAGATGAACGAAAAGCTCAGCTATAAAGCTAAAGAGCTCAAAAAGGACTTAGTTTGCTTCAAACACATAGGACATTCTTCCCAGAAGTCAAAGTTCAGTGAAAATTAGAAGAATAAGAGCCCTGCAGGAACCAGGCCTTATTTCCCATGACAGCGCAGAAGCAGGACAAAAGCAGGAGTGAAGGAGAGGACGGCAGCACCAGCTGCCCACCATTCCCGCCCCCGCCCCTTCCCTGCACGCACGTAGATTGCCATCTTTCACCTGATTAATCCTCTCCCAGGACAGATTAACGCTTATCTGCTCAATATCCATCTGCTTTGTGATTTCTGTAGATTGTAACCAATCCCAAGGCCTTATCAGCGCCTCTCCCCCCACAGGCAGATGGGAAAAGATGGAAATCATCCTGTTCTATTAGCGATGGCAGTGACAACAGGCTGACGCAGCTGCCTCTCCCTCTTGTTTCCTCATTCAGGCTCAGCAGCACAAAGACATGAGTATGGCAACACAGGCAGAGCCACCTTCTCCCTCTGCTAGTTCTCCATCTGAACAGCTGAATTTACAGAGGAGAGCAAGAGCCAAACACTCCTTCCAAGACTTCATACAGGAGCATTGCTGCCTCCGTCCTAGCAAAAAGATCAGAACGGCTTACAGAGACAGGAAGCAGAAAGGAAAGCCTTGAACTATTTAGATTTAGGCATTTCAGGCATCTGTAGATGTGCAGAACAGAAATAGCGGTGTTACGGCACGATGTTATGGCATGATGTTCTCCTCTGACAGCCTATGCTTGTACAGGAAACAACACAGGCCCATCATCTGGACTCCCTACCTCTACGTTTCTTTCTCCAGCTCTTCTGGGCTGGGATGCATGTGCCCTTTAATTCAAAACAATTACAGACAAAGTGAGAAAACACTATTTTAAGTTGTGTAGTTTATTTGCAAAGCAAATGTCTTCAATATACACCTAAATGTAGCTATGGCCTTTATGTTCCCACAAATGAAAGAAATTGATTTCTGCCTTTCCATGCTCCTTGTCCTTTTGTGTTCAGTCTCTAGGAAGACCATCGTAACGATTTTACTTGCAGAAATAGAAAGGGGGATATGAGCGGGCATAAACATTTTAAAGGAACATAATCCTACAAAAAGTCTCACTTCTCTTCAAAAATATCATAGAGGGCCCTAGAGCTTTCCTTGATAGTGTGCATTCCTCACGTGTTTCCTCTTTTGTTCTGGAAAGTCAAAAAAAGTACCTTCAATTAAGTCTCACTCTGCAATTAACAACACAACTAAAGTATCCAAACAAAACTACACCATCTGATCAGGTTTCAAATACTGAATACTTACATCCAATTGCTCACAGCCCACAGACAAAGCAGTGCTTTTTAACATGCACTGCAACACGCAAGTGCATACTAAATATCATTTTGGCTGCCCACTGGTAACAGACATATCTACAACCCCAGTACACAGACACAGCAATATTTAAAACCTACACTAACACACTCCTAGTCAGTGAACACAGTGCTCACACCTAGTAGGATGCATAAGCCTGAAGTCATATCTAGCACCTCTTTTTGGAAACAGGATGAGTTTCCTAGTTTGAAAAAGTGGCTAAACGAACTACTGCAGAAACAAAGCACACCTTTGTATGGGGTTTATCTAACTGATTCCCAAAGTGCCTTTTGAAAAGTATCAGAACTGCTTTTTCTATCCATGAAGTACAGCACCTTTCATGGTGAAATGCGATGGGTACTTACTAAAATAGGGAGACACTATAAAACTGCTGAAGACAAAGGGAGGAAGGCATGGTGTGTAAGTAGACAGGCAGAAGAAATTAAGAGGTTTTTAAAAAAATAATAATAACCTCCCAATCTCAAATTCTTGCCAGAAAATGGTACCTACCATCTCCTGTTAAATTAAATAAGTCCGTGGACTCATAAAGTCACTGTGAGTAAGACCTTATCTTCAGGTACACAAGAACTCAGTGGTAAATGTGCTGTTTAAAATAACAAACAAAAATCAAAGGACACCGTATGTAAAGTTGACATGCACTGTGTGAAGAAGCGAAACAGAACATGAGAATCTACTATATGGTTCCTAAAAATGTCTTCTGAATGTGTGTATAAAGCTCTTTTCCCAGAAGGTCAGAAGTGTTCTGCACCCAAACAGCAGAGCCCACAAAACAAGGAAATAGTGTGTTTTTAATAACGCAGAAGGTCACCGTACTGCAGGTCAGCAATCCATTAACTCGTCCTGTGACAGTCTATTGTTCCAGTTCCTTATGAACTGAGGCAGTGCTTAGCTGATACAAGTAAAACGGTACGATATTGATCCGCTGCTGTTCTAATAAATATGGACTCCTCCCTGCCATGCCTTACAACCTTCAGTATACTTATTGTAATAAATATGAGGTATTATTTACTCTTTATTTTTCCCCAAAGATGACGAATGAGGCACTCAGGCAGCTGTATCTCACTGTTTTTCACAGAAGAGATGCTTAAATGTCTTTGTGGATCTTGGATTTTGTGAATATGAGAAATAAAATCACAAAATGGATCTACTGACAACCACAGTGCCCCACATCCTGCCCACCAGTGTGGTCCTCACCTGCTTTTTATCATGCAGCGAAGGCTGGGCATGAAACACTTATGTTAGCTCCTTCCAGTGATTCTTCACAACCACGGACTCAAGGAGCAAAAGGAATAATGGATAAGGAAAGGAAAAGAAAGCCTGGAGATCTCTCTTCACAGAGAGCCCAGAACGAGAATCCTGCACTGGGGTTAATCTTCACAAAGGAAGGAATCCAGTGAAATTTGGTTTCACGGTGTGTTTTTATCCCGTGACACGGTGAACAATAGGAGTAAGAGGGAGGTATAAATTATTCACCAAGGAAGAGAACCAAGTTAGATGCTGTCTACATGTTTAGGATGAACTCAGCCTTAATGGGCGTTCCATGAGGTAATTTAGATTCCCTATGTGAATAAAGAAGCTGTGCATGGGTTTCATCTCGATTTAGAAAAGCACTTTGGTATGCTCATTTTGCAAGTGCTGACCACCTTCTCTTCTGAGATGAAAAGATGCAGCTCCTTAAAAAGCCAGCCTAGAAAATAAAGTACAGCTCTAATAGGAGCTAAGAGACTTCATATTCCAGCTTAATGTCTCCCCTCCACCAGGCAGAAGGAAAACAGTCTCACAGTAGGACACTGCAGCTCTCAGAAACACAGGTATGCATTAGGAATGACTAATTTAAGGAGTCTCAGCAGAAGACATCCTCCACAACAACATTGATGGATGTCCCTCCTTACTGCCCACTTCAAAACTTGCAAAAACACCGTAAATAATGAGTAAATAAATGAGTATATATTTTTAAAGAGATATTATCAAAGTCTGAAAATAAAGAGGCTTTCCTTTGAAATAATGCAGAAGGAATTAAGCTTTAACTCTTGCTAAGAAACTTTAAATGTTGCGAACAAGAAGACTATGTTGGAAGAACAAATACACTCATCTATAAGTCAATCATCTAGGCTGCAATACCTGGTGCAACCCTGCATATTCCATTGCTTTCAGGAAAATTTCCACGCC
Source organism: Tympanuchus pallidicinctus (assembly GCF_026119805.1). Lineage (NCBI taxonomy): Eukaryota > Metazoa > Chordata > Aves > Galliformes > Phasianidae > Tympanuchus > Tympanuchus pallidicinctus. Next base: position 13,898,567 of record NW_026294747.1, read on the forward strand.
CTGTCTAAAAACTGAACTTCCGACTGTAGCCCATTTCAGGCAGGTGCAGGTTACTATTGCGTGTAAACGCCCTGGCTGCTTTTTGCTTTGATCACCTTGTAAATAAATCTTCTGCTATCATACAGTCAAGCTTCAGTCATGGACAATCTGAAGTTTACATAGGTGAAGCAGAACACCCTTAATGCCATTTGCCCAGGTTATTCATTTTTCAATTAGTTTGAAATTTTCTGGAACATGGTTGATGGATTTTTTTTTTTTAATTTTTTTTTACCCTACTTTACTGGAAATAGTTCCATACTCCTGTCAATAGTGTTATGCTAATTAAGAGCCATGTTCTAATCACATGATCTAATTCAGTCCCTTTCTATATTATCTTGCCTTCTTGATTGCTTAATGGAACCTACCAGGTACAGATTTAGATGCTCCTGTCTGGCGTAAGAAGCTGGACAGAGTTTTAGGTTATACTGTATCTAGAAAATAATCCTGTGGGAAAGGCTATTTCAAACTTTCAGATCTGCTTCTCACACTGAATGTTCTCTTTTGCCCTGTTAATTGACTGCTCAAGCAATGCTCACGTAGCACAACACTGCTGCCACGCTCAAGCTCTTGATTACAACTTCTACTGCCTTCCAACATTCATCTGCAGCGTGAATTTCACACTATAAATGCAGTGGTTGGTGTTGTATAGAAGCATCGGCTTCAGTTATGATTACAGCTGCCTTCTGCAGGAGTATCTTTCCACCTTTTCCCCCTTCCAGCTCTATCTCAGTCTCTCTGGAATTATGTTTTCCTTCCTCAATGATGTCTTACACAAGCCATGAGATAACTACTGTTCCACAAACACTTGACACCCAACAGTAACTAATCCATGCCTTCGTGACAAGTCTCTGCCTTTTTTCTATCTTTCATCACTCTTCCTCAGCCCTCCTTTCTTCCACCATCTTCCTGTATAGCAGAGCCTGTCAGTTAATACACACTGGATTCCTCCCCCTGCTCTTTAATTAACATCTCAGAATGTAAGTAGCCTAGCAAAGATGTCTGACTTCAGCAATAGCACAACACTGAGGTTGTTTGTGTACGCCTACTGCCCTAACTTGTATCTTTAGTCTGTCATCTCCTTGCAGTCTTTGTCCTTTCCCTCCAGCCCACCATCTCTTTACACAGCTAGTAATGCTACACGCAAGCAACAGCACAGCTCTCTTTGTTCTCATTTTCAATTCACCAGTGTGAGAGATGCACAGTCTGCTGCACTGCGTGACTTGTCAGGTCCTCCTGGTCACAAGTGTGTCGTGATTGCTGATGCTAAAAAAACTGGGCAGTCGTCAAATTTCTACAGCCACCAGATAAATATTTTCTCTTCTCTAAAAAACAAACAAGACTTTTCAGATGACAAGTTTTATATTATAAGTCAAGGTATTTTACATCTTCTCTTGTATTAGAATACTACACTAAGCATTATTTGGTGACCTTGTCTACTGGGATCCTTACTCTTGTTAGTTTCCCACTGTAGTTTTGGCACAGAAATTGAGCTATAGGCACTGGTCCATATTTCCTATTCTCTCTGACTATGGTTTGTGACTTTTCCATCTGCTCTCCTGACTGGATAGATGTCTAGGAACAGTAATGGTTCTGACTACTTTGTCCACATCCTACGTATTTTAAGGTCTCACTGAAGAGAAATGATGCCTTTTTGAACTATTTGTGCATCAAGGATAGTGTCAAGAACAGCAAGACAGTAGCTGGCTAGCCTCTTTAGGAGTTTGGCTGTACTATTTCCTTCCTCCTCACAGAAAGTGCTGAATTTAAGATTTTTACTTCCACAGAGGAGAACTTGATAATCCCCTGGTGGGCGATGCCATCTGTCTGCTCAGGAACACATCCTTACATCAGAGACATGCAGAATGACACAATACACAGAGTTCTGGGCTCCACAGAGTGCTCACCACTGGGCATCCTCTCCATGTGGAGTGGTCACACTCGCAGGCACAGCTTTATCTTCAAGTAGTAAAACAATTTAAAGGATTTGAGTCTGTTCCTACTCACTGAAATCAACAGGGTGGTAAAGATCAACATTAGCTGAGGAATGGGCTAGACAATTCTTACACAGATGCAGAATTGGGCTTAAAACAGCAAATCCTTGAGAGGTCTTTCTGGTAACTGCAGTTCTAACGGAATGATACAATGGCCTGGGTTGAAAAGGACCACAGTGACCATCCAGTTCCAACCCCCTGCTATGTGCAGGGTCACCAACCAGCAGACCAGGCTGCCCAGAGCCACATCCAGCCTGGCCTTGAATGTTGATGGGGCATCCACAGCCTCCTTGGGCAACCTGTTCCAGTGCATCACCACCCTCTGTGTGAAAACTTTCCTCCTAATATCTAACCTGTCTCAGCTTAAAACCATTCTCCCTTGTCCTAATCACCATCCACCCTCATAAAGAGCCGTCCCCTCTCCTGTTTTTATGCTCCCTTAACAGTCGATACAATTGAAGGAGTGAGGGGATGCAGTTTGGAAGGGAAGAACAGAAAAGAGGTGAAGGCAACAGAGAAAATGTTAATATTCTGCAATGACAATTACTAAATTTTATGTTCCCAAGTACATGCTTAATGGATATTCTTACATACCTCTAGCTAGAGCACTTACTACTTTATTACGACTCTCAGTTTACAGCATGACAGTATATGCAGAGATGAAACAGGTAGGATTAAGCACTCACAGAGTAAATCATCCCTGCATTCCTACCTTTCTCTCTATCTGCACTTGACATCACAGTCAATAACACTACTGCTTCTCATTTTAAAAATTATATATAAATTTACACAAAATACAGAAGTATATTAAAAATATCTAGCCAATAAATAAGCAAAACATTGTTTTCCTATTGGAGTTAGTACACAGTATGTAACCATTAGAATGTTTAGATTAACTTCTGGAGAGAAAGAAACTTTCCTTTGCCATGGAGCACAGAGTTACAGCTCTCCTATGGAGAAGAGTAATCAATAAAGAAATTAAATCTAAAATATTTACAAAGGTCTAACAACTAGAGCTTTCAGAGTACAAACTGCAAGCAAGTTTGGAACAAGCAAAGACTCCCTGTCTAGCTGGCCTGTTTAACTTCTTATATATATGGACATCCTTGTCAGAGGCAGACAAGAGTCAAATCTGCACAGCAGTCTCTTTGAGCAGTGTCTCAGTGAGAGGAGTGGCTGCTCAAAGCATTACAGCTGTTAGCCAGTGTCCAAGCAGCAGTGGCAGCTAAATCAAGCCTGGGAACACTGTCTACTGCTGACCATAACCACTCCCACCACTCTTCTGATCACAGTGCTTTACATGCTCATGGACAACAGGCAAGGGAACGCAGGCAGACTGAGAGGAATGGCTGGACCCAGTTGCCTTTCTAACCTTTTTACAGTGACAAGGGAGTCCAAATCAAAGCTTTTTTGTTTTAATGCTCCTTAATGACATTAAATGGGGACAAACAAACAAACAAAGCAGCAACAGACTAACTTCTCCACTGATAACGTAAGGCAGAGAGAACTCAAGGCAGTAGCTCACCCAGCTTTAAAAAAAAACAACAACACATGCTCATTTCTGCATTTTTTGTGTTCCCATGTGCTCTTTATTACCATACTTCAAGAGCAATTACTGATACGCACTTATAAATGGAGGACTCCGATAGACATGCGCCTATAAAAAGTATTGAGGAATTGCCTGAATGACCTTGAGATTTAAGAGAGGACTCACTGACAGGCAAGCAGATTCACACCCACTGTCTCACTGAGGAAGTCCCAACACTACAGCGTAATGCCTGACAGAAAAATATTCACCTTCTTGCAAAACCAATAGGTTCACTGTCTAAAGGTTAGCATGCTACTGCTTAGGTTTCAAAGTGTAAGGAGGTGCATGCTTTTTCCTTTTATCTTCTGATTTCCCAGAGGATTCAAACTTTCTCATGCTGCAGTAGGAGAGGAACATCGCTTCCATGAAATCAGCAGATGCAGTCCAAGGGGACCACCAGGCCAGGAAAAACAACCAGCCCTTGTAGTAGCAAAACACACACACACACACACACACACACCCCATAACACTAGATCTACTCATAAGGCTTGACCACAAAGTAAGTTATTTTATTCATTCCAAAGTAAATCCTTCTGTTGACTTCCAATGAGAATATGAAACTTGCAGTAGCCAATTGTTTTTTCTTCCTATGGAGGATGGGGCAGGAGACTTCAGCATGGGGACCAGCTCTGGTGCTGCCCTAACTGATGCTGTCTTGCAGACATTTTAGTGGAAGAATTACAGTGTTGCCACAAGGAAAGTGTAGTCCTAGCAGTTCCGAGGTATATTTGTGATACTGAGAATCTGCAATTATTTCCATATTTTTCTTATTTAAGCATCTAGAGCAGACATCAGCTGTTATTCACGCAGTAATCAGATAGCAGTCCACAGTTACTCCTCTCTTGCCCTTTTTTCCATTGAAATCACTGTATATAATGCAGATGTATTAATAGTACTGGTAATTATACAGCTCTAAATACATACGCAGCTGTGGATCTAATTTTGCAAGGTGTTTTGTGCTCTCAAACCTCACCTAACCCCAGAGGAGCTGCAAAGCAAGAGGAGTTCTGTATCTTACAGGAGCAAAGCCTAAGAAAACAAAGTTTCTTAAACTAAACAGCTCTAGAAAGTATCTATCTGGTCTATCTAGAAAGTATCTATAGAAAGTATCTGTCTATCTTTTGAACAAATACTGTTGAGAATGCTTCAACATCTATTTATTTTTAATGATGAACAAGAAACATACTATAAAAAGGATTGTTTTCTTATTGCACACACAATGCAGAGGGGGGGAATGCCTAATGAAAGAGAAAGGGGAAAGATATAAATTCCCACACTGCTAAGGTCAGTGATTACTACTTTAAGGAAAGAAATAGCACCCTACCTTCTAGAGCTTTACACGTACCACAAAGGCCTATTTTCAAATAACTCTGTGAAAACCTTATGTTGTGAGACACTGGTCAATCACTACAGTGCAGTGCTCATGAGACACAGGATTTGCCCGAGAGAGGGGAACAGAGTGAAGGAGTGACAGAAGGAACGAACAAGGAACAAACACCCACATCATTTTCAAAACATCTTCAGCAAAACTGTACTTTGCTGTTACCAGCTCCAGCTCCAAGTTTGGAAAGCCCCTGCTGCTATGATCCATGCTGGTCATCAGTCTGTGCAAAAACGAAGCCAGGGCGTGATGCTGCAGACCTGTGGGAAGCTAAGTGCTACCTTGTAAAATTGCTTTGCAACGCACATGTCCTGCTCAAAGCAGACTGCTCCCTGCACCTTGAGCATCAGAAGGGATTTAATTTCCCTGCAAGGGCCCATGAGAAATGAACAATACAATGTGCACAGTGGGCATAATCCTTGACTCTTGTTGACGCCACACAGAAATCCATTCTGTCTTCTTCTAATCCTCGCGCACAGCCGAAGCTTGCATGATGAAGCTGAAGGGACAGGAGCTATTTATAACCTTTAATTTCATCCTGCATCAGTGGATTTTCAGGCAAAGGAAACAGAGCTTTTAGCTTGTTTCCCTTTTTAACCTATTCAGTGCTCACAGCTTGAAGAAGTCAAAATAGGTTTATTTCAGAGTCATTTAGCGATGTAGGAAAATAAATATACAGAAATAGACTGAAAATGCTACTACTTCAAATTCACCGTTAACTCACAGGACAGGAGCAATGCAGGGCTCCCCACTGCTGCCCCTACAGTTGTGTAGATGTTATGTAAAGAGAGAATATGCAAATCACCAGAGATATCATGATTGTGACCGTTAGGCAGGCAGGCTGCCAAGAGAAGGGCATATCCATCCCCACTCCCTTGCTTCAGTCTTCAGTCCCCGTTTTCTGTTTTGGACCTTGCAACTGTAAAGTCAACACTTCTCTTGTGCTCCACTAGCATATTTTCAGTATGGTTACACCACTACAGCAGATGAATTTCACACAGGTACACAGAGAGCTGCCTGCATGAGATAACAGACCTCCAGAGAAAGCAGAGCTTCTTTAAGCCTTCTAATCTGCAATGCACATAGCAGCACTAGCCTCTTGCACACAGACCTGAGTGAACAACTCAGGAAAGCTAAGACACTCCATGAAGTTCACACTTCTTGTTTGCGTACCATAATTTTTACAAGCTTATTGCCTGTTCACCGCTATTGCTGGGTGGCTACTTCTGTGCCACTGACCTGGTGAAAGAGACACCACAGGGGTGCCTAAAAACTAGATGAGTTCAAGGAGCAGGGCTTTGTCACGTCTGAAGACATCCTGGCTTGGAAATCCCAAAGTCACACAGTGCTGATTCATGAAAAACCACAAAGAGAAACCAAATCATGAGGCAAACCCAGGTAGTACAGATCCTTCTAAGATCAGCAGCACAGCATCAAAACTGACTAATCTACAAAGAACCATATAAACAGAGGTGAGAAACGTGTGTGTTGAACTACTATGCTGCATTTCATGTTAAAAACACAAAAACCACCTCCAGTGCTCTTCCACAAACCCCTAAAAATAGAAATCAGTCTTTGTGACCTCCTTACAAGGTACACTAAAACACTTAAAAACATTTAAAGCTTTGTGTGCCTTTTCCTCCTCCAACCAACAGTACAGAAGACAATTCTAATACCTGAGAAAATAAAACCAAATGCATCCTTTATTTCTTTTCTTCTCACTTTGTATTTCCCCTTCCTGAATTTCCTCTTTACTTCTGAAGAGTGACTGCAGGAGGACATACTTCATTTTTAAAACTCAGCTAAGTAAGCCTGATGACTGATGGTGTACAACCAACGCAATTCCACTGAAATCTTAACCAATTTTTAGCAGCCAGGTACGTTATGCCTTTTTACCCCTCTCTCTCTTCTGTAATTTTTGAATCAAATCCCTTCTACCAGGGATCACAAACCCACACTTACTTCCTGTCCAGATGTTAATATTCACACTGGGTAAGATTCTTAAGTCAGTTTACAAATACTAAGCACCCTGTTGCCATTGCCCTTCATTGAAAACTGGCACCTTGGTCCCCCAGGAGCTTTTTTTAAAAAATCCCAGTGGTAGTCAATCAAATGCTTCTTTCAGTTACATTGGCAAAGAAGCAGAATTATTCAGAGGGTTCTGCAGATATGTCACAGATGCAGGAAGTTCAGATTTAATTTCCGGAGAGTGACACGTGCAATATGCCTTTCCTGACCTGCAACATTTGAGGAAGTACTGATCAGATTAAACTACCGGACTGGAAATAAGAAGGGATTTTGAGGGGAGATACGCACACACAGCACACATATATAATGTTCTATTAAAAAAACATATTTACTGTCATGATACTACATTGCTTAAACAGAGAGCATCTCCCCCGCAAACAGTTTCCTACCTCAATGTAGCTGTTCTGATATCTAGTTCATTTGAAACATACAATATATGTAAAAGAAAGCATGTGGATTATTCCTCAGTTCTACTTAAATGTGGACTGCATGTAAGTGGTTCATACATATTCCTCATCCCTCAGCCTACAAAAATATTTTTTTATGGATATATACACGTACACATACATAAACAAAGAAAGGAGCTCTATGGAAGAGAACTTACTTTAACAGGGAAGAAATGCTGGAGGGATGAATGTGCTTGAGGAGGGGGTCTAGATCAAGAGACACACAGATTCCATGATCTGATTTATTTGCAAAAATAAAAGCCAATTTTACATGAGCCTCTTAGGTTGCTATCAAATCTTCTGTGAGAGGGTCAACAAGATTCAGGTAAATACTTCTGATTTAAGAAAGAATTTTCTGACTCCACATCTATTTGCCTTTAGTCTGCCTTTCCCCTAGTGCCAGTTCTCCCAAAGAGGTCGTAATCTTTCAGCTGTGACCATTTCTGCTCCTATGGGAAATGGTTGGCAATATCTTTATAATAGATCAAAGTCAGCATGTTGCCACGTGTTAAAGCAAGCAGAAGATGTGGAGAAAGATTTTGAGCTGCATCTAAATGCTTGCTTCTACTCAAGCTCCCCAGTCACACGGAATCACAGGGTTGGAAGGGACCTCAAGGATCACAAACCTCCAACCCCCTGCCACAGGCAAGGGCCGCCAACCTCCACACCCAACACCAGACCAGGCTGCCCAGGACCCCATCCAACCTGGCCTTGAACACCTCCAGGGAAGAAGCATCCACAACCTCCCTGGGCAGCCTGTTCCAGCACCTCACCACTCTCTCTGTGAAGAATTTCCATGTCAAATGACAGACCCCAGAAGGCTGGGAAACTGCTCTGGCTGTACTACATTCTACAGCCTCCAAAGGACCTGTTCCACGTCTCTGCCTGGTCTCCCCTCATCAATATCCTTGTTTTCTTTCTCAATGCCTGCATACCTGAAGGTAGCTGGATTACAACAAACTCACTCATTCTTTAATGAACAGATTTTGTCCATTACTTCAGTGACTCATTTAAGGAATAAGACATTGAGAGGAAGCAGAACAGCATAGTTTCCACATAGAGAACAACATACATTGAACCCAGTATTCAAAACAATTTAGCCCAGCAAATCTAACTCAAAAGCTTTCCATAAAAACAATGTGAATCTCAGCAACATCCAGAGTTTCATCACACAAAAGCCAAGTGAAACTCTCCCAAATGTCCTGTACCTCAGAACACAGCATCAGCCTCTGAAACAGAAGCTACTCTGCCTGAAACATAAAACATACAAACTTCACAAGTCTTCTTGCACTGTATGTACAATCAACAAAGAAAATGTATTCCAGGTTTAGAAGCATAATAACATGCTATGCATTGGGAACTAAAATGTGCCGTCAAAAATAATCCACTGTTCAAACAGATCTAGTTATCCCACCACAATTCCTTCTCCACTTCCAACAGAAGTGCTTCTAAAGTTGTTTCAGGCATGCATAAGGCATAACAAGAGTCCTCCCAAAAGAAATTTTGAGTTCTTGCCCACAGCCCTTCAAGGAATATTTTCCTTATCAGGTATTCATTTATACAGTTGGTTATGAATGAGTAATGATAGTAGCACAGATGATGCATTTGGGACACCACAGACCAAATCTTCATTAAATGGAGAAATCTAAGTAGACCAACTGAACAGCAAATTTTTTGCACACTTGGCAGTTCAGAATGGCTTCTGAATCTATGCATGCTCTGAGACGCTGGTTTTTGGGGTTTTGTCTGTTCTGTAAGCCTTTCCAAAATAATAATTAAAAGCAGCTAGATTACATGGTATATCACACTTATTACTAGAAAACAGGGCTAGATACCATCTGCCCATTTTATTACTCGTAGCACTGCTGACCCCAATCCTCACCTGAGGACTTTAACCTATTGTCTACAGATTGGAGCCAAACAGGGTAACAACACAGCTTACAACACGAGTCATCAGTAACGTGAGCTTGGATGCAGAAAGTAGCACTGCTTGTGTTCTCCAGCTGGGAGCTGCAGTACAACACAGTAACTGCACCTCCTGCAATAGCTGCATAGGGTATGAAAAGGCTGTTTTGCAGAGCTTTTTCTCTCTACAAGCTCCTTGGCACAACCCAAACACAGGAAAATGTAATCCCAATGGTAACACATCTTATCAGTTTGTGGAAGCACAGTAACATGATCTGCAACACTGCATGCAAACTACATTCACTGTAACTTATGTTTGCTGTAGAAGAACTGTAAGTCCTCAGAACCGCCTAAGAAGAGATGAAAAATAAATGGAAACGTTCAGTAGCAGGGCATGTCTGAACTGTATCTGCTGAGGAGTGCTATGACACAATCCACAGTAAAGAATCTAGCCTGAAGTCAGCTAAATCCCAAGTAGTTCACATAGTACCAAACTACAATGCTGAAACAAGAGACATGAATGACAAGTGTTTGAAAATTACCTACAGACAACACTATTTCTCTTCTCTGAAATGTATATAACTGTTTTCTAATGTATACCAGCCCCTCCCAGAGGGTTACTTCCCCATTTTCTCATGTTATATACCAAGAAAAAAATCAAAATATTGCAGACAACGGAATTTCAACAGTTTACAGCACCTACCCAATTGCACAAAAACAAACCCAGAAGTGTGCACTGCACATCTGTCACCACTCCACAAGTAAAAGGGAAAAAAGTAGCTAAGATGCACAAGATTTCCAATACACACATGGTAACTAAGTTTGGGAAACACAGCATCAGGCCACCAGCAGTCCTACAGCCATGGCAGCAGATGGCAAGATGCTATACTCCGGACCTTGAATTGAAGTGTCAGTAGGGTTGTAAATCACTGCTGTTAAATCAGAGATGGATGCATAAATGTCTGTTTTCATTTCTCTATCAAAATGCACAGGATATCTCTGCATTGTTACTCATTATTGTATAAATATGTTCCTTTCAAGGAGTTCTTCATGTTTTGACTTCACAACCGGCCAGCCTCTGGTAGACCAGAGAAGCAGCAATTAGCTGCAGCCATGCAGTTATCAGTCAGACACAGCAGCCACACTGCATGAGGAAGAGACTGGAGATGGACTCCAGTTTGTTACACGCTGAACTCGGCTCTTAAGTTACTACAGTCCTATGAAATACTCTCATGAAATACAGTAGAGGAAACAACTTTCTGTTTCTCAGAACATCATCTTTCTAAGCCCTATAACCTTTCCTGCTTATACAACAGTCTAAGCCATAACTAACTCGAGACTCTAATCACTGCCAAACAGCACTTTGCTAGTTACCTTTTTGTGTTCAAAAGACAGCTGAAGTCAGTAAAACACAATCAGCTGAGACCAACAGCTCTGGATCAAGCTGTGTAGATTTTGGAGAGGCCACATTCACACCGAGATCTGCTGTTTTACTCCAGCTTTATTCTAGATTCATTTAGTCCACTTGTCTGAGGAGCTTTAGATAATACATTAATTGCAAAGAAGGAAAAAAACACAGAATGCAAGAAGTCAGCACTTAATTCCAACTATTATTCTGCTAATATTTCACAATGAAAAAATCGAAGCTACAAATAAAACGTGTCTAAGTTAGTTTAAAACAAGAAACAGTCAACTTCAGAGCTCCTGTAACTGCTGCTCAAGATGGCCCAAAGATGCACCACCTTTCCTTTTCATTCCCTCTTCCTCACCAACAGGTATAAATGTCACCTTCATTTCCTTCTGCCCCCACAAGGTCAGGGAGCTCAGCACTCTTCATCCCAAGATGACTCCCAAACGTGCTGGTTAGCACGCTTCCACATGGAGACTATTGATCCCTGCAGTTGTCTGATCGCCAGAGAGCCAGCAGAAATCCCACTGCTGTAACAGTGCTATGGGCTGGGGTCAGCCCTCTAAGAAAGTTATTTGCACAAGCCTGAGCAGTGAGAGCAATGTGGATAGAAAAACCATTTGGAATTATGATTGCAGAAGAGGCAAAGAGAATCATTTCTCAGAAGAATTTGTGGAAAGAAGAACCCGAAACAAAAAACATGATCAGTTTCTTCCATGAAAACAGGATGCAGCTCCATCAACATCCAAACCGTCGGGAGGTTAAGCCCAACAAGGCGTCACAAAGCCTCTATTTCACGTGCAGCCACTGCTGCAAGTTTCAAGCATGAACACCTCCAAAAATGTCTCTATGTGCAAAAAAAAAACAAAAACCAGAAAATGCAAACACTAAAAGGGCCAAATGCTAAGCTTCTAATGGCCAGTACTTGAATCTTTTTCTTAATCACTTCTTACGAGCAAATTGGTTTTCCAAAGTATAATAATTAATCATCATGATTTAAAATAGTGGCCTTGATTGAAAGATGTTTTAAGGTTATTCCTGTTCTTTATTATTAAGTCTATGAATAGACTCAGAAGTTAGTCTGGTTTCTAATTCTCACTGATACTCCACATAAAACAATTAAATCATTCCTGCACATTTGTAACAATTAAGACACCAAAATCTCCAGTCAGTACATAGCTGCTTCTTTAGGACATTCAGCTTAGCAAGTAGAAACAACTGCTTACTGCAATTGTACCCAAATTCTTGTATTTTTTAGGAAATCTAACACATCAAATGCATTTACAATGTTGCTTTATAAACTCAGAATAAAGATGAAGAGATCCAGAGAAAAATACGCAAGAAAAAATCCAAGTTAAAATCACCAGCATCTTGTTTCACAGAAATCAACATAAGCATTAATCGGGAAGAATTATTCAATGAATCAACAAGGTGTTGGCTGGACAAATCATCTCAATAAAACATCCCAGGTTTTCACAGCAACAGAGCACTTAATTTTCAGTTTACAGCATAAAGAGAACAGGCAAAACTTCAGAGATGAAAGTAAGGATAAGTTTATGCTAGGATTGAAAGGGAATTGTGGATTTTCTCATTTCTCATAACAAAAAGACTCAACCCAATTTATTCCAGGCATTCTCACATGGATGGCACTGGGACATTAAACAATAGCCAAGTGTATCATGTCGCACTTGGAACAGGGCCCACTCAACTGCATTAAAATTCACATGCAGTACATTTAAGATTAGATTCACAATTCATCCTAAACTGACTGCAGAAGCCCTGTCAAAGTAAAAACTGAGGCTTTGACATTGCTCTACCAACAAGACCATAAGAGCAGTAGGAATTCCGCATCAGGTAACAAACGTGACTTTTTCGGGAGCAGACTCTAATGAGAGCACACGCGCGTGCTTGGTGGAGCAGATGGGCAGGCGCATACAGGGACACAAAACTACCCTTGTGTGTGCAGTCACAGCTCTGTCCTCCCACTTCTGCTGATTTGATCTGCAGACTCTTTCAGAACCAGGCCATGCTGTGCAAGTCCATATAACCCCACCGAAACCCAGTGGGGGCAATGCCAGTTCGGAGCAAAGGGGAATCTGGGTCTCGTGGCACTGTTTGAATGAAGGGTTTTACAAAGGAGGGAATTCCTTTTCTTTCAGTTTATTTAAATGCTCTGCAGTTACTATGGTTACTCTGAAGGCATTTGAAATCTGCCTGCATGATGCAATTGGTGAAATGACAAGGCACAAAAATTGATGTTCCTGTGAAACAGGCTGTTCATCCAGGACGGAAAACCGAAGGCTTGTAAATAGCTGATGCCGAGGATCTCAGATTCAGCCCACCAGCTCCATCTCAAACACCAGCAGTGCTATCAAATTAGCATTTCCACTGTAGCTCTCTCAGTGACAAGGGGCACAAGTGCTTTTGTTTCAACAAAGCCCACTGTGTTGAGTTCGTGCACTGAGGCTTTAAGACAATAGAGAAACGTCACTCAAAGGGCAGGAAACAATGAGCTATTCTTTATCTCGGTTATCTGGCCTATCTATCAGACAGGGAATAAGAAAATCTTGTTTCTTTCTCAAATGATGTCATAAACTGCAAGAGAAGCAGCAAACACTTGCTTCTCACTCTGCAATGGCTGCAATAACTGGCTGGAAAGAATACATCCTCTGAGTACTTGTGCTTGCCAATTTTCCTCCTGTATTCCAAATATAAACACCACCACCAGCGTTACAACAAATGCACATTAAGCTGTAGTAAATTAATGAACAAAATATGGAAATACACAAATACTCATCCTTCCCCAACACATATAAAGGTATACAAATATCAAGGTAGATATGTTCAACCCAATAAATCCTGTTACTTTAACATTTCAGGAAGTATTGGAGAAGCATTTTTATCCACACACACTTTAATTCACTAACCTGCTGCAGGATGACTATTCAATAACTTACTTACCCTTGCTTCTTTACCTTCAGCCTGGTGCCATCTGCGACAGCAAAACAAGTAGAAGGGTGGAAGCAGAAGGAAATGTTTGCTAAATAAAATCTAACCAAGGGATTCAGGTAAGTGTTTTCCATTACTAAAAGGAACCAAACTGTTACTTTTCCAAACTAGAAACCTGCAATATTGATTTCAATAAGCACAAACTGAATACAAAACAGACAGACCTGCTTCTGTTAATATTAGGAACTAGGTTCAGAAAGCCCATTCTGCCCCATAGCACAAGTTGTCAAGACAACAGGGAATTTCATCAGGGCCATTCCAGGCCTCGATCCTAAAACGTTAGTGCCACTGCCTGAGAGCAGAGCCATTGGCTTCACAAGTCTAAGAATAAAGATTCCAGGTGTCAGCTCAGATATTACATCTCACAGAATAAATGCCAACAGAAGGTTTCTGGCAGAAAGGACAACATGTCATGGTTAAGAGCTACGCACGTGATCTTCTAGAACTTCTTATGATATCGTCTCTCAAGAGCTATTCCATGTGTTTGTGCTTCAAATAAATTTGGAGCTAACGAGATATCCACCACATCCCCAAACAAGCCAAAGTTTCTGAACCAAACCAACGTTTCCTTTAGTGAACTGTGCATAGAGAGGCTATGATTCCTTCTGACTCATCTCCAGTACACATTCCTAATTCATCTAGCATCATTTCCATCTTACATTCTGAGCTTTAACAGACCGCTTCTTGTCTTATCTCTCTCAGATAAGACATCTCAGTAAGACATCTCTCTTATGATCTCCCCCCTTCCAAAATTATCTACATATATCAGGACAGTTGAAAATCCGCGTGTGCGAGAATTCCCCATTTCCTGTGCCCTGCAAGTTACTGCAACATGAAGATTACATGCAGTTTTTCACAGTCTAAGTGAAAGAAGGCAGGCAGCTGGCCAAATGACAGCCTAGAAAGATTACAAAATGGTCAGGGAAGACACCACTGAATGAAACCTTGCTTTTAATAGAAAGAAAACTATATATAAGTGGTGCATTGGACACCATTAAGAGACTCTCCTGCACCAAGAGCATCACTGAAATTCTCTGTATTTGTACATTCTCTGGCTTACAAGAGTTGAGTAATTCTTTAGTGCAAAAATAAGAATGATATTTCCCAAAAGACACAGTGAACTACTATCATAAACACAACCAGTATCTTTGATCACATGAGTACTGTCTGCAGTGTAATCTATTACCCATTCTTATCTATAGATCTTGCCATGCAGTCCCATAGGTTCTTCAAAACCATAACGTTAGAGCACCAGGGAAAAGTAGGAATAGCTATTAAAAGAAAACCACAGAAAAAATTCCCTTTAAAAATACCCCCTGTGAAGCAATTTCAGCAGCCATAAAGAAAGCAGAATTAATAGTGAGTTGATTTAGGAGAGAGAATTTCACAGGATTACAGACAAAATAACCAGCTTTCCAAAGAACTATTTGGTAATTTGAGAACTAAAGACACCACTTTCATAACCCAGACCAGCAAACACCCTGCTGCACCTCCAGATTCTATGTTTCCTTCAGAACAGTTTTATGGCCAAGGTTTTTGAAACACAATGGAAAGGTCACCACAGTCTAATAATACAGAATTCTAATGCTGTCCAACACATACTTACTGCTCCTTTTTGTCTGCATACGGTTTTTAACCTGTAAGACCAGGAAACACGTCAAATATTGCCTATGAAGCATTTAAGAAAATAATTTCCATCACCAGAGTCCCCAGAATTGGAAAATAGCTTTATTGGTGCATTTGCTTCTTTCTTTGTAGTTATTTTAAAAATTAAAGCAGCGTTTCTCCCCACAGTCCTAATATTTTCATCTAACATTCCACGAATATCTCCTCATATGCTGCTGATCTGCTTCTCAGATTCAGTTTGTTTACTCTGGCAAAACTCAAGCTGGCACAAAAGGAAATTAAGCTCATGTACTGACTACAACCTTAAGTTCAAGATCATCAAAATCACTTCACTCAAATTAATGAAAACTAGAAGATTAAACCGTTGCAAATTCTCTCATTTATATGGAGTTATGTCAGCAGGAAACAGTTTAATATTATCGGCAATGAGAGAACAAAGGACAAGTGACCCTCTGAAAGGCAGGGCATTGATAGAGTAAGGAACTCCTGACGAATGCACCCGATCAAAAAAAGTTCAAGATTTTGATAATTCCAACCCTCATTCAAGTCAGTATGTCCAGACATAACTATGCTATGAGTATTTGCTTATATTTCAGTACCACAAAGAGTCTCTCACAGAGCTGGACCATAAGTGTGAAGACAGGATACTGAGCATGCTTCCATGCTACAAATCACCCACCCTTAGAAGATAGAAATCTGAAAGCATCTGAATTCAGAGCACTCTACTGCAGCCTTTTTGGTTTGATACTGAAGCAAAGGTTCTTGCCATCCCTTTCTTAGAAAGCTTATACTTCAGTATTGTTCAGGACTAATAGCTACAGCCAATAAGATGTATTAATGTAATACACACACAAAAGATATCTAACTAGTATCTATAAGTACATGAGCCCCCTAGTACTACACCAGACATGCAGAAGTGACTGTGCACATAGCAAAGACTTCATGAAAATACAATAATTATGGCTGAGAACCAGAGTATTACTGAACTTCTCCTCTGACCCAGAATACAAGGGATCGATGCCTGTGCCTCCACACATGCATGTAGACACACATGCACACATTTTTCCTTGCCTGTCAATAACAGAGAGAGATGTCTCAAGAAGGGCTCTTCAGTCCTCTGACAGCTTTGACAGCCGCTGTCATTACAGCTTATCAAAAAGAGGACACTGTATGATATCAGTATGTTCAAATCCCTTCCTCGCTTCTGCCCTTTCCTTGACATTTCTTATCATTTGCTGCCAATACTCCTTCACTTTGTAGAATCATCACTGACACATCATTTCAAAGTAAAATTTGTAACAAATTTAAAAACTTATCTTCTGTCATTTATAAAACTCATGCTCCTTTAAATTAGTGAATACTACCTTAACCAAACGTGAAGATGCAACGATGCTTCAGAGAAACCATGAGCTAGATATGTTTGCATTCATAGAAAGTTGAAAAGACTTTTTTTTTTTTTTACAGTACCTGTTTGAAAAAGTAGCATTTGTTCATTTATGAGGCCTAGCAAAACATGGGCTGAATTACATTTCAAGCCCCCCACAGTGCTCCTGCAGTACTAAGTTCTGAAAGCAATTGCTCACCACGGGAAGTCAGCCAGGAAAGGAAGCTGTGTCTATATAAGATGTCCACAATTGTTGTTCTACAAGCTAGTTACAACTTGGCTGCCCTATCAATAAGAAAGGGACAGGCTCAGAGGTGTTGAGTGATTCCCTGATACAATCCATCCCTGCAGCAAAGCCAAATAAATTTACAATGCCATGACCACACACCTAGGACAGTTCACTAGGTGCTGTGAGAACAGCAGTTCAGTGAGACCTTCAGGCCTGCAGTCTATCACAACACACTCCAGCCGAGTCGTAAGACAAAATCCAGAAAGTAGTGAAAAAAGCACATCATTCCCACCAGCTATTCCAAAACTGTTGTTTCTCCCTGGCATGTCACTGTGCAGATCACTGTGTGAGAAGACTTCAACTTCCCAGACACCACAAAGCCACGACAGATACAAGACAAAGAGAATCTTAATGCTCTGAATCCACATGAGCCTGGTTCAAACAAGAGGCATCTCCCTGAAATGCCTTTGATGTCCACACAGGCATTGCACTGATTTCCACAGGTACAGCTCTGTTCTAGGGATGCTATGCAGCTGGCTGGAAGAACAAGTAGGACCATAAGAAAACGAAGTGATGAAGCTCAATGGTTTTGTGTCCCAGCTAGTGTCCAACAAGGAGCAAACCTGAAGTTAAAATTTCTTTTACATTACCATTCTCACAACAGAGGTTTTTTCATTTTTATTCTCTATTGCCCTGTACAGGTTATACTTGTGATGCTTTTTCTCAGAACACTAAGGGCATCCTCTCTACTCCACTGTGAAGGCTGTTAACTTTCTTGTCAAATTTGGACTAAATTGGTGAATGGGTCCACAGTTGGAAAGTAAAAAGGCAACAACGAAATACAGTAGGTATAAAGACAGGATTAGTCCTTCACAAAGCTAGTTTTGAGATACTACACAGCAAAGTCATAGCATTTTAGCCTGGTAATCTTAACCCATTTTTACAAGATGTTCAAGGTTCCCAAAGATGGTTCAATGGGACTTGAAGTGCAAGTAGAAAATGGACAGAGGAGATGACGGGAACAGAAACAGAGTGTTCTGCACTACCTCCTGCCTCCATCTCTTAACCTGTTTCTCTCCACTTCCCTTTAGTTACTCACTACTAAATAAGTATTTTAATAGCTACATAACCAAAGCCATCTTTCTCACAGATTTATGGAGAAGGCCAAGCTGGTGCCTGGGAACTGCAAGCCCTTTGGTGACAGTTTAATTCTGGTCAGAGAAGTCAATAAATCATTCTCACAGAAGTTGTTATTGACCTTGAGCAAACCCTGGGAGAAGAGATACAATCTTACATTTCATTAGGAAATAAAGGGTTTTTCTGTTTTTAGCTCGATCAGCTGTGGGTTGTTACTGTGGTGTTTTGGTTTGTTTTTTTTTTCCCATTGTTGACTTAAACTTTTAGAAGGAGAGCAAACAATAAAAAAGAAAAAATTGCAAAGCCCCAACTTTGGAGGGGAACATTAAGTTCTATTGCTTGACAAACACCGTACTGACTCACCTGGACAGCAGGGAGCAGAGCTGTGTTCCCAGCATTTCAGGATACTGACCTGAAAATCAGGAAGGCAATGAACATACATCCAGCCTTCTTGCCTCACCCCATGGATGCTGTTTTTCACAACAACATGTGAGTTTCTACTGGACAAATTTTCTTCCTTTTTCAGACAAATTTAGACAATCTTTGTTTAAAGTCTGAAAATGTTTTTCAGAACTTGCACATTATTATTTTAATGAAATATACTACCTAATACTAGCTAAGGCATACTGTCAAGGAGTGTAAATAAATACCAGTGCACTGCACAATTCTACTTTCCTGTCTACAAATCCTCTTTGTAATGCTGGGCAAGAGCAACAGTTACACCTCCAGTCTCTTTTATATCAATATTGAACCACTGTGTAAATATGAACTTAAAGCACTTGTTTCATACATACATACTACACACTTTAAGTTAATGGTCTTTGAGAATAGGTGAAACAAGAAGTCACCAGACTGAAAACCCCTTTCATAATAGTACTATTTGTTGCTAGCAACAGCTAGCAAATGCATTCTACAAGCTATTCTGCCAAGCTGCACATACACAATGTATCTGTATGAAATGCTATGAAAAATCTGTACAATTCAGTTGCAGGCATTCTAACTTTTGCTGCATTAATAAAATACACTTTTAATAGACAGGCTGGTAGTGCTAGCTCCCAATGCTAAACAAAGTATGTTTAAGATACTATTATCCTAATACCATAGAGACAAGGTTCCTATGGAAATATAAGGATATAAGCAACATTTAGTAATGAATGTAAACAAACACAATCTAAAAAATTCATACTTGTATTTAAATATTTGTATCTGACCTTTCCTATAACCAATATGAATTCTAGCACTGTCTTCACCAGAAACAGGAATGAGCCTGCAGAAAGGCTCAAAGCCACGTTTGCATAATGGCTAAGGAAAACCTGAAATGAGGAGGATAAGAGAGCGGCCCACAGCTGCAAAGGACAAAACAGCAGCTAACAACAGTTACTGCCATAATGCTCTACTGTTCTACTTGAGAGAAAAATTACTTCTCTACTACATTTGGCATATCTAAAAAAAATTGAAACAGTGTGTCCAAGTCACAGCAGAGGTAAAGAAAACAAACCCAACACATACACGCTTTATTATCGCTTCACTTCATCATCGACTAGAACACGAGAAAATCAATAAAAATCCTATACAAACACATCCACCATAATAAAATATGTGGCTTACATATATCAAATCCTAACAAGTGTGCTTGCACGCTCAGTGGAGAAAATCACTTCATAAAACAAACCCAGGGGAGAACTAAAACCCTGAAAAGGTGTCTAAGGAGGGGCAAAAAACCTGAATGATGTACTCAAAGTATTAAAAACAAGAACAACTCTCTATTAACATACCAGACTTTACAAGCCAATGTCCTTAGCCATTATTCTATGACTCAGTGAATTTCTTGCTTCCAAAGAGCCGGACATATTTTATCTGTGCTGGAATCAGTTAACTGAGGTGAGCACTTTCTGTTTCTGCCCCTCATTCATCTGATTTCTTACAGAAACAACCAGTTCAGGTCTCAGTCACCCCTTCTGTATGCTGAGCGCACTGCAGCCAGCATCAAAAATTGCACAGGGAACTGCAACTCCACTGAACTGAAAAACTTGAGCACAACCTCAGGATTGCTTTAGAGCCCTACTGATGTCCAATAGTTCCCATGAAACAAACGTAAGTTAAGTTCTGAATAATTCCATTAAAAAAAATGTGGAATAAAATTGAATGTTTGCCACAGTGATTTTCAGTTATGATTTGTCAGACAAATAACAATTTCCTTATTATTCTGTACATTGTGAACTTCCTGGTTATTTCCATGATTTGAAGGCAAATTTTTTGACAATATTTTTCACGCTGAAGTCGTGTTTTCAGCTCAGAATCTCTCTCAAGCAGCTGCCTGTAACCTTTTCCAGATTAGGTTCTACAAACCTCCAGCCAGTAAACCAAAATATTGAGGAGAACACCATTAGTTTGAGAATCACATTACCCCAGGAAAGTTAAACATCTGTTCCTGTAATTACTAAGGTTTTTGAGTAGGAGAGAACAGAGAAGATATAATTTGCTTGCAACTCCAAAATTTGTTCTGTTGTCTAATTTAGTTCACTTGCTTGTCTTTTTTCTGTCCTGCCAACAGCCTCCTATTCGTTAGCAGGACACGTCCTTTCCTAGACTTCAAACATTTATTAAAAAAATCACCACCAGAATTGAGACAGAAGACATTTCAGCAGAACAGTGATGATGAAGAAAAACAAAGAAAGAACAGAGATGAGCCTTGTCTTGGTACTGTGGCTTATTGATTTCTCTTAAAGATACAATGTAACAAAATATAATTCTAGTAGTAATTTTTTTTTTTTAATCAAACCAGTTATGCCATTACATTGTTATTCACACTGCTTTCTTAATCTCTTAAAACAAATTCGAAGTGAGGGTCCCTTGAAGGTTCACCTACTCCAGTTTGCTTGATCTTGGCTGCCTGCCTATCACTCAGATTGCTTTTACAACATCCCTTCATTGAGCTTTCTTTTCATTGATGCCCTGTAAGGCCAGAGACACTTCTCAAATCAATTCTCAGTGAACCTGAATCAATTTCTGAAGCTCACCATAACAAGGGAGAAATATTTTTTGAGACCAGAGCTGGTCATGTCTTTAATACATTGCATTTATTTCCGCATGTAATTTTACATCAAGCTTCAGACCTATTGCAGACAATAATATATGCTTCTAAAAACCAGGAGCAGGGCATGAACTTGCATTACAGGTATTATAGCAGCAGACATTTACACAACAGCCCTCTTTTACTGTGAAAACAACAACGTGTAGTCCCAATTTCTCAGCTAGATCCTGACATCTGGGCATATCTCCTCACAAAGCACAAGCCTGTGGATTAGTTTTACATCATATAAATAGAACCTGAGCCCCTAATCATGGTATTTCAAGATAAAGAAAAAATTATGTGATTTCTTGGGTTCAGGGTAGGATTAAGTCAGCTTCTAGAGAAATAGCTATTGTACCCAGAAAGATGAGCTTTCTCTCACCTAAAGAAAAGGGGAACGACATACGATTTACTAACAAAAGACTTTTCAGGAAACTCAAAGATTTGCATCTCTATGAGGATCTGCACTGGGCATTCACACCTTATTCAGGAACTCTGCTCCCACAGGAGCATGCTGGCAGAGATTTAGACCTACGCTCACACTTCTCACAGAGACAGGAAGTAAAAACATTTTGCTTCCTCTCCCAAAATACTAATTTCTTGTTCCTTGTGAGCAGTGTTGAATATTAATCATTCTCTACTTTCTGTGATATTTATTACAACAATGGATCAGAAAATGTCATCTGCTTCCCTTTTGGAGCACAAAGTTGTACGACTCAGCAGAGGTAACAACTACCAGGTAAGATGGAAGATGCTCTGAACTTTTAACCAAAAAACTTATAATACACAGCAGCTGTAAAGCATCCCTCCATAGACCTAACCCCTCCAGAATGAGGCCTATCCAGCAATAATTTCATATAGATGAAACAGCAACTTCTTCTAATATGAATTTTTTTTTTTAATAGTTGAGGACTTGTAATTATAGCAAATAATTCCTGGTTTGTTCTCAAATTCTGGATACTATTCATCAGTTCCATTCCTCAAAGTAATACTTAATACCTGGGACAGGAATGTAAAAAGAGTCTCAGAAACTAAAAAAACCAAGGCTCACATTAACCTGTTCTTAATAGTTGCAGTTCAGTTCACTGCAAGCACAGCAGTTCTTCAGGAGTTCTCCCAGTCGTTTTCTCTTCCCCACTAACAAATTATAAGCCCTGTCAACTTTTTAATTTGGTGAATGCTTTTAATTACTTTTTTTTTTTTTTTTTTAATATAAGCATGTACTTTTTTTATACCAACATGTACACACACAGTCTCACTTATACAAGAGACATAGGTGAAGGACTACATTGGTAAAGACTTCTTACTTTCTTTCCATGCTTTCCTAGCACCGCGTTCAAGTGCAAGGGAAACCAAGCATCCGAAAAAAAAATAAAGTTTGGGATGAACACTGGACCATTTATAGCTGCAGAGATGAGTCGGAAAAGAATTATGACTGGAAGGGAGACTGTTGAGTCAGTCCTCAATCTAGAAAAGCCTTTGCCTCTTGTAGGAGTTGTCAGTGACATCCACAGTCACCTTCTGTCGGGATCTTCTCCTCCCCCCAACTATAAAAGCAGCTCTTAATGGCAGGCCCATTTAGCCAATGGTTTCGCTTTGCAACAGGAACAAGAGGACACCTTCCCTGTTTTGACTCTTTCAGTAGCAGTAGCTTTATATATCAGCTCATGGTGGTTTGTAACCCTGTCCCAGTACTGAAACAGAGAACCCAGAGATGCGGGCAAGTTTTGCACATAAAAATCTGGTGCTGTATGAATATACATCTTACATCACATTTTTCAATCACTTGTGAACTATGTCTAGTTTCAGTGGTAGAGAGAATATACTGATCTACCTCAAACATAGGAAAGCATGAAAGTCCACTTTTTGTCACTTCTAAAGGTGCATCATTACGCTTACACTACTAAGAGCACTAATTACTACTTCCTAATCTTCACATTTTCATGAAGAGATATCATTAAAAACAGCTGCTTCTTCCCACTTCAAAAATACCCCTGTTTGCAAGCAGCTAGAGAGGCTACATTTCATAGTTTCATTGTCCTGAGTTTTTGTAAGGTGTTCAAGGCCAGACTGGATGGGGCCCTGGGCAGCCTGGTCTAGTACTAAATGGGGAGGTTTGTGGCTCTGCATGTGGCAGGGAGGTTGGAGATTCATGATCCTTGAAGTCCTTTCCAACCAGGGCCATTCTGTGATTCTGTAATAATATTTTTGTAATTTTTACACAAATATAAGATTAATACCTCTTGATAAGCCTGCTTTACTCTATGCTTGCTAGATTAAGTCTCTTGAAGTAGGCTTATATGCACAGGAGAGTAGTTACAATGGTTATTTCAGACACTTCCCTAAAACTTTAAGTTTGTAGGGAATCAATCACTGCTGTACAAGGATACCTTCCTTGTTCCAAGAAGGCTTACGCAGCCACCAATAATGGCCTATTGCTGGTCTCCTTCCCTTTTCTAAGCAAACACCACAAAGCAGGCTGGGAAGGTATCTGCAGTGAAAGTGCAGAGATCTCAGTAATACTGGAGACAAGAAATATGGCAGCCCCTGCCATCAGCAATATAAATTAGTAGGATACTTTTGGCCAGAAGTGACATAGGTTCACTGAAGAACAAAAACACCTGTTTCTTCCCTTTCACTTACCAAGAAGTACTGAGGTAAGCAGGCAGCCACATTAGAATCTTATTAGCCTGCAACTTCAAACAAAAGTCATCAAACAAATCTTATGACAAACTCACGTTAACTTGAAAGATTTTACTGCCAGGAATAGTTTTAGGTCTCACCTCTAACCATCCCTCCTCCTGTTTTTAAACACACGAAAAAGTAATGATGTACAAATAAGCATGCCCAGAAAAGCACCTGACGTGCTCCTGTTGGCTTCTCTTTGCAATGACTTGTGTCACACCAACACAAAAACAATGACTAAAAAAGTGACTTCAAGAAGAGTCCCGTATTTCTTACTCCAGGCATGCAGCACCAATTCCATTTAATATACACTGGCTAGCCTAACTGCAACGTTCTAAATTGTTTCCAAACAGTGCCATGTATGCCATATCCATTTCCCTGCATGTCTCATGCTGCTTCAGTCCTCAGTGATGCACTAGGATTTTAACTCATACGTTCACTCAAACATCTCTGCAGGCACTAAGGTGTCAGGCAGTGACACATACAGCACCGCACTTATACAGAAAAGTAGGAGAGCCAAAGCTGGAGAATATCACACTGTTCTCATTCTAAAAAACAAACAAACAAAAAAAAAAACTAAAACAAAACCTAAAACAAACAACAAAAAAAACCACCAAGAGTTTCCAAAACACATCCTAGAATGAAATCCCATGACTTTCATCCTTGCTCAGTGTTTGTTAAGCTCAATATACTGAAGTATTCACATTTAAACACCATATACCACAAGGATCCTAGAACAAGGAGAATGTCAAGTTAGCAAAGATCCTCCACAATTAAAATAAGCAACTACTGCATGGACAAAGGTGTTTTCAGTACGTTAAAGAAGTACAGAAGTGAAAATACGCACTTTTAATCAAGAGCTATTGCAGGTTTACAGAATTATTTATGAATAGTTAGAAATCATACATCATTCATAGCAACAGAGGTGTAACAGGACTTCACTGCACTGCATTTCTTGCCACGGTCTTAGAGGCACATACAAATTCATTAAACTCCCAAAACCAAAGGGGGTCGTGTAATTCAGGAATAACTTGGGAGAAGTTGCATAGAACAAAGCGTGGGATGGACCGAAAATACACGGCATGAAATGTAACTTCCATTTATGTAAGTGCTTTATACCTATAGTTCTATAAATGGGCTTAGCGCTGTACAAAGCATTTGTTAATTCCCCCTTCTGTATGAGTTTATTTTCTGGGTCTTTTAAGAAGAAGCCTTAGAAAGAAGACTACAGAGCAGAACCTTGCTCTATAGCAATGATTCAAAATATAAACACTGCTCTAGTCTAATGCTTGTTGGCATAGTTGAAGGCACTTACATTCCAGTAAAAATAAGAACTAGCTAGACACTTCACTGAGTGTTTAAAAGCTCTTTAAAAATTAAATGCTGCATATGCAACAGTCATTTTGAATATCACCCACAAGAGAAATGCTATTGTATATGAAGCCGTAAATGACAACTGTTTAATAACATATGGCATTATATGAATCCATTTAATTTTTATTTAAGGACAGGATAAGAGAGAGACCATTTGATAGAAATTCTGATCAGAACTACAAAACCAAAACTAATGGTTTGAATCAAATTCTTCTGAAGGCTTTTCCCTGCTGACACAAATAATTCATGAGGATTTTGGAGGTGAAGCAATACACCAATAACTGTCAAATGGGAACTAACTCACACGAAGAAGAGTGGGGAGAAGTACGCAGTACTGAGGAGAATCTGGAACTGAGACTCAGCTAAGGAAGCAGCTCATGTGCCTGTCTGCTTAATCCACAGGGGACAGCCAACCACAGACCAGACACAGCTGTCCAACCTTATTACTAGCACTAGTAATAGTAGTATTTATTTCTTCTTGCAGTTCCTACAAGTTAACTAAATAAAAGTTCTCACAGGGACACAGAGCAAAGGCTGAACGAGTGCAAAATGAGAACTGGAAGGGATTGCTTGAGGGGGAGTTTGAGGAAATTACACCTAGCCACAAAGCTAAGGGAAAGGAGAAGGAGCTTGGAATATAGTGGTGCAACCTGAAGAGCATGAAAGTAGACAAGATCAAGAAAAAACTATGAAGAATAGAGAATTTTGGATTTTAAGTGCAGAACTTCGAAAACCTTAGCTAGGAGCACATACTGCTCTCTGCAAGGCCTCTAGCCTTTGTCATTTGCTTTTGCAGCTGCTAGGACGAGCCGATGCGTCTCCTGTTTGCTCCCTGAAGCTGTTTCCTGAGGCCTCACAGTCAGGTTGTGAAGGAAGGAGGCACAACTGTCCTAACACTACCTGCATGGCTCGTGTCCTCAGGTTCCAAGCTCAGCAGAGAGGGAAGAAGCTGGTGGTACTGACCAACTGAGCACGTATTTGACTCTGCCAGAAGTCTTTGACCTGTTTCCAGTAACTTCAGTCTCAAAAGAGATACCACACAGCTTAAATGTTACCAAAGACATATATTTGCTTGGAAGGCCGTTCTGTGGCTATTTAAAACTAAACCACAACTAATACTTCATAAAAAAAAAAACACAGAACAGCAAGAAAACAGACCTAGATATTCAGAGCTCACCTAAAGAGAATGATTAAAAAATGTAAAGTATAGGTTAAGCAGAGGCATCAATAAGAGAAAGGAATTACAAACTGCACTAAACATAAGTATGGATGACAGTCAAAAAAATCAGCGATGCAACAATACAGACATGAACATCTAGAATGGAACCAGGAACTGTTTAACAGTCTCCATAATCAGAGACCAAAGCTCCAATGTTCCAAGTTCTCAAAAATCAAGCACAGGCAAGAAAAACACACTTAATAAAAAAAGTCTCAAAGACTACAATACACAACAATTTTCCAATGACAAAGTTGCCTGAATGATGCAAGTTAGCTCCCCTAGCTCCTGCTTGCTGATTGCAGTTTGGCTGAACACGAGCACCGTAGACCATACAAAGAAATTGAACACTTTTGTTTGCTGAGACCTGAGGCTCATCTCTCCTCCCTCTTACAAACAATGCAACTGAGTAACAACCTCAGATGTTCTGTGCATCTCCGCACCACAAACGAGAGCAGGTAAAAATGAAAATATACTTAGGCTCCTTATTTCAAAACCTAACTCAAGAAAAAAGAAAACGGTATTACTATTGCTATATTAGTTCTAAGGTGATACGATGTTTCCTCCACCACAAACATACTGAAAGCTTGTAACCTTCCTTGAAAAGGGACAGATTTACAGAAACAATTCATAATATCTACTCTATAATTTACTTCAGCTCGATTATATATTTCTTTCATACCACAGCTTGATTAAACACGCCGATGATTAAAATAGAGAAAATTAAATCAAACTCTACAGTATAAAGGGAAATGTTAGAGAAAAGTTTTTGTAACATAATGAGATCACACCAGTAATACTCCACTGCCTGTAACTCACAAGTCATTTTCCTGCTTTATGGGACACTGTTCTTCACTCATACACATACTCCATCATGTATTACAGATAACGTATATAGGAGACTAAATGAAAGAAACTGCAGTAAGCATTTCATACAAGATAATGGAACAGATATATGATATAAGGGAGAATCAGCATGGGTGCAGAAATCCGCTTATCAGGCCTTCTGCAGTACTCCAGCTATTTAAGGACAGTTTAAGCATTGCTATCTAGAGAACAGAGGTTAAAAAAAAAGAAGTTTGGAGGAACAAGGTTACTCACTTGCTTTACTAAGCCTTTGTAATACACCATTACTTACGTTCCTCGTACCCATAATTTTCAGACTTACCTTCACCAGAACTCCGGGCTTTCTTCTGAAGCTACACTGACAGTAAGAACCAAGAGTTTGATGCCATTACTATGGCAGAGGCGCAGAGCAGAAACTAGGAATGGTAGTTCAACAGATACGTTTACATGGTAGTAAAAACAGTTTACCATCACAAAACCCTCAATCCCATCTCTTAAGACTTCCCTTTATGTCAGACAAACACAAGCAGGAATCCAAGTTCTACTGCATCATAAATGAAGAAAGCCTTCTCTACAGAATGCATATCATTCAGCTCTTTTTCATCACAGGAAAGATTTGATCAAACTCAAAATATTTCGGACCTCCAATGCCTTCAGTGATCTTAATAAGAACTAGTTCAGACTTCTAGAATTTAGCCCTGTTTCCCAGGATAAGACTAAGACAAGAATCCTTTAAATTCAAAGGTTGAATGTGCATTTATGCTCAAATCATCCCTTAAAGGATATTGCCCGGATAAATCAGTACTTTGAACTGGGTCTCTCTTCTTTTATATATTCATTTATTTCTACTATTATTTCCAGTTCTTCAGTATGTCAATTACAGAGGTCTGCAATCCTGAAGAAAATATCTGTGGGCATGAAGGGAATCCACACTTGAAGATAACAACCCTAAAAATACTGCCTTACCTAACCAGAGCAACTTCACCAGCGGACACATGTCCCAGATACTCTCACTTTTCACTTCTTTCAGTAACATTCTGCTCCATAAACTTCCAAAGCAGTGGCAAAACACGATGGATTGCTCCAAAACTAAGCATGCTGTTGCTGAATAGGGCTTCACAACTTTAGAGAATAGCGCTTCTTAAAGTACGATCAGGATCTGTGCTTTTATTGCCATTCCATGACCTTCAAATCCATCTGATACACGTCAAACTACATGTTACTTTATTACATCAAATAGCATCCAAACCACAAGCGTATCTTCTGCACAGAACTTGTTCTTGCATTCACTGAGGAGTTTTGCTGCTAACAGCTCTAGTGAATAAGCCTCTTGAATCATTAGAAGCCATCCATAGTTCCTTTTATGTGCCCTAATACAGACAAATTCAGGAAAATCACTGGTATCTGCAGTCCCTCTCCACCCTTCTGCATACCCAGGTTTTCAGTGGCAATGTACAAACACAGTAGATCTCAATATCTCATAATAAAGAAGTACCTTCCTTAATACAATGCGTGTCCATTACTAGCTACTGAATGTCACATCCCTTGACGCTAAAATCTTGTGATAAGTGAGGAATTCAAACAGGACAGCAAAAGTTTATAGCTCATACAGGAAGAAACAAGTTCCAAAATAAATAGCTCCTTCATTAAAACACAGAAAACGCTGCCTCCCATTGGTTTCCCCATGCTCAGTGTGGGCTCAGCTGATCATGAGTGGTGTGGTAGGAGTTCTTAGGGAGCTATAGTGAATTCACATAACTGATAACACAGAATACTCAAAATCAGCAGCTCTCAAAAAATTATTCCAGTTGTAGATTATACACATAAGTAGAAGCTGTGTTTCATGAAAAGAAGTCTTTTTAAAAAAAATTAAAATCATAAAAACCTTAAAATCATGCATTCCACAATTCTGAGCATTCTCTATACTGTAGTCTCTTAATTTCAGGGCTAGAAGGTAATTGAAAGAGACAGATGGCAAGTGATAAGACTTCTTCATTTTTAACAGGACTTCCTTTCTTACAAGGCCACACTCCTTGCAACAAACTAATAACTAGAAGTTACCTAAACCCTGGGGAATTATTCTGCTTTCAATCTCATTTGGAGTTGTTTGATAAGTAGGTAAATCTTAAGTATTACTGCTACTAGATTTACAGGCAATGGGTAAGCAAGACTTTTTAAAACAGGTGCAGATATTCACTCCTTAACCCTCACGGTCCAAGGATGCAACCTTCCAAGTTCCAGCCATCTACACAGCACCTCCTTCTGAAATCTTTCAGAGTCTTTCAGAAGACTCTTCCACATGTTCTTAAAATGATTTTGTCATTGATCTATAAAGGAGCAATCTCCAACACTTCTGCGTGCCCCAAAGCCTGACTGGATCTTTATGTTAAATAGCCACTGTATTTTGAGATAAGGGCCCGTAAATATTAAGCCTAGAGGAAGATCAGTGTGGTATATCCAGTCTTCACCAACTTACCAACTGAAGACAATTCAGCCTTATAGCCCTAACACAGAACAAAGCTATTTGTATTTTTTCTCAGAGCAGTGTTCAAATTACTGGGCTATGTGAAATAAGGAAGGTCAGTTAGCACAGCCAGACACCTCTCAGGTTTCTGGTTTTTGGTTGTTGTTTTTGTTTGTTTTTTTTTTTTTTTTTAACCTAACTGCATCTCTGAACCAAGAGGCAACAATTCAGCACACTGAGTTGGAGGCAAAGCAACAGCTACAGTGGGGAACAGGAACAGTAGTACTTAAAAATCAAAATGCAATTCAGCTTGTGTCAGAGGAATGGTATAAACAGCCTTAGATCCTTTTGTTACCATAAAAAGGTGGCTTGATGAACAGAACTATCAGGCAAAAGATGCAGACTGGGAGTCTGCTCTGCCACCACTTGTAAAACACCAAGTATTGTTTTAATCATATTTCTTCTATGTTGGTTTAGAAGTGAGCAGGATTTCAAAAAAATAGGTTGTCAAGTAACCCAAGGGACACACTGACCTTTCCTCTTCTTCAAGGGTGACAGATTGAAGGAAGATTAATTGTTCAGTTGTCCTGACTCAAATGCAGAAAAAGTTTACCGAAATGAAGTCATTTGGTTTGATCCTAAACAATCTGTGGCTTCTGAGACAATACAGATACAACAATGTCGATGAGACCCTAGAGGTTACCTGCACGTATTCACTTTACCCCTTCACTCCAGCTGCAAGGAAAAGCCACTCTGAGTTTGGTGCATGAAATCTCAAATTCATAGAATTACTCTAACAGGTAAAGTACTGCCTAACAGTAAAGAGAAAAATAAACCTGACAAGGAATATAGAAAAATCACTAAAGACTGCATTTCTGATGCTGTGCCAGAGCTGTGAACAGGCCAACTTCTGTAGGGCATGATTTCCCTTTGTTGTGACAGATCTGCATCTCTCAGGAAACTGCTCCCTCATCAAACAGTCTTCATGCAGTGTTAGAACACAGCACTAGCAAGAATGATCTTATTTTGGAATAAAGAGCAGTCTTACCAAACACAGCCTCACAGGCTACCAAAAATAAAAGCCAGGAGCAAATCCAGGATGAAACTTTCTGCTGCCTCACCAGTTGACTCATAACTGATTGCTTACACCTTGATGGCTGCACCGACTTAAGTTTTGTTCACTTTGTCTTTTTACAAATAATTTCTTCCTCAGTCTTTGCTTCTCTTTTACATGTGGTGAAATGCAAACCAAAGTACCCCGTTAGTGCTATACTAGTAATTCTAAAGATCTTGTTAAAATCCTTCAGTACTTCAATAAAGAAATTGTTTACCACGCCTTTCAAAGACTGAACAACACAAAGCATTAAGCCACATGTCAAAGGCATGATTTAAAAATGTGTTCAATAGCACGGAATGAAAATAATACAGTATTAGTTTACCAATCTGTTGTCTTTACTTATTAGGAGATTTCTGATATGAATAACCTCAGAGTTTTCCCACTGCCAGGCACAAAAGCCTAGATCAGACATACGACATGTTTCACTCAATGTATTTCACCTTTCTTAAAAGAAAAATAGTAAATCAAATAGACAGATTGCTACTCTAACACGGCTCAATTAAAAACCGATATTTTCTGCATTTATGGAGAAATGAGGTGGAAGCACAAAGAGAACCACTTCAACTGCAAGACAAAATTTATAACAATCCTTAAAGGCTGCAACAAAGCTGCAGTGTCTGCAGTGCGTGCCGTCCTGCTCCATCCCCTGCTATCTCAATTCAAAAAAGCTGCAGCTCAAGGAAGGATAGGAACTCAGTTCCTTATTACATGACACTTTCTTCGGGCTCCAATGAGCCACCAATCCAATTCAAAACCATTTTGCACTGAGACCGTTCTCCTATCTTGGTAGAATTTCTTGAATAATCACTGCATTGTAGTTAGTATATGACTGTATATTTCTGCAGCTTACACAAATCTCAGTGCACTTGCAGATCATGCCCTCTCCTCTTGTGATAAGGCTCCTATGTTCTTACTCAGCATATGAAAATATTCCAATCCGATACCCTACCTTCACTGATTTTGAAGAACAGCAGCACACTACCACTGACTTGCTTGCCAGTAATGCTACAGAACATTCCAAATAAAAAGATACATTACAGACTACAGTCATGGCACTAACATACAACAGAGGGGTAAAATAGTTTTTTGAAGGTGTAAACTATCCCCAGAATTACACACAGAAAGTTATCTGAAACAATAGAAGGTTATCCCTGCCTAAATACCATTAATACTTTCCCTTTTCCTGCTATTCAGATAACCATCTCTGTGGATGCCTCTCAAAACAATGCATTTAAACTGCATTTAGTTCTGGATATTAGGATTAAAAAGGGGGTATTTTGAGAATAGTGAAATACAACTTCTGTGGGGGTACGCAAACATTACTTTGAAGATACTCTGACAGAGCTCAACATTGACCGAGATATTTTTCAAAAAAGTTAAATACTTCTAAAATACTTTTCTAAAAGTTAAATTAATCCCCTCTGCAGCCTCTTAAAGATAACAGTGCAGACTATATTATGCAGCCCAACTTTGCTCCCCTGGGAATTGTTTCAGTAATAAAGATCCCTACAGAGCATATCTGACTCCAGTAGATACAGTCTTGATAGAAAGGCTTGAATAATGAAGAATATAAACTTGGTCAAAATAGCAAAACAGCCAAATCATCCTCCAAAGCAGAACCCAGTCACAGAAAAGTTAGCTTTATTTGTGTGAAATGTGATTACCAGAAACTCATGTGAAACCAGTTGTATTAGATAAATGCATCAGATTTCAATTTAGTCACTGAACTCTGCATGTGTGACTGACATAGAAATCTTACTTAGCACATGAATAGGAAGACCACAGCCAGGCCTCCAGTATTCACATTTGTCACTGAAGGAGACCCACAGAGCAGAAAAGCGTGTTTAGGCAGCAGTTTGGACTCCCCCATCTGCTACAGTTACTCTGCACAAAGCGGGTCAGCTTAGGCCATACTCACATTCAAAAGTACACTGATGCAACAGAAATCAATTGCTAGATTGAGGTATTAAGTGCCAAGTCCCTGATACCTGCACACCATACACTTCAGGCATTTTTAACTCACAGTAGCTGAGCCAGTGCCAGGAAATAACCACCCCCATCACGAGTCGGCTTGCTAGGATCAACCATTGGTTCAAACCCTCAGAGACCCCATCAACATTCAGAGTTTTAAAAGGGTCTTAGTAGTATCTCCTTGATGTCAAAATATTTTAAGATTTCCAGAGGAAAAGCAGTAATCAGTGACGTAGCCAGAACAACAGTGGTGTTTAATATTATTCTAGCTTCTAATAACAAGAAGCAGGAATATAAACATGAACATTCACACTAGTATCATGACCTTTTAAGCATGCACATTCTCAAGAAAAAAATCAGCATATATGAATGCATGTATTTGAATCACTTTGTACAAGAATTACACCAAAGAGTGTTGGCTTCCTACTTACGAGAAAACATTCAGTACAGAAAAAGCTTTAGCAACCTGTGCATATATACACACAGACCCAAACAAATGGCTCCCAAACAAAATTTCCATGCCAGGCAAAGCTTGCAGTTCCAGAGCCTGATCTTGTAATTGGGGCCTTCTTGAAACTACAGAGAGCAATGCCCAATTTCACAGACCGGTCATGGTGAAAAAGCAGAAATTTCACAGTTTTAGTCTGAAAACAAGGAGCAAAGGGAGAGGTTTGGTAGGTTTATTTATTTATTTTAATTACTCACACACAGAGGCTGATTTTTTTCTATAGATGTCTTAAGATGCAGAAAGTACAGGCAACAGGGTGACTTCTTCAGGAACATACCAAATACCACACTAAGTCAGGCCAGGGGTTAAGTCAGACAGCCAGCCTACCAACCAAATCAAGGAGCCAGAAACACAGATGCAGTGTATTCTGCTCCATCTCTCCTGTCTTTGGTTTTGTCCTGTCCTCTGTTATTTCAGCACCCGAACACATTCCATCTCTGCTGTGTGTGTCAGCAATATAAATCTCTTGGAGAATTCAAGGACACAGCAGATAAACACAGAATGCATTTTCCACACACACACACACACACACACACACACACACACACACACACACACAAAAATAGTGGAAGGACTGATACTGTGAGTATTTCAGTAGCAGAAAAGCTTTAGCTTTAACAAAGTAGAAAGGTTTTGCAATGTTTCCTTAAGGACAGTTATACTGTATTTGTTCACAGCCATATAAAACAGACACAGTTTTCCTTTGCAGGTTCTGCTGAGTTTTGCTACCTTCAGCTAGCTAGAGAGCAGGAATCGCAGTCTGCTCCATAAATCTTATTCTAGCAGCATACCAGATCATTTCTATTAACAATCAGGGCAGGGTAAAGAAGATTTCAGAAGTGATCCATAACACTCATAACACATCCATATTGCCTGAACAATAAGGGAGACTGAACTGCTTTACATCGGCAATATCTCTGATGCAAATTCACCTTCCTCAAACACAGCGCGTACTCCTGAGAGAGAAGGAAAGGATGCTCCAGCAAATGATGGTATTTCTTGGACTAAAATTGTGCCTTCAGCTTGAAGGTAGTTCCCTCACCTTCAAAAAGAAATTATCACAGCTTTTGAAGATGAACAACCCCAACCACCATAAGGAGTTCTGGCACTGAAGTTACTAAGGGATATTTTTCTTTTGTTTCCTGCCAAAATATATCTGTACATCAGGACTTTTCCAGCTGACTGGAAGATGCAAAAAGTCTTTTTTCTTTGTGCTCCTTCAAAGTTTGCTGTTTACATCCCTTGTAACAGCTCAACATGAAGAAGGCTCCTTGGCTCACCTCTTGGAAAGGATGGCACACCTGAACACCAGAACTCTGCATCCATGGGAAACTCTTATGGGCTCACATTCACATTGGAAGATCTTAACAGGGAATTTCTTTTTCCTAATTATTGTAGGGAACTGTGAGGTTTTTAACACCCCCCACTCCCTCCCAGCAAGCAATACAAACTGCAGCTACTGAAACTCAATGGATAAGCCAGAATCATTTTTAGAAACTCCCCCATTTGTCTCCAAATACAAGAGCTACACCTACGGCTCCCTGGGAGCTTCCAATGGATAATCACGTTTGAATACAATAACGCGTCACAGCCAAGAGCAAATGAATCTTGAGTCTCCCTCCCTGGATGTGTTTGAAAACGGCTTGGATGTGCACTCAGGGACATGAATCAGCAGGTGGTTCTTAGTTAGGGCAGTATGGTTAGATTGTGGTTGGAGTCAGTGATCTTTAAGGTCTTCTCCAACCTGAGTGATTCTGTGATTCCTGCATTAAAAAATCATTAATTATATTTGACCACTTTCCAAGTCCCAATTTCCAATCTCTAATTAGAATGAAGTTTATACATGACATTTCTTCACGTGCTACAGAGAGCATACATTCCCAACCAACCACAGCATCTTTCTGAAGCACCTTACCCTTCCCAGATCCAACAGAATACAATCAGATAAACTAGGCACATATTACCTCAGAAAACTCACACAATGTTTGCAGAAATGGGTCAGACGGTCTGCCAGATGACCATTGTGTATCTGCTTTTAAAGAACAACAACACAAAAAAAATCACCACAATATAAGCGAGCAGCATAACTAAGGAAGCCAACTTTCCTGCAGATCCACAGATAACACTTGATCCTTTCATTTCTAAAAGGAGTAAGCTCACATCAGTCTTTACTGCAGCTCAGCCATATAAAACATCTCTTATGTGTAAAAAATGCTGAGCTTCCACCACAGTGTTTCCTTCAAATTTAAGCACTTACCTCATTTTCACCTCATTTCCACCTTCCACCAAAGAGGATATTTTCAGTAATATTTTGGAAATTCATTATTTGTGACTTCAATGCCTCTCTGTCCTCTGCACACAACTAACCAACACAGCCATAACTTGAAAAGGCACAAAGAAAGCTGCATTTCTTACACTACAGGTACCATTTTGGAGATGTTAGAGAAACAGTTTAGTTGTAATACTTGGTTCAGCACTCACTAACTGGCAGAATGTAAATGATGGAAACAAAAAGACATGAGGGGCAATTTTGAAATCCACAAAATCATACTGAGAAAAAGCATCTGAAGTGCTGCTTATTGAGGGAGTAATAAGCATTTCCCACGTCACTGTTGCTACAAGTTTCTGTGTACATACCACTAGGAGACAAATACATTTTACCACAAACACGGCCTCTGTTCAGCGTCATTTGAGCACCACAAGAGATTAGTTGGATCCAAAACCATAACACAACTCACTCACGTTAAGGTATCAGCAATAATACTCATTTCGACCGACAGAGAGTATCAGCTACATCCATACACTGAGGAGCAAACCTTCTGCCCTAGTGCCTGAAAATGTGAGGCTCTGTCAGTCAGCACAACTAGCACCAATGAGAAAGTACACATCAAATTCAATGCGGTACTGTTAACATAGCAGCTGGCTAACAGCCCCAAATTATGAAACATCTAAGGACATTGTGGCTCCGTAAGAGATAGGACAGACCCATCTGAGCATTCTCTGGCTAGCAGCTACTAACATCCAGCTCATCATCTCCACCCCACTACAAACTCAAGTTTCATTTCATTGATCCCTTCTCCGATTTCTCCAAATAGCAGACTGCAAAATATATGCATATACATTTTTAATAATGTTTATTTAAAACTAGATCTCCATACACTGACAAGAGCTGAAATAACATTCCTACCACTGTGCCGTGCACCTCAAAGCTGTCCTGGGAACTTTGGACAAAATCTACACTAACTGCCATAAAAACGAAGATGAATTGGAGAATCCTGCCCTCCATTCTTCCAACTGTCAGTAACCTTTCATCTTCAATAACAAGTGAAGGAACTGGACAAAGAAACTAGGAGGGAGGAGGAAGAGTGAGGAACGAAGCTTCTTACAGATAAAGAACTCCTCTGACAGATCCAAAATTGATGAAAAACTGCCTTTCCCCTGCAGACAAAGGCAGCAGTGCTCTTTAAAGGTGCAATTTGCCACTCATCAGCTCCATGACTAGTACAAGGTACAAAATGAGAACAAGAAAGGATTTATTACCTTCTTTTTCAGAGTCAGTTTCCTCCATTCATTTCATCATTATTTGTGTTATGTACTACAAAAGCTTCAGTCAAAATCAAGTTTTCCTTCTCTCTAGAAAGGAAGCTTCATTTACTTTCATTTTATAGAATGGGAGCTAAGATGCACAGAATCATGGATGAGTCCAAGAAAATAGTTTGTAGAAGAGAGAAATTTCCACGCAGAACCTTCCCACAATAGTCAAAATAACAAATATTTCTTACCTCATTTTGCTGCAACAAGTAGAAAAGCCTTTAAAGGTGCAAGAAACAATTTTGTCTATACAGAGATGTCATGTGCACTAGAAAGAAATTATTTCTTTGATCAACTTACATATGCCTCTAAAAAAAAAAAAAAAAAAAAAAAAGCTTTTTCTTTAGATAGTTTTATTTTGTTGAGTGGCTACTAGGGATGGCAGGAGGGCAAGCAAGGGTAACGTGATTAAATTCTGATCCATTTAGAAAAACAGGACTTCATGTATTCTTGAAAGATAGGTGAAAACTAAGACCTCTTTGTACTCTTCCTCAGTCATTTGCTGCTTCTGCATAGCTATGATGATAGCTTTAATTGCAAATAGAGTTCAAATAAAATGATAGAGAAGTAGATGTAAGTACATTAGGGAAAGAAAAAAAGAGCAACAAAATGCTTCAATTTCCCACCACTTCCTGAACAGCTATAGCAAATATCAATGGATGAACCTGCACAAAGGAAAGCAGCTTTGAGCAATCTATCTGGTTTCTGTGAAGCTGTCCAAAGATGGCATTGGTTCTGTTACTCAGCTATGAGAACAAATGCTCAAAATTGTCCAGACATTTTCCCTTCCTCTTTCTCTTTCCATACAGATATCTTCCATCAGACCTTTTTTAAATATAAGGATCCATAACTATAAAAAAGGAATTGTTTCTGACAACTTGTAAGGTAGGCTAGAAGTTTCAGTAAAACAAGATACAGAGCTCTAACAGGAAAACAAGATTTTTTTACTCCTGGCTGTCTCTTTAGAAGGCACACAATGCCACAAAGGGACTAGATATGACACAAACCAAAGACTCTCAATAATCTTTAGAAAAAAAAAGTCACAGAATCACAGAGTAGTAGAGGCAGGAAGAGCACTCTGGACTGACCTCACTGCTCAAGCATGGGCACATAGAACACACAACTTAAGATTGTGCCTGGGTAACTTATAAATATCTCAAGGGAAGGAGGTGCCGTAACCTCTGTAGG
The DNA here is from genome assembly GCF_026119805.1 of Tympanuchus pallidicinctus. Lineage (NCBI taxonomy): Eukaryota > Metazoa > Chordata > Aves > Galliformes > Phasianidae > Tympanuchus > Tympanuchus pallidicinctus. The sequence goes on from NW_026294747.1 coordinate 13,936,771, forward strand.
CAATCTGGAAAAGGGCTCCATCGCCCTCAGTTTTCCCCACATAACATTCCCGACTCCAGCACCAATTTCTATCTTTCAGCAAATCAACCTCTCAGCTTCCTTGCTTGTGAAATAAGAATATTTATACGCTCAGTGCTACTATGAAACTAAGACTATCATTTCTAAAGTGCTTTGAGATCCTTGAGTAGAAGTTGCTATAGAAACATATCTAGCGTATTATTAATTGCGATTAAGAAACTGAAAACGCAGTGAAAAAGTTTTCATGCACAGGGCAGGAAATTCTTATCTGAAATCAGTAACAACATAGAAATAAACACATTCATGTGAAATGTGTGCTCCACTGCTGATGCACTAAAATGGGACTGTAGTAAAGAAAATACTGTAAAATAAAGTACTCAGATTACGTTCAGAATATCAAAATTCTAATAACTTGTCTTCTGCTCAGAAAAACCTTGCAACCACCTCACTGTCACTTTTGAGCAGTGTAGGCAACCCTAGGAAACTATTATAATCTTCAGCTACAGTTGATGATTCTGCATAGAATACTGATAGTGGTCAAACAGTGTCATTGTCTCACATGTCAGAATGTGGACAAACCTAAGAATGTAGTAATTAAGGTTCAGAACTCCTAACTCTACACTGAAATAAAAAAACATCCTCATTGCCATTAATAACTGCCAGTTTATTCAGAGAAAATATCTCAGATTACAAGAGCAGGAATATGGGGACATGCAAGTATATTTGCCAGAAAATTCATAAATGAAGAAAAAGGAAAGAAGAATACCAGACAAAATTCAAAGTATATTCCAGTAATTTCTATCTTTTCTTGGGGGAAGAAGGGGGTGGGGCAGAAGAGTGGATGGTATGCTGGACATGAGCCAGCAATGCGCCATTGCAGCCAAACATATCCAGGCTGCACCAAACGAAGGATGGCCAGCAGGAGAAGGGAAGTGATCCTGCTCCTCTATTCTGTGCTGATGAGGCCTCGCTTGGAATACAGTGCCCAGATATGGAGCCCTCAGTGCAGGAGAAATGTGGACCAGTTAGAGCACATCCATAAGAGGGCCACAAAAGTGATCTAAAGAATGGAACACCTCTCCTACAAAGATGGGCTGAGAGAGCTGGGGCTGTTCAGCCTGGAGAAGGGTTCCAGGGAAACCTGATTGCAGCAGCCTTTTGGTACCTAAAAAGGGGCTTTAAGAAAGAAGGGGCAGACTCTTCATTAGGGTCTGTTGTGATAGGACAAGGGGAAACTAAGGGAGAGGATATTTAGACTGGGTATGAAGATAAAGATTTCTGGTTTTGTTTTTTTTGTGTGGTTTTTTTTTTGTTTTTTTTTTTTTTTTTTTTTTTTTTTTTTTTTTTTTATTCCAGTCCCTCAGCACTCTTATTATAGGTTGCCCAGAGAGGTGATGGAAGCCGCATCTGGAGACATTCAAGGTCAGGCAGGATGGGGCTCTGAGCACCTGATCTAATATAGGTGTCCCTCCTCACTGCAGAGGAGTTGGACCAGATGGCCTTTAAGGGACTCTTCCAACTCAATTCTAAGATTTTTGAAAGGTAAGAATTAAGCACTTCTGTTGCTCTCTTTTGGAGGACTTTTTAACTCTCATATGAGTAATCTAAGGTAAAGTAGATGAAGACAACTTTCTCCACATGAAAACTGAAGTGCACACACAATTTTAAAGCTCTATTATTTTTACATATTATATTTCTAGGTGTGAATACTCAAGATAATAAAATTGAAGTTCTTAAGTAATAGAATGTGAAAACAGAAGAGTTTGAATGGACATGGTTCTGCTGCTAAGGAAAACAGCAACAGAAGACACCATGTAATTCCAGAAAAACAGGAAAGGATCAAATAATCACACAACTTAAGTGCTTTTGGCTAATCTTATCTGGCTTAGAGCCAAAAATTAGTATTTTGCCTCCTCCTTAATTACAAAGTTGTATACAACAACCCTTGAGCAACTAATAAAAAAAAACAAGTTGACAAAATGATAGGGTAATGCAGATGGCACATAAATGAGAGTTCATGCTGAGAAATAAAATTCTTTGGAAAAAAAAACCAAAAAACAAAACCCTAGTACATCCCCATGGCTAAATATCAATTTAAGAGCCCCAGACCATATACACACTTAAAGGAGCTGGAATCATTCAAGCTGGTCCCTGGCAGTGTATGAGTAAACATGGCACTTCTCAGCAGTAATGGCATTTATTATATAGCTGCTGCTTAAGTGCAAATCTTACTTTTTGTCTGTCATATAACTGCAGCTTGCTGCATTATTTAAATTTGAAACAACACAGTCATTTTCATCAGGCTTTCAGATTTACAATAGAGAAAATTCTCTCAGTGCAATTATAGACATTCAAAAAAAAGCAAATTAGGAACTGCTTAATGTTTTACTCTTTCCCTTCACCTACAAGCAACTTCTCAGGTCACGCACTGAGAAGATGCATCTAATCAAGGTGAACTTGCATCTAACCCTTAAATGAATCTTTACAATGTGGTAGGAGGTTTGTAAAAAGACAGTGTGGTAATTATCTCATCAATGAGGATGATCACAAAAACTAGTTCAGCCATTACAATCAAAATAAAAGATGAAAAAGTTCATTTCTAATACTTACACTGCAGCTACATGTGTTGTACTACTATTCAACTGTGGAAGGGGCTTCTGTGCATAGCTAGAGAAGCAGTGGTAATTAGCATAATGCTTTTTTTGGTTCAATAATTAAAATAACAGTGTTCTAAAAGCTGGTGCCCCATATGGAACTGGAAAAGGTTTTCCAAGAAGTGAATAGAAAATTGGCATGCAACATTCAGCATCTTTCCAAAAAGAGTTCAAATGTTTCTTGTGTTGTTTTTCGGTGCATGTGGTTTTGTACATGTGTGTGAGATGAGTGTTTTGTGCTATGTATGCATTGGGGGTTTTCTGGGGGGATGGGCTCTGTTGCTGTTTTAAATTCTTTAAACACACACATGCGTGTCCAAATATTTCTATTTTCTAGCTCTATTTTTTGCATAGCAAAGATTTCCTAAAGTCTTTGCATTATTATGACCAAAGCCAGGGAGAGCACAATCTTAGCTAATCCACTCCTCCAGGCAATAGCCTACATCTATAGATCAGCTCTCTGCCCTCGCTCCTCACAGATCAATGTCACAAGCAACTATCTGGGGAGCTGCAGGGAAGCCAAGCTGGTGACTACGCTCTAACACTCCAATGGGTTATTGAGCAGTGGTGTTAGATGCTGCAGTCCAACAAATCTGTTATGCTTCTCCCTATGTGCACAGTGTTTCATAGTAGTTCATCAAGAAAATAACAGTATGAGGCTGCTTTGTTATTGCCTTATGTTAGAAAGAACTACTTAATGATCAGCAGGCCAGGGACAAGCAAAGGTTTAAAAAAAAAAAAAAAAAAAAAAAAAAAAAAAAAATAAAGAAAGAAAGAATTACCAGCATATGATATATAGAAGTCACAAAATATCAAACCCTACTTTAATAGATGCTCTTTATGGCTTCTCAACAATTTTCTGGGGATTTTTTCGTGGATGGACAGTAGCCTCTGTTGTTCCTATGATCACCAGCATTTTCCTCACATAAGAGCAAAATACTGACAACTGCCTCTTTTTTTCAGGTAATAGAAATATCAATTGCTCTACTTACTCATTTACTCAAGTCCCACAACAAGAACAACTAGAAAAAAATAAAACGTAACAAAACAGGACAAATATTGCAACTTAGGTTGCTTAGCCAGAGGGAGCAGTATAGAAACACTTGACATCTCTGTTGTAAGTAGCTGATAAAACTGTAATTCAGTTTCATTCATAAGACATACAGCAGAGCTGAGTACAATTACGTGGAAAAATTTTTTTACAGATTTCAGCTCGCCCCAGATCAGGCTCACGGTGATGCAGATCAAGGATGCACTCCTTAATTATGGAGCATGCTGAGCGCCGCCTGCAAACCACCAGCTAAACTGAACTTGTAGCAACTGCAGTGCAAACAGCAGATATCATAACCCCATAAAGCCATCTCCTGCACAGGAAGCTGAAAAATTCTAGCAGAATGAAACTATGAATCAACTTTGGCTCATAAAAGCATACCTTGCACATCATAAAGATAAGGAAGAAACACTTGGCATCTTCCTTATTAGATGACCCTTCTTAATAAAAAAGCAAGCTAATCTATGCAGAGTCATACTTTACAGTATTCCACTGCTTCAAGCACCTCTGCAGAAGTCTGGTGAACCTCAGCAGCCTCGCAGCAAGCTTACACATTTGTGCTTGTCTTTCCTCTGGTTTGGCTCAGTCCAATGCACAGGCGGTGCTGCTTAATGTTCTGCGAGAGGCTTTCAGTTCTTACTTAACAAAGCTTTCCTCCCACATGTCATATGTATTCAGGCTACAGTCTGTTTATCTAATATCTGCCTCTTTCTTTCCTTCTCCCCCTCCTCCTGCTTTCCACCCCCTCGTCCCCAGAAGAGAATAACCATAATGTGCCTATCGCTTGCAGAAACAGACAGCTCAGCTCCCCTTGCCATCTGGTCATACTTTGGTCTCTCAGCTGTCGTCAGCATATGAATCCCGTTGTTTTGACTAGTGGGGTCCCAAAGAACAAGCAACAGTGCAGATTGCAGGGGATCAGGATGCCCTTTTCTCTCTTCCTTAAACCAAAAAGCAACCCACATAATTAATGAGTGAAAGGATGATTGTGAAATACAATAGAAGGCACAATCCCTCCACCTTTGCTTACGTGATGGGGATTATGCCAACCATACCGGGCTATTCTGTAATTCAGAAATAATATTCCCACACTGAGTGAGCTTCAATACACATTTTGCTGCCTTCACCTGCAGGTGATCATCCCTTCCTGCTTACTCCCCAATCATCCATCCCTACAAAACCAAAAATCAACATTAGGCTCCCACAAAAATTTAAGGTAAAAATGTAGCCCTTAATCCATACGACTTTATCTTCTAAAGAAAACAGATTTTCAAAGCTACCTAAAAGTTTGCAACTGACTAGCAAAAGTTAGGAAACATAAGAAAAAAAGAGCAGCTACTCAGCTTATGAAATACAGGAATTTCCATGTAACTGAAATGATCGGCATTATTTACAGGCCTGAACAATATTACCTATCTATGACGTGTTAGTGAAATTAATAACATGTTTGTTTGCTTGGTTTTTTTTAAACATAAAGAACCAAAATTGGTCACCTCATACACTGGCAACACAGAAGACAGTTCTGAAAAATTCAGCAACATTAAGAACAAGACCTGTTGGACCTTGGAAGCAGTGAAATTGCTTCTGGTAAATTCTTTAAGATACAGGCAAAGCATCATTAGGAACAACAATAATCACATGCAGGAAAAGGTTTAGCTCACCCAGTGATACGGCCTCTGGCTACACAACTCTCCTTCTCAGGAAGTGGGGTTCATCCAGGAGATGTTCTCCTTTTGGAGGCTTGCCCTTATGTGAGCCCAGGGAGAAGCAGGGCCCAGGGTAAAGCACAGGTAAATTGCTTGCAGCTGCACTGCCTTGGCCAGCCACCCTCTTCACCAGGCACTCAGTCATCAGTTCAGGCTATGGCATAACAGTTCCCTTACAAGCCCTCACTAAGACCTGAACAGAACAATCAGCTTGTGCCTCTTCTTTTGGAAAAATAAAGTCAGTGAAACTCTCAACATGCATTTGAATCTTTCTAAACCAATAATTCAGTAGGTTCCTCTGAGGACTGAAAAAGTAAACAGCACATGATTTCATGCATGCATTCAGAAAAAGCAATAAGAAAGTGTGCTCTAGGAGCACTACAGGGAGTAAGAGACAACTTTATTTTTCATAGCCAGTTGAGGACAGCACACCAAAACCTTGAGATTTTTCCGAATCACACTTATAAAAACCCAGGATTTATGCAAAGTTGCCATTCTGCCATTGTACCATAATTGTTCATTTTGTAGTATTTTACTCAGTCAACAGGGCCTTGCATTTGAGCACCTCAACATGTTCATTAGTTGAGCAACTGCCATAAATTTAAACCTTCATTTTAAGATGTTAGCTATTATATCACAACATATGCAAATAGAGAGACAAAAAAACATATAATTTTTAATTACATTTACATAAAACACCACACTTTCTCTCACGTAACATTGAGACAGAAGGGTATTACGAAGCTTTGCCAGAACAGCAGCTGGATGACTCAACTCCAAAGATGCAGCAAGATTTCAGCCCTTTGTCTGTCACACCTATGGCTACGCAACAAAAGGTACCGTCAGAAGTAGCTCTTTCTCAGCTTTCAAGGATTCAAAAATATGGTCAAAGCTAAACTTTCAAAAAATGAAGTAGTAAGGCTTATACCTTGCACCTACATTGCAATAAGTATCAGCCCACTTGAACACAATTAGAGAAAACAGCAAGAGGAGCCCAGGCCTCAGCATTGCTTGGGGGTCTTTTTTATTCAAGTGTTTACAGATCTGGGTAGGTTTAGTCAGGCCAGATGTGTGCCATAGATTCAGTCTATAGATTGTTGACCTAGTAAGATAAAAGTTTAAGGATGCCAGCAGATTGCACTAATAGCTCCTATGGCTTCGTAGATGTACTGCAGACTGCAGAACAAACACTACAATTTCCAGGTGTGAATCATCTATAGAGAGTACACAGAGGCAGGCAGCTTTGAAACGCTTCTTTCAGACTGCTGCAATATATTTGCAGGAGAAATTTTTTAGTACCACCGCCCATGCAGTACCTGCTTTAAAACTTAGTTCAACCCACTGAACAACTGTCAAACAGCAAGATTTAGGACAAAAACTTGCTTAAGAACCGTATGATACTCTCTTCTCTTTCACTAAGTACGAACAACACAGAACAAAAACTTCCATCTTCTAAATTACAAATACCACCCAGGGCTGTCTGACATCTGGTGTCATTTAGAGCAGCCCTGAGTTTTGGCTATTTCCTACCACGTATCATCTTGGCACTGAAAGAAGTCACGCTGTCAAGCGTGCTACTACCCATGCTGAGGTCAGTTCTACAGCCCAAGGGCATGCCCTACTCTATATTCAGCAAGATCCACACCCACTGCTACTTCCCCGCAAAATACATGTAAAATGTCCTTCCGTGGTGCAGCAGAATGACCTCTAATCCACATAAAATATGTATGCATACATATGTCCTTTTTATACACAACTACATATACCTCACTATAATATTTCTCAGTTTTCACCATTTATTTTTATTTTTTAAATCTACACTATTTTATGATTAGCTGTAAATCCCTTCGGATTTTTTGATCTAAATTCAATAAACCACAAGTCTGAGAGCAACTCTGCGCCTCCTTACAGATAAACCAGCATGTAACCCCACTTCTTATCTGCTCAGAGCAGCAGCCTCCCATACAATCAGGAAATATATTTCTTATCAGTATGAAGTCAAGCCTCTGACAAGGCTCGTCCCCTTTCAAATGTCACCACTATTCCAGTCCACTTTTCATTCTCCCTTCCCCCTCATCTTGTCATTTACTACGAAAACATTCTCTGAGCACTATTGAAAATTGCCATGTTCCAAAATTATATATGTGAGTAGCATTTCCCCCACTTTCAGTGGTTCCTTATTTTGTCCTCAGCACCAAGTGACAATACACAATGAAGAACCCTCAGTCATTGTGGCTACTGGGCTAATTTGTGGGTGGCCATAGTAATACAGCACAGCCAGCTCTCTTCATACAATCTACTCACACTAATGAAGATATCTATAGACACAACTCTTCATTAAGACATCCTTAAATAAGCAGCCAATTTGCCTCCCAGACTCCTTTGGTATAAACCAACATTTTACTGCAGGGGGTAGAAATCACATTTATTTCCAATGGAACTCATAACATGAAAATTTAATACCAAAGCAATCCACAAGATTCAGAATGACTGGAAGCCTATTTTCAAAATATATCAAGGATCAAAAGGAAGCTACCTGTTAGTCCTAAAATTAAGACCAACAAAAATAGGCTTGTCCTACTTGGGAAAATGTTGTGCTTTGGCAAAGCACTGACGTAAACTTTACTTCTCCAGCTGGCTGTATGACACCTGGCTCAGATTAGGAAAGTGGGAAGGGGGAGAGAAACCCAGTTCCCCAGAACTGCCTTCAACCTTTCAAGATGACAACTATGTTTGAAGACTCCAAAGCTGACTTCTCACTCAGCTGTAACTTACTGCAAGTGAACAAACAAATCTTTATGTGATACATTATTATCTTCTAATACCTAACTTCACTGTAACATTGCTCCCACTTTTTTAAAACCCCTTTCTCCACCCCTCAGTTCCTGCAGTAGTAACTCAAAAACGAGTGACAAGATTTTAGATATTGCTATGACTAATATCTATGTAACATAATGCAGTTGGTTGAACAGTTTGGGACAGTCAAGGCTAGAAACTCTTGAAAGACACTGTAAAGAACAAGTTCTCCCAGAGTGATATTCTACATTATATCCCACTTAACAGGATATCCTGCCACAAAGCAATTCTCTGCAGTAAGGCTTTTTAAGAGGTTGGTTGTTTGTTTTTTTGATGTGTATGTGTGTTTAAAAATCAAAACAAACAACAACAAAAGTGATAACACATAGAGATGCAAATATGAAAGCATTAGTGATAAGCTGCCCACTGCTACAGCGTCAACATGAAGCTCAGATTATCCCTGAAGCTTCTCTTCCCAAGCTGTACTATTCAGAGGCTCCTGATTTATAGCAAATTGCAGAGAAGAATTTGCTGCTGCACAGCTCAGCTTCAGGTTTGATGAAAGCCTGATTTAATATAACAACCTGCAGCTTTTAAGACCATTTAAGACCATGAGGGGTTGGAGATTCGTGATCCTTGAGGTCCCTTCCAACCCTGGCCATTCTGTGATTCTGTTATGAAATCATCAGAAAGACATGTATTTTGCAGAGTCATTCTTAACTAACAGTTAATGACATGCTCTCTCATCCTTATAACTATCTGGTGATAGCCAACTGAAAGAGGGAACACTATTTTGTGACTCATTTGTTCTGAAATTTTTAAGATGACTTTTGATAACAAGCAAATTGAATCAATAAACCAAGATTATATCCATCTTTTCATCCTCAGGAATTTTTTTCAACTAATTCATAGCTTAGCCACAACTCTGTGTTATTTAGTTTGAATACCTGGACACATCATAGCCCATCATTTTCAAAAAAGCGTGTTTTATTCCCTTATGCAAACTCAAAAGTTATTCAAATTTTCTTAAAGCTCCAGTCACTTTCAAACTGCAACTGCCAGAACTAGGCTACAAACAGCATTTGTCTTAGCAAGTATGCGTCATCTCAATTAATAAACATATTTGAGATATATAAGCATACATGCTCTATGTAGAGATAAATATTTCTAAGAGCTGATTGGCTTTTAAAGTGTTGAAAGCCAACATAAAAAGCCCTTTCAAGTCTAAGAGCATTTTAATAAATTCAGCTTGGAAAATGCTGGACAGTTCCTTCAGTTTGCCTGAAGCAGATTTCCAAATCTCGCATCGTTTTCCCAAAGCAAAACAAAAAAGTTCACAGAGGAGTCAATTCCTTATGGATAAGAACATTACTGGAGAATTGAAAGCTGGAGGAACTGCAACACAACCCACCACAGCACCAGCAATCCATAAACCGCATGCACAGCACCATCCATTCCTGCATTTAGGGCTGTCTTTAAGCCAAAGCATCATTGTAAAAAATTAGTATTAATGCTATGTATATATTCAACATGCAATGACAAACAGAAACAAAAGGCTGACTAAATGAGGCATCATCAGTGGAAAAAGATGATAAACTCTTGCATTCTGCTGGGCATTCAGAATTAGCTGTTGTAGTTTAGGAAATTACTACCGAATAACATCAGTAGCACAAAAAGCACGGTAGTTAAAACAGAAAAATCATTTTAGTAGTATAGTTTTATAGTAATAGTTGTAGTTTGAAAAAGACACAGAAAAGGATTTAGAACAAAAATGAAGTTTTCTAACACATTTTTGAGTACTGGTAGCTCCTATTTCAAAATAAGTGAAATAATCCAGACAGTGACAAAAGTTGTTTCAAACATACTTGTACTACAAGGAGTAGGGCATCAATATGCAAAGGTTTTTATGTTGTGCAAGGAAGAAAAATACATTTATTTTCAAATTACTCTTTTTGGCCTCTGGCATTACTTAATGTCTATAAAGTTTAATATTCAGAAAGCCAGTTTCTCAGCGTAGCATCTGCTCAGCTAGGATAAGGTTCCCTTGGAAAGTGAATCCCAAGGTATTTAAATAGTATAGAAACAGTAACAATTATCATCAGATGTTTATCTCTTATCTCTGTTTAGCTTAGTGAATTGATTCCAGATCTCTGCTGGTTGAACAGTTGAGAAAATTAAGTGTTCAAGAGTCAGGTGAGAAATAAAGAACCAATAATTTATGTTATCAACCTGTGTCAGATACCATCCTCTACTGTGATAACAACATAACTGCACCGCAATTTTCTAAAGAAAGTCAACCTGCCTTCCACCAACTCCAAATCCAAAGGAGTGAAACATTAGGCATGTCTACTTTACAACTCCTGGCACAGCTTCCTGCCATACTTCTAAGGCCATACACTCATAGCTAAGATCCACAAGGACAGAGACACAAAAACCATAAATTCCTATTATGAAATAATTTCTCATACCTTGAGACAGAGCTTTAAGTGGCAATCCCTAGAATTTTCAACTTTAATTCAACATTTTGAAAATAATTTGTCTATGATTATATAAAAGAAAACTTATTATTGATCTAAATGACTGATTTAACCAGCATTTGCTTATCCAACAAGGAACCAGCACATGTTTGATCTGGAAAAATAAATAAATAAATAAATAAATAAATAAATAAAAATGCATTAGCACAGCAACTACATAAGCACTCATTTCAAAAGCCAGCTTCACTATGATGGCTTACCTCCACTTAGAGCAGAAAATGAGGAATTACAATTAAATCAACTGCTGCTCCCTTCCTGCAATGCTGGACCGGGATGATGTAGGCAAAAATCAGACTAAAATTGTTCTCCCATGTTACTGATTTGCTTCAGAAACTTCTATTAGTGAAGAACAGTCATGGTAGAGCTCTGCTTCATTTTCAATCCATGACACAAGACTGGGCAAACATGAACAGGGAAACCTGCACAGGACCAGCTTGCAAAAGAAGTTTCTCACTACACAGTGATTTTCTAATTGACCAAAAAGAATTCAAGCCAAACTACTTCACAGTGAAACTAGCAGAGAAGTATTCTGAGCATGCTTTAGACTCTCACTGCCACTACTAGTTTCAAAACCTTTAACTTTACCATGAAACATGGCAGGTCTTCCTGGATGGGCAAGCACATCAGATATGACACGTAAGAAAGGATTCATTAACACCGGCTACACTTCAGATTAGATGCAATTCCTCCAGGAAAAAAAAAATAAACAAGGAAAAAAACACAAAATGAACAAAAAACAGTAAGCCCCCTCTCAGGTACCTCTTTATTACTTCTTTTTGTTAGCTCAGTTGCTGCACACAGCCCTTACTCTGGCCTCACATTTCTAATTCCCCTGCTACCCATCAGGTTCCTGTATCGCATCCCTGGTGAGGCTGCAAAGAGCCCTTTGGAAGCAGAAGTTTTTCAGTCCTTGCAAAGTCCAGAAGCACAACTCAGATGCATAAGAAAGAATTGTATTTCAGTCACTGAAGCTAAAAAGTCTTCTGATATGGAATCCACATAGGTGGAAACTCATTTCAGCTGAGACAATCAAGACAAAACCACCACAGTGAGAAGTTTAAAATATCATTTAAAATAGGAAGCCTTTGAGGCTGTTTTTCCTTGTGTTTTTTGTTTGGTTTTTTTTTGTTTGTTTGTTTTTGTTTGTTTTTTGTTTTTATTTTTGTTGCCCAGCTCCACACTCACCTAAATTTCTGCACAGAAAATAGCATTTGCACACTCCAGATATTGTTGCTCTCCACTGCCGGCTCTAAAACAAAATCCACCACCAGCGCAAATGAGCTTCACCTGTTAATAAGTTGGGAACTGAAACCCATCTAATGTCATAAATAAAGTGAGTATTAACCACATGTAAGACAAGCCTAGGCCAAATAAAGTAACTTGACTTAACACGAGTGATTTACTGAGCCCAGAAGCTCTCTTGCAAGGTTCTCAACTTGCTCAATACTGGATTACTTGCAGTTCTTTTTCCAAATACTGCTCATGACGGAGTATCCAGCACAGCCTGTAGATTGTTCTAAGCTGCATACACAGCTATTTTCTTTCAGCAACAATTTATCCTATTTCTCTAAAAAGATACATCCATGTTTGTTTTCTTCCTAAACATGACAGGAGGATAAAGAGACTGCAGGAGCCCCAGACACAGCGCTTATTGGTTTTGTGCTGTTTCACCAGAATATTTAAGTCATGATGACATGCAGGATAGGCAAAGACCTTCTGATATGCAAGGTCATTCCTGAACCTCAAATAATATTACCAAGAGCCTCAAAGTCCCTAAAATGTCATGTCAGAAGGCATCTGTCACTAGATAATAGCAGATAAAGATTGTCATGTAAAGGTCCTATGTCTCCTTTCTCCCTGCAATTTTACAGAGATTAAAAAATAAAGACTCATAAATAAATCAGAACAACATATAGAATACTCAGTGTGTGCAGCAGGCAAATACACCAAACCATGCCTTACGCATATCCTGAAGCCAGCTCTTTCATGGGGTGGGGAGAAAAACACACGGGAGAGAAAGTAGGCGGTTACTCATTAAATAATTATGGTTTTTAGTCTAAATTGCATGTTTAGCAGATGCTACTGTGCAAAACTAAATCCACTAAGATACCAGTATGCTCCTCTCTTTTTGTCCCTGCTCAGCTTCATAAGGATTTCCACAATCAGACAAGCATCCATTGAACAGCTGGGCACAGTTTGCCCGTTTTATAGCCATCAGTGATCACTGAACCCATCAAGTCTTTTTCCTAAGTTAGAATCACAAAAAATAATAACAATCTTAATAATAATAAGCTTGCAAGGAAGAAATTCTCCCATCTGTTCACATATTTTTTACACCCCTCCTGCAATTTCATTTCGTTTCAGTATTTTTTGAAAGTAGGAAGATTTTCCCCTCATTTTGATGATACAGAGGATAGTCTTTTTTTTATCCAATCCATCAATTGGTTGATATTTTTGGCAAGCAACAAAGATAAATCAAATGTCAGAAAGTCCCATTATATATGATGATAGGCTACACCTCCAAAGAAACAAAAAAAGAAAAATCTCTAGCTTCTGTAAGACACCGTCCTGCAGCACTCAAAGCAGTTTGCTTTAAGGAACAATATTATCCTGCTAGAGGTAAGAAAGTGGTACATCAAGATACAAGACTCAAAGATGAGAGATAAGAAATCAGAATCCCTAACTTGAATCTAGACATTTGCTAAATTACCTACAAAATCTGCATGAAACAGCAAAAAAAATTGATTTTAATTTTAACAAAGGCAAGGAAGTAGACCAGCAAACATAAGTAACATGGATTAGTCACTTCTCCAAAATTTCATTTCATGTTTTAGGCCTTGGGAGAAACATTACTGACTTGCTTTGAAAACAGATACATTAAAAATAGAAATATCAGGGAGAAAAAAAATAAAAACCAACAAATCTCTTAGCACCTGGACATAGTAGTTGTGACCTTTTCAAGCTCAGGTTATCTCAATATCCAGCGGATTGCTACTTCAGTGTTTTCTGTACAATTGCATACAGCTAGATCAAAACTTTTAAGCTACAGATCACAATACATCAGCTTTGAAGTACACATTCTAAATATGGCATCACTTAATTCAGTTCTGATGGGGTTAATAGGGAAATTTGATCCTTTGTGTTGCCCTAGGAAATGCACAGAACATCCCCAATTAATGTGACAGGACACATCAGCTCACAAAGGGTGAAATTTACCCCTGCGCAGTAGGCTAGTGCAAGACCAACGTATCACTTGAGTCACACTTACACACTTAAAGATTAACAACAACGTTTGGAGGACAGACGGCATGACTGTAGATGAAATTCAGTGTTAACAAACGCACAATAGAAAGAATAATGTGAATCAGAATTGGATTTTGTTGAGTTCTTAAATTAATGTGAGACGTTAATTGACTTGCCGTCACTTCAAACACTTTAACATCAACTTGATGTGCAGAGGTAACCAAAGTATTAAGTGAGATCAAAAATTAGACTGAGAATGTAACCATAATAGGGATTCTATCAGAGCAGAATGAAAAAGACCAGTCTGGAAGACCTGAGTGAAGATGCATTGCATAATGTCAGACAGAATGATGATAAAGTAAAAGTAAAACAGAACAATTAGAGAAGGAAGAACAGGATAAAAGTATTTCAAATGTTCTTCTTCCTTCATTTGGAAGTTTACACAATATATAAGCACAGACATTAAGTTGCTGCCATACAATATCACCACGAGTTTAAAAGGATCTGTTAAAGAGACGGATATTGAGAATAGATTTGTATCTGTGTATTAAGAAAAACCAGCCAAAAGACAAGCTTTGACTCATCCAGATGGAAGTTGATTACAAACCAACAGATCTGGGGGAAAAAAAAAACAACCTTACTATTGGCAATTCCAAAGTCAGTTCAGTAGAGAGTTTAAAAAAAAAAGTTGCAGCAACTTATATCTACTACACACACTGGAACATAACAGTCCTCGAGTCTGATGCAAACTAACTGTTGTATCACAGTACCCTTGTTGTGCCTGTCAAGAACTGAGCCACTCAAAACTCTGTGATAGCAGAGCAGAGGTAACCAAGACACTTTCAAATTCGGGAATGCAGGTACCAGTCTGAATCACAGCAACACGCAGTCCTTCTTCTTGTCTGGGTATTAACTGCAGCGTAGACATACCCAAAATTGAGGTAGGAATGAAAAACTTACACTTGGACTTCACAGTGCCAAAGAACATGAGAGTTTGGACAAAATCTGATGTTTGCATTACAGAATGGATCCCTATAGAGTTTTACATCTTATGCAGTTAAAAACTAAGCATGTGGTTCTGTTCAGTTCTGGAGTAAATATTACTTTTTTTCCCTACAAGCATTCTACTGAAACTCAAAGGCCTTTAAAATCCAGATTTAAAGTAACTGACAGTACCTCTTCAACTTGGCAAGTTTCCTATCTGTTGCCATTCATTAATGTTAATGCAAAATTAACACCTTCTAGATTTTCTAATGAAAAGGAAGTACAAAAAAGTATAAATCCTGATGTGGATAGAACTAAGCACAGGAAAAAAAGCTGAGCAAACCTCAAATGAAGGATTATCCCTACTTTCTCAGAGATTTATTTCCAGCAAGGAACTGAACTAATGACCTTCTCTTCCTTACCACCTCCTGCTGCCAACATTCAGATAAAACAAACCTAGTCATATAGATTTTTATCAAGATCTCTTGGGGGAGAAAGAAGTCATTTTGGGACTACAGGCCAATTGTAGAAGTTATTTTCCAAATCCAAAGGTCAATTTTCTAAGACAACTGCAAGTACTTGTGAATACCTTAGAACAGAGGTAATATAATAACCACAACTTGCACATTAACATAGAAATACAGCTGCTATAAGTTCAATAACCATTTGTTTAAAGAAAGGAAAGAAACGGGAACATTATAGAAAGGTTTTTTCAAAGGCAAAAACTATTTGCAAAGAGTGTGATATCTAAATCTTCTGACACTACAACCTTTTATAGTACACATCGTTTTGTTTTTCTCTTAACTAGCAGTGTCTGAAGAGAGAGAAAACAATATCGAAGCCCTTTCTCACATTTAAAAATCCATACACTCTGCTTTTCTTAAGGTCAACCCATAACAAAGGTTAGCCACTCCACTAGCAGAGAGTATAAGTCCCTCCATCAATCGATTCCAGTTGAGGACCTAGTCCATAACGTCAAAGAATTAAACCTTACTTTCAGTTACACGAGGATAAAACAGACTAACTCTACTGAAGCCAATGGGATACAAATTCAGACTGTTTCTGGGGTAACGCATTGTCAAACTGTTTTCTGCGCAGCTGCATAATCTTAGAGTAAGACTTGACAGTCTCAGAACAGTTATGCCATTTTTGCTACAGCAGAAGCAACACTCCAACTTGCCTGTGGAGAGAGAAAGGCTGTGGATTTCTTCATGAACTCACATAGCTCACTTTTACAGCCTGTCATTAAATTAAATAATCTTAAGTTTTTCTTAATGGTAAGTGAGCTTACAGTCAATCAAGCCCCACGATGCTGAGCTTGCAACAGCAGCACGGACTGAGACCTTTCTATTCCCTTTGAAATCCAAGTCTGGATTGCTTCAGCTTGTTTTTCAATAGACCAGTTGCTTTCAAATGCTACAGTTCGATTTTACAATGCTGCTGGCGAGGTTGGGAATCAAGCTAAATCCAGCTGCACCCAACAGAGAAAGTCGCCACAGGGAAAGAGTGAAAAATCAAAGGGTGAGCAGTAAGGTGATCCTATACCACTGACCTGCTGAATGCCAGATAATGAATAAAAAAGTTTAAATAAAGCATCAGATGAATAAATAAAAAGTTGTTTCTGATGCTATCAATACTTGTTACTATAGGAGGCAGAGATGGGTTCTTTGGAAGTACAAAAATGGACGTAAAAAAATGCTGCTGCATACGTATTACCTTTTGGTCACCCACTTACATTTCAATTAGTAAACGCTTCTTTTCAGCAGTATGTCATTTCAAATCAGCATCAGAGTTGAAGATAGAATGTACAAGGTTAGGGTTTTTTTTGGTACAGCTTATAAACAAATCTCATTTGATTAATATTTCCACATATATCCCTTACATTAAAGCACTTGCTGAAGCTGTTTTGTCTATCCATAATTCAAAAGCCAAAACCATACAATGCCCTCACTTCAAACAGCTTTCTCACAACACACACTTGCACACAGCAATTCTTATATAGACATTAATGAAAAACAAAAAAGGTTCACACTAAGACACACTGCTCTGCTGTATCAGATACCAGTAACCCAAAGAAGTTCAAAGAAAAAAAAAAAAAGAAGTCTACAAATCACAAATTGGCCCACTGTTATGGAACATTTTCATACAAAACAGCCTCTGGACAAAAAAATAAATAATGCACATCAGATGACCAGGGAGAAATTCAGACTCTCATGCAAGTCTGTCATAATCAGAGGAAAGAAAAACTCCACGATAGCAAGGCATCTGTTTAAAACCTACATTTAAATACTGTTTTGGATATGAACTGGCTCACGTTACACAGCTTGCAAAATGCAGTTAAGCAGCACACATACACACGCAACACCACGGCAAGATAAGTATTAGGATGGCAAAAAAAGCAAAGGCCATATTAACAAACACACCCATCCCACTAACAAAACCAGAGCCTGTAACAGGGCAGCTTCCTTTCCCATCTTGGTACTTTGCAGGTTAGGAGGTAATGGGAAATAACAATTAAAAAGCACATTTTAGACTAATGCTCGCAATGTGAAGAGCACATCAGACTACTCTAATTTTAGCTGCTTCTCTGTTAAGGTGAGGGAATAGAGTCTTGGAGATTTAATTCCTCCCAAGATACATGCACAGCTACCCTGACATCAACCCCAACATTTATCAAGTTCAGCATTTCCAGCAGCAACAAAAACTACCTGCTTTCATTTTTAGGCTAGAAATAAACAATTTGAGATTCTTGCTGGTAAAAACATCTATTTAAAATATTCCATACTTTATTTGAGATAACTCCCTTTCATCTAATTTCCAGATTTGTAACTTGAATTATTTATTTTTAAACATTTTGAATTGGCATATACTTGAAGAAAAACTTTACTCTTAGAAACAGAGAGCTGAAAGAGTTCTGAAGTGGCCAAGCACTGTCCCCCTCAGTGAATTTCATCCTTGGTTCACCACAACAGCTAACAGAAAAAAAGAAATTCTCATTTTTCACAGATGATATCAGTTCACTGGCAGGCAGCAAGCTTCACAGAACTATAGGCTTTTTTGTTCATGTATTGATGATTCACTGCTGTTTCTATTGAGAGAAAATTCAATTTAAAAAAGAAAAAAAACAAGTTTCCTCATCCAGGAATTTGTACTCTTATTTTTATGGATTGAATGAAAAAGAAGTTAGAAAAAGAAATGTAGACCTTTCAGATTTTTTTCTGATGTTGTAGTTCGGTTTTGTTTGTTTGTTCATCCGTTTGGGTATGTTTGTTTGTTTTTAAACAGCACCTGAGTTGGTAACAATTCATTCCTATTCTTCTTCCAATAAACGATCAGTAAACTGCAGCAGCCATGTTTACAGCATCATCTGTTTTTAAGCCACACACAAAAAGCTGAGTGAGCATGATTTCAATTTTGCTTCAGAGACTGTGGGTTACTCAAGAAGTGCTAGTGATGCCTTGGCCTCCACTTTTATGTTTTAAAAGAACAGCCCTAGGGTGACTGAAGCTCTGTATTTTACATTGAAAGATGATCCAAAAATCTCTTATTTGTCTTATTTTTTTTATGCCAAGACACTTTCACTACACAGAGCCAAAATTCATTTCTTTTTAATTAAAACCAGTAAAATATCAACTAAGTTGTGACATTCACTGGCATTCAAGACAGGGGGTTGGGGGAGGAGGGCACATTTACTTCTTCCTAACTTTCTTCTTTCATTTTACTTCCTTTTCATACTATGTTAACTACAAGAATTAGAAGCCAAAATTTGACCTATCTCTGCAACATAGAAACCTATGTAAAACCAACATAAAACCAGTGAACGAAACACTGCCCAAAACAATAAAAAAACTCACCAGTTGAGACTTACACCCCCAAAGTCAGCATGGCTGAAACCGCATTTTCATGATGCATCTTAGCCTATCCACTGATAACGACCAGTAATTCTACCACTGGTGACATAAAGCTTTATCTAGTAAGACTACAGATTTGTACCATTTTCTGTCCACAGAATGAATTCAAAGGAGACATATGCTGTAACCACTGTCTCTCTCTCAAAATAGTAGGTAAGTACTGTGATACCAAATCAATTCTATCCCTTGTTAGTCTTATTAATAAAACAAAAAAACAAAACAAAAAAAAAACAACATATAAATCCCTATAGTAAATTGTTTCAGTTTTCATACACACAGTAGATCTCAAACATCACACTCAAAGAGGTGCAATTTAAAAGCTATTTTAAAATTCAATTATTTTCTGTTCAGCCTCAACTACAGAAAAGCTTGTTTTCTTCCCCTTCTTAAAATAACATAACTTCAGGGTTCATAACAAAGCCCTACCTCTTCTTACAAAGTGTTTTACAATAATACAGTTGCAGATGCAGTGTGGTTTTGAAATTCACTATAGTCCTGAAACAAACTAAACATATCCCTGTTATAACCTTAGCTCCTGAAAAACCTCTCTACAGAACTCTAGGTTACCACCTCAGAAATGACAAGTAATATTTTACTTCATCTACTTTCTGAACTCCCGTTTCAGCTTCCCAATAAAAACACAATCCTTCAAAAGAGGGACTAAGTGGAACTCAAATGACAACTGACTCTGATGCTAGCAAAAAGATAAATTTCACTTCTAAAGCACTGATCAGAGCATTCTCCTTCTTCATTAGCTGAAATATTTTTCCAGGCAGTAACATGAAACAACTAACAGTAGCACCCATAACAGACTTGTAAGGTCACCCCTTAAAAATAAAATTAATTCTTTGATATTTGAATTTTGGCCTCCTCAGAAATGCCTGCATTCCTAACAGTTCAATCAGTCTGCTCAGTAACCCATTAACCTCACACCCACTTCACACCAAACTATACCCTTTTCCAGGCAACAGTTCTGTAAGCTGAAGCTTACTGAAAAAGCACTTGGTAAATATCACTCGACCAAATAAGACTGTTGCTATTACCAAGTGGATGCATTTATTAACTTTGCATTTCACTTTCAAATTTAGATGGGGGTGGACGAGGTGAGGTCTGGAAAAAGGAGGAAGAGAAGACAAAGGACTACGAAGGAATTTAGTCTGAGGCATTTTTAAAATCTTATCTGTCTGTCAGAATTCCCAATGACTCACAAGAGGAAAAAAACAAACAACAAAACAAGAAAACTCAACACACCACCAGAGGGCTGTTGCCTGCAGGGAAATGAAACTGCTGCACTTTAACACTGCAGTGTAATTCTACTGGTTCTACAGGAGCATAAATAAAAGTGACCAAGTTATAAATCTTTTATAAGTAGAACACAAAGCATCACACAAACGTTGTTTTGTTTCTTTTTAAACTCTCTGACATTTTGTTTTAGAGATGAGGGACAAATGCCTCTAAGGAAAAAAGTAACAGAAGTCAGCATAACCACAAACTGTTAAAATGGAAGATCAAAGCAGTTCTTACATTTTATTGGATAGTTAAGCCAACTTTTGTTTTACATTGCAGCCAGAGATTTCAGCACTTATGAATCAAGACTACAACAATTAGAAGGGGAAGCTATGGAAAACAGATGCAGCATGAAAAGGTATCACCTGGAAAGACCAGGCTATGTACTGATCTCCTATGTCATCAGGAGATAAAAACCAACAGATACATAATAAATGAACTGAAGCTATGCATGAACAGTTGCAAAAACAAAAACAAACAAACAAAAAAAAAAAGCAAAAAAAAAAAGCACTAGGTCTAAAAAAGCAGCATTATCCCAGGCCCTTCCACGCTGCTTCCTACTTCTTAAAATGGTATCACCACTATCCGGCTAATCCTGTCAGTCCCAAAGGAGAACTTCAGCATTATGTTAGTTTTACAGTAGGGCATCATGAAAAATGGACAAATTAACTCACCAGACACTCCAACCCAAGTCAGTGGGGGAGCCTTCCAGGGCCAGTGACAACTACATAGTTATTGCTTCTGAGTTATCTGCATTATGCTGCACAAAGACACGAACAGAGCCTGTTTTATACAAGTGTTTCTACTGCTCTTCCCCAAGAAATCACCAGTTTAGGACTTAACAGTATTTCAGAGAGCATAAGAGTACAAATAGGGATGCAATCCTTTGAGAAGCTGAGTACCCTTAATCCAATAGGAATTGAGAGCACAGAATAATCTTTCACAGCAGATTTAGAACTTCACAGAGTAAAGCACAAGGTCAGTATTTTGAGCATATGAAGGAAAAAAGTAACCCTGCAATGAAATCATACACACTTCTATCATCCGTACAGTCCACTGTATACAAACACAGCTTATCCACATCAGACATACCACCTTGATTTCTAGCTGATGGGGGTTTGTCAACAGAGCATAACAAAGGCACAAATGGTGTGAGTACATCATCAGGTAAAGAAGATGGGGAAGCCTGGACTTCTACACAGGGCAAAGGTCTGAGGTGCTCAGGTAGACCTACCTAAACTTCACACAGTCTGCAGTGCCCTATTTTCCACCAGGAGACAGAGTGTTAGCACTGGTGCTACTGTCACTCCTCTGATGGCAAGATAGACACGTCAACGGATCAAAATCCTTTTCCATGGCATGTTTTCAGTTTCCACTTGTACAGTGAGGAGAACAAGGCCTACCACACCGGGGCTTCCCCCCTCTGGTAGACTTCATGGAAATGAGTAACAGACACTCAAGAAGCACATAAGATTCTTACAGATGTTTGAGAAGCAATCTGTGGGCGAACTAGTTCCCAGGCCATAGGAATCAAAACACATTGAGAAGAAAGAAGCATTGGTGAAGATAAAGAGGCTCTCAGCTGTCATTCACCTGACCTGATGGTAGTAAAAGCAATGATGAATGTTGCAGCTCAGATCTAGAAATGACACCTACATTTGCAGCAATTCCTTTGAGAAGGAAGAGCCACCTGGTAATGAGATGGCAAATGTCCAACTATGCCAGTAGTTCGGTCATATCTGCCCCTAGCAAAGGTGCAGCAATACTAAATGTAAGTATATCTCCTACATGCTGATGTATAACACAAACTGGTGAGGAAAGACAGAATATTAGAAAAGAATTACTCTTAAAGTATTCAAACCTTCTGTCTACCTTAATTTTTCTGTTAGACAAGCCAGCAGATTTCTGCTTTAAAGATGAAAGACAGTAATTTCTAGAATTATTACAATTCTATGCTATGCCTGTATTTTCAATGCGAATTGAATTCACTTACAGTATTATTCCACTTTGTGCTCTAATTCACTTGAATATTCACTGCAGAGATGTATTCCTAGGCTCTTCGTAACTAGAACACTGCCAGAGGTCTGCCTCTACTATCATCAATGAGAAGTGTGCTCATGGGTCAAACTTCCCTCTCAGACAAACTTGAGCAACGCCTTGAAGTCATTGGGGCTGCACAGATGTAACTGAGTGGGGAATTTGACTAAGTAATATACTCAGTACAATCAGAAAACAACCAGAAGCAAAAAGAGATGCAATTTCACAAACACGAGCAATGAAATAAGCCACAGACCCAGAAGAAACACAGCACAAGAAGAAAAAAAAAAAAAAAAAAAAAACAAACACTAGGAGAGATCTTCCTATTGACAATTACTATTTTCATCGAGCTTTACAAATTCATAAGAAAAAAACGCATATATTTAACTAGTTTCAAAAGCTAATGAAAAACTGTTTAAGGCTGCAGCTCACACAGCATAAGGAGTCTTAAAAGCTGTGCCACTCATGGCCATGCCTTTTCAAAAAAACAAATGCCCGCGTTTAATAGGCCTATGGCACTTGTGTCATTGCCAAGCTGTAATATAATACTTGGCTTTGTCTATGGTGACCATTTTTGTACAGACAGGCATTGCAAACATACAAACAACTCTCAGTCTTCCTCTCAGCTTTCTGCAGGAAAGGACTACTTCAAATACTGACACTAGACCAAAATGGATACATGGAGGAAATACAGCGAGGGCTCCCTTCTTCCCACACTGCCCAGTCATTGAACTCGGATCAGAAAAAGAAAGAACCAATTTACCCCTGCTTTGTACAGCCTCAGCAGCAGAAAATAGACAGGAAACCAGCTTATCAAGATGGGTGGGGATTTTCACAGCGTTAGATCATAATGTGGTCTGGTCTAACACGACTTCTTCCTCTCAACTTGATGTTAGTCTTAACCAAGCTGAGGGGCAAAATTCAAAAAGTGTCTGTGCTCCAGTGAACTCAGTCTGCCACAGCAGCATCTCATCGCTTTCTAAACTAAATGCAATTCCAAGAAGTTGCACTGTTCATGACAGCTTTGCTTCAGCCTGATTTCTTAAGAAAACAAAATTTATTTCTTCAGGCTGTTTGTAATTCCTCCTACATCATTAGAATAAGTTAACCAGTGTCAACGAAGTTTGAAAGTACAAGAAAAGTCTCAAAGATTCCATATGTTTCACCCTGAATGCCTGAGGAGAAAGGTACAAATTCTTCCACAAGGGAAGGAGAAACTGATTTAATCCTTAATCTCTTCTGAGAGAAAGTAAGAAAATGGACATTTTTTTCCTCATCATTAATCACAATAGAGATGAAATTATAAAGGGTCTCAGTCTTGGAACTGTAACATCACCAAAACTTTTCGGAGAATTCCCTCCTAAGGCTTTCACTAATTCACTCTAGGAAACAGCAGCTATAGAAAGAACCAAACTTGTGTCTAGCATCCTCTAGATAAGGATGAAAAGTTTTGAACTAGCCACTGTGTTGAACAGGCAAGGTAACTGGAGTGAAAGCACAGACAGTCCAAACTTCAAAAGGAAAGCTGTAGCTCAATCCTGTATCTCATGACAGCAGAACACCTCAATGTGACAGCTACAACTACCCACCATTTACAACCTGAAATGAAGACAAGAGCTTTGGAATAGAGGGGATGAAGAGATTCCAGTAAGGTAAAAATCTGAGCATCAAATCAATTCACTAAACTTGGAGACAGGTCACAGTTATTAAAAGAAATGCACATTGTCACTTCATGAAGCTTACTGTGGGCAAATGGCAGGCAAGATGAATAACTCAACCTCCAGCTGGCGATGAGTCAGCACAAGGCACAAGTAGTTTTTAAATGTCACTCAGTCCATTTCACTCCACAAGGATCTAGAACTTGAAGCCTTCTTTTTCCTACTTAAACTGGTGTTTTAATTTAAATGTAATAAAACTTGTCTTAGCATAGTCCTGTGATAGCCTAGCTCAGACTTCAGTAGAGCAGAATATTGTTTAAACAAAGGAAACAATACATCAGCTCACATTTAGCTAGAAATATGTTACTGTGCTTCCTCGTGAACTGTATTATCGTAAGGCTGACAAGCCAGCATCACAAACAAGGTCTACAGGTACCTCAACAAGGACCAACTAAACATTCATTTTTACAAGGTCAGTATTTGAATAGAAATTTGCGTTGCTAGCCACACACAAAAATAACTAAGAAGAAAGTTAAAGAAAAGGTGTTCCACCAGAATCCCTGCTGGGTCAATGTGAAGACCCAGCACATTCTCATCTGCTGCTGAAGAATGACCCCTAAACCTTCGTCACACTTAAATTCATAAGTCCAAGAGCAGGCTTCAGAGGGACAGCAGAAAACTAACAGATTTTCTGTCTAGACCAGTTTGCTTTCCCCAGAATGGAACTCTTCCATTATTTTTGTTCCAGTCAATAGTGCCTAATGCCTAAGTGACAGAGGCACTCGGACTATAGCACGTAAGGCTGAATACACAGACAAATGATGCTGCAAAAAGCAGAACTTGTTAATACATATGTAATGTAGATGCTATTTCCAAAAATATATACATACACATTACATCACAGATGTTTTTTCTCCAACATTAAACATACACTGCAAAAGATGGCAAATCAAAATTGCAATAGCCTCAGGATATAAAGAGAGTATGTTGTTTGTTAAGTAGGCGCAGGAAGCCAGAAAAGCACTTACTAAATGGATGCCTGAGAAGAGTTTCCTATCCATTTATTGAACTGTAAAAGTTCAGTACTTCACTAGAAATATTATCATAGATATAATTTCCACTTAGAGTTGGTACATTTAGAAAATAGAGGTGGCATTTACACATCTTCAGCCAATTATGTTTGTTTCCCTTCTCATTGTCCCCTAAACCCAGTATCAGTTCATTTTTACAGTCAGCATTACAAATCTCAAACAGTTTTGTTTGTTTTTACCAGCAATAAACTCCTTTAGTCAGTAACTGGAAAAATACAAACTTTTTTCCAAATTCCTTGATTATCAAATTATCAATTACCGTCATCAGTAAGTAGATGGCACATAAGAAAATGCAGAAGAACCTGTTATTGACTGAGCAAGGAACAGCCCCTTCTAGACCAAACCCTTACAACATCACAGATGAAGTTTATTTCTCAAGTCCTTCTTTAGTTTTTAATATTAAATATGCTGTTATATTTATGCAAAGAAGCCAACTGAAGGAGCAGTAAGAGTCAAACAAAAACTGACTAACACTGGAAATTCAGCTATTAAAGCTCTGAAAGAGTAATTTAGGACAGCTCCAGTTTATGTCAGTTGATCATGATCTGTGGCCTTATAGAAATAATCAAATAATTTTCTTAAAATATAACCATTATTGCTGACAAAGCAAAGTAAATATTCTGCTCCACCCAACCCAGCACTGAATACACCAACTGCTTCCATCAGCCTGAAGGTTACTCTACAAAGGGAACGTATCTGGATTTGCTTGTATTTAAATACCAACACTTAGCATTTTTATATACCTTGCTCTTCAATTTCAGTTTCCCAGTCAGAACTTAATGTTAACATTAAACCAAACCTGTCCCTTTCTAAGCATATTTCATGTCCTCTGTCAATGTCCTTGGCAGTATTTTCAATTGCTGATATACACTTCTGTTATTAAACTGTAAAACCTGCATCCCAAGGTCACTGTGAAATAAACAGCTTATTCCCACTTGTACAGTGCATAGGACAACAGTAATCTTACAGGCATCTGTGTCACAAATGATGACTTCATCATTTACACAAAATGTGTATGTCACAAATGTCACAAAAAGTGTTTGCAGTAATATCAGTAGAGTATTATAGAATCATTGAATGGTTTGGGTTGGAAGGTACTTTTAAGATTATCTAGGTCCAACCCCCCCTGCTATAGGTAAGGATACCTCCCAGCAGGTTACTCAAAAACTCATTCAACCTGGCTTTGAACTCCTTCATGGGAGTGGGCATCCACAGCCTCTCTGGGCAACCTGTTCCAATGTCTCACCGCTCTCACAGTAAAGAATTTCTTCCTAATATCTAGTCTAAAGCTCCCCTCTTCCAGTTTAAAACTGTTTCCCCTTGTCTATGTTGCTACATGCCCTTTAAAAAGTCCCTCCCTGGCTTTCTTGTAGGCCCCTTTCAAGTACTGAAAGGCCACCATAAGGTCCCCCCAGAGCCTTGTCTTCTCCAGGCTAAGAAGCCCCAACTCTCTCACCCTGTCCTCATAGAGGAGGTACTCCACCCTCTGACCATCCTCATGGCCCTTCCCTGGACCCACTCCAACAGCCCCATGTCCTTCTTGTGTTGGGGGCCCCAGAACTGGGCACAGTACTCCAGGCTGAGCTTCAGGAGAGCAGAGTAGAGGGGCAGAATAACCTCCTTCAACCTACCTGCTGGTCACACTTCTCTCAATGGAGAGGATATGGCTGGCCTTCTGCACTGCAAGAGCACGTTGCTGGCTTACGCCAAATCTTTTATCAACTGACACTTAAATTTCTCTCCTCAGGGTTGCTCTCAAGCCATTCTCCACTTGAACACTTTCTAAAGCAATGAACACAATTTCTTCTGTTCCACTTCAATTCAATTTCAACTTAATTTCCAAAAGCACTGAAGAAATGAAGAAGTTGTATGGTGGTTTACTTTTTTTAAAACGGGATATTTATCAGCAATGATTCTAATATGTAAACAGATTTAGTCAAAATGAATAGGTTAACTAACACCACTGATACATTTCAAAATATGCATTTAAAATGAAGTAAGTCTTCATTTTAATCACGTGTAATCACATGTGCTTCTTTGAAAATACCTGCGTTGGTCCTCAGAAGCAGTAAATTTGATTCCTGTAAGTTCTTTGTGATACCAGGCAAAGTGCAATTAGAAATGTCAGTAATCACATGCAGGAGAAACTTAACTCACCCAGCTGGTGATGAGAGTCTCCGGCTACAGCACGCTCCTCCTCAGAAAGTGGCCTTCACCCAGAAGATGCTCACAGGAGAGCTGGATCCTGGGTGCCCTCCCTGGGCCCACCCCTTCCAATCAGGTGGGAGGCACAGGTAAATTGCTTCCCCCTGTGCTTCCTGGGCCAGCCACCCCCTTCATCAGATGCTCAATCATCAGTTCAAGCTGTGACACAAGAGTTCCCCTACGATACCCTGTAAGAAAACTGTCTTCTAGGTAAGGGCGTTCATGGGAATTACGTCAAACTATGTAGGAAAACTACAATTTCAGAGTTAGCACTTGCAAACATTTATACCACAAGTGTTTGCAATGCCATCCAAGTGGAGCATGATTCTCTTACACAACATATCCAGCAGACTACAGTCAAGAGTACAAATCTTTGAATATTGACCAAGCACAACCAATCTGAAAGTGAGGTAAAGAGACATAACGAAAGGAGATGAAAATAGGTGTTTGCAAAAAGCAAACAAACAAAAAAAAAAAACACAAACCAAAAAGCTGCAACAAAAGACTTTAAACAGATCGCTCTACACTTACAGACACTGCTGATAAAGACTGTTGAAGTTCATTATGAATAGCGTTTACAAGAAATAATTCACATTACTACATCTGCTGTGGATATTTTGTAGAAAAAACAGTACTGTTTATGCATGACCTGAGCAGCCCAAACAATATTATCATATAAGACTGTTAAACATTCCGGGTTTGTTTACAATAAAAACAAAACCAAAAAATTTCTTTGGGATGCTTCTTAACAGAACAATCCATGACAAAAATTCCTTTACCTTTACTTATTTATCATGGGCTTGATGAGCTTCCTACTTAAGTCAGCTCAACTGAACCAACTGACTTCACAGGGGAAGTTAACACTTCACAGCATTTGAAGAAGATCACTCCCTAAGCATCCATTTGTGTGTCTGCCTTGACTCCACCACTACGGAAATCCACCTCCAGGCTTCAGTCTGTTCTCATTTGGACTGTTCTCTATACATATGGTAGGTTTTTCATGAACCAGTACTTCAGAAGGCATTAATTCCAAATTTCTCACTCCTTTTCAAACTCAGTAAGCTTTCATCACCTACGTTTGTTACATATCACCTACCTACTAATTTTGAAAGGAATATCAACATTTATTGCTGCCATTACAATTATTATTTAACTCTATAAAGCATATAACATTAAAGACTCTAAAATATAATGTATGGAGTAAATTTGTGGTATACTAAAAAAATATCACAGTGAATCCAAAACATTCACCAGCTGCTCCATTGCAATTCATAAAAGCAATCTTAAGGATCCTTTTCATTCAAAATACTACAATTCTTCATCACAGTTTTTCTAGGAAGAAAAATTTTTCCACTCTTAATAAATTTACCTCTAAACATTTTTCATTTCTCCAAACTCTTACTATTCTAAGATAGTTATTCCCACTATAGTGAGACCAGGACAGTGACAGAAAGCAAAAAAAAGCACTTGAATAGCACAAGAACTCTATTTGAAAAATCACTGCTTCTGTATTTCTGCTGATGTCTGAAATGTTGATATATAAATAATCACCTAGTCCTACTCACTTGACAGTGTATCTGAATTCTAACAACTCCTGGATGAGAAAGCTTACTGCACTCTACAAATGAAAACAAACCTTCAGAGCCTACTCCTGTTTCAATAAGCCCATGATAGTTTTGCTACTTATACCAGGATAAAAGATTGATGGCATGCCTCCACAAAGCTCATAGAAGGTCAGAGGTTCATAAATGTTTTCACTGTAGCAAACAGGGAGGAGTCTGCATGGAAAAAAAAGTGCAAGTCAGAAAAGGGAAGTTTGGACTTCCAAGTCTGAACACAAGGCACAACTCTCAAGGTAATACCAGTATTATTTCAATCATAAATGCAGGAAAACAGTACTTTCAAACAATGAGACCAAAGGTACCTGAAGTTAAGAGCTACTAAATCTCTGAAAATTCATAATCATTACTGGAAAATCCATTAAGCCTAAGTAACTATGACTTAATCTTCCTGGCAAAATTTCACTAACAGATTTTAAAACTTTTAATGCCCCCAGTACTGCATGCAGTACTGTATTTCTAGCAACACCATTATTTCTAGTATTGCTGTTAATTAATCAATCAAGTCCTCACAGGCTATCATGAAAACAGGGTGCAGATTTACCATTTTGAAAGTGATTCTCATAAGG
Source organism: Tympanuchus pallidicinctus (assembly GCF_026119805.1). Lineage (NCBI taxonomy): Eukaryota > Metazoa > Chordata > Aves > Galliformes > Phasianidae > Tympanuchus > Tympanuchus pallidicinctus. The sequence goes on from NW_026294747.1 coordinate 13,966,137, forward strand.
AAAGCAGAAACATAGATGAAAACATGAACAGAATACGCACTTTAAGAAAAGGCCATGGAGAGAACCACAATGACTACACATCAATAACCATATGTTCATCTCGATAACTAAACTGAATAACACAGAACTATTTTAGAATTCCCTCTGTATCTAACAAACGGGACAAAAATACATTTACAGTAGTATGGACAAAAAGGATACACTTTGTTTAGCCAGATACAAAAAAAAAATAAAAACAACACAAAACAGGCTTCTGAAATCACTGTCTACAAAACACTCTTCCAATAGGTTTGAACCTTTCAATGGCAACCAAGTCTGACACACACAAAAAAATAAACTTCAGTTTCTGTGGATGTCACAGAAACAGGTGGTTAAGGCTGCAAAGAGACATCCTGTTCAAGGCCTCGCTGAATAAAAGACTACTGAATTTGCTGAGACTCAAACGTAATGATCTCTCTTACATAACTGAACAGCATACTGCTAAACGCCTTGCTGATGGCTCACACAGACAAGACATACATAAAAGAAATGGCTGTAAGTCACATAGCATACAATACAGAAAAAAGACCCCTACATTTTGTCAAAGGTCAAAGTGACACGAGTTTCAGCAGTATTCTTTGTTTTGAAATGAATGAAAGGCATAAAACAATAAGGATCAGCAACATTAGTTTTTTTCACGAAGATTATCTTAAAGTTAATAGGGTAACAATCATGTAGACTTGGTCTCTTATTACTTGTAGACAGAACAGTGTTTTGGAAATTGACTGCACATTGATTTGGTGCCATAGCAAACTACGATGCCAAAGTTCATAAAGCAATATCAAATGAAAATACAAGAAAATACTGGAGTTCTGCAGTCCTTCACAAGAAATAATACTTGAGTCCCTCACCTCTGACAATAGTGAATATTTACTAACGGCTGCAATCCAGACACTCTTCAAAGAGTTTTGAGGGTGAAATGGGATTAACGGGAAGAAAGAAAACGCGTAAGCCAAAATACCAGTGGAACAAAAATCAATAAGAGGAATATACAAAATACAAAATGAATGGCAAGTGGAAAAAAATGTCTGAGTTAGGAAAACTAAAACAGTATTTCATGTTTAGGTGTGATTGGGGTTTCTTAAGGTGCACTGTTTCCACATGTATTACTGTAACGTGACACACATCCTTTTCCTCATTACTGTTAATTACAATGGAAACCTCCTATAATTAACTGTAAAAAAAACTTACATAAAAAACTGTAAAAAAAACTTACATAAACCAACCTTTCCCCTCATATCACATAAATAGAAATAATCTTTTGCACTAACACTTCTGAAAAATAAGGTGTTTGCAGTATAATAATTCAAATTACACTGCTGCTTCTATTCCAACAAAACCATTCATCCAGCTGCAAAAAAAAAAAAAGGGAGACATTCAGCATTTAACTTATTACAAAAGCAAGCAGGCCAGCGAAGACCATCTAACGCCAATACTCACGTTATAAGTTCTTATGCTACGTTATTCAAAACAATTTCCCATATCTTCTCCCTACCATTTCCGCTACCAGCAAAGGCATAAGCACATACATCTTTCAGCTCTGTCTCACGCAGTCCTTTTCTGACTTCTCCAAATAAGAGGTCTTCATCCTCTGTTTGTAGCATCAGTCACCCTTGGCAAGCTTGAGACACCAGCACAGAATGCTACTCAGGACAAATTTTGTGCATCTTATTTTGAATTCTAATTAACACTTGAAACAACAGTTGTTACCCACCTATTTGAATTAAAGGCCTTTCCACGTCAGTCTGCCTAACCACAGACAGATGTCATTAGGTTCCACTAATGTCAGAGATGCAGCATCTGAACCTCTTTGCAGAGACCAGTAGGCTGCTGGTGATAAACATTTTTCTCAGCTATTAAGATGATAATCAGCGAGAACTTTGTGGAGAGCAGGCTAGTTATAATTCTGTTTACCATCACATTACCCTTCCGCAGCACCCTAAGTCTGCCTTGAACTACAGACCCATGCTCCACTCCAAAAAACTATTCTTTTGATCTAACTAAAAGATAGTTAGAGTAATTAACAGATTCGCATAATATTAATATACCTGGGAGCAAAGCTAAAGCTTGCATATCTGAAATAATCAGTATCTTACAGAAAATGAAATGATGAGTACAGAGATCACTGCAAAATGGGTAAAATTTAGCAACACAAGTTAGACTTTCTTTCCACTGACCATTACATTTTGCAAAATTTTTCTCTTTCCATCCCACAGAAAAAAATAAATATGTATTCCAAGCTATTACCTCCTAATCTTCCAAGCTTTAAAGTCAAGCTTTAAGGGAATAATTACAATCACTGCTTTTCTTGAGCTATATGCCACTGCAACCCAAATTCAAAGTTACACACCATGACGACACAGTATGGTGAATGAGGCCCTCATACTGCGCTTGTTGTCATCTCTCTGAAATGCTGCAGGTTGCTTGCTTACCCTTCAAAACAAGCAGGATGAGGACCAGCTACATAGCACACACTGTTCATGGCATTCTGCATGCTAGCAATGTGATTAGCACAGAAAACGCGAGAAGACCAGAAGGCATCTTTCCATATTCAGCCATGTATGTTTAACACTGAGCTAGATTTCATCTAAGTGCATTATTATGTTGATCGACAGTAGGTATGGCAAGGAAGACATAGGCTGACATCAGCTACTTTTAAGCCTTTCTCTTCTTCCCCTCCCTCCTTCACCACCTCCAGCTTCTATGACACCGTGCATTGTGCATTTATGTGCACTCATGTGCACAGGCAGCAGAGACTTATCTATTGAGATCAGTTATGTGGTAAAACTGCAAAAGGAAACTTTCACCCTTGTCCAGGTGGTTGAGAAACTGCAGAGGCCAACAGCAGCTTCTAAACGCATGCTCTCCTCCCTCCACCCCCACGTCTCTAATCACTTAGGAGGAAGATAGGAAGATTAGCAGAGAGGAAAAAAAATAACCAAAGCTGCAGATAACCCTTTAGGACCACAACGTCAGGCTATGAGATCTGGAGCGAAAGGTTAATGCGGTAGTATTTTCAGGAATCAGACAATTGTGTTTTACATGAGAGGGAGGGGTACTGAGAGGGTGAGAAAAAGAAAAGGAAGTGGTGATGAAGACAAAAATGAATTTGTCATCCACAGCTGGATCTTTGATCACCTGGAGTACCCAGGAAAAAAAAGATTACCGAAAGAAATAGGATAGTTTTATTACCAACATACTGCATTTTTTTGGTGGAGTATTTTCATCATCAGAGCAGATTTTAGTAAGGATACAGCTGCACAAGTAAGGGCTTATTGAGCCATGCAAAGAATAAATAAAGGTGATACCCAAAACACTGACAGATAGCTACCTTTAGCAGCTGATGTAATGAAAAGGATTAAAAAATATAAATATAAATAAAAGTCACTTTCACTGGAAGACAATGTCATCCCCATCCCTGTCTCTGAACGGTTGCTATGGGGTTGTGAAGAGGAGGGGAAAGATGGGGGGGGGTTATAATCAATCATCTCAGAAGAGCATTGCTTCTTACAGAGAAAGATCTGGATTTTGACTGTGTCCCTAAGAAAATTGCGGACTGCAGAGCTGCTGCCACGCAGGGCAATGAGGAAGCAGGCAGAGCAGAGGCAGCAGCTGGGGATGGAAACGCCTATTAAAACCTTTAGACAACAGATGGGCAAAGCTCGGCTGGTTTAAAAAAAAAAAGAAAAAAGAAAAAACAACACACGCACACACAAAACCAAAAACAACAAAAAAACCCACCCCACCACAATGCATCATGTTTTATTGTCCCACCGTAATGAACAACACTTAATACCCACATGCCCAAAGAAGCCCCCTATTACTAATTTCCCCTTTCCCTGAATTATCATCTCAAGACTCAATTCACTTTGAGGGGAGGGGGTCTCCCCAGTCCAGTGAATTTGCCAGATCCCATTGCTTATTGCACCTGTTACTACAAAAAATGAAATAAAATAAAAAAAGGAATAGTCATTTGGGCTTCTTTTAGAGGTTTTCCTTCCAATTAAGGATCCCCTGCCCTTGAAGTGAATATGCTATCTAAGCAAGCAACAGCAAGTCCAGATCTTTAACGCATTTAGAGGATCTAATTATGTCATGTAGGGCAGAAGCACCTGCTCTCCGCTAATTCCCTCCACTCCGTTTCCTCTTTTTAATATTTCTTACCATTGTTCCATTCAAACAGATCTGCTGGGGGTGAGTTCATAAACAAGCTTTAAGAGAAATAATTAAATAACCTCCCCTCCCCCTCATTCTTCCTACAAAAACATGGGATAACCAGAATTCTGCTACTGATCCTCTATTTTCCTTTTATTTCAGATGCTACACAAAAAAATCACCAGCTCATCCGTCCATATTTGGTAAATGCCCAATGCAGTCAGTGCCACAGATATACTGTATATATTTCCCACCACCAACTGCACCTTAAGGACTACACCCTTTTCAATCATGATGTCATGAAATACTGCTGGTGACTCCCCCACTACCACCACCACCACCTCCTTGGTACTACAGGCTGTGAACCTTCCATTTCAATATAATTTGATTAAAAAGAAAAGACTTCTAAGTAGGGCAGAGAAGAAATTGATGTGAAAATCCACCACAAGCATCATCTATTTTTTCCTCTGCATGCACTTCTTCCGTCACCAGAACACCACCCATAAGAAGGAGTAATGAACATGAAGCATCTTGGTTTTTTTTAAAGAGAAAAAAATAACATGAATATTAAAACCAAAGCAAAAAAAAAATCCTTTGTGAATATTATCTTCATTAAATCGGCAAACGGGAAAACCTGATCCCTCACATACCCCAGCCCCAACACCTCACTGGCTGCTACAGCACCTTCCCCTTGGCGCGGGTGCTGCTGCAAAGGAACCAACCTGTCTGTCCTTTTCCTAGGGTTTTCTCCAAACGATAGGGTCCAACATATTGTGCATGTTGAGCTCCGCTGCCTTCTTTCCCTGTTGATGTCATTTCTACCTGGATCTGTAATTCTGCAATGTGTATGTGCTGATGAGCTGGAATTTCTCTCTGCAGTTCTTTAAATTCCCACTTTGCAGCTGTGCAAGCAAAGCACTCTTTCTTTTTGCTTTAGTCCACTTGGTTGCAGATTTTTCTCTTCCTCCTCTTTCTTTTCACTCTCTTTCACGTGCCTGTTGTCTCGCTGGGTCTGTCTGGGACGCTGATATGCGAAGGAGTTATTTTAATGTTCAAAGAGGGGGGATCTACGATCCAAGCCCAAGGAGCATGATGCTGGTGATCTGGGCTCCGCACGCCTTGTTCTCTCTAGGAGCTGTTCAAGGGAGAGCCAGGGCTAGAGCAGCGGAAGAGCCGGGCCCCGCAGCTGTGATTGACATTGCAAGCAGCCAATCCCCTCGTCTCCCACCTCCTTCTCCCCTCCTCCTTCCAGTACCTTTTCTTTTCCATCAGCAGCAGCAGTTACTGCCTCTGCCTGCTACAGAGCATCATAATCAATAGGAACGGCAAACACCCAAGTTTATCAGTCTATTGATAAGGCACTATTAAATGTAATTAAGGAGCGTGTTATTTTAAATCCCAAGCACACACGTTTCTTTCTCATGAATTATACTCCACTATGCAGCTGTACCTCCATGGTACTGAATAAAGGATGTGACTGTGGCAGGAAGCAGGAAGGGAAAAAAATCTACTTCAGAAAACGAGCTTGAGAAATTCATTAATTCTGTTTGATTCTGAAGGACCTGTATCTTCAGTGGGTTTTACCCTTTAAAGAGAGCCTTTGGGGAGGAAACAAAAAGAAAAAATAAAATGACAGGGAAAAAAAAAGCAGGGCCCATCCTGTAGCTATTGAACTCAGTGGCAGACGTGCTTTTGAATTTGATGGCAGCAAGCAGTCTTTGCATCCTTAGGTGAACAGATCAAAAATGGCATGGCTGCAATCTTCATTATATCAAAAAATCAAGGTGTTTAATGGGAATAGGAAAGGATTCTCAGATCCGCAGATAATAACATCCATAGGCTCTATACCAGCAGACTAAGGAAACCTGCATTGCTTTTGTCCAAGTACTTATACGTATCTTTACATTCCTAAGTGTTTAAGAAGTTTGTTAGGCACAAACCTATGTACTTTCTGGACTTGGGGCTATACAACAGTTTCAGACTCCAGGGCTATCAAACTGAAACCAATACCACACGAATTTCCTTTTTACCTTCTCTTCTCTGCACTGCTCCAGATAGCAAACTGGTCGGAATATCCTTTTTGAATTGCAACCAGGAAATGCACAGCAGGAATTCTTCAATCACAGAGGAAAGCCATGGCAAGCCTGTAAAAGAAGGAGAGAGTAAAGAGGACAAAACTTGGATGCATCTTATCACTTTATGTTGCTAGTTGAGTGCAAAGACAAGTGACTATTTCAGGGTTGTTTTTTTTTTTCTTTCTGAAAAAAAGGATATATTTTTAAAATACCTGTATCTACATGAATCACCTGATGAAGGAAATTAGAATAACACCAGAAATTTGCTGTAACACAGGCAACACAACTCCACCCAACAGGTTGCAGAACATTAATGGGATGAAATGAGAGAGAGCCAGGCCAGCAGCATGAAATTTTAAACCAACTCCAAGTTGCCCTTGTGTCTCCCTCAGGAAACAAAAACCCCAATGCTTGTTTTGGCCTTCCTCTGCATTGCTTTTTATGGTTCACTTCTAATTACTTCCAGAGCATGCTGTTACCTGCCAGCAAACCAGTGGTGCCCCCAGCGCTCTGCTCCTCCTCAGACTTCTCTCGCCCTGTGGGGCTGCCTGCTAACGGCTGCTCCTCCTCTGAGAGGACTGGCTCCACCATCACCAACGGCACCTCCCAGCACTTCACAGGCATTTACTCTCCTCCTCTCCCCATTTCACTTTTGCTAAACTACACGTTTTTATTTCTCCAATCTTTCCCAGTGCTGGGATGGCATTTCCCCGTGTCTGGCACAGAGTGAAGCCATGAGGCTGAGAGGAGAGGGTGCAACATGCCCACCGAGAGCCTGTGGCAATATGGCAACTGCTCGATCCTGCTCTTCCCGCCAAAAGTGCTGAGGCAAAGACACTGCATTGCGTCCCCCTGCAGAGCAGCTGTGAGGGCTGCAGGCAAAACGCTTTCAGAGGCTGGAAGCACGAGGCTCAGAAACATCAGGAGATCTTCAACAAGGCAACCAGGTGTCAAGAACACATCTCTGGAACTCTTCCCATATGTGTTGTGCAGCAAAGGCTTTCCTTCGCCTGGCCAGGGTATTGCGAGGTGAGGCATCGCAGTGTGAGGATCAGGCTCCTGGCAGGGCTGTCAGTTTGTCCAAATTGCCAAATTATCCATACAATCATATTAGTAACATGCATTGCCAACTTTCTTTCACACACAACAGCTTTTAAAATTTGTATTTTAGAGGGCTTTTGGTTGGAGATGATGAGGTGTTTGTATGTGGATGAACCATGTCTGGGTGACAATATAAAGAGAAAGATGAGCATTCGGACAGTATTGCCCATAAAAGACAACTTGCATACTTTGCAGTTTACTTCCATTGTGTTTTGGGGAAAATAACTTAACAGTTCTGTGAATACTACAGATCCCTACTTTCTGCCACAAATTATATGCCAGTGTCATGGCTGGAATAAGAGCAAAAATAACTCATTCATATGACCCTGACCCAGGAGGTCAGTGAATTTAAGAACAAACAAGAAAATCCAAACCCTTTTGGTGTAATTTATTTACTTACTATTTTGATTCCATAAGAGTATTCTGCTGTGTGACCTATTGCAGCAACTTTGATCTTTCATTCTCAAATCTTATCGAAAAAAAAAATAAAAATATTTGGACACCTCTTTCTTCCTTAATAATCAAATGCTGTTTATTTCATCTGTTCATATAGACTAAAATCCCATTTATCTATAACCCCTTGATATGAAACTTGCTCCTTTGAATCTAGGTTATGTCCCCTGGTGTGAATTACTTATACAATAACTCCCTCAATTATTTGAAGCCCTGTTTATCCAAATGTTTTGATGTTCCCAAAGTATTTTGAATAAACAAGGCTTTGCTGTCGTGGGATGTATCAGATATCTTTTGGGATACATACAGGATGATTTCCCCGGACCTTATTTTGTATTATCTTGTGCTTAAACATACAAGCAGTGTAAACTTAAGTGTATAGTGTATGGGCACCATCTTCAGTACTTTTATTTCTGTTCCCATTAATGATTTTTACTTAGTCCTCATTAAAGGCGCAAACCCCAGAAATTCTGCTCAAGAAGAACTCCACACAGATTCAAGTAAATTTTTTCGCTTGACTAAAGAGTGAATATTAACAATAAAAAAGACCTAGAATTTAGCTTTTTTTTTTTTTTTTTTTGCATTTTTCAAACACCCCCATTTACACTAGCTTATGCCTTCACAAAGTCCTCATGTTCTTTTGTTGTTGTTGTTTGCCACTACTTTTCTCATAAGAGACATGAGAATCTTAAGGATGAAGATCATGAAAAGATGAAAGAATTGGAGGAAAAAAAAAAACAGGCTCATAAGGACATTATATACTATTTTTCAATTGTTCATTTTAAAGTATTCTTGGAGTTACTAAAGTAATTGCCCAAATTCCAAGAATAAGCATCAATAATTTTGTGTAATTAGCGTAGAATGAGTCAATAGTTTTCTCATGGTAAGAAGAATTTAACAAAAATTAAGAGTTTATTTACAATTAGAATAACCTAATTGCTAATGCCAACAATAAGGGCATATTAAAGAAATGACACAACAATATTCAGTTTTTCCAATGTCAAGATCCGTTTTCATGCTATCAATATATTCCACCCACAGATCTATGGACATACAATACCTCTGATAAATGGTATTCAGAATACAATGTTTTGCAAACTCACATCACTGCACAGGTACATCATCAAATTGAGTCAGGTAGTCGTACAGCCTTTAAGCATCAATGCTGTTGACAAACTGTAATACCTATATGAAGAATAATTATATAAAGCAGCCATACCTCCAAAGAAACAGCCTAAAATTGAGAAACAGTTTCCTTCGGAGTGCATAGCCAATCAGCATCTTCCTAAGAAGCCTAAATAGCCTCTAATAAAAAAAAGGGATTTCAGTAGTGCAAGTAGATGTTTTAAACTTTTACAATACTCTCACGTTTCAGGCATGTTCCAGTATGTATTATGTACTGGAGAACTTAAACTACTTAGCATTGGTTGTTGAAAGACAGTGCTTCTGCAAAGATTCCATCTTTAACAGCTCCTACACTAGTCCATTGCGGTTGAACTTGATGATCTTTGAGGTCTTTTCCAACCTGAGAAATTCTGTGATTCTGATTGTTGTTTTATTTATTTTGCATATAACAGTTTTCAGCAGTCTATATATTCTAGTACATCATTTCAACTTTCACCCAAGAAATGAAAAAATGAAGCGTTAGTTCCTTATCTACATGTGATCTTTCCTTCGTGCAAGGCTGAGGTAAAAGCATATAAAATGTTTAATAATAAAACAGATAAAAGCATTACTAAGACTTTAAAAGGATGCTGGGGAGATAGAGAGGCATTTATATTTAATCTAAGCACTACACACGAGTGACCAATTTTGCCTTTTCTTTACATAAATAACAAGCTATCAACACTTAAGTACTATACCTAACAGCCATTTAATATGTCCTTGCCTTTCAATGCCTACAGATTCTTTTCTCAGAAAAGGCCCGCGATTTGGGGGCCCATCCTCTGCATATTGGCACACTTTAGGCTTTCCTGGGTGACAAATTCAAATTCACTTACTGAGACATTAAACCACTGATAAATGCTCAAAAACTTCAAAAATAAAGAAAACTGAATGAGACACCAGTTTTAAAAATCCTGGAGTTGCATGGATCAGTTCCAGTTGCAGAGTCACTATTCAGGAAGAAGCCTAGAAACAGTAGAGCTCAGCGACCAGAGCATTTGGTGCTTAAGGAATAGAAAATAGGTATATGAAAACAAGAACACTTTCTGGCCATTGTTTTGTGCTTTGAAGCAATTCCATCCATTCAGCTTCCACCATAAAATGTGCATCAGCCCAACTGCAAGCTGATGGACTCTTCTGAGTGACTGTTGAGCAGCTATTGTGAATGCTATATTAGCACTCTAACAATATGCAGCAAATTTGTAAGCAAATTTTCTATAGTTTAAAACAGATATTTCAGTGAAGTAGTCAATCAGCCCAGGTTTAGCCAATAGAAAGGCTGAAGATGCATTTCAAGCAGACAAACGCATATGAAATGCATGTTTACATTGCACAGATATATGCTGTGTGTCTACTTGCCTAGCCATGCAGTTAATAGGAAGACACTCAGAGTACTTGCATGAATGTAGACAACACCAACAGCCTCATCCTACTCCTCTCCAAGGCTGGAAGTCCAGTAAAGGGAATACATGTTTGTAAGGACCGCACAGCTCCCCAGCTCACATGCAGCCTCTGGATCCTAATCTCCTCAGTTGCTGGCACCTTAACATATAAGCCCACCTGGCTGCAATCCTTCTCCGGTTTCAGGTATAGACTATTACACGTGCATCTGGCCAGGATTTTCCAGATCCTAATAGCTGGACCTCCATGCTCACTCTCCCAATCTCAAGCTAATCTCACTGCAATTTACATGAGACTGAATTTTAACCTCCAACAGCCTATGATTTGCTACATATAATATACACATGCTATAGTGATATGCTATGAATCCATTACATGTATGTAATGCTATAATGACATGATAATAGCAGGGTAGTAAAGTCTTTGGCTACAACAAATGAGAACAAGCCCAAATGCAGCAGCCACAGTTACAAAAATAAAAGAGATGCTTACCTTTGAAAGACATCAGGTACACAGGGATCTCCAGCAAGAAATAACCTCACCTCCACTGCCAACCCTAAAACGAGGTCTGGGAAGGGGTGGATCCTGGCCCACCCCTTCTGGTCACTCAGGTACATTGCATACAGCTGAGATCCCCTGGGTTGGCCCTGCCTTCCAGCCAGGTGCTCAATCACTGCCTCAAGCTATAAGTTAGTATTTCTGCTACAGCGTATCAAACATTTTTATAGACAGAAGATTTATACTCTCACGTGAAAAAAATATGAAGCCCTTACTCAGGGCAGTGTTAGAAAGGAATTTAGTAACAGGTCCAGCTGCACCAATCATGGACAGGGCATATCCATACATGAGTTAGAATGAGCCAACAACAATTTGTATGTGACTGGTCCTTTTTATCTACCTACACTTTTATTTTCCCACTCTTGCTCTCTTGCTTCTCTCCAAATCACCCAACCCCATTTTTTCCCACCATCTTTGATTCCTTCCCTAGACTTCCCATAGTCCATCCAGTGCAATCCCTGTCTGCTTTTTCCTTGCATCCCATACTGTTTCCCCACAATGAAACTAAACCACAACCACCTCAGACCATACGGTGATTGGAGAGTCCTTCATTTGAGTTTCTGCCCTCCCTTCATTTTACCACATAACCTAACATTGAGAACATTACTGTGTAGGGTAACTTGTCTTTTAATTACAAGAAGCACTTGTTTCTCGGTTACAATAGCCTGCCATTTTTACTACTTCTTACATAGTTGTAGAAATGACACTTACAGAAAGTACCCTAAGGTGTGCCATACCTCTTCAAAAATATCCTGTGCCTGGCACTTGACACATAGCAGGAGCTAGCAAAGTGCAGAGATCTGTAGCTATTTAGCACACCTGAAGATTAAGGAGAGTACATCCAGCCCCAGGTTCCTGCAAAATGTGAAAAGAAGTTAAAGGTAAATACAGACCAGAGATTGATGGCAATGGCGAGATGATTAAAGGGTCCCTCACTCCATAGAAACGTATATTCCCAGGTATTTGGTATAAGAAGAGCAAAGAGATTGATGAGATGAAATGCTTTTTGTATTCACAGCAGTCTCTCAGAAAACAAAAGACATTACTCAAAAAAAGAGTGCCAAACTATACAGTAGGCAAATAGAACAAAAGAGCCAAGAACCTGAGGCCACTATGCACCAGTGAGCAGATCTGTATCTATTCATCACATTGCCACACTTAGCAGTGGCAAGTGCAAATGATAAGCTTTTAAGGAAAAAAGCCCACATGAGGTTGTTTCCTGACTTACAAGAAAAGCTGGGGTGAAAACTGCAAGGCAGATGAAGGTTGGCAACAGCCAGCACACCTGACAGCTGAGCGTAAAGCAAAAGGAAGAGTTTCGATGGTAAGGAAAAGTACAGAAACAAAGAACAATTTGAAGGGTAAGAAGAATGTTGCTCATCAGAAGGCAAGGAGCTACAGGACTCTTCTACCACCAATTGCACAGGAAAGATGTGAGAGGCTGTTTTGAAGATTTGCATGCTGAAGCTTATTTATTGTTGCATGATTGGTCAAAATACCAGTTTCATATCACAAATGAAAAGCAACATTAGCAAGTATTAGCAAGTATTTCCTAATTATGTCAATAATTTGTTTAGTTGAAAAAACAAACAACAACAGCAACAACAACAACAACAGAAAAAAAAACCACCCAACAATAACAAAGAGAGAGGAAAAAGGAAAGGATAGCAGAAAATAGAAATTAAGAAAACAAAGTTTTGAAGTTTCCATGAAACCATTCAAATATCAGAAGGTCACAGTTCCTAGCTCCATAGGTGATGCAGCTTTTCAGAGAAAAAGCCAGCCTGTTGGGAAAGCCTTCAGCAAAATAAAGCAATGCACAGATGAAAGTTACCAGGATGACCAGAAGTGAAAAGTGAAGAGCTTTTTTTAAATCCCCACCCGCTGCTGATAAAAAAATGCTGAAACAAAACTACGACATTATAGTGATTAAATGATTCAGCTGGAACAGGAAGAAAGTGTTACAAACTGCTTGAATAAACAAACTTTAGAAAGTAGGACTCTTGTCGCACAGGTTTTGCTTTTGATTTACAGGGGGAGCTTGGGCAAGTCACTCTGACCAGGAATTCCCAAACCAACTATTGAGTTTACATGTTATACATATTTGCTACTCTGCTGCCAGAGTCCCGTTACTAAAAACTTCAGAGCCCCTGCCCTTTTAAACATTGCACCTGTTTAAATTAGCTAAACTTAGCCCAAAATTAAAAGATCTCAGGTGTCATTATTTGCCCTTAGTTTCATTTTCTTCATTTTTTCCCTTTTCAGGAAATATTTCTAACTTGCCTACTGTAGTCTTTACAATGAGATCTTTGGAAAGGATCACTGAAAAGTTTGAGCTCTTCAAATGGTTTCTCAGAAATTATTTTCTATGTTTGTTTTTCACCCACCTGGAAATAGGAACAAAACCCACTCCAATGGCTGGACTGAAGAATGGTCCTTGTTGATATGGTCAGTTCTCTGCTGAACTTCTGAACGTTTTTGCTGAAAAATTGGTAAGTAAATGCTCTGAAGAATGGTCCACAAAACCCATGCAAGTAGCAGCATGTGCATTAGAATGAGTGCTGCCTTGAAATTTCTCTTACCAAGGTGAAAGTTATTCTCTTAGAGAAGTAGTAAATCAGATCACCTGCTCTTTTTTCACTGTAGTTAGTAGGTCACACACACTTAAGGATAGATTGTGCCCACTAGGCAAGGGCCTGCTGCAGACACAGCACAGTGTGTACTGTAACAAGAGAGTCACATAAGTTTTGTTTTTTGTAATTTTTTCCCTCTGTCTTTCCTACCATGATCTTCTTACATCTGTTCTCTGTATCACTCCTTTTTGTGTGTTCAGAACTTTGAGAAATGCTGAGAATATGGGTAAGAATAAGGATGCAATGCTGTACCTTTGAGAGCTTTTTAGAAGGAAATTTCCAAATATCTTCCCTACTTTCTATATATCATATATGATTTCTTAGATAAAGTTCTTAGATGAGGATTCACTATTAAAACCTCAAACAAAAAGCCTGCAGGATTCCCATGTGGTTTGCCATTGCTTAGGAAAATTTCCTTTCCTCTACCTTTATTCTTTTCACAGCTCCTAAGATAGAACTAGTTGATTTCAGAATGGCAAATATATTGTAGCAGAAATGCTAAATCACAGCTTAAACCCATAATTGAGGACATGGTGGGAAGGCAGGGCCAATACAGGGGAGCTCAGGTGCATGCAATGCAATTGAGTGACTGGAAGGGGTGGGGCCAGGAGGCACCACTCCCAGAGCTCATTTAAGGGTTGGCAGGGAAGGTTAGGGGATTTTGCTGGAGATCTTTGTGTACTTCTGAGGCTTGCTGAAGGTAAGTTGTTTGTTTGTTTGTTTGTTTGTTTGTTTGTTTTTCCTTTTTTTTCTTGTGCATGTAGCTGTTGGACTTGAGTCTTTATTTTCTGTAGTTTGGGACCCTGCTATTCTTGTGTTACACATGTGAAATGCAAAACTAAACGATTATATATATTCTGGGAAAGTTCTGCTAAATTTACAGTGTTTGTTATTGCAAGGCGAAGTCTCCTGAGCTTCCCTATGGCAACAATTGTGTGACACTTGTTAATAAAAAGATTTGGTAATTCAATTTGTGCCTTCGTAAGGTTGTAAACATCAGTGTTAATGAAAATTACGTGGATATTCCAATGAGTAACGTGACCCCTGATCAAATTAAAAGTGTCTGTAAGAACAGGAACAAAACAGTGTCTGTACAGTGTCTCTTTCCACAGAGCTTCAAAAGGTGTTCCTAAATACTAAGAGTAGTTTCATAGCTTTACAGCACTGGGCGTTTTCAAACCCCAAGTATTTCATTAGGTAACACCATCTTTATTTAAAATGTTAGACTTAAGCTATGTTTTCCAGTGTGGAAGCCGAATACCAGTGCCTGAAGGAAAGCTTTATAGCATCGATTAACTGCAACCATTTGTAGAATTGACAAAGAGCTGCATAAAAGGTTTATTCTGATTTTCAGATGCAAGTATTGTGCATCATTTTTATAACATGCGAGTCAACAATGATGTACTTTGTTACTGCAGGTCAGAACAACTTCACCCCAGTAGATAAATCATAGCAGCTGATACTAGTAGTCCTAGGACTTGCAATGCACAGGAGAAGAGAGAACGTAGAGGAGATATGTCATTGGTTTTTCCATTTTTCCCACTTTTAATAAGAAAAAAAAAAAAAGCCTTAAATGAAGAGTATGAAAATTGCATGAAAAGAATTAGTAATGAAAGTTGAAATGCAGGAAGTGTGCAAAATGCCTGAAATGAACTTAGGTAGGGATAGTGTTATGTATCTCTTGAAAGTCTGAGGACTAGGTCTGATTGTGCATAAATAGGCTTTTAAAAAATATTTCAAGTAAAGTAACATCAGTGGTGGTACAGTTGTGACCTGATCTTAAAATTGTTTCAGTTTTGATTAACATTTTTAATTAAAAGTACACTTTAAAAAAGGGATTCTTACTGCATGTATGTTTTCATGTCAGCAATTTACAGATCATTAACTTTTATGGTACAACTTGATATAGGGGTCCAAACCTGACTAAGAGCTGAACACACATGAAATGATCCTTCACCTAGCAATGACTCTTTCCAGTTTTCAAAGGTAAAGATGTGGTAAGAAGAGAGAGAATTATTTACCTATCTACAATTGAAACAGGGTTGTTTTTTTGTTCATGTTTTCTTTTCTTTATTTATTCTCAAAAACTATGAAGGCTTGGGATGTAGAAGGGGGGGAAAAAAAAAACAACAACTTTCTCCTAAAATTTTGTGACTTAGTGTAGGTTCTAAAGTCAATATGATGTATCAGTGATGTGAAAGCAAGCCTGACTCTCGAAGGAGGCAAGAAACCAATCTGCTGTAAAACAAAGTCAGGAGGAAGCTGAAAGCCAAAAAGGTGAAGATGCTGTCCTTATTCTCACGATGGAAAAAATGCGCTGGCTATTGCAACAGTTGAAGCTTCTTCTTACTTGTAAGCACTCTGCAGAGAGCCCAAGGTGACAGATGCAGGGGTGCCTAGTAAGCCAAAGGAGAATATGACTTACAAAGATAGGGAAATATTTAGATCTGTTGACAAACTACTCTGAATCCTACTGTTTGAGAGATTCTTCTGCAATGTGTACCTATTTATATATGACAGACTTCTGGCTAGCTTTTTGACAGCTCAACTCTGTGTATGAACTTAAGTCAGATGTCTGAATATTAAGATCACTTTAAAAAAAATTTCCATCCCACCTGTAAAGATTTGTGTAATTACATGTCAAAAACTTCCTGCCTTCTCATGCAGAAATCATGTCAGTAGCTCTGCCAGCATTAGTGATGGTACAGTGCATTTAAGCTATTCTCAGCTTCCCTTACAACTGCAGAAAAGAATATGCCATGTTACCTTTGTGTTCTGAATTTTCAAAAGCATGGTCTTAAAAACAAGTACACATGACAAACTTCAGACATGGAGTCTCTTAGGTGGTTCTCTTGGCTGGCCAATAGATTTGGATCTCACAAGAAAGTAGCAGCAAATGATCCCTCATACAGTGGCACCTGATTTAGTTTCTGGAGAGTGCAACACACATTCATGAGGTCTGGTACTTCCTCTATGTACGTCAGACTGCTTTTTTCCTTCTTTTGCATCTTAATCCACTCCCTTATTCATAAGGCACCTAGTGCAAATGTATATGACTTCCCTCTAGTGGTCACCGTGGCAAAGTTTTAAGTCTGCTGAAAGCAGATGGGGCAGGTGGGTTCTCATCTCAAACTGCAGGCAGGTTTTACAGCAGGTAACATTGGGAAGCTGCATTTGCCTGACTGCAAATGACTGACACTGACTGTGTTCTCCTAGCCTACAAGGGTAGGGTATGTGCAGAGGAGATACAGGCAATGACTCCAGTACTAAAACAGGACAGAATGTCCTCTGGCTTATGCCTGTGACACTCAGGGAGTGGAGCCTCTTCAAACGACACCTTCAAAATTCTTCTGGGTCTTCTCTGTTGATTGCTAAGGTGTTTGCACAACATATTCCTGTGGCTACAGAACTTGCTGTCAATCACATTGCTGCACTGGCAATGTGAAACTGGCAGTTTTTATCGATTCTAACTCCTTTCAGTATATATGTAATGTATAGCTCTAGATGAATTCTGTAAAAGTCTAGAAATATACACAGACAAGCTCAGTTCTTCAGCTAGTGTAAGTTAGTATCAATACCACTGACCTCACAGACCACATTATTAGAAGTGAGAACTTATTAAGCTTTCTGTGTCCCTTTGCTGAAAGAAACTCCTCTGTCCAGTAAAAACATAGAGTTCTTAGAGCAAAGTCACCAGTAAATTCACACATTGGTATACTTTGTTTTACAATTTGAATGGCTATTACCCACAGTTCCCTGAAATATTTCAGAAGAACGTGTAAGTGTTCTTTCATGGTGAGTTTGTTAATCATGTGGTAACACGTGGCAGAAGACTTGAACAGAGGCAGTTCAGCTTTCCTGGTGGGGCTAATGCCAAAGCTGTAAGCCAGTATCTTGGTCCTGATGCTGTAAACAAGTAACTTAGTGACTGCATCTTATGAACAGTTTGTATGCATTATTCTGTGTAACTCTACATCTGTGACGAAACATGGTGCATGAACAGGCACAGGCAGGATTACAGACAGTACACTCAGTTAACCACTATCAAAGCTTTTGCAGTTCCCTGTAACAGCTGGACTAAGCTGGTACAAGAAAAAGCTGTAATGGCCTTCTAGCACAGATGAGAAGTCGAAACTGGGTTTACCATTTTTGGGAAGAACGGGTCAAGGCTATGGGACATTTCTAAGGGGAAATATCCCTTTCAGCCTACCAAAGACACAGTGTGGTTGGCAACACAAGGACAAGGAACCAAAATGAGAATTAATCACCAGAAATAACTGCAGTGAAACTTTTTTTTTTTCTCTGCTCGTGTCCATTCACAGTAGGGTTCCCCTTGCTAAAAGAGGTATTTTTTTGTCCATAGAAATATCAATTTCTGAGAAACTTGGATTGTTCTGGAGCTACAATGCATGCAGACACTTCATGGGAAGCATTGTGCTGTGGAAGTCAGATTGAGGGATGAAAACAGAAAAAAAATTTCCTTTAAAAGAATTGTTAATTCTTTTATTTTTTTTCCACATCAAGCTCTTAAGGTAATGAAAATTAACATTACATTGTATATTTTCAAAAGAAGTCTGTGACTTTTAGGTGTAATGACATCTTGTGTCCAATGATGTTTTTAGGATAGGGCAGAGAGAGGTGCAGCTAGCATATGGTGCAGAGTCTGATGTTTGGGCTGTAGATGGTGGTGTTGCTTTATGGGAGTAGAAGTTCAGTGAAAATGGATGACTTAAAGGGATGTAACCTAATACCCAATACAATCAACTTGACCGAGTTTTGCATTTGTGGGAATCCCACTGATTTAGTGTTTGTATACAAATTGAAGGATTAGAACGTACAGTTCTAGTCTCTCCATGAACCTGTGCAGCCATTGATCTCACTTAAGGGAATTTTGACATGCTTTCGGGATTAGAACTGGTCTGTGAAAATGTCTGACTTCATCAGCAACCACTGATCTATGTGGCAGAAAGAGGCAAGCACTGAAGCATCTGGGTTTGCTATGTGAAAGAAATGATATTTCCAGCTCCAGTCCACAAACTGGTACTAAAGTGGCTTCCCTGTATGCAGTCAAATGGGGAAATTCCAGGGTAGACTGGAGTCTTTAGTCTTTCTAGGAAGATTGTCACCTTCACTGTGCGTTAGTCTGAAGGCGCCTTAAAGAGAAACTGTGTGAGAAGGGTGAAGTTAGAGATTTTGAGGGTGAGAAAGTGCTTGGAATCCAGAGAATCAGGGATACAATTTCAGTAATGTATTTAAGTATGAACTTTGAATGAAGTGGTTAGAGCAATTTCTTAAAGCAATTTCCAGACAGGGACAGTACTTAGATGCCACTCCAGGGACATTCATTTCAGATGTGGTGCTTAACCTAGGTTTTACCTCCTCCAACATGCTCTGAGGATGCCTGCATTGCTCCCAGCTCTTCTGGGGATACACAAAAGAGAATATGAGGATATCCATACGAGGAGCTGTCAGTCTCTTAGGCTGTGATTTTGTTTCTTTTCCCCTGATGACAGAGCTTGCTGTGTCCTCCTGGCAGTCGCTATTCAGCTTAATCATCACTTAAATTGCAAGTTTGTTACTCTCCTGAGTCTTCATGCCAATGAACAGTTTTATAGTTGCTTTTCCCTGCCCAGGCTAAGACATTTAAACTCCTTCATTTTCCTTTGCTTGATCTCCTCAGATGCTGACACATACTAACTTGACTCAGGCTTGTCACCAGCCTAAATAATCATAACAATTGCTGACCTTCATTTAATGTCTTCAAAGGGGGGATTTTGGTAATTTTTTGCTACCTGAAAAGTTGGAAGTATCTGTTATTTGTTAGGAAGGTTATTCAAGTCCATTTCAGAAGTGTTGCAGATGATAGATCTCTAGTAGAATCCTGTTTTTAATTAATTTAACTTAATCTACTTAATGGATTTACTTGTAAGTTACCAGAAAATTCATTCAGGGCTTATGTGCTGTAAGTTTGGGGATGATACATGGAGTCTTTTTACACAGTGCATAGAAGCTGAGTTCTCATTTTTTAAAAATAGCAGTGTTTTAAGATTGTACTGAGCAATGTATTTGCAGTGTTTCCCACAAATAGCACTAGATCCATCATAATGTTGAGAAGCCAGACAACTTAAATTTGGGAAGTTTCTGAATTTAAGCTGATTATAGTGTAACACAATCTCAATTCAGTTTTTCCAGGTAACCATAACACTTTTAGTGCTTGAGTACTTTGTTAGCTAACAAACATTAATTTTGTTCTCATTGCTCATAGGCCAGAAAGTTAGGTATTTACTGAATATTAATCAAATCCTCATAAAAATACAATTATTTCCCTTTAGGTTTTGCTGTCTATGGCACCCATTACAGTACCATGCCAGTACTTCATGCTTTTCTCCAGCAGCATTTATTTTTATTTGCGTTCTCCAGATGGAAATTGAGACAGTGATTTAGATGCAAATTGTTTATTCATTTTGTGTTGGGCTTTATAAATTAAATAGTTTTCACTGATGCTAATTTTAGCTGCAAGTACTTAGCACATCTGATCAGATACTTAAGAAGTAGGAAGTAATTTATGAACCCATATCAAACATGTGACTTCTTATCTTGCAGCATGCTATCTGAGGACTGTCACAGGGAAAAAATATGGTTTTCTGGGGTATTCTTGATTTCCTTAGGCATGAACCCATTCCCTCTTCTTCATAACAGAACTACTTACCTTCTAGCCTAGGCAGCAAATGGGGGAACATTTTGAGGAACCAGGTGAAAGCCACGAGATTCAAACTGACATATATATAATGAACAAAGAATTGCTGTTTACTTATAAAGAACATAGAGGGGTTATTTATTAAAGATATTAAAACAAGACAGATCTCTTAACTCCCCTGCTACTATAGTGAAGGGTTCCAGTTGATGGCAACTTGAATGAGAACCAGCAGTGTGCGTTGGCAGCCCATAAAGCCAACTGTACCCTGGATGCATCAGGCTCAGCCCTGCCACCAGGGAAGGGACTGTCCCACTTTGCTCTGAGCAGTGTGGCCTCACCTCCAGCACTGGCTGCAGTTTGGGTGCCAAAATATGAAAAGGGTATAAAACTGTTAAAGAACTTCCAAAGGAGGGCTACAAAGATGGTGAAGCTGCTAGAGTTCAAGGAGTGTTTGGACAATGCTGGCACACATATGGTTTGAATTTTGGGTGGTCCTGTGTGGAGCTGGTGGTTGGACTCAGTGTTCCTTGGGAGGCCCCTGCAACTCAGGGTATTCTGTGGCTGATCAGCTGCATTGCCAAAAAGGGGCCAAAGTCTGCTTGAATTTGTATAAAATATTCTTTGAAGTAAAATTAATTGATTTGCTTAATGTAGCTTTATTCTGTCAGTGAGAACTTAGCCCAGGAATACTCAACTCTTGACTACCATGATGTTCAGAGGAGCATTGAATGTCCAGGTAGACAACAGGTGGGATTAAGGCTAATTAGAGAAGAAAGTTGGAACAGTTTCTGTGTTGCTGTGAAAACAGGAACTATGTTTTAGTGGAAAAAATAGGATAGATCTAAGTAAAGTATGCTTGAATTAAAGAAGCAACAGCAACAAAAACCCAAGCAATAAGTTCAAGTACCAAGTACTTGAATGTTGGTGTGGAGGGGGCTGCTTGTTTTCTTTTCCATTTTGCATGTGAGTTCAACAAGGAAGAGTTGATGAAGAAAACTAAGACAAAAGTTGTTGTGTATGAAATAAATGGCACTATGCATACTCATCTGATTGCTAGTGGTTTATATCAAAGCCTAATATTGTTTATTCTCAAGCGAGATGTGGCTTAATATTGCATGCAATTTTAGTATGACTGTCTTTGTATTTATTTGTTTAATGAAACATGAATCTTGAGACCTTTTCCAATGTTTCTTCTGAAGAAGAAACTCTGTGAAGTGGAAGGTGAATATTCCCACTGATATAATGGGATCACTTATTTGTTTAATTTTTTCAGAATTGGAAGTATTACATATCAAACGCCATATCAAAGACAACGTGGGGGTGCAAGTAGTCATAATAAAAAGCTCTTCAGATGGAAGTAATAGGCAAACATTGAGCAATTATGCAAAACATTTAAGATCTGTATAATTCATTGCATGGAAATCATGCTTCCTTAACTCTACCTGCTTCATCAGAATATTATTCTATACTGAAATTGTCAACATCTAGCCAGTTTGAATTTTGCTATGGCTGTCCTTTTCAGTGGGTGTGATCTGGATCCACAGAAGTTAAATGGGTATTTTTTGGGTGAAAATGGATTGGGCCCAGTGTACTGATTGGGCCCATTGCTTGCTCATTTCAATACAAGCAAGCCAAGCAGAGCAGTCTGTATACCCCATTCTCCTGTTTATCATCTATAAGCGTGGTGCTTTCATCATGGCACGATTCATAACTCCCTAGAGTAGGTCTAAAGAATATATCAAGGTTACAGCATGCCACTGTAAGAAACAAGTTTGGCCACTCTTCAATTGCAGCAATTGCAGAATGCCCCCAGTGTTGTAGCTGATGGCTAGAAATTGTAGTGGGGCAAGCCATACTTGTTTTCCATGAGGAGAGGGACTCAGGATGGAGCTGAGGCAGTTGTGGCAACCAGGTGTTTGTGTATATGGAATGAGATCCCACGATGCTGTATGAAACCCACTGCAACTGCTTTGTGCCAGAGAAGCATTACGTTTCCTCTTGCCCTAATGCATGAAACACACAGCAGAAATGATAGGGATATAAGTTCATAAAAGTTGCTGCACAGAGAGGCTTATGCTTTGCTGTTCATTTCTACCCTATGCACTACAGGTATTTATAAGCTGTAGTAAAACTGCTCTAACCAATTCCTTTTTCTTCTACAAAATGCAGACACTGTCCAGGTATCTGCAGCCCTCACCCTATCTCTGTGAAAGACATTCAATCCATGACCTCTTTTATTTATAGTCTGACAATTCCCTCTGAAGCACCCCTAGAAATCTCCATCAGGACAGCTGCAAAAGAATCAAGGGGCAGTCCCTCTGGTAACCATATCTCATAAATTTAGAGATTTTTAGATTGATTCTAGCATTTTTAAGTTCCATCTAAAAACCTAGTAGCAGGTGCTACAGATCCAGAATTATTGGTATAATATTTTTATCATGATGCTACTTTAAAAATTGTTTGTAGACTTCTTTCTCTGCTTCAGTTTCCCAGGGGCATTAAGATAAATCCCCATGCAAAGGGTAACGCAGCTAAGTAATCTGGAAGTGATGGAAGCAGGGATTACTATGACAGGGGTTACCTCTGAAAGAGTCACACTCTTCATCATGTGATATAGAGGAAAATATGGATAATAAATCTGATTGAGGAAAGCTTTAGCATCTTTCTATTTTACCTATGCAGTAGAATTCAGCTGGCATCTTTCCACGCTAATGAGGCCATCATGTGGGACGCTTTCATGGTGGCTATGCTGTGCTAGGAATCTGGCCCAGCCCTTAACTGGCGTAAATCAGCTCTGTTGTCTTGGCAAGTACTGTCGTTCTCAAAGCCTCTCATAGCTTCAGGAATCAAACTACCATCCTCAAATTTATATGTATGTTTCGGGACAAAATGAAAGTGCTTCTCTTAATGCCTATAAATCCCCTGTCCTTACCCTGCTCATTATTACAATGTCTTGAAATTCAGCCAGAATGCTTAAGTAACTGAAGAATAATCTCCAGAGTTTAAGAGATCTGCAGCAAAAACAATAGGCAAGTGATCCCTAGAGTAAGAGGCTTTGTGATTCTTCTTTTGCTTATGTAAGTCCACAGCAGCTTCATAGAAGTTACAACAGCTGAAGAATCAATGGAGAAATTACTGCTAATTGCATCTTATAAAATGAGGATTTTTAAATGTAGAGAATTTGAATGTGGATGGAAAGAACTGAGTTTTCTCACATAAGGCTGGCTTATCCTTCCTATTACCTGTTGATCTGCCCTTGTATCGTGTTGCTTTCTTTTCCTCTGCTCTCTTTCTACATAAGGAAAAGATGTGGGCATTAGTCTTTCAACGAGGGCACTGTAAAATCTAGAAATGATAGGTACAGACTTTTTTTCCCTTTAAAATGAGAGCTTTTTCAATTTCATCAAGTGTTAAACAGACAGCTTCAGAGCTACCAGCACTATTTCTACAGACAAGCAACTGGTTGCCCCTTTCTTGGCTGTTAGTTGCTTCACTATTTTTCTGCTGAGCTGAGCAGATCCATAAGCCCTGGATTTGCCCAGGCTAAAGATTACATCACACTTAAGTGGTACTACAGTTACAACATTTTCTTCTCTTCCCTTCTCAGCTTTCACATGTGCTTTCTACACAACCTCCTTTAGCTTTCAAAGTCTGCTGATTTCTTGCTTCTGTTTTAAGTAGAGCAGCCCTAAGCATCTTTCTTTCCATAACTCATTTATTTCTTAAGCAGTCAGATTTCTTTCCCCCTGGATCTTTTCCAGTCTTCATTTTCGGTCTGTCATGGCTTTCAGACAGTCTACGTGACAAATCCTCTCTCACTTTGCTCCCCTAAAATCTGGCTTTTGATGCAATGCTCAGCCATGTCACCTCTGGGCTTCCAGTCCTGTAACTTAGAAGATATAGCATGCAGCAAGCACAACTGAGAATAATCCCTAAAATGGACTAGATAATACTTCTCACTGTTTCCTCCCAAGGCAAACACATTGATATCTTAAGTCATATTCTGAAAATATATATATATAAATTTATTTTATAGGTGAGCTTCAGTGTATTTTTAAAGTTTCGGATGGCTAGTATTATAAGTCCCTCAGAGAGCAAAAACTGGGGCAGGATTTGCTCCTGTTGCTGAAAATTTACAATGATTTTTTTTCTGAGCAATGGCAGGGAAAATCATTCTTCAAGTACATAACAAAACTTAACTGCACTCAAAGGAAAGCTATTAATCCTGGAACAAGCTAGTCTTATGCTGGTGTAAGTAACTAGCATAAAGATGCCTTCTCAGGTCAGAGGATTTACAAAAACGCATTAAAAACCCCAACCTTTTCTTATCACTAAGGCAAGGATCCCCAGTAATAATTTGAAAATAGGGGCTAGGTGTCTGCCTCCATGTATCACACAGTTGGCATTTCTAAACTTGTTAACTTGAGGAGCAATGAGAACTAAGAAGCAGAGGAGCCGGGAGGGACTCTGCTGTATTCCTGGCTCTGGCAGTGACATATTATGTGACAATGAAGAGACTTTTACTTCCATGAGCCAACATTTCCCTTTTTACCTTTGGTCTTGTTGGTCTTTATAATCTTTGGTCTCAATGGAGCCTTCTAAGTAGTGTCATAATGTAAGTTATAGCAAACTAAATCCTAGGAAAGTCTAACTCCAAAAAAAATTAAATGGGGTTTACACACACAGGAATTACATCAGAGAAATACAAATTATTAAGGCATGGTTTGTTAGCACTGGGGCTACACGACTCCAGAGCAATGAGGCTGTTTTGTTACCCCAGGACTCATTTGTCACCAACAGTCACAATGGTTTCTTAAGATGACAAGAGATCAGTCTATCTAACTTGCAATTAAGGATTAAAAAAAAAAGAAGCTTGATGAAAGTATTTGCCCTCAATTTAAAAAATTAGCACTGTGGCAAAAAGCAAACGAAGTGCATTTTCAGTTTAATTAAAATGCCACAATTACAATGTAAATAATTATGTTTTATTAATCATCAGCATTCATGCTTGAGACTGCAGTGATATAAAGATAATTAAGTTGCTGGTGCTGAGGTTGGTGCCTTAATAATTACATAGTAGTTAATATAGAATGCTAACTAAAACTGGGAACTTCTGCATAGCAATTATGTTATCTAAGGCTGCTAATTAGTCACATTAATTTAGAATTACTTTAGTTTCCTGCGTAGACTAGGCTTGCTAAACTGCAAGTGCCCATTGTCACTCCTGTCTGATATAACAGAACTGGTCCTCTCTTCGTCTTTCTGTTGAAATTTATGCAGAGATGATTCTCATCACAGTGGTCTGTACACAAGACAGATCTGACAGCATCTTTTTCTGAGACTGTTATTTGTCTGGGATGTGCACTTGCCAGTGTGTTCGTAGCTCAGGATGTGTAATCGGTACAAGAATCCTTCTGCTTGTTAATGTCAAGGCAGAGTCCACTTTTTCTAAGTTATTCCTGTTAGTCCTATTTCACAGATGGAAAAAATAAGGTTATTTTAAGGAGCATAGCAAGAATGATGACGTGAAACTATGCTGAGCTAGGGATAGACCAGAGACAGAATATAAAACAGGTAATTCCTGTGTGAACTCATAATTTTTAGGCCAGTGTTCTAAAGTCTGGACTCCTGAGTCAGGATATGGGCAAGGAGCTGTGAAGCCTGAAATGCCGAATCAGTTGAGCTGACTGTAGTGTGAAGCAGACATTGAAAATAGCTTGAGTGCACAAGGTCTCAAAGGCAAAAAGGAACTGAGAAAATATGCTGCAAGGGAAAGTGAACTGGTCAAAAGGCCACACTTGTCAATTTATAATTCTCTAGAAATGTGGAAATACAGGTGAGGAAGATCAACAAGTGTTTTTCCTGTTTATGTAAACAAAGACTGCCAGGAATAAAATGGGTGTGAGATGGAACAAAACAGAGGAGCAGCCTTCTTTCAGATGATTCATATCATGGTTTAACTGTCTTCACTAAAATCAGACAGAAGATTTTAACTGTGAAATGGCACTGTTTATGGCAATGGCAATGTTTATGAAAACAAGGTATACCAGGGAGATGTTCTAATCAGGGAGTTAAAAAAAAAAAAAAAAAAAAGGTATGTAAAGGAAGAACAGTAAATTGTTTTTTGATTGGGCTCTGGCAGATAAGTCAACTTTTAACTTTGAAAGCTCCCTGGAAAGGAATCAGGTTACAGTGGGGAACTTAAATTTTGCTGGACACTTCTCACATAGAGGAGACACAGGATTGCAGTCCCTTTGGGATGCCTCTAGACAGAGGCTGGATAGAGATCTTGGGGTGTGCTTTGGAGAAGGTGGCCAGGGCAATGGAGGAACTGGATGTTCATCTGTGTTGGATGATGAGAGAGAACTGGGCTATGTAGGTGGAGGAGCACAGTAAAACCATGGTTGCAGGGACCCATATTGGCAAATGCCAGCGTGGGAGGCAACTGCAGCAGAAAGTGCTGGAAGATGGTAAGCTGATGTCCTCAACATCTTTTATCTCATAACAGGGTTGCTGTCTCCCAGTTTGAGAAGGGAGGACATACTTTCTTTAATCCTTCCCATTAGGTTTTTGCAGATACTAAGATTTCCTCTTTGCTTTCACTTCCTCTGACTGACAAACTCATTTATGATATTCACATTTATTTATCTGCCAAGATCCACAACAGCGTTCAGCCAGCCTGCTCCATTACATCAGCTAAAAGCTTCTGAGGATTTTAGTCTGATTTCCAAGCACCAAACAATCTCCTCACATCTGTAAAGAAACAATCTGAGCGGGGCCAATGCAAAGCTGCAGGGAAACATGTCTTTTCTCCTTTCAAAATAAGGGACATGAATCAGGACTTTACAGTAATACTATTGCAATATCCAAAGCTTTAAATATTGATTCATTTCTTTTTTTTATTTTAACAAAAGTTCATATTTTATGTTGAGTACTTCTAGTGTGAGAATAAGCTTTTAAAATGTTGCTCGGAGTTTGTTTGAAAAGGCACTGTGGTTGTGGGAGGTCTCCAGAGATGATAGAACAAAAAAGAAAAATGCCTCCCTCTTCACTCGGCCCTTATGCATGCAGGAGCTACTTTCAATATCAAATTAATGCAAATGGAGAAACAGTTCACTTTAGAAGTCATCAGAACTTGGAAATCATGTTTTGTCTTTCTCAGAAAGCTACCTGGGTGGAAACATGGAACTCAATACTGGCATTTTATTTGTGGATCTGCCTCTGAACTTGTTTTTTTCACAGAAGCAGAAGTACTTTTCAAGGAGCAGACTCTGTTCAGAGGGGTGGACTTCTGTTTGCCGTGGACCATCTCAGATCTCAGTTTAACTTTTCCTGAGTATTCATAGCTCCAGAGGCAGTGAGACCCCTCATTTGAGCTGCTCAGTAATTATTATTATCCCCATTTTGCAGAACGTGCAGATAACAAAACAGCCTGAAAAACTCACTTATGCTGTTGTCTGGATCTGGTTCACCTCTAGTGTTCCATGAAAACTGGAATGAAGTATCCCACATTCTCAGATATGCAGAAAATGCTCCTGGTCACTATTAATTTCCCTTACAGCACCAAAAATCGTTTTGTAAATGTAAGCTAATTACATCACCCTAGGAAGATGGGTGACACAGCTGCAGATTCACCAACAAGGAAAACAAGGTCTGGAAAAGTTAAATAAATCTGTTAATGAGAAGTTTGTGGTTAAGATATAGACTTTAGGAATCTTTAACAAGTTTCTCATACTCTAATTGCTGGGCTGCTCCTCTGAAGGAAATCTTCCCTGAAGCATTGCTGTTTCACAACAGCTGTCCTAGCTATCTGCTGCAGACCTTTGGGTCTCTTGAGTTTGTGTGGTTATTTTCACTATCTGTGGCAATGTCATCAGATCTAGTCCATACCTTTGTTGTTCATGTACAAGCAGAAGGGTCTCTTTTAGGAAACTCACCTGTCATTTGCTAGTTGTGTGTGTACTATCACAGATGTCAGCTGAGAAATTTCCAGGTGAGCCACTAAAAATCAGCCCCTGTGTGGGAGCTCTGTCTAGAAATTTGGAGTGCAAAGCATTCCAAGGCCTGAACTGCCCTGATAGATAGGGCATTTTCAAATGTCTGTGATGTACCACTGGGTAAGAGCAATTAGCAGAATTCAGCTGATGTGCCACAAGGTCCTGCCTAACTTGGTTCAGTGCATTCAGCTCTGAAGTCCCAGCAGAACACACACTGGGTCATTTTGAAAATTTGGTCTTTTTTCTGAAGTCAGGTCAGCTTGCATCTGCTTCCCCTTCAAATCTCCCCCGAAGTACAGACATCTGGACTTTTTCAAAGGCAATTTGGCATCCAGCTCCAAACATTTCTCAAAATCTTCTCCACAAACCCTTAGAAATACAGACTCTTGTGCTCATGCTGTTCTCTGTATACTGAAATCAGTGGAATTACACCACTGTAAGATAGAAGCGAGGGGAGGAAATGGCCCTGTGAGAGGCTCTTCTGGATAGCAATGGTGAAAATGAAGCCGTTAATCATCATACTGCATGGTGATGAGACTCTGCTGCCAGGCTATTAAATACTCTGATCCAGCACGGTGTGGATGCAAAACCAGATGTGTTCTTGTCTGCAGAGACAGCAGAGGGATTTCAAGGTCTACAGTGGGTCTGCTGGAGACAGAGGAACTATTAGCAGTGTTAGCAATTTGAATAGTCAAATTGATGAGGGGCTCAGGGAAAATGTCAGTAAATTAGAAAGCATTAGAGGCGTTTTGAAGAGCATTAAGGTTGAGAATTTTGTTAAAGGACGTGTTGTTACAAAGATGACTGAACCGTGTTAGAAATTGAAAGACATTTTATAATATCACTCGATAGAAAGAACAAGGTCATAAGTATATCTGTAAGTGCACACACACTCGCATGCACTGACAAGCTCTTTAAAGAGCAAAGTTTCAGACAAACAAAATGAGAACAAGAATTTGAGCAGGATGGGGAGTTGAAACAGAAGCTTTTAATTGCTTCCTGATTGCTTGGGTCAAGTGTTGAATGTGATAAAAGGGAAAGCAGAACAATGCGATTTTTCTGTTTGATTCTCTCTCCTGCTGTTCTCTGAATGAATATAGTGAAGCACTGAGGAGGTGGGCAGAGGAGAAATGGGTCTGGAGACAGGAGAAAGAAATGCCTCCTCAAGGCTTTCTACTTTTGTGGATAAGAAGTTTGAAATGTTTTAAAACTAAATATTTTTGGAAAAAAAAAAATTCTATACTGTTTATGTTTATTTTTTATTTTTTTTTTTACTATAATCAGCAGAAATTATCCATCTCTATAATGTTGTTAGCTCTTGATGAGCACAAAGTTGATTTGGTGCTTATCTGAAGAAAGTGGAGCAAGAAATGAATGCAGGGACAAATTTTGGTTTCCCTTCCTTAACTTCCTCCTTTTGACATAAGCAGTCATTTTGTTGAATAAGAAATGAGTTTAAAGTATATGTTTCCTTAGTATTCTTCCATGCATTTTATTTCAGAATTTTATTTCTGAATACTCCTGTGAACGTACCAGGCCCAGTTTGGCTCTGGTGGTATTCTCTGGCTTTACAATTTTTTTTTTTCAAATAGCAGATTAGAATTTCAGTTTTCTGTTCTAGCAATTCCAATAGATGAACTGATACTGAGTTTAAATATTTCTTTTCCAATATTGTGACAAGTCGCTGTGGTCCAAGGAACACCTCCTTTCTGTTCTGAAAGCTGAACCTTTTCATCCGCTGTAAAATTCACCCATTGCTGTCTTATAGGAGTTTGTCTTACTCTCCTGCATCAGTATACAATGCAGGCAGGGAGGAGGCTGCACTTCTGAAACAGCCACATGGAGTTTTCAAGAGGCATCAATCCTAAAGCCATGTGAGGAGTCATTAGCAGGGTTTTTCAGTGATTATCACTCTCCTTAGTCTCCCTTGGGTTTTATGTAGCTGGTGGAGTGCCACTTTAGAGAACCTTAGCTGTGATGAGCAAATCCTGTACGAGTTAAAATGAGCTGGGACATGACCTCATGTCCTCCTAACTATGTTTTCTTTCCATAGATATTCACTGCATGTTTCTGGAACTCCTCTCTCCCTGCAGCCGTCTCAGTGAGATGCTTTAAAGGACCATTGTTCAAAGATATTTTAATAGAAGTGAGTCACTTTACATGCGGAGTTGCTGCATATCCCAAACTTACTGAAAACAATAAGGATTTTGCACACTGAAAACAAGGCTGACAAGTTCAGTCTTTACAGTGCAAAACATGCCACAGTCTTCTGTGTCCCTATTGCCTCATTTCCCCTACAGGATGAATGGACAGTCTCATTCAGGAGGCAGTTTTCTGTAGCATTTAGGAAGACAGTTTTTTTTTAGGGCAGTTGAAGTTGCCTTTACTGATACATCTGATATCCCTACAGGGATCTAATTTGCAGCATGGGGCTTTGTAATTTCATGCTAGAACAGCATAAAATGGAAGAATAACTCATCCAAAAGGAGGGGATTATGTAACAGTAGTGAAGGAGAATCTGCAGAGACAGTGAAGATCTTTGGACAGTCATGTTGCTGGTTCTGCAGTGCTGTACACCTGCTAATTGGTTTCAAACAACATGGAGATAGGTTACCAGCAAGCAGAAAGAAAGAGAGGCAGGAAAGTAGCGCAGCATCAGTACTGTTCATCTTCTAAACTCAATCAGACAAAAACATGTTACAGCTGAGTAAAATTCTCCTGTTTTACTCAGGCTCATTAATGTCTGCTTTTTCTTCTCCTTTTCTTTTCCATAGTGTTGTAACCAAACAGCAACAAAATCAGGATCTTTGATATCACTGGAGTACCTCAGCAACTGAGAATGAAGAGTGAGATGCTTGGCATGGGTGTGCACACACCTTGTTACAAGTCTTTTCACACAGGGACAGTACATTTGTGGAGGTACAACACACTGGATTTATGTGTGTGTTGATTTAATGGAAGCTCTGCCCTGGAAATGACATTTGGTAGCAATAGCAAAAGAAAACAAAAGCTTTGAGCTGGATTGGGAAACCTCATCAATTATTCCAATACATGGATTCTCTAAAATTGTCGCAAACTGGTGAGAAGGTTCAACATCCACTGCCATGCCACCAACATGCACCTCTGATGTCATGGGCCAACACAACAAAAAGGGAGGCATTGTTTTTGGAGCAGCCCTCGTAGATCACCATGTGTAGCAAAAGCTCAACAGAGAATTCTCTGATTCAGACAAATGAGACAAAAAAAAAAAATTGTGGTTTGTGCTGAACTGAGTGAAAGTGGTAATGTGTGCAGTACTTGATCCTGGAATGTCCATCCCTGCTAGTCTGCCAGCTTCTTTTTCCACTTTTCCACCTGTGAATCTCACTGCATCCATCTTTTCTCTGGACTTTGAGGAAGAGATTGGAGGAATTTAAATAAGTAGGAGAGTTTAGTACCTTTTCTTAGGTTGGTTATGGAGGTCTTTCATTATTGGACATTAATTCAGACAGTGCATATTTACACTTGGCTGAAATCTTCTGTTCGTACATTGAGAGACAACAGCCACAGGAACTTTTTAAAAATACAAATAAATAAATGCCAGTTTGTGGATGGAAAATTAAATCCTAAAGACCAATGTGGCAGCTGGCCAACTGGTAATCATGCTGAGCCTTCAGAATTATCCCTGGCATTTATGCACAAAGCAAGCAGATGATGCTTGCCAGGCAGGAGCTAGCAAACAAGCAGTACGCTGAGCAAATACGATACAGGGAGAAAAAAAAAGTCTACAGCAGCAAAGGGAAAGCTGTAATTCCAGGACATCATTTTCAGCAGTGATGTATGCAGCAGCTTGCAGTAGTGGCAGTGAAGAAAAATTCCAGAGATGAAAAGGCTAGAACAACCCCTTAATCTCCTTCAGGTACTGCCCTGTGTGACAAGAAAGTCTCCCTTTGAAATGAGAAGAGATACAGCCTGTAAGAGGAAAGTTTGAGCATAAAGAGATTGGGCAACACTCAGAGGTAAGGTGAAGTCGGAACAAAGAAGGTTTCTGTTTAAGATGCTGAACTGCGACTCAGAGGAACTGAATTTTCTTCCTGCATCCTTCCTCCTTTTCCTCTGGCAACTCACTTAATCTTTGTATGTCAGTTCCCCAACTGAATAACAAAGCAGTAATACTAAAAAAGCATTTCTTTTGATACTTGAGAGCATTTATTTGGTTTTGGTGGTGGTTTGTTGTTGTAGCTGTTGTTTTTTCCCTTGAATCCTTTTTCAGAACAGAGGGAGGAAATGATACTGTGTATAGCTATAAGAGTAGGGTGGAGGTGGAGAACACACCCTTGCAAAAAAGAATTGGTGACAAAAGGCTAGGAGTAGGGATTTCTTATCCAGGATCAACACCATCCATCAGAACACTTAACGCACACATAAAAAGGGCTTAGTCAGAGAAAATGCTTTGTACAATTAAGAGCTAATCTAAATAGAGACCCTGAGGTAATACTGTAATTAGATAACGCTGAGAGGTGAAGTGCCTGTATGGGGGCACTTGTGTCAAAGTGATTTGAACCGTGTTACCTTGCGGTTCCTTGAGTACTGAGGCTGTGCCATGCCAGACTGATAGTCTTTCATTTTTCTTGCCCAGTGCCACAGGGAAAGTCAGGAGAGAAGCAACTGTTCACTGCAGACAAAGGTGAAAATGAAACATGACCACAAAAATCCATGGGGAAGGGTCAGTTGGGGTAGCTTTTCAATGGGGTAGATAGCTCTGTTGCTCTTATTTTTCGTCGGATCTTTTCCATCAGCTTCAGCTGCTGTCCTACGTAGCACACTCCAAGTCTGAGGGTGGCATATGTAAAACTTTAGAGGCTTCTGTAGGAGCCAGTGGCAGCATAACAGCTTGCAAATCCATGTTTAATAAAAATTTTGACTTCATACAACACCTAAAAATGTGGTAAACTCTTCACAGAATGGAAACATTTCACTATTTTTGATAAGTTGTTTCAATAATAGCATTTACAAGCGATACAGATACAAGGTTTGTCTGTTAGACTCTGGTTAAAGAATCAGAACGAGCCAAAAAATAACATACGCAGAACTGCCCTTTTTATACTTTGCTGCCATTACAAGTGATATATATAAGGCTCAGGTAAACCTACGTTTCCATTTTTCCTATCTTCATTTTAGGAAAATAAAAGAAAATTATATGCTTAATTTTCACACACAAAAAAGCAACGTTGTATTTTTAACTCACACATTTTTTCATGCTCTGAATGTAGCTACAAGACTGAATTCCTGCCGGGAAAGTCTCTGCAATTACAGTCAAGTGATAACACCTTTCCATTGAAGATACCATGTGCACCAGAACCTGCTACACAATGCCATAAGCAGCAAAGAAGCTGAGCAGGAGGTGACTTGAGACAGGTGTGTGTGTGTGTGTGTGTGTGTGTGTGTGTGTGTGTGTGTGTGTGTTACACGGACATGTTCTAACTGTACATTATATAATCCTTTCCTTTATTTGCAGTTCAATATCACTTCAACAAAAACCACATTTAAAACAGCTACTTTTGAACATTAATTTTAATCATCTGAAAATTTTACATGTAATGATGAAGACTGGCTTTTTAAATCCTCCTTGTTTCTTTTGTACCCTGATTCTGTTCGTTACTTCTTGTTCTTATTCATTCTTTCCAGGTACATTCTTGCAGACAACTTGAGGTATATATGAGGTCTCATGAGGATTCATGTGCACACCTACTTCTGCTCTGATCCTAACCAGAAGGCCAGTGCTTTAATGAGTTAGTGATCGATGTGACTGTTAACCTGAGAAAGTGCCGGCCTGTGCTGTGCTATCCTGTACATATAGCTTGGTATTTGGTATTTTGTGTTGTGTTGTGCATATACTTTGGCAGCAGGGAAAACTTACTCTGCCAATTGTAATGAAGGTGCCTGTTGGCAGCTCCCACTTGACATCAGTGATTAGGCCACCTGCACATCACACATTTACCTTATAGTGAAGCAATATGTTCGTATGTGAATCTCCTTTATTTCACAGTAAAAAATATGAATGTAATTGTTTTCTTCTACAGTAGTCTTAGAAAATATCGAGAAAATTGTACCAAATTGCCATCAAACTTCCCTTTGAGTAGGGTCTATAACATATATAATGTCCTCACTGGATATCTATACAATGCTGAATGACACATGGATATGATAGCGATGGGACAAAGGGGAGCAGATTTAAACTGAAAGTGGATATTTAGATTGGATGTTAGGAGGAAATTCTTTACTCGGAGACCGATGAGGCACTGGCATAGACTGCCTAGGCAAGCTGTGGACACCCTGTTCCTGGAGGTGTGCAAGGCCAGGCAGGATGGGGCCCTGGGCATTCTCATCTGGTGGGTGGTGATGCTGCCCACAACAGTGGGTTGAAGGTCCTTTTCAACCTAAGCCATTCTGTGATTCTGTGACACTCAGCCTTTGAAGGGATACAAGTTTATTTACAATATCTTCTTTTTTCCTACAGTGTCAACTCAATAAAAAGGAATTCAAGTTAATACACGACAGAGTCCCGAATGACATTCTTACTTAAGAAAATGCTTTCATTGCTCTAACTTTCTCCTATCTGCCAAATGATAGAAAGCAATGAGGTACACTCCCTCAATATCTGGTTTGTAATTTCTTCCTTAAACTGCAGAATGTGTTTTACATCCTGCAGAAAGTACTGAAGGGTTTGACCATACTCTGACCTTTTGTGCTGAACGCTCTGTGCGTGCTTATTGTCACAGAGACCTTGCCCTTAGAGGTGCAGATTTGTAATGTGCCACAGGTATGTTCGTATCACCATGTCCAGAAGTGAAGAGGATGCACAGTGGGATCAGCTTACTTAGCAAAATCACACAACCTAAAGAAAGTGAACTTGGATCTTCAGCAAGTCCAAGATGAATACTGCTCTTCCTCTTCCAGCAATTAGCTCTAATCACAAAACCAGTACTTTATTAGAAGTCTCCTTTGTACAGAGAAAATAAGCTGCTTCTTCACCCAGTTACTCAAGTGACTGAACACTGAGATGGCACCTTGTAGAGTGACACCAAATGATCAGTGAACACAAGAAGGCATCCAAAGCTATTTAGCTATTTGAAATATTCAGCTACAGACGCAGGCTCATCTAGTCCAGATGTTTGAGAACACTGAAGCTGCAGCCAACCCAGAATCTGCTCTTCTTCAAGACAGCCTCTGGTACCTAAACTGATTTGTGGCTGTTGGAAGACTATCTGTGTGTGTTGGTGCTCAACTTCAAAGAAGGCTGAGATGTGATCCCAGAGAAACCAGAATCAGTATGTACAAGAATTCAACTTCAGGCACAAAGCGTATTTGTGTCCCCAAACCTGTCACATTCAATAAGAAAGGCTCTTGAGGAAACATGGAAATAGCACAACAGGCCATTGTATCATCTGAAAACAGACTTTTCCTAAGAGAATATTGGCTAGGGCCTTTTTTGAGTAGATGGGACTTTAGAGCTGACAAACATAACTAGTGTGTCAGTGTGCTAATGAAGTTAGTTTTGCGTTGTTTGGAAAACAGTAAATTTTCTCACAAGATTTGCAATTAAACATCTAACAGAAAATAATGGTTTCCTTGCAGGCACTTAGGCACCAAATATAAAGACACAGAGGGAGAGCTAACCATAGAAAGTACCTTCTAAATAACACCATTGAAAGCCACAGCTATCTATGAGTCTTAGCATTGGTTGTAAGAACTAATATCTACAAAATGAAAGTACCCAGTGGGAAAAAGTATGATGTTTAACTTGCAGAATTCCTTTTACATACAAAACTGGTGCTTCCTTTTATATAAAGAGCAGGAGTTGGGAAGATAAGAAAGATAGCATATTGATTTGCATGTGTATCATCTTACTGAGGAGGAACCAGACATTAGCTAAATTACGAAGGTGGAAAACCATATTTTGCTGCATATAAGCAAAGATTTCTATAATGAGCTTGAATAAGCAGGAGAGCGGTGTTAGCTTCCATGTGGATTTCTGTCCACTGCAAACAGCATGGACAACTGTACCTTTCACCTGAATCAGCTGCAGAGTTTTATTATGTTGAGCAGAGATTCCATTTGCACTGTTTAAGCTCATACAGACTATCAGAAAGAAACTGGGAAATGTGACAACAAATCAAGTGTGAAGGGTTTTGAAGACATCCGGTCAAACTTTTTTTTTTTTTCTTTTTTTTTTTTTTGAGGAAGTTATTGCTTCTTCCTGCAGCATTTCACTCTTGTTTTTCATTGTTCTTCTTCATCTTAGTTTATATATTGATGAGGCAAGGCAAGAAAAAAAAAAAAAAAAGGAAAATGGTCACAGACAGGATTCCTACAATAATATTTACCTACACACTGGCATGGTAGTAGTTACAAATTTGGATATCACAGCCTAGAAGGCTGTCTGTGCTTCTGTGAGACTAGAATGCCAAAATCTATGTGCTCTAGTGTCTACTTTCAAATAAAGACTTCTGAACTCTTCTTTTCTTTTTTAAGAAATGAGGCTGCAGGGAATTCTCCTATTTAAGAGATAATCTAGATTTAAAAAAAAGAAAAGAAAAAGAAAAGAAAAAGGATAATCTAATTCAATAAGAAGATGTGAAGATTTCATTTGCAAGACTTCTCCCTTGAGAAGAGAGCAGCTTCTCTTTACATAAACAAACATGTTGATTTATTCATAATTACTCTGGGTAGATATTTTTGCCAATCAAACATAACAGGTATACATTGCAGAACAATTCCATGATGAATTCAGAGGATGCAACTGAATAAAAACAAGCAGGTCATCACATTTAGGCTAGAATAATGAACTGCAAAAATAAAAGGTGAGGAAGGACAAGCTAAGTAACTGCATGGCAGAAAATAATTTGCATGTTAACATAAATAATAGGCTGAATGAGAGTAAACAATGTTAAGCAGCTGTAAAAAAAACAAAAACAACAACGATAACAACAACAACCATACCCAAGGCAAATGCTGCAATTTATAGTCAGTGTTATCACCTACAAAACAATTAGTAACTCCTCAGCTATTCTTTGAATTGCTTATTCCCAAGCCTTTGGATGCTGCGTCCAGTTTTAGGTACTTCAAGAAAGGCATGACCTATTGAAAAAAATCAGAGGAAGACAACAGTAATTACCAGGCTTCATCTAAGTATAATCATAAGGAAAGGTTGAAGTAATTGTCTTGCATTTAGTTTCAGCTTCATTTACACTGCTACCATTTTCCTGGTGCATTATAAGTGCACCCTGGGAAAGGCAGGGGGGAACAGGAGAAAATGGGAAAAAATTCTTCCCTATGATTGCAGATTGCTCTCCTGCTCTGAAGCAGCTGCCATCAGAAATTGTTTTCAAAGAACCTTCGCCTCACCTCTGTGCTGAATGAGCCTACAGAAGAAGCTGGCACGAGCTTGATTTGAAATGAAATAACTCCCATTTTAGAGTGAACCGTGTGATGAAGATGTAGTTATAAAATAAATAATGATTCAGCTCTTTCAGCTCTAACTTTCAATTTTGTCCTTATTAAGTTGCTCAACCAGGTGTTGAAGCCAATAGAATTTGCTTTTTCCCCTGCTGGAAAGCTATTTTGAGTGCAGTGTGACTGAAGAACAGCCACTTATTAGCTGCTCGGCTGTGCTTTCGGCTTTTCTGCTAGAATCCCCCGCAATTGCTTGAACAACACATTTGCCAATACTCATCTAGCTCAATCGGTATCTATAAGGCTGCGGTATGAAATTATGTGGTGGTTGCAGTGGTGGTAAGTTGCCTGCTGTTTAACATCTTTGTTTCGTGGCATGGTGCTGGGAGGGATGCAATGCCAACTCCGAGCTTCAGTTTGTATTCAAATCTTTCTCTCCTTACTCCATCCACTTGATTTCCCCTGTAGTTTCTGTACAGTATGCATCCTGGCAGAAATTCCTGAGTGATGTTTTGGAGTTGCTGTGGTTCATGTTGGAGCTATCCCTGCTTTGGTGACGAGGGATGTAATCCATCTGCATCCCAACTGGACTGCGAGGATTAATTAATGTTCACAATGCGCTATGAGTTCCTTGCATGCTATTGAAGTGGAAATCATTATTTGTTACAGCCAGTCTGAATGCCATATGGGATTTCCACGTTAGGGTTTCAGCTTTGTTGTGCATCGACAAGCTTGAACTGGTATCATGAAGAAAAGATTAGCATTACACTCCATTGTTGTGTATTTGGTGCTGTGTCTACCTAAGGACAAACATTTCCCAAGAAGCAGAGCTCTGCACTATTGAACTCCATGGTCTTTTCTGTAGCTCAAAGCTTGCAATGTCCCTTTCCATCTGCTGCACTTACACTCTGGAATAGGTTGAATCCACAGAGTAGTGGATCCCTTGGAACTTCTCAGCCATGTTTGCTTATTTTTGCATGATATGGTTTAGTGCTAGTTGTGGCAATGGTAGTGAGGAGACGGTTGGACTAGATGATCTTGTAGGTCGTTTCCAACCTTGTGATTCTATGTGATTCTATGATTCTATGATTATTGCCTTCAAGTCAGCTTTGGGAGAGACTGTTCAAGAAGTAAAGGTAGAATCTGGCTCTGCGTTTTGCAACAGATGCTTTTCCCCATGTAGTAGATTTGTACTTTTGTGCCACCTCTAGATCTTTCAGAGACTGAGTAAAATGAACTGATCATGCCTGAAACTCAAGCCAGAGACACACAGTGCATGGCCATTCCACAATATTCTTGTATGCTTGCAACACCTACAAAACAGAACCTAAAACTTACTTTGCTAGTTTGCAGGGCCAAATGAATTTGTTACTCTGCTTTTATTCATCAGCTTTAGTTTAGCTTAGAGCACATTTTAAAACACTCCTTTGACATCAGTCCTTGCAAACCCATACAAACAAACTAGTTTTAAATGAGTGTGGGAACTCCTGTGGTATTGTGACAGACACTCATCACTGACAGAGGAAATAAAATCTAATCACCCAGTTTGCTTGTGAGGGTTCCCTGAAAAAGATCAGCCATCAAACAGCTTGAAATTAGCTTCATAGCAGAAGGGTTCTCTTTTGTTTCTCACACAAATAGATGCAAATGCTTGGATTTCCAAAACAGGCGCCGTTAAAGAGATACAAATAGAAAGTTCTCACCACACAAATTATTATCGTTTATATTAACAGTCTTACAGGTGAGACTCCAATGCTGAGTGCTAAACACTTGCCAAAAGTTAGATGCTGTCCCAGAGAGCTTCCTGCACAGCCACACCCCTGTAGCATTATTCTTCTCAATCT
Source organism: Tympanuchus pallidicinctus (assembly GCF_026119805.1). NCBI lineage: Eukaryota > Metazoa > Chordata > Aves > Galliformes > Phasianidae > Tympanuchus > Tympanuchus pallidicinctus. The sequence goes on from NW_026294747.1 coordinate 14,005,689, forward strand.
TTCAAGTATCCCCTCTGATTTTGTGAACAATCACAAGCCATATTTGGCAGTAGCTCTGCTGTGAGTGTTCTCCAGTGAGGGTGTTACAACAAGTCTGTTGAAAGCAAAGTTAAATACAAAGAAAGTAAATACAAAACGATATCAAAGTAAAAGATGTAGGGGTACATAGGAAAAAAGCAAACAAACATAGTGACAAAAAAAAAGACAGGTTTGGAGAGGAGAGATTGTGGGAGAGACATGAGAAGAACAGAAAAGGACAGAGAAGGGACTAGGAATGAAAATAAAAGAATGACACAGGAGAAACTGACATCAACTTTTTTTTTATTACAAGATAAGTGCAAGTTATTGTCATTATAGCTTCTCTAATTACCTTTCAACCTTTTTTTAAATATACACGATGTCCATATGTTGCAAATAAGAGGGTTTTATGACTTTTGTTCTCTCATCTCTCCCATAGCTTACATTCCATTTTAATTACTACACTGATATCAGATGTTACACTTAACGCTCTTGCACCAGTGCTCCCTATTTGTGGTGATAATGCTCTTGGGGAAGCAAAACCACCTGCCTCGCAGTTGTGTATTTGCTGTTCTCGTGCATGTCCACTAGATGGCAAAGCCGGTATTTCTGTTGAGTTTACAGTCCACCTTCAGCTAATAACTAACCCCAGGGTAAGTGCATAGGTTAAAAATGGCCATTAAAAGACACTGAGTAGTGTCTCCGTGGAAAAGCGTGTATTTCCCAGGACTAACAACAAAACAGGAAAATAAAAGATTCTGTTAGAAAATGGTGATGCTCTCAGGAAAGCACAGTGCTCTCTCTAGTCTGCCAATCTCTGTAGGAGTAATCTCTGAGATAGAATTATTAATTTTCCAGTGAAAATAAATTTTATGGAGGTAATAATATTTTCTCATGCCTAAGCATCTTGAATTACTTGTAACTAGCCCAGGAGTCCTCAGTTTAAATGAAATCCAGGGTGAATAGCCTAACCAGGGGCAGTTACAGTGAGCTCTAACTTCCTAGCTTGTGTACTTGCAGATGTAAGAAGTGTGATGAGGTTTGATACCTCTTTTTCCCTTCAACATGCCTTTAGGACAAAGACTGTAATTTTGAAGACTAGCACTGATTTTCTTCCTTTTCCCCTGTGGGGTTTACATACTCTTTCAACAGCGTTACTTCAAGAAACTTCTGTCATTCCCTCACTGCACCTTGGTTGCACACATACAATTATGCAGTACAAAGAAACGCATAGGAGCTAATCTCCTGACAGGGGTTGTATCTACACAACATTCGTTACCAGCTACACCATCAGTATACAAGCTTCGTGCACGCAGACCATGTACCCAACGTTGTAAGATGCATTTATTTCCAGATTTAGTTTCTTTTCTACCAGCAGAAACAAGGGAAAGATGGTTTGCTTCTTTATCAATTCTGTGGACTGACTTCTGCTTCCAGTAGAGGAAGTGGTGATAGTGATAACGGAACATGAGAGCCTTTCTCTTCTGCTGGCTGGTTAGCTTGCATCTGGCATCAACTATATTTGTTCAATGGCTCCCAATCAATTATATCCTGTAGTACTCATTTTTCTGACTATCAAGACAAGCAAGAAGATGAGGCCGTTCCTGCTCCATGTAGATGAGATGGTAGTGTGAAAAAAAAAGTCAGCGCTATATTTGGAGTGTTCCTAATTGCACTGTTCTATTTCCAGCTGCCGAAATTCACACTAGAATTTTAATTAAGGGCTAAAATCTTGCAGCAGATTCTAACAACAGGAAACAGTTATGTTACTGAAATTGGCTTTGAAACGATCAGATTTTATCTCCCAAAGCGGCACTCGGATGAATATTAAAGCCGCTTTGTTCTTCTGGAAAGAACTGCAGTTGCACATGGCTTGATAAGGAGGTCACCTCCTCAGCCGCGTCGGCCATTAAGGCAGGGCCGGCTGTCCAGCCGATGGAGAGGCTGAGACAAAAGCCATTCTGCACACACCGTACCCGATGCTCAGGCTCCGCGCTCCCATACGCGGCAGGACCCGGCAGAGGCGCTGCTTGGAGCTCACACCGCAAGACGCTTCACCGCCAGCACGAGGGCAGCCCGCCCAGCTCTCTTCCCAGCATTCTCAATGGGGGCTCCTATCCCAGGCCTTGCCCACGGCCCACCCCGCTGCTCACATCGCGGCCCCAGGGCACAGTGTCACCGCCCTCAAGATGGCGGCCCCGAAGCTTCGTTCCCAGCGCGGCAGCGTCCCCTAGCGGCGCCCCGCGCGGTGCCGCGCTGCGGAGCCCGCAGAGCGCAAGTGCGCACGCGCGAGACTAGTACCGCTCTGACGCCTCTCCCCTCACTGGTCGGCCGGCGCGTGCGCAGACGGGAAGCACCGCGCCCCCCAAGCAGCAACAGGGCTTCTGGCCCGTTGGCGCACGCGCGTGGTCGCGCACGGCTTTGGAAACCGCCAGAAGGGGCGGGGAGCGCGTCGCCGCAGGCCTGCGCGGGGGCGGGGCCGGGGCCGGGGTCAGCTGACGCGGGCGCCTGGCGCTGCGTGACGGTCGGCGGCGGGCGTTGGAGCGGTTAACGGGAGCGGCGGGGCGGCCCGGCGGGGCGGAAGCTCGGCCCGAGGGAGGCGCCATGGCGACCACCGTCAGCACCCAGCGGGGCCCGGTGAGTGTCGCCGGCCGGGCCGCCGCGTTCGCACTCGGGGCGCCGGAAGAGACTCCCCTCGCGGTCCTTGGTTGGGCGGCCGCGGCCCGGCGCGGACCCTTCCATCCCGCGTGCTGCTGGCTCCTGCGCCTCCCGGGCGGCCCGCCTTTCTCCTCTCCTCCCCTGCTCGCCGTCCGCGGGAGAGAGGAGAGCGAACGCGTCCGCTGCGGCACCGTGGACCGAGGCTGCGTGTGCTCTCTGGTCCCCGCACGGCAGAGAGCCCCGCGGACGGACGGCCGAACGGCCCTCCTCTGCGTGCGAGCCTGCCGCGGGCTCTCGTGCCGCTCGCCATCCGCAGAGCGTGAACCAAACCGAAGCCTGACGCATTTCTCCTCAGAGTAGCGTAGAGCTTCCTGTGGTCGTGGTTGGAGCGGGCGGCTTCAGACAGCTGTCCCTGGAAGCTGCAGCATGGGACGTGCTGAGGTACGGTGCGGCCGCGGGGCTGGAAACCGAGCAGTCCGGTTTAACAGTCCTGTGAGGCTTTGCGTTGAGCGTGAGCTGGGAAGCTTTCAGTGCCGAGGTACGCTGTGGGATAAACCTCCCTAATGCCCGGTGCTATTGCTGGCTGGAAGAATTGAGCAATAGCTGAAAGTACTTATTGCTCAGCAGATTAAGTCTTTTTCTTCCCCTAATTATTATGTACTCCTATGTTTTATTTCTTAGAAACACTTGTGTTAGGTTCTTTGCGGTTGCCGTCTGTGCAGTCTCTCTGAGAGACTGGAAGATGGGATTATTAAATTACTAATCTTGAAAAGCTGAATCTCCGTAATTATCTTATGCTAGTAATGCTATTTGGCTATCAGTTTAATTCCTTGAAGTGCCATATTTGGAAGATCGTTAAGAATTGATTCCTTTTACAATTATTTTTTATGATTGTTGTATTCTTGGAATAAGTTTTCGGTGGAGAACTAAAGTCGAAACAGTGAATTAAGGTTTTTATTTTCTCTTTGACACTATTACTGATGGACAGCTGCTATTCTGTTACTTAGGAATTTGTCAATCGTCCCCATAGGCTTGTTGTTTGAGAATGATGGTGTGATTGCACCCAAATGCTGTTCTTTTAATATGTAACAGTTTTTACTAATAAGTATCTGACAAAACAGTTTGTTTTAAAATAACTTCCAGTCAGGCCTTGATTGATGTTTGGTAAAGATTGCGGAACTTGTAGGGAATCAATGTGGGAGGAGGGGAAGGAAATGGTAACCAGCTGGATTGGATAAAGCTGGACAGCAGGCCTGGTTGCAGTCCTGATTTGCTGAGACAATGTTGTGTTGGTAGCGATACCTCCACAAAATGGAATGGCATTTCTTTTTGAGGAAGGTTTTACTTGTGCTAAATATCTTGTTGGTATTTAGTTTATTACATTTAATCTTGACTTGTTTCAGCTTGATGTAGTCCTTTTGGGTTGAGCTGAGATTTTAGCAAGAACTTTTTTGGAGTTGCCTTTGGCTTTTTCTTTCTTTCTTTCTTATATACTCCCAGCATTGTGTGTGCTTTCTTTCTTTGTCTTAGCATTTTAGAGACTGGGGTAATTAAGAAGCTGTCATTCACAGGTGAGAGTGCTGATACAGTACATACTGGCTTCCTTAATTCTCTGAAGAGCAGAAGATAGAGTTGTATTTGTTCCTCTATGTATAGTTGCATTACAAATGGATAGCCACTAAATGGTGCTAAAAGACTGGGAAACCTTTTCCCTTCGGTGCTGGAGAACATTTCTGTCTCTGAACAGGCAAGCAAACATTCAAGATTGTTTCATGCAGCTAAGAAAGCAGTGTATGCTCTATACTGCTGCCAGTCTTTTTCTTATAACCATGCTTTCTAGTTTGATGCCATTTATTTGGTGAGTAATTTAAGTCCTGATTGCCCTTGAGTTTTTCAGACGAAACAGAGCTGGAATTCTGTTTGCTGATGGTAAATATCCTGCTAGAATGTAGATTTCCTGGGTTGCCTTTAGGATGATAGGGAATTGGTGTGTTTTTGTGTTTTGTGATATTGTAAGGACAGTACAGCTTTTGAAATCCATGCTGCAGCTGAATACAGAAGGGCTGCTGAAGGGTTACCTTTTTTTTTTAAGTGATAGGTATCACTAAACAGTCTGGTCAGGCTTCAGATTAAGTCTTGAGTTTGAGACCCCAGCGCTGCGTGTTGGTGATCCTTCAGCTAGCCTAGCATGCCCAGAATGGATGTCTGTCATTATTCACTGTGCTGACAACTATGTCAGGTCCTCCAAAATTAGATTGAGTGCCAAACTAGGATTACTTATGTTTCTGCTCCTTTGGCTTCCCTATTCGTTTCTGTTTTGCTCTGAACTCTTCCATTGGACAGCCTGAATGAATGCTTGGTTCTTTTCCTGTTCTAATACTGTCATTTAACTGCATGAATATTGTCATCCCTGATTTTAAGTTTTGTCTTGAAATGTAGCTCAGGACCTCTGTAAACATGGCTTGAATTTAAGATGTTCATTCATTCTATCTTTGTTACGTAACTCATTTTTGAATATGATTATGAATATGATTGAATATGATTAGCCCTCAAATTACAAAATATTCACCTCCTTACTAAAACAGTGTAGGCTTGTCATAGTTTCTTCTTCCCTAAAACCAGTGTTTTTATTAATGGCTGTGCTTTTTCACTATGGAATGTATTTTGTAGATCTGAAGTGTCAATGTCCAGGGCAAATTTAGATGTACTGGGCAAATCCAGGGGCAACGGCTTGTGGCAAAATATTCTCTTGGGACTAAATTTGGTAGGTGTGTCTGGGAAGGGGAGAATACTCAGTAATGACTGTACTCACGGAGTGCTTACAGATACATATATGAAAACAAGGTTGGTGATAAATTTCTAGCAAAGAGAATCATGAGAGTGAGTTAATAAATGCCTGATAGCTTGCGATTTGCTAGCCTTTTTATTTTGCCTTATTATTAAAGCTTATTATTAATCTTTAAAGCTTATTAAATGTAGTTCTTTCCTTTGCTTATCTCTAAATTGAGAAGCCTGAATAGAGTCTTTGACTACAGTTCTAGAGAAGTTGAAGTGGAGATGTCGTGCAGTAATACAAGTTGTACAGAATAAGAATTGCTGAGGCTAGAAGTGATGTCAGTAGGCCATATAAACCAACCGTTCCTAAAAGCATGGCCAGTGTTGAGTTCAGGCTAGGTTGCTCAGAACTTGGTCCAGCAGGATCTTCAAAACTGGCAAAAGCCATTTTTATAATCTCCATGTGACTTTTTTTGTTGTTTCATGTGAATCCTCCCATTTCACTTGAACAATTTAAGTTTATTCCTGCCTTGCATCTCAAAAGAGAACTTGGTCTATTTTCTGAACAACCTTCTCATTGTCACTGGAAAGTCTGTGTGAAGTACATCCTAAAACTCCTCCGCTTTAGATGAATCCAGAGCTTCTCTTCACAGACATTGTGCTGCAGCCCTTCTCATGGGCCACCTTGGTGCATCTCTGCTGAGCTTTTGATTACCTTTTGTGTACTGCTGGGCCCCAAACTAGATGCACTATTGCAATATGTTGCCTTAAGTATTGCAAGAAAAGGGAAATAATGACTCTCTTCAGTCTACTGGCTTTTGAGTCTATGGTATGGTATGCTGCTTGACCATAGCTTGCATTCCAGCAGGCTTCCCCTTGCTGTTCTGCCAGATGTTCTCTAGGCTGTAGAGATGCTGGGGAATTTTCTGTCCAAAGTGCAGGACTTTGTACTTGTTACTGAATCTCATGGGGCTCCCATCAGTGTATTCTTCCAGCTCTGGTTGTTGGCCATGTTCTCAAACAAGCCTCCGTTTATTCCATATATTAGGCACACATGATAGGTCTCATACAGACTTCTGAGAAACGTACTGGTTAGCCAACCTGCAGTGTCACTGGCAGCTCAACTTCAGTTTCTGAGCTCAGTAATCCAGTTTTCCTCCATCCCCATTAAGACTGCAGTGACCAGCCTTGGATACCAAGATGTGGTGGGAACTTTCTGAAAGCCTTGTTTGAAAATCAAGGCAAACAGTCGTCCCTTCTCTCCTTACAGATTTGCAAAGATGAATGTGACACTTAACTATCTTTTTCCAATTTTTGAGGACTGCTTCTGTTATCCATAAGCTTTCAAAGATGAGAGAGCTGCCTTGGAAAATGATATCTAGCTTCTTTAGCTCTTTTGGATGCATCTCATGGTTCCAGTTTTTCAAAGTATAAGCCATATAATAATAGCACAAAATTCTCTTATTAGTTTTTTTTTTTTTTTTTTTTAAACAGTGGAAGCATCTAAGGGTTAAGTAAGTACAACTTAGTTTAGTAGCTAGGTGTTTTTTAGCTCTGTAGTGTGAGATTTCTCTGAGAATTAGTTTTGGATCTATTTGCCAGTTTGGAATCCTTAGACATGAGGGCATTTTTGCTTGTTTCTTGGTGATGCTTTTTTTCCCTCCCTGATGAAGGTAATGTAGTAATCACCTAATTGCTCAGTGAGCCATGTAAAGCTCCTGATGACACATTCCTCTCCTTTACCTTCAACCCTTGTTTTGTTTTCTTCTGTTCAGCTTCCTTTATAGTTGCCACTTAGTGTTGCCTGGTAGGTGAGGGTGAGAGGTAACAGGAAGATGAGACTAAGACAGCCCAGGCCTGAATTAGCCCTGCAGAGCCATTGGTTTGAAGAGATAACTTGATTGTGACTTGTTTCACCTGCTGCATTTTTGCTCTGAAGCACCTCAAAATGAGGTATGAGATGTTTCTAGCAGACAGAAATTATGTTTCTAGCTAATTCATATTCTTGATTTGCAGTGCCGTCAGTAAAGCTTATTAAGAAGTGATGATGAGGCAGACCTATTGTTGTGAATGCCTGCTCATCATCTGCCTGAAGAATTAAGTTTTATGGTGACACTGTTACAATTGTCTGGCTTGAAAAATGCATCTATTAAATTCACGTTAGATGGAATGTTTATGGTGCTGTTAATGGCTGGGTGGAGTTGAATTTCACCACCTTCCTGGACTGTTATGGTAGTAGAGGGAATGCTGTGTGAAGTGGGTGCTGAGTGGGATACCAGCTCATTGCCCCTGTTCTCCTGGCTTTGAAACTGTTTGTATTTGATTGAGATTTGGAGGTGGCAATTGCTGAACTGTTTTTGAATGCTTTGAAGGGAGAATTTAGTCTGTTTCCTTTACAAAGTTTGCACAGTGCTGATTTGCCTCTGTCTCTATGGAATCAACTGATAATCAGCATAAGGACTTACTGATTAATGTTGTTTCCTCAGGGAGGTTCTCTGCTAGCTGCTTACTGAATACATCACCACGACTCTTATACCAGATCTCATACACAGCTGAACACTGAAGTTGGGAGTGAGTGCCTCTCCTGTGCCTTGCTTTTGAGGGGCTTACTACTGGTATCTTTTGAGAATTTAGTTATGCTAGCTGCTGGCAGTTTCTTAGAATATCTGTTCTGCTATTCCAGTGTAAAAATATAGCTTTGTGTGAGATAGTGCAATGACTAAAGATCCTTCTTGGATTTGTCTCTTTTGGATCTCAGTGGCTGGTTTATATATATTTTTTTTTATGTTGGACCAGTATTTGAATGACTTAATAATAAAAAAAGGATGAAATTTTTTCACTTCTCACCGTGATGAATGAATGAGTTAAGGCTTCCAGCATTAAGATGGTTGTACCAAATGCTGTATGCTACCCTGATTTCTGATGAGCTGGCAGAGGGAGTTTGCACGTATGGGGATGTGATATAGAGTTGCAGCTCTCACTTCTGACTATGTGAAGTCTTTATGGTATGTACTCTTAGATGCTAAAAGTTCTGAATTTCAAACTTTCTGGAGGTTGTCAAGGGTTGAAAGGAGCCAGCTGTGTTGCAAATTCCTTTGCTTTGTTAATTCTAGGGCCAGTGCAGATCTTTCCTAAATGGCCGGTTCTACTTTAAAACTACTAATTGTTCACAGCATTGAAGCTGTGAAAATAACTGATTAGTTTTCTGTATATGGTGCATGTAAGAACTATACAAGTAAATTGAAAGCTATTTCCTTCAGGAAGCAAGCTATTATGAGGAACCTGACTGTGAAATTTAAATGGCTGTGAAAAAATAATATTCAGGGCACATGTTTTCTGGTCACACTCTTGAGAAATGTATTTTCAGCATTGTGGCAGTGCATGATGAATGCCTGCAAAGAGAAGTGTTGCTGTGTGAAAAAGGAGCTCGATGTTTCAATAGAAGAGTAGTCTAATTGTCACCATTAAAGCATTCGCTTTCAGGTCTTTATATAGATATTGTCAGTTAGCCATCTTTAGGGGGCACATTAAAATGTTTCCCTTCTGTAAAATTACTTTTTCAGTGTGAAATTTTAAGACTCTTACGAGCAGAACTGCATCTCTTTCCCATCTCTCCCAGCAGCAAGCAGCCAGCACTTCTTTGGCTTTGATACACCTCCTCTCTGGTATGTGACACCTCCTGCTGCCAGGATCCCTGAGGCTCTTGAACACAGCCAAATGCATCTCTTGCCAAATTGCATTTTGTATGACTGTTGCTATCTCAAGGATGCAATCTTGGCGTGCAAGTGCTGTCTAATCTTCAAAAGCAATGTCCTAGGGGCCTTTTCTTCCTGCAGATTTTGTTCTGTAGGCATGCGTTTGCTGGAGAACACTGTTAAGTAATCTTGTCTGAGACAGTAATGTAAGAAATGCAGTGTCTTTTGTCTTCATACGTTAGACGTGTTGTTCTTAAATATGGAAGCAGCTCTATAGGCAGTAGAGATGAGCTTAATTCTTCTTCTCCCCTACTGTGTGAGAGATGCTTTCAAATTTTTCTATTTTAATTTTTTCCTCATTTCTTAATTTGTGATTATCTGAAGTTGGAATCCCTCCATTGGGTCTAGTATGGTAGTATCTGATCCCAAACTTGACAAGGTTATTTGCAGGCTGTGTTTAAAACTGAAAGGGCATTAGGACATCCTAGTTCTCCTGAAAGGTTTGTCGTTATGGTTTGTCTTGAGGATTAATTTTGAAAGCGACACTTCCAAATGCTACCAAGTACCATGTGTTTTATTTATGCAGCTTTCAAGTTTGCTTTAACCTCTGCTGCAAGTGTGTCAAAATACTGGCAACTTCAATTGAGCAATAGCTTTTATTAATGGTAATGGCAGCGTATTGGACCTTGCAGCCTCTGCTTCAGTGCACTTTTTTCTTGAAAGCAGGGTGCTATGTACTGTGACAGGAATGATTGGGTGAGTGGTAAATAAGTGGAGGAGCTGGGCAGCATCGGATGTCACGTGGAAATGGGGTGTGGAACTTGGTAGATCTGATGTTTGTATGGATTACTTGAATGTTCAGTTGTAGAATGGCCTTGGCTTTGTGTGTTCCCATTGTTGTTTTTCACAGAGGCTTGTGCTGGATTTTAGTATTTTAGAAAGTGAGTCTGGCAGTTCTGTCATTATTTACTTGCTGATGCTGTCAGAACTAGAGTAAAATACTGAATGTCTTTGCTGAGGTTCTTGGGTTTTCTGTTCCTTTCCATTGTTCATTATGGAAGTGGGAGATCTAAATCTAAAGTTTTTTCTTTTTTTTTTTTTTTTCCAGGTGTATGTTGGTGAGCTTCCTCAAGACTTTCTTCGTATTACCCCAACCCAGCAGCAACAGCAAATCCAACTGGATGCCCAGGCAGCTCAGCAGCTGCAGTATGGAGGACCAATGAGTACAGTGGGCAGACTGAGCATTACTGTAGTACAGGTATAAATTGTACCTACATGAACTTTGGTCATTTTTCATTAGTGGACACAAAAGACTTTGTGTGGAGTTTTTTCCTCAACTGCTTGGTTTTTAGGGAGTGAGTAGTTTTCAAAGCTTTTGTTGCTTAATTTTCTTGTACGTCAGTATTTTTTCTGGTTCTGTTTCTTAACTGTGACATGCATGGGGCAGCAATTTCCTATAAACCTTGCTATCACAGAAGGTGCTGATACAGAAGAATTCCTGTAGAAGCTCTGAATACTGGGAAACATCTGCGATTTTGAGACTATTATAAGGAACTGCACTTAGCTTACATAATTCTCCTTAAGTGTTGTACTGAGCCACTTCTTCTTTAATGCGTTTTGCTACTTTTTCTGGTGCTTTCTGCAGGCTTTCTTCAAGTACATAGTCCTAGCTTTTTAACTTCTGCTTGCTCTTTCCCTTTGTTACCCCTAATTTGATCTCTTGGCAATACTAAATTATTGCCTTCATGGTGTGTAAGATTTCAGCACAGTTCTGTTTATATGCATCAGCAAAATAGGTGTTCTTCATGTTAACATCTCATGTATTTAGAAGTCTTTTTCTAAGAACACACTAAAGATGTATTTAGTGACTAGCCAGGTGTTCTATGGTTAAAGCTTCAATGGTGAGGTGAGGCCCTTTACTAGGGGGGGAGAACTATAGGACCTCTCAGGAAAAGAGGTACTGATCTTTTTTTCCTGTGTCTTTTGCTGGTCAGTTTATTCCTTCGCAACCTATATTCCTTATGCTCTGAAGACTGGAGGCAGTGCTTTTTCAATACTTGTTACATCTAAGGTTTGTTGAATGCAGCTGCAAACCTTTCTGTGTTTCTAACCAATTCCCCAATCTTTGTTCAGAGACACAATGGTATGGATCTCTTGCAACTTTGAATAGCAGAAGAATGTTACTGTTCTTTGTAGTGGTAGAGGCTTCAGTGACTTTTTTCTCATAGTTGGGTATAGATGATTTGGGTTGAACCTTAGGCCTACAAGGAAACAACGTGTATATTAGATGACATGCTGTGTTACTGTTAGCTCTCTAGTTTCTAGCCATTTGTATGTTAGTAAGTTGTTCATCTTTATTTGTTTTGACAGCTGAAAGTGCTTTATTTTCCTCACGGTATTTTAATCCTATCATGTATAGAAACTCATTAAGAGCTCAGGCAATGAGATATTCAAGGAGCTGTTACGTCTCGCTTTCTGTGTACAGAAACATTCGGATGATTCCTGTTTGTGCAGGTGTACTCATGTTTATTGTGTTGAGTGCTAGCTTACATTTTGGAGGTTGTGAAGACAAGAAAAAATGATAAAAATTACATATGTACTTTCTTCAAGAGCGACGTCTGATGGCTGTTCTTGATGCCATGGCTGTGTGTAACTACTTGGTACAGAACTGTAAGTTGAGGTTAAGGGAACCTCTAGGGATTTAGTCCAAGAAGAGTCCCCTGATCAAGGATTAAGGACATTGGACTTCTAAGGAAAGGCTGAGGAAGCTGGGGACACCTAGAAGATCAGGCTTGGGCAGGAGTATTATCAGTATGTAATTAATTCCACAGACTATTTCTAGAGATTAGTTATCTCTGGTGACTGAAAAGACCACAAGAGGTGCGAGGAGCTCATATTGCAATAAAAAATTGTAAAACACAAACTTTTTACTGTGGGAGTTGTCAGATAGTTAAACAGGCTGCCTGGAGAGGTTGTGGAGCCTCCATCCTTCAAAATGTTCAGAACTTGCTTGACCACAGCACTGAGCATTTGACCCTGCTTTGAGGAGGTGGTAGCATTGGCTCTCTGGAAGTCCCACCCAAATTCAGCCATTCTGTGGTTTTGTGAAACTCTTAATAATTTCAGTGGCCCTTTACTGAACTAGTTTCAGTATGTCCATGTCTTATGCTGGGCAGCCCAGAATTGCACAGAAAAGTAATCCAAATGTGGGTCTTGCCAGCACTGACTTCCTGAAACTGCTGGCTGAGTTCCTGTTGCAGCCTAGGAATCAGCTGTGTGTGCTGCAGGGGTCAGTTGCTGAATTATATCTAACTTGATGTCCACCAGATCCTTCTCCGAAAAGCTGTTCTCCAGTCTGAGCAGGAGTGCTGCTGGAATCTTGGCTGCATATGGAGGCATGTGGTACTTGGATAGGAGGCTTACCGTGGCATAGTTGAACTGTGGAATGCAGAGATCTAGTTAAGTCCTTTGTATTTAAATGCCTGTTGATAAAGTACACAGAGCACTGTGTGTTATTTCTGCTACTAATAAAATGTTGGCAGATAATTTAATTTGCAAAGCCCACATTTACAAGAAACGGTGTAAGATAATTCTCACCAGTTCAGATACATAATTGTCAAACCAATGTATGTCTTGAAGGATTAAAGGACTTTCCAGGCCAGAGCTGCAGCTGCTGTGCCTAAGTCTGTTGCAAGTCTCAACAGTTTGAACTCCTTGTATCTCCTGCAGGTGAGAGGCATCAAAGGCACCATTTTTCTTTTCTTAAATGTAAAAAGAATTCTATGTCATTTCTTACAGGTCAGAGCTGTAAGTCATATGAACCTGTTTTCTACTTGGCATAGCTGTGCAGCACTACTCAGTGTTCTTTAGGACTGTCACAAACTTGTTTTTTTTCCTGCTCCCCTGATGTTATAGTGAAAGTATGTTGGGTAACTTCAGATTACGTGCTGTATCTGTCCTTCCAGTACCACTGTGCTTACACTGCCCACCTCATTATGTGACATCAAATGCACACTCTTATATCTGAAAAGTATGAGTAACTGGATTTTACTCGAATTGAATTCTTTTTACTGCAAACATTGTGTGATATTCTTGAAACTAAGTTATTTCATCCTTCTAAATATTTCAGTAAAAGAAGATAGGCTACTTATAATGCTGAGTTTCATTGGAGGGCAGAAATCAAGGCAAAAATTGAACATAAAGCAATTTCCTAATCATGTTTCTGCTGGTTTTATTATTTTAGCTTTGGTGAAGATGTGTGTCTTCTGTAGAAAACTCTTTAAAAAGAGAATCTTGTCAGGTTTTTCCAGGCACTTCCAGCCTTCTCTGTGTCTAATCTGAATGCTGTTCTTACGAAATTTCTGCTCTACCTCAAGCTAATATATCTGTTTGATGACTGATTCTTCGTGATCTAATCATAACCACAAGTTATTGTACGTATTACACACTTAAAGGGCTTTCATTTCTTTATTTTTTCCAGGCAAAATTGGCGAAGAACTATGGAATGACCCGCATGGATCCCTACTGCCGGATACGGCTGGGGTATGCTGTGTATGAAACCCCCACAGCACACAATGGAGCCAAGAACCCTCGCTGGAACAAAGTGATTCAGTGCACTGTTCCTCCGGGTGTGGACTCTTTTTACCTAGAGATATTTGATGAGGTCAGAATGTTGATACTGCTTTCATTTCCTCATCCCTTATTTGGACTAAGGTTTAGGTGGAATCCTGCAAGGTAGAGTTGAGTTAGCAGAGGCTGTTGCTTAGCTGCACTCTGGGAGATAATACTAACGTCTCAGATTCTCAAGATCAGCAATCTATGAAGCTTTGCTCAGCTCCAAGAATGCCAGAGCTTGTTACCTCACAAGGGGTACCAGAGCATTAGCAGAGCTCCTTGCAAATAAAGAGAAGCAGAAATGTTTGAGTGGCATCGAAGCCCTTCTTTACTATCAAGATGTGCTGCAGCCTTATATTCTGTACTGTCCCTATTAAAAATAGCATGTTTTTACATTGCTGGGTTAGCCCAGGAATTCTTCGTTGCTCTAATGCAGGAAGAGGTTAACTGCAAGCCCAGAAATACTGAGAATAAACCAATCCTATATAGAATGTGTAGTTCACTGGGAATAATTTGCAGAAACGTAACTTTATCTATGCCTGAATTTAATGGCAAGTCCCCACATGTCCACTTAGGTACGTTTTACTTAACGTGCAGAACTGATAAACTGTTCACAGGTTACGAATTTCAGTTTCTCAGATCAAGTACATCTGATTAACAGCTCAGTTAAGTAACCTGCTCTGCAAACATTGCTTATAGGAGTAGCACTGTCACAAATTCTGATGTGTTATTCTACTTGATGTTGTTATTGGCAGCAGGGATTATGTGCCTACATGTTAACTGTTCCATTTTGGGATGTTGACTTTGACTTAGAACAAACTTGTTCTCAGGCATAGCAAGAGGCTATAACTGAGGCAGACATCTGTGACTTGCCCTTCTTTGCTGCCCCTCTTACTGAGTGAGTTTAACTTGACGCTGCAGTAGCTGTGTACTTGTTACACAAATGAGGCTTTTGAATGCTGTTCGGTGATAATTGGTTGAAGTTTCATTACTGCAAGATGGGAGGCACATCAATGCTTATTGCTACTCCTGAATTACTGGAGTTACATTTAAAATGTAAACTGATTCTTAGTGTGACTGCTCACGAGTGATTGCTATCTACGGATATACACCTGTTTAAATACTTCCTGCCTTATGGATAGGACCTCCTGCATTCTGGTTGTTTAATCAGGTGGAGTCTGGAAATATGGCATAGAATGAACAAAAAAAAAATTAAATATTTTCTGTCAGTATTTTTTAATGTTCATGCAACAAAAAAAGCTTTCGGTACTGTTTCTCACAGTATCCCTCTCAGGTGCATATAGCTAGACAAGTGCATAATACAGTGGGTGAAGAGCTAGCTGACAAGTCAGGCGCAAAGAGTTATAGCGAATAGATTGGGCTGATAGATCTGTCACTAGTGGGATTCCACAGGACTCTGTTTTGGGGTCAGTTCTCTTTAATGTTTTTATAAGTAATCTTGACACAGGAGCCAAATGCATATTAAGAAAGCTTGCAAATTATATGAAGCAAGGGGAAGCTATTGACTCCCTCATGTCTAGAGAACCCTTGCAGAGATGTTGACAGACTAGAGGGCTGGACAATTTCCAACCACATAAAGAAGAGCAGTGTCAGATTTCTCACCTGGGATGGGGAAGCTCTGGATACATGTATGGAAAAGGGGACGAGAGACTTGGGAGCAGGCCTGCAGGAAAAGGATCTGGGGGTTCTTGGTGACAGCAAGTTGAATGTGAGCCAGCAGTGTGCCCTGGCAGCCAAAAGGGGCATCTGTATATTTGTACTTCGGGTGCACCAGGCCCAGCGCTGCCTGCTGGGTGAGGGGAAGGGCTGGACCATTGAGCTGTGTGGCCTCACCTCCAGCACTGTGTGCAGTTCTGGGTGCCACACTATTGGGAGGGCATAGGACTGTGGTGTGTTAGAGAGCACGTGAAGGAGAGCAACAGAGATAGTAAAGAGTCTAGAGGGCAAGACTGAGGAGGAGTGGCTGAGGTCACTTGATTTGTTCAGCCTAGATACAAGAAGGCTGAGAGGTGATTTCCTGGCAGTCTGTACGCTGTGACTCTTCATGTGTACAGGTAGATTGCAGTAAGGTAAAATGGAGACTTTTTTTGTTCCTCCTCTAGCGCGCCTTTTCAATGGATGATCGCATTGCTTGGACACACATTACAATTCCTGAATCTCTAAAACAAGGAAATGTGGAGGACGAATGGTACAGCCTGAGTGGAAGGCAGGGTGACGACAAAGAGGGGATGATTAACCTGGTGATGTCATACACGGTAAGTCAAGTTTAGGGTGAGAATGAGAGGTAATGAAAGGAGATATTTTAGGTTAAAGCAGAAGTATTTCCATTGTATCTTATTATTGTGTGTGTTAGAATTTAAAATATTTGTACTTTATTTTGCAAATAGCAGCCAAAAATGTTAAGTTAGTAAATCCTTCTTGGCGAGGTAGTAAATGAATATTTATTTGGCTAATCCTCAGTCAAATAATCTGTTTTGATTTCCAATTTGTTTAAAACGGCAACAAACAAAAATTCCACTGCATATGTAGAAGGTCATGTCAATTTAAAAGTAAAAATAATGGCAGCTCTTCTCTTTGGTCTTTTTGGAAAGTTTGAATGCTCTGATGACTTGAATTCTTATTTCCATTTCTATTTAGTGCTTGTTATTTTGAACTGCTGACTTTGGTCTATTTAGCAGCTTCTGGACTATTCTCTAGTCTATTATCTTTGCCATAAGTACCTGTTGGATAGCCTGATAATTCCTCAGTGCTTCCTAGTGTGTTTGTGCATGATCAGAAGTTCCAAGTTGTTGCTGAGTGCACAACTATGAACAGGTGCTTCGGCTATTTGAATTTCCTATTTGGCCCCACAGCTGAACATTTAATTGTTCCTTTAACTCCTATGGCAAAAGAATTTTTATTAACCTTTAAAATGTGTACCAATGGATGTGTTGCACACAGAATCTGACCTTCTAATGTCTTCCAGGATGAAAGTGAACAGGAATTGTGGTAGTATAAAGGAATGGATTTGGACGCTTCTAAAAGTAGTAATTTACCTGAAAAAATGATTTGGACTAATCTCTACTCTTAATAAAATTCAGGTTTGCTTTAACTTTTCACTTTGGATGAATGTGAATGCATTCATTTTCCCAAGAATAAAGTATGAAAACTTGGAAAGCCAGGTTTCAAAACAATTTGTTTCAATAACAAAACTTCAGTGGCCAGCTGTGTCAAGCTGATGGGGAAGGATAATTAGCATGATGTGCTTATTCTGATTTACACTCAATTGCCATTTCAAAGAGTAGTATATCAATTAACTCGCAAAAAATTCTGCTTAATACAAATTGCATAGGTCTTATTGGGCATGCAGTGCAGATTTTCTGTATTACAGTGTGGTGACTTCTTGCAAGCATTGTTTTAATTGGCATTTCTTGAATTGTTTTAATCTGTTGTGCTTTGTGTCTAGTCTTTGCCAGCTGCCATGATGATGCAGCCCCAGCCAGTGGTTCTGATGCCCACTGTATACCAGCAAGGCGTGGGATATGTGCCTATAGCAGGTATGTTGTCTTTCATTGAAGACTAAAGCTGCCAAGTAAAGGGGTGGTGCAGAGATATCTACCAAGTTTCTCTTTCATTTATGGAATGCGAAGGGAACTTATAAGTGATCTCATCCTTGACTTTTTTCCACGATACCAAAGAAGAGAAAATGAATTAAATGTAGACCAGATTTCAGTCTTTGACTTCTGAGTTTGAGTGAGATACGTAAGTTCGGATTAAAATGGCTATGAAGTCAGAACAAGTAGCTTTTATTTGAAATCTAGACTAATGTCAAGTCATTAAATAAGTAAATATACTGGAATATAGTTTGTCAGATGTTGTGTGCTGTGAAGATGGTGGCAACCTAGGTGAGAAAATGCTCAGACTTCAGAAAGCACATCAGATTTGTGTGGTCAGACCTCTAGCTAAAATTGACTACAAAGGGATTATCTTTCTTGTGGACCTTGAAGATGCTCTGTTGGAAACTTGCTGCGCAGCACATGAACTGATTAATATTGTTAATAGAAAGTATTAGGGAGCTCTGAGATAAATCAATAGAACTATATAAAAAAAGCTAAGAGAAAGCAGTTGTCAGTTGCCTTGGTCTGTGCAAAGTAAATTTTGGACTTGTACAGGTGGATGTGTTAAGTTAGGTTTTGTAGTTTTACTGTCAAAAGTGAAAAGCTTCAGGTATGTAAACAACCATGTATTTGCTCTTCAATAATTGGTAAGCAAAGTTTGGTTTTTTGTTTTTTTTGTTTTACTTTCAGCTCTTAAAAGCTCTAGTTTGAACATGAATTCAGCAAGATAGTACACTTCATGGAAAATAATCTCACTGATGTATTTTGGGTTTCTTTGCGTATATTCGTATGAATGAGCGATAGAGTATATGGGACACAGTTGCCATATTGGGGACTGGCACAATATATTTTTCTCTTAGGCTCAATTTTTGATTGAATTTAAATTTCATTTGCTGAAAAAGCAGATTTTGCAATAGAAGTCTGGATACTTAACTTAAGAACATTTGCCTCCTGCTTCATTTTTAGAGTTAAAGCAAAGCATAGGAAAGATTGGTTACATACTGAACTCCCTGATGAAAATTTATAGAATGCTTCATTTGAAGTGCTTTTATCTCTAGAGCTTCGTTCTCAGGATTGAAGTCTTGCTTGCTTTGCCAGCAAACTAGTCTAAACTATTGTGTACATTCTGAGGTATCGTTCCATTGTGGTAAGCTTCTGTGGCTTTTCTGTTCTTGTGTTAGGTATGCCTTTTTACTTCTGGATTCATCACGTCCTGATACACTGAAGCAGTTAGTAAACCTCAGATTTAGTATCTTGTGTGGGGTTAAATAGCTGGTTAAATAGTTAAATAGGTGGTTAGATGTTTAGCAAAAAAAAGCTGTAGAATTTCTTGAACATATCAAAACAGTGATGTTCATGCTGTGCTAGTGAGACTGCAAACTGAAAATGAAGCAGAGGCTAATTTCAGATAAATTCAGTAACTGACAGCAGACATCTGACTGAACAGGTAGAACTGAAAGTAGAAGATCTTCAGTAGTAGAGTTAGAAAAACAAGTACAGTGGTGTATCTTGAGATTAATATATTGGTGTTCTGTAAGTTTTGTGTTGACCTTGAGTATATTTTCAGAAATACTTTTTAAAAAAAAATAAATTAGTTTGGACAGGTGAACAAACAACTGGTGTTTTGGTGCATGTGATTGTAATGCCTGATGTTTTATCATATGAGTATTTATATGTTGGTTTTATTGGTGTGTCTCCCTTCTGTGAAGATGCTGCATGCTTGTTCTACGTACTGCTACTATAATCTTCTTTATTAAAAGTTCTTCCTGATGATAGAACTTTTATTTTTAAGATGTTGTGGAGTCCCACCGTTCCATTTAAACTGTTTTGTTCCAAGAAAATTTGAATGTACTTTGCTAATTTCTAAATGCCAAACTAGCTTATTATAACCCACCCTTCACCTGTTTGTATTTTTCACAGTTTTTGAGGAGTTTTTGAATATTACTCTGCCACGTGTTTACTTTCACAGAATTTGTGGGCACTGTGGGAATTTCTCAAAGCACTGAGTTTTGAAGCCTTTGCCTATTCACTAATCTAATGACCCACTCGTAATAATTGGAAGGATGGTGAAGTCTCTTTGCAAGTGACTCCAGAATACTTCTACTGTTTGAGGCATGATTATGTAGCTTAGAGAAAGGCAGCAGTGTGTTCCACAGGAGTATGTTTATCTTGTTCCGTCTCTTCAGTTTCAGTTTTCCTTCTACCTGTCCACTTAAATGAGTGTGGATGGTAAAGTCCTATTAGGTTTTTGAGGAAACTGGAAGAGCAGCACTGATTGCTTTATTGCCTCTTTAGGGGACAAGATTTTGCTGTTGGACAAGACGGAATTTAAGTGTTGTCAAGGTGGAAAATAGGTTCAGTAGGTGGACTGGAATATGCTTATCCAATCCAGTTCACAGTTATTTGTGGGAACTGTCCAAAACAACTGAGCTATACAGTGAGATGATAGTAAGTCAAATGTAGCTGTGTCTAGAAGGACCAAACAGTTTTGTTTTTTTTTTTTTTTTTTTGTGGATAACAAAATTCTGTTTAAAAACTTGGCATACATAACTAACCTAATTAAGGTCAAAGCAACTGATATTGCTCATACAGCATTGCACTGCGTGAAATTGCTTTGAAGGTTTTAAAAATTAAAGAATCCTGATGATAGTACTAGCTGCTACAAACTATGGTCACATAAATTGGGTTTGAGAATACTGAACGTCTGTGTCAGAAGTTCTTCTAAAACTTGGCTTTACTCGTATCCTTTCACTTGTGTCTTCTAAACCTCAGCCAGTTTAGTGCCATTGAATACGTAGTGTGATACATAGGTTGCCAATCAAAGCTGGTCTTCGAGAAGCATATGGAAGGCAGTAGTTTAGCACAGGTAGTTCAGTGAAGCTGTATTTCTTTACAGCTAAGTTGTCACTGGATAAAGTGCATTTGCACTTGATTCAACAACACCTTTATGGCAAGTAGGTTCAAAAATAAAATAAAAATTTCCAAGGCTCATTCAGAGAGGAATATTAGTTTCCTTAGAGGCAAACTTGTATGTATGTGTATGTTACTCCTTTAGGTCTCCGTATGGGGTACGTTGGGTTAGTTTATGAAAGTTGTGGTTTATTCAGAACAGTATGGATGTTTGTTGTCCTTTCTGGGCTATAAAATATAATCCTTGCTATAAATGCCTAGTTGCTTATTTTGGAAGCTTTTCTTATTATTTGAATGGAAACAGCACATCTAGAAGGCTTTTTCTGGGTGCTGGAACAAAAATAGCTGTGAGACTGAATCCTAGCAGCATTTCATTTTTTGCTATTAGGTAGCGTAGTTTTTGTGCAGTTACCTCAGTTTATCCAGCTTTCACCTTTAGAAACTAAATGTTTCATTTTCTTTTAAATATAGATTAATGTTTCTTTCCCATGTCTTACTCCTTTTCCCTTGCCCCTTCATTTCCACCTACCTTTAGGGCTTGAATACTTTGCTCTGGGTAAGTTTCCAAGCTCTCTACTCACTCCCATTGTCACTGATTCAAGTCTATGCATGAATTCATATGACAGCTTTATTTACATTACAGCAGACTGTACCACAAGGTATTTCCACTCGGATGTCACAATAAAATAAAGCATCTCTTGAAATTGCTGAAGTCCTTCTAATCTGTGGGAGATTTCTTAATCTTCTGCTCAACTTCAGTATGTAAGAATTAAAGTAATTGGTGATGGGTTGGTCAAATGTGATGCTGATTTTCTTCTGAAACTGTTCTGTGTCAGTGAGCTGTTTTTGCTGGCAGCACTGGTTTCTTGGAAGACGAACTTTAATCTTGCAGTTGTTCTACTGCAAGATTTGGGGAGAATGAGGTAATATCATGACTGTGAACTTTGAAGTGAAGAACTCAGCTCTGCAATGATATTCTGACAAGACAGCCTGTCACCTACCTTCTGTTACTTCTTAAATTAGCCTTTTTTTGTAAAAGGTGACACTTCATCACTTATTTTGCATCTTACACAGACCATTTTAGATTCATGTGAAGTTAAGTATCTGACGTGATTCTAAAGGTGAGTTCTGTTGAAAACCATTTTTCTTCAATTTAAGCTTAATTTAATGTGGCACGTTTGACTTTTGAACTGTGCAAAGATATTGTGACATCCTTACCTTCAATATTAGCATTGGTGTTCAATCAAGTATGTTCAGAAAATTCTAGATTTATGCATAATGAGATAAAAATTTACTCTTTGATGCTCTGAATCTCAGAAACACACTGTAAATGCAAGAGAGGTGTGCCACAGTGTATTTAGTTTCATCAGAGCAATGGAGCTGTAAAACTTCTGGAGGTTCATATTCTTCATGTCACCTAGCTGCTTGGCAGGTTAAAAATCAACATTAAAGAAAAAGTGGTGGCATATGTACTTGTAGAACTGACTCTCTTTCTGAGGCAAGTGTCAATAAGACCTACTGGAATACAAAACTTGAGTCTTAAGATAAAAAAAAAAAAGTGATACTGATGTTTGTCTTTCTTTTAAAGAACTTGTGCTGAAGAGGC
This sequence comes from Tympanuchus pallidicinctus, assembly GCF_026119805.1. NCBI lineage: Eukaryota > Metazoa > Chordata > Aves > Galliformes > Phasianidae > Tympanuchus > Tympanuchus pallidicinctus. The sequence goes on from NW_026294747.1 coordinate 14,027,582, forward strand.
TCGTGAGTTAATTTTGGAAGGATCATCCCTGTACATAAGACAGAAGAGTAATGAATTAATAAATGTAGGGTGCTTGACTGAACAGTAAAATAAGTGTGGTAATGCCTTGTGTGCAGCTGGAAAATGTTTAAACTCAAAGCTTTGGTGCTTCCTTGCTGCTTTTACAACTGACTGCTGTTGTACTTGCTTCACTTACTGGAATGCCATTGCTTATGCCAGCATGTTTGCCATTGCCATCTCACTGAATTAGAAAACAGTGCTCCGTTCTTCTGATGTGTGACACCTATTATCACCTATTAATCTGAGAGCAACACAGGAGTGTTCCATTATACTTAGAGGATGCTTATGTGGTTTAGTTTCAGTCTTCACCTGTTAGTGAAAGGAGCTGCTTAATATGTAAAGCAGCTTTTTATTCAACAAAGAAAAAGCTGAGGTTTATTACAGCTACTCTGGTAACAACTGTTACACACATGTATGTCATACATTCCATATATATGTATGTTAAAATACATAGTGTGTAAATTTATGCTTCAGTCTTAAGTTATGCTTGCTATTTTGTAGATCAGAAATAATAGATACTTTTGGTCCGGGGGGGCACAACAACAAAGCCAAGAAAAATGTACTCTTGAAACTGGTGATGTTGACTTTCATGGGAAATAAACATTTATTCTGGAAATGCTTATTAAATATCACTGATACCACTTCCTCTAATAGAGTCTGAATGTGGGGAGAACAACACTGGCAAGAAATATCTCCTCTCTAAAATCAGATATTTACATTGAAAATGCTTAGGTTGCCTGTGCAGATATCTGGCCTCATAATTATCATTTTGATGTAAGCAATAAGGAAATTGTCACCATCATTTTTTTGCAGAGGCAGGCTTACTGGTACGCTATAGGATGCTGTGACACTTCGGAAGTGAGCCTGATGCTTCGTTTGTCTTAATGTTTTAAACTGGTCTTTTTTTTACAGACAGATCTTAAATAGCTAAGCTGGTAGCTGGATAGTCTCATGGTGCTGATAACTTATTAAAGAAAGCTAGGAAACTTCACTTCAAAGTGAAGCATAACTTGTCTTGCTCTGTTCTTTCACTTTATGCCTTCAAACTTGCATGGTTTCAAAGTTATGTGTATTTTGTAAATGCCTGCAGTGTTTGAGGAAGTGTGAGAAGGAGTTGAAGTGTGTTGAAGCTTAGAAGAAGCAATGTGAAATGCTGCTGCTGGATGTGGTTATTGTGTAAGGAGTTACATTTGCAGCATTGGTGAGGATTACTTTGTGGTTTACTTCTGGGGCACATCCATAATCTGATTTGACAGATGGTCGAAGAATCTGATAGTGCTAAGCAGACTCTGAGGGGACATGATCCAAATGGCTTAAGAAGCTCCAGAGCCCAAGTTTAGGTGGTTGTGGAGGGGGCTGTGATGTCCTTGTGAGGGAGTGTGGTACATATGGCTGGTAGAGATAATTTTGTTACCCTCACACTCAAACTATGTTGAGAAGAGGCTTTTATTTAGATACCAGTGTGAATGTTTTTAAATAGGTGCAGCCTGTGCTACCTGGACCTAGAGCTCCTAGGTTCCTTTTTTGCTTCTAATAAAGCTGAAGAAGAGGAGAATTTTAAGATTGGAGAAGACTGATAAGCATTCAGACACTTAGAATTCAGTAATGCACTCCAGCATGAAATTGAATAGGACTGAAGTCCAAGTTGAAGGAAGAAATATCAAAGAATGTTAAGTAAAACAGCAGTTGCAGTGCAGTCAGATTGTATTCAATTAGAGGGCATTGTCAACTAGAGTTTGATATAAGTTAAGGTGGGCTTTGGTGATCCAACCATGAGTATCAATTTTAGTACATTACTTTTAAGGTTGAAAGAATTGTACAAGTTAGAAAGCATAAACAATGTGGTTCTGTAGGAGAAGCTCGTACCTCAGGAGCTGTAGGTGTCTTAGGGACATGTGGGTAAGGATGATGTGCTCACCTTAGCTGCAGTTCTTATGTTGTCTTTTCTATGAAATTGTGAAAATGTCATCTTTTCTTTAGTAGTTATTTTGAAGATCTGCTGAACAAATGAAAATAAGTGTGTGATCACCTCATGAAAGAGGTTTTTAGTGGAGTCCATCATATAAGAAAGTAATCAAGTGAAGATAGTTTGTCACTTCAAAAGCTCTTTGCAGTTTTCTAAGTCTGCACAAGTTGTGGAACTCTCTGATATCACAGAGTGGGACACAATGTGACATTCCTAGGTAACTGTTAAACCAGGTGTTACATGTAAAGATAAAATACATATTTGGTGGTGCTTTGATCATTACTACGCGTACGGATGTATGAGTTACTGTGGACTGCTCTTTGAAAACATCAGGTGAATAGTGTACTGAAAAGTGGATAAAACATCTGAAAGGGAATGAATGACTTTACTGAGCTGCTGTGTGAAGCACTGCCACAGTTGCATTGTGATGCAGACAGTTCTCCATGCCCTGTGTTAGAAAAAGTACAGCAGAAATGAAAAAAATAATGTATAAACATGGGAGACTAAGATAATCGGGGAATGGCTTGTAGTGAAACAGGCTGTTTTCAGAAGAGGTAACAGCCTCTGAATGTTCCATATGTGCTTTTAGTTCTTCAAAAACAAATGGTAGTTTTTCAGCAACAGATGTAGGCCAAGTTAATAATAAAAGTCAAATGATGTGAAGGAGCTTTTGTCTACTAATTCTGTTTAAGAGTAATTTAAGAACTCGCATTCTGAAACTTTCTAATCTGACAGTGCTTTAATTATGCACAGCAATGCAAAAGGTTCATTAAAAATATCAAATGATTTTGTACTGAAGCAGAGGTACTTGGAGAAGTAATGTGCACCCTTGTGGGCTTAATGGGAATTGTACTTTGCTACTCTGGGGCTCTGCAGGAGGATCTGGAAGGCACTTGAACCAAGAAAGACCATTTGCTTGAGATTCATTTATGTATGTAGTTGAGTCCTTTCATGGACGTGATTTCCTTTTAATGTGATGAAGATCACACTTTTTGAATGTCTACTTCTTGGTTATGTATATTTTTGGTTTAGAAAGCAGTTTATCACAATATAAATACAATAGGGCCTAAAATACACTTAGTATCTGATGACTTACATGAAAGCCAGGTTGATACGGGTTGTATCTTAATTCTGAGCTGTACCTATGGCCATATTGCTTACTGCTTCTGAAACCTAACTTGGGCAGAGAACCAGGTCTAGGAAAGTGCTTTTGGTTGTAGCAATCTTTGCTATCTCTGAGGTAGGTGGGTTAGTGGTAAGGGATGGAACACTTCCTTCATGCTCATTCGTTAACTTTTCTCTCGTGTTTTTTTTTTCCTGCATGCAGGAATGCCTGCAGTCTGTAATCCTGACATGGTCCCTGTGGCAATACCACCTCCTGCAGTCAATCCTCAGCACCTGTGTAACGAAGAGGACCTGAAATCTATCCAGGACATGTTTCCCAACATGGACAGAGAAGTAATCCGCTCAGTGCTAGAAGCTCAGAGAGGGAACAAGAATGCAGCTATCAACTCCTTGCTTCAGATGACTGAAGAATCATAGAATCACTTCCTGCGTTGTCCCTTTCCTCAATGCCACTTATTTTTACTTGCCAAGCCAGGGATTTAGCTAGAGGAAGAATTTCCTGACAGTTTGCTGTTAGTGCATCCTGTATTCAAGAATATATCCCCTTTTCTCCTTGAGCATTTGGATCTTTTCACTTTCTTATGCTAAACTGAGTATGTGCAGGTAGAGAATGTCCTACAATACAGCGCTGAAACACCTTTGATATCATCTGTGCCCTGTTTGGCTGTATTCTGAGGGAATAATGCTGCTTTTTTCCCTTTCTCTCCCTCTGTTCAAAAACTTGTTCTTACAGAATAACTCTATGCAGTACAGGATTTACTACTGTTTGGTAGAGTGGAAAAATTGCTTTTCCAGTGGAGGGTTTGCTTTTTGAACAATTTATTTGCTGAAGTGTTTAGGTTTAACCAAGCAACCTGTTTATAGCAGAAATTAAAAGAAGGTCCTGCTGCTTGTCCTGCAGTGGTCAGTTATTGCTGTGAGATATTCAACTGCTTGTGACTGATGGAAGACTTCTGGTTTAGTAAGTTATATTTCTAAGGTTGTGCTTGCTGGTATTTCTAATGAGATCTTCCCTTCAATCTAGTTATTGAGCACCAAAGCAGTATATTATCTCATGTCCACTTGGGGCTTTTATCACACCATAGAACATGGTTATATATCTGTAAAATCTTAACAAATGACTTTTTAACTTGTGCAGTCTACTTACTGCTGTAGCAGAGAACAGGGCCCTAATGTACTCCCACTGCAAATTGCACTCGTTACTGCTTCTACATTCCCATGACTATTTCAAAGGGCAAACACAGAAGCACAGGAGGAAAGATTTTGTGCCTAGAGAATAAATGAAGCTGTAAAAATTTAAGGTATTCCTGTTGATCTAAAAAAAAAAAAAAAAAAAAAGTAGAAATGTATGATCTGTTTAAGGCTTCTTTCTTCACATCTATATTTCAGCAGAACTACCATTGTATGTGAGTAGACAAACTATTGTATTTCTTTGTGCAATTTGAAAGTAGAAGCATGGAAAACAGTCTCAGAATCTTTGAATGTCACTGAGCTGCCCAATGACTTGTTGATGGTGGTTGCTGTGGTCACAGTGGTTGAGGTTGGAGGGCATCTCTGAAGGTCAACTGGTCCAACCCAATTTATTTGATACAGGTGGAATTAATTCTTTGTGGGAGAAAATGTAACATATCTGACTTAGTCTGATTCTCAGAGGAGGTTAGAGGTTGCTTGTATTTATTATTAGTGTTGTTTTTTTTTCCAGAACAGTTCATCTTGGAGCTGCAGAATCTTACAGTAGGCACTGGGTATCCTGGTGGATAATTTCCTGCAGTGTCTGTGTAGATGATAAAGTAATGCACTTTAAGTAGTATGTACCAGGTAATTATTTCAGTGATGTGCAATGTTGCTGTTCTGTCTTTTTTTAATGTTTGATTTCAGATACTTTCTACAATAGCCATAAACTGTTACATTTTCAAGAGTTGGAATGAATGTACACTTGAAATCCAGGCTCTTAACTGATTCATGAGAACTTTGCATTTAAAGCAGAGTCTGGAATAGGGAAAAGTGACCCTTATTCTCTTTTTCCTCAAACTCTGCTGCGTGTCACACACTTAAAATATTCTTTCATATCTGCTGAAAAGCTGATTTATTTTTTTTTTCCCCTACCTACACATAAGAAATCTTTGAGTAGCACTGGTGGTAAAGTACGAATATTTATTTTTTTATAATGAAAAATGATGCTGAAACTTTTAAAATACAGTGTTTAAATCTATTCTGGTTCCTGATCTTTTAAAGCTGTTTTTTTTTTCCATATTAAAGAATTTTACATTTTGTTACAAATCTCCCTACAGTTGTAAATTTACCCTTGAAAGCATAAATATGCTTAGACATCTTCCACAGTCTTAATGAAATCCAAGAGTACCTTTTTTGTGCTTTGGTAGTGGAGTCCCTGCATTTTGTTTTTCTAAAATCAAACAGGTGTTCATCAAGAAACTCCTCTTGTACCTTCCCTCCAGTTACTGTAAGTGTTGTGGTTGAATAGGTGTGGAGGCATTTGGCCTTTGTCTTCATAGCACAGAGACTTGACATTGCCCATGAGGGTAAATATTCATGAAGTTTCAACTCTCAGCTATGTCCAGGAAGACCTCCCCTGTGCTGACTCTTCCTCAGAGTGAATTGATAGAGATGTAATAATTCAGGGAAAATGTATCGATTGGATTTTTTTATATTAAAATGCTGGGATCCACAATAACAGCTTTTTATAAAAGCAGCAGTCACAGTTCAGTTAATGGCTGGTAAATTGTGCTGCATCCTGTGACAGCTCCTTTTCAAGGACGGAACAAACACTTCTCAACTCTAACCTTCAGAAGGAATCAGAATGCTAGGTTAGCTAGGCTTATTCATAAACTAGGTTCCAGGCCTCTGAGCAAGCTGTAGCTCCTGTTAAATATCTGTTGTTGTTATGTCTTTGTTTTATGCAAATGTTATGCAAAATAGGGTAGGTAGGAGCTGAAGACAGGAGATTCAGGAGCAGTGTGGCCAGTAGATGGGATTCAAGATGTTAAATTGTATTTAAATACTGTTCTTGGGATTTTTATCTTGATTTACTTATGCATTATAGCTGAAAATTTTATTTCAAGGTCGTCTTTTAAAAACAAACACTGATTGTGATCCTGCTCAGCTTTCAGCATAAATAGCCTCAGGCAATCTGCTCATTTAGGTTTGAATTGGAAAGAGGTGGGAAAAAAGGTGGGGAGTAGGTTGGCTTTCGTGCAGTCTGTGAAATGAAAGCGTTGGAACCCAAAGTCTGATTCTTGATATACATTGTCACTGTTGTCGTAGCTTTTGATGAAATGCTGGTGGGATGATACTGTTTGACACTGTTCTGCTCAGCAGCTTCAAGCAGCTCAGAGCCAAAGCCAGATGTAAAAGCCTGGCACCTGCTAGAATTGAATGCTTTTAGTACTAATTTGAGTCCTGCCAAGAGCCTGAACTTGCTAAGAATAGGAACATTTTTTGTCTAGCTAGATCCTTGCTGCTTTCTTCTCTACTGCTGTTTGCATCTGTTGATGGTACCGAATGTTTTTTCCCTTACAAATGTTACTGCTTGTTTGGTTGATCTGTAATACAATACAGAGAATGTTCTTTGCTGTAATAATTCTGAAGACATTGTTTCTCTGTATTGAGGTCCAGTGTCCAAATGTTTCTTGCACTCTAGAATACATAAACCTTTTTGTTCTAATTTAATAAATGTATCATCTGAATGAAAGTGTATTATGTCTCTGTTGGAGAGCACCTCCGTTTGCTTATCTGTAGACCAATACAGAATTCATGTATCGGTTACGTTTGCTAAATGTAAATGTGATCTTCCAGTGGGACTGAATGCTCAGAAGTGTTTTAAGCATCTACATCTAGGTGTTTGCCTTTCTTTAACACTTCCAGGTCTGGAGGACAGGCTGAGGGGGTAGTGGTGCCCTGGGAAAAGGTCAGAAATAAAACTCATGTAATGTTTCAGCTACAAGACGAAACTGGCTTTACCTACTAGTTCTTAATTTATTGAGGAATATTAAGGATTTGATTTATCTTCTTAAAATTCTGTCCTTATCTAGAAGGCTGAGGTCCTTTTTCATGTTCAGCAGCATTGCCGTGCTCAGTGAGAATTAACGAGCTGCTCGTGGTGCTTTCCTGCAGCTCCTGAGTGGCAGTGTCTATCCTGATGCATGTTCTAAAGCTTACCACTGGCTTTCACTTTGCTCCAGCATACTGTGAGCGTAGCAGAAATGCGAGTCACAGCTTGAAGCAGTGATTGAGCACCTGGTGGGAAGGCGGGGCCAATTTGGGGGAGCTCAGCTGTGTGCAATGTGCCTGAGTGACCAGAAGGGTGAAGCCAGGATCTGCCCCTTCCCTGACCTCATTTAAGGGTTGGCAGTGGAGGCAAGGGGATCTTCTGGGGTTCCCTGAGTACCTGAAGCCTTCTGAAGGTAAGCAGTGCCCCACTTGGTGCAGCCTGGGACTTTGCTTCTCTGCTATTATTGCTGTGCTTTCCATCATGTTACAGAGGGCAAGTGAGAATTAATTTACGTAAACAAATGTTGGCTTTCTTATGATGGCTGAAGTATCTGCTTAGCATTTCATTGCTTATTAGTGTTCGCATTTCAATGCTGATTACCCAGCGATGGTCTTTGGGAACGTAATGAGAAGTTGGAGTATTTTGAATGATTAAGACATTTAAGTACATCAGTGGAAACAGAACCTATGGGAAGAAACACAAAATTTTCTTTAAGTAGGAGAAATGAGAAGCCACAGTTGCAATATTCTGTGTTGCACTTTTAAGTTGAGTGGGTTTCAACTTTCTTAGGTCTTTTGTAAGCTTGCTCAGAAACTCAGGTTGGACTGTTTTCATACTACAGTTTGTATACATGAGAAGCATCCTGCCTATTCATGGAATTCTTTTGTAAGGAAAAACTGTATTTAGTTGTGTATCATAACATTTGAAGTAAAAGCTGCATATAAATTAAGAAAGTGAAGTAGTGGATGCAAGCAGATGGATTTCAATCTTTGCTACATCCATGTGGGGAGAACTATGAAAACACTGCTCTGTGGGCTATTTGAAGAGTTCATTTAGAACAGATCTTCAAAAAGATTCAGTACTGATCTGGAGTATGAAGCAGAGCGTGAGCAACATCTGTACTTTTAGTACATTTGACATTGTAAGTGAATGAGGAATGTTTTAAAGTTTTTTCCAGTTCAAAGTTCAGTGTCCTCTTCCACTCACAATGCTGTTACCTTCCACACCTGCACTCTCCATCTCTTTCCAGATTGGCTTCAGTTATTTGGCGCCGTCATGTTTCCATTCCCTTAAAATACATAATTTATTAATAATCAGCTTAATGTTGTAGTATTTCTTCAGACTCACCTCAGAAAAAGGAATTATTTTGTAAGATAGTTTTTATTGCATTTTCAATGAAGTGTGAATTAGCACATTAACGAGCTTGCCTGTTACCACTGATTTTATTCACTTACAAGTAAACTGGCAACAACTTGAGCTTGGTTTCAAGGCTGTGGTAACCAAGAGTCCTGAAGATACTTAATAGAGCATCAAGCAGATCATCTTGGAAATCAGTGTTTGGGCAATTAAAAGCTCAGGTAGCTGGGAATGGTATCAGTTCTGATATCAGCAGGGATGTTTTCACTGAGTTGGGTGGCTTAAGTCCTCATATGGTTAAGTATTGTAGCATGAGAGGCTGTGGGCTGTTGTGTTTTCAGGTGTCTTTTGTTCGTCAGCTGAATTTATTGATCGGTAGTTAACAGCACATAAGCTTTAAGAAGCAGCTAAATGCTTCCTGGCAGCTTCAGGGCTCACATCCACGTGATACTGAATCTTGGGCCAGGGCTCTGCCTTCACAGTGAGTGTTTTGGAAGGATAAAACATGATCTGTGTCTTATTTAAATACTGTGGAAGTGGTAAAATACCTTGAAAAGGGCTCAGGCCATAGAACTACTCTGCAGGATCCTGTTTGAAGGTGATCCATTACCATGATCTTCAGTGGAGGAAATCAAAGTGAAAGCAGCTGGGAGAGCTTAATTATTTCCATGTGGTGCTGTTGTCAGCTGTTGGCAAACTGTGTGTCCATAAAGGCTGTTGTGGCTGTGTGTAAGTGGCCTCAAATCTGCTGTGCTTTGCTGGATGCTAGAATGCAGTACTTGCAGTTTTTAATTGTTTGTATGTTCTAAATTAAGATGTTTCTATGCTGTGAAGTTGGGAGGGGCTTGAGAAGAGGCAAGGAAACTTATGGAAAAAATAAATCTCAATCTCTAATTTCTCTGTATGGGAAAAGGCAGGAGTTTATTATTTATTATTCCTTTCTGCAGGAAAGGAATAAATGAAAATTGATTCAAGGTTCATAATATTTTTTTAAGACCTGAAACTATGACTTTTTTTTTTTATTTTTACAAAAATAATGGATAAAATTGTGTAATTTGTTCTGTAAAGTTTTGCGTAGTTTGAGACCAACTCTACATGCTTTTAAATCCCAAGATCACCAAACTGTCACAGCTCTGTATGATGCTCATAGCCCTGGCAAGCACTTTTGCACATACCTCCTATTTCACAGAACTACAGTAAGTCTATTTCTGTAAGCTACTGGGGCAATATTTGGAGACTGGTAAGCCAAATGAATGGCTTATCCTGCCAGCAACATAACCTTGAAGCTTGAGAAAAGAAAGTGTGAGAACAAGAAATATGAAAGTGAATGTATCAGTAGCAATGCTCTGGTATAACTTGAGCTCCCTCTTTGAGCGCATGTGTTCTGTGTAGAGGTAAAATTAACAATGCAGGAACTCCATGTGTCACTGGGAGACAAGTAGGGGACTTGTAGGAATACAGCAAACTCGTTACACGCAGTGGTATTGTACTATGAGCATGCATGTGCTGCCAGTCGTCAACAAGCAAGGCAGGTGGATGGAACTCCATTGTTTTTATTGTTAAAAAGCATTGAAATATTTCCTTAAATCACTGCTTGGAGAGTCTGCTTCAAAAGAAGAGGAAGAGGAAAAATGGCAGTGAAATGTGGTCAGGGAAGGGATGTTTGGTGTATGTCTTTGTTTTTAAAGGGAAATCAATTCTTGTGCCTTTTTTTCTCTGAAGCCCTGAGCAGAAGCAAATCCAGGGGACTTGTGCTTACAAGTAAGTAGAGTTCAGGAGACACACGGAGACTTCATGGAACAAATGCTGTACTGCTACTGCAAGTCCAGGGCATGTCTAAATAAAACCAGAAAACCAAATTAACTAATCATGTACTAATCATGTATGCTTACTCTGGGCTTTCCAAAATGCAAACTATCAACAGTAGAAGACAGAAGACTGGGAATAGCCTAAGAGACTAGAAATAGTTTCAAAAGATTGGGTGAAAGTAGTTGCACTGTAAACTGAGAAGCAACGGCTCCAGTTTATTTTGGTGAATGAAGAACAGTAAGTCCCTATTGCTCAATTTTTCCTGTAATCCCAAGAAAAATTTGAAAAAATTGCATGATCTAGCAATATCAGATAAGGAGGAATTTCCCTCTGGTGGGTGGTGATGCTTTGTAAAGCTACCTGTCCACAGCAGAACTAAGGAGGTAGTTACTGTGTGTCAGTCGTCTTTAGAGAAGAAAACGACCGGTAGAGGGCAGCTTAAGGCTTAAACTGGAATATACTGGAGTATATAATGTGTTAATATGGCACTAAAGTTAGTTCAGGAGATCCAGCCCAGAAAAAGTTAAGGACAGTTTGTAGTTGGTTAGACAGTTAGTTAGTAAGGACAGCTTGTAGTTAGTGAGCATAGCACTAAATGCTCAAGAGTCCAGGGATTAGGGAGCTGGGGAGGAAGGAGGAAATGCACACATCCCACTGGCTTCAGTACAAACCCAAAGGCAACATTGAAAGCATTTCAGATTTTGTTTGTGTTACTGTTTTTTTGTTTTGTTTGTTTATTTTTCAGCCTGGACTGGGACCTGTCAGCTCTGCAGGCACCAGTTTACTCAGCTCAGGTTAATATTGCTATCTCAGCATTGTGATGCCAGGCCTCAAACAGCTGGTGAATGTGAGTGCCTCTTACACAGTGAGCCCTCATGCAGCTGAGAGCGCTGATCGCTTACCCAAGTACAGTGCTAGATCAAAACCCTCTCTGTTCTGGGTGCTGTGCCCAAAGTGCTGAATGCTGTGGAAGCCAGAAATGTGGAAGCTGCACTGAAGTTGGCTGAGTGCTTCACATACTGGGCACTCATCAGGACTGACGGGCTGTGTAATTGTAGCAATACCTGGTGTTCAGGTCAGAGTGGTGAATTTATGGCACTGATGGTGCCCAGCCTGTCTGGATTCAGCCTTTGTTCTTGACAAGAATGTGAATCAATGGATCAGAGATGGTGCAGGAAGTGCACCACTGTCCTAGCTAGCAATCCTACCTGCAGACCTACGGCAGGCCTGGCAAAGTGTAGCTGTGATGCGGAATTCAACAGTAAAACATTTTTTAAGGAAAAAAAAACAAAAACTCTGTCATTAAACTTCCCATTACTTAGAAAGTGAAAACAGTATCAGTCACTGAAACTGGAAAATGCTGAAAGTTTTATTGATCACATAAGAGACAAGATGAACAGGGAAACAGTCTCTTCCCTGTCACCGAGTGATGTCTTTTAAGAGCATTATATCCATACAAATGCTATGCAATAAAACTTTCTCTAGTCATAAGAGTTGAGTGCAATGTAGCTACAATGTTTCCTAGTTTTGTTTTTGGAGCCATTACAACTTTTCCCAAAACGCTGTTTTTGTGATTGTGCTGGTACATATTGACATATTTGCATAATGTACAGAAAGTTATTTCACATGGTTGCTGCTTTTTTACCTTGAAAACTGTATCACTTAAATAAAATATTATACTTAAGGGTTCTTTGGCTTTTATAAGCAAGAAAAAAGAAAAGGCGATGACAAACAAATATCAGTTAAAGAAGGAGCACAAGTTATCTTGAGGAAGATATGGTTCCAGCTTTCCTAGGGCCTATTTTTGTTGTTTTTGCAATGATCATGTCTGTTTTTGGCTGATTTTTGACTGGTAATCGTCTGCTTCAAGGCTTTGTGAGTTGCATCCGTTCATACACTGGCATTGATCCACATAGACGTAGCTATAGTTTATGCTTGTTCCATTTTGGCAATTCAGGATCACATCTCTTCTGTGGCTGCTGAGCTCTTGGCAGCAACTACAGTTATGTTGCATCTGGTTTGCTTTAAGAGAATACCTGCGTTCCGACAGAAAAAGAAGACTTTCTCATTAAACATCAACAAATAGGAGCATTGTGTGAATATGATTTTAATATAAGAAGAGTGAAACCTCTTCTTGCTTCATCTGAGTCTGATTCTATTCATGAGACTCATACACACATTACTTTTGCTGTTGTTCTATGACCATTTAATATAAACTCAATAGAAACAAAGCTGAGGAGATTTCAACTTACGTGGAGGAGCCAGGACAAGTCCCTTCGCAATATCCCAACTCAACAGCTTCAGGAGATTTACAGTCTTCGTATTGGATTACAGTTTTTGTGCTGTAAGCTTTGCAGTTAGTAGCTTCAAAAGAATAGGAAAAAAAGATAAACATGCTTCAAATCTCTAGTTCAGAACTGAACTCTAAAACAATTTTGAAGTGCATGATGGCAATGGTGATGAGGAGACAGTTGGACTAGATGATCTTATAGGTCATTTCCAACTTTGTGATTCTATGATTCTATGTCTCATTACTGAGACTATGTACAATAGGCAACAGTAGATGCTACTGTATACTACAGCTGGAGATTTCAAGTGTTTTTTTTTTATCTTGGCTGTACAGTGTGTTTGGAAGATATAAGCTGAGGATTGAGCGTGAGGGTTTGTTTTGTGCTACTCACGGTCCAGGAAATTCACCATTGCTTCAAAAGGAAAAAGTATAGAAAGGGTTACTGAAAAGTGAAAGCTAGGTCAGTGAAGAATCTTTCCTTCCACTCAGATACAGATAGAAGTTTAATATAATTACCTGTAAGAGGAAAGCACTTGCTTGGTATTACTTACGTTTACATATCTTGCAGCAGCCATCAGGAGTAGTCTCTGCTTCATCCTTTGCAGAAATAAAGAAGGATACGTATTATAACACGGATGACAATACCGAGCGTGTTAACAAGTTGGCATTGCTAACGCTCAGCTGAAGGCTTCTCTGTGATGAACACTGAATGAAACTGTGGATGTCTTGCTGGCTGATTCATCGCAACAGAAATCTTGAATCACTGTAAGCTCGTGTAAAAATACCAAGCTTCACTTTGATACTGCTGTTACAGCAATGTTACTTTCATCCTTAAAACATTTCTGCAACTTCAATGGAAATAACTTGTTGCATTCTTCCTGACTCTCTCACCCCCTTGCTCTTCTACACTACATTGAGTAAAAGCTGGAGCGATGAAAACTTACGGGATCGCACTCCAGTGGACCGTAGTCGGGACATACTCGTTTCGTTTGAACTGCAACGTATTGATCTTCAATTATTTCACATTTGTAGTGGCTGCACAGATCAAGTGGCAGAATCTTACCAACCTAAGATTTTAAGGGAAGAAAAAAATTATTTTTTTTCCATTGTAATCAGACACTGTATGATTACTTCAAAAATGTTTAAGTTCTCACACCTCAAAGATTTTTAGATGAATTTGAGTTCTTTGCCAAATGGGAGAAGCCTAATTTTTGTGAACTATGGCTGTCCTGAAAGTTCATATCGTAGATCTTGGGGCCAGATTCTTTCCAGGGGCATGCAGCAGTAGAATAGGGGGCAATGGGCACAAACTGGCACACAGGAAGTTCCATACGTGGAATTCCATATGGAGGTATTCAGGAATTTCCAAGTAAGTCTTCAGAGACTTAAGTTTTACTCTGTATTAGTGTTTTCAGAGTACTTTCAGTGTTAAATAAATTCTGACTGGGAAGGGATATATTGGCTGGTGAGAGAAGGAAAAGATTACTTACTTCGAGCAGAACAGTCTCGTTATTTAGATGAATTATGCAAGATGATACTTCACACTTCCCACAGCACTCTCCATCCTCAATCTTATATTGGTGACCCTACTCACAAGAGATGAAAGAGAAAGTGTGTTGAGTTGATGATGGACGGTTCTGGTCTTACGACAGTACTACTGTTTGAAGGTTGATAGGGCATCCCATTGAATCTCAACTCACCAGTGGACAAGATGTTTCACATTTAAGTGCTTCGCACTTCACAATGTTTTTCCCTTTCTCAGAAGAGCAGGTACAATTCTTACATGAATCTATTACAAATGTTCCACTCTGAAAAATTGGAAAGAAAAAATAACATCTGTTCATGAAGTGTCTTTATAACACACAGGTGAAGGTGGGAGACGTGCTGTATACTATTAAGTTTTCTGAAGTGCAATTAAGCAAAAAATCTGGCTTTATTTTTGAAGGTTCGTAGGGTTATTTCAAACATTTGAGCTTTAACAATACATCAGCTTCTTTGGAAAAAAAAAAAATACTGAATTCCACAAATAGAAGAAAGAAACTGCTAAAAATGATGCACTCTTGTTTTAAGCTTCTTGAGGAACAGAGGTTAGGGTTGTAAATTGACATGGATTGGGAAAAGAATTTTCCAAAGGGCTTTTGTGGTAGAAAGGGTTTACATTTAATTTCTAGTAAAATGCCACTGCTCACCTCATATATTTTACCATTAATCTCACAGGTGTTTGAACGTTGCCCTGAAAAACAACCAAAATAAAAATCAGCAAACTCAAACTGTGGAAATACATAAGAAGTTAAGATGTTACCAACATTTGTTAATAGCATAGAGATTATGGAAAATTTGAATTCAAGCTCAAACCAGTTAAAAAACATCCATAGCTGGATGTTAAAGAATCTATCTTTTAATTGGCCAGAAGAGTTGAGTAGAAATGGCACCAAACTTGAGCTAAACACAAAAAAATTCCTTTCTTGCCCTTTCCATATTGGTTCTTTTCAAATAAAACAGAGTTGTATTCTGTTTGAACACTTGAAGACCAGTAGCCTTCAAAAATGCCTTTGTATATTGATACCTTATGACTTCTCAGAATGGAACTTGGATGTGAGATCAACTGGAAAAGTGGTATTTTTTACTGAAGTAATACAGTTTGATAACATGCCAGATTCCATTTGTGGCTTTCACAGCATTACTTCAGACTTCGTAGTTTCTCTTGATTTTCCTCTTTCAGGCTTATTTGTAGCTAGTTTTCTTTTTGATTCTTTTATTTAAAAAAGTAAGTATATAAATAAACATATGGATTATAGATTTTATTAATGTTCTACAATACTGTAAGAGTAATTATTATTTTTCGTACATCAGCAATTCAGTTTCTAATTATGATTTACTTTGTTCCTTCATATTACCTGCTTTTCTAGTGAACTCTGAAGATTTCTGCTGCCTCACTGTTATGTTTACGTATCTTTGGTTAGCTGTAGTTACATGAATGTTAATGAACTTGAAGTACTTGAACTATCCTGTTCTCTAAGCAGATATTAAGAATAATGTTTTTAGCTGAACTCGTATTGCCTATTTAGCTAGAAATTGATGTGCATTCAATAAGTGAGAACAATTTAAAGAAGGTTTTGCTGTTACCACGATGGATGTAGGATCTGCCTAGATACTAACAGAAGCACAGTGTAGCCTGGTGCATACGTTGGTATTTTTAGTACTTACGGCATTCAAGTTGAGGACAGCACGGGTCTGTTACTGGTACTACAGGTAAGGCAATAAATCCTGCGTCACAAACTACTTCCTCTATTTCGCATGGGAGCAGCCGACATTCTGCCGTAGCAGTGTGTGGATCACAGACACACTCCTCGCACTGCGTTGTCCATCTCTCTCCAGGCTGAAAATACAAAAATGATGTATTTTGATGTGCCCTTTCGCTCTAGTTATTCGTGGCCAACTTGACTTAGACTCTCACGCTTAGTAAGGATTCCAGATAAAAGTTTTGGTACCATATGATTTCCAAACTTAAGAGCAAGCAAGCTGCGAACAATAAAATAACTGTCTTCTGTGTAGGGGAAAAAAAAAAAAAAAAAGCATTGTAACATTTTCATACCTAGTCCACTTATTTTTGTGATGTTTGAATATTCTTAAAAGTCTCTGCTATTATATTACCGGACTTTTCTATCTCTAGATGCATAAAAAGCCTGATGGTGCAAGGTTTGAAATATGTTTTATCAGGATATTCTTCCATGACAAACTCTGTTATTGAAATATGTGCAAGTTGATGTGAAATGAGGACAGAGGATAGAAGTTGAGATGTTTTTGCAATGGTAATATATTAAAATAAAGAAGGGAATCACCTTTCGCGAAGGATTGACATCAGTACAGTTTCTTTCTGGTAAATTTGTGAAGGATGTTGCTGTGGATGAGGGGGCTTCTGTTGTAGTCTCTGAGGACACCGAAGTTAAAGCAGTTGTTGCAGGACATGGCCCCTGAAATGGAGCAATTTCACATTCTTTGCTGCAAAGTGCATAAAAATTACATCCAGCCTTATCTGTTCTGTTGTATACAACTTCTCCTGTAGAAAAAAAATGAAAGAAAAATTAAAAGACCAATGAAATTACTAAGAAAAAAAAAACCCAAAACAAAAAATATTGTGAAAACATGAAGCATATTACTCTGTCGAAGTGATTATTCTATTTAAGATTTATTTGATTATCTTTAATACATTATCAAGGGATCACACTGCTTATGAAAGTGATTATAACCATCAAGCAAGAAGCTTACCGGGAGAAAACAAGCCACCAAACACGTGGCAAAAACATGGAGTTGTTCCACTTGCTTCTGTTGTGGAAGGTGTGGTGTAGGAAGAACTGGAGACTGCAGAAGTGCTAGTAGTGTGTCTTGGCTGTGAAGTACCAGCTGTTGAGAACAAAACAGTTTAGCACAGCATTTGGTTCTCCTAATTGTTACATATTATAGGAATCTATCAGAATCTGGGCAAACCAAACCAATGGTTGCATTCGACTATTTGACCCACTTTCTGTAGTAAATAGATATTGGTGAAATCTTACTGCTCTGTACCAAGTAACATTTGGGATTTTGCAAATATTAGGACTTCTAGCATTAATATATTTTAATGTCTCAGAGTCACCAATATCACCTTTATGGTAATAAATATGAAACCATGGAATCTGCTAAAAGATGTAGGATAAGCACAATGGCTGATAATTTTTTTTTCCGTTGAAAGAAAAACATGTAATAGTAGAAGTCACAGTAGAAAATTACACCAGTGATATTCTAATAAACTAACTGCAAAAAAATAGCTTTCTGATTTTGATGATGACCTACCAGAACGGCTTGAAGTAGGGGACTGAGCTGTAGTCTGTGTTACTAGAGTGGAGGACAAGGAGGTGATAGTACTGGTGGGGGAGCTGGGCACTGAGGTTGTGGTGGTGACGATGGTGGTTGTGCTTCCTGCTACAGGAGGTGAGGTCCTGGTGGTGCTGGCACTGCTGGTAGGTACGGTGGTGCTTCCTGCACTTGTGGATGTAACGGTGGTTGTGCTTTTTGTTGGAGGAGGTGAGGTCTTGGTGGTGCTGGCACTGGAGGTAGGTACAGGGGTCCCTGCACTTGTGGAAGAAATGGTGGTTGTACCTTCTGTTGTAAGCGGAACAGTCTTGGTTGTACTTCCAGCCGTGACTGTAGTTGGGCCTGCTGACGGAGTGCTGGTGGTCTTGGTGACTCCGGTGGTGCTTGTGGTGGTGGTCTCAGAAGATGTGGGGATAGTAGAGGCAGTAGTGGGTGTTGTTGTAGTCTGGAAGCGTCCAGTGGGTGGCGTTACTGAAGTGGTTCCAGTTGAGATGCTTGGCTTAGAGACAGAAGTGGGTTTTGCTGTAGGCTGGGTTTGACCAGAGGACGAAGTTGCTGGAATGGCGCTAGTTGACGACATGGGTGTGATAGTACTGGTGGGGGAGCTGGGCACTGAGGTTGTGGTGGTGAGAATGGTGGTCGTGCTCCCTGGTACAGGAGGAGTGGTCTTGGTGGTGCTGGCACTGGAGGTAGGTACGGTGGTCCCTGCACTTGTGGAAGAAATGGTGGTCCTAGCTTTTATTGGAGGAGGTGAGGTCCTGGTGGTGCTGGCACTGCTGGTAGGTATGGTGGTGCTTCCTGCACTTGTGGATGTAATGGTGGTTGTGCTTTCTGTTGGAGGAGGTGAGGTCTTGGTGGTGCTGGCACTGGAGGTAGGTACAGTGGTCCCTGCACTTGTGGAAGAAACGGTGGTCGTACCTTCTGTTGTAAGCGGAACAGTCTTGGTTGTACTTCCAGCCGTGACTGTAGTTGGGCCTGCTGACGGAGTGCTGGTGGTCTTGGTGACTCCGGTGGTGCTTGTGGTGGTGGTCTCAGAAGACGTGGGGATAGTAGAGGCAGTAGTGGGTGTTGTTGTAGTCTGGTAGACCTCAGTGGGTGGCGTTACTGAAGTGGTTCCAGTTGAGGTGCTTGGCTTAGAGACAGTAGTGGGTTTTGCTGTAGGCTGGGTTTGACCAGAGGACGAAGTTGCTGGAATGGCGCTAGTTGACGACATGGGTGTGATAGTACTGGTGGGGGAGCTGGGCACTGAGGTTGTGGTGGTGAGAATGGTGGTCGTGCTCCCTGGTACAGGAGGAGTGGTCTTGGTGGTGCTGGCACTGGAGGTAGGTACGGTGGTCCCTGCACTTGTGGAAGAAATGGTGGTCCTAGCTTTTATTGGAGGAGGTGATGTCTTGGTGGTGCTGGCATTGCTGGTAGGTATGGTGGTGCTTCCTGCACCTGTGGATGTAATGGTGGTCGTGCTTTCTGTTGGAGGTGGTGACGTCTTGGTGGTGCTGGCACTGCTGGTAGGTATGGTGGTGCTTCCTGCACTTGTGGATGTAACGGTGGTTGTGCTTTCTATTGGAGGAGGTGAGGTCTTGGTGGTGCTGGCACTGGAGGTAGGTACAGTGGTCCCTGCACTTGTGGAAGAAACGGTGGTCGTACCTTCTGTTGTAAGCGGAACAGTCTTGGTTGTACTTCCAGCTGTGACTGTAGTTGGGCCTGCTGACGGAGTGCTGGTGGTCTTGGTGACTCCGGTGGTGCTTGTGGTGGTGGTCTCAGAAGACGTGGGGATAGTAGAGGCAGTAGTGGGTGTTGTTGTAGTCTGGTAGACCTCAGTGGGTGGCGTTACTGAAGTGGTTCCAGTTGAGATGCTTGGCTTAGAGACAGTAGTGGGTTTTGCTGTAGGCTGGGTTTGACCAGAGGACGAAGTTGCTGGAATGGCGCTAGTTGACGACATGGGTGTGATAGTACTGGTGGGGGAGCTGGGCACTGAGGTTGTGGTGGTGAGAATGGTGGTCGTGCTCCCTGGTACGGGAGGAGTGGTCTTGGTGGTGCTGGCACTGGAGGTAGGTACGGTGGTCCCTGCACTTGTGGAAGAAATGGTGGTCCTAGCTTTTATTGGAGGAGGTGATGTCTTGGTGGTGCTGGCATTGCTGGTAGGTACGGTGGTGCTTCCTGCACTTGTGGATGTAATGGTGGTTGTGCTTTCTGTTGGAGGAGGTGAGGTCTTGGTGGTGCTGGCACTGGAGGTAGGTACAGTGGTCCCTGCACTTGTGGAAGAAACGGTGGTCGTACCTTCTGTTGTAAGCGGAACAGTCTTGGTTGTACTTCCAGCTGTGACTGTAGTTGGGCCTGCTGACGGAGTGCTGGTGGTCTTGGTCACACCCGTGGTGCTTGTGGTGGTGGTCTCAGAAGACGTGGAGATAGTAGAGGCAGTAGTGGGTGTTGTTGTAGTCTGGAAGCGTCCAGTGGGGGGCGTTACTGAAGTGGTTCCAGTTGAGGTGCTTGGCTTAGAGACAGAAGTGGGTTTTGCTGTAGGCTGGGTTTGACCAGAGGACGAAGTTGCTGGAATGGCGCTAGTTGACGACATGGGTGTGATAGTACTGGTGGGGGAGCTGGGCACTGAGGTTGTGGTGGTGAGAATGGTGGTCGTGCTCCCTGGTACAGGAGGAGTGGTCTTGGTGGTGCTGGCACTGGAGGTAGGTACGGTGGTCCCTGCACTTGTGGAAGAAATGGTGGTCCTAGCTTTTATTGGAGGAGGTGATGTCTTGGTGGTGCTGGCACTGCTGGTAGGTATGGTGGTGCTTCCTGCACTAGTGGATGTAATGGTGGTTGTGCTTTCTGTTGGAGGAGGTGATGTCTTGGTGGTGCTGGCATTGCTGGTAGGTATGGTGGTGCTTCCTGCACTTGTGGATGTAACGGTGGTCGTGCTTTCTGTTGGAGGTGGTGACGTCTTGGTGGTGCTGGCACTGCTGGTTGGTGTGGTGCTTCCTGCACTTGTGGATGTAACGGTGGTTGTGCTTTCTGTTGGAGGAGGTGAGGTCTTGGTGGTGCTGGCACTGGAGGTAGGTACAGGGGTCCCTGCACTTGTGGAAGAAACGGTGGTCGTACCTTCTGTTGTAAGCGGAACAGTCTTGGTTGTACTTCCAGCTGTGACTGTAGTTGGGCCTTCTGACGGAGTGCTGGTGGTCTTGGTGACTCCGGTGGTGCTTGTGGTGGTGGTCTCAGAAGATGTGGGGATAGTAGAGGCAGTAGTGGGTGTTGTTGTAGTCTGGTAGACCTCAGTGAGTAGCGTTACTGAAGTGGTTCCAGTTGAGGTGTTTGGCGTAGTGCCTGGAGTCGGTGATGTTGTCGAGCACTGTTTTCGGTCACAGCACAGCACACTGACCTGGTAGTTGAAGCACATGGGGTACTTGCTCTTCTGATCCTGGTTTCTGCACTCAAGCCCAACTTCGAGGCTGCACTTCAGTTTCTGGTCCAAGCTCTCCAGGCTCCTGTCAGGGTAGTTTTCAGCACGGCACCTGATGTCCTGTGGCTGGGAGCACAGGTCATAACCAGCGGCACGGATATTTGCATAGGTCTCAAAGTCTCCATCCTGGCTACCAGAGCTTGGGAAATCCACATCAAACCACTGCGTCCAGGCACAGCGTGGCTGGCAGCTGGTTGTGTTGGGAGAGGTGGTGGCAGTAGTGGTGGGTGAGGTGGGGATGGTGACTGTGCTCCTAGTTGTAAGAGGAGTGGTCTTGGTGGTGCTGGCACTGCTGGTAGGTGTGGTGCTTCCTGCACTTGTGGATGTAACGGTGGTCGTGCTTTCTGTTGGAGGTGGTGACGTCTTGGTGGTGCTGGCACTGCTGGTAGGTGTGGTGCTTCCTGCACTAGTGGATGTAACGGTGGTTGTGCTTTCTGTTGGAGGAGGTGAGGTCTCAGTGGTGCTGGCACTGGAGGTAGGTACAGGAGTCCCTGCACTTGTGGAAGAAACGGTGGTCGTACCTTCTGTTGTAAGCGGAACAGTCTTGGTTGTACTTCCAGCTGTGACTGTAGTTGGGCCTGCTGACGGAGTGCTGGTGGTCTTGGTCACTCCGGTGGTGCTTGTGGTGGTGGTCTCAGAAGATGTGGGGATAGTAGAGGCAGTAGTGGGTGTTGTTGTAGTCTGGAAGCGTCCAGTGGGGGGCGTTACTGATGTGGTTCCAGTTGAGGTGCTTGGCTTAGAGACAGAAGTGGGTTTTGCTGTAGGCTGGGTTTGACCAGAGGACGAAGTTGCTGGAATGGCGCTAGTTGACGACATGGGTGTGATAGTACTGGTGGGGGAGCTGGGCACTGAGGTTGTGGTGGTGAGAATGGTGGTCGTGCTCCCTGGTACAGGAGGAGTGGTCTTGGTGGTGCTGGCACTGGAGGTAGGTACGGTGGTCCCTGCACTTGTGGAAGAAATGGTGGTCCTAGCTTTTATTGGAGGAGGTGATGTCTTGGTGATGCTGGCACTGCTGGTAGGTATGGTGGTGCTTCCCGCACCTGTGGATGTAATGGTGGTCGTGTTTTCTGTTGGAGGTGGTGACGTCTTGGTGGTGCTGGCACTGCTGGTAGGTGTGGTGCTTCCTGCACTAGTGGATGTAATGGTGGTTGTGCTTTCTGTTGGAGGAGGTGAGGTCTTGGTGGTGCTGGCACTGGAGGTAGGTACAGTGGTCCCTGCACTTGTGGAAGAAACGGTGGTCGTACCTTCTGTTGTAAGCGGAACAGTCTTGGTTGTACTTCCAGCTGTGACTGTAGTTGGGCCTGCTGACGGAGTGCTGGTGGTCTTGGTGACTCCGGTGGTGCTTGTGGTGGTGGTCTCAGAAGACGTGGGGATAGTAGAGGCAGTAGTGGGTGTTGTTGTAGTCTGGTAGACCTCAGTGAGTAGCGTTACTGAAGTGGTTCCAGTTGAGGTGCTTGGCGTAGTGCCTGGAGTCGGTGATGTTGTCGAGCACTGTTTTCGGTCACAGCACAGCACACTGACCTGGTAGTTGAAGCACATGGGGTACTTGCTCTTCTGATCCTGGTTTCTGCACTCAAGCCCAACTTCGAGGCTGCACTTCAGTTTCTGGTCCAAGCTCTCCAGGCTCCTGTCAGGGTAGTTTTCAGCACGGCACCTGATGTCCTGTGGCTGGGAGCACAGGTCATAACCAGCGGCACGGATATTTGCATAGGTCTCAAAGTCTCCATCCTGGCTACCAGAGCTTGGGAAATCCACATCAAACCACTGCGTCCAGGCACAGCGTGGCTGGCAGCTGGTTGTGTTGGGAGAGGTGGTGGCAGTAGTGGTGGGTGAGGTGGGGATGGTGACTGTGCTCCCAGTTGTAAGAGGAGTGGTCTTGGTGGTGCTGGCACTGCTGGTAGGTGTGGTGCTTCCTGCACTTGTGGATGTAACGGTGGTCGTGCTTTCTGTTGGAGGAGGTGAGGTCTCAGTGGTGCTGGCACTGGAGGTAGGTACAGGGGTCCCTGCACTTGTGGAAGAAACGGTGGTCGTACCTTCTGTTGTAAGTGGAACAGTCTTGGTTGTACTTCCAGCTGTGACTGTAGTTGGGCCTGCTGACGGAGTGCTGGTGGTCTTGGTGACTCCGGTGGTGCTTGTGGTGGTGGTCTCAGAAGATGTGGGGATAGTAGAGGCAGTAGTGGGTGTTGTTGTAGTCTGGTAGACCTCAGTGAGTAGCGTTACTGAAGTGGTTCCAGTTGAGGTGCTTGGCGTAGTGCCTGGAGTCGGTGATGTTGTCGAGCACTGTTTTCGGTCACAGCACAGCACACTGACCTGGTAGTTGAAGCACATGGGGTACTTGCTCTTCTGATCCTGGTTTCTACACTCAAGCCCAACTTCGAGGCTGCACTTCAGTTTCTGGTCCAAGCTCTCCAGGCTCCTGTCAGGGTAGTTTTCAGCACGGCACCTGATGTCCTGTGGCTGGGAGCACAGGTCATAACCAGCGGCACGGATATTTGCATAGGTCTCAAAGTCTCCATCCTGGCTACCAGAGCTTGGGAAATCCACATCAAACCACTGCGTCCAGGCACAGCGTGGCTGGCAGCTGGTTGTGTTGGGAGAGGTGGTGGCAGTAGTGGTGGGTGAGGTGGGGATGGTGACTGTGCTCCCAGTCGTAAGAGGAGTGGTCTTGGTGGTGCTGGCACTGCTGGTAGGTGTGGTGCTTCCTGCACTTGTGGATGTAATGGTGGTTGTGCTTTCTGTTGGAGGAGGTGAGGTCTTGGTGGTGCTGGCACTGGAGGTAGGTACAGGGGTCCCTGCACTTGTGGAAGAAACGGTGGTCGTACCTTCTGTTGTAAGTGGAACAGTCTTGGTTGTACTTCCAGCTGTGACTGTAGTTGGGCCTGCTGACGGAGTGCTGGTGGTCTTGGTGACTCCGGTGGTGCTTGTGGTGGTGGTCTCAGAAGACGTGGGGATAGTAGAGGCAGTAGTGGGTGTTGTTGTAGTCTGGTAGACCTCAGTGGGTGGCGTTACTGAAGTGGTTCCAGTTGAGGTGCTTGGCGTAGTGCCTGGAGTCGGTGATGTTGTCGAGCACTGTTTTCGGTCACAGCACAGCACACTGACCTGGTAGTTGAAGCACATGGGGTACTTGCTCTTCTGATCCTGGTTTCTACATTCAAGCCCAACTTCGAGGCTGCACTTCAGTTTCTGGTCCAAGCTCTCCAGGCTCCTGTCAGGGTAGTTTTCAGCACGGCACCTGATGTCCTGTGGCTGGGAGCACAGGTCATAACCAGCGGCACGGATATTTGCATAGGTCTCAAAGTCTCCATCCTGGCTACCAGAGCTTGGGAAATCCACATCAAACCACTGCGTCCAGGCACAGCGTGGCTGGCAGCTGGTTGTGTTGGGAGAGGTGGTGGCAGTAGTGGTGGGTGAGGTGGGGATGGTGACTGTGCTCCCAGTCGTAAGAGGAGTGGTCTTGGTGGTGCTGGCACTGCTGGTAGGTATGGAGCTTCCTGCACCTGTGGATGTAATGGTGGTCGTGCTTTCTGTTGGAGGTGGTGACGTCTTGGTGGTGCTGGCACTGCTGGTAGGTGTTGTTGATGAAGTTGTTGATGCAATGGTGGTCGTACTTTCTGTTTGGTGCACTGATGTCTTAGTGGTATCTGCACTACTGGTATGTTTTGATATTGTCGTTTCTTTTTGTTGTGGTCTTGTTCCTATTGGTGACATTGTTGTTTTATTTTTTGTCTGTATTGGAATTGCTGTTGTTTCAGTAGTTGTGAATGTAGTTTGTTGTGTTTGTTTTGGTGTTGTAGTTGTTATTTCTGAACATGATATATATTTACAGCATAATACTCTGATTTGGTAATTGAAGCATTTCTTATCTTCTTGGTCTTCGTTATTGCATTTCAATTCAGTGGTTTTATTGCATTGTATCTTTTGGTCATGATAGTTTATTGTCTTATCTGAGTGTTCATGTACTCTGCATTCAATGCTGCTCGTGGTATTACAAGTGTTTTTTCCTTGTCCTATGATATATTGAAAGGTTTCCTCTTCATTTTCAACCTCCATCCCATCATACCATTCTGACCACTCACATATATACTTCACGCATACACTTCTTGCTGGTGTTGTGGTTGCCATTTCTGTATTTCAAAGAAAGAAATATAAGTTTTGTTTTCTTCTACTGAGGAAAATGTCATTTAAAAAAGTTATTCAACTTCCATGCATTTATTGCTCTACATAATATTTGTATGTTAATATAGTATTTTAATGAACTTGTTTCGAGTATCTTTATTTTCAATTTTAATATAGGTTTTCATCTCATCTCTTTATTCCTTTTCTCATTTTTATTCTCATTACCACTGTCCACTTACTATTGCATAGCTACATAAATATACTAGTTTTAAAATATTTTTAAAAAATAATGAGTTTCCTAATTATTTTTAGTATTATGGCATTCATTTCTAAATTTATTATATAAACAGGTAATATTTATTTTATTTATATAATATATTATGGAATACATATTGATATTTCTTATTTTAATGAGATTTCTGTTCAGTATGTTAGCATTATGGAAATGAATGTATGAAGCACATACTCATTCCATCACATGAATGTTACAACCACTTAATAGAAGACTTAAATTTGATTATGCAGTTCTTGCTGTAGTATTCTGTAATTGTGATGAAATACTTCTCATTTTCTCTCAATTACATGGTCAGTATGAGTTCACTGCTGGAAAATGTAGATGTTCAGGTTATTAAAGATGATCAGATTGGAAAGATTCCAAAAAATGGTTTAAAATAATTTGAGCATTCCCTCAAAATTCTGTTTATGCTATTGTGGTCAGTAATTTTTGAAATGTCAGTAATTGTCTTTTGTGTTGGTCTAGAATTGCTGTTTTTTATTTGTAGGGAAGTGAGATTCTGAAAAGAGCAATAAGACAAGTAAGTTTCATCATTTTTCCACTGGAAAAAAAAAAACAAAACAGTAAAGTAGTGGAGACTGACTTTGTGAGAAATGCTGTATTTTTTATATATATTTTTAAGCAATTAAAGCTGCCAATTGAGTTGGTTGCTTCAGAAGTCAACAGTTTCAAATAAAAGTATGTGCTAATGGCTCATCCCCTTTAGGCAATTTTCAATCCCTCCTAGAGATTTTTCAGTTATTTTGAAAAGTATTCAATGCATACCTGTTGTAGGTTGACTGGTAGAAAATGTAAATGAGGTACTTGGGGTGGTTGTGATTCCACATTCAAATATATTTCTGCTTATTGTTCCATTGACATCACATGTTGCATGGAAACACCATCCACTTCCATCTGTGGTGTTGTAGATGAGTTCATTATATTTATAGATGTTGTTTTCATATATGCAGTTGCATGCTGTAATTGATAAGATTATTGTTGGTCACCTATGAAAAGATAGTATCCTGTATCTAAATTTTTCACTGTGCTTCTTGGCTGTCTTACCTTTATCATCAAACTTGCACTGTAAACCTTCTGATGTGCACTCGCTAAAATAAAAAGTATAAAATACATTTATTTTATTATAAGCTAATTGTACCGCTATCATCTTTCTGCCAGATTCTAGCATCAAGAAACAGAAATAGATAATTGTGAATGACAACTTAGTTGATTTATATAATAGCATTCAGATGGGCATGTTGCCTCAATTCCAGCTAAATAACAATTGTTCATTCCACATTACTAAGGCCCTTTTCACACTGCAGAACTATCAACATACAGCCTGAATAAAAACAGGTCTTAATTTTTTCTTTCTTATAGTGTGGATCATCGTCAGAACTGACTGCATCATGGAAGATCCACTCCTTACCCATTTCATTCTGTTAACATCAATTCATATGTGTTTACTCCTTGAGCACCCAGTTTATGTTGATTCTTTTTCTTTTTTTTTTTTTTGCCATGGTTTTCCTAAACCTTTCTTTACATTTAACCCAAGCTTATACATACAGTGAAATTAAAGATTATGCAAAGTTATAAGTGCAAGTCTTCAGCAGAGCCATGTATAATTTTCCTTGCATTTGTTTTTATACCAAAAAAAAAAACCAAACACGTTAAGAAGGGAGAGTCTTAAGTACTACAAGCATGCTCTAAGAATGTAATAAATCCTCGGAAGTAGACCCCTTAGTAGATATATATACTTCTGGAATGATATTTTTTCCCGCCGTAGCAATGGAAAATAGAGGAAGCTTAGTCTCAAAGTACTTACTGTTTTCGTTGTATCATTGTGCTGAGGATTTACAACATAATTATGATCAAATTCAACAGAACAAAAAGTGTAATAGATCCTAATAATACTAAATAGTAAGAAAGCTAGTATTGGATGGAAAGGCCAGGCAGCATGAAACTCACTGTGTTGTGAAACAGGAACATTTAATTTCCTATTGTTGGTTTAGTCAGTTTTGCTTGTACACAATTAGATTGGTGTGTTAAGCCTTACCATAATTGACATTTATCCCGCATATATATCTTTCCATCTTCATTATCATAACAGTCACAGAGACTGACACACTTCATCTGATCCTCATGAAAATATGGCTTGTCTGGTGGGCAGTTGGGGTAGCAGCCTGAAACAAGGAAAAGGGCATATACAAGGCTGAAAAAGTGTGAACACAGAAAATCAGGAAAAGTTTTGTTTGTGCAAGATGTGTTTGCAGGTTGTGTTTTTAACAGCAATAATTTTTACTACTAATTTTTTCCAGTAATTGTAGGAAGTAATGCAGAGCATTAATGTTAGCAGAGGACTCAGCCACAGATGTTTTCATGTGTGCTTTATCTCCATTCATGGTGATGCAATGATGTTGAAGAGAATTAAATGATGAGAAAGGCTGATGGAGAAAACAGGTTCCATTAAAGACTATTCAAAACATTATGAACGAATTTATCCATTTAAGGGTACTTGCAAGCTCTTTTTACCTTCTAAACCTGGCAAGTTATGGAGGCATTTTCCACTTGGGTTCTTACAGGTCTTCATACAGGAGGCTCCACAAGGCTTATAGTGCCATTCACATTCTCCTTGTTGATTATAGTAATCACAGAACAGTGCTAAAGAGAAACATAAATTTGAACACGTTCAGAAAAAAACCCAAAACTCTTTTGAGCCATGTCTGTTAGATTCCCACCATGCTGCCTTAAACAGCCTTGAAAACTGAATGAATAGGTGAAATATGTGACCATCAAAACCCTTTGGAAAGTACACAGTGCAATTATAATTCATGTACATGAGGTACACAGAATATATGTTCAAAGATAGCATCAAGGAATTGCTGTATACTTTACTACACTTTCAGAAGAAGTGTATAGAAAATAAAACTCACGACAAATTGATGGGGTTCTCCAGGCTATACAGACACCAACTTCATTACATGCTTGAGCATAGGCAGCTACTGCTGTACAAAAACAATCACAGTCTCCTCCAGAGTCACAGGCACAAGCATCTGTCACACAGGCTTGATAATATCTTGCTGGTTCAATCTGTCATAAAAAAAATAAGTATTACACTATACATTCTTCCTCCTAAGTTTTGTCAACTTTGCTAGATTGATTTTCTTAAAAATAGGATCTCAGAAGGAAGGCCTATATCAGTTATTTCTTTTGTTATGTTTATATACACTGTTAGACACCAGACGTAATGCCAGATAATAATTCAAATCACATATTGACATAGTTTTAGACGTCCAGACTTGTGTCCCAGTGAAAGATTGGTTTCGTGTTCCCAAGCTGTACTAGGCAGCCATAACCTGAAGATCTCTAGTAGTGGAAAGAACTAAGGTAATAGGAGCAGCACAAAATTATCCTGCATTGCTGATGTGTACTGGCAGTTAATGCTGCCTCATTACTACCCCAAAATGTTATTTCATTGAATTTGTGTTCATTACATGGCATGTTTTATCCAAGTTACACCATATGAAAATATGTAGTAATTCTGAAATTATTGTTCTTTCCCAACAAGTTAGTATCATTTTCTATGATCTATATAGCCTACTATTTCTTACAGGTAGGGGCTATAGATCTGTTTGACTGTTCAAGATATAGGCTGAAGTTACACAATTCAAAGTGAAACATGCTGTCTAATGAATTAAACATATATGGTAAAGTGTATGAAGATTCAGTAACAGTCAGGCCTAATCTTCACAGAGTCAGCTCCTGCCCTGGTGATACCTGTGAGTGACAGGCAGCAAAGACATTGCTGTTGATGATGCTACACTGCTTCTCTGACCAGGACTTTCGATAAGGGTTGGTAGAGCATGGGTCCTTTAAGAAGTGAGCATCAGGACATGTGGAGGATACTTTCCAGCTGTTTCCGAACTCTAGGACATTCTCCACTACAGACAGACTCCTTGTAGTGAAGTCATTGATGCCATTGCCATCATAATTTCCACAGAGGCCACAGATCTGACCCTGCAAAAGGAAAAAAAAATTATGATGGATATGAGAAAACAAAGATCTGAAACTGAAAGAATACATGAAATTCAGCTCTTAGAGTACCATTCTATTCTAACTTTCCCGAAGATTCCCACTGAAGATACATTTTAGGTTTAGATATTCTGGAAAAGCAGCCATCTGTTTCCTCAGCAACAGAACATGACCACCAAGGCTACAAACAGCTACAGACTTTCCTTTTTTTAAATCTGAACAGTACAACTGTCTTGATCATTTTATCCATTTTTGAGGACGTGTCAAACTTTGAGGTACATCCTCTTAACATTTAACAAAGGAAATGAGGACTCAACTAGTTGACCATGCTACAATGCTTTTCATTTATGCTTTGTTTTATACAATGGATGTTCATACAAAAGAGTCTTACAAAGCTGTCATAAGTACTGCCAGTACACCCATGTAACTTACTCGTTAAGTCTACTGTGATGACTGCTGACAGATGGAAAAATAAATGACATTTTCCTTGCATTTCCAGAAATATCTCATTCCAAATTTCGATATGTGAAATGGTGATAGGCTGTAACAGATGCTAAGCTTTCTCTGTGGATTCAAGGATTATACTCTGTCCATGCTTTGTCCCTTGTTCATATATATACTTGAAAAATATATAACATTTTACTTAGTATTTTACTTCCTTGTTTTTTGGAGTACAATAATTTGGATTTATGTGTGAATGTGTACTGGAAACAATAGATGATTTTTCAAAATCAGGACTACTGAATTGATTTCTACACATGTAGCTATGTAATCTTAGTAAAGTCTGATAAGCTTTACCAAGATTCACAAAGTAATTTTAACAAGTACAGCCCATAGCAGCAGTTTACCAACTCAAGTTCTGTCAGGCCAAATAGAAACTGAACACTGCCTTGAGCACTCCAAAGAGTAGCTGCATTTTTACGTGTTTTCCTAAGGTACCAGAGGAATAGAAAATGACATATGACGTCCTCCAGGAATGCTAGAGAAATCACCTGTTTGGGATATTGTTTTAGTCAGATAAAAAAATAACACCCAGTCTAGATCTAGACTACTAGTTCCGCACCTTAAATTCAGCGCTCAGCTTGATGAAGATGCTGGTTTTCTTGTCCCACATGAGGATCAGTCCGATGGTGGTATCAATCACTGTGTACATACCTATGTAACGGACTGTGAATGGTACTTCACCACCTTGTCCTCTCTGTATCACACTGACACGCTCCTCACTGAGTATCAGTTCATAGTGCTGAAAACGGAGGAAAAGGTGATCAGAAATGAACCTAATAGCTACAGCTGTGCTACTGAACACTTTTTTTTTCCACTTTTAAGAGTACTAAAACCAGTTTGTTTAATGAAAAATACATCATCCGAATGTAATGTGGTTCAAATCTCAGGTTCATGGAATTGTGGTAAAACTGTATTTTAAATGGAGCAGATTGTTGATGAAAAAATGATGTCATGGTAGTCATGGAGGAACTACAGTGCACAGAGTAAGAAAATCTTCTGATGTGATCAGCCAAAATTTTGCTATGGGCAGTTTTCCTCTAGAGCTGTAGTTTGTCCAAGGGTAAGTATAAGACAGCTTTGTGAGGCTGGAATAGGCGGATAGCAGGGAGCTGCACCAAATACTTCACCTGATTCTGGCTTAAGCTTAATTTACAAGTTGATCTGCTTTTTAAAATATTTTCTCTACACTTCCTTGTGGCAACAGATATCCTGATTCCTCCCAAGCTTTACACAGATAGTGAACAAAAAACCCCTGGTCTGTAATGTAATACCTACATACCTCTAAGAAAACTTTGATAGATTTTGAGCAAGTTGTCCCAGTGCTGCCGCAGGGAATATTTTCAGTGATAACCTGGAAGGTCCCATTCACTATGTCACTCTTCCCGCAGTGGTTCTGAGTAGTAAAATAAAAAGCATGTTATTGTTTCAGATAAGATCAAGATTATATTACAATGTAGTTTTGTTAAGTAACAGTACCCGGACTAACGTGTATTTGCAGTTTCCACTGAAGCTGAATGTCTGGTCATCAAAGGTGGTATAATGTCCATCTCCGTAAACAGCACACGTGCCCAGGCATTGTTTTTTGGTGCATTCCCACATCCTATTCTTGCACACACTAGGAAAGAGAATTAAATGTTTTAGTAATAAAGTAACTCACTGTCTTATGCAGACATTTCCCAAAAACTCAGCATTTGTTTGGCATCTCATTCTTGGTAAATGTTATATTGATTCTGAAGTTAAAACAGTCTTTTACATTTCCCATGTGAAGTAGTAAAGCAAAGTTCTGTTCTTCTATTCCAAAAGCATGAACTGCAAAAAAGGGTAAAATGTAATGGACACCATCCTCCCAAAGGTTTTCTCCCAGTTTGTGCCTCAGCTGTCTACCTGCAACAAAAGTTGCTCATCTTTCTGAGTCAAAACTTAAAAGAACCATCAGTTGATGTAATGCACAGTCTAAATCTCTCCTCACTACTGTACACCTTAAGATCTCAAGGCAAATGATGGAACCAGGCATGCAACCTTCCAGAAAATACTTACCAGGTATTACAGTCAGCATTGATCTTTTCCCCGGGTTGATACATGGCTCCATTGTGAATACATGGACATTCCTCTTCAGGAATACAACCACCCTTCCCATCTAACACAAGTCCAGATGGGCACACACAGCCAGATACACACTGTGTGCTATACTGGAAAGGTCAAGAGGAAGATACAATTTCAGAATAAAATAATCACACTAGAAAAACGAAGATCAGATCAACTTAAAATGTCTTTATATGTTCTATTTCTGCCCAGCTTAAATAAGAGAAGACTGATGTATTTATAGGCCTCTAGAACAAAGACGAAGCTATTAGCATATAAAGCTGCTAAACATTAGATGCATTCCGATCCTAAATGCATTTGTTCCAGTCTGTGAAATCTGAACTATACCAGATCTTAAGACTTGCTCTGTGTTAGCTGAAGAAGCCCTATGCTTTGTGATGGATGACTTGTGATTGAATGAATGGACTTTAAAAAGAAAATAAGTAAATTTAGTTTGAGTGAGTTGCACTGAAAACAGATGCATCTCTTATGGTACCTATTCATGAAATTACGCATGGCTATCGTGCACTTAGACAAAGATATAATTAGATGTGCACTATCATTGGAAAGAAATGATTGCTCCTAGCCAGCCTACAGCAAGTAATTTTCTCTTAAGGAAGTAAAATATGCGGCAAAGCTCTAAATATTTTCACTACTAGTTACTCTTACTTCGAAAGACTTGAACTGTTACAACACTGTGTAAGACATAAAAAGAAATACTTCATATTATATACACACAGGTTTCTATTCTTATACTTGATCCATTTTTGTGTCATGAATTTTCACACAAATCCTGTGCTGAAAGTCAGAACGCCATCACCTTTTTCAATTTAGTCAGATGAAACAGCTACAAAAGGCTAGCTCTAATGAGGATGATTTGAGAAGTAGCTGAAGAAACTTTGATACTTATAAAAGTTGGATGTTACTTTGTTAAATTTTATTCTGATGATCCTATGTTAACACTTCATAATGTGTTTTGGCGATTTTAGTATACAAAGTATCTGTGATGTAGATTCAGAGAAGGAGAGTTAGATCAATGATGACTGTAGCACAAAGATGACAGACAAAACTTGAAAGTACCATTTCATCTAGCCATGACATACTTACACACTGCATATCCAGAGTATGACAGCTTTTTTGACACTCTGATCCAGTTGTTCCTGCTGTGTTGTTTCTACAGTCTAAGTAGAACATGGGAGATTCACAAACTAGAGGAAGGAAAGAAGTGAGAGAAGTAAGAAATGGCTGGGGGTTTATCACACAGCTGTAGAAATAAAAGCCATCTAGAAATTGTTTGGAATTTGTACATTTCAGTTAGTAAGGACTGCTGTCCCTACTCAGTCTGCTAAATAGGAATCCAATTGTAGATTCACTTCAGAGCACTGAATTCCCAGAACCTTCCACAGTATATCAGAAAAAAATCTTTTAGAACAGATCTTCTCATGAACCTAGGGTTACTTCTGCCTTTTATAGTATAGAAATACTTCTACTATTTAAAAATGCATTAAGAAATATCAATTCTACCAAATATTTTTGTCCAGAACCTGGCACAGAGAAAAAGACAAGTGCAAGTGGAAGACTTTTTTTTAACCTGGAATTTGATCGGGTTCTCCAATGCAATTCAGTTTTCCCTGGATGCAAGTGCTGTAAGAGAGGGAAAAACATTAACTTTTAACCATATATTAAGACTGAGAGCTACCTCTGTCAAATTTCAGTACTTTATAAGGAATTAATTGAATTCCTGAATACTATTTTACAGACCCAGGGAAGTGTTTCTCTCAACATCACTACCAATTATGCTTTCATAATAGGAAAAACGAGTTTGAAATGGATATATTTCTGCTTGTTACTTACTTTCTCTTAAGATTTCTCTTTGCTTTTTCTGTCGTGTGTTTTGTGCTTGAAAACTCATAAAATTAAATAGAAAATACTCCTATATACAATTGCTCTATCAATCTGGATGTACACATTATTCTTAAAAGTTTTTTAAAAATGTTTATGATATTACTATATTGAAATTCACACAGGACAAGGTGAGAACAATTTAAATTAAGCTTATTTAGGTAATAAAATGCATATACTATTGCTTGAACGTTTTTTATAAGCTTCCCTTACCATACAAGCCCATTTTCACGGACAACTTCTCCAAGTGGTATGGGAGATCCTCGGTAGTAACAGGGGCATTCATCAGCAGGCACACATTTGCCACTTTCGTCCATGTAGGTTCCATTTATGCAGGTGCAGCCATCAACTGGGACAAACTTAATTTTGCATATGATATCAGGCTCACTTAGAGAGCGACACGTGGGTTGGCATGAATCGATGTTATAGCTGTAACTTAGGGATTTGGGACATGAGGTGGTGTACTTTGCTTGAGAGAGTAAAAAGGAAGAATGAGTTTGTTAATTCCAGATGGTAATTTTTGTTGAGAAGAAAGAAATGGTACGTAGTAGCAGTAACAGGTGAACAATAATATACACCTCTGCCTATGCTCTATCTTTCACATCAATGTTTTTTCTGAATTTTTCCAGAATTAGAAGTGAAAGCCACTGTATGTGTAGATTAAATCAAGTCATATATGCTATAAGAAATGTATTTTCTTCAAATGAGAGTTTGGAAAGAAACTTCCATTCAGTGCTGCTGTTTCATTTTTCTAGTTTTCTGGTTAGTATTACTAATATTATTATTCTAATATATCATATTTATCTCTATGACACTGTGATATAGAAAACTATAGTTAAATTCAAAGTCGTGCAGAAACAGATGGAGGCGTGTCTGTAACAGCAAGCTCTCTCCCATCTGTTTATATTTATTCTTGCTTTTAATGGATTGAATCTAAAAGAACAGCAGGGAATTACATCTAGGAGTGCATTTAACAAAATCCCTTCCTTGATACTTACCATATTTGTCTAGAAATCAATATAATTTTTTTTTTCACCAACACTTTTTATTGATGAGCGCACAGGAAAGGAAATAGAGAAGTGTACTCACAACAGACATTAGTCCTCCACCCATTTATTTGGATTCCTCTTGCAGCACAAGCTCTCACATAGGAAGAAAGGGATGCACACAGACAGCCCTCACTGTTTTGACAGTTGCACGTGTCAAACATGCAGTTCTAGGAATGTGAAAAAATATAATCTCAACACTTCTAAGACTATCAACATCTGGGTCATTTGTAATGAGAAGAAAGACTGACAGCACACTGATAGTGGAATGATGATAATTAGCCAATGGGCTTTCTGTGCCAAGTAGTTAATAATAAAGTGAGGTTGGTGAGGTGGCAGTTAACTGTAATTTTCAAATAACCATTTAACATGCCTTTGTGCTATAAGTATATCCATCCAAGAAAAAATAGCTGCCTTTGCATTTGGAATGACAAAACCAAGACTGACAACTGAAATAAGATAATGCCACAGCAAAAACAGCAACATGTTGAAAGAAAGAAGTGCAGTAAGAAATGAAAATGCAGGTATTGCAAAAGACTAGAGATATGTCTGGGACAGTTTTTTCCTGGTAGCTAGTTGTACATGATCCTATTTCTATTGTTTCTGAAGAGAAACCAGTCTACCAACATACCATGTAGTAAGTAGAGGGATTCAGTAGATAATGACAATCAGCAAAAGGTCCTTCTCTGTCAGTTAGTAGCCCACACCAATGCTTAGCATATTTTTCTGTTGAAAGAACAAACAGTGCAAATATGCACATTACTTTTTTAATTCATTAGTCCCATTACCCACTTTCCTAAAATGCGAAACTAGTTTTGAAATTACATCTAATCTCTCCCCTCCTGTCTATTTTCACTCAATTTGTGCTCTAAGGTTATTAAGACCAAAGGTACAATGAAATAAGAGTTACCAAAGATCACAAATAAAGAATTTCCAAAGATGCTCATGTGATCCACTCTTCTGATATCAAGCTGTGAGCTTAGACATTCTGTTTTCAGTGATCACACAGTTTCTTTCAGTTATGCCTCCAGGACTCTTCCTTTACTTCTTTATATAGCCCTCATGTTCTCATTGTGAATATTCTGATTGCAGATGTATGTTTTCACCGAATATATAATTCTTCATTCTCTTATATTTGCTTTTTAACTGTTGTGCTTTTCTTAGTGATAAGAAATTTTTTAAAAATCTTTTTCTTAACAAAATAACTTTATGAAGCATTTACCATTATCGATGCTGAGTGCACAGGGGTTCTCAAAACTGTGCTGGATATCAGGGCAAGAAGCCTGAGTTTTCCATGTATTAGCAAATGCTGCTGCTGTTCCTTCAATTACTCCACTTATGGCCTTAAAGTCATCAGTTTGGACATTATTGAAATTTCCACAAAGACCTGTTGAAAACCAGTGAAAAGTTTATACTGTTTGTACTCAACAAAAGACATTTAGCAAGATGTTCTTCATTTTCATTCACTTACCACAGGTTTGGTCTTTGAACACAGGGTCCAATCGCACAAACATTTGCATGATGGGTATGATCTGGATTTCAACCTGGATACCAATATTTGTGTGCACGATGATGAAGAATGATGAAGGTCTAAAGATGGTGACATTGGCTAAAAAAGAAAAAACAGAAGATTGCTTTCTAGAGGAGGTTAAATGAGGGACAGAGTATATCATGATAGGAAGGCTGCTCTAAAAGTAATGCCTCCTATTTTATGACATTGCCCACAACATCAGAGGTGAATAGTAGAGAAAAAATACCTGCTGAGATTGGCAGCTGGGTGTAGATTGAGTTCACAAACACACCACCATCACTTTTGACCTCAACGAGCTGTTTAGGAAGAGGAACAACAGGTAAAAGAGTAATAATAGTGATGGCTCCGGTGATATTACTTAAAGACCTATTAATTAAAAGGGGCATTTTTGTGATCTCATCTCTTCTCACTCTTTCCACTTTGTGCACTTACACTAATTTTCCTGGCCAAGGAAAAAAAGGTTTTTGAAGAGTTTTTCTCAACTGATTAGTGAATTTTATCATCTTGGTTTCTATGAATAAAACTTTATGATGAATTACACCCATTGCTGTTGTACTTGTAGCTTCTAAATTACAAGTTTATGTGTTTTCATCTAATTGGCAGAAAAAGAGTTTTTTCAGCTTTTTCTTAATGAACTTCCATAAAGTCAAATCTACTATTTTGTTTTCACAACAAAACTAGTTTATTTTCACATGATAAAAATCTAATGTACTTATCCCATGTGTGGAAATAAATAAATGTGCAGGTCCCCACCCGATAATGGCCTAGATGCTTTGGTCCCCACGTCATTAATAGTTTTTTTCTCATGCTTATTTTGCATTCTTACCGTTTGTCCTTTATTCAAGCTGAGGGTCACTGCCCGTAAGCATGTTTCAGTGCTTGTCATGCCACATTTGCGTAGTTCTACCAGGATGGTGAATATTTCATCTTCACAGAGCTGAAAATAAATAAAAATCCCAACAGTTATTCAATGAAAGGCTAATTACAAAAGAGGTCCCTGTCAAAGTCTCTCTTGTCAGGGAAATAGTAAAAATGAGTAATTTTCTTTTTTTTCTTTTTTTTTTTTTAGACTGAATTGTGCAAATGGGAAAAAAGAAAGCATAGAAGAATCAGATCAAAAAGGTCAAACCATTTCACTTACACATTACCGTAACAAAATGTTCTGATTATAATAAATTTTTTACTTCTTTATTTCTCTTAACTCATTTTTATAATGGTTCAAAACCTAAATGAAATGTATCAGTTGACTTGATCTGATTTTTCTTTATTTCTGCTTCCAAGAAAGAAATACTTATTAGATACAGTTAACAGGGCAAAGTTATTTAATCCAGTAAAACAGCTGGAACAATCATGCAGAAGAATGTATATTAAGCAATACCTTAAAAAGAGAATAGTCTTCAGCATTTATTGTACGACAGAACTGGAAACCACAATTTACTGTTGCATGACATCCTAATATTTAGGTGATAACTAAATCATTTGAATGGCAGAATACATTCCAGTAAGTGTCTGATTAACTGAAGCAACTCAATCAATATACATACGTCAAAGGACTTAAGTTTTGAAGATGTTGATTGAGATTACCTATCCTTTCCACAAGCACATAAGGCTTTATGACCAAGTAATAGTCTCACCTTAGAAAGGACGTAAGTGCAGTCTCCATAGACATCATAATGCTTTTTATCATATGTCGAAATGTGCGAGCCTCCCTCTACGGAACATATTCCTGGACATGACATATCTTCACAATTCCATTTGCTTCCATTGCATGTACTGGAAGAGGCAAGACAAACTTAGCTAAAATCAGCAATAGCAGTCTAGACTTACAGAAATTACAATGACATTAGGTTTAGAACTGCTTTTCCCTTTCAATCTATAGTTCGAATACACGGTAAATCCAGGTTTAAGACTTTCTCAAATATTGTGAACATATGAAGTAAAGCATTAAAGGGAGTGACTGTGATATGCATTCACTTTGTTCATTTGTTTCTATTCTTTTTTTGGACAGGTTAACTCAATAGCAACAGGTGCTGGATGAGTAATTGCTTGTCTTCTACAGCTTACATAAAACATAATGCCAAATTAAAATATCTTCTGTTTTCTTGTATAAATTTATAAGAAACTAAGAGAAATGTGACTCCACATCTACTCCTAGTGAGTAGATAGAGTATGTCTGTTTTCTAAGGTAATGTGGTACTGTACAGGTACAGGATTAATAACTGTGAAACTATGGTTGTGTAGCTTCTCTTATTTTCTTCAGAGAAAATAAATATTTGCAAATACGTAAATTACTGCAACTTCATTCCCTTTAGAGAAGTCCAAATGTTTGAACAAAGTAAACAAAGAGGAAGCACTTGAATTCACTGGTGAGAAATCTAAACACTGTAAATCCTTACTTTGATCACCTTGAGCTCAAGTGCAAAGACAGTTAAGGCTGTTGCTAAATAAAAGAAAGAATGTTCGCTGAGGTTATTTTGGAACTGTAGCGTTTAGTTAAATACACAGATCAATTACGATGATGTAATTGCAAACAATAAATCATTAAACCCACTAAATATATTAGAGGATAAAGAGTTAAGAAAATAGCAAGAGTTACCAGGAATAGCACTGCTCTGAGAAAGAAGTTCCTGGAGCATAAGTGTTGCCATTGTGAATACAGGAGCATTGCTGACGGGAGATGCAGCCAGAATTGTTT
This sequence comes from Tympanuchus pallidicinctus, assembly GCF_026119805.1. NCBI lineage: Eukaryota > Metazoa > Chordata > Aves > Galliformes > Phasianidae > Tympanuchus > Tympanuchus pallidicinctus. The sequence continues at coordinate 14,066,684 of NW_026294747.1, forward strand.
ATGTCATCAAAAACGGTTCCTTAAGTTAAAAACAACAGCAGAATTTAATCAATTAAAGAGGTACTTTCCATACACGGGAAAAAAATCATTTTTGTTCATTACTAAATGTTGCTTCAAAGACAGATTTGCAGCTGCTGTGAACTGTCATAGATGTACTGAGGACAGTAGGACTATGCCAATTTACAGACTTTCAACCTTTCTATTCTTAAATTCCACCTGCTTTGAAAGGGAGCTATTTTAGTACAGGTGGCTTGCTGAAAGACTAGCTTTGATCTGTTTGCTTTTCTGCTTTCCTGCCTTCTAACTCTTGCGTGTGCGCTGGCAATTAATTCCAATGTCTTTCCTCAGTTGATAAACGATAAATACTTATCACTTGCAGCTGTGAAAAATGCAAATATAAGGGCCTTAAGCCTCATGGAATCTGTCTTGTTTATTTTGAGATCAGAAATGTGAGTATATAAGAACTTGCCTTGGGGGCAGAAACAACCATCCATACAGTGCTCTTCACAAAACTGAGATCGTTCAGGATTAGTGCATGTGTCAGTGCAGGGAGAGCTGCACTCCGAATACTGCATGTTGTAAGGACATGTCTTGGCTGAAAGGTTAATAAAAGGAGAGTTTTTTTCAGTCTGAAGTATTTCTAGTTCACTGTATATGGAAATAAGTATGTTCATTTACATTTTTTCAGCTAGATTTAAAACCACACTAAACCACAGACCTATCCCCACTTGTAAAAATCTTTAACTTTACTCATTCAGATCTATGTTCTACAAATGAGATTTGCTTTTCATGACAGTGTGAAGAAAGACTTAACTGATGCCAAAATGACTGGAGTTCTAGGCACATCAAGAAAATGGTTCTGCAAAGCTAGCAAGGTTTCTGTTAAAGGTAGCCTTTTCAAGAACATCTGCATAGCTAGGGAAACGTAAGAATCAAGTTCCTAAAGCTTCAGTGTATTCAGATTTTTCAGATATCCCTTGGAACAGCAAATAGTATCCCAGTGGATTTTAATTTCAAACAAATGTTGGTGACAGTATCAACAGCTACACTAATAACGTGCAGGTGTTTAACTCAGTGAAAACTTCTGAAGATTACAGTGGTACAAACTACTCAAAACCAAGCTAGAGATTAAATGCTACACTAGCCTAAGACCAGTGAAGACTCAATTAATCAACAAGGGTAAAAAATATGGTAGCCACCATAAACAAAAAAGGGGAGAAACAGAAGTATAAGTAACCAAATCACTCTCCTTCTTTCTCCTTGTATTTGTTTCCTTTATTATCCCAATTCATTATATGACCCTTCAGCTCTTGAGTAAGTGTATCCATTTAACTGATAGTGTTTAAGCCACTCTGCATTAAAACACTTAGTTCTTTCTCCTTAGTCTTCTGGCTGGAGCTTATACATCAGAACCCTCACCACGCCTGTAATTTCCAATGCATACTCAGCATTATTTGAGAACTCATTTCTTTTTATTTACCCAGCACAAAATAAAGGCATCTCCACTAATACTTACGGCACAGTTTTGAGGTTCTCCAGTTCAAAGGTTCCCCACCAGCATGAGCGCACTGCCGGGAGTACTCAGCAATAGTATCACAGATACATGAGGCATTTTTTAACTCTTCAGAGCGGCACAAGTCTTCTCGGCAAGCCATAATGTACTCACTAACATTAACTAGGCCATTACAGTCTGCAAATGCAAAACTGGTCAATGTTTTCTGACATATGTCATCCTGGGGAGAAAAAAAAGACAAGAAAACTTTCAGAAAATAGAAAGTAGCAAATTTTTAGCATTGTTTCTTTGCTAGATTATGCTTTAATAGAATTTCATATCCCTCTTTACTTACTATTGCCCTAGGTCTTTTCCTGTTGATCCCTCTGAAGCTGTAGAACAATACAAATAAATGTGAAAGAAAAATTAAAGAATAATCAGAAAGATACTTACAAAGTCATATGTGCAATTATCTGGTGGGGAAGGAGTTGGGTCTTCACAGTACTCTGTCGGCCCATCCAACTTCTGCATATTCCCAAACTGTAAGGCTGTCATTCTGATATCTGTGCAAAAGAAATTTAATAATGAGGGTTGTGTGGGATTTTTTTGGTCAACACAACTTCCTAATATCTTTTCCTCTTGTCAAGAATTCTTTTCAAGATCAGCTAAGGCAGATAGTTCCCTTGAATTTTTTCATTTTATCATCATCCCTTCCAAAATAAACACTGACATCACTATCTGGAGAAAGAAGAACATTAGAAAAAAATTTTCAGCCTACTACATTTGGGCGTAAACTAAGATTTGAAAAACAGACTGTTTTCAGAAGATAATGAGTCCATGTAGGGAAGAGAGAAAATAATTAAAATAGGGATTTGTACAATGGAGACTGCTGAGAAACAAGGTTTAGGAAAACACTCAAATTGAGAATGGATAAAATAAGAGAGAATTATATATAGACTATGCATATAAAAAGGCAAATGTGGATATATTTTGTGGAATAGGATTAAATATTCAAAATTCTGACAGCATGTTTAATGGACTCATTAATATAGACAAAAGATCTATTTCCCAGGCTTTTCAAATCAGAATTGATATGTTACTATTAGAATTATTTTTATGACAGAACTGAAAAAACAAATGTATTGACTAGATATTACAACTACATTTTGTTTTACTGGATATATTTCAATATTTACGTTATCAGTGGGAAACTGGCTAACAACTTTAGGTATTAAATACACAATATGTTTTTTTATTATGTTTTTCAACATAGATTGAATCATAGCTTCTGAGTATATTCTTCAAAAGGATAGGAAAGTGGAATGATGGTGATGTTAGTGCTGAAAGATAGTAGAATACATGCTGACAATTCTAGAAACCAATTTCTGATATTTGAAAAACTTACTGTTTGAATAGAACTCATTGTAAACTGGAATGCCATTGAAGTCCCCACAGAGACCACAGGTCTGATTGGCATATTTCTCATGCAGTTCTAACTAAAACGATAGGCAATATGTTGACAAAAGTTAGTATACACATTGTAAAATATTTTCAGGATCATCAAAAACACTTGTACCTGCTGACCCTATTTTTCATCAGAACTATGTAATTTTATTTAGAATTTTAAGCTTGAATTTTAAGCTTATTTAGGATTTACGCTTGAGGGATAGAATGAAGAGTTGTCTTAGATTTGATTTACAACAAAAACTCCAAACCATTGGCGTAGACATAAATTTTCACTGCAATATCTGTAGAGCACCTAGCCTTTTTCTTTCCATTGTTCAGAAAGAAAATCAAATTCACAGCAAAAACGATGTCCTAAGAGAGAAAAATTCTGCCCAAAAATTGTATTAGAAGAGGTAAGTTAGACAGTGATGGTGTATGAAAACTGCTGAATCATGGCCTGAACCTCTGATTGATGACATGAGGCAAGCAATGAGTCAGCCACAGAGCACAGGTGAAGGCAATTCACCTGTGCTGCTGGAAGGGGTGGAGCCTGGCTCCACTTCTCCTAGACCCATTTAAGAGCTGGCTACCAGTGGAAATGGTTCTTTTCTAGAAATCCCTCCTCTGGAGTTTTGCAGTGAGCCCAGGATGTGGGTAAGCATTCTATGTATTCTCTTTTTGTTCTTGTAACTTGCTTATCCAAACTCTCTGGTTTAGTTCATAATTATAACATCTTTATATTCATTGATTATACAGATGGTAATATATTAATGTTAGTGAAAGTGGTTTTTCAACCTACTTTAAGCAGAAGCCTGCTATCAAAGAGGAGTAAATCCATGTAATTTTCTTTGGGACTACCTGAATACAAACCTACCTTTCTTAAGGAAAAGCTGCTCAACAGTATGCAATGGAAAGGCAACAGTAACTACTAAACAAGCATTAACTTAATCAAAGATTAGCTTTTTGGCTGATCTGAAGGTGCAGACAGGTCCAAGAGCTGTTCTTACCAAGATACTGTCACGCTGATTCCACATAAATACAATATCCGCTTTGCTGACAACTTTCACATAAATGCTGCTTCTCTCTATAGTAATTCCCGCTTGACTGTATGGCAGTTGAACTCTACAGAAAGGTAGAATTAATACTGAATATTTTCTGATCTAGATGTTTGATAAAGAGGAAAAAAAAAAAGGCTTGTGCATTCCAGTGTCTTACAAGGATATAATGCAGTTGTGTGCAAAGAAAAGTAATTAAAAAATAAAATGGTCCAGTGCCATCAAATGTGGATTTAAATTTGAATCCAACCTCAGGATTTTTCATAGAAATTTTGTTTTTGAGGTAATTTTTAAACAAACAATTGATTTATCGTGACATGAATTAATAGCAACTTATTAATTATTTCTATGGGTAAAATTATCAGACTTATTGAAGAATGCTGATCTTATTTCCCCAGTATACAAAAAGTGCTTGGCCAAGTTGGAAAAAAAAACCAAAACATCTGTATTTACCAAATGATATGAATAGACTCACTTGTTGCTGTTGATAAGGACAGTATCCTTTGTTAGCTCAATAGCTACACCTTCAAGTTTTATGGCAATGCGGTGGATTATAGGAACACTTTCCACCAGGGTACGCCTAATCTGGATGTTGAATTCTTCATAGGGAGTGTTGCAATGGGATGCGAAAACGTAATTACAGAGCCCAGGGTACTGGTAGATGTCTCCATCAAAAGTCTTGAAGTGGAAGTTGCCCCATGTGCTGCATACACGGCCATTGTGAGCAGGGTTGGAAGCTGGAAATTTAAAACTAGCTGTAAAAAATGCTTAAAATCCTAGCCTTAACATGGTGAATCAAATTATCTAAGGCACTCTGTCATAGTTTTCCCTTGACCACCTCCCTTTGTTATTTCCACCCATCTATCCATTATAACAAGTCACCATGTATTCATCCTTCATCATCTGTCTGCTGTTCATCACATATATACCTGTAAATGGTTGTAGTTAAGTTCAAGTAGATTATTTAGTTGTTCACATTTCATACAAGATAACAGTTCAACAATATGCTATGTTTCTTAACTGGCCTCTTTCTCCTCTTATGACTTCGTGACTTCTTTTGCCAGTGCATTTCCCTGTTTGTGCTAAATTCCTTCATATACATTTTCTAAAACTGAATACTTATTGAACACATTTCATTTACTTAACTTACGTGTTATTACTGGATTTGTTGATGTTTGCTGGATGATTTTCACTTCCGATGAAACTGTAAAAGAAGGGGAAAAAAAACTAAGAAAACCAAATCTAGTATAACAATTCCAAGACTTGCAGCTAAAACTGACCTGGAAAGAAAAGACCGGTGTGCTAATATGACAGTGTTAAGTTTGGTGTTGATTTATACAGGAAGTGAATCAGGTTAAAAGTCCACATTACACTTCATAATTCAATCATAAGAAATTGCTTTTAGCTGCGAGGATTTCCATTTTCTACCTTGTAGTTTTGATTTTTTTATGAAAATCCAAATTGTGTTAGCATAGGCAGAAACTTGCAGCTCTGCATATCAGAGCTCTTCAGACACAACAACCAATACAAAGAGTTAAGCTACACTAAATTAGCCTAGTACAAAAGCATAGCTGGTTTATGTTACATCTACTCTGACTAAGGAGGAAATTAAAAACTTAAAAATCAAAACTGTCCTATTCCTGTGTTCTGCTTCAATGATTATTTTTGTACCTCTAGTTAAATAGTTAGTAGCTCAACTACTCAATTGTCTTCCAGCTGAATTCTCCTTCTCTTTATTCTGTCTCCATAAGTTTTGAATTGCTTTCTACACATGACCCAAGTATCGTGCTTAGAAAAACACCTGATCCTGTGATCCAAGTTTGGTGCTCTAAGCTCCTGTTTTTCATAGGTAAACATGTCAGGCACTTCCCATTTAAGAAAAATGGCTACGACTTTATTTTATGAAAGACTGAATTTATCCAGAATGAAATAACCATGCCTGGAAAATGTTGACTAATACCAACCTACAACATGTCAAGTCTAAATCCTCAGAGGATTTAGGTGATGAAATGACTCATGTCTGAATGAGCACTTCTGGTGTCTAAAGTACTTGCCAGTTGAAGTGCTGCCTGTGCAATTTAGTTCTAAGTTCCCTTTCTCATTATATAACAGACAGACAGATCCAGAAACTCAGAACTAGAGAACTCAGAACCACCACACCAAACAAGGAAGGATTTTTACTGGAAATGCACACCATGTAAGCAAACTGAGTACTTAATCTCAGAGCTGAAGGGATTCAAACTTGCACTCCCAAAGAGAAACCCAAGACATTCCTAATTTTGGAAGGGTGTTCTGGGAAGCTTCACCATCTCTAGAAGTTGTTCCAGTGTCTGCAGGAGTTTCCTTTCATCCCTAAGCTTCTGTTCTGTTCTCATTTATACATGACCATTCATGACGTATGAAGAAGTAATTTTAATCTTTTTCTGCTTTCTGTTGGTCTTTCAGTATCACAGATACTATCATTAGATAAATACATTCATACAATTGTTGAGAAAATACAACAAATGCCACTGTGAGTCTTAATAATGTGACAATTTGCTTTCATTCAACACATTCACAGGAGCTTCAGTGGACACAGAATCATCCTGACTTCACCTAAGAGCCAATACTCTTTAAAATATAGTGAATGTTTATTTAAAAGTGTGAGAACTTTTGTAACAGAACAAAACAGTATATACATGTATTTTAGTCTGTTAATTTTTCTCAAGGAAATGCAGTGTTTTTTTTTACTAAGCAAGTATTATTTCCAAGGAAATTCTAGCTGCACTAGTTTATCTAGCATTATCTAGCAATTGCATAATGCCATGCTTTTGATCCTTATAAAAATAGGTGCTTATTGCTTCCAAGAATACCAATACATGGTAATTCGATCTTTAATTATTTGGAAAGAGTTATGGATATTTGTGGATGCACCTTCTCAAGCTGTTATCCAGCTGCCACCCCATATACACAATTCTCATTACAACTTATAGAAGTTGGAATTGGACCCTGAACAGGAAGTTAGAGAAGATGGCATGGGATAAGGCCAATATTTTGTAGTCAGTGAGAACATCTGAATACATTTTCCACCTAGTGTGACTTGAAAGAAGTCTTTGCTGGATTTGGTCTAACCACTACTCATTTTTCAAAGCAATTTATTGCGCTGGCATTGCACAATACAAATAACTTCCTTGTACAAAGAAGGGCTGAGGATATTTTGATTGACACTATGTAACTCTAAACGTAAGATTACACCTGTAGGTGAATTGTACTTTTGTGCTTAAATCAACTTAGCAGTATTTTAGTGCTTATTTCATGTAACATAAAGTAACCTAAAATTGTATTCACACTTGTTAGTGTTTGGAAAGTGATACACAAGATAAATTGAAAAGCAATCTGAAGATTTTAAAATGATAGCTGACAGGACAGTAATTACTGTACACCTATGGGACTGAGTTAGCAAGCTTGTGTTCATGCAAGTAATTTCTATCTGCATAGTCCGATTGGACATGACTGAATATTAACAATCTGCCAAGATTGTCCTCAATTAATGTAATGCAAGCAAGAGAAAAAAAATGCACAAAATGATGGATTGCAGTGTAACAGATTAACCTCCCAGTGATTTTCATAGTGAAGATCAACAATTTATGTAAATAATAAATATTATATCTAATGTAGTATCAGTATACATTCATTACCAAAAATCATTGTCACATGAATAATTCTAATCTTTTTTTGCAAAGGAATTGGCAAGAGTAATCTAGTATGAAGTTCTAGTAGGTGACAAAATACTGGAAAAGACTGACCTGTTACCTGATCTAGCAACTGGAAAAGTAGTGCTTTAAATTTCATGAAAAGATCAGAACATTTGTAATCATTCTTACTATAAAATGCAAAGGAAACGAAATGCTTTTGTAAGGCATAAGTATTACTGAACATCTGGTACTTTAAGACATGAATAATGGTTCCTTTTTGATTTGGTTTTCAAGACTACTTATCAAGTGAGGTTATATTCAGTGGCCTGGGGCAATGTGAAATCAAATCAATCCAGTTAATTTAATTTTAATTACATTTTATTTAACGCAAGTTAAAAAAAAATGCAAAAACAGACTTAGTTCTATCAAAGACAAAGTTCTATTTAAGTGCAACCATTTGCTAAGTGAAACAATAAAATGGGTTTAGTTGCTTAAAATATATTATTAGGTCTAAGCAATAATAAAAGAGTTAACTCCTTACCTATCTGATGGGTGCAGCAAAGTGCTAAAAGGAAAGCCCATTCTCGTAACCATATCCTCCTACCAAACTCCATTTTGAGTGGAGTCTGGCAGAAGGGTGCCAGTGTAAGGTTGGTCAGGAAGAGTAGTTCACCTATGCTCCCCCAGTCTTATATAGCAGGTGTCTTTGGCTTCAGTCCCAGATGGATTCAGATAATCCAGAAAGGTGGGGTTTGGGGGATTTTAGCAAATGAATAGGTAAACAGAGGATGCTTTTCTTTCCTCTGCAACTGGCCAATGGTATTTGCATTTTGGGAGGAGTATATGCATATACGTACATATATTTTGTTAAAGTTCAGCCTAATAAAGAAATAAACTGCAAATAAAATGAGTCTTCCACAAAAGAAAAAGTCCTAGAACAAATAAAATTTGATGTTGTCTTACAGTTACAGTTACGCATGTGGCACAGAAGTAACCAGAAGTTTTTCAATACTGTAAATGATGCCAGCTGCTCCTTGGCAAAAGAAAACATAAAACCAAAAGTTTGCTGATTTCTGAAATTGGAGGAGATCTGGAGTATTTCAAATGGGAGGGACACAGTACTATGAAGTCACTTTGTGCCGTTCAGGGCAGCAAATCTCACAAAAAGAACAGACTAACAACTTTGAAGGGTACTGCACTGTCACAGTGTCATACCGAGTGTATGCCATGAAAACCTCTGACTGATAAGCATTAGGCACCCTTTTAAGGAACATTTATTAAGTCAGCTTTCCCTGGACTATATTCTGGTTTTGTTAGAGATGGGTTCAGACCTTGACATCTACTTCTGAATTTGCTGCAGTCTGATTTTTTTATTTTTTTATTTTTATTTTTTACCTTCTCACAGAAAACACCGGTAACTTTACAGTCAGATAGCCTTACCACAGCTTTGTAGGAGAGAAAAGTTCAACAGATAAAGGCCTGCAACCACATTCATTACCATTCCTGTGTAATTTCATTCCTATCTATGGGGAAATGAGCCCCTACGCGTTAGGGAAACAGACAATAAATCAGGCCTATTAGGCCCACCAGTTAATGTTTAACACTTTTTTTCCCCCCAAATGTTGACTTTTTGCAGTTCTATGGTGTTAACATTTCAAAAGTGTGAATGAACGTATACTTCAATAAACAGTCCAGCTATTTTGTGTCCCCCTCTTTTTTAGCTTGACATTAAAGGTAGGTAGGATAAGTTGCTCTGGGCAGATTTCTCATTGTCTTTTCAATGTCAACAGACCTTACCTTAACATGGTTAAATATGGACAAAAAGTTTAAAGCTCTTTTAAACTGCTGTTTGGCAAAAAAAAATTAGTGCACAGCCCAGTGCTTGGTGTATAGGTAACATTTGTCCTCAGTCCATCTTCAGTCTACTGATGCAAGAACGTAGGTAGCTGATGGAACAAAAATCTTCTTCATGAGAGAGCTGCTGCACAGTGAGCAATTTAGCAAAAGGTGTCTGGGAGATAGAATTGGGGCGGCTGTGTGTGGTCCCACAGGAGAAAAAAAGCAGCTAGAATAAAATCAATGCGTGCTAGGATGTCTAGAAATTGCAGAAAGTGCTTCCTTAGTATGGGGTAGTATTGTTCTCTGTGCCTGGTCAGACTGAGTTCAGCAGTCTTTATTGATTTTTTTTTTTTTTTTTTTCACTTTTGTTGAAGCAGAGGGAAAAGAAAAATTTGAGGTGTCCTAATTGCAAAAAGTGAACATAGCTGGATGCCTAATTCCTGTGGATTCTTATGGAAATCCTGTCCTACAATTATAAATTCAAAAGAATCCTAAAAGAATAGAGGACTACAATCTCATACTCCATTTAGGATCTTACTGAACTGAATTGTCAATTTTTTCAGCCCCTATTTCCATTTATGTTTAAAACTAAATATATTGGATCCTTATTATTATAAAATAAACCCCAAAATGTGGAGTAATTATGGAGTATTATCTGGACTTTTGGAATGAAATCAGTGGTAGCTTACTATGTATAGCTTAGGGTACTTATGTCAACATACTAGCCTGATGCAGAATGGAACATGTTCCCTATCGAAATATCCAGGATGTTTAATGAAGTTACATCTTCATAATCAGTAGTAAGCTGTTTACACATCCTAGATTTATATCTTCATGCTTCAGCAGATAGGGAGAAAAGAAAAGACTGGACTTCCTGCCCATACAATGTTGTTTTATTTTGTGCCAGCACTCATAATGAAAGTAAATTCATCTGTACATACAGAAAGCAAATTATATCTTATTTACGTGACCAGTTAGATTATTAAATAAATATTCAAATGTCTCACTTATTTAAACAGGCTACCCACCAAACTAAGCTTTCAGCAACTACTGTGCATATACCTGTGCATATGCAATGGGCTACACGTGATCCTCAGAGGCAGCAGAGGTTTTCTTCTGCCAAACTTGCTGTCTTATGCATAACTGAGATGTGGATCCTCTTCTTTTTAATTTCTGAAAGTTAATTACAAAAACTATTCCACTAAAGCAGACTCTAACTGCCTCAAAGCAGAGATTTACAGGCATTAGACACTGACTCAGAAGGAAAAAAAAAAAATGAAAAGTGCATTATTAATTAATGAATAGGATATTTTATTTAAAAGCATGGGAGATGGTGGTTTTTAAGGAAAGGAATTTCCAGAAGTGACTTAGATCCCTGTTCTTCAGCAGGTAACAATTAAGAGTTATTAAGTGGCATTAAAACCCACTGTAGTAGAAAGGATGGGAATCATCATGTCTTTCTAACATGATGACAAAACCACTTATAAATATAGGGCAGGCGCTATATTCTGTGTTTTGTACACTTAAAAAAAATCAACTCAAAATAAATGGAATAAAAATACTGTAAGATCAGAGGTGGAACACATATCCATTTTCATATTTATTTTGCAACGATGTGGCCCAGTAAGAGTTAAAGACAGAAAAGCTAACTTGCAAAGTAACAGTGAATGTTGTGCATTTTACCCACTTAGTAAGACCTCACAGTGAAGGAGCAAGACCTTGCTTCCTTTCTCAGTTGCACTCACCTCTGCCTGAGGGGGAAAACAGAGTATCAGGTTCTTCTCATATTACTTCAAAACATTTGGAAAGAGTTTCTTGCTTCCCACCGGGTATAACAGAGAAAGGCACTGCTGGTAAAGGGAGGAGTTTTCTGAGGGCAGAATTAGTGCTTTTGCTACTCATGTGAGGAAGGTGAGGGGGGTGCCTGTACCTAGGATGACTTCCTAGGTGCGTTGGTAGAGTCAAGGCCAGATTTGTCATTTGCCCTGTCTCCTTTGCTGGAATTGCTGCTAAGCAGTGTTAATATCAAATTATTTCTATTTCTAAGATCTTGGTTTTCAGTCATTATACCTCTTTGTGACTAGAAGGTGACACTTGTCAACCTTGAATACGCAACCTCACCTAAGAATTTACAAGTGCACACTGTATAGCTGCACTGAGAATTGTCCTAGTTGTATCTGCAGGTGTTCTTCAAAGATGCTACTCGGATATTTTACTGAAATGGTTATGATTGCTACTGCTCAGACTGAAATTTCTGATCTACAAGGAGTAGTGGCATTCAAATGGCATTCCAGTGTTCAGCTTATCCAACAACACAGGTTCTTTCTCTTCCTCTATCTCAAGGAGTAGGTGCAATTAACAATAAGAAAGCAAGTATAAAAGAAACTCGGGTCACTTGATGAAGTGGCTTATGAAATTTTGAAAGTTATCAGACTATATATGATATAAATATGATCTGATTGATTGCTGGAAGAATCTTATCTGTACATAGACTTGATATTATCACAAAAAACAAAGATTTAATTTTAGGTATTCATTGGTCAAATGGGCAGTTTCTCCAAGTGGTTCCTGTAGATTAAAGAAACAGAAGTTGAAGGACTTCAGTATCCCAGGGTGTTGAAAAGAAGTTACCTATGCAGGCAGGGAGAAGCAAACTCACTTCTCCAGCTGTGTAAGGGGAAAGAAACCCCAGAAGCAAGTTTATACAGTGTTTTAATTACTTAAGCAGCTGTCTTTACTGTTAATATATACCAGGGATCCATTAAAGGGACACCATTTTCCTGGTGCATGGCACAAAAACAAACCACTTTTGTTTGCAGGAGGAAATGTTCACGGAGGCATTAAAAGCATTTTTATTTTTTTTTCTTTCCTGTTTTTTTTGTCAATTTTTCTGTTTATAATGCTGTGCAAAACCCCAAACCTTATCCTCACATCTCAGTCCCGAATACCACGGAAATTAAATATAGGATAGATCTATAAAATTGGAATAGATGAGTTTGTTCATAGGAGGTTAATGGAGATGAATGACAAAAGCCAAGGATCTGGCTGATGAATATTCTTCTATTTTCTTTTAATCTTGTATGGAAAACCTCTAACAACTGATAGCCAATGATACCAGTTATAATGGAAAATCTGAAATAATCACAGAAGCACAGAATGGCTTAGGCTGAAGGCAACCTTAAAGATTACCTAATTTCAAACCCCCTACTATGGTCAGGGCTGCAACCCACCCTACCTGACCGCCCAGGCCTCCATCCAACCTGGCAACTTGGCCTTGAATGTCTCCAGGGATGGGGCATCCACAGCTTCTCTGGGCAGCCTGTGCCGGAGCCTCACCACTCCCTGAGCAAAGAATTTTCTCCTGACATCTCACCTAAATCTCCCCTCTTAGTTTAAATGTGTTTCTAGATAAAAATACTAACATTGCAATCTGAAAATAGGCCACATAATGTATGAGTGGCAAAGGCAATTATTCAAAAGTTAGGAAGAGATAGTATTAAGACTATTAGTGAAACCACAATTCATTTTCCTTCTACGTTCAAATTACAACTCCACTAAGTGTTGAGAACTTTCACCTGCTCACAAGCATGACAAACTAGGGACAGCTGGGACCTGGATAACTGCATTGTGCTCCAGATCTCTGAAGTCCTGTCTTACCATGTGAACTGGGAAGAAGAATAAACAGCTGTGTAAGAAGACAGGAATATTTACTTTGGAAAGCAACGTAAAGTAATGATAGAAAGTTTGCAATTAACATAAAACAACATTGGCATTAACAACATTAACAACATTGGCATTAACTTAGCGGAGGACCCAGCACGCTCTTCCCGCCTGGCTGTGTAGAGATAGAGCTGCTCTCCTAGGCTTGTCCTGCTCATGGTTTTCTCACCTTTCTCTCACTTCTTAACATTTTTTTCTTTCAACAATCTACAATAGACTCACCAGAGCTTTGCTAAACAGTCCTCCCAAGGAATTCATGCTCACTATCCACCTTTATTTCAATACCCTGTTAACTTGCTAATTTCCCCCTTCTGAAAAGATGTACTGCTACTGTGGAAGACTATGGTGGGTGCACTCTGGTCATGGGCTCCTTTACCTTGCTCTTGGAATAGATTATGTAGTCTGTTGCCTGCTTAGTATAACATGTCACATCACCTGAGAAATGTGAGAGGTTTTTCCATGAGAAGAGGGCGTTAAATCTTAAAATGAATAGCAGATGAGCAGTGTATTGTAAATGGTTGTGACCATTTTTTAGTTTGTTACAATAGCTTTAGAAATGATTACACAAAATACTACAAAAATTGGAAGAAAATCTCTGACTGTGGAGATTGGATAATCTAAATGGAAAATCAGTGAGAGAACAACAGTTAAGGTTAGAAGGAACAAAGTAACTTAGTTCATTTGTCAGTGACAGTGGTCATGGTTTCTTCATTACATAAGGATGACTTAAGCACACAGCTGTGCTGCCTTCACTTTTTTTGCTTGTATTTTAAAGGATTTGGAAGAGGAGCACGTAACTTGTATCTTGAACTGACAGGCAAGGGAGAGCTGAGCCATCACTCTGCTCACCTTAACCAAAGGGAATAAAAGATTTATGAAAAAGAAATGGAACTAGTACCTTGGCAACAATGACTCCTGCATATATGAAATTGAACTAATGGTATTACTCATTCACATTGTGGTTTCTAAGTGCAACAGCTCTTCTTAAGTACACAGCTTGTTTGACGTCCGAGCAGCCAGTCTACGCCCCATGTGAGCTCAATGGCTTCTTACTCATTCTCCTGGGTTTTAATGTTGAGAGACATCAGCTGGACTAACAGAATCATTTTTTTCTTATCTAGTCCTCATGCTTCAAAAAATATCAATAAAATGTAAATAACTTTGCTGACACAAAAGTGCTGTGCCATCTTTTGCAATTTTTTTAAGGTGGGTAAACGCATGTATGTATCTAATGAACAATTTTTTATCAGGTTGAAAGTTCCTAGGTTCTTCGTGCCCTTAATTCAGCTGAAAGCATAACTCTTCTATTGTACAGTCTATCCAAAAACTCCGCTGGCAGATTTTCCCCCATCAGTATTTGCTTCTGATGTACTTGGTTCTCGCAGTATTATAGCAGCATTGTTCATAGCCCAATGTCTGGACTGTTGTTTTACTTTCCTCTTTTGCATAGTGCTGAGGATGTCTTCCTGGACAACAGCATCACTGATGTTTTGTTACCTGTTCAGCATTCACTTTCCTATATGTTACTGAGCTTTTGCCTTGTCTGTGTACCTTTTCTTCATTTCATTAAATGTTTATTCCATGGGTTACTAATAACTCAGCCAGGAGAAGAGAGGGCTCCAAGGAGACCTTATAGTGACCCTCTAGTACCTTAAGAGCGCTTGCAGGAAAGCTGAAGAGGGACTTTTTACAAGTGCAGGTAGTGTCAGGACAAGGGGAAACGGTTTTAAACTCCAAGAGGGTAGATAAAGGCTAGATACTAAGAAGAAATTCTTTGCTATGAGGGTGGAGAGACACTGGAACAGGTTGCCCAGAAAGGCTGTGGAATGCTCACTTCCTGGAGGCATTCAAGGCCAGGCTGGATGGGGCTTTGAGCAACCTAGTCTAGAGAGAGGTATTTCTGCCTCTCTCTAGCAGGGGGTTGGAACACGATCGTCTTAAATGTCCCTTTCAATCCAAACCATTCTATGATTCTATAACTCACGTGAGCCACATGTGATCTTCCGAATTACTGATGGTGACTTAGATAAAGTTTATTTCTCTGTTTTTCTT
The DNA here is from genome assembly GCF_026119805.1 of Tympanuchus pallidicinctus. Classification (NCBI taxonomy): domain Eukaryota; kingdom Metazoa; phylum Chordata; class Aves; order Galliformes; family Phasianidae; genus Tympanuchus; species Tympanuchus pallidicinctus. The sequence continues at coordinate 14,081,962 of NW_026294747.1, forward strand.
TACAAGCTTTAGCATAACTATTTCTGATGCCACAGTATTGCACATAGCCTTTCTTTTTCACAATTTTTTTCCAAAGCACTCTCCACTTTTCATTTACAACTCCTGTCTATTTCAGAATCTGTCATTGAATGCATTTTCATGTATATTTCCTTCTAAGTGAGGCTTTCTCAGTGCTGCCTTTTTAGCATCTGCTTCACGAAAAGCTGTTCAGATATGAGTGTGCTCATCAGTGCTGTGCATAGCTCAACAGTTGGCAGACCAAATTTATGCTGATATTGATAGGTAACTCTAAGTTCAGTTTGTAGACTCTATGCAAGGACTAGGCTATAAATTTGACTCCTTCCTACAGTGCTGACTAAGTTTAGAAGCTCTGCTGAACTTCTGCATAAGGAGTTAAGCTTATCATCCCTTGTCTCCTTGTCTGCAGTATTCTTCTGATTGATGGAAGTTACCTGGTATCCATCCTGAGCAGCCAAACAGCAATTCAGCAACTCTGTTTTTAGTTCATGACACTTTTGCTCCGTTTCCTTCTCTACTGCTCATACATAGTAGGAGACCAACTTATAAGCTATGCAAAGTCTTACACAGACTAACTGCTGGAAGTGCCTGATTTGTAAATAAAAGCATAACATAGATAGTTTTGTTGTGGGTGCTAAAGTGGGGTCTTGTTGGTCTTCTGGTCTGCGAGTGTGCGCTGCCTGCTCATGTCCAGTTTTCATCCACCACTTTTTCCCACACATTTCAGCTGCATTCTCCTGCCCTCACTCCTATGCATGTTATCTGCAGGCAGCATACAACCTCCTCACCAGCTCTAAGCTGTTTGTGTTCATTCCTTGTCCTACCAAACAGCCTTCCAACTTCCTTTCTAACTCAACCCTTACTACTACTAATAGCACTGCTATTAGTACTCCAGAACTCACTGCCTATTGCAGCATAAGTCCCTCCATACATAAATATCTCATACTTTCTGACCTTTCATAGAAAAAAAATCTGTGAATGTAAGGCTGCTGTTCACTCCTAGAAGAAGTCTCTTGTCCCCTCCAGCACTGTTTCTGGTTGCAGAAACCTGTCCTGTCCTTCAGAAAGGGGAATGCGGAGAGGAGCGTTACAGAATCACAGAATTGTAGGGGTTGGAAGGGACCTCCAGAGATCATCGAGTCCAACCCCCCTGCCAAAGCAGGTTCCCTACAGCAGGTTGCACAGGTCGGCATCCAGGCAGGTCTGGAACATCTCCAGAGAAGGAGACTCCACCACCTCCCTGGGCAGCCTGTTCCAGTGCTCCGTCACCTCACTGTAAAGAAGTTCTTGCGCACATTTGTGCAGAACTTCCTATGCTGCAGTTTCCGGCCGTTTCCCTTTGTCCTGTCTCCACTCACCACTGAAAACAGTCTGGCCTCGCCATTCTGCCCCCCACACCTTAGATATTTATAGACCTGGATCAGGTCCCCTCTCAGTCTTCTTTTCTCAAGGCTGAACAGACCCAGTTCACTCAGCCTTTCCTCATAGGAGAGATGCTCCAGGCCCTTCATCATCTTCGTGGCCCTATTATATGTGGATAAGAGAATAGTGGGAAAAGAATTGGAGAAGCAGAAATACTTTTGTGTTCTATAAAGATACGTATTCCAACTCTGATTATAACAATTCCTAGCTGCAGCTTACTGTAGCTTGAGGAACTACTCAAAACCTGTTAACTCTATTTTTTTTTCATATCAGCGATAAGTAAATATTTAAAGTAGCTTATTAGTAGCATCACACGTAGAAGTCCTTGAAATTTCCCATCAAACTGAAAAAAAGATGTCTGTATTTTTGTTATGTGTTTCTTAGGGCATCCCTTACCAATGTCATCCTATGATGATGTAGCTCATTGCACATGCTGAGCTAATTAATTGTTCATCAATATATTCAAATTGTTGCATTTAAATCAATATGTCCAGCTTAAGATCAAGAGGAATGCTTTAGACAACCTGCACAACTCTCCCAGTCCAACTTTGATGGGATAGGTAAAGCAGTTGAACTGCACTCGATACCACTTGCAACCAATCTAAGATTCTTAGCACGCAAAAGCTGGATACTCCTGCCTACGTCTGAGCATGAAGCATGTAATTCACAGTAAGAATCTTGATGTTGAAATAAATGTTATCGGAAAATATATAAAAATACATTAGCTCTTGTATTCAGTTTGACTATAAGCATATCAACTTTGAGGGAATCTTTTGGGACTCTTGTACATAAGAAAACGTATTATTAGGTTAACACCAGACACACCTTAATTGAGAAGACTCCGGTGGTCTCAATCACAGTGCATGCAGTATAAATACATGGGATAATCCAGTGGGTTTTTCCATTTTGTGCTATTTTGCTCTGAATAGAAGCAACATCCTGCACGCAGCAGGACAAGTACAGCAGGGCTTTGGGAAAGAGTTTCCAGTTCGACCACTCATGAAACAATTGAACGAGCTCATTCTGTACATCAGAGGCATTAGCTTCCCCCAAGAAGACACCTGGGAATTATTTGCTAGAATATATATGGATCAGAACCATGTAAACTTCTGAATGGAGTAGAATATTTGGCGTATTATATTTCAAAACCAAAGAGCGTCAGGAAGCTTTCATCGTTGTTCTTTTGGGCGTATCTGCTAATCAGTCACTAATTTAACTAATATTTGCTTGCAAAGACAAAAGAATGTAAGAACACTTATACCTGTAATTCAGTCAGTTTTGAACTAAAATTTATCTTAAAAATCATTTTCCTTAGGCCTTTTTTCATTCAACTGTCTCTGAGTGCTTATGTGGAAAAGCTGTTCCTGCGGGCTGAGGCAGGAGCATGTTATAAATTGATTTAACAAAGAATACTTTGGGAAAAGAACTGTGTTTAGGTATCTCTTCTGTGTGTTTAGGTATCTCTTCTGTGGTTTAGAGATTCAGATAATTAAAGTGATTACAAAGATCTGTACAAATGACTACCTTTCTTAAATTAGTTTGCTAAATTGTAAGAATTAGCATTTGTATTCATTGTGATTGACTTTATGTATCCTCTATTCTTCACAGTTTAGTAAGAATTGGAACTATAATGAACATTACTCATGCCTCACATGAAGAAACTTCCATGAGAGCTCGCACAAATTTTATTAATTCTTTAATTACGTATACTTTGCTAATGATCATATCCTTTTACAGAAGGGAATGCTAAACAGGCAAAATGCTTCCCATCCTAAGTCCTGTGGCAACTCTTTGAACCTGAATGACTGCATATCTACTGATATGAACTCCTGAACTATTAGTTATACATTAGCTAGAGCATAACTGACCAGTTTTGATCTGTTCCTGTATCCTTCATATGAAAGATTTACTGTCAAATGTGATTAAAACAACATTTTTCCAGGCCAACATAATTTTTTCCAATTGCTACAACTTTGTCAGCCTTTTAATCACTTAGTTGACATTTTACAGACTTATGATCTACTTGTATCAGATATTTTTCAAAGATGAAAATACTGCAGTCAAAATGATCCACTTGTTCACAATGAGTCGAGAGAACAAATTGCTTGACATATTGTTTAACATGCCAAGGTGTTGCTGCATATGGGAATTTGGGAAGATCTTGCTTCTGTTTAAAAAAGGATATCTTGACAACTATATTTGCAAAGCAAAGAACTACCTCAGTAGAATTTATCAGAATTCAAGTCGTTAGTGTAACTTCTGTTGCCATTCCAGGGTACAATTTTTTTCAGCTCAAGGAGATCTTAATATTTCTATTGTGTGATAAAGCATTTACTGAATGCCAACTCAAACTCTTAACCTTTCTATAATTATGTAGAAAAGTAAACTGAATACTAGGAAACCTTCCTGATAAATACCTAAGACCATCTTTATTTGGTTTTCTAATATGTTGGGCCTTTTCTGTTTTCTTCCCAGAACTAATGTAAGGACCACAGTTAAGTGGTTGCTAGTTTTAGTCATCGTGAGAACTACTTTCACCCTCTTTATTTACCATAAGAATAAACACAGTAGTTGAGATGGGAGGAAATGTTCATCCAACCCAATACAAAATCTGTGGCAGTGGCCAACAATGGATGTCAAGGAAAGAAGTGAGCAAGCACAAAGCAATTGATTCTGGTGAATGCCCCCTATACTTCAAAACCATGTGAGTGAGGGGGTGCTAACGTGATGACTTTGGGTTGACCATCTGTATGGTTTTTTCCTTTTGTTGTTTGTTTGCTTGCTTTGTTACTACTTTTAACTTAAAAGGGGATGTAGATCATATTTACAGTCAATATAGAAACTAAGAAGATTCAAAATCTGAGTTAGAAGACCTTGAAGACTGACCCATTTCACTTTCTTCGGGACATTTTGTAGTAGATAACTGCAGATGAGCTTCATCTTAGCAGTTCCTTATCCTTTGCCTTTTGCTGCTGCTGCCATCAGCGCTGGGCTACAAGAGTGATTACTTCTTATAGAAGACAATGGCAGATGAAAATTGGAGGCACTGATAGGAAGAGAGAGGAGAGGAAGTAAAAACAGGGGAAACATAAAGGGAGAATGCCTAGGAAGAACAAGTGAGCAGACAATGCAGAAAATTGCTAGAGATAAATGTACTTGTAAGTGAGAAAGATGAGAATGACTATGGGGAAGTGGGGAAAAAATGAATGGGATAATAATAAAAGCTGTTTGTACTCTGAATAAATTAAACACAACTAAAGATACTTACTGGCCTTTGTAATGGAAAGAGTTAAACATCTTGGTATTCTGTGCTGTTCTGGGCAAGCCATGGAAAGGACGTCATGCTATTGAATTTTATTTGTCTTGGAGGTGGTGTGCGGACATCCTTGTATCTCAGCATCTCCTTTAAATGACATTGCTCTCTGGACTTTAAGAAAAGTTTGTATCTCTAGCCAGCTCTAATCTCCCAGCTGTTTGATAACCACTGTATGAACACTAGGACCAGTGTCCTAAAACTAGCAGAGCAATGGTTGCTCTGCTACGGAAATAAGTAGCAAAATCTCAGTTTCAGGTATTTGGCTGTTTTCTTTAAGCTTCATAAATAGCATATGTAACCTTAGATGCCTATTACTGTTTTTCCTCTTCCGTGTCTTTATATTACATTTTATCTCCAAGAATTCTCAAGTTTTGTGTTTGCACAGCAGAGCATAATTGTATGCCATTCGACTACAAGTACCACCATGGCTTAGTAAATACCTAGATAAATAATAATAGGACAAAGAAGAGAGATGTAAGCAAAATAAAACTCTAATGCAGTTTGGCAAACCATGTATGGCAGCATTTCAAAGAACTGACATAGAGCATAGTGCCTACGACAGGAAAATCCTGATCTGTGTGAGTAGAATTCTTAGCTGTTAGGGTAACACTAATGCCAAAGCAAGCGTTTAGTTTATTCTGAAATGTATATGTTCTCACACTATGTTTTTGAGTAAGTATGTGGAAGGGAATTGGGTATTAAGTGTAATCAGACATTACAGACACAAGTAATCCCAGTTGTTTCAACAGAGCTGTTGGTGAGTTTAGAGTTTAACAAACTCTCAAGAAGTTTGCCGAGCTGGCAGCTAAGAGTCAATAATCCTTGCCCTCCAAAAGTGGATGTTCCTAATGAAACAGAATTGGAAAATAGAAAAAGGCATCACCCAGTGGAGAGTGGGGAAAAAGGGAAAAAACAAAGGGAGGCAGAAAAGAGTAGACTCATCCTTTGCTACTGATTCGCTTTTACTCAAAGTATTACAAGATTTTTACAGAAATGTTTCAACCAAAACTCCTAGTTTTTGTACTGTATTCCCATAGCCTTCAAATGGCTACCAAACTGAACGCCTTGATTGCTTATATTGCGATTGTTTCATTACAGAGTACATTTTTGATGAAGATTTACTTTAGCTACTAGTGATTGTTTTACAAGGCTCTGATCTGTCAGCATGTGCATTGTGCTCAGGCTGAGTCAAGACCACACCTCAAGGACGTTTTTAGGCACAAGGCTGAAGGTAACACAAGTCATCCACAATGGCAGCCTCTGTCTAACTGTTTGCTCGGTATGGATTCAGTTGGTGTGACGCCTGATAATTATCTAAGCTTTTGTCAAAATGAATAGATCTATTAACAGGGCTAAAATGACGATGATTCTCAACCTTTGCAGAACTCAAGGACAAAGCAGCTTTTCCAGTAAGAAAAAGCACTAGTCTGCTAACAGCAGGCAATGATGTCACAAGCATAGGTAGATATGGAGGATTCTGAAGAAATAGAACGCCAAACAAGTTTCAGTGAAATAAGCAACTACCACTGCCCCAGTTGCCCACGGTTAGTATCACAGGGAGCAATCCTTTCTGCTAAAAACAATCCCCCAAGAGACAGGAGCATTGCCAGAAAGCATTTACAGATAAAATGCTGACTGCTCATTTTCAATTTGTCTACATGGTTGTTGCATATGTGCGTTATATGCAATACAGTGATGTGTAAACATATGCTCGACTGGGAATTTAAAAATACTGCAGCAGTACAGCTAGTGAGAATGACTCCAACAAGTTCCCTTTAACGTTTATTAGCATACCTGTTTTACAATAATGGTACAAATAGCTTAGAGTGTCTCTAGTGGCATAGAAGAAGCAAAACTTAATTTATTTATAACACTGTAAAATATTGCAAGATTTTTCTTCAAGTGTCAATGATACAAGTGTTTGTGCACTGAAAAGTTTGCCTAGATTTTTCTAATTTGAACCATCTATACTTACAACATATTATTTTCACTTATAAATGTAATGTTATTCTACCTGTGACCATAAAAGACCATAAAGATTTCAGAGAAGTAAGAGTAGCTACAGAGTGATTACTGAAAGTAGGAGGAAAGAAACTGGTTGATTCAGAAACAACAAATGCATTCTTTCCTTGTAGATCCTTTTCCCTTTGGCATTCTTGTGCACTAAGCACAGAAACTATTCTTAATGTGAGAATTGACATATGTACAGCTCAAAGCAGACTGCCTAACATAGCTGAAATGTCTGAGTCACATCCCAGATTACCGCCAAATTTTTAGGAGAAAAGAGCAAAATAATCTGTAGCATCACATAAAAGACTCCTTTTGTTATTGTATTGTATAGAATTTTAACTTTGTCAAGATACACCTACTATGTAACTGCTGATAGATATATAAGGCACAGCTATGAAACTTTGTGGATGTAAAAGCAGCTAGCAATCTTTATAGGAGACCAAAAACATGGTTTCAGCTTCTTCAGAAAAGTGCAAGCGTATGGTTTTATTTTAAAATATATTTTTAAAGATAATATGCCTAAAATATCTATTTAGAAACCTTAAGAGAACATAGGCATGTCATTAAGAAGAATGAAACAGTCAGTTGCCATATCATATAACACAGGGAATGCAATATAATCAACTGTTGAAATATGCATTAAAATGCATGATACAATGGATATTAAGAATAAAATGAAGAACAAATAACAGGAAAATCATAGCCTCAAGAAATGTAAGAAAGGATAGAATTGTTGTATTACTAAGATGTCAATGTTCTGCTGACTCCTTGCAAGGAACCCACTGATTGCCACCAATTTTGCAGTCAGAATGCCTGAGTACGAGACACGAGATTCTCAGCAGTGTTAGAACACAGCTCAGCATGCCTTAGAGAGGGGAACATAGAGAGCAATGAGGCTCTGAGCCTTCCCTGTACTGCCCCGAAATGGAGCAGAATTGGGCACCAGTCAGAGGCAAGGGGCACCTGTGAAGGTAACACTAATGCAGCTTCGCCACCAGTGCTTCTTTACCCATTGCATTTAACTTCCCCTGTACATCTGAGGTAGCAAGTAAACCTGTTATGCAAGTGAGTTTCTGCTACATCACGTTGTTGTGAGAAGGCTGTACTCTTTTTTTGTGGTGCCCGCTTGAATGAGGGGATGGGTTTCACCCCAAATTCCTGTCAAAAAAAAAGAGGGGCTGGGGAGGAGGAACTAAGGAAAGAAAGGGACAATTAAAAAAGACCAAGGCTCAGCAGAAACAAGGCAGACACAACACACAAATCTCTCAGAAGAGGTTTCCTAACAAGGTAGGACCTCAACAAGGTAGGCGTACCTCCGCTAGCACATACCTCGCTTCCTTTCTCCTCAGGAGAGGAGCGATTGCTGATTCGCCGCCCCAGGAGCTGCAGGCACCCTGCATGCATGGCACGAGGCGCGGCCACAGCGCTGCCTGATGCCACCCCTCCGTCCCAGAGCCACGCGCCGAGGCACAGCGTGCCTGCCGACTTACACCAAGGCGAGGGGGTGCTGCACAGACGCTGGTAGGCATGAGACCCTGCCCGAGGCCTACGCCAGGCTTGACGCCCGTGAGGGAGCGGCAGAGCCACTGGCAGACCCACTCTCAGATACAGCGGCGTGAAACCCCTTCCCGCCGCTCGGCGGCGCTGTGGCCATAAGATGGCGGACCGTGCGGCTGCGGGCGGGAAGGGTTACGTGCTGTGTTTCTTAGTACTTGTTTGAGAACCCTCCTGGAGTGCAGCGGGTTTCGGGATAGACCCTGGCAACGAGACAACCTCCGTTTGCCGGCAGCCGTGATTGTGTTTAGCATGCACGAAGATCTCTGGAAGTAGTGGATGTCTCCTCCCTCCCAAATTTCTCTTCCGTTATGGGCAAATGTGACACATTCCAATACATTCGTTTAATCCCTTCTTGTTTCCTCTTAACTCTGCAAAAGTAGGTACTCCAGGAGTTGTGCAGGGCTCAGTTCTTTGTTATTTAATGGCAATAGGGACTAAGTTACATCTGAGAAAAAGCCTCTCCGTAGTTTCCTGAAAGTCTCAGAGGTTAGTCATAGCACGGGTGTTATTTTACTGTGATCTAAGTGGTCATCCTGCTGCTATATCCGCAGCAGAGCAATGCTGGCTGGGTTCTGAGGCATGTAAGGTCAGGCAGGACTGTACTCTGAGCACCTGGTCTGGTGTAGGGGTCCCTGTTCATTGCAGGGGAGTTGGACCAGATGGCCTCATAGGGTCCCTTCTAGCTCAAACCATCCTATGGTTTTCCATGTCTTAGAATGCAGGCTACGTTTGTTGGGTTTCTGGCTTATGATGGCTGTTTTGTGTGAATTTCTGTTTCAGGTGTGCAAAAATGGCTTCGCTGAGTCTGAAGCAAGACAGTTTTTAAGTTCTGTGAATTTTGGCGGGAGTTCAGCAGACTTCAGCTATTCTGCACTGTATGCTGAGCTGAAAAGAGGACAGATTAGAGAAGCTCGCATAGTCTTTTGTTCATCTGATGGCTTTCTTGTTGCCAGGTAAGTTTATGATTGATTATTTAAATCAATTCTGTGGTGCAATTTTATCACAGGAAAACTTACGGTAATTTCATTATAAACAAAGATATTGGCTGACACGTTGCACAACAAAATCTGTACGTTTAATATGATTAGGCAGTCTGCCAGATCAAGTACTCCCATGAGATGCACATTTTATTATGTTCCCTCTGCTACCTGGCTTTTTTTGGTGGGTCTCCAAAGGAGCAACGGAGTAGAAGTTTTCTCACTTTCCCAGGATGTGATTCAACAGTGGCTGTGATGATTTTAGTATAGCAGTATTGTGGAAGGGCTTCCTTGAGGGAGCTGGGCTCGTTCAGCCTGGAGAAAAGAAGGCTGCAGGGTGACCCCACTGCAGCCTTTCAGTACCTAAAGGGAGCCTATAAACAAGAGGGGAGTCAACTCTTTGAAAGGGTGGATAACAACAGGAAAAGGGCAAATGGTTTTAAGTTGAAAGAGGGAAGATTTAAGTTGGATGTCAGGGGGAAGTTCTTTACAGAGAGAGTGGTGAGGTGCTGGACCAGGCTGCCCAGAGAAGTTGTGGATGCCCCATCCTTGGAGGTGTTCAGGGCCAGATTGGATGGGGCTCTGGGCAGCCTGTTGTAGTATTAAATTGATAGCTGCTGCCTGTGGCAGGTGGGTTGGAGATTCACGATCCTTGAGGTCCCTTCCAACTCAGGCCATTCTGTGATTCGGTGTGTGATTCTGTGAAAGGCACATGTGAATCTGTGCCATCTGATGGCTTACTGAAGAACATATGCTTTTTGGTGGCCCTCCTTTTCCCTCAAGTCTGCTGTTCCTTTCATAAAGATGGTGGCATAGATGAATTCTTCAGAGAAGAATGTAAGAGCAGATCTAATAAATGAATGGTAAGCTGACATAGTAAAGGGCTATTCTTTGTTTATTAGAAAAAAACTGGATTCTGTGAAGTCCTTCTGAATGTTTATGTTCTACTGTGAGTCTTGCTCAGAGATACTTTTTGTCCAGGATTTCTATATTGTGAAATCAAAACAAAATTGCAGACTTCTCTCATATTTCTTATTAACAATTGTTTGGAATTAACAGGCAGGTAATAAAGAGACCTAAGTCTTTTCATAGCTACTATATTGCTCACAAGCTGGTTGTCATGTGCTTTAACACTCAAATAAATTATTTCAGGTGGGACTCCAAGGTGGTAAATCTGAGCAGATACATTATTCATCATTACAAAATATAACTGAAAAGTCATTCTTAGTGATTAGTAATTTATACTGCTGAATTTTTAAATGGTGCATAGAAAAGGGAGAAGAAAATAATCTGGTCGTGCAATAGTTAAGCTACAAAAGTCCCGAATGGGGCAAAAGTATGAATGTCCAAGGAAGAACCTTGGACAGACAATACTGAGCTTAGACCCAAAGCCTTTGAATGTTTTTTGTGAAAAAGTTTTGTGCAAAGTTAATGGTTTCTTTGTGATTTGTTTGTATTCCAAAGATGACCAGGTAAGAAAAAAAAAAAAAAAAAGCGACAAATAAGTCTTGGTATGTTGTTTAGAATGAATGCCCATCGATTCATGAAATAATAAAGAGCAAAGTTTATCATAATGACTGGAAACCAAGGCAATAGTTGTTACCTTGCTTACTTCAAAGTGCATTCAAAGAAACCCTGTGGAATGAGCACTTCTTCCCTTAGTCTTTGTAAATTGTGAGCCTAGAGCCCTCTAGTGTTAGTGTTTGTATAATGCATATTATTGTTCACAGTAAGGTAGATCACTGTGAACTGCACATTATTCTGACCTGTGTCAGCAAAGGGCTACTAAGCCAATCGCCTAATTTTTTATTGACTTTAATATTTATTTATGAGAAAGCAACTGATCTCATTCATCCCAGTTTTTAGAAAGGAGTTATTTATTTACTTTGGAGCTATTACCCAATCTGTGTCAGTAGTATCCCTGAACAAAGATAGCTCTTATGCAAAGGAAAATTTAGGGAGCCTATAATACTAGTGGCACCTAATTTTTCGTCTACTCTATGTATCGTTTAATGCTGATCTGGGAGCTCCTGTAAGTCCTTCTAGTTCCTCTTTCGTGCACAAAGCATATTGTGACCTCTGTTCTCCTTCTCCTTAGTTGATAGTCCCCATTTTATCTTTCTCACCACTGGAACTGTATATGTGAGATTGTTCCTTCTTTCTTCAGGGCAGGGATTCTAGTGTGTCCTCAGCCACACTAGAACAGATTCTGCATGCCTCCATGGTTTACTTTTGCTTAGGGTTCCTCTCCTTGTATCCTTGCCTCGTTGCTTCTTCATGCCAGGACCAGGGTCTGTCCCTTCCTTTGCTTCTTTTTCTATTTTTAAAATTTTTATACTAGATGGACATTCGCTTTTCCCTTCTGCAGAATGAGCAGGAGAAAAATAATTTCCCGGTTTACCTGGGAGGAAAGTTCAGAGAATTTGTCACTCACCAAATTGGTCACAAATTCTTGAGTAGTGCTGCATGGGGAAGCTTAATGGATTTAGAGGAAAGGAGGAGTATGTGCAGTAAACCAGCTGAGCCTCACTGTGAAGCAGAAAAGTCCAAGAACTGGGAAGAGGAAGTTTTCTGAAAAGCCAAAAAGCAGAAAGTGAAGTGACAATTTGTCAGTAGAAAGCTGGAAGGACTTAAGGCAGATTTTTGCCAGCAGGAGGTAAGAAGTTACCAGTGATCCTCTGGGACAAATAAATGCTCACTTCTGACTGGGAGGTATATAAGTTGATCCTGTTCTTTAAAAGATGAGAAAAGCAGCCTTATCAGGCATCTGCATCTGCAGGAAGCCTATATTGTTACCCAAATGTTACAAGTCAGAAACAACTGTTACTGAGTTGTCCAAACTGCAAAGCTCATTATTATTATTATTATTTATTTATTTATTTACTATTGCCCCTACTGGCCCAGGAAGTCATTTAGTCATTTGTGAACTGTGTAAAAAATTGTCAATATACAAACTACACTCAAATCTGTGGTAGCTAGTTCAAAGTAAAGCTGCATGGTAACTTAGAATTTGTTGATTTGCAACAGTGCAATTTCAGGTTTGTTTGAGATTTATGTATGTTTCTGTAGGCATTAAGATATGAAACTAACTGGCTTAGGGGTTTTTGAATAGTTTGTCAGTCAGGTAAAGAACGTGTAGATTTATAAAGTATATATGGACCCAAAATGTTGTTGCTTACTGAAATCTCACTTACTGATGGCATCAAAAGGGATATACTTGGAACACTTTCAGAATGCTGCACCTTGGGATGAAAAACCCCAGGCACCAGGAGCTAGCCACCCAACTGAAAAGCAGCTCTGAAGTAAAGGATGTAGGTACCAAGTTGAACATGAGTCAGCAATGTGCCTTTATTGAAGGCAGCTAATATTCTTAGCTGCATTAGGCAACGTATTGCCAACAGGCCAAGAGAGGTTATCCCTCAATTCTGCCTTGGTGAGGCCACACTGAATGTTATGTCCAGTTCTGAGCCCTCTGCTACAGGAGAGACCTGGACATTCTTGAAATAGTGCAACACAGGGCCACCAAGATGCTGAAGGGCCTGGAGCAGCTCTCCTATGAGGAGAAGATGAGAGAGTTGTGACTATTCAGCCTGGAGAAGATGAGGCTCAAAGGGATCTCACCAATGTCCATAAATACCTGAATGGAAGTTGCAAAGAAAATGTAGCTAGGCTATTTTCAGTGATGCCCAGAACAAGAACAAGAGGAAATGGGCACAAACTGGAACACAAGAGATTCCCTCTAGTGGGAGATATTTCTGTGCTGTGCAAGTGCCTAAGCACACATTGCCCCGAGAGGTTGTGACTTCTCCTTCTTTGGAGATCTTCAAAAGCCACGTGGACGTAGTTCTGGATGTCCCTGCTCAAGCAGGGGGTTGGACTAGATGGACCCAGAAGTCCTTTCCCACTTCAACCATGCTGTGATTCTGTAGAGCTATTAAAACACAACTGTGGTAGAGCGGGAAGCAAATATTTTATAGGGCCAGCAGGGAGTGTTTCAGAGAAAAGACTGAGGAGACATACTGTAAAATGCTTACAATTTATTAATCATCATTACTTTTTTTCATAAAGAACAAAAATAAAATAATATTCCAAAACAAAATGGAAGAAGAAAATACACCACACCCAGATAATATGACTAAGACTAAAAAATGGGGTAATGTTAATTCTGAAAGAAATGGCCCAATAAATCAGTTCTCCAAAAAAACAAAATAAATAGCAATAGTACAACTTTTTAAAAGCTTTCTAGGAAAGAATTTACATATAATATTATTATTATTACTTTTGTTTACAAAAGTCCTTCATATGCCCCATTGGCAATATATATATATATATATATATATTTCTTCTGTAAACAGTTAACCACAAAGGAAAAAAAAATTCCAAATTTTCATACAGTTTCTATGCTGATGATGTTATGTAAACAAAGAGTAGTATGCAGCAGCTTATCATTTTAGTATCTTTCTCCCTCTCTTTCTTCTTTCTTCTTTTGTTTTCTTTCTTTTCTTTCTCATGAGAATAGATAGGGAAATGCCCTAAAAATTGTTTATAACATTGAATTTTATAGCTTTGAGAAGATCTGGCTTTTTGCAATCTAAGTTTTCCATAATGCAAAACAGAAAGTACAACAGAGGTACAGTTTTCTTTTTCTTGGACTTTAGCTTTTGATCTGTCTCAGTGAACTGAAATTGAAATGTTCCGTAATAGTTCAGTGTATCAAAGGAAATCTCAGATAATGTCAAGTAGTTGTCGAATGTAATGACCAGCAAAACTTGATTTCCTGCAGAGTAATATTTATTCTTTACCAGTGCAGTTTATATTGTGCCATGAAAGGAAAGCCTTGAAAACAATGTCATTCTAATAAAAGACTTTGTGTGGTCTAAATCTTATGGTTTAGCACTTCTCATAAGACAAACTAACAAGAAATATGAAAATTTTGTATATGTTTTGTATACAGTATATGATCTTATACTGTACCTCTCAAGGTGTAAAGAAAAGTCATGAAAAACAGTATGAGACACAATGGTAAGGAAAGCTGACATAGTGTAGACAGACGTATTGAGCTTGTATGCAGAAAATATAATCTGTTCGTAAAAAATTGTAGCTGCTTTTGACACTTTCTTTCAGATGTGTTTTCATCTATGTTCAACTCATTTGGCTTCTCTTTAGTTTTAATTTTAGACGTTCCCTTTTTCTTGCGTTCCCTTTTTCTTCTTTATCTCATATTTTGCCTGTTTGCTGTTGTTGGTTGGCAATGTCTTGTGGAACACACTCAGCACCAACACAGCTGCATTGGTCCACATAGGTGTATGAGTGATCAAGATAGGTTCCATCACTGCATGTCAAAGTCACCTTTCTTACACTAGTCTGGATTTCCTGGCAACATGAGCATTTATGTTCCATCATGTTTGCTTCTTGAGAGTACCTGTTTGCAAAACCAACAAAAGAGAGAGATTCAGAAATTATGTGAGAAATATCGCTGCCCTCTCACACATTTCTAAATATAAGTAGAAGTTATGTATGGAGATATGTCTTAATATTACCATTCTTCCAGTGGTTTGGTGACACAGAATTTGTTCTTCGTTGTAAAATGGGTAAACCTAGCTTTTGATTCTGATCTAGAATCACAGAATCACAGAATCACAGAATCACCCGGGTTGGAAGGGACCTCAAGGATCATGTAGTTCCAACCCCCCTGCCTAGCAGGGCCACCAAACGTACACATTTAGACCAGGTTGCCCAGGACCCCGTCCAACCTGGCCTTGAACACGTCCAAGGACGGGGCATCCACAACCTCCCTGGGAGGCCCGTTCAAGGGCCTAACCACTCTCCTTGTAAAGAAAGTGGAAGTAGAAGTGATCTAGTGGAAGACATCCCTTCTCATGGGAGGGGGTTTGGAACTGGATTATTTTAAAGGTTTCTTTCAACTCGAACCATTCTATAATTCTGTAATTCATTAAGACAAAAGAAAAGTGAAAAAAAACTAATCCAGATAACAAATCAAGCCAGTCCAAAATGAGAGACTGATATGAAACAAATAACCTCACTTTTATAGAGGCAAGATCAAAACTCGGGACCAGTCACTTAATAGTCTATTAAGATCTGGTTAGTTTTGAGATAATTAAGCTAATGTAGCACCATGTCTGTTAAAAATTCTGGTTAATGTAATGGGAACAGTTGATGGCTTGGTGAATGTTAGACATTGTAGAAAATCACTAGCAATGTGTTTTTTTCTGCTGTTATAATAACAAATAGAAGACTGGAGATTACAGTCATCTTTTACACCACTTACCTTGAGTAAGCATCACAGCTGCCTTCACAGTATGTCATCTCAACAGGTGCAGAAACACATCCTTGGTATTTGATGACAGTAGTGGTGTTATGCTTCTTGCAACCTGATGTTGCCACAAACCAAGAGAGAATAGTTAAAATATATGCATATATAGATAGATAGGTTAAAATATATGCATATATAGACAGATACTTGTATATGATAGACAATCCTTAGCTGAAAACTAAGATGCGTGGAGCTGAAATAGGAAGTTATGTCACAGTGCGTTTCTGTTTTAATTGCTTATGGCTAAATGATAGGCTGTGCTACTTGTCTTAACATTGAGTGGAAAATTCCCTTTATGCTGCATTGGTGCAGGATGCAGAAATATAGAGCAGTGCCATGGCAACTGCTCAGTGCACACCCATCTCCCAGGACCAGCTTCACTTTCATCCTTAAAGAGAATGTGTTTGTAGAAGTTGGAGAATAGGTGTAGTCCTCTATTTCACTAAAAGGCTAATATTGAACAGTACAGGATGGGAAAGTTCACCATATCTGTATTTTCAAAGACCCTAAATGTTCTGTTTCTATACCACCTGGTGGTTCTAAATGTTCTGTTTCAGACCAGGTGGTATGGAAACACTGGTACCAGATTTTGGGCTTTTCACCTCTTCTGTCCTTGTTCCTGCCATGCAAGTTGGACTAATACAGCTAACAAGGCACATATTGTGCTTTTACCCCAAATTACTATCACTTACCTGATGGTGGGATTGAGCACACACTACAGCAGCCATCATCTGATAGCCTGATGCTGTCCTGGAGTGGGAAAAAAAAAAAAAAAAAAAGATGACTCAGGTTTCATATATGCATGATAAAAACTTGGTTTGTAGGGTTCTCTGGTGCCAGAAAGTTCTTTGTATTGGCATGGAATCTAATTTCAAGCAGATCTAAATATTAAAGGCACGTAACTACTACTTCAGTACTTAATAAAACTTCTTTGGAAGCGTACATTGAAGGGACTGGAATTGCTTTGTTATCGTTGGAATTCAGTAGTAAAAATTCAGAAATAAAGCTTGCAGTGCACATTGGGATATTTTGAGGTACAAAAATCAGTGTAGATTAAGGGTTATGTCAGACAGTGTAAAACAGTTAATGAACTACTGACAGTATAGATATCTGGGATTGGTTTTTATCTTTCCTGAGGTGTATTAAGTGAACTGAAGTAGTTTGTTTTCCTTCACCTTTGCTCTTAATGATTGGTTTCCAAAAATGGAATTATAAGCCTAAATAATTTAGGAATAAAAATCCCATTATTTTCTGGTAATATTCTTGCTCCTAGACACCTGGTACTTTTAGGAATGCAAAGCATTATGTTTTTCCCTTCTCCCTAGTATCCTGTGCTATCTTATTTCCTCAGTGAGGATATATTGCCATTTTAAATTTTCATTTGTTTTTTTAAAGTGAAATTTGATGGGGTACAGTTTCAGAGAGGATAAAATCGGAGTTACATCCCATGTGATGCTCCTTGTAGGTATTTTTCTAGGATACCATGATCTTGCTATCGCTGGTGCTAATCACTGCAATCTTTTCAAACAAACATGAGAGCTGGTAGACAAGTACTTACAGGTTCACAGAGATCCGGGTTGAAGGCGGGACAGCTTTTCTTTGATATGACTGTAATGAACTGGCCATTGTATTTTTCACATGTGTAAGTTGTACAGTTATTACCAGGTGGGCTCCAGAATTTTCCAACCTGAAAGTAGTTAAATTAAATAAAGGTGAATAAAAGGCATCTTGCCTGAAAGTGAGAACACACAACTGGTGTTCATCATTGCTGTGCACTGCAGTATGCTTATTCTGAATAATGTCCTTGAATGGCAGCTGGTAGTTGCTCATTGACCTTTTTCATTAACCAAGTGAAGAGGATGTGATTTTAGGTGGCTATGGTCATGGTTTTTGTGTGCATGGCTTAAGTGAAGGCTGACTTGTGTTTCAGTGGTTTTGTTGTCAGAATTTATGATGTGCCCTAGTCCTGTTCAGGTACATGGCAGAATTCCAGGTGTTTTCACCAACGCATCCTGTTCTTGAGCTCCCAGCTAACTTGAGATTGAATATTCGGTGCAGAAGCTGCCTCCATACATAGAAAGACAAAACTGAGCAAAATTGGTGCAATGTTTTCTTGCTGAAGGCAAATAAGATGGCATTGCTTTCACATATTTTTCTATTTAGACCTCTGAAAGCCATTGTTCAATATCACAGTTGTTTCCAGAAGCTTCAGTTAGCCTCATGGCTCAAGGTTCTGTTCAAGCTATGTGAGTCAGTCCTTCCTCATCTGTATAAGCAGTATTGTAATATGTGAAAAGACACTGCAAGTAAATGTGATAGAGGCAAGGAAAGGAAAGAGTTAAAAGGCAAACAGAGTTCACCAAAGGTGAGCTGCAGCAGGGCTAGTTACCTTAAGCACGTGTGTAGTGTTGTCTTCCATGACCACTATGCAGGCTTCAGCCTTGCATGTGCCACAGCACTTTCCAGGTTCCTCTGTATACTTGTAACCCTATTTTGAAAGAAACAGAGAGGGAATATTGTTGAGCCAGGACACTGAGATTAAGTGGCAGATGTTTGAACTGAGCAAGGTAGGCATTACTGACCATAAATAAGCACTCACCACTGGACAATAGGTGTCACAGGTAACAGGCTGGCACTTGACAGCAAACTTCTGATGGCTTGAATAAGAGGATATGGAGCAGCTGCAGCTTTCACAGGGGCCTGATGGAATCACAGTTCCAGGCTAGGGAAAGACAGAAGAAAAATCGGTATTAGTAATAGCAAGTTGCTGTGAGTATGTACCTAACAGACAATTCAAGGCTGAACTATCTATCAGCTAAACTATCCTTAAATTCAATATTGGTTGTTTAAGCAGAGTTTCTATTGTTGGTTATGTCCATGCTGCTTCTCATTTTGAAAGGAAATTATGCTAATGTTACAGGTGAGCAGATAATACTGTTGCATATAAGAAAAGGTGCTGATATGCTGACCTCAATTAGTCTCTTGGTCCTTTTTGCAAAATGGCATCTATAATAGGAGTCTCAAAAATGTTTCATTTTGAACCTATGTGAAGTTGTATTTTTATAGTGACTTACTCTGTGTACTTACCGCATAGTAGGTTTCATTGACTACACAGCCATGTCCTGGAAAGAAGGAAGAAAGATAGTGTCACCAAGGTATAAAATTTAAGAAGCTGAAGTATGTGAAGAAACTCCTACTTTTTTGGCCCAATGTGACAATGTTGATTAATTACATCTTTTTCTTTTAAGGATTTTGTATTCATAGCTCTGACTAGCATGTTGAAAAAGTTGCATGGCACTTACTGCATTCAAAGGTAGGGCAGCATTTTCCAGGCTGTGTTACTGTAATTACTTCCTGTCCCTCTAAGCATTGTTGTGTGACCTCAGGGCAGAGGCTCGTATTGCAGTCTGTGCAATGTAAAAGAAGACAGCAAATTATGAATTTTTAAATTTTGTTTGGCATGAACTTCAGAAGTTTTCCAGTGAGGCAAATACAGTGTTTTAAGTAAAAACAAGTTAGTTTAATAGCTATTTCAGTATATTTGCCCGTCTAATTTTGAAGTGAAAGAGCTTTTCTAACCTTTGCAAAGCAAAGCATTGGCTGAAAAGAATAGAGTAATGATTGCTTGAAAGGACAGATTTCCGAAGATAAAATAATCAGAAAATCTGATGGCTCTCTGAGTTTCAGACGGTCTTTTGAACAATTCTTAAAAGTTCAAGAGATGTATTAAGATTAGATAAAATATTTATGCTGGTCTTTGAAAAATAAGAGATACTGAATAGCTTTTGATTGTTGTTTCAGGTGGTGGCAGTGCTACAGGTTTTCTTTTTTTTTCCTTTCAAACATTAAATTACAAATTTACAGCTACTTTCCTTTGTCTATGAGTGTAAAATTGATTCATCTTTAAATTTGTTCTTTTCAAGAATCTAGTAGATGCTTTGCAGCAAGGCTTTAAAAAGCTGTATGAGGGAGAAAAGTTACAAGATCAATGTAAACTATATATTAAAAAAAAAAAACACAAACAAGAGAAATTACTGCTGTAGATCCCCAAAACAAGTATAGTACATTACTCACAATAAAGAACTGAGACAGTACTTACAGCACTCAGTCCTGGTACAGCATGGATCTTCTGGTATCTGCGTCTGAACAGGCATGTATCCTGGTTCAGAACAAGATACTTGCTGTGGCAGAGGACATTCGTATTTTGTGCAATGCACTCTGAGAGTAGATCTGTCACAGACACATTCCTGGCAATTTTTTGTCCATTTTTCTCCTGGCTATACAAAAAGAAAATGAAAAATAAATAAAATAAACAATTTTTTTTAACTTCTAAATGTTTTATTCATAAATACAGTTATTGCTAACTAGCTAATTACATCAACCTTTTCGTGGTCCTAGTATTTTTAGATTTGTTAAGAAACCCTTAAAGTGAAACAAACTAGGAGAAGATGCTAGAGACCACTGAAGGTTCTGAGGATGTTGGTTTGCTCTTGTGAAACACCAAACAACAAATGTCCTCTTGCTTCAGCTGCTTGTATTTGATAAATTACATTGATGTAATTTTGATAGCGATACTCACCCATCTGAATACTCCATTTGGCTCTCTACAAGCTGAAAAAAAAAAAAAAAAAAAGGGGGATTTATACCACTGACTACTGACAGAAGGAGTAAGTTTGTGCAGTTTGAAATAAAAACACCATGAACATAAATCTAGCCAGACTAGTTCATATGAAATGATAGATTTCTTCCATTTTGCCTAGTCTCATGTAAGTAAGGAAGATGGGGAAAAACTATTGTTTTTTATTATTATATTTTTAGAGACTAAAGGAGCCTAAAAAAGTTGATCTGCCCATGATCTGACTATGTAAAAGATTACAAGTCTCCTGCCATTGTTAATCGGGTCTCCTCTTTAACAATCCAGATCTCCATTCCCCAAAGTAGTTATAGAGTACTTACAGCATTCAGAGACACAAATGTTGCTGTCTTCACTCAAGAGTGTCTTTCCTTCAGGACAGAAACAACCTTCAGTTACTCCATAGCCAGGACGGTCAACAAAGCTGGAGTGAGAGGAACATATATATATGTATGTGTTTTTGAGTGCCATGTTTTTGCCAGTGAAGCTGGAGAGAGGTGTGTAAAGAAGGTTGTTGTGTCAGATACAAGGGAGACGAATGAATTTGCATTTTGCTGAATGGAACTGGAAGTACATATTTATAGCAATGACTGATATCTATGAATTTTGAATAAACAATGAAAATTCATGAAATTTAATTATGAAATAGTTATATTTTGTAAGGAAAGTAGTTAGAAACAGAAGGAAAAAAAAAGATAAACATTTGTTTGGTCTTTCCATACCTTTGGCTGCAGGTAGCAGAATTAATGGACTCACATGGCTTGTATACCATGTTTGCTGGACAGTTGTATGCTGTATGACAAAAGATGAAAAATGATCAAAAACTGATAGTAGATATTGTGATATATCTACTAGATATAAAGAAAAGTGACTTTATCTTTACTGTCTACATCAGGGGTTTCTGACAGTAAGGACATTTCTGTATTTTTGTAGGTAAAATGCTATAGTCAAGTGTAAGATGCAACATATACTTACTCAATAAAATCCTAACTACTACTGGTTTACTCGTACATTTTTGAGTCCTGCAATACTTACGGCACGTATTGTTTGTCTTTCCTCTCCAGTCAATGCAGACACCTCTTGCAGCACACTCTGTAGCATATATCTCCAAACTGGAACACTGCATGGATTCATCAGTTATGCGACATCCATCAAAAACACATCCTTTGTAAAATGGTTCTGGAGGTATCACGTCATGGCATTCTGCAAAAACTCTACAGACAGAAAAGAAACCAGAAGAAACTGGTTATTATATAAAATCTGATCACACGTGGCATTTTCCCAGTTGATGGCGTGTTACTCTCTGCTTCAAAAGGAATGTATTATGAGAAAGAGAGTTAACCATATGAATGGCCACTACTGTGGGAGATAGATTCAGGAATGGAAAGATTAGGAAATTGAAGCTCTATTCTTTTCTAAAGAGGCTTGTGGGTATAATATTTATGTAAGTGTACACAGTGTTTTATCAGTCTGACACTAGAAATTTCTTGAAGAAGGCAATTGCATCAGATAGATGGAAAAAGAATGCTGTAAGTACTCAAGGAACAGAAAAATCGGATAGAATAGCTTGCAACTTATTAGACATTACAGCAAGCATGCAGATGAGGGTCTGTATGAATGACACAGCTAAAAAAAACTTTTGCTAGAGTTCACAGAAGTATAAAAAACAGCCTTTGATGATGCTGCTTTTTTTTTTTTAAATTCCATGTTTTACATAAAATGTGCAAAGAGTGAAGGCACTTTGGCTAAGACATTTCTGTCTGTTCTGTTTTTCTGGTTGGTAACCAAATTATTTCCCTTCAGGACTAAGGGACCACTTCACATGTAAATTTTCATCTTTCTTTTAATAGCGTGACTAAGAATGAGTAAGCATACCCTAGAAAGCAGGGAGGGAAAAAGATAACAGAAATGTATGTGGTAACAATCCAGGGTGTATGGACTTTAGTGCTTGCTGTCTCCTTCATTTTCTAATTCTTGCTCAGCTATCTTTGCGATGCAAGTCCTTAAAGAAAAGCAGTTTCTTTATCAAAGGCCTTTTATTGTATATATCCTTATATTAGGTTGATGTTTTCAGCAATAATCCCATGATAGGACTGTAGTTCATACCATTTCATAAAATACTGAAACATTTCAGTATAGAAA
Organism: Tympanuchus pallidicinctus; assembly: GCF_026119805.1. Taxonomy (NCBI): domain Eukaryota; kingdom Metazoa; phylum Chordata; class Aves; order Galliformes; family Phasianidae; genus Tympanuchus; species Tympanuchus pallidicinctus. Next base: position 14,104,371 of record NW_026294747.1, read on the forward strand.
GAGCAAGTCAATTTTGGTTGTTTGTTTCTTTTTCTTACTTGCTTATGATAAGCTTGCAGAGTTCAGGAACATGACACTGTGGCCTTGCAGGAGGTGTGGTTACTATTGATGGTGGTGGTACTCCAGTGCATGATGTGTCATTACCAACAAGCCAGTGATGAGCCATTTGGGGACAGGAAGAAATGATCTTACCACTTGGCAAGCGACATTCATCTCTTTTGTTATTTGTACATGTTCCTGGAAGATAACAGAGACAAGGTATGTTAGCTTCATATGCCACATCGGTGATGCACAGTACATTAGTGTGCTGATACTAAGTTTAGATGTGATGTGCTCATGAAATTCTCTACTTCACGAGGATTCTTTACAGTCGTATGAGTTTTAATTTAGTTTAGGAAAAAAGCAGTCAAAATCCAAAACCCAAATCTGACATCAGAAAACACTTCAAAATGTATATGCCTATCATGATCTTGCATAGCCAAAGTGGGTAACTATAGCTATGGAGGATGGGCAAAATATGATTAGTACATCTGTCTTACCACATTGTCCTTCAGTATTGTTGCCAAATTTGCTGTATGGGAGTTTCACAGAAAAGATCAGCCCACTGAAGGTGATGGTTGCGCCAATTTCTGGTATTTCTACAATCATATTGATTCCAAGTGTGGAGAAATAAATGCCATCTTTGTGAAAGCCTGGTTGGACAATCTTATTGTTGAAGTACATCTGAACGCAGAGTTTAAAAAAAACAAAACAAAACAAAACACAACTTCAGAATAAACTTCTGCTTTTGTCTGATTGTTTTAATGTATTAAATGATAATGTATTTTCTAATCTTTGTAATCATGCGTAACTTGGTATTGTTGTGCATCATATCCAACTCCTGTTTATATTGTTGTAACTACATACAATTCTCACCTTTATAATCTGATATTCTAACAAACTGTATTTCAAGTGAGAAACTGTAAGGCCTGTGGACCTTATTTCTCTTTTTCAGTAACAGAGAAGTAAAAATAAATTTATTTTACCACATTTGTCATCACACCATTCAGGAGTTCACGGGTCAGCTTCACTGTTGCAGATTTGTAGAAAATAATAATGGATTTAGGACAGGAAAGTCCATCTTTTGAATCACAGTAGTAATTCTCAATGTGAACACGGAAGTTGTCATATTTAGGCACAATCTGTTTCACCAGAACATAAGTGCAATTTTCAAGGAAAGTATAGTAGGTTCCATCAAAAGTAATATAATGAGGATCACCCCATCCACTGCAGACACCTGGCATAGAGAAAATATTTGTGTTAACATGAAAGTAAATATAGAAGAACATACTACAGTTTCAAATGCAACCTTGGGAAAACATAATTCCCTTATATTCTTGCAAACTTTTGCTTATTTTTGAAAATTTAAGTCCTTAATCTACACTTACATTGACACTCATAGTGGTAACAGCATCCATTTTCATCAGGTACCAATACTGCTGGATATTTGTTTGCACAGGTAATTTCCTTTATAGGTGGACATACTGTTTGGTTTACAATAACTTTGTTGTTTCCCTCACAGATGAGTTCTGTACAGTTGGATAATTTGAATCTCTGGCCAGGCTGCAAAATGAACAAAAATTGCTGTCACAGAAATTTGCAGACAGGTATGAATTTTACTAATATTGTTATGAGATGTAACCCTCTATACTAGCTTTGATTTTTCTGCTCAGTGAAGAATCAAAAAGCAATAGAAAACGTGCTTTTTTATTTCATTGAGAAGGTTTGTTACGTATACTATGCTGTGCATTAAAAAGCATGTTTAACTAGCTGCAAAATGATAACAAAAAATTATTGTACTTTTCTTTCTTAGTTTACAAAAAAAAAAAAAAGGAAAAAAAGGGAAAAAGATGCATAGAAATTTTATGCCATATATTGACTGGTAATAAGAGTTATTCTGACAACCAAAATATATAAGATTGGCAACTGTTTCTTTCTTACACCTTTCTGGTATAAAACTAACACTGATGTTATTTAAAAAATCATAACATGGAATCTATGTACCTGTAGGGGAGGGTGAGTACCAGAAACACAACCCGGAGGAAGAATTGGATGTGTTGTTATTATGGTAGGCGTCTGAGGAGATGCAGTGGTTAATGGAGTAGTAAAATTACAGTCTCCAGTGTAGCGTTCAACTGTACATTTTTCACTACACCTAGCATAAAATCTACATCCATCACTATCCATTGTGCTGTAAATCAGTCCACCTGAAAAACGGGAAAAAACACAGTCAAATAAAGAGAAAAAATGAAAATTCTTCAAAATTGATCAACGCATTACATTTTGAAGTGTCCTGGTATAAACTGGTGTGGTAGAGAATTTTTTTTAAAAATAAAATGCTATGTTTCAGTCTTTCAGATTTAGGATGAAAATACTGTTGATGCTGAGCAGTACTTATACTAAGTTAATAATTCCTCAGCATTCTCCACTGCCCTGCCAATGAGAAGACCAGGGTTGCAGAAGAAATTATGAAATGATAAAACCAGACAGGCTGGTACCAACTAAGCAAAGGGATGTTTAATGCTGTATGACATCATACAGAACCATGAAAATAGGAAGAAATGGGGAAAAATGCAGCTGTTGCCAAGGGTCAGGACATAGGACCTTATCAGGTGGTGATGAAAAATTTGATGGGGTATCAGTTGTTTAATTTATGATATTAGTCACAGAATATCTATTCAGTACCTAATCATAACTAACAAACACTGCTCGAAACTAAAGATCAGGCGTTTATATCTGGGATTTCCACAATAGCTCTGAAGTGGAGAAAGATACTGAAAGACTGTGTAATAGTCATCAGTATGTCACATTAATAGAAAACAGAAAGAAACAAATGCTGAAATTACAACAACAAAAGTCAAAATAAATACAAAGAACAATAATTTAAATACTACAAATGAGAAGATATATTGAAACTGAAAAAATTACCAGGACCCACCAGGTGAATAAATGTTGTTTCCAATTTTACAGAAACATGATGTTGATATAGAAGTACTGGTGCTGAAACTGGTGGAAAATGTGGAAGATGGGACAGTGGTGAAGGACGTAGGGGAGGAGGTGCCTGTGGAGATGGAGGTGGTGGGACTGGTGGTAGGAGTGATGGTGTATACGCAGTTGGGGTTAGACCGGCAGCAGAGGACACGGATCCTGTAGTTGAGGCACATCTTAAAGCTGCCCTGCTGGTCCTGGTTCCTGCACACCAGTCCGTAGTGAACGTCACACTGCACAACCTGTCCGACTTGTTCGATGGAAATGTCGGGGTAGTCCTCGGCCTGGCACTCAATTTGTTTTGGCTGCTGACAGACTTCCTTCCCGGCAGCGCGGATGTGCTGGTAGGTTTCGAAGTCTCCCTGGCTTGTCCCCGAGGAGGGGAAGTCAACGTCAAACCAGTCCGTCCAGGAGCAGAGTTCAGGTTCGCAGGAGGTGGTGTGTTGCGTGGTGGAGGGGGAGCTGGTAGAGGAGATGAGAGTAGGGGTGGGCGAGAGGGTGCTGGTGCTGGTTGTTGGTGTTGTTGCCATTGTGGAGGGCGTAGCGGTGGAGGTGGAGGTTGTGACGGTGATGAAGGACGTAGGGGAGGAGGTGCCTGTGGAGATGGAGGTGGTGGGACTGGTGGTAGGAGTGATGGTGTATACGCAGTTGGGGTTAGACCGGCAGCAGAGGACACGGATCCTGTAGTTGAGGCACATCTTAAAGCTGCCCTGCTGGTCCTGGTTCCTGCACACCAGTCCGTAGTGAACGTCACACTGCACAACCTGTCCGACTTGTTCGATGGAAATGTCGGGGTAGTCCTCGGCCTGGCACTCAATTTGTTTTGGCTGCTGACAGACTTCCTTCCCGGCAGCGCGGATGTGCTGGTAGGTTTCGAAGTCTCCCTGGCTTGTCCCCGAGGAGGGGAAGTCAACGTCAAACCAGTCCGTCCAGGAGCAGAGTTCAGGTTCGCAGGAGGTGGTGTGTTGCGTGGTGGAGGGGGAGCTGGTAGAGGAGATGAGAGTAGGGGTGGGCGAGAGGGTGCTGGTGCTGGTTGTTGGTGTTGTTGCCGTTATGGAGGGCGTAGCGGTGGAGGTGGAGGTTGTGACGGTGATGAAGGACGTAGGGGAGGAGGTGCCTGTGGAGATGGAGGTGGTGGGACTGGTGGTAGGAGTGATGGTGTATACGCAGTTGGGGTTAGACCGGCAGCAGAGGACACGGATCCTGTAGTTGAGGCACATCTTAAAGCTGCCCTGCTGGTCCTGGTTCCTGCACACCAGTCCGTAGTGAACGTCACACTGCACAACCTGTCCGACTTGTTCGATGGAAATGTCGGGGTAGTCCTCGGCCTGGCACTCAATTTGTTTTGGCTGCTGACAGACTTCCTTCCCGGCAGCGCGGATGTGCTGGTAGGTTTCGAAGTCTCCCTGGCTTGTCCCCGAGGAGGGGAAGTCAACGTCAAACCAGTCCGTCCAGGAGCAGAGTTCAGGTTCGCAGGAGGTGGTGTGTTGCGTGGTGGAGGGGGAGCTGGTAGAGGAGATGAGAGTAGGGGTGGGCGAGAGGGTGCTGGTGCTGGTTGTTGGTGTTGTTGCCGTTGTGGAGGGCGTAGCGGTGGAGGTGGAGGTTGTGACGGTGATGAAGGACGTAGGGGAGGAGGTGCCTGTGGAGATGGAGGTGGTGGGACTGGTGGTAGGAGTGATGGTGTATACGCAGTTGGGGTTAGACCGGCAGCAGAGGACACGGATCCTGTAGTTGAGGCACATCTTAAAGCTGCCCTGCTGGTCCTGGTTCCTGCACACCAGTCCGTAGTGAACGTCACACTGCACAACCTGTCCGACTTGTTCGATGGAAATGTCGGGGTAGTCCTCGGCCTGGCACTCAATTTGTTTTGGCTGCTGACAGACTTCCTTCCCGGCAGCGCGGATGTGCTGGTAGGTTTCGAAGTCTCCCTGGCTTGTCCCCGAGGAGGGGAAGTCAACGTCAAACCAGTCCGTCCAGGAGCAGAGTTCAGGTTCGCAGGAGGTGGTGTGTTGCGTGGTGGAGGGGGAGCTGGTAGAGGAGATGAGAGTAGGGGTGGGCGAGAGGGTGCTGGTGCTGGTTGTTGGTGTTGTTGCCGTTGTGGAAGGCGTAGCGGTGGAGGTGGAGGTTGTGACGGTGATGAAGGACGTAGGGGAGGAGGTGCCTGTGGAGATGGAGGTGGTGGGACTGGTGGTAGGAGTGATGGTGTATACGCAGTTGGGGTTAGACCGGCAGCAGAGGACACGGATCCTGTAGTTGAGGCACATCTTAAAGCTGCCCTGCTGGTCCTGGTTCCTGCACACCAGTCCGTAGTGAACGTCACACTGCACAACCTGTCCGACTTGTTCGATGGAAATGTCGGGGTAGTCCTCGGCCTGGCACTCAATTTGTTTTGGCTGCTGACAGACTTCCTTCCCGGCAGCGCGGATGTGCTGGTAGGTTTCGAAGTCTCCCTGGCTTGTCCCCGAGGAGGGGAAGTCAACGTCAAACCAGTCCGTCCAGGAGCAGAGTTCAGGTTCGCAGGAGGTGGTGTGTTGCGTGGTGGAGGGGGAGCTGGTAGAGGAGATGAGAGTAGGGGTGGGCGAGAGGGTGCTGGTGCTGGTTGTTGGTGTTGTTGCCATTGTGGAGGGCGTAGCGGTGGAGGTGGAGGTTGTGACGGTGATGAAGGACGTAGGGGAGGAGGTGCCTGTGGAGATGGAGGTGGTGGGACTGGTGGTAGGAGTGATGGTGTATACGCAGTTGGGGTTAGACCGGCAGCAGAGGACACGGATCCTGTAGTTGAGGCACATCTTAAAGCTGCCCTGCTGGTCCTGGTTCCTGCACACCAGTCCGTAGTGAACGTCACACTGCACAACCTGTCCGACTTGTTCGATGGAAATGTCGGGGTAGTCCTCGGCCTGGCACTCAATTTGTTTTGGCTGCTGACAGACTTCCTTCCCGGCAGCGCGGATGTGCTGGTAGGTTTCGAAGTCTCCCTGGCTTGTCCCCGAGGAGGGGAAGTCAACGTCAAACCAGTCCGTCCAGGAGCAGAGTTCAGGTTCGCAGGAGGTGGTGTGTTGCGTGGTGGAGGGGGAGCTGGTAGAGGAGATGAGAGTAGGGGTGGGCGAGAGGGTGCTGGTGCTGGTTGTTGGTGTTGTTGCCGTTATGGAGGGCGTAGCGGTGGAGGTGGAGGTTGTGACGGTGATGAAGGACGTAGGGGAGGAGGTGCCTGTGGAGATGGAGGTGGTGGGACTGGTGGTAGGAGTGATGGTGTATACGCAGTTGGGGTTAGACCGGCAGCAGAGGACACGGATCCTGTAGTTGAGGCACATCTTAAAGCTGCCCTGCTGGTCCTGGTTCCTGCACACCAGTCCGTAGTGAACGTCACACTGCACAACCTGTCCGACTTGTTCGATGGAAATGTCGGGGTAGTCCTCGGCCTGGCACTCAATTTGTTTTGGCTGCTGACAGACTTCCTTCCCGGCAGCGCGGATGTGCTGGTAGGTTTCGAAGTCTCCCTGGCTTGTCCCCGAGGAGGGGAAGTCAACGTCAAACCAGTCCGTCCAGGAGCAGAGTTCAGGTTCGCAGGAGGTGGTGTGTTGCGTGGTGGAGGGGGAGCTGGTAGAGGAGATGAGAGTAGGGGTGGGCGAGAGGGTGCTGGTGCTGGTTGTTGGTGTTGTTGCCGTTGTGGAGGGCGTAGCGGTGGAGGTGGAGGTTGTGACGGTGATGAAGGACGTAGGGGAGGAGGTGCCTGTGGAGATGGAGGTGGTGGGACTGGTGGTAGGAGTGATGGTGTATACGCAGTTGGGGTTAGACCGGCAGCAGAGGACACGGATCCTGTAGTTGAGGCACATCTTAAAGCTGCCCTGCTGGTCCTGGTTCCTGCACACCAGTCCGTAGTGAACGTCACACTGCACAACCTGTCCGACTTGTTCGATGGAAATGTCGGGGTAGTCCTCGGCCTGGCACTCAATTTGTTTTGGCTGCTGACAGACTTCCTTCCCGGCAGCGCGGATGTGCTGGTAGGTTTCGAAGTCTCCCTGGCTTGTCCCCGAGGAGGGGAAGTCAACGTCAAACCAGTCCGTCCAGGAGCAGAGTTCAGGTTCGCAGGAGGTGGTGTGTTGCGTGGTGGAGGGGGAGCTGGTAGAGGAGATGAGAGTAGGGGTGGGCGAGAGGGTGCTGGTGCTGGTTGTTGGTGTTGTTGCCGTTATGGAGGGCGTAGCGGTGGAGGTGGAGGTTGTGACGGTGATGAAGGACGTAGGGGAGGAGGTGCCTGTGGAGATGGAGGTGGTGGGACTGGTGGTAGGAGTGATGGTGTATACGCAGTTGGGGTTAGACCGGCAGCAGAGGACACGGATCCTGTAGTTGAGGCACATCTTAAAGCTGCCCTGCTGGTCCTGGTTCCTGCACACCAGTCCGTAGTGAACGTCACACTGCACAACCTGTCCGACTTGTTCGATGGAAATGTCGGGGTAGTCCTCGGCCTGGCACTCAATTTGTTTTGGCTGCTGACAGACTTCCTTCCCGGCAGCGCGGATGTGCTGGTAGGTTTCGAAGTCTCCCTGGCTTGTCCCCGAGGAGGGGAAGTCAACGTCAAACCAGTCCGTCCAGGAGCAGAGTTCAGGTTCGCAGGAGGTGGTGTGTTGCGTGGTGGAGGGGGAGCTGGTAGAGGAGATGAGAGTAGGGGTGGGCGAGAGGGTGCTGGTGCTGGTTGTTGGTGTTGTTGCCGTTATGGAGGGCGTAGCGGTGGAGGTGGAGGTTGTGACGGTGATGAAGGACGTAGGGGAGGAGGTGCCTGTGGAGATGGAGGTGGTGGGACTGGTGGTAGGAGTGATGGTGTATACGCAGTTGGGGTTAGACCGGCAGCAGAGGACACGGATCCTGTAGTTGAGGCACATCTTAAAGCTGCCCTGCTGGTCCTGGTTCCTGCACACCAGTCCGTAGTGAACGTCACACTGCACAACCTGTCCGACTTGTTCGATGGAAATGTCGGGGTAGTCCTCGGCCTGGCACTCAATTTGTTTTGGCTGCTGACAGACTTCCTTCCCGGCAGCGCGGATGTGCTGGTAGGTTTCGAAGTCTCCCTGGCTTGTCCCCGAGGAGGGGAAGTCAACGTCAAACCAGTCCGTCCAGGAGCAGAGTTCAGGTTCGCAGGAGGTGGTGTGTTGCGTGGTGGAGGGGGAGCTGGTAGAGGAGATGAGAGTAGGGGTGGGCGAGAGGGTGCTGGTGCTGGTTGTTGGTGTTGTTGCCGTTGTGGAGGGCGTAGCGGTGGAGGTGGAGGTTGTGACGGTGATGAAGGACGTAGGGGAGGAGGTGCCTGTGGAGATGGAGGTGGTGGGACTGGTGGTAGGAGTGATGGTGTATACGCAGTTGGGGTTAGACCGGCAGCAGAGGACACGGATCCTGTAGTTGAGGCACATCTTAAAGCTGCCCTGCTGGTCCTGGTTCCTGCACACCAGTCCGTAGTGAACGTCACACTGCACAACCTGTCCGACTTGTTCGATGGAAATGTCGGGGTAGTCCTCGGCCTGGCACTCAATTTGTTTTGGCTGCTGACAGACTTCCTTCCCGGCAGCGCGGATGTGCTGGTAGGTTTCGAAGTCTCCCTGGCTTGTCCCCGAGGAGGGGAAGTCAACGTCAAACCAGTCCGTCCAGGAGCAGAGTTCAGGTTCGCAGGAGGTGGTGTGTTGCGTGGTGGAGGGGGAGCTGGTAGAGGAGATGAGAGTAGGGGTGGGCGAGAGGGTGCTGGTGCTGGTTGTTGGTGTTGTTGCCGTTGTGGAAGGCGTAGCGGTGGAGGTGGAGGTTGTGACGGTGATGAAGGACGTAGGGGAGGAGGTGCCTGTGGAGATGGAGGTGGTGGGACTGGTGGTAGGAGTGATGGTGTATACGCAGTTGGGGTTAGACCGGCAGCAGAGGACACGGATCCTGTAGTTGAGGCACATCTTAAAGCTGCCCTGCTGGTCCTGGTTCCTGCACACCAGTCCGTAGTGAACGTCACACTGCACAACCTGTCCGACTTGTTCGATGGAAATGTCGGGGTAGTCCTCGGCCTGGCACTCAATTTGTTTTGGCTGCTGACAGACTTCCTTCCCGGCAGCGCGGATGTGCTGGTAGGTTTCGAAGTCTCCCTGGCTTGTCCCCGAGGAGGGGAAGTCAACGTCAAACCAGTCCGTCCAGGAGCAGAGTTCAGGTTCGCAGGAGGTGGTGTGTTGCGTGGTGGAGGGGGAGCTGGTAGAGGAGATGAGAGTAGGGGTGGGCGAGAGGGTGCTGGTGCTGGTTGTTGGTGTTGTTGCCATTGTGGAGGGCGTAGCGGTGGAGGTGGAGGTTGTGACGGTGATGAAGGACGTAGGGGAGGAGGTGCCTGTGGAGATGGAGGTGGTGGGACTGGTGGTAGGAGTGATGGTGTATACGCAGTTGGGGTTAGACCGGCAGCAGAGGACACGGATCCTGTAGTTGAGGCACATCTTAAAGCTGCCCTGCTGGTCCTGGTTCCTGCACACCAGTCCGTAGTGAACGTCACACTGCACAACCTGTCCGACTTGTTCGATGGAAATGTCGGGGTAGTCCTCGGCCTGGCACTCAATTTGTTTTGGCTGCTGACAGACTTCCTTCCCGGCAGCGCGGATGTGCTGGTAGGTTTCGAAGTCTCCCTGGCTTGTCCCCGAGGAGGGGAAGTCAACGTCAAACCAGTCCGTCCAGGAGCAGAGTTCAGGTTCGCAGGAGGTGGTGTGTTGCGTGGTGGAGGGGGAGCTGGTAGAGGAGATGAGAGTAGGGGTGGGCGAGAGGGTGCTGGTGCTGGTTGTTGGTGTTGTTGCCGTTATGGAGGGCGTAGCGGTGGAGGTGGAGGTTGTGACGGTGATGAAGGACGTAGGGGAGGAGGTGCCTGTGGAGATGGAGGTGGTGGGACTGGTGGTAGGAGTGATGGTGTATACGCAGTTGGGGTTAGACCGGCAGCAGAGGACACGGATCCTGTAGTTGAGGCACATCTTAAAGCTGCCCTGCTGGTCCTGGTTCCTGCACACCAGTCCGTAGTGAACGTCACACTGCACAACCTGTCCGACTTGTTCGATGGAAATGTCGGGGTAGTCCTCGGCCTGGCACTCAATTTGTTTTGGCTGCTGACAGACTTCCTTCCCGGCAGCGCGGATGTGCTGGTAGGTTTCGAAGTCTCCCTGGCTTGTCCCCGAGGAGGGGAAGTCAACGTCAAACCAGTCCGTCCAGGAGCAGAGTTCAGGTTCGCAGGAGGTGGTGTGTTGCGTGGTGGAGGGGGAGCTGGTAGAGGAGATGAGAGTAGGGGTGGGCGAGAGGGTGCTGGTGCTGGTTGTTGGTGTTGTTGCCGTTGTGGAGGGCGTAGCGGTGGAGGTGGAGGTTGTGACGGTGATGAAGGACGTAGGGGAGGAGGTGCCTGTGGAGATGGAGGTGGTGGGACTGGTGGTAGGAGTGATGGTGTATACGCAGTTGGGGTTAGACCGGCAGCAGAGGACACGGATCCTGTAGTTGAGGCACATCTTAAAGCTGCCCTGCTGGTCCTGGTTCCTGCACACCAGTCCGTAGTGAACGTCACACTGCACAACCTGTCCGACTTGTTCGATGGAAATGTCGGGGTAGTCCTCGGCCTGGCACTCAATTTGTTTTGGCTGCTGACAGACTTCCTTCCCGGCAGCGCGGATGTGCTGGTAGGTTTCGAAGTCTCCCTGGCTTGTCCCCGAGGAGGGGAAGTCAACGTCAAACCAGTCCGTCCAGGAGCAGAGTTCAGGTTCGCAGGAGGTGGTGTGTTGCGTGGTGGAGGGGGAGCTGGTAGAGGAGATGAGAGTAGGGGTGGGCGAGAGGGTGCTGGTGCTGGTTGTTGGTGTTGTTGCCGTTATGGAGGGCGTAGCGGTGGAGGTGGAGGTTGTGACGGTGATGAAGGACGTAGGGGAGGAGGTGCCTGTGGAGATGGAGGTGGTGGGACTGGTGGTAGGAGTGATGGTGTATACGCAGTTGGGGTTAGACCGGCAGCAGAGGACACGGATCCTGTAGTTGAGGCACATCTTAAAGCTGCCCTGCTGGTCCTGGTTCCTGCACACCAGTCCGTAGTGAACGTCACACTGCACAACCTGTCCGACTTGTTCGATGGAAATGTCGGGGTAGTCCTCGGCCTGGCACTCAATTTGTTTTGGCTGCTGACAGACTTCCTTCCCGGCAGCGCGGATGTGCTGGTAGGTTTCGAAGTCTCCCTGGCTTGTCCCCGAGGAGGGGAAGTCAACGTCAAACCAGTCCGTCCAGGAGCAGAGTTCAGGTTCGCAGGAGGTGGTGTGTTGCGTGGTGGAGGGGGAGCTGGTAGAGGAGATGAGAGTAGGGGTGGGCGAGAGGGTGCTGGTGCTGGTTGTTGGTGTTGTTGCCGTTGTGGAGGGCGTAGCGGTGGAGGTGGAGGTTGTGACGGTGATGAAGGACGTAGGGGAGGAGGTGCCTGTGGAGATGGAGGTGGTGGGACTGGTGGTAGGAGTGATGGTGTATACGCAGTTGGGGTTAGACCGGCAGCAGAGGACACGGATCCTGTAGTTGAGGCACATCTTAAAGCTGCCCTGCTGGTCCTGGTTCCTGCACACCAGTCCGTAGTGAACGTCACACTGCACAACCTGTCCGACTTGTTCGATGGAAATGTCGGGGTAGTCCTCGGCCTGGCACTCAATTTGTTTTGGCTGCTGACAGACTTCCTTCCCGGCAGCGCGGATGTGCTGGTAGGTTTCGAAGTCTCCCTGGCTTGTCCCCGAGGAGGGGAAGTCAACGTCAAACCAGTCCGTCCAGGAGCAGAGTTCAGGTTCGCAGGAGGTGGTGTGTTGCGTGGTGGAGGGGGAGCTGGTAGAGGAGATGAGAGTAGGGGTGGGCGAGAGGGTGCTGGTGCTGGTTGTTGGTGTTGTTGCCGTTGTGGAGGGCGTAGCGGTGGAGGTGGAGGTTGTGACGGTGATGAAGGACGTAGGGGAGGAGGTGCCTGTGGAGATGGAGGTGGTGGGACTGGTGGTAGGAGTGATGGTGTATACGCAGTTGGGGTTAGACCGGCAGCAGAGGACACGGATCCTGTAGTTGAGGCACATCTTAAAGCTGCCCTGCTGGTCCTGGTTCCTGCACACCAGTCCGTAGTGAACGTCACACTGCACAACCTGTCCGACTTGTTCGATAGAAATGTCGGGGTAGTCCTCGGCCTGGCACTCAATTTGTTTTGGCTGCTGACAGACTTCCTTCCCGGCAGCGCGGATGTGCTGGTAGGTTTCGAAGTCTCCCTGGCTTGTCCCCGAGGAGGGGAAGTCAACGTCAAACCAGTCCGTCCAGGAGCAGAGTTCAGGTTCGCAGGAGGTGGTGTGTTGCGTGGTGGAGGGGGAGCTGGTAGAGGAGATGAGAGTAGGGGTGGGCGAGAGGGTGCTGGTGCTGGTTGTTGGTGTTGTTGCCGTTGTGGAGGGCGTAGCGGTGGAGGTGGAGGTTGTGACGGTGATGAAGGACGTAGGGGAGGAGGTGCCTGTGGAGATGGAGGTGGTGGGACTGGTGGTAGGAGTGATGGTGTATACGCAGTTGGGGTTAGACCGGCAGCAGAGGACACGGATCCTGTAGTTGAGGCACATCTTAAAGCTGCCCTGCTGGTCCTGGTTCCTGCACACCAGTCCGTAGTGAACGTCACACTGCACAACCTGTCCGACTTGTTCGATGGAAATGTCGGGGTAGTCCTCGGCCTGGCACTCAATTTGTTTTGGCTGCTGACAGACTTCCTTCCCGGCAGCGCGGATGTGCTGGTAGGTTTCGAAGTCTCCCTGGCTTGTCCCCGAGGAGGGGAAGTCAACGTCAAACCAGTCCGTCCAGGAGCAGAGTTCAGGTTCGCAGGAGGTGGTGTGTTGCGTGGTGGAGGGGGAGCTGGTAGAGGAGATGAGAGTAGGGGTGGGCGAGAGGGTGCTGGTGCTGGTTGTTGGTGTTGTTGCCGTTATGGAGGGCGTAGCGGTGGAGGTGGAGGTTGTGACGGTGATGAAGGACGTAGGGGAGGAGGTGCCTGTGGAGATGGAGGTGGTGGGACTGGTGGTAGGAGTGATGGTGTATACGCAGTTGGGGTTAGACCGGCAGCAGAGGACACGGATCCTGTAGTTGAGGCACATCTTAAAGCTGCCCTGCTGGTCCTGGTTCCTGCACACCAGTCCGTAGTGAACGTCACACTGCACAACCTGTCCGACTTGTTCGATGGAAATGTCGGGGTAGTCCTCGGCCTGGCACTCAATTTGTTTTGGCTGCTGACAGACTTCCTTCCCGGCAGCGCGGATGTGCTGGTAGGTTTCGAAGTCTCCCTGGCTTGTCCCCGAGGAGGGGAAGTCAACGTCAAACCAGTCCGTCCAGGAGCAGAGTTCAGGTTCGCAGGAGGTGGTGTGTTGCGTGGTGGAGGGGGAGCTGGTAGAGGAGATGAGAGTAGGGGTGGGCGAGAGGGTGCTGGTGCTGGTTGTTGGTGTTGTTGCCGTTGTGGAGGGCGTAGCGGTGGAGGTGGAGGTTGTGACGGTGATGAAGGACGTAGGGGAGGAGGTGCCTGTGGAGATGGAGGTGGTGGGACTGGTGGTAGGAGTGATGGTGTATACGCAGTTGGGGTTAGACCGGCAGCAGAGGACACGGATCCTGTAGTTGAGGCACATCTTAAAGCTGCCCTGCTGGTCCTGGTTCCTGCACACCAGTCCGTAGTGAACGTCACACTGCACAACCTGTCCGACTTGTTCGATGGAAATGTCGGGGTAGTCCTCGGCCTGGCACTCAATTTGTTTTGGCTGCTGACAGACTTCCTTCCCGGCAGCGCGGATGTGCTGGTAGGTTTCGAAGTCTCCCTGGCTTGTCCCCGAGGAGGGGAAGTCAACGTCAAACCAGTCCGTCCAGGAGCAGAGTTCAGGTTCGCAGGAGGTGGTGTGTTGCGTGGTGGAGGGGGAGCTGGTAGAGGAGATGAGAGTAGGGGTGGGCGAGAGGGTGCTGGTGCTGGTTGTTGGTGTTGTTGCCGTTGTGGAGGGCGTAGCGGTGGAGGTGGAGGTTGTGACGGTGATGAAGGACGTAGGGGAGGAGGTGCCTGTGGAGATGGAGGTGGTGGGACTGGTGGTAGGAGTGATGGTGTATACGCAGTTGGGGTTAGACCGGCAGCAGAGGACACGGATCCTGTAGTTGAGGCACATCTTAAAGCTGCCCTGCTGGTCCTGGTTCCTGCACACCAGTCCGTAGTGAACGTCACACTGCACAACCTGTCCGACTTGTTCGATGGAAATGTCGGGGTAGTCCTCGGCCTGGCACTCAATTTGTTTTGGCTGCTGACAGACTTCCTTCCCGGCAGCGCGGATGTGCTGGTAGGTTTCGAAGTCTCCCTGGCTTGTCCCCGAGGAGGGGAAGTCAACGTCAAACCAGTCCGTCCAGGAGCAGAGTTCAGGTTCGCAGGAGGTGGTGTGTTGCGTGGTGGAGGGGGAGCTGGTAGAGGAGATGAGAGTAGGGGTGGGCGAGAGGGTGCTGGTGCTGGTTGTTGGTGTTGTTGCCGTTGTGGAGGGCGTAGCGGTGGAGGTGGAGGTTGTGACGGTGATGAAGGACGTAGGGGAGGAGGTGCCTGTGGAGATGGAGGTGGTGGGACTGGTGGTAGGAGTGATGGTGTATACGCAGTTGGGGTTAGACCGGCAGCAGAGGACACGGATCCTGTAGTTGAGGCACATCTTAAAGCTGCCCTGCTGGTCCTGGTTCCTGCACACCAGTCCGTAGTGAACGTCACACTGCACAACCTGTCCGACTTGTTCGATGGAAATGTCGGGGTAGTCCTCGGCCTGGCACTCAATTTGTTTTGGCTGCTGACAGACTTCCTTCCCGGCAGCGCGGATGTGCTGGTAGGTTTCGAAGTCTCCCTGGCTTGTCCCCGAGGAGGGGAAGTCAACGTCAAACCAGTCCGTCCAGGAGCAGAGTTCAGGTTCGCAGGAGGTGGTGTGTTGCGTGGTGGAGGGGGAGCTGGTAGAGGAGATGAGAGTAGGGGTGGGCGAGAGGGTGCTGGTGCTGGTTGTTGGTGTTGTTGCCGTTGTGGAGGGCGTAGCGGTGGAGGTGGAGGTTGTGACGGTGATGAAGGACGTAGGGGAGGAGGTGCCTGTGGAGATGGAGGTGGTGGGACTGGTGGTAGGAGTGATGGTGTATACGCAGTTGGGGTTAGACCGGCAGCAGAGGACACGGATCCTGTAGTTGAGGCACATCTTAAAGCTGCCCTGCTGGTCCTGGTTCCTGCACACCAGTCCGTAGTGAACGTCACACTGCACAACCTGTCCGACTTGTTCGATGGAAATGTCGGGGTAGTCCTCGGCCTGGCACTCAATTTGTTTTGGCTGCTGACAGACTTCCTTCCCGGCAGCGCGGATGTGCTGGTAGGTTTCGAAGTCTCCCTGGCTTGTCCCCGAGGAGGGGAAGTCAACGTCAAACCAGTCCGTCCAGGAGCAGAGTTCAGGTTCGCAGGAGGTGGTGTGTTGCGTGGTGGAGGGGGAGCTGGTAGAGGAGATGAGAGTAGGGGTGGGCGAGAGGGTGCTGGTGCTGGTTGTTGGTGTTGTTGCCGTTGTGGAGGGCGTAGCGGTGGAGGTGGAGGTTGTGACGGTGATGAAGGACGTAGGGGAGGAGGTGCCTGTGGAGATGGAGGTGGTGGGACTGGTGGTAGGAGTGATGGTGTATACGCAGTTGGGGTTAGACCGGCAGCAGAGGACACGGATCCTGTAGTTGAGGCACATCTTAAAGCTGCCCTGCTGGTCCTGGTTCCTGCACACCAGTCCGTAGTGAACGTCACACTGCACAACCTGTCCGACTTGTTCGATGGAAATGTCGGGGTAGTCCTCGGCCTGGCACTCAATTTGTTTTGGCTGCTGACAGACTTCCTTCCCGGCAGCGCGGATGTGCTGGTAGGTTTCGAAGTCTCCCTGGCTTGTCCCCGAGGAGGGGAAGTCAACGTCAAACCAGTCCGTCCAGGAGCAGAGTTCAGGTTCGCAGGAGGTGGTGTGTTGCGTGGTGGAGGGGGAGCTGGTAGAGGAGATGAGAGTAGGGGTGGGCGAGAGGGTGCTGGTGCTGGTTGTTGGTGTTGTTGCCGTTGTGGAGGGCGTAGCGGTGGAGGTGGAGGTTGTGACGGTGATGAAGGACGTAGGGGAGGAGGTGCCTGTGGAGATGGAGGTGGTGGGACTGGTGGTAGGAGTGATGGTGTATACGCAGTTGGGGTTAGACCGGCAGCAGAGGACACGGATCCTGTAGTTGAGGCACATCTTAAAGCTGCCCTGCTGGTCCTGGTTCCTGCACACCAGTCCGTAGTGAACGTCACACTGCACAACCTGTCCGACTTGTTCGATGGAAATGTCGGGGTAGTCCTCGGCCTGGCACTCAATTTGTTTTGGCTGCTGACAGACTTCCTTCCCGGCAGCGCGGATGTGCTGGTAGGTTTCGAAGTCTCCCTGGCTTGTCCCCGAGGAGGGGAAGTCAACGTCAAACCAGTCCGTCCAGGAGCAGAGTTCAGGTTCGCAGGAGGTGGTGTGTTGCGTGGTGGAGGGGGAGCTGGTAGAGGAGATGAGAGTAGGGGTGGGCGAGAGGGTGCTGGTGCTGGTTGTTGGTGTTGTTGCCGTTGTGGAGGGCGTAGCGGTGGAGGTGGAGGTTGTGACGGTGATGAAGGACGTAGGGGAGGAGGTGCCTGTGGAGATGGAGGTGGTGGGACTGGTGGTAGGAGTGATGGTGTATACGCAGTTGGGGTTAGACCGGCAGCAGAGGACACGGATCCTGTAGTTGAGGCACATCTTAAAGCTGCCCTGCTGGTCCTGGTTCCTGCACACCAGTCCGTAGTGAACGTCACACTGCACAACCTGTCCGACTTGTTCGATGGAAATGTCGGGGTAGTCCTCGGCCTGGCACTCAATTTGTTTTGGCTGCTGACAGACTTCCTTCCCGGCAGCGCGGATGTGCTGGTAGGTTTCGAAGTCTCCCTGGCTTGTCCCCGAGGAGGGGAAGTCAACGTCAAACCAGTCCGTCCAGGAGCAGAGTTCAGGTTCGCAGGAGGTGGTGTGTTGCGTGGTGGAGGGGGAGCTGGTAGAGGAGATGAGAGTAGGGGTGGGCGAGAGGGTGCTAATGGTTGTGCTCGTGGAGAGTTCCGTTGTTGTGGTGGTTGTAGCTGTGGTGGTGGGGGTTGTTACTGTCGGTATGGCTGTTTTCTTTGTTGTCTGTGTGCTTTGATTTGGTGTTGATGTGGTTTCGCTGTGAATATTTTCTGTTCTTGGTGGTATTGTTTCTATAGTGGTTGTCTTATGTTTTGTTTGTATCTGTGGTGTGTATTGTGTTGTTGATATTTCTGTGTATGGTGTCGTTGTTGTTGTTGAAATTGTTGTTGTTGTTTGTGTTTCTGTAGTTGAATATGGTGTTTGTGTTGTTTGGCATGGTATTGTTACGTTTTTACAGCATTTAAATCTTACTTCGTAGTTGTAGCAGATCGGTGGTAGCTGGTCTTTATTATAGCATATTAAACCTTCTTCAGTGTTGCATGTAATATGTTGTTCCAGGAGTTGATATGGTGTATCAGGGAATCTTACCGCTCTGCATTCAACAGCCTTTCTGTTAGCACAGACTGTATATCCCTGTTTTCTTATATTCTGAACTGTATCAAAGTCTCCATCATCGTATCCCGATCCTGGATAGCTGGCATCATACCAAATTGACCAGTCACATTCTTCTTTTACACAGATTGCTGCTGTTGAAGGAGATACGGTGACTAGTGTTGTTGTTTTAATTGCAGTTGTTGAAATTTCTGAGGTTGTAGTAGCTGGTGTTTGTGTAGTGGTGGTAGTAATTTCCTCTATTACCGTAGGTGTCACGCTTGATTGGCAGTGGCTGTAGTCATCACAACAGAATACTTTTACTTGATAATTAAGACAGATATGCAGTTCTCCTTTTTGATCTTCATTTCTGCAGATAAGTCCATATGTTACATTGCAGTGGACAACCTGGCCTATTTCTTCAATAGATTTATGTGGGTATTTCTCTGCTCTGCATTGTATTTTTTCAGGGTTTCTGCAGATTGCTTTTCCAGCAGATCTAATGTCCTGGTAGGTTTCATAATCTCCTTTGTTGTGCAGTGTTGGGAAATGGACATCATACCATTGGGACCATTTGCACTTTGGTTGGCAAGGTATTGTAGTGATTGTCTCTGGGGAGGTACTTGCTGTTTCCGAAGTGCTTGTGACAGAAGTAGTTCCTGTTTCTGTGGTTGCAGATGAAGTTGTGGTAATCATACTTGATGTTGTGGTTGTCATTTCTGGAACTGGGGTATGTGTTGTGATGGATGGAGTGGAAGAGCACGGTACAAAAACACAACATAAGATTCTGATTTCGTAATTGTAGCACATAGTTGAAATTTGATCTTTGTTGTAACATATAAGCCCATCTTTTGTATTACATTCTACACTTTGGCCAAGGTCCTTCAGTGGTATGTTAGGAAATTTCTCTGCCCTGCATTGAACTGCCTTTGGAGCTCTACAGACTTCATAACCTTTAGCTCTCAAATCACTGAATGTTTCAAAATCTCCACCGTCAAATCCAGGTATTAGTGAACTTCCATCATACCATTCTGACCACTGACAGACTTCATGAACACATACCGATGTCGTTGGTGATGATGTAACTGAAAGAGTTAAAGAAAATATTTTGAAACTTAGAATACATTCCCATATACATATTTTCATTATGTTGAAGGGGCTGAAAATTTTTTAACACCATTAGTTGCATTTTGAGTCTTTTAAGAATTATTTTAGGATAATTATAATTTAATATCAACTAGAATAGAAAATCCATTATCTAGTGATTTATCTCACTGACATGTTTGGAACAGTCACTTCAATGAAAATATTGTTTGTTATTTAGAGAGTGCTGAAATAAGACTCAGACACACTTTATCTGTTTTGAAGGAAATCCCCCCCCCCCCCCCCCTTTTTTTTTTTTTTTACATTTGATTCAGTGCAATTGCTTGGTTTTGTGTCTTGTTTCAGTATTTAATAGTCTTTCCTGAACATCAAGTGTGGCAGAAAGAACAGCATTTGTTTCACTGGTGCGTTTAGTTTTCATTCCTAATGAATTTATTCCTCATGAAATACACGGCATTGCCATTGCTTCTTCATTTGAATTTAAGATATCTCTGACACAACATCATTAGCAACTCGACACTTTGTACTTTAGTTCTGCTCTTAAGAAATTATTTATTGATTGGAGAGCAGTCCATAAGATTTTGCAGACTAACTATTCACATGAAATAGCTGGAAAATAGCTAACAAATTCTAGTTGTGCTGATGGTTTCTGAGATTTGAAAACTTATAATTCAAAATTTTATGTTGAACATGTATTTTGTTTGACTGTGGTCACAGTAATTAGAGATTACCAACCTTGAGTATACTGGAGAATTCTAAAAGTGAGTATTTCAATATCTCGATGTCATTATCTGAGTGATCTACTTAGTACTTTAATTACATATATCATGAACACTATCAGGAATTCTATAGAATGTAATCATTTTATAATTTAATAGGAAAAATAATGAGTGATCTATTTATTCAGTAAAGATTATTCCAGGTACATAGTTACAAATAGAGATAATAAATCTCATGCAGCTTTCTTATAGTTTGCTGTGAAAACAAACAAAATAATTGTATCAAAATAGTGTGCAGTTGTTCTTATGCTGGTGTTTTGGAAGTGATTTTATTTTCTGTATTGTATTAGTTTGATTACCAAATATTGACTGAAACCCAACACTAATAACAGTGCTATTTAGTGGTTATATTTTATCCAGTAATGCATAGAATAAGTTCCTATGACCTGTAAGATTATACCTGTGGAAGCAGTGGCAGGCGGAGTGGTGCTGAAGTAAAACGGTATTGTGGGTGATACTGAGATTGGGCAGTCAAACACAGCTCTTTGAAGTGTTCCATTAGGACCACAGGTTGCAACAATACAGCCTCCTATGCCATCTGTAGTATTGTAGATCATATCTGTATAGTTATATGTCCGTCCTTCATAAACACAGACACATTCTGTAAAACAAAAGAGGATAGTATTCTTTGGTATCTAAAACACAGAGCAGGGTGCTTTAAATGCATTGTACTCTTATGAAAACAACTTTTTCAACATACCATGTTCGTCATATTTGCATATTTTGCCATGGTTTGTGCATTCACTGGAAAAGAGAAAAAAGAAGATAATGAATCTGAATGTATTGGTTAGTAGTATCAGTTTACTGCATCTTTTTCTGTTGTCTGCTGTTCATTGCATGTTGCAGGGTATCCTCAGCAGTGCATTTAGAGGCAAGGCAAAGATATGGGGAGGCGTGATTAGGAATGTTCTTGTCTCCTTGATAAGCACACATTTTTGGAAGGGAAAGTACAGTAAAAATATCACTTGAGAAAGGATCACTGTGTTACAGATGTTTACATCAGATTTCTGACAAACCTTCAGGGAATGTAGTTTTTAAAAAGAATTTATCTATTATCTGTTAAGAATTGAATCCTGATATATTTATTTACATTTATATGACTAAGGGCATATGTACACTGCATAAACTTAAGCAAATACAGATATATATTTAACAGTTTACATTTAGTACTGTTGATGACATAGGTGAGGCAATCAAAGCTATCTTTGAGCTGCAAAGTGTAACATGAATGTTGAGTAAATAGTCAGATTGGCTCTTAATGGACTCTGCCACTCTGGCTGCATTGCTTGCAGTATTCATTTATAGCTATTTTGAAGACCACAGAGTCATAAAATTGTACAGTGATTTGGGTTGGAAGGGACCTTAAAGACATCTAGTTGAACCACCTGCCATGGGTATGGACATTTTCTCTAGATGAGGTTGCTCAAAGCCCCATCAAACCTGGCCTTGAACACTTTCAGGGATGGGGCATCCACAACTTCTCTGGGCAACCCATTCCAGGGCCTCCCATTTTCATAGTGAAGAATTTCTTCCTAAAGTGTAATCTAAACCTACCCTATTTTAGCTTTAAACCATTATCCCTTGTCCTGTCACTGCAGTCTCGAAGAGTCCCTCCCAAAAATGTCTCAGGACAATGTTAACTGATTCATGGCTGGTTCTGCTAACTTTGTGCTATTTGATAGAAAGCTTGACAGGACTTTCCCAACAAGTACAGCTAGCTTGTATTCATAAATTCTAATGGAATATGTAGGAATACTTGCTGACTGTTGCAAATAACAGAAATGAGTTCAAAACAATGAAGAATTGACATGTACTCATTTCTAAATAATTCCACATAATTACTTTAGGGATATCTTAATATAAGTCCTCAGATTATTTACAAAATTATTATTATTATTATTTGTTTTTTTTTACTTAATAATGTTTGTAATAAGAATGCAGAGTGAGTAATATATATTAATCTCCCTAAAGTAAAACGTTTTATCATATCATCTACATTCCTGGGAACAGAAGAAAATTAGACATTATTCAGCAGCCTAATTTTTGCTAGCAAACAAAAAACCAAATGCACGATGAATTAAGTTCTGCAACTTTAGGCTCGACATTGAAAAATCTTTATTAATCCTACCATGCTTGGCAGTTCTGCTTTGAAGGCATCTGCATTCCTGGCTTGTAATGTTTTCCATTCTCATAGCAACCACAATTAGAAACACAAGCCATGGTTTCTTCATCAAAATAGGGCTTATTCTTTGGGCAGTGTGGATAACAGCCTGCAGAAAAATAGAGTCATATTTATGCTGATCTTTCACAAGTAGAAGTGACCCTACACTCTGCTAATATCTGATCTAGTGAAATTATTCCATGTGGTAATTGGAATTTCACTTTCCATTACTGTTATTTCATTGATTACAGATTAATCTTTGGAAGCATTTTGTCCTCATTTTCACTCCAAACTAGTGTATGATTCACTGGGAGTTAGGTTGTCTTCAAATTTCTGCTATAAACATTTCATACACTGAATAATCCAGATTTTGTTCATCTTACTCTTTTAATTTTTTACTAAGTAGAATGAGATATGCATAATTATGTTTACCTTCCAAACCTCTCAACTCATGAAGGCACTTCCCACTTGGATTATTACAGGTCTTCATACAAGGGGCTCCACAGGGCTTGTAGTGCCATTCACATTCCCCCTGTGGATTGTAGTAATCGCAGAACAGAGCTAGAGAAAGAGAAATGACAGAAAAGGATCTTAACTTTATCTATTTCTATTGGTGTTATTTTGCTGGGTAAGTCTCATGTCATCAGCACAATCATGTAAGTGGTGAACAGCATGTTGTCTTATTTCTCTTTTAATACTGTTGTTATACTTTTACAACATTTTGAACCCAATGAAGTTATAAAACAGCAAACAGAGTTAGACTTTAAGCATGCAAAATAACGACTGGCAAGTAAATGGGACGCTAATAATACAGCAGGTGAAGTTACTGGCAGATGGTTTCTTTTTATGTAGATTGAATAGAATAGATTCCAGTGATTTACTCAAATTGCTTTGGGTTTTGTGTTGCTTTTTTTTGTTTGTTTGTTTGTTTGTTTGTTATTATTGTGCTGGTTTTTTTTCTGCCTGTTTTTATGATACAGCAGTGTCCCCTACAAATACAGTTTTATCCTCCTTTCTTTCTTCTTCCTACTTTTTTTGTTTGTTTGTTTGTTTCTTTGATTTTGTTTGTTTCTTGTCTTGCTTTCTTTCCCTCTGTATCCCTTCAGAAAGAAGTGGAGTGAGACTTACGACAAATGGATGGGGTTCTCCATGAAATGCAAATGTCCAGCTCATTGCACGCTTGAGCATAGGCAGCTACTGCTGTACAAAAACATTCACAGTCTCCTCCAGTGTCACAAGCACAAGCATCATCCACACATGCTTGATAATATTCATTCGGTTCAACCTGTTGGAGGAAATATTTGAGTTTTGTTTCCTGCACTTGTCCACTTTTAAAAGGTATTTTCAGTACTAAAAAAATAACTTAGAAAATATCTGTAGTTGGCCACTGTATATTTTAGAAAGATAAAAAATGAAAAAATTATGATAATATTTTGAAAAATCAAGAGAACAACGTTGCAGACAGCTATTAGTAGGAAGTCATAACCATAGGAACGATTTGGTGTTAAAGACACAATTACAGAAGGAGTATTGCTACATTACTACATGCTAGCACACAATTGTAGATATCATGTAGCTGATATTTTTATTAATAGAAAACGATGCCATTGCAATTAAAATGTATCCTGCTATTTATCTGTAACTGTCCCTTCTATAACACAAGAAACCAAGTCCTATGGATTTTTGTGTTGTGTTAGAAAACTGGCATAAGCAGAAGAAATGGAGGTGCATATCCTTTCTATTCAATCTCCCTAGAGCATGGCCTGACTTTGTTATTCATGACTTAGTCCAAATCCTAGTGTGTTTTCAATTGCTCCACATAAAAATTGATGTAAACTCTGCAGACTGAAGTTCTATCGTACCTGGGAGTGACACTTTGCAAATACTTCACTGGTAATGATGCTGCATTGCTTCTGTGCCCAGGATTTCCTGTATGGGTTTGCAGTGCATGGATCTTTGGTTTGATTGGCATTTGGGCAAGTAGAGGACACTTTCCAGCTATTGGCAAACTCCAGCACATTTCCTACCACAGACTGACTGCGCGTAGTGAAGTCATTGTTTCCATTGCCATCATAATTTCCACAAAGGCCACAGACATGTCCCTGCATGGGGATAAACATAAAATAACGAAGATCAGCAAGGTACAGCTTCTCAGTATCTGTGAGGAACGTACTCCAGGATGAAGCTTATTTAAAATGAGCAGGACTTCTTCAGCAAAATACCCTTCAGGTAAAGATATTTCTAAGATATCCTTACAAGTGATAGGGAAAGAAGCAGAGTAGACTTGTGGTTTTTGTTCTTAATATTAATTAAATGTACCGCTTCAGCAAAGTACATTTTCTTGAAGGATACTACTTATACAGCTGCTGTTATGCTGTTGTTGAAAAACAGAATTTATGGAAAATGTGTATATAGAATCTGAGTCAATATTACAAAGATAATAGGCAATAACTGCTATTTCAGTTGCAGCCTAAATTTCCATATTTCCACACGAGATAGAGCATGAAAATGGGTCAGGAAGCGTCCACTCCAGGTTTTGGATTTTAAAACGTACCTGAAAGCTGGGACTAAGTTTGATGAATATACTGGTTTTCTTGTCCCACATGAGTATCAGACCAACAGTAGTGTCAACAACCGTGTAGATGCCCATGGAACGGATTTGGAATGGCATTTCTCCTCCAGGTGACCTCTGAATGACATCAGAATGTCCATCACTGAGCACCAGCTCGTAGTTCTGGGGCAAGAAATGGAAAAGTTAGAGACCAATTTAAAAAGTCACCCATTAGGTCCATTTTTTTATATTGTTAGTAGCCATTTTTGAAATAATCATCATCAAAATGTTGTATTCAAAAATCTCCTGTTGATCTGCTTCTCTTCAAAAATCCCTCCATTGTTTTCCCTGGCAGAATTGTTGGCAGTGATCATGGAAGTGTGATAACATTTTTGCTGACCTGGGGGACACTTTTATTATACAGTCTGTCTGGGACAACCCAACAGTCCTTCCAGCAAATTAGTTTGGGTGAAACTTATTTAAGAACATGCTTACCCCCAAGAAAACTTTAATGGACTTGGAGCAGGTGGTTCCTGTTGTGCCACATGGAATGTTTTCAGTGATTACTCTGAAGGTTCCCTGATTCAAACCTTTTCTGCCACAGTAGTTCTGAAACAGAGAAATGATATTCTGGGTTAATGATGTTCTGTGATGCATTATACAAGAATTATAGAATCACAGATCACCATGGTTGGAAAAGACCTCGAAGATCATCTAGTCCAACTGTCTACCTACCAGTAATACTCCCCCACTAAACCACACGCCTTAGTACCACATCTGAATGTTTCTTGAACACCTCCAGGGACAGTGACTCCACCACCTCCGTGGGCAGCCCATTCCGGAGTCTGACCACTCTTTCAGAGAAGAAATTTTTCCTAATATCCAGCCTAAACCTCCCTTGCTGCAACTTAAGGTCATTTCCTATCATCCTATTACTTGGAGAATCCTAGAATCACAAAGTGGCTTGGATTGAAAAAGACCCCAAGACCATCAATTCCAAGCTCCCTGCCACAGGCAGGGCTTCCAACTTTCAGAAAAGTAAACCAGCTCCCACCTCACTACAACCTCCTTTCAGGTAGTTGTACAGAAGGAATCTGTTACCTGGATTAGAACATATTCACAGTCTCCTTCAAAATCAAAGCGTTTGCCATCAAAGGTGGTATAATGCCCATCTCCATAAACTGAACAGGTTTCTAGGCAAGGTTCCTCGGAGCAGTGCCACTTTCTGTTTCTACATGTGCTACATAAGATGAAAAGAACTCAAAAAATGTAGAAAACAGGTATTCACATATTATACAGATTTATATTTCTACATGTACATTCTTCTGTTTTTAGTTTTAAAAAATGTTAAGCCTGCAGTGAAAAAATAAGGTGTGTTTATTCTCAGAAATGCAGCAAAGCTCCAGTCTCTAGAATTTACCCAAAGAGTGTTAATTTATGATGACGTGAATAATTTGGGTTAGAAGAAACTTAGGTGTTCCACATTTCTAAATCTTGTTGGTTGTATTGAATTATAAGTATTGCCTGAGAAGAAAAAAAGAAAGCTATCTTAACTCTAATGAATATGATAGCATCTAAACCAAATTTTTATTCTGATCACATGCAATTTCTGTGCTGTGTGCATCTTTGAAAACAGAAGCAGTTTGCTTTTTATTTAAAATGGCCATGAGTGGGCCCAATTGGCCTTATTTTTTTGCTTAATTTATCATTTTATTTAGGATTCTTTCCTACGAATCTTGATACTGCTGGAGTGAAAAGCTATAATTCAACTAGAATTTAAACTGTTCCCTTCTAGGGGCTTGAAAATAATGTTTTAATATGCTCTTACCAGTTGTTGCAGCCAACTCTGATTGATTCTCCTGGACGGTAGGAATACCCATTGTGAACACATGGGCACTCTTCAGCAACTATGCAGCCACCTTTGCCATCTGATACGTAATTAGGAGGACATATGCAGCCAGAGACGCAGTGGGTTTTGTACTGTAAAGACCGTGTAAGAGATGTGACTTGAGACATTGCCCTGATGGAAGAGTCCATCTACAACTGGTAAGCATAAAAGAGATCTAGTTTCTTATGCTTTCAATTGGATGTACAGATTCTATACTTACACATTCCATGTCTAAAGTCTGACAACTCTTCTGGCACTCTGCTCCTATGACACCTGCAGTGGCATTGCCACAGTCAACATAGACCATGGGAGGTTCACAGACTGGAAGAGAGAAAAAAAGCACGAGAAGTGTGAAATGAACTATGTTTATATCTTTATGTTTCCTTAAAAATTCAAAAACGAACTAGCAAACAAAAAACAAACAAACAAACAAAAAAACACATATGTTTCAGATACATGCAACTTAAGAGAATGCATTTGACCGGAGGTAAAAACAAATGTTCTGAAGTCATACCCATTTTGGTTTTATGTTTATGCTTGGACTGTTCATAGAAACTAATGTGCAGTTAGCTTCATAAAACACTTCTTTTCACCAAAGGAAAAACAAGAAAGTAAAGATCCTGTTTCACTTTGAACGTTTGCAATGACTGGCTTTCAGTTCTTTAATTTAAAAAAATATATTTAAAA
Organism: Tympanuchus pallidicinctus; assembly: GCF_026119805.1. Taxonomy (NCBI): domain Eukaryota; kingdom Metazoa; phylum Chordata; class Aves; order Galliformes; family Phasianidae; genus Tympanuchus; species Tympanuchus pallidicinctus. The sequence continues at coordinate 14,131,105 of NW_026294747.1, forward strand.
GGCGGTCATTTTTCCCCTCAAGTTCACTGAAATGAGCAAGTATTCTTTTCCCCTGGGTAATCCAGGAGGTATAACTTGATGGTTTTATCACTTGAAAGCGAAAACAGTGTTTTTTGTTTTTTTTTCACAGTTATGGTGTGTTACAGAATCATTGGTTTGTTTTCTTGTTTGATTTCAGACTTAAAGTATTTGTATCATTATAACAAAAACAGAGAATTGAAAAGGTTGAAGGTGTGAAGGGAAAATTAAATAAAATCTTAAGCAGTACGTTACCTGGTGATGGTTTCTCTCCAATGCAGCTCAGCTTTCCGTAACTGCAAGTGCTATAAAAAAGAGAAAGGTTTTATGTTTGATTTTCTTGCTGAGTTTCAATTTGTTTCCTAATTAATTTGAAAGAATGAAACAAACACTGTGTTTTCATCAGAATAGTTTAGAATATTTAAAAATATTTCATATTAGAGCAGACCAAAATGCCATTATGTTCTATAAGTGGACCAATTTTCTTTGTCCATTTGTCTAATTAAAAATTGTCCTTCAGAATATTCCAGATTTCATTCATAATGTTAATCCTAGTATGATTGTCAAGTCTGTATCATCTCCAACTGTCAAAGAAGTCTTTTACACTCACCGAAATTTTGTTGCAGAGAGTAAGCAAGTACCTGAGTGAGATTTTGGCTGGTAGCCAAGGTTAATTCACCATAGTATGCTTTATTTGATTGCTACAGTAGTCTAATTCAAAACATGAATAGCCCTTATAATTTTTCTGAATTCTTTTTTTGTGTGTGTTGAATTCACTAGGGAGAAAAATTGGTTTGATTTGCATAAATTGCATAGGATATATGTGGTTTCCTGATTGCCTGTACCCAATCTCATTCTTTTCTTTTTCAAATCTCTTACCAGACAATGCCATTATCATGAATAACTTCTCCAGTAGACAGAGGCATTCCTTTGTAGTAACAAGGACAGCTAGATGCAGGCACACATTTGCCACTTTCATCCATGTAGGTTCCATTTACACAGGTGCAGCCATCAACTGGGACAAACTTGATGTTGCATGTGACATCAGGCTCACTCAGAGAACGACAAGTAGGTTGACAGGAATCAACATTGTAAGTGTACTCCAAGGATTTTGGACACGTGTTGGTGTATTTTGCTTGAGAGAGTAAAACAAGGTGAGTTAATTTAAGGATCAGTGTAGATATAAATGCAGTATTTGAGGTAAAGTACATATGATAAAAAATGGCATTGTAGGTAGATGTGCTTTTCTAATATCCTCAGTGGTGTGATTTTTTTTTTTTTAATTGCCAAAGCAAAAATTTCCCCCATAATTGTGTGACAAATACAAATATTATGTCCAAGTTAAAAAAAAAAAAAAAAGCAAAAAAGTTCAATTATATTGATACATCGTGTGTTTTTCCTTCATTGCTATTTTCTGAGCAAGTAACCAAGTATCTTGTTTATATTTCTCCTTGTATGCTGCTTGTCTTTTATGGTATTCCTCTCTTCCTCAAATTCTTAGAATTGAATGCTATACTTAAAACATAAATTAACACAATTTACTCTAGGACTCCCATATGTTCTGAAAGATTGTTTGTGGGGTCTTTTGGACGATTGTTTTCAAGAGGTAAAGTGGTGTAGAACTTACTGCAGACTTTGTTCCTCCATCCATTAACGAGTATTCCTTTAGCGGCACAGGCTCTGACATAGCTGGAAAGGGCAGCACACATGCAGTCCTCAGTACTCTCACAGTTACATGTATCAAACATGCAGTTCTAGGGAAAGAGGATGATATGAGATCATCAGATTGTCATTTCAAAACTGTATCTTTTTAGACTTTATTTAAAGAGTCATGTTCATTACAGCTAAAAGAAAATGTAATTTGAATACATATAAATAACCACATGCCTATTTTTTCATTTGAAGATTTCTTTGAGCCCTTTCAGAAAAGATTATATGCAAAGAAAAATAGTAATCAGAGGCCTGTGATTTTAACTTATTTTTCCTTTTTGTTGTTGTTCTTTACTTTTGCAGGTGGTGATAGGTTTCCCTGTTGCTTCCAATTTGTAGCCATGGTACCACAGATAGTGGAACAAGTAGTATTTAATCCCACCTGACTTTTCATCTTTGCTAGACTCTCTGATTCAGAGGAATAAAGGGGAGGAAAAAAAAGTCATTCTTTTTGTATGTAGGGCCATAGGTTGAATTCTTGGAATGTTTTTTTTTAACAGTCCATTTGCTGCTTTGTACTTCCAGTTCTTGCTTTCTCCTTAGAAATGTGCAGAAAGGGGCCAGCTGAGAGCAACTAGGCAAAGTACTGCTTATACTCCTTTTATCTCTGGAAAAGTGCCTTTGTCATTGGACTTGAGAAAGAATCCACACAGCTCAAGCTCCTAGATTAGGAATTTGGCATCAAGAAAATGTCTGTAAATTTATCCTCCTTTGAGTGAAAAGAAAGGTTATTTTATAAAGGAGTAGATATTATGATGCCTAGATAAAATGAATCCTTAGCTTGGAAAGAACAGTTGTAAATGTGTCTTCTCTCAGTGTTAGCATCAGTAGTCCAAATCTTATTCTTTTAAGCATGAAAAAGTTAAGAGCCAAGTACCTTCTGGTAAACTTCTGGATTCACTGTTGAGTGACATTCTGCAAAAGGTCCCATGGTATCAGAGAGCAAGCCACACCAGTGCTGAGCATAGTTATCTGTGAATTTAAAACATGCAAGTTAATATTCACATAATTGTCTAAATTGTCTTCACTTCGTTGTCTAAATTCTAGTTTCTGTTACATTACTTCCTGCAGTGAAATTAGAGAGGTTTAACTTAATAGAATTCATCTGTTTCCTTAAATATTAACAGTATTCTGCATCATCTGTACAAAAATTATAATTCTTCATAAATTGAGTACTCTTAATTTACAGTAGTTGTTGTGGAATAAAGTAAAATTTCTTGGATGTATTTTGATAAAGAAGAATCACACTGTGAATCAAAACTATAGTAGTTCATCTTAAAAAATTGAAGAGTGGCTGTGGATGGTGGAAGCGTAAGTGTTTCTTTGTCTGAAATTCTTAAGATTCAGAGAGCTATGAAGTCATTCATGAACTATAAGTGGTTCATAGTTTGATAGCGGAAGGACCACAGTGAGTCCTCCTCCTTCAGTTGAGATATGCACAGCTTTTTCATGTATGATAACCAGTGCTTTCCAAGAATAGATTCCTTAGCTGTATAGTTCCAGTTCCCCTTGGGTAAACTGGCAAAAGCAACACTGGCTTTCTTTAGCCAAAGGAATATTTTTGAAAATCCAAAATATTGAACTACTTAGTACTTATTAATTGATAATTTCTATTGTCTGCTGAGGAAAATAGCATGTGTATGCAAATGGTCCACTGTTACTTTGGCTAAATGCTTTGTGGTTGATCAGCTCTTTTCTTCTTTTTATCTTAAAAGAGAATACAAAAGAGCTTACCATTTTCTATACTGAGAGTGCAGGGGTTCTCAAAGGTAATTTTGGCATCAGGACAGTCAGCCTGAGTTTTCCAAGTATTGCCAAAGGCAGCCGAAGTACCCTCTATTACACCACTTGTGGTTTTGAAGTCATCTGTCTGGATGTCATTGAAGTTTCCACAGAGACCTAGAGGGAAGTAAATGGTCTGTGAAAGTCTCCTACAAAATATGCATGCTGATGAAGGCAGTTGTTAGAATAAGATCACTTACCACAGGTCTGCCCTTTCTGTGATGGATCTAAATTTATAAAAAGTTGCATGAGAGGTACAATTTGAATCTGCAGCTGAAGACCAAAAGTTGTTTGTAAAATGATGAAGAATGATGATGGTCTGAAGATGGTGACATTTGCTGTGGACAAAGAGGAATAATTTCATTTAAGATAGAAACAACTTTTCACTATATAGGAGAATTACACAGCTGTGTGTGATCTTAGTTGTTGAAGAACAGAAACATATATATATATATATATAGATATATAGATATATAGATATATAGATATATATATATATATAGGATTTCAAATCCTGCACCAAGATGGGCTGTCTTTACTTTAAAGAATGAGTATGCAAAAAGCTTCCACTTTTCCATCAGCTGTTCTAAAGTGGAGGGGAAGACGTACTTTTCTGTTCCTATCTAAAAGAACACCTCTGCTTGATGAAAATGTTTAGCACGAGTTAGTGGTAGACTCCAATATGAAACTATTCTGTCATTTAATAGTTTGCTTTCTGTTCAGGTGCAGCAGTATCTGAGAAGAAGTGGTACGATACTCTCCAGTGAGAAATATCACAGAAGTCTTTGAAAGGAACTTACCTGCAGAGAAGGGCAGCTGTGTGTAGATCATATTCACAAATACACTGCCAGAAGGCTGGATCACAATGTTCTGTCCACAAGAAAAGGCAATGATTGTCAAGCATGTTTAGGAAAGGTAAAACACTTTCCAAACGTAGTATATCTAGTATTACTTAAGGCAAAGGAAAGGAGTGCGGGGGGGGGAAGGGAAGAAGCAAGTTGGTGGACTCCAGCTATGGTGATTTTCAGATTCCCTTACTATTTCTTTTATCGTTACTATAGAGATCCATTGATGGCTAAAACAGAAAACTAAATGACAGAAAACTATGAGGATTTTAACTTCCAATATATCTGCTTTGTTCTTTTCAAAAATTGAATTCATTTTCAAATGAGATAAAACAAAAAATCAGTCCATGCTGTTATGAGTCATTTGCATACTAATTGCATATTGAGATTGGAAAACATCACTGCAGAATATTAGCTGTTTGTATTTGCTACTTACAGTTTGTCCTCCACTTAGACTGATGGCTACGCCCTTGAGGCAAGTCTCAGTGTCAGTGAGACCACACTTGTAGATGTCACCCAGAACAGTGAAATCATTGCTGTCACAGAGCTAAAAGAAGAAAACAAACTAAGTCCATTGTATTAGAAAGATCACACTCAGTGGGTTTTTACACTTCTTCTTTTTTTTTTTTTTTTCTATTTCATTTTTTTTGCTCTTTGGTTTTTTGTTTTTTCTTTTTTGTTTTTTTTTTTTTTTGCAGACTGTGTTCTGTGAGCTGTATTCGAAGTACGCCTAAGGGCCAAGTCATTACAGAGAAATACACAGAACTTGTTTTTTTGGTGTTAACAGTACTAAACTGAGGACAGCTGAGATGTGGAATTACAGCCATAAGAAAATTTAATGTTAAAATTTAGAGCTTTTTAAATCTTATCTATACAGGTTGAAGGTTTTGGTTTACTTCCAGGACCCCTGTGAATCTAATTTTACATGCTGGTGCCAAAAAGGAAGTTTAACATGTAAGTCTGATGTATGCTCACATTGTTGATCCAACCCTATGCATGTGATTTTCACTGAAAATTTTCATTGATTTAATCTAATCTGTTTCTAAATTTTGTTATTCTAGCTCATTTCTTCAGTGTTTATGGTTCTCTTTCCAGGTAACATTCAGCTTGAGCTTTTTCAGAGCAGGTTTTATTTAATGTAAAGCCTTCAGGAGACTGATTTTGCATTACTCGTACAGTATAAATCAACAGCCAAAAATACATTGCATTCTGAGATTTGAAATCTGCAGTTGTTAACTAAGACATACTTACTCAGGATTCAGTCCCTACAAATTTAGCAAGTCCAGTTGATCTTAAGTGGGTTGTTTTTTTTTTTATGTTTTTGTTTTTTTTTAATGTATATATATAATTTCTGATGCTGGTTTTAGAATACATGTATGACTTCTTACCATTTTGCTTTCAAATTCTAGTGTATTTTGCATTTTCTCTTTCTCAGAAAGAGACAGTTACGAAACACCAGACAGGGAATATTCAATTAAAACAAAAAGGAAAGTGTAGAGGCTGTTTCATGAAAACTAAAAACTCACTGCAGTTCTTAACCAATGATCAAATAGATAAGAATACTAAAATATATTTGTTTTCTACAAAACTATCAGAAAGCCCATTGAGATCTATTTAAGGTTCCAGGTATTTCTTTTAAGTTTCAGAAAATTGCTGTAATTGCCAGTAGTTTAAATTAAACATTCTTGTATTTAATAACAGAGTTTTCTGTTAGCAAATTACTTTAACAAGGAATGTGACTCCTTTTTACCTTGGTTAGGACATAGCTACAATCTCCATAGAAGGAATAATATTTTTCATCAAATGTTGTAATGTGGGAGCCTCCTTCGATGCTGCAAGTCCCTGGACATGACTGGGTGACACAAGTCCATTCACCCCCAGCACAAGTACTGAAATGAAGAAGGCATTCTGTAACCTTGGTAGTGCATGTATAAATGAAATTAGACATAAGGGCACCTTTATTTTCATGAATCATTGCTGATCATGCTGCCTTCTGGAGAAAAGAATATTTACAAAGAAACCATATTTCTTTGAGATCTCAAAATAAGTATCATTAATATAAATCACCTATCATTTATAGATATCATATATATATATATAAGTATAAATATCATTTATATCATTTATATTAATGATATTTTTAACATAATGTTTTTTATTTCCAGTTGTTGGACAGAATTAAATTCCTTTGAACCTGGCATTCATTTTGTTACACAATGCTGTGACGGATGTGACATGGTAATCACATCTCTACATGGCTTTTCAGCCTCCGCAATTTGAGTTTGATTGTTCCATATAAATGGTTAGTCTTGACATCAGAACACCTATATCTAAACTTAAAATTGTGCTTCTGAGTCTAAAGAGAAAACAGATTTGAAAATCCTCTTAAAAAGTTATCAAGGAACTTCAGTTAATAAGTAGTTCTTTTTTTTTTCAAGGAGCAATTTTTCCCTGTCTCCAAAACATATAGGTAACACCCCTAAAAAAAAAAAAAAAAGTATGAGAAAGGGGCTATGTTACCATGATCTGCATTTAGATGAGAAGGAGGTACCAGGAGCATAAGTTTCGCCTTCATAGGTACAATGGCATTCCTTACGGGGAATACAGCCAGCACCATTAATGTCGTCAAATACCATTCCTAGGGAAAGAAACAGTCTGTTAGTCATTCTGTGCACTACAGAATTTGCTTTTGTCTACATATCTGCCAGATGTATGAAGTGTTTTGCATTTCTCCTGCATGTGGAAAATGTAAAGGTCCTTAAAATAATAGAATGCCAGCTATAGAGGGAATGAAGACGCTATATTTCATTGAAGCCTATCTGAAATCCTAGGATGTTCATAAGTAACTTTTAAGTAAAGTCCTTTCCGTTATAGGCTTCATTAGATTGGAATTAGGATTAAAACTATTAGAGAGTAAGATGGAATAGATGTACCATTTATAAGATTGCCTAGGGATATATTTGGCTAGATATATATTTGCTGTACAAAGTCAGAGAATTATTTAAGAGGCGTCAGTGTTATTGTATAAACAAGTGATGGTGAATTCTGTCAGACATCACTGAAAATGTGCAAAGATCTACAATGGAGAAGATGTCCATCACTCAGAATGCCAACAATTCTCAGGCAGAGAAGCCAACACAAGGAAAGTAAATACATTTGTTGTGTATGGTACTCTGGGTAACCACACCTAGCTTTGCTAACAGTAGGAGTTACCACTGTGGACAGAGTGTAATTAAACATTCTGTGTGTTCAGTTAACTGCATGTGGATGCTGAGAATGTTCTCTTATCATTAGTAGTAAAGTATCTTATACACAATTGAGTCATTATATACATGTCTTAGGACCATTTGGTGTTTGAAAGGTGTTTTTATAACCAGGGTAGATGTATGTATATCAAGGAAGATAACAACAACAATGACATAGCATGAATAGATAAAGAAGGCTTTAATGCTTTTGGCTATGAATGAAGGGTATGAAGTAACTTGCCTGAAGGACAGGTACAGCCATCTGTACAATGATCTTCACAAAGTGCAGATCGTTCGGGGTTGCTGCAGGTGTCGGAGCAGGGGGAGCCACACTCCTGGTGTTGCATGTTGAAAGGACATGACTTGGCTGAAAATAGAAAGAGTAGTGTGATGCTGGCTTTTCCTTTGAAATGTTGAGAAAGAGTATTTAATATCTCTGTTTTCTGTCAAGATATAATGGACAATATCCGAGTGTAGGTTGCAACATTTTAGACCTTCTGATATATATCGAAAATGGTAATGTAAAATCCTCTAAACCTTCATATCCATGAAATCTTGAGTGTACTCAAGTGTAAGCTGATTTCATGAAACTTATATATACCTTTAAATGATAAATATACCTTTAAATATGTACCTGTCTTCTTCAGGAAGAAAAATTAGATATTATAAGCTCACTGTATATAAGGAGGCAGCGTAAGTAGAAGTCTTTTCCAGAGATACTTACGACATAATTCTGAGGTTCTCCAGTTCAGAGGCTGTCCACCTGCATGAGCACACTGCCGGGAGTATTCAGCAAAGGTGTTGCACATACAGAAGTCTGCCATAGAAGTATCACAGTGGCATAGGTCTTGTATGCAAGTTTCAATGTAGTCCTGAACATCCACAAGAGCATTACAGCTTGTGAATGCTTCACTGGTTAATACTGTCTTGCAGATAGAAGCCTGGAAAGGAAAACAATGAAATAGTGTTTAGAAAACATGGAAATAGTTATTTCATTTCAGGAATGAAGCAAAACAAATCAAAAGTTCATCTAGTCCAAAACCCTGTCCAACAGTAGCCATAGGCAAATGTTTAGGGAAAGATCTATTTAGAAGCTTAGAAAAACATATTATCACAATAGGACTCATGGGACTCCCTTGATGGTTCCCATATGTTGAGTTACTTTCTCAGGTGACTCTGCAAGCATTGTATTGTTTCCTTGTGTTTAGACATCTTTGGTAAATTCCTTTTCATTTTAAAATGTCCAGTCTTCTCTTGAACTCATGTAATTTTTATTTTCTTTTGCATTCATGTTAGCGAAGAATACTAAATTTGGGAATCTTTTTTTTTTCCAGACCCACGTCTGGCCATATTCATGCTGTATTTTTACATATCTTAGCAGATATTCTCCAAACAAAGGGAAGAAAGGATAGTGTATGTTACTCTGAAAAAAAATAAATCTGAAAGAGAGGTTCTTACAAATTCAGATGAGCAGTTCATCAGAACAGTGGAAGGAATAGGATCATCACACTGCTCTGTGGGTCCATCTATCTTCTGCCTATTCCCAAACTGTAGAGCAGTCAGTTTTGCATCTGTATAAAGTAGACAAAATATTAGAATGATATTTACTGCTTTGCTAGCTTCTGCATGGAGGTGTTTTCTTTTGAGATACTACCCATTGAAAACAGTGATTACCAAATAATATTACTATAGTGATAGACAAAAGGAAGTAAAGAAGGTTTGGAGCCTAACTGAAAAAAAGTAGAAGGTTACATTATTTTAAAAGATCTAACAGTGGTCGAAACACCTAAATACATCTGAAAGCTGCAATGCTATTACGTGTTAAAACTGACATCATAAAAATACCGACTGGAAGATGTATCATTAATTTGGGAGTTACTATAACCCACATCCTATGCTGCTAAAATGAGGAAAAAAAGTGCCAAGGTGTAATAATGGTTTTTATTACTTTGTGAAATAAACTCGTTGTTAGTTGGGATTCCATTGAAGTCCCCACAGAGTCCACAGGTTTGGTTGGCGTATTTCTTATCTAGTTCCACCTAAAAGGAATGAGGAAAGCAAGTTTAGGTTCACAGTAACGTCAACCCTGATGGTTAGAAACACTGTCCTTATGTAGTTAAAATTTGACGTGGGTGTGCTGGTGCAGACTGTAAGATGTGGAAGGTCAATGACCACCATGAAAAGCTTCATCTTAGTCCAGCCCTTGGACTGTGAACATCTGAGTATTTCACTGTGATGTGCAAGCACTGTAATTTGGGTTTATATTATTCTCAGTGGGAAAAAAAGTAAAACCAAGAAAAGGCTGGAATATAGATTTGTATCTATACTAAACATAGATACAAATCCATAAAGTATTAATGTCTGCTTGACTATTTAAGATTGCAAAAATTTAAATGGACTTTCTTCTAATTATAGGCTTTCTGTCACATTTTGGATATTTTCTTACCAGGAGGGCATCCTCTTCATTCCAGAGAAAGATCAGTCCTAACTTGGCAGAAACTTTCAAATAGTTGTTGCTTCTCTCTATCATGATTCCCATATGGCTATAGGGCATCTGAATCCTGGGAAAAGATCACCATAATTCAGTGGGAGCAGGGACAGAATATCCATTGAGCAAATTGATACCAATTCCTACTCTTTGAGAAGCTACTGTGCACAAAGATGAGGAAATTAGCCAGAGCAATAAATACAGACAGCTCAAATTTGTTAACGTTTGGCTATTTTGATTGTTTCTTTGTCCACAATGGATCAGCCTTACTTTCCCTGCTTTTCCTTTTGCTTATTTCTGTTAAAGTTAAAATGTCGGCATGTCTTCAGTTACACAGATCAAAAAAAGTGCTGGGATATTCTGTTTTGCAGGCAGTATGCTTCAAAATATTGCTGAATACTCCTTTAAGCCCTTGATAATGAGGGGATAGACTCTTTAGGCTTTCTGTGACATGAGTGCCGCTTGTAAACTGTATCCAAAATAACCTTTAGTCTAGCTTGCTGTAAGTAGTTGCCATAATACACAGATCACTGTGAGATAGCTGTCCAAATATTTACTCAAACATTTGGACAGGTTTCACACTTTTTGCCAAAGTCAGTGCTACCATTTCTTCAAGAGTAGGAGGTTCCCAGATTAGCTTATTTAAAATAAGCTCAGGTGCAATCTGTAGTTGAAGTGCAAGTACAGGAACAATAAGAAATTCCTCATGGGGCTCCTGTCTGGTAAAATTAATGACAGGTAGAAACTTACAGGGTGGAAAGGCCAATACTTTGGCTGAATCCAGCTTATACAATCAACTGCATATATAGACAATTGTTGCAATGGGGCTGCATCTGGGATATAGCTCCTCTGAACAAAATGCACACAAGGATAATCTGCAGAAGTTGCATGTTGCTCACTGTCAGGCACTCTAATTTTTGTTGTTGCCTCAAGAAGGACCAGAGCCCTTCAGCTGGTTGGGAGCAGTATCAGATCAGATGAAGAAAAGGGATACTTGCTCAAAGAGCCTTCAGGGAGTGATAGCAGTCCCGACAATTTCAGTTCATAGTAGAAGATGTGAACGTACTGTTTGCCATTGACCAGGACAGAGGTGCGTGTCAATTCAACCACTGCTCCTTCCAGCCTCATGATGACGTGAGTGATCACGGTAGCATTTTCCCCAGTGGTGCGCCTAATCTGGATATTGAAGTCCTCATAGGGAGATTTGCAGTTGGATGTAAAGATGTAATTGCAGACCCCAGGGAAGTAAAAGATGTCCCCATCAAAGTTCTTGAAGTGGAAGTTACCCCATGTACTGCATACACGGCCATTGTGAGAGGGGTTGCCAGCTGCGGATTCAAAATGAGCCATCAGAATTTTCTGCAATTAGCTGTAGATACCCTCCATTTAGTTCCTTTGGTGAGATATCTCCCAATGTTTTGAACACATTTAACTTACTTAATGGAAACAGTCAGTGTGATTTATCCCAGTATTTCATATATAGTATTTTTCCCCAGTTTCATCGTATTAACAAAATATAGGCTGGAGATCATGCTGCTTGTAGAATATCCCTATTACTTGATTAATTGATTATTTTTCTGTTTGTTTTTTTTTTATTTTATGAGGCTGAAGGATCTTATAAAATTTGTGAATCTATTTAGTTCAATCCAGGTTTTGTGTGGTACAAATACACACATATCTGAGCCATGACATTTATTGCACTCACCCTTTACTTTCAGTGTGTTTGGAGGAGGTGGGATGAACGTCAGTCCATGGGATTTGGAAACTGGTGAAAGATCTAAGACAAAAAAAAAAAAGCTCAAGTTTAATCTCATGAGAAATCCTGAAAAATGGCTAGAGATTGCTTAAGTTTCTTTAGTAATATAACATTTCCTGCTACTAGTTACACCCTAGTGAGAATTTCCGCAAGTCTTTATTGTTGCTTTCCATTTTCCATGCAATGCTCTGTATTCTATCTTTCCATGTGTTTCACTAGCATCCAAATCTCAAAGAGATTGGCTGTAGTTTTTATTTGCATTATATGTTCAAGACTCCCATCTGATGCTGGCCTTGCTAATCTGAGCTCAAAAGCAGCAATGTAATCCTTAGATTGCTGTGTTGTAACGGTAGTGGACAAAAAGCCACGCTAATGTCTGTATCTCAGTCTTCGCCTCTCAGTACGTTTAGAAGCAGAAGGCTACTGAAGAATCTTAGAGGATGAAAAACAGCAGTTATTTTTTTTTGAACCTAGTCTCTTTTTTCTGGTGAGAATGGAACTCTACACAACCAGCTGTGAGTAGCCATTGTTTGTTTGCTTTCCCTAAAAGTAAAGCTGTTTAAATTCTGTAAAGCTTTGATCATTTTCTTCATGCAAAGACTTCTGTTCATAGGATCTTGCCTTAAATCTTCTATGTCCAAATCCTATGTTTTCCCTATAGCTCTAGCTATGAAGGGGATAGAATACTTAGAGAATCTACTATATATTTTCTTTACATCAGAGTTTGAGGATTAGCTGCAGTTTCTCCTTGGACAGTATAAAATTGTAGAACACAATGACTTTCAAATTGTAGGCTGTGGAATATTAGCAACTGACTTATGTGTTTAGACTAAAACAACACTAGGACAAATCCATAATTTTAGAAAGGCAGTTTGGTTAAGTCTTGATGTAAGGATTTTAAGAAAAAGCAGATATACTACCTTATTTGATAATCTATTCCAATAACTGAATGCACTCATGAAATAATTTGAAATATACTTCCAGTTTGTTTTTAGTACTTTTTTAATTCCCAGCTAGAGACTTCGCAATTGCCGATAGCAGTGCAGGCTAAATGGTTAATTATCACAACATGTCATCACCAATACACCAGTTGGCATTTTATCTTTTCACCCTTGTTTTGCTGTGTATTGTTACTGTGTTCCAGTATGTGTCATAAAACCATTTCACATACATGATGATTTAGTGCTTAATCATTGTAATCTTTAAGGTAGTTACAGTTCTGTTATTCTCACTTGTAAGTGATGCGATCATATTGACACAGCATAAAAAATGTATTTTTTATTGCCTTCTATCAAATACCTTGGTGATATGTATGTATACACACCCCCTTTTGAAAATACGCTTTTTGATAGAAAGTATGTACCTTTCATGAAGTTTAAGATTAGATAACTGTAGCACGTCAGTTGACCAGATATACTAGGCTAGATCTCAGAAGAAGTTAGTTCTCCCAAGAATTGCTGGGACTTAGATATTTTGTAGACAGATTTCTCTCTCTCTCTCTCTTTCTCTCTCTCCATTTGATTTATTTATTTATGTTTGCTCATTTATTTGTAGAGGGAAAGTAGGTTTAAGCCATTCTAGTCCCAGTCTATGAATCTGGAATTTTATCAGTTTAACTTGGGATAAAATATTAGAAATATGTCAGCATAAAAGTACTTACTATTTTGTTGCTGCAGGAATAATGGAGAGTCATAGTTCGATTGTGATTGTTGCTCATTGCCCTGAGCTTGAACTGCACCAAGGAGAGTGAAAAAGGAAAGAGTTAATGTTTAATTTACATGAGTTTCTTCATTATTTTCTTTCAATTACATTTATTTAAACTTGCAGTTTATGCATGTAAAAATTGGCAAAGCTATGTTTGTGTGCCAGACTTACATTAGGACCTGTGCTCCATGCAACCGTGGTGGCCCTATACCCCTCCCTGAAATATTTTTTTCTGCAGGCTAATGAAGTACTACTGCAAGGAAGCTATCAAAAATGTGCTAGTGAGAATTTGAGCAGACTCTTATTCTATTAATTGTTGTAATATCACCCCAATACTTGGTTATATTTTTCAGATAAATGACTTAATTTTCTATTTTATGATTATTGTGTCCTTTAGTCATAAGTAAAAGCCTTTGTCTATCTAAAGGGCTTTAAAAATAGTTCAATTTGTTACAGGACATTTTTGAAGTGGAAGAGCAATCTCTATCTTCTTTTACTGAAAGCCAAAGTTACTATTTATTTTACTGTTCCAAGCACTTTTTATAATAAGCAGCAAAAGAAAAATAAACCCACAAGCCACACAGAAAGAAATAGGCCCCCAAACAGAGCTTTCTCTTTTCAGCTGTGAAGCTGCTTTTTAATCCATGCCCCTTCAGCTTCAAAGGGGCATACACACAAAATCTGTAGGGCCCAAGAGGCATTTTAACTTGTTGAGAGTTTGTACAAGGCAGGTTGCAGGGGAGGCCATGGCAGCTGGAGAAAAACTACAAAGGCAGGCCAGGCCAACTGTTTTCTGTGTCTCACAGCAGGGCAGTCCATGGGTAGCACCACTAGAGGGGCTAATACTGAAATTAGAGCTGAAGGGAGCTCCATAAATTCTTTCCTTCTTGCATCAGCTGGGAATTTGCAGCTAGGGTTGGAAGGATGTGTTGTACCCCTTTTGCAGATGTGAACCAGTCAGTGCTTTTGGGTTCCTCCCCTCCATTCCATATCCTTAGTGTGCTTTTTCTTCTTTTTCCATGCCTGCTATGGCTCCAACACTCTGCCTAGTGCCACATGCTTCCCAGTTTCCCATTTCCATTGCACTGTATGGTAATACTACAGCTAGGCTTCTGATGGGCTATTCTTAGACAGCACTACTTTTTAACAGAAATTAGTGTGGAATTATCTGGTGCTAGAAAAATATAAAGTAGTTCACTAGGATTTGCATCGGAAACTAAAACACACTAAAAACTAACACTGTTGTCACCTTAATCTTTAAAGGAAATTAACAGAGGAATATGAATAAAAAAGATTTCTACCCATTTGTGAGTATGAAGTGTTTTTTTGTAATATTTAAGGCAAATCTATTTGTTTTTGTACCCTGAAAAAAACAAACATTTGCTCTAAGCTTTTGTACAATCTCATGCTTATGGATAAATGACATTTAAAATGTAATGTACAACATTTTTCAAGAAAAATCTCTACCGTATTGTTAGCTGATAAAACAACAAAGAAGTATTTCATAATGCAAACAGATTCCACTAGTTTCTTCTTTCTTAAATGTGTTTTTGCACCTTTTGGTTTGTGCATTCCTAAAAGAAGTAGTTTCAAAAGCTCACATCAGAAGTTAAATGCCAGTCTTGAGGTACAGTGGTAGAAATATGAATTACTGCAGATTTCAAATGCAGAAAATGTGTTAAGAACATGAACTAGAATATGAAAATTGAAGACTCTTAATTTCCTCTTTTTAGGAAGGAAAGTATTTGTAACTGAGAAGAAAATTTTGCGTAAAGGTATACATTAGCTCCGCAAAGCCAAAAAAAGGTTTCAAACTCTGAAGCAGGTCATAAATTCTTTAAAACTGTAAAAATCCCAAGCAAGTAAATCCTCCTACCTTTGATCTGTACGTAGGCAAGTGCTAGTATTGATATCCATAGTGGTATTTGTGTCCCACTACCTGTGCCCATCTTCTGGAAGTCCGGTAGAAACTACCGAACAACCTGCCTCTGAGAAAGTACTGGTCTGCTCCTGAGTTTTATATAGTGAGAGAGCAAGTTTTGGCTCAGCTCCCAGATTGCTTCACAAGGTCCTTAAAAGGTGGGGCTTCAGACGTTTTACTTTTCCTTTGCAGGTGCACAGGTAAATAGAGGATGCTCTGACTTCCCTATGGTATTTGCACTCTAGGAGGAGTCTTCTTTCTACAAGTCTTGCAGATGAAATGTCAAGAGGTGAACAGGAAAAATTTTTGCACAGACTTAGTCCTACGAAATTGTTAATATTGTAAGATAAATGTAATTTAATGAATTTCCGAGTGACATTTGAGCAGGACCTTGGAATGAATAACTCCACAGTTTTATAATTTTCTTCCTCATATTTAAAGATTCCAGCTTCTCAAAAAAGTCAAGTCCGATCTGACACAAATTTTTAATGAGTTTGCACCTGTGCATGTAGTTACTTTGCTTGTGAAAAAGAAATTTCAAAAGCCATCTAAGGTCAGCATTTATCCACAGGTCTACATAATGAAAATCCTTCAGCTTTGGACAGTTAATAGTATGAATCCTTTCTTGAATATTCCTTCTTCTCACATATGCAATTTTATTGCTAGTTCAGCAGTTTCTCCTCTTTATAAACATGATCTCAATCTCATAATAAATGAGATCAAATTTTAGAGTTAAAAATATATATTCATTTAACAATCAAAATAGATGTATTATTGATTATTGCTTTACCTAGAGGCACAAGAAGACTAATTTACAGGAATATCCTTTGTAATGTAGTGTTTTAAGAACAATGAGAGAACGAACAAAGTTTTGTGAATGTGTTAAAATATGATTTTAAAGATATATTACAATAGTGAGCTAACTTTTTAGAATGTTTTTCCCTGGGCTGTGGATAAACAGTTTTTCAGAAGGGGAATAGACTGAACAGTTCCTGTAAAGAAGAAAGTACTAAGATGTTTCCCATATTCACTGAGAACAGGACAAGATGTAATGAGGTAAAAAAGCCAGGAGTGGCTTTTGGGTTAGACAATGGGAAATACAAATTCTTTTTACGCGTGTGGTGAAGCACATGTTTGAGAGGTTGTTTGAGAAGGCTGTTGGATTTCCATCACTCATGTTGTTTAAGAGCAGGTTAGACTGACACCTGCCTGAGGATGGTGTCAGTGTAGCTCATAGTGTGCTGGGGCAGGGGAATGGGCAGAATGGCCATTTTAGATTCCTTTTAACCCACTTTTTTTCTGGAAAAATAATAAAAAAAAATTACTGTATTCTCTCTTTAGGAGCAGTTATATTTGAGTAATGAACTTAATAATTAAGAAGGGAGAATTAAAAGGCACTTTTTTCTTTTTTGTCATAGCAAGAAATGATCCTATTTTTATCAAATATTTTAAAATTACAAATAAAAGTAACATAACTAAATAAAGTTGGAAGTGTTGAAAAGAATTGGTCACTTTCAGTCATTAGTGGCAATTTCAGTGACATACACATCATCATAGAATTAACCTTAGTATTATCTGAATGAGGAAAAGATGGCTACAAAATACTTGCACGTTTGGAAATATATGCAGTTCAATATTAAGGGAAATGTTACCATCTCAATTATTATGAAGATAACCAAGATGAATAATTGAAAAACAAAAATTTTAACGGAGGTAGCTGGTGTGTATTTGAAGTCATGATGAAAGGAAAAAATAAGGTAAACTCATCTGGCTAACAAACGTAAGCTTATTAAGTGATTCTGATGAAGTAACACATCATAGTGAGAGGGAAAATATACTTTATGAATCATTACGTTGCTACTACTGAAAAATCAATTAATATCAACAGTTGCTATGCTGTGGTTTTAAATACGCAGGATAACATTTCCTGCATGTTTGGAGAAGTGTTATGACCTCTCCGAAGCCCCAGATTTGTCACTACTGATTATTCCCTTTGTAAACTATCATAAATAAGGCCTAAATAGATTTATACTTAAATTTAATTAATTTGACCTTTAAGACACCATCAGCAGCATTTGCATATATCTGCATTTTTTGATACAGATCACGTTATTCCTACTCTCCTAAATGATTACTTCTTGCCAAGTTAACTTTCATTATCTGGTACTGAGACTTTTCAGAAATTATAATGAAATGTATCAAAATATATGAGACTTGTGAAAATAATTTCCAAATACTTATGATAAATTAATTTAGTAATATTACTAATTATTCAAAGGAATACTTCCTCTTGAAGTTGCATTTCACCTCCATTCATTCAATAGACTTACACAGCCAACATGGAAGAGTATTTTTTAATTCCTCCTGTTCAAGAAAACAGAAAATACTTAGACACTGTATACTTCGAATAGATCTCTGCTCATAAAGTAAGTAAACATCGTTTCCTGGGAGAGATCTGAAATGCCGTGACTGATGTTGGCTAGGTCAAGTGAACAATAATGTAAGCATTAGCACAATAATGTGACTTTACCACAAGTTCCCAGAGTAACCTTGCTAGTAACTTGTAGCAGTGTTTTTCTTGTCATGCGGCATTCAGAGGTGGAAGGGCACTGTTTTAGCCCATTCCTTTCTTCACAGCTTTTCCATAAATCCAGGTTGTCACTCCCAGGATTTTTGCATATAGAATAACCCTACTAGTGACTGGCTGCTTCTGCCAGCTAGTTCTTCAGATCAGCTCTACTTTGCATTAATACTGCTCTTCAATCTTCCTTACTTCTTCTTCTAGTATCCTTTATGTTCTTCTTGACATACCTACTCTCCTAACTTTTGCTTTCACCAAATTTGTCCTGTTTTTTTTGTCTCCTACAATGCATGGAAAATGGAGAGAGATGTCATTCAGGAAGGAGCCTGGGGGAGGTTCCGATTGGACATTATGAAAAACTTATTTGCGGTGTAGAAAACAGTTTAATTTTTGTGTTTCTTGCTCACAGTTATGACATGCTAATAGGCATGATGAAATTCAAAAATGCTTCTTTAAAACAGGAAGAGAGGAAAAAAAAGTTATTTTCTGCAAAGACAAATCACTTAGTGCCTTTTGTGTGCTGTTATCTGAAATCAAGCCCCATTTATCCACTTGGTTAGTTCTTCGAATCCACCATGCTGTTCAGTGCCCATGATTTTTTATGGAAGTGTTTCCATGAAGGGGTCCAGAATGCAGTTTTTAATATGGACATTTTTAATGTTACTTACTGTCTGTCCAGAAGTATAGGAGATAAGAGTACGTGAGCAACATTGTTCTTTGAGATTTATGTAGCTGTGATCTGCAATTGCAATTAGTCAAAATCAGAAAATATGAGAATTTCGACTTAGCCCAACAGGTTCTTCTCTGTTGGGCAGATGATCTGTGATCTAGTATTAAGTTTTCTGATAAAATATGTTATATATTGGCATATGGCTTTTCCAGGAGACTCTTACAAAGCCGAACCTCTGTGATTTCCACTTCCTGGTTAATGAACAGCAATGCTGTATTTTATTTATGCCTACTTAGTACTGGACCAGATCTTGATTACTGGTTCCTATTCACACACTTCTCTGGTAACAGAATGACCGATTTCCTCAAATAAGTCTCTATAGTGCTATCGCTCTAGCAACTGACTTCTTCACAAATTGTTATTACTGAGTGTACTTTTACAAAATTCTGGTAAATGAAGAAATGCAACTGAAGTATGGTCAGTAGTACTACTAGGTTTGGGTGCAGATGATGAAGGCAATATCTTTTTTCAGAGTGTTTGGCATTACATACCATGTAGCATGGCTCACATTGGTTTTGGCAGTAGCTGAATGCTCAGCATTTCTGCACATTCTGTGTCAGTGTTTCAAACTAATCACCCAGAAAATGAAGAAAGTACAATTAAGAATCATGACTATAATTTGATACAAATCTTTTGCTGATATCACAAATGAAGTTTATGGCACTCAAGCAGCCTGATGTTGTTCTTGCTCTTTTCAGCATTTCCCTCATTCGGTCACTTTGATTTTAAGTTCTGCAACAAGGAAACAAAGCAGGAAATCTTTCAAACTATATTCTTCTATACTTAAGTTTAATTCTTTACCAAAAAATCCCTACACTTCACTGAGTAATAGAAGGGGTTGTAGAAAAAACAATGTGCATCCTGCATCAAGAGGAGTATGAAAACAAATGACGGTAAGGTTGTCATGTCATCTGCAAACATCCAGGATATCTGTGTTTATAGAGGGGATCAACACTTAATCCTCTTTACAGCTTGTAAACACAAATATTACAACTGTGCATACTGATATTTGCAATTGATTTTATAGACTAGAATCTGTGTGTGTACACAAATGCTTGAGGACAGGTTTACATTGTGCAGTAGTGCGTGTTGCAGACATCCTACTGCTAACAACAGCCAAGATAAATTTATAGTACTAAATAGTACTATATAGTACTAGTACTAAATAGTACTAAATAGGGGCATGAAGTTGCACTAAGTGATTTTGCCTTTCTCTGAGGCACTGACACTGCAGCATTGTGCTTGGGATCTGAGCTGATATCTCTAAACAGGACTATATGCTTGTAGTGACAGTGTTTTCACCACTGAAAGCTGGATGACTCTGCTGTGTCCAAAAAAGAAAGTGTCCAAAAAATCAGTCTTTTAAAGTAGGTGGTAATGTTTACAGTTTCAGTAGAAATAGAGAAATAAGAAGAATGAATAATAGAAATGTAAGTTGGTGAAAGGGATGGCTGAGTTGAGCAGCACAAAACCCTGGAAGAAGCAGTAGAGATGCACAGCCTCGAAAAGGTCTGTATATTGGAACTGGTGGACATCATTCTGATATGTTTGTAATACTAGAAGGAAAACACTATGTAAAAACTTGATATATAAATTTATATGTATTACCACTGTATGTACTTACATATACATTATCTGTATTGATACAATGGATTATCCAACTGCTTCCCAAGATGCCAAGGTTTCCCTCTTCTTTTGAATTATTTCAATTTCATACCTTCTATAATACACCTGTTCTTTTGCACTCATAAAAGTTCCTTTCTTTTTCCTCCTTAATAGCTTATTTTGGCAGCAGGATGTTAGGAGAGTCTCAGACAGTGAGACTGCATTCGTCACTATTTGTCACTGGATTGTTAGCAATAATATTGAGCCAGCAGGTTTGTTTAGTTTACTTTATCGGCTTCACTTACGTATTTTTGTGAGGTTGTGAGAAATATCTGAGGATCTTGCCCCATGCCATCTTTTCAATATATCTAAAATTCTCTTTCTTCATGGCAATATCTGCTTGCCACATTCATTTCTCAAGAATCAGCTTCTTCAGGTAATATTAGGTTGGTCTGTGGACAACCATCACATTCACACATTCAGACTCGAGTCCGGGTTCATCCTCCCTACCGCAGGTTCATGCTGTGCATTCAGTGAAATAGAGACCCTGTGGAGAATTGTGAGGTCCACATGTAATTGTAGGTCGTGTAATATTGCATATGCACAAAGATGGCACGTTGCAGCTTGAGATAGCCTGCAGCCTTTAGTCATATTGACAGTACTTTCCCAGTGAGTCTGAGTAAGTTGAGGAGAATTTCTCATGAGAAATCCTCATTTCTCTGCTGTCACTTATCATAGTCTGCGGTTTTTTTATATTTTCTCCAAACACGCATCATGGAGGTGACTAATTGCTGTGCATGTTTTGCTAAGGTAAGCTGTCAGCATGCTTATCGTTTTGGAATGACGAAGTATGATATAAAACAAAAATGCTGTCAAACGTGAACAGCTAGACTTGCACTGTACTGAACATTAAATACGTCACTGGGTGAATTGTCTACTGATAGTTTTGGGTTTTATTGTTCAGAAAACTATGAAAATCCTTATCTGCTTTGATTTGTTGCTGCAAGTGAATGAAAACTGGTGTTCCATGTTTGCATTTTTTATTTCAGAACAGCATTGAGTGAATTTGTTTCCCATGACCTGAAATGCCTGACAAAGATGGATGAGTAAATGAATCTGCTCTTTCTAGTCTTATAATCAGGCTAGCTTTATCGATGACAACATGACTGTCAGTCTTCAGCAGGAATATGATGGCGTAAGCTGGTAGTGATTGCTATCTCCATTGTCTATTTTTGACAGAGTATAACTTCAGTTCCTTTAAATGCTGTATTTCCAACTGAATGAAGGCAGAGTCTGCATTATTGTTAATCAGGTGAACTGAGAGAAGCCCACGTAGATTTCAGAGCTAATGGGAGGCTTGGTGAGCTGCTAATTAGGAAAGAAGAATGAATTACAAATTGTTTGTGGTCACCCTAAAAATTGAAACAACAGCATTTCTAGATCCCTTAAACAATGTCAAATTCACCTAATTTTCATAATAAATTACTTACTTCCTAGAGGATGAATATACCTTTTCATTTTATTCTCCGGGATCTTAAATACTTGATTTTCTTCCAAATCTCATCTGACTGTTGATATAGTAATCATTGTGGTTAGGAGAAATATGTGGAATTTTTTTGTCTTTTTTATCTTCCTGATACTTTTCTCCTGCATTACGTTATCTTAAGACTTTGCGTGTAGTTAGTTCTGATACATGCTTGTAGAGTGGAGCCATTATACAGGTACAGAACAGACGAGCTATGATTCCTTTTTATACGCTATAACAAATCATATTTATCTCTTGATTATATTGCCCCACAGCTAGCTTTAGGGAAATATCTCTCTATCATTTGTTCATGTGCCTTCGATGCTTTTTTCCCATCTTTTTATGATACAGTGTGAGGTGGAACTAGGATAGTTTGCACTAGAATGTATTTAACTTCTTCACCGAAATGTATCATTTGCGTATGTTTCAATTTCATGACTGAAATAGTAGCAGATATTGCCTATTGCTGAAAGAACTTATCTTTTATGTTGAGTAAAGTAATTTTGTGGAAGCAAGTTTTTAATTGTTTATTCAAACTATGCTCAGCACTGCTATACTTTCCTATCTTAGTAGAATGGGAATGTTGCTACGGTGCTTCTGGAAATTTCTGTGTACTACAAATACAGAACCTCATGCTAAAAAAAAACTGGCAATAATGCATCAAATGCAGATCTTAACTGATAATACCCTACAATTTCTTTTCAGTGAACATCAAAGAGCTGAAGAAAGCCTGTATACAGTGGAATTTATTAAAAGTTTGTGAAAATGTCTACAGAGCAGACTTTAGTAAGAGGCTGACTTTTCTTGAAATTGAAAGTGGATTAGACTTTTTAATAATGTTTATCTTGGATTAATATTGACACAAAGGGTTGTCTTCCATTATTATCTTTATCAATGCAATAGCATTTTTGATAGAGAAAATGCGGAATCATTTTTTCTGTTGTTACCACTAGGAAAAAATAAGTCTGCTACTATCCCCAGAAACAGAGAAAATATTGCTGTATGTTTTGTAGTAGACAGTGAGCTCTTAAGCTTTCTGAAACAGTTGCAATCCGGAAAGCTGTCCATTTCTGTATTCTCTTTCTGGCCAGGAAGAAGAGAAACAGGAAAAGTAAGTTTGCTTTTATGGTGTGGATCCTGCAGTTTTGGAACTCCTTTGTATGCTCATTTGTTTTCTCTGAATCACTCATGCAAACAGGTGGAGAGCACTTTCTTTTCTTACAGTTTTTGGATTGAATTCAAGGCTCCAGGAAACTCAGGTCTTCTGTGTTAGCATACTTTCAAAACACTTTAGCAGAACTCAGTGGAGCTGTGCAAAAGTAAACTTGAGCGACACTCTTCCAATGAGATGTTTCTTCAAAACATCTCATAATCCATGGCTCAAAGATGTAAAGCCATCAGAGATCACTGTGACAATTTTTATTGAACCAGACTACATCCTCATACATTCTTTTATCCTTTTGTTTTGTTTTGTTTCTATTACCACTTTACATTTGATTTAGGGCATATTTTTTTAAGCCAATGTCCCTTGACTCAAAGATTCCCAATTGCAGACAGTTGTCTCCATCTGTTGACAAGCTGTTTTGGCTGTTATAAATGCAACAATGCTGAAACACAATCTTATTTTACTGAAGGAACAGTCAAGGTGAAGAAACATACATTCATCAGCCATTAAAAGGTTGCACAGCTGAGTGGTACTAAAGCAGTTTGCTATAAAACTGATGTCAAGATTTAGCTAAAGTGGGTTTGACTGCCTTGTTCCATGAAGCTAGATCCTAATTTGAAGCGGTTGGCTTGCATTAATTCCTTGTATTTGCACTGATTAAACTAGCTGAGGAAATTCAAGGTGTTTTCTTTCTGTGATCAGGTTCCCTTATTACTACCTAGTTGTTCCAAGTTGAAACTTGTAAGTACTACCAGGAGGACACAATGTAGATTCTGTGCATTTTCTGTACTACAACATTATAATAGCCTAGATTGTCAGGTAGTAGAAACTGGTTTCAGTGTATTTGGCCTATATAATCTTCTGATGTTCAATTAAGCTTCATTTATTGAATAATCCCTTTGCAGATATTCTCAAAGCTTACTATATTGTTCTCAAAGCAAAACCTTTGCTTAGCTTGACTTCAAGCCTACAGAAAATAATAATTATGTCTTTGTTATGCAACGTAGGACATAGTGGTCCTGGGAGATGAACTACCTTGGTAGCAAAATTTGACAGTTTACTTTTCCATGAGAGAAACAAGGGAAAAATTCCATGGGCTTGTGGTATGAGCCTTTTTAACCTCTTAGCTGCAAAAGTCCAGGGAGAGGATGGAAGAGTTGTGTGTTAAATAAAAACAGATTTACAGAATTGGCTTCTTGTTCAGAAGCTTAAAATTTGGAGGCACTGAAGGGATGGTGATTTATACTAGTAAATGAAGGGATAGGGTAGAGACACCAGAGAAACTTGGTCAGAGCCAGAATTGCAAATGAAGAGGTAAATAAATCTCATTAAGATCTTAAATATACATCAAGCCCTAGCAACTGTCTGGGCCAGTGCATAAGAAAATTCAGCATCTGATAACCCAGAATAGCATCTTAAGTGCTAAGAATGGGCGGAAGCAAGAACTTCTGGCACTGATGAAGATTTTAAGTGCCAATGCTCTGGGTATACAGTTCAATCTCTCTTGACATTCCATGAAAATAAAAGTGTTCTAAATCTCAGATCCAAATACTGTAATGTGAAAACTCTAGTGTTTTAATGAAATGCTGTAAGTCTGAAACTATGCTGTTGTTGGCAGCCTTTTTGACACATGCTGATTCAAACCAGGAAAGAAATATTGTGATACTCTGCTTTGAAGAGACAGCTCCAGATAAAGATCTCAACATTGCTTTTTGTTTTTGTCCCCA
This sequence comes from Tympanuchus pallidicinctus, assembly GCF_026119805.1. Classification (NCBI taxonomy): domain Eukaryota; kingdom Metazoa; phylum Chordata; class Aves; order Galliformes; family Phasianidae; genus Tympanuchus; species Tympanuchus pallidicinctus. The sequence goes on from NW_026294747.1 coordinate 14,155,907, forward strand.
ATTCTCCAAAGAATAGGACTACACTTATTGGAAATAAGCTGCCTCAGAACATGCTCTGTCAGGTATGCTGAGAATTTTCCTGTGGCCCCTCATGGGAAGTTTGGGAGAGAAGGAAAGAGAAGTAGAAGGAAGTATCTGGTAGAGTAGTAATGTTCATCTTAAGCTCTGGCCACAATACCAAAAGAGATTTGCGTATGGCATACTGTTTCATAAGAGTACTTAAACATTAGTTAAAATGAGCTAAGAAAGTACCGTCTGAAAATGCAGTCAAGAAGGCCAAACTGATCTGAAGATATTATGAACAGGTTTTTTTTTATCATGTGCTTCTACACTTATGTAGATTACTACAAATGCCAAGGTTTACCTTCACAATCCATAATGTTTTGAGTTATACAGTTGTCCAGCTTACTGGCAGTTGTTTCACATGTCTCTAGCACTTTGGTTCTCACTAGTATATCCTTGAATGCATTATTTGAGGATAACCGTAAGACTGATGGTGATTTCTGACACTCTATTGTTGTTAGCAGGAAATGTAATCATAGTAAGAGCCACTGGTAGTTACAGACAGAAGTCTAATTTAGCAGTTTTTCTAATAAGGATGATGTAGCTGCGGTATGCATTCCTGGTAGCTTGTATACCTAAGATTGTGCAACAGTGCTTTGAAAGCGTCAGTCTCAAATTTATTCTATGGTAAAGAGGAAATAACTGAATGAAACTTGGTTTCATTCAAATGATGCTATTTTACTAACATGCTAACTGGAAATTACAGCAAACTGTACACCACTTTCCTGGCTGGTTTGTGGTACCCAATTCCCTCTGCAATTGCAGATCCTTTTACCAACCCCAAATCTACTGCTCAAGTAATTTCTAGTTATCTTTTTTCTATTGGTCTTTATTTTAGGTATCTTTTACAGTTTATCTGAATAATTTTGATGCCTGTTCTATTTTTCCAGTGTACCAGCTGACCATCTTGAATCATCAAGAAATATCATTATCCAAATTATGAATGAAAAACTGATTAGACCTATGATGAGAATTTTTCTATAAAAAGCTAAAATGGTTTGATATCAAAAAGGACAATTATCTCTGTAATTCTAAGGTAAGTGTTCCAGATTTATATATAGACATGTACACTTGCAGACACACTTAATTGTATTATTATAATACGTTATTACTAATATATTATTTGTGAGTTATAAATTTTCTATGATATTTTAATAAATAATTAATTTATGGAACTGTGCTGTGTGGACAATTAAGTGAAAAGAAATTTGACAGGTTGTGGTTGAACAAAGTACAAATGTCCCACTTCATTTTATTTTATATTTACCCAAAATAAATACCAGGCTTTCTCTTGATAGTAACCAGATAGCCCATAACCTTGGAGGTTGAAAATCTGGAATTCTTACTCTGCCAAAATTTCACTGGTGTCAAGTACTACATGGTTAAATCCATTTGTTTCTGTAATGATTGTGTAGTTTTATCTGATAGGATTTTATCTGAAAGGGTTTGCTGGCAAATAGAATGCAAATAGAAGAATCTTTTATTCCTCGCTGTGTGCTGTGGACCTATAAGGTAGTTAAATATACTGAGCTGAATGTGAAAGTCAGTGTACATGCTGAGCATACTAATATGCATTTCATTTCTTTTATGCAACACAAGAGACAAATGATATTGTCTCTGTCAGAGGTGTTGATCTGCCTGAGGGTAGGGAGGCCCTTCAGAGGGATTTAGACAAGTTGGATCGCTGGGCTGAGGTGAATGGGATGAGGTTCAACAAGGCCAAGTGTTGGGTCCTGCACTTTGGGCACAACAACCCCATTCAGCGTTATAGGCTTGGGGATGAGTGGCTGGATGAGTGTGAAGAAGAGAGGGACCTAAGGGTGTTGGTTGATGCTCAGCTGAACATGAGCTGACAGTGTGCCCAGGTGGCCACGAGGGCCAACGGCATCCTGGCCTGCATTAGAAATAGTGTGGCCAGCAGGAGCTGGGAGGTGATCATCCCCCCTCTACTCAGCACTGGTGAGGCCACAACTCGAGTATGGTGTTCAGTCTTGGGCCGCTCACTACAGGAAAGATGTACAGGAAAGGTCCTGGAGCGTGTCCAGAGAAGGGCAATGAAACTGGTGAGGGGTCTGGAGCACAAGTCTTATGAGGAGTGACTGAGGGAGCTGGGATTGTTTAGTCTGGAGAAGAGGAGGCTCAGGGGAGACCTCATCGCACTCTATAACTTCCTGAAGGGAGGTTGTGGTGAAGAGGGATTTGGCCTCTTCTCCCAGGCAACGAGCAGGACACAAGGAAATAGCCACAAGCTGTATCAGAGGAGGTTTAGATTAGATGTAAGGAAGAACTATTTCTCTCAAAGAGTGGTCAGGCACTGGAATGGCTGCCCAGGGAGGTGGTGGAGTCACCGTCCCTGGCAGTGTTCAAGAGGCGTCTGGATGATGTGCTGCATGATGTGGTTTAGTAGCCTGTGATGAGGAGACGGTTGGACTAAATGATCTTATAGGTCGTTTCCAACCTTTTGATTCTATGATTCTATGATTCTTTCCCTCAGGAAATCTGACTCTATTTTGATCCAAAATACTAAGTCAGGATAAGATCTAGATTTTCAAGTGTATTGAGCATGAGATATTGTTCAAGCTTACAAGAATGAAGTTTGGAAAGCCCAGATGGAATTGAATCTGGCTAGGCAAATATAAGAAAACAAGAAAGGTTTCTATAAGTACATTGCTGTCAAAAGGTAGACTATGGAAAATGTGGGTCAATTGCTGAATGACTTGATTACACAGGACATGCAAAAGGTTGAGGTACTGAATGCATTTTTGCCTCAGCCTTCACTAGAAAGACTGCCCTTCTGTAATCCCTGGTTCCAGAGGCCTTGCTGGAGCATGGAGGATGTATATTTAGTGGCAGAGGATCAAGTACTTAAGCAAACTGAACACTTACAAGTCCATGGGCCCTGGTGGAATGCACCACATCTGCTGAAGAAAGTTGCGGATGTCATTGCAAGGCTGCTGTTGATAAGCTCTGGTCAATTGTGGTGACTTGAATAAGTGTTTGAAGACTGGAGGAAAGCAAATGTCACTCGTATCTTCAAGAAGGCCAAGAGAAGAAGCCAGGGAGCCATGATTCACCTGCTTCTTGGGAAGAATACGGAGATGCCATCCAGACATGCATCGATGGGATCAGGAAAGCCAATAGGTGAAACTGAACTAGGCAAGGCATATGAAAAATAATAAGATGTTCTTTAGATACATTGGTCATAAGGGACAGACAAAAGAGAGCGTATCTCCTTTGATAAATGAGAAAGGAGAACTAGCTTCAACAGACATGGAAAAAGCTGAGGTTCTCAGTAAGTTCTTTGCCTCAGTTTTCACTGGCAGTCACACTTCCCATACCTCTCATGTCCCTGAACTTCTAGGTGGAGTTCAGGGGAGCAAAATCCCTTCCACTGTGAGAGCAGAGCAAATCCAAGATCTCCTTATGAGTCTGAATAAGTACAAGTCTATGGCGGCCGGACGATGTGCATCCCAGGGTACTGAAGGAAGTGACAAATGTGGTTCCTAAGCCACTCTTCCAGTACTTGCCTGAGGAAGGGCAGCTGATGTCATATACCTGGAATTGTGTAAGGCCTTTAACATGGACAGTGGGATTGAGTGTACCCTCAGCAACTTATGACACCAAGCTGAGTGGTGCAGTTGATACAATAAAAGGAGGGGATGCCAACCAGAGAGTCATGGACAGGATGAGAAGGAGGACCATGTGAACTAACGGAGGTTTCAACAAGGCCAAGTACAAAGTGTTGCACTTGGGTAGGAGCAATCCTAGACATGTATATAGAATGAGAGAAGAACTTCCTGAGAGCAGCCCTGAGTAGAAAAATGTGGGGGTTCTGGTGATTGAAAAGATGGACATGAGCAGTAGTGCGTGCTTGCAGCCCATAAAGCCATCTGTATCATGGGCTGCATCAGAACAGGGTGGCCAGCAAGGAGCGGGAGGTGATCATGCCTTTCTCTGCCCTCATGATGCCCCAGCTGGAGTACTGTGTCAAGGCATGGTGCCCCTAGTACAGGAAGGATGCAAAGCTGTTGGAGTGGGTCCAGAGGAGGGCCACAGAGATGCTCAAAGGGCTTGAGCACCTCTCCAATGAAAGCTTGAGGGAGCTAGACTTGTTTAGCTTGGAGAATAGAAGGCTCCAGGGAGACCTCACCATGGCTTTCATGTACTTTAAAAGAGTTTATTTGCAGGAGTGGGACTGACTATTTGCACCGTCTGATCCTGATAGGACAAGGGGGAATGGCTTTAAACAAAAAGAGGAGAAATTTAGGTTAAATGTCCGGAAACAGTTCTTTAATCAGAGGGTGATGAGGCACTGGCACAGGCTGCCCTTAAAGGCTGTAGATGCCCCATCCCTGGAGGTGCTGAAGGCAGGGTTGGATGATGTCCTGGGCAGCCTGATCTGGTGGGTGGCAGCCATGCCCATGGTAAGGGTTTGCAACTTCCAACATTCTGCAGTTCTATGATATGAATGGGTGCATTGGAAGTTTTTTTTTTCTTTCTGCAGAAATCTTAAAGTTCCTGTTTTCATCTGCCATTTGACTGTTAAGTAGCTATATCAGGGAAGGCATTGGCCTGGACCAGCTAACACTGGCTTTTTCTGCCCAATTGGGCCCTCTGGCTCTGTTGAGAAATTATTATATCAGTGTACAAACTATTTTTAAACTATTCAAAGAATTACAGTGCTTTAGGATGAATAGGAACTCTTTCCTTTAACCTGCATTCAGTGGATGTGTACACCTAGCTATAAAAGACCTATATTTCTAATATGTGACCTCCCTAAAGTGGCAGTTATACTGGACACCTAAATAAGATTTCAGAGCAAAATTTTTGCTACATTTTGGTCTCACATTTCTAAACTTTTAAGGCTAAGCCAGGATTGTAGCAGACTATTTCTTGCAGTCCATCCATGAAAAGTAGATTGGAGCCAGTATCTTTAAACGTGTGACAATCTTGCAATCTAGTAATGCTCTCCTGGTATAAATTGTCCCTAAAACTTCAAAATTTGACGAGAAGAGTTTCTATAAGAAATATTTACATCAAATATCTTAGGAATCCATTATCTGGAAGGACTTGCCTAGAAAATTTCTTTATTGTTACAAAAAAAAAATAGAGACAAATTCTCAAATACTGTCAACTGCCTCACTTTTACTACCATAAATTTAGCTCTACCAATTTACTTAAGTTACAAGTCTGGTCTGTGAAGTACTGTGACAGAGGTGTACGCAGGCTGTACAGCTAGCCTTTAGAAGAGGTACAAAAGTAGGGTTCTCTGCCCTCTACTCTGGCAATTTAAATTTAGCATAGAAAATTAGCATTGGAATCATGATTTACATCTTCCAAAAGCCTGGGAAAGTATGGGTCTGGATCATGCTCTTTTCTCTTACCTCTAGTTACAGACTGGACTCTGCTTGTTCCACATTTATGGCAAACAAAGGTTTGTTATTTTACAATACATGGCTCAGATTATGCATCTAATAGAAGTGAAATGTTGGGAATTCAAAAAAGATGGCCCACAGTAATAATGAATGGGGAAATACAGGAGGGGAAGGAGCTGAGTGACTGCCCATCTTGTGGAAGGACGTACAAAGAGTTGAACATGAACAGAGCAGATGAAATATTGTCCTTTCTATATATATAGTTATCAATCTCAAGACAAAACTCTATTCTGCTAGACATGTAAAAACAAAAGATTCCTATCTTCCAGAAAGGTCTTGCAACCAACGAACAAAACAACAGACAGCAGAGTAGTCTGTGGATGGCGGGCAGGTAATAGTCTACAAGGAAACTAGATAGCGGTCTTAGAAATATATGCAAATGCCAGAATGCATTGAAGCGGGATATATAGTGCAGCTGTTCCCTGGAACAGAGAATTCTTTGAGTAAATATTAGCAAAGAATTACCACAGATATTTATCCAGGACCAATGAAAATGGATGCGTGTGTGAAATCGGCTGATCTGCTCAGCCACTATACACCTGTTCTCTTAGAGACATGTCTTTGAACGGGAAGGAGCAAGTGCAAGGCTGAAATTCCAAAACACCCTGCCGCAGCCTGTTCCGCCAGGCTTGCAGCGTTGCACAAGACCCTCATAAAAGGAGAAACTCATGAAAATGCGTGCAAAATGAGAATACCCTGCAGGAAAAACATCTGCCCCCACTAAACGTTTACCTCTGAGATGTGACTGTTAAGGCTGGGGCTGGGTCAGTGAGGGAAATGAGTTGTGTTTTAAACCTATTTACCCTCCAGTTATATGTGTTCAATCAGTCACCTATAGCTAATGTTTCTACTTTTTTTCTCTCTCTGTAGTGACAGGTCTGAGGTAGACAGGACTCTGTAGAAACAGTTCTTCAATGAATGAGGCGATAAGACCTCATAAACCTCAATTCCACAAGTATTCACTGTACCATCATGATGAAAGAGGTTCTTGGTTGTAGTTACAGTTTACAGCTGCTTCAACAGATGGCAACATCCAAGGTAGTGTTGATAGTGACTGGTTTTTTGCCTTTTTTTTTCCTACAGTAATGCTCATGAAAGCAGATTTGTCAGTTCCATATGCATCACTAGTTCCCAACTAGCGTGAAGATGAGATTTGGAATGAAATTTAGAGCAACCTCATCTGAAACATTTCTGGGCTTCATATCTTGACAGTTTTAGTACAGCTAACTTTGGGTCAACTCCTGCCCTCAACTCTTTCAAACACAATGGCTTTGTTCACTAGCGACCAGTCAGCTGTCATATTACCACAAGATGGTAAACATAAATTATGTTAATGATTTATAAAGAAGTAATTCACCTCCACCTGTACACAGAGATATAGTCAGAGGTCAATCACCAATTAACCATATGGGATTGTTGTTCTCTCAGTTGCTTCCAGAAATAAAGTTATGACAGTTTGAGTTTTAAGAGAACAACTCTTGCTCTATATCAGCCCAGGCCTCTATCCTCCTAAGTCCTATACATGTGTAGATAAGAGGTGGAACTCTGAGAGGTCTGTGAGAGAAAGCAAAGCATCTCCAAGCGTTTCTTCCCGTTGGAAATTTACTGTAATTACACTTCCCCAAATAGGACTCCAATAGAATGAAAAGATGCATTAAACTTAATACATGCAACACACATAGTTTAACTATGTCTGAAGTTTGTGTCTCAGTACTAGAGTCTACCAGCCATCAGTTCCCCCAGAAATTCAGATTAAAACCCAGAGCTATTCTGTAAATCAGTTTTAACTTTTGAAGATATCTGGCTGTGCTGTATTTCTAACTTCACTGTGCAGAGGAGCAGGACTAGTAGCAAGAAAGAAAAAAGCAGAAGCAAGTCTTGAAGCATGCAAGCTTTCCACTGAACAGTTGTTTTTGCTGAGATACTGAATTGGACCAGAGGATTTTAGCACAGCCAGTATAATTTTCTAGATCTCTGAAAAGATAGAAGTTATACTGCCTACTAGCTATAGATACTGCATCTGATTTTTTGGGAATAAGCTGATTATTTGGTCACTTGCATGTTAGAATTACAGGCAAACTAGAAGAAATATTATGCCATGGAATCACAGATGCTTCATAGGTAACTATGAGATGTGGTAGGTGCCCTAAACATAATAGAATAAAGGTGCCAAAATAGGCTACTGTGGCTCTGCATATTTTATATCCCACTAGAATTGTATTTGGTAGCATACATAGGCCTAATATCTGTACTACTTTCTGTTCTACAAAAAACTTGTAAACCATTTTAATAGCTAATAAAACAAAAGCAAACTAATTTACTCTTCTTTTTTTGTGTACTAATACGTTAGCAAATAGAAATAATCTCTTATCTGGCTAATAAAAATGTTAGGGGTGTATGGAAATGTAAGGAGAGAAGTACTTTTATTTGAAAAGGAATGTAAGAAAAGTATAAAAACAGAGTGCACGTATATAAAAGCAGAGAACACATATATGAAATCCATAAACAGCCTAATAAAAGGCTTGTTGTAGGTATATGTATATGAAAAGAAAGCAAGCCAGAAGATCATTAAAAGAAAATATTACTTATATAGAAAAAATGAGAAGCAATTGTCATTAATTGAAAAAACATCAAGCAGAAAGTTGCTTGGCTTAAAGTAAATTAGAAAGCAGAAATTCACGCATTATAGAAGAAAGAAAAATGGACGGAGAAAAGAAAACCAGGATGTGAAGCAGATATAGAAATACATCCTGATTTGAAATAAATTCATTTGAGGACAAAGTTAATGGAAATAAATTGTGGAAGAAATCTTTTATATTAACATTAAGCAGAAAAAAACTCAGTGAATATATAAAAATAAAGTGTAGGAACGAAGATTATAGTCATAATTCTTCCTTTCCAGACTTGCAAAAATTTCCCATTCCTCTGTCTCTTTCACCTAATCATTTTTTTTAAGCACATATTTTTAATTTTTTTTTTTTTTTTTAAATATTCAATGCTATAATGATGTTGGACAATCACAGACAAGTGCTTCTCCAAATGCCCACTGTGCAAAGTTCTACCTATAGTGCTTGTTGATAGGACAAGGGGGAATAGTTTTAAACAGTGACGGGGAGGTTTAGGTTAGATATTAGGAAACAATTTTTCACACAGACTGGAACAGGTTGCCCAAGGAGGCTGTGGATGCCCCTTCCTTGGAGGCATTCAAGGCCAGCCTGGATGTGGCTCTGGGCAGCCTGGTCTGCTGGTTGGCGACCCTGCACATAGCAGGGGGGTTGAAACTAGATGAGCATTGCGGTCCTTTTCAACCCAGCCCATTCTGTGATTCTATGATGATTCTATGTTTTTAAGTCAATTAAAAATGAACTTCACCCACCTGGAACTTGCATGTCTTCACCTGCTGCTCTTTTCAAGTGTAATATTTCAGTGTTGCTGTAACTTCACCAAATTAATGGGCTCGGAATTGAAGCAGGTATTGCTTGAGGAAGCATGTAGGCTCATACCACTTTAAGGTTTAAGAGTAAGCGTTCACGGTCAAGTTCTAGCAAATATTTGCCCCTGTAGTGGAATATACAGTTTTTGCTCTAGGATATTAATACTTGCTTCCTTTGGAACCAGGAAACTTCACCATTTGCCTGAAAACAAACACTGAACCCCGAACCTCACAGAAGCCTAGACTCTCCCATTGACTGGAAGATGCTGCTTTAGTAGCCTCAACAAGGTCTTGGATTTTCTGACAGCTGGTCAAGGTATGTGCTATAGGTTGTTTTCAGGACATTATAGAAAAAAATGTTATCCTGTGTTCACCTTTGCAACTCTTTTCCCTTAAAGTTCTGTTCATTTTAGAGTAGGAACCCCTGCTTTAAGAAAATTTGTACAGAGTAGAAAATATGTTGGAAAATCACCTGTCCATAAGGAAACAAACATCTTCATTACATTATTCTACCAGTCCTTTCAGATGTTTATGAAAATAAGAATGGGAAAAAAAAATCCAGACTTTTTTTTTTTCTTTTCATTCCCTATAGCAGGCTTTTCTTTATTTTTTTAAAGTGATTTTTTACTTTAGAACAAGTTGATTATCAACTTGTATATTACATCTAGAAAACTAAAAGTAGATTTTTTTTTCCTGTTGTCATCTATTTTATGTCTTTTGACCATATCCTTGTCTCTGAGATGATGTTCCTGTGATAACTCTGTGGTAAACCACCAGGGTGAGAAAGGAGCTTTAGCACTTTGAAATGGATGTGGTTAAATTTGTGTTACACCCTCTGTGATCTGATAACAGCAAATCTAACACACAAATCTTTGCAGGTAATCCACTTATTTCCAGACTCGGACAAATATTGACAGAAAACATTATACTTGAAGGTAATGCCCAACCACACTGATGGCAGATCAAAGCCCTAACTACAACTTGTGTGTGGAAATACTGGATGTACAGAGCTTAGCTCCATTTTCCAGTAGTGTAATGAGGTTTTCTTTTATGTTAAAATCAATCAATTCAAATGAACGACACTGAGCTTTCTGAGTTGGGCATCAGAATGCTGTTGCAATGGTGTTTGCTACAAAACAGTGACTTCAGGTGTAGCTATACTGCATGTTCCAGTCAGCTTCTAAGTGGGACAAATGGGTTCCTGGTGGAACCTCTCTCCATGCTTAATAGAGAGGGAACAGGAAGCTTTAAATCCAGTTGCTGGATGCAAGAGACTCAGTTACATGCTTTTGTATCTCTAGGTGTTTTTTTTTATGTCCTGCATGTAATACCTGGCTTTATTTTGGTTTGAATGACAGAGGCTGTTTTAGACCAATGTAATCTACAGGGCATGTAAAATTCTGTAAAATACCTTTGGAATAGTTTCATAGATGCTAAACATTTTGACATGATGCCTGTACTAAAAATATCCTACACTTTGGAAGGACTGTCATCACGTTTTTTGCTGTGTAATGAGAAGTTTGAAAACGTAACTAAACTTTTTTTAATTGTGATGGTCTGAAGGCCAAATTTTTTGGAGAAAGATAGAAAAATTCTCAGGCTGAATAATTCTCTCTTCAGCTGGGAGAAGGCTAGATACCTGCAGCTTAAGTTGCATAACATTACCTTCTGCTTCCACTCTGATTCTTTAGCCTGGAGGTCCAGACAGAAAAAAAGATGTTGAGTCTGAGATGTATCATGGAAGTTCAACAAAGTGAAATAAAAGAGACCTGCTGAGTTGTTTTTAGAAAAAGAAACTGGTTTTAATCCAGCTCTGATAATATTCCATAACTTGCCACAGTGAAGCTACAACTGTGCGTTTTATGAGGACCAGCATTTTTTACCATTTTGGGCAGATATGAAGTCTTTTGTCCTTCTGATGCCCTTGGCTTAGAACTGCAGAAGGAAGTCTGTAAAGGAAAGTCTTCTCTTATCACTTGGCATTTCTGACTGGCTAATCTGATTTCAAAGAACAATTTTTTATAGGAGTTCCTGGTTCAGATCCTCTTCCCTGCTGAATCTGATGTCAAAGCATGCACACCAGTAACTGGATGAGCAAGTAAAGCTTGTTGCATTCAGATTCAGATATGCTAACAATTTACTGATTTAGTAGTTAATAACCAGAGAAATAACGACACATGCAAAGTTATTGGGTCAGAAGATCTGACTTCCTCCAACTCTGATATCAAAGAACAAGTCTAGGTAATGTTCAAAATCTATCTCAATGTGGAGTCTTCTTATCAGGAGATATTCAAGACCCATCCAGACAACCTGTGTGACCTTCTGTAGGGTGCCTGCTTTAGCAGGGGGTTGGACTAGGTGATCTCCAGATGTCCCTTCCAAATCTTATGATTCTGTGTGATTCTTTGTGTGTGATTATGTTTATCTGATGCCTTTGGCTAGATGAGCCGTCGAAAAAACTGTATTTTCTCTCTTCCAACCTCCCCCTCCTTTATTTCCCATTGCTACTTGCATAGTTTTGTTGTTCATGCTGTCTGTCTCTCACAGCATGGATGAGTGAAGGAGAAGGATAACACAAGCTATTTGGCCAAGTTCAGCCTCTTCCAGGGTATCAACATGAGAGTACCATCAATAATAGGCTTCACTCAGACATATTAAAGACCCGCTTTGGGATATTTTGTTGAGAGGGGAGGATCTATGCTATACCCCTCACAGGATCAAATAGTTATAGTTAGAGCTGTGTGCTGATGTGGCCACAGCTTGGGCAGAATAGTCAACATTTTGCAACAACAGATGTCTTTTCTGTGCCCTAAATCAGTTTTTAGAAGTATATATTTAAAACAACATATAAAAACATATTACAGAAAATACACATCTGTTGTCAAAAAAAGAAAATCAAGATTTCACAATTGTTTTACATAGTTTCACCTGTGCTTTTTCCTTTTTTTTTTTTTTTATTTTTTTTCCTGTTCTTCGTGTTGTTTTTTTTTAATCAGCTAAGTATAATTATTTCCCTAAAGCACTGACTTGTTCAAGAGAGACAGGCCTTGGGAAGGTAATAATTGGACTCTTACTTATTTACTACTAAGTAGTAAAGTAAAGCCTTTAGGGATTCTGTCCAATTAGTCAGTCTTTTTACACTGGTACTTCTGGGAATCCTACTGACAGCTCCCATTACACAGGGTTAAAAGGGAGGAAGAAATCTTTGGGATCTTTGTTAGAGTATAAAGACCACAGGACTCTGTTCTGCATGGCTGTTGTACTGAGAGCTCTTGGGTCTCTTGATCAACATGTCTGTGCCCATGGCTGGTGGCAAGCCATGTTCCCTTACAGTAACAATGACAATACATGAATTCCGTGCAGAATAAAACCAGTGACCACTTGCATCCTGTTGGCACAGTCCGCAGTAAGGGTTGTTTCAGTTTGGTTACTTTCCCTTGGAGAGACGGGGAGCAGCTGTGCAGGAAGTAAGCAATTCCCACACCATCTAGTGCTTTCTCCTGCACAAACAAATGTGAGGTACATAGCCAGGTTAAAGGCATGCATGGCAAGGGTGAAGTCAGCTCTACACATGATACCAAATAAGGGCTGCCACAACTTGTGGGCAATCTGAAGACATCCCACAGCTAAGATCTGACCTCCACTGCTGCCAGTATTACAGAGTCCTGTGAACTGATACTTGCCATGTCCACCTCTTGGGCAGCTGCCCCACATAGCAAATAAGAAGGGGGCTATTTCTCTTGTCTGAAAACTTTAAAAGGTTTGTTTTTCAGAGTTAGTTCCATTTTCTACAAAAATATCTAAAGATTTCAATTACTTAAGAGTTATAATCTTTAATTTCTCTATAAAAAGATTTTAAGCCCTTTTCCACTGACAATTCCAAAGTGAGCTGTATGTGGGCTTGTTGTTGTATCTGTGCTTTCATTTGCCACTACAACTTTTCAGAATTTCCTTTCCAAAAGGAAAATGAAACTCTTTCTGGCTTCAGAAAGTCAGAATCTAATATGAGATGCCAAATTTTAGCATTGTGATAATTACAGGGAAGAGTGAAATTAGTTTGTGGACGTACACACCATGCTAGGACTTCATAGTTGAAGGCATCATCCAGACAATCTCTGGCTACCAAGCCTTTTTTCTTCTGGAGCAGACTAGCCACATTCCTGCTGGAAATCTCTTGATTTGCATTTCCTCTGGGCCCTATATAAGATTTCTGTGGCCCAAAGACATAATGATTCTCTGGTTTGGGCCTTTTTCAGTCTCAAAAGCACAAATCAATGAGAATGGAGCCAATTGTGAATCTTGAGCATGGCACTATTTGATGATTCAAGGCCTGATTGGGTAGTGCTAAAAGACAGTATGGAGCACAGCAGCCTGATCCTGACGTAAGCACCTCCATTGTCCCTTGTGACGGAAACTCCTGAAGGGTATCTCTCTAATTCAGATTTTATCCTGGGTGGAGTTTGTTTGTTTCCAAAATGAGCCTGGGAGTAAGATGGCATACTTGCAGTATGAGCAAGCAATCAAAACCATGTCTGAGAAGGGAATATGGAAGTCTAGAACTCAATTAGATTTCTTGTGAGGGAAGACCTAATGTCTAATTTCTCGTGCTCATGGCACCAAGGATCTGGAAATATTAGACTTGAGAATATTTCTTTTCAGCTTGAATTCTGCTTCTGTTCTCCACTGACTTCTCTGCAAACTTTCTACCATCCATTTATTTAGTTTTATTTATAGAGTCCTATTAGTCCGTACGCTTAAGTAGCTTTTCAAGGCCATGGGTGAATTTTGTCCAGGTAACAAACACACTGAGACATTACAAGCAATCTTCTTTATTGTAGTAAGTATCTGTACCTGGAAATCCCCATTTCCTTTTGGTCAGTGCAGCAAACAAACACACTGAGACATTACAAGCAATCTTCTTTATTGTAGTAAGTATCTGTACCTGGAAATCCCCATTTCCTTTTGGTCAGTGTAGCAAACTTTTGAAGCAATGGAAATGAAATCCTACAGATCCTTATGGCAACTTGTTGCTCTGAATAGAAACACAGCATTCGTTAGTAATGAAACATATGCTTCCTTACTCATAAAAGGTTGAGTAGTCTTCATTAAGTGCATGAAACATGAGGTAGCACATGAGGAGGTGTTTTTGAGATCCAGTTTCCTTTACAGAGCACGTAACTGTAGATATTTCTAATGGCTCTCGATGTGGTAAAGGATAGCAACTTGATAATGCAGCAGTTTTCAAAAAAGAGCAGGTTGTCATTCACAGCTTCTTCTCTAGAGAGACTTTAGTTTTCTTCTTCTGTTTCTTTGCTTGAGTTCTCTTCTATAACATGCCTGCAAGTTGATATGAAAATAAGAGTTCAGGATAGAAAAGTACTTTTCTTTAAAGAGAATGTTCATTTTTCTACTTCATTTGAATTTCAAATTTGGTGTGCTTGAAAAGCTTAAACCTGACAGTGGATTTGAGGTATTACTTCAGTGTGATGCAGAACTTCTTGATGGCTACTGCTGTGCAACCAAACAAACTATGTCGTTGCCTTCGCCTTTGGCAGTAGCTTATTTTGTGCTTCTGTCCTACTGATAGTGGGAGAAGAATTCAAGCCTGTGAAATGAGGAGGTGAAAAAGATTTTAATGATTTGTTTGCTCTCGTCTTTAGTTTTACCTGTAGTATTCAACTCTGCAAAGGTTATTAACCAGACTGTGTGACTTCCAGTCAGCTCAAAATCTTTCTGAAATTCTCTAAAAATTCATTACTTTCCTGCTAGCATAAAGATGATACAAAAAAACCTGTTGATTGAGTACCTCTCTCCAGTTCTCAAGATGAGCTGTGCAATATTGTGCATAAATTCTGCAACATACCTAAGAATCTGAGTTCTATGGCAATGGCCTTGGAAACCTGGAAATTAGGTCATGCTACATGGCCATATAAGGAATTGCCTATCTGTGAAGCTGTTTGTGATGTTATGGATTGAAGGTAGTTGTCCTAATGGGAAGCCATTGGACTATGGTTTAGGTTGCACTGTACAAAGTAGCAGTCAGATAATCACAAATCAGAGTCAATAGAACTAGGGTTCGGGGTTGCCTCAGTGGTGGGGGAAGTAGGAATTTAACTTAAATATTAGTTATTTAAGCCATAGTATCCGTTGTACTTATTATCAGGATAAATCTCTGTAACCTGAGATTCTCCAATTCTCATTTGGAAAATATAACATTTGTTTGTGTCTCAATTACATCAACTAGATAAACTAACCTTTCAAATTCATTATTACATTGGCCTTTAATATGACACAACTAACTGATCCAACTGATGCAATGAACTCCTTTTCATATGCATACTTAATGAAAGAGGAAATTTAGAAGTCAACAACAACAATAACAAAAAGCCTAGCATAGAAATTTGAATTTTAAGATCACTGAACAAAAAAGAAGGCTTTTTTTTTTTTTTTTTTTGCTGTAAAACATTAAGAGGTTTGTTTCTCAGAGTTAGTTCCATTTTCTACAAAAATATCTAAACATTTCATTACTTAAGAATTTTAATCTTTAATTCCTCTGTAAAAAGATTTTAAGCCCTTTTCCATTGATAGTTCTAAAGTGAGCTGTATGTGGGCTTGTTGCTGTGTCTGTTCTTTCGTTTGTCACTAAAACTTCTTAGAACTCGCTTACAAAAATGAAAATGAAACTCCTATGTCACATCACTATGCCAACACTGAGCAAAAAGACAACAGACTGCAAAACCAAAAGTACAAGATAAAAAAGAAAGTAAAATAACTTCTCTCACCTTATTATTGTATTTGTCCTAAAGAGGAAAAGAAAGGTTAAATTGATACAGTGAACTCCTTTGCGTATGTGTACATAATGAAACAGGGAACTGATTTTCCAGCCTTGCTGAAATGACTTTGTAAGGACGGTGGAGCTGCCAAATCCCTTTCTTTTTTTTCTTTCTTTTTTACTACTACATTTGCATAATTCTTTGTTTAATAGAATTTTAAACAGCTTGAAAGTGAAACAAAACATCCCTAATGCACACACAAGATGTTTTAATCAACTGAAATGTTTTGATTTTGTTTTTAAGGATAATCTCAGAAAGAAAATTGTTTAGATGCTGTTATTGGTTCTTCATTTACACCTTGTAATTTGCTCATATAATGTGCCTAAAAAATTTGAGCTCTATGGCAATGGCCTTGGAAACTTGTAAATTAGGTCAATCTACATGACCATATAAAGAGTTGCCTTTCTTTGAGGCTGTTTGCAATTATATGGGTTGAAGGCAGTTGCCCTAATGGGAAGCTGTTGAACTGTGGTTTAGGTTGCACAGTACAAAGTAGCAGTCAGAATTTGATAGATGACAGTCAGCTCTGACTTCAAGCATTAGCAGCTAGTGCAGAAAGCACTAGTATGGGTTATTAACTAACTGATTAATGTTTGAGTGGCCTTTACTAGGATTCTCATAGCTATTGACTGAATTCCTTTGTTTTGTTAATGGACTCAATCACCCAGTGTCTTCATGAGAAAAAGCAGCGAACATCTATTTTAGTTAATAGAACAAAAAAAAAAAAAAAAAAAAAGGAAACTAACAAAACACTGGTAAAACATTAAAGAGTTTGGCACCTATGGGTTGAAGAAAAGCAAAGGAAAGGACTTGCCAAAGGTCAGACAAGAATTCAGGAGTCATCTAAGTCAGATCTCCAGCATTAAGTTGGCCAGTAGCGGTTTTTGAGATAAAATTTCAGTTAAAATGGGAAATGCTTCATTCACAGTGTTCATTTTTCTTTGTTTAACATGAGGGAATTGTTTGGCAGCTACACAAAGCTCAGCTTTCAGAAAATGCTTTCATCGTTGCTACATGAAAACCTCAGCTGAGGCTTTGTGGCAGGTGAAAATCAGTGGAATTAATAGTTGATTATGAAAATTAGATGTTGGTCTCAAAATGCTACTCTGCCTTACCAAAGCAACAATATCAAATCATGATTAGCAGAACTACTCCTACCAGTAACCATAATTTAAAAGGGAGTTAAAACAGCTTTTTCTGAAGGTCGAAGAGGGCCAGAGCATTCACCAAGCTACCTTTAAGTAAACTGCACCTACAGTATCTTTGGACTCTATAATGCATAGCATTGCCTTTGTGCTAGATATCCTATTGACTCTGTGTGACTCATATTTTATGACCTCACTGGGTAGATAACACTTTAATTTGATAAAAGGCTACATCAATTAAGAAAAGCCCTGCAGTCTGATAACCTGATTAAGAGCTGAGTACTCAGGGTGGTGTTGTGGGACCTTTCACTTCTAATCAATTCTGGCTTCTTGTTGAGCACCTTTGTGGAATTATCCAGCCTTTGGCAAACTTGCGTATGAAAGATGCTTATTGCACTCAAAGATAAATTATTTGTTCACTTTCCTGCAAGGTGGGGCCCATCTGCTTGTAGGGATTGGTTTACTAAAGACTTGGTATCAGAAGGGTCATTTTCCATTTGAGTACTAGTAGAACGTTCTGTATTTTTAGCATCGTTAGAAGTCAAAAAAAGGGGAAAAAAAAAAAAGCTGTAAAGCTGTAGTATAAAAACTTGGGCTTTAATATCGTAGATGTACATGAATAATTATAAGTTCTATGACCAGAAATGTCAGTAATTTGTATGAAATTTGAGATAATATCCAAAATCCATAAGTGGAGGCAAGGTTTTCATTGTTTATGTAATCCAGTAACTGTAGATTTTAAAATACATCAGTTATTTCCCCACTAAGTCCAAAACCTTTCCTCTGTGAAAGTGTTGTCATACACCGCTATCACAACGTAATGGAAAATTTGAAACGTATTGTGAGACATGCTATTATTCCCTTTTCCAAGGGTGGAACATCTATAAAAAAAATGCCATTAGTTTACTTCATAGTTTGGTTCTCCTTCTGTTGCTCCCTTTCAGATGTCTAATCTTCAAATCAGTGTTGAACTTTTGCTAACACGGGTGCTTAACAAAGCACCTGTGTAGAAAGGAGATGTGTCCCTTTTTTTGTGTTTCAATTTGAACACAAAAAAATTCTGATAGCACTAGTATAGATAGCAGTGAGATTTTGCTCCTTGGTAACCAGCACTGTTTTGTGGTGGCAGCAGGACTTTCTGGGAACCATTGGTGGGGCAGTGGAACTTGGGATAACCTGCCTCCACCCTACCTGACAGAAAGAACTGTGCTACTGTTTTATTTTCCTCTTTTCCCCATTCCCCCTTTTCTCTTTTCCTTTCCCATCTCTTCACTTTCCCCTCTTTTTTTTTTTTTTTTAAGGCTCAAATCCATCTGTTTCAGATCTGTTTCTGAGCTTACTTTTGTTGTTAGGATGGCTGCGGTTTTACTTTGTGAGCTGAGAAGCAGTTTAGAGTTTCCTCTGACAGTGAACTGTAGTAACTATTCTATGAGTAAACAGATGGCTTCTCCGCTCTTAGTGAAAGGCTTTATTCATCTCAGCCTCTCCCAGAACCTCCCTATTTCAATCCAAGTCCTTGAGTCACTTCTTAGATTAAGTGTGAATTAGGTCATATCCTTCATCTAAATCACAGCCTTCATTTTTTCTCTGTGGTGCCTTTCATGTTTTCAGGTTTCTCAAAGTAATGCTTAGGTGGAATAGATATCTGAAATTCAATACTAAAATAGTTTCTTTCACAAAATCTTAGTTGACTTACCAGAACAGAAAAGCAGCTAACAGGCATGTAACAGATACAATTATGATACAATAATCTTTAAGAATTCTGCATTTATATATCAATCACATCCCAGTAGGCATTTGAACAGTTCATAATTTTAAAATATTATGTTGTCTTTAGAATAATTTATGTGAGAGCCTGAAGGCATAAATTCTGATGCTGTTAGCAAGCCTCAAAGGATGAGAGTGCCAAAAGAGTTTCTCCAGAGTTCAGAGAGCATGAAGCCAAATGCAAACAACATCGCTATGTAGATCATGCATAAAGAATTGCAGTGGGCATATACAACTACAAGGTAGGCTCCTAGACCCTTTATTTTAAATTCTTGCTTCACTAGTGACTTCTTATGACATACACTGAAACTGTCTAACTTTGTGAAAAGGAAAAATGCATTGGTCTGCTGTGCAGCAGAATAGATAAGGCTTTGGCTTTGTACCATCATCTTCCAGTTGCTCTGCAGGTAAGTGATAGGCAACTATCCCATAAGAACATTTTCAGTATTAAAATGTATGTAACATGCTATAAAGAAGGAACTGTGTTTCTCCAAGGAATAATGTGTAAAGAACCCACGTGTACTTTCTCTGTTAGTAAAGGTGAGCAAATGAAGTAATAACTTTCCATTATCTCATCTAAAATAGAAAAACAGTGAGTTTGATGCAGTAAAGGATGAGAATGCCTGCAGCAGTGGAATCACTGAGGTTCTGGGTATTTTAATAGTAAACACAATAGCAAGATGCTATTATTATTTTTTTTTTTAATGGAAACAAAAGCCAGGAATAAATATTGCAGCACCAAGTAGAGCACTACATGATGAGCACTCTGAAAATAGTGAAGATTCACAACTAAAGAAAAGGACTGCTGGAAAAACATGGTTCAGGTTTACAAGAAAATTTACCACAGCTTTCAACAAACACACCCACAGACAAGGGCATTTGAACTTTCAAGAAGGATCAAAAAACACTTGCCATTTGCTGGCAGAAGTGCAGACCAAGGAAACATTTTTGCTCACAAGGAGTTTATTGCCTAAGAGTATCATCCACTACTGTGCCAAAGCATAATAGAGACTGAAATCAGTCACATGATATCAATATACAGGCATCTCTCATATGATGAAATCTTGAGGGATACGTGCTTGTTCAGCTTAGAGAATAGAAGGCTCTGAGGAGACTTCCTTGTAGCCTTTCAGTACTCGAATGGAACTCACATGGAGGAGGAAGGCCACCTTCTTTACAGTTTGATAGTGATAGGATATGGGGGAATGGTTTAATCTAAAAGAGGAGGGATTTAGGTTAGGTATTAGGAGGAAATTCTTTACTTAGGAAGTGATCCATAGAGAAGCTGTGGATGCCCCATCCCTGGAGGTGTTCAAGGCCAGGTTGGATGGGGTCCTGGGCAGCCTGATCTGGTGGCTGGCAATCCTTTCCACAACAGAGGAGTTGGAACTAGTTAATAATTAAGGTCCCTTCCAACCTAAGCTATTCTATGTTTATATGATTCTGTGGTTGTGAGGCGGTAAGTTATATGAGGCATCCATGGCATACCTTTAACAGGTATATGTTGTGCGACATAAACCAATATTCAAGTGCAAACTGAACTAGGAATACTGCAGACATAACAAGTTGCTATTTGTCAAGAAGTACACATCAGAAAAGAGTCAGGTCAGGACCTTTTTATCAAACAAATGAGGTCAATGTATATTTATACTCAAAACAGCAAATAGAAAACTTAGACTGTATTTATTGGTTCTGGATTTAAACAGTAAGGAAATGCTTAATCAACACTAGAAGGTGGGTGACTAGCAGTTGTGGAGATCTTTATAAATTATACACGCTGTTTTTTTCCTGCAGTTTGGTTTCTCCTATAAGTGCTATTACTTAATTTATTCCCCATGAAGTTGTTTGCCAGCTATACAAAAGTTAGACCATGTGAACATTTAAAAAATAGCTGTATTGTTGATGAACACTGGGCGATCTGTGCCTGCAGAGATTCACTTTTCAAGTAATGATGTCTTCATTGGAGAATGTCCTTTATAAAATAATGATATGTTTCCAGAGGTGAACATTTGTCTGCCTGCTCCCCAGAACATTTTCTGGAACTCTGGCTGATTTCAGTCAATTTTGGCAGATGGCTAATGGCTCAAAGACACTAAGTTCCTGTAAGGCTAGAAAAGTAGTCAGCCAAATGAAAGTATGCAGCTTCATTAAGATATCTCTGTTCTTCCATACAGAAATTTCAGTATGAACCTATCTCGTATTGCATGGCAAATCAACAAGAAAGTTTAACATCAAAAGGTGTCTCTACTGAAAAAAGAAAGGTTTCATTAATTTATTTTCCTCACACCAGAAAAGCCTCTGTACTAAAGAGTCCATTTTGTGGTGTCTAGTAATACGTATACACTGAATTTCTGTAGTGTACAAAAATGACTTCATTCTCTCTGTAAATGTAGATTTGAATTCTTGTTAGTGGACAGGTACTATTTGCTCAGCTGAATGGGGAAGGATAGAGGTATTTCTGTTGTTTTGTGTTACCAGCTGTGGAAATTTTGTCATAGTGTGGCATAAGGATTCAGATTCAGATGAAGTGTTTGTATAGTTTCATAGGGTGGATACATGGGTCCTTCTGCTCATTTGGTTGGATGACTCTTGTGGGTCATTCAGAGAAAAAGGTAAGATGATTAGAAATACTACACTATGGTTTTGGAAGGATGAGCTGGACTTTGAGTAAATTGTGTTTCTGTTCATCTTACCTATTTCTGATTATTTTTATAGGCTATGGACTTTGTGAGGAGGCTTTTTCCAAAACAGAATTGAGAAAGACAAGTGAAAGAGTTAGGAGCCTGGTTTTCTAAAAAAGGAAAATAAAGAAAACTAATAGTGAAATGAGGTTCATTGTGATACCAAATGATGTCTTTGTTTTGTTGGTAGGAAGAAGGTGACTAATATGTTTTTTCTTTTTAATGTAATTGAGTCCATGACTGTATTTGTCTTACTGACTTATACATAGCTGATGCCTCCATGCACCTGTATTTCGTATAACTGTGACTCATTTATTAAATAATAATCTTATTTATATTATTTCTCTTAACCTTTTATTTTATCTATCTGCTTATCTAAGGAGGCAATGCTTTTTATGAATTACCAAACAGAAAACATATTGAACATATGTCCAAACAGAAAACATATTGAACAGATGCAAAACTTATAAGAGAGAATTAAACAGAAGAAACATTACTATATGGTTGTTGATTTCCAGCAGGCCTAGGCAGATGCAACTCTACAACCCTTACCCTGATTGTCCTTAGACTTATTTTCTGTTTCAGTGAGACAGAATTATTTGGTATGGGGGAGATCTTAGCCTGCTGTCTGGCTTCTCTACCTCACTTCTGTCAAAAAGGCTAGAAAAAAATGGATATGCCTTGAAGCAGGCATTTGAACTATGAATAATAGGCCATATCTGAAATTGTTGTCAACAACCCTTGCTCTTTAAGTTTCATTGGACTTGCCTTGAGTTTTTAGGTAGTGGAGGATATGGTCTATTAAAACATTTCGTTGTTATATGCACTATGTCAAAGTTTAACTATCTACTGAGAGTTTTTATGAAGGTTTGCATCTGGTGGCATAAATATATAACAGGAAAGTACAATTTATTTCCACTTCCTGGTTCTGGTTTTGTGTTTGTGTGACTGTTTAGGTAAGTTCCACTTGTGACTGAGATGAAGATACGCATGGAGTCTCTACACGTGCCTTTAATAATTGTACAAACTGACTAAATAAAGTCTGTAATGCTGAGAAAAATAGGAAAGCAACTCTGCCACCTATCTCTCCAGTCAAAAGTGGCATAAAGTGGTGCTGACAAACAAAAAAGTATATTAAAATATTAATAACTACCATGAGATGGACAGAGAAAGACAAACTATTTATGTACATAGGAATTTGGGAATGTTAGCACACTCCAGAAGCTGGACTGGGAGCTGGAATTTTAGATGAAAAAATGAGTAATCTGAACAAAATTTTCTATTGAGTATCCAAAGAAACTATGATGCTTTAAAGAAGCTTTCTTGTTAGATTAATTTTTCAAGCTGTATTTTCCTTTTCCTGGATGTCTTTTTCTTTCTATGTCTGGAAAGATTTAGATCTATACACGTAAGAAAATACATGCTTCTAGAAGATATGTTCTTGTATATTTTAATTTAAGTCTATGTGCCTTTAATCTGCATGCTTCAAGGCAATGTATTAGTAAGGGGAATACTTTTAATCCTTTAGCTCTGTAAATTAGATATTGTTGAGTGTTTAAAAAAAAAACAAACAACACCTAATCTGATTTTGAAGTCATCTTCAGTACTCAAAGAGGGAGATGGCCTTCACTGGGTATTCAGAATTTTGCTGGTCATCTCTTATTTGCACTCTGGACTACCAGAGCCTTTTACTTCTCTGCATGTTCTGTCTCTTCGGGCCCTTCCTCTCAGAATGTGATAACGAGGTACTAGCACGGTCTTCTCAGCTGCTGGCAGTCTGAGACAACCCTCTGAGGTTTCTTGGAATTTTTGTCATGCTTGCATGTATTGTAGGAAAACACCAGGAATGCATTCATAGAAGAGTGCGTCAGACTAACTCTGGCAACCAAACTTGCAAATCCCGTAAGTTGCGTTTGGCAATGACTGGTCAAGTAGTCCCTCCCAAGTAAAATGTGGGAAACCTGACAACTGACGGTGAAATAATAGCTCATTTATAAGAGGTATTTATTCCTATTCTTCCTCAAGTAATGAAGCCTGAAGGTTTTTGTAACATTTTCAGTAGGCCTACCAGACAGAGAGAGATCTGATAGCCACATGGTGCGTGGGAGCGGGGACTGGGGAGTTTTGTTTGCTGTTGATGTGATATTTACTGATGAATGGATGTTGATGTTGTATCCACATAGCTGAGCTACATAAAGGAACTTCAGTGATGTTTGAGGTGGAGGAAAATGCATGGATTCAAAGAGCATTCAACTGAGCAGTGGAGACATGGGGAGTAACAAGCTTGAGTCAGAGATTGGTATTTCTGGTGGAATTCACAGTGATGAGTAAGCAAACTGTGTACAGTTGTGCATGTTTTCTTGTGTAGAAAACACTGTTAAAACCTTTGTTAAACAATAGCCCAATCTTTGGAGCCCTCTGGTCATTATGTGCCCCTGAAGTTAAAGTTGCTCATATTCTTTTGTGCTCAGGACATGGAAGGCTTGAAGAGTAAATACACTGAAATGATTCAAACCTCCTCAAGCGAGTATCTCAGATGCGCACCAATGAGATCCTTGATACTTCGCACTGGGCTAGGCTGAGATAGTTCTGTCAATCTCAGAAATAATTCTAATACTGTAATGTAATGAAACAAGATTGAGGCTAATACTCAGCTGTAAGTAAACGTGTTGGGTCAAAAGCATAAATGTGCTACTGTTCACGTAAGTGGTATTTTTATCAGTTTGCTTAAGTGCTGACTCTAAGCTTACAACACTTGATTTTTGCCATATAATACACTCAACCTCGAAAAACTGCTTGTAGCTGTAAATAAACACTTTAGATGTAGACTGATATGTCTCAGAGTCACAAAATCATTTTTGTTTGCCGTTTAAGATTCAGTGGCCTGGAGAAAAAGTAGATAAGGAAACAGATATTTATTCTTTACAAATAGATTCTTTTTATGTTTGGTAGTTCATGCAGACTTGAGATAAATGCAGGATAAATGGGGATGGTTTCTAATTCATGCTGCATAGTACTCAAGAAAGGGAAACAATGCCTTCAACGTTTTATGTAGGTTTTTAGCTGTTCTGTCAGAAAGGCAATGTTTAGGTAATTTGTGCCCCACTCCCTCATTGTAGGGACAGATGCCTCAATGTAGGAAGTGTGGCATCTATACAAGTCCTGCATGCCTTCTGTACTCTATCACAGCATGAAAGATTTCTCCTAAGCTTCCTGTCCCTTACTGCTATTATGTAGCCGTCTTGGTCACATGAAAAGATCACTCTTCACAGTCACCTTATCACTGAGCCACTGCTTCCCATCTTGCCTTTCAAGGACTGGCACAATGCCTACGAATGGTAGATATAAGGGAGGAACGCTAACAATCTTTGTAAAATATAGGAATTATGGAAACCTGATAAATTTCCTAAGGGACTGGTAGATCATTAAGTAATTTGCAAGAAATTCTACTCCTTCTATAAGGAAAAAGAATAATAAGAGAATAATCTCTGATCACTACAAGACAATAATAAACAGTAATAAACAGTCTTTCCTTTACCACTTAGAGAGTTGGAACTAAAACTGGAAAGGTAGAGCATCATTTACCCATATAAGTTACTGTTACTTATGTACCCAAAGTGAAGAAGTACATGCGCCAGTCAGGTCATCAAAGTTATAGCCATGTATCCTTACAAAAGAAAGTATTGCTGTTGTTGTATAGTAAGGTGGTTTTTTTTTCTTATCTTGATGAGAAATCTGAGAATTTCGGAAACAATCTAAACCATGATTACTTCTGTTACATAGTATCTAGTTTCTTTTGTGGCTTTTTTGTTTTGTTTTATTAGCTGACAGGCGCGTTATAAATTACTAAATAAGCTGTACGCTCATGTAGTACTAAATGGTATACACCTGGCAGTACTCAGCATACACTCAGCATGCTCACTGTCAAGTCTTTAATGTTCTCAGTGCATTGCATGAATCGCTGACCACACTGACATCCCATTTCCTGAAGGCTTGTCTACTTTGCTGTCACTCCAACTACAATGAAGTACAATGAAGATATACCACAAAACCTATGTAAAAAGAATGTAAATTTGCCTTTACTGCTGCAGCAGATTTCTAAATTATCCAGATTTTCTTACACAAGATAAAATCTGTAAGGATAAGTAGTGTCATTCAGGAGGAACCCTTTTGTCTAACCAGAGCAGCCTGCTCTGGTGGGAGTGTCTGTAGGGAGTGATGGGCA
Source organism: Tympanuchus pallidicinctus (assembly GCF_026119805.1). Taxonomy (NCBI): domain Eukaryota; kingdom Metazoa; phylum Chordata; class Aves; order Galliformes; family Phasianidae; genus Tympanuchus; species Tympanuchus pallidicinctus. Next base: position 14,181,489 of record NW_026294747.1, read on the forward strand.
AGTCTAGAAGATGATTTCTCTCTTGGGTGATTTGGGATGGGTGAATTGAGGTGCTTTTGTAGTCTTGCATGCTAAATAATATCCTCAATGTGAATTGAAAAGAACCACATGCAATGTGGTTGTTCCAGTTACCTCCAAATTGGGGCAAAAACAGTATCCTATGTCCCACAAGAACCCATTAAGGCCTGTGTGTCACCACTGAAGGTCTGAGCACAACTGTGCAAAGAATGAAGTTATTGTGGTGGATGTTGTCTGACGCGATGCTGAACACATAAAATCAGTGCTGAAATTAGAAGCCTGTGTCAGGCTTTTCAGTGCATCAGCATATGAACGTAGATGGTAGTCAGCTGGATGCATAGAGGTATTTATTCACTGCATTAGAGCTTTTAACTCTAATGGCCATAGAGCTGCGCAAACAGAAACCAATTAGGGATTGGGCAATTTTGCTGAAAGCTACCTAACTGCTCAAACAGAATAAAGAAAAAAAGAAAAAAAAGAAAAAAAAAAAAAAAAAAAGAGGGTATAAACATTGAATGTGAGACTAAAATAAGTATATCACAGTTTACTTTAGTATAAGAACAGTCACATGACTGCCTTTAAAGGAAAAATATGAGCCTTTAATCTTGTAGTTCATTCATGTGGTACGATTGACATCTTTATAAATTATGCAGCAAAGGTATTCAGCATTAATTATCCTTTTAAGTCAAGCAGTATTTGCAGGACATTTACCAAGTTAATATTTGACTTAAAGTTTCTAATGATATTGATAATATAGAAGTGATGTAACTGTAACGTTAACCAATGAAAAAAGGAGCATAAATTACAGAACCAATGCCAGTACTTTTAAAAACAGATTCAATTTTTTAAAAATAATCAACTCTTCATTTCCAACATCTGCTCTGCTTGCTTAAGCAAAAATCTTTGTGAGTATGAGAAGAAGAACAGTTGTGATGTGATGCTTTTACTGGAAAGCCCTAGACTATTAGGATTATTTAAAGTAGTTCCTAATGAACTGCAATAAATATTGTGAAACATGATAATACTAATTTTTAAAAATAGCTTTTTAACCTGACATTCAACATTCTATGCATGTATTTCAATATCTTTGCACTGAAATTAGTTTGAGTAGTTTTAGAGTCTGATTTATTTCTTTAACTCCACCTTTTCCGTATTGGTTATCCTTGTTTTTGTTAAAGTTGGATATTCCTAATATTCAGTATGCATTGACACCCTGATCTTTAATTTGCATTTTGACAGATGTTTTTTGTGGGCTTTCATGACCACTGTCTTTATGTGTGTAGGTAAAATGCTTAGCTTGAAAAGTTTACAAGTACATCATAAGTTTGGTTTTTGACAGGCTTGAAAATGACACTCCTGCATATGATTTCTAGAGTAACTGTGACAATCTGGAACATAATAGTAGTTTTTAAACACTTTGTGTTATCTTTTGAACTCAAGTTTTCTTTGAATTTTTTTATACCTTTTCATCCAATTTGATTTAACCCCCATCCCCTTCTTCTTTATCAGCACTAACAGTCACATTACAGTCACTGGACTGATGCTGACTTTTTCTTTCTTCAGAATTTTAAAGTATTAAATCTGCAAGTAGATACAACCTTAATGCATTTGTGTTTGGTGAGAGCTGAAGGCAAATATTCATAGTTTAGTTATATTTGTTGAAAAGCAGAGGCAGCAAAGTAATAAAGACACGAGACCCTATTGTAGATGTTGTACAGAGCATCATAGAACCATAGAATGCCTTGGGTTGAAAAGGACTTATACTTGAAAGAAAATCTAGATCTGATACAGTCACATTCAGTCAGCCCATATTCTGATCTTTTTCTTGTAGTCCTCCTTTTTTAACGCTGTTTTTAGACTTGGATTATTCAATAAATAGAGTTATGCTGTCCATGTGAGTTATGCTGTCCGTGTGAACAGTGTGTGTATGTATATGTGTGTGTGTGTATACATATATATATACACACACACACACACACATATATAAATAAATATATATTTATATATTTTTTTATTTATACATATATATATATATTTATATATATATGTATAAATAAAAAAATAAAAAATATATAACTATATATACATATATACAAAACAAGTAATGCACAGAGCAATTGCTCACCAGCTGCTGACCCATGCCCAACCAGCAGTCCCTGAGCAGTGGTAGCTGCCTGGCCAACTCCCCTTTGTTTTCCAGTTTTTTCATATGATGCCCTCTGGTATGGGGGGGCTCAAAGAGTTGGCTCTTTTTGCTTCAGATTTGCTTTATCTGCACACAGAAGTCAGATATTTTATTCTGGTAAATATATATGACATGGATATAATTTGAGTGCTATTTAGACTTTATTTCTGTGCTAAGGGAAACCTCTTAAAATAAGAGTGTAATACCTCTGTACTGCCATAATCACAATCACAGTAAGGGCTGTACTGATGCAGAAGTAATAAATCATGACTCAGGATAGTATCACCCATTAATTTTCTGAATTGAAAAGAGAAGTATTTCTCCACATGATCTTGCTCATAAGTCAGATGAGCCAGTGTACTACAAACAAAGCAAATGATTCTACATACTTATGAATAAATAATTTTCAATTATCTAGAGACTACAGCGTATTTTGCAAAAGCAGTCACCCAGCTGGAACATCTTTTCTCCTTGCCTTCCATCACTAGAGATGGACGCTGTTGTTTTTTTTTTACTGTTATTCTAATATTTACTTTATGCTGGGGGAATATATTTCATGTAATCCAATATTTGTCTTTCTTAGTAATCTTTTCTGCTCTACATCATTAGTGTGTTCCGTGTTGCAGTTTCTATATGATTAATGATGTGCATTATAGACTTTCAGATATTCATAGAAAATTCTTCCTAGTGAAGTGATATAATATGGGCTACTTGCAAATAATTCTCTGCTGTTCCAGCCATATTAGTGAGTTTCAGACCTGGTGATCCATTAATCCAAGTGAGCAGAGGAGAAATATTGTTTCTCTTTTACTTTTCAGACTGTGAATAACACTCAAAGTCACGTAAAGTGATCATGCTCCTTTTGGCATAGTATTTATCTGTTTGACTTGTTGGTGCCAAGAGATACTGTACCTCATCATGAAAAAGAGCAGAAAAAGCTGCATCAAAAAAGGTGGAAATTAGATGTGTAGATCATTATCTTTAGTTACCATAATAAGTCTCACTACATTGTATTGCTTATTTTTGCGTTAACAAAATTGAATGAAAGAGTATGACGTAAAGGATCACCTCCCACTTAGATCTATGACAAGATTAACATTTTTCAGACATGGCTGCTATTTCCTGAATGTGATTAATTAGACAAAAGGAAAATTTGACTTAATCTTACCCCTTGTTGGATATCTATAACTGTTGTATAAGAAGCCTTTGTCTCTCTTGGTAGTGTCTGGACAAAAACAGTGCTATTAACTGAATACAAATCAAAATAGTATTGAAAGAAGGTCAGACTTGTGGGCTTGTGAAAAAGAGCTTGTATAAAGTAATGCAGTATAGCTAGCTCTTCTCAAATATTGTTCAATCTCATTACGCTTTTGTCTTTTTTTTTCCATCTATTTTGAGAAACCTGAATAATCTTAATCATAGAATAGCTTGGGTTGCAAGGGACCTCAAAGATCATTCAGCTCCAACCCTCCTCTGCTGTAGGCAGGATTGCCAACCATAAATCAGGCACAAGCTCAAGTTGTCCAGGGCCTCATCCAAGCTGGCCTTGAGCACCTTCAGGGATGGGGCATCCACAGCTTCTTTGGGTAGCCTGTGCCAGTGCCTTGCTGCCCTTTCAGAGAAAAAGTTCCCACTAACAACTAATCTAGATCTCTTTTTTATGTTTAAAAATATTTCCCCTTGTTTTATCACCATCTACCCATTATAAAGTTGATTTCCCTACTGTTTATAAGCATCCTTTTAGTATTGAAAAGCTGCAATGAGATTTCCATGGTGCCTTCTCCTCTCCAAGCTAAGCAAGCCCAACTTCCTCAGGCTGTCTTTGTAGAAGAGGTGCTCCACCTCTCTGAACATCCTCATGGCCCTCCTCTGGACCTGAATATCATAGTTACACAGTGAGAAAATTTATATACAATTATCTAGTTTATTTCTCTTGTTTTTATGATTGACTGTCTTCGGTAAAATAATAGTTTAACAAAACATGGACTCTCCATATCATCAGTGATTGTGGACTTAACTTTATCTACTTGTATCTCTAATCAATTTAATCACTTCTCTTTTTTTTTTTTTTTTTAATTAGATTATCTCCTAAGGGGCTCAAGGTTCCATTTCCTCAAACATATGTCAGTAGTTTCTCTAGGGCACCAACCTTTCCTTAACTTATTTCAGCCTTCTGGATTTCAATTAGATCTTGATAAATATTGGTTTTGGTATCATATTAAAAGCATTGATCAGTTAACAAGCATATGGCCAAAGAATGAATAATGTACAACAAATTCACTGAAATCAATGGAAATATCACAATAATATCACTTTTTTTTTTTTTTTCATGTCTCACTCGAGGAAGTAAAGCTGTCTCTCACCCTTGGTCTGGCAATAGGAAGGTAACTGAAAGTTTGTGAAAAAAAGGCCAATGCAGTTGCAGAGGCCAGATTCAGTTACTTCACTGGCACTTTACTTTGATTTGGCAGAAAAAAAGAATAAAGATCATCCACATTGTTCACAACACTTACTCTGTATGACTAATTAATAAATAAAGCAATTATTGGAGGAATTGGATGAAGCAAACCAGGTTCTGGTTGCTGAAAGAAGATTCCAAATTAATGTTAGAATGCCCTTCCGCATTAAAATCTGATGAGGTGTCACTGTAAATCAAAAAAACTTAGAAGCGTAATAGACATGGACCAAAACCTGTTGAGCCACTCTAGTATAGTCACGCAATGCTCATTTACATTATCTCATCTGTGATTAGGTTACAATACAATGAATGTTTTCATGAACCTGGCTGTTCAGGTGAAAACACTGAACTAACAACAAGGTGTAAGTAAATATCCGTAGAGATTAAATGATGGGTGCACTGGTCAAAGTGAATGCCAACAGTAGAGTTTAGGAAAGGTCTTTAGAAAGTTTCAGCTATGTATGTTGCACTTTTCTAGTCTGTCTGGGACTTAACCACCAAAGATAATGAGGTAGCAGTTGATATTTTCAAGATGATCTCTACATTCCTACTTACACCTTCACTATACTAATAATACTTTAAAAATTTGGAGTACTCCATGCTAGAGTAATTTGCCACGTATTCTTGCTTTGTTGTTGGTTTCTTTTGCTGTTGTTTTTTCAGTAAAGCTGTAGCTAAAAATAACACAAGTGTTGACTTTTCAACTAAAGAAATTGAACAAATAATGCAGGAGTGGTCATCTCTCCATCAAAAGATCAATGACTAATTGGTTTGACATAAATACAAAACCATGTATTTTCTGATTTGTTCTAAGGGAAAATACAGCAAGATTTTGGGCATGGTGATCTTGCTGAAAAAGCCAGTAGAATCAGTGAAAAGACTCCACTTGATCTCATGGTGCATGTTTTTAAGAGCAAGTATCTAAAATGTGTTCACTTCGGGCATTTTTCTGATTGAGAACAGTCTGTAAAGAGCCTTGTTTTGGATATTTCTATGTGGATATGAATTTTCCTGTAATGGATATGACATACTCAATTCAGTAGGTTATTCATCTTTTATCCCAGATTAGGACAATTGTTCTCATCCATTATGCGTATAACTGGAATATGATGTTTTGCTTAAAAGACAATATGACAGGTCAAAATTGAAGATTACTGGTAAATTCAGTAAAGGGGAAGTTATTAATATATATAGCTATTAAGTTATAATCATTAACTTAACTATAAAGTTAAGGCCTGATTCCAATTTGAAGTAGTTTTTATGACTTTGAAACTTGCCGACTGTTTTCAACTAAGTGTAGTATTCTTATCTTCTACTCTGCAGAATTTCCTCTGCTCTGCATTTCCTATAAGGTGGAAATCACCAGCCCACACAATATTTTTAAATTGTGAAAACAAGCTCTAAAGGATGAATGCAGCAAGTTGGATAGCATAAACAGTTATTCCAGTAATTCTTGTTTTGTTTCTGGTCCATTTTTGTCCAAATTGTTTAGCATTACAAACTAGCTGGACTGGGGGACTTAAAATGCCATCTTTTTTTTCTCCAGTTATTTCAACAGTAGAAATTTTCACTGAGGAAATGTTTTCTAGAGAAAGCTAACACTTGCTGTTTTCCCTACATCTTAATCACTGTCAAAAGAGGGGTGATCCAATGATTCATTCTATGAGGAATCTGCTTATGTGTTCTTAACTGGTTTTGCATAGTTCTGCTGTGCTATTAAAGGTGTAGTGTAGCAAAAGTTATGTTGTCCTGTATATTGGTCTTGAACCAATATCTCTCTTGCATCTGAACCCTAAGCTTTTTCACTTGACCCCTAACAGCCTGACTATGGTGGGAGGTCTGTTCACCTTCACGTAGCAGACTGACCCTGCTGCCTCTGGCTTTCACTCTCTGCAGAGTGTTGGGAGTTCACCCACGTGCAGATCTTAATGAGGAAAGCTAGTGGAAAGGAATTGCACAACTCTTGTTCCTAGCTTCTGACCTGTCACATACTCTCTCCTGTTCTGCATGGAGAAGAGGGGTGCATGGGAGAGAAGCAAGTTTTTGCAGACATATTTGTTTCTGAGCTGGAGATCACATGGCAGGGGATTCTAGGAGCCTTGGCAAGAATGTTGGTGCTGACTCAAGAAAAGCATATGGTGCATACAGGTTCAGTGCAGGATACAGGGCCTCATGGAAATGGGGGAGGATGGCTGGTGGGTAGCATAATGAACCAGCTCTTATCTGCACAACAATAGTAGCACAGACATCTAAGTGATCTTCATTTTTTGGTAACTGCAGTAAGTGTGGGCACTGAAGCTGTGTTTTGATCTTCCAGAATAAGACTGAATAGTTCTGGCATGCAGAATGTTTCTAGTCCTGTGTTGATTAAATCAGTGTGTATATCCTTTAAGCATATAGAAAAAGTGCTCGGCTCTTTGGGAGCAAACTAGACAGTTCTTTTCAAATATGCTGCAGATGTAGCATCATCCTGTTCTCAGTGGTGCAAAAAAAAAAAAAAAAAAAAAAAGAAAGAAAGAAAAAGTGCAAAAAAAAAGTGTGAATTCATCTGGCAGTACTTCTGAGGATTGGTGAGGATGGGAATGCTGGAAGCCATGTTGCCAGGAGAGCAGTGAAAGTATATGGAAAATGTAAGGCTGTAATCGAAGTTGATGATGGTGGCAGGAAGACTCCTTGTGAATCTGATAGTCTTTGAATGAAAGCAATTATGTTTTTTTCTGTTCCCCCCCCCCTCTCTTTTTTTTTTTTTCCCCTAAAAAGGGGGAAGATAAAAGGTGGGAAACTCTTACACACCTTGACAACTTTTTGCCTGATTTTTTTTTAACTTCTGTGCTCCCTGAATTTCTCTTGTTCTGGTCTCACACTGTAATTTCCTGGATCCCCCTTCTTGCCCTTTTTGAAAATATGAGTGACATTTCCTTTTCTCCAGTCTTCATGCACTTCCAGTTGCCATAAGCAAAGATGATTGAGTGGCCTTGCAGTCACCTTTGCAGCTCCCTTAGCACTTGTGAGCTCATCCCATCATGCCCTATGGACTTGTGAAGTTTGCTCAAGTGTTCCCTGATATGATTCTCTTCCACCAGATGCATATTTCTTGCTTCAGTCATTTAGCCTAGCTTCTGGGATTTCCTTCATCAAAGAGGATCCCCCAAATGACTCACTGTGCATGAAAGCATCAACAAACAAACAGCAAAATGAAACCAGAGAATTGCATCAGATAATTTCTCATTCCTTGGGTAAAATATGCAGAGATTTAAACTGCGTGCCACAGACTTCTCAGGAATTTGCATCTATCTGAAAGTTCATAGCAGGGGAGATGTCATAAAAGGGAAATGCCAAAATGATAGGTAGAGGAAAATAAAAGCTTAAAGGACGTATTAATGGTTCACATCCTCATCAAGCTTAGCCATCTGTATTTAGCCAGTGTTTCTGCTGTAAATATGTTTGTACCTTATCAGATTGACTACAGAGGTTAATTAAACTTCTTTCTAGATTTGATATCTTTCCAAGAACATGTAGCAAATGAGTTGTAGAGGCTAGTCTGTTTGTTACAGGTAATGCTGCTGTACACAAGAAAAGAGAAATAGTAGTGAAAACCTATCAGAGATCTGCCATGAAAAGAGGTTGTACTTGCATAAAATTTCCTCCTGTGAAAGAGCATGTATACTTAGGCTTGCCATTACTCACTTCACAGAACTTGAAGTATTCTGATGCCTGTCATAAAGGAAGCACAGATAGTGTTGAGAGAACATACAAAAAATGTCAACTTTCCATTTAGTGCAGTGATAGCAGGATAAAGCTCTAATATGACCATTAGCTGTCATTAAGCTCATTGGTACTGTGTGAGCAGAAGGCCTCATGAAAATGCTGAAGTAGATGTCTTGTCTGTCTCTATTACTACTTAGTGGAAATTGGATACATTTGATATATCACTGTGCCCTACTGTATTTTACTTTGTGAAAATATTTTCATCACCTCTTGAATGGATATTACATGTAAAACCAACATTTCAAAAACTTGCTTTCCCAGAGAAAATTCTTCCAGAAATCATGAATCAGGAAAACATGAACAAAACAGCCCACCCAGGGGCTATAGTGTTAAGGCTGTAAAAAAGATAGGATGTAGTTTTGCTGTGTAACTTGGTTTGGCTGAATCTCACGTACATTAGAGAAAAGAGGAAGAACACCCCAAAACCAAGAACTGTGTCGAATAGAGGTAAATACCACAGAGCAATTATTGCACGCTTACCTCTGCTCAGAGTTAGTACTTCTGAGTTTGAAAAGCCACACAGTGAAGCTAAAACATATACGAAGGGAAATGGAGTAAACAACACTTCCTCCTCTCTCCTTCAGCATCCCTGTCTTTGAGGTTATGGGAGAGTGTATCCCAGAAATGTTAAGTCTATTTCCAGGATTTCCCCTCCAAATTTATATCATCCCTTCTGCAGGGATTAAACTCTATCTTCAAGTCATTTATGTTTCTAATAGCCCTTTATAAAACCAGTAACAAATCTGCTCATCTCAAGGTCATGACCATTGTACCATTGTCTGATATTTTGCCTACTTCAGTTTCCAATTTGCAAAATTCTTCTTTGCCTTGTTCTTCTCCTCTCTTCAGACTCCAACCTTTTATGCATATACAATAAAACATCATAACAACCTTTCGAATATTTGACAATATGCTACTCTCTTTTAACTCATTTTAATAAATTACTTCAAATTCCTTAATCCTTCTGAGCAACAGAGGCTCAAGAGAGAATACAAATATTCTATGGAAAAAGGGAGAGACGGGGTAGGTCAGATGAGTGAAGGTTTAAGTGAGAGTGGGAAGAGAAATTAAGCCATCCATACTTAAATTCATATATCTATGAAAGAAAATAAAAGCTGTGGAAAAAAGGTTACTGCAATGATGTTTCAGTATGGCAAAGAGTTATGTGCAATCTGTTTATTTCTATTGGAAATGTAAGAGCTTCTTTCCTGGTTGTCAGATGTTCAAGACTCCCAGTGGGAATACCCAGAGACTTGGTAATATTCTAAGCAGTGTATTTTTCCTTCATAATTAAGGTCATTGTATTTTTTGTTGACTGCTTAACATCTCTTTGATTTTGTCTGTCCAGTGCCCCCCTGCTCAGGTAAGCCACCTAAAGTTTAGCCAAATTAACACCACTTCCCTGTTTTTGAATGAAATCTGCAGGCTACCTCTTATACTGAAATTTAACTTTTTAAGATTATGTCCAATTCTGTGCTCTCTTTAGCACTGCAGAATTGGGAATTTCACGTGTGGAATTAACCATTAATTTCATACTGCCACAGGGTAGTAGTTGGTCCAGCAGATTTTATGACTCTTACGTTTTTGGAGTGATTCTTCCTCTATAGTTAAATAGATGATAGGATCCTGACTCTTAGGTAAACAAATAAAGAGAAATCCTTTGAGCAAAATTTTTGTCTGCTTGGTACTTAGGATTTTACTGTTTTATTTTCCCCATCTCAGAGCCGCTCCCTTTGTAGACTTGCAAGTCCTGCTCTGTGCTGGAGCTGTGACAGCTCTAAAACAAACTGAGATCGGTTTAGAGGATGGGACAAATTAGGTTAATGGTATGATATTTGGAAAAAATAGTTTTGAACGAAATGTGTGATTGTTTAATGAGAAATAAGCACCTCAGTTTTCTGTCGCTGCCTAATCTATCACTATTAAGCTGTTGATGTAACTGGCTTTCAAAGTCTGAAATAGCTCCTGTGACAACTCACATTTAGCTATAAACCAAATTATTTTGAATATAGGGAAGCAAAGCTGCAAACATATAAAACAAAGGACACCTGGCCATTCCAGTGGTGTAACATTTTTGTCAGGAGCCTTATACCAGACATTTAAGTACCCTGGCCAAAAAAAAAGACATGATTTATGGTGCCTTGACCCTGAGAGCTGTCACGTAAATAGTGACTATGATGCAAACAATATGCTGTCCATCTTAACTACTTAGGAGATGGGGCAGGCTTCCCTGGGGGAGAAGGCAACCTCACTAACCTACAATTGATCACGTTCCTCCACTTCTTCTTTTCTAGAGCACGTGCTTGATGGTTTTTTATATAACACCTGATCAGTGACCATACTTTTATTCATCTCCAGCCCTCCTGGTCTGAAATGATTACTGAGGGAGTAGCCAAGGATTTCTTCCTGGTAGAGATCTCTAACCGTGAGTTCTATATTCATCTTAACTGATGCTCCTCAAGTCTTTTCAAGTCCTTCTGTATCAGAGGGATTTCTAGCCTAGATCTGATGCTGCAAAACAGAGTCCTAGCCTTACATGTCCATCTCATAATGGGGATCCATCTGATGATGGGATCCTATTGCTATCAACATAGGTTGATAGTGATAGACAAGGGGGAATGTTTTAAACTCAGACAGGGGAGATTTAGATGTTAGGAGGGAGCTTTTTTCACAGGAGGTGATGTTGCACAGAAACATGTTCCCCAGGAGGCTGTGGATGCCCCATCCCTGGAGGCATTCAAGGCCAGCCTGGATGTGGCTCTGGGCAGCCTGGTCTGGTGGTTGGCGACCCTGCACATAGCAGGGGGTTGAAACTAGATGATCATTGTGGTCCTTTTCAACCCAGGACATTCTATGATTCTATGAACATTGCTGTACCCTCTATGGACAGCAGAAATGTGATCTTAAAAATTAAGGAAATACCTGCCAGGAAAAAAAAAACTCTAGGGATATTCACTGCTGAGAGAAATCTTGTACATGCAGCTCCGTAAATTCTCTCTGATTCCTCTCCAGTGTATGGAAAAAAAACTAAGATATGCAGGATAGAAAGGCTAAGGGTATATCTTCATGAGGAAGTGGGACGTAGATAGAAGAATGAGGGGGAGTGGACATGCTAGTGCTGACCACAATAAACCTCCACTTCCATTGCTAGTTCAAATGTCTGATGAGGACATTCTGAGCAATCAATATCAGCCCATTTGGTTGCCTCAGCTATGCTTCATCCATCCAGTCAGTCAAAGCAGAATCTTTAGCATAGATTTGAAGAAGTTTATGTATAAACAGGTAACATTGTCCCAACAAAGGAAATATCCTTGTCTGAATAGAGATATGCAAATATGCAATCCATTGTTTCATTACTGTGGAAATTTTATCTGACTATTCCCTGTATTAATCTATGACCTAATCTTCCCTTCTGCCCCTAAAAGGAACTGATTAACACTCATCAATGCGCATTTAGTTTTGTATAACATACAATGATAATGTTTGCTTAAGCTGTACTTAATCAGGTTGTTTTTAATCTAAGAAACAAATGAAGAAAATAAGTGTTCTTCTGAAACTGTGGCTGAAGGAACAACATCTGTTACCCAGACAGAGGGTTAATAGTATTGTTCTCTAAGTCCAACAGTTTAACAATACCCTTCTTTGTTATTATCCAGAATTCACTGGAGTATCTAATGCATAAAGAATGGCTTCATTTTCCTGGATCTTATAATATTGACTGTCCCTGTTATTGCACTCAAAAGGTTTTTTGAAGATTGGTAGACAGGTAGAGGTCAAAAGCAGGCTGAAAGAACTCAGTAGGTAGGAACTGTATTTAAAAGGGACTGTACTTAAAAAAAAAAAAAAAAAAAAAAAAAAGCTTTGATCAAGTTACATTTCATCTTTATAAAGTAGCATGAAGTACAGTAGAAAGATCCTCAGCATCCTGACAAGATTGACAAAGAATTCTAGCAAGTGTAAGCTTGCTATGAAAGTTGGGATTGGGTAGCTCTATGGGTCTAAGAGATGGCATCAGTGACCGCTGTCAGAAATCAAACTAATAATTAACTTGACATTTGCTAACAGTACAACTGAGCTCTAGTTCCCAAAAGTTATGGAAAATTTCCATGATCATGAAGATATTTGCATTTTTATGCAGTCTTTCTAATCTTTAGTTAGAGTCTGTAATCTCAAAACAGACTCTTCTCATGACTTGTGTTTACTGCTGTATCACTGAATGTAGGTGCAGGTTAGACCGTGAGCTTTGTGCATAAAAGGGGTTATGAAGCATGTCTTTTCTCTGGGGAAATGCAAAATAATTTACACATTATATGGAAAATAATGGCAGGAGTAAGAATGGAAGGTCAAATTTGGGGTCTACTCCTGATGGAGTCCCTGTCAATGTCAGACCACGGTCATTTGGTTTGAAGGTTGAGAAATACTTCATGCTATGCAAGTCAGATTGGAGCTTTGCCAAGTATCTTTAAATGATTACTGAGTTTTACTAGATGCCAAAACTTATAAATCAATAAAATATGAGGAGTATGTTCTGTCTGATATGGGCACTTGACATGAGGGTACTAAAACTAGGATTTGAGCCAACAGAGTGTAATACAAGGAGAGCTGTATCTATAATAGGCTGAGCTGCTTTTGTAGCATATTGGTTTGGTGGGGAACCTAAGGGTCATAATTCACTAATATGGCTAAATGACTAAAATTAAGTAGTATAAACTCAGGGTGATGTTCAAGATATTCAAGTTTTGGCAGGTTAAAACTGGAAGGGGATTATAGGAATCAAAATGTAATTTAATAAGCCATAATAACCATAAAGTCTGTATTTATGTAAAATCATATTGAACTTGAGAAGCCTCCTTGAGGTCTGCAGCTGTAAACTGCTGCCTAAGACCTGAAATCGAAGAGTTTTCATGCTTGAACATTATTAATAGACTTAAAATATGTTATCTTCTGTTTCATTATATATTTTTTTCAGACTGTCCCTTCCTAAACTCTGTCAAGCAAACTTGTGCTTCAGCTCTTCTTAGACACTTGGCTCATATAAACCTAGTAGCAGATGGAGCAAGAATCTACATGTTATTGTACATCAGACTCCACAAAATTTGTGTCCAGTGTTGGTCGTTTGCCAGCCTTCGATTATGCAGGGTAGGTCAAGCAGTAGTTTGTATTTTCTCATTAAATGAGTTTAAACCAGTGTTCCCATGCAACCAAGCTGCTGACTACCTTCATGAAGAATGTAAGTACTTAGAAATAAGCTTAGTGACTTTAGGAAGAAGCAATCATCTAGGGAAGGACAAGGTGTGGTGTGGGAGAGAAAAGAGGCTGAGATCTACCAGTCAATGTGTCAGTGAGCAGACTATTATGTTTTGTTTGGTACTTGGGAGTCTGTATCAATGTTTCTGGAGGTATTTTGTTAGCTATGCTCATTGTCTTTTCTAGAGATAAATTTGTTTTTGATGACAGTTATGTGTAACAGATACTGCTATCCTGACAATGCTGAAAACATCTTCCTTAAAAGAGGGATTTAACACAGTGGTGAGACATTTTTAGTGATTTGCTGATGAAATTGATTTTTCTATGCCTAACCCAAGAGACTTTGGTTACTACTCTTCTAAACACTTAGCCCTCTCATCTCCTACTGTCCTTTTCTACTGTTAGCAGAGCAAGATGACTTACATATATCCATCTAGCACACTTTTCCATTCACAGCCCTACAAATCTGATCACATATATTAAATACTACAGCTCTGATTACCAGAGTTAAACTGTCATTGTAAAGTATATCAGGAGGAAGACTAAACAAACTGAAAAGTTTCAGTTTACTTGGAATTGTTTGGAGAAAGTTACTAAAATGTTGTTTTTTTTTTAAAGTGTGAGCAGACTATGTACCAATCTCAACTGCCTATAACAGGAAAAGTTTTTACTTTCCTCTTTGTATACAAACCATTAATCCAGAAAACAATGCCTCAATTCTTAACATCTCTCCCTCTTCTCAAGTTGCTTATCGCCATTTTCTCTTCGTTAACTCCTCTACCTCCACAAGTGCAGTACTCCTGGGGCTGCACAACCTCTTCTGTGACCATGGGCTGCCAGGACACATGCTGTTGCTGAATTTGAATCACAGGCACAAAGTGTGGGAAAAATGAGTAAAGAAATGAAGATAAATGATGGGAGAGGTAATTCAAAAGGAACTGAACCTCTGCAATGTGCAGGAGATCCTTATCCTTCTTTGCTTTTTCAGTGAAACAGGAAAAGATCTCATCTGGAAAATCAGAATGCAGAATTTGAATAACTTCCAAGCTTGGTTGGTTTTGCTTTGAGGATCTGATTTGAGAAATGTCTGAAATCTTTCTGGTTTGTTTGAGAGAGAAAATGGGTTCTGGCCTGAAGCATAAGGAACAGCATACATAAGGCTGTTTAGTAACTGAATATGGTGTGTAGTTTAAGCAACCCTTATTCTCTGTGTTCTCACACAGAACTTTGTAAGTTGAGAATATTCTCCTTCATTTTCCTAGAGAGAAATCTCGGATGATAGGAAGAATTATCTAGCTCATTCCAGACTCCTTATTCTCCTAAAAGATAGAAGTGACCCAAATAACAACAGGAATAGATGCTGGAAAACCATAATTGCAGAGAGATCTCACATCGTGTAAGGGTAACCATGCATGAAATGAGTTGTGAAGGGCACTGACTTCTGAGGGGCCTTTCACCTTAAGACTAGTTTTTAATGTCCTTACACTGGTTAATTTACACCAAAGATGGATGTGTCCCAACCAGAGCTGGATCATTATTCAAGATGCATATTTTAATATGTTTCATGTTAGAATGTGTTCCACTTACTTTACAGAAAGTCTTGTTCAACTGGGGACCAGAAAATGATGTTTTTAGCTTTTTAATTCTCATTTTATATTATATTTCAGCAATGTTGCTCTTTTTGCTCATGTTTTCCTTTGAAAGAAATGCTATAGGCCAATAGCAACTCTGGCTATCAGCTGTTCTGATGGTGCTCTTGGCAATGAATGCAGAAGGCTGGAAAATGATTTTACTGGTGGAATTTCCTCAATACCTTTAGCATTAGACACAATAGAGGGAACATGACTTTGACGTAATAAACCCACTAGGATATTTGCTTAAGGCCAGCCCTCCATGACTCTTGCACATAACTCAATCAAGAGGGGATGGGTTAGGAGCACCATAATTTGCCTTTTTAAAGGTAAAGTGTCCCTCCCTCCCTTTATGTATTTCAGGGGAAAAAAAGTCTTTAGGATCTATATAGGCAATACGTTGACAAACTAAGTATCGTTATTAGGTCAGATAATGTCCTTCAAGCACTTGAGACTTCTGATATGGGATCAACAAAAAAAGAAACCAACTTCCTGGTACTGTGTTCTGAAGTCACCAAATTGTGTATTGTGACCTGTGACAACGTGCTCCCTGCTCTCTCCCTTCTTTCCACAACTTCCTTTACTCTCACTAATGCAAATTAATGACCACAAACTTATCTCAAACTGAAAGAAATGATAGCAGACACTTGGTTCAATAGCTGAGGGCCAATAGAGCGTATGTGCCTGAAAGTATGACTATGAGCATGTCACCCTACCCTGTAAATAGTGAGTAGCCCAAAGCCCTCCAAACTCTCCTACATGGCAATAGGCTGCATGACAGGATATCTCTTCAAGTAGGGATGCTTTATGAGGCTGCGCCTGTGCAGAGATCCCTTATACGTTTTCAAGATACCTTGTCAGTGCAGATCCTTGGTTAGTGGCTCACAGTTTGTTTTAAGCTTGTTAGCTTTGTTAAGATTACATCTTAGATTGATGGTGGACATTTGATCCTTTAGACATAAACTATTGTCTAAGTCTGGGACAAGAAGTGGATCCAGCCACATCTGGTCTCCTTCCTTCCATGGTTCAAGGAGGTTAGAAACAAATGGGGTGCACTCTGATTCTCATGACTCAACAGGAGGGTCTTCTACATGTATGTGTTTAACCCTACTCACTCTGCAGCAAATAATCAATTCTATCCATCCATCTTGAGTCTCATTAAGTTGATGCTAAATGACTGTATTATATCAATGAATGTATTCCTGCTTCTCTCTTATGAGTGAAGTGTACAGTGTAGTCGTTTCCACCTGCAATGTGACCCTCCAAAAAAATGATAAATTTCTCTGTAAGTGTAGTAGGGCTGCTTTTATTTTTGCCTTAGAACTGCCTTTACCACCTCCTACTGACTCCTACTTCTTGCACTATGAAGTAAAGGAGTGGCAGATATTAATCTGGATTTCAAAGAGGTCAGGTGTAAAGAGCTATCAGTTGGTGACTGGTCCAAAACCTAACTGAGAAATGACCAAAATTTAATGGTAGTCAGTTTTCACTTACTTTTCTTGAAGTGGCTGGAGTTTGGAGAAATAAAATTTTCCTAGAACAGAACTAAAAACTTAGATGGGTGGATGAGGTCTTAGATAATACTGAGAGCCTAGGGATAGAGAGGGCAAAGTGGAAGTAAAACAAAGTGCAGAAGCTTTTTTCTTGCTACAAACTTAGCTCAGATTAAAAAAAAAAAAAAAAAAAGTGTATATTAAGGGGTGAAAGTCCATGATTAAGAGGTAACAGATCCTGTACGTGCTACAGCAGAGGTGCAATCTTTAGTGACCCATCAGTAGGACTAGCCAGATTTATCCAAGGCTGCGTAAGACCCACAGATGTGAATGTGATAGCCTAATGTGATTTGGTGAGAGATAGAGATGACCTGCAGGACTACCTGAAAGTCAGGACTCCAGGCAGTGGCTTATCTCATTTATGCCTGAGGCTATCTGCAACTAATCCATGGTTTGAAATGAGGTCCTTGGATAATGTGGATCACTGTGTGGCTGCTGCTTCAGGCCCACTCCACACCAAACCTCCTATCATATGGCCATGAGCAGTTGGAATGCATGAATTTTTCTCAGTGTGCTCCCAGCTGGTGAGGGAGAATGGGCAATGCATGCAGGTCTTGCTGCCAAAGCTTCCTCGCTGCCCTCGTAGCTTTTTGTGCTTTATAAAGAGGAAATGTGTTGACAAGTCTTGTTGATACCTAACTTGGGTTGCCATAAAACTGGAGCACGGATTGAGCTGGAGATCCCACAGAGCAGATGGTGCCTCTGTGGGTGGTGATGAGAAAGCAGCACTTGAACTATTTGAGAGCTTCTGAGGGATGAGCTGTGCCAAGGACATGTAACTGAAGGACAAAGGGGAAAACTGTCTGTAAAATCCTAATGTACCTGGGGAAGCTTAGAGCCAAATGGGTTCAATGTAGTGCCCAAAAGCATTGGTCTGGGAACTACTCCTGTGAAACACACAGAGACGACGCTGGTCTGTTTTCTTTATTTCACCTGCAGGAAGTTGAAAATGCTAGTCACTGCCTTTGAAAACCATAGGAGGTGGAACAGAGAGGGTTTTCCCCTTGGCTCACATGCCAGGAGCAGTATGTAGCCTTGTTTTGTAAGAAGCACAAAAATCTTGTAGCACTGGAAAAGAAAATCTTAACTGCAAAAAATGGGAGAGCCAGGAATGTATTGTACAGGAATGAGTCTAGCCAAAGTAAGCAAAATCTAAACAACCCACACTTCCCAAATTATCTTCCTTTCCTGCTTAATGCACTGTAAATGAAATTCAGTTGGACTTTTGACATTATTGTGGGCTGGATTTAATCCCATTTAAATTGTACGTAGATAGGAATTGATGATAAAGTGATATTGTTTGAACAAATAGCTCACTTCCTTTGCAGTAATTACTGTTGTTAATGTATTAATAATGATAATCATGTACTGCATTAATAATAGCGCCTTTCTTCACCAAGAATCCTAACATTCATGTGAAATAAAACTGTGCTGTACAGCAGTCTTAACTGAAAACATCCAAGCTCTTCCCATAAATCATTCTTTAAAAACATAGGAAGATTAACTTTCCTACCAAATATTGCACATTTAATACCTTTTCTATTGTAAAAGTATGCCTCTGCTCATTCCACTGTAGAGCTTATAAAATGCTTTCCTCTGAAATAAATCTGCAGAAAATCTGCAGTATTAGACTGTCTTCCTAAGGGAGCTCCTCATTTCTTTGTCAGTGCTCCATTCCTCTTAGGTTTGATTTTTCTTTGATTTTCACAAAAACAAGAGAAAACTTGGTGGTACAGACAGAATGCTAATTGAACAATGTTATATTTTCAGTGCTTTCATTCCGCCATTACTGTTGACACTTTGGGTGTGCAGAAACGTGGTAAGGCTTCATTGCTCAGTCTTTAGTGAAATAGGAAGGTCTATGCTTTTTTTACCCAAATAAGCTGTCTGAGGTTCGTCCTGGGTGGAAGACCCTAAATAGCACATTGCTTAATGCCATTACACTGCAGGTCCTGATGATTTAGGCTAGGTGTCTCAACTAGATATGAGGATTACTCATCTATTTATTTATGTAGGTGAACAAAAGCTGTCTTAAATCTAACACAGGGGGACAAAAAACTGTGCTCTAAGTAAATATTCACTAATTTGTAGATAAAGAACCTTTGGCCTTCTTGATGCAGTAAACTTGCAAAACTCTTCCAGTTTTTTGGTTCCACTGGAAGAGTCGTGCCAAAAACTAAAATGTAAGGTGAACTGTTCAAAGGAGCTTGGTCTTTCTTTAAATTCAAAAGTAAAAAGTTTCTGCAACAAACTTAATAGCTTCAAGGTTTTAAACAAGGATGCTTTGGAGGAGTTAGAAACTGGGAAGTGAAATCCTTTCCACCAGGTATGACATTTCATAGCAATGGTGAATTAAGAGTGCCCATCACTGCCTTTATCATACAACCATAGAATGTCCCATGGAAAGGGACCTCAAAGATCTTTTTGTTCCAACTCCCCTGCCATGAGATGGGTTGCAAGCCACTAGATCGGACTACCCAGGACCCCATCCAACCTGGTTTAATGCTGAAACATCTCAGAGCAATAGGGATAAGTGTACAGCATCTGTGCTACTGCATGAGAGTGCTGAGAACTTGTGTTTTTCCTTTTAGAATCTGTGATTATATCATCACTTGCCAAGGTAGACAGTAGAAGTGATCAATGTTGGCACTGTTTTTTAGCCTTGGATAAAATATAATCAATCTCTGTACTTCTTGAAGTACGTTTTTATGTATTAATCATCTTATGGTTAGGATGCAAATTAAATTTATTGGCTTTCTTCACTAAATCTAAAGATCAGAAAGTAAGGAAAGGACAAAGACTGATGTTAAATCAATGCTAAAGGATAAAGTCAAATTGCATTTTGAAAAACAAGTTGAGAAAATACCTCTCCAGCAAAACCAAACCAGAACACAAATCTTTTGGTGCCAAGAAATTTAAATGCCTATTTCTTAGTTAAATGTTTAAGTAGTTCGAAGAATGAGGGGAAAAAAATGGTTTCAGCTGTAGCATTTTGTGTGTGGTTGATATAGTAGCAGTACAAGTCATAGGAATACCCTGCCTCGTGAGTCCACAGACTGAGAATGTGGCTATTATCTGCAGTTCAGGACAATCAGACGCAAACACTTTGACTACAGAAGCTGAATCTACACGGGTAAGCAAAATGGAAGCATGAACGCTGGCATCTATCCAGGAAGCCAAATTGTTAACACTTTACCTCTGTTAAAAATGCTTAAATGATGTAACATCAAGCATTTAAGGCAAATTCTGCTGCCTGAGATTCCTTATTATTCACAGAAGGCATGCAGAAACTTAGCGGCGGCAAATACGTATCTCCGCTGTTATCAGTTCTTGTGGTTATGGAAAAGTAGGAGGTTTCATGCTCGATGCTGTATAGGGCCAATAGCACAGCCCCTGCCCACCTTCCTTTCCTGCCTCTTATGAGCATCTCATCCTGTGACTCACCCTTACTCCCTCTGTGACTGTGTTACCACAGAATAAGTGTACCCTTGTAGATGGAAGTAAATCAGAAAAACGTTTTCTGAAGCTGGAAAGAGTGTCTTTTCCTGAGTCAGCTTTGTCCATAGACCACTCTTTATTTGCAGATAAGAGCAATCATCCAGGAAGCCAATCAGTGACAAGCAGCAGAGTTTGAATTCGTACACACACCCTTAATCCAAATTCACTTCCGTGAGGAGATAAGCTTTCAGTAAGTTTACTAATCAACCCATATGAGTGGAGAAGGCAGAACAGGAGGTGTAGTTTTGCTGCTCAGTTTATTTTCCATGATATACGTTTGATTTAAGTTAAGGTGAAATGAGAGAAGTTCTCCCATACTAATTTCCATCAAAAACATTTCTCTTTTAACAAGCCAGCATTTGTTGATAAATGCAGTCAAAAACCCTGAATTCATCAGTATGGTTGATGTGCAATACATCTGACAAACTTAGAGGCAAACCAACCTGCAGCTATCCTAACATTTGGCTCTGCAGAGCCCAATGATGACATGTGGTTGACCATCAAAAGAAACTGAATTCTTGTAATGCTAAAAGGAATCCTTAGTATGGTCACCAAGAGAGTATGTGGAGGCAGCTTGACGAAGCCCATCCCTTAGAAAGTTTGTTGTTCAGGAACTTTTCCAGATTGTGAAACTGAGGCACAGTTCAAAAGGGAAGAGATGGGTCTCTATGGGTTGTCTCCAGTGAAGATACTCCATAAGTCTGGATCATTCTCACAGGAATTGCCATCTTTATCAGTTTTTCTCATTAGTGCTTTGATAGCAATCCAAATGAACACAGGAGAATTCTTTTGGAACAATACCTTCTTGTCCTTCACTGTATGTGTTTTGAGGAACAGGAATTTTCCAGCCTCATGCAGATCATCTGCTGCTTCCCAGGTAGCTCCTGTCACTTACACTGACACCATACATGTACTAAATCTAATTTGTTCACCTTTGATGTCAAGCTCATTCACACATGATGAAATTGATTTGGGATTGGTAATGGAGAGGAAGAAGATAGACTCTAGTGCCATAAAAGTTGTTCAAAAGCACTTGTTCAGTTAGAGAATGTAAAAGTTTTGTCTGGTAGCACTTTGTCCTGAATTCAGAAATGCAGTGACTTCAAACTTAGCTGCTTCCTTATAATTAACCAAGCACAGAAGCTGAGCCCATGGAAATTGTACAGTAAACACTGCTGCTTACTGGCATAGTGGAAAGAACAATGAGAGCACAGAATCCCATGTTAAAGCCTAATAACAACACAATATACTGTGTTTTGGGGGTGATTCCATTGTGCTGGTATGTTTGATTTAAGAAGAAATAGATGTTTTGGTCAACACAGAAACAAATTCACTCCTGCCATTATGTTTGGGCCCCTTTTCAACTGTCCCATGTACAATGTTTGCTGAAGTCTGCCTGACCAGTTAGGCAGGAGGTTAGCTATGCTGCAGCAGACCTGTGAAAAACAATTTAATGATTTATTAGATCTATTGAATGCAGGTTTTGAAAAGCAAACATAGTCCATTGCAAAAACACCATTAGTGGCACAGTGCAATTTGCTTCATTAATGTTCTCCTCTGACACCTCCCAAAGCATGTCAAAATACCACTGCAGGAGCACTTGGTCACACAGGCTGTGCTCTCCTGAAAAAAACATAAGCCCAATCTAGGATGAAGGAGAGGCAGTCATCTCCTTTGCAGTATGAATACTCAAAGGGAGCCTCTGATTTTGTGACTGAATTTCAAATAGCAGATGAACCACAAAATAGAGATGGTCTTACAAGCCTCCACATCTTCTTGTCAGGCCCAGCAAAAAAGGCCAGGTGACTTGATTTAACTTCAGGCCTTCAGATCTGCAGTGTTGTGATGAAAAATATGTCACAGATAAGATAAGCAGACATTCAGCAACATTGCTTCAATTAGAGTACAAATTGTAAAGCTAGCACTGGAAAAACATGTGGCAGCTGGTTAAGGAGCACTAACACAGGATGTAAGCTGTGCTAAATGTTCAGTTTGGCAAAGGTCCTGGACTTGCCTTTTGCAGCCATGGTGTATGTCAAATCATATATATAGAAGGCAAGACGATGAAGTTTAACTTGGCTGATCATATAGAAATATGTCAACAGTCAGGAACATATTGTTCAAACAGGGAAGATGGACTTGAATGTGCCCTAATAAGCATCAACATGGCCCTTCTGAATTATGTCACTAAAACTCTTGTCTCTGGTCTACAAGTGAATTTTGTTAAGAACCTCAAACAAACCAAACTCTCAAGCCAACAGATCCCCTTTTGTCATCCAGAAGGAATCTTGCTAGGTAATATCTCAAAAACCTGTTGCTCTCCATCCTAAGCCCAGTAGCTTTTTTGCCTTTGCAGTTCCCTAAGAAAAATTGTTTCAGAGCCTTTCATTTTGATGGCATACAAACTATATCTGATTTCCAGATTAAGGAAAAAGAAAAGCAAACACCTTTGCAAAAGCTGTTGATCACTCCACCCATATGCTGTTGACTTTCTGGGTGTAAATGGTGTGTGCACCAAAATATGCAAATTGGCTCCATATCCTTTACCTAAAAAAAGCTCTCTCAACACCAGATGTTTTTGGTTCTCAACAAACATTATTATTTACAGTCACGAGGATTATGGTTGTATGTAGGAATTAGAAGAGGTAGAAAAAGACTGCGTGAAATAACATGATGGGTATGCAATCACATGGATGTATTACTAATGAATGCAGTGCTTTATTGTAAACAGATGATTAGTTCTCTCTTCACACAGGTGGGGTTTGTTTTCTTATTTCTTTTCTTCATTACAGTTATACTGACTTGAGCTAATTTTGTCCTAGTTTATGTTGGCCTAAGTAAAAACAGAAAAGCACCCAGTAACGTCTGTAGTAGAAATATAACATTACTTCAAAGGAATTTTAAGGATAAAATAATGTGCAGTACTTCTTCTTTCCACATGCATATGCTGTGCTAAAACTGATGCAAAGAAATCCATGAAAAGATAATAAGACATTCCATAACTAATATATATATATATAAATGCATTAGGAGAATGCCATTGGTGACATCACTAGACCCTGGTGCAAACAGAAGAAAAAAAATACACCACCTATGAGGAAATCAGAAATTATGTCTAAAAGAATGAAGAAATATTTAAGAGTAATTTAGTATAGCTTTAATAATTGCAATAAAATTCTCATCATCCTGAACATTCTGACATTTAATTAAATGGAAGGCTTTTGAGTATTTTATCTTCAGGACTGATTTAAAAGTCATTTTTCTCTATGTTATCCTTACGTCCAAAACTAATTTCCGGTAAATGACAAACACATTTATCTGGGATTGACATATGGTTGGCCTCAACTCCCAGGTAACAGTGATAGAACAAGAGGGAATGGCCTCATGTTGTACCAGGGGAGGTTTGAGTTACTTGTCAGGAAACATTCCTCAGAAAATATGGTGATGCAGTGGCAGAGGCTGCCCAGGGAGTGGAGTCAGCATCCTGGAGGTATTCAAGAACCGCGATGTCGCACTGAGGGTGTGCCTCAGTGGGCATGGCGGGGTGGGTTGACAATTGAACTTGGTGATCTTGGATTCTTTTGAACCTTTATGATCGATGATTCCATGGTTGAATTATGGATCTTTTCCTGAAAGTTTCACACCCGTGGTTGCAGTTTTCTCTCTCTCTCTATAAAAACATGGGAATGCATCTTGGTACTATGAAGTGTAATAGGAATTTTTAGCTTTTAATTTGCTCTGCTGATTGTGTTGTTATAATTACGCTCTCTTGATATTGTAAAAGAAAGATCAAGACTGCGAGAATGAATGAAATAGCAATTTATAAAGTTTCATTTCTGGAATGTTGACAGTACCCATGGTACAATTTCAAAGCCAGAGCACAAATAATACTATGAATAAAGCAATATAATAATCTAATCTAAGTCAAACAGTTTTAAAGAAAATCACTTCTGGAATTTTTTTTCACCTTGACAATTCGTCTCATTTAAAAATACTGCAGATGGTTCAGATGAAGGTTATTTTCTGAGACATTGTTGCAAACCTTTTCTCAAAGAAAACTAAGATATGTGTAAAATCAGCTGAACAAACACCTCTGTTTGACTCTGCCTCCATAGAGAGGAAGAGCACTTGCTGCAGGCTGCAGAGAACCCACTCTGGAGGAGGAGATGGCTCCTTCCCTCACAATAACTGCACAGCCTTGGTGGGGAGGTTTGGGAGAGCAAACCGTGCTAGAGAGTGAGAGACATGGGGTGATCTTGAAATGGGAGTGCAGATGGGAGAGGAGGTGCAGGGGCCTTCAGTTGACCCAAAGCAGACTTCAGATGTGAGGGTGAGGAGGGCTCCCCAGGACTATGCAGAGAGCTGGTCACCACAGCTGCGCTAAGGGAAGGACTCATTCTTCCTCAGTACAGCTGAAAGGGGACCTATTGAACTCAGCCTTTTAAAATCAGCTTGGCCCAAGGGCTTTGCAGTTCCTCTTCTAAGAGCAATCCTGTTGATTATTAGTTAGTTTACTGAATTCCAGCTCCATGGACTGGAAGCATCTGATTCTGTTTTTTTGGTGGTGGTGGTATTTGTTTTTTGTTTGTTTTTTGGGTTTTTTTGTTGTTTTTTTTTTTTGGGTTTTTTTTTGCATAAGAAAACCCTTTTTGCTTTAAAAACATTCCACTTCAGCAAATTGGGTAGCTGGGGATGCTGTCACACCATGTTTGTCACTTCACCACACTGCTTTTCATGTCAGCTCATACCAAATACCAGACTCAGAGAGAGAAAGGGCTTTTCTCACTCTGCGATCCGGCTGGTGCAAGCATTAATTTCACTCTAAGGATTGTCCTGAGCCACTCTATCTCTCATGATGTGAACTGAACACATAATGAATTTGTATTTCCTTCAAGGCAACCTGTGCAGCTGAAGCACGACTTGCTAGTCCAGTTAGGATCCATTAACAACAAAGATTACATATTTCAGTGTTCACTCTGTTGTTTTCACTGTGGGAACAAGGAGAAACGGTTCTTAATTACTAATAATCTTTTGCACGCATTACTGACAGACTATTTTGTTCACATAGTTGGAGCCTGCAGTGGTTTACTTGCGCCGTGTACAAAAAAAATTTGTCTTTGCTGATAGTAATGAAAACTTTTTTACTTATTGTTTTGTTAGGAGAATCCTTCTGGTGTAAAGTAGCCTGCCCTATGAGGGAAATGAAAAACTGAAAACGTAGCTCACTTTTAATCCTGTAACACAATAATAATTAAAAAATAATATTCCTAAATTATCCCAGATTTATACACTAGAAGCTAGGAACAGAAACATCCTGAAGATATTGGGAAGGAGAATTTAAAGTGATTCAGTACCAGTGAGATGTAAGCATCTTGTGGAACTCCCGGTCTCTTTCACAGTGATGTATGTATTCATCAAACAAAATAATGACTTATTTCTTTAGGATTTTTGTAGAACAATTTTGCTGTCAAGTGTGATGATATGCACGAGGTTGAGCTATGTGGCATTAGCACTGATCTCTGCTCTGGTGACAGGACCCAAGGGAACAGCAAGGAGGGGACAGGGGAGTGTCAGGTAGGGGTTAGAAAAATGTTCTGCACCAGAGAGCCAGTGGCATGGAAAAGGCTCCCTAGGGCAGTGCATGGCATGGGCAAGAGCTGCTGGAGTTCAAGGACATTTGGACACTGCTGTAGACCTAGAGTTTGAATTTTCCATGGTCCTGTGTGGAGCCAGCAGTTAGACTCAAAGGTGCTTGAGGGTCCCTTCCAGCTTGGGACATCCTGTTGTTATATGACCCTACGATACTCATGTCTGGGATGCAAAGAACCTACTTTCACTGAGTCTTACTCTGAAGTGAACAATCACCATCAATTGCAAGCCACTTAATTCGTTATTAATAAAAATGACAGGAAGTTGAGCATTCTCTCATGCACTGCTCTGAAAGCAAAATATGAGAGTGCTGGGAAAATATTTTTTTCCATTTTTTTCTCAGATGTTTTTCCACTCATTGATTTTGAAGGAGGAAAAGGTGAACTATTAGGCATAGCTCCTATTTCTGCCAGAAATCTTTGTACGACCAGTAATTGAATACCTAATTATCCAATTATACAAGTGTGCATGTAGGGTGAGAATGTGCCTGAAACTGCTTTTCATTTTAGGAAGGCTTAAAGGATCATTATTACAATACAGCATGAGCAGAACAACACGGATTATGAAAATGTCACCAAATTAACTACTTGTTGCTGGAAGTGTGCAGATGTCCAACCATGTTCATTAACACTGGAAAAGAATACCCACAGTGATGTGACAGAGCAGACCTGGTTCTCAGCAAATGGCCTCTAGATGTGCACTTCATCATACAGAGTGAGTGTAGCAGACTATAACAATTTTTTGAAGGGTTTCCCAAGTCTGTTTATATAGGAAGGGCATGATGAATGTAGCAGCTCCTGAAAACTTTCCTGCGTAACAGTAAGAAAAAAATGAATTTACACTTATACCACATTCCCAGAAAATCTTTTCCATGCCTAAGTCTAAAATGGCCGTATGTTAGAAAGCTAAAGAACATAGAAAATAAGAAGTGGAGCTTGGAGACCTATAAGTAAGTTGGGGCACTTGGGGAAGTGAAGAGAAACAGATCTAAGGGAAAAGCTAATTCCATGCAATTAAGTAGCAGCATAGAGCAATGGTTTGCTGGCATGGCTACATGGCACTGCAGTAGCCTTTTGTTTGTAGAACAATGCTCCCCGAGGGTCAGATTAAACTCTGGTTTTAAGCCAGAATTTTATGGTATAGCAGGAAATGGATTGATCACTACAGAAAAATGTCTGGATACACAAAGGTATGAGGACAAGAAGCTGTAAAGGAGTGGCAAGGGACTTGCCTCACAACTATCTTTGAATAGCAGGGTAGGGAGAGGTGCTGACACAGAAAAAAGACATTTCAGAGCGTGAACATTTCCTCAGTGATCTTTGGAAATTCAAGCCAAATGTAACTGACATATAAAACACATAGAAATGGCAACAAACTCCTTGGCTGTCAAGTTATCCCAATTTTAATCTCCTTTTGATTTGCAGAAGTGATGCTAAGAGATACTGAGGTCATTCAAAATATGACTCTCTCTATAGCATGGGTGAGAATAAGGACAATTACTACAAACTACATTAAAATAAAACACACACAAAAAACATTTACATGTCCGCTACAAACGTCAAAGATAAGTGAGATGAAGCCTACCTGAAAGAATGTACTGAATTTGATGATACTGTTCTCGGTATCATTCTTGTTGGACATATGGGTGAAAGAATCATTCACTAAATGTGCTGAGGATGGTTGTGATATTCAAGGTAGGGCACACAGTTGTAAGAATTTGAGGTAAATTTCTGAGGTGCTTCTCAATTGAAATGTATATGTTGATGTATA
Organism: Tympanuchus pallidicinctus; assembly: GCF_026119805.1. Taxonomy (NCBI): domain Eukaryota; kingdom Metazoa; phylum Chordata; class Aves; order Galliformes; family Phasianidae; genus Tympanuchus; species Tympanuchus pallidicinctus. The sequence continues at coordinate 14,209,266 of NW_026294747.1, forward strand.
TATGCATCAGCTTCTTACATTGCTTTTAAGGATTCAGACAGTGTAGAGCTATACTTATCTTAGACTGCGTATGAAGACAAGAGCTCGGTGAGAGCACTTCCAGGAGACAGCTGAGCTCATAGGAGAAGTGCATATTAATTGTCAGTAACTACACTGCAAGTTTACAGTGTCTCAGATGCATGTTTATTTTGCCTGAAGGTAGATGAGATGAACTACAGTCTAGCTACCCTGTCTTACTTCTACCCAGTCATGTCAGTAGGGAACTTCACTGAATTTGTTCCTCTGGAGGATCACAGTTAAATAATTTCCTTCCCAACCAGATTATTTTTAAAACAGTCCTTCACATAAAGCAAGCTTGGATGAAGTGGGGCTATCTATAAACAGAACACTAAACCTAGATTTATAGGATGCCACCAGACAAAGTCCCTCAAATCAATTAATTAATTAAAGCCAGTATCCTAGAGATGAAAAGTTTGTCTTCATAGCTAGGGAAACATAAAGTGCATAAAAAACTAAAACTTTGCAGCTTCCTGATCTAATCCACTTTTGACACAAAGCCAATTCACTGGGCACACATCTGAGGGTGTTGCTTTACTAAGAGAGGAACTGATGTTGTCAAAGAATTAAACTGATGTGAGAATGGCCTTGTACAGGGTAAACTGATACTTAAAACTCATTGTTGCCCTGAAGATATTATATAATCAGATCTTCTGAAGTGTGAAAAGAAAGATTTTCACAAGTGATTCCTTTGTTTTGGTGTGTTTGGAAAATTGTCGCACTTCTTTCTTATAGACCATGTTTGGGATGCCTGACAGAAACAAGTGAGGCACCTTCAGATTCACAAATGAAATGGTATATACCAGTGCAAAAAGTTTATAAACTGAAGTGTTACAGTTGCATAAAAGAGGGCCCATTACCTTCATCCTTATCTGGGATCAGAAAGAAAATAAAAACAAGGCCAAGAGCACGCACTTGAGCACAGAATTCAGTAGAAGAGTCTTGCCCAATGCTTGGTTGCCCCTTACTTGCAAGATGATCCACTGAACTTGCCATGCCACTTCTTTTTCTAGTTTGTTACTAATCAGGTTACTTTCCCAAGTCATACTTAGACAATTTTTTTCATATTTACAGTACAAATTTCTCATTCTAATTGTTAAGCTATTGCATTGAAAGAAAATAGTTGCAGCATTCTTTTAAACAATCCTTTCTGCATTAGAAAGCATGTACAGTTCGTGGTCTTTGTTTTCAACCCAAGATTACAGATCCTAGAATAGATTGATATTGATACAGCACACTGTAGATAAAACCAGTGGTCTGATTCTACAGGCAGGGGAGTCACTCAATAGAAAAGTCTGTAAAAGAACAGTGCCTCTACTCAAATAAATATTCAGAGCAGACAATTAGTTTTCTCGTCCTCTTCGCAAATTCCAAGAATTGTTAAAACATAAACAAAAAAATTAGCTAAACTATGTAAAAACAGGAATTCAGTTTTCCAAACCACCTAACCAGTAGGCAAATCAGAGTTCACATTGTAATGGCAATCTAGCACAGTTCACATCAGTGACATGATAATGTGTCTTTGGACTTGCTCAGCTGACACAAGGCAGTATCTCTGGCAAATATTTATTTTAGTAATATGGGGACAGTATACTTCCTGGTATTTTTTTTCTCAGAACCTCAGTACCATCTTCTCATAATAAGAAAAGAACAGCTACGAGCTAAAACCAGCTGAGCCCTGGTTTGACTGGCTCATCCAAAGGTAGTTCTCCTGAGTCTACCCTAGTAAAGTGGATGCCAATGCAAAGAATTCACACAGAACTGAAGAAACAGTACTTGGAGCAACGCCACTGATCTTTCTTGCATTATGCTGGAGAATGTCTGACTTGCAGACTGGAAGAGTTTCTCTGAGGCTGCAAATGAGTGGTTGAGCATGCACATATGAGAAGTAGCTGCACAGTTTTTTCCTGGCAGAGCTGGCTGTAGTCCTATCTTGGTAAACTTGGTCATACCCCACAGGCCAAGTGGGGCTTTCAGGCAGATTTTTGTCCCTATATTTTCATGCATGTGGGGCAAGGGAGGGTGTTTGGCCCATTGACTGTCTCTGAGCTGAGGAACCTGAACGTTTTTGTTAAATTGACTTCACCTTGTTGCCTACATCTTATCCAACTAGGACTCTACATCTGCAAACAGAGGATCCTGGCCACTGGCGCTGTAGACAGTACAGCACAGGCCAGGTAAATGCCAGACTGACTGAGTAAGTGAAGTAACAAGGATGGTTTGAAGAGAGAAGGGTTTCATACGTTCCTCTGTTTGAAAGCACACAGCAGGTGGAAATAAGCTGTTCTAGCTCTAAGCTAAAATAATTTTACTTGCCTTTCATTTGTCTAAAAAGCAAAATGCATGTCAAAAAAATGAACAGGAAAATAAGCCTTTCAGTCAATGGCATTCTCAGTTTTTGGATAAAGCCTCAGCACCAGTAAAATACACAGGAGAACAGACTTCTAAGTGCGTCTGATAAGATTTTTTTGTGTTTCCTGTCCTTCTCCCATCTGAAAATAAAGCAGAAATTGAAAGGGCTTCCACTAATATTCTAGCTGAGAAGTCCTATTGAGAATGATTGATTTCCAGGGCTTAAATGAGTTTGTATCTGAATACTTTCAAGTCTGTTTAGTCTTCTGATGACAAAAAGCATTCAAGGATGATTTCTTCCCCCTCAGGAAAAGATGGAAAGGAAGGAACGTTCCTCTTCCTTGCTGATGTTCTTTGCATTGCAAAAGCAGGCCTGTGCTTGATTTGTATCAGTAAAAACATTATCTGGGCTAATGTGCAATTTATAACGTGCAAATTATGTGTTGCAAGCAAGTGCAACACATGCCTTCCAAGGGAGTTGCATTGCACTGATGTTTATCTGAATTATTTGAGGATTTCTATCATTTATACCCAAGCTGGTCCATTGACTACGACAGAAGTTGGGAATGGAAGGTTTACTTGCAATTTGTTAGCAGCACAAACATCTTGCTGAATTTTTTTGCTGGTGTTTACCAAAAATGCCTGCACTGTGTTATTCCCATTGCAATAAACTGTTCCCACTGCTATTATTAGGAACAACCAGCCTATCTTTCACTGTTTTTAAAGAAACAAAATAAAGACAAAGAATGAAATAGACCTCCTCTGACTTCAGCTTTCTCGCTCAGCTACAGTGGCTCTCAGTGCAGCAAAATGAGTGCCTTCCCTAAGGCTTCTAACACACCATTCTCAGGAGGAGAGAAATCATTCCAGAAAGAGGATGGAGAACTAGTTATTTAAAACCAGCTGTGCTGAATCCCACAGAAACAATGTGGGCTGCTCTGTTGCATCACTGTAACGATCAAATAAGCATGGACCTATCACATAGGGATGAAGAAAAAATTATATCATTCAATTCCTACACCTATTCAAAGTCAAGAATTCCAGCAGCTTTAAGATCGGTTACACCATGATGAGACAGCATACTTGAAAATAACCTGACATCGATTACAATGATTTATTATGAAAAAGAATTAAATAAGAGATTACTTGGAGCTCAGTAGCTGCAGCATTTTAAAATGGTAAACTAAGAGTTAGCGCACTTGTTAGCTGCTGTGTTAGTTCAAAGCTATGCGCTCCAAAACAGCTCCCAAACCCCTGCTCAGCAGGTTGTAGGTCAGTGTGCTCTTAAGTCCCAGTTCTTAGTCCCCTTTCAGGTCACAAAAAGCCCAAATTGCTCAAGCAGCTGAAACATCTGCCTTACCTGCACGCTCTGAAGGTATTGCTGAGCTATTTTGACCCCTGTCTAGATAAAATACTGTCACAAACACCCTGTCTCATGGAACGTGCTATCTGGGAGTAAATTGCTTATACCACTAATCATAGTTGTGCAAGGAGCAGTGGATCAGAACATTGGCCTCTCACACCAAACGCACAGCTTGAACTTTGATGTTAGCTAATGATGAAAAAACAGCGAGAGGACGTGAATCTATTAATATTGTAGTGTACACTTAAAGCATGTTTTTACACTCCTGGTGTAGTATTTGCTGTGTAGAAGTTAAAAGGCACCTTGCTTTTCTGCAGTGACCTTGATTTTGTTGCCAAAGTAGGCCTGGGACCACGGGGGAGCAGATCACCAATGTGCCCCTGCACTGAGACCTGCATTTCCAACTGAACCACCTTGTGGAAATAATTAATGTTCCCCTTCTGAGGAAAATCAGTTGAAGCATCTCATCATGATTTTGTAATGTCCACTTTCTTCAGGCAGGACTTTTGAAAGGCATGAGCTTTCTTTGTAGTGCTTTGTGATAACCTTGGTTTATACAGCACTATGGGATTAAAGCCATTAGCTACCTTGCCCCTTTAGCAGCATCACTGAAACAAGAGAATGAGTTCCCTTTGAAATGCAGTTTATTCCACAGACATTTAGAGCAAAATCTTCAGCTAATTTCCATAACTGCATATAATATCAGAAAGAAAAGGCACAGGAGAGAAGTACCATCACTTGAAGGTTACTCACAGCTGTTTTCTAAACTACCCACTTGCTAGAGAAGCGTGAAACAGGAGCTGAAATGTATCCTTTAGTTTATGCTCATGTTCTCCTCTTTGGACACTTGGTTTCCACGCATCCACATTCATCCACGTGCACATACGTGAATTTGAGTGTCTTATGCTCAGAGCAAACCAGTTCCACCTTCTCTATGTGACTCTTTTTTTCATGGCAGCAAATGCATTTATGTTCCATTTCATTGTTCTCAAAGGAATACCTACAGAAATGAGATTTGCACATCAGTCTACCAGTTGTTTTTTTCCTAAAACAGTCTGTATTTCCCACTCTGAACAGAAGTGCTTCTAATGAGCAAAGGAACAAAATTTACTATTTATTTTTATGCTTATACATAACAAGCTTTCCCCAGGATGCTACTAGCCATGCAGGGCCAGATCCTCTGAAATCAGTGAGGAAAATACCAAAAACTTGGGGGATTTGAGGTTTACACACATTGTAGCAACATTTGAACAATTCATGCAGATGAGACCAAAGAGCAGGAAAAAACTCCATCAAAGCCCAGAGCCATGAAAAAAAATGAGTAAGGACAGGAAATTAATAAATTAAATGGTCCCTTTTTAGAGGGGCCTATTTTCGTGACTACGATAAAGGCACTGCTATCGCACCAAGGACATTTTGTCACGTTGCTAACAGCTGCTGCTCTGCACACCCAGTTTCCCAACCAGGAAACTTCTTTAAACAAGAAGCCAGGAAGACACAGAAAAAGGTTTCCTACTTACACAGAATAGGTACTGCACGTCCCTTCGCAGAAGGGCACTGGGACTGGAGCAGCAGACTTACAATGCTTGTGAACAATGTACTGCTCTTTCATGCTGCGTTTGCATTTATGTGGCAAGTCAATACCTGTGGGGGAAAACATTGCTGTTAGACCAGTGGGCTAAAAGAAATTTGGAAAGACATCTGCTGGGAAGCCCAGGGCAGATCGTTCTACTAAAGTGTCTTGTAGTTTAAATGCAAAACATAACAAAACAAAATGCAACACGCAACACACACACACACACACAAAAACAAAAAACAACACAAGAAACGACAAAGAGAATACAAAGAAGCACCAATTCAACAAAGCAATTCCCCATTTGTCTAGAGACTTCTCTGGTGACTGGCTCAAATAAAGACTTATGATGAAGTTCATGTAAGCTGCTGCTGAATGAAGACAAGGAGACATGAAGTGTTCTGTTAGCTAGTTAGTTAGTTTGTATTATAACTACTATAAGTGATGCCTGTTAACATTTATTCTATGACCACCTCTAGTTTTAGGGTGGATTTTACGGTGTTCTCATTGCAAGAGCAAAGTAAGCTTTGAGCCTCAACTATGAGGCTCTGCTGATAAATGAACAGCCTTCCATTCTATGGAAAGTGCAAGCTCTCAGTGCATGCAGAGGGCTACAAGCAGTGGAGAACCTAGCCATATTTGAGTAGGGGATCAGTGATTTAACATACTCACAAGTCTTGCAACAGCCATCTGAAGTCACATCAACAGTCCCCTGTATTGAAAGCAAACCAGAGAAGTTCGGATACTCAAGTCTAGCTTGCACATCTTGTTAAGCAGCTGGTAGAAACAAGGGGAGTTCAAAAAGATGCCCTCATCCTTAGCAACACACCAACTCCTCATTACACCCATTTGTGTACTGTGTACCAGTTTTATGGAGAACAGCTTAAAAAAAAAAAAAAATCCATCAGGGAGCATCTTTTCTTTAAATCTACTCAAGCCACGTGGGATGCTCTGTAACACATACCTGACTTTACCTAGGTTCTGTTGAAGCCAGCACAAAAGAGGCAAATTCAAAGCCAAAGAATGACACCTGCCTCTGAAATTGAACAGCTTGACTTACACAAAACCTACCCCAAAGGTAATTCAAGTCAGTGGCTGTCAGTTGATGAAAAATCCTGCTTTGTCATTGTCCCATGACTCTCCTCTTTCAAGTTCTAGTGCTTTACTTCACAAAAAGTGTGCGCACTGCTCACAGATACTTTTGTTATGCTTCCTAGGACAGTTCATCCAGAGTTGAAAAAGCACATTTCCTTCGAATAGGATGATTGACTCAGAAAGGTCAAGAAAAAGTGAAGTGACCCATTCAAAAGAGTAAAGAAATCTCCCAGAGCAATGGCATGGCTCATTTCAAGAGGCTTTTTTCCTAGTTCTAAAATACTTACTGGGACGCAGTTTGATTCTTCAAATGGTAGGCAGACCTTTACTGTACTAGTCAAGGAGAACTGGCCCCCTGATTCGGTGCATGTGTACTGAGTACAGTTATCATATGGTGCTTTATAACTCTTTCCAACCTGAAAAACAACAGGAAGAATAAATAAGTCATAACATAGTATGACAATACAAGCAGAATAATGCAATAGTAATGCAGCCCCTGGCAGAAGGGCTGGGATGTTCAAATCAATCTGATAGTGCTGAGATGCTGATTTCACATCTACCAAGCTCATTCACTACCAGCCTCCACAAAATCCCTTTTCTGGTCACTTACATGGAAAGGAGCACAAACTGGTGGCAGAATAAATATGGAGGTATGAACAGAAATGCTAAGAGATACCATGATGTATATCTGGTAATATGGATTGAATGAAATATAAACAAAAGAAAAGTAATTCTACAGGATTTCAGCTGTTTTTTAATAGATGGAAGAAAAGCAAATCGTTTGAAAGAGGAAAACAATCTTCATGATAGAGGTTAATGGATAAAACCTCCTCATGGTAACCACCTTTTAAGTGGAAGCATAAAAATTCTATATTGGCACAAGAGAAGCCAATTTCAACATAAATTTTCAAGGAAGGAAAGGATGAAACAGAAAAGACGCAGAGCTCAAGAGCTACCAGAGGAGAAATACCACATAAAACAACAGCCACTGGGTGAGACAGTGTCATTGACTGTTCACAGCAATAGCAGGAGATAATAAAAGCAGCCAGCCAGCCTGAGGCTCAGCTCACATCTACGCAACACTAAGCTGAGAAGACCTAGTGTATTACCTGGCTGTGTTACTGAGGTGCACTACATACACTATAGCAGCTATAACACTTTCAATTTCTGCCCACCAAATTTGTAACAAGTGTTAGTACAGTTCTATGGCTTGCTCAAACTATTCAGCCCTGTATCTTCAGGGCAAGATAACGACTCTGTTTCCAGTACTGGAGCAATATAATGTGAAGCCAGCTCACTTATCTCTGCAGTATTACACAATGCCACCACCCCTACAAATTCCATCTCTCTGCTGCATGCCAGGAAGAGGGAGTGACATGATTTCCCTTCCCGACAGAGATAAATTATTTTCGAAACAGCACTGTCTGCAAGATGCTCACAGCAAAGAGAGCAGTCATATAAACTCTGATGTATACTTTGCAAATACAGATAATTTCTAATCTCTGAAAGGTCTCTGCAGCCTCAAAATGTATGGCACTACTTCTAAAAGCATTGAAGTCAATTCAGCTTGGCATGCAAAGCAAGGGAGCGCTCACCTCAATGGTCACACTGCCAAATGGAAAGTTTGCCACACAAGCCACTTGCTGACACTGGCTGCAGCACTGACCTTCCTTTTCCACGTAGCGGAAACCCTGTGGGAATAAGGCCACCATTTAGCTGCACTATCTTGTTCATGAAATACCTTTGGATCAAAGCCACACTGGAGATAGCAGGGGAAATGAGCCCACCTCTGTTTTCCTTTAGAAAGCTGTTGGAACCACTTTAAGCCTGACAACTAAAGCTGGCAATTTCTTTCCAGTTTTTAATAGTGACCTTTGGGGCGCTTCACTTACCGTGTAGACCCTGCTTTAAGCTACTCTTCTTTTTGCTAACACACAAGTTACAATAAATTAATTCATCATAAGATTATTTGCAAAGTCTACCACCAGTGCTTGATATGATATGATTATTCAGCAGAGTCGTCACTGTCAAACACATGAAGATTATGCATCAGTTATTTCCTTCCCTGTGCTTTAGGTATCTATCAGTCTTTTCATGGGTGCTGCTGGCTTCAAGATGAAGGATAATGGTTTTATCAATTTTTTAGGATGGGTAGAGAGTCTAGCCTTATCTGGATGAGAAAGAGAAGGAACCATTCTTTGCTTATGTTCAGAAATAGACTGAGCAGTTTTTGTTCAGACTCTCAACTCATGAGTACTGAGTAGTGTCTGGAAACACATAAACAGCCATGTGGTTTCTCAGTGATCTTAATTTTTGAGCCAAAAACAACACCAACAGAATGGCATAAACATCATCTTTCAGCAGTAAGACTTCTCCTTAGTAGCTCTGCAGCCATTCATCTTCAAGGCATCCCTCCTTGGGTAATTTCTTCTGTTTGCTAGAGCAAAAATGGCCAGCACTGTAAAAAGGACTTTACAAAACTTGAACAGAAGATAATATCCTGCTACCCTTCAGCAAGACAGCACTTGTACTGCCCCAGATTTACAGTACTCTCTCTCAACAGCCTTTGTTGGTGGTGGGGACTGCGTGCAGCACTGACCTGCTGGCAGGTGGTTTGGCATTTCACTGGGATGCATTGGATGCGGTTGGTTTGCGTCACAGCATCCTGCTCATCCGTGCACACACAGTCTTCACAAGAGCTTTTTGGCACCACTGCTCCAGGCTGAAAAGATAAAGGAAATCAGAGAGAAAACAGGCAATGGCAAGAAATTGGTGGGTGTGAAGAAACATACATCCCCCGGACTATTGAAAAATAATGATCATACTCAGTATTTATTTTTGGCAGAACTTCCTGGAAAGAATGTCTCAGATCTTTAATTGTGAAACTGACACTGTCGATATCACAAGTTTTGCATGAGGTTGACACACCCAAGTGTACTGACCATACTGTGTGAGTTGTTACATTATCTCATAAACTCCATACTTCATTTTTTCTTCAGTTTGATCTATCTATTAATCTCACAGCATCTAATAAGCTTTTAAATTTGTGTTCCATCACAATTCTGACTTCTACTCTCTAAAACCTAAGGATCTCTAATTATTTTGTTTACTAATGAAGCTACTAATCTCTAGGATTACCTATTCATTAATATTTCCAGTAACACATAAGGTTAGTGGCAGGAAACAGTTATGGACCACTTTAATCTTGTTTCTTATGTGATTGTTGACAATAATTAGTTCATAAAATTCTGATTCAGGCTGCATTAACCCATGGAAAGAAGTATCTGGAAGAAGACCTACCTTAAATTCAACTCCTTCAGAAACACATACACCTTTTGGTACTGTAAGAAAAAGAAAATGAAAAGGATGTGCTAGGAATGATATTACCATTATAGTACTCAGCTCTGAATTCTTAGTGTTTTAGAAGACAGAGAGTAGAATTGGGTTTATTTGCTAAGCCTCCATAGCCTGCACAATGGAAGGAAAAGCACAGCTAGTACACATTGCTAACGGTCATTCTGAAACCCGTGGGCAACATCTGCTCAAATGTTATGCATTCTATATCCTGGTATTTTCCATATGGGAAAACTAATTTACTTCACCTAGTTTTACCCGTACTTGAAATTAGATGAGCTTTTCTTTATTGTTAGCCACCTTGCTAGTTACTATGTAAATGAGAAGCTGGGTGAGGTACGCAATTCCAGAAACAAGATTTGGCAGCGGAACTTCTAGATATGTTCACTGTAATACAAATTCAGTATTTGATCAATCACACACTGATATTTCATTGAATATTATCTACAGAAAACTTACAGCACTTATTCTTGTTCCACAAAACACACCAGGGAGGGACTCATTTAGAAAAACTAAAATAGTTCAAGGAATTAAAAATCATAGTATCACAGAATCCTAGAATGGCTTGGGTTGGAAGGAACTTCAAAGATCACCCAGTTCCAACCCCCTCCCGTGGGCAGGGCTGCTGATCACCAGATCAGGCTGTCCAGGGCCTCATCCAGCCTGGCCCCAAGTGCCTCCAGGGATGTGGCATCCACAGCTTCTCTGGGCAGCATGTGCCTGGGCCTCGCCACCCTCTCAGTGTAAGACTTCAAAGGAGCATGTTAGGGAAACATGGTACTTACTACAGGAGAAGATAGGGCAACAACCATCCTCAGATATAGCTACCACTGGCTGGAAACCTAAGTCGCACGCTGTTTTGTTGATAATGCAAGTTTTTATATCACATTCTGCAATGGACAAATGGAGATAAAGTAAATCAGATCATCCTGTCCAGCTGTTTTACTCACAGCCTAAGGCTCAAACATCCAGAAAATAGATGATTCTCAAACCAAACATCTTTCGAGGTTGGGTTTTGTTCAGGTTAAGTTTCTTGAAGCTTGACCTGCTGCAAAGCTCTTTTTCTTACTGTAAAGCATATAGTTCTAGCCCATGTTTTCTCTACTGGATGTCATCTCTAACAAAATATACATGCTCATCAGAGAAAAAGTGAAATGACAGAGATAAGTGTTGGGTTAAAAGCAAATGAGTTAGAGTGGAAAAAATGAAGAGGTAGTGGTTGAGGGTCAGAGACATAGAAGTAGGGAGATGCAAGGCAGAGCACTCTGCTCTGAGCAGTGCCCACCGGACATCCAGAGGAGGCAATGAATCTTTGTTCGGGGGTATGAAGGAATAAGGAAGATGAAAACATCCCAATGCTGCCAGGATAACCTTGTCCTGCAGTGTCCTATGGACGTTAGGAATAAATATCTGGGGCCTGAGTAGACTATGAGGAGAAGATGCCTAGTAGGTCATAGCAGTAGTTTAGAATACAAATTGAATTAGAGGAGGACTTTTTTGACAGCAAGAATAAATTACTACTCCAGTGCGCTTGTTTGAATCTGCTAGCTGTTGGGTCACCATGAGGCAAATGATGCTACTTGATGACATGATGGCACATGAATCAGTGACTTACCACAGACTGTCTCTGTGCAGCATGGATCATCCAGACGTGGTTTTATTTTACGTACAAAGCCCTCTTTAGTGCAGTTGATTGGTGGGGATTTAGCACAAGGGCGGGGGAAGCAAGAGATATTGAAGGTCTCTTCATCACAAGTACAGTATTGACAGTCATGCTCCCAAGCCTCCCTAGGCTGTAAAAACAGTAGAGGTAGTCATTAGAAGAAAAAAACTAGAAGCATTAGATTAATGGATGCCTTACCTGTTTCACCGATCCATCTTGTGCAGTGCAACCTACAAAACAAATTAGATTCCATTAGTGATAACTGAACTGGGGAAAACAGCAGAAGCAGCAGGACAGAAATAGGAGGCTCTTGAAATCTGAGAAATGGACACAAACAGAAAGATTAAGTGTGAAAATTCACAGGTTATGTAGCCAAAATATCTTATATTAGCTTAATAGTTTAAATATGCCTTTGATCTTGCAAAAGTTTCACTTTATATGTAAAAGTAGGAGGAAACTGTCAATCAGAAGCATTTCCAGCCTACCTAGGAAGGGCCTGTATGAAGACCTCCTTCATTTCCTCTGTACCCAGAACATCTCCCTTATGTGCACTTCTACATGGGGCCTTATCATCCCACCTTATCCCAGTTTTTACATTATTTCTTACCGCAGACAGAAACACAGATGCCATCATGTTCATTCAGCAGAATATTTCCATCAGGGCAGTAACATCCCTCAACAAACACTGGTGTGTTGTTTTGTGAGGGGAAGGTGTCCATAACAACTTCTCTGCACAATTAGAATACAAACAGAAACGAATGAGAGGCAGAAACGTGCGCTAGGGACAAGCAGACAACTAAAACCCAGGGGAAAGTTATCTTTGAGCCTTCCTTGGGACTCCTCAAGTTATGAGCCTTTGCCATAGGAAATGACTCACCTGCTGAAGCAAGTGTTTCTTTTTGCTTCCCCACAAGGCTTGTAGACCTGATCCCGAGCACAGGTGGCCTCTGTAGAGCATCACAACACAGGAATTAGAAAGCCCAGGACCACCTGTACCCTTCAGTGCATGATGGACAAGCAGCCCAAGCTCCTGCCCGGCAAGGGGTCCCTGCATCTTCAGCAAGAGGAACTTCATTAATTCCGCAAGTGCTTGCAGCAGTACCAGTAGTGCTTAACCAGAATCAAAGGCCCCTGCGCAGGCAGTGAGAAGAAAAGCTATGCATTGCCATCTAGTGATGAAGTTGTAGCTAACACGAAGGGGAGAAAAGTGAGAAATGTCCCAACCCACTCTGCAAGCTTCTCAGAAGAGCCTATGGACCTGCTTCCCACTTGTTTTGCACTATTTATAGACTGCAATTTTTTTTTTTTTTTAATTTGTTCCCATTTTTCTTAGGTCCTGAGCAGCTAAAGAAGTATTGATGCAGAGGAATAGAAATGCGTGTGTACATTATGAAAAAGCTGATCAGAGCCACTTCTGCAGCAGGTGTTTGCCAGGCTTACCGCACTGCCCCCTCGTCTGCCCCCTCCAGTCCACACAGACCCCGTGGAGCCCACACAAGGCTGCATATGTCTGCATGCTCTGGCACTCAGTGCTGGGGTGCTGCTGTGAGCACCTGCTGGCCACACATGCCTCATAGTAGGGGTGCGGGGGGACCACGTGGTGGCACTCAGTCAGGTTCCTTTGCAAAGGAAGGAAACAAGGAAACAGAGCATTTTACTTCCTTGCGCTAGAATTCAACTCAGCTGAACCGATCCCCACTCAGAGAAAACATCAAGGCAAAAGTACAAAGAGAAGTTGCTGTGATTGGCAGTACACCCACTGAGTGCATTGGGGCGCTGGCACAGGCTGTCCAGGGAGGTGGTGGATCATCATCCCTGGAGGAGTTCAAGAACTGTGGAGATGTGGCACTGAGGGACGTGGCCCAGTGAGCAATGTTGGCAGTAGGTAGATGGTTGGAACTGATGATCTTAGAGATCATTTCCAAACTTAATGATTCTATGGTTCAATTAAGAATGAGCTTTACCTCCCATTCTTTACAATGCTTTGAAACAAAGCAATTTTACATTGGAATGACATGTGCAAAGACAAGGCTTCTGAGCAGTTCATGTCTGTAATTTTATACATTGACATTGTAATGTCAACATGGTTGGCAATCATATTTTAAACAACATTATTTAAAAAACAGACATACACATTTGCTTGCTATATTCTGACTGTATTCTTTTTCATCCACAGCATTCAGACAGGTGCTGAGTGATTGCTGGTTTCTGCTAAACTTATCAAGAAACCACAGGCAGAGGGAGCACACACAGTTAAGGGAGGTCTGATGCTGCTGCAGCTGAAAAACACCTGCCAAACTTGGGAACATTCTTACATCCGTTCACTGCTCAGTTTTGGAAGGTATGCTAGAACTCATATTTTTACTGTGTCCTATAAGCAACTCACCCAAGTAATATAGTTAAGCACAAAACTGTCTTGTGGACTTATTATTTGGCCTCCGTGGAAGTTATCTTACCAGATGACTTTACACAGCTCAGAAGGCTCACAGTGCTGATAATTTTCAATCTTAGCTGGTTCTGAGATGCCTGGGTTACAGTATCTGTTGGTAGAAACAGGGACTTTCCAATCCAAAGCCATCTCTTTGAAGGACTCAATGACTTCACCATTCCTCTTTCTAGCATCATCAGACTTCTGGTTGGTACATGTACCTGGTTGCAAAATATAAACAAAGAGACAATTCAGGGCTGTTTGATGCTGATAAAGCTGTTTTTACATAACAGAATAATACCTGGTGGGAAGTTCTTGTGGGAAAGAAATGACACACAGAATCCTGAATGGGCTCAAAAGAGCTTTGTAGAAGGCTAGAGGGAATAGTTTGCCATGAAGATCAGAGCTAAGGTGTTGCCTAGTGCATTTCTCTGGATGGCTAAAGCAACTGAGATGGCTCTGACTTGTTGAAGACCCTACATAATGAGTAGGTATGATCAAAAGTAAGAGCTTAGAAAGAGCTTGTCTCCAGCAAACGTATAGAGTGGAAGGAAGTGGCTCAAAACATTATCTTCTGAGAGTGTCTTCCTATTAAAAAGAGATACATTTGTTAAGATTTCTGTAACATAGCAATCATTGAAGTTGCAAGAATTTGGAAATGAGAAAGAAGGAGGAAAAATTACTGTGTTCTTTACTGTCAGCTGATGAGCACACTCACCACACAGTCCCATGGTATTATTATAATACTTTCCAAAAGGGAGTTTTATGTAAAATGCAAGTCGACTGTAAGAGACATAAACTTCTAACTCAGGTATTTCAACAATAATGTAAAGGCCAGAACTGGTTATCCTGATTCCATTCTTGGAGATGTCTGGAACAACTTTCTTATCATTAAACAAAACCTAAAAAGAAGAGAAACAAAAGGTCTTTATGGATATTTTTCTGTTCAACAGTATATACAATTCATGTAACTCAGAAGAGCCACTTCTCAGCTCTCAGGTACACAAAATGAAATCTGAAAAAGGCAGTCATTTAGACAGTTCCTGATTATTCCTTTTTAATATGTTGTAATTTACATCTAAATACTTATGTTAAGAAAAAAACACCATAAATTGTGTGACAATTTCAAGCTTTTGGAATATACTAAGTTTTGCTGATACAGAGAAAAAAGAAAGAACAAGGAAGTAATGTAACTGCATTTCCCACAGTTCTATTTTTCTCAAGCTTCATCCTTTGACATGGCAAGGCATTTGGCAGTAGAGTAATGTAACTACAGCAAAGTAATGAGAGCTCATTTTAACAAAATACTTTACCAAGTTTGTTTCTTTTCCATGTTCCTTTGCTTGTGTCAGAATAACAAGAGAATTGGAGTGAAAAATGAGTAGGGACATTGAACAAATTGCTCCATCGGTGGCACCACAGTAGTAGTTATCTATGTGAATCCAGAACTTTTGAGAGCTGGGCTGAATTAACTCCACGAGGACATACGTGCAGTTTTCTTTGAAGTGATAATATGTTCCATCAAAAGTCACATAATGCTCATTTCCCCACCCACTGCAAATACCTGGAAGACACACTTCAAGTTTAGTTTCTCAGCCTCAAGCTGGTTTTAATTCTTTTAATCTTTTTCAGTGAGATCTGAAAATACTAGTTTGGTGAAGAAAAGCTAACTTAGCAAACACATTTTTATCTGCTCTTAATGCCTAATGTTTTATGTGGGAATTCTGCTCTATTTCACCTTACTGAATCAATACAAACATAATACAAATGTTGTCCACAAAGATTCATAGCAAAAATTTCACAAATTCACTTGCCACAGTACTTACACTGGCACTCAAAGACTTCACAGCAACCAGCTTCATCACGGTGTTTCATGAATGGGAAACCATTGACACAGAGTTTCAGCTGCTGAGGAGGACAAGTGATGCTGGACAGTTTAATATTATTTTCTTCTCCCAGGCAAGTGGCAATCTGGCAGTTTCCAAAGTTCCATGATTCATTGAACTATTGACAGATTGAAAGAGATGGAGAAGAACATAGCAAAGTAATGTAACAAACGTATGTACCAACCACACTCCACTCACATCCCTATCTGGTATGGCATTATTTACTATCTAGTGTCTGTAACCCAGAAAATATGACGTATGTAGCAATCAATGCAGCTATGATATCTTCTTCTGTTCTACATTTTGTGCACGTCTCGGGAATAAGGTCTTGACTGCTTCTGCAGGTGTGACATGACTAGATGTGGTTTCCTAGCTGTTCTTCAGCTCAGGTAACTCTGCCTGCCTCCAATGCTCTAGCTAAAGAACTGTATCTTCGTTCAAGACTCTCACCTTTCTAGGAGGAACGAGCCCAAGACAGTCGCTCACAGGAACCAACGTGGTAGCAGGAATTAGGCTTGTTGCATTGGGAGAAGCTGTTGGTGGACAGGCTTCAGAGTTTGGTTCACAGGTCTCAAGGGCCTCAGTTTGAACGACTTTACACTCTGCCCAGATTAATTCAATCTGGCACGATGCATTGCAAATGGAGTAAGCACAATGACCTGATATATTCATTGGCAGAGAAACATTTTCTCCTGGAAGGCCAAAACCAAACAGTTAGTACTGAATTGCCCCTGGAACTGGTAAATGTTTGCTGTGAACTCTCAAGGACTATGCATCACAGATCAGACACATACTCAGCCTTGCATGGAAGTAACTGGGTCTGCCTGCACCATACATTCAGTGTGTCTGCCTGCTGAGCACTGAATCTAATGACTGGATCAGGTCTCAATTCATCTAAATGAAAAGTGCTCAGGGAGAGAGAGCTACAGGTGGCAAATCTGCATTTCGTCAGCTCATCTGTAAGTACACTGGAGAGAATTGAGTATGAGTCCAAAAGAAGAGAAAACTGAGTGTATCACTGAGTGCTTCACAAAGACCATGATATACATGTTCAGGAGCTACTAAGAGATAAAAAGAAAAGCTTTCTCTCCTGTAACTTTGGAATAGGAATGTGGATTACAAAACTGTGTTACGTTATGGGATTCAGGAGTTGTGCTGCATTACACTAAAGTTAACATCTAATATAAGCTTTCTTATACCGGGGATATACAAACCAGGACTATGTTACAGGATGCAGGTGAAAAGCAGTTTTGGAGGTGTTAGTTACAGTTCAGAGATGTAACAACTTCTGGTAATGTGTAATTGCAGCAGTCTGAATCATCACTCGCTGGAGCACATTTATCTAGCAGTACATCTTCCCACATCAGTGGTGCAGAAAAAGTAAATAGCTTGGTTTCTCACCCATTTGTATCAATTGTCCATTGTCAGTGCAGAAACAGGGAGTGGCTTCTGTTGATAACGGTGGTAACGGTGATGTTACAGGCTGCATAAGTTGTTCTGCAGAAAATTAAACCAGTTAATATCCAAAGCTTCTGCTACTCTATCTATATTCAAGCTCGATGACATCTATCACATTCTCTACATTTACAAGAAGAGGAACAAAGTCACTATTACACACCACCACATTCTGTACAGGTTCACACTAAAAACAGTCCATATATCTTAATGACCCCCATACACACACTATGCTACCAGGGTAATGCACACACTCCTCCAGGTGTGTGCATCAGGTATTTTTATACAGAAGAGAGCAAGTCCCCCTTACACTGTCTCTTATTTTATTCCCAACTAAGGTCTTCTTGTCTTTCTAATCCCATAGGACTTCTCCTGACCTTGGAGAGGTGACTTCCAGTGGCAAGCCGTTTTATTCTGTAAAGGCTAGTTGTAAAGAATTTGTTGATTTAAATACAGATGGGTCACTTAGAAATTTAATGAGGCCACCCTATACTCTGCTTTAAATAGCCTCTCCTTTCCTAGCTATAACAGCATTATATGGCTTATTCCAGCTGTTACCAAATGTAGTAAACAGGAGACAAATAAGCTTACCATCAAGTCTTCAGTTCATCCACTCACTTGAATGGAGAAGATGTTAGTTTTGATTGCTTTATTTTGTACAATTTGCTACCAAAGGATATATTTTTAAATCACTGATTTTTTTTTCCTATAATCATGGCACAGCTTCATTTTTTCTTTTGATCTTTTTCCTGCAACTTCTATTTTATGAACAGATTAAACCACAAGGTAGCTTTATTTTCTTGTTCCAATGAGTCATTTGAGACTGACTTAATCCAATGTAGAAAACAGTATACAGTAAGAACAATAGTGTGAAATAATAGGTGACGAGAAGGAGAAAACAAGATTTAGAACTACGAAATTTTTGAGAATAACAACAGCAATGTCAGCTATGGAAGACCCAAAGATACTGGAAAAGCCATGTTGAAAAATGGCTAAATCTATGCGATCTTTACATTGACCATAAGGATTTCAAAAATTACACAAAATTACAGACTTGATAGTACCTTGTGCTGGTGCGAATGGCGTACTGCAGGGGATGAATGTTTTAATGATCACTCCATTAGGGCCACAGAAAGCATTACCACACTTAGTCCCATCGGTCTGGCTGTATATAGTTTCATTTAATGAGTAGGTCTTCCCGTTGTAGCAACAAAGGCAATCTGAGGCAATAAAAGAGTAAATACCATGGTACCAGAGAACACTGCCTCATAATATAAATATAAATATAAATGAGAAGAAAATCAAACTCTGGATTTACAATTCATGTATGCAAAACTGAATTACCAATCTGAAAAACATGACCAGTTTCTACTTGAGAAGTTGCACTGGGAGTCTACCTCATTTTTTTTTAAATGAGTTGGAATTTTTTTGTTGCTGGTTCTTCTTAGAGTCAGCTTATTGGCTGGTGAAAGTATCAGAACTGGCACTGTCCTTGTCCAGTATAGAGCACAGGGATATTCCCTCTTGGCAGGGCATATGGCTGGGACTAATGCTTTGATAACTGTTAAGACCCTGGAGCTTCCATTACCACTAGTGATGAATGTGCAGCAATGAACAGCTTCCTGTAAGTATATAAGAAGTGCTGTAGTTTTTTGAGAATGTGTATTCAGGAAACACGAAAAGATGTATCTATATTACTGTAAAAAAATTAGCACAATTGAAGAAGTGTTGTTGACTGAGTCACGCTGCATTTTGAGGATGTGGCTTCTCCTATATAATGGCAATTAACAAGCAAGTGTGTCCCTGAAGCACATCAGGCTGCTCTTAAGCCTAACTGTCTAGGTATCTTATATAGTTAGAGGACAGAAAATAGCACCTCTAGAAGATTTCTCAACATGTGATGTTGGGTGTTCCAGTCTCAACGAAAGGTGATCAAACGTTACCTTTGGAGTCTTCGGTACACAGCTTCTCTTCAGGATTGCTGAAGACAAAGAGGAGGAGAGAAAACTTGTTTTTACTGACTTGAATCAGTATGTGGAAATACGTGTGCAATGATATCTGTCTGCAGACATAACTATTTCAACAAAAAAGCCTGCTCCTTCAGGTTTTAATGGTTGTTGCTGCCAGCAATTCCTGTGAACATAAACTATACAGGGCACAGCTCTCTAGCTATGTATCTTCCTTACCATCAACTGACCTACCATGAAGTGCAGTCAGGGAGGGAGACGCACTCCCTCCTCTCCTCATCAAAATAGGGCTTGTCAGGGCTACACTCTGGGTAACAGCCTGGAAAGTTAAAGTAAACAAAATGTCTTTAGCCTGCTTTACGAAGATTCAAGGCAATCATAAACACCTCTATCAGATGCAGATTTTATCCCAGTATGAACATGATCCAGTATAAATGTTATTCATTTTCCCATTTTCCATATCCCCTTTTTCCCTCTCCTCTGAAAGTTTTAATGAATTCTGTCAACACGATTATTCTTCACAAATTTAGACTCAGTGAATTTTTATCTCTGCCCAGTTTAAAAATAACATGCAAATTCTGCTTCAAATGGTACTATGGCACAGAGAATTAGCCTCAGGTGAGGCACAGTCAGTGAGTTTCTAGAGCAAATGAGATATTCCTCCAAGGTAAGACAGCAATCTTGCTGCTTAAAGCATTTAAAATCAGACAAGTCTTCAACAAATTGCGTCAAAGTCAAGGAAGAATTACCTTCTAAACTGTACAGTATGTTTCCACATTTTCCTTGTGGGTTCCTGCAGGTCTTTAGACAAGGTGCTCCACAGGGTTTATAGAACCACTCATGTTTGTCAGGTGGATTGTAGTAATCACAGAACACAGCTGGGACAGAAGGAAAAACAAAAACAAGAAATCCTCCAAGTCTCAGACATTGGGAAGGATTTGTTTTCTAATTCTTGCAAACAAGATCCTATTAAGTCACAAACATGTTGAGATACCAGAATTCTGCTCTTCTTTCTCCCCCATGTGCCCAAACACACGGAGCACCTCTTTTCTGTGTGCATTTCCAGTGCAATACTTACGGCAGATGGCTGGCGTTCTCCAGTTGATACAGACACCAGCTGTGCTACAGCTTCTTGCATAAGCAGCCACCGAGGTACAAAAGCACTCACAGTCTCCCACACTGTCACAGCCACAGAAGTCAGAAACACAGGATTCATAATATGGTATTGGATTCACCTATCAAAACACCAACAGAGCTGTTATCACAGCTGTACCTCTTGCTCTACATTTTAATGAAAGGGCTCTGAATTTCTGCCATCCCTGGCAGTTTCTTCAGCAGAACTGTCTGTGACAGTCTGGGCTTGTCAGACAGAGCTAGGATGTTTTACAAGAGGTACTTTTCTATTTTCACCTGTCTGGTAGATGTGACTTTAAATCTTTTCTTTCTTATTTGTGCACTGGCATTTACAATCAAGTATCTTTCCAAGCATAATTTCTGCAGAATTAAACTACCTGGCTTTGGGTTAGCACAACTATATGGTGCGTGTGCTTTCTAATTGATGGATAGTGATGGAATATAAAATGAAATTGTATTTTCCACTGAATTTCACATTTCTTGCATTATAACCTGTATCACCATGAGCTATCCAAGGAAATTAGGCCAAGTTCACTCCTTAAGTGACTTACTAAATTGCACTGAAGCCTCACATAGGCATTTTCATTAAGAATTAGCAGCTCTGTTTCAGTTTAAATTAATTTGATGTGTCTAAAATGAACAAAGTAACTTTTTTCTTTCGGTAATTTGAATAAACTTTCCCAAGGATACGCATAAAAACAGCCCTATGGTGTTATCTCCTGATGTTACAAACTGATACCCAGCTTTTAACGTCTGGTAGCCAACTATTATCCTCTTTGTCCTTGGTTACTCAAAACAGGCACCACTGCTTCCCCAGTGCCAAACAGCAGGATTTATCTGCCATAGCAGTAAGGAAAGGTATTGAGAGAGGTAGCCCCTGTTCTCAAGATGTTGTGTAATAGCCTTTAATAGTAACAATTTGTGCACAAATGTGCTGTATAATAGCAACTAATGCCTGGTGTGAAAGTACTGATGGTGGGAGAATAGGATTACCTTACTGTGGCATGCTTCAAAGACACTACTCTTAATGATGCTGCAGTGCTTCTGTCCCAAGGCAGATTTGAAAGGCTGATCAGCACACAGGTCTGTCATGTTGATATTGGAGCAGGTGCTTGTTATTTTCCAGCTGTTTCCAAACTCCTGGATGCTCATCTCCACAGACTGCCCTCTGGTTGTGAAGTCATTCCTTGAGCGGCCATCGAAGTCCCCACAAAGGCCGCAGACTTTTCCCTGAGTAATTTGTGTAGGCGCAGTAAGTGGTTTGGTTATTTTAAGTGTAGCCCACTCTTTGACAGAAATAAACTACAGAACAAGCCAAGGAAAAATAGCTGCGAATTTCTAAACAGCCATCAAAATATGTTTCAGAAAAAGCTGTACTAGAAGTGACAAGATCACTCTTTTAGCCCACCAGTACTCAAAATATCTGGCTTTACTTCTAGCTCCCAAATTTTTGGAGCATTCCATACCAACTGGACAATGAAACACGAAGCACGGCCCACTCACTGCTTCTTGCCCACGGGACTCAACACTTCTCCAAGCCCTGAATTTCAAACTGGGGTTTCAGTTCTGGGTGTATGACTTTGAGTTTGAAATTGTAACTCAGTCTGTTCTGCACCTACCTGGAAAGATGGTGTCACATGAACAACAACTGTCGTCTTCTGGTCCCACATGAAGCTCATCCCTTGAGTTGTTTCAATCACAATATAACCTCCTCTGAGATCCACCTTATAATTCTTCTCAGCTCCTGGATCAGTGGCTATCTCCTGAATTCTTCCTTCTAAAAGCCTGATTTCACTGCTCTACAAAGAACAAATGTATTGCATGGAAGGAAACCAAATAGAGTAACGGCTCTGGTATTCTGGCTTTTGTCCTTCATTTCATTTTTCTGTAGTTCTTGCACTACGTCTTGGCCTATCCCAGGACACGTGAGCGAAAGACAAGACCCACTGAGCTCAATGGGAAACATCTGCCCATGCATGACAAGTCTTACTTCACGGTCACATAAATTGTCCTCATTCTAGATGAAATCAATTTTGCTGGCACAACAGCTCCCGAGTGCAAGGGTAATTGGGCATGCCGGAACACTCCTTGTCACGCCACTTTCTTTCACCCTACCCTCACCCCCCACTCTGGGATACGTTTCTTTGTTCTTTTGTGTTCGCTTTGGGGAAATGCTAAAGCTGAGCTGGAAGGAAGAAACTCTTCCCTCCATGCTTGACATCTGCCCTGTGCACAAACCATGGCACAGAAATATGCAATATGGTCTCTAATTTTTTTTTCCCACCCATGCACCACTAATATCACAGATGCACACATACACACGCAGAGTGCTGTTGACCCCCTGCCCCCTTCCCTGCAGAAGTACCCAGCCCTGCTAATGCCAACTACCTACACCTTTTTCAGCTTGCTTGCCTTTGCTTTCCAGCTATTTGATTAACATAGGTACTCTATAGCAACAACGGAGCTGGAATATAACGGAGCTGCAAAATCAAGACTACAGCTCCTCAGCTAGGAATGATTCTAGACAAACCTCAAAAATCAGTGTGATCTTTAGGGAGCAGATGGAGAGTGACTTCCCACAGGCATTGTTCTGAATTACAATTCGGAAGGTGCCAGCATTCATGTTATTGGGACAAAAATCCTTAGAAAAATAAGATAACATTGAATTAGATCTTTTCATGTAATTACTCCAGTCTTAAACATTTTCAAGAGCTCTAAATACATCAACCTGACTTCTGCTTTTTTATCATGAGTTCACCAAAATTCCAGGCATGTTAGAAGAAACAGTTGCTGAACTGTTCATACTTATTTGGCCAGGAATTTCAAAGAGAAAAGCTGAGATAAAAAAAGGAGCCTCTCATAACACCAGTCCTGCATAGCCAACACGTTTTTAAATACTTCTTAATATTAGCAAAAACAACTGTGATTTGGAGATGAGAAAGTCTCTCATTCAGTACTACCTTATTACATGTAATTGTGGTACATGAGTTGAGATCCATATGCTAACTTCTACATGCTTTTGATGGAAATAAATAAATAAATAAATAAATAAAACAGAATCACAGAATCATTTGAATTGGAAGGGACCTTAAAGGCCATCTGGTCCAACTCCCCTGCAGTGAAAAGGGACACCTACAGCTAGATCAGAATGCTCTGTCAACCTGCTGTCCCTACTGTCACTCTTGAATGATCCAGAGAAACATTAATTTTCAATGCCACATCAATCCCCTCCTTTGCAGATGGTGGATTTACACCAGGAAAGGGCAGCCTAGCCCAGAAGTTAATCATTTAGGATCACACAGTGCCCTCTTGTGTCATTTCTGAGGGTTAATTGCTTTGGTTCTGTATGGAAGATATGTATCTGCTCTGAGTACAAGAGCAGGGGGGGCTCAGCTCAGCTCACCGGTGTTCATTACTTTACATGAGACAGCCTTTATAGAATCATAGAATCATTTGAGCTGGAAGGGACCCTTAAAGTCCATCTGGTTCAACTACCCTGCAATGAACAGGGACATCTGCACTAGATCAGGTTCTCAGAGCCCCTCCAGCCTGACCTTGGGTGCCTCCAGGGATGGGGCATCCACTGCCTCTCTGGACGATCTGTTCCAGTGTCTCACTGCCCGTACTGTAAAACACTTTTTCCTCAAATCCAGTCTCAACCTCCCCTCCTTTAGTTTGAAACCATTTTTCCTTGTCTTATCAAATCATTTCTCAAATGGAACCTTGCAGTGTAAGCTGTGAAGAGCACGTGGATAAGAATACAAAAAGTGGGATACCTGAGCTAAGATATAGTCACAGTCTCCCAGGAAATCAAACTTCTCCCCATCAAAGCTCATGTAGTGCCCGTTGCCATACACAGTGCAGGTTCCTTTGCAGGGATTGTCTGTGCAGTTCCACTGCCTTTTGTTACAGGTGCTGGGGGTTGAAATGCAAAGGTTCACCATCTTTGTATGAGGTGTGTTTTTTCCTTAACTCCAAACATAGGCTGAATAACTGAAAGTTGAATCCTCTGCAGTGCTTCAAAGTAATCTACTCTGAGACCATGCCATATAATGGACTGCTAATTACAAAATTCATGTTTTCTATCAAGACACATTGTGTATTTTGATATTTTTTTTTTAAATAGCACTGTAATCATTAAGGCCTGACAGCTGACAGTGGGGATTTAAGATCTAAGTTCAAGATGAAGAACTAATAATAATATAATAATAATTCAACCATATTTAACATACCTTGCAGCCAGTTCAGTTCCTTATCACGGTGTGCAACCCAACACTACCTCCCACCCTCCCCTGGCAGACTTCACCTCCAGCTGAGGGGCAGCACAGACAGAAAATTTTTGTTGTTGTTCCCTTAGCACAGATACTCTGCAGTTATTTTCCCTGTGTGCAATCTGTTCTCATAAGAAAACAAAGACCTCACTGCAATAAAACCTCTTAATGGCCTCTGGGAGAACAACTGCTTATCAGGGTTTGGCCTCACATGTTAAACGTATTGCTTGTACTAGTGATAATCAAAGCAGTGTTTCTGGCTGTTATCTTCTCTTATTTTCTCACTAAATAATGGGTAAGGATTCAAAGAATTTTACCCACCACGATAAATAATATCTATGAGAACTACAGCAGCGTTGTACCAGCAGTTGGAACAACTGGAACATTCATCTGTCTTACTGGGAGATCTGTGCACCCAGAAGAATTGCAGGTTGCTGCAAGATCACTGTGGTTCCTCCTTCCTCAACATTCAGCCCTTTTCTGGGGGTGAGCTGAGTCCCACAGTGACAGACTCCATTCTTCCTTATACAATGAGCAGCCACAAACCAGCCTGGATGTGTCTGGGATTTCTAAAGCTGGAGTGGAAGCAGTTTGTAAAAAACGATAGAAATTCTTCGACATTTGGTACCCATTCCCTTAAATACAGGCTCATGCATTGTGGTGCAGAGAGGGAATGCTCCCTTTTTTAAATTTTTACTAGATGTTTAATGATTCTGATGGTGAAGAGAAAGGTTTCAAAGGCATCCTGCCCCATGGATGTACTATGCACTATTTTTAACAGCCTTTGTTACAGAATGAGACTCCCTGGAATAACATACCATGTGTTGCAGTCAACTCTGATGGTTTCACCAGGTTTATAAAAGTGCCCTCCATGGACACATGGACATTGGTCTTTGGGAATACATCCCCCATTGCCATCCAACACCAGCCCATCGGGACACATGCAGCCAGAGACACATTCTGTGACATACTGCATATATAAAAACATGATACAAGGCAATATATTAATGCACAGAACGTACAGGGAACCAGAAGTGTTAGTGCTGCACTTCAAACTTTTGGGATTGCCTTTTCAAAATCTTACATGCCAGCAAGTTAATAACAATCAGGCTACGGGCGTCACAGCTAGGTGAGCAGCTGCAGCTGCAGTGTTATCAGTGGGGTGACTGGTCTTGTGAGCAGTGTAATCTGTTACTGCCGGCGTTTGTTCAGGACAATCACACATGCACAATCATGTTGTCCCTCACTCGTGACAGAAGGTGAAGCCCTTACACAGTGCATGTCCTGCGTCTTACAGCTCTTCTGACACTCTGATCCAATGGCACCAGGACCCGCCGAGCTGCAGTTGAAGTAGTACATAGGAGCTGGGCAATCTATGGGATGAAGAACATTGTAGGAGGGTCATTTGGTGAAAGTGATAAGGATGTCATCAGCCCCTCTGTGTGACTGAATTGGGCATTTCAGAGGGCAGCATATGTCTCTCATTTACAGTTTCCATTAGGTTTCCATTCTGTCTACCAACAGAAGGAGGCAAACAACCTCTGAGCTTGGGGAAGTATCATCTTTTAAAGAATTCAGCAACTCTGGGGACATTCTTATAAAGACAACTGTTACCAATAACTCACAAATTACAGGGAGAAAGTAAAAAATGTGCAAAAGACTAAAATGCTACAGAAAGCAAGAGATGTACAGAGAAACATTATAAACACTAGCTGACACTATAATGCTATTATTCAACAAAATCTCACCTTTTACCAGGACAGTTTCTCCAATGCAGTCTAATCTTCCTTGAATGCATTTGCTAAAGAGATTCCATAAAATGAAACACATCAGCTCTTCACATTTGTCTCTCTCACTAGAGAGAAAGCCTCTGCGAAGCTTTGCTAGTAACACAAATAACAAATTCCCAGCAAAATTAATATTTGGTACAGATGTGAATTGCCATCCCCAGAAGGAAGTTCTAAACATGAAATTCTTTCCTTTCATCTGCCACTAGTTTAGTGTATGCCTTTCCTAAATCAAGAGTTTCCTCAGCATTTCTCTTCCGCTCTGTGAGATGGGAGTAGTACCTTCTTAAGTAAGAGGCCTCCTAAATTACTAAGCGAATTTGCATTTACAAAGCAGTCAAAAAATTTTCAGAGAGAAATCCAAGAGTTGGAAGAGAGAAAGAGAAAACACATCTAAAAATAAAAATACATTGTTTGCATAATTCAGCCCTCTTGTGATATTTGTTTGCATTTATTTGCTACCCTGAGCTGGCTGAAAATGAGGAAAAGGCAGTTGTTTTGCACTGGAGATGCAAGAGAATTACCTTACCTTTAGTATTCACCTCCCTAGTTTTCTCCTTATGTTTAAAAACTGAGATTTTGCTTCTTTCCCTTGAGCAACATTTTTTTTAACAGCCTGCAGGATGATGCTAGGGGGATGTTTTGGACTCCTTTTCATCACAAAGCCCCTATCTTGCTCCTGCTGTAAGTGAATATTTTTTTACTCAACAGTGAACGTTGCATAGAGACAGGTCACAAACACTACATGTTTTAAGGTTCTTGTTTGTCAGCAGCAATGTAGGATCTTAATCTTCACTGTGGCTGCCAGTCCTGCCAGGAGATCATTTGCTTTTGTAAAATCAAGTAGAAATTAATCGTGATTCCTTACAGTAAAATGACCACATTCAAGGATTAGAGCAGGGACTTCCCCAGCAAGCCCAGGTATTCAACCTTTGTATCATTAGTGCAGCTTACCACAACAGCTTGTCTTCCTGAAAAGAGTTGCCAGGCTGAACAATCTTGCCTTTGTAGTAGCAAGGACAGTCATCTGGAGTCACACATTCCTCCTCATCATTGAGGTAGGTCCCTTCAGGGCAACCACAGCCCTCCATAGGAGCAATCTGAACTTTACACAGCGGATCAGCTTCATCCAGCGAGCGGCAAGACTGGTTGCAGTACTTCACGCTATAGTTATAAACCATAGTCTCAGGACACTCCTCTGAGGGATCTTTGCAAGAGAAATAAAATGGATGTATGGCATTCTCTGTTCAATCATCATTCATGCTGTTAAAGCAGCTCTCTGCAAGTTGAGATCCATAAAAGTACATTTTCCTAACCAGAACACCTTGTCTCCCAGTGGTCTGGGAGAAGCCTGCTCACATAAGCCTGCCTAAAACTAGGTGAAGTTGAATTCTGAAATACCCAAGAGGGTGTATCTTGACTGAATAAGAGTCAGTGTCATTTTGTATTTGTAAAATTTACAATTCCATCTTACGTCAAGAATTGAAGCCAGTAACTTCTCGCTTTTCCATGTAGATAAATACGAATTTTCTATCCCTAACTAATGATTTATTTGGATAGGAAAAAAAAAAAAAAGGAAGTATTGAGCTATTTTATAGGGTTAACTTTGGGCATTAAATGGGCAGTGATAAGGAACTTGCTAATCATTTGATGGTACCTCTTCTTTTTATCCTTTAAAGAAATGAGAAACCAAATTTTTAAGCACCTTGTTGGGTGGATCAAACAGTTAAATACTAAAAATCTACAGATCTCAACTAAACCTGTAAGACAACGAAAAGCTGATTAATCTTTATGCGCTAATAAAAAATATTAACTTAAAAACTCTGCCATAAAATCTGCAGTAGGGATCAGTAGGATCATGTTGTGTAAGGAAATATCAGGAATGCGACTTTCAAGAAAGGCTGGCATCCAGATTCTTCTGAAATTCAATGAGAACTAGGGACCTAGCCCTCTTGGACCTCTTTTTGACTCAGATCCCCACAGATAAGACCCACTGCTTTGTTTTTCAGACATGCACGAAGGTACCAGAAGGTACAGGAGGGTTGCTTATGGGGAACTGCGCTAATCTTTGCAGCAGTATTATCACCATATCAGCCATAGGCTCTCCATGCTTAAACAAAGCTCTGTATGGTTTTCCAGTCAATGACCATTGTATGCTTTCTTAGATTAGTTTGTGTGCTAGGTGTGTGTACAGATGGAAAACCACCTCCACCAACAAAAGCCAGTTGGTTTCCTGCTCTCAGCTGGAGCAGGCATGATATCCCATGGGTCAGTTAGGCTGGCCATATTTTCATATTTCATAGGAGTGTTATGAGGATGCAGCAACTGGTATACAGAAATCACAATAGGTCAAGTAATAAAGATATTAATAAAGTCCTTGAACTCTAGTTTATATCACAATCCATCTAATATACCAAAAGATTTCACTGAATGGGTGTTTCAATTATTAATTATTAATAATATAATTTCTAACAAATGTGTCTCCTTTCTCCCTTCAATTATTTGGTGGGAAAAGACCAATTTTGGTAAAGCTAGGTCTGGTAAGAAAAAGGTTATTTGGTCACAGTACCCACAGTCACAGATTTGTAATCTTAGATTATGTGGGTATCACAACGGAGGCATAAGTGCATAGCACATGAGCACACCAAAGATAGTTTCAAGGCAGCTTGCACAAGGAGAACAGTGATGTGATTTAGAAGAGACTACTAATCCCAGAAACTAGTAGCTCAGCTAATGGTTTGTGTTTCCACTAAGGACTGCCATACATACGAACTGCCTTCCATTAGCAAGTGGGGTTTTCTTTTTCATACACTCTACTTACTGCACTGCAGCCACCCTGTGCAACACAACCTGTCTCAGATTGTGCCTGCAGTGCAGCACAGCTGCACACAGCTGCAGGAGCTGAAAGACCCTTCCCACCTGCCACCAGGGGACAGAGCACTGAGAGTGCAGTTGTTCTGGCCCATTTACTTCTTCACTCCTGAATAGCACAACCTTCAATCTTATCACAGGCATGTTCCCAAAAGATTATTTCCTCTTAAAAAAAAAAAAAAGGCTAAAATGATCATGATAATTAAGCCATTAGAACTTTTCTCAAGGTTACTGCACTGTTAGAGTCAACATTGCCTATTGTGTCATGAGTCAGTTTTTCAGACCATTGCAGCAGAATTGTCTTGCTTTGGTGTGCAGTGTGTCAGTAATTCTATCCTGACAACAAATCTCTCCATAGACAGGGACTGGCTAGTGCATAAATCTGCATGAGTCTAGGATAACAGGCTGTAGACTGCATTGTGTTCCCTTATAATCATTTCAGCACAGACTTGTTAAATTGTTCTTACTCCAACCTTCCATGCCTTCTACAAAGCACCAGCTGCATCGTTTCTATTAAGCATTCCACTTGGCCTCTAGCTCAGGTAATAAAATATATCATAGCTGCATAAAAATCATCCTTGTTATCTTTCTTATTCAGATAAGTTATTAAGAAGCCCATATATTTATTTTCGTGTTGAAGAAGGTAAATCTCACTTGAACTACCTGGTAATTAATAGAAAAATGGAAAATTTCATACTAAAATTCAGAAACTACAACTCATGAATTTTACTCTCAGCTCCGATAGCATCCCATAATAAATTCTGGCAGTAGCATATAAATAGATACTTATTTGTGGACTCCTAACCTAGGATTTACTGACTATGTATATGCTCAAATATACACTTACATTCCAAGAAACTTTTATTTATTCTTAGATAGTCCTGAGATGAATATACTTTTCAACACTTTCATGTTCTCAGAAAAAAAGCAACACTTATTTATTAAAAGTTAAGTTATAGCTTGAAAAAGGCAATGAATGAGAACAATACTGTGTGCATGGCCAATGCCTGAGACAGAAAAGTTGAGAAGTACTGTAAAAAACCTGTCAGGATTACAATGCACTGGGAGGCCCATGGATCCTAAACTAATCTGTGACTCCTTGTGATTCAATACAGAACTCACCTGATGCAAGGAGCATGCATCCTAAGAACCTCTTCATGAAGTGATATTGGCAGGTAGAGGTTTTTAAAAATCTTATATATGCTTATTCTAGTTTTCAAAGATCTATGAGCTTGACTGAGCTCAGAAGCTACAAGCTGCCACAGACTGCAGTCTGAAGATGTTCCCCTGCGTCCCCACTCAAGACATTATAGGATGCATACCACAGATCCCCTGCCTCCAGCCCTGAAGGGTCATGCCTGCTGCAGCACAGTCTCTGGAGTAAGTAGAGAGCACACTACACAGTGCAACTTCACTCTTCTCAGCATTGCAGGTATCGTACATACACCTCTAGGGGACAGAAAAGGACATGGGTATTAGGCCTGGTTCACAGAAAGAGCAGGGAAATATTCAGCAATTTAATGGGGTAAAGGGTAAGCCACAGTTATCTGACTAATAGGTATCTGAAGACACATAAAATCTTACACAAAATTTCAGGCTCAGGTATTTTCTAAGTAAGCTGTATCTCACACAAACCCTACATGAATTTTCTGCAGTTTTTGCAGGAACTGCTTTACTATGCACAGAAATGTGGGAACTTGCTAGCTCATCAGTGATGTTATACAGCTGAGCACCACGAGCTGTTATGGGCAGCTTCCTGCATTTAAAATACAAATAGAGTAACGTCCTTCCACAGTAATAAAGGAAATGTGAACACTGTTAAAGTAGTGTATATTCTCCCACTGGACATCAATTTTAAATGAAATCATGAGATCAAAACCTCTTGGCTTGATTCCAAACAGAAACACTGGTTTATCTTTTTAAAGACTAAACAGTTTTCAAAAGCAGCAAACCCCATTTGACTTATTTTTCTTCAGGATCATGCAACAGGACTGTCGGTGATGGCAGTGCTGCTCATGGAAGACAGTCACTTAATCAGTATTTTCAGGACAGCAGGCAAAAAGACCCACTGTGTCTTGCATAAACTCTCATTTTATTTTTCTCATCAGCATCAGTGAACTTCTTTGCAAACTCACATTACTATAATCCATTTTACTCCCAAAGACCAGACCACCTCCCTGGCAGATCAGCTTCTGGATGAGAACAAACCACTGATTTAGACTACTGGCTTACCTTGATGTACACAGAAGGGTCTACAACAGAATGGCAGGCAGCAAATGTACTGCTTGTATTAGACAGAAGAGCACACCAATGTTGGGCAAATTTTTCTGAATGGGAAAAATATTGTCCACAGTTACTTAAACCAAATTACTACTTGAATTTGTTTTCTTACAAGTTATCACACACTTCTAGAAAGTCCTGAAGTGTTCCAATAATGCGGAAGGAAATAGTGGCAGGAACAGAGTGAACAGTCATTTTCCTGAAATAAAGGTTTCATCCTCCTAATACTAACACTATTACAGTGGCTGGATTTACAAAGTATCTGACAAGAAACCTCCCCATTTTCATTGTTTTCCATTAAACTTGTCTAATTCCTCATGAAATATGGTCATGGAATTACACAAAGCATATCATAATAAGTGAGATGTTACAATATATGATAATACCTAGGAGACTACACTGTAAATCTCCTATATATTCAGATCCAGTCAAAATGAGAAGCTGGACAGGCACCTGGTACAGTACAGTGCCTGCTGAAGTCAGTAGTGATGATAACTTATTAAGCCCAGCACAGCTGTAGCAACCTGGGTTGGAAGATTGGGCCCAAATACTGACAACCAATTATGCTCTGCCTTAAGCCTAAATTGCTCTCATTGATGCTGTGTATGCTTTTCAAGTCATCAGCAAAGAAGGTGCTGGCCCTTTTTCCAGAACTGTATATTTTGTTTTGCTTTGTTTTGCTTTTTAAAAAAACCACAGCTGTCACCATAGAGGCTCACAGAAAGCAACGTGTTCTCTCTAGAAATAGCCTCAAAGGCAGAGACAGTTGATGTTTATGAGACTTCTAAAGCTTTTTCAGTTATTTATCACATGAAAATTATTTAGCACTGATAACTCAGGGATGAAAAGCCTGCTACCTTTATCCACACTGTTTGAACAAGGATCTTCAAAGCTGTCCTCGACATCAAAACAGCTGGCTCTGGTTTTCCAAGAGTTACCAAAAGCAGCAGCTGAATCTTCTACAGCTCCAGTGGCTGTTCTGAAATCGTCAGTCTGGATGTTATTGAAATTGCCGCAAAGACCTTGAGTGGATGGCAGCAGGGATAAAAAAAAGAGGAAGAAGAGGACGAAGAAGAAGAAATCATAATACAAGTGGGAAAAGCAATGACTTCAAGATAAACACCCTTATCTCTATAATGGTGCTTGCCTGAAAGAAGCTCATTTTCCTGATGTCCCCACAAATCAGACAGGACCATGTATTTAGTGAGTAATTGTTATTTCCTGTATTAGTGAGAGCACAGAAATTGGAAGCTGATAAATATGATACAGTAATCACTAGCAGGCAGAGAAGTCCCTTCTCCAACATTTACAGTCAAAGAAAATGGCAAAAGCAAACCAAAATGAGTTGGAGGGATCAGATGTTATCCAATCACACAGATAGGAAACAGAGACACAAAAAGCTTAAATGATGTTAACAGGAGATTGGTGGCAAAACTGAGAACACTGCCTGCATCTCACAAGACTCTGATGGAAGCACGCTTCTACAGATAGAGTCCAAAAGATTTGCACACACTAAACATTACAGAGTTTATTTTCAGCAAATTGAAGGTTTTGGCCAATCTTTTGTTGCAAAAAGGTGTAGATTTAATCACAGGTTCTAACATTAAAAAAGTCAATATAAAATCAAATATTTTGTTCAATTAAAGTTATAGATAAGCAGCTACAAGTTGTTAAAGAGTGAACTGAAAGGATATGATAGTTCTTACCAGATGTGCCATTCTGATAAGAATGATCAACTGTTATGGAGAGCTGCATCAAAGGTTTCATTTGCACTTGAATCTGTACTCCAGCTGAGCTCAAGATTTTGATGAAAAATGTTGAGGGTCTGAAGATGGTGATGCCATCTAGAGAGGAAAAAAGTGAAAGGAAAAAAACTGGTTCACAAACCTTTATGAGGCTGAGAAAACAGGAACTCCATTTTACCAGCACATTCAGTGTAACACAGGAATCCCCCAGGGAGTCCCAGACTGTATCCACCTAAATCAGTGACCTTATAATGGGCAGGATCGGGTTCTTCAGAGACAGGAGCAGGAATCAAACTGTAAATTGATGTAGGCTGTTCTGAGAGAGTTGTGGAAAAAGACATTTACCTTTGCTTACTGGAAGCTTCACAATGAAATTGTTCATGTAGATATTTCCACAGGAACAGATTTTTATAGTCTGTAGAGAAAAGAAAAAAGCCCGTGGAAATGAATGCACATGAGACAGACAGTAACAACCTGACAAGCTTCCTTAAGCATTAAGAAGCAATGTCTTCAGAATATGGTTACCTCTGGGGCAAATATAACTCAATGTCTGGATTCCATGCAATGGCACAGAACAAATTTGTAGGCTATAACAAAATGAAAAACCCTCTCCACAGGTAGCAGCCTTGGATAATTGCTCTTGCATATCTAGGAAGTTAGCTATCTTTTTGAGAATTGCTCTCGAGTTGCTACTTATGGGTTCCGATGCATCCCACTGGATATGTGACATACCTAATACTTCATTTCTTCATAGGGGAAAACCTCAGGAATCAAAATTTTTGTAAAAAATACTTGGGTCCTGTAGAAATCTCCATTCTTCAAAAAGAAGTGAATGAAAAGTTTGAAGTTGTGGAAAAGACGGGAAAAACTGACAAGGATAATTTTGAGCCATTAACCTCTAAAGAAAATGGAAAAGCCAGAATCCAAAAAACTGGGAAGAAAATAACTCCTGTAGAACAAAACTAATAAACACATGCACTGCATCATCTGCTGCCATTAATCTTGCAGTCCCAGGACTGCACCAGACCAGAAAGAGTCCACGGTATTAGAGAACATAAATGAACTCTGTGGACCTAAATAAAAGTGACATTCTGTGTGCCAGCTAAAGCAAGTTACTTACTGTTCTTCCTAGTGTGACTAAGACATTCTTTAAGCAAGTCATTGTCTTTGACGTCCCACACTGGATGATCTCCCCAATCACCACAAATGTGTCATTGGTGTTCTGAAAACAGGTGAGAAAAGGGATGTGCAGAAATCATTAGCATGCTATAATAAAAGGAAGAAAATACATCTCTGAAAGGCTAAAATGTAAGAATGAAAGATCTGGGGCATTTAATTTCTAACTGCAAGTTGCTGAATTTCACTTCCAAACCCAATGATGTTCACTGCCTTTCCCCTTTACTCTTTCCTTGCATCAAGCTGTGTGGATAGTGTATGTGCAGAGTCACATAATACTCAACTTTTTGTGACGGAATCAGCTTATCCACTTCATTTCTACAGTCACAGATGAAGAAAGCTTCAGGAGAAATGCTTTAATCTACATTAATATATCCAGTAAGAAAATGAATTCATCAAAAAAAAGGGATGTAGAACTGTGTTGAAAATGCAAAAGCTTGATGCTTAGCATCACAGTTGAACTGCACTCCACTGCAAATAGAAAAATGTATGTGATTTAACACTGAGTGTGTATTGAAGTGCATTGCTGGACTGAGGCCATTTAGTCAAACAAAGTCATACAGAGCTCCAGCACAGCTTAATGCTTCATGTTACTCTAGAGATTCAGGAGTGAAATGGGAGATTGTTCATACCTTAGCTAAGACATAATGGCAGTTACCATGAAGACTGAACCTCTTATTATCAAATGTTGTTATGTGGAATCCTCCATCTATACTGCAGCTTCCAGAACAAGGCAGAGAGATACAGCTCCAGTGGCCCCCTTTGCAAGTACTGTACAAAACACAAAAATGAGTAGTTAGAATAAATATAGCTGCAAAAGAGCAAAGGTTGAGATCTATATCTGATCAGTTCCTCTTTTTTTTTTTGTCTCATCAGCTGCTTGTTTTTCAGCTGCTTATTAAATCCCTGAGGGAGAAAGATTTTATATTAAAACCCTACTTGTCTGTCAGTATGAGTTAATTGCACTGGGCTTTCATGCTATATCCTTCAGAGACACTGAGTTGGTCAAATAAGAAATATTTTCCAAGGCCTAAATCACTTACTTAACTTTTTAAAAGAAATAGCCTCTTCAAACAGGATCTTGTATCACTTCATGCTATTGATGATTCAGCAAGTTGCTGTTGCAAATTTTCAGAGGCTGAATTAATGAGCAGATGTGAAAATTAGAGCTGTTAATGCAAGAGGAGAACAGCCAGGCCATGTTCATGTTTTGCGAAGGCTGAGCCTACAGCTATATGGGAACCACTCAGAGCCGTTCAAAATTTGGGTTTTTGGGAGTATTTCCTGTCTTTGGGAATGGGGTAGGAAATAGTTAATCCAAAGGGATTTGCAGAACTTCTGTTCTACCCAGCCATGCACCACAGAGTAATTCTTTGAGATCCAAGCTTTGGAACAGTCCTTTAGAGATCAAGCAGTGGTTGGAAAATTACTCACTAGCATGGAATTGCTACACTTTATAGAGGCCAATGCTTCTAAACTAATGGCAAAGAGTCTCATTTTTCTGCATTTTGGTATCCCAGGCTTAATACTTGCTGGCAACTCCAAGTGAGGGTGATAGCAATGTGTGGTTGAGGGTTGCCTCAAAGTTTTTCCCAATGTTGTTGCTATTCCGACCCCAGTTTTTTGCATTAGTGCCATAGTTACTTAGGATGTTAGGAACAGTCATGATTACTTAGGATGTTAGGAATAGTAAAAAGGATTAAAGAACAGAATGCAACTAATTTATGCTTTCCAATAGCTGCCTCTATCTTGTTAGTGCAATCAAGTTCACAACAGTACCAGTTTTGGCAAGGAGTGGAGTAAGTCCCTCCAGATGAGTAGACTTTGCCTTGAAACATACAGGGACAGCTGTCTCTGGGAACACATTTTTTGCCACTGAGGTCATCAAGGATAGTTCCTGTTCAGATACATTGGTTGGTTAATACTTCTTAGTAAGTCTGGGGAACACCGTGAAGAAAGGTCAAAACAAATTAAAAAACCTTGTAGCATTTCTACAGATAAATGAGTGGGGCATGTTTTATCAAAAGTAACACACCAGGCTCCCTCAGGCATTAACTGATGTGAAAGAATTCTCACTGGGGCTCAGATGAAAGCAACATAAGATAAAATATCCCAAAGAATATCCCTGTGCGTTACTGGAGTTCTACACAATGAGCAGGATTACCAAGTGCCAGCCAGTTTCCATCCATTTCTAATAGTGAAACTGATAGATCAAACCTCAACTTCTTCATGTGCAAGACTGCTCATGAATGAACATGCCAATGCATTTATTTTATATATGACACAACCTACAGCAAGCCTTATTCTCCACTAGGCTACATATACACCTAGACTTGTAACCGGGAGGCACTTCATCAGACATCCTCACCTATACCTCTACTAACTAGAAAACTCCTCTCCTTTTTCCACATCTTTTGAAAAAATGTCCTTTCTGCCCCCTTCTCCAGCATCAGGATCTTGAATCTTTAGAGATTTGGTTCTTCCAAATCCAGCTGGATACTTTCCTATGGGAACTTGCTTTAGCAAGGATTTGGACTCAATGATTGCTGGAGGTCCCTTTCAATCCCTATGATTCCATAGTTCTGTGATTCTGAGAAGAAGGAAGTTGTTAAATTATACTAGAAGAAACAGTTTATTCACTGATTTGAGTGTAAAATCATAAAGGAAAAAAACAAAAAACAACTCACTAACTGAAAAAGAAATATTCTTTCTTTGTCCCTTGTAGTGTGGCCTATTGGAAGAAGCAAACTGCCTTACCAGGAGGACAGAAGCAACCATCTGTACAAGGGGCTTTGCATATCTTGCTCCTTTCCGGGTCAGCGCAGGTGTCAGCACAGGAGTTTCCACATTCCATGTACTCCATGTTGCTTGGGCATTCCTGATCTGCAAAACCAAAGAAAAATGCGGTATGTTAATGATGAATTTATGAACACTTAAAAATCACTGCATCACTGCCCAACTCCTTTTTCCTCCCTTCTCCCAAATCTTGGTTGCAAAACTTTCTATCCAGATGTGCCATGTCTTGTTACCCTCTAAAGGAATGTCTTATGATTGCTTTTACTTCATCTCTGGAAGAAAATAATAATAATGTTGGGAAATATTAGCTATTAAACATTATTTAACTAACTCAAGGTTGGCTGAAGTCATGATACCAACAAAAGACACCAGGAGTTGCAATAACTTATTTTTATTTAGGCTTCAAGTAACTCTCATTCTGGCATTAATCTTCCACCCTAGTCCACAACAGCTATTTGGAAGAACTACCGTTAGTCTTCACCCCAGACTGACAGAGATTTCCTGCTCAGTAGCTGCAACTACTGAGTAGGAAGGAAAGGAGCAGCTAAGAACAGGTATGTTATACTTCTGTGTTACTTCTTTGGACTAGACATCAAAATTTTAAACAAGGTTAGTTATGAATTAAATGAGCGTGGCAAAACTCAAAGAAGAACTGAAAAAAAGAAGAGAGAAGATGCTAAGTTACAGTTACTAATTGTTGAGCAAAATCAAGTTAAACTTGTTGAAGCTTTTCCATTAACAACATTTCTGTCCAAGTACTTCTACAGATTGAGTCAGTGTAGTTGAAGGAGGAAATTATCTTTGCTCTGCTGGTATTAGGATTCATGCACATATGTCCAACATCCAGAGCAATACTACTTACAGCAAAGCTCTTTGCTTCTCCATTCCCCAGGATCTCCTTTGCTGAGGACACAGTCTCGAGAGTATTGGTTTAAAGTGCTGCATATGCAGCTGGAAACCAAATCAGAATGAGAAGAATTAACCTCACAGTTGCACATATCCTCAGTGCAGGTAGCTACATAATCATCAAAAGCAACCACTTTGGGGCAGTTTCCAAATCGAGACAAAAGTTTCTTGCACATCTTTTTCTGAGGGGAAAAAAAAAAAAAAAAAGAGGAGGAAAAGAAAAGCAATAATTGACATTTTAGCAACTTTCAGGCTGATGGATGTGAATCCTAACCTCTGATGATACAAGTCCATGATCACATAGACCTCCAGAGGTCATTCAGTCTAACTTTCTGTTAGGTTCTTTTTCTCTGACTGGACGCAGTCATAAAATTGCATATTTTCCCACTTATCTATTTCTTTATCACTATAGTAGGACAGTCCTTCAAGTATAAGATAACATTCTGTTCTCTAAATAGCCCTTGTTTCAACACAGTCACTCCAGGACTTTAATAGTCTAGGAAAGTTTATACTTCTTAGCCATGCATACTTACATATTTACTGCATCTATTGTCATCCTCTGTAGGATGTCTTCCACTGTGGTCATCTGGCCTCACATCAGGACACTTTTCTGATGGATCCTCAACTTTGTGAAAATTCCCAAACTGCCTTGGGTGCATTTTATATCCTGCAAAATACCCAGCTTCATCTGAATAACTGCCTACAATCCTTTAGATCAGTTATTTTGCTATAAATATGTACCTCATCTTTACCAAATGCCTCAGTTTAACACAGTATATAATTTCCTGGTGTAACTTCCATTTGGGTTAGGATCAGGAATCTGGCATATTTCTATCAAGAACTGCTGACAGTCATGGCAACAATAATCACATGAGACTTGACTTTTCTATTTCATCTCATCACTTTCAAAGACTTTGGTTCTTTATGAGTACATATGATCTTACAGAATTTTGTATTTGTATGTGTAATGGTCGTACAGATCAGTTTGCATTGTACTACTGCAACCTAAAGCATGTGCATTCATCCAGTAACTTGCTACTTTGTATAGGCTAAGGAAGATGGGAAAACAGGCACACAGCATTGAGTACAGGGACATATTTTCCCAAAGCATTACCAGACACTTGATCCTACATCTGAAAAATCTTTCTGACAAAGTTTGAAATTTAATTATTCTTTCCAAATGGCAGGTGACGGTATATTGTTTGGGACTTAAAAAGCCCAGATATTACACAAAAGGCTGATGTTAAAATTTTGGCTTCAGTCCTGCACCAAATACAATAGAATGCAGGCTTTGCTGCCTTCATTCCATCTCAGAACTGCATCTGAAGATGTCAGTGGATGGCACTGTGGTTTCTGCAGAGATGCTCAGTGAAGTCTGCCTGGGTCACCCATGGCACTTTCGTTTCATTACGTAGCCAAAACTAATCACACCTGATACCCAACTGGAAAGAGATGAAAGCAGAAGGGCAGAAGTGCAACCATGCCTCATTTGAGACTGCAAATGCCTTAAAGTTTGGTACAATCAGTGGGAAACTTGGCAATGCTGCTGCATGACGAGTAGGCAATTAAATTGGGTCAGTGAGGTTTGAGAGACACTTGCAAGCAGCAGAGAATCTCAAATCATTCCACAAACCTTTGAAGTGCTTCATCTATGGAAATGTTTGGGTATTTCAAGATGTCTGTCCAGAAACCTGAAACCCCACATAGAAGAAACAGATGCCAAGTTTCATGTGATGTATAACACACTCCTACATTCAGCATGCTGTGTTCATGGCCTACCGTCCAAAATTAAATCATTCTTCTTATTGCCATCATAGTTCCCACACAGACCACATATTTTCTCTTTATATGTTTCTTCCAGGTCCAGCTAAGAAAGAAAAGCAAAGAGGAAGCTCAGGGTTTAAAGGTTTCTTCTCCCATCAGCAGCATATTACCATATGTCTCGCCACAGAAAAGCATAGTGGCAGAAATTCTCGTCACCTGTTTGTAGCAGTTACATTTTCCATTACAATCCTGCCATAAAACCTACTGACAGACAGGCTGAATTTAAACAGAAAGATGATTTTTCAACAACTGGCAGTCCTACCTATCAAACAGCCAACTGAAGCATTCTGAATACTGGACTGATCCTTGGTTCATTGTCTCCCAGTACAGACTACTGGATAGATAAGTGTATCCTGATGCTGAAAGCTACAAAGAATCAGTTTCTGGTCAGCTTTTAGCAGTATCTGATTTTTTTTCTAGTTCATAGGCTAAATGGAAAACTTCATAGAATCTCTATGAAGGGATGTGCCCAGCATAACTTGTTCTGCCAATACATAGAGGCAGCAGGGACTGGTTAACACAGTATGGCTTTTCTAGACAGAACTTTTGCAACTTATCCCTCTTACATACTTGGAGGGTAATACTGGCATTGCTCAGGTCTAGCTATAAATGGCAATACCTTTCCCACAGGTGTGTCTCAAGCTAAAACTGTCTACTCCACAGGTGGTGCCTATGATGTCTCAGATATGA
This sequence comes from Tympanuchus pallidicinctus, assembly GCF_026119805.1. Classification (NCBI taxonomy): domain Eukaryota; kingdom Metazoa; phylum Chordata; class Aves; order Galliformes; family Phasianidae; genus Tympanuchus; species Tympanuchus pallidicinctus. The sequence continues at coordinate 14,249,939 of NW_026294747.1, forward strand.
AATAGTACAAGATGGGATGGGGGATGATAAATACTTCATTAAATTAGATCCTGAATTACCTCTCGATTGCTTCCTGATATATACTTTTTTTTCCCACTCTGTTCACCTTCCACTTATTTTCTGTCTCTCAGGACTGCAAAACAACTTCTGCTTATTTAATCTCAATCCTGACTGAGGAGAACAAATGCTCACACACAAAAGTTTAAATACACCACCACTGCAGAGGGTATTTTGGACTGAAAGTGTATTGGGGAATTGCCCCATAACAATGCCTTGGAATGAGAGATGCCAAGGTCTTCTCAAATGACCACACAGATTAGTTTCCCACAAAAGATGTGCATTGGGAAAGAGCTCGGATCACCAGCTGTACCCCATATAGGAAGCAGACAAGTGCTGTCTCCAGCATTAACAGTGGAATCTTTTGTCATGTAAAACTGCTTAGAGAGGCCTGGGCATTGCAACCCCACTCTCTTGTCTTCTGAAATCATTACCTACTGTGGTAGGCCCTGTCAACATGGAATACTGTGATACTTCCCCACCACCACTACCTCTCAGTTTCTTATATTAACATGGTGCCTGCTTTTCATCATTGATGAGCTTCACTAAGAGAAAAACAACTAACTGGCTGTTCATACTAGGAGAGTGTCAGCCCAGTTCCACTTCAGCGTCAGACCCAGCTTGGAGGTGACTTGGAAGTAAGTGCAGGTGTCCTCAATCAGGACACTCTTCAAGCTGAAGGGCAGAGGGATCCTGGAAATTGGAGGGAACAAAACAGATTACATTGGGAAAAAAGAACAAAATGATTGTTTTTTAAAAAATCAAAGCTTCCTAGGGATACAGGAAAAAAGAATAAGAGTCAAAAGGAGACATATAAGCCATGAAGGTCAGCCTGCATCCACACTAATGCATTAAGTGTTAGTATTATCACCTTGTCTACTGTGACATTCTAATAACCCACAACACAATTTTGGTCATGAGCATGTCATTACATGCTCATACAGTAATGTATCACATTAGCCACTCTACTGACACCGAAGTAGCTTCTCTGCTTTATGTGAATTGGGGATCTAACGCAGAGTGTTACAGGGAGTAAGATCCCAATACTGGGATATTGCTCTGCATGAGAGGATCCACAGGTTCTCACAATCTCTCCAGGCTTTTCCTTGTCACTTGGAAGTGATATTTTTGTCCGTTTTGCTACCAATGCATAGATGTGACTCAGACCTGTGTTACTTTTTGATCTTACCAAGACAATTAATTGTCACTTTCCTGAAGCCTGAAAAATAGATCAGAAAATGGCTAGAACATGTGAGATTTTTGCCCCTTCAATTTAGGAGATACATCTGAGTGATGTTATCTGGTTGTTTCAGGATGGATATAAATAGAAGGCAGTACATAATGTGTGTGATCTTCTCTCCTACAATATTGTGAGGGTCCTTCCCAGAGCCAATGCCTGCCTCAGCCCATCATACCCAAATGCTGGGAGTAGGACACTGTAATACTCATGGAGTATTTTTAACCTTTTTTATTTTATTTTATTTTCAGATCACTTTCTGGTTTATTTCAGATTGAAATTAAAGATGTGAATTTTGATTTCTAGAAATTCTGCCCTTCGTGCTCTTTGACCCCATGGCAAGCTGTGATCTGCAAAGGAGGGCCATTTCTGCACAGTCTGGAAATGGTAAACTTTTTCTGAAAGGATGATCTGTTCCTGAGTAGCAACAAACAATGCTAAGGTTAGTACCACAGAAGTAATGCTTTGGAAAAAAAATACAGATTTTCTACAAAATTCATTTTATAATTAAAGCGTTGACTTTAACTTTCCCCTCTCCTACCCTTGAATAAAGCAGCATCAAGGAAATCTACACTTTATGCTTTGTTACATACACATTGCCCTTTCTAAACACGTTGTTGTTGGATGTCAGGGGGAAATTCTTCACAGAGAGAGTGGTGAGGTTCTGGAACAGGCTGCCCAGAGAGGTTGTATACCCCGTCCCTGGAGGTGTTGAAGGACAGGTTGGATGGGGCCCTGGGCAGCCTGGTCTAGTATTAAATGTGGAGGTGGTGGCCCTGCCTGTGGCAGGGGGGTTGGAGATTCATGATCTTTGAGGTCCCTTCCAACCCTGTGATTGTGTGATTCTGTGACCTCTGGGGGCTGTCATTTATGTTCTTCTTGCCATCTCCACTACTCTGACTCTTCACAATACACTGTTCAGTGTGCTGTTAACACACACAGCTCTTTGAATGGTGGGATACCTTTTCAGACAGATCACACCTTGCTAATACCTAGCAATAAGACCACAACACTAGAAAGCAGCAGCAGTATCTTTACTTACTGGTTCCCATTCACTGTGATGCCTGTCTCTTTCACCTCCAAGACCACTCCATCAGTAGTGACAGTGAAGTAGATCAGGTGACTGTTTTTGTCACTGCGTCTGATTTTGATGTTGAAGTCCTGGTAGCTGTCATTGCAGTGAGAAGCAAAGACGTATGTGCAGGTTCCAGGAAAAGTGAATTTAACGTGGTCAAATGTGTGAAAGTGGAAATTGCCCCAGGTGGTACACTCGCTCCTACCAACAGTGGAGACCTGAACTAAAGAAAGATTCAGAGCATTGAGGTTAATGATTCACCTTGCATGAACTGCTTTGTTTTTTTCTGTTGCTGCTGTTTAAAATTGTAAATGGAAAGATTTCTGAATTCAGAAGACGTAAAATCCTGGAAGATGCCAGGATGCACCACAGGTCACCCAAGTTGTTAGCAAAATGGCAGCCTTCAGTCTCAGCAGCTGAGGTTGCACCAGCTTCAGAAATCAGCTCACACCTGCTTGTTTTTCATCTCAGACAAACTTATTTCTTGGAGCTGAGCTGTATCTCCGTCAATGGTGTTGATAGGAAGGCTGCTCCAAAAGTAATGCCTCTTATTTGATTACGTTGGCCCACAATGTCAGAGGAGGATGTTGATGGTGCAGTAGTACTGTACTACAATAGTAGTACAGTAGCAGTCCCACCAATGTTCCCATGTTACATTTTATTGCTGTGTAACAGATGGCAGCAAATGGGCAGTCTGACAAAATGGCATCTGACATGGAAGTGCCTATGAAGCAAAGATGTGCCACTGAATGTGGAAAAATTAGGAAGCATTGCTTTTGGAGGAACCTGGATACTTGAAGTGCATGTAAGACATCTCTTAAGAAAGTAATTTCCATATCGTTGAAGCATAAGGCAAATAGGAAGCAAAGAAAGCTACGTATAGAATTAAATAAGATATTCTTGCTACACTGTGCTTTTGGCATCTCTTTTGGTCCTATCTGAATAGCAAAGAAAATGAACAACTTTCTTTGCATTGTTGACACATCACATTTAGGAATATCAACACACAACGTCCTTCAAGATCAAATCAGAATCAGCCACTGGTATATTGAGAGTGTTATGAGATGTTCAAATCTAAGAAGCAGCATCTTGAAGTCAGAAGTATGCAACAAAAGCTCAAGTGCCAAAAGGCTCTTACAAGAATAACTTGTTGAAGAGACTGTAATTTGCTATAGGAGTTCACAGCAGTGAAGTGGAATGGTTTAATTTAGCATTTTTTTTACACAATAATGAAGGGAAATGAGAAATTTTCACTCTTTCTTGGAAGTGTATTTGCTAGAATTACTAAGACAGCAGTAGCAGTCACATCAATTATTTGTGTATCAAGTGATTAGAAAAGTATAAGACATTCAAAGCCAAACCAGGAGGTAACAGTGAAAGAGAGCACAACAATGTGGTTACTCCCAATGGAGTAACTCACACTGGCCAACCAAGTCTAGCAGGCATTATATAAAAAATGTATGCAAAATGTATTAAATAGGGCGTCACTTTTTTATGATGCAAATTACATGCAGAGAGTCTGCTTTTTTAAGATTAGTCACATAGGACATAAAGCAATTGATAAGCCAGCCAGTGCTGGAGGAAAAAAAAAAAAAAAAAAAAAAAAGAAACAGCAATAAATGATTTAAATGACTTAAATTAAAGATGAGAAGGCAAAATGCAGTATCTGGCATGCCTACAGCTTGAATATGTTACATCTTTTCATTTAACAACTCGTTATCAACTATGGACATCAATATGTGAAGAAAGAATTTGGATTTTTTCTTACCTATCTGAACTGGTTCTTTCCCCTTGCAAAAACTCCAAATGAGGCAGAAGATCCAAAATGACCTCCCCTTTTTTATTTCCATCTTGCCATGAAGTGGTAACTTGAAAATCCTTCTAGGGAAGTGTTTTTTTCTTGGCTTATAAGGCAGATTTTTATAGTCCAGGAATTTGGCGTGAGAACAAAACATTGATGGCAGAGTACCTGAAAGGTGGAGCTTCATTCATTTTTCTCAGTTGTCCATGTTCAGCACCCAACAACCCTCTGTCTTTTGGAAAAGTATCCATTTCTCTCTATGGGGATGGAGAATTGTGCTTTTCTTATCTCCTTTCTTTAAAATGCTTGTTTTCACTTTCATTACTGTGTTGCTTTTTCTTTGATTAATAGCTTTTTCTTTTCTTTTTTTTTTTTTTATAGCACTGGGTTAGAAACAAGCAATCATTGCCTTTTTTATAGTTTTTCTCTTGCTTGCACATTAACGCAGTCCTCCAGCTCAAGGAAGTGTTTGTCACTTCTGCTGTCTTGATGGCTGTATTTCTAAAGGTTACAACTAAAAATACTGTAAGATCAGGCATTATGTACAGTTATAAAGAGTCATAAGCATAAAACATTCAGAGGATTCGGTCATGATATCTAAATCAAAATCTTCCCTCTTTTAGTTTGAAACTATTTCCCCTTGTCCTGTCACAAAGATCCCACTAAGGATTCTGTCCCCTTCTTTCTTACAGCCTCCCCTTTAGGTACTGAACAACACTATCAGGTCTCCCTGAAGGAGGGAACATGTCAAGGAGAAATGATTTCAAACGAGAAGATTTAGATTGGATATAAGGAAGAGGTTTTTTACAAAAAAGGTGGTGAAGCATGGGCACAGGTTGCCCAGAGAGGTGGTGGATACCCTGTCCCTGGAGAGACCCCAGGTCAGGCAGGACGAGGCTCTGAGCACCTAATCTGGTATAGGTGTCCCTGTTCATTGCAGGGGAGTTGGACCACATGGCCTTTAAGGATCCCTTCCAGCTCAAACAATTCTGTGATTCTATGATCTGAGTCTTCAGGCCAGAGCAGCCCATGGACTTTTTTCTTGTTGGCAGGCAGTGAGCCAGCCTTGAGGACTGTGCCTAGCTCACCACTCCACCAAGCTTTCTAGTGTGAACAAAGTTAAATGTCCTAAAACTGCCCCCCAGTTCTTGCAGTTGTTCCCTCACACATTTCTGAGCCACTTACTCAGGTGCAAACATCTGCCAGACAAAGATTTGCAGCTGCTGCTGCTCTTAAGAAAGTCCCGCAGTAGCAGGTGAGAGCATTGTGCAGTGCATGAAACATGAGTTCACGTTACCCCTTTCCCACTGTCTGTGCCTCATTAATTCCATTGTCAGTCGCACTCGAGGCAGGGCACTACTGGAAGGTAAAGTCCGTTCTTGAAGCCATGCCATTTTGGCTGCTGTACAAACTGATGGATTTCACAGCACCAGAGATGGAAGTAATAGATTTCTGCTTCTTTTCCTTTTAATCGTCCTCCCCACTCTTCTCCACCCTAGCAGTCATGATGTAGAACTGCAGGATACCTAGAAAATAACATAAATATTGAGAATATGACATTGTAGTTATGAGGATGATCTGAAATCCCACACAGTGCAACAGTAACACTCAGTGTCAGCAGACTCTCACCATAACTTTTAGATTGAGTTTTGACTGATGGAGCCTCCTTCTCGATTTTCCCACATCAAGGCTAGATTCAAAATCTGAATGTAGAACTCTGTTAAGATATAGCTCTTCTTTTTTAAATCATGGTCCTCTTCCTTTCCAATTCCCACACAGGCAATCAATACATCTATTTCATTCACATTGATATGACAGCAGAAAAAAAACAAACCAAGAACCCAGAGATCTGATTCCTGACTTTAGAACAAAATGCCTTTGTCTCTGATGGGTAGCACAAAAGCAGCAGGAGCCACATATGAAACAACTGCCAAAGATACAGATTACAGTGGCCCTTACATGATGAAGCCATAGTGAGACTGACCACCACAACTCCCAGCCCTTTGTCTCTTGCATGTGGTTCGGGGCACGACAGAGTGGGCGGGAGGGATGAGCTAAAGCATGACTTAGCCCTGCAAGCCCCAGTTAGCACATACGGACCTAAGAGGAACATGAGCAGCACACGTTAAAAAGGTGACCAAAGGACAGACAGAATAAAACAATTCATAGAACTACCATCCACTTCTGCTCCATTCAGAAGAGAAAGTAGCATCAGACACCTGGCTGATCTCTCCTGCAAAACAAAAAGGGGAGTCAGGAGACCCAATCCTTTTGCCATGTATCATTTCTTACCTCTGCTTGTCTGCTCTGTCAAATTTGCCATTCCTCTGCCATTTCTTGGTGAGCACAGATCCTGCCTGGGACTAACCAGGTCTCCTGCTGCCAGGTTCTCTGCAGAGAACATGAGCTACATTTCTTGAAAATCACAGGATGCTCCAGTACACTGTAATCATTTCAGAGCAACTGATAGGTTTTTCAAACGAAATTTTTGTAGGCAAATGTGGCAACACTGAGGGTTTCAGAAGGACTACGTGGTAGCTTTTTGGAAGGAAATTCAGACCAACAGGTAATTTATGAATATGTTGGTTGGTTACCATGGAATTGTTGCAAAGGCAGGCATGCAAGTTATAACTAATCCCCCTGTAGTGAAACACTGGGAAAATGTCTCTTTCCCCTATTGGGCCCTCCAGCTCACAAGGCCTTCACACAGCTGCAGCTGTACTATCAAAAAGAACAATTCCTTTTGGCCCATTTACAGCCCATTTCATGGATCATTTGCCACTAAGGGGTATGTGATTTTAGTAAATGCAATTGGCAAATATTAACTCAGCTTCTTTATCGCCACTGACTCACTGGAGATAAACCGTCATGAAGGTAATGCAATACATCAGTGACTCACATCCCATGCAAGCTTGGTAAAGGGGCAATCAAACTGGAGGCATCTTAGGGGTCAACACTGCTCATACCCAGCAACAAGTCTGGCAGTTGCATTTGAATTGCAACCTCTGTCAAAGGGTAATCCCATATGTACTGTAACTGTCCAAGCTACCAAGACGTTTGTAATTCTCTGTCCTGGGTGAACACCAGTGCTGGAGGGTTTGGCCTGGAAATCCTCTAGTATTCCAGACCTTTTCAGGCAAAAGTAACTATACTATTTCTTACAATGTATATCCAGTGAGAAATCATGTTTTACCAGCCTGGCCTAAATGATAACTAGAGAAATGCTATTTACTTCATTAAAAAGGTAAAGTTAGCTGGGAAAACAACTAGTTAGGAATTGGTATCAAGCCCTGTTGTGCTGACATGGTAACATCTGAAATAAATTTGGCAAACTATTTTGCATAACCGATGATTACAACACTGTTTTGCACCCTCCTAATTGCCAAAATAATTCAGCATGGATTATGTTCTTATCCCATAAAATTCAGGGAATTTACTTCAAAGATTTATTTGGTTCATTAAGTTTGTATCCGCCATACAGTTTGAATTAGCTGGGGGCATAAGGTGAGCTCTATCAGGCAAAGCTGATTGTCTATCAAAGCACATGAAGAATGCCTTTGGTATTTCAATTTTCATAGGAAATGAGTGGGTGTTTTCTTACATTTACAAACAAAAAGAACTCCTTAACCTCTCATTTCGTCTTAGGGTTCCTTGACCTTTCCAGAACTAATCAAGGACATCAGTTACTCCCATTTGCAGGGAATCAGTTCAGCTGTTCCTTTTCTGTTTTTTTCAAGAAGATGTAGATCTTTCAAAATCCAAACCCATGGATTGCAACGACATGGCTGACTGGTGTTTGCACACACAGGTCTCATTGACCTATTGGCACTTCCTCACATAAGAAAGACTCCCTGCACAGAAAGCCATCAGGAGCCCTTGGGCTTGCTCTACCCAGAAGATTTTTCTTTAAATAACCTTCCTAGTGAAAAATGTAGAGTAGCAGAATAAAGGAAACCCTGACTCCATTTGAGTGAGGATATGAAAATTATGCTTTATAAATTACAGCTTCATGGGTTTCAGGCTAGAGCAGACACTACCCCCTCCCTTTTGTAAAAGCAGTTTCTTCCTTCACGGATGCCAAGGCAATGCAGAAAAGGCCACTGCATATTTAATACTGAAGTCAGTATAACTGTGAAATTACATGAAATTATACGAAATTACACATGGAGTCACCATCTTCACCACACTGAAAGTTACTAGAAACCCAAAGAAACACAGGATTTGACTTACTGCATTCCTATTCAAGGCCCTCAGGCTGCGTATGTTTTCAAAAGGGAGCAGGAGTGTGCAGCTCACACAGATACTGCAAACAAAGAGTAGCTACACTAGTCCAGAGAGACAGGCTATTGAAATGTCATTGCTGTGCCAGGGCACAGGCACTGTGCAAAGCTGTATTCCTCAATCAAAGTTCCTGTTGCTTTTGTTACTGCTTAAAAGAGAGCTGTGTGAAGCAACATCAACCCCAGCTATACTTGATTGCTGCCGAGTAGTTAGACATATATTGCTTCACTTATGTAAGAAGAAAGAGATTTTTTCTCCACCCCACTCCCCACATGCTTGCAATACTTGCCAGAATGTGAAAATCCATGATGCTTCTCTTGTCATTAAGTCAGACAGAGATTAGCTGCCTGGAGATGGTCTGTTTCACTTCTGCTTCTGTGAGTGAAACCAGCATATGTGTGGCTGGCTGATGACTAGTCCTTCCTTTTAGCCTTCAAAGCAAATGAGAATGTTCTACCTGCCATATATACCACACAGTTCAAGAAACATGTAGACGTGATACTTAGGGACAAGATTTAGTGGGCAGTATTAGTGGTAGGTGGACAGTTGGACTAGATGAGGTGTTTTTCAACCTTAAAGGTGGACTTAGAGGTGTTTTCCAACCTTAAGGATTCTATGATTCTACAGTATGTCCAGGAACAAATTTCCAGGATGATTCTTAGAAGGTATTCTTTGTCTACCACATAAATGAAAACAGAATCGTCTCAGAAATAATTTATGTTGAAGAGGAATTTCTTTTCACTGGAAAATCTCTAATCTCATGGAACTAAGGAAAATTGGCAGCGTTTGGGAGAACACATTTCTTTATCAAACGTGGAGAGGGGAGCTAGCCAGAAGCATAGCAAAATGTGACATACATTGCTTTCTGTCTTTATATCAATCTGCAACAGAAACATGTTTCAATATGGAAGTTGTTGCACTGAAGAAATATCAAAACTACATTGAGTTCTACAATTTTTTGTAATTTTTATCAAAGTTTAAGTCTTGAAATAAAGTGCAAGTAGGGGTTTTTTTGCTGTTCTAGAGACAAGTTTGTAAAAGGAATTCAAGTATTCTTACATATGAATGCTGAAAAACTGAAATGTTATAGGAAGTCCAGTTTGAAGTCCATGCCAAATTTTAAAAGGCTATGCTGAAAAAAAAAGAAGTATCATGATTTTCTATATTACTGATGGGAATATGGCTTATATGATTACCTGATTGGAAGGTAAGCTGTGAGGCTGCCAGTTAAGAGCACAAAGTTTTTCAGTAGTCCGAAAAGACTGAGTTAATTTAGGAAAACAGGCTTAGGAAGGGGGCTGCTTAATTAGAACTTGTTTTCCATTAAAATACCTCCCACTCTCCAAAACTGCTGCCAGAAGATGAAATATAAGAAACTGTTCAACAGTATTTCAGCTTTTTGCGGCACCTAAAGTTCGCTACAGTTTTCTTTCCTATGACTTTAGAGTTTGTCAATCTATCTCTGCCTTCTCTTTTCACAGTATCTGAGTTTGCTTTGCTACACAAGCTCAAACAGTGTATAACAAGCACCGTAACTACATGATTATTTACTCAGGGCTTTGCCTTTGCAGAAGTCCTTTGATTGGGGTTTATGTGCAGAGTTTCATGTGCTTAGTTCGATGAAGTTTGGTTTAGCGAAGTACAGTTCAACAGTAAACATATGGAAAATTCTACCTTGCCGTTCCTCTCCCATAGCATAAAAGGATGATCTCCTAAAATTAAATTACATCATTAAACAAGATAGCAATTAGATCAGAAATCTCTTCCTTGTGTTCCTTTGCGAGGGGTTGTTCTTCTTTTGCATGGGGTTTTTTTCTTCCACTTCTGAATCCTATCCACCTCACCTGAGATAGTAGCAGTGATTTTTGACATGCTGCTATCATTTGCCTTTCTGGCCTTGGAGCTCTGGAAACAGTTGTCCAGCAATGATTCACGACAGAACTGTGTTCACTTTAAGAGAAAATATTCTGAGAAGTTCTCCCCCTATTAATGGTAGATTCATATGAACAGCAGTGAGTTTCCAGAGCAGCTCCAGATAATTGGGAAGAGGCTGTCCAAGACTGAAACCACCTCAGAAAAAACACCGTATGAGAATAAAAACCATGTACTTCCAGACGTGGTGCATACCACAATCACCTTGCTTGCAAGGAAGCATGTAACCTATTGGTGAAAGAAGACTTGGGGTGCATCTCAGGGAATACTTGTGTGCAACCTCAGCTTATTAGAGTAGCCAAGCATTTCAGAGCTGGTCCCCAGCTGCAGTGCTCTTTATTCATTGACAATGGTACCTTCTCTGAGCTACAGTCAACCCACTTCAGCATACTGCACTGGTCTCCTTTGCTGGGCTGTAAGACTGCTGCTGCCAGAAAGGATTTGCCTGAGCTTTAGATCACCTTAGAGGAGCCTGTATCTGAGGCAGGGATTCAAAACCACAACCTCTAGAGAGCAAGGCAACGATCTGGGGTATTTCAGCCTGCCACTATCTGTTCTTCCTTTCCTTAGACTGTATGTGGCAGGGGGGGTTGAACTTGATGATCCTTGAAGTCCTTTCCAACCCAGGCCATTCTATGATTCTATGACTGATTCTGTGATTAGGGAAGGCAACAATAGAGTTATGCTTTTTCTGTTTTGTTCACCAGAATGGCCATGCAGGCTCAAGCGCTGTAACGAAGGCTTTGGGTACAAATTCAAACCCCATGCTTAAAGGCATTTTGTTTGTCTCTGGCTTAGGGATGGTATGCCAAAATGAGGCCAAACCAAGCAGCTCTTGTAGAGCAAGAGCTAAGGCTCTGCTTTTGGTGCCTTCAAAGCTGATGTAGCTAGAAATTCCACTTGCATACCAAGAATACTTCCTCCTTTTTCAAGGCAAAACTGCAAAGCAACTGGAGATTAATAGAAGTAAGAAACAAACCTAATGGAACCTCTTTTACAGCAACTGAAGTGGAAAACTAGACAGAAAGTATAAGAGGAGAAGAATACGAGTCTCAGGTATGGAGACACGCCAGTGTTTTAGCCAATCTGTCAGCCAGATGAACTCTTCTGGAGCTTTTGCTGCTGTTCCTTTTTGCTAGACACTGGAGATTTCCTGGAGAACTGAGAAATTCTTGGAGGCCAGCTCATGCTCTTCCAGTACCAATGCTTTGGTGAAGTCAGTTCCCTTTTATGTCTTGCTTGGGATCAGAAGATTCCACTACCTCCTCTTTAGCCACTAAAGGGGCTATTAAAGCTTTGTGAAAGATCTCTTCAGTTAGTCTCCTGCATTTTCCAAATTAGTCTGAGATTGTATCCTGCAGATGCAACAGTTCTTGCTTAAGAAGTTAAATACTTTGTGGGTCAGGAAGGGAAAGTCTCCATTTGCTTTCAAGGGGATTGTGGGAAGGACCAAAACCTCTGCTCACTCTTTGAATGTATGCAAAATTAATGCTTCATTCCTTCCTCTCCCTTAAAAAGACTATTTGTGGATTTCTCTGCTAGAAAAGGTTTTAACTGTTCAAGATTTGATTTTGTCATCCAGTTCAACACAGGTGTGAATTGAACCACAAAGTTCCAAGGTGATGAAGAGTGCAGAAAGGAGGTTTGACATGTACAGTTTAACCTGGAACTGCAAAGCACTTGTAAGTAAGAATTCTCTGACAATGCCTCCTTTTGGGAACCTACTTATACAGAGCAAAACCAAAGGGGCTGCTGTATTCCTAAGCACTGTGAAGAACACCATGTTTGCATATGTATCAATTCCTGCCAGAAGAATTTATTTTAATGCTTACTAAAAGCATACAAATCCTGTGGGGAAATAACAGCATCTGCTATTTTCAGAAGTAAAACTCTACCTGGTAAAATACAAACTCCCTGTTGTAGGCAGCAGGCTTTTTATTGCCTCTAGAGCCATTTTACATTCTTAGCCTTACACTGCCCTGTAGTGGCAAAGCTAAAATCTGCAGGAATACTGTTTACACAGGATGTTTTAACTTCTGCAATTAGAACTAGTTTGCCCATTACTACGAGGGACAGAAAGAAAACCCTGCAGTGGCATCAAAATGACACAGTTTATCTTTTTCATAGGAAATAAGACAAATCTGTTCATGTCATGAATCTGTTTGTCTCCAAAAACTTTTGGCTGACTCCAACCAAATTTAGCTGCAAAAATGAAGATCTCAAAGATGGCCAGACATCATCAGATTTTTTTTTAAATGGTCTTAAAAACAACTAATGGAAGAGAATGCATGTATTTTCAGCACAGAGGCTGCTAGAAAACAAAGAAACAAACAGAGAAAGTGAACTGATAAATGCCCCAGAACAAAAGTCTCAGCCATATCTCACGATGAACCAACAGCCAGAAATCATCAGAATCCCATGCTGAAGTAGAAATCAGGCTTCATTAGTCTTGGAGCTTGCTACTTAAAGTGAACTTCATTCTTAGATCTGCTATCTCTTACCCCCCAGCTCTCTAAAAATAGTATTCTGAAGATGAAAAATGTCTGGTGTTTTACTTTCTGTACATCTCTACTGGTTTCTGTCTTTCAAGCTGTAACGCATTTGGCAGGGCTCATAGCAGCATAGAATGGACTCAAAAGTTCTAGTACTTCAGGTAGCAAAAATGCATGTATTCAAGTTGATGGCACAGGAAGAGTTACTTTTAGCTCTCAGAAAGTTAAGACAACTATGTTTATCAACAGAGGCAAAAATAACACAAAATAAAATGTTTGCACACAGCAAGCATGTGTTACTCTAATTGTACTTCAGCTGTTTTCTGTCTTCTGGCTCTCAGCTAATGCCCTTCAGCTATCTTTGCAATGAGATCAGATAAAGAGGCACTTCAGAATGCAATTCAGTTAATCTCCTTTGGATATCTCCTTTGGTATGAGATGAATGAATGTTGAAAATGGCTGTGCCACTCCATCTCCTGTAGGGAAAGCCTAGATATGGGCATCTTTTTTGTGAAAGTTGAAATCTGAAGATCTCCTGCTATAGCACTAATTATTCATCTCTCAAAGTTCAAACAATGTGAACGGAGTTCATATTCTCAAAGCCAAAGGACTGCTATCTTTTGAAAACTGTGGTGAACTGAGACTGTTCTAACAATGCTAAAATGAGACCTGGTGCCAGACTTGATTGAAAGTTTCTCAGAGTCTCTTGAATAATTTTATGATGCATTATTCTTTTTCAGATTCAGCAGGCATAATCAACTTTTGGCCCCAGACAGTATCCTCCAGGGAAGATCTTCTAATAGTTCAGTTTTTAGTGAAATGCAAAATTGATACTGCAAAAGTTTGAGAAATAGATCAACAAACTTCCTCTGACTTGAAGAAAAACAAAAAAAAAACAAAAAAAAAAAAACAAAAAAATACCTTTCCTCCTCTTTTAAAACTCAAGCTCATCTAGGTGGTATATGAATAAGCACAAAACCCATGGTTTTTTAAATGTGCTTTTTAATCATTCAGAGAAAATAAGTTGATTATAAAATGATCCAGAGGGGTATGCAACTTGGAAGAAAGTTCAGTGTAATTTTGTACACAAATAAATAGAGCATTGTTAAAAATAACTAGAGAACATACAGGATACAGTAGGGGGAAAAGCTAAGTTCAAAAACTGTCAAGGAAGATCAGAGTGGTGCATAGTTCCTTTACTTGAGTGCTGTTAGCTTTTTTCTGCTTCATTTTGATGTTAAGCTGATGGCTCTTCTCCTGTGACTTCGACTGCTCTCATCATTTTCTTCTGTGCTTTGAGACTCACTAGATTCTGAGACAACGCACTGAGTGTCCTGACAGCCACATTTTTCGACATACACATATTTATGTGTAATTGACTTCCCAGAGGGACATTGCAGTTCCACTTCCTTCATGCTAGTTTCTACTTCCTTGCAGCAGGAACAACTGTGCTCCATAGAACTGGCCTCAACAGAGTACCTGTTAAGATGGAGAAAGGGAACATCATTTTGTGCTAGACCAGAATACAAAGGAGAGAGTGCAGAATTCCTGCAAGAAGTTTTGTTCTGTATGCAAAAGAGCCATATCTGGGGCTGATGAATTGTGCTGAACCACAGGGCAGTGGTTATAACTGTTATAACAATATGCATTTAAAATTCTGTGCATTTGGATGGGATTTTCTTGTAAAAAAAAAAAATTGTCTAGATCCTACTGAAGAAATGCAATGAGTTCTGGGAGTTCAGTTTCCTCATATTCTTCTCATCATCCCAGCACGATAGATTTTAAACACGCTGGATCAAACAACTAAGGGCAGATGCAGCCCTGAGCTGAGAAAGAAAACTGCTGAGCCTTGTGGCTACAATGCCACCTATAAAGACATCATATCAATCGGCTGCAAGAGGTACAGTTGTATCAGATGAATCCAAGTGTGTATTCCAAAACAAGCAGTGTTAACAAGAAGAGGAACCAGTAGCTCCTTCTGTTGCTGTCTCACAGTAGGGTCTTTTTTTGCAGCATTTTGTCCATCACCAATGCTGACATGCAGAATTTGTTCATATCAGACTTCACCATGAACTCTGTCAAGAGCCATCTTTTTCTTATGCTTGCATGCAGAGGCAGCTCCAACAGGACTCTAAGACTGTGAGGTATTTGAAAATGCTAATAAAACCATCTGGCTAACTGGAGTTCAATCTCAGAGTAAAACCAGTTTTCTTTCATGTAAGGTACCCAGTGGTACATGCAGCAACAGGCAGCAAGTGACAGTTTATTTGGGAATCTAGAATTATATTATTCTGATGTGTTTTAATAGCTTGATATCGTGTGTCACACTAGCCACTTTCTTGCAGATTTTTAGGGAGTAACATATAATGAAATTACCAATGCAACTCCTAAGGCATTTGTTTTCTCAATTCTTTACTGTATAAAAATTGTGCATGTTTGAAAAGATACATGCCTATTTCATTTTCTATGTTAATCTATATGTTTATATGCTAACTCTTGAAAGGCAGCTTTTCAGCTTATGAATATCAAGACTGGCTACTCTCTGATCTCATTCACATTACGGGAAACAATCCATATTCTCTTGCAGTGACTTCTGTCCAAGACAGTCTGACACAAATGAAAGACGAGTCACCTCTTAACATAAATGGAACTTGCCATAGCTGTCCTAATCCCAATGCAATCCAGTACCCTTTTCTGCTTTGTGTTGTGAATCAACTGCTGAGTCAGAGATTTCATGATTTTGTGCCCTTGAGTTTGGGAGTTGATAGTTTTCGTCTTCTGCTACTCTGTAGTCCATCAATTTTTTGTTCCTTTTACATAAACAATGTCAGTTGCAGAATTCAAATCTCATTGTCCAATCAGTTTACTTACAGTGAAAAAGTTTCACATGTTCCTTCACATTCAGTCAGGACAACTCTCTCCAGAGAACGGCAGTTCTTATAGACAATAAAGTCTTCTCTCTCACGGACAAAGCATGGTGTGGGGCTATCCAGAGGTTCACCTAAAGGAAAAGATCAGAAAATGCTTTCAGTGAAATAGCTCCATTTTTTCCCTGAAGTTCAGTACACTTGGCTTTGCTAGTGCACTGGAAGAATTGTCTTGAGAAGTCTTTCTGCTTCAGTTTAAACCCTCCCATACAGTTTGGGCACTGAATGCTTGGAGTAACAAACATAAACACAGGTGCATCTATGTAAATACAAACATATCAGCCTCTGCATAATAAAATGGGCTGATTTAAGAAGAAAATCCGTTTTCTGTACTGTTAATTCAGGTACACCGACATACTTACAGGTTTTGCAACAACCATTAGGTAAGAGTGTAATAGTTCCCTAAAAACAAAAAAAGACAGGAAAAATAGTATTATTTTATTTTCCTGTATTAAAGACGTTTTTAGTTCAATAAAAGAGGAGAGCTATTTTTCAATGGCTAGAAATTACTAGCTAAAACTCTAGCACTCATGAGAATAAACGAATGAAATGGTCTATAACAGACTTGAAATCTATCAATTTTTACTGAGGACCGTAGAAATACAGGTGAAGTTTTGAAGGAAGTCTACAATAACCATCAAACCATTCAAAAAAAGTCACAGAATATTTTCTCAGAGACTTCTATACTTGTATGGTACATGGTGTTACTGCCTACTGACTGGACAGCTTGTATTTCTGTGACATTCAAAAAACGTGGTTCTTTTTTAGACACGACCAGTTTTTTTTGGCTACTAAGAGAGTTGACAGAAGAATCTTAAACTCTCAGTCACATATCTTATTTAATACACTCTGTAGGTCTGCACACAGATGAAGCAGAAATCTGTGCCATTGGACAGAGAAACTTTGGAGAATGATCATCAGAATCAATGAGACATTGTTTAATTAGGTGAATGAACTCAACTGAAGCAATTTATGCATTGAGGGTACGTTTTCCATATGTACTTACAGGTTTGCAGCTCTCCTCACTGAATGCAGGACACATAATTTCAGATGTGGAAGGGATAAGCTGGTTCTGGAGATTTGTACAACTGTAAACGGTGCAGTTGTTGTAAGGATCATTTGTAAACTCTCCAGGCTGCAAGTGAAATACAAAATGTAACAGGAAAAGGTGAAGGGAGCTCAGAATGAAATGGTTCTCTGCTCTGAAAATGACTTTCTTACTGTTTCTCAGTTAGGTTAACAGCAACTTTGAATACAGAATTTTGTGTACATTTCAGTATGCCACAAGTGGAGAGAATCTTCAGTTTTACATGAAAAAAACAGCACTTGCAGCACTTAAAGTACATTAACAATACTGGCAAAGTCATTCATGCCTATGAATTTTGCTTAGGGAAACCTAAATAGGGACAATAAGATTGTTTCATATACAGGCTTTTCTAACATTCTTCAGTATACAGAAACTAAATAATAGAGAAAATTTCAAGCTTCTAATCACCAATAAATAAATAAATAAGCAAACAATACAAAAACCTTTCCATGATATTACTGTCTTGTCATTCCTCAAAAAGCCTTTCAGAAAATTTGATTTCATTAATCCTTCAGGCCAAGATATTGTAGATTGTCTTTGCATTAGGTATGTTGTTGATATTTCAGATGTGAAGTTACATAAAGCCTTATCTTTGAAAAAAGAACATTCACAAATTTGGTAGAGAAGTAACATGTAGAGCATACTTACATTCAATATGAGACTGGAACCATGTGATGTATGTATAATACACTTTGTCTGCACACATTTTCCACAACATTCACCTTCTACTTGTTTCAGTTCGTATCCCTACATAGTAAAATTAGATTGAAATAACAGCAGTGATAGATGTACTGTGGAAAAATAATTGAAAACATACCAACCCATGAATTGCTTATGCCTTGAAGCATACTCTAGAATGGTTACAATGGTTAAAAGGCTACAGATGGAATAAACTAAAGACTTTGGTAAGTATGCCTAAAAACTAAGTATCATTCCATTAAGTGCACTGCTTCAGACATTTCTTAGCTAATCCTCCCAGGGTGAACTGTTGGTTATACTATCAAGCTACACAAAATAGATAGCTCAACAACAGTTAGTGTCCATGCTGTAGCTGGATTCTCACTTTCTGCCCCCCATACATAATAGATGCAACTCATTAATCACAATGTTTTTTATGGACATGGATATTATGTTTGTTAATTTTGTTAGTTTTACATTCATCACTTACTGGTTCACAGTATGTGTTGCATGGAATGTGTTCACAGGAGATGACATTCAGTTGAGTGCTGATGTTAACTTCATTAGTGCAGAAGCAATCGTGACACTTATCAACAAAGACTGAGGAATTAGGCTGTAAATTTAAAGAAACAAAGTTTCATATGTTAATGAGATATGGCATGTAATAGACATTTTTTATTTCCCAAAAAACCTCTAAACCAAACCATGGAATAGGAATTTATCATGAACATCACTGGAAATATATTTGTCTAGTTGTTTATGAAGACAGTATAAATAATATTGAATTAAACTTCATATGTGTTTATTGAACTCCTATATAGCAAAGATAAACTCAGATATTAAAAGCTAAGGAGTCATATAAACATATGTAAGAAAATAGTTACTAGACCATAAAGAAATTATTAGGGATCTATGTCTGCTCAGAGTAATCTTTCTTTACAAATAATTTCTGAAAGCATTAAAATTAAAATTGAAATGAAGTACTGACAGTAAGCATGGATTGACTTTCTAAAATGCATAAACACTTCACTCTAAAGCCAAATCTAGCTCTGATACTGACATTTAAAAACAACTCTCTATTCACAGCAACCTTTTCAAAAAATATTTAAACACTGTTGAGCTGAAAAATCCCTGAAGAAAATTGAAAATTTCTAAAATATTGCTGGATAAACTTCCTTATAGCACTTCTGTTAAAGTATGCTGAATGGTCTTTTAAGCATTCTCAGAAGGCTATTGAAATAGTCTTAACTTACCAAGAACTCAGCATTCTGATGTACACAAACGTTCTTGGGAACTGTTAACAAGAAAGGAGACAGGCAGTTACATCAGAGAAAAAAAGTCCTTACTCCACTCTAGTCACACTCATTTCTTCCACAGTGAATTGCAATGCTCTTGTTCAAATACATTGGTTATTCCACATTTCTGGTAGCAGATGTGGTGTACGTAAAGTAAAAGAACAAATACTTAATGAGCAACAAGGGAGGAACCTTTAACCCAATTCACATAGTCCAGTTCCTAGCCAATAATGTCCATGTAACAGTTACAAGAAGTTCCTTGTATCAATTATCAACAATCTATCTTCTCCTAGATGCATTAACAAGGACATTTTGCTAGGTTAAGCTGAGACCACAATCTCAGTTAATTCTATAGCAGTTTCTACAGGCACCTACAAGCAGGAAAAACTTCAGTTGAACTCTAATTACATAGTTGTAATACCACAATATTACTAAAAAAAAGTTAATAGTAACCAATTCATGGAATCTGACTGCTTTCATTAGGGTACTGCATGCCGTCTCATTAAATCTAATACTAAATTACATAATATATAATGCTAATCATTTAAAACACATTTCCAAAGGACTTACCACACTGGTACACAGGACAGCACTCATCACTGGGAATATAAGAATGAACTTCAAATCCCTGCGTACACTTGAGGGGTTCAGTTGTGCACAAACTTGTGTTGCATTCTGAAAAAAAAAAAAAAAAAAAAAAAAAAAAAAAAAAAAAAAAAGGAATAACCCAGAAATTACATTAAATCACAGGTAAGAAAAGGTATCTCTCAGAATCCCCATTTAAGCAATATTTCCTTGCTAATAAATATTCCAGACCCTCTCCAAAGAAACAAATTACACATGGAAGATGCATTTTTCCTAGTGAATCCAGGCATCCGGCACTGGATGGGGAACTACACTCTTTTTTTTTTTTCCCTAGTACATAATTACCAAGTGTAAGAAAAGTACCACAACTCTTTGCTAAGAAATCTCTCTCTCCAAGAGTGTAGGCAATTGTTGCAAAATGAAAACCATACAGCCACAGCGAATTCTGCGACCCGACTGAATTTTACTTGAAAAAAAATCTGATTCTAAATTCAAGAACTGTAGATGCAGTTATGTTGAATCCCAGAACAGAAAATTCCATGTTGTGTCACAGCATTATTAAATTCACTATTTATTTATTTTTTTAATTTTATTTAACATTGGACAAAAAGATTTAAGAAAACATATTTCTTGGCTCCCTACTTCATGTCTTCAACGCTTACCTAAGCTCTTTTCCTTTCTGTTCCTAAAGAATAGAGAAAGACTAGAAACAAAAGCATTAACTCACTGCAAGTGACAATGGGGCAGCAGGAATCTTCAGAGTTGACTTCAGTGACTTCATAGAAGCCTTTCCCAGAACAATTCCTGATATTTTGTTCAGGACATGTGTGAGGTTCACATACAATGCCATTTCCACCTTCCAGGCAAACACAGTCCTGGCAGTCTACTATAAACTTTTCTCCAAACTGTCATTAAAGAAAATAAAGTGAATGATTGCATAGAGAACAACAATGAAAACAGCAATGAAAAGCTGGGGAACCACAAAACTGCTCCAGACTACTTTCTTCTCCCCATACCCAACCTCGCCTTGAAATACAAAAGCAAATGGCAGCATACCTCTCTTGGTATCAGATCCAATCCAACACAGCCTGTGAGAACATCAAAATAAATTTGATTACTACTCAAATAGCAGTAGACATCTTCACTATATGTTGTATGAATACAGTGTATGAATACCACATACAGTCAGATCTATGTTGAATGCATCAGAACAAAATAAAGAGGAAACAAATAAGTACCCAACTGAAGTAGTAAAACTCACCAC
Source organism: Tympanuchus pallidicinctus (assembly GCF_026119805.1). Classification (NCBI taxonomy): domain Eukaryota; kingdom Metazoa; phylum Chordata; class Aves; order Galliformes; family Phasianidae; genus Tympanuchus; species Tympanuchus pallidicinctus. Next base: position 14,270,650 of record NW_026294747.1, read on the forward strand.
AGGTGTGTACACAGACATCCACACCAGAGTCATACAGCATTGTACCATTAGGACAGAAACAGCCTTCCACTTGTTTAACTGAAGTTTCATTATGTGTACTGTGTGAGACAAAATGTTCAGAGGAAAACCTTTACTATCACAGGCATACAGAGGAAGGTTAAGCTGAATAACTATTAACTGAAAATACAGGTGCAAATAATTTGTACTTCTGAGATTTAGAAGTTGCCATTGTTTGCATTTGGTTTAGTTGAACAACATAAAAAGTACAGGCATCTGCATTTAGGATCAAGAGAATAGTGGTAACAAATGAAATAGTCAGTGACAGGAGGTTGGTTGATTTCTCTCAGCAACATATGCTTCAAATATGGCTGAACACTTGTATGAGATGTAACTAACAGTGGAGGAATTCTTTACCTTGATTTGCAGGTTGTCTCTTGAATAGGACCACATGCTCTATATTCCTTATGTTTGGAACATTCATAAGCTGGAATGGGAGAATAAAAAAGAGGAAGAGCTCAATAAGAATATCATACAAAGTTCTCATGACCTTATGGCAAGGAATTAAACATTAAGTACTCATTTTCCTATGAACGCTTGACAACCTTAAGAAGCAAAGAGGTTAAATAGATATCAGACTCAAGCAATTTTACCACACAGCACCACTGTTTACATTCAAGGAGATAAAGCCAGGAAACTACATCTTGATTACAATTTTGTCATAATTGAGATCTCTTTTGTATAAGTTCTTAAAGGGACATGTATTCCTACCCTGCCATTCTCTTTTGATTACACTAAATAAATGAGTCATCTGCCAGTATCTGCAAAATACACAGTTGACTGTGTGAAAAAAAAAGAGACATATCTACTAATACAGATCTTTCAGACACAGTAAATGGATGTGTATTTTTGCAGGCTCATTTATTACTTCTATTGTTAAAAATACACCTGAAAATAACTTGAAGAAATTATTTATTGGTGTGATTTATTCATGTCTTAATTGCTCAGAAAGAAATATAACCTATCATTAAGGCATTATTATAGAATGGTTTGGGTTGGAGGGACTCATTAAGATTATGTAGTCGAATTCCCTGACATGGGCAGGTACATTTTTCACTAGATCACATTGTCCTGTTAAACACAGCTTTGAACACTTTCAATGATAGTGCAACCACAACTTTTCTGGGTAGCCTGATCCACTATCTCACCATACTAATCATTAAACATTTCTTCCCTCTTTACACTCTATACACTCTATACAGTCTATACACTGTATACAATCTACAGCTACCCTCTTTCAGTTTAAAATTACTGCGCCTTTTATTCTTGCCAATTATTGTGTTACTACAGGCCTTGGTAGAAACTCTTTCCCCATCTTTCTTATTCACTGTCTTTATTTATTGAAAGGCTGCAATAAGGTCTCCCCACTGCCTTCTTCTTCTGGCTGAACAACCCCAGTTCTCTCAGACTCTCTACACAAAAGAGATGCTCCAACCCTCTGATCATTTTTGCAACTTTCCTCGGATGCACTCTACCACACCCATATCTTTCACATACAAGCACTCCAGGACTGGACACAGTACTGCAGGCGCAGAATTCCATCACCTAGTCTGCAGTGATATTGGCAATTTTGTTCTGACCCAGGTACAGCACATTGCACTTGGCCTCAGTAGATTTCATGGGCCCACATCAGGTTAGGGTCTATCTGGATGGCATATCAACTGCATCACTCCCTTTGTATTACCTGCAAACTTACTGAGGGTGCACTCAATCCCACTATCGATGCCATCGATTAGCATTGGTCCTTTTCCTAACTACCATGACTTTTCAAATCTGATGGAGTGTGGGTTAGCAGCTCCATCAGCGAGTTCCCTTTGGGATACTCTTTGTCAGGTCTCATGGACTTGTGTATGTTCCAGTTCATCAGACGGTCTCACATCTGCTCTTCTATTACAATGGGAAGGACTTTGATATCCCAGTCCCTGCTTGTCTGGACTTGAGATACGTGGCAAGGATGATTACCAGAGAAAAGTGAGGCTTTTCTGACTAGCAATACCTGTAGAAGCCCATCTTATCATTTTTCACATTCCTTGCTAAATTCAGCTCTAATTATCAGTTAGCTTTCCTGATTCCATCCAGACACTGTCCCTGTATTCTTCCCAGGACACATGACATCAGTTTCACTGCCTATGCATTTCCTATTTGCATAACAGTTCAATAAGAAGACATACATCCCAAAAGATGCCACTCGTTGTTGGAAAGCCTTGGTTGCTGGAGCTCCATAGTGGCTGGTTCTATGCAGATCCCTGTGAACTGATAGCTGGGGCAGCCAGCACTCCCATACTCTCACTTGGCCCTCTCCTTAGACCTGCTGTGTGCCAGCCAGCCCCTCCACACACACACAGCCCAAGGAGGGCAGTGACTTGGAAAGCTCCTCAGATGCCCTCCAGGCACCCTGCAAGCATCAGCAGCTACTGTTGCTGCTAGCACCAGATTCCTGTGGTTTAAACTGAAATAGCTGAAATAAAAGTTCAATACAAGATTCCCTTAACAGTTCAAGATAAATGGCCAAATACTTACAGCAAACACCGTTGGTATGACTTCTCCAGTCAATGCAGACATTTTGATCTGCACAGACAGCTGCATAGATCTGCAGACTTGAGCATTCCAGGTCTAAGTCGGGAAGCATACAGCTATCAAAAACACAAGCTGCGTAGTACTTATCAGGCTTAACAACTGCATGGCACTTCTCAAACACACTAAAAATAGAAAAGTACATCATTATTAGTTACTGAATTATACATGATTTCTCCAATGTGCTAAGCATGTTATATTGTGGTAAAAGTGACACTTCAGGAGATGTGAACCAGGATTATTATTGACAGATTTCCACTAAGAGCATCTGACTAGACTGCAACCTTCCAACGTATTTTACAATATTCTCCTCTCATCCACAATACACCTATGCACCAATATTTTCACTCCAGGAGCTACATGAATATTATGAAGTACAGTCATTAGCTAGTTTTCACTTTTTAATTCTGACACTAGGTTCAAAAAACTAAGATTTTTTTTCAGTTGGTCTCTTTGCTGCTCAGAGAACATGGACAAAGACCACTCCACCAGAGCGGAAGGCAGCACAAAAGAATGTAAGAGCATCAAGTAAGGCTAATGTAGCAGCCAGAGGATTGTGAGTAAAATCTGTCAGCAAAGGATGACATCTTAAAATGACAAAAGAAACAGAAGAAAGCCGAGAAACCCACAGAGCTGCAAAAGATAGGAGAGTAGTTAGAAACATTTTTATTGAGAAATGAACCCCAAAACTGTCATCACACTTGAAAATCAAATGCTTATATAAACACCAGAGGAATGCATGCCTACCTTCCCCAAAGAAGCTCACAGAGGGAAGATTCTTTGCAAGGCTGCCCCGTTGTTGTGCTAGGTGCTTTTGTAGGAATTAGGCCTGGAGAGCACTGTGGTTTGGATGGATCAACAACTTGCCAATAATCTGCCATGGTTTCACAGTTTTCTGCAATATTTCCATTTGGCAACCTGCAATCATCTGCTGTGTTGTTACTGCAAGTGCCTAAAATGGATAAGAGAAAAAAGAATTCACTCACAGATTCATTATCAAATGCCATTCATCTTTATGGCAGGGCTGTGATTTACCTGTTTGTAGTTTTCTGAAAGTACAAAAAAACATAAGAATAAGCCTTACCACACTGTCCTTGAGTGTTGTTTCCAAACAGGCTGTAGGGCATTCTGATAGAAAATGACAAGCCATTGAAGGTCACATTCATTTTAAGCTCAGGAATTTCCACTACACTATTTATGCCTGACTCATAGATCATCAAGCCAAATTTCTTATAAGGCAAAGCCACAGCCTGTTTATTTACAGTCACCTAGTAAATAAAAGAAAACAAAAAAGAGACATACATTTCATTTGACTTTAGAAAACAATCAACTGTTCATTACTTTGCATTGGAGATAAATTTGTAAACACTTTTAGTTTATAAGAAATGTCCCTGTTTTTCCTTATATGATACTGGAAAGCCAAACTTGCCTTCTCCAAGCCGGAAAGTCCTATCAGTCATTAATAAATTAGAATATACTTAGGAGTTTAAACACTCTACAGATTTCTTGGGATGACTAGGGCATTAAGTACTGCCTAATGCATCCAGGATACTTACAACCGTCTTTTGTGATGCATTTATATCAAACTAATTCATAATACTCCTATACAGTAATGTTCAATGAAAACTGGACAAGTCAAGTCTAAAAACAAACACTTCTCTCTCAATTTTGAATCCCCAAAATTGGGAATGATATTTATCAGTTAAACACATAAGAGTCTCTTTTCTGAAAAATTTAAGAATACCAATCAAAGCTAGTAATAATTGTTTTTTAAAATGGGTAAGCCCAGTTCTTTAATTCCAATGTCTAGTTTACATTGTATCCTCCCAATCAAAATCTAATCTTTTCCCTTCTTACACAAATATCAATTGTAAATTAATTTATTTTATAACCTTAACTCTTAGCCATTCATCCGTATTTACGCACTTGTGAGAGAGAACACACTGCAAAGATTTGTAATAAAAAAGGAAAGGAGTTGTTGAAACTCTTCCCAGCATTCAGATTCAGAAAAGCATTCCTTCAATGCAGTACTATAATCCAAAACGTTTTAAAATCTGAAACACACGTTCAATTTCTAATTTTCTCCTAATGCTGTGAATATAATTACGAGGTTGATGACTTATTAATATTTCTGTCAAGAAATGAAAGGTAACTTCCTCCAATACCTCTACTTCCAGGGTATTTGGTTTCACTGTTTCAATGCGCACTTCCTGAGTCTCATGTCTCACAATGATTGCTCGTGGACAGGAAACTACATCTTGTGCGTCACAATGGTAGTTATCGATGTAGACACCAAAGTTGTCAACTGTTTTTTCAATCTCTTCCACAAGAACATATGTGCAATTCCCTTGATAGCTGTAGTACAATCCATCAAAAGTCAAATAATGTGGGTCTCCCCAGCCAGTGCAGTAACCTGCAAAAACATACAGCCAGGTTAGCAACTTATGGAAACATCCAGAATCCAATCAGACTACAAATAAAACCTGTAGGTGTGAGATTCACCTACTCTAACTTGAAGAATTTAAATATTTAAAGTATATCTGTCAATGCACGAGCACTTTTCTAGAACTTACCCAAAACAGAAAAGAATCCAGGAACTTGCAAGGCACTGTTTATCCAACTTATTTCTAAATGACAACAAAGAATAGGACTAATCGTGCCCTAGAAGTACCATTACAGATTGCCGAAACAACTATATGCAGATTTGCAGTCTATAGATGTCTGCATCTGGACATTTAAAACCTCTTAGGAGAACAATTGGTTCTACTGGCAAAACTGTTATATTGAAATGACGGAAATCAAAGTAAAGTCCCCCACTTAGCCAAAAAGAACCAATGAAGCACTCTAAACAGACCAGATGTGTCTTAGAGCACATCTTGCACAATATTTGTCCTCAATAAATAGTGCTGCTCTTTACAGTTGTACTGTTCCCATAGGAAATAAAATATTACACAGAATATTATACTTACAATCACACTCCCAATGCCAACAGCACTGATCATCATCAATGACTTGCACAGGAGCGAGCCCATTGGAACAGGTGGGTTTAGGAGGTGGCTCACAGATTACTGGAACAATCACAACAGTATTGTTTTCTACACATATAGCCTTGGTGCAGTTACACAGCCACCACGACTCGCCTGGCTGTATTTGGAAAGAAGTTAAAAAAAAAAAAAAAAAAAAAAAAAAAGCCTTATGAAGCAGTCAGTTTGAATCAGACTACTAACATTTATGCCTGAATATCTTCTACAAAGTTTTAAAATGCCATGTGTTTATTGGCAATTTTCTTCCCACCAGAAGTCTGAAACTGGGAAAGAAGAACAACATTCAGCACCATTAAGGCCTGAAAGCTAGATTTATTCAAAGTTGCTGAGTGAAAGGCATAATTATAACCGCTAAGCCAGTAAACAAAAAGGGGAATTGCTTTTTTCAAGTTTAATTTGTTTAAAAGTTAGATATCTAATTTCACCACCTAGACAGGGAAAGAGAGGATATGATCAACTCTGTTCACAGACGTCTACGGAAGCTACAGTGAAAACAAGCTACTTGGAGTGTAATGTATTACATCACTATATGCATGCGTTGTGAATGTAGGCATTTTTTTCCATCTTGCTTGAGTTTCTCAGCCATTCAATAATTTTTATCCCTGCATAATTAGAACTTTCCAAAAACCTTAGAATTGGAGTGAAAAAATCATTGAATATGGTGTTCTGTTCCAAAGTTAGCTCTTTAAATCAGTCTACAACCAAGACAGACTTAGTTCAGCCCTTAATTTTCTTGGGCTGTACTATGAATACAACAAACTTCTGATCACACACTAGACCTATTCAAAAGTAGAAAAAAGCGAAGAGAATTTACTGCCTTTTAGCCCTTGGTTACCTCCTCAGAAAACTTTTTGATGAGAAAGAGAAGGATTGAGCTGCAATCTAACACCTTGAAGAAAGATTTTTTTAAAACTATTATTGAAGAACTAATGTCAGCATAAACACTATAAAATAAGAATTCACTAGAAGTCAGGCTGATACCCAACAGAACGGGGACAAACAAAATGGACTGATAGTTAATTTCTATCCAGATTAATACATGCACTCTGAACATTCACCTAGACTCCTACCAAAGCACAATGATAAAAATAAACATAATTAAATTCACTAACCGCATAAGATTCATCAGGTGAAATCGTACAATTAGAGCTGGCACTGGTAGTTGAACTTAAAGTACTGAGTGTAGTAACTGTACTGTATGTAGAGCTTCCTGAAACGCTGACTGTACTTGATATAGGAGTTGTCCCAGAAGTAGTTGCTGAACCAGAAGAAACAATTTCTGAGGTGGTAATGGAGGTTGCAGTGACAGTACTAGAAGAACTAGAGGTTGTTCCTGAAGTGGTGGTAAAGGGCTTCGTAGGAGTTGTTCCAGATGTTGTGACTGTTGATGGAACTGTTGAAACTGAAGGTGGTGACATACTGCCAGATGGAGTCAACAATGGAGAGGATGCTGCTGTAGTTTGTGTACTAATGGGTGTAGAAACTGAAGCTGTTGAAGAGCTCTCAGACACTGTGGTCGTACCTTCGCTGCTAAAAGAACTCGTAGTGCTGTACGAAGAAGTTCCTGAGAAAACAGACAGTTGAACAGTTAGTACCCACCCTGATGTCATACAAAGAGCACAAAGTAAGGGAGCCATCTCACCCTGAAAGGAAACAGGAGACAGCATGTCTAGACAACAAAATTCAGGTAGCTTGGACAGAAATGTTAAGAATTTTGGAGGTGGAGTACATTAGAGTGAAAGAAGAGGGATCACAGTTCACACTGCATGAAATCACAGAGCCTGTATCCAACAGAAATGCCTGTGATCCAAGCTACTGGCCTGACTGGCACTGAGAAGATCAAAGAGCAAACTCTGCTCTATAAATCTCTCAGGTCTCCAAAACCACCCTCTCATTCCTTTCATAGTCATTAAAATTAAATGCCTAATTGCATAACTGCTTTGAAGGTGATCAAGCCATAGGCCGTAAGGAAGGACCTTTAAAACTGTTGTCAACAAGCATAATATTAAAATTTCTTCATGACAGACGGAGACCATAATCAGGAACATCTTGAATGCTCTCGTACAACATGAAGTGAAGGTACACATGGCAGATAAAAAATTCAATACCTGCACATAAGAGTACAGGAATAAAGCTGTAAAAAAAGGACAGAAGACCTAAAAATCCAAGGTCTAGCAGAACTTGAAATAAAAGTGTAACAAGAACAAGAACACTTCCTCTATGCAAGAGGCCTACAAATCAAGATATTCTCTAGAGCTAAAGGATGAGACCTCACAGTACGAATGGTAATACTCCACATATTATCACTACGTACATCAGTGAATCAGCTGACTCTAACTGACAAAAAAATTCCACCACATCTGGATAAATGAACAATAATCATTCTCCTGTTAACAAACGCACGCTCCTACCCCTAAAACACCAAGTTTGTAAACACCACCTGAAGATCCAGTCTTTATAAGCAGTACAAAAAGATAGCCTTAACAGACCTCGAATCACAAAGAAAGAATAAAATCAAGTGCTAACAGATGGAAACACTGTTAACAACAAAATGCAACACCTGAAGGAAAGACCAAAACATTACCAGCAGTAGTTCCAATGAAGAAGTAAAGGAGATTCTTCCTTACCTTTTGCTGTCACGCTCTATTCCATGGAAAGACCACCGTTCCCAATGCAGGAAACTATCAGGCCCGTTTTCCCTCCACAACTAATTTCCTGCCCGCGCATCTGGGGCTCCAGTACAACTACTGAAACTCTTCTCCATACCCCTCTCCCGTCTTGAAAGCCATTCTACAGCGTTTTTCCTAGCCATGCCATTTAACTCCAACTGCTTTTCTACCTTCCTGGGCAGCCCACGCTTCAGGCCAAAGGGCTGCCTCCTTCAATCTGTTCTCAACAAGCATTTTAGAAACACCCCAAGGTACAGAAACGTCTGCCTTCCAATCAAACGCTTATGCTCCATCAGCAGGACGTGAACATACACATGACTGACAGAGAATCACTGCAGGAACTAAAAAGAATTGAACACAAACGCAGAGGAAGAAAGGGCAGAAGGTCGGAATGTCTGTGACCTGCAAGCACCAGAAACCAGAGTGCCCAAAACAAAAGCCCACAGCCCGTACACGAGATGCCTCCTAAGGGAATGCTCTCTCTAGATTGAGGACAAGATATGACAGCAGCAAAAGGAAGACTTCCAGTCCGACCCCTGCCGGCCTAAGACAACCCGCTGCCCCTAGCTGAGAAAACCTTTTCCTAGGACACGCGGTGTCAGGGAACAAGGCACCTTCTGCCCAGGACAAATGCTCTCGCCGTGCCTCCAAACAGCAAGATTCAGGACTACCTGTGGGCTTCTGCTCCACTGAGGAACGTTCAGCAACTACTCCCGGCCCTCAGCCCATACACAAAGCCTAAGTTCAGGCGCTCACAGGCCTTCACCTCTCCCTCTACAAGGCAACACGTGACAGGCATGGCCAGACAATTACCTTCCGTTGTCGTGGGTGGAGGTGTTAGGGAGGTGGTGGGTGTTGGCCTGGGTGTGGATGTGCTGACTGAAGTCGGGCCGGATGTGGGCGAGCTGGTAATAGGAGTGGTGCTCACGGTGCTGCTGGCGGTGCTGCTGGAGAGCGTCGTGCCAGAGGTGGTAGTGGGGGCAGACGTGGTTGGTGTGGGCGGGGCAGTTGTGCTTGACACACTCGGAGTGTAAATTGTGCTTGTTGTCGGTGAGAGGGACACCGTTGTGCTGGTTTCTCCTCTGGTTGTAGTCGTGATAGCTGTTGTGCACTCTGGTCTTAATGGTGGTGTACAGCAGACTTTGATCTGATAATTCAGGCAGACTGGCATTGGTATCACACCCCCTGCGGTCTGATCGTCATTTTTACAGATGAGTCCTGTGTTAACATCACACTCCACTTTCTGCCCTAAGTCTTCTATAGGAGTGTCTGGAAATTTCTCAGCTCTGCAGGAAATGTTCTCAGCCTTCGTACAGTCCCATGAAGGGATCTTATTCTGAATTGTTTCGAAGGTCTCATCATCACCATTCCCTGGGCCATACTGTGGGTAACTCACATCGATCCAGTCGGTCCAGATGCAGTCCTCCGGAACGGTGCAGTCTACTGCGGTTGGACATCAGTAAAAGTAAACAATTAGGAACGACACAATCACTTGGAGGAGGTGATAACAGATGGGAGGATCACGCACGTGTTGATGGCAATAAGTGCCACGCTTCCATCTGAGGACTAGCCCATGAAACCCACAACGGGAAAAAATGCTTCTCCCAGCAGAAAAATGGCATGCCAGTGCCCAAAAAGCACCGAAGGCAAGCAGCAGAAGAAAGGGAAGAAGGTCAGAAAAGCCACCGCCCAAAAGGACCTGAAACAAAAGTGTCACAACAATAAGCTCCATGCCAAATTGAAACCGGGTTCGCACACAGAAGGACCTCACCAGCTGAAGGAAAGCAACTCAAAGCAGCAAAAGAAGGACATCCTGTCTGGTCAAAGTTCTTGTAGCAGGCTACAGGATTACACAAGTTCTAAAGAGCTGTGCAGAGAAAAGGAACAAGGGACTTTCTGTCCAAGACAAAACACTCTTCTCACAGTAAAAAAGAAAGCGTGAGAACTAGCGTTAATTCAACTAAGGTGCAGCAGAGAAAGTCGACGAGAAAAAACATAACGCAATGACCAGACAATTACCTTCCGTTGTCGTGGGTGGAGGTGTTAGGGAGGTGGTGGGTGTTGGCCTGGGTGTGGATGTGCTGACTGAAGTCGGGCCGGATGTGGGCGAGCTGGTAATAGGAGTGGTGCTCACGGTGCTGCTGGCGGTGCTGCTGGAGAGCGTCGTGCCAGAGGTGGTAGTGGGGGCAGACGTGGTTGGTGTGGGCGGGGCAGTTGTGCTTGACACAACTGTACTCGTGGTGCTCTGGGAAGTGGGACCTGGGATAACACAGGGATTCATCATTGCAGAAAAACATTTCCTCCTAATTCCTCCTTAACTCCCTGTTTCTCTACTGACTTCATCAAAATCCACCACCTGAAACCCACCAAGCTCAGAGAATTGGAAAGCAGAACATCTTACTAGCGGTATTACTTTCGTTCAGCAATTACACACCAAGGTTTCGTACAACCTCCATGGGAGACACATGGAAACACTATACCTAAGACCAATACTGCATCAAAACACCGTGTGCACAGTGAGGACCATGCTCAGGCTCCAAGAACTCCACAGCCCCTAAGCCAGCTGAATGCATTCCAATCATCCTTACGCTTCACTCCTCCGTCACTACTGCTGTCACATTCTAACCCATGGGGACACCACCGTTCCCAATGCAGCAAATCCGCTCCCACCACAACTACTTTCCTTCCAAGCAATATGGCCCTAGAACAGTAAGCAAACTCTACTCCGTACGCTCTCACGTCTTGAAAACCGTTCTACCGCATTTTTTCTTGCCATGCCATTTATCTACATCTGCAGGTCTTCCGGCCCAAGACAAACAAATTCTTCGCACGGTAAAATAGAAAGCATGAGAACTGGCGTGGGGCACACGTTAATTAAGCAAAGGTGCAGCTGGGAAAGCTACAAGAAAAAACGTAACGCGATGACCAGACATTACCTTGCGTTGTCGTGGGTGGAGGTGTTAGGGAGGTGGTGGGTGTTGGCCTGGGTGTGGATGTGCTGACTGAAGTCGGGCCGGATGTGGACGAGCTGGTAATAGGAGTGGTGCTCACGGTGCTGCTGGCGGTGCTGCTGGAGAGCGTCGTGCCAGAGGTGGTAGTGGGGGCAGACGTGGTTGGTGTGGGCGGGGCACTGCTACTCGACACGCTTGTACTTGTGGTGCTCTGGGAAGTGGGACCTGGGAAAACACAGGGTTTCATCATTGCAAGCAGGCAAATTGCATTTCCTCTTTCATTCCTCATTTCTCTACTGACTTCATCAAGCTCCACCACCACAAGCCCGAGAAGGTGAGACTGTAGGGAAGGACGCAGTCTCATTAGTAGTATTTGTGTCATTCAGGAATTATGCACCAAGGTTTCCGAAAACCTGCTTCGGAGACACATGCAAACACTACGTCTACCACCAATGCAGCATCTCACCACCGCGTGCACAGTGAAGCTTGTAGCTCAGGCGACAAGAACTCCGCAGCCCTTCAGCCAGCTGAATGCATTCCGATCATCCTTAGGCTTCATTCTTCCTTACCTTTTGCTGTCACGCTCTATTCCATGGAAAGACCACCGTTCCCAATGCAGGAAACTATCAGGCCCGTTTTCCCTCCACAACTAATTTCCTGCCCGCGCATCTGGGGCTCCAGTACAACTACTGAAACTCTTCTCCATACCCCTCTCCCGTCTTGTAAGCCATTCTACAGCGTTTTTCCTAGCCATGCCATTTAACTCCAACTGCTTTTCTACCTTCCTGGGCAGCCCACGCTTCAGGCCAAAGGGCTGCCTCCTTCAATCTGTTCTCAACAAGCATTTTAGAAACACCCCAAGGTACAGAAACGTCTGCCTTCCAATCAAACGCTTATGCTCCATCAGCAGGACGTGAACATACACATGACTGACAGAGAATCACTGCAGGAACTAAAAAGAATTGAACACAAACGCAGAGGAAGAAAGGGCAGAAGGTCAGAATGTCTGTGACCTGCAAGCACCAGAAACCAGAGTGCCCAAAACAAAAGCCCACAGCCCGTACACGAGATGCCTCCTAAGGGAATGCTCTCTCTAGATTGAGGACAAGATATGACAGCAGCAAAAGGAAGACTTCCAGTCCGACCCCTGCCGGCCTAAGACAACCCGCTGCCCCTAGCTGAGAAAACCTTTTCCTAGGACACGCGGTGTCAGGGAACAAGGCACCTTCTGCCCAGGACAAATGCTCTCGCCGTGCCTCCAAACAGCAAGATTCAGGACTACCTGTGGGCTTCTGCTCCACTGAGGAACGTTCAGCAACTACTCCCGGCCCTCAGCCCATACACGAAGCCTAAGTTCAGGCGCTCACAGGCCTTCACCTCTCCCTCTACAAGGCAACACGTGACAGGCATGGCCAGACAATTACCTTCCGTTGTCGTGGGTGGAGGTGTTAGGGAGGTGGTGGGTGTTGGCCTGGGTGTGGATGTGCTGACTGAAGTCGGGCCGGATGTGGGCGAGCTGGTAATAGGAGTGGTGCTCACGGTGCTGCTGGCGGTGCTGCTGGAGAGCGTCGTGCCAGAGGTGGTAGTGGGGGCAGACGTGGTTGGTGTGGGCGGGGCAGTTGTGCTTGACACAACTGTACTCGTGGTGCTCTGGGAAGTGGGACCTGGGATAACACAGGGATTCATCATTGCAGAAAAACATTTCCTCCTAATTCCTCCTTAACTCCCTGTTTCTCTACTGACTTCATCAAAATCCACCACCTGAAACCCACCAAGCTCAGAGAACTGGAAAGCAGAACATCTTACTAGCGGTATTACTTTCGTTCAGCAATTACACACCAAGGTTTCGTACAACCTCCATGGGAGACACATGGAAACACTATACCTAAGACCAATACTGCATCAAAACACCGTGTGCACAGTGAGGACCATGCTCAGGCTCCAAGAACTCCACAGCCCCTAAGCCAGCTGAATGCATTCCAATCATCCTTACGCTTCACTCCTCCGTCACTACTGCTGTCACATTCTAACCCATGGGGACACCACCGTTCCCAATGCAGCAAATCCGCTCCCACCACAACTACTTTCCTTCCAAGCTATATGGCCCTAGAACAGTAAGCAAACTCTACTCCGTACGCTCTCACGTCTTGAAAACCGTTCTACCGCATTTTTTCTTGCCATGCCATTTATCTACATCTGCAGGTCTTCCGGCCCAAGACAAACAAATTCTTCGCACGGTAAAATAGAAAGCATGAGAACTGGCGTGGGGCACACGTTAATTAAGCAAAGGTGCAGCTGGGAAAGCTACAAGAAAAAACGTAACGCGATGACCAGACATTACCTTGCGTTGTCGTGGGTGGAGGTGTTAGGGAGGTGGTGGGTGTTGGCCTGGGTGTGGATGTGCTGACTGAAGTCGGGCCGGATGTGGACGAGCTGGTAATAGGAGTGGTGCTCACGGTGCTGCTGGCGGTGCTGCTGGAGAGCGTCGTGCCAGAGGTGGTAGTGGGGGCAGACGTGGTTGGTGTGGGCGGGGCACTGCTACTCGACACGCTTGTACTTGTGGTGCTCTGGGAAGTGGGACCTGGGAAAACACAGGGTTTCATCATTGCAAGCAGGCAAATTGCATTTCCTCTTTCATTCCTCATTTCTCTACTGACTTCATCAAGCTCCACCACCACAAGCCCGAGAAGGTGAGACTGTAGGGAAGGACGCAGTCTCATTAGTAGTATTTGTGTCATTCAGGAATTATGCACCAAGGTTTCCGAAAACCTGCTTCGGAGACACATGCAAACACTACGTCTACCACCAATGCAGCATCTCACCACCGCGTGCACAGTGAAGCTTGTAGCTCAGGCGACAAGAACTCCGCAGCCCTTCAGCCAGCTGAATGCATTCCGATCATCCTTAGGCTTCATTCTTCCTTACCTTTTGCTGTCACGCTCTATTCCATGGAAGGACCACCGTTCCCAATGCAGGAAACTATCAGGCCCGTTTTCCCTCCACAACTAATTTCCTGCCCGCGCATCTGGGGCTCCAGTACAACTACTGAAACTCTTCTCCATACCCCTCTCCCGTCTTGAAAGCCATTCTACAGCGTTTTTCCTAGCCATGCCATTTAACTCCAACTGCTTTTCTACCTTCCTGGGCAGCCCATGCTTCAGGCCAAAGGGCTGCCTCCTTCAATCTGTTCTCAACAAGCATTTTAGAAACACCCCAAGGTACAGAAACGTCTGCCTTCCAATCAAACGCTTATGCTCCATCAGCAGGACGTGAACATACACATGACTGACAGAGAATCACTGCAGGAACTAAAAAGAATTGAACACAAACGCAGAGGAAGAAAGGGCAGAAGGTCGGAATGTCTGTGACCTGCAAGCACCAGAAACCAGAGTGCCCAAAACAAAAGCCCACAGCCCGTACACGAGATGCCTCCTAAGGGAATGCTCTCTCTAGATTGAGGACAAGATATGACAGCAGCAAAAGGAAGACTTCCAGTCCGACCCCTGCCGGCCTAAGACAACCCGCTGCCCCTAGCTGAGAAAACCTTTTCCTAGGACACGCGGTGTCAGGGAACAAGGCACCTTCTGCCCAGGACAAATGCTCTCGCCGTGCCTCCAAACAGCAAGATTCAGGACTACCTGTGGGCTTCTGCTCCACTGAGGAACGTTCAGCAACTACTCCCGGCCCTCAGCCCATACACGAAGCCTAAGTTCAGGCGCTCACAGGCCTTCACCTCTCCCTCTACAAGGCAACACGTGACAGGCATGGCCAGACAATTACCTTCCGTTGTCGTGGGTGGAGGTGTTAGGGAGGTGGTGGGTGTTGGCCTGGGTGTGGATGTGCTGACTGAAGTCGGGCCGGATGTGGGCGAGCTGGTAATAGGAGTGGTGCTCACGGTGCTGCTGGCGGTGCTGCTGGAGAGCGTCGTGCCAGAGGTGGTAGTGGGGGCAGACGTGGTTGGTGTGGGCGGGGCAGTTGTGCTTGACACACTCGGAGTGTAAATTGTGCTTGTTGTCGGTGAGAGGGACACCGTTGTGCTGGTTTCTCCTCTGGTTGTAGTCGTGATAGCTGTTGTGCACTCTGGTCTTAATGGTGGTGTACAGCAGACTTTGATCTGATAATTCAGGCAGACTGGCATTGGTATCACACCCCCTGCGGTCTGATCGTCATTTTTACAGATGAGTCCTGTGTTAACATCACACTCCACTTTCTGCCCTAAGTCTTCTATAGGAGTGTCTGGAAATTTCTCAGCTCTGCAGGAAATGTTCTCAGCCTTCGTACAGTTCCATGAAGGGATCTTATTCTGAATTGTTTCGAAGGTCTCATCATCACCATTCCCTGGGCCATACTGTGGGTAACTCACATCGATCCAGTCGGTCCAGATGCAGTCCTCCGGAACGGTGCAGTCTACTGCGGTTGGACATCAGTAAAAGTAAACAATTAGGAACGACACAATCACTTGGAGGAGGTGATAACAGATGGGAGGATCACGCACGTGTTGATGGCAATAAGTGCCACGCTTCCATCTGAGGACTAGCCCATGAAACCCACAACGGGAAAAAATGCTTCTCCCAGCAGAAAAATGGCATGCCAGTGCCCAAAAAGCACCGAAGGCAAGCAGCAGAAGAAAGGGAAGAAGGTCAGAAAAGCCACCGCCCAAAAGGACCTGAAACAAAAGTGTCACAACAATAAGCTCCATGCCAAATTGAAACCGGGTTCGCACACAGAAGGACCTCACCAGCTGAAGGAAAGCAACTCAAAGCAGCAAAAGAAGGACATCCTGTCTGGTCAAAGTTCTTGTAGCAGGCTACAGGATTACACAAGTTCTAAAGAGCTGTGCAGAGAAAAGGAACAAGGGACTTTCTGTCCAAGACAAAACACTCTTCTCACAGTAAAAAAGAAAGCGTGAGAACTAGCGTTAATTCAACTAAGGTGCAGCAGAGAAAGTCGACGAGAAAAAACATAACGCAATGACCAGACAATTACCTTCTGTTGTCGTGGGTGGAGGTGTTAGGGAGGTGGTGGGTGTTGGCCTGGGTGTGGATGTGCTGACTGAAGTCGGGCCGGATGTGGACGAGCTGGTAATAGGAGTGGTGCTCACGGTGCTGCTGGCGGTGCTGCTGGAGAGCGTCGTGCCAGAGGTGGTAGTGGGGGCAGACGTGGTTGGTGTGGGCGGGGCAGTTGTGCTTGACACAACTGTACTCGTGGTGCTCTGGGAAGTGGGACCTGGGATAACACAGGGATTCATCATTGCAGAAAAACATTTCCTCCTAATTCCTCCTTAACTCCTTGTTTCTCTACTGACTTCATCAAAATCCACCACCTGAAACCCACCAAGCTCAGAGAATTGGAAAGCAGAACATCTTACTAGCGGTATTACTTTCGTTCAGCAATTACACACCAAGGTTTCGTACAACCTCCATGGGAGACACATGGAAACACTATACCTAAGACCAATACTGCATCAAAACACCGTGTGCACAGTGAGGACCATGCTCAGGCTCCAAGAACTCCACAGCCCCTAAGCCAGCTGAATGCATTCCAATCATCCTTACGCTTCACTCCTCCGTCACTACTGCTGTCACATTCTAACCCATGGGGACACCACCGTTCCCAATGCAGCAAATCCGCTCCCACCACAACTACTTTCCTTCCAAGCAATATGGCCCTAGAACAGTAAGCAAACTCTACTCCGTACGCTCTCACGTCTTGAAAACCGTTCTACCGCATTTTTTCTTGCCATGCCATTTATCTACATCTGCAGGTCTTCCGGCCCAAGACAAACAAATTCTTTGCACGGTAAAATAGAAAGCATGAGAACTGGCGTGGGGCACACGTTAATTAAGCAAAGGTGCAGCTGGGAAAGCTACAAGAAAAAACGTAACGCGATGACCAGACATTACCTTGCGTTGTCGTGGGTGGAGGTGTTAGGGAGGTGGTGGGTGTTGGCCTGGGTGTGGATGTGCTGACTGAAGTCGGGCCGGATGTGGACGAGCTGGTAATAGGAGTGGTGCTCACGGTGCTGCTGGCGGTGCTGCTGGAGAGCGTCGTGCCAGAGGTGGTAGTGGGGGCAGACGTGGTTGGTGTGGGCGGGGCACTGCTACTCGACACGCTTGTACTTGTGGTGCTCTGGGAAGTGGGACCTGGGAAAACACAGGGTTTCATCATTGCAAGCAGGCAAATTGCATTTCCTCTTTCATTCCTCATTTCTCTACTGACTTCATCAAGCTCCACCACCACAAGCCCGAGAAGGTGAGACTGTAGGGAAGGACGCAGTCTCATTAGTAGTATTTGTGTCATTCAGGAATTATGCACCAAGGTTTCCGAAAACCTGCTTCGGAGACACATGCAAACACTACGTCTACCACCAATGCAGCATCTCACCACCGCGTGCACAGTGAAGCTTGTAGCTCAGGCGACAAGAACTCCGCAGCCCTTCAGCCAGCTGAATGCATTCCGATCATCCTTAGGCTTCATTCTTCCTTACCTTTTGCTGTCACGCTCTATTCCATGGAAAGACCACCGTTCCCAATGCAGGAAACTATCAGGCCCGTTTTCCCTCCACAACTAATTTCCTGCCCGCGCATCTGGGGCTCCAGTACAACTACTGAAACTCTTCTCCATACCCCTCTCCCGTCTTGTAAGCCATTCTACAGCGTTTTTCCTAGCCATGCCATTTAACTCCAACTGCTTTTCTACCTTCCTGGGCAGCCCACGCTTCAGGCCAAAGGGCTGCCTCCTTCAATCTGTTCTCAACAAGCATTTTAGAAACACCCCAAGGTACAGAAACGTCTGCCTTCCAATCAAACGCTTATGCTCCATCAGCAGGACGTGAACATACACATGACTGACAGAGAATCACTGCAGGAACTAAAAAGAATTGAACACAAACGCAGAGGAAGAAAGGGCAGAAGGTCAGAATGTCTGTGACCTGCAAGCACCAGAAACCAGAGTGCCCAAAACAAAAGCCCACAGCCCGTACACGAGATGCCTCCTAAGGGAATGCTCTCTCTAGATTGAGGACAAGATATGACAGCAGCAAAAGGAAGACTTCCAGTCCGACCCCTGCCGGCCTAAGACAACCCGCTGCCCCTAGCTGAGAAAACCTTTTCCTAGGACACGCGGTGTCAGGGAACAAGGCACCTTCTGCCCAGGACAAATGCTCTCGCCGTGCCTCCAAACAGCAAGATTCAGGACTACCTGTGGGCTTCTGCTCCACTGAGGAACGTTCAGCAACTACTCCCGGCCCTCAGCCCATACACGAAGCCTAAGTTCAGGCGCTCACAGGCCTTCACCTCTCCCTCTACAAGGCAACACGTGACAGGCATGGCCAGACAATTACCTTCCGTTGTCGTGGGTGGAGGTGTTAGGGAGGTGGTGGGTGTTGGCCTGGGTGTGGATGTGCTGACTGAAGTCGGGCCGGATGTGGGCGAGCTGGTAATAGGAGTGGTGCTCACGGTGCTGCTGGCGGTGCTGCTGGAGAGCGTCGTGCCAGAGGTGGTAGTGGGGGCAGACGTGGTTGGTGTGGGCGGGGCAGTTGTGCTTGACACAACTGTACTCGTGGTGCTCTGGGAAGTGGGACCTGGGATAACACAGGGATTCATCATTGCAGAAAAACATTTCCTCCTAATTCCTCCTTAACTCCCTGTTTCTCTACTGACTTCATCAAAATCCACCACCTGAAACCCACCAAGCTCAGAGAATTGGAAAGCAGAACATCTTACTAGCGGTATTACTTTCGTTCAGCAATTACACACCAAGGTTTCGTACAACCTCCATGGGAGACACATGGAAACACTATACCTAAGACCAATACTGCATCAAAACACCGTGTGCACAGTGAGGACCATGCTCAGGCTCCAAGAACTCCACAGCCCCTAAGCCAGCTGAATGCATTCCAATCATCCTTACGCTTCACTCCTCCGTCACTACTGCTGTCACATTCTAACCCATGGGGACACCACCGTTCCCAATGCAGCAAATCCGCTCCCACCACAACTACTTTCCTTCCAAGCTATATGGCCCTAGAACAGTAAGCAAACTCTACTCCGTACGCTCTCACGTCTTGAAAACCGTTCTACCGCATTTTTTCTTGCCATGCCATTTATCTACATCTGCAGGTCTTCCGGCCCAAGACAAACAAATTCTTCGCACGGTAAAATAGAAAGCATGAGAACTGGCGTGGGGCACACGTTAATTAAGCAAAGGTGCAGCTGGGAAAGCTACAAGAAAAAACGTAACGCGATGACCAGACATTACCTTGCGTTGTCGTGGGTGGAGGTGTTAGGGAGGTGGTGGGTGTTGGCCTGGGTGTGGATGTGCTGACTGAAGTCGGGCCGGATGTGGACGAGCTGGTAATAGGAGTGGTGCTCACGGTGCTGCTGGCGGTGCTGCTGGAGAGCGTCGTGCCAGAGGTGGTAGTGGGGGCAGACGTGGTTGGTGTGGGCGGGGCACTGCTACTCGACACGCTTGTACTTGTGGTGCTCTGGGAAGTGGGACCTGGGAAAACACAGGGTTTCATCATTGCAAGCAGGCAAATTGCATTTCCTCTTTCATTCCTCATTTCTCTACTGACTTCATCAAGCTCCACCACCACAAGCCCGAGAAGGTGAGACTGTAGGGAAGGACGCAGTCTCATTAGTAGTATTTGTGTCATTCAGGAATTATGCACCAAGGTTTCCGAAAACCTGCTTCGGAGACACATGCAAACACTACGTCTACCACCAATGCAGCATCTCACCACCGCGTGCACAGTGAAGCTTGTAGCTCAGGCGACAAGAACTCCGCAGCCCTTCAGCCAGCTGAATGCATTCCGATCATCCTTAGGCTTCATTCTTCCTTACCTTTTGCTGTCACGCTCTATTCCATGGAAAGACCACCGTTCCCAATGCAGGAAACTATCAGGCCCGTTTTCCCTCCACAACTAATTTCCTGCCCGCGCATCTGGGGCTCCAGTACAACTACTGAAACTCTTCTCCATACCCCTCTCCCGTCTTGAAAGCCATTCTACAGCGTTTTTCCTTGCCATGCCATTTAACTCCAACTGCTTTTCTACCTTCCTGGGCAGCCCATGCTTCAGGCCAAAGGGCTGCCTCCTTCAATCTGTTCTCAACAAGCATTTTAGAAACACCCCAAGGTACAGAAACGTCTGCCTTCCAATCAAACGCTTATGCTCCATCAGCAGGACGTGAACATACACATGACTGACAGAGAATCACTGCAGGAACTAAAAAGAATTGAACACAAACGCAGAGGAAGAAAGGGCAGAAGGTCGGAATGTCTGTGACCTGCAAGCACCAGAAACCAGAGTGCCCAAAACAAAAGCCCACAGCCCGTACACGAGATGCCTCCTAAGGGAATGCTCTCTCTAGATTGAGGACAAGATATGACAGCAGCAAAAGGAAGACTTCCAGTCCGACCCCTGCCGGCCTAAGACAACCCGCTGCCCCTAGCTGAGAAAACCTTTTCCTAGGACACGCGGTGTCAGGGAACAAGGCACCTTCTGCCCAGGACAAATGCTCTCGCCGTGCCTCCAAACAGCAAGATTCAGGACTACCTGTGGGCTTCTGCTCCACTGAGGAACGTTCAGCAACTACTCCCGGCCCTCAGCCCATACACGAAGCCTAAGTTCAGGCGCTCACAGGCCTTCACCTCTCCCTCTACAAGGCAACACGTGACAGGCATGGCCAGACAATTACCTTCCGTTGTCGTGGGTGGAGGTGTTAGGGAGGTGGTGGGTGTTGGCCTGGGTGTGGATGTGCTGACTGAAGTCGGGCCGGATGTGGGCGAGCTGGTAATAGGAGTGGTGCTCACGGTGCTGCTGGCGGTGCTGCTGGAGAGCGTCGTGCCAGAGGTGGTAGTGGGGGCAGACGTGGTTGGTGTGGGCGGGGCAGTTGTGCTTGACACACTCGGAGTGTAAATTGTGCTTGTTGTCGGTGAGAGAGACACCGTTGTGCTGGTTTCTCCTCTGGTTGTAGTCGTGATAGCTGTTGTGCACTCTGGTCTTAATGGTGGTGTACAGCAGACTTTGATCTGATAATTCAGGCAGACTGGCATTGGTATCACACCCCCTGCGGTCTGATCGTCATTTTTACAGATGAGTCCTGTGTTAACATCACACTCCACTTTCTGCCCTAAGTCTTCTATAGGAGTGTCTGGAAATTTCTCAGCTCTGCAGGAAATGTTCTCAGCCTTCGTACAGTTCCATGAAGGGATCTTATTCTGAATTGTTTCGAAGGTCTCATCATCACCATTCCCTGGGCCATACTGTGGGTAACTCACATCGATCCAGTCGGTCCAGATGCAGTCCTCCGGAACGGTGCAGTCTACTGCGGTTGGACATCAGTAAAAGTAAACAATTAGGAACGACACAATCACTTGGAGGAGGTGATAACAGATGGGAGGATCACGCACGTGTTGATGGCAATAAGTGCCACGCTTCCATCTGAGGACTAGCCCATGAAACCCACAACGGGAAAAAATGCTTCTCCCAGCAGAAAAATGGCATGCCAGTGCCCAAAAAGCACCGAAGGCAAGCAGCAGAAGAAAGGGAAGAAGGTCAGAAAAGCCACCGCCCAAAAGGACCTGAAACAAAAGTGTCACAACAATAAGCTCCATGCCAAATTGAAACCGGGTTCGCACACAGAAGGACCTCACCAGCTGAAGGAAAGCAACTCAAAGCAGCAAAAGAAGGACATCCTGTCTGGTCAAAGTTCTTGTAGCAGGCTACAGGATTACACAAGTTCTAAAGAGCTGTGCAGAGAAAAGGAACAAGGGACTTTCTGTCCAAGACAAAACACTCTTCTCACAGTAAAAAAGAAAGCGTGAGAACTAGCGTTAATTCAACTAAGGTGCAGCAGAGAAAGTCGACGAGAAAAAACATAACGCAATGACCAGACAATTACCTTCTGTTGTCGTGGGTGGAGGTGTTAGGGAGGTGGTGGGTGTTGGCCTGGGTGTGGATGTGCTGACTGAAGTCGGGCCGGATGTGGACGAGCTGGTAATAGGAGTGGTGCTCACGGTGCTGCTGGCGGTGCTGCTGGAGAGCGTCGTGCCAGAGGTGGTAGTGGGGGCAGACGTGGTTGGTGTGGGCGGGGCAGTTGTGCTTGACACAACTGTACTCGTGGTGCTCTGGGAAGTGGGACCTGGGATAACACAGGGATTCATCATTGCAGAAAAACATTTCCTCCTAATTCCTCCTTAACTCCTTGTTTCTCTACTGACTTCATCAAAATCCACCACCTGAAACCCACCAAGCTCAGAGAATTGGAAAGCAGAACATCTTACTAGCGGTATTACTTTCGTTCAGCAATTACACACCAAGGTTTCGTACAACCTCCATGGGAGACACATGGAAACACTATACCTAAGACCAATACTGCATCAAAACACCGTGTGCACAGTGAGGACCATGCTCAGGCTCCAAGAACTCCACAGCCCCTAAGCCAGCTGAATGCATTCCAATCATCCTTACGCTTCACTCCTCCGTCACTACTGCTGTCACATTCTAACCCATGGGGACACCACCGTTCCCAATGCAGCAAATCCGCTCCCACCACAACTACTTTCCTTCCAAGCAATATGGCCCTAGAACAGTAAGCAAACTCTACTCCGTACGCTCTCACGTCTTGAAAACCGTTCTACCGCATTTTTTCTTGCCATGCCATTTATCTACATCTGCAGGTCTTCCGGCCCAAGACAAACAAATTCTTTGCACGGTAAAATAGAAAGCATGAGAACTGGCGTGGGGCACACGTTAATTAAGCAAAGGTGCAGCTGGGAAAGCTACAAGAAAAAACGTAACGCGATGACCAGACATTACCTTGCGTTGTCGTGGGTGGAGGTGTTAGGGAGGTGGTGGGTGTTGGCCTGGGTGTGGATGTGCTGACTGAAGTCGGGCCAGATGTGGACGAGCTGGTAATAGGAGTGGTGCTCACGGTGCTGCTGGCGGTGCTGCTGGAGAGCGTCGTGCCAGAGGTGGTAGTGGGGGCAGACGTGGTTGGTGTGGGCGGGGCACTGCTACTCGACACGCTTGTACTTGTGGTGCTCTGGGAAGTGGGACCTGGGAAAACACAGGGTTTCATCATTGCAAGCAGGCAAATTGCATTTCCTCTTTCATTCCTCATTTCTCTACTGACTTCATCAAGCTCCACCACCACAAGCCCGAGAAGGTGAGACTGTAGGGAAGGACGCAGTCTCATTAGTAGTATTTGTGTCATTCAGGAATTATGCACCAAGGTTTCCGAAAACCTGCTTCGGAGACACATGCAAACACTACGTCTACCACCAATGCAGCATCTCACCACCGCGTGCACAGTGAAGCTTGTAGCTCAGGCGACAAGAACTCCGCAGCCCTTCAGCCAGCTGAATGCATTCCGATCATCCTTAGGCTTCATTCTTCCTTACCTTTTGCTGTCACGCTCTATTCCATGGAAAGACCACCGTTCCCAATGCAGGAAACTATCAGGCCCGTTTTCCCTCCACAACTAATTTCCTGCCCGCGCATCTGGGGCTCCAGTACAACTACTGAAACTCTTCTCCATACCCCTCTCCCGTCTTGTAAGCCATTCTACAGCGTTTTTCCTAGCCATGCCATTTAACTCCAACTGCTTTTCTACCTTCCTGGGCAGCCCACGCTTCAGGCCAAAGGGCTGCCTCCTTCAATCTGTTCTCAACAAGCATTTTAGAAACACCCCAAGGTACAGAAACGTCTGCCTTCCAATCAAACGCTTATGCTCCATCAGCAGGACGTGAACATACACATGACTGACAGAGAATCACTGCAGGAACTAAAAAGAATTGAACACAAACGCAGAGGAAGAAAGGGCAGAAGGTCAGAATGTCTGTGACCTGCAAGCACCAGAAACCAGAGTGCCCAAAACAAAAGCCCACAGCCCGTACACGAGATGCCTCCTAAGGGAATGCTCTCTCTAGATTGAGGACAAGATATGACAGCAGCAAAAGGAAGACTTCCAGTCCGACCCCTGCCGGCCTAAGACAACCCGCTGCCCCTAGCTGAGAAAACCTTTTCCTAGGACACGCGGTGTCAGGGAACAAGGCACCTTCTGCCCAGGACAAATGCTCTCGCCGTGCCTCCAAACAGCAAGATTCAGGACTACCTGTGGGCTTCTGCTCCACTGAGGAACGTTCAGCAACTACTCCCGGCCCTCAGCCCATACACGAAGCCTAAGTTCAGGCGCTCACAGGCCTTCACCTCTCCCTCTACAAGGCAACACGTGACAGGCATGGCCAGACAATTACCTTCCGTTGTCGTGGGTGGAGGTGTTAGGGAGGTGGTGGGTGTTGGCCTGGGTGTGGATGTGCTGACTGAAGTCGGGCCGGATGTGGGCGAGCTGGTAATAGGAGTGGTGCTCACGGTGCTGCTGGCGGTGCTGCTGGAGAGCGTCGTGCCAGAGGTGGTAGTGGGGGCAGACGTGGTTGGTGTGGGCGGGGCAGTTGTGCTTGACACAACTGTACTCGTGGTGCTCTGGGAAGTGGGACCTGGGATAACACAGGGATTCATCATTGCAGAAAAACATTTCCTCCTAATTCCTCCTTAACTCCCTGTTTCTCTACTGACTTCATCAAAATCCACCACCTGAAACCCACCAAGCTCAGAGAATTGGAAAGCAGAACATCTTACTAGCGGTATTACTTTCGTTCAGCAATTACACACCAAGGTTTCGTACAACCTCCATGGGAGACACATGGAAACACTATACCTAAGACCAATACTGCATCAAAACACCGTGTGCACAGTGAGGACCATGCTCAGGCTCCAAGAACTCCACAGCCCCTAAGCCAGCTGAATGCATTCCAATCATCCTTACGCTTCACTCCTCCGTCACTACTGCTGTCACATTCTAACCCATGGGGACACCACCGTTCCCAATGCAGCAAATCCGCTCCCACCACAACTACTTTCCTTCCAAGCTATATGGCCCTAGAACAGTAAGCAAACTCTACTCCGTACGCTCTCACGTCTTGAAAACCGTTCTACCGCATTTTTTCTTGCCATGCCATTTATCTACATCTGCAGGTCTTCCGGCCCAAGACAAACAAATTCTTCGCACGGTAAAATAGAAAGCATGAGAACTGGCGTGGGGCACACGTTAATTAAGCAAAGGTGCAGCTGGGAAAGCTACAAGAAAAAACGTAACGCGATGACCAGACATTACCTTGCGTTGTCGTGGGTGGAGGTGTTAGGGAGGTGGTGGGTGTTGGCCTGGGTGTGGATGTGCTGACTGAAGTCGGGCCGGATGTGGACGAGCTGGTAATAGGAGTGGTGCTCACGGTGCTGCTGGCGGTGCTGCTGGAGAGCGTCGTGCCAGAGGTGGTAGTGGGGGCAGACGTGGTTGGTGTGGGCGGGGCACTGCTACTCGACACGCTTGTACTTGTGGTGCTCTGGGAAGTGGGACCTGGGAAAACACAGGGTTTCATCATTGCAAGCAGGCAAATTGCATTTCCTCTTTCATTCCTCATTTCTCTACTGACTTCATCAAGCTCCACCACCACAAGCCCGAGAAGGTGAGACTGTAGGGAAGGACGCAGTCTCATTAGTAGTATTTGTGTCATTCAGGAATTATGCACCAAGGTTTCCGAAAACCTGCTTCGGAGACACATGCAAACACTACGTCTACCACCAATGCAGCATCTCACCACCGCGTGCACAGTGAAGCTTGTAGCTCAGGCGACAAGAACTCCGCAGCCCTTCAGCCAGCTGAATGCATTCCGATCATCCTTAGGCTTCATTCTTCCTTACCTTTTGCTGTCACGCTCTATTCCATGGAAAGACCACCGTTCCCAATGCAGGAAACTATCAGGCCCGTTTTCCCTCCACAACTAATTTCCTGCCCGCGCATCTGGGGCTCCAGTACAACTACTGAAACTCTTCTCCATACCCCTCTCCCGTCTTGAAAGCCATTCTACAGCGTTTTTCCTTGCCATGCCATTTAACTCCAACTGCTTTTCTACCTTCCTGGGCAGCCCATGCTTCAGGCCAAAGGGCTGCCTCCTTCAATCTGTTCTCAACAAGCATTTTAGAAACACCCCAAGGTACAGAAACGTCTGCCTTCCAATCAAACGCTTATGCTCCATCAGCAGGACGTGAACATACACATGACTGACAGAGAATCACTGCAGGAAATAAAAAGAATTGAACACAAACGCAGAGGAAGAAAGGGCAGAAGGTCGGAATGTCTGTGACCTGCAAGCACCAGAAACCAGAGTGCCCAAAACAAAAGCCCACAGCCCGTACACGAGATGCCTCCTAAGGGAATGCTCTCTCTAGATTGAGGACAAGATATGACAGCAGCAAAAGGAAGACTTCCAGTCCGACCCCTGCCGGCCTAAGACAACCCGCTGCCCCTAGCTGAGAAAACCTTTTCCTAGGACACGCGGTGTCAGGGAACAAGGCACCTTCTGCCCAGGACAAATGCTCTCGCCGTGCCTCCAAACAGCAAGATTCAGGACTACCTGTGGGCTTCTGCTCCACTGAGGAACGTTCAGCAACTACTCCCGGCCCTCAGCCCATACACAAAGCCTAAGTTCAGGCGCTCACAGGCCTTCACCTCTCCCTCTACAAGGCAACACGTGACAGGCATGGCCAGACAATTACCTTCCGTTGTCGTGGGTGGAGGTGTTAGGGAGGTGGTGGGTGTTGGCCTGGGTGTGGATGTGCTGACTGAAGTCGGGCCGGATGTGGGCGAGCTGGTAATAGGAGTGGTGCTCACGGTGCTGCTGGCGGTGCTGCTGGAGAGCGTCGTGCCAGAGGTGGTAGTGGGGGCAGACGTGGTTGGTGTGGGCGGGGCAGTTGTGCTTGACACACTCGGAGTGTAAATTGTGCTTGTTGTCGGTGAGAGGGACACCGTTGTGCTGGTTTCTCCTCTGGTTGTAGTCGTGATAGCTGTTGTGCACTCTGGTCTTAATGGTGGTGTACAGCAGACTTTGATCTGATAATTCAGGCAGACTGGCATTGGTATCACACCCCCTGCGGTCTGATCGTCATTTTTACAGATGAGTCCTGTGTTAACATCACACTCCACTTTCTGCCCTAAGTCTTCTATAGGAGTGTCTGGAAATTTCTC
The DNA here is from genome assembly GCF_026119805.1 of Tympanuchus pallidicinctus. Classification (NCBI taxonomy): domain Eukaryota; kingdom Metazoa; phylum Chordata; class Aves; order Galliformes; family Phasianidae; genus Tympanuchus; species Tympanuchus pallidicinctus. The sequence continues at coordinate 14,298,030 of NW_026294747.1, forward strand.
AGCTCTGCAGGAAATGTTCTCAGCCTTCGTACAGTTCCATGAAGGGATCTTATTCTGAATTGTTTCGAAGGTCTCATCATCACCATTCCCTGGGCCATACTGTGGGTAACTCACATCGATCCAGTCGGTCCAGATGCAGTCCTCCGGAACGGTGCAGTCTACTGCGGTTGGACATCAGTAAAAGTAAACAATTAGGAACGACACAATCACTTGGAGGAGGTGATAACAGATGGGAGGATCACGCACGTGTTGATGGCAATAAGTGCCACGCTTCCATCTGAGGACTAGCCCATGAAACCCACAACGGGAAAAAATGCTTCTCCCAGCAGAAAAATGGCATGCCAGTGCCCAAAAAGCACCGAAGGCAAGCAGCAGAAGAAAGGGAAGAAGGTCAGAAAAGCCACCGCCCAAAAGGACCTGAAACAAAAGTGTCACAACAATAAGCTCCATGCCAAATTGAAACCGGGTTCGCACACAGAAGGACCTCACCAGCTGAAGGAAAGCAACTCAAAGCAGCAAAAGAAGGACATCCTGTCTGGTCAAAGTTCTTGTAGCAGGCTACAGGATTACACAAGTTCTAAAGAGCTGTGCAGAGAAAAGGAACAAGGGACTTTCTGTCCAAGACAAAACACTCTTCTCACAGTAAAAAAGAAAGCGTGAGAACTAGCGTTAATTCAACTAAGGTGCAGCAGAGAAAGTCGACGAGAAAAAACATAACGCAATGACCAGACAATTACCTTCTGTTGTCGTGGGTGGAGGTGTTAGGGAGGTGGTGGGTGTTGGCCTGGGTGTGGATGTGCTGACTGAAGTCGGGCCGGATGTGGACGAGCTGGTAATAGGAGTGGTGCTCACGGTGCTGCTGGCGGTGCTGCTGGAGAGCGTCGTGCCAGAGGTGGTAGTGGGGGCAGACGTGGTTGGTGTGGGCGGGGCAGTTGTGCTTGACACAACTGTACTCGTGGTGCTCTGGGAAGTGGGACCTGGGATAACACAGGGATTCATCATTGCAGAAAAACATTTCCTCCTAATTCCTCCTTAACTCCCTGTTTCTCTACTGACTTCATCAAAATCCACCACCTGAAACCCACCAAGCTCAGAGAATTGGAAAGCAGAACATCTTACTAGCGGTATTACTTTCGTTCAGCAATTACACACCAAGGTTTCGTACAACCTCCATGGGAGACACATGGAAACACTATACCTAAGACCAATACTGCATCAAAACACCGTGTGCACAGTGAGGACCATGCTCAGGCTCCAAGAACTCCACAGCCCCTAAGCCAGCTGAATGCATTCCAATCATCCTTACGCTTCACTCCTCCGTCACTACTGCTGTCACATTCTAACCCATGGGGACACCACCGTTCCCAATGCAGCAAATCCGCTCCCACCACAACTACTTTCCTTCCAAGCTATATGGCCCTAGAACAGTAAGCAAACTCTACTCCGTACGCTCTCACGTCTTGAAAACCGTTCTACCGCATTTTTTCTTGCCATGCCATTTATCTACATCTGCAGGTCTTCCGGCCCAAGACAAACAAATTCTTCGCACGGTAAAATAGAAAGCATGAGAACTGGCGTGGGGCACACGTTAATTAAGCAAAGGTGCAGCTGGGAAAGCTACAAGAAAAAACATAACGCGATGACCAGACATTACCTTGCGTTGTCGTGGGTGGAGGTGTTAGGGAGGTGGTGGGTGTTGGCCTGGGTGTGGATGTGCTGACTGAAGTCGGGCCGGATGTGGACGAGCTGGTAACAGGAGTGGTGCTCACGGTGCTGCTGGCGGTGCTGCTGGAGAGCGTCGTGCCAGAGGTGGTAGTGGGGGCAGACGTGGTTGGTGTGGGCGGGGCACTGCTACTCGACACGCTTGTACTTGTGGTGCTCTGGGAAGTGGGACCTGGGAAAACACAGGGTTTCATCATTGCAAGCAGGCAAATTGCATTTCCTCTTTCATTCCTCATTTCTCTACTGACTTCCTCAAGCTCCACAACCACAAGCCCGAGAAGGTGAGACTGTAGGGAAGGACGCAGTCTCATTAGTAGTATTTGTGTCATTCAGGAATTATGCACCAAGGTTTCCGAAAACCTGCTTCGGAGACACATGCAAACACTACGTCTACCACCAATGCGGCATCTCAGCACCGCGTGCACAGTGAAGCTTGTAGCTCAGGCGACAAGAACTCCGCAGCCCTTCAGCCAGCTGAATGCATTCCGATCATCCTTAGGCTTCATTCTTCCTTACCTTTTGCTGTCACGCTCTATTCCATGGAAAGACCACCGTTCCCAATGCAGGAAACTATCAGGCCCGTTTTCCCTCCACAACTAATTTCCTGCCCGCGCATCTGGGGCTCCAGTACAACTACTGAAACTCTTCTCCATACCCCTCTCCCGTCTTGAAAGCCATTCTACAGCGTTTTTCCTTGCCATGCCATTTAACTCCAACTGCTTTTCTACCTTCCTGGGCAGCCCATGCTTCAGGCCAAAGGGCTGCCTCCTTCAATCTGTTCTCAACAAGCATTTTAGAAACACCCCAAGGTACAGAAACGTCTGCCTTCCAATCAAACGCTTATGCTCCATCAGCAGGACGTGAACATACACATGACTGACAGAGAATCACTGCAGGAAATAAAAAGAATTGAACACAAACGCAGAGGAAGAAAGGGCAGAAGGTCGGAATGTCTGTGACCTGCAAGCACCAGAAACCAGAGTGCCCAAAACAAAAGCCCACAGCCCGTACACGAGATGCCCCCTAAGGGAATGCTCTCTCTAGATTGAGGACAAGATATGACAGCAGCAAAAGGAAGACTTCCAGTCCGACCCCTGCCGGCCTAAGACAACCCGCTGCCCCTAGCTGAGAAAACCTTTTCCTAGGACACGCGGTGTCAGGGAACAAGGCACCTTCTGCCCAGGACAAATGCTCTCGCCGTGCCTCCAAACAGCAAGATTCAGGACTACCTGTGGGCTTCTGCTCCACTGAGGAACGTTCAGCAACTACTCCCGGCCCTCAGCCCATACACAAAGCCTAAGTTCAGGCGCTCACAGGCCTTCACCTCTCCCTCTACAAGGCAACACGTGACAGGCATGGCCAGACAATTACCTTCCGTTGTCGTGGGTGGAGGTGTTAGGGAGGTGGTGGGTGTTGGCCTGGGTGTGGATGTGCTGACTGAAGTCGGGCCAGATGTGGGCGAGCTGGTAATAGGAGTGGTGCTCACGGTGCTGCTGGCGGTGCTGCTGGAGAGCGTCGTGCCAGAGGTGGTAGTGGGGGCAGACGTGGTTGGTGTGGGCGGGGCAGTTGTGCTTGACACACTCGGAGTGTAAATTGTGCTTGTTGTCGGTGAGAGGGACACCGTTGTGCTGGTTTCTCCTCTGGTTGTAGTCGTGATAGCTGTTGTGCACTCTGGTCTTAATGGTGGTGTACAGCAGACTTTGATCTGATAATTCAGGCAGACTGGCATTGGTATCACACCCCCTGCGGTCTGATCGTCATTTTTACAGATGAGTCCTGTGTTAACATCACACTCCACTTTCTGCCCTAAGTCTTCTATAGGAGTGTCTGGAAATTTCTCAGCTCTGCAGGAAATGTTCTCAGCCTTCGTACAGTTCCATGAAGGGATCTTATTCTGAATTGTTTCGAAGGTCTCATCATCACCATTCCCTGGGCCATACTGTGGGTAACTCACATCGATCCAGTCAGTCCAGATGCAGTCCTCCGGAACGGTGCAGTCTACTGCGGTTGGACATCAGTAAAAGTAAACAATTAGGAACGACACAATCACTTGGAGGAGGTGATAACAGATGGGAGGATCACGCACGTGTTGATGGCAATAAGTGCCACGCTTCCATCTGAGGACTAGCCCATGAAACCCACAACGGGAAAAAATGCTTCTCCCAGCAGAAAAATGGCATGCCAGTGCCCAAAAAGCACCGAAGGCAAGCAGCAGAAGAAAGGGAAGAAGGTCAGAAAAGCCACCGCCCAAAAGGACCTGAAACAAAAGTGTCACAACAATAAGCTCCATGCCAAATTGAAACCGGGTTCGCACACAGAAGGACCTCACCAGCTGAAGGAAAGCAACTCAAAGCAGCAAAAGAAGGACATCCTGTCTGGTCAAAGTTCTTGTAGCAGGCTACAGGATTACACAAGTTCTAAAGAGCTGTGCAGAGAAAAGGAACAAGGGACTTTCTGTCCAAGACAAAACACTCTTCTCACAGTAAAAAAGAAAGCGTGAGAACTAGCGTTAATTCAACTAAGGTGCAGCAGAGAAAGTCGACGAGAAAAAACATAACGCAATGACCAGACAATTACCTTCTGTTGTCGTGGGTGGAGGTGTTAGGGAGGTGGTGGGTGTTGGCCTGGGTGTGGATGTGCTGACTGAAGTCGGGCCGGATGTGGACGAGCTGGTAATAGGAGTGGTGCTCACGGTGCTGCTGGCGGTGCTGCTGGAGAGCGTCGTGCCAGAGGTGGTAGTGGGGGCAGACGTGGTTGGTGTGGGCGGGGCAGTTGTGCTTGACACAACTGTACTCGTGGTGCTCTGGGAAGTGGGACCTGGGATAACACAGGGATTCATCATTGCAGAAAAACATTTCCTCCTAATTCCTCCTTAACTCCCTGTTTCTCTACTGACTTCATCAAAATCCACCACCTGAAACCCACCAAGCTCAGAGAATTGGAAAGCAGAACATCTTACTAGCGGTATTACTTTCGTTCAGCAATTACACACCAAGGTTTCGTACAACCTCCATGGGAGACACATGGAAACACTATACCTAAGACCAATACTGCATCAAAACACCGTGTGCACAGTGAGGACCATGCTCAGGCTCCAAGAACTCCACAGCCCCTAAGCCAGCTGAATGCATTCCAATCATCCTTACGCTTCACTCCTCCGTCACTACTGCTGTCACATTCTATCCCATGGGGACACCACCGTTCCCAATGCAGCAAATCCGCTCCCACCACAACTACTTTCCTTCCAAGCTATATGGCCCTAGAACAGTAAGCAAACTCTACTCCGTACGCTCTCACGTCTTGAAAACCGTTCTACCGCATTTTTTCTTGCCATGCCATTTATCTACATCTGCAGGTCTTCCGGCCCAAGACAAACAAATTCTTCGCACGGTAAAATAGAAAGCATGAGAACTGGCGTGGGGCACACGTTAATTAAGCAAAGGTGCAGCTGGGAAAGCTACAAGAAAAAACATAACGCGATGACCAGACATTACCTTGCGTTGTCGTGGGTGGAGGTGTTAGGGAGGTGGTGGGTGTTGGCCTGGGTGTGGATGTGCTGACTGAAGTCGGGCCGGATGTGGACGAGCTGGTAACAGGAGTGGTGCTCACGGTGCTGCTGGCGGTGCTGCTGGAGAGCGTCGTGCCAGAGGTGGTAGTGGGGGCAGACGTGGTTGGTGTGGGCGGGGCACTGCTACTCGACACACTTGTACTCGACACGCTTGTACTTGTGGTGCTCTGGGAAGTGGGACCTGGGAAAACACAGGGTTTCATCATTGCAAGCAGGCAAATTGCATTTCCTCTTTCATTCCTCATTTCTCTACTGACTTCATCAAGCTCCACAACCACAAGCCCGAGAAGGTGAGACTGTAGGGAAGGACGCAGTCTCATTAGTAGTATTTGTGTCATTCAGGAATTATGCACCAAGGTTTCCGAAAACCTGCTTCGGAGACACATGCAAACACTACGTCTACCACCAATGCGGCATCTCAGCACCGCGTGCACAGTGAAGCTTGTAGCTCAGGCGACAAGAACTCCGCAGCCCTTCAGCCAGCTGAATGCATTCCGATCATCCTTAGGCTTCATTCTTCCTTACCTTTTGCTGTCACGCTCTATTCCATGGAAAGACCACCGTTCCCAATGCAGGAAACTATCAGGCCCGTTTTCCCTCCACAACTAATTTCCTGCCCGCGCATCTGGGGCTCCAGTACAACTACTGAAACTCTTCTCCATACCCCTCTCCCGTCTTGAAAGCCATTCTACAGCGTTTTTCCTTGCCATGCCATTTAACTCCAACTGCTTTTCTACCTTCCTGGGCAGCCCATGCTTCAGGCCAAAGGGCTGCCTCCTTCAATCTGTTCTCAACAAGCATTTTAGAAACACCCCAAGGTACAGAAACGTCTGCCTTCCAATCAAACGCTTATGCTCCATCAGCAGGACGTGAACATACACATGACTGACAGAGAATCACTGCAGGAAATAAAAAGAATTGAACACAAACGCAGAGGAAGAAAGGGCAGAAGGTCGGAATGTCTGTGACCTGCAAGCACCAGAAACCAGAGTGCCCAAAACAAAAGCCCACAGCCCGTACACGAGATGCCCCCTAAGGGAATGCTCTCTCTAGATTGAGGACAAGATATGACAGCAGCAAAAGGAAGACTTCCAGTCCGACCCCTGCCGGCCTAAGACAACCCGCTGCCCCTAGCTGAGAAAACCTTTTCCTAGGACACGCGGTGTCAGGGAGCAAGGCACCTTCTGCCCAGGACAAATGCTCTCGCCGTGCCTCCAAACAGCAAGATTCAGGACTACCTGTGGGCTTCTGCTCCACTGAGGAACGTTCAGCAACTACTCCCGGCCCTCAGCCCATACACAAAGCCTAAGTTCAGGCGCTCACAGGCCTTCACCTCTCCCTCTACAAGGCAACACGTGACAGGCATGGCCAGACAATTACCTTCCGTTGTCGTGGGTGGAGGTGTTAGGGAGGTGGTGGGTGTTGGCCTGGGTGTGGATGTGCTGACTGAAGTCGGGCCAGATGTGGGCGAGCTGGTAATAGGAGTGGTGCTCACGGTGCTGCTGGCGGTGCTGCTGGAGAGCGTCGTGCCAGAGGTGGTAGTGGGGGCAGACGTGGTTGGTGTGGGCGGGGCAGTTGTGCTTGACACACTCGGAGTGTAAATTGTGCTTGTTGTCGGTGAGAGGGACACCGTTGTGCTGGTTTCTCCTCTGGTTGTAGTCGTGATAGCTGTTGTGCACTCTGGTCTTAATGGTGGTGTACAGCAGACTTTGATCTGATAATTCAGGCAGACTGGCATTGGTATCACACCCCCTGCGGTCTGATCGTCATTTTTACAGATGAGTCCTGTGTTAACATCACACTCCACTTTCTGCCCTAAGTCTTCTATAGGAGTGTCTGGAAATTTCTCAGCTCTGCAGGAAATGTTCTCAGCCTTCGTACAGTTCCATGAAGGGATCTTATTCTGAATTGTTTCGAAGGTCTCATCATCACCATTCCCTGGGCCATACTGTGGGTAACTCACATCGATCCAGTCAGTCCAGATGCAGTCCTCCGGAACGGTGCAGTCTACTGCGGTTGGACATCAGTAAAAGTAAACAATTAGGAACGACACAATCACTTGGAGGAGGTGATAACAGATGGGAGGATCACGCACGTGTTGATGGCAATAAGTGCCACGCTTCCATCTGAGGACTAGCCCATGAAACCCACAACGGGAAAAAATGCTTCTCCCAGCAGAAAAATGGCATGCCAGTGCCCAAAAAGCACCGAAGGCAAGCAGCAGAAGAAAGGGAAGAAGGTCAGAAAAGCCACCGCCCAAAAGGACCTGAAACAAAAGTGTCACAACAATAAGCTCCATGCCAAATTGAAACCGGGTTCGCACACAGAAGGACCTCACCAGCTGAAGGAAAGCAACTCAAAGCAGCAAAAGAAGGACATCCTGTCTGGTCAAAGTTCTTGTAGCAGGCTACAGGATTACACAAGTTCTAAAGAGCTGTGCAGAGAAAAGGAACAAGGGACTTTCTGTCCAAGACAAAACACTCTTCTCACAGTAAAAAAGAAAGCGTGAGAACTAGCGTTAATTCAACTAAGGTGCAGCAGAGAAAGTCGACGAGAAAAAACATAACGCAATGACCAGACAATTACCTTCTGTTGTCGTGGGTGGAGGTGTTAGGGAGGTGGTGGGTGTTGGCCTGGGTGTGGATGTGCTGACTGAAGTCGGGCCGGATGTGGACGAGCTGGTAATAGGAGTGGTGCTCACGGTGCTGCTGGCGGTGCTGCTGGAGAGCGTCGTGCCAGAGGTGGTAGTGGGGGCAGACGTGGTTGGTGTGGGCGGGGCAGTTGTGCTTGACACAACTGTACTCGTGGTGCTCTGGGAAGTGGGACCTGGGATAACACAGGGATTCATCATTGCAGAAAAACATTTCCTCCTAATTCCTCCTTAACTCCCTGTTTCTCTACTGACTTCATCAAAATCCACCACCTGAAACCCACCAAGCTCAGAGAATTGGAAAGCAGAACATCTTACTAGCGGTATTACTTTCGTTCAGCAATTACACACCAAGGTTTCGTACAACCTCCATGGGAGACACATGGAAACACTATACCTAAGACCAATACTGCATCAAAACACCGTGTGCACAGTGAGGACCATGCTCAGGCTACAAGAACTCCACAGCCCCTAAGCCAGCTGAATGCATTCCAATCATCCTTACGCTTCACTCCTCCGTCACTACTGCTGTCACATTCTATCCCATGGGGACACCACCGTTCCCAATGCAGCAAATCCGCTCCCACCACAACTACTTTCCTTCCAAGCTATATGGCCCTAGAACAGTAAGCAAACTCTACTCCGTACGCTCTCACGTCTTGAAAACCGTTCTACCGCATTTTTTCTTGCCATGCCATTTATCTACATCTGCAGGTCTTCCGGCCCAAGACAAACAAATTCTTCGCACGGTAAAATAGAAAGCATGAGAACTGGCGTGGGGCACACGTTAATTAAGCAAAGGTGCAGCTGGGAAAGCTACAAGAAAAAACATAACGCGATGACCAGACATTACCTTGCGTTGTCGTGGGTGGAGGTGTTAGGGAGGTGGTGGGTGTTGGCCTGGGTGTGGATGTGCTGACTGAAGTCGGGCCGGATGTGGACGAGCTGGTAATAGGAGTGGTGCTCACGGTGCTGCTGGCGGTGCTGCTGGAGAGCGTCGTGCCAGAGGTGGTAGTGGGGGCAGACTCAGTTGGTGTTGGCGGGGCAGTTGTGCTTGACACAGTTGAAGTGAAAACTATGGTTGTAGTGGTAGAGTGTGACACTGTTGTGCTGATTGCCGTGGTATATTCCGGAGTTGGTATACACTCTGGTTTGTTTGGTGTGCAGCAGATACTTATCTCATAGTTATGGCAGTATGAAATATTGCTGTTGTTTTCTTGATCCTTATTGTTACATATAAGCCCCGTGTTTACACTGCATTCAACCTTCTGCCCTAACTCTTCAAGGGAAATGTTAGGGTAATCCTTTGCTCTGCATGTAATGTTCTCAGCTTTCACGCATACCAAGGAGGAGTTGTTTATTTTGTCAATTATTTCATAGTCTCCACTGTTCACATCAGATCTATCTGGTTGACTCGAATCGATCCAGTCCGTCCAGATGCATTCACAATTTGTCACTGATAGACATCAAGAACAGTAACATTCAGGAACATTAGAGACAGAGACAACCAGTGTTACCTCCAGCACTGTTACGGGTGGTTTTCTTGGCCTCCACTGCAGCAAAGGTGCACCCTGACATCTGCTACTCACCTACACTAGTCAGGCAACCCTGGCCATAACAGAGCTCATTAGTGTGGTCAGTCCTCCCTTTCTTTGCCTTATGGAGCAAACCGGGATAACATAGGACCCAGCCACTGTTGAGATATGTGTGTCTCCCCCCCAGAACAATAGCAAGTTCTGTTTGGGGCTTGCTGTGCGCAAAAAAACTTCCCTAAGGGCAGCACATGAGGTAGAGCAGAATCAAGTAAGGACTCTCACAACTTTCGCTTGGGCAAATCCAAATTCAGGAAAGAATCACAATCACAAAGCAAGTTGGCACTTGATGCACACTGCAGCCAAAATCGTGGGCTGCTTTCCAGCAGATTGGAGAAAGCTGGAGAGCAACTCTGGCAGGACCTTGCTGCTGAGAGTCTCACTCCATAGCAAGAGGTAAGCCATTGGCTGAAATCTTTCCACAGTCCCTGCTAGGGAAAATCAGCCTTCAGAGAGCTAGAACTGCAGATGAATTGTAAAACAGCCCAAGTAATCACAAGAGAAGGAACAGAATAAAGCCATGACCTAACACAGCACCTGAAATGAAATGACATTGCTACAAAAAACAAGCCATGTCACACCATATGTTCTCCTATGTACGTTCTTTCTATCCAGCTGAAGGACAAAGCCCAAAAAGCAGCAAAATTAAGACTTTCCATCAGCATCATTGGCCTAAGATAGGCAGAAGTACCATCCTTGCGCTCAGGATAACCAAAGAATAGGAACTGACATCGAGAAACATGTTCTGCACTCTCTCTGCTAAATGGAGAGCTCAGTACCCTACAGTTCTAGAGACTACTTTATTCTTTTTTTTTTCATCTGCATAAACTGTTTTCTTCAGAGTACTGCAGTGAAGACATACATTAAGGTGCCAATAGACAATTTCTCCCATACCAAGGCAAGACATGACAGCGCAGAGCAATTAATTACCTGGCAGTGAAGGCGGAGGAGAGTGGGTTTGAGTTACTATTGTTGGTGGGACTGTGCTTGTAACTGTCGGAGTGGATGAGGATACGCCAGGAACAGTCGTAGTAGTTCCCTGGGTGCTGCTGCTGAAGGGTGTCGTGGTGGCAGTACTGGTTGGAGACTCTGATGGAGTTGGCGTGGGAGCAGCGGTTGATACTGGGAAACATCAACAAGAAGAATAATTATGAACAACAGGGACAGAAACAACAGGTAAAGATGCAAGCATATGTATGAGTGGGACACAACAGGAGTTAACTGCCACAAATTCACAGCTGGCTCAGCCCAGTTTTTCTGCAGCAAAGGCCTGTATTATTTGCCTTTCCTTCCCAGTTCCAGAAAGCAGACTAAGGCCAAATCTGAACAGATATGGTTAAGACACACTCTTTTCTACTGAAGGGGTTTGTTACATTGCCTTGCAGCGATTCTCACTAAATGAAAAATCCCCCACCAGTGGATAAGATGGAGAAAAAAAGCCTTATGGTTCTTCCCATCTCAGCCCTATCACTCATAACACCTTGCTGTCTCAGAGAGTAAGAACTGGGAGAGGAAGCTGTGGTCAAGGAATGAAATACGTACAGGGATACGTTTTTATCTAAAGTTTATGTCACCTCCCCATACTGCAATGGAAGCCTGAGGGAGAGGTTCACAGCAAGTAGCTTTTGAAGAGTGAAACCATTCCACAAAGGCTGTAAGGGAATCCTTTCTTCCTAGATCTACATCCACAGGCAAGTATCAGAACTGACAGAGAGAAAGTGGAATGAAGAAATTCTGCACAGTTCTGCCAGACAATACCTAAAATGATGATATACCAAATCAAAGCCTACTCCAATTTCACACTCAGTCTTTCTGAGAATGTTCTCTCCAGGAAAAGGACAGAGCTCAAAATCAGCAAAGTGCTTGCTAAATATCTGCTTTAAGTAGCTGACAGTCTGTTATTTATCTTACGGCAAGGTAAGGAAAGAGAAAATTGGTCTGCTAAATACCTGTGGAGGCTGAAGTTACTGGTGTGGTTACTGAAGATGTGGGTTGGCTTGTGGTAGTTGCAGTGGGCGTTGGTGTGGTGGTAATTGTCGTTGACTGCCGGGTTGTAGTAGTGGGCACAGTTGTTCCAGTGGTGACTGAAGATGCAGTTGGTGTTGAACTCGGTGTACTTGCAGTCCCACAAGGAATTTCATGCCATTCACAACAGTTCACCCTGATTTCATAATTATAGCAAAGATGCCATATACTTGCATCTTGCTCCTCATTTTTACAGATGAGTCCATACGTAACATTACATTCCACTTTTTGCCCAAGTTCCTCTAAGGTTTTATCAGGACTGTCTTTAGCCCTGCATTCAATATTTTCAGGAGCTGTACATATTTTGTTTCCATGCTCTTTTCTTATTTCTTCATAGGTTTCATAGTCACCACCATCTTCTTCAGGGTTACTAACATCAAACCACTCAGACCAATCACAGATTAATCCAAGGCATGGAGCTGCAAAAAAAGACGTAGGTTCAGTGGCAGAGCTCACAGAAGACATTCTGAAAAGGTTAATTTTGTATTCAGATCCATTAGTGACCGAAATAATGCATTTCAATTTGCCATTTTTGCAAGAGAAAAGAATTCTAAAATTGGTTAAATACGATCAGTGTCTTCAACAAGAAGCTTTGTATCAAAACAGAATCACCAATCTGAAGCCTCTTTATACATCTCAATTTTTTGCAATTTCAGGTTTTCAAAGTATTTTTTTGGTTTATTTAGAAAATGCTTTTCAGTAGTGGCCACCTTTAATTTACTCATCATTTGACATCTTATGGTCAACTAGTTTTTATATTTAAAACTTACTTGTAGTTACTGGAGGACTTGTGGTAACTGAAATAGAAAAGAAAAAAAATTACTGCATCATCTGCAAGTTTCAGAAAAACATATAATGGTAGTTTTAAACATCCTAATTACAATTTTTCTGTGACTGCTGAGACAATTTCTATTATCCCCACAGAATACTCAAGAGATAGAATCCTATACATTTATAGTCACAATTTCTTCCATGCGGGGTAAATAAACTCAGGGCATTAAAATCTTCCTCAGAGAAACGCAACAAAATTATTTGCAAGTATCACTCAATCTTTGTCAACTATAGTAACTCTGCACACTTGTACATTCAATCTTTAAAGTATTTTCCTTAAGTAAAGTTATTTTAAAATCTGCATCTCTCTTGAAAACTTACCTATGGTGGTAATAGTACTTGTACCAGGAGAGGTTGTAATGGTTGAAGGTGAGGTAGTTAATGGACAAGGATAAGAACCTCCAGGAATTACAGATCCATTTTCTGCACAAACATATATTGTGCATATGTCGCCATCCTTTATTGTTGCAACAGTTTCTCCCACATCATAACTTGTTCCATTGATAACACAAGGACATCCTGCAAGAAAGAGTTCAGCATGCATATTCTCTCTCTACCATGACTATTTGGAGAAGACAAAAAAAAGCAAAACAGAAGTAGAAGACAAAGGAAAAAAAAAAAAAAAAAACCAACTGGAGGATTTGCCAAGGATACAAATATTTAACTGTACCATGCATGCTCCTTTGAGTGCTATACTTGGAGCTTAGATCTAGTGTCACATTAATTTGTCTTGTAAACTCTTGTAGTGAAATCCTCAAGTTTGGATGTGAGACATAGGAAGAAGAAACATAGTGTGTGATTGAAAGACTGAACAAGAAGTACTAGCATCAGGGTTCAATAAAATTGTTGTCAAAATTTCTTTTCCAGAAAGCCTTTGTAGAGATAGATATAGTGGTTCCATGGTTTCTCCACAATCTGCCCCCCTCCACTTTCTTAATTAAAAAAAAATTAAAAACATTATTTACCTGGAATTGGTGAACATTCAATGGATCCTGAGGGGCGACAGATACTAAAAGCAAAAATTTCAAAAGTTAAAATGTTACAGATTAATGTTTAATGGCTAGCAGAGCCAAGATCACAGAAATGTAAAATTTTGTCACTTGATCTTCATTTATACTACTGGATATGTTTCTGATTGTAACGGCTTCTAATATTGCCTATCATTACCTCATTCAAACTAAGTCACCATTTGTATTCCTTAAGTGCAACATCTTAAACTATCATGAGCTGTTTTGTATTGCAAGATGCAATACCACAGTAATAACAGCTGCTCTTACGAGTAGTTGTGTTTTATTTATGTATTTATTTTTGTCTCTGAGCACGATGTGGATTCATAAATGTCAATTCCACCGTTAGTAAGGTTCTGGAAATGAACAATTAGGAGTCAGTTACCTCCTTCAAGGATAATACAGATTATTTCAGACCACTGTGACTTCAAAATCTTTGTCTTAAATGAGAATACAGGGCAGAGAAGCCCTCCTCTTTCCAAAAAGTCACGAGAATCAAAAGACTGTTCCAGAAACACAATTAGGCTTTCTGCCATTGCATCATTTATGACACTTTCAAGAGTATATTTAATGATTCTACTAACAAACCTATCAGAAAGACACAATCATCTTGAAATACGGATTATTATGGATCTGTAAAGCTATAGATGAAAAATTTTGAACTTGTATGTAGTAGAAGTAGAACTTCCATTTGGAAGTAGAACTTCCATATATATATGGAATATGTATATATATATATATATATATATATACATACATATATATATATACACATACATATACATATTGTATAATATAGAATATATTCTATTCTATAAAATATATTTATATAGATTGTATAGAATATATAAGTTGCATCTCTACTTACTAAAAAACATGCTTGAGGCTCAATAAAGTAGAAGAGGGGCTCAGCATTCACAAATTATTTCCTGAATTATTTCAAATGTTTTTGCATTTTTACATACCATTTTGTACAGTTCTCTTCTGTTGGTATTTCTCCACCAATGATAACAGGATTACCGTTGTGGTAACACCAGCATTCATCTGCAGCCACACATTCTTTTGTCTCTTCATTATAAATGGGCTTTTCATGAGGGCATCTGGGATAGCAACCTGTTGATGGCAAGTAGCACAGAATACAGAGTGAAGAAAAGTATGATGAGTTAACTAAATAGCAGGGTATCCTCTGAAAGTAAACGATTCTCACTGAGCCAGGAATAGTTAAAGAGATCAAAAATTCTGATTCAAAACCAATCCTTGGAAACTCAGCCTCTTCAAAAGGCTTAAGCAATCCTCATTGATAATACTGAGAGAACTAAATAAGAATTTACTCATGAAAACCAAGGAATATTTTTTCTTAGTTCAAAATACTGCAGCAACCTTTATGATCTATGGGAAACTAGTAATTTCAACACACACACAAAAAAAAACTGTCCTGGTTTCAGCTGGGACAGAGTAGTCTTACTTCACAGTGTATGATATGATGCTAGTTTTGCCGTCAGGAGAATAACAATGTTGATAATAAACTGATGTTTTAGTTGTTGCTCAGCAGTACTGAGCAGAGCCAAGGCTGTTGAAGCTTCATCTACTGTCCTGCCAGTGAAGTGGCAGAGATGCACAAGAAGCTGGGAGGGAAGAGCTCCAGGACAGATGACCTGGACTGACCAAAGGGATATTCCATACCATACGAGCTCATCTGAATACATCATACAAATGAGGGGATTTGGACAGGGCAGGGCTGCCACTGGCTCAGGGACTGGCTGGGTATGGATCAGTGGGTGGTGAAAAACTGCACTGTGCATCACTCATTTTGTAAATACACACACACACACATACGTTATCATCACTATTATTTCTCTTCCCGTTTTCTGTCTTAGTAAAAGGTTTTAATCTCAATCAACAAGTTTCACTTTTTTTCCCCAATTCTCTCTTCCAGAGTGCAGTGAATGAACAACTATGTAGTGCTGAGCTGCCTGCCAGGTTAAATCAGAACACAAACATACTGATTTTTCTACAGATATTAAAATGTGATTACCATATCAGGAATCCCTTCATGAAAAATATGGATATGCATTCAATAATAAACATTCAATAATTAAGTTTTCACAATATTTGTTGGAATATTTAGAACTTATTTATGTGTCATCGGTAGACTATGTATCTCTACCACAAACAGAAAAATTATCTGCATTTTTCCATCCCCTCAACCAGTGAAACGAATTCCATCTGCAAATTGTAAATTATCTGTCAGTCCTCATTGCATTTCTCATGCAAATACACTTTTGTTCCTGCTTTTTATTAAACTTACCATCAGTTCTAGGATTAAAATCGCAAAACCAAACTTCTGAGAAGGACAAAAATACACCTGATTTATTCAACTTTATCATTTAGTAAAATAGAAGATACTTGTAATCTCAGTCATATTCTTGGACTACTGAAGTTCCCATAACAGAAAATTATTTTCCAGTTATCAAGCATACAAATAATTTAAGATTTAAAAAAAAAAAACAACCACCAGTAATTTATTTCTTTATCACGTAAAAGGCTTTCCATTCCTTGAAAAGCTCTTAGATATGGTTAAAAATGGTGTAGTGGTGTAATAATCCTATGTTTCAGGATATTATCCAAGCAGAGACTTAATTTTAGGGTTGTTAGCAATGTAGCTACCACCCACTGGGGTTAATAAGTAATAGATTAAATTGTATGAAAATGTATTTATGACTGGACACACAAATTCAAGAGAACAGAATTGGGAATATCTTGTCAAGTTAAATGACTAATCCACAGTTGTTGAAGACATTTTGACAAAGTTTTATGAAATAGAAGACTGAAACAGCAAGGAATTTATTACCTTCCAGGTACGGAACTGAGAAGTTGGTGCTGACATTATAAATCATTCTGCAGGTCATGACATTGCTGCCACAAGGCTCGTAGTGCCATTCGCACTCATTACGAGGATTATAGTAGTCACAAAATATTGCTGATGAGAAAAAAGGAAAGCTGATTAAAAATACAGTTGTTACTATGAAGCTCAGCCCAGATGTTTGAACATAAAAGCTAAATTAATCCACAAGTTAAGCTTGCAAAATGATCTTGATACAGGACTTGTAGATACACTTCCTTCTATTACATGTAAACATAGACTATATCAAAATTTGAGATTAAAATCTGGGATTTTGATATTACACCTAAGCTGCAGAAGGAAAACAAATGTTTGATTAAAACCACACAAAACAACCAAGAATTAGTGTTTATTTATATTTCTAATGAAGGGTAAATTTCTGAGAGCTTTTTTCCCCTATCTACTAGCAAATTCATAAAATCTCTTGCAGTATATATATTCAAAGTAGCTCTATCTTGCTGTATGACATGGGCTGAGTAACCTCCAGCAGGTCAGGAACAAGCATGTGAGATATTATGGATACAACATTAAAATATGTTGTCCACATTGTTGGACATGTTGTAGTTGACTATGGATAGAGGAAGGAAATTTTCTGTATCACCAACTTCTTATACTTGAAAACTTAAACTTAGCCTTAATTTGGAACCAGAATAAATTTTTACAATTACATTGCCATTTCTGGCATTAAGAATCTCAGAATTTGGTTTCGAACACTTTTTTTGGAGGGGAAGAAAAATACAATTTAAATATTGACTTACATTATTTTATGATTTCTGGTATGAACACTATTAATGGACATTTCTTAATACAGTCAATACTGATTAGGTTCACCTACGCAAGAGTACTTCCATATACTTAAAAAAAAAAGCCAATTCTGAATCATTTGTGCAAACAGAAGAAAGACAACAGGAGCTGCAGTTTACCAATTATCAAGCAAAACAAAAGGACCACTTAACATCTAGCCTTAAAACTCCTAAAGCCACCATTACCCCTCAAACATAAAACATAACTGCTACAAAAAATTTACTAATTCTGTCTGTTCCCTGAAATGCCGTGAAAATAAGTCACAAGGGCAAGCACAGTCCTGCAGTATTCATAATTTATTTAATAGGGTCCCTGACAGCAGACAGAAAGATACAGTTGTGTTTAGCTGTTACTCACGGCATATATCCGGACTTCTCCAGAAAACACAGGCCTGAGCCTTGGTACATTCTTGTGCATATGCAGCAACAGCAGAACAGAAGCAATCACAATCTCCACCGCTGTCACAAGAGCAAGCATCATGAACACAAGCATCATAGAAAGGAGATGGGTTCACCTATTGGAAAAAGAAATGATGCCACAGTTCATCTCCAAACTAATAAGCCTGAGACATCTCTTGAGATAATGGGAACTGAGCTGGACAGGAATGAGAACGTTTCTAAGAACTACTGAACAGTATAGGCTAGAAATTATTTCATGTATTTAGTATGAAGTAATATAACATCTTTGCATTTCATAGCAAATACAAAGCAAATAATTTTGTGCTTGCCAGTTTTTGGAGTTCATCCAGTCACATATTAGGAAAAATTGCAACATTTTTGCTTGGGATCAGAAAAGGAGAAATTTAGGTCCTGAAGAAATCAATGCAGAAACACATATTAAGTCAGCAAAAATCTTATTTCTTCGTGACTTTTCCACCATGAAATAAAAACAAATTGTTTTTTATATTGGTATACTTCAGGGGAGAGACAAGATACAGAGATGTGCTATGACAATTTATAGCATAGTGCTAATAGTTAAGCTTGTTTAAACTGCACAGTCAGCAATTTCCAAGTATATCACTTCTGAAGTTTGAATACTAACAGGCACAACAGTCTCTCTAGCAGTCACGTTTCAAGTATAGTATGTGGTTCTGCCACAAGATGGATCTGATGACTGCAGGACCTCTCAGAATTTATAGCTGTGACATTTTCTCTACAAGAAATGGTACAACTGCAGCAGATACCTATTCAAGCTAGATTTACAAAGCTAACCTGCACAGCAGTAACAGCAAAAAAGTGGTGATAAATATGAGGTCTGAGATTTGAGTCTGGCACCTCTGCTGAAAAAGTTCTACTCAAACTGCTTTGACAAAGGCTAGCTGAAATGTGCTGACACTTCTAGCTATACTGAAGACTTAGCTGAAGATACGTCTGCTCAACTATTTCTTCATTCATATTCCTGCAGTGACAGAAATGCACTGTGCTATCCCATCACTTACTGCCATCTACAAACCTTGGAATGACAAATTTTGAAGATTTCACTCAGGATAAGGCTGCATTCTTTCTCTGCCCAGGACTTGCGATGTGGTTTCAGATCACAGGGTTTAATCTCTTCTGTGACATCAGGGCACACAGATGACTGTTTCCAGGAATTCCCAAACTCCAAAGCACTTGTCTCTTGCAGCCCACTCCTGCTTGTAAAGTCGTTGTTGGACTTGTCATCAAAGTTGCCACACAGACCACACACTTTCCCCTGTAAAAGGAAATGACAATATCCATGGCTATTAAATATATTATGGAAGTGAGAAACAGACTCTATCATAAAGTTGGAAAACAACATTCACATTGAAAAATACAACAGATTCTCCCTGTAAATGATACGTTTTCATCTTTACTTGTAAATCATTTTACACAGAAATTAAACTTTCATTTGACTGTGTACTCAGCAAACTATTCAAATGCCCTTCCTTAAAACCAATTGTACCTACTGTATTTCTGTCTCTGTGTCCCTTCATTCCACTTGTAAGACTGAAGAGTGACTAAGCTTCTTTCAGCTGAGAAGAATGAATTTATTTTCTTTTATTTTCCATTATTCTCAATTATAACATAAATACTATTAATATAAACATGAAAGAATTTCATTATGTAACTGGCATCGCTTCTTTATCCACAAAAACAAAAAAAGCACTGATTTTTCTTGAAAGAAAGAATTTAGCAACCTAACTATAGTAGTGAATTTTCGGTAGTGCTAATAAAGGCACACCAACTTTCTGAAGGAATAGCCTGATCCTGTTATGAAACTCCGCACCACCTCATTTAGCACAATGAACTCAGTACTCCATAATTCAGCATGCTGATTTTCAGAAATCTGACCCATCTCCAGACATTGCGTGGGAAGTCTGGTTTTAACTCGGGGCTCAGATTCTGAGCACATACACAGCCAATTCAGAACCCCATGAACTACTCTGAGTGCCTGGCTCTTATTATTCACAAACTCAGAAGGTCTTAGACACTTAGCTTTAAAGCAATCATATGCTATTCATATTCTGTCATGTAAGAAACTCTAGCAGAACTGCACCAAAATGTTTTAGGAACATCAGCTAATCATCAGTGCGCAGAGATGTAGAATTAAACTCACAGTCAGAAAAGAAGATTATCTATGTTTCATTATCTCATTCATACTTCTGTTTCAGAAAAAGACAGAGAGATTCTAACTTACTTTATAGTCAGGAGTCAGTTTGATGAAAACGGTGGTCTTCTTATCCCAGATAAGCATCACACCATTACTAGCTTCAATAACAAGGTAGAGACCTACTGTCTTGTTCTGGTAATACACATCATCACCAACATCTCGCTGAATTTCTTTATAATCCTTGTTCTCCAACTTCAGTTCCGTTTTCTAAATGGTAAAAAGATGAGAAAAAGAATAACACTAACTTCTATGATGAAATAAATAATTAAATACTCATAAGGGTACAGCTCAGACTGAACCTAAGGGCTCAGAGTCTGTTGGATGACTTTTTCCAGGATGACAGAAAGCAGTGTAGCACCTTTGTTTGAGACGACTTGAACAGACTTCAGTAACTGAGAATCTACAGCTTTACACATTACTTTGACAGGGTCTTTCACCTTATTATAGCTGGCTTTGTATCTTTGTATATACTTGGAGCACTATTTTCTTCAATTACTTGAATATACACTCACTGAATACTCATTACTCACCCCTATAAACATTTTAATGGCCTTTGAGCAGGTGACTCCTGTTGTTCCACAAGGGACGTTCTCTGTGATGATACTGAATGAGCCACCAGAATTTTTGTCACCACAATAATCCTGTGGATAAATGAACAAATGAGCACAAAAAATTGAGTAGAATATTTCAACTCTATTTCAATTTAATAATAATAGTTACAAACACAGGCATATCCACATTGTATAAATTTTTACTACCTCAGTACATATGTTTTTACAGATGCACAAACAGATGCACATACATCTCAGCATGTATTTAGTATGCAAAGTCTCACATATAACAAAACCTGGGAAACAAGCAGTACAACAAATCAAACGAGGAACATATCTTCAGATTTTTGTTTTGTAAACTCAGACTTTTTGCTTATTTCAGATTATGATGATAAACTGTTAACTCTCACTATTAACTAATCCTTTTACATGCAATTTATGAATACTGTAAAATTAGAAAACAGTCACAACTTGACTATGCTAAGCATACAGAATTTATCTTGGCATAACCTGTGATCATCTCAGGAACAGTGATAACAGTCAGTAAGAAATAACAAAATCAGAAAGGAAAACAGATCTTGAAGGCAACTGGAAAGCACTCTAAGATTCCAGTTCCGTTCTGATGAGCATTACCTGAGTAGCCACATATTCACAACTTCCATCAAAGTCATAGAATTTTCCATCAAAGGTGATATAATGGCCACTTCCATATATCATGCAAGTCCCATAGCACACGTTTTCAGTGCAGCTCCAGATGCCTTTCTGGCAGGTACTAGAAGAGAGTGAGAGTTAACCTTTCAGATCTCACCAACAGCATGTTGCTTAGAAAACTGCAGAACATACCTGATACCTGATTCATGATAATGTGCACAACATCCATTTTGGTTTTACTTAGTGTCTTACATATCAAATGCAATAGTTTAGGCTATTTTAAGTTTATAACACGACCTTTAGCTCTGGCTCTGACATATTTTAGGTTGGTTATTGATTATGTCTAAAAACTGAATACACTTTCCTAATAAAAGATGCCTACTGAAAGCAGAAGTTGCTAGTTACCCTGATATTTTCCGTACAATCTGTATTTCCTCAAACAGAAAAAAAAATGCCTGAAAATAAAGACTTCATACCTGCAGCCACCATAACCACTGCATAACTATTAATTTACTGTGTGGAATATGTTCTAGAAAAGAATATAGAAAACCAACATACCAGGTGTTGCAGTCCACTGATATGCTCTGCCCGTGGTTATACCAGTCGCTGTTATGAATACATGGGCAGTCCTCTTCCACAACACAGCCCCCTCTACCATCATCAAACAGACCTTCAGGACACACGCAGCCTGAGACACATTCACTTTGATACTAAGTAATATAAAGAAAAATTGGCACTTTAGGAATAAGCACTGAATTTTTCTTTCAATTCTTCACTTCTTTTTGGTACAAAAAACATTTATAACCAAATAGTCCCATGACAAATTGTTTTATAAGTTTTTTCTTTCTAGGCTCTTAAGGTATTTTGTTTTATTTTTTGTTTATGTTTTGTTTGTAAATTTGAATCATATTTTAGTTGGTGGTACATCTCTACTGAACTCCTTTTTGATTTTATTATGCTTATGTGGGAAGGCAAAGAGGAGTGGAATTGCAGTGATACTGATAACAGATTGAAATCATTGGGGAAAAAAAAAAGATGCAAAGAAAGGAAAATGAGAATTGCTAGTCGCAATTGCTTTTTCTGAAATGCTGTGTTGACTAAAGAAAATGTAGCATGGAGAATAACTGAATACATACAAGATCAGTTTGAGAAGCACCACAGCGAAGTTGTACAGGTGTTTGTGAAGTCCAGTCTGGGGATGTGTTGCAATCAAAGTAGGTTTTGTTTGAAGAACATTCTGTTACACCTGAAAGGTATATTAGGTTGATTTAGGTGAATCAAGAGAAGCCAAAACAAATGTGAAGGGTGGTAGTCACTGAGACACAAATCCTAAGTAATATCTATCCTTATGAAAAAAAGAAGAAATGTCTATCCTTGTGAAGACAGAACAAAGTGAAAATGCACAACTGTTTCACAGTAAGAGAAAAAAATGAACAAGCAAAACAAATAAATAGAGAACTGAAGAGGAAAGTACAATCTGGGGTTTGAGGAGCTTGGGTTGTTTTTGTTTCTTTTTTTCTTTGTATTTTACAGAATGTCACTTACTTTTCATTGTCATTGTCACTGAAGTACATTGGACCTTTGCATTTCGGCAAACGCTAGGAAAGAAGTGAAGCAAGACAGAAATTCAGAACCATGTAAGCTCAGTGTCTTCAATTTCAGTCTTAGGATTAGACATCCTGCATAACCGATGATATTTCAACATGAACTCTACTGAAATGCACTCAATGAATTCTCACTTGTAGAAAAGGTGTGGAGAGATTTTAGTCATAATTCATAAAGGTGGTGTTTTAAGGAATGAATGCTATTTATTAATCAATGCTTCGCAATGACTCAGTAAACAGACAATAATTTAAACCAAAGCTTTAATTTGGATAATGCAATAAATTTTCATGCCTGTTCTACTCATACACTGCATATCTGTTGGCTTGTATCTTTTCTTACCCTCTTTAGGAGAGAAGGAAGTATTTCACATTTTGCACTTATGATTCATTCAGTAAACAGTTGTCAGAGGGTTCATCAAGATTGAAAATTCTAGGCTCGTGAAAGCTGCTCTCAAATGATACACTAAACACCGATTAAGGGGACCTTCCTCCAGCGGAAGACAAGTAATTGGTCTCTGACAGAAAGGCAAATAATAAAACACAAAAGCTAGCCTTTCATCTTCCTTTTTCCTTTTGCTCAAAAAAGACCTATTGACAGTACCACTTCAGGTTCACATTTACTTGTGAAAGCCAGGAATAACAACTCAAAACAAAGCTGTACTTGTCAATTATTAATAAACTACATTGCAACAGAAGATATTCTGCTCAACATGAAGATAGTGTGAATCATGTTACAAGTGTTTGTTAGAGCATAATTAATAGCCAAATGGCTTACACTTAAAAAACAATTTAAAAAGGGCTTTTATCCCAACAAACAGGAAGATGCATAAAACATACCAACGCTCTCCATCCTTTATAACGTAATCCCCAGGTTCCAGATACGACCCCTTGTAATAGCAGGGGCATTTGGAGATGGGCACACATGTATCCTCATTATCCAAGTATGTATTATCTGGGCAGCCACAGCCATCTACAGGAGCAAAGTCTTGCAAGCAGTACTTTTCACCATCAGCAATGGAACGACAGGTTTGCTGGCACATTGTAAGATTGTAGAGGAAGACTTGATTTCCTGGGCAAGAGGACACTTCAGCAGCTGGAGGGGAAAAAAGCAAACTCATATAAAAGAAGTGCAAGGAAACCTTGATGTTTCTATTTTGGCTACTTTGTCTGTGCAGCATGTAATGATAAAAGCATTCCTTTTGATTTTACTGAAGTACAAGTTACCATAACTAATAAGTAGTACTACTCTGATTTAGTTTACCAGGTGAAGATTTGTTTTTAGCCACCACCAACAGTTACTAATTTCATACTCATTTATTTCACATATTGACAACCAGAAACAGAGCACACTAAGACAAGCTCCTATTCCCACCAATATTGCTGAAAAGCAAAGACAATGATATGCAAACACAATGTAAAAGCTACAATCCATTCCTGTAGATGAAGTCACTTAATCAAAGATCAAAATAGCATTATTTAAAGTAGGGAAAGAAGGTGAAAGTGAAAAATACTGCTTTCTAAGTTTTCTAAAAAATATGTGTCACAAACAAATAAAAGCTGAAATCCTGTTCATTTCTGGTGGCTAATTAATTTCATAGGGATCACAGTTTTATTACTTACAGCAGACACTTTGTCTCCAGCCACCCAGTATGATCCCTTTGAAAGCACAAGCTCTTGAATAAGAGGACAGGGCAGCACACAAGCACTCCTCACTGTCCTTGCAGAGGCAGGTATCGTATTTACATCTCTGAAAAGAGAATGAAAGGGTCAAAAAGATCACAGAAAAATAACTGGCTGTTCCAACTTGGTTGCTATAAAATATCGTGTGCTCTTTCTCCATTGTTGTTTTTATTAATTCCTGTGATCAGAGAACTATGGAAGGAATGGATAACGCCCAGAGACTGAAAGTGTTGCTTCATTTCATTCAGACTAAAAAGCCACGCCTCATGAAGCTTTATGAAGTAGCCTGCCTCCTAACAACACTTTCCATAAAGGATTTTGATATCACCCTTTCTCAGTTAGAACTTAGAAAGGCAGAGATCCATAAAAATTAAAAATTATAATGGCAAACTGTCAACCAGATCTATGAAGATTTTCAAAAACCTTGAGCTCAGATTGGGTACTAAACATTGCAAAGATAGGAATCTGTGAGTGTAAGCATCACTTACACTTCTGTGTATATCTGTATCTGTTGAATCTTTTTTCTATGTACACTATGCTGCTTGACTGACAGCTGCAAAAACTTTGCCAGGTTTTATGGTTACATTATTCAGTAATGCCTCAAATATTTGAGCAATGATAAATGTCTCCATCACCCATCTGAAACAAAGGAGTACTAAGAAGAGCACAATATTACAATACCTTGTAGTATTCTGCAGGATCAATGACTGAGTGACAACTTGCAAATGGGCCCTCTGAGTTTTTCAGCAAAGAACACCAATGCTCAGCATAATTTGCTGGAAAAAAACAGGTATTACATAATTATATTAATTACATTCACTCATCTCCCTTGTGCTACGTCTAGTTATATTGCTACATCAATATATTGTTACATCAAATAATTGCAATGTAACAATACAGACGAGAGGACTGTGAAGTCTGCAGAGTGGAGGAACTACATGCAGTCACTGTGCACATACTTCAGATATCTAGCATTAGACACAATCATAAAATCAAAAATTGTATCTTACTGCTGCAAATAGATTTGTAACAGCTCTTATCATTTGCGGACCATCACTGCCAAGTTAGACAGAAGAAGAAATAATACTACAATGTACAACCTTCCTTTCTAGGTAAAAAGAAAAAATTAGAATGACCTTGCTTCCCTGTCTTCTAGCTCTGGATTCCTTTTGAATCACAACTTAAACTTTCACTCCAATTTGATGTGAAATCAGTGCTGGTCTGCATACATACTTAAATAATTGAATTATTAATTTGACAGTCCTCTAAAGTACGTCAATGCCACAGTGCAACTCTTCTACTCCAGTTGCAGTAATAGACAGCAGATCATTTGTCTTATTATGCTCACCACTTTCAATGCTGAGACTGCAGGGGTCTTCCAGCTTTTCTTCTTGGTCTGCACAGGTGGACTGAGCTTTCCATGTGTTAGCAAAGGCAGATCCTGTAGCTTCTACCAACCCACTGGTTGTTTTAAAGTCATCACCTTCCATTCCATTAAAATTTCCACAAAGACCTATTGAAAAAGTAAACATTTTCCCTATTACTCATTCTCATTCTGCAAGGGAAAGAGACAGCTGATTATAAACGCTGGAGATAGAAGCTAATATACCTGATTCTTCATCCTCAACACTGATGCTTACTGTAAGTACTGAAGGTTTAGGAGATCTATTTGAAACCTAAAATCTTGAAGATGAACAGCCCTCATGACGGTATCTTTGCGTCAGGAGATCATCCCCATAGTCTGATATTAGCAAGCAATTCTTCACCGTAAGAGTGGCGAGGCACCAAAGTAGGTCGCTCAGAAAAGTTCTGAGTTTCCCATCCCTGGAAATTGTCAAGGCCAGGCTAGCTGGGGCTCAATGGGACAGTGTGACCTAGGGGAAGATGTTCCTGCCATTGCAAGAGGGTGAAACTAGATGAACTTCAAGGTCCTTTCAAACTCAAACCATTATGTAAGTCTATGAATTACCACCCATGTGAAGAATGTATGACTCAACAGCTGCGGAAATGCATGCTTTGCTTCCTATTTCAGTGGACACTTGCCTTGAAGATCCTGGACTGTCTGATTTGCTGTCACAAAGAGTTGCATGACTGGAGACAACTGAATCTGCAGTTGAAGCCCAAAAGAAGTATGTACAATGAGGTAGTAAGAAGATGGCTTGAAAACTGAGAAGCTAGCTGAAAAACAAAATAAGAACTGTGTTGTGAACACACATAGATTGCTGAAAGAAACAATTGTTATTAATTTCATATCCTAGAGATTAGAAAAAAATCATTTGATTTAGATCACACACTGCCTTTTTTATATTGCTTTCATACGGAAAAAGGATGATAATCTATGAATTAATATCACTGCCTCAGAACAATTTGCAATGATAGACTATGACTCAGCCTAAATATCTCTGAGAAAGGGAACAAGCAGATGTTATATCAAATGCAAATATGCCTCAGTTGGTTATACGGTAATAAGAAACAACAGGATGCTGTGGATTTTTTTATATTCTATATGAATAGCATAGCATAAACCAGCCATAATAGAACAATCTCTAGAACTGACATTTAAAATCAGTAGAGGAATTGGGTTTCCTAGCTATCGATAATTTCCTATAGCAAATCTATTATTATATGCCCTATTTATTAGATGGTCTGTTTTATTGCCTAGAACAGTTTAATTTCTCTGAACTTGTAGCTAAGATGTTGTAATTGCTTTTAGACAAGCACTCACAACTGCCCTTCCATGAATACTGTGTCAATGTGCAGCATGAGCATATCTAAAAAGGAGTGATAGAATGTAAAAGCTCTACATTACTTTCAGAAATTGCTGCAGGACCTCACAGTTGCTGTTTGATAATTACATCCCACCAGAACTTAGGCTTGTGAATTAGGCCATATGAGTCATATTCTGAAAGTGCATGAGTCTACTGATTATATAAAAAGATGCAGGTATCCCAAGCTAAAAGGGAAGATAACAGGGTTCCACATAGTACATCTATCTTCCCTGCTTTGGTCAACGTAGCACTTATCTTCTGCCAGGCTCTCTGCCCATGGACAAAAAAGGTGCGGAGAGGAAGTGGGAGCTTGAGTTGTAATAACACTGAGAGCCAGAATATGCCCACATCACATACTCAGAAAATTCTAAATACCCCTCTTCTTAGGGAAACTGACTTACTCAATTTAAGTTTCAGCCATGAAAAGTTCTCTTTCCTGAGTTACATGCCAAAATATATTCAAGCTGAATCAAAACAAGTGAAGGGATTTTTTTCCAGTGATCACCGCCCAGGGAGGTTGTGGATGCCCCGTCCTTGGACGTGTTCAAGGCCAGGTTGGACGGGGTCCTGGGCAACCTGATCTGAATGTGTACGTTTGGTGGCCCTGCTAGGCAGGGGGGTTGGAACTACATGATCCTTGAGGGCCCTTCCAACCCGGGTGATTCTGTGATTCTGTGAATTGTCAGTGGAAGCTATCAAGCCACATTTACCTCAAAATCACTCCAAATACACTTAATTCTTCTTTCAACATCTGAACAAATTCCATATGCCTGTCTCCAACTTTTGGCTCTGAAAAAGTACAACCTCGTCTGGAGTATCAGCTTCATGACAACATGCAAGGCTGTGGTCCTTACCTGACACATGAGGCACATTCACTGTCATCTCATTCAGTGACACACTGCCATCCGATCTGAAAACCACCACCTGTATGAAGGGAAACGGGACTGATGAGGTTCCAGATATTGAGAAGAACAAAAATTGATAGAAAAGTAACTTTTTAAGAGCAGAGAGTGAAGAGAAAATATTTTGCACGTTTAGACTGTGGCTAAAACTTAAAATCTATGAGAGGAAGAATCTGTCTTAAAACTGAATGTGGCAGTGGGCATGTATGACAGAAGTAAGGCTTAGTCTTCCTATTTAGAGTTTGATTACATCTGTCTATAACAAAATATAGCAAGCAATAAACTGAGTTGTCATTTTTTAAACACTGTGGTTATACAAATAGAAGAAAATATTGGGACTTCAGGATATATAAATAGTTCTGGTTTCCTACAAAAGCAAAGGCAATGGTACATGTAATGGTTTAGTATGATTCTGTTGCAGTAAGAAAGTAGTTTGTTAAGCTCCCTCATAAAATGCTAGTCTGTACATACAGTGACAAAAAAATGGTTTTCTGATTTGGTGTGATTTTTTAATTTTGCTGGTAAGGGCATAGGAGAGCCAAAACATGGGAGAAAAATCATGTTTACATATGTAAAATTATGTGTAAACATAATACAGGTATTCCCATAACCAAACATAATACTTAAGTAAATAAGACGACTTTACATAAATATGAATCAAAAATGCAAAACAGCACTAAAGATTTCCCATCACTATCATTTACATTATTAATGAATTAAGTACAAATAGAAGAAGATTGGACGTCTTCTGAAAAAGACTCAGATCTAGGAAATCAATTTGAAGAAAAGTAAAATACCACAAGGGGAGGAAGGACGGCACTTTTTTTTTCTCACCAGCCTGGAAGATGGTGAGACACGGCAGAGAGCAGAGAAAGGGGAAAACGTTAGCTTATTTGTATTTCAGCATTTGCTCAGCTGAGGCCTATTCTGAATTCCTGAGGTAGAAGCTTTAGTTTTTATCAGCCTTTCTGAGCTCTGTTATCCACCCTCTTCAGATGATTTTGGAAAACTCTGGGATGTTTGCTAATTTTCAAAACACCCAGCAGAACTCAAACAACACTTACATTTTTTTTGTCATCTACTAGCAGCACAACAGTCTTCAAACAGGTCTGTCCATCTGTGGAGCCACAAGGAGCCAGCTCTGCCAGGAGGGCATCAGTATTATTCACAGCACTCTACAATCACAGGGAAATAAATGTCCATTTAGTCCAATAAAAAATCTCTCACACAACACGATTTCCAAAATTAAGACTCAAGCCACTGGTTACAACAGCAATTGCTGTAGAACTTAGCTATTAAAACCTCAGTTTTAGCACAAGATGAACTCTCTCTCTCTCTCTCTTTCAAAAAAAAAAAAAAAAAAAAGAAGAAAAGGAATGGTACAGTTTCTAGCTCAACAAAATCTTTGGAAAATACGCACCAGATATTTTAGGGACAAATGAATGAAATAGCTGTCAAACTCTTCTCCCTAACTTACTTTGACACACAGACACAGATACAGCTATAACGGATCTGACTGAGACATTCTAATCCTGAGAACTGCAGAGTTTTTGCTGCCTACCCTTCCATGCAGTCAGCGTGCTTCTTGATATATATGAAAGACTGCTAAGTGACTAAGTAAGACATCCATTGCAGTAAGTGCCCATGTCCTCCCATGGGGCAGTAACAGCCCATCCTGAATTTTCCACTGAGGCTGTTAACATTTCTGCTTCCCTCATTCCATGAAAGTGGAATAAAGCAACGATTCACACCTATTACATATGAGTGCACAGACGCATTTAATGTGTGACAGAAAAGCTCTACAGTACACAGTACCTTGGCCAACACATAGTAACAGTCTCCATGGAAGGTGTATTTCTTCCCATCAAAGGTCGTAATATGGGAACCTCCTTCCACTGAACATGTGCCTGGACAGGGTAAATCTTGGCACGTCCATCTGCCTGAATCACAGGTGCTATAAAACAATAAATAATCCAGAAATACATGTATATGTTATAGGAACTGAGAGCACTAAAAGCATCTGTACAGCCAGCAAATAGCAAACTATACCCAGGTGTTTTAAATTTTAAAAATTAAAAATCTGACTACTCCCTAAAGATTTCTCTCATCACATGGCATAAATACAAGAAAATCTTTCAGAAAACCTGTATAGACATATATAATAAACATAAGTTCAGAATGTTTTCAGGAAGTCATCTACAACTAAGTGGAAGATTGAAAAGGACAGACACACATACAGCTGAAGAAAGGTGAACGACGGTGATGATCCTTACCATTCTTCACACTCATTGCTAATGGTTTCTCCAGGTGAATACCCCTTTCCATGCAGTCTGCAGTAGCACTCGCTAACAGGTACGCAGCCATTTTCAGTGATATCATCATACACAGTTCCTGTAAAGCAAAACAGCAAACTATTACAGCTGCTTCTGAAATCCGGTTTCCACAGAAGAGAAACACTAAGATTGGAGACACACTCAGCCTGACACAGAAAACAGAGGCTGAGGTTACCAAAAGAGAAGAAAAGCATTTTGACTTTTTTGTAACATAAGACACATGGAGAATACTTTAAGCCAGCTTTGAAATTCTAAGTAGATCTATTTACATAATTGCACACAAATGAAAAACCATATACGAACAACTTCAAAAATTTTCATGGCATACTATGAAGGCTACCACCGTAATTTTTTTTCTAAGATTGACAATAAGTCTTAGAATTTCACTCAAAATAATTAGTAGCAGTAGTAACTTTTTAGATATAATTTGACTTCATCTAATATTTTAATTATGACCACCTTTGCTAGTGCTCCTAGGTTTTGTTCTCGTTTTATTGTTTTCTTTTTCATTTAAAGACATGTAAAAATAATACAGATATATACACATACAAGAACTAGAAATACACTTGCCTTCAGGGCAGAAACAGCCATCCATGTAATGTTCCTCACAAAGGCTGCTGATTTCCAAGTGTGAGCAAGTATCCATGCAAGGTGAGCTGCTTTCTCTATAGACCATGTTGCCAGGACATGTCTTGTCTGAAAAAAACGAAGAAGATATCAGATTATTTGAATGTTAAGTCCATCATTCATCAGAAAGCACAGGTTACATGACCCACTCACTTCACATAAGTGGTGCCCCAAGCCAGGCTCAATTTTGCAAACTATTCTTAATATTTTACTGTTTCTGAATTGTTTTCTGTTTGATTTTTTTTTTATTATTTTTTCCTTTTGTTCATGAACTGTCTTACCTACAGCATCAGATCTCAAGCTTTTGAACAGGAATATAATTTCTACTAGCTGAAAAAGATTTCTTAATAACAAAAGTAACAGAAGAAAACAGAAAGAACACAGTACATTGTATATTGCACTAGTGGTACGTAATTTATGGCATATGCCTATCACTTGGTAAAGGGAGAATTTATTTAAATGTTTCGCAGTGCTACCCCTGTGAAATATTTGTTTCTTTGTAAGATGTACATAGCTGCTTACAGCAAAAGTTCTCTGTCCTCCATTCACCCGGCCGGCCACCTGCATGTGAACACTGGCGAGAATACTCAGAGATGGTGCTGCAGAGGCAGAAGGAGTCCTCACTTCCTTCACATGAACACTTGTCCTGCATGCAGGCTTGGATGTACGTTTCCAGATTAAGGCGTGAGTGACAATCAGTAAATGCAGAGGAGGTCAGCAGCTTCTCACATTCATCACGCTGGGAAGGAAGAGTACAAGTATTTAGGAGACTTGTAGGCACCTGAGCTCCTACACACTTCCTTTTCTGGTAATGAAAACTGTAATATCCTGAAGAGATTTACACACGAAATGAAGAATAAACCATTTGCCCTGGAATGGATAAAGTCTTCACACCTCTTCACAAACTAACATTTCACAGTGCAAGGATGTCTCAATGTGTCCAGGAAAGTGAAGTTCACTTGAAGTTAGGCTTACTCACATGCTCAGTACAGCTTGGGAGAGCCTGAGTTTCATCAGGGTCTTCACATTCATCATTGGGTTTGCTTATCTTCTGTAAATTCCCATACGTAATTGAATTGTAGCTTGCAACTGTGAGAAAAAATTAACAGGAGGCCTTACTAAGAACAAAACGTTGACAAGGACCATCTGATTCCTGAGACTCTACTGATGAAGGAAAACAGTTACTATGATACAATCTCTGTCTGTCAGATGTGCATCTCTTTTCTCAATTATGTCTATTTTAAGTGTACTTAACAATTTAAACATCATAACAAGAAAAGAAGGCCAGCAGAAAGGGAAGATGATGCACCTGGAATGAAAGAATCTTAGATCAAGGAAGCAGCACTGGTTCATAATGTTCACTCTGGGAAAAACACAGCAATATCTGAGATAAAATGTGCCCTCCTGTGATGCTCCTATACACAATGCTTATGAGCCTGTATTTGTGATATTTGTCACAAAGCATACAGTATACACGTTTGTGACATATATGACTCACCTCCACTAATAAACTCATTGTAGATAGGAACTCCATTGTAATCCCCGCAAAGACCACATGTCTGGTTACCAAACTTGCTGTCCAGCTCCACCTAGATAATGGAAAGAAAAAAAAGCAACAAAAAAAGAATTAGGTGGAGCATGAAGACCTTCCAAAATGAGTATGTTTAATTGAAAGGGAAGTTGCTAAATGATAGAACAGACTGCAAATCCAAAACACTCCCAGAAGTTGTTGTTTCTTCACTGCAAATTAGTTTGTAACAGTTAAGAAACAAACAATCGGATCCAAAAATAGTAAAAAAAATAAAATAAAAAAAAAAAAAAAGATGAGTCAAAATGTCCTTTATTTTAATAAAGGCTATAAACACCATGCTGATAAAGATGAAAAGGAAAACATTCTGTAAATTTCTGTACTTTTTTTCCTCCTTTTTCTTAACTGCTGGGATAAAATTTAAGCCATGCTGAAAATTAGGCAAGCAGATAATGGCAGTCTTCTAAAAGACACATGAAGGAAAATGAAGATCTGATTGTGAGGGTGTTACAGCAAAAGCATTAGCTATTTTGCAGAAATCTGCTTCTCCCTTTCTTTAGAGTAGTAAGATCATCTGCACCCTACATTACTAACTCTGTCACATTGCAGAGACAGGAATTTTACCTTTTAAAAATTACATACTGTAAGTACCAGCTGGATGAGTAAGTCTAACAGTCTAGCTCAGTAAAGTCCATGAACTTCTACTTCTATTCAGCCTACAGTGGTCTGTGAAACCCAGGAAATGCTAATTAAAAATAAATTGATTTTACATACCATCAGTGCATCTTCCTGATTCCATATGAGGATTAGACCTACTTTGGCATAAACCTTCATATAAACGCCATTGTTCTCAATGAGCAAAGAAGAGCTGTAGTAAGGTGTCTTGACACTAGAAAGAAAATCAGACTTTGCATTAGCAGAGAAATACAAAGAGCAACATGAATGTCTATTATATGCCAAATAGTCTAAGGAATGGAGGAACCAGCCTCTATTTCAATTACAGGTCCTATGCCTGTCACTGTTCAAGAGGCATGAGGCCAACACCCTTAATAACATACTGTAACTTTTGGTTACCCCTGAAGTAGTGAGGCTGTTAGACTAAACTCTGTCTACGGGTCCCTTCCAACTAAATTATTCTATTCTGACCCTATTTGTACAGGATGTATTGTTTTAGTGAAACACACAATCCTCTTTCGCTGATGTTCAACAAGATAATCTACTGTCTTAAAATCATAAAACAGCATCAGAGGTAAAA
Organism: Tympanuchus pallidicinctus; assembly: GCF_026119805.1. Taxonomy (NCBI): domain Eukaryota; kingdom Metazoa; phylum Chordata; class Aves; order Galliformes; family Phasianidae; genus Tympanuchus; species Tympanuchus pallidicinctus. The sequence goes on from NW_026294747.1 coordinate 14,331,661, forward strand.
GGCTCCTTGAGAGCACAGATTCTTTCAGACAAAAAAAAAAAAAAAAGAAGTCAGATGTCTTTAACTTAATTAAAGGAAAATCCATCATCACTTTGGCATTAATAGAGGATATTCAAATGCTCATTAATCATTTTACAGAATGACAGAATGGCCAGGGTTGGAAGGGACCTCAAGGATCATGAATCTCCAACCCTCCTGCCACATGCAGGGTCACCAACATAACCATTTAATACTGGACCAGGCTAGACCCTTACCAAAGGCATAATAGCCTAAATCAAAGTTTTCTATATTAAAGACTCCGGTAATCACTCCAGAGAGAATGGATATTCCTTTAAAAAGATCTTTCTCTTCAAGAGAGAATTCAAAAAGCACATGCTAACAAAAGTGGTAGAAAAATGGGAACAGAAGGGAGCAGGTTAAGAGGAATTCATTCATTTGTTTCAGTAGTTAGCCCAGTCGTTTTCAGTAGGCAGGACCAAGCTTACTAACAGTGACAGGAAGGCAGTAACATGACAAGATATTTTGCAGAAGGCTGAGTATAGATGCTTTTGTTTGATAAGGAATCAATTCATGAGACATCTCTCCTATACTTCTATATCTGTTTTACAGTCTCTATGTCACAAGTCACACCACTGAAATTCATTCAGCAATAAAGGCAATGTGGCAAGCAGCCTTAACCTATAAAATCTAAAGGGCTGCTGTCTGTTCAAACAAAAAATAGTGTACAATGGAATCCAGACAAAATAACCAGTACATTTTCTACCCATTTGCCAGTACAATTATTGTCTACCAGGATTCATATATCTGTGCACATCTGGATGTAACCACTATTGTGACTGGGAGAATTTAACTCCTTATTACTTATAACTGGGATATTTCCAACTATTTATCTTTTCACATGGTATTTTTCACATGGCCAAATGATTTAGGCATATAATACTAGGCAGGAACTCAGGCTATTATTTCTGCTGTTGGCTGCACTGTCCATCCTTAACAATGAGGCATTAATAGATTGTGCTTTTAGAGAGGGATTATAAAAAAAACGGGCAACTTTTCACCTCAGATATTGTAGAGTGAGATATCTCTCTTTATCCTAATACTTGGACATTCCAGATCATCAGGTACCAAAAGCCAAATTCATATATTTATCTGCTTTACAGATTTCACTTCAGTGGTGTGAAATACTATGTTTTATATAGCAATGGATCATACGCTGTTTAAAGAGTATTTTGAAAATTAAGTTCTACAAAAATTAAGTCCTGCATGTAGCGAAAACCTGTTCTACAAGCCTCTGTTCACAAAGGATCTGTTGTTTTATGAACAATAAGATAAAAAGAGGTGATGAAATGATTCAAAGAAAGGATTTCTAAACATTTTTAATGGAGCTCTTTTTATGATCCAAGTACATGATGAGGGGGTTCTTCAATTTGGGACAAGAATGCATTCTGTATAATTTCATGTCATTTTGTTATTGTTTCGGTATGATCCCTGGAAAACTGATTGTTATTGTCTAATTTTGAGCAGTTTTTCACTGCAGTGTATTTCACACTTCAGATCAAAAGCTAACGTCAAGACAAAATCCGATCCTACACTGAAAATAGATTTTTTTCCTTTTAAATACTCTAAGATATACTAACATCCATTTTCTTTCACTTTCATCCTGCAGAATTATGTCTTAACCTATGAGTTGCTTCACTTCTTTCAGTCTACATATATAAATACAGTCTGAAAGGTTAGGTTAAGACATAAGTTGACATGAATAATGATGTCAGGCTAATTCCTTGTGTGATCACATTACTGGAAAAGTTTTTTCACGATACGTATTGCCACACACAAATCCCTTTTCTGATCTACACTCTACCTGCCATAATTGCAAGAGGAATGGTTACTGGACTTTATGGAAATTCTTATGAATATCAGAAAAAAATACATGTCTACTTCCAGGAAGAGAAGACTGCATAGAAACACAGTTTTACTTCTGAGGATTTGCTAGACAGACCATCTGCTAACATAAACTCAAGGTGATACCAAAAAGCTAATGAAGCTACATCATTTCACAACAGTGAAAGATCTGGCTTATGAGCTGCATTTTGTTTTCTGCACAATTAGAAGAAGAAGATTCACTAAAGGTTTTTCCTGTCTTGCATTTAAATCATCCCTTATGCCCACGTAGAAATGACTATTAACAGTAAAGCCCTTTCCTAAAGCTGTTTTTACGCTGGATTTCTAATGTTCTTTTAATTCTTTTATTAGTAGAAATGCTTTTAGCCACTATCCTATATGGCATGCAGACAGATGTGTAAAGAATCAATCCTGTTTTTATCTTCCCAGCACCTTTACACTAAATGTACTTACATCCGCCCATCCACAACAGCCAGATCGGGCTTGAGGTACACCGTGAAATCCGTGACTGTTACCAGGATATACTGGATCTCAGGGTGGTTATTGCTGTTCAGAGCACGCTGAATGTGGACAGAGAACTCCCTGTAAGAGTCTTGGCAGTCAGAAACAAAGTTATACTCGCACGTGCCAGGAAATTGATAGATATCTCCATCAAATGTTTTGAAATGGTTGTTCCCCCAGGTGCTGCAGACATAGTGGCCATGGTTTCTTGTCCTTCCTGTTAAGTTATGAAAAAGAAAGTCAGGAAAGTGAAATAAATGAGCTACAGTCAAGAAGAGTTAAGGGTTGCAGCATGCAGGAAAAGCCATTTGCAATTACACTCATGGTGACGCCACAGATCTGAAGTCTAACTGAGTATCTGCATACTAACAGAAAAAATGTGAGTATCTAAAGGAAAGCAAGATGTCAACAAACACTGGTGGGACTTGAATATACCACGTAGTCCTCACTTGAGAAGGAAATTGCCTGCATGAGATTGGTAAATTTACTGTCTGGCCACTAACAAGTTCGTACATTGGCTTGCTTTGCCAACATGTGAATTTATTATGAATCACAGTAATAGTTTAGCAATGTTAAATATTCCCAAGAGTTCTTTTCTCCTCTGATGCAACCTGCACTTGAAAGGAAACAGCACTGTGAGTCCAAAAAAGTTCCACAACTCTTCTGGAGGGCAAAAGGATTTCTACTACCACATGCCTTTGTAGGAGATAGGGTAGAGAATAATTGTGTAGTAGAAAACAAAAAAATAGCAGATGATTAAGCTAATGCTCTGAAATTCATTCCCTCCCCAGCCATGGTAAATATCAAGATGCTGCATGTTAGGGCTGAGAATAAAAGCAGAGCATACTTGGGAAGCTTGCCAAGGTAACAAGCACACTTACTACTCATCTTCACTGGGCTTTCTTGCAATGTTTAATTTGAGAAAGCAGAACTATCATGACAATGTCAAAGTTATCGCACTTAGATGGTTAGCAATAACAGATGCATCCAGCCTCTCTGGCACTACCAAAGCTTATCAGTGCTTCTCTCTACAAAATGAAGGCTACAGAGAGATTCTCCCAGAGGTCACAACTAGGATCAATGCAACCCAATTCTTTCTATCATTAAATTCAAGACACAGCAAACAAAGATCAATATCCCAAGCCCAACCAGTGCACAAAATTCATAACCTATTTCTATAAAAATAGTTCGTAGTTTGAGAGTTCCATTTCAACACTACTAAGTTGATAACATACAGAACAAATTAGAGCTTACAGGAAAGGATTATTCATGTCCTGAATGACAAAATGAGCTTTGTCTAATGTTAATCCATTGACTTCAGAAGAAAGCATTTATGTTGTTCAAAAATAACGAAGTAACGCACAATCATCTGCTTTCCTCACTGCTGTAACAATTAATCAACCAAATTCTATAATTTCCTACTGTGCAGTGGTTGCAATACCTAGGAAGCTCTCAACATACGGAAAGAAGTAACAATGAAAGTATTTTTCAGGTACTTCAAACTAAAGATTAGTGCTTTAGAAGCCAATCACTCCAAAGAGTGATTGTATCTACCCATGTTGGCTAAGCCATGCAGCCTTGGTATTTGAAAGTTAAAGAAAATCAAGAGATCTTAAAACTCCATTGTAATATTTAAACGTATTTCCTCCTACTCTGCAGTGATATTTCAACTCCCCCCTCTCCCATTTCCAAGAGGTGATCCACCACCATACTGTTTCTAGAGCTTACCTTTTCTTATTTCACTTGTATTGGAAAGAGCCAGCCAGAGCACAAGAAGGCCGGCAGCTCTTAGCCCCATGGCGGCTAAGGTGGGTGAACTGCGAATACCACTGAAAGCATTTCTTTATATAATATCCACTGATGCAATTGATTCCATCACAGGGGAGGAGATACAAAGGGAGGAGGAAAGAGGAGGGGTAAAAAAAGTAGGTGTGCTATTTACAGAAGATAAGAAGTAAACAGATAGGTATTTTTCAGAACAAATGAAAAAAATTTAATATAGAGGAAATGGTATAATATTGATTCAATGATCATGCAATGTTTTATTGCTTTATTCCTTTCTCCTGCAGGATGCTATGTTTTTAAATCCTTCTAACGCTTATGCCAAGCCTAACCTTCATCAACTCCTATGACAAACTGAATTCTGGAGTGACTGAAAAAGGAAATCCCTTGAATGAAGTTTAGAATGAGATACGCTAAAGCATGGCTTCAAAGGCAGAAGACTTTCATCTTTCACCATCATACTGAAAAATTTCTGTAAGTATTAAATGACTCTCGTAAAGCTCCTTGTAGACAACAGGTCTACATACAGTAATTGCTGTAAATAAAAGTTATGAGGTGGTGCATTATAAAATTATTTTGCAGACAATTGTTGGATCCATTTATAAAGATCTAGGGAGTTCTTAATACAATATAAAGCCCATATTATGTCCAAAATGTAATCATGCTGAGGTGTCAAGAAAAGTTCAAGGAATTCACATTACACGAGATGTTCTATGAAACACTGCTGTGATGCATCAGAAAAAAACATCAGCAAGTGTTATAGAAGTTCTCACAATATGCTAAGCTATAGAAAACCAAACACTCCGCATTTCACTCACTGCAAAAAAGGGAAAAATTGGAAAACATTGCTGTTCATGCCAAATAAGAATTCAGGTTTATTTTCAGACAATTCATTCTTGCTTACCTTCTACATGAATGATGAATTTCCAGCCTACCGTTCCACATTAGATCACACAAACAGCTACAGGCTCAGCTTTGCTTTATACAGAGAAAGACGCAGAAGAAAGCAGAAAACAAAACCAGGTACCAAATCAGAATCCTGCTTCAGAAATATATTTCATATGCACTGCATTTTGCTCTGAAAAATTCCTCAGAGGAGATGCTTCTGCAACTCTTTTCAGAAGGCTCCTTGAGGTACAGCATAATTATTTCAACAGATCTTTATTAATACAGTTGCTTTATAGCACTAACAGCTTACATCGTACAGCTCTCAGGCCAAGTTCTATTTTCTCACCCAAAGTTTCTCACTGCAGTGTCATGATATCTCTAATCCTCTTAATTGTTCTGAGCATTCCTTTCTTGCATAGCTCAAATTACAAGTAAACAGAACTTCTATATTTTGTAAAACACAAGGAAACTTCACTTAGCCCTTTTGGTTCTGAAGTCAGCTATAAACACTCTTTTGTCATGAAGGCATAATTTGATTTCTTTTTCTTTGCTATTTTTATCACAGCCTAGACTCACCCCTAACATCTTCCTGTTTTCTCTCAATACATCTCAAAAGCTCTTGGGCTTTCTGCTTTTCCTATTTGAGGATACAGATTTGCCCACACATTGGGTATCTTTCACTTGACAGTCCTAACTGCATTTTAGTATTTTCCCTTCTCTCCTGTGAGAGTCTATCACTAGTAGAATGTATAATTAATTTTCCTTCATGGAAAATAAAAATAAATACAGTCACAGCCATTTAGAATTCAGAGAAAAAAGAAGTAACACCTCCTATAGAGACCTCTCCTTGATGGTTACTTTATCAGATCTTAATTCTCATGACACATCGGAGGCATCCCAGCTAGGAATTTTCTTTCTTTTACACCACCAAAACTGCCTGTTCAGAAATGTTTTGTAAAAATTCTTATGAGATATCTAAAGTTTTATTCTGTTTTTCTTTTCCTTCCTATGTTTTTTTTTTCCAGATACAGTCCTGTCCAGAATTACTACTGTCTCCAAAAAATTGGTCTCTATGACTAAATTCATATACAGTCTTCAGAAATTTTAACAGCAGTTGTTCCACAGATTCAGCAGATCTGACCCTTTTTCTATTCAATTGGATATGCTCATAAGTACAAACTGAAAACTTCGCATTTCCTTTTCAGGTTTCTTTACCAAAAACCTTCCTCATTCGAAACAAACCTCATTCATTTCCTAGGACTGTGAAAGGTAATCATCTTTACCCTAAAGACGTACCGCCCCTCTATTCAATATGGTGGTGTTTTACTCCTAAGCACAACTCAAAATGCCCTTTTTTAGTGGCTGTTATGGATAATTTTAACCCCTTGAAGAGCTACTCTTAGCCAACCAGTACTGGTGTTAGTGCCTGGTTTTCTCTGCCCCAGCTCCATCCTAAGCATGATCCTACCTTGGGCTATACAGATAGAACAGCAGCACTTCCCTTCTGAAGTCTTTCCAGCATGAATAAATTCTCACTGACACTCCTTCTCATACATAGGAAGCTTAGCTCACTATGACACCCCAACTTGGAGAATAAGAGAATTAAGCATGTTTTTGAGCATTCTGCCCATTCTTACAGAAACTTACTCAGGTCAGCATAGTTATGATTATCTGGAAGTGAGCATAGCTACTTATCGTTACTATTCATAAGATTTCATACTCTCGCTAGCATTGGAAAGCATCCTGAACTGTAACTTTTGTTTCCTTATTGACAGAAAGGCAATGCTCCTGCCTAACAGCTGCTTTATATGCCTGTCAGAAACAATCAGTAGTTGAGGTACACAATCATAGCTTGCTTTGTGTCATGCTCAACCTTACAGCTTGTGGCTCTACGTATTTTAATCCACAATGATCTTACAGTTAATGGATACACATCCATATTTCATTGCCTGACAATCTAAAATAATCAAACCAGTTTGTAACAAAGATAACTCTGCATTATTGTTAGCATCTTTGCATAAAGCTTATGGGGATTCTCTGCTGCTAAACCAATATCAAAAGTCAAAGTTTGTTAAAAACACTGAATACTGCACAGCAATTGTGTCTGTTACATCAGTGGATGCAGAAGGACAGATGAAAAAAAAAACCTGTCTTTTGAGTAATGGTTGCATGAATGCATCAAGAGTCACTTAAACTTTGGTGACAGCATTTCTAACCATTCCATTAGCTGACTTAATGCTTATATTAATTAGAGTTGAAATTTATTTGCAGTATACCTTTTGTTAAGAAGAGTACCCAGAAGACTGTGGTTCATTTTAATTCACTGCAGAAGACAATTACCTATATGGAAACTTTAAGGTACTTCATGTGAAAAAATTAAGCAAAGACCTAGTTAGGCTTATTGTTTTAGAAAGAACAAATTTCTTTTCATGAATTTTATACCTTCTTGTATCTGTTAACCCACCAAGAAGTCTTATTTCAGTCTTGTCACCACAATGCCAGAATGACCACTGTACAAATCCCACAGAAATCAAAGGATCAGAGGTTGGCAAGCTTGGTCCATCTGGTCCAACTCCTGCTCAGTCACAGACACTCGGAGAAGGATGTCCAGGACTACATCCAGATGGCTTGATGTTCTCCAAGGAGGACACTGCATAGCCTCTGGGCTATGCACCCCAGTACCTGCACAGCACAGAAGTGCTTCCTGATGATCAGAGGAGTGCCAGTTTGTGCCCACTGCCTCTTGTTCTGTAATGGCACCACTGAGCAGAGCCTGACTCCATTCTCTTTGCATCCTTCTTTCAGGTATTTATGGACATTAGTGAGACCCCCCTGAACTTCCTCCTAACTAAACACCCCCAGCTTTCTCAGCCTCTCTTCAGAGGAGAAGTGCTCACTATCTTGGCGGCCCTGCACTGAATTCTGTCCAGTATGTCCACATATGTCTTGTAATGGGGGAACAGAACAAGGCACAACACCTCAGGTGTCAAAGAGAAGGGAATGGATCACCTGAACTTCCAGTGATACTTTGCCTGATGCAGCCCAGAATACCATCGCCCTTCTCAGCAGCCAGAGCATATTGCTGGGGTTCTATTCATTACAGTTATGGTCACTAAAGTGGTTGTCTTTCGTATTCCTGATTTGCTGCTCATCACAAGTCAAGTCAACAGGGCTGTCAAGGCAAGAAGTTTTTCATCAGTAACGTTACTCTGCAGAAAGAGCTCCAGGATTTCATTCTGCAACCCGTCAGCATTTCACCTGATCACACAAAGCCTTCCACATGCCGCATAACATAAACTACACTCCATGTATGTCAAGCTCCAAACTCCCTGGCAGCCATCCTAAAACAGCTCTGGCAAAATACAGGCAGATTATGAGTAAAGAAATGTCTACAGTACACCTTTATGGAAAGAAAACAGAGACAGGCAGCAGAATGCTGAACAAAGGTCAAAGAATCTTAAAGTGATGAAGTACTAGGGTTTGCATTTCATTTTTATACATTTAATACATTTTCAGATAGATTAACCTCAAATCATCAATACGAAATAAGCATGCCTTTGTAAGGAGGTATAACTGATACAAAATAACTGAAATTCACAAGCTCATGTTTTATACCTTCCTAGAAAATTAAAAACAAGTCAAGAAAAAATGTGCCTGTAATCAACTTACTGCTCTCTCAGACATTCTAATGGGTACATCACTAGCTGCTATTTTCACAAACAATTCTAATACACAGAATGCCCACATATGCAACTAACAGTCTGATTCCTATGGTAAGAGTAAGAAAGATGTTACTAAAACCCACATAATTCTGATTATCTGACCTCGTTCTCCTTCAGGGATATCATATCACACAATTAATAATTCTAATTTTATCCTAACATATTTGATGTCTGACTGGACTAATCTCAGCACTACCACTGATTTCTTCACTGGGAACTTGAGCAAGTCTTTTCAGTTCTTGCCATTCCTTTATATTCAGACAAATACAGTTGTATAAACTAGCTGGAGTATAATTTTTTAACATGACCTTCCTTTAATAGTTTTGCATAGAAATCACACCCACTTTCCACTTGTAAAGCTTCCTTCTTTTAATCAGCAAATCATCCTCTACTTTAGAGACCAAGATTGCAAAACTTCTCATTCTCTTCCAACTAAGTACAAATTGAGATAAACATGAGACACAATTACTGGGGATTAAGAACAGATGTTGTAAGTAATCATCTCAACTAGTAAACTTCCCTGCTAACACTTCCTTTCTAGAAATAGGTTTGTCTGGAAAAAGTCTCAGCAGGACAGCTTCTATTGCAGTACACATGGAAAATATTTGAGCATTTTTAAAAGGATTAGTATGGTTCTCATTAACTGGAGCTTCTGTGGGATGTACTGCAGGCAACTGGACAGTGCCATGAAGGGATGAAACAGGAAGGGCATAAAACAGATTTCATTCCTCATTCGTTCTTCACTGGCAAATTCTGCCTCAGTGGAGTGGGATTTTCCTAACTCTTTATTCTCTGTCTACAAAACATTGGAATAAAATTGCTGGCAAAATATGCATTTTTCTTCCACCATCCTTTTAAGAAACACTTTTTTCCCACAGGAAACACAGCTCATAGAGAAGCTGGGAAACGTTCTGTGCAAAGCACCTGCACCTAAACCTGCATTCTCTGGATGGAGTCTAATGTTAAGAATTTGAAAAAGAAACAAAGTGAGCTTGCTTGCTTCAACCGTCCTCCATTAATGGTTTCTACCATCTCTCTCCTTGTCTCTAAATTCCTGATGACATTTGATAGTGGAAATGAAGTAAATTTGCTTTTACTTCCCATTTTCAGGCATAATGGGGAATCTCTGTCTCAGCTTACTGCCACAAATAAAACCAGAGAGCAAAACCCTTTGCCTTTCCCTTTCTTTTTGCAGCGGTACATGGATAGAGCTTAAAAGGCAACATTTACTATAATTATTTTCTTAGCTTTCAAAACCTGAATTTTTGAATGACCTTCCAAAAAATAGCTTGAGTGTTATTATACTACATCCTCATACTTCACAAAATATCCTGCCTGATTACTTGGTTGATAGAGTAAACCCTTCCCATTTGCCTAAATTCTCAATGAATGGCTTACCTAATGGAATGCAATCAGCATTTCTACAGACTTCACTGAATTTCATCAATTTAAAATTTCATATTAAACAGCTTAGGTAAGCAGTATTTTGAGCCACAGTACAACTATGGTGATGGTTTCAGAGGACTGTTGCTGAGGAAACTTGGCTTCACCTGCATGAATATTTCAGCTAAGAATATTTAGTCTTACTCCTCCCACCACCACATACAACACTTGCCACTGTTAGGGCAAACTTCAACAACTTCAGTTATGTAAACAAGCAGTTACATAAATTTATTGTGCCTAATGTTGCATGTCAGGAGAAAAAACTACGTCAAATGCAAGAACGCATCTGATTCATATCCAAGTCTTCCAGCTGCCACGCACATTTTTTATTTAATAAAGTTATTTTATTATTAACTTTTGAATCATCAGAAAGGCAATACTGTAAATAGGAAGTACTGTATCATGGAAACATGGTGAATATACTGGTATACATTGAAAAACGCTGAGAGCTGCAAACTTTCTCACAGCAAAGGAATGAAAGGTTGGATGCACTAAAAAATATTTTTCTTCAAACACTTCCATAATATCTTGTACTTTTTGTATTTATTTTCCTTGCATTTGCAAAATTTGAATCGGATAAAAAACTAAAAAGCAAAAAGAGAAAGGAAACAAAATAAAGACTTTCGTGCTTTCCTTAATGCTTCTTCTTTTTAGTTTTTTTTTAAATGATAATTCTCAGAAGTCAATCATCTGCACTATAAAAAGGTGTCAGCAAGATTGAAATGCCACACCATCCATTGATGTATCACACCCATTAGGAGTACCTACATGCAAATTATGGAAAGGCCAGAAGGCCTGGGTAAAAACATAAGGAATAAAAAAATATGATTTTAATTTCAAGAAATCAAGAAATTAAAGCCCAGAACTGTTTCCCAGAGTACTACGATGCTTGACATTTTTAATGTATGCCTCCACAAAACTCCTACTCCAACATTTACAGGTACAGAATTAAACGTACAGGTGAAATACAGAGCCAGAAGTATTTAGGCAATCCACAGCACAGGTTCAAAATCACATTTACACATCTGGCACCCTAAACAAACTGCTGCAAGAGCAAAGTTTAAAAAAAAAAAAAGTCCAGATTTGTCTAAATCCCAGCTATTTCCTGTGGATCATAACTAATCCCTCCACAGACATGACCTTCTCCACGAACATAACACTTCTTTATTGTGTAGGTGACTGAGCACCATCACAGGTTGCCCAGAAAAGATGAGCAGTCTCCTCCTTGGAGTGTTTCACAAGACACCTGGACACAGTCCTGGGCACCGTGCTCTCAGAAGAGTTGAACCAGTTGACCTCCAGAGGTCTCTTCCAACCTAAGTCATTCTGTTTTACAATAGTTGCTTCACGTCTTCCAAAAAAACAGTTCTGTTTCTTCTGCTTCTTTTCATCCTACAGTTTACCGATTGCTCATTTAGAGAAGAGTGATATACCTGAATCTGTCTTGGGAGGCTCATATTCACATCTATTGTAAAAATACCTGAATCTCTAGACTTCCAGGGCTTCCTTCTATTTTCGGAACTCTTCAACTTTGCACAGAATACTTAAGAGTACTTAAGAGGAGAGAATTGATATTATCTTCTCTGTACTTTTCCAAGGCTGACCAGAGCAGAGCTTCCAGTTAAGAACAATACTTCATCAATATTACCACAATAAAGTCTTGCTCTGCTCAAGCAAACACACAGACAAAAAGGTTCTTTACTTCTTCTGCCATGGTGGGGTACTGTTGGCTGGCTACAAGACCCTCACTCAGCATCATTCTCACTCCCTCTTCTTAGATGGGCAGGGGAAGGAAATAGGATGAAAAAGTTCATGAGTTTCAAATAAAGACAGTGAGATTGCTTATCAGTTTCTGTGCCAAGCAAAACAGACTTGATGGAACTTAATAAGAGCAGGATGGTGAGAAACTAAGACAAAAAGTAAAAACAATATCCCACACTGGCCACTTTCTTACAAAACTCAACTTCACTCCTTCACTCTAGATTTTCTGCCTTCTCCCTAGCCAAGAGTGTCATAGATGGGATGAAGAATGGGCAGTCAGTTCCTCTCCAGCAATCCTTCTTCCTCACAGTTTTCCCTTGCTTCAGTACAGGTCCTTCCCTGCTTTTGTTCACCAAGTGCTCCAGTCCGATCACAGGCTGAAGCTCCTGCCAGAAACCTGCTCCAGCATCATCTCCTTTCCACAGCTCACAGTTCTTGTCAGGAGCCTACTCCAATGTGGTTACTTTCCACAGGCTGTAGCTTCCTTGGGGGCATATCCACCTGCTCAGGCATGGGACTCCCCATGGGTTGCAGTGTGGTTATCTGCTCCATGGTGGTCTTCTCCATAGGTTGCTCCACCACACTTCTTTCCACAGGCTGCAGAACATCTGCTCCAAAGCCTGGAGTACATCTTCCCTTTCTTTCTTCTCTGACCTCAGTGTCTTTAAATTCTCACACATTTTTTCCCCTATCTTTCTCACACCATTGTATAGCATTTTAATCTTTCTTAAATATGTTATCACAGAGACAACACCAAGTTTGTTGTTGAGTTCAGCTGTGGTCTGCAGTGGGGCCACTGTGAAGCTTGTTGGAAATTGCCCCTTGTTCTTTAGGAAAGCCTTGGTCACTTCCCACAGAGATCACTACTGCAACACCCTACTTACAAAATCTTGCCAGATAAACACTTGCTTACCAGTTCAGAGAACTGGATCTTTATTTTTTTCCTAGCATCTGAGACCAGACTGAACATTCTTAGTCTACAAACTAAGAATGAATTAGACGTTTACCCTTCAGCAGGTAGAGCATTCATCTGTACTTCATCCCCCAGTTGAAAGTCGCTAAAAGAAGGAAAAAATGTTCAGGCCTTAATGCAGGTAACTTAGTTTTTTCATTTTCTGTGGTATCCTAAGATAGAATCTCCTAAAGAAGACAATTTTGATAAAACATTGTGTAAATCATACTTCTAGCCCTCATCAGAAATAAATAAATAAATAAATAAATAATACTCTGGTTATGTTGTATGCATTTGGGAGTAAATTTCCTTTCTCAACAGCCCCCTGAAGAAATTTTTGGGAATCCAGTTATGTCATAGAAAAACTCCATTCTCAATTCTTTATTCTTCCAAAGTTTGTTTTCATCACCTCATCCCAAGCTTTGCATGAATGGCGCAGGCAGTAATTTTGATCTAGGAGAAATTAGTTTTGCAAAGTTAAATACTACTTGTATAATCTTCTACTTTATCTTAAATCCTGTTACATAAATCATGTTAAAATATACTGGCACACAAAGTGCACTGGAATGACCATGGGAGTAATAGATGCTTAACTTCTGGCATTTACTCTCACAGTAAGCTATCTAATTGACTAAGAAGGTGTATCCTCTTTGTGTGAATCCTGAGAAACTATCAGACAATCTGGTAACTCCCATTTCACAAAGTAAATTTAAAAACAATAAAAGTAGTCTGATGTGAACAGAAGATTAGCGTTTGCTACTGAGTCACTGACTGTAAGCAAATTAGGTGTATGCACAGTCTACGTGAGTCTTAGGAAAAAACATTCTTATTTGATAAGCTAGAAGAGAACAAAACAGAAAGAAGGATAGTTAGTGAAAATGAACTTTCTAACTCTCTACACAATCTGTAAGCAGGTATTTGTATTTAATACGATACAGATATGTCACAAGATGCCTAAGTATTGCCAATGTACAGAAAAATATTCCTAGATTCTTCATTACCATCATTTACCTTACAAGTAATTCATATCTGGATCTGCTTGAAATACAAATAAAAATATTAGCCAAAAGTTGAAAAAAATAACAAAAATGAAATAACAAGAAGATAGAGAAAAGTAAAAAGAAAATAGTCTGATCAGTACTGCATAATACCAGAAAACCATGAAACATGTGGCACTCAACATGTAATTCCCAGGAACTTCTCTCTTGACTCCAGGGAAACCCTGGTGAAAACATTCAAATGATCCTGAGCATTGCTAGCTGCAGACGTACTTCCAGGAGAAACAGTCTGACCTAACAGTTTTAGTATTTAGTTTGCATAACTTCTCTGTAACATTTCACAGAGACATAGTATACAAAAAGATAGTTTGAACTAGAGTGCCCAGAAGTCTATACATCTGTGTATGTTCTATATAACTACTTCAGGATGTTGACAAAATAATCTCTTTGATTACAGGTTTATGGCTCATTCTAATGGGATGTCATTTGTTCAGCTACTAGAACAGCAGCTCTTTTGAGCCAAGGAGTCATTTTTATTCATATTATCAACACTTTTCCCCCCCCCCCCCGAATATCACATTTGTTTGCTGGGAAGATACACAGATTTTACTATGTAGCATATTCTTAATATTGTTCTTTTCATTTTTCTCTGTATTTTGAATGGTAGGGTTTTTTGAGTGGAATTTCTGGTTTTCTAACACATAGAAATTATCTAGGAGCAAGATTTTCAATAAGGCATGTATTGGCAGAGCTACAGCATTGGGAATCTGATTATCAAATATACAGAAATTGTGTTTGTAATGCCAATGAACTCTGTGTGGAGATTTGTCCACTATATGTAGAAACGGCAGTGAAAGATGATGTAAAAATGCTTTAATGTACATTATTCAAAACCTATAGGAGTAATAAAGCCATTAATACTGGATTAATATCTACGTTTTAAAGTGAAAAATGCCCAAGGCAACGAAGGAAACCAACAAAATAAGAAGTCACCTGACCACTGTTTGAAGACACTGTATTAAAGGCTCAGAATAGATGGCTATCATGAATCAAAATAGGCCTAAATGGATTAGGAGAGAGAACAAAAGCCAGCATATAGCTATAGTAGAACAAAATAACATCTTACAAACAAACGAAAGGCAATCAGATACAAACAGTAACAAAAGGTATGAGCTCTGACACAATGAGGCAAGCTTACAAAGACTTTGAGGACCAGTCATTATCTTTGGTCATCAGAAAACAGTATCATACTGCTCGACTCTATCAGAAGCGGGAAAACTGCAACTTAATGAAACGGGAGAGAACAAACACATTCAATGGTTTCCTTCTATTATAGTTACTCCATTCCATAAAGCATATCTTAGAAATAGAAAAGAGAAGGAAAATAAAGCTAAGAATGGGATACACCCCCGGCACAGTTCTCCTATAAAATTCTAGTGATATGTTAACCAAACATAAGAATGTTGAATGGCTTCAGATGCATTTCATGGACTGAACAGCTACAGACATTTTTCTTCTACATCATTTTTTTTCACTGCTAACTGCATCTGTTTCATATTAAGTGCCAGTGAGTGTGGGTTATATCATTAAAAGGCAATGATGTCCACAACTAGGTCATATTGAGATCTACTACTATTATGATAGTCCAGTTTAAAATCACAGTATGGGTCTTTAAAAACACAAGCTAGTACAGAGAGGTATACTGTCATGCATCTGACATAGAATTACTAATTCACCAAGTAATGACACCAGGACAAGATACACATATTAAAAACATATTCACAATGAGCAAGAGAGAAGCACTGAGCTTTGGAAAAAAATATATTATGTGCTTGACTCGCTCTCAGTGAAAGACAGCACTGCTCGTTGAATACTCCTGAGACGCTTAAATGATGGCTCTGTCCCTTAAAAGTATTAAAGAAGTATAGCAAATGCTTGAGACCAGCTGTCATGTTTGAGACACTTTGTTCACACAGCTTTTTTTGCTTCTGCTGGCCGTGAACATGCAAAATTAACAACACAGATGAATTTTGCAGCCTGAGCAAAACAAAAATATCCATTTAGTCATCACTGACGGGGGGGGGGAAGCCCCACCAACCTGTTGAAGATTACAGATGAAAGCAAAGATCTAGGTTATCCTTTAAAACATATTCAGAATTCACAATATATGAAGAGAAACTCTAAGGATGCGTTAAAAAAAAAATAAAAAATCGGTAGAACAAAGGCTGAAAGAATAATCATGAGGAACACTGCTCCCAGAGGGTAAACAGAAGAATGTTTTTTGCATCAGCGGAAAAAAATGGCCTACACTTTGTTAAGACCACAGAAGAGGTAATAGCAAAGATGCTGCACCCAAGTATCAGGAGGATGACAATAAGAAGCAGGACATATAGCACTACTTTTCACATTAATTTATCAAGAAAACTGGTTACAGGCATTAACTGAAATGAAGAAAAACAGACAACGAACAGAAATAAAATGTAAGATTTATGAAAGCTGAAATCAATCATTTTCTGGGAGAAAGTTAGTGCAGACAGCAATACATGGATGGCAAAAATGTTTTCTCTTGCATCTCTACTGATCTCTACATTCTGGTTGGGTTTGTCCTGCAGCTCCTCCATTGGGCCCTGGCCGTGGTGCTGAAAACAAAGCCCAGGTCAGGCAAAAGGTTTCTGTGATTTTCTGACCTGCAGGAATCAAACATAATTCCTCACTGACAGACGTGTGTGGCCAATATCTCAGCTGAAGTAAAATGGTAAAACTTATTGGAGTTCAGCAACTCCATCATGATGCGTTCAAAGGCTTTAAGAACCAGTGACCATTCTCCAGAGAGTATCATTTCTGAAGGAAAATTCAAGTGATGCACTGCTGCCTGTACATAAGGAATCACAAACTGCAAAAATCCAAATAACACCCTTTAAACACTCTGTCGCTGTCACATCAAGTGATGAAATTCCCAGAGTCACTCATTAAATGTGGTGAGGTATGCAGACATCTTAATAAGGTCACATAATAGGAGAGTTGTTCCTCATAAAACAAAAGGAAATTTTGATAGACATTCCTTTTGTCATGTCTTTTCTCCAGCACGTCAGAATACATCATCAACGTTTGCAACACAGTGACACAGTTTGACTAGATTTCCCAACAAAAATAAAGCACTGTCATGAAGTAGTGGTTACGCACAAGTATTTAGAAGTCACGTGCAGGATATAAGAAAACTACACATGAGTAACAATTAACATCTTTTTTCTATGCTCCACAAAAGCAGAAATTGTTAACCATGAATAGAGAAGGGCTGCCTTGAGAATTCACTGAGTAAGATGAACACTGTACACTATGTTTATTCATCAATTCACTTTTGGTCCTATTTTCAGGAGTATGTCATCAAGAGTTCATTCTTCAACATCTTTGGGGGGAGGGAGGGGATAAGTGTGAGAAAAAGCAATACCAGTTATTCTGAACTGCTTCAAACTGTTGTTTGAAACTGTAGTGCTCGTGCACTACTTAAGCAGACACGTTATCTGTTTTAACCACTTTCTCTGCTCTGAACCCCTCCTCCACTTCTGCCTTTTCCTGTGTTGCATATATAATCCAAAGTGCATTAACACAGCCCTAACATGTAACAGCATGCTCCCTAAAGCAGGATCAGATTCTGTGCCAACTGTAGTATTGTGATTTTCACTCATTTTCAGACACCTCTCAGTGCAGAAAAAGGGCTGAACTCCTCTTTGGGGTTATCAGAAAAATGCATTAGGAAGGAAAAGATGCACCAATATTTAGCACTTTCTGCCAACGCTGGACTTTAGGAGGGAAAAAAAAAAAAAAAAAAGCCTCTCTTTTTCCTGTACTAAGTACATGTTTAAGAATCCACCAACCAGTCCACACAAGCTGAGGACAGTTTACTCCTGTCTCTTCCTTGATTGTGACATTTTATGAAATTAGTGAGTAGTTTGGTACCTTTCTTCTGCAAATTCCATTTCTTAGACAAGACTTGGCTTTTCACCTCCACTTACCTGCTTAGTAAATGTATCCCTTTCACAAACTAAACTGCCTATGTACACAAGAGTTTTTATAGATGCTAGTGCTTGTTCCTTCTTACGTCATAAAAGTTATTTCAAGCTATTGAAAAAAAAACTAATAAAAGTCATTTTAAAAGTCAATATAAAACTGCATTTTATCAATCATATACATGTTGTTTTTTCCTGTCAAGAAATCACAAATGTGATTGAAAGATATTGCCTAATTCATTTGAATGCAGAGACACACACATTTTATTGCCTCTGGTCTTTACTGACATGCCTGCTTTCTGAAGAATACTTTTTATTTCCTTAAACCTACCTGTAAATTACTCAAGTGATGCCAATTCCAAGAGCTACCTCAGTATGGTTTCCTTCTATTCTTTCTGAATTCCAGAAATAATTTATATTCCACTTCTTAGCACCTACAGGCATTGTGCAAGTGTTAACAAGTGTTAAAATTTCCTTACCTCTAATTTTTCCTTAACTGTGCTGGTATATTCAATCACTATGTCCTTCTTAAACATACTGCCCTCCTGACTGTGAAACAAACATTTATATTCTGATAGCACCAAAGCTAGCACATTTTGTGGATAACTTCATTAGCAAATTGTCAGAAACAATCTAAGATTCACAGAATCACAGAATTGTAGGGGTTGGAAGGGACCTCCAGAGATCATCGAGTCCAACCCCCCTGCCAAAGCTGGTTCCCTACAGCAGGTTGCACAGGTCGGCATCCAGGCAGGTCTGGAACATCTCCAGAGAAGGAGACTCCACCACCTCCCTGTGCAGCCTGTTCCAGTGCTCCGTCACCTCACTGTAAAGAAGTTCTTGTGCACATTTGTGTGGAACTTCCTATGCTGCAGTTTCCAGCCGTTTCCCCTTGTCCTGTCTCCACTCACCACTGAAAACAGTCCGGCCTCGCCATTCTGCCCCCCACACCTTAGATATTTATAGACCTGGATCAGGTCCCCTCTCAGTCTCCTTTTCTCAAGGCTGAACAGACCCAGATCACTCAGCCTTTCCTCATAGGAGAGATGCTCCAGGCCCTTCACCATCTCACCATTCCTCAGCAAAAAGAGAAGGAAACGATGACTGAACTACAAAAATATGGCAATTATTTGAAAGAAAAAATCTGCAATAATTGTATATGCATTTATATGCATACATAGTCCCTTCAAATTGGGAACCATTCGTACCACACACTTTTTAGTACACTGCAAGGATTTCAGTTTTTTAAAACTACAGTTGAGCAGGAAATAGGAATGGAGAGATAATAAATACAGTGCACCTTTACAACCCAGCCTTCTCTTTTTATATGACAACTTAAAGACATAGCAAAAGAACATTAACTCAAATGCACTTAAAACTGCACGCACACACTGTTCTAAAAGAAATCTTAGCAGAACTGCAATGTTTCTTACAATTGCACATAAAGGTAAGCATGATTAGAGAAAAGGTTAGAAGATAGATACTTAGAAAGGTTGTGTGTAAGAAGCCAAGGAATGAACGTGAATCAGGTCTCACGGTTAGCACAGTACTGTCACTGTAGACAATTAATCTTCTTAATAATTGTTAATGAGATTTAGAGCTTTTTTATATCTTGGTCAGAAATTCAAAACCAACTTACATAATGGTGCTAAGGTTAAATTATTACGGCCTTAGTATTCTGCAAAGGAACGTGCTGTTTTCTTTCTAGCTCTTACATTCATGTGACTCAAATCACAATCAAACATAGCAATAATGCAGACATTTTTCATTACTGCATTCATTACTGGTTAATATGCATCACAAGAACTACACTGAGAAAGAGTGAAGAAGCACAAACTGGTACTGACTGTATTATATCAGCTCTGTGGTTGTATTAAGTTTTTTCAGCACTCACTTGTAACAACTTATTCTATTCCTTATATATCGAAATTACTTTTCGATTAAAAAAAGATACATCACACATTTCAGTGCACACGTTCATTTTCAGAAGAGTTAAAATAAGAAAATTACAAAATTTTTTGAGTTCCACAAATACAGCTTGCTGCTTGTATAGGTACCTTACCAGACACCACAGTACTGTTTCCACCAAAGAATTTCTGCCTTCCAGAACTGGACTTTAATACATCGCACTAGCATACTGCTCAACTGGTAAGCAGTTTTTCACTTCCTCCAACACACATACATACAATTTATTGCACAAAACACACTTATTTTTTCATTAATTGGATTATCAATCAGAAAAGTTGTGGAGTCTCCTTCTCTGGAGATGGTCAAGACCTGCCTGGATGCCTACCTGTGCGACCTGCTGTAGGGAACCTGCTTTGGCAGGGGGGTTGGACTTGATGATCTCTGGAGGTCCCTTCCAACCCCTACAATTCTGTGATTCTGTGAAAATAAGGCCACTAATACTGAAATCTCTTTGTGGAGAAAAGAAAAAGAAACTGGATCATTTGGTGCAGAAAAACTCAGGCTCTGCAGAAGAGCACTGAAAAGAAACTGACAGTTCTGAAGAAGCAATTCAAAATTCCTGGAATGCTGTAGTAATACTAAGATAATGAAAATGAAAACTCTTCTTGCCATGGAGTAAAAACAAAACATTGAAGTAGCTGCCAAGCCCAGCGTCTCAAGGGAACAAGCAATAAACGTTCTGGGAGGAACAGAAGAACTACCAACAGCTGCTTGCCACAGCCAATTTAAAAAAAAAAAAAAAAAAAAAAAAGATTAGAACATTTCCTGCATGTGGAGTTTGCACCCATCTCCATGCTTATGATGGGATTTATGGCAAGTTCCTGGTACAAGGAAAGGAAGTTCCGGTTCTGTAAACAATGCCCTTCTCATAACTAAATGAATACAGGATTATACCAACCATTTTCTCCAAAATTTGCTTCTGCTTGTACCGTAAAACAGTTTTAACACATGATAACAAAATATTATTATGTCACATTTCTATGTAATGGAGCAGACCAATGAGTTTTTATGGTTGCTCAAGGTTTAAATTCCACACGTTTTGTTGCACAGCGTATTTTGTTACAATCACACTGAAGTGACTATCAAAATGTGAGTAGAAAGCAAGGCTTAAAGGAGAACAATACTATTCAGTTTACTTTCAGTTACTATTCAGTTTTACTTTTATATTTAGCCTTGATTCTACAATATATTATCCACTTTGATGCTATTTAATATATTTAAGTGCTTAAATATATATCATTTTTTATTATTTTAATCTATGCACCCTATTGCTATTATGATAAAATTCTCTATCTTCTTAAGTTTATAGGATGGTTGCCATTATTTTTTAATGAACATTTTGTTACTACAGCTGTTGGGGACAGACCAAAACAAGGCATTTCTGAAGATCTAGCACATCCATTTTGTAGCAGTCATGAATGTGTGCTAAGTACCAAACAACTGGAAGCTTCTTTTCCATGTGACAGTGTCAGCAAGAATTTCTCTTGACAAATCATATACATTTTATTTCACTCTTCTATAGAATTTGGCTTCAGATAGCATAATAGAGAATTTCAGTTTTGAGTGTTTGTATGCAGTATAATTCACACACACACCCAAAAAAAAGGGGGGGAGGAGGGAGGAAAACAGAATTAAGTAAATTTACTGTTCAAAAAAGTAAAGTAGTTGGATTCAAAAACAAAGCCAGCTTTGTGCTACTCAGTCTCCTGCCTTCCCAGCTTACTGGGCTTTCTCTTTCCTATTATCCATCTGATTTACTAACTGACTTCCTTACAGTTTTTTCACCTCATCAAGTATGGAAGGATGTGCATAAATACATACATTTGTGTTTTGTCTATTGCAATTGTCTATTTGTCTATTGCCTGTGTATATTCTTCCATTCCTGCTGAGGCTAAAAGACTACAAGAAAGTCAGATAGCTGTTACCTAAATTTGTGCATGCAAAAACACATATCCCACATAGATACATGCACAGATACATTCCAGATGGCCATGATGACACTTTCTCAAAATTTCTTTTTAAGTCTTCTGAGGCTGCAGCAGACCTAACACGTTAGCTCAATGTTTTCAGAGCCTGTGGTGGCCTGAGCCTGACTTCACAGCGAGGAGGAGTTAGGTGTATGCAGAGCATGCCACACATACCAATCTCTTTGGGAAGCTGAAATGTGAGGTCACTCAGTTCCTGGATTTATGGTACAGAGAAAGAAGACAGAACACATAGGCAGCTTAAAGTCTCTGGTTATGAAGCACATTTATTAACACATCTTTAGGTACGTAGTATGTTCTGCTGGACACCTCAGGCACAATACAGCATTTTAGGCAGAACTGATACCTTTTAGAGGCCTCTGTGCTATTTTAGAGATTATCTTCAGCATTCAGTGCCATTTCATTCAGCTCACAACAAATCTCAGTACAGTATTATTTCTGGGGTTCCCAGTACAGGAGAGATGCTGAGCTGTTGGAGAAGGTCCAGAGGAGGGCCACAAAGATGATCAAAGGGCTGGAGTACCTCCCCCTACAAAGAAAGGTCGAGGGAGTCTTGCTTGTTCAATTTGGAGAAGGTTCCAGGGAGACCTCACTGCAGCCTTCCAGTAATGGATGGGAGCTTACAAGCAGAAGGGGGACAGATTTTTTACATCATAGCAATAGGACAAGGAGAAATGACTTTAAACAAAGATAGAAGAGATTTAGGTTAGACATTAAGAAGACATTTTTTACTCAAAAAAGTGGTGAGGCACTGGCACAGGCTGACTGGAGAAGCTGTGGAGGTTCCATCTCTGGAAGCATTCAAGGCCAGGTTGAGTCAGATCCTGGCAGCCTGATCTACTGGCTGGCAACCCTGCCCATAGCAGAGCAGTTGAACCTAGACGATCATTAAGGTCCCCTCCAACTGAAGCCATTCTTTGATTCTATGATTATCGGGTTGCAATTCAGTGTGTAAGCTCTTTAATTTTTTTAAACGATTTCAGCATTTCCAATGAAGAGAATCAGTCTATTTGTTGTTCAGTCAAGAAATAACTGTTTGAAATGTTGCACTTAGGTAATAACCACTTCCCACACTGTTTTAGCAAAGTGCACAATAATAAGGATATCTTTACTGATGTACAGTGTTCTCTAATGTATGTCAGCAGGACACACATAAATGTGTTTTGCTCATATCAGTTATGGATTCATTTCTGGAAGAAAAAAAAAAAAAGCACAAGGAATAGTATATACATTCTAGCTCAATAGATGAGCTGGCTAACCATAATAAATTAATTCTAACAGCATGTAAAATACTGACAGCATCTTTCAAGAACAAAACAGATGATATCCAATCGTAGGCACGTAACCTAGCTTTGCTAACACTGACTTGAAAGATAGGACAAAATACAGGAGAATATGATTTAGCTGCCATTCATTCATACTGAGACATTTTGGTTTTTTCCCCACAAGAGTCTGTCTTCAAAAAATTAATATGGAGAGTCCACCCAATTAGTCTGTAGTTAACCTCACTTACTGCTACCCTAGTAAGTATTACCATAGTTAAAAACTGGAAAGATTCTTTCTACGCACAAAGAAAAGTTAAACTCTATTAGACTTCACATTAACATCACACAGCCTTTGTAAAATTCACAGTAGGTGTTAAAAACTGAACTGTGCTTAAATGGGAAAACAAACTGAATAATTCTGAGTGAAAAGTACTAACCCAAAACACCTTCAGAGCCAGTTGAGAAGGTGAGAAAATAGAAAATAAGAATAACCATAAAGCAATCGTGAGAAAATAAAAGAGCATTGTCTATGCTAGGATTTCAATTGCAGTAATAGTTCACAGGGTACATTGTATTGTCAGTTTCACACACTGAAAACATACTGTGCCAAACCATGGAAAGATCATGGATAGGGTTTTATTAATTGCTTTGGTCTACTTTTATTTTTCCTCAAGTCCTCAGTACTCAAACTTGGCACAGCTACAGAACAACTGACACCCCATGAAGTTAGCAAAGATGATCATCAGAAATACTGTGGGTTTGTTTTTCAGTGAACAGCTTAACATGGCACACTCTTCAGTGCCCCTCTGTGGTTACTCATGAAAAAGTATTCCCACAGCCTGATGAAGGCCTGAGCTTTCAACCATCAGCATCCCAAGGCCTACATAAAATCTGCAAAAGCAAGCAAGATCAAAACGAGAAGTTTTCTTCATCTGTCTCCTCATGATCAACAGTTTTCTGTAAAGAGGAAGAACAATATCATTTACTTAGCATTCAGAAAGCAGCATGCACAAAAGCCAAATGAGGCTATAAGTCAAAATCTGACAGTCTCTTCAAACTAGAATGAAGTCCATCTCAAGAGAAATTTCTTTCATACCGAGAAAAGAAAAGTGAACAGTTTGTCCAAGCTAAGTTAAGGGAATCTCAAGGGATTAACTTGCCAGATACGGCATCAAACTGCTAAAGTATGAGACAGGGATATTTTCCTGTGTCTTTCCAGACAGCATCACTGATCAGGAAAACCTAAACAGAATGAAGTAGCAAAGAAGAGCGTGACAAGTGCTACTGAACTAGTACCATGTTCTGGCCTCCCATTCCTTGTATAGCATCAGCATGCTCACTCCTTCCTGATCACTGTATTACAACACTCATTAACTAATCAGGCACTGAAAGAAAGAGTGGTACAGTCTGGCTTTAGTTCAAACAATTGACAGCTCTACTGCTGAAACCCCTGATTGAGGTTGGGAGAGAGAGGAAATTCCATTTGCTTTTCAGCTGGTGATGAAAAAGACTGAGGCAGAGGGGTAGAAAAGGTTTGAGTTTATTCTATTACTGCAGCTTTCAAAGGGAAAAAACTATTAAAACTGGTTTCACTAATTGAATAATAATATTAAATACAAACTTAATTATTGTTTTGTTAAATTCCTTCACAAGGCCAACACTTACTTGGCAAGAAAAGCATTTGTCAACGTGATCTTCTGACACAACTCTTCATAATTTACGAGCTGCACACAGAAATAATTGGCTCAATGTACTATTTATGACCAAGATCAATGATTTAAACATCGGACAAAGGGACACAAAATGCACCAAGAGTACCAGAGTACCAGATCCCATAAGCAGCCTGTTCTCTGCCAGTAGATGGCATCATTACTTCTTTTTAGGAAAAGGGTTCAAGAAAAATGTAATTAAAAAAATGATCTGGCCACTATATACATATTCTTGCATTTTTCTTTTTGCTTATAATAGAGCTCTTTGCCTTAGGAGCTGTTTTTTTGTATTCCATTGGACAGCAGTAAGCAAACAACACTATACACAACCTCAGCACACCAGGAGGCCAAAAGAAAATACTGAATCACCAAACAGGAGATCAAAGGAGACTGGCAACGTGTTGCTGTGAACAAGGTGCAGTAAGGGAATTTACAGAGATAGTGTCACGTATAATTCTAAACCTACATATATTTCTAAGTACAAAATAGAGGGGGAAAAAAAAAGTAGAAAACATTTTTTGTATGTGAAAATAACATAACTTTCTCAATACATCCTCTCAGGACCTGTATTAAACAGCTTTCTCTTAGCTGGTTGCTAGAGGTTCTTTAACATGGTCTAGGTGTTGCCCTGTACATTACAATTAAATAATGCACTAATACCATCATTAGTAATACAATATTAGCACATTAATTATATGGTGTATTAAATATACTGTATTATAATTATTAAATGATTTACTGTTGACATATTGCACATAAAGCCATACTATTGCAGCACTGCAAAAATCACTGGTCTGCTACCTCCTGTTTGCTTCATTACAAAGCAAAATTTATAGATGTTCTGTACAACTGCTCTATTCAGTCCATATTGAAAAAGAGTGAAAAAGAAAGAAATATGCTTGGTTTAGGAGAGGCAAAACTCCTAAATTACTCTTGTAAACAACAGTTAGAAGAAAACCCACAAGCTATCTGCAAGTTAGCAGCACCTCAAAGGGCCTCCATACCCTCTGCATCCTGAATTTACCATCCAGGGTCTCATCTGCATTGTTCAGTTCCAACAGCTATCACATTCACTGACACCAGTGGACTTTATTTCCTGAGGCCCTTAGAACTTAGATGCTTTATTCTGCATCTTGGTACTTGGAAATGATGACAGAGGGAGACCAAGCCATACATTAGGATTAACTGCTGTCTTGGCAGGGAGATAACCTCAGTGTGTTCCAGCAATATTCAGGAGCTGTTCCACAACACTGCTTAAACACCAAGCACACATTGCTTTATCTTAGTGCCCTTCATGTCCAGAATCTTGTGAAGATCAGCACACCTTGTATGATCTCAGATTTAACTAATTTAGGTTTCCTATGTCATAGCTCAATCAGGCCAACATGTGTACTTATACACGCATTCCTGCACAGATTTTCAACGAAACCCACTTGTATACTCTCTTTTTTTCCTCAAATATCTGGAATTTCTTCACTAGAACTATGTGCAGCCATTACTTTTGCTTAGAAACATTACAGCAAATGTCAAGAGAGAAAAAAGGAAAGTTAAAAATAAAAAAGCGTATTTCATGCTAGTAATAATTCCTTCATTCTGGAAAGAATATTTACCCACCACTAATACACACTAATATTGGGTATGAAGTACATGAGCTATATAAAATTGAAGAGCAACAAAACAAAACTGTTTTGTCAGTAACCTGAAAACGTCATCTGCAGCATTAGTTGACAGAAGAATATAATGCCTCAGAAGGCAGGACTCTGTCAGACCTATTTTTCACTGCACTGAGACACCAATTCACCACTGGGTTGAGAGAAAATGTTATTTGTGATGTCTAAAGATCATTCTGGCCTAAAGGTGCTTGAGCAACCAATCAGTTCCACCTGTCTCCACGTACCCAAACAGGTTTATCTGCAGCTCCTTCCCAGACTTGCTGGTTCCAGTGCTGAGCTACTTAAAAGAACATTTCTCAAAAACCAAACAGCCTCCCAGCTTGCAAACCTGCATATTCTCCTGCAAGCACGCTACCCTGGCTTCTGTCTGCAAGCTGCAAACTCATTGGACCCACTGCGCAGGCAGAGGAAAGAGCTGGGACCTTCAATTCTGCTGAAGAAGAACTAGCAGTGCCTGAGGAACCTTCAAGTGTAATTCATAAGCACAGTGGTTCACTGGGATTAGCTCTGTGCAGTTTGCTGATTCACTGTGACACTTGGCTCACTGCAGCAGCTGCTTCCAGCTTCTCACTGTGACTGCGTTCACTCCATAGGCAGCTTTTCAGCCGCCGCTTGTCTATTATGCTCTTCCACCTCTCCCCTGCCTGCCACCAAAGAACAGATGCTATGCCACAGGATAAATTGACTTAGCAGAGCTGCAGGTAAAAAGAGAGTAGTTTATATGGCATTATAATCTACACATTAAATTCTGCAATTTATACATTTAAGCTAACCTTCTTTACTTCACCTTCCATTAACTCAGATTGGAATGTGATTTTTAAAGATGAACTGATGTGGGGAAATACGTTTCACATCTGAAATTATATCCTTATTTCTAAGCCATCAAATTTAGAAGAATGATGTTTTTCCCAGTATGGAATCCAATCTCCCAGAACCCAGGTCAAACATAGAATCATAAAGGCTGGAAATAATCTAGTCTAACCATCAACCCATCACCATCTCAGGCTGATTAATCCATCTGATACACTCCAGCATTAACATCCAGCAGCTACTTCACCCGCAATTCACATCTCATGAAACAAGAGGTGGTAACTAATGATAGATAAAAGGTTTTACTGGAAAAAATACCAGCAGAGTCACTATAGACTGAAGCCGTAGCTTCAGCAGAGCATTAGTTGTGGTAGAAATATGGAGATGTAATTGATCAGTAGGGAGAGGAGGAGCCTGAATGGAATATTTTAAGTGCTTTCCTACTGAAAAAGT
This sequence comes from Tympanuchus pallidicinctus, assembly GCF_026119805.1. Lineage (NCBI taxonomy): Eukaryota > Metazoa > Chordata > Aves > Galliformes > Phasianidae > Tympanuchus > Tympanuchus pallidicinctus. Next base: position 14,359,480 of record NW_026294747.1, read on the forward strand.
AAATTCCTTCCCTAAAGGTACCATTTTTAGAAACAGTTTTGTAGGAAGCTCTGTCTCCAGAAGGAATGTCAGCAGTTTCCACAGCCTGTGGGCATTACAGCTGAAGGCAGAGCTCAGATCTTCAATTCTTGAAATAAACAGCGTAACTACCATCACTCTCCTCTCTCGCACTGCGGGAAACTGTAAGCAACTGACAGCCTTTATACGGTGTGCCAAAGATAAAACTATTTGAATAAACATTAAGCAGCAGCATCCTGTCAAAATTCACTGCCAACTTACGGTGGGGATGAAAAAAATAGAGATACTGCACAGGAAATTGACCTTTCTCAGATAGGAATTGATTGACCAAGGAAAGGGGGAAAGGGCAGGAAGCCTGGAAGCAGCAATATCAGCCTGTCTTCATCGTCATTTGCACCCTGTATTTCTGTGCAAGACCGCAGAACATAGACTCAAGTTTGTTCCCTTAGGAGGACAACAGTTGCCAGTCTCATGCCCTCTTTGATTTCTAATTAGCTCCTCTGTACTGATCAAATTCCAGAACCCTGGAGAAAAAAAAAACAAGCAATAAAACAACCCGTGACCTCTGAAAGTTTGCTATTTACTTTTCTGCAGTAATATACATGAGCTACTGGTTTCCCACTGGCCTTTGACTGCATACATCCAATGTACTTCAAAGTAGGCACTCAAAACAAGACACTACGAACTACTACATTGTACAGCATACACCACGATCCAGGTCACTCACAATAACCTAAGCCAAGGGCACTGTAACTTATTAACCAACTTTCTCTCCTGGCATTGTTCACAGTTCCACAGTCACAGAACTGCGGGGAGTCTGCTGCAATCACTACAAAACAGCTTGTCTCAGGAAGTTATTCTAGAGTGCTACCGTTAGGAAAAGCTGGTTTATACAGACTTCCTTGAAATATGAGTAACAGGATGACTTTCAAATATGGCCTTTCCAAGTTTCCATATTTAAGCTCTGCAGCACTTCCTCCGTGCAATGATTTGTCATCTAGATTCACTGCCACAAAGCAACTAATTAGTGTTCCTGGAGATCATGTTCATGTTGAAACATGGAGTGTTTTCTTGAGAATTACAGCATTTAAGTTAATCAAGTGCATTTTTGCCCCAGATTCACAGGGGAATGATGACTGGAATGCTTTAAGTTTCTACTTCTGCCTGACATAGTAGGCAGACATATGGGGTAACTGTTTCCCAGGAAACGACAGCACGGCTCTGACAGAAAAAGGGAGCCATCATACTGTCAAAGCAAATAATTCTGGCTGCAAAAATTCTCTGCAGTGTTTCTGTGTTTGCTAAAGGTGAGACTGACTGTGCTCCAAAATAAGAAAGAAATGCTACTCACAGACGGAAACTAGCACAGATTTTACTTTCTGGAATCACGACATGCCTGAAGCAGCAACAGTAGCAATTCCAGAAGGGCAGGAACTCTACTACCATGTAATGATACTGTTGTTAAAAAAAGAGAAAATTAGAAGTAATATGAGCATGCAGAACTAGCTTTAGAACTAGGGTTGTGAGTTGTCAAAGCAAGCAACACTGCTGATCTCAAAGGAACATGGAAAGGCAATGAGACAGACAACTTTGTAGCATACTGCTGCATGGATTGTTTGCCTTAGCATGTTAGAAGACAGAGACATTGCACTGGGACTAATTAATACAGAAGAAGTTAGTAACTTACAGATAAACTCCTCTTTCAGTATATTGGTTTCAAGTTTTAAGCAGTGAGATCTGTTAGTGTTTAGTACTTCTTGTTTTGCAGAAGACTGAAATAACAAGAATACAGTCACGCTCTATTGCTGACCACCTTCTCTGGTTTGGTGCTATGTGAAATTCACTGAAGAACCAGGCCTTAAAATTTGTCCTAAGCTGCTTTCGAACACGTGAATACAGGTACAGTTTCCAGAATAAGTCTTCAGAATTACTCCTGCTTTTATAGTTCAAAAATTTTGAGCTGCAATGTGAGCAGGGTACAGAATAGAACGCTTTTCACCTCCCAGGAAGCTCCAGGATTACATTTCTAACTAACCTACTTGAGAAAAACGGTGATTTTCAGTTAGTTTCAGCCATAAGTTATTCTGTGGGCAGAAAATATTCAAGAATAAGAATTTATCTGATGACAACATACGTATAGTCTGGCAACTGCAAATGCCAAACGTTCCCACCAGTTAAAAAAATGAAGTTATTCTGTGTCTCAGAACAGACTGCCTGGAATTGCTTAACATCATGAACGGCAATTTTGCTGTCTATTATGAGTTGTTATGAGAACTGTGTAAAAAAGATCCTTTCCATCTTTTCCTGCATTTTATTATTTCTAAACAGCCGTTGCACAAAAAATGCTACACTGATGAGGATTACTGGCCTTATTAGACCATGAACAGTTAAGAATATCAGAATAGTATTATTATTTAGAAATATTACCTACAATTAAAATCCTAATCTGTTTTAATGGAAATAAAAAAATCAAAACGGTTTCTAGTTTACAGATAATGAGTCAATTCTCATTGACAGAAATCTGCATTTTGCAGATGCTGCCTTTCCCCCCCTCACATGCTAAGGAAGCATGCAGAACGTCTTGCTTGATTCAGACAAATACCTGCCCTTTTATTCCAAGAACCAATTGCACATAGAGAAAAACATTAACGCACACCTGGGACCTGTCTCTCCTAGGTGCAGTAGGACTGCTTTCTGGCCAATGCCTGGGAGTTTCTTGTAAATGCTTTCACCTGCATTTCAAGCTCTTATAAATGAGGGGGGTGTTTGTGGATCTGCTGCATCTCTTGACAAGAGACAAGCAGTTCCTATTTTCCACAAAAGCTTGTCACATAGAGTATGTTTACTCAGACTCTACACACAGAAAGAGTTTATTCACAAAATTTAATCACTGTGACAACATGTATAATTCTTTCACTTCCTTTTTTTCCCCTCCCTCTGCATTAAAACATACTTTGCAGACTAGAGGGCGATGATGGCTAAGGGGAGAAGTGAAGAATCTTATCACATTGGACTCAAGATTACAGAATGTTTGCTAACTGTTAAAGAAAGAGAATACATGGGGAAAAGGTTAAAGCCCTGCCTCAGTATCAACTCCAGATAGCTACTGCTGCTTTTAAGCTCCTGAAATGACAGAAAGGAGTGACCCACCCAAGACCTAAGAGCATATTTTAATGAGACCCAAGCCACGTTTCTAGCTGACATTCTTTATGCAGCTTACACCTTGCAACAAAAGCTTTAATTTATGAACAAGCAGAAAGCTACACAAGACCTGATATTTAAGATTTAAGAGTAGGCTTCTGGAAGCTAGCCAAATATCATGAAAGACTTGCTCAAACTCTGAAAAAAGTAACACAGGAACTACTTATCCCCATACAGTGGTGTATAAAACATATAAGTACACAGCTCTTCATTACTCAGAACTAGCCAGTTGTCTAGAATGTGACCCAAATATTTTCATCCAAATACCTCAAAAATTCACCATGACAGCATCATTGTCCAGTGTTGAAAAGGTAACAAAGAAAAGATGGCCATTTGGGCATTCTTTCCAAAGTATTCATTCATCAGCTCTTAACAATCACTACAGTAGCCCACAAGCAGGTTTAAGCTGAGTTCTGTAAAAATCATTTTGTTGCTTCATAACAGAAACTTTACAGGCACTGAAGAAACAGACACAAAACTTAGTTCATTAATATGGTTTGCTTAAATAACATCACTTGTCAGCAGTTTTTCTCTCTATCTGAGAAGGATGGTTTGTTAGCAGCTTTTCAAGGCACTCTCCAACTCCATATCAAACAAATTGACATCTCTATTCTACTAGTAGTCACACACACTTCTTTCCTGCAAAATAATACTTCCCTATAAACAGAAATCGTATTGGAATTTCTAGACTATAGCTGCTCCTTTATTTGAATGACCGATTTCCCACGACATCCCAAAGAGGTTTAAGAGCCATCCTACAAGAAACATACTTCTTTAATTCACTAGTTGATACAAAGTCAATAAATGAGAAAGCTGTCATACTTTCCTTTGGGCTGACTAACCATTCTAGATAAAAGAGAACATCAACAGCACAACTGTTAACATGTAGGACCCATCCAGTCCTCCTCAGATTCTTTCTTTCTCTCTGCAGCAGGATAATGGACCATACCAGCTTGCTTGTGTGCCCCTGGTCACTGTTCCACTGATGTTTAGTCTCAACTGATACTTCCTAGGTCACCCCTGTCAGCATGGCACCTATGTGGAAGAGCGGTGTTGCACAGCAGTCAGAGAGTGATAGATGCCTTAGAAGTTTATCCACAACGTTCCAAATGCAAGAAGCAAACTTCTCAAAACAAAATAAATCAGACTGACTGATCCTCTCTTCTTTGACTCCTGCAATAAGAAGTTTCTAACTATGCCCACTCAACACTTCCTTCTAGTAATCTAGGAGCGTTCATCCTGGTGTGAGAAGTCACCAACTTGCAGCCTCTGACGCCATGAAAATTTACACCTACCAAATGCATAGACATAGGCTGTCCGATTCCCTGACTGCAGCTGGAGGGCCAAGCTCTTGACACTTCTGGGTCTCAGAGAAGATCCAGTTGATCTCCTCCTCACCCTTCTTGATTCTGCAATCTATTCAATTCCTCCCTTGGCTCTTTCATTTGGAGGTACAGCTCTGCAACAACTAGAGAGCTCCTGCACAAAGGAAGACCAAATGTCTCTGACCCAGACAATCCCTACAGTATGAGACTTACAGAGCTGCGTCCTTCTCATGAACCTCTGTCTGGGTCCAACTTTCACAGAAACTTAGTTTTTGCTTTTCTCAAAAATAATTAGGGCAAAATGAAAAAAAAAAATTTTTCCAGCTTTTTATGACCTGATTAATTACGGATAAATCCAGATTAAATAAGGTAAATTCACTGAAGATAATGATTTGGTGATGAGATTTCTATAGATAACTTCCTCATTCATGTACAAGCAGGAATTCAAAACAATCCCAGCACCTATCATTAGGCACACCTGCTCTTCAGCAGCCAGCGATGTACACAGCAGCCTGTTGCTTACTATTCATCAGAAGCATACCAGTCATGTTTCCGCAGTTCTTGCATCACCAACTGCAACGTATTCACATGCATAAAAATGCATTCACAAGTAGATAAATGTAGCTGTGCTAAGCCTGCGTAAATCCAGGGAGCAACTCCCACGAAGCAGCAGAGCTTGTCTAATATATGTTGCTTTCAAAGACAGAAGTGAGAACCATTTTTTATTCCACTCTATAATTAATTTGCACATAGATTGAAGAAAAATAATTTTTGGCTTTCCAACTCAGAAATTCCCAAATCGGCTTTCACAATTGCATATAAAATATGGGTAGTGCTGTAACTGTGCTGTCAGATGTGACAGCCATTCTGTACTCAGCAATATTTCAAACACCATCCAAATGCAACCATACAAATGTCACTTCTGCCACAGAACTTTATAAATGAAGCGATATTAATCAATTAACGGACAGTAGAGTGTATGCAGAAGCAGCCAAGTCTCCCTGAGGATTTCAATAGGGAGTTCTGGGTGGGCAATCAAGTTTAAACTGCAGACCTGCCAAAGCACACGGACTTTCTGTACGATCAAACGGATTTCCGGTCCCACAGTGAGGGAAAACGAAAAACTCTTACATGTGGCAGAACTGGTGAAAACTTTGCTATTATACTGGCTGCAAGAAACCATTTATCAAATCATTTTCACTTCTGATCACAGAAAAAGAAAAATGATTAGGAGGAGGTTATCTATATATTTCCATTCCTTGATTCCAAATTGCTGAAGATACCATCTTCCCATGAATTCCTGTGGCACAGTGCCATTCCTCCCCTCGGCTTCTCAGTAATTCTATCCAAGCCTTTCATGCAGAAGCAAAGAGCCCCCAACCACATGAGGTAGCGTATACCTGAAGTGTCACTAAGTATAATTTAGTTACCCATTTATCTTGTACTCAGATCAGAACTGTAAAAATATCTCCTTTCCGCTTCTTTACATTGTAAGCATTTACTGTGCTTACTGATATATTTTTATTCCAAATTAACTCCATATTTGACAGGCAAGATCATCTATTCCTGCAAAAGGATTTTCTTTTTACAAAGAGGAAGCACAAGTACAGCACTACATATTCTTCAGAGGAAGAAGCACCCATCGAATTTGATTCTTTCCATCCTGGCCTTCACATTTATACAAGTTCAGAGATTGTGCAGTACTCCAATGATGGCAGCTTTTGTTATAAACAGATCCCAAAGAAACATGATAGCAGGTTACCATTTGTAAATGCTGTTCAGTATACTGCCAACCCTCCTTTTGTTCTAAAGGGACAAATCTCAAAATGGTTAGCACTTCCTCAAAGTCCTTATCACACATGACGATGCAGGAACTATTTTCTATGAGCATAAAGTTTCTCTCAGGAGAAATGGCTGCAGATCTATGGTGCCCACATAGACCACAAAAAAGGCCCACGCACAGAGACAACACAAAAACTACATGGACAGCAGAACAGCACAAAAGCAGGGCACGGGAGGAAGACTGCTTTATATTCAGCCTGCTTTTGATATTGATAAAGCAGCCAACCATTCAGGGCAATAGATTTGCAAGGTGAATAAAACAACATTAAGACCATAACTAGTGTTCCATTCCATAGATTTGTGCAAAGAAATGTTGAAATGTTATGCTGGCGAATGGCTGTTACGAGTACACTGAGAAACAAAGGGTCCAGACTTGAAGTCATCAGTAGAATAAATCAAACCACAGAATCATAGAATGGCCTGGGTTGAAAAGGACCACAGTGATCATCTAGTTCCAACCCCCTGCTACGTGCAGGGTCAACAACGACTAGACCAAGCTGCGCAGAGCGCTCTAAGAGCTCCCCAGGTGCAGTTTCAGTGCTTGCTTTTCCTCTCCTGTTATGCTCTTCTTTGTGGTGGTGCCAGAAATCTACTAAGTTTCAATTAAGTTTATTCATGATTGGCTGCTTAGGAAGTATTAAGGGGTAGGTAGATGGCAGTGGATGTTCACAACAAAATATCAGGGAATATATAGAGACTGAATAACAACCTACCCCAAAGCAGTAGTCACCCTGTTTTGCAACTCCAACATAAATACTGCAGATTACTATTAAGTCATAGCGCTTCAGCCCTAGCAGGAAAAACACATGCATTAAAATGGAAATAGTCTCTGAATTCCACGATTTTAGGGCTAGGAATCTAAAGCAAGCTCTTAGAAGATCTCTATGACTTGACCTCCTGCAGAATGCTTCCTAGCATCTGTGACTGTCCTGAAAGTTTGTCTGCTTTGGCCTAGAGACATCAACCTTTCTCTAATCAGTAGCCTCCCAGTGACTGCAGTCTCTTCTTCTGCACTTCATCTGCACTAAGCATTTGGGCAGCAGAAGGTAGCAGTGCATCTAATATTTTTATATGGTCCAGAATAAAGGAAAACTTGACATAGAAAAAGGATGAAGAGAGGAGAAAGCTGAGGGAGTACTTCTGGGATGGGATCTTGACCAGAAGTCGTGGCCTCAGACAGCAGGAAGGGAAGATCACAAACAAACAAATTAATACATAAATAAAGGAAAAATATGAAGAAATTATTTTCAACTATTTGAACAACCAATGGTTAGCAGACAATGGTAATGACTCTCTTTAAGTAACAACTTTTGTTATATTTACTGAAGAATACAGATACAATTGACTGAAGATATGCAAACAAATCAAAATAACATTAAATAATTAAATCTACCCAGAATACCTGACATACAGGGAGAGAGTTTGGTGCTTTGTCTTAGGGAAGTTTCCAGGAAATGCAGCTTAACATCTACATTAATAATCTGGACAATGGGACAGAGTGTATCCTCAGCAAGTTTGCAGAGGACCCAAACTGGGAAGAGTGGCTGACACACCCGAGGATCCTGCTGCCATCCAGAGGGACGCTGACAGGCTGGAGAAAGGAACTGGCAAAAACCTAATGAATTTCAACAAGTCCTTCACCTGGGGAGGAACAAAGCCTGGAGGCACCAGCAGCTGGTAGGGGTCACTCAGCTATAAAGCAGTCAGGCAGAAACCAACGTGGGGATGCCAGCGGAGACCAAAGCCAAACCTGACCCAGCTACGTGCCCCTGTTAAAATGGCTAACAGTGCTCTGCTGCACTAGGAGGAGTATGGCAAGCAGCTCAAAGGAGATGATGCTTTTCCTCAGCTCTGATAAAACAGCCCATGGGTAGTGGCTTCCCAGTACCAGATACACACTACACATTAGAAGAGCCCAATGAAGGGTCACAGAGATAACTAAGAGACTGGAGCATTTCCCTACAAGGAAAGGCTGAGATATCTGGGACAATTCTGTCCGGACAAGAAAAGAATCAGGGTGGATCTTATCAATGTATATAGATACTTGAAGGGAGAGTGCAGAGAGGATGGAGCCAGGTTCTGCTCAGTGTTCCCCAGTAACAAGTCAAGAGGCAATCGGCACAAAGTGAAAAACAGGAGGCTCTGTGTGAATCTCTGAAAGTACTTATCTACCATTCAGGCAACAAAACATTGGCACAGGTTGCCCATAGGCCGTGAAGTCTCTTGGAGATATTCAGAAGATATCTGAACATGATGTACTTGAGTGTCAGTGCTTGAGCAGGGGTTGGGCCAGACAGCACCAGGGGTTCCCTCCCATCTCAGCCATTTTGTGATTCTTAGACATTTTTATTTACCCACTAGTTCTACTTCTAGCATTTGTAATAAGGAGAAAATAAAAGTGAAATTATTGAAATTATATCTTATATATTAAGAAAATAAAAATACAAAGACTGGAATCAATAAGAGACACGCTGAATTGAAGTTCAAAATTAACAGCTATTTTAGAAGATTAAGATTATTCAATAACACATAGGTAGAACTTCACGAGAAAAATATTAAAAAATTCATTGACACATCAAAAATAAAGTGATGTTTTTAATGGCCCCTAGATATTAACTTACTGTTGTGCTATAAGAAAAAAAAAACAATGTTTCCATCCTCACAATCTCCTAAGAGTTACTTCCAACCACAGAGTCTCTTCAATGGGTAAATCAAATATTTAGTTGCCTAGATAAACCTGATAACCAGTAATACTAAATAATATTGTACACACACACCACCCCCAGACTGCTTTATTTTTAAATATAAGTAGGGAACTTGCTCAGATCCAGAGACCATACATTAACCACTAATACCTACTGAATATTTAAAACATACAAACAAATACCCTCTTTTAATCAGTTCTTATCTCAGACATGACCTTTACTCCTAGAGCTCTCCCTTAACCAGTTCAAGCAACTGTCCTGAAGAAGTACTGCCAAAAGATGACAAGCAGATGCTCTCTCCACATCTGCTCTGCTTCAGTGGCTCCAATTTACTCTTTCTAACAAAATTTACAGAACTCTACTGAAATTCTCTACACACATAGTAAGTACAAGATGAGATACACTTGGCTGTTAGACCAGTGGCATTAGAAAACTGAACGGAACTTGAAGAGACATCACAATCTCATATGATTAATATCATCACTGAATGCAAATACTAAGTGGTGACTCACTGAGTGCTAGCAGTGTGTAAACATACTATGTATTGATTGCGGAACTGAAATCCTGGAAACTTACCTAAGAGTAAACATTTACAATTATATTGGATTCCTTGATATAAATGTGACACTAGCAATTATAAATATGCTTAGAATCCTGAATTCCATAGAAAAAACATGTTTACTAGGTAGAGTGGCCTACAAAACAAAAAGTATTTTTAAAAAATGCACATTATATCATTTTCTAATTTTCACCTTGAGCTCAGGAGAACATAACACCTTAACATGATCGATTTAAGTTACAAACGAGGCTTTTTTGACATTTCACAGATGTAAGTCAATTTTAAAGAAGAGCATATATAAATTTGAATAAACTACAGCAAAGAATTTAAGGAAAATGATAACCAGTAGTTGAGCAAGCAAATATATATATATATATATATATATATATATATATCCATCACAGAATTCAATTTAACTGTATCTATATAAATGATCTTTTTGTTTCATTACTTTTTTAATCACTGTGCAATAAATACTTAAAAAATTGCAAACTTTAGGCTCAAAACAAATTGAAGAAGCAAGACTAGGTGAGGGTTTTGTTCACAACAGGGACTTAGCATCCTGCAGAGTATAGACAGCTGTAATACAACAAAACCTTTGCTGGATGACAGAACTTCTTGGTAAACCTAGCATTTACTGAGTTAGTTTGATGGGACTTTTTGAGATACTTCAATATTTACAACCAATTATAAAACCACTGCAGTAAAATCTGATGTTAAATTCAGTCAGATTGCCATCACACTTGTAGAGCAGAACAAACAGAACTGCAACAGGCAGCAGACACAGAAAATAAACACAAGCCTGGAACATTCAGCTCACACAGGCCAACAACACAAATGGACATTTTTACCAGAACAAACTACAGTACCACCTAATACTTACCTGCCATTTGTACTTTGCTGCGTGTGGTAACGAGCCGGGACACGCACAGCCCCATTGCAGAACGCTACAAGGACTCACAGCAAGATGGCTCCAGGGAGTTCAGGCTGAGGTATTAGAAACAAAATGGTGGTCACTGCCTGCAGGAGGCATCTGGAGAACACGCCAGGCAGCTGCAGCTGAAAGGAGGGAGCAGAGCACAGCTGCCTCTGCCAGCTGGTGGGAGAACCTTCCTTGCTCACCTGTGACTGTGGAAAGAAATTCATATTCAGGCAGCTCCTCGCTTTCTAAAGGAAACATCAATCATCCCTGCGTGTGGGGAGGGAAGGTAGATTTTAAGACTATCCTCAGCATATTTCCCCCATAAAACCGTTTGCAATCCTCTGGTGTTTCCACGAAAAAACAGGTCACACAAAATGTCTGCCAAACCACGTCAGTCCGTCGCCCCAAACCAATTTGTTCAGCGCACAAAGGGTAAAAGCACAAATCTCACACGCTTTTCTGCAATATAGCAGAAAAGTGCTTCTAATACAGCGTCTGGGCGGCAGAAATGGAGAGCTTTTCCCGCCTTGCGGCTGCAGCCTCCCACACACCGCTCAGGAGGGGTCGGGCTTTCCCTCAGAGCGACTGAACACGTGCTGAGGAGGGCCGGTGTGCCTACACAACGACCCGCTTAGCTGAACTTCTGTCAGGAATCCCCCTAGTGTACGACTTAAGAGTTGTTCTCGAGAAGAATAGGAAGCACATATAGCATCTTGAGCCTCTGAGGTAAGAGCTGAGGAAGCCCAGAGAGGATTGCCTAGAGCATGGCAGGGACCAGGGAGGTTTGCTAGAGGAGAAACTTGCCCTGGGGGGAAAGACTGTGTTGTAGCTGGAGAAACACGTGTTTCAGTCCTCCCTCCTCCTCTCTATCCCCTCCACCCCCCCCCTTTTTTTAACGTAAATCACTCAGAGCCCCTCTATTTAAAATGGTAATTTTGTTGGTTACTTCTTTGTAGTTTTTTTGTTTTTTAAGAATAACTCAGCTTTAGTGAGGCAGTGACTGTAAGGCAGTCCCACTGTGTGCCTCTGCCCCCCACACCACAGTGCCGACAGCTCAGGCACAGCTGCTGTTGGTTACATCCCAAAGCCCTGAGGTGAAAACACTTCTCTTAGCAAACACGCTGCCCCGCTCATCACTAAGAACTGCTGGAGGATGGGAAATGCAACAGCAGATGTTTCAAATGATGCTAAAATCTGAGTTACGTAAACTAAGATGCAGTACGGTCAAGAAGTTGTTTTGTTTTCTTGAATTTGTTTTTTCCATCCCTAAAAGGGGCCTTTGAATAGTGTAGAATCAATAGTGATTTTAGATCACACCATTTTGTATCATTTTCCAGAGAAATAATGAAAAAATAAGTGACTCACACAAATTATCTTGAGAAACAATTTTGTTGTCACTCCCTGTGTGCTTGGCAGGTGTAACTTCTGGCTAAAAATTTCCATTTGCATCCACTGGTTGGATGTGCTGCTTTTAATGTAACTGAAGTGATTAGCTAACCTCTTCCAGGATAGACTGCGATGAAGTGATTTCAGTATGAATTTATGGATTAAAATGGTTTGAGTTCATCAGATGGCCTCTTCATCAGGCATCCCCTTTGTACCTGATGGAGCCTTCTTAGTTCTTACTGCTGCACCTCAGAATCATTTTCATAACTTGAGCAGTCAGCACATCAGGTTCATGATCAAAGGTTTTTTTGTTGTTGTTTTTCATTGTTTTTAGTGTTTAAATAAGCATGTAATAAGTGCTTATTTATTTATAGACCATTTAGTCTAGTGTTCTAAAGCATGGTGACACAACTGAAGACTTGACTTAGTCATTGGGAAGAGAGAGAGATACTCTGTGGCAGTGTGTTCCACTCTACACAAATTCCAAACAAGCTACTGGAACTATGATTAAGGTACTCAGCTTGCATCAGTGTTCTTAGCTTCAGGTGCATCAGGCCTGTCCAGCAAGGTAAGCCTGAGGCAGGTCCAGTATCAGATCTCAGTGTCACAGATGATCACAAAAATCTTTGCTCATCATACCTCAGAAAATTCTCCATTTCTTTGACTGTTTCTACTTCTTTTGCACTGGTATCATTAGATCTCTCATGTTGAATAGACAGTGGAATACTAGAGCAATTTTTTGGAATTTAAGTAGAAAATTGTGTTCAGTTTTCCTCAGTTGAGGAACACAAAAAATGCTTTAGCTCAGTGCTAAGATTTTGACAATACTAATAGTAAGCTGTTGGCATATCTTGGACAATTGATCCTAGTAAAAGCAATAGTTATTTGTTAAGGTCATGATTCACAAGCACTTCTAAATTGCCTTGTAAATACAGTCTTGGTAATTTCCTAAAATTCTTGTGCTATCATTATTATTCTGTATTGCTACATTTGGGTACAATAGTGGGTTTTTTTGTTTGTTTTGTTTTGTTTTTGTTTTTTTTTCTTCTAAATGGGAGGTAAGATAAATGAGTCTCAATTCACCAAGGCATTTAACTTTTTATCAGTCTTTGGCTACCTCAAGATATGTTCCTGGTCTTTATGTGGATCATCATGGTTATCAGATCTAGAAAAACCTACCTTAAAGATTTTTCACATCTCTGTCCATGGAAGACAAACAAGGAATTGTGTTAATCTCTGTTCTTGATGAAGTGGATATTTTAGATGCTGACACACAGTAGTACATGGATTGATGTGAATTTCTCTTCCTTCCCTCCTTGCCAGTTACCATGAGTGAACTTTTTGGGGGGAGAACAATAAACCTGATCTATCTAAATCCACATGTGAAGTTGAAACATGGAAAATACAGGATTGCATCTGACTTACTGAAGGTTTAACTAGATAATCTAGATTTAACTTCTATTTCTATGTTGCTATACTTGCATACATTGGAGAACACTGAAATAAATACTTCAAATCCTCAAGCATTCAAGGGTATTCTAATGTGATGGATTACATTTATCTCATTACTGAGATGCTTTTTTATTTGTATGCTTGCCAACAAGAGTTGTAGTCATGGCCACTTTACTATCTTGTATTGGTCTCTCTGATTTCACTTAGGAAGTAGACCATATTGAAATGCCAAATCTTGAGAATCATACACAATATGATTATTTTTTTAACATACTGTTTAAAAAAAAAATAAATTGTGAATTATAATCTTGGTGATGCAACTCAATGTAGCAATACAGAAAGGAACAACTTAAGTGTTCTACTGTTTTTATCTGGGAAATTGGAAAGAACCTTCATGCAGTATGCCTTCAAGCAGTCTAGTGGTTTCCCTATTTGACATAGGGAAAATCATGTAAATAAAAAAATGTCTTGGGCACATATTGTCATGAGAATAACCAAGATCGTTTATCTTGTTTGCTCTGAGATAAAGTGAAGCCTCCTCAGCAATCTAGTACATCATACATATCCTTTGTTATCTGTGCTGCCTACTCATACAATTTCAAATCCTGTTCCATGTCCCAGTCCTTATCTTCACCAGACTCTTGTCTGAATTCATTATTCCTAAGAGAATGTTGGAAGCTCTCAAAAAAGCTTGTAGTAATCAGCAATGTTCTTCTGACAAATTCTAGCACTCTTTTCAGTAAGATAGCCTATAGGAGGAACAAACTTGCCCAGGAGACAATGTAATGGCAAAAGCTACCATACTGCTTCCTGCTTGTCAAACATCACACACAAGGCCTTGAACTCAACTCTTCTGTTACGTTTAATGATGTTGAGGCTTATTTAACCCAACAGGCAACTCAGTACTACATAGATGTTTATTCACTAATCCTCCAAAGGGGATGAGGAAGAGAACTCATAGGTTGAAATAGAAATTACTTACTAAAATGGAAGAGGAAAATGGAAACAAAAATGCAGCAGTAATAATAAACGCAACCACAGTGCATTACAATTCCTTGCCACACACCAACTAACAGTACCAACATCACAACCTGCCAGCAACACACAGTCTCACCAGCTTACACTCAGCAACCAACAAACTGCATCTGCCCTCTAGCCAGCCCCCCACAGCTTTATAGCCTTCTTCATAAAGAAGGGTATGGAATAACCCTTGGCCTAATTCAGCCACCTGTCTCAGCTCCACCCTGCCCCTGCTGCTGTGCTACAAAGGCAGTGTTTCCTTCCCAAAAAGTGGCCTGACTCTAGGGTGCACTTCCAACATGCAGCGGTGTTGGTCTGCTTATTGTTTTTGGCTGTAAGCAAAACAAGTGGTCTTTATAAAACAGCAGTTTTCAAAAAAAGAGCCATAAGGCATTCATCTTTCTTGTCTTGGTGAAAGAATAAGGGTGAATAACTTGGCACATGTATAGTTTTGTTTCTTGATGTATTCCTGGAAGAAATTCAAAAAAGATTATGAGAGTGACATAGCAGAAGATAGGCAAGCAGTAGTGTGATTTGTAGAAGTGGGCTATTCTGTTTGAAACTAAATCTTAGTCCTCAAAGCAAGGATGTGCACAAAACAGAGCTCCCTGTATGAAGCCTAACAATACAAAAAGGATGCTCCAAGAGTTAAAGTCCCTTGCACGCATATTTGTGGTTCTTGCAGGAGAAAAAAAACATGAATTCCTTATGTCATTTTTTGACTCTGTGTAAAACATCTGACATCACAGTGCTTGCTGACTGAAAATTCAGAGGCTGCTAAACCACAAAGTAACCAGAAACATAAGCTTCCTTAGTGGAGGTGAGGAATACATGACATTCCTTTGAATCTACATGTTTACAAAGGCCCCACTCTACCATGCACACACCGAGGGGTTGTTGCAGTTAGTGAGAGTATGTGCAAATACACTGGGTTCTGCCTGGAAATATGTAGAAGATAGATAAAGATGATAAAAGAACAGCTGAAATTCCGCTTACTCTTTTTTTGGAAAATAACAGAATGTAGAGACAAATCAGAAATCATTTTTCCACTGCTTACAGACTTACAGAACAATATTTTTAAAGTGCATGGGAGTTTTATCCCAGACTTTAATATGCCAGTACGCTTGGGAATACTAGTTTTGTTTAATTAAAAGTATGTAAATATGGAAGCAGTTCAACTTGGCAGATTTCCCACAGGCAATTTCAAGTTATCCTGTACCACATGTTCTTAACAAGCCAGTGTTCTACTGCTGGTTTCTTGAGAAACTAAGTTATGTACACTGTAAACTGCTAGGCAGTCACAGCCTGGGAACAGCTGTGACGTTATGTGATGGAATTATTGACATATACTACAATTACAAAAGAAAACAAAATTTGGCACTGAATTTTATTCCCTTGCTTTATGAGCTATTAAGCATTCGGATTGTCAAAAGTTTTCATTTCTATATAGAGTTGCCATCAAATCTGACTGCAGAATTCTGGGCTGGCCAGAGAAAGCCAGAAGAGCGATATGTATATGCGTATCCATATAGGCAGGCACATACTTGTTTATATTTGCAGTAAGTTTTGGCAGGTGAAAATATGTTAAGTTGTGTTAAAATAGTCTAAGTGAGAGCTGTTGGAGAGGGTCCAGAGGAGAGCCACAAAAATGATCAGGGAATTGGAGCACCTCCCTATGAAGACAGGCTGAGGGAGCTGGGCTTGTTCAGCCTGGAGAAAAGAAGGCTGCAGGGTGACCTCACTGCAGCCTTTCAGTACCTAAAGGGAGCCTACAAACAGGAGGGAAATCAACTCTTTGAAAGGGTAGATAACAGCAGGACAAGGGGAAATGGTTTGAAGTTGAGGGAGGGAAGATTTAGGTTGGATGTCGGGGGAAATTCTTTACTATGAGAGTGATGAGGTGCTGGAACAGGCTGCCCAAAGAGGTTGTGGATGCCCCGTCCCTGGAGGTGTTCAAGGCCAGGTTGGATGGGGCCCTGGCAGCCTGGTATTGTACTAAATGAGATTGATGGCCCTGCCTGTGGCAGGTGGGTTGAAGATTCATGAATCTTTAGGTCCCTTCCAACCTGGGCCATTCTGTGATTCTGGGATCTAGATTATTTGGAAAAAGTCTTAAGCAGGTAAGATAATAGATGCATTTAGCAATGAATGATCGGACTTCAGCAGCATATTGCACCTTAGAAAATACATTTGGCAGATATGTTGTTTGTGTTGTATTTTAATTATGTAAAATACACACACATTTTTGTTATTGTTCTTACAATGAAAACATTGAGAAGTTAGAGATGCCAAATGAAGCAGTGGAACTAAAAGGAAAGCAAGTCTAGAATAAATAAACTGTTAAAATAATTTCAAATCATTTGTAGGTACTTAGAGCCATTTGTTCACAAAGAATGTAATGGAGTAGACATAGTCAGAAATATAAGGACTATAATTAAGTCTGGATCCTACCTAAGCTATTTGAAATACATTTCCTTCCTACTTACCCCATACGTACGCATGCAAGACACCCATGATCTGAAAGGGATTAAATCCAAGTTTGAGGAATTACAGATAGAACTACATGGCACAATGCAGCAGTTCAGTAATAAATTTTACTCAGCTAATGAACTAAAAATTAAAACTGCCAGAGCAAGGCAATTTGTTATTACTTCTCACTTCCCAGTTGATTCTTCCTAACTCATTGTGTTTAATTTTTTAGGAATCTCATTATATTAGAAAATTATGTGCACTTTATTACACAGAGTTTTCAGATGACAAGTTTCTTCTTTCCTTTCTCATGAGATAAACTGTTGTTACTGTAACCACAACTGATAATAGCATATAGATTATATTTCGTTATACACAGAGCTTTCAAATATGAATCCGTAGCAGGTCACAAGGTAAAAACTGAGAACAAAAATTGACAAATCTTTGTGAAAGTCATAATGCTGACATCTTTATTCTACAAGTAAGTATAAATGTCTGCCAGTAGCTTCTCTGTGCAGTGAGATCTTAATGCATTAAATGATCAGCTCACAGAAGGAGACACAACTGCTCTCTGGACTGAGGGCCTGTGCAGCTATAAATAATTGGGATGCAAGTTGCCAGTTGATATGTTTGTACTGTTCAAAAGGAGAGATATGTAAAAAGGATGCAAGTTATTCATTCTTGCTACAAGAGAGTATATGTTTCTGTGCATGCATCTCTCTACTTTTCTTCATAGGTAGTGAGTGCTCTCTGGCCATGGAACAATTGCAGTATAGTTCTTTGTTCTTCAAACTATGTATGGAAGCAACCTTCATTAGTCCCTTCCCCCTTTTCCATCTTCAGATTTATCTCATTATCTCCCTGACTTCATTTCTTTAGAACTGGATAGAAGTTTCCTATTTTCAGAACTAGAATTCATGAATAAATGTCAAATCTATTCTAACATGATTTCACCATTTAAAGGGCTTTGACAAACCGAATTCCCTTTTTCCCACAAGTCAATCAAAATGCATAAGGAACAAAAAAGGTCAAACTGTATCAAGTAACAGGTAAACAAAAGTATACACTTAAAGATATTATCAGATATATTAACATCAGTTGGAGACTACCTGTTCTAAAATGCACACACATTAAAGGACAATGTAAACATGTAAACATGTGATAGCCACTGACTTGCTGTTCCCAGCTCTTCATATTTGTGCAAATACAAGTTTTATTTTACTTCCTTACTAGTAAGGTCAAGGCTTGTGCTTCATGGATTCCTGGTTCAAAATATATTTACTTTCCACTCTATATCTGGTAATAAAATCTAATTATTAAATACTGTGATGTAACAAGTGGCAAATAAATTTATTTTTTCCTAAATCTAGTTTAAACATTAATTACAAATGCAGCTGTATGGCAATTATGAAGCTAATAGGTAGGAAAATTTGAGCTACTGCTTGTTCATGTGACACAATTAACTGAGTTCTAACTAAGCTACAGACATTTGAAACATAGCTGCCCTCATGTTAAATGCTTTCTGTTCATTAGCTCTGTTGTTGTATGGAGTCAAAATGCATGTTGCCCAGATTTGCTGACACATAATTCATGGTTATGTCTGAGTTTCCTTTAGAAAAGGAATACAGAGTAGTTGCTGATGCCTGAAAGTGGGAAAAGCATTTACCAAAAATGTTGGTCTCTGTATTAGTACAATCCAGATGAAGAAAAATATAATTAATATCAGCATTTTCTCTTTGAGAAAAATAGGTGCACACCAAGTGTCTGTAATCAGTCTGTAGACTTTGATGTGAGATCTTACAGATAGTCGAGAAATAACAAGAAGTATCTTTATTTTCACTACTGGAAGTAAATGAAAATGAAATGAGAGAACCAGTGTCCTCATTCTCAGACTAGTTAATCACTAGAAGATAAACTGGGCTTTAAGGTACTCTGCAGAGATTTTCTTCATAGTCATAGAATTAGAGGGGAACGTTGTGATGTCTCACAGTTGTATCATTTATTTTGTGTTTCTGACCCAACTTCATAAGGAGGTGTTACAGAACAAATCTTCAGCCACGCTGCTTCAGTGATAAGAATTCAAACTGGTTCAAGTACAGTGAGAGCAGCACAAAATTCAGGAGTAGGGGAGCTGTGTGTGGGTGATGAGAGGGAACTTGCCTTCTATCTATCCCTATGCACAGAATAACATTAGATGAAAACTTTCTCACTGTGGCAGGCGTTGCTCTGTTTTGTTGTGTTACCTGTGCACACATGCACACAGAGTGTTTTATTCCAGAAACACTTTAAATGTTTTGTCCAAGTTTGTCATCAGGGCAGCAGACATGCTTCAGAGAACTTTGGGAGCTGCAGGCTTTCTCAGCCTCTCTTGCTGGCAGTGTACAAAGAGTGAATGACACCGGCTGAGGTCCCCACAGCTATAGTATTGGAGGTATTCATCAAAGTGAATGCCAGAGGCATAAAGCCAACACAGGGAGGTCTCAGGCCATTGTCCTAAAACAAATTATAATTAAAAGTTAAGTGCAAGTTAATGAAGTCTTTACCACCTCTAGAAGAGTATGTTTTAAATTATTTCCTACTGTGTTGTTTTTTTTTTGTCTTAACAAGTATATGGGAAAGACTTGACTTTACAATTGCTGAAGTACTAAAGCACTTTTGGAACAGTGAAAGAGTACTTTCTGATAGTTTTGTTTCTTTTTGCTATGTACAGTCTGTATTTTTTAGTTTATATTCAGATTTGATCTCTATGTACTTTGAAACAAGAAATGAAATCTTGTACAACGCCCATAGCCACTATGTCTCAGTATACTGCAACAGAAAGTAATTTGCATTGTTAAACAAATATAAGATCTAAATATCTGCAGTCAAATACCCAATGTCAGCCCTAACAATCCACTCCATGGAATTTTTTTCTGCTTGTAGGTGATGCATCTCATCTCTTTCAAAGACAATCAGATAAATTCCAGAATTACAGAACATGGTCTAGATACCAAGGAAAAGAGTTATCTTGATTTTGGTGACCAGAAGGATAGCATAAATTGTGGGTTTGTACTAAAATCAGGAGGTGGATTACTTAGTCTTTTATGGCACAATCATAGTGGGCTTCTTTTAGATACTGCTTGGAGGGGAGAGTTGAAGTGCCCAAAGATCATAAAGAGATGTGTGCAAAAAAGTGCACAGAGTCATCATAAATATTATGGGATCTGAAGCTGCAACATAGACTGATGGTAAGGACATAGCTGGTTACAACTTTTTTGTCACTATTTCTCAGTTAAAAAGATAATTTTTTTTAACCACTTTTTGAACGTTCTCTGAATATTTGTCTATTTTAATGTCAGTTTTCTTGGGAAAATATCTTGGCAGCAAGTGCAATCAGCTGGCTATGTAGCATCTGCCTGCTTGATTGCCTGCCAGCTTCTTGGACAAATATACAGGAGCCTCTGAAATGTGCAATAAGCTTAGCCTACAGAAGCAGCAGTGTATTTGACTCAGTTTTGTGCAAGACAGTAAGGAGAAACAGGCAGACAGAACAGGTAGAGCACATAATACTTAGTCATCTCATGCTCACTTGACAACCTGGTCTAGTCATTGCATTCTTCTTTTCCTTCCTGTCATGTGTTTCAAAATACTGAATTTTCTGGCCTTTGTTCAAAGAATCATATTTAAAATACCCAATAGTTACTGTTTGCCACGTTATCTGTAAGTTTTCCTTTAAGCTACCTTTAAAATTTGTTTTTTTAATTCTAAGACTGGTCTTAGAATTCTTAGACCAGTCTTAGAATTATACGTGATTATATTTTACAGCTTAGGAATATTTCTAACTCTTTCCAACGTGGTGGATAAGTCAGTAATATCACACTTTTTCCCACCATAACACAGATAAAAGGGATTTCCGTTGTTTTTTGGTGGTTTGGGTTTTTTTTTTGTTTTTTTTTTTGGGGGGTTGTCCATGGCCAGGACAAAATTCTTATTTATATTAATTCAAAATTCTTTTTATATTAATGATTCACAATTTTTTAATGAGAGATGCAGTCATCTAAATGTCTATTTTCGCTATGGGATTTTATCGTTTCTGGTTTAGTCAGCAGAATTGGCCTAAAATCCATTTCATGCAGCAATCCTATTTATTCAATTCCTCCTCTGAAACATTTCAAACATCTTCCATGCATTCAAATATGCACGTACTTCAGCAGTGATAATACGAAATACAGAGTTACGTTGACACAGTCTATACAAAAAAACTCAGTTTAACCATTTCCATCAATTCCAACCTTCCATCAGCACACCACAAATGGCTTATGACTCTCCAATATGACTGATGCTACAAGACATTGCTGATTTTTTCCCCTGGAATGACAAAACTTCTTTTTTTGCCTTTCTAGTCATAGTGTATGTCTCAGTCATATAGAATTAGGGTAACCTTGTTGTACTCAAGAGCTTTATTTTACCTTATTCTGAAACTGATTGTTCAATGTATTTAATGGTGTTATGAAAATGTTAAACGGATATTTAATGGTGTTATGATGATGTTATCATCAATTTTCAATATTCTAAATACCATCAATATTCTTAATAGCATCAACATTCTACAACATTTATTTGAAGGTCAGTCTTCTAGGATAATTTCGCAGTTCAAATATGTGTGATTTTAATGGCGTCATGTTTTTAATAGCATCAGAATATCTCCAAATGATTTAAATTTTGAATAAAATATTGCAGCTCAAAAAAAAATACAAATAACAGATCAGTTGCTGTGTCAGGTTTCTTTCTATCAAAAAGAGCAAAGGAATCTTACAAGCACAAGCTACCAAAGCTGGAAATCACTTGAACTATGTTGAACATAGGACTATTCAAATGCTGTATTTTGTATATCCAGACATATTTAAGGTTGCTAAACTGATGCACAAAGGAGTATGTTACTGAAGGTGGAATGTCTTCTTGGAGATCTTAAAAGCATCAGAGTATCCTAGAAGTAGGTGTACCTACATAAATTGTACTTTGCAAAACAGTCTGTTACTTACATAAATTGTTTCGGCTCTCAGTATGCATAACTTCTGGCTTAGCATAAATTATTTTGGTATTTCTAATTCTTTCAGAAATCTTCAGAATTCTTTCAGAATTTCTTTCAGAAAGTAAGCTATAGCTAACTACTGAGAAATGTTTACTAAGAAATATACATGGCCAGTATCTACCTCTGTTCATCTGTACTACACTGATTACTGAGAGTTATGAAGTTATGAGATTAGTAAATCGATTAT
The DNA here is from genome assembly GCF_026119805.1 of Tympanuchus pallidicinctus. Classification (NCBI taxonomy): domain Eukaryota; kingdom Metazoa; phylum Chordata; class Aves; order Galliformes; family Phasianidae; genus Tympanuchus; species Tympanuchus pallidicinctus. The sequence goes on from NW_026294747.1 coordinate 14,381,637, forward strand.
AACAATGACATGGAAACAAAACTAGCATTAATTAAGGGTGTCAGTGTCTCATTAGAAAAAAAAAAAAGAAAAAAAAAAAAAGAAAACCACAGAATTGGATAAATTCCTCAGAAATAACTTTTTAATTATTTAAGCTAATTTAAGCTAACTTTTATGTATCTGTTCTGTGTAAAATGGCTGTCTGATTGCTGAGCATGTATTCACCTTCCACAGTCCTGCAGTAAATGCTTTCTTCATGAACTATAGTTTTGACTTGTCTGGTTGAATATACTTGTAGGTGCTGCTTATAACCTCCTGCATCCCAGAAGAGATCTCCTTAGAAGACAGATACAAGATTTTAATATTGGAGACAAAGGTAATTCTCTCCTTACTAGAGTTGATTTTGAATGTTCAGTTATTCTAACTGTACTGAGGTGAAATCTGTGAAAAAGTTCTGTAAGCAAGAAAAGGATGCATTGGGTGCCACAGATTCAAAGATTATTAAATTATTCTTGTGTCTGACAGGTGAGTGCTTTTAAGGCTAGAAGCTCGCAGTCCGGTTGAATGGTGGGATATGCTGTGATTAGCATATAGATGTGGGCAAGCACTTGGTATGAAATTCTCTTAAATGCCATTTTTTGACTGAACAGGTTTTTTTTTCCCCACTGTAAATAGTTTATCTTATTGTTATTCATTTACTTTGTTTTGTCATAAGGCAGATGTAAAAAATTTTTCAACAGGAATTTTGGAGTTTGGGGTTACAATTCTATTATCAACAATCACACATTTTACCCTTCAGCTGGAAGAAGCGTGGTAAAAAAGGAAGATGAGAGGGGGAAGAAAATGAAGGCAGACCTTCATCTGAATTAAAACTTAATATTTTTATTTTAATAAAGGGTTGAATCAAGTCTGAAATTAGGTTAAAGGATTTTTACTGTCTCTCCTGCACATCTTCCCATTGCCCAAAGGGGTAAATTTGAGGACATGATGAGGAACTACGTTTTAAGCAAAATAATGATATCAGAGAAAAGAACAATTGAAACCCAGAAGTGTAATGAGTTTCTTTCAGTATTGCATGGGTGACAAAGGAAAGGCTGAAGAGATTCATATGGAGAGGGTAAACCATTACTTCTGTGTTTTATTAGGAAACTTCAGTGATTTCTGAAAAATGACAAGATCAAGCAAGTAAAGTTCTGTTTATATTCTGTCAGCTCAGGGTTGGCAATGATAACTGAACATATCCTGTCTCTCCAGCATTTCAGCTCTGATGAGGGGAGATCAAAGAACGGGTGCTATTCTTTTGGGTTGTTGGTGGAGACAATGACATGGTTTGCCCTCTGCCCTTGGCAGTGCTAAGGTGGTACTCAAGAGCCTTTTTAGATCCTCTACAAGGTCAAGAAAGAAGTTCTATCATTCCTGTGCTTGTACCAAGGGCAGCCCATTTTACTGAGGTAAAGTTTATCATTCCACTTGAAATGCAGAGATGAACAGAATCAGTAATGAGAGTGAATAAAAGTTAATAAAAGAAAAACTCATTTTTTTCTTTAAATCTAAAATCTATATCTCTATTCATTCATGCCATCTTATATCCAAGCAGTCTTCCCAGCATTTCCAAATCTCCTGCATTTCTTTCTTCTGCTACTTGTGTTGGTCCAGTATTGTTCTTCTCCTTATCAGGTAGAATTTGCATATTATTGATCTCAATTGCTTTTGGGTACAATAACAAATTTGTTCAGTAAGTGAAGTTAAATGTGATCAAACTGTTACTAGTGGAAATCAGTACAAAAGTCTTGTAAGAATGATAACACACTGAAGAAGGTTTTTATTTTCTTTTTGCTTTTCTTTCTAAAAGCATTTAGGTGTGCTGAGCTTGATGAAGAGGAGATCCTGTTTGGCGGGTACTTTGCTGCTACAGTTTCTGAAAGCCATGGGAATGAGGGAGGGCATTGGAATTCTGTATATAAAGCATCCAGGCTTGAAGAGGTAAACCTAGAAAGTGGTGGTAGCAGGAGCACTGCCCATTTGCAGCAGAGGAGGGTACTGGAAAAATCTCTGTGTTTAGGGCATGCATCATGTTTCTGACAGCACTGCTGCTCATCTTCTACAGTTGTCTGCAATGTGCTGGTAAGTCTAAAATGTCCACTTTCCTCTCTGTGTATGATTTGAAGGAAAACGTGTATTGTGACAAAGTAGGAAACTCCACTGTAAAATTACAATAAATAATAGTACGATTCAAGTCTTACTCTCCTTTCCCGTGACCATCAGACATTAAACATTTTCTTTTCCCTCATGCTTTTAAATACAACTGTATATTTAATAAATACATAACCGAAGTAGGTTGTTTTTCCTAACTTTTCATTTTTTTGAACAGTTATTGTTGAATAGTTACCTAAAACTAGTATGAAATACAGAAATTATAATAGTCTCTCTAAATACGGGAAATACTTTTAATAGACTTATGTTCTCTTTCCAAACTTCAGAGTGCCTTTGTCTTTCAGATGTTCTTGATGTTGTGTCCTACAGATGTCACTGGAAGTTCTGAAGAAAAGATTGTATAAACATTTCAAAATCTTTTCCCATTGTTATACAAACTGCAAAAAAGTTTTCAGTGTGTTCTATGTGATGACATCTTTTTTTTTCTTTTTTTTTTTTTTTTTGAAAGAATGCTGAATTGGAATACATGCATATTATTCATATTATTTCAGTCTATTTGATTTTTACATGACTCTAGATATTCCTGCATATATTACTCAGTATAATTCTTTAGTCTTATAAAGTGCTCAATTTTCATCTAGCTCATCTGGCTGTAGTTTTTTACTAAGACTTGACAGGCAAGTTAATTGAGTTTATAGTTACTCTGCCTTACTCGTTCCTCTTCCTGTAGTATTTTCAATGGAGAATGACACTTTTTCACCCATGGTTTGCTACTGTCTAAGATAATGTCTTCTGTTTTATCTCTTCTGTAGGTTCTCAGTGATTATCAGTTGTTACAGTTCTAATTTTAAGAACATGTTGCAAACTGCATAAAGGCATACTTCACTTACTTTAGTTTGAACAAGTTAAATTTATTTCTTCTGTATTGTATTTACTACATTTAACAGACCATATAGTTCTAATTGCTTGAGGGCACATATTACTCTTAAATCACTGACCTAAACTGCAGCACTAGGAAAAAAAAAAGTTACTCAACTCTTTTGTAGACTCTTTTGTAGACTCTAGAAATTGAGCCAATTTCTAATCTCAGTTATATTGTTATAAATCAAGTTTAACTCTGTTCACTGTATTAACACCATTGTAACCAAGATCACTTCAAGCACCTTACCCTGGATTCTGACCCAAAATGCAAATGCCTATATGTTTCAACATGCATGATTTTGTGTATTTGGTGAGTAGATATATCACTATAAACATTAACTTTAACAATCAACTGGACAATTCCTGCCGACCCCTATTCAGCCACAAGCTTTCTTTATTACCTGGGCAAATACAGATAGAATCTCACCTCTAAAGGATTGAGTTTTCTAGGATGGAACTTCTGTTGAATTTAAAAATAAAAGTCTAAGGGTAGAATGTAGAATAGCAAAGCGATCTTTTTATCTTGGGGTATATCAGCAAATATTTAGCTTGTGAAATGTAATGCTATGTTTGACACTGTGGGGAAAAAAAAAAGATTTCATTTTGTTAAGTTAGCTTTAAAATCTGACAATTTTTGGAGTAACATCTGAATCCTAAGAGGTTGATCTGTATGTACTAAAATTGGCAAACAGGCAGGATGTTCATTATTTCCAACTTCAGATCCATGTTCAGTCACAGAACCATAGTCCGTTCAGAATGAATTAAATAAAAGCAAGAACTCCAATTCTTCTTTTCATGGATCTGGATTTTGAGCCTATTGCAAACTGGAAATAGTTCATAAAATTGCCAGGATAATTTTATTAATATCCTAAGAGTTAAATGTGAGAAAAAGAAATGCTTAGAATAATTACTGTAATCATTTTAATAGCATCATCTGACAGAATACAGACTGATTGGCAGATGGTCAACAAGTAGCTCAAAATAATCTAAAACATTTGTTTTAATACCCACTCTGAGCAAAATAGTCAAGTGGTGTCACAACCTTAGGTATTTTTAGTACAACCCTCACACACCTCCAGGTGATCCAGGATGATTATCACCTTCTTCTTCTTTTTTAATGACAATACCAATCCTGGAGTATTTATAACATTTTGTAACTGTTTCACATGCTTAGACTTACAAACTTTAAGCTTGGATGGATAACAAATAAGCGTTGTAAACTGTTCTGATCTAAAATATTTGCCATTGTTGGGCTTCTTGATTTATTTCAAGCTTTCTGGCTAAATCTCACTTAAATTAATGCTGTAGACATGTTTTCAGTTTCTACAAATCAAATATCCTCTGATTTTACACACTCTTAAATCCCTTGAATGTAGTGTTCGCAGTTTGAGATTAAAACACAGTAATTACAAAACTATAAATCCAACAAAAATAGATTATAATAGAATAGTAATGCAATAATAAAACAAGTGGAAACATAAAAATCAAGGTGTTCAAAAAACATAGCAGTAACTCTAGGTTGTAAACAGTGCCTGTTCAATAACACTCAGTGTGATGCATGGCTCACTGGGAGCGTGAGAACAGAAGAAGCAGTGTGCTGTATACCACATAATAAACACTACCTCAAGTTCAACAGTGCTGTGTGGAATTGTCTGGAGAGTCTCTTACAGTTGGTGAGCTCTGTAAGAGCTTTTATTCTCTTTGTTTCCTTAAGGAAACAACAGAGTCTTGCAGAGCTGAAGTACATAAATTGTATGTAGGCCTGGCCTGGCTTCTGAGATTAAAGAAGCCTTCTGTCATAATGTACATGTTTTCTCTACTGCAAAAGATCCTAAAGCTAGAATGGATAATTATATGCTTTCTAGAGGATATTTACTTCTACCATCCAAGAAATACTGGACCTGAAAAACTTCAATAAATGAGTAACATGTTTCTGAAGCATGTGGGGGTATTTTTTTCTCACAGTTTTCTTTAGTTATTTATGTCTAAATATTGACTGTATGAAAAGCTGGCTCCATGCATGTTCTGCTTGTATACCTGCACAGGGTTTACTGTTCATAGATTGTCCATAGAAGCCCTTTTCAGCATCTTACACTCTTCTCACTTCTTTGCAGGAAGCAAGCTGCTAGTACAGAGAACCTTTGGGTACATATGAGATCACAGTGCTGTTGTGCATGTCTAGGGGGACTCATGTCGGAAAGATAATACTGTACTCCACATTTGCTAAATGTTCCTTGGCTTTTCATCACTAGACAGACTGTGAAGAGTTGTGTGAAAGGGACCAGGTAGCAGCTTTCATCATTCTGCTTGAACAAGAGCAGCTATGGCTGCTAGGCCTGGGGATTTCTCACTTTTCTGCTACAAATAGCATGATGCTTGTAAAGAACACATGGGATATTACTTTGCCCATAATTTCCCAGTTTTGGCTGGTCCCTCTATTGCATCTGCTCATATGATAGACTAAGAATTCAGAAACATGCAACGAAATTTATCCCATATGTTTTTAACAAGGAAGGATTTGAGGCTTAAGTACAGGAAATCCTGTATTACATAGGATTTCTGGCAGTCTTTGGTAATATTTTATCATTTGCAGAAGAATTTTCTATCATAAGCAGAAATATTTGGTTTTCCACAATAATTATTAGGACACAATTCAGATATGCCCACTGTGCTTTGGTTTGTACAGTATTTAAAAATAAATCAAAATAAAGATAATAAAAATGATTTGCCTATAGAAGAATTCAACTATATTGTCTTTTTTCCTCCTACAGCTTTTGAGGGAGATTACTGGTCCCACTTTTTTCTCCAAAAACAGAAAGAAACCTTGCAAAGAAGTAAGTATCTGACATGTTATTTAATGTTCATGTTGCAGCTCTGAGTAATGGCACTATTCAGCATCAGTTCAATATTGCAGAAGACTTTGTACAAAACATATACTAAAAATAAATTCTTGCCTCAAGGAGAATTGGTTTTAAAGGATTAATTTTAGAAGTTGTAAATGAGGAGTTTTGCCTATTAAAGGGTGGTATTGTGTTTTGTCTGGCTGTGGTAAGTTTAACACTAACTGGAAAATGCTTTTGTCTACCATGCTGCCACGTTTTTGATGCCACAGGGCAGAAGAGATATGAGCAGTTACAGTAACTTTCAACTGGTGGGATCCAAATTTAGAAATTTAGAATTTAAAAAATCATTTTGTTTTCCTTCCTGCAGATCACGGTCTAATAATATTATCTAAGAGTTTACGGAATTGATTCTTTTGAATCATTTCCAAAATCCAGGAAGGAAAGTTGATTCTATATATAGATTTTTTTGAAGATTACTTTAAAGATTACAGATTGCCCTTGTAAATAAATATGGTGTGGGAACAGAATATGGAATAGTTCTTCCTCACTCTTATATCCAAGCAAGGAAGACAGTCTGGATATAGCTCCCCTTCAGCATCCAACTGTAGCTATTGTTGCCACAAGTCCTGATAATTTCCCAGAAGTTCTCTCTCAGCTGTGAAGAAAGTTTGTCTGTATGCATCTTATTCTGTAATCAAAGTTGACTCCAGCTGCCTACTTACTGCTAATTTGTGCTAGTCCTTCTGAGTAAGAAATACAAACAGACGATAAAATACTCTTACTAAAAGTGAAAAATTAGCATTACCACTCCAAATTGCTAAAAAAGGTTAGCTACCAGAAGTGCTACTAGAGCAGTCAATATAATTGTTTGTTTATGATTAATACCATAATTTATAATTTACATTATAATTCATAATTAAAATGGTAACAAAAAATTATACAAAGTACAAATGTTATTATGATTGGCATTTTTTTTAGGCAGAAGTAGCAAACAAAGAATGGCTTATGTTGTGTGTATGCTCTTCAGCTTAAGCATGGAAAGGCTACAGGAAGAGCTTCATTAGTTTATGTTAAAGGGAAAAGTAGATAAATGCATCCCATTAGAAGAATTCAGCAACTCATCTCTGTGTTCTGTCAGCTCTTAAAACCAGAGGAAATGTGGGGCACAGATACACAGAAATTAAACAAAAACCTCGAGGCATCACTTAATTAAAAACTACTCAACAGACGAATAACTGTCATCTGATTTTAAATTTTCCTCAATTATTCATACTCCCATTTGTTACTTTTTTAAAAAATAAGATTGAAGTAACAACAAATAAACTGCATTCTGAAGGCACTCTGTATTCATAGAAATGGACCCCTATTGCACTCTGACCATAATCATTCCCTGGCATCCTCTGAAAAAGCTGGGGTTTTCTGGTCATATCTGTTAAGCACAACATTGAGCCGGCTAGGTTTGGTCATGAAGGATCAACGATAACAATTAGCCGATTCCTATTTTCCAGTTAGACGTTCTGGACAGCCCAGAAGTATGGAAGAGGAGTACTTTGTGTCAACAGGTAACAGCTCACTGGAAAACAGTTTTTTCTACAGAATAAAAACAGCAGTATTCTCCAAACATTACGTCGCTCTTAAAGAGCAAAAATATGTTTCAGCTTTAAAATAATCAATATAAATTGCAGGTAGACATTGCTAACCTTACTTGATAGTTTCTGCTTCTAAGATACAGTCTAAAACATTGAGCTTCATAAAACTAGATAAACAAAATCATTGAGCAATGACAAGCAATGATGTAAGACTGGAAATAGATAAAAAATGATGATTTTACTTACTTCAGTTGTTTTATCAGCTTCAGAGGGACTGTTCAAATGCTCTAAGTAGGTATAGAAATGTCTGTAACATCAAATGCTGGAGTTGTATCTCTTTTCATGATTCATTTCAACCTCCTAATATCTGTCCTTTCAGTCAAGAAGTGATTGTTAAAAATGATACGTGGTTAAAACATTCCCTATATTTGCAATGTTGGTTTGAACTTTGCCACACAAACACAGAACTAAAATAGAGGGGGCTTAAAAGTGGAGTTTTGAAGGCTGTCTTTGGATACTCATGATCTGACTGTGCAGGGAATTCATTACAGTTAGATAGGCACAGATAGCCCCATAAATGTTGTATCTGGGATGCTAAGGTATCTCTTCAGTAGCAAGTTGTTACTTTTACAAACAGATTGAGTAGACTGGAACAAAGTAGTTAACATTGAAATCACCCAACGAGATGCAAGGGTGTTTCTCAAAGCAAAAAGGAAGAAAAGGAGCTCTCCTGCTTACAGTAAATAAGAGTATTGCTCTTACTCCAACTGTTGTTTGACTTCCTGAGTAGAAGTAAAATTTTAAGGCTACAAAAACATCTCTAGAATGTTGTTCACATGATTAATTAATCAGAAACTTATCAGATTTTCCTGTTATCTGTGTTTGAATTGGCAATGAGAATGGATAAATGCACTGCAAGTAGGCCTAAATCCATTTTTCTCATTTACAGTTTTAAGCAAGGATTCCTGTTCTACCTGGGGCGGAGGGCATTTTTCAACTTTTGATAAATATCAGTATGACTTCACTGGGACTTGCAACTATATCTTTGCAACTGTATGTGATGAATCCAGTCCAGACTTCAACATTCAGTTCCGCCGCGGGCTGGACAAAAAAATTGCAAGGATCATTATTGAACTGGGTCCTTCTGTCATCATTGTTGAGAAAGACAGCATTTCTGTCAGGAGTGTCGGGTAAGATTCTGAGCTGAAAGGGAGAAAATATGTCAAAAAAGCAAGAGGCAGTTTCAACAAAGTAGCCTACTTTGTGTCAAAAGTAAATAAACAAAAAATTAACATAGAAGTTAACACTAACTAACTAACTAACTAACTAAACTTCTCCAACCAAAACAGTTCTCACATTGAAACTACGGTCTGCTAGGTGATACTGGTATGCTTACAATAGTTTAAATCTCCTCCACAAGTGCTGCTAAAGATTATACACTTTAGAAGGTACTGAAAATTTTCAGTTCCTGTGTTATGCTTAAAGCTTATTTGATTTGAGACTTGGTAACTCTGAGCTCTCTGTACTAAAGGTAACACATCTAGTGTATAAGAGAAACTCTGAAGTATTCAAGAAACTGAGAAACACTGGAGGGGCTTACATTATCCAAGTATTATGATTTTCAGAAAACAGCTGTTTTACTGAGGAAATGAAACCAAAGTTTCCCATCCGTTCTATCTCAGTCATTCTCCAAAAGCCAAGATTGATCTGGTGTTGGTGTTGCTGATAGCTCTGTTTCAGGTGGAAGCTTGGCCTGGTTAACCATACAAGGTCCTACCTAAACAACATTTCTGTGATTGTATACATGTTTATTGAGCACTTAGAAAAATACCTCAGTTCTTTAATGTTGTTGCTTTACAGTGTTAAAATTCAGCTGCAAGGCTGAAAACTTCCTACAGTATTCCCTTTGTGAGTTTCTTTGACTTGTCAGTCTTTGTTCTTAGCAGTTGACAGGCTATATAGTCTGTAGTTCTTCAGGAGAACCAACATTACTTCTACTTACATAGACCATGCATTGTTTTCAAATGTATATCTTTGCCCTAATAAAACCAAATCAAGTGAAGATACAGAGTCCTACAAAAATAGTATCAGTAGTATAATGTAATGTAATGTAATCATATATAATCATGTAATCATGTAATCATATCTTGGTGATTCTTCCATGAAACAGCTGATACTGATTTCAGTATCTACTGATACAGGAGAAACAATGCATCTCAAAATATTATAGTTACAAAGGAGAAAAATTCTACTTCATAAGTACTAAGATTGCAGTGTGTTTTATGTCTAAAAAAAAGACAGCTAATACCCACATAACAGTGATATGAGAAGCTCAGTTTGTCTTCTCCCACGTTACAGTGTCATCAAGCTGCCTTATGCCAGCAATGGAATTCAAATAGCACCTTATGGGCGCAGTGTCCGCCTTGTTGCCAAGCTGATGGAGATGGAACTAGTTGTCATGTGGAACAATGAGGACTACCTCATGGTTAGTAAAATGCTCTCATGAAGCAGAAAATAAAACTCTCACTGACTTACTGGACTGACAGTTTTTAGATATAATTGGAGCTCTTTGGATGTGCTTACTGTTTGGGTATTTATTCTATTTCTTGTTTCATCTATTAACCTTCTTGCTTTTTATACCTACATGTTTCTTTAAATTCCAGCATTGGTTGTTATCTGAAGCAGTTGATGTTGAGATCTATGGATGTTTTCTTGGACTCTATGCTTTGCTGAGGCTATTTCAGCAGCATAATACAATATATTCCAGCAGATGCTATATTTTACGTGCAGTCCAATTATTTCCTGCAATTTAAGATTTTCAGAATAATTTATTGATTGTAATCAGAAGCAATATTACCAGTTCACTATCTAAAGCAATAAACAAATGAATAACCTTTCTCTGAAAGTAGATTTTCTTCTTGTAACATTGAATTTCCTAAGAGAACAATCCTGAAATACATGCTTTGTCAACAAAGTTACAAAAGAAAACAGCAGCTTTTTATTTCTATTTCTCCAGCTCCTTACAGTATTAGCCTCACTCAGTTAACTGCAAATCTCTTAGAATCTTGTTTTTTCACTGAATAAGAAAAAAAATCAGAACATTCACTACATGCTGATAAGGAAAGCAAGTTACTAATTTCAGAACTCTTCATCCAGTCAAGTCAATGATATTAATGAGAAGGAACTCCTTTAAATGGGTTCTTGAACTGAATTTGTTTGAGAAGTAGTAGTGTGCAGATCATTTTAGTTAGGGTGATTCTTTTTATGTTTCCTTTGATTTTATTTTAGGTTTTGACTGAAAAAAAATACATGGGGAAGACCTGTGGAATGTGTGGAAATTATGATGGCTATGAACTAAATGACTTTGTGAGTGAAGGTAAGATCTAATGGCAGATCACATGGAAGGAGATCTAATCAAACAAAGTCAAGGCAGAATTTAATTCTGAAATTGCTGTGACTGTTCAGTTTTAGAGTTGAGTAGAGCAGCACTATACGTCACCAACAAACCTATCTGTCATACAATTATGCTATGCATAATTATTTGCTGTGGCAATAATGTTATAGGTTCCTCAAACAAGTGATAAGATTTTAGAGTCAAGCAGTAAGAATCATGTTTTCTCACCTAACTTGCAGAACATCCAAGGTTTGTTCTTAGCAAGGTGCAGTGAGTGAGATGACTGCATTAGACAGAAGCAAGAACGAGGCTCTAATAAAAAGAACACAGTGGACAAGAATATTAAAAAGTGGTTTGTCCAGTAAATATGAAACTTTGGAAAAAAAACTCATTGGTGCTGAGAATTTGGCATCAGCCCTGTTTGTGATATAGGGAGTGCCCATCACTCTAACCAGGTCTATTGGAGTGGTATTCATGAGCAGTTGGAGCTCAGTGCCCATGGACCTCTTAAGAACACCTCCTCTAGAGGTTTTTTTTTTATCTGATAACAATTCTGTATACCAAGGCCAATCCACTATGCAAATCAAATTGCACTAGGAATGATAGGAATGATTTGCTTCAGAAGCACACTGCTAATCTGAACTACAAGGCTAGTGTGAAAACACTAAATTGCACCATGAACTGATTCTGAAAATTATTTCAGAATAATTTTTCCAAATGCTATATTCTATACGCAGAAAAGAGCTTTGAAAAGGCTTCAATATTTTTTAGACCGCAATGAGTAAAACCATGTATGTAGGGGAAAACAAGAGTGCAGGATAGGATGAGGAAGCATGAATTAGCCTCTGGTACAAAATTTAACCTCTGGTAGAAAAATAAAACAGCAGTAGCTGCTATCTGGTGAGGTATTTGATGTGATAGATTAGGTAACAACCCACAGATGATCAAGTTTAACTGAAAAAGTTAAACTAAAGTTTAACTGAACAGATTACAGGCAAAGGGCAAAATAACTAGTTGTTATCAGGAAACTAGGTTTAACAGCAACTTTTATAGTCAAGGAATAGAATCTGAATTTTACTCCATCACAGCAACAATTAAATTGAACCCATGTTTTTTTTTTCCTGACAAATTATAACCCTTCAATTTACAGGTAAATTACTGGATACATACAAGTTTGCTGCATTACAAAAAATGGATGATCCATCAGAGATCTGTCTGTCTGAGGAGATATCAATTCCTTCCATTCCTCACAAAAAATACGTAAGAAACATCTTGAATTTTCTGCAGCGAGATAGACAAAGTAGAAGAGAGGCTATGGTTTCACAAATCCACTTTCAAGAAAATAGTTTTTAAAGTTGTATAACATGATACAAGAAAGAAGAGTTCTTTGCAACAAAATACATTTTGAAAAAGGCTCAGGTACTTTTGAATCAGGATTTGTGTCATTCATATAAATATACCAATAGCTCACAGCCTTCTGAAAATTGATGCAGGTCATCACAGGAAATTCATGGAGCTTTAATGAACTTGGTATGAAACAACTAACAACCTGAAATTGTAAGCTGTACAAACTCGAAGACATTCAGAAAAAACTTTCAATATATTGCCAGATAACAGCATTTACAATAGAGTCAGCCACTGTCTGTTGCTATCGCTTCCAGTCCTAGATGGAAAGAAAATCAACGTACCTGAAACATGATGCATCCATATTTACATGTTTGACCAAAGGCAGGCATTTAGTAGCATCAAAGAACAAAAGAGCTTCCATTTCTTAGAATCTGCAGATATAAGAATTAAATCATTCTTAGAATGACCTTCTTGTTTCATCAGGGAAAGTCAAATCATAATTTCCACAGTGAATAGGCATTTCTCTGGGTCCTGTGAGAAAGATTTGTGAAGAGACTTGTAAATATTACTTGTATTCACACTGAAAAAAAAAATTTTGATCTGGTGGGAATTTCTGTTGGCTGGGAGGTTTAAGTTCTTTACATTCTCTTTGCTGTGTTATACTTCAGTAGGCAACATTAAGTATCAAATGCATGCCCAAAGGGGAATGCATGTTGATATATCAACATAGTGATATTTGTCCAGGAACACGTCCCTCTCCCTAATGAATCACCATGAGATAACATATTCTCTCTCTGTGATGTTCTCAACCATTCACAGGGAGATTGATGGCACTAAAATAATGGCTACTGTTCAACTTACGAAGAAGTGGAACTCGTTCCATGCCTATTACTAAGCAAGGGAAAGAAAAAAGCCAACAAGAAAATCATAAGTAGCAGAGATTTCCTTTTCTGGTTTTCAGATGAGGAACATACTACTAGGATCATTTGTTTCCCTTTTTTATTTAGGCCGTGATCTGCTCTCAGCTGCTTAACCTGGTGTCACCAACCTGCAGTGTTCCAAAAGATGGGTTTGTCACTCGTTGTCAGCTTGACATGCAGGACTGCAGTGAGCCAGGACAAAAGAATTGTACTTGCTCTACACTGTCAGAGTATTCAAGGCAATGTGCTATGTCTCATCAAGTGGTGTTCAACTGGAGGACTGAAAACTTCTGCTGTAAGTTCAGATGTTTTATTCATATGAATTGCATTTAATCTCAGCCATGGGTAGTAAATTGATAAAAATGAAATGCTTCAATGGGAACACATTTCTTTTTACTCATGGAAAACTCAGTTAACTTGAAAAAATCTTTGAGATTGGCTACCATATAGATTTTAGCATAAAAGTAGTGAAATCCCTCTTCTAGTTTCAAGGCCTTGTATCATTTCACCCTATCTCCATCTCCATCTCCTGTGTTGTATTCTTCTGTTCTTTTCATCTTCATATGCACTGGAAGTGCTCTTTTTTTTTCTATTTACTGATGAAATTTTTTCATTCTTTCCTCATACATATTGAAAGCTTTCTCTTCTAATTTCCATTACTATCGCCAAATCTTTTCATTTACACTTCTTTCTAAAGTAATTTTTCTTCTTCTCCAACGTTACCCCTCTTACATAAATTGTTAACCCATTTTATTTTTTGGTTGGTTCTCAATTGATTTTAATCTTTCAAAAGAGTCAGTTTCTACAAAATGCCCTGTGGAATTTATAAATATTACTAAGGCACAATATGCACTCACAGAAATATATTATTAATTCTTAATAATCAGAGTGAAACAATAGCAAAGTCTTTTCCAAATCATAGCAGTTTTCATGCTGAGTACTGAGGCAGGGTAAGAGATTATTTATGATAGTTTTCACAACATCTTCTCCATCCCCTGTTGTAGATGAGACATTCTTCTGTTTACATTTTAAAAACCTTAACACTTTGCACTTCTGGTTGTTGCAGCTGTGGGGAAATGTTCTGCTAATCAAATCTACGAGGAGTGTGGTTCTCCATGTATTAAAACCTGCTCCAACCCTGAGTACAGCTGTTCCAGTCACTGTACCTATGGTTGCTTTTGTCCAGAAGGTATCATCTCTGTTTTCATCATATCCTTAATGATCCATTGAAATACTTCTGGTGTAGACCTAGTCAAGTGGAGTAGTATTCTTACACAATGAAACAGAGGTGCATTCCAGGGCGTCGTGCTGCTAGAACTGCCATTTCTCATGTAACAAAATGCAACCAGTGTCACTATCATGAAAGACCCTTGCTTACTATTTGCTAGAAGGTAGTTGAGAAAGCATTTTCCTTACAACTCTATAGCATGTGATGGGATAATTATAAGCTGCTTTCTTATGTTTCTATACTATAATGTAAATAGATTAAGATTTAATTCATTTCCTTTGCTAAATAAGTATCTATCCTTTTAGAGCACCAGCAAAACGTAGTATACCTCTGAAAAGTTCTGCAATATTAGAAGAATTCTGTAAAACCCCTTTAGAATAGTTCAAGGCTAACATGCTTAGAAAAACTGTAATTAAAAAACCATTCTCATCCACCAGTTTTATTCTCTGCAGGAATCTTTCTTAATGACATCTGGTTTTGGAAAGAATCTAATTTATTAGTGCTAAGTGAATACTAAAATATACTTCTGATTTTTGTCTTCTGTGGCAGGAACAGTTCTTGATGACATCTCAAAGAATCGCACATGTGTTCACCTTGAGCAGTGCCCATGTACACTGAATGGGGAAACATACGCTCCTGGTGATACAATGAAAGCAGCATGTAGAACTTGGTGAGTAGCAACAGGTTCTTTAGAGGACGGCGAGCATCTTTATCAAGTAACTTGACAATTTAGCCTAACTTTCCTGAGGGCAGCTAAAAATGTGTCATATCGTCTCTGAGGTCACACTCTTTGAGTGCTAAAAAACAATACATTTTTAACTAAATTAACATGTGCACATCTTATTTCTTGATTCATCTCATGTAGAAATACAAATGTTCTTTTAGATCACGCAAAGCAATAATTTTTTTTTAAAATCTTTTCTAGTAAAATGAAGGTAAAATTAGAATAAAGCAAATATTTATAATTTCTTTCTGGCAGTCTCAGCAGTCCAAATTACCAAATCAGTCCTGAAAACCATGTTTGAATTCTGTAACAGAAAATAACTACAGAAGACAATATTTTTTAATTTTTAAAGTATTATAGCTGTAGAATAATTGTATACTGTTAATTCACTATCATCATTCTGATAAATAAAAAAATAACATAAACAGTCCTCAAAACTGTAACAGTGAACTCACTTTTTATGGATAATATGCTCAGCAGATATTATGACAATCCATGGAAGAGTTCAGCAACTTCAAGAGGAACAACTTCAGCTCATGCACAAACACGCAGAAGATCAAAGCATGGAAGTTGAGGCAAAAAGTGATACAAGTGATATTTTCCACCACTAATAAGTAGTTGACATGTTAGAATGAAGATGAAGACATTTCAGAACAGTAGAAATAAAAGTAAACATTATGTGTGTTACATTGTGTATAGTAATCAATTTACCAAGTTGATCAGCTGCAGAAAAACTCCCAGACAGGAGGATCAAATCATCTTTTCTGATAAATAATCACTTGGAATGAGAATAACCTTACACAGAATTTCTTGTTTTCCTCAGTAAATGTACAATGGGTCAATGGAATTGCAAAGAGTTGCCCTGCCCTGGAAGGTGCTCATTGGAAGGAGGTTCCTTTGTTACCACATTTGATTCTAGATCATACAGGTTTCATGGAGTTTGCACTTACATTCTTATGAAGGTAATTTCCTGAAATCTATAAAGACACAAAATCAAATGGATGTATGTCTGTCTTCAATTTCCTCTTAGAACACAAGCTGAGGTCTTCCAATGCTATGCATTTATTTCACAAATAATTTTTACTGTAACAGACATGAGTTTGCATTATTTTCCTCCAGAGTTCCAGCCTGCCACACAATGGAACCCTAATGGCTATTTATGAAAAGTCTGGTTATTCTCATTCTGAGACATCGCTTAGTGCTATAATTTACCTGTCTACAAAGGTGAGCATTCCCTCCACAGTTTCTAACCAGCTTTTCATTAATCAAGCTAGCAAAATAAATGTTTGAAGTCTGAGCAGATAAAGCGTGGGAAATAGATACTGTACTATACATATATATATATGTATATATACAAATATCTTTGTTGTCTTTTCAACTTATGAAGTTAGGAGAGCTGTGCAGAAGACTACAGCATTTTTGAAATGAAAACTGAAGACAGTATGGGAATGCAAGAAAAAGCTTGAATCAGTCTTTTCCTGTTATATAGGTCATTGAGAATAGTTGCTTAAATTGAAGAAAATATAAATACCACCAGTACAAATGTTTACTTTGGATTCCGTATCCTTTTCATACAGGACAAAATTGTGATTTCTCAGAATGAATTCCTTACTGATGATGATGAACTTAAGCGGCTACCTTACAAATCAGGTAAAGAAATGAAAATATATGCACAGTCTAAATTATATATTATATATTATTGTATATTATTATCTATATATATTATATATTATATTATATATCTATAATTGAATTATGTTACATAGTATAATACATAACACTGTTTTATGTCATGAAATCCAACATCTTTAATCTCGCTATTGCTAGTAACAGTCAACAGGTTTTATAGGAAAATTATAATCTTTTCCAGTTCATCTGTCCCTTTGTGGAAACTTGAATGTGGAAGGAAAAGATGTGTAAACAGAGTGCTTAAACATTTGTATATACATTAAAATCACTACTTACACAGTATTCCTATGCTTGAATATCTCTGTTTTAAAATCTTCTTCTTCTTTTAGGAGACATCACTATTTTCAAACAATCCTCGATGTTCATTCAAATGCATACAGAATTTGGTCTGGAACTCATTGTTCAAACATCACCTGTGTTCCAGGCCTATGTTAAAGTCAGTTCACAATTCCAAGGCAGAACCCTAGGTAAGAAATCTAGTCTCCATGAAAAGGAGACAACTCAGAGAGTGTAATTTTGAAAGCTTAGTACTCATCCTACAAGACATATTTTTTTTATCTGGATTCAACGAAGGAAAACCAACAAAAATAGCTGCGTTGGAAAACAGATAAGCTAAGAATTTCGTTTCTGTAATAACTTTAAAAATCATCAATGGAATTTGATAGGTGGCATTTTTTCATGCGAAATACAAAACTGTTGTTTAGAATTGGGCACATGTGAATCTTATGAAGTTCAAAGCCCAAGTGCAAGGTCCTGCATCAGGGTCAAGGCAATCCCAAACATCAGTACAGACTGAATGACAAATAAATTGAAAGTAGCCCTGCAGAATAGGACTTAGGAGTACTGTTGGATGAAAAACTCAACGTGAGCCAGCAGTGTGCACTTGCAGTCCAGAAAGCCAATTGTATCCTGGGCTGCATCAAAAGAGCAGTGCTAGCAGGTCACCTCCCAGAGAGGAGGCGATTCTCCCCCACTACTCCTCTCTTAGGAGACCCTGCCTGAAGTACTACATCCAGGTTTGGGATCCTCAGCAGAAAAGAGATGCAGACATATTAGAGCAAGTTCAGAGGAAGGCCACTAAATTGGTGGCTAGAGCACCTTTCCTATGAAGAGAGGCTAATAGCGTTGAGATTGTTTAGCCTGGAAAGAGAAGGGTGTTACTGCAGCCTTTCTGAACATAAAGGAGACCTACAAAAATATGAGGAGAGACTCATTGCCAGCGTGTGTAGTCTCATGAAGAAGTGGAACTGGTTCCATGCCAGGGGTAATGGTTTTAAACTAAAAGAGTAGATTTAGATTAGGCATTAGAAATAATTAATTACTCTGAAGATAGTTAGGATACTGAGGCAGGTTTCTCAGAGAGACTGTGGATATCT
This sequence comes from Tympanuchus pallidicinctus, assembly GCF_026119805.1. Classification (NCBI taxonomy): domain Eukaryota; kingdom Metazoa; phylum Chordata; class Aves; order Galliformes; family Phasianidae; genus Tympanuchus; species Tympanuchus pallidicinctus. The sequence continues at coordinate 14,399,801 of NW_026294747.1, forward strand.
CCTCCCTGAAAGTGTGTAAGTTTAGGTTCAATGTGACTTTGAGTAACTTTATCTAGAGAAAGATATCCCAGCCCATGGAAGGGGGATTGGAACTAGATGATCTTTGAAGACTCCTTCCAATCCAAACCATTCTATGACTCTATGATCTCTTTTTTGTATGCCTTTTTCAGTATGCGTTGTGAAGGGCAGTGAAGGGCCAATTAATTATCCTGTGTGATCACTACATCTTGGAGCACATAGAGTTTTGAATACAAAGCAAATTCACTGTACATACAGTGAGTCATTCATGAATACAAAAACTTCTCAGCTTATAAGTATCAGACAGAGGCATCTATTTTTACTATGCAGCAACTTTAAATGCAAAGGCATATCCTGTATTTTAGTTATCTATTGGGAATTAGAGATGCTTTGGACATTAAAAATGTCTAAACATATACTCTTGATTTACAGATTTATATACAAAAGAAAAGACCCAGCTTCAAAATATTTCACATCTTTTATCTAACTTGTGACCACTGAAAATGCGTTTTTCGCCAGAAGTAGGACATAGAAATGTTGTGTGAATGGATATCATTGAATACAAGTGGATAATCTTAACCTCAGAAGGCAGAGAGAAGCTCAGTGACTGTACACATAATTAAGATTCTCTGGCTATTTGACCTATTCATATTGATTGACACTCCATCTGAATCTTCTAACACAATTTTCTTACTATTGTAAAAGAATGAAATATAGACCATTGTGTGTATTTTTTAATGTTCATCACTCGCATTTCTGATATTATTAGGTTTGTGTGGTAATTACAATGGAGACACTACAGATGACTTCATGACTAGTATGGATATCACTGAAGGAACAGCTTCCCTATTTGTAGATTCCTGGAGGGCAGGAAATTGCCTTCCTGCTATGGAGAGAGAGACTGACCCTTGTGCTTTGAGTCAGCTGAACAGTAAGTAGATGATCCTGTCGTAACTGATCTCTGCTGCTAGCTTCATCTGCCACTTCCATAAGTCCAAAGAGTATTGAGAGAACCACAGACTGAGATGATTGAATTGACTGAAAATCAAAAATTCAGTCACCAAGATATTTCTCATTTCCAGAGTATACATCTAGTGAAAATTTATCAGATCCTGTATTAGAGGTCTGGGATTAAAGTGATGAATGAGAACTTTCATTGATTTTTCCAATGAAACTGTAATTTCTGTGGATGTCTTAGAATGTCAGCAGTGATGCAACTGAAATCCAGGTCCCTACTGCTATCAGTATTAAAAGGTGCCCAAATGAGCTATTAGAACTATGATATTGTCTTGCAAGACATATTAAGTTGTCCTTTTACTTGATCCATCATTGCCAACATCTCAGCTAGAATAGTGTGTATAATTTTGCTGTTAGAAAACAAAATTACAGTTTGACAAAAGCAGTACCAGCTATAGGGAGAGAGTTCTGAGAAGGCTGGAAAGAATGTCCTGTGGTCTAGAATTTGTGACCAATTGTGAAATGGGACAAATGCACTAAAAGGGAGAATTCAACTGGAAGAAAAATGAATGGAGATTTAGTAGTCCCCAGATCTGCTAAAATGGAAATAGTAGCACCCTCCACACCACTGTTAGAAAGGATAAAATACAATCTGAAATACATTCAATTTTTCTGTTAGATACATTTTCTAATTATGGGCGTAATATTGCTTATAATGACTTGATGGTTTAACTTTATGATCTTGAAGGTTTTCTCCAATCTAAACAATTTTATGATAATGAAGCATTCGAACAGATTGCCCGAAATGTTAAGAAATCTCTATTATTGGAGGTCTTCAGCAATAGTTAGTCAGATGTTAGTCAATGCTAACATAAGCATTTGTGGTATTTCTTTGACAGGCTTGTAAACTAAACAAGCCTTTGAGATCTCTTCCAAGCCTCTAATTTCACAATTGGCAGAGCAAAATCTCCTCCTAATTTTCACTGCTATTTTATGTTCATGACTTTGTTTTACTTAGAAATATCTGCTGAGACTCATTGCTCCATTCTAACGAAGAAGGGTACAGTGTTTGAGAAATGCCATGCTGTGGTAAACCCTACTCCTTTCTACAAGGTAGGAAATTAAGATAGATGGAATACAGAGGAAGCACAAAGATAGACTAGACAGAGCTCATATACAGGACGCCTTTCATTTGGATCAGCAATGCATAGAAGCTAAGAAACAAGCATATTCTTTTTAAATAAACCTCCACTGTAATGGAAGTCTACTTGGCCTTATGCTACCAATCCTATCCCTAGAATTCCATGGACCATGCTTTCAGACATATCATTTGACTTTGGGGTGGTCTTATGCAAAGCCAAGAGGTGGACTCCATGATCACCGTGGGTCCCTTCCAATTCAGATTTTTTTATAATTCTAAGAATGAGAAAATATTTTTGCTCCTGCTGCAATTTTCCTTTTCAGAAATGCTAACTACGCGAAATATTAGCTTTCCCTGCTGCATAATTGAATTTCTTCTATTTGCCAATCTCCATGAAACATTTTGAAAATTAAAAATGGAAAGCATTGAATAAACTAAATCTTTTCAGTACTAAGCATATTTTACTATCTATCAGGAAATTTATCCGATCATTTTCATCTGTTTTAGTTATGCAGAACTATGTATTTTGCTTCACTTACCTCAGTACTGTTCAGTACATTTAGTACTTCCAAATGCCTGCTCCCAGTAACAGAATAGTTCCCTTGTGTTGGGTTTCAGAGATGCGTCTACCAAGCCTGTAATTATGAAGAGACCTTTCCTTATATTTGCTCTGCTCTGGGATCATATGCACGAACATGCAGTGCAATGGGTTTAATCCTTGAGAACTGGAGAAACAGTATGGACAATTGCAGTAAGTAATTCAACCAATGCATTTCTGCTACAGATCTACTAGAAAATGCCCAGATTTGCTTCACCTGTTATAAAAACTGAACAAGAATGAGACAATATTTTATAACTACATTAGCCATTAGAAAATAACTACTTATTACTTGAGAAGACCAACTAGCAGGTATAAATGCCACATTCACATGAACTGATGGCTTTTAGAATTGTGTAAAAATATTTCTGCATAGTTTCCCCTGGTATTATTTCATTCCGATATACAAAGAGGCAATAAGATGTTATATAACCTTCAAAAACTTCCAAGCAGCCATATTAAGATTTGCTCTGAAATATTGTTTACTACAGCTCCACATCCTCAGGAAAAAAAAAAAGCAATAGCTAGCCTTAAGTATTGAAGTTATGGACAGAATATATGCAGTACATTACTGTGAGCCCAGTTATCTTTCATAGGGAAAAAGACAAGGAAACGAAGTTCAGCATACACTCTCCTCTTGTTTTACAGCCATTACTTGTACTGGCAATCAAACATTCAGCTACAACACTCAGGCATGTGAAAGGACATGCTTGTCACTCTCCAACCCAACCCTGGAATGTCACCCAACTGACATCCCAATTGAAGGCTGCCATTGTCCTAAAGGGATGTATCTGAACCACAAGAATGAATGCGTTCGTAAATCCCATTGTCCCTGCTATTTAGAAGATAGGAAGTACATCTTACCTGATCAGTCAACAATGACTGGTGGCATAACCTGGTAGGTGTATCGGATTTAAAGATGAACAAATACAAAATGAAGAAGTGTCTTCAAGTGTCTCTGCTGTGGGCTAACCACAGTAGGAAGCTGAGCATCACACAGCCTCTCACTCACTCTTCCCCAGCAGGATGAGGAAGACGGAAGGGCAAAAGCAAGAAAATTCGTGGGTCACTATAAAGACAGTTTAATAACTTTCTTTGTTTTTAATATGTAAAAATAAACTTTCTTAATAAGCAGAGTGGTAAGCACAAACAAAATAAGGATTCATTTACTGCTTCTCAGCAGGCAGATATTTAGCCATTTCCAGGAAAGCAGAGCTTTTTCTGATTGCTTGAGAAGATAAGTGCTGTAACATCAAGTGACTACCATTTTTCTTCTTTTCCCAGATGTGTTGCTGAGCACAATGTCATGTGGTATGAAATGGTCTTTTGGGGTCAGATGCCCCAGCTGTGGCTCCTTCTAACATCTTATGCATCTCCAGCTTATTTGCTGGTGGTGTGGCATGAAAAGAAAAGGCAGCTTTGAGATTATTCAACAATAGCCAAAACATTTGTTTATCAATGCTACCTTGATCAAAAATCCAAAATATTTCACTGTGTAACTACCATGAAGAAAATTAACTGCCTCCTAACTAAAACCAGTGCAGTCTCCACTATTTTAATAGCAAAAAAATGTTAAGATCTTTTTGCCACTTCCTAAAGTACAAAAATTCTTAAACAGAAAACATCTGATTAACCTTATGCTTGGAAACTTTAAGGAAAAAATTAGGAAATAATTGGTAAAATCTTATTATTCCTAGTTGAGGGTAGTAGGAGATTTTGCTAATCTTATCTGTACAGTTGTATACAAACACCAAGATTGCCCAACCTTCACTTTTCAACACTGTGTTTCTGTATACTACTAATACTAAAGAGAGGCAAGTTGATTCACATTCCATTTTGAAGCAACACAAATGAAGCACTTCCAGTGATGAAAAACAAGAAGTAATTTTGCTGAAAACCTAAATTTATTTCTTAGGAGAGAACTGCATCAAAATTCCTTTCCTTTTTTTTTCTTTCCCTCCAGCTACTGTGTTAATGGGAGGCTAAGTTGCACTGGCAAACTTCAAAATCCTGCAGGTATGAGTCTGATATGGCTTACTTTGAAATACATTCTTTTCCACTATAAAATTGTTACTTCAAAATCTCCCATGTTTGTTTTTTCCCTTTCTCATAGAAAACTGCAAAGCGCCTAAGAAATATATATCATGTTCTGACAGCTTGGAAAACAAGTATGGAGCTGCATGTGCCCCTACTTGTCAAATGCTGGCTACTGGAATTGAATGTGTAAGTTTCACAGCCCTGTGATATTAATCCTCTAGGAGAGGAAGAACTTGAGAATCTTGGGAAGAATTCAGTTTCTTCTAGTGAAATGAGAGGAGGTATCTCTTCTAACATGATATGATTGATCACCAGTCTTTTTTCCACCGTGTGGACAATAAAAAAGTACACACATTTAAAAAGTGAACAAAGGAATTGAATTAAATGAATTACAAAATTAAAAATCCACTAAATATTCTAAAATATATGATTATCACCTCTGGCTCAAGTACTCCATAAGTTGCATGTCACTAGAAACCCATAGAACATGTAGTATATGTTTTCTGTTCCATTCTTTCCAAAGTATCTGCTGTTGATGATTGTGGAGTGCAGGAGACCTAAGTTAGGTGGGTCTATCTCTGAAGAGTTTTCTTTTCCTTTTATACTGAGGAAACAGACTGACTGAAAGAACTGTAATGTCATAGGGTACCTTGATAGTAAAGAATCCTATATTGTGCTCTGTTTGTCTGAAAGATTGTTAGCAATGAGAGACATTTCTCAGAGTTTTCAAGTATGTTTAGTATCTCACACAGTAGGTATATCTTGTAACTTCAGTGAAAGTAATTAAATTGATTAGTATATTAGCATAAGGAAAATCGTAACATTGAAATCAAATAAAAAATAGAACTGATTATAGATTCACCCTTAATGTGAGTCACACACAAAATAAAATACATCTTGTATCCCTTTTCATTCTGTAATCTGTTGATCTTTACCAGATTCCTACTAAATGTGAATCAGGCTGTGTCTGTGCTGATGGGCTATATGAAAATCTTGATGGCAGGTGTGTTCCAGCTGAAGAGTGTCCTTGTGAATATGGAGGCCTTTCATATAGAAAAGGTGAACAGATCCAAACTGAATGTGAAATCTGGTAAGAGTCAAACCATTTTCCACTGCTGAATCTCAGTTTCACTAATTTGTGCAGGTATATAACAAAGGTGTTTAGTTGACAGGAAAATAAAAATAGTTCAGCAAAAAAATAAAAAAAAATAGTTCAGCAAAAGCTGAAAGATGAACAGAAGGAATACAGTGACAAAGCATAGAGGTGGTAAATAGAAGCTAAAATTTGCCAGTATGTTTGTATAAATAAGTCTGACAATAAATAAGTACAAACAAAAGAGTCATGATCTAGTAGTCATCTGTATGGGCTTCGGGAATATTTATGCCACCTCTGTATCCAGGGAATAAGGGCATCCATTAGGGACTTTAACTGTAAACTGCATAAGGTCAAAAATTATCAACTCCACCTAAATAAAGATGAGGGCAATCTTCCTTCCTTTCTGTAGATAAAAACAGCTTCCCAGAAAGATTACTTGCATCTCTTCAGCTGCATTCTCAGAGCACTTTGTTCAATTTCTGTTTTTTAATGTAATATTACAAACACCAGCACCCAAAGCATCATAACTGTGACATCTGTTCTCATCAGCAACTGAAATAAACAAGCACATATTCTTTCTTCAGTGGAAAAGAAAGCAAAAGAGACTTAACATATTTACTTAATAATGAATTTTCTCAGTAATCCATAATTTTTATTTATGGTTCTTATATTAAACGTTACTTGGTCACAGTGTGCACCAGACTATTAAATGAATGTCATATCTATAAAACTGTATGCATGTAAAAAGAAATAAGGTGGTATGTCTTTAGAATCTAATTATGGTTTCTCTTTGCACTCTCAGCACTTGCAGAAAAGGCAAATGGAAATGTGTTCAGAAATCAAGATGTTCCTCAACATGTAATCTGTACGGAGAAGGCCATATCACCACTTTTGATGGACAGCGTTTTGTGTTTGATGGCAACTGTGAATACATATTAGCTATGGTAATCTGCATCTTACTGATGCTTTTGGCTGTATCTTAGTATCAAGAAGTACCTTGTTTTAAAAGACTGATGAAAATATCCTGGGATGTACTATATCCATTAAAGCACTTTGAATCTCAATAAGCACAAGAAGTGTGCTTATTTTCTACATATATACAATTTTAAAATAAAAAATGTTTAGTTCACAAAATGAAATTTTTAATGTGCGTGCAACCAATTTTAGATTAAATAACACTTAAAGTCATTGCTGTGTACATCTTCGGTACCAGTCAACTGTGTCTTTCAGTGATGTCAGTTTCTCTACTGAATCAGAGGTCATCACTATTACTTCCCAAAACAGTGAGGTAACTCTCTGTAACTTTTTCACTTCTGACTACAAATATGTGGTTTCTACGAGGAATAGAATGGTTCAGTTACCTAAACCATAAAATATCCCAGGATCTATCTATTAATAGCAAGCAGTGGATTTTAAGACATTCACAGATGGACTATCTCTCATATGAGAGTAAATAAAGATGGCCTGCTGTACTGAAAGGCAGAATCACAGTCATGACACATTTGTGCTTTCTATACTTTCTCGTGCTTCTAAGTTGAGAGACTTCAGACACAGAGTCTATTAAATCTTTATGCATGTGTTTTTATCTTTTTAGGACGGCTGCAATGTTAATAGACCTCTTTCCTCTTTTAAAATTGTTACTGAGAATGTCATTTGTGGGAAATCAGGGGTTACGTGCTCTAGATCCATCAGCATTTACCTTGGGGTAAGATCCTCATTTTACTGTTACTCCACAGAATAGCCATTTAAGGCCATACTTGTTTTACTTCTGGACACTTCAGGTATGTCTTGCATGTGAAATTATGTGCTTAGCCTAGAGCTTCAGTTTTAGTAGGAAACTTTAGTAGGCGTATTTTTTATCAGTTCTCATGTCAGTGTTTTAGTCCTTCAGCCTCTTCCCTTAGAAGTCATTAAATTTTTAACTTTACCCACCCTGCCAAAAGACAGTTGTTATTTTTTCTCCCAAGCTCAAGAAAGCAGCAGAATAAAACTGAGGAATTCTTATCACGGATGATCTACAAAACTACACCAAATTTCTCTTAGTTTGGATAGTACTTGCCAATTCAAAATATTTCCAGATCTCTACTATCCTACTACGTGACGTGTATCTGTGAAATTACAGCAGTGATCAGTAATCCCTATTTTCACTGCTGTCTGACAGCTTCCAAAATTAGTTAACTTTTGCAGTTCTCAGCTATATTTGAACACTAATGCACAATATTATCTTCTCACCTTGGAGTCTTTCATTGTAATCAGAGAGTAGTTTATGGACAGCTGAGTTTTTACCCCAATGAACAGTCACTACAAGCAGTACACGTTTGCCATTTTACTGTGTAGTGGCACTTTTAGCTCATCAGTGCTGCACTTAGGATCTAGTTTCTAGTGCATACACCCCCATGCAAACCTTTCTACTGATTCTCTAGACATTGAAACACTATGGTATGATGTGAGTTATGTTTTAAAGTACACATGAGAGCAGGAGAGAGTAAGTAGAAGAGCCCAAGTGATACACTGACTTTCTCTGCAACTTTTCTGTTATTTCTAAGAATACATGAAGATGAACCTCCTCTGCTCTGCTGGATGCAGATGGCTGGCTGGCTGGCTGTAATATATGCATAAAATGTGATCAGAGTTCTAGTATACCAAACAATGAGACTAAAACAATACATTTTTAAATATTTCCTATGAAGATTTGCATTTAAATAAAAAAATTCCACAGGAAATAAAAGCCAATCATTTTAAGATAAGATGACAATCCAGGGAAACTCGCTTACCTTCATCACTGCTGACAGTAAGTTATTCTGAAGTTTCTGGCTACTGTAAAAAATGAGAAGATTTTCTATAGCAGTACAGTATCTGATCTGCAACAATGATTCATGGAAAGTAAAAAAAAAAATACTGAAACTTGATAATTTATAACATGTGCACAACTTTTCTTCCAGAACTTGACTATTATACTGCGAGATGAAACCTTCTCTATTTCTGGGAAAAATCTTCAAGTGAGGTATAATGTGAAAAAGAATGCCCTCCACCTGATGTTTGATATCATTATCCCAGGAAAATATAACATGACTCTTGTATGGAATAAGCACATGAACTTCTTCATCAAGATCTCCAGGGAAACACAGGTATTGCAGAATAACTTCTTCAGTAAACTATACTTCATTCACATTGACCTGCTAGTTTAATGATGTTTGTCTTCACTCTGCATGATGGCAAAGGTTAGTAGCAATTCATTTTCTACTCATTATCTCCGAAACAGCAGATATTTTCACTAAAGGCTGATTTTTGTGATTATCCTTTGGCATTACAAGAATTTTTTGAGCTAAGATTTTATATTTTATGCAACAACTGCATGTTTTGGTTGAATTTGGTCTCTAAATTATGACAACTTACATTTGAGATGAGAAACACATCCACTGATGAACAGGACTTCCTGCACAATTTGCAAAGAGCGTGTGAGAGAGTATTTGTAGATCACAGTCACTACTAAAGTAGGAAAAAATGCCAGTAATTGAAAGGGAATGAAAGTAATAATAATCAACTGACAGTGCTTTCATTTTATCCAGGAAACTATCTGTGGTTTGTGCGGAAACTATAATGGCAATATGAAAGATGATTTTGAAACCCGAAGCAAGTATGTGGCATCAAATGAACTGGAATTTGTGAATTCTTGGAAGGAGAATCCTCTCTGTGGGGATGTATACTTTGTAGTGGACCCCTGTAGCAAGAACCCTTATCGTAAAGCTTGGGCAGAAAAGACATGTTCCATCATCAACAGTCAAGTCTTTTCTGCCTGTCACAATAAGGTAAGAAGTAGTTAGGTCTTCTCTTTAAGTCAGGTATCAATCCTCATAAGCCATGTGTTGTAACACGTATATCATGAGATTTATCAGAACCAGGCTTTCTGAAGGAAGATCTGCATTTTCAGGAATTGACCACAAATGATAAATACAGCTGATACTGCAGTGGTCATGCATAGCTGTGGAAGTTGTAGTGCTGGTGAATTTTAGGTACTTCTGCCTGAATGGATGTGGGTTTTTGTGGTTTGTTTGTTTGTTTGTTTTTTTAATTTCTTTTTTAACTGATTAAATGTATGTTCAGTATGAATTTAGACATACATATCTAGAAAAACCTCATGAACTTCTATTATTAGTTGGAAAATATCTACATTCTTGTTAAAAAGAGTTCTTTGAAGTTTGACTGTTTTGACAAGTGTTCAGTGGAAATACTAGTTACTCTTACTTCAATGGAACAGATTCTCTTGACTTTCTCATATGCCAAAAGGGACCTATAAAAAACATCTTCTGATAAAATAGGCACTGAAGAATTCAGAAAACTCATTACTTCACTTTCCAATACAGGTGAATCGTATGCCCTATTATGAGGCCTGTGTCCGAGACTCATGTGGTTGTGACATTGGAGGTGATTGTGAATGCATGTGTGATGCCATTGCAGTGTATGCAATGGCCTGTTTAGATAAGGGAATCTGCATCGACTGGAGGACTCCTGAGTTTTGCCGTAAGTTTCTTTAAGATTTCCTAAAGGCAGTTTAAGAGACAATTATTGCTAATGTGAGTATAGTATTACAGCAACACAAGAAATGGCTTATATATGCACTTCCTGTGTTTCATTCTCTTTATGGACAAATAGGTGACTTCAGTCACTTGAGTTTTGGACGCTGTACTTTTTCTTTGCTCTAAAGAAACAAAATGTTATGTCTGTACTGTGGAATGATGAGAAAGAAAATGAAGTAACCACAGAAGGCATTTTATTTTTTTCTGCTGTCAGTGTATGATGAGCAGTCAGTTTGTAAGCAGAAAAAATATGAAATTGTAAAAAAAAGACTGTTGTTTTTGGCTGCGATGAATTCATCTTCTGTGTGAATGTCAAGGGAATAAAGACAGCTGTGTTGGCTAGAACACTGTGAAACAGGAAAATATCAGTGTGTCCTGACACCATACATAGAGGAAAAGAGAGAGTGAGGGGGTTATAAATCAATGCTGAAGTTGTCATCATTGATAGTTTCTTTTCAGTATTCACTGTATTATGCATTAAAATTATGGAAAATCCTGCACAGTTAACTCACAAAAAAAGAAACTGACTTGTATCACTAAAGCAAATTTCAATTTGCACATCATACTGAAAGTTCCAGTGGCAATTTTTTTTACTCAAGCTGCTGATAAATTTTGTCTTCCCTTCAGTCCTTTGAAAACAACGTTCTCTCTTTGAAAAATTCTGACCTTTCTCCTGGTTTTGCCATTTCTAGCTGTCTACTGTGAGTATTACAATTCTCACAGAAAAACAGGAAGTGGGGATGCTTATTCCTACGGCTCCAGTGTCAACTGCACCTGGCATTACAGACCTTGTAATTGTCCAAATCAATACTACAAATATATGAACATTGAAGGTAATAAGCTATACTATTTCAAACCACAAAGCAGCAACATAATTATTTTCCATGGTGTTTTTTTTTCCATATCACAGTTAGTAATGTTTTCACAGATGTTACCTTTAAAGCAGTTTTGCTTTCTTTATCTTACCTCTAATGCTTTAAATGCATAATTTGTTCAGTACCTGTACTACACCTGGCTTTATATTGAACTCAGGTTATCACGAAGATAAATCCTCTGACCTGTGCTAATTAAAATTACCTCTCCTTGAGTAAGAAAAGGTCTGAAGAGAACAGTATTATTTCTATTAGAAAAACAAATATGATTGGAGAACTCCCCAAAATTTACTACATATGCAGTTCCTTCTGAGGATTACACTGGAGATGCTTACCTGAATGTATGAAGTTACAATCAATACAATTTCTTAGTAATAGAAATTTAAGATTTTGGATTATACATAGTATAGGGTAAACGCTGTACTCTGAGGAATGTAAAAAGAATTTATGTTTCCTTTTCTTCAGGCTGTTACAACTGCTCTCATGATGAATATTTTGACTATGAGAAAGAAAAATGCATGCCATGTGGTAAGTAGAGCCCTGTATGCTCATCCTTTTTCTTTACAGTAACTAAAACCTTCGAGTGTTGACAAAGAGGATACTTTCCCTAGTTACTTCTCAGTTAATGATTACCATTCATCCCTGTATAACTTTTCTTCAAGATAATCTTATTGTTGTACTACTGGTATGTAAAACTAGTAGACTTAACTTAGCAATTCCCTTTAAGTTCTGTGGGTTTTTAGAATTATTTAACTTAAGATTTATTAGTGTGCAGTGTCCTACTCCGAAAACCTTTCATAGTAAATAATGTTGTGGATGGCCTCCCGCTACAATTTCGATTTCCATGAAGATGTAAAATTAACAAAAAAAAAACCACCCTCAATTACAGTTGTTTATTTCATTTAACAGAATTCTTACTTGTGAAACCAGAATTTCAGCTACTGATCTTATTTACAGATAAAAAAGCATTTCCATTATCCCTAGAAAGTGAAGTGCCCTTAAACAGAAATATGCTCATGTTGATTTGTATTAAGAGTTGTATTAAGTTCTTCATTATTTTTTAAGTAGTTTCATGTGAAGCTTATCACCAATATATGTAGAAACAAGCATTTTCAGGTTTATCACACTAATTAGCACAATCCTTTGAAAAGACCTAATTTTTCTTCCTATCTGAAATTTGCCTTATTTGGAATATTCTTAATATGCTTCCAACTAAAAATGTAACCTGTTCTACTTCTATGTCACAGGAGATGAAAGTATTAGTGCTACTCCAGAAACTTCTTCACCTTCAACAGGTTAGTTTAAGCAGTTGATTGAACAAGTACTTACACACTGGTGTATGTCCTGATCCTTGTTTCTGAGATAAGAAGTACCCTTTTTTTGCTTGATATAATGGTATCACCAGTTTTGAATGTGTAAGATGCAGTAACACAAAGTCAGTATCATAATTATCACAAAAAAATTCCCAGAAATATTTGTGTACACTGAGGCACAATTTCATTAGTAATGAAATTTTTTTTAGTGAGTATGGATTTCTGTCTTCTCCCTGAAACACAAAATCACACAAAATGTTCACTACAATTTTAAATGGTGATTGGCTTTATAACACTTAACAGTTCAGGAAGCTGGTCTTGGAAGTGCGTGACCAAGTACATCAAGCTCCAGTAGCCTGATCCAGGAAAGGAGCCTGTATTTACTGATCTTTGTTAGAAATTACATTACTTTCATTAATGAAAATGAGAGTTACTAGGAAAAAGGTAAAGAGGTGGTTTTATGAATAAAGCTTCTGCAAGAATTCCTGTTCAACATATTCGCTGCAAATAACAATAAAGGAATAGATCAATGAATTTTCTTAAATATTTGAAATTAAGGTAGGAATTATTTTCAATTGTTACTACTGGTAGTAGTTTTTCATTCTAAAAATAATTTTCAAATTTCTATAGGAACATTTTAATAGATTATGAAGAATTATTTCTTATCCTCTGATTTTGATTTTTTTTCCTCTTAGTAACAGCAATGCAGCCTAAAGCAACAGGAATCTCTACTGCAGTCACATTATCCACAGCTACCCAATCAACATCACCTAGTACTTCTTCTGCATCTACTGTACCAACTGAGCCCAGAAATCTCACTGTAACCTCAAAAATCACAGTCCCAAGAACTTCTTCATCATCACCTCTTGTCACAATGAAGTCAACAACCGGTAAGTTATTGTACTATTGTCTAAAACAAATTACATCAAACACATTCTATATAGAGTTGAGCTATCATTACACTAGGAAGGCATTGCAAGCTGTCTCAACATCCAAGCAAGAGACTGCAGATTAGAAGGTAGGTAAAGTAGGCTTCCAGAAAGCAGTTTAAACCAAAAATGTTCGGAAGCATGGATGGAAAGTGTGTGGAAAGAGAAAGAAAAAGGATATAGATGACAGGTTAGAAATGCAACTCGAATAACTTGTTGTGACTCATCTGAGAAGAATGTTAGAAGTGAGCAGTGAGCCAGCTCAGCTGCAATTGGATTTATTAGTTCAGTTTCAACCTCCATTACACAGCTGGTTCAGTAACACAGTCACACAGTCATGTTCAAATAGCACCCAGTCTCAAAAATCCAAATAATAACATAAGCAGGCTTCAAGGCAAAATCACAGAGGTATCAGTGCAGTGACTACTATTCTAGGATCCTGCTCTCAGCAGGATGACTTTTCCAGCATAAATTATTTTCCGATTATATGATTTGTGGATACTCATAATGGCATGCAGCTTTCCACCAACATGCACTCCAACTAAAAAGCCATACTGGACCCAGGCTATCAGAAGAAAACAGAGGTAAAAAGAGGTCCCATTTCACAGGACAAGAACTGGTACAAGGAAGGTCCTACAGTATGATGTTATTTAGTTTTGTAATATGGATTGTAGAAGGCTAATTCAGAATATAAGGTTAGCCAGTGACACTGTTATTTGGGCAAAGCCTATAGAGGCTTTTGCTAATAAGTGACAACAAAGCTAACTTTTAGAAATATTATACGAAGAATGATTATAGGAAATCACAGGAAATAATAGAAAAAGATGTACAAAATGAGAACAAAGAAAAATATGAGGTAAGAGAAAACAAGTACAGGTAGGAAAGGGTGCCATTTAGATTAGGAGAACATAAATACAGACAATCATTTAATGTTTTGACATGCAAAACATTAAAAAGATCCAGGGCAAAAAACTATGTCTTGTGAACATGGGCAGTTTTTCATGTTTTGTCTATTTTAATTATTACATAAATTGATTACTCACATGATATTCCTTACCTTTTACTCCAAAAGAACATACAACATCAATTTTTGCTATGCCAAGCATGACCTCTACAGTAACTACACCTTCCATAACTACCTCAGCGAAAGGAACCATCTTCACTGAACCAAAATCTACAACTACTGCCTCAGTAACCATTGTTACAACAGAGACAGAAAAAACAAGGTTCACTACACCACTCTTAGAGACTACTGTCAAAGAAGAAATGACAACCATCTCAGTACCTTATACTACATCTCAGATTGCAACTTTCAGCAAGCCTGAACTAACAACAGTAGGTAAGCATAAAAAAAACCCAAAAACATTCATTCTTACTAGATGTTTTAAAAGTGCAAATTAGTGAGAAAGGAAAATGATGACTGATGAATTGTAATAAAAATGAAAACTTCAGCGTCCTGCCAATGCAGCGAGCATTGGACATCTGAATAAGATCTTAAAACCAACATTTCTCTCAGAGGCCTTTCTCTATCTATTCACTTCCTCCAAGGAAGTAGATTAAGGTAAAAATCTTTCTGTACTTTAAAGTGAGTTTTCAAAGACAAACATACAGATGTGCATTCTCCTTAGACAACTTCTCCAAAAAATATAAATCCTGTCTGTCACAAAGGAAGTGGTATTTTGGGAAGCCAAGTATGCCATATGTCAACTATGACAGCTTCTTCTATTGCTGTATACCTACATTAGCCACTGAGACCAGAGTCTGGGACAGCATGCAGGGAGAAGTCAGCTTTGAGAAGGCACCTGCACACTATCTCCCAGTCCAAACATCTCTCACCCGTACTGTTGGGGTGCATACATTCAGGTCTCCTTCTGCCAACAACATTGGCTTAGTCTGAGAAAGCATCACAACCCACTTTTATTAGGTACCTTCCCAGACATTGAGCATTACTGAATATCCATTTTTCCTTACATTGGAGAGAGTGAGGGAAATCAAGCAACCACTCTGCACCACCAAGTTTCAGTAGGTGACTAAGAATGATCTGAAAACTGTCATTGGCCTGTGACTGTGTTTCACTTACCTAGCTTTTTCTTGGGATGCCCATGCCCAGCTTGGAGTGCCTTTAAGGGAGATGCACAAATCTGGAGAGGTTGTTCTTCTTCCCTCAGGAGGTCAAAGAGGCATAGGGTGCTGAACGGGCCCAGTTCTTACCCCATATTTCTGTGGAGAAGCAGAAAAGGGAATGTGAAGGCAGAAGCCCCTGGTCTGTTTTTCCTTTCTGCTCAGCAAGACTGAGTGAGATCCAGGCCTGCCTTTTGTGCTCCATCCCCAGCCCTCGTATTCTGCCTAGGATCTTTGCATTCCCTCCATCTTCCTTTCTTGTCCTGCCACCTTCAATTGACTTGTGCCTTCCTTCCAGTAGTTGTAACCCACAAAAGACCAACCATGCCACACACTGTACCACATCTCATCACACAGAAGACCACCCCAATGACACTGTCCAGCAGCACCTCTAAGACCTTTGTCTCCACAGAGGCCAGCACCACCAGCAGTACAGAAGTTCCTCTGACAAGGATACCTGTGAGCCCCACCTCTTTACCTGCCACCACAGCTGTATCTGTTTCTTTCCCCTCATCTCCATCCTCAACACGGCTGAGACCATCACATCCAGGTAATGCTGCCACCTGCTCCTTCAAGCTCCCACCCTTCTCTTCTGAGTGTCATGTTACACAAGTTTCACTTTTGATATTCATTTTCTATTCCTATTCCTCTTGCCATACCACTCAAACTCAGGCAGTCACATTGCCCCTAATTATGTCCTTCTCCCTTGCTGCTTCAGGCATTTGACTCTGGGGCACAGAGCTTTATCACCCTACAGCCTTGTTTGAGTTTCTGCCCAACAACTAGCAGGTGGAGACCAGTTTACCCACAGGCCCTCCTCTTGTAGCAGTGCTGTAAGAGAGTGGGGGGAATAAAAGGCAGTGAGAGTGGAAGATTACAATTCTAGGATAGTTTTTGGTGAGAGAGAGAATACAAGTATGTTTTCCATACAAAGGATGCCTAGGCCCTGCACAGCAATGGCAAACTTGGGCCAACAAATGCTGCCTCCTTGCTGCGCAGATAAAGAAACCAGGTGCTGATCCTGGGTGCAAAAATATCACCAGTGGAGGGGTGGGCAAGAAGATGCTCAAACTCCAGGGTACATTTCCCCCACATAGACCTATAATGCTCCACATGCCCAGGTCTTCATGGTGTTGACCAGGACAGTCTCCTTTCAGAAGATGCCACAACATGCTTCACATAGGATTCTTCCCAAGACTCAACCATCATTTTTTCTCATCACTTTCTTTGTAGCAAGGAAGCCAACCAGAGCTTAGACTGCAACTAGTAAAGTAGTAATGAATGAATGCTCTGGTCAGGAAAGAGATATTAATGCCTGTTCCATCAGTAACCTCAGCTGCTCCAGGAACTCTACCCAACACACTGCGAAACAGACATGATCCATATTCATATATATACATATATATATATTCATATATATATCCATATTTAGCATGTATAGTAATGAGACCAATCAACTTCTGATTTCCAATGGCAGCCTCCAAGACAACTGTGCTGCCTCTCACCACAGAGAAGACTACCCCTGTCACATCTTTCACCAGCACCTCCAAGACTTCTGTCTCCATTGAAGCCAGCCCCACTACCAGCCCAGAAATCCCACTGACAACATCTCCTGTCCTCAGCAGCACCCTCAGCACCAGGCTACCAACTCCTGCCCCATCAACACTCTTCTCCACCTCACCTCCAATCTCCATGCCAAAAACAATTCCTACAGCGCTAAGACCCAAGCCTTCTTCCCCAACAACCAGTGCTTCAACAGAGTTGCTGATACCTGCATCCTCCACACCCTCCACAGCCAAAACCAGTCTGCTGTCATCATCAGCATCTTCCCCTTACTCAACTATGTCCTCGACAGCACTAAGCACATCACATCTCGGTAAGTCTCCCCCTAGTCCTTCCCAATTCTACTCCTTCTCACTGCTTTCCCAGTACTTCCCCTTTACTCCTGATGTACAGTATGCACCCCAGGGTTGTCACCCACACTCTCAGCACCAGACTGCCATTTCCTGCCCCATTTACTCTCATCTCTGCCTCTACTCCAACTTCCATGAGAAAGCCCACACTACAACACTGAGACCCAAGCCCTCTTCTCTGACAACCATTGCTCCAATAGAGTCACCTACAGCTGCATTCTCTGCACCCTTCACAGCCAAAACCAGCCTGCTGCCATCATCTGTTTCTTCCCCCTTCTCAACTGTGTCTTCCACAGCACTGAGAACATTGCATCCCAGTAAGCCTCCCTCCTGCCTTTCACATTCCTCTGCCTGCTCTTCCTAGTTTTTGCCCTTCATTTCTCATCTACTGTGGACACCAATTTGTTGTCACGCTCCTTTGCCCACTGGTGGTGGGCATTTCTGCTTATGGTAGTTGTGGTGTCGTGCTTGTTTGGATGGAGTGAGCAGCACAGCTGAGTGAAGGCTTAGCTGCTAACAAAGGTGAAGTCACCACAAACTGCCCTTCTGCGAAGCTCTCTCAGCATTTTGTCATCAGGGATTTTGGGGAATTCAGGGTCACTGATTTCTCCCTTGAGTTGTCCCATACTCAGCTTGATGCATGTAGGCAGAGCCTCTGCCTGTGTCTTGGTTGAGACAGGCACATGCAGAGAGGCTCCTCTTCTAGTGAGATAGAGTGAAATGCTAGGGGGCATTCCTGAGGTGCTGTCCTTGCTGCAACTTTCTGGACAGGAGAAGGATGGAGAAGAAAAGGGCAGAAGCCACTGGCCCTTCCTTGACTCTTGCTCAGTGAGAGCGGTTGTGGCATGGCTTTATTTCACTGCCCACATATGTGCTTTTCTATGGGAACAGTCCATCTCCTTTGCCATTTTTTTCTTGCTCTGCCACTCTCAGCTGAACTATGCTTTCTTTATGCAGCATCCACTCACAAAATGACAACTGTGCCACCCATTGTGCCTCCAGTCACCACAGAGAAGACTACTCCCACTGTGTCTGCCACCAGCGCCTTTAAGACCTCCATCTCCAGTGAGGCCAGCCTGACCAGCAGCCCAGAAGTCCCACTGACAACGACATCCCCTGCTCCCAGTATCACTCTCAGCACTAGCTTACCATCTGCTGCTCCATCCACACTCTTCTCCACATTGCTCCCAACTTCCACTCCAAAGTCCACGCCTACAACCCTATGGCCCAAGCTGTCTTCTCTAACAACCAGTGCTCCAACAGAGTCGCCTACACCTGCATCCTCCACACTCTCCACAGCCAAAACCAGCCTGCTGCCATCATCAGCATCTTCTCCCTTCTCAACTATATCCTCAACAGTACTGAGCACATCTCTTCCCGGTATGTATTCCTCCTGCTCTTCAAGCTGTAGTGTTTGCTCTTCCCAGTTCTCACTCTTCATTCCTACCATTCAGCACAAACCACTTTGTTGTCCCCCTCCTTTTCCCACTGATTTTAGCACTGTCACTCCTAGGATCTGTGGTGAGTTGCTGGGTCTGTACTGCAGTTTTGTTTGGGGAGGAACTTCTTTTCTTCCTTGGAGTCCATTATTTATGAAAGAACACCCTGCCTGTGTTGGTGCGGGCAGACAGTGCCCTGTGCCAGAGAACTTCCTCTTCCAGGGAGAGGAGGAGTTAGCTGAGCTGCTGGAGGGCAGCCTTGAGGCATTGTTTTTATCTCACCTTGCTGGGGAGGAGAGAAGAAGGGGAGGGGAAGAGCAGGAGCCAGTGGCCAATTCCTGCCTCTTGCCCAGCGAGTGTCAGTGTAGCAAGGTCCTACTTCCCTGCCCTTCTGCATAGCCCAGGGCTTCTGTATGGGAACTGTATGGGAATATCTGTATGGGAAAGGAAGTCTACTTCCTTTCTTTTCCTTTGTAATCCTTTAACCAACCAATGCTTTCTTTCCTGCAGCTTTCACCCATGAAACAACAACTGTGCTGCACATGGTGCCGTATATCACCACGGAGAGGACCACTGCCACACCTGTTACCACCAGCACCTCCAAGACCACTGTCTCTAGTGAGGCCAGCCCCAGCAGCAGCCCAGAAGTCCCCCTGACAACGACATTCCCTGCCCCCAGCAGCACTCCCAGCACCAGGCTGCCATCTTCTGCCCCATCCACAGTCACCTCCTCTCCTCCGACCTCCACAATGAAGTCCACACCTACAACACTAAGGCCCAAGCCCTCTTCCCCACTGACTAGTGCTCAAACGGAGTTTACCACACCTGCTTCCTCCACACTCTCCACAGTCAAAACCAGTCCAGTGCTGTCATTAGCATCTTCCACTTCTTCGTCTGTGTCCTCCACAGCACTGAGAACATCGCATCCCAGTAAGCCTCCCTCCTGCCCTTCTCATTCCTCTGCCTGCTCTTCCCAGTTTTTGCCCTTCATTTCTCATCTACTGTGGACACCAATTTGTTGTCACACTCCTTTGCTCACTGGTGGTGGGCATTTTTGTAGGGTTTATAGGGGGTTGTTTGCTGTGCTTCATGACATGATGGATTAAATGGCTGACTGAATGCTTAGCAGCTAATTAGGGTGAAGTCGCCACATGCTGCCCTTCTCTAAGGTCCTCTCAGCACTCTGGGGAGTTCAGCTGGTGCACTGGTTTCTCCCTTGGATTGTGCTTTACCCAGCTTGATGCATGTAAGCAGTGCCCTCTACCTGTGTCTTGATTGAGACAGGCACATGCAGGGATGTTCCTCTTCCAGTGAGATACAGAGGGTAGTGAAATGCTAGGGGGCACTCATGAGGTGCAGTCCTTGCTGCAACTTTCTGGATAGGAGGAGGATGGGGAAGGAAAGGGCAGAAACCACTGGCTCTTTCCTGCTTCTTGCCCAGTGAGAGTCAGTGCAGCTTGGTTCTGCCTTCTCGTTCACGTGCCTGGCTTAGGTCCTCCACCAGGAACAGCTAGCATTGTTTCCCTTCCATTGTTACCCTTCAACCGACTTGTGCTTTCTTCCTGCAGCCTCCACCCAGAAAATAACAACTGTGCCACACATTGTGCTGCCAGTCACCACAGAGAAGACTACTCTCACTGTGTCTGCCACCAGCACCTCCACAACCCCTGTCTCCATTGAGGCCAGCCCCACCAGCAGCCCAGAAGTCCCGCTGACAACATCCCGTGCCCCCAGCAGCACTCTCAGCACAAGGCTGCCATCTGCTGCTCCATCCACACTCTCCTCCACACCGAAGATCAGGCGTACAACCCTGCTGCTTAAGCCTTCCTCCATGACAGCCAGTGCTCCAGCAGAGTCGCCTACACCTGCATCAACCTCACCCTCCACAGCCAAAACCAGCCTCTTGTCATTGTCTCCATCTTCCTTCTCTACTGTGTCCTCAACAGCACCGAGCACATCATATGCCAGTAAGCCTCCCTTCTGCCCATCTCACTGCTCTGCCTGCTCTTCCCACCCTACATTCCTACCTCACAGCACAAACCATGCAGTTGTCACGTGCTTTGATTGTCACCTTCCTTACCTGCTGCTTTTTACATTGTAATTCATGGAAGAACATGTGTTGAAGTCCCGTGGACTGTCTTGATTCTTCCTACGCTCCTTGGATTGAGCTTTTCTTCCTTGGAACCCAACTGGTGCTTTGCTTTAGCTTTTTGATCAAACAGCACTGATATTACAGTGATGCTTTAGATCTCTATGAAGTATGCTGGCACATCATAAACAAGTCTGTTTCTCTCTCTGGCATCTCTCTGGTCTGGGAGTGGGCAAGATGGTGATAGTTACACAGCTTTCACAGCTGACGCCAGCTGTCCAATGAGATATTCCATGCCACACAAATTCATAGTCAGCAATAAGATCAGGGTTGATATTTTTCAAAAGAGCCATTCCTCAAAGGCTGGTATAACCTCCGTGTACTTGGTAGGAGGTGGTGAGTAATTTCTATGCATCACTTGGGCATTAGTTTCTATTGTACATTTCTCTATTCAGTTATTCCACTTTCTTGTGAAATTTCAAGTGTTTTGACACTTGAGTCTTTCCCTTCTTTTGCCATTCCAGTTTTTTCCCCCCTTTCTCATGAGGGGAACTGAGCCAGTGGCTGAATAGGGTCCTAGAAGTCATCCAGGGTCAACATGAACTGCAATTCTCTTTGGCCCTCTCAGGATTTTTCCCTTCCAGGTATTGGAGTTATCGTGCTGGGGCTCAGGTCTCACACTTGGAGCCTGCCCTGTGCATCATGAAACAGGAAGACGGGATGATCTACCAGTGTCTCAGCTAGGTAAAGGGATGTGCAGAAAGGCTCTATTTCTGGGGAAAAGCAGAGAGTGCTGAGGCACTGGAGGGCTTCTACTTGGAGCAGCTTTCTTCTACTCATCTGGGAAGGAGCAGGATATGGAAAGAGAAAGGGCAGGAGCCACTGGCAAATTCCTGCCTCTCGACCAGCAAGACTCAGGGCAGCACAGGCCTACCCTTGTTGCCTATTTGCCTGACATGGAATTTCTGCCTGGGATCAGCGATCCTTCCCTGGTTACTCTTCAACTGATTCCTCTGCTTTCTTTCTAGCAACCACCCACAAAGTGACAACTGTGCTGCACATGGTGCCATATATCACCACAGAGAAGACCACTCCCACGATGTCTTCTGTCAGTACCTCCAAGTTCTCCATCTCCACTGAAGCCAGCCCCACTACCAGCCCAGAAATCCTACTGACAACATCCCCTGCTCCTAGCAGCACCCTCAGCACCAGACTGCCAACTCCTGCCCCATCTACACTCTTATCCACCTCTCCCTTAACCTCCACTCCAAAGCTCACACCTACAACACTGAGGCTCAAGCCCTCTTCCCTGACAACCAGTGTTCCAGCAGAGTCACGTACACCTGCATCCTCCACACCCTCCACAGCCAAAACCAGCCTGCTGCCATCATCAGCATCTTCTCCCTTCTCAACTATATCCTCAACAGCACTAAGCACATTGCTTCCTGGTATGTATTCCTCCTGCTCTTCAAGCTGTAGTGTTTGCTCTTCCCAGTTCTCACTCTTCATTCCTACCATTCAGCACAAACCGCTTTGTTGTCCCCCTCCTTTTCCCACTGATTTTAGCACTGTCACTCCTAGGATCTGTGGTGAGTTGCTGGGTCTGTACTGCAGTTTTGTTTGGGGAGGAACTTCTTTTCTTCCTTGGAGTCCATTACTTATGAGAGAACACCCTGCCTGTGTTGGTGCGGGCAGACAGTGCCCTGTGCCAGTGTCTTGAATGGACATGACACATACAGAGAGTTTCTTCTTCCAGGGAGAGAAGGAGGTAGCTGCAGTGCTGAAGGGTAGCCCTGATGTTCTTAAGCCATCTTCCTGGGGGGGGAGGGACAGGATCAGGAGAGAAAGGACAGGAACAACTGCCACATTCCTGCCTCTTACCCAGATAGTCTGTGTGACACAGTCCTACCTTATAGCCCCATATCCCTAGCTGCTGCGTGGGAACAATCAGCCTCCTTTCCCTTTATTTGTTACTTTTCAACCTTCAGCTGACCTATGCTTTCTTTCCAGCAACCTCCACCCACAGAACAACAACTGTGGTGCACATGGTGCCATATAACATCACGGAGATGACCACCCCCATCAGCACCTCCAAAACCTCCATCTCCAGTGAGGCCAGCCCCACCAGCAGCTCAGGATTCCCACTGACAACAACATCCCCTGCCCTCAGCAGCACTCTCAGCACTAAGCTGCCATCTGCTGCTCTGTCCACACACTCTACCTCACTCCCAACCTCCACAACAGAGCCCATGCCTACAACCCCACAGCCCAAGCCTTCTTCTCCGACAACCAGTGCTCCAACAGAGACACCTTCACCTGTCTTCTCAACACCCTCCACAGCCAAAACCAGCCCACTGCCATCATCTGCATCTTTTCCCTTTTCAGCTGTGTCTTCAACAGCACTGAGCACATTGCAACCCTGTAAGTCTGCACTTAGTCCTTCCTACTGCTCTGCCTGCTCTTCCCAGCTCTCGCCTCTTTTTTTCTACCTCACAGCACAAACCATGCAGTGTTCACCCTCCATGTTATTATCACCCTCCTTACCTTCTGCTTTTGTCATTATCATTCTGGATACTGAGGTTCTGGTTCTGGGACTATGCCCTGGTTTGAGTTGGGGTGAAGCTTCTTTTCCTCCTGGGAGCAGCTAGCTTGATGCTCTGCTTTGTGATCATCAGTGCTGGTAGTACAGCAGTGCTTTAGCTGTTTCTGAGGCATGCTTCACAGCACTGAGGCATGCTCCATATCTTATTGGCCAAATGCATGCCTAAAGGTTTCTCCATGAGAACAGCTCATCTTTGCCATTTTTTTCTTGCCCTGCCACTCTCGGCTGAACTATGCTTTCTTTATGCAGCATCCACTCACAAAATGACAACTGTGCCACCCATTGTGCCTCCAGTCACCACAGAGAAGACTACTCCCACTGTGTCTGCCACCAGCGCCTTTAAGACCTCCATCTCCAGTGAGGCCAGCCTGACCAGCAGCCCAGAAGTCCCACTGACAACGACATCCCCTGCTCCCAGTATCACTCTCAGCACTAGCTTACCATCTGCTGCTCCATCCACACTCTTCTCCACATTGCTCTCAACTTCCACTCCAAAGTCCACGCCTACAACCCTATGGCCCAAGCTGTCTTCTCTAACAACCAGTGCTCCAACAGAGTCGCCTACACCTGCATCCTCCACACTCTCCACAGCCAAAACCAGCCTGCTGCCATCATCAGCATCTTCTCCCTTCTCAACTATATCCTCAACAGTACTGAGCACATCTCTTCCTGGTATGTATTCCTCCTGCTCTTCAAGCTGTAGTGTTTGCTCTTCCCAGTTCTCACTCTTCATTCCTACCATTCAGCACAAACCGCTTTGTTGTCCCCCTCCTTTTCCCACTGATTTTAGCACTGTCACTCCTAGGATCTGTGGTGAGTTGCTGGGTCTGTACTGCAGTTTTGTTTGGGGAGGAACTTCTTTTCTTCCTTGGAGTCCATTACTTATGAGAGAGCACCCTGCCTGCATTGGTGCGGGCAGACAGTGCCCTGTGCCAGTGTCACGCAGTTTCCTTTTCCAGAGAGAGGTAGTCTTCTATCTCTTCCTCTTCTGGTGTTGGAGGGCAGCCCTGAGGCATTGTTCTGAGCTTTCTAGGGAGGGAAAAGTAAGAAGTGGGAAAGGAGCCAGTGGCCAATTCCTGCCTTTTGACCAGCATTAGTTAAGAGTGCAGCAAGATCCTACCGCCCCACATGCATAGCCTGGGGCTTCTGCCTGGGAACAGACAACATCATTGCCCTTCCCATGTCTTCCTTCAACCAACCTATGCTTTCTTTCCAGCAACCTCCACCCTCAAAAAGACAACTGTACTGCACGTGGTGCCGTATACCATTACAGAGAAGACCACTGCTATACCCGCTACCACCAGCATCTCCAAGACCTCCATCTCCAGCGAGGCCAGCAGCCCAGAAGTCCCACTGACCACGACATTCCCTGCCCCTAGCCGTCCTCTCAGCACTAAGCTGCCATCTGCTGCTCCATCCACAATCTTCTCTACTTCGCCCCCAGTGTCCATACCAGAGCCTACACTTACAACCCTCTCTCCTTCTACATTTCCCTCTTCTGAGAGTGCTACATATTCGTCCTCCACACACAACACCACCTTTTCTTTTACTCCGCCTGGTGAAACATTTTCAGTAGCATTTCCCACCGCTGCCTCTGCCAAATCCTCTCCAGCTGTGATCCCAAGTCTTTTACCTACCACAATTAAGTTTGCTCCCAGTATCACCACTACTGCTTCCACAGAGATCCCATCCACTGAACAGACATCCATTCAAACGACGACATTAACCACCACCCGCACCACATCAGCTCTTTCTGTCACTTCTGGTCTTTCAACTTCCATGTCTCCTTTTAGGCCATCGACAGTACCACAAGGTGAAGTATTTCCTTGTCATTTGCTGCATCATATTTTAGAGTTTAGTACATTTTTTTCGTGTGTGAATTGTTCTGAGATATATTCTTTGCTAATCCAATTGTATATATTGACTGTATTTTTTGTTTTGAGCTTTCTGCATTAATATAGAAAAGTTGCTTTGAAGTCTTTGTTCTCACAGTGCATTGATGTTTACATGATGGGGGGGGGGAGGGGGGAGGAGGGGCAGTTATAAATGCTTTTAAGCCTTAACCACTGTTTGAGGACCCAGGAAAGAAAGAACTTCTCAATTTCAGCCAATTCCTGCATTCTCTTTTGGGTTAGTTCCACAGACAAAGGAGAACCTCTCTGGAAAGCATACTTCAACCATTTCATACTGCCTCCTTTACTGTAAACTGTTCCTTTTCTACTGTCTATCTTATAGCACTTTCACTGTGTGTTTTCCTCTTAGTTTATGATGTGCAGGTAGAGGAGAGTACATTAGTGTGTGTGATTGCCTCAGTGTTAACTGAGCCTTGCCTTCACCAATGCTCGTTTTGTCTATAACCTTTCTTCAAGCAGGGAGTTTCAAAAGTTTAGCTGATAATATTGCGTCTGTAAAGAAACAAAATCTTAGAAATGACCAAATCAAGAATTTTTCAAGTCCATCGCATCCATTATTTGAACCAGAAATAATTCCCTGCAAATTAGCCAGCTCATTGTTTCATTTATGTCTTTGTGGTTTCATCAGTATCGGGAATAGAAGTTTTTTAGACTTAATTTTTGGACTCCATCATTCATATAAATGTTTGTTGTCCTTTTTCTGTGTTTGACAGAGTTTTGTAAAAAAGTGGAATATGAAGAAAACATAACTTACAGAGGCTGTTCTGCAAACATCACTTTGAGCCGATGTGAAGGACTGTGTCCATCTTCAGCAAAGTAAGGATACTGGAGAGCTTCTATAATATAAGTACACTAAGGCTGTTTCTTCTTTAGCTCCTGTGAGTAGTGCTATTTGTCAGCTATCACTCCCTTTACAAAATCTTTAGAAAAGATGTGTGTGATCTATACCCAGCAGTGTAGTGTTGGGGTACGAGCCAGCTAACTGGAAAGAGCACCTGTAAGAACAACAGTGCGTAGAGAACTACAGTGCACACAGGGAATATCTTCTCACCTAAACTTCTGAACACAGTATGGCAATACTGCAAGGTTTGAGTTGGTTTTTTAATTATTGAAGATAACAGTCAGACTACCAACTTTTCTTCCATTCACAGCTGTTCTTACCTAAATATTTTTTCCATGCAAGCCCAAAAAGATTTTCTTGTTTCATCTATTACACATTTTGCAGCGCTAATCAATGACAAAGCACCAGGTGGATGAGCTGCTTCTGCACTGCTTGCACAAGACTGTTCCAAATTCCATTCTTGAACAAAACCTAAAAGGCTGTATATGCAAGTCCCACCTGATCCTCCCTCTCCTCCAAACAGGTTGAATGTTGAGAACATGGTGCTCAATGCAGCATGCAGCTGTTGCAGACCATTACAGCTCCATAAGGAGGAATTTCAGCTACCATGTGAAGACCCAGATAACCCTGGCAAAAGGCTCACTAAGGAAATTACCGTGTTTGGGGGCTGCGTTTGCAACTTTGACAGCTGCATACAATAGCCAGACCTTCTGATAGCTTCAGATACAGGTGTTGTTGGTTTTTGCTTTTTTTTTTTTTTTTTTTTTTTTAACTTCTTATTTTAATTTTGTTAAATATTAACAATTAATTACAACCTAATACTTCCATGGCAACTGCTCATTGCAGGGAGTTCTCTTGTACTGATTATACAGGTTAGCCTTGCAGGGAGCTTCCTGAACAGCGGGCTGGAGCATCAATTAAATTAACTGAATGATGAATTATTCCTAATCTTGAGGGGAAGGGGTGGGGAGAAAGAGTGGGCATGGTTTAGGAGCAAAGACTGTCAGAGAACATCTAGCCTTGTTCAGGGCAATACTTAACTAGAGGCTAAACACTGGCCTGTGCACTGTGCAATAACAGAATTTTGACTTTCAAATAAAGTAGAAGGAATTTGATTTGTTAAATCATTCCTCACTGTATGACCAATTATTTTACCTGCAAATAGGCTGTTAGGTTCACTACACTTGAACTAGGACCGGTGGATTAGCCCATTACTGCACAAACCAGGAAAATAGATGACCAAGGCAAGCCACTGCCTTTCCTCTGAAAGCAGGTGCAGTGCTTGTGCTCATCTTCTGGAGGCAGCAGCTGTCAGACTGCAAGGTGCTACATGAGCCAAAACCTCTGCAGGAGGAGGTACATCTGTGCAACCTTCATGTGGGGCATTTCTCAAAATGTCATTAACACAGATAAGCAGTGGCTTTTAGACAAAGAAGAAATTTGCAGGATAATCGTCTGCTACATTTTGAAGCATCAAAACAGTTACCAAACAATAAATCTATCAGGAAGAAGGTAGTCCACCCAAGCAATTTCCACTTGCTGCTAGCAGAGACAATTTTTTTTTTTTTTTTTTTTTTTTTTTACTACTATTTGCAATTCAATTGAGAAAGAGTTGTATAGAATTTTAAGTGAGTTTTAGACAACCACTAAGAGCCTGAAGCAAAATACGAACAAACAAAAAGTTCGAGTGCAGTATTTAACAGCTCAGGTACTTTCTTCTTTTACAGCCAAGTAATTTCTTCCAAATCCTGCCTGGGTGTAATAACAGATGTGTGCTTTTGTAGCCATGGAAAGCAATGTATGAGTCACCATCTAAGTTGCTATTTATGCCTTGCAATGAAGAGAAACAAGGAAAGAGCCACTGTTTTGAAACAGCTGAAATCCGGAAAACAGTAATTTCAAGTTATGTTAAAGTATTGTGATGAGTTACATCAATTTACTGTTACATGCACTGTTCGTGTTTATATGCTCAGCCACTGTCAAATATACAAATGCTTAGAAAGGAAGATTCTACATCAAGTTTTCACTGTAGAGTGTTTATAACACAACCAAAACAAAACCAAAATAAAACCAAACCAAACATAAAAAAAAAAAACAAAACAAAACAAAACCAAAACAAAACAAACAGAAAAATCCAAACTCTGATCCACAGGCCAGGTAAGACTGAACCAAAACAATCCACCAGAAGTTTGTAGGAAAGAATTTACCATCCCACATCAGTTGCTCTTCCAAAACATTATATTTGGAATAAAACAACCATTCTGGGCAATTATCCCTTACATTCCCACTCCCCAAGACAAAAAAGGACAGTCTGATTACCGTTCTAATCATTTATTTAATCTTAATATGTTCTTCTGATGAATATAGTCTAATATATAGTCTTCTATATGAAAATTCTCCACTTAATTTGACAGAACTTTGTTTTATACAAATAAGACAATCACCATAAATGTTACATACTGGAGTGTAGGTCAAGAATGAACAAATGCTACCTGTTTTGCTATTCAGTTATTTTCACACATCAATGCCTGAAAATACTGTACTTGAAAACAATAACACTGTTTACTGCAGAAATTACTTTGTCTGCTTGAAAGGATACATCACTTTGGTAAGTTAACCATCATTCACGAAAAAAAAAAAAACCCAAAATAAAAAAATCAAGTATTTACCCTTAATTTGTTCACTGTTCTGCTCATGGCTTCACTGAGCTGACATCTAATACAAAACGTGAACAATCATAAGCTTAATACAGTCACCACTGAAAAGACGCTTTCCCTTTCCCCCCTCCTACCCATATTTTTAATGCACATTTTTAGCACAGCTGGAACCAAAGCTAAGTGAACTAGTATAGTACAGCGTGTCTTGAGATGTCCTTTGACAAGGGCACAGAACATATCCAGAGGAACAGATGTACAATAGGAATTGGGGAAAAAAATGAATGAAGCTTCTCCCTGTCTCTGCTAAGACTCCCTTAGTTCAGCACAACGGATTTTTAACACAGTAGCCAACAACGTGGTTAAGACAACAGGATTAATAAAGATCACACAGCCTCCAAAGGACAAAATACAAGGTAGTTTGGTAGGACTTTGCCAACTACCAACTTGACTGCAGGAAATGCTTATGAAGATTTTTCAAAAGATATGATATTATCTGTGATCAGAGAGCCCTGATTAGATGCTCGAGAGGCCATGAAAGGGTCAACTGTTCAAGAGAACTTTTCCAGAAAGACAAGGTCTATAGACAACTTTACATCCAATGAAGTCCATATTTACCAAACACTTCTGGAAAAAAAACACACATCACACTCCAACCTTTGCTCCTCAGTTCTCTGGTACCCAAGTACGATCACAAGCCTTCAACCAAACCAAACTCTCATCGCCTCGTTCCATCTTTTAACTCTTGAGCATTGATAGAAAGCAAACCATAGTCACCCAAGTAGAATCTTTTTCCCTCCTGTGTGCAAAGCAGTGTTCTCATTTTCATTGCCATCCCTGTTACCCAAAGCCTTTATTTGGCTGTATGAGTTGTGAGACAACAGTCCTAAGCTTCCTTCAAGGAAGAGAATGTTGATCTGAGGTTCACTCCTCACAGCAGCAGCAGCTGATCTCTTGGTTCATCCTGACCTGTAGTACTGCTCACTGACAACTGCCCACAGTTCCTAACCCCTACCTCACCTGCTTTGTTTTAACAGCCTTCGGTGCATTTCCAGACTTGAACAATGTGAGCCAAACTTAAGCCCACTTTGTTGTGCAGAGAGTTTGCTCATGTGGAACAAGCTATAATGGTTTTGGTTGCAGAAGCCCCTGTATAAGCTGAACACGCTCAGCCTTTCTACTCCCAATCTCAACACAAGTCTCCCACACTGTGTAGGATATTTTTACCACCAATAACAGACTGGAAACTGTACAGATACCAGTTATTCAGCCTCTCAAGTTCTAGCACTGTACATCAGGGGGAAAATAGTTTAAAATTAAATATTTGTCTACAAAGTGCATGCCTTAGCCTTCAAGTGCCCACTTTTTCCTTCTTCTCCTTTTATACAATACCACACTAATGAGAACCCACACTCTCTGCCATCAGCTATGTCATCAGGACTGCTACTCGCTAAATCTAAAGGGTAGCAAAAGAAAAGAAACAGAATATTTAAGTTTGACTAAACAAACACGTACTCATTCACTACCTACCAGAGAAGCTCACCTCATTATTTGAGATAAGCAGAAGGATTAAGAATAGCTTTTGTGCTCAATCCACTTTCCAAAGATCAAAAAAACAGCTAAGATGTAAAGAATTAGAAGATTAAGGTTCTATGACTCTGGACCTGTGGCATTTCTCAAATCGAACAAAAATTGGTGACAGTCAACATAAGCATTCACGTAAATCAGGTTCAAACGCACCTTGGAATCTGCCCTTCCCATCCAGTACAACACCTGAAGCAATGTCTAACTTAAACTGACGATATATTAACGTCTGAATTGACTCTACTGAGCAGCAACACATTTTTTCTTCAGCTCAGAGCAGAGGGAGTACCTGTTAAAGGCACTGAGGCAGAATGTTACTAGCCATTTCCAGTTGAAACCCGAGGTTACTACGTCAAAGTCAATTTCCCTTTAACAAGTTTAAAAGTGGGACCTCTGCAATAAAAGAAACACAAAGACAGCCCTCCCACACTTTGTGTAACATACTAAAAGCCATTTTAATGTAAAAAGTCACTTCCCTGTACTGTACATTTCACACTCACAATTTCAAACAAGGGGCAAGTCCTATTAAGGCAGGGAGCTGGTATTGGTTAACATTGCAGTACTCAGACAGTGATGTACAAGACATTTATTTGCAGTATGATGACAATGATATAAATGGAAAAACAAAAAACTGTCATGGTTAGTATTAAAACTGTTCTGACAGCAATTCACATAATCTCTGAGATACAGCTTCTTTACTTGTTCGTAGTGTGAGTCTATACATCTGAAAAAGAACACAAATATACACATTTTTTAACACAGTTTGGTTTTAAATTAATATACTGCCAACAAGTGAAAGTTAACCAGTTACTATTGACTTGTTCTGATAGATTTGATAAGACCTCACGTTACAACATTCAGAAGCAGGCAGCCACCTAGCAATTCAGCTCTTTCAAACCCTTGTTGGGAAAGCTGCCATTGTTCTAATGTTTCTAAGCTTTAATGACAAATTGATGTCCCAGATTTGGTTTTTCCTTTTAAAGGAGTGTGTTGTGGGGAAGACTAAAGATTCTATCATTTGTTTGGAAAACAGGGTGCCCAAAATTTATTTTTAGTCCTCACTTAAATTTCATAAAACCTCTAGCAAAATGCTGTTACAGATATTTTTCCTCTAAACAGTTTTATGTTCATTTGCATATGATTTTTTTTTTTAGCCACATCATTTTTTCATTCTTCTTAAACGACAAAGGAAGCTGTAGTTAACCTTGTCCAAGGTGCACAAAAGAATAAACTGAACATTTCCAGCCTTCCAGGGAAGATAATCCACAGACAGTCTGGAATAATACAGTGATATGCACATGGAAGAGAATTCCTATGAAGCAGCAGCTTACCAAGCTATGCCAGGACTAACTGCTGCAATTTCATTTCTTGTTAAAGCTCTCAATCACAGTTAGCAATCACAAAAGATATTTTCTTTAAATACCTCAAGGAATTTCAGATATAGACTTGCTTTTTCAATTTAGCACAGACAGGAATTGGTATTTATGCAGTAGATGCAAAAAGATACCTGTGCCTGGAGGTTGGGTTCAAGGCGCAGCAAGCATCCAATCTGAGTAGTCTTTGTATGTATGATACCAGCACCAACAAAGTTAGCAGGATTGGGATCCACCTCCTCAAGCAGGGCCGATCCAAAGCCAATTATCTATGAAAGAGATCCAGAAGATTTACATGCGGGAACAGTAAAATACAAAAAAAATACCAAAATACAGACAAAAATACCAAAGTTTACCCCGATCACAGCCACTGTTCACTAGTAAAGCAAGCAAGGGACTGATTTGTTTTGAGCGAAAAGATTAAAGAAGTTATTCAGTGTCAGTGTTAGTACAGTAGAAATCTTTAACGTGATGGAGTTATGCTTGTTGCCGAGCTGAAACTGAAAAGAGTCCTTGAGGAAAATTACTGAGAAACTACTAAGATTCGAGTTAAGCCTCTCCTCTTTTTGGTAAAGCCATTTCTGCTGTCACTAGAGTCGTTTCTGCTTTGCCTGACAGACAGATAGCTCTATAAAGACCAGAGTGCTATGCTGTTTTGTTCTCCATCTAGTGACCCTAATAAATTAAGGCCAGAAGTTTTTTCCAATTCAATTTTCAGCATTAAATTTATGCTTTCATACATAGCTTCAGGTTTCCAGCTGCTGCTGAAGACTACACTTAATTCACATACTGAGAAGCAGTTCACTTCACTCAGCCCAGCCCTGCCAAGGGTCAGATACAGGTGGACAGGATAATCTAGTTGTCATACAAGCTAAAATGAACAATGTTTCCTTATACCGCTACAAGATACTACACCAGCACCAACCTTTGCTTTTGTGATCTCTGCATCCATTGGGTGCTTTGCTTTAAAGATGTTCTGTACTTCTTGTTTAGGACTGCAAGACAAGGCAAGATTAATATTTCTTAACATGCAGTATGTTCAGAATTGTTGAGCAGCGAGTCATTTTACAGGAGGAGCCTATAGCTCACAAGACTACGCATGTATGAGCCACATTCACAATATACCCTTTTACTTCCTTGGTCTACCACAAAAGCCCCAAGCATAAATACAGAGAAGGTCTTACTTGCTCAGTTGCTTCCAACGCTGGAAAAAGTCTTGAGAAGACATTTCTGTTGGCTGGAAAAATTTATTCAGTGTGATGGGTAATTTTACTGAAAGATTCTGGAATGTTCCACCGTACCTGCATACAGAGTAGACAGAACATGATGTGTGTGATACAAAGTGTCTGCAGTTTCTCATCCTAAATTAACCAGGCAGTCGAGGAGGAACTGTAAGATGCGACTGTCTGATCATTAACATCCATCAACTGCAGATGATGCCATTTGTAAGCTACAGACATAACTGGATGTAACATTTAGTGATGTATGGATTTATTTGCTCTGTTAGATGACACATGAAAGCGAGCAGAATTTCTACTAAGAATCTGTTTCAACACAGTTTGCTACCCTTACAGATACACACACCAGTAAAAAAACAGTTAAGACTTGAATAACAGAACACAGTCCAGAAACCAGGACTGTAAACACAAATCTTTCCCAAAGGCTGATGTTGAGTTGACATAACAAGATTCTGGTTTCGGCTACACACATTTCTTATCCAAGTTTTTTTTTGC
Source organism: Tympanuchus pallidicinctus (assembly GCF_026119805.1). NCBI lineage: Eukaryota > Metazoa > Chordata > Aves > Galliformes > Phasianidae > Tympanuchus > Tympanuchus pallidicinctus. The sequence continues at coordinate 14,433,601 of NW_026294747.1, forward strand.
ACAAACGTTCTTAGTTTCCAGAAGGAAGAAGTTTCAACATATATTCCCCATCAAGATTTCACGAGAAAAGATGACAGCTGGCTTATATGCATAGCAGAAACAGAAGCATTTGAGACATTTTATCAGTGGTTTGTTGGTGGTTTTTTTTTTAATCAGACTGTTCCAAATGCATTCCTTCCCTCCTCTGGTAGCTTCAAGTTTTGTTGTATCAAACGTTCAGGTAAATCATCTGCCCAAGATAGCTTTGGACTTTGTGCATCTATATTCTACACATCAGTTTGAGACCCGTGGCAACTGAAACATGCTTTCTTTTGTTAAATCAATAGCACTGAACTACTGCGGTTTTACCTGAATTGAATGTTCAGAATGGGAGCTTCCATGAAGTCTGATACACATTCAATGTTCACGACCTGCTGAACCTGTGCACCTCCATCCACTGTGGGGTCAACAGGTTTTGTCTGAAGATTCAGGCATGAAAGTAGCTAAGGAAACTGAGCAACAAACTGACAATATTTGCTGTTTATTAAAAAGTTACGGGTAAGCTACAGGAAGAATTCACACTGTGTCCACTGGCTCTCTCTATGCTTCCGAAAATTCAAAGTCTAATTCTTGTAAAGCTAAAAATATTCTTTTCATATTGACACATCTAGAAGCAATAACTCCCATGATTCCCAGAGTTACAGGAAAATTCCTTAAGAAAGATGCCTCAAAAAACCTCAAAAAGGTTTGAAGGCAGACTCTCTACAATGTAAGCCACCAAAATACGTTATTTTGATGTGAATGTTGCAGTGATGCTGAGTCAAACAAATTTAGTCATATACACTCCTTCAATTAGCAATGCAAAGCATTAAGTAGAAACTGTAAACTAAAAGCTTAGTTTCAAGTACTGTCATCTTTGAGCACACGTACTCTTCTACTTACAGCTCGTCAGAAGTCCTCTGATAATGCAGGACACCACATTTATACCTCAGCAACTTCATGGCAGCAGAGAAAGCTAGAGTTACATTACATGCTTACAAAGAATAATACACTCAGAATAATATCCCCTTATTTCCACAGAAACAACATCTCTGTAATCAGAGTTTTAGAAAGAGAGTCTTCCTTCTCTGCACAAGATTTTGATAAAAACTTCAGAAAGGCATCAGCAAGTTCCTATTCCTTCATGTTCAAGGACAAGAAGCCTTGATCCAGCAGCTTTATTACCCTTACATGCAGCATAAAACACAAAACCTGAAGAATGGGCAACCAGCCTTTAAGGATATTTGGTTGAAGGTCATCCGAGCAGATTACTGTTGGAGTAAAATTCAAGAACTGTGTTGATGTCTTGTTACCATAGAAAATGAACATACGTCCTAGGAACAAAAGAACAGAGGCATTAGCAGCTTGAGGTACATCACACAAAATCATACTGGACTGTATGTGCTTCAAGTAACTCATCCATTGACTTTCTACCATTCTTTAAATCACATTTTTAAATTGCAGCGTACTCTATATGGTTTTATATTGTAAAGATATTCACAGAATGAAACAACAGGAGCTATCACACAAGCACTGAAATGATCAAATAACTAGTGGAAGTCTTCTAGTTACTGGATAATGCTGTTTTCTATCTTTAAAAGTCGTTATGGTATTAAAAGTGATAGAGATGGGAAGAAGTCAAGCCAGTGCTCTATTCCTAAGTCTCTACTGGATGCTTTCAGGATCCAGTACGTTAATGTGTTATGATAGACATGTGTCTGAAATACACTGTGCAAAACACTACTACAATAAGCTCTACCAGGAAACAAATAGTAAGTAGAATTAAAAAAAAAAATAAAAATCAGGAGAACAGTCCCTTTTAACTCTGTCTGTATCAGCCTTGCACACAGGCAGCAAGAACTGGAACTCAGCACTCTTAGGCTCCCACTTCATCTCAGCTACCAAAACAACTGAGAAGTTTAAGAAAACAGTGACCCACACAGATGTTAGGGACACACAAACAGCAAGGATTTCTGGACAGGTTAGGCCTGAAATGACATTCCTTCTCTAACAGCAAGTCCTAACCCCAACATCGTGCTGGCTTTGGGCTTGATTAATTCACACAGCTGCTCTGCCGGAAAACTTACCCAGGTTCTGTCGAAATTCAGACTTCAATCCAATTTGTAGCAACTGATTTTCAAAGAGGACTCCATTATTTTTACACACAAACCTAAAGGAAGAGAGAGTAAATACGTTTTAAATTAAGACACATTGAACAATTTTAGAACCACAAAATTCAGGGTTTAAACAGAGGATGAAGATTGTTGTTAACCTAGAGAGCATCAGTCTGCAAGAGAGGTCTTTGCAGAAAACTGCAGTTAAAAAAGACAAGTGTGTTTTGCAACCAAAATCATCACTTGAAGAACACTAAAATAACTGAAATTTCTACTCGATAAGATGCCTGAGAAACTACAAAGAAAGCCACAATATGCTACACATACACACACACACACACACACACACTAAAGGACCAAGCAACAGGCTAGGATTTTTCTTATTCATATTCTTGACAACTTCTGAAATTCATTAGGCTGGTGCAGAATTCAAAAGTTGGTAGCTTTGACTGTTTCAACCTGAAAGAAAAAAAGAGTTTCCTTGTTTTTATCAGTTCTGTATCATGTATATGTCGACTTGGGAGTTGTATTTATTTTTTTTTCAGTCATTTTCAGAGAAGCACATTCTGTAGTGTTTTCAGTCCTTCTGTCTGTCACCCTTCACTTAAAGTAGAAGAGGTGGTCAGCAAACATTAGCCTTTGTCAGACAAGGCACTTAAAACATACTTCCAAATATGAGTACTTTTAGCAGTTTACCCTTTTTTTCCTTTTTTTCTTTGTGAATAGTTGCAAAGCTCAATACACAACTGGCATTGCCTTATTTTAGAGCAGCAGGTGATAGTACTGACTCATAAAAGCCAGCTCTAAGCTGTATATTTACTCACAAGCACGTTGTAATATACACAGCATCTACAGATGTTTTCTAGTCACATCTTTGACAGTAAGCTCGTCTACTTTTGCTGGTATTAACTCAATGTACACTATAGTTCTGCTTTGTAACTATATTCTTGAAGTTGCCCAGCCTTGCAAGGTTTTAGTATTGCTTACTTGTGAAAAAGCTCATCAGCATCATGCACAGTATCAGCTGGTTCCTCAGAAACTACCTCAGATGAAGCCAGGTCAGGGCTAGTTCAGGCAGCACAAAGGAAGAAAGGTGGTAGCGACAGAGACAGCAGGAGTTAGTAAAGACAGCTTAGTGCTTAGTTACTTCTTTTACCTCCTTCCTCAAAAATGGCACTGCTGAGTTTAATGCATGAAAAATTAATTAGCTGCCCTAGCTCATTACACCTAGAAAGGTTTTAGGCATTAAATGATTCCCCCCTCCCTCTTCTCTCCCCCAGCCCACCCCTCCCTGACTGGTAGGAACCAGCAATTCCTCCTGAAGACAGGAGATGGCTGAAGGTGCTCAGGAGCTCAAGTTTACACCTCTTAACAAAATCCTTTTATGTGGTTAATTGTGACTGTAAAAAAGATTTAGTTCAAAACTGCAAATGTAGATGCATATTGGCTACTGTGAGTGTGTGCTTTGAAGCAGAGACTTCATCAACATTAGTGGTATATCAAACTACAGCTGCATCATCAATTACATCAGTTACAATGCTCACAAGTATTTAAAATGTAGGCAAGAATATATGGGCACACAGAGAATGGCTTATTCAAGTAACAGATTAGAAGCAAAAGTGACAACAGCATTAAAAAGTGGCAAGAAACTACAAAAGGCAACTTCTCAATGGCACAAGAGAAGTGTTTCATCACCTACAGACAGACAGATCAAGGGGCTGGGCAATGCTATGCTTTCTTCAGCAGAAAAATAAAACTTCTCAGGAAATTTCTGTTTATGAAGCTACTACTCATGTAAAAAAAAACCAAAACAACATTTTAGAAAAAGCTCTAACAAGCTTGTGTTGCTTCTTCAGATACTGTGTAGCATTACTAAACATCACTTATTGCCTTCCAAGGGAAATACAGGATCAAGTCTTATTCACTGAAAACCTGCAACAGTATATTGTCTAGTATAAAATTCTGATGAAATTCTCAATGCTCCAGGCAGATTAGTTTCAATAATTATAGATTTCAGATTAAGATACATTGCAAATTTGCATCATGTTGTTCAAAATTTGGTCCTGTTGTTCAAAATAGTAACCTGTTCTCTGGGCACAGAACGATAGATTTTTAAGGTATCCAGTGATCTCACATTATTTACTTCCAGTGCTTTAGCCAAATAACATCTGAGCATAGGCACAGTGCCTACTAATATTAAAGGACTTAATAATGCATTCTGCCTGACACAGACTACAACTACAGTTGGCAGTGTAGTTAAGGAGACACTTGTATCAAATCCCCTCAACAAATAAGAGCTTGTTTTTCTTTTTTTACACCTGTTTGTCAGACAGTGGCACAAGAATTTAAGTATATCTTGAAATTCTGAGAACCAGTATCTCCAGATACAAACCAACTCATGGTTTCAGTATCAGTTTGCCATAAGTATGTAGATGCAAGGATACTTTATGGAAACATGGCAATCCTAAACTGATACACATCAGGCCAGATATCGCCCAAATTCAAGATATATCATTAAGGTACGCAGGAAGCTTAGTTTAACAAAGAAGCAAAATCAGCATGAAAGCTAAACACAAGACTGTGTGGCTAACGTTCTCAGGTTGATTGCTACAGACTCAGTTTCCCATGAGCAGAGGTATTCCATAAAGATAGCATATCCAGCACAAAGTTCAGGAATACCTCTCTTGATGCACAACTACTACCAGGAATGCATCCAATAAACTGGAACAAAACCAGAAGTTATTTATCCTTTGTATTCTTTTGTCTAATCCTGCTTTAGTAGACAAATGCTTTACCAGATGCCTTAGAGGATGACTTAATTACCTTGCAAAGTTGTCATCTGAACCAGGAGCAAGAGGTGCAACAGCAGAAGCTGAATCTGAAAATACATCCACCAGCAGGCTACCACTAGAGGAAGGTGGGGGAGCTGAATTGGTGAGAGGGGCTGCACCCAGACCCAGCAGATCCGCAGATGGAGAAGGAGTAGACTAGGGAAGACAAGATACGTAGAGATCAGATCTTAAAATACACAAATTTGCTCAAATAGATCAAATCCAGTGACCAGGAAACAGAATCATGCACCGTTAATAAAATAAAGGCTTCATACGTGCACAGATAATGTGCAAGAGCAAAGCAGAGACTGATTGTTAAATAAAGTGTTCATGCATTAGACATTAGCACCCTACATTATGCCAGATAAGCTGAGAATGCAAGTCATGAGACAACAAAACTACAGACCTAATTCAAATGCAAGCCAACTCAAAATTTTCATATATTCCAAAGACTGACTTTGATGGAGGATGAAAGAAAAATACCTGACTAAATTTTTTCAGAAATCAATCAGTAATATCTACTCAAAACAATGAGATGAACCCCGAGTTCATCTTCAGGCATCCAAGCCAAGTTGACATCCAAACTAGTGATGAAGGTAACTTAGCAGAATTTCTTACACTGCTGCAATTCAAAGTGAAGCTCATAAGGCAGAACACAATTTTAAATACCAGATACATCAGCCAATCTGGCAGATAAAGAATGTTTGGCATCTCTTCTGCCTGAAAAATGTATCTGTTCATTGAAACATAACTCATCTGGAACGTATAAGAGTTAAAGGAGTAAGTTGTAAGGCAGGGAGCATGCTAAAATGCTACTGCATTTCACTGTATTTACCAGCATAACCTGTAAACTAGAACAGCAACAAGCATTATGTCATGGGAATCATTCATTTGACCAACCTTAAATGACATTACAATGAGGTGGTTCAACACAGAAAAAAGAGACTCTGAACAGAAACAGCACCATCAAATAAACAATGACTGATTTAAGGACATCCCAGGCAAGTATGGTCCACTACTAGTAAAAACAACAGTAACCCAAAGCAAGATGCAGAAGTAGGCATGTTAGACAACGTAGAAGAACAGCTGACACTTCAAAAGGAGTAAGTTCAATTTCAAACACCTTCATCACCTTCGTCAGCTTCATCACCAAGGAAATTTTTATTTCTAAGACTACAGCAGTATTTACCAAAATACCTACAAAGGAGGGATAAGTGTATAGCAAACATTCATAGCCTGAAATTTGAGACAAGAAGCTTTAAGCCCCTAAAAAGCCAAGGAAACCAGCCTTTCCTCACCTGCACACCCTCTGAGTTAGTGAAGTAAGAACAGATTTTAAACTCACAACAGCACTGGCATTGACAGACGCAGGTTCAGCACTTCCATTCATATCAGAGCTCCTCTCTTTTTTGATCTCTTCCAGATCAGTAACTGTGCCTGGACCTTTCTTCTTCTTGAGTTTAGCCAAAATAGAAGATTCCCTCTCTGGAAAGGGAGGCATTTCCTCCAGCACTGTAGCCTTATCACAGGGGAAAAAAAAAAAAAGTATACTAATTGTATTTACAGAATAAGTCAAATCAACTTCCCAGTCTTTGAAGAGACATTCAGGCCTACACAGAAAATGACTATGTATGAAAGGCTGGTATACAGTGGTAGATAAGACTTCCTTTAAAAAAAAAATTATTTTAAATTCCTCCTAAAGCTGTTGCATAGAAGAAAAGGAGTGTGTTACCTGTTTGATAAAGTACATTTTAAAATAAATAAATGAAGAGGGAGGGAAGAGACTACAGCAGACCTACACCAAGATCTGAACCCACAGATTACCTAAGGATTTAGTTAGACCGAGATGCCTATTAGCTGTCCAGGCTGAGAGCACCATGCTCTGGCCTGAGTGCATCAGGTTACCTGGAATTTCTAGAGACAAAAGTTTTGTGCCCACCAGCAAACAAGTAGATTTCACAGATCTTCTCAAGTAGTCTGAAACTGTTTAACACCAGCATCAAAAAAGTCTGTAAGGATTAAGTGAGGACCTGCTTTTCTACTTTGTTTCAATTTATGCATTGCCTTCGTCAAGTGTTCTTTAAGATATGCTGCTTTCCTTCACTCACACTCAGAGATGACATTAATTTCTCAATAATTGCAAAGCTAAAGGACATGAAGACAACCAGATCGTTGTGTGGAGGAATGGAAGTGGAAGAAATCCGTTTGAGAGTTTGAGGCCTCGATCCAATAAATTTATCTTTGAACTGCTTATCAAACCTCTGAAAACCTAGAATATTTTCATTAAGATACAAGCAGTCATTTTCCTTCCCAAAGAAGTAACACCTTTGATATTAGTTTTAAAGAAGGCCGCAGCTGAATTACGTACACTAAGAACCAGCATCCATTTTACAGATCTGTAATTCCACATTAAGATTTCTGAGCAGTCAGCTAAGGTTTAGTCACGTTTACTTATTGGGAGAAGAAATGGTTAAGAGTTCTGCGTAATAAAAAGGGTTCTGTACCTACCAATATATCGGTACTGGCAATAGTACTGAGCCTCAAATACTCAACAGCTCTCTGCTGCAGCTCAACATCAGCATTCTTTAGCTGACTGTCACTGCGCAATACATCTTGAATAGTAGTTTTGATTTCTGGAAACAGGTTCACAAACTTGATGTAGGTGGACAGCAGCAGAGCTCGGGTAGGAACACTACACAGATGAAACTTGGAATGCAGCAAGTTGAACTGGATGAGGGGACTTGAAAGAGGGGAAGAAAAATAATTAGTTCAGATTCTGTTGACATGATAACCACAATGGCATTGCTATCAGAAGCTGAATCATTTGTTAACTGACTTTTAGGAATATTAAATAGATACATATATTTTTTTAAGTACTTCAATGAACTTAAAAGGTGTTTTACCTTGATCTTGGATCGCCTGCTATCAGATTACCAAACTCTCCCAAGATGTAGCCACCTACTTTAACAAGATTCTCATGGCATGCTGGAGCTTGAAGGGCCTGTAGGAACACAGTTTTAGTCACCAATCTGTACTGTATTAAAAATACATAATTTTTTTCCCTTTTCCCATTTTTTTTCCATTTTTTCCCGTCTTCCCCTTGTTTAGTTTCCTGGACTACTTCTGTATATTAGCAGGTAATGGTTGCATACTTCCACAAGGATCACCAAGTTACTACTACTCTGGATTCCAGCATCCAGAAAACTCAGGGCGAAAAAAAACAGTGTAAAAGGCTTCTATTTTTACTACATTTCAGAAAATGTCCAGAAAATTAATAATTTCCTTATTAATCCATCCAATTATTCTCACCTCAAAAACAGTCTTTGCTGCATACCCTTGTACATCATCCCTGTTGATAACGATCTGAATGACTCGGTACCACACTTCTTCACTGACGTAGTCACCGGCAATACGAATCAGATTCAAGATTGTGTCCACATACCAGGTGTAATCCACTGCGTACTTCTCTGCTAGAATTGCAACTTTCAGAACCTGATCACACAAAACAATCAGAAGGTTGACCAGCTTCTGCTATAAGCTCTATACCAGGATTTACTTTATATACTTGCAGTGATATCACACAGTAGCACAGAAGCCTCAGTTTCGGCCCACATGCTCCCATGTCAAAGGCAAAAGATGAACACAGATTTTGTGCTAGAACACATGGCTGCCAGGTAAGTACTTTCCTAGCAATGCATTTGAATGTGTTGCACCTGTGGCTGTATGTTTTGAATACTTTGCTATAAAATCACCAATTAAGCCATGATAGAGACAGCACTGACGAAAAACTCAAAAGTTATTGAAAAAATGTTAAAAAAAGGATCATTTCAAGAAAATGCAGTGCCTATCAACAACAAAGTAATTACAAACAAAGTAATTACCACAAGCATAGATTTTGGCTATCATTTCATAAATGATAAACTGGTTCACATATCATAAATAATAAACATTTCATAAACTGGTTATAGCACCTCTTGCAATTTTTGCCCCACCAGGAGGAAGGAAATAGACATCGCACCACCTTTTAGTTGATCACAAGCCATCGTTTTGGGTTGTGGGAATCTGCAGACTGAAACAGTCTCCTTACAGCATACACAGTATGAAGTTCTACCCACAAGTAAGCAGACATCACAGTAGTTTTTTAAGCTACTCATCAGTTGACTTGAGAAGGACATAACTCTCATATCTAGGGACTGTATCTGCTCAAACATCAGCACTTCACCTTCTACACGCAATGCCCTGAAACCAAGATTACGTTTTAAAATTCCTTATTTTCAAGTGCTTTTCTCTCCCCTCCTCCATTAGTTTAACTAAGAAATGAAGAACATTCTTTGCTATTAGACTATCAGCCCTCCAGTTGGTTTCTAAAACCACAATCAAAGAATTTCTACCACAAATAGCATCCCAATCAATAAACGATACCAAAGGCAGACATGAAAAACTGAGGAACTAAAAATATCTCACAATTTCTTCTCTGATGGAATAGTCAGCAGTCTCCAAGTAATTCAGCATTTCAGCCACAATCTGCTGGGCGTTGCTTCGGTCACACATTGCATACAGGAGATCCACAGCTCTTTGCCGTACGCTCACATCTCTTTCAGTCTGCAAAAGGACACACAGCAAAAGGTCAAAATAATCTCACCTTTGTTGGGAAAAGATGCAACTTAATGAAGAGATAAGACATTATAACTCATGGTCAAATTTCCAAAGTTTTCCATATGCACATTAGACTTCTTCTGTGAATGAGTTTGCAGTCTTTTGTGCACTAAATAATTAGTACCAATGGCCACAGATGAGCTAATAACTGGCTGAAATTGTCAAATTGTCACCAGGCCAATGGGCAGTTACGTCTTGCAGTTTTAATGTCAAGCCTCCCTCAAATCAACAGAAGCTCAGCTAAAACAGACCTGTACTTTAAGGTTAGACAGATGTATGAATATGCTACAGCATGAGCTTGGAAGAAAACATTACATGTAGACACTGAACTGTGAACGTAAAGGTACATGCAAGTTAGGCTTCCTCTTCACATCTGCTTTCTCACAGAAACATGACCTGAAAATTCATCTTTCTGGTTTCTTGACCTTTGGAAAAAAACGGCCCATGCTCCACTGGAAACCAATCTACTTCACTGCTCTCCATCAGCTGCTACAGTGAAGGTAAAGTATGTGGTACAAGCAAGACAGTAACAGGACAAAGTCTTCCTCAGCATTCTCAATTTCCAATTTCAAGTTTCAGCTTCACTCTACAGATTGAGGAGGATACTGTTACAGGGGCCACAGCTACAAGTATCAGATTCACTAGTAAGCTGAAGAAATAAGCTAAAGCTGACCTCTGTTATTGCCAGCACAGCATGATGAAGGAAAATAACTCTTTTCATTCCCAAGTATTACTAGCCTAACCAGGGATAAGGGGCTCTGGGGATGAGAGGGGGAAAAAGCAGTGAAGAAGGGGACACAAGGGGTGGGAGAAGAGACTGAAAACCGACCGTACACTTAATATTTACCTTTAGTGCATTGATAACAGTTTCTATGTGTGTTTTCACAGCCTCATGTGAGAATTCAGAGCTGGCAAGCGTGCACATGCTTTCCAGTGCTAGGTAACGCAAATTAGTTTCTCGGTGCTGCAAGAACTGACCTAGCTGGTTACAGGCACGGACTAGTAGATTTGGCTCACTGCACAGAACAGGAGAGAAAGTGAAAGGGTTAAAAGCAACAGATTTGAGAACATCAAATACAGAATACTATTTCTGCAGTGCAAATTTCTTTAAGTGCCTCAGGTGTCTGCTAGAATGTCCTGCTGGTGAAATGAAAATGCAGACACTGAGAACAAATCATATCTAATGGATTAAAGCAGTGATCTCAACACAAAACACTCGCCCCTATAAAAGCAAGAAAAGTCACAATAAACTGTTCTGCCAGTGACACCGTGCACTAACTTCCAAACCAATCGCAGTGCTTGCGCTCCAACCTAGCAAGCAGCTTCTTATTCTGCTTTTCCCCATCTGGTAAAAATTTGCTCAGTGTTCAAAAGCCATGATTTTTCTTTTAGAAAAGTCATACTGCAACAAAACTGTTTTCACAGCTCACCTGTCGTGATGTATAATTAAACTGATCGCCTCAAATAGCACAGCATTCTTCGCATTTGAGTGTTGTACTTTCTTTGACTTTGGTGGCTCCTGTGCTTTGTTAAGAATAGTTTCTAGGCATTCTGTGAGACGACCACGTACCGCAGGGTCTTCTAGAGAAGAACAAGCCGTTGGACAACTTCATTTTGCTCAACACCCTAACCTCTACCTAAGGCCTTCTACCTTGCTAAATACAGGGACTAAACTGAAGTATTCCGTTTATTAAACAGTTCACCCATTCCCCCTTCAACTGCAGTGTACAGACATCAAAAATTCCAAGAAATATCTATTGAGCAAGAGTAAAAGCCAAACATCATTGGCACTGTCATATATTTCAAGGCTTTAATATCCTTGATAGCATTAAAGTATGTTTAAAATGGCTGTTGTGTGCTGCATACTGGTCTCACATCTGACACTTCACAACTAAACATAGTTCAATAGAACACGTAGCTTAGAGCAATCTGATAAACTCAGAAGTATAGGCTTCAGCAGCCTTGTCTTAAGGCACAGTGCTTGCACTCCAACTTAATGGGTGCAGTACAGAGCAGTAGCTCTTTGAATGTAGCAAACAGCATCAGCTATGGCCACCGTTGCGATTTGTGCATTACCTGGAGGTGGGTAGCACTGTAAGAGCCTCAGAAGTTTCACAGATAACCAAGGAGCAGGGACAAAATAGTACGTATAGTCCTGAAGATCTGTTGATGCGGAAGTTACAATCTGTAAAATAAGCAGACATCGCTTCAGCTACTTACGTTTAGTGATTTACAATCGTGATAAGCAGCTAAAGAACACCATAGGTCACTTTTGACAGAAGCCTACAAAATTATGTCACCAAAAATGATTAATTAAGTAGCTTAACTCTGTGCAAACTGTCATACTTCCGAGTACAACATTAGGATTTCTAATACAAGAAATTCAGCTTTGCTAATAAAGTATTCCATTGAGTTCCTTCCTGAAATCATGCTTGCTTGTCTTAAGAATGAAGATGATCATCTCATAGGGCCAAGATGTTTAGCTAGAAGCCTGACTTTCCTTGGGTCAGCATTTCATATATTTAGGCTTCCTATTGGCTGATTCCAGTGTTGTAATTGACTGATCACTGGTAGGTGAACTCAGAAATCAAATAGAAGATGGTACTGCAAACTGAACTATCACCTTCATTACTATTCGTACTGCACAGCAAAGAACGGATGGCTTTCACTGAAAGGATTTTTATGGATAGAGAGTGTGACAAGAATTAGATTAGATTTCAGAGGGAGTACCTTTCTTTGTGGATTTCTTTTTCCCCTTTGATTCTAGGGTTAACAAAAGTCTCGCATTAGCCTTGTACGAGGAAATTCTAACTCTTGCTGCTCCATTACAGAACAGCTATGCACTTCCTTTGCTTTTAAATATTAGACAGATTCTTCAGAATTGAAATTAAGTCTCTCTGAACAGCAAGTAATTTATTTTGCATCTAAGACCACACACAAATTGAAGCTCAACGCATAGCTGTAAAGTAATATTCTCACGTGCCTTGCAAGCTTCCTAAGAGACTGCAGCAAAACAAAACAGTAACATATAGTTTCCAGCATGAAGATGCTAACCTGGAAACTTTGCATCCATACAGAAATGTCTCTGCTCCTCTCCTTGCCCCTTGCCCCTTCTTCCCCTTGCCCCTGCTTAATCCCCTACATCCCATTTACAGAATATCTAGTACTGATGAATATTAGCCTAGTGGCAGCACAAAAGCAGGAAAAGAAAGACAACCCATCCTGTAAGAAGCTTAAGTGTAGTTAGAAGCATAGGCTATAATTTTTGAGAGTTCTGTGCAGAAATTTGTAGAATCTTTTCTTCAAGTACTCCCTGGTGCTGCAGCAACATAAAAAGATGATTTAAAAAACCTCAGCTACATCCTGGGGATCCCTGAGAATACACGCAGCTGAGAGAGAATGTTTTGCTACATACATCTGCAGTATAGCAAGGATTATACAAAAAAAAAAGTTTGGGAAGTAAAGCTTTCTGTCCAGCGAAGCAAGAAATGTTAAAACGTGTGAACTACCTGTACAAACCAGAATGGAATAATCCTCGGTTTTAATGGTATACTACATAAATCTGACCTAGAAAGATGAATCAATAAGCAACATTAAGATAATCTGACCTAGAAAGCAGAATGAATTAGGCTACCGTCAATCATTATCAGTTATCATTGGACTCACTCTGCTTAATCTCGACACTGCCAAAGAGACTGAAGTTTTGAACTCTTCTGGGTTCTTCTGTGCCAAAGTTGTGATCAGACTTGTAGCTGCAGTAACCACACCCTAGAAAGAAAAACAAAACCGCATATTCACCTTAATAACAATTTAGGATGCTGCTTGTTAACACCACCTTTCACTGGCAGTAATTTTTAATATAAAAGAAAACTGAGTTAATCCCCACGACAAAGACTCATATTAAAAAGCCATTTATTTTACAATCATGCAGACAAATTGCACGCCTTTAAAACTGAGTAGGATTTTCAATGTGATACTATCATGCCTGCAGAGCATTTCTTGTTGTTTTTGTATGAGCTTTGCCTCACATTCCAATAGTACATATAAAACACATTCAGAGAGCTGCACTAAAATAAAGCCTGGATGCAAACTATCTTCTTAAACAAGAGCAGCATGAGTGAAAAAAAACCAGGATGCAACAGATGATCCAGAAAAGCGTTCTGGCAACTGAATGTGAAGAGTGGCCTTTGTATAATACAAACATTTTATATTGCTGAAGACTAAAGTGTTCCCATTACAATCAAAACAAAGGTCTAAATTGACTTTCTTCCTAAAGTAATCAGACAAAAGAATAGTCTGTTCTCTAAAATAACAGGTTTTTCCTTTTGAACCAGCAGGATAAGAATGACAACATGGATTGCACAGGACAGTGAAGTCCAGGCACTGCTACATCAGGCCTCGCATTTTTAGTGTTTAGTCCTAAGAAAATCAGCATTACATCTACACATCAGACTCAGGATCATAAGGCTCACAATTTACAGTCAGAGCAAACAAAGAACTTAAGCATACCATTCCTTTTACGCACCAACAATATTTAAGGCAAGCACAGTTTGAATAAAAATTAAAATATACAGCAATTTGTGAAAGAACTTCTTCCGTCTCTTTACCTTTGTCTTAAAACAGCAACCCACCCGGTGGAAAAACTCTAGAGAAATAAATTCATACACAGAGTAGACCAAAGAAGAATAACTGAGCTGATTTACCAAGTGCTGGTCATTGAGGAGATGTACCACTCTGGACGTCCAGTCTCCCATGGGGACAAGGTCAGGGGAAGTTCTATACAAACGCAGCAGGCATAAGGCAGCACTCTGCTTCACACTATCCATAGTATCTCTGAAAGATAGAACCACAATATTTTAAGCCCACAGTAAAGTCACAGCAGTGCCCACGGGCTAGCAGTACACTAAACTTCATACAGGCTCAGCAGCCTCTGAGAGAGAGCATATTTTCAGCAGAAGTTTGCTAAATAAGTTCTTCCTGAGTAACAGTATTTGTTCTGAAATTCATCCAGTAAGTTTAACTGGTCAAGTGCTCATCCATTACACACATCTAGTAGCTCCTATAATGATTCTTTTACTTAAGGAGACATCTCACAACTTTTCATCAGGTCCATCATCAGAACTCCTCATTGAGTCAAGATCTCACTAAATGTTAAGAACAGAAGCTTCTTCCGAACAGACTCACACAGTTCAGGTCCATTACACTACACATGTGAACTAAGCTGGATCTCCTGACAGGTACTGCATATCAGAGATGAATCATTACCTGCTCAACACTCAACAGCTTCATTACCAACAGGCAGCATGCAAATTGACTGGCTGTCACCAAACAGGCAACCCACAAGTCTATTCACCTTGGCATCCACATTGCTGGCAGGAGAACTGACTATTTTAGGTGCACTGTACTATTCTAGTTCAGTGAGCTTCCTCTCACAGAATAGAGAATAGTGCATTGGTGTTTTTTTTGTTTTTAATAATGTTGCATGTGTCACAATAGCTAAAAAATAGGCATGACGCATAAGCAACAGAAGTTTTAAGAGGCAGTTTATAATGAGAAATCTTGGTTAAATGTTCAGAAATGTCCACAGCCCCAGCAGAAGTTCAGTCTCCTTATTATCTAAGAAGTTACCAATTTTCAATGACACCATTCCATACATCCTTCAAGCTTTGAAGACTTAGGGCATAAAAAGCTCAGTGTTCAAACAAGTCTCAATTGAAAGTGCTCTTCTCTGCTGATGACCAATGAATGCACTTTCTCTAGGCATGCATAAGAAATTTCAAGTCCAAGAAAGGTGGAATTCCACAACAGAATTCTTCCCACATCATCAATGAGACTAAGGCCTATAGTAAGTAGCAGGTGCTGGCTGCTTATTCTTCTCTTTCTGGCCCATATTAAATTTTAGCTCTGCAGAACATTAATATTGTTCAAAGGCAGTATTATAAAAACAATCTCAAGAATTCAAAAGTGTTTCACATGAATTTTGCCACAACTAGACATCACTTACTGCATCCTTCTTGTCAACAGCTTAGACTTTGCACATTATTTTAAGTTTCCAAAAGAAATAAAAAAGAAGAAGTGTAGCAATCTCAAGCTATCTAATAAATTTAGACTACAGTTCAGAAATTTACCAGGTCTGGTCAGAGATTTCTTAGCAATAAGAAATGAAATTCAGAGTGGCTATGACTACTTGTTGGTTACAGGAACAGCTATTCACAAGGCCATCAGATGAGGCAAGAACACTCGCTCTACAGAATATTAGCACACTCCTCATGAAGTCAGGACTATTAAAAAAAGCTCTTATAAGCAAATTTGTAGTTTAAGCCCCTACTTATTTTCATTTATTTCTCTTCTTTTCATCAAAAGAAATGAGGGAAGTAAAACAGGCCTTTCGGTGCTCATTAGCACGCATTATAAAGAACAAAAACTTGATCAGTACACAAAGCTATAAAAATCTATTCAAGATGTTGACAGCCTTAATTTCTCACGTACCATCAGTACTCTTCTACAAGCAACTCCACCTTTGCCTTTACCAGAATGTTTGCAGCTAGGGGAGACCATTTATACGGCAAGCACAGGGCTGTGCAGCTCAAAGCATGGATTCAGCTGCTCCTGTTGAACCGAGTCACTGCAGGAAGGCACGTCACACCTACCCAGCTACCAGGATTTTGGGAATTTCTCCAGCAAACGCTTCCGCCATCTCGCGGCTGCCCACGTTGGCAATGCAGTGCAGGGCCAGACCCATGAAGGTGGGGTTGCGGCTGGCCAGGTCGTTCTTGATCGCGTTGTTTATGAGGCGGATCAGCTCACTGTTGGAGTTCACCAGCACGGAGATGAAGAGATAGCCCTGCGTTTCAGAAAAAGGATAAGGAGCATTTATTTTAGCTGGCATGCTATGTTTTCTGCTAATGCCACAAGCAATACTTCGGGACACACAGTGTCTCCAATATCAAATGTGTGGGCAGAAACATAATTAGACACTAGAGTGAAAGCTAGAAAGATGAAGTGCAGATGAAGTAGTCTGATGCCCCCTTATTTATCAGAAAGCTCAAGGTCTGCAGATCAATCTGTTTCAGCGTGTAACCAAAAGATCACTCTGAGTGAGTGGGATAATATGTGAATGAGAAGCAAAAGAAGAATCTTATTGTTTAGGCACTCGTACTTATCAGGTACTTGATAAATAAGGCATTATCTAAGAAAGTTTGGAGAGATTACAAAAATTAAGTTACTTGCCTATTCTGTTTCAAGTATGAATGGTTAACCTCCACACAGCACTTAAAGTGCAACTCGTGCTTGCATTATAGTCTGTTAGCAGGAGCTAACATTTCTCAGAAGTCTCTGTCTCTATCTAAATGCAAGACTCAAGGCAGTGACCAAAGAAAAACAGCATTGTTGCACAGAGTACACATTTCAGCTGTTATAATTTGTGGAATATTCTTAAACACTACTTGCTAGTGCAAGATACAAGATCTGAGTCACTTACTAGTAAGAGATAAAAGATCTTTGGTGCAAAAAGGTATTTTCATTTTAGAAATCACTGCTAAATCCCAAACAAGGCTTTCATTTGAGGGAGGGGGAAAGTACTTACAGATTAAATAGCTAAGGCAGAATATTAGACAGAATGCCTTCTCTTTTAAGTACTCACAATTTGTTTTTCTGTGTATCTATTGGAACTGAGCAGGTTTACAGCCTCCATATGACCAAAGTCAATGTCATGCCCCAGGAGAAAGATGAAAAGCAGCTTGCAGACATATTTTTTCTTACTGTAACCATCCAGAGCCTTGTCACCTGGAAAGTAGGGAAATGAAAAGCAATTAAACCTATATTGTTTCTATATCAGCTTTTCTTCCTCCCCAGGGAGAGAGTTCCACCCAAGTACCATTTAAGTACTACACTTAATACCACACTTAAATACAGTAACAAGACATAATTGTATCTAGTAATGAAGACTGACATTTGATTTATCATGTATTACCATATAAAATAGAAAACCTTTGAGCATCAGTTATTAGTCAAGTGATGGCAGTCTTTGCACCATTAACCTTGGCATTCAGTTAACAATAAATGAAAACTTACCAGGCTGCTGAGTTTTATAATCTCAGAAGTATTGTCTCACGTGCAAGTGTAAGGTAGATGTAAATCACTGAATATTTTTATAGTTTCAGTTGAAAGGCAAGTCATTAATTTAAATTATTATTTGAGCTTTTATTCACTCAGCAGTGAATAAATGCATAAGATATACTTAACTCTGATCTTTATATCAATTTGTGCTAAAAATAGGAAAGTTATCACCAACAGTCCCCAACACATCAGAAAATTTGAGTAAAATATCCTTTGGACTTCAAAAAGAAATGAAAAGAGAGTTACAGAACAGTCACAGAATGCAGGTAGCTTGCATCTCTTCCTAATGGAAGAAAAATGCAGAAACTCAATAAATGGAGCAGTCACTGAATGAAAGCATTTACATATAACATTCAAATATTTACTGAAATCTGAAATTCATATGAAGGAAAAGGAAAAACCAACTCTGAAGACTCCAGTGTTAATTCCACTTGCCATCACCCATATCTTAAAGTACAGCCATGAAATAATGCTGTCAGCTAGTCTCTGAATTCTCCTGCTGTGCCTCTGGAATGTCTCCTTAGTAAGAGTGTTTATAAGATGAAAGCACTCTCAAGTGCTTCATTTTTAGAAACCAAATACATTCTAAATAGGTTTCATCTTTATTTGATGGTTGGACCAGATGATCTTAGTCATCTTTTCCAACCTGAATGATTCTATCTGGACTGACATTGCAGTACCTCTGAATTCTAGAAGCTTGTCAGCATGGTCTTTTAAAGCATTTTATTCCGTATTCAGTTACATGAAACAGCACAGATGCTTACAGCTGATCAGGCAGTCTATCGCTTTTCCAAAAGAAGATACCTTTTAAAAAGTGCTTTTTGCAAATCTCTCCCTCCCTGTCCTAAATCAGGAAGTCAAGGAGCACACACTAAGCCATACAAGCTGCAGTGCTGAAGTTTAGTCAGGTTAGCAAAATTTTGATAGATGCTGCTGCCTAAAAGGCTACATAAGCTTCTTAGCCTCTGCATTCTGGGCCCAGAATAACTCCTGTCAGATCGATGTGCATTCCTTCATGAAGGGCAAGTTCAGTCAGAATAGCACTGCATAACGAGAAGCTTAAAAAAAGATCTGCTCAAGTTGTTGCCCTTACCAAAAAAGCTCCACTCTTCAAACAAAAATAACAAAAATTGCTTGAGATTTATGTAATAAGCAGCTAAACATGTAATTAAAAAACGCCTTAAAAGTCTCACTAGTATAAAGTTCCCCCTTCTTCCTTCTCATCTACTGGTGCAGAGCCAGGTTAGAATTCCTATAGCAAGCATCTCCAGCCCCCATAGATTTCACACTTACCTAACACTGCTATAAACTGGCCTTAGAGTTTGTGATGGAATGAATGCTAACATCAGTCTTTGAAGCCACACAGTGTTACTGAATCAAGAAAAACCACGCTGGAACATTGAAACAAACAAGACAAGGTTCTGCATACAGGCAGCAACTACGACTGTTTTGGGGGCTGCTTTCTGTTTTGACTCTCTAGTCTTCAAGCTGGTATTTTTTCCTTAAGAGAAACTCCTAGCTTTCATGTATTTAGTTGTTTTCCAAAAGAGAAAACAAATGTATGCACATGATTAGAGCTGCAATACAGATAGCCTAGTAAAAATATCCTTTACATTGCCTAGACACCATTTGATCTTACAGAATTTGGGTTGTTTGCTTTTTTAACAGCGGTGTATCTCTTATGAACAAGCAGCAGCCTTACCATGAAACTATTTTTGTGCTAATCAGGGAAAAGCTGCAGACCAGCAACAAGCCAAAGGTTTCCAGGCAAATGATTAAAAGAACAGTTGACGTTGCATCCAATTGTCAGATATTATTACAGTTCAAAGAAGGGGATACTAAATACCCTGAACTCATATTAGTCCGTGCTCCTCTAGTGGCTGAGATCTACATAACTGAGGACTTGCTACAGGATTTAAAAGCATCAGTATCACGATGCTTCTCTCAGAGATCCAGATACAACAGAAGGCGTCAGAATGCAGCTTCACATCTACTTCACCACATGTGAGAGAAACCTGAGCCTGCAAGACTGCCCAGCTGCAAGAGCAGGAGTGCACAGGAGTCACAGGTACAAACCTCATTCTTCTCATCTTCCCAAATGACCGCTGTTGACTTTGTGAGATCAAAAAGGGAGCACAAAGCAGAGGAGATAAAAGTAATGTACACTCAGACTTGCCTTGGTTTTCACAACAAAATATTTAGCAGATTAGCAGTGACCTTGCAGCATCTTAGGGTATGTGAAGCATCTTCGGTGGAAACTATGCCATGCAATCCAGCCTCACAACACTACCACCCTACTGCCAGGGCAAAAGCAGCTTCTTTCTGAGGAACACCACTGTAACGATTCCTGAAACACTTCTCCTTAAGAAAAAAAATACTTATTGTCTGTTTTCAACAGTTTCTGGCACACAGCACAGGCAAATTAAAGATTCTGATTAACAGGAAACCTTCAAATTAAGCCAAGCACTCACCACTAGATCACTCCTCTAAAGCTTTTAGTCCCCAGCAATAATAGCATGTTATTTCCACTCTTTTTTTTACCCCCTCACCTTGTTTTAAATACCTTTTGATTAGCTGTGCATTTAAAATAAAAAGTATTGCAAAGGTCTCATTACTGTTATCTAAATTTAACATGTTTTGAAGAAAAACTTGGCTTCAGATCCTTACTGAAATGTTAACTATCCGATTCTCTCCCAGACAAGTAGCATTTACTGAGTTCAAAGACCATTTTAAACACTACTAACAAATCTCTGCTTAAGTACGTGCTAAAATAGTACAGCCCCTCCCAGATCCAAGCAAACATCCTAAAAACAAATGCAGAAGGAAGTTTTGCCTGTTCTGTTATCTTTATTGCAATACACAATCGTTTCTTTCAACTCAGCCCATTTTTAAACGCTTCCATGTACATTTATTTGTAAGTACTACAAGTCAAGTCAGCAGAAACAGGAAGGATCCAGAACACGTCAGCAGGTTTTGAGCACAGTGGGGTATTTCAAAGACTACTTGCTTTTTCTGAACAGTTGAGTTTGCAAGATTTCTTTCAGGCAGCCATCTGAAATGGCAGAAAGAAGGCACAAATGCCTAACAAGACCTTTTGGCTCTGAAGCAGCTCCCTCCTGTCCATGATTCGCACCGTGAGTCCAAACACAGCATTTGCTTTTCAATTTTATACCCTGCTACGCAGCTACAGAGCCTGCCACCAGCGTGAGAGGTTGCAAAGCAGTTCAGCCCTGTAGGATATTCACTAGGGGACAGAGCAGGAAGCTCTGTCAAATCCCACAAGCAGTCAACTGCTATCTCCAAGTCCATAAACAGGTTAGCTTCCAGAACTTCAATAGTGGCTTATATAAAACATAGTGGATAACATCCTTAAGTGCTCCCCTGCTTTTAATGTGCTTTCTCTCTATATTACTTCAGCTATGTAACTTTACACAGTGACCTGTTTCTGCACACAATGTGCTCACAGCCTAAAGGCCAAAAACCAAAGCTTTTTATGAATGTACCTAAACTTCAACGTTAAGACAGGATTTGTCTTTCTGTGTGATACAGCCTAAGCCCTCTGAATAGAAGGCTGAACATTTGTGACTGACAACCCATACAAATCCATGAGAGAGTAGTATTTAGCTACTGCACTACCACTAGAGCACCCTTACAGTTCAGTTGATATTTGAACTCTGGTTTTACTTCCAACAACTCACTTTGTCAGTGCAGTCACTTACTACATAATCAGATTGTCTTAAATCTAACAGCTACTCTTCTAACACAAAACTCATTAAGTAACCACAAAAAAAAAAACAAACCTAAGCTTCAATATCAGATCTGAATCAGACAGAAAACACAACTCCTTCATATACAGAAACACTGTATACATATTTGGACAGTTCTGCCATTACACAAATTTTTGAGAGATCAAAATTAAGCAACAAATCAATAAACTGGGTATTTTTTGCTCAAGAAAGCAGATCTCCTTCACAAACAAACTAATACTCTAAAAGTCAGGCTTCTAGTTTGGCTCAAGCCTGGGAACGAGTTCAGCTTTTAATATGAATACAAAACAAACAGAATATTTTTTCTGTGCTTCACACAACTCCTACAACTTCTGCTTTATTACACTGGTGTAGTTTCTTGATACATCACGTGTCTTATCTCAGTTAACGCAGGAGCATTTGAAGCAACTGTCAAGGACACACTGACCTTAACAACTCAGCTTTCTCATGCTGAAACAAGAGACAGAGCCACTTTAAGTACAGAGACTCTGGATTCCTTCTGAACAAGCAGCACAGAAGCCAGATCCAAGCCCAGCACCAAGACATACATTGCATCGACTCAGGAAAAGCTGTGCACATACATACATATACAACCTTATCCAAGTCCATTAAGCACGAGGGTATTTTAAATAGCAGCTCAGCCCAAACTACATGGGCAACAGTCTTAATAGCTACGCCTTTGACAGACAAGGAGTATTAATACTTATATTCTCACAATATCTTGCTAGCTACATGAGATGAGGGGCTAGGCACTGCAATAGAACATGTGGGACATAGAAGTCTAGAGGAAGGGACTGACAGCGGCCTCTTATGCTGGGCTCAAGCAAGGGCATGCTTGTGATAACTACCAGCTTGCTTCTTACAGCCAGGCCTAACAGCTGCATCTTCAGCCACGTAATTATCACAGGGCCCCCATGTACACCATAATTGAGAGGGGTGTCCCACCTTAAGGGACTCCATTACACACTTGTCTTATTTAACAAACATTAAAAAAAAATAAATCAGTGTTATATAAAAAGGAATTGGATTAAACTGATCTTGGTTGAATTAAGACAAAAGTGTATTATGCAGTTCAGTGTGTTTTTATGTGGATATCTGCAAAGGAAAACCATGTTGCGAAGTCCACACAGAACTTCTGCAGCAGAAAGATACGCAGCTATCACCTCCTCAGGCCCTCAAGGCTGCAAGCAGTCACTCTCTGACAAGCTGTCCAGACTCAGACCCACCCAAATTTTGACATTCTGGTCTTGTTTTCCTACACAGAATGTCAAGTTGCTGTCTTCCATTTGAAGGACATCTGAAGTCCACAAAGTAATGAATACATGTAGATCATTTAACGGGAAGGCTAAGTCATATTTCATTCAGGTTACCACCCTTGAATACATACTGCTAAGATGGCTGGGTGATGGGGCAAAACACTCCCTTAGCAAGTTTACAGAGGGTACAGAGCCAGAAGGAGTGGCACCAAAATGGTTGTGCTGCCATCCAGAGGGAGCTTGAAAAGCTGGAGAATTGGGCTGACAGGAACTTCATCTTTCTTTTTCCCAGAATTCATTAACCAGATGACTTCTGTCCTACGTAACACAAAGCAGGCACCACAGAATCACAGAATCTCCTGAATTAAAAGGGACACAAGAGGATCACTTAATCCAGCTCCTGGCTCCACACAGGACCATCCAAAATCCAAACCCTGGGTCTAAAGAGTGTTGCCCAAATGCTCCTTGAACTCTGGCAGCTTTGGGCTATGCTCACAGACCCAGGCAGCCTGTTCCATGCCCAACCACCCTCTCAGTAAAGAACCTTTCCCTAGCACCCAACCTGACCCTGCCCTGATGCAGCTCCACACCATTCCCTCAGGCCAATTCATCCAATTCAGCAATCTTCATCATAGGATCACTGAGGTACTTTAGTGACTTTTCTAGGGAAGACAGAAAAAAAGGAAGTTTATATTTAGTCATCTCCCCTGCCATTAAATAATTTCTCACTTCCTTCACACAGCAAAGCTCCCATCTGACACTGACGGTGGTCTGATTTTTGGCATAAATATGAGGTTTTGCACAGTCTGCTCCAGAGCTTAGCTTTCCATTATCCAATCCAAGAATTAAACTTGTGTCCACTCTCCAGTGATTCCAGCAGACATTGTGTTCATTCACTCTAAGCAGCAAGCACATTTAGTTTTGTTACTTTCAACTGCATGATCAACAAGGCTGACCTTATTACCCACTAAAAGTAAGCATAATTGTAGCATTTTAACCAAGAGGTTTAATCTCCAAACAAGATTTATATTAGACACAGGTAGCATGTCTTGCAGGTAAAGTGGCCCAACTTAGCTAAAAACAGTTCAAGAAGTCAGTGCACGTGTTTAATCAGTCAGTCACATACATTTATTGCTATTTTATCTTCCTACCAATTTGCCATCACCCTTAAGAGATGCACCACTTAAAAGAACATCAACGGATCCTTATGTAGTTCACGCAATAACTATTTGAAATAGACATGCTAAACTAGGTCAGGATAAACTAGGAAGGTAAAAAGGTTTAATCCAAAGCCAGCAAGTTCTGAAGCCATACTCTGGGCAGCCTGGTCTGGTGGTTGGTGACCCTGCACATAGCAGTGGGGTTGAAACTAGATCAGCATTCTGGTCCTTTTCAACCCAGGCCATTCTATGATTCCACACACGACCTCACAGCAGCAATGCCTTATCTAGGTACACACAGCCCCATATCTCTTCAAACAGAATGTTTACCACAGCCACTTCTGCTGAAATTTCATTCAGAAGAATTTCAACTATCCCTCAGTATCTTTAAGATTTGAATCCACATACAAACTTAACCATTTGCATACAGTCACAGCACTGGTTAAGAAGCAAACTGCCACCTCTCAGGACAGAATGAGGATAGAATTCATCACTGCATACAACTTGGTTTCATATGAATAACCTTTGATGCTGTTATTTATGGGAGTGGTCAATATGGCCTCATCAAGTACACATTTTTATCTGAATTTTTCTAGAAGGGAGTTTAATACATTACTTTCCTAAGCAGATGGGGGTGGGAGGGATGCTTAAATATGTTCTGCTTCACTGAAAAAAATTACACCCACCCATGTTTTTTTTTCAAACTAACTGTCAGCCTTTTGCAAGAAAACAGGCTGAGCAGTCACATGGCTGGGTGGCAAAGCATTAGAAAGCCTGTGAACACTAGCTCATTTTCTTCTGCTATGGCTGAGTCACACGACAGTCAGGAAGTTCTGTACTTAAGAGAACACTTTCAGCAGTTATTTTAACAGCCCACTCCAGAATTCTGCTTATGTCTGCAGTTGACACACAAAAAAATCCAAACGTACAAAAGAAAAACACAAAAATGTAATGAGAAAAGTGAATAGTATAGTTCAGAACAGTCAGTTCACTTACCTTTAAATTTTGACCGAATGTTTGCCAGTTCTTTATTTATTCTTTTTATCTCTGCTTCTTTGCTTTTGCCTGAAATCAAAAGAACAGACATCAGGATACAGTGTTTCAAACAGCTGTGTTGACCTCAAGTTTCTTCCCACCCCATCACTTTGCATGAACATACAAACATCAGGAGCAATTCTTATTTCCCTTCCCAAAGCAGCATTAGGACTGAAGGCAAGCGCCATAGAGAGAACTTAAGCACTGCTTTATACGAGAGTCCAAGAAGGTAACGACACAACCATGTTTCAAAACATTTTACTTGCAGCCTTTAGACAGCATGAAAGCCTCACATAGTTAATGTGAGATGCCTTTGTTATTGACTTCCATAAATACCTCAGTTCCTACATTTTTAGAATAAAATGAGGAGGGAAAAAAAAAGAGAAACTCGATTACTAGGTTGACAGTGCTCTTGAGAAAGAATCTTCCTGAGCACAGTCATCTGAACAAACAAATTATGGTACTCCTCTGCTCTGGGAAGAGTCAATTCACTGTTTCTCTGTTGAACAGTCACTCAAACAGCTTCAAAAAGAAAATCTTCATGACCTTAAAGGACATTAAAAAAGGAAAGTAGAGAAAGCAGTATGAGTACTCCAAAGACTGATAGACCTCAGGCAGGAGGGATAAGCTTAGGTTTACCAGACTTCTGATATGCACCATGGATGTCACCTGACAAAACAGTATTTGCAACTCACGTTTCTCACATGACTAACACCTTAACATTCTCAACAGTTTATGTTTTGTATCAACCCCTGACTCTACGGATATGCGCTAGGTTTTCAGGAGCTAACCCAATTTAGATACACCAAGAAATACGCTGCAGTTTCAATTTTAGCAGTGCAATCTTATTCAAGTACTACTTGCACTGTCCAAAACAAAGGTATTTATTGCTCGTTAGCATTTTAGGTTTTGGAGATTGAGATTCTACAACAGTCTGAGTCAGTTATCTGCTGTCTGATTGAGCGTGGCAGAATGAATTATCCAGCTCAGGCACTGGATTCTATTGGCTGAAGTTTGGTAGAAGGAAATGAGTCCCATTCTAGGAATGCAGAACTGCACATCTAGTTGAGATGCAGATTCAGAGCCACATGCAATCAGATTTTTCAGCAGTTCCCACAACATCTCAAGTGGCAGCAGGAAAAGGCAGCTTTCTTTACCATCTGTCACAGGTATTCAGCCACAAGGCCATGAATAAAAGCTTCCTGTCTCTGTAGGAAAGTGATCCAACCTTATCTGTTGGAGATCGGATGCCCCAGTTCCACACATCGCTTTCCCCACACCACTCTGGTCAGTGTAGGGAAGATATGTGACAAGGCTTGAAGAGCAGCACCAGCACGCTATGGTATCTCCAATCTCATCTTTTTCTTCCACATAAGCATAACTCATGGCATTTAAACGCTGTACGTTTGCACGCTACCCAATAACTGTTTCTCACTCCTTCACAATTCCAAAGATGATCTGGCAGTGGGTCAGATGAACACTGATCAAGTAATTTGAGGAAACAAGTGACTCGGGACAGGTTAACAATAGCAAAGAGGGAATCCCAGATCAAACATAAATTATTCCAGTTTGTTACCTCTTCATTTAGACTAAAAAAAACCCACAAAACAAGAGCAACAACAACAAAAACCTACACAACCAGTAAGATTCCACACCTAAACAAAAAACAACTTCTGCATTTTGCATTTTTTGCATAGCATGCAGAAAACTGGTTTATACTAACAAGCTACAATAATGGCCACAAGAGCACAGAAAGAAGATACATGCAGAAAGACCAGCGCACCATACAAACAGAAACAAGTTAGGCCCAAAGTCAAAGCAACTACATAAGTTTGCCTTGTCATTTGAACAAAAATGCTTACAGATGGGCTTAAAGTGAACGTTTTCATTCTCTGACATTGTTTGATAGACTCAAGTCACTGAGGTGTTGGGCGCCTTGGCAGGCAGTGCACACAACTAAAAGAAAACCATCTTCCCCCACACCCAGCCCTGAAAAACTACTTACTTGTACATACTCGTCCACCTATTGTTATTAACATGGTAAAGCTTTTCAGGGTTCAAGGATTCACAGTACCTGTTCTGCATCATAAATCGCATTCGCTATCTAAAGGCATCTTGTTCTTCAGATAAATCAGGGCATATCTCCAGCTTTTCATTTGGCTTAGAAACTCCAATTCATTTCCGGGCTGACAAGGCTAGAGATCACAGCTCACTTCCTTCACTTCCCTCGCTCTTTAGAACTCATCTGCTTGGATCACAAAGTTTAACTCGTTTTCACCAACATTTCACACACGCAGTCTTCTTCAAATTCAACTTGGCCAACCTCTAACAAGCAGGTTTTACAGCAGAAGCACCATTCTCCGTATAAATAGATAACTGATAGAACCTAAAGCCTACAGTATCTTCTGCCACACATTTTTTATTTGTCTTAATTGAAGTAGATTATTTGTCCTGTTCACGTGCAGGAGATATGCTGGTGTTCTCACCATAGAGTCTTGTCAGCTTTAGGAATTCAACACTAAACAGAAGTCGGTCTTCTGAAATATATGCCAAAAGGATACAAGTGTTCATGTAAATGTTAAAAGTTTAAAACTTTCCAAGTTCCCTACACTGTCTTCAATCAGTATTCTTTGTCAGGCCTGAAAACACATTCCTTATTTCCAGCAATTCATCTGCTCTGGTAAAACAAAAATCAGAGGATAAAGTTTTAATTTCTAGAACTATTCATTTATCTTCTCTGCCAAGTGAAAGGGGCACATCATTTTAAAGTGTTACCAGTGAGGCTGGACACTGTACATCATCTAGATAAACTGGTCAGAGAACATACTTCAGTCTGGGATATCACTAGTTTGAGTAGAATATTTCATTAAGTTTGGAAGCTAGGTCTTCGCTCTGGGTCTTTAGGCAATGTCTGCAAGCATTTAAATATTTACTCTCAAATATTATTAACTGTTTCTCCAATCTCAGGAAGTGTGGCAATAATCCCTGAAGTCTGAAATGGAGAGGGAGGTAAGAAACACGACAAGTATGTACGTCTCATTCAGCTTTTCTTAACCCAAAGTGAAATTCAAGCTTTTTCTTTTTGAAGCACCATTATACTCTATCCATTATACTCATGCAGTATTGGTTACAGCTATAAATTGAGTTCTTTACGTTCTAAGAAATAACAGAGCATTAGGGGAAGCTAGGCTAAAATACTTCAGGAATCTGTGAAGTCAGCATCCTTTGACAGAAATGGATTGCAGTCTCAGCAAAAGACAAAAACAAAATCCCACCCCCTGAGCACACAGCTGGAACAGTGCACTGCCAGGAAGACCCATCAGAAACAGCAAACTCAGTTTGAATTTGTAGATTCTCCATAAATCATAAATCTGCACAGTACACGAACCTAAAACCAGCCCGTTTTTAGTAATTCCTGCAGGCTGTTCTATTTTGAATGCACTACATAATCTCATCGAGAACTTGACAAAACACAGCTACCATAGCAACCAGCTGGTGATAAAAACTTAACTCCACATATTGGAAACCGAAGTTGGATGATTAAGTCCTAAACCGTCTCCTTATTACACACATTTCATCCAGAAAGTATCTGGAAATAATAAAGAAATTACTTAATCTCCTAGGAGTTTCATTTAACTGGCTGTTGCAGGCTTGTCTAGAATGAGCCATTATGGCATGAGGCAAGAAGACGCAGAACAGCCATGTATATGTATACAACAATACTTTTAAAGCTACTGCTTTAACAGCTATCCCAAATGTCACCTGCAGGCTTATTAATGTCAACAATGCTGTTAGATAAACAGCAAGACTAAAAGATATGCTTTTGTCCCTCAAAATTCCTCCTGCGCTGTTCAAGCTCAAGTAAAATGGCTTAAATTCTCAAGCCAATGAATGAATTTCACTACTGTCCGTTCCCAAGGTGAGGCAAAGATCTCTCAGCACCAGCACGAGTTAAAACTAAGCTGAAACATCGTTAAAAACGTAAAATTGCCAGAAGCCTGCAACAGTTACATTGCACAGTAATCTTATCCAAACTTAACTTACTGCTCACATGAAATGTTGACAAAACACAATAAAGTCTCACAGTGGCTGACAGTTTTTCTTTGTTATATGTAGAAGGAAAAAAAAAAAACAACCAAAAAAACAGAAAACTAAGCATCAGTTTTAGATGGATCTTCCTTCCCACAGCTAAAGAAAACATGTTTAACCAACACATTTTCCTTATTACTCAGCTACAGTAACACTCACTGAAGAATTTCTACTTGTTTGATTCTGTCACAGCAAGAAATACAGAAGCATCCTCAAGGATGGTCAAAAATGAAGATAAGCCCACTGCTGGTGACAGCTGAAAGAGAACCATGCTGCAGAACTACAGGCTTACATTTCATTTCAAAGGCAGTCATTCCATCTGTCTCATTTGCAGGCTGTTAAGCAGCTTCAAGAAACTATCAGAGCTGTATTCCAATATGACACATTGTAGCCAAGCCATTCCATTCCGAGGGACTTCATAAAGGTCATGTAATTTATATACTGATGGGTAGAACAAGTAAGACACTAGATTACATCCAGGCCACATCCTTCTCATTTTCATTCTTCCTGACTTCTTCTAGCTCAGTATGCCTGTGGTTAAATAGCCACAGCAAGTGAATAAAAGAGGTGACTTCAAGTTGGTACATTCTGGCCAGTTGTTGTGTAGAAGACACGTACTTACAGAGTATGACTGCTGTCAGTCTTCTCCAAGACAAGTACCTAAGTAGATATCTGGCCACAATATGGTCCAAGGCACTCTGCAAGCAGTTCACATCTGGCAGACTGCCATGCTTCAGACTCCACTGTACTGCATACTGCTTTCATTAGGCAAGGTATACTTATTCTGTGTTCTACTCTTATCTTTAATTACTATCTTGTTTGACAAAGATAGACTACTGAACATCAAAAGTTATCCAGCTCCTTGGGGAATAGGCTACTACCCTTAACCTCTTGGCAATCCAGGGAGTAGTCAAAGCTTTAGTAATATCAATGTGTTTAAGCTTGGGATTTTACATTAAAATCTACAGAAGAATGAAAAAAACAGGAAAGTTACAGGAAACGGATTGTTGTGTCTGCTCACCTGAACATTCTAGAGACACTATAATCCTAATTTGGCAGGACTGCAAGACTAAGCAAGTACTTCAAGGCTGGAATTAGTGGGCTACTTGTGGCTCATTTAAATGGTGATCTGCTCCAGCAGGATTAACTTGTTGCTGCACTAACTATAAAAAGCTTAAGTCAAGTCTGATGCACAAAATGCATCTGCATGGGCAGAGCTGTAACAAGCTGTTAGCTTTTAAATAAACAAACATGGAGAATTTAGTATATTTCTGATCAAGTCCACACGTTTATTTCCCAAAGGAGCAGAGAAGCACTTATTCTACACAAGCTTGCGCAAACACCGAACAGAGTAGACTTCTTCAGGCAAGATTTTATTAAAAGACAAGTGTACCAACAACACTTACAGCAAAAGATTTACCTCAAAAAAGTTGAAATATTTCCAGAACTCACCTGGCTCTGAATTGTCTATGGCCAGCAGCCAGCATAATTAAGTTCACTCACTAATTCATTTCTTTTGAATTAGTGCACTGGTTAGAACTGTTACATTGTGTTATACCTGGTAGCCTTAATTGCCCTCTGGCCATCTGACTATCTTGTGATTATAGATGTGCCATTATTAGTGTGAAGAGCTATAAAGCATGCTGGGTAGGAGGCTTCATTAGCATAAGAAAGAGCCTAACAGCATTCTGTCCTGCTTCTTAAAGGCAAGAAGTAAGGCTAGCTTCTACTTGTGGCACTACCGTTTGTCCAGCAGCACACGTCTGTGCACATTAAATTATCAAACAGGATTCGAAGACACAACAAGTCTTGTTCTGTCTGGGAAAGCAGTACGACGAATGCCACCAGGGCCAAAAGCAGCAGCTTCTTCCACTTTAAACTCTAATGGCCAGGAACATCTGTTCAGGAAGAACACGAGAGTTCTTACCCAAATCAAGTTCTTTTGAAGTTCTGTCAGAGTTGTCAGCTAGCTTAACGGAGTTAGAAACTTGTCATTAGTTGCAAACTTCAGAACGTATTTGTTATCTTAGGTTTTCATTAGCCTCTCCATTTGGAACATCCAAGGTGACTGGTGAGTGAATTGGTAGAGAATCCACAGCAAAATATGTTGATGTAGTTTCATCATCACTTTGGTTCAAGGCTATTCCTCCTGAAAGACAGCAACTCCAGACTGTTCCTTGGCACTGTGTATACTGTGCTGTATACACATTTTGGCTACTGCCTTGTACTGCTGCAGGTCAGGAGAATTAGGGAGCCAACACAGCCGAAAGCAAGCTTGGTTTATTTAGTGTCCAAGTGGTAAATCCAATCTGCTTTACCATAAGTGATAACGCCACCAGAAGAGAGCAGAATCCATGACCAAGCAGAGAGCAAGTTCACTTCATTCATCGTCCAAGCACACTTCAGACAGCTTAAAGCAATCAGATTATCCACTTGCCTTTCCTACTGCTAAAAATGGTTACCAGCACGATGCTAAGACTGCATAGCATTCTAAAACTCTGCTCTGCCAGGGGACAGAGAAAGATATTGGTTAAAAGAGGGGGATCAAAATCAAAACAAACACTAGCACCTCTACAGCAAAAATCATGCAAATACACGAAAGAAAATCACATACCATCAATCAGCACGCGTAGTCTTGCATTTGTGAAAGAGCTCCTAAGTACTTGCATGTACACTAAAGCACATTATTACTTTTATTATATACTTTTATTATTATTTTTACCTGCCAGCAGGACAGTCATGTTACAGTCCTATAGTACAGATCAGCCATTTCCCATGCTGATAATTAATTAGAATCGTGAAATAAAACACCAAATCCATCCTCTACCTCTGTAATCACTGAGACAGCTGGTTATTTAGCACAGCAGATGAGAGGGCTGAAAGGAGGTAGGTTACACAGTAATCCAGTGGAGGAGTCTGTCTGCTCTGTGCCTAGCTTTAGGTGAGCTAGCCTGTATAAATTCCTCCATTGGGCTAAACTAGCAAAAGTTCTATGAGTGAGCTGCAAATTACAGGTCCATTGGACTACACCTGAAGTAGGATGCTGGTTGTGCTGCTTACAGACCAAACCCACTGTGCATCTAATCCAAAGACACTGCTGAAAAATACTGTACCTTTGCAAGATGTTAGTACGGCTTCAGTTCTTTTTCTAAAATTGATTGAGGCTGCAGAACAAGAAGCTTTTTGCTCAATGAGTTAGTGATAAAATCCTGATACAAAGAAAAATGTGAATAGATGCTGTCCTTCCACAAGATACATTCAATCAGGGGAAAAAGTGTCTGACTCTTCTCCCTTCTTTCTCTCCAAACTCCAGAAAAACAAGTCTAGAGTGGCACTGATGAAAACTGTTGTGCTTTGGGACATCCTGTTGTGACTAGATATAAATTGCTACAGTCAAAGAGATCAGTGACACGCTGATTGCGTTTAAGAACCCACCAGTGCACATTCCTCATATGTTGCACTTTAAGTGGACAATATGCACACAACTTACTTTTTCCCCCACTATGTTGCTGGTTTGTCGCTGTAACAACGCTTTTCGTGAAACAGCAGGAAGTCACAGGCTTTACTGTAATCTATTAACTCCTTGTCCTTGTAAGGAAAGGGAAGGGGATACGAGAACAAACGGCAGCTTCCAAATCCCATTACAGTTTAGATGCTCTTGTTGCTGTAATTCAGCATGAGTTTAATCATCCTAAGTGTTCAACATGGATGCTTTTTTTTTGGCTAAACAGGCATCACAAGTTAAGAAAACCACTCTGTAGTAGGGTCATGCATTAAGGCTTTCACCCAGCATTAAGATATTCCCCCATATGAAGTGAAAGCCTACTGAAAGCTTGTATCTTAGTGACTTTATGACAACTGCAACATTCATTTGGCAGCTTAGTTGGCAAGACAACATTGACTCCTATCAAAAGAAAGCTTCAAGCCAAGACAACATGCAAACGCAGAAGTACAACATAAGGCTGTTATGGAAAGCAGTTCTTCCTCCTTCTTTGACTGATCAGTATTTAAGTAACCATTTTCTTGAACAGCATTTTTATATAATACAGTTACACTCCCTTCAGCAGGATAATGCAGTATTTGCACTGAGGTAATACAAGTCACTATGGACTTTTTTCCACCTTAGCTCACGTTCAAAAAACAGAAGAACAGAGCGAGGCTTATTCAAAGTCTCCCAGTTTAACCATCACACCTAAAATGGACTGTTTCAGCAACCTCAGCAAAATAATCCTATATGTGCTCATTAACTGATGTGACCAACGCCATATTCTCTGCAGCAGCCTTAAACTTTCTCTTACTAGTCCTGATGGGCAGCCTTTATCCAAAGGATTTCAAATTCAGCAGATGTATATTATTCCAGTGACTCTAATGGAGAAGTTGGATGCTACATGAAAGATCCTAGCTCTTTCTCCCTCCTACCATCCAGTAAGAACAAGAAGTAATGAAATAACTTCTATGTGAAGAGATACAACCTTGTTTAATGTATCAGCTAAGTTTTAACTAAGGAAAAAAAAAAATACAGCCCAAAGAGAAAGGAACAGTAACTTGGTACAAAAGAACAAAAGGAATCCTTCTTCACTCTGTTCAACTTCCAAGGTGACACTGAAAAGGTAAGACAGTTACTGACAAAAGCAAGGGAAATAAAAAACTTTTGTTCTACAGACCTGTGGCAAAAGAAGCTTTTACCTCTACACAGGTGCATTTCATCAGCCCAAGAAAAAACAGCTTCCTGATACTACAGTGGAGCATGGGGTTTCCAGTAGTAGTTTCCATTATAGTATGAAATCAATTTCTACACTATCAGCCTCCAAAAAATTTTGAAAAAAGAAAAAAGAAAAAACCCACACAAAGAAGTGAGTTCTGCTAGTTTTTAGAGTGAATAGCAGATAATGCTGCTGTTGCAAATGAATTGCTTGAGTGAGAGATGACACAAAACTTTATCACCAGACAGCACAGAGCCATTCTCACAAGAAAAACAGACTTGGGATGATGAGTCTAACTGCTACATTAGCAAAGACAGCCAAGAGAGCTCATAAAACACCATCTTGCATTAGCAAGATCACCTTTCTAGTACATGCACAAGAAAAAATAAACATAATTCAGCTAAAAATAAGCATTTCATATGCTTGTATCCACATCACATGGAGATCTCGAATGGGCTTTAGCTCATTAGGCACTTCATCATGGCAGCAATGAGAGCTTCTCCAAACTGGAACTTTTAAGTCTGGATGGCGCTCCATTAAACTACAATTCAGAGCTTCTGAGCTCCACAACCATCACAGTCTGTTTTACAGTACAGCCATGTCTCGTTATTTTCTCAGCAAACCACATTAAATAAGAGCTAACTACCTGCATTATCTTAGCTAAGTGCTTAGTTGAGCTTTCAGTCTTGGTTTTCTTATCTCCAGGGTCTCTGTAAGACAAGCACAGAAAGCCTTTTTACTGTAACTATTCCCTATATGTTACAAAACAATCCACCTGATTAAGCTTCTAGAAAAGCCCATATATCTACCAGCAAGTTGTCAGGTTATTTTCACTTTTCTTAAAAGGTCAGTTTTCTCCACCAGGATCTCTATAGGCCAAGTACACGGCCTGAAACAAGAAGGTGCCCTGAAAAAAAAAAATCCAAACACCCTGGTGAGCTAACACAAGTCATCTTCCTACACTTAGGCTTTAAAAAATCACTTGAAATGTTTTTCCTTCACGTATCTTGCACTAGTATCATTTTGAAAAAGTCAGCACACATATTCAAACAAACAAACAAAAAGTAGCTCTGCAGACTTGAGAAGCCAGCCTAGTTTAAGCAGACTTTTTAAAAAAAATCACACAGAAAGTCATTTTTAATTCAAAGTTACATGTGTCATACAAGCATTTAACATAGAGATTAAGAAGTTTATCAGATAAGCAGATAACTCAGGTGCCAGAAACATGCTTAGCTGACATGGGAGTGACAACTTTTAACTGTTCAATACAGACAGGCAACATTAGCTGTTATTCACTTGCACTCAGCTATAGCTGTAAGAACCAAAAATTGCTGTCAAAGATCATTTTTGAAGCACTGCAATGGACTTGTAAAAATGGACAGGCATTACTCCCAGATTAGTAATTCAATATACTTGTAAGAGAATGATATGTTGTTTAGAGCCGCAGACACTGTAGGTACAAACGCCCCAAAAAATAAAAGTTGATGCGTGATTAAGCATTTCTAAAGAGAAAAGCTCAAAATTTATGTAAGGATTCCTTAAAAGACCTATGTTGTTACCTTGGAAACATGCTCTGCATCCACCTAAGCACAGTTAGCACATATATCTACATTTTCAATATTCAGCAATAAATATGATGCAAATTCCCTATCCATGGAAAGTCTTTCTGAAAGAGTCTTACGCTGTAATCTGAAGGGGCTGAAGTCAAATTAAAACTTCAGTCATACATGGCAGTATTACAAAAGAGATAAATGAATCAAACGAAGCCAAAATTGTTCTGCGAGGGGTCTGGAGCACAAGTCTTATGAGGAGTGGCTGAAAGAGCTGGGATTGTTCAGTCTGGAGAAGAGGAGGCTCAGGGGAGACCTCATTGCTCTCTATAACTACCTGAAGGGAGGTTGTAGAGAGCTGGGGGTCAGCCACTTCTCTCATGTATCTAGTGACAGAACTGGAGGGAATGGCTTCAAGCTGCACCAGAAGAGATTCAGGCTGGATGTTAGGAAATACCAGTTCTCTAGAGTAGTGGTCAGGCATGGAATGGGCTGCCCAGGAAGGTGGTGGAGTCATGAACCTGGAGGTGTTCGAGGAGTGTTTGGATTTTGTGTCGAGGGACATGGTTTAGTGACAACTATTGGTGACAGGCGGATGGATGGACTGGGTGATCCTGTGGGTCTTTTTCAACCTTGGTGATTCTGTAACTCTATGAAAATTAAGACCAAAATTGACATTGCCAGCAGGTATTTTTCACATCAGTACAACTATCAGCTGCACTTGGTGTCTAGCTTCCCTCCTATCCAGAACAGGAACATTTTCTTAATTCATGTCACAAGATCTTGTTTAACTGAGTAGCTGTTTCTTTTTGTTCTTGACAAGTATCTACTCTGAAATGGGAAAGATGGAACTCAAGCCAATACCAGTGTTTGTAAAGCACAAAGTTTCCAGACCACGCTCTTAAATATATTTGGGAATCTTAGATACAACAGCCCATGGTTAACTGGCAACACTTAAATCTCCCTTAACAGTAAAGATTCAGGTGCCATTGGACAGCTACCACAGATCACCTATTTGTGGGATCTATCAGCTCTTTCACAACTGTTTAGATTTAGAAGATGCGTTACCTTCTTCATTATTAAAATGAGAAAGACACAAAGGTAATTACAGTCTACAAATAGCTGTCTGGACAGAGACAAAACAATCCAGAACCATCTTTGTATGCTTAAATAGATCAAGGGTTAACACCTTATTTGTTCCACAAATTAGTTACATCTTTGCTACTCTTGTAGACACTGTGAGCATGGCTTGTTATTCAAACTGAACAGAGATAGTTGTTACATCCATTCCTGCGCTGCTTACAAAATGGAAAGTCTGTGGGGAAATCAGCAGTTAATTTGTTTCATCCTTCCACATCCAATCTTGCCATTCCAAGTCCTTAAGCGTAGGGCAGGTACCCCAGAGCTTGACTGTTGTCTTATTTTCAGAGAAATTCAGAAGAAGGGAATATGAGAGGAAAGTCTTAAGCAATTGCAAGACATAAGAGATACTTGAAGAATAAAAATCTTAGTGCTTCTAGCTAAAGAGGTTAAAGAAGTTATCCCAAAACAACAGTTACAAGGGTGACAGTCATAATTCTATGACAAGGTGAAACTACGCTACGCATGCAGCTGGCATACAATATTAGTGTACTTGTAGATATTCAGGAAACATCTGGTTCAACCAGCCAAAGCTCAAGAGCACTGAGATCATCTTGAACTGATGAACGTGTTCCGTATGTGCAGAAGGCAGCTTATAGAAGATATCAAAGGACTTGAAACTCAGTTCAGAAGAAAATGTCAACAAAACCTCTGCTGTTAAGAAGACCCAGGACCTTGAATTTTACATACAAGGTTCCTGTTTACTGTACTGACTGACTGTAAGTCCAAAACACCTGAATTCAGTCAAATGAAACTGCACATTTAGGAGGAGTCATGTCATTGGTTGAATTTGCTCTGCAGCCTTTTCTGTTACTCCTGGAATAATTCCAAAGTCATCAACACAAAGCCCTCTGAAGCTGGAGCCTTCTCCGAGCCAGTTTGTGGTTACCCCAATACAAATCCAGTCAGAGCACCATAACTTACACTCAGCAGTCTCCAAATCCACTTTCATCTTTTAAAGATGCAACCTCGGTGCCAATCCTTTTAGAATAGCCTCGAGTAGCCCAGAAACATGCAGGTGGACAAAACATATAGCCGTTTCATCACGCCAACCACAACGACCTTAGCCCTTCCCGGGGGAATTCTTGCCACATTGCACACTTAGATCTCTAACTCAGATTAATATTAACCTGCTCTCACCTGCCATTCCCACGGCAGGGGAGGGTGCCAGGTACCACCCAGCCTTCACACCCCCCTTTCAAGCAGCAGCCTCCTCCTCCTCCAGAGCCCTACGCGAGGACGTCGCATCCCCATCCCTTAGGAGGCAGCCCTCTTCATCCCTTTTTTCATTGAGCAGATCCCAAGAGCCGCCTTCCGCGTCAAACCAGGATTTTAAATGCGGCTTAAGCCAAGCGTAAACACAGCCAGCCAAGGCCCGGCCCGGCGCGGCCCTGCAGAGGCCTGCCGCTTTTCCCGCAACGAGCATCGGCAGCCGCTGACAGCTCCGGCAGACCCGCGCTGCCCCCCGTGGCCCCCCACGAGCCCACCCAACCCGGCCTCGCTCCAACGACGGGCATCGGCCCCCCTCTCGCTCTCCCCCGACAAACGGAGCCGTGGGGGAGAAGGAAGCGCCGACGCGCCGCCAGACACGCCAACAACGCCCGCTCCCGCATCGCAAAGCCTCCCGTCCCGGCGCCCCCTCCCACCCCCCCGCATCTCCCGCCGCCCCCCGGGGCGCGTCGCCATTTCGTGAGGAGCGCGCTGCGAGCGGCTCGCTGCGACGGAGGGGGAAGGGAAGGGGAGGAGAGGAGAGAGAAGGGCGCCAGTGAGGTGACCGGGGAGACGGATGAGGGGTGGACGCCCCGACCCGAAGCACAACGGCCCACGGCGGCCGCCGGCCCGGCCCCGTCCAGCCCAGGCCCCGCCGCGCCTCGGCCGCCACTCACAGTTCCGGATATCGGAGATGAAGACGGCCAGGCCTCGCATCCCATCGCCCTTCGACACCGCCGGCATCGTGGCGCGCGATCAGGGCCGCCCAGCGACACGCCGAACCACCGCAACTACCGCCGCCGCCACCGCCCGCTCTCCCCGCGGGGCTCCTCAGGCCGCTGCAGCCGCCGCCTCTGCAGCGCGCATGCGCCGGGGTGGCTCCCGCGCCCCCGCGGGCGGCGGCCGGCGAGGCTGTGGCGCCCCCTGCCGAGCGGAGGCGGCGCCGCAGCGGCCCTGTTCTCCACAGCCCCTCGGCCGTCCCCGCGGTGGCCCCGGTCATCCTCCCGTCCGCTGGGCCGTAATGCCTCTTCATGACCAGGGGCGTTACGTGTTTCTGCTGGAGGCCACAACCAAGCAGAGCAACGCAGTCCCACCCCACATCTTCTCTCGGGATGGAAAACATTTCAAGGTTAAACTTCCTTAAATGAGCCAGAGAGGTTGGACTGCACAGAGCATTTAATCTCATCAGCTGGAAATAGATTCAGAGGGTGTCAAAACTGATCTAGTCTGCCTAAACAACAATATGTTGAGAAGTTCAGTCGTAATGCTAGAGGTTAGCGTACTTAATGGATTATAATGACCTCTACAAGCATTAAGGAATACTGGAGATCACTCATTTAATGTTTTCCTTGCATCCTTTAAGCTGTTTATTTTCATCTACGCCTTCATTTTTTCCTTTTCCTTCTGTTTTCATTTATTTATTTTTGCCTGAATTGAGACCAGTAACTAGACTTTAGCTGCAGTCTATCTTCCTGAAAGGCATACAGCCCTGATCTGACACCGCCGATTTCACTGTTTCCCTGGGTAGTTTGTTGCTGTGGTTTCACGTTCTGTATTTTAAAGCCTACATCCTATATTTGTAGAGCTTCAGTGCCTCCAAATAATGATACGTTTTAACCTCATATACAAAGACTCACAATGTTTTCTGGTAATGGCTATGTATATTGCTTAGGTAATCTCTCTCAAGGATATTTTCTGCATGTTTTCAGGATACATTTTTACACCCATGTTTTTTCATTGTTATCCATTCCAAGGAGAAGATTGCAATACCTGGTAGTAGCCAGTGTATCCATTTTTTTTCCTGGGTGTGGTAGATCTAGAACACTAACAGCACTTGCGCACAGTCTTGATACAGATTTTCTGCATATGGAGGCTCACATGAAGAAAAATGTCTCATTTCATAACTTTACAATCAGATTTTGAGGCATAACAACAATCTACTTTTGAAGTAGAAAACGTGATTTCACTAAGTATTTTTCTCAAACAAGCAAACAAACATATTCATGTTTGAGTTAACCAAAATAAGAAGTTGAACTAATTTCTTCTCTTTTAAAAGCAGAGTGACACCTAAAGGACAAGTGCATCAGTCTTTTGTGGCTGCATTCTAGTCACTGCAGCTGCAAGTTGTGCAGGCATGCTTAAACTACCTTTACATACTTCTAGCTGAATAGATACAATAGTGCCAGGTGTAAACTCTGCTTGAAAAGGGGAGTAAACACACAAATCACTCCTTTGGGGCTCTTCAGTATTTAATTATTTCATTTCTAACTTCCTCAATGTACACTATGCATTATGCAGTTATTTTACATTCACCTCCTCCTACTGTCTTTTGACATCTACCATGCATTTTCTTACATCCTATCTTCTTTTTGCCTCAACAAAGACTTGTGCAATTACAGCGAATGCGTTGGCATGTGTGCCTCTACTTCCTCTAAATCAAGAGCTCGCTAGCCAATTACAGAGGGTAGAGAGAAGATACTCATTTTAGGTGAATAAATAGCCAGCAAAAAAAGAGAGAGAGAGCCTGTAATGATCTTTGGATGTATATCCTGACAGAAAGAAATTCTGTAATGTGAACCCAGGGATTATTGGAGAGCAGGGTACACACTAGATATAATTCCTTACAAAACACACTAGCTGATATATCAGGAAAATGTTCCACTTTGAGTTTAATGTCTACAAAATACCTGTCTGTGACAAATCAGACTTCAACTGTTCCATACATCTCAAGATACTATGATTTCTAAAGAGATTTCAATTAGTGTAAATCAGCACTAAGGTGGCAATAGTCTCAAGATAATTCCTACTGTGCAAAATGTTTTGCAGCACAATTGTTTGCCCAACAAATCCATGATGTTTATCTCTTCCTTATGCCATCCATGAATTGCTATAATCTTCAGAATTTCAACACAATTTAGTATAAAGACTTTGAAAAATTAGTCTGGTCTTTATAAAACGAACATTATTAAACTGTCTGTTTTCACCTGGTGAGTATTTGTTTGTAGGAAGTATAGTTTCCACCACAGTTCTTCTCTGCCTAAAACACAGAGCTGAGTGGTAGTTTACAGACAGAGTTTAACTCTTATTTTGGAGTTTTAAGTGCCGTGCAGTTTCAATTCCTATTTGGTTTCTAAAGCCAAAATGTGATTGATTTTTGAGTGTGATTACATATCATTATGAGGAATTTCAACACCAGAAATCATCCAACAGCCAGCAGGATTTACTGTCCGTGCTGTGTTTAGTACTGCCACATCTATTCTGCCACCTACAGCTACTCTTCTGCCCTACATTGAGTGTCTGCCAAAATCAGACTCTAGAATAATTTGGACAGCATTGTGCTTAGGGTATGAAGTCACACACTGTGGGACAGAGCTCTGTTTTGCCAGCTCTTTCTACCTCTGTAATGAATTTCTCCACAGAAGGAAATTTTTGTTATTTTTGACAGATTTGTCTCTCACTTGATCAGTTACTTCTTTCTTCTCTTCCTTGTGGTCATTCTAACTATACTGTCATATCTAACTATACTGTCATATCTAACTATACTAACTATACAGCAAAAACAGCTAATGAGAAAACAGAATTTGTGGTTCCTATACCACAAATAGTATTGAGTATTAAGTGTACTCCATCTTGTTAATCTACCTGACACCTAAAGTTCATTACCTATTGATGGAGAGCACAGGTTTATCAGTAATGCTTTCTATCATGTCAGAATATCAGATATGTTGCTTTTAAGATTAAGAAACACAAAGCTATGATAACACCACTATTGTGAAATCTATCTAAATTTTCAGGTATGGATTTCTCTAAATCTCTTCCATGCAGTGAGCAACTCAATGACTGAAAGAGTTTTGCACTCTACCATGTATGTACAAAAGTGTAAAATAGAATAGTTAAGCTTAAAATAAACTCAAAGAGAGTGGACAAGATACAATAAGGGTGAATTAAGGGTCTCCAAGTAAGCTGACCTTGCCCCCTGCTTGCTGCCAGAGTGCTGACAGCCACCTGAGTGACTTCGTGCATTGCAATAAATTCTATATTAGTCCTTCTAGCTCATAGGAGGTTTTTTCCCTGACTGTTTGTCTTAGTCATCTTCCCTTAAGCTGCAGGCTCCCAAATGAAGCTATGGGCTTCATTTCTTGCTGAGAAATCATTTTTGCTTCCAAACCTTTCTTCCCTGAGTACGCAGAGTTACTCCCCAGGAAAGGAACATGTTTCTGTTCTCCCCCAGGTGATTGGCATTGCTCTTTTAAAGGAATGGTATTGTACAGAAAAACACAGAATTTAAACAAAGATCCCCTTATCATTTGGATTTACTTAGCAGCATATCATTCTTTCAAGGAGACTCCCCAGTACCTGGCAGTGTACCCTTATATCTATGAGTTAAAAAGACCTGTGATTCCCGTACAGGCAGCTGCAGGCTCCCTCAGGGGCAGTACGCACGAGTGCCAGCTACCTGCAGCAAACCTTTGGTTCAGTCCCACTGAGGGTACGAGAGAGTCAACAGGATAGCATAATAGGAACACAATACAGGAAATGACAGATTGCATTGCAGAGTAGCTGGAAATAAACCAAATTCTTCATACCCCTGCCTTATCTCTGTCTTTCCTGCTATTGAGAAATGTATCCTGGAAATATCTAACACTTGGGAGAGATGAACAGCATTCTACAAAGCAATAGAAAATTCAGTACCCAAGCACACAAGTGAACGTTGATTCCCCTTTTGAAATCCTCACAATTTGTGTCTGTGTGACTCAGGGCACAGGGGAAAGCACACATACTCAGCGCTGTATCTGCTTCACTGACTCGAGTTCAGAGGAAAAACACTTCTGTTTTTCGATTCAGTGCTGAATTACGGTTAGATCTTGGATTACACAAGAGGGAAAGAAAGCAAAGGGTAGATGAGGAAATCTTCCAATTCCGCTTCTGGGAAGCGGCACCAAGTGTGAACTGTGGCAAAAAAAGTAAGTCTAAAAGGCTTTTGTTGGAAAGGGTGGACCTAAAATCTCTAGATGAGCACCCGGGCAACCTCCACCCAGCAGAGCAGGAGGCACACGAGGAAGTACGGAGCGCTCAGTTCAGACTGAGGCGCCGCCATGATGGCGCGACCCGCTTTCAGCCGCCGCCTCGGCGCCTCCCATCAGGCGCAGGGGCGGCACCGCCCGCCTCCATTTCCGAGGCGGCGGCGGGCGGTAGGTGGTGGCCGCGGGCCGGCGCTGCCTGGAGGCGGCAGCGGCGCTCTCGGGAAAGGGAAGGAGGCGGGCGGTGGTGCGGCGTCCCGTCCTTTTAGGGTATATCGGCCTGCCTCGCGGCTGGGATGCGGTGATATGGATGGCAGAAGCACCCTGGCGGCCCTGCGGGGGCTGGCCCGGGATAGGTAGGCCGCGGGGCACGCTCAGACCGAGCCAGCAGGGTTACACTGGCCTGCAGGCAGGCTCTGACGGAAAAGAGAAAGTGTTGGTATCTTCCGAGTACAATTTTTAGCGTTAAAACAGAGCAGCTTAGAAGGGTAGGGGAATGCTTTTTAACACAGCTTAGGAAACAGGCTTATTTTCGCCCCTGAATTTAGCTTCTGTTGGCTTTGCTTTGGTTCGCTGTTTCCTACCCCCCTGCAGCTCAGCAGTTTGTAGCATGGGCTTCCTTTGCTAAACCAATTGCATATCAGAGCATTTACTCCAATAGCAGTTAGAACCTGATTCCTCTTTCAGAAGTGTCATATAAGCATTCACTCCAATTTCACAGAACCCTTAGATTTTGAAGGGACCGTTAAAGGCCATCTGGTCCAGCTCCCCCACAACAAACAGGGACATCCACAGTTAGATCACATTGTCCAGGATAGTTTCTAAATAGTTACTGTGCAAGTCTCCAAGATTATGGTTTTTGACTGCTCCTTTTGGACAACATAAGTCCATGCCAGCTTCTCTATTTCTTTTAAATAGAACAGCATTTAAAATATCTGGCTGCGTTACCCAGGGAGACTCACTAAGCAGGGCTTTGGGATACACCAAAGCTTCAGACTAGCATATCAGAAAAAAAAACATCTCAAATCTTAAACCTCAATGTTCCTTGTATGTTGCAATACAAAAGATTAGAAACAAAACTCTTTAGTTTAGTTAATATGAGGATAATAAAACGTTGAAGGGAGGCTTGCTAGGAAAAAGACTTGATGGGCATCTTGTTTTGAAAAGCTTGCAAAATTTGTGCTTTTAGTTTTCAGAGAGATTATTTAAAGCTTGATTTATTCATCTTTAGATACTAAAATGACACTGTGTGCTTGATTTTTGCTGATACTGTTGTATGGCAAAATAAAGCAATGACAATGCC
Source organism: Tympanuchus pallidicinctus (assembly GCF_026119805.1). Classification (NCBI taxonomy): domain Eukaryota; kingdom Metazoa; phylum Chordata; class Aves; order Galliformes; family Phasianidae; genus Tympanuchus; species Tympanuchus pallidicinctus. Next base: position 14,477,571 of record NW_026294747.1, read on the forward strand.
TTCAAATGAGGTACATGTACAATGGAAGGATAGCAGGTAATAAAGAAAAAAATTTGACTTACCCCTTCCAATAAGCAGTTACAGTTTCAGGAGAGTGCAGCCTATCCAGACAGATGCTGCTCCCTTGGCTGCCAACCTTTAAATGAGAGTGAGGAGGGGTGGATCCTGTTTCCACCCCTTCTGATCACTCAGGTGCATTGCTTGCACCTGAGCTCCCTGGGCTAGCCACATCATCTTACTTGCTGTTCAACCATTGGCACAGTGACCTGGCAAGTCCACTGCATTGCTAAAGATGAAGTTAATAAAATAAAGTTCCTACTAAGAGTCAGTATAAGAATGTCATTAGCAGAAAATGTTGCTACAGGCTCTGCACTTTCTATAGATCCAGGAATGGATGTTGGCTTACAGTAATTGCCAGATAGATATGATCAAGGAAATGAACACATTTCAATTTCTAATTGGAGTCCAGTGGTGTTTTTTTAATTTGTGTGCTTCAGCTGTTAAACACTAACTTCTTTCTAGGAATGTGAATGCTGTTGCTAATTGCTTCTGAAAGTGAAATCAAACACCTCCAAATCAATATATACCAGCTTCTGGAAGAATCGATATCCTGTCCAAATTGTTAAGATTTTGTATTGACTGTTCAGGCTCTCAACTGTTCTCATCTGTAATAGTTTATAGATCCTGCTAAGCTTGATGGAACAGAGTAGATGCTATCAAGAGCAGCTTCCTTTGTCTAATCTTCTTGGATGTTGGAAACAAGAGTACTAGTGACCTTGGAGGCAAAGAAGAAGAGCAACAAGAAGAGCTTAGCTACTAATAACAGTGAAATGTCAAGTGGTATACTGATTTAACTTTTGCCTTGCCCTCTGGATCCAAGAGACATTAGAGGACTTGCTGCTTTTACTTTTGCGTTCTTTTTAAGATTTGATTCAAGTCTTCAAGTAATTTTGTACACAAGGGCTTTGAAGATGTCTGTTCTTTGGTGCTAGTGACACTGTACTTTTTTAAGCACTTTTTCTGCCATCACTCTCCTGCTTTGTTGGCTAGCCACATTCTTGCCTCTGTTTTAGTGCACGATGCCCAACTCCTGCAAGATCTCTTTCTTGGCTTTTCAGCAACTCACTGCTAAACCAACCTTATCCAGATACGTGTTATTAATCTCATCTCAGCATTATTAGGATTGACCTCATATGGCTACCGACAGAACAAGTCTTGCAAATATAGCTTGAAGGAATTATTTATTAAGTCTTCGGAATGAGTGGCAGAAAAGTTAGTTCTTTGAGTCACACAGAAAAATTTGTTTTGTTTTAATTTAGAGCAAGGGGTTATGTTTGAAAAAACTTCAGACAGTTATGGGAAAGCTAACATTTGTCCTTCCCCATTAGGATCTCAGTATTGTGAGAAGCAGCCAGATATATGTCTTGAGCAACTGATTTATTATACACTAAAGAAAATCCCATTGTGAGCCTAGGACATCTAGAATTAGCAGCACATTACTTCCCTCAATTTCCCCTGCTCTACTTCCACTAATGATGAGTATTCTCTTTCTTTTTTCATCTTACCCACTTGTTGGATCTGGAAAACCAGTGAAACTCATGAATGGGGAAGGGCTAAAAAACAGTCTCTGTCTATCTTTGAATTTTTTTGGCAAAATCTTCCTCATGACAGAACTAAGTTGTGACAGATAAATAGCACTGAATTGAACTGTTCTCTATTAATTCTCAATACCTATATTTGGAGCAAACTATCAAAGTTTTTTCAGTTCTCTTTGTATCACCAACTTGGTGAATTCATTAAAGTTCTTGCTTGTTGTGATAAAGGTACATAGATATAAGCATTTGGCTATATTTTTTTCCATTCTTTATTTAATCTATGTCTTGTTAATTGAATTAGGCATGATCAGTGGTATGTCTTACGTGCTATAGAAAAGGCAAGGCTGTGCTATTCTGGGCAGCAGGCATTTATCACAATTTCAGCTGCAAAACCTTGTATTTCTTTAGGAATTCTTTAAAAGAAAAGCTGCAAGGATCCCACCAGCTTTCCCTGGGGTACATCTAAGAATCTCTTAAAGTACTCTGCTATATTGCTGCCAGCCTAAGGTATTATTAAACAGAGCTGCATTAATAAGTCTTAATCTACAGAGCAGAAGATGATACAAAGAATTGATGTTTCTTAGACAAGAAAACTGAATTTCTCTTAAACAGTTATGTTCTTCTGTTTGCAGAGACTTGAACCCTTATATTTCTGGGACAAGAAAAACTTGACACTGGGAGAAACACTATGAGATTTCTCTGTGTTTCACTTTCTTTAACCGTGATTTGCTGGCTAGCTGAAGGCACCTTGTCGAAAACAGACGCGAAGAAACCTGCTACAAAAAAACTGGAAGAAAAGGTAAGCTAAATAATTGAAATAATCGTCTTATTTAACATGTGCAGTGATATAACTCAACTCTGAGAAATGGTAAGGGTATTCTCATTATTTAAAAAAAAAAAAAGTGTTGAAATTGACATTTCCAAGCTTGTTCTCAAATTAAACTATGTGAAATTGTCCTTTCATTCATCTTTTCTGAGTGTCACAAATGATTCACTCCTTTAACCAACACAGGGTAGACTTCTGGAGTTTTCAGCTTCAGTGGAAGCTGCATAAGATTGCTATAGAAGCAAGAAGTTTTTGTCCCCTCCTGCATGTAAAGAAAGCATACCTCCATCCCTGTGTTGGGAGTTGAGGGAGCAGTAGTGTTGACCAAGGTCGTTTAGAGATGGGGGAGATGTTCTCAGAACTACCAGTGGGACAGCTGTGTTCTGAAAGAAGAGTTTGAAGAGCTTACAAGCCAGTATTTTCTTTGAAGGCAAAAGTTATTCAGAGTCCCGTAGCAGTTTTGAGAAGATGATTCAACGTGCTGAAGTCTCTCTTAACTTGCTGAGCATGTTCCTGTTTTCTTTCAAAATCATAAGGATGCTCAGCAGTGCAGGAGAAAGGATATGCATGGAAGTATATTTACCAGTGCATATACCAAATACATGTACTTCATGTTGCAAAGCACTCTTTAAAAAAAAAAAGAAAAAAGACAGGTGATCTATTCAAAATCCTGTCCCTCAAATTATAGGTGATCCTTCATTATGCAGATGTTTTTGTCATTGTCTATATTGCTTGCTCAGTGTCTACCAGGAAGAAAATCTAATATGCTGCTAAAACTACTAGGTGCAAAGGCAGTACAGAATGTTGAAGCCTGCCTTACCCTGTTTCTGTGCACACTTTCTTAGTGTGTGGGCTTTATTAGCCTTCTGACTTACTGCTAAGTCTACCTGTGTTTTAATTCAAGAAGATCTTCTATAAGTAGGGTGTTTGGAACTTTAGCTGTGACCACAGTGCAGTATGACCTGAAATATGTCCAGTTTAAAAGTCTTCTTTGAAATCTTGGTTAAGAACTCTTCAACAACTTTTGTTGGTTTGACAATAGCCAGAAAGCATGGACTAGAGTGCAGAAGAAAACAAAAAGGCATTATTTTGAACAGATCTTGACAACTAGTACGAAGGCTGTTGTCAAGTACTGTAGAATTTGTAGCAACTGAGATTAAGTGGCTGTGTTTAGCAGAACATGCAGGTCAGCAGTTTAAGACTTCTTGCAAAATTGCTCTTTATGTTATGAACGTACCAGTCATCAGGTGTGCTGAATGACGTTTTTTAATCTTATCACTTGATTTTTTTTTCCTTTTCCTTATAATCAAAGTAAGATTACTGGTGATGACAAATCATTTCCCAGCTCTTTCTTACTTTCTTTTTAAATCAAACTATTTCGCACGATTTAAAAGAGTACTCGGAGTTTAATGTTGTTGTTTTCTTTTTGAGGCCTGTTGCTTTTGAAAATGGCTGCTTATAAAAACTGTTGTCTTCCCCCAGACACTGCATTCTGATAAGAATGTGCAGGACCGGGGACTCGTAGTTACAGATCCAAAGGCAAAGGACATCATATTGGAACACAGAAGCTACTGCTCTAAGAAGACGAAAGAAAGACACTTCTCAGGAGATGTTCTGGGATATATTACTCCCGTGAGTTAATAAATCAAATAAAATTGGTGCTTTGAACAAACGTGCAGTGGTCTGTACTAATCTTGCCTCTTGCATCCTTGCTATAAAAATATTTTGGTAGTATTTGGAACTTCTAGTCTGCAGTCAGATATTCAGAGGATTATTCAAGAGCTGCCTTGAGATTCAGGTGGTCTCAAACTCATGTTCTCCTACCCATCTCTTGTAGGATATCTAGGTCATACTGTTTTTCTCGCCAGTAAAACAGTTTGTTGTTGTTGTTGTTGTTCTTGAATGAGCCCTGTAAAGTTGCAGTATTTTCAGATGAGGAATACTACTAAGTATCTTTATATTACGCAGCTACCAACTTGAACCTTCTATATAAATAGTAAAAATTTTATCCTGCTGTCAAGCTGTTATCTTGTTATTCAGTCTTACTGTTCAAAGCATCTTCTCTTGAAAAATAAATGTTACTTCCTTTTGCTTAGAGAATGCCTCTTGTTTTGTTTTTTGCACTGCTCAGAACAGAAATAGGTTCCCTATGAACTTCCAGCTTTCTCAAGTTGTGTTGAACATAAGTGCAGACATGTACAGTCAAATCTCTGTTGAATCTAAATGCTAATTCCTCCAGTTTAGTTGAATTTGCATAAACTGAACATTGGCATTCATGTAGCTATGAAAGTGTTATAAATGCTTTATTACTTAAGCAAAAATAAAGCTACAGAAGGTTTTCTGAAACTAGCAGAGATTTAGCAAGTGATTACATTCGTGGTAAAGAGTTTTTATTGATCAAAATCAAAGTGGTCTGTATGTCTTGCTTGTCATCTCTCACTTTTCTTTCTCTCCTTTCTTTTGCAAGTGGAACAGCCACGGCTATGACATTGCCAAAATATTTGGAAATAAATTTACATTAATCTCACCAGTCTGGTTACAGGTGAGAAGGAGAGGGAAGGAGAGGTTCCAGTTCACCGGGCTCCACGATGTAGATAAAGGTTTGATTTCCTTTTTATTTGAATATGGATTACAAATAGGATCACTGTTCTTTTTGCAAACTGGTGGGTAGTTAATACACACACGTGCATTTTTCACACTGCCTCTCACTGTGAAGTAATTTCATCCACTAGTTTTAGAAAGATTTTTACACAATGAACTTTTCTGTTCTCATTTGCTTCCACAAACACACGTAGTTTCTGTCCAGATAATAAGTAGAAAGACAGCAGGCTATCTACAAAGCCCCCTTTAAAAAAGGAAAAGACAAAGAATCTTTACAGATAGAAAAAGTCCTTTGTGTTTGCACTGTGCAGTTATTTATCTGTTTTTATTCCTTCTGCCCTTGCAAAAAAAACCCCATACAAATAAACTTAGAACGCCTGTGAGTGAGTTTGTTCTGGGAGTGAAATATGAATTTAATCTGAAGAGAATTTTCTCCACTGTCAAAGAACTTGCAGCAGATTCAGAATTTATATAGTGTGCTCTTACTAAATAATTAGTTTGGTTTTGAACTTGATTGAAACATGTCTGTAAAATGCCATTTTAAAGAGCTCTAAAGATTGTTTTTACCATGTTAGTGCCTACTAACAAGTTAATTCTAATGCCGTGACTACTGGGAGGGAGTGGATGGGACACTAGGAAATACCAACTGAATTTAAAAAAAGCAACCAGACTTAAAAACCCAGCTAACTTAAAAAAGAAATGAAAATTCATATTCTTCCCAGGACTACACAACTGCTGTGGTCAGTAAGCAGTGAGATGTTTTCCATGATGAAACAGAACTATAAGCAACAAAGACAAGGGGCTGAGAAGGACTCTTACAAGATTGTTGTAAATGTGAGTTATGCTATCTGAGTTATAGCTTCAATTTTTGTGACTCAGAGGCTGCTTCCTCTGCATTGCTTATGAGCCAGTAGTCTGCAGCAGGAAGACTGGTATAATTAAACTTTGCTACATTAGTTGAAGAGTGCTTCAAAATATGTTGTCCTTGTCAATACATTTATGTTTTAAGAGCTGTTTTCTTGGTAATGTTTGACAGGCTGGATGAAAGATGTCAGAAAAAATTCCAAAAACATCAAAATAGGTGAGCCTATATTTCATGCGTTGTTTTTGTCAATTTTCTTTTGCTGCCAGCAGAGCAAGAGACAACTGTGTTCCATGTGTATTGGAGAGAAGGGAGATTAGCATAGCTCTATGAAATGAGGTGTCTGAAAAGAAAATTATAAGCAGTTAAACTACAGATAAGTAAGCAACTGAAGTGTAGATTCTGTTGGTGCCCGAATGTTTTACCTTGGTGTCTTCTCTCTTAAACCCATGGCTACTGGGTCCTCTTTGGAAGGGTACTCTGCATTTAACATGATGTGCTTACCTGAGGAGTAACCTTGAAACTTGTTACTCGGGGATTCCACTCTTTTTATAAAGGAGAAAAGGAATCCAAATCTGAGCCAGTAGTCAGTCTTCTGCTTGCTTCTGCCCTTGAAGCAGAGACCTCAAGGGATCTGCCACAATGTGTCTGTAGGGAAAAATGGCAAACATTGCTACAGTGATAAAACTGTGCTAAACTTCTTACTTTTGTCTGGAACAAGAATGAGTTGAGGCCGTGAAACTAGTAAAACTCTTCTTGCTTCACAAGGTTGTACGAAACATGAAACAGGTAGAGAAATTGAATGCTCAGTGAGCTATTCTAAATTACTTCAGCTGCCAGGTCGTAAAACCCTTGAAATCTCTCTTGACTCTTCTAAAAACCTTGATAGTTAAAAAGGGCTTAGACATAGTTTTGTATGGCATTTCCACCACGCATGATTTTCAGCTGTTCCCACGGCAGTTTTCATCACTCTTGTCTGACTATATTTTTAACGTCTTAAATGTGTTGTTGGTGGAGGGGGAAAAAAGGGGTGAGAAGTACCCTCAAGCACTGATTTTTTTTCCAAAATTAGGATTTGTCATAGGCTCTTGAAAGGAGCAAAAGGCTGAATATGGGGCTGAATTAGACTAAATTAGAGTTTGAGGTGAACTTTTCTACCTTGCTATTCACATGTTAGAAGAGAGGCACAACTTACAGAAGGATTGCTGTTTCATTTTGGTGTTCTTTTAAGAGCTTCCTAAGTGGAACTTCAGTTGTCAGTTGAATGCATCTTTTCTTAAAACTGGCATCAGTTAACTATTAATTAACGTTCAAGTTACCATAAAACAAAGAAGAATGTTCTATGGTGTCAACTTTTCTGTGCTGATAAAGTTAGAGTAAAAAAACACAACAGTCCAAGTGATGAGATATATTGTTTGGTGATTTACCTGCTGGTATGTTCTGTAGAATAATATTTCTGTTTTTGCAGAAATGTTGCAATGTAGATAGTAATTTGTTAAATTTTCGTTACTGATTGACTTCTTTGCTTGATAGTGCCTAGAATTTTGTTTGATGGCTGGACTTACCAGGACTTTGAAAGTGTTTTTGGCAGTGAAGATGAGATAGAAGAGCTTTCACAGAGTATGGTTCTACTAGCCAAGGTAAAAGACCTCAACAATGCTTTTGAGACAGTGTGACATGGTTTCTGGTTCCTTTTATAAAATATATTTTCTCATTTCCAGTTTTCATCCTTCAAAATAAAGTTCTGTTCGAAATATGAATGAGACACAAATCTTAACTGTATATTCTAGAATGTGTCCAATTCCTATATGTATGAAACACAGCAATAAGTAAGTACAGTTAACTGAAAGCCTGAAGTGAAATTACTTAAGTCTGATTATCCTAAACCTGTTATCATTGGCAGTTGCACACTTCCACCTGTTGTAAACTCTTAATTGATAAAACCCATTCCAGCCAGCTGATGTGCAGAATAATATCAAAACGGTAATGGAGAGTTAATAAACTTCTCATGAAGGTCACCTAGTGAGCAGAGTGATTTCTTTAATTACTTAAAAAAAAAAAAATAACAACGACAAAACAGCCAGAAACTGTTCTTACAGTTATTGTGTTGGATTTTTTTGAGGGGCTGCAAAACAATCTTGGGTACAGTGAGTGCTGTTTTCTGTATTACACAAATATGTTCAGGCTTCAGTGTACTAGACATAATTAGTCACTTTTTATATCAAGAATAGCTTGCCAGATATCATTTACTGCATAATTTTGTTCAGGTCTGATAAAACAGTTAAGAGTCCAGGGAGAGAAAAAGAGGGTTTCCTTTAAGGAACAGTTACTGTTTGCTAAGACTTCCTTTGGATCCCCTCAGCTTAATGCTTTGGAACAATGCTTCTAGGACTGGACAGACTGCACCCTAGAGACATTCAGCTTAGTGGCTGTTTTGTGAAAACCTGCCTAATTACTGTCAGAATAAGAATACTCTCCCTTGCTGTAAGATGTAAATAAATCTTCTGCATTCTAGAGGAAAATGGATGAAGAGGTGAACTGAATACTTTCTTAAAATTTATAACTGCCACATCAATTTTAGGTCCTCTGTAACAATTAACCTTTTATGGAATGGGTGCTCCAGTCCGGCGATATCCTTGATCACAGTAAACAAACTTCCATAAGAAATATTAATTTTGGAGATGTTTGGAATAATGACTTTTCCAGTTTAGTATTTACATGTTTAGAGTCAATGGCTCATGACTTTTTTTCCCAATATACATGTAAATGTGTTTCAATTGATTTGCTTAACAACCATATTTCATTAATGGCTGCATTTTTCCCAATGGTTTATCCTGTGAGAGTAAAAGTCAGTCATGCATAACTAATAGAGGTTTTCTACTTTTGAATTTTAGTTATACAATTTGTGCTTCACTTTGACTTCTTCATGAAATGATGCATTTGAGATGAAATTGCTGTAAGAATATGAAGCATGCTCGATCTGTAATACTGCTAGAACAGCTGAACTGATTGTGTGCTTCAATATTGCATTATCTCTGCAAGCATAATGAATAAGCGTGGTGATGAAGTGTATATTGTTGTCAATTTCTTTTTTTAGAATGAAAATTTTGATGGCTTTGTAGTTGAAGTTTGGAGTCAGCTAGGAAATCAAAAGCAAAAGTAAGTATAAGTCTTTAGGATACAATTATAAGAATTGCCTCTTTTACAGTATCTTCTGAAAGTTTAATTAGTCCACGTTGACTTGAATTTGTCATTTTCTATAAATAAATACACTTAACTCTTGTTCCACTTGTCTTAAAACTGTTCTACATGAACTCAAAGGCTACGTATTAATATTCATAGTGGAATTAGCAGACCACATCAACTTTTAAAATTTCAGTTGTGCAAGATGTTACTGTTGAACAAGGATGAAGAGAGTACCTCAACTGTATGTGTGCTCAGGTGCTGGCATTGGCCTTTATGGTCACACTGACTGGTATGTGTTACTGGATAAATAGCACTGACTTTGAGTTAATTAGGAAATCTTCCTGGATTTTATATTAAGGTCTTTTGAATGTGCTGAAATTAGAATGAAAATCCCCAATCTGAAGCAAACCTATGGAGAAACTGGCTTTCAGTTTTTGCAGGCACAACAGTTTTAGAACTTTAGAGTAGCTGATCTACATATTCAACGTCTTTCAGTTATTGCTAAACAGGAATAAGAAGAGAAGGTGATTCTCAAGGAGCAGAACGGTGAGTGCCTCATGTGTTCTGAGTCAGTAATGTTTGATTAGACATGGCTGCAAGCAAGCAAGACTTCAAGATTGTCCTAACCAGAAGTCTGAAAGTGTATGTTTGGCAGAAAAACCTGAGTATAAATAAAGGTTATAAATTATTTCTTTTCAGTTTTGATTTAAGTGCTTAGCTGTAAACTCACTCGTGTGTTTACCCACCACTGCCCTAGATGTGGTTGAGGTGATTAAGTTGCAGAATGTCTCTGAGAAGCCAAGCAGTGACAAGCATTCTGAATAAATGCTTTTACTTTCAGATCTATTAATCTGCCTTTGAATAGCAGAGTAGAATTAGTCCTGATAAATCAGTAAGCATGGGCTACCCACCCTTTGCTTTGCTCATCCCTGCTAGGAAGGGGTAGAGCCATGACATCTTCAGCCCACAGAGTGGCAGTATTGCAACGTGATTCATACATGATCCGTGTCTGCTTTTCCAAAGCGATAAACATCAGTATAAATCATATTCTTAACAGTAGAAGAGCTGGGGACAATTGATGGGAACGTATCAACGCAGAAATGACCCTTTAACCTTCAGACGTGTAAAGCCTTAATAGAATAGAAATTATTTGTGCTCCATATGAGGTACTGATATTAACTGTTAGGTAGATAGTGTAGGCTTTCCTGATTCAGATCAGTATTTCTATGAGATACCTTTTTTTTCTTTTTTTATTTTTCCTTTTCCTTTTACTGGCTGAACCTGAACTTTAGTGGAATTCAAGAAGCCTGATAACATCCTTACATCATTTGCTCTACCCATTGCATCTTTATATAAGTAGGTAACAGTAAAAGTGCTAGCATTGCACAAGGTTTCTGAAGCCTGCAAGGTCTCTCACCAGCATCACTGAGAACCTGTAATCACTGAGGATTTTTAAGAACAAGCAAATTTATCTACTTTCCTTTCAGCTCTTCGCATGTTTCTAGAAAGATCTTGGGTTTTTTTTTTGGTTTTCACTCCAACATCAGAAACAGATGAGATTTCCTCCTGCAAGGAATAAATAGTTGCATAAGAAGAACTTTCAATTTCCTGTTTATCCTAGCTGGTACTCCAGAAGAAGTGAAATAGTGTGGTCTGAGGCCCACTGTATCTTCTGTTTACATATTCTTAAGCAGAGCTAGCTTAATCCTTGTTTGTTTTCAAGACTAAGAATGTAGTAATTGTAATGATTCTTATTTAGGGTTAAGATTGCTTTTTTTCCTGCTCCATAATGCTCAGCAGAGGTGAAGTCTTAAATTATACCAGTCCTTCATGCTATTTTCTTTTATATAACATTAATTTGTTAACTTACTGTGTAAATTTTGCGGAAGAGAAAGAATTATGTGCCTAAATGTGGCTGCCTGGCTTTATGTTAAAAAATGTAATCAACTTAATTTATGGCTGTTTGCTTTGGGTATGAGGGCCCTGAATGCCTTGAAACTTAGCCAACAATTCTGCATACATGCTTTGTATACCCCTGGGTGTAAATAAATGGCATTAGATTCTTATATTCAGGTGCTGAAATACCATCTATTCTATCTGAAAAACTTGAATTGTACTGAGATATGTGTGGACCTACGTTGCAGGAGCCTAACACTGATCAGTTCAGGCTCATGTAGAAGTCCAGTACAGATGCTTTGAGGTACCCTCTTGTAGGTACCTACTTCTTTTCTGTGGTTTGCAAGAATAGAAGCTCCTGATTACTGATATAAGACAAATTTGTGAGATAAATGACTGAAACTAACTGATGCTCTTTTCTCTCATGCTGACAATTGTTGCATAATGAAAAAGTACTCAGCTTCATGTCTTTGATTCTAACACATAGGAAATGAGTTTCTAAACAAAAACTTAAATCAGCTGAAATGTCTTGTGCAAATAATACCTCAATTCTAATACATTTTATTGTCCCTTGCAGTTCAAACCCGCTTCTTAATTTATTTATTTTTTTAAATCTAAAAGTTCATTGATTGATTTTACAACAGAATATTCCAAGTTATTTAAACCGTGGCATTTCAAGAAATGCATGTGGTGGAAATCGTGAACTAAACAGGAAAACTTATGCTTTCTCAGTTTTAATTATAACAGCCAGACAGGACAATGTCTCTTTTGCTAGTATTTTGCATGGATTTATTTTTATTTTTTTCCCCAGACACCTGTGGGCACATTCATGCCTTTTTCACCAGAATCTGATGGTGTATGTGAAGGTGTACGTGTTATTCTGCTTTGTCTGGCATTAGCTGACAGATGGCACTGCCATCACAGAGGATCAATCTGAAAAACACAATTTTTTTTTCACCCACCGCATGCTGCAGGCACTTGGCATCATGCAGAAGATGACCTTCAGACATCTTATTAATGTTGGTAGGAGTATAGGAGCAAAAACCTCTTCTGGCACTTCTATCCTTCATGTTAGTCCCTGAAAAATTAATCTATTAATCAAAGATTTGCCATAATTCACTCCAGTTTTCTGGTATTAACTAGGCAATGAAATGGCACAAAAGAGCAATTTCTTCTTGAAGTAGACAGCTTTATTCTGTCCAGTTTTCTTGACAAGGCATAAATTTCAGGGAGCACTGACTATTAACTTACAAAAGAAAGTGGCAGAAGTTGGAAAGTTGGAGAGTTCTGAAGGGTCACGTAACTGAAGACAAGAATGTAGCAGTATCTTCTGCAGTGCTTTTCAGACAGCCTGACAGCCCACTTTTATGCACTGAAGAGAACTGTTACAAGATGTCCCAAACACAATGGACTGACAGTGTTGGAAAAAGTGAGTCCTGAAAAAATAACTCTTTCTCAGACCTTGGATGAAGGAAATTTGCATACTTTGTAAGGGAAAAAATACTTTGAAATTGGGAACATAAAAAAAAAGAAAAAAGAAAAAAAAAAATCAACAAAAAACAAAGCAACCAACCTTCCAAAAAGCAGTGATAATAGAAGGCCTAATAGCATAGGATTGAAGTAGATCTTAATTAGCTCATGATGGTCTTAAAGCTGCCAGTGTCTTAGTTACTACTATGAAGTAAAATTTGACAAGGGTGAAGTCTCTGGTAAATATTTAACGTGGACTTTTCAGAAAGAGTGATTCTATTCCTAATTACCCATACCTCATTATAGTTTTTAAAATGTCAACAGTCCTCACAAAATTACCAGTGACAATGTGGGAAAAGATTGTGGTAGCACACTGGAAAGCACTGCGAGGGCACAGCAAAGTTTTAATTTGTAGCACACAATCAATGAGCATTCTGTTATTGCTGCTTAGGGGAGGAGGCAAGAGTGCACATTTGGTCTATATAATCTATCTTGGCTGACAAACAGAAGTTAACCAAAATGAAGTCTTCAGCCATAACCATTGATCCTATTTGATCTGCAGTAGAGATCTCAGGGCTGAGACTGGCTTGACAGGTTAGTGAGTAGATGTTCACCTAGGTTTCTTGAGTAATAATCTGCAGTTATCCTGATACACTTTCACTCCCTGACCTGGCCCAAGTTGAAGCTAATTTTTTTTTTTTCCTGGCCAAGGCTATGTTGTTTAGATTTGTTTGGGGGAGAGGAAGTGGAAGCTATTTGGATAGGGTTAGTTTTTTAGTTTATTGTGCTTTCTACAAAATAAAACAGCAGTTCAAACTTTCTATTGGTCCTATATCAGGCCACCAATCTCTGTCCTTCATTTACAGTTGCAGGATTTCTATATGACAGGGTATGCCTTTCCAATTTAGTCAGAAAATATTTTGTGCAGTTCAGAGGTCGTACAAGTTAACAGAGGCATTCAGAAAGAGAAGAGAGATCCTGCTGATGAAGTGGTGGCACAGGATAATCTCAATACCAGAGGAACTGATTTCAATCAAGTTTATTTTGTAAGTAGCTTCTCTGACATCTAATAAAGGGTACATTCATACTACTTCAAGTATAATTAGTTAAAAGGTCACTTAGCCATGAGACAAAAACCTGTAGGAAAAAGGGCTTAGCTAGTTTTAACACTGATTATAGTTTTCAGTAAGACTGCAGTAAGACTGTGTCATGTGGGGGTTGTGATACATATGGTGGCAGTCAAGAAGAGTCTGTTTAGTTTAGCATTGTAATTTTTTTAATGCTTTCTCTGGAAAAGAATTCCTCCATGCTTAATTGGTTTGTCTGAATAGTGACACTCTTAATACAGAATGCATATTGTGAAGAATGGAATGTAAAGCTGTTACTTCTCAGTAGAAGAATGCTGCAGGTAGACTAAATGCTGATTCCTATAACTTTGTGTCTCCACTACATGGGAGTTGTTTGGCACAGCCAACTCTCAGATTGTAACTGCAAAATACTGATTATATTGGGAAAGTGATAAAACTTTTTGTTGTTAGAATCTAAGAGTAATGATTTTTTATAGGATTTCATCTGGCATTAAGTTGATTCTTAAACTGTTTCAGTGCAAATAAAACTTCTTAATTATTCTGAATAGCGTCTATACTGTGCAAGTCAAGCATCTTTACCGTGATAGATGATTAAATGGAAGATCAGTGATTTTAGAACAATATCTCTGGGATGATAATACCTTGATGGGGACTGCAGTACTGGAAGTAGTCTGTGAAAGTTCTGGTCTAATCCAGTATGATAAATAAGTGGAGCAAACAACTTAGATGACCTCCAGTGTATAGCCTGCTCTAATACTTGCCACCTGCTGGAATGGGTTGTGAAGTTGCTTTTTACTCAGTTCAAGTTTAAGCATAGCTCTAAACAGGTCTAGAACTCACTGCAGATATCCTTCTGTCTGCATTTTTGGATCTCTGCTGGCAGGTAGTTATAGAAGTCAGTGTTTTGAGGAATGAAGTGACTTGGAAGCACGCAGGATGGCCTTATTTATGGCATGAATTGAATGTCTCATTGGACTCTTTAGATAAAAGTAACTTAAATTTTCTTATTTTCCTAGTCTCTTTTGAAGGATTTGCTATTTACATCACCTTTTGAAAGAAAGATCTCAAAATAGATTATGTGAAGAAAATTCTGGAGCTTATTTTCCTATTGAAATTAGGATGTGGAGATCAACTTTTGAGAAAAATCTTTAATGCATATAGGAGATGATAATTCCAGAAATGGCATTTCCAGGCATTTATTTTGTGGCTATACAGTAAAGTGTTGGGAAACAAATCTATTAAAAAACCACTTGAAACAGCAACAGAAATGTTTCTAAAAGCAGGCCTCATAAATACACCTTGAAGATTGCACATCTTGCTGGGAAAACCTCTGTGAATTCTCAGACTTTTCTGTAATAGCACAGAGTTAACTCAAACCTATGCAATAATTGCTTGTTTCAGAACAGTATTTGGTTCTTCCATTGATTCATCCTTTTTATTGAATAGGACTCCAAGGAGTAGCCTGCTCTGATAGCATATATCATATTTACATGCTAACAATGAATAATTGTATTAAAATAAAACATCCCTAAAGTGATCACTGGCTACAATAAAATTAAGACTACCTCCAGCAGTTCAGTGTTTTTAATCTCATAAGGAGGTAAATCTTTGATTCATCTTTTTTTTTTTTTTTTTTAATGCTAAAATCATCCACTAGAAATTGCATTTGGATTTCTTGACTGCTGCATCTTATCGATTATTTCTGCTGTTACTGGTAATAGTGCTTTTGTCAACCAGTAAGACTAGTTTTCTGTCTGTCCCTATAACAGTATGTTTATATTTCAGGGAGTTGATACACTTGCTCATTCACCTTTCTGAAGCTCTGCATGAAGCACAACTAAAACTCATACTAGTCATACCTCCGGCAGTTGCAGCAGGGTGAGTATTCCTATGCAGGCAGCATGTTGCAGACAAGAAATACTTTGTTATTTGATACACTGTAAAATTGAAAGCTTTATTTGTAGCTGTGCTACTTAAATGAGTAAGAAATTCTTAGAGTTTGATTGCTTGATTCATGTTGCACTGAATAGTCTGAGTACTATATGTGAGCATAAATACATCATAACTTTTGAAATCAAAGTAAGTTGCAGGGGGACTTCCTGTTATGGTGTTAACCCCATAATGTCTAGTGAAAACTTCCAGGAGAACAAGAGCAAAGCAGTTGTGGAGTTTAATAACTTGTTGCCAAGGAGTGAAAAGAATTGTCACAAAAATAGCACATAAAGGCTTTCTGAGCCCCTGGGCATAGTTTCACCTATGATAGATAATGCTCATCTTTAATCAAGTAAGATTGGACTCTTCTTCTATAATAGGGTTGTGTCTTCTCTAAAATTATTTGGTTTGACTTAGTTGTTCGCATGTACAGAAAATGAATTTAGCAATTCTAAATATTGTCTTCTTACTAATTACTGTGTTTATTTGTGCAGTGATTTGTATCCAATAGGTGTGCCAGTGGATATGGATGTGTTCTTCGATGCACTAACAGTATTCAGTTCATATCTTTCAGTGTTTATAGCAGAGAGATTTACTTTCTATGTTTAGATTTGTTGGCAGGAAAAAAAGCAAGAAAAACCAAGAACAACGAAATCAAAACATACCTGGAAAATGAGAATATAATTTCAATATATGCAAAAAGAATTTGAATCCTCTTTATATTTTTACACTTTTAAGAAAATTGTCTTCAAGACACATATAGTAAAGCTGTGATTTTTTTTCTCCAGTTTGTACATCTCTAGTAGTACTATTTCTGGGAAGCCATTGGAAATGCATATTTCTGTGTTTTAGGAGATTTACATCTCACCCTTCCAGGTTTCACGTAATCAATCAGTGATTATATCCATGTAAGAGTAAGCAGATAAAACTGAAGCCATGTAGGTGGAAGGTGATTCATGATGTCAGCAGAGTGACAGAACTGCAGTGCTGTCATTTCAAACTGAAGCGTAGGCTATGCTAATGTCACAAAGCTTTTTCAGCAGGAGGTTTGCCTGCTATGAACAGAACTACTTGGTAACACTTGTTCATTTTTTGATACTTTTTCATGTCAAAAAATGCATGGCATCCTTGCATTGTGAGCGTAGTTATATGTTGCCCTACTATGTAGAAGTGCTTATGGTATGCAATAGCATTACAAGGACATATTGCAAGGAAAGCATTATCTCATAGATAACTGTGACAATATGGGTACTGTACTCCAATGTCCCTTTCCTTGTTCCTCAAATTATGGGTCCCTGTAATGAGAGTCTCTGTTATACCATAGATAAGCCAAGTGTAGAAGTGTACATTGCAGTCTCTCAACTCTGAATAAGGAGTACCAAATCCCTGTTAGTTGTTTAAGATGGGCC
This sequence comes from Tympanuchus pallidicinctus, assembly GCF_026119805.1. Lineage (NCBI taxonomy): Eukaryota > Metazoa > Chordata > Aves > Galliformes > Phasianidae > Tympanuchus > Tympanuchus pallidicinctus. Next base: position 14,494,436 of record NW_026294747.1, read on the forward strand.
TTTTCATTGTTTAAGGTGAGGTTTTTGTCATATACTGCAGGGTGACAAAGCATGACCCATTGTAGAGTCTTGCATACACAGAAAGTGGTTCAGAGTGCTACAATGGTTCTGCTAACTGCAGAGTAGGCATCAAATCAGACACATACATTGATTCTACGTCACTTTTGTTCTCTATCTCCGAATTTTACCTGATGGAATGCTATCTCCTTGTGGTTGTGCAATTCTTTTTGGCTTACTGGGCTTGACTTGCTGATAATGGTAACTGGGAAAGGCTGATAATATTTGCATAGTCAGCAGTAAGAGATTTTTCTTTCCACATTTCCTTTTTTCTTCAACCAGCAGCCTTGCATCTGCGCATGAAAGTCCAGTAACGTGAGTTAGTCTTACATGGAGAGCTATTGTTAGGCAATTTTAGGTGAATTGTGAGACCACAAAAAAAAATACCGATCACGTCTGATTTCTCTTACTGTGAACCATGTAATTTCATGAACAGGCTCACAGTCATACTGCTTTACAACAGCACAGTTTTGGGGGAAGGAGGAGGGGGAGTTGTTGGACAAGTTTCTAAATTTCTTGTAGACTGCCTTAATCTTTTTGAGTGTTTACTTTCAAGTTGCCAAGAAGGCTGACAAAAATGGAATGCCTGAACAAGCTTGTAAATGCCTTGGGTATTCTGCAGCTGGCCTTTTCTCTGCAATGATCTCAGGAAGTGTTTTATTGAGTTTTGTGGGGAGGTCCCCCAGCACTAAGGGGGAACTAAGCACTTCTGCCTACCAGGATCTGTGCAGAGCTTAAATGCTGCCTATTGAAAATATTTAGACAATGTGTAGTCAGTGACTAAAAATATCACACTGTTCTGAGAGCCATTCATATTGCCACTATAATTCTGATGACATTTCAGCTGTTGGTTAGTGATATAACCCCCTCTAAACCAAGTCCTGACTATAGGATATATGTTCCTTGCCTACACAGGAAAGCAAGCTCCAATGTGATACCCACCTGTTATTTCATTCTTCTGTAGCTAGATGAAATCTGAGTGCAGTTAATTGAGTTGATTGTCTCAAAGTATGATTGAGGGTTTTTAAAATTATTTAAAATTTTTGAATATTATCTGAAATTATTTTTTCCACTGTTGCATGGTACAAATATTTTATACCTTTCAAATAAAGCAGCTGATGTAATGTAAAATCCCTTTCCTTCCACATGCTGCTGCCTACCAGTTTTTCAAGGGCAAAGAGGAATAAACTATCTGTTAATATTATAGCAAAAGCAAACAAGATTAATTTCGTGTGAATTGGCGAAGCAGTCAGTCAAAACCCTCTGTTTCTACCTCAGTGCTAGTGTTCATGTTGTACTGTGTGAGTCTTCAGAACAATACTGTGTTTCTAGGTCACTGTGGCATTAAGAGAATAGATTCAAGTCTCTGAAAACACCAGACTCTGCACACTGTGTATTGCCTCTCCTCCCCTCCCCCCCCCCCCCCCCCATGGTTTGTTCCCCATTCTTTTCCATGCTCTGTATTTTCTCCTGTCTTTCCTGCTTCAGAATATGCAGCTTATAATTCTGAGGCTGTTTGGTGTGTGGCAACACACAAAACCTTGTCATGCACCAAATCCAATTCAGGCCAAAAGTCCTGACACCATACTCTTGCTAGATCACTGAAGTATTTATAGGACAACAGTCCTGCATGTGATATTCCTTTTTCTTTGTTGCATCATGTAAGTCTGCAACCTCTTCTAGACAGCACAGTAGAATGAGGAGGTGGTAGAAATTATAGCATTTACATAGAACGTTGAGGATATTAGAAAAGGGAGCTTTTGATCAGGATGAGGCATTACATGTTGCAGTTAGATAGAGCTCCTGGGCAGCTGTGTTGTTCCTTATTATCTTAGTTGTTTTTGTGTGGCTTTTGAGAGCCATTTGTGTAGCTAGTAAAATGGGACCCTCAGGAAGGTAGGCTTTCTCTGTCAAGAGAAGGTTGATGGGTCATTCAGGTTGCTTCATAATATAAAAGTTTAGAAGCTTTGTAATCCATTGATGGCTTTACTGTGAAAATGAAAGCTTTTTACTATTGAGAAGGTTCTAGAAACTGAATGACTATTTTGGTTATTACCCAATGAAGCACTGGCACAGATCTCAGTAAACTGAAGAGCGATACGCTTTGTACTGAATCGTTACACCACACTAACGACTTCAGCGCTTCTTTAGAAATACAGACGCAGAAACCAAATTATGAAAAACCAATCCCTGCTCATGAGAACTTTTGTAACATTAAGAAACCATTAATAGTCATTCTTGGGATTTTTCTGGAACACCAGGAGGTCATGTAACATAACAGAAAGCACAGCAACAACAGCAGAGCAGCAAGGTCCTAGGCTACTACAGCAAATAAAGACTTGCTCAAATGCAACAGTCATAGACACAGAATTAAAGGAAAGAAACTGCTTACCTTCAAAAGACTTCAGATAGGCAGGGACCTCCAGCAAGATACTCCTTACCTCTACTGCCAACCCTTAAATGAGCTCTGGGAAGGGGTGGATCCTGGCTCCACTCCTTCCGTTCACTCAGGTGCATTGCATACACCTGAGCTCCCCTAGGATGGCCCTCCCTTCCCACCAGGTCCTCAATCACTGGTTCAGGTTATGACAGCATTTATGCTGCAGGTAGTACACCTTAGTGTCACATGAACATTCAGGGGTGATAACAGAAATACTTTGAGATTCTCCTGCCGTGGTTAAATCAAAAATAATGAGAAAGAACTAGGTCTTCTCTCCTGCCTGTCACTTATTCTAATCTTTCATGCTGCTGTCTTATGATTTGCATTTCATACTGGTATTTCCTTTTTAAAGCAATTTTCTGTTCCTGTTAATTGTAACGTTACAGATAAAGCAAAGGAGAACACTTAAAACCTTTTTTCTGAAACGCTTTATCAATCACTTGATCAGAAAAATGCATTTAAAATGCTAATGCATGCAGAGGTAAAATTTAACTAACTGCTGTTAATAGTGGTTACAATGAGGTGCATTCACTTCCTTTGGCATTTGGGAGCATGTGGAAACAGCACAAACCTGAAGATAACTGCTCACTATGACACCTATTACTATTACCAGATTCATTTTCATACCCAGAATGACATACGTCTGTTCTGTTTAAATACAGTCACAATCTAACTTTTGTAGATCCTAAAGCAGGAGTGGAAGCTGCTGTAAGCTCTCTGCATTCATGTTTTGTTTTGGCCAAGATTTTCTGTCAGTAACTCTATCTTTCCATGCTGCTTAGCAGTCTAACACTGCACTGAGGTTTGGACCTCCTGTAGCTATTGCCACTCCTGTAGCTGTGCTGAATATTGACAGGCTAGGGGGTTCACAGTTCCAAAACCTTTGTGAATTGGGATTCAGGGCTGCCCTGCTAGAGATGGGAAGAGCTGTCTATCCAAGGTGCAGTTTTTGACCTGGAACATATATTACACTCCTGCTCCTTGATGGCTTTGTTCTGTAAAGGGGTAGTAAAGTATTTCTGTTTCCCCGCACTTGAAAATAACAGTCATGGATTATATGAGAGGATTGAAAGTTCTCATTCTTCTAATCAAGTTTGTTTCTTTATGTTCTTTATGTATTCCCAGTGTTTTTGGGATATATTCATAAACCTCTATGCAGGAGAATCACAGAATCGTAGAACTGTAGAGGCTGGAAGGGACCTCCAGAGATCATCAAGTCCAACTCCCCTGCAAAGCAGGCCCCCTACAGCAGGTTGCACAGGAAAGCTTGCAGGCGGGTCTTGGATATCTCCAGAGAAAGAGAATCCACAACCTCTCTGGGCAGCCCATCCAGCACTCTGTCACCCTTACCATGGAGAAGTTCCTTTGCATATTGGTAGCAGAACTTCCTATGCTCCAGTTTATGGCCGTTTCCCCTTGTCGTGTCTCCACAGACCACTGAAAAGAGAATAGATCAGTCACATTCTGTTAGATTAATATTGTTATGTAGGACATCTACCTTGGTCTTCCATTCTTGTCCTTGTACTGTGGTCACTAGAAGAAACACTTCAACTTCTTGGGTAGACAGGAAGTCAAAAACACATCCATCATTTATGGAAACATCCTAAAATATATACAATCCACAGTTGCTTTAAAGCTTATAAGTATGTTGGATTTAATGATAAATGTAAGAAGAATCTTGATTTTGTTTTTTCTGCCTTTACTTTTTAGACAGTTGCTGAGCATGGAAATCCTGATTTACAGGATAAGAAAGCTTCTACTGAAATGTGCTTCCCATTGTGTATTGAATATCTTATTTTTTGTCTCTTGATTTGAATTTCAAGACTTACACAGGATTGAAGCATCCTTTAATGCATCTATATCCTTTATTTGTTGGAGTCACTGTAGACCGTTAACCAAAAAGACAGCAAAAGGCATGGAAATAAGTACCATCAAGAATCAAATAATATCTCTGAGTTCAGCAGCTGGCAAAGGACTGATAAAGGAGACGTGGAATATCCTACCCAGCTGGGATCCTAGGAGCTGAAACATTATTTCTTTTGTGTTCTACCCTGATTAAAATTTAAAGAGAGTGCATAGTTAAATGTAAGCAGTTTATTTAGGAATTTGTAATTTATACTCCTTTGATATGCATTAAGATCAAAGCAGTCTGGCAGCAAACGCTATCTGAAAAGAGACACTTTTAAGAGCTAAAAATATCCGTTTGCTTCAGGAAAAACTGTCTGGAAAATGCATCGTTGTGCATGAGATCACTTGTATGGTGCAGGAAGAAAACATATTGGGTCATTTGTTTAATTTTTTGGATGCAGTTTTTGCAAGCAACTTAAACTAAGAGATCCACTGTCTGATGCTTGCTTGCATAACAAAGTATCCTGTAAAGCCTTTGACTTTTGGTTTGCTTTCGAAATGTTCTGAATTACAGGAAATCCTCACAAGAGGGGGAAAACAGCAGACATTTCATCTATCTGTATAGAGCATTTAAAAATGCATCTGTTCACGGCATTGTCCAGAGAAAGTTATACTAGTATAAACAGTGAAATGTCAATGCATGTAGAGGCTGATGGGGAGGCAGGAATCCAACAAGCTTTGCTGTCACAGAGGGCTACCTCAGCATCAAACACGATCAGATGGCTCACGTTTCCATCCACTGGATGTCCAAGAAGTGCATCATATTTGCAAGAGAAAAAGCAGAAAACAAAGCTGTGATGGACACTGTTTGTGTGTAGATATCATGCAGCAACTATCGTTGGGATGAGTCTTGTTGTGTGCCTCTGAGAAAAGGTGCTAGGGCTGTTGTGCTATGTAAATGGTTGCTTGTGCAGATGGTTTGCTGAAGACTTCCAGCCTGTCTTACAACAGATTATCTCAAAATGTTAGAGCGTGTTACTGCTTTTAGCATGCATGGATGTGGAAGCAGGTAGAAATTAAATGAGCACTGTATTTAAAACAGCAAGGTGTGGGCAGATAAGTTTTGCTCTTGATCACTGAATAATTGGTGATGAAGGGTAACTCTGCGCTGACTAATCCTGGCCTCAGTAAAATTCCTGCCTTAAAAAATTCTGAACATGATATCATATAGGCTTTTATTACTAATCACAGAATCATAGAATGGCCTGGTTTGAAAAGGACCACAGTGATCCTCTAGTTTCAACCCCCCTGCTATGTGCCAACCAGCAGATCAGGCTGCCCAGAGCCACATCCAGCCTGGCCTTGAATGCCTCCAGGGATGGGGCATCCACAGCCTCCTTGGGCAACCTGTTCCAGCGCATCACCACCCTCTCTGTGAAAATAGTATTGCAAGCCTCTTCAAATATTGTAGCTGTGCAGGAAGAAGCTACTTTTTATGTTGTAGTCTGGTTTCTGATTTGCTAGTGGTACTAATGTTTCCTTTTTCTGCCTCTGTTTTTCTATTTTTGGGGCTAGTTTGTTTGCTGTGGTGTTAGTTTTTGTTGTTTTGTTTCAAGTAGGAACCAGTGTTTTAAAAAAGCACATAAATATAGGTATTAGCTGGAGGTTAAATATGTCATTGCAAGGAAAATATGAATGAGACTTGATATTTGGCTGCACTTGTCTTCTTAAGACTGCAAATCAAAGAGATTGAGTTATTTTCTTTGCTTCTCTAAACTTTATAATACTTCAGGAATGCTTTTTGGGGAAAAAAAAAAAAAAAAAGAGGCTTTGAATTTGAATAGCAACCTTTGCCTTTTGCAATTAGCTGAATTTAATCTGATTGGATGGTTACATAGTTTGTTCAGGCTCAGCAACCCCTTCAGTAACACTCCTTTTTTGTTTCTGCACTGAGTAAAGGCAGGCAAAAGGTCTGAGGATCCTCAGATAGGATGTTGTCCTCATAGGCATTCTGAAATTAAAATGCAATCAGGACATCTCTAGCGTTTATAGTTTATTACAGATTTAAGACCCAGCATAACAGTGTTAAGGATCAGCTTTGTGGGTGTTAAGTCATAAAAAGCTGTTATTCCTGCTGAAAAGTGTGTGAAATAACTCTGTATTTACAGATTGTTGACTTTCCTCAGAGTTTTATTGTCTGATGAAGTAGGAGCCTGTGAACAAAGCAGCAATAAAAATAGTATTGGCTTCATCACAAATTTCATAATATAACACCGTGTTCTTTACTTACATATAGGTGCTTTGAATAAGCTGTTTATGTTCTATATGATGGGTATTCTTTTACAAATCCTATCCTTAGGTTGCAAGGCAGTGGCTGCTCCTTGAATAGGAGATCATTTTTTCCCTTGAAGTTGTATAGAATCTCTAAGTGAAGAGTAAAATCTGAAATAAATGCAAGAAACCCTTTGATTTGCTTTACATACCATTGACAGCTTTATTTTTCTTTATAAAGAGAGATTACATTTAAGATAGTGAGAACTTGTTTTGTCATGTTCCGAGGGTAGGATGGAGCTGCATTTTTGCACCGGTCATTTTATTACTGTTAAGAGTTCACACTTAGTGTTACGGTGTGTTAAACTAGTGGTTGCTACTGTTGTTTGTGCTTGGAGTTTCAAATGTATCAGTCCTGCTTAGAGTACATGGAATACAATTTTAAGAACAGATTAATTCAATTGTTTAAGAAGCCTGAAGGAACACAAGGTGGCTTTATGCATTGGTATTTCTATCAAGTCCAACTTGGTAATATTAAATAGCAGCATACAAAATAGCATCTGTTCTTACCTGTATCTTAATAACATGCTTACCAGTACAAATCAGAGGTGATTGAGCAGAATGTGCAGAATGTGGTATATGGGATAATTACTTTTCATTTTGAGATGATTGGCACAGAGATGTCAGGGTGACAAAAGGTAAATATTATACTTCCCAGTGCTGGGAAGTCTCGTGGAAAACTGTTTGGGAGTACTGTGTTTATTGGAAGATTTAGAAAAATGGAGTGATTAGAGGAAAGAAAGAAAAAATGCTAAAAAATAGGTAATGTCTCATTTGAGGAGAGCTTGGAGGACACTGCAAGGAGGAAAGGAAGAGCAACACCTTTATTAATGTATTTGGGTGACAGAGTAAGTGCCCCCTAAGTGCCTGTTGTGCAGAAGAGTACAAGGAAGGAGAGCTGAGCCACTGGGAGAAGAAGGAAAGAGTACACTCTGTAACCTCCTTCCTCTGTCCCAGGAACAAAGGAAGCACAAATACAGCTTTCCCTTATTTCCTTTGAGCTGTGAGTTGCTCCTTGTGCAGGCTGCATACCTGAGACTCAAGCTAACCTTAGTCTTTGTTAGTAGGTACCTTTTGAAAACTTTCATTGTTAAGCCTTCCTACTAAAGTTTGAGCAAAGCCAAAAATCTGAAGAAGTTTTTCTTTTAGTTAAGATTAAAAAAGGTAGGTGGGGAATATAACAGAAAAGGAATGGAGGGAGCTGAAGGCTTTGGCATTCTGTTCTTAGATTGAGACTTTATAGGCATGCGTTCATCCTCAAATAAAATTTTTAACCTGAATCAAAATACCGGGCAAACATTTCCAAAACAATGTCAAAAACACTGAAGATGGTCGTACTGTTAAATTTAGAGCCTGATACGGATTTCATTACTTATCTAAAACTGACACAGCATTCATATGACAGAACAGTCTCTAAGAGATAACGTGTCTGTTTTATTCCTGCTCTGAGCAATTTGCCACATTCATATGTGAAACACAGAATCTCTGTGTGTTTCTGCTTCTCTTCAATTCTCAGCTATGTCCCAACCATAATTTTTAACTGCTGCTTCTTGCTGTGGTTGATCTCTTTTAATGAAAACGAATTGGAAATCATAGCACTTTTTACATTGCAAACAGTCTGAAGTTTTAAAATTTGATAACTGATTTGGATTATGCCAAGGCCAAGTGTTGTTCACACTACACTTTTTAAAAGCAATGAAAAGTTGCTTGCTGTGGGTATTTTTGTTTTATATGTGCATTATGAGATGAGGGACTTCCAGAAAAACTGAAAGTATCTCAAAAGATATTACTTTATAGCTGTACTTAGACTAGAGAGATTATAAAGCCCTGACAGTGCTTCACTGTGATTCAGCAATTTTCCTCTTTTTCTGACTTAAAGTGCTTTTGATTTAAGGCATCAAAGATAATGTATTTTATGTTCAAATGGCATGTTGTATTATTTTTATAATCTTTGTTATAATGTACTCATTGTTACAGAAACTAGATCTGTTGACATTCCTGAAAAGAGTCAGGAAGAATGATTCTGGACTGGTTTAGCTTTGTTTTGTTTTTTTTTTTCAGAAGGGATTGAAGGAGTTATGGCAGCATTGATTCTAAATTCCTGTTTCTTTGTAATGGAAAGACTAATTGTGTCTGGTAGCTTTGAAACAGCATTCTTTTTTCTTAGGGTGTTGGGGAGAAAGCAGTTGATGCAGGTTCCTATTACATCTCATGCTATTAAGGCAGCATTATTCCAAGATAGTTAGTAACTGTAAGTATTCAGTCTTTTTTTTCCAAAGAAACTTATTAGAAATCCTTCCAGAATTGCACGAGGGCTGTGAAAATTAGAGTATACTGAACCTTTCTTCAGGAAGGAAGACATTATCTAGATTAAAAAATGGTTCTTCTGTTGGAGCGGGAAGTGGAGAGAGAACCTTTCTGAAGAAGCTGGCAAGTTTTGTTTGTCTTCTCTGCTGTTCACATATAAATGTTTATGTAGCAATTTTCCTCCTTTAGACTGCTAGTCTGACTGGTCAGAATGAGTGGATGTTTCTTCATGTTTTTTGTTTGTTGTGGCATTCAGCTGTCTCTTAGACCTGTAAGTTTTGTGTATCGAGATCTACTGTTGTATAATGTTCTGAATTGTTCTCTATATAAGCTGTCAACAATGGATTTGGGGGAGGGACAACTACTTGCATCTGTATGAGAACTACTTTTTAAAATATTGTTGCTAAAGTTCAAATTATTACAATCTTTGTTACGCTAAACTTTGTGTAATCTGTTCAGCTATGTACAAGAAGGAAATGCTTAAACAGTAAACATTTGCTCTTGGAACTCTAACAGAAAGCCAGACAACTGAACTGATGAAAGTCATTTAAGCAGCTGGAAGCAGAGGTGGCCAAAAACAAGGATTTCCTATTTGTGCCAAAATATCTTGCAGAACAGAAGTTCTGATATTCAGGTTCTTCAATTTGCTGTTCTAGAATGCTGTTTTAATACCTGCTCTAAAGTGTTTGCAAAATACTACTTTACTGTGCAACACACTCGCTCATTCTGCACTTTGGCCACAGCAACCCCATGCAGTGTTATAGGCTTGGGGATGAGTGGCTGGATGAGTGTGAAGAAGAGAGGGACCTGGGGGTGTTGGTTGATGCTCTGCTGAACGTGAGCCGACAGTGTGCCCAGGTGGCCAAGAGGGCCAACAGCATCCTGGCCTGCATTAGAAATAGTGTGGCCAGCAGGAGCTGGGAGGTGATCATCCTCCCTCCACTCAGCACTGGTGAGGCTGCAACTTGAGTACTGTGTTCAGTTTTGGGCTCCTCACTACAGGAAAGATGTACAGGAAAGGACCTGGAGCGTGTCCAGAGAAGGGCAATGAAACTGGTGAGGGGTCTGGAGCACAAGTCTTATGAGGAGTGACTGAGGGAGCTGGGATTGTTTAGTCTGGAGAAGAGGAGGCTCAGGGGAGACCTCATCGCACTCTATAACTTCCTGAAGGGAGGTTGTGGTGAAGAGAGATTTGGCCTCTTCTCCCAGGCAACGAGCAGGACCCGGGGAAATGGCCACAAGTTGTACCAGAGGAGGTTTAGGTTGGACATAAGGAAGAACTTTTTCTCTCAGAGAGTGGTCAGGCACTGGAATGGCTGTCCAGAGAGGTGGTGGAGTTGCCGTCCCTGGCAGTGTTCAAGAGGCGTCTGGATGAATCTGGATGACGTGCTGCGTGATGTGGTTTAGTAGCTTGTGGTGGCAACTGTGATGAGGAGATGGTTGGACTGGATGATCTTATAGGTCGTTTCCAACCTTGTGATTCTATGATTCTATGATTCTATATCTTATTGCTTGTGAACAAAAAATGCCCTGTTGAATCTGGAATTAAACGTGCCTTTTATTTTCCACTTTTTTTTTTTTTCTTTTTTAATTCTAGACTTGGAAAAAAACGTAGTAATACTGCTGCAGTCTTGGCAAATAGTCCATATCAAACCGTTTGTCTTTATTGGCTTCATGAGATGCACAGCAGTAGTGCAGCTGCTTTCATTTGAAAGCTGCAGGAATCTGAACCGCTCCTCTGTCTTCAAATATTAGAACATAATATGTGCTCCTCATCAAAGTTCAGCAAAATCCCTAACTTTAGGTGTCCATATTTGAATATGTAAGAGAAGAAAAATCTACAATCTCTCTCCCTGTTAGTTAAAGCTCCTTTAAGTACCATGTCAGTATTTTCCACCGCTAAACTTCCACTTCTCTAAAATTCAGATTTTAGCTATTCAATTTATTGTCCGCAAAAAACATTCTAGGGGTGACTGTCTTAAATAGCTGCAGTATTTTCTTTCCTAAGCTGTTGTGCAAAGAAAATTAGCAGAATCTATTTAATCTTCATTTCTGCTGTTCAGAGCTTTTCAGGGAGCAGAGGGAATCTGCTTATTTTTGTTGTCTTTCATCTGGGTTATGATTGGCAGCAGGACAGAGAATTTGTTCCTTGATTTTACTTTCTGCTGCCATGCTCCTTTTCTCCTTCGCTACAAATTTATATATGAATACTTTGTTGGAAAACAGGAGGAGTATATGATGGAAAACTGCTTACTGCCATTGCAGTTGCCCACCTCAGTAGATGCCACAATGAGCCAGTGTTTTGCATGTGTGTTAAAGGAAATAGGTGGTTTAATCTTCTAAAAGTTGACTAGGAGTGGACACTTGTAATCATTCAAATAATTTATGTTTTCTTACCAAATATCTGTCATATTCAGAAGCTGCTGAAGATTCACTGCCTTGCCTTAACTTGTGGGCAGGATGGAGATCCTTTAAATTTTGATAAGTAAACAATATCAGGGATCAAAATAGCAGAAAATCCCTTGCTTGTTTCAGATGAAGTTTTAAATAGACTAATTGTTATGTCAAATAACAGTGTACTGTAGGAAAAAATAGTTTTGTTAAGTAGAGTTTATTAAATAGGATTCTGCTTTCACCAATACCTACAAAAAAAGCCACAACAATTACTTTTACAGTTATTTATGATTAGCTACTCTACACACCGATGATGCTCTCCCATGCTTGTTTTTGCTAATAAAGGAATTCGGTGCTGGAAGACCATCTCTGTATTTGTAGTGTACAAAAAATGAGATGTGGAAAGCAAAATCTGAAAACTTTTCTGTACTAAGCACAGTTTCCTATTTGTTATGCCTAGTAGATAATAAATACCCTGCCTTCCATCTTTCCTGGAGTTGTTAATTTTCCTGTGAGTATCCTGAAAACAGCACTGTCAGGAATATGGAGGGTACAGTTATGTATGGAGATATTGAAATCAGGTTCTGTTCATAAAATTCAGCAGTGTAGGAGGCATAGAAATGATTCTTAAGTGGGCTGTCTAGACCAGCTGACTGGTATAATAGTTTTTAGTGCATATTAGAGAACTTGTAAAGTATGTGTGTTTTATAAGACAAGATACAGCTTGAAATACAAGTTTATATTGAGGAGAGCAAAAAACTAGGTAGGAGATGACTGCTGAATACTTTCTGAGTAACTGTTACTGGAAAAAGTTTGATAATTTCTTCTAATGATAGTAATACTACTGAATCATACTTTATATCATGGCATTGGGCTCATGGGTTTTGTTTCTTTACTATGCAGAGGCTTTACTTCTAGTGAAGATCTGCCAGTTGCATCATCTCTTTATAGACTAGGATCTGTTAGCTGCAATAAATCTGGATGCTTATTAATGGCTTTAAGGGACACATGTTTTCCTTGCTGAAAACTTCTCTGTTTTTGCTACTGTTTGTTGGGCTGTCAGCTCCAGTACAGCATGGCTGTGACTACAGCTATGAACGGTTTGATGCATTTTTTATAGATTTAGAAATGACTTGAGAGGAACACATCTACTCTTAGAAGTAAGTGGCTTTTTAAAGACTGCACCTCACTATATAAAATTAATGCAACTGAAGTCTGGCTGTAGTCTCATGTGTTGAAACAATTGTACACATCACCTTTTGAATTCTCACTGGAGAGAGTCATTAAAATAATCTGTAGGTCAACTAATGATGTTCAAAGAGAGGTGAGTGTAAAAGAATATATTCCTTACCATGTCTGGTGTTCATAATTACCAGTTCTGAGCCAGCTGCTATCCAGCAATGACTGCATAAATTTCAGAGCGATGTTGGAAAACTTTCCAAAAAAAAAAAAAAGGAAAAAAAAGAAAGAAAAAAAAATGTGGTGGAGATGAGCATTTTAGTTTTTTTGAGGAGGAATTAAGCCTACATTTGGTGTGTTAGAATTTTTAAATTAGGTTCATATGCTCTAGGGTACAAGCTTGTTTTGCGTGATGTTCTGCTATTGGAGCATGACTTGCCTGGGCATTCAGCCCTGGCACTCAAGTTACTAGAATAGTTTGGAAATTAGGAGAACCAAATGGTGACACAGTGAATGTTCATTTTTTCGCATAAATGATTCCTCTGAAGAGGCTGAAGCAATGTGACAGGAACGATACTAAAGATGAACCTTTTAATGTAAACAGTAAATACAATGACAAGTCCTGAAATAAGCTACTTCTTTGATATTCAGATATATCTGTTTTTGTCAAACTGATGGATTTATTTTATTACAGATTTCAGATGCAAATTCTGAAGTCACCTGAAAAATACAGTGTAAGCAGTGCAGACTGACCTGCCTGCATGCCTCAGCCCTAGCTGAAAGAATCTGTCAGAGGAAAGAAAGGACAGCAGTTTTCAGGCTCATTTGTTCCTGGGTGTCTGATGGGATTTCGTGCCATCTTTTCAGGACCGGTATTTGTTGGCACATTTTTCCTCCTTGAGTTCTGATGCTGGTTTAAACCAGATGGGCCACAGGTAATTAGTTTGGCTTCATGAAAACTATGTAGGCTATTCCATGACAAGAACAGATCCCGTGTTTCTCTCTATTTGGAGAGCAAGTACTGCAAAGGCAACAGCTGGGATGGGATATGCATATTAAGGAAGAGTGCCAGCCCTCAGTGTTCTGCAAAAATTCCGTTTGGTTTGCAAATCCTATTTTGTTTCCTGACCAAAATACAGCAAGATTTTATTTGTCACTCAGTTCCCCAATGATGTGGAGCTCTGTTATTTTGTGAAGTGACCACTCTTGTCTCTTTTGTATTGTGAATCTCTGGCACTCAGTTAGCAGTTTTCTTGCTTGTCAAATTGTCTAGATTTCTTTTTGTTTTTTAAATGCCTATCCTGATCTAATTTGAGAGTTTAGTAGAGAGATTCTTGCCATGAAGAAAAAATGAATAAAAGTTGGGAATGCTAATAACATCAGGGAAAGTCATGCTTGTGTTTTTGTGATGGATTCATTTTTGTTGTTCAATTTGTGATTTTTCTGGTGCTCAACTGACAGAGTCCTTATACTTTCTGAAGGCATCTTAATTTTATAATTCCTTTTGTGAAATTAGTACAGCAGCTGAAGACAGTATGTAAGAAGGGTTGGATAATTATTTTTCTGAATTCAGTATGCATGGATAGTAGGGAATGGTGTAGAAGGTACATTATTCTAAGGCAAAATAAACTGTAACTCACTTCTGATGGGAATTTAATTGCATGAGTTCTTAAAATCTACCAGTGAACAAGTGTTAGCATAATGTTCCCAGATTACCTGCACCGTTAGAAGGTTCACCCTAATGTCTACCTCAGATCTGCTTGTTTTGTAATTTATAGTCATTTGTTGTCCTGTTCCAAGCAGAGATTGTTGTCAGAGATAATCAACCCTTACACTGAACAGGGAAGTCTGATAGCTGATGATCTGTATTGGAAAGACAATAGCTTGCCCATTTGTTCTGTGCATCAGCAAACTGATGCATTACTGCAGGGACAACCTCTGTCCTGAATTGTGAGCAATTCATTCAAATTTTTCAAAAATCTGATCTGAAAATTTCAGTATAGAACTTTTGATGTTTACCATAAAATGTTCTAGTGTTTGTATGAGTTGTTTAAACAGTGTTTAAGTGTTTGGTCTTGGATTTTACCAGGTTTTTCACATTCCTTCACTGCTACTTGGAAACGTGAATTGTGTTCTCAAATATTCTACCTCTGCTAAATTATAATCTGGAATGTGAATTCAATAGATGAATAGGCAAAGCTACCTAGAAAATAGAAGAGATAACATAGCTCATCTTTGGAATATTGGCTCAAAATATTGCAAATGCTTAGAAATCAAGGCAGAAATGTGGAATTATGCAAAATAGCGTGAGGATCACACATTTTCTGTTCTTAACTCCAAGTCATCTCATTACATTAATGCCACATTAAGAGATGCAGGATCCTCTTTCTCAAAATGTTGATCCCTTCTGTGATGTTGGTACTCATCGTGATTCCAAAGACTGTTTAACTGGGGTTTTTTATAGGGCCGATAATGGCATCCATTAATAGGAAGGCAATAACTGACAGTAATTTTGTTTTAAAATGCACGGTGTTTATGTGATGCTGTCCCAGAATGGTAAGCTTGTGATAACAAATGATAAGTTTTCATTTAAGAAAGCAAATTCCTTCCCTTGTCTCTTGAGACTGAAAACTGATTGTGTAAAATGACTGATTTCAAAATTTAACCAGAAAATATAAACGTAATTAAGAAGTAAAACCGATGCTCGTGCTTTTGCTTTTTATAAACTTGTTTGGCAATCCTGTTTGTTTATATTTACTAAACTAACTGTAACTGTTTGCACACTTAATAAAAATATATTCCCAGTTTAAAAAGCCATATGTTGTCAATAAATTAGACCCCAAAAGCAGGTCAGTATAAATTCTGTGTTTAGATCAGTACTGCAGGCAGTGAAACGCTCCATTTTCCTGTGGTGGCTGTTGAGCATCTTAAATCTAGAGGAAGAGAATTCATAAACCAAAAGGTTCTCAAGGTGTATAATAATTATTATGCATATGTTAAATAAATGAAGTGAGAAGTACTAGGTTTTGGCTAGTAGCGTTCATTCTTAGTGGTTTCCTACAGAGGAACTTGTAAATACTGCCTTTAAGATGTTAGATACATTTTAAACTTTCCCTCTTCCCCCCCAGATATATATCAAAAATAATATGATTGACCCTGAGAACAAGAAAAAGGTGAGGAGAGATTCAAGCCTGCAAGTAAAGAATAATTTTACTGTTTGTGTGTTGTTTTTTTTTCCACCGTGGTGTTTATCTGGTGTTCTTTCAATTTGAATTTTCTGACGTAATGCACTCAACTTTCTTCAGGTCTTTCCTATGAACGGCCATAGATAAGCTTCTGTTGGAAGCCTGTAAATCTGGATTCTTAAGTCAGTCTCCAGCTGATGTAATGATTTTGTGCTAACTGTAATATTTTGTGTGTTGGTGCACTTAAAAGTTAACGATGCTCATGGTGTCTCAGCACAGTAGAAATTAACTGCTAACTGTTTAAGTTTCCATTTTTTATTTTCTCATTCTTTCAAAATTTTCGTTTCTTGTGATGAAGTTTATCTGGCTTCATTAACAGTACAGCAATCTTTGATATTATGTGAAGAAAATATGGTTTGCAGATGTTAAGATGATGGGATTTGGTTGGAAGGGCAAGGAAGTTCCTTTTTCTCTCTTCCGAGTCTCTTCCGAGTCTCATGTGTGAAACTGGGAGAGTCTTCTGAGAGGAGAACCAGATGAAAGAACACAACCAGAAGAGCATATGTGAGCACTGGTGATTGTACTGCTTTTATGGAGTTACCTTTGATTTTTTCTTTCTATTCTAAAAGGAATAGGACTTGCACAGAGAGCGTAAGCAGAGGAAGAGCTTTGTAATAACTTGAAATTTATTAATTGTTTCTCCAGCAATGGATGTACCTCAACACTGTGATCAAAAAACTTTGTTTTTTTTTTTTGTACAGTCCCTGATTTGTCATACTGATCTGGAAGCGTAGGCTGCAGAATAAGATAATGTGTTTAAGCTCTGATTTAACTGAGATTTGGGGTGTACTATCGTTTAGATTTCTTCAGCTCTTGCAACTTTTTGTTCTCAGAAGGAAACTATAGAAAAAGAATGCAGTTCTACAAATGTGTGTATTTGAATACTAATCACGTGCATTTTCTGAAATGCTTACTGAGTGATGTGCATCTGTATAACAGTCTTGATACATTGTCTGCAGGGATGTGCTCACTGATGGAGAGGTGGGATCATGCCATGCATTTTAAGATCCCCTATCAGCTGCATGGAATTCAGCCCATACTATGTATTAAATCTGTTTTCATCTGTCTGAGAATCTGTCTTTTTGGTTAATTGTTCAGTATGGTCACGTTCTTTTCTGACAGCTAGGATTAGATCTATAATTACTGTTCAAGCTCTGAACAGGAGTATCATATGAAGGTCCCGTTGTTGACTTGCCTGCTTCATCCAATACTATTGCAGGCACAGATTAATTCTGTTTTTATTCTGATTTCACAGAAAACAAGGTGTCTCTAAGCTTTATCTGTTCTGTTCTGTCCTTCATCCCTCTGCAGAAGCTTATTTAGTTTTTGACCAGTTTCAAACAAAGTGGACAGAGGAATAGAGTTTTATAGTCACATCCCTGCCACTTCGTAGGATTGGCATCTACTTCCTCAAGACCAAGCAGTGGGAGGGCATTGTAGTGGAACATTTATAAGACATCACAGAATCTACGTGCAGAACATCCGTAGAAACCAGGATCTGTGTAGAACTTTGTTTTAAATATTGATAGAGGAGAATTACTTCAGTGAGCTGATTTTGGTGAAGCTAAAATGAGACAGAATAGCAACAAAACTGCTAAGAGGATTTTTACTGAGAAGAAAATGATTTAGGATTTTAACTTGTTTATTCATTTAACTGCTTCATTATCAATGCCTAGAATTGCATGCTCCACAGAGCAGAGATTTAGCTCTTTCTCATGTTTACTGTAGAACGGGCTGGATGCAGAAAGAACCAGTGCATTTGTATTCAGTGATCATGCATTAACTGAATTCAGTGGTCTGTTCATAAAATGCAATAGCATTATACTTCAGAGCAGCTAACTGTGAGGAGCTATGAAAACTAATAAGATCTATGGTGATGAAAGAGCAGAGAAGGGAAGATTTGCAAACAGCTGGTTTACAGAGAAAACAGAATTACACACAACAAGAGAATTAAGTCATTACTGAGCAGATGACTTCTGAAATAAACGTATAGAGGAAACAGAAAATCAATCAGCTTTCCATTATGAAGGACTATTCAGAGACACGAGGATAAAGAAAAGCTCTCCCTTATAAGAGAGGGAGAAGGTGAGGTAGCCAAACAAGAATGCAGCTCAAACCTGCAGGAATAGAAGTCAGTTACAAGACCTTTTTTTCTTACCTTATTTCATTTTGAGAGTAATCATAGTGAGACAAGAAGTAATTGAAAATGTAGATTCATTTGAAAGTAAATGAAGTGGCTTGCATGGTTGAAATATTTTTTTTTCCAGTCTTTCAGTATGAAAGATGACAAAGTCAAAACCCTATAGAAATACTTATCAGTAAAACGCTAATGGGGATTTCGATACAAATGACCATATGCTATTTGGAAGGTGCAGGTCGTAGAGATTCTTAAGCTATGATACAAGCTACCCTGCACTTAGGTTTGAAAAGGATAGCATAATCAAAAAGGACAGTGAAATTCTAAGCCGTGTATAGAGAAATGGCTAGAAAAATGAGATTTCATCTGAGTCTCTGACATTTATGTACTGTGCTATCGTAGTTTTTTTATATGCATAAAACAGTAAGCCCTCAGGAGGTGACAACAAACTGAAGGGAATATGGAATATATGGAATAAGGAATGCAAATAAGAGCTACGATCTCAGGGAAATTGCTGTTTTTTTCTGCATTGTCTAAAAGAAATTTGTGTCACAAGCCTACAAATGAAAATGGAGAGTCTTAAAAGAGCTTCTATACTGGGTCTGTCTGGGATGGAGTTCAGTTTCCACAACACTCCATATAATGCTGTGCTCTGTATTTGTAGCTAGAACAATGTCTAGCTGTCCCTCTGAAGTTTTGTCTCGTGCTGAGCAGTGCTGGCACAGCACTGAGGTTCTCTTCCAACCTCCAAGAGCCAGGAGTCTGAGAATGGGCAAGAGGTAGGGACGGGACATTGCTGGGGCAGGTGATCCAGTCTGACCTAGAGTCTAATTCCATGCCATAAGACATCACATTCAGAAATGCAAGCTGGAAAAGGAGAAAGAGAAGGGTGGGTTCTCATTATGAAGATGACTGTCCTCCTGAAAAATCACTATGCATATTAAGGCTCTGCTTATCAAGACATAGCTGAACATTGCTTGCTAGTGGGAAGTAGAGAATAATTGTTTTCTCCCTCTTTACTTCTACATGGCCTTTGCTGGTTTTTTTGTGTTTTTTTTTTTCTCTTTTTTCCTCTTTAGTCAAGTAGTCCCTATCTCAACTTGTGAGTCTTTCCCCCTGCCTCCCTGATCATGTTTTTCTTCCTCTTATTTTGAGGAGTGAGTATAAGAGAGTGGTTGTGGTGGAGTTCAACTGGCCATCAGTGTAAATCTGCCACAGCTTCTTAGTCAAGTGAAAAGTGGCTTGGCTAAAAATGGGAAGAATGGTTGTAGAAATAAGGTTTGAAAAGGAAAATCAGTATTTTAGCTAAGAAAATTAATCTCTTTGGAGCACATGGTGAAAGCTGTGTCACTTCTCAAGGAAACTGACTGCTTTAAAGCAAAGCTATTGATATGTCCTGTACAGCTGTTGTAGTCCAAACAAGAATTGGACTGTGTCACCTCTTAGAAATGTTTCTGTCCCTTAAACATTATGCTCAAAAAGTGGAGTGCTTGTTTTCTCTTCATAATGCAGTAGTTAGCTAGAAAACGACAGGCAAGATAGGCAAGTTCATCCAGCACCTGGGCGCGTGTGCTGTATGTCATGAAGGATAGCATGTCCAGGTGAAAAAAATGATTGCACATTCTGTAATAATATATGGGGTTTCTTTTGCTGTTTTCTCTTGGGGCTTGCTGTTGTTTCACAGCAGTAACTAGAGTGCAGTAAAAGTCATCTCTGTGGTGATGTTATAGTCCACGTACATGCAAATTTAGGCTTGATTAGATGCCCAGTTCCAAATCTGAGTAGCTGAGAAGTTTTATTGTCAGCAGTTACTAAGTTTCCTAGTTAACTGTGCTTAACAACTGATGTAAGAATCAAGTGACAGCACTAGTGCATCTGAGAAGAATGTTAAGGAAGGTGAATGAAATTTGCATAAGATATTCAGGCAAAAAAACACAAAAAATCTTACAATAGTAATAAAAAGGGTTTACTGTAAGCTATTATGAATACTGCTTTAAATTTACTTCTTGAATCCAGATTGTTTCACATTCATAATACTCATTACATAATTTCAGTATATTTGTGGACCAGCAGGACCTGTGTTTTTTTTTTTTTTTTTTTTTTTTTCCCACACAGCAGATTTCTATTTAGTGTACGACTTCACTATCTTATCCTGTACGTTCACTATCTTATCCAGTGCTATCTTCAGGTGAACTCAAAGATAAAGAAAATGAAGCACTTCAGAGGTCAGGGTTAGTTCCAAGCAAAGAGACTTTGAGATATAGTAAATCATCTGCTTTTCCTGCCAGTCATGCTCATGTACGTGCCTTCTGTCCTTTTGCATTTGTGTTGCATTGATAAGCAACACAATAAGTAAGTGCAACACTGTAAGTAAGTGCTGATGGACTCTGTCACTTTGCTGAATATTTTGGAAATTATATCTAGAGCTTAAAAGAATGACAGACATTTGGGTTACATTAAAAACTTTTTCTCTCATGAACTTCCGTTGTATTTTCTGTGCAGAGTCTCTTGAATTTCTTCGTGGTGGTTTTCTCAATGATGTACCCAGTAGAACATACCTGCCTTTAAGTTGGAATTAATTTAGTGTTTGGAAAACCTTAAATAAGAAGAATAATAGTTATACTTGTTTTATCCTTGCAAGTATCCAAAATACTTGTTTTTATCCTTAGGAACTTTTTTAAACACCATCCATGAAAGCATCATCCTTACTGCCAGATTTATTCTAAGTTGGAAATTTATGCTCTTTTTCTCAAATGGATTTCCTTTGTAGTTAAAATAGTTTGGTTACAAGCTTGCTTTGCAGAAAATGATGACTATATCCATTTAACCTCAATTTTTTCCACATTCCTTGACAATACATATGAAAAGTGGATACATTACTTGCCCTCTACACCCAAGTTTCATTAAAATACTACCCAGCTTAATCTGTAATGCAATCTAACTCACTATAATATCTAATGCACATTATAATTACTTTTTATGCTTTTCCTGTCATGAGTAATCAAAATCAATTTATTGAAAATGTGTTTTGTTGGGGTTTTCATTGGGGAATTGCGTTGCCTGCAGGCATTCAGGTTGCCATGACATTATTTCAAAAATGTCCTTCATTCTGTTTATTTTGGAAAACAGCTGTAGCTTGCAGTTGCAGCAAATCACAAGCAGATAACTATCCAAAAAATTAGGATCCAGCAATGGGTTCCAGAAGCAAACATTTATATTAATTTGTTAAAACCTCGGAAAGAAAAGGTTGGAATTTCTTTTTAATGTGACAGCTATATCACTGGTTCTGAAAACCTGAACCTGCTAGAGCAGTGCTATGCTTTGTACAAATTTGAGCTATGTATTCCAGCGTGTATTTGGTCTCATTCATTGACCTGACTTGCAAATGTCATTCATGCTTTACTCACCTATAATATGACATATGTTAAATGATTTATTCTGCCCCACTTTATAACCTGTACTCTGTTAACTACTTTCCTAAAGTGTCCTTTCAAACTGATAAATGAATGCGGTTATGCTCTGGTGGTCCATTTAACACATAATATTGAATGAAGAATTTAGACACTGATCCAAAAGCGATAAGGGTCAAAACAAGTGATTTTTTTTTTTTCATTTTATTACTTGCATCTGTTATTGAGCATCTTTTTGGATTTTACAGTTGAGTTGGACCATGAGTGGTTTTAATCTGTGCTTTGTCTAGATAGGGGTCATCTGCTAATTTCTAGGAAAAGTAATATCACTGGAAAGTTGTGAAGTCTTCAGTATCTTCCCCTCTGTTCTCAAGTGTATTCTCATGCATTTCTATAGAAGAGGCTGTAAATGTTAAACTACTCTTTTCTTTGTAGATTTCCCCTGCAAACCCTACTCTCCCAGGCTATTTAGGATAACACACGTCTTCTCTACTTGTGCCTCAGAGCCCTCTGGCTGAGGACAGTGATCTCCATGCATCTTTGCCATGTGCTTAAGGCTTCCTTTTGTGCATTGCTAGTTTGATGTTTTGAATTCTTTTTGAAACATACTCAGAACTTGTGTGCAGTAATTGGTTGGGTTGAATGGTTAAGAAAGTCCAGCGTTTCTATGAATCCAAAGCTATCAAAAATATATCCTCTCATCTCATGAAGCTAGATTTTGTAAATGGTGAATAAAGTTACTTGTTTTTAATTAAAATAGTCAGAGGGGGGTTAAGAATTCATAGAATGGTATACTGAAGGCATAGTTAAACTTTTGTGTGATGAAGGTCATGGAGTGGAATTTCCTCATACTGAGGACAGAATGGGTTCATTCAATTTTATAGAATCACAGAATGATTGTGGTTTGAAGGGATCATAAAGGTCACCTAGTTCCAACCCACGCGCTTTGGGCAGGGATGTCAGCCAGGTTGTGAAAATAATTTTTCTTTCTGGTGTTTCGTTTTTTTGTTTGTTTGTTTTTGTTTTAATTATTTCTTTTTAAAATTTGTTTTAAAAGGACTAACCAGCCAGGAATGTTCACAAAGAAAGAATTTGATCAGTTGGCCTCAGCAGTAGACAGCTTCAGTCTCATGACATATGACTACTCAACACCACAAAGGTAAGATTCTAACACTGGAAAAACAAAAAACTGAAGTAACTGATTCCTATTTATGCCCTTATGAAATCTACAATGTGAGGTTCGTCATTTTTTAAATTTTCACTGAGCAGATAGCATATATTGACTGTATCAGATACTAAAGTTCTGGATTAGTAATTAGAACAGCTGATTTTTGAACCAGCAAATAGTTTGGACTTAGCTGCAGTAAAGATTTGGCACATAGTATATTAGAAGGCTTTGCACCTGATCTAAATAATTATTCTTTTATTGGTACTGTGACATTTGTTTCCAGGTGAATTTTTCACTTTTAGTTATTTGACAGAGTTTTGCACAATGGTACAGAATAATCCAGTACATGTCATTGGAAAGAATAGCTTTAAAGCACAATTGACAACACACTTGTCTGATTCCTCATGAGGCAGCAGACTGTGTTTTGACAGCACTGCTGATGTGATCATGGTTAAACATGTTTTTATGTTCCTCCAGTAGTCCCTTCTTTGTACTTTTACAGCTGTTGTGGAGCAACTCAATGAACCAACTTATCTAACTGAAAAGCAACACAAAACTCCACTCTTGTATGTGAATATCCATTTTCAGGAACTTACGATTTTTATGTCTTTGGAAGTGGAACAGCAATCAAGTTGAGAGATCCTTAAACTCAGACTTTTAACGTCATCATTCTCCAGAAGTGTGGTTCATTTCATCTCCAAATTGCAGACAAAGACATGCTCTTTGACTTCCAGGGTGATTCAATTTATCTTGCTTCAGTATGGTTGTCTACGGTTAACATTTGTGGTAAGCTGGCAGATGTAGAAATGCATGTATTACATCACTAAGACCTCTGCCACCTGTAGCATTCTAGCATTTTGATAGTGTCTACACAGGTTTATTTCTGAAGAGACTGAAGTTCTTTTCTATTAAGCTTACCTATCTCTTATCCCTTTCCCCAGACCTTTTTTCTAGATCATCAAGCCTAGCACCCTAGGGAAAAGGAACATATTTGAAATTAAAACAGTTATTTGTTACCCTCTTCTGCTGAAATATGCAGCATAGAGATAATATTGTAGCTTTCCTCTATATAAATCTCATCTATGAAGATGAGATGCTAAGGACTTTCATATAGACTTTTCAAACCTATGTAGAACCTGGGATACATTTAGAGATACACTATACTGTATGCTACCATCTTTCCTGTATGGTGAAGCTTCACCATACTTTATGACATGTTAAAATCACAAGATCCATTATGGCACAGTCTCATCTTAATACATCCACTGCTACATTAAGCTACTTTGATCTGGCTTGGAGCTAGGCTTTTTTCGTACTTCAACATGCAAGGAAGGCAGTCTTCAGTTAACACACCCATTGTGTTCAAAATACATTTTCTGAGAAATAAAGTTTCTGAGAGAGGATTTGAAAAAAATTGTTCAGATGATCTTCTTTTGAATTAAGTTGGATTGGTTTGAGTATTTTAAATGCAGGATAGCACATACAGCAAAATTTCTGTACTGTTAGCACATGGTTTTAATGTCACTGATATCTTAAAGGCCTGTAGGCAGATAATTAGCAAAGTAGATCCTAGGATGTTTATAGTTCTAAGATTAGAACATGCTTTTACTTTTATCATGTTATTGAATTTTTGCAGTAGAAATTGTTGCTATCGTCCCTGATGAGCTAGGAAGCAAATTAGCCTAAAATCCTGATACTGCATATAGAACAGTTCAACTGCTCTGAGTATTCTAGTGCTACACTTTTTCATTCATGTAGCTTTTTGTTGTTAGTAGGCAATTATCTGTTTGGGGTTTCAAGCAGAAGTAGCGTGCAAACCTTAAGCAGTCACTGAAACCTGTATTGTTTACAACTGAAGTTGTACAGATTTCTGAAGTGTTCCGTGGGCAGCGTGCAAAGCTCCATGACAGAGAAAACATGCTAGCTGGAAACCTACAGTAAAAGTTTCATGTCTCTTCACCACAGAAGTGAGTTACCAAGCTGAGTGGGGCAAGCAGCCTATGTGCATCAGTAGTTCAAGCCATCTAGGAGCAGGCATGGAACCTTTGTAGGATTGTAAATTAACCTTCGCTGTTTTTTTTTGTGTACCATAGTTTGCTCTTTACAATTATACTAGTTCAAAAGATAAAGCTAATGAGGGCAAATGTGCACCTTCTCTCACAGCTTGTTTGATTTTTTACTAACTCAACAGACCTGGTCCAAATTCCCCACTGCCCTGGGTACGAGCCTGTATTCAAGTATTGGATCCTGATTCAAAATGGAGAAATAAAATACTTCTAGGGCTGAATTTCTATGGCATGGACTATTCTGCTTTGGGAGCCTTGGGGGAGCCAATCCTCGGTACCAGGTAAGACTTTCCTGGATAGTACTTTTATATGATGTTCTCACAAACTCGGAAATTTATAATCGTTTATGTTTAAAAAGTATAGATGTGTTGATAACATAGAAATGACAAAAATGATAAACCTATGCATGAAAAAGTGGCTCACTGATTACAAAGTAAGATCAGTTGTTTGCTGTACAGAAGTGCAGATAGATGGCACAGGTATTCTGTTAGAACACTGATGGGAAAAATGGTTGTGTAATTTTCTCTCCTTCCTCTACCTGTATTATACGTGTGGTTTGTCATCTTTCTGTTAGTGTTTTGCTTTATTTTTTATGCTCTAGATCAGTTTAGGTTTCATTTAGTTGACCTATGGATTTTTTTCTCTCAGTTCCTGAAGTTGTTACCTATTACTTTCAAATTTGATACTGGTGTCAAACAGCAATAGGCCTCCAAATTTCTTTTGAATAGAAAAAGCTGTAGTAAGCCCACCTGGAGACAAAAATCCATAAGATGATAAAGGGATGTATTTGAAAGATAGCCTGAAATTTTATATCGATTCTCCAAAGATAATGGTTGTTTTAGTTTTGGGTAATAGCCACATATAATAAGCAGCTTCACAGAAACACAGTAGGGGTACAGTGCATCAAGCCAGAAGACAAAGCAATAAAACCAGTATGAATTTGGCAGGGAAAAAAAAAAAAAAACAAACAGCCTTTTTCATAAATTTGGTATTAATTTATAAAATAAACCCAAGCCTTGAAGCACACAAGGTGACTATTCTGATTTTTGCTCATAGATTACAAACTGCATTACACCCATATAACATTTAAAAAGTTAGGCACTGAAATATTAAGGAATAGACTGTATAAGATAAGATGTTCATGCCCATAATAGGCTTAGCTTATCAGAGACCCTCTTTCTCCCTCCATCCCTCTTAAAAAAAAAAACAAAAAAAAACAAAAAACAAAAAAAAAACCACCCTTCCAATTCCATTAAAAATATTTCATCTAAATATTTTTTCTGTCTCTAAATAACACACAGCTGAGGCATTATCCTATTTTCTCATTCTGTATCTGCTTCATACAATATTAAAAAATAGACTTTCAGTGGAGAAGTGGGTGCCTTCATTATTTATCTTCCTTACCTTTGCTCCTTAGTGAATTTGAGCTTCTACTTTGGTAGTGACTGTAATTCAGGTGTTATTCATGATCTGTAGAAAGTGTGAAGATCAGAGTCTGTGCTTCTTTAATATACCCTTATTATGTTGTAATGATAGCGATGTTAAAATGAAGCACTATTAATAAGACTGAAAATAAAACAATTCTTCAACTAAGTGCTGAATGGAGGTATCAGCTTTGTCACTGTAGACATTTCTTCAGGTTTTTGCATGTCAGATTTATTGCACATGCAGATCTTCAACAGGCCAATACTTACAATTGTTATTATAGCTTATACATGGAATTACATGTAGATAGCTTACACACAAAATTACATTCAGGAAGTGCAGAAACCTTTGCTAGTCTTGTTTGTTTTTCTTCAGGATAGAAAGTAATTAAGTAATTGAAGGAGGCTCTGAATGCAGGCAGATTTAATTCACTGAATTTAACTGTTAAGTAAATAATTTTCAATAGAACTTCTATTTCTATAGCTCTGTTTTTTAAATGCAGAATACATTCTGAAAGTAGAACTGCTTTGTTACTTTGCTGAAAAATTATAGAACCTTCCTTTTCTGCATACACACTATAGAAAGCAGAATGCTTGTTTTATGTGCCCAAGTATAAAAATCAGAAGTAAATGACAAGAAAACAATTTTTCTTTGACAACACAATGTAGCTTGTCTTTGAGAATTGTTACAGCAGGAACTATTGCTTATTTTTGCCATAACAATGTGTTGAGCTTTGACTTGCAGCTCATTCACCAGTGCTGTTTGTTAATACAGTGAAGTTTGTCTTGGAGATCATAGCACATTTTTATGCTTTAATCTAACAAGTACCACTGCAGTTTAGCTGCAGGGAAGCTACATTCCCTTGTATATTTAGTTCTAATACAGTTCGTACAAAATGATAAACTGGAATAAAGGCTGTATACTTATGATTCCCCATATCACCTCCAGTCCTTCTGGCAATGTTTACTGCCCTCCAGCTATCAAGAATCGGGTGTCTGAACTGCTAAGATACTTTAAAACTTACCATTGCATTAAAATCCTGTCAGAACATAAGCTGATGTGGCTGACTTGCTACTCTAATGATCAGTCAGTTTGTTCCAGTCTGTCCAATGCTGGTACGGCATCCTGACAATATTTCTTCTTTATCTCAAAAGCATCTTGGAAAATACATCTTGGATAAGTAATTCTTCATTTTCTCCCAAAGCCAAAATTGTTTCGCTTTCCGGCAGAATCTTTAAACAGGACTTTTTTGGTACCTGTATCAGGTCAGCAAGCCCCTCAATCTCACAAGCTTTTACCTTCCTGTAATTTTTCCCCCCTTTAGCTATCTGCTTCTTCAGAATCTATCTTAATCATTACATTTCAATTGCAATAATATCCATTGTTTTCTCATGGTTTTCTCAGGGGAGGTTATACAATGATGCAGTGGTGTTATCGCATGCCATCTAAAATACACCGCCTTTATGACCTGGACAAAATGGGAGCTCATAAGTCTATTGGTAGCTGTGACTTAGAAACCACGTAAATCAAAGGCTATCACATGGCAATGGTGTCTCTTATATTTAATAAATCAGCCTTAGTTATTGAGCACACCCCTGCAAACTCTTATCTATTAAAGACACTATGTCCTTTTTTGTGTAGTGCTGCAAGAGGGAAGATACCTCTCTGTTCTACCTAGCTGTAGATAACTTAAGAATATATCCTGCATTCAGGCTGCTTTTGTTCCAAATGCAGCTGTTGAAAATAGATATGTGAATAACTCCATTGTTGTCAGACAATGCTGTCTATGCTCAGCTTTTATTTAAAGGAATCTGAATAGGGATTTTTATGTTAATTTTTAAATACTTAAGAAGATTGATATAATAAATAGTAGTCGAAGCAAGGGAGAAACTAATTTGACAACACATTGTGCTATTTAGAGATGGAAAATAAGATGACTTGCTATTGTGAGGATGTTGGACTCTATTGAGAATTTTATTGGCTGCCTTCCATTCTCTAAATAGCAAGTAATAAAAAGTAGTACTTCTAAACAGTTAGAGATGAGCTTTTTGCTCTGAATTACTGTTTTTTTATTAGCAGCAATTTCTTAGCAACAATTTAAGAAGATTTGGGTCAACAGTGACTCATGACTTTCTCATAGAAGGTAAAAAAAAACATATTTAAGGGAGGCTGTTGCTCTTCAAACTTTTCAAGGTTTTTACAACATTTATCTTCCTGCTGTAATTCTCTCAAGACTTCTACTACCTCCTTGCATCAGGATTTTGTCTCCTGATTTAATCTGTTTTACTCATAGTTTATGTAACTTCAGGCAGTAACTAATATTTCAAATAAACCAATGCTCCAGTTAGCCCTGTGGAATTGAATGTCCTCTTGATCTGTTATACACTTCTCCACTTCATTGGAGAGACCGTTAAGCTCCTTCCTAAGTTATAGTGCTAGGCAGATCTGTAGCATGATAGAAGGAAATTAGAGTTGGGCTTGGCATTGGAAAGAAGTTATTTTTATACTAGAACTGTCTAAATAATTCAGGAGTACTTCAAGAGATTTATTCTATTAAATTTGCACTGTGAAACTCTGTTACACGTGGCTTCCATTACATGGATATCTCTTCCTCCCCTTAGGAATGGAAGGTGAATTAACGCAGATAAATTAGAACACTTTATGAGGCGAAATCATTATACGCCAGCTTGTCCAAGTGGTAAACATGACTGTAGTGCAATGGAAAGCACAACAATTACAGCAGAGTAGCAAGGCCCTAGGCTGCAGCAAGGAAGAACTTGCTCAAATGCAGCAGCCATAGACAGAAATAAAGAAGGGATGCTACATACCTTTGGAAAGCCTCAGATAGAAGGACCCCCACAGAGCTCCTCTTGTCTCCTCTGCCAACTCTTAAATGAAGTCTGGGACGGGGTGGATCCTGGTTCCACCTCTTCCAGTCACTCAGATGCATTGCATACACCTGAGCTCCCCTGGGTTGGTCCTGCCTTCCCACCAGCTGCTCAATCATTGGTTCAAGTCTTGACTTAGCATTTCTGCTACAATTACCTTAAATACCAAATTGCTACAATTGTTATTTTTATGTAAAAACACATTCCTTGTTTGGAATTCAGAAATACTGGAAAGGTGGCTTGTATTAATTAGACAAGTCATTAGATCTGAGGTTCCATTGTATTATGACACATTGGTTATAGATGAATGTGTATCTGTTTAAGAAACAAAAAGTCAGTTGTGATGTACAATTTAAATGTTGAGCATATTGCTGTGAAATGTGCTCCTCTCTTTCTCTGAGGATTCTTTATTTAGTGTTAAATTTGCTTGCTACATGCAATATTTAGATGTTCAAACATTGACAAAATTATAATGATATAATTTTTTCTTTGCTCTCTCATATTTGAATCGTTAGAAGATAGCATGATAGAATTGGGAAAAATACTTCTATGGTCTAAAGCAAACAAATAGGAACCAGAAACCTTTACTGTGAGTTAAATTTGACTTGCATTTTCAGATTTGCATGTGGGTGTATTCACCCAGTATACAGTAAAGCGAAAAAAGCTCATTGCTTTGGAAGCTTTATTTGGGCTTGTGAGATCACTAGTGATGAACCTAAAAACACTTCCAGCACTGACTGAATCTCTTTCAATATAAGATGATTAACAGACAACATAGAACAAGTAGCACCATCTGTGCGTCCAGATTGCTCTGCTATTAGTCCCTTAACTCCCAATTGCCCCATCCTCTATCATGCTCAATGCTGAAAGGATAATTATTAATTTTTGTCTGGTACTGACTGTCCCCATAAGACACTTTCCATATTCAGTACCATTGCAAATTAGTTGGGCTGCTGAAAAGGGCCTCCTGCATATGATTAGTATCTTCATACAGTTTAGGCGAGAGGAAGTTGCAGAGCTGACTAAATACACTATGCACAGTAAATTTCTATGTCTTCAGAATCCAAACCTTCCTGCAGAGTCCTTCTCTTTTTACGCCAACAAACGGCAGCTTGGATGAGGCTTATTGATCAACTTGAGACCTAGCCTCCATTGATTGGGAGGGGTGCATGGCCTGGGGTGCTGGCTGTAATCAGTTGGATCTCTCTGTCTTGTGTCTATATTGGGAGCACGCCAGCTCTGACCGTCCAGCCCCAAGAGCCCATGTTTGGCTTCTGTGTCATCTCATGGAACCTTTCCTCACCACATGCCCATAAGCTGGTCAACCTGGATATGATCACTTTTTCCTGTGAAAAATGCATTGGGGTTTTTTTTGGATTTTTTTTTTTTTTTTTAATATATATATATCTATGTTCTTTTCCTCATTGGTTATGGTTAGGTGGAACAGTGTTTCGTTGTTTGTGTCTGACCATAAAAAAGTTGGGTAGACTTAAGTAAATGAAATGAAGTAACGGAATATATGTTTCTGAATGCAGGCACTGTAAGAAAGGGCTTGTTTATATAACTACCTGAATAGCTTGAATAGAGCCAGGCTCTGATTGCCTATTCTCTTTACTAGAAAATTGACAGCAATGAAATCATCTGCATTTTGTTAAAGGAGGGATATTGTTTGATATCTATTATGGATGTCATTTTTTCCATGTTATAGTTTTTTTTAATATGCATTTTTTTCTTCTAAGTCTTGAATGAAAGCAGCTTATAGCTTTTGTATTTGCTTTGCATTGAGGATTTTGCAGTCCTCATTTCCAAATTTTAATATTAATCTGTTCAAATGAATTGAATTGTCATGATTGCTGAGAAAGTAGTTAGAACTAAAACCAAGATAAGTGATCTTTATCCTTCAGGACAGCTTTCTGTCCTTCATGGAGTCTAGACTTGACCCAGACTCTGATCAGCCTTCAGGTACCATGAAAATAAGTTTTGTTATTGGCTGGAATCATTATGGATTTTGTGTATGATGCTGTGCCATGCCCCAAAGCTCTTTTTTTTTTTTAATCTTACATCAGGGTAGCAGCTGCACCTCGTACTCAGTCACTTTCAGCTCTTCTTTTTGAGCTGTGGCTGCAAATTTCACCAATAGGAGTGAGACAGTACTTACTGACAGGAGAGAGAAGCGTTGGTGACTGTTTTTTTCCTTTGTGAGACATTGTTATCAGAAAATACCCTCATTTTAAAGGGTTGTGAACATAAATGCTTGTAGGAGACCACTGGCCATCTTCCTTTTCTCAATACTAGAAGTAGAGCATGAAAAGAAAATCCACAATAATCTCCATGAAAGGGACCAGTACAATGTGCAAAGAGTGCAGATAGACAAAGTGGGCGGGTAGGGAGTAGAAATCTGACTTAGTACTGAAAGTGCTAAATATTAAATATTAACGCAGTGGATGCTCAGAAAAAAACAACCCACCTCACACTGTATCTCATCTTCCCCATCACCGCAAGAATCCCAGACAAACAAAAAATCTGACCATCATATGTTTGAGAGGAAAGCCTCCTTATTATCATTAAAGTAATAATTAAGTAATAAAAGCTGTTCTGAAGCATCTTCTCCTTCAACTCAGACAAAGTTAGGATGTTGAATAAAAGTATTGGTTGACCTTTGTAGACAGTTTTCTCACATATCTCTGTAAAGATTTCGCATCTTCACCTTTCTTTAGTACACTGAGACATTAGTTCTGATATTGAACTCCTTTTTACAGGCCTGCTGAAATGAGCTACATATCATCAATATGGATTTAAGAGCTAGGATGTTAGTTAGTAGTTAGTTCTTAGTAACTCAGATATAATTTTAATGTTGAATTTATATGGCGACAATTTTATAAGACAATTATATACTCTATTTGCTAAAGAGAAGCACTTTTTATGTTTCTGTTCTTTTTAAAGCAAACTCTGTATCTTAGGGTAAATGCTGATAAACTGGTTCTTTTTTTTTCTTTTCTTTCTGATCTGCTGAAGTCATTATTTGTCTTCATTATTTGGCTGTGAGTATATTGTCAAGCAGTGTGGCACAGCAGTATCTTTGTGACCCAGTTCTTGCAGTATATTTTTCTTCGGACTATCTGTAATCTGTTCTGGACTGAAACACATTAGCAATAAGTGTGTTGTATTGTGTTGTGGCATCCAGGTAAATCCATTTGCACCGAGACTGCTTCATGATGTGTTACAGTGTTGTTATTTTCAAAGCTCAGTCCTAATTTGTACTAAAAATTGATGTACAGAATCATAAAGTCTGAGTGCCTCTTTTCATTTTGACAAGTTTTTAAATGGCAGAATTACTATAAGCAGTAATATTACAAAAAAAATTGATGACTTTTTTGCAAAAGGCAGTGGAAGAATTTCTGTTTAAAAAAACAAAACAAGGAAAGTCAGACATTTCTACAGGTTCTCCATGTTTTTGTGCATGGTTATTTTGGAAGGCAAGAAGAAATGTGTGTGTTTATTATGCATGATTTTGGAGAAAGTAGATACCACAGTGACAGACTGCACAGAACGATTTTTAAATTGAGACAGGGGAGGTTTAGGTTAGAAATTAGGAGAAGTTTTTTGCACAGAGGGTGGTGATGCACTGGAACAGGTTGCCCAAGGAGGTTGTGGATGCCCCATCCCTGGAGGCATTCAAGGCCAGGCTGGATGTGGCTCTGGGCAGCCTGGTCTGCTGGTTGGCACATAGCAGGGGGTTGGAACTGGATGGTCATTGTGATCCTTTTCAACCCAGGCCATTCTATTATATGATTCTATGATCCAGTTTCTGATGGAAGGACTCAGTAAGCGAGTCAAGAGCCAGCCTGTGAAATACACAAGGTTCTGAATAGGCTTCAAGTAATACTTACAGAAAATAATAATGAAGCATATAGCTCCAGAGCCTTTGAAATAATAGAAGTGCAAATGTGTTCCACAACATTAACAGCTTTTGATTTGTGTGAGCAACTTGTTTACACTTGAGTTATACAGTGGGTGATCGAATGAGGTTTCTACTGATAGCGTTCAGTAGCTGTAAAAGGTGCAATGAATATTTTCTTCACATTTTCTTGAGACATTTCTCTATGTTATTAGTACAGGGAAGTAGAAGGTGATTTTCTTTTTTCCCCACCACTGAATGTTTTTGTGATTGTTTTAGGAAAATGTGTCTAGGAATGCTGAGTAGCAAATTCTAAATCAGTTTTGGATTTTGTGTGCTAACAATATGAGAGATGTGTTTCAAAAATGCTACTGGAACATAGTATTGTTCATGGCTAAGATAGAAATCAAGATAGACTGATTCTTCATTTCCTTTTAGAAAGATAAACACTATTAAAAATATTATTACAAATGCGCTGTTTGAAAGCTGAATGAAATCTACAAGATTATGCCCTAAATATATCTGTAAATCCTGAGTAGTTGCTAGTTTCTTACCATTTAATGTAGTCATTTCCATAATTAACTTAAGTGTAGCTTTCATTATCTATTTCAGAAGGAAACTGTCTTTGAGAACCTTAAAATCACTCCATATATCACAACTTTTACAAATAACTTCAGCTTTTTTTTTTTTTTTTTCATTTACCACTTCTGTGGTTGGAGAGCAGAAAGAAAATTTCTCCAGAATTTTATTTCACATGCAGTTCAAAATATCTGCATTGCCAGGCTTAGAGCAGGTATGTGCATGCCCCATTTGTGTTTGAGGACATCAGTCAAGCGAGAGGGGTAACATGAGACAAAGACTGGAGGGTACACCTGCTGCCTTCAAATACTGGATGGGGTGATAGAGGCAGGCGGTGCTTGCACTTTTCAATGCAAGAATGATTATCTACTACAGTGTTTCAACTCAGAGTAGATCATCTTATCATTAGTGTTTCCTTGTACTTACCAAAATTTAGAGACGTTGCTGTTTTACAAGATAATTATTTGTGTTTGAGTAAAAGCAAAACTTCCTTGAGTCATCAGTAGCCTAAGTAAATGCTGACTAAATCCTAGAGATTTATTTTCCTATGCTGGTTCGAACTGAGTTGTGCGTTAATATGCTTAATATGATGTTCACTTGGAGCTATAAACCTGAAAAGGTAGAAGTCAATGAAGCTGTCGCTTTCCATATTCTTTCACTGCTTTGAATTAATTTTAATGAATTTAGGTATATTTATTCCTCTGTATTCCTCATTTCATAGTAATAAAGCACTAGATAGTTTGAGAAAACTCTGTATGAAGTGGAATATATTTTAATATGGACAATACAAGTGAGAAGTTGTGATTTGCATTGGCAATAGCAACCTATGGAATTGACCCTAGATTTTAGCATCGTAAATTATGAGAATGTAAAGAGAGAAATCGATGAGACAACAATCCTCAGCAAGACCTTTGGTCACCAAACCTGTGAAAGTAATATCCTCATTGCGGACTGGTGTTCTTGAGCCCACATTATCTAGTGAATGTACATAATGTGGTAAAAATAACCTGGAGACCGTAGAGTCTTTGCAAATAACAATTAAACGTTCAGTTAAAAATACGATGAGGGTGTCCCATCATATCCCTTTGACAGCTGCTTAGTTACCAATTTAAAATCTAGTTTCTTCTGCACTGGGATTGCTCTAATTCTTTAATTGTATTTTGTTGACATTAAGTCCAGGCATTCTCAAGTGTTGAGTTTTACTCTGGCTTTGTTTCTGTTCTCTTTTGCTCACTCATCTGTTTGTTGGGAATATGAGTTAGAGCACGAGACTAGGTAAAATAGTTAAAGATGAATGGTAAATTGCTTATCACTCATAATTGCTATTACTTTTGACTTTGGAAACTAGTATTGAACACCTGTATGTACAAAATGGATATCAAAGATACTAGTTAAAAGATTTTTAGAACTATGAATTAATAAAGCAAGAATGCTTCCTTTTAAGAGTGTGTCCAGGTAGAGCAGTATGTGCGTGATTCTTTTCTGATTTAGAAAGGATTATTCTCAGGTATATTTTAGTTGTTCTTTTAATATGTCCACACAAATCTAGTGATGAAAGAAAGCTGATGGAAGATCTCAACTGAAAAACAGCTTTATCTTAAGAAAATCAATTAGAATTTAGGTCAGGAGAAACTAAGATGCTTGAGAAATATTGTATTTAGTTTAGATTTATCCCCAGACAGAACAAAAAAGCCCTGCACCACTAGCAGAAAAGCGTCAAGCTTACAGAGAGCCCCATCAATAAATTTCAATCAGATCTGAAAACCTCTACAAAAATGAAGTGTTTTCTTCTTGCTCCCTACCCCCAGAGTCATCCTTGAGTAAATCCATAAAGGTAATATTAAGCATAAGATATGCCTGGAGCTCTGTAGCTGACTGGCAGCATTTATTTAGCAACTGCATTAAGAAAAATTGAAAAATCAATTTGCTTCTTTGTTTGTTCAATGTATTTGGGCATTGTTTTGTTTTTTAATTCGAGGGTCTGGTACTGAAACATGAATTTGCCTAAAGTTAATAGTAAACACTCATAGTTTGCAAGGAAACCACTTGCTATTAGTCTGTTGTGAAACGGTCGTTATCAAGCTGCATAATAAGATTGATTGTATGCTTTACTACATACAGTAATGTCTTCCAAAAATAAATAACGTTATGTTAGTACTGATGGAAAGATATATATAGAAAGAATGGAATGTGTTAGGAACATAAGCTTAATATCTTTAGGTGCCTTAGTTGATAGATTAAAGCAGCAGGGAGTCTGTAGCAACAGAGCAAACAATTTACTCAGAAAGACTTCTCAGTAATCTTGTACTTGAGTAGGACATGATGTGATCTTTTAGCTGCTTTTTTTTTTTTTTGTCTGATCACTCCAAGTCATCCAAGTTCACTCCAAGTTCACTAAAATTCCCTTCTCAGCAATGTGCATAACTTAAGCTGATTATCTGTGCTCTTACATGTTAATTGTTTCTCATTTGAAATTTTAGATTATTTTTGTCCACGAGGTGCTGATGGGAAGCTGGCTTTGGAGTTTGTGTCTTATATTCCAAAATATGCTTGAAGACCATAGACTAATAGTTAACCAATATAGGTTGTATTTTCTGCTTGGCTGCTTATACTTAGACCACTGTTCAGAATCTTTCTTAGATTCTGATATTCATCTTCTGTCCCATTTCTCCCTTATTTAAGTTTAGAAAAGTGTGCAATTAAAACGTTTTATCAGCTTAAATTTCTTTAGTATCTGAAGTGTAGTAATGGAATATTTCTTGAGATGAAATTTAAAAAGAAATACGTTTTTTGAAAAGCTGATATGCACAAACTTTTTCACAGAATAATCTATTATCAGAGCTTGATTTGTTTTTAAACTTGAAATCTTTGTTTTCAGGGTTATTATAAGAATAAATTTAAAAATTAATGTTTTAGCATATCTTACACACAGCTTATATTGAAGTTTCAAATACTCATCCCATCTATGTATATATCTGCTATTTTAGGAGTATCTGTGACCTCAGATCAGAACTTTCAAACCCCATTGCCTGAAGCTATATTCTTAATTAGAGAACCTGCCATATCTTTGCACTTCCTTTGAACAGTTTCTCATTATGCCTATAGCAATCTGTCTGCTAACGTGGGATTTTCCTCTTCCAGATTTTTTTTTTTACAGGAGCTGTCAAACTGAGGCCTGTGTCTTTCACTGCTGACTACAACCAATATGGTATCGAGGAGAACATGCATAAATGATTCCTTTTCTTTTGCGTTCTTGCTAAATCTGTATTTCCAATCAGGGTGTTTATAAATAACTGTGCACTGCCAGGGGTGTGAAGTTCCACCCCCAGTCCCATCACCTCCAAAGCAAACTAGAATTAATACGATCAGAAAAGTAGTGGAGTTTGTGCAGCAAATAAAAGGAAAGCTTATTAAAAACAGTCAGGCATCCATGCTCCATACCCACATTCTTTTGGCTAAGATAAAAACTCCTGGTTACATTTCTGAAAGATAAAGGATATGGTGGCATAAAGGCAAGATTTTAAATAGGAGTAAAATACTCTTATTTTCTTTCTTAACTCTCATGTTAACTTTGCTGTGAAAAGTTAGAAATTTGTTTAATCTCTTTCCCCTTTATTTTGAACTATCAGAAAAGCAAATGTGTATGTATTTTAATACTAGGAGTACTGCAGGTAAGGGTGATACCTTTAACTTTGGCAAATACTGAGATTTTATGAAAGTGAAACTCATTTTTGAAATTCATTTTTGTATGCATTTTGTGCTTTTGTAGCCGCTATGCATCTAAAATTAAAAGGATACCACTTAAAAGATCTGTGGTACATTGTTTAGAGCAATGGAGAATATAGCTAATGCACAATTCAAGAACACTGGGAAGTGATGATATAATGAATATTCGAATGTTAGCCAGAGTGGTTAAACTGCTGTGTGCTTTTGTTTAGGTGGCGTTGTGTTTTTTTTAATCTCACATTCATAAGAAGATTTCTGCTCCATGAGGCTTGCTCAGACACCTTTATCCTTAAATAGATTGAGGAGGAGCTTTCTTTATTCAAACCAAGACAGAGTCCATTGGAGCACACCCTTGTGGAGTCTCTCAAAGTACTGGGGACACAGCCCCTCTTTTGTCCCCGCATCCTGACACTAGCGAGCCTTTCCCCATTTGCTGAGGTACTCGGGGTTCCCATTCTTCTCTGTTTGCCCTTAGTGCCCCCACCAGTAGGTACGCCCCTTCATTTCATTTTGTTTATACAACCTTTGTAATCTGGATTCAGTGTTTGTTGCTTTGTCCAGCTCAAACTATCTTTGTATCCTGTAAAGTCTATCACTCTTTGTTCTGTCCAGCAAACAAGATCTACATACAGGTGCTAAGCCAGCATCTTCTGTCATATATCTGCAAGATAAATTTGTTTAACCAGATTCTTGCCAAAACTCTTCTTCTCAGCTTTTTCTTTATGTTGTTTTGCAGGAAACTCCTATCCTTCCTTTGTTCTTCCCAAATTTCAGCTTATTTGCAAGGACACCTTATCCTTCTTCTTCCTTCATATACATTTAATCAATTATTTTAAAAGTCCTAGGCATGATCTCTTGTTATTCTTGATCCTCTATTCCTTCCGGACTCTCTCTTCAAGGCTCTTGCTACTACTCTGGTTTGCCACCTTGTATCTTACACCTTCAGACTCATTACCTTAGTTTATTGCTAAGTCCTCTTCATGACTGGGGTCTCTGCCTTTTGTCCCTAGACCATTTGAATGGACAGTAGATGTTTAACAGGTTAAAAAAAAAGACTTTTTTTTAAGCAAACAAAACCTCTAGCAGGCTTGCTGCACAGTTGAAGGGAAGAAAGGCCATACAGATGGGAAACAATTTGTACTCTTGCTTCCTGAACATGTTTCTTACCAACATTGGTTCTGGTTTTACCTAGCATGCAACAATGTCTACCGATACTGGGCAAAAAATGAAATGATCCAGAGAACTCTGAAGAAAATTCTGCCTCCTATTCCCTTGTTTTTGTGGTTGCCAGGAATACGTGGAAAGTATAAACAAAGGGGGAGTTGTAGAATATTCTGCCTTATTTGATGGCCTGCTAAAAGGAAATTTTCAGACCATTTTAACTGCCTTTAAAAGAATGCAATGGGAATGCAGGAGTTTGGCAAGGGAGTTTTTTGTTGTGTTTTATTTTGCCTTTATTAAAATAATCCTGGAATATTGTGCCTTGAGGGGTCTCGATTGTGATTTTGAAAAATGTGGGTGATTTGAAAACGCAGACATTTGAAACTTTCATATCTTTCACTTTATTAACTGGCAGCATTTTCCTCCACTGTAGCAAAACAAGGCAAGTCATTTTCTAGTGCCCTCTTTTCTGATAGAAGGTTGTACCAAAAGTATATATTCAAGGACAATCCGCAGATGTTTTATTCCCCCTACTTTGAAACGAATTTGCATGGATTCCAGATTATTTGTCTCTATGTGGACAGTGTTAGTTTTAAATGTTGCCGAACCAAGGAAGAGTGATTTTCGTCAACCTAGCACATAGGATGCTGTCTTGCAGCAGTACTGGAGGCTTATTTTAATGGACTGCTTTTGTGCTGGGAACAGATAACTGCACAATAACTTTACCAGTGCTGTAAATCTTGTTATGCTAGTATGTTGTTCTATTTAGGCTTACACAGTGTATGATTTCTTTCCGTTATGCATTGAAAATCTTTAAAGCTTTTACTGTATAACTTTTAATTTATATTTTTCTCTCTTGCAAAGTTCACCATATCCACATGTGAGCTTTCACCCCAGATAGTGATGAAGCATGTATTTGTTAGAATTATAAACAGAATCTCTTAAGTTCCATGTATTTCACAAGTTTATGATGTGACAGAAAAAGTTCTTAGATTAGAATACTTCAGACTGTTAGGGCTATGTTGCTCTCAGAACAACTTAAACCTCTTCTCATTGAAGTATCACCAAAAAGGAATGTCCTGAGGTCCAGAATAGAAGTTCAGCAACCCAAATATGGAACCTAAACTCCAATAGAAAGTGAATTAACAGAGTTGCTTTAATACTTGAAATTAAAATGGAGATCTGGTGAGGGAGGCAGAAAAGCATGTTAAACTTAAAAATAAATTTAAAATATGAATCAAATATTTGAAGTATTACCAGGCTTTGGGTCACTGCAACCCATATCGATTCAAAAGTATCTTTATTCCAGGCAAGAGTAAACTTAAAAAGAA
This sequence comes from Tympanuchus pallidicinctus, assembly GCF_026119805.1. Classification (NCBI taxonomy): domain Eukaryota; kingdom Metazoa; phylum Chordata; class Aves; order Galliformes; family Phasianidae; genus Tympanuchus; species Tympanuchus pallidicinctus. The sequence goes on from NW_026294747.1 coordinate 14,534,026, forward strand.
TCTAAGCAGTGAGGCATGAGAGTGGAATGCTAATAATTTACTGTTAGAAAGTAGAAATGTGGCAACATTTGAAAAGCAGTAAGAATGGCTGAATAACTTGTGTAAAATGTACTTATTTGCCTAAGTTATGGCACTGTTAAATTACAGAACTGTGATTTGAATTGCTAGGAAATATGAAGTGTATAAAAATAAATTCCAAGTATTCATTAAGCTGCAAAAAAAAGAAGACTGTTTTGAGGACAGTGCTGAAATAGATTGAGATGCTAAAAATTGATTTTTGAATTAGAAATGAACAGAATATCGTTTTGAGAACTGCTTGAAGTTAGAGTTCTATTTGCTTTGAGGTGTTGTGTATGATTCTTTTTATGCATATATATAGTGTGCGCTCAAGTGCATTATTGGTTTTCATTTGATATATTTCATATCTTGAGCGATCCTAAGTATTTCTGTTTTTCTGGATTTCTTAAGAAAATAAGGTTTATGACTCATGTTGTCTCTGCTGGCCATCTTGTCTGCACAGGTTTTCTCTGCAGTGCTCTCTGGACGTATGGACTAATTTAAAACAAATTTGAAAACTACTGCAAACTGTGTATTTAGTTGGGTTCGGTCATGTTATCTGTGTACCTCTCGTGCTGTAAATCTTTGGATGTGGTTTTGCTCAAAATATTGCAACAGGGTTTGAATGTTAGGTAGATTTCTAGGCCTGGCTGGTGGGACACTTTGATTGACTGCACATAAATTTGGCTGAAATACTTAATTGCTTTACACTGGTCCAAACCTCAAAAAGGTGATAAATGTGTTTGCTCTGAAGTTACACAGTAAGCGATGTTCTACTGGAAACTAGTTAGTTTCTGGAAACTTATTTTCTCAATACTATTTAAACTGACAAGAATGAAAGCCAAATATACAAGCCTGTCTGAATGTCTGTAATCACATTTCAGGCGACCTCAGAAACTTCCTTTGCGTTCCTTTGTGGAGCCAAGGGTTGGACTCAATGGCTTTTGTGGGTTGGTGCAAATGTGTGATAGACATAGATGTAATATCAGGTAGTTATCTAATAATCAATAGATTTCAGAGAAACAATTTTGTGGTTTTACCTGTCTTCTTTTCCACCACTTGGGTTGATTGTAGTGATCTTAATGCTTGTGTGGAAAACAAAATGCCTTTTTTTTTTTTTTTGGTTTATTAGTCTTTCATCTTTAAATCTGGAAAAAAAATGTTAATTACTGAAGAGAGGAAAATACTATTTTGTTTTGCTAGTGTTCTACTATACATTATTTGAATTGCAGTGGTATGTAACAAACACAGATATGGACTCTTTTAGCACAGTGCAATTGTAGAACATGCAGCACAAATGAAGAATACGCTCTTACCCGCAGTGATTTTGTCCTACATAGTAGCTTTACTATCACTAAGTAACCTTTCAACTATTTTTCATAGTTTTTTTCTACTTTACATGACTACAAGTTGTTACTGGATTTAATCCATAAGGAAAGGATTTGGAAAAAATAGAGGCTTTGGATGGTAAATAAATAAATCGGAAGAGGAAGACTGAAGGGCATTTCCTTCTTTTTTAAATACCAAGTATTTGAAAATATACTGAAGTGTAACACTCAGCTAGATTTCATCATTTCTGTTTACCAAATGCAGATAGATAATTCTCAGATAATGAAGGCTTTTGCTTTAGTGGCTTTCTGTGAAGCAGGTAAAGAGCGGCAGTTATGTTTGTCTACTATATTCCCCACCTCTTCTACTTTTTTTTTCCCCCTTTTCAAAAACGTTTGACAGATGCTAAGGTTAATGAATTTTAATTTTAAATTGGCCTTTTCCTTGGGCTGCTGACAGTCTCTTCTATACCACAGGGACTGTTCTCTCCCAAGTCACTTCACGTTTCAATAAGAAATGAAACATCTGATGGAAACTTCTTCATAAATAAGTGAACTCAACTGGAACACAGCCAAAGACTATCAGAGCTGGCTCCCTGAATCCCAATCTTGTGTTTCACCGTAGTATGAGAGATTAGATTCATTAACCTCTCATTAGAAACACGTCAATGTTAAAATCCCTTAGAATACTAGATTCAGCCTATTAGAAACCCCAGAAGGCCAGTTAATGCAAAAGAATTAACTTCTCTTATTCCAGAAGTTATTAGTATATTCCTCATTTGGCTTGGTTCCATTTAATTGATATAGTAACTTCTTAGGTGCTTTTCTTCCTTTAGAACTAGCGTAATGTTCACTAACCCAGGACTATATTTAACTAGAAATGACTTTCATAATAGTGGAAAATACAACACTTATTGGATAGAAATACTGCTTATTTCAATGTTACATTTCCTATGCATAATATGTGGTGATTATTTTATTACATTTTACGTATCCACTTAATTACACTTGCAAGAGTTCTGTGCCAGTAATATATTAATATAAATATACTTTTCTATTTACAGAAGAATATTAAATCCTGTTTGAGAAGATTCAAAATATATCCAGATACTAACACACTACATTTAATTCCAAGTAGAGTTCAGAGTATGAATGGAAATGAAACATCTCTATTGCCTATGACCTGAGGAGATTTCTCCTCTAATTAAAATAAGTACTGCAAAATAATTTGAGTAAGATGAAATTCATTCTGTATCAGTCATATTAAATAGCTTTCACTCGAGCTTGATGAGAATACCAGTTAAAAATCCATGAAGCAAGTAGCAAACGACCCTATATTAGCGATGTGTTTTTGTTTGTATTTATCTGCTACTGTGAAATAAAAGACAAATTCCCAGTTTGTATGGATACTACAGGAAGCACAAAGTGATGCTTTTGAATCACTTAACACCATTGCTGGAAATGGAAAGCAACATTTTCTAAGAAGCTGCACTTCTCTGTTATGCAGAAATATGATTATCAGCCACAATTAAGTCATTTGGCTACTGTTTGAAAGTATTATTTGTTGATTAAAGCGTGATTAGTAGGATAATGCCTTAAAAGAAACATATGTAAAAGTCATTAGTGACCTGATAGGATTTTGCTAGATTGAGGTTTTAATGTCCATGTCACATTCATTAGTACACACATCCTTTAGTCTGCAAACTTGGTTGTGTTGCCAAATCTGCTGCTATGCATAATCAATTTAGATCACTAAATGGAAATTTAATTTCCTTATCCAGTTCATGAGTTTTGGATCTAAACGTACTTCGTTATTCCAGCTTTGATTCTGAGATTGCTACTGATATGAGCAGAGTTAATTGGTTTGTTAGCTCTTGTGTTGACGGAAGGAATCAAAAAATACGCAGTCTGCTCAGAAAGTAATGCTTCCTATTTATTTCCATGGAAACTACAACAGATAAAAAGAGTACAGTAACACTATTTGAAAGAGCAAATTTTCAGCTACAAAACACAATCAAAATAGTGACCACTTATCTCTGCATTTTCAGCAGCAATGAACAAGAGTCTGCATGCTGTGCTACTGAAAATCTACATGGCTACCTGGAACACAGCTGCACGAGCAGAGTTGACCCACTGTCTTACAGCTGCTATGAAAACAACATCATCAGGGAAATGTTGCCCATGTTAGCCCAGAATAAAACTCAGCAGAGGTGTTACAAGCATATACTTTCCAGTTACCTGTTGTCAGGTCAAGTTTAGGGGTTTGCTGTCAATGTAAGCTGAGTTTTCATTCTCAAGAGGCAGATATTAGAATATTACAGCCTTGTTTATGGTTATCATAAAAATATTAGAGAAGCTTTCTTCTAAAGAAAAAAAGGGCTGAGATTTAGTTTACAGCTTTGGACTGATTTCCACAACAGGAATTTGCCCCAGCCTCAACTAGTGCAAATGAGTGAAAACACATCTCATTGCCTGGGACGTAGAGACGCATTTGTTAGTTGTGCACAGCTTAGAGAGATCTTTTTTCAGTTTTAGTTCTGTTTGTTTTAAGCATAACTTTATCGGTATTTGTTTACAAAAAGTCTAGAAACAGCTTCCTAGAATGCTAAACTGCAAACCAACTGTTCTCTGTGCTGGTGATACTTAGTTATGGATATGATTTCTGTATGCGGAGCTCCTAACTTGCACGATCTGAAATCATCTATAAGTTGAGCCTTTGTACGTTGAAGTGGAACAATCTGAAGAACTGTGATGAATTAATTCAAAAAAATTTTTGTTTTTCATGAATGCCAGAGACAGTTTATCATATTGCTTAAAAATGGTAACATCAATATAAAAATTGTATTTGTTCTCACTATCTTAATTATTCTTGAACTTTATGTACAAATAGAAGCTTCTGTTCATATTTTAACTTCCTAGGAAATATCATTTACCAGGAGCTTCCTGAATAGCAAAGCCACTTTTCACTCAGCATCTCTCTTGGTATCTTGTTGACAGTAGGTTTTTTCAAGTGTTGACTTAATTACATAAATTATTCTGAATGTATTCGTTTGCAGAGATGTGCTGCATTTCAGAATGATGTATTATAAAGCCCCCTCATACTACAGCTTTTATGGACCCCCTTAATACAGTTTTAAGGATCTTAAGTCTCAAGTCTTTGGTTGCCTGTGAACACTTGTGCCACAACTTAGTTTCAATACAGAGGAGATACTTTGGAAGTCTATGGGCTTCTTTGCTGGGTTTTTGAGTTTTATTTTCCCCTCTTTTTCCATATAAAATAAACGAATGCACCAGTGATAATATATAGCTTAGTTTTTACATTGCAATGAATATTCCCATGAAGGGTAGTATATACTAGCAGTACGCTTTAGAAGATGCAGCAAATGTCTTACTTCCTTAATTCACTCTACACCAAGTGTTTTTCCAGTTCAACTTCAGTGGGTAAGGCCTCTATCACACATGGTATGTTATGCAAAGAGATGAGCTGAAAATGAAAGGAGATCTTTCCTGACCTACCTACTGAGTCACAGTTCAGCTTTTATTTTATATTCTTTTACCTGCAGATAGCTTGAACTCTCAGATTTAGTACCAATGGCAACACATGCTGATTAATTTTGCTGTGATTCCAGAATATCACAAGGCCATGTCATTTTCTTCCTCCTTCTAGAAAATTATCCTTTAAGTGTCACTATGGCGCAGCTATGAAGGTTCTTTAATGTGATAGGGAAACAATGAGCAGTATATTTGCTGAAATTATAGGTTGCTTCTCATAGACTGTATCTGCAGTCACTTATTTCTTGAGAGCCATATCTGCTTTATTTGTGTGTGAGTGGGCATTATGACTCTTCACTTATTTTGAAAGGTTTGTGACGGTAGAGAGATTCTCTAAAAACTGTTATACTCTTTTTAAAATTTAAGCAATTGCCAGACTAACATTCATCTTGAATGTACATCTTACATACCATTATATATATTAGGCAACCCTGGAAGCACATCAATAGTAACAGACAATATTCATGCAAGTTGCACAGAACGTTCTAATTTATTATGGAACTAATCTTTGCTAGTGAATCCATTTGTTATATGGAACATTAGACATTCCATGCTAGGAAAAAAGATTTCCAAGGAGAAGAGTTAAGTATACCTTACATTTTACCTTAAACAGTAAGCACTTTCTTGGAAAGTTAGTCAGGACGTGTGTATTAGTTGCATTTCTATTTCCTTCTCCAGTCTTACTGAGCAGTACCACTTAACCTCTTTCCTTTCACCTGCAGGAGAACTTATTTTTAAAGTGAGGGCTAGGTGATCTGCTCGTACAAACTGCAAAAAGTCATTCCTTGGCAGGCCTCTGCCATCTTTCTTGCCTAGCTGAAAGCAGAAAATTACTTCCTACCTGTTTATTGTCCTTCAGATATTTGCATTCCAACTTCTAGCAAAATAAGCCTTGTAACTTTGACTCTAAGACCTCTGTTTCCATCAGTGATGTTTAATGGGTGATTGAATCATAACCTGGCAATTGTTGCTGATCTAATAGTTCTGTTCTGCTTCCCAACAGCTCTGTTACTAAGCCAAGTAGATATACGAATGCAGTTATGCTATTTCCATGACTAAGTCACATGCAATGTTTATAAATTAATGCAGATTAGCTCTATGTCCTTTAGAGCCACTAACCAACAAATCCATTACTGTGTATTTTTAGAGTTAAGGCAACTAGCCGTTCAGCGGCTGCTTACAAGCTCATTTTCAATTATTTTTACATTAAGTACTCATTCTTCATAATAGATGATTATGTAAGCTTTCTATTTTTGTCTCATTCCTTCTGTGGCATATGAATGACTTTTAATAGCCTATAACAGCAGAGAAATTGCAAATATATACTTCAGGGCATTTTCTTATTGGGATTTGCTAATCTTCGCAATTCCTAAAGACCTTAGTGATCAGATTGACTGTTTTCCCTATCACTTGGCCTTATGTGGTAAACTGATGTTCAGAAACTTGCAGCTAATTACACTGGCTAGTAAGTACGCTTGCTTTAGCGGTGACTATTAGTAGAAAGTATATGTTGCATTTCATACATAATTTCAATGCGATACCATTTTGGAAGTAGTATCCAGAGAAAGGTGGGTCAACATTTCTTTAATGATGTTAAGCACATGGTCTTTGAGCAGTACCAAAGAGCCAGTACTAGATGGAAAGGCCATAATCCTTGTGATGGACTGCAACAAGCATAACTAACTCACATCTCTGTCTCATGATCCATGTGATACATATAAAGGCATAATATTTTAAACTTCTGTAAAATTATAGTTTACTTGCCTTACCTATGACTTGTAGTTCACAGTCAACAGCAAGTTTTTAATATGTTAATCACCATCTTGAATAGCACTGATGGCCATGAATATGCCCTGAACTTCGCACATATTGACATCATTACTTTCATTGTTGAGGTATCTGAGATGCTTGCTAAGTACTACAGTCACACAGGCTTTTTGTAAGTCGACCTCTATAACTTAATGTGTTCATAAAAAGACTCAGGAGAGAGTTACAGAGGGTGATGCTTCCCAACTGCAAAGAATCTGTGTACTACATTCTTGTAGTTTCTGTGGTCTGTCAGTATTCTGTACATCCTCTTTGCAACTCCTGAGCAATGCACTGATGCTTAACTTTACATTTCATCAACATTTCCATCTTTCCTGCTCCTGAATCTTTTCCTTTTAAATTACAAGCTTTAAATGCATTTATTTATTTACTTGCAAATTCTGTAGATACAGTAAAAGATATTGAAGTCATCTTGGGGTTGGGAACAAGTGGCTGTACATGCATGTCTAGAATTTGAAATAGGTTTTTAGGCAACCTTTCTCTCTGAGCAAATATAAGCTGGGTACAGGGATGCTGGCTGATGGAATATTTATTCTATTAGCCATTCATGAGAGCATTGCACTGATGGCTCTGAACCATGATGTTGAAGGGTTTGGGGAAGGGTCAGAGGCAAGCACTATTATTTACAACCACTCATAAAAGGAGATAGCTTCGTAATTGCTTGGTTTGACCTGTTTCAGTGTTCAGGTGCAGTATGAGTACAGATTGGTACATATGGTTTCCTGCTATTTTTACTTGTGTTGAGTGCTATGATTCTGTTTGAGCTATCCACAGATTTTTCTGTAATCTCAGCTCAAGTTAGTGTTTCAGCATTTGCAGCCTCATGAGCTGCTGCAAGAGATGGACAGAGTTCTGTCATCAAATTTGAGTTTTTCTTGTCATGAAAGCTTCTTTTATCTTGTACAGGCAAAAATGGTTAAGAAATGTAATGTCATAATTGGCAAGTCCCAACAAGCAATTTTTCCTGGAGATGAAAAATCTGTATCTGGTAATGTAAGAAATACAAGCTCAGGATAGGAATGCTTCATGTGTGATGCACATAATTAGCCTAAGCTGGCTGTTGCAAACAGTGATTAAAAAGAAGGAAAAAGAAGCTTTCCTTAGTTGCCTACTTTACTGTACTGCAGTGAAGTGTTTTTGCTGTCCTTTCTACTGATGGAAGAGTTTTAGTTTGTTATTCTAATAGAAAGTAACTTCATAGAATGACTGATTTTCATGGCAGAATATGTTCCTGAATTGTTTATTTTTGTGAGATGAGAACTTAGCTTATGTTTTGTACCTGAAACATTGTAAATTCTGTATAAACACAGAACTTGTAAAGGAGGTAAGTTGAATGCTGTAATAAGAAACACTTGTCTGGTGTGACTGGGACATTTTGTGTGCTGAATATATCTTTACATTGATTTGCAAGGTAGTTCAGTAGTTCTTTAAGCTGTTCTCAGTGGGCTTATTTTAGAACTCAAGTAAGATCTCCCTTCCTGCACTGCTTAAGAAAAATATTCAGTGAAATGACCCATCACATGCCTTAGGCACTGTTCTATGGAAAATATGCTTGTTTAGCAGTCTATGCTAGATTATGAATATGCAAACTATTAACTCATGAAGCTATTGAGAGAAATACCTTCTAGAATTTACTGCAAGACGCTGGCCTTTTGATTTTAAGGCAAGAAATAGCAGTTGACTAATTCTCTACAGAGAAAAAAAGAGATGGGGGGGGGGGGGGGGGGAGGGAAAGAGAGAGAAGCTAAGGGAGGAGAAATAATTTAATTGCTGTTTCCTTTAGCAGCTGTTAAGAAAAGCTGCACAAAGTTATGGGTAAAATATACTTTATACATTACTTGGAATGCAGCTTTCCATTTAATGACCTTCATTATTCTGAACTAGCTTGTTAAAACTGGTCAGGGTGCGTAACGCAATGGAAAGTGCAACAATGACACAAGACAGCAAGATCCCAGGCTACAGGAAGTGAGGTTTTGCTCAAGTACGACAGTCACAGACACAGAAATAAAGAAAAGAAGCTGCTTACCTTTGGAAAACTTCAGGTAGGCAAGAATCTCCAACAAGATACTCCTTGCCTCCACTGTCAGCCCTTAAATGAGGTCTGGGAAGGGGTGGATCCTGACTTCATCCCTTTCGATCACTCAGGTGCATTACATACACCTGAGCTCCCTTGGGATGGCCCTGCCTTTCTGTCAGGTGCTCCATCACTGGTTCAGGTTGTGACTTAGTGTTTCTGGTTCAGGGTGGACTTTCCAGTGTGTCTGACTTCATGTTTGTGAATCTCTCATTACTCTGTATCATTTGGATGTACTCAACTGCGCACGCTAAAAAGATCATCCTGTTCGTAGCAAATTTTGTCAATTTCACTGGGAATATGTGCCCTGAACTGGGACAGTCCACTGGCCTAGTGAGGCCAATACCAACTCTTCTGTGACAGCTGTAAAATAAAAAGGTGTATCCAGCTGGAGATTTTTAGCTATTTGTGTATAAATGGATGGTCAAAAAAAGAAAGGTTGGCTGTCAAGTACAGTAATGCTTAAGGGTCATTGGGAAAAGGATGATAAATAGTAAGAATAAATAGACTGATACTGTCTATTCTCAGAGGTTCAGAAGACACATAGAGAGGCTGAACTTCAGCATTTAACTGGAACAGACAGCTGTGCAGTATCTTTAAGAATAAGAAGACCCCATTTGCATAGATTTTTCTCTGCTTTTTTAAGAGGCTTAACATGCTGCAGTGGTGTCACAGAGTGTGCATTTATTTGTATTTATTCCATCAACATTATTTCTGTGCTTGTATTAGGAATGTGTGTTGCTGGCCCTTACTTCTTAACAGACTTTGATTAGCAGTTTAATGAATTCAGCAAGGAACTGGACTCTGCTCGTGATTCTCTTATTGACTTTTGTAGCCTTTGGCAGATTGCTTAATATTTGCAACTCTACTATTTGAAAAATGATGGTACTTATTCTTGTAAAATGCTTCTGGGGGAGCTGGCTTTAGAGTGAAAAATCGCTGGATTAACTCATGCTTATTTCTGCATATTAAACCTATCAGTCTTGGGTTTGGGTTTTTTGTTGTTTTTTTTTTTTTTTTTTTCTTTCCATATTTACTTCCTCAGGCAGATACTCAATTCAATAATATCATCTTTGTGGTGCCCTTGCCAAAATTATTTTCAGGGACGTGACTGTGATATCAAAAGTACAGGGGAGCCAGAAGGAGAGGAATCAGATAATCCTTTCAGATATTCATATTTTACCCCCAGTAAAGCAGAATTTAGGTCTGAATACAGCGGTGTTCTTCTGCTTTATAGCAGAATGTCTGAGTGGGCACGTGGCAATGGAAGGGAAAGGTGATGTGTTATGACTACAGAATCACAATGGGAGAAAAATAGTAGTTTTTTAATGAGAATTTTAAAACAAATATTTAAGAAATTAGTAATCTCACTAGTAACCTAATCAACATTCAGGGAAGACAGCTGATTTCTTTGCTGGAAAAATGTCCGTCATACGTGCATGAAAGAAATCATGGATGAAATTTATCTGAAACAGTTTTCCATGCTTTCTGAACTACATACGTGGTTAAAGGCATGCTGGAGTTTTACGGGTTAGAAGTTAGTAAATCTATAACAGCAATTCCTCTACTTCCTTTTCTTCTCTGAAGTGCCTGTATGCTAGTGTGTGCAGCGTGGGGAATAAACAGAAGAACTAGAGATCTGTATGTGGTCACAGTATCATGATCTTCTTGCAGTCATGGGAGCATGATGGGACAGCTCGCATGGCTAGAATGCTGTCACAGATAGCTATGTAATTTTTAGGAAAGACTGGCCAGCAAGATGAGGCAGTGGATGAGCCAGCAGTTGCCCTTGTGGCCAAGAAGGCCAGTGGTGTTGTGGAGTGAATTAAATAAAGCATGGCCAGCAGGTCAAGGGAGGTGATCCTCCCCCTCTACTCTCCCTTGGCAAGGCCTCATCTGGAGTGCTGTGTCCAGTTCAGGTCTCCTCAGTTCAGGAAAGACAGGAAACTACTGGAGAGAGTCCAGGGGAGTGTGACAAAGATGTCTGGGGCCTGGAGCATCTCCCTTATGAGGAAAGGCTGAGAGACCTGGGACTGTTCAGCCTGGAAAAGAGAAGACTGAGAGGGGATCTTATCAATTTTTATAAATACGTAAAGGGTAGGAATCAAATGGGATTCAGATGTCAGAAGAGCAGGGTTTGGCTCTTTTCACTTGGTACCCAGAGATAGGACAAGAGACAATGGGCACAAACTGGAACATAGGAAATTCCATATGAGCACAGTAAAGAACTTCTTTACTGTGAGGGTGAAGGAGCACTGGAGCAGGCTGCCCAGAGAGATTGTGCAGATTGTGTGAGATTCTCTGGAGATATTCAGAACCAGCCTGGATGCTCTCCTGTGCAACCTGCTGTAGGAAACCTGCAGGGTGTTGGACTAGGTGATCTGCAGAGGCCCCTTCCAGCACCTACGAGTCTATGATTCTGTAATAATGCAACTACTTCATTATTTCACCACACTGTTTCGAATGTGGTTTCACTAGATACATACTGAATAATGTTCCGAAAGAGTTTTGAGAATATTACAAAAATATTAACAAAAAATATATGAAGTTCCATAAATTAAGGTTGTAAATGCATAGAGATCAGAAAAATTTTCAGAGCAGCAATATGACATTTATATCTAAATGTTATGAACTAGGATTAATGCTTTTGCTTTATGGATATAAATGTATAAAATTTATTAACTTGAACATTTCTTTGAGAACTTTCCCTTTCAAATTTCTTGATGCTTTCCCATTTGTTCGAAATCTCTTGTCTGCTAAAGAACTATGGCACTAGTTCAGTTTTCTTTTTGTAAACAAGCATAATACTGTGGGGCTTTTTGGAGCTAGTAATAGAAAAAAGCCACAAAGTTCTATCCAGAAAACGATGGCAGGGGTGGATAGGCTTAAGAGATCTTAGTTATTATTGCCAAAATGAAAATGTTATTTATGGTCAAATAAAATAGCGTTTACGTAGGATTTGCTGTTGAAGAATGATTTAAATGGGCAGCAGCCTATCAAATGTGATTAAATGGGCATAGTGAGAATAATGTTCTGCAAATCTGAGTCTGTAACAAGAAGTGTGTCAGAAGTACAGTGCTATTCTGCAAATTCCACACTTGTATTGTCAGCAGCTGTCTGGAGGCTTGTGAGGCTCTGTGTTCTTATCCGTGCTTGTAAATAGGATGCCTGCCATAATTAAAGTACATATGGAAATACAAATGTAAGAGACATGGTGCAGCTCAATATTCAAAACCACACATTTGTGTGTTTACATGTAAGCACCTACATGTGAGCCATGTGCCTGAAGTATGCTGTTGCTGGGGTACAACTCGTTAGCTCAGTCCTTCATCATAAGGGCAGCCTTCTCCTGCCAGCCTTCCTCCAGCAAGGTGGCACGAGGCAGCTACGGTGTCAGTACACAAGATCAGGTGGCTCATATGCTCACAGCACAACATGTACAAAATTACTTCAAACCAAATACAACAACCAAATACAACACTGCTTTTTCTCTTGAGGCTTTGATGCTGCCCTCCCTTGAGGTTATGCTACTGTACATTTGTTGTTCTTACTGGTGGCTGTTCCCCCAGATTTTTTTGACGGATCTTGGCCAAAATAATATAAAAAATTTTACTTACATTAACTAATTCATTTGTCTTTTTTATATTCATGGTTTTCTTTCTGCATATTTCACTGCCCTTTATCAAAAGGAGATTTTTGATCTGTCATTTCTCAAACAAAGCTATACGTAGCAGATACAGACAGGATGGATCTTCTCAACTAGCAGCAGAACAAGATACAAAATTTCTCTCAATCAGCTGTTTTCATCAGAACCAGAAACTGTTTCTAGGAAAAGATTTATTACTTTTTTTTAAGCGTACAAATCTCATTGCATCATTCAGGTAATTAAAATGCCGTAACAGTTTCCACATTTCGCTGCCTAATTAACAGCAATGAAGGCCACACTAGATCAGGATGAATCTGTAATTTCAGTGCTAATCACACAAGTGTGAGTGTCAGCATCATAATGAGATGCACAAATCTGGAGGTAATGAGGCTGTGGCTGTCTGGGAAATTAGAGCAAGTGCTGGCACAAATTGTATAGCAAGGTTTATTCCCATTTTATTAATTATATGCTTGTACAGGGAATTGTAACCAACCCAAATTCCTTTAATTTGTGGAATTCATGTATCACCTAAGAACTTGACATCTGAGCATGAAGTTAGGTTGTTGGGTTCCCCATCCCTCCCTTGGTTCAAAAAGGCAACAAAAAACTCCAATCTCTTCAATGTTTATTTAGATGTGAAGACTGTGATGTTCCAGTGCACACATTTACATTGCAAAGCTGATGGCAGGACAGTTGCACTGTGATCATCTAATGGTGATGGTACTGAAGAGAACTGTGTAGGACTTCAAGGCTTTCTAAGGCTGAAAGGGATTTCAGTAATGCTGGGATATGAGAAATAAAAACATTTTGGGTATGGATAATGACTGGTATAATGTAATTTCATTTCTTACCCGCTGTACTAAGCGTCTTGGAATGATGAACTGAAAAATGCCAGCTTGACTGTTTCCTTTTGGCTAAGTGAAAGGATGCAAGCATGTGGTTTTGCATTCTAATGAAATGTTGCAGTGCCACAGATTGAAAATACTGAGTCAAACTTGTTGATTCTCATGAGGTCTGTTGGTTTTATAATCAGATCATGAAAGTTCATCTTTCCTTTAAATCAGGATGATTAAATGAATTGCGTTCGTTCTATCCTGAGGACATGTAATAAAATTCTGGGTAATTTGGAGGTACATAGCATGGTGAAATTAGCCATTTTATATTGATGGTTAGGGATGACAGTGATTTTTCTCACACTACAATCTTTTATAATTAGTTAATACTTGGCACCCAAATATCATACCTAATTTTTCACAAATGGAGGTAGCTGGAGCTGTAAAGGACTGAGTGTTTGCAATAAAAGCCATAGTAGTAATAAACTTTAAAGCCATTTACGCTAACCTTATCTAACAAAAATAATGAATGTAACTTCCTTATATCAAGATTTAATAGCTACAAAATTATTCCAAAAAGCATGGATTCTTTCTCTGCTATTAGCCATATTGAACTGCGCTGAAGTGTTAGTTTTTTGTACTAGCCAAGTGTGTTGTATTCATTAAATTTGAGACAGATGCTGTTACAAGTTCCAGTTGGTCATCAGGAGGGGATGCTCTATGTTACCTTATAACTGATAGAATTCATGGTGAAAGATCAAATGAGCAACTGTCTTTGATATGAAACAGTTGCATGTTGTTCTAGAGGAGACATGTCTTCCAGTGAATCACAAGAAGATGTTTATGTGTTTTGCATTTTTTCTACACCCTGGCTTGGGATTTTTTTCTCCAGTTTCCAATCATGTTTGGTCTTCTATTTCTTTGCCTTAAACAGTAAAAAAAGGCAATGGTACAAAAAATTGCCTCTATTATGGGTTTTCTTAATCAGCCTAGCTAGACCAACTCCTTCCTTACTCTGCAGATTTTCTGTCTGCTAACCAATTTGTGGTGTTTATCAAGATACAACTGAACAAACATACTAATGATTGCCAGCATAAACACAGTACTTGCATGTTCATCTGGTATTAACAGATGGTATTAGAAAAGATTCAGTATGCTCTTTCCTGAAACTTGTTGACTGCTACTTAAGAAGAAAATTTTCTCTGCTCTTAAGAATTTTATCTTAAAAGTCAAAGCTTGATAAAAATCATGATTCTGACACATACCATAAGGCTGGCTGTTCTGTCTCCAGATGCCATCTGTTAGGGTCCTTGTTTTTAGTTTCCATTCCCTGGTAGGAGATGTTGGAAATAGCAAAGCATTCAGGGTTTTTGCCCCAAAAAGGGCAGGTGATATATAACCAATGCTGTCAGTGGCTGCATGCTTTTGCTCTGAGATTATCCATAGTGTGGTGCATAACATTCACATCCTCTTGCTTCTGTCTCAGAAAAAAGACCTATGGTAAAAATTTGTAAGTTGTCTTTTTTTTTAATTACGCATATCAGGATATGTTTTGTCTTAATATTTGATTACTGGTTTAAATTGTCTCATGCAATAACTTTTCTGAGTTATTTTGCTTGAAAAGAACAGATGAGGTTGATTGGCCAGGTTATCCCAAAAGCTGTCAGAGTACTATGTGCCATTGGTACCATGCATGGTATGAATTAGATCCAGCCACCATCAGAGTTCATAGGAACCTCGAGAGTTTCTGTTTATCTCAAGCAGAGATTCAGAAATGTGGATTCTCTCGAAATCTTACGAAGTCAGAAGTGTAGACAGTATTCTCTTCCCAGTACAATACCTTATGAATAATTAGCATTTGAAAGGATCTTCATAATGCAGGGGAACAACCCCAAAACAAGTGAGGGTAGAAGTGGGTCTGGAGTATTTTCTTACTTTTTTTTAATCTGTGAATTATATTCGTAATGCTAATTGCAATGCAAATTCTTACATTTTTTTTCTTCTCTTTTCTTGGCCTGCTATATGAATACACTTAAAGATGACCTTTTCAAGGGTAGGAAATATTGGATCACAGTTAAAAATCAGATACTTACACATTAGGAGAGTTGAGCTACAATAGTATGTGCAAGATTCTAAAAGAGTAATATAAATTGCAGTTACTCTATTTTTTTATGACTTGATAAGCTCATACAAGCTTTACAAGCACTCAGGCTTTAGTAGCATAAGCTATTATTTTAATATATAATTACCCAGTTCAACTGTGGTTAAATCTAATTTTCACTTCATTATTCAGAAGACGGTACACTTATTTGTAGCTTAAGACACATGTCATGTATTTGTAATGCATTAATTCAGTTCCAGCATTGATCAACACTTAAGGTATAATTAGCAAGCAGATTTAACAATCTGCTGGGGTGATGCTCTCTGTTGCATAACTACTGCTGTTGTTGTTCAACAAGCAAAGAAAGTTTTGCTGGATTTCAGAGCTGAGTATTTGTGCATTTTGTCAAGTACTAGGAGGCAAAGTAAAAGGCAATATTTCATATACTGGATGGGCTTTAGATTTTCAGTGTCAGGAGTGCCTATTAATTAAGTGGTAAATTGTTTTAAAATTTACCCTAGATAATCTGTTAGAATAGTGTAAAAGAAATTTTATAAGAATAATTTATAAACCTTACACAGATATCTGCAGAACAGCATGGAATTCTACTGTTCCTATATAGCAGTTATGAGCTACTCAGTGAGCAAAAATATAGTCTTGATGTTTTTAAACAGAATCTTCATGTTACAAGCAGATAGAGCAAGTTGCTTATGGAGAAAATGAAAACTTTCCTCACATTAAACCTAATTTTATCTCTTGAAATAGAATTCAAATAAAACTACGTGCTGCTAATAATAATTGTGAAATATCATCATTCTTCTAACTCCAGCTGGCCAAATACTGCTTGCTAAATGTTTTCCAGTGCAAATACTTGCTTAGCTGGGTTGAGATTGTGAAGCAGCTGCTATACAACTTGAACAAAGACTATGAGACGCCGTAGTAATCCCTACTTAGCCCAGCAAAGTGCTGCTTATCAAACCAAGGTCACTGCATTTCAAATCAAGACAGTGAAAGACTCTGAATTTTTTTAGTTTTCTAAGTTTTTAGAAAAAGACTGTTCTGTGTGAAGCTTTAACCTGATCTGGTGTTTTTCATAAGAGGTGTTAAGAGAGGAGGAACATCTGTGTTTTCATGTAATGTCAAACTGAAGTAAGAGTCTCCTGTAAAGATGAATGTCAGGCTTTTCAGTAGACATTATTGTATACATGGAAAGAATCACAAGCATCACTGACAGAAACAGCTGTAGCAATTAGCCAATTAAACAGTTTTTACTGATGATCTGCTTTAGCTAATAAAATTTTAACAAGCTATAAAACACCCCATGGATCGATCTTGCTACGTTAATAGGCTGGATCATAACCAGTACTTATTAATTCTAACTAACATTGTTGTTTGGAGATGGAAGGAGCAAGTGGACTGTATGCCAAATGCAAGAGTGGAGATATCATTCCAAATAAATTCTAATAGTTTAGGGAATATTTATAATTTATTTCACTTGATAAGGCAGTCTTTTTGAAAAGCAGTGTTTGGGGATATCTTTTTAGTTTTCCATGTCATTAAGCTGAGGATGAGACTTCTGTCCATGGAGTCACAGCAGGATCACAGAAAAGCTGATACAGAAAAACAGACAGGTGTGGGGGTTGGTGAGGTGTTTTTTATAGTTCTGTATCAAACAAAATCATCTTGAAGCAAAACATACCTCAAAAACACAGGGTTTATATAACTTTTGTTATTACTTACTTGATACTACATTTTTATCTGATCACTTAACTGCTATTTTTCTCAACCAAAATGGTTATTGAAGGTTATGCAATGGTATTTTGAAATTTTGGGGGCACATAGAGAGCTAGCAGACATATAAGAATAAAGAGGATGTACAAAGCAAAACACAGATGCAGCTTTAAAGTTTAAAAACACCGTGGGTTTGTAAAAAACTCAAAAAGAATTCAGTCTATCTTGCATAGGGTAAATTCCCCAAGATTCCTGGAATTCAGACTAGATGACTGATAATAACATGCAATTCTGTCAGCTCTTGGAAGGATCTTGCCAGATTTCCAAAGTCAATTTTAATTTCTGATACCACATGTGGTTAGTCCAACACTGCTATTTCAGTGACATCGTGACTGGAATGTTGGTTCAGCTGAAAGTTCAGGCTGCTTATTAGAGAAATTGCTATGATGTGTGTGTCCATGTGTGCACATGTAAGTATGGATTTAAAGATGGAAAGTGACTTTATGGCTCTATCTCTAAGTATGAAAATCACTTCTTATTATTAAATAACTATTATTATTTTTAAAACACTTAAATAAAGTAAAAGACACACATTTAAGAAATGAAACATAAAATTCTTGCACAGAAATGTAGGTTTCATGTCATGTGATGTCTCCAAGTTGTTCCTTTCTTTGCACGTCTTTGTTTACCTTCTCCTTTGGTACAGGATTCTGATGGGAATTCTTCATACCTGAAATAAATTGTGACCTCAGAGCAGTTTTACAAATATTTGCATCAGTACCTCATAATATTCGTACCAGTCTGCAAATGTTTCGAGTTGGCACTAAAAATATTAGTAGGCATTACTGTCACAGATAGCTACTCCCACTGTAAAGCTTCACTGTATACACAAAGAACTCCTCGCTTGGTGGAGAAGTACTGCCACAAGCAAAGAACCATAACTGTAACCATCACTGCTGTCCCAGCAAATACTTCGCTTCAGCTGCTGTTTGCTAGAAAATTATTACTGTTGTCTTGGCACCAATTTAATTGAAGTTATTAGTAAATATGAAGTAAAAGACATTCTACGAAGAAAAGAATTGGGATGAACATCAACTTAGGACTTACCTGCAAGATGAACAGAACCAATATATAGGCCTCAGTTGACTTCAGCAGGTCTTTCTTGCTTTGAAATCACGATGAATACACATAATCTAAGTTAAAGTAGTAAAGCATGGAAAATTACACTTGGTAGTAAGTGTGATTCCATCTGCTGTGCATTTAAGTGCTCAAACTTTCTCAAGAGAGCCGTGACCAAATCTTTTATTTGATGTGTGTGTTCTGAGCAATACTGGAGTGAATGGCTGGGAGTATAGATGGAAAAAGTCACATGTAATTGCCCATTCCGATGAAACTGAATGAGGAGCTCACCTGATGCTTTGAGATAAGTTGCATGTGATGTTTATTCTCCACTGGCAGCAGTTCTAATTAGTATAATTAATGCTTGTGGTGAGGTTTGGTCAGGGATTTCATTGACAAGTTGTGTTTCTGCAGTTGGTACTTTTCCAGGAAAATCTCCGCAGGTGTTGAGTGGAGGAAAAAAAGAACGTAAATAGAGCATCAACAGTCAGTGAAAGTGACAAAATAAACACCTCTCTCTTCTGTCACTGTATGTACAGGTTGCTGGATTTGAAGTTCACTGTCTTTGTGCTCTTACCTTTGCTGGTTCTCACCTGATTACAGTGCAGCAGTTCTCTGGAGGCTGATCCTGCCTTGTTCTCCAGGAATGAGTGGTTCCTTCCAACTAGCATAGATGCTGCAAATTCGTAGTGTATGCTTTCCCTGAGCAAGCTCTTCTCCAAGGTTCCCCCAGTAGATGGTCAGCAAATGCTTCCTTGTCGTACCTGATCTGGAATCTTGCTGCATTTATCTTGGAGTTCTGCAAAGTTCTGCTCTGAGGCCAGAAGAAATGTGGCATTTTCATAACCTTAAGCAAAATTCATAGCTTAGGGGCGTTCTCTCACTTGTCAGAGATAGCTAGTGAAAACACATCTTAAAGAAAGTAATTTGAAAGATTTACTGGGGAGAGGGAGGTGTCCCATGACCTCTAGTGCAGAAATAACACAGAAATGTTTGGAAAAGTTTGTGTTGTTACTTTTGGTTGAAATGCAGAAGGGCAGAATGGCAACACAGAGGCTTGTTAATGCAAGCGAAAGCAATATGGTGTTTGCAGAGCTGTGGGTGTGAAAGAAGCAAATGAAGACAAGTCTCTTTATTACTTTCACAAAATGAAGATCGTCAATGCAAAGATTCTGGAATAGATTTCTGTTTAAATCTATAAATATTGTACTTCATTATGAGGAGACAGATTTTGTGCTTCATGGTTCTTAAACTGCTATGAAAGATGTGCTCACAAAAGCAGAAAAGAAGCATGAGGTGCACTAGATTCTGTAACTTCTCGGTTTCACTTGGATTATATTTGTAAATCTTGATACATTACTTCTTTTTTTATGCTTACATAGTTTGCTGCTTTATTACTGTTTTCACTAGCACAAAATGACAAGTGGCTAAAAAATGCTGGGTTTTATTTACACCTTTGTATTGAGAAGACGAATTGCACTGAAATCTGAAAGGTCAGTTCTCCAGAGAAGGCATAAATTTGAGTTTATTTTTTTCCTATTCTATGAACATCTTAGAGTCTATTTAAGTTAGAGAGAACTGGTATAAAAATTGTTGCTCCAGATGAGGCTTAAGATGTAGAGTTCTTTAGAAGTTTTGCTGTTATTTGCCTTAATTATTAGGAAGAAGTGATGAAAATCATACTCCTAAGTAGCGAAAGCTTTACGTTGACATAAGCATAGTACACTTTGCTTTGTCTATTTGCATGCTTTACCAATTGTAATTGAGTAATAGATTTAAGTAGTGCCAGTGCAAACGGTGACAGATCTATGGACATGTTTTCATGTCGCAGAGCTGAAGTGGTTTTAGAACATGACAAGCTACTTACTTTCATTATTTAAGTATGTGATATACTAGCCCACTCTTCTTGACAGGGGTATTTTTATACCTCTATTTTTTTTAGCATTTAACCATTGTAGTGCTGGCTTTATGATATTGGATTGCTTTAAAGTTTTAACAGGATGCTACTTCATTCTTCAAACGAGGTTTAGAATTTTATTGCAAAGAACGTTTACTGCTTCCTTATCACACCAATTCAAAAATAATTCTTTAATAATTGTTTCTTTCAATAAAGCTGATAAGTTAAAATCATTTTAACAAATCTGTGCTTTAACCAACATTTCAGTGGCAATAAACACCCTTTTTTGGAGTCTGTTTTCAATAGTCAGTAGTCTGTTTGGAAACTTGGTAGTGCAAAAGATTGGAAAATATGATTTGTCTCTATCTGCAGCTCCTTTGCTGAAACACAGTTCTTTCTCTGAAAGTAATGCCTCCTATTTTATTATTTTGGCCTACAATGTTAGAGGTGGATATAGGTGGTACAGCAGTAGAGATTGAACCTTCCTGCCAGTATTCTATTACATTTTGTTGTTGCATGACAGATGGCAGCAGGGGAGCACCCACTGACATTCATCAATGTTTGCTGAGTGTTTATGGAGACCAATCAGTGTATGTCAGCATAGTGAGGCAATGGGTGGTGCGTTTCAGAAGTGGCTCCAGCAACAGTAGGTCACCTCCACTGCTGCAGTTTTCTGAGCACAGCATGCATGCTCTTGTTCATTGCTGGCATGAGAGCATAGTTAATGGTGGCAACTGCTGAAAAATAGTGTCATGTAGCTGAGAATTTGCTCTATCAAATAGTGTTATTGTTCTCTTTGTAGCTGTTGTAGCTCCCACAGAAATAAATAGGAAGCTTTACTTTCGGAGTGATCTACGAATCATGACTGGTCAAAATTAATTTCTATTTTATTAGTGATATTAATTTCCAAGTATTAATGGAAGTCTAATTTGAAAGAAAAAAAAAAAAAACAAACTCATGTTTAATGACAAGTTAATGTATTAATTACAGAAACTCATACATGTCAAATCAGTTCTCAATGTCATTTTAAGGTGTTTCTACACATATTTTGATGGTCTGTATTTCTAAGAAGTGAATGTTTTACTCAATTTCAAATCTCTTGATCCTTGAAGCGTGCTGTACAATCAAGTTGGCAAATTATATATCTGGCAAGTGCCGGATCCACAGTGTTTAAAATTAAGAACTTGCTTCTGTTTCCTACCTTCTGTAAAGTTAACATGCTTATTTTAGATTTACGTCAAAGTTTGGTGTGTCCCCTGGGAAGGTTTGTGTGCCACATCAGCATCAACTCTTTTCTATTTCCTCCCCACAATTCCCTTAAATTTTCTGATGATTGACTGCTTGTATTAGTGCATTTTTCCATATAAGTTGAGATTAAACCATGACTAATGGAACTGTGTTCCAGAGTTTTTCATTCCCCCGACATCTCTCATCTACTTCAGTGGCACCTATGTGCCCTGTGGGAAAACAAAATTGAAATAAGTGCTCAAACAGAGATAAGTTTTTATGTTCACCTGATTGCGCTATGTAGGGCAAAGTAAGATGAATGATTTCTGGTTTGTTCTTTATTTCTGTGTTCAAAGGGGTATGTAGCAGACAATGGCATTGGCTGGAGATTGGTCAGATTCTGTTTAAATGTGACTCCTAGCTGCATAAGTTGTTAAAATGCACTCCATATATCATAGACTTTCAGGCATCACAACTGGGAAATGCATTCAGAGTACTTTACAAAGTGAGTGTAACAGTTTATCACTTGTAGTTCATGTTTCTCTGTTCCTTTCTTATTAATTTCTAACATCCTGTTTGACTTCTTGAGAACTTCTGAGTGTAGCTGATGCTGGCAGAGAACTTTCTGCAAACACCAAGTTTGTCTTTCTGATTGATGACTGCTTATTCAGAACCAACACTTCACTTTTCTCATAGTTATTATTTTTATGTGTTTATCTGCATCAGATTTTAGTTGTCTTTTTATTGCCTCATAATTAATTAACTGTTGTAAAATTGTGCAACTCATGACAGTATCTTTTTGTATAATCAAATATACAAAACAAATTTTAGCACCATAATTGCTCCTTTTTAGATTATTTGTAACTGTAGATTGAATAGCATAGGTCACAATACAGATCTTTCTGAAGTGATTTGACATACCTCTTCATGACGTGAAACCATCTATTTACTATTGCCAGATAATAAGTCCTTATGTTCACTAATATGGTGAAGAAGCCTTGGTGCAGAGATTTGGTTTCCTACAGGTATCTTTTATCTGTCTTGAGAGATTTGGGACTCAGCAAAAACCATGCTTATGTGATGTCAGAAATATGGAATTAACACAAAATAGTACAGAAGTCCACTAAGAGCTGTTGTCTCTTTCCATAATGTACCAGTACGCCCAGTATTACTTGCAGTCTGCCTCTTCAGTGCACTTAGAAAGAGATGCATTCCTATGTTTTCAGTCACACTGATGTATCCTTATGCTAAAGCAGTTGCTGCCTCCTAATTCTGTTATTTCACTTGCTTACAAATAAATCTGCAGACCACACTGCTCCCCTTTTTCTTGCTGACAGTCTGAATACCAGAAAATTGTAGGCAGGCAGACCTGCATTGCTCTTTGTTGCTAGTGATACTGCATCTCCAGCTTGAGTGCTGAAGCTGGGAATGCTCAAATCTCTCCAAACGCTTATGCCGCTCCTTCCTCTGTTGTGGACAGACTGAGGAGCTTAGAGAACTGCTGCTCATCTCAGTCATAGCTGTGCCGTGCTCCTGTTGACCTCACTGTGTAACTCTAAAAGTACTTGGACTGCATACAGGTAGTTCAGCGTCCCAGTGCCAGCAAAAGCAGGTGACAGAGCAGCTTTGGCCTTCATGCACCTTCAGTCAACCTCAGACATAGTGTTGAAAAAGGACCCTGTAACACTGTAATGCGATGGGAAGCACAGCAACTACAGCACAGTAGCAAAGTCCTAGGCTGCAGCAAGTGAGGATATGCTCAAATGCAGTGGCTGTGGACACAAACGGAGGAAAGAATCTTCTTGACCTCAGGTAGGCAGGGATCTCCAGCGGTACCCTCACCTCCCCTACCAACCCTTAAATGAAGTCTGGGATGGGGTGGATCCTGTCTCCACCCCTTCCGATCACTCGGGTGCATTGCATACACCTGAGCTCCCTTGTGTTGGCCCTGCCTTCCCACTAGGTGCTCAATCACTGCTTCAAGGCATGACTTAGCATTTTTGCTACAGGCCTGAATACTGTCTTGCAACCTTAGAATTACTGCATTTTTTTCATCAGTGAATAATGCATAAACCCAGCTCTTACTGCCACCAACAGTCCGTGTTTTACAATGAAATATGCATTTATTTTATACTTGAAAAAACAAAGTATATTCATATTGTGGGTAGTACAAAATTTATAATCACCTTGATTATTCATTTCAATACTTTTTAAGTTTGTAGGTATATTTAAATGGCATGATAGATGATCACCCTGTCTCCTACCAACCTTTGAAATAAAATCTGATAGGTTTGCAATGCTTAAGGCCTTCTCTTCACCCAAGACATTTAAATATCAGCTCTGGAGTCTGTTGTCCAGATTGCCCAAGACATTTGGGCACTTGGTTCTTTCAGAAGTCTTCTAAGATTAAAAGTTTTGATAAGAATGAAACCTGTGAAAGCTTTAGAGGCTTTAGGCCTTATCACCTACAAGGCAGTGCTCAGAGTGATAGGGGACCAGATCTGCATTTTGTTCTGCTATGCCATGTGACAATCAGAGATGGAGGCTTTCAATACGTGCTTTTAGTCTTTGTATATGAACACCTATAGCTATTATTTTATTTTTGTATTTTGACCATGAGAATTTTTTAAAAAACTGTATTTATCTCAGTGAATGCAGAATGAGTGTTAAACACAGTGTAGCTGCTGGGAAGCAGCGTGCCCTCCCACGTAGCCTCTTATTTCCCTTGAAACCATATTTAAATTCAACCATTGTTTGGTCTGACATATCAGTTTTAACAGACCACATATTTATTTTTGCAAGGTCTTTTTCTGCATTTGACCTAGCTCAGCTTGGGAGTGTTCCACAAATTACTTAATTCTCTTCACTCAAATGCATCACCAGGATAGCCAGTGCCAGAATGTCACTCATCAGCATTTTCTTTGATGTATTTAATGTTCTGTTAGAGAATTAAAGCCGAGTTTGACATTCAGTGCATAATGAATGTCTCTGGGGCCACTTTGAGGTTCTGTAACAAGAATCTTGCTGTCCATTTCTGTTTTGCATCATCGGGTAGGCCTGTTGAGGATCAGAGTTCCTTCTCTGTGCTGTAGAAGTGTGCTAAACCAGGCCCCTTACCATTCAGCTCCAGTTGGGAAAGGCTGGATCAACAACTGCTGGTTTCTTCTTGAATACTGATATCACAGGTTAACTCTTAGTTGTTTGTTCTTAATCAAAATAAACTGAAAATCCTTATAATCATCAACTACCATACTGTCAAGCATTACTCTTAGATCCCACACAGTTTTTGCCGTTTTTTGTGGAGCATCCATATGAATTAATATAGAACTCACTAAGTGTTAAAGGCAAGTTTTTCAGATGTACTACTGTATCACAGTCATTTTGTGTATCAAGCTTCCAGAAATGAACTTTTTTTCTCACCTCTTTATTTGACTTTTCAGCTTTGTTTTGGAGCTATCCAATTTCTTACACTAATAGTGTAATAATGTAATAGAATCAATTTCTTACATGCTTTTATTTTAGATACTCATCTCCTGGGATAAAACTTGTCCATTGGCTAATAATTTCTTGTAATTGTGTAAACT
Source organism: Tympanuchus pallidicinctus (assembly GCF_026119805.1). Lineage (NCBI taxonomy): Eukaryota > Metazoa > Chordata > Aves > Galliformes > Phasianidae > Tympanuchus > Tympanuchus pallidicinctus. The sequence goes on from NW_026294747.1 coordinate 14,559,002, forward strand.
CAATTTGATTTGACTATTAGCATACGGTGGGACTGTTCACAGTGGACTTTGAAAAATGCACAGGGGAATGATGGTGAAGATACACTACATACAGACTATAAAAACCAAACCAAACAATCAAAATCAAACAGTCATTGGCTTAATGAGAAGTAAAAAGTGTAATGTATTTTAGCTTGGTTCTGGAGTGAGCTTGTTAGATCAGCCTTTACATCATTTCCCATTTCTATACTTTAATTCACAGAGGAGTGCAGTCTTGAAACACACAAAATTTATTTACTTTGGACAAAACTGAAGCTGTATTTTATTTTATAGTGTTGTCTTCATTAGTGAAAAATTCTACTTCTTCTAATCGGAAGGTGAATTCCTAAGGACTGAATAAATTTCTAACCAAGTGAACTTCCATGATAAATCTAAACAGCAAGGTTTATTAGTCTTTGTAATGGTATAGAGTATAGAAATTATGGAAGTTATTAGTGTGGATGCATACAGTGATTGCACAGTTTCATTAAATGCACTTCCAAGGCAGTGAAGGTTAAGCAGTCGATTAGACAAGTTCCAGAGATGCTGGAGGTAAATTATTCAGTTTTTACTTGTGTTTATGAATGATATCATCTCAGCTATTTTCAGAAACAGATGTAAAGCTCCAGTTTCATCTTTTCAGTGCTGGCCAATGCAGCAAAGTTATGTACATTGTTCTGAAAGTTGTGTGTCCTATTTATTTCCATGGAAACTACAATAGATACAAAGGACATAATACAGTATTTGATAAAGCAAATTCTCAGTTACAAAGCGCTATTTTTCAACATGGTCACCACGATTAGCTACACATTTTTGCCTATATGCCATGCTTGTGAAAATCTGTACCAATGGAGGTGATACCCCTGTTTCATTCTCCTTACTTATTTCCATACATAAGTATTTAGCATTTGTGGGGGTAAGACTTGGAATCCCATCAGTCATAGCATCCTACAGTCTACTCATTCTCACCTGCAACAGCTGGCTTTACATATTTTATTAATGAATGCATTGCTTTCTTAGTATCTGTGAAAATCAAACTAAACAACAGATCACATACTCTTTTACTGCCCTTTGAAAATACTTTTAAGAGGCAATTCAGATTGTAGTTGATGCTTCTTAAAAAAGTTGTGAAATCCTGAGCCAAGATACATAAGTTCAGAGTGCAAAAATTCCGGATGTTTGAATTACATGTAGATCATAGAGTAATCTGGGAAAAGACCCTTGAGATCACCAGATCCATGTGTTTTTTTTCCTTTTTTTTTTTTTTTTTTTTTAACTGTATTATGAACAACAGATGGAATGAAACAATATTTCTGGTTCTGCGAAGCTTCAGTATTGTCTTTCTGCACTCAAAATTATGGAACCAATTATTTACAGAATGACGTTTCCTAACCTGTAAAATCAGAGCATCTCTTGAATTGTTTTTCTCTGACTGTATTAAAAATAAAATTTGAATCTGATAGGAAATATTCAGTGGTGAACAGTTTAATTTGCTTGAGATATAAGCCAGAGCAAAGTGCTCCTGAAGTTGCACAGTCTTCTCATATTTTCCTAAAACTACTTTTCCGTTAACTTGGTATCTTCTTAGCTTCTCATTTCCCTTCTTAACAAAGCATCCTTTTGATCTTAGTAAGGAACATTTTAGAATTATGCACAGAAATCAATTGAATAGTTATTTATAATTTTCTGATACCTGCCTTCTTTTTTCTAGACTTCTACAAAAGTTACTACAGTATTTCTGAAGAAATATTTACGCATCCTGGCATGTCTAACTGCTGCTAGGGAGAAGTCACTGTCATATTATACAAAATTCCCGCTATTACTTGGCTGGGTTGGTGTTCCTTTTGTCTAGTTTAATTTACAAACTCATCCCAGACATCTCTCTTTCAGAGAAAGAGCTTGTTTCCAAATAGATTACTCATTTTAATCAGTACTCTTCCCACCTCAATCTTAATTGCTAGATGTTTATGCATCATTCTGAAGTGTGAAACACTGTGACAATCTGATGGTTTTATGAATTCTTTGAGCGCACTTGTATTCAGTAAGTTCTTACTTGTAGGTACAAAATAGCAAATTGCAACCAAGATTATAGATGTGGAAGTGCTGATGCAGTTCAGAACTGTTATAACATGGGAGGAACAACTGCAGTTCTGAATCTATAATGCCAGTCAAATTCATTAAATTATGTTGGTATAGCAACTGGTTAGCCTCTTCCATGCTCAAAATATCTTGTGTCAGATAATTAGTACTGCTTAATTGTATTTTGTCACAAAAGAGGCAAGTAATTAAAGAGGTTCTTGCAGTGGCTACAGGGCCAGAAAGGGGTAGAAACCGCTTATAATTAGAATGTATGTTGTGAATGCGAATTAATAGATGTAATAATGTAACCATCTCTTCATTTCCCAGGATTCAAATCAGTTTCCAGCATATTTGAACTGCTGCTGCTTACTCATCTTCTCCACACACCTTTCCTCTTTTTTTTTTTTTTCTTTCTTTGTCTCTTCTTGTGAACTTATGAAAGCTGTAAAATATACCATTCATTTAGACCCTTCCTGACTGGTAACCACGTGGACAAATGAGCTAGTAAAATCTGGTTTGGCCTTTCTACTGTGTTACTCTGTTTTGGCTGCCTTTGGTCTCTGTTCTTCTTTATTTTTCCTAATCTTGTTCTCTGTATGAAAATGTTTTGAGTGTTTGATCAAAAACGGCAATCATCATTGTCCACTATGTCAGAGGGAAAAAGAGAATCACAGAATGGCCTGGGTTGAAAAGGACCACAGTGATCATCTAGTTCCAAACCCCCTGCTATGTGCAGGGTCACCAACCAGCAGACCAGGCTGCCCAGAGCCACATCCAGCCTGGCCTTGAATGCCTCCAGGGATGGGGCATCCACAGCCTCCTTGGGCAACCTGTTCCAGTGCATCACCACCCTCTGTGCAAAAAACTTCTCCTAATATCTAACCTAAAATTCCCTGTCTCAGTTTAAAACCATTCCCCCATGTCCTACTGAGATTACTCACAAAATAGTGTTTGAGATTTCAAGTCAGCAAGTGACAGAGTCAATCAGAAAACTGATCAAAAATCAATCAACAATGGAGACAAGTTACGGAATCAGAGCTTCCTGAAACAAATGAGAAACTTCTCTTTTATGATCTGAGGATGTAACTTTTATATTGTTGCAGGAATCCTCAATTTGATTCACTAAGCATTGTTTGATGCCGAGTACAGAATCTGTCATCTGGCAGTAGTAATTCTGGATTTAAGAAGAAAACTGTGCCATCCTGAATGAGGATACTGAAATAAAAGTTCTTCTGAAGGGGTCCAATAGCTGCTTTATAGACTACGTGTATAAAGCAGTTCTGTGGTTTACTGCAGTAGCTGCAACAGAATACAGCCCCCCATCTTATGTAAAAGCAAGCACAATTGAAGTAATAACCAGCAAAAGCCTTGGCAATCCCAAATGTAGGTCAGTAAGTCTTCCAGAAGCTACAGCTGGGATGTTTTAATCTAAACCAAGCACTGTTCTCCATCTTGTTCATGTCTGTATAACATAGGGTTCTGCAGTTCTACAGCTGACAGTCCCGTCAGTTTCTCTTCATCTTATAGCTTTCTTCTTTTTTTATTTTCTTTATTTAACAAGGTCATTCATACCTCATCTCTGTGCATACAAATGTAGCAGGAGTTTGTGATAATTATGTATGTGGGGCAAATGGATTCATTCCCAGGTGATATCTCTGCCATATGGTTTTGAAATGGCTCTTCGCAATGAAAACAAAAGCTCCACTTCTCCCTTCAGGCCTGACACAAGATAGAAACTTGACTTATTTGTGGCAGTGAACCTATTTAGTATCTTACCAGACTCAATTCACTGGAATTCATTTTTTAAATTCAAATAATCAAATGCTTTTCTTATGCCTTTGGAAAAAGAAGATGCTCACTAATGAGAGCTGAAACAAAAAGGAAAAGTGATAACCAATTTGTTCCCAACATTTTTTTTTCAAAATTGTGGTTTTTTAAAAAACAAACTAAAAATTATTTATTTCCACATTATATCAGACTTTCTTCCACTCTGCTTCTATTAATCAATGCCTTGCAGTTGTCTTTGTTCTTTAATTTTCCTTTGTTTTTTCTTTCTAGCTTGACCTTTCATTATATGCATATCATGTAAACATAGCATGCCCTTGTTAATTCTTAACTTGTTAGATTTATGGCTAATAGGCATTTTAAGGACTTTCTTCTTCCATTAATTGGACAGCTGTATTGGTGATTACTGCACATGTTGGATGATTTGTATAGGGAATGCAGAGTTGTAATATTTTGGAAAGTTTGTAGCAGTGTAATGTATGTTTGCATTTGGAGTCACTTTAGTTACAAAAATGCCCTATTGTTTTACTATTGACAGTATACTTAGATAAATTGTGAACAATTACTGACTAAATTTGCTCAAATTTTTGCACAATCTGAACTTCTATCATTCAAATGTGACAAAAGGATACTTTCCTAGCTTACCCAGCTACTAACAAAATTTCAGGATGTTTTCAGGATGTACAGATCCCACATACGCTATGAATATAATTCTGCTTTATACCATTACTCTTAATCAGCAATTTATTCAGAAAACCAAAGGTTTTTTTGTATATAGAATGGGGCTGTTTAGCCTGGAGAAAAGAAGGTTCTGAGGTGACCTGATAGCAGCCTTTCAGTATCTAAAGAGGAGCTAATTCTAGTGAGAATGATTGGTGATAGGTGGACAGTTGAACTGGATGTCGTTGGAGGTCTTTTCTAACCTCAGTGATTCTATGATTCTACAAGAGAGAAGGGGACAGACTCTTCAGCAGGGTCTGTGGCAACAGGACAAGGGGAGATGGATCCAAACTTAAAGAGGGAAGATTTAGGTTGGATATATTCCAGTGACAGCGGTGAGGCACTGGAACTGGTTGCCTAGAAATGTGGTGTTTGTAGCTAATGTGAAAAGTAGTGCCTGCTTTATTTAAACATACCAGGTATATGCTTGTTAGAAGACAGACAATTTTACATTTTGAATTTTCCATTAACTTAGAGGAAAATGGCATGGCCATCAGTTTAGCCCTTAATTTCTGCTCCAAGCATTGCCATTTGATTTAAGCAACAATTCTTTTTGAAATCAGTTTGAATATATACATATTGTTTTTGCTTTAAAAATTAATCTTAACAATTCTAATCAGTCAGCACAGATATGTTTGTCCAGCAGAGCTTAAAACAAATCAATGATAACAGAAACAATATTTGTCTGAGATACAGCAAAGATATGGAAATGTTCTGGTGCTTTTTCATGGTGCTAAGTGTTGGGTTTTCTTTCAGTAGTGCCACAATATTAGTAATAGTTTAACTATCAAGAAATTAAAAATACATGTGCTCAAACACTTACTTGACTGCTATGATGAAGATTTTTTTTTTTTAAAGGCATAAATCTCCACTCTAATTGGATAAAATATAGTTTTATTACTTTACAGCCCATCTTCAATTCAAGGCATGCCAAGACTGGAAGAATTGTAAGCGGTCCAGATTGTTCTAAGGCCTGTTTAAAATGAACTGACCTTAGGAGATTTGCATTCCTTCGGAAAGATTAGCCATTATTTGCATGAGCTTGTAATTGTGCTATCTTTTCAACAAAGAACAGAAGTCTTGTAGTAGTTCTACAGAGGTCACTCCAAAAGTAATGCCTCCTGTAATTTCCCATGTAAGCTACAACAGACACACAGAACACAGTAGCATGATTTGATAGAGTAATTCTCAGCTACAAAACACTATTTTCAACATAGTCACCACCATTAACTATGCATTTTTGTCAGCAGTGACAAGGAGGGTAGTCCAAAAATCTTTTAAAATTTGTGGTTCTTTAAAAAAAAAAAAAAAAAAGCCAACATAAAAACAACGTAGCATACTGCAGAACTGGCATAGTTGTGGTTTTTCTTATTTACTGCCGAAGCTGAACAGTAGATGTATTGGTATATCTGAATTTTATTCAGCCTCACATCCAGAAATATACAGCTTCACTTTTTCATTATGCATTGCTTACAATGCCAGTTCTTGGAAGAATGGAGCATACTATCGTATTTAACATACTATATTTGAAAGTGCTTCATCCTTAAGCATTTCTAAAACTGACCCTTAAACTGGCAATTTTATGTTCAGAGATTTATTTTTTAGGATTAATCTGCTGATCGTTGAAAGAATCCTATAGGGATAAACGAGCATTAATTTTTTGTTATATTGAGAAGTAGTTTTTAACCAGAAAGATCATGTGTTGCTTTAGCCTGTGCAGTAAGCCAGACTATTGGATGAACTGGAGTAGAGTTTAAAGTTTAATATTATCCTGCCTAGTAAGGACTAATACTTCCACCACTACACAGTGATACATAATCTTAGAAGAATTTGTTAGGACCTATGTTTCTTCTATGAAGAGTGGACATTAAGCTGTTGTAATGTTGGTTTGGTGGTTTAGCTCTTAAAAAAAAAAAAAAAAAAAAAGTCACCAGCTGGCTTCTCAGCATCTTCAATTCTCATTTAGATATATCATAGTCTTAGGAGCCTGGAAGCACTTTTAAGGATTTCAGGAATCTGTAAGATTTCTTTCACTCAGCATCTTCTCTTTCTCATATTAGACACTTGTTATCTAACTTACACATTATGTGTATTTTTGATGGCAGATTTCATATATTGTTCAGTATAATTTGTCTTCTATTTACTACTCCTTGTTTATAGAATCATAGAATCACCAAGGCTGGAAAAGACCTTTAAGCTCATCCAGCCCAACCATCCACCTATCACCAATATTTTCCACTAAACCATGTAATTGGAAATATGTGGAAATATTCCACAATTTGTAGTGGAAACATGTCCTCAAATCTGTGGTGTTGAGATAACTGGACTGTGGTGAAGGTCTCCCTTGGTGTGTGATGGGGGTAAGCAATGCTTTCACTGTGCTCAAAGCCAGTTCTGGCATTTCATTACAGCATCCTTGGGTATAATCATTCTGAAATAATACTGGAACTCCTAGGCTTGTCCCAGAAAGAGGGTTATTTTCCCACTCACCCGTATGCTGGAGGCTCCAAGAAAAATTACAGCTCAATACAGATCTCCACACTGCCCTTTAAAAGGTCCACATTAACTCTTCTCTGTCTGGACATGATCTGTAAAGAAACCCAAAGTGATTAACCAAAAAGAAACAAATGGAGGAGGAGGGTGTCAGGACCTTTGATTTTCCCTTTCTCTAGAATGGTAGAAGTCCTTAAAAATTGACACTCTTCAAAATATTTAGGTACTTTGCTAACAGTCATTTTGCTGAATATTCTCTTCACATTTTTACTCTAATACCTTCATGACTCAGGTTAGTGAACATGAGATCTCCTCCTGCTTTGTTTGAGCATCAAAAGAAACACTTAAAATACTACAAGTGCTTTACTGTTATTGACACATCAGTACCACACATTTTGTAATGTCTTTTCACAAGTAATATAACAGTATTTTCAATTGCATTTAGAACAACTTGCATGCATAAGGATGTTAAATATCTCACAAAACCGCTTGGCTTTTGATCAGCCCTAATAAGAATAATCATACTGTGCAAACCTCTTGAACTGCCCGTTTGCTATGCAGTGTGAACAAGTTACATTGCAGGAACTAAATGATACAGAACAGGTTAATTAAATTTGGCGATTGAAAGAGCATGCACTGATTGTGTTTTGTGTAAATAATGGTTTTATTAGTGGTCACGTGGGCAAGAAAAGCTCTGTGATAAGATGCTTGAGGAATCAGTTGAAAAAAAGTATTTTCCTTTTTTATTTTTAAAGGCAGCTGTCACTTATGTTTCTTATTTTAGTTCTGATATTATCTGGTTTCTCGGTATGCATTATTGACTGCAGGTGAGAAGAATTTGGAGGAAGATCAGTATCCTTTCACAGTGTGGACCATTTTACATCTGCAAAATAGGCTAACATCTGCTTTAAACCAGGCTTTTTAAGTCATCCCCAGTGTACAGCAGAGGAAATTATAATGGCTAGTGAAATCATTTTTAATTATGAGAGAGGGGAGGATCTACTTTAAATCAATTTTTAAGTTATTAAATTATATGTTAGACTATTTACATATCTGCTTTTTTTCCCCCTCCTCTTTCTCCTTTATTTCAGCTTAAAGCTTCATGGAGGAGAAAAGGTTCTGGCTTAGAGGTGAGAAGGACTTTGTTAGTGTAGTTCATAACAGAAATGAGTCAGAAATGGAACTATGTTAACCTCGAGATGACCTGTTTCCTAAGTTTGGAAGAGAATGTTGTTACTCTTACCTGGCCCAGACATAGACCTAATTGGTAATAATTTAAAGAGGAATAATGAAGACAACGTTGCACTTTCACTGTATGGCCACATTTATAAAAATGCGTGTATGATACTGTGGAAAGCACAGCAGTGACAGCAGAGTAGCAAAGTCCAAGGCTGCAGCAAGTGAGAATATGCTCAAAAGCAGCAGCCATGGACAGAGAAACAAAGGGAAGGATCTGCTTACCCTCAGAAGACCTCAGGTAGGCAGGGATCTCCACCAAGGGCCCCTCACCTCCCCTGCCAACCCTTAAAAGAGGTCTGGGAAGGGCTGGATCCTGGCTCCACCCCTGCTGGTGCACACATTGCATACACCTGAGCTCCCCTGTGTTGGCCCTGTCTTCCCACTAGATGCTCAAACGCTGGTTCAGGCTATGACTTAGCATTTCTGCTATAGTGTGCAAATGCAGTCAAACTAAATGAAGATATGTATTTATTGAGGACTTCAAGTTGAGTTATGTACTGAATTCATAAATGCAAATAAATCCTCTAGCTAGTAGTCAAAGAAAACTTCTTAAAACAGGATAAAATAGAGCAATTCTTTGAGCTGTTCTGTAACCACGTCCCTAATTACATTCAGTTCTTGTCTGCATTTTTATTTCTGTGATGTTGCTTGTATCCTGTTTTTTGTTCTAGCATAGTTAGGTACTCTACTGTTAACTGCTGTCTGACAGGAAGGTACCTTTTGGCCAGAGGCAAAAGAGGTATCCAGACAACAAAACTGAGTTTTAAAGGAAAGGAACTAATTCTTTTAAGAGAGCAAGGGCTGCCATAACCAAACTGCGCTATAATCAGTGATCTTTCATGTGTTAGGTTAGATAAATCAGAAAGAAAAATCTACAGCTAACTGAAAAAATGCAGAGGGAAATGTCGTGTGATACTTCAGCTAGGAAGTTGAGACTTTGGATGTGGCCAGAACAACAAAGATTTCTGATAGAAAATATATGCAAACTTGATGCATATGGAAAGAACTGACTTAGTAAATAGCTGCTTTCATAAATAATTTGCTTGGGAAAAGAAAGCTCGTGTTTTGTAGCCCCATGTAAAGCATCTAAAAAAAACAGAGGATAAAAACAAAAATATTAAATCTCTGTTTATTGCGAAATAATATGCAAGTGCTGGACATCAACATTAAAGATATCCAAACAGACATGCAAACCTTTTGCCTCAGCCTGCCGTGGCCCTGTTGTCTGGGAAATATTTAACGGTTCAGAAATAAATCTCTTGTTTTCTTTGAGATTTTCAAGTGTTCCTCCTGTATCCGTCAGTTTGAGTCAAAACCTCAAATACGTAAATATGCACATCTTTTTCTGCCTCATCTGTGGTTTCTACTATTCTTTCATCCATTTACAAGTGTAACTTTGTTTTCCTTTTTATAAAGGAGAACCATTTTTGTTACAATGAGAAAAGATAGCATCCATTAGAGTACTTTCAGCTGTACTTTCAGTTCCCTTGCATAATTCACCTGCTTCGGTACTGAGTAAGCTCTGAGACAGGGCTTGTTCTTTATCAAACCACTGTAGAGTTCAATGAGGATAAGGAACACTATTAAAATACCCATATATGTGGAAATGCTGTGTTTGAGCTTCCTTCTGTAAATGAAGGAAATCAACAGAGAAAGGATTAATGGAGAAAACTGGTGCTTGTTTATAGATTCCTCCTTTCTGGACTGCTACTTGGATGTACTCAGCACACCACAAATACTGCATTTGGTTTTGTTTTACATGAAGAAGTCTGAAGATGTTAACAGAACTATTTTTAAGTACTATACTCTGCAGACAGAATAAATTAAGGCTTCTAGATGTGCTCTCCACCCCTCTCAAACGCATGAATCCTCAAAGCCAAATCTGATTTTATGTTTGCTGGCTTGCTCTTTTGATTCTCCAAGGTATGTAGTAGCTGTCTTTTTCTTGGATATCTCGTTTGCTACTGTAATTGCTTCTGGAATTTGTGTTAAGTGAAGTCCAGATTATTTGAAGTCAGTAGTTTATGCTTGCACATTCTAAGTAAATATTTTGTTACTGAGTGTTGAACACTGAGAGGAAATGGGTAAAAAGATGCTTAGGATCCCTGTCTGGTGGAAACTTACCTTCTTGTTCACTGACACTTACCACTCAGCAACGTGTGTGTTTGGATCCTCACCCTGTTTATTGCTATATATTTATATGTACACATACTGCTATGCAATTTCTGACTCTGCAGCTAGCCTTTTCATGAATTTATGCATGCTTGTAAAGACTTATATCTAAAGGTTAATAAACTTCAAGACTTCTCTACCATTTGCAAGCTGCAGTCTTAGGTGTCAATGGAATGAGAATGCAAAATATCTATATAGTCCTTTTTCACATTTTCTTTCCTTTTATGTTTTCATTTATTACCATTGAAGGTATTCTCTGGCTTCTCGTATATTCAGCATTTCTGCAGATACTCTTTAGAACTGTTCTTTAAAAAAGAAAGAGAAAGGCCAGAAAGGAAGCTTGAGACTCAGACGCAAGCTACAATATTTTCTGCTGCAGCTGTAAAATGGAATATTTGAATACAAAATTATTTTTGACATGTTCAGAACTATGACAGCCCATCATCGGTTTTGTATAATTTCTCTTGGCCAATTCCATATCTTTCTAGTTCTCTCACTACCCGCCAAAAAGCACCTTTTTAAAGAGTTGTTTCTCGCACTACCAATGCTGGCTTTACTCAGATGTGAAGTCTTAAAATGTCTCCTGATTATGTTCTTCCTTGACATTTTCTCTCACCAAAAGGAAAGCTACAAGTAAAGCCTGAACAGCTACAATATGAAAGTTGTCTGTATTGTGGTAGTTGAAATCCAACACTAACAAAAAGCCACTATTGAGTCATGGAATCATTTAAGGTTGGAAAGGACCTTTAAGATCATCTAGTCCAACTGTCCACCTACCACCAATATTGCCCACTAAACCATGTTAATTAGTACTAGATTATACATATATATGTATATTTCCTCCAAAAAAATCTTGATTTGAAGGAAATAATTAGTCCTTTAACACAGTGCCCTGATGTACACAGAGCAGCAGGGAGAGTGCTCAATACTGTTTGAAATATACATACCAAGATAAAGAATGTTCTTAGGAGTACTACCATGAATACCATCTTGTAGTTGTTTCGCTCGGTTTGTTTAACATCAGAAATCCAAACTCTGGAACTGTAGAATACAGACTTTTTGCATATTTTCTCTGTTTTTTATTAAGAGATAGAACTGTCTGAAAAAGGGAAGATGGGTCCTATCTAGTGCAGTCTAAAACTTCAGTTGCTGTGGATAGGAACCATCTGTGGGCACGTAGAGGCAGTTCCTGCTACATTCAAAGTTTAATAACCAAGTTAAGGCTATTGTAACTGAAACAGACTGGTAAAAGAAAACATGTAATATCAATCTTCTTCTGATTGGCTGTGCGTACTGTAGTCAAAACAGGCATGCATTTGAGCCTGATCTTGGTTTAGTTTTGTCTGTGTGTGCATAACTCATTTTACATTTGAGTTTTGGGTTATTCCCATTCAACACACACATAGCATGCGCACACCCCTTCTGCAAGCTGGATAGTAGATTCTAATGCTTTCTCTCAGAAGAGAGAAGGCTGTTTGGGATGAGCTCTCTGCCCATCACTTTTTCTCCTTCAGAACCTGGAAATGAATCCAGAACTCTTGTATCCCATACTTGTGTGGCTCAGCGTAATGGAAAATTGTGTCAGTTGTGTTTGTTGTTTGTTTTTTTTTTAAGTAACTACCCATTTGTGGAGTCAAGTACCGCCTCAACTAAGAGGCAATATGTGCTGGTGTAGCACTACTATACAGTACACAGATAGGGTAGAGAAGAATGGAGTATGTGGGAGTTGTCTGCATGCAGTAGAATTCAAACTGAATGGGAGCTAACTGTTTTTAACACAGTACTTTGAATTTTTGTTGTCCTTAATACAGACAACGTTAATAACAACTTAATGCATTTCAAGTAGGACCCCCAAGATTAATGGAAAGCATGTCAATTTTGTGCCTAGTATTTCTTTTTTCCTTAACTCATGCTTGGAGCTAGCATCATCACTTTACATGTGATTTAAAGATGAATTCTTTCATTTTTGCTCTTACATTCCATGTGATAAATGCCTAGAGGCAGGAGAAAGGGAAATAAATTCCCAGTGCATGGTCAGGATAGGTTCTCATTAAATAAGGTGCTTGCCTGAACAGCTTTATAATAATAATATCTTATATGTAGTAGGCTCTAATGACTGCTGCAAGTTACACTTCTGATTCTAAAGCTTGCTCAAATGTGTGTTGGACATTCTATAATCTTGTTTTTTTTTTAGCTACAGAAGTGAGAATTTCCCATCAAAGGATATGTGATCAGGAAGGAAACTGTGTGCCAGGGTGCCTTGACTGGTAACTCTTGGCTGCAACATCTTGGTCCTATATTCTGCATTTCCCATTATTATTGAGGTCACCATTCTGGAATGGGTTATAAAACTATCTTTGAATGTTCAATACACAAAACTAGATCTCTTTACATATTTTTCTAATGGGACAACTTAACATTTTGTATTTCTTTAAAAAGGTAGGGAAGTTTCCAAGGTTTGATTATGATTATTTGAGAAGGTATGTTGTTACTGGGCGTGTGTGTACTGAGGAATAGTGCAGTAGCTGCTACCATTTTTATTTATTTATTTATTTATTCATTCATTCATTTGCTTATGTAGATGCTTAAGGAGCACATCTGGGCTGGCCTAAATATGAAATGAAAATATTTTCTAATGGTTCTGCCAATAGGTGACAATTTACCAATGTACTAACCACAGCAGAAGAACAAACATTCCCTGCAGTGCTGAATGTTGTGATTTAGATTAGTAGGGAAGGAGAGAGTGAATCTTTCTCAAACAGAATTGCAAATTCTCCCTCTCTCCCTCTCTTTCCTATCCCGTGAAATGGAGTTTCAGCCATTACAAGATCAGGGTGGTATCAGATTAAAATTATTTATAAAAACTTTTACATAGGAGGTAGAAATTTCAAATAAGACTTGAAGTCATATTTCTCCCTGCAAATCTTGTCATGAGCAGAAATGTTATTGAAGAAATGAGACGTATTATGAAAGACACAGTTTTAACAGATTTTCTATAAAATCGACTGATAGAAAAATAATCTTTACTGCTACTTATGACAACTGTATTTGCTTGTGATTGATTAATATAATTATGAAAAAGATGGAGTACTGCTGATGGGAGTTGAGATTTAAATTGCTGATACAATCCCCAAGGAAAAACAGAAACCAATGGACTGTGGCCAGATAAACCCCCCGATATGTAGTCCAGAAAGTCATCAGAAGAGTTACTTCAGCCTTATTTCTGGCCAAAGATGCAGAAGGGATGGAAGAACATGTGGAAGAGACTCCTCTCTTGACTGGTGCTGTCCTTGGCAGCAGCTTGCCACTTTTTGGTGGACTTCCAGGAGGCAGCAGGCAGCATTGTTTCAGTCGTGCAGTCAGAGATGCAGACACAGGGAGATGCTGTCCCTACACTGAGACAATGCTGGGGACGAAGAGCACCAGCTTAGACCATCCTAACCATTCCACACTGGTTCCCTGCGCAGTTTTTGTGTACAAGTAATTTTCTGTCTTTGCTTTGTGTCACTTAGATATGAGGTAGTCAATCTCCCATTCAAAATGTCCATTGCAAGAAAATAATGCCAAGGAAAGAGTGGTGTAGATAATTTTTCTAAAGGTTTCATAGTAGTAGGTTTTCCTTTTAAATAAGCTTTACATTTTTTATTTCATTCTTAGAGCATTAACTAAGTTCCTTTTGTAGGAGAGCTTTTTTCACATAATAGTGAGTTAAAATTAATAAGTGCCTTAATTAGCCTCTAGGACTAATTTCAGTTCCTTTGGCATATAAGAATTAGGCTATACAAATATTGAAGCGTAGTGAAATCCTGTGTCTTTGTAGATCTTTTTAACTAATGAATGTAAATTCCTTTGCTTAAATAAAAAAGCTTAAAAACATGAACATGGCAAATTGGAAATGTGCTGAGAAAATGATTTGTAATCAAGAACATTTTGATACAATATTTGACATCAAAGCACGGTAAAACTGTGTTTTCAAGACTGTCTGTTATTTAATTCATATCTGATTTTTAGAAAAGTAGTTAATTCCATATTTGTGTTTTTAATTTGTAGGTACATTGAAACCTTGAAGGAGCACAAACCAAAGATTGTCTGGGATGAACAAATTGCTGAACACTACTTTGAATACAAAAAGTGAGTTACAATTATTCACTAACTGTTCTACAAATATTCTTAGACACGGCCCAGCACACAATGAATTACCAGTTAACTGTAGTATGCAACTGAAATCAGTAAATGGAAATGTTGATGTCTGTGATCTGTGTGTCAACATGGAACTCTAGTATAAGAGTGCCTCAGGCAAGGGAATTAAACCAGGGAAGGATTAATGAAATAATACAAGCTAAAACAATCTTAAGAAGAGAAGTCTGATGAGTCATATCTTTAGAAGTTATCCATCAAAATTATCTGCTGAGTGCCGTTTACACTGTGCATCTGAAATGAGTACTCTGAGCTGTTAGGTGATTGCTAATAATCAGCCAAATGTAATTCTCCAAACAGTCTGTGGAATATAAGAGCCTTCACAAGTCCTACTGACTAGATTGGTCAGCAATCTATCAGCAATCTAGATTGGCCTGCACTATGTGAGATGGATTATAGAGAACATTATGGAGTATCAGGTGAGTAACAGAAGTTGTTAAAAAGACTGGGAATGTTTTCCCAAGAGTGTGAAGAGAATAATTAATAGCTGTCTTCTTTATTTGTCATGAAATGATGAGAATTCATCATGTAAATATTCATGTAAAGATTCAGTAAAAGTTCATTCAAAACAGACAAACAGCAAAATCTTATTAAGCTTCAGTAATAATTTGCTATATATTGTATACAAACATTAAAAAAATATGGTAAAATTCTACAAACAAGATATCAGTGTTGCTCCAAAACTTAATCTTGTATACTACCCAATGCACTGACAGCATGAAGAGAGCACACCACTGAAAATGAGTGAAATGCATTTTTTTAAATACCTTTTCGATTGAAATATTTTAAAACTCAAGAAAGAAACAACAACAAAAGCTCTGTCCTATCTGTATATTTATAATTAATTTTCTAGGATTCTTTCAACCTGCAATTTGATCCTACCTTGTAAACTCCTCAACTACATGCATTTCTTATCAGAACAAAATACATTTACCTCTGGTCAGCAGTGTTTCAATTTATTTTCTATGTTTTTCTGAAAGGACTGAAATCTGTGTTCTTTCCTTTTTAATTCTGTAGTATCCTGTTGCACAGTTACTCTGTGTAAAAGAATTCAGAGATTTTTCATGTTAACTAAGGATAAATAAACCAGAGGCTTAGTTTCACTAATCTTTAATGCAAAATCCAGTGGGAGGCACAATGGCCATGTGATGACAACTTGCTCTTGAGAGTAACTCTGAGGGCTCTATTTGAATGGCAGGTATCTGGGATTCATTCTTGAAGCATTTCCTGAATGTCTTCTTCCAAACAGGACATGGAAAAGAGAAGGCATGGCAGTAGCACTACCTCATTTGCCTTCGAAAGGCAGTCTTTGGAGATAATGTTGTTTGTAGGCTTTCTGAAAGAGTTTTCCATGCGTAAAACAAACTGGATCAGAAAATCACTCTAAACTCCAGCTATGCTGTGGCTGGCAGGCAGTCGTGCATCTCAGCGTGTCTGCAGTGGCTCAGCTGACTGCAGGGGAGGCTTATTTAAGGGAGCTTTTTCAGTGACCACCTTGCTTTGTGAAGTTCCAGTTATTTTGGATAAAAGAGCAGGAAAGCCTGAATATGCAGCAATAGTAAAACACCTCACCAGGCAATCTTGCATGTCTGCAATTGCTAAGAAATCAAATTACGAATCTTCAAGCAAAGTACAGGAGTGGGCAGAGACTAACTACTACAGACAGTTACAGGAATCTATTGTCTCTAAGTGCACTATACTGTAGGTACACATTTGCTCAAGATGAGTGATTTTACCAGCCAGTGTCCACTTGGTCTGGCTGAGCACTCTGCATTTCCTTCTAGCCTAACTGGAGAATTGATGCTTCGAGACCACCTCTAACTCATCCTTCTCATTATTTGGAGGTTTAAAATGCAACCTTGGCATTTGTGCCCAGTGAAACTTGCCCTGCCCATACACTTTATACTAGTATTTAGCTTAACATAAAAGACAGTTATTTGGGAAAATTGTTCAGTTTCCATCTGACAACCAAGTGTCTTTATCTTCTTCTAGGTAAGCATTTAGTAGGCACATCTCTGTGTTACTACTGAATGGTTTTACAATATAGCATCCAGTTGCAGCAAGATACTGGGGTGTACTTACTGAAATCTAATATCAACCCATTTCTATTGTGAGATTTCCTTCTCACTTTGCATCTTCTTGGATGTCTTGGAGTCTCTGTTTTAGCTGTTTTACCTCTTTTAAATGTTGTCCTCCTAAAGACCACTCGAGTACAGTAAATAATTACCTTGCAAGATACTCTGATAGATACTCCTGTAACTGATACCTGCACATTTATTTGACTTCTAGATATACAGTGCAGGGGTACCTTCCCCTAACTCCTTTACTTTCCCCACCACTTTGGATTCATGTGCTCTGATGTGGTTGTATCTACAGCAGAGAAGGGCAGAAGTTTTTGTCTGCATTAGAAATGGAAGAGCAGTAGAGAACACTTTGGCCCTGTGCTGTAGCCAGGTGTGGGCTGAATGGAAGCTGATGGCGAAACTGTCTAATTTGAGAGTCAGTCTCAGCATCCAGAATGAAGTGGCCATTAGCAAAACATCTTAAACAAGGTACTAAATTGCAGATGGTCTCTATCTTTGATATGGATGTATTAATTCCCAGGTACTGAACATACTAGCATATCTTATTTTTGAAAGCAATATCTTTTTCACAATAAAGTCAGCAGTTTTCTTAAGCACTGTCTTTGTTTCCTTATTATTGGAAGGAATAAAACTGTTTTTTCAGCTAAAAATTGTAAGAGAGTCTACTAAAGCAATTGTGACTATTTTTTTTCCTTTATTTTTAGAAATAAAGGAGGAAAACACGCCATCTTCTATCCAACACTGAAGGTAGGTGTGACTTTTTCTGGCCAACGGCAGTAAGAGGAAAGAAGTATTTACTTGACTTGGATGATTAAGACACTTCATAAAATACTGAACTTAGTTTAGACTTTTATGAAAGAATTCACCCTGTTGTAGTTGTTATGATAAAAGGCTTCAGCTTCCTGTGCAAGACTTTTTTTTTCTGTCTAAGGCATAATGGGTTCAGGGGGTCTTTGAAGCTTTGCCATGTCTAGAGATTACAGACACCAGAGCAAACCAGAGCTCTGGAAGGAGCTGTTTGAGCACACAATTGATGTGCTAACAGATGCTGGATTGTCAGAGAAGAGACTGACAAAATTTGCCCTCTGACCAACTTCGACCTTACTGAAGTCTTTTGGCTGGACATACAGTTTCTGTCCACAGAGTAGTCTGCAGTGTACCAAAATACATGATAAATGGTTATTTGCCTTAATTCCTAGTGAGCTATTTTTAGATTTTCTCCAATTAAACTAAAGAATTTTAAGCCTCTTCTGGCTTCTGTAGAAGAAATACATCATATTTAGAGAGAACAGAGACATTCAGTATGGTTATACTATTGTGAGCTTTTTCCAAAGCTCCATTTTTCTGAATGGGAATATTGTCTTATGCTCTGTTAGTTACAGCTATATTTCCCTTCATTAATCTAAAACAGGTGGAAGTACTAGCACATATGGGATATGAATTGCTATATCTAACTGTGTTCTTGCTAGTATCTGCCCTGAAATTTCACTGCAAATCTATCAGAGAAAAGACAGATTGTGCTGCATGTTATCACATTGCATTCTCTCTGCTCTTGTGTTAAAATTTCACCCTTCTAGAATCAGACCTAGCCTGAACAAGAAAATTCAGTCCTGTAGGTTTCAAGATTGCAATGAAATATTTAGAGACTGTTTGCTGAGGTGAATCAGAGCTGTTCACATCATGGCGATCAAAATGGTCAATGGAACATAGAATTTTGGTTTATTTCCCCACTCACAAATGTGTTTGTTCCCCTTTTTAATGTTGTAATCACTGGTAGGTTAAGCTGCTCAAAACTGACTTGTTCGTGGTTAGCTAAAGGCAGGCATGAAGTCCAGGCTGGTAGATGTATTAATGACACCTTGACATTTTGTTCTGTTTCCTGTGGAAGTGAGTTTTAAAGACATCCCTGTGGTGTGAGCTGTTCAAACAGCGCTGCACTTCAAAGTAAGAAAACCTGAAAGTAAAAGACTAAAAAAAAAATTAATTGTTTTTATTGTCTGAACTGACAGAAGTACAGAACACAAAAAGCAATGTTGCTTCCCTTGTAAACCAGTGTCTAAACCAAATCTACGGCAGTAGCATAGATAAGGATATGTTTTAAATTCATCTCCCAGATCTCTTAAAAATAGAATTCTGATAACGAAAATTATGACTCTGTCCTGGGAGAAGGCAAGGGTAGGTACAAGATCTCGATGGTGGCTCTAATTGTCTTCAGTGATGAAGTTTTATTTTACCCTTGGGAAATTTCTGGGAAGAGTTAGAATTTCTGTACGTTGGGAAATGATAGCTTAAATTAGAACAGTCCTTTGCATAGTTCATAAATCAGATTTATTTCACTGGCATTTTGTCTATTTAGCTGGTTATCGTGCATTAGGTCATTGAATTAACCGGTGTAATGAACTGTCTCTTACTGAATGAGTGCTTGCTAGCCAGAGAAAATTTGAAATACAGACTTTGGGCTTTTCAGAAGTTCAAGGATGGTTATTTTTAAAGTCTGTTAATGGCAGAGAGAGATGACAGCATGGAGTGTCTGATGCCGCTGACTAAAAGCTAATTGCTTTATATGTCTTTGTCTTAGTCCATCCAGTTGCGCTTAGAGCTTGCAAAAGAATTGGGCACTGGTATATCCATCTGGGAACTGGGACAAGGCCTGGATTATTTTTATGACCTGCTTTAAAGTAACAGATGATGTGGGAAAGACTTTTGCTTCACTGAGACTCCACCTTCAATTAATTTGAGTATCCCGGAGAGGTGATTTTGAAAACATTTTTTGTAATTTATTTCATATCTGTATTAAACTTGCATTTTTCCCAATAAAGAACTTCTTGTTTTGCCACATAGATATGATTGTTGGTTTCTGATAAAGTTCAGAGGAAAAAACTTGAAAGCTTCTGAATTAACAGCTTAGAAAGAGACCAACCTGTACAGCTGGGATGACACTAGAAGTGAAAACATTTTTTTTCTGCGAGAAATGAAATGGACAAACTGATACCATCTGATCAGGGTTTAAGGTAGATATCTCTCAAACAATTGCTGCTAATCATTTAAGTGAACAAATAAATTAATCAGATTATGTCTGGCAAATTTAACATCTGCTGGACTCTGCAACCTGCTGTCTCTTAATAAGGTAAGTCAACATAAAATGAAGAGGGTGGGTGTGAGGGGAGCAATTAGATACCTTACCCTAGGGCTGGTAAAGGATTGAATACTGACTGTTAGCTCTGTTTGTTTTCTTCATTTTATTACATTGCTTATGTAGTTCAAAATCACAGTAGTTCTGATTCATGACATGACTTGTTTCTAAATCATTTTTGTAAGCAGGAGATGATGCTCTGTGATTTCTCTCTTCCACTTAGGCTGCTTAGTGTCTTATTTTACAGTACTTAGCACCAGTGCATGATGCATTAGTGATTAGTTTGTGGGAACTGTAGTGTTTAGCACAAAAGGCTACAATGGAAATGAGAAGTATTTGTGTAATGATGGATTGTGCTGATAACCCCAGGAGAACATCATAGCAGCACTGACAAAGCCTTTATTTAAGTAGGTGCTATGAATATAGTGACTATCTTTCTGAATAAAGCTTTTATTATTTAACTGCACCCATTGGTGCTTTTGCCTCCATGAAACAGATTTTTTTTTTTTTTTATTAAATAGCTCAGAAGCTATTAATTAGCTTAAAAACAGCCCTGTCCCCCCAAATATTGTCCCTGCTTTTTAGTTTATAAGTTTTCTGTTTGTAGAAGTACACAGGCTTCAAGGTAGTTTGTTGTAAGGAAGTAAGGGGAGGGGGTGGGAATTTGATGAGGGTGTTGCTGGTCCCCAGCAGAGATCCAGGCAATAGCTCTGTACTCCCACTGGCGTTCTTCTTGCCACTTACAGTTGTCACAAAGATAACTGCACTCCTTCTCTTTGCATCCACTCTTCCCAGTAATTAATCTCAGTGGGGGATTTATCTGCCCCTGCTTGTTTCAGCGGAATAAATCCCACTGTAATCCACCATTGATTAAAGAACTATTGATCTTCACCTCACTGATTTAGTTCTGGCATCTCTCGACTTCTCACATTGCAGTATCCAGCAGGGTTTACTAATCAGGCTTCTTTCTTCCATACCATTAGTACTGAGATAATTTGCTACGTGAATCCTCATGTTCAATTAACTTGAGCTTTCTGGTTCGTTCAAAAGCAATTTAAAAGTCACTTTTGGCAATGGTATCTGCGCAAGAATTTAGTTCCATTATGCTGTTTTTCTACTTTCAGTGGCATTAGTGAACCAGAATGTCTCAGAAAAAAGATGATCAGTTACAAATAGAAGAGTTTGGGATCTAAAATGGCATGCATTGTCAGCTACTAGCTGGTAGGTAGTGGTTTTAAAAGTGAAAGTTTTGGGGAAGAAGAAAATATTTCATTTTAATAGATGGCTTCCTCTCTAGAAAGGGATAAATGTAATTTGTCAAGCTTTTTTCTTCATTTTTTTTCAATCTCGTGATGATTCTCTCTGAAGTTCAACTGTTCTGTTTGTCTTTGAGTACAGCTGTGCTAGGGATAACTGTCTTTAGCATCCTCAGAGATGGAATGAATACATACGTGCGGCAGAAAGAGCAAACTAATCCTGCTAAATCATGAAAAATAAATACCAGAGGAGAAGTACATTGTGAGTTTGAGCAATTCATGGCATGAGGCTAAGGATTTTGCCTTTTTGTCTCTAAAGGTAAAACTTTTATTGCTTTAAAAATAACAGTTAAAAAGAAACAGAGTAAGCACAGTTCTTTAGCATGAAGTTCTCAGAAAATAAAATACCAGGCAGGCATTTGATTGAACTCCCGAATGAAGACTTGCTACTAATGGATTTATCTTGTGATCGCTTAATTTCTCAATGTGTGGCAGTGTCAACTTGTGTTTTGTTAGATATCACAGAATGCAAAAAAGCTGTGTACCACCAGTGACCCATGATGAAGGCAAGTTTCTCTTGAAATTTATACCTCACTGCTCGGATGAGAAGATGACACGAGAGAGATGCTGGTACAAAGGTGGGTTCTGTAGGGCATCTGGTTTTTTCTTTCCTTCTGACAAGAGGAGCAAGCTGAGCAAAGGGCAGAAATGGGCAAAAGTGTTGTGTTGGTAGTGCTGTAAGAACCGTGGTACTGGGCAATTGACTTTCATTTCTATGCTTCAAAAAGAACAGCAAGCACTGCTTTGTGGTATATGGAGACATTTTTCGGTAAAAGGGGGTTAAAAATTTCCGTCTGTTTTTCCTTTGAAGCAAATACTACTTAAATGAAGTACTTACAGGGCCAAAGATATTGGACTTAAAGATTCAAGGTGTGAGGAGAGAAATATCTGGTGTTCCTGTTAAAGCAGCAAAAATCATGAAGCAAGCAGTAAAGCAGAAATGTGCTTATTTCAACAGAATATTCTATCAGTCAGTTTTCTAAAGTACTAGTAAGTAGACAAGAAGTTGTGCTCTGTCACCTGACTCTGTTATAGGAACAAATTAACATATGTTACAGCAAGATCTCAGGTGCCATGAACAGTATCAATTACCTAATTGATGTCAAGCAGAGCTTTCTTACTTGTGGCCCCAATTGCATTTCCCCATGTTTTGCTTTTTGGAGTTAGGAAAGAATAGAATTTGATTAACATTCATTCTTCAAAATGTTGCTAAAATAAATAAGAGCACTTATCATGCATTAGCATTTGAGATTAAGAGCTGAAAATCTGTCTTTACGTGTATTACTTTGTAAATAAAATGTTATTAAAAATTGTAACTAAAAAAAAATCAGATGAACGGAGTCCAAGACTCAAAATTGAAAACAATGTTATTTTACATTCTCCAAATCAGCTGCTGAAAGCAAAGCAAAGGGCCACTTGGGAGTTGCTTTCGTGGGGCACAAAGGTTATCACATTTGATCGATCCATCACATGGAATTTATGTAAGGTAAGATTTAGTAATTACCTGGTGTGGGAAGGAAAAGCATAAAACAAACTAAAATCTGCCCCTCTGTGCACGACTTCTCAGGTGGGAGCAGAACTGCGTCATATGCTCACATGTTGCTTTGGAGGTGGTTAACGAAGCTCATGTGAAAGTGCTCAGTGTGCAGGAGCAGAATATTGATTTTCTAGAAACTTTCCAGCTCTCCTAATTTCATTCACCTGAAGCAACTAATTGCAACAGGTGTGATGCAGTGGCAGGAAGCTACAGACTTTCCAGCAGTAGACTGTGTGCTTTGTGATTCTGAAATCAGTGGCTTGGTATCAGCCAAGTAGGATGGTTGTGTTTCTCTGCACATGCAGCCACAGTAGATTGGAGTATGTTCCAGTTCTCATCTTTTGCTGTGATGATCTTGCTAAATGCAGGATATTGCTTGAGTGATGCACTTCACCTTCCTCGAAGGATGGGGGAAAGAAATCAAAGTCAGAAGATTTTGACATTCACTAGTTTACACCACCGTGTAAAGCCTGTATGTCACAATTACCTCTGCTTCTCATCCTGCTCCAAAAGGTAAGACTGAGTATTTTGTTTTCCCTTATTTCATGTGTTTGGATGTATTATAGAAGCTCAACCTCACCCCAAAGAAAAACCCTTAAGCCCTAAGGACATCAATAATTTTTGCTAGTTGTTAGTTTCTTCTTCTATTTTTCCTTAGAATCTGCATTTTGAAATGGTCTGAGTAGGCATTTCAATGAGGTCTCCTTCAGTGCACCACAGCTTCTGGTGTGTGCTCTTTGTAGTTGTGAAGAATGGGTCTGTGACTGAAAACAGCAAATGTGCAGTGTCTGCCCAACTTAAGAAATTCCTTAGGATTGAACATGTCTGTTTTCACCCAAAACCTAATAAACATTAGAGAAAAAAAAGTCCTCTGATTTTATACTTGTAGCCATGAGTAGATGAAGACCCAGCAGCAGCAATATCTGCATTCTTGTGCTGTAGGAGTTAGGGAGAAAGTACTTGGGAGCATTGTGCAGTTGCAGTGAGGGAGGACAGAAAGAACTGCTGTTTTGTTTGCCAAACTGGCTCCCTTATCCCTGCAGTTACACAGTGATTCTGTGATAGGGTGGGAAAGCTTAGCTTTGCTCAGAGCAACTACCTCTGTTCTGATTTCCCTCTTGGACATATTTGCTGTCCCAGTTGTCAAGATGGAAGCTCTATGAGTAAAACAGTCATGTTGTTTTAACTCTACTACTTGACACTCCTCTGTGAGAAGACTCTGTGCTAATAATCATTATTTGTTTTCTTTAAAAAAAAAAAACTGATGTATTTGGCTATCTGAAAGTCTAAATTCTTTTGTTCTGCATTTGAGTTGCAGCTGGTAATGTACCATGTGGGGATGTTTGAAGTAATTGACGGTAGCTACAAAAAAAAAAAATAAAATAAAATGGAGGGAACAGACTCTTTAGCAAGGCCTGTTATAAGGGTAAATGGTTTTAAAATAAAGGAGGGGAGAGTTATACTGGATGTAAGAAAACAGTTTTTTCCACAATAAGGGCCATGAGGCATTGGCACAGGCTGCATTCACCATGGAGAGGTGGTGGATGTCCTGTCCCTGGCAACATTCAAGGGAAGGCAGGACAGGGCTCTGAGCACCTGATGTAGCATAGGTGACCCTGTTCACAGCAGGGAAGATGGACCAGATGGCCTTTAAAGGTTCCTTCTAACTCAGATGATTGTACGACTCACTCAAGTTCCACAAATGCACGCAGAGAGGCATGCATCTTTCTTGGCAAATATGTTGTCTCATGTTCTCCAACTATAGATGCAGCTTACCCTTACAGGCAGATTGATTTTTGGAGTCTGGGTAGCTTGCTGCTATCATTTTGAATTAACTTCAGAAAGTATTTTATTCAATGATGCCTTCAGAATTACAATACTAAATAGTTGTCTGCTGCATCAGGTCTTTGCATGCTGCTTACGTTTTTTAACCCAGAACTTTCTATTAAAATTAAATTGCTTTTGCTGTTAGCTTGGAATTGTTTTAGATGGACTTTCTGCAGCAAGCAGGATTTGCCGGGATTTTAAATTCCATCTAATTCCTTCTTTCTTCATTCATATCAACACTGAAATTGTAGTTGACATAAGGATGCATTTGTACGGAGGAGACTGGCTGAGCTCACGTCTTGAAAGCCCACTTTAGACATTTATTGGCTATTTTAAAGCACTGAGGGCTAAATCACGCCTTTAAGGTATTTGTTTTAGTGCTTGGGATTACTGACTGATAAAAGAGAGAACGTGCAGTAAGCTTCAGGAGTTTTGTTTTTTATGTGACAAGATTTATCTGTTGTTTTGATAAGAGATAAAGTTATATAAATAAAGTCATGGAGAATATTAATCTTCCCTAGGAGAGTGAGGACTTGCCTGTTTGCTCTGACGCAGAGTGCTCAAATATTTGGCTTGAGTGAGGTCCAGGTTTCACATCAGACTTCATCTCCTCCAGTCAGCAGTTGCTGTTGAGTTTACCTGCATCACTTAAGGAGGTGGACAGGACAGGAAAGGGCAGCAGAGTTCTCATAGCTGTTTGAGAGAAATGAGTGAGAGGGAATGGAGGGAAGCCACTGCCTTCAGAGGAGATGCTTTCTCCTTTGCCACTCCTACAGGAGTGAGAATAGAGCTACACTGACCAAAACAAAACCAAATCTCTGCATTTTCAAGGTCTTCCCTGTGCCTTATCTTTCTTGGAGCCAAGGAATACAAAATTTTTTGGCAAAATTGAAGCTGTATACTTGGCCAGTGTATCTGTAAAAAAAACTAAGGCTACTCTTCTAATGACTTCACCCAGTGCTTTTTGGCAGAGAATTAAGTTATTCAGGCAGTTTTGTGGATCACAAAGTGAATACTGTAAATACTCACTGCCTTCTGAGATATGTATATTGGTATACAAATTGAATTTCAAGCATGTGCAGTATTAAACTCATTTATCAAGTAGTTAAGAAGCCACCTTTGTCTCTCTCCCTTTCCTTGGCAAGGAATTCAGGAATTTTGGGTTGTTGGAAATAACTGCTTTGAAAGTGCAGGTAGGGTTCCCAGAGCAGAAAAGAGGCAGGAGATACACAACATGCTGTGTAGAGAATGGTGTTCCAAAGAGAGCACAGCTTTCAACAGGACTGGCAGACAAAGGATGGAAGAAAAACAGATGAAAAGTAACTTTTTCAGTGTCACATAGTAAGCCTGTCACAAAGTCAAACAGAGCTAAGGTTTCTCTATCCCATTACCTGCTAGCTGGCCTCTACTGCAGTCATCAGAAACCAGAACAAAGCAGGGCCCCTTCCTCACAGGCACTGTTCTGCAGTCAGTACTCGGGGAAAAGCTTAATGATTTGTTGACAACAAGTTGTTGTGCATGCATGAGTGCACAGAGGTCAAGTTAAGCATGCTGCTATTCCTCCCCTGTATCACAGGTTAAGGAAGAACAGCTTTGAAAAGAGCTTTACTTATGGATATAGGGACAAATAAATCTAGAAAGAATAAACAGAAATAGTGATCTGCACCATCAGGAGGAGGAATTAACAGCTGCAGTAAAACAGAAAGCTGAAGATAGCAAGCTTTTGAAAAATCCAGCTGCTATTTCCTAGCCATGTAGTCACTGTTATGCGCTTTAAAAGGAGGGTATTGGAGTTCTGTCCTCATGCCACTAGAGAGACTGCTTTTCCTCTGAGGCATCTTTTCTCCAGCACAGCATTAAAACACTTCTTCCAGTGCCCTGGTCATTGCCTGCATTTCACTCAAAAAATGAAAGTGAGAAGGTTCTGCTCGATTCCTTTGCACAGCTGACCTTGTGCTGTTAACCTCACCTAAGAACGTGCTCCAGAGGATGTACTTCTGTCTCTGAAAGTCACTGCGTGCTCAGTGCGGGTGAGGTGTCTGAGCCAAACCACTGCTTATCTTTCTGTCTCAAGCCTATTTTGTTTATAGGTAAAGGCATGATTTTCCTGGTGTTCAGGCACTGTTACTACTGAAAGCTGGATCTGGAGTCTTTTCCACTGATTCGTGTGTTGTGAGCCCATTTGGGTTCTTAGATTTTTATTGTTGTTTATTATTAAAACAGGTTTTTAGCAGTAGAGCTGCAGCCCGATTGCCATTCTTTTAATGAATCTCAAATGAAAACATGATCCAGCTTCATCTCCTGCAGTTGCGCTGAAGAAGCGAGAATGGGAGAAATCAAGAGCAGTAATGGTGCCTTTCACCCTTCCTGCATTAAGTATATAAGCATTGTTTGGAAGGACAGAGCAGCAAGTGGTTTTGTGTGATGAAAAAGAAAGCATTACTGAGCATACAGAAGTACTATGCAGTTGTATAGCTCAGCTAGTTTTCATGGATCCTGCTGCTTTCACAATAATATCCTTTTGTTCCCTTTTTTAAGACATTTCCACTAGCGGCATCATATCACTCATCTGGGGCCATTCTGGAACGGCAATAGTAAGCACAGCAATGCCAGCAGAGAAGCAAAAGTACTAGGCTGTAACAAGTGAGGATATGCCCAAACACAGCAGCCAAAAGCATAGAAATAAAGGAAAGAAGCTACTTACCCTTAGAAGGCCTCCAGTACACAGGAATCTTCAACAACATCCCTTTGCTTCCAGTGCCAACCCTTAAATGAGGTCTGGGAAGGGGTGGATCTTGGCTCCACCTCTTCCAGTCACTCACGTACATTGCATGCACCTGAGCTCCCCTGTATTGGCCCTGCCTTCCCATCAGGTGTTCCATCACTGCTTCAGGCCGTGACTTAGCATTTCTGCTACAGGGAAGTAAACAGTCACATTTGAAATAATTTACTTCTAATTTCAGAACAAACCTGAAATAATAAAATCTTTCTTTGTGAGAAGCATTTGACAGTGCAGATGTCAGGCACTTAAATTTGGGCAGTTTCATCACGATGGTAGGGAGATGCCATTTACAATGTCTGCAAGCATGAGCAAAGCAGGGCAGCAGTGTGACTCACTGCACATGGAAGTGTTTTTGAATTTTTGATGGAGCTGTGTTGGACTGGAAAAGCTGAGCTGGAAGTGAGAGGCACCTGTAAAGCTCTCGGGTTCCCTAAGGGCATCTCTCCATCCTGCGCTGTTCTTTCACTGTAAAACTTTACTGTCAGACTGCAAAATTCCTGATGTTCAGCTGCAAAGCAGTGTTTTGTGAGCTCCAAAGTGCATCGCCCTGAGCAGGGATGTCTGGCTTAGTTCTGAAGTTATTTGTGCCGTGTCCTTTTCCATTGCTATTGAAAATGTGCATCAGAAATTATTTAGGAATGTGAAGATGAGGCTAATTATTTGCACAAAATTAAACCCTACGACGTTGTAGGTTAGGGTACACTTTAAAAAGCACATCGTGTTTGCAAGCCCTGTCGTGGGTTGTGTACCATATATGTACAGTCTGTCTGGAAAGGCAAATGTTGGTCTGAGGAGCAGTAATGCTTTGCAGAAGGAATCCCTTTTATTTGCAGGAGTATTTGGAGTAGAGGCTGGTAACTGTCCATTCATAATCATGGTTGATCTCCACTTAATTTGAGCTATTCTAGCTCATTTCTGCCAATGTTAAACAAAACTTTAAGAATGAAGAAGGTTAAAGAAGGAAATTAAATGATCGTAAATCTGCCAAGCTTCGTATTAGGGTGCGTAGAATTTACGGCAAAACAAATTTGGCTTACCTATTAGGAGATTCTAAAGAATGTATTTAGAAGGAAGCTGAGATGCTTATTTTTATTTAACGTCCCAGAGACTGTTTTGCACATTATCTGAATAATTACTTCTCGTGCTTCTGTAAGTAACACATTATTTTCTTTCAAACTATTGTGTACCTTAAGTCCATTAAAATGATTCCATTGTTTGGGTTTGTTATTTTCTGCATAAAGGAGCATTTGTAAGCACCTACAGCAAGTACTCCTAGAGGCATCTTATAAAACAGATAGCCACGTATGAAGTAAAGCATAAACAAACTGAGCTACTGCACATACAAAGGATTGATAGGATTACAGGGAGATCATTTCATTACCAAATCTGCAGTTGTTTAAAGGAGTGGCCTTTCAGTCTTACAGAAGAATCAGAATATTGTTTTGGTTTCACACTGGTCGCTTCTCAGGCCTTACATTTCCCTGTAGTCTGTGTGGCTGTACAGGCTGCTGGCAGAAGGGCAAAGATTGCTGAGTTCTGGGTAAATGAAGAAACCACGTTCCTCTGGGCTCCTGTGAATGGCCATGCCCTGCAGTCATTCAGGACACCTTGGGATATTTAAATTTGATGTACTGACATTCTTGTATGTAGAAACCTTGACAAAGTGCTCTGCGGGAGCGAATTGTCGAATTGAGTTTTGCATATATAGGAGTTAATACATGAGTTGTACGTGTGTAAATGATACCAAATGCTGTGATGGTAATCCCTTGTTAACAAAGGGATTGACTTGCAGAACAGAATGACTTACATTGTACGTCTGCATGCTGTATTATCCCCACCAAGGGTTTTGGAGCCCTATGTGTTTTCTAACTCTCAGTGCCTCCTCACTTTAATGCAATACCTGCAGAACTTCTTTCTAAGAAATGATAACTGTGTTTCTTCAATGATTCAACACTAAATGCAGTATTTTGGACTTGATTGACCTGAGTATGGATGCATACACACAGAGTCTAAGCTCCCCTTTCTTTCATTTTTGGCAATATCCATGTTGCACCCTGTGGGCATATTGCCCGTCTGACCACTGTTTGCTATCTGAAACTGTCCTGAGGTTGGGTTGAGTACTTTGAATCCTTCCACAAACCTCATTCTTGTGGCTGTGCTGGCATTTCAAGGCAGGAGAGAAGTGAGCTCTTGTCCTTCAAGGTAGGGCAATTAACCCAGTGTCTAGGCAAGCAGGGCAGAACGTGGCTGCAGGGACACACCGACTGCTTTAAGGTGAGTGGATTTATTGCACAGTTCCAGTAGTGTGGGGACATCCACCTTTACCTAATACCACCCCTTATATATTTTTTGTTAGTTGGGAAATGTTTGTTTCCTATGCACTATTTAGGACTTCTCAGACATACAGAAGTACTTAAGATTAAGACCTTAATATTTAATAAGCTTTCTATTGTTAAAGAGTGAGCAAGCCTGCCAACGTGAGATTGGGCCGGCAGCTCGGTGAATTAATGGAAACAGAGTTGGATTTAAAAGCCCTGAATGATAATCTTTAAATATGCTTAGGCATTGTGGTTGTGCAATTTCCCTGGGGAATCATCACATTCTCTGCTTCAGAAATTGCATTGAAGACATAAATGAAGCTGCAGCACAACCTTTCCTGCCGACAAATCTGCTTTCATTCCTGGGGCTTAAATTCCATGTTATGTGTCTGTATATGCAGAATGTCATTCCTTCAGGGTTTCCATTTTTTCATTTATTATGAAAATTTATTAATTGTTTCCACTGGAACAATTTAACCAAAACTGGGGAAAAAAATGAAAAAAAAACCGAATTGCTCTGCAACTTTCTTACATGAACCAATATGTTGTTTAAGCTTTCACACAAGCAGATATTGCTATGTGGAAATACTGAAATAAAAACCATATTGAGCTGTGTGCTATCAGTAGGGCAGACAGATGAGATTAGAAAACGGCTGCCTCACACTGCTGCCTTTTTCTTTTTTTTAACTCCTGGCTGGGAAATTCAGTGGTGCTTCTGGTTCATATAACACATTTCAATATTAATTCGTTCTCTGATAGAGATCTGAGTGGTCCCACTGCAGATGATAGTGTAGACACAACGTGATTTATTTGGGGATGTCTTCAAAGAAACTGAAAGGTTTGAGAATACCTTCATTGAAGGAGATTACTTTTTCTTATTTATACAAGAACTTGCCAGTGTGAAAGGTATCTGGAGTTGCTTTACTTGTGTACACATTTCTAGGGATTATCTCAATTTCAATTTAATTTGCCACTTCACTTCATGCTATAAAACTCTCAGGGAATCTCTAATTTTCAGTGAGAGGTCACTGGATGAATATGAAAATGAAATAAGCTTACATCATAGGAGCTGTGTTGTGTGAATTTCTGTTAGCACTTTAAAAGAGCTTCTTGTGTAAATAAGGCAGCAGGGCACTCAGCTACTTGGTGCTAGGTCTGGTTGTGTGACTGAACACCCGGACATTTTGTGTGATTGCACTGATGTTAAGGAACCTTCTAACCTGCAGGACACTGTGCTCCATGAGAGCCAGTGATGTGTCAGCTGTCATGCGCTGAGTTCTCAAAACGTCATGGATCTCAGCAGTTTTCAGATGTTTAAGCTATACATAAATTCACCCTCACTTCTCCATAGATTGATCTCCTGGGAGGCCAGGAGTACTGAAGGCTGGAGGAGATAAGAGAAATCAGTTTCTGTACTCCTTGTAACTGTTTTCATCATCCAGGCCCTTTCCTAAGCTCTGTGAACCTAAAACATCAGGGAGGGGAGCTGATGGAATTGCTGTCAGAGTACTGGAAGAGGACAGGCAAGCAGCTGGAATGGAACAACAGCAGGATCAAAGAGAAAAGGTGAGCAAAACAGCACTGAACACTTATATGCATACTTTTGACCTTGTATACTAAGGATGGGGTTGGTGACTGCTTCCCATTCTCGGGTGGCAATATCAGCTGCAGTGCCTCTACTAGGAAGTAACTTGTATGAGTGAATGAGGTGGTAAGATTGTACCCAGGGATCAGCTGATTGCTCCTGACTGCAGCATCAGTGAGACATCACAGATTTTCTTACGTAGATCTGACTTGTGGCATCTACAGACAAGAATCCATCACCTGCATGTTCACACAAAACTCAGAACTTCTCAGTCTGCTAAATCACACGGATTGGGTGGGATGGTTTGTAGAGAGACTTTACTGTACTGTGTACTTTACATGTACTGTGGCTGAGATTCAGTTCTGGGAGCATCTTTTTGTGTTGTTGTGAAGGGCTTACCGTGTATTTCATGGGATGCTGCTCCGCTGTGTGATATGGTAAGGAAGAACACTGCTCAGGTGACTACAACTGCATGCCCAGCTCTTGGGCAGTTTCCATTTTCACCCATATTCTGCGTCTGTGGTTTTTGTGGGGGCTTTTTATTTTTAATATCTGTTATTTTTTAGTGTCCCTTTTCTTCCTTGACTTTCTTGGTGCAAACATAAACAACATAAATTGGAGTCCTGTGTCATCCTTTAAAAACAAAGATTGCTTGCACTGGAATATTCTGATCCTCAGAGGAAGGTACATAAGTATATTTCTTGAATGTACATTAACTCTTGATTCCGTCAGCATGGGTGATCTCCGGGAAGTTTTTTAATTACTCCAGTTTTCCATGTGATAACAATTCCTTTAAACATGTAAGGACTTATTTCAAAGAGCGTTTTGATAGTGAAGAATGTACTGTGTCACATTAGCCATCTGTGGTGCACAGTTGGACACAAGAAGGTGATTAATAAGGAAGAACTTGAATGCACGGACTTCACAGGATAGAAATTTAAAACTTCAATTTTTATTAGCACCAAATATCAAGCAGGCTCCGTGACAACAAGTTGTACATCCAAGCTGGTAAGTTATTTAGTTTAGGGAAAGCGAGTGGATAATGATACGACATTCATTCAATTTATGTACTCCAGTATTTGCATTTGTAGATCCCCAGTGCCTTCAGTTGCATATAGGTCTGAGTTCACAATTTCTGTTCTTCCCCAGAATGTAGGACTACTTTCAACTATGAGGTTTAGGGGCATCTCTGTTCTTGAAAGGCCAAGGCCACAACTTTGCTGTTCACTGGAACAGTCAAAGTGCTTCTGACTCTGGGGGCAAAACATTCCTGTTTCTCTTTCTAACATACTGTCAAGTTCCTGCAGCTGAGCTCATAGCATAAAGAATTTCCCCAACAGTCCTTCCTTGCTTGCAGCCCCACCCCGCCTCCTTACTCATCTAATGCCAGTGTCACTTTCAGGTAAGGCTCCTGCAATTGCAAACCAGTAGCAATTGGTGGCAAGGAGGAGGGCTATGTGATGTCCTGATTGTAAAGAATCATGGTGACTTGGACTGTCATAAGCAGCATCTGGTATAGGTGCACTGAGGGAAAGAGGGGAGCTTCCAAGAAAGCACTGGAACCAGCTCCATGCTGAAATGTTCTTTTCCTAAAGATCTGCAAATGCTTCATCTTAACTCAGTCCGTAAATAAAATTAACTTCCTTGGTGGGAAGGAAGAGTTCAGTTCCTTCAGAAATAAAAGCACAGTGGGATTTCGGTGTAGAGCTTTTGTTTGGTGGATTTGTTGGGGTAGAAGTTACCTGGACAATTAGCTTTGCCATAAGGAAAAATGTGGGGATGACTACGCTGCTCATCCCCTCAGTACTGTGTGGGTGCAGGTGAGCTTTTCAAAACAGCAGAGGGAATGTTTCTGAGCTGAGGCTGATCTCAGTATCTTGGGTGCTATCAGAATTGTCTAATTGTGCCCATCAGTGACTGAGGAAAGGCTTCCATGGAGGAGGGAGGTGAGGTGCATCTGAATAGACTTTCACAAACCGGTTCCCGAAATCCCTTTATTTCTGTAGTAATTTATCTCCAGGATGAGTACTTTACACTTAAAACTTTTCTCACTGTCAGTATGGGGAAATAAATACATAGGCAGTACATGTTAATAATTGCTTTTTATGCTATACCTTGTACAAAACTTACTTTGTTTTACAGATATATACAACTATATATTTTCTTTTGTTGCCTGTGATTCAAACCACATCCTGTAATAGTCCTGTGGAAACCTAGTGAGAAGTTTCTACTGTATAAAGGATCCCATGCTTTTAAATTATTCCTTTAACCACTGGTACAGGGAAGTCTGTGTTAAGCAACTCTGTCATAGCAAAATGTTCTGCCCAAACAACTTCCTCAGAAACGGTATCAGTGGATTGGACATCTCTTCACTAAAGAAACATCCACTGTGAGGCAGCTTTCAAGAACCCCACGTTGCCCTCTCACTTGCATTGGTGTAATGAATGCTTTCTGGCTGTTTGAGAGAATGTAAAATGAGGGGTTTGGCCAGGTCAACAAAAATCACCATTTCTAGTGAACAGAATAACATACCCATGTCTATAAGGAAATAATTAAAAAAAAAAAGAAAAAAGAAAAAAGAAAAAAGCATGGCCTTGGGTAAAATTACTTACATAGACACTGCTGGGAAACAGCCTTTCCAATTGCAGTTGCTTGGTAAGTTACTAATGATAGATTGTTTGTCTTTTTTAACATACCAGAAAGTAAGAAACATACAGGGCTTTGTATTTTGTACTTCAGATGTCTCAAGCCAAAAGTTGGGATGAAGATTTATAGGCTGCCCTTAAGTCTCTTTGGAAGCATTCTCTGTACATTCTTGTTTTATTTGCTACCTTTAGCTTGTTTTCTTTTGTGGCTGCAGTGCCATGCGGACAGAAAGTACTCAACCTATACAGTGAGTATAATCAGCTAAAGCTGAAATTCCTGGGTTGTTCTGAGTACATCTGAGAGAAATAAGCAGGATGTCAGCTGAAATGTCAGCTTGTTGCCGACTGAAATAGAAAAACACCTGTCTGTGCTGATGTGTAGTTCAGGAAGCAAAGACAACTGAACTAGGATAGCTGCTGGGGAAGGTACACTGGTCTTTGAATTCTGAAACAATGGGATCCTGGAAATCAATAGTAATCTGTATTTCCCGGGTTAAAGCCTTAGTGGGGAAACAAATTAGACTGTAAAGGTGATAGAGCTGCTCTTTGCCCACAGATTTCTATAATATTCATTAAATAATATTTTAGCATTTCTGAAGTATAGACCCAGTGGCGACTACGTGAAAGGCAATGCATTAAAATATCTCTCTATATGACAGGTTTTTTGTTTGTTTTTAACATATAGTGAAATTCATTGTTAGAATATAAGACTGAAGTGGCAATCTTCTCAGAATTCAGAAAAAGACTCCAGCTGTGGTCAATGAGACCATCTAGTGGTGCACTTAACAGGATGAAGGAAGTGCAAGGAATGCAGGCCTGAGAGTGGAAGAAATGTCCGCCAGCTTTGTGAGGTTTCCTGCAACAATCTCCAAGCTGTCTGGTTCTCCATTTTCACACTGTGTCTATCTACCCTTTCATTAGTCTGCATTGCTCAGAAGGCACCGAATTTAGAGGCGAGCTCACTTCTGAATGTGTCTGAAGGGTGCAGTAAATCCAAAAAGCAGTGTCAGACAAGGTACTTGGCTAAGCAGAAATCCTTTCGATTTGACACAGGAGATCAGGAGTAGGAGTCTCTGACATTCCATTGTAACACTGCTTGGTGTTAATTTCCTCTGTTTTCCTAAGTAGTTTCTGAGTATAAGCAACTACCTCAGAAAAAGAGAAGTTACTCACTTTCAGAATTATCAGTGACAGATGAGCTCTACACATAACAATTGGCTTGGGGTGTGCAGCTTTTTGTTACATTATTAAGCCTGATCCCCCAATATTTTCTGAAGCGTTACCTGTATTGACTACCACATAATTTCAGATTGCCCTTAAAAGGAAACAGAAGGGAGTATAAATCTACCTGGCAATGGGTAAGCTGCATAAATAAAGAAAAAATCAATAACGAAGGACAGATCAAATCAAAGACAGGTAATGAGAAATGACAAAAACAAGTATGCTGCTTTTTGTTTTTTAAACTCATGTACAGTGCGTGCTGGCCCACCTTTGGCTATGCATATACTCGTATAGCTGGCAGTGTAGCTTCTTAAAAAGAATACAAAAGACATTCTGTTGTAAAGTTTAAAGAATATTTAATAATTTTTTTAAAAATAAAATGTATATTTTCAATTCTGTTCTGTATATGAATGCACAAAAATGTATAATCGTTGTTGCAGTGACAAAATCCAAAGAGCTGAGGAGATCTGCCCACTGTGGTAAGACACAGGTAACAATCTAAGAGAATTCACAATGGAATCCAAACACAATTTCCCATAGCGAGTCCTGACTTGTTTTCTTACTGTGAATTGCCTAAGTAGCTATGAAGATCATTCACACATAGCACAAATCCTTGTGGACAAAGTTAATAATGAGTTGGGTTTTAAAATAAATGCCACAATCGATGGTTTTTTTCTTCCTCTTTTTTTTTCCTGCTTACCTTCAGTGCCACATTTCTATCTAGCACAGCGGTGAAGCCGAGTGGTAAGTGAAGGGCATTAACTTCTTCCATGCTGACAACCTCCTGTCCTGCCTATGAATGGGGGAAGAAGCAGCCTGAAGCCACATGCACTATGGACTCTAATGGGGAAATGGAAATCAGCTTGTGAGCAGTGAGGGGGTTGGGTGGATTCACGCTGCAGCCAGATTGCTGATGCTGGAAAATGTATTTGTACAACTCCGGTGCAGTTTCTCCCTCTTGGTTTTACAAATCATGCATACAGTGCTGCATTCAAATGGAGATTATTAAATGGAAGAATAAGCCTGTACAAGTTGATGTAACTTGAGGGGGAGGAGTAAAGAAATACTCATAGAATGCAAACTGGAGTGAATTTCAGTGATTGTGCATTATAATATGTTACAGCTAAAAAATTCTGTGGTACAAGCAATACAATTTGGCTGCTGCTGACAGTTGCTGTGCAGGAAAATAAAAATGTTTTCTTAAATATACATATATATATATTTCTTATAATTGTGAAGATGAAAAGCCAGAAGTATTTTGGACTGACTCTAAAAGATAAATCCTGGTCTTGCTGTATTCAGGTTCAGCTGTGCACCATATGCCTTCACATCTTGTTTTTAAGCAGAAAGAGCAAGGAGTTTAAATCAGGAGTTCTCTGCCTTGTGCTCTTTGTTGCCTTTGGTTCTGTCTTTAAATGTATTGAGTCCTCCTTCACGTTTAAAAATGAGTGAAAATAATATAAAAGACCTTACTATGCAAGTGACAAAAACACAAAAGGAAGCAACTGGAATGACTTCTGTGTTACTCTGCATAAATGCACTATGAGCACTGGG
Source organism: Tympanuchus pallidicinctus (assembly GCF_026119805.1). Lineage (NCBI taxonomy): Eukaryota > Metazoa > Chordata > Aves > Galliformes > Phasianidae > Tympanuchus > Tympanuchus pallidicinctus. The sequence goes on from NW_026294747.1 coordinate 14,595,707, forward strand.
CATTATGTACTACAGGGTAATTGTAATCAACCAATTCCATGTCAAGTTTTGTACATTTTTTAATACATTATACGGAACAATCTGGTTTTTCTTTTTAGAAAAAGAACTGCTGCTGTTACACAACACAAAACAGTCTGACCTCATCAGGAGGAAAAGGATGTAATGCTTTTGAAAAGAAATATGATAAAGCTGAGGCGTGTTATAGTCAGTATGTTCAGAAGTTTGAAATTGGATTGTGCTGGTAATGCTTTAAGCACCGTAACATCTGCTAGACCTGCATGAAGAGAGTAAATAACATCAAATATAGAAAACAGTCCAGTTCAAATTAGTGATAAGTTGCACCAGCACCTCTATTGGCAGTGAGTTTTGTTGGTTTTTTTTTCAGTAGGTGCTGCTGTTGCAATAGGTTTTACAAAGTGAATGCTTTCATACTGTCTGTAGATACATGTTTTTGAAAACTGAGGCAGTTTGTCTTGTTGTAAGGATGCCTAAAGTGTCGCACATGATTAGAGGAAACCAGAAAACGCAGTGTGTCTTCCCTGTTTCTCATTTTGTGTTTTTACTTCTGTAGGTGTAGCTGAAAGTCTGCCTAGCAGTCTGCTCTAAGAGTTCAGCATGCATTATTGGGAGGCTCACAGGATGAGGCCTGTGATGTCTTCTCCCTACATCTCCATCAGGCAAACTGATGAGTGTTGCCTTCTGCAGAAGCTCTGTTGCACACCGGTTTGCTCTTATCAGCTGAGCCATCGGGCCTGCTGTCAATCTGTTAATTTTTAATGGCTGGGATCACTACAGATAGACTTGTCTACTTTTATCTTTCCTAAAAAATCAATGTTTTATTAATGTGTTCATCATTCTGTTATGCTGCTTTTCAGTGTTGGAAACTCAGAGCTGTCAGCAGAAGCAAACAGTGAGTATGAACTAAGAATCACGGGAAAAACTCACACATGGTACATCTAGGCTACAGCTGTTTGTCTGCAGTTAAGGAAAATGGAGAGAGAAAGGAAAGGAGAAAACTTCTACCACTGCTCCAAGAGTGCAACTGTTGACAGCCAGCCGGGGCTCAAGAAGCAAAGAGCATCAAGCCCATCGTGATTACAACTCCACAAGTAAGTCTTGCTCAAGGCACAGATTGTCTGTACTCACTGGGATACTCACTGTTTAACTTCAGTCACATGTTGTCCTCATTTGTGGCTAGCTGGCATGGTAATAAAAGCCTTTAGTGGTGGTGAGGCTGTTACAGCTTGTGATTGGGAAGCCACATGATACATACACAAAAGTAGTGCATTACTTTCACTTTATTTTGCACAGCTAAATGCCCCGTGCTGCAGGGGGTGATGCATAAAAGGGGGCATAAATGAGAGTTAGATTCATTGGTGGTGCAGGTCCAGAGAAGGGTTACTGCTAGAGCTAAGGAGATGTTCAATACTGTAGGTTGGTGAGGCCAGCTTTACTGCTGGAAATTGCCTTAAATCAAGGTAAGCAAAATGTCACTTGTGACTGAGACCTGCTGTTGTAAGCACCTAAGTACAGGTTAACTTGTGTGCCTGAGCTTGATATATGCTTCGTCTGGCCCAGTAGAAGTGGATGCACTCGGCTTTCTGTGAAAACAGGGCACTGTGGCTGGCTCTTGTCTCCAGCTGAGAGGTCCTCAAAAGGCTGCCTGGGGGGGAAGCAGGCCAGGTGGCTTGCTGTGATAGCCTGTTCCCTGCTATCTCCTTTCCCCAGGATGCTTCAGCATTACCTGGAGCTGGGTGCTGGCAGGGAATTGTTTGAATAACAGGAAGCATTTAATTCTTCAGATTCTACGAGGGTCCTGTATAAATTACTTCAGTTACTCAAGCGGAGTGGGGAATGGGACAACCAGTGTGGCTGTTTCTTGGCAAAAGGAAAGCAATGACTTAGATTTCTGCAAATTCCAGAAAGTGTGGGCATATTGTAGCCAACAGCCTTTGAAGCCAGGAGGAGGGAGATGGGTATGAAAAGCACAAATGTGAGATGACTTCAGTTCTAACAAAGACTGATGTGCCTTGGCTGTTATAAGCATACAGCTGAAAAAAAACCTGCTAAGCATAAAAACATCTGAAGTCTTAATAACTCTTAGAAAAATGAGCAGTGTGCAAAGATTTTTCCTTAGCAAGGAGAACTCTATCATACCTGCAGATGATGATATTTCCAGAGTAAATTAATGAAATGGTGACATTCAGGGAAGGAACAGCTGACAACATAGTACAAATCTCCAAGCATGGAAATGAGTGATATTTTTTGGCAGGCTAACTTGAAACAGAGATGATAAAAAATAAAATCATAGTAGAATGACTGAGGAGCCCACTCACAAGTTGTTTACTGAAATGAAGATACAGCTGAAAGTAATTACTTGTTTCCCAAAGGTATAAGCGATAGTGCCTCCTACAAGAAATCCTGCCTGGTTATTTCAGTTGGAATGTAAAATGGGGCAGAAAGGTTCCCACCTTCTGAGATTAGATGCTGGTTATTTTCACCTCCTTTCAGAACAGTGTGTGTATATGAATCTAACATACATTACATATACAGTCAACTATCACCTATATGCCACTGGCAATTAATAACTGTTCAATACTGTTTTCCCTTAACAGCCAGATCTCACTGTACAGATTCAGATTAAAAGCCTGACTTTGCAGCACATGAAATTAAAAATACTCCTTTAAAAGAACGTATTTCTGAAGATGATCCTCTCCTGGCTACAAAATCATCTTGAGATACTTGGATCAAAGGCTGCTTGCTCTTGACATTTTAGCTGTGTGCAAACTGTAGTAAAATTACACCTGCATTCAGTGCGAGCTATTCTGTACCTTCTTTCCGTGCTGAAGAATGTACAGTTTCTACACCTTCTCTTCCAGACTGTGAAATGCTGGAAGGCAACCTGGCAGGTTTCACAGAGGTTGTGTCAGTGCAGTCTTTTCCTAATGCTGGTTTGCAGATGTGCCCATCATCAGCAGCTTCCTTTTGCTTTGCTGTAGGCCACAGGAAAGGAGCCATGGCTGTTTGCAGGTTTTCTTCCATTCAAAGACAAGGCTGCTTCTTACCTGTGCCAGTTCAAGTACAGAATCTTTCTTTTCTTCCTCCTTCAATAAAATGGGGTGATTCACAAAATCTCCAGAAAGATAGCATTATACACAGTTCATAGTACAAAGGGGGGGGAAAAAGGTCAGAAGAATGAGCATGAAGGAGTTTTCTCCTGTGTCCTTCAGAGGAGAAGCAAAAAGATTGGGAATGGTATCTATGCACAGTAGGTGTCTGCCTTGACTACCTGACAATACATGGTCATTGCAAAGGTGAGTCCAAGAATCTAAGAGAGAAAGAAATAATAATCATTTTTCAGAGAGAGAAAATCTATTGAAACCAAAGAAAACAAAAACTAAACAAAGAGGGAGAAGCATGCTTACACTGGTTTTGTTCATGCACAGAAAGACACATCACACACTGCTTTTCCTGCCAGCTCATTCCTTGCTTCTGTTCCTAGTTTCTGCCTGCCTTTTATCCTTATCTGTATTGCTGTTTTACAGAATGAACAATGAGGGCACAGGAGAGCTGATTTCTCCATGGAAAGCAGGTGACCAGAGACTAGGAAGAGGTACATTGAAAATAAATGTTTGAATGTCTTTTGTTCAAAAATGTTTTATAGTAGCAACCTGCTTGGCTGTGGGGCTGTGGTTATCTCTGTAGCCGTTGTTTTGATAGACAAGCAGTTTCATCTCTGACCCAAAGGACCCCGTGGTTTACTTTACTGCATTTAACTTTTCCAAGCATGTGTGTGCACAGATCCCTTTGGGGGAGTCGCTGCAGACTGTCCCTGCATTAATCATAATCATCAGTAGCTCATCAACATTGTATGTGTCTTTCCTTCTGCTCAGGCTGTTCAAGAGAAGCAGCAGGCAGAGGTGGCTGCTTCTCCCAGCCTGAATACTGACCTGCTGCGTTGCCTCTGGTACAGTAATTCCTCAAAAAAGGGGATGAGAAAGACCATCGTGTTTTCCTCCTATTGGAAGTACTTACTTAACACTAATTGCTTATTGCTGTTCCTTTACAACAAACACTGCTGTACAAATTTTCATTGAGATAAAGGTTTGCCTGGTAGAATTTGTTGGTGTGAATTCCATTTTAAGCACCTAATTAATTGACCACGTAAATGTTAACGTTTCCTTAGGTGGTAGATTCCATCTATGAATATTCTTGAAAGAATGTGAATTATGCCCATGCTACTTCATAAATAAACAACAAAAGAAGGTTACGTAGTTGTTCATCTTTGCTGCCCATGAATACGAAATGAGCGGTGAGGCATTGATCAGCTGCCTTTTGGAAGTAGTCCCTAGAACAATGCCTTCTATTTCCCAGTAAAGGAACACCTTCAGGGACAGCTGTGCAATAAAACCTGAGTGGCTGAATGTGTTACACAGTTTCCAGCATGCATGACTGAAGAACATTCTCCCGCCACATCTGCTGTACATCCTTCAAGTTGTGTCACGGTGTCACTCTAACTGTAATATCATTAACATGAAAAACAAAAGCTGTCACGGACTTAGGGCCATACCAACCACATCACAGCAACAACAGAGGGAGCGCGGTTCATGTTAGGTGAGAGTGGATCAAGTCTTTCATCATCAATTACATTCAACCACACAGTGCAGTTCAGCACAGACTTTGATGAAGGCTTCTCTGTTCTGAGGTATTTTCTCTGTATTTCACAGCACTTGCTGGCAGCATTAATTAGCATTTTTAGATTGTCTGAAATGTTTTCTCTCATTCAAAATTAGTCAGTCCTGCTGGTCAGAAAGCTGGTGTTTGCTCTTAAATTCCTTCAATATAATCAAAATCAGTGAGAAGGAAACCTCCATGGTCTGCTGAGTTTTTCGTGCATCTTTTAAAGATTCCTTAAGTGCTGGGTAGAAGCTTAAAAGCCTTTTTTTTTTTTTTTAAGTGTGGAGACATGTTAACAACAGAACCTTCTTACATCGTCTCTCTGCCATATGACCTCGCTGCATGCACTTACCTGTTTCTTGAGCATATCTGCTTAGAACATTGGAAAACAGAACAAAACTGTACTGAATTTGGGCCCACAAGGAGTCAGGCATTTGCACTGATAGTTGTAGCCATGACGTACAAGAAAGTAAGACACGTGTTATCCTGCTTAAGCCAATGTTAGAAAGAGCACAAGCTGAATCCCAGTTTCTGACCCCAGATTCTCTCTTCCTGCTCCAATATTATACCATGCAAAATTTAAATTAATTAATTAGTTAATCTGGAGTAAATTTAGCTTAGTGATGCCATCCTTTTTGCTCACGTGTTGACTGTGAGAGAGAGGTGCACCTGGAAATTAAACTCTGTCTTCAATGTGGTGTTCAGGAGTGGGACCTTATGCTATATGGGGCTGACAAACAGCTGTAAGTGCCAGAGTTCTAGAGCAGCCTTCACATACTTCAGGGTAAGCATTGTAACCAGCATGTCTGCACTGGGACCAGAATCACCATTGCTGGATTAAAGATACGTACAGATATTTAAGAGAATTCTGCACTGGTGACTGACCCTTCTGTGACCAAAGTTAGGCTGGAAGTAACTGCAAGTGAAAATCTTACTTACAACTCTGTGCCAGTCTTGCTTGCTTTCACTGAAATTAATTGAAAAGGAGTATGGTTTATTGGGAGGGTAGAATTATGGTAATAACAGCTAAACTTAGAACTTACCCTGGAACTTTGAATGGGCTTGAAGACTTAAGCTACCTTTAGGCTATTTTAACATTAGATATTTAGGCTAAGCTGACTGCACTCTTTGGAAAATTACTGTACAAACACTGGTGCTCTAAAAGACAGTGCACTCTACCATAATCAGGATTCTGTCTTAGGATGTTGTGGACTACCTCTTCATTAAATCAAGTGTGTGCCTTAGATAAATCACTTGATAAAGTGACTGCTCTTTACAGTGCTTTATAGCACAGAAAATGTGGGCAGTATTCCCAGTCCTGTATCTTATTCTAACAGAAAGAAAACATAAGAGAGAGAGTTTTAGTCTAACGTGCAAAACTTGGAATTACTAAATTAATATTGGGCAGACTGTCTGCTTGCTATTTGGTTCTGAGTACTTAGGATTTGAAAATCAGTATTACAGTGTACCTGCACCAGAACTGTGCACAATCCAAAGATCCCCACTGCTAGTAAGTTCTCCTGGAGCCATATTTTCACTGTTTCGTAGCAAGGCTGGAATAAAACAGAATACGGTATTAGCCATAAACACACTGCTGTACTCCCCTGGGAATATACAGACAGGAAAGAGCCAGATCACACAAAGCTGCTGGGTACTTCATCTTGGCACTACTGGAATGAATACAGTGCATTTCTGATTTAAAAGCTTGAGCACGGAGCACTGACTGTAATGCCTCCTCCAAATCACTGCACAAGCCCTGTTCCATACAAACTGGGCCAGTGCCTAAAGATGAGCAAGCACTGGATTCGGGGCACCTTTCCCCTCTAAAATCCAACTAAAAGCAGTTAGATTTTTAGAATGAGCCTTTCATTTATTTTCCTCCATGTTTCAGGAAAAGCTTATCATGTAATGTATGTAATAAAAAAAATACATGCATATGCACACATATTTACATACTATATGTATGTGTACATATATATGCAATCAACATTATATTAGACATCTACCTAAATAAAAGTTCCAGTGAGAGCTGTTCAGTAGCTTCTCCTGTTGCATGTGGGCTGATTTCTTACCATTTTCCATTAGATTAAATTGCAGTATGAGCGTTCCTCTGTTATTTTATTCGTGCTTTGAATTCTGCAACAGCTCCAACCTCATGTTTTTGGCCTGGACTGGTGGGATGAGAATTGGCCTAAGTGAAACCTTTCTTAAAATACTATGCTCTTCTCTGTAAGAAAGAAGTTGTGCCCTGTGCCCTGTAAATGTACCTGGGCAAGAGTGTTCTGCCTTCAGTTAGTGGCTTTCACGGCATGCATCAAGGATTAATGCCAACCTGAAACGTGATTTCAGCCTTGTTAACCTGCACTGATCACCTTGGTACCCTGAATAAAATGCAGTAAGAACTTTCCAGTCCTAAAATTGAGAATTTGATTTGGAGCCGTATTTGGTTTCAACTCAGCCTCTTCCGCTGTCAATCTGCATGCATGAAATCCCATGAAGAACAGCCAAGACACTTTGTACTTCCTTTGCAAAGCACCGGAGCTAGCAAAACTTCATTTCATTTCCACTTCATCAGCTGGCCTTGCCCCACACCCCAGGCTTACCTGCACACCTTGCATCATGACTGCTTAGGCCACACAAAGCTACTGCTATGGCAGCATTCCTCCAGGCTTGTGTTAGATGTGTGAGCAGCTATTTGCCTTCAACTTAATCCAGTAGGTAGAGTGGACAAAAACATTCCTGTCATTTTCAGCTTAATCTAGCTAGGCTGTGCTCCTGATCAGTGAAAGTATTCATCTGCAACATGAAACAACAGCTCAGAAAGGCTTTAAAGCCTAGAAGTATTTGAATGGATGGCTTCATTGGAGGTGAAAAGTCACAGCTCAAAGTAAGCCTTCCCACTTAGAGATGATCTGGGTTACATCACTACCTTATCACCTGCATCACTGCAACCATCTGCCTGCCTGCCCTTTCTATAGAGGCTGCTGAGCTATTGGAGAGCCACTCACTGCTTTCCACCAGGTCCCTGGGGAATGGAGTCCACAGTTCTCGCTGAATTCCAGGCAGCAGGAATCCGGCACCCGGGTTGTGTTGTACACCTCAAACCAGTCGGTGTAGTTTGAGACTCCACAGCATCTGAACTGGAAGAAGAACCAAGGCAATACTGTAAGGATGATTTGTCACTGGTGTCTGCTTGTTCTGAGGCAGTGGAAGAATCTTCCATGTCTCTTGTTGGATACAAACTGGACCTTATTCATTGCACTGAATTATACTTGATGACACCAGAAGGGGCTTGACATTTTAAAGAAACGTAGTATTTCCTCAGCTTTACCAACAGAGACTAATGTGGTTAATGTGGAGACCAGAAGCAAAGGCCTTATTTGCAGTGGCAGGACGCTGCAGGAGCTGGACAATGCCAGCCACGTAACGAGTTTAAGAGTGACTGCACGGAATTGTGATGATCATTTTTATTTTGCTGACAGGAAAAAAATATTTAGGACACAGATACAGTATCCAGGAGGTAAAGAAAGTGTGATCTGTACTGCATACTATTTCTGAAATCATTAAGTTAACGAGGCAAACTTCTCTCTGTGCTGATCATCTCTGAAAGCCTTTGTGACTCAGTAAAAGATTTGTTTCCAACTCTTCTCTCTGGTGCAGCTCCTTAATGTTGCTATTTGGTATTACTAAGTAACGGGATTTCAAGAATGCACACAGTGATGCAATGCACAATGACCACATCAGTGCTAAATCTCAAGGTTTGTTACATTTGAGTGGTGGGATGCAAGTGCACTAAACGTACGTAAAAGCACAGGGAATGGCTCTGTGATCATCTTCCCCTGTGGGATCTGTGATGTGCCTGTGATATAAAACAAGCGAGGATCATTAGCATCTAGATGTATACACCATCTGCCTCTCCTGTGCTAACTCAAATGTATGAACTTGTAGGTATCAAGGCACTTCAGCACTCGTTTTAATGAGTGAAACAAGGCAGCCCGCATGGCTTTATAGGCACGGGGCTGCAGAGCTCTCAGCTACTGGCAGTACTTCAGACTTTTCCAAGGCTATACCAGCAACTGACTTGGCTCTGAAACAACTTGCCAAGGTCTTTTTTTTTTTAAACCTGATTGTATCTGAGCCCATCAATATTTTTCACTTCCATACACAACCTTTTCCTCATGTTTCTGATAACTCATCATCACACCAAGTTCAGCATCAGCAGGACTTAAGACCTAATTCAAACTCTGGTATTTCACACGGTCCCAGAGAGAGTTTTCCCTCTGAAATAATGGGTTTTGTGGGCATCGAGGGGCCGGTGGCTGTGCACGTACCAGAGCTGCCATTCAACACCAATAGAGGGCAGGGGTGTCACACGCTGCCTTACTCATCCTACATTTCTTCAAGTGCCCACAGAATGAGGCCCGTGATACAGCCATTTCAGTGCTCACAGTGCTGAGGTTTTTCATCCAAATGAACAAAATTCAGATATTTTCTACTGGAGTAGCACCTCCCTAAGATTCTGCCCAAAATTCTTATTTGGTCCGTGGCAGCGATCAAGCCTTAGCTTGTAAACTCAGAAATGAAACATTCACAAGTTTCCACAACATGACTCAAAAGGGAAAGAAAGTGTGTGACTTTTTTTCCTTTATGTTCCCACACACAAGGCAGCAATTCATGACGAGAGGTCCCAGAAGCAGATAGGAGCAGTATGGAAAACATGCCACATGTTTGAAGAGTAAGAGTTTATCTGGAAATCTTACAAGAAGTTCTCGCAGGCTGTCATCATTCGCTATCAATCAGCTCCTCGGATAGATGGAAGTGACAGACAGCCTGTCTGTCAAGCAGGCCTTGGAAACGTGGCTCAGACACGATGCAGAGAGTAAACAGTGAGGTCTGAGGCATCTGAGTGACATTCTGGCCAAACACAGGTGACACAAGTTTGCACGGATCGGAACTGAACCCCTTCTCCCCATAATTTGGCATGGATGAAGGTGTCAAAGTCTGACAGGCTAAGGTAATGAAGTGTAGGTTTTGTAGTCTTGCAGCTCAGCTGAAGGAGTTGAGAACAATTGTTCCTATGGAGCCTGCAAAGCAGACTGTGGCAAGGTCTAGAATTGGGATTCCTAACAGTGTCAAACTCTCCAGTAAGACAAAAGGCAGAAATAGGAGGCAGAGACAAATTTGGCCTAGTCTTGGTCACCCATTCCATGCCAGTGCAGGTTCTCTGTATAGAGTATAAAAGCAGAGGATTAAATAGTGCTATTCACCTGCACAGCTGACAGATAAATCCCAGCAAGAGGAGAAAGGGCTAAGAAGAGATCAAGGGTGAGAAACAGAATGAAGTTGCACAGGGTTTGTGGGACTGGAAGAAATAATGATAACACATCAAAGGAGATGTCATGCTCTTGGAAAACACAGAAAGGACGAGCAACGGAATTAAGCAGTGACTCATGCAGAATCCTAAAACCGAGCACCAACACCACAGAAACTGGAGAGCATACAGGCAAGTAAGCAGTATTCAGTGAAGACCAGGTCAGGTGAACAGTATCTGCAGGGAGCACTGACCCATGGCAGTAGGTCAATCAAGAGGCAAGAACAAGGAAACGAGCTGCAGTGGGTTTGAGGGAGTCACCAGCACAGATCCAGATCGAAGCCTAAAAGACAATTACAAACTATTTGTGCTTATTTGGTGAATCTAGACTGAGACACTTCAACAGGGGGCAATTTTCAGCAAATGTCAGATGCTGTCTTGAAAACAGCAGTAATTTTAGGACACCTTGACTCGGGCACCTCAGATCATTTGATGCTAGGGCTTGTAGCTGTGATAGAGCATATGTAATTAGATGTAATTGTGCACATCTGCATGAACAAATGCAGGTACTTACAGCACAAGGTGACAGTCAGGTAGGAGACACACACACACACTACACACTCTCTGAAACGAGCAGAAATCTTGTCAAATGCCTTTGTCTCCAGCCTCCTGCTGCTGAAAGATTCCAGGAATACTGATGTGAAACACTGCTGTTTGTTTCACATGTTTCACGTGGGATGTTCTTTCTCCTGAGATATCAAACCACTTTTTTTTTCCCCCCTCCTTTTTACAGTGGCATCGATCACTCCCTTGTATTGATTCCGCGGGCTCTGAAGTGGTGCACTGGTTCCCAAGCACTCAGGACACACAGGGCTGCTCAGCCCAACGTGCTGCGGCAGTGTTTTTTCCAGCCAAACTGCATCCAGTGGCACGCTGGTCTCTGTGCTGCACTTCTGGAATGCAGAACTGCTTGCAGATTGCTTTATTTTTGCATTAATCAGCAATTATTGCTTGGGATACGTAGGGCCAGGAATTAATGTTAAACACAACATTTCTACCTCACTGCAGTGGAAATATGAAGAAACAGATTACTGTATGGATTTTATTGGTGTTTAATACCAGCCCTGCATGTGACAGGGGCTTGAAGCTTTATGATCTTTAAGGTCCCTTCCAACCCAAGTCATTCTATGATTTTATGAAATTCTAAATAGGCTTTTTTTTTTTTTTTTTTTCTTTCTTTCTTTCTTTTTTTTTCCTACCAATATCTCACAAGAGCAGACAGGTTGGGACAGGGTTTTTAAAATGAATGAATAAACCTGACCATGCAGACACCCAGTCCTTGCCTCGGTCCGGTTTTAGCGATTACTGATTGGTTTTGTGAATGTGACAGAGCAGGAAGGACAGGATAGGGTGCCCTTTTCCCCCATCACTGTAAAAAGTAATGAAAAAGATAATTACAATTTGAAATCGTGTAACGTTTAATGGATTTCTGGGATTACTTCAGCTGTTATGCCACCGTATGTTTTGATCTAACACTGAAGAGGGTGGAGGGAGATTGGGTCAAATTTTGTTCTCAGTTGCAGTGGTCTAAACAGACTTGAAAGGCATCACACAGCAATAAAAGTGAGCTGAATTTGCTCACTTTGGTGAAGCTAGTGCTTTTCCTACATGCTCCTCAAATTACTGCCTGGTTAGTTAAAAGGAGAACTGTTCCAATATTGATCACAAAATTGTTGGGATGAAGCAACATTTTAAAAATTAATGCCCGTTTCTCGTTTCCTAATGATCTCCACCTGGAACTTCACCTAGTCCTGGCTGGTGAGAAGCATAATGCTGGTCAGTGTAACTCACATTCTAAAACTATATTTTAGTCATGTTTTTAAAAAAAAAATAAAAAATTGTATGCTTTTGTGATCTTCACGATGTGCAAAAGTCACCTGCTCATGCAACAGATTCTTTTACAGTTTGAAAATCCATTGAGATAAGGCAGTGAGTTTGGCAAACCGAAGGTATTAAAAAGAAATCAATAAAGTGTTCCAATTTGAAACAGCATCCTGATCAAAAGGCTGAACAGCACTGCAGAATGAGTCCAGAGCTTTCCCTATAACATGCATTGCAATGTGTGCCTGTGTGCAGGTGAGTCCTACTCTTTCACTGGTAAAGGAACAGAGCCAAACCAGTAGCCTTCCTGACACCTGGGCCTTTGGGACAACACTGTTCCCTCATTCCCAGTTCCTTATGATGCGTATCCTTCTGTTCAAAAAAGAAAACAACTGCTTAAAGCACGAAAGCTTCAATGAAGAAAGGCCTCCACAAGAACGGAAACAAGATTGCCAGAACCCAGAAGAAACACAAGAATCACCATTCACAAGTGCCTGTGTTTGCACCAGATAGCCATATTCTCTAGCTGTGATCAGCTATTCCCATAAAAACCGAATGGCACCTGCTCTGCGTGGTTCTCCTTCTCTATGGGGAAGGTGCCACACACAGGAGGGCAGGTCTCTAAGCTACCAGGAGGATGCCTGAAGAAGTTATGGCCCCCTGTGGCTGAGTGCTTTCACCACAGTGCCATCTTCCTGCTCATACTCAGAATCATTAACATTGCAAAGAAAGGAGTGTCAACGTGGATGGGAAGGCAAAGGAGGATCACGGGTTCTCCTACTGTCATGTAGTATTTTACTTTTTTTCTGATGCTCCTGTTGTGATGCTATCCACATACACACACAGCCCATGGCTCAACCAATGACTGATGTTTACTGGGTCCATGAAAAGAATCCGTGCTGAGACATTCTCCTGCATGGCAACACAATTAGTTCTAGTGTGGGGTTTTTGAGAGCTGTCTTTCAGGAGCCAGAATGAAAAAAGCACTTCTGGGCTGGGACCATCCCTTCCTGAAGTCCCCTGTATGCTCCTAATCCTCCTATCAGTGATTACACTCTACTGATTAGCAGTGTAAGAGGTACCGATTACTACTGAACACAAAAAATAATACTTGGCATTTACATAGTGCTATTCAAGTGTAAAGTGCTTTACATAATTAACCATGCTGGGATTGCCTTCACTACACCACTGCAAGTCTATTCCAAAATACTTTAGAAAGATACACGTGAAAAACTACCATGCAGAGCAATAAATATGGATCTCTGGGAGCATTTTGCTTTTGTCCTCAGTGCCAGCACTGGGAGCATGCTGACTTAAACATGTCAAGACAGTGCATGGGAATTTAAAAGTTGCCATGTTAGGAAAGAGTGATGTACCAGGGCTGTAGGTGGCACTTCCCTGCTATCTTCCGGGCTCCCAAGAACTAGCTGACATCTGAAACTCAAAAGACCCCCTTTACACACTAATAGGTTTCAAAGGCCAAAGGAACCATTAACATGATCTAGCATAGTCTGTAGCAATTCATACACCACAGACTTATCAAACCCAACCTTGTTACTCAACAAGACCATTTCTTTTAAAAAGAAACCCTGCACACCTCAGAGGAGGATCCAGCATCCTGCTGCACAATGGCATCTTACCATCAAATATTTCCATGGTACGGTTTTAGCTCTCAGATCAATAGCAGCGTCCTCTGCTTTCAAAAGCCATTTCCCTTCCTGTTCTCTTTAAGGACTGTAAGTAAATCACTACTTCATCTTTTGCTGGTTATAGAAAGCATTTGGAATTTCTGACCTCAAAGTAAATCTCCAAAGTTCTGATTATTCTGGTGCAACTTTTCTCTATCCCGTTCAATTTGTGAACATCTTGAAAAAAACTTGGGTAGAGAACTAGGCATACCTGAATATACTGATAAACCTATTTTACAGAAAGGAAGCAGGAGCATGGGTTTTATGTCCCATAAATCCTCCACATTATTCCTTTCCCCCCACATCATACATAAACTATTAACACCTGTTGGTGTATTAATACTTCAAATTTACTGTATTAATATTTCCTTCAAATATCTTAGTAAATCTTATTACATATTAAAGTTAGGAGTAGAGCTTCTGTATTTTGTTTGAAATAAGCAATTACATTAACCATTTTCTCTGTGTTTCATATGGCTCACTGTTGGCCCAGCACTTCAAAGCGTATTTCTCTTATCAGGAGTTTAGACCTTCTCCTGTCCAGTCATGATATTGGAAGAGAAAAATATGACCAAGTTTTGCAAAATGCTGAGTCCCCTTAATGATTAACAAAGGAACCTTCCCCATACAATTGCTGGGATGCAGGATGGGAGAGCTTGCTTGCTGGACCTGAGCCGTTTTAAGAATTTCACGCACAGCCACTCTGCTGCACTCAACGCAGACAGGACACACAGCCCCAAAGATAGACACAGATGAGCAAATCAATGCTTTGCTTCTGGTAGTGACCTTGAACATTTAACCTCCCAAACCCTTCCTTGGCTGACTGCAGACTCCTGTTATCTGATATTGGACAGAAGAGCACTTGTGAAACTTCACCACCATCAGACTGAAAGATGTGCAGTTCAGGATTTCAGTAAAGGGTAAACAAGTGGGTTTACTGCACCAGAATGTGATAGGTTCCCATCCATCACCTTGAGTAATTCATACAACCTTGGAAGGATGGGCAGAGGTTGTTTAAGACATCAGAGGCAAGTCCTGCATGTCTGTACTGTGCTAGCACCTCTGGAAGGAGAAGCTCTGAGAAAGCTGCATGAGATTTGCAGGGAGAAACCAAGGCAGCACGAATACTTTTTCCTACAGCTGAAGGAAAGTTGAAACATGTTCTTAATTCAAGGAGGATTACTCAGATTAGAAAGATCATACTCATGAGCAATAACTGCACTGAATATGAAAAGAGAAGGACAGAGCTAATAAATCTGGACTGCAGGTGATGGCATTTCCTCAGCAAGCTGGACAAGGGCAAAAGGAAAAAGGCAGGTATGGTGTTGAGTTTCGCCTTGTGAGACAAATACTGGCAGAGCGTTGTTAGAGAATTGGAAGGATGTGACAGTGATGGTAACACAGCAAAAAGTGTTCCCAGCCCATCTGTGATGGAGAATGACTGAATTCTGACAGGAAAAAAAAATGCACTGACTGTAGGAGGAGGTTGCAAATACCATGGACAGTTTCCATTTTAACTGCAATAAAAAGGAGACAAGGCAGAAATGAATTGTATTTGAGGTGTTTGTTATCACGCTACCATCGTTCACTCCAATATCAGTTATCACTTTGACTTTAAAGAGAAGATTTCCTGTTTGACCCTCTACTCTACTCTCTGCACAGCAATCAAAGTGATATTTAGGTGTCAACACAGGATAAATATTTAACAGAAATAAGCTATCCCGGCCAAAGAGAAATCAACAAAATGAACATTTGCAACAGAAAGCATTTTAGTTGCTAATGTGTTCACTGGGTAGGAGGAAGAGGTTGGTGTGGGATCCAGGGGTTTAATTAGGTTCAAACACAGAATGTGCTGTTTCAGAACCCAGAGGGTAAAGAGGAAGGGAAAATAAATAAATAAATCAGACTTACATCTGTTTGAATGATGCTCCACGCATTAGTTAGGCCGATATTTCCATCTGTCCCATACAAATGAAGCCCTTTCTTCAGATCCCGCTGAGCATACTTGTCAATCTAAAACAATAAAAGACATAAAACTCAAGGTTTGCTGAGTACAACATTTCAAAATCAAAGTGTAGGGACAGAGAGATCTAAGACAACAGTCAGATACTGAAACAAACAAAAAGCAAACTGGCATTTCTCCTGTATAACTGTTATCTATTACAGGTATCTGAGTTTTGTAGGGAACACGAGGAGCTCCTATTCAAAGTTAATGCTCATGTTTTCCATTGCAGACCTCCAGAACATCTTTTCCCTTGTCATTTAATCACCAAAGTGCCAGAGAGAGGATGTAAATAATAAATGGATATTCACAGTTTAACCTGATGCTTCTGCTGGAAATGAAAAGCAATGAGTTGTGCTGCTCATATATGCTCATACTTTCCCCCTTCCCTGTTCCACTGGGTGCTTCCCAGTGCTGGTGGTCTGATGGACAGCAGAGGTATGGCAGGAAGGAGAGGCAGACCTGTCCCTTCTCTATCAGTCTGCTATAAATTCAACTGACAAATACGGTGCCACTCAAATCTTTTTGCTGCGACAGTGAAAATGATAAAATAAATGGACTATTTGCTTCATGGGGACAGTCTAGGTTAATGCACGCTCCTCTTCCATGTCAGAGAACAGACACATAATGGGTTCTTTACTGAATGCCCCTCAGACAGCAGCTGCTCCAGCTGAGGGCACCTAAAATGAAACCAATGCTAATTTGGAGTTAATAAAGGGCACAGAGCGACTCTTCTTCTACCATACACCAGGATTTCCCATCGACATTTTTTGGTCAGAACTGGTTTTGTTGCTCCAGGAAAAAAATTTGATGCAAAACACTTCCCACAGTGTAAAACAGGATTTCTGAACCCTTTTCATTATTGTGGGGCTAAGCGTAATGCTGCTCAATTAAGAGGATAAATGTAAAGTTACTCAACCACATGACTCCACAACAAACTATGGCCTCAAAAGGTCATCACACCCAAAAAATCTCTGCTTGTATGCACACAGGTTATGTTTGGTGTCTCCAGTTCTTTCATTCAGTTCCTGGAAGTTAACTACAGTCAAGATGAGCCACCAATAAAATACAGCTTTAGGACAGTACATGAAAAAGCTACCTCTTATTCTCAATACCTTGATAGTCTCATCTACGACTATCTTGAGCATTAGATGCTGTGCTACCACTGCAATCACTGTGTAAGCTGCTTCTGATTTTATGCAGAGGTTATACACAGACACTGAAACATTAATTAGAAAAGCAAAGCTGGGAGCTATCATTAAGCTTGAGGTTAGTTGAGAAAATTACAGGCAATAAATGATAAGCTTATATGCGTGAGGGATTCCTAGTCTTCATTTAAGAATTAGACTGAACCAGGTTTTAGCTCTTCATATACCCTCAGTGTACATCCCTGTGCCTTGACTGGACCTGGTCTCGAGCAGAACATCAATTAGGATGGACAGGCACAGTTGTGCCGCATCTTCGAGAGAAGCTTGGAAATGTAGTTGGTGTCCTACAGAGGTACTGAGATAAATTGATTGTTGAAAAACTAATTCAGAAAGGGACAGGTGAAGAGGAACAGCATGGCTGAGGGCAGTATCTAGCTATTAGATTTATTGCCTTGAAGACAAAAGAGAAAGGTCTACTTGGAATATTAATTTATCACACTTAACAAGATCTGCCCTGCAAATTGAGAGAGCTGCACATCAGCCCACCATTCCCATCACCACTAATCTGGAAGAAAGGGGAAGAGGTCGAATGAAACAGTGATGTTTCTCTGAAATCCAAGTGGCAATGGCATGCTACTGGAAGGATGCAAAACATGCAATCTACATTTCTACACTCAAATTTTGCTTGTGAAACCAATGCAGTTCCTCAGCATGGTAATCCTTTTACCTGGACTCACAAGCTGCCCTTGTTAAGGCAATCTTCATGCCCTGCTTGAGATCAATAATGTTTAATAACTTACAATCAGCATTTATAAAGTACTTCAAGATCAAAAGTAATATTTTGTTAGTTCGTGTGTGCTGTAACATGGTCTCAGCAGATTGCCTCTACATGCATTCCTGCTCTTCCTTTCTACCTGCAGAAGACTCACTAATCAGCAACCTGCAGAGAAAAAAAAAAACTCTTTTCCTCATAAAATTAACCACTTTTCCTGGCACAAACAGTGTTCACAGTATAAAATTCTTGCACAACTAGTAACAGCTTTCCATATTTCAGAAACTGAGGAGAATGCTACTCAAGAAAACATATATTTCAAGACCAGTTCCCTTGCTAGTATTTCAAAGCAACAGCATCAAATCCCTCAACATCAGTTTGTGAGCATGGTATGGCCCACTATTATTATTTGTCAGTTTAGAAATAAGGACTTGTTTGAATCTTGTTCAGAAGAGGATACAAGCATTTTATAATCCCACACTATATGTCTATCTCATTTCCTTCCTCAGATCTAGGCAGTCTCTCAACTGGTTGCAGCCTCGAAGGAGACGAGCATACAGATGTGAAACACCACCCCCAGATCTCTTTCCTTTATTATTCTATGTCCACTGACATGGAGAGCTATCTGAAAGTCTTGTAGTTTTATGTATATATGCACACATAAATATACATAGCTTTATGTTTGAGTGACTACAAACGTAGCTTTTCACCCAGTTCTTCATGATTGCTTCTCACTGATCTTCTACCCAACATGCTCTAAATGCACCACAGAGCACATTCTCTGAAGAGCAGTTGATTTAAAACCTTTCTCAAAGAGCTGCTCCTCAAAGCACTCCCACTCTCCTGTTTACTTATGCTAGGGTCAGAAGGTTGTTGAGCATCACCTGAAGCTTTCCACCCTGCCAAGCCGGTGAGGCCATGCCATAACTCTTCCAGCTCTCAGTACGGTCTGCTTACAGGGATGAATTCTGCACTTCTCTGATCTACAGTGGGGATCCAGAAGCAAGGGTAAAAGTTTTGACCTGCAAAAGCTCTTACAGATGCTGATGTTCCCACAAGACAATAAAAAACTGCCAAAATTGATTTGAAGACACAACCAATTTGGTATAGTGAGAAAATGGATGTGAGAGTTACTCCTCGCCCTGAGCACAGAGCCCTGGCCATAACTTTGTGCAGCACAACAGGAGCTGAGCTCTTTTGCATCAGGAAGAATGAAAATAGGCCTCAGCCTTTGATCTCCTATCACTCGTGTCTAAAGCAGGGGTACCAGCATGAAATACCACACCATTTATGCCTCCTCTGCTTCTAGCCAGCTACACAGAGCCCTTTTCATGCATGTATATCAACTGGTCAATCTTGATACCAGCAGCCTTGGACTTCCAAGGGCGAACACATTAGACAGGATCCTTACTCTTATTCAGGCTACGTCTCACATTGCTCACATGTGTTTCTCCTATTAAAAGCACATTAACCTTTGCTTGAGCAACCTGCCTATGAGGCTTTAAGAGGGATATTTTTTCTTACCTAATCGAAATGCTGCTTGAAGTTCCAGACATATGAGTCCTACTGGTTTTGACCAGGGAGGGTTAAGCAAAACTCAACACCTACTTCTGGAACATGGCTGACAAATACTCCTCCAGATAACTGTGCTTACTGTTAGTCTAGATTTTATTTGCTTCTCAAAATATTTTAATAGCAGGAACGTTTAAATATATCTTTACTCTGATGTAACTGTATATTTGATTTAAATGAAAACTCACAAAACACTCCCAGCTGTCTCTTCTTTTGCCTTCCATTTGAGTTTTTCAGAAAGTGATCTTTCTGAAAATGAAAAGCTGCAGCAGAGTGATTCATCAAGTCTGCTGGCAAATGAACCCACCCAGCATTCCCCAATCTGTCAGCTTCTCTTGTTTGTCTCTGTGCTACCAGTCCTTAGCCCAGCAAAACAGCTCTCTCAAAACAGAGACTATAAGTACTTTGCTAAATATTCTGCAATTGGAATCTGCTGTGCTCTCCCGTACACAAGCCATGTCTTTCACAAACTGTACCTCTACTGGAGGAGCACAATGAAGCATAATAAAAAACTCTCAGCGGGCAGACCATTACCCTAAATGAGTTGTCTATTTTTAGTCATGTAGAATACCAGAGATTTCTATAGAAAGGTTAGACAGCAAGAAGCTTTTATCAACCTGGAATTGAAGCAGAGAAAAATTCATTTTCTCCTTCAGATTCATCAGGCAAATGATGAGAGGAGTGAGCTTCCACCTGGCACCACTTCCATGTGAATTCCTACAACTTCTGACTTGGAAGTCACATTGGACTTGCATTCCTGTTTATCAACACCATTAGATTTCAGTGTTGGTTCTGCTAACAGAAATTTACTGTGTCCTCCTGCTTGCTGTGAAAATGAACTCACTACAAAGCACTCGTGCAAAGGCACCCATGCCAGTGGGGCACACACATAACTAGCACTGTACCTCAGGTCACTGAAATGAGCCTGACTATTTTCCCACTGACTTCCATCAGTCCCTATTTTGGCTCTTAAATATCAATATATTAAAACACCTTCCAAAGACCTGTGAATAAATTCAGGCCAAATTTAGTAGTGGTTTCCTCTTAATCTGTATTCCTTTGAGATAGCTACTTAAGCTGTAGCAATTTCTCTCACTCTGCCTAAATAAAAGGCTTGGGAGTTTATCTACTTACTGTTACAGCATGACACGGAAGGCAAATACTGCTCCCAAAGAAGCCCAGTCTTCTAATTTTGTTGCTGATAAGGAGGAAGTGCTTTGGAGCAAAACTTCTTGGGCACAGAGGAAAGTTGTATCTGTGCAGAACACAGGTCTTACCAGTACTTACAATTAGAGCAATACATGCCTTTGATTAAGCTGAAGCCATGGCAATACTAAAGAGGCTTTGGCCCAGGACACTGAAGGGAGGGGGTTTGTACATTCCTCTCCAGAAGAAAGGCCAAAAGGAGCCTTGGGTATTAACTCATTTTCAACTTGCTACCAGCACGCAACTTGTATTCTGGCACAGCCTTTAGGCAAAGGCCTGACAGAGGATGCCAGCAGCGACCCCAGCCTGCTAACGCACAGGTAAATAGAGGCTTTTAATTTCAAGCCTCACTGCTTCCCTGCCACATCATGAACAAAACATTGCACCCAGCTCAGACTGGCCAAAGCCACTCAGCAGCATTTCAATATAGGTAAGTAAATATTTCTGACCTTTCTGGTGATTGCTTCCCCTGCCTCTCTGCCTCTCCACCAGGGTAGGAGAAGCCACAAGAAAATGACAAAATGTCCAACAGTTTCCCATTGGGCAAAACTTTAAATTTAATGCCCTGATAATCATTCTCTACAAATAGCAGGGAGTGGGAAATCGAATGTAAACAGAAAGCACCTAATCTATAAGGTCATTTGTAGGAGCCCTCTTGCTGCTAAGAAGAGATGAGATTGATTGTACCAACAGGCAAGGCTTGTTTTAAATGAGATGTCCCCGAGCCAGTCTACAATAGCAAGAAGCTCAGAGCAATACGTGTTTTCTTCAGCCCTGAATGACTCCTTACATCATCTGCCTATAAACAGAAATCATCATATTTACTGTAAAGACTACTATGGTAGGGAGGAGGCACTTCATGAGTTTTGTTGACATTTGGCGATCAAGGCACAGCACGGTCATTTCTTGTCAATGTCAGCAGTCCTACACAGCATCTCCAGAATGCTGTACTCAGCTCTCAGCAATTCCCTCTTCCTCACTTCCTTCCCACATGTGAGGCACCTCCACAACTTAACAGTTTTTGTAATTGCTTCCTGAAACACGGCAAGCCACTGGCTTAATGAATTTTCATTTCCTAATTCGACTGCAAAAGACTACATCAGGAATCAAACTTTTTTTTTTTTAGGGATCTTACACATTTGCTGCAAAGCTTAATGGCTTTCCATGGCTTTAAAGCCACGTTTGAACGCCAAAACCAACCTGGAATACAAAGCCTCGTAAAGAAACAGAGCTAAGGAGTAGAGTTACCAACCTGAGGGGAACAGTGACCCTCCTGACACTGACAAGGTTAAATGCTGATCCATTACAAAGCAAAAGAAAGAGCAATTACACTTTGTACTGGCCTGGAGAGGGAAGCTGATGAAACCATGAGTTCTGCCACACACTCCAACAAGAGCTACGAAGTTGCAATTGTTTTTATTATAAAAGAACTGATAAGAAAGCCAAATAACCTGGGTTTTCAAGTGAGTTTTTCCTGGGACCATAGTTTGGTCCCAGGAAGTTTCATCAGTCTTTTGGCCATAGGCTCAAGAAGCACAGAAGCAAATGGCAAGGCACTTGATATGACAGATAGCTGAGGCTGCAAGAAAGAAAGCACCTGAAATATCCCTGTACCATTCATGTAATCGTAACACCAATGGATCCCAACAGTGGCTTTACTGCTGCTTTGTTTTATAGAGATCACAGGTCTGGCAAGTCACTAGGCTTTGCATCTCAAAACTTTTTGTGCAAGAACAATTCAAAAGTTTTCACCAAACTACACCCTATTTTTTTCAAATGATTTCTTTACAGTCCAAGGGGAGAGAGCCATTTTCTCACTGCTTCATAGGAAGCAATTGTTTAGCTCCCTGTCATGGCTGGAGCAAGAGGAAAGTATGTTTTTCTTTAGCCAAGGAGGTCATTGCAATCTAATCTGTTCTCACACTCAGCAACAGCTGATTAACTTGTGTATCAAGTCTCCAAACTTGTTTAAATAAAATACATAGTAAATAACTCAGAGATAAGAGCTCAAAACATTAAGATGCAGCTGTAGCTACGCATATTCTTAGCTCAATACAGAATTACACAGAATTAATCCAATAGCACAACTGATACTTATTTAAAAGGATGTCTACAGCCAGCTCTGTCTTCTATGGCACCGTGTGCATGGACACTCCCCAGGGAGATTGTCCTCAATCTCCTTAAAAACAAACAAACAAAACCCAAACCAACTGAAGAACAACCTTGATTTTCTTTCAGTGAGCCTAGGAATAAAAACTTTGAACATGAATTTTTGGTTTCTGCTTCTTGTTTCAAAACAGTTTGAATGCTGCAGTGAACACAGAGACAAGGGTAGGTAAAACGAAGCAGGTAAATCAAATCAATTACCTTCACAAAAGGCTAACACAGAAAATTAATTACTAAGATATTAAGTCAATTCTTCTTGAACATTATGCATTTTGAGTGACAAAATCCACCAGCACATCAGAGGAATTTCAAAAGAGTGAAAACTGAATTGTTCTTTTGTGAAATACAGAATTATTAATATAGACTAGGGATAGATTTTACACTGATTCCTTATAAGGAACTTTTTGTTTACATTTAAATAAATTATTCAGGTTATTAAAATGGCTGGGGAAAATGCTAACGTTCTCAATAGCAGTAATACCAGCAAAGTTGGGTGCCATCGATAGCAAGTGTTGTCACTCCTTTTCCAGAATGAAACTCTCTTTGTAATAGGTTTTTTCCACATACTTTGCCCCAAGTGACACAAGACATCTGTCCCCTTTCTCCAGCCATGTAACCCTCCAATTGCTGTTCTCAGACACTCCTCTTGGTCTTGGCACATCAGCCAAGTGCCACAGATCTCCCAGCTTCTCCTTGAAATTCTCCTTTCTGTGCCACCCTTCCTGCTCACCCAAATTGCCTTTTTCCAAGAGTAATTTCTTTCGTGAACATCCCAGTAAATGGCAATCTCGCCTTGATCTACAGTGGCAATAGGCCCACATTGGTGCCAGGCTGTAGACTCACCCCTTGTGCACTGAAATCCCACGTACACAGAACCTACAACAGCAGAAAATGGAAAAGCCTGTTCTTTCAAAACCTGTGCTTATGTTGAGAATAATTCCAGGGTATTTGTATTCAGCCTCTTCACCTCCATTTTTTTAATGTGTTTTTTTTTTTTTTTTTTTTTTTTTAAGATAATCACTTTCATTTGTCCTCAACAACCATCAGTATAACCTCAGATAAGTAAATTGGGAAGGATGCTAATTAACATGATACATGCTGTTGAGCCTTTGTTTGCCAAGACACTTGAAAGGTGAGTAGCATTTGTGTTTCAAGTGCTAACAACCTGTTATCTCCATCTACCAGACTAAAATACCCTGAAAAACCCACCAACTACCTAGGGATGCAGATGTCAATAGAGCTCGAGATCCAATTAGCTTCCACTAAGGCTTCAGGATGTGTAGAGGCAAATCAAAGTGAGGACACAGCTTCCTCCTTGGCAGGATCTAATGACCACTGTGCCATTATTTATTAGGCGGAACAGTGACACTGGACACAGGCTCTTTCTCAGATGCAGCGAGCTGGGAAAGGGAAAGGCAGGAGGTTACTGACACAGATGAAGGACTTGGCTATTTGCCCACTATGCCATTCGTGGCAGCCATCCCATGGGATCAACTTCAGCTTCAATTATTTACTTGGTTTAAAGGTGAAAAAGAGAGCTTTGAGAAGTAAACTACTGGAATACCAGGGGAGGAGTGATGGCAAAGGCAAACCGTGCCCTACGCTCCCACTATGGCAAGAGATGATGAGCCAGCCCCTCAAACCTTGTAAGTGTGAGCAACCTCGAACATTCATGTGTACAAGAGATATAAAACTGTGGTAGAAGAATATGAGCCAAAATGCAGAATTGGTCCTCTGCTCTGTGGTAAATACATCTCTGAGACAGTCAAACCAATTGCACCCTATCTAGATCAAGCCTCTGAATGGCAGCATCTGACCCTTGCTGGTGCCATGGGAAAGGCACAGAAGCTGCCCATTTTGCAGGTGGCAGCACTGGTCTGCCGAGCACAGGGCTAACAGCTCTAGCAGCAGCTAGCAGTAGCTGGACTAAGTTGTAATGGGGAGAGTGGGGTAAGAAATGACCCCAATTCCTTAGAATCAGGGAAAGACACGTCTGCTGATAAGCCACCTTCCTCTGCACTAGAGCTAGAAGACAAATTAAAACCAAACAAAACGCATGCAGGATAAAGCATACTGAAGAGTTAAAATCTGTTACATTGCCTGGAGAAAGTTGTCTGGAAAGGCAGGCTGGCAGAAAAATGCTGGGGAGCAGAACTGAAGAAACTGTGTCTTCCTAGATCCAGGGACCGTTAATCCTTAGGGGAAAGTGAGATACGCACACAGCCTGCTTTATTATTCTTAAGATATGCTTTCTCTGAAATGAACTCATTTTAAATAAGTAATGCTGCAAGGAGAATTACCATTGTCCTTGGAGGGAACGGAACGACAGGCGAAGGCACGCTCGTGGCTGAGAGTTTTATGCCTGCCATGGGATGATCTCTGCTCAGCCCCGGAGTGGGAGCAGCTTGATGCAGCCCTGGAGTGAGGGCAGCAGAAATCCCAGCTATGAGGGAGGGAGGCTGAGGGCTTTGCAGGAACATGTGGATACTCTGCAGAAACTCAGTATGACCATTTGAACCTCTGCCTGGCTTTGTTTTGAAGAAAATGGAATAAGATCTCAATTTCCTCCTGGCTAAACACCAGAGAAGGTAATTATCTCCATACCTAAATTTTCTTCCTTGAAAATGCATTATTTTCTTCCAGTCACACAGACACGCATTTACAAGAATCAAAGGTTATGCGAAATACCAGCTCTTCAGCTAGCAGAATTCTGCCTGGCTCCTCTAAAATCAATGGAGTTGCTCATATTTCTGCTTGGCATCAGTCACACGGTGTCTCCAGTGGCTCAAGAACATGTTTCTGTCAGGGTACATGCAAGTTTGTAAACCATTCCTTCCCCAAAACAGCATTTCTGACATCACTTCGTACGAGTTCTGACCTTCACGAGCAACTGGAATTACTGTTCTTAATCATTAGGTAGCTTTTCAGCAGAGATAGGGGTAAACAAAGTATCTTGGAAGGCTACTAGATGACAAAAACAGAGGTGAATAACTGCTATTAAATGCCTCCTTCGTTTTAATGAAAGAAACAATCGCAACTCTTCACTGTACTTCACAGAAAACAGATTTTCTCATGAAGGGAATGATTTGGGACTCAGTGACTGAAATGAATAAACTACATGGAGATTGCTTTCCATAACGGTAGAAAATAAGCAAATAAACAAACTGCCAGTCACACTTAGACGACAAAATATAAGTTTCCAACATCGGCTGTGCTTCTGATAACGTCACAAAAACCTGCATTACTAATGGGGAGGCACACAGGTTGAAGGGAGAAGGGAATGTAGTTGTTTCCCCACAGGGAGATAAATGACAGCGCCTTCATACAGACCGGGTACTGGAGAACTGCAATTTCTCCATATGGAACAACAGAATTATGCATGCTTTTCATTCCCATTAGAAACAGCATTCACTAAATGAACAGCAGAAACCCTGCTAAATGAAATCAAGTTGGATGAAAGGAGAAATTGGCTATCTTGAAGAAAGAACATACTGTTCATGTGAGCAGCAATAGACACAACAGAGACTGTGGTTTGATTTGCTCTCATCTAACCCTATACAAGCCATACTAGTAAGCATTTGGACATCACTTACCACACCATGGACTATGGGTAAGCAGGCTCCACTGACGAAAGGAGATGCCCGTATTGTGACTGAGATGAATACAAAATACTCAGAGACCAGGAGTGACTAGCTACAGCCATGAGATAATAGAAGATTATCAACTTCACTGATAATTACAGCAACAGGTTGGAGTTAAATTTCACAGTATCTGTGGATCCCATGGAGTTGCTGGGTCCACTCATACTGGGGAGGGCAAAAGGAAAAAGGCACAGTTCAGTGCTATGAACACTCTGCAACAATCAACGACTTCATTGCAAAGGTAGAGGAAACAATGCTGTACTCTTCCTCTTTGATTACTGAATTTTAGTGCCCACAAAACCACAGCAAGCCTGACTTTACAGCCTGAAATCCTGTACCTTAATATAAAAAATACAGCATTAACAATGATGCCCTGTCTATTAAATTGCCCCATTCTAAATCCAAAGGTGTCACTGTTTAGGAAAAGGGAAGAAAACCTGCAGCTGGTCCCTCTCAGGCTGGCTGCCTCTCAACAGCAGAACAAGGTCACATCTTATAGAGAACTGTCTACAATAATCCAAACTCAATCAAATCACTGCTGGCCACACCACCATTCCCATCAGATGGCAATCACTTTTGATCAGTTCCAAGCACAAGCTGCATCTTAATCAGAACCTTTAAAGGGCATATCTCCACTGGACAGTTTCACCCTGGATTAATTGACTGCTACTCGCCTAGTGGCCACTGATCCATTTGTAAAGCTTAGTCTGGTTAATCTCAGAACATCTTTGATTCACCTCTGAGATCGAGCTAGAGGAACAGGAGCTTGGCACAAGCCAATCTACCCATGGGCACCTCCATTTGTATTTAGAGCAAAGGAAATGTGACCCAGTATGTCCTGCAGCATCACCCAGTACTGATGATAAAAAGGAGCAGATGTCTGAAGCCTACCATCACCCATTTACAGTACAGCCCCCTGCTGAGCGCAAGCCCATGGTATCAGTTTTATCCTATTGCCAACCTGCTATGCTGACCCATCTCTTTACTTTCTCTTCCAAAAATCCCTCCAGCCCTAAAAGCTCTGGCAGATATGAACAAAACATTGTGCTTTCTCTCTCTCTCTCTTTTTTTTTTTCCCCCCCATCCATTTATTTTGGTTGTGGTTAACACCAGCTAGCTCTGCATTCATGCACCTGACTTCACCCAACATACAAATCATCCAGAAGCAGATCTGTTTCCAAAAGGCAGTGCTTGAGCTGAAAACCTGAAACAAGTTTCTGCCATACACAAGAGCTGCTTCTAAAAGGGCATCAAGGTCCTGGAAGGAATCCAGGCAGATTGAGCCACTGTCACTTAGGATCTGGTTTAGTCAAAAGCAGCCTGGCAGAGGGGTGAGCGCTCCCTCAGTGGACTGTAGGCTGAAGAGAAAGGTTAAATCTGCCGCTTATGACAGTGGTCTCAAAAACACTTCAAGGGATGATTCTCAGCTGCTTATTGCTCACACTTCTAACATTTCATCTTAAAAATCAAAGAAGCCCCTCTTTCCTAATTAGGAGAATGACTTGTTTCAAAAGAAAAGCATTGATCCCCCATCTCTTTGTGAAGCTGTAAACTGCCTTCTCTCCCTTCCTCCCCCTTGCAGTCTCTGGGGTCTAGCAATGCTGGCTGAGCTAACACAGAACTTTTTTTTCCAGAGGGCATCTCTCCTCCTATCCATCTCACTTCTTCTCACTATCTCTAAGTAGCTCAAATTTCACTGAGATTTACTAACAGCTTCAAGGTTTATGGGGGCATAAGTGAAAGGAAAATCATTGCAGTGACATTCAATGTATTTTTGAAGTAAATCTGCAACTAAAGAACATTAATAAAAATAGGAGATTGATCCAGTTGATTCTTCACCCAAAGTTATTTGATATTTTTCTTACTGCTAGGCAAAGAAAAAAAAATTAATCACTGCTAATGGAATTTGGTAGATAACACAAAATGTGATGTGCATAAAATAATCTGCTGAGATCACTTGGACTGCTTGGTTACGAAGCCCTGTGGCTTACCCAGCCCAAAGGCAAAAACAGACATTTGAGAATAAAGAAGAGCAGTCACACTACAAGTCTTTAAGTTGCATTCTGGAAAGCAGGAAATCTGCAAAGGGACTGAGGGTATGTTTAGAATAAGCTGCATAAAGGTTGAATTGTATCGGCATTGCTACACTGCAGAACTGATATCCATATTTTGGGAGACCAACTGAAAATATGAAGAGATTTCACAGAAGACCTATAAGAATAACTCGATCACTGAGACTCAGGCATTGTTTCAAGTGGCTTTTGGATAAACTAAGCAGAATAGCAGGGTTAAAAAGCAGCCTAATTGTAGTCTTCAGGTATCTACATGGGGAAGCAATTCTCAGCAGTGCACCAGAAAAAAACCTACCAGAAAAAAGATATTATGAGAGTTCATGGTTAGAAATTTAAGCTAGACAAACACAAGATAGAAAAAAAGCACAATTTTAGCTGTGGAAAAAAACCCTATATTTGGAACAATGAGTGAGGTGCAAAGTTGTCTTTAAATCAAGGCTCAAGAGTTTGGCAAAGTTATAACTCAGATGTAATTAGTTTCATGGTGACAATACTGATTGAAGTGCTTTGAATCACAGATGACCTTAACAGTTCCATCTGATCTTAAATTAAATCTCTCAGCCTTTCCAGAGGTTACAGTGTTTTCGAAGGACAGGGACTCTGTTATTCATTCCAGATTATGTCACCTTTGCCTTGCAGCTTGAACTTTACTTTGAGTCCATCCTGAAACAAAAGCTGAAATCTAACAAGTCAGTCTACTTAGCACATCTCATCTTGGAGACTCGGGTACTGCTTCTCTTAAACGGCCACCGGTGATTTTTGGGTCACAAACCATGCTACAACATGGTCCAAATTCATAGAATCATAGAATCACTAAGGTTGGAAAAGACCTCTAAGATCACTAAGTCCAACTATCAGCCCACCCCTCCCAGGCCCATCAAACACATCCCTCAGTGCCATGTGAATATTTTGTCACTACAAAGACCTGAGTCATTTCGGCTGCTTTAATTTCAATAGAAGTAACACTGCTCTGCTCTCTGTTCCTCACCTGTCTTCCAGATCTGCCTTGGGACATCACTTGGCCCACCTCCAGCTAACATGCACCGCCTGGGCATCTGCCTTAAATCCCAGGCTGCACAGAGCAGGCTGCGCTGAGCACAAAGCACAGCAGTGAGGACCCTCGCTGCCACAGAACTGTGATGTCTGCCGAAAGTCACCAGTGGTGCTTTAGGTCTGCAGTCACTTTCTCCTACAAAGGCACCTGATGCACAGCCCTCCTGTTCAGAATCCCTTGAATTTTTTATTTGAAAAACTTCCATCATCTAAACAGTAGCGATTTCAGAAAACGCTGCCCTGTGATCAGCTGCAGGAAGGCTACCTGCCATTTGTGACCTGAAACGCAGCCAAAGCTCCCATTCAGTCAGATGAGACTGTGCCAAGCTGTCATACTGATTTCTGAACTTAATGCAGACAGACTGGGATCAATAACAATAAATGTCTTAGGGAATTCAAAGGCGTTTGGAGCAGGGATGACAATTTTCTTTACCTGCTCCTACAGGCCTAAAACCAACAGTGGAGGCCTCCAGGTGTTGCTGTTGTGAAAACAGAACAGATACACGCAGAAGTGCGCGCTGAATTCTTTTGGAGGGCGCTGAAAGGCTGTGGGAAATTCACAGCACTGTTTATAAATGCTGGGGAACGCAGCTTAAGCAAGAATGAAAATGAGCTTGAGACTTGTTCTGCTGTTTATTCATTATTCACCATCGATCATTTTCTTTACTACGTTTTCTTCATTCTGTCACAGGAAAAAAAACCACCCTATTCGGCCAGTATGACAAATTGCACAACCTAAATGTTAAACAGCAAAGAGTCAGAGTGAATGATTTTTTTGAGCAATTTGTATGCAAAAAAAGCCAATAACAACAACCAAAGCACCTCAAAACAAACAAAAAGCCATACCACAAAGGTACTCACTGAGCAGCATTAAAGAAATAGCAGGCTGGGATTAATCTGCAGATGAGATTCATCAGCCCAAAGAAGCAACCTGGTACTTCTATCAGTATTGCCAGCTCTTGGGATGCTTTTAGAAGACATGTAGTAGTTTGATGGGGGTGTGTACAACACTCCAGCTTTACTGAAAAAGGTTTTATTACAAAACACTGAGGCCTCATGATTTACTTTGACATTTTTTAAAACATTAAAAGCCAAAAAGTACAAAACAAAACAAGAAAAAAAAAGCAGTTCCCAAGCAACAGCTGTCCTTGTTATTCTACCTCAAATTCCATGTTACTCTGAACAATCTTGTATGTTGAATGCAGGCATTTCTCAACTCAGGTAAAGTAGCATAGCTCCACAGGCTGCTGATGTGGCTATTTAGCAGATGCTGTAGCTATTTAGACTATTTAAACCAGTCCAGAATCTAGCAAAATAACCAGGGCTGTATAAGCAGTGCCTTCACCTGAGCATCAAAAGGCACTTATCATTAGCAACAACCACCACCAGGAAGAAAAGCCAATGGCTCCACACACCTTTCTAATCAGCAGAGAAAACATAAAGACTATGTAATTCTAGAAGAAATTCCCAGCCAATCTAGTTTAGCTTTGGAGTATACATGCAGGAAATTCCCTTCTGAGCATTGTGCAGGGCTGTGATCACACTCAGAACCTCCAGAGTTTGAAAGCCATGATGAGAACCAACAATGCTGAAACTCAGCATCACTGGGCTCTGATCACAGTGGGATAAAATGAAAAAAAAGGCCCACAGTTCTTGAAAGCTACTTTATGTCAAAAGAGCAAGGTTTGTAATACCTGCGACAAGAGAAAACTTAGAAATCACTGAGTGAGAATCTGGGGAATCAATGGCACAGGAGTCAAAGTGAATTTGAAGGAAGAAAGGCTTTGAGGCTTCTATGTATATAGGCAATTACAACACACTCCAGTGGAGAGTTGACAGTGCACACTACTGACACCAGAGCTTCTGAGCTCATTAGCACCAAGATTAAGATTAGTACAACTAAAATGATAATGACCACAATAACGTTACATCAAGCCTTGAATCAGGGACTGAATTCCAAATGTTCTGAAACTGCAGTGGCCACATCCCCATGATCAGCTATCACAGTAACAGCGGCTTTGTAACAACCAACCTTGCAGCCAGATCCACACACATAACCATAAGGGAACCAGTCTGCCAAAGGTCACAAGTTCTGGAGCTGGAGGCTGCTAGGAAGAATGCTGAGCATTGCATGAAACAAAATTGCTGGTCACTCTTACAGTTTGTTGACATGCAGATAAGTGTGTCACAGACAAGCTAATCCTGGAAACTTAGTTGAAACCACACAAATCCAAAGCAGCAGATATTTACGTTATGCATAAAACAGCTTCACAGATGAAAAATGACAGTCAGCATACAGGGAGTAAATAAGTCCTGGAATCCTTAATTGGAAAGACTGAATTGAGTTTCCATTACTAAACCTACTGTACTCAGATCTTCCTACAACATTTTGCAGACAGCATAAGTGATCAGGGAGGATTGAATCTCCTCCCGCTAAAACAGCTCACACGGACACAAAGGGAAAAGTTTTGAGACTAGGAAAAAATAGTAGAAAACTTACGGAGCTGGATATTTGGTAGCTGACCGTTTCACCAAAATCGTGTGAGGGCTTAACAAGTACAGTTTCTGAAACAACCAATGTAAATGTTGATAATGGAAAAGATGCCCTAAATTCAATGGAGAAGATCATTATATGAAGGGAAATTTCCATGAAAATGAACCCCCGAGAATGCACAACATTACTGTGAGAAAACTCTAGTTTAAGCCTGTGAAACTTCAGCTCCCATTGACCAGACCAGACACTGACAGCATTCAGCAACACGCTGACTCCATTGCCATGAAGGTCAGAAAAAGTCACCAAATATAAATATAGCCTATAGGCATGAGTATTAAAACATTACAAATGTTTCCCAGGCTTTCTGTAGGAAAGAGTTAAATGCCCTTGACTACTCTTATCTCCCTGGATTTGGGGGAAAAGAAAGGCAGTGAGGCATGAGTGGGATAAGCACAGTTCTTCTGCCAGTTATTTTAGACAGATTTATAACCTGCTCCATATTGCATTAGATATTCAGAATTTAGGACAGGAAACTTCTCATTATCTTTCACAAATCCAATTATGTAAATGAACATGCCCCAAGCAACAGCAAATTCCCCACATACACTTTTGAGGAATGGGATTCTCTTCCTCATCAAACTGCAAACCAGCACCAGGCATCCCCTGCTGCACAGGCAGAGCAGTTGTCAAGAGGGATGGCTTAAACCTATGAGGAACACTTTGGATTGTAAAAATACAACCCCATGTAAGACAATGGCAGAGAGCCTCAGGTTATCACTTCTGGAAAGACTGGAAAGCAGGATTGGAAACCAGAAGAGTCCTAAACCATTAAAACCAATGGGAAACAGATTGAACCAGGCCAGCCCTCACAACAGCTACAGCAAAGCTGAATTCTATCCTCTTACAGTATGTCACCCACCCCAGAACATACCGTTATAAGAAAGTTACTGCTGCAGAGACAAACTGGGATTTGCTTCAGGAAAGGTAATTCCCACAGAACCAGCTTTGTCTATAATCCACAGAGAGAAAAATGTTACCTTTGAAATTACTTAGGCCCGGTAGTTTTTAACTGTCAAAGACAATTTCTTTGAAATCTAATTCATGATTTGCAGGCTTCATTAAGTTTTCACGAGTAATTTTAAACTTAAATCACCATTGGTAAATCCATCATTTATTGATAGAAACATTAGGACTCTAATGGAGCATGACTCATGATGAAACAAGATAGGAAGGGATGAGGGTGGAAAAAATGTGCTCCCTTCCTCCACAGAAGACTTTTTTTGGTGGAAAATACGCTGGATGGGGGAAAAGAGTATTTTTTTCTCAATGGGCAATTTAAGAAGAGCTTCCAAAACTGTAAAAATTTTCTTCTAAAACTTGAGCAAGAAGATACAAGCTAAACTCAGGAAGGGGCAGAAGTAATAAGTCGTCTTATTATTTAGAGAGAAATTGTAAGGATGGAGCACAGCAAAACTTTGTCCTCTGAGAAAGAAGGGAATAAACAAAAACATGTCGAAGCAAGTAATATGCAACAGGGATGCACAGATGTCTGTGTCAATTTAATCTCTCACCGTGCTGCATCCTGTGATTCTGGCTGAGGACATGTTGGAACAGGGAGAGATGATGATGTTTTGATTGATGTTTATGGACTTACTACATAGATACTCCAAACTGGATATGCAGTTAGTTTCCAAACAAATGGCATTTGAGGACATTTCTCAGAGGCACACTGGCCTGTATATAATGCTACCAAGAAAAATCCCCTTCAGGCATAGTTGCCAATTCCCTTCTGTACAACTTACCAGCAAACAGTATATTTTAATTCCAGCAAGCCATTTTATTTACCATACTTTATTTATCATTCCATCACTCTCTCAGTCCAGAAAGTTTAATTTCTGGCCAGCCATTTTGAACAATGCAATAAAAATGACACTTTGCATAGTAAGCAACTTCTGGATGAAAAGAAAACACTATTCCTGCTGATGTGCAAAGCAGTGATATCATAGAGAGCTGAGTGCTAGATGAACTGAATTCCCTGCACTTTCTTACCTGGGGTAAGATAAGGCTGTCTGGCAGCAAGAATTAACACTGTAAAGCCTGTAAGCACATGGCAAAGAAGCCTCCACTGCAATCAAGTGTGGGCATGCTGCAATTTGCAAGTTGACAGGCACTGGCCATGAGGAAAGGATAAGAGAAAGAAAGATGAAAAAGAACCACAGCTCCCCACAGTTCTAGTATTTGATGTGGCAGTGTGGAAATGATGACTGTTTGGTGCAATATAAAAAGAGGCTGCTCTGCCTGGGAGAGACCCTGCACAGTGTCACTAACTGTGGGGAGGTTACTCCTAAGTTCAGCCAAAGTTCCCAAAACGATTGGCTGGTTTCTAAGTTTTATCTGTTTAGAACCACCACCCTCATCACTGAGGTGTGTGTGTGTTTCTCTGACTTACTCATTTATTTTTAATGTATACATAATGAATAAGAATGTATGAGAACAAGAATATTAAATAAGCTGAATGTAATGCATTTTAAATAGCTCTGCTACTTCTTTTTTTAGATCTAAATTAAATGCAAAGTAAGCACCTCTCAAAGGCTTGTGGCTAAATTTACCACTGGGAGCTTAATGGGTGTGCTGATGAAACATTTACATGCACCTGTTTTGGTCATAAAAAGAGAAGATTTGCACATCCAATACATCTAGCTTTACATCTGACTTTGCATCTGCAATGTGATTGCCAACTTAATACATATAAATGAAATTAAATGGGAAAAATGGACAAGGTTCAAAGCCTGGACCACTTTTGAAAAGACGTTTTCAGACAACGTTTAGGCCATCGCATCTTACCTGAGATTTACAATCACCTGCCATTCACATTTCAGCTCTTTTCCAATAAATACCATTATAAAGTTTTCAGACTAGTAATAAATAGCTATTAATATGTTTTTTTCTTTCCTGTGCTGATCAATTTAACATGCAGATTGTGCAGTTAACACTACTTCACATTATTGCCTTCATCATTTCTCACCCTTACAATGCATAAAATAAACAAAGAGGTTTGGGATACCTTACAGAATCATTTTTATCTCAAAGTGAAAGCTGCATAAGATCTGTGGCTTCAGACATAGAAGTGGTGATAAGCTGCTTCTTCCTTCCTCTTCCCTAATTAAATATATAAAGAGACTTTAACAAAATTAATTGCAGTATTCAGCACTCATGAATTTCTATGCGTGTGCAATTCATTTCCTTGCAGACAGCAAAGCAAAAGGAGGTTCTCTTGCTGCCAAGGTTACAGGATACATGAGTGAGCCCACTCACGACTAATGAGGAATAAGCAAAGAATCTCCCTCATCAAAACCTACACAAGGGGCTAAAATTTAATCACATTAAATTACTTGTGTGTCAGACCACATTCCTTAGGATAGAGGGACAGCCAGAGAGCAAGTGCTTCCAGGGGAATCCCGAGCAGCTCCTTCTGCCACAGTTTGTATAATATTTAGCAATAAAATGAGACCTGGAAGCTATGTTCCCAGTTTGGGGACCGGCTGTATTAATACTCAGCTCTGGGAAAGCAGAGAGAGAGACTTTCATTCATTTCCTTCAGCATCAACTCCAGCCTTCAATCCAGGTGGGATGTGGGAAGGTGAAGGGCAGGCAGCCCACGCTCCCTGAGAGAAGAGCAGTGCCACAAAACTCCTGCTTTCTCCCACTTAACCCTCTGCCTGAGCTGCTGACTGCAGAGCTCAGAAATGGAAACTTCCTTGAGAAGAAGTGAAAAGGAAGATCCATCAGGTGAGGTAAAGCCTCAGAAAGCTAAGTCATTCTTATCCAAGGAATCCTTCCCTGTGAAGTGTGTTGATGTGGTAGGCAGTGCAGAGGAGTGCTGCTGCTGTTCTATGCCACTTCTGTCTGCAGACGTGACAGGGAATTCTGGGCACCTCTCTTCACATCCTGGCAGGCCTAATTTTCATAAATTGTCAAAATTCAAGCTTTTTAAATTTCTTTCAAAGCAGGTCAACAAGGAAGAGACAGTCAACCACTCTTGGCTTAAAGACACATTTTTGTTATTCAAGAAGTAGTTAACCCCCTGCTCAACCTCATACTCCTTTAGCATCAATTTTTCTTCTCTTTATCAGACTCCCTCATAACCACTTAAAAGAGCAGCGAGACACTGCATAAGGACCACCTCTCTAACAAGTGTCACATTCTTGCCTCCTTAACTCCACTTAACTCTGTTCAATCAGAACACAAGTTGTCTGCATGCAACCTAGAATTCCCACTGACTAATTGCATCAGGGAAAAAAGTGAAGGGAATAAAATTCACGTGGGGACATCTCACTGTCCTCTTCTCTTGAAAGGTTAGAGTCACTAGAGCACTGCAAAGCTTTTAGGGATCGGAAAGTCCTGTTAAGTCCAAGCTGCTTAAACAGTGGATTCGTGACGTTAAGCTGAATGAGACAGAGTCTTTGATGAGAAAAATGATATTGTGTGACTGTAGAAATAAATTTCAAGCAGGCCATTCTAGATCCTCATCACCTTTGTTTCTAAATCCCCGGTCCTGCCACTTTTCACAAAGATCTGTACAGAACAGGACTCCTTGATCTTCTGTGATAAATTAACCTCTAGAAAGGTTCACATGGAAAAATCTTGAGAAAGAGTGATATTGGAATCCTTGCATTTAATACGCTATTTTAAAAAAGAAGATCAATGAGATGAATCAAATTTAAGTATGAAAGCTGCAGCACAGGTGACTTCCTGAGGGCCCCCTACAGGCTTTGCACAGCATCCTATCTAGACCAGAAATAAATATACATGGCATGTAAAATACTGGTTTAAAAATATTGTTTTGCTCATTTGTATTGAACTAGTTTCATAAGGCCCTACGCAAAGAGTTCATGTGCTTGTTTCTTCTTGTTGTTTTGGTGTTTTGGTGGGTGTTTTTTTTTTTTTTTTTTTTTGGGGGGGGGGGGGGGGGGGGGGGGGTTGGAGGGTTGTTGTTGTTTTTTTTAAATCTATGAGGGTGATCCAATCCATGAACAGATGGGCTATGAAGTATCTGTACAGACACTCAGCATTTGACCAGACATGGTCCTGGGCAGCCTACTCTAGCTGACTCTGCTTGAGCAGGCTGTTGGACTACGTGATCCCATGAGATCCTTTCCAACCTAAAAAATTCTGCGAGTCTGTAACATAGCAAGGGAAAGCTGGACAGTCACTGAGAATGCAGATGGAGAAGCCAAATTTTCACAGCAGATATTAGGAAACAAATATCCACAGGAAGTTAGATTTCATTAATTTAATTTCTCTTTAAACGCTCATTTTTTCTGCAGCCAAAGTTCAACCAAATTCTAAGCAGGCAGCAGCATCCCCCAAATAATGCACTGTGAGATTCAGACAACATCATGCTAGAGAATAACACCCTCTTTCTAACATAGTTGCCATGCAGAACTTGCCACAGCATTGTACTGTGATGCACAATCTCCAACAGAGAAAGATGCCAAAAATTCTAAAATTCAGAATAATAGCTTGGTTCCACAGTAAACAAATGCACAGCTCCCAGTGACTTCACTGGGGCCAAGACTTCATCATACAGAAAGTGCGTGCAACACGTGTGCTCATTCTGTGCTAACAGCTGATGCTGCATGAAACCCTCAAATGGCTTAAAATGGATGTGGCAGAATTGTGATATTCAACAGAGAGCCATTTCACAGTCCTAATTTTTCTCATCTAATTGTCCCTTACTGACACTCGAACATGAAAACTGACACTGATGTCAGTGCAGCCCAGAGAAAGAAAAGATATGATGGACAATCAAAAAAGCAGTCCTCATGGCTCCGTGCTCTTCTGTGGCAACAGCAGTTGTCATAAAGAGCTGCCTCTGTCATTTGTACATAAATCAGTGTCAAAGAGAGCACAACTCAGGTTTCTATTGAGAATAACCCTGCCATGGGAAGTTACATCTGGCCTCTGAATGGCCACGAGTGGAGCTGGTAGCAGTAAGGGCACTCCACTGACATCTACTGAAATACCAGTTTGATCTCAACACACTTCAAGGTTCGCAACACATTCTCCTCCTCCTTTCTGCACAGTCCCCAAAAGGAAATCAATTTCTTTTTCTCCCCAGGCTACCTGACCTTGAAAAAACCATTGCTTCTCTTTGTTTGAATGCATTCAGCTGCTCTTCTGCCAACTACAATGCATTCTCTATTCATCAAGGAAAAGGTGGACCTGAAAGAAATCTATGGGATGTTTTCTTGTGCATGCGCACTGTACAGAAAGACATGTTGATTATTTCCCTAGCTTTTAAATATTGCTTCAATCATTTTGATTAATTCAAGTCTTACTGCAGTTCTTTTGGTCCTGAATTTTCAAAAGAATAACTGAATGTCTTATACAATGAATCCAACAAATACATGGTTTTGAATCAAAATCTCTTCCTCTCGTGCTTCATAACTTCCCAACACTGTTATTCCCTATAGAAACACTTTTTAGTTCTTTTCTTAAATGTCTTCAAATGTTCTTAGCATCTTTTCCCGTTTATTACTTTTCCATAATTTCCTGATTTGTAACATGCAATCCAGTTTGCTCTTTAACATGCCCTTCAAGATGAACTCTGAAAAGGTTTCCTAAATGCTGAGGTGAGGGCTTTGTCAACAGAGGAAGCATCAGCACAGCAGAAGCCGATGACACGTATTGTTCTGCTTTCCTGTGGTTCAGAGCAGCAAGCTGCAGCTGGCACAAATGTGTAGCAGAGCAGCAGCATCGCTTGCAGCAGTAATGTGCAAAATGGACAGGGCAAGCAAATCAAAACTACATTTTTGTGTCATAATTCAGTCTTACACAGGAAAAAAAAAAACCCTCATTTCTAAATTATATCAAAGACAGCTAGGTGCAGAAGGAAGAGTACATGTAGATGAACGAGTTTCAAGAAGAAGGAACTGAACCTATACAGGGATACTCTGTTATCAAGGATGCCTTCCCTGCAATTTAAAGGGACAAAAGAGAGCACACTAAATAACTGCAGTAAAATAAAGTGGATTAAAATTGCGAGAAGGTTAAAACAATCCTTGCATGTGCCTCATTCTACTACTCCACACTGCTAATCCCAGGAAACTGTAAAGAAATTGTATTATACTGTCATCACCCAGATTATCAGAAGCACTCAAAATTTCAAGTAGGAAACCTGTGCATTCAGAAACTGTTCAGCCCAGTTGTCTCTCTACTTCCTGTTAAGATTTATCCCTCTGCTCAAAAGCTACTTCTCTCCCTTCTATCTCAACCTTTTCCTTTTGAGAAATATCACCGGCTTTGGTGCTCACTTGTAAAAAGATTCAGAGATCACAAATGATTAAAGATAAGTAGTCCATATCAAAGATGATTACAGCTATATTTAGTTGCTGTTTTACTGGCAGGAATTCTCATGCACCATTGACTACATGGGTTTTGTAAATTTCGGCATGTATTTCAAAATTACAAGCACCCCTGACTCATTCCTCCACCTTCACAGATTCAATCCTCAATTATCAGCCAACAAGACAACACCATCATAATGCTTCAGATGAAGGGCAGATAAGTGGAGCTATGCTGTAAGGTGGCTGCTTCATATACATCATGGAGTTTAAACAATTAAAACATCTGAATGTGATCTGCAGCCCCAAGTCAATACACTTCAGCTACAACTCCACCAAAGAGGTCCCTGAACAAGCAGTGACTTAGAGCTGCTGATCCACAGATCCGTCTTTTCTCATTTCAACTGGGAGCCATCCTGTGTATCCCATCACTGAGTTAAAAGGAAGGATTTGGAAGAATTTCAACTCCAAGTCATATGAATAAAGCGGTCTATCTTCAACACTGTTTTTCAGTTGCAGCTGACAAGTCTTAGACAAGAGCTGCGTGCTCTTGGCCAGCATGTATCGGGTGACACAAAAAGCCACCTTTCCTTCTCTTTCTGTACATGTAAAAATGTTAAACATTTAGTTTACTGTCATTTTCTAATGTTGTCTGAAATACATAGTGACACATAAAAAACGTTCACAGAATGAATAAAAAATGCATTGTCTATTTCAATATACTATCTCAGTCATTCCTTTGCACTTGATGTTGCCTGTATTTAGATGTCTAAAGCTGCATTTTAATAATTTATCAGTTTTCTAAACCACTTTTTTCTCTTTTTGCTATTCTTTCCTTTCCTTTTTTTTTTTTTTTTTCTCCCCTAAAATGTTAGGAAACACATATCAGCATTTAGAGAAGATGCAAAGAAGGGATTCAAATGCCACTAAAGCCGGTGCTGATCAGTTGGCATGTACTGGAGTTCTCCTGGCCATTTCTACACACTGCAATGACTTCTTTGACCACAGCAGAGTTAAGTAAAGACTGAGTCTCCAGAATAGCAAGGTCCTCTTACACATATTAAGATATGACAGTATTTAGTACTTCCCACAACGTGCTGCACCTTGAGGATTCAGTTTTCAGCATCACTTCTGCCAGTTCATAGAAGAAGAGCTGAACTACTTACTCACTATCAGTAACACATTTTAAGATGCCCAGACAAAAAGTATGCACAGCTGTGCACACAGTAATGCTGATTATTAAATACACTGCTAGGTATCCCAAGGCAGAGGCCAGTTGAAGATTTGCACCCCTCATAATTTGCCCGCTATGAAAACTAAAATTTAAGACATGAGCACTGGAAACAAATATTTGTAAAAGTGCTCCCACAACAAAGAGATGTTCTCTGATGTGCTCCTGACATCACAGACTAATCTCTGATTAGGGATTACAAACCAGTGAGAGGGAAGCCCAGAAACATCACTTTCAGTTGTATGCTAACTGATGCATTGCCATATATTTATCAAATGAATTTAGTGATGCCAGGAAATAAAAGACAGATCTAGCTGGCTTTAAGCCAGGCATGACGGCAGCAGTAGCGGTGTGTGATTCATCTACACAGCTCTGGGAATTAATGTCCCAGCCAGTCAGGCTGGAGTTCAGGACTGGATTTCTCCCAAGACAAAGCACTATTCCAAAGCGTGCAGTAGTGCAATATGAGCAATATTATACTCACTGCAGTACGAACAAAAATCCATTCTGACTAGGATGAGACACCTACAGTCTTCATTTCTGAGCTCAACCACAGTAGGAATACATGAGGCATGAAGAGCTGACAGGCCATGCATTATCTATCTTTACGC
The DNA here is from genome assembly GCF_026119805.1 of Tympanuchus pallidicinctus. Classification (NCBI taxonomy): domain Eukaryota; kingdom Metazoa; phylum Chordata; class Aves; order Galliformes; family Phasianidae; genus Tympanuchus; species Tympanuchus pallidicinctus. The sequence goes on from NW_026294747.1 coordinate 14,636,578, forward strand.
AGGGTATTTCTGTTAGGCACAGAGCTTAATTTAGGAAAGTTTGATTTTCCGTTCCTGGCGCCCATTCCCTTGCTAGCACTTTACTCAAGGAATCAATTAGGCTCCGATCAACTGCTGATCAAGAGTTCCCAGTGGGGAGCCTTAATGCATTTTATCTGCTGTTACCGTTCCTAAATAACACCTATTCTGTAGCATGCACTTAATTCTTCTCATCAATACTTTGCTATCCTTCAACAACCCTGTTAATAGCAGTTTGCAGGTCCACTTTCAATGTTTTGTTTTGCTTTGTTGCTTTTTTTTTTTACAAATGAATTAGCAAAGCTGTGGAATTTCCAGTGGTGTTATTTGGTTTTTTTTTCAGACACAGAAACAAACAAATTTCTCTTCACTTGCTCCTGCCTAAAAAAAAAATTGGTTAAACTGATGTGTTGGAGATAAAGACACTAAAAGGAAAGCTGTTTGAGAGCAAATACAAAAAGATAGCCACTAATGCTTTAAAGCAAACATTCATTATTTTCCACTAAACTCCCTACGAAGTGAAAGGCCACCATCTTTACCATCTTCAGAATTTTTCATTATTATTAGCATTTTCCCTAACAAGACTTCTTTTGAAAGGTAAGAACACAAAAGGCACATATCAACTTTGACAAGACTTCAATATATGATTAAGTCAATCATGTGGATTTAAGCACACACTTAAGTAATCTGCTGAATAGAGACACATTTAAACCCGTGCCTGAATGCATTGCTGAAAAGAAGCCAAAACGAATTGGTTATAATTAAATTCTTTTGATGAAATTTCTGCAACTCCCTATTGTGTGACACCAGTACTGAAATGCTAATAAACTAGTTAAAATTAAGCTTATTACCAAGTAAAATAAGCCACAGAGAAACGTCTGTCTTTTCTTATTTTATATATTACCAGTTTGCATTAGAGAAATAAAATACTCGACCAGGGCTAACCCATGACCCTCACAAAGCAATAACTGCAGGGCGTCACAGTACAGGAGGCAACCTACAGACCTACAGATTCCTCTACATCAACCTGCAATGTTATTCCTGCTTCTCAGAGGAGTGGATTTTATCTCTGTCAGCACTTATGCAAAACTCTAACTTCAGAACACTGCCAGAGCGATGCTGCAAGCCAGGAACTGATCAGTGTGTGGAGAGCTCTTTTAAACACAAAACAAATTGAGCTCTAACTGAAAAATAAAGTGCTAATGTACCAGCTGCTCAAAATATCTTGTATACACAGATCACAGAATCACAGTTGGAAGGGACCTCTGTACAACCCCCAGTCCAACTCTGTTAAGCAGGCTCCTTACAGCAAGTTCTACAGGAGAGCATCCATGCAGGTTTAGAATATCTCCAGAGAAGGAAACTCCACAAGCCTCTTGGGCAGCCTGTTCCAGTGCTCTGTCACCCTCACAGCAAAGAAGTTCTCTCTCATATTCAGATGGAACTTCCTGTGTTCCACTTTGTTCCCATTGCTCCTTGACCTGTTGCAGGGCACCACTGAAAAGAACCTGGCCCCATCCACTAGACCTGCACCCTCTAGATATCTATAAGCACTGACAAGATCCCCTCTCAGTCTTCTCCAGGCTGAAAACCTATGTTAATGCAGCACATCCTGGCAGAAATACCACAGAGTTAAAAACAGCCTTGTTACCTTGAGACCCTCCTGCACACCAACAAACCAAGACACTGCCCACACTGATACTCTTCTGCAATTTTTCCAGCCTTGCCTGGCAGAAGAGCTCTGTTCACTGAGGCAGGAGGAAGATACAGGCAGCCAATATTTCTTACTGTTGAAAGTTTTGAGCGATGTAAGAAATTTAACACATGCCAATGCAATGGCACAAGCTAATTAAATGATCATGAAACCCTGGTAGGAAAGGTAGGATCATCCGACTGATGAGCAGTGCTGAGTGACTGCCCCCAGTAGTTTTGCAGCACTTCCCAAAGTGTTTTCTTCCACTAACTTAAGACCATTCGGAAACTGCACACACAGTTGGGGTGATCTGGCCCTTCACTTCAGCCTCCAGTACTCCATCTTCAATCAGATCTACCTCTTTCGTGGGTTTGCCTGACAGGCCTGCCAGGCTGGCTGGGAACATGAAGCCAAATGTAAAGGAGGTGGTAAAGGCTGAGCTATACTTGAAACCATACCCGCTACATTCCTCTACAGTCTGCTGCTTGTAATCTGTATGGGACCAGGCAAAACATCTATAAGAAGTTACAATCATTAGTAAAATGTTTTGAGAAGCAAAACAAGAAACAAAATAATCTACACATCAATCATATTTCAGTAAGAGAGCAGTAAAAACTAAAACATGTACTCATTATGATTCACTGTGCCACAGAAAACAAATGTTTTTCTCCCATTTGCGGGCATTAACTTGCAGCACCATAGCTTTGTCCATAAATCTGACAAAATGCAGACATCTGAACAAACAAAAGTACTGAAAAAACTCATCCACTACGGCTGCAAAAAAAGTAAATATGGACTTGTTTTTTTCTGAACCTCCAGGAGAACCATCACAGCAACAACAAAGACAGTCTCTCAACACAGATGCAGTATACAGCTTAGAACTGGTACAAGACCATGTATTTTACTAGCATAGTTTATATTTTAGCAGGGTCCAATCTGGTGTTGAAAAATACAAGGAATATCCAGCCTCTGTCAGAATAGGGCACAGATGCTTTCTCTTTATCACAATACAATTAAGGTTACCCCTAACAGAACTCCATGGATCACTTATAAATACAGAAAGGCCCTCACGCAGAAACAATATAAAATATAAAATGTTTCTCTGTATCAATTGAATCAAACTAATATATATCAGAGAGGAAACTCAAGCTATAGTTAGGTAGCCATTCTCATGACTCCAGTAATATCACAGGAATACCTCAAATGGGGGCACATATATTTAGCCTTAAAAAACAGTGCTTAAGATTGACAATCATAATCACAACAACTCCCTTCCAGACTCATATATTTCAGGCTGATATTTCTGCCAGGACAAAACAGAAATGCTATGTATTTCTCCTGACACCCATTCTCCATAGGAATGTTTCCTCACCCTCTTCCCCCACAGTGAACATTTCACTTCTGCAGAACTCAAAGGATTTATAACCAGTGTAATCAGGTAGGATGGAAAAGAGAAGCATTAACCAGGCTTGAACTCAGCGCTCCCTGCCAAGGAGTCGCACAGTGCAGCCCCAAGAAGCAAGGAGTTTCTTTTACATCCTCCATTAAGCATTGTTGAGCTACTTCTCCAAGCCTTTCTCTCTTTATAACATCGCACCACATAGACAGCTTAGAGAAAGAGTTGTAAAATCCAGGGCACTATTTATCTCACGAGGTCAAGACAAACATTTCTCCATCACAAAAAGGAAAGATAACGTTGCGGGGCACAGGAGCAAGACTGCAACTTAAAAGCTGAGAGGCTGCTGCCAAGTCTCTGGGAGTGAGAGGTCAGTGCAGGCTGCCCCAAATCCAGCAGCCAGGCCTGTCCATCTCCACAGCTGCATGCTCTCCCACAACAAAAGAATAAAAGTACTGTGCCAAAAGCTGTAAAGAACTTTTGTCTTGATGCTTTTTAATAATGAACACACTACTAAATCAGTAGTCCCAGTGGAGAATACAGATGCATTGCATCTGTACATGCTTGTACATGATATCTCAATACTGGACCTGTCTTGACACTGTGGTCATTTTGCAGAAGAAGGAACAAAAAGGGCACTGGCAAAGTATTTTTAAGGTAGCTACAATGACAGCCACACCGCTGGCACAGCTCAGACTCTTGGCTTCTTTCAGCCAAGACAGCAAGAGCTTTACATTTAAGATCAGCCCCAGCTGCTTGCAAGCTTGGGCAGCCCTCTCAGCCCTGCTTCTTCACCAAAGTTAAGGAAATAACACTGCCCTGTTTCAAGCAGGGAGGGCTGAATAAACTGTAAAATGAGTGAAGCATCCACTTAACAAAGCAGAAGTAAACAAAGATTGCCAGGAAATCCATTATCCAACCAACTCTAAGCCTGGTAACAGAAAAAAATAATTGGACACCATTTTGCCCTGGGAAGAATTTCACATGCACATACACTCCTACTTTACTTCCAAGTAATTGAAAAAAATGCTGTTCACGTGCATACGTAAGTATATATATATAAAACCACATAAATATACATACATGATAGAAGAGGCCTCAAAGACTTAACCTGCAGTCACATTCTGCTTCTGTATGCAAAGTTGGTATTAGCTTCTCCTGATGTGTGGGTGTTAGCATAGATTGTTCCTTCACTGATCTTCCAAGGAACCACATTAACTCGGTAACTGTGGCACACCTGTCTTGGCTCACTGCACTACCTGTATGAGTGCACATGGCAATGCTGTTCTTCACATGAGCATAGCTGGCACACAACTGAAAGCATACTGTAAGAAAATATCAGTTGTAGGCTTTTTTTTTTTTTTTTTAATAGGCATGACTGCAAGCGTAACACAGACACAAACCACTAATTTCCCCAACATAAAATCATGTATTTAAAGTCTTCCCATTTGATCATCTACAAGACACAGACTGAAGCATTTCTTAACTCAGTAAACCTGAACTTGAACCAGAGTTCATATTTTAGAACCATTTTTGAACTTGCAGAAATCTGTACTGCACCTCCTGCATCAACCTACAGTTGGTGACCTGGAAAGAGGTTTAATGTCTTGATATACTGGCCAAGAACGTAGATAGGGGTGCTACAAACCAACAGATCTGAAGCAAGGAGGGAATTCCTCCTCACACTTTCATTATTTTTACCTCTGAAAGATGACCAGCACACTCCGTGAGAAATGTGTCAACATAACGGCATTGATTGTGTTACGAATATTTTCTTTTAATTACTATACCTTAATCATCCTTATACCCATACCATCATATCAGCCTCAGTAACTGTCAATGACAGGGAATTTTATGATACGGTGATGCAGAATATCAGAAATACTCGTCTTTTAAACATACTTCTTTGTATATAGAAAATTATGATTCTATATTTATTTTACAATTTTATATTTATATTCTGTAATTCTAATTATAGAATTATGATTCTATATTTTCAAGTTCAAGATAGGCCTGTGATATATCAATATTTTAGAAACTGCTATCATTTTTTCCTCTTAGGATCTCTTAAGAATATGATATCTTTCCTTTACCAAACTGAATCAGGACTGTCTCCATAACCCCTCCATGACTATCCTTCTCCCAACTGCCTGTTGCTTCTAATCATTTGTTTTCCTTCACTGAAATGAAGAAAACAAAACTGAATCCCAAATTAACAATGAGGCAAGTCCTTAAATTTCAACAATGACATGATAATATTTTCTGATTCCTTTACCAACTGTTGTATTTGGTTTTTGGAGGCCTATTGCATATTAAGTAGATGCCTTCATTAAGTTGTCATCTATGACGTGTAGATCTTTCTCCCAAGAGGTTACAAGTAATTCAGAATCCAATAACGCATACAAGGAATTTAAATTGCCCTTTCTATTTTAATTACCTTGCAAGTTAATTCCAAGTCTCAGCTACAACATGCCATCCAACAACCTAGTCCTTTTCAATCCTTCAGAAGTGCATGTGACAATCATTCAGTGTTCATTAACTGAATAATTTGGAGCCTTTCTAGAAAGTAAAGTTGCAGTCTTATCCACTCCCTGTCCACATTATCTTTAAACACAATAGATCCACTAAATCTAGATCTACTATTAATCTTCATTGTACTTATTTATACCATATGTAAGACATACAAATGTTTTTTCATTAAAAAAAAACAAAACAAACAAACAAAAAAAAAAACTGCTTATTGGTCATATATCTGATGACTGTTCATGGCAAATTTTTGCCACCTACCCTACAGTTTTCCCTTAGTAATCATCAGTTGTAAGAGACTTCGTTACATCATTTTGATTGAATAGGCAAGTTATGCATAATTGCATGCTTTCACTTGATTTGGGGTTCATTCAAAGATGATACGGATAAGTAAATCTTGCCCTTGCACAGAAATAACAAGCACAGGAACAGAAGTCAAACATAAGTCAAATTTGAAACTGCAAACAAAAGCTGAGTTTACTACATTTTATCCATTTATAGGCTTCTACAGGTCTTACAAGGAGCAACTTGAAAAGATAATGAACTGTGTGCTTCAGCCAATGAGGCTTCCATTGATATAATATTAATACAGCTCTTAAATTGCAAACATTTTACATTTTTAAGAATCCTGTCTGATGGCTCTGCCCACATGTTCCTAGTAAGCCTCATATGCTTTGTTGTATGTTTGCTGGCTTTTCCATTTTTTTTAAAATTTATTTTTAAATGGTACAGGCACTTGGCAATGTCTGTGACCTTGAGTTGTACACAGGAGCAAGCAAGAGAGCCCAGTCCTGTAAGGCTGTTTATGCATTCTGAGAGAGGTGTCTCAAGGAAGACAGAAGCATGACGTGCATACCAAGCCAAGTGCTTCATGATTTATTTATAGGGAAAAGGGGCATAAAATTTTGCTGAAGGGGAAAGAAAAATGAAGAATCTGACTTACCTTGTCTGTGTAGACGAAGAACAGAATCACAACAGTGAGCTCCAACAGAAATATAATTAACAGCATGATAAAAAACTGTCAAGAGAAGAAGGGAAGAAAAAAAAAAAAAGCAAAAACAATCAACATCTATCTCAGCTTTTTCTGGATGCACAGTAAGTACATTCAGCAGACCATGCAAAAAGGGGAGTGGGAGTCAGACAGCAGAATGCAAAGCTGCTTACAGCAGAGCAGAGGGCACGCAACATGCAATAATCACAAAGCAGGTAAACAACTAGTCAGAAATACACCTCTAACCATGTATGCATGGCTCATTTCTGTCACTGACATCAGCAGAAGAGCATAAAAACCCACATAGATGTGTCCCCCCCAGCAGCACTTCCTAGACTAAGCTTAATTTATTTTTGCTATCAGATCTCTTCAATTAACAAGATTTCACCAAAAACCACAGTTTAGGCTTCCCACTGCTAGAGAAGGTATCTTGGTTCATAAACCATGAAGTCATAGCCCTTTTCAAAGGGAACTGCGGGTTGAGTGGCAACCCAAAAACTTACACATCAAGTTAGCTTTAAAAGCAATTCCAGGTAGCTACACAGACTACCCATAGGTTTCAACTGAAAAGAGTTGATCTGTTCTTAAGACACCAACGTAACGCTGGTCTGTATCTTTTTTTGTAGTGAGCTGGGGGTCGGCCTCTTCTCTCGTGTCATTAGTGACAGGACCAGGGGGAATGGCTTCAAGCTACGGCAAGGGAGATTCAGGCTGGACATTAGGAAGTACTACTTTTCGGAAAGGGTGGTCAGGCACTGGAACGGACTGCCCAGGGAGGTGGTGGAGTCACCGACCCTGGGGGTGTTCAAGGAAAGACTGGATGTTGTATTGAGGGACATGGTTTAGTGGGAGCTATTGGGAATAGGTGAACGGTTGGACTGGATGATCTTTTAGGTCTTTTCCAACCTTGGTGATTCTATGATTCTATGATTCTCCTTTGGAGTTCCTGTGGAACTGTGTAAAACCCAGCAGTTCAAAGCTCAAGGGAGTAGATAAAAGAAATCCTTCACACAGGGATTTCGGGAAGCCCTCAGCTCTGATATACTTTAGTGGGACAAACTCCAGGCAATGCACAACACCTCTGAAAAAAATACACCTCTGCTTTTTGCTAAGAACCTGCACGGGTCTATAGCAGCAGCAAAACAGCAGTTGCACAAACTAGAACAAACCCTGCCTAAGCTGCAGATGAAAGTTTTGCAGGTGAGGAAGTGCGAGTGATTTTGGAAACTTTCAAGGCTCAGGCAATGGCCCTTCAACACAAATTCCATATGCTTAGTAGCTTGCCAGGCTGGAATTCTAATACCGAGCAACTCTGACTTCATTGAAACCCTATTCCCAAGAGGAAAAAAAAGTTATTGTCTGGCTTCAACCACAGGGCTACAAATCTATGAAAGTTTAATAGCTACAAAACCTTATCAGAGCTTCTTCTCTGCCTGGCAAGTCAAAACCAAACCTCTGAACCTATGGATTTCTGTGATTGAATGGAGGACAAAAGGTCAAGAAGGGGAAAATACCATTTTCCAATAGCACAATTAGACTGCCTGCAGAATGGACGGCATTTGGCCCCAAGAGTGTTAAATGAAAGTTTATTTTCAAATCTTCATCACGAGTATCTTCACACCTGCCTGACCCTAATACTGGATCCCATTACTGCCCTCTCAGTGATCTGAGTTCATTTCCATATCATTACCTTCCAGCACTGGCCTTCTGTATAGCTTTGCAAACCAGTCTCGGTGCAGCTTGCTTATTATTTTTTACTTCAAACATTTTAGCCTGTTGGATACAATTAACTGGAATAAGGCAAGTAACATCACTCTTTGCAAAGATGCCTGATTTATTTAGCTGTGGGATGCTTTATTGCTCATCCATAACGCACACATTTCCCAAACTATACATGTGAATATTGTCCCCCTGTGCAATTCACAGGCTTAGCCTGGATCACACTAGGCCATTTCTGAAGCAAAAGGAGGGACTTGCACCCATTATCAACATCAGTAATAAAGCATTTCCTACCACAGGACCCCAGTTTCATCAGCTTATAATTTTGCCAAACTTGAATTGTCTAGGTTTATATATTCCAAGCTTGTTTCAGTATAAAGGATAAAAGCTTCTGAAAGAACTTTTTTTAAAAAAACAAACCAGTCCCATTACTTTTAAGAACAAGGCAGGGCAATGAATCTACTGAGGTTAAATTTCTGTTGGCTTAATTTGAAATTCTTTTATGCTCCAGCGTTAGGAGCAGGGACCTGCAACAAGGCACCGCTCCCTTTCAAGCAAGTGCCTTTTGTCTTACCCAACTGCAAGTGGATTTTTGTGGGCAAGTCATTAACCTTCAAAAACCTGCACTTCACATAACCAGTACAGACGAGAGGGCTCAGCTAGCTGCTAAATTCTTCAAAGTCTACAAGTGCAGAAGGCCTATGCAAATAATTCCTGCTGCTTGTGTACAACCACACAACTCCCAAACCACTCCAAAACTTTGCCCTCTCATGACACCACACAGACCCACCATGCCTTTCTGCTGTCCCCACAGGATCAATATCCCCCAGCCTCATCTCACAGGAACCTGGACCAGTGGATATGGACAGGAACCCGCTCAAGAGTTGGGAGATGGAGAAAGAAGAGATGGAAAGACACCTGGAGGGAAGCACGAGGGCTGGTGAGCAGGGTACACCTAAGGGGATGCTGTGCTGAAGTCAGGAGGTTCACCAAGAAAAGCAAGACAGCTGGGATGTGGCCAGGTGACACTGTCATGCAGGACAGGTGCAATGGAGAGGGGACAAGTCTTTGCTGACCCCCTCCCTGTCCCTAAATATGATGGGTTCGGGTGTTAACAGGCAGGGCTCAAAATTTAAGAAATGAGAACAAAAGCCATCCTAGTGATGTCCAAGTCTATCCAAAGGCTCAGAGGTTCCTGCACAGATTTCCTCTCCCACCCACAGCTCAGTGCAACTTTCTGGCAGACTGGGCAACAAAGTCACTATCGCAAGATTTCAGTTTCATGCTCCGCAGGTTTTGGAAGTCATACAGTGAAATAAAATTAACATTGTTCAGAAAGTCAAAATCTAGATAAGCAGGATTTTGCTTTTCCTCCACAGCAAAATACTCCTACTTTTAAAGAAAACCTCTGGTTTTATCTTTCTTATTATTCACACTCATTGACAGAAAGAATGCGGTTATATAACAGATAACATGCATTAGCAATCCCACCGTGTGCAGACAGTAGGGACATCCACTGTATCTTTTATTGCAAAGGTAAATTAAGTGAGGTCAGCCTCAAGGCGGAGGCTTTAAATTCATCATCTGCTAAAAACTGCAGCACTTACATGTCAGCACATTTATCATTTCCCTCCAATGAAGAACCCTACCTGAACCCAGACCAACATGTCAGAAAGTAAAAAAAATAAAATAAAATAAAAGCAGCAATAACAAAGCTTCCGATGGACCTGGCTGCAAAGCACAGCCTGTGTGCTTCATCACATCTTCTGATCCACTGGACTAAAGTGCACAGATGGCCGCACGCACAACCTGCCCCTCGATTCCCAGTGCACCTTCCCACAGAAGTTCACGTTCAGTTCCAAGTCTCAGCATCATCCCAAAGGAAATCATGTCCAATCTGGGGCCAGAGGTGGCTTGGCACATCCCATTCAAATTTAAAGGGGAAAAACATAAAATCACTGAAGGCTCGCAGCACTTAAAACCCCAACAATTCTATAGGAAATTCAGCTCATTTTCAAATAAGGTCTCTCACTGTGTTGATAAATACGGAGAGGAATAAAAATGAATTTTTCTGCAGCCCACTGCAGGCTGCTGATATAAAGATTTACTCATGGAGAAACAACAATCCCAAAGCAAAGCATTCATATAAAACTCCACAAAAAGATTAATCTGACCTTGCACAGAGATGCTTTACCACACTACATGTCAAATGGTAGAAACCTACCTAACAGAGGTTCACTGGAGAGGTACCTTCTGTACAGTGTTATCTAAATTACACCTGAAAGAACTCCAGAGGATTTTTGTTATGAAGAGAGGTAAGGTGATGCCTTTTTGTCTACTTACCCCTGCTTACTTCCAAGCCCTAAGAAAACTAACAGTAGTCCATTGGCACTGACCTTCATAGTCTATAAAGCCCATCACCCTCTCACAGGTTCCCATTAGAAGGGTAGAAAATGCAATGCTGGAAAGCCTACTGCAGAGCTAAGCACTTCCCTTCTGATACCAGAGAGAGAAAAATGTATCAGAGGAGATCCCAGTTTGTAAATCAATCCGCAATGGAGCTGCAGTAAATTTTTGACCCATTAGTCTCTAGTGCCTTCATCCAGCACCAGTCCTTGATCCCCCTTACATGCATATAGTCATAGAATCATTTGTGTTGGAAGGGACCCTTAAATGTCATACAGTCCAACCCCCCCATGATTAACAGAGATACCTACAGCTAAGCCAGGTTGCTCAGAGCCCCAGCTTTACCTTATATGTCTCCAGGGATGGGGCTTCCACCACTTCTCTGGGCAATCTATTACAGTGCCTCATCACCTTTATTATAAAAAGCGAACAAACAGAACAAAACCACCTTCTTCCTTATATCCAATCTAAATCTCCTCTTTTAGTTTGTAGCCATCTCCCCTTGTCCTATCTCAACAGAGCAACTATTAATGTTTTCTTCCCAGCAAACAAGATTCTCTCATTTCCTGAACATTACAGATACTTGCACCTTTACACGATGACCAAGCATCATACACTAATGCATAGGATTGGGTCCTTTTTCCACACTGCTTCACCTCCCCAAATCTGAATAGTTCTATCATGCTGCTCAGATTGCCCATCTCTATGTCAGGGGTAGCTAACCTCACAGCCTTCTGAAAGAAAAAGTAACCAAGTACAAGAAAAACCATCTACCATTACCTTGTTAGTCTCCTCAAACATTTTTTAAGGAGATAAAAACATTACAACTGATGACAAAATCAAGAAAGCTCTGTTTAGCCTGACCCCAGACGTAATGCCTTTAGTGTGATGGAAATCTTTGTCAGACAAGGAGGCAATAAGATGTCAGGGTACCAGACCCTCTTCTCACTTAGCTAAATATGAAGAGACAGAAGTTTCTTACTAAGTATTAATCAGATCCTCTTTGACAAACAGCAGGACAATACATGCATCTCTCCAGAAGTAATTTCTCCTATTTATTTCCATGGAAATTAGAACAGATAGAATGAAGACAATAACACTATTCTGTAGAGCAAATTCTCAGCTACAAAACACTGTTTTCCATCATCACCACCTTTAGCTATGTCTTTTCACCAGTGAAGGTCCTACATGTGGCACTCATAAAAATCTGCACCAGTGGAGATGACTGTCTGTTGCCGCGTTGTTGAAATGCACGATCCACCACCTCACTGTGCTCACATCCACTATTTGGTCTCCATAAAAGGTCAGCAAGGGTTAATGAATGTTAGTGGTGCCATTTTTTTCCATACAGAAGAATTCAATTCCCCACCTTTACTTCTTTTGCTCTTCCACGTCAGATGCCATTCAGTCAGACTGCTCCTCTGCTGCCATCTGTCACACAGCAGCAAAATGTAATGGAATATTGGTGGGAAGGTTCAACCTCTACTGACATGCCACCAACATCCACCTCTGATATCATGGGCCAATGTAATCAAATAGAGGCATTACTTTCAGAACAGCCCTCACCTTAAGAAAACCCAAAAGCCAGTAGTCTCTCTGGAATAGTGACATGTTCCAAAACAGTTTAAAGATTCATGGCTTAGCAAATAATTTGTTTAGGCCAAACAGCCTGTAAATCAGCACAGCCTATCTAAGAAACTGGACAAATACTTCAGCAGTCAGCTTATACTGTGTTTTATTATGCACTGCCAATGCTGTTAATCTCCAGCAAGCTATGTGATGTTGGCCTGAAGCAGCTCTCAGAATGAAAAGGGAAATATATATATAATATATATATATATTTTTTACAGGCAATTTTGCCTTTATTACAGCAGCTGCAAGTTTGATGCAGTCATAGTCAAGCCATTTGCTACTTAATTTGGCTTGATTACTAAGTTCTCATTTGATCAGCTTTAATTCTGATATTACATTTGACTTCCTAATGAAGAAGCATCTCAGGTAGAAGAAATTACAGAGCATTCATATTGGGCCCAAGTTGCTGGTCTTCCAAGACAGCTCTGAATTGATGGCCTGGTAAAGATTTTGTTTGCCTGGTCCTGACATGCACAGATCAAAGTTTGGTATAAGAGATCAGCACAGCTCCAGTAACTGGAAGACAGTCTCCTAAAATCACAGAAGCACACAGGTTGGCAATGACCTCTGAGGCTTAAAAGAGCCCGTGGCCACACAATTGGTACATTTATCTTTTTACCACGATTTTAAACAACAGCAGATGTTAAAGCACAGGTTCTCTGCCCACTTGAAAGATCCCGACTGTCCTGATCAAAAGGAGAAGGCCCCTTATTGCTGAGTTTAAAAGGAAGATTATCAGATCATATTACTGTGCTGTAGGCTGAGGTTATCAGCCAAAAAGAAAGGCTGTTTTCCTTCTTCCCTCAATTGATTTTTGGATTACGTTTTGATACAAACAGATGTACTACCAAATATTACACTGCGTTCTGCATATAACCTTCTCCGCAGGGACATCATTTTATTTTCAATGCTGAAGGTATAAATGGTATCTCGCTTTTTTGAATAAACAAACACAAATCAAACCTTTATCTACAAATTCAGAGATCCAGAAAGCCAAATGAACTTCATGGATTTTATAGCAGCCACAATTTACCAACCTACTGGAAAATGAAGAATTTAGCTTGAATTTAATATGCTCTTTAATTTTTCCATTATCTTATCATGGATTATATTCTCTATATCTGAAGTAACATTTAGGAGGCGAAGGGGAGCTGCTGCACTTCTACAGTTGGTATTGATAAAACCTTCTGATCTCTTGCCTTCTCCCACAGTAAACTGAGAAAAGCGGAGAGAACAGAACAAAAAGCGTCAATTGTATTGACAACTTAGAAATGACTTCTGCAGCCTGGAATACTTGTACAAAAAAGTCAGGGCAAGGAATAAGGAATGATAGGACAGAGCCAAGACAGGAGTATCAACTGGCATTACAGTCAAGAAAATCCCACTCTATTGCTCCTTTATACAAACTTCACAACAAAGAGAAAGGGCAACTTGCATCCACCTGTTTCCATCACAGCAGATTTCACATATCAGTACCAAAGTTTTTGCAGATGTTCAGTTCAAATTCTCCTTTTGTTAGTTCCATACTATTGCTCACACCTCTTGTAGTGCCATACTTTCCTTCTGCCAATAGTATTTAGACTCCTTGAACATTTTATACATCCTATCCAAACTCCCACTTAGCCATGCTGTGCATACCTGGCTTCTAATACTTTCTTAGAAGTGAATCTCTTTAGCTCCATGATCATTTCATATTTTTTTTCAGTATAAAAAATGCTAAGTTTGCTCATAAACCGTAAAAAAGCAGTACTGTGTAAGAGCAGACTTATGAACAGAAATTCCATTATGAAAATGGCATGTATTTAAATTTAGCTCATCAGCTATTATTCTCTAAAAGCCTTAACAGTTAATTCATCTTGATTGCGACAAAGTTTTGCATGCATTATGCCTGGTGGATATATAACACAGCTTGGTTTATGTTCGGACCGTATTTTTTATGAATGTGCAGATATTCCTGCTGATGAATAAGTCTCAAAGAAGTCTAGAGTAACTATTTATGGGAAGATATACAACATATGCAGAGTTAATGCAGATTATCATCATTTCATTTTAGTCTCATTACTGCTTTCAGTTGGAATTATCCAGCCTTACAGCACTCATGAGAGCTGAGAGACTCTACATTCCCATACTATTACTACTTCTAGTCATTTCCCATCCTTTCCAAAAACTGGTTCTAAATTAATTCAAGTATTAGCTAACTATCACTGGCAGAGGAGAAGAATAGGTGGGTACAAGCCCACTTAACACGACCACAAATTATTTCTTAGCATAAACAAGGGTCTCGTGAGCCTCTGACTCTCTTTTAGGGTTGTTTCAACTCTCCTGTAGAAGTAATGCGAAGGCATAATGCGATCTGGTGTCTGCCTTAATCCTAGTCAAGACGGAAACTCAGCCTACCTGTAAACTAAGACACAGGTTAAGAAAACTGAAAGATCAGACTGGCTCTCTCAAGACCGTGTGCTACTTCATTAATAGCACAGCAATTACTTGAGTCCAACTGACACAGCTAATGGAAAATACAACTAAAAGACTCTGTCTTGGGATTAATTCAGTATTCTTCCCCTATGGCAAAGACATATAAAGTGAATTAGTGTCTAAATTTACACCTTTTACTCAGACTTAATATCACCTCTGTACTCGGTAAATGTAGCTTCTGCCTGACTCTACCTTCCCCAGGATATTTCTTGTCATCTGAAGTAGCAGCATGACAGGCAATTGGCCAGCTTAGTGCCCCTGAGAGCAGCAGTGACTGGTCCTCATTGCTCTGCCCGAGGAGCAAGCAAATTGGCAGGGCTGGCTTCACATCCACGTTCACTGAACATCTGGCCATCAGCTGCTGGGCACGCTGATAGACGTGCCCTCGGGATGATCAGGGTAAGTGACATGAGTGGGCTGCTTGGGGACTTAGCATGACCTGAAGGGGAAAAAAAAACAAAACAACAAAACTGAAATTCTGCAGGTTTCCCCTTACGCATTTGGAAATCTTGAATTAAACTTGCCATGGGACCACATCTGCTGATTATAAGAATAAGATGTCTCTTATTTCTAGGAATCAAAACTGCACTGCAAGTGAAGGAAATGCTGGTAAGCACATGGCTGAGGTGAGTAAAAAGGACAAGTTGGAGCATTTTGTTTGTATTTAAGTTACACCACTGGTTTTCCGCCCAGTCCACAGTTCCCAACTGTACCACACAGACACGTACTACACTGCTGCTTCAGATGTGTATAGGTCAGTTTTGCAACAGCTCAAAATAAAATGAACAGCAAATCAGCTTGGTTTACTTTGCTCCATTCCATACATTCTCCTCCTGGAGAACCAACATGCCTCTAATATCAATGAAACCTTTCTTGATAGGCATCAATGACTTGTGCCAACTAGCTTCCAACTCCACCTCCAGAGTTAGATGTTTCTGAATTTAATGTAATTCAAATCCGTAAAGAGAAAAGCCAGTGATGCTCTTCAGAAAGCAGTGCTAAAGTAGCTAAAATAGCAAATGAATGGGAATGTAAGCCCACACATTGCTTCTTTAAACCTATGGCTTCATCTGAGGAAATGACTGCACTGTAAGGAAAAAAAATAACATTGTACATCATGCTCAGAAGTGAAACAAATGTCTGAGCTGTTGAGGATCATACAACTCATCTATCTTTTGCTTCTAAAATGGTAAAGCCCTGTTGTCTAACAGATCTCACAAGTGACCCTAGGTCAGTGCAAAATCCCACAAAAATCAGCAGAACTTCATTTTATAAGTCAGACAATTAGTGCATGGCTTTATCTGTCTGAAGATGCAAGCCCTGGTAGAAAACAAGTTTACTCAAAAGTATTTTCCAGAGATCCAAGCACAATGTAGTCTCATGCTCTGTTCTTCCTCCATGAGTTTCACTGGGTTACGTAATTATCCTGGCAATTTGATATGCACTGATGTAGCTGTGGGCTGCCTCAAATCCTTACAGACAGCAGCAGGACAAAACGAGGCTTGCTGTCAAGGTCTCATTCTGGAAAAGGCTCTGATCTTTTTATTTTCATTAAACTCTAGCATATAGGAGTTGCTTCAATGCCTGGACTAAAAAGATAGGCTAAGGGGGTTTTCTAAGTGATGGGGAATCCTGAGCCCACGCAGAGTGTTTGGAGGCTAATGGTAGTACCACTGGGTCAATCAGCCAGGCGCTGGGAACTCTGAAACACTGATAGCCACTTATACAAACAGCTTGAACCTTCACCTGTTACAAACTAGTACAGCTCTGCTGACTCCTGCTCATGGCACCATTACTCTGTTTGTCTGCCTTAAAGCAGCATCTCGGCACCACGTAAGATAACTGAAGGACCTGAAACGTACTGCGTGCTAGTGGCATAGATCAGTCTACATTATACAAGCATGACCTTATGACATAAGCTTGTTCTACATATTTGAGCCTGAGCTGAAGTCTGAAAAAAAAAAAAAAAAAAAAAAAAGAGGGAAGGAAACCATCTTTGTTCTTTCTGTCCCTCTGTCCCCAGGTATTTTGCCTAGCTACTACCAAAAATGAAGAAAGGAAAAGGAAGAGAAGGACTCACCCAATCCTAAGTTTTAGTATCAGTATCAGACAAGCAGAATTCATTAAAAACTCATCAAAAAATCATAGAATGGCTTGGGTTGGAAGGGATCTTAATTATTAACTAGCTCTAACTTGCCTGCTGTGGGCAGAGCTGTCACTAGGTAGATCAGGCTGCCCACAGCCCTATCCATCCTGGCCTTGAATGCCTCCAGGATCAGCGCAGCCACAGCTTCTCTGGTCAATTCGTTGCAGTGCCTCACAGACCTAAACGCTTAATAATAAAGGAGAGGCAACCAGACTACTGAAGTTTGGTTCTCACTGCTTCCAGTTTAAAGAGGCAGCAAGGAAGCACCTTTACATGTAACGCAGCGCTACCTAAGAAGCATTACACACAACACAGAACGCTCTCAGGCACATCACTGCGTGTCCTTCTGCCTTTCTGATCTTTGCATCACTTGCTGCTGTGTCTGCAGCCACAATTATCCTGACTTTTCTACTCAGATCACTAAAATAACATACGCTGATGTGCTAAGCTGGGGTGAGAATCTACTGTTTGTTCTGTAGCATAAAATTACTGAGATGAAGTCATTCATGGGCTATTTCTTTCCCATTTAGTTGTTCTGAAATAAATTCCCTATCACCAATAGAGTTTCAGCTGTCAGCTCACTGATTGGATGAAGTAATACTATTGAAAACAGTAGGGGTTTTAGTTGTCTTTTCTTCTCACTCATTAACTTTTTCCTCATTTTCTTTATTGCTATTTCACTTACAGATGAGCTGGCTGAACTTCAGAAAACTCTCAATAGCGCAGCAGAAAACATCACTGGCACTCATTTTCCTCTAGGACTATTCCAGAAATAAAAGGCTTTTGATGGCTGGATAGTCATTCAGATATAGACTATCAGCAGTTTCCACAGCCAGGCTCACCTAACACAAAGGTTT
This sequence comes from Tympanuchus pallidicinctus, assembly GCF_026119805.1. Lineage (NCBI taxonomy): Eukaryota > Metazoa > Chordata > Aves > Galliformes > Phasianidae > Tympanuchus > Tympanuchus pallidicinctus. Next base: position 14,654,437 of record NW_026294747.1, read on the forward strand.
AATTCTGATCTTATTCACACTAGCAACTGTGATGAACTCCTCACTTACTAACATGGAGTCCTCACTTAAATAGAGCTGAGCATACAGAGCTGTCTGTTAATGATTATTTTCTTCCCCCTTGTCACTAATCATTCTTTCAGCTTTTCTAGCGGAAACAAAACCCCAAACAAAACAAAAAATAGGCTTAATCAGGAACAAGGGGAAACAGGGAATGTCTAAGCCATCTTCTTTCTTATCTGATCCTTGATTTGATATATGCCCACTGTTGACACTTCACAAGAATGATGACTACTTTCAGCCATCGGAGAGCAAGTCAGCATTTTTTCTATTTCAAGTCCCTTCCCCATTCTAAAATACTCCTGTACTATGTGGCAAAGAATCACCTACACACACTGAAAGCCTTTTTAGACCTTAATATCTCCACAAGCAGACCCATCCTCTACCTCTTCTGACAGGCGCGTTGCCCACTGTGCTCATGCCAACTGGGAGCAGAACACGTTCCTTGTACCAAATCCTGGGGGGGAAAACAATAACAAAACAGTGGCACAAAATGACAGGATGAAACTGCCTATGAATCATACCACCTACCAACCTAACAACATGGGTTGTTATTCACAACGAAAGAGTCTTCAAACATATCTACACACATGAGCTCTTACAACCAGGCAGACACAATCTCCTGGCCCAAAAGTAAGTTCCAGTTTACAAAAATTTTCCATTACACAATGCTCACTTGCCCTTTCTGGCAGCTTCTCTAAATCTCCTGTTTCCCACTTAACTGAAAATAATGTTGCAATTAGGGTAATTGACTTATAAACCAGTTGAATGTACCGACTGGGCACTTTCAAAAGGACATAAATTGAGAGATAACTTTGCTTTGGAATATTTATTTATTATTTAGGCATAATACATGTGAGGAAAAAATTCCAAGTTATTATCACTATTATGGAAACATGGATTAAATACTTGCTAAAGGTCATTGTAGAACACAGGACAGCTGGACATGTTCTACTGACATCAGGAAAAGAAGACGCAGGCACTGAGTTGTGATTTAGACAATCTGGGTTTGTTTCATAGCTGCACCCCATTCCCCCGGTGCAATCTATGCAAGATGCTCGGTTTCACTGTGCTGCAGCTCCCCATCTGTCTAATGAGGGTAATAACACTGTCCATTTGTCTTATCTATTTAGATGGTAAGCTCTGCTGGGCAGGGACTGCTCCTTACCAGGAGTTCATTCAGAATTCATACACAACTGACTGATCTCTTGGGCTGCCTGCAGGCGATACTGTAATGCAGATCATGAATAATGTGATCCATCACGATTTAACATCTGGAGTTGGGTTTTTTTAACCTGGGCTATCCACAGTGACCTTTCCTTTTTGCCCACTGATGTACATTGCATATGAAAGAGAGAACAAAACATGTATGCAAGACAGAACTTCGGCAATTTAGGTCCTCAAACATAGATCTTAAGCAGTTAACCTAAAAGACAATCTTTACACAGATACTTAAAAATCAGTGGAGTCAACAAGTGAGCATGAAAGAGAAAATAGCACTTAATCAGGCATGAACTTCTCTAGCATAGAGCAACAGCACAGGCACATTTACATACAGTCACTGCCTAAGGGGGCTGTCAGTTCTGTGATCAAATCATCATAACCAATTGCACTAGAGTGGCATAGTGAGCTGGTGCCCTATCTTCTGCAAGGACTTGACCTCAGCTGAAAAGCATATACATTACAATGATGTTCAAGTACACACACTGCAAGTTTTTGTCAAAATTCCCAAAGATGAAAGATAAGGCTAATGGCTCTGACAGACACTGGAACTGTAAGCCATTTGCAATGGAGGAGGAAATAACAGCAAATTCCCCTCTTTTTTTTTCTTCAGAATATCCTATGGAGATTTGCAGCATAGGTAGATGATACTGTAGGGAGTGATCAGATGCTTATGAAAAAGATCCATGAAGTCAATAATCTTTCTTGCTCAAGTCAGACTCTTAGCTTATTAGCTGTCTTCTATTCAGGACAGTGACCCAACCTGTCAGAATAAAGCTGCCATTTTCTAATTACAGAAGATTTTTTAGCACAGACACTGCTGTTATATGACACTGAGCAGCCAGAATAGCAGAGAAGTCAAAGGAATCGTACTAAAGCAAGAAAGCATTGTTCTCCTGCTTCCCTCATCAACTTGCATCTGCTTTCAGATGCAAGATTATATATGCCAGGTTGTATACTTATTTCAAGAAATACTAGTTGCTTTGATTTCCCTAGGGAAATTTAATGATGGAAAAGTTTATCTTCCTTCACGCTGTAGCTGGAGCAAATAAAAATGATTGTAAATACCTATTCTTTGTTTAGTGAATCTTAGAATGACAGCTGTGCAATTCATCTCATCTGCATACTTTTTTTCAGAATGCGTAGGATGGTTGAGGTTTCCTTCTCATTTTTCTGTCGTGCTCCATTTTAGATTTTCATATTATTTCATTTCTCTGAATGCAGAAAGATAGAAATGGGCCTGTTTCTTAAAAGATTAAGGAGGCAGTGTCCCCAGCTATACAATGCCACTGAATAAAGATATCTGCCAGCTCCTTACTTGGTGGACACTAGATTAGTCTTTTCAAGTCAGTAAAACTGTGAAGCTTTAGGTTATCTAAACACTTTATTCACAGGGTTAATGCAGTTCATTCCTGAAGTTCCTTACACCCAGCTATGAAAAAAACTCATTTACAAATTAAATTCTACTGCTGTTTTTGGCCTCCCTTCTCTGTTTGTCCTCTGTTACTTGAAACATTTTATTTGTTCTCCTTCCTTTCAAAATCATTGGCAGTTCCAGAGGTATGCAATTATTATCGTTTGTACTTAACATCACAACAGCCTCATACCAAAGAGCTTAAAGGTTTGCACTGACAACCTAACAGGAAAGTTAGAGAACACAAAGGTAGAGGATTAGAGCCCCCTCTGCTCTGTAACTTCCTGTATGAAATACAGATAAATTGAAATGTCTCTTTGAAACCGCTGATTTCTTGTTTACCTAAGCAGGCTCCTTAAATAAATCTAACACCTTATCACATCATCAACCAGAATGCATAAGGCAACATCGTATACACGCAAATCCAGCTATCTTCAACACTGAAAAGGCTTCTGCTGCTCCAGTGCAGGTGAATTATGCTGGTAGTACTCTTCCCCTGCTCCACCCTCAGCCCATTTTAATACACCCACGTCACTTTGTTCCTCTGGCTATACTACCACCTACTTCCTCCAAACCACCTATCCAAACACCAGCAGCAACCTGAGGCTACAGCGTCTTTTTCTTCTTTCTTCTGCTTTTAGAAAGCTAAATAAGAGATGCTTCCATTGCATGGGACAACTGCCTTTCCAATCCTGTCATTAGGATAGGGCGTGCTACAGAAGACAACAGCAGGTGGAGGTCCAAATTGTACTTGGTTACACCAGGTGTGTCCATATAATTCATACGGTTGCAATGTCATAAGAATCTTCAAGATCTCAAGGGCATGACTTCAGAGCAGGAGGTGACAGGCAGGATGGACAGAACATATGGAGGATCAGATGACATTCACATCATCTTTATTTATGTCTGCATCCATAGTGAATATTCCTGTCTTTCTCTCACACTCATCAGTAGAGGACAGAAGGAGGGCAATGAAACCTGCTGCTCCTTCAGACATAAACAGAAATCTCTGCTCAGTGGAGCAACGTTTTATCTCACATACATAGGTGATAACAAGAGGATTTGCCACTCCAGCATGATAGCATCCTGGGGAACACCTCCAGCATGGATGAGCTTCATCAGACTATTGCGTATAGGGTAGTGAAAGATACAAATGACATAACTTCCTACCTTTTACTTCTTGCTTGCATATTGATATTAAGATCTTTTTTTGCTGTTTATAAGCCCACCATGGATTTGTTTAAACTGCCTGCAGACCTTGTATCACTTCTGCCCATTTCAGTTCTGCAAGTTTGTTTAGCACTTGCCTCTTTACTTGGTCGGTTGCTGGGGCTGGCCAAATGCTAATGAGTAGGAAGATATTAAGAGAATCAAATAGACTATCTGGTGAGTAGCACAACAGAATGCACTACCTATACTGTCAAATAGCTTCCATCAGCCCAACTTAAGCATATCTTAAGCATAACTTAAGCCTGGACTTCAATTTCTCTGTCAAAGTGCTATCAAAGCTCTTGTTTACAGACAGAAGTAACACTTACGAAAAAATAGTTCCTAAGTTAAGAAAAGTTAGCTAAACCAAATAATGCATAAGAAGATATGGCAGAAACATCACGCGTGAGCAAGACAATTTACTCATGAGTTGCTGTCATGCTCGAAAGTGGGTCCAGAGGAGGCGACTAAGATGTTCACAGGGCTAGAGTACCTCTCCCATGAAGATAGGCTGAGAGAGCTGGCATTGTTCAGCCTGGAGAACAGAATATTCCAGGGAAACCTTACAGCAGCTTTTCAGTACCTAACGGGGGCCTACAGGAAAAATAGGAAGGGACTCTTTTATCAGGATGTGTTGTGATAGGACCAGGGATAATGGTTTTAATCTGAAGAGGGTACCATTCAGATTAGTATCAGTATAAGAGAGAAATTGTTTACTCAGAGGGTGGTGAGGCACTGGAAGTGGTTTCCCAGAGAAGTTGTGTATGCCTTATCCCTGGAAGCATTCTAGGCCAATTTGGCTGGGGCTCTGAGCAACCCAATCTAGTGAACAGCAATCATGACTATGGCAGGGGGCTGGAACTAGGTGATCTTTCAGGTCACCTCCAACCTAAGCCATTTGGTGATTCTATGATTCTATATAGCAGCTCAATATCAGATCTAAGGGAACACACTTCCAAAGTGAAGAAAGTGAAGTAAAATAGAAGTCACACAGAATAACTAGACAGAGAAATGGGGCTCAGTGATGGTATCAAATTAACTCAAGTTTCCCAGCTCTCTCATACGAAGAGTTTCTAAAACAAATTGATTCTATTCTTTTATCTAACTCAATCCACCAAATACAATCAAGTGCAATCAAGACCAAAAGTATTTTGCTGTATGTGTTAGGAGGAGCAAGAAGCCTTAACAGCTGCATCTCCCCAAAAGGATGCAAATCTAGTTGACGGAGTAGATTCACTCTAGCTGCAGCAAGGACAAGTGATCCTGTGAGAATTTGCCTATGCCAAAAAGGTTAGTGAGGGCCAATATATCAGAAACTCTCGCAGTACTGAGGACTGACAGATCCTGATCTGTGTGAAATAAGGTGATGAACAGCCTTTTTACAGTGGAATCGCCAGCTCAGTAAATGAAACCCCAGCTTCACTTCACTATAAGGTTTGATGGACCTCATTGTGAAGTACAAGACTTCAGCAGCAATGCCATCTCAGTCTTCAATTCAACAGGACTAAAAATATACACTAACATCAACTACAACAAGCCCTCTCTACTGTAAAGTCAGTCCAGCATTGAGTGGCATCAAACAATATTTGATAAAATGCACTAGCTGTATGGCTCGAGCCTCTGCTAAATTATGGACAGCTGGTACCTTATTAATCTTTGATTTCACAACAACCTCCTTATGTTGGCACCTTTACTTCCTGACATCTCAATCTTTGGAGAGCTAATGATTGGCAAAATAAACACTACCAAGTCTAAAGGACATCATTTCCAGTTTAAACCAAAATCAGTTTTTCTCTTCACATTTTCTGCCTACAGTTAAAATTCCACCCAGGACTTCACATCATCAGTGCCGTTAGAGCAGATGTTAAGAAGACATAGCTTCCAAAGCTAAGTAAACAACAGTTCAAGGGTATACTGCAAAGATGTCTTCACAAATCTTTCCCTCCTCTCTGAAGAGTTCAAGGAAACCCACATAACCACTAACCCTTCCCTTCTTGCAGGTCTCATCCTGCAAAGATAGGCTAAAAGCATAGTCACAAATGATGCAGCAACCCCTCAGAACTACCAAAGACTGACTCCAACAATATTCACATCTCTTACACACCAAGTGGACCACCTCTGTTGAAATACAGGATACTGTAACATGCATAGGAATAGCGCCAGCACCTTAAAACAGCAAGCACTACAACAGCACAGCAGCTTAATACTTACACTCAGCAGGAGGCACTTGTTTTCTTTGATGGCACCTATGCAGCCCACGAAGCCAATGATCATGACAAAAGTTCCTGTGACAATCAGCAGATTGGCAGCTGACAGTGATGGGAAAGATGAAGAGAGGGTGGCAAAGTTCCCTTGAGTAACTGCCAGCCAGATGCCCACTCCAAGGATTCCACAGCCCCCCAACTGGAAAAATAAAGTGAAAAAAAAGCTCAGTTGTTGTATCAAAGTAACCCCAGATTTTAATCCATATCAATACAGCAGTGAATCAATACAGCTTCACTGTAGCAGCCATGCCTAAGAACGATCTTTAGTTACAGCACTTTCAGCCCAAAGTAGACAATGCAGACAAAGGAAAACACTTTATAAAGAGGAAATTTATCAATAAGATAATACAATCAAAAAATGACCCAAATTTCAGATGAGATGAGGACTTCACTGGTTTAGGAAAAATCTTAAAGGGAAGCAGTAGTACAGGCTCTTCTGGTATGTGAGCAAGGAGAAGGGAGCATGGCAGCAAAGGCAGTCACCACCACAAAAACATCAAATTTACAATTATTATATACACAAGGAACTTTTAAAAATGCAAACAATTATAAGCCTGCTGCTTATAATTGAGATAAAGTCTGCACAATTGTAACAAACTGAGTAAAGTTGAGCAATTAAATAGAATTAAATCAAAGGGGATTTTGCATTATTATACAGTCACACAGCAGCGCATCACTTACATTTCTTTCTTTCCTACCTTCCCTTTAAAATAACCAATTTTTATTGAGTTTTATAATTGCACTTTATTATCCAAACCAATTAAAGGTGAGGAAAAAAAACTGCATTCATAGAGTAGTAAGCCACACATAGGAGCATATCAATTAAATGTCTGCATAAAATGGATGAACATAAGGCAACTCCTGAACCAGAAGAGGAAAAAGACAGAGCTAATCCTGGGGCAGAGCTAAGCCTCTGAAATGAAACACAGAAGAGAAACCCAAAAGCCAAAGCAATTTCTTAGTGCTAATTGCTAAGGTTGCCTCTGCATGATACTGAATTTCCCCTCAGGAGGAGACAAGAATGGTGGCTCTACCCTAGTTGCAAACAAGACTGCTTTTGTTCAGACCTAAGAAGCAAAACTGTACCTCATTGCAATGTACCTCAGCTGCATCAACCTGAATGTCTCCACTGAGAGAAGGCGGACCAGGACACGTGGACTCACAACATCTCATTAAGTTGTCTTTCCATATATATGCATCCCATATCGCAACATTCAAGCTGGTGCAGTGCGCCCTTGGTAAGCACCAAGGAGGGACAGTACCTGCAGTGACCACATACACTGAAGTACCTTTCTTCACTGCCCACTTGTGTACTGTGATATTTACAGTGGTCTAAAATGACTAACCAGGAGACAGGAGTAGGAAAAATACTACAGGAAGATAACCCATAGAAAATTATCTGGAGTACCTGAGGACATGTAAACAAAAGTTATCATCCTAGGCCAAGGAAAAAATGGAAAAAAGGAGGCATATATGCTCTAAAAAGGGAAGACAGTAAAATAATATCTATTGGGAAGAGGCCCAAGCTAAAACCAGAATAATCAGAGCACTGGCAATTAGTGCCAGTTCTTTCTTGCAAAGCAATTCCGTAGCACCAATAAAAGGCAGCTTATTTCATTCCTATTCACATTCTCTGTGTTGCTACATGCTTCAAGTAATACAGGTGCCTACAACTCCTGCTTGTATTATAGGATGTGGGTCAGGACATGCTTGCTGTTCCTCCACCACCCGCTAGGTTCTTTATGATGTACAACACACAACACCGAAGATGACATTTCCCTTAGGACATCAGGCTACAGCACCATCTCCTTTCACAGTCATTCTTGGCTGCAAAACAGAGAAACCATTGGCAGTACAAAACTTCACAAAACCAGATGTTTGATGTAGAACACTGCAACTGTGGCTGTCCCATTTACATCAGGGCTGAATATTTCAGGTCAGTTTGTCAGCAGGAGCATCTCACTATGCTGTCCTTGATTCAGAGGTACTCTAATATATCTCAGGCTCTCTATCAGCTCATTATCTTTATGTTTTTGAAGAGGGAACACATACTTTTTCCTTATGTCGACTAACCAAAATCTAACAAGTACAAAGGGATCCTTTGAGCATTAAACCATTTGGCTATAATGGATTTCACAGAGTGCTTCTTAGACACCAGCAGCACACACAACTGAAGGTTGCTGCACGTTACTCCAGCCCTGTTCCTCCTCCCACAGCAGAATGTTTCCTTGTGGTGCTTGAGTACAGTCACGGAGCTGCCATACAACTACCTGGAAAATGGAGGATGCCCTTGATGTTGGTCTACGCTACTCTTTCCACCAAGGGCTGAGCCACAACTCTAAGTCTGTGGCCACAGGACACAGTAACACTCAAGCATCTGGTTAAGAACACAAATAAGGGAACTCAAGATCCACCAAGACAGCCACAGGAACCTTTCCAATGAGGGCAGAATATTTTCTGGTTCCAAATGGCCCCCTTTCCTTTTGCTTTTCTTATTCTGAACAGAAGCGTAACTCCCAGTTTCAATTCCAGGGACCAGAGGGATCGTGTTTATTTATGCAAGGTATCTCAAACAGAAGAGAACTGTCATAATTGATTCTTTGCTGCCTGATTTGGTTTCTTCATCTTCATCTCTAAAAAGCTACTAAACTATGGATAATTTTGCTTAGTAACTTATGCTGTTCCTTTTCCTCCACTTTTTCTTCCTCTACTCCATCTCTCAATCCTTGCCAGTATCAAACAGGCAGAAGAAGAGTGATGAGATGACAAGTCTTGACAGCCTTCAGGATTTGCTGAGATACAAAATTAAGCAAAACCAAAACCATTACGAGGGCTACTCCTGAATATCTGGTGTCTTCCTTGCAAATAGCTGTCACATTTAGAACACACACTAAACGTTGAAACAAAAAGATTAGTGATAAGACCACAGCCTGAAGCTGGCAACCTTACACAACTCTGTATTGGTACTACATGGAGACTGCAAGGCTAATTCAAAAAGAATTTATTAAAAAAAAAAAAAACAAAAAGAAGAAAAAATCCCCAAAGATATCAGGCCACTGACGACATTTTTTAATCTTTTGTGAAATGTTTAACACATTATTTGCCTAATTGTTCATGATATTCCACTCTCTCGAGCAAGGCAATTGTGAATGAAACAACAGAATGCAGCATTTTTTAACATTTTTTTCTAGTAAATGTTGCATTTTTTAGTAAAATCTTTTATTCTAGTGCCCAATCTGGGATAGTTCCATAGCCCTAAGACTGGAGATTGAATTGAGATTTTAATTATGTTTGTGGTCTAGGATAGACTGTGGTGGAAATCTGGAAGAGGCCATCCAATGTGTCAGTTTCTCAATTCTAAAGTATCAACTATAAAAACATAAACAGTGGGTCCTTAGCAAGCCCTGGACTTTGCAGTCGACTGTGGAAGGAGTGGTTCATTTTGCTTACGACAAATTGCTTGTGGGCATTTAAATACCAGAGTGTAGCAGTAAAGCTGGTGGCTCACCCTAAGAGCAGAGATTCAGTCCATCTCTTTCTCCCTGGGAGACACAGCCACGTGCGAGTTCACTCTCTTAGCAGAAAAGCTGTCTGCAAAATTAGATCCTCCAAATTGTTCTAATGGGCTACAAAATAAATTATTCAGGCTTTAGAGCATACACTTAAAATTGATCTTACACTATTGTAAACAAAGTAATCCCAAACAACCCCGGATATATGCGTGCTGTTAGAGAAAATAATTCTGAAGTTACAGCTACACACTTAAAATACAGCAGGAGAAATTGCCTCATTGTTCATCATAATGGTGTTGGTGTCCTTAAGTGTTTTTTATATTGGTTTTGTTACATTGAGAATGCATCTAATCAAGGCTTCTCATACTGTGACTGATTAGGATCTACCCATCACACTTTCCTTTTAGATAAAAACTATTCCTGTTATATTAAAAAATCCACTGATAACAGGACTCAAGTGGAAGCACGACCAGTTTTTTTGCAGTTATAATAATTCACTTAGAAAGATTTTTCTCTCCCAGTCTCCACAAATTTAAACTGGCTTAAAATGGCTTTCTCAATCCCACTTGCTACGCAGTTATTCTTCTGCAAATGTTCTTCCCCCCTCCTTTAACTATGGAGTAAGAGCTTACAATGAAAAAATCAACATCAAAGTATTAATAGCTGTGATGTGAACATTACCCAGCAAATGCTCTTGTAATGTAAGGCGTACTTAAATAACTGTTTCTAGCTGTTTCATATGTATCTAGCTAGATACATATGTCAGGTGGAAATGTAATATGTACGTACGTACACTGACAGGATGTACATACGTACACTGACAGGATGCAATGAATCCAGGATCCTACATGTACAAAGCAGAAGCTCACATGCTACTGCAGGGACTGCAGCTTTCTCTACAAGCACACAGACAACTTCTTGCTGCAGCAGCTGCCTGTCTTGTTGAAGGATCTGGAAACTAGCCTGCTGGCCATTTGTAGAGAACATCTTCAAGCCAGCATTGGTGCGGCCTTAAGACTAACAAATAAATCTCTGGACCCGTATCTGCATCACATCACCACATACTGAACGTGCAGCCAGTGTTCCACCACTGGGACGGGCTCTTTAGCAGAGCTTATCTGATATTCACCAGTAGCATCACCACAGTGTAGCACATGCTGCAATTCTCTTGCTAGTCAGAGGTCTAAAATCTAACAAATGTAAGAGGCGAGGATGTCATAAAAAGTTCATCTCTTTGTGCCTTGGATTTTGGAAAGTTGAGTACTGCATGAGGAACTGAAGTGCTTTCTGCCTTTATTATAATTAGGCTCTAGGGCTCTGAACTGCAGAGCCAAACAATAAGTGCAAGCCTCATGTAGGATGGCCGTGATCTGAGCAACATCATTTTAGCTATGATTTAAAAAAGAATCAGCAAAAAACCATCAGTTCGTGGGGACAACATTTGTGAGAATGAAGAGACTGGAATAGAAGCAATCCCTAAAATCCAGTATCGGACAGGAAAGGAAAATAGAGAAAGATAGTTTTTAAAACAGGCAGAGTTCATTTTGTCCACGGGTTTAAAACCAATTAAAGTACTTATTAAGAAAACACTAACCTGTACTTTGGAATTTGCGGCCACAGTTTTGTGGATATCAAAATATAAGCAGGGTCAAAAAGAGATTACACAAAGCCAAGGAGGGCAAAGCGCGCTGGTTTTATTGAAAATGACATATTGAATGCAAACCTTGCATATGAAGAACTCAAAACTGTAAACTGAAGCAGCTGAGAAAAGTATCCATTTTCTTATACTCCCTCTCAGCACTCCTAACTGGCCATGACCCAAAGCCGGGTATTTGGCTAGATGAAACCTGGTCAACATTATGGGCATTTGTTAAGTTCTCCTTACCTCACTCTTTTCCCCCCTCTAGTTTTAGTGCTCACTTAGAATTTAAACGTGAAGGTTTTTTCTTGCTTGGCATCAGCCTATTTTCAGACATGGGTTTATGGAGAGAGACACCAATGAAAGAGTTAATTCCCTGTTTCTCCTTACCCACGTCATACTCTCATATATATAATTTTTTTTTAATCAATGAGAGCATGGCCTATTCAAACCAAATTGAGGAGATCTGCCATGCAATTAGTTACAAGGTCAGAAATCTCTTTCCCTCCCTCAGATCCACTGCAGAAGCTGTATTTCTCTTCCACTGGGCACAGTGATTACAGTCGCAGGTCTAACCTGTAGGATCACCCTATAAGCTCCAGCGTTGGTGAATCAGCACTAAACTACAAGCAACGCAGTACTTAAACTAGAGTACATTAAAAAGAAGAAATAAGGATCGAGTTATTTCACGCATTTTGGAGCTGAGTAAAGATACCTCCACTTCTGCACTTCACACATACGCATTCCCTTCTCCTGTTATCACTGCCTTCTGCTCTTGCATCATGACCCAGGTTGTCAGTAATGTTTATGGAATTTGGACAGCCACCAGCAAATTCTCAGCTGTCATCACTCCAGAGCACTTCAGCTGTCTCGTAATTTGCATCAAACAATCAGTGAGAGCTGGCTTACAGAGCCTCTAGATCCTTGCAAGAAGTCTCCTGATTTCCCAATACCGAGATTAAGCAGCCTATTAAAACTTGGCTGAATACAAACACATGCCTTGTGCACCATGCATGTCTTCTACACCCTGGCTATCAGGCTGTGTCCCCTAAGGAGGTCTTTTCAGAGCAGCATAAGGGTAGAAAAGTCATTAGTCTATTCAGTTATAGGATAGACCTAAAAAGTCTATTGAAGCTTGGGATTTCAACAGGAGGCTGCGTCATGAGGTTTATACAGAAGGAAAACAAAACAAAAACCAACACAACAACAAACCTGCAGTCCACAAATCCCTTCTGTAGGGTAGAAGACTCAGGAAATAATTTCCTTGCCTAATTCAGACGGGCTCTCAGCCGCACTGCTTCACAGACAGACACGTCTGGTCTCAGCTCGGATGAGCGCCAGATCCACCTAGCAGACAGACATTATTCCACAGAAATTACACATCACAAATGGATGCTGCTCTACTCTCAGACTCAACACTTTCTTGATAAGAACATCTACTCACTGTAGCATATTAGCTTCAGCCAAAATTTTATTTTGTTCTGGTGTCATTTTAGTCCACTCTCAAACTCTTCTCTGATATCTCTATGACTCTGAGGAAGATGTTTCAAAAGAGTGCATCTGAGTAAAGCACAAAGTATTTCAAATGTCAATCTCTTCGTCTTTGCAGATAAGCAGTGCACAGCAATTAAAAACTAAAAGCTCTATGAAACTAGTTGTTAGCCACTCCATTTCTGCATTTTGCTTAGGAAAGTGATGTTAAGGTTCAAGTATAAAAGTGTCATCTTGCAATACAGGGCATTATGTATGTGCCCAGAATCTTCTAAGAGCCACACAGCTCTCCTCTTCACTAGTGCCAGCCAGCATGGCAGATCACTCGCTGCCCCAATCAGCACTGTTGCACGAGACCTTTTCTTGCAAGGTGATTCACTTGCTGTCTGCCTCTCCATTACAAGCTGCCATCCGGTGGTGCAACGCAGTATAGAGCTCAAAATTATTTCAAAGCTGATGTCATGCATCATCCTGGGGTTCATGCTCTCATTGCTCTCTTCCTTGCTATTAGCACAGGTTTGAAGATACACACTTTAGGAGCTAAATAAGATTTGTTTTAGGATATTCCAGCCAGTGTGTGAGCCTGACAAATAGCGAGAACTTTTATCAAGCCTGAAAATTCTACAGACTTCAGAGCTTACGGGAAAAGAAATATCATAAGAAAGGCATTTGTTTTCATAGTGTCAATAATGGAAACACAAGAAGTTGTTTTTTCAGTTATCCTGCAGAGGAAAGAGCCTCAAGAGCTTAAGCCTTAAGAAATTCATTATCCCTCCCCAGTCGAGTTCCACCACTAAATTGCGGCCCCATACAACTAAAGTAAATTCAGGGCCAACTGAAGATGTAAAAAGACAGAATATCATACTGACATCCTGCTAATGGAAAAGTGAATAAAAAGCCTTTCAGTTAATCCCTGCTGCTTTATGAGCTGTATTCTCCTAAGCACTTGCTCCTTTAAATCATAGTTATCTATCAACTACTGTTACAAAAGAACAGAACTGCAACAGTTATGAGTTAACACATCCAGTGTAAAAACTGTATTTTCCTTTTACAGGTTCAAAATTCATTGAAACACTTCAATATGCTCAGTGCCATCCTTATCGAGCAAAGCATTTAAGCACATGCTTAACTGTCAGTGACTTTAATTAGTCACTGTCTTTCCAGGTTTGAGTTTTAACCTCTAACAAAGCAAAAGCGTTAAAGCTCCTCAAACATCATTTCTAAATTCATCTGGGATGACAGTAATGAAATCGATACAGTCCTAAGGAAGAATATATGTGTTGGGTCTGGAATCAGAATGAATAAAATGAAGTTAAAGCTTTTAAAAAGAAGCAGAAATAGAAGAAAACAGAATGTGCTCTGCAATCTCAGTTCTGTGCCCTCTGTAAAATAATAGTTTCTAGTGACTTCGGAGCATAAACTGGGAAACAACCAGATCTGGAGTTCTAGATGCAATTTTTGTCACTTGTTGCCACATACATGTTGCTAAATACTGAAAATGAAAGAAGCAAAAGGTGAAATTTGGTCTTCTACACAACATAAGAACTGAGATTTCTGGAAAGGAGATTATCTACAGAGAATTTTACCATCTGGTGAGATGCCAGGAGAAACTATGGATAATGAGCACCAAATAACGACACCAGAAGCCACAGCTCAGTTCTTTGGTTTACATAGATTTCTTGCACAAGAAATAACACAGATTATTTGGTGTCTGCAGTGTTATTCTCTTTTAGACATTGAAAAGGTTTAGATTGAGATATACTGAAATAAGATGACAGGGGTCATACAAAACCAAACATAAACAAACAGATTTCTTAAACAATACAAAGCCAAAAGAGACAGTCTTTCTGTTTCATTTTACTCAAGATGTTTTTAAAACATGTGCTAACAGGCACAGTCTGCAGCAAAATGCAAGTAAAAATATTTTTATGTTAGATGTATAATCCATCCATAGAGGTATGCAGATAGCACAGGGCTGGTTACTATAGAAACCCCTAGAGTGCATATAGATACATACTATAGTTGGAATGTAAAATTAGTTGTGTATCTAAAAGAGAAAATTGCTGATAGTGTGGGAAAGAAAGAGCTAAGGCTGATATCCTTCCTCACAAAAGCTTCCAAGAAATACCGAGTCTTGACTATATAAGCCTATATCTGATTAAAAATGCTCTGAATAAAGGGTCTCCCATGATGCACACTGGCAGAAGATAATCTTAGTTCTGAAAGTTGAGGCAGATCAGGAAAACAGTCCCTGTTTTTTTGTCCTGAAACGGGGGAGGCTTGGGGATGTTGTTTTTACTCATGTGTTTGGCTCTTTACATCTCAAGGCTGGTTTTAAGAGCATCCTTTCCACAGGTCCCAGATCATGCTGATGTAATTTCACTGTGATAATGGCTAATTTTCCTGATGGAGACCTTTTCAAAGAGAAATTGGTTTTCTTGGTCTAACCAATCAAGTAGGTCATCTTCCCCTGAAGAATACAGCTATTCCATACTCTCCCCTGCCATTTGTACTTTTGATGTTCAGTCATTTGCTCAGCAGCTGGTGGCACTAGAACGACACACATACAAGGATATTTAGGGTCACAGCCAAGTAATTCTCTGAAGACTGTCAGAGGGCAGGCAGAGGGCCAGAGGTGCAGGTTAGTGGGAATGCCAGAAGCAGTGCACTCTGTTCCCTTGGTCCCATCACAGATGTGCCTGCAATCTGCCCTGCCTCGAACAAGCAATACCCCGAGTCCTTTCAAAGACAAATATGCTGGACTGCAGACAGACCATCACATGGGCAGCTCGCTCCTTGAGTGGCTCAAGTCCTGCTCAGGAAAAACAGTAGGAAAAATTTCTGAGAAAAAGGAGTGGTAAGGTACTAGAAAAGGATGCCTAAGGAGGTGGTAGAGTCACTGTCCCTGGAGGTGTTCAAGAACTGTGTAGGTGTGGCAATGAGGGACATGGTGGTGATGGATTGACAGCTGGACTAGATAAACTTAGAGGTCTTTTCCAACCTTTATGGTTCTGTACATTGAGCCACCTCCAGTAGGCACAGGAAGGTTTCAGAAAGCAGTTGGACTTTCACACAATATCCCAGCTCCTAAAAGCTAGGAAGCTCTGTGACAGACTCCAGCATGACTCTCGTATCTGAACAACGCATGAAAAACTTGTCACTGATATTTATTAACAGGCTCCTTCACATTCATGCTAATAGTAAAGCTAGCGATACTTCCACAGTGCAGAAAAACAGCATTCTACAGCATCAATCAATGAAAGCAATGTAAAGGGGGAGCTTAGTATTGCGAATAAAATGAACTATGTAACACCTGGAATACTAGGCGAAGGTATTCGTGCCTTGCGTACAAAAGAAAATTGTGCAATGAAGGTCTGGTTCAGATCACTCTGATGCAATTCTTCCTTCTCCTTTTCTCTCCCTGCGGCCTCCCCATTGCAACCACTGCCACGTTTTGCTGTGAAAACCCATTACTGTCTGGGATGGAATGTGACCTCTTGTCTGCTCTAAGAGCTCACTGGCAAAATGAATGCACACAGTCTCAATATTCTTTCCTGTATTAAACAAAACCACCCCAACCAGGGTACCCAAGATATAAATATATCTCCATGCAGGGAGCCAAGCATGCTAGCAGTAGCAACACTAATGAAATTTGAAATGCATTGTGACCCACTAAGACCTTCCTTTACTGAGGTTTAGCTATTCACTGAGACAGGGAGAATGATGAAATTCGTGCACCACCACAAGCTTTTCATTAAAAGACTTTTTGAAATAGTCCCATCAATAAATAGCTCACATAGCCTTAGGAAAGGTTTTTTGCCACTTTTAGGATCGATGCCCTAATCAATAACAGAGTTGTGAGCAATAATCACACCCAAATGATAAGCAGCCTCACTTCACAAAGCTCATCTGCTTTCACTGAACACCATCAGAAAGCCAAGGAAGATGAGTTCCAAATCTTTTATGGATTCTTCTAAATGGATTGTTAATAATATTTGTACAGGCAAACAAAGTATTAACTACCAACACAATTGCCTAACAATGCCATGTAAGCAGTCTCTTGTAACAAAACCAGCATTAGGCCCAGAATAGCATCTCTCACTGACGAGTCCAAATGTCTCGTCAAGACAACTATTCTAATTGGATGGGAGTACAAGAGAAAGCAAAGATTATTCCCTTGTTTTATGTTAGCAATTTTTAATGATTGTTTATTTATATTAGGCTTTGCTATGCAATAGCACATTTGAGACTTTTCTGCACTCTTACTGGTGCTATTTATATACGATTGCTGTATCCCAAGCCACTTCCAAGCACGGGCAGCACGCCATCAGTAATGAATGCCACCTCAAATAATCATTTTTTCTGCACTAGTTATCCCCAAAGGAAACAATATAGTCTTCTCTTATCATGAACCAACTATCTGCTATGGAAGCATTTCAGCTGCTTTGGAATAAACACATCTCCGATCAGCAATGTCACTGCAATGTACAGATAGGAGAGCCCATAGCATCCCTTGTCTTCATATTTTATTTGGCTTTATCTGTTTTGGGGAATCCACTGAAGTGAGCACAAAGATTACGAAGTAAAAATGAGTATAAAGCATCCTTTAAACAACAAGCCCGCACCACAGGCTACCTAACAGTGCCCTTCTAGTCTTACAAATACCGCTGTCAGAATCTGAACTGCTCAAGATTTTTGGAACAAATCCCATCTCCCTTTGTCACGTGCTACAGGATACAACACAGAAGGACCGCAAATATTTCGGTCTAACTTCAGACCCGTGCAACTAACTTTTGGACATTTAAAGTGGCTTGCATGTGACTGATGTCACTTTAGATGTCAAGGCTATCAGTAGCTTCTAAATATCAGCGTAGCTTAATCTAAGCCCACCTTTATCAGCACCATTAACAGCACTGATCGAAATTCCCCTGACCACATCCACAGCCCAGATGCCCACAATGACCAGACAGCTGTAAAGGTCACTGCAGCCCAGGGCAGCCCCACCCCTGATCAATGCAGAGATCACAGGGGTGACCAACAGAAAATCCCTCCGCTGTCCTGTTTCCTAAAAGACTCATCTAAGATAATTATCACTGCAAACGACAGGTCATGAAATTTCATTATCCTCCTCGAGGTGATTTGGTAATTAACTCATCTACCCTTATTAATTAAAAATTACATATTGCTTTTTTTTTTTTTTGCCTACCTTATGGTAAGACCATGCTATCGTATAGCTATTAAAGCCCCGTGCGTGTGCAAATACACACAGAGCGTGAGGAATCAAACCCTCCCAGTTCAGCAAATGGAAAGCATTCAGCTGTACACGTTCTTGCACTGCCCGTCACACGTGTTGCTTGGCAGCTCTTAATAAAGGAGGATGACTGACACGAATTTATAGCTTATTACTTTGCCCTCTCACGTTATAAATTCATGAAACAGTTGTAGTTTATTGCAGTTTTATGTGTGTCAATTTTATTTACATACTCTCTCTTGCCATTAGAGGGGAAAAAAGCTTTTGGGTTTCTGGAGATTCTCAATCACTCTGTGCTGGGGCCTGAAATGGGATGGAAACAAAGACTTCTGGCTCATCTAAAAATAAACCGCCACCTCAAACTCTTTCTCAGCACAACCTTCCATCATAAAGCACTGCTACATAAATACAGCTTTATAAATTATGTATCTTAAGTCTTTGTGTGCTCACAGCAGTTTACCAATAAATGTTCGGCGATTCCTTCTGAAAAGAAAAAAAAAAAAGGTCATAAAATCATTGCTAGTGATGATAAATGATTACAGCTTAATAACAGTCAAGCTGACAAAGCTGAAATGTCCACAGGGTGTACTGCAATTCTAATGCCACAGGTGGAAAAATAAAAAGCTTCCAAATATAAATGTTATAGCCTTCAGCAGAGAGGAAAACCAGAGAAAGGCCTTATGACACCAGGCTGCGTACTAACTCTAGGATGTCCCCCAAAACAGAAATGGCAGAAATTTAATGCCAACTTAACAGGTGAGGGTATAAACCTGCTTCAGGACAGAGACAATTGCAATGTGTCTGTGGGAGAAGACTGATGAGAGAATAAGATTAGAGAGAGATGTGGGATAAGAAAAGGCAGTTAAACGTTGAAAAGCATAACTTTATTCAAACAAGAAGAGGATACCTTGGATACTAAACTCTATTCTTGGGTTAACTAGAACTTCAGTCTATGGATAGGAAGGAAGAAGGGGTCAACAAGACTCTTGTTTGAACTTCAGGCTAAAAACTGTATTTGTGAATCAAGTGAAAAAATCTTTTAAAATATCTCTTCATCAGGACACTTACAGTCTGCAGCTGTACTGTAAAGAACCTGCTCATAATTAATGACCCATAGCCACTTAAAGCTAAATGACTGATTTCAAATTGCAAACGAGCAGCTGAGTAATGAGAGAATGTCTCAAGTTGATTTCAGCAATCTCCATACCAATTCTGATAACATTTTAACAGGCGAGACGCAACCAAAGGGACAGAAAGCTCCCATCATTGGAGCTTTGCTTTAACAGCTTGCCTTCAAACAACACAGTGAATACCTAATGGCATCACTTCAGTATTTTTTCTGGCATTTCAGTCCAGCAGGTTCCCTTGCTCTGCCAATGTCAGGTAAGCTTTATTTATCAAATGACAGCAATGCTTCTGCTAAATCGAGAATGATGAAATCTTTCCTGGCATGTGGCACATCTCAAGGATCATGCTACTGCAATGGATTTTTCCCAGGAAAACAACAAAGAAGTATCTAATTTTCAGTCCAGCTCCCCTCTTTCCCACATCCCTTTAAGACTGCAAACACTGCAATGTTTGCTGACAAAAGAAAAGGACATGTATGAAAGCACGGCTGAAATATTGCAGGACACAGAAAGTAAGCAGGATGAATGAGAGTCTTCAAATAAAACTGGAAAGATAAAGGAGAGAAAATGCAAAGAAAAGTTATTTGAGTAAATAGCCTATTCTGCTTAGTTCCCTTCATACTCAGTGATCTGAATATTCCCTTACCATCCTTGCCATTCCATGCTGAGATATGCAACCTCAGCAACTTTTGCTATTTTCCAGGAAGCCTGCATTCAAACCTACATTGAAGACCTTCTGTGTTCATTGGACCAAAACTCCTTTCTGCTCAATGACTCATTTCCTTATGGAGAGAGAATGAAGCTCAAAGAAACCTTTTGCACGCAATTGATAGAGAAAATGGGCAGAAAGGGATCTCCAGCCCAAGGGACAGAAAACTGCCAGACTATGTAAAGAAACTCGATGCTAGAAAACATTTCCCACTTATGTTCAGCAGGCTTTTGTCATCCAAGCTATCTGATGCTATGGATTCAACAATACGTTATCTGGGAGTCATCCTTCAGATTTTTTGCACAGCCTCCAAGAAACAGACCTGCCAGTAGCAGTCTTCCTATCTACCTCCGCCATACCACAACTATGAGAGAAGCATTCTCCCTACAAAGCAGCTGATGTGCTGCTGCTCTCTCCCAGGGTCAGGCGTATTACTTTGAGTAAGACAAGATGTGGGATGCATGGTCCCATTTTTCAGCCAGTACCTCTCTTACCATTCCTACAAACCTCCCTCTGATGCCACCAGAATCACCTACGCACTGTGCAGCTGCTCCATGCTGGACCTTGACCCATGATGGAGCAAGAAACAAAGCTTTAAGCGTCACTGCAGAGGCATATAGATTTTCTCAAAGTCTGCCATTTAACAGAACGTCTGCCTTTCTGGTTCAAAATTGCGGGGAGTAAACTGTGTTCAGGCAGGAGATAATAAGCTAACAAAGAAAATACAGATTTGGAAGCAGAAAAAAGTTAGAGAAAAGCTCCAGAGAAAGCTTTCCCTTCACTGCAGTAGCACAGGGAAAGCTGATGAAAATACGATGTCACTATGCTCCTTTATTTTAAGGGAGAACGTGGCTGTTGGCAAGCTGCTGTCTGGGTAATTGCTTCCTCCTTGGTCCGGTGAATCTGAGATTTGTTGTCAGCCTTCCAGGGGCAGGGAAAAGCTCATCTATCTCTTCCATTTTATCAGGATGAAATGGCCATGGGATTTGCTCAGTTGTGCAGCATTAGAGTGAATGATTACAAGGAAGTGCTAAAACACCACCAAGACATGCGGTGCTGCCACGGCTGCGCATTACTCCTCTCTGACAAAAACTAGTTCTTAAAAGAATAATTATCTTAAGTTGTAATCTTCAACAGCTGTGGATGGTGCAATAGCTATAACTAGGTTTTGAAATACTAGCGTCTTAAATAAATACTCCTGTCAGGACCTCCAAGTGATCAAAGCATGACACCATTTCCAGAGAGCTCAATGTGGTATTGAAGTCAGCTCTCTTCAGGCTTTCTATGTAAAATGTTATCCTGCTCTCACAAGCCCACTAAAAGCACAGTCAGGCTTACTTTGACAGCTTTGTACACAGAATTCTGTATATTCAGCCTGCTGCACTGACTCGCACATTAGAACAGGCAGAGCAGAAGAGATTTTAGAGAGAAAGAGGCAATGGCTTGCCCTGCAGTGCAACCTCCTTCTTCAGGAGTGACCTCCCCAGGCAACACTCCTGTTCAAAGAGGTTCTCATTTGGGAGCAAGCTAATTCTGTCACATTTACTTTCACTCAATAGACAAGTTCTGTAGAGCCTTGCAGGCGGTACAATATTTTTCAGACTGAAGTGGAAAAAACATTGGCTTAGGAAGGAATCCTGCAGCTTTGTTTTACTCTAAATACATTCAAACATCAAGATCTTCCTCTTTGAATCAGTGCAATCCAGGACAAAGCACGAAGTGAGTCTGCAAGGGCTGCAGGTAGCTGGGAATGTCCCCCGAACCCTCATGATGCCAGTGACACAACAGCACTTGGCACTTAGCACACTAAATGTACTTCAGGGCTTTCAACAAGTAAAACTTTCACCTTCCCTCGCTCTTAAATTGGCAAAACAAGCATACTGTTCCCTTAAAGCCAGCCAGAAATGGGAAATTAATTCTGACAAGGGGGACAAGACGCTCACCGTGAAACTTCCCCTGCCTCCTACCCAACAGCAACTCTTGGAAAGCCAGGCTTATTACAGACACAATTGACTCACAATGAAACTTTGCTATAGGGCAAGAAAACTACAGGCAGAAAAATAATTTCTCTCTGTGCAGCATCTGCTTGCTGACTTTATTGCAGTTGCCAACTCAAACTGCTGAATTAAATAGTGGCAATATTTGTACAGGCAGGAGAAACACTCAGAATCACTAAGTGAGAAACTGTGCTCCTCTCTTTCTACACCCATTTCTGTCCTTAGCAGAATGGACCCTCCAAAGCTCCGCAAGGAAAAGAGTCAACTTTTCTCAAGGTGCCTCAAAGCACGTACATAACTGCTCTGCACACAGGCTCAGGCAGAAGGGTTTCAACATGGGGTTAAGCAGGTGCCAAACACTTTGTGCAGAACTCAGCTGGTACCTTCTCCAAACTGATGGCCACAAGGAAGCAGGAGGCTGTCTGGCTCTGCGGCTGGAGCACCGACCAGAGACTGCTCATTGCCTCTCGGTTATTATATGGTTATTATCCCTGAGCTGCTCTGGAGACATTAGAAGAGCGTTCCACCGCATCCTGTGCGGCGCTCAGCCCCGATCATTACATTGTACCTCTGCAAATGCCCACTACAGTCTGTTACTGATGGCACTGGTTCATTCTTGGGTGCCAGAATGGCTTATTACCACCTGTCCCACAGCAAACAGATTGATGCAAGGGCAGCCAAAGTCCTTCTGGCATTGACTGGGGGAAAAACATTGGCCAGGCAACAGACAGAGGAAATGTGCAGCAATTCCAGCCTCATCTGGCCCATGTGAGGCACTTCAACAAGTTTCACTCCATGGAGGCAATTTCCATGGGCACAGCGGAGGGGACAAACCACTGAAGCGTAACACACTGCACCAGACATGTCATCTACCTTGCTGAAGCCAGAGATGATTTTACAAGTGTTATTCACAGCTGCATGCACAGGTTTCCCTGGCTGTTATTTGTGCCCTTCTCCCCCAGGTCCCTTCTGATACCAATGGTCTTTGCTTTCTATGCTGTAACAGGCTAAACCTGCAGCTGGGCACAGCAGATGAGAAAGAAGTAAAGTAGTTTAAGTCTGACCCTTCAGTGCAAATCACAAGTAGTGGTGTATGCAATACAAGGAAGCTATGCAAACATGTACAAACCTTTCCTGATGTGACATACCTTCCCCTTCACCTGAGGGGAGCATAGTAAGCAGTAATGCAGGAATGCAAAACACAGGCCCCTTAACTGTCTTCAACTAAAAGAACTGTTGTCAATTCTATGCAACTTGCTAACTTTCTAGAGGTAAACCAGAAGCAAGTCAGCAGAGCATGTGCAGTGAGATCAGTGGTTTGGAAAATTTGGTCAACTCATACAATCGCATTCTGTAAATGAGAAGAGTCTGAAGCAGTAAGAGAGACTCTCCAGTACTCTCCGGGGGAGAAGCAGCAGCATGAAGTGTAATGAAGGTAAAATAATTGAATCCCTCCCTCTTTTTTTTATTTTTAAATTCCACTTTCTGAGTTTGTTCGTGAGGAATATCAAACCAAACCAGGCCCAATTTATAAAGCCGGCTGGCTCTATTGATAAAGTTTTGCTTCTTGAAAGACTCCCGCTAGGATTAGCTCGAGCATTTGTAAAGAAGTAAAGAAAGAGGCAGCTCTCTCTCTTTTCCCAGTGTATCCTCTCTTGCTGTTTCAAATCAAGTGTGAAAAACTGACACATGAGTGAACTGCATATTTGGGCAGGCTAGGGAAAGCTGGTAAGAACAAATCTTTTTGATGCTTTTTCCCAAGCATACCTAGAAGTGAATTACAAGAAATTATGGAAGGAAAAGGCAACACTGCTACAATCAGGTCTATCTTGCAGAGCCATACCCAAACCTCCTCTGACTTCTGGTTGAGGTTCCCAGTCATTTCCCCTTAGCAATTTTTTATGGGGTTCTACCACTACACAGAACTTACACAGCGATCTTTTGCAAAACAAAAGGGTGACGCTGAAGACAAATTCCTCAACCATCCTAAACTGCTTGAAGGTCTTTTCTTCTCCTCTTAGCGCTGCACCCACTTGCAGATAGTAGGACTATTATTAAAATGCAGAAATATCTCCAGATAACTGAGCAGGAAAGAGCCTATTGAGTTTTTTATTACGTTTACTCTCAGTGCCATAGAGACTCTTGCCAGTTCTGAACACAGGACCAACCTGCACATAAATATGCCACGTTTAAGAGTGTTACAACTGTTTACTGGTGTAAGTGCTTTCCCTGGAAGGACGCTGATGCAAGCAGTTACCATATGTCACTGTAACATGCCCCCATAAAAGCACACAGTTCCAGAAGACTGCTGGGCTTCTACACAACAAAATCTGTTCACCCTTTTTTCATCTTCTCATTTTGTTGAAGGAGACAGACAGGAAGAAACAATCCTGTATTTTATTCCTATGTTTTCAGTCTTGTTCACTCTGTTTCTAATATTATTTTACTTTCCTTCTGGAAAAAGAAAAGGGCAGAAGACCTCCTGATTCTGTTGCCACAACAATGGCATTAAAAACAAAAACCCCACAAGTGGCAGCACAGAGTGCAGTACATAAAGACATAAAAATCCAGCCACGCTGGAGTTGAGGTGCAGCTTTTCTGTGCATAGAAGTTTTGCAGCCCCGTTGTTTCTGAAGGCAGCCAACATTGCCCCTAAGCTGCTAACTTTCCTGCATGGAGCCTCCACAGATATAAATTGTACAGCTTTGTGAAGTTCATCAAATTTACATGTGGCACTGTTGTTTTTATCAGCCCTCCTTCACTATCGGTTTTCTATTCCAGGACCCTACTTTTCTCCTTGTCCACCTAACTGAGCAGTTTCCAGCTGTCCAAATAACATGGTCAAAATGAGTTCCCCCCTCTCCCCCCATCATCTCCATGGCTGTTTCCCTACTCTCTGCAATTACTACTGTCACCTCTTGGCCATTCCACATCCTGATTCTTGTATCCTGCTTGCATCTTCCTTTACCACACTGCTCAAATCCTCCTCCTGTTTCAAAGCAATTTAAAAAAAAAAAAATTCAAAACCTTGCATTATATATAAAATCATATTCATCCTTTCTCATTCTTGACATCAGCAACTCCCATAACTTGTCTGCACCCTTCACATGAATTGTCTTCTTCTCGAGGAATTTTAACAGCTCACCAAAGATAGATGTTTACTTGTCATTATTACTCTTACAATCCCTTTGCCCCACTACACACTGTAGTCTTCACTATGTAATCTGTGCCACGCATCCAGGGAACACTGCCTGTTAAAATTACAAAGGAAGCCAATCAAAACTGACAGCATATGTTCTCCTAAATAACTCTGGCATTTGTAATCAAACACTGAAAAACTGAAAGGTTCTCAAGCAAATGCAAAAGGTGTCACAGACGACGTAAGCGAATGTTATCACCAAAACGGTCACTCCAGAGAACTCAGAGCAATCAGCTTGCTGTGCCTGGGCTATGCTCTCTTGTGATAAAGCACTTCTGTGCAGATCTCCCTCGCTATGCCCCAGAGCCCATTTGCAGACATTCACACATCTCAGCAGAACACAGCAGAAATGTGCTGCTCAAAGCCTGGCCATGCTATGTAACTTGCTGCTCTGGCACTTGATGGGCAAGAGTACTTGAGACACACAGATCCTTTTTCTATTGCTCTGCATGTTTCTCTACTAACAACAACTTGTAAATTTTTCTGGAAAGAAACTGTTGAAGAGCAAATTTACAAAAGCAAAGAGGTAAACCTGCCAAGGCCTGAAGAATCAGCACATCTACATCAGTGCTGCAGCTTCCCAACCTGTGCTATACCTGTAAGCTTATATCTTTATTGATAGTAAAGCTCCTTTTCTATTTTTCATTCACCTAACTACATTAGAAGTCACTCAGATCATACAGTAAAGAAATCATGTGCTATAATGCCATCTCCCTGCTATAGTAATGATGAACTGATGAAGCAAACATCTGCCATTTGGCTAGAAGATGCAAGGCTGCTTGGGCACGACAGTCCTGAGATTCAAAAATGCTGGCTGCAGGTACCTGTCTGTTCTGAAAACTCACATTCCAGGTCTTTCCACTACCTGACATAACTACAATGAATGCAAAAGTTAACCCCATGCCTGCCTCGAGGTCTCAGTGTCCCAACTCATGACAGCTACGCAAAATAGCAACTGCGGTTGTGTTATGCTAATGAAACAGCTAAAATAACTACAGAGCGTGAAAGAACAAGGGAGCAGTGAACCTGTCATTGGGCCTGTTGGTACAATACAATAATACCTGGATAAGTGAAGGGATGGAACATACTGGGGAATTAAAAGTAATTTCCCATTTTCAGCTTTTTCTAGTAGGATTCCCTCAGGGACCTGCAGAAATTAAAAGTTATGATTGTGGTTTCTGAAAGCCAGAGGTAAGCACACAGATACCCTGGCTGACATTTTCAACAACCAACCTATTGCCTGATGGAAGTATTCAGCTTTGGCTCCTTCTCTCAAGCAAGCAGCAAACGGCACAGCCTGCTGCAGTAAGGGTTTGTGAGTGTAAATGAGCAATAGAGATTTGCAAACAACAGTGCTAGAGCAGACAAGGCAGCCCAGACCCAGCTAAATGGGAGGAGAGCAGGGGAGGATAGAGACTCAGACCCACTGCACCAGTAATTTCTCTACCACAACTACAAGGAAATCTCAACATTTTCTGGGTGGAAAATGAAACACTGCTGTTATGATGGCTTTTTTTGTTTGTTTAAGAGAACGTTTATGAAATGTTTTTGAATTTTTATTGCTCACTGTGGGACAATTGCATTTTCCTGCACAGCAGTACGAGACGTGTGTAACCCAGAGAGGCCCAGAGTTCACTGGTAACTTGCTGTACAGTTAGATGTAGCATGCACCCACACAGCTCCCTGCTTCTGCACCGCAAACAGTGGCAGTAGCTGAGGTCTGTGAAACCAACGGTAAATCAGCCAATAGATGTGCATGAGTACCAGTACAGAAACATACCTCACTACTGAATTTTTCAACAGGTAAGCTGCAGAAAGCAGGAATTTTAATGTTGCAACCCTATTTCAGGTCTTCTACTCTTGTGGAAGGAAAAGAGCTTCTGCAATCACTGTCAGCACTGCACCAAACCCACTGCATAAGCAGCATACCTTTATAAGCACAAGAAAATGAAGGAAACAAACATATCCCCCAAAGAAATCACATCCTCATTAACCAGAAGAATCCATCCCTAACTGCGAAGTTTCCAAGGTACTTGCTAAATAATTAGATGAAGCTTTCTGTGATGAGAGATGTCTTTGATAGGCCAGCCTCATCACTGCAACACCAGCTCCAGGTTTCCACTGGAGCATGCTGAGATGAGCAGCCATGACAGCTGAGTGCTACTGAGATGCCAGCTCTCCTCCAAGCATCCGGTGGCTGCAATCAGTGCATTTTTATTGCCTTTATAATCTCCAACTCTTATAAAGCTTCTCAAGACAAATGAATGAGAAAAAGCCTCACACACCACGTGCAAGATTTGTATTACTGCAGCTATCTGAGGAAGAAAAAAAGACAGATGAAGTGGTAGAAACAAGCACTCCACTCTCAATCCCTACTCCAGTATCTCATCAGTGAGGCTGTTCTGCTCTCAGAAAGCCATAGCCACAGGCTTTTTCAGCATTAAACAGGTGGTTTCCATCACTCATTTGCACTCATGGATAAAGCTCTGCACAATACAAACTTTATAGAGGAAGTACAACTTCTTAATTCTTTTGCCAATGAAGACTGTAAGCCTAAGATAATGTTACGTTGCAGCTTTTTGCCAGCTATGGCTGGCTGGGAGCTGAATGGGAAGGAAGCTAGTTAAACTGACAAACACGAGGCCTAACATTGATTTTTCAATTGATTTCACTAAATAGTTGTCCACACAAACCATAGTGTGGAAATTCCTGAACTGGTTTAAAATTGACTTATAATGATTTAGCTTATGTTGGCTCTTTATCGACTCGAGTTTTAGCCACATTAGGGGGAGAAAAAAAAAAAAAAGTTGTGTTCTTTGTGTCAGAACACAGCAGCATGCATTGTGACACGTCCCAGCAAGAGCAAGGTTGTCCGATATATGCTTTTATCAACATCAAGATCTACAAAGCTAGTAGAGACAAGATGTAAGTATCCTCTTCTATACTCATGTAATTGCAAGAGATCCATAGATTACATTTCAGAGAAGACAGCCAGCAACTACAGTCCCGGTTCTTGGAATTCAAGCAAGGGCCCAGCATGGGAACGGCACCTCAGCTGCTTGACCACGGGTGGCACAAAGCCATGGGTCACTGCTGAGTCTTTCAGCAGCACATCCAGATTTCATGATGGTCATGGAGCATTGGAAGAGGATTGCACATCAGCACAAGTCTGCTTAAATAGAATTCCACCTTCGAGGGAAATCAGGGCACTCCTGCTGTTGGAATGTCTGCATTCCTGAAGGGAAAGTTTAAAAGCAAGTGGTTGTGGACCAATTCAAGTGTATTAACTAACAAATATGCTGACAATCATACTGAAAAAAATATGGACACTTGCCTTTTGACAGCAGTAAAAACACTTGCAAACCTAGCTCTTGACACTGCCCTGTTAGATGTTGCTCATTTCTTTTTTACTTCTGAATACTCCATACAGATATATTTGCTTTTGTAATTGCAGATATGAAATTAAAATCTTCCACTTCCCTGGGCAATCAAGATTTTTCTCTCTACACAGTTTATAGGAGCTCACTCTTTGATTTTTTTTTAATAACTTGTGTTGTGTTTGGTGCTTTGGGGAGTGCCTATGACAGAAAGCACTTTATTACTTCTCTGTTTGAGTTTGCTGCAGAGAACTTACCAGGCCCCATCTCAGAAAGGATGGATCTAGGCAGCAATTTAATCAAGCAATGATTGAAAAATTAAATGTGGTGGTGATTAATATGGATTTAGGACTTCTGTCTGAATGGGTTTTAGCTGGCAAACATGGCACGGTTGTTTGCTAGTAGTTGTTTTTTTCTCTCCCAGAAAGAGCAAAGGGGACACAAAGGAAACCTCTTTAGTCATATCATTTCTCTCCTCTTAATATTCAGAGAAAAGCCAGGGAGGAGGAGGTTATGTGCAGAGCGTGTTGTTATCTTTAGGTAAATATCTATGCATAATCTCAGCAACTGCAAGCTCACCTCTGTGTATAAACAAAGATTGAGAGCACAGAACCTGGCTTGGACCAGTGCCAGAAGGGAAATCCTGCCCAAGATCTGAACAAAAATTGAGACTGAACCATCAGCCAAGCAAATGAAGAAATAAACAATTCTCAGTCAACTGGAGTGCATGCTAAATATACAGAGTAAGGATGTTTTACATTTCACAGTGGAGTCAAGATCTTTAAAAGATGATAAGCATCAACGATCAGTAGCCCTCTAGTCAGCAGCACAAAATGAACCTGAAGGTCTTCATCTCAGAATCTGTGTCCATCTCTTCCATCAGAGGAAAAGAAAGAAATTTCTATAGGCATCCTTCGGTACGTATTCCTTGTAGCAATTTGGGGGCACAGCCACTGTTCCCTTGCACTTTCTGAAGAAAGCTGAAGTACCTGGCATTGAATCAGATTCCAAATCAAGTCTCCGTATGGTAAAACAACAATATCAGTCAAACTACCTCTAGTTATGGAGACCCCCCCAAATTATGTCAAACTTCTGTATTGCTCCCATATACAAGTTATTAATGCAAATTCACACTTAGAAAAGTCATGCTAAATCTGGCTCAGAGTTGTCCTGTTTAACATAAAGCAAACATCCTTGTGCATGCATTTACTTTCATTTAAACAGTTTATTTAGCGCTAGATTATCTTAGAATCCAGGATAACTCAGGAGATGAACACCATGAAAAAGTTACTTCTGCTTTACTGTGGCTACCTTAACAACAATAGAATTTTTAACCAAGCTGACACAAAGTCCATGTCATGCTGGCCTCAATTCCTTTCCCAGCAAGGAGCAGGTTCCACCTAGGCATCTTTACAAAAATATCACACATACCTCATCTTCCATAAAGCAGTGAAAAATTAAAGGAAAACAACAACAACAACAAAACAACATAAGCAAACAAAGAAGGTTATTTGTGGAATACAAACACCTTGTCTGAATAAGGATTACCAGAGCCTTCATTTCAGCTAATAGACTTATTTTCCCCCTCTTCCTCTCTCTCTCTTTTTTATTTTTTATTTATTTATTTTTTTAAGCTTGGCCAGAGTGTGTGATTCACACCTTTCCCAGATTCCTCTCATCCTCACACATGGAATAGATTTTCATAAACACTTGCTTGAGCACAGATCTAAAGCCCACATTCACAGCACTTAGATTAGTAAGAAATAACTTACAAAACATCTCTGGAAACGAGGATGTCTGTGTGCAGCTCCAGATAGTTTTGCTAACACTTACACAAATGCCTGGTTCCCAAAGGATTCCTGTAATTTAAGTATGGGGTATCTAAGAGAAAGCGAGAGTGCTGGAAGGCAGATATCCAGTAATTCAATCCCATACATCCCTGGGCACATACTTAATTGTGTTATAAAGTGGCTTTGCAAAAAATGAAAACAATTAAAGCACAATATGTATTTTACTGCTTACAGTTTAGAAGAGTGGTTTATTTTTTTCCCATGCACATCCACACCAGTAAACAGAAAACAAATCCGTGAATCCTGATTAAAAGCACAGCGGTGATACATTGCTATGTCACGTGTGTAGCAGGGATATTTTATAGCCAGAATCAAAGCTTTGCCAGTTCATTGGCTAGAGAGTTCTAATTTGATCAGTGTTCTTTAACCATTTTACAGCAGCCAAACCAACGTTTTTAACCTCAAGGAAAGCCGTTAGCACAAATCCTGCTGGAATCCAGACAAGGACAAAGACCTTTCTCTAAAAGTGCCGGGCTTCCTTTTCTCTTCTGCTTCTGAGTGTGCCATGTGCGCCTCAAGTAAAACAAGATCCATTGGTGCTGCTTGTAGCTGAGGTTAGTTAGAACCACAAAATGTACAGCTCAAATACACACAGCCTCATCACATCCAGGATTCTGGGAGAGATTGGGAATGGGGGGGCCCAGCCAATCATAGCCACCCCCCTAACAACCTACGTATGGTACAGCAGTAGGGAAAAGAATTAGAAATTGTAGCAACATGCAGTATTTCTGTTGAGCCCTTTAGGCCAAGGAAATATTTGTTTCCTAATACAGCAGGCTTTTGAAAATGCTGGACTGCATTTCTTTGAAGCTCAGACTCCGTCTGTAAACTGAACATGAAAATACCACCATGGAATAGCAACATGACTTCCTTGTTTGTACAGTGCTTTTGAAAAGTGAGAATAACCAACTCTTTAAGACATATGTATATTATCTTGATATGCAGATGCCTCATAACATAGGTGATGGAAGCGGGCTGCATTGATTTTGAACCTTTTCTTGAGTAGCCAAAACTAGGAACTTAAAGAAAGCAACGGGAGAAGCAGAGAAAGCAGAAAGAGAAAGCACAACTACAAGCTAACCAGGTTCCTACCACCGCCCTTACAAAGAAACAGCTGTCTGATAAATGCATGGTAGCACACCCAGCAGCAAGCACAGAAACTTATTTCTTTTTGCAGCTGATTTATGAAGGCCTGGAGAACTTCTGGGCACAGCATTTCCTGGCAAGCCACTGGAGCCAGTCCCCCACATCTGACAGGCAGAAACTCTGCCAGCCAGCGGTCACACTTGGGGGTAGATCTCATATTAAAGAGCTGCAGAGTTTGATGTTTCTGTGGTCAACCTTCACCCTCAATGAGATTTTCTCTTTTAACCACTGTTCCCTGTTTTTCTTTTCTCCTTTGCTTTGCAGGACAGTACCTGACACGATACGTTGGTGTCAGCCTTCCCATCCCATTACATGGCAGGGTTTAATGTGCACACACTGGGTGCTGTCAGCCCAACGGAGTCAGCGCTGCTCTGCCATGCAGCTCACGGGGCTGACATCTCCTCCCGCCTTCTCTGCCCATCTCCACACTCAGCTCACGGCAGGCCCTGCATCCCCTGCTGCCAGCTGACATTTCTCAAACTCGGGGGCCCAAAGGAGGAGCTGCACTGCTTTCCTCAGCCTTGCAGTTTGCACTGCTGCTTCTCTGTTTCATGGCAAGCCCGTGATGTAAATTGTTGCTATCAGCTTCTTCCCATCATTGCCGGCATTGCTGATACCAGACTGCTGTGCTTCATGCATAATTCATCAAGTTCATAACATGCAAAGATCTCCTCTGCAGCTCTTTTCTCTGCATTAAAGTTACCTCTGGTAAAAACCATCCAGCCCCTCCTTGCCATGGCAAAAGGAAGCTTGAATTTACAGGGTCTGCCGCCTTCTTTAATTTACCATAAAAAACAAAGCATCAGCAGTGCTCCCAGCTGAGAAGAGCGCAGCCCAGCACAACACACAGTCACAGAAGGTCACAGGGATGTGAGACTCAACTCTGCCATTGGAAATGCAGCTATGGCTGCAATGTCTGACACTCATCACAGGCTCTTTTTAACAGATTTAAAAGCACTAAGCCTGAAACCCTCTGCTATCAAGACACACAGGTAAAGGATAGAACAGGATACTCCTAGCAGCATGCTCTGTGTCTATCCAGAGGTTCCAATGGACTAATACTCTCACACTGTTAATGTAGGGCAGTGCTGTGCATATAAGAACCTCCAGGAGCTTTTAACCATCCCAGCCTCATGAAGAGTCCTGGGTTACTTTTTGGGAACACACACAGCCAACCCATGGCAACCACACATATTCTTCTTACCCCCTTCAACTGCAAGAGCCTCTTGCCCTCTACCACACCATTCTCCAGAAGCCCTAAATGCTCTGTCCCTCTCAGTAACAGCTGACAATTCGAGGTCATCAGGAAAGGAGGCTGATGAGGGTCATTTGGGCTCACACCTGAATGTAATATTGATGGGCTCGCTGCTGCCAGCTGAAGGCAACAAGCAGAGTTCTCCAAAGCAAAGGCAATTTCTTAGTTTCTGCCTAGTGTTACAATCCTTTTTCTCTGCAGCAAGTGACCATAAGAAATGTTCACAAAACAACAGGGGATGGAAAAAAAAAGAAAAAAAAAAAAAAAAAAGACACCAACATAAAAAAATGACATGACATCTACTTCTACAGTAATGAAACAATTACTAACTAATCAGAGCTAAACAAACCAAGCAGGACACAGACACATGAAAACATTTTCTAATAAAGCTCCCTGCTCACTGAGGTGGCTAAAAGATGTGTGATTACTTCCCTTTCACAGGGCAAAAGGATGAGTACAGCAGGCTCAAGTTTACAGATTTGTAGGGCTTTGCTCTCAGCCTGATGCATGGGATCCAGGCCATGGTTACAATTTACTCTTATATCCAGAAGTGGGCTGAATGCAAGAGCTTCCTGCTATTCCCCTTTGCACCAACACAACAAATTCGTCTGGGAGAAAGCACAGATGAGCCTAAGAGCCAAGCTCTCACAAGTAGAGAGCTGAGAGGCTTCAGCTGTGCTGCAGGTTTAACGAGCTGCAATGGGACACAGCTGCCACGGGCAGAGCAGAGCTGGAGGTGGCACTGCTCAGCCATGTCCCAGCCCTGCAGTCTATGCTCACAGCACCCTGCTGCCAAAAAAGAAACCTAGAAGACTCCACTTAGCAAGAGATTTCAAGAAGATCAGTGTTAGATGTGGTTGTAAGGGATGGGGGGGTTAGCAGGGAAATATTGGTGGTGGGTAGATGGTTGGAGTATGTGATCTTAGCGGTCTTCTCCAACCTTGATTCCATGAACGCAAGTCTTGCAACAAGACAGAAGACACAAAGTGCTCACTGTGCCTGCTATAACAATCTGTTACGATATATCCCCCCTCACCTTGTGTGCAGCTACACAGTACAGCAAAGTCATCTTTCAGGGAGACAACACAGAAGGCTCATATACACTGCTGCAGCACCTGAAGCAGGCTAACACTGCCATCTTTATAGAAGTTAAAGGTATCCAGTGGAAATATTTCCTACATTCCACCACAAGCATTCCAACTCTTTGTGCCTCAGTCTTAAAGACATCTAAGCATCGTGTTAACAGCTGACATGACCTTTCTGCTTGGCTGCAGCAGTCTCTCACATTTCCAAATGTGAAATCCCACACCATCTATACCAGCACTAGGTTTTTCCCCTTTGTGATGCTCCTTTGCCTCCAAGGCTGCTTCTCCCCTCTGCAGGCAAGAGAAAGCCAAGTGCCTCCCAGCCTTCAGCACAAATATACCTTAAGCACCAATGCCTCCAACCATCCCCCATAAATCTCACTAAATGTTTTTGTAGCCATTGTTCCCTTTCTTACCTTTTTCCTCATGTGAGCTCTCTCAAGCTACAGCTCTAAAAACCTGCACCTCCAGCTTTCTTCTGACACTCACCTTCCCCTTGGTAGCTGGCAGCCTCTAGTTCTCGTTAGCTAACTGCTTGCAGGTGGGGGAGTTAGCCAGGCTCAGCCTTAACCACTGATACTCCAGGGGGTTACTCAACAAGCTCAGCTCAAAAAATGCCACTAGGAGATGACTAGTCTTACACAGGATGGAGAGCGTTCGGAAGCTTTTGCCGTCCTTTCACAGTCATAACCCATCTCCAACCAAATATACAAAATGGAACAACACTGTTTAGGCTGATAAAAGTCAGACCGTTGCATGTGTTGGGCCCAACTGCATGAAGCTGTGCTGGATACAGGAATGAGCAGATAGGAAGCAAATGACTCTTTGGACCTAGGGGGCTGTGCTCGGTTGGTGAGGATGCAGAAAAGCTGATTTCTTCTTTTGCACCAGCCATCCTGCACCAATAGGGTGGGGATGCAATCCGAGAAGGTCTGCATGACACCATATATTGCTTTACAAGCAGAGTGTCTAAGCCTGGGACTGGCTTGGAGCTCAGAGCTTATACAAACAGGAGGGGGACCAACTTTTTACATGGCCTGATGATGATAGGACAAGGGGGAATGGCTTTAAACTTTAAGGAGGGAGATTTGGGTTAAACATTAGGAAGAAATCTTTTACTCAAGGAGTGGTGATGCACTGGCACAGACTGCCCAGAGAAGCCTTGGATGCTCCATCGCTGGAGGCATTGAAGGCCAGGCTGGAAGGGGGCAGCCCCTGCTCATGGCAGGGCAGTTGGAACTGGATGATCTTGACTGTCCCTTCCCCAACCTAAGCCATTCTGTGATACTATGACTGGGGAGCAGGCTGAACATATGGTTCCCAGAACATATTTAAAAACAGCCACAGCCTAGAGGGAGGAAGGTGACTTAAGCCGGAATGAGAGAGCTGCGATGCCACCAAGTGAGTTTGTGCCCCATGGAGGCAGAGTTCATTTCAGGCAGTTATCTCCCACTTCCTACCAACTGCTGCTCTCACCAATTATGGCTGCAGTCCATCCTGATAAAGACAATGAAAGCGAGCTGGACGCTGGAGTGATTCCAGGAATAAATTCCCACCTCCTCAAAGGCAGGAATAATCTAGCAAAGAAGGGCATCGCACAGCACATATGGCATGCCAGGAGGGGTGAGCTAGAGCCAATCTACTTTGTCACCTATGGAGGAAAAAGGAAGAAGAGGAAGATAAAGGAACAGGCAGCTTGCTAGGAAGACACAAGGCACCCTTCCAAATTGCTCAGGATGATCTGTGCGGTGGCACAGGAACGACACGAGCAGCATCTTTGTTTTTCCTCTTTCCCTCAAAATAAACATTTTGGACAGTAAGAAAAGTTACCTCTTTCATAAGCCCAACCAGTTGCTTCAGGCATAGACCAAATAGAAATACTGGTCTGACATTATGTTTCTATTGCTAATAGTTGCTAAATTATACTTGCTGCTGCTGTATTCCAATCAGAATTGAAATGCCAGCAGGCATTAAGAAGGTTACCCCACCATGAGCCACGTGAGCATTTGTCTCTGCCTGAGCATATGTGCACAGGTAAAACTAGAAGAAGATGGGTATCTCTGCAACTAGTAGGTGTGTGAGAGAAGATGTATCAATATGCTTTGCAGAGAATTGGCTAATCTCCTTCTCCACCACACACGATCTTTGTAATGCCAAGATAGCAGCGAGCACACAGCGATGATATCAGCAAATGGAGATCCTGCTGTGCCTGGTCAGCAGCAGGGAGCTGTGGGCAGCCATGGGGTCCGGAATCAGCACTTGCCTTGGATGGCAGCTTGCTTCCCCAGCTGTGTGCACCACAGGGCATCTTACTCACACTGGCTTTTCTGAGCCAGCCTGTGCTTCACGTGGCCAGTCTTCAGGATCTTCAGGATTTAATTCTCACCGTGACTCTCTTCTCATGAGATCTCATGAGACACAGCTCTCATTCCTGCAACCCAGCAATCACGTGGGAAACAAGGCATTGGATCTGATCTTTATTTAAATTTAACCTATTCTGAAAAGGGGCCTTACCAAGTGCTACGGCTTTGTTCCACTGTTTTCCTTTTGCATTTCCAGGCTTACATAAAGATGTCCCAAAGGAACATGGAATCAAGCTCTCTGTTTCTAAACCCTGCCATTTAAAACCCATGTCTTTTTCCTATCTCCCTCAGTGTCAGTGCTGTTCTTTAAAAAAAGCCAACCTGCTCAGAGAAAAAGAATACATTTAGCTGGATCACACCCAGGTCTGTGAGGAAAGCACTAAGCCCTAAGGGAGAACAGCTTGCTCATTTTTTGCCATGTGCAAGTCGCCTTAAATATGCTGGACCTGTACAGATTTCTGCTAAATGTCTCTATAAAACCAAAAATCATTTGTCTTTAAAATGACTGGAAATGATCATGAAACATAAATCCTTTCCCTTCCTCCCTCACCCCACAAACTTCATATATTATATAAACACGGGGATATTAAAATTATACATAATTTTTAAAGTAAGTGGTATCTGCCTTTGAGAAATTGGGCAGGTAAATTATAGCCTCAGAGACTAAGGAAAAGATATGGGGACCATTAGATATATGGTGCTATGAACATCAAAGCAGAATAAATTAAAGCTGAGGTAATTTTAAAAACTGGATACTCTCCAATTCTCCTGCAAGAAAGTCGAATGGAACAAGGGCACTGGAATGGAGCGTCCCAGTGGGAACTGACTGAAAGCAGACGAGGCTTGGACACAGAATCTGCATTTAGTTTATTATTTTGATGGTACTTAAACTGTCCATCTGCCTTGGCTTTCTGCCTCCTCAAATTAAAACAGCACAACTTCACAACCTGAGCGCTCTGCCATGCTTCTAGGGACCTACTGCAAACACTGACACCTCTTTGAGACTTAACGAAACGCAAAGCAGAGGGATGCACCCTGTCAAGCTATGAAAGATAACAGAAAAGCAAAGAACAATCCTCTGATAACAGCAATCTTGCCTTTTTTTAGGAGTCTGTTAACACTTCTGAAGAATTGCAGAAGCTAGTTGTATGGATTTAGCATCATTATATACATATCTGTATACTGTATGCATTTCCATGCCTACCTGGCACTGAATGTGAGGTGCTGTGCTCCCACGAGGCCGATGGGAGGCACTCAGAGAGCTCTGCCCAGCAGACACCATCTGCAAGGCCTGCAGCTGGCAAGGGCTGAGCGCACTACTTTCATTAGCACGGCTGCTGCTACGGCTTATTGTGGTCACTGGGTGTGCAGCACAACCTGGATCCTAGGGGTCTGCTTTTTCTTGTGTCTGTGCACTCCTAGCAGCTTTGCTCATTTTCATGTTTTGAGTTGCATTCGGCATGCTTGGGAGAGCTATGGAGCACGAGGTCAAGGATGTTTTGCTCTTGTCAGTGTAAGGATCTTACCCCATTACCTTGCCCTTTAGTATCACCATGTGGCAGAAGGCAAGGACAGAGATAATTATTAGCTTACATTTAATGTGCAAAAGGATTCAAAGCCTTCTCTTCGTAAGTTCCACAGAAAAGACCAAAGGGCTCTTAAATTAAAAAGGCAGTCCGTGCTAGAATATAAAACAGAGTATTTAACTTTTTAATTAAAGAGAAAACTCAAAGAAAGCTATTGGAGAGAGAAATTAAAATTGGTGAAAACCAATTTTTCCTTCATCTGGTCTCTCCAAGCAGATCCTTGCCCCTAAGCTTTACTTCTGCCATCAGTTTCTTTCTGCAGAAAACAGTGCTTCGTCCTTAAGGACTTTTCTCTGTGCCCCAAGCAGCTGCTGTCAAGCAGTGACCCTCTCTCACTCTGTCTCTGACAGCCCCTTCCCCTTCAACACCACTGTTCCAGGAAAGGGGCACGTTCCTCCCATGCCCTAGGGCTGCCCCTGACCCACCCACCCCAGGCAGAAGAACACAACCAAAATATGTTAGAGGCCAAACACACAGTCTGTCTGTCACAAGGGATGATCACCAAGCTGTTATTCTGTGAAATTACTGGAAACTCTTGACTGTCCTTCCCAACAGCTGTCAAATCTTGGCTGTGCAGCAGACAGCATTCGGGGTGGTATTTTTTTTCCTGCAAATAGAAATATAGTGAAAATCCAAATAAATGTGACCCCTGGGATCTGAATTTGCTGTCATCTGATGCCTTCATTTTTAATGATTTGATGCTGCTTCAGACAGCTTCACTCCCCAGCGAGCACTGCCTGGGCCCCACCACCATGACCTTCCCCTCTGGTCTAAGAGTTCTGCAATTTATGGCTGTAATGGATTGCGCTGCTGGCAACCACACGGCAACTTGTAACTAATATCTGTTATGAGAAAAGAGAAGGCTTCTCTGCACAAACAGTGCTGTAGCTGTAGTGCGGTTGGGCTTTCCATCCACTTGGCACCTTTGAAGCAGGAAGGCACAAGTCAGAACAGAAGCACTAAGAGAAAGAGGCGAGGATGCTTAAATCATGGCAGTACCTTAACTCTGCAGTGCTAGGGGTGGGGGGGAGGAGAACCATCTGACGCTCCAGTGGGCTCAGTGATACAAGGAAAGCACGATGCCTGAGTAGGTGATGTTAGGTACAGCATTTCCTCAGTAGCAGCCTGGGGCATCAGGCTCTGAGTAGGTCAGCACATATAATGGAAAAAACTTTTCTCCCACACGCAAATTCAGTGAAGCTTGTAAAGTATTCCATATGTCCCAGTAAACCTCAAAGACAACCTTGGTCTTCCTGGGCAATTCCTCTTCAAGACCAGTACTCTCACATGCAAACATTTGCCTGTGTGCTGCAATGAGAGCATATGTTGCTGCTTGCAACATTAAACATTATTCAAAGGAATAATGCTCGTGCTATTAACACAACAGCACACACACTGTGAAAATGCTTATGCCCTCTCCTAGAGCCAAGCAGAGCACAGAGTTGTTATTCCCTTCTATGAAGCGTCCTGTCAAACAGCATCACTCTAATGCTATCTCCCCATTTGCCAATCACATCCAAAGAACACCCTGCAAAGAGATTCCCTGACTCCTAGAAAGACTTATTTTGTCAAATTTTCATCTGCTGAGAGCTGGAGATGTCAACATCGCCGAGATTTATCTCTTGTGCCTTGCTTCAGAGGGAGAAGTCTCTCTTTTACGGACAGAATTCTCATCCTGACAGCAGCAGCTATCGCTACACTGCACGGGTTAAATTACATCTTGAGCTATACAAAGCAATTACATTTCAATTAGTATTGTTTACTATCAGCTCATTTCTAAGTTATTTAAAAATATTAGTTAATAAAAAAAGGTTACAAAAAACAACAACACTTAAAACAAGAAATAATTTTAAAATGAGAAAGTGCTGAGAAAGACTGCTCCAGCAAGGAGACTTCAGAGTCAGCTACTTCTTTTTGCTCTCAGTCTTTTTTTCTATCCTCCACAGTCCTGCAATAAGAAGCCTTAGAGTCACTTGGCATGAACTGCTCTTTGAGGTCTTATCTGCTTTTGAGACGGATATTAACAGTGAGGATATTATGAATATTATTCAGCATTGAGGAAAAGGAGCTATGTGTTCTTTGCATCTTCAGAAGTATGTGGAAAAATAAAAGAATGCTCACTTTTCCAACAGGTCAAGTTAAAAACAGTCTGAGAGCAGTTCTCCCTGCATCTATACAATTCTTTTCTTGTACAAGCACAGAAAATAATGCCCTTCTTGTTCCCACTAGGAAAAGAACAAAGAAAAAGACTAATGATAGTAATTTTAAAAAATGAGAGTTTGCTCATTCAGTCAAAATTAATAAGCAGGCTCCATATGAACAGGAACATTAATGACAAGGGTCTTTGTACAAACATTCTGCCTCTAATAGAAACAGACTTGATTTGATAAGTGCTGCTTCAAAATAAGGGGCGGCCAGGGGTCAGCCAAGCACACTCCTGAGCAAACCAGAAATGGTCTGGATGAAAGAGATTAAAGTCTACCCTTAAAGCAATAAAAAGAAATAAGAATCCAGCACTGTGCATCTCAATTCAATCTTCCACCAAGCACAATGCTGAAGAACTTCATCTCAGGCTCAGGATATTTTTAAAGAAAAAATCTTCAAGATGATTTTGAATTATTTAAAAGGATGTTACTTCTGATTTTTCAGCCTAGTTACAATAGCAATGGCTCCAATGACCAGAAACTTCAAAACTCATTTATTTAGCTAATAATCCCATCTCTTCCAATGTGACATATTGGGCCATCTCTACTACATTATTGATTTTAGCAAAAACGCAAAGTTCAGGGAGTAATTTAAGTTTTTGTAAAGTACTGCAAGGGA
This sequence comes from Tympanuchus pallidicinctus, assembly GCF_026119805.1. Classification (NCBI taxonomy): domain Eukaryota; kingdom Metazoa; phylum Chordata; class Aves; order Galliformes; family Phasianidae; genus Tympanuchus; species Tympanuchus pallidicinctus. The sequence goes on from NW_026294747.1 coordinate 14,695,012, forward strand.
GATAAAAGGAAAAAAAAAAAAAAGAAAAAGAAAAAGCACGCTTCACTTTTTTACTCCTCTTCCTAAACAGGACTTGAAACTTGCCTGCCTGCTTTGTTTTACATTCTTGTTGCTGATGACTCTGGGTCTGCAAGGATCTGGTAATAAGTTAATGAACAAGTAGTGCACAACTGCACATGCAGAACTGGAGTTGAGAGGCAGAGTGGAGAGATAAAACACAACTCGTCTGGATATTTTCAAAAATACAGTATTGTGGCAGCAAGGAAAAGTTCAATAACATGCAACAGACCATCACCACTGACTTTCCAAGTAAGGACATTCTGACACAAATTCAAATTTGCTAATTCCACCCACTGCCAATCCAAGTCTCTAGGATCTGTTAGGAGTTGTTCGTGCTTGTGGCTGTGTCAAAAGTTCCCAAACCATGATATGCAACAAGAATACGGTGGGCTGTTCTTTTCCCCTGAGAAACCCAGATACTGCCTGAATAACTGGCCATCTGTGCCCGTACATGGACTGACACAGAGTCAAAAGCTATTTGCAGCCACTGCTGCTGTCGCTGTCACATGACACCCTACAATCTCTGCTTTCAGTTGCTCAGCAAGCATAGGTTGCAAAACCCCAGGCGATACTCTTAGTACAGCGGAGCGTGATAGGAGGATATCAAAGATTAAGAAAGGATATTGCAGCAGCAGTTCCTGAGCCTTGAAAGGCTGAATGAGGTATTAGGGGAAGTCTGGTTATGCTCACCAGTGGAGTGGTAGAATGGAGAAAGCTACTGGATGCCAAAATACATCCAGCCAAAATCAAGTCTGGTGATACAGAAAAAGGAGAGAGCTGTGACGGGGGCACAGACGTGGTCTGAATAGCTAAAGTCCTCAAATTTGCAGATGAAGCAGCTGACTGTCCTGGTGCTCTGCAAGAAGTTTCTTTCCCTCTCTGGCATTAGGAAAAGGAGGCCGCAGCTGTGTCAGATAGGATGTCAGCATCCTCTGGAAACTGACTTACCCTGACCCTTACTCATCCACGATTAACCAGTTTAGCATTCAGCAAGCCAATGCCTATACTTTGCAGCAAGTTTACAAGATGATTTCTCATGAGATGTGCTAGAACAGGTCTAGGCAGAGCTAATTAAAGACATATTTAAAAGAACGTTTTATATTCTCTTGCTGGCAAGGAGAACATGATGAGATTAAGAGCAAAGACTGCACTCACTGCAACACAAACCAAGTGTTTTATAGTTTAATGCCCCAGAATATGCAATTCCCTCCCAACAATTGCAATCACACTGAGAACATGCAGCCTCGGCATCTGAAAATCTACTCTGTCCTACTGTGCAAATTCCATAGCTGCAGGAAAAACAAAACCAAAAAATAAAAAATCCCCTTTCTTCTCTTTCCCATCAGGATTGCTGTGAAAAGGTCTCCAAGAGCATATACTTATCATACAACTGAATGTATAATGTCAAATAACAACCTCTCCGGTGGTGAGTTATTTATATGTAAAGTTGCCACAGCAAAGCACCACATTACTTCTGCTCTATTTAAGTGTTCACCGACTAATGCAGAGGTGAGAGAATCAGAAGAAATATCTGAACACAGCAGGACTGAGGGAAGCCAAGTTCATTTCAAGACTTGGTGTTTTGAGAACAGCCCTTGCCTTGGCTGAAGTATGGCCACAGTAAATGAGGTCAGCTTTGTGATGGTGGATGCAAATCCTGTGCAAATAAATGGTTCTGCCACAAGAACTTGTTTAATTTGGTGATTCCTGTTTTTGAGGGGGTTTTGGTACGTATGAACACAGTCTGTGGAAGAACAAAGACATTATAGGACGAAAAAGCAAGAACACTTGCACACAGCTCAGTCATATTCATGTCTTTTGAGAACGTAACACTCAATTTGGAAACCTCCTCTCCAAGCAATGCCTGTTGCCACTGATAAAGAGGAATGTATTCACTATCTTTTAAATAAAAACATTTCTTACCCATCCTGATTGTTTTTTCTCTGTTGTCATTACAATGTGAAAGCACAATGGCTTCCACATTGTAAAGCTGCCCGCTGCTACCTGAATCCATTATAGGGAAAAGAGAATGGATGTCAAAATACAGTAAGCGCAGTAAACTTCATTCGAGGCTCCTACAGAGCTACTAGGCATACCCTGAGCTTAGTATGAGATAACACCAGGTGGGAGAGCTTTATAAAAGGTGGTTTTAACAGGAACAAACTACATAGAAATATTGCTTATTAGAAAATCTGCATTTATGCTTCTATTAAAGGAATAATGCCTCACCTCAAAACAAAGCCCCAGCAAACTGAAGCTGTCACCAAAGAATCTCCATTTTTTAAAAGATTGCTTCCCAGCAAGCTTTTCTGATGGATGTCCTTGAAACCGTGCAGAGGCAAACAACTGCAGCACTAAAACCATCAATTGGCAGCTTGCTGTTGGTTGCACAATCTCTCTACAAGCCACCTCCTATTCTGTTTTCTTCTCCCCCTCACAATGACCTCATTCAGTGTTGCTATCTCAGAGCCCATAGTACGGAACCATAGTTCCAAGGTTTCTTCCCCCCCCACCCCATGACAAAAAGAGGTTTTTTACTTGAGATAAACTTAAATGCTTAATCCAGCTTAATTCCTCTGCACTTGGGAGTGAAAACAAGTTTGCACATCTGCATCAGAAGGTTATGAAATTCTGACTTTGTTTCAGTCTGAAGCAAAGTCTAGGAATCAAATACTCCACAAATCTGAATCTAATATCATCTCTAATTTGCATCCCACAAGATCAGCTACTATGGAGTGAGAAGCATAGGAACGATACAGTAGTTAAGGTCAGGCCTTACTGCCTCCAGGTATTTATCAGGAAATGCTTTTATTCCTTTAAGGATGTTTGTCTACTTGATTTTACACTAAGCTTTCCAAAAATCTCTCCTTCAATCTCTACAACTCTGTAAGTAATAATTTGCTAAGCCAAAACACTGCCAAAAAATTTATCAAATGACACATTTGTTTCCTTTTTACCTGCCTAGTTCCAGCCTTCTTTAGAAACCAACCAGTCACCTCTCCAGTGTTCAACCTCACCTTTACCTGAGATATGCTAGCCTTTACCATGCACTTCTGAGACCTTCAAGGCATGTAGGTGCAAAAGAGAATGGGGAACACACATCAATGCCTGCAAGTGGTTTTCAGTTCAGAAAACCACAGGGCAAGCAGCTAAGGCCTGCTCCTGACCACCACTTCAACCCCACCTCCCCTTCACATCAGCCTGCCTTCCCGCATGGCTCTCCTCCCAGCACTGTGATGCTTCACGTGGGCTGCATTTTGCTGTGCCAGTGACTGCTTATTCCCAACTAGAAAAATAGTAACAGACCCATCATTAGCTTCTTCCAGGGTGCTGTTGGATGGATTCTGTATCACACCCCAACTCAATCCAATGAAGCCCTGGATACAAAACATAGTAAATAGTCGCTATAAAAGTAATAGTGTTACCAACAGCTTAGTACTCCTTACATCGTAAATACAGAATCAAAGGATTGACGTTTTGTAGTCATGCACAAATTGAAGTGTCTGGCAGATTTAGAAGCATCTGTAAAAGAGATCTATCCTATGCTCCTCTGTGCAACATAAATTAAAGTGCGCAACACAAAAATCCCTGGTTTAGCATGCAATCAAGCTTGTCCAAACCCTACATCTCTGAGTCTTCGCACAAACACTGTGAGGCAGGGAGACAGGTCTGCGATGCTGGAATTACAGGATTCGTTTTCGTGCTTGCCACATACATTGTAAATGAGTGACTATGACATTTCATGATTATTTTTGTGCTGTCATACATAAATGACAATGATGATAGTGACCCCTCTTTGTTAAGCTGCTTGCATTACAAAGATGAAAAACAGACATTAAACAAAGCATTTCTATCATTGTTATTATCAGCATGTTAAGCATTCACAGGATTGGAGAATAAGTGCTCGCATAAAAGAGAAGCAAATACTATTCAACCAATATAACAACAAAAAAATAGCAAAAGCAAATTTTGGTTCAACACATCCTGAAATACTGGATAGAGTGACCTTCATATTTAAAAATAATACAAAAAGTATATTCCAGTATGAAAAAAATAATCAATCTCCAGGACATCTGAACATTATTTTACATTGTGCTCCAACAAAACATTGTTAAAGTCTCCTATAAAATATCAGCAAGCCTTTAATTATTTTCCTTTTACTGGATAGACTACTATGAGTTGGCCCACATCCATTCTGACTAAGTGCAAGAGTTAAAATGAAAGTGCCTCTAGATGCTTGTGATTGGTATTCAGCCACTGGGATCGCAGTCAAATGTCTGAGTTGCCGTGAGGATGAGCAGAGCTGCACCAGCTCTGCAGGAAAGCCCACAGGAGCAGCTCTCAGGACCAGCACCAGACCCATTTCCTGTGCTTCCACTGTTGAAGAGGCAATGCAGATGCTAAAACAGAAATGGTGCTCCTGAGGTGCATTCTGAATACATGGCAGTCTACGTGGTGTACCATAAAAGTCTTATTGGCTCATCCTAGAGATGACATACACAACTTGGCGTGGATGTACAAGTTTTGCCAATATAACTGTTGCTAATAAAATCTTTCCATGCTATATCATATTTTCTCTTCCTCTAATTTTATAGAGATAAAGCAATATGATAAATAGGTAGATACAGACATTAGATCAGGGTAAGTATTTCCAAGTATGGCAAATAATAAGAAATAAAGCTGCCCAGCTCTGACTGGCAGTAAGCTAGCAAGGTTTACATACAAGCACGGCCAACAAATCTGCGATTAGCACATGGGACTATTGCTTGCTGTGCAATCAGCATGTCCTCACTGAGCCAGCCTGTGGCTTAGAGGCATTTTGACATGGCACAACCCACACCAGGGATGGACAGTACTGCTGACACAAAGCACTGCCCCTTGCAGTATGTGGGCCAGGGAGCTCCGCTTGCCTCCATGGAGAGCCTGAAACAGTGGATGCTGGTTTGCATCCTGTCATCTCAGCTTGGTGCTTTATGTGCACAGCTGGCTAATGACTGTGTTGTATTATGTATAAAGCCATTTACTGTAATATGTTCGCGTTGTTAATATGCTGTAGAGTACTGTCACTCTGCTTAAGGGGCAACTTTGGGAAATATTAATGCTGGACGGTACAAAAACAAGGGCAATTCCGGTCCAGACGGTAAGAAGAATCCACCAAATGGCCAAATATTTCCATCTGCTCAGCAAATAAAGAGACTTTGTTCCCTCAATTCATGCCTTCTGCTGTGAGCTGCCACCACAACTAGTAGGGAAACACTGTGTTTGTAGCAGCCTGTGAGTGGCCTCTGTGCTCCTCATCTCTCAGCCCATGCATGGGGCTTTTGGGCTGTTCTGGCTGGTCCTGCCACTTGGACAGGTTTTTGGCAGCTTCCCCAGGGATGCTGAAGACAACAAGCCCTCTGTTGTGCCAAGAGAAATCAATGGTCTAAAGAGGTGAACTGGTCTCTAAGAGCTTGGTGCTGATTTCAACACTCTCCTTCTGAACATCCCATTGCCACATGCTTCTCGAAAGCATATAACAGCAAAAATATGTATATATGTACATGTGTATATACACACACCCTTTGCTTCAGTCTGTACTGTACAGTTCAATTCTCTGACGTACTCTCATCCTAAAAGGCCCTTCCCTGCTCAATATAAAAGCAATGACATTCAGAACATAACGTAAGTATCTTCTCACTGCAACTTGCAATTGCAACTGACTTTTTTCCTTTTCTTTTTAACCACCTGTGCACTTTCAGTGACATATCTCTAGAACATTAGACTTGAAGAACTTACTAAAGACTTCAAATACTGAAAAGTACCATAAAGAATCTAGAAAAAAAACCCAAATGACCTTATTAAGTACATTCTCAGAAGTTATGAATCGTGTGTAAAGATCCACTAACATCTCCCCCAGCATAAACATCCAGTGCAGTTTTGTTTCTCAAGCTTAATATGTGAAAGAGAACTCCAGGCCATTAACTGCGAGTACACAGCAGCACTCATCTCCAGAAGGAACTGTGCATGCTAACATCATCGAGCTATTTCATCCTTTTCCATCTTTCTGAGCAGGATTGTTTTCCAGAATGCAAATAACAGTGATGGAGAAGCTCTGGTTCTCTGGGGTGGGTAATCTGCTTCATGACCTACAACGATGGATCATCATCCCTGTTTCCTGCCTCATTGGAGAACGCCCTTGGTGTCTGTATATTCCTGCTTCAGCTCTCTGCTGGTACTTAGTGATGCTGCACGATATGGAAGTGAAATACTTCACTGGGTGACTGACATCCAGGTCTAATACGTGTTTAAGTCTTCCAGTCACAGTATAACAAACAAGTAGTGTTTCCTAAGATGCTCAGACACTTCCCCACATACCCAGACAGTCCCCAGCAGCCTTGTCATTACTTGTTCTGCATCCACAACATCGCCTGTTTGCAATGCTGACAAGATCAATGATTGATCACAATAATCATTGCAACATGCAGCACTCGAAGGCCATTCAACAATTTCAGTTCATTCAGAGGGAAGCCATCCATTAATGTTTCTGCGATCTCCATTATATCTCCAGGTTCCTGGATCTGTGCTGCCAGATAACTGGGCTCTGCTTGGATTAATTTGTTTGATAATGCTTCTGTTGGCTTGGGCTGCTGATATATCTGCCTTGGACATGAAAATTTGAAAGAGGACTCCCCTCCCTGCTGTAGCTCTGCAGGCAAGACTCCCAGACAATTCAGTGGCAGCACCACATAGCAGCCACAATCACTGGCTTACAGATTTGCCATATAGACTCCTTTCTCAGGCAGCTATGAACAGAGAAAGAACACCTAGCACGTGCCAATTCTTATCAGGAGAGGACAGACTGAACTGTGTTTGTTTATAACACCGTTAATGTTTGCTAATACATTTTAATAAGCAAGTGAAAAGAAGAGGCTCTCAAATGCCTGGTTTTTCTTTGATGGAAAGAGAAGGAGAGAATCTAAATAAAAGTAGATATGTTTTCATACACAGAAAATAACAGTGTGAAGAGTTGTGATGTTTCCCTGTGAATAGCACCTACAGAAGCAGGCTATACTTTATTATTGTTGCTCTTGTTCTGAGAGCGGGGGAAGCTTGCCACTTTTTTGTATGAGGTGATTGTGTGTGTTTCTGTGGAGTTTTCAGTCACTGATCCAGAATCACTATGAGGCTGCACCTATACTCTACACATAAATGTGCAAAATAAGATCCTACAGAGCAGATGAAACCTGAGGGTGTGTACAGCATTTGTTATTAACATACATTTTACTTTTATCTCTCATTATGGTAAAGAACACGCCAGTAAGAGTAAAGGCATTCATGCTCACAAACACGTTTAGGCTGTCACAATTCATCCCTAAAGAAATGAAGATCAATGCTCCAGTTCAAGTAAGCTCAGTTACAAAACTTGTGAGGAGGGCCTAGAGCTGCTGTTCTTTGCAATCCTTATTTATCAAAGTGTTTTCATGATGTGGATTGATTTTCATGGCTGCATGGTTCAGTTTCTTACCTGTCTGGAAGGGGAGATGTTAGCATGTTGATTAATGAATGGAGAGTTTTTCCAATTACGCTGCTGTTTCTTTAAGCACTTCTCCATATTCCAATGGAGAATAATAATCCCAAAAGCTCACCACAATGAGTGTCTGGATGCTGATTCTGCACTCACAGGCCTTTTTTTTTTCCCCTCTCTCTTCCACTAGAGATTAACAAACACCAATTGTTAAGTCGATATGGAAACCATCATACAGCTAACTCCAAATTCCGCAGGACACCAGACTGAAGCACAAGCTTGTCCATAAAGATAATCACCACAACATTTATTAGGGCAGCTACCAGCCACATCATTTTCTGTGAACATACTGTAGATTCAGAGCAGTTTTGACAGCAATGGCTGTTTCTGCCTGAGGGACATCGCAAGCACCAGGATTGCAACGCTCTGAGATACCCAATGTCAATTACTGCACAATGGAGAGAGCTCTTTTACCATGCATGGAATGTTTTACACACTAATGGCTGAAGTTACTTTACATTTCACTGAAACTATGATGAAAATACCACTTGGAAACCTGCCAAGGTACAGCTGCATGAGCTGAGGCTGTCATTTTGACTGAGTCACCAGTAAATAAAGGTTGTGACTTATTGTTTGCCTGGTGTGTGATCACTTGGTCTTCCAGCACCGTTAGAAAAGCAGATTAGAACTTAAGGAAGAAAAAGCAGTGTGTGACATACATCAGTGTTATGGCAGACATTGCTTTACAATTCCCCCAAAGACAGTATCATCTCTTATGAGCTATCATATTACTTTATTGTACTTGACATGATACTGCTGCTGAAGTGCCTTCCAAACTGAAGCATATTTGTAATTTAGGATGCTCAGTAAGTAGAACTGCGTGCAAACAAGGAAGTAGGTCAGAGCAATCAGATTCAGACTGAACGACACGCCTAATGCACTGTTTGCCCTATTCTTCTGAAATTAAATATTTATTTAACTGAAGGCTGATAGATTTGCTCTGATCTTATTGGGAAAATAGCAAAAGCATAGAATGAAGACAGAATTAAGGGGTGCCAGCGTAAATTAATATATCCTGAAACGTGAAAATACCTGCCTTTAAAAATATATATTAAGGACAACAGAGACCTTAGCCTCTCTCTCTGTACATTTTATTTCCATAGGTAAATAAATTGCATTTATTTTCAGCAAGACATTCTGCTCTAAGCACACCAACTTAACTATAGCATAGTATTTGTATATATATGTACAAATGCACGTGTGTGTGTGTGTATATGTGTGTGTAGCATACCCTCCCTCCGGAATAATCCAGTCACTGAGATGCACTCTGTCTCACAGCCAGACTGCAGCAGGTACCCAAGCTACCTAGTAAGACGGTTGTTCAGGTACCTACCAAACATACCACATCATTTCTGTAATGTAAAAGCAGCCTTAGCACAACGGGCACGTAGTCAGCATTAAATCTTTCTTGAATCAAAGGCCTGAGCTTAATGCTTCTTAGCACGACATTTCAGTAAGTTCACAATTACTGTTCAGAATTTCAATACAGATGAACTGAAAAGGACTGAAATGAGGTTCATCTGATGTTTAGTGCCTTTGCCAAATTGAGAATCAAGAATGTGAACCAGAAACTAGTACAGTTAAATTTACACCAGTCTCAGCAGGAGAAGGGGTTTGAATAGGTAATTCTAGTATCTTACACTTAGAAGAATTCTGATACGTTTCAAGGTTAGTCTTCAGCTAGCAGTCACTTCTCCTTTGACCCATACTCCACTTAGGCAAGACACTGAGCTCTTCTCCATCAGTGATCCAGAAAATTAGGAAAATAGGTCATACATCAGGAAAGCTAGAGAAACTAATAGTTTAGGAGAGAGGTGACTCAAGAGGAACACAGTCACATTCTATAAATATCTTCAAGGCAATAACATAAATGTATAAATGAAAGAAGGGAATTACTCAGTCTCAGAAGTTGGTAGGTAAGCTGGCAGCGTAAGTTAAGGAAAGGAATCTCTGGTAAGTGAATACTATCTCCAAGGAAGTTGGGCAGGAACCATTACTGTAAATATTCAAGAATGGGTGCAATCAGATACTAGTTTGAAAGATGCATTGAACAGATCTGCAAGAACTCTGGAGCTCGATTAGAAGATTCTAAGGCATCTTTTCTGATGCTTCTTTCTGTATCAATGACATAAGCCCTAGAAAAAGGAAAAGTCCCATTCACCAATCTAAATGTGGTTGATTAAATTACAATTATCTGTAATCAGGTAGTCCACTGACTTAGCACCTGTCATCCACTGCCTAACAGCAATGTGCTAATTTGGAAGGTACTACAACATCGACAAAAAATCCTAGATGCTGATTATACTATTAGTAACATCAAATCTATCTGCTTATTGATATAAATAGCAATATTAATTCCATCAGGCATCAGCAGAGATATTGAATGACACCATACACAGTAATTTCCCTGAACGACTCAATTGGGTTATTGAGAAATATTACTAACTTGCACAGCTGCACCTGGCCTGCCTGAGGCACTAATGGCACCAATCTCTTTATTTCCTGTCAAACAAGTAGCCAGTGAAGTTCAGTGACATATTTTTATTCAAGTTTAAAAAAAATAAATCCTTCAGCATACGAAAACTGCGATTGCAAAGCCAGATAGTATCAGGTTGCCTGGTGCACTTTAGGTCTCTCCCCAGTACACGTGCATTGGGGCACACTGCCAAAAATTGCTTCCATGGGAATCGTGGCTCCTTCAGTGACCCTGCAGCCACTTGGCATTTCTTCTCAACCTCCACATTCAATGTGCTGCACCACATTTTACTTCTGCATACCCATGAAGACTGACGGTGGTGGCACCACTTTACCAGGCTTTTCTTTGTTGCACAAACTAGCTCAGAAGATTTCACATTTTGCCTCAATATTCCTACAACATTTTGCATTTTTGATAATTTTATTTTTGGCAGACATCAAAGTGAAGCCAAAATAGCTAAAATTCTACATTTAATCAACAAACTTGAAATCCCAGAGCGCCATTCTCTAAAATATTTAGGACTTCTATGACACCCCATACACGCAGAGCACAGATCCAAGTAGTCACACGTGCAGCTGGGAATGCTCAGCATTTATGCAAATGTGGCCTAGCAAACACCCCACCACATTCCCACATCATTAGGAATGTGCAAACTGTGGCTCTGAATAGTTTGGCACTGCACAGCCTTACCCACTGCCTGTCAGTAATCCCTGGCCCCGTTTACTGTACAATTTTCAAACAAGATAAGGGCTCGATTGAGATCAGACTCATTCCTTTCCAACCTTCCCCTGTTTCCAGCATGAGAAAGGCACTCTGTGAAACAAAACGGTAGTGTCTGTATCAAAGTACATAAGCACCCAAATCAGTCTGCAAGAACAACCAGCAAGAATGCTTACGTCTATGGCATAGAAGATCTACTAAGTTCTTAGCTAATGCCACTTCTGAAAAACAAATATTATCCTAGGCAACAAATTACACCCTCACTAGATTAAAAAGTGTTCTATTCCACAGTTTCTTACAAGTTTTCAGAAACAAAGACAGCCTGGATGTCATGGTAAACCAGGAGCACACGTGGGCTCAGCAATAACTATGCTGTGCCTCTTCTTCCCTATTTAAAAATTCACAGATGAACAGGTTTTTTTTTTCTGAAAAAATCAGAAAGATCTACGTGATGGAATGGTGATACAGGAAGTGAAATGATAAAGGGACTAATGCAAATAGAAAGGTTCTATAAAGCAAAAGTGCTCACCCACCTCTGAAGACCCAGGCTCGCAGGGAAAACTCCACAAGGGAGAGAACTCCAACCAGAGATCCTTCCCCAGTCCCAATCAGCCTGTAAATGAGGTCTGAGAGGGGTCACGAGATGAATTGCCTTCACCTGTGCTCCCAGGGCTGACTGGGTCTTCCCCAGGTGCTCAATCAGTGGCTCAGACTGTGACCCAACAGTTCCCTACAAGTATGAACTAGTTTAATCACATCCTGCTTTACTCCAAACCTGTGGCCATTCTGTCCCAGCATCACATAATGAGGAAATTTTTAAAAACATCTTAGCAAGGATTTTTTTTTGTTCAGTATATGTATTAAATCTGGCAACCTACATCTCTGCTTCATAACTGGTTCCAATCACATATTATCATCGCTTAAACAGTGCTTGCAGTTTTTGGTAAGTATATTTGTGCACTGCTTAGCTTTTTTTTATCAGCTAGATCTTCAAATATTTGATTTGCAAGTGAGTATGATTTTTCAACCCAGCTACTCTCCCCATTTCACCTGTTTTTGATTAAGTTATAAATACACTCAGGATTGGGTGGTTTAGCAAAGTACTATTAGACAACAACCCCTGAGAACAGTAAACGTGCAAAAAAAAGCAGCCTCAGCCATAACAAGGGTTACAACACAGAAAAGCAATTCCTGGCTCTCCACATGCAGCACTGGATGGGGCCCTGGACTGCCTGATGTGGTGGGTGGTAGCCCTGCCCACAGCAGGAAGTTGGAACTGGGTAGAGTTTAAGGTTCCTTCCCACCTAAGCCGTTCAAAGATTTGAAAGATCATTATTACAGATCACAGGGTGTTCAGTTCTGCTTGACAAGTACCAAGGTGGTTGCAGGCATCTTAAAGCAAGTGCCAGAGAAGATCATGAAAGTGTTTTAGGAAAAACATCCTGATAATGAAAAAACTAAGAAGCTTTTGACACGTTTAGGACAATGAAGAATAAAACTAGAGGTGACATGAACACTATGAAACCTTGAAAAAGGGTAAGATCTCTCAGTGAAAATACAATTAAGTATTAAAACTTATTACCAGGAAAGATGATTAGCTTGCCTGGGCCTGGAGATGTTTAAATATACATGAAACGCTGCTTCTGCAAAAAATTTTATGGCCTAAATGGTTGGAACAGGAAAGAGGGAAATCAAACTAAAAGTTCCCAGATAACCCTTCCAGCTTGGATGTCTACTAATTCTCTTCCAAAATGGTATGGACTTCACTCCCATCAATCTCATCCTGCAGTTCTGCATTGCAGCACAGGCAAAGTCAGTACTTCGGTGCTCAGTAGTTGGAATCAGGAAGAACTTTCCCACTGCTGCATGCTTGCTGAGGCAAGCTGTGGCTTTCCCTAGTCTGAGCATTCCTTCCTGCCCCAGGGCATCACAGCGGCTGCAGACAGAGCTGAGGCACTGAACAGAGAGCAACTGCTGTGCTATTTGAAAGAGTCCTTTCTTCAGAGATGGCTGTTGAGTGTTACTTGGATGCTCAAGAGCATGCAGATCATTTGATCTGAAGTTGAAAAAGAATTTTCTGAGGACCTTGGGGGATTTTTTTTCTCTTTTTCTTTTTTTGCCTATCTCCATAGCATGGTGCATAGTTTGCTGATAGAATCGTCTGGACATATTTCAATTAATATGTTTCTCATCTCTGCTGCTCTCTGTAGCATAGTTTAATTTCCCGAGAAAAGCAACTCTTCAGACTACCTGGTCTTTGGTCTTAATATACAGATCCCTGATTGAGCATCTGAGTACAAAATTATTTACTGTAATATTGTCTCTACTTCCTTCAGTATCCAAAGCACATAAATAACACTCAATTTACCGTACAGAAAAAAAACAAAATATAACTGTCTGGACTCCGAAGAATCACAGTTTCACAATTCAATTTATCCAGCTCCTTTGGGTATCGTATTTGCCCTCTGTATTAACAAAGTATGTAGGAAAAGCAAAGAGCAGTTACTCAGCTCTGATGTACCAATTACAAAGGGCTGGATGGTGCATCTATTTCTGCAGGCTGCCAACTAAGTTATGCTCACAGCCGACTGACAAACACTCTGACCTTTGTGGTCAGCCTGCAAGGTTGTTCACACTGCCTGGCTTTACGCATCTAAGTGCTAAAGTTTGATCTTAATTCCTGATATCGTCAAGTGAAAGAGCCTCCTCTGGAGTTTATTGAGATGAATATCTTCTCTAAATCTAAGCAGATTTATGTCCACTAGGACCAACTCCAGTCCGCTTTTTAAAATCATCTCACATTAATTAGCTCGTTTGTGTGTATCTCTCTGTGTCTACACATGCATACATGAACTTCAGGTTCTTGGCTACAGCATAAAAGCCAAGCCAAAGGACAGACATAGAGCTATCACAGAGAGACTAAGTGCAGCCCAAAGCCAGGCGGTACAAATTGTTTAAATTTTTAAATTTCTTTTTCCATTCAGGATCTGTCTTGTTGCTTTGTGGAGCTGCCAAACTTTCCTGATATTCTTAACAGGAGATTATTTCTGTGTCATTTCCCTTGTGACAGACTGGCAGCATTTCTCCTAGGACATGCGGCAGACTCAGGTGCACTCTGCCTGCAGAATCCCCAGGGAATGGCCTTTGCACAGCTCGCATTTCCAGCTGCACCTATCACTATTGCAGTATTGAGACCAAAGAGGAAACACAAACAGCTTTTCAGGGAACCTGACTCAAAAGATGCAAATCCTGCTTCAACACAAAATGACCTGGGAGGAAAAATGTAAGGTCTGGGTGGTGGCGAAGAAAGAACTAGAGAGATTAAGTCATCAGGGACACCTCCAGCCACAAACAACATTTTTTCATTCATGAAGCACAACAGCAGATTTGAGAAGCAAAACCTGGGAAATTAAAGTCAGTTTTGATTCTAATTTCTGTATTTGGAGGCCTTCACTTGGACTTTTCACCTGGGACAGCCTCTGTCCTGCAAACACAGGACCCTAAGGACTTTTTCATGTCTTGGAGCACTTTCAATGGATTCTTGTTATCTGAGATGCTCAAAGGGTTCCTCCAATCCCACTGCTCTTTACACACTTTAAAATATCCCTTTTCATATTTGCCACTGATCTTTGCCAAGCTTCCCATAGTGGAGACTCAGTCCAGTTCTACATACACCAGAGAAGTTTGATGCTGTTCTCTTAGAATGAGGACAAGGACACACTTACCAGGAGAACATCTCAATGAGCAAAAGAAAACTCGAGTCCCCAGAATACTGCCAAATACATTCGGGGGGGTGGGAACAAACAAACAAAAAAACCCAAAAAACATAGAAGAAAGGGAATCTTAAATATTCCACTGTTAAGAGACAGGAGGAGAAGGAGGCAGTCAGAAGGTTTGGTTAGCAAAACTGCAGAAGAGAAAATGTGTTTGGCAGTCTGTCACAATGGTATTAGGTCAGTTCACCCAGAACTCTGTTTTCAGAATGAATGGGAAAAAAGAAAATCTGTAATACTCACCATTTCCAGAAATTTTCAGCTTTCCAGAATTAAATGGCAGAAAGTAGTTTTATCTCCATTCTAGCAAAACATTAAATTTGGGAGAGAACTCGCTCTAGGCCACTTGTCTCTTCCTCCTCCTCCGAAGAGAAACATCAACAAGGATGATTATCAGCCCTTTCCCAAAGATCAACTACGTCCCCTGGAGTTTGGTTGTCTGGTACCCAACACTCAGCATGGTGCAGAACAGCCACGAGATGCTAGCTCAGCTTTCTTGTAAAAAATAGCTATTGAGCTATGAGACAGTCCATAAGTTAAAGCCAAGCAAGACAGAAAGAAATGAAACTGGGGAATCAGTACTAGTCAATGACTGGAGAAAAATACTGCCATGAGGCAGTTAAAGAACTCCAAGAATAAAAGAAGAGAATCAGAGACCAAGAACTATCTAGGATCAGCTTAACTGTGGAAGTGGAAGCAAGCACCTTCCCACCTGGCTAACTGGTTATGAACTCACCACACACTGGGTCACCATACCAGCACTAGAGACATATTAATGCTCTGCTGGACTCTTAGCACTTTTGTTTTGGCTCTCTACTGTATGCTTTAGACAATAAATAATCACTGTGTACTCTTCAATAGCGTACATTCTACTTGCAATCTCTCTGCTTGCAGTCAGAGATGCCCCAACAAAAGTGACCCAGTAGAGGGAGGGGGGTTACAGAGAGTTTTTGAGTCTGCAGAAGCAATTTGCCAGCACATTAAAGTGATAAGCATCACAACCAGTCTCTTCCACAGGGCTGCAAAGGAGAACCAGAGAAAAACATTTCTTATTTTGTTCATGGCTTGGCAACTTAGAGGCAGGCAACATGCTGATAGAGACATGAAGGCAAGTGCATCGGATCACTCTATCTTTTTGAATAGCATGCCAACAACAGTATAATCTTTCTACGAATACCCAATATATATCTTGGAACACGATATCCCAAAAGCACAGCAAAAGGGGCTCAAGAGAAAGAAAAGGACTGAGTGACAGTGTTGCTGTTGCTACTGCCACAACTGCTGCTTCCCCTGACTGCTGATAGAAAAAGCACAAACAGATGACAGCTGCTCAGAGCCAAGGCTGACAGATCAGCTCTTGATTTTTCATAAAGAAGCAACACATCTGAATTTCTCTGCTCTCCAATGGGAATTTGAGAGGGCTCTTTCCAAACTCCCTGCCAGTAACTATGCACTCTAAGGTACCTCTTTAGGAGATGTCCCACGGAGTTAATCTCTTATCTAGTAGGATCAGTGCAATTATCAGGATTAACATATTCACTGCAAGATGCAGTCTCTGCCTGATTTCTGCCTCTCCCCTCCCTCTGTTAATTTTTTTCTTTTTACAAGATTTATATCTTTTCATTTCATCAGCGTCACACGAACTTAAAGTTTTAAAAGAATTAAAGCTTTTGCACTTGTTTACAGAATGGGAATATGGACAAACTACAGGCCAACATACTTTGGTTTTGCCTGGGTTTTGAAAGGAAAGATGGAAGTAACACAGTAGGCAGCTATTAAAGAAGAGAGCTGATGCAGGGAACCAGAGTAAACACTGAGAACACATCTTTAAATTAAAACTCATATTGAAATCCTGTGGCTCTACTGACTTCAATACAAGCTGAAATGGGATGGAGGTAGAATTCTATGGATATTCTGAAAAAATCATAAGATGCAGCGTTACCTTAAAGTTGACTGAAAAAGAAGAAAAAAAATTTAAAAAAGATTAATTTTTTTTTTTTATGTTGAAAAACTGTACTGAAATTGCAAAGTATAGTCTCTCTTCTTTGGATAAATAAGCAAACACTGAAGGATCTTTAGCATTAATCCTCAGTGGGCTTTTTTCTTTTGCACATTGCATTCTGCCAGTGTGGTGCCCACTGGGACCAAATATGTCAAGGCGTTTAGCGAAAGGAGAAAAAAATGCTGTACTTCTAGAAGATCTGTAAACAAAGTTTGGACATGAACAAAAATATCCCCATTACTGGGACCTTCACGCCCATACCTGAGAACAGAATTCAGTACTGTTCATCCTTAAATCCCTAAGTTGGATCAGTGCACTGATCTCCCTACAGAGGACATCAGAAACAACTTTCAGTTTCTCTCCGTCTCAAGTTCCTATCTGACTGCATTTCATTCTAATCTCTGAAATGGGAAAAAAAATCATGACAATATAGCATGCTTATATTTATTCCACACTCTTTTTGACCTTTCTGGATAGGATTCAGCTCTGTTTCCTTCCCTTTACTGTTATTTTCTGAGATTTTGCTTCTTTATGAACCTTTCCTTCAACACCGGAGAGATGAGATCCTAGACCTACCTCACTTGTCCTTCATTTTAGACCTTAACAATTACCTGTTCCACTTCACTCGAAGCATCTTCCACTCATCACTTTACCTGTGCTGCTTTATCCCTTTCTCTCCCTTTCTAAACCAGTGCCCAACTTCCCCTAATCTCAATTTATGCCTTTTCTCATAGCTCCAATATTGTTATATCACGTAGGGAATGACAACAAAACTGGCATTTTGACCAATACCTTTCTAAAGTTCCAGGCGCATACTTCATCCTTAGCCTTGCTCCACAGGGATATATGGAAAACTTGTCAAGTCAGGAGGAGTTGAGGCTTACAAGAAAGCAAGTGCCTTGAAGAAAAGGACTGCTTGACAGTCCCTGACAGGCTTTCAGATGGGCAATCAGAAGGAGGAACAGGTACAAGACATGGAAGCCCAGAGGCTAAATCAGGTCTACAAAGCTGCTTCACTATAATGGAAAGATCCCTCTTGAATTTTTTAGTTTTGCTTCTCGTTGATACTGTGCCATATACAATCAATAAAAACTCAATGGATTTTTACTGCTGCTATTTGAATATATATTTTACTTTTCTCCAAATGAGTCCCTGTTTGCTAAATTAAATTTCAAAGGCAAAAATAATCACTCACTGACATGTTTGTTTGTTTTCACTAAAAAACAAATTTAATGAAAGCAAACTTTTCATCAGATAATCAGCATCCACTGAACTCTGAACTTCAGCTTCAGGCCAAAGGCTAGTAATAATAATACCTGAATTAGCCACATACAACAACACATCCCTACTCTCCCTGGATCCCAGGGCTGAGGCATTTGCATGAATCCCTAAGGCACTGAATTGCTGATCCAGATCAACAGAGCTTTCAAATGCAGTGTCTTGTTGATACCCTCTATAAAACACAACCATATCTCAGAAATGCTGATCCACACTAATGCACTTACTTCCCAGTACTTCAGTATACAGTCCAATAAAAATATTAATGCACTAGAAGTGCTGATGCAGCCCCATTAAAGCAAGATTTCCTCACCATAGAAGCATCCTGGTTTTCTTCCTTATGAGCTATGCTTTCAGCAAGTGTCAGACTGGAGCCTCCTGAAGAGGAGACAACATTAAACAGTTCAGTCCTTGTCAGTCAGACAAGGTTACAGTGATTCCAAACTAATGGTATACTTCTTGCCAAGGAGGCAGGGAGAGGGCAAACATGAAAAAGCATCCTGGCAGATGAAAGAAAGAAGGAACGACATACACTGAAGTTACTATGCTCTCGGGTAGAAACAATTTTCTTCTGCTTTATTTGGTTGCATATATCAGGTTGGAGGCCCTACAAGGATAGAGAAATGCACTTCCCTAGGTATGTCAAGAAAGAACGCAGTACTCTGGGGAAGAGTGTGCACTGCCTCCTTACTGCAACAGAGTGACATCCACCAGCCCACTCATTCCTCCACTCCGTCACCAAAGGTGCGTAGATTTGGGAGGAGAAGTTTCTTATCATATTGTCTAAAGCACTCTTTTAACCACTACAAGGAGTCCTGTGCAAGGCACACGATGCTACAGTATAACCATGTATAGTATATATAGTATGCTATAGTATAACCATGGCTCATAAAAAATGGCCTTTATGTAGCCTCAGACTTTAGATATTGTCTGTTAGGAAAAGCACTGTTGAAGAACATCACATGTTCTGCTGCAATAACATGACACAGGAAAAAATGGCTGATGTTGGATCTGATCAGTTTTTCTGAAGTCTAAAACTCTCCTTTTAAAGCACGAATGATTTAAAATGGGAAATTCCTCTGTTTCCACTTCCAAGTACACTGTATCACTTTGAAATGCAATGTCAAAGTGCAATGACAAAGGCAAATACAACAGTCAATGTACTTGTTCTGTTTAACTGTATACTTTGTGGCCTTTGGATGCATACATTTGCAAATGAAGTGATTTTATATATCATTAAACATGAGCATTGATCCAAATAAACAAAATTGCTCCAGAATGTGTCATTAAAGTGAGTAAACTGGATGCACTGAGGTAG
The DNA here is from genome assembly GCF_026119805.1 of Tympanuchus pallidicinctus. Lineage (NCBI taxonomy): Eukaryota > Metazoa > Chordata > Aves > Galliformes > Phasianidae > Tympanuchus > Tympanuchus pallidicinctus. The sequence continues at coordinate 14,714,206 of NW_026294747.1, forward strand.
TCCACTCTGAAGACTTCACATATTCTTAACCAAGATCTGCACTAACGAAAAGGCAAAGGATATTGGAAAGAAGATCAAGAGATCTTCATGATTTAAAATACATCAGTAGAAGTTAGATTGTGAAGTAAAAAAGTAAAAACTGAATGTGAAATACTATTACAGGCAGAGTCCAAGAAGCAGACTTGACACAATGTAATCTATGGCCAAAATAAATAACGTACATCGAATCAGCCTGGTTTCCTCAGATGAGGCCGATGCATTGACGCTGTCTTCCACATAACCACTTGTTCCTCCTCTGCATGAATTTTAAATAAATTCACTTTCAAACTTGAAGTAAGAGAAGCTGTTTGCAAGGGGATACAGGTCCTATAAGTTTTGTAAATGTCAACAGCTGCAAAGAGGAGAGAAAGTCATACCTGTGGCTGCAATGAGGAAGATGACCAGAGAGCCATTAGTCAGCCTCTGGTGGAGACTAATCAGTACTTGTGTGATGTGCATGCTGGTTAGCCAAAGAGCATGCATTTGGCTCCAAATTTTATCAGAGATGAGCAAAGTCTCTCGACCTCTAGGCAGGCGATGCATGGAGATTTACTCAGCACACATAAAACCACTGCAAATGTTGATTTGCTAGATTGCCAAGAGTCAGAAATCACATCAGTGTGGATGGTATAAAACACTAAACCACTGATCGTAAGAAAAAATGGTGGGAGCCGTGAATATGTTAAGCTTTTAGGTCCATTTCCATGAGTGCTGGCTATGGAGGTGAGATGCTGGCAGTGGGGTGGGGGCTGCTGTGGGCAGAGGTCAGGGCTGACCCTTGAGGGAACAAAAAGAGTGGGAAGAGCACCAAGGCTAAAGGAAGAGGAGCAGGTTTCCTCAGCATTGTTTTAGCAGTCATCTTTTCATTTCTCACAATGCAAATTATTTTAATTGGCAATAAATTAAAGCTAATTTTCCCCACATTGAACCTGCTCTGCCTGCAACAGTAACTGATAAATGATCTCTTTGCTCTTATTGCCAGTTAGAAGCTCTCCTGCTCGTGCTCTCCCTACATGCTTGCTGGATGCTGCAGGATGGAGGTGGGAGCATCAGTGTCTGACAAGCTTCACCCACCCCCAGGCCTACTACTATTTATTCAAATATATACATCATATTGACTCTAGGATACTCAAAACCCAGCTCAGAATATGTAAGTGACAACTAATGTACAGCAGCACAATCTTCTTAAGTGTTCAAAGATGAAATAACCTCCATTGCAATTAAATGATCTCTGCACCATTACTTATCAAAGCAATAACCAACAGATTTTTTTCCAACCTACTGGGGTGCCCATGGACACTTAGAAGCTTCAGTTTGCAGCTAGTAGAGAAAAAGAAAGCTTGACAAGAAAGTACCAAAAGCACAGAGTAATCCTCAAGTTAAAATAAGGTTGCTAAAATGAATTTTGAGTCTGAAATAATCTGATAATGGCTATTAATGAGTCTCCTGTTGTTAGATAGAATAGGCCTGAAGACTAGCAGGTGGCATATGCTAAAAATACACATTTGCATTCCTTGAGCTCCAGGAACTGACTAATTATCTACCAGCACCTTTTTCTTATTTTAAGAAGCCTTCATTCAGATTAATTTTAAACAAACACAAAAACATACTGTTTCTCACAACACCAGTTTGGCCAGCAGAGAGATAGAAACAGGTAGAATGAACTCTACCATATCTATACCTATACGCTTCTGTTTACCGTACTCTTTTCCCGATTCTCTAAAACACCAACAGTTCCCTTTTAATAAATTCAGAAACATCACTACAAAAATTTACAGGCCACCAAAATCACAAACTACAATGGGTTTTGAGCACGCAAGGCAAACACAGACTGTGTTCTGGCCTTCCACCAAAGGGTGCCACTTAACCTAACCAGACTGGATTCAGAAAAATCACCAAGACAGTTTTCATTTTTAGAAACCTCTGGAAGAAGTCAGAGTTCCTTTTACTTCAGATTTATTGAAAATTACATCACTACACCAGCACAACAGAACACGGGATTAAACATCACCTAGAAACTACCAACCTGTTCCAGTGCCCAAATTAGGATTCTTCTTCATAGAGCAATTTAATAACTTACTTCCAACGTATACTAATTTACTGCACATTTCAGTGCATTGAGCTTTTTGTTGACAGCGCTATACACACTTGTGCATCACCGTACATTTCTGTACCAATATGGAACAAAATTGAGACCTTACATGTAGGAAAATCTCAGGAAGGGAGAATTGGAAAAACATGTAGCAAAGTAAACCAAGGCCACTACAGCTGCTGCAGTCTTTCCTTCCATAAATGCATTAATGTCTGTGGAACACAATTAAATTTGATTTCATTTTACGGCGCTCCATGGAAACTTCAGAGTAATATATTTCAAAATACATTTATGGAACAAATTAAGTATTGTTATAACTTGGTACAGTCTCTCTCCTAAGTAGGTTATCACTGAACTGGTCAAGCTGGGGACAGATCTGTAACTACAACAGCCAAGTATATTTTACTCTGCTAATTTAGTGCAGTTCCTTGTCAGATTTATTGACATTACAATTTGTTTCATTGAACTGATAAAGACTGGCAGGTGACATATATATATTGTTATTTTATTTTTTTTATACGTTCCACAAAATGTTAAAAAATGCAACCATGTAATCGGAAATGGGCAGAAGAAAACCTACTTTGATGTTACACAAGTAAAAATGAGACACAGGGAGATACACAGGATTATGCTGGAAAGACAGGACTGAATACGGACTTGTATTCCTGGAATACACTCATCACTAAAACTTTCTTCTTTTTGAATGCTCCCACAAGCACAACTCCTCTTTTACAGTCCAGTAGCTCCTTTCAAATGAACACCTTAGAGTATTTTTGAATGAAAAAAAGTAAATTCTGTAGCTCCCCTAGGAGAATTAGTACTGAAATGATTTCCAAAAAAAAAAACCTAAAAAAATCCTAAGCTAACAACAGGTATTTTCGTTCTGTAAGTCAAAAGAATTTTCAGCCTCCAAGGAAATGGTGAAGCTGAAGAATTCAGGCAGAAAAGAAACATAAATGACCATGTACAAAATAAATGCACTGCTGCAAAAAGGAAGAACAAACACAGGTAAGGGTGACAGAAACATTAAATTACTTCCAAATAATTAGGACTGCCCTTTCTCCAACTCAGAGGTTCATTATCCAATGACATCTGTTGACTTCACTGTGAATAACACGCTCTGGTCAGGAAGTTACTTTTTAAACCCAAACTGACTACTTATGCCCTCTGCAAGACCTGTCTGCCAAGCAAACAATAAATGGCTTAGGGAACAGAGAAAGGCCAGAATTATAGTTTTCTGCAAAAGGGCAATGTGATATTTAGCCTTACATATTTAGAAAGGCATACAACAGCATGAATAACAACTTCAACTAAACAGAATTTCCCTTATTAAACTGTTTACCCTGTCATGTTGATTTCTGGCAGGGAATGTCAGCAGCAGCAAGCTCTGAAGACCTGATGCGGAGAGTTTTTTTAAAAGGCAAGCATGCATAGGATAAGTCTATTTCTAGCACCAAAGCAGAAATCATTCAAATCCCAAAGACTTTGACACAGCAGAAGCATGCCTCTGGCTGCACTGTTTTGGAAAATTTCAGTCTCGCCAGTTCAGACATTTCCCAGAAGAAAGTTACAGAAAAACACACTCTTTTACTCAACTTTAAAATTGAAAGAAAAAAATATTTTCTTTAAGAAGCTCAAGACATGCAGTGGGGAACTGCAATTTGGCAGAGAAATTGCTTTCCAAGAATAACTTGTAAGCCTTTAAAATAAACTACAGCTAAATTCTCCTTAGCAAAGATGTTTATGTAGGTTGCAGCCTGTTCACCTTGAGACAGATCTACAGGAGGCCAGTCAGGGTTTTCTGTACAAATGCAGATTCCTCACCTAGCTTCAGCATCAAAAACACATACACAGTTTCTTGTTTCTTCCCAAACTCTGACAGGATGAAGGAAAATACAAAACAAAACAAAACCAACCAGAAGATGTAAAGGTATGAGCAACGCACAAGAAGGCTGGTGGTGAAAGGCAGGGAAGCATTCAAATTTATGAAGATGAGGCAGAAGAAACATTTTCACCCATGAAACAAAGAAACCAAAAAAAACCCCCAACTCTCTCTCCCCCAAACAAAACAAAGCAACAGCTCTACCTGCAAAGCCTGGAAACGAATCTAAAATATGAGTCTCAAAATTTCGCAAATACCTTTCCTGTTAGCAAGTACCTGTGTATCCGTGCATCTATCACTTGAAAATGCATGTCTTATTTCTGTTTGCATTAACACCTTATCCTACTGTTGCTCTAGTCTTCCGCTGGCAAGAATGGTAGAAGTCTGATGGGGGAAAATGAAGCATCTTTTTCACTGATATACGATGAGACTGCCATTATTACTGGAAAATTAGCATATTTCTAATGTAATTATTAAATCTTTACCATTAGGCAGTTAACACAGAGAAGCTAAATGAGTGCTACAGAGGTTACTTGAATTGTAGTATTTCCTCATTTTAGAAGCAGTTTAGTTTTACTAAGATTCTTTTGGGGATTTTTTTTGGCATACAATTGCACACAGACTGTAGGTATTTATGCACAGTTTTATGATGGCAATGAAAGTCTCCTGTTTGCCTTTATTCTGAGACAGGGAATACGCACACAAAAAAATCTGCATCATTCAAATCTGAATGGCAGGAAACAAACCAGTTAAACAATGGAAGCATAACCCAGCAGTCAAAGCAAACCATGGGACTGAGGAGTGTTCAATCTAAGTATTCACAAAACGAGCAACACAGCTCTCTTTCTGACTTATCTCCAGCTCATCTGCTGGTGTCTGGCACCCAATTTCTCAAGTGTGCTGGCCACAGGTACTCAGTCATTTAAGGTTTTTACACCTGGAACAAACATGAAATACCTAGCTGCTGAAAGCTTTCAGAGCAAGAGGTATGAAACAATGTTATGTTCTGAAATTGCCTTTTATGCATTGGTTTTGTAAAGAATGATTGGATCAATTCACTGACATCTAGAGAAACATGAAAGTGAAAATCCCCTCTAATATGCTTCCAATACTGCAGCAGCTTCTAGCAGCATTAAGTACCTTTCTAGTTCCACCTGTGTTTATGAACACTTGCAAGTACATTGGCAATTCAGCACTTAATTGTACATACAAAAATGTTTTACAATGCAGACATTGCTTGTTTTAAAGCAGAGAAGTTGGATTAAAAGCTGCTCTTGTATTATGTGTTCAAATAAGCATGGCTTACAAAAGATATTCAAAACAGAATGTATAACATTCAAAGAAATCTAAATTATTTGAGATTTGCTTATAAATATGTTTTTGAAAAAACATACCTAATGAGATCACACTACACTCTTGCTGGCCTCTGCACTGGTATGTAAATACAGCTAGCTTGGTTTTCATATGGAATTACCACCCAAGGGCTTACATTAAAGCCTCTGGTTTTATAGCAGTTCATTTTCTATGGAAAGACAGCTGCAGTTGACTGCAACATTTCTGGAAAGTAGCATTACCTACTGGTGAAGAACAGCAGAACTGCCTCTTTTTTGGTGCTCACTGCTTAACACTGTCAAACAAGGTTAATCATGACAAGCGAATCACTTTTGGTTTGATCTAGAAACCCTGCAGTCACACAACTGGAACCACACAGAAATACCCAAGCTCACGGGTAGGAGGAAGGTAGTAATGGCAATGCAGTCAGATAGCTGAATGAAAACGTATGGCAAAACCCGCTTTTCTTACAAAGACTCCTTTATCCTGAAATGTGAATACCTTTCAGTATGGAAAAAGCCTTTTGTCTTTTTCTTGCCCTAACTGTGAACCAAGTTTAAAGAGATCTAGATCAGATAGAGGAATAAGTTCTTTACCATGAGGGTGGTGAGACACTGGTACAGGTTACCCAGAGAGGTTGTGGGTGCTCCCTTCCTGGACGTGTTCAAGGCCAGGTTGGATGGGGCTTAGAGCAACTGGGTCTACTTGGAGGCATCCTTGTCCATGGCAGGGAGGTTGAAACACAATCATCTCTAGGGTCCTTTTGAACCCAAACTATGATTCTGTGAGCCATAAATAACTGTCATCAGAAAGGACAAGGGTCTTCACTGCACTATTTGAGACCCCAAATGTTGCCCTGCATACACAGCAATTTCAGCAAAAGCAAATCTATATTCTAGATGTCAAATCAGCTTTACTTTGTTCAGTTTCATGCCATGAAGCAAACTTGTTCAGCCAAGAAGGATACTTGAAATTACTAATGAGGGAAGCTAGAGCTATACAACTAGTCTAAACCAAACTCATGGGTCCTCTCCTTTTCCCTCCCTCCCTTCAAACAACAGATTTATTAAGGCAAGGCCCAGCAGTCTAGGTCAATTACTGGGAAAAGGCCAGGACACAATATATCAATTGAATGACTTTCTACCTCATTAAAGGTGAAAATAAAAGGGATTTGAGAAACAGCAGCCTCTTGTGTGTTTGCTGATGGGATTTGAGATTTGCTATTGATTTTCCAAGTGGAGGCACTTAGTTCTTCTTACTTTACTGAAAGGACATTTTGTCATTAAAATGAATGACTAAATAAATAAATAAATAAATAAATAAATAAATAAATAAATAAAAATCCACCCCTACAAACCTTAGCCATCAGAGGATAGTTTCAGAGAATACAGTTGCTTGGTTTTCAACCCCCTCCTTCTTTGACTACATTTGATACACTGCTTTCCTTAGCTTCTTCTTTTAGTAGAATAGAAAAATTTGGCACAGCATAAGGCCTGTATGACTTCCACGCTGGAAGATAATCATTTCAAAGACAACTACATCATTTGCAATAGCATTCTCAAAATGGTATCCCAGTATCTTTATTCTCTATCTGCTCCAAAGTATGGAAACCGCATTCACTGAATGACTTAAATTTAGAGTACAGATGCTGAAAAGAAGAAATGGGTTTTGTGTGAGTGTGCGTGAATGTTAGAAACAATTCCTGAAGCAGATACAAACAAGAAAGTCAGAATTTCTGGCAGAAAATGCAGATAAATCCTGAAACTGTTTCCCTAGCCCAAAGCACTGAGTTTCCTGAACTTACTCTCTAGCTGAGATATAAAACTGCTCTACAAAAGTTCTCTCCAACAAACAGAGCATTTTTTGTCCTCATGATCTCCATTACAATGAAATCAAACTGTTTTCTTTTTGAGCAGCCTCCTTCGATTCAGGACCTGTGCATCCATAAAATGAAGAAAACAGCAGAAGTACACAGCATGATGCATACAGTCCTGCACGCTGTGTCAGCCCACCCACCAGCCATGAGTCCAAACTGCACATGAGAAGTCCTTGAAAAACTCTACAGAATAAGACCTCATTCTATTGGAACATCCTGGAGTATTTTTCATTTGTATTTATTTTTTGTTTCTCATTAATTAAAATAATACTTTCACAGTGTTTCTTTTCAATTAACTGCAGAATGAATTTGCTGGCACTAAGCAGCACGCTCAGACACAAGCTTAGCAACAAATAAAACAGCTCTCTTCCGGGCACTACTTTGTCACAGACCTAATTAATGAAGATAAATTCAAACAACATCTCAACTTCGTTTTTGAAATAGCTCAAGCAATTATCATCTTAAAAGAAATCATAATATGAAAGATAACCGCAGAGCAGAGATGTGCACAGCTCAATGGGAGCTGTCAGCTCTCTCGGGCAGAAACAGGAAGCTCACTGGGAGTCTCTGGCACACTCACAAACCCCACAAACATTTTTCTGGCTTGGCTTCATTTGTCACTACAGAGATAATTGTAAAAAGAGGTCAAATGATTGTTGTGGTATTTCCAAATCAGAACAAAAGCTCGTACGTATCATTAATCTAGGAAATTGCTAGTGCCTTACTCTGCAAAGTAAGTTGCTTAAGCTGTATCTCTTTTTCTGTAGGTTTGATAAGGGACATAGAATACAAATAGGCTTTCAGAATTTAAAAATAAAAATTAAAAAAAAAAAAACTTCATAATTGATGGGAGGTACTAAGAGTGGGCTGGATGCTTGGTTGCTTTTTAAAAGGTCATGCATAGGAGAGATGTGCACCTAACCTGCTACGCTACAGAAGCTACACCAATTCCGAAATTGAGGTTTCAGCATACATAGCTCACACAATGCAGAATTATCTAAATCCTTAGGAATAAAATCCCCAACCAAAAAGACATTCGTTGTTGAAACACCTTTCAAAGCAAGATGTAGAAGGCTTGGCAAAATGCCTTTGTATCAACTGAGATTTTTAAAGTGACTGAAGGGAATTAAGAGTCTGAATGCTTTAGTAACCTATATGCTTTCTTGAGACTAGTGACAAAGCTGGATTTAAAACCATAATATAGGAGAAAACCACTTTTTATTTCACATGCAAGATGGCTAAGATAGAATGATACCTGAAGGGTGGAAATTTTTTCATCCTTACGCTAAGCTCTGTATCTCAACCACGGATAAGTTTTATTCTTTTCCAGACACACATTACAGCAGACAACAGCAAATTTCAAACTTCGAAACAAACTCTGAGTTACTATTTTAATTCGGTTTTTGGAGGCTCCTTGCCAGCGTCATCCAGAATACTGAAGGAAGTCACACTTGTCCTTCTTCACAGAGCATTTTAACTTTCTCAAATATAATTTGGAATCACAGAACGCCTCTATCCCTCTCCTAAACCTAAACCCAGAGGATGCCTATACAGATCAACTTAGTCAGTCAAAGCTTCAACACAGACCCACCACTTCATACACAGAGTTTATCTGCAACTGGACAGGCAAAATGTAGATCTGCTAGCTAAAACAATCAAACAAAATGGCTGACAAACCAGTTTGCTTCTGAAGAGCTAAAGACTTGAAGAGCTAAATGTATTTTAGTAAGTAAATAAGCTGGAGCAAGGAAAACCTCTTTTTTCCTCGTGTCAGATTTCAGTAAAGGGAGATGCCTGCGACAGCAACCTTCTCTCTTGATTCTCAGGCTGCAGCAGCCTTTCTTGCCCCCTAAAAGTGATGGAACAGTGGACTCTCTCCAAAACAGATGAGCTTTCTGCAGAATTAGCCAAGAACAGGTGCTGGGCAGGGCACGAGCTGTCTGTCACTACTTTGAACACTAGTTAAGTCAACTACTGCAAGTAAATGTCTAGACATCATTTTCTTGTCCAATTTAATCTTTATGTCAGCTTCTCTGATTCTTTCTATTCCCAGTGCTCCCATGTTGTTTGCTCATCTGCTGCCTCCCCTCTCATCTCTAGAAAGCTGTCAATGGTTTACGGGCTGGTTTGGCCCGGTTCCGTGACGAGCGGGGCGGAGGGATCCGCAGATCCGCGCCTCCGGAAAAAAGGAAACAGGAGACCCCAAAATAATTAAAACAGCGGCACCGATCTGAGGAGAAACAAACTAATTTACTAAGTATATTATCGGAATGCAAGATAACACACTATAATACAATATAATCAGAATTGAAGCTAATAAATCAAATATAATGAGAGAGAGAATGTCTGAAAGGGTGGATAGGCCTCACCACAACTCTGAGGTGAGATGCGCAGTCCAGTTGAGCAGCAGGGAGACGGGAGCAGCGCCCACGACGAAGGGCAGGCGAGAAAGAGAACTAAAGTGACCTTGCCAGGAGTTAAACCTCCTCTCCCTGACCGCAAGGTCCCCTGGGGAATGTAGTTCTTCTTCTCTTCAGGGCAGGTACCCAGGACTTGAGCATTAACAGCTGAAGTCCCAGTGCCCCACATGATGTTATGATGTGGAATACCGAAAGCCAAAAATCACAAAACCATGACAAAAGCACACTATTAAAATAGCAAGGTTTAAGCTCCATGACCAATCCCACTTCTTTGCTTCCAAGCCTGTCCCATCACCTGACCATCTGCATCTTCTGTCTCAGCATAAAACTGACGTTACTGATAGCATTTGACACAAGACGATGAAACAACGGATGGGAATTTTAGTTGCTACCAAAACACCAACAAACACTTGTAAAATGATTCAGAGACAAGCAGGCCACCATTAATACCTGATCATTATTGCTCCTGATGGGGCTTAGAGTGAGCAGTAGGAAGCACATCCTAAGTAATATTAACTTCGTAAGCAAACATACTACAAAATGACTTTAAATGCAGTTTGCAAGCTTCCTTTGGTAGAAACATACTCTTATTTTATGAACCCATGTCTGCTCACCATTCACAGCCTGATGTGATCGCTGCAGATCTTCAGCCCCTAAAACTATAAAAATAAGTAATTACAGTAATAACAGAGAGGATTTAGAACAGCAGGAAGGGAATAAGGTGAGACAGACATGCAGGAAGAGAACTAGAAAGTTCTGCAGCAAAGATTCAGCCCCCTGCTGACTGCATAACAGAGAAACCTCTTAAGAGGCAAATACAGTCAGAAAGCCAGTCAGTGCAAGTTCAGCTCAAAGAGAGAATTTCCTGCCTTCTACAGTGCTGTAAATACTTCTTTCATTATTATCCTAACCATTACCTACATACACAGGCAGGAATCCTTTAATTCACAGTCATTTGTGAGAGATAGTACATAAAATCTAATAGGAACATATGTTCAGCCCCTGCAATAGCCCAAGCAGTTCCTCCTCACGACAGCAGTGATAGGCACAGCCAACTAACAGCTTTCCCAGCTTTCCCACTGCTAAGGACATCGGTCCCCATTGCTGTCATAGACAAATCAAATCAACGCAGATGAGAGAGAAGCTGCTCAGCTTCAGTGCATGAGCAATAACAGAAAGGAAGGATGGGATGAAGGAGACAAAAGGGGAAGAGGAGGGAGGGTGAGATGGAATCCATTTTCACAGGGTTTGTATTGAGTTAATAGTGTCCTTTAGCTGGCTTGAAGCTGCGCTTCACCTTTGCTTTTTTCACAAGACAGTTCTTCAGGGTGTCCAGAAATGCTTGCTGGGCACCAGAGATGAGATGGATTTTATGGGGCTTTGAGGGCAAGTTGAGAGGGCAGGAGGAAATCAGGTGCTAATGCTGAACATAGCAAAAACAACTAGGGCCAGCCACAATGGGACAGCGGCAGCATATCTGAAGGGAAAACGAAGGTCTTAGAGGACAAACCACACTGCATCAATGCCAGAGACAGTCTGTGGTCTCTGAGATACTCAGAAATAGCACTGTGGCACCACTGCCCATGTAAGCCTCTTTGTGGTTACAGCAGCCATCTGCACCCTCTCAAAAATTAAAAAGCAAAACCCTTCATATTACCATCAGTGGTGTGAGTGCAGGCAGGAGATGGCAGTGCACTTTGTAACAGGCGCTCTCTTTCCAAATACATTTCCCATTTTCACTTAATATATCTGAATTGAAAGGAACGAAGCTTAAAAAAAATTTAGAAGCTGTAGTTTATATGGCATTTCCCAAGCTCCAAGCAGAATGGGGCTGACTGAGAAGGCAGAACCAGGACTCCTCCCCCATGCCCCATCACCTGTATTTACACAAAGGGTAAGGCTAGAATAGAGAGGCATAGTAACAAAATTATAACATTCCAAGTAAAACTCCTGTTGTGTAAAAGCTTGGGTAGTGATTCCTTCTCTTTACTTCTCAAACTTTCCTTTCTGCTTAGACTTATCTAACATTTTTATTACACTGAACTGATTAAGAGCACAAAACCTTAGTTGTGTCCTGTCTACCAAGCAACATTGAATCCAACCTAACAGAGTCTCCCTGAGCTTCTGAAGAGTTTTGTGTCTCGACATAGCTGCAAGACCTCTGAATCTACACAGTTTTGCTTTGCCCTCCAGTGAATGCGTATGACTTGCTGTAAGACCAAACGCTCTTGCCCGAAGCCATCTTTCTTTACTCAGCACAGTGCACTTGGATGGTGCCCATAACTACTTTGGGGCAACTGTGCACCTTTGCATCCTACTAAAGCAAAAAAATCTGTCTTATTACAAGGCTTTTGTACTTGGTGGGATAGAGGTAGATAAGCACCCAGGACTAACACTTTTAGCTGTGAGGAATACATTTTCTCAGGTATATCTGGTGTTCACGTGGCACACCCCATTATTTGACAGTCCAAAGGAGACATCAGACTTCCTGGGTATCTGCGCTGAGCCCTTGGATAAGAGTGGTGTCATGGCCAGCAGCGGGTGCTGCATTCCAGGAACACCTGTGAGATGGGATTTGAGATGTGCCTAGGCTGCAGATTTTGGCATGTGTAAACTGTGAAGTAGGCCACGAGGCACAAAATACTGCCTTCATCTCTGTATTCCTAATATACAGCAAACTTTTATTCTCTTCTTGAACTGCACTCCATTTAATAAAGTACAGAAAATTTGTCCAGGTACATACACCAGCTTTCTGATTAATGACACTTGTACAACTGGTGGCACGCTGAATCTTAATGGAGTCTGGAAAACAATTATTTTGTGAATTCTATGGTGAAGAACTAGAGAAACAGAATTGTTTTTTCGAGACATTGCATTTTTATGCATTAAGATATTTTAATGCATTTGAGAAGCCCGGCCTTTGTAGTCAGTGAGAGTTACACTTGTTTATTGTGTCTGAATAAATTAGGCACAAGAGTGCTCTCAGACTCAGCTCTAAGGTTCATCTATACTTGGGCAGTACAATCTGCATTTCTATATTTTGAAATATTTAGGTTCATCAATAAAGCTAAAGGGCAGTGAATTAAAAATCAATACAAAGGCAGACTTCTTAAGGCAACAGAAAGGGAGTTCATGGAATACATAATTGCTAGAATTCATTAAAGACAGGTGCAGGTAATGAATTTTAAGAAGGAGGCAGTGTTATCATTATGCGACCTCACATAAAGTGGGCAGTAAAAATCACACTTTGGAGTGCGAATTGACAGATACAAAGGTCATGAAGTAACTCCTCTGCCTTTTCAACCTTAAGTAAATTACTGCACCACTGATTAGATAAATTACTGAACAGAGCTGAGGGTCACCTTGATACGGCTCCATGGCTGTTACACCGGTGGGCCGATGCACCCCAGGAGGTAGTGAGCTAATCCAATATGGCAAAGTCTGCATTAACAAAGCACTGCTTCCTCTTGCATTTATGCCATAAGAAAGCTTGAAAACGTCTCTCATCCATCCCACAACATAGAAAAGGAAAGTTTTCATCTGCCTGGCTAGAGCAGTGACCTTGGACAACCTTCAAAAGAAAATAACTATGTATGAAGTATAAGCGCTCTTCTGACATAATGCTGATAGAAAGAAATCTTTGTAATTCCTCAGATTTATGCTTCCAGAAGAGAGAGAAAAGTGAAAAAGGAGGAAATCCTCTGCCAACACAGGCAGTGACAACCACATCTCATTTCAAATTAAAGTTCTCTTTTAATCTCAGCTGAAAACCAGCATCAGCGCAACGCTCAAAGACAACTTTAAACATGCAGTGCTGGACTGCGGTTAGTTAAGGGAAATCTCATCCCAATTACTTGTGGCACTTTGAATAAGCTGCTATGGTTTGGGGGTTTTTTTTAGCCTGCTGCCCCATGTGTGTGACAGCCATTGCCTTGTTTAAAGAGAGCACACAAAAGCAGAATCTCCAAAAGAATCAGAAAAAATTTAAAGAAATACCCAAATACTTCACCTGAAACATTCAAAGCATTGACTATGCTAATACCTAAATTCAGCTGCTTAACAGGGCTAATATGAACTAATAGTAACTGAAACCTAACCAGATGGCAGCTGTTTTCTCCCTAACCAGTAATGACTCTGGGTACTTAATACCTTAAACCCCTGCCCCAGTGCAGGGATGGAGGCTTAGCATAACCCTTGCTTTCCTAGCACTCTGCTCAGCCAGGTTTTAGATTTCTTCTTTCTTTGACAATAGTAAAACAAACCTTTAGTGGATTTTATTGATCCATAAATCTCTGACAGCAGTGGGAAACAGGAGAACATTCAGAGCAGCTCTACAGCAAAATCTGGCAAGGTCTGACTGGTATATTGTACAGCCATCAGCAGAGGGAAGACCTCAGTCACTGAATAAAATCTGTAGAAATGGAAATTGTAGGAACACTAGAGCTTGCTAAGCAAACACACAGTTCCACAAAAACAGCATTATCCACTGAAAAACTGACTATGCTGAAAAACACTAAAAGGAATTACTATCACCACTTAAGAAAAATGTAACTGAAGTATCTCATTACAGAGTTTCTTGCTGCAGGGGAGTCTGTCGTTGTTCTGTTGGGTTTTTTAGTTTGAACTGTCCTAAAATGCTTCCTTGAAGTTGGATTAAAGAAATAATCAAACTGCATTTCCCTACCAGCATGTTGATTTATGTAAATTGAAGTACGGGGCTGCATTTTCTAACACAAACTAGATGGCCCAAAAGATTACATTTCCTATAATGCAATGCAGATCTTCCTCTGAGAGATCTGTACGATATATTATGGAAGCTGCATAATTCCAAATAATCCCTGGAGATGCAGTTCAGAAAAGCAGGCCAACCCAAAAGGGAGAATGGAAAACAAATCATGTCTTAACAGCAATCCCCATCTTAAATATAGCTTAAGTACTAAACAGGCTCACAATCAAATACTTCAGAGCCAAATTGTGGATAGGACAAAGGGGAATGGTTTTAAAATGAGACGGAGAGGTTTAGGTTAGATATTAAGAGGAAGTTTTTCACACAGAGGGTGGTGACACACTGGAACAGGTTGCCTAAGGAGGCTGTGGATGCCCCATCCCTGGCCAGCCTGGATGTGGCTCTGGGCAGCCTGGTCTGGTGGTTGGTGACCCTGCACATAGCAGGGGGTTTGAAACCAGATGATCATTGTGGTCCTTTTCAAGCCAGGCCATTCTATGATTCTGTGATTATACGATTCAATCAGTAATAGAAATTTAGCACTTCCAACCTGGAAAGTGTTAAGATATCTCATTCTGATTAAAGAAAAGTCAAACGAGGCTTTTTGGCATTCCTACTCTGTTAAAATGTCTCTTATTTCTAACAAATCCAATGTTCAAATACAGGCATTCCCACTGTGATGGAAACTCTGAATTTTTACTCAATACTAATCCCAGTTAATTTTCTTCTTTAATTTCAAAGGTAACCCTGAAGACACAGGTAAGCAGAGACACTTATCCTTTTTCTCAGTTTTTGTTTTGTTTTCCATTAGAAAAAGTCTCAGTTTTCAGAAATGTGGTTGCCTGCAGTCAAGTTTGGAAAGCCACTGTTCAGATGCTAATCAAATGAGTACGGATGCATAGGCAGGCACTGAGCATGGAAAGAGTTCAATAGGTCGTCTACAGAAGAGCAAGCCACATTAACAAGTTTCATCAATGCTGATTTACATTAAGAAGTACCAACATTCACAGGGAAAGCAGTGAACTTCTGCTAGCCTCCATTGTTCATGATGATCCTCCTAGACCCCAGGTTAGCCACCTCTAGCATTACCTAAAGGTGATAAGCCTGATACCACACTGATTATATAAATACAAAAATCACGACTTTCCTATTGCGGGGAAAACCTCCAACAACTTTAAGTGGTGTGGTGTTCAATCCTGTGTTCTTAAAGCTTGCTATCCTTGGGAAGTTGTGTCTCACCTTGAACAGTTATCCAGTGTGGTTTAGAGGTGATGTGACACTATAAACTGCCATGTGGCAGGCATCAAAGGGGATGTGAACAGGATGAAAGATGACTATTGACATCATAGCCCACTCCACAATCACCACTGCAGGGTACTCTAGGACCAATCAGCTTTGCATGGTTATGCTACCCAGATAATTCAGGAGGTATATTCATAAGTTGGACAGGATTTCTCATATGCATCGTTTTGTGCATCTGGAAAAAATACGCTAATGAATCATGCCTTGTATCCTTTACCCAACCTCTTTCCAAGAATTCCCTTACTATAGAAACTAACAGCACAAAAAGTCAATACAATCACCACATCATCATCATCATCGCCACCATCCCAAGCTCTCTTTGCCCATCTGTTAGCTGCACAAGCTTCAGCCATCCTTATTCCTCCCATCCCACGCTAGTGCAACCACGCTGAGTCAGCCATTATTGTCTGTGTCAAACAGTCCTGCGCACCACGAACCTGTGTGCAAAGTTCAGCTTAATCCTAGCTGTTAATCAGTTTATGCCCTGAAGTATTTATTGTGCTAAGGCTTGCACTTTTACACAGGTTTCCATCATCGGGAGGACAGTGCCACTAATAGCTTGTCACACACTCGGCAGCTTGAGGAAAAAATTTCTTCTGGCTGAAGGAGGTTTCTCTTTTGGAATTTTAATGGCTATGTGGCAGGTTCCTCATCACACCTTTCTGCTGACAAGCCATGCTCACAAAGCATCACAAGATAGAGTACTGTCTCCCTACTTCTCCATTTACTCACATTTATAATGTAGCCGTGCCATGCTGATCACGTTTACCTTTTGCAAAAAGCCATCCTGCCCAAAATGGTACCACACCAGCCATGACAGGACTGAAGAGCTGCTAACTGAAACTGGAGACCACCAATCAGTGAGAGAAACAGCAGCTCTTGCTCTTTATTCACCTTTTTGAAAAGCCTGGAGAACAGGGATGAATCTTGTTGATGGAAACAGGAGCCGCTCACCTTCAGGTTAATGGTTCAGGCTCAATCCCCAATTTAAAGCCAGAAAAGCTCTGTTATCCCCTGAAGGTAATTTACTGATTTTTAAGGAAATTGCTAGAAATAAGTCACACTGTATGGAGTATTTACCTACCGCCAACTAAGCGCCCATCCTAAAGCAGCACTAATCTGAGAATAAAGCACATGGCACCACCACATCATCATGGCTCAAGCATAGCAGAGATCAAGAAAAATCTCAGCCTCCTTCTGAAGGAGGTGGCACAGCCCTGTCTTTATGCTAGGCAGTACAGTTAAACACACAACCACAAAGGGAGTGATAACTACCTCTGATGCTGTTGCAGCAATACTAATTACTGACAAGCACCTGAGGCAACACAAAAAGACTCCAGAGATCTCCTTTATCTGAAGATCACCGGAAGGTCAGACTCTGGGTACAAATACAAACATGAAACCAAGCACATACAATCCTGCCAAGCTTTATTCCACCTGTTTCTTGAGCGTGACATTTGCTGAGCCCAACAAAGGCAGCTCATAGTGCTCTCACTGCATGGTCAGAGCCAGAGCCCAGCCCACTGCACCCAGCAGGCTGGGGACACCAGAAGGGCCAAGGTTGCCTCTCATGATGTGAGGTGATGAGAGGCCTGGGGTTGCTCAAGGAGTCCAGCTGCAAGCCACAGGAGAGGGTATTTGGACAGAGCACCACATCAGGCCATTTTTAAAAGGAAGAACTTCACTTTCACTCCTTTTGCTCTCCCAAATGCTTAATAACAAGAAGTCTGTAATAGTCAACTGCTGGCCATGCAGATTTTTTACATTCCTGCTTCTGTTCAGGTTAATCCATTTTTCAGCCAGTCAGCCAACCCCCGTGGAAACCTCAGAATCCTTCCAGAGCCCTTTCTCTCCAATATTTCCCTCCACTCATCGGGATTACACACAATATTTACGATTATAATTAGTTTTTCCCTTAAGAGAGTAGCCGTCTGTGAAAACTCCAGAACGTGGATTCTACGTTTCACATTAATAAGCCTCATAAATAAACCTGACTTAATTTACGGTAACTGCTTTCCTACAAATACAAAACTTCCAGTCCAGTTTCTTACTGGCTTTTTAAAATGCTGTTTTTTCGTTGCTGCTATTTGTACGAGGGCATGTGTTTGTAGCTACAACTGCTTTGTACTGTAGAAAGAAAAAAAGGCAGAGGAACAGTTTGATCCCCTCTTCCAATTCAGCAGTAATAACAGTTGAAAGAAATGTAAGGTAACAGCAGTGAATTTATACTTGCTGGGAAAACTACTGCTGCCATTATGTTTTGAAAGACGCATTAAAAAGAAGTGTTAGGGGCTTCACTGTCCCTCATGCCGTCAAGCGGTACACAAGAATTATTTCTAATATCATCTACCTGGTATAAAACTAGCTGCTATGACATTAACAATATTTTCTGGTTAGAGAATTGGCCTGGGGACTTAGAAAATTAAAACTAGGACTCAATATTTGACTATTATGGATTTCCTGTGTTTTGTTGGGTACAGAATTTCATCCATCACTCTAATTAGTTATCGTCTATCTAATTCCTCCTTCATCCTTACAGAGCAGCCATATAGCTGATATATACGAATTCTTAGCAAACACTCTACTGGATTACAGTCCCTCACCCCTGCATAAAAAGACCTCATCTACAGAAACAAACTACAGTGAAAGGTGCTCCCTTCTTCACATTTCTGCTGATCACTGAGGTCTAACCCAGGCTAAAAAGCATAGACATTGCCTCTTGGACTCCCTGGAAACCCACTTGGTGTACAGGTGCAGTCAGGTAAGTTGCTTGGCACAGGAGCATTTCTGCACTAGTCACAGATTTCAGCTACTTCAAAATTCTATCTTCAATGCTTCTACTCTAAAGGAGCTGGGATAAATGTTAAGCCACTAGGGTCAACTCAAAAAGGCATCTCTGCTCAATGTTAGTTACTGCTGAGGGGATGTTTATAAAAAACCCTTTTTACAAAACACCCATACTTCTAGCTGTATGTTGGCTGTGACCACCACACACATCCCCTTGTGCTTTAAAATTGAAGGAGGTGTCTGCAGAAAGTTTCTAGAGGGTAGTCAGTACATACTGCAGAATCACTCTGTGTGATCCAAACAGTAAATCTGTGCTACACCTTGCACAGTAATCTATTGATTACTATTTAAAACAGATTTATCATAAAATCACCAATGTTGGAAAAGAGCTCTAAATTCATCCAGTCCAACCGTCTACCTATCAATAACATTTCTCACAAAACCACATTCCTCAACACAACATCTAAACGTTTTTGAATGCATCCAGGGTCAGTGACTCCACCACCTTCCTGGGCAGCCCATTCCCGACCACTTTGTCAGGGAAGTTTTTGCTGACGTCCAACCTGAATCTTCCCTGGCACAACTTAAGGCCATTCCCCCTTGTCCTTTTGCCCTATCTGAATCCTCTTCATTTCATCATTTGCCAAGAATCTCTAAGAGGAACCATTTTGTTAATGTTTGTTACACTTCAGTCTTGCACATTTCCTCCTATTTGAAATAACCCCACAGCACAGCACTTTATCTCATCTGTATTATTTTGTTTAAGCCTATGGGGATTTCCTTTTTTTTTTCTTTATTTTTAAGAAGACATTTCTGCTATCCAGTCACAGCTCTGGTTGACCACCTAGCATTTATTTCTTATTTTAACAGCATCTGAACATGGAAAAGAAGTGGTTTCAATGGATTAAAGTTATTCAAGACTCTTATTCACATTATCCGTTAAGTCATTGCTTCCACACAACAACAATTTCCAGTAGGTTTGGAAATACATACTCAGATTCTCTCCAAGTTACAGATGACATTGCTAACAGAAAGCAACATAACAGCAACTTGGCTAGTTATAAGAAAGTCACTGACATGTAGAGGGATCCACAAATGACATAGAGCTGCACAGCACTATCTGTGTAACAACACAAACTCCCACCATGTTTGCAATAACTTCTAACACAAGCACTTGCAGCTCATCAACATTATTAATATCTACCATGCTTATTTCAAGCTTTGTTCTGTTTAGTGTTATTCTTACGGTTCTAATTCCTGGAGCCAGAGATAACAGCAGTCTCAGCTAACAATAAAAATCAGTTGCAATCATGGTTTCAAAGAATGACTGAAAAATACAAATCTGAAGACCTCAGAATGGAGATGGGGGAAAAATATTGCTCAGATTTGAGTTTAAAATACCATAGTTTTCCAGGTAGAGACAAGAATGTTTGACTCCCCACACAAGACCTGTCTTTGTTAATCCTCATCAATTGAAGAAACTATACAGTAAGCTTTTGAGCAGCCTTACTGAAATGCAAACTACATAAAATAGAGAAATATGGAAGGACTTAAGGTTGCATTTGCCTGATCTCCAGTTTCATGAATTACAAGTTGTAAGCTGTAGACTGGAACTTGAGAAAAACGTTATTGAAGTCCACATGAATAGAATCATTAATATTTCTTCCTCCATAGGAAATAAGAGTTTAAAAAGAAAACAAACAAAAAACCACAATCGCCTGTCTCCAGAACTTGAAATAAACTGTGCCATGCCAATCTAGTTGGATGAAAATTACAACTGACCCTCTGGATTTTATCACCTCAGACTACAAAAAATGAGGAAAACAAAGCAACAGGACACTTAAAAAACACCAAGTATTTCCTCCAGCAACATCTTAGTGACTACTACCAATGCAGACAGTGATTCCAAAACTTAGATAAATGAGTTTTAATGTAACAGTTTCCATATAAACCATGCAAGTCTCACCAAAGGTATAAGGAAACAAAGATGAGAGAGTTCTGACATGAAACTACTGAGTTTTTTTTAGTGCTTCCTTCCCTGGGCCCATCTGCACTCTCTACAGAGATGCTGAAGTAGCAAATGGAACAGCTACATATGCACTTACGTACCCTATGAGAGGCTGTAAACATGAGAGCGTCATGAGAAAACATGAAACAAGCTGAAATGCAGAAATTAGCTCCCATTCAGCTTAGGTAGATTGCATGTCATTCAGTTGAAGCAAAAAAAAAGCAAAGGCAAATAGAGACACACTCAAAATATTCAAAGATTGGTGAATGAGACAGTAAACTAGAAATAAGCTCCTACAGTTTCTTTCTAATTAGTCAAAGCAAGAACATGAATGATAAATCAGTCATGATAGCGAGGTCAAAATTAAAAGAGTAAGGTGAATACCAGGTTAGTTTTTCCTTAAAATCATTTAGTTTTGTTTTGTGGTGTTTTTTTTTTTTTTTTCTAGTGAATTGAACAATAAACATTTCTGAATAAATTACCTTTTTCTAAGTCTTGATTCATACTTCAGTACGTTTTTGAATATGTGCTTAAGCTCTTTTGACAGGGCAACTTATTTAATCACGTGCTAAAGTACTTTTCTAAATTGAGATCTAAATCAGCAGCCTTATAAAAGCTTTGTTCAAATCAATGAGAATCTTTTTACAGCCCTTACTAGGAGCTCGATCAGTCACTAAATGAAAGAATGAACCGAGAGGTGGAAAAATCCAAGTTGCTTCTCCTGGAAGAATTAGGTCTTAAACTTATGTAGGTAGTAATAACTTTCTTTCAGACTCTAATATTAAATGACAGCACTAATAATACGCAATACCAAGTTATTAAGCATCTAGTCCCGAGCCATCCAATTAGTCTGCTGCAATGTAATTAAAACAAAAACAGCGCTAACTCAAAAGTGAAATCCACTGCAGTTGATATGAGAAAACCCAAAGAATAAAAGTTCATTAGAACTAGATGAAATTCATATCCAGATTGGTCTAAACTCTGGGTAATTAGCTTGAAACAGCTTGGTATTATCCAAGGAGGATATGGATAATTGGGTTCAACATCCCTGAAGATCTGCTATGCTTCTTGTGACAATAAACCATTTGCGCTTTGAAGCTGCTTCCAGCTTTCTCAATCAGCCTCATCTTACATGGGCTATTGACCTGATAATTTACTTGTCAAAACTTGTTAGTCAAGGCAGGACAAAAGCAACAAGGCTTGTGGGTAATCCAAGAGATTAATTTGTCGTAATGACTTTCTGGGATCCTAACCATTGTAGCGGAGATCAAACACAGCTCTGAAACAGTTGAGACTATGCTACAGATGACATGGTAGAAGGAAAGAAGCAGGCCAATAATAACTTTACTATCCTATCCAAGGTGGTTAAAGAAAGATAAAGCCAGGTAAGAAGCACATATCCAACAAAGCGCCTCATCACTTGACTTCAGACCCAGCTGCAATGCTTTCCTCTACTTAAAATATATATGCTTTAAATTCTGTGTCAGGTAAAGGCTTCTCTTAACTCATTGTCTTCCACTTTTAACCACCACTACGGCTGAGACACGTTATAGTTGAAGAAAGAACTGATCCTCAAACTCCTACTATGGGGATTATTTTAGCCTTGAGTTGCTACTGCATCACGAAATAATTCACTGCAGAACAGGCAGGTCCTCCTCTCATTTATCTCAGCTTCTCTCATCTGAAAGAGCAGATTGCAATTTTTCCAAAAAGACAGGTATCTTTTCTTCAAAGGCTTAAGAAGGACCATCACATTCCAATTGCACTTCACACTATCCAAAGAATCAGCTGATCCAAAGAAATGACAACAGTGACCCAACAACTTTCCGCTATGCCCAAAATGATTCTTAGGCAGGTCCACTACCTCTCGTGGCTTCTCCTGATTGATAATTGAGTGAGGTTGACTGAAGTTCACCATATTTCTTAAAACTGTCTGTTTTAAATACAAAAGGAATAAAATCCTATTTGTTTTATTGTTCCTGGTTTTATCCATACATAAATCAAGAAGCAAATGCCTAAAACTGTGTAGCTGGATTAAAATGTGGGATGAATATAGGAGTCCGATTCTTCAGGAACATGTGGATGACTCTGGAAGGGGTGGCATTTGACTGACACCTATTCCTCTAGAGAAAATAAAGTGCATTCATACAAAAATAAAAAGTAATATATTTAAGTATTAACACGAATGGAACAATTGGGTTTTTAGAAAAAGACAGTAAAGTTAAGTACCACAAAAATGAGAACAATGCTGTCATTTTGCTACATTAGTCTTGCAGAAATAAAAAAGGTAAAAACAGAACTTCTAAATATTCAGCATGTCAGATTCCAACGCCAGAAGCAATCCAGTCCCAAAAGTATGGCAATACAACTTCTGCCTAGCTATTTGCTATAGCAGAAATACAACTTCAAAAACTTGTGAGTTGAAAAGCACATTTGGATTTTATCAGCAATGCCATCTCCTCCAGCAATACCCTTGGCAGCTGGGAAGGGATTCCAGAATGAGAAATGATGTAATTTCAGTTTGCTGGGTTGCTGGACAGTTGGTCTTTAACCTGCAGAATTCTGCCCCACTCCATGTAACAAGTCTCCCAAGCAGCCTCTCTTCCATCAGCTCACTCTGTATGTGGAAGTCTGACACTGGCAGAGAAAAGGCACCAGGGGAAATAAAAACAGCAAACCAAATATGCAAGGTCTTTCACATCTCACTGATGAGCAGACATCATCATCTATCGCAATAAAAATAGTTCCTTTCCTGCATGCATCTGAGAGACGAAAGCAAAATTTAGTTCTCAACGCAAATCTCAGAAAAAGAATTGTTTTGGGGAAAGGGAAGTAGGGAAATTCTAGAAACACAAAAAAGTTTCTTTCCAATAAAAATCAATAATAACAGTGCAAAAAATTTGCATGTATGCTTTGTTATTGCTTATTTTTTCTATGCACATCATTCATTGTTCCCCTCATCAGTCAGCACGAAAGCTGGCTGCTAAAAGTTATTTGCAATTGATAAGGTTCACTGTCTGTGGATAGACACAAACGTGTTAATATCAGGCATCCCCTGTTCCTTTGGGCGGCTGAGAAACAGAGGATGTGAGACTCCTAGAAGGCCTCCCACCATCTTGCCTACGGCACTTCATGGGTAATTTACAGAAACACAAACTCAAAGCCAGAATACCTTTGTGAAATTCTTCAAGAAGGTATACACAGGAGTATAGACCAGATGATCCACTGTTCATTTCTTACCTTAATAGAAATGAAGCCATTACTTCAGAGGATCTAAAGGAGCATGGTATCCATTAAAAAAAAGAGAAAGCTAAGACATCAAAGGTTAAGTGATTTGTCCACCGTGACAGGGAAGGCTCTTTTAAAGTGAAGAAGAAAACATTTTGATTCTGCTGACTTTATCTTGCCCATATGAACTGTGAGAGCTTCCCTCCCCACCCCCTCTTTTAACCACATATATGATTTTGTAGAAGGATGGGAAAAGAATATATTCACTGTAAAGATCACTCAAGCCCTTTTCTTGACTTTTTCATCTAATTAAATAATGATGGAAGAAAAAAAGAACATTTTGTAGCAAAGAGTTAGTGAAGACACTGTGAATACAATGACATTTCCCCACTGCCTCATAGCCATCTTGTTACTACCTGCTTGTAACATGGATACTTAAAATCTGACTAGACAAGTAAATGAATGACTGGATGTTGAATTACCTGATGTAGCAAAACCTGCTTTCAGCTGGCCTAGATAACCACCAGAGATCATTCCCATCAGAAGTTATTCTATGATTCTCCAGCTATCTCCTATCACTTTTTGTCAGTTTGAGGCAACTGAGGGCTCCTCTTCCTCAATCATCTTCAGACTAACAATGCAATTACTCAGTAGTGAATGAAGCTGTCGCTGCATAGGTGAAGGCCCTAAGGTTGCCTCCATTCCCAAAATGGGATTCTGCTGTAAGCATTCAATGACCCACATTCACGTAGACCCAGAACTGGAAAGACTACAAAACTCTGTAGTACTGAACATAACAAAAACATTCTTAAAAATTAGATGGACAAATTCAAACATCAAAAACTCAAAGTTCTCATAAGCAGAATGAAGTCCAACATTTGATAAAGTTCTCTACACAGTGCATGAATTATGACTCTAAGCTTCAACCTTCTTACATACACTTTATCTGACAAAGTAAAAACTGTAGGAATCTGAATCTTGTATGTGTACAAAAAACCCCTCAGGCTGAATACTGAAAATGTGAATGCAGAGACCATAAAACATAAGTGGCAAATTCTGCTAGCTCTTTCCACGTTCATCCTGAACAACATTAACTACAGAATGTGAAATGGAGAGTTTATGTGAAACAAAGCAGAACCGTATCTTTTTTTATTAAAAAGTATTTATGCTTTCGGTAGACTTAAGCCTCCTAGATGTTTCCTGGTGCATGAAAATTCATCATAGCTTAGAATAAATGTAAGTGCTAGTGTGATATTTTTAACGTAGCAGCAACCACCTCTTGGGAGTTTTTGAAGACCAAGGAGTATCCTCAGATCTAGACAGCACTAAAATGCATGTAATGAGCTGGGAGTTATTTTAAGTTGCAAGATGTATAGAAGGTAGGTCACTGCATTCCTGAGTAGAAAATGATCTGCAATTATTTTCGCTTCGTCGTGGAAAAGCAAGACCCAATGCCCTCAAGTCACAGTCAGAAACAAAGCCTCAACTCAGAACTAATTCTCACAAGTAGGCAGCGAGGTACACATCTTGGATTTGTTTATTCTTCTGACTATTGCTGTCATTTTGAACTTTCCTGTTGAACTGACTGTGCAAGCTTTTTAATTCACCCCAAGTGACTTCTCTGCCACAGCAGAATCGTTCAGTACACTTTAACTTCTACTCATTCAGATCTGTGTTGCAGTGATGGCACAGCAAAGCCAGCTTCCACAGATGGAGATTTTTTCCTTAATAATTTGTCCTTTCTAAAGCTCATCCATCTACCAACGAACATTTCCTTTCCTTCCTCTCTAGTTTTACCCTTCATTTGTCATATTTTTCCTTTACTATATTCTGCCAGATTCTTCAACCATGCGGCTCACAATTATCACCAAGATGTTTTTTCTTACTCTCCATGCTGCTCCTTTGATTTCATGTATGCTATCTGAATCCCAAATGCAATCAAAGGATTCAGGATCAGATTTGATAGATCAATGTGAGATATCTGAAAGGCAGTTAAAGGAGAAGTTGCCTTTACTGTTACAGTACACAATTCAAAAAACACCTCCCGCCTGTGTTTCGATGGCCATATCACACTGCAGATATTCAGAGTTTATTTACATCCTATTTACCACTTTTCAAATTACTTGTTTCCTTCAAATGTAATCGGAAATTATTTTTTATCTGATGTATTCACTTGTCAATTCCATGGCAAGTTTTGTTCTCGTTCTTTTTCAGCTTTCCAGCTTTGTCACTATTCAGCTCCTGCCTGCCTTATTTCTTCTGCTTGATACATACTGGAGTTAACAAATTGCAGTCTCTCAGATACATTTACAATTTATTAAGAAAATAGGAAAACTGTATGGAAGACAACAGAGGTAAGTCATACCAAACGTCCATATATTAGCGCTTGCCTACCTTTCTTTCAACAATTTCTAATGTGACTGAGTACAATGCAGGAAGTTGTTTTGCCTGAAGTGCTCAGCCAAATGTTCCAGTATAATGCTGATATAACATTTACCTCTTTGCTTTTTTTCTTTTTTTTTTGTTCTTGTTGCTTTTTTTCCAATGCCATCCAAAATGCAATACGGAATTAAAAGACCAAATAGGAAGATGGGATTTTTAACATCATTACCTCACTGAAATAAGCTGAGCAATGGTAGTTTAACCAAGCTGAGAATATGGCCCTATTTATTTTTGTTGAAGATACACTTTTTCTTACAGTACATTAGTAGTTTAACCAACTGACAATTACACATTTTGCTTCAGCTGAAATTGCTGGTCACAAGCACCATTAAATACTTCAGCACCACCGTACTACAAGGCAAAGGGTTCTGTTAACTCTATCCTTGGTCTTGACAGTCTCATGGAAGTATCAAGAAGCACTAAAAATTCCAGAAAACATTAGATAGTGAATCATACCAACTGCAGTTGATCATGGCCATTGGAAATTGCTGTGTACCAGCTAGAATTCCCAGAAGAAATTCAGCTCTGTGGCATGGAAATGAAATGCACAGGGAAAAAAAATTACAAGATTTAATTACAAGAGAATAGGCAGTTGATAGCATGAGGCAGAATCAGGGGATGCTGTCAGATGAATGGAGGGAGTGAATTCTGGTTCACTATTGCATATTTTTATCTGAGTGCTTTTTAACAATGTCTCACATCCAGGGACAGCAACAACATTGGCTTACCTCAAATAAACTGGGGGAAAACACCAAGAGGGAAACACATGCATTGGCCCCATTACAGACAGAGTCAATGACCAGCCTCAGCAGCTCCCTGCTACTGGAATGAGATGAGCAGTGGCTTCAGTGATGCTGCTCCACTTCATATACAAACTTCATATACACATATTCACTTCATATACAAACTTCTCATTCACAGTAGGAGCACATCATTGTTTGATACTCAGCTGGACATCCCCTGTTATATGCAGGGCCTTTGCAGTGGGATTGCTGCCCAATCTCTTAGTTCCCAGCCTGCACAGCTACTCTGCAAGGTCTGGATTTGATGTTTCTTGTTAAGGGCTCCCCCTTGGATTATCTTCAGGTTCACAGGAAGCCTCTGAGAAGAACCTCATCCTTTGGCACACATCCTCAGAAGCCTACAGTTCTTATCTCAGGCTTTGCAACGAGAGTTGGTCACAGCTATAGTTTTTTCTCTTCTTTATAAAAAAATGGTTCTACACACCAAAGAAAATAGCAGAGCACAAGTAACATAACTGCCTTCCCAAATATGAGGCGTTAAGTGCCTCAAGCATCCTTCTTAGTACAAATGTTTGAAGGGAGAGTTATTTTCCCCAGGGACAGTGATATTGCCACTGTGTAAAAGGCAGAAAAACATCCCCATACATCTAGCCAAAGATTCGGCATCAAATTCAAATGACACGCACTATAAAGCAGGAAAAGCCACACACAGCAGCTGGTATCTAAAATGTGTTGGGATGCCTCTGAAGCATTAAAGAACCTCTCCTAAATATCACTGTATTTCTACTTTTCCTCTTCCAGAAAGCAGAGACTTAGCCTACTAGATTCTGTATCGCTGTAGCTTTCCACAAGTACAAGATGTCTTGCACTTTGCAAAATCGAGTAACACCTCCTTCTGAAACCACTCAAAACCTGTTCCGTGCCATTCTAACATAACCTTGTGCTTCTGAAACTGAAATAACACTACTGTCTAACCCTTGCCATTTTTGGATACCCACGCATATCCCAAGAACTTTTACTGCTTTAGTGACTACGTAAATGGAAAAGTACTCCCTTGAGATTTTCTTCTCAGGTAATACAACAGCAGAAGAAAATGCCAATCCCTTCGGCTCAGAGCCCTTCAACGGTGTGCAAAGATGCAGAGCTTGCCTGCGATCCTGAATCTGGCACTTCAAGCTCTGCAGACATGCAATAGTTAACCATTTAGAAGCACTGACTCATGATAAAAGCAGCGGACCTCAGCAGAATCACTTCAACCAGAATGATCTCAAGGTCCTGAAGGAATAGAGATGGTATAAGTACAGTTCTTAAGATCATGGCTCTTTAATAGACATTTCATTTGATATTGTAGCTATGAAAGAGTTTTTAGCTCTTTATTCCCAGTGAATAGCTACTTAGACTTAGAATAGAGATTCTTATGGCTAACGCAACCCAGTCTGCGAATGCAACATGACAACACTGCCTAACACTGTTTCTTGGGAGCTCTGAGCTAACGCAAGGTCGACTTAATACTGCACTTTCTTTCTTAATAAAAAAGGTCTGCAAAACACATGAAATCATTTTTCACATCCACCCATGTTTCTCTCCTAGT
This sequence comes from Tympanuchus pallidicinctus, assembly GCF_026119805.1. Lineage (NCBI taxonomy): Eukaryota > Metazoa > Chordata > Aves > Galliformes > Phasianidae > Tympanuchus > Tympanuchus pallidicinctus. Next base: position 14,742,674 of record NW_026294747.1, read on the forward strand.
TTTCTCTTCTCCACATTAGATGTCAGTAGATGCTCCCACATTGGGTTCCTTCCCCTTTCTCAAATTCCTGGCAGATGGAGGGTTACTCCATTTTCAGCTGCAGTCACCAGGCTCACACAGTTAGCACACCAACTGCTGAGCAGTACCTACAGTGTGAAATGAACTATTGGCTCAGGTCAGATTTCTAGCTGACAAGTCTCTACATCAAAAAAATGAAAGTGATTTGCCTTTGTGAACCTGAGAACATATTCAGCAAAAGCACTAAAGACCAGAGGCTTGTAGGCTACCAAACCACGTTTCCTTAATCTATTTTCTCCTCTCCCTTGAATCATTCCCAAAAAATGTTGAAGGGAAATGAGATTCCTTGGGGACCTCTGAAAGAATAACAGTTTTAGGAATGAAGAGCACTGACTGTAGTCCAGCCACAGGCTTGTAGGTAGTACAGGCAAAGGAAGCTGCTATTGACTGACTCTTTCAAGGTCATCCATCTGCCTGTAGTTTGCTTCCCTCCACCTCAGGCTTGTAAAACCTCTGCAGGTAGCTCCTAAGCAATGCATAACAAAATGCAGGTTGGCACTTTGCTCTTGAAAAAGAGCAGCGTGCTCCTGTGCTGCAGAAACAGTGCAGTCCATACCTTGTCAGGCCTCTCCAAGATGCCCAGAAAAAAATTATGTAAAAGCAGCTGCTCTGGAAGGAAATCAAGCAATTTATAGCTGATTTATCTCTGCCACTTATCTGGAAAGCATTCCCCTTCTGGAAAGTCTTCCCTTTCTTAGAGATTGAACAGGTCAGGGATACTGAAAGGCTATGAAAAAAATAAAATAAAATAAAGCTAAAGCCACGAGTTTTCAGATCCACAAGCATTTAAAGCAGCAACAAACTACTGGAGATCCCTGACCACGCAGCACATACTTCCATGTCACCTACCAACCTCCCTGGGGGCCCTGTTTCAGCTGCTGTAGGGATGGGCCTGTCCCCAGCTCCAGCCCTGTCTAACAATCAGCTGTGTCTAACTACCTGGAGTCCCACTTGTTGCTGCCACCACCCCTCTGCCCCCTGGCTGTGTCACCGCATGTGGCCCATGGGCCCCAAGCTCTGAGGGAGCAGCCAGGCCACCCTGCATGCTAAAACTCACCTCACAGATGATGTCTCATCTATTATATGCACAATCTTGCCTAAGCTGGGTACTAAAAGAGAACCAGATAAGACAGATGCTCATGAGGCACTGAGAAAGAAAATCCCTAGTATGTTCAAATGTGGTTTTTGCAGAAGTGCTATGAAGCCTCTGTGCTGCATCTCGCCTGGAGCACTCCTTCCTCTCTGGTCTGCAGGGAGCTGGGAAGGAGCTGCCAGCTACAAGGAGCTAAGACAGACTTCTGCTAGAGGAGAGAAAATCACTCACACCTTGGAGACAATGGAGCCTCATTAGAGAACCCCTGTTGTTCCTAAGACTTTGCTGAACTTTAGAAAATGTTCCTTTTGTGAAGAGCAGAAGCTTAGCGGCTGACAAGAGGTTCCAACTGTGCAGGTCTCTGTTATAATAACTGCACGAGTTGGGACTCATTAGCAGGATGTACAAAAATACAACCATAGAGAGGGTAACAGTTTTCCCTCTTTCAAAAAGTGCTCTTCCAGTGCACAGCTACAAGCTGCACATTTTGCATAGCCAAAGAAACTGCACAGCAACCCTTCAGAGAGTCTAATCTATAGTGCAGGTCCACCTTGCTTCAAAAGAGGGAAGGTCAATGTAAAGCCTTGACGCAGGACCTTGGGATTTCCAAGATCATGCACTGCCAAGGATGCAGTAGAACCTATAGACATAAGAGAACTCATGTCACAGCCATAATGATTGAAGGGAATCTTAGTGCACTTTCATCCTCTCCCAGAGAATGCGTCCTCTTCACTTGCTGTAAGTATGTACTTTATGCTCCCTGCAAGAAATTATGACAGACCTTCAACTTGTCAGTGCCAGAAGCCCTGATTATTCATGTAGTCACACAGGGGCCATCCGAATTGGGACTGATCAACACATTTAAGGTACTTCTTTCCATCAGAGCTTATTACCTGATTTTATAAACCCCAGTGCCATCTGTTCTGCTGTTTGTGGAGTAAAGAGCACGCTTTGATTGCATTCACTCAAATGCCTGGCCTCATTTACAGGACTTCTTTCCACCTTGGTTGTGCTGCCTTTTGAGTAGAACACTGCTCCTCGTAGACCAGACCACCAAAAGGTGACCAAAAAAGAAGGGCTGAATTCAGATCATGCATATAATTTATCTCTGAATCGCTTCAGGTGTTTCCCTTATCTCCCAGTGGTAACAGACTCAGTGTGTTCACTAATACTGGCTTGTAAATCAGCAAAACACGCAGAGATTGAAGATATGAGCCTCAAAAGAAAGTCTGAAGTCATCCTGGGAGCTGTTTTCCATGAGATGAGAGCACCCGTGGCTCAGGATACAGCTTCCATCAAACTGGATAACTGACAGCCTGAAGGAATCACACCCAAACATTGGAGTTCACACAACAAAAGAGGAAGGGGTTTTGAAAACAAACACACTCCTGCACGCAGATAGTAGAAAACAGAAAGAAACAACTCAATCACTTTCAAACAGAAAATACAATTCACCACCCATCCTTTTCTTACTTGGGTGTATTTACTGAGCATTACAATAACACCATTGCTTATTATGCTATTCTTAATTATCTTGCTGCTTTTTTGCACACCCTCCCATCTGTTTGTCATTTTTGTCAGTTGTCTGACTGCAGTCTCTTTCGAGTTAGAGATTGATTCTCTGTTAACAGTGTAGAAAGTGTGGCTGGAGATGGTCTTCATTTGCGACTGAGATTTGCAGAACCTCTCAAAACCCTCACAGGTTAATTAGCATCAAACATATCTCAGGTTGTTTTTGTTTTGCTCTTAAATTAACTTTCACCTCACAACAGAAATTATTCAATTAAAAAGGACTCTGTGTATAAACCACTAAAAATGTAACAACCATGCCAGTGTCAGAAATCAAAACTTGAACATCATTTCTGTTTTCTTTGATTAGCTTTCTTTTCTTGCTTTTCAGTATCTATTGAATCATAAGAGTGAAACTCTTCCCACTGTGTCTTCATTAGAAAAGCCTAATGCAAACCACCAGGTTCCTTTAGAACTACAATCCTTTCTCAGCTGCACTCTGCACGAGGCGCTCCGCTTACTGCGAAAATCACCATACAATGGATGCAATGGAAATACTTTTAAAACAGAATAATAACCATAGAAAAATATATTAAAAAACTAAAACACAAAACCTCAGAATCTTCTCTGTCTTAAGAAGATCCTATGTATGCTGGGAAGGTCTGTTATTTCTTTAACACTTTATACTGGAGTCACTTGTCTGACAAAGCCCATAGCAGGGGAAGCGCACACAGCTGTCATTAAATGCAGGTTAATTTCCCAATTAACTCATTTGCAATGCTATCATCACAACTGAAAGCTTCTTTCTATCACTAAACAGCTTTGGAGTGTAGGCAACAAAATAACAAGGGTTTAATTTCTCTGAAGATCCAACGCTTCCTAACAACCAAAGGAAGTGGTGCGAGCAGCAGACACCAGGCTATTAACCATCATGGCAGAAGGAGCACCCAAATCAGAGGCTGGTTTCTACTTTGGTCTTTCCCCTCTCATAAGTTTGCTCTCTGAATCCAGCTTAAATCAGCCTGGACCTTTCCTTGAGGTAGCACTTAAAACTACAGAGGAACAAGCGTCATCCTAATATTGAGACCTAGAAACTCTTTACAGAAACATACTTCCACATCCCCATACCAGGGCACAGTCAGAGCCCCAAAGGGACTAACTATCTATTAAATGACAAGTGCACATCTCAGCTTGATGGAACACATGTTTCTTTAATCCTCTGAAGGAGATTTATGTTCACAACTATATAAATACATGAGTGGCAAGAGAATAGTTTTTAACTATATGAGAAACACAGCAAAAGTGTATAGGAGCTTTCACTACCAGCTCATATCTTGGCACAGCAGAGCACTAAGCCACAGCCTCAATAAATCTTTCAAGTTTCTTTCTTAAATAAAACAACACTCTTATACCTCATATCTTCTGAAAAAGAAAACTACAGGAAAAAAATGGAAATGAAAACTTATTTAATCTATATTGAGACTGTTTATGAAAACAAAAACCCGATCCCAACCAATTGTAGCAAATACTTAAGAGGGGGCTCAGATGGTGCAAGAGGCATGGATCCTTCCTGCAGATCTCCAAAGGCTGATGGACGAGCTGTCAACCAGCTTCAGAGTTCAAAGTAAAAATAAAACCAACAGCTCCTCTCCATACCCACTTGGCAGCATCTTGCCCTAATTTGCACTTGCAGTGTTGAGTTGCCTCGATCCATGGCAGGATTCACAGCCCTGCCTATGTTACATTTTCAGTAACAGCTTGCTAAATCAGTAGAAAGAGGCACAAAACTTCTGTTACCAAAGATGCACTAAATGAGTGCTTATTATTTGTTTCCAGCAGTTTTGGATCCCAGGTCACTGCCAACAGGATAGAGCTGCCTCCCTGTTTACTGATGGAGCAGAAGGGTCACACCAAGCTGCAAACCCAGCTGATGTTACAGCTGTCCCGTGGCTGCACTACGACCTGAAACTTAATCCTTAAATTGAGGGAGTCTCAGATTCCCGTGGCTTGAAATCCAAGCTGAAATTGAGATTTTACATTTCAGCTCCGTCTCTAATGAGCAAGGCAGAAGCTAAGCCTCAGCATGCCTGATCAGTGTGTGGTAAGAGTGAAAAAAGAGCACAGTGTAGTCTCCTGCTCTGTTTACTATAACTGCTGGGCATGGACGCTCATGAGAGTGCATAGGTGCTGATGTGCCAGCTTCTATGAGAGGATGAGGAGAACACAGATGGAGCTGTATTATTTTATGCACCACTCTGCCCTAATGAGATACATCTCTTGCCCTTACCTTCTTACATGGGCTGACACTGAACCCTCTAGGCACTCACCAGCCCACCACTGGAGCAATCAGTTTATATAGAAAGGAGAGCAGAAAGCCAGCATTAATTCACTTAGTCAGTTTACAACTCAGTCATGGGCTTTTTCTCTCTTGACAGTTCAGAAATCTCATTCTGAGATTGGAAAAATCATGCTACATTTCTCCTGTCTCTAGCAGCAGGCTCAGGTAATAAAGATAGAGAATTGCATATTCAGGACTGTGCCAATGAGTTAAAGCAGCAGATGCTCAAGGCAGAAAAGACTGCAGGCCACTCTTCCATAGTTTCACAAGGTCTGCAGGAAGAAGCATAAAGACTTATATTTGTCAAAATAATCAAATGTCTTGAGAATACACTGGGGAATCATTCTGCAACAAGGATGGGGTTATTTTTACTTAGTCACTTCCCTGACAAAAACCACACTTTAAAATATACATTCTCTGGCTTTAACTACCTTTGAAATACACCACGTAACTCTCAGAGATAGCAGCAGTGAAAAGAAACTGCACCAATATCTAAATGTTGGTCTGGACAGAAAGTCAATAAAACACAAATACCAACACAGCTCCGCAATAACAGGAAAACATGGCAGGTGAAAAAACAATGAAAACTTTGCCAGTGATTGGAAGTAGAGACAAAGGCTGGGCAGAGGCCAGTGTGGACCCAGCACCTCTATGGCTGCTCTGAACCCATGCCTCTGGCAACATCACAGCAACTTCAAAGCTAAGCTGTCATCACTTGCAAACCTTCCTCCTGGGTTTTGTTATGGATTAATAAATACTTTTTCTATATTCTCATTTGTGTAAGCATTTTTTTCTATGGGAGCAAATGTAAGTGCTCTGCTAAGCTGGGGGGCAAACGGAGTGGCCGTACCCAGACAGGAGATGGAGAGGCGTTTGGCAAAGCTGCAAATACACCATGCTGACAGCCCTCAGCACAGCCCCACAGCTCTCCTGCTGTTCCTGGTTCTTCAGAGCACTGTGAGTCATCTCAGCCTGCCAACTGACCTAAGGAAACACAGAAAAATGATACAAGGAGTGCCAGGCCAAGCACTCCTAAGAGCCGCTGGGATTGCTGATGGTGCTTAGATTTCTGGCATCAGAAGTTCAGCTGCAGTGAGGTTATTTTGCCCGCACCCAACAGCAAACATGAAACAAGCACTTGACTTTTCATTGAACTCAAATCTTTACTAAAACTGCTCCCTGTTTGATACTCAGGCGTCACAGAGCTCAGTTCTCAGTAAGCAAAACCTCTTTCTGATTTTTCTTGCCTTTTTTGCATTTTTCTGAGAAGAAATTCTCTTCCTAATTGCTTGCACTGAACGTTACGCATCAGCGCATGGATCTGGCTGAGGCACCTCAGTGATGCAGCAGTGCACAAAATCCCAGCCCTAACCCAACCCTACCCCGCTCCGTGAATGGAGCTTGCTCCAAACTCAAGCACACATTGTGCATAACCCCACAAAATCTGCCACAAAACTGATGCTATGAGCAGGCAGAACCTCCACAGCCATTTTGGCTGCTGGGCGCTGAGCTCAGAAAGCTCTGTAAGCCTGAGGGCAGATCAGGATGAACAGAGCTAGGAACTCACCCAAGAAGAGCTCAGTTAACTCTCCTTCTCCGCTTCCCAGCCCTCCTTCTTTGTGTATATATAAAAGCGTGAAGACAAAACAAGTTTGTGCCTCACCTATTTTAAAGAAATTGGTTTTCTATTGCCAAAGATATTCCCATTGTCGGAGAGCACCTACATATCACAGCCAGCAGTTGCTCCTTTGCATTGAAGTCTTCAATCTGATTGTATAAATATGTATAGTGTGGAACAGAAAGCACTCTGACAGGTACACAGGATGCCTGACAGGATAACCACTCCTCTTCCTAAGCCCTCGGGTAAGTAACTACCCAAGTCTTGTGGGCTTTTTTCTTTCTAAATACATTCTATTTACTTGATCGTCTGTAATGACTCCTCTCTGAAATCGTTAAGCTCTATCATGTAGAACCGTATTCAGAGAGGATTACTCTTATGCTCCTATCAAGAATGAGATGGCATCACTCATCTAATACTGTCACTTGGCATAAAGTACTCTCTTTTACTCAAGTAATGGCTAAATTCCAATCCTCATGCCTACAGTAAATAATACCTTAATCTACAAGCTAGCCTGTGTTTCTGGGGTCAGACACAAAGCAAGGTGCTATTCTTCACAATTAATGCTCTGAAATTTGGCATTTTACAATCTGAAGTGCAAAGAGGGATTTGAAATCATCTATTTCCTAGGGCTTGAACAGAGACGGTTTTATAGAGCCTGTTTCTCAGGAGGCGAGAGCCCAATATTTCACTCCAAAATGGCTGTACCAGCTCAGCACTTCCACCTAGAATAGCAGCAAACCCCCTCATAGGCATAGCTACAGCAGAGGACAGAGGCAGCATTCAGCAATACTACTCTAGGAACTTGCTCCACACTCCGATGCACAGGCACTGCCTGATCCTTAAGTGTTGCCTTCATATTTCACAGCCTTTAATAGATTCTTCTTCCCGATTTTCACCATTTCAAACACACACTGCCTGCAGTATGGCCCATGGCAACAAAAACTACAGGTTTTGCCACATATTCTTTAAGTAAATACAGCATTACAATCTGTTTAGATAGGGAAATTTTAAATTAGGCCAGCATTTCACCTGTTCTCACAGCTTATCTGTGATAGCAGCGGATGCTTCAGAGAGGAGAAGTCAATTCCAGAGTGCACAGTGAAACAATATTTGCACTTAGAAAACTCCTTCCCAACTCAGAAGTGCTTTATTTCTTAACACACAAAGATTTCTATCTCTATTGTATGCAGTTCAGGAATTTAGAGACTAAAGAAGCTAAGTATCCTCAATGCCAAAGTCTCTCGAGAAAGAGGAGGAACACTGAGTCTTGTATTTTGCATTCAGAAATGGTTCTTCTACCTTCACTGATACCTTATGATAACAAGCTCAAGTAGGTTAATTCCAAGGTATTTTCCTCTATCAGTGTCAGAGTAATCTCTGACCTTTGCTAGATGTCATCTGTTGTTAAATTTTTGTGAAATGGAAAACAAAGCACTTGAAATTGCATTCATCATTCCCTTCCACACTTACTATACGTTCTCTGATCCTCTTCTACCAAAATGTCATTTGACCTCAACAATCTGCATGTTTCCATCAATAAAACCCTTTTTGAACCAGACGGATCAGAAATACCAGCTGAATGGGACCAGCAATTCAAGCTGCAGACTCCCTGCAGCCAAGCGGCCAGGGACAGCCTTCAAGCAAGATAAACCCCAGGCTCACAATAGCTACTGACTTCAGTAGCTCAATTACAAACGCTGTTAATAGACTTGAAATTTTGAGTGCCTTTCAGGAACTCCAGCAACTTCAGTGCAGCAGTGAAATTCACAGACCATCTTGCCTCTCACGTACGCTCTGGCTTTGATCACATTTTTTCAGACTTTTCATTGCCTACCAATACCCTTTGCTTTCGGGTGCTGGAAGCTCTAACAGAGAGAGCCCAATCACTGCATCTTTGTGGAGAGGACTGAAGAAGTGTGAATGCAAATATTATGCAAAATTCACAAGGAACAGAAAGACAGCAACAAAAATGGGAGTTATTTAAAATTAATAGTGAGTGGGACATATTGTGAGACTTGCAATTTAAAAAGCAATAGCTTGTTAAGCTTCCTTTAATACCAGCTTAGTTCATTACTCATTACAGAGTGACAGGAAAAATAAAGCAAGAGGAATTGCTAATGATGCCAGAAGTCTGTATTATGCATTTTGCAGTTCTTAATCTTTTAAAACTAAACCGAAAAATAAAAAAGCTAATCATCTGTTCCTACTCCTCCGATTTCATACCAAATTGCCAGCAAACAAATCCATTTAAGGGGAGACTTTTAGTCCTTTTAAAGCAGTGGTTTAACTAGATTCCACTAACGAGTCTCTGAAAGCAACATAATTTCTTGTCCGAGAGCTGCCGGATGATGCCCACACCCCTCACATGAAAACTGTCTTTCCCTGTCTGCAGCTCCTGCTGCATGCAGCCAAATGCACACGCCCAGGGAAACACTTGGCACGATATGAGAGCACCAAAATCTTCACTTTAAGTGGACAAAATTTACTGCATGAGTCTCATTGAAAAGAACAGGACTGAACTCTTGACAAGCAAATCCACTTGGCTTGCACCATGCGTATCTTCAAAGCATCTCTACCCATTCCAAGCAACCCTTTGTTCAGAGTGCTTTAATGCACAGCCAGGTATAGCTCTCTCAGAGCAACTGGATCTTCTCTATGCCTTCCAAATTGCTAACAACCTGTTCACTCCATTCTGATGACAAAGTCCTTACAAATACCATTTTGTAAGTAAAATTGTCAGAATGGATTAAAATGTCATCCCACTGGAATCATCAAAATGTGCATCTCCACCACATAAGCCTACTCCTGCACCACAATGCCTGGCATTAAAATGTAATCTATCTTGTTTAAAATGAGAATGTAAGGTCTTCAAGAGTTGGTAAAGATCCCCAGATGCATACTCAGACTCTTTTTCACTATTTTGGAGAACTGTACTGTCATAATGTGAGGCATTAAAAAGTATAAAAGATTTCCTAACTGAAGGAAAACTGAATCTGAAGGTTCTGTGCGACTGTGCACCCACTGAAGCATTTGAAAGAAGATCCTTGAAATTAGTGGTGCAACACTAGGTCCCAAATAACTTCCCTGAGGTTCCAGTGCAAGAAATCTGAATCCTTCTCTCCTGCTGGCAGAGAAGATGCTCCCTAACCAGCCGAACAGCTCTGGGTTCTGTAGAAATATGGAAGCAGCCAGCGAGCTTTATTGACTTGAGGGATCAAAACTGTAATGTCCCCGTTCAAGATGTGGTAGCAAATATGAAGCATCAACCAAATGAAGTGAAAAATTGTCTTTGAAGTATTAACTGCACTTAGGAAGGGCCACATAAAGGAAGGAGAATGCAGTAGTTGACACCACTTTTACTTGAAGAGTTTCAAGGGGAAAAAAACCAAAAAGCAAAAAACGTCCTGCAAGACTGCGTGTGATTTGTAAACACTGCTATAAATGAGGTGGCAATAAGAAGATAGACAGTTGGGACACCTGGTTTGGAAATGGTACCCAAAGTGAAAAGGAAAAAAAGAAAAAAAGAGAAGTGAGATAAAATAAAATAAAATAAAATAAAATAAAATAAAATAAAATAAAATAAAATAAAATAGGCTGTAATTGCTTTCCCCTACCCCTTCTTATTAGTGGATACACAGGCTTGGAGAAGGGCTCTGCTCTAGAGCTTATCAGGTCAGCTTCCCTCCAATGGCTTTACTGTCTTCTGATGAGGCTGAACTTTCAGATCTCTCTCTTCCTAACAATCATGACCATTGCAGCAGTTCTTCAGGACTCATCAAGAATAAAACCCTACTGTGTTATGCATCATGCAAATAAATATTTCCAACAAAGATTTTTACACAATTATAAAATGGGAAAACATTCTTATAATGTTCCACACCATATCTGTTGCTTCACCACCTGAAATACAGGCCTGACCAAAGGCAGAGGAACATACCTTGCTTGAGGTCTTATGCTAAGAATAGAGCTGCCTGGGGAATTGTACAGGGCACAAAATAAGATGCAGTTATGACAGTCTCTCCACTCCCCAAACTACAATCCAGGTAAAGGACAAGGCCCTCAGCAGTTAACTTGACCACACAGGCTTTGAGAAGCCTATTTAACCTGGCATCACAATGCCAATAGCTTGCACACACTGCAAGGTAATATAAGGCAGGTTCTTCAGTAATACCATGAAGGAAAAGGCTTTCAAGAGACTAGAAAATATTTACACGCCAATCTCTCTAACCAGCAAGACCAAATCAAAACCTAAGATAGAGCTGATGAGATTTTAGAGAAATTCTTGATATGCTGTAAAACCTTGTGTAAGTTAAAATATGCATTACTATGAATTAAAGATGCCCTTGGGTATTCTTATTTCCAGATGAGTTATTGCCTCACAGCACAGCAACCTCTTGTGGAGACCTCACAGGAAATCACGTTGAGTCTTGGGGGAAGCAAAAAAAAAGGTTGATGAAATTACTGCATGTCACTGTGGAACAACGCCCCAGCCAGATCTAATCAGAGAACTGGAATAAAAGTGTGCAGAGTATAGAAAGTTAGAGATTAGATTGATCCTTGAGTCAAGAAAAAGTCCAGCAGATGAGAACAGAGAACAAAATCAATTCACACTGCACAGAACAAAAAAATTAGTTTGCTGGAGACCACAGATCTGGAGTGGCTAATATGCACTCATACTGGTGTTTCTTTTGTACAACAGAACAGGTTAGGAAGCGAAGGAAGAAAGGAAAGCCGGAAACAAAAAGCTAGATTGTAGCACAGAATACAACTAATTTTTACCCAACATCTTCATTGCAAGTGCTGTTAAACCCTCTGCTACTAGAGAGTCAATCACAACCTAAGGGAACAATAAAGAGATTTACAGTGTGATAAATGGGGAGGAAATGGCTTAGGGAGGAGAGTAAAAAAGAACTGGGAAAAGAAAATCCAACTCTGTTGAACATGACAAGGTCAGTTTGGAGGCAATACCATTGCACGAGATAAAAAAAAGTAGCATTATAGCAGCTGACAGCACCTGGAGCATTTATTTCAGTGAGCAAACCCAGGTTTGATTTTAAGGTCAGAAGGACCATGACAAGCACCTAGAACCAGAACTTGTGGGCCACGCCAGGAACTGGTAGGCCTGCTCCCTCCAAGGTTCACCTCCAACACACATGGGATGTAACATGGCCAACAGTGTAAAGAAAGAGCCTCTTGAATTCATTTATTTAGCTATCATATCTACTTGATACCGAAATAAAAAATCCCATCTTTTCACTTTAAAATCCTTTTCCAAACCCCTTCTTTTCTATCTGCATGGACACAGCCCACTAAAAACCTTTCCCATGCCATGCAACTTGCTCTCTTCATCAGCATTCCCTGCTGCCTCCTCCTGATGAGGGCTGCCACGCAGCAGCACTGATTGCTTGTAGGCAGCTTTCCAGTTGTCAGCACGAAGCAATTGCTTATTAGATGGACAGGGGGAAACTGAAAACACGTGGGCAGCAGTATTTATCACAGCAATGAAGAGCTTTGCAAAAAAAGAGGCAAGGTGACGTAAGAGGAAGAACTCTGCCAGGCCTGAAGAAAGCCAGTGCCCTGGTGAGGCAAGTGCAATCAGTTCCGTGCAATGGCTGGATTCACAGAGAAATCTTCTTTAAGCTTGATCTTTAACCTGCATGTGAGCTTGGTTTCCATGATCAGCAGGGAGCAATAAAGACCAAGGAGCTGCTGGATCAAGCATCTCTTGATGCTTTCATCTATGCCTACCTCCTTTTGGGTTAGGTCACTGGTACTGCAGAGCACCATAGCTCAAAAAATGACTTCTGCAGAGGAAACACAGAGCAGGATTGAGCACCTAACAATCTTGCAGGTACTTAAGGTCTGTATAGAGTTTAATGAATGTAATGAGGCAGAGAACAGTGGTTTTCCGTCCCACATCTGCCAGGTCCAGGTAAAACTGCAGCGCAGGCAATTTTTCTTTCACAAATCCACAAGTAGTTTCCAACTGGCAGGAAGACACCAGGCATTCAGTGGTTAATTAAGTATAGTCATTCGGTGATTAATTAACTAATTGAAGGGCATCATACTCCCACGCAAATGCCTGCTATTTAATTTAACAGTCTGTCACCTTTACAGAAGATTTCCTGCTGTGGAAGCTAGGTCAGCTTCCTGGGGACAGGCTGTGGTTATAATCACATCCTCGTAGCCTACAATACTACCACCACCCAGACCAGTAGCAGTATTTATTAGTTCAGCTTGAAGAATAAGAAGGGAAAGAAGAGAACTGTAAACTACACAAATGGTCAAATAAATCATGTTTGGGCTATCAGGGAAATATCCTCAGTAGGATGCTTTGCATATCCTCAGGCTGCCTCTCCTCCACCTTCTTGTACAATATCCTATCAAGGAGAATAAATTGGTTCTGATTACTTGCTGAAAATAGAAGGCATCAATAAAAGTCACTTCCAACCTCTTTAACAACTTCATAATGCAAAAAGGGTGCTGTTCCATTACCATCTCTGCAATCTGCGCTCTCCCAGATAAACCCCAAAGACACAGGTGGTGTGCTTCTGCGAAATATCAATGTAAGTGAGCCTCATCATCCCACTCACACTGTGCACCAGAGCCTGTGTGAGTAACTCAGCAGAGTATCGTGGCCTTCATAACCACAACAGCCATGCATATGGCTGAAGATCTGCTCCTCATCCGCATCTGAGCAGTTTTGCCTACTTTTACAATAACAGGGATATTTTTCCTACTGATTTCTCACCATAAGAAGGGAACAGGTTTCATTAAAATCAAAGATATTACTTAGCTCTGTAATCACTATTGGATATTAAGAAAAGAGAGAAAGGCAGTCAGTTTCTGTATCTGAAATCATTAAGTACCTAAAGCTGCATGCAGACACGGAGATGTCTGCTTTATATTTTGGTTCCTCAATACCTTTAAAAACCTGGCATTTTTCCCTTGGGCACACAGCAGAAAACTGGCCTTCGTCTCCACTTTTTGTAATCTCATTTGCAGCAGCCATCTGACATCCTGGTGCCCAGCAGTGATATTAATCATTGAAACCTTCTTCCCTCAGCGCCTCATAACCCCAGAATTCGTTATTTAAAAAGACTGGATCTCAGAGAGCAGTTGACAAAACACAGTTCTTAGAGCCATAGGAACATCAGCCTGAAACGCTGCTACAACCTTTTCCCCTTCCTGCCCTAGAAAAAGTAAGAATGGAAGAGGATAATAAGTGCAGTGCTGCTGGGGGGAAAAAAAAAAAAGTCTGTTTGCCTGGAAGCAGCAGGGCAATTTGTGAACACGATTATAAGGCTGGGACATTTCTACTACTAAAGCTCTCTAAGGGACGGGATCATGGGGCACATCACCTGGCCTCCAAACCACGTCTGCTTAGCTTTATGGATTTCTCGTAGCTTTCAGCCCAAGGCTAAGAATAATCTGAGACAGATTTTTCACTAAGAATGTATATTAAGTGTTTCGGAGCTAGAAAGTAACAAGATCAAGCAGTGAGTGAGGAGTCTCTGGCAAAACTGCAGTCTTACACAGCAAATAACATTTTACTTTCAGAGGAAAGCATCATTAGTCATGAGCTCAAAGGAGGGGCTGGGCGGGAAATCTCTATTGCTGTCATCTGTCTGACCAAATTTTGGTCTTGTCACACGAGTTAGTCATTCCTACTAAATAAATCACAGAAATCAATAGGACCATCAACTGAACACAGCAGTTTTCAATGCAGGTAAGAAAAACATGAGCTAACCCTAGAAATCTGGTCAGAGAGCCTGACCCTGCTTGAGTTAGAACCCCTAACCCCGTACATCTGAGCCAAGGTCTCACTCCACAACAACACTGTCATTTGTCAGTTCATCTGCTGTGATGCTGCTGTGTGCTTTCAGCAACAGCCACTGCAAGAAACATGAATTTTTCATTATGGGTAAAGCTAAATGGAGTTAGTTCAAACATAACATAAGACTATATTATCAACAGCAGTCAGCTGACATGATAATTTGACCATGCATCAGAGGCCTAAATTTTAACCAGAAAGCTAATAAATACAGGCAGATGCAGCAAACTAACATTATGGTTATTAATTCAAGATGCCATCAAGGAAACATGAGAAATTCCAGGTTTGGGGCTTTTTATCTTTTAATGAGACCATCACACGGTGACATGAAAGTGAAAATGTGGGAATGTCCACACAAAAGAATTATGATTCAGAACTCCAATGGTGGATTCCGGGGGATGGTTTCCAGTGAATATAATGATAGAGATTATCATCTGGTCCAACTCCCTCCTCACTGTAAGGCCAGTATTTGCATGCTTATTAAAAAGCAGAGATTGAATTGGCCAAAGGAAAGAAAACAAAAGGGAAATTAATGAAGCAGAAGCAGAAGAAAGGAGACAAGGAGACTACAGAATAGCACAATTCTGAATTCTCACAGTGATACTAACAAAGACTTTACAGACTACAACTGCTGCTAGAAAGATACAGAATATAGGCAGGGGAATAGCTGGTGGATGGTGAAACAGCCAGATTAATGCTAGGGCAAAAGAAAAACAAGTAGCCTTTGAAGAGGAAGTAAAAAAACAAGGCTCAATTTTATCCCAGAGGTAAACTCAGAATGCACCTCTGGTAATAAATCCTACCTGCCTGCCAGGTGCTACACTTGTCTAGACCTAGAGCCAGAGTCACATAAACTCTCTTGGATGGATGATAAGGGAAAGGACTCCAAGGAATTCCACATTAGACATATTTTCCACTGATACCTCACACTTCTTTACTCGTTTATACTGAAACGGAACGTGTCTGCATCTCTGCAATGTGTGCCCACTTGGCACCACATACAAAAAGCAAAAATGGGGTACTGCTGCACCCGATACCACATCAGTTCTGTTACATTTTCTCTGCAGGAAGACTGAAAACAACTCTTACACGCTTCATTTGTGTCATCTTACCTTAAGCTGTAATGGAGTTTTGCCTGCATCTATTTCAGGGAACAAAGCAATTCAGCAAAACAAAAGGAAAGAAAAATTCCGTATGACCTCGAAAGCCTAGGACACTGAAGTGGTGGTGAAGACACACCTCACGCTGAAACTCATCAAGGATCAAGATCACTCTTTTACTACAGGACCCACTTAGGGAATCTCTGGAATGCTCTAAACTAGTCTTATATTCTGGCCAAAGCTTTCCTTTCTAATGGCACACTGGTCCCTCTGCTACTGAACTGGTCACTTGACAGTCTCTAGAAGGATGCTGTTGTTCATGGTATTTCATGTTTCCTGATGCCCTCCCCCAGCTACTTCAAACTAGATTCAGTTTGTTAATCCAAGTAGCAGCAGAAATGCTCCTGTTATTGAGGTTTGGTGAAAGTTTCTGCTAACAGTTTCCATGTAAAGCTCCGGCACAGCAAGGCTGAGAAAAACAAGTGCAAGTTTTCTTCCAGATCTGGTGAGCAAGACAGTAAGCACCACACACTATGGGTTACTCTACACATCACTTTAAAGAGAGGTGTGCCATCTGTTCTGTCCTCTAATTACAAAATATAACCCAAACATAACTCATAATTGAATAATAAAAAGCTATAGAAGATATAAATTCATGGAGAAAGCTCTTTACTTAATGCAGAAAACATCTGCAAGTTTTTTTTCTTCTGTCATCCTTCAGGCAGCAATCTTGGGAAAACAAAGGAAGGAGGATGTTCCCCAAGCCACTGCCAAACATGCTTAAAGCAAACCTGGATGAGTCCCGCGGGGGCTTCACCTTATGTCATGTATGTTGCAGGGATGCTTTTGCATTGATTTATCTGCCTGTAGAGAATTGGAGCATTACTATAATGTAATAAAAGGGTTACAGAGCCATGATAATCTAAGTATGTAACTGAGGCACGATTGGAAGAATAAATGTCTATTCACTGGAGAGATTGATAAAGTTGGGAAAAAAATAGTTTTTGTCAATGTGATTCCCTCATTTGGGACCCATATTAGAAAATACTTTTTTTTTCCTTTCATCTATATTCTATTATAAGATTACAGTATTTTAGTTTGCTGAGCAGCACAGTCTTCACCAACATGGGAATGCAGACATGAATGGCTGAAGACAAACCAGCGTTTCTTAAAAGCTAGCAGTCCTTGCATAACCTGGAGCTTTGCAGACATGCAGCATTTTGCTCGATCAGGAACTTGTTGCCTTACCAAATGAATGTGCCTAATTGCTGCTTCCTGAATAGATGTCTATCAGTGGTATTTAACGAAGGCACAGATTTGGGAAAGGAGGCAGCAAACGTAAAGAAATGTCTTTGGTTTTTGCAGTGTCAAACAAAACCGCTGCTCAAACACATTTTAACACCCGGCATCTTTCACTCTGACTGAGCATGTTTAGTGAAACCACACCTGATGGCAGCTGAAGTCTGACAGAATAAAGCATGGGCAAATGCCCTCCCAGCATAGCTCTCTCACACGTAAAGAACTACAACATTTCAGTGGTGACCCCTATTACAAAAGCTGGAGTGATGACCAAACAGATACTATTCAGATCTACTGTGGGCAGGTACCTGACTCAGGTCCCCAGACACGTGTGCTTTACGATAAATCAGGCCTGAACACGCTGAAGGTGAGTAACACAGTAACTAATGATACCAACAGAAGGATGTTTGTGCCAAATAACCGGTTGCCTTGTATGCCAGAAAAACAGGAGGTCATTAAGAGGTCAATAAAAGTCTTCCTTCCATGGCCAAGGGCTCACTTCTAAGGGCCAAGTTGGCCACATGTTTGAATGGTTTATAGGTAGAGGATTCTGTTTGCCAAAGCATCCCCTACCGCACGATGTCAAAGAAAACACAATTTGTAAAATTCAGAGCCAATAATCAAGAGAGAATTGCAGACAGGATTACCCACGGCTGAAGTACAAGAAAATTAGAACAAAAAGACACATTTTTGATGCTTTCAGGATGTTCGAGGTCTTGAACTGAGGGGAAAAAAAAAGCTATGGGGGAAAAAGAAATACCAAAAAGGCGTAAGTTCAGAAATAGAAGCAATAAGGTCCTGTATATCAACATGAGAAACTCAAGTGCTAAAACAGATGAGTCTGAATACTTGGCAGTGTAAGAGGGCTTTGACAAAGAGGCACTTCCTGAGCATGGCAGAGTGACAAAAATCAATGCGATGCTATTCGGGAAGGACAGAATAGGTCATAACTGCTGGGAAGGTTGCTCTAACTGAAAGATCCATGTAACCTAACTAGATAACATTATTGACTGAGCAAAGGGAACTGTATCTTCTAAACTATAGAGTTATACAGTCTTCAAGTATAGGACTTTCTGTCTTTAGAAAAGTTATTATTTCAATGTCCAGAGCCACGCGTGAAAAAAAAAAAAGAAGGAAAACCACTAATGAATGCCTGATTTTATTTGAGTCTGCAGAGTCTCTCACATTGGTTTCAGTGCAACCAACACACCATTTCTGTATATAGTTTGAGCATCCTCAGATAAGACAACCATATCTGGGATGATTGCCCATTTCAGGTTCTCTGAACCTTCTCCTGAAACGTCTGGCACTGGCTTTGCCAAGCTGCTTGTCTGATCAAGTACAGCAATGCTTCTGCAATGACAAATAAATGCCAAATAAATGAAAGGAAGAAGGCTGAAGATACAATTATCATGCACTCTGAACAATCGCACAATGAAAATCATAAAAATAAAACCACTTCTGTGGATGAAAAAAAGAGCAAAATTCATATGGGCGATCGCTTCTGCAAAGGCAGTAGCAAACCTTTTCTACAACCTTTTTCCTGAAGAAGACAAGAAGTTCAATCAACCAGGAAAATGTTGGGAAAAGAAGGAAGCAAGGTGATTCAGAGGAGCAAGCAGGCATCCGAGCAGACTGCAGCAGCAGCACTTGTTCTGCTCAGAGATCTGCTGTGAGGAAAATCACTGTGCAGCCAAGAGCTGTGATAAGTACTGATTATGAAATGTTTGGAAATGAAAAACAAGAAGGGTGCTATGTAAGGCATACAGATGAAAACAACCCTTTCCATTCATGCACAGATTCTCACACAAGTCCCCAGCATACTTGCCCTTCCCTCACCCTCAATACACACCTACATACCCCATGAGATCTCCACGCTGTTCAAAACTTCTAGCAAAGAGTGCTGGAAAGGGGACCAAACTATAGCAACCCCAGCTGGTGACAATTTCTCAGTGATCAACAGTTGCATAATCCATGCAATTAATAGAGCAGAGTTTAGTTTACAACCCAGACCAGACATTGCTAAAAGGAGCAGGAGGAGTGCTACAGTGGAACTGGAATGTCTTTTTAACCCTTGAAGACAAGACGGATGGCTTTCACAACCAAGTGACCCTAAGTTTCTAATATTTATACAAATTCTCACAGGAGCAGCCCCAGGCACATCACCACCTTCTTCAGCTTGCAGAAAACCTGAGCATCTTGCAGTCTGATAATGCTAAATGGGTGCCCCATCCCTGGAGGCATTCAAGGCCGGGCTGGATGTGGCTCTGGGCAGCCTGGTCTGCTGGTTGGTGACCCAGCACGTAGCAGGGAGGTTGAAACTAGATGATCATTGCGGTCCTTTTCAACCCAGGCCATTCTATGATTCTATGGTTCGATGATAAATGCTGCCAAAAAGATCAGAATCAAGTATTTGTTAAAGACTAGTACTAAGCACAACAGCACCGTCCCTGCATCGCACACTCCTCCTCTGAAACTCTCAATTCCAAGTGGGAGCAGCAGGGCCAGTTTTTCAAATAAGTGTTCCATTTTGACATTCATTGTTTCTGTAAAGCTGCTTTCCGTTTTATGAATTTGGTCGAATAACTCATGACTAAACATTTTAAATAGCATATTCAGCAGGGCCTCATACCAAAATTAAACTCTCCCAGTTGTATGATCCTTCTGTCAGGTTTATAGATAGTAGATCAGAGGGAACTGTTTAAAACTTAGCATCAAAGGTAATTAAAAAATAAAAATAAAAAGACGTATAAACAATATCTAGAACACTGCACAAACTCTCTGGAGTGTCAAGGGCAGCCATAAAGTTCAAGCCAATAATACAACTTCCTGCTTAATTAATATCATTTTCAAAAGAAGCAGACAGCAAGTCTCAATAGGGCTTCCCAAAAGAGTACGCCTACCAATTACACAGACAAACAAGTGGGCAGTGGCAGACCTAAGAGACAATTCATTAGCAGCACTTCCTTGGTGATACAACCCAGCTGGGGATACAAAGGCCCACAGGTTCATTGGCCCTAGGTGTGACTTCTGAAGACACAGTGAAAGTATAAATAAAATAAGAAAAGAGAAAAATCCCTGACAGCAGTACCTCCAGACCTGCAATGTTCAT
The DNA here is from genome assembly GCF_026119805.1 of Tympanuchus pallidicinctus. Taxonomy (NCBI): domain Eukaryota; kingdom Metazoa; phylum Chordata; class Aves; order Galliformes; family Phasianidae; genus Tympanuchus; species Tympanuchus pallidicinctus. Next base: position 14,762,658 of record NW_026294747.1, read on the forward strand.
CTGAAGAATGAACCTACCTGCCTGTAACCGCACGAGTGACTTCAGAGACTCAGCAAGTTGACAACAGAGGCAGGAAGAGCAAAAGAAAGGCCAAACCCCAAAGCAGGGGTTTGTTGGGGGGGATACATGGATGTCTGCAGGCCCAGCAATGCACACAGACACAGTGAAGGTATTTCTCCTCTTCAGGTCATTTTGCACAATAGTAGATTTTTTCTTTCTTTCCAGATTATAAATAAGAAAAAACCCCAAATTATTCAAGGTAAAGAAGCAAAAATGTACTGCAGCTGGTTTGCAAGCCGAGCCTATTGCACAGTCTTCCCAATAGATTCCCATTAAGAGATGCAGCAGTAGTCACAGAGGTGGAAGCCCAACAATGAATGCTATCAAGAGGTTACTACTGTGTTATGAAAGCACACTGTTTTGCTTTGCTATTGTCAAAAATTAGCTCACTTAGAAAAAGGAATTTGATCAGACACCTAGCAGAAGAGCACCTCAGACTACTGAAAAGTACTTCAGCCATCTGCCTGGCACATAAATCTTGGATTATATGACACCACACATGACATGGCTCAGTCCTGACATTTACTAAGAGAATCACATCAGTCTGAAGGGTGAGAGGTGTGCACTCACTTTTCTGGATCCACCTCACAAATGTCTTTTTCAAGGCAAAGCTCTTCCTATCCTCTGCAGATACACATCTGATCTACATCTGAAGTTTTAACTGAAGAACGTAGAAGAAGAAATAGACTTGGAATAAAACTTCAAAAGAACATAAAGATGTTCAGCTGTAATGGAAACTCATTGGGAAGTGGACAATTAAGGACCTGCAGGGTTTCTCTGAACACCGTCGAATTCAAAATTACCACTACCCCAACACCATCCAGTACAGGTGACTGAGTCATTCCCAACCATATGGCCAATTTCAAGGCCAGATTGGATGGGGCCCTGTGCAGCTTGGTTTAGTATTAAATGTGGAGGTTGGTGGCCCTCCCTGTGGCAGGGGGGTTGGAGATTCATGATCCTTGAGGTCCCTTCCAACCCTGTGATTCTGTGATATACTATATAATAACATACAGCCAACACATACGAAGGTCCATATTGCACTAAAACATCCAGGCTCTTCAAATAGCTCCTTAATCCCTTCTCTTTTTCCTTCCCCCTACATTAGGTATCTAACTATACTCTTTAAGTGGAAGAGACCTAAAGCAATTGACAGAGACCTAAAGAATTTGACAGTGTTTTTGCACTTCTGGCACACCTGTTAAGCACCTAACAGCCTGGAATGGCTGCTATTAAGTAATTCAGTTGGTAAAGAGATGTTGTTTTCCAAAAGGTTAAAACCACCACTTTGCTGAATAATTACATATCTTACCTATAACATTTTATTTAAGTCCCGGTTTCTAATTTTCAGAAGAAAGGTAAACTAAGAGAATTCTACAAGTAAAGCCATTCCTTAAAAATATTACATTTCTACTCAAGCTTCCTTTTAAAGCAATGTGTGTATTTGCCCCATTTTACAGCTTCACACCTGCTCAGAGGTAGTTAAGCCATCTGACAGACAAAATGCTTCACCAGCAAGGGAGCAGAGCATCAGGTCCTGCAGCACCAGCACAGAGCCCTCGGCTGAGCTCTCCGTGTTCATTTTAAAGCAAATCTATAGGGAAAAAAAAAAGTACTTCCTTTGATGATATTGCTTTAGTGCTCAAGTGGTTTTCTGAGCACAAAAATATTTATTTCTCTGTCTGGGGTACTGTTTTCAATTGAATGATACAGAGAAATGGTTGGTTTCAATTTTATTTTTTTTCATCTCCAGTAATGAATGTTGGAGAGAATCGTTTATTTTTATCAAAAAGAGCTTGAAATATAAATCCACAATCAGTAAACAGCCCAGTCTGAGGATTCCTTCCCCAACAGGTAACCTGCTACAAAAAAAAAAAATCTACTGAGACATTCTATGACTGCAGCAAAGTAATTTTTCCTTATATATCTGTTTTTATACACACAGTGTCTCAGCAACAATGTGATAGAACTCCCATCTCTTATCTTACACAATTTATTTTGAGGAAATTGAACTGATTTTCTCTTAATATTCCTTAATATTCATGTAATTTGATGCATATCTTTCCCCATGGAACAAAATAAGCCCATATACACCTACTGTTCTGATACAATCATTATAACATAGCTTCCAACTTGATGTATCTGGAAGTCCCACAGCTGTCACTCGTTATTGCAAATTTTAAGGGAAGTAGGCTCTTGTTAGCCCAAATTGAACACCCACTCACAAAAACTCAGTTATCTCACTTGTACAAACACGAATGCCAGCGTTGAAGCTGTTTGGATGCAACAAATGATTCTGCATGCTGCACAGAAGTACACCTGGGTTGAAGAGCTTCTCTTTCCTGGAACAGCAAGAAAAATTGCTTCCTATATAGGAAAAAATATTCATTAAAAAAAAAAACAAAACCAAAAACGTCTAATTTCCTGCTCAGGACAAAGTCAGGAGCAGCATAATTTAGTTGTCAAAAAAAAGTTTCTGAAAATCTTTCAGAAGGCTCTGAACATCCCACAGCATGCATCCAAACTTTTGATAACTTTGCAGAAGCTTCTTGTTGTGCCTTTTATACAGCCCAGCTTTACCCTATGGACCCTGGTTCTTTGTATGCTGAAAAATGCCTCATTCCAGAGTACCTGCACATACTTCTCTTGATGCAAACACCAGTGCTAGGATGAGTGGGGCTCCCAGCAACCTATCATACTGAAGAGCTCTGAGAATGCTTTATCTGCCAATACCACCAAATGGCTGACATGAGGACATGGGCAGATTTGTGCCTTACTTTTTCTTTTTAATGGCACAGCGGTCAACAAAACATGTGACGGCCAAGTACCTCTCAGCAGGATGTCTGTGGGGAAAACCAGGCAAAGAAGAGGCTGATGCAGGGCACAACAGAGGAGCAGACTGGAACCAGAACTCATAGCCATCTTTACTGAAGTGCCACTGGTCGAGGAGTCAAACTGAGGAATGCTTCAAATCTGTTTTCACACAACTTTGTATCGCCTGCCCTTCCTCTGTCCCCTGACAGCTTTAATCATTTCCCACAAACCTCATGGGCTCTTTCCCACTTGCCACACCGATGAAGAGAGCAGAACAAGCCACATCCCTGCTGCCCCAGAGCAGCCTCTGCAAGAGAAACTATGGCCCCTGGGCATGTGGCTTGGGACCTGCAGGCCAGATAACCCAAGGCAGCACACAGGGAAAAGCTTTAATACCACCCAAGCCCTCTGCCATCGCCTGCCCTGCCTCCCATAGCAGCAGCCACAAAAGCTCTGCAGCAGAGCCCATGGAGAGCTGAGGTTTAAAGGTTTGCATCTAATTAACATGCCACAGTTATTTGGAGACCAGCTGTGCCTCTGCAGCTTCCCCACTTTATGAGCAGTGTGTAGAAGTAACGGACAAAGCATTTGGCAATAGAATGGAAGCTTCATTTGGGCACAGAGCAAGACAGGGTGTAACTGCAGACAAAACCAAAATCAAACTACTCTTGCCTGCAGTGCTGGGTATGTGAGCAACCTGCTGTGCAGTCAGAAAAAACAGGGTTAAATAGGGCTGCTGTTTACAGAAAACTGACCTGTTTGGTAATGCAGTTGCAGATTTGACACCTCCATCGAGTGACTGAAGCGATACATACTAGTTAATGATATCTGTGATGAGAAAAAATGGCTGTTTTACAGAGCATAATGGGGGTTGATGCCTCTAACTTGCTGAGCAACCTAACAGCTCCTGTTATACCAGCAGCCAGCAAAGCGTGTGCCAAGACTGCAAGTCCCCAGCCCACAGCCATCGTGTGGCCACAGAGTACTTCTGCTTTTACAGCTGGGATAAAAAAATCCTCAGCACATGGCTGGAGTGACAAAATTAACAAAGTATTGCCAGTTAGGATGAAACGAGGCGCTGCAATAAGGATTAGCTCACTAAGGAAAGCAGAAGCAGGTATGTGTGGGATCAGATGGGACTCTGGAGCATCAGAGGCTGGCTGAGATCTCACCAGCAGTATGATTACAGAAGCTGTAAAATCCTCATGAGAAGATAAAGCACAACTGTAGAAGCAGAGCAACAGGACTAAGTACATGCAATTTCAAGGAGAATGTGCCAGAGAATTTCAGATTTCCAAGTGAGTGAGTCCTGATTCAGAGCCCCTAAAAGATTGGGTACAAATGCCTAATACAAAGGACAACATACCTATACACATGCACTCTTCCAACCAGTGGCACTGAGATTTAAAATGAAGGGTCTTTTGCTGGTTTCATAACTTCACACAAGAATTCTCAAGTTACTCAAAGGAATGAAGTTGCAAAAGGGAGCAGCACTCCTAACACATGCACAGGGAAATCCACCCTGTTATTACCAGGAAGGTGACATGCAACTGTAAGCAGCTTGTGCTAAAAATACTAAGCAGGGAATTGAATTGGATATGCGTTATGCTGGAGAGTGAGATTTCACTACAGTGACAAAGCATTAAGCATTTCTAGGCTCCAAACTCTAAATTACAGGTCACAGCAAGCTTTGATAGAGCAAGCGGACTCCTAGAGGAAAGCAGCTACTTCAGCTACCAGAACCAGAGCAGTAATATATACCTCCAGGTTTGGCTTTCAGAAGGAAGGAGCATTAGGAAGGCAGCAGCCTTACTAGAATACTGCTGAGCACTCTGTGCTGCAGCACACCAACCAAGATGTAAATGTGCTTCCCTTATCACTTCTGTCACCAGCAGAGGATGACAAGGACACCAAAGACTGCAAGACATAATCAGCATGTTCTCCACGGTACAAACTACATCCCATCACTGACGTGAAACAACAACAAGATGTGGAACAACAACGAACCTAAAATGAGCTCATACTGATTCTAATACATGCAGCCACAATGAATGGACTCACACTCACACAAACTGCTCCTGCTTTTCTTTGCACTGAAAGACCAGCCAACAAACTCTTCAGGTTGACCCCTTGTTTGCACCAGGCTCTTACAGCCTGACGTTTGCGTCAGAAAAGCACTCAGTGCAGCATAAGAGTGAAAAAGTCTTGTGGATGGGGGTCATGGATAAATAAACACTAAAATGACAACCGATTTTTCATGCCCAAAGATGCCTCGGCACATCCTTTGGGAGTGGCATCACTTGTATGCAGACAATTTCTGGGTTTTATATTTTAGTTTGCAAAGTCATTCTAAAACAGGCAAGCATGCTGCATGAATACAGCGAGGACCGAGCAGATGGTGGATGTGTTAAAAACTCTGGCCTTCAAGGATGGGAGCTCGTAACAGATTGCAAGTGGCAGTGGAACTCAATTCAAGTCCAGAGTTCCAATTGTTCCATTGAAGAAAATGGTATCAAACATGTCATCTCTGCTCCCCTCCGTGCTGCCACAAATGGATTAGAGAAAAGATTTATCCAGACACATAAGTAAACAATTTGTGCTGCAACCCAAGATAAATGCTGCTTGCAAAACAAGAGTACAAATTTCCTATTGGCCAACACGAAGGCAGTCCATACTTTTACAAACCTGACAGCTGCAATGTGGTGCATGGAATGTGACTTTAGTTTTCAGTCAGCCAGGGACCTCAGAAAAAGGTAGTGTATGAAAATGGCCACGAATCAGCACATCCCAAAGCATAGTTCCAGCAATGATTTTTTTCTTAAAAATGCTACTGGAAGACAACAAACGTTTCTTTTGGATGCTGAAATGGTTCCATGATAATTTGCAGCTCTGTTTTATACAAAAGCTATAAATCCATCTCACTCAGTACATGCCTTCACAATGGCCAGTGGTGAAATATCACATAGACAGCAAGGCCAAAACAACCAGCAGTTAAAAAAAAGAGCTCTCCTGCAGGTCTTGTTGGGCACTGTGCAATTGAGTTGCTTAGCAGGAAAAGCCCATGCCATCCATTGCAGAAATTCCTGAATGCAATCCTCTGGCCCACGTTTAGACCTACAAATAAGAGAAGTGATGCCTACTCATCTTAAAAACATAGGGAATGGAAACAACTACACTAAACGAATAAATAAAGCTAATAAAATCCCTTTTTACTAGCGATATTTTACATGCTAAGAAAAAAAAAATCTGTGTTCATATACCAGAGTGAACTGTGTTCATTTTTTTTAATTTAGTGAAGCAATCCAAGTAGGATGTTTGGCACTTCAGGATGTTTGACATCAGCCAAAAAAGCAAGTTGTTTTTGGGTAGCACTCTGCCTGGAATTCTTTCCAATATGGTTTTACTTTCTAGAACGATCAAACATCCACCTCGTTCTCCAGCAGTTCAGGAGCCTGACAAGGAATCTCTACCTTTTCCTCCTCCCTAGTGAAGGAGGAGTTATCATCCTTTAAAGGGAAAGCGAGGAAACAAACCATTCTCCTTTGCTTTGCCTGACTCCATTCTGCCTCTTTGGATCTGGTGCTGTCTGACCTCGGTGTGGAGTTGCTTTTCTTAAGCCTTGTAGGGTAGGAGGAAATTGCCAGCAGGTTACACCTCCAGCAGGGGAGGAAATAATACTAGCAGAAGCATGTTTTGCCATTGCAGCCTACAGAAGTCCTCTGAATACAATGAGCTTTCTTGGCACAAGCATAGCTTTGCAGGTGGAACTGCAGTTCACGCGACGGCTTTGTAATCCCACTGTAGGCCTGCCATGCAGCCATTCATTAAGGCAATGAGATTTTTGCCCCTAAGTGCTAAGCCTGTTTTAAATAAGAGACTTAAGTTCTTTAATTCTGAGTATTGCACCTCGCACCAGCTGTTTGATCACTGAAGTTGGCAACTGCAGCAAAGAAAAGCCATGGAGGGAAAAGAAAGTAAACTTCATACCAAAAAAAAAGCAAAAAACTGCCATCTGCATGTAAGAGAGGTGGCAGCTTGGTTTTCCTGACCCCACAGCAGAGCATTGCTTCTTTCCAAACTAAATCCTATAAAAGCACAAGGTGCTGGAAGAGGAAGAACATGAAATGAGCAGCACGCATGCCGAATGTGTGCAATAAACACAATCAGCATTAGTGAATCACTGCTTTGTTTTCTCATGGTCCTCATGTAGCATTTACCAGAATCAGCGCTTAAAGTTCGAAAAGAAACGTACAAAATACAGCTGGAGGGAAATGGGGAGCTTCAGTCACCAGGATTTTGCCTGTCTGGACTCAAGCCACCCTGATGTGTACAGCTCACAGGGACTCCAAGAATAAGGTGACACAATAGTGGCTGCTGCTGCACTATTCTGAGAGCAACTGAGAAGAAACAAAGGTACCACGGCTAAGGAAAGAACAAAGAGGGCTATAGCAGCAGCCTGGAAAAGCAAGCAGAAAAAAAATCCTGAACTTCTTGAAAGGCTCTGTATGAAAACTTACAAGACCAGGTCATTCTGTCCTCTGTCCTAATATCAACCTTCTGCCTCTCTTAAATTACCGTTTAAAATATATGGCATCCCTAGAGCAAGTCTCAGTTATATCGTGCTAAATTATAAGCCTCTGCATGCATTCACACTTGAAGCAGGTTGGGAGGGTTTTCTGGAGGGTGTTAGTTTTTCTATTGAAGACAGATTTAAGATGCGTTAGAGTATGACAGTCTAATTACAGACTGCAATTTCAATTTCATTTGCTTCTGTTGCATCCTGTGATGGTTAAACATTTCCTGGAGAAACAATTACAGGACAGTACTAAGAAACACAATTTACTGACTCCAATCTTCATGAGTATGCAGATTTCATTCCATCCAACTCCTCATTTCATTCTGACCTAGCGGTGCTCTCTTCATACTATTAACAGTCCAGAGAAGTGTCTGTACATATCTTAAACATATTTTATATTATTCATACAATGACTTTTGTGGATTTGCTATCTTAAGCAAAAGTTGGATTCTAAGTATATAAATTGCATAGCAGTATTAATACATAGTTAATACATTAATTAATTCATTAAATCATGATTAACTGTGTTTGAAACAGCAGTGTCTGGAAACTGAGAACGATGGTAATGATCTCATCTGCCTTTTGCTTTGCTCTGTATAGCTCAGAGTATTGGCTGGAACAGATTTAACATCAGTCACTGTTCAGAGGAGGGAATAACATTCACAGCCCTTTCACTCATTGCTTTAAAAGGCCAGTTTCTGCACAACTATAACGTGTCATATCCTGGGGCTTTATCCACTGCTGGGTTTCCACGGCTTTGTACTAAGGCTGAATTAGATACAGTGGATAGACTGGACTGCAAATCTTACAGAGCTAGGTGCTTAGTCCGTACCAATACTTGTGGCCAAAAAACACATCAGTATGTCAGCAAAGCTGAAGCTGCCCTTACTCATGAGCAACAGAAGCAGAAGCTGGAAGCAGAAGCTGGCCCATAGTGGGCAGTTTGAAGGTGGTATCTAATATACAGCCAACTTTAAGGCTTTTTTTTTTCCTACTCTGTTAAGAGCCTTCCTAACCTGGTTTCCCTAGGGGAAAGAAGATTATGAAATTGAACTGTTGGCTGTGCATCTCACAAATAACTAGCAAGTCCATTTGTCATTGCCAGCCTGATTTGACAGATACACAGCCTTTCAAAGTCACTGACTTCCCAAAGTTTATGAGAAGATATGCATTTAGGCAGCGAATGTCTCAGCAATGCCTTCACTGAGAGATAAAGCTCCAGCATGATCCCCAACCCCTATTAGACATCAGAATCTACCCAGAAAAGAGACAGTATGAATAGCACTGCTATGGAAAAAGCTCTAATTGCTGTTCATATAAATCAGACACCAGGTAATACAATCATCTCTTTCTCACTTGTATCAGTTCTCAACAGTTCTGCTTCTCACGGCACTGCCATTTCTTGACGTCTGTAATTCCCATATCAAATGAGTTTCCTATCTTTAAAAGCAATGCTCCTTAAAATACATCCTTGGAGAGCCTTCACAAAGTCAGAGGCAGAGATAAGATGTCAGTCAGAGACTGAGCAGTTCCTGGAGGAGGTAAATAACAAAGGAGAATCAGCTGCTGGGAGGTAGGTAGAGAAAATGGCATTCTGGGGTAAACCTCCCACATATTCAATGCATAGGAGTAAAGCCTGTGCTGCTGTTCAATTACATTTTTATTTGTCACAGACTATCACAAGATACACAAATGCCAAAACGCCCCTCTGCCTCAAACCACCAGCCACACCTGGCCAGGGGTGCTCAAGGACCAACCAGTGCTCCATGGGGTATCTTCAGACCAAGCTCCCTCCTCCTGCTGCTGGGAGTACATGCTGCCCTGCATGCTGTTCTGCTGCATGCAGCCCTCCAGATATCATCAGCATACACACAGCTCTTACATGAGATACCCATGAACATTTGAAATACAAGGATGGAAAACAATGCCATTAATGAGGGACTTCTCACTTTCATTTCTCCTTCTTTCCCATGGCATCCAAGTAATAAAGCTCGGCTGCTGGCAACAGTGCTAGTGCACCAGGCCAGCAGCACACATTAGTACACAACCTTCTAAACCATGATTCACAAACCATCAAACAGCTGCAAAGCCAGAGCAAGAGCCCTGCAACTCATCACTGGAGCCAGATTAAATAGGCTCTTGGGATTTGTTTCCTACACAAACACTAGTCCATACCATTCCCACGTGCCTTCTATCACTTCATTCGCTCTGTTTCCAACCACACTGGATCTGCAGTATCCCATGACTGGATCAGTTGAGAATTTTCTGGGGATTGAATGGTAAAACAAAGCAGCAAACAATGAGCATTTCAAAACAATAAGCTTCTGCTGCTCTGTGCTCAGTGGTCTGCAGACCCTAGAGGTCTTCAAGCCACAGGAGTGTGTTTCCTTGCCTCCTGGAGACGTTACCTGCTGGAACAGGAGGATCTCTTTGCTCACCATTTTGAACACTTGGAGTCCCCTGTAGTGCCTACAACTCTACTACATTTTAACAATGGAAAGGAGACATGAGACATAGAAATGAGGAATGATACATTTCAAACTTCTTTGCCTCTTGTCATTTTATTGCTGTCTCCTCTGTATATGCCAGTCTTTTTACAACAGAGCTTTGAAAAATCTTGTGCTTTACTGAATTTCTCTATTAGCCTAGAATATTATCTGAAGAGTCAGATATAGGCATTCAATTCTTTGATGGACAAATTGCTACCAATTTAGCTGGTCTTCTCTAGCACAGGATTTCTAAGGAGAGCAAACACCACTGGAAACATCAATCAGCGTAGCATTGCCTTTCTGAGTCTTGGCAGTTTGGGAGTTACAAGTCAAAGAAAGTAGGAATGCTGGCATAAACCAACAGGGATTAAGGAGATGACATCTTTCTTTCTATAGCACTCTCACAGCCCTTAGGATATAACTTAACTCTTTCTACCAAAAATATTTTTTTCTAAAAAGAAAAGGCAAGTAGAACTCTGGATTATAAGCAAAATAAAAGTACAATTCACTTTACTGACTGTCATAAAGAATCTCTGGATGTTTGGAGGACAGAACGTGAGGAAAAAAGATGTTCTTCACAGTGAAACACGAATATTTCTTTATGAAATAAAAGCGTTCTGCTTTGAGATCACCTGATGCTGTCTTTAGTCCCAGTGGTTTTAGCAATTCAACAAAAGAAAATGGAAGTTTATAGCAATGAATGAATCGAGCAACTCTACTGTATCAGGTGACAAGAGTCATCCTCAGAGCTTGCAAAGCAGAGCAGTGATACAAGGATGGCAGCTCTGCCTCTGGCAGGACTCCAGGAAACAGCCTCTGAATGGCAATTCTCATCATAGTGGAAGTGCTGCTGGCTAATAACGTCTTGTCCACGTCCCAGTGCCTTCATAGCCCACAGTAGCCACAAATGCGCTGCCCATAATTTCTGCAGGATTCTTTGCAGAGAAGAGAGCTATTCTTGGACACATTCAGCACTAACACTGAGAAGGCACCTCAGCCTCTGACATTCATGAAAGAGCTCTGTGTTGCCTTCAACAGCCAGAAAGGGGAGGAGAAATTTGCTCTATTTTCACAGTTATATGACAGCCTGTAAAAGTTTTACAACGTGAGCGCAGCACCTAATCCAATAAAGCTCACCAGGAACATTTAAAAATCAAGGGCTCTGGGATTTTGTTTCATGTAGAAATCACAAGATTTATAATGTAGGATCACCTCAGAAAGACAGAGTCAGTCCTGCTGGAGTTGCACAGGACTGAGGTTTATTCTTCTGCCCCACTGCAGGAAAGATAGTTGGTAGTGTTGGTAGTGATTTCCATCATAGAATGGCCTGGGTTGAAAAGGACCACAATGATCATCTAGTTCCAACCCCCCTGCTATGTGCAGGGTCGCCAACCAGCAGACCAGGCTGCCCAGAGCCACATCCAGGCTGGCCTTGCATGCCTCCAGGATGGGGCATCCACAACCTCCTTGGGCAACCTGTTCCAGTATATCACCACCCTCTGAGTGAAATAGGCTATGAAGATGCACAAAATGGACTGGAATTAATGAATGGGAACAGGAGAAAGAAAACAGAAGTATGCTTTGTGAAGAAAATCAAAGCATTTTGCCAGAACAGAATAAAAATCAGGAGCAATCTGTAAAAGGCATTTAATTCATTTAATGCAATGGCTGTGCTTTATACATGGAAATAACCAAAGCTTTTATTTGGAGCATGAAAGAAGTAATTTAACCTCTAACTTTCCATTGATTGTTACTACCCAGCTACCTAGAGAAGGGTAAAGGGGGAAGCAGGATAAAACAGCAAAACTTCTTTGGTAAGCATGCAAGCAAAGAGCAATCCCGTGTTCTGGCAGAGCTGCTTCTCCCTTAATTGCATAGAAAGTAAAAGCTGACAGATAACTGACATCAACTTGAAAAACAACAACAGCTTCATCAACCTGTAATCATTCCAAGACTTTTGATCATTAAAAATAGACTTCTCTTCTTTTACAAAAGACAAGTCAGCTTAAACTAATACTTTTAAAAATAATCTCTTCTCAGTTGCTTTCTCCAGTGTGAGAAGGTAAAAAGCTGCATCTATTATAACTACACGCTGTGCAAACCTCATTTGGACGTGATCATCATCAATCACTCCTGCTGTGCAGGTAGCATGTGAGAGGGAAGCAAACCACTGATGGTGCTGCAGTATTTGACACCACCCACTCGTTTCCCTGCTTGTACACTTTGGTACAGGGAGAAGCCAGTTCACACGTGGTCATCCTCTCTTTTTGGGACTTCTGTCTTTTCTCTCCCTTCAGGCATTTGAGAATAGCTTTGATAGTTTCAGGGGAAGGAAAAATCTTTCTTTCTCTCTTAAAAGATTAAGGCTCCCCTACTGAACAGCATGCCAGAGATACACTAGCATGTGTGATCTTCCTTCTGTAAATACGCACACATTACTCACAGCAGCACCTTTTCACATCACACACACATGCCTCAGTGGAAGATGAATATTGTAAAAGAAATCAGAATGCAGTGAACATCCTTTGTGGCTGTGCCACGCACAGTCCTGGAAAGAGCTATTCACACCGCCAGCCGAGTGCATTTCTCCAACACACACTTCAGCTAGCTGACAGTTATAATCCTGACTGGGGACAAGGCTCAAAACAGCATGAAAACTAGATGGACTAGGTGGGTTTTTTTGCTTTTTTCAAAAGGCTCTGGAGTAAGGTAGAATAAGTATTGGATGATTTTTAGAAACTGGAAGCAACCAGAAAGACAGACAACAGCCTCATCAACATTCCTCCTTACCAGCATACAGAGGATTAAAGAGAGCAACCTCCTCGTATCACACAACTCTGGGTAGTTACTACTGTGCCAATTCAGCAGACTTGTGTTACTTTATCACGCTGAGCTCCTAGGCATGACTTGGGCCAGCAGAAGTTACCCACGCTTTGTGTTTCCTGATGCACCAGCACTGCAGCATGCCTGCTTTTAAGTAGCTGTACAGCAGCGCACGCTAGAGAACAGCTTCTTCAATCTCACACAGCCCTCCACAACCCTCTGAGAAGAGCATCAACAGCCACAACGTGGTGACATCCATCTGCAAACACCCCCATCCTTCCGAAGTGCCAGGACAGAGGGCTGTCACTTTGCAACACCCCCATTTCCCTTAGCGTGTTAATGAACCTCTGTGGAGGGGTGAGATGTTCTAAGGCACCTCCCAGGGACCTCGCAGCAGGCTCCCAAATCTGAATGGGCAGTTTTCTGCGCTAGAACTCTCTCCCCTCTCTGAACAATGACTCTACACCCTATTCTTACATGGCAAACAGCATTTATAGCTGCACCCCTCACCAAGCTCCTGCAGTCTCCTTCTGCAGCCCGTCCTCTCGTTTGTGGCAGTGAAGTGCCCGACCACCCTGCTACTGACAGCCACCTCATTTATCACAACAGTAATGTAACGCTGCACGCTTGTATGTTCCATCGCGGTGCCCTGCTGACACACGCGCACCTCACGCTGAGTTGATGAGCTCCTGTCACAGAGCTGCAGCCCCAGAAGAAGTGAGGTTTTTCTCCACTTCTCGGAGCCACGTGGCAACGCTAGGACCCATTGCTGGATAGGACAGAGAGCAGACGCCTGGAGATTTCACATATAGGCAATAGCACTGAGATGAAGCAAGTGTGCCATCCCTACTATAATGGAGGACGTCAGCAAGCGCTCAACTCTACACTCATGAATGGCCTCAGTGACTTCTCTGAGACCATGCATGGGGCATGTACTTTTGGGGCACGTACATCCAAGAACAAAAGCTTGGTGCAAAACGCTGAAGAGCATGAAATGAAAGGGTGAAGAAAATGCCCTCAGGAGATTGCCCACACCAACTAAGGAGGCCAAAGAAAGGCTACCCTAGCCACCATCTTGCTCAACTTTCAAGTTCAAACTTCTGAGCATAAAAGCAACAACAAGTTTACTTTCTATCTTCGTAAGTAGACAGAAATACAACCGTCTCGCAGTTTTAAACATGTACTCACCCAGAAGAGAAGGTTGAAGACAAACATTAGGTACTTGATACACTGCAGGCAGTTGTGAGCCATGCTGCACCTCTTCAGTTCTAGGAGAAAAATAAATGAGAGATCCAGGTAAAAGACAACGTACTTGTTTCCCTTGGGGGACGTGTACTTAGCCTTGGTGGCCTTAGGGCCCGGGTTGGTGTGGAATCCAAAAAAAGAGTTGCTGGCCGCCCCAAACTGGCCGCCATACATGCTGCTGTAACGACGGAAAGCGCCATTTGGGAAACTGTAATCCTTGCTGTCCAGGGATGGGCTCCGGTGGTAGGTGGACTCATCGGTGCTGGACCTGCGCATGGTGGCTCCGGCTCGTCCCGTCGCAGCTGCTGCTCTGACAACCGTCAGGTGTCGGGGGCGCGGGTAAAAGCTTTGCGGTTTCCTTTCCTCCTCCTTGCCAGCAATCCCCTACTGCTTTGCACCAGCTGTTCTTTTGTCTGCCATCCTGTCAAGGAGTTGCACGGGCTTTATGGCAGCAAAGTTGGTGAACTGGAGGCTGCTTAGCCAGGAGTTAGGGAGCGGCGTGCTTCCGCGTGAAAAAGACTTCTGCACAAGTAACCATTCCCTCCGGCGTCACAGCGGGTCCCCCCGGCCCCCCCCCCCGCTACCAAAGAAGAAGAGACAGAGAGATATACTGTACCCAAAGCAAGGGATTTTAAAAAAAGGAAGCGTGATCTCGCTCGGATCGCAAATGCCAAACAACCCCCCAGCTCCACATGCCGCACGCGGAGCAGACAGCGCACGGGGCCGGCGGTTATCCCAGAGACCGGCCGGCAGCTCCCGCGGCCCCGCGCTGCCTACGCGGCCCCCGGAGCCCCTAAGCGCGGAGCGAGGCAGTGCGGAGCGCGGAGCCCGGAGCTCCGCCCCGCAATCGCCGCTCCTCCCGCTGCTGGGCGCGGAGCTCCGGCGGCGGCCCCGCCTCGCCCTGCCCGGGCGGCTCCGGTCCCACCCGAGGCCCCGTGCGGGCCCGGCCGGGCTGGGGGTCCGGCGCTGCCGCGACTTTAAAGGGCAGAAAAGTAATCGCAGTGGGAACGGAGCTCTTGCGTAGAAGCATCGTGCCGGCCTCAGCACAAATCGGCACAGACAAGCGATTAATTAAGAACAAATTAGCAGAAGTGAAATGAGCTGGGTTTGCACGTAGCCCGAGCTCTTCGCCCTTGCAAGCCATCCTTTAATTCTGTTAATTTACAAACGGCAAAGCCGGAGCCTAATTATTTCCTTTCATTTCCTCCACGAGCTCTAAAGGCACGGCGCAAGCCTCGTGCGAGCTTCGGGACTGAGCGCAGAGCTCGGGCTGATGCCTCCTGGGCCATCTGTTCCAGCAACTCTGGCTGACTCCTAACGTGACTGCCTTTCATTTCCCTTCCCCTCAGCACAGTGATTTCAGCGCCACGATGGAGAGATTTCCTCTCTTCCTCCTCCCTGTCCCGCAAGCAGAAGGTGTTCCCAGCTAGGAGCCTCCAGCCCTGGGGCACAAAGCCTGCCCTGAGCAAGCAGCTGTTCTCAGCCCAAGTTCCCATGCACTCCTTGTGCTTCCAGTGACAGTCTGCCACCAGCCTTCCTCTCTGTGCAGTCCTGGACTGGTCTGGCAATGCAACATCAAAAATAATTCAACTTTTTTTTCTTTGTTCCCTATCAGCATACACACAAATTCACCCATTAGATGGTGAAAATTGGACACAACTCTATGCAGATTATGTCGAAACAGTCAGGTCACATAATCAATATTTAACAAGGGTGCCCACCACAACAATCTCCAATTTGGCATATTTACTGTCAACTTGGTAACTAAAAATTCACGAGCAGATTGCTTTAGATCAATCCTTAACATAAGGCCAGGATATGGGGTGAGACAAAAAGTTTCCAAACATTGCTTCTAAATGAAGTGGGGTTCTTCAGACGGATGCAGAAAAACGCCCACAGTAAGCAGAGCTCCTGCATGGCCATAATGGGCACATTTCCCCCTGCCTCCTTCCACCTACAACACTGAGCACAGTGCACTGAGTTGACAACTTTTTAAGGACACTTCAGTGCAGAATTCAGCCCTCGAGTTGTTGCTGTTCTTCTTGCTCACTCTAATATCAGCAGTTAAAAGGGGCAGGAGCGTGCTGGCATTGAAGGTTAAGCCCTTGCAGGCACATAACCTTTTGGTAGTTTGAGCCTAAAATCCCAGCCTGGGCCTTGTGACTTCTGTTCACCTCTGTTTTCCATTCACTTACCCTTTCACTGGTTGCATCTGTGTATTCCCATCCTGGGGCCAATCCATATCGATTCCTCATCACAAGAAGCAAAGCACTGCGCAGGCTCACCAGCACAGCTTAATGTGCATTGATTTTGGTGGCACACTACCATGTGTGCTGTAACAGCTCTACTTCTTTCCCTGTTACACCTAAAAAGCTTCCCCTCCTCTTTCCCAGTGGTACACAGTGTTTCTGGACCCCAAACCACCACCTATTTTCATACCACTTTGGATCAGGCTGAATGCTGCTTTCCCTTTCTGTCGCATCATCTCACTGTCACACATGCAAACTCTGTCCCCTTCAGGTTGCACTAATGCAGCTACTGGATCACCTCCTCATTAATTTAGTCTTCATTAGTCCTTAATGGTTGCACTTGCTTTCCCTAATGCTTCCTGTCACTGTCTTCAAAACTCTGTACCTGCTCCAGCCCTGCAATGAGACAGCCCACTCAGCAGCCTGTTCCTGAGCACCCCATAAAAGCTGTAAAGAAGAGAGTCATAAAATAAAATAAATTCTGCTAGAAATGACTACTAAAATATACCGTGTTAATGCAGGGTATGGCAGCCAGCACTGCTCTGCAATAAGGAGGGGCTGCAAAATCATGCACGAGAGGTTATATTCACTCCCAATAGTTTCAGTCAAAAAAACAGCTAAGATTAAACATTTCTGTGAAAGGGGGAAAGCATTGGGGTTACAGCATCACAATCAGAAGGGCGACCACTTGAGTAATTCACTGCAAATGGTTAATTCTTGCTTTCTTGTACATACAGAGATCACCATGGAAAAGCACTAATCGAAACCATTTGCAGCTGCCTGTCCCCTTCAGCAACATGCCCAGAGAAAAATCCCTTCTGTTTTTTGGCTCCTGCCCAACATGCTCTTAACACCCCAGCAGCTACTGCTTGGTTAGGCTCAATTCAGCAAAAGAGGCTGTATAAAGAACGTACATCTTCCAAAGACTAATGGGAACGGTTCCTCCTCTGACTTGAGGGTGAACCAAAATTCAGGGCCAGGCTGGCAATGTTGGTGAAGAGAATAATGCACTCCTGATGCAGCCCTTCATTTGTTTGCTTTCCTAGATCAGTTTTGCACAAATGTAGAGCTGAGAGGGAATCTCACCTACATTCCTCAATATCTGAAGGGAGAGTGTGAAGAGGACAGAGGAGGCTCTGCTCAGGGGTACCCAGTGCTAAGACAAGAGGCAGTTGATACAAACCGACACGCAGGAGGTTCCTTCTGACCATCAGGCAGCACTTCTGGGTGCCAAGTGCCGGCACAGATTTCCCAGAGAGGATTGAGATCTCCTCCTTGGAGATCTCCAAAAGCCACCTGGATGTAGGCTTGGGCAGCCGGCTCTGGGCCAGAGCAACCCAGAGGGCCTGACCACCTCAGCAACCCTGGAATTTTGTGAAGGAGAAAGTCAGACTTCCTCAGCTAACACAACCTAAAGAACTTTAGGTATTCACAGCTGCACTTGCAACTTCTTTAAACATTTACTAATGCCTCCAACAAAACTTTGACAAAGACTTCCTTCAGAAGCAATTTCACTTACATAGCAGACTTAGGGTAGTTTGGGTTTTGTGTTCCTCCCCCCTCCTTCCCTCCCCCCTCCCCCCCATTCTCTTTCTTTTTTTGTTTAGAAATAAGGAAATTTGCATGAATTAAAAAGGATCTTCCATACTTAATAGCTCATCTCCTTCTGCTCACATGCCACCTGAAGTCATGATCTTTGGTTTATGGCACAATTAGTTGCTATGGAAATAACATAATCAGATACAGAGAAAATATTTGGGGTATGATTTGCAATGTTCTTTATTTAAACCTGTGCACAAGTCACTTGTGCAGAAACTTCGCTGCCTTTTACATGCTCTCATCTGCATAATAACTTTCATCACTTTTGCTGTGCATTCAGACGTGCTGGTATTGCCACATGCACGACTCACACTAAAGGCATTCTTCACTCATATTTGAGCATCTGCACATCCAAACAGTAATGAGAGTGACCATGTATGCAGGTGAGCCGTTGTCAAGTCCAAATTAACAACAATAACAAAAACTGTCTGTAAAGAATTTACTTGGGATTGGGCCCCTATACCCTGTGTAGCACAGAACTCCTTTCCCATTTGTGCTTTCTCTGCTTTTGAAACCCTATTCTTTGCTAATGATTTCCTTTTTTCAATCATAGAGCTTTTAAGTAAGGAGATTCTCTGTTGCCCCAGCAAATTCTGCTTACTTCTAAGTCCTGGATAGGGAGGATCACTGCTCCAGATGAAAGACAAGCAGTTCCAGCCGCTGAACTCAAGAAGCAGGAGCTTCTGCCAATGCCCTCAGTAATAGAGAACGCAGGAACAGAAATAAAGAATATGCCTGACATTCTGTACCAGATGAGTTGTGGCCCGAAGAAAACCTTTGTCAGGACCTAACTTTGCGGTATCAGCAGGTCTTAGCAGCACAAATGCAATTTATGTGCTAGTTTTCTTAAAATCAGGTTACATTCTCTAACCTGAGAGATCAGCTGACGTTCAAAGAAACACCGCTTCAAACACATGCGTGGCACTCAGGATCTTTCTGTCAAGTATAAAGCAATCAATCAGGCACAAAAATCTTTCAACTACACACAGCTCTGATAGCTTCGAAAAGAAGGTATTCTAAAGCAGAAGCAAACAAAACACTGACTTTAAAAAAAAAAAAATCAAAGATTCATCAATGCTCCTTACCAAGTGTTTGCTTTTTAACATCTTCATGGATTTTTCCCCGAGTATTCAAAATGGATTGTGTTCTCGCCTTGCACCCTTAAAGCAGGGCTAGGGATGCAAACACAAAGATAAGTTGCTCTAATTTCAGCTGCCTTCCCAAGGCAATGAAGGCCCAGCGACGTTCACTTATCTCACAGGGCTCCAAGTGCTCAGCATGTTTGAGAATCACGTCACAGAGAGCCCAATTCCACAAGGTGCTCAACCACAATTGTCACTGTATTGAGATATACACGTACCTACGTTGTCAGCATGCACTTAACGCTTTTGTGAGCAGGACTGCACATAAGCCTGGGAAATGTCTAAAAGGCTGCAGATGGAGCTGAACTCTGCATATAGCTGCTGTAATAAAAAGAACTGCTCCTTGAGCATGTCTTTGAGGCTGACACTTCTCAGACATACCAGCAAAGCTGGCAGGGGAGGAGCCTGAACCAAAACGGGAGAAGTTTGTTCAGCTGGCTGGAAATGGAGCAGGGAGCTCCCCTATCTGCAGCAGTCAGAAGATTTGACTAAGTACACTGAGACCTAAGGGCAGCTAGAAACATCATATCTGATGCTGGCATTTCTGGGTCTTGCTGCCATCTTGCTCCTCAGATTCAAAAGACCT
This sequence comes from Tympanuchus pallidicinctus, assembly GCF_026119805.1. Classification (NCBI taxonomy): domain Eukaryota; kingdom Metazoa; phylum Chordata; class Aves; order Galliformes; family Phasianidae; genus Tympanuchus; species Tympanuchus pallidicinctus. The sequence continues at coordinate 14,782,241 of NW_026294747.1, forward strand.
CTGCTTCCTTCTAAGTCCCTTAGGCTCCTTCCAAAATCCTACCTTAAAGATAAATAAACTTCTGATTCTGTAAAGGGCTGAAAATAAGGTCCCCAAGGGAGGAATAGCTTTCCTTTTCATCTTGAAAAAAAAAACCAATAACTTCTAAAAATTAGCAAAAGGACATTATATTTTACAACACATAAGTACTGCCACACCAACTCAGAAGGCATTTCTTACAGTGTAAGCTGTGCCAGAGAGCTTAAAATTAAAACTGAAACATTAAAGAGACTGCAGCAAATTAGGAGTATTTGAAGAGGAATAATAAGCAAAGACAATATATGGCCTTCCAATATTTGAAAGGAGCGTATAAACAAGAGGGTATGACTGTTTATGAGGGTGAATAGTGATAGGACAAGGGGGAATGGTTTTGAACTGAGACAGGTGAGGTTTAGGTTAGATATTAGGAGGAAGTTTTTCACATAAAGCGTGGTGACACACTGGAACAGGTTGCCCAAGGAGGCTGTGGATGCCCCATCAACATTCAAGGTCACACTGACCTTGCTCTGGGCAGCCTGGTCTGGTGGTTGGCGACCCTGCACATAGCAGAGGTCTAGAAACTAGATAATCATTACAGCCCTTTTCAACCCAGGCCATTCTATGATTCTGTGACTCTATGATATGACGATGAAATGTTTAATATTAAAATGGAATGGAATTGCGCAAAGAAAATGCAACCAGAAAATGCATATCTATGTATTATCGACCATTATCCCTTTTCCTTGATGTTGTAAAGAATCGTGTGGCTTTTATCATCCCACATGCTAACAGCAAACAGCAGTGGATCTCTTATCGTTGACATCTCCGCATCCATTCAAGCAAAAAGAGAGGAGCTTCTGCTATCAGAAAAAAAAATTATGGGCAGGAGCACAAGCTTTGCCTTTCTGCTTTGCCATTCTCAGCATTCATAACACTCCTCAAGTCAGACATAACTTCAGACATACCCTCAAGTATATTTTTTTAAACAGATAACATACACAGGTAAACAATTTAAAACCACAGCCAAGGATTTACTCCTAGAAGATATATTAGTGAGCATAATAGCGATAACACATTGAATAAAAACGCTCTCTTAAAAGAAAGAGAATCATCCGCGCTGGAAACCATATATCTGTATTTACTTGTTCACATCACCACAATCTGGCTCTTTATATTTCACTGTCAAAATCTGTAAGTAAGCCATTTCCCTATGGAACAGCACAGCTAACAGAGAGAGAAAAGGCACCTGTACTTTACGGCAACAGAGTTGTGATACATTTTTGTAAATGTACCTAAATTCATTCACCAAGGATAACAAGGAGACTCTAATTGAGTAAAGTCGAGCTGTCCAAAACAACACTAAACTCATCTCTATTTGTTACAGCACATGGTGGTATTTAAATTTAATGACAGCGCTTTGCTTGAATAGAACTAAGGATATATGCAAGTCCTTTAAAGATAAGGAATGAAAGATATTAAATGTTTGAATTCAAGTGCTCTCACTGAAAAGGTTCCTAAAAAGTATCTGGTTAAGCTTCAAAGTCCTCACCTGTTCTGCTCAGATTGAGATTCTGGATTTAAAGCCAAGGTATCAGTTTTCATCAGGATCTCAGATATTCCTGCCCTGTAGGAAACATCTGGCACAGGACCTTGCAAAATTTAATCCTGCTCAATCTAAGCCCTAGCATACGTTAACACGCTAAAAATGCAAGGTCAATCTCTTCTGTGGTCTGACCTCTAAGCTGTCTGTTTGCTGTGTTATATTTGCGAGGATTTTTATGAAGATAGATTTAGGTTTAGAGAAAATGATTTCTGCATCAGATCACTAAGAAGCCAGCTGAGAAGTGATTGGGAACATTTCCACAAAGAACGATGGCTGCTCCCTGTAGGGAACCAGTGTGACGACAGCTGTTAGCCCCGTGCTGAGCAATGGCAGGTCTGTGCCTGGCCTTCACTGCTCCTGCAATCACAAACCCTGCAAAGGGAACCAAGTCAAAGTTGGCTTTGATGAGACGGTGGTGCAAATCTGATTTTTCCCCACTGCAAACTCATGTCTCATGCAGCTGGAAGCTGACAGCCCCAGACGAGAGGAATTTGTCATTATTATTTTAGTGTGAGAGCAGTTCGCTGATTGCAGCTTGACAACTCGAGTTAATTACTTGATGAAGGGTCTGCCACACACTGCCTGGCTCCACATCTGTGGACAACAACAATCAGCGGAATGAAATCCATTCTTACAAGGTCTTTGGTCTTTTTAATCGTAAGTTTAAAATCACAAAATCCACATAACAAATTGTGCAGGTCAGGGGAATTACACCAGAGGTTCCCATTTCCCCAGCCCTTGGGACAGTCCAGTCTCTGCATCTCGCTGTATCTCATAAACACACCTCACTTCAAAAGCATCCTCTCTTCCTCCTCGAGTCCCAGCCATTCTCAAGATAACTGCTTGGAACTCAAGCTGGCCACACTCCCTGGTGGCTGCTTTCCCATCAGGTAAATAACAACTTGCAAGCTTTCACCTACTTCTGCCAAACACCAGGTGGGATTTACCAGCCTCGTCAAAGAGATTAATGTCAAAACTGCCTGGCCTTACCTGTTAAATCAATGCATGGAACCCGTGTGCTAGTTTACATCCAAGTTAGCAAAATGTTGAGACTCTTTAGTATGCCATAATCCTAACCCCCTGAGAAGTGGTGACGTGCAAATAGCAGGGAAAGCTGGCTGGGAAGGGAGCCACAGGGGCTGGAGCCACTCAGCGGTGAGGGAAGGGGAATCGCATCTCACACTGGGAATTAGAACAAGACAATGCCAGTAAACCAGAAGCCTTATACATGTGGCAGCTGTTGCATAAATTAAGCCAGACTCTACCTGTGTTTATATCGTGTAGCTTGAAATCTGTGTGTTCCTAGTTCTTCACATAGACAGAAAAAAACACTTTTTCTCTGTCTTCCTCCCATCACCACACTTGGCACTTTTCAGGACAAAGCCTGTTTCCATCTCTTTTTTATTTTTTTAAACTCATCACCTATGAAAATGTACTGCACTTCTAGGTGCTCCCTTAAATCTGAAACGTGGCACATCTGACCTGCGGTCAATCAGAAGTTGCTGGAGAGTAATCAAGAGAAGGCAGGCTGTCTCCTTTAGTGGAAGGTAACAAGTTTGAAGACCAGCACCTCTCATCATCAGAAGTGATGAGCAGAGTGTAACAGCAGTCATCTCACCTAGGGCTCCCAAATTCTAGAAAGCACTGCAGGTAAAGACACACAGCTACAGACAGAAACAGGAGAAAATATTTAGTAAGAGGTGTACATAACAGAGAAGGCTGGGTTCACAAGCCACTACAAGGCTTTACTAGTTTAATTCTGGTGTGTTTTATTCTTTATTCATCCACATATGGACTCTGATAATAGTGTGTTTAATTTCTCTGACAAACTCTTCAGTTCTGGATTCCTGCTTCTCTACTCTTCAGGTACCATAAAAGTGGATGCAGATTGTGTTGTTATCCCTAGGACTGTCTCCTCTCAATTTGAAAGCAGATCAAAGGAATGGACTTCAACAACTTTGCCATGATTTAAGCTCATTATCAACTCCAATGAGAGCCGTGCTTTATTCTGCCTTCATTGAGCTGTTACAGGAAATCTTAGGGCCTGGAGCACCTCCCATATGAAGACATTCTGAGTAACCTGGGTTTGTTCAGCTTGGGGAAAAGAAGGCTGAGGGGGAAATATGATTAAATGTTTATAAATATCTAAAGGGAGGGAGGAGGCAAATGGATGAGGACAGGCTCTCTTCAGTGGTATGCAGCAATAGAACAAGGAGTAACTTAAACATTTGAAGTTTCACACAAACACGCAGATGAACTTCTGTAAGGGTGATGGAGAACTGGAACAGGTTGCCCAGAGAGGTTGTAGAGTCTCCTATGGAGATATTCAAGACCCACCTGGACACCTACCAGTGCAACATGCTGTAAGGAACTGCTTTAGCAGGGCAGTGAGACTCGATCTCTTGAGGTCCCTTCCAACTCCTCCAAACGTGTAAATCTCTGGATCAGAACAGCACAAGGGTAGCACACAGTTTTGAAACAGCTGCTTGTGACATCTCTATGCCTCCAGGACAGAGGTGTTAGTATACAGTAAGAAAGCTTATAAAACCAGGTTGAAGAGACTAGAAGGATGCCCACAGTTGACTCCAGCCAGCTGTGAGTAAATCCCTGAGCTACCAGAAGGGCTAGACAAGATTTTTCTGTGGCTTACAGAGGTCCTAATCTCAAATTCTCCACCAAACTTACAGTGCTGATGACTGCTGCCATGTTTGAACAGGTAAGATCTGAGTCTGTTCTTCAGGCAACATGGCAAAAGAGATGCAGTTCCATGCATTAACTTCCATAGTCTTTGAAGAGGTATCTGAATGCTGCCCAAAAATTAATTACTTGGCATGACAAGCTCTGACAATTAGTGAACTAGACTGCTTGATGGTAGGATTTTAAAAACACATTGTTCAAGGAGGAAACTCTGGAACATGCAGTGCTGCTGTCATAAAGAGAAGTGTACCACCAGGACAGCTCTGCAGGCTACAAGATCACAGCTGCAAGGATAAGATCCCAGAGGATAAAGAACCTAACTATATCTGCATTCCACAACCATCCTTCCAGGAAAGCTGGAAAAGAAGAGGATCTGGGCCTTCTTTTGACTACATTGGGCCCTGAAGAAGCAGTAATGGAAGCCAGTGTCAGCATCAGCTCTTGTTAGGGCTGGCACAGGCCATTTCTATCACGCTGTGTTCAGCAGAGATCAAGGACCAGCCTGCAAATCCGGCTCATCCATGCATGGTGTAACAGCAAGCCCAGTGCCCTTGACACTGTGTGGACCCCAAACTGCACAGTCTCCAAAATCCCCCATGTGCTTACTACAAGGAATCCTAAGGGTTGCTGCTCTTTCCCCTTGCACCAAGCTTTGCCAAATGTTTTTTTCCTACACAGTGCAGATTTCCCTCTCGGCAACTGATGGAAAGTGTTGTTTCACTCTCTCAGCCCTCACCTGCTTTTGGAAACAAAACAACACTCCCGCTTCCTCTGCTTTCTGCTTATCTCCCTTCTAGGCAAACAGAAGAGATGAAAACGCACAGATTTCAGGATAGTAAATACCCAGTGAGTGACTTGACAGCAAGTAAATCAGCATTTTGTAGCATTCACGGCAACAGCTTCTGGCATCACAGAAGAAATAAAATTAATTAGACAACAAATAAACGATAACCTTGTATTTACAAAGCAGACTTTAAATGTAGCCAATTAGTTCACATGTAATGATGATGCAAAGTCTTGCGCTCCCGTTCACAGATCTCTGAGATCACTGGGTTTTATCAGTTTAGCAGTTTTTATGAAAGAGGATCAGGGAATGTATTAAATAGGGAAGACTGCTTTCAGAGGAAGTCGGGTGCCCGCTTCCCTGCTATGTGTGGGAAAATCTTCTGACTTGGCAAACATGTTTTAGTCACAAAATCGTTGCAGTTGCTTTGCAATTTGTTGTTTTCATCAGATGTCATTATGTGTATTAGTTGGCATTTTCTTTTCCTTGACTGGATGATTCTCTGGGCCTTTAGGAGGTTTCAAGAAGCTTCTGCAAATATTTCCAGTACTTATATGTACAATCAATGCATACATCAATGAGCATGCGTCATTCTTAGGTTGGAGTTCATCAGAGCTGATCTGGGACCTTCTTTAGAACCAGAGACCAAACCCCTACCTAGAGGGGTGCACTGAAGCTGTGTTCCCCAGCACCAGAACTGCTTTAGTGTCACATGCTAACGAGCTGTCAAGTTTTAAATGAATCCGTCAGAGCTTCATGCACCTTGGCCACAATTCAGGTGGCTAAGCAAGACTCTTGACCTCTGCAAGACAGCTGAAAGCATTGCATGTGTTTACATCAAGTGAGAACCCAGCTGATCATCTTAAAATTGCAGGGGCTACATCTCAGCCAAACCAACTGTTGAGGTATTTTCCCCTAGAAGCACGCTGCCTTTCTCTGTCCTGGTGCCACGGAAAAGATCTGCAGCAGCATTTCTGAGCTGCACCGAGATTTGCCTGCATTTCTCCCTTCCTTTGAGTCGAGGCTGTGCTTTTCTGAATTGGTAGAGTGCCATGGCTTAACTTGCACAACACATATGGCTTTGGCGCAGGTGGGGTCCCCTTCTTCCAAGCTGTCACCAGACTCACTGGACAGCCAGCTGCCACCGGGGCTCAGCATGCACAGAGGAACTGCGAGTGGCACAACACAGCCTGCCCCTTGCTCCTCTACTTCTGAACACCACTGGCTCCCTTCTCTCTTCAGCCGAGCAGCCTGTCAGTGCCAGAGGTCACTTCACAATGTTATTTGCTACCTGCCAGTCTGTACTCAAGCCAGAATTTTAGATTTCTTTTTCCCTTCCAGGCAAAGGGGTGGCAGGACCCTGCCGCTGAGTGCACATTTTGTGCAGCCTCCCATTGCTTCTGAGATTACCATATCAGGATGTTCACCATCACCCTGTAAGCCCTGTTACATAGTGTTTGAAGTGTTATGGCAAAGTGTGTGCCAGAACAGAGGCACAGTGTAATTCTGCATGGAAACTTACGCTATCCTAAAGCATAGGAGAGGAGGAGGCACCACAACTCTCTGAGCTGGGGACCCATGCAGCCACAGCCCTGAGAAAGTTGCAGCTCTCACTGGGATTTGCCAACTCAGTGAGTGTTTAGTCTCAAATTCAAATGTTTTTGTTTTTTTTTTTCCCTTGTCGGGGTCAATCTCGTACCCAAAGAATTCATTGGGAGTCAGTGAAGTCAAACTCTGATAAGCCCAAAGAGGCAAATTTCTGAGAAACCTCATAATTTGCAGTGCAATTTAAAGCCATCTCCCCATAGGTGTGAAACAGCTAAATAGCAAACATTTGCAGCTACGTTACTGACAGCTGCCATTCTATGATCCACCTGCATAGTTAGAAAAAACTGATGTGCCTCTTGATGTGCCAAATGAGACCATTAGGTCTGGCCTTTTGCTAATAAAGGAAGGGAAAGATGGGAATCAGTCCATCCTGCAGGTGAAACAACAGGAAGGACTACAACTCTGTCCCCCCAAAATTAGCTAAGCTACTATACTGAAATCAGAAATCAGACTCCTAATTTCACCCTTCTCAAGACCTTCAGCGCAGGAAGTCCATTCAGTCCCTGTGTTCCTGTGTGGTTTCTCCAGACCTTTCATCTCAGACCATCTCCCACTGCATATTAATACAGAGCTCACAGCTCCTCGAGATTTCCAGTGATCAGTGCAACACTACTGGAGATGGATGTGCTGCAGTAATAAGAACATAATGATAATGAGAACTCAAACCTGACATCTGAGCACAAGCACAGAGAAATAACACGGACTCATGGATACATAAAACATTCTAAGATGCTTTTTAATATCAGTGGGCACCGGGAAAGAGCTTTTCTGAACAAGAGGTCAACCTTCATGCTAATTACCATTATAACAACAACTAGTCTTCACTAAAGTGTCTTTTGCTTCTACTACAGGAGCAATTACACGTGGCTAGTCATTCCAATGTTATTTGCGCTGTGCTCAATCATTGCACTGGCTGGATGAAAACTCACCTCAGCCAGAACAATGTGTATTACAACCTGTGTATTGATTTGATTCCTCTGAGACAGGCCCACAAATGGAAATGGAAGGCTGCCATATTTCTAATACTCCCAGCAGCATCCTAAAATAGTTCACTGATGCGGTGTAAGTGAGAGATGATGATAGTGAGAAGGAAAGGTACCGTGTCAAGATATAGGGAATATTTTAGCTCTGCTTAAAGAAACTGCACCTCACATCCCAAAAGCAGTCACTAGCCATTCAAGTAGAAGCAAATAATTCTGTTGTATTTGTACATTTCCTAAACGCACAGTTTTTCCATAGCAGTAACCACTGCATTCCCTTAATGCTGATGGAAAACCACAGCAGTGGACCCACTGGTCAAAGGTCTGAGTAAATTCTTTCTTCTTCTGTGCTTTTTTCACAGCAGAGCCCTGCTCTCTCTTCTCCCTCTCCCAGCAGCCTCTCTCAACTTATTCAAGAGTGTACGAGAAGGGAATAAGTTGTTTTCCAGCACAATGACAAGACTCCACAATGGAAGAGATCACTTGTTATAGCTGACAGGTATCCAGGCTGAAATGGTGCAGACAAACACTCTGAATCCAACCACCCAAATGTTAATGATGAAGTTTAGTGGCTCTGCAAGTTATTTCAGGCAAGTCAGTGAATGCTTTTAGGTGTGCAGGCACTGCAGTATGAACTAACATTCACTAACAAGCTAGCATTTGCAGAAGGCCAAAGGGAAGCTCTGCCACAGGGATACAACAGAATACAAGGACATGTCAGGTGGATTTAGTTAACATATGTAACAGCAAAGTAAAATACATATGAAATATATATCAACTTCCCTTTTTTTCCATCCATCTTTGCTACCAACACCTGTGTTACATATCAATATATTTTTTTGCTCCCAGAAAGATCTTGTTCCATCTGCTTTATCAACAGTACTTAATAAATCATATTTGACAGCATAAATCATATCTTACTACAAATGAGATTTAAAGGAATCATTCCCTAAATGGAGTTAATAAGCTCAGTGAGGAAGCCACCATTCATGTTAAAATTCAAACCTGTAATATATCAGCATGCATGGTAGCTAACAAAAGAACCATGAACATTTAATGCATCTCCACACAGCTTAAAGAAAATATTTCCCTAAATCTCATAAATGTCTTTCAGAGGAGATAGAAAAGCTCAAAGCCTGAATAGCCTGACAGTTTGGAGCCACGCATCTTACTGCTAAGTGAGAGCTGCAAGGCAGCTGGTTTTACAAGGACACCCTGCATTCTGGCAGCAAGTCTAGCTTACCAGGAGCACTAATGAAGGTTAATTTCTGACTGTGGAGTAAAACAGAGCATGCTCAGTTCAGAGAGTTCCGATATGTTTTACTATTGACTTTATGCAAAACACAGTGAAACTTTCCTTGTTTAGATTTTATATCTGAATGGATCTGTTTCCAACTCCTTAGGCCCCACTCCATAAAACTGGGGCAGAAACAGCCAAACCATTATTGAGACTAACTTTTTAACAGTCTGTTGAAATCCTCCTGAAGAAAGATGTTGATGAATTGCAATTACTTGATTCAAGCCCAAGAACAGAAAAGCATGATTATTAAATGTGCTCATTCTCCAGTGTCTTTGCAGGGTTGTTCCATGGTCTGTGTGCTGTAACAGGAGAGACCTGTTCTGTACTGCACCACACGATGTACCCCGGGGCAAACAACAGGTGTAATTAACTTCTAAACATGACCATTCATATCACAAATCAGGCTGTTTCTGCTTCAGATTGCAAGCACTGTAAAAACAGAAAATAAACCATTTTGTCACTTTCTTCCTCTTGGCCCTTATCTACCTCACGCCCAAATACTCCCCTCTGATAGAAGTCAAAACTCTCTGGCTCGATACTGCTGCTAACCTGCAGAGTACTCTGAAATATGTATCCTATTGATGATATTCTGGACATTAATTATAAATAAAACAGAAGTAAAAAATTCAAAACAAAAAACATAGAGGCCACCAAGCCATGCAGGACAGCAGCCTCACACAGGAGCTGAACAGAGGATCCCATTGATGGGAAGATAAATAAATGAGCAGAATCAATGAGCGGAAAAGCCAAGTTTCCAAATGCCCTCTGCTGGCATCCATTAGCATTACTAAGCATTTCACCCTGTTACAAAATAATTTTTCAGAAAACTGGCTGCAGGTTTGTCATTAGAAGACAGCCTGGTTTTACAGGCTAACATCCCTTCTTCCAGCTTTGCTCTAACATCCATATTTGTTTTAACCAAACACAACAGAAAGCCAAGTGCTGCAGTCTCCCTGTAAACATCGTCAGTAGGTTGTCTTTTAGCTGGAAAGCACACCTGGAAAAAGTTTTCAAATCCACTAGCTTCCAGGGATCCTCACCTGCATTACTTTGATCGGCTGCTGCTCTAGAAGCTGCTAGGAGGTTCTGCTCAGCCTCCCATTTAATAGCAGAGCCACTGGAAGCCATCTGTCATCCCCCTGTGGGATGCAGCATTCCATGGATTGTTCGGTGGATTTCCAATCACAGTGGAACCACGAACTTATTTCCAACACCCCTCCTTACCCATCCATGTGGAATTGGAAAAAGTCATCACCAACTTATCGAGTAAGAAAGCCAGATTACAGGTCCTTGATATTCTGGCTGTGAATTACTCCTCCTTGCTTTTTAGTTACATGAGGACATTGTATCTGATGGTATTTTCAAGTTAAGTTTCACACACTCCCCCCTCCCCACCTCTTCTAACAACTAAGCTGCAGTATCAGAGAAGACCAACAATTAATAATACAGATTGGGAATATGTATCAGAGTGATCCCTCAACTGTTTGAAAGAGATGATCATGTCTGCATATTTTCTCTGAAGCAGTATAGGGGATGAAAGTACTTCAGACATGTTTGTTAACAAGTGCCATTAGGAAAAAAGAACACACTTTTCTCCCTCGCATGGTGGCCCCAGGGAGGGACCCACATAATTAAACAGCCCTACCTGAGCACTGAATCCTGTGACATGAAAAACACAGATGTGGTAGCAGTCTGGTTTAGGGCAGGGAATCAGTAGCTGCACTTTGCAGTACAGAGCCCTCAACTGACCCTCAGTTCTCCCTTCTCTGAAACACCACAGGACTTCAGGACAATGCCTTGGTTGAGATACGCCCCTCTGAGACTAAATAAATGAGAATAAATGTTAATCAGGCTTTGCACGCTAACTTCGCAGAATCACAGAATCACCAAGGTTGGAAAAGACCTCTGATCACCCGGTCCAACTGTCCACCTACCACCAATATTTTCCCACTAACCCACGTCCTTTATTACCACAGCTAAATGCTTCTTGAACACCTCCAGGGACAATGACTCAATCATCTCCCTGGGCTGTCTGTTTCAATACCTCGCCACTCCTTTTGGTAAGAAATTTTTCCTGATAGTACAGCCCGAATCTCCACTGGCATAACTTGTGGCTATTCCCTCCAGTCCTTCATTAATTAGGCAGGAGAAGAGGCCGACCCCAACCTCACCACAACCTCCTTTCAGGTTGTTGTAGAGAGCAATAAGGTCTCCCCTGAGCCTCCTCTTCTCCAAACTGAACTATCCCAGCTCTCTTAGCCACTCTCCACCAGAGCTGTGTTCCAGACCCCTCACAGATTCGCTGTCCTTCTCTGGACACGCTTTGTGCCTTCAATGTCCCTCTTGTAGTGAAGGGCTCAACACTGAACACAGCACTGGAGGTGCAGCCCCACCAGAGCTGAGTACAGGGGGAGGATCAGCTCCCTGCTCCTGCTGGCTGCGCTATTGCTGATACAAGCCAGGATGCTGCTGGCCTTCTTGGCCACCTGGGCACACTGCTGGCTCACGTTCACCTTACTCCCTGTGCTATTTCCAGGCAAACTAACGCTGAGCTGCAGCAGTCTCCCCTGTAGCAATCTCTGCTAAAACAACTCCACCAGCTCCTGCTCAGGGAAACGAGGCCCCTCTCTTAGCACTCTACCCTTGAAGTTTATTATAATTTGTGACGCATACGAAATCTTTGATGAACCTATAAAAAGACCTTAACAATTAGAAGACCAAAGCTGTTAAGTTAGAAGTGATTATCCAAAATACATATTCAGTAGAATGGCTTTCTTGTGGTACTCTAACTGCAGAACCAAACAAGGCTCATAATAACCTTACAGAGGTAAGTGATTGAATAAAGCAACTCAGGGCCATCCATTGCAGACACAACCCTTAGTGGGACAGTACTAAAATGCATTCATTTCTTTATAGTCATCTCTAGGCTGGCAAATCTAATTTCCATAGCTTTTCACAGCTACAGCTCTGATAAATTTCATTGGGGTTTTCGTGCACACAGGAATCAGCTTGGGTTAATCCTGGAGGAGGTTTCCAACAGTGGCTTTGCAGATGACAGATCACCTCAGCCCACCTCTGCTTCAGAACTGGGAACTGACTGTAATCTTGCAGAATAAGATTTCTCTTCTTGTAGCTGATCGTTGAGGTAGGGAGTGCTGTTTTTATCTTGTTTTAAAAAAGAAAAGCTCGGGTCAATCACAAAAAGTTGTTTCAGCTTACCTTTTTGATGTTGCTATACTCTGACATCTGTACAGGTGGCAGATTTTAATTTTGTTATCCCCTATCATATTTGCATTTAAGTGCTTTTTGGATGGGGTGGGACAATAATTCTGTTTGGTCTGGAAACCTGCAGGATACCTTCCCTTTCAGAGGGGAAAACAACTTGACCTTTCCATTTTGGTCAAACAGGACATACCTTTAGCATTAGAACGCTAGAAAGACATTTGGATTGTGACAAGAAAAATATGGAGAAGAAGATACAGCAGGAGAGGAAAAATAAGTACAACAGTAAGCCTTCATTTTGATATTTACAAAAAACATTTCATTCAGTGGATAAGAAACAGGATAACAATACCTATGTTAAAAATACTCTTTACCACCCTAGGACAAAACTGCTGTGTTGGCAAGCCTTCGCAGTAGCATGGTAGCACCTGGGGGTTTCCAAACTTTATGTCAACAGCAGCACAGGAGAATGCCTAGAAAAGGCTGAACTAAGAACTGGAGTACCAAGAAGTCATTTTAAAAGATGAATTCAGTCCAAATCATTCAGAAAATGCTTCCTTAAAGCCTTCTCATCCAAAAGCTGGTTCAAAAGCAGTACTAGAGCGTTCTCTCATTGATGTTTTTCAAGGAATTTCAAAGGAAATAGTCTCAATTTGCAAGAAAGAGTATTTTACTCCCCAAATCCCATAAATTCACTGTGGGAGTCCCAAAACTCCAGCTGGGTTCCTTCCTTCTTTTCAACAAAGAAATTTCAAGAAACTTGCACAGAAATAACAGTTAGAATTTAGAAACAAACACAGAAAGAAATAAACCACACGCTACACAAAAATACACTACATTCCCCTAGTTCCTTTCGTTCTGCAGAGATAAAAAGGGGAAAAAAAAAGGGAATAAGAAGGGAATAAAAAGGGAAAATAAACAATAAGACTGGACAGTAAAATTCAGTACTGTATCTGCAGGGCATTTTAACAAATTCTGAAAAACAAGCCCCCTAAGGTTGCCTCATATTGGGCTCCAAATGAGAAGCATCACTAAGGTATTTCCTGATACTGAGCTTTGCAGAATGATTAATAGTGCCCGGAAGATAGACTAAAATAAATGGATAACAAATATTTACAAATATTTACCAAGCTTGGGGTTAAAAATGAAGATACAAAATGAATTTCGGGGAAAAAAAATGTACAAACAGGATTTTATCACAGTGGTGCAAGACCACAGGGGGGTACCAGTTAGAATAAGAAGCTGACACTTGATAAATGAGAGGCTGAGAATTAAGCTTGCCCAGTGGTAAGGGATTGTAGTACTGCCTTCAACCACATAAGGGCAAAGCACAGAGAAGATGGAGCCAGACCCATCTCACAGCTGCACCGTAGCAGGAAAGGCAGGGACCACAACCTTTGAATAAGGGAAATTCTCACTAGGTGTTAGGAAGGGGGAAATCACTACAGTCAAACATTAGGACAGGGGCCAGAGATAAGGGGAAGCTCCTTCTGTGGGGATGAAGGAAGTATTTAAGACTTAAAGAGTCCCCAAGTGAGTAATCCAACATAACTTCAACCTTGGCCCTGCTTGAAGCAATTGACCTATCAGCCACTTCTGACCCAAATTCTTTTCTGATCCCATGCTCTGTGGAAAAATTAGGGCTGTGTAAGGCAGCAATATGAGCTGAATCAGGCTGTATACTGGGAGCAAAGCAGGAGGTGAAGCACTACAAGCACCAGTGGTCTGGAGGAAGAATGTGAAAAAAACAACGGGCTGTCTGAGAAACGAAGGATGGACCGACTGTATCTTGGACTGCATTTCAAGTATTAAATGAGGAATTTATTATTACTGAGAGTTAAGTCATTTAACAGGCAGCATGAGAAACTTCAGAAGAAATAAACACTGGGGGAAAAGGTATACAGACACTTTACAAAAACTCACAAAAACATGGTTACAAATTGTACGTTGCTTGTCACAGAAGGGACTTAGAGAGTTTAAATACGGCCACACAGGCACAGACTATTTACACAGTCATGTTTAAGAACGAAGATATATGGTGGAAAACCTTCACGCCCAGATTGTAGAATGAGGGACCAGGCCCAAAGGAGTATCAATCACTATAAATGGATGCACTTTAGTTGACCTGAGATGTATATAAAATACAAACTGACAAAGTTAGAAGTATTGTGTGCTGATAGCTCTGCAGAAGTACGATCTATAAATTGCACAGAAGTAACACCACCATAGATCAGACAGAGTTGTAGAGTTTAAAAACATAAAAATATCACAGGATTTTTCAGCCATTCCTACTCACAAAGCACCTGTAGAACACCAGACACAGTGACCATAAGAACTGAAAGAGAGAGAATGCTTCATCACAAACTCAGCTCTTCCATTTGGTGAGAATGACAGATTCAAAAGGCTAAGAGATATAAGTAGCCAGGGCCTAAAATCACGATGACAGCTGTTTACAGAGCACTGAGATCTTTTGGGGAAAGAGCACAACAGAACCATACAAATTGGTACCTGGTCTGAACCTCGAGCACTTGTAAAAGCACCGCAGAGAGGCAACTCTAAAATACTTCAGAAGGCATTTAAAGTCCCTGATGTTCACCTTTCTGGTAGCAATTATGCCTCTTTTTCTCTCACTCCTAACCTGCAGTGAAGAATGTAAAAAAAAATTGTGTGTCAGGATCCTATGAACGCCCCTCACTGGGAGCTTTTAAGAAAGGTCATTATTGTTACGGACATCTGACATACAAAAACACTGAAGCACAAATAAGGAAAGACCACTCAAATGAGCAGCCAAAAAAGCAGGAATAGAGACAGCGCCCTGTATCTCAGCAGTTTCTTCTTCATTTGATCAACATACATTTTACTGCTCATCACTTTGCTGCTAGTCTGGATCAAGCAGGAACGCAGAGTGAAGACATCAACAACAGCACACCTTTTCCTCTTGCGGCAGCTGCACTTATATTTCATCAAATGCATACTGATGATACATCCCATGTGACCAGGCTCTTTCCTCTACTGCTGGAGTGACACTGAAAATTTCCACACTAGATAACTAACAGATTACCTTTTAGTATTTTTCCTCTAATGCAGTAACTGCTTCCTTCCACAGCACGCTCAACTCTTATTTATCCATAGGCCAGACTTGAATATCCCTATTGATTTGGCTTAGACTCCTATCAACAGAAGGAGAAAGGGAATTTATGGGGCTAGGTTGCTGGGGACTAGCAGGAATTACTAGCAGGAAATGCTTTGATGGCAGCAGGGAATAACAGAAAATAGCCTGTGCAAACACTGTCACTGTAATAAGCAAGAGGCAATTCTACATACTGGTGAGCTCATCTTTTAATTGCCTTGAAAGCTAATGCTTGCCCTCACAGAAGTGATTGTAATAAAGATCATTTCACTACAGAATATGCTTCCACTGCATGATCACTGATTAAACAATGTAAATTAAGGGAAATTATGACTTAGAAATAGATGTTGAGCTCCATATTAGTTGAGAGTCTGGAGAAATCAAGCCCAACAAGTTCAAAGGGAATGAACCCAGTGCTATTTCCAACTTTCACCATTAAGACACAAATTTGCCAGGCAAGGGAAATACGCTGAGCACCTGCTGCCTGTGACAAGAGTTTGCTGGTGTTAATACTTCATGCACAGCTGCTTCCATCTAAGAAGCCAAGAGGAAGCCCAAGATCTCACAAAAGCACATTCCAAAGTATAATGCCACCGGCGACACATTAGAGCCACAAGTGACCTAAGCACCCATGTAACACAAGAGGTATGCTCAGCCCCAGTCTCAACCACATGGCAGACTTTCCTGACAGAGGTGGCACGAGGCAAGGTTTGCCAGCATCTCCCCACATTGGTGCATCCAAGGGGGCTATATTTTTCTGGGCCGAGTTTATATTCTCCTATCCCAAGGAGAGGGATAAATCAGGTGTTTTCAATGCATGAAAAACAGTTTGCTTTCTCTTAAGTAGCTTGCACCTGCTCTTTAAAGTGGCTACTTTGAATCTACTGCTACTGAAGGCACCCAACCACTAGCCTAGACTTGGATATCTTGCAGCACACAACGCCAATTGCACACCAAGGCAGTTCCCTGCTCCACATGCTCTACCAGGGACCACAGCTACCAGGACAGAACTGAGCCTGCCACCTCTCTCATCTCTGCAGGACAATTCATGCAGGGTCCTACCATCATCTGCATTAATGACCCCCCATTAGAACCAGCAGCTCCTACTCAATGATGCATCTGATAAATCACGCCCAGCTCAGTCTATCATAATCCCTGTTGGTGAACTGAGCTGCATCTGTGTGATACAGCCACTGGCATACCTGCTCAGTCTGCCTCCCAGAAGCTCTGATTATATCAGGGCATTTCATGAAGTGAACGCCTGATTCACTACAACCAACATCCAGAAGCCACTCAATTCATTTCATATCCCCAAAGAAACATCAAATCCAACAACTGATTTGCAATGGCCTCAAAGCAGCTGAAGTAACAGACTCTGTATTTCATTATAAGCTGCTTAAGCCCATGCATTCCCATCTGCAGCCACACCGCCTTTCACTGGAGCTGCACAAATACATTAAGGTTATTGTCAAAACAATAGGATGTTGTCATCCTGGATCAGCTGAATAGAGACAGCAAGTAAGCAGTATCTGCATGGGAGAGCAGACAACAAGGGACTTCAGAGAAAGCTGACTTCTTTTTTTGACAAAGGTGAAAATGCCCGATTTTTCTAAGCAAACTCCAATGGTCTGGGATGTTTTCAGCAGGCATTGACCAAAGGACAGCATTTAAATTGCCTCGGTGCCTACTGCAGTGGGGCATAACAGCATGCTACAGATGCCAGCACAGCTATTAGCAGTTGCTCGCATACAAAAGCATACCAAATAGAGCCAGTACTTTGAGGAAGGAATCCAGGTGGTTTTCTGTATTCGTTTTTGCACCAAAATAGAAAATTATTGGGCAAATCAGATTATGATAACAAGGACAATTTCAGCTGCATGGGACTCTGCTTTGTCCTGGGGTTACTGCCTTCTATGTGACATTTTTGAGTAAAAAATCCCAGACTTGTGCATGTGAGAGTTCTGCTGCGACAGACACATGGAAACCACAATTATTCAGCAACAAATGGTTACAGAAAAACACAGCAGTGACAACAAAAATCCACCACCAGGCTGCCAAAGCAGTAAGAAGCACAGAAGCAAGATCTGCTTTGATACAACCACACTCAATTAGCAATTTCATCCCCTCTATATGCCTGGTATGTGCATATAAATAAGCATCTGTGAACATGATGCCTTCCTGGAGCTCAGTGTCAGCAGGACTTTGGAGCACACAGATCTCCACCCAGGTTCAGGCGTTGGAAAGATGCAGTCAGCAGCTGGGATGCTCTAAAGCTCTGCCCTTGGGGAGCCTGCTGCTGTCTGTCACACCCCAGGAGCCACAAGAACCGCTTTGCATTCCTCCTCGTCCAGTGACCTTCCCAACACCAAACCAGCTCACTGGTATCTTTAGTCCAAACGCTGGAGAAAATTGTTTCCAGAAACTCATTTAAGGCAGCCAGTGAACAAAAGCACTTGTTTTCTTCTGCATTTAACTGCTCAGTGAAGTCCACAGGCATCTTGGTTCTCTGCTATAATGAAACCTTAATACATGTGTGAGTCACTGTAATACCCTTCCTTGCACGCTGACATGACAGGAGCCTACGCTGAAGGCTATTTAGCCAAGACCCTGTGAACACAAGGTGTTATTCACAACGTGGATCACATCTCATCCCATTACCCCCTCTGGAAGCAGGAGTCATACACAGCCAAAGCCATTAGCAATAGCTAGGAAGGTGAGAAGAATGAGAAGACAGATCAAAATAGGAAGGGTATATCCTGTCTTCCAGCAGAGAAACTGCCCAAATTCAGAAAGCAATATCCCTTTGAAGAAGTGATAGATGCATTCCACTTTGGTAAGCTCCAGGGTTGGACTGCAGGGAGACCTGAAGCATCCACAGAATTCCACAAACCCCAGGGAACAAGAGCACATAAACAGTCTCCTGGTCTGTTTACCAAACCAGTGGCTGCTGTTGGAAGAAAGAGGATAAAAGCACTGCTGCAGAGAAACATGCTGGGGAGAGACAGCAGGCAGCAGCTTAATTTGGAGAGAAAGAGGACAAGAATAATAAGGGACACAGAAGGAAGTTCTGCTGGTAGATTAGTTTCCTCTGAAAGAGGAACAAAAAGGAACAAAACAACCACTGTACCAAACAACTACACTGTCTTAGTTTCAGCTGGCATGGAATTGTTTTCTTCAAGATCTCTGGTACGATGGTATGTTTTGGTTTCAGGAGAAAAACATTGATAACACACAGATGCTTATACTTGCTGCTAAGCAGTGTTGTACAGAGCGAGATGATTCTCAGTGACCGGGCCCAGGGGGATGGGAGAGAACAGAACCAAAACAGCTGACTTAAACAGGCCAAAAGGATATTCTGTACAGTATGGAATAATGCGGAAGGAGTTTTGAAGAGGGTGGGAGTTCTGCTCGCTGGGGAACTAGCTGGGCATTGGTCAGGGGCTGGTGAGCAATTGCTTGTGCATCATTTGTTACGTGCATTTATATATAAACATGCAGTCGTAACTAGTACCCTTTTTCTTTTCTCTTAGTAAATAGTTCTATCTTAATCCACAAGTACTACTTTGTTGTTTGTCTCCCTCCCACTCCCCCCCAGTTCTCTCCCCTGTTCCCCTGGGAAGGGCTTGGGGGTGGGGAGTGGAGGCAGGGGGGAACAACTGTGTGGTGCTCAGCCACCTGCTGGATTAAACCACAACACACACCTACAAACCTGGTATCAAACCAGCTAGCTTAGCACATGGCTCTCAATTCTGTCCAAGTACTTTCTATTTGATGACAGTCTGAATTGCTGCTCGCTGAACCAGGGTTATCTCCTCCATGCATTACCAGCCTGGTAATCAGAAGGGAACCTGGCACACAGGGTAACAACAGGGACAAAATAATCTTCCCTCCAAGGTCTGCTGCCAAGCGACAGAGCTGCCTGCCTGCCAGCAGCAAGCGTTTCACCAGGATCTCGGTACAAGAGCTTCTCTTCCCTGCAGGTAAGCATGTGTCATCTTGGGGACAGCCCATCTGCTGACTTCACTACACGATGGACATAAAGTGAGATGCAGGAGGGGAACAGCATGAGTTAAGAAAGGAGCCTTTTGGCTCACCCCTGCCATCAGCGCTCAGCGATGCACTCCCAGCGCTGGCAGCTCCAGGGCACAGGATGCCAGGTGGTCTCACGAGATACTCTCCCCACCCCACCACTCCAAACATCCTACTGGCTTCATCAATACAGCTTGGTTCTGAGGCCCCGAGGAAAACAGAGCTGCCCGGTTCTGCTGAGATTTCCCATTTCATGGAAAGAGGGCACATCAAAGCACAGCCAGTTACAGGACTGCCACCCAGGACCCCTGAAGAGCTAGCAGGGCCATGCCTTGGCTGTTAAGCTCCAGGGTTACTTCCAACAGTGCCACAAGATCCTGTCTCTCACCACCACCTCAAAGAAGTGGTTTGCATAAATACAGCTGTGTGGTGCTTCAGCAGTGTTTTCCTTTGGCTTTGCAGCTTCAGTCCCAGTAAAACATCTGGAAGAAAGTGCAATGGAGCATTTCATGCCAGAAAAAGCCCGAAAGTTGCAAGCATACAAGAAACTGTGAGGAAAATCTTACAAACTCATTGATATCTGCCCAGTGGGCTTTGGGATTTTCCATGCTGACATTAGAATGACTTATAGGGCTTAGAGTCTTCACATCTGTCCCACCATAAGTTAGGGCCCAAACCATTCCTCAACACTTCAGAAACATGCTGTTTCCCAGATAGCTGCCCACTGAGTACCAGCTGCATTTCATTCCAGCCTGAGTTCTCTCTTCAAGGACATTGGGCTAAAGAGCAGGACTTCTCTCAGCATTTACAGTATTTTTCGTTTCTTTCTCATTCCTTTCTTTCAGAATCTCTAGCTTCTCCAGACTGTGGAGAAAAGGGAATTATACAGGTGTTATTCCAAATCTAGCAGTCAAGCAGAGCATTCTGTTCTGGTTTCTCAAATATTTAACCTTCTCCAGCTAGCTGTGTTACAAAAGCCTTGTCACCACTGGTTTTCCCCATGCACAAACACTTCAGCTCAGAAAGCAAATGGTATCCTGGACTCCATCAGAACAGGGGTGGCCAGAAAGGACAGGGAGGTGATTTCCCCCTCTACTCTGCTCTTGTGAGGCCCCATCTGGAGTACTGCGTCCAAGTCTGGAGCCCCAGTGCAAGAAAGACTGGGAGCTGTTGGAGAGGGTCCAGAGGAGGGCCATGAAGATGATCAGGGACTGGAGCACCACCCCTACGAAGACAGGCTGAGGGAACTGGGCTTGTTCATCCTGGAGAAAAGAAGGCTGCAGGGTGACCTCACTGCAGCCTTTCAGTACCTAAAGGGAGCCTACAAACAGGAGGGGAATCAACTCTTTGAAAGGGTAGATAACAGCAGGACAAGGGGAAATGGTTTGAAGTTGAGAGAGGGAAGATTAAGGTTGGATGTCAGGAGGAAGTTCTTTACAGAGAGAGTGGGGAAGTGCTGGAACAGGCTGCCCACACAGGCTGTGGATGCCCTGTCCCTAGAGGTGTTCAAGGCCAGATTGGATGGGGCCCTGGCAACCTGGTATAGTACTAAATGGGGAGGTTGGTGGCAGGGGGGTTGGAGATTCATGATCCTTGAGGTCCCTTCCAACCCAGGCCATTCTGTGATTCTGTGAAACAAATTGCTACGTCCTCCTTTTTGTCAACTCTTAAAAAGTCTTCTTCATAGCCATCCAAAACACGTACTTGTAAGTTGAGAACTATGAAGAAGATTAGTTTTTAGCACGGTGATGATACTGAATTTAAATCATAGTTTTAAGTGGTTGCAGAACATTTTAACAGCTGCTTTCTCCCTTACCCTTGTTCCCACTTCTGCCTTCCCATTTCCTCTTGTCTCAGTTCACTGGGGGTCTTTTGGACTCTTCACTGAACATTCAGCTTAGAAAGAGGAATCAAATCAAGCTTTAATCAAGCATTCAAATCACTGCAGGTAGATCCATTTGACAGCCTCAATAACCAAGCACTCCTGTGACAAAAACTACTGACGCATGAAACTCACATATGCTGTGCAGAAGCTGAAGTATCAATGCAACACAATCATCAGGGACTTTCCACAGCAGACTACTAACCACACAGCGCAGATAAACTTCATGTTAATAACTCTAATGCACTGCCATATATGCTAAACTGGGGAGGAGAAGGGGGGTAGTACAGAAAAATTCCCAGGTACTCAAGATCATCACTGCTTCTTTTCCATACACATAAGTAAATCTCACTCAACTGATCCCTGGAATCACGATCATCCTCTAGAGCTCCATAAGCACCTCTTTTTGGCACTGCTGCCCTGCACTCAAACTGCTCTCTTCAGCCATCACTGTTATCCAGATCTCTTACTCACCACAGTAAAATTCACTTTTTAGAGCTCTAAATTTTTCTGCTGCGAATGAAGAAGCAAAACTGTTCTCACTTGATAAAGACCTGAAAACAGGTGCCATGTGGAAACAGTCACAAAGCCATATTTTCAGTTTCATGCAAAACCCCACGTGTTTATCTGTGCTCATAAAGAACTATCACTACTAGAACAACAGTAAGGATATAAAATCATTCTGTCTACACCAAACCTCAACTTAGGATCTCCCCATCACTTTTAGATGAAGTGGTATACATCTGAAAGCCGGAGATGCAAGACTTGAGGAATCAGGAGAGCAAGGGGCTGAAAGAAGGGTCTGTATTGCAAAGAAGGTGGCACTAAGATGACAGCAGTGTCACATCCACCATCCTGTTGCCCTCCCTAGCCAATCAGGAAAACAGCAACCACTGAGCCTAAGCTGCACTTAGTAGAGTTGTGCTGCAACAGACTACCCTCCAGCTACTCCTGAATTCTAAAATGCATAAAGGGTCAACCCAAAAACTAGCTTGTCACACCAGGAAGAAACATAGACATCTGGAATCTTTTGTCCCCTGTCACACCCATGTGACCCTGGCCAGACCATCTCAACATACAGCCACCTCCTGGTGCTTATGGACATATTGGTAAAAACACATGGATGAACGAAATTATGATAAAATGTATCAGAGGCAAAACCTACCTAAGGATTTTGTGAATAAAAGCAACTTTCCCCTTCTATAGGGTTTTTCACCGAATCTTGTTATATTGATTTTCCTCTACACACTCAGTTCTGTGATGTTCATCCCTTAATGCCACAGCAAATGAGCCCATTTAGTTTTCTGTGTAAGTCAAAGCTCTTCTGCTTGTCTGCCCCATATTCATAGCGTTCATTTCTGAAATTTGCTTCGGCCACAGACTCCCTGCAGTTTAGCCTAAGTGGGAAACTTCATGAGAATCCACAGGTTCTTGACATATCCTGTCAATTCCTTCCTCTTACACTCAGGTAATAGGGACAGAACAATTATTCCAAGGAGGATAGCAGGATATACTATGGCATAACAACTAACAAACTATATTAATGCTCACTGTATTAAATCCCATGGTTGAAACTTTAATAAACATGGCTTTTCTTCACACAGGTCAAAAGGAAAATGCTTCCTAACCTCCTGGTAGTTATAAGCATCTCAGGAACATTTTCCATTTTATTAGAAGATTCTAGAGTTGACATGACTTCTCATCTTCAGTCAAGATCAAACAGAAGTTACAGTTGGATGGTTGATGAGCCATTTGTATATTGTCACATACAAAGAAACACTGCAGCCCCAAAAATTCCAGTCTGAGTCTGTTGAAGTAGATAGCTGTATAATTTGTACACATTTTAAAAAAAAATCTATGTTAAAAGGAAAACTAGACATTAGAATTTCTATCTGCAATAGTCTGTCTGCAAGATACAAGGCATTTCTGCAGCCCAGCATCCACTAACAAACATCAAGCAGAGGAACTGTACCCAGTTTGTGATGGAATGATACATTCCCTCCTCCCACTTTCCTTTTCTTGACAAGATTAGTTTCTCTGGGAAGAAGGGAAAAGAGAAGCATGTGGCAGTGATGCATACAGTCCTGGCTCTGTGATAAGCAGAGGCTGCAAACCCACCATTCTGTATCCTGCCAAACATCTGTGAAGTAGATTACAGGACTTTGCTGTTGGTTGAGTTGTTTATTTAAATTCTACAGAAAACTGCATTTCAATCTCAAAACTGTACTCTGCTTTCCGCATTTCAAATTGTTTATGCTATTTGATTTGGCAATATAACTCCATTTGGAAGGAAATGAAAGCTCCTTAAACTCTGTCACTACTCACATGTAATGTAGGAAAAAAAATGAAACATTTAAAATCTTCAGAAAAATTTGTAACATAAACAATCTAAAATATTCCTACTCATTATAGCTGGCAACATTAAGCAAGGGCTAAAACATTCTGGGAACAAAGTAAGACATGAAAAGATGAACTTCTCTAAAGGTCACATGCTATCAGTGGATGAATAAAATCCATAAAATCCTACCTTACGGATGAGCTTATCACCAAGAACGCTGTAAGCTCACCTTGACTGGAAACCTCTAACATTTGATACTCCAAAAAGACCATAAGACATTGATTCTTTCTGAGTTCAGTCTAGTTATCAATAGGGTTAGGGGAAGACAAACACAGACAAATGCTACTCAACATGTCTGAAGCTCTGAGCAGCTCTTACAAATAATGCTCCTCTTTCAGGAAACATTTGTTAGTGATTTATTGCTCCTCTGTCAAACAAAGGAGCTTCTGTCACTTGTGTCCTTTATTGAAATACCAATCAGGGATTGACTCCTGCGTCCAAAATTCCACCTACCATCCACTTCAGAAACAGAACTTGTGCCTTAAAAAAAATAAATAAATCAACAGAAGCTATTATCACTTACGTAAGCATCGAACCACCTCAAACTGCTTAAAAGCACAAACAAAGATAGAAATAAGAGTTTATTTCACAGGGGATGCTACCCTTCAAGCAAAGACAGAAGTTGGCTTTGAAAGTGAAAATCCCGCTTTTCTTAAATACTAAATCAAAGTTTTGTGCTGATGGTCCTTTCACTTTAGGGCATGTAAAAATCAATACAACAATTTCTGTAGACATTACCCAGTTTCAAGTGGGACCAGGAAAGGCTACACA
Source organism: Tympanuchus pallidicinctus (assembly GCF_026119805.1). NCBI lineage: Eukaryota > Metazoa > Chordata > Aves > Galliformes > Phasianidae > Tympanuchus > Tympanuchus pallidicinctus. The sequence continues at coordinate 14,806,663 of NW_026294747.1, forward strand.
AGGGACAATGAAAAGAATAGTGAGCTGGCATCACAGTAGATTTTTTTTTTTTTTTTTTTCAAAAGGTTTGGTTAAGAACAGCAATTAAGATGTCTTATAGGATTTAAATCTTAGTGCCCTGAGACTAAACTGATTCCTAATTCAGCTACAGCCTATCGCAGAGAGCATGGTAGAATTGTAGATGATGATGTTCACCTATATGCTATGAAAATTCATTTAACTGACGTGTAGTTTACTAATATGATCATTACTAATATGATCACTGCAGGCCCTAAGCTTTTATTTGTATTGCCAAATGCCTGCCTGTGCTCTGGATCCTGAGATCTATTATTTATTTCTTTTTACCACAAAATGCGAGCTCACCCATTTCTTGGGCACTTTTGTCCTATGGTCCTGTTGAAGTTGGACCCTGCTTGGCATTCTCCAAACTACCCAGCATTGTCGTTCTGTTCTGAAGCACCTTCAGCTCACATTCAGCATCTCCAGTTGTTTCACCGCTGCTGCTATCTGAATGTAGAAGTGCTGATGTAAGGAATCGGAAGCCTGACTGTCCTCCTGTGTCACAGATTCTTTTTGCATGTGTGAGGGAGGAACCAGCCCTCCAGCTCCTAACCTTGCTTCACCCTGCCTTTAGATCTCTCCTGGTTTGGAACACTGCATACTGCTAACCAAAAGGGCTGCCCACATGTGGGCACACCTCCATTCAATACACATTCATTTCTGTTCCTGTTCTGATCACGAAATTAACATCAAGAAATTACTAGTTATTGATAATTCTAATTCTAACATATTGATAAATGCTTTGCACCATTTCCTTCCTATAGCCTTATTGTTAGCACTTTCAGCCACAGAATAGCCTTTCTTAGCTCTTCAGGTTCTCAGCACTGGACAGCCTATATGCTCCTGAGGTTCAATAGCTGTATCTCCAGGCTCCCTCCTCCCAAACCTGGCTACTTTTGATGCAACCACACACATCAAGTCATGATTTCTTCTGATCAAAAAGCCAGTCTCATCAGCAAGGAGCAAAACGTCAGACAGACAAAACCCAGGAAAGCTTTGCTGTTCACTATTTGGTAGCCATCAGCAGCTATGGATAGCAAAGCCTGCCCCCACCCTTAGTGGGGCAGACCAGTACAGTTGCTGAGTACAATCTGTGAACCAGCATGCACTGCTTTGTAAGTTGCCTGCCATGGGAAGAATGACAGCATGACTAAGCGGGCAGCCTTTCAACTGGAAAATTCCCTGCTCACTTCTCATCCCATCCTTTCTGTAAATGCATGCTAACACAGGTAACCAGATGGTCCCCTTCGTGTTGAACTTGTGCTCCCATCTCCTGCTGAGACAAGGTATCCCACACTCACTCCCTCCTCACAAGCCAGGGAGAGAACAGGTTCCTAGCTTTTGCATTTATTCTTCAACACAGATGAGCTGGGAAGTCCACGTAGGCTGCTTGTTTGCCAGCAAAGCCTCCTCCCCCTTTGCACAGAGGGCACAGCTTTTCACACCACTTCCCACAGCAAGAGAAAAGAAAGGCTTTAGCAGATCTCAGCAATTGGTAACTTTGATGAATTGTCTGGCAGTGGCACCTGCTGCTAAGGATACAGATGTACAAGAGGAATTAAAAGGCATTTCTCCATAAAGAAAGTGCAGATATGTCACTGTATCAATATGTGTTTTTTCTCTCATCTGATCAGTGAATTTTGCTTTGGAGAAAGAATCAATAAAAAAGGCTTGGGGACACAAATAACCCCAAATTAACTTTGCAGAAATACTAATACTGGGACAGATGATATAAGCAAAAGTATCCTTATGTGTCACTCAGAGAAGCAGTTTTTCATTCAGAGCAGAAATTTGCTACATTCAAAATGTCACTGAATAAAGCTAAAAACAAAAACCAAAAACAAGCAAACAAAAAGCCACTGGTATGTATTTCACAGTAATAACTGAATACTATTACAACTCATCTGAGCTCTGTGGCTACCAACCCCTTATAACATAAATATTCGTAGATTAGTTGAGTCTCAGGAAGGCAAGCTATTCTTAAGGGAAATTCTATTTCAGAAAAACAGATCAGAAGTTCAGAAGGAATTCATGCGCATCAACCTGCAGAAATATCTCCCATTCTGGTTGAGACTTCAGAAATAACTACAACAGAATCGCCTCTAGAATATTCATTATAAGCTATATGCTGTAACCATTGTACATAGCCCTCCCCTGAGGGCACATTTGTCATTTCCTCAAGAACTATCATGGGAGTTAAAAGCACTGAATAAAGACACTTTATTTGTTTATTTATAGTGATTTTCAGGGTGAATTTTCTTTAAGGTGGGCAATATGAGAGCAACGGCTCTTCAGTTCCTCATCTGATTGCTTTGGCTGTTCAGAATGCACAAAGCAACCGCACAAAGCTACTGTCAAAACAAAGCTGGGGACTTTCTGGCATCAGGCACATCCACTAAGACTGCATCATTCTGGCTTAGATAGAGCAAAAAGGCTCTACTGGCTGCTAAGGGCAGACAGAGGAGGGGGAGGCAGGTTGGCTGTAGGAGAGGACGTGAGGGCCTGGTGAGCTGAGCCAAGTCCATGGTGAAATCCCATTACAGGTACTAATTCAGACAGTAAAACTTAAACTAATCTGCAGGCTGCCCTAAGTTCAAGGGACGAAATTCCTCTTGTGCAACCGTTCTGGTTGTAGTCATACCACCTGAACTCAAACAGGGACCTCGCTCTCCAACGCCTCTGTAGGATGCACAGTAGAATTTGACTTACATAAGGGACATCCGTGTACATTAAACAGGATTTAAAATGTATTTCTAAAATACGAGATAAATTAAATGAGAGGCTTCTGAGCTATGCCGTGTTGGCTAATGGCCAGCAGGGAGCAATGGATTTGTCCAGTCAATGCCCTGGCCTGGTCTCATATTCTTTTGTCATGTCTATGAAGTACATCCCCTTTGAAACTGTTTTTAATGCTTTCAACCACCTTTTAATTCAGAGTACTTATAAATGAACTGTGAATCATGTGCAGTGAATTCTGTTACAGGAATGTTAAACTGATGGTTTTCTTTTTCAACTTTAACTTGGGGAATCTTTGCTCTGGGCCTTTAGATTATGAGTTGCTTTTGCTTTGTCCTAAAAGTTTGATGTTAGAGAAACAGGGCAGAGAACCTTGAGGGAATACCTAGAAAGATATTAACAGAGTTCTGAGGAGTATTTCACAAATAAACAGTTCTTCAACTTGTATTTAATGGCAGTTTCCAAAATGACCATTTCTAACCATTGCTGCATATCTACACTACAATGCAGTCAACCCACAAAGGACTCTTGCCTTGTATAGCTTTGCTCCACTGTTGTAAATGTATTTTTAGCTGTCTAATAAAAAAAAAATAGGGACCACAATATCTTTCCCAATCTAAGCAGTTTTTTATGTTCACTCATAGAAGCACTATGTGCTATGGAGCTACAAGACTGTTCCCTCTCAGCTTGCATTCTGTTGGTTGAAGGACTTCTCATGTGCACATAATTCTGCCCAGCTTCTATTTTATATCTGTCTGCACACTGACTGCCAGGAATATTCCCTCTAACAATGTGTTCCAGCAGATTGCTCTATCAGACTCCATTCTGTAACAAGCTGAACACAACTGGCAGTGCTTAGCTCATGTTATGGCCTCTCCCAGCCCCACATTCTCTTGCCAGATAGCCCCTGCCATTGAATTCAATCCTTTTCTGTCAACACTTGGAGATCTTTGCTTCACAGGTAAAATTTGTAGCATGCTCTTGTCAACAAAGTGGGTTTAGTGTTGGCAGAGGAAAGCTTATGGGCATAAAAGCATCAAGAGTCCACTGCTTGCATACCACTTCCTTGCATATCAATCCCACAGAGTTATGTGCTTGTAACACATAATCCTAATAGGATGGCAGCATGTCAGCTACAGAAATTATTTTAGGACCTTTCATAATATCATCCTGCTAAAGACAAGGCAATTTTGTGAGAGGAAAAAAAGTGACACATAACATTAATGCAGCTTTTACCTGACCTTGCTCACATACTACCTGGCTATTTGCAATTCCTCCCATAAACTATGTCAAGCTTCATACTCAGGAATGAGATGTATATGGATGGTATATTTCCCATGATGAGGATTCCTAAGTTATCCTCAACAGCAAAGACTTGATACTTCACACCACAGTTCTGGCTGGAAATAATGTGGGCATCACATGCACTGAAATTCCCAGCAAAGACATAAGAATGCCTGAGGCCTGGAGCTGAATTTTTGCTGCCTCTTCCCACTCTGCCCCAGCTGTTCTGCTGCACCTCTCGGATTAAAGCAGGAATGCTGACAGAATGCTTCTCAGATGGGAACAAGAAGTCCCGGTCAGGGTTCTTCTCAGATCCGGAGAAGCAAAAGGCTATTTTAAATGTGCTGATTGTCAGGCACGTGGAAGACTCCACAAGGCTATGCCTTGGAGACTGGAGAAAGAGAACACTCTCCTAATTTTGGACACAGCTTTCCCTTTGGATTGTGGCAGCCATCAAGTGCCAAAAGTAAAGCACAGGGCACAAACATAGCCGTAGCTTCCATGGCCCACAGCCCCAGGCTCTAGCAACATGTGGCCCAGGAAATTGCTGAGCTGGAAGTAGTATATACTTATGCTTAAACATCACTCCTAACAGATCTGCTGGCCTAATATAGTCTAATTGCTTTCAGCAGGCAACATGTCCCACCACAGTAAGTTCCTTGGGTTAACAAAACACGGTGTGAAAAAGTACTTTTCATTTTGCAATTACCACCTGAAAAATCAAGTTGTCCTACAGCTCATGTACTATGAGCAACTGAGAACAAGCAGTCATTCTTGACTCACGTCTCTAGGTTGTTTACTACTGCCAAAAGACTACTTATTCACACAACCTCTTCCCTCTACTATGCTATTACAGATAATAGCATCAGCCCCAGCTGCAAGAACAGGTCATCCGGGGGGCACTGAGCACTGTGCCTTTTGCAGAGGATTAGGGACATTAGTTTCCAACTCAAAGCCTATAATCATGCAGAATTAAAGAATTACAGAATTGCAGAACCCAGAGAGACTTGAAAAGATCACCCAGACAAGGGTCGAACAGGTTGTAACTATGCCAGGCCGCACAGCCATTGACTTCATCTATTCTCAATGCCCGCCCAGGCTGGAGGTTGCCATTTACTCTATTTTACTGCTTCATTAGCCTAGGAAAGTTTTATTATTAACAAACTTGAATATTCTATTCTGTGACAGAAGTCTTATTTCTTACCCTCTGCCCACAAAGGGCTCTTTTTTTCCTCTTACAGCCAGCAGCCACTTACAGGTTTGCGAGGGATCATCAAATGCCTTTCTGAAGAACTCCAGTTCATGCAAATTTCCCTTTTAGATATTATTTAGACCCTGATCATTCACATCACACTTGTGTTACTTTGTTCAATTGACCCACAGCTGTCAGCTACAGCTCCCAGAAGGTAAATGATATCCATGCAGAGGTTGTACTGAGCACCAGACAAGGATCACAGCCCAGGACTGATGGGCACAATGCTAGGGCACTGCAGGATGGTTCTGCCCTTTGAAACAGCACTTAGCACTGACTTAAATTTACGTTGCAATCCATTGTAGCCCCCAGATCTCTTGCAGGTCTACTTATTCTTATAAGTTGATTATTTCTTTAGTGATACATATTGCATTTATCATTATTTTTCATATTTTATCCCCAATTTGTCGAGAACCTTTTAGCTGTCAAATGCATCTTCTCTATTTCCCTCCTCTTCATAAAATCAGATCAAGGCCTGCACAATACATGTACCAAGCTATGTGAGGAAGGAAAAACTTTCAGATTCCAAGAAAGTATTTTTAAAATTAAGTTATGAATCAGAGTCTGAACTGCCTTCATAATCTTTCCCTCTTGGTATCACAGGTGCAGCTCATCTCTAATGAGGTTTCACGGGATAATTAAATCTGGACAGCTTGGGCAAACATCCCAATCTTCAGTCACTCACCTTTGCTGACAGCCCTGGCAGATAGCTCACAGTGTTTTAATTCCTAACACAAAGAGCACATAATATCTGGAAGCACTGACTGAATATTTCAGACATCTCTCATTGCTTTTCTGCTGTAGGTAAAAATGGCGTTATCTCAAGTGCTGCATTTGGAAAGGACTTTCTCATGTTCTTGTTATTTTAGGCAGCGCTGCTACTAGTAAAATTACACCACGGGTTTTGCCATGTCACTTCTTTAAAATACCCATTCAACTATTTTTGTGCCATGTGGATGACTAACCTAATGTCCTGCAACATATTTCTAACTCTTACTGAAGGTCCCAAAAGGGAACGTACAGTGAGGGCAGCACACAGGAGATGAGGAGGCAGGATTACTGCATCTATTCCTGTCTTTGGACTTCGTACAGCACTGGGAACATCCTTTAAACTGTCTGCAGCCCATATTCCTACCCTGTAAAATTGTTTTGGCAAGAAGAACCCAAAACTCCCACTTTAGAGGCAGAACACACCTCCCAGGAGCAATGCACCAGCAGTTAATTTGGCAACTCTGAAGAGGTAAAAAAAAGTGGAATTAGCACGTACATCAATGACAATAAGATTTTATCCATACAACATCTCTGCTCTAAAATCATTTTTATACAGATTGGAAGCTGAAAAGTAAAAAGATTAGATGAGCAAATTGTCTGCAAGGCTGAAATACAAGCCAGGTCCTATGCCCAAATCCTAGCGCCTCACCCACTAAGACATCTCAAGTAAAAATAAAACCACACAGATTTACCAGTTCCTGATGTTTGCTACTCATCCTGGATCTAACACCTCACTAACACAGCTTATAGTATGGAACTACATTGATTTCCGCAGCCTTACTGCACATCTGAGAGCAAGACACTCACTTTTATGAAGTTGTTTTTCCACATGAGATTTCCCAAATTCACTTTATGTTGCAGATCAGCCTCATAACGTGGGAGCTGCACGACAAAACAGTATCCTTTACTCAATACCAGCAATATTTAGGAAAGTAAGCTGTGCCAGCATGATAGAAGATAAAATCAGGCAGAGGTAGCTCTGGCACTTAGTTTGCTAAAGCAACAGCAGTGCTACGTGGTGCCATGCTCAGTTAGCAGGCTCTTCTAATGCAAACCCAGCCAGCTGTATCTGGGGAGAGTACATCTCAAGGTGCCTGTGTTATGTGCCAAGTGCCAGCAGAGCAAAACTCAGGTGCCCACAGCAGTGCCAGGCACACAGGAACAGCACAGAGCAGGCTGGCACAAGCACATGCATTGCTTGCAGTTTCACTTCAATGCTGTGCCTGGCTGAGAGGTTACTGGGTGTGGAGCCACGTCCTTGTGCCCTGGGCATTAACAACAGAATCTGCACCCGTGGCTGACATTTATATCTTCTAGCAACGAAAGATTTAGCAACTCACTCTGGAATAAGGATCATACAGTTATTCAACTCACAGGGCATCAAAAACTGCATCAACATCAGCTTCACAAAGTCTTACTAGCAATGGCCTGAAGGTTATGTGTTTGAAATGTCCAGAGACCAACAAAACAACACATTTAAAAGTAAAGTCGGTCACAAAAGCTTTAGCAGCATCCTCACATCACTTTGAACAACAAGTCCTGACTGTGAGTACAACATTGTCTCTTTCATGAAGTTGAGTAGATTTTTAATACTGCTGAGAAAAATCACCTGAATTCTGTCAGAAAGGGATTAAACCCACACAGATCCCATACATACCACAGCACTGACAGTTTGAAGCTTTAGAGAGAGCTTTAAGTATCCACGTTTTAAATACTGTTTTCTAAATGTACAACTGTAGGAAGGCTGTGACAGAGTAATATTTACATATTTAAATTCCCAGGGGAACTTCTAGGCTAGAAAAGTTTTGGAATGAAGCAAAAAAAAAACAAAAAAACCCTGCATCCAAAAATCGAGGACAGTCATACAAAACAGCATTCAGGTGGGAATGAACAGCAAAACCTGCCAAGCAAAACGCAACATCCCAGGTCTCCAGAAGCTTGTGATGTGCGAAGCTACAAGTCTGTGAAAGTAGAGCTTCACAGAGAAGAGATGCTTCGTTTCCAAGTTGTCATTGGTTTAGTGAGACTTTGCACAGTTCAGCAGATTTTTAATTATTCACATTTAAGCAACCACCAGAAATCAAAACAACGTACGATACCTTGATGAGAGTGCACCAGCAACACGGGTCCCTCCCAGAGTATGAGCGGAGCAGGGCTGGGGTTCATGGCAGCAAGCTGCTCCCCTCCGGCGTCCGGCCGCACAGCTCTCGTGGGCGCTCTCACACAGAGCCAGCGCTGAACCCTGATTCATGATTTCAAGCTCCGGCCGTGGAATGCAGCCATTGAAAACCCAGAACTATTTTTACCCCTGAGCAGCCGCAGAATTTCTATCCCATAAAGACTTCCAAAGCTAATGCCTTACCCTAAGCGCACACACACCCTGAACCTAACCAGCTAAGATGCATGGTTCCCTGGCATTCGGTGTGGTTTTTAAACTGCGCAGTTGCTACCAACAAGACAAAGCAGCTCAGCCCCTGGCATTATTGTCAGCCCTCAGAAGTCAGACATTTGATCCCAGTTGTCAAAATTAGAAATTCCTCGGAAATGCTCCGCTTCACAAGATAAGATTAGCTCAGAGCAATGACTATATCTCTACAGCTCATCTTGTACGTCAAACTCAGCCTGCATTTAATAAAAATGCAATAACTCCTTCAGTGAGCTGACAGAATGCAGACGCAAGTGAAACCACTCCAGGTTTAATCTTCACTTTTAAGGAAAATCACAAAGCCAAAGCAATTCCCCCAAATCCACAAGTCAAACAATAGCTCTTTATATAGAGCACATCCAAGAATATGGAATTGACTTCAACAATCAGCATCAAACAACAGCTAGACACCGAAATTGCTTTTCGAGACTATGTAGATATCTTGACCTTTATAATTAGAAGTCTAGAACCTAAAAGACCATACCAAGTGTACCTCAGGAAGAAAAAAGTCACCTTGTTATTTATGCCTCCACAGTAAGACAACAGAAAAAAAGTGATCTGATTTTCCCATAAAAGAACTAACCAGATTTTTGCAAAGTCAACAGTAATCAACACAATCCTCAAGCACTTTGGCAGAGAACAGTCTAGAAACAAGTGGACATACTTCATGGGTCCAATTGCCAAAAAAAAAGAGCAACAACAACAACAAAAAAAAACCCAGCAGATTCACTGATTTAGCCTTTTCATGTCCCGCTGCTAACAAAGAAAAATAATGGCAGATGTTACGCAGAAAACAGAAGATGCAAGACACACACCTACAAAGAACAATCAATTATCGGCAGTCCTTAACTTGTGGAAGTATCTGGAGGCTTCAGTAAGAATTAGCAACTCCACTCCACATTAACACATCTTACATGAAAAAGGAGTCCCACTCACATTCAGCTTTCATGGTGGCAGAAGAAATAGCGTGCAAAAGGTGAGACTGGCAGCTTCAGAAAGAGGCCATTCAGCATAAAAAACCATAACCTCCTGTCTCCTAGAGTATTTTAGTGCAGAAAATCCCTAGATAACTCCTTCAAATAACAGCTACAAAGTAACCTACAGTAGGTTAGAGAAGATGTATTAGTTTGTCTGTCTGCTGCTGTGAATATATAGAGGGCATCCATCTGCATCTGGCCTTCTGCTACTTCTGCAATGAGATGACTCTCCCAAACTTTGTTACATTTTCAGTGAGACTCTAGAAATCCCATCAGCGAAAAGAAGTAGAGAGAGAATATGTCCAGTTAACAAAAGTACCTTCACATTTCTATCACTTTCCACTTGAGGTTTAGGATGTACACGTTGCCTACAAGCTAAACACTTGTTCAGGGATGGACTGGGGATTCAATGATTTGAGGCGCAAGTAAGAGAAAGCATAAGACACTGATTACAAAGCCCTTTCCTTACCAACAGAATATTTACATTTCTCACTGCATACAAGCGACAGAATTCAGCACGGGTGGTTTTTTTCCTTTAATTCAAACCTAAGGCTGCCTGTTTATTTCCGCTTTCAATACGTCATTTAGCAAGCTTCAAACTTTGTGAAAACCAGAAAATGAAGAGCCAAGATCATCTCCCCGGATTTTTAACCATGCCCTCTCAGAGATTGCCAACACTAGAAAGGAAATTATTCACAATTCTCCCACAGGTGGACTCAGTGATTTGTTCAGAGATGCTGAAGGATGGGTCAAACTGCGATTGGCAATAAGAGGCCATCTGTGAGGGCCTCAGAATTTACTGATTTGTTTCTAAATCAAGAATTTCAAAGTTATTTACACCTTTTCTTACAAAAGCTGATCTTTTCCCCTCTGTCCTTGATTTTATCCCTTATGAAAGTGGTCTGGGATCAGTATCAAAAAGGGAAGAAAAACAAAACAAAACAAAAAAAAACAACCACCAAAGCCTAGCATGAACCCAAGACTTTTAGGTATCAAAAGACTAAATTACAAAGCATAGCACAGTAGTCACCAGGCCAATTACCAGAGAGGCTTTAATATATAAGGAGGAAGGAAAAGAATGAAATGGAAAAATAACAGAATTTCAACTTGTACCAACCTACTTTTTTTCCCCCCATTTAGAAAAAAAGCAAACTACTTCCCTCACTTGAGAGTTAGAACTATGTAAGGTATCTTTGCAGATATTTTCAGGCATAATCCCAAAACACTTTTTGTTGAAGAGCCTATGTGCATAGAGGAAAAAAATCTATAATGGAACTAATGATCATTGAGGATAAACTGTCCATGTTCCCAAAGACCAACAGAAAAAGGAACCTGAAAACTTCATCAGTTTTAGTGTCAGCATTCAGGGAGAACATCAAATCATCAAAACTAGCAGTTACAAAGCAGAAAGTCAGAGTTCTTTCTTTTGCTCTTCATGAAGTACAGCCAGGGCTGTCAATCCTGCTTAAACAGAAAGCGAGGGGAATAACCTGAGTGCTGATGTAATTGCTGCCACTTTCTTGCACCACTAAGGGAAACTATACAGAGATGTCACGTCTCACCCTTAAGGAGATTCCTAAAAAGGAGAATTTCCAGCTTCAATCCCCAGCTAACTTTCTGGTAATCCTTTTGTACTTGCATGCAGAGTGACCAAGCATGAAAAGACGCTCACAAACACACGCTTATTTCTTCTTCAGCAGCCTCAAGTGCTAGCAGTCATAAATAGCTGTCATCACTGGCCATCCAAAATGCACATCCATGAGAGAGAGAAACAGCTGTACAGCTACCAATAGCCATGTTTCCAATCACGACACAGGCAAGTTGCTAACTGCAGGCTTTACGTGCAGTTCATGTCACTGCAATGTCACACCCAACACCTTGAGGAGTCTTACCTGCTTCACTGGGGTGAGAGGTGACAGAGGTCGAGAACTGACTTGACTTGCAATGATACAAAACCACTCTGACAACAAGGGAAAGCTCAGGCTGCACCACTTGCACTTAAGTACTGTTGCAAAGAGGAGGAAAACTGGTAACAGTGGCAGTTTCTGCTTGAGACTTGGCACTGCTGCAACACTATCGCTCATGCTTGGAAGTGCAAGACAAGAATTAATGCTGTATGTCTTGTTTCTTTTCCCATCTCTTAAAACATTTGCTCACTGTTGGAAAGAATATGGGGACAGTGAAATTCAGAGCTGAAGCGCACTCCTCATGTGGCTACCTGTGATTTTTGGCTTCTTTTATAGAAAAATCTCTCTTGTTAGACACTGCAAAATGCATAAAATCAGGAGTTTCTTCCAGAAATTCCTGCAGGCACCTTCCCTAAATTCTTTCTTGGATCACAGCCTATTTTTCCCTCCTCGTTTCTTCACTTACCTCCTTATTTTATTTCACTCTCCTACATCAATAGCTAGAATTTCAGCAATCTCTGTAAATATACACACACTATGACTGTCAGAGTACCTTGTGAAGAAAAAATACACATATGTATCACCTGCATTACTACGTTCATGTGACTGCTCCTTGTCCAGTTCTTTAGAATACAAACTGGGAAGAAATGAAGGATCAAACAATCACCGTAGGACAGTAACATAAATGCACATCATTTTTACTTTTTTTTTTTTTTAAATGGACTCACACTTGTAGAATTCAACAACAAACAGACTCTTTTTCCAAGTAGATGTGGAACAAATCAGAGAAAAATAGCTACTTCGCTTATATGGCTTGCAGCAGAGGCCTTCCTTATCCTAAAGCTTTTTGCAGGTAGCGGTGCCTATTCAGCTATGCTTAAACATTTTCCAGCGAAGAAAATATATATATAGATAGATAGATAGATACATTTTGGTATTTGTGAGAATCAGCCACAAAGCACAGCTTTCCCATACATCAGCTGTTCTCCAGGTAAATCCAGTTGAATATTTTGCATTTACCCAGGGCTCGCATACATCTGAGAGTCTTCACCACATCCACTGTGCACAGCTAAGCATAGTAGCATGCAATTAGCTCAGGATTTATCAGAATAGGCTAAAAGACAGAAGACAACCATAACTATGTTAGCTGGCACTTCTTGTAGCTTCCCAGCTATGTTCCTAAAGCAGGGCAGCTAACCTCCTCAGCTCTAACTGAATGGTACAAGAAAAGTAACTGGTGTAGGGTGCTCTTATCTGGGAAAGCTGAATGTGATTTATACAGCTTAGACATGGTAATCAATAAACAAAGCTGTGATCAGAGGGTGGCAACTGAGCTTTGGCTAATCATAGTGGGGCATCTTCTATCTGACAGATCAAATCCTGAACAGGAGTCTCAGCAAGGGGCTGGATGCCAGCAGTTTCTCAGCAGTACGTGGAACAGTTTAGTGGAACGGTTGCTACTGAGAAAGAAATCTGAGTGACACATTCAGCATTGAGCTGGATGTTGCAGGTATGATCACCTGGAGGTGGGATTCAAAACATACTTAGCAGCAGCCAGTTCAGGTGATCAAATGAGCTGCTGCTACTTTCTGGTACCAGATCCCTGGGAAAGGGCGGCCAGTGGGATGTAGGCATAGAACAAAGCACGCACTGTGAACTGCTGCACACACCACAAGTCTAAAAGGCATAACAGCATGCCATAGACATGCATTACAGCACTCAGCAAAAAAAGAGAGGATTAAATGCAATTTCTTCTGACATACACATATGTATATACCCCTTTCTTCCAAGTGTTGGCCACCTGCATCAAAGTTCTTTGGATACAAACTCTGACTACCACAGTTGTGCTCCATCATCATGATTTTCCTGAAGGTTGTCTGCTTCCTCTAGGAACAATCAACTGATCAACTAAAACACAATACTTCTCCCACAAAATCTTTCCTCATGTACTTCTTTAGATCACCAAATCTAGCAAAACACAATCACTAAGGTGTTAGTAATAAGCACTATCACTAAGATAAAGATTCTAAAGGCATTATGCACCTCGCTTATTTATACACTTGGAAAAAAGCCAGCACCTGAAAGGCAATAACAAATATATGACCATTTTCTTCTGTTTGTGCAGTCATATCTTCTCTGAAGAAAAGAGAAAAAGCAAATTTTCAAAGGAATGTAAAAAATCAGAGCTATGTGGAGGTGAACACACTTATCATAAATGAAAAGCACCAGTCATTTTGTCATTTTGAATAAAATACTTCCATGCATTCTCTCAAATACTACTGTTCTACCATCCTTACAGAGGCTGGTATTTAAACTTTCCCTGAATTCCCTGGTGCCTCACAAAGATCCATCAAATGTAGCTTCTAGTCCTGCTTCACAGTTCAGCATTAACTCACGCACGTTCAACTCCTTGTAAACACTGTTTTTTCCTGAAAGCACTAATTTGCATCAACGATGCATCACTGTGCTGCTCAAGCACCATGGACTGGCACAGCACCAGCCTGTTCTGCAGAATGCCACAGGCATATCCCTGCTAAGGATTCAGCATCTGTATTTGAAAGCTATGGGTATCATTAGTTTGCATCACGCTGAGCAACTGAACTTGGAAATTAACAGCCAAACACTGGATGAAGCGTTTTTTGAGAGTTAGATATGTGTAAAAATGACAACGAATGAGCAGACAAGCAACATCAAGAAGGTGGATAAAGAATGCAGGAGGATTTATAAACACTGCCTACCTTTCCCTCCAACACAGATAACGACGCACTGTCAAGATTTTCTATTAAACCTTTACAGCACTAAGATCTCAATGTGCTGGAAATAACCCAATGCAATGCATTGGAAAATTGTTAAGCCATAATCATTTTAGCTAAGAACATCATATTTATGACAGCTTCACCATGTTCATTACAACTTTGGCAAAAATGGAAAGCTTTTTACTCCCCATTTAACAGCTATTTTTGTCAAGGCCAGCACTGCTATACCAGAGTACTAGAAACTCTGGCTGCATTTTAATCAGAACCAGTGACTCCTTCATTTTAAGCTGGAGAATAGAGTTGAGACCTAGTTTGCCTGTCTGCTGTTGTGAATGTATAGAGGGCATCCATCTGCATCTGGAAAAATGCAATTCTACACGTGGCCTTTGCAACACACATTTTCTCCCAAGGCTACAGATTATCCAAGCAGGTAAAGGAATCCAGGAAAGCCGAGAGAGAGAAAATTCTCCAATCCCTGACTAATTTCTAATTAAAGAAATTTAATTTTTACCAAATTAGAGCATGCATAGCTCTTCTCACACAAACACAACAATGAGAAACGTTTGGCTAGCACTCTTTTTTCCAGCCACTCACTTCCCCAAAGCAGCAACTGTGACTGATGCCACTCCACTCTGACTGCAGGCTTCTCTTCCCCAGAGCTACACTCTACTATAGTGACTAAAGCATCAGGCTGAGATTTGGATGATTACGATTCAAATCTTGCCTCTTACACAGCCACTCCTCTAATTTTGGGTGAATCATTTAACTGGTACTCTTCTCTGTTTCCAAACTACTCTGTCGATTCCATATTACCCTATCTACTTTCTGTCGTACTGTACAAATAGGGTTGGATAGCTGGGATACCAGAAATAATCTTGCCCAGCATATAGTTCTGTGGAATCTAATTTCACTGAGCACAAAGAGTAATCAACGTTTTTGAAGCTGCCTGTGCTTTTGTAGTCTTCTACTGATGCTCATTCCTGTCACCTGCAAAGGTGATCATCAGAAATGGATGGCAGCAAGCTTTAGCATTATCACTGCTCATGTTCATATCCTCACCAAATCTATATTAAATCTTCCTGTAGGAGGAAGCTGTGGACCTTTCTGCCAAGATGAAGGAGGAACTCATTTCTGTAGTACGAGAATATACGTTACAACTACAATTCTTAAATCACAAGCATGACATGCAACTGATGAGAGGATGGTAACATGAACATTTGAAAAGCACACTGATAATACCCTGACTCGAGTTGCAAGAAGATCATGACTGGCAAGGGTAGTTACCACTTGCCCAACAAGCAGCATCTGCAGAACATTACAAACTGTGGATCGCTTCTACCCCTATGCAAGGGAAGAGGGAAACAGAGGGAAACTGCTAGCTGCAGTCAAAGCTGGCAGCAGTTATCCTCTCCTAAAGTAGCTTAGCTAGTGGGGGTAGTGCCAACAGTCCCTAAGGTTACATTCTGTAAACAGAGTAAAAGGATGGGAACGCAACTGCAGTTCTATCCTTCCATTCCTTTCTTCTATCCTTTCTCAGCGGTGGAAGAGACAGAAAAATATCTGCTCCCTTCTTTTGCTCTTTCCTCATGTCCCTTCCTAATGTCTTTTATAACACCTTGATGTCTAACTGTGGGCCAACTAATATGGAGCTGTTACTTAAAGAGATATTTCACATTACAACTGTGCAATAAAGAGAAAACTGCCATAAGCAGAACAAAATAAAACTAAGAAAATGCAAACTCGATGACCACTGCCATATTTTGCCTATTTACCTTTTCTTATGGCAATTATAATGGCTCTTACCCATAGCAACATCTACAAGAGATATGCTTTCTTACCTCCCCCCCTCTTTCATCCTGAAAATCAGTGATCAGTGTGAGGCACAGCTTGATTCAAAAAGGAAACCTTCCATACCAAGATATGTCAAGGCATAGAAGAAAGGCAAGAAATCCCATTCACACCAACAGCGTAGTCACTTAGTGGTTGAATTACCCACAGAAGGAAAAGAGACTTCCTCCTGAACAATTCCCTCCAAGAGCTTTCAGACTGGCTACTTCTCATCCATGAAGTATAAACTTTTTGTCACAGGGACTTACACATTTTCTGAACATAAGACATTTAGAGATGCTCACACTTTACACTGCTTTACAAAAGGAGAGTCTGATTATCACAGTATAAGACAAGCAAAGGGATTATGGTTTTAAATGCATGCAGCAGGACTTGCTAAAGCTGATTCCTGAATGAAGCGGGTCACAGAACTTAGGATGCTGGCAGGATCCCCATAAGGAAATTCAACAGCATTATGGTAAATTCAACTGCCTCTTCTTCCACTCTTTATCTAAGGGTACAGCACCATGATCCCAAAACCCTGCTCCTTCATTATCTTTGCTGTGCTGTACATTAACACCTTAACTACATTGCCCCAGATAGGTCACAAAAAATGTTAAACTCACAAGGACACATTCTCCCCAGAGACAGACTGTAGACCACAGAACTAAATCAGTAGCTCGTGAAAATCTAGTTTACTTTGAGACATTAATTTTGCAAGTCAAGGGATCATTCACTTATCACGTTATGATTCCTTAGTTAGGCCCTTCAGTAGCTCTGGCCATGCTCCTGAGCTCTTTCTCTTCATGCCTTCTAAGATATCCTTTCCTGAATCCTTCCAGTTCTCCAAATGATCCTTCTGCGTGCCCTCTGCTGAACTCTCCTCATGCTCTGTGCCTTTCAACTTTCTTCTGTAGTCCTGCTGGGCTCTCCTTTTTGTTCCTTCTCTTTCTCTTCACGTTTCTTCTAAGCTGCAAATAATTTTCAGCTCTTCTCATGACACAAAATATCACACCTCCTGTTCGAATTGGAATCTCAGCTTCTCTTATACTTTAATGCATGCGTTCTGCAATTGCCAACAAACTCATTATGACTAAAGCAGATATCTTCTCAAGTCTCTCCTGCCCATTAGCTTCTTTCCTAGCTTTTCATAAATAATAACACCATCCTCCTGCTGTATCAGCCCCTACCCAGAATGTCGTTTTCATCTTGGAGCTTACTCTTTACCCTTCCATCTTGTACCTAAGTTGTACCTCAGCTTGGCAGACACTTTCCACACAGCATTGCTAATGGGCCAGTCGTACCACTGTATCTGCAGAGATAAAACTCTCTTGACAAATGCAATCTTGTTTTCCAGCTATTTATCCAAAATGCCACTTTAAAGGCCATTTCCCTACACTATCTCTTCAGTAACATTATTTCTCTCTGTGTTAGCCCCTGTTCATTCTATTCTCTCTTTCCCATCAATAACAAGTTATATATGATTGCTACATTATCCACAGTGTAACCACAACTCTCTCTCAACTCTTCTTCATCATCAGAAGATCAATTTTTTTTCTGTCATAGCCCCAGGGATTCTACCAGCTCTAGTTCATAGTTTGAAAATATTTTCTAACCTTTGTGTGGCTTCTACCTCCACTGAAGTCTGAGGAATGTGGAAGCCAAGATTTTGTCTTATGAGTAATTTCTGAAATCATTCAAACTATTCAAGTGTATGAAGTTGAGCACAATGCTCAACTTCAGAAATGGCTTGCTGGTATCACTATGTAAGCACAACCACCTTGGCACGACTCAAGCAGATAATATTCGTATTACCAAAGCAGCCTATAGCAATCACATTATCTTAGTATGATTTATACCAGTTCATAGGACTAAAAATAGTAATAATAATAAAGACCACTCTTAGCAAAAGCATTTATGGCAGTAGAAACGCAATGTGTTAAGGCTGCTACCCATATATAAAGGTTCTAATAAATAAACAAAAAAATCCCAACAAAGCCCACTCACAATCCAAGCAACTTTGCTAACATAAACTGGGTGGGTTTGACTGAGTTTCTTTTCAAAGCAGATTTGAGGTTACACTGGTGCCCCATTGCTTTCTACCTGTAATTTCCTACCCATACTGCCATCTGAATAGCATCTCTCAAAGCAGAGTCTGGGCTTCGTTAATTGAGTCACAATTAAAAAAATTAAGTGTCAAGGTTGGTGTCTCCAGTAACTTCCCTGTGGTCCTCCCAGCGAGGCCTTAGATCTATACAGCACACAGAAGGGTACTCAGTAATAAATAAAATTCATAACTGAATACCTTAAAAAGATGAGAGTAAAGCTGTCTGGAACAGCATTTATAGATTTCCACCTGGTTAAAAGCCACTGCTGACACTTATGGTTAAGGCATGAGACAACTCATCCTGGTTTTGGTTTGCTCCTATTTATTAGCTAGTTTCCCTTCCGAAAACTTTCAGTGCCTCACAGTAGAAACTTTGTAATAATATACCTATAGGCGACGTATGTGAATATTTACCCTGTCTCACATATACACATTGAAGTACCACAAATCATATTAATACCATTAATTTTAAGTGATGACGCAAAAATCCTTCACAACACAGTATTAAGCCAGGATACACAAACTTCATTGTACAGAGACATTCTCAGCCAGATGACAATGGCTATCTCACTATGTCTGATCCATGTTTGTTTGTTTTCCCTCCCTTCTGAAAACACAGTTCATGAATGCTCAAGCCTTCCCTATAAATTAATTTGAAGTATTTACAGATTCCTAGTTAAGGCAGACATACTTTGGTAAAATTGAAGATTTAGTGTAACTCGCAGCTGCTACTAAATGGAAAGCATCTATTTTCAGATGCTGGACTTCCTTTGCAAATGTTTTCAAGGAGATACCCTTCCATCACCCTGGCACACCACAACAGAGATAGTTCTGATAACTGTGTTATCTCAAACACGCAATAATGAGGAAAACAAAATGTCCAAACCAAGACACAAGTAGAAAAGAATATATTACCGAGGGGAATGGAGGATACTCACCTCTGCTTCTGCTGCCTGCCTGCTGCCTTCCAATAGATTCTATTGAAGCCTCTGTAAAAAGAGAAAAAGATGGAAAAGTAAGCAACTTAAAAACACCATAAAAAAAAAAAAAAAAAAAAAAAAGCTAAATAAAAGAATGTCAGACACATGTGCATATCTGTCTAAGATTTGTCCACCTGGATGACAGCACTGATGTGAAAAATACTTGGAAAAAATATGACAGTTTGGAACCAAACCCTAGTCTGAATTTGTATACTGAATACTGCATTTCCAGTTCTGTACATCTTCTGCTGTGTCCTACAGCCACACACAAAACACAAATCTCACGAGGGGGTGGGGACTTAATACTTAAATGCCTGTGGCAGAGGGTGTAAGACACCCAAAAGACATTGCTTTCTACAAATTGCTTTTATTTTAGAGGTTTATTTAAATAGGCCACATCTCTGACTTTAAAGTCTCTTTGGCAAAAGTCTTTCACCCTTCATGCACTGAACCATGGAAATCTCAACTCAAGAAGATAAGTAAGAAAAGATGACACAGTTTGCTTTAAAAAAAAGAAAAAAGAAAAAAGCACGTTTTTGCCATATAATAAATAACTACTTAAAATAAAAGCCCACCCATGCTAAGGAATACCTCGGTGAAGGGAAACTGCATTGAAGTGCTGCTTTTCCCACTCAAAGGTTTTCAGACCGCACTGCCACGCTTACACGTGTTGGAGGCATACATTTAGGAAAGCTTCCTCCTTTTTAAGAAAACACAGTGACTGGAAACTAAAACTAAATGCAAGAGGTAGGTTGGCTGTGCTGGGAGCAGGATTCCCTGCAGGAGGGCAAAGGGAACACTGCGGAGAGCTGTGGGAACAGACTGGAGGCAAAGGGCCACAAAGGAAGATCTGTGTTTCTCATGGGCTTGGGACAGAAGGTTGCACTGGAGGTCAGAAAATCGGAGCAGCCCAGTACAGGTCAGGGCCCACACAGGAGGGCCAACAGCAAGCTCTGATAGGATAAAGCTATATACCATTCTCCCTGAGGTGTTGGAGACCCATCTCTGCCCCAGCAGCTCGGAAGCTTGAACTCCCCTGTGTATTGCAAAGCTCAAAGTACCGCCCACATGCCCAGCTCAGGGCCATGCCTCAATTTGGACATTTAGCATTTGGGGGCCGCCTGCTCCCAGGCTCCTGGCCCCTTCAGAGGCCTCCAGCCTCAGCACCACCTGCCAGGGTCAGGCTGCACTTCTGCAGCAGCTGCTTTCAGTCGTCCTACCAAAGCAAGCCTTTGAGCACACTGCCCATCCCACCTTACCAACCTCCACCCTCAGCTCCACCATACCCACAGCCATCACTGGACCTGAATACCTGGTCATAAAAGCAGGCCAGAGGCTGCTCAGGGGTAGACTGGTGTCTGAGTGGCCAGGCATGAGAAGCAAGAGAGGTTAGAAGCACCACAGTTGGCAGCATCAGCAACACAAACCTTCCCTGCTTGTCTGCCTTTGGTAAAGGATATTTTAACCTTGGGAAGCATAACCTCTCAGTCAGTCAGACATGGCTGTCATACTGCTGTCCAATGCATAGTAAAGTAGAATGAAGAGCTTTTGCTGTTATTTTCAATCTGTTCTAATTAGCAGACTATACATTCCTCTGCTTTATATCTGCTTCATTCAAAGTAGACAGGTCAAACATACAGTTGACTGACCACATCTAGCAAAAACCTTTTTTTTTTTTTTTAATTACTCACTATAGCTATTTTGCATGCCAATATCACTAAGAGACCTGATGTTGTGCATCCCTGCTTGTATATAAATAATATCCATTTCCCCTCAGAAGTTGGCTCAGTGTACCCAGAGCAAGTGCTGTCAAATCAAATCATCTACCTCATCTATGACAAACTACCCTATTGCTGTCTGTACTCAGCCTTCTGCCCCATCAACCTTTAAATACTCTTTTACATTTAAGCATTCTTATTTTAAGAGGATAAACACAACGATGGAACTAACGCAAGCACATGCATGAACATACTCAGTAAAGACTGAAGTGGAATCCACCTGTCAATTTTGGTGAGAGTGAATGTAAGCATGTTGCATTTTGAAGAGACACTGATTTTTCAAATTGTTTATATAATTGTTTATACAATGCAATTTGTTTATTCTTGTTTATTCTCATTCATAAACAAGAAAGACATACTATCATAACGGTTGCAAGCTTTTATACCTGAAAATGCTTTTTTGCCCATATGAACTACATTTTCTAGTAATTATACTGGCACTATAAAGGTTTGACGTAAGCAGAGAATATTCTTTTTATTCTTAACTTCTTAAATATAACATTTGTTTAAAAATCACCATCAGCAAAAAGATTTTACATACAAATTAATAGAACAAATTTCACAGCTAAAAAACAGCAACTTTCTTTGCACTGAACAAGTAGAGACTAAATACAAGCATCCTGTTTTACCTACCACAAATTATACAAATCTAACATTCATAGATTCTGGTATGTAATACAGATCTCTTCCTGTCTGACTGCTATCCAGACTCTGTCCTGTTTGGCACTTGCAGTCTGGAAGATGCCAAAGAATGCATGGTAGTGGCATCCTGGAGAAGTCATTGTGCTTTCAGGTTCTGCTGAACTTCACCAAGTTAAGCACAGTTAGCTAACAGATTCCCAGCTCCATACTGTTGCTCTCATCTCCACCTCTGAATAAGTAAATCAAGCCTTCCTTCGCTTGTCAGGGTAAACAGGCTTCTTGCTCTGTAACTCATATGGAGAAGGGGCCAATCAGCAGGAAAAACACTAATCACAGAATTGTAGGAATTGGAAGAGACCTGTGAAGATCACCCCCTTGCTAAAATACGTTCCCTACAGTAGGTTGCACGAGAAAGCATCCACATTCTTCTTGAATATCTCCAGAGAAGGAGACTGCACAACCTCTCTGGGCAGCCTGCTCCAGTGCTCTGTCACCTTCACAGTAAAGAATTTCTCTCTCGTGTTCAGATAGAACTTCCTGTGTTCCAGCTTCTACCCATTGCTCTTTGTCCTGTCACAGGGCACTGCTAAAAAGAACCTGGCCTCATCTACTTGACTCCTGCCCATCAGATATTTAGGAGCATTGATAAGATCCTCCCCTCCCCCAGAGTCTTGTCTTCTCCAGCCTCAACAGTCCGAAGCCTCTCAGTATTTCTTCATACAGAAGATGCTCCAGGCAGGCCCTAATCATCTTTACAGCTACTTGCTGGACTGTCTCCAGAAGTTCCCTGTCTTTCTTGAAATTAGGAGCCCAGAACTGGACTAAAACCAGCATTCTTAAAAAACTCTCCACTCCTTAAATTCCACAATTGAAGTCACTGATAAAGCTGAGGAAGACAGTCAGACATTTGTATGACATAAAGTTTGGTATATAATTAACAGAGCAAGAGAAAGCATTCAAAACCAAATGTATTCAAATCAGCTCAGCCACTTCCAGCAAGAGGTATGCAGAGCAAACTCTGACCTTCCTTTCAGTCAAGATGATTCAGGTTCCCAACATTTCTAGAAGTGCAAATTTCTCTTGACAGCCATAAATTCATCTGAAAAGTGACAGAAATTGAAGAAATGTAATCTGTCACTCAACAGTGTTTTATTTTATGTGATAATGTGTTGATATATATATATATATATATATATATATATATATATATATATATATACGCACAGTAATGAAAAGCATATTTTGACATTTAAAGTCATCCCATTTAGCTGTGCCACAAAACCCAAGCTGTCAGGAGACATGGGGGGAGTGTAGCAAAGTTTTTAGTTTACAGCAATTTCTAATTAAGAAATGAACCTTAATTTTTACCAAATTAGAGCATGCATAGCTCTTCTCACACAAACACAACAATGAGAAACGTTTGGCTAGCACTCCTTTTTCCAGCCACTCACTTCCCCAAAGCAGCAACTGTGACCGATGCCACTCCACTCTGACTGCAGGCTTCTCTTCCCCAGAGCTACACTCTACTATAGTGACTAAAGCATCAGGCTGAGATTTGGATGATTACGATTCAAATCTTGCCTCTTACACAGCCACTCCTCTAATTTTGGGTGAATCATTTAACTGGTACTCTCCGCTGCTTTGAAACTAGTCTGTAGACTCAATATTACTCTATTTACGTTATGTTGTGCTTTACAAAGCGTGTTGGATAGCTGCAAGCTTTAGTGCTATCAGTATTCATGATCATATCCTCACCAAATCTGTATTAGATCTTCCGTAGGAGGAAGTTGTAAAACTTTCTTCCAAGGTACATTCTACAGGAATTAAAGATGGAGGAGGAACACATTTCTGTAGTATGAGAATTTACATTACAACCACAAAACAGCAAAAAAAGAAAAAAACAACCACCACACAGAAAGTGTGGTGAGAAGTGGATAGCCACTGCCACATTTTGCCTATTTACCTTTTCTTATGGCATCCATAATGGCTCTTACCCATAGCAACATCTAAGAAGAGACATTTCCTCCCCCTTCCCAAAACCATTCTGAAAATCAGTGGTCAGTGTGAGGCACAGCTTGATCCCAAAGGGAAACCTTTTAGATTGAAAGATGTCAAAATACCAAAGGAACGCGAGGAATCCCATTCACACCAAGAACTTAATCACTTAGTGGTTGAATTACCCACAGAAGGAAAAGAGACTTCCTCCTGAACAATTCCCTCCAAGAGCTTTTAGACGTTGGCTACTTCTGTGGCCTCACACATGCAGTATAAACTTTTTGTCACAGGGACCTCTATGTTTTCTGAACACAAGACATTTACAGATGCTCACACCTTGCACTGTTTTACAAAAGGAGAGTCTGATTATCACAGTATAAGACAGGTAAAGGGATTATGGTTTTAAATGCATGTAGCAGGACTTGCTATAAGCTGACTCCTGAATATAGTGGATCATAAAAGCTTAGGATGCTGGCAGGACCCCCATAAAGGAATTTAATTGCATTATCGTAAATTTAACTGTCTCTTCTTCCTTTATCTAAGGGTACAGCGCCATGATCCCCAAACCCTGCCCCTTCATTATCTTTGCTGTGCTGCATCTTAGCACCTTAATTTAGCCACATGAAGGTCCATGAGTTGATGTTATAGACTAGGTCTCTTACAGATCAAAACTACTCCTTTCTCTCAGGAGGGGAATATTTTCCGCTGTGCTTGTGAATCTCCATCATTTCCATGCTCAAGTTTCATGGTGCTCCATTGACAGTCACCCCATCCAAGCAGTGGAGCAGCAAACACAAGCATAGAGCCCTCAGGTGTTCAAGCTGGTTCCTTTGTTGACACCAGTACTTATCACAACTCTTCAGAGCTGTCTGAAGACACTTGGATAGAGTGATATTTTCACAAATCAGGAGCCACAGTCTAATCCACCAGCAGAGATTGCACTCTACGGAAAGCACACAATATTTTCTGTATGGAAATGTGACTTTTACCTCACAGACTGCAGCTTGAGATGACAAGCCCCATACAACAACAGCATATCAAGAAGTCTCTGCTTGTCACCCTTTAAGCCAACAAAAGTAACAGATCTCCTTTGTCGGACTTGGGTTGTCTCATTGCAAATTACATCTCACAAAGAGAGAAACAAGAGAAGACATCCATGGAGAAATGAAGTAGGTTTGTTTGTAGAATGGCTTTTGTTCCACACAGACATATGGAAACGCAAGATAAGCGTGTCTATTACTACCCAGAGATTATAGGACACATTGCACTCCAAGTACAGGCACAAGTCCCATTAATGCCAACAGGTGCTGCATATGCTCAGCCAGAGGAGAACACAGCTGCTGCACGTTCAAAGCAGTGCATACAGGCAGCAAGCACTTGCAATTTATTTCACCTTTGACCACTTCAGGGCAGTCTATTACTGCATTCACTTTGAGAAAACAAAATGGATGAGAAACGTGCTAATTAGCTGAAGCCACTCACATGTGAGTTCTGCAACTACCACAAACTCATCATGGCTAAAGCAGATACCTTTATTTTTTTCCTCAAACCTTTCCTGCCCATTATCTTCTTTCCTATTTCTCAGAAATCGCAGTTAAAACACAAGAGGCAGGATACACACATCTACAAAGGACAGTCAACTATTGGTAGTCCTCAACCTTTGACATAATTTAGACTTTTTTTTTCCCTAGGACTGGGAGACTTACATAAAACACCCACCTGATAAAAACTAAACTGAGCATGCAAACATATTTACATAAGTCTGGATTTATGCATGGATACAGATACATATATCAAACTAAAGAATGCGTATTTTATCCTTTAAAAAAAAAAAAGCCTTATTTTTACTGCTGAAATTGAAAAAATGATAGTCCAGGAGAAATAAAAAGCTTCATGGTAGACTATGATTCTTCACATTCTTACAGAAACATAGGTAAAACATGACATTAAATATATATTGAGGATTAGAGAAGATCTACTTAGACGTGACATCATCTTTTGGCTTCTCCTGAGACTATTTGGAAGACTGATTACATGATTTAATACTTTCCTCAAAATTACTCTTATGAGATGGCACTAGTGATAGTATGTATGTAATGAAGATAAAGAGATGACTACATTCCCAATTAGTCACCAGCATTAGATCTCTGCAACATCAAGGGTATGAAAAGAAATCACACACTAAATTTTTAAATACAAAATATCGTCAGTGCTGGACCAAAAATACCAAACTTACTGCTCACATTAAAAGTTTAGCTCTCTGAATTGGTAAGCAAGACCACTACATTTGTTTCCACTGCTTTACCTATTTTACAGCACTATATTACTACCTATTTCACTGGAATTATATTAGTACCAAGCTTGGTAATAATAATAATGTAATAAAAGAGAATATATGTATTTTTTCCTGGTTAAAACAAGAAATCATTGGGAGACAATGAAAATGGACCATTGTGCTGTAATCTTTGCAGTTGTTTTAAAAAAATTAGAGCTCCCTTTTAAAAGCACTTCATCTGCTTGCTCAAATATTCTGTCTGCACGTAAACCAGTCCAGTCAATGCGATGTGCAGGAAACATTCTGTATTGTACTAAAACAATGAGAGAGGGGCACAGAATCTACAAAGTGAGGAAGTAGTGGTCTAAAACCAAAAAAATAACTAGTATACTCTTCAGAGGAGCAAAAAACTGAGGTTTCTGAAACGGAAACCATATTGCAACTAAATCTAGATCAGCATCTATTAATGGGAGTTTAGGAAGCAGAGGTTGCTGATAGCATATTACCAGCATCTGGTATTTTTAATGAATGTAGGACGTGTGAGGCAATGCATATGTGTGTTTCTATAGCACGGCTTTTTCAGAAGGGCTCTACAGTTATTTTCTGATATTTATCTTACTCCTACAGTAAAGCTCTATTTAACATTAGTAAAGTTGCTTTGTTCTATTTTAATAGCATTTTTCTTTATTATCAAAGACTGAAAAATACACATTTACATTCACCAAATGCACATCTGTTTCTTAACCTACACTAATGGAAAACTTATCTGCTCTACTATTCTTCTCCCACAACCCATTGTAAATATTCAGGACTTCAATAGTTACTATTCAGCCCTCAAGTTCAATACACACAAAAGGAGTGCACTCTACCCCACAGGATTCTAGGAATAACACTGTGTACTTTATAGAGGACAATCTTTCATTGCAGCAATTCACAAAGCTTTACAGACACCCATGAAATTCCACAGCTCTATTTATTAACATTTTAAGACAGAAGAAAGGAGTTACAATTGACTCAAGGGAACAAGCCCTATCTTTCAGCTTCTCATGCAATGGATCAGACCATATTCCAGAAGTTATTAGCTCCATTTATTCTACAGAGTCCAATACTGCTGCCTTTTAGAAAATTGAGAGGGATTTGTAAGGCCGTATGGGCCATACACATTTTTAAGCCCTGTGATGTCACTGAAAATCTTCTTTATTTCATTGCAATTGCTTTATGTCTGCATAAAAACTACATGGCTGCACCTGACATGCCTATTCCTGGATTTTAAGCATGCTAGCAGCTATGGACTCCAGTTCTTCCTTTGCTGAAAGCAGAAAACCTTATAAAAACAGCCTAACAGGGAATAACTTACTCCAACATAAATATATCCATCTGGTCCTGTACAATGAAGTTTATTCTTTTCATAACCTTTACTTACATTTCTGCATGAATTTCTTTTTATTGTGATTACTGAAAGTCATGGTCTACAACTGCCTCTCTTGCTGAGATCTCCTGTCACTGCAGATAACAAAAACAGCATTTTTGATCTTAGCTCCCAAGCCAAGTGCTCTCCCGGCATCTAACAGGAAGAAATTTTTTAAATATATCTCAGGGGTCAACACCAGAAAGCACAGCATGATTAATGAAAGTGATCAAACTAATAGCAGAAGATTATCACATTGAAAAAAACAGGACATTTGTCATCCTACACAAGGGGAAAGGCCCACTTCCTACCTGCCCTACATCCACTGCACGTTGGCACTTAGCCAGCCAGGATTCCTGCAGCTGCTTCCTTGGCAGATCTTTCCTCCACCTCAGGCAGTTTAGCCTCTATTTCTGCTTGAACTCAGCCTTGCAGAAAGCTTTGGAAAGCAATGCTTCCCAATATACCTGTTCCTCTTCCTTTTTTCCACTGTCTTGTTCCCATTCTGATTTTTTTTTTTCCTTGACTCTGCTTGGATCTCTGTGAATCTTTCTCCAACTTATCCCAGTAACATGCCACTTTACTCCTTCGAAGTTAGACAGCAGTTAAACCACATCTACGTATCTGTCACCACCTAATGCCTTTTGGTACTTAAAATCAGCAGGAGAAATGCTCACCTTGTAAAGGCCAGCTCCCAAATAGTGATCAAGCAAATGTTCACAACAAACTTACTGTCTTCATTAAAAAAGTAAAGCTTCATCTGCTCACGCAGTTACTTTTTTCTCCTGTTGCGTAAGACACACAAATGCCACTGAGCCTTCCCTCTTTCCTCAGCACGTCTCAGCCTTCTGTCAGTTTATTATTCTCCCTGGCAAAAACCTACTGTGCCCCACTGCATAGTTTCCACTTCCAGAATGTGGCACTGCTTAGAGCCCCCCAGTCCTGTATGTAAAGTTTGAAACCTGCTTGCAGCTCATTGCAGCACTTACCTAGTCTCATTCTTTCTATTACTATAATAAATAGAAGTGTAACAGCTACAAAAAGGTTTTACAACTTTTCTTTGTAGTCTCATTTTAACTGCATGCATATTTACACTATTTTCATCCAACCCAGTGTGAAGAGCCACGAGTAAAAGCGAAATTACACATTCCCAGAGGGATCCCTCTTTTGCTTATTACTTCCCTCTTTTAATGCATTTATTAGAGTTCCTGAATTAACAGTGGCAGATGCATGCAAAGAAAGAAAATTTTAATTTTGTAGATAATACTGGATTACAATACATTAATATTATAGTAAAACCCAAAGCGGAAGCACTCAAGGGACATAAGAGCAATTAACGTAGTTAGATTATTTACCTAACTCTGACACATTGGTAGGCCATTCAGAAGCAACTGGAATTGTATTTACACAGGCAGAGCTATTATGCTTCTTCAAAATCGTAGACAAATATCCTGTTCAGGATTCAAAGGAACATCAGTTCCCTCGGCAAAGGAAAATATAAAATCATATACTGAAATAGCAACTTTAAACAGATCTTCTCCACTAAGACTGTGGGCAGGGGGAAAACATTAATAAGGATACGGTGCAAAGATTCAACTCTCAAGAGATTCATAATGTGGGTATTTTGAAAGAGATTCTGTACCAGTTAAGAGTAATAGTTATTTATTATATTCTTCTACCACGTTCCAAAACAAGTATTTTCAGGAAGAAATAAGCTGAGTGTAGGCATAGATGTCATCTCAAGTTACAAATGTGTATTTATTTACACAAAAAGAACTGTGTAACTACTGGGGAAAAAAAATCCAAATATTAAAAAAAAACAAAGTTACGGTTATGGTTAAGCTTTTTAGTAGTGCTGGGAAAATCAGCAAATGCCTCACTGAAACACAATGTCAATGTGCAACTCACAGAGATGCCTCATGGATATTACCAATGTGGATCAAAAGCCATAACTTTTGTGCTTTGAACACAGCTACAGCCTAAAGCATTAGAGCTAAAAGCACCCAGCAACACTGTCCAGTCTTAACAAGCAACGATCTTCTGGAAGTCAGAATCTCTTTAAAAAAATTAAGCTATTTTAAAACATGGGATTCACAGGTGTGTGGAATTCAACATGTTCAAATGAAGTCAACAATGATGCTAAGCATTTTATAAGTTCTTTGCTGCAAATTAAACAGGCCAGGCTGACTTCAAGTCCAGTCAGATGACCTCTGCTGATAGCTAAAGGGACAAATATGCAATCTCACACCAGCAATATAAATATTAGAAACCAAGTTCTCACAAAACCTCAAAGCTTTCTGGAGCAACCAAAATCAA
Source organism: Tympanuchus pallidicinctus (assembly GCF_026119805.1). Taxonomy (NCBI): domain Eukaryota; kingdom Metazoa; phylum Chordata; class Aves; order Galliformes; family Phasianidae; genus Tympanuchus; species Tympanuchus pallidicinctus. Next base: position 14,836,159 of record NW_026294747.1, read on the forward strand.
ACCTCTCCAGCAATAAAGGCAAAGCATCTTCAATTGCCAGCGAAGAACAAGTTGTTTAGATGGATTTAATTTTTAGCAAGAGTTCTGGTTCAGACTACTTGCTTTGCCATGTTGGACTCTATCAGGAGATTACAGACTTGGCATGGATTCAGTAACAGCTGAATCTGGGCTTCATAGTAGCCCAAGCAAGGAGTTTGGAACGTCTGTATAATTAATAAGAAACTAATAAGCAATTCTGTATTTAATCTTTTTCACTTGAAGCTCTTGGAGTTCTTCAGAAAAATTAAATCATTAACAATCTTGTAAGAAGATATGTGCCTCAAGCCACCAAACTCTATGGACTATTCCAGACTTCAGAGTAACACTGAGTAACGTCATCACCATTTACATGGAAGCTTAAAGCAGAAACTTGTAAAACTACCACTAGTCATTCTTAAGTATGTATGACTAGATCCTAGTTAAGGTATCTAGCTGAGAATTTTAGTCCAGACATTACACTTCACAATGCGCCTGATACTGTGAAATACAGCTGAAACAGTTTGTCTGCCATATGCCTACTGTAGGAAAGGAATATTGTATATGCAGGATTCAAACATGCCACCTTCCTATCCTCTCTTCCTAACAATTCCTACTATGATATTGTGCTCAACAATAAAACTTCAGAGAAAAGAGGAAGAAAGCGAAATTAGTGGTTATGGCATTTGTTTTCCCAAATAACTGCTTCATACCCTGAGGTCCTCACGCCTTAGATGGCAGCTAAGAAATCCGCCTATTGATGAGAAGTAGTGAATAAATTCCTTATTTTGCCCCAGCGCAGCTCTGCTTCTCTTTGTAAACGATCTTCCTCTGAACCCACAAGCATTGCTTCTTCCAATCCCCATTCCACAGCAGGGGCAGCAACCATCTGGTGGGTGCTTAGCTGCTGGCCAGAGTCAGCCTGCCACACATTCCAACCATGTACTGTGACTGGACTACACTGGACAATATAAATTTAAATTTAATGGACTGGATTTTTTCTTCTAGTACAAGACCAAGGAAACGCACACAAATGTATTTAAGACGTCCCCATAAATCTGCTTGTTCTTTCCACTTCTTCTCCTTATTCTGAACGTTGCAGCTCTTGCTTACTTCCCACTACGATTCGATGGTTTGTTTTTATACTAAGAACCTGGTTCAAACTGACTGATGTTCATTGCCGGATGCTACAGTGAAACTATGAAATCTCTTATTTCTGTTTCAGTGCCTATACAGAGCAAGCTGGAAATGACTTTTTCACTTTATTTTTAGCCCTCTTTCATTTATATTATTCTATTCTCTATCTGGAAATTGTGCCACACGGTTTGAGTTGAAATGCAAAAAGTGAGGCGTCCTCACTTTCTCAGATCAGCCAGAAAGGAAGAAATCCAAACATTTGTTTTAGGCAAAGAAATATAGAAATCTCAATTACACACAGCTTCACAGATCACTGAGTCTCATTATGTCAAAGGCAGTTTTCCCCTTGGTCTCAAACATGCTGCTATTATTTTATTTTGGGAACAACTTCCTCTTTTTCTTTTTGGAAGTAAAAATATAGTTCTCATAAACAACAGCAGAAGTAATACATCACTCGCTTTTTCATATACAGTTGCAAACAGTTTAAAGGGCTCAACTTACTAAAATAGTATTTCCTTTCGCTAGGAAAATCATGCCTCTTTAAAAAGACACAGGTGAAACACTGAAAAAAAAAATAGATTTCTGTTTATTTATTTTAAATCTTACCTTTGAAGCCCTCAATTACATTAAAATTTGTTAATTCCATCATATGCCTACTTGAAACCCTCTATACAGAAGTGCTGCCATGAAATGACCTTGGAAACCCAGCATTGAGACTTCTAATTCACGTAACTCATTCAAAACTTTTAACTGGTAATAATGGCTTTTTTTTTTTTTTTTAATCAATCTGAATGTTTATTATTTTTTTAACTATCTGAATAATGACAGGCTCTTGGCAGCCTGAGACTAAATTTTTATTTCCAACTGAAAAATTTCCCCCATAAAAGGTGCCTGTGAATGTATCAGCCAAGTTACTCATTAGAACTCAGCTCCTCTATCACAACAGGGTTTAACAAACAAGCGGAATTGAAGCAGTGTTTTAATACCAAAATAAAAAGCAGGAATAAAAACAGATTTAATGGCAACTCTGTGCACTACCTTATCCAAAAGTATTAAACCAACTGAACTAGACTTCATGCTACAGCTATGTAGCCATGTAGGACACTGGGGAAAGCTAAAAATTAAAACAGCAAGGCCAGTTAGTAAAGCAGTCAGCAGAATGTAACTTGGCATCCATTACATGGGTTTAGCCTCAGTGAAGTCAATTGCTGAGAGTCAGAAGCGACTCCAAAACATCATTCTAGCCATCACTTTTTGGTCTTGTTTTTATCACCTGCCTGAGTCTGCACTGTCTCTCAGAAATTCTGGCACATCCATTTGCAGCCTTTCCTGTTCCTGCGCTCTGTCACATGGAGCTGATACAGAAGCAGAATGCACAACTGAGATGATCTTCTCCTGCTGTTGAACATTCAGCTCTAATTCTAGTAATAAAACAGCTGACATCTTAAGCCACTTCCGATCTCTTTCATTAACCTAATGTGAGGCTCTGTAATGACTCAATCTGAATCAATCACCTCAACCCTTGCTGAAGACCAGGGAGATTTCTTTCCAGGGCAAACAATTCTTGGTTTACTCATCAATTGCTGGAGAACAAGAACAGTGATATTCAGCAGCATTTCTTTCAGCCATCAGGTAAGAGGGGCTGAAAAGTCAAAATATGCAATGCAAAAAAGTCAGAGACAAGTGATAAAGGCTTTCTTCTTCAATGTAAAATAGTCTTGCTGTTACCATTGAGCCCGAACCTACATACATGCTTTATATATATATGAATACAAAATACATAGACATTAAAAGTAGAAGTGAAAGGACAAAATATTTGTGAAGGACATAAACAAATTTGGGATTAAAATGAAATATACCCCTTGCAAACAGGAAAGGATACTTGGTAGCTAAGCTGATGCCAGTAAAATAAGTTTTATCCCGTAAGTTCACCCTTTACACATATTATTAATGTTTTATCTTTCTTCCACGGGAGATGAGTAAATCCTACTGACTCGTGTAGAGGAAGGCTGAAGTTCACTGCAGTTAAGATATCTGCACTTTGTTCCCTAGGAATATCAAACTGTCACTCTCTTTAGAAAAAGCTGCATTCAAAATGAGTAATCAGAAGTGCAGAAGTCCTGGTTATTGTCCCACAGCATTAAACACAGTGAAATCACAGCACAGTCATGTATTACACACTACAGAGCCTGACATTTTCATTGTTAATGTCACCTACAGCTTAAGGCTTTTTCCCCATAAATCAAGCAGGATTTTTTTCTCCCTTCCCAAAGTTTTCTAAGGGCTATATTTCAAAAAAAAAAAAAAAAAAAAAAAAAGTCATAGTTGTCATACACTATCCATATTCATTTAATAAAAGAGAAGATTTAGCCCATAAGCAAAAAGCTGATCCTGAGCCATATCATACAAATGCATCTCCCCCCTCAATGCCATTGTGCTAATCATTTTTTCTCAGATTTATTTCTACAATACTAACCAAAAAAAAAAAAAAAAAAAAAAAAAAGCCTGAATAATCCTGAAAGCCCCAAATTTTTCCCTCACTTGTGAATCTCTTTCGGTTTGTCTTTTTTCTTTAAGATAAACTGGTAAACAAAGCTAATGACAAGTTAAGGATTGCTTTTGCTAGAGAACAGAAGCACAAGGAAGATGAAGGTGCAGTGACTCTCCAAGTCCCCAGCTGACACCATCTGTATCAGACTCCTCCATGCATCAGTAAGATGGGGTTTGCAAGGTACGGAGGATTTTTTAAAATTCAATCCAGTTCTGGGAGATCTTTGTACAGACCTTCCTTTACCTTTGTCACTGCACTAAATCACTGGATTTTTAGCCAACACTAAGGCATACAGAAAAGCAAAAAATGAACTGTAAGTCTAGAAACAGGATATGAAAACAAATGTTGCAAGAGGCAGAGAGAGGAGGGCAGTGCAGGGCTCTCTCAAACGTTTCCTGAACAACATGGGAGTAAAACAGCTCACAAGATACTTCCCTCCAAAAAACCTTGACCTCTCGTGTCACTGTATTACACACTCCACCAGGACACAGGTATGTGCAATTAATTTACTGCTTTATCTGGCCTTGCCTTCTCATGTGCTTGGTTGCTTGAATTGCCCGGCTGCTGTAAGGGATTTGGGTGACTCCAGACTAAAAGTATGTTTCGAGGATTAAAGTGCTAAACAGGATTCTCTCAATCCACTGCTCATCTACTGACCGTGCATGTTACCTCACTTGTCAGTGCTTTTGTTTTCTTTTTACATTTTCAACCATCTTAAAAGCATTTTAAAAAATAGACAGGATGAAACTTCTGTCATTCAACATCTGATGTCCAGTCTCAGCCTTTTCCCTCCTATATCCTTCCCTTTTGTGAGCCCTGAGAAATAAACACTTCTCAGACAATCAATCCAATCTGTTTCTTGATACTGTGTAAGAAGAGAGGTAACATCCTAGAGATGCTTACTTCCTTTGGCAGAGGCTAGACACACAGCTCAGATGAATTCCATCCCATTGATCCATGAACACAAGATCCTTGTTCAAAATGACAGAGGCATCCAGGAGATCAAAGCATTAGGTATCAATTGCATTTACTCATTTTGTGAATGCCTTAATGTGCTCAGAATGAGATCTCTGAATCAAAGCTTTCCATAACTGCATACCTATATAGTCCCTTGGCATAATACAGCCTAGGACAGTTGGGAGCTACAGTTGTCTTTGTAGCCTACAGGATCAAAGGGTGCAAAATTGACAGATATGTATGTAGACTTCAGAGCACGGTGAAATGTATGATTCAATATGAAGCACGTGTTTAATTGAAGAAAATAGAGTGTTTTCTATCTCCTTAGCATTCCAATGCCCAGACTGTCTTTAGTGTTTACCTTAAGAGAAAAGACAGGGTTTGCACAAGAAACATCTATTTACTTAGCCACTTCCTTCAGCTCCACTCTGCCTATCAGCATTGGCCATTCTCCCAGTGGCATTCCCAAATTTCAGTCCCTGTGCAACAGGAACAATTCTTCAACATGCACATGAAAAGCTACAAGTGGGAATCCATAACACCAGGCTTTAGTACAGTCATTGATTACAAAACAACTTCTGCACAAACCCCCCAAACCCATCCTTAGAGAAGTGGAAACACCAAATATTTTAACCCTATATTTTCTTATTGTTAAAGTGAATTTTCTACTGATCGATGGCTACACCATGCCTTCTAAACACACACCAGCTCTCCAAGGAAAACAGCAGGAAAAAAAAAGCATCACCACTTTCTAAATCCCCCTAATCCTCTTTCAATAATATTTCCCTGTGTCACAAATTAATAGCTCTTCACCTGTCTCTCTCCTCCTGTACTGCTAGTAAACAAACAAGAAACTCACTTTGCATCTCCTATACACACGTTAAGAAGGAAACAAGCTACCATGGCTCAACCTGCCAAACAGTAAACCAAACCCCATAGCTTATAATCTGATCCAGACACTGCATTTCCTCCAGTGTAATCTCCTCAGAAGGAAGATCAATGCAGCAGCACACAGGACTGAAGCTTGACTTTCACCTATACCTACTTTATTAAGAAGGTTTTTGAACATGTGGCTTAAGTCCTGCTTCACTCTTCCAGTGTCATCTGCACCCACAAGGATGCTGCATTCATACTTCCAATTTGCTACACAGAAAAACTGCTTGTCCCATAGTGAATAGGAGGATCTTCCTGCTGAAAGCAGAGGACTGTATCAAAATTGAAACAAAATCTAAACTTCCACTGAACACTGTTTCTCTCCCTTTGTATTTGACTGCTTTGGTTTTATTTTTTAATTAAAATCTAATCTTGAAAAATGCCATTTTCAAAGCATTAATGGAATTCAGAATGGAACTTCCTACATTGCATTTAATTACTTCCTACTTACACACACAGATATCACCTAGAACAAAACCTCCAATAAACACGGTAGTTCAGAGTCACTGTTCTCAGTGCAGCTGTGTAGTGGCTAGTCTGGCTTTTTGAGGGGAAGTCTTTCATTTCTTTGCAGAAGTCACTTCAGGTAACGTGATGCAGAACACTTCAGGGAATGTGACTGGCAAAGTTAGCATGTTTGAATGATTTACTTATTCACTTTTTAAGGCAGATTGTGACCATTCACCCAGCTCCTGCCCAGATTTTAGTCTCACACTCAGCTCACATGGAGTCTGCAAGTAATACTATTGTGCCAGATGTCTGCTGGGCACAACAGGCAAGAAGAGATCCAGAGGGCCACTCCGCAGTCCTGCTAGACTGCAGCACATCATTCCCCGCAGCTGTCAAGATCTGGCTTCTTTGCAAAGTAACTGCCTGGAACTTTCTTCAAAATCCACTAAACAGTGAAAATTTTACAGACCCAACTTTCAAGTTGGGATGCATAACACATCAGCTGATCCAAGAAGCTCTTAAAGTGTTTGTTCTGGTTCAACCATTCCAAACGTATGGATTTTTCATTCTAATACCAAACGCACTACAAAGACTACAACAGACAGCACTACATCTCCATACATCACATCTTTCTCAACACACACTTTTTTTTGTCAAGTGAAATTGCAAACTCTTAAATAGAATCAGCATTTTAACTGATACATACTATGAAATCTAGGAGGAGATTGTCAGAGAACAGAGGAATGCTGTCAGTTAAAATTCGTTATCCTCCATATTTTTTAAGACACTTGTTTCAACACCTAGGCTTCAGGCCTCCTTTTAGGAAAATCAACTTCATAAATCACATTACTTCGACTTTTACTTTAAGAGATTAAAAACAGCCTTATCACAAAAAGCCACTCCTCTGCACCATTCAAATACATGCATCTGACTCTTGGGCTACACTGAAGCATCAAGCGTCAGAAAATCTGGTGTTCATTTTGTTTGGAGTTAATACCACATGCCTGTCTGTAGGCAAATTGAGTCCCTTTTGTTTCCTGGGTTGGATTTCTCACTCTTGATCTTTCTGTGCCCTAAAAAAGACTGGTTTCAAAATTGATCTTGTCAAGTCAACCAGTTCAGCTATGAATGCTCCCTAGAAGGTATGCCTTCCTAGTCAATCCATTTCCATTCATTCATTCAATTATTTAAGGTACCTTGAGAATTTATACAATAGAAAGACTACACTGGTAGCCCACACCTATAGATGTTAGTAACTCATAATGTAACTTCTTTGTGAAATCATTTAGTATGTATACATACATACATTCAAACACATACGTAACCGTATGTCTATGAATGCCAATGGCTGTCATTCCTTGTGTTTCCACCTGTAGAGGACATGTTAGCAAATCTGAAATGGAATCAGAAAAGTAAATAAAGCATAACAAAGGTCAGCCAATGAGACAACTGGATGGCATTTTTGTTGCCAAGCCAAGGACTTACACAGCAGCTCTTGCATTACCCAAAGTACCAAGCACAACAATACCAGGCAATGCAAGAGCTGGAGCCTGCCAGTAATTGTTATGTTGAAGGACTTTTCAATCAGCCTACAACGGAAGGTGCAAGTAAAAAAGCAAAACTAAAAGCTACCACATACCATCCCAAATCTCTCTCCATCCCACCACAATTCCTACAGGATAGCAAGCTCTCAGAAAAGTATGACTTTCCCTTAATAACAGTAAGAAGTCTTGTACTTTCAAGATATTGATTTTTTTGCTAAAAAGGAAGTAAATAAGAATCTGCCCTTTAAATCTTCCAAAAAATTGACAGAGAACTCAATCTGGTTTGCTACAGCACTCAAACCTACAAGCATGTTCATAAAGTGCTTATTTTTTTGCACCATTCAGGAAGTACAATCTGAAACACCAGCTCAAGATACAAAAACAGCATATACAGCTTTACTGAAATCCAGAAATGAAGCCACAAGGATTTAAAATTGTCTGGAAAGCAAGGAACAAAAAATCAAGTGAGCAGTTATCTTCTGTGGAGAACATGAGAGACTGACAACACGTGTGGGAAGCTTTATTTCCTCCTTCAGCAAGGCCAGTTATACCCAAATGCCTCATCACACCAACAACTGTAGGTGGACAGGGATGAACAGAAGATGCACACTTGGAAGGATCTAAATCCCACTCCTAACAAGAGGAAGGAATTAATAAAAACAAATGACAAAACCAAATGACTCTGCAGCTTGTTTTTTCAAAGGGGAAGAATAAACCAGCTAGTTTGTGCTATCCAGAATTGTACTTTCCTTCATACTCAGGGCTTTTGCAAAAGGAATCAATTTCTGGACAGGAGACCAACATTTGCAAAGAAATCACATGCCACACTAGCTAACACTGTTCTCTTGTTAATAAATTAGATTAACAGCAGAATAGTTCCTCTTTGTAGCCCCATCTTGAGAGGCATTTCTTAAGAGGGAGGCTTCAACTTGCTCAGCCATCTTGAATTTCAGGCTTCACAAGGCTTCTTGTAAGCAATTACTCCAAAGCATCTTTGTACATGTTGTGTTCTTCATGGCACTGCGATATATAGAAGGTCTTCCCACTTAGAAAGCAGTTCTTACAGAAGAGAGAGAAAACACAAACCATTCTATCACATCTCCAGATTGGAGTTTGAACTCTTTTTGACTCAAGATTTTGTCAGAGACACAACAGTAAGAGGTAAAAGAGAAATAACATACTGTACGGGAAAAGTGATGACTGCCATCAACTGGGATACAGGCAGTACAGAGAAGTAGCAGGTACAAAAGAAGGGAAACTTTTACACAAAAGTACTTGGTACTTGTTTGACTATCAGTAAAGCATACTACCTTTTTTCCAGATGCAGTATCAAACAAATACCAAATATCTTCAAGATATGCTCTATCACACACTTTTTACAGAACAAGGAGACAGGGAATACCTGGATTTTTCCCTGTGCAGAATGAACAATCTTGACAAATACATTTAGTCTTTGGGCTAAAAGAAATGTCCTAGGACTTCTGCTAGCATGCACATGAAAATGTGCCTCAAGGAGAAATCACTGGAGGTGGCTCAGCTAGGAGCAGCAGCTCCACACATGTTACCATTTCAGATTCCATTGTCCACGTGCACTAGATGAGATGAGAATCTCAATACTCTCCCATACATGTTATCTCCCCTGGGTTTTTCCCACAGAGTTCAAGGGAGCTCTCTCATGACTGGGAAGATTTTCCTTGCAGTGAAAGTCTTCATTTCATGAACTTAACACCGTGTTCAGGCTTGGTATGAAGATAGCCTACAATAAACAATCTTTGATAAATGATCTAGCTATCCTTTTCTCTCTTCTAAGAGAAGAGCTATTTCTCTCCTTCAGCTTCACTGGCAGGTCACTTCAGATCAACCCTGGAACTGAACAATGCTAAAACTATAAAGATTACCACCTATGGTAAGGAGAGAAACATTATTACATGTCTGGGAAGAGAGGGGTCAGAGAATTGTTGGCCAACTAACATGTTAAAGTCTTTTAGGACTTTAAGACAATGCAGCTCCCACAGTTGTTCCAGATATGCACCAAGTACCATGACAAACATCTGTCACATGGGAATCTTTTTTGTTATCCCTCCACATTTGTTACAGAACTTCATATTAGCAAAAACACTTGTGCTTATATGGACCTTGTTACTCAAAGTGCTTCAGAGAACACTATACACACAGATAGCTTCACAACACGCTCACTGCTTATTTTCTGTAGTTAAGTTTAAATATTATGTCTTCTGTTGGAATACTACAAAAAAAAAAAAAAGAGAGAGGTCAGCAACTGTTAAACAGAATTTCATCTGCTGTCATTTATCATACTAGGCTGCATTTCAAAGAGCGATATGAAATCAAGCTTGTTGAAATTCATTCATGACAAATGCTTATTTCCTGTCTCTGCTTCAATTTTATAGCGACATGCCTGCCCTTATTAGATTTAGTACCTGCTGAAGTCAAAAAGAAACTTAAAGAAATTCAGAATGGCAAAGGAGATCCAAATCTTTGACACACACACACATCCAGAAATCCTAACTAAGGGCTGACTCAACAGAGAAAACCAGGACAACTCTTCATCTCAAAAGAAGTATCTTTCATTTGCACATTATCAAATGTAAAAATTACTGAAAATAAAAGAAATAAAACATAAAATTGCTGTCACCCAAAGCTCCCTTCAGTTTTCAGGAAGTTTCTATGATCAAATTCAGCAAAATTTAAAACCAAACCCAGAAAACCTATGGCTCGCACACACTATTCAGGTGAAATGAAGTCCGTTGATTTCATTCCAAATCAAATCTGAATCAACAAAAAATGAGAAGGGATATTGGGACTGAGATTACAAACAGATCTTGAATCTTTCAAAACCTTCACAAATATTATCTCTGCTTTTTCAGAAAAGTTAGACCCCACTGGGAAATTAAATAGAAACACAACATGCGTTCGCACTACAGAAAAGGACTTCCACAATGTTAACTTTCTTAGCAGCAGATAACTAACTAGCTTGGAAATGCATGGTATGGAGCACAACATTCGCTCCTGGTCTGCCTTCACTACTCTCATACTGATAACTCTTAAGACCATTTTAAGATGAGAGAAGCATTAGTGATTATGATACTCAGCATGAAGAGCCAGGGAACAAATAAATTCCAGTTTAGCTTCACATCAGGAGCTAGTATAAAAACTGCATCACAATTAAGGCTGTAGTTCCACATTATTATTATTATTTTTTTTTTTTTTTTTTTTTTTTTTTACCAACAGCACATCTGATTTAAGAGTGCTACCCCTCCCTCTCCTTGTGCACGTCTGCTCTCCTCACAGCAGTCCACTGCTGCCTTACTTCAGCTGATTCAGTTATTTGCATCGCAACACTCTAATTTAGAGCTGTGAAATCATGCAGCAAAAGTAATGCAAACATAAATAAAGGAAGCTTTAATGAAGCAATGAGAACTTTCACCGGGTTTTTTAATCTGGCTCTGTGCTGATCATGGCTTATAACAACTTTTTGACTTCAGGAATCTGTTTGTCATTTAGGTCCAGGAGGTGAGTCCAGGGAGACAGTGACATCTGAATAGATCACCATGTTCGTTAGTTACTCACTGGGTGCAAAGCAGTGCAGTTATTTTGGTCAATGTTATATTCTAGGATGTGTATCGTGTTTCCCCCTTAGCATAAATGAAGGGTGATGGTGAACTCCCGTGTGTGCGCAGGCTATTAGTTTTAACTATCTCCAATCCAAGCAAATGATCTTGGAGTACAGCAACCTTTCAAAGCAATCAGGACCACCTTCATATTCCAACTAATCTCAAATCAGACCCCCTGCAATTTAACTACAAGCATTTGCACACAAGCAAAAAAGTCCTCCACACAAAGTCAGTTCTTGGCCAAGTACAGACTCACCAGAACCACAAGTAATGGAAAAAAAGAAAGCAGAATATTGAGAACATAAGAAGCGGTGGTTAAACACACAGTGAACACAAGGTTGTGTATCAGGCCCTGTGCAGATGAAAGATCTTCTGGATGCAGAAATGCACTTCCCAGAGGCAGAACCCGTGTGCTCAGGCAATCTGAAAGTTTTTCCCAGCTCTTGTTTATTTAGTGGACATTTCCCTTTGGTTTCTTCCCCCCTCAGCCCATTAATTGGAAACAGACATGGTATCTCACCAGATTTCTATGAATTTTCATTCAGACAGCCATGAAAATGTAAGGCATTTAGATGAATGATACCAGAAGGGCAAAAAAATTATTTTTCTCAGTTTTAGATATTGCTATTCTGTCCACAGCCTTAGTTACAATGCAGCTGAGGGCTGCCCTGTTCCTTTGCTGACCTTGGAGAGAGCTGTGGGAGCTGCTTTGGGGCTGAGCCTCCACTGTTTCACCCCGGCTGAGCTACAGCATCAATCCTAGAGAGACAGCAGAGCCAACGTGCTCAACAGTTAGTGCTTCTGGACAGGCACAAATAATTCACGGGCCAGTGGGTGGCCACAACAGACAGCAACGTCTGAGCAATGAAGGCTAAGTTCTCCACTGAAGCGAATGGGGACAAAGTGACAGTTAAAGTCAGCAGAGCTCAGCTCTGGAGAGCAGGGAGCCTGGCCCATCCCAAGTCACTCATCAGCAACTCATTTCAACAGGACCTTGCAGCTTCCCTCTATACTCTTTCCTGTTTACTCTCCCTTTACCAGCATTTTTCTTTCCCTCAATATTCTTCCACTGTCTTTCTTGAGTCTTTTCCATTAGGTACACATCAGCCCCTTAGATCTTTCCTCAAGTGACGCACTGCCTTCTCTCATTTTCTGAACCAAGTATCTTTGCCAGACAAGAGATGTTTCAACATTTAAACTCTCCTGTTACAAAGAGATGGAACAGAGGTTGGGAGTTTTGTGGAATCAGCACACAGATATGCAGTACAGCGTTTCAATCTGAGGTGCACAGTTTTAGATGAAGAGGTGAGAAAATTGTTAACTTCTGTTAATTTAAATAAAATGAAAGGATGTAATTTTGAACCTGACTTGTTGTCAGCAATACTCTCTGAGCTACTGTAAGCAAGCTGTGAGTTACAGAAGCAATGCCAGATGTAATCACTGCAGGCCCAGATATGCTTAGAAATTAATCAGTGGCTACTTCCAAGTGGTTACTTGAGTTCAGTTTTCACTTTTATTCCAGAACACGTCCTCACAGGGTTTTATATCAGCACAATTAACTTAAAGTAGCTGAACCAGGGAAAAATCCAGAGGTAGACTGATCTTAGGATTAACTTATCACACAGAAATCTTTTCTCTAGGCAAGGAGTTGACAAAGACAGCTGCCTGGTGTTGCTCACCCAAGTCAAGCAGAATATAAATATGTATCTCTGAAAAAGTACATTCCACAATATTATTAACAGATCTTTTATTCTGGTTTGGCAAGCCAATAATTTAAACTGGGTTAAAGGAAACAGGCTCTGACATCATGTCAACTCTGTCAGAATATATGGGTAAAAAGACAGCAGGTAAGGACTTAAGCCAGGCTCCCATCTCTCACTGAGAGTCTAAACAGAAGAGTACAAAACTCTACTAATTTGAACACCACCAAAAAGTTAAAACCAAAGTAACAGCCAATAAAACACATTTGCTTTTAAAGAGGGGTGCAGGCTGGGCAAGATAGCAGAGCGAAGGATTAGATGATGCACTACACATGCTGTATGACTTGTTGTGGGGTTCTTCATGCAGACTTCTCTGCCTACAGCACAGAGTTCTTCTTTCCTCATCTCTTCCACCACTGCAAACACCTCAGCTTATGTTGGCAGAGCTCTGGTTAGCAAGCAGCCGATTATTCAGAGCAGCCTCTCACGGCTCCTTTGCTTAAAGGAAGACGTTCTCATGATAAAATGTCCATTAAATGTATAGTTGTGCTGTCCAAAAGCTGCCCACCAAGTACAGCAACAACAGAAAATGTATAAAAAGCACAGGCAAGAGATTTTTTTTTACTGCAATCCCACTTAACTGCTTTTTGTGACACAGGCCAGGCCTGAAAACCTATTATCCCAGAAACAGCAGCATTTTCCAGATGCATTACACCCATTAGCATCACCTCCATAAACATAGCTCATGAGAGTCTCCAAGGAGTTTAAAGGCCAACTTTTATCTACCACCAGTGAAGTAAGGCAAAGCCAGCTGAGACAGAAGTCCTCCTTTCAGTGCCTTCCACTCGAGAGTCTTGTATCAAGTTTTCAGAGATCTCTAATACCATTTGTGCAGCTGAAAGTGGTTCACTAACACACCTGGAGTTCTCTTGTTCCTGAGATGACACCAAACATCAGACTTTTTCAGCACTCAGGGACGTGCAGCATCCAACAAACGCAGAGGATGTGTCCACTCATTTAAGAAACTAATTAGGGAATAATGAAAACCCTAAAATTCACTTTATGAACCGAGTTGATCAATTTTGCCCTGTTTTTCAAGACAATAAAAACCCACATCCTAAATCAGAAAGCCAATATTCAGTATCAGCATGCTAATATCATGCTGAATAAATGAAAAAGTTCTCTGTTGTCGGTCCTTTTATCCATCACAAGGCAATCCCTGTTAACGCTGCTTTTCAGCAGCCTGACTCCATCTTTTTAGCACTGCTTTTACAAGATGGCTTGACTGCAACAAACATGAAATCAGTTGACCCAGAAAAGAAATACTAACGTCAGGTTGGACTGAAAAACAGACACAAGTACAGTCTCTCAGACTGCAAGCAGACACACCAAAGAACTGCAGTAATACAGGGACTGATCTGAAAACAGAGATCCCCATTCTGCACTTACTCTGGGCTCCTAAACTTTCCTCAGCCTTCCATAGTTTTAAGCACACAAGCGACCTACCTAAGACAATGTAATTAAAATAAGCAAAAGTTCAATTATCCTACAGAAAGATTTAAAGTTTTCTATTATTCTTCTCAAAAAGCTGAGCTCTTTTTTTGGGTGCTGCATACTATTAAGATAAAGAGTTTATATTTGCAGAGCTCAGTTTTAGGTATTTAGACCTGTGGATATTCATTTATTTACAGGAAAATATACTTAAAAGCCTGCTCGTTTCATTTACCTGACAGTTTTCTCTAGTATGAATGAAAGCTTCCTCGTAAGAGTAAAGATGAAATAAGTTTTTGATAGTCAGCAAGATGTGTGTATTCTGAAAGGTCATCAAGCCTTCACTTCAGTTTAAAAGACAACCACACAACAACGGCTCTTACTCCTTCAGCTTAATTAGCAAATTGGATACCACTGCATTTCCCTTTACCAACAGCACATATTCAGCAGCAACACCAGAAGGTATTTTAAATTACATCTGTCCTATGGTGTTACAGCTAAATCTGCTCTGGGAGCAGGACCAAACTTCATCTCTACTGCGCTCCTTCTCAGCAGTGCTGCCCATTCAGAGACTGCAGAAGCTGAGATGTTGGCAGGGCCAGAGAAAACAAAGCTCAGCTTGAATTTCAGGTCCGTGAGGTGTGCAGGGCTTAAAACTGCTTTGTAGGATTGAGGTATAAGCAGCTTAGCATGGAGAGGCTGGGATATTGTCTGTAATCAAATCTAAACCTCCTGAGCACCATTTTGTCCCAGTCATGATCCCAGATTTCTCCTTTACCACAGATTTGACACTCCAGCCTGAGTTCACATTTTATAGGGGAAAAACACAGAGTAATGAAAGGAGCTCCTGTGTTTCCTGTTTAACATTTCAGTCTTCTCAAGGGTAATAAAACAAGATCTCCCTACAACAACAGATAAGTCAGACAAATAAAATGTCAAGCTACTTTAGAAATAAGCTAGTCAGGATAATAGAATAAATCTCTTGGGTAGCCATTAATTGCATTCTTTTATGCATTTGGCTAAGATGCTGCCAGAGGATGTATGATAACTAATACAAAAAGAAGCTCTATTTTCATATCTCTTCTTTAAAGTGAATTTAGTGCTGACAAAAAGGTACCTGATTAATATCTGGGGAAATGAAAACCTTCCACACATCCTCAGGAGAAATGCTACCACTGACAGTTCTATTAACCAGCAGTAGCAGAGACTGCATGGTCAGACAGAGGGAGCCCTGCACCAAGGTTCCAGGGCTGGGATCCTCTTTTCTCCAGCCTGCCAAGTCATCACCGGGGCAAACTTGCTTCTGTTACACAGATCTTCCTTTCTGCAGTGCAAGGTTAATCGCACTCCACAAATCATTGAGGTCTACCAGCGCAAAGCCCTTTGAAAAAGCTCAGTATTTTTGTTAGTAACAAATTCCCAAGCAATACCTATAACATAAAGGGAATAAATCTCCACACTGACCAAATTAGCAGCTAGGGTATGAGTGCAGCAAAACGGACCACAGCCATATCTGTCCCCCTGCACTGCATTCTGCAAAGCAAAGACGACAGAAAAAGCCCATAAATAGTTACTCAACATCACAAAACAAGAGCATATCTCAGACTAAACTTTTCCTATTATGTTTTCTGAATAATTTGGCATTGTCACCCATAATACAGCGTGGAAATACTGCATTGCTCAGCCCCTATTTTTGATTAACCAGCGCTCTGGGAATTCCTGTCTATTCTCAATCTTAATTAAAAGTTGTTATTCCCATTTCCAACGCATGCTTGCTGGCAATTAAATCTATTTGGAAAATAATAACTTTTTTCCTCCAAAGAAATGATTTGCTATTCAAGTAGGCCTGTTCAGTTCAAAAGTTAATTCTGATCCTGTCCTTTGCCTAGATGGTGCCTCATTTCCCAGTGACCCCCACAAGAATTGAAGAAATTTTGCATCTCTCAGAAGGTAATCAAGACTTCCAGAGAAGACTGCAATATGATAATGAAAGCTCTTATGGCAAGCCCTGCTTCTGCCTTGAGAACATATGGATGTGCTAAGCAAAACTCCCCTTTATGGACCATCCACAGGATTTTTGAGGACTGTCTGGCAGTCCGTTCCATCAGGTGTGGTTCACTCCTTGACTGAGGTGCACACAGATGAGCACAGAGGAGCTCTTGGTTTGCAAATCTTTTCCTTGGGCTCAGATTTCTGATGCTGTTTTTACATTATAGTCTAAAATCAAGATTTCACCTTCACGACTTCTGTTGCCATTTATAGCTGGAAAAGGGCTTCTCAAGTGAGATTTTCACTTCTTATTGATTACAGCTGTCAAAAGAGCCTGCAAACTTTCTCCATCCTGTCAGTCCCAAGGTATTTAGCATGGCAAACCAGTCTCCTTGTCAGCAGTGAGCCATGAAGAAAGAAAAGCTGACAAAAACCAAAAGCCAGTGGGGAGAACAAAGCATTACTCCCCTCCACAATGACTTCATTCCTAACATCAGGCACGTGGGCAAAATGCTTTCTGATGGTCATAGGATCATTTTAGATCCATCAGATAGTCTACAACCTGACAGCTTGTCATCTGTGCTCCTTGCCTGTGTGCAAGCATTGCAAGGACAAGGGCAGATATTTGCCTCAGGGGCAGAGAGGGATAGAAAGATGTCAGCATGCCAATTTCCTGCACTTGTGTGTGGGCTCTCCTGACCAGAATGGCATCTTGGCTAAATGCAGACCATGTGATTTCAACAATTGCATGTTACTTTGGAAGTTCACATTTATTTCATACGATACAAACTACAAATACTATATCCACAATCAATTACATTCACCATCAGGCTGAACAGGTGCCCACAGCACCTTCTGATTCCCTAGAAGACAGTAAAAGAATTTGTCTACAGCCTGAAGACTCATAACAAAAACTCTCTGCAGAGAAACACATTTTCTTTCCCTGTGGTATTACAGAGCAGTGCTGTGTACAGTGCTAAGGACAAAGCAGTGAAAGCAGCCTTAAGTTCCTAAAAGCTGTATCCTCTGAATTAAACAGTGACCCTAAATGATTTTAGTAACAAAGCATACAAAGAAGCCTCCTACTCTTCTCCAGTCCTCGCCTACTGAAAGCTCCGCTTGACTTAAATATGCAATCATTTAAAAACAACAGAATTGTCAGTGGCAGTGCAGAGGCTTGGGTCAGTTCAGCCACTGAAAGCCTGTTTTCTATTTGCTGCACCCCTTTGACTTAGATCTATAATTCATTTTGGGAACTGAAAGAAAAGTTTCTCAAGTGCTAACACAGTAATTCAAAAAAGCAAATCAATCCCATGGCCACTCTCCAGAATTAACCTGCCTTACCTATCTGCGCAGCCTATACAAACAAAATAGCCCTCCTGAGCTACTGTGACAACTGCAGCAATGTACTCCTTCACAGACAACACAAAGCATGAAGAAATAGTTGATACAACTGTCACAGAGTAACTATATAACACGGACCTTAAGAGCCTTAATTCCAGTTCAAACTAATACAGAAGTCATAGATAAATAGAAGCAAAGAAAATACCTTTTCTCCCAAAGAGCCACATAGTGAGAGCTCAAAGAGCTCTGTCAATGAAAATCAAGTAACACAAACACTCCTGATAGACACCAGTATGAGAATACCTGAGTCAAAAGATAGCCTTGTTAACATCAGGTGCAGGGCTCCAGTTCCCTGTCACACCACAGGCCTTGGTCAGCTCCTCAGTGAGCATGAGCTGCAGAAGTCCACGAACCCATGCTGATTTAAACATGTGCCTACAATTCTCAGTTAGAGCACTCACAGTGCTGCAGTGACTGCTTTTCTGAGGGTCAACATTGAAATTCAGTGTATTCCCCCATTTCAGGATCTGATAATCTGTGAGATTATCCTAAATGGATGTTTTAGGAACTTGTTGCTGGGTGATCGACCTTACGTTTAAGGACAGTGCTATAAGGCTGCAGTACTTTTTGTTCCCCATCTGTTTGTTTGTGCTTCTTATACTACAGCATGTTTATCAACACCAACACCATTTTTATAACTGGATTGGACGGACTGGAATGTTTGGGTTTTTTTCCTTCTTTAAGTACAGAGATTATTTTTAAAAAGATGCATCTTGGGAGGAGGGAGTGGAGAAGAATGAAGATGGACAGATTTCATGCATGACTTCAGTACACAGGATTACTTTAAAAAAAAACAACAACAACAAAAGAAAAAAAAACAAACAGTGAAGTTTCATAATATATCAGCCTTCACCACAAAAGGAAAATTGATACGGCTTGGAAAGAACAGAGTTGCTCTCAGTAAACGGCACCTGCATCACTAGAACTTTGGTTAGTTCACCAGTAGTACTATGAGGAGAAGAACCTGGGATAATCACAGAATCACAGAATCACAGAATCACCTGGGTTGGAAGGGACCTCAAGGATCATGTAGTTCCAACCCCCCTGCCTAGCAGGGCCACCAAACGTACACATTCAGATCAGGTTGCCCAGGACCCCGTCCAACCTGGCCTTGAACACGTCCAAGGACGGGGCAGTGTTCACTGTTCCCCTCACCCAAAAGACTCAGCACAATACTTTTGCAGTCCATCCCACTTCAAAAGAAAAAAGAAAACAGTACACACACCAGTCCATCTTGTACAGCAGTAAGCAAAAGCCCTGCCATCAGCCCAATCCATTACATCACATATAGGCTGCTGGAAATCGGTCTTTTCCGTTCTTTGAATAGTCATGTGCTGAAAGCCTGAAGTCAAAATGCAATTAACTGCTCAGAACTTCATTACAGATCAATAAATCAATAGCAGCCATCCACATACCTGATGCAAGAATAGGAGTTCAGAGTTCCCAGCAGTATCCCTGTTGACTTGATGGCCTCTGTGTAGCGGGCAAAGAAGCGATCTGCAAAACAGGAGCCTATGTGTCAGAAGCCACATGTGTCTTCTGCAAAATGCAAGGAAAACAGTTTCCTCCAACCATGTCTCTCGGGAAGGATGAAAAAGGCCAAGCCCGAAACAGACCCTCACTAGCTGGCCTACATCCTTGCATTTAAACCTGATAGAAAAAATAAATCCCAGCAAGGGCTAAAATTTCATTACCATGACTAATGTGATGGTGGATGAAACCCTTAGTTTCATTCAGGCAAAGTGTCTACAACTGCTGACAGCAATGGCAGCAGAGCATCGTGTTCTCATGCCAATGGGAGAAAGCTCTTCACGTTCAATGGGACTTGAGCTCCTTTCAACCACAGGCTCTTCTGAACGTCCCACACAGAACATCTCCACTCAGAAACACGTTCAAGCACTTAATTAAAGCAGACATTATTACTTCTCTGCATAGTCTGAATCACATTAAACACTGGATGAGATATGAGCAAGTTATGGGTTTGAGACTCAAAAAAGACAAGTACATGAATTTTACACATACAGAATATGTAATCCACTATTTCAGGGAAAAAAAGTCTGAAGTAGTGAAAGTATAAGAAAGTAACTTCGTCAAGTTAATCTAATGAAAAAAAAAATCAGCTTCCTAAAATCAAAATGTTTTCATTAGTGGGAGCATGCTGTGCAGAAGAGAGAGGTGAATGCATGTAGCACTGTGGGGTGAGAAGACACCTGACATCAAGACTCAATGCCAAACTAACTGCAGGAAAGCTGGAGGCTAGAAATACTTCCATAAGCAGCCAATGCAAAGTGAGCCATCAGTGCAGGTGTAGCTCATAAATCCACTACTCAAACATACATATGATGAACGATTTATCCAGTGTTTCAGTCCCAATGGTGTAGAAAAACAAAACCTCCATCCCAGGTCAAGCCATTGCCCTCACGATACTCTGTAATGAGATTCAGCTTCTTCACTTCACCACGATAAAATCACATCCTCAGTTTCTTTTCATGTACAAACCCACAACATTTCCAAACACCACAAACAGTCTTCTCAAAACCCTCTAGACACTCAGCAGGTGCAGATGTTAGATCCCATTCTGATGTGGAAAATCTGTGAATACCAGCAGGCTTTAGTAAGGAGGCAGCTTGGTGATGCTTCCCTTACTCCAAGAACCCAGAAAATCTGAAAACAAGAGACATATTAGGTGCTGTCACCCAGGCTCCTTAGCTCCTGACACCCCAGTTGCAGACTGGCTGGAATGCTTTGAAGGGAAAATTTAAGTGGAGAACGTTACAAACAGAATAACATGAGGTTTGATATCAATGCAATGATGCCAGTTATTATTTAAGCTGGGATTAGTCCACTGGGGGTAATAGGAAACATCCAGATTGGGTGATTAAGAGTTCAGACTAATCCACAGAGACAAGATGCTAAAGGACCTAATAAGTGACTAAAAAGAGTAAGATCAGAAAGTGATTTAACTTCACCAGAAGGCCTACAAGGCCTTTGACACTCATTTTCCCCGCAGGCTTCCCTTGCCTCCATTTCAAAGTCACTGAAAAGGGTGAACTTCAAACACCTGTTTCAGCTGAAGAGGATGGCACCAGAGGGTGTTTTATTCAACCAAACAGATTCTACAAGAACAAACACAGATGCTCAGCACTCCTATCCTCTACTTCAGGGGTAAGAAAAAGAAGATCTGTACATTTTAATTACTGAAAAAATGAGATGGATTAATTAGGCTAGACAGACAGAAGAAATAGGGCCATTCCTTCCTATTTAAGCACATTGTTAGTTATGGATGAGTACCGAGAAGGAAAGATTATCTACTGCATAGATTACACAATTCAAGTACAGTATTATAACAGCTTTCAGATAAGAAGCAGTCCTAAAAGAGGAAAGGAGATTATGAACCATTGGTTGCGCTGATGGGTCTTTACCCACTTTTGGACACTTCTGTTATTTAAAAAATAGCATTACTGCATCAAGCTCAGAGCTTAAGGCCATGCAATATTCAAACTCTGCGTTCCTTCAACAGCCTCTTCAATCTAAGATGCATCCACTGTAAAGGAGTAGAATATTCACAGCTGGAAAATGCGTCTGAAGTCTGATTTTCCAGCTGCTCTCAGCAGAAGATTTTGCAAAAGTGAGGCACAAACAGGAGAGCACACTGGGAGAATTCTACAGCCAAGAAAAGAACATCACTGGGAAAAAAACACTGAGTAACATTAAACTTGGAATAACTTTCTCCACAACATACTTATCCAAAGTTTCTGCTTTGTTTCTGTTCCAAGAAAAATGATTTTGTGCCCTGTTTATCACTTGATCTGGCAGAATATAAATCTCTCTACTGAATTTCCTTGGCTCATAGAGACCAACACAATTGTAATTCCTCTGTTGTAAATCCCTGTTGTGTTTTAGTACAGCAATCTACATACAAAGATACAACTGACTGGGCTGATAGCTTAGAATAAATTCTGAACTCCTGTCTGAAGCCAAGGAGAAGCTCTGCTGCCCACCTAATGAATCATAACAGTAAGTCCACCACTGAAATGGCTTCTTCCCCTCTACATTCTTTTAATCATTTGTTTTATGAACTTATTTTTTCATGCCTGCCAGAACACCAGACTTAATAGGGAACATCAGCATCTATTTTGCTGAACATTTTTTAAACCATACTTTCAGCATCTAAATATTAACCATAAAGTTCTTCAAACTTTTGGGATTTTTAGCTCTTGAATGTTAAGTGAAGGATCTCTTTACTATCATCAACTACATCTTGCTACAATTGCTTGCTCTGCTAGCCCATTGCTATGGCTGTTGACCATTCACTTAGAGTAGCTCACATTATCATAGATAATAAGCTAAAAGCACACACAACTTCAGGCTTACTTGACATCAATTACACAGTGACTTCTCTAACCGCTGCTATAGAAGTTCATTTCAACAAAAAGCCTCTGAACTTACAATTATGTATTCAGCTTTACCAGCAGCAAAAGCAAAACAATGTTTAAATTCTGTATTTAAATTCTGCTTCTCCTCCTAAAAGGCAGAAAATGCTGAAAATATTCGGCTAAATGATTTGAAAGTTTTTAAACACAAGTTATAACACAAATGATACGAATGACATTTCCACCAAACCCTAAATGCAACTAACAGGGAACTGGGTGCCTCCTGGGAGGGAAGATGTCTCTGGCATAAAGCCACTTTGCCCTGCTCCCAAAGGCTGAGCCTTGGCTGAACCTAGAAGTAAAAGCAAGTCTGCTCTAACTGATTGAGACCACTAGGCAAAAATAAAACCAACAAAAAAGGAGTGGTATATGCTCCAAACCTGGATTAGGAATTACCTGACCAGGAGCAATGCAAACCACAGCCCTTGCCTTTGCAGCTGGAGCAGCTCCTGGATGGAAGCATGAACAAGCAGCTTCATCCTGCAGGCAGTTTCCACCCAGGAGTGTGGTTTGAAGCAGAGGGATTAGGTAGCATGACTGCAGCATTTACACACACACACACACACACACACACACACACACACACACACACATCTAACACAGCAGCCAGACAACCATGACCCTCCAGCCTTCCCCGACAAGTGAGACTCCCTACCTAGAGAAGAGCTTGTCATAAAACAATGTATTTATATTTAAAAAGGTATTGGCACACTGAAAGCTCTATTTTTCAAGAGGATTTAAACTAGGTACATTTTCCAGTTTGTGAAAGATTTCCGTTCGGTGATATTAATTGGATTGTTTTCATTTCAAGGGGAGATCTATTGACAAAATACTTCTGCCATCAATAAAGAATAATCAATTCTGACACTTCTGTGGAAAAAGAGACCACCAAAAAACACATTTTGATTCAAGAACCTGACTGTCCACTGACATTCCTGCTGCTAAGTATTCTTTGAGCACGGTGCTGTCTTATGCCTGAAAGCAGCAACATATACTGCACCTAGTACCATAAGACAGCTTAAAGCCTGCAGTATGAAAAGTCAGTTGAATCTGGAATTCCTTCAGGCACAGAATCCTGTAGCTGACTTTCACTTTCACATATATCCTTTCCCGACTATCTGCAGGGATCCTCAGGGATCACATTCCTCTGCATCTCCTGGAACACCAGACCAGAAAGAGAAAGTGACTGAGTTTTCTTTCTCTCCCTCAGCAAAAATACATCAACTGCTGACAGTACCAGGATCCTGCAGTCTACTATTTCATTAAAAAAAAGGCAGGAACAGGCTTCATAGGCTCCCAGATCTAACATGGCCACTTACATCTTTTCCCTTGTACTGCCTATTAGCTTTGCATAGGAATGACTTACATCAAAACTGCACAGAGGCTGTTCACAACTAAGTAAGAATAAAGCTGAGGCTAGTAGATTCATTACACAAATAATACATCCCGGCAGCTCAGTCAGAGGTGCAGCAGCATGGAGAACAGGACAGTCTTGATTGATAAGAATTCACCCAGGAATTCCAGAGAATAAAACCACGTTTTACCTTTTCTTATTTCCTCATCATATGTAATTTAGTAACAGATATGTTTAAACTGTCCAGAAGCCAGAACAGTTCTGAGGAAAACAAATCCTTACATCAGACTCCTGAAGGTCACAGAAACAAGACTGCAAGGAGGTGAGGATATTACTCCTGTCTGCAGTGACCCAGCAGTCATCAGAAAAATGACAGGGGTCTTCTGCAATACATTTTAAGCTTCAGTGAGTGAAAACAAGAAAGATTATAAAATGTCAAGTCAAATCAATCTTTTGCTTACATGGAGCAAGTAATTTATCTAAGGAACACTTGAGGTTTTATAGTCTTATCTGATGCTTAGAAGACATTAAAATAACAAGACAAGGCAGGTGAATCCCACCCCAGTGCCTGGCATCAGACCTCAGTAAGCAGGAACAGATAACAGGTGAGAATAACAGAGGAAAAATGTGGAAGGCACAACTTACGTCATTTATAGCATAATACTACATGGCCAAAAACCTACGTTATTTTATTGGAGACTCCATTTCTTGTGACGATTTATGGGTGAATAAAAACAAAAAAGTTTTGTCATTCACATTAAGTTCTGTAGCAACAAGCTTGAATTTCAAGAAGGAAAAAGAAAAAAAAGAGGGACAGAAAATAGAAGAAAAGCAAAGCAATCCCTGCCAAGAAGAACCAAGATACCCTGATAACTGAGATTAGATAACATCAGGTTCAAGCTGTAGATTGTGAGGAAAACAAGTCAAGTCTCAAATTTGATTACCCCAACACCAGAAAGTGTCCTGGGCATCCTGCAATTGGCAATACCAGGTGAATAGGCCGTAGCTCTATGCGTGCACAAAAGTCTTTGATACGTCTGTGTTTAACCTGGGTTCATCAGGGGCTCTGCAACATCTCTCCACCTCCTGGGGGCCTGGCTGCCCATGTTCAAGTCCAGCTCTGGAACAACGTAACCAAAACTTGAGACTGAAGTGCTGTGAAACTGCAAAACACTCTCACCCAGTTTCAACTCTAATCTACCTTTTAACCCTGCACAAGGATAAAGAGCTTTCATTACAAATTAAGATGGAGCCATGCATATTGCAAGATGACTCCTTTCATTGGAGGTGCTATGTAGCAATATTTCACAATATCTTCTTTGTCACAAAATAAGTCTCCAAAAACTCTATCCCACAGGTTGTATTACTAATTTACCTTTCCCCTATTATCTAGGTAAATTGAAGCCATTACCTAATTAGTACTAACTATCATTCACCTACATACTCTAATAGGAACATTCTGGGTTATACACAGGCCAATTACCTGCTGAATAGTACAGCATCTTGTCACAAAACCATTCAAAGTTCAGCAGACAACTCCCTAGACAGTGAAAAGCTTTTGTTTTCAGAAAGCTGTGGTGTCAGTGAAGTGAGGTTGATCAGTCTGCCATGAGTTGCCAACATTAAGATAGTTTATTTTGTAAATCAGTAAGATAATTCCCATCTCCCCCCCCCCGGCATTATTACTAGGATTATCACAATTATAGTCAAAGTACTGAGCCCACCCCCATGGGGGTTGATTACCTTCACTCATGCACACACTTACTCTTATGCACACACAAATAAATGACTTACACACAAGGCAGGAGGAAGAAAGGCAGTGTAAGCACCTATCTTAAACCAAGCCGTGACCACAGGGCACCTCAGGTTCATGCCAAAAACTCCATAGCATTGCTCTTAATCCAAGTTTCACATTCAAATTTCAAGTATAGTCCGACTCTGGTCCTCAACCAGATTTCTCCTACCCTTCCTGTGTCTGAGAGGTTTGTGTAGTCAGACACCTTTTAAAAGCACCCTTTTGAAAAAAGCTACCTCGTCTGAGGAACAGACAACTAGGAAAAGTTGAGACCTGATCTTGCTGGTGCTCAGATTGCCATGAAACAGAACAGCCACTCTTAAGAACCACAATGAATTTGTAAAAATAAATATATAAAACAGCCTATTTCAAATGAGGCATTGGCCATGTGGAGATCACCACAAAAAGACCAAGTGTGTCTTCTCATACCCAGGCACTGAAAAGAATTTGTAAGTAGATCAAAAAGACACAAACTTCACTTATATACAAGTGGAACAAATCCGCATGCGATGCTGGTCCTCCTATCACCCCCTAACAGGGATGAACTACAGCACACAACAGCACAAAGCTGCAAGAGCTCTCCTGGGTGACCTGAGAAATCAATGACAAATGAGTCCAAGCCTCAGCATTTAGAGGGCTGCATGTCAACAGAGGGATGAAGCAGGGAAGGACCGCCAAAGCTTAAAACACAATTCATACAGTTCACTTTGCAAAGCAGCTCCTCACATCTCACTGGTAGCACCTCGTTAGCACTTCGTGCTCACAGTCTGGGAGCACAGGGCCAGCCCTCATTGCACATGTGCTGGTTCCAAAGCTAAAGGTGTTTCAGGCCCCAAGGGTCCATGGTCTGATTCAATCACAGCATCAGTGCAGTCCCCAGAGAGAGGAAGCACAAGATAGTAGGGGGAAAGGAATAGGATCCTGATGAGGATCCAGAACCACCATTCATTGGCCCACCAGACTTCAGACAAATGATCCACAACCAGAACATCAAACACATGCCTTTTCTCCTCTTAATTGAAATGATTTCTGGGAATTGCTCTCCAAATGTTTGCTTTATACATCAATTTCTTTATGCTCCTACTTAAAATACAGGAATATACAACGAATAAGTATTAATCTGCACAGAGCAGCGAGGGTGCTGAAAAATTAAAATCCCTTTCTTTGACATTGTGCATGCAGAATATTGTCACACTAAGTGTGCTTCTGAAAGCGTGGACAAGTTGAACAACACACTCTGTGGAAGTGTAATTCTTTAACAGACTACAGATATATGCGACCTCCAGTTAATTGATTGACAAATTATTACAGATCTGGGAAATGAAGGCCAGGATGAGGAAATTTTTTCTCTCATTTCTATCACCTTCACCAGCGTATCTTCTAACAGTCCCAGGGTTGCATTTTACAAGCTGCTAAAAAAGGAAAGGCAGCCACTTTCAAATTTATGAGGAGCCAAGGGAATCTACTGAGTGCCACCTTTCTCATTTCATTCCTCATGCCACTGGCATAAATTGGGTTCACAGCCTGCTCCCTCACTTAACAGCCCTATGTTTCCTGCATTCATATATCTCCCTCCCTGCTAGTTTTTAATACCATTTACCAAGATTCATTTCTTCTCTGTTGCCTTTCTCACTTCAGGGCTCTGTTTACAGCCCAAAGAGAACACAGGAAAAAAAAAAAAAAGCACATTCTAGCTTTTCTGTTTATGGTACCAGGTCCTTAGGATAGGCACTGCACTTATCCTTCCCTCAGGCTGAAGACGACCAAGTGGAACAATCTCCATTAAAGACAGAAAATGCTGCTACTTAAACTTGGAAGTTTGCAGTAACATAAGTGAGTTGCTTGTACCACCAACAGTTCGCATGCACAAGAGAAAAGGTTAGTTAATTTTTTTTTTCCCCCATACAGTAGTGCTGTACATAGGAAGAAGGCCAGAAAGACTGGTTATTAAGAGATAATGACGGTATAAGGATGCAAAAGTGTTCATTTCCTGGCAGGCATTTGTTTCTAATTTCCTGAGTTTTCTTCATATGCTTTTACAGTGTTTAAATCCATCTGTTGAAGTTTCAGATGCACAGAGGTGCCTAATACAATTCCTATAAGAAATGCCTCAAGGCCATTTGATGTCATGAAGAAACAGAAACATTTACCACCAGGTGGCCTGAGTTCTCAGTTACAGAATTTTGCACCACAAGCACCAGCACTCTAGTGCAACTGGCAAAAGGTAAGCCTGCCAAGGTAGAAATAATACTCTGGAAGAAGAAAAACTACCACAACATGGCTCATAGTGAAGGCAAACATTTTGCAGAAACAACTTCAAGCCATGGCTGAGAGGCTCATCCCTGCATGGAACCAGACATCATTCAGAGCTTGCTAACAGCTGCATGGATTTCACAAAGCCCATCTTTTACACTTACCTCAACTTTGCTGTCAAGGCCGAACCCCATTCAAAACAGGGAAATGTCTCTAACAGAGCAGAAATTAAACATAAGGTGCTAAGCAACATGAAGAAGTTCAAGTGAGGTGACAACCCAACTACTTATTATAACAGGAGTGAAGTGTTGCATTCTATCATAATATTATATACCCTAAATATATATTATATTTAGCATGGTTAGGTTGTGGTTGGACTTGATGACCTTTAAGGTCTTTTCCAACCTGAGCAATTCTATATCAATTACATGTGGTTTTGTACAAGGCCAGTTCTGTACGGGGTTATGCGCAATACCGTGATACCAGATGAAATGCACTGAAATTACTGAATTAATTCCCAAAACTGATTTTGATAGAAAGGAGAAAATAAATGTCAAAGTTCTAAGCAGGTCTCCAATATTTTTGAGATGCAAAACTATACCTCAGAAAGATGTGAATTATGAACTCAGCCTTTAATGTGTTGCTCATTTACCTTTAAAATATGAATTCACTCAAGTATTTAACAGTAATTGGTGATCAGTAAGCCCTATTTTGTTAGGGAAAAAAAAACAACTTCTCTGTTTAAGCTCTTAAAAAGTGGCCAGGAATTTACACGGGAGGTTCCTAGCACTTCTTGCAAAAAGTATCTATTAAATAATGCCACGTTACACACCATTAAACTGAAGCATCCTGAACCAAGATGAGCACGAACCTAAACCAAGCACAGAGAGATGAAATTATCTGCCCAAGGTCACCTGATTTTATTTTTTTTTCCTGAGAGGCAAGAAGAGAAACTCATTTCTGACACAACTTTATGCCCTGACCAGCAAGACCTCCAACATTCAGTCTTGGATTGATTAAGGTCATATGTATTAATGTGAAATCTGTCCTCCTTCCTGAAAAATGTATGCAGATCTATCTCATGACTTACCCAAGCAACTACATACCATAGAAAAAAATGCACGTGCATAAATCAGAACTGAGTCAGCTCAGTGCTATGACTGTACTCTGTCCCTAAGGGAGAACACCATCATGAGTGGAATAAATGTCCTATTGTATTTATAATGAAGCTAATCAATTTTAGGATTAAAAAATAACCTTGTCCAGAATTTTGATGAATCACATGGCACAAATTCCAAGGACTCTATTGTTAAAGAAGCTTTTTTTTTTCTTTTAACTGGAATTTCAATAATTAATCATGTTTTAGGGTAGTTTTATTTCTGCTTATCCTGTGGCTTATCCTTTGATGATCTAATTTACATTTATAATGATCTATTCCCCTGTGGATTAATTGCTCGTGTTATTTTTTCTATTAATCAGATGTCAACATTTGCATTACAGATGACTGTTTGCATTATTTTCACAGTACTAAATCTGGCAGTATGGTACTAATGATAAATACTTAGCTCAATTCTAGGGGTGAATTAGTATCTGAGCCCTTTTAAACAAAAGCATTATTAGGATCTTGCCACTCTTTTGAAGTAGGCTGATGAGTTTGCAGTGCTATCCACGTGTTTGTTATTTATAATTCACTTTTCTTCTGTGAACTGTAAACACACAAATATTTAATTCACCCATTGCTGTTTGACAAGCCCTGAGCAAAGGGCAGACAATTATGAATCTGAGGCCACCGCTGACATTCTTCTCATGTTTCCGTGTCTCTTTAGAAGTTTCACACCTCCCAGCTTCTCACTGCAAACCCTCTCAGGATGCTATCAGGATGCTGGTGCTTGAAAAGCTATTTTTGTAAAAACTGCTTACTTGTCTTAAGGAAAAAAAAAATCATCAGAGTTGGTATAAACCAGTTCAATTGTTGGCCTGAGTTGGTTCCCTACTTTCTAGCACAGCTGGGCCAGAGGAGCACACCCAGGTCCTGGAGAAGTCACAGACTGTACATTTCCCCTCCTCCTGGATGGGTGGCATTCCATCTATACCTGACTTGAGGTATGCTCATACCTCATACCATCGAGCTTGCTCATAATCCCTTCCCCAGATGAGATTCAGATACATAGGCAGACAAGGAGAGAAGAGCCTGGTTTCAAGAGCAGTGTTCAAGAGGTGTCTGGATGACGTGCTGCGTGATGTGGTTTAGTGCTTGTGGTGGCAATGGTGATGAGGAGACGGTTGGACTAGACGATCTTATAGGCCGTTTCCAACCTTGTGATTCTATACTGTTTTCTGCTGTCTCTGTTGCATCCCCACTACTTCTAGGGAATACAAAGCAATAGCAGCTCCAATTATGCCCTCCCTGTGCAACTACTCTGACTACTCTAGTTGGCCATGGTTTCTTAAGTGAGAGAGACACCTCTTGACAACTCCCTAATGCTCTCACATAGAAGCACACTCAGTCATACTATGTTGGACTTGAGAGACATGCTGCTTCTGCCTAAAAGCATCCCTGGCAGCTCTGAGGCTGCAGCATCAACAACAGACTGGGTCTGCTCTAAGTAAAGGACTTACTGAGCTCCACCAGCATCTACTTTTCTAACAGTTGAGAACAAAACAGGAAGAAGGAAGCAGAAGCAAATGGTACATCAGAATCAAATGTGGTGAAAGCCACACTTTTACAGCATGAGGACAAATACCCCAGAGGATCTGTCTGAAACTCCCAGCTGTGGGCTCTCATCTCCTCAGGGTCCCTTCACTGGTGCTACAGCTGTTGTTCACAAGTCTGCCACAGAGAAAGCAGTTCTGTGCTTGTCGTTTTCTTTCACACTGGGAAGTCTAGTGTCACCTTCATGTGACTCCAGCCAGATGGGGATATTTGTACCTCCTCTGCCCAGTTCCACACAAGAATAAAGCTTTCTCCCTACGCCATCACAGAAAAAAACACATTCTGTTTTATGTTACTCTACGTGACAAGATTTTTAATACTTCAAGAGTGATTAGATCTATATTGAAACACTTCACTGATTAGAGATGCAGATTTCTTTCTATTCTCACTAGTAACCCATGGCACAGGTAATCAAAACACACAGCTGTATGAGAACGACATGCAGCAGAACACAGGAAGAGCTGAGCCCCAGTCATGAGGGTAATCTTCCCTGTGGACTCTCACACACCTAAGGCAACACTCCTTGCCCTGCACGTTTCTACTGGCACATCTAATTCATAAATGGAATTAAAAAAACATCTTAAAACAACATGTTGCAACAAAACAGGTTCCAAGGAAGGATTACAGCTATTTTTTGCATGGATTTTAACCCAGAGTTTTCTTCTGCTAAGCCAACCTAAAGGAGCAGAAGTATATTTGAAAGCTGAGATACAGTCAAAGAATCCTAAAGAAAAGGAATGTATCCATTAGGAAACATAAAGTAAAAGCAAATAGTAAAATGAGTCTTGAAAAAACATTGCTCCAATCCCTCAATTCTGCTCCTTGTTTTTCTGGTTTGAGAATTATGACCAAACAGAAGGCAGCACATCACTGCAATTTTTTTTACCACATAAATGCAATAAGATCAGAATGACTGGAAGATGAAACTTAACAGTAGCTGTGAGTGACGGCCATGGACCCAAACCCACAATGCACATAGGCTGGTTATCCCACTGGTATCCAACAACAAGGATGTTGTAGCTGCAGACTTAACTGATCTTTATTCTTCTCCAGGCACACAAACACAATCAGCAACTAATTTATGCCTGCACAAGCAGGACAGTGTCAGCTGTGGGGTTCAAAAACATACAGCTCTAGTAAGGTGCCTGGATCAGCATTCAGCACAACACTGTCAGGCTCTCTTACAAGGAAAAAAACATTAATGGGCTCTGATACAACTCCAAGTGATGGAGCTGTTTCTACAATTGGCCTGGATGCACGGCCGCCTTCGCACACCGGCTGATACATGCCTTCAAGTCAGCCAGCTCAGCATAAAGCATTCGATGCAGGATATGAAGTATTAAACTACTGGTCGACAGACTCTCTACTCAGCAATAATCCATTCATAGAACGCTCTCATTTTCCAATCCATGAATATGATCCCTGTCTTGGCTTTGTTATATGGTTAGTAAAGCTCAGCAACTCTAATTAACTCTGGATAGACATAATACTATCGCATCTCCTGGTAGATATGCAGAGAAGGCTGCTCATTTGACAACATAAAGCTTTTCATACACATCTCACTCCTTTTGGCCTACTGCTGGATTCCAATTTTGTATCAGTTCTTTCCCATAGTCCCATAGTGTTTGAATTATACATCTGTTTTGTTGGTGGTTTTTTTTTGCCAGAAACTGAATATGTCACATATATGTGTATATAATTATACGTATATATACATTTTTTAAAAATTTTATTATTATTAATATTATTTTTTACAAGCTACCAATTCTCTACTACAGGAGATCGGGGAGAAACTATGCAAGGTAGATTAACAAGAAATGGAAGACTGGACTAGTGCACAGTTGCAAAACTCGTGCTATTGAGCTGCCATAATGACATACTACACGCTATTACTCTGCAATTACACACTGACAGGGACTGTCAATCTTATACTACATCCACTCAGCAGAACTAAGTGCACCATTTCTGTCCCCAATGCGCTATGACTAAAACACTTCAAAATAAAGTTAAACGTGGTATTTAATGAAGCAAGGAAGATTCCAAAATCTGAATTAAGAAGGAGCGAGATTAGAGCATTTATAGTCTCATTCATATCTGTGACAATAAAGAATGAGAAAACAAAATGACTCTGTAAGAATAAATGCAGGCATAGAAATCATCTGCTAACACCCATACTAAACTTGGTGGTTTGTTCTTACAAATCATCTGCTAAAACCAGCTTTAGTTATCTGTGTGTGCTCACTATATCTCAGACAACCCACCCTCCTCAGCACTGTGCTGCTGAAATTCCCCCTTGGTACTTATCACATCTGTCCCAAGCACATCACATCCCCAGTGGTTCAACTTACACAGGCTTGAGTGGGATGTGAGCTAGAGAACAGCATGGTCCAGAGGATGGAAACCTGGTTGAGACACCCTGTTTCTTCTGTTGATACCACAGCAAGATGCTACTCTTATAGGCTGTAGTGCTGAAGTTACTGCCCTGTGGCTGCTGCTGTCTCTCTGCTGGTAGAAGCATTTGTGCAAAGTGCTGCTGGGTCATCTTTGGGTAAAATCCATCAGAACATACCAGAGTAAAAACTGCAAATTGTTTACACTTAACTGATCGACTTGGTTTCCAACAGACTGCTCTACTATCAGATCCACGTGGGATCATCAGCAGCCCCGAGAAATAACGAAGGGTAGTGACATCCTCATGGCCACAGCTGGAGCCAGAGGGAGACATCTGGCAAGGGCCAGAGGCCCCATTCCAGGAAAACATGCCTGCTCAGGGGGGAAGAGAAGGAGGTGCTCAAGAGCAGCTCTGAGCAAATTTTATCAACCGAGCACACAAATTCTGATGAGGAGCATAGAAGCCTGTTGAAAGAAAACTTTAATGGTATGCCATTACATGTGAAAGACAGCATATACAGTAACATCCAAAGAAAAAAAGGTGAGGTGCACCAGTCCTGCTGAAACCTTATGGAAGATGCTTTCCTGCATACAAACCTTATTATCAGAAGTTTTAAATTGTCTAGTTTAACAGGAATGAGCACCTGAATAGGCAGACGGTTCCTGGCAATAGAAGCTATTAACATAGCAGAAAGGATACACTGAAATCCACTGAAGCTAAAGCAGGGCAAAATACAACCTGAAGATGAATAATTTAATACAAAGAGTAATTAACCACTGCCACAAACTAATGAAGTGCATGGTACTTTCTCTGTCACTTCAACTCCTCAATCAAAATCAAGGGCTGAACACACAAACTGCTGTATGATGGCTTTCAGCTCAAGCTAAGCAGAAGCTTAGGTGATCATAGCAGTTCCTCTTGGACACTATTAAGCTTGCTTTTATTTATTAAATGATAAATACAGTGTTCTTCTTTTAAGAGAAGCAAATCCTACCAGTGTAAATCAGTTTAGTATTATGAAGGCAGACAGAAAATGAGGAACAGCCTACAACAGCTCTGATTTATATTCTACAAACAATATCAAAGGTCACCCAACTCCTAGCATAGTGTCACACTATAGCCATTATTAATGACTCAGTCAGCTAAATAAGCATTTTTTTAGAACTAGTAAATTGTGCTAGTTGAGTGTATATTTGTGAAAGCAATACCAAACACCAGGAAAATAAAAGAAATGAATGCTTCAGTTGGATGTGGATTACATACATTGGTTATTTTCTCCCAACAGCAGGGTCACAGATGGAAGGCTTGATAGGAAGTACAGAGACCATGATCGATATAATCAAGTAACTGCATTTCTAACTCCCACAAATCACAAAAGCTGTGCTTACAGAACATTGCAAGAGTCCTTGATGTACACCAAGAGGAATACACACACACAATATACACACATGTATTATATGCATAATATACACACATTATTGTATGCAGTGAAAAAGAATGCAAATGCAGGAAAGGAAGAATTCAAGATCATAAGCAAGGCAGGTGGTTTGCTTATTTTAGAGATGATTAAAGAATAACAAAGTCAATATCTCAGCACATACGCACATCTATGAAGGTGAATGCATTTTTATGTACACTCACAAATACCTTTCTGACCTTCCCCCTTCTGCAAATACAAGATAAAAGTCAACCGAGAAATTAAATTCAAGATAAACTTGTTTGATCTCTCAAGAATTTAATTACTTCTGTGAAGAAACTGATGATGGAGCTCAACACCCATCACCAGGCAAATTACGACAGCCTCTACCCTCCCTTCATAACCATGGATGGCATCTTACTGGAATATCTAGCTGTGAGAAAGTTGTAATGAAGAAAACTGCACTGAAGCTGGTTCCCCACCTCCAAATCACAAGTGCAACATACTGAGTCTTCTGCTTGCAACCAGCACAAGACCTTCACAAGTAATACATCAGTTGCAAGTTCGTGGGAGAATACCATAAAGAAAAAAAGCCTAACAGTGTTGTACGATGATGAGTCTAGAGATTCAATTAGCTAGGCTGCTTTGGACACAACACATCTTATTCGAAGTGTATCTCCTTTCTTGCACAGTTAGTATGTTTCCTCTGATCACAATTACTGAGACTTTGAAAATCCCACAAAGCTCAGCGCAGACTTAAACAGTAAATTTGCCTCACTTCTTCTACAGAGGGACTAATCCCTAACACCAGCTGACAGCCTCTGGGCAGGCTGTGATTTTGGCCAGCGTTGATGCAAATGTAAAAGGAGAGATGCGTTCATCTGAATTTGCTGCACTCAGCCTTCCACCTCATCATTACTTCCATACCAGGAAGCCTAAGTCTCTGGATCTGAACACATGTACTCAACAGGGATTATTTTCTGTCTCTTACATTGTTTTACCTGACACCTTGGAAAAACTGGAAACACTTATATATTTTCAATTGACTGAAAACTTCCAGTAGCAGTGACAAAAATTAAACCCAAATATTCTGAAAATACTCTTCACACAATAGGTTTTCAGTTTTCTTTAAGTATAATAAAAACAATTTCATGTCATTTCTGCTTTCACTTTTCGGCACTATCAGAAAAGTTAAAGACAAGCGCAGAGGTTGGCATTTCCACACATACAACTGATGAATCTGTAGGCAAAGTAATGATTTAAGACCTTAAAATTCAAAGAGATGCTTCACTGGAATCACAGCTAATAGCAAGGGGTGCTGTTCAAATGGCACAGCTCAAGCCAAGACTTCACAGAGAAGGAATGCCATTTCTAGTAAAGTCAGCATCAACAGTTTCAGCCATAACCCTGCACTTCCAGTCTGTTTAATTTTCATATTGTTTCTCTTTTCCCATTCTCACCTGTCACATCCACTTACTGCTTTCCATCTTGTCCTTAAGGATTTTATCAGCAGTCACAGTTCTGCAATAGCCCATACTTGCAATGTGTTAGAAGGAAATTCACAGACTGGATATGTCAGTGAGAAAAAGGATTCTTTGAGTTTATATACAATTTACAATCACAGGTGGCTCTACTGGATCTCAGGCAACAAATGCAAGGCTTAGGCTCCTGACTCCCATTTTCTGTTCCCCTCTTATACTACCTTCATCTCACACAGCTTACATCACCGAATACTCTCAGCACACAGCCCGATTGCCTCATCTGTATTACAAGATTACTGCTCTTACGTGGTTGCAAAGGGTTTAAACAATTCTCAGGACCACATTCAGAACAGCACAGAACTGAACACAACCATAGCTCTGTTACAAAGCTGAACAAACAATGGAATGAAGACAATGTCAGTCTTAGCCCCATGTTGTTTGTGTGTCTCAAAAAGGCAGCATAGCTGCTGCTGCAGTTTCCAGCTGCAGTGCAGAATGGCATACAAGGGTGAGAGTTGCTTAGTGTGATATGAAACCTCTTGTATTCTGTGCCAGGTTAGCTTTGGCTAAGCATCAATGTCCATCCAGCCATTCATTCATTCATCAATTTGGGTACCGAGGACAAGGAGAAAACAGGAATAAGAAAGATCATGGGTTGAGATAAAGACCGGGAGCTTTTGCTTACTAGTTACCATTACAGGCAGAACAGAGATGACTTGACCAAAATAAGCTATTGCTAATTAAAATAAACTCAGGGAGAAACAAAATACATTGTTTTCAATGTCTTTCTCCTTTCCTAGACTTGACCTCATCACTCCAGAGTGCAGCACAGGTGGATGGGTTTACCATCAGTACGTAAGACCTTTTCTCTGCCACTCTTTCCTTCTTAAATCTTTCCTCTGGCTCCAGAACAGATTGCATGGCATGGAATCTCCGTGGCCATCATTAACTTTGGGAATATCCACCTGTTTCAGCGCATATCCTCCATAAGTGCATCACCATCAGAAAACTTCCTCCAACCTTGGTGCTCCCTCCTCTGCTGTTACTCACTTTTTTTTTTTTTTTTTTTTTTGGTCCTCATCTTCTGCCTATGTGTTGTTTTTTGCCCTTTCTTAAATATATTAACTTCCATGTGTACATCACCAAATGGCTGATTGACTCAGCTTTGTGTGTCAAGTGCTTCCCCAGTTATCTCTGGGGAAAAAAACTGATAATCTCAGATAAAATTTACATTAAAAAGTTAATCAATTCAGCAGTTTTGCTATCTCTTCATTTGCTCCTTTTCAAGTTTTTAAATTTCAAACAAACTAGTTTGCCATTGTCAATAATCAGAACATAGTAAGTATGAAGCATCGACTGCCAAACAGGATTTAAAACAAACAAAAATAAATCAAAACCACATTTTTGAATTCAGGAGAACAGCCTGCCAGAGGACTACAGCTGCTCAATTGGCTCAGACCAGATAACTGCAACACACAGGCCCTGGGACACACAGCATCGTCAAGCCAACACAAAACACTGCAGCTAACCAAGGAGCAGTCAACACAAAGAAACTGCTGCAGCAGCAACAAAAACCTCAAAACAAATATTGAGAGGCATACAAAAGCCAAGATGCATTGTTAAAAACTGCCCAGAAATAATTAACTCACAGAATCACTATTTTATTCTAAGCACTTTTCATTAAGTACTCATTTGAAAACATATTTCTGTGCTCCACCTAGTCCCTGTTCCCAGGGGATGACTGCTCCCAGCACAGCTGGAACAGCTGTAGATAGGCACTCTTCACAGAAAGAGAACAATGAGCATAGAACACAGGCTGCCCAGAAAGGACACTGTCCACAGAAACCCCACTTCTCTCCAAAAAAGCAAGGCTCCAACTGCTCCCAGCAATTCTAAGCCACTGCTGGATCCCAAAGCAGCAGCACTTTATTAAAGTTCAAAGCAAGAATCTTTTCAAACTCACTCCAACTTTACCTAAGTTCTTCAGACTCCCCTGCAATTCCTGAGCTGGACATTGTATGGGTCAGCCCTACAGAGGGGGTTCAATGTACACCTAACGACCTAGAGAAAGTGGCTGACACCAGCCAGCTTTTATAAGATACACTCTTATGCTGTGGGACACCACAAGTGGAATTACGAACAACGTAAGCATAGTAGCACATTTAAATGCATTTTCTTCTACACAGTCTTCATCTTTCCTTAGCACAGAGACAAATTCATCAGAACGCAACCCTGAAAGGTTTTGTTGCCAGTATTTCCATTTATCACCAAACCTGAGCAGTTCTATACCACCTGTACACATGACCAAACAGACCGTGTCACGAAAAGCCCAAGGCCCTGATCGAGCAAAGTATGTCACACTATGCTGAAGCCCATAAGAGAGCAGAGCAGCCTCCTGCACAGTGATTAGTGCAGGACTTGGGTTCCCATGCTTCCAAAACCCTGTCTGGCTAGGGGAAGTCACTCATTCCCCTCCTGCCTTAGTCCCCCCCAGCCATAAAATGGAGACATGGCTCTCCTCTCCACACTATGTTGCTGTGACAACATACTGACACCGTAGATGATGGGGCCCTGTAAGTATTCAAGGAGACAGATTCAGCAAACCCTTGTTGAAGAAAGCATGTCTTTTTCAATACTTAAAAAGATTAAAGATCGCCAGGTCTGATTCTAAGCCAAGGGGATCCGGGCTCTTAAATCATTTAAGCCCCTCTGAAAACCACCTCTCGATTCAAAAGGTTTAAGCACCATTTGTCTAGCGCTTTAAAGAAGAAACAGTACCAAAGAGCAATGGATCTGCTACAATTTAGCACTGCTCAGACACCTGCTGAAAG
Organism: Tympanuchus pallidicinctus; assembly: GCF_026119805.1. Lineage (NCBI taxonomy): Eukaryota > Metazoa > Chordata > Aves > Galliformes > Phasianidae > Tympanuchus > Tympanuchus pallidicinctus. The sequence continues at coordinate 14,874,631 of NW_026294747.1, forward strand.
CACACTTTCCAAGCAGCAGCAGTAATAATTCCGTGAATGAGCCAATGCCTTCAGTGCGGGAGATGATGAGGACACAAGCAAGAGGTATTTTAAAAATCCTACTCCTTCTTCTTTTACTCAGCATAATGCTGGGAATTTACTGTCGAATAAAAAAAAAAAAAAATTAAAATAAAAAGCCCTGAGCCGCAGCTCAGTCAATAAACACGACCAGAGATCAGAATTTAAACATGAAATAAAAACTGTAACACCGCATGAATTTGGCAGATCAGGCCTATAATTCTTCGAAGTTCAATTAACTAATGGCTTTAAATAGGCATTAGCATCATAAATAATCTGTAGCACTGCACACAAAATACTACTATTAATTTTCTTGTCCTGGCACAAGCCTAGGAGGAAAAAAAAAAAAAAAAAGAGTAACAAACATCAAGTTTATATTACAGTTAGTATTTTATGTGTTAGACAGCAGCATGGAAGTGGTTTTCTGTAGCAGATCCTATTGACGACCCCAGAAAAAAAATCCCAACATCTCACCTCTATTCAGCAAAGCAAAGGGCTTAGGTTTCAAACTGCCCTCAAATTGAAGAACAGCACATGCTGGGGCAATTAGACCACAGCAATCCTGAAGTCCTTCTCTTCAGAACATGTTTTGGGCTCCCTCAGATTCACGGAAGACACGAAAGTCATTACAGCTCTTGAGGTTTGTGAATATTCAGGTGTTAGCTGTTTTTTGGGGGAGGTTTTTTTTCCCCTCCCCATCAAAGAAATATGTCCAAAACATTCCTTATAGCTTAAACCACAGAGGCTCTCACTCAGCATTGGAATTCAAGCTCTGGTGGCAGCCACATAGACAGCCATTCCCTGAGCAATGAGAAGTGTGAACACTGCAGCTCCTCAGAGCAGCTTGCTAGGTTACTTTTTAAAGACAAGCATGGAGAACGTGAGCACTGAGGTAGCCTTCCAAAAAGAACTAGGGCTGGAACAAAGCTAGATTAAATTACAAAGATCTGGGTGACATACCAAGAGTGCTCTGCCCTCCAGCAGCTCAAATTCAGGATGAAGAAGGGGATGGTAAAAGGATAGCACCAATATATTCCTTCCACAGTTTTCACTTGACCTTTGGTAGATCCCACCAGACATCTTTCCCATCTACACTGGATTTTGTGTGCCTTTTCTGTCACCAGGACAGCCGGGTAGGGACAAAACCAGAAGTCAAAACAGCTGTCAGCCTCTGCTACCTACAGCAAAGAGCAGAGCAGTGAAAATGCATTGGCAGTAGGCATAGATCTGCCAGGCTCTGTAGCTGGCAGAATGAGAGGGACAGATCTGACAAGGACAAACGCTACCAGGACACTGGCTGCAGGCACACAAGCAGGCTTACAGACAAAAACCACTCACCCAGGAATTGCACAGAGAAATAGTGGGGACAGCACTGAATGGAAAAGATGAATCAGCAACAAGATGACAGAGAGTAGGACGGCTGCAGCTACGCAGTGCAAGAGTATATCTGGGATTTAAAATTAGCCTTGCGCTCATCTCAGAGCCTCAATTGCATTTCAGTTCTCACAGCCTGAATATGCTCAGCCGAAGACAGCCCTTGCTATGGGCACATGAGCCAGACAGCAGCACTGTCCCTGCAACCTCCACCCCTACTGTCACTCTGCTGCTGTCACTCACTTTGAAGGGTCCAGCATACATTGGCTCCTGCTAGAGGAGACATCCAGGAGTAGAGCCATCTGATGCAAGGCTGGAAAAGGGGAGAGGGTTGGCCACATATCTGCCTTATGCTCCCATCTCCAAGGTACCCCATCAACCAACTGGAAAACCTTTACACGCCCTTTTCCTTTCCTCTGCCAGCAAAGATCACAGAACAATCTTGTTTGAGTGGTACAAGCAGCCATCTGGGCCACAGTCTGTTTGTCTGAGCCCACATCAGCTCTCATACATAGAAAACACTATTAATAAACAATAAGTATAAAAAGACTTTTTTTTTTTTTAATTATTGCCCAGCATATGCACAGAATAACACATTGAGACAGCAATTTTCAGGCAGCGATGCATCCCCTTCCCTCCCCTTCTCTCTCCTCAAGGCCTGTTTCTGTTGTATTTTCACATGTCTGTCACTGCAAACAAAAGATATATATGCCAAGCTAATGAAATGTCTGAGTTGTGCTATGTGGGTGTATAAAAGAGCCACCATAGCCCTTGTGTGCTTAGAGTAACTGTAGGAAAACATTTCCAGACCTGTCAAGACTCATCACTTTTAGAAGGAATAAAAGATAACGGACTTATCATTCCCCTTCAAGCGAGAAAAAGAGAAAGGAAAATGTACCAATAACTAAAAGGTATGGAGAAGTTTTCCGACAGGTACCCTCCTTCCTTCCTACCATTATTAGTATGATAGATATGTCAGGAGAGCCAAGCTCTTATATAGTCAGATGCCATACAAAGAAAGGGCACCATACAGTCCCCTCCTGGCAGTAAGATAGGAACAAAATAGAAAAGAAACATTCAGGGGGATGAAAAGCCTGAGGTGGCAAGACTGATCTGCAGCAGAGCCAGAACTTCTAGCTACAGCCACGGGAAATCCCAATTTCACATGTATGCCTTAATGTTGTAGCTGTGAGATGTTCCGCTTGTGCCGTATCTCCATCAGCTGTATGATCTCCTCCCCACAAAAGCTACCAAGCTCCTGAGAACACTGCTGGAACCAAGAACACCAAAAATCAGGCAGCAGAAATGAATAGGGATGCATTCTGCCTTCCACAGAAAAAAAACCATGGCAGACACAGCTTTAATTTGCAAAAGGAATTCACCCCCCTTCTCAGGGCTTACTGAAAGCTTTCACCAGCCATTTAACTGGTTACCAAGCATTCTGAGGGGAGCATACTTCCACAAGCGATATTAAAAGGCACTTCTAAACCCCACAGAAAGCTCTGCAGTTCTCAAGTGCATCTTCCACTGTTTCAGGAGTAATAAAAATCCTGTTGTCTCCCATAGGTCCAACAGTACCACCACACACTTACTGCATGCAGTCAAAGCACACATTAAGGCTAAGGAACAAGCCGATACCATACCAGCAATGCTTTGACGTGGACAGAAATAAATCTTGACTTTCAGCTCCAAGAATTCCAATCAGCATCAGCTCCAGTACAACGTGGTGGTCTATTGGTTGGTGAGGATTTGAAAGACTGTGATACACCTGAGCACAGATGAACTGCCATATCATGGCTCCTTTTTCTTCTCTAGAGGGTAGGCTGAACATAGACACTTGAAAGCTTCCCACTAATACATGCATAATCATTTAGCACAAGAAATGCAGATTTGTTCCTTTTGATCCAGACTTCCTAGGTTCATTCCCCAGGGACATCCATCTCTGTTTAGGCTTATGTTCTGTTCAGGAAGAAGAAAAACTTACAAAGATTACATCTGTCCATGTTTTATGAAAAATCAGCCACTTACCAGAGCTGTGCAAAGTAGTCAACTGGAAACTAATTTACCTCCTGAACAAATTTCAGGAGGGCAGATCTCCTTTCATTACCTTAAAATGTTAACTTACAATTCTTGTCAGATCTGTAATATCTGAGCAGATCACAGAACTCAGACTCTATGCAAGCTAGAGAATTCCCAACACAGTGACGTATCTACACAAGTGCCTGCTCCCTCATTCGTGGGTCAGTCATGCAGTGCTACACATGTATTTCACTAAGGACTTGCAGCATCACCCAGAACTGAATCCCAATGCTTAGGGATTCCCTCTCAGTACCAACCATGGATAAACATGGAACTGTGCACTGCCATTCAAATCTGATCTTCAGCCTCAGTGACCCACTGCTAGCAAACAAGTGAAAAAGAGAAGAAAGCTTACTCTACTGCCCTCTTATAAGTCATGACTGATGCTGCCAACTGCTTTCTGAGATGTGGCTGAGGAGCCAGGACTGCATCAGACACTTATTTGTATGCCCATAGTTGAAGAGCCAAGAAAAGAAATCACATACCAGAAACCCACCAGGGCTTTCCAATGCTAGAAATGAACACTGGAGGGCAACTCAGTAGCCTTCTATTTTCTTGCAGGGATTTTTCAGAGGTCAAAGGGGCCTAGTTTACAAAAAATTCCCTACCCATTTTAAAAGAGAAATATAGCAGCCTCAGACTGGGCAGACATATCTATTAACTCAGATTCTATCTTTGATTGCTTCACCAATTTTAATATCTTTATCATCCTATGCTCATCAAGCCAAGTTGTACCACTTTCCTCATGTTAGTCCAAGGAACTTAAGGCACAGAGGCTATTTGATTTACACACGGACATACAGGAAAACCTGAGACAACATAATGTCAGACCAGAGTTCTCACTTCACGAGCACTGAAATTGTTCTCCAGAGGCTGTTTTCTCCATTAAGTAACTCCCACAAAGGAAGTCCCTGGCAATAAAGCTCTACTGAAACAGATCATCTTTCCTGTTTACAAGTGAAGCAGAAATACAGAACTTCCATACAAGCAATAGATTTCCAAAGAGAGGATGATGATGTATGTTTTGCACCAGGAATACTCAAAGGAGGTTTATCCAGGATTCCCGACACAGTCTAGGAATCTGCCCCTACCAGAATTTCTGTTCTCCCAAGCCCCACATACACATTCACCCACTGTCTCTCTCTCTCACACACATTCATTAGTTTTTCTTTTAGTGAATACAAAGAGATCCAGCCCACTATATTTCCCAAGAACAGTTACGCTACTTGTCCTAAGTCACAGCAAAGCAGAGTCTGTAACCACTTGTAAGGATAGGAGGCAGCAGAAATAGCTGCTTTAAATCAGCTTTGCATCATCAGAAAGGTAGCAGTCACAATCGAGTAATAAAGAAGGAAACACTCCTTTCCAAAGATCGGGGCTTACCAAGCTCTTCAAAGGAGGCAGTCTCCAAGGAGAGATGCTTCCCCTTCAGTTGCCAGCTCTTAAATGATGTTAAGCTGGAGGAGACTCGGGGTCCACCTCTTCTGGTTGCACTGGTGAATTGCTCACACCTGTGCTCCCAGGGCTGGTACACCCCTTCACCAGATACCCAATCACTGGTTCAGGCCATCACCTAACAGTTCCCATACATCACCTAACACTTATTTATTTCCTCTATATAACAAGAAACACTATGATTCTGACTTCTTTTTACATCTGTAACACATTAGTGATGCAGGGTGTAGTGAAGGGAGATTTGTTTTTAAGTTATAAGTCTGCTGACATGGATTCATTTCTAGAGTTCTCACACACTTCCAACTCTTCATCTTCCTTTTCCCAGTCTGCTGCCTGCAGGTTTTGGGAAGTCACTTTTCTGCTTAGTACTAGAGCAGCCCGGAAGACTCAGCCAAAATCAGAGCACCATCACACAGCACACACGCAGGACACAAGGTTGGCACTTCATTGGGAGAGAAGACAAAAGAATGCAAGGTCCTGAACACATCCTTAGGGCTGTGCTACTTGCCCAAAATACTCCATTCTGCTAAGTAATCCATGCAGTTCCTGCTATCATGCACACACTTTTCCCACTATCCTCTGCACTGAGACCAACCTTGTCCTCTTTGCCACTACCCTCCAGTATTTCTCATTCCTCTTTCTCATCGTGTGCCCTCATATTTCATTATTTCTTTTCCAGCCTGTCCAATTTTGATTCTATGTTGCTCGATGCACTCCAAATGACCTCAGAAAGCTTGCCAATAATCTTGAGGCTATTCTTTTCTTGTGTCATAATGTGCATAACACAACTTTTCATTTAAGAAGGATCAATAGGTCTAATGTAAACAACTGTACAACATTCCTTGCTTTTCATGAGTCTGATCTGCAGAACCTCTGAGTTTCCAACACTTCAGCAAATTCCTATGGGAGATGGTGGCTGCTCAATGCTTCAGGAAAAAGACATCAGTTATTAGTTCAACTACATAAAGTCTGAACCTAGCTTAATAGCTTCATTGCAGCTAATTTCTTTCTACAAGCTTGACTAAGAGTCAGGGCTCCTATTACATTTCTATCTCTGTTAATGACTTAATAATTCCAAGTAGCACCTGAATTACTCAGTTTCATTTGCAAAACAGAGATGATCTCATGTCTGTCACAGAAATGTCAGATTTAACTCCCAGCACTCTTTTGAGGTCTTCAGATGTAGAGTGCTGGAAACAGTGCCTTTTTAGTATTTTTTTTTTTTTTTTTTTTAAATATATTATACTCCTGCACAGGACCATGTGCTGAAGAGGAATCCATTTTCCTCTCTCTATCTAGGTACAGCCTTTTTTGACAATAGTAAAGAAGAACCTGCATTTTACAGTCACCTGCTATCCCAGCAAGCCAATCAATCAAGGAAAAACAGGAAATCACTGCTTCCGCCACTGCTACCAAAGGAAAGAAGCACCAGCCTCCAATAGCTACAAGGAGTATAGCTCCATCTCCAATAGCTACAAGTAGTATAGCTAAGTGAACAAGCAGTGTTCATTGTTGACTGACAAACCTGTTAATCTGGTCCATCCGTACACAGAAGCAGGCCCTAAAGGCTTCAGGACAAAAAGAATCATAGAATGGCTTGGATTAGAAGAGACCTTAAACATCATCCAAGTTCCAACCCCTCTTCCATGGGCAGGGTTGGCACCCATTAGATCAGGGCCCCATCCTCCAACCTAGCCTTGATCACCTCCAGGGATGGGGCATCCACAGCTTCTCCAAGCATAGTGTTCCAGTGCCTCATCACACTCTTGAGCAAAGAATTTCTAGCACCTAACCTAAATCTCCCCTTTTAATTTAAAGCCATTCCCACTTGTCCTATCACAATCTGCCTGTGCAGACACTGAAAAGTAGAAAGAGAATGGAAAGAAGATAGAAGCAAAGGCTATCTCTGGTGTTTGAAGAGAGAACAGCTAATAAATAAAAACACTTTAGAGTAAAACATCTTAAATATTTGTTAGCATTTTGGTTACCAGACAAAAGCTTGCCAGGCTTCTTTTGTTAAACTTTACCTAGGCTAGTGTCTAGTTTCATCCACATGATGAGTGAAACCCCCTATACCTCTTCTGTGTCAGTTAAGGTCACTTGTACCTGCTCACTCTTGTCTCTCAAGGGCTTTAATTCATCACTGCCAGCACAGCCTAAGATGCGATCATCTCATCATTTGCACTGCGAGTCTGGTTCAGAATCTCAATGCAAGGCTAACCACTGTCAAGCTTTCCCCTTGTGCACGAGCAGAAAGGATCAAGGGAATACTCAGGCTAAGGGGCACGTGTGATCATTGCCCACATAGCAAGGTCAATGTTTTTCTTCCAGATCTTCACTGAAAAGCTAACTCTTTTCTGCTGTGTACTAAACTGTACTGTACAGGAAGGAAGCAGGACATGGTAGCTCTCACTGGAATGACTCACAACAGCAAAATTATGTTGTACCATATGCTGAGAGCATGGGATCAATTTACATGACTTGCTCCACACAGGCTGTAGGGTCCTTCAAGAGGCTGCAAAGGAGGAGAAGATGGTTGAGGCCCCTCGCTAGCCCTTTTCCTTCCTCAGATGCCATCTACAGAGCACAGAGCACCAGCACAGAAAACAGAGATGCAGGACATTCAATGCCTCCAGCTTTGAATGAAAGAGCCCTCCTCCCTTGATATTAAAGGGAGACAAGGAGGACTTCTGGCTAATTTGGCTGACTAACCTCAGTCATCAAAGTATAGATAACTCTCAAAAGAGCAAGAAAGAAACAAAAGCAAAAATGAACTAAAACCCACAACCAAACCCACTCAACAAGTAAACAGTAGAACTACGATGCTTCCAAGGTATTTTGGTTTCTTTCAGGCTCAGATGTGTGAAATAACTTAGGTTTGAAGGGAATTCTGGGTCTTAAGTAGTTCAATTCCTTCCTCAAAGCAGATCCAGCTGGATCATGTCACCTTATTGTTTTTGTGTTTTTCCACCAAGCCTCTTCCTCCTCGACTTTCCTGCTTGACTTCTCCCCAGTTACAAAGAATGCTTACTAATTGCATATGAAAAGCAAAGAGTGAAACTCCTACACGCTTATTACTCTGCAGCACAAAGACAGGGTTTGGGTATCTCCAAATATTATTGTAACACATGTTCAGTTATAAAAGGGCAGTAGAAGAGTTGGACTGAACAGTGTGAAAACATTTGAACTGAAAGGAGACAAAAACTCAATTTAAAAGACCTTTTTCCTCCCATAAAAAGTGGTCAGTGGGGACTTCCTTAGCACATGAAATAATTGACCAAAAATCCCTTTGGACAGGGATTACTTGCTCCCAAGGAACGTTCTGAATCTACCACAGAATTATTTCTTTTATTGGTTCCTTTTCCAGTGCAAGCACGAGCTTCATAAGCAACATAAACTAAGTGTACAGCTAAGTAAAAAGCATTGCTCTACCAAGCAAAGTCTAGGGCCTCCTGGACCTGGATGGACTTGATCTTCCATCATAAATGACTATGATTCTATGAAATTAGTTGCCAAATCCTGACCTAAACTCTTTACATGTTAAAAAGGGGATGATATTTTTTTTAAAGGTCTTTCTGCTTCATGGATTCTTAAGTGTTCACACACACTGACAGCACAAACACGCACAAGAATTGCTATCCAGGAGGAAATCTGAGAATGCAAAACATTTTGATCTTCTGCCACACTGAAGACTGTGATGCCACATTCACCAGAGGAGCAATCAAGAGAACTGCCTCTAACGAGCAGATCAGTAAATACCATTTGCCTCAGATTCAGAGACGGAAGTTACATCAAAGAAGAAGCAGGATGATGTTTTGCAGGAAAAAATACAAAAAAAAAAAAAAAAACAGGCTGAGAGACAGGGCATAACCATCCCTCTTTCAAGGTACAGCAGTTCCTTTCAAAAAGACAGCCGAGATCTGACATGTCCTCAGTGACTTTATGAGAACAAAATGTAGAGAAAAGACGTTTGAAGAATGCTTTGCTGTATGCCATCACAAGTGGCTGCTGCTGAAACAGATACTTGATACAAGTTAGTTGGTGCAGCTGACCCAGAGGAAGCCCTGAGCCTCACAATCCCCAAACAGCTCTGGTCCACATCCTTACACCAGGCCCTGCTGCTGTGCCACACACCCTGCTTCTCCTAAACAATTTACCTCAAACAAGTTTCAATAAAGGGAAGAAAAAAGTCATTAAAAAAAGCTTCCAAAGGATCCTGCCTATCTATGTCTTTAATTCTGAGGCATTACCAACACCTGCACAGGTTAGCAAATTAGGTTTTAGGTTCTCAATACAATTCACTATTTTTTCTTACGCCTTGTAATTTTCACATTTTTATGTCTCTTAAGCAAGGCATGAGACTTTTCTACCTTTTCCCTCGCCCCACAACAGCCATGCCGTCCCTCAGCACAGTCACTCCTCTTAGTGCCAGCTTAGCTCTCCACAAAGCCAGGTGATGAGCAGACCAGGGAATGGGGCAGCTTCAGAAAAGCCCCCCCTACTCCAACAACCACCACTCCCCAAAAATGTGTTTTCTGTTGTTTTTTTTTTCCTCTAAAAAGGTGAACCAAACTGGTTCCCTGAACAGAGAAGCTGCAATTGCACTAGAGCAATGGATGCAGAGGCTGCTATGCCTTAAGGGTGCAAGTGAGTGGTAGGAGTACCCACTACAGGTATAATTGTAAAAAAAGCCTGCATCACAGAATCATAGCCTTAATTAAACAGTTTTACACATATTTTGCAAAGGCTTCAGTGACTAAACAAGTAGCAAGACCTAATTCAAAACCTACCCTTGTCCTCCTTTGTCACAATGACTGATGATAACGGTAAAGTTAATGGTATTTCATTCACCCATCAAAATATTACCCCCCCCCCCCAAGGAGGTACAACATAGCAAAGATGAATGAGGAAATGAGAAGTGTAGCACTGCACTTTTGCTCCTAAAATCTCCTGATTTATGCTGCACAGGAGAGATGCCTTCCACCAAGCCAATGAGTAGCAGCGCCATGCATCTGCTACATTATTTCCTCTGTCTGCTTCATGAGAAGTGCCCATGTGTGCCCTAGGAATGAGAAAAGCCACTTATTTATAAAACAAAAGTGCTAGGGGTATCACATTGGTTTTGTAGCAAATTATTTTATGAACACAGTCTGGGAAAACACGATTGTTAGGGTTACAAATTACAGGTCATATTTTTCCCTGGTGATAAGTATTTAAAGTCTTCACAGTTTTTAACAAAACCAGAAAGGAGTCACTCACATTAAGTTCCAAAAATCTTTCCCCCATAATATTGGCATAAAATGAGATTTAATGGAGAGAAAGAGATTAAATGTTCACAGAGCCCTCCATTGCTTGGGAAGCATTGATTATGTGGCTCCTCCCAACCCTGACTTTCTTCACCTTCCCATCCTAGAGGATTTGAGGAGCTATGTGAAATAGGCCATCAACCTACTGCCATTCATCTCCAAGATTACACTTGCTATAAAGAGAGGTACATTTGCAACACTCATCTTTATGCTACTTATATCTCTTATCCTGAGGAGCTTGGTTAGACTAACTGGCATCAATTGCCAAATCTAAGCTACAAAACTGCCTACGTAGGTGAAACAATGAAATCCTTAACTGCCTCATCTACTTTCATCTTACACAAGCATCAGTCAAATTTTTTGGGCTGCAATAATAACAATTAGGACCAACATAAAAAAAGAGAATGTAAGATCTATAAGAGGTGGCTAAAGGCAATAAAAAAAACTCAGTCTGTATTAACTATTCAAATAGATCCAGTTCTCATCGCTCAGCAGCTGGAAGGGCCCATTTATCTTGCATTAGGTTTTTATGGCATGCTATTGCCTTCAGCAAGACTTTTGAGCTGTGACTATCTGAATGAGAAAGATTTAAATTTAAAGAAGAGAGCAATTGTAAATGTGTCATTTAAGTACTTTACAAATGTTATTGCAAAAGGTAATGCAATTCAGAAGCTGCCTCTTCAATTAATACAGAAGGTAGAAGGCGGCTGAGCCCACTACACCGTTATAAAGCTTGATATAGCAAGTGGGGAAGCATTTCTCCATAAAACACCATATGTGAAGCACAGTCCCTGACTTGCCTATCCTCAAGTTCACTGATTGCTCTCCTTCCTGGAGTTGTTCGGGGACGTCTCAAACAGGTCAAGTTTAAAGTGTGCTCTAATGTGTGCTCTAGTGTGTTTAAGATGAGATTTCATAAACTAAGATGTATGAAGTAAGATTCACGGTGACTTTTAGTGCCCAACTTGAGAGGCCTTGTATGCATTTCAGACATTTGCTCTGCGCCATAAGAAATCGTTAGCTTCTTTTGGCCTTTCAAAACTCCAAACTCATATTTGTATTTTCCACGTGCAATACGCACAATTTTTGATAACCTCTAGAGGTCCCTTCCAGCCCCTACAACTCTGTGATTCTGTGGAAAATAAGTGCTGCAAGAAAAAGTAGTCAGCCTGAGTTTGGGCACAGAAGAAACAGGTAGATATGTCTTCACTATTTTCATAACAAATGCATGTGAAATGTATCATACGAGGAGGTGTAAGCATTCAGAATGGTTGCAAATCAAGAACTGAAAACAGTATTCACTCTTCCCATATTCAATTGCATAGTTAGTGATAAAATGACATATCAGCACAAAACCAACTGCTACATGTCTTATTTTATGCCAGAGGGATGGGGATGGTAAACACATTTCTTCTAAGCCCAAGAGACAGAAGAGTAGTAAATAGTACCAGACATAAAGACAATGAATGCCAGAAGGTAACACAGGAAAAACACGTGGGGTGGGTCCAGATGTGCGGTCCAACCTGTTTGATAAAGCTCTGTCTGATGCAGTATGCAAGTGCTGAGAGCCTGTCACAAGTAGAAGGTTTGTCCCCTGGTTTGCTAATTACCACCCCCCCTCCTTTGCTGTGTTATTTAATGGAGTCATTTCACTGGTTACACATTCCTCCAGCGAGAAACAAGGCAAAGTAAAACATCAGTTCTGCTGATAGGCCATCCCAGTGCCATAGTAGCACCTGGAGGATTGCGAAGTCTCAACATGTGTTACCCTGCTTAATGTATCTGCTAAAGACACTCCAAGAAGAAATATGAGTAGCAGCTCTCAAAAAACTACAGAAGCTCACAGGGATTTTGCAAGGCTCATTACCCTGAAATGTTATTGAAGGCAACCCAAAAAAATCCAAAGGTAACCTCTGAGAATCTGCCCTTTGAAAGAAAAAGGCAAAAAAGGAAAAAAGGATTTCTCATCAATGCTTAAATGTTGAGGAGAGTGAGACTCTATCCTTGGAATAACAGAACCGGCACAGAATGCAACAGTGCCCTGGTTAAGTCTTAGGCTTAGAGAAATAGGTGATGTGTCTCCTGCTCATTCATACTTGTATGCTTCCTGTTTAAAATGTTGCCTACTGGCCAAGAACTTCTTCCCAGGAAAGACTCATCTACTGGGCAGACAGGCAGAGACTGAACTATCATCGTTCACCATCAGGGCTCCTATGAATAATATCGTGCCTTATTTTTTCATATTTATTAAAGCAAATAAACATATAAATCACAGCTCCCATTCTGTTTTCTGTGATGGACCATAAATTCCTCTGTCATCAACTGATTTATTTTTCTGTACTGGCCTTGCTCTGACTTGCATTCTCCCAGCTAGGATCCGGCAGTAACAAATCTATGCCATATAGAGAATTCACTTGCTCAAATGACAAGCAACCCACTACTGCCTCTGCAGTAGACATTGTGCACCTTTATACTAGAAGAGAACACTGTCCAAGAGCATGTTTGGGACGTTCTTTGCTTCTGTAATCTTGAAGATATGACTACTGCTTTGCAGATGTCTAAACAACAAAACTAGTACTTCCTCTATTGTCCAATCTTTTTGCTGAAACATCAACATACACTTTAGAGCTTCCTCTGCTTTCTCTTGCTTGTTCTTCCCTTTTTCTCTTTAAGCACCTTGGAGAAACAACAAATGGCTTAAAAGTGATGAGCTGGGAATGGTATTTAACTGAGGAGTCATTAAACATTGGTACGCTGAACAATGCTCCTTGGAACAAGAAGCTGTAATTATTTTTCTCCTTTGAATAAGTCACAGAAGATAAAGATGAAAGACCTACTATATTTTCAGGAAATTTATTACTACTTAGTTAGCACACAACTCAAGGCATAGAAAATGGCTGAAGTCAGGAAGTTTTAAAGTCCTTCATACCATTCTCTCAAACCTTGAGCCACTTAAAGCTGCCTTTTGCACGTTTAGGGCTAAAATAAAACTGCACTCCGTGGGCTATTGATTTATTCCAGCCAACTGCAACTTTAGAGAACACATCTCATTATAGAACGCTCGCGGATGTACTCCTGGTTTGTGGTTCATTTACAGATGATTATAGCACTGTTATTTCATACATCAGTGCTTCCTAATAAACAGAAGCTGCGTACTAGAGGGGGGCTTTGTTAAATCGACATTTCTTCCAGACATGTCCTTTTTGAAGATGGTGAGACACCATAGGAACTTTCTCAAGAAGAACAGGCATACAAAGGCAGGCTATCAATTTCATGAAAGCCTGCATTTCAATTTGTCTGCATGAGGCCAAATGGTGAGTTTTCCTCAAAGTGACATGGCTCTCAGGACTACAGTATCTCATCATTTCTCTATTTCTTTGAAAACTAAGATTCAAAGGGTGACTTCCAACATGTGACACAGCTGAAACATCCCATTTGGTAGCTGTCACATCGCTGGCTCATATTTGACCTGAGCTCCTGAACTGATAAGGTTTGTGGTTCAGAAGCTCCATATCATTCCATCACCGAAAACATTTATGTTTTTTATCAATGTCAAAACAGCCCAGAGCTCAAATGTCATTAAATGGTAGGAATTGCCATTGAGAGCTACCATTCAGGTGCACGATTTCTGTTCACAAGTCCTGGGGTGCTTGGAGCATGCTTGGCATGAGTCATTTGTCCTCAGCACAGCAAGGATGTAAGGCACAGAGAGGTTTTACTTAGGGTTATAAATTGTGGTGGGGATGGACCACATGTCTCCAAAGGAAAAGTCACCCCTAGCTGACATGTTTTGTAATCTCTTGATTAAACAGGAAAAGATTCAATCACCTTTTGCCTTACACAGTAGACATGTAAACGTGAAGGATTCATTTTACAGTCTGCATACGCACTGTCCTATTCACTTTTCAGTCCTCTCAAATCCTAAATAGTACACTTGTACAATTATTTTTTACACCACTATAGGGTTTTTAGGATTGAAAATGTTATATTAATTTCAAGTGAAAGCATTCCTCCCAGGCCCATTCTCTAATTTCAGTTATGGTTTTAAATTTGTAAGATGGGATGGATTATGCTGCCATACAGCAGCATAATTCATGCAAACAAAACCAAAACAAAATTCCAAATGATCCATGTGGAAGTCACAGTTCAAAACAGAAAACAGGAATTCTAACAGGTCTCTGCAGACCCCTGTACGGGAGCCACAGCAAACACACATGTATTTTATAGAGCAACAAAACCAGCAGCTTGCAGTATAAATCTCAGCCCCCCAAACTCCTAATTTTTTTTTACAGTCAAACTGCTGCAGCGGACAGTTTAGAACCAAACTGGAAAAAAAAACTTTAGCAATGGAAATGAAATTCAGCAGTAAAGTGTAAAGTAGTAAGACCTCTATGCTTTAAGCCTCCCAGGAAAGCTCTGCAGCACGTTATGTGGCCACTAGTCTGAAAGACAGCAGTTTGTTAACCACTCTCTTGTCTCACAGCTCTCTTTTAAATGCTGTTAACTAAGACCAGACATACGTAGGCCAACTCCATGATCTCCTAAGTTTTACTATATCCAGAATCAGTTAGGAGTAGCATTTGAGAAAAGCATGGCAAAACACAGTTATTGTAGAGTCTCCACAGTTTCTGTATCAATACAGAGGATGCGTGCATGCATGCATGCATGCAAGCTCTAAGCATTACTAACTAAAGGTGAGGGGTTTGAAAAGGTCTTAAGAGTTTTCCTGTCCAACTCCTGGACAATGTAAACATGTAAGATCATGTACTGAAACTGTACTTTCAAACAAAGCAACACCTTCAAGAAACTTCAAATCCCCTTTGTAGATCCCTTTGGTATCTGAATTCGGGCTTCAGAAGTAAACCACTACATGCATTCAACGCACCTGTGCTTTTTATGTATACATTAAGTATAATCACCAGCAATACACAGATGCCTAATGTATATCAATGAAACATTTTATTGAATAACAGGAACAACTTGAAAATTGAAATATTTTTTCTCTGTTCATATAATTCTCCTGCAAGACCATACCCTTCATCTGCACTCTACTTTATGGCAGCACTGACATAGTTTAAACACAGCTTCTAGTGATGCCAGATCATATGTTAGATGTTACACTGAGCAACTGGAAGCAAAGATGCAAAGAGGAGCAGGAGAAAAAGATACCACTTGCCAGAAAATGAGCCAGAAATCAGATGCCAGCCAGAGAAACAAACTGACTTCTGTTGAGGAGTACTTTAAAATATTTGAAAAAAATAAATAAAAGTTGTCTGGCTGAAGAGGAAACAACTGGTAACTACTTACATTCTATTTTTAAGCACAATCTAGGTTCAATAACAAACAGAAGTAAACTCTAAGAATACAGCAACATCACAGAGTAACGGCTCACTGGGAGCCTTTGTTTTGTACCTTGACACAACAGTGCCTGGTACATCCAAGAGTGAGACTTAAGAGCCTCACTTCAACCTGCCATTTGAAAATCAAGGTTCCATGCAAACTTGACTGGCTAGGGGACATTTTCATCCTAAAACAACAGCCTGATCAGCTATAACATAAGATACCCAATGCTTTAGTCAACACCTGCTTTACTTGGGTTCCCAGCAGTCAGATATGCAGGTTGAAATAATGAAAGGCTATGCATGGTAGACCAGCAGGCACTCAGTTATTCTAACCACCAAGGGTCAGTGTTGATTCACTCAGCTGAGAAAACAGTGGGAAGAGCATTTTTGATTATAACATGAAATAGGCTTCATCTGAGAGTCTTCTAGCTCCTACTACATCTGTCAAGGCCCAATACTCTTCCATGAGAGCTTCCCAGGTAGCAGCCCTGACTTCAGCATGCAACCACTAGCATAGGATGCTGGTTTTTTGCAACTGCCTTTCAACTGCAAATTTCTCCTGAATGATTCATGCTTCTCTCTAGAACAAAGTGTATGAGCAATATCCTTCACTTACACAAACTGACAGAACCAACAGCAACTTGTATAGCTGACCTAAATCAGCCATTAGCAAATTCCAGCCTAGTATCTCCACAGTTGCTTTTTGCTTTGTATCTGCCATCGGGCAAGTGAGGGGGCACTGGACCCTTTCCTCTATTGCCATCAGATAAGAAAAATTCACTTTTTTTTTTCCTTGGGAATAGCATAGTTGTTGGTTTCTGATGTTTTTGCTCCTTTTAGCACAGTTTCACTACTCACTCAGCCTTGCATCATCCTCATGGCTATCATGCCATCATCTTATTTAACACAAGGATGAAGAAACGATTCTGAACATTACTTTACTCTCTCAGGCCCTCTGTTCCCAAACAGCATGGGGAGAGAAAGAATTTCAGTGTGTTAACAAGACAATGTGCTAATAAACCCAGAGTGCTGCATGACCCCAAAAGGGGTGAGGATATCTCACTTACCTGCAATATTCAGTTTGTTTGTTATACTTCATTTTATTTATCTATTTTTTAATCACGATGCAGCCAGAACTCACTCAAACATGACTAATTTGCACATTCTGGAATAGAACAGCAGCTATAATGCAGCTTTACACCTGCAATTGACATGCTGCAGTCTGCACAGGTCAGCAAAGGCTTTACGATAGCTCACTTCTACGAACCTCCCAGTGCAGCAAGCTCACTCCAGGCTGGGGAACTGGACTGGATGCTCTGCAACAGCATTTCCAGGATGTGCCATAGCTAAGCCTCAACACTACAGAGGTGAGGGATGCAAAGCAGGAGCACTGAGCAATTCTCACCTGCACTAAGGCAGAGAAAGCAGCACAAGAATCAAGGGAAGGAGTTGAGCACTAGCCATTGTGAGGAGGAGGAAGGGGAAGGATAATGTGAGCATTTTTCAGAGCTTGTGCAGGACAGAGAAAATTGAAAGCAAAGTAAACTACGATATAAGAACAATGGAGAAATGGGAAACTGCAACTAGCTGGGAAAAGGGAAGGACCTGAATAAGTAAATACTGTATTTGGTGGAGTCAGGAGAGAAATTGTAGTTTGAAGGCATACAAAAGTTGCTAAATGATCAAGGGAACAGTGAAAGCAGGGCTATGAGGAAGGGGCCTGACACTAGCTATGGGATCGCACTAGGAAAAGACAGGCTTTGAACAAGAGGTCACTCTTGCAAAAACAAGTACATGGATGAAGTGAACTCCAGTGAATATTCATCTCCTAATTAAGGTGAATGTTTTCCGAGTCTTATTGCTCCTTAACTATCAACAAATTAGCATGCAACCTGCTGACAAAGAATCTCAAAAAGAGCTGATTTACAAATTTACATAGTAGTGAAAAAATGTCGGAATTTACATTTTCACACTTTGCCTATAATTTGACAGTTTGTAACACAGGATTGGGCTGTTCTTCTCTTGGGGCAGCCTCAGTCAGGCTGCCAAAAGCTGGACTAAGGCTGGCCAGTGGCAATTTGATGATGGAGATTGAGACTTGTAAGAGCCAGCTTTACTTGTGGTAGAACAAGGAGATTCTGACATGAATGGTACAAAGCATTGCAAGACCACAACAGGCAATTCTGGGGCTGAAGACAGCCAAGCACTGCTCTGAGAGTATTATCTGAGATGCACAGTCTGATCTGCAGGAATGTACAATGCTCACCGAAACACCAGCTTGAGTTCCACATGCTGGAGACACAATATCTTAAATGAAGTTACTCATTTGAACCTGAGTTGTAGCTGAGGACAAGCAGCTACTCAGCTGAAGATAACAGCAGCCAGCATCAGTGTCTAGTAGAGCAGTTAACACAGATGAAGCCACCTGGAATTTCAAGTCAATCAGATAGATAGGCTGGATGCATACTCGAAGTCCAACACACAGAGGACAACAGCCAAATAAGCCCCTTTTGCTGTAAGCCTTCTGAATTGAAATCAGACTGTCCTTTTCAAATTACACTACACGACAGTAGCATCATTTGTCTGCACATTTGCGCTATAACTTATATCAGTCCTACTTTCATCTCCACTGAATGAAAGGACAACTCACTTGTGTGTCTGACAAAAATCTCATTTACTCAGCTCCTGCACAATAGTACCTTCACTTGAAATCATCTGCTACAAAGAGGAGTAGCACATTAACACTGGTGCTTCAGCTTACAGCAAAGCCACACATTCACATGGTTGCTTAATGCCAAGACTCCTTATGGCCATGAATGGGACTGCTCATGATAGACCCATCAGTACAGACCTTACTGAAGTTCAGCTGTGGGAGGAAGGAAGGGAAAGAGATGAACCCTGGGGGGCTTAGAACAAGCAATTCTGCAATAGACAAGATACAAACACCTTGTCCTAAAGAACAATCACTTACAGAACCACATCTGCAGACTCAGTATTGAAACCTCTGTTCTGAGAGATCATTCACGAAGGGAGTGAGGAGCTGTGGACCAGCAGGCAGGAGCCTTCCCTCTGGACTGCTGTACTGTCCACTCTGCTTTGCAAATTGTTTGTCTGGGATTCAGGCTAATTCAGGGGAAAAAAAGTGATTGAAAAGGAGCTGTGAGCCTAACTATCCAGCATATAGGCAATAGAACTTCTTTTAGGAAATGACAAAATACAACGTGAGCAAAGAAAGTGTAAAGGCTTAATTATTTTTTGCAGAGTATTTCTGACTGCTGACACAATTATACTTGACCTCCAGCATAAACAGCCTAAGTAAAGGAAGGCAAAGCATTACTGTGGTTGTTACCACAAAAACTTGAAAGGCAGTAATCAGCAGTTCAGCAATGCTTGGGAACATAAACTACTGAGGTATTGTCACCGTAAGAGTTTCAGTTCTAAATATTGTCTCTGCAGCAGCAGAAAGAGAAGATGTTTTATGTTCATCATCCAAATTGAATTAAAAAAACAAATATCAACCAGACAGGCTATATTCATAAACACAAAAACACGCACACACACAAATCTTTCACCAACTGGGACCATTTCCAACATTCAATGTTGTGCCTTGAATTAACACCGCAGTTTCTCTTTGTTACCCCCAACGCTCTAGCAGATTGTGCAGTACATGTATAAGCATCCACCTGGAATGAACATAAGGAAAAGGAGGCAAGGAAAAGATGGTGAAGAGTACAGCAAGCTCACAGTGGTCTGTGTAATAAAACAAAGCATCTGGGGCCATTTGAATATGTCACCAACTGTTGCCACTCAGATTTAGCACAAGCCTGAATGAAATTCTGCCTTGCAGTTGCACATACAACTCATCTTCACTTTGAACAGTTTATGTTTGCACAAGAACAGAATTGAGCTCAAATTGATAAGGAAGAGCTATACCAGCTGCCCAAAGAACATGACCAGCCACTTCAATATTGAAAAGTATGTCTGAAAAAATACAGCCACCCAAACCTAGCTGACACCATCCATCTCCTATCATTATTGACTGGTCTGTAGCTAGCGGCAACCTGCCACAAGTTGGTTCTCAGAACACATTTGAAAACAGAAGATGAGTGAGGATATAGAGCGGACAGCTTCTATCTCCGCACCAGCATTCATCAGTCCAGGTGAGACAATGCATGCCAGTCATTTTGTATCATAGAGTCACCTTAACACAGCTCTGTCACATCATCCTTGTCTCTTGCTCTCAAAACAAGCACTGACAGTCTGAATGCCCTTTGTATAGCTACAGAGGTATCAGCCTCTGACAGTATTTGATTCTGCTGACCTTACCTCTTAAGCTTACTTTGTATTTCACAACACATTGTGCTAGAAATACAAGCGCCCAATAACACATCAGGTGGACACTACCTTGGAGCTTTCTATGAAGGGAAGCAAAGAAGGAAAGGAGCTCCAGAAATGATTTTGCTTTAGGGCTCCGCAGCAGTACGAGTGGAGTCAGTAAAATTCCTCTACTTGGAAAAACCAGAAGCGAAGGCTCAGTCCTCACCTCCCAGTGCAGACACATTATACAATTAAGTTATATTATTTACTTATTTGTAGAAATAGAAGAGAGTTGAAAGTCTTATTTTGAGACAAAAAGTATTTTTGAGAGTTCAGGGGGAAAAACCAAAAATACCAGTTTCCAGTCATGTATCCATCCCAGATACTATGTGATTTTATATAAACAATTTGCAAGTGTTCAGAGGCTGAATAAAGAAAACTGTTGGTTGTCCAGGAAAAGCAGCACAAATAGATCCAAGCCTGACACCTCTTCGCTATTCTGATTCAGCACGTCTCCATCTGCATCATGCCTTTTGTTCCTTAAGAGGTTCTCTAGACTAAGTCAAAATCTGCACTCCATTCAGCTCACAAAACTTTCAGGAGCTCATCAGCAAAGGCTTAAGCATAGCATAGCAGAAGCCACCCAAGCAAGTGGATCATGTCAATTTCAGGACCACAATACTAGTAAATGGATCATGCCAATTTCAAGACCATGATACTAGTAATATCTTTAACACATCTCCATGTGATTAAGGTAAAGAAATTGAGGAGAGACTCTTTTTGGAATGCTTGCAAGTAATGCACTGACCGTTAATTCATTTGGAGCCCAAAGATGTGGACACTTGCTCTTACTGAATGAAGAGAAGATCAAATCCATCCAGAAATACCTCATACCAGCCATTGGGAAACAACAACTGTAAGCCATTTTTAAGCTAAAAGACATTTGAACAAGAGAGATTTGAGGGTGAAAATCAGCTACCTGCTAAGCCTGACTCTCAGCTTCCCCAGAGTGTGTTTAACACTATGTGAGGCAATGCTTATGTACCCCAAAGTGAAAAAACATTACTAAGTGCCCATCAGAGAAACAAATTGCTGGCTACCTCCAGTGCTCAGTTCTGATTTGGAGGACTACAAAGCAGAAGTGAATAGTCAATATCCCAGAAGACCTGTGAATGAGAGAGCCGATTACAAGTCTGGATAGACCTGGGGAGCCATGTAAATTACAAGCACCAAGATTTATATTAATGCCTGGAACTGACAAGGTCTCTCTTCGTACTTAATTGCCCACTCATGGGTAAGTTAAGCGAGTCCACTCGGGACCTTGAGGTGAAGATGAGTAGCTCTGTCTAGCCTCAGCACTGGCTGCAATACAACACTAATATGAAGAGTGAATCTCCCAAGCACAGATCACTATATTATCAACTACTTGCTGACAGCTGAAATAATCCAATTTAGGGTGGAAAAGCACCTTGCAGCACACAGACAGACTGGTCTCTGGACACTAATATGGCAATGATCTCACTAGGAATTTTGCCACTGAAACCTATTCCTCTCTTCTCTTGATAAATACCCACCTTGTACTGCTTACCTTTGTTTAAAATGCTGCCACAGAGATTCCTTCTGGCTTAAAGCCACAATCACAACAACTTCTATGCTTCTCTCCACCAGCTTCCAGTTACTGGTTTTAACATAAAGGATCCTTACCAGCACACTTTTCCTCTGACCTGGCAGCTCTACTACACCAAAAATCAGTCCACAGTCATTTGGAAAGTTTTTCAGCTTTTCAGTTCGGTCTTTTCCCCTGGAACTGTCTGTATACATGAATACCTCCCTTAAAAAAAAAATCTCTTTCTGTCCTCTCTTCAGAGATGTTATCAGCTAGAAAGGCCAAGAAGTAACCATGAGACAGCTGGGTAGGTCTATGCATTGTGTACTCTAATGCTGTGTTCCCTCCATGTACTGCCCCTGCCTTGACTGCAAGTTATTCAGGGCAAGGACTTCTGGATAACAAGCCTTTGTGTAACACATTATTGATGCTTATGAGGGCTTCTAGGCATGCCTGAGACACAAATCCTAAATGATAGTGGTAAGAAATCTATTGACATGAGCTAAAAACCCAAGCTGAGCCCTTCAGAAAAGTCTGGCCTCAGTGATAAATTTAGGTTTTTAAATAACCCACAGTCCCAGAGCATCTGAGTGACTCATCTATACCAATTAATTTATTCTTACAACACTTAGCTTAGACAGGGAAATTTAAGCTCCCTCACTTAATGACACTGGGATACTGAAGAATGGGCAAAGAAAGGGACTGAATGCAAGAACTGCAGCCTTCGATCTTAACCACAAGATATTTTCTCCCTTTGGCAACTGTAGCCTGACTCCTGATCTCAGGTCATCCAACTACATAGTTAATGCTCTTTCCTGATAATTAAGTAGTAGCATGAACAAGCTGTCCTTGAAGAACAACCTCCCTCCTTTACAGCTATAAAGCAAAGTCAAAGAAAGGTGGAATAAACATACCTACGTGTACAGGGCATTATCCTGTGCAATGCAAAAGGAATAAAATATACTTAAAGTGCACTATTACTTAAATCATACATCGACAAGTAAGCCAAAACCTCAGAGACAAAGTATAAATGTGTCACTGGGAGACAGGGAGGAAGGAAAGACCAGATTTGAAATATGTATTTTCATCTTCAAACTATATTAACTCTCTTTCTGACACAGCAAAAAAGAAATGAACCTCTTAATTTATCTTCACAGCACAATATTAAATAGAAAAGTTTTAACTCCGCTTTACGGATGAAAAATTGACATATATTGACTTCGCTAAACATAAAGGAGTGAAAGATCCAGAAAATCAAACAGCCTATCTGGATGAGTACTTTCTGAAGAGAGAGCAAATAACCACTGAAACAGCACATCAAGGAAATGCCTGTTTCAGAACAAACAGGAACACCATGCAAAGGACAGGCAACCCTGAGCTCAGCACTTGGCCTAAGACCTGGGTCTGGTTACCACTTTGACCTGACCTGAGCCTACCATGAGAGTCTTGTTTCTGAAGGGAGTATATTCCCTCTCTGCATACCCATCTAGAGGGTAAATTCTTCAACATCACTTTCAGTAAGAAACACATTGCAGTGTGATCCTGACGACCGCAATGAGGCCATCCAGCAGTGTCATGGCAAACATGATAGAAAAACACCTTCAAATTCAAAGTGACAGTAAAATCACCAGCTTTCAGTGCTTTGTAGCCACAGAATTACAGCTTACAGCATATTTGTACAGTCCAGGTGTCTGCTCAAACACTTTATGCTTAATCATAAGCAATGCGTTAAGACAGCTTCACTTGCATTCCCATTAAGACTGTGTGCTTATGAAATGCTACAGCGCTTTTCAAGAAGAAACTGGCTTCTGCAGAAAGGGGGGATGGGAGTTAAGAATGACATTATTTTAATCAGGCATCTTGTAACTGTTCCCAGATAACAGTGCACCCCTGATAGTATGATCAAGCAACTGTACTGAACTCACTGAATGTTATTTTGCAATGCACTTCTAACAGAACTTTTCTGAGTCTCTGCAACACAATGCAGTCATTTATTATAAGCAGGTTCTTCACAGAGTTAAAGGACAGCAAGTATGAGTATTTACTCAACATGCGTAATTTGACATGACCAATGAGTAACAACTCTCTAGTATATGCTAATGACACTATGCAACACTATTTTTAGCACAGAATCCATATAAATGTATACATACATAGCATTTTTTCCTTCAAAATATATAAGAACTATCAGGTCACGAATCCTCTCTCTTGTGTTCAGATGGTAGCCAGCTAAACTTCCACAGTCACCTAAGACAAGCTGTGCCATGCAGGAGTGGGGGAGCAGGCATGCTCACCTAAGAGAGCCCCATGTCCACAGATCTGTGATGTATACAGCTCGTAGAGAATCTTAGGAAACAATCAACTTTTTGCAGGCCATATTCATCCCCATCAGTATAAATACAGCCACATCAATATCCCAAATCCATCTGTACTTCAACCAGTGCCAGCTTATTTTTGTGTGCAGAACCTGTGATTTGAACTTCATGACATTGGGAATTACTTCTGTGCTCCTCTTGATGGCAATGAAAATCCGAGGAGAGGAAAAGGAATAGAGCTCCTTTTTGTCAGTAAAATCCATGGGAAAAACGAACTGCAGGATAAAAGAATGCATTCTTTCTTTCAGAGAGCCTTAGCTGGCACTACAAGGCTAAAAAGACTTGAAGTCCAGAAACAACAGGAACTATAAGAAACAATAGACTTGTTTTTAGACTTGCATTTAGGCTTCACAGGCATTGAAACAGTTAACTTGTGAAAGGAAGCTTTTTGTATAGAGCTCCCAGAAAGCATGTTTGTGTAAATGCCCTTATGAAAATATATAAATGTATTTACACATTATGCATGTATGTGGAACAGACCAGTAGGGCTGAAGACTGCTATTGTGTAGGAGGCCTTCTTAGTGGAGGCTTGAAACCCTTTATGCTGCCACAATGCTGCGGAAGTGAATGAAACTGGTGGGCTTTGCTAGGGGATGGCACACGTCAAACAGCTGTGAAACAGATTTCATTTCTGTCTCCTCCCAAAATAGACAAGCTGCATTCGGACTCTAAAGGAAAGGAACAAAACCCTAAAAAATGAGACAATACCCAACAGAAGCAAGAAGCTGGCATTTAAAACAAAGCCTAAACAAACCAAGATAAAACTGTTTCATCAGATACCTCAAAAACAAAAGGCTTTGGCTCAGCAGAGAACATAAAATCTTGAACTGTTCAAATAAAATCTTCATATGGGCAAAATTTACCAAACTTCTGTCAATAACATCAACAGGGCCAGCATTGGAGTCAACATTTTGAAATGCATCAACTTTATTGGGTTAATCTTGTTAAGCATTACAGTAATTATGAAAATCTAGTCTAGACTGAACTCACAGATCACACTACAAAGACACTTCAAGCCTAAGTGTGGCACCCACTGATGATATGCTCAGAAGGCAGAGCATATCATTTCTCGGAGTTGTACAGTCCATGAAAGCCCCAAAGGAAGATGCCATGTTTAACAGAATAACAGAATATACAAAGCTGGCAACTGTGAAATGAGAATGTTTGCATTCAAGAAGAAAAAATTAGAAAAACCAATCAATTATTTTGATTGATGTTTCAGTCAGTTTGTCAGAGATAACATTTGCATCAGTTCTTGACTAATCAGAATTGTAATTAGCAACGAGCATCTCAGGAGCTGTGCTTTGCCCAGACACACATTATGCCTGTAGAGAACAATGTCAGTATCATCACAAGTTGCCCATGTGAAAACACCACACCTATGCAGTCGCTGTCCCCATTCAGATGTGGATTACAGCTACACCAACTGACAAGCAATCTCAGGAGAACATGCATGACAGTGCACCACACTGGCTGAGAGCAGAGTGCCTTCAGCATCCTAATCAAGCACTCCTGCAACTGTGCTCAAGGCACTTAGCCTCATCCTGAACCAGTTCCTCACTTGCTAAGTGGAGGAAGGAAGAGATTGCTTAGCTCCAGAAATCTTAAAGAGAAAATGCTGAAGACTTACATTCTCAAACACCACATCAATACTTTAGTTTGGATCAGGAGTAATTGTTAGTGTCTAATCCCCTCTTAGCATGCTTTGGTTCACACTGTAGAACTGGACAGAGAGCATGTGAATGGTTTTTACTTTAAATTACAGAAGCATGTGCTCATCTGATAATGGACAAGGTGTCCACAGGACAGGCTAGAGCCAGTCCAAAGTAAATACCCTTGAAATGTATAGAAGTCTGAGTGGTGGATGCTTCAGTAGTATCTTGTTCTACAAATTCATACCTATGAGGCTACACAACACACGTGTATTCTTAGATAAGTAACAGAATAGGAAAGTAACAGTGGGAATATCTAATGTGAGACCCTCGAAGTTGGAATTCACTGTGCATGGGATTCATAAACTCGGGATCGTGTAACTTCATTAATCACTTTCCAACAACTTTTCCTCACTAACCCTTAGCAAAAGAATCACTTCCTCCTCAGTACATGAGCTTTAGTCATAGAAAATACATATTTATGCAAACTATTAATTAATCCCTTCTCGACATCTACTGTACCTGAAACATCTGGCATTTTTCTCTCTTAATCAACACAGTTCCCACAGGCTTCATGTTTTAAACAGTTACTTTAAATAACTCCAGTCATCAACACCAAATCAAATTTTCTGCCTCTAAGTGGCTGCAAATATAATTACTAGAGACAATCCACCAATTGCTAGCCACTGAACACATCTACTGAGACCCAAAGGCTTAGAGAGGACAGGCGTTCTTCTGCTCCTTGCCATCTTCTGCACACCCTACACTGCTTTGCAGGCCTGTTACTAAAGAGTGCAAAAGACTGCTTGAAAGTCTTCATGAGATATCAAGTCATCTATTTTATACAGCTCTCAGCAAGCAGAGTACATACAAAGCAAGAAGAATTTTCTTCTCCTTCTCATCAGGAAATAAAATCCCCTGATAAGGGTTCTTAGAACAGTTGTGTCCCATGCTGTATTTCATCCTCTTTTGAGAGAATGAGGGAAGAAGAATGAACTTTTTCTTTATTCTCCCACAAGAAGCAGTCCTCCATAATCTAGGATATTATGCCATGATTCATAAGAAAATCTAGTGCATGTCTCTTTATATACTTCGATTCCAGTTTTGAAAGAGAAGACTTCAGCCTAAGACAATCTACCACTTTTTTCAAGTTCAAGGTCCTCAAAGGAGGAAAGAAGAGTTGACTTGAGAAACGGTTCTGTACGCAAAACGCTACAAAAAGACAAATTGGGCTGGGGCTGTCAGAGCAGCCATTGGGAAGTCCAGCCACAAGAATCTCTATAAGAGATATAAGTGAGCAATGGCTCACCAAACAATCAGAAAGCAGGCACAAACACAAGACAGTCAGAGCTGGGAGCAGAACAGTGCATAATCTTGTCATATATCAGAATAAAAAGCAGATAATGCTTCTACTCCTGGAAGTAGTGAGGCTAGAAGCCATATGGCATTGACTCTGTGCCCACAGGTGATGTGGAGCACTCAGATTCCAGCACCTGTATGAAACACTAGCAGAATGCTAAGTAGCAACAGTATTTTGTGTTCACACTAGAAACAGTAGTGCTATCTACCTCTTGTTTTTAAGAGACAAAAAGTTCTCCCACTTAGTAAACAGCTACAAAGCTTTCTACAGCTCTCTGTGTGGAAACACTGGTATTGGCCTTTCCATTACACACAAAGTATTTTCTCACCTCTGACTCTGAAGTGAGTCCTGTTTTTAAAACAGCTGTCTTGCATCATTTATCATTTAAGAGAAAGGGCTGAATAAATGGAGAGAACATTGACCTGTGGCTAAGAAAAATGTTGCTAAGACACACAGCTTAATTGCATCTGTCAAAAATGTATTTGTGCTCACTACACCTGATGAATTACCGCTACGCTGACTGCCCTACTGCACACTTTAAAGACAACACAAGTCTCAAAACTCAGCCACACTGAAATCTCCAAGCATAATAATAAAAATAATAATAATAATCAAGCCAGAACGCATGGAAGCAGAGATCTCAATAAACACTAAGTTTATTGCACTTTTCATCACTTATTTCTGTTTTCAATCTCATCGAGGTTTACCTATAGTCTTTCAGAGTCTCCATCAATACATAGGCTTGTGCAATACCACCCCCAAATCCCTTTCTAATGTCTCCCCCTGGCACCCAACCAAGCTCAAAGGTAGGTGCTGGTTATGTTTTGAGGGTTTTATATGAAATGCAATCACACTTCCGTGAAGGTGAGATTATTCACTTGAAATACTTCAACATGTGCAGCAATTATTCAATTCTTTTTAACCAGATCTTGGTCAAGCTACACTTTATTACTGATCTGACAGCTTTCAAGTATCATGCTTTTGTAGTAATCCATTTCATACAGTGCGTTGATGGGGCTTACAACCTAAGTAAGACTCTAGACTGTATTTTTAAAAGTGCCCTTATTTTTCATTGAGGAATGCTTTTCCTTCAGATTCAACTTGTATCAATTCTGCTCTTTATGAAAGAAATTTGTGCAGGGAAAAAGTGAACTTATAACTGTGTTTCACAACAGTAAAAGGCTCTCTAGTCCTTCCAGAACAAGCCAGTTGACCTCTCCCTGACTGACCAGTTCCTAAAACTCATGTTCAGCCTTCAGTTTGCTGCTTTGCCATTCACGGTAACTGCTCTTGCATGTATGGAAAGACCTCTAACATTAAAGTTAAAATCCTCAGAAAACTCCACTGTAGTTCATTGCATGTGACTGGACAAAGTCACTCGGCACATACATAATCCCAGTTTCTGTAGAGGGAGAAACGTTGATGTTTACCTCCCTGTAAGAAAGCTGAAAGCTTGTTAAGTATTTTAAAATTGCTGGATGGCAGATGTTAAGTATTTTCAGAAGAATTTCACACCAGAAAGATTTTAATTACTGCAGTTCCTCATTTCTAGATTCCCTCATGAACCGATAGGCAGACTCTCATTTATTCACAGTTGAATACCTAAAATGTCAACTAAAGTTGTGACAGTGTTGTATATAACTCCAACCCCAGAGTGTGCTACGCTGTTTGTTTTCTTGGAGACATGCATGCAAAGACAGCATATCATTTCTATTTCTCTGTTTAAGGGAGAAGAGACTGACCCTATATGAAATTGAACACCACGAGGTACTCGACCAAACTCTTTCACGCTCACAGCAATGCCTTGAGCGAAGCTACTTGATGTGGTGTTGCAGCTAACATTAATCTTTGCAAAAAAATATCAATCAATCAAGGAGATACAGGCTTATTCTACTGAGAGTGTAACTGCAGCATGTAAAGACGCACTTTCATTTGACTAACTCTGCAGTGATGCCATATCAAACTAATTAATTGTCAAGAGTACTGGACAAGCAGATAAAGCTTCCCTCTTTGCTATTGCAACTTCTTTCATTTTGCTATTGAGCTATTCCAACATCATCTCTGTAAGGGGGCCATCTGGTAAACTTAACTGCTCCTCAAATAACCTCTTAAGCTTAAATTCATCTCACAGCTGAAGTCGTTTTACCACATATTCTTTGCATTACAGGGACACAGAAGTTTTCAATTCAAACTTATAGTCTGGTTGCAGTAGAACAAAACTTTGTGCTACTGTTAAAATGAAGAGTCAGTGACTGAGCTTAAAGGATCTCCTCAAGGTCAAACTACAACTATGTCACACCAAGCATCAGCTCAGCTCCTCAAGTACTGGCTGCAGCATCCTTCTCTCATGAGCACACAGGCAGGCTTGTGTAAGTTGTTTCATGCATTATAACTCGCTGATCCCTGCCTCAGACTTTTTGCCACCACAGGAGACATGATGTAAGCACCTAAAGAGTCACTACTGTCTGGGAACTCTCTGATCTTATTACAAAATGGCTTGGATCAAAGAAGCCATCATCTTGGCTAATCAGGATTCTGAACTGCGCAGAATAAACAAAAGTGGTGACTTTGTGAGTGAAACAATCATCTCCACAATGGGCTGCTCCAGCCTTAGGAGCTTGTTTCCTTGGTGTTGTACAATTTTACTTTATTTAATTGTTTAAATCTTTCATCCCTCAATTCCTCTGAGGCTGGCCCAGGTGACAACAGAGCAGCAAACCTCATCATTTGCTATTTGCTTACACTAGTGAAAATCCTTCTTGCTAAGGCAACAGCTACCAAGAGCTTTTGCAGATGCTGCTTGCACAGGTTTATTAATACACTTCCTGCACAATACCTTAATGAGCAATTGTGAGATTTAATTAGTGTAAAATAATTAAAAAGCAATTAAGAGCAATGACAAGTTTCTGATCATATTCTCACACATTTAAAAAATTACAGGGGGGAAGGTAACTCCAAATCTTCATGATTTCTTTGGCTTTGAGAAAACAGAAAAATTCTAAAAACTGACAATCAGTTAAAGGTTTCTACAAAGCAAGCAAAATATGGATTGATACAATAGAGATAAAAAAGGCACATGTTTCTCAGGCAAATAAAAACCCCTATCTCACTTGATCTCAGTATATAAATGAAATAATAAATACTAAGACTCAAACACAAGCATTCTGCCTATTGGTTTAGAAATAATAACTTTGTTCCCTTGACACTCATCCTGATGCTCTGGACTCAAAGTATCTCCAAAACTGCACATAATTATTTTAAAAAGAAACATGGATGGAGGAGGAAATAAACATTTTCTAACATCAGAGGAGAAACATCTTGAGAGCAATTCAGTTTGAGCTAATTTTTTTCCCTCTTTTACATGAGGAAGGAATTGAACAATACGTTCTATGGAAGTTTCATATCAAGAATTGAGTTAGAACAACATTCTTACAATGAACAAGTCATTGAAAAAAAAAAAAATCATTTAATTTTCATTTCACTTAAAAAGACAGATTTTTTATGAAAATAAATTTTCATTAAATCCTGAAAAACAGTTCAGTTGTTGTTTTTGGTGGGTTTTTTTGTTTGTTTGTTTGTTTTTCCCCCCTACAGATGCTCATACTACTTAAGCACTGTGAGATTAGAAACAGTAATTGATTTGTAAGAACAACCTCCCACACAGGCTAGGCTGCTTTAACACTGCATGCCATCCTCGCTCCAGAGTGCACCTGGTAGAACATGTAATGTATTTACAGGCAAACTGAGCCTGTGGGAGGAGGGTAGATTAGGTCCTAGTTGCTCTTGCTCACTGAACTACATCATTATTACCTCAAATAACATAAGTTTACTGAAGCCAAAGCACACAGAAACAGGAATGTGTTTTCCTTATAAGCTTGCCAATCAAGCAACTCTTGTTCATCTCCTTCCACAGAGAGCAGAGAGCTACTCCTGTTTGAACACACAGCTTTCCCAAAAGGAATGATCTGCATCAACCCCAAGTATTAACCATTGGGTAATGACTGCATTGCTTTGTGGAGTAGGGCAAGGCAAGCAAGTCTGATAAATAGAAATGGCAACACAGGTTTGCCAGCCATGAAAACAAAGGACAAGAGAGCCTTGTTAAAATAGTAAGAAATTAAGAGCCTAAATTGTGACATTTGCATTTTCCTGTGATTCACTCAGGCTGCAAACTATTCTAAGGAAACATCATCTCTCCCTCCCTATCTTCACAATATCAAGCACCAAACTGTACAGAACATGATTTGTTCAACAAAATGCCACATCCAACACAAATAACAAAGGGTGCGTGCTCTCAGTTTGAATCTGCAACAGGCAGAGTTAAAGATGGAAAAAGATGCTTATCCAGTTTATGGAATCTATTAAACTCAGTGCAACTTTGAACTGTAAGCACTGAAGAAGTAAAACCAGGCAAAAGATGTACCTGCAAAACACATACACAGTGAAAAGCATCTGTAATTTTAACTGGAAGAAACCAAAAGAAGGAAATAATCCTGGGATCAAGGCACATCGCATCTCTACAGTAGCTCCTCCTCATCATCATCGACAGCACACGATCGGTTCCACTACCTTGCGCTCAAGGAAACCTTTATCAACATCCAAAATCAAGGTGACTGAGACACTGCCACAAGCTTTTTCATGTTTCTATAGCTTCTCCTTCCCTAGGAGGGAATGTGCTCATTCAGATTCTCACCACTCCAGGAAGGGCAGTGGTTGCATTGTGCATGCAGCAGCTGACACAACAGACCCCATACCAGGTTCAGCTCTTGGACAAGATGCTGGTAAAATAAAGGCACAAAACCCACAGAACAATGCTCTCAGAGGCTGCCATCTCACGGATATAAAATGCTTCCTAACAGAGTGTTTCAGAAAGACCCAATGGCAACATCTGTCACAGATGCTTGGTGTTTGGGGTCTAAGAATCATTTTACACAAGCTAAGAAGAGCTTGAAATGGGTTTGAAGTCAGAGCTAAAATAAGGATCGAGTGACAACTAGTGGAGATTTTTATAAGTGCATCTTTGCAGGCACCAAGATCCTATTCCACTGAAATAAACAGATGAAAACTAATTGCACAGAAAAGCCTTCCAGAAAATATGAGTACACACATGATGATGTTGGGAATGAGTTCATTTGACTCTGAGCCTTCTTATCAACCTGTCGAAGTTCTTCAAATATATAGACTCACACAAGCCGTCACAAGCCAATGCCAAAAGCCACTGAGCAAGGGAACAGGAACACACAGGTCCAATTAGTCTACCATCCACAAATAGAATGGCCTGGTTTGGAAAGGTCTTCAAAGATCATCCAGTTTCAACCCCCTGCTACGTGCAGGGTCGCCAACCACCAGACCAGGCTGCCCAGAGTCACATCCAGCCTGGCCTTGAATGCCTCCAGGGATGAAGCATCCACAGCCTCCTTGGGCAACCTGTTCCAGTATGACACCACCCTGTGTGTGGAAAAACTTCCACCCTAGTGTCTAACCTAAATCTCCTGTCTTAGTTTAAAACCATTCCCCCTTGTGCCCTATCACTATCAAGTCATGTGAACAGTCATTCTCCCTCCTTATTATATGCTCCCTTCACTCCCAAATAATGAACTGGCACAAGGGGCAATGGAAAGAACCATAAACCAGGAGAAGGTATCATGACTGCCTCCTGGTGCACTCCTTCCCTTGAAGTGTTCCAGCCAACTATCAGAGGCTTACAGTTACTCAGTCAGAAGTTGGGATTGAACCATCATGTTTAATAATCCAGAAAACACTTATTCATTAATATTATTTAAATTTTTTTAGGCCTATGCATACTTTCAGCCCCAATAACATGTTGTAGTAATGAGTTCTATACTTCCATTCTGCATTACAGAAAAATAGGCTTTAATTTACAAAAAAACCCACAACCTAATATTACTTCATCAGATGGCTCTAATACCCAATTTATGAGATGGTGAACAATCATTCCTTTTTTTGTCTTCTCTTCCCTCTTTATGATTTCATTAGTTTTCTCTCATGACCTCTCATTTACTTCTTTTCCAGGCTGACGAGCCTAGTAATTCATGAATTCATGCACAGCACAATTTTTTTTTCATTTCACCTTCAATCACCTCTGAACACTGAGGTAATATTTCCAAATTCTGTAACACCATTACATTTCAGTAGCAACAGGTTATAGTACAATAATACCACTCTCACAAGAAACTGCAAGATGAGGTAGTTGTTAGAATTTATCTTGCTCAAGCTTCCTGTCAGAAGTGCTGTGGTCCTGCTGTATGGCCACTGAGACACCTGGGGGTAATGCTGTTGTAATTACTTCCAGGTTTGATTACAGGGTAATGGGGCAGGGGGAAGAAAAGATGGAAGAAAGTGCCAGACTCAGATCTGCTTTGACAATCTTGAATTAACATTACCCATTTGCTAGTCACAGGAAGCTGTTTCTTTAAGGAATTTAAATCACAGCTGAAAGGATACAGAGAAAGTTGTAGATCCGTCAACTTTTACTATTCCTATAAATCTCTTTTTCTTGAGGATAACTATCTTGAGAATAACTATCTTGTCCTTTAAGAAAGAAAACAGTTTCTGCTACTCCTGATTGCAGAAGAAAGCATAGGAATTCTAACCTGAAGTATTCTTAAAGGAGAAGACAGAAATAAAACTCAGCACTGTGAAATAACCCCATAATTTTAAGGAATCTCTTGCTTTTGCAGTTATGACTCATCATTTGTGGATTGGCTGCAACATTACAATGAGACTAGCAAATATGACTATTAATTTATTAATACTTACAGTTTCAATTTTCATGGCAATAAGATACGAAATGCTGAACAAGAAAACAGTTTAATCTCTCTCCAGAACGCTTCACGTTTTCAAATCTCCTCTGTATTCAATTGACACACTGAATGCAGCCTGCTCAATACATAAAAGCAACAAATTAATGTGGGCCACAGATGAGATTCAGATTCTGCAGAAGGTAAAACTTCTCTAAGAAATAATAAAGACTTATGTGCTGTTTCCTAAGATGCCCAGAAATATTTTCCAGACTTGAATCTAAGCAGTAAACAATGCAGCGTTGTCCTCTGAGGCACAAACACAGAAAATTGGTATACAGGCATACATGTGCAGCCCTTCCTGGAGCTAATTCCTCCAGGAACAGAGTCTCAGTGGGGATAATCAGGATCAGGCATTACTGCAGCTCTGCCTATGATGTGGGGTAGTCAGATATCAACATGAAGATGTGCAGGTACAGAGCAATCAAAGGCAAATTTTTGGAAGGCCAAATGACCATCCACACGTACTTCCCTTCCAACATCAGGGAGCACATCAGGACCTATGAAGTTGGTTTTGTTTGCTGTGGTTCTTCAGAGATCCAGCAAGCAGTCAGGGAGCCCAAGTTAGTACATCAGTTAGCAGCTTTCAGTTGGAAACCTGGACTGCTAACCTGAAGTAAAGGGTTACGTGAGTGTTCAAACTAAGAGCAAAGACCTTGCAACAAGGCCACAAAGCGTGTCACTGGATCTCGGTTCTGCATCCTTTGCTTTTGGTTCCTCACGCTTATTAGGCTGTAATCTCTCCCTGTTGACAACCAGCCTGAAGTGTCTGAAGTGGGAGTAAAGCTATGAACTAACCTGCCACAAATATGGCTCCTGTAACTTTCATTTGGGCTTTCAGGGAAAACTGAGCTGATGATCTTTGTCCAGACACACAGTTGGCTGTGCCTCAGGGCACCTACTCAGCCCAGCAGCGCAGGGACAGCTGCCTATCCAATACCACACAGGAGGAAAATAAGTCACTAAACATCAAGGAGTAATTCAGAAAGTAACATTCAAATAGTTTGGAGAAAAAACCAGGAGAATGGAGAAAAAAAACCATGTCAAGATATTACAGAAATATTAACAGGACATAAGGTAAAGAGAGGAACAAAGAAGAAAACCATGATAGTAGGTAGGAGTTGACAAGAATGAAGCCTAAGAGGCAAAGCAAGTAAAAGATGAAGTGACATGTCATGGTTGTGCCTTCATTACAGTGATGGAGTTTGGATGTAGACAGGTTGCTCTGAAAGTAATGCCTCCTATTTATTTCCATGGGAACTACAACAGGTACAAAGAGTACAATACACTACTCAGTAGAGCAAGCTCTCAGCTACAAAACGCTATTGTTCAATATAGTCACTAGCATTTTTGACAGTGATGAGCAAGAGCTGCTGCCATACTTGTCAAAATCTCCATAACTATCTGGAATATGGCTTATCTTTCACATTGCTTTTGCCACTGCTGAATCACACCACCCACCACCTCACTGAGCAAACATCCACTGTTTGGTCTCTCAACCTCTACTGTCATACCATCAACATCTACCTCTGACATAGTGGACCAACATAATAGGGGACATTACTTTTGGAGCAATCCGCCTGGATTGCTGGCAGCCACTGTCATCCATTTTTAAACCTCAGCCAAGATGAGCACAGGAGTCTCCTGTACAAAGGGTCTGTAGAACAGCATATTTCACTTTTCTCAGTGGTGCTGGTCTTGTCTCAAAGACACAGTTAATGCTGCAGCACTTATTAGCATCAGGTTGCTAAAATAAAGTGATCATTGTACAGGTAAAAAAAAAAAAGATGCTTGGGAATACATCTCACCAAGGAACAGAACAATCCTTATCTCATCAAATGAAGTAAACAGAACAGCACAGATTCACTGAGAACGATAGGCAATTATAGGTAGAGTCAAAATGTATTGAAAAAAATCAATGGAAAGATTCACAGTTCCACACAGATTCTCAGTCAGTCCCTTAGTTTTGGTGCTCATCTATCAATAACAGAGCTGGATATATTATCTTGCTGCACTAAAAGCAAGTAATCCCCATGTTAGAATAGGACTATGGTCAGCTAAACAAAAAGCATTAGAAGCAGATTCTGGCTCTTCTGGGGGAATGCAATATACCATGTCCTGTAAACAAAGATTAGAAGCAAAATTGTCTGAAGCCAGCCATGAGAAACACATGAGTCCAAAATTAGGGTGTTTATTCAATAATTCCACTTTAGAGGCTTTAAAGTATACAAACAACTGAGATATATAAAACAATGAGATAAAAATGAGTCTAAAGTTGTCTGCCACAGACAGAGAGGAGACAAAAGGGATTTGAATTTACGGAGACCTTCATAACAACTAGTACCAAAACTACAGCTAGCATTATTTCGCTTCTTGCTCAAGGACAGGCATCCCTCCTATGGGGCAAGAGATGAAGAGAAAACTAAATAAGCATGTGGTGACCAGTAGGGGAAGTACCAAATGAGTTATTGAACATTAAACCACAGCACCACCTCAAAGTTCCTACATGTTTTGCTAAGTAGTGAGCACTAAGTGAGCACATGGTTATGGAGACATCATTTCTTCCCTGTAGGCATACTGTCCCTTAAGTCCTCAGGAAAGGAATAGATTCATACAACTATGAGGAAAGTGCATGGAGAGGACAGCCATGATGCCATTTCTTGTCAGTTCAAAGCTTCTTCCACAGACTAGCGTCTACTGACTGCTGAGGGCTGGGTTTTTGACGAGAACTGAGTAGAGCCAGCCATGCCTTCCTCTCCTCCCATGGCTAAAGAATGGGGAACATAGATGCCTACTGTCACTGAAGGGAGAAGCTGCTGAGGGTAACTGCTTCCAAGGCAATATATGAAGCTTAATTTTTAGGCATTCCCTATGCTGCAGTTGCCTCATCATCTCCTTGCTTGCTGCTGATAATGGAGAGGATAGTAATGGAAGGTTTCAAAGAGAACACAAGTTATCAGCTTTGTTGACCTTTAATTAGGACACCTCTTGGGTACAGAGGTGGCATGGGAGAAAACATGAAGGAGGCTTTGTGAAAAAGCATGACAAATTAGCACTCAAGATTGACAGAGCAAGTGACAGGAGTGATGTCCAAGCACTGCAGGGCTGTGAAAGGATATAAAAGTTCTGAGAATTACGGTAAGTGCTTTGCACTTGGGTGGTGAAAAAGGAAGCCCTGGTAGGTGGAAGAAAGGATGTTCAAAGCAATAAGCAAGAAATACAGTATTTGCAACCACATTCTTGAAACAGGGAAGAAGCAAGCAGCTCTGACAGACAATGAACTGTCTCAGGGGCCACACAAACTACAATCAACTGCACAGCTAAAAATTTTGCAGATCACTGTTGCAGAACCAAGCCTTGGAGTCTTAACTTTAGAAAACCTAGGAGGACTGCATTTTAAGTTATGCCTGAGCTTGCAGCCAGCCAACCACAACTGACCAAAATAGAACAGCTGTCTTTCAGGCAAACAGTGACAGCACGCATATTCTTGCTGTTCCTCCTGGATGCAGAAAAGAAACCAACCTACCTTCATCTAGTTTAGGGTCTAGATCTCAAAGCTCATGATCTGGTTGCTACTTCCTCCCTAGTTGTTTCCAAAAACAAACCTTGGGCTGCATAGTGGGGCTTAAGAACTAACCAGTCCAGTACAGCTCAAGAAGCAAAATGACAGTAAGAAAAGGAAAAACAACTTTCCTGCTATCTATTAGCAAATATAATGACTGCATTATCTCAGCAAGTATTCGTTCAGAGGCCAGCAGACAACAGGTTACACTGCTACCAAGTCTGTTCCAGAACTATGGCACAGAGACCTCCAGTCTGCACATCACTCCCAGCACCAAGCTCAGAAGTCTTCCCGTTACAGGCCATAGGCTTGTTACGTTGATTCATGATAAATCAGCAGCCAACTAAAATACTCAGAACAGAACATAACGTTAATACAAAACAAGTTTTAGTCATTGGTGCTCGTTCCTTATTCCATGAATAAACACTGAATGCAGTGCTCCATTTCATACTTCATGCAAAACCACTACAGAACCACGAGCTTCCAGAGTAGCACCAGAGCTTGCAACACAATATGGATATGAAAAACCATATGTGCTATGGTCTCAGATGCATCACCAAACAACAGCAAATCAGCTGGTTATAGCATATTAGTTGAGTCACAGCATCTGACAGGAGCTTTTCACATATCCTCTCATCTTTCTACAACAGCAGATTTATGTAACTACTTATCTTAAAGCTAAGATGTTCATTACCACAGCTCTACTTACATCATGCATGAAGCTGAAGTCATACAAAATGTGTTTTACTTCACCAAGAGGCTTTGCCTACAAACCCTGCACTGATGCCACATCAGGAACGACGTGGGCCACTGGAACTCACACAAACCTTGCCTGCTCAAAAGACCCAAGCTTCTCAAATGCCTTACTGAAAGAGCTAAGCATAAGTTATTAATTGCTTACTCGTTATCAAAGTGATTGATGGCATGACATTTATTCCTATAATCACAAACTCCATACAAATTCACAGAAACCTCTCAAATATTCCAAATACCAAAATCTACCACAGGAAGAATGACTGAAAAGAGCAATGCAGATGGGGTTTGGGAGCAAGCAGGTTGACTGGAATCATCCTACTCCGTACCACAAAAGTATAAATGCTAGAATGGACATTTTGCTTCAAAACAGAAGTCATCTAACATAATGGATCATATGGCTCGTGAGTTTAATTTACAACAACAATGCTGGAACAAGATTATATTAGTCACTAGGTAAAAAGCTAAGAATAAGAACCACAACCAAGATAAAAGTTAGTCTGAGAATCTGATTAAAATAAGGTTTATGAATGGCAAGGTAATACCATCTTTCAAGTATTCAGAAAAAAATAAGTTCAACTCTAGGCTCCATTTGCCTCCTTAGCAACGATCGTTTTTACAGGTGGCAAAACCAACTCCCAGTCTCCTCCACAAACATTTGGGGAATAGATATTTCAAGCTACTACAACTTAGCTGGAAAGGGTAAGGAAACCAAATCATTGAAACAGATTTCTTCCAGAATGCTTAATTGAGGTGGACATGAAAAAACTTGGATTTAGAAACAAGCTTGAACAAATTTCCCAGAATTGCCCAAATCTGATCTTCGGAAGCACTAGAAAAGAGACGTTGTTATATTGGTTCTTTAGCCAGTCTTGACCCTTTCAAGAATAATCTGTTCTCCCTTTTCTTTACGAGTTATATAACGATGAAAAAGGTACAAGTCAAAATATTTGTTTTCTCTTATAAGTTACCATTAAGATTATAATGCGTTCTGACACCAGGACAGAGAGTTCATTTTCAAATTTGAAATCACCACTGTACTAAGACCTGAGCTGCACTGAGAACAAATGTGTTCCACAAATACAAATCTTTACACAGCCATTTGAAGTGTCCAATGCAATCATGAAATCCTGAGGTTAGCTTTCTCTAGATGGGCTTTTGCATTTACATTAATCTGTAAGACCTACCATACGCTACGGAAAACCACAGAGTATTGATTTGACCACATTTTACTTTGAGCTGCAGACTTTGATTTTTGCTATGTGTTTGTTCAGAAACCTTTGAATAGCAGTCCCATCTTCTGACACAGAGCAATAATTACCCTGCGATGAAACAGAGCCAATTGAGTGCATGTCCCCATTGTTTTAAAAACAAATACTCAAAATAAATTCTAGGCATCTTTACACAGGCAGTCTGGGAGGTGAAAAGAAGAAGTAGAACTTCATTGATTTTGCAAAAGGAGAACTGAAGTAGAAAGTTTTGATATACAAAGCCATGTAGGCAATTAATCCTCTTGAGATCAGCGGTAGTTACAGATCTAAGTGATTTTTGCAGACTCAGCTACAACAGATAACATCCAGCCACATGAACTACATTTATGTTTCCCAGAGTACCCGGAGATCAGCCTCAAGCCTCTGCCCCCACACTCAGACTCCAGCTTCAATATCACACAGGCCAGATTGCTCTGAAAGTTGGGAAACCACCAACACAGGAGGACTGGTTCAGATTCCACTATGGCTCTGCGGCACTGACAAATGAACCAATCCCTGGCTCCTAAATGACACATGCAGAGTAGCCAATACCCGCAGCAGAGCTCCTGAAGCCTAGCTTGACAGCTTATACTTCTGGTGCATACGCTGGAAAGCTGCAGGGCCCTGTGTACTTGTTAAGCCAGCCACAGAATTAGCTACCTTCCTTATTTTGTTGAGTGATACAGAACAGTTCTAAGTCAGAATTAGGTATGCAAGCGGACTACTATAGGAAAAAAAGTCTCAGTACATACAAACTAAGGTGTAACAGCTCCCATGGCATTGTAAATAGCACTTCACAAAGTGAGCTTCAGGACATAGGTTTAGTTCTCCAAGTGACACATCCAAAAGAGACAAAGATGTGCATGCAAATACTTGAAGGAACATCAGCGTTCCACCCGTCCTTTATCCTTTTTAGTATCAAGTTCTTCTGATGTTGCAGATCACATCTAAGACAATAATTAAAATAAGTGGAAGAGATATTTGTGTGTTTCTCCAGAAATTCTAATGACCTTTCTAACGAGAACAATTATTGCTCGTGCAGTCTCCAGAGCTCACATTTGGGATTTGCTATCTCTAATAGAGAACAGAACTTTCTGTGCTTAATATCTTACCACTTTCAAATCTGTAATGTTAAAAGTTACACTACTAGTGAAATGCAAACAAATTCTGCCTGTTGCACAGTCCAGCTGCACACACACTGCTCTGTGCATATTTTTTTTTTTTCTCCTGACAGCATCACAGGCTATTTGGCTTCTCCTAAGGACCATTAAACTGTTGACCTCTCCCTCCAGCTGACCTAGTGTGGCGGTGCCAGCAGTAACAGTGTGCCAGCCAGCTGGCCATGGCATCACAGCACTTCATTAAAACCCTTGGAGAGCTGCAGACATGGGGCAGGGTTAGACAACAATAACAACAAGAAACTGACTTTGAAGACTAGAAGTCATGAGTTACTCTGGAAAAAATGAGTTGTCGCTAAATGAAAAAACAGCATAGAAAATGAGTGATTTGGTATGTCAGCATTTAACTCTGCTATTGCCAAAGCGGTGCTCCCCCTCCCACCCAGCAAAGCATAGTACAAAGAAACTCCATGCTTGTTAAGGTTGCCTTAGTGACAGGCTTATATCTTGTCCACTCCAACCCTGCAGCTCTGAAACCTCCCCAAAATCTTCTCACCTGTGTGCCTCAGTCTATGCTGCAGAAAAGGTCTCAGCACATCATTCAGCCCTGTTTTGTCTGAATGACCAAAGCACTGCTTCAACTGCAGGTGCTGGTCCACTATGAAGCAGATTTAGAGGCAGACAACCAAACAACAGGTAGCAGCAATTTCAGGAAAGTACCAGCCTAGCCAGTATCAGTACAGACCAGGCATTCAAAGTTTAAAGACTATGTGGCCACATCTTTCTTTGATCTTATTCAACACAGCTCTAAAGAACAAATACTGCCTTGCTTAACCTGAACTGAGGCTTCATCCTCAATTCTCCAGCAGCTGTAAAAAGAGCTGCTTGATTCAACTCTCCCATAGCCAAAATTTGTCATTTCCAGCTAAAGGGAAGGACAGTGTATTTGTTCTGTGTCAAAGTCCCTGGGACTCAGAAGACAAGATAAAATGGAAATTTTCTTTTTCCTCTTTTTTTTTTTTTTTTTTTTTTTAAAAAAAAAAAAGGAAAAAAAACAAGTTTATACAACTGGTATGGACCAGATGAGATGGGTTCTTGAGAGGCTAGGTCCCCTGGTATAAAGCACAGACTGAATGTTATCAAGAAGGTACATGCCAGTCATTAGGATGCTAATTGGCCCTGACAGCGCTCTGGTGACTCAAATGAACATCCTAGCTGTCACTACCTGGAAGCATCGCTGCAGGGAATGGCTCTAAGGAGTTCAAAGGAAAGAAGTTAAGTGAGAGGAGGAGAGAGAAGGGGGATGGCGGCTCTCTACAGCTGCCTGAATCACATATTTAAACATAGGAAAAATACTTCTGTCTTTCCACACCATGCTACTAAAAATTCCACTAAAAAAATCACTTTGGGTAATTTACATTTAAATAGAATTTGCTCATGAAGTATATTATTTTGCTGGTCATGTTTACAATTACTTTCCCTCCCTCTTCCCAGGACTCCTCGACCTGTTCCCAGCATCCTGTTCTCTCTCTCCCAACCTATCCAATTAAAACATCTCCAAAAATATTAAACTTGCTAAATTTTGCCACCACCAACTCTCTCCTACTGCTCTCTACTAATACTTCATCCTGAAAAATTCCAGTGTTGAATGTTTTAGTTCGTTTGCTCTGTGGACAGATTTGTTATTTATGTTTCCAGCACTTTCAAAGCAGGGTATCAAAACTCTGAGTGCTCAAATAGCCACGAAGGGCAGATGTTTCCAGTTTTGGTTGGACTGCGTCCGTATGAGGCTGGGAGAATGCCAATGGGGAGATGCAGAACAAAGGCTTGGATTATCTATAAATTAAAGAGAAGATCATCAAAATAGGGACTGCTCTAAAGAAAACATTATTTAAACACAGTGGTTGATATTTGCAATGCAGGTGAGTCCTTCTTCCTTCCTTACATGCCATGTACATTTCCAGTCTTCTAAAACAAACATACGACAAGACTGTGCCAAGATTACATGCCCAAGGTGACCAGGGGAAGGAAAAAGTAAAAACAAAGGTATCAGGAAAACTATATTCAGCTATTGGAACTCCAGCATCTCCTCAAAATATCTCCAAAACTGAGTAGAAAGAGAGGAAAACAAAACTGGCACTGAAAGCATGAAGTTTCTTCTTGACAGAGCTTGCAAAGCAAGCATACAGGAATGCTGTGGGGAAAAGAGGAGGCACAGAAGCAACAAAGCATCTAGGATTGCCGCTGAACCAGCACCAGGGGGGAGAACTGGATGGACCACAGTTCATTGCTTTTTCTGTTCAAGTAAACCATCTCCAGCTAACCTCAGCACAGCCTCTCAAACTGTAGAAGAAACCACCTGAACACAGACAGAAGGATCCTGCAGAGCCAGAATGTGCGCCTCTGTGCTGCACACTAAACCTCATCTATAAAACAAACGTGACTCAAGAGTATGTGCCTCCTACTGCCGCTTCCATCAAGCCTCTACAACCAGCCTTGCTTTTCTTAGTAAATGGGTTTTGTTGCTTCCTAAAATGGATGCATTAGTCATGAATAAAATTGAAAAAATTACTAGGGAGGGAAGCAAAACTCAATGTACCACAGTCAATAAAAGAGAGAGGACAAGAGAAATATTAGCTGAAGGGTTCCAAGAAGGTTAGTGTTACGAAGCAACGAAATACTGGCTTTGACACAGGAAAAAAATCCCCCTGAATACAAATATGTTCCATACAGTGACAAAGAAGTTACGCTTACCTCAAAGGACAATAACATACTATAGCACCTGAGGAAAGGGAGGAAGGCAGAACAGGGAGACAAAGCAATAGTACAAAGAGAATAAGGCTACTGAAAAGTGTTTCATGTAGATTCTTCTCCATCACAAAAGGAGATTTATACCTTTCCTTGGAAATTCAGCGTTTAGGAAAGTAGACTCAGAAGTACAACTCCAGCATAATATACCTCTTTCCCAGTCCCCAGGGAGCTATGATACTGATTTACTGGTCAAAGAAATAAATGTGCCTTGGAGTTCTATATGAGGCACTTTTTTCTTTCTGAAGTTAATCCAGCTCTAAGATAGATAAGCAAAAGGCCAACGCTAGTGGAAAAATACCACAGAAAGTATTTGTGTAGATAAATGAGCTTTCTAAAGGCAATGCTCCTGTCACAATGGAAAAATTTTCAGTCACTTAAATAGAGAGATGGAAAATTAAAACAGAAGAAATTACAGCACACAACCTGCTTCCTGGGTACAAGGATGCGACTGCTGGTTAGGGACAATGCTTGACTGAATACACCTAATAAGTTAAATTTAGAAGTATATGCATTTCATAAGGGATCCATTTGAGCCAATGTTAACATGAACTTCTGTCTAGTTGCCTAGACCATCACTAGAGCTGACAGAGAAATAAGCATTTCCAGGATAGAACACATCTCATTCTAAAGCAGTTGTCTAAAAAGGGGTCAGATGAACTACATCCCAAAACATCTATTTCTCTTTACTGACTGGAGGATGAGCCCATATAACTCAGTCAAATGTGGACAGCAAGTCTCTAGGTATTTAAAGCTAGTAGTGGATTCATTGCACTGAGTGTCAAGCTGATTGCAGCACCTAACTTGAGATTCAAGTACAGACATGGGTTTGCAAAAATGAATCCAGTTTCTGTGCTGACTGGAAATTTTACTCCAGAGAATGCAAGGTCCTGAGTTTCCCTATGATCTATGTCATCAATTAAAATGAATCAAGATGTAGTCTTTATAGCTGCAGAGATAGCCTTTCAAATACACACAAAATGCAAATGAGATCTACGCTATATTCCTGAGTCTGCAGATTAATACAAGCAGCACTTCAGTAATGCTCAAAAGCATGAAAAGAGCCATCAGAGGAAAGTTCTCAAGACAAGAGTTTTGCTTCTTCAAAATTCTCCCTTATTTTCATGTCAGCAGGACTGTCCCTCAGCTCTTAATCCTTGGCTCAAATGCTTCCAGGTGCAAAGGGGAAGATAAGACACAGCTTCTGTTAAAATAACTTTTTTTTTTTTTTTTTTTTTAAATAGGTGAACAAGGCAAGAGAGCCCTAAAATATAACTTAACAATGTAGACTGAAAGTGTCCAAATCTGCACCCCAGCAGAAAAACTCTTACAGCTCTCACTGACCAGGGCTCCAGCTGAAGGGCCTTGGATGCCCCTTTACCACTCTCTTCTCAGGCTACACAGCACTTTTGGTTAGAAGCAGGTAGCAAAAGCAATCTGCGCAGCCCACAGCCCTTCTCTCACTTGCAAGGGGTTTTCTGGAAGAAGCACAGCCAGGACTGGTTACCACCTCCTCCTCATGCTACTCAGGACAAGAAGCCTCCTGTGTGCATGCTAGCATTTTCGAAGCATTAAATACCTCCTTTACATAGAGTAACACACTAACAGTACTGCGTTTAAAGATAGCAGAGCTCTCACCAGCCTATAGCATAAGCTTTGTGTTCCCTTCCTC
This sequence comes from Tympanuchus pallidicinctus, assembly GCF_026119805.1. Taxonomy (NCBI): domain Eukaryota; kingdom Metazoa; phylum Chordata; class Aves; order Galliformes; family Phasianidae; genus Tympanuchus; species Tympanuchus pallidicinctus. Next base: position 14,919,538 of record NW_026294747.1, read on the forward strand.
TCGAAGGGCTGGGCACAGCTAGCATGACATCTCTACAGAGGCAGGAATATTTGTTGATGCAGCAGTCATTTATTCCTCTTTGGGCTGAAATTAGGGACCTTCTTCGTGTTCTGGAATTGTATAGCACTTACATATCGTGAGCTGCTTGCTATTTAAAGCTCGTGAATGTTTCTGTGGTGCAAACAAATCAGTCTTATTCAGACTAAATTGTAAACAGAAGGCTGTTTCCTTGCACATATTCAAAATTAAATATAGAGGGGGTTATGCTAATCTCTGAACTCAAACTAATCCAGACACTGACCACCAATCTTTGTCAAGGACAAATAGCTATGGGGACATTGCATCATAACCCAGAAGCAGTTAATTATTAAAACTGAGAGATTACTCCTACCAATGCAAGTCAAGACTCCAGAAACACATGGAGTACGTGACAAACGGTCCATCTAAACTTCAATTTCAAATGCCTATTTCTTTCCCTGCATTTTTCCAAGCTTCCACAGAGTATTAAAAAAAAATAAGCTGGTACAGACATCAACTTCCTCCCTCTGAATTCATATAAATTATGAAATTGCACTTTTAAAGGACTATAGCAAGAGACTAGAAGAGAACTGCAAAACGAACTTCAACGTTACATTTGATACAGCAGAAAAATACATTTAAAAGCAGCAGCGCATTTTTTTCTGTCCCTAAAAGCATGAAGAAAGGAGCTGGAAGGGACTATAATTGTACATGTGAAAAATTATTTAAGGACAATAGGATGTACGACAAGTTATTTTAATGGCTGAGTTTGTGACAAAGGATGCCCAGAGCACAGGGATGGCTGCCATTTAAGAGAAGATGAATACATTTAAAGATGGGGTGCTTTCTTAGCATACATGTCAGACAAATTGTATGTGTAGGCTAGTAAAGCAATCTATCAGGACAAGCACACAGGCATTTTCTAGGGGCAAAAGCTTGTAATTGTCTAAGAATTTAATTATTATAAATAAAATTATGATCACGGAAGTTAAATGCTTGGAAGTATTTTGCCAAAGTCATTTAGATGTGGACCAAAACTCCGAAAGAATAAGTAGGAATAAGCAATTCATTTTCTCATGCTGGGATTTTCATTAAAACCCTGAAGGTAGCTTATATCCATTAAAAAAATATAATAAAAAGACATAGGGTATCTACTTAATTTTAGGACAAATTAATGACTAGCAACCTAGGAAACTCTCAACTGTAAGAACTTTAAACTCAGCTATATATAGCATCAGAGAATTGTTTGAGTTGCAAGGAATCTTTAAAAGCCATCTAGCTCAACTCGCCTGCAACGAACAAGGAAACCTACATTAGATCAGGTGCTCAGAACCCCATCCAGCCTGACCTTGAACATCTCCAGGGTCGGTCGAATACAGTTGGCTTTCTGGTCTGCAAGGGCACACTGCTGGCTCACATTCAGCTTGCCAACCACAAGTACCACCAGGCTCTTTTCAGCAGGGCTGTGCTCCATCTGTACATCCCCAGCTTGTATTAAATATCAGGGGTTGCAGGTTCTCCCTGGACCCGCTGCTCAAGTATGTTTAGGTGTCTCTGAATGGCATTCTGTCCCCCAGCTTGGTGTTATCTGCAACTTGCTGAGGGTGCACTTGATCTCACCACTGATGTCGTTGATGAAGATGTTAAAGAGCTCTGGTCCCAGTCCTGACCTCGAGGGACACCACTTGTCACACATCTCCACTCAGACATTGAGCCATTTGCCACCGTTCACTGGGTACGATCAGACAACCAGCTTCAGGTAGGTTTCAGGGGCAAACAGCTGATCTGCACTGGTCACTTGACTACCATCACTATAACTCCAACAGATAAGCAGTCAGAGAACATGTCAACACAAGCATTTGGGAAATGCACAGTCTCTCAGCTGGTCCAGGAATAGTGTCACTGCCCCTACTTTAAAGGCAGATACAGGAAGCAACTGTGCAATTCACTCTCAGACAGGCAGAGAGCCCGCAGTGCAGCCAGGTAACAAACCCTGACTTTGCAGACGGCAGACTGTGCCTTGCTCACAACCATATCCTGCTGTTCTTCCATGCCAGATGAAGGGGAATGGCACTACACGGAACAGTGGGAGAAATCCCTCAAATCTTCATGATATACAAACCCTGAAGGAATGCGCATTATAGAAAGATTTAGTTTGCTGGCATGAAATCAAACGCATAAGCCAAAGATTATTCACAAAGATCAAGACAACCTTCAAAGAAGTCAGAAATCCAGGGGGAGGTGAAGTATTTCCAAGTAGTTTCACTTTCCTCACACAAGCCAAGGAAGCTCACAGAGGTCATAAATAATGGACTTTATTTTCATTCTTTGCATACATTCTTGCTGGTGCAGTGCCCAGTGTCATCCAGAGATGGAAGATAATAGTGAGCCATTTTTGGATACTGAAAGATAGCTTAAAAGGGACCTGTTCTTGAAATGCTCTGATTCTGATATTTAAAACCATTTAATTTACTGATTGCTTTACACAGTCTACAAGTAAAAGGGCACTTTCAAGAAAATTGGATTTCTGAACAATAAAAGACTCGAGTAAACTAACAAAGAAAGGCATTTCAAGATGCACTGGCAAGATGTAGCCTATTCAAATTAAGGTACCTACTTAAACATCAAAGTAACCATTGACAGAACTGCCCTAAAGTGGAAGGAGTCCCATTACGAATGTCTTCAAAGCAAGACCAGAAGATCCCTCTCAAACACTGTGATCTAGCTTAAATCACAGTTGACATTTAGATGCTGAAACTAGTGGTATTGAAAGCAGACCTTTCCCACACACTCATTGTGAACAGTACTTGTCACACTATAATTCAGACATGATTAACTGAAATGATAATGTGTACAGAAGCGCTGCTAAGAATAAGAGGCCTATCTCATGAGAGCTTGGCTTGTTTAAATTGGTAGAACACAGCTTGACAAGAGACAAGATTGGTGCAAATAAACTGGGGGAGAAGAAGCAAGAAACAAAGAGCTGCTTAACCCATAGGGCGATCCTGGTGCAGCCGTGAGATAAGATAACCATGAACAGTTCTGTGCTAGAGATCAGAAAAAATCGAAGTATGGAGCAGTCGTTCTCTGCAGCAGCCTCCCAGTGGGAGAAGTAGAACACAAGAAGAAAGCAGGTAAGAGAATCTGAAAGTCTGATGAAAGGACTCCTGCCTCATGTTCATCTTCAGCAGCAGGGAGTCTTCCTTGGGACTGACGATTGGAAAGTCAGGTTGTCTTTTCCAGCTCTGAGCTCATGTATAGGGTCCAGTAACAGCAGCAAGAGAAAACTAGGAACCCTCTGATGTGGGGGAGAGGGGATAGACATGAAAGGATTTACGTTATTTCTACAGAAGATTTGGAGGCTGCATTTTTTAATAGGCACAACCTCTGTTCTTCACCAGTACTCCAGCAGAGCTGGAGGCATCCATCCCTGGAGGTATTCAAGGCCAGGCTGGATGTGGCTCTGGGCAGCCTGGTCTGATCGTTGGCGATCCTGCACATAGCAGGGTGTCGAAACTGGATGATCATTGTGGTCCTTTTCAACCCAGGCCATTCTATGATTCAGGGCAGAACACACAACAGGGTCAATACATACCAAGAAGAAATTATTTAGGACGCAGTGCTGAGTAGCCTATACGCTCACATAACATGAGCAGCTTTCCATTCTTACTTCACAGATATTCTGTAGCAACAATCATTCAGCTCTCATTAATAGAGGGATGAGAAGCCTTCAACAACTACTGAGGAATCAGTATCAAAGCCCAGGAGATTCGAGGTAATCAAACAGCAGTGCTCTGCACTGACCAGATAGCACTGGCTGCAAGGTTGCCAGTCAGTCTCAAAGGATTTGCACTTCTTTTTACAGATCAGATCTACAGGCCTCAGATTCAGCAACCCCTCACGTTCTACAGGAAAATAAGTAATCACATTAAAAGTTAATGCTAAAGTCATATACTGGTATGAAAGGTGCTAGTGCCTCTAAATCAGAAACTACTTGCAACGAAACTATCAAAATACACATACTAAGACACAGGAGAGCTCAAATCCCCTCTCCATTACGTCCCTGTTAAAATGACTAGTTCTGGCCCTCACCTCCTACACTTAGTCTTGTTCCTCACCAAATATGCACTGGGATCTGATGGAGAAGATCTACCATTATTGCTTTAGCAACATCTAAATGCCCTGTATCTTGCAACACTAGTAGCCATGAGAGAGTGAACTACCACCAAGCCACACCTTGGACACAGCAAACTAAGCCTTATCAGAGGTAACCAGAAAAAAAAAAACAAACAAACATGCATGGAGGAAGAAAACTCAGCAGAAATCATAAGCATTCCATAACTGCCTGGCTGTCCCAGAGGCCCTCACTCCCACCTTCTGCACACAAAGCTTCCCTCTCTGGAAAACGTGAAGTGACTCTTGTGTACTCAGAACTGTAATGCAAAAATGAAATTGTGTGCTGATGAACTCGAAACTGCTTTAATGAAGCAATTCCACCCTTCCTTCCTCCCAACTCCACCTTCTCCTCTGAGTAAGACATTTGTTTGTGTTAATAAGGAGGAGAAAAAAAGGCAAGCTAAAAATAGTTCTTTTTGCTTTAAAGTTGAAGCTATGAATAAACAGGCTGGAACAGGAATGCAACTAATCTACCCTCCAAGTTCTTACGCTGCTTTCTTGTTCAGTTCTTCCAGACATGTTCATAAGGATCAAATACAGAGTTATTTCTACAGAACAGCCCACTTCCCTCCATTTTCTAAGGTAGCTGGCTATGGAATGAAGAGGAACAGCTTATGAGACTGGACAAATCACAGACATAATGAAAGATTTTTTAACTACCTGCATATTTGAGGATGCAAGGACACTGCCAGGAGTCCGAATTGAATAAAAAACTAAGAAAAAGTAAATGAAGAATAAATTCCTGATGCTTCCTTTATTGTGGAACAGAAATTACATTATCTCCTCAAATCCACCTTCCCATTAAAAAGCACTCACACTGTTATCCCTGCCGTAGACCCAAGTCACATCTCTCCCCTACAGTAATAAATGTCAACACTGGAAGAGTACGTGATCAGCCATCCTCTTCACCCTGGGCTGGGAGCCAAAGCATGGCTGGTGTATATCTCTGCAGCACAGAGCCAAACATATTTCTTTGTTCTGTCCCGTACATCACATCATCAACAAGTAAGCAGATCAAGCCCCAGGGAGCATCCTTGCAACCTCAACATGTAAGCTCTAACTTGATTTTACACCCCATTCCTTTTCATACCAGTGAGGTTCAAGTAATGCCATAAGAGTCCTTTCTGCCGTCCCAGCAATGCAGACTGAAGCCGCTTGGCAGAGTTGCCTTTCATTTCCGTATTCCCAGTTTCCTGTAGCACGAAGCATCACAGCATGCTGCCATAGATACTGCTATGGCATCCGATATAAGTTGCATTAAAAAAAAACTAAAATTAGAAAGAAAAAAAAACTCACCAAGAAACCAAACATCTCTGGAAGGAGAAAGGAAATGGACGACTTTCATCTCAGAGTTCAGAGGGAATGCTTTATAGCTGTCAATCCTATCAAGATCGTACTCATCGACACACCAGGGATAGCATCTATTTTGAGGTAGGCTGTGCAGCTATGAAACAATCAGTCTCAGAAAAGAGTGGCAACATTTGGAAAGCAAAGGTGAAAGTCTTTCCCACAAACCCAATGTGTAGCCAATGCATGACAGCCAGACCAGCTGAGTTAAGCAGACATGAGGACACAAGTATCCCAATACAGCCACATTAACATGACCCTGCGAGCTGTTTGCATCCTTTGGTGTCCCAGGTGAAGTGAATATTCTCACAGGCGGAGGCGAGATACACCTGGCACTCAGATGAGGACAGTGGATGTCAGGATGCCATATTGACACCTCAACATCACCAGCATGGTATGCAACCTTTCCTTCACTTCCCATCCATACACAGTCCTCATCTTTCATTACGAAAAGGAAAAAAAAAGGGAACAATCATGTGCAGCCTCAGTGACAACATTATGCTTCTTTTAGCAAGGGCAAAGTTCATTTGCAGGTATTCTCAAAGGAGAATACAGAAATTGAACTTCCCAAAGCCTATCAATTTCTTGCAATTAAAGCACTTACTTCTGCATTGTGTTAAATCAGAAATAAAAAGGAGCCAAGCTAATCACCTGATATCAGTTCCATACCACACCAGCAGTAATTCCACTGCTCTTCCTCACAGAATAAGTACAGGAACTTGAAGAGCTGATTTTTTTTTATCACAATGATCAGGAAAAATAGCTTTAATCAAGGTGCACCATGGCCTTGATCAATATTCTTAATACATTAAATATGCATCTTAGAGGACGTTTGCAGCACTAGAAGCAGTCTTCCAGTTGAGCAGCTGCATTTCCTTTGACTCTGCATAATTTCCAACTACTTTTGATTAAAAAAATTGTTTTCACTCAATATTCAATTTCTGATAATTATTCTTCACTATATACACTACAAACTGGCTCCATCCTTTCAAAGCAACAAAAGCTCACTACACAATGCATTTTTTTCAGTTTCTATATCTTATGTAATTTATGCACCAGCAGTATTTACAGAGGCTAGCAATACACATTGTATTCAATTCTCTTTCCTATATCCTTTTCAAGATCGTGGGGCCTTTCCTTTTAAAATGTTGTTTCCTCCTGCTGTTGCCATTATTTCTCAAGAAAACCAGTTTTCTGAGCACCCAACATATGCCACCTCAATACTCAGTAGTATTTAGTAATAGTATTTAATCGCACAAGTGTCCTATGCTCCCTCAAGCACTTACCTTTTTTTGTTGTTGTTTTTCATTGAGTCCTCATGTTTTCCTTAGAACAAACATTTGCACAGGCCTAGATTTACTCCTGCCCTTCTCTGTGTGCAGACAGATTCCCCATATAAGGTACAAAACCAGAGATGGCTTTGCAAACAATTGTTCTGTCATTTTAAGCAGTACAAAATATCAAAAGAAATCACCTGAGTCTGCTCTACTGAGTTACTGACAAAAGGGAATTATTGACAAAAGCATCACAGAGAAGTTATGCGGACATTCAGAGATCACTGGTAGGACTAGAGAAGCATTTTCTTTACAGTGTTTTGTTTAGGTAGAAGTCATAAATTTTTACTCCACTATTTTTAATGTTTGGTATCCAAATAGCACTGAATTAGCCAGCTCTCTTACAGCCCTGGAGAAAAAAAAAAAAAAAAAAACAGCCTCTCATTTCAAGAGTACACCTAACAACAAATTCAGAAAGACCACAGCACTAAGACACCCTCTCCTTTCTCCTGTCTCCGCCTAAGACTACCAGCTAACAACACTATGATGTGTTTGCTTCTGGCACTTGGAACTAGCAGAGTAGTTCAATTTCCATTGGCTAAGCAACAATTTCTCTCCTTTCATTTAAAGAAGCTTTTCCTTCAGAAGCTTTTTGCAGGAACAGAATACTGTATTCAATTCTCATCTCGGTCAGTAGATGAATAACCAGAATAATCAAAGTATATGGTCATCTGTCAACAGCATACCCAAGCCATGCTACAAGGTGTGCAGGTAGCCACAGAAGTACTGCAAATCCATCTGAGGAGGACAAGTGTTGTATACCCATTTGGCTTGGAATTGGTAAATCAGTTTATTTTTTGTGACAGTAAAGTAAATGAACAAGTTTTAGAGAACAAGATTATTTTCACAGACTACAGTTCATAAATCTTCACTGGGGAAAATATAGTATGTAAGAGAAACTCACTGTGACTGGTGGTTTTACAGATGATACAGACGGTGCAATTGGAAGTAGCGTTTGATCTTCCACACCAATTATGACCAGCCCTTCAAGGATGCCTCTGCAAGAGACAAAACAATACATTTATGAGTAAAACAGGCAGGCAGTGATAAGGAGTCACATCAGGAGCACTTTTCATTTCAGGATTACAGCTGCCAACTTCACAATGCTGTTCCCCTCCCCCTGTGTACTTCCTCACACACTCTTCAGCCTCAATCAAGTTTATCAATAAAATGAAGCCTCAAGTCACCAAATACTGACTGACTTATTGGACATTTCTTCAAAGTTTGAAACTCTGGCAAAACATTTGCCCTAATCAATGGGGGTGGCTTATGCTGCAAATGACCACAAATAAAAGGCATCTTCCAAATGGGAATACTAAAATTCCACTAAATCATGCTGCACAGGGAAGAACACCAACACCACACAGGGTTATAGCTTATACTCAAATACTCAGTAGTGCTCAAACGCAACATCAGTGGTTCAGTGTGACCTCTGAAAGTAGGCAGTGAGGTCTGTAGTATAGACAGATTTCTTAAAAATAAAAGTCTTTCCTCATCCATTGCAGCTTTATCACAGCGCATGATGAATTACACTCCTGTTTTGTGCCACAGCAATTTTGATGTATATTAAATGTTAAGTTTGGAACTGCAGAGATTTTTTAGCTATGCACAATGCAGCACCTCTGTAACCTACTTAAGGTTAAAACCCAGCTCCTATAAACACACTGACATCTTTCCTGACAAAGACAGCAATTTTTTTCCCCCATATTTCAAAGACATTTGGTCTGTAGACCAACTGTGACTGGTTTGTTAGCGTGACTCGTGAAACTAAATAAAACAGAGAATCCTAGATCTCACTACCGCAGGTGCTGAATGCCACTATCTTCCTGATGGTCTAGAAATCCAGCTTAACAGAAAGCAAGCTATATCTTTGGTATGTGCAGGAACATTGCTGTCTGACATTTCACTGCCACATAAATCAAGCAGTCCCCAGAGGAGCATCATTAATGCATTCCCTGGATGCTGCCTTATTTTGGTTTGAGTTTTTGTTGTTTGCTTTCCCTCTCCAATCTCCCTTCCTTCTCCCTCTAAAGAAAAAAAGAAAAATAACCCATAAAGAATGAAGGAAGTGGATATCAAGTGTTTCTTGAGGAAAGCTGCCTGACAATTTTTAGATTACAAATATTTTTTTAAACTTGACAAATACCAGAAGCAACATCACCTTATAAGGCAAAAGACAGCTGAAAGCTAAATCCTTATAAGCCAGACTGACTCATAGCAGCAAAGATTCTTCCTAGAAAAACAAATCCAATCATCAAGCAAGAGCAAGTTAGAAGCTGAAGTAATAAGGATACCAACGAATCCCTCTTTCCCCATTACTACAATGGGCTGGCGTTAACTGATTCAACAGGCATGCCAAGCTACTATGAATGATAAAACATGCTAGACAGACTACTGACCTTGCCCAGTCTGACCATTCATTAGAATACCTAGTGTGATGCTACACTAAGATCACAAGCACAGGCGTACAAGATCACATCTTGCCCCCATCTTTTTGTTCCATAGAAATGCAGGAATAAGTACAGAAGCTGTATCTCTATTACAGTCACACACGCTTTCAACACAGTCTACGACCAGCTCTGGAGTTAAGGCAGCGAAGGTGCAGAAGCACAGACCAACACTGTCTCCAATAAGCCCACGTGGTCACACAAAACTCAGTACCACCAACTTTCATCACTCCTGTTAAACAATGTCATTGAAAACCAGGTCATGTAAGAGTACTCAGCCTCTAACCCTGCCTCCTCAGAGAGGTTGCTGATGCCATCAGAAGTACAGTAACATTAATCAGAGAGGTTGGTCTCAGTACATTCCATGTAAATTTACTTCTCCAACCTAGAAAACATTCAAAATTTTCCTCTGAATGGACCCATTACTGCACACACAGCCCTTGACCCACCCAAGGCATGAGCCCAGGCAGCTGTAGTTTCAGCAAAGGCTCAGCACCACAAGCAGACGAGCAGAGAGACCAGGGCTCCATTTCCCTCCTCTCAGCCAGCAACCCACTGTATGTGGGATTCCAGGCAAGACATTTTGTCTGCCCTATCTCCACTTTCATTATCAGGTCAGTTTCTTTTTTTTTTTTTTTTTTTTTCTTTTTTTTTTTTTGGCTCCAGGGATAATCCAGGGATCATCTTTTACAAGATGTTTATTTATTATGTGTTGCTGAGTACAACAGGGCCTCAAAGCTTAACATAAATAATAAGAGGAGTGTCAGCTGCAGTATAACTCCGATTAGTACAATACTGGTCCCTTCCTAAGCCAGCTATACCAGACATCCTCTCCAGAAACCAGAGGCATGTGTTTAATCTCTCTGTCCAGGCCTTTGTTAAATGCTTCCTGGCTCTCTGATGTGCACCACGCAACCTGCAGTCCATCTAAAGGGAAAAGTCTGACAACTCCCAAGTGTTCAGGAGATTTCTTCAGGCTCAATTCACACGTTCTTAAGTGAGGAAATTACAGCTTTGCAGGAGAGGCTGAATCAAGTCCTAATGCTCAAATTCAAACTGTCTGATTAAAGACCTGCCACAGGCAGCTCAGCTTTCTAGGATCTGGGACACACTCAGCTAGGCAAGAGCCCTGCTGCTCTCTGGTTTTCTTACTTTGAAACACTCTTACATTTTTGTGCTCTTCCCTGGGCATTGCTTTGAGTTACTGTCAGACACAGAAGTCCAGATGACTCTGGTATGAGTCAAGGGGGGCTGTTTCCTGATGGCTGTGTTTCTAGAAACTAGGTTTCTTGGCTGATGTGCAGAGATACGGTACATCTTTTTGTTGATTCCCTAATGCTGTCCTGAGTTTATTGGCAGTTCGGAGAAGCTAAGTAACAAAAGATGCTAACATTACTTCAGTTTGCATTTTTCTGAGCCTAATGAGCACGTTCTACCATGCCACTGCTTTCACTCTCCCTCTACATCTCAAGGGAAGACCCATAATCTGGCAATTTCCCAGCTGCTCCCACTGGGGCAGCAGTTGTGAGAAACGGAACCATTGCCAATGCAGACAGCATTGATACAAAATAGTAAACACTTTGTTACTTGGCTCTTCCCGAGTATGACACACTGACTTTTTTTCCCTTGTGTCTAGATCTAGATATTGCCAGGAAGAGCATGGAAGGGAAATTTCTGATTTCTGTCACAAAGGCACACAGGACATACACAGGCAAAGCAAGCCAGCTTCCGTGTCCTGAGGGGAACATGCACAAACTTCTCGTGCCACACAGATGAAGGCAGCAACTTCAATCAACAGTAAGAGGCAGTTCCCAGTCTCTGCCCTTTCAACTACTGCAGCTATACTGGGATGCTTTCAGCCTGTACTCTTGCTCATAACACAAAGAAACAAGCAAACAACCAACAACCAACCAACAACCAACCAACAAACAAAAAAAACCCAGCCATTTTGTGAAGTCCTACTACACACATAAGGCTATGGGAAATATCTTCTAAAGCAGATATGAACACTGCTTGCTTTTTGTTTTTAAGAGAAAATTAACAGAAATAAGTGTTGGAAAGTCTCACCCCTTCACTACTACCTACTGCAAATATTTGCAATTTTTTACCCCCACACAACTCTTCCTCAAACAAAAACTTCACTTGGCACCTTGGTATAATTCTGTTTGGAATCTCCTCCTTCAATTCCTTTTGCTTGAAGCAAGGCATCTCCTCAGCCTCACAAAAGACCACAGTTTGCATCCTTCCCCCATACTCATGCCCAGCACCGTGCACATAAAAACCAGCAAAGCTCACAGATAAGCACTGGTGTCTGTTCAAATTTCAACACGTAAATTAACTCCCCTAAAAACCCCCTATCTGTTGGGTATTTGTTTGCTTTGTTTTAATCTATAGAGAGATTATATTTTACATGTAAATATATAAAAATATATAACTACATATTAAAAAATTAAATACTGATACTTCAGCATCACAGCAGTTGAGAACAAGAGCCCAAAGTCAGCCACAGGAAGCTAAGGAAAGTCTGGAAGCTTCTAAGGAAGCTCCTTACATCAGCATTAACCTTGACAATTGTATTCTTACATCTGCTTCTCTCATTACCAAGGGCTCCGGATTGATTTTGTTCTTCAGAGTTGCTCTTTACAAGGTCCATAATATCTGCCTGTAACATACTTGCATCTCAGTTTCCTTGAGTAAACACTATATTTGATGAAGCTCCAGCTCATAGCTACATCCCCAATGCCAAGAGACAGCACAGAACTGCAAACATTACTGATGAACTGTGATCCTGTACATACTCTTTTGAGATCTGTGTACAACTAAAGAAATTTCTTCTCCATCCAAGATTAAAGCCCCAGGGGATATTCTTCTTTCACCTTTGCTTTACTCAATGACAGTTACAGAACCTAGTAAACAGACAAGAAATCCTGTTTATTCAGAAGCAACTGACTCAGAGTACAGCTACATGGCCGGCCAACTGCCAGATATTTTACCTCTTTCTACTCTATTGTATGCCTTACTGTAACACTAGATGGACACTTTCCAGCACTGTATTAAGCAACATAACCATGTGTCACACGTTTAATCTTTTAGCAGCATTCCCAGATAAAATTACATGGCCTGGAATATTCATTTGAAAAGGTTTTAAGTATTTTCATTCTGTTTGTGTTAGCAAAGGCATCTGTGCTCAGTGCTTAGCACTGAAAGCTGAAAGATCAGTGATCCTTGTTTTCTGTTCCCCTGTCACAGTCTGAACCATGAGAAAGTTTCCTTCTCCCCAGGTATAGAGCAGAAGGATGAGGCTTTAAGTTCTTACATGCATTGGGCTCTCCAGATGGAGTCAGCATTGAACAATCCATCCCATGGCCAGGATGTGAGAAGGCCAGTTTATCTTTAAGTAGGCAAACCTACACGGGAGGCAAAAGAGTAGCAGATTCCTCAACATTTTTGTATAGAGTGTAACTTCAAGAAACCTAAAGCTATCTGTGCTGTTATAATCAAATGAGTTGCTGTGGGACCAGAAATCGCTAATGACCATAAAGTAAAGTAATACGTGAAATCCAGCGTGTTGTGCTGGATCATTTATTGAGGTTCCCAGACTTGGCTGTTATTCTTTCCTCCCTAGGCTTGTACAAGCGTAGCTACGGAGCTGTGAGCACCCAGAGGGAACAGCACCAAACCAAAAGGGCTGCTTGTGACACAAAGCCATCCAGCCTCAACCACCACAGGGCACGTTATGACCCACATGAGCTGCAGCTCTCCTTCTGTGCTGACTGTTCATTCATAATTCAGGCACTATTATAACACACACTAATAATAAATTAGCTGCAGTGATAGCAAATATACCCAAGTGATTAAAAGCCCAAAATGTAAAACCTTGGCTACTATCAGAAATTTAAAACTTGGTTTTTGGTTTTACTAGAATTGGAGTATTGGTGGGTTTGGTTGTTTTTAAAATTTTATGTCAAGTTGCTCTGGGAAGAAAATTGAAACCTGATTGAAATGTGCAAAAAACCATCACCTTAACTAACTTTATTACCTGAACTACCCCAGTCCTGATAGCTCAGTAGGAGAAGAAAGTTCACCCAAACAGATTTTACACATGCAATTGTATTTAAAAACAGTTCCCTCTACGGTGAAAGAAAGCAAGGAAATGTGGCTGACTCTCTCATTCCAGTACAGCTCTCACATTCCTTGGCTTCATTTTTCTTCAGTCCCCCTATGGCCCAAGCTGTACAGCATTTTCAACTCCCAATCCATCTCATAATGTAAGTTGCTCATGGCACAACTGAAACTGCTGAAAAACCTGAATGACAAGTATTGTCCCTATACCTGCAGAATAGGCTGTTGCTTTCACCAGTTGTCCTAATACTGTGGTAAACTCTTTTTTCCAGACTATTAAGCTATTGATTTCCTGTGGTTCAAGCACTTACTTTCCCTTTAAAGCCCTAGCCAAACCTACACTGGTTCATAATTTTTAATTCAACTGCTATTAAATAGAGAAAATTTAAGTCTTAATTTGACTTGCTATTATTTCAAATTCATCTTTAAGTGGGTTTCTTTTCAGATAATGAATTTAATTTCATATATACTCACACACAAATAGAGACGCAGCACTGTTTAAATACATCCATTTCAATGCATGCTCTGTCATCTCAAAACTGTTCCAGGGCTACAGAAACACAGGATGTTTATTAAAAACATGACAGGTGTTTAGCTTCTAAAATACACTAGACAGAGCCAGCTGTCTCTCACTTGTCTTTAACTAGATATCCTAAGTATTTCCAAAGGACGTATTCCAGTTCCTAGAGATACTTCTCTTCTAGTATCACAGTACTCCATACAGTTGTCCCTGCCATCCTTATGAGCACGAGGTGGGCTATCCATCCTACACTGTAAAGAGTATGGACCCAGGACACTAGGAGGAAGGAACACCAGCAACAGCAGGATGCTTCCCATTGCCCAGGCAAAGAGCAAGGTACAGGAATGCTCTGAACAAGGCTAACGCAGCACTGCCAGAGCAACCTGACAGCCTGTTAGCTATGGGTCCTGGATTACACCATGCCCTCTCAGCAGCCCAGTTAGAATTGCAGCATAACACTGAGTCTCACTAACACATCAAGCTGCCCTGGGATAAACCACAACATATCATACAGGAAGGCAGAAGTGACCTTTCCAAGCAGTCTGCTGCAGAGCTGAACCAAGCCCCCCCCACAATGCTCCCATACACCCCAGCTCAATGGGGAGCAGCAGTCATGTAAATGCCATCCCACAATCACACCCTGAGCAAATCCTCAACAGCACCCATGAAGGAGTAAGGAAAACAGAAAAAGAAGCCAACGTAGGTAAAGGAAATTTTAATGGCAACAACAGCAGTTTATATGTCATTTAATTCCCTAACCCAATCAATCAAGTGAAGCACTTAAGAACACAGCACTGTAAGTTGCTTATTGCTTAGATTTCTGCAAAGTATTTCCTTTTCTTTCCTTTCCTCCTCTTTTTGTACTTAAAAAAAAAAAATAAAAAATAAAAAAGCTAGTGACTGAGAATGACTGGTATCTTCACGTATCCACAGCAACAAAACTAAGACATATCTTGCTCCCAGAAAGATCTCCACAGCAATGAACTACAACACAATTTTTACCATGGTATTTCCAGGGAGGAAAAAACACCCATCCTATCTTTGCCCTTTGTGGTAACTTCACAGAGCTGCAACAAAACATCCCCAGTTTTGAGGCAAGTCTAGATATCTTTTGCTTTCCTAAACCAATCATCCAAACCACACAAACCAAATAAAAGATTTCCATGTCATGCTGTAGCAGTTCCCTTTGCTCTGATCTTCCACCTGGACACAGAGAAAGCAGATCTGGCCACACGGCCCTGGGCTGGCAGCACAACATAGCAACAGCTACGAGCACATCAGCCAGCTATTACAAACTAACATGCCCTTGCTGGACCAGCATCAAAACTCAGTGCAGCAATGGCAGGCACTTAGCAAATGAAGAGCTGCTGTGCAGTAACTTAAAAGCACTGATATTTGGCAAATGGAGTCAGCACCAAACATGAATGTGTCAGCAGGTAAAGCAGAGCAGAACTTAAATCTATCTGGATAGGACAGCAGCACTCACACCATCCACAGCTCTTCATCTCAACAAGTGAAGCTGTTTTCTGAAAGCCTTACTGCTGGAATTCCCTAGATGATATCAGGCCTGAGTCTCTTTCTGGAGGATGAGCATTCATGTTCAGCTTGGTTCCAGCAAAATCCTCTTAAACATACACTCTAACTCCTCTTGTCATGGTGCACTCTCAGGACTACAGAGGGATAGGGAGGAGAAGGGTGGAGAAGTTGTGAAGACCTGCAAAAATTTAGTCACCTTAGGCAACACTTTCAAACACACAGTCCCACTGACAAGACAAGAGATTCAATATAATCAAAGTTTATTTGAGTCCATACAGAAGTCACTCACCTATCAGGCACGAGCAGTTTCCAAAGCACATTTGTTTGCAAAGCTTAGAAAGCATCTAAGCCAGTAGCTAGATGTTAGGTAGCTATAATAAAGATGCTAAAGTTATACACTGTGCTGTAGTGTCACTGCTGCCTCAACTATCTACCATCTGGAGGATGAGATGCTTTAATGTGATATTTCCACTGAGCCCTAGAAAAACCAAATGCATATCTTGAAGAATCAAGATAATTTTCTATGTTTGTTTTAAGTACTAGTGTAGAAACAAAGATTTAAAACACTGCAAGTCAATCTTTCGTATCTATTTTATACTCAGAGACCTTAAATGGCTTAGAAATCAGCATTATCTTAATGATTTTTGAAAGTTTTGTGCCAGGTCAGTTATAGTAACACCTCACTGCACTAGTATTACCTAAATCAACCTGGAAACAGATGCAGTTCTTTATCTTCCCCTCCTGATTTCCGTTACACAGGCAAGTCAATATAAACAAAACGCAGTCCTCACTCCTCTGCACCTCAGTATTCACATACAATGATGATAATACTGCATGTAATTGTTCCATCTTGGAACCAAAAATCTGCCTTTTGATAGATATTGGCAGAGATTATTTCTATTGTTTATTATATCCAACTATGGAAAATTGTGTTTTTGCTTGTGCCGCACCAGGCAGTACATCATATAAATAATTACTGCTTGTACTTGAAAACCGGGGAAAACAGAAATACATATATGTAAAGAGCAAGATAGAGACAAGACAGTGACAAGATAGCGTCCATCTCAAAGATTCAAGAATTGAGTACAAAAAAAATAAAAAGAAGAAAAAAAGAAAATCCACACTTTAAGCATTACATTTCAGTTTCCTTCTGCCTTGGGGTTTGCCACAATTACACATGACTTGGTCAAGTAGACTAAATGCTACAAGTGGAAATTAAACTGCAGGGATAACAACTGCTCACTGACTATTGGTATTTTAACAGCCCTACAGCTAACCAACACACTCTTGTTAGAATCATACCAGGCCTACAAATTAATCACAAAGTCCTTCCTTAATTCTCTCCAGCAGTTTCTGCCAATTGCTTTCACTCTTCTGACTTCATATTATTCCAACATAGTCTAAGACAGCTCTCTAGTTTGAGATTCATACACATTCATAATCATTTTGTCCAGTTGGTGCCGTACTCTTGCTGATGCCAATCCATTGCATGTATTGCTCTAATGAAAACAAAAGGCCTCAAACATTTTTAAGAATTTTATGAGGTGCTGTATGGAAGCTACACGAAGTCAAGTCACTCAGCACACTCCCCACTGAATCAAAAACAAGTGCCAGACACACAGATTGCAGAGGATGAAACTGATACCTCAAGTAAGACATTTATGCGTCATATAATATACATTGCTTTCTTGACAAAAGCATAAAGGAAAAGATAAGCTTCACTGCGCCAGCAGCTGAAGCTCAATAAAACACTCTATTCTTCTGCCTCACCCAGAATCCAAGCAGGTTCGTTATGAAAAGGCCTGTTCACAGAACACTGTAAGCACCACCAATGCACCGGGGCTGCCTGAAGCCCCTGAATGAGTTGGTCCCTGCCCTGAGCAGATGGTCAGCCAAAGCATGTATTTAATCTTCAGCTATGAGAAACGCTGCTGTTGCTACCTGTGGTGAGATTATAACTCAGAAATATGCTGTGGCTGTGTTAAAACTTTCTATCATTTAAGCTATAAGCAAACTCCTGCTACGAAGATAACATCCTGTTGCTTCTGGTCTGCTTTAACATTATACAGCCTGTGGGAGATGAGGCAGGGGGACAATACCTCACAGCAGGCTGAGAACAAGAGCCGAAAGTCAGCCACAGGAAGCTGAGGAAAGCCTGGCTGAAAGAAAGTAGTTCCTCATTATGAACAGGCTGTGAAGTATAAGTTGCTAAAAGTTGCTTAAGAAACAAATTCAAGCTTGGAAATACAAGTTGTTTCTCATCTCTGTTCTGTGCCATGTCATAATATTCCCAGCACCAAGCCAGGTGTGCAATTTCATCTCTAGTCAACACGAATCCAGTCAGCAGTTCCACACTAGTTCTTTTCTATATCTTAGTCTGTCAATGTAAGTTACTTTTATCAATCACTACCTATTCCCAGCTTCCTCTACTTCCCTGCAAATATGATTAAGAAACCTGCAATTGCATTTCAGTTTCTGATACAAGGAACTGGTAATATATTTTCCAAGACCTGAATATATACATAGCCGTGCCCCTCCTGCACTGTGGGCTTGGAGGAAAATGCAAATATTGGTGAAATTAAGGAGCAGAAGTGAGGGAAGAGAGTCTCAAAGTGGAAGTCATTCTCCTTCCATCAAAGAAAGCACTTTCCTCTGGAGATTCACCTCCCTAATTCAGGCTACCAAGCAACCAGGCACCTTGCGCACCCCCTCAGCGCTGCTGTGCCCACTAGGATACAGGATCTCAAGTAGGGTCGGAATGCATGGACTTCCCTCCAGTTCCATGAAGCCAGGCCCATTTATAACGATTAATGATCTGGCTCAAGACATCCAAGGAAAGTAACACATTCATTAACTATCCTAAACAGCAGGATATTACAGTAAATTATGACAGCTGCTGTGTCAAGCTTTTCAAAACTTTTCTTTATAGCTTTAAATACGTCTGGCACAGGGGGTATCTTTTTCTAAGAAAAAAATAATCCGTAGATCAGTATCCTGCACTCACAGTCCAGCCACCCTAAGTGCCCATAATGGTGTTACTTGTCAGCACTTACGAAGCAGCAGCACACAGTGCAAAGGCTTTGCTAACACCAATTCACATGTACAGCTTTTAGTCAAAGTAAATTCAGAAACATTTTCCTTCTCTCATCATTCCCAAAGTCTGACATTCTCCATGAACCAATGAGGTCTCATTTATACCTTCATAATGCTGTCTCTGAAAATATGTGAATAAAGGCACAGCCTGAATTCACGAGGTAACCTAAAAAAAAGTTACGTACATCCTTTGAAAACATCTGAAATTCTAAACACTTAAAAATACCTTTATATTCCTCCAAAATTAATACCCCTAAAGTGCCACTTCAGATCTTCACACCTTCCAGTCTCCTCCATGCCCTTGCTGTACCTACTGCAACACAGCCAGTGGCACAAGGGAGCAGAAATGGCAACACAGCATGGGCCCCTTCCCCCCCCGTATGCTTGCTACCATTAGTGCAAAGCACACCATCCCTGCCTCAAAAACATCACAGCTTATACAGGAAAGCTTACGAGAAAACAGAAAATGATTTGTTGGCTAAAAGCCTTGCTCATAATCACAGAAGATGTTTAAACCTAAAGAAAGAACTGAGCTCATGCATCTTTTGTTACTATTGCTCCAAGACTGTTCTCCCCTTTTAAGAGCAGAGTACCAGTCCTCCTTACTGTGCAAAAAAGGTCAGGAAGGATTTTGGCTGTAGACCTAGATTTTCTCTCTCGCTCATTCTCCCTTGACCTGAAAGCAAACAATCATGTTTGCCTGGACTTCACAACTTGAATGCACAGGCAAATGTCACCCACATAAATGGTTATAGCTCAATCTGTAACAGATGAGGTGTGCCCAGTGCATACTGGTATAACAGTTCTCTGGAGTACTGTAAGAAATTCACACACAAAGACATCCCAGAGGAGCTCCAGGCTCATTTGCTCAACCTTCTGCCTTCTGAATTAATGGATTTGAACTGCACATCAATACATGACACCTTAGGCACCTGTAATAAAGACGATTTGCAAAGATAATTCCTGCAGATCCATTTCTCCTAAATTCCTTCAATTGTGTAAGATAAAATAAACTAACAATCTAGAGGTCCAGTGAAGGAGGAAAAAAACAGGTAACAAATGAAATAATACACATGAAAGCAAAGCAGGAGGAATAAAGCAAAATAAGCAGAGATCATCCTGTATTTATTCACCCACTGAAGCTACCTGAAGGCAATACAAAGTTGATACCTTTTTAAGGAGTAACAATAGAAACCTAAACACACAGGGCTGCACACCACTGCTTAGAACATGGAACATGTCCAGAGAAAGGCAATGAAACTGGTGAGGGGTCTGGAGCACAAATCTAAAGAGGAGCAGCTGAGGGAGCTCGGATTGTCTAGTCTGGAGAAGAGGAAGCTCAGAGAAGACCTCATTGCTCTCTACAACTTCCTGAAGGGAGGCTGTGATGAGGAGGGGTTTGGCCTCTTCCCCCAGGCAACAAACAGGACCTGAAGAAATGGCCACAAATTGTACCAGAGGAGGTTTAGGTTGGACATAAGGAAGAACTATTTCTCTCAGAGAGAGGTCAGGCATTGGAATGGCTGCCCAGGGAGGTGGTGGAGTTGCCATCCCTGGCAGTGTTCAAGAGGTGTCTGGATGAGGAGCTACAAGATACTGTTTAGAGGCTTGTGATAGCAATGGTGGTGAGAGGACTGGACTAGATGATCTTGAAGGTCATTTCCAAACTTGCGATTCTATGATTAATAAGGAAGGTCACAGCATACAACAAGAGGCTGGTCTCACCAGCTCAGAACAACTCTTCTTTTGCCAAAGCACAACAGCAGCTTTATAAGATCGGTGCAGTGGTTCACTCTCACTCTGCTCTAACTCCTTCAGAGAGCTTTTCTGACATTTTTTCATATATATACATATATATATATATATATATATAATTTTTTTTAAGAGGTTTTGTTGGAGAAGCAGTGCACATACCCCAAGTCACTAACTGCAGGCAGCTTTCATCCTATAGGTCTACCCTCATGTTAACAACTCCAGTTTAAAAGCCAGAGTACAGAGAGAGGAAGCATTAATTGCAAACTCAACCTCCTCCCACCTCTCACTTACTGAAATGAGCTGTAGTTACATTGGTCAGCAGCATTTGTCAAGGGATTAATACAGAAACAACGGTATTTTTTGCTTCCTTATTGAGTAACAAGAATGTTTTCAGAACAAACACACCCTTTCCCTGTGCAGCCTGTAAGCTGCACCCAATGGCAGAGATGACCAGTATATACAGAGTCCCTCCTCCTCATAGGAAAAGTCACAAGAATGAATTAAAAAGGGCACCAATGAGTTGGAAGAACAGTCCTTTCATGAAAGCATCAATATGTTTAAATAAAGATACTTAACAACAAACAGCTGGACTTCCCTTCAGCTAAGAAATCAGCATTGCTTAATCAAAGTAGTCATTCCACACGGACTGAGCCAGTCCATTTACCAAAAAGTACTATTTTACTGAAAATAGTTCACTGAAAAATATCACTAGGGCTATAATTGCAGAATATGAATAGCTGATATTGGTATCAATTGTGCTCCTTCTACTACAGGATAAAGCTAAAGCAGTACATTTATACTCCTCTAGCAGGGACAATAAATATTATATATTCAACAAAAGGAGCTCCCATCCCCTGATCACAGATGTAATCACTGTTGCATGTTGTGAGATATTCCCATGGCCAGATGAGTGAATGTTAGCGTGGATGAGTACAGATTGATTCCACAAAATGAAGAAGCCATCAGGGAAGAGAAGGCACAGTTTACCCTCTGGCTCCTGCTTTCTTTTTAAGGAGCACACAATTTTGGAGATCTTGCTGCAATGTACATTTTGTGAGGCTAGAAGTAATTCCATTATAGATTTCTCTCTCAGTTCAGCTAACACTTCTTTTGTGAGATCTGTAAGTGAAGTTTCCATAAGGTCAAAATTGCCATTTAACCCTCTGGAGACTCAACTGGTCTTCTCAAGCAGTTTAATAGCTATAACCCTCCTGAAAACATTTCTGTTGTGTAGGTGGCTCCTCAGACACCCCCTGCATCATAAATACATCTGCCAGCCCTGCAGACAGCATCAGGCACATGTTATACAGCATAGTCACCAAGTGACATTTTCCTGTTGTTGAGTACATGGGCTACAAGAACACATGTGAAGAGTAACATCCATCCTTTAATGATGAGCAAAACACAGGCCAGCAAAGAACCCTGGCCTTCTTATGAGCTGGTCTGCTTCTGTGACAATATCCATAAAGCTGTTATCTTTGCTCGCACTGTGTATCACAGCACATCTTCCAAGCCTTTTGCAGGCTCCAGCACAGAATCACAGATCACAGAATCACAGAATCACCTGGGTTGGAAGGGACCTCAAGGATCATGTAGTTCCAACCCCCCTGCCTAGCAGGGCCACCAAACACACACATTCAGCACCATTCTTCTGAGCATGACCAGCTCTCCTTGGAGCACCAAAAAGGATCTCAACAAAACACTCACCTCAAGGAGAGGCAAAACTCTGGAATTCCAGTAATTGAAGTCATTCTCTGGGTAACAAGATCTCTATATTCTTTATTTGGGGTGCAGCATGCTCAAATGAGTCTAGCTTCTAACAAAGACCAGTCCTCAATCCACAATACTTTAAACAATATATGAATATATTCATATCGTCTCATGGTTCGTCAATTTACACAGCTTCTTGGTAATGCTAAATTGTGTGAACAGACTGGACCATCAAAACAGCCAGTCTGAACCACACAGTGCAACAAGTTCAATTGTGCTTAGGTACAGCTAAGGAGATCACATCGACACAGCCAGGAGAGATCAAGACAAGGCAGTTCAACAGGTACTTTCATCTCAGACAAGTAAGATGCTGCTGAAAAAGGCAATCTGGTTCCTACTGTCTTCCATCTACCTGCTGTTTCCTCTGTCATTTTGAAGCCAGCATTCAGAACTAGCAGTAGGGTGGATAACGCTGGGAAAAAAAAAATCTGGTGCAAGGAAAACAGTAAGAAAAAAAAAAAAAACCCACAGTCACAGGCAAGAGGATGTTGGGACCATTCCTATTGCAGTATTCTAGACATACATTGCAAAAGTATTGTAGATCCTTTACAAACAAACCCTGGAACTACAATCCAAATATATCATCAAGTACCGCACAGCAAGCCCTGGAGAGCACAGCAAAATTTCAAATAAGGCTCTTCCGCCTAGGATCACACACACCTACAACTTACACATGGAAAATGATTGTAACCTCTCCTGTTCAGAGGTCACAATCCAGGCATGCAAACACCAAAGTATTTAGTGAGGACAGGAGAGATATTATGATCTACACAAAGCATTAATTCAGATTCAAAGCTAGGGTTAGGCTGTGTTTTTGCCACTAGTTGAGGCTTCAAAAAAGAAAACCTACATGCTTTCAAATTCTGTCTTAGGGAATTTGTCAAGAATTTTTTAACAGTTTAATGAAAATTTAAATGAGTCAAGCTTTTTAACCAGCAGTCCTATCAGAACTCCTTTTATCAATACCATTAACTATTAGACAGTGTAGCAACTGTAAAACAATAGCCTAATCATGATTAATTCTTCTGGCATTTATGGCAACAACGTGATCTTGATGGACTCATTTAGCATTCATGGTGTCATTGATCATTAATTCAGCTAAAGAATTTCCCTTTACAACTCAACGTTAAACATGGAAATCGATAATTATAATCCTGAAGCATTACTGATTTCTCCTACCCTAAATCTTACACTTTAGATGTAAGAAAATAGGACTACTGAATGGATAAAATGGGAACGACATGAAAAAGCTGTTTTACCTCAGCCTAGGAATGCTGTGCAAATATAAGATGGAATAGAGACCTCCAGAACTGGAGCAGTACAAGGTGCGTTTGTGTATTACCTCCTATTAAAGTCACTGCATGAAAAGCTCTGCGTACAAGAAAAAGTTTCTCTCTGGTGTGGCCTCAGCATAGTTTTTCACTTCTCCCTATACACCTTAAAGCCTGAAAACACAAATCAGCTTCTCTCAAGCCTATTTGGCTGTAGAGTATTTCAAGATCTAGGTACCTCAAAATCTTAATCAGCAAGGAGAGTTAAGTGCTCTCATCTCACTTAACTCTGCTGACTGCAGGAGAATGTACTAGAAAGCCATTTCCTCACTCAGCTAATTCATCTTCCCAGCATGGCCATGCAAGAGGGAAATAGTGCACTATTGACAGGCACTGATGCACTGGCTTTTAATGTTGACTTCATAGATCTTGTCAAACTGAAGCTGTGACAGAGGCATCTGTTATTCCTTGTACTAAAACACAAACAAGGTCCTCATTACACTATGAGATACAGAGTAGTTTATTTCTTTAAAGCAAAACTTCACACTGCTTTAAATACTTAATCCCCTATAAAAATAGCCTCTTTAAAATTGTTTGTTTTAAAAATAAGAATTAAGGTACAGCCTAGTTTTCCCATATTAAACTTTGGCCATTCAAAGAACTTTTTAAATATTCCTGACAACAATGCCCTCCCAAAATTTCAGTATTAGAAAGTTCTTTTTTCAAGTTGTCCACATAACAGGGCTGTCTGAGGTCAACTCAAACTTTATAAATATAGCACAGTGTCAAGTACTGCTTTCAGTAAGTACCAAAGAGTAAATCTCTTATTCACATTTTTCCTCAAATGTCAATATTTCACTTGCAATACAAACTGAGAATTGAAATAGGACATTTCTCTTACCAGCACTATAATTACAAACAAGATGGAAAAGTCAGAAATCTACTTGTTCTAAAAGCCTAAAATGCCATAGGACCTGTCTTTCCTTTAGATCTGTGCCTAGCTGCATCTTTCACTGTCAGAATATTTGTTTTGTAAGTCAAGCTCCCAGTGACCAGAAATAATCAAGGGCTCTATTTAAAAATACCATTACTTTATATGCAGGACACACACTGATAAAAAAAAAAAAAAAGAAAGAAAAATCAGCCTTCCTTCTAACACCCTTTTGCGATCTGCATTTAAAATATAAAAGTTTTTGTGCATTAATGATAGGGAGGGGGAAACAGCAGTGCTTTTAGTTTCATTTTAACGTATGTTACTGTATGGGTGTCATTTCAGGCTCTATTCTAATCTCCAGCTATAGCAGCCAACAAAAGAATTGCATGTTTTTCTCCCCCAGTTAGCTAAATTTAAAGGAATTGTTGAAATTTTCTCCTTTCCAGCACAGATGACAGTCACCACTGTGGATCTGCTGCTCTGGATTCAATCATTACCCCTCTTCACAATGCAGCCACATGTTCTGTGTTATAACAAAGCACAGCCAAGGGTTCCTGAAAGCTTGTATACTTTTTTTTCTTTTCTAAACACAATCATGCAGTCACCCCATGGTTGCATAACTAGGCACAAATCAAGTCTGCTTCCCCTTGATTTCGCTGCTGCAACTAAAATTCCACAGCATTCCCAGCCTAGACACCAAGAGACGAAGAAACAAATTCAACATCTCAAAATCATGGTAAACAAGCTAAATCTAGTCTTGATAATAATGGGCAATAACAGTAAATGGCCTCCCATCCTGCAAAGAGTTTGACTTGATAGATGCCAGCGATTTGGCAACTTCTTTTGTTACCACAGATCTCCACTAGGTTGGGACTGCTGCTGACCTATTAAGAAATACATAATGAGCACCACATGCTCCACAGTGTTCTGCAATATAAATCGAGCAAAAACAGAAAAACGAGAGCTATAGAGACAGCTAAATAGATGCCAACATAAGCATTTCGGCTTATGTTGTAGTAAGACAGTAACCCTTGCTCCTTTTGCTAGCTTTGGGGAGCCTCTACCACTAACTAATGTAGCTGAAGAAAATCACCAACAGCAAACCTACCTCCCTATTGCAGTAGAGCATCCCCATCTTTACAGGAACCCTGACTTCCAACTAGATTCAAATACACAAGCCTGTGCTCTTGCAGGTCACATGCAGAATGCGTGTACTACAAACATATTATAGGGGCAACGTTTAAAGTCTTCCCATAAACAAGATAGGTAGCATAAGAGCAACAGAGGATCCCATTTCCAAAATGCATTAAAAGTTTTAGGAAGCAGTACTGCAGGTGAGGCCTAGCCAGCGCAGAGCAGAGGATCACCTCCCTCCCTATGCTGCTCACTATGCTTTTGATGCTGCCCTGGATGTGGTTGGCTTTCTGGGCTGCAAGGGCACACTGCTAGCTCACATCCAGCTTCCCAAGCGCCAGTATCCCCAGGTCTTTTTTGGCAGGGCTGCTCTCAGTCCTTTCATCCCCCAACTTGTATTGGTAATGAGGGTTGCTTCAACTCGGGTGCAAGATCTTGCATTTGGATTTATTGAAGCTCACGAGGTTTGAGGGCTGTGTGGCAAGCAGTTATCAGAGAAGAGCTGATCGGAGAAAATCAGCTGAGAATTTATTGAAATACCACACCACTCTCAAAAAGAAAAAACAGGCAAAAAAACCCAAAACAGATCTGAGTTGTCTCCATATGTCTATTTCATTTAGCCTTTTTCCCTCTCACCATCAAGCTACGCTTACTGCCACCTGCAATCAGACAGATTTTTGCAACCTGGTTGCAGCCTTTTGAGTGCCAAGCTGCAGTCCCACCTTGCACAACAATTTAAAACAAGCGGTCTCACCAGAGGCTCCTTCCACAGCCTAACATAAAGCTCATTAGAGGGACTAGTCAATGAAAAAATGCAAAGTTTCATCATTTTTTCCCAAAGCTGTCAAAATAACCTGTCACAGACTAACAGAGAAGAGCCAGCACTGGATACTAAAGAACCATTAGACAATAACGGAAGTAAAGAAAGAAACATATACTGCATTATCACAGAAAAAGAGAGAACTTAAAAAATACAAGAAGCTAAAGCATCACTAAATTCAGTCTCCAAAGGTCCCTCTCTTCAATTATCTAAAGCATATTGTAGACTAAAAATGCATTACTAGTTAACGTTAGCTGACTCAGGGTAATTTTGCTTTACATAAGGAGCGCCCAAAAGACATGATGGAGCAAATGTCAGGAACAAAATTAGTAATGCATAGTACAAATTTCAGTGACAATTACTTCCCAGAAGTCATTTCATCATTTGCATCATTCTATTGCATCGGGTTAATAGCTATTTTTCTTTGTTACATAAAGACAATCCTGCAGAATGGAAAAAAAAAAAAAAAAAAAAAAAAAAGGAATAAAGGAATAAAGTAACAGACTAACTGGTTCTCAGAGTGAAACTTAATTGGCAGATTAGCATTTTCAAAGAGATACATTCACACTGCTTTCACTCCACACCACAGTCTTTAGCCCTTCCACTCGAAAAATAAAACTAAAAAAAACACACTAAGATTACAAGTGGAGATATTTCATCTTACTAAATTAGTATGTTTGCTAAAATTTCCTCTGTGATACTACCTGCCATCATCCTCATGCTCGCACAAGGCTCTGGGGAGACCTCACTGAGGGCATCCAGTACTTGAAGGGAGCAAATAAACAGGAAAGGGTACGACTGTTTACAAGGGTAACAGTGAAAGGACAAGGGGGAATGGTTTTAAAATGAGATGGGAGGTTGAAGTTAGATATTAGGAGGAAGTTTTTCCACACAGAGGGTGTTGACACACTGGAACAGGTTGCCTAAGGAGGCTGTGGATGCCCCATCCCTGGAGGCATTCAAGGCCAGGCTGGATGTGGCTCTGGGCAGCCTGGTCTGCTGGTTGGTGACCCTGCACAAAGCAGGGGGTTGAAACTGAATGATCACTGTGGTCCTTTTCAACCCAGGCCATTCTATGATTCTATGGCATCGTATGCCTGCGTTATTGAGGGTCAGATTTAAAACTGGCCCATTTCACATTTACACAGTTGCAGTCAGCACTGCGAGTATTCCCAGCTGCAATAAATACATCTGCAGGAAGAGAAGTCAGAAACTCCAAACCTTGTTCAAATCTGGAATGCTGAACAACAAGTTCTACAGAGTTGCAAATTTACTGAGATTATGTGCACACAGACACCCACAGGGATTTCCAAAGGCACCTAAGCAATTTAAAGGCCTTCCAAAATCTTACTAAGCATCCGTTCCCATCTTTAGAAACTTAAATATATTTGAAATTCAACCATGAGAGCATATTAAAAGCAAATTTAATTTGTGGACCTTAACTGGAATACTAGACATCATCCTCAACAAATTGTGTTTACTTGCACTCTTCTTAGTTAAGGAAAGTTTTTCAATGTTTCCCCATCTACACTTCCTAGCATGAGTAGAGAAAATTGCGCACATGAATGAGTGATTGATCTAAGAACAAGAAAAGACAGGTCAGTCCATGGGAGAGCATGCTTAGCAGGGGTTTAGAAGAAATGTAATCATACAACGTGATCTGGACAGTCAATTTTCCCTCAGTGCAGTCTTTCCAACATTTTTCAGCCTTAAATGTTTTTGGAGTCAGAGTCTCTCTTACTGTATTCTTATAAAGCGTCTGGTGCATGCCATCACCATTTCTACCAATGCCTCTAAGCACAGCTGTAACTCAGATACATACAACCCAATTCCTAGATTACAGCCCTCATATTGCCCCAGCTTAAGTCCTATTTTCTAATGGGGCTCCAGTTAACTATTTAATGTGGAACATCCTTGGCCTACCCCAGCTACGGGTTTTCCATGCATGTCTATATTACAGCACAGCTCAAACTAAAGGAACTTTAAATACCAGTAACATGCTTTAAAGTGCCTTCCTTTACTGACATATATAAATGCAAATACAATATACATCTATCTATAATAGAAATATATGTAGATCTACGTATATATCTATATCACATGTAGACATAAGAATGCAAATAGCAGGCTCCTGGGTAAGTAATTGGCATTTTATAAAGGTCACCTCTTCAAGCAGAAAGAAAGACTGTTGAAGGTTAATTCTTAATTAAAATTAAATTCTGCCTTTATTTAAACTCTCCAAAGGAAGGACTAATAAAAATCCTTAAATAACAGCCAGCTTTTTTTTTTTAAAAAAAGAACTTTGAGGACATGATTATCAGATAAGTCTTACTGCAAGACAGAAATTGAGCTGCACTGTACATGTACTATTTCTCAATTTTTAGAGGATTTTTAAATTGCTGTTAGGAGCTTGCCAACTCTAAGGTTCTGCTGTGAACATTCCAAAATCTGCATTAAACAACTATACAGCATACACAGGCCTCTGGATGGCAATAACAGCCTTCCGGTCAAGACCTTTATGATGATGTGTGTTAACACAAAACAGGCAAAAGAAATCCTTTAATAATAAAACAATTGCAATCCTGTCAAAGGCCAAAGTAATTTCAATTATTACATGTTTGGATGCTTGCTGCAAGCATGCAACAAAATAGCAAGTAAAGCACGTGAGAAACCTGACATTCTCTTAAGTTCAAGACCACGCATAATACACACACCTCAACCGCATTAGGATATTTTATCCTCTATATGCCTTCTAAAGCCTCAGAGTTGGCTTATCCCCATGTGAAATCATACCAAGAAAAGAAAAAACAATAAAAGAAGGAGCCACACAGCACACAAGGCAACTGGAGCGAGCAAGGCATCAGCTGTCAAGGTAGGGAGGAGAAATGGTTACACAGCTCCCATATGAAGATGGTAGGAGATGCTGCTACATCTTCAAGGTCCCGTAAATCACCTGCTACGAAAGCCTTAGCTTCAGTCTAGCTTTGCTACACAAAGCACTAATTCTGAAGCATTAGCTCTGGTCACATCTGGAGAAAAGACACAAGGAGACATCAAAACAGGAGGCCCCACAAACGTTGCTTTCCAACTTCACAATTTAAGCACATTACTCACAGGTGCAAAATAAAAGGCAGCTTAACAGCCCTGGGGCAAAGGGCAGCTCACATAAGCAGAAAAATCATCATTCTTCAAGAGACAGTATTCTAAAGATTCCTCCTCTGAACAAACTTTGACCAGAATCTACAAATAAGAGTGAGAAAGTCACTTGCTTCACAGTATCTTTTCCAACCCAAAATTCCAGCTCAGCCTATAGAGAATGGCAAAAATGGCCAGTTGATCAGGAGAATGAAAGTATTCTGAAGAGGAGAATGTCTTATAAATACCATACAACCTGGTTGTACTGTTTTCATAACAAACTTTAGAGAGCGAGGGTGAATGGCCACAGCCTTTTACCACAGAGGGAAACCCCAGTTACAAATCATGTTCTCTGCTACCCAGCTGGTTCCATCTAATAAGCAGACACAAAAAGCACATCAGGGTGTATGCTCTGTTCGTAGGGTTCAGAGCATTTAAATTATTGTTACAGCAGCACTGTCAAAAATAGACTACTTAAAGATTCCCTACCACAGATTTCATTAGCAACAGATGTAGTAATAGAATCAGATATCTACTGCCTAGATCAATTAAAGCAATTAAGAAAAACTTTATTTCTGAAAAGAAAGTCTCCAAGAAGCATATTACCCTCTGTTCATAGATCCTGTGCAGTCCGCATTCTATTACATGAATTATTGGTGGGTTGACTTTATTGGAAAGCTGCCAGTCTAAACCAAAACAATGGCAGGGGAAGTCTTTCAGTTCCCATGTTGCTGCAAACACTTCTATCCTCCCACCAGCTCTATACTGTTAATTACATCCCTCAGCATGGCGAAGGAACTCGCTGCAATTCATTCCGCTATGTAGCCAAGGCACCACCATTGCTCTTGCTCTCAACAGGAGACAACAATCACTTCCATGATTTGCTCACTAGGACCTGCTCACATTCAAATGCAGCAATGTTCTTTTCAGCCTGGTGTGATCAGTTTTATTCTGGGGTTTTTTTTGTTTGTTTGTTTTTTAACCTATGACAGTTTCCTGAAATGGAAAAGAAAATTTAAAGATAATTGTCAGCATATCTCCCACATGTAAATATGCAAGTGTTTGCAAATTGCCTTGTAATTTGCAAGGAGTGGAAGATCATTCATACACTAGGTGATCAGATAGGGGAAAAAAGTGACAAGGCTCAGAAAGCACCTGTCCATCTCCAAATCTTTGGCTACAAGTCAGAATGGCTTGCCAAACCACATTACTCCATTCTCAGGCACCGACTGCTGAAAATAGTAGTATTTCCCCCAATTTACAAAATATGAAAATACAGTCTCCTTTAACTAGATGCTAGATTTACTCATTACAGGAAGTTGTACTTCATAAATTTGTAGAGATTTGATTGTTTGCTTCGTTTTAAAGTAATAAAATGTAGTTGTGCTTCTCTAGAAGAAAATTTCCCCTAGTATTTTCTAGCATATACATATCATTAACAAAATACAATACATATATTCATAAGTTTACATTTGCATTACCTTTCACATCCCAAAGTGCATTTGTCAGTTTCTTGCATGGAAAAAAAAACTTTAGACTTCTCTCCTGAAGGAAGAGCGAGCTCTCACAGGAGCTTCATCAGAAGCTAAAAATAATAATCCTTCTTATGCCTACTAATTCCTCTCATGCTTACCTTCTTGATGGATATCTCCAGACAATGACAATGAATTTCTTAAACTTCAGGCAAACATTTTCACCAAAATAAGGTTTTGTAAATCACCTTGAAGAAGGTCACCGAGTAATCCAAAATCTAGTAATTTGTGTTAAGTTTGCCAGGCTCTGTTGGTTAAAAAAGAAAAAAAAAAACAACAAAAAACAAACAGGCCCTGGGCAATAGATTCCTTCTATCCCCACTGTGCCTCACAGTTCGATTCTCAGGCTTCTCAAATCAGGAGCTTTAGTTGATGCTTCCCCACTGCCAGGACACTCATAACACTTCTCTCCAGCATGGATTTGCTGCAGTTAAGTAAGTGCTGAGTTCGTGTTGTAGCTTTTCCCACAGTAGAAAAAATAAATACATCTCTCCAGTTTGAGTAAACCTGTTACACAGAATACTTAGGAATCTCTTATCTTCGCAATTTCTGCCTCCCTGTACCACATTTAGTTGAAATTGGTCAGTAAGCAGTTGGGGTGAGGGAATTAGGAGAAGGTCAGACCAAGAATGCCTGAGTTGTCACTCAGGAAACAGAAAGAAATTGTCATCACAGAATGTTTAGTGATGACTACTTTTGCTTAGTCACTTATACTTAACGTGTGCATTAGGACACTTGTGTTCCATCACTGGGCTATCAGAATGAGGAACATCCAAATCAAACCTCTGCTGTGGCAACTTGGAGCAAAGATATGGACCAGCCACCTGCAATTCAGGAGACACATCAGCAACTGGGTAGTTTAGAGAAAGCCTCACAGTTGCTCCTAGAGAAATTCTGCTGTTGGACATAAACAATTCTACATTTGTATGCCAGAGGAAAGAGAAGGATAAGAGTGCATGCTCAGCCTCATCACTGAGACGTTCAATTTCAAAGTAAGACAAACACATTGCAATCTTTGCCATAGATGACCACTCTAATGCTGATACAGACATCATTTATGCAGCTCTCGTCATGTCCTCATTAGAATCTGAATTGAATTTGTGGCACCAGATAAAAAAAAATTGGAGCACACTCATTGAAGCTAACAGGACAATATACACACCACAGAATTCGCAGTAAACTGCTTGGCTAGACCAAGAGACTCTGTCTTCTCTGGAGCTGTGGGCATTCTCTTAAGGGAGCTGACTCATTCTCCAGAAATTTCAAGAAGTCTCTCAAACACATCAGTTGGAACACAGCTATGTTAACCTTACACATGCAAGAGAATACAGCATCATCTCTGATGTTTACTATTTATCTACACGACTTAGGATGTTTATAAGATACACTCCCATACTTTTGCATTTTACTAGGAATCCTTCATTACTCTCCTGAGAGCCTTGCTTCACTAGTAGCAGATGCTTCCCAATGAGCTGCAAGACAACAGTTTGATTTTCTAGAAACTGCCAACTACTGGTGTTTGGCATAAGACTGATTTTCTTGTTTGTTAACTAAAACACAAGAAGAGGAAAAAGGAAACAAACTATACCAAACCACAAGTTAAGTCATGTTACTCAGTATGCTAGGAGGTGCTCAGATAATATACTGACAATGAAGAGGTAGAATCATAGAATCACTAAGGCTGGAAAGGACCTTCTACATCATCCATTCCAACCATCCACCTATCACCCATAGTTCCCACTAAACCTAACCATCTCTTGAACACCAATACCAAATAACTCAGTTCCTTTAAATCACAGAATCA
Organism: Tympanuchus pallidicinctus; assembly: GCF_026119805.1. NCBI lineage: Eukaryota > Metazoa > Chordata > Aves > Galliformes > Phasianidae > Tympanuchus > Tympanuchus pallidicinctus. The sequence goes on from NW_026294747.1 coordinate 14,952,286, forward strand.
TTTGAGTTGGAAGGCACCCTGAAAAGCCATCTGATCCAACTCACCTGCAATGAAAAGGGACACCTAACTAGATCAGGTGCTCAGAGCCCTGTCCTGCCTGACCTTGAATGCCTCCAGGGTTAGGGCACCCACCACCTCACAGGGCAACCTGCTTCTCACTGTAAAAACTTCCTTTTTGATCAAATCTAAATCTCTCCTCTGTTTGAAACTATTTCCCCTTGTCCTTTCACAACAGATCCTGCTAAAGAACCTGAACCCTCATTCTTACAGCACCCTCATTAGAAACTGAAAGGCCACTGTCAGGTGTCCCCAGAGCCTTCTCTTCTCCAGGTTGAACAGCCCCAGCTCTCTCAACTTGTCCTCATAGGAGAGGTGTTCCATCCCTTGGATTATTTCTGTGGCCCTTTTCTGGACATGCTCCAACAGGCCACGTCTCTCCTGTATTGAGGACTCCATATCTGGATGCTGTACTCCATGTGAGGTCTCATCAGCACAGAGCAGAGGGATGGATCACCTCCCTCACCTTGCTGGCTTCTTTTGATGTGGCCCACGATACGGTTGGCTTTCTGGCTGCAAGAGAATGCTGCTGACTCACGTACACCTTGCCATCCAGCACTCCCAAGTCCCCTTCAGCAGGGCTGTGCTCCGCCTTTCATTCCCCAGCTTAGGGGGACACTAAGTCTTTGAAAATATAATACTGTTCTTATAAAGAAGTATGAGTCATACCATTAATGTCATTTGAGGATAAGCAAAAAAAAAAAAGTCCTACCCAAAGCAATCATACCTATTCCTCCACCCATGACTTTCATTTACTAAGAAGTTCATTCACAACTACTCTTGCTGGTAGAGGTTCTCTTGATGTGTCCAAAAATCATCTACTAAGTTTAAAAGTACCCATTAAAGCTTCTACCTTATGCTCAGTCAAACAAGCAGGAATCTAATATTCTCACTTCTACTTCTGGTTTTGTCACTGATTTTCCTTGACCTTGGACACAGTAAAAGTGTGCAAAACATCACCACAGCTTGCAGGAGACTGGAAGAAAAATATGAGTGTTCAGAAATTCATATAGGCAAAGGCACTTAGTAAACCAGGCAAAAAGAAAGAACAGCAACCACACTGTCTTGTGCACCAAATCTGACTGCACAGAGAGCACTAGCTCATTAGGAAGACTTTCAGTTCTTCTGTGCTGTCACTTCCCAAATGTCTCCAGATGTCAGTTTCTCTCTACTCTCATTGACTAGGTAAAAAGACGTCAAAAGCATAAAGAGTAAGAGGCATCTCGCCACCTAAGCACAGATTTTACTACATAAATTCATAAAAGAAACGAGGATTTGGAGGTTACTATTAACACCACAGATGCTAAAAGTGCAAGTCCTGGAAAAACACAGCTGCATCTGTGCCATTTCAAAAAGTCTTTCTCTTCAAAGACTTATTTGCCACCCACACAGCACTACTGGAGACAATACACAGCAAAGCATACACAGATGTGAGCGCTCACAACAAGCAGTGCAAGCGCTTCACAGCGGCACTTGAGAAGATATGGATGGACTCTCTCATGTTCAGAACATACCCTCAAGAAAGAAAACAGAAAAACATCTACTAGACAGCACAGGCACTGTGAACACTTTGTAATCCTATCAATGTGTATCTTAAACTGTGGGGAGATTTCTCAGGTACAATAATTTATACTTCCAGATCCCAGTTCACAGGCACTGCTCTGTGAGCCATGCTGCTGTGCACAATCTCGCCACCTTCACAAGAAGACCTCTAGAATGCCATATTGGTGAATGGGAGATTAAGCTCAGCTGCCTCCACTCAAGGGAGCAGAAAACAGCCCAAACATGAGGCTGCCTGCACAAAACTACCAAGAGGTGTCAACACAGTGGCTGCCTGGCAAGCTCCACTTGCTCTCCTTCCCTCTCCCACAGGCCAGATAACAGCAAGTTGTTTTGTACCTCTTGCCTTCTGGAGTCATTGCAGGTAAAGGCCTCCAGAGGAGACAAGGAATGTCGCTGCGTGCAAATAGAATGAAGCACCACCATGCAAAGATGAATGTGTATCAGCAACAACATATGGATAGGAGGCAGTTGATAAAATTGCCTTTAACCAGTTTCAGATCACGCAAGAAAGATAACAACAAAAAATAAAGAAGAAATAGCTAACCCTTTCTGAGGATCAGCGCTCACTAGAAACTCCATAAAGAGGCAGTCTCCAAGGAGAGATGCTTCCCTTTCAGTTGCCAGCCCTGAAACGAGGTTAGGAAGAAGGGGACCTAGGGTCCACCCCTTCTGGTTGCACTGGTGAATTGCTCACACCCGTGCTCCCAGGGCTGATACACCCCTTCACCAGGTGCTCAATCACTGGTTCAGGCCATCACCTAACAGTTCCCATACAAATGTGATATTTTTTGTCTAGGCAAGTATCAGGAAAGACAGCCTATATGCGTGTGTGTGTGTATATATATATTCCATCACTACAGAGCAGCAGCACAGGCACAGAATTAAGTATGTTGTCCACTGATGTCAAGTGGTATGTGCAGTGCCAACAGGAAAATGAGTCCAGGGGGACTTGTAGAGCAGCAGCAATAAATAAGGTGGAATCAAGGATAAAGTACTAATTTTGTATTGTGGTTTAAAGCTATCAACTTAAATAGATGTTCATTACTGCTAAACTGAGTGATGTATATGAGAGCAAACACCTGCTTCTTAAGGAAATGTGTTAGGTAAATTTTAGAATAGCTAATATATATATTTCCCACTTCCATTTAGCTTACAAGGTATATGAGCTCTGCTCCTTTCATTTGTAGTTTCATTGCTAACAGCAAAAATAACAGAAAAGCAATATTTCGTTATCATTATTCATTATTATTATTAAAAAATGTCTTCATCCTGTACGCTTGACAGACAGGAGTAAGCTCCAAGAAAGATATTCCATTTTGCTGTTTTCTTTAGAATTCCTAGATTTTAGATATACAGGTTAAGTGGGTCTTTACAGAGACCTTAGAAGTAGCTGCATTTCTTCAAAAGCAGATGCATGGATAACAATTTTATCCCCATTTCTATTAACTGCATCTTTTATCAATATAATACATTTATTCTTAATTTCAGTGGACTGTCACAGCAATTTACCTCAGCTGAAAATGCATCACCTAACTTTGTACAGCAAAGAAACTTAAGAGATGGCATTTTCAGGAGCAGGGTAAATAAAAAGCCTGCTTCTGTACTTAAACTGCTGAGGGTTGAAGAGGTGAGAGCAATGCACTGTTCACACAGTTCTCTATCAGGTGGAACTAGGCATTTAGAGAGGAAAAGAAGGGGGGGGGAGGGGGAGGGGGCAGGAATGAAGCTTGGCCACAGCAGTAATTTGTAGAGAGAATTACAGCCAAGAAGATGGTCTGATCTTTCAGGGATGCATGCTGCGAGCTGGTTTGCAGCAATGCTGTCTTTGTGCTCCACGACACAGAAATATTTCCTTCCTGAAAGATAAGGGTGCAGCTCACGGACAGAGCATCAACACATACACATATGACAAGAAAAACAGAACAGGACTTGCCCATAGGAGAGATTGAGCCCAATTGTTGACACAGTTGAGCCTGTGAATCATTAGCTTGTGCTTATGTTTGTTTCATGTTTCCCTTCTTCCCAGTTCTCTACTCTTCATGCTATAATTAATAAGGAAGTTCTTAGCACTTAATGCAACTCACCACAGAGTTAATGATATTATCTCTGAAAACTTCCATAATGTTTTTAAAGATCTATTGCATTATCTGTACTTGCATGCTTTGTTAGACATGGCCACATGTTCAAGGTCAAAATGCACAAAAAGGTAAGAGAAAGCCGCAGAAATAAAAGTAGCAGCGTTAACTATCTGGTTTGCTTGCTTCCTATTCCCTGCTCTCACAACACAACAGTTTGCTGCTTTTGAACAATTGATGAAGATCTGCAAAACTCCTATTATGCAGACAGCTGACCCCCGTAGCAGCATGGCAGTATGTCAAATACCAAAGCCTGAAATCCACTGCAATGTAATGAAAGATCAGCACTGATTCCAATAAGCTCTGAATCAAGTCTTACCTTTAAGTCTCATTAAACTCATTTTTATATAAAATCAATAGTCCTTTTTCTTCCTCCATCAACCGTGAGGGAAATAACAGAAACGCTTGTTACTATGACCAGACTTGCACCTTACACAAGCTAAAAGAGTAAAGACCTCCACAACGAGATTAATCAAAGTGAAGGAGCTATAATAGGCTTAAAAATGAAAGCACGTCAAAAATTGCTCCCTTGCAAAAAACAGAGTTCATAACCAAGCACAAGGTTCAGCACAACTCCATGTCCATCACTGAAGCAAAATTACCCCTGCAGCAATGTGAATGAGCAACTGACTATTCTGGACAGCCATGGGCCAGGGTGGGAAGGTACTGTAGAAATTCCATTCATCCATTAGAAAAAAAAGTAATAACAACTACAAGGGAAAGGTATACTTCTTAAGAGATCACTTTTTCGGTCATTTACATGCTAAGCTCAGGTTTCTTTGTCTATCATCAAGATGGTCTGCAGTGCCAGCAAGTAGCACAGCAAGGATGATACATGACAAATATATCAAAGCAACCCTTTCCTAGTTATGTCTCCAGGCCTAGCACAACACCCCAGACACCAGCTGGAGTCAGCCACGAGTCTTCATAACAACTCATCTACAAAGACTGAGTGATAGGTGACCAGCTCTTTTCCTCTGTTCCTGTGAACAAAAACGTATCCTGACAGTTCTTTGCTGTCTTGGTCTTGGGTGAGGAAATTTGCCCTGAGAAACTCGTCCTCCTACTGATCTTTCTTCTGTCAGCTCAGCAGCCTACAATGCTGTGATGCTCTTTGAAAATTCAAAACAAAAGGCAAAACCAACAAACTCACCTCTACTCTAAGTTACAATTTGTCAGTGAAATGTTTTCAGAATTTTTGCAGGTAAGATGCTGAAATGGGAGAGCAGACAAGAAAGCAGAACCGCCTGTGATTTCTTGTGGGACAGTCTATTTATGCAGGAATTTCCTTTCTCCATCCTCCTGTCAGCACTCAAAATCTTGATGGCATTTACCTTCAGAAGCCATTTGGAGATAACCGCCTTCATTTCACAGTGGTCTGACGGACAGACAAGCTGGCTCACTCAAACAGTAAGTCTGTTGAACAGCATGGAACTTTACAAAATCGAGTTTTGCTTTCATTTATTTACCAGTTTTATAATTTTAAACACATCCAAAGAAGTTGGGGGGAAGAGGAAAGAAAATAGTTTTAAAAAACAGAACAAAACCTATTTTAGTGTCAAGGGCAGAACCTCAGAGGGACGTCTTGACTCCCCGTGCAGCAGAAGGAAAGAGCAACTCACATTTTTTCCATCTTGAGGGAAGTCAAAGATTGATCTTATCTCAAATAAGCGGGATGATTCTCCCACTCAAGAGTTCCCTTTCTTTCTAAACACAGGCATTTTTTTCTTAACCAGACTTCCCCCCTCAGAATTGCAGTTTCTTGGAGGACAAAACATTAAAATAAAGGTCTCTACAACCACAAATGCAATGCAAAACATGGAATTTCCCTTACCTGTAGAGATTTTATTATCACTTCAACTGTCTTATTTGTCTTAATTCACCTAACAAATGTTTTTAAAACACAACTTTGTTGTTGTTAAGTGATTAAAAAAAATTGGGTAAGAATTATACTGTTGCCTTGTTTCTGCTCAGAGAATGACAAAATAAAGGCAGAAGGTGGAATTAATCTAAGAAAAAATACCTCCACTATTTGTTGGTATGAAGACATTGTTATGGTTTACCACAAAAATCACTTCAAAAGTCTCAAAAAAGAACTAGAAGTCTCTTTGTGTGAGATATACTAAGAAGCCTATCTTTGAGAGGAAATCAGTACAGAAACACATCCAAGGCAACATCCAAGGCGCACCATACAGCATCCATGCAGACACAGCATTAACATCAGTTTTCTTACATTAAAACAGTGCTTCTAAAGCTCAGAAATTCCACTGCTGAGAGTATAAAGGTTCTCTATTAGGAAACCGTTCAGAAAAAGATCTTTAAAAAAAAAAAAATCCGTAGGTCAGACTGGAAAGCATGGCTCCATCAATGAAGACAAAAATAAATGGAAAACCACTGTCCTAACACCTTCGATGCCGTCCAAAAGAACACTATGTAAAAAGAGTGATCAAAAACCTGGTGTACAAGTCACATACTCTGACACCAGCATGCTTTGCAGTATCATTGTACTTCCTTCAACTGGCAGCAATTTCCAGCAAAAGCTCCAGCCACTGATGTTGTCCATCAGTGTCCATGGGCACTGGGGAGATAGCCTCTTTTCCAAAGATCCATGGTTGGTATATAAGCATGCCATTTATGTCCTCTGCCCACAAGGACCTCATGAATTGTATACTCAGCTTTGCCAGCATCTTCTGCTTGCTTCAGGCCTGACGCTTCCCAGAGAGCTGCAAAGAATCAGTGCTGATGCCCCAAGGAAAATCAGTGGCAAGCAGTTTCTCTAACTCTAAATAAATTCTTGAAAAAATCCTGTCCATGAAAATAAATCACAAAATGATTTTTAGTTCATGGATTTATGCTTTCTTTGATCAGCATGTATTACAGAGATCACAGGATCTTGCCAGCCCACCTAACCTACATCAAGATAAGCTCTGCTGGCAGAGATGACTTGCCTCAGCCTGAAGAGCTACTTCCGTTTGCTAGAGCTGTGAGGTGCTGCAGCTGCACTTAATAGCTGGGGGCTGTGAAGCAAAAATACTTCTGACTTAGGTGCTTAAACGTAGCTGTGCTCTAGAGAAATACTGTACAGAACATCAAACACGTAATCTGCTGGCACGGACACTTTCTCTTCTGTGCTGCCTCGCTCCCAACGCTGCCTGTATAGCTGTTGTATCCAAGTGCCTCCCAGCAGTGCACTAAGCACTGCAGCTAATATCTGACGTTTGGTTTATTCTCTTTCTTCCCTCAGGGAGAATCATATGCACTGCAGTACGAATTGTTTTGAGAGGGTAGGAGTTTCAAACAGGTGCAAACAGCGTCCTATAAAAGCTGAAAGCGAGTGCCCTGAATGCAAAGGATGCTCAAGAACATCACGCGTAGTAAAAGCTCATTTCAGAAATGAGGGCCAGTATCTTCTCCTTTCCATTAAAAATGGTGTCTTTTGCAAATCATTGATTTATCCTTTTGATACAACATTCTTTAGGGCCAAAAGCCAGATGAGTAACTCAGCTGAAGTTTTTTTTTTTATGGCGCCCGCTAGTTCTGAAGTACACCACAACTGTACCAATTAATTATTCACTGATGCTTGTAAAGTATTTGGGGTCCTTGAGTAAGGGGAGCCGCTTTTGATATATGAAACTAGCTGTCTTCTCCATTTTGTAGACTAATTTTTTACATCTGTTTCTTCGATCTAGATCAACTCTTCTGCACCTCTTGGCAATACTCTTCAGTGTGGCTTTCTCAGCATTGTAGATCTTTATCCTTACATCCAGATCGTGAAGCAAGTCAGCCTAGAATGTTTGTTAAACTCTGAATTACATAGCATTTTCATAATAACATTGCCATTGAGGCAGTATCTCTACTGAGTGACTCAGTTAAAGTAGCTTAAAGGTCTGTACGCATGAAAAGCTGAAAAAACTTCCTCCTTAGAAATGAGCAAAAGCAGATTACACAATTCCAGGAACAGGGTACTTTTCAGCACAGAACTTGTGCACAGAAAAATAATAGTTTCAGAAATGTTTCTTTGTGTGAGGTTTTTGTTTTTGTATTTTGGGCAAGGCAAAAATCTACAGGCCTCAATACTTTATTCACAGATCAGATTTTCTGTACTGAGAACAAGATGGAAAAAAAAAAAAGAAAAAAAAAAAGAATTCTCTAGAGAGGCCATGAGAAAAAACTAGTAGTAACTAGTAGTTTTGCTGAAAGAGATCTTTCCAATAATTCCTCCATAAGCATACAAACAGCAAATGATATAAACCACCCTTAACCCTTCATTTGCAGATGCAGCCTCCTTGTTCTTGAAGAAGTTCACACTGCTAACAGTGAAGGGAAAGAAATAAAAAAAGTAGAGCAGAGACACAGCATCCCTGAGGTCTTAGTACTTAGATTTTTTTTTTTTTGATTTTTTTTTTCTCCAATAACAAAGTCTTAGAACCATAAAGTTACACTTGACTCCCATATGTAGGTCAGAGACTAACTGCTCTTTCCAAAAGAAATTAGCAATTAAAATTTAGAGATTTGATTTAATTTCATATAAAAAAAGTGTCCGCAGAAGCACATCTGCCATCTCTGTTCATCACCGTTTATAAAAATCTGTGATACAGAAAAAAGGATGGAGCTGGGCTCTTTTCAGTAGCATACAACAACAGGATGAGGAGCAATGGGCAAAAACTGCACCACAGGAAGTTCCATGCATACATAAGGAAGAACATCTTAACTGCGAGAGTGACAGAACATTGAAACAGGCTGCCCAGAGAAGTTGTGGGGTCTCCTCTGAAAATGTTCAAGACCCATCTAGATGCTCTCCTGTGCAACCTGCTGTAGTGAACATGCTTTAGTGAGAGACTGGACCAGACGATCCCCAAGGATTCCTTTCAACCCCTAAAATTCTGTGATTCTGTGATCTCCACTGTACTGGTGTGGACTGAGAAACTGTGAATGCTACAAGCACCACGACCAAAGAAAGGTAGAAATCCTGGACATCCAGAGCTCTGCTCTCAAGCTGCAAAGTTCGAATCTACTGAACAAGTTCTGGTGGGAAGCGAATGTTTTACACTGCAGAGGTCCAGGGTCCAGTAGGAATAACCAGCCAACTTCATGGATAAGCAAACAAATCCATGGTGTGCAACACATTGTAATTGATATTACCACAGCAGTCTTTTCTGGAACAAGCACCTCCAAGACTTGGTTGAGAACTTTTCTCAAGCACTGCAGAGTCAGACAATAGAAGCAGGACAATGAAAAGGACAGGCATATAATTATGCATGGGAAAAGATTCTCCTTGGATTTTGACCAGCTTACAGTACCAGCGGCACTGTAAACCATTACAGTGGCCATTGAGCGGCCACTCAAAACCATTACAATTAGAACAAAAGAAGAAGAAATCCATGCTTCTAGTTAAAATTCTACTACAGGTACCCAGTTTCACTCAACTAGAGACACAAAGCAGAACTGCAGTGAAATCAGAGACACGGCCAGAAAGAGTCACACACCCTCCTACCCAAGCCAAACTTGTGACTCTAGCACTCCCAAAAGCAAATGCATCCCGTGCTCATTGACATGCCATCAAATTCCTCTTTTCAAGGGCAAAGCTTTCCTCACAGTGTTGGGTCTCCCACTAATGATTTTTCTTAATTGGCCAGTCAAGGCTGCCACAGGATGACACATCATCATGCTTCCAACAACACTGCCCAACCCAGAAGTACGGAAATGAAATACATCTCTCCTACTTCAACTTGAAAACAGAGCAGTAATCATGAGGCTGTGAGCAACGAGCCAGTGCCTCCTGCTGTAGCACATCACTGTGTTGCTTACTGCCACGCACAGACAAAAGATTTATTTTCCATATTTCTCATTTCTACATGCTAGCAACTGCATTTCACACAAGACTTGCTGTGGTCAGAACTAAGATCTCCATGAAAGGGAATCAATTTGAAAAAACAGCACTTCTGTTTCAGTACCTTTCTGACCTCTAGTTTGCTGAGGCATACACAGGCATCAGACTCCTAATGCAAAAAGGTCTCTTTGTGCAAGAAATATTTACCACCCCTTTAAAAATTCAGAAAACCAGCCATAGCATAGGCACTTTCACAGCCTCCCATTAAGACAAGCTTCATTAGTGTCACTCCTTTCCAACCCACTAATTTATTACAGTGTCATCAGCTGCAAACTCAGACTTTAACAAGACACAAGGATGCAGAAAGTAGTTGGGCAGATACTTAAAGCAATGAGGAAGCAGCATTTTTCAGGGAGAAGGCTGGAGAGCAGTCATTTGCTCCTTGCACCAAAGAGGGAGGGTTATGTTTATCAACAAATCAAACCCTTTTGTTCATCTTCCAAACACACCCTGGATAAGATGCCAACTTCCAGAAATAAGGCAGAAAATAGCAAGTGAGTTACTGTCTCACTAGAGCAATGGTAGCCTAGAAGATTATGCAGCTTTTATTTAACACTTCTGCTGGAAATAAGTTTCTTACTCATTATTTGCATAAGTTCTACTTAATGTTCATAAAACTTCAATTACTTGCAGAAAAAAAGTCTACGGTACCTAACAAAGTTTAGTCTGAATACTACTCCTCCTTTGGGAAAGCAAACACAGACAGATGAGCCAGAACTACTTATGCAAGCAACAGGGTTTTTTTACTCCTTTTCTCAGAAGTGAGAAACAAGAGAACTTAACATTCCTGCCCATTTGGCAGAACGTAGGGCTCTGATTGCCTCTCTCTCCAAGCCACAACATCATAACTCACAAAGTGAATTCAAAGTCCTGAACATATCTGCAATTTTACATCTGGTTCTTGTTATTTTAACCTCAGAAGCAAAGATTATTTAAGAAAAAAATCCGAATCTGATTTCTGCTAATTGTTTGTGCTTTCCCTAAAGTTTCTTTATTCTATCAACTAGGTTATTTGGAGGATATTATCTTAATGCAACAAAATTTAAGAAAATTTATGTTTCCAGAGAAGGCAAGGGCTCTGCTGGATCAAAACACTTTGAGCTCATCAGCTCATGCTTCATATCCTTACTACTCAACTGAAATACCCTTACCATTCCACTATTATGTCTGTTATATTAATGATAACCATGGAGAACATATGCTTGACCTCAGAGGTCACTTCTACTTACCTAGGATCAACTTTTAATAGAACTACCACCAGATTCTTCTTCCTCCAAGCTTTTAACGCAGCCAGGAAGAACTGACATCAGCCCAGTTGCCTCTGAAGACGAGCAGTCAGAGGACACAGAAAACACCCTGTTTGACTCGTGGAATAACCAAGAAATTAACAGCACCACACATGTGACAGAACCAGCAATTCTGCTGCTGTTTTGTCCTCAATACAGTAACATTTGCCCAAAGCAGACAGAACATCAAACCATGCTCTCTCCAGCTACATCACAGCAGTCATATTCACTTCACTGGGACTTGCTCTCCTAAAGCAGAAGGATATAGAATTTTCTTTTTATTAACCACAGACTTACTCCACACAGTGACAGCAAGATCTACAAGCAAACGTTAATAAATGCATTTGTAAGCCCATGTTTAGCCACTGAAAGAAACACTGCTCAAATAAATTTCTCCAGCTTCATTCTTTCTTCTGATAGAAGAAAAAAAAAAAACATTCCTTGTTTTCTGATTGAAGATCAGATTAATTAGGAACAAATTGTAAGCACTGCAACTTAAAAGAATTTAAGATAAATGCCTGGTAAGACAAAAGGTTTGTTCCTGCATCAGTGCTACTTGCTGCATTTGACTCTGGCTGCCAGTACCTCCCATAGAACCTGCTGCTCACTTCTATTGCTCCATTTCATTCCACTTACCCAGCAGGGCTGGGAAACAGTCTCTGAAGTAGCAGCCCCTTTGAGATCTCAGAAGAGAGAAAAGGAGGAGGGGAAAGAAAGAAAGTACTACATGCTTCACTGGCACCTATCTCACCCTCACTTAGAGTTCCCTGTAGTCAGCTCTACAGGAAAAGGAACTAGAAGTTGATAGCTGCTGCTAGTGCTGGAGCCCAGAGTCTTTTTTTACCAGCTCATGAGAGATGTACATCTCACTCAGACATGGCCATCACAGGTTCCAGGTACCAACACTGCATTGTGAAGCTGAAATCCTTTCTTCCTTTGCTGCAGCTCGCTCCTGCTCCCTGAAGCACCCCATCCACTACACACTGGCATGGCTGCTTACACACTCCTGTTTTGTTATAAAGCACATGTTTGCTGGGAACACTATTAAGAAGAGTCTTTCTGAAGAAATACTGATTATTAGCATGGAGGACAACCTGATGATCCACCTCCTCTAGGCAAAATCTTCTATAGCTGAACTGCAGCTCCACAACTGAGCAGCAACAGACAGATATCCTCAATGCTAAGAAACATCTGCCTCTTCTCATATCTCTTGGTCCCTACATTGGCCTATTACAAAATTGCACAAAAAAGAAACTGGGTTTCTTCAGTTGAACAATGCAGAGTTCATGTATGCTGACAAAGTACTGAGTTATATTCAGTATTATTCAGAAAGCAAGACAACAGTGCTTGCCCTTTTTATTCCAGTTTAATCCTTAGGCAAACAAGAACTCCAGACATTTTTCAAGAATTTGTAAGGCATATCTGAGTTAAAAAAAAAAAAAAAAAAAGTTGTTTTACATTAAATAACAACAATGAAAAAGTTAACAGCCCAGACTTCCTCCCAGAAAGTAAACAAATAATGGGGGAGGGGGAAACAAATGGGATGTCACATTCTGCAAAGAAAATCTGCTTTATATTTTATGACATAGAATATTTCTTTAATTCAACCAAATTCTGAAAGCTTAACCATCTTCCCGTCCACCTAAGGAGGCACAGAGAACAACTGCCAGTGATGCAACTGAGAGGAGAGGGGAGGAACACCCCACTACCCCCCAAGAAAGGATGCATTTCCTTTTTCAAGAGTCTGTATCCCAATTGCACAGTAACATGCCCTGCAGTATGTTAGACTCTTCTCAGCCCAAAACACTAGAAAACACCAGAAATAACAACCTAAATATACACACTTTGCCAAAGCAAAAAACAGACTCGCCTTAAGTCTCTATGTGTGCTACGAAGCTTGCAACAGAGCAAACCTGACACTGCAATAGAACGCGTGTGGGTTCTGCAGTTCCTGAACGGTTCAACTTCTCATCTGGCCTCAGTGCTGTTCCATGACCAAAACAACCTGCAGCCTTGAAGAAAGGAAAGTGGCAGGTGATGTCTGTGACAATGAGGAACATTCTCTTATCTCAAGGGAAAAGAGTTTATTCACTCATGACAGTAAAAAGTAGCCACTGTCACTCGTCAAAATATCTTCCTTCATTGTCTAAGGCAGGCAGATTGATCACGGTGCGAGTTTGAAATAAGAAAATGCTGGTTCCCCCTTTAGATGCCAGACCACCATTTTGAACTGATCATTTATACCACAGAAGGGGGGAAAAAAAGCTGACAAATACATTGCTTGAGAGCTCCAAGTAACTGCAGTCTCAGGCCTCTTCTCTATAGCTAGGATTGTGTTGTGAGAAGTGGAGGAAGAGATGGAGCAGGGGTATCATACCACATACATCACCCATTCACAGAACAGGCTGCTGAGTTGTCTGAAGCAGAGCCACTACACTGAATCTCTCCAGAGCAGGCAGGGACACTCACAGCAGTGCAATGCAGTCAGCCCACTCTGTGCTGGGAGCTCACTGATTAGGGCTAAGAACACAAAAATGGCTTCTGGCTGGAAAGGTGAGATTAAATTCAGCTAACAGAGCCAGCCATTATCAGTACAGGGCAACTATCTGCACATGCCTGTCAGCCTCTCACAACATCACATAAGGCTGTATTTTGGTTAGGTTTTTTTGGTTTCTTTTTGTGGTTTTTTTCTCAAGCTTGGTTTCCTAAAGAAGTATGGGAGAGAAAAGCATTTTCACTGGCACTTTAGGCAAAAACAGAGTTTAATCTGGCATCCTTCACAAGTACTCAATTAGTTTCCAATTCAGGAACAGAAAAGAACAAATTAATCAACAAGCAAAGGCTTAGAACAAGCCTGGTACTGAGCCATTAAATGGAAATGAGAGGAATTGGGCTACTAACAGCCATGCTAAAGGCTTCTCTGTCAGTGCTTTCCCCACGGGACACCTTTGGGTCTCATCAAAAGTGCCAAGCTGCAACAGCACATCTGAGTGCTAGTGCCAAGAGAATTCCCAGCTGAGTCAAAGTCCTCACATGCAGAACGAGCAAGACAACAGACACACACACACAGAGCAGACTACCAAATGGTCTAGCCTACAGAATTGTTGACCAAAGCACAAATTAGTGCTACCACATATTATACAGAAGTGGATGGAAGAAAGCCACTAAAACCCTGTATTCTGAAATCCATCTTTACACAGGAGATTAATCAGAAAGAATAAACAAGTTTATGTTTTCATTTCTGTGTATGCAATAATCCCCAATGGTTTAGTCATTACAGCAAGAAACCAAGCCTTTAAAGATAGATCAGCCTAAGAAGCTGAACACTTCAGAGAACAAAATTAACTCTGTGGTTAGCTTCCCTTCCCAATGTATTATATTAGACAATTATCTACAGAAGTCAAAACCAGGCCAACATTTTAAAGGGCCACAAGGGGAATAATACAATAATTGCAAAGAAAAGAAAGCAAACAATGGTTAGGTGCTCATACTTGTTTAAGTCACATACACAGTGACATTCATAATGAATACTAATTTCGAACTCTGCTTTATAAGGCATATTCCTAAAAGGAACTTATTTTCTAATTATGAGCTTCAGTGACCATGCACATTAAACAATGAAAACAAATGGCAGTAGATGCTAACATTGTGACAGTCCCATTATCTCCTAGCAATGCAGAACAGAGCTGTTAGCCATTCTCATGGGCAAAATTTACTTGAAACGCCACTTCTGTCCAAGTTCCTACAGCTGCCAGTTGATTCTCCCTCTATCCATACTAAAAGGAGACAACTAGAAGGAAAACAAATGACATGAAAATTCTTCTTAATAAGAACATCTACAGATTAGAGACCGTGTCCTTACATAATTCTCATCAGCGTTTTAGATACAAAATTTGACACAATCACCCTGTAAGCAGATTGGGAAAGGACTGGTTGTTTTTTCCTTCATGTTGCTGAACTTTTTTTTTTTTTTTTAAAAGAGATACCTTGCCTGTCTCCTTAAAATCCAGTGGTAGTGAAACCTTAATCTCCTCATAATCTTTGAGCACAGAGCATTGCTCTTTTGCCAAAGGGCAGTTAAATCATCCAACAGCCTTTCATTACCTCCACAAGATCCTTCATGGCCCAACTCAGCAGTACTATATTTTTCAGCTTTATGAAGCATCTTCTTGATGTCATCTCAAGGCCCAACTGAGTGCAACAAGCACAAGTTTGATGCTCAAGAACCTCACCACATGCAGTTGTGCAGGCAGAGTTTTATTCCTTATTTTGCTAGATGCACTGAGATCAAAAAAGAGGCATGGTGAACTGAGATGATTATTTCTGCTATCCCAAAAATCAAAAATGATTGCAAATAGACATTTAAGCCCATAAACGAAACAAAATGCCCTGACACCCCAGCAGGCTGTAAAATCTACTGCTTTATCAGTGGACTAATTTACAGGTATTTCCCTAAAGCAACTTCCAGCTTAAAGATGTAATCGTAATAACATCAGCGCAAGCATGAAACCAAAAAGAAAAGAGCTACAGGACTGCATGAAGGAAATACAGGTTTCATCCAAGACATCACACACGATGGACACATGGACAGTGAAAGCTGTGTTGAGAAGACATTCAAATTTTCCTCACCTGCAAGCAAGAGACCTGCACTGAGAGAACAGCAGCTCTTTGCAAGTTGGGGAGCAAGCCTGCTCAGTTATTTCTCAATATTCCAAATGGTGTAGACTAAATTCTAGCAAGACTTTCAGTGATTACATAGAACAGACTTGTGAGAGTAACAGCATGTGATGAAAGAATATTTGGACACAAGAGTGAAGGTTTTTGCCATCTCTGCACTACGCATCTCCCCTCAAGGGTACAGGAAGCGAGCTGGCCCCTTACTGCAGTCTGAATTCCTGAATAGAGAGACAGATAGGAGTAATACAAGCATATTTAGAAGCAGGATTCCTAAGCCGATTCACACTGAAGCGAGGACAGAGAATGACACGTTCTATACAGCACGTCTCAGAAGTTTTGCACAAGACATCCATTTCACATTTCTTTTAATAAAAATAGATTGCCTTTCTTCAGAAATGCTGCTGTTCCTATTGTAGTTTATAAGAAATGCAAATTCCCAGTAGAAAAAAAATACATCATTCACTTCCAGTGCATGAATCAGGGAAGACTTGCATAAATTAGCAGAGTGACTCACAGGTGAGATCTACTAACACCTACCATATAAAAAAAATAAAATAACTATGCGATCCACTTGTTAAGCAGCCACATCAAGTGACTGACATCACACTGCAAGAGAAATATTTTGACCTATCATTCATACACCTGACATATAAGGCAGGATTTCTTTTCTATGATACGAGAGTCGCCAAGCAACAGCCATAGGCTGTAGCCACTTTCATGTGCACCCAAGAAAGCACTACTTTCATCCCAAATCCCAAACAGGTTTTCCTGACAAAGTAGAGCACAAATTGTTCCCAAGATGATGAACATTCCACAGGCATGAAGATGTTAAAAAGAGGAAGACATTCCAGTAGGTTAAAGGTTTTGCCAACTTAGCTTCTAGCACAGTGTTTGCTGGGTGCTTCTTATCAATATATAACCAAAACCCTGCTTAGCTTCAGGGAGCTTTACTGCATTTCAAATCTGGGATATTTCTTTTTTGCCTCGTTCCCTCCCTTCTCTCAGGATCTTGATCTCACTGTGGTCAAGGCCTTCTTCCTAAGTCTACAAGAGTGGAAAGCATTCCCTCTCGCTCTGCACACCGCTTGTTCACAGCACTTTCTTTCCCCTTGCTGAGTCCTTCACACACACAGACCAGATGAGCACCACTTAGACAATCAATAGAATTAGTCTCCAAAATGCACTCCTAATGAACTCTTCAGCATCAATGCACACACAAAAACCCATCATCTAATTCACACAGCATCCGTTGCAAAAGGCCAGGACTCCACAACTACATGGTTGAAAGACAGAAGGTGCTCTGCTGAAAGCAATATGATGTGATCTGAAACCAAGTAAATTTTGTCCTAATTCCCATTAGTATCACCTCCCAAACACAAAAGGCTGGGTATCTCAACTGCTTGCTTGAAAGCATCCCAATGGAAGTTACATCAAGTTGTATGTTTTCATTGTTCCCTGGCTCAGCAGCATCTGAGTAATGTAGATTGTTAAGACATACAAGCACTTGTTTGTGAAGAACATTAACAGGACAAAATCAGATCAGAAGCAAGCAGGTGTGCTAATTTCAAGTCAGGCTTAATAAAGATAAATCGTTGGTCCTCAGTCCAGCGTTCTACTCGCAGCATCAGGCAATGCTTTAATGACCACAAAGATGCAGATGCTAATACACAACAGCCTGTCTGCTGACCAGACACATTGCTTGGGTCCTGCACAGAAAACTCTGCAAGAAGGAACTTTAAGGCAAGTGCTGGCAATCGCTGTACACACTCTGACTAGAAAAAAGAACACACACTAATCAAACTATTCAGAGATTAAAGTTACTAGAAAAAATATTTTTATGCACATATACAGAGCAGTAGGGTACAGTATTAGAATTAAAAGCTTCATCTAGAATAGTTGGAGTTCATGGTTTTTTTTTTTCTTTTTTCCTTGCAGAAATTAATTCTCTCTCCCATCTATACCTACACACACACACCTTTGAGAGGCAGAAGAAAACCTGTAAGAAAAAATAGAGGTCTTAAAGACCTGGACTAGCTATTTCTAAATGTGCTGATTTGGTTCAGAAGTCAAGCGGCAGTGAAGCATTTCTACTGAAAAAGCATTGAGTAAACCAACATAGATGAAGAAACGTATCATTGTAACCTTTCAAAAGCATCTACAAGTCAAAAGGGCAAGAAAAATCCATTATGAGGACATCCTCAATGTACTTCTTTCTGTTTTTCCCCCTAACTAATTAAGTGGCATAAGAAAAAATTAGACTTCAGCTACATTAGCAGCCATTCTGTATGAGAATTCAATACTGAAGTACTTCATTAAAAACTTGCAGCCCAGTAGTTTTAGAAACCTTTCTCATCCAGACTTGCCATCAATCCATGAAGCACCCACAAGCATCAAGAGCAGAACCCTGGCTTCTGCAAGGAACCTGCTCACTTTTTTTCATTCCATTTATTTGCATACCCAGGTTAAAAAAAAAAATATCCAGCTGAATAATCACGGACACAACAGATGTTCCCAGAGAGCATTAGCTATATGTATAAAATACCAAAGATCAAAAATCAGCAGGTCAGCACTGAGTGCCAAACAAGCCTGAGTATACATCAGTAACTGGGAGGCTGGACAAAGTGCTTGGGAGACACTGGCTGCTCCCAGCTTTAGGGACACTGGCCACACAGCCAGCCCATATTCTACCATTCAGAGTACATGTTCCTGAAGTCAGCAGCATTGTCTCCTCATGCAGTGCCTCAATGCTACAAGATCTCCCTAATAGGGGAGACTAAATCCTTCCCCTTCCAGCCTGCAGCAGAAACAGGCTGACATCAAACTGCAAGCTATCAGTAACTGTAAATAAGAGAGAAAATACATAATTGAGGCAAATTAGATTTGGAAGAAAACATTGAAGGGAAGGGAATAAAACAGCACTCTTCATCAGACGAGACATCACTTAGTCATGATCTGGAGTGCTCACACCTGCTCCACTTTGCCACGAACTCCCACAGCTCTGAAACACACTGCAGCATCACCCTGACACCTCTCCTTCTGCCAAGCATAAGAAACATAACAGGATCATTTTGCCATTCAAGTTCTCATTTAGTTAATCACTAACACCTTCAAACCTCTACTGTGTATTTCATGCTGAATATCTGCAGAAAGCGAAGCAGCCCCATGGGTCTGCCTCCACCAGCCCAGAGCAAACTTCTGAGCTGCTAAACACAAGGGTAATCTTGCCATCAGACTCCAGTGGGCTGCTGGCACAGCTGGCATCCTTACTCATCTGTGTACTTACACAATCACTCGGGCTTAATAACAACCATATTCTGGTCACTGCTTCCCACTGTCTTTTCTCTCTCCCTTTGTTCTTTTCCATCATAAATACCTTAACTCAGAAAAATATTTTGTTTGACACATGCTTCTCCGTCTTGCTAAGTGAGAAAGATGCAAGGCAAGGCTCAGAGTCAAGGCGATCAAAGAATGAGAATAGAAAGGACCAAGGAGAAAATTCTCCACGGATTCTACAGGTACAGGGTATCTATAATATACATCATAAAAGCCTTTTAAACTGCTGCTTTTCATACCTCTAGAGACTAGAAGACCTTTGGAAATGTACCTCTGAACACTGGACTTGAAAATGCCTATTCAGCCCTTTGCTGAATAGGAACATAGATTATAGCAGTATAAGTAATGAATTGTTATTTTCAGTATCTTGAAAATTAACTTTCTCCATTCCCCTCTCTCTTGTCCCCTCAGTGGAGGCTGCTAACCTGTATTACAACCAATCAGATCCATCTCACTCAGCTCCTCTGGTAGCACGGATTTGGCAGGTGATGTGATGCAAGGAGTGCTGTTACTGTTTTCAAAAACATTTTTCATGATGTGGTATTTTCAACTACCTAACCAAACAAGTTTATATCTTCCAGCTGCTAAATGAGTCCTTTATTTGAAACCCATTGGTAATGAGAGCATCTAGCAGCACTCTTCCTTCCTGATTACAGCTGCAGACAGCCACATAGGTTGGTGCCAGTAAAATGTAAGCTTCTGTCTCCAAAGAAATGAAATAACCTTTACAGACTGAAAATGGAGGAGGAATAAATGGAAACCAACATCAGGTCTTGTAACTCAAATTAGTGCTTGTATGTGACTGAGTATTGAAAGTTTCCAAGGCGAGACAGGGAACAGATTTTTTAAATGTCCTTTTGTAAACGCAGTGCAGTAGTTACAGTAGTAATTTCAACCCTCACTGTTTCAGAACTCCTGGGCTCTCTGTCTCATTAAGCCAGGCATTCTCACTCTATAGCACAGAGGTGACAGCACTGTCACAGCTCCCAGCTTCTAGTCTCCCTCTGCAATCTAAGAATCTCTGTCTTAGAATAATCTGGATTAAGTACAGAAGAATTCCTCCCACATCCCCAGAGCCAGGTATTTCATCCAAGCTAGTCACTATGGCTCCATATCAACCTGTAACTGAGGTTGTAATGAGCATTTGGCATCGGCAGCAATGAACATGACACCTGTCCACACACCACAGCAAAGTGCTGAATCTCTCAACCAAGTTCCAGTCTTCATTACTGCAAGCCTAGATCTGTATTCAGTTCTACACACCCATCACCAAGAAGCTGAGAGGAATTATTTTCCCTCTACACAGAAATAATTCTCAGCTCCCACAGAACTGTACGCATACAGTAGAGTAAGTTATTACTCTTAGTTGATTTGTGGTATTTTTCCCCATCCACTGCAGTAGTTGAGTGCTGCCTACCACCAAACAAACTCAGGAAAGAAAAAAAACATTATTCAGTCTTGAATATAATGCATTCACCTTCACTCTTCTTACTACAATTAGTGCCAGAAGCCAGTTAATCTCAGGTCCTGACATGCTTCAGGAATGCACTGAGTAATACCTTGACCACCACCAAAACAAAATAATTCTACAACAGATGAGGCAGGCTCAGATCCCCGGTCTAGATCAGCAAAATCCCATCTCACCTATTTAAGCACCACAAAGCAAAACACCAGTCAGGATAACCAGGTACCCAAGGCAAAGCATAGTCAGAAGGAAAGAGCTCCTGCTATGAATGAGCTGTTTTGCCAGCTATTCCACAAGTCTTTCATCAGAAAAGTTGACAAGTAGGAAAGCTACAACATGGATAGCATCACCTGCAAACCACTAAGATGTCAGCTACCCTAACTGACTGTAAGACGAAGGGGTAGGAAAGAAGGGGAGAACTACCATTTAGCAGTAGACAAACATTCGTGTTTGTTTTTTTTTTGTGAGGGTTGTTTTTTTTTCCCCAGCATAAATCTATAATTGAATCAATTCACTTTTTTCCCCCCTATGTGCAACACAGAAAACTACTGGTTACCCATCCAGAGCGCTGGCTATTACAGCAGTGTTCTTTCCTTCTCTTTCAAAAGATATTAGCAGCAGTTCAGCTACTTAAGTATATGAATTCAGACAGGCATGTTTAATGAAAGCTTTACCTTCTATCATGGCATTTTTAAAGCAGAGAATAGGCTGCCTTTTGCCCTTACAGCATCACAATGAAAAAGTAACTCTTCCCTCGGAATTGAAGAAAATACTGTGGCTAGCAAAGCCGTGTTGACAGACAGATTAATTATCTACTTGAACTTAAACTCAAGAGTAAGGTTGTCACCGCTAAAGGAAAAAGAAAAACAGCCAATCAGTTATGGAAAGGTAGCAAGACTACTGTGCCAACACTCTCCTCCCCAGATCTTCTGCACAGCTTAGTGCTACGACAAAAGTATGGTGCTCAGAAACAGAGAACTGAAGGAAGGCTGGGGAGTTTGCTTCCCTTTGAATAGGGAAAGGCATAACTATCCAAAACCCTGTGCTACCTTACCATGCACAGGGCAACTCCACTCCATTCTCAGGAGTGGATAAGTCACATTTTAAGAGGTCAACCAAGAAGGAAACAAAAGGTCCTTCAAAGCAAATACTAAATTGCAGCCACAAATTGCAGCCTCAAACAAACATAACCAGAGCAACAGCTTTCCAGGGATGAGATCCTGCCTGGAGCTTTGCATAGCCCAGAGACACCCAGTGGTTGAATTGTACATCACAAGCCCATATAATTGATGGGAAGGTTAGGGAGAGCATCCTCGTTTCATTTATTTACAGCAATCCAGACTGACACGATGCCTACTCACCTCCTGCTCTCAGACAAAGGGTAGGAATGGAGAAGTAGGTCTGCTGAGAGACCCAGCTCTGAATCAGATACAAGTGGCATGAAAGTTCAGAGAAGAGAGAAGTCTGAAGGAGCACAACAAGCTTGATCTTGTACCCACAGACATCACCAACATCCTCTGGCTCTTCCTGCACTCTGTCCGTTCATGGAGCGCCTGAAGGCAAGGCTCTGCCTTATTTGATGTCTCTGGCTGAGTTTGGGTAACCATTACCTACAGCGTGAGACAAGAGCAAGTGCTGTGCTACGCTGAAGGTCAAGCAGCAACCCAGTGCTCTTCATTGAATTAACCATTGCCAGCAGCAGCACCTAGGCTTCCTGGCTTGAAGACATCACAATCTACAAAAGTTATCCAAGATGCATCCACAAAACCAAAATAAGGCATCACCCTTCACATTACTGTCAGTACAGGACAGACTTTATACCAGAAAAATATACAGGGCAGGAAAACAGATCCAAGTGGAAATAAGCCTTTAGCAGCCCCACAAAGTTGTAAGCAGAATTTCTTCTAACTCAAGTAGCAACAAAGCTGCAAAAGATGACGCACACAATGAGTCTCCCATGCTTTGCTTGCACTCTCCAACACTTGCCTTAACTCCACCTGACTCAGCTTTAGGCACTCATGTAAAATACCCAATATAACACTCAGCTTCCTCTGTGGTCAGTAGACAGAGAGGGACACCTATACCCACCAACATGCAAGTCATCATCCAGACAAACATCTCTCTAGCTCTTATTTTAGGCCTTTCAATTAAGTGGCATGAATTCAAGCCAATGTATATTAGGAACAGCTGGATTAGACATGGCCAACTAAGCAGGATCAACATTATGCTCACTTACTTGGCTTGCGCTGCTGTTAAATCTGAATAGCAATGCTCAGTCCAGATGAAAATAAAATGGTGAAAGCACAATAATCTCCAGAGGGACACAGAAATGCATATTTTAAGCTTCTTTGTGGCTCCTTCTGGAAAACAGCAGGACAAACTTGGTGCGTGTGGCATGGATTGTAAACAAAGATAAACGCAACCAAGTTCCAGCAAAGAAAATTTTGCTTAATCTCAGATTGAGCTGCCATTTTAAGGAGACACTGCTCTTTTGAAATAGCAGCTATATTGTAGTTGGGACAAAGATCAGGAAACCAACACAAAAACAATAGGTCGAGTTCACCAACAGTTGACCTTATTGCGATCATTCTCCTGTAAGAAACTTAAGAATAGGTCCACTCCCTGCCAAAAAGCTTAGAAATGCAGCAATACCAATAACACAGAAACACTACAGCAGCTTTCTCGTGTTCATCCAACTATCTAGTCAGAGGAAGCAATGAAGGTACTGAACAGGAGACAGGTTATCCAAGTGGATGCAATGCAGCAAAAGAACTAAAGGGCCTGGGCTCAAGCCACAGCTCTTTTCACTGACTTGCTAGGCAACTCACTTTCTGCTTTGCTTCTCAAATCCCATAAAATAAGCCCTCTTTTCAAAGGCCCTCTTTTCAAAGTTTGCTCTAAAATACAGGGGGAGCTTTCTCATAACCAGTGGGTGTCCAAAATTACAAGCAGATCATGGCACACCGACGACAAAGAAAACAGTGTAACAGCATGAGGTAACTTCACATCCCAGCCTCCTTACCCTAACGCACACACTGAACTCATACAGGAAATGAATGTAAACCTACAACCAAAGCAGCTGTGTAAACCTCAGGGAAAAAAGAAAAACAACAGCAAACAGGCAAGGCTAACCACTGACAGAACTCCACCATGCAATGAGAGAGCTTGGAATGTCTGAGGCCATCTCTCAAGCATCCAGGTGGCATCCAGGATCCTACCTATCCAACTTAATTCCTACTCTGCATCCATTCCTGTGCTCTTCTATCGGAATTAGAAAAAAATAAAGCCAAAAAGAAATTGGTATGCATCAGAGCTAGGTCAGCTGCAGCCCCTCCTCCCAGCTCCTTAACGCCCCTCAATGCTCAGCTTCTTTGCATTTGCCCCTCTCCTTCATCCTTGCCTTCTCCATGTCACATCTACACATGACTCAAGTTGAGACACCTGCTCTGAACCATTGTGCACAGAGGCGCTGTCATACACACTGTGTTCTTCATCAGTGATGTAAAAGCAGCAATTAAAAAAAGGTTCCTTCTCCCTCCTTCCTTCTGC
This sequence comes from Tympanuchus pallidicinctus, assembly GCF_026119805.1. Taxonomy (NCBI): domain Eukaryota; kingdom Metazoa; phylum Chordata; class Aves; order Galliformes; family Phasianidae; genus Tympanuchus; species Tympanuchus pallidicinctus. The sequence goes on from NW_026294747.1 coordinate 14,976,241, forward strand.
ATCATTAGAGCCTCATCTTTTGCTCTGCAATGCTTTTAGAAAGCGAAAACAGACCTGAGATGGGAGGGATGTAAAAAGTGTCTGGAGCAAAAATACCACATGTGCAATCCCTCTTCTCCTGTGCCATGAACTGCAAAAGAAAACAGCACCTTCCCTAAGTGAAGCTTGTTAGGACCACCTAACAGCAAGTGGCTCTCAAGTAATTGAGAGTGAAGGGGACAGGAAAAGGGAGGTGGTGAGGAAAAAAAAAAAAGAAAAAAAAAGAAAAAAAAAACCACCCATCATGTTTGCAGTTTGGAGAAGAGCTTCTTCCAGCAACTGTGTTTAAGTTGTAGAAGTGACAGCTTCATAGCCTCCCTATGCAGAAGCTCTGACCTGCCTAGAGGCAGCATCCAACACCACAGGAAGAGCTGGCTTTGTTTTCAACACTTTGCTGGTGGCCTTATACACGGGGTTACAGAATGCTGCTCTCCTCACAAGCTTTGATGGGATGACTTGTCTCCATTGGCATAAGCAGGGAGGGAGAGTGAGTCTGATGCACTCTGCAGCTGCAGGACACCATGGAACATGTGTACATCCTGGAGTCATAACACAGCATGCCCATTACACACACTACTCTCTTAGAAGGAAGCATTTCAAGACATTCACCACTTCTGAAGATAAACTGCAGCATCTAGTTCAATACTTCAGCCTTCAATCTCCATCATCCGTGTGGCCCTACATCAAAAAGCCAGTTTTGGCATCCTTTGCAATTTTCAAATCCCCATTCCCTCATATTTCCACAGCATTCTACTCTACCAAGGCACAAGAGAATTCTCTCACCCTGTTGCCATCATCTCCTTATTACATTCAGTCTAGTCCCTGCCACTCAGCACAAACTGTGGGTTGAGTGCTGGGCAAGAATTACCAGATCCACCAAGCACCAGTGATCCTTGCTGACATTACAACTCACAGTCAGCTATTACAAGTCAAGGCCATAATGGTAAAAACAACTGTTTGTGCCTGTGGTGATGCAAATCTAGAAAGGACTAAAAGTCACGCTCTGCTTTCACCTGCACAGCTGCCGAGTACCACCCTCCTTCTATATTCTGACTTATTCCCTTCCCAGCTCCTGAGATACAAGTAGCCCCCTCTGACCCTGCAGACAAAGAGATATCACACATCACCCTCCAACAGTTTAAGATACCACATTTCAGAAGAGTTTCTTTTCCTCCACTCCCATCTCCAGCTCTTCCAACCCAGGCTCAGAAACAGACAACCTGACTTGTTTGGTGATACCCATACAGCTGTCCAAATGCTTAGCCCTACTCTAGAGCAAATGCATGCAGAACAAAACAGAAACAAACACTATTTCAGTCACCAATATATCAGCTGCAATAGCATCACATTGGAGAGGATTTTTCCAGGACTTTTTATTATTACTATTATATCTGCAGGAGGCAAGCCAAGGAAAAAGAAATTGACAGAAGCAAGACCTGCATCCAAGCAAGCTCTGTGCAAGCAAATGCAGACATGTTTCAAGATTGTCAGAACACTGTGCTGAAATTAAGTAATGTGGGTTCTGATGGAAGCACAATTTTTTAGACCCAGTATGAAACCTGTAGTGCACGTCACTGAATAGAAGATTCCATAGGCTGTACAGCAGCACCTAAATATTTGTCTTACTGCTATACATCCATCGCTGGCACACATTCAAAGACTACTAAGACAAAGCCAAACCGAAGCTCAGACTGACTTTTCTACCTCCAATTTGCATTGTGCTTTTCCCTCCAGGGATCTTGTATGCTTTGGTTTGGATTGAATCCCAGCTTAAGTCTCAAACAGAGAGACGCATCAAACAGTTTCAATGCAGCAACACCCTTCATTTTAAATTCAAGTATTTGAAATTACTTTGAACGCACATTCTTGACATTTCAGCACCGTTCTGGACAACTTTTTAATCTACTCATTGTAGTAAGTAGTTAGAACTCAGGGCAATTGTACTAAATGAAAAACAGAAAACAATTGCAGCAAGACAGACAGCCACAGAATGAAAGTTGTTAGGGCAAAGAACCTCCTTCCCATGGAAAATGAAGACTTCATCACTAGTTATTCAAAATTTGGTTCTACCAAGTGTCCTCTATCACTACAAAAGACAAAGTCCCAAGCCTGCAGCATAAAGCAAATTTGAGAACGCTCCATGTGGCAAATAAACTAGTCCTGACTTCTTCCCTTTCACCAGAGGCAGACAAGGGGGCACAAACTGGCAACTGCCTTGAGTATAAAGGGCAAATATGCAGGGTCAGAACCAGTTATTACTTACATAAAAGCCTACTCAATAGAACCAGTCACCAACAGGCAAAGGCAGGATTAACACATATGCCCTGCATATGTAGCTATACAGACACATACACTAAGGAAGTACCCTAAGAAGAGGGCATGGAAACCATTTTCCACACTGTGACAAGAAGCTAAGATGGCAGCAAAGCACAGCTGGCTCTTCCATGACAGCGCTTGCCATCAGAACCAGCACTTAGCATGGTAAATGGAGCTTACTGGTTGCCAAAAGCCACAGGGTGCAAAAGCACAGTAACTTTGGATAAAACACTGCTGGGATTGAATCCCCAGCAGGTAAACTGGCTGCACTGAGAAAAAGCCCCAGGGGAAAAAAAAAAAAAAAACAACAAACCAAAACAATGAAGCCAGAATAACAAGGCTTATTAAACTGTAAATCTCTGGTACAGAGAATCTTGTGTGTCCGTGCACTGACCAAAACAATGCCATCTTGGTCCAGAACTGATCTCCTTTCACAATACAGTACAAAAGATCCTGAAACCTTTATTGTCCAGCAATGGCTCATCATGTGTCCCACAAATACAGCACGTGGCTATAAGCCAACAGCCACAAGGCTTATGACAGCTTTCTCAGGAACTTAAGAGAATTTGAACTCTCTCCATTAACTCCCTTAGGCTCCCAGAGGAATCCCCAAACAGCTTTTCAAGCCCTAGGAGCCAGGCGAGCTAACAGCAAAGCAGACACCCAAAAGGCACTGTAATGACAATCCCACAGCAGAGCAGGGATGCAGGCAAGCAATAAAAACAATGCTAAATAGGTCCACGCTAAACTGGCTCTAACCGTAACCTAAACATCAGGGCACTGCCAAACTGAATGGTCATTTACTGACAAAGAGAGCAAACAAACAAACCCCAGAACAATAAGTGATCATGAAAGACTTTCAGAAAACAAACGTCTCACAAGCCTACCAGATGAAGAAATCTCCATCTCTACTTTCGAGCTGGCACCACGTGCATCTTTGCGTTTTTGACCTCTAGCAGCAGAACAGGATCCTCCTGGCAGTTCCTGCCTTTTAGGATAAAGGCAACCTACGAGCCCTTCTCCAAGGGAGGAAAGGCAGGAAGTCCCAGCCATCTCACAGTGCCTTTCCTCCAGGTGCCCTGATTCATTCTGACAAAGGCAGAATGCCTAAAACAGCAGCAGCAGCACAGGAAGAGCCGCTGCAGCTCAGCCCAAACCCTCTACCACTGTGACTGAAGCTAGGAATGCTTGAAAGAGAGCATTTAACTAGCACTGCTTTACATAAGCAGGCAAATACCTTCACAGAGCAGCCACAGTTATTCCCTGCTCCACATGCCTTTCCTCCCTCCACAAAGTGACTGTAAATGTGCTCGAGGGAGGCATAATTTCACCCACACGCTATTTTGTTCCAGATTCAAAAGCAGAACAGGATAGGAGAGAAAGCATGTTTGTTCAATGTGCATTTGAAAGTGGGGATGCTCAATCTTCTTAAACTGACCCCACACATCGGGGAAATAGCTTAACAGAGAAGCAGAAAAATCCACCTTCTTTGCACCAATGCAAATACATTCAGATATACCTCTGACTCAGATGCAGACAAGTGCAATCCTTTGTGTAGCACTGCACACAGCCAGTGCTCAGCCACACCAAACCACTGCACAATTCAGTTATCACAGAGCCATGTGGAATCACACAAGTTCATTGTCAGAGGTTTCTTTCAATACAAAGAAACAAGAAAATAAGTTCTTTTTTTCACAGTATTTTCTTAATATTAAGCTTCTCATCTTCTTAATGAGAATAGCAAATGTCATAAATGAGGTGAAGAAGAGCAGCAGCTCCACAAGGTCATATTAGCAGCCTGCAGGACAAGGCTGGGCAGGAAGATGCTCTTGGGGAAGAGAACACGCGTTCATTCACTCAGCCTAACGCTCACCAGGTCAGGGACACATAAGAATGAAAGATGTCTTTGTGTTCACATTTTTACATCTACTTTGGAGAGAGTAAATTTAAGGAATCAAAATAATTTGGGAGGGCAGAGAGCAAAGGAGCACCTGTCCTCAAAATACTCAGAATATCCTAAAGGAGACGGGCAAACTGCTCTCCAGATAGCTTTACGGATTTGCTTCTTTTCAATCTGGAGAGAACAGAGAGATGAACACAAGTACAATTTTAGATTAGGCAGGGATTTGAAGGCAAGCTGCAAACAAACCGCAACCTTGATCTCAGCGTTCCCTCACTTAGGCCAAAGATGAACACAAAGCCCCACCAAAAACATCAGTCCCTGAAGAGGGCTCAGACTGCCTATTGTTCTGAGAAGACTTATCAATCTCTACAGACAACCCTTTCTGATCAGGTCATATGATTGAAGGCTTTACTTCATTGCTCTCTCACACCACCAAAAGCACAGCGGCATATCAGATCAGACAAAGGGACTGCTGCCCTTCAGAACAGACCCCTGGGTGTCCACGTATGCAACTGAGCTGCGCACGGAGGGAACGCAACAGTCACATGTCCCATGTGCTATTACATACTAGTTTTAAAGAGGCCACACACCTTTCAGACTACCAAGACATTCAGAAATCAGGTTGGTCTTGCATCTAGCGTGTACCGAAGTTTTGTGACTGTTTGTCACCCTGGTGTGTTGCAGTATACAAAAGTACCACGCACATGCTGAGAAGAGTTAGAGCTGCGAGATGGAAACAAGACAGAATGCAAAGCTCTATGAAAAGCTACCTCTGCACAGCTCAGTCCCAGCTCCAACATGCTGCCTGGGCAGCACACAGGCCTCAGGGCATCACTGCAGCAAGCTGAAGGCTTCCTTAATCCCTCTAGTCCTAAAGTAGCTACACCCTCCATTACCCAACTCTCTGCTACTCCAGTGATGCAGCATCATGATTCAAGTGCTGCAACTAGCTCTTCAGCGAAAAAAATCCACCTGCAAGCAAAACAGCTTCAAAATCTATATTCATAAAGAATTCTACTGCAATGCAAAGGCTTTTCCCCCTTCACTAACTAGAATATAACAGTCTTTGGCCTTTCATACTGAATACGCAGTAATTTCTTTCCTTCCTGCAGTGCAGTCACAGCGTATGCTTCTACCACATTACCTTATCTTGTCTCACCAAAAAAATATATATATATATAAATATATATTACCCTAACAAAAAGAAACGCACAGCAAACTGTATTGCTTCTGCAAGATTTCATTTGAGAATCCGCAGTTAAAGTGCAGGACCCCTACGGTTCCCAGCTCTGCAGCACGATAGTTTCAGCATCCCTTGTGAGATGAAGCGTGTCACTTTAACGCATCCTTAAGTTGCCAGAATCACCAATCTGATCAGCTTCATCACCCTGAGGACACACAAACTGACATAGTTAATCTGATGAGAGAGACGAAAGCGGTGCTTTTTAATATTTTATGAAACAGTTGGCTGTTTTTAATTTTAAAACCAGCAGTTTAATAAACAAAGCAACAGAACATTCCCTGCGGATAGCATCATGATAGGTGTACAGCAGCCCACTCACCTGAGTGCTAACCTTGTGTTCTCTGCACTGACCCCACCGTCCTCCCCACATCCACACTGAAAGCCCTGCAGGCTGGAAGGATTTGGGCTCCATCAGTGGGAATTTTTGGAGAGGTTCTTTCACCACAATGCAGTTCATACTGGGGGCAACTTTGGAGCTGCTTCAGGGCAACCAGCTCAACTGCAGCACCTGAACCCAGCCAAAGCAGGCTGAGGTGCCAAGCCTCAGCTCAGCGGTTTTAATGAGAGCTGTCTTGCCTTCTATACTCAGTTCTGAAAAAAGACTACACTACAAACTTCCATAAAACACAAGCTTAAGGCAAGAGTGTAGCAGTAACACAGCAAGACAAGGTACTTGGAAAGACATCCTTGCTCTGACTCATGGCCATCATTTACTCCCACTCCCACCAGGCTTGCAAGATAACAGACTGGCTTGAAGACCAACAGAGGGGACAACCCAAGCAGCAAGATTATACACTAACATAAGCATACCCAAAACTCTGCCCTCAGCAGAAACCGCTCTTCTATTCTTCGTTCCAACACAGACATCATCACTTTTGAGAGCCTCAGTGATTAGACCTCAAAAGTAAGTTAGAAACTTCTGCGGTCCTTTTCATTAGAGTTCAGGGATGCCAGGGTAACCTACTAAAAAAGGACTTTTTGCTGCAGTCTCTTTAAATAAAGTGTTGATGGGAGAGAACGTGATTCTACACCTGAAGAAAGGACATCCCAGCCAAAGACAGGAAGGAAGTACATCAAAGAAAAGGACACCCGTGAGCTCAACAGGAACATACATATTGCTTTCCCCATGCAAGAACAATACCCCAGAACTCCTCCCTTCAAACATTAATGCTCGACACGCTCTGGCCTCACATCAGCTTCACAGTCCACCCTTTACTCTGGAAGAAAAGATTCTGCAGAAATGAAAAATATTATCCCAAGAAAGGGGATTATTTTGTCATCTGAGGACGCTTGCATGGAAGAGCAGAGCTGATGGGCAGCTCCTGTGATCTTCCTGATTAGAATGCTGCCTCAGGATATTACCTCCCCACAACAAGATGCAGTCAATTAGGCTGTGATAGATTCATCTAATAAAGGCATTTTCTTATAAAATATATCAATCCAAGCCTGGAAAGCATTACACTTTTGCCATGATGTGACCTTGCTGAGAACAAATGTGACAGATAAAACCAACCCTGAACTAGTTTTGTTTGTTTGTTTTTCAAGTCATCATTAAAACAAGAACCATCTTTGTGCAGTTCCTCAGCCAGAACACCTTAGCCCTCACTTTCAGACACAAGCAGGATTACTCTGGAAATGCAGATGCTCCAGCCATGCAGCTCCTCCTATTCACTGCCTCCAAGGTCCCAGTGCAAACAACACACCCGATATAGCACTAACACACACAAGCAGAAAAGGAGGCTCTAAAAATCTCAGAGAGCTACTAAGCACCACCACAGCTCACCACGTCCTCCCATTTGGTTAGCAGGAGCTATGAAGATCACTACAGATACCTTCACAAATCCACATGTGCTGTCAGAGTCCCAGGCACGAGGCACCATCCCAGCATCCTAACTCCTGTCCAGCGAAGCAGAACAATCTCTGTCCTACAAAACTAACAAGCTAAAGCCTCCACCCCCTTCTCAAGTAACAGGCAGCGAGCTTCATATCTAACACAAGGACACCTTAAATCGCTTATGGAAAAGCATTTGCATTTTTGGAGGCATCTATGGGACTTCCTCATACACTTTATTTAGCAGAGACATCTGTTACTCAATATATACATTTCATACAAATCCCACCTTCCAAATCCTTTCCATCGGTTGTCACTAATGAAGCTTTGTGTGCAAAACCGAGTGCGTTCTGCCCCCATTAGGAAGCCAATTACAGCAGGAAAAACAGGCAATTAACAAGGTGTAAAATAAACATCCTGCCACCTGCCTTTTAATAGCAACCCTGCTTCAAACGAGTCACGGGCTCAGCACAGCTTTCCGAGTTGGCAACTGATATTATATATGTATTTATGCACCAGCTGCTCTTCATTGCAACAAATATTACAGGCTTACCAGATAAGGTCAGCATGTTTAAAAATATATATATAGTAAGTATTAAACTGTTCTTTGAGTCCCCGAATGTTGCTTTTAATGAAATCAGCAGCATCAGGCTTGTCTGGTATTACTGCGAAGCCCAAGTCACATCCCCAGCTTAGAGATGCTTCTCTTCATTCCCTCTTAGCAGCTTCTGTATTTGTTTCAGTAAATCCAGGGCCCTGAGCAGCTTTTAAACACCATACGGGGCAACTAAACAACACAAAGCTCACCAGAGCCTGCAAGGCTTTTCTCCTTCCATCAGCCCTGCCTCTCCTGCTTGGCTCCTCCACCTCCCCACCAGCACTTATAGAGACATCCAACCAAGGCAGTGGCAGAAGGACAAAGTGTGCAGTGGGACACAGAGCCGCCTACTCAAAAATCCAGAGGAAAAACCAAGCTGGAGCTTGATTTGTCTTTGCTCCTTGGAGCTGGAAGCTTTAGCAGGAGAGAAGGGAAGTCCTTTCAAAGTCACAGCGGCTCACCCCAGAGGGAGCCACTTTTCTTTGTGCAACAGGATGAATGACAATTCTGGGTAGTGAACCAGGACTAGAGAAAGCTCAACAGTAAATCTGGATGTGATAGATTTGGTGCAGAGAGCGTGCTTGAGAAAACACCAGCTAAGCCAAGTTTCACCCTGCCTTTTAAATATCCCCTCTCCCCTTGGCTCTCTGCTGTTCAGTATTTAGCTGTTAAGTTTTCCACATCACGTTTCAGCTCCTGACTAAAGAATACCCGACTTATTCATTCAGGCAAGTTCTTCCTCTTCAGTTCACTGAGATCTGAGCTGCACAACACTAGATATGATACCAACAACTTCTGCAGTCACACACGCAATGCTGGTCTAGGCAGACATGGAGGGAAAGCTGAACATTCTTTCTCTAAGTGACCTCAGGAAGAGACAGGAAACGCAGCTTTTAACTCCTACAAAGCCAACGGCAGCTACAGATATCCAGAAAGCTGCAAGTTAAGACCAACAGTATAAAAACACTGTCAGTGAAAGTTTCTTCTAAGAAGTCTATGATTTAAGGAATTCCTTGTCCTGGAACACAATTACAACTGGCAAATCAGACCTGTAAAGACCCAATGCTTCAGTTCTGAGATCATGTATACGTATGCAGATCATGGGTGAAAAGCAGTGGAGGCTCCAGACCAGAGAGAACACACACCTAAACCTGACCAAAACCAACCCGCAAAACACAACAACAATCTCAACCACCAGCCAACAGTTTCTCACGATACCAACACAAATGTGGAGATCCCACGACTTCCACCTACAGCCCCAACCACAGCGACAAGGTCAGGAAAGACGCGATCTGCCAACATGAGCCGCAGGAAGTCATGCGGCCACTCGAACCATAGGAATATTTTAAGATGAGTTCAGTCACTCAGGGCACTTGGCTGCTTTGATGGGGATTTTTTCTGTTGTTTGCTTTTTATAAACAAGCAGTAATATTTTCCTCTTACATTTTGCGGATGGGAGAAAAGGAAGAAGGATGCACTGCTTAGTCACAAGCTTAGATTTTCAGTACTCACTGCTAGGAGCGCTGCAGAACAATTGTGCTCAGATGTGTTTTACATCTTGAAGCTCACCAAAGAAACAAAGGAAAGCTAATACTGGGCCTCAACCCAACATCGATGGTGGGACTGAACACTAGTGGCTTTCAAAGGTTTTCACATCACAGGAAGAAGGTCTGTACTGCATTAACCAAGAAGCAGGATATATTTGCACCGCCCCACAACAAAGCCTCACATGGCAGAAGCTGTTCCAGAAGCACATCAGAAAGCCAGCCTACACTTCTCCAAGTATTTCAACTCAATCAGTGGTAGGAAGCCTCTTCTGCTACAGTCGAGAAACGCCCCTATGGGCTCCTTGACTACTGAAAGCCCAAAGAAGCAGAGCTCTGAGGATTGCTGCTTGCTCTGAGCAGCGGGAGATCAAGAATGGAATGAGAACTTACAAACACTGTAAGAGAGACCTGTGCAGGATTTACCAACTGCTGCAATTCCTTTCCTTCTTCAGAAGGACACCTAAGCCTGCAATTCTTCCAGTTTATATCCCTCTTCAGAAGGATGCTTAGAGTCTTAACTTGACTAAGTACCCAATTGCAACAGCTGGCAGCCAGCTCACCTGAAAAAAAAAAAGACTTGAAGGTAGCACAGCAATGATTGAAGCTCACTCCTGACAAAGGAGCAGAAACAAGCAACCTAGCTGGGGTGATCTACAGCCCCTAAAACACTGCCTGGGAGTAGTAACAGTCACATGCATACATCTCCCCTGCCCCCAGCAGACTTCTGTGGTTTGGCAAGCAGTCAGGTTGAGCAGAGCAGGCACAAAGTTGAGCAGAGAACTTCTCGGTGTGCAGTGATCTCGCCAGGTCACAGATCAAAAATATTTTCTACGACCAAACAAGATGCAGCCATTGAAGAGCTATTAGATTACTAAGATCATCACCAATCGAAGCAGGATGTCCAGAAAAGGCAAATTCAAACACTGCGAAAACAGCAGAGGAAAGTTTCCTTCAAGAGAGATGCAAAGTTGCTGTGAGAACTGGGTGGGAAAGTTAAAATCCACTTTCGTTTTTAAGAGCTAAACAAGAGCACTTCCTCCAGGCAGCCGTAAGAGTCCAACCTACATCAATGATAACCCCTCTTTCTCCTCCTCATCAGCAAACTTCTGTCTCCAAATACAAATGCCTTTCACGGCACAGTTCAACAAGAAAATTGCTTTGGAGCCCTGGTGCTGAAAACACATCAAAGCACGGTCTCCAAATTCTCAACTTCCAAAAAAAAAAAAAAAAAAAAAAAAAAAAAAAAAAAAAAGAAAGAAATCAAAGGAGAAAAAGAAAAGACAGTTTGGCTCCCACTGGCCTGAAACAACAATAACGATATAACGATAACAATCTGCAGGAGGTTTCTCCACCCTCCAAGCCAAGCCATGTTGCTCTGTGCACAGCTGAGTGTAATTGCACCCGGGGCTGCAAAAATTGCTGTCTTTTCATTAGCAAACATTTGCAAAACCGCCTTCAAACAACCTTGCCGGTTAAAAGGAAACTATTTGCTCTTCTGCAGTTCAAGTTAGGTCTCCGCGGAGGGTCAGTAACCCAGCGGTTCGAAAAAGAGGCAGGAAAGGCGCATTAACATAAGCTGTGCATTAAGACACCATAATTTATACGCCTGACAGTAATGGCTCTGTGCTGCGCGCCGTATCAACTCGCAGACACTCCGGCAGGAAAACGCAGCACTTTGGGTGCAATGCTGCTCTGCCCGAGGACAACCGGCACGCCGTGAGCAATAAGGACCGATGGCGCTCTGGGCGATGCTTCAACCCAGGCTCTCCGCAACGGCGGCGTGCCTCCCTGAACTTACAAGCATCGCAGCGCACAGCCAGGCACGCGTAGCGCTCAGACGAGAGGAACGCACGCAGTTTTAAGACGCATCGCTCGCTGCTACCCAACTTCCCTCGCCAGTAAAGCCGCCTCGGCCACTGCCGCGCTCGGGGAGCGGGAAAAGGCTCCGCTCCCTCGGGCTGCGCCGCGCCCCGAGCGGGAGAGCGCCTCAAGGACGGCGTGCGCCCCGCGGCTCCGCCGCTGTTTGCTTTCGCTGCGCGCGGCTCGCGGAGACCGAGGGACGCTGAACAGAGCAGCGCCGAGCCCCCCAGCCCCGGAGTTCGGGAACTCCCGACAAACCTGCCGCCGCCGCAGGACCGCTAACCCCAGCGGCGCTCCGCAGCCCCTCTTCCTCCAAAGGAGCGCAGACCGCCGCTGCCGCTCCGCGCCTTCCCCCGCCTGAGAGGAGCGAACAAACAGCCCGAAAAGCCGCGAGACGGACCGCGCCTCGCGCTACCGCTCCTCGATCCGCCAAGAGAAGGGAGCGGGCCGCCCCGTCCCGCAGCGCTGCCGTCCCCCGCTGGCTGGCGCCGGGCTGCGGCCACCAGTTGCGCTTCCACCCCGCGCAGCTGCGGTACCTCGGGCAGGACGCGAGAAGAAGTGCCGTCACCGCTGCACGAGTCCGGTCGCAGAGCAACAAGTGAGCGCGCGGAAGGAAGGAAGGGATGGAAAGGAAGGAGGGAAGGGCACGGCGCCTCTTCGCCTCAGCTCAGCCCGCCCCGCCGGCGCTGCCGGTGCAGCCGCTGTGCGCTCCGCCGCCCCGGCTGCCGCCACGCGCCGCGCACGCGAAACGCGATCACGAGCCCGCCCCGCTCGCGCACACTCTTGAGCCGCGCGGGGCGCCGTAGGGCGGCCGCTACCATCCACCGCCCCGCGCGGGGAAAGGGGGAGCGCGAGCGCTCCTCCCCGCCCGCCCCGAGGAGTCCACCCGGCGCGCGCCGCCCGTCTCCCCCCACCGCGCGCCGCCGCAATGGGAGCGGCCGGGCGGCGTTGCGGGGTGCGGAGGAGCCGGCGCGTGGGGCTGCGCTCGGCGAGCTGCGGGCCCGGCAAACATGATCATCCCGGTCAGGTGCTTCACGTGCGGCAAAATCGTCGGAAACAAGTGGGAAGCTTATCTCGGCCTCCTGCAGGCGGAGTATACGGAAGGGTGGGTGTTATTTCTGCGCCTTCTGCCGCTTCGGATGAGATTGTGCTGTTCCCGTACGTCCGGAGGCTGCCTGTCGTTCGTCGGTACTTCAGAGAAGCGTCTGCCAGGAGAACGACAGGCTTCTGGAAGTTGTGGATCGGTATCCATTGGGGACTCGTGATCTCGGTTGACTCACGAAGGGCTCGCTTTGCCATACACCTGTAGGCTGTCGTAGCCAGCTCAGGCCAGGATTTTAACAGCAGGGGAAATGACTTCAAGCTTTGCCCCTCTTACACCACCTGAATGCTCAGGATTGTAACCAGATCTGCTCTTTTCTCCACACTGGTCTTCCAAGAGGCACTTGTGGGAACAAAACTAAGTTACTGTAATTAAATGATTGGGCTTACAACTGTGCCATATTTCCAAGTTTCCTCCTATCTGTGAAGAGCAGAAATTTGTTTCCAAAGCCAAAATACTTTTGGATCTCACTTAACCCTGTAGTGCCATGATCTCGTGACTTTGAAAGGGTAGATAACAGCAGGACAAGGAGAAATGGTTTTAAGCTGAGGGAGGGAAGATTTAGGTTGGATGTCAGGAGTGGTGAGGTGCTGGAACAGGCTGCCCAGAGAGGCTGTGGATGCCCCATCCCTGGAGGTGTTCAAGGCCAGATTGGATGGGCGCTGGGCAGCCTGGCCGAGTATTAAATGGGGAGGTTGGTGGCCCTGCCTGTGGCAGGGGGTTGGGATTCGTGATCCTTGAGGTCCCTTCCTCAGGATCATGGACCCAGGCCATTCTGTGATTCTGTGAGTGGGCTGGTTCAGAAGACAGAGTGCTTCAGATCTGGTCTGTTATGGTTCTGTCTCCGTGTGGGAATTCTCCAGACTTCTGAAAGTTCTGGTAGTTTGGTTGGCTAGATTCCATCTTTAGCAGAAGATCGTGTGCATCTGCTGGCCAGAGAACAGGCAAACACCATGCCTGCTGCAGTAAATGGAAGAGAACATTAACAGCACATGCTAAATGTCTTGATTTAAACTGCAAACAAGTTTTTCTTTATGACTAAGCTCAGAGTAATCAGTGTGTTGCTTAGGAACACTTACAAGTGGTTCTGACTCATTTTTTTTCTTTTTTTTTTAATATTGTTCTTGTTCTTATTAATAGAGATGCCCTGGATGCCCTTGGTTTGAAGAGATACTGCTGCCGCAGGATGCTCCTAGCCCACGTGGATCTGATTGAGAAGCTTCTGAATTATGCACCTCTGGAGAAATGAGAGTCTACCGCCCCAGCCACCAAGTTCTTTCAAGGAAATAAATGAAGGATGAAGTCCACTTCAGAATTAGAGATTAAAAATGTAAACCCTTCTCTTTTAATTCACAGAGGTTGTTTTTGGTTTCTTTTTGTGAACTTTTAGATGCTTCTGCCAGCAAAAATAAATGTGTGTTTTATGAAATATAATCATTTGTATACATAATGTTGAACTAGAGGAAGCCTCTGCCTGTAGCCTTCCTGTAGTTGCTGGATCGAGTTAAACATATGCTTTCATCTCACCATTTCCTTGCACTGGTCGTTTTGAGGTTAGAAATACCATGAAATTAAAAATACAGTGCTTGATGCTAGGCAGTCAAGGGGGGGTTAGAAACAGACCAAAGTTCTGGGTTCTGGCAACAGCACAGGGGATGTTTGTTTGGTAAGAATGAGGCATTACTCTTAGTAGCTTGCAGAGCTAGGGAGCTCATTTTTTCACTGCAGCTAAAGTCAGCCTATAGTCTATACCCCGATTTTTAACAAAACACTGACAGTTGTATCACAGAAAACAGTAAATCAGGTGGAGCAGTGCTCTTCACTTAGGTAAAATATGGCTGAGCATTCCCACTGAAGGCAATGGAAGTGAGAATTTACGCATGTTACTGCGAACAGGATCGAAGTCTTGCCAAACACCTGCACTGCTTTGTAGCTGGTATGCATGCAAGCTTCCCACTTGTCAGTCATTTCATTGGCTTCACGTAGCACTGTACATGCAGTGTGGAGCTGCCTGGCCCTGTGCTCTCCTAGTGGAAGGGGTCCTGCTGCAAGACAGCCACTGACCCTGCCCTTTTCCTCAGCTTTTTATTGCACTGTCAGCCAAAGGCTGGACCACATCCTGTATTACTGCCTGACATCTATAAAAAGCATTATTCTCAGTAGTGTCTACACACACATGAGCTTATCTTGCCACAAAGTGCAGGAGGCCACTTTTACATCTGTGCACATTCAGGACTCCATTTAAATGCAGTATCAGCCTGGATGCAAATACAGGACAAATCATAGTTACGCAGCCTTGTAGAAAACCGGCTGAGAGAGATGATAATTCTTTAACTTGCAGCCTGCTGTTGTCTTGGTTCAGTTAAAATCTCAGTGGTCAAATTTAAGTGCTGGGTAAAAGGTGTCTGGATTGTTTTCTTTAGTTTAAGAACTATAAAGAAGCTGGTTCTAAAAACCCACCTTTCCACTGATGCTATTTAGTGTGCTTACTGGATCAGACTTCTATGCACAAACCTTAAAAACAGACTGTCTCAAAAAGAACACTTAAGGACAGTTTGCCTTTGGCTACAGCTATTACCCCACCAATCTTTACACTTGAACTTACTTTTCAATTTATTACAATGGGATAGTGGGTAAGTTTTCTCATATTCAGCAGTTCTTCTGCAAAGACACTAAAACCACAAGCTTTAGCCTAATGCAAAGAGAATTTAACAATTCTAGTATTTGTTTCACTTTATTGGATAGCTTTTGTTCTGCGTGACTGCCATATTATCTAGCAAAATGCACTGAAAGAAAAACAACCCACTTCTCTTTCAGGCTGTTTTTTAAAAGGGACACTATGAAAGATAAGATGACCTTTCCCAGCTGAACTCCTGTAGGACTTTTCCACCTTACAGTGGAGCGTTACATGGAGATACGTGTTAACTTGCTCACAGAAAGCTCCAAATGCCAGCATCAGCTTACCTGCATTTGTCCACAGAATGGTACTGAGACAGCACAGCAGCTCAGACTGCTGCCTTCAACTGAGGCAGCCGTGCATCAGTGCCAAAGGATAGGATTAGAGAGCCAACAATACTTTGTTTCTCACTCTAAAAACAATTTTCTAATCTAGTTTTCTGCTTCAGAATAACAAGATTCTTCCCAAAGCAGATACCAGCACAAGATTAAGTTACTTGATAAGAAAAGCTGTGGCTCTTAAACGTTATAATGAAGAAGCAGTTTGCAAAAACAAAGCAGGCTTCATTCAGAGTTTCTAAGGAAAAAGCAGCTTGGTTGCTCTTACTACTGTTTCTCAGACAGTAGTGCTGGGATGCCAACAACACCCACTCTGATAGCACTGCACCAACCAGCTTTTACACAAGGAGCAGCAAATAAGAGCAAGTAGCAGGACTAAGTCAGAGCCAGCATTAGTATCTCCCAGCAGCAAACAACAACCTGTCTGCATCGCCCCTTTTCTAAGTGCAGCATTGGCCAAAAAGCCATTTCTGCAATGTGGCTGAGCAACTGCTTCATCATGTCTGCATTAAAGGTTTTCTCAGGAGTTTTGTCATTGAGTTGGTTGGGAGCAGAAGTAGATTTTTTTTTTTAATAATACTCTGTGAATTTTTCATTGGATTTCTATAAATCTCTGCTTTCACCTTTGCTGTTTAGTAACTAGGAAAGTAACTCCCTTTTCACTGTCACTTCTTCCACGCTTGTTTCTGTAGCTGTTAATAACAGAAGTATATTGCATCTGCTTCCTAACCTGCCACAGCTCTGTGAGAAGAGCCATCGGAAATGCTCACAATGACACTTTTTAAAGCTAATGAAAAAGACACATGCACAGACACAAGAGAAAAAAAAAAAACATCATCTTGGCTTCCTCTGAATCAGTCCAAAAAGGAGACCTTAGCAGAATAAAGAGCAGAAGGAAAAGAGAGAGAAAGTGTACCAAATGTGCAGCAGCTGCTCTGCAGTTGCTTGTTCATTTTATATATGAAGCATTTCAGAAGTTTCTCAACCTGGTTGTGAAAGACTGTTGTAGGGATCACATTAACTTTGTATTGGCAAAGAAAGAAGCGCAGTCAGAAGGGAGGAACCACAACCACTTGGATATCTGCCTCTCTGGGGCACAGGAGAGGCTCAGGCACTTCTACATCACTGTCCTATAAAAATCAAAGTCGTGCCTGATTAGTACATGATATGGGATGAGGTCAAAGCACAGGTCAATCTCTTCATAGAGTCCAACTCCCTGTTTCTACCCAAAGTCTCAGCACTATGTTATCTGTGTGCTTGGAAAGCTTTGCATTTCTATAAATGGCAGTTAAAAATAAAAAATAAATTAAAAGATAAACTTAATCATCATTATGGGTTAATCCAAAGGAAGGTCAGTACTTCACAACAGGTCTCAAGCTTTCTATTCCAAAAAGAGTGGAGGCCACTGCAGAGGGCCCAAGCCCAGGCGATATACTGAGAGAGGTATGCTGGGTTTTGTCCTTCTCATGCCCTTTCCCCAGTCGCAGTCCTGAATTGGATGCTGAAGCCTGAATTCTCATATATGCTTCTTCTATGTGAATAAAAATAAAAGATCTGAAAATCATCATTACAGTCAGTGCACAGCCCTGTAGCTGTAAGTTTCCATAGAGATGCCGAACTTGCCATGTAGCTGCAAGTCTGTTTTATTGGTAACAAACTATGAGGATCTAAACCACAAGCTGCCTCTTTTCCAGCAAATAGTTCTACAAGAGAAAACAGTCTCCACAGAAAGGGAGAAGGAAACCACCACAGTTTATCTGCTTCCAAAAGAGCAGCCCAATTCTAAGCATTTTCTAACTTCAACACTGAACCTAGTGAGCAACTGGCTCTTGTAGTCAGCCTCTTCTCTGAGCACAATTTGAACTTTAGTTAGGCAAGATTTTCTTACTCCTGCCACTGCTCTGATGAGACATCTCCAAAATAACACTGCTCCCACCTGGCTCCCACTGCCCAGATGATGAGCACAGTTTTGATTTCCACTTCAACATATTAGCATCATTGCTTACATAGTGGGTTTGTTTTCAGCTTCAGTTCTTATTCAGCTTCGCTCGCCAGCAAGAAGGCATTTTTAATTCTTCAACAGGAACAGCACAATGGAGAGATTTGGAAACCAAAGACTAAGAGCATGTTGGCTTTGCCACGCTACATGGTTTGATGTGTTGCCCACTGAAGTCTGTGAGAGCCTTTTCATTAATTTCAATGGGATTTCAAATGGTCTGATAGCATGTGGTGCCTTAGACCACCTAGAGTCAAGGATTAATTTGTTTTATTATGTTCTGCTAAGGAGAGCTGTTGGAGGTGCCCAAGACTTAGATGCTCAAAGAGCTTCCAGACCGTGCTGCAGACCTCAGCCTCGTGTGCCTCAAGCATATAAGACCATAGAAAAAATACAAAAGTTAACAAGTTATCCTTGGCTTCAGCAACTCTGGCCACCTGGGGAGAGCTGCAGGGCAATTGGTTGTGCTTCAGGCTAGTGCTGGGAAACAGTATGACATTTCCATGGGAGCAGCAAACCCTCATCTATTTCTCCTAACACTCTTCTGTAGAAATATAGCCAAGACATGCAGAGAGGGATGAGTATTCTAGCCTCACTCTTATTTCTACTCCACGTCTTTCAGACTTTATTGGTCACAAGTTCTGGTGACCTTCATCTTGGTTTGACCTACAGGTCACATATAGCTGAGGGCACAGCGCCCCTGAGTTTCCCCACATTTTCCTTCCCAGTATAACTGCTCTCCACAGGCTGTATCAAACATCATGTCTTGTAACAGCCAAGTTAGAAAATTCACGCAGAAAAGTCTTTCATTTATCCCTCCCAAATACGAAGCAAGTGTTTTATTAAAAAGGGCTCATAATTTTCTGCTTTCAGGAGCTGAATAAATAGCGATCAAAGAAAGGCATGGAGCAGCTGACTAAAAGCTAAAAGCACAAATACTTTGGGGAATGCAAGAAAGTAGCAGTTAACAACAGACTTCAAAACAACAACCCCAGAGGCTGTGGTGAAGACTTTCCATAGGTACTAATGATTTTGAATTAACCCATGTCTCACCACACAGGTTTGATCTTAGAGATAGGAAGAACAAATGCTCAATACCCACTCTAGAAATCAGACCTTCTCCTTTTAAAAGCACATGTAATTTAGCGCATTCAAAGCAATGAACTGCTTTAAAACACAGAACGAATCCGTGTCTTTGTGGACTGAGGTCAAGCAGCAGTACAGCTATGCTCCCACTGTCTGCAGCTGACCTTTCTCAAACTGCTGCCTCCCTTGGTTGACCACAGTGCTATCCACAAGCTTCAAATTACTTTGGAGATTAAGTGAAATGTCACCGTCCTTACCGACATCTCTCTGGGGACAATGGGAATCCCTTCTCCACGGTGTGCATCAGATCCATCCCATCCCACTGGCTTGCCTACCTGGGCTCATCACATCAGCAGACTCCCCTTTGCCCATCCCTGTGTAATATCACTGCTCATGTCCTTACAGTGTTTATTTAGAGACAGGCCTTAGAAAGAATATATACATCTGTGACTCAAGCCTGCCACTAGTATACAACTCGGTTTCCCTGCCTGAGATGATACCCATTCTGCCCTTCAGAATCAGCAGAAATGGGCAGGAATGGAATATATGGAATATATACATATATATAAAATTATCTTTTTCCAAAGCTCTGCTTGTCTGTGGGCAGGTCAAAGACCAGCAGTATCAATGTCCCCAGTGATTCAGCAAGTATAAGAACGCAGCTAAACCCCAGAAGTCCAACTATCTCCAGCTGTTTAGTCAAAGCTACCTCCAAATTCTTCCTCCCCCACACCCTTTTTTGGCCTGTTTAACTAAACCTTCTTCCCTACGGCGCTGCGTGTGAAGGCGCACTCCTTCCTAGACAGCAGTGGGAGAGCAAAAGGAGAAAAAGTCCAGTTAATGGAAAAACACGATGAATGGTAATCAGAGCAGTGACAACCACGTGAAAGTATTGATCGGCCACTACAGACCAGCTAACAGGGCTCTGCCCAACTGTTTATTGATACAATCGTGGTTTGTGATACAGCACAGCCCTCAAGCTTGCTGTTTACAAAGAAAGTGGAAGTTCAGAGCTTTTGTAATTGAATTTATAAACTTATACACAGCAATGGAATACCTAATGCCTGGGCTGCAAGATTAAAAACAAAATCAAGAAGATGAGTGCTGCACTCAGCTGTAGGCCTTTCCTAGTAATGAGCTGTGCAGCCAAAGCAATTACAAACTTTATTTTTTTAAAGGAGCAATAGCAGTTTGACCAGGAGGTCTTCCTCCAGGAACGATCTTGTAAATGAAAGCATTAAGCTTCTAAGGGGTTGAGTGCTTCAGATCATTACAGAGATGGCCTCCAGCTCCACACTTCACTAGCTTGATTTTTTTGTTGTTAATTTCACTGACAAAAGCAGCTTGAAGGACCTCCCTGCTTTGGACCCACTCAGTGTTAAGTGCAGCCTAGACAAGTGGCTGCCTTTCTCTACTGAACAGCATTTTTCAAAAGGCAAAAAAAAAAAAAAGAAATAATTAAATTCTATTGATGAATAATTGCTTGTAATAAATAAAGAGAAACAAATGCCATTGGCCTCAACAGCTTCCATCATTGCTTCTGAACAAAGTGAATGCCATGTGCTGCAGGAGCTGGGAGCAGTGACACATGGATAAGTTCCCATTTTGAATGCAGCTGGAATTATCCCTCAGCTCCCAGTGGCTGAGCACCGGCCAGCCAGGTCCAGGAGGCAAATTTGGGGTGTCAGAAGCAGAGCTGGAGCCTCCACCTGGAAGCCTGTACCTCCATCCAGGCCTCAGCTGAGGCAGATTTTCACAAGCAGAGCTCTTCCTTCTGTTGGAGGTTCTCATAAACAACCCTCACCCTCCCTCCCAACACACCACCCCCACGTTTTCTCAACTTGAAACATCTGAAATTTATTCTAAACCCTGACCGTAATAAGCTGAGCGTACCCAGACAGAGCTGCAGGCCTTCACTTCCAAGGGGAAGTCATATTGCATGCAAGGGTACAGCGAGATTGCAAACTTAAGCTGGTTATTTCTCACTTCCCTACTTTAAAAGCTACAATATTCAGGTAGCTTAAAGAAAAACAGCCTTTGGATTTTGTCTGCTCATAAATCCATCACAACAGCCTGGGGGAAAACAGTAAATAAGATATTGGAAGAAGAGCACAAGAGGCCAAAAGAAGAGCATCTTCCTCTCAGGGTGTGCTGTTTGCAACCAAAGCCAGGTACCAGGCTGTGATATTAGTGTGTGGTATTGATTTGCTCTTAATCCAGAGAAATGCCCCTGTAATGAACTCTGCTGTGCCCTTAATGATTTCATATCGAAGGATGTTAGGTGCCTTGCTCATAACAGAGTAACAGCAATTCCAAAAATAGCAAGCCTCATAATAAAATGTTATTGAGGAGCCTGAATTTCAATATAAAAGGGACTCTGCTGTACTCAAGGGCTTACTAGATACAAATGCATACTTTAAAAAGTTGTATTAAAGTCACGTTGAGGTAGAGGCAACATGAAATGATGCTTCAGGAAGCAGCTGAGCTCAAGGTCCCCAGCTCCACAGCCAGCCCTGCTGGTTGGGCACTGCCAACCCTATGGGCACCTCCAGGCCCTGCTGGCTCTCCTGCCACCTGAACACCACCTGTTTCTGTTTGACTGCTCCCATCCATCATTTTGGGCCACTGGAGCCGAGGGTACAGGAGCTGTGGAGTTATCGCTTGAGGTGCTTCTCAACACATCCCAGCCCTGACAGGAGAGGACATGGAGACAAGGCCTCTGTGTTCCCCCTCCATGGCTGCCCTCTGCCACCTGCACATCAGAGATGAAAGAAGCAGAAACAAAATGAGCTCTCATCAGAGCGAGAACAGCATCTGGGGTGCCTAAAGACACCTACAGCTCAGTCATCTCTCTGAGGTGGTTTTGGCAGATGTCTCTCCTGTTGCTCCCAGGTTCAGTCAGGTATCCTAGTCTCGGGCTGGAATAGGGCTAATTTTCTTCATAGTGGCTGGTGTGAACCATGTTTTGGACTTAGGATGAGAATCACGTTGATAACACTCTGATGTTTTGTTGAGCAATGCTTAAAGTTAAGGACTTCTCAGCTGCCTGGTGAGGAACCGGGGGTGCACAACACATTCATTTGGGTTTTGATTAATGGACATAGCTTGCTTTTTTCACTTACCCTTTCTAAATCCATTTTCCTATCTATATTTTTGCCCAAATGCCATCTGAAAAGAAAGGTTTGCTCTTTTCTAGCTGTGCGATGAGACACAGCAAACCTAGGCAGCTCTGACTCCTCTAAGCGCAGGCAGTGGCCCATTTCTCTTCATTCATCCTTATAGGTCACCATCAAATAGTCCCTGAAGCACTTCAACCTGCCCTGTTTCACACATATCCTGCGTCCCCCTCAGCTCAAGCATGGATCCCCAGAATGCCAGGCCCTCCTGAGAGCCTGCTCTGGCCTTCAAATAACTCTCACCCACCAACTGGTTTCATTAAGAGCAATTAGGGATATCTCTGCCACTTGCACCAGGGCAGGGGGTGGGAGCAATTAGCTGCAGGAAACAGGAGGTTGAACATTTGCCTCCTGTGAATCCCACAAGGGAGATCAGAACTTGGCTCAGAAGGTTATCTAGGAGCAGGGATGTAGGCTGGAAAAAGCCATTAGCTCAACTAACTCTAATAATTGCCTTAATTGCAGGCAGTTGAGGTGAGCTGAAGAGCCCAGAGCCCCTTGGTTGCACACTTGGCTGCTTCCAGGTTCCTTTCCTGAGAAAAGCAGCACAGAGTCCTGCTGGCAGAGTGACCCTATTCTGAGCCATCCCCGTCCCTGGGAAGATGACCAGCTAAACTCTAAACTCTCCTTTTCCTCCAGAGCAGCTCCTGAACTCCCTTTCCTTGTTCCTGTGATTTCCCAGGAGCTCACTGGTGCTCTTGGACCCAGGGAGGGCTCTGAACCCTAAAGCAGTGAAACAACAGCAGCTTCTCCAGCGGTGCGTGGAGAGCAGAATTTATTTGTGCCCGTGTTCCAGAAACCTTAGCTGAAGTAGCAAGATTGACTTTATGTGAAGCTACAGCTTACGCAATGGAGCAAAACCAGAAGAAATTGCTGATGCTAAAGCAGAGGCAGCAGTTAGGCATGGATTTGAGTTTCCCATTGATGGCTTTAGGAGCGCAGCAGTTTTGTGGGGTAATACCTGCTTTGGAGCAAGATGTCTATTGCTGAACCAGGGCTGTGCAGCGTGGCACAGCTTGTACAGGCAGCAAAAAGAGGTTTGCAACATAAGGGGACAAGGAAGAGAAAATATGATCAACTCTGCATGTGCAAAGGGGAAAAACAAGAGGCACAGAGAGCCCACGTGCTTGGTCTGTCATTTCAACAGCCCCATTTGGTGCCATTAACTGCAGCAAGTGAATGGTAAAATACAGTTCAATTTGTGTTGTTTTTTTTTGTTTGTTTGTTTCATTGGGGTTTTTTTTTGGTTGAAAACTGTATTTCATACGTAAGGAGCTTTGTGATTCTGTTTTTTAAGGCTCACTCCCTGCTCCGCATTGTTGAACATGGAGAGCGGGCCAAACCTCAGAAATGGGGTTTTATCAACAATTCTGTCACAGCTGCCAGATAGAGCCCAAACAGCTGAATCATTCATGAGCCCATCAGCAAAGGAAACAGCAGGTCAGCCCTGAATTGAATGCTATTAAAAACTTTTGTTAAAGTCCTGGAAGAGAGCAGTGGGAGAAGCTAAGAGAGGGAAAAGGAAATAAATTATAAATATTGATCACATTTGTGGATTGGGACAGACCTGCAAGGACAGAAAGCACAAAGAAGGATAAATTGAGAATTAAGCTGAGATATCTCAAAGAGTTGGGTGTTTAAGTGGGACCAGATTTGATTTAGCTAAATATCAAATAATGCCTGGCAGCGCTCAGCAAGCAGAGGGACGATGTGGGGAGAGGAGCCAGCAGTGGGCACAAAGGACACAGAGGACACAGACAGCTGGGGCTTACCTGGGGTTTGCTGCAGCCTTGCACGAGAATCACTGCAGGGCCATGGAACACCCATCCTTCTGCCCACCCCTCAAGTGTCATTCACTTCTCCCAGCAGAGGCAGCCCCCAACCCGTAGCCCAGTGGCTGGTAATCATTTCTTATTGTAGAGCACTGCAGCCCCAGATGGGCAGTGAGTAATCAAAGCACATAAAGTGATGTGAGAAAAACAACCAGGCAATAAAGTCTGCTCGGGAAGGTTAAAAGAGGATTAACCAGGCAGTTCTTGGAGGAAAGAGGGTGCTTTATCACAGCTGAAGTATGTGCTGGGAATGTGGTGTGCTGCCAAGTGTTTCCTGCTGCGTGAGCTCGGATACTGCCTCAGTTTCCCTCGTAGAAAAAAGCAAGAGGCTCAAGCCTTCATCCTGACATCCTGCAGAAAGGGCTGCTTGGGTGGGAATAGGGACATCTGGGGCCTCCTCTCCTTCACTGCAAGGGAGGAGGAGGCTCTGTTGATGTGGTATGTGGGTGCCAGCATTCAGTCCTGCTTGAGGCAGCTTGTCTCTGCTCAGTGCTGTGACAGGGAGCAGTGCAGAGATCCCACAGGAGCAGAGCAGCCATCAGCTTCTCCCAGGGGTGTGCAGACATGGGTACAGCTGAGACAAGGGGACAGATGCACCGTGAGGATTTAAAGAGGCTGCAGGGCCAGATGCTATGCAGAAACACCAGCAGCGAGCTCAAAGCTGCCCCCACTAGTCTTCAGTTGCCCCATAACTGGGGGAAGGAGGCTGCTTGTAAGCAGGCACCTGGGCTTGTAGCACAGCAGCAAGCTCAGACGCACTGACATAAGAGCACTCAGGACTATGAGGGCCATCTTGCATCAAGGGCAATTGAAGCAAGGCTATGCCCATTAGGATCATTTTATTCTGCTGTGAGAGCTACTAAGTAGAGAAAAAGCACGGAATAAGGGGAGCAAATGGGCAGTCTCCTGGCAAGGAGCATGGTTTAGTGTCTGTCCTTCTGGGGAGACTTCACAGCAGGAAAGGAGAGGCTATGTCCCTGTGTCATTTCCCAAGTGCAGCACATTTGTCGCATCTAGTGATGGAGGACATTACCATCTTCCTGTGCTCCTCTCTTTCCCCCACTGCAGCTTTGCTCAACCCCACAGGGAAATGAGGAAATTACAACCACTGCCAAAGGCAGGCTTGAGAAACAGCAAAGAAAAGGGCACCAACAGCACTTTGAGAACAAAAAATCCTTCCAGGTCTATGACCTGGTTTGGGGTCAGCATCTTGTTTGAAACAGAGCAGAAATAGGGTGACTGCCACAGTCTGGGCTCTTACAGAAGCCGCCTGTTGTTCAATCTGTTTTCTGGTTTATTCCCAGCAAAGCATACTGGCCCCCACAGCACCCCAGGGGAACACAGCACAGCTGCGCAGCCCAAATCTCCAGGTCCAGGGGGAAAGAAATCAGTGCTGATGCCCCAGGAGGAGGTAGCGCCCAAGGACCTGCGGCTGCTCAGCCCATGGGGACACTGCACAGTCGTGACTGCAATCCCCTCACAGACACTGCAGAAGCCAATTCAGAAAGAATGCAAGAAATGGCTTTTATGCAATTGCTTGATGAAAGACACCACGCCACAGCCTTTTCAGTTGTCATCCCACAACAGCTGTGCTGAAGGGGGTTCATTTCCCTTTGGGAGTGAGACAGGGCGGCACAATCCACGCCGCACTCCTGGTGACACAGGGGAGCACAGGATGAGACATGAGAACAGGGGTCAAGGTCTGTGACCCACAGCCTTCTGCTGAAAGAGCACTGCTCTTTGCAGAATGCTGCAGCAGCCCTCCCTGAGGCTCTTCACGTGCTCACGATGTTCACCTTTGCATGTTATTTTCAGTGGCTGAGTGCATTCTGTGGTTCTTTGCTTGGCTGCCAGGGATGGCAGTGAAAAGGCTGAGGCCTGAAGTATGAAGGCTCAACGGCACGAGGCTTGGTGTCACCACAGCTTTGCTGCTCTCTGAAGCAGCTGGAATTAGAGCCACCTAATTGCAGGAGCTAAATTAACAGCGCTGTGAATCCTGAGAGCCACCGAGTGGCCGTGCCCATCAGCTGCAGACACCTCCATCTGGCTGAATACAGGCATATTTCACATTTGTAATGAGTGAATTTCAGCCTTATATCAGCAAGGATAACAAAGGGCAGGCCTGCTGCCTTCTTCACGTCTGTCACGCGAGGGGGAAATGACTACAGCACATTGTGTAGGGGAAATGCACAGCACAGCCCCACTCTTCCCGCAGGGCAGGATGCTGCTTCCACTGCTGAGGAACCCACATAACACACATGCTTCAAGTTACCCCTTGGTTTTGCTACACAGAGTAAGTACAGAGCTTTATTTTGCTATTGGCCAGCAACTTAAATTGAGTTAAAAAAAAAAAAAAAAAAAAAAAAAAAAAAGCAATGAATATTATTATTCAGAGAAAAAGTATAAAACAACTCAATGGACACAAGCCAGCTCTGTTCCTATCTCATTCTTCCAGCCTCATTCCTGGCCTCTCCCAGCCCTGCACAATGCATTTCAAGGAAACAGGCAAAGGCACGTAAGAAGATACATGTAAGAAAGTAGAAATATTGCTTCAAGCAACGTGCTCAATATTTTCCTCAGTTAGTAGTCAGCACTTGTCAGAAACTTGAATATAAAACAAGAAATAATTTAGAGATTTCTCCTTTAGATCATTACACAATAATTTAGATTTCTCTTCCCTCTTTCCCTTTGCTGTAGGACAACGGATACACCTCAGTTCCTCCACCTCTTTTTGCATTAGTGTTAGGGATTATTTCACGGTGCTCCTGTTGACAGGGGAGTTCCAGATTTACCTGCTCCGAATTTTAACTTGTCACCCTTCAGCCCCCTCTGAAGGACCAGTCTGGGATTGCTCTGTGCATCAAACCCTCCACAATGCTGCAAGACCCTTCAGGGCTCTGGGTGATTTTGCTGATGCATGCTGCCAAGGCACCACCAAAAGGACAAGAGTGTGAGTAAATTACTTGGCTTATAGAAGGGCATTATCTTCACTGCTTAGGAACCCCAAATCCCTACAGCCCTTTCTGCTTCACGGGTGCACAACGCACGTCAGGAAAGTGAAAATAAAATAATTCTGCTCTACCAAGCAGACTTCTTGATGAGAGCCCTTTCCAGGATGATTAGGAAGAAAATGTTCAAATCCCTCAGGACAGGAGAGGCTCCCGAGGTCCTATGAATTCAGACTAAGACCTTGTTGGCATAACAGTGGCACCAATTCCACAGCAGCAGTCACATTTATGCCCTGTAGGTAGCCAGGATCCCAATGCAGAGATAACATTTAATTAAATCTATTTAATTAAACAGACAGTTAAACCCAGCACTACCAATTTACCAAATACACTGGAGCAACTGGGGGAAGCTGACTCTACTGTTTACTTCTGGGATAGTCTGGAAAGTGGGCTTCCAGATCTCATTAAAGCCAGAAAACCCTCAGCTGATTAATGAGCTCTTTGGAGGCTGATACAACTTTTGTATATATTCATTTCCCACCCAAGAGAGACAAGCCTGGAGGTTTTTATTAGAGCATCAAGCCCAGCCCAGGGTGTCTCTCAACATGTAAGAGATATGATGAGGCATTCCCACTAACCAAACAGGCCAAAGGGTAGCTTGATATGTCAGCTCCACTGACCAGCTTTTCACCAAATCACAGCAGGGGACAAGCCTTTGAGCTTTCTCATTCACACTGGAAGCCACTAAATAAAAAAGACTAGACCCAAAAGAATTAGAAAGCAGTCCAATGTCTTTGGCTCTAGAATTGCTAGGTGGCAAAAGGCTTCTTGTGGCTCCTAATGGCACTGCGTTGCAGGGAAGCTTCAAGGAAGAGGAGGAAGGATTGCTGAGAAATACTAAGGCACCCAGATCTTGACAATATTAGAGCTGCAACAAGATCTCAGCTGTATCAAGATGTGCTCCTGATCAGCACAGAGAGCAATTCCTGCCCCACACAACCAGACAGGCATCTTCTCAGGTGGAGAACAGCTGTGTTAGGACATCAGTGCACAGGCTGGGGGGAGAATGACAAATCTTCTGTGTCTGAGAGATTCGAATCTGGTTCCAGCTCAGCGCAGAAACATCATCTGTCCTCACAGTCAACGCCCAGCTCTGCTGAGCCACTTCTCAGAAAGCAAACTGGTTCCTGTGTAGCATCCCAATACTTTCACACTAGCTCAGGAAGAGCCCCAGGAGAAATGGCCCTAGATAAATCTTGCCTTCTAGTTACATCAAGGGACTGTTTTGCTAAAGCTTCTAGCAGAAGATCCACAACTCTTCTGTTTCTTGACAGTGAAGAGGACCTGCTGAATTCCTGGCTGCCTTGTGCACAATGAGGAGGGTGACTTTCCCCAAAAGGGGCAGGTAAGGCATTTAATTAGAGAGAAGTCCTCAGGTTGCAGACACTTCTGTGGTGGTAGTGGAGGGTGGTGAGGTTGGCAGGCACTAAGGGAAGTGGCAGAGGGGGAGCTGACAGAGTTCCCACAGCTATTAATATGGCTCCTGCTTCAAACTCCTGTACAAGCAACAAGTGAAAATCATCCCGAAGATCTACAGGGTAGAAAAAGAAGAGAGAAACGAATGACAAAAACAGAATGGATGCAGTGGAGGTAGCAGCCTGAAAACTAGCAGTTTGGACCCAGATCAGAGTGGCAACCAGATCTGGCCTGGAGATACAGCACACCAGCTTGCAATGAGTGTGAGGGAACACAATCTGTGCTAATCCTCATAACTAATCACTAGCAGCTTCTCTAGAATGTATGCCAGGGCAGAAGGGAAAATGAACAACTCCCAGAGATATCTGCATCTGGAAGTAAAGATTATTCTGGCTGTCTTTCCCCCTATAACGGTGCAGGAGCATCCACATCCTATCCCTTTACTTTTCAGACTCTCCTGAAACATTTGCTGACCCACAGTGCTGTTCCTCAGTATGACAGAGCCAGGGCAGAAACTCTGATTACAAAAGGAATGAACTAATGAACCAGGATGGGAAACTCCTCCAAACCAGCCCTTTGGCAGCACGGGCAATCCTGGCACATCCCCACCAGAGGTCTCTCTCAGGCTGCCAAACCAGCAGCCACAGCCGCACCTCATTTCTCACATCCCTGCTGCAGAACCCTGTCTGAGCAGAAAAGTGTTTTTCTTTCATCAGAAATGAAATCTTACAAACTGATAAAAGAGGCACTAGCTCTGGAGTTAGTGGATCCCAAGGTCACTGAAGTACCTTCCCTTACCTGATAACTTCTCTTTGCCAGGCAAGGAAAAGCCTGAAATACTAATTTTTCCATCCCTTAGTTCTTGGGTTTCTTGAGCTTCTGCCCAGCAAGCCCAAGATTCCACACAATTCCACACAATACCTGCACACAAGCAATGCTGATCCCAACTATGCCAATAATTTTCAGATGTTCTTGAATGAAGTTTTCCAGCTTGGTAATGCAACCATTCTGCAGGGAAAGAGAGAGGAGACAGGGAAAGTCATCTTCATTTTAAATTCTTGTGTCTCACTTTAAGACAGCAGTTGCAATCCCTGAAAGCATCCCTACAAAAAGCAGCGTCCGTGAGCATCCTCTCCTTGCAACACTGCTGGAAAAGCAATACAGATTATGCAAAGTCCATACTGTTTCTGTATGTCTCAGGAATTGCTGAAGGTGGCTGAAGAAGTACAGAAGAACACAGCACATTATAGAGGATTTCTCTCAGATTTTCCTCTGAGGTATGTGGAGGAGGGCTCCCACACTGCTTAGCACATGCCTGGAGAAGGTGTTTGCTCCTCTCTGGACAAAATGCCAAGGAAATGCAGCATCAAGACCTCTAACATGAGAGGAGCCCTTTGAAAGCAAATTCCTCCCACTGATATTTATGGGTTTTAATGTGGACTTGGAAAGCCAGGCAGTGACTACCTCTGCCTTTCACTTGCATCCTTGGCTGGCAGCATAACATCCTGGTTTCAGGCCCGTGTTTTTGTTGCCATAATGCAAAAATAAAACAGTAAGAGAATTCTCTGCTTATTTTGGAAGACTTCTCTTTAAATAATTAAACTGTTTCAACTAGTGAGGCAGGTTTTCCATGGTAACATCAGGGGGATTTGCTGTGTAGGTTGCAACAGTGCCCCAAGGGTACTGGGGCCCTACAGCCCCAGGAGTCTACAGTGAACACAGACACCTACATGTACCCAGGCAGAGGGAACGAGTGAGCATGCACTTCTCTAGGGAGGGATGGCAAAGGCCTCACTTTTCCCACGCCTGAATTAGGTTTCAGAGTAAGCTCCAGCTGCTTCAGTGTGAAACAATTGCTCCCATGTCCTGATCTGACCCTCTTCTAAGTTCTTCCCCAAAGCCAGTAAAAATCTGTTCTGAATCCTGACTTAGATGCTGTATCATGAGAAACATTGTTAAGTGTTGAGCCACATGGCCTTTGGCATCTTTTTATACTTTAGAGCTAACGCTGTGCTTGTGCTTGTGCTTGGCAGCCCAGCAGGACCTTCCTAGGTAACACAGCTTCACACAGCACAGAGTGAAGCTGAGCCAGCTCTGCCCTCACACTCTTGCAGGTTTCCACACTCAAAGACACCTCAACAGCCCTTGGAAAATAACAGATTTATGGGAAAGTCTTCTTTCAGGAGAGCAAAACCCAGCCAAGCAGCTGGACATAATAAAGTGCAGCTTTAGTAGAGCAGAAAGCCTGGACTTCATCTCTGCACCTGGCAGGGGGCAGAGACAAGGAAAAGGCTCCAGCTGCTGCTCCCATGCCTCAGTACAGCCAGCCAAGGCACAAGTTGCACTGGTGAGAAAACAGTCTATGCTAACTCACAGACAGATTCATGGTGAGCAAGTTAAAGCCAAGTCATAGGATTGAAGGGTATGAAAACAAAAGCACAAGAAATTCTACCGGTTTTATTCAACAGGATGAATAAATGGTCCTACCTGCCTATTTACTCAGCTACTTTGGGATTCAATTTGCTTCAAACAAGCCTTTCTACCAGCTCAGTCCAAACTCATTTCACCCCTAACTGCAGTTCTCTGAAACTGGCCTAATTTGTCTGCTAGGGAGACCCATATCCTGTTTCCTCATCTGCAGGTCAAGTCTGTCAGTTCTGATGCTTGACTGTATCTCCATTTGTTCCTCACTAAGTGCAGTAACAGGAAGCTTGGAATGCAAGGCTCAAACCCAAGTCTCCTGCCAGAAGCAACATCTCCTACTCCCTCATCACCAGCATATTCTGCATTAACAAATATAACTTACTATTTTTCTCTATAGCAAATAAAATGGTGCAGAACATATCCTTGCTTTATTCCTCAGTTCCTGAACTCTCTTCTTTACTGCCTTTACAGTCCTTTTCTACATATCAGGTTCCCTGCAAATGCCAAGAACAGCCTTGAGACAGATAAGAAGTGCTACCCTTGCCTAATCCATGGCCCCTCCTGTGCAGAAATTAATCCCATACCGTACCCACTGGGTGTTGGCTATAGTATCACTCTGGCAGCCACGAATACATGCTTCTGTAATAGCAGCCTACATGCAGGAGCTCAGACACTCTGACTCCTCTATTTTTTTTTCCCCTTCTTCCCTGAATCTTTTTAAATGTAGCCTGGAAGGCTCAACAGTCAGAGACACAAAGTGCCAACAGTTTGCAGCACCAACCCAAAATCCTCACTTCCTGCCCACCTCCTTGGTAAACTTTGTGGCAAGAGGCTCTGAAGCCCTTTTGTTCTTTACCTCCTTGTAGATGTTGGAAGGATGATCCCTTCGGCCACACAGGTCAGTTATTGTCTTACAGCAGCTGTCAGGAACTTTCCTTCCACTGGCCTCTGGAGATTTGATCCACATGCTGTCAGCCCAGTCTGTGTAGTTGTTGCTCCCACAGCACTTGAACTGCAAACACAGAGCACAAAGCTGAGCCTGCAAACTCTGCAGCTTCCTTCTCACTCCAGCCTCCCCATATCAAGCTCTGGGCTTCACCCTCCTTTGTGGAGAGACTCCAGCAATCTCACTAGCCTATATTTTTTGACTGCTGTAATTATTAGTGAGCTGTTTTAATTCTGGTGATTAATTATCAGCTTCATCCATCTTCCACCAGTTGTGACTTTTGTTACTGCTGAGATGGACTGTAGCTAGACTGCACCTGCAGCTGCCTCAGCTCTTAATCACCTGACCAGAGAGCACTAACAGGGTAGGTATAATTACCAGTTACTATTGCATATGCACCTGGCAACAGGGCATTACGTGCATAGCAGGCTGCAGCTTTGAAACTGCTGGACCCATGCCTGTGCACAAAGGTCCATCCTGTGGAAAAGCCTGTCAGAACTGCGACAGCCCATACCTGAACCACCCCAGAGCCTGACACAGCTCGCAGTAGCAGCAGGATCTTTCATTACATCTTGCTCTCTAGGGTACTGAGAAGCTTAATGAAAAATGTCAGCAATTTCTCCAAAGCTTTCATGTGGTAAGTAGAAACAGCTGTCAGAGTGACTCGGCACTCCAGTTCACTCCAGGATCAATTTAGATGTTGTTTACTCAATCCTACTGGGGATCCAATTCAGAGATTACCCCATGCCATTCCGCTGGTAGCACGGCCAAGACCCTGCACACCACCCAGCCTGCTTTGACTCCAAAGAAGCAACCTGTATGTCAGATGACGAGAGCTCACATCACTTCCCGTACTGTGCCATCGCTTTACCAGCAACACCCACCTCCTGTTGCAGTTTGTCCACTGCACTGGTCACTCTCTCTTCTCCCTCTTTGCGGTACTTCTGAGTCATGGTGTTCTTCAGATTTTCCTTCAGCTCCGTGCTCAGCTGAATAGAAAAGACAAGCGGGATAAAATCACAAGGCAAACTCACCTCCCCTCAGGGCGACCCAGAGTCCTGCATAAGTTTCACTGCTATTGTTCCAAGAGAAAAGAAAGCCAGAAAATGGAAGCTACAGCTTCCTTCAAGTCATCTTCCAAGGCTGGACTGGCTTGCAGGAAGCAGGCAAGCTTACTTCCAGCTGATTAAAGACCATGTCTCCACTTTTGTAACCACAATGAGGCGATTCTTGGCCAAATTTCAGTCTGTGCAACACATCACCATAAGGGTCCTCATCTCACATATGTAAGAGGTTGCCTAGACACAATACAAAATTGTGTCTGCTTGAATATGAACATGCCATGAGACCACATGCTGTCTTCTGTCCCTGAAACCTATGGCAAAATACTAAAACACAATCAGTCTGTTCAGGAGCAGGAGGAAATCAGAGTCCTGAGCACACTGAACTGAGGTCACATGGTCTGAATAGCTCTTGAAATGACAGCAAAAAGGATGCCAGAGGAGGGGGTGAAGAGTATGATTGCAAGATTATGGCATTTCTTGGTAACAGTGACAAATTTATAAAACCACAGAGATAAAGTCTGATTCTGTAAGTTCATCATTTCTGAAAATGCTCCTATTGTAAACTACTGATAGGTTCAGATGACTGGATTCAAATATTTCTTCCCATGGAAGCTCTTAGTCTAGCTAAATTCCTCTTACACATCAGTAGAGATAGCTGTAGAGACAGCTTCTCTATACACCTTTTATTCTGTACAGCAGTAAATGAGAGGTCAGATGCTGCACTGGGCAAAATACAATCTGCAGTTTATTTTCCTTTTGATATATTGTTATTCCCAACCCCTTGTGTTAAGTGGGGACAATACCTACCTCACAGAGTTGGTAAGAGGCTTCACTCATAAATATTTGAAAAATGCTTTGAGATCCTGAGCTGGGAAGCTTTACCAAAGTGCAAAGGACTTAATGTAATAAAGAGAAAGCAAAAGGTTCAGCAGCTGGAAGGCATCAGAGGCAAATAAAGAGGAGAATCCATTAGCAGAATTAGTACTTGGGAGAAAAGCAGTTACCTGCAGGCTCACAGGGAAGAACTGCAGCATGGAACAAAGACAACAACAGAAAGGGAGTTTAGACACACAAGGCTTAGATACCAAAAGCAAGGGCTGAAATAAAAACAGTGGCAAACACAGCAAGCAGCCTGCAACCAGCAAACAAGGGGTTATTTGTCAGCCACAGAGCAAGGGGAAAGTGCAGCTACCCATCAGAGTGCCCTTGAGTGATTTAAATCACTGAAGGGTACAGCTGCAAACGTGTCATCCCTTACTCTACCTAAGGATCAGCTCCTTTTCATCCCTTGTCATACATGAACCTAGTGACTTTGCACAGATGGATCCTAGCTTTCTGCCATGCTCCTGGGATGGATCTTTCCCAGTTTAATATATACACTCATTCCACTGACCCCCTCTTGGTTCCAATCAAGCAAATGAACTCACAACACTCTGACTCCTGACAAACGGCCAGTGCCCATTCTGGAAATGCAAAGCACAGGAGTCTCAAAATAGAAAGGAGTGGCAAGGAATCCTAACAGTGAAGCCAACAAGATGGGACAGGATATCCAGCTGCTCTTCAGACGGGCACTTGACAACAATTCTAATTCACTCTTTCCAATCAATTTCCAGACTTGAGAGCAATTTCCCAGGCTGTTTGTGTTCTGGTGGCTAAATATCCTTTGAAAACAAAGCGATGATTTAAGCCTCTGTCCTCTGCAACTGCAAGAAGTGCCAACTTAGAACTGCAGCTGCTGGAAGTCCATGCTGTTACCCTCAGCTATGATGGTTAAGTAAAGACCTCAAAAACGTCATGGACCTGAAAGGACCTATCAGGCTGGACCATCTTTGCAAGTTCAGGAGTGTGGCAGCTACCTTGCTAGATGCAACAGGATCACTCCTATGTCCTGAATATATTAGGTAGCACTAATGTCATTTCAGTTGCTTGCAGCGTGACTTAAGGGGTATTAAGGAGTACTACACAGCCTTAACAGTTGTCTTCTAGAAGGCTCTGCAGCCTGCAAAGTAAGCCACAAGAAGGAGCTGAGCAGAAAGGCTGAACAGCCTCCCAAGTGTAACCATTAATGCTTTGCCAAAAGTAGTGAATAACCTAAGGTCTTTTGTATGGGGTAGAAAGTGAGCACAGACATGTAGAAAGATGAATCCCAATCACTCGGTCCCAAGCCTTCAAATCCAATTCTGACCAGAGAAACGGGATGATGATCAGCTGTTTTCTCTCCCTGGTTTGAATCTGTAGGACTGCTGTTCACTCACCTGCTGGTAGTAGATATAGGCCAGGATTCCAGCAATGATCTCCAGGAGAAAGATGCACAGCAACAATATGAAATACTGTAAAATAATGGGAAAAATAGGATGTTAGAACAGAAGCTTGGAGCTGGTTTATCACTAGCTAGGAAAATGCATGCCACTGTCTTTGCTGATGGTTTTCTGCAGGAGATCTCAAAGGCAACTGCTGAGGTTAGGACCTCAATAGGATAGAAAGGGAACAATCCCACTGGTCAAAAAACAAAAACAAAACAAAACAACAAACATGCTTGATAACTGAAGACAAGCAGAAGCAAGTGTGAGTATCCAAAACAGCCAGAGGGATATACAGAATGGAAAAGTGCAGGCAGCTAAGATAAGATCACTAGACAGAAGAGAGTGGTTGCCAGATAACCTGATGAATATGTTCAGTATCATAGAAAATATCTGCTTCTGACATAATTACAAAATAATTTTGAAACGTTTGCTTGCTTTCACATTGTTTAGGGCATTTCACAAAGTTATTAAGGAGAAATGTATGTTACAACAATGATTCAATAAGCCAACAAAGGCCCATTTGACCAAGGACATAGAAGACCAATTAAACATAAGTTTAAGACATGGATTTATATTCCTAGGGAATTCTGTGGGACTCGACCACCATCTGCAGTGCACTACTGAAGTGACAGATTTTAGAAGAAAAGAAAAAGGCAGTTCCTTTACAGATCCAGGCTGTTCTACAACTGCTATTAACTTCATCTTTTTGTAGATGAAGCCAAAGTGGCACTAGCTTCAGCTATAACAATGACCTTGTGCAAAGTTCCTGTAAGACTTGTCCTGTTTGTGACAGAATACATCATCTCCCACTTTCTGTTTTACTCAAGCTCAGAACATGGCCATTCCCAAGACATTAAGTAAACAGCTCCCTAAAAACGTAGCTAGCCATGAAACCATCTCTCCCTCCAGCACATAGGACAGTGAAGCCCTGGACACAAGCAAGATTGCTTTCTGTTACACAAAGATTACTCACTGCACTGCACAACCCCTGCTTGGCTGGTAGACACAGGTATTTCTGAGCTACTTCACAGGAATTAAACAGTCCAGACACAAATGCAGATCAGGTTTCCTTTTTCACTCCTGCTGGGATACAGCAGCTGCCAAGGATGGCCAGCAGGGTTTTATCTGCAGGCCTGGCTTTAATCTGAGCACACAATCTGAGGCTTTCTCTCCCCAGCCCCACACCAGAAGTCTCTGCATACTGTTGTACAAGGTACCCATTCATACCACGGCAGTGAGTCACTCAGCAGAGAAGGGAATAGCTGAACGCTGGTCCCAGCCCTCACAGAAGGTTGAAATGGGGCAAGAAAGGATTGGAGTACTCTGATACAAAGGCTGGCTTTCTTTTGTTGGGACCTAGTTATGCCCTACTGCCCTGACATCATCTCTATGCTGAAGAAGGGGAAGGAGGGTGGCAGGATGCTGGGAACAACCAAGGAACTGCAAATCTTCTTTTATTTATTCTTCTCTGCTCAGTGTCGTCATGTCAGTGGCATTCAGGTGGAGCTGAGTTGTGTCACCAGAACTCAGTTCAAGCTGGCTTACCATGGATACGAACAAACACATATCCAGCTTAGAGAATGTGAGTCATGAGGTCCCTGTTAACCCTTGTAAGTGAGGTCAGTGCATCTGCCACCCAAGTACCCAACCTGCCTCTGCTGATAGTCTGCATTATTATCCTTATCTTGGCTTCATCTCCCCCTCAGGGCCCCTTTTTGAGTATCTATTACACCACATCATGCTGTCATAGGGGAGTGGCAGCTTTTGCTCTGGAGACAAACAGAGCACAGGACTGCTTTCCTTGCTCTTCACTAGGAGCTGCTGGTCTTTTAGAACAGATCTTTGAAAGAAAGTGAGAAGCACGCCAGCTCTGGCATGGAGCAGCAGGGACATGCTCTACTCACTTTCCAAGAAGCTGAGAAACCAGTAAGAAATGTGGAATCCCCCAGAGGCCTGCAGGAGACGTGTGGAATCTAGATGGGCTCTGAGCAAAATTTATTCCTACTGTGGCTCAAGCAAGACTCAGGATTGCATGGTGTGTCCTTCAGACACAGAGGGTCCAGATTCCTTTCATTCAGCTTCAAGTATCTGAGCAGAGCATTAAATCTGAGCATATTTTCTATGAACAATCCAAAAGTACGAGTCAATCCACCTACAACAAAAATTCACTATCTGGAGAGATCTTTCCACCATCTAAAAAAGCAAAGCCCTTTGATAAAAACTTGGGTAAGTCCGAGACTCCTTTTGCACACTTCTGTATATGAAAGAGTGCACCTCGACTGAAGAATAATATAGGAGCTGGGTAAGGATGGCCATGCAAGCTTTTGCTCCCCAGTGCTCTGCTACACTCAGCAATTACCTCAGCAATTCAGCTGAAAGTGAGACAGGAGAAGTTCTGTTCTAGTTTATAAATCCTAACGAGATTCTTCCTGACGCAGAGAGAACACCCCAGTGGCAGCTTTGTATCACACACTGACTGCTCTGGCAGGGACATAGCACAGCACACAGGAAAGAGAGAGCAAGCCTAATCCATTTATCATTGGTTTTGCCTAATACTGCTGAAATGGTTCCCTGGTGAACATAGCAGCAGCTTCAGCCTCTGAGCTGAAGTTTGAGCAGGTCTTAAGAGCACTGCTGCCTCTGATGGTTGAGCTCCACCAGCAGGGCTGCTCTGCAGCATTACACTAACCAGGCTGCAGACATACTGCAGAGTCACAGAGCAGATGAAATGCCATGTCTCCTGCCCGAGCCTCAACGAATCACCTGGCTAAGGAGGTTCACAAGGAAAGTAAATGGGCAATGACAAAGAAGTAGCATGGCTGCGAGGGCTCTCAGAACTCGTAATTAAGTAGAAAAGCAGCAAACAAAATCACAGGTTCCTGAGACTTCAACAGAATAACAAACTAACCACCAGAACCATGCTTTACAAACAGCAGCCAAAGTCGCCCGCTGATTTTTAAAAGCACCAAGGAGGCACCAGGGAGAGGAGCACCGCTAACAACATTCCCTCTCATATTGCCACAGGCCTCTGGTACCAAGGGAAACTGGAACAGGCTGGCACAGCCCCTGGGGCACTGAGTGTGAAGCTGTCAGAGTCACTGTCTGAGCTCAGAGCTGGCAGAGGCCCCTAGGCAGGCTCACTGGGCCCTGGCAAGCACAGCCATGGTTCTTGTGTACATTACTCACTGGCAACTAAAGCAGAGCACAAGCAAGAAGAGACAATAGGTCTGTCGCGACCAGCCATTCTGAAAGGATGCATGGTGTAAGGACAGCGTGACCTTTTGTTCCCGAGACACAATTATTAGTTTTCTGTGGCAGAATAACAAAGAAAACCCCACCGGATTTTCATCTGTAGCTTCTGGCTGAGGCAAAAAGACAAAGGGAGATCTCTTTGGCACGGAAAGTAAGTGAAGAGAGGCCAAAATGGACTGTTACAGACTGGGAGCAACAAGCATTAGCAAACCCTGTGCTCTCCTCCAGTTCTCCATTCCTAGCCCTACTCTGCCTCTCACAGGAATTACTAGGTCTTCAGAGCAGTGGTACAAGCGTCAGCATTGCTCATGGCTTCTCTTTCTGCTCCTCTGTAGAAGGGAAAAGCGATGGTTGCGTGAATAAGGACTTGCAAAGTTGAGGGAGCTACTGAAGGGCTACTGCAGCATTGTTTCTTGTTACTGTGAAGGCAAAGAGCCACTGATTGTTACTTCAGTCACTGCACTTCACTACTGCAGCTCACTACTGAAGAATGTTGCCACACTCCAAACCGAAAAGGAGATCTGCAAGGGAGGAAGCAGAATAGAAACCCCAGGGCCAGTACACACTCTGGTGTAGTGGGTAAGCAGGGAGCAGAGCAAGTAACATAAGGAAGGGTGTAAAAAAAAGCAGGTTATCAAAATTCTATAGCTTTAATTTCAGAACTATTTTTTTTTTAGCCACTATAGAAAATTTCCATTTAATATTTTCTTATCTTTGATAATTCTGTGAAAAAGCATGTTAATTTGATACAAACTTAGTGTTGTTAAAAGCCAGTTTTCTTACATGTCTCACATATTTTATTTTCTCTTTCCATTTTCCAGAAAAAGAAGATGGACAGGCAGTAAAGAAGGAAGAAAAAAAGCCACAAGATTTGGTTTTGAACAATTTCAAACAGATATTCTCTCACACAGTGCAGATATATTACAACTATATTTTGTCCTTTTGAGGTATGCAGTAGTAAATTTGGATTGATGAAATGAAATGCAGTAGACCCTGTCACTTGTGACAAAGATAGGAGTGTTGTTAAAAGCTGGAAAACTTGATGGTATTTGCCCTAGGACAAATTAATAGAGTTGGTGTACAATAGACGTTTCCCACCCTGTCAGCATTCTTCAAGGGATAAAAAAGGAGCATCCCCCTCAAAAAGAGCAAAACTTACCACTCTTAGCAAATTCCGACGCTCCTTGAAGGTGGCACAGCAGCCAAGGATGCCAGTAACCATCACAACCACCCCTGCCACCACCAGAATATAAGCAGTTGCTGAATACGTGCTAGAAGAGAGCAGGCTGATGTAGTCACTCTTCTTAGCCAGGGTCCAGGCGCCCACTGCCATCACAGCCCCGCCAGCCAGCTGGGTAAAAACAGAGGCAAGCAAATGAGGGATATCCAACACGTGAACTTCTCACCTCCAGAGCAACTGAACTGAGATATCAGAGGGTGCCGCAGCACTGCAACCTGAACTAAAGAAATCCACACCAAAGGAAGGACTCCCAGAGACCTCATTGGGATGGAGAGCAGTACTCTGGTAGGGCTTTAAGGAGGCAAGCTGTGCATACCACGCAGGGGGAAGTGCAAGCTGTGCAGGACACAGAGCCTTTGGGATCTGTAAGTTTTCAGTGGAAAGCACTACTTGGCGCTACCGTGGACCAAGCTGCAAGGAGTGATCTGTTATCCTTGCTATAGTTGTCCCCCTCCACTGCCAGGACTCAGGCTCCCTGAATATGCTAGCTAGGTGAAGTGAAAGCAAAGCATGTTTTCAGGCATCCAGTTATTTTCCATACTTTGAAATAAGACCTATTAATGTCAAACTACAACTTCTGCAGCTTGGGCTGGCAAGTCCAACGGATGGGATTTCATCCCATGGAACAAAATCTGGGTTCCACAGATGTCAGAGCTTTTTGCTGAAGACTTCACTAAGGTGAAGGCTTTTGTGCCTTTGCCACCAAATCTACAGTGCCATCTAGGAAACTCTGAAGCAGGCTGAAACTTCTTACCCAGAAAAAAAAGTTGAAGATGAAAAGCAGGTATTTGAGACAGATAGTCCCGCATGTTTCTTTCTTCTCAGTATATTCACGCATCTTTCCGGCTCAGCAAATTCCTGGAGAAAGGAAGAAAAAAAAAAAAAAAGCAAAGTTTGAAAAGCCAGTCAC
Organism: Tympanuchus pallidicinctus; assembly: GCF_026119805.1. Taxonomy (NCBI): domain Eukaryota; kingdom Metazoa; phylum Chordata; class Aves; order Galliformes; family Phasianidae; genus Tympanuchus; species Tympanuchus pallidicinctus. The sequence goes on from NW_026294747.1 coordinate 15,016,348, forward strand.
TGTGTCTCTTTTCCCTAAGGGCAGCACTGCTACTCACCTCCTGCAAAGAACTAAAGAACTCACACTTCCAGCCTTTTGCTGAGGTATTGCTGAGGTAATGCAGTGAGCAAGCCGTTCAAGTGGCTTCAGGGATGCCAGACAGTGCTTACTTATATTAAGAGCTCTCTTAGCCATCTGAGTGACCTACACAGCACAAGACCTCACAGGGTGTGAAAGAGGGGCAGATGGTACCAGCATGTGGCCTTCCTGCACTGCCATCATCCTCCTTCTGTCTCCTCATTCTGCTGTCACTTCTGGAGGCTCATTTTCCTTAAGATTAATACTTGTAGTAGAGGGATCAGACCTACAGCTGCATGAGCACAGCACTTACTGTGACCAAGCCAAAACAGTGGCTGGGTCTTACTGTAATCAACATTACTGTAAGGAAGGAAACTTCAGTATAGTTCCATGTTCACTTCCTCCTACTTAAAGTGAAATAAACGAAGCCTCAGACCTGTTACCCAGCACATCCCACGATCTGGCTGACTGCAGCACCTAGCTGTTACTTCTGAAGGGGATGACAGAAACTGTCTTTGGCACTTACAGAATAATATGTCTCCAGAGAGTTTTCTTTGCTCACCAATGCTTGTTTAATCTGCTTTAAATAGATCTCTAAGTTCTATGTATTTTTAATCTTTACAAATGTAACTAGGAGCATACTTGTCATCCACCCAAACGGCCTCTTTTTGAATCCCAGCAATATGTTGGGATAATTAATTCTCTTCCTCACTCTGTTTATTTCTCACAGCCCTTCTCATCATTCAGCTGCCTCACAGCTATTAAGGAGGAAGCAACATAAACGCTGGCTTTGAATGGTCTGACAGCATGAAACACTGCAGATGCATAAACAGCCAGAGTTTGCTGTGGGTCAGACCCCATGCAAAGTGTTAAAGATGTGCTATGTTCCAAAGTATTCCAAAGCAGAAAGTGCAGCTCCATGTCTCCTCACTGCCTCCTGTTGGAAAAAATAACAATTAAATTTCACTCTTGCCTGACTGGGCAGACAGGACAAAGGCACTGCCCAGGGAGGGCATCACTGTCAGCAGAAGTTCTGTGAGGCAGTTTGAAGAGGTATAACTGAATCCTCACCATCTCTCCCCTTCAAAGAGCTGCATTCAATCAAAAAAGTCCTCCTCTTCCCTCCACACCAGCCAATATGGAATGATGCAAACACTGCTTTCTCTCTGTTTGAAAATCTTGTAGAGTTTCATAGAAGCAGGCAAACAGCATCTACCTCTCCCTTTCCAGGGGTTCACCTCTCGTATGGTCCTCCAGGGATAAACAGGACCTGCAATCCAACTATGCAGTACAGACAACATCTACCTTGGCAAGCCCACTGCAAGACACCTTCCAGTAGATAAATCCTCTGGTAAGATCTCTTACCTGCAAGCAAGGGGTACTCACAGCCAGGCTGTACCTCAGCTGGCTCGGAGTCTGGGTTGGTCAGTGTATTCTTCCTTGTTACATTTCTAACATCTGCTTTTAGTTTACTCCTGAACCAAGGCTTGGAGCAGCTGCCAATTCTGCAGCATAACTATATTTTATTTGCAGGAAATTGTTTCCTTTTGCTTCACTAGGATCCACTCAAAAACCTCAGGCGGGTCTGCACTTTAGGAACTAATAAAGCTTAGCAGGGAGCATAGGGGTGAGAACATGCCCAGCAGTCCCACCATGCCTGTTCCCTCTCTTCTTTCGCAAGAAAACATTTTCCTTTAGAATAACATCTGACAAAACAGCTGGCAGCAGAATAGTATTTCATTAGAGAAGAGAGCAGTTCCGAGCTGGTGGCATATATATATCAAGGAGACTTGACTCATGATCCTTAGGAAAGATCAGAAACTCTGGCAATGCTCAGATTAATTACCACACTGCGATACTGCAGCCTGGGGCAGGGGGAGGAATAGATGCTGGTGGCACCTTCTGCTCTGAACAGACTTGTAATTCTCAATGAGAAGCTACCTGGCGAATGCAGCACTCAGGGAAGGTGACAGATTTACAGCTCCTAGAGGCTTCATTTAGCCACAGAACAGGAATGGCAGCAACCAGGCAAGATCCCACTGCTATGCACACCTGAACAGCTCAAAACAGGTATCTCAGATCAAGGCAGATGCTCCCCAGAAATAGGCTCTAATGTGCTGGGCTCTGAAGTAGGCCTGCTTCTATCAGGAACACATGAAGAGCAAACTGCACCACAAGTTTGCAGAGAGGATGCTGTGAATGCTAACAATGTTCACTGTCCTTGGGCCGGGCCCTCAGCTCCAAAGGACTCTAGAAACTCTTCCTCCAAAAAAACAGCCAGTATGGTTATTTCCACGTGTCACCAACCTGTACCTCCTTCTGATCTTCAGAAACACAAGGTCAGCTGCTCACAGCTCAAACTGCACTTGCAGGCAGATGACAGGGAACCTGAAATTTGGCTCCACAAGCAGGTCCTGCTCCACTGAGCACAGCAAGCAGAGCCTTTCACAGAGCTCAGCTTCGCTGCTGGGAGGAGGGATCTATCTGCTTCCAGTAAGCTGGCAGGGAACAGCTGCAGGCTTACAGAGCACAGTGATTCACGCAGGGATGGCAGGCCATGAATCAGAGAGCAATCAGGGCTGTCTCCTGTATGATCTATCCTTTCTAAGCAGGAGCACCATCACTGACTCCACAGTGAGCTGTTCACACACCATGCTCTCCTTACAGCTAGGGCAAGCCATGCTCTGATGCTCAGGCTAAGGATGGCACTGGGCTCTGAGCCATGTGGCCCCAAAAAGCACAGAGGTGCTGATCTGTACCACAGCACTGTAGCGAACGATGGGGAACTCAGAGTCTTGTGCAGAGTTCTGTGATGTGGGCAGGGTCTCTTGGCTTCAGTGCTGATAACAGACCCACAGAAGCAATGTGAAACACTCTTGAAACTGGACAAGAACAAGCAACGTTACTTTAAATGCACGGCTGAGTTTTATTTCCAAACATAGAAGCAAAGGTCTGTTCTGAATCACAGAGATAATTATAAACGAGCTCTTCAGTGAACAGAAAATGGCAAGCCATGACACAAGGGTGTATTTACAGATGCATAAAACCATATTAATAAGACATGAGCTCAATAACAGGAAATGTTTTGCTAATTGAAAAAGTGGCTGAAAGACTAAAAACATTTTCATAACGAAGTTCATTTGGTCCAACCCAATAGACAGTGGCTTCATCAGTAAACTAAATTTAAAAAGTAATCACAGAATGTAGGCAATGAAACTTAGTTATGCAATGAAAAGAGATACTTTTACCTTTATTTACCAGAAATCAAGAGCAGGTTCCTACCACGCTCACAAATAACGCTCTGGAATAAAATACACAAAGATGGGTGGAAACAAGAAAACAAGGAAAAAATCTCAGTGTGACAGAAGCTGCACATGGAAGAAGAAACAGTCTGAAGATTAATTCAATAAATTAGACACTGAACAGCTTGAATCCAACTGTCACCTGATTTGGCTTCCTGCACGACCTTGGGCAAGGACCTTAGCCCATCACTTGCTGCTGCTCTTCCTTCCCAGTGCAGGAGGCTCAAAATACCCTAAATCTAGCAATGCTGTAAGGATGTGAAAAGCCTTGCAGGCCAAAGAATGCCAGCTGTGAGCACGACAAGCTCCAGGCAACCAGTTTCGGGCTCTCATCCTTACTGAGCCTGAACCCTTAGGACAAACTGGACAGGAGGAATGCACCAGTAGTTGAGTACTTTGGCCCCAGTTCTGCATGCTGAGCACAGGGCAGCAGCAGTAGCACTGCACAAGCAGCATTTTGTTGCACTGACACTGAGGCACCTGAAATCTCAGTGGTATATCACATCACACAGACCACTGTATTTTTACTGGCAGAGCCAAAGGCATACACAGGCACGCACCTACACCACAGCTCAGAAAGCACGTGGCAGGCACACACACACACACACACACACACTCATGCTGGCTAGACATTCATTTAGTCATAGCACACTCCTCCAAGTCCATTTGCCTCAACTTGCACAGTAACAGTACTTAATTAAACAGCAAAGAAATCCAGGTCTGCAGGCTTTTTCTGCAGAACCTGCCCTAAAGCAGCACCTGATGGATGGTAAAGAAACAATGCCAAAGCAAATGAAATAGCTCCCAGGCCATCTAAAGCGTTCTTAAAAAATACTTAAAAATAATGAATGATAGCAAGAAAATTGGTATCCTAAATGTCAGTGCTGTCACTTTTACAGATATTTTTTATGAACTGGGGCAAAACAGAACATCTCACACCTTATACCACACTCATTCCCGTAACTAAAAGGGCTCTAAGTCCAATATTATTGGCCTCCTGCTAATACAGCCACCTCAAACACCCTGCAGGCATGCTGCTGGAGTGAGGGGCAAGGTACAGCTGCCAGGAAAGCTGGACCAGATAACTCCAACCTCGAGGCAGCTCCTGGGAACTGAACAAACATGCTTTCCTGGTACGTGCAATGCAGCTGTGGGACAGAAACTTTTTAGCATCAGTGAACTGACTAAAGAACTTCATTCTCCAGCAAGACAAAGCTCCAACTGTTGATAACATGACCTCCGTGTTCAAGTTCCCCCTCTATAAAAACAATAATATTACCACCACTGCTTCACGTACCTCAGTGGATTATTTGAAGAAATGGCCTCTGGCTGCTTATCAACTCACCAGCACATCTTGCACAGCTCAGAAAGCAGCAAGAAGCTGTTAGATGAAACCTTCCCAGCAGAGAAGCTCTAAAGCTTTTAGCAAATTGCTCTGATTTACAACACTACTAAGTTTCATTATCTATCCAAACTGCCAGCCAACATGGGTCAACAGATTCAACACTGACCTTCCCCTACCAAAGCACTCCACAGAACCACCACAGATCTTCAGCCCTCTTCAAAAGCTTCTCTTCCACCCAGTCTTCTTGCTGGCTCTGGTCCTCTGCTGGATTTGGCAAAACAGAAAGCTGAAAAAGAAAGGAAGAGAGAATCATGAATTATGTCAAAGATCAGTATGCAGTAATACGCTTTATCATTAAGCCATCTTCTTAGTAGAGAGTGCCTGGTTTCAGAAGACATTATGAATGCATTTGATTAAATCAGAAAGCGTGCACTGGTTAATGGAGAAGAGTCAGACTGCACTGCAAAGACCTCCTGATGGCACGAACCTGCCAGAATGCACTTACATTTATGTCTGTAGCATCTTGTAAATGCTGCTACTGCTTCTGTCAAGCCTGTGAACAAACCACAGTGACATTCTGGTCTGAACAGTCCAGGAACAGCTCCATGAGCAAGCTCTTGAAGACCCATCTGTACAGTGGGGTGCTATACACCATGTTAAGTGCTTCAAAATGATCACTGGATCATTGCTTTAAACCCAGGCATGAGAAGGCACTTCTAAACTGCCTGGAAAGAGGAAAGTGGGGGGCATACAGTGCCAGAACTCATTGCACACATCCTTCCTCATCTTCCAGGGTTTAGGAGTTCCTGACGCTAACTTACTTCACAGCTTAAGGCTTAAAGTCTTCCATCTACTGTCCCTTTGGGAAATGGAAGCACTAAAATTCCCTTTCTTGCCAAGGTGGGATAATGAAGTGTTTGCAAACCATCTGGGAAGAGAAAAAGGTTACTTCTTATTATCAGATCAAATTCAACACAATTCATAACCATTTTAACTTTCTATTATCTTCAAGGGGAGGTTCCTACAGGCCTTTTTCTGGCACAGTACAGACAGCACACATTCACTTATAATCAGCTTGGTTTACCCCCGCTTCCATTCCCTTTGAACAGGGATGAACATAAATGCTCTGCCAAGAACTAGAAACTTGTTAAATCACATTACTCTGTAGCCTCTAGACCACAGGAAAATCTCTTGAGAGAAACAGTGGAAATCCCAACACTTGAGCCATACAGTTGTACGCCAAAATCCCAGAATCATAAATGAAAACTGAACAAGAGAACTTTCTGAGGAACTGGGGAGAGGAGGGAAAACAGAGCGCAGACACTGGCAAAGCAAGCAATAGCTCTGACACATCCTTGGTCCTGAGGCTAGACCAAGCTCTGACACTCCTGAAGCAGCCTTGCTGCAGTACCATTTTTACATCTGCTTCTTGCTGCTCCCACACTCCTTTCCAAAGAAAAAGCTGACCCAGGATGCAAAGCTGAATGTTTTGTTTTCCATTACAGCATGCTGGAACATGCTGGAAAGTCAACGTACTTGTGCCTCAGGGGCAGTGGAGAAGGCAGAACAGGAGCCAGGCATCCAATGAGGCACAGCAGCTTCTTCTCAGGAATTTTCATTTATACTTGGCAAAGGGGAGACAAGCAAAACAGATTTGAGTCCAAGACCCTCCTCCCCGAGGAGGAAATCAAACGAGATTCCCTAGAGAACAGCCCTGAAACAGCCTTTACTCTCTGCACGCTGTCTGAACAATGATACGCTCCTCAGAGCAGGGCATCATTTTCCTTCACTGCAGAGTGCCCAGTGCAGGAGTGCTCACCCTCAGCCCCTTGGAACTGCTGAGAAATGAGCACAAAGCAACATCCTCACCCCTTCCTAACAGGCCTCTGCACAGTGGCTCTGGCAGAGGTGGAAACAACCTAGAAAGCCACTGACCTTCAAAGAAGAGTGAGGTCTCTTGGTCACCTTTGGTAGACCCTCCATGGCCCTACCTCTCTGCTGCAACAACACTTTTCTGAAGGCCTTAGATTAGCAAAATCCCATCCTGGGAGTTTGGGAGAACAAACCCTCTGGGTCCAGACACCATCTCCACAGATGTTACAAAGCTAGGTTCTGGTACAGGTTTGTCACTCTTTCTTTTTTGCACGCTTGTAAATTCTCTCCTTTCTTCTGCTTTAGCAGGTTAATTTTGCATAAGACCCTCAAGAGACATAGACCCTTAACTCTCGTTAATATGGATAGAAGTCTGATATCCAATGAAAAACTACGTGCCTAAAGCACCTGGGGAGACACCTGCTCTTCAATATGAGCTGTCTCTCAGATCACTTAGCTGTCCCTCTGATTTTTTTCCACAACTGTATTCCAGAAGGAAGGGTGTTGCCGAAACAAAAATAGCAGTGAGATCAACTTCAAACTTAGCAGGGATATTTATGTTCAGCACCACACACATACTTGTGTATTAACGTGTTCTACAAGAGGGTTAGTCAAATCTGGGAGAGACGATGGCTTGCTGTGTGACTATTAGAGATAAAAGGGAGAGGAGAGGAGAGGAGAGGAGAGGAGAGGAGAGGAGAGGAGAGGAGAGGAGAGGAGAGGAGAGGAGAGGAGAGGAGAGGAGAGGAGAGGAGAGGAGAGAGGGAGAAAGAACAATTAAGCACGCCCAAGACTGTGATCATGCTCCAGAATTGTTCTGCTACAACACAAACAAGAATGCCTGCTAATGCTTTCCAGTCCTTGCAAAACATCCCCAGCTCGGAAAGCCCCAGCCACTGCTCCCAGCACTCAATAACCTGGGGAAAAAATCACCCCCTCCAAACACACTGACCATGGCAGGAGCTGGAAGGCAGCCCACAGAGTGGCACCCAGCACATGATTAATGGGAACTCCTTCTGTGTCCAGCAACATCATCTTGTATCTAATAAGGCCTCCTTTATTCAGAAGGATGCCCTAGCACTCTACACTATTTATACACAGGAACCACTTCACCAGTCATTGAACTGAGGCACAAAACAATAACCGCCTTTTTTCTTTTGCACTTGAAGCGCCAGAAATCAGCAGCTGGGATGTGTTTGCAGAAAGCTCACAGCAAGGAGAGTTTGCTGGGATAAGGAATAGCAATGCAGACAGGTCAGGGTTAGCCAACAGACATGACAAACCATGCTCATTACAGCCTACCATTGATATTATAAATTCTGTTTTCCCATCTCTGTTCATGGGCACCGTGTTTTGTTTTGCTTTCTAAAGCAGGGCTTTGTCTGCGCTGGAGAATTTACCAGTAGCATTAAGCCGCGTTTCTAAACAGAAGAGTTTGTGCAGAATCAGCTTTCTTCCTGATCCCTTCCTATTAATGACACTGTCATTCTCAGCTCAGCTCTCAGAAGCAAAGCCATCGGGTTCTCGGTGTTTTCATGCAATATGCACAAAGCCTCCCCTCCCTGTCACCAGGCCAGTACCAGGACCAAGCCAATAAATGCACTCATTACAATGTTCCCAGCCCCCACAAAGCTACTCAGGCAATTCTGTGCATGAATTCAAAGCCATTTTCAAATAATGCAGTGATCACAATGATGCCTTCACTCTATAAACAAGTGGTTTTTACACAGGGGTTCAGGCTTGGTGCAAAGACTAACCTAAGGACATGCTGTGGCTAGCGTACAGAGTTCAGCTGCAATCTCTTTGCAGAGGTGCTTTCATTGATATTCCCTACTAATCTCAGCAGTGAAAATGCAACTAACTAAAAGCCAGCAGATTTTCTAGCTACTTCCAATCCAAGGTGCATGGTCACAGCAGGTCGCCATCTAAATTAGCTCACAAATGAATGCTTGGGACTTGAAGTGCAAAAACACGACCAGCATTCTTTAGAAGAGAGGATGGGCAGTTGATGTCACTGTTCCTTGCTTCTCAATGACACAAAGTCCAACAGTTTCACAGCCTGAAAGAGTCTTAACGTCCCTCAACGAAGAAAAAAGATATCACGATATAACAGGAGCAGTAGGAAAAGATTCTTATCTCAAGATTCATCCGCCAACCTGCTCTGTCCTCCGAAGACCTCTGCAAGAATACAAAGCTGTCAAATGCCCATTTTCAAACTACCTGTTAGCACTTCCATGCCTGCACCCAAGACACCTGGCTGCAGGTAAGAGCAGAGCAGAACATAAGAAAAGCTGGCTACATGTAACGGCTGTGCAACACCTGTTTTGCTTTAACCAGGCTGATCTTGTTGGCGCCTTCTGTGCTGGAAATGACAAAGCCAAAGTCCTCCAAGTCAGAACACAGCCCTGACCCAGGCAGCCAGCCTCAGACTAAGCTGCACAAAGGCTGTGTTTCAACAACAGTTGAGAAAGGGTTGGACAATGGAAACGAAGGTAACAGTCTTATCGCTTCAGACACGTTGCTGATTAGCTGAGTGCTGCTTTCAGCAACAAGTGACAACTTCCCAGTGCATTAGGAATAGATCAGATACCTGCAGAACCAGGAATGGGGAGAAGCACCCTGTGTGCTGGTGGCAAAGGGAACGTCACCCACAGCAACTCTCAACTCAGTATGGCAGCTAGAGAGCTGCTGGCACGACCTGCAGGAGCTTCCCCTCCTGCTCAGCACAGCCACCTCAGGCAGCAGTGCTCTCACACCTGGAAATACCCACTTCTCTACAAGCAGTACCACAGGAATGGCCAAGAAATCTCTTCTGACCATCAGTCCTTATTACTACCCACAGGTGCGGATCTCCAAGTGGTCTCCAATTTGGAGCAATCAAATGCTTTCAGGAGTTCTATTACTTTTTAGAGCTAAAAACACTTCACTAGAGCCAGATCAAATATCAAGCACAACCAAGGGCAAATTAAGTGACTTTTCATTTTCTGGAGCTGAGAGCCCAGTCCATAGCTGCCTCTTTCCTGTTGCCATAGAAGCAATACTGAAAACACCCAATCCACACTGCGTGAGGCAGCACTGAGAAAGATCTTCCAGCAAAAATCAAACAACCCCCCAAGCCAAAAATACAACGTTTCTCCCCCTTCCACTGCCCCTCCATGCAGCAGGCTTTAAGGACTCCACCAGAACCATTTATGCTACTGTTTTTAGATTAGCCTCCAAACTTGACAGGGAAGCATCAGCATGTGAATAAATAACTGGAAGGAGAGGGCTGTGCTCAAGGCAATTACTTGCTGGCCCTTTGCCAACGCCGAAGGCAGAGGCAAAAAGCAGTCCCCAAGCTCAGAGCACACTCCAGCAGGCTCTAAAGAAAACCCCTTAGCCATCAGCCGGAGCTGCCAGTAGCAGCGCTGGGCTCATATAGGTACTCCGTGCTGCTTCACTTAAATTACAGGCAAAGGGCAGGTGGCAGCTTCATAAAGGGAACGGAGCTATAATCACCTCAGAGGTGTGCTGGGCTTTGGCAGGTCTCCGTCAGTATGGTCTGCTTTGCTTGGAGCAGGGAGGGATAAGAAAATGAAAGGGGGTTCCTCTAACAGGTGTCAGCACACAGAGGCTGCATTTCAGATGCAGCTAAAAAATCCTGCCATGGATTACTTCCTCACACCTTCAGGTGATTCCAGCACTGTACGAACAAGCTTTGTTACATGAAAGCTTAAAAGGAGTTTGATACCTAACTCTTTTTCACTCCCCCTCCCTGCAGAGCCAATTTTCACGTCTACAGGGACCATATAATCTCATTTGTCTTCCCACTATTTCAAAGGTTATAATTTTAAAGGCTTAAAGTAGTCCATCCTACCTGTCTAGGACAACTTGGATTAACTCTCAAATAGCAGGATGACTCAAAAAACACTTCAAGAAATGGGAGTAACCACATACATTGTTCCTTTGGGAGCCTCTTCAAATGTCACTGGCATATATGCTCAGGCTTTGGACTACTACTTTGCACTTGGTAAAAAGCAGCAGCAGAGCATTTTCCTCTGTGATAGGAAGATGGCAAACATCTTGACACCAGAGTAAGCAGTGTTCCCTTGCAGCTGTCTGCTTTTCCTTCCCTGCAAATTCCTTATGGCACAGCTGTGAGTCAAGGACCACATTTCCTCAATACCCTGACCAACTCTAAGGCGAGATCAACAGCCAGGATTTTTCCTTGTAAGTACAGTGGCTTTAAATTCCCTTTTTTCCTGCCTGGGAACACACCAGAGGTAAGCCCTGGCAATGAACAGAGCAGGCTTTGTTAAGCTCGTTCGCTAGCACATCACAGGAGCTGAGCAATATGCTTGTATGTTCCCCTCTCAGGAGCAGGAATGAGACAGCAACCCACCACTCAGAGGCACAGCAGTTAGCAGCCCAACAGTTCCTCCTCTTCAAATGTATGAAGAGGTCCTATGCATAAAAGTGGAAAGAAAAAAAATCCTCCTCAAGATGACAAGGTAAATTGCAGGCTACAGCAGGCTGTGGCAAATCACAAATCACCCATCTCACCTCTCGCAGAACTCTCATCTAAGCCACATCTCTCACAGGGGTGAGAGAGGGCTGCTCTGCTCTCCATATAGTGAGGGGAGACCTAAGGCAGACATTCTTCTGCTAGCTGGTGGCACCACTCCTCAGTAAGCAGTGCTCCCACACTGCACCAGAGCCACCCCTTCTGTGCTGAACGAACCGTATTGACAAGCACAAAGCCCAACGCTTCCCCAAACATGTGCAGAGTTTATGTTTACGGAACAGATGGACAGTTTAGGTGGCTTCCCGCAGTCACCCTTGGAGCTCTGCCTGCAGCTTACGGCCACCACGAAGCGAAATGAAACATCACCTCTGTCTCCAGGGCAACATGGGGGTTGATACGGGGGCATGAACTCCTCCCCTCTGGATTCCACCAAGGCTGAGAAGAGATACTGACATTCACAAGCTGTGACTCACGCCTGCCTCCTCCACGCTCACGGGCTGCCATGCCAGACATGCCAGCATGAATGGCATCCACATGCTGGCTCCCACAGTGTGTAAAATGGACTGGATCTGTGCTTCCCCCTTATTTTCTCTAATGTTGGGCTGCTGGGGTCACTGAGGTTCAGTGCACTCTGAGAACAACCACGCAGACACCGCTGCTCTTGCTCTGGCAGATTAGCAGACAACAGGCCATTAAGGCTCAAACACAACAGAAACCTCCCCTCCAGAAATTCCTACCCCAAACATCTCTTGGTTGAAGTGAATTTAACCAATGGAAAAGTCAAATAATCCATTGTTTGCAGTCCAGTTACATTCACAAGTGACCAGTTTGCTGGGTGATGTACAGAGCTGAAAGTCTAAATATACAATGCCAGTACAAGCCTAAAACCTTCTGTGTATATGAGGCTGGTAAGCCACAGTTTGTATCCAACCAGCTGCCAAGCTGTTAACGTTCCTGACCACCCCACCTCGTCCCACAAGACCAGCAACCTGCTTCCACTAGTGGCTGCTTATGCTTACACCTTTCTAAGGAGCCACCTTCATCCAATAGCTGATTGCACGGCTACCTGAAGCACACCTACAGACCTGTACTGCACTCTTCCAGCTGGCAGGGGAGGACCACAACCACCTGACCAGCCAAAGGAGTTGTGGTTAGAAACATGGACCAACCTGGTCATACCCAAACACGGTCCAGACCCCAAAACCCAACTTCATTTGGCACATAGTACATGAAGTGCAAAATAGTAATTAACCTCTTGGTGTTTCTCCTGTCTACTTCTCCCACGTAAGGGGGAAGTGTTCTAGGGTGAGGCATCAGATATAATTTCAACTCACCCAGATCTTTTTCCTACTGCATCTCCCACTCTTTTGACAAGCAAAGATACATGGGAAACATTGCATAATTCAGCACAACCACGCAGCTTCTAATGAGCACGCATCTTGCACTCCACAGCTACAGGGATAAAATCCATTTGAGTACAGACATCCAGGTAGAGCCTGGCAACTCTTTCTGCTGCCCCAGCTCCCGCTGCTTTGTTCTGTTTCCCTGGGGCTGCAAAAGTGAACTTTGCTCCTTCTGCATTCAGACCCAGTACCAGCAATAGATAAGAAACAACAGTCAGTGCCAAGCGTTTGATGTCACCTATTTCTGGCTCAGCAATAATGGGCCTTTGTCAGGAGAAACCAGCAGGAACAACCTGTGGTTCTGAGCAACATCCCTCCTCACACCTCCCACACTTCTCACTTCCAGCCTTTCCCGAGATGTTTTGTTTCCTCTCACCACGCTGCTTCCCACATCCTCACTTGGATGCACTCTCGCCTTTCACACTCGTGCTCAGCAGTAGGTATGACAAGCAACTCAGTGGCAGCCTGTATGGATGCAGCCTAGAATTCGTACCACGGAGCTCACTGCATGATTAAAACTGTATTTGGTGGTCTGCACTCTGCTGACAGTGGCTGTGGGTCAATATCCAACTGAAGTTATATAGCTGTTAAGTATTCCATTAACCTCTGCAGAACATTAATTCCTGATGTACTTTCCCATCTATCTAGATAAACATCACTAGCATCCAGCACTGCTGGCATCAAAAAATGCACACTATACACACATACATGTGCCACCAGCTACTTAAATTTACACCCTTTCTAACTCTGGCACATGTCCAGCTAGCAGGGAAAACCATAAGCATCTGACCAGCAAGAGCAATTTGTGTGAGAAACACAGACGGAGCCACTCATACACAAGAGCAGCTCCCACCTCTCTTATTTTGACATGAAATATCAGGAGTGCAAAGCAGCAATTATCCTCCTGCTCATTCTGCCTAGAATTTTATTACAGTATAGCAGCCAGGACTCAGGATTAATAGGACTGATTGAAAACATTCCCCCAGATGCCATGCTGTTGAGATCACACGCAGAGGAGCCTGACAGGGGGGGAAGGAGCAGAGCACTGCCGAGATGCTCATCAGTGCTGCTGTTACAGTGCTGATATCTACCAAGAGCTGGCAGCAAATGGCTTCTGTGCCCTCGGGAGGGATGGTGCAGGTGCTCTCTGAAGACCTGACAGATCACCTCATCTGCATCCTGCAGCCCTTCCCTTCCAGTCCCTCCCTCCATACTTCAGGCACAGAAAGGAGCGTTTCTTCCAGATTGGAGAGATGGTCACCACTCTTGGGGGAAAGCTCTGTCAAAGTGCATGTTGCTGCAGCAAGAGGAAAATTGTATTCAGAGTTTGAAAGGAAGGATGAAGAAGAGAGAAGGAAGGAGACCTGATCTTCACCAGAAAGATCTAGAGGGTTTTAAACAACCAGGAAGACTTGGTTTCCATTCCTCGCAGCCAAGGAAGTAGGGATGTGCTGTAATTTCCAGGAGTCACCCTCCCTCCAGCTTTCCATGACCTCAGCAGTTGGTACAAGTGGTCAGGGAGCAGCTGGAGATACCTAGTGTCAAGTCCAAGAGCAGAGATACAGCTGGGGAGTGCAGGAGGGTCTCTTCGTGAGCTTTAAATAGCCAGACTGACAAAGCCATTGAGGACAGTAGCAGTAGACTTGAACATGAAACAGCAAAGCTCCCCTGTTTTTGTTTTTCACATCTGGTACTTCCACATTTTATCTCTCAAAGCTTTATTCTTTGGCAGAAGGCACAAGAAAAATCACAGGAACAACATGATTGCGTTACAAGAGACCTGGAAACACCAGACAAGATTGTTCGAAACAGAAGCCAGACTTCACAGAAGTGAATTTATCAGTGGTCAACCAACTATGGGACACATAGCTCAGAATTCCTTCACAGCTTCCTCAAAAGCAAGAGAATTGTTCCTTGGTCTGCATGTGTGCAAAGGAAACAGCTACAGATTTGCACTATAACTGTGACTAGCTGTGAATAATACGGAATGTTCCTTGGAAACCTCTTAGCAGATAGATACCACGCCATCAGCCACCCCCACCTAGAATTTTTGCTTCACAAAGGGATACAAGCAGCTTTCTTCCACCCCCTTGCTGAAGAATCTCTCCCACCCAATAGCAAAAATTTGAGGAGGCCACACCAGAAATGTCCTTTGCAGAGCCAGGGCTTTGACAATGTATGCCTTACTGCACTCACAAAGAAGCAACATGAAGCGTAAGCCAGCACAGCAGCAGTATGGCAGCACTCAAGGCTGGATTCGTCGTGTGCTGTTTGGAGGAAGAAAAGGGGCCGTGGGAAGAAGAGAGGAACACAACAATTCTGCAGACAAGCAGGAACAACACAGGCAGTACATGGCAAGACAGCGTGCCAAACCGCGCTAGCAGGGGTCACGGCCACAAAATCTCACACTGATCAGCAAAGCTGCTGATGCTGCACAGGCTGCAAGGGGTTGGCAGTCAATGGGAGTGAAGTGAGGCAGTTCATCTCTCCTGTGTCATGCTGCAGTCTGACAGAGCGAGACGTGTTTTGCTTTTAGTAGAACTACCTGGCAGCAAAAGGAAAAGCAATGCTGCAAAGGGCTGCTGCTGTTCATCCTACACAGCACTAATGACGGCACAAATCATTGAGTGAAACCCTGAAGGGCAGGAAATGTGGTCGTGTTTATCTCAAATACAGACTTAGGCCAAATTGCTGTGCCTGTTTCCTACTTGCTTCCAAACTGGCATGGTGCTTTCGTTCTGCACAAAAAAAAACGCTGGGAAGCCAAAGCATTTATGAAAAATCTTTTTAGGGTGGTGCTCTTAGGTAACTCAGAAGATGGCTTCTATCATAGGTTCAAGAGGAGAGCCACAGTTTCAGTCTTGCTATCAAAGCTCCTCCTTCTCAAGTGCTCTGCTCTTCGCACTGTCCCTAAAAGCAAGTCCTCCCATAGTACTCCTGCCTTGAGATAGGAGGAAAATGTGGCAGGAAGGACTAACCACTTTGGACTCCAGAGTGAAACATGAACAGCTGTCACATATGGGACATTATTCCAAACAAACAGACAAGATATGTTCTTATTGTTTACTGAGGCCAGTGTAGAGCAAGGACTGCCAGGACTTTCACCAGGCAGCTGAGACCAATAATTCTCCCCTATTACAGAAAGACTCTACCAAGAAACTATTATTTAACAGAAGTCACATGCATCGGGTAGTTGATGGAAGTTTCAGAACAAGATGTTTTTTGCAGAAATAAGGCATGTGGATAAAAAGATGTCCATAACAGGAACACAAGGACATCAGGACACTACAGAGCAAGGATGTAATCTCAGGGTACTTACACAGAGGAGCTCAAAGGCTGCCGGCTGCTTCCACTCACAACCCAAGCTCTCAGCAAGGATATCTGACTTGAAATACCAGCATCTTTGAGCAGCTGTAGCAAGCCAGAGCAAAGACCCGCACATGCTGGACACCTCTCTTTGACAGGCTGCCATCTCTGGTAAAACTCTAAGTGATGAACTCCAAGTGATGTTGTCCCAAATATTCCCAAGATCCCAACAGTTTTTGGCTCGGGATCCTGTCCTATGTACAAACTCCTTCAGAAAAAAATTTGCACCTGCTTTTCTAGTTTACCTTGAGCTCATGTAGTTTTTTGTTACCTACAGCATCCTCTAGCAGAGCGTCACAGCTCTTAACTATGACTAGCATGAAGGACAGATCCTTTTTCTTCTCCATGAAATAGAGCTTAGTGAAGAGCCACTCCCCACACAGACGAATGACGCGCTACATCAAACAGAGGTGTCAAAGAGATTTCCTTAAAATGGTAGCTTTTACTCATGAAAGCCTGAGATAATGATAGAAAAGCAGACCCCAGTTTATGCTAAAGACTACTAGACACTCAGTTTATATGAACTCAGTCACCTCCCATGTTCAAGCAGTCCTGCTCAGTCTATCACTCATTTTGTCCACCACCAAACTTACTGAGACCAAGCTTGCTCAGTGCTGAGACATATTTGAAACAGTTCTTTTCCTCTTCATTTCAGCCTATAACAGCACAAAAGAGCCACGCTATGCTCTCCTCATCTCAAGCAATCATCGTTTGACAGCAATAGCAGTCAAGCAGGATGGGGAAGGACATCTGCCTGAGAGAGACTCTCCATCTCCAGCAACACCCAGACAGCATCTATAGCACCAAAGATCCCTTAAGAGTCTAGGCAACAGCCTCACCCAGGGCAACTGAAACATCTTTTGAAAAAGGGCCGTGCTTCAAAACTGGTTCAAGAAAATGGCAGCCCCTGGGCACCACCTCTGGTGGGTGATGACATTTACTGACCCCCTGTTCTAGCAGACACCGCTCGAGCCCTCACAGAAAGAAAGGCAGCGGTGAGGGACATGAGGGAGGGGCACTTCGAGGGATGCTCTGGGCAAGCCTAAACGTCTAGGGCTCGTCAAGATACAGCAGGACACCGCAACAGGTTGATCATGGACGTCCTTGAGAAGAACCAGATTTTACTTTGTTGTTAAACGTACAGCAGTTTGCAGTCTTTGTAAGACAACACAGCAGAGACTACCGGGAGAGCCCTCTCGGCGAGGGACACAGCGCAGCACTGACCCAGCTCCACGTGAAGGCAGCGGGACATCGCCCGGACTCCTAGCCGGCCCCACTCTCCCTATCCTCTGCCTCTAGCAGCCCTACAAGTTGAAGTAGGGGCAGGACAAGAAAAACACCTTTCAAGGGGAAAGAGCAGAGTCGGCCCTCGGACACCACGGGCACCACGCACACACAAATACACACAAATACACACAAACACACACACACGCACGCACACGCCGCCTCCCGGCCGGCAGCCCCCACGCACTGCCTCCTCGCCGCTTCCCGCCCCGCGCCACACAGCGCTACCGGCCGCGGGGAGCCCCGCGCGCCGCTCCCCCCTCACACCCCGTCCGTCCGCCATTTCGGGGCGCCCCGCCTCACCCCTCAGCGGCACCGCGCCGGACCGCCGTGCTCCGCGCCGCCTCGCGCCCCGACCTGCCGAGCGGAGAGAGAGGGAGGGAGGGAGGGAAGGGAGCACGGCAGGAAACGGGGAGGGAGGGGAGAAGGGCGGCACGGCTCGCCCGGCCCGGCCCAGCCCCGGGACGCCCAGCGGGCGGTGCCTCGGCAGAGAGCCCTCACGTACAGTCCGCCCGGCGGCCGGCATGGGTTGTCGGAGCCCCTGCGGTTTCGAAAAATAGAATAAAGTAATATATATATATATATTTTTTTTTGTAAAACAAAGCACCCCGATTTCCGTCCACCTGCAGTGCCTGCGGCGCGGTCTCGGCGCGCTGTGCAAGCGCGAAAGCGCGCCCTGCGGCAGCGACCTCTGCCTCCTGCCGCCTTTACCTCACCCGCCGTTCCCATGGCCGCAGGCACCGCGTTGTGAAGAACACGAGCTCTTCTTTTTCCAAGCCTTTCCCTTTTTAGAGGCGTCAGAGCTGCTGGTTAAAGATCTTTCCAGGAGACATCCTGCACATTGAGATCAAGCCCTGACTGGCACATTGCCTCATCCTTCCATTACCTCATTTCAACTTCGGTCCAAATACCGCAGTTAGCAGCCGGCTGGGATCTGCAGGAAGGGAAACCCCACCTGCTCCCCTCAGAGACTGAGCGGTCTCAGTTTCTTAGGGCTGGCTGAGAGCTGAGCAGAGAGTGAGGGAAAAGGCCAGTTGAGGGCCTACTGGTTGTTGCCCTCTACTGTGCCTTAACTAGGGTCCCATGTACCCAGTCAC
This sequence comes from Tympanuchus pallidicinctus, assembly GCF_026119805.1. Lineage (NCBI taxonomy): Eukaryota > Metazoa > Chordata > Aves > Galliformes > Phasianidae > Tympanuchus > Tympanuchus pallidicinctus. The sequence continues at coordinate 15,034,578 of NW_026294747.1, forward strand.
TTCATAGAATCATTCCTGTTGGAAAAGACCTCTAAGATGACCAAGTCCAACCCCCAGCTCACCCCACCATGCCCACTGACCTCATCCCTCAGTGCCACATCTACCCTTTCCTTGTATATGTCCAGGGATGATGATTGCACCACCTCCCTGGGCAGCCTGTGCCACTGCCCCACCGCTTTTTCTAAGAATTTTTTCCTAATATCCAACCTGAACCTCCCCATATCATCCTATCACTGTTCCTGGGAGAAGAGGCTGACCCCCACCGTGCCATAACCTCCTTTCAGGTCACTGTAGAGAGAGAGATAAGGTCTCCCCTGAGCCCCCTCTTCTTCATCTTTTTTCAGTGAGTATTCAATTATTCATCGGATACCACACTCTTTAAGGCAACAGACCAAGATGGACAGCCTAAGAAGTTCTGTATGGACTGCTAGGAGAGACTCACTTCTCAGCACTTTTGCTCTGATGATGTTCACCATCATCCGGTTTGCAGTGAGTCAGAGGGAAGGGGCACGTTCAAAGAACAGGGGCTGTGTTAGACCAAAATCAGCAGACAACAGCTCACTTCACACAGAGCTGGGCAGGGCAAGAAAAAGGAAAGCCTGCAGATAATCATGAGCTATACCACAGTGTCCCCTTTTCCCCAGACCCTCAGGAATATGCAGGAGTCCAGTAGCACGGTTGTGTCATGCAGGGATTTACACTGCAACACTTTGCTGTTTCAGTGCTCACCTGTAGGAGCCATCACCACCACCTCTGCCCAGAACTGCGCAAATGCAACCTCTGTAAACGATTAATTAGATATATCTTTATCTTGAAAAACAACTAATTTTATCTGGCCAGTTCTACTGTGGCCTAGTCACTTCTAAAGAAGCATGCAGCTAATCTTCTGCTCGCAGAATCAGGCCATATTAAACTGCTTGGCTTGAGATGTTTAAAGCGTGCCTCAGGGGCTCGAGGAATCTGGATCCAGATTATTGTAGCTGCACCAACTGAAATTTCAGCATGGCTCATTAACAGGCAGATAAGTAATGAGCAGACTGACAGCAGCTCAACGAACTACCAAAGCACTGAGCTGCAGTACAGTGGACCTACTGGAGCCAAGAGATTTTCAAATGAAGTATTTAAAGGTACATAGCATGAGTTCCAAGATACATCTATATCCAGACATGAAGTATTTGTTTTATATATGGACTAAGTAATTAATAAGTAAAAAGAGAGAAAATATATTAACAGTAGAGGGTAATAGAAGAGAAAATAATCCAGGAGAGACCCAAAGGGACTGATTAAATGTCTGTGGATGGATCTCTTGGAGTTTAAGCTGCTGGAACAAAGTGGCTCTAGGGCAACTGGTGAGCCATTATGCAGTTGTGAAATTCCTATGAGCAGCACCTCAGGAACAAGCTTGCCTGGAAAGAGCAAAGGCACTCCATAAAGCCACAGCCAAAAGTTGAGTGCATGTGCTTTATCACTGATTGATGATGAACCTTTGCAAGTGGGGTCCTGCACTGCCCAGTTTCTTTCCAGGCACTCTGGGTCAACACCACTGAGCCTCCAGCCCCAAGAATGCAGCACATGAGATGAGTGGAAAATGCTGTCACGTCTCCAACACATTCAAGTAGAAGTGACAGCGTTAAAACAGCAGAGAAGCAAGATCCTCATCTGTCCTCTTACAGGGGTTTTCTAGCAATGCTATTTATCATTCCCTGAGCTTTACCCCCCTGTCTCACCTATCACAGTCATAGGTAAAAACAAACAAACATCCAAGGCCTTTTGTGATTCCTTCATTTGTCCCGTGGGAAAGCTTTAAACTTAGCACCACGGCTTAATGCTCTCTCTTCATCCCTATTTTGGCCTGCCAAAGAGATGCTGTCAGGCTAATCCTGTTATGTTTATCCTTAGCATATTAACATGAAAGAGATGAGTGAAACGCAAGGCAAAGCAGGGTCCCCTTGCCTGCGTGCAAGAACTTTATGGGACTGTGGGGGCTTGTCAGAGCAGCTGTTTTTTTTCTTCTTTGCTCTTAGCCCGATTGTATACACAGCTGCACTGCTGCATGGGCCAGCATAAGCTTCGAGGCCATAAGAAGTGTACTTTCTCGTGATACATTTCCAAAATGCTTTATAGATTATGTGCAAAAAGTCACCTGTCCACGAAGAGACTGCAGCCAATGCAGTGCAGCAATAAGCTCTCAGGCAGTCAGTTTTTCATCCATTATCTCATACCACCTCAGGCTGTCCCTGTTATTTGCTTTTTGCTTATATTGGAGTTGCCAACAGTCACTCGAAGAATGTGGCTTCTCCCAGGATCTCCATTCAGCAACAGGAGAAATTCTCACACTGTCTTGGTTTTGGCTGGAATCTCATTTATTGTCTTCATAGTAGCTGGTATGGTGCTGTGTGTTGGACTTCTTTCATGAAAATAGCAGTGATAGCACACCAATGTTTTAGTTACTACAAAGGAGTGGATACACAGAGTCAAGGGCTCTTCTACTTCTTCGGTTGTGAGTGTCTAGGTCTTCCAATAGGAAATGTAAATACTGTCCAGGAAACCAACAAAACACTATTGCACCATCCAGTATAAAACACACCCTAGTGCTTACTGCTGTCCAACCTCTGTGCCACTTTATCATAGGCAAAACAAAAGTTCACCCTGTTCCTGCTAAAAAAAGTTACAGTGCACTACTTCCTGTGTTGTTTGTTTATAGCAAGGGAAATGAGTAATAATTTCTGTGGCCAGAGCTATGGATAGATACTTCTGTAAGACACTGACATGTTGAAATAAATATAGGGTACAAGGTCTAAGAGCTATGAAATTCCTAACTCTGGTGAACAGGATGCATGAGCGTTATTAAATATGTCTGGTTCTACAAGCATAGATACAAGGAGACAATGTGCTGTGTTTGAAAGCTCTACGCTGGCCCCAGACTCTGGGGAAGCATCTCCTTAATTCCCCCTGCCCTGCCTTCCCTGATCATCCAGACTCAGACTCTGGCTGTTTTAAAGAGAAAAAATAAGACAGCAGATGAATTGCTCCTGTGCTTCTCTGGAAACAAGGGTTTCTCATCCACTCACTCCTTGCTTATTACTTACAAGTCTCCTATACATATCACCACCAGGAACACACTTCTCAACCCTTCCTGAGCACTACATGCTGCAGCAGGCAACTAAATCAAGTGAGGCTGAACCTCTTGCAACTCCTGAAAAAAAACTCAACACAAACATTTGCAAGACAGTATTTCTTTATTGCCTGCACCCTGCTTGCCCACTAAGAAAACATCCTTAAGAACAACCAACCAGCCAAAAACAAACAAAAAACAAACACGTGGTAGTTCTTCCTGTTGCAGTACGACACTGCTGAGGAAGGTAATTACCACATGCTGCATGGTACGTGTGTGCCAGGTATACTTTAGTCCTTTATCTTTCATGTGCTTTTTACACAGTGTGGGAGCTGCACATTCAAACCATGTTAGCAGATTAGATTCCATACTTTTCTTCTGCTGCAGCTTCCAAAATCCTGCCCAGCATGCTGTTGCAGGTAAGTAAATTTTGGTGTTACTGATGTGCCCACTGAAGATGTCAATTCTTATTGCCAGTTCTTATTAACCTACAACTGGAGCACGATGCAAATGAATCGTTGACAGCAGCTCCTCCAACTCAGCCAGTGAATTTTAGTGACTTAGCAGGTGACAGTGTCTGTACTCCTCCATGGCCACATTGGTTAGAATGCACAAAATCCACATGTGCATTTGGACAGTCATCTGGTACAAGGCAGTCTAAAGTTTTGTGTTTTCCAAGAACAGAGATTTCACTTCACAAACATCCTTTCTTGCAAACATTAGCAGTTCCACTGGAAGTGCTGCTGGTGTTACCTAAGCTCAAAACCAGAAGCCCTAGTTTCTTCAGGACCTCTTCTAATGTACAGCTTCCTGGTCAGTTTGTGCAGTTAAATTCACCAGCTGTACAATAGCAAGAACCACAGTCAGCAGTAAGGACTGAGCAGACACTTAGTACTTTGGGCTATTTCTTTAAGTCAGGAACCTGGCTCTTCCGGAGAGAATCTTCCTCTTTCCCACTAGAAGTAAATGGCACTGGGAGGAACCATGGAAAGACTGTGTAATGCAGTAGGTGACTCAGATCACTTTTCCTGCATGGAATATTCCCAGAGAAATTTGTGCAGCAAACAGATATTTGGAGCCAGAGTCATTGCCTTATCCCATGAGAGGAAGGAGGTGATAAATACAGGCCTTGCCTATGCTGAGGGTTGGAGAACTGTTTCCTAGCTGCAGTATCACATATTGTGCCCAAGATTTCAAAGACACATAAAGAAATGGGCTCAAGGAGAAAGCCACAAAGCTTTAAAAACTGAGCTACAAAACAGAGGAAGAAATGCTCTTCAAACCCAGGCACAGTAGCAGCTACTCAGAGCCAAGGCAGCTGAGAGAGATGCTTGTGGGGCCAGTTCCTACCTCAGCCATCATTTCTTCTCATTCTGCTTTGCACCACTCCATGGTGGAAAACAAGCTCCTTCTTAACAGGAATAGGTGCAGCCCTTCTCTTGCTGAGGCCCTTCATAAGGAAATTGAGGTTAATGCACGAGGTCACTGCGAAAGCAAAAATTTCACTATGTACTCATTGCAGCTGAGGCAGCTGCCTCGTGCTTCCAGCCCAAGTACATTTCAAAGCACTGCTGTCAGGCCAGCAGGGTGGAATCTGGGCACATTTCAGTACTGCGGATATGTGCACTCCTAACTGCTGAAGACCTTTCAGGAAAGAATAAAAGAATGGGAGGAAGCAGGCAGCATTCAGCCTTAAAACAGGCTATACATGGCTCCCAATAGATACAGCACAGCTCCCACAATAGGTTATGGAACAGCAGCACGTACCAGCGCAGCAGTCGCCTGCGAGTCCCAGGGCAACTGCTCTGTGAACAGTACAAGGAGAGTAGCAAAGTTTGTTAGGGTAGCACAGTGAAGAAAGCCAGTGGGATGAATGGTTTTAGCAGTTCATGCTATATCCACATATGGAAGCAGTTATCTACAGTGTTGGCCACTCAAACCAGATTTCCAACCAAGTGCAGAGCCTGATTCAGATCTTAGTAGAACAGGCAAAGGCTTCCCTATCTACCACAGCAGGCTGTCAGCTGGGCTTTGCTGTTATAGAGCCAAGAAAATCCTGCTCTTAGTGAGAGAAAGATTCACTACCTAGAGTTAGCCGAAATTTAAAATCATCTCTTTATTTCTTACACTAAAATAATCGATTTAACACCCTCTGTCCTCCCCTCTGCTGCAAGAGGACCTTTTTGCCAGAAACTAAAGGAGCAAGACTTCATCATTTTACATGGAAATGATGCCTCTGGACAGAGGACCAAGTCTGTGCCATTTGCTAAGGCCTGCCAAATTCCCCCAAGAGATCAGAGGCCTCCTATAATCAGGGCTGGACATGCAGGTGGGAAAGGGAACAGTACAGATCATATGCACATTCTGCCCTGATTGAGTGCCTTGAAATTCCCAGATGGGGAAAAGTTGCAGATTCCCTAAATCTCTGCAGACATGATACCATCAGATTCAACTTGCTGAGAAGGAATTCCAACGGTGCCGACCCTTGGCTCTTGCTGACACACTGATGTTCCTTATGTGCAGCACCCTTTCCTCCTGACATCTTCCAGCTGCAGGGCATTCTCCCTCTGCCTGTCTTCTTGTGCTGTCAGCAACCTGGAACAAGCAGCACAGATCAAGAACAAAACTGAACTACTCAACTCTTCCTGCAGTGGCATCTGACTGTGCCCTTTGCTCTCCCATCAGCGACTGGGCTGTGTCTGGGAGCTGGACAAGATAAACCACACAGAAAATGAGCATGAATTTCCAAGGAAACAGAAAGGAACTGAACATGGACAAGAGGGGGCAGCATGGTGTAGTCAGAACACCAGATTGAACAAGTGGCATGTAACTTGTTTACAAGCTCCTGCACTGATGGTACAATCTCAGGCTGCTCATTTCACTTCTCTGGGCAGCGCCTAGCAGCACATGGTAACATGCTGAAAGCATGTGCTATGGGAGGCAAGATTTATCTACTTAAATCATCACAGTTAATAAACATTTAAGTCCTGCTGTGAGCTTAACAGAGGTGATACAGCAGGAGGGGAAGGGATAAAGGAAAACAAAAGGGTATTTTTCTTACAGGACTTCAAAGACTTTAAAAAATAAATAAATATGCAAGTTCTTTTGAAAAAACTAAAGATCGCAATGCAAACTTCCTTCAGCTTTATAATGTGTTTTATCCTTCCTTGTCCTTAGTAATAAAAACACTACTTCCAAAACATCACATTCTGTATGGATGAACCACTCCCTAGAGATGCATGTAGATTTCATATTGAAAATGCCAACTTAGAATTTGGGATAGCACACCAAGTTAAATTTGGGATATCACACAAAGTTTTGTGACGAAATATTCAATTTAAACTCTTGATCTTTCAGCAGCCAGCTCTGCCAGAGGAAGATCTGCGTGTTGTGACATCCAGTCTATGCTTGGTACTTTAGCCACAGAAGACAGAAGGCCCCTGGAGTCAGTGGGGAAGAACCTATTGCTCCATGTCTTTTTACTGACACAGCAGAAAGTCAGCCTCTGACAGCACTTCTTCTTGCCCATTCCCTAGAAGTGCCCACCAGTGATCTACAGCTGGGGAAATACCCCAGATGACTGTTCCCATCACTAACCTGGCCATGTGCAGCATGGGCTCCATGATGTTGTAGCCAGTCATAGCGCTGCACTCATAGAAGACAGCCTTGTATTCCTGCCAAAGAACACAGCAAGCACCAATGTCAGCTGCCAACTCTCCCCCAGCATTCATCCACACCTCTGGGCACTGACCCACCTTGCCACCAGAAACTCTGCTGGCAGCACATGGGGCCAGCAATGTAGCTGCTACTGCTGTACCCACCTTGCCAGAACATGAGACACATTTTCAGCTACTGAAGGCCCAGACAGAATGTCCGGAAGGTAACAAGTGGGAGGTGTTTAGGAAGAAACACCATCCTTTGGGATAAGTGGACTGCCTTACCTTTATACTGCAAAGTCCAAAAGATGGGGAAAAGCTCTGAAACCCTGTTTGTCCCCTTCTACACAGGGCCCCCAGGAATGAGAGGATAAAGGTAGCAGCAGGCACACAAATAGAGGCAGCAAGGGAGAAGGCAGAGCAGGTACCAGAGGAACATTAGTACGTGTTTGTATCAGGGTGAGGGCTGAGAGGGAAGGTACCATACTGGGACATGGCTTCAAGAAGAGCTCTCCACCAGTCCAGCTCACAGCTGGAGGAGCTCTAGAGCAAATGGAGCAGGAGAGCACAGTGGCACACCTTCGCCAGCCTTTCTCCCTCCACCTTGGGTACACTCCGAGTCTCTCTCCCTGTGGTATCCATTTTATTTCCAAGCAGAAAAACCACAGCTCCATCCTCAATGCCCTCCTGCAAAAGAAACAGAGCAAAACACCCTAGAGACTCAGCTGAGGGACAGAAATATCTTGGAGCAGGTCCTGCTCCAGATCACACAAAACAAGATCACACAAAACAAGAGCACCACCACTGACTTCAGTGGCAGCAGAATTAGGGCTCCTGAAGGAGCTGCCAAAGAATGCCTTTTAAGCTCACTAAAGGGCCATTCCTTAAGCAGCCCTAGGGATTTGTGGAAGGAAACTTAAACCATGGGGATATATTTCAAGTGGTTGGTGTGTACAGCTGGGATGCTGAGAGAGGAAAGGCTGGGAAGAAGTTCTTCTCTGGGAAATAAGAAGACAAAAGAAAAGTCCAACAGTTTAATGGGACAAACTACATTTAAGACTAGACAGGACTTCTTCAGTTAAAACTTTTTTGGTGTGTATGTGATACTGTTCACCTGATCCACTATCCTAAACTCAACCATCGCTTTCTGAAAAGCACTGTAAGTGGCTAAGCAGCTTTCAGTGCTGACACAGGGTCTCTGTACTGTCATCCCTAGGCAACTCCTGGAGCCCATTATCTTAGCTGAAACTCCCCCTATGTTCCACTAGAGCATCATCACAGTAAGACTGCAGAATAAGGTTCCAAATTTGACTGTTCTGGAGGAATTACAGTGCCAGAACAGCTGAGGTTTCAAAGAAAGAAAAATTCTAAGATGAGGGAAATGAAGGATGAAAGATTATTGAAGTTACAGATTTGGGGGTGCTTTGTTTTTTGTGTGTATGCTCAGTTTAACCCTTCTGAAAGGAGCCTGATTTCCAGAGGCTAGTTTTGAAAAATCTCAACCTTTGATCTTTTAAAGTCTAGAGAAACAGACAAGCTTTTTTTCCTCACCCAGCAGGTCTGTGAAATTTACAGCACTAGAAACCTCTAACCTGTGCTTATTATTTCAATTTAGGATGTGTTTTTTGACACTCAACACGACCTCAAAGCAAAGCCATTCTTGACACTTTCCCTACAACTTTGAACCACCTGTACACAGCATATTTAAATGATACGGAGGTATTTTAGTCTCAGACACAAACCACAGAAAAATGTTTTTTGTTTAGAATTTGGAAATAAAAAAAGGAGTGGGAAATTACTGTAATATTGACAGACAGACAACAAAGGAAAATGAACAAACAAACATCAACTGTTGAAGTTACAGTAAAAAAAAAAAAAAAAAAGCAAGCTATTTCTAGTATCGGCTATCTCCAGTTTAAGCTGTTTCTAGAGTGTCATCTAGAAAATTCAAAAGGAGTCGGGATGCGATTGTGTGAAGTGCTGTACATGCTGCAGAACTGAGCCGAGATGCACCAGGGCCAAATATCTTCCCTGCAAACAGACTAAATAGATCAGGACATTTCCTCACCTGAGCATAGGTGCAACGGCTGCTGTTTGGAGATGCTGCCAACACAACCAGCTACTTCCACATACCCTGTTTTGCCTTGTTCCACTACTTTCTGCTATAAAACTCCCTCCTCATTTAATGGGCTGCCATCATACCCTCAACAACCCCCTCTTCCATACACGCTACCACAGGCAGTACCGTAACATCTGCTTTGTGCATCCATCTTCACAAGGACCTCCTGAGGCCTCCAGGAACATTGCTCCCAGACAGACTGTCGCAGCGAGACCAGAGCAAGGCACAGGCAGCTCTGCCAGCAATAGAAAGCCGAAGCCCCACTCTCACCTGGACGCTGCTCATCCAGTTGCGCACTGCCATGAAGGAGCACTCGGCCGTAATGTCGTACATCACCAGAATCCCATCTGCCTTCCGGAAATACTGCTTGGTGATACTCCGGAACCTGAGCCCCAGCAAAACCAAAGGCACTCTCAGAACCACGATGGTGTAATGACATGAAGCAGAACATGATCATCTGGCTGCTAGTGCTCCCTGCAAGGCCTGGCAGCCCCTGTGCGTGAGACGCATCCCTTGGAGCTGGCATACAGACTGATGACAATTCAGTTAAAACCCTGAGCTTTTCATCTGTGCAGCAGGCCAGGCAGCCATGAATAAGGAACGTTTCCAAACACATGGTGCTGAGAAAGCAGGACCTTTCTAAGTCAGGAGGAAAGAAGCACTGAATAGCCTGCTTAGGTGAGGTAGAAAAAGGTAACATCTGTAAAAAAGGAAATGGATGGAAAAAAACATGAACTTTTTTCTACAGTCTGGAAGAATCTACAGATTAAGCTGTAGCATAGAATAAACTAGGTGCGTAATGTCTGCCCCAGCGCTGCTAAAACTGCAAGTAAGATCTCAGCATCAATACAGTCCACTTCCAATTTTAAATCTATAAAGCAATTCTGTCATACATAAATTCAGATGCTAGAAACAATTTCCAGGTGAAACTCCCACCAGACATCTACACTGTCCCACGGGTTCCTGCTGGAACTACAGACTTGTATTTTGGGAATAAATTCCAATTTAAAACAAACAAAAAAATGCTTAAAACCACTAAGCAGTCTGTCATAAGGCCATGTCGTCATATTGCCTGCAAACTGATGGAAATAAATATAGCATCAGTACCAAGATCTCACTAGACAGCTGTGAATTTCCACCCTGCATAGGCTAACAAGCTCTCCTATAAAGAGCCAAGAAAACCTGCAGCTAGTAGTGACCCTCCTGAACTCTTCAGCCGATTGCCTGAAGCCTGTGCTGTCTCACTACACACAGAGCGTGCCATTCTGGCAGCTACTCCAACTGAGAAAGCACAGACTGTATCCTTGGCAGTCAGGATGCACCTCTGGAAATACAGGACATGCCACACGCTCCAGAAAAGAATGTCAAATATAGCATGAGCCAGACTCAGGGGAATCACTAAGGAGTTCTCCCCTGCACAAGAAGATCCTCTATCTGATATAGGATATTCAGTTGTACACATCCAGTTAGAAGTAATTCAAATCTCTCTAGAAGCAAGAAAAGTTTTGGTTTCTTCCTACTCAGTATCAGCACTGAGCCAAGTTCTTTCTTCCAAGTACACATCTAAGACCTGCTACTATTTCAGAGGCATACTGTCCCTTCTGCAGAGATAACAATAGTGAGTTTGGCCTCTGATACAGCCTAGTCTCAAAGAAGTGTCTCGTTTAATGTCATGAAAACTTCCTGATTGGCTACAGCACTAAAAACACAACAGAATAGTCTTTTGAAACAGAAATCGTGATTTCTCCAGTATGAACTTGGAATTTGGAAGAGTTTGCTTTGCAATGCTACTTTGTGCATTTCCCAAAAGTCTGTATGATCTAGCTGACTGAGGCAGGCAGCATCCCTACTTTCTTGGCACAGTGCAGGATTTTAATATTCCCATGACTTCAGCTGCCTCCTCAAGGCTTGGTCCCATACCATATTTAGCATTAAATACCTTATACTTATTTTTGCCAGGCTCTGTGGTTAACAACCTCCTAGCAAATGCCTCTGAACCTAAGCTTAAAGTACTTAATAAATGAAGTATAAATTACATGAGGTTGTGGTGCGCATTTCATTTCTAGTAGTGCTGTAGATTAATATTAAATGTGTCCTCTGCTACTCTGAACTTCTCCAACAGTACTGACAACAATATCTCGTGATGGCCCATGTTTTTGAAACTGGAGAATTCCAAACGAGGAGCCATCACCAAAAATTACATGGCCCCTTTGCCAAGAATTATCACTTCCATGAGTCTATCAGCAGAAATATATCCAAGCGCATGCACTCCTTGCTCCATCCTTCTCTTTCTTACACTGAGCCTAGCAGCAGGAAATCCTCACATAATTGTTTACCTTTCTTGTCCAGCTGTATCCCACAGCTGTAAAGCAACTTGAATGTTGTCCACCATCAGACTCTTCACCTGGTAATCAATACCTGTCAGGGAGGTAACAAGAACAAGATCAACACTATTGCAGGGAAACTGCCAGATTGACTCAAAGCTGAAGGAGGCACCACCTTAACAGAACTGCAGGAGTTGGAAGGCACCTCAAGAGATCATTAAGACCAACCTTCTGCTAAAGTAGGTACCCTACAATAAATCACACAGGTAGGCATCCAGACAGGTCTTGAATATTTCCATAGAAGGAGACTCCACAACTTCTCCGGGCAACCTGTTCCAGTGCTCTGTCACCCTTACTGTGAAGAAGTTCTTCTGCGTGTTTGCATGAAACTTCCTGTGTTCAAGTTTTAGGCCATTACTCCTTGTCCTATTGCTATGCACCACTGAGAAGAGCCTGGACTCATCCGTTTGTCTCCCACCTGATATTTATAGACATTTATCAGATCCCCCATCAGTCTTCTTTTCTCCAGGCTGAACAGACCGAGGTTACTCAGCCTTCCCTTGTAAGGGAGATGCTCCAGGCCCTTTATCACCTTTGTGACCCTCCACAGGACTCCTTCTAGGAAATCCTTGTCTTTTTTGAATGAGGGAGCTCAGAACTGGACACAGTGCTCCAAATGTGGTCTCACCAGGGTCAAGTAGAAGGGGAGGATCACCTCCTCAACCTTCATTCGGGTTGTTAAGAGCTAGAAGATGTCTGGGCTAACGTGACAGGAAAGAAAACAAAAACAACCCCTTCCAGACCAAATTCCTCATCCTTCTCAGTCAGATTAGTTTGGAACCCTATTTCTTACCGATAGTTGCATTGAGGTCAGCCAAGAACCTGTCATAGCAGAAGCGATGGATGAAGGAACTCTTACCAACACCAGAGTTCCCCACAAACACAACTTTGAAGATACGATCGGGGGAACAACTGGCAGGTTCCAGCACCTGGAGCTACAATGGAAGAGAGAGATGCAGTTTATAAAAGCCCAGGCACAGACTGTGGTTTGATTTAAGTATTAAATCACAAAAAATAAAGAAATAAAAAAGTAAAAAAAAAAAAAACAACCATGAAATATACTACAAATCTATGGAGCTGCAGTTACATGGGAAAAGCCCCCACTAGCAGGTGTTTGAGGCTGTACACTAGGGTACTCAGACTCACCCTGCTTTCAATACCAACTGGCTGTCCTCTAGGAGATAGTGGAGCATCATCCAACCCATCTGCATTTCTTCTACAGTCAGCATCACTCTTCAAAGCCATCTTCAGCTTCTCAGCATCTGCTCCCAATGACCACTTCTCTTGGTCTCTGTTCTTCTCTCCAAAGTCTGTGCTGCCTCTTTCGCCTGTCTTCAGCCACATCCCGTTGCCTGAGAAGTATCTGCAGTTCTTCCTGTTGGGTTCTTCCACTGCCATATCCATAGGGAAGGTGACAGGAAGGTCCGCAGAGGCCAATTGTCTGTATTGAAGCCCACAGGCACCACAGTGGGATTTGGAAGCAGGGAAGAAGGAGGAGGGGGTTGCAAATTCCCAGAACACCCAGCATGATTCAGTTAGTGCATACGCAACACTTGCAGGAACGTTACCTCATGCACTTGCTCCCTGTGACTAAGGTATCAACAACACCTCTGGGAGAAAAAAGCTCCCTGGAGCTATGCTGTGCTCATGTGCTGGCATGTATTTCATTCATTTTTAAACAGAAATTTCCCACCTTCTAGATTTTTCAAGGATTCTTTTCAACCCACTTTTCCAGTTCTGAAAAATGAGGCAAAGTATACAAAGGTGGCAACAGAAGGAAAAAAAGATTTAAAAATACAATGCTAAAATAAATAACAAAGGTTTGCAGGTTAGTGAAAAAGGTTTTTGCTGCAGGAAGGAGTGTGAGGACTGTCTGATTACCCTTAGGACGCCGTATGCAGCAAGCATGCATGTTACTGCCCTCTGCTGACGGTCTTGACTGCCACAGGTGTACAAACTGCAGCGAGCTCGTGGCGCTCGAGCAGACCACACAAACAAGGCTGCCGTACACGGTAAGTGGAGGAATGGACTTCAAAAGACAGCTAGAATAGCAAATTCAACTGCAATCATTGCTAAGGAGCAAGGAATTGTCTTTGCTCTGCCTTGGCTTTCTGTGGTTAAAGAAGAGAGTGAGAAGACTCACAACTCAAAGCTTTTATCCATCAGAGACCTCCAACGCTTTTGCTGGCCACCAGATTCCATTTGGAAGGAGAGAGCGAAGGCTTACTGCAGTTCGTCTGCACAGAGGCAGCACATCCCACCTCTCTATGCAAATTTTTCCCCTTGCTACAGAGCAGGAATCAAGGCAACAACTCTGGCACCAAGGCTGCAAGATTCACCTGCTGCCAAGTCTGCACTTTTTTCTGTTAGATGGTGCTCACATCCCTGGCCATCCTCCCTGCCCCACATGCCAGGCCAGAGCTGGCCAGCTGGTACCTCTCCCTGTGCAGCACAGACAGACACATCCTCCTGGGCTCAGGCTCTGGGGATCAGTCCCCATCTCCCAGGGCCAGCAGAATTAGCTGCAACAAGGGGCTGAAGCTCAAAAGCCTCTTTGGGGAAGAGAACAAAAAAAAGGGGGATACAAATACAAGACTTTCTGAAGTGATCCCAGCTCTAATGCAACTTATTCATGTGACTCAAGCTACGTGGTATGACAGCACTGAGACAGGGAGAGAATCAACAAATACTCTCCTGCCAGACTTCTCTTATTACTAAGCCATTCTATTTGGTTTGTGCCAACAGCCACTAACAGCATCTTTGCAACAGATAGCTTGGTCAGTAGCTGGCCTCTCTGAGGAACAGGCTTTTGGCCAATACAGACATGCATGGCACATAGTTCACAAGGGCCAATGCTTAATGCCAGCACGGCTGAGGCAAGCATGCATAGGTGGCTGCTGAAAACACCACACAGTCTGCACATAGACTGGCAAAAAAAAAGGCATAGACCACACAGACAAGGCTGTCTGTCCCAGCTGGCCAGAAGGCCTGGTATTGTGTCAGGTGAGCATTTGCAGAGGTATGGAGGCAGATGAGCAGGACAGAGCCACCTGGAGCTGGGTTTTCTCCTCGGGGCTTTCAGCTGCTGGAGAGAACACCAGCCTTGTGCAAGTCCTGCCCTCTCCCATGCCCCAGGGACACAAGGTCTGGCATGAGGCACCAACAGACAAGGTTTCTGCCTGAGGAGGAACAGCACATTCAGGAGATGATCCAGGCATTTTAACAGAACTGCCTGGCTCAGAGGCAGCCTGCTTGCCTCCTGTCCCACAGATATTTCTAGATGAGGGCCAGCACCACAGGAAAGCTCACCAAAAGCAGTATCCTTAGTTTCATGCTGAGCCCACACCACCTCGTGCCAAGTCGAGCTTTATCTCCCCCATGTTCCCACAGACAGACAGATAGCACTGAGGCGTGGAACCAGACAAGGGACACAGTTTGACTGACAGTTTTCCAGCGGGCACAGAATGACACCACGGACACAACACAGATGCCCATCTGACCGTTTGACCGGCTTGTCGTCCAGCAGGTAACTGCCTAGCACTGACCCTTTCTTCAAGAGGGGCTTTTTGCTCTGAGGTGCCTGGAAGTTGAAAACAGAAGGGTTGAAGAATGTCAATACAGCCCAGGAATCTGGCCAGCCCCAGTTCAACTTGCATTGAGAGCACAGGGCAGGAGTCCCACAAGCAAGGCTCAAACAGAGGCAAGCACAGGATTTGCTCTTCTCAGTTCAGCTCATTTAGCTGATGCAAGAAAGCACCACTGACATCCTTTCCCCTTTGCAACAAAGCCCTTTAATAATGCTGGTGACCCAAACTGTTGCCCTCCTCTGTCAACCACAGCTTTTATTTCTATAGCTTGTTTGCTACTGAGATTCACAGCTGATACTCTTTCCCCACCGTTTTCTATTATGATGATGTTATGTGAGACAGAGTGAATCTCTCCTCTTTGGTACTCACCCATAACTGCACATACACCAAAGGGAAGAAAGGAGACTGTTCTGCAACAGGCAATGTACAGGCTCTGCTTTATATGTACATCCTCCCCATTCTTTCCTCCTACTTACCTCCCACACTTCTTCCAGCCAGCGCTTACCAGCTTCTCAGAGAAGCATAAGGAGCAACAACTCCCTCACAACACTGCTCCTCTAGATACAGCAGCTTTGTCTCAAAGACAACCAATTTTCTGAGACCATACAGAAAAACCTGTGGCAGAGTGGCAGCTGACCCACTAGCTCTCCTAAATCCATGTCAAAGCCTAGTCCCCTCTCTCACATACAAGCTGGTTAACTGTTCCTGCCTTTCAAAAAATACAAAGTAAGAGACAGTGTGGCAAGGTGCCCACTATCCAGCACTGGGAGAAGGGAGATGTACTCACTCTGGGAGTCCAAACATTTCTGACATGTCCACACAAGTTATTTCTAGGAGTAAAGGTGGGGAAAAATGAGGAGTCCAGCCTTCCAGGCCTGCCTCCAACAGCAGTTCTGAACCTACCAAACAGCTTCAGGCAGCTCCTGACAGGTCTGCCTTCATGCTGCCCACAGCCCAGGGGAGGACGATGAAGATTATTTCTTAAATAACCTCAGTTTCCTTTCAAAAGACAGAAAATTAAGAAGATGCTCTGTGGGTCAGAACCCCCACAACAGCTATATGCAATCAACCAAGAAGAGATACTCTGGATTCCACAGAAGGCCTCAATCAACTGGGAGTGGGAGCTTAAAGGAAAAAAAAATGTTACATATTAAGCTGGTAAAGCTTCAGCTGCAGAAGAAATCCAGCTCACAGAGCCCTTGTCCAGCAATTTCATTTCTAGAATATGGGAAAAGGAATCAATTTAAAACCATCTGGAAAAGCCACACACCTCAAGCATCATACAGACAACAAGCAAGTGACCTGGCTGGATGCACACGGTGCTGCCCAGGGCTGAGATGTTGTAGGAGGCTCACAACTGCGGACCACAAATCTTCCAAAACAAAAGAACCCCAACTCCATAGTGACCTTTGGTCAACATCAGTATCAGGACTACGTATGGACCAGCCAACCAACGGTTCTCAAGCAGAGATGGGAGAAAAAGCTTTCAGGGTTTGTGCTTAGACCAGCAGGTTCCCTCAAAAGGCACTCTAGACCCACAGAAACAAGGAAACATGTTACAGCCCACTGGATATTCAGCAGAGTCGCAACCTTCAGGCCACCTATGGGGCAAAAGGACTCCCAGGCAATCTGCTACTGCGCCTCCTACTGAGAGAGGAAGCAGCCTGCAGGGTACATACCTGGGAACAAAGGAGAAACAAGGTGCATTTTGCCATTGGTTCTGCCGTGCTTTATTGGCCTGCCAGGTTTATGGAACATTTGACTTTTCATAGCGATGGTATAGGGACAGACATAACGTTGCAGCTGTACAACACATAACAACAAGGATTCCACAGCAAGAACAGCATGTATGCAAGCATTTTGAATGGGACAGAAAATACAAGCATCTTCTGGTTTATCGGTGAAATACAAATACATGTTCAGCGTAATCAAAGTTCCCAAACACTCTTCACAATGAGCAGACGTGAAATTTGCTCATCCAAGGCAAGACCTCTATCAAATTGCAGCACACGAGGATAACTCCATAGCCAGATGGGTGCAAAATGGAACACCCCAAAGCAGTTTGCACGCAAGCGGAAATAGCCACATGTTGCTATGTGTGACTGAGCCACCAGGGCAAAGGTGTGCCCCATGCCACGAGGCCAGGTCTGCCCACCTGGGCAAGGCCAGAAGCTCTTACGAAGAGCAAGGCTCAATAGCTGTGCACTGAGAAGTGCAAAGGAGCAGCAGCTGGCTTGCTGTCAGCCACATGCAACCCAACTCGTCCTTCCAACCATTTCAGTCTTTGCTATGAAAGAACCACTGTTTGTCACAACTTCATTTCACAGAAATAACACAACCCTTCCCAATATGAATGGAGGATACTAAGGCCTTAGGTTTCCTTTTAGCTTGTGAAAGCACTGATACTGTCTGCCAGACATCACGTTACCCATTAGGGATACACAGCAGAAGGCTGGACTCTCCTCTTTGCTGCTGTAGGAAGGATTGCTATTTCCTCTCCCTCTAAAGGCAGGACAGTATGAACAGCAGATCTTCTGCAGGTACGTAGCTTTCCTAAAGACTGAAATAAGAACAGCCAGCGAGGTGCCCTAGCTGACAAAAGAAAAAAGTCTTATTCCAGTGCAGGCCTCGTCTGCCCAACACTATGCTGTCAGATCAGCAAGGTGGTAGCAGGAGCCCAACCTGCTGCTTGATCCCTAGTGCCAGCACAGGAAAGAGAAAGGAGAAAGTGGCTCCTCTATACTACGGCTCTCTGCAAGGCCCTCTCGTAGGTCCACCTGCAGCAGACGTTTCAGAGCAGCCATGAGTGGGTTCTAGTGGGGAAAAGGAGAAGAGAGGAGAAGCAGACTAAATTTGCACACAGAGGCACATACCTGAAACATGGTCTCCACGGGACACCCACCCACCCAAAAGGAACCCAAATGCTGAATGATGCACATGGAAAGAGGAGAATGCACTGTTTTCTTTGCCTGCTTCCAGTGGGCTCTGTTAGAGAGTGACTGTGTGTTTATACTTTTCCAAGAGGGAGCTCCAGCACACGTGCATGCACAAACCCACACATACAGCAGCTTCAAAAAAGAAAAAAAAAATCATCTTTCTGTTTTCAGAAACACAGCCACACAAGTGCATGCACACGTACCTCATCTTTATCCATAACACTTATAGAAGCTATTTCCTACAGCCACTTCTCTACTTGAAGATGAATACCAGCCTCTCTCCAGTAGCTTCTCCTCTGTAGGGTACTTTGTCTCCTTTTTGGGCACCTTCCCTGCACTTCCTTTTGTGTTCCCTTACAAACCAGCTATAGAAGGTCTGTCCCAGCCTACTGCTGCCTGTCATCACTGCAGGACAGCTAATTCCAGATCTGCAAGGAGAGCATGGTGGCAGAGCCAGTAAAGGCACGTGGTAGCAGGGATGGGTCCAAGACAGGTACAGAGCAGCTTTAACAGTGACTTTTGTGAACAAAAATACTTTTTCATAAAAAAGTAATACGAACTGAAAAAAAAGACCACATCTTTTTTTCTCAAAAACATCATATCTGTACTTGCCTTGGAAGCTAGGAAAGGCCAAAAATGGTACTGACTGTCCTGGATGCTCCCCAAGGGCCCTTATTGCACAGGGGTCCACTGCTTTCCCCTAGCCCTCTAAACCATGCCTCGCTGCTGCACCCTCCCTGCAGGAATGAGGAGCTGCCCCCAAGGAATACCTGAAAACATCTTCTACAAGCTCAAGGGGTCAGAGAAACTCTCAAACTCTCCCATGTCCCACCACCCCAACTCAGCTGACAGCACATCTGGGAATTCATCTTCCTCACCAGCCAGCTGTCAGGACTCGTGCCGCTTTGCTTCCTGCCTTGCAGGTGCCCAGTACTGGCTGAAGAGCACAAGCCCAGCGCGTGCAGCAGGCAGCACCCACTGCAGCCCTGCACACAGCTGCATTGCAGTCCCAAACTAACACGCCTTGGGTTACAGCCAGGCAGCTGGCAAGAACAACCAGCAGAGCTTGTCTCTGGCACGGGCAGAGCGGTGCCACAAAGTCTGTTTTAAGCACCACACCAGGCCTTGTGAGGTCAGGTCATTGTCCCCCGTGGATGTGAGATGCCCCCAAGTGGTGACAGCAACAGCAGCAGATGAAAGGAGGGTGGTTGGGAATTAGGATTTTCTTTCTTAGACTAACCGGCTTCTTGGCTTCAAAAGTGTCACGCTCATCTCGAAGCTTCTTGTTCATCTCTCTGCTCCAAAAAAAAACAAAGGAGAGAAAAAACAAAGCCCTCATTGAAAATGGGATAAAAGACCAACGTTTGAAAGCTAGATGGAAAGGCAGGTAGGGGCACAAATGAAGATACTCGGTAATGTTGGTTATGTTGAGATTTCCATGCATCCCAGTTCAGTTAACAGGTAGCAGGGAAGACTAAATTCTTCCCCTGGAGGAATTATTCAGTAACACAGTACAGCCTGTACCCTGCTGGAGCTGACCAAATTGCACAAGTCTATCTGGGCCTAGAAAAATAAGCAGTGTGTGAGTGCTGCTTGAATGCACTCCCACAGCACTGACACCACAGCACTGCCAATGAAGCAGGGAACGAGCTTCACTAGAAAGGCCAACTCTCCACTTCTACCCCCAAACTGACCATTGACCACGTTGGCCATTCAGATGGCTTCCAGCAAGAAGCAGGATCTGGTCCAAGTCTGTCCCTTCTGTGCCCAAGGGTTTGACATCAGCCCCAGGCCTGTTCCTACCTGAGGAGCTCCAGCTGCCGAAGGAGGCTTTGTTTCTCTTTCTGCATGTTTTTGGAGACTCTGAACACATCCCTAGGTGAAGAGGGAACAAATCAATGGGAGACAAAATGCAAAGATCCCTTTCTCAGGAACACCCACAATATTCACAAAGCTGAAGGTCTTCCAGGAGGACTCAGAGGAAGGAGCATTGCCATGGGAGCTGGGATGCCTGAGTTTTACCCCAGCTCTCCAGCTCTCCTCTGGCATGAGGGCAGACAATCCACTTTCTACTTTCACATGTCTGTTTCCTCAACTGCTAGAGATGGGAAAGATGCTCTCTGTCATCTGGAACTGAAACATCCCCTCATTGCAGCAATGTATTACTAGATTAAGCTCATAAACAGGAACACATGTGATTAGCATAGAATTTGTAGGAACTTTACAGAGGCAATGATGAACTGGAAATTAGAAGGAGGACAACTCTCAGCTTAGGAATGTCTGTAATTTTTACAGTAATTTTAAAGCCAACTGTCAATGAACATACTCATTTCTCACTACAGGCAGGTGAGAGGTAGCAGTAACACTGCCTGTTCATACCAACACCACCACTGCAGTGTTACTTCTCTTCCTCAAGAGGAGACGGGCAGTTATCTGATAAGACCACAGCTTCTAATTAAAGAATCTTATTCTTTAACTACTTGCACACCTGTCCTTCTCTGCCTGGGTCCCTGCTCTGACAGCCCACGCAGCTGCTTCCCTTTCCATTCCCACCTGTCCTTCTGCTCTTGCTCATTCTGGGCCTCTTTCTGCAGCTTCTGCAGTTGTCCCTTGACAGCCTCTAGCTCCCATTTGCTTTTCTCCAGCTCCTCCAGTAGGTTTTCATTCAGGTGCCGGAGCTTTTCATTCTGCACACGGGTCTCCAGCTGCTCTGAGTTCAGAGACTGCAGCTGATGTTCCAGCTGCAAAGGGAGAGGAGGAGTTAAATAGAAAGGGTTCTGAGCTACAATCATGTATAAAAACAGGCTGAAAGAAGGGAGGAAAACACAGCTTAGGTCCACAAGACCACCAAAGGTATCAAGAAGGTGAACTGGAAGCAATTATTTCTCATCAGCGCTAACACCGAGGAACAAGCAATGCTGTTAGGCTGAGGAACTGCTTCAGGCAGAGTAGAAATCTGAGTGCAAACGAAGGTCATAGGAGGATGGGAAAAATTTGGGTGGAAGCAGGGCTATGTCTGTTAGGAGTTATTAAGCACAGATGTTAAAATGCATCCTCGGGTTTAGGGTCTTCCTCAGCCCATGGCAGCTGAAAAAGGGATGCATCAAGGTGTTGGGGTATGTCACACTACTCATACACAGAGAATTAAGTGACCTGGTGATCTTCACTCGTGTTGAAGATAGAGATTCGGGCTAGAGGGGTTGTTTAAATGCTGCTGGGGCACAGCTTCCCACAAGACACCAGCACGAATAACAGGCCTAACTTCAAAAGTTTGAAGTCTGCTCCCTGTACTCAGCTAGCAACGTGATCATTTGCAAATGTCTGGCATAGGCTGGGAAAGAGACAAAGACAGACGCATCAGTCAAATTCACTTGTCTCAGTCAAGTAGGGCGTCACTGGAAGGATCACACTGATATTTCAGTATCCAGTCAACCACATTTGCTAACCAAGGCCCTCTGCTGAATTTGGTGCTACAAAGAAATGGGAGTACACACAATCCAAACTCATTTTCCACAGTCACTTGAGCCGAATGTACTGTTTGTTCCCAGAAGTTCCGCATATACAAGCGTGCTTAGCTCTTCAAATACCCTGTGCGACAACTTCTGAAGTGCACAGAGAGAAGGTTAGGTAAGGGCACAGGGAGAAGAGATCTCACCAAGGGACCCTGTGAAATACCCATATGAAAGCCAAGCATGCTTTAAGCACACCTTTTCTGCTCCTTCAAGTAGACTCTCAAAGGGAAAGTAAAAGAAACATGCTGTGACACAGGGTGAAGTGCTTTTCTCTTTCCTGCCCTGCTCTCTGCAAAAACACGTGTACAAGTCATGAATAGAGCTCACCTTTCTCAGGTTCCTTGAAACATCAAAGCCCTACATTTCTTCCCACTGCAACTACAAGTACACGTCATGCTCAGCTTTGACTCGAGAGTTCCAGTCCTTTGGACATCATGGAAAATTTTAGCACAACCGCATATGTTGAGCAGACAAGTTCAGAGTAAGAAACAGTAACAGCAGCCCACAGCCTCTGGATCTTTCAATAAGCCAGAGGATGGGATTTAAATAAAGCATGTGCCCCTCCCTGAGAATTCTCAAAATCACAAAGAACTCTGGTTTTATGTTGTCTGTACACTGATTCTGCAGAGTAGCACAATCACAATGTTGGACTTCCACCACAAGAGGGACCAAGCTGCCCGTGTAACTTGGTACAAGCCTCCAAGATGAAGACATCAGAAAAGCTCAGCTGAGTAAGAGTGTCCACACACTGCCCCGACCCACAGCAAGAAGAGATGCTAATTAGGAAGAGCATGCATAGATAGCCACTATGGTCTACACCACCAGCATAGTGGTGTAGTGGATAGTTCTTAGACTAAAGATGATGGAATGTGTATCCCTGACTTTTCTCCCTTTCAGTATGTTTATGAGCCTGCTGTCCAATCTGTTTTTGAAGTGCTAATTCACAACCTTCTGTGGCAAAATTTCCATTATTTCTATATAATAATCCACAGAAGTACAATCTTTGAGATCAGCCTCCTACTTGTCTTGTTGAGTGTCCTTCATCTGTGCTGTTGCAGGATTTGAGGAATAACAATTGCATGGGGACCTTATCCACAACCATCCTCAATCTGTCAAGCTCTGGTATAACTTCCCTCAATCTCCTCCACTCCAAAATTAGGGTTAGGCTTTCCTAGTTTCTCTTCCTAAAGCAAATGCATTATTCCCTTTATTATATCAGCAACCTGAAGCTTTATTTCTCACACTGGAGTTAGAGGAGACCATAACTACAAACCAGTTAAGAAAATGACACCCTCTATCTTATTCTCATTACCATTCCTCACGGCACCTGAAGTTTTATCAGCTTTACCAGCTGCTGTACAACGAGCTGTTGAGTTCAGAGAACTTCTGTTTCATCCTCATCACAGCTAGCTATCCAACTTGGATATCTCCAGTCACCACAACCTTCCACGTAGCTCCCATGACTTCTTTCTGCAGCAGACACATTCCAGTTTTCCAGAGAAGAAGGGAAAGACATCCAAACTGGACTACCATGTACAAATGCCCATGCCTGGGACTGACAAGCCAATGGAAAATTTCTGCTTTGATCTTTTTATTGATTGATTAATCAATATGTCATTAGGTACTGAAATGCAAGCATGCAGTACATGCAGCTCAAAGCTTCAGGGAACTGTTCCCTCTGGGTTATTTTGGAGCAGCCAGAAAAAAAACTATTTGGCTCTTGCATATCTATACACAGCTTTCCTACACACCACAAAAGGCGCCAAATTCACAACTTCCAAATCTTTACCTCATTTTCCTTGTCAAATTAAGGTATTACACAAGAGAAACCAAAGCAGATGAGAAAACGAGGGCCAAGACGTTCACAGGGAGACATCGCTGTTGCAGCCAAACTAACCCACTTCAACACCTTCAGAGATGAGCAAAATTAGGCTGGCTCATACTGTCAGCAGACGAAAGCCACCCCCATCCAGAAAAGGTCTTTATAGAAATACAGTAGAAGGCGGCGCGCTTCAGAAAGGCTTTGGGCTCTGTTACCTTCTTTTGACGATAGAGGATTTTCTCCAGCTCTTGCTCTTTGCTGCGCAGTTCCTTTTGGAGCAGGTTACTCCTGCTGTGTTTCAGTGCTTCCTGCAAAGATGGAGACACACAGCTATGCACGCCCAGCACAATTAAGAGCTGCTCCTTAACCGGATGAGCCGCCCTCC
The DNA here is from genome assembly GCF_026119805.1 of Tympanuchus pallidicinctus. NCBI lineage: Eukaryota > Metazoa > Chordata > Aves > Galliformes > Phasianidae > Tympanuchus > Tympanuchus pallidicinctus. Next base: position 15,058,094 of record NW_026294747.1, read on the forward strand.
CTGGCTCAGACCACAGAAAGTTTGACTTCAGCCAAAAGAGATGAGGTACCTGGCAGATTAGCCTCTCCCTTTCTGCTTTGATCTGTTGCTCCATTTCTTCATAAAGGCATCTGACTTCCCTGTCATGGTCCGTCTCCTTTCTACGAAAGAAAAGGTGCACACATATCACAAGAGAGAAAGAGAATGCAGAAAACAGGAGAGAAGAGTGCAAAGAGAGTCCTACTAAGAGCTGCGTGGCATTGCCAGAAAGTTACTTCACTTGGTTTTTTCACCAGATCAAATGTTATGGGTGTGTGCTGCTACAAAACAAACCTCTGGCAATCAGGTCAAGATAAACAGTCATTTCATTACAGCAAGAAAAATCTCAATGTCCTGTAACCCAGCCTCTCCTGACACTTGAGGCAGAATATAAAGCATATATATTGAGGCAGAATATAACACTTGTAATTTCATCCAAATATCAGCCATTTCCAGACAGTAAGTAGCAACGATGTTCTCCTTACCGCTTCAATGCCCGCTCCATAGACTCCTTTTCATGATTCACCTCCCTGATGTACGAGGAAACACGCAGCAGAAACTCCTCAAAATTGGCCAAGAGCTCCGGCCGCTCCTTTCGTAGCCGGGCCCAAAGGTCTCGAACCTCGCTAGGACTGGAGCAAGCATACAGGAGAGAAAGAAAGCAAATGAGTTTGTGTCATCTCCTGGATTGTTACTCTAATTCCAGCATGCATTCGGGGGAGGGCAGACTGCCCTTGTCCTGTCACCTCCTCCAGTACACCATACAGCAAAGAGGTTAAAATAAAGTGCGAGGTTAAAATGGAGGAGGTCATCTGAAAGACAAAAAGTCACCTAGGAAGAAAATCTGGAACAATTATTTTCCAAGTATTCAGTAATAATACATTTGGTGTCTAAACCAAGATTGGAAGAAATGAACGTTCAGGAAACTCCCACAGCCCAGGGATTTTGGCACACATCACACAGGTGTCACTCTCACACCATGGCAGTACAAGTGGATGCTACTGCCATTCTCTGTCTGTTCATCTAGCAAGGTTGGAAACTAAGTCACAAACTAAAGGAGCAAATTTTTCATGGTGTTACATTATGGATAATGTAACAGTCAAGATCAGATTCAGTAGCAAAGCAGTGAAGATCAGATTCCTTCTCCCCCTCTCATTAGCTTCTGTTTCCTGTTAATTCTTTATAACAGCTGCCTCAGCACAAAGGCATGACAGCAACCTCTGAACTCATTGTATAGAACTGTCAAAATGAGGATAAGACTTAAACTTAAAGACCGGATGCTTCACAAATTGTTGTAAACAGCACAGGCTACTTAGCCAAAACAATTGTATGGCTTTCACAGTGTCACTCCTTCATTTGCAGCATTCAATTTTTCTTCCAAAGTTGTTCAGCATTAAAAGAAGCACGCAGGTGCTTTGCATCACAGCACATGTGAGACAGCACAATCTGTTTCATGACAGATGCAGCTCTGCAAACAGCAAAGTCCTTGGCTCTCAGCTTCTGTCTCCAATCCTGACTGTTTCCAACCCCTGCTTGGAGCAGAGCTGCTCCCAGCAAACTGGTGCCTACTGCTGTACTATGAAGCCTGGAGAAAAAAAAAAAGAAAATACCACCACCAACAAAAACCCATTGCCACACAGACTGTTGGACCACCCCAGCTCCAACACATTTGCATCAGTAAGAAGCAACCACAGAAAATGCTTCATTTGGTAAGGCCCTAAAAAAATGTACAGGCTAGCAGCTGGATGACACTGAGTCTGTAAGTTCTACTGAGGCCACAAGTGAGGGTATTGATACCAAATTCCAAAGCTCTGGTGAGCATCTGCTCATTTCAGCTTCTTACTGTTTTCAAGATCAGCTCAGTCCCCCGCAATCCCTTGAGCACACATCTTTCAGGCAGAATCTTAGAGTTAAGATTTTCCAAACATATGTGAACACTCACAGGCCCTCTTGGAACAGACAGAACACACATCCTCCTTACCTTGTCTAACCCTCACATGCTTCTTTTCATCTGTTGCATGCAGATGAGTTTCCACATCAATTGCTACATCTTACAGCTGTGGTATGAACTTAAAGTTTGGGAAACAATTTGTGAAAAGCATTGCACTGAAGGTAACTTATAACTGATGAGACAACCCAGACTTCATTACATTTGTTAACAACAAGCATACAAAAAAAAAAAAAAAACACCAAACCAACAACAAAGGAAAAAACAACAAAACAAGGAAGAACTAAGCAGTACTTCAGGAGCAAGCAGCTCAGTTCACCTCCTGGATGTTTGCTGGTACTTTCAAGTTTTGGTACTGCAAGATCAAAACAAGGTGGAGGTAAGGCCACAAGACACCTCTACTTACTCTTCAAACACCTGGGCTGCTCCAAGCTGCTCCATCATGGAGCAGAATCGTTTCTCTTCATCGTCTGCTGGGTCCATGTCATCTGACCAACCTGACTCAAAGGTCTCCTCGTGACTGGAGCGATCTGTCCTTCCAGCCTCTTGACACAAGTCAATTCCTATTAACTTTCCTGAGGAAGGGAAGAAGGAGAAAAAAGTCAAACTGGACGTCACTGCTCTGTGAGAAGCTGCCTGCACTCTACTGTTGTACAATACAGCTCCTAGTCAGTAAAGAGCCTCAGTTCTGACGTGCTGAGTGATGTCAGCGTCCAGTCTGCAATGCTGGGACTGAAACTGGCTTCCAGCCTGACAACAAGCTGTAATGGCTCTGCTCACATCTGTGCTAAAATGACATACCACTCCCAGCCTTGGATCCTCTGCATCTGAAACGTGGCATTTGGTCATTCCGCTCCTGTGGAGCCATGCTATGAGGATTCAGTTGCCAACGATGTCACAAACCCCCTCTAAGATTGCAAGCCAGGCACTGAACAGCTTCACGCCTCAGTTTCTCAGTTCACAAAAAAGTATCAGGGAGATCATTACCCTTCTCTTCCCTTCCAGGATGCTACATCTGCTCTGATTTACATGCTACAGGACAGACTGCTTCTTGCTGGGACTGTGGAGCGCCTGAACAAAACAAACTTATCCTCTGAACAGCCCTCCAGCCCCATCCCACAGATGTACCAGTTCCAGCTTCCCAAATTCTGTTTCATGCTGCAACAGTAACGCCATGAGAATTCCTGCTATGCAAGGCATGTGACGGATACTGTTGTTAGGAACAAATTCTTAAAAGAAACAAATCAAGGAATTCTGCCCAAAGCTCAGGCCCCATCCTGTACACTGAGGTCAGACCTTCACCAGCAGCCACCTTCCCATTCCAAAACGTGTATACCTCTGGAACCAAGCAGAAGTGACATCCCAGCCACAGGGCCAGCAACCAGAAATGTTCAGAGCTGCTCTAAGAGGAAAATATTCAAAATCTGTGTACCTCACGTCACTCAATTCTACTGTTTCTTGCCTCTAAATGTCTTCCTTTCCATTAACTACATGCAATACTGTAAAAAACGCTAAGGTTTTAATGCAAGCTTCTTTTTTCTTCCTGTCATCCTTTCATGCTCAGACAGTGTCCAACACAAGGCAGTTTACCTCGCTGCTCCTCTTCCTCCCAGGTGATTACAATCCCCCTGCATCCTTAGCATCTGCTAGAAACCTGCCCACTCCAATTCAGCATAAAACATGAGATTTATCTCCATACTGGAAGTAATACGGATGGATGCAGAACAGCTTCATTTCAGCTCTTAAAATGTGTGCTATAAAAAACCTTCAGTGTGGTCAGGCAGCTTACTCCAGCTTAAAACCTTGAGCAGTTAATTAAGGAAATGGGCTTAGATGGGGCACTTGGGATGTCTACTTTAAATACAGAGTCATTATCTCTTATAATCTGCCTCCTACAGCTCAGAAAATTGGGGTAGAGAATGATGCTAAGATTGTTTTGACACCCTGGAAGGATGTTAGATTGCTTTAAATTGAACATTTAAAATTGCTGCTCTTTTTGTCAGTTGTGGAGAAGCCTCCTGTAACCTGTCAGGGGCCATGCAACGAGCCCTCTCAAGAAGCAGAGCTGACAGCAGCACAGTTCCCAGCTTGAGCTCCTTCTCTGCATCTCCCCCCCGTGCACTCTGACAAGACGACGTAGTATGTGCAATCTCCAGTAAGAGAGTTTGTCCTTCCTCTACCTCTGTACAGTCCTCACCTAGTCCCATGCTGAACTCCACAGGTGTCAGGTAGCCATTATTGTTCTGTTCCAAGCTGTCAAAAACAGTCTCCAGCTGCTCAAGGGTTAGGGGGAGCTCACTCTGAAGCCTCTGCAGACAAAAAAGAATGAACATGATGAAAGCATGACTCAAAATTTTTCCTGTGACTGCTGCCTCGGCTGTTTCCAGCTTTGGCTTATGGTGCTGTGCCCTTTCAGCACTCCCTCTTGGTTAGGATGAGACAGTATGACAGTACACTCTGTTTGAGCATACTGATAAGGTTTTCAGTTAACAAATGATTCAACCAGGAATGCAGAGAGAGAACTTCTGTCTGTCTGCTAGGACTGCATTGTTATTCCACTACAGTTAAGGAACAGAGATTTGCCTTTGGATTACGTGTGTGGAGCACCTGGTGTAAAAGATTTCCCAAAGAAATTACCAAATGACTCAAAGTAAAGGAAAAAAACCCATCATCACTGTCCATTAAAAACATAGATTTAGATAAAGCTTAATAAATATTTATTAACATAGGTATACAAACTTAGGCATCACAAAACAAAGTGAGTCAGCAACTAAGCCAGCACTTGTTTACTCAGCAAGACCTGCCAAATATTAACTACAGATGGAGAAAGAGATGGGAAAGGAGGAAAACACTACACATGTAATCTTCCTGATAAACCACTAAAGCAAAAAGAACAGTGAAAGAGATTCTGTTAACATACAAATTAAAAAAAAAAGCAACACACATTGTGCCAATGCAAAGTCATAGTTCAGGTCTAACATACATTTTTTTGAGACAAGACCTCAGCTATGACCGAGACAAAACGAAGTTACACAGCCTTTTTGTGAAGACTGAGACTTCTTGTTCCTGTTTATAGTTGTGTTATTTTGTTTTTAAAATAAACAAAAGATTTTTCTCCCCCGGATTTCCCATCCATTGCATGCTTAACGTTTGTACAAACTGTTGCTTTTTATCTATTTATTTATTTATTATTATTTTCCTTAAAAATTTGGATTTGCAGTCCCACTTGTCCCAGGGACTCCCAAGAGGCCCAAGGCCCTTCCTGGATCAGCTGGTTGGGCAGAGCCCAGCTCCCTGAAATCTGAACGAGACAGGTGTGTGTGCATCCACCTTGCCAAAGGTAAGACGTGCCACATTCTCCTCTTTCCTGCCACTCATGAATTCACAGCTCCTCTCTCACCTGCATGTCCAACTTGGTGATAAAGCCCTTCTCATCCTTGTCACAGAGCTGGAAGAGTTCCCTCGCCTTTTCAAGCATCTCCACCTGCACGTCCTCCAGTTCGCTCATTTGGCTGGAAGGAGAAGCACCAGAAGCCACTTCATCTTCCTCGTCCCCCTCCTCTTCTGCTTCCCAGTGGACGCATCCCAGGAGAGATCTCCTCTGGTTCTCCATCTTTTCAACGTCCTTCGCCCCAGGGCAGGGGAAAATGGAAAAGCTGTGGGGCAGGAAAGAGAGAAACCACAGTCAAACACGACCCTCTGCTTCTGACCCACACACCATCTAGTTACACACCATGCTGGTCTGAAAGAACCAGACGTGTACCACAATTGCAGGCCAGGACAGAGGCAGTGAGGAGGATCTTTGCCTGAGATGGAAGAAAGAGGAACAGGAATGCCTCTCTCAGCCCTCTCCTGCCCAGACCTACAGCTGACCATCCACTCCTGATGTCTTCCCGTGAACACTTCCCAAATACTAATTCCATCCTCTTTCATGTTATTACAGCACATGCACAAAAAAGGTCAGAACATTCCTACACTGGGATATAAGATGGGAAAAAAAATAATAAGCTGGGCACTCCTGCCCCTTTTGCCTCTGCTTTGAGAGTTCAAAAGCTGCCAAGCAGAATTTTAATCTGAAACGTTCACATTTGTAGGAAGGAAACCACACAATTACAGAGACATTTCAGATGCCAAAGAAAATAATTCCCATTATTTACAAGTACCCAACACAAAAGGGCTAAGCACTCCTCTAATAAGCACAGTCCTGGGGCTGTAAAGATGCACATAGCACATCCCCACGCCAACCCACCTTCCGACTTACTGCTCCCACTTAAGGCTCTCCAGACAGCTTTTCTTCAGCACCAGCGCCACATTTCTAAGCCTTGCTGCACTGCTTTGAGCTTCTCCTCTTGCAGATCCTTGCTCTGCATTGCAGGGCAGAAGTGAGCTGTGCAAGCAGGCTGCGAGCAGATTTAAACACAGCACTAGCCAAGAGAGCTTGGCTCCTTTTGTTTTTGAAATCACCAAGAAATTAAAAGCCATGTGCAGATGCCATGATAACAAGCAACTTAATTCTGTTTGCACTCTTAATACGCTGGGATGATAAAGAACATGATGGCCTGGAAGAATGTCACATGCAAGACCCGCATGAAACTAATACAAAAGGAGAAGGTGATTATGTGCAGTGCTATGTGACTCCATTCATTACTGCTGGTCCGTGAGCCAGAGGGTTGTTCTGCTTCAAAGAACGAGCAGAATGCTTCACTCCCCCTTTCAAATGGGTAATTTTGCACGGCATCCGTTTAGTGTCACTTGAAAACATATTTGTTTGAAACTGCAGATTTCCTGTAAGTTGGTGCTATTATATGTTTCTAGTCAAGCAGTCACCCCTAGGAAAGCAACAGACACAGAGCTGGGCCCATGCTTTGGGGAATACTGTAAGGGAAAGAGGGAAGAAAGAGGTGGTGAGGTGGTGGTGGATAGGAGTCTTTCACTCTTTCTTCAAATAAACCCTTCTGTTTAAGCTTCCTTGTATTACTGGGCCAACAGAACAAAAGGTGGAGGCTAAAGCCTGATTCTACTCACTTAGTGGGCAGCCACATTGCTGCCAATGGCAAATCTGTACATGTTAGAAGTCAGAAAGAAACAGAAAGAACCTCAGTTTCCCCCTCATACTCAAGTAAAAGTTACAGAATCACAGAATCACAAGGTTGGAAACGACCTGCAAGATCATCTAGTCCAACCAAAGTTGTAAAGTTAGACCTGAAAGAAAATAAAAAAAGAGATCCAAATATCTTTATCTTTTATTACAGGTGATGATGGTGAGTCAGACAGCTCCACCAGTGAACTGTATTTATTGGCTGTCACACGTCGCCTTGCTGAACCCTTCTGACAGACCCATTTCTTCCACAAGTGCACTCAAAGCAAGAGCTGTGACAAGAATGAGGACAAAAAGAAAAAAAAGGAACAGAAAGTGAAAAAGCACAAAAAAGAGATACATTTTCTAAAACTTCCCTCTAGATATCTAAGAGGGGCTGATGTGTCTCAGAAGTAAAGATCTTACTTCTTTGCTACGAGCTTCATCAACTTGTATTTCAAAGGCCAGAGCAACCCACACAGATGATGACTCTCATCTCTGCTGCAGCAAACAAAAGGCTGTACAAGGAGGATGTTCTGTCCTCCTCAGAATCATTTGCAAGCTGAAATTGAAAACATGATATCCCTACTTCTAGCACTTCCCCACTTTATCAAAAGCCCAACCGAACTGTAGCTCCCAAGCATTAGCAATGGTAAAATCCTCTTCATTAGAAGAGCTGGGAGCCTGACATGGACAAGAGTCTGAAAGGATTTGACTCACTCTTGTAAGAGACCAACCCCATTAATTCAACATTCAGAGCACAGTCTCCTGTTCAAGCTGCTCGGAGAGGCCCGAAACCAGATGTGGCTCTCAGTGGCGAGATGGCACTCGTAGAAGAACAAAGTTGCAAACATGAGACAGCCTCAGCAAGCAAAACACATGGCAGCTCTCTGATGGGCTCCTCTCCCAGGATCTCCAGCTGTTCATCTCCATCCCCATGGATAGGGCATTGCACAGTAGAAATGCCGATGAGAGGTGTGAAGCAGATCTCATCTGACCTGCCCCAGTTACAGTTAGTTGCTGCAAACTGCTGGGAAGCTGCTCTATCAGCAAGATGCAGAGTATCACTGAAGGATAAAACTGAAGGAGACAGAAGAGACAGATAGGTACAGGCACCTAATGCTTTTGGTCAGCCAAACCTGCCATGTTCCACAGAGAGATGTAATCAAGTCACCTCCCAGTGGCAAAGACCTGTCAGAACTCATTTCTCCAGCTCTCACCTCACAGAACTCATTTCTCCAGGCCCCATCTGGCAGGCAAGACAGCCAATGAGACAATATCAGTTAGGCATTTCCACACACCTTAGGATCAGGGTAGTGTCTATCTTTTAGGCTATTAATCCCCATCACCACAACATCTGCATTGGGTCACAAGAAAGCCCATCCAGCTCAGACTAACAACTCTTTTCCAGGGTGTGGGAGATCTACTAAAAGGTGGAAGTGTTTGAGACCCAAAAGCACCAACGAGCTCCAATTGCAGGGAACCACCTCCGCACATCACATTCTACAGCTCACTCTTCCCTCACAGTCAGCTCTGGTACTGCACAGTCCAGATTTGAGCAGATATCAAGTGTGCAAAAAACCTGATATAGAGCTCAAGAGAGAAAAGACAGTCCTTAGGATGTGTGGATTACAACAGCTACCACCCGTCACGGTGCGTGCTGGGGCCCAGCATGCAGAAATTCATTTGCACCTAGAAGACAACCTTCCTGGTGTGCAGAGCCTGCAAAGCAAACAGATCATCTTGGACAAAGCACAGGAGGAACTTGACTGCCAGTAAGGATAAGGAACACCAGGTGCTTTCTACGCAGAGGTAACTCAGACCAGTTTTATGTGCATATTTTAACCTCTCTAGGCATAAACTGTAGTTTGTCTTGTGCAAAGTAGGGCCAGAAAATCAGCTGGATCTGCCAGGCAAGACCTTCAGCTGGGAAATTGCAAGATGAATCTTAATCCTGACTCAGTGTGCTATACAGCCCTGGGCAAGGCATGTCACCTGCCCATGCTGGCACTGTCAACCCTCCAAATGGGATCCAATTCTTGTAACAGCTGGCTCTTTATTTTAAAATTCTATTCCTGGAGACTGATAATTACTTGTGAAACTCAAACGTCAGAACAGTTTCAAAGCCTCATAGCTTAAAAAAAGAAACACCTGAACACAGAACTTGAAGGGTTTGCAAGTTTCAGCAAACAGAAGAATGAACACAAGGTGCAATTCCTGGAAAGTGGAAATACTGTTTTCAAGATAGTGTTACAAGGTCATAGTTTCCAATTTATTCTCTCTGAATTCTTATTAGTGTAGCAGCAGAGCTAAAAAGGTAAAGAAAAGTCATGACTCAAACACCACCAACAACCAAGCCCTTATCTGTGACCACGAGCACCGTGTGCACATGACAACTTTGGGGTTTTTCTCAACCTGATGAGGAAAGGAAAGCGGGAAGCGCGGCCAAACTCTGCACAGCTGGTCCTCAGGTGACCTCAGTCACAGGCAGGGCACTGTACAGACACTGAACACACAGCATTCCTAGCAGTCCTGCCAGACTGCAGCACAATGAACCTACAGTGAACAAAGGAAAAACTAAGGACGACTGGCTAAGTGGCTTACCAGGATTCTGGTGCAAGGCCAATGCTTGGGGTCTGTAGAGCTACAAAGGAAAGCAGGTTTTTGTGTTCCTGTGCTGCTGCATACTTGGTGACACTGTGGTAGTAGGGATTCGTGAAGAAGATTCCTTCTGGGCATATAGTAGGTGTCCAAGGGGCACCACCAAACAAAGAAAACAAAGCGGTCAGATCATCACTGGAAATTTCCCAGAGGAGATCCTGCACATCTCTGCCTAAGGCAACATTATTAGAAACATAAAAACCCCACCCTGGTACAAAAGCTGAACGCATAAGCCGGTTGCTGAAACAGATCAGAAGGACACACACCCATGAGAAAGAGTTACACAGCACTGAAGGGAGCCACAGAAATGACAGAAAAATGTTTTTAGGGGGCAGTGAGGTGCCACAGGCTGGGCCACATGCTCTCCAAGCTGCTTTGCAGGATCAGTCCCAGCCAAGGAGACCACGCAGCAGCAAATACAGGCTGATACAAAAGCACTTAAGGAATTCAGAGGTGTCCTTCAGCTGATTTCACTTTTGATGCATACATCAGATGAGGCAGACTTGCTCCCACATCCCAGAGGATGTTACACAAAGAGAGGAGAAGAAGGGCCATGGTGAGGTGTTTCTGCAGCAGAAGCCTGTTGCTCCAGCCCACAGCAGATACAGAGCAGGAGCACACCCAGATCACAAAATCATAGTCACCAAGGCTGAAAAGACCTCTAAGATCACCAAGTCCAACCATCGACCCACCCCCACTATGCCCACTGATCACGTCCCTCAGTGCCACATCCACACGGTTCCTGCTCATCTCCAGGGACAGTGACTCCACCAGCCCCTGGGCAGCCAGCACCACCACATCACTGCTCTTTTGGAGGAGAGATAATATCCAACCTGAACCTCCCCTGGTGCAGCTTAGAGCCATTACCTCTTGTCCTAAAGATACCAAAGCACGAAGTGTTTGCTCGCTCACAGGCTGGAAGAATCATCAGGAGTAGCTGTGTAACAAGGAGGATTTAAAAGAAAAGGGCAGCAAAAGCTTATGGGCTCTTATATCACTTTGAATCTGCCAGTTGCTGTTTACTCTATCTTCCCTTCTCTCCTGCTCTTTTGAAAGCCAGTAAGGCTTTCAAAAACAGTAAAAAAAAATTTAAAAAAAAAAAAAAAAAAAAGGCACTGTAAAAACAGTGCTTCTTGTAGGACAAACACCTCTATAGATGAGTTGGCTCTCGGATTTTATAGCACTGTGAGATTCAGTGATCTCACATATTGACTATGACCATCATTACTTACATATACTTATAACACGTACCCTCAAGCATGTATTTGGACTGCATTACAGCCAGACCAAGCCTCTCTGATTAGGTGAATGTAAAGGAGAAACGAGCCTTGCCAGAGAACATTGATCTCCATGTCAAACATGCTTCCATGCAGGGTAAATTTCCAAGAGTTGCTCCAAGACACTGTGCATTCGTTTGCTGGAAATTGTTGTAAAAAGCTCTGCCACAGCTTTCCCTGAGAAGGCTGGGAGAAAGCAGGAAGAAAAGTTCCCTCTCAGCATACTTTGTGTAAAATTAATTTTAATCTTTCCCTTCTTGTAGGAAATTCGCTTCCATTGTTTGGGATCTGTTTGGGTGGTTGTTGGGTTCTCCCTTCCCAAAAGGAATGGCAGGAAAAGAAATACATTGAAAAATTAGAAAAACATCAATTGTTTTATAAGGTTTTTTTTCTTTAAAAGTTAAGAGAACCCATACACACCCTGGGCTGTGAGCCTGCAATCAGGTGTAATATCTGGTACACACTCTCTCTCTCTTTTAATTGCCTCCACTTGATTGTACGCCTTTAAGGAAATAGGAACGAATCCAGGAACCTTTGTGTTGTTTATTCAGTGGGAGATTAGCCCAGTTTGATAGCTTTGAGCTAACCCACACTGCACTATCGACAGATGACTTCATTATGGGACATGCCATCAAGATAAAGAGGTATATCCCAGAACCATGGACTGCTGGAATGGGCTCTGTCACGCTGAGCAGCGTGTTCAAGGACGTACTCTGCTGCTTTGCACCATTTCCCTCAAAGAGCAGAGAGAAATTCTTCTTTATGACTTACCATACCAACTTGCTGAACTTTGTCAAAAAAATCATGCCACAAAGAAACCCACTGCACGAAGACACTACGCCCCTATCTGCACAGAGAAGCTGGCACCAGTTCTCTATTTCCAGCCGTGAGTGCCATGAACTCCTCAAAGCTGCACTCACCACTGCTTTCTGAGCATCACAATTCAACAGCACAACGGAAAGCAGCGACACCAAGAACTGTCAGAGCAACCCCTCTGCAATAGACAGGTATCCTCGCCATCCCCAAACAAGATCATCTCCCCCAGAAAGTGCCACAAAGGCTCTGTCTCTGTAGCACCCCCACACCACTCCTCAGCTAGCACAAACCAAGGACACTTCACAGCTGTCCCACTGGCAGCGTCACAGTGCTGGCACTGCAAACACGGAGGGCGTGTGTTTGCTCTGGAACTGCTCCTGTTAATTGGGGTTTTGGCTTTGTTGGCTTGTTTGTCTTGGGGAGCGGGAGAGAAAGCATCAGTTTTTCCTCTAACAATATTTGGGCCCTGAGTTAATTCCCAGCAATTAAAACCAAAATCCGAAGCACATTTTTTCCATAAACATCTAATGGTCTAGGATGTGTCAATGTAGCTAGCATGCAGCAGATTTTCCACAAAATAAAGTAAAGCCCGCAGTAAGACATGACAAATAGCAACAGCTAGTTTAGAAACAACTCATTTTTACAAATTCCTTCATTTGAAAAGGCTAACAAGTTTCCTTTTTCTTTTTTTTCTTTTTTTTTTAACGAAACAAAACAGAACAGGGCAACATCTCAAACAGTGCAACACTAGGATTTATCTCATATACCACAAAGGCAGAGGAATGGAAAAACCCCACGGTATTATGCCCTTTGGCATCGAGAAGAACTCATTGTATTTCCAAAGACTGGAGATCATTCTGCACATCCACAAAGGACACAATTAGCTAGGAGAAAGTAAATATCATTCACTTAGTCAAGTAGAAAAGGCCCTGAGCAGTATCAGATTTCCTGCTGATGCCACTGCTGTTAATGTTCTACCACAAGTATGTGGTTGCTAGAGGACAGGAGCAATCCACTCAAGAACTGTAGTTGATAAAGATGGGATTTTTTAATTGCAGAGAGATAATATAGCCTTTATTCACCAGCTGAGTTCTCGTAACAGTATTGTGAAACTGAAGGCACACACTGCTCTGAGTACAGCAATTAGTAGAGAAGTTCCACGTGTTTACATCAAGTATGCTCTCCACATGTGCTCTGCCCTATCGGTGATACCTACAGGCAAGGCAGGAAGAGAAGATATAGGAAAAATAGGTAAGAAGACAGAGGACTTGGCACTCAACATCAGACATGTTGGATTGCTTCCGATTTGAGCTGAAAACCAAGCAAGGAGAGCCCCATCAAAGCAGATCCCCTGACTCCTCCTCTACTCCCACAGCTGCTTGGCTGCCAGCAAGGCCCCACAGAAAAGAAGCTTCAGGCCTAAGGTGGCATTCAAAGCTCTGCAAATAATCTTTTCAGGAAATGACACAAGTCCAGAGCAGCTCCTCAGCTTGTTGAACTGAACATCACCAGTGACTGCCTCAGAGCTGCCTCACCTGCCCCTTGAGCAAAGCAAAGTGTGTGCAGAGCAGGCTGTACCTGCAATAGCAACCAGAAGCCAGAGCGGTCCCACCAGATTCATGCCACCTGGCCATGCCAGGTGCAAAGAACAGAAGTGAGGAAAGAGCTACATCTTCATTGATCAAGATCCCTGATCCAGAAATTAATGGTACACAAAGAACAACTGACAGCCTCGTGCAGTCCAGAGCTCCCAAATCACACATGGATGAAACACCAGACCACCCAGCCCCTGTCTGAAATAGGAATTCTACTGCTGGATAGAGCACCCTCTCACACTGTGTACTGAGGAATTTTGAGAGCAATTTCTCCTCCACCTGAGCCAGCAAGATCTCTGTGGCACCTGAACAGCACTTATTTAGAGCTACAGCTGCAGGGGGATGCATGAAGTTAAGCCTTTTTTCCTCATCTCCAGCATCTCTTGAGAACTGGACAAGAATGATCTCACCACTGTGATTGCTTCTGGCTTGCAAGCTGGCAACAGGACAGTGAGAGAAGTTTCACCTCACTACAGTGAATCTTCAAGATGCCTTAAGGGATTAAAAAAAATACATAAGAAGCAAGATTGCTTGGCAGGAACGAGCAGGGAGAAGGTTTCTAGACAGCAATTCCCCAGAGAAGCCTCTCTGCAGCTGCTGCTCCATCGGTTTCACCCACGAGCAACGTATGGGAGCCACGGACAGTCTGACCTTTCTGCAAATGTATTCAAACAAACACAGCTGAGGCAGCTGGGTGAAGCCAATCATGAGAAGACAATTAACCCGATCTGTGCTTCGCTGAAATGGCCGCAGTACCGCTGTACAGCGCTCGGTTACCTGTCAGTGGGGATCCTCCCAGCTAACAGCAGCAGGCAGCAGCACTTGAAGCAAACTCAGAAGCTGATGCTGTCTGAGAGGTGCTTATGCTCAGCTCCCTTTGTTTACGTGCTCTGTCTGCTTGGGAAAATCAAAATCACTGAGGGGAAATCTTCCCTCCTCTGTTGAAAGCTGTGGCCAGGTCAGAAGCCCACAGCAGCAGCACTGACACAGGCTGCAGAAAATAGGGGGTAAGAGGAGAGCATAGGTGAGGTGGTAGAAAACTTCCTAACAAATGTTTTTAGAGACAAATTCTGTTTTCACAAAGTATTCAGGAAAAAAGTCCTTAGTATTCAATCCAACCAGATGAGTACAGCTGTACTCAGAAAACACCACGATCACACATACTCTAAGAAGTACTTTTTCTCTCCTTACTCCTGACAGTGCAATGCAGCCATAGCAGTGGTATTCTAAACCCACAGCTCCAAAACCAGCTGGTCACCAGCATAGGTTAAACAACCTGCAGAACTGCATCAAAATGAGAGCACATACTTTCAGTTCAACACTTGCAAAGACACTGGGTAACCCAACCTGAAAAGTTCACCACTTGTTAATCAAGCATCTCCAACTCCTCAAAGCTGATCCCTGCATTCTCCCTCTGCCACAGGAAGGCAGGAAACCAGAACAAAAAGTTCCTAGGCAGAAACTCTGCTGAGACTCAGCAGCTGTGACCTCCTCCAGCCTTCCTTCCCTCAATTCCTCCTCCAAGAGTGACTTTCCATTCCCTACCCAGTTCCATAACCCCATGTTTTCTCTGTGGCTGTCCCCAAGTACCTCCAGGAGCAGGATGGTTTTGCTTCCCTTCCCTGAAGCCAGCAGTAGTCCACACCAAAAAGCGAAGGAAGAAATAACACTGCCACTGTACACAGAGTATCTGAGCAGGTCCGGGCAGGAGGTGTGGTTTGCAGAGCTCCCACTGCATCCCGTCCCCTTTCCAATGCAGGCTGGCTAGCAGCAGTCAGTGCAGAAAAGGCACAAGGAATGCTGCCATTACATCCCCAGGGTAAATTCCTCATAATCCTGCCTCATGCACAGCTGTGAAGGGGAAGGGCTTGTTCCTAAGTTGCCTTAGGCAAGAGGGGAAGAAATGGGAAGGAAGCAACAATCTCTCATCTGTGCTGTAAGGTCACATCAGCACAGCTGGAGCTCCGCGAGGCAGGCATGCAGCTTGCTGCCCACCCCACTTCAACAAGAGCAGGGCTGGAAACTGTCCCTGTGAGTCCTACCTCAAACCTGATGCCACTGACTTATTACTGCACTGCTTGTCTCACAGAGAGAAGCAAGAAAGCATAGGGAAAAGGAGAGGTAAACCAGGATCCTCCAGCTGGCATCTGAGGAGCAGAGACTTCATCAGGCTGCAAACAGCAAAGAGCGTAGCTCCCAGGAGCAAGATATGAAAGATCTGCATGAGGCAAAGGTTAAGATGGGACATTCCTCACACAGTTTTCTTCCACTAGAGAAGGGCAGCAAGAATGACCACGCACTCTTCTGGGCAGGCTCTGGCTGCATAGTCAAAGCAAATAAAAATCAGACCAAGTGTGTTACCTGCCTCTGAGCAGGGGAATGTACTCACCATTCTGTTTATCCTTGCTGCAGAGATGCTTAACACTGACCTGTGGTCTCAGCCTGCACACCTCGTGTCAGCTGGGATGCTGCTAAGCAGCACAGAGAAGGAAAAGAGCTGCCCTTCTGTGCCTCACAGCCTGCCCTGCCTCTCATCTCCTCCTGCAGGCCCTTATAAAGCTTCTCCAAGTACTGACCACAGCAACGAGCTTATTGAACAAACAAATAAGGTGTTTTGGAGTCACTTCAATGAATCTTTAGCACTATGCAGGTAAAGGGCAAGGAAAGCAAAAACTTATGGTTCCCATAGAAATGCTAATCCAACCATACTGTGTATCCTTTGTATTTAACGGTACACAGCTGAAAAGAAAAAGCCTTCATCCTCTGATGCCAGGAAGGTTTTGATTTAGCAAAGACACTCCACTACCACCCCCCCACTCCTTTATTTTTCAGAGAAGTGGATTTACAGATCAAATTGGATTAGAACAATCTTAGCATCATTACAGCCTCCCTAATACTTCAGGAAGCAGTGAGGGCTCTCAAGCATGATTACAGACTGAATGCCGTGTGCCCAAGCTGAACAGAGGAGAGGGACCCAGGCGTCAGAATGGGGTGAGTCACCAAACCACAGTCTGCCCTGATCCTGTGCTTGGGTGCAGCAGGGATGTGGCAAGGAGAGAGGACAACCAACAAATCCCTACACATCCAAAAATAATGCTTTTTATGGACTTTGAACTTTGAAAATAGTTACATGTACAGAGCTATTTCATTATAAATTTATCTTTTTTGAATAATTAATGCACCAGAGTGGTTTATCTTTTGAACATTTTCTAGATGCCTGGGAAGTGTCAAAAGATCATGCACTGTCAAAATCAAGTCCATAAAAAGTGGATAATCAGTCCACTGCTACCTGCTTCTTTGATATCCCTTTGAAGGATATCAATTTAAATACCTCCTGCCTAGGATCCCAGCTGAACAAGTTTGCAAACAGGAGAGGAGCAACTTCACCACAGGAAGGTGGAGGAAAAGGAAAAACAAAATGAAGAGAAATGTGACGTGCACATATAGATTTTTTTTCATTTGAATATATGCACTGCACACTTTTTTCCATGCTAATATCATTCAGTGAATCTTTTGAGCCAGTGCTGTATTCCGCTGTGTTCTGTCAGGGCAGTTCTCTCCCTGCTGCAGAAGCAGAGTTTGCTGAATGCAGTTTCTCTTCCTGTGTGCAGATGACATGGGAAGAGAACAGTATGTACAACTCAACTGGATTAGTGGTATGCATTCACAACTGTGCCTGAAGTGCAGGAAATTGCTGAGATTAAGACTGTGCAAGTACAGAAAGACAGGGTTGCTTACTTCCTTACCTGGGGGTCTATTCTTCAATACCAAGGACCCATCAAGAAGAGCCAGACCCGTAACGATTGCCATACATCATAAGGGGAAAGCAATACCCAACCTCAAGCTGGTGAGAACTCTTTATAGGATCACCTATGATGCACTGCCTCGTTAACCTCTCTCCAGCATAAATCCGTGTATTGCTGTGCTCTCTGACGAACCTCTGAAATCTTATCTTTATACTTTACATAAAACCTGCACCACTCTGCCCAGCATGAGTAACTACAAGTGGTGCTTTTGCATGCAGCAGCTTAGAACAAGCAGCCAGATTTGCATAGGAAGCAGAAGATGTTTTGTGCCGTAGTTAAAGCATTAAACCAAAGGGTTTTGTGCATCTGTACTGGAGCAGAGGATTACTCCTCAGGTTTCAGGCTGGCAGAAACATTGCCAGCTCTTGTAAGAGGTAAAAAGGGTGAGGAGGAATGAAGGGAGCTCTCGAGCACAGAAGCAAAGTGTGAAATGGAAGAAACATGCATCTGCAGGGACATCTGCATTCTTTATCCCTCCAATAAATTTGAATTCCTTTCCAAGCTCCCATGATATCAGGCAGAAGGGCACAGCTCAGGACAACAGACCCTTTGACCTCCAAGAATTGGGGAACTGAAGAGAGGGACAAGCCCTTAGCCCTGCCAGACCTTCATGGCAGCTCAGAGGACACCAAGCTCTGCAGACCCATGGAGCTGCAGCACCTCCAACCCCAGCAGACAGACATGGGAGCTCCCAAATCCATGCCTTCTGCTTGTAGAGCAACCTGATGGCCACTCCTCCACACTCACCATCCCCCTGGGCACAAACACATGTACCTTCCCTCTGAGGCTCCAGTGTCAGGGCTTCATGTCTTGGAGAGGAGAGGTGAGGTCTGGTTGCTCCTCCAGGCTGCAAACTCAGCCGTGCCTGCCAAGGGGAACAAGGACTCGGTCAAGCTGTGTCTTATCTCAGTGATGACGCCTACCTTCCTCCTTGGGCAAAGCTCAGCAGCTGCCCAGGAGAGCAGCTGGCCCAATGCCTGCTACCAGGTCTCAGCCTCAGGTGATTCACAGTGGAGAGGGATGGACAGCTCTGCTGGCCAACCCGTCCCACCTGAAAAACAGCATGGGTATTTGCATTTAGTCCATATGCCTGGGTTAAGTGCAAGTCACTCTGAGCAATATTTACACAACCCATTCCCTCACCTCAGCTCCTCCCAGCACAGCACACTGCTCACTTTCTCTGAACGCAGCCTTTGTAGCAGGTAAGGCTCAGCCCAGCTCAAGTCAGCTGAGAGTCAGACCATAGAGAAAGATCTACCAATGCCACTCTGACAGTACAGTCACCTTCAATTCCAATCCTCAGCAAAGGAAATTGTTTTCTTCATGTGGGAACAGTGGGTAGCTGAAAGAACTGCTTTGACTTGAAGGTGGTCTGCTGAAGGCTACAGAATCATTAGATTGGAAAAGACCTCTAAGATCATCCAGTCCAACCTCCAGCCCAGCCCCATCATGCTGGCCATGTTCCTCAGTGCCACATCTCCACAGATCCTGAACACCTACAGGACAGTGACTCTACCACCTGCCTAGACAGGCTATGCCAATTCTCCCTTCCCAGGGGCTGGACAGTGTGCAGCCATAACAGGATTTCCACCAGCTTTGTTTCCCTGCTTTTAGGGAAGCACAGTAGATAGCAAAGGCAGCGCCGTGCAGTTGCAATCAGCTAGCACAGACTTCTGGAAGCTCCCTGTACATCCCTTCACTCAGCCTCACACACTTCTCTTAACTGCTTTACTACATCCTAAGCATGGATCACTGACACTGCATAGTCTGTGTGACATATCTGGGCAGCTGGCATTTTTTTTCTTACGCCGCAGAGATACCAGTCAACTGATGCTACCATTGTTGATTCTTTTCCTTAAATGTCTGTCTGATGATATATAAATATGTAAGGCTGACAGACATGAGCACGTGGCACGAGCAGAGCACAGTGTGCTTCATCTCACAGCAGAACATTTAGTGACCCAACCTCAGCACTCCCCATGCAGCTAAAGAGGTCAGGTTTGCTTGGCAAAACTATAATTAGAGCCACACATAGGGAAATCCATCAAAAATCAGCAAAGAAATTAAAGCTTTAGGATGCAGAAAGGGGAAAGGAGAAAGTGCTGGAAAAAATATCGAGAAAAGCAATGACAGCAACACTGAGCTTCTCCCCTCAGAGCTGCTGGGCCATGCACTATCTTACAAGGAGCACAGTGACAGAGGACAAAGCCTCACTGATTGCTTCAGTACTGCTCCTTGGATGCTTCAAAATGGGTCATTCTGGATTCTGATGTCTGAAGCAAAACAAGTGTTTTAAAACTTTAGTCCTTATGCAGACAGCAAGCAAAGGCACTGGCAAGAGCAGGAGACATTGCACAGCTCTGTGAAGAAAACAGAAGTACTACAGCTGAAACCTCTTATCACTGCCTCTAATGTCAAGCTGAGCTCGTGGGAGCAGGCAAAGAGGTGGGAGGATTCCATCTCCAGCACAGCCACATCGAGTCAAAAATATTTAGGCAGGGAATAATACGTGAGCTGCATTATGGAAACCCATCCTGGTTTACTGCACATGGGGATCAATATCTGCAAAGCTCTCTGACCATGAAGAACACTGTGCTGGGAGCTGTGTCCATTTGATTTATGTTACTTGTCTACTGAACCTCATCCCATCGGGTCACTCCTGAGGCAGCCAGGATTACAGCACTGCCTGCGTGCTGCTGAAGACAACTGCATGTGGACTCCTCACCTGCAATAACATCACCAGATCAAGGCACGATCCAGCCTCAATTCACAGTACATATCAAATTAGGTTTGGGAGGAAAAAATCTTTTCATTTGCCAGATCAAACTGCCTGGAGAAAGGACAGCCAGGCCGATTCCCTATCAGACCTAGAACAGAGGGTTTCCATAGCTCTCAGCAGACACATACGCTCATACGTATACAACTTTATGTGATACACAGAAACAGGCAGCTCTAGAAGATGAAAAGTAAGATAGGAATTGCTCCTGAAGCTGCGCAGAGCAAGGCTAAAAGCCAGCAGTTCCTGTTACGCATAACATCCACCAGCTCCATCGGAACAACCAAGGATTCAGTGGGTCAGTTTTTAACTGGGAAACCGCACTTTGTTTACCCGGCTCTTTAGGCTGCTCCCGACACAGCCACGTCTCCGGCTGAGGGGGGCAACTGCCCGGCAGGAAGCGCTACAGGAAGGATCTGAGGTTCCGCACACGAGTTCACCGAAGGGCATCCCACTCTCAAGGGACATTAAAGAAAACGGCTAGAGGAGCTTCGGCGTCTCTCCCAAAGAGGAGAGGCGGCACGGAGGCCCTCGGCGCCACCACGCACCGGATCTGGGCCAGAAGGCGCAGAGGATGCAGAGAGTTCCCTGAGCAGAGGATGCGCGGAGTCCAGCGCTGCGTGCCCCTGTCTGAGAGAGGTACCTGAGGCCACCTGGGAGCGCTCCCCACGCACTGCCGGAGCCGCAGCTACAGCGCTCACCCAGCAGAGCTGCTCTGAGGGAACGCGCGCCCATAGCCGTCTTTCAGCTGGCGGCAGCTAGAGAACGGGGACGCTCTGAAGGAACGAGCGCGCTCAGACGGACAGCTCACAGCTGAGGGGCTCCGCACCCCGGCCTCACAAAATGGCGGGCGGGGGGCGGCCGCCCCGGCACCACACGTCGTCCCGGCACCACACACCCCCCGACACCGGGCAGGCTACAGGGCAGGCGTCGGCTCCGCCCGCACCGCGAAGCCCCCGCACCGCACCGCACCGCACAGCCCCGCTTACCCGTCCCGGCCGAGGAGGAGCAGAGCGGGCACCTGCTGCCGCTCCACAGGGCGACAGCGGAGCCGCGGGAACGCAGGAAACGCTCGTCCCGCCGGACGGAGGGAGCTGCGCCCCGGCCCGGTGGCGGCAGGTGGGGCTGGGGGCTGTGCTGCCCGCCGCCGCCTGGCCCCGAGCGGAGTTAAAGGCGACGCCGGCACAGCCGGGCTGATTCGTGGCGGAGATAAAAACTTGCAGCGCAACGGCCGCTATTCGTAGCAGCTGAGTATGATCTGTTTCCTGAATGAGGAAATAGGCGGCAGGCCCGGTTCAGTTCCTCAAGCGACCGCCGCGGGTTGGAGGAAAACTTTCCCTTTTGAGCATGTGCGTGGCATCCTTCCACAGCTCCACGCACCTGTCCTCACCCAGCCCGCTGCTAAGCTCCTCTCAGAAACCTCTGCAGAAATAGACGGGTTCTTATCTTTCATCTCGAAGATCAGTCACAAAACCAATGAAGTTAGAAAAGACCTCTAAGATCATCTTAGTCCAATCCTTCCCCACCAAGCATTTACCAATGCTGACATGTATTTACCCTGAGAACAGTTCAAATGAGATGAGCAGAATAGAGCCCAGCAAACAAACCCACGGCATACAGCACAGTCAGAAATATTTAATGTACCTTTACAGGGCAAAACAGACAATCTGCCACAGCCAGGTGAGTACATTGAGAAAGTTTTTATTAGAAGATATATTTTTGCCAAAATAAATACTTTTTTTCTCCAGAAAACATTAGAAAAAGGAAACGGGAGGAAAAAAAGCATCGGTTTAATACTGTAATTTCAAAATTACCGAGAACGCTACTTGAATACTTTGCTATGTAAATAACATCACTTGCATATGCTATTGCTGGTCAAGTTGCTGCTCTGACATCAGTGATTACCACAGGATTTCCACACGCATTGGTGTGCCTCAGGGGCTTCTTAAACTCAGTGACAACAGCAGAGTCCTGGCTGAGTTTCTATCTCAGCCACACAGCAGGATGGATGCAGTTAGAGACCGTCCTGCAGATTGGGCGCAGAGAAGCGTCCCATGGGTGGGCAAGGGGAAAGGAGGAAGAGAAGGAACAAGTCCTGGTGCATTCAGAAAGGCAGACACATCACGGACGTAGGGCAAGCAGAACCCACTGTGAAGGCACAGGGTGAGTTTGGCACAAACTAACTGGCTGGTGTGGCGATCAACCAAGGTGGTCCATTTCCTCATCATTTTAATGGGAAGACGAGAAAACTGCTGGAAAGAACTGTTGACAAGGCCCTCAAACTTTGGCAACATGCAGCACTGCCACCCACACCTACTCTTTGTAGAAATGGACCCATAAGGAAAACAGACACAAATGCATGCAGAGAGTTTCAGGGTTTCTTCCATAACTACTTTGGAAGTGACAGCTCTTCTCTCAAGAGAAGGAGTGAAAGCTTGGAAACTGGATTATTAGATTAGATTCTTAAAATGGACAAAAACAGTGGTAAGCATCTAAGAACTTGGGGGAACCCCAGAGCTGGCAGATGGCAACACCCTCTTATTCTCTAATCTGAGTGCTGCATGTACACGACTTCCCCCAGGAAGTCACGAGAAAGCATTTCCTAAGTCCTACTGACAGTCTGCAGAAGAATTTCCTCCTACCCCTTGAAAAACCAACCTGTGGAACTATTAACAGTAGGTCAGGCAGCAAACCGAATCCAAAACACCACACATGCGTGGGGGTTTACAGAGCATGCCATTGATACACACTATTGTGCACAGCATTGAACCACGTGTTGTACAGGTTAGGGACCTGTTAGATGCACAAGAAGTTGATTGTTAGCCATGTTAAAAGCAGCAAGTAGTGTCCGTATCATAGGAAGAAGAAAAAGAAAATGGATTCCTGAATGCACAGATCTTTTAAGTGAAACAATAGAAACTGCAAGGGTTGAAACTCTTGCAAAATTCAAGTGAATATTATAAGGATTTCAGATGTGGGCTGCAAGATGAACTTTTGGTCCAGGATCCTGACTTCTCAAATACCACATACAAGAGAGCACAGGCCCTGGCCACTACCAGCAGGCTTCCCAACCACACATTCTCTCCTTCCAGCTTGCTGATGTACAAAAAGATCTTATCTTTTTGATCCTTTGCAGTCTGTGATGAACTTCAAGGAAATCATGAAACTCTTCCTAAGGAAGCAGAGGGCAGTGTGCGGTATTTATTTTTGACAGATCACTTTCTTTACCTGAGCTTGAATCTACAAAACCAACAAGCTGTCACACAACAGCCACTTGGGAATACAAGCAAAAAGAGGGTTAAGAGAGTGGTACTTTCCCAAGTATCCTTCCACACCCTGCAAATTAACGTAGGGAAAACAGGAGTTTCCTCACAGAAGAGAAAGGCCTTTACATTTAAACCCAGGCTTTGATTTGTGGTTAAAGTCAGCAGTGCACAAAAGTTTATTATATTAACATCTCAGAAAGGAGCTAACAGCAGATGGGGTGCAAGAGAATGAAATTCAGGCCTTTTACCAGCCATAGCAGTTACTCTGTTGAAATGCGTGGACCAGAATCAGCAAAGCAAACCTTCTGGATCAGAGCACTGGAAGACAGTGGCACCAGCCCAGCTGGGTGTGATACACAAGAGGAAAGCAGGGGCCGAGGATGCCAAGCTGCAATTTCTTAGCATGTACTATTGCCAAAAGAATTTGGTTCAGTTTAGTGGTTTACATAAATCAGTCAGTGGTTTTACCAGTCCAGAAAGAAGGAAAAAATAAAAATAGTTGCAATCATTTTTCTCCACCCTTATGTTAACACAAATAGGCAAAGCCAAGAGGGCAGCAGCCTCTAAGCACGAGGTTTCCTCGTCTGGCTTTACCCTTCTGGCTTTACTTTTGGATGCAATGCTTTAATTTCATGCCACTAAACAGCTACACATTCTCACCAATTGCTCCATGTACACTAGGGACAGGAGATGCACATTCAGCAAACTAAGAAGGTAGCCCAGAGGAGTGGAAAACAATAAGCACTCACACCATATCACAAACACCTTATCTCAAACATATCCTGCTGTCACAAACTGACAATAGTTGGCTGCTGGTTCACCTTCACTACATTTATGGCATTCAGCTTGTCCCACAGGCTTTAGAAAAAATAAAAATACAAGACCAATATGCTTTATAATCCTATATTCCCAATCTGGTTTCAGAATCCTCTATATTCTTTTTCTCTTCCTCCCCATAGTGATTCCTCTACACCCTAGTTGCCTTAACTATGTGAAGCTTAAGAATAAATCTGACCGTAAGTGCAGGCCTACTTCATAAACTATGCAGGCCCTTGTTTTACACAAGATAAGCTACACTCAGGAAGGACTGTGGGCTGATATTTTCAGCCACAAGTTAGTATTTGTTCTGGTGTCTCTCAGACAGCATCAGCATCACAGCTGCCCACCGTCTTGCCTCCCAGACTGCAACAGCCACTGGTGAAGAAATGCTCTGGTGCTAATCAGTCTCTGCTACACGTACTCAAACCTCTTCAGGGCACAGTTATGCTGGTGGGAGACAGCACCCACCACCTCACCCACACTGCCTGTGGAAATGTAACTAAGTAGAGTCACTACCTTCTCCACCTATTAAAGTTTCTGAGGATATTTTCACTTTTTAAATCAAAGGGAGAAAATAGAGCATTATAAATTACTGTTCCACATACAGACTATGTACCAGCTTTAGACATCCTGTGCTGAAGCTCCCCAAAAGAGAGGGCATAAGTTTGCTTTGGCTAGTTGCATACTGTTTGTGCTAGGAGAGGTAGAAGATGCCTCACACAGCAAGATGTGCTGCAGAAAGAGATACCAGGAGCTGGCTTTGTGTCACAGTGCAAAGACTGAAGTACAAGCAAACCCCACAGGAAGCCACATCTCATCCTGGGAAGAACAGAGAGCTTATGTCTCTGCACAGCAAATCACAAGTAGACTGCTACTGATAAGGCAGAACCCAGACCTGCTCCAGCTTTTTAAGGGACAAGACAAGCACAGACAGTTCCAAGAAGACTGGCACATGCACCAGCACTGCTGATTTCACTTCCTCTTCTCGTGCTCCTGCTATAGACAGCTGCATAGCTGCACCAGTGAGCCACAACATAAAAGGCAAACTGTGAGGCTGATATAACTGCAAACCTGAATCTTTCTCATCCCAAATCCTCAAATAAAAGAGTTAAGTCCCTGCTTGACAGGAGGTGTCTTACGTGGCACCCACTCGGAATTTCCTTCCATTGCATGGTCCCTTAATGAGTGAAGCCCAACCCCTGCCAAAGGCAGCCACCTTCCCAGAACGTGCTGTGACACTCTACCACCAATCTCTCAAAGATAACATGACCCATACAATCTCACATTCCTATAAGCACTTCACATTCCTTCCCCACTGTCAACTGATGAACTGATCCTGACGTAGTAGGGCTGAGCTTTTCCAGTCTGACCCCACACTAATTCCATTAGCAGTGACAAGAATGAGGCTTCAAACTCCTCAAAGAAAAAAACTCAGCCTAAGTTACCGCTTTAAAATAAGCTCAATGACATTTAACACTCTAAGTTCAAGCTGCCAAAGTTCTATCAAAATGGAAATTACACAGGGAGAGTCCACAACAATATAAACCAGGATAAACACACTACTCTTCTACATTTCTGTGGCCCCAGTGCTGTCTGCAGAAGGGCCAGCTCTGGCTTCCAGTGGGGATGCAGTTAAGGGACAAAGACAATGATCCGGTGTCAAAGAATAAAGTCAAAAGGAGATTTGGAACATTGGTTTGGCAAGAGACTACTTATCCTTCAGCGGCACAAAGACCTAAGGGATGTCAGATGACTTGAGAAAAAACAGATTAATGTGCTCTAAGAGCCAAAGGAAGCTAAAAGCTATGAGAACTTGAGAGCATCAGCTACATCCCGATTATTTGGCGGTGAAAAGCCAACGGCAATTCAAAGTGCATTATTTGGGATAGCCCAGCTGGGTTATCAACATCAGCATGGCTATGGGCCATGGCCAAGCCTCAACACAAGTCTTGAGCAAGGGATCAGCCTCTGTGCTTTTGACACAGATTACTCATCCACAACCCAGCAGGCAACAAATGGCTACAGACAATTCCACCAGTCTCCATCCTGGGAAGTCCCCTTTGCAGCATATTCACGAGCACAGGGCAGCCTGCTGCCAAGGGACAAGACTGGTCTCACTCTTTATCTGTTTCCCTTCCCACCCATCCCCACCCCCTCCGCACAGCAGGCTCAGAAGAGTGGCAGGCACTCTTTTGCACAGTCCAAATGTGGAAGTTTCATCTGAAATCCTTCCCAAGGGAAGAGGGATGCCTGCATGTCCACATTGATGCAGAGTAAGCCCATCACAAGCTGACGCTGGTACTCCTCCCACTTCAGCATGACATCAGACAGGGAACGGTTGCTTCTCATCCATAAAGGCACTGCTTCACCACAAGGAGATCCTGGAGAAATTGGCAGGCTCTGGGGCCCACCAAGCTCAAGATGATAGTAAAGCCTGAAAGACAGACACGCAAAGAATTAGTATGTGGGACAGCTTGAGCAGGTCACCAGACCAGAGCTCCAGAACTGTAGAGATGTTTCCATTTCACCACTAACTGGCTGCATGGCCATAGTCCTTCACATCTCCCAGTTATTCAGATCATTAGCTCTTGCAGGAAGAATCAGTCTCTCGTGCTAGGATCTGAATCATAGCTAGGACCCTCTGCCTACTACTGTAATATTTTCCTATTCTCACCCAAGTCTTGCCTCAGCCTTACAGTAGGGAATTCAGCTCAGAAAAGCTGGTGCCAAGGCACACACCCACACACAGATCCAAAGCACTCTGCCACATCTGGGAAATCCTTTGATATTTCTTGGCCACTCCAGTGCATCCCCACTCCAAACCAAGCTTAGATCCCAAGACAAAAAAAGTCATTTGAGCTCAATTAACCCTTAGAAGGGATGTTTTGGGGACCCTGGACTGACAAACATCACAACTGTCTTCCACAAAAGGAAAGCAGAATAAGCTAGGATATTACAATTAGATATACATCTTCTGTTGTTCTATTGTTCTACTATCAGCTTCATTGTGAAGGTCCTGTAATGGGAAGAGAGAAGTAGACCATGTTCTGAGTCTACCAAACAGTTAAGGAGTGTACTCTATAGAAGTCAGAGGTAGAAAGGGAAATTGGGTGTTCCCCTACAGGACAGAGCTGTGGAGGAAAACAGCCATACCTGGCTGAAAGATGGCTGCCCAGTTTCTTCTTGGCTTTCTTCACAAGATAGTTGCAGATTTCAGTTATCTGCTCCCTCATCCATCTAATATCCTCAGGGATATCTGGAAGCCATTCCAGCAACCTGGAAAGAGACAGGAGACAAATTGAACCATACAAAGGATAGGAGGAAACACAGTGTTTCAGTGGCGGTTGCTGTACAGGTCATTTACACTACCACCCATAAAAGCAAATGGGAGAAGCTATGAAAGATGAGAATAGTGCAGGACTTAATCTTTACATCTGTGCCTTCCCTATTTTTCATTTGCTTTCAGCAACAGAATATTTTCCCAACCTAAGTCCATCACAAACCTTTGCTTTCAGCAACAGAATATCTTCCCAACCTAAGTCCACCACAAACCATCTCCTTTCAGAAGCCTTTCACAGGATACTTTGTACTAAGAACACATCTGACAGACCTGCCTTCCCAGCTGCATAAGTGTAGAGTTGGAAGCAACGGGACTACTCCCCCCTCACTTCAGAAGTGTCACATCTCATGAGATTCTCATTTTCATCTCTGCTCCTCTAGTTAAGAAGCTTTTCTCCAGATTCTGAAATATATCATTTTCTAAGGCAAGTTCCAGCATGCAGCAATCTTACTTCAAGCTGGCAGTACTGGCTGCAGCTAAATTACACATGAAGGTAGGGATATTTTTGCATATGGTTGTTAAGTAGCATGAACTCCTTCCCCAGGAACTCTGGCACTACAGTCATTAGAAAGCATCCTGCCTCCACCAGCTACATTAAATATTCAGCTGCACTAGATAGAAAACAACCAGAGGAAACAGCTGAAGGCACACCTGACAGTGAAGGAAACAGCAGACTCCAGAGGCAGCAGGTAGGGGACCATCATGGCAGTGGCCACACGTACAGGCAGCGTGTTGCTAATACCAGTCAAGAAACCTCTTCTTTCAGCACAAGCCTCCAAAAGAGCTGAAGACAAAAAAGAACATGGCTGAATCTCTCTTGACTGGGACTACCCCTTTCCTGCAGTCTCTCTTAAGTTACCCAGCCTGGTAGTCGCCCCTCCTCACCTTCTATTTTTTAAATGAAGTCTAGCTTAGGATAGCAATTCTGAGCACAGCTGAGGAACAACAACTTGTCGTTTTATTGAGCTCCTGAATGATACAAGCATCAAGATCCTATCCTTGCCTTATAGTGTAGAAGTGTCAAATGAGGCACCGTCTGCCAGTTCAGCCTCCACACCTTCATATCCAAGCTCTTACTTTATCTAAGCACCAGCAGGTGTTCAATCCCCAGATACCAACAAGCAAGACCCACATCCCAGCAGTCCTTTGATACAGACCATGCAGCACATGAAAACAGCAAAGGTTCTTTTCCTTTGGACCATACCTTGGTTCAGTTTGGGAGGTAAGTGTTCAAAGATGTGGTCTTCAACAACAGCAAGGGCAGTGTTGTTTTCCATCTGGTCCTCAGCTTCTTCTTCCTCTTTCTTCTCTCCTGGAGGGGCTTCTATTGCAAGGAGAGGACCAGCAGGACTTGGACGATTAAGGTGAAGGAGACCTGAGAAGCAATAAAGATTATACAAGTTAGCTACTCTTTCTTGCCTGGCACTTAAAATATCACTCTTCACTTCACCCACCTCCCAAACAGATGGACATAACACCCTGTCTCTCATCTGTTTCAATCCTTACCACAGCGTGTAAGAAATCCGACTGCTTTAACATCAGCATTTTTCCCCCCTCCCAGAAATTCTTAGATTTCCCCTCCACGCACTGCAGAGGGCCGTTTCATAGGGTTTTGTTGCTACATATTTCACCAGCAACCAATCCACATTCCCCTCCCACAGCTTAATCCACAGAGCTGCATGACTGCTCTTATCCTAGTCAAGTACACCCCACAAAGCAAACAAATGTGTTTGGTCTGCTAAATCGACACTAGGTGGCATCAAACACCCTCAGCCTGCAACAGCAATTCAACGCAGGCAGGGAAGCCCAGGGGTGGAACGTCAGATTTGCAAAAGCGTCAAACTGCCATGCCCTGGGGGCTGCTGAGGGCGTGCCAGCACTCTGCTCTGCTCTGCCTCCTTAGGCTTACCCTAGCTGCACACAGAAGGGCACTGGCTTATCGGCTGACACTCCAAACGGCAATGCACTCTGTTGGCATAACACACTACATAACTTCAACACTCAGTCGTGCCCAAGCCATTGCTCTTTCCTCAAGGTACTCAGAGTTCTTCTGTATTGCAATGAAGAGGTATCTAGTCCATCTGTGTGACCTAAAGAGCTAAAATATCCTTATAAGTGGAAATTCCACATTCAGATATCTGAATCATGCTCCTTGATCAGTTTTGTCCTTCCACCTTTTAAACCCACCACTAACTAACCTCAGGGCCAGGTCACAAAGCCTGGCACCCAAGAGACAATTCAGCACACCCCACAAACACTCAGTGCCTTACCATTCTTCTTCAGGAAGTGCAGTGCATCCCGATAGCCCTGCTTGCACATATCCCGCAGCACCTATGGCAGAGGTAAGCAAAAGCAATTCATTTGGAGGCTCTTCAGCTGGGCAGAGCAAGCACTCAGCTCAATGCTGACTTGAGAGAAATTGTCCTGCTTTGAGCATGAATAAGAGTAGTAACATGAAGGCTTTGGATATGAGCATCACTCGATAATTCAAGTTGGAATACTACCAAATACAAGCTTGAAGTTGCAGCCACTTCATTTCCCCATCTACAGCTGACACTGCTATAGGCAGCTGTCTGGAATTGAGTCCAACAAGTAGCCCAGAATACTTCCCTGCAGACACCAGGAAGTGCTGCTGTGCTCACGCACAAAGCCAGCAAGACTAGTGAAGAAGGAGCAAATAAAACTTGGGCAAGTGATTCGGGATGTGGGTGCATGCTTACTGTGCCCAAATGCCAGGTCTAACGTTGCATTTGCTCAGAAGCAGAAGCACACAAAATTGTTAACAGTGCCACCTGCTTTTCTGGCTCTTTTTAGGAGAGACATTTTCTGGCTTTGAGCTGGTACCTGTAGCATGACCTCTAAAAAAAAACATGAGCACGTTAGTTCTGAGAGCTGATAGATCCTTATTTAGAAGTGAGCCTGGCTTCCTGGCAAATGCCACTTCAAAGAGTCACATGGGGATCTTCTTGAACAGATTACAGATCTTAAAGTAGCAAAATTAAACCAAGCCACTGATACAATTTTGTGCAGATATTCAAGGTTTGCCAAGTCACTGGATTACTAAATGTCAAGGCAAAGAAATAGATGGAAAAGAAAAAAAGTGCCTGTGATCTTCTTCTGCTGAAGCACACATGACAGTTAGTGTCTAACCATTTTCCCCCAAGTTCTGACACTGCCAAGAACCTCACCTGTGGCTCTGGAGGAAAGAGGGCCTTTGAGAGGCGGTAGAGGTTGCGAAGGTTGAACTGGATGCTTGTATTTGTGACTCTCAGCTCATGCATGTTTGTGGAACTGTCTCGTGGGCAGATATCACTCTCTCCTGAGAACGGAGACACCGTGATCGTGTTCTTCAGCTCGTATCGTGGCAAGTTGTCAGAAATTCCTCCATCAACATATCTCTGAAATAAAGAGAAATTAAGCACTCTTTATTCTCGTAATTGATCAAGCTTTTCTGCTCTGCGTCCCCATTCACATCCGTGCCAAAAACTTTGGGAAAGAATGAACAGCATCCACCAGAGCTGGGAGAGTTGGAAGTAGTGACAGCACACCTGTGTTGAGTATTACCTCCTTTTGCTATGTGACTTTCCTCCTAGGAAAGAGTGTTTTGACCACAAGCATTCAATGACAAAAGCACAATTCACTTGTGTGACTGCTGACTTAGATCTGCCACAGGGTTTGAGTCACATTCATTCCAACAGTATGACACACCAACAACCACCTGCAATGCAAACTGATCTCAGCTGTCACACTGAGACAGCGAGACATTTTTACTTGCGTTCAAAACGAATAGCTCAAACACAGGTCCTCACTGTCACAGTTTGTTAACTAAGAAGGAAAACACTTTATTTGTTGCTAGGAAGCTAATCAAGCAGAATTCCAACACATGGGTACACGTTTATGGTCCGCTAGCTTTGGTGTGATAACAGAGTACAAGGGACTCAGGTTTTGCTCCTAACAAGAGTTCTTATCAGAGAACGTTCTGTACATACATACTATAAACAGTTCCATTCCCCCTGTTGGAAGGACAAACCCAGCAGTATGTACTCCAAGTATTCTTTAATGTACCATAATTGCACAAGGAGCTGAGCAAGAGAATCCCTATCAGAGGGCTCTGGCAGAGCAAGCTATATGCAGAAGATGGAGACACTGGTCAAGTTGAGAGAGCATCAAGCTTGAGATCCTTGCAGAAACAAGACTTGAGCTCTTGTGTACCTCTGACAAAAATGAGAATGATCAGTATCATTCTATCATATCTATCAACTCTTATAGAAGAGTTGATCTGCTGTTTAAAAAGTCTTTCCTTTGGGTGGATTCAGAAGTAAATCAGTGTGCATTAGCTACGAAGCCCCTGAAGCAGCAGCTGTAACACCTAGCTCTCCACTGGTTGGGCAGCTGAACAGGCAAAAGGCAAAGCTGACAGATGCTGATTCCCAGCAAATTAGGGAAATGCTGACCAGAAAAGGATGTGCTTTAATTCTACACCCTGCTTTGCCTCACCTATCAGGCAGTCTGACCACTGATACTAGTCTCTCGCTGCACAGCCACAAAATCATGGAACAGTTTGGGAAAACTTAGGAAAATACTGTCTGCTTTGCCTAGAGAGTGCCTGCCACTTTCTCTGGAAGGCACACATGCTGACCTCTCCAGGTAAGCTGTAAGAGTTTGATGAACAGTTCATAGGCTCCTGGACTTCAAGCGTGCAAATGCAGCTAGAATTCAGCTCCCATCCAAGCAACAGGATCAGAGTGGACTACACAGGGGGCTTCAAGAGGGCAAACTAAACTGCAGGACTACCTCTGTGTACAGGTTCAAGAGAAGTGGCTTGTAATTCCAGTTGTAGGCTACAGACCACAGTTAACTCATAGCACAGAGCATTTCATCCATGCCAGGCCTTGTTACCAAACACGGTATCAAGACAGACATGGGTAGTGGCTCCTGCATTACCTGGGTTTGGAGAGTGAAGAAGGTAGAAGGACGAGATAGAACTCAAGGACACACGCACCCTGCTGGAAACAGCAACTTTCACTCTGCCTAAAGAAGGCAGAGACGAATATTTTGGCCAATCAGCTGAGACAAAGCTAGCCTGTGCTAAGGATGCAGAAACATAAGTTTTCCAGAGGGTGGTAGCAGAAGCTAACAGATGTTATTTGAAAGACGCCTACAATAAAGCTAGCAGCCAAACCCTGCGCTGAGATCAAGGAACACACATTCAGACCCTGCCTTCTGGCCCATTCTGCAAGCAGCACTGTTTACGCTTCTTACTCAAGGTCAGCCAGCACTTCTTTGGATTTATCTGAACCTCTCACCAATCCAAGGCTGACCCCTCCACAGTCTCTTGCAATGCCACGAGCAGCATCAGCGCCACTGGCTGCAGCCTCAACCTACCTGCAGGTGTAAGCAGCAACTCCTGGGGACAGCCCACAGTCTGAGATTATTCCTGAGGTCCCCAAATCCACTCTCTTACTGAGTCCTCTCCATCCCTGGGACACGCACTCAACAAGAACAACAGCTAGCTCTCTTCTACCCTTTTTAAGGGTTCATCTCACCCACATGCCACAGAAAGGTCACAGCTAGAGAGCATGTTTTCAGGTCAGTAACTGACTCTTTAGTTCCTCAGTACTTAAGAACTCATTTCTCCTTCCCTCCCACCCATCTTCATCATCCCCTCCGTAAGGAGGCTAGAATTACAAAAAGCAAATACTGGAAAAACAGGAGGGAAAAGAACTAATTTGATAAGGACACTGTAACTTCCACAGACATACTGCCTTGAAAACAGATACCTGTGAGTTGAGTTGGCCTGCCATTCTGTTTTGTGGTAAATAGAGTCATTAGTTGTGCTAGGAACCATGCAGTCCCATTTCAAAGCCTTTTCCCAAGTTCATACCCTATTTAATCTAGCCTTTCACCTCACCATACTGACTTTCAAAAATAGAAAGAGTCATTATTTTCTGGGGAAGAGGTAAAAATTAGTTTCCTCCTCTCATCCCACACCCATGCCCACCCTCCCCAGCCCCTGGTTTTCCCCAAATGGAAACTTCACATGAGAATTCACTCCCTGGTACACCAGAGCAGCTGCTAATTTCATAACCCGATTGCTGTACACTGTTCTGGAATTTTGTGATTTTTGCCTGAGCCAGGCTCACCTCAGTTAACACCAAAGAGGCCTTATGCAAGAGCCTCTGCTACATTCCCACCAGCTGTAGGACAAAAATCCAGACTGTAGCTGTTGAGCAAATGCCAAACCAGCATGATCCTGTCATTTCTTTGAAGGGCTAGACACTGATCATTTATTCTAGATCATTTCTCTGCTCAACATGCTTGCACAATACAAAAACAGTCTCGTTGCATATTATGCAGGAGCAAAACCGACCTCACTTGTAGGACACCTAACAGATTTGATACCTTGTCAGACTGAGGCATCTTGATCAGCTCATTTTGTGGGAAGGCAGGACACACAGATGTGAACAGCAGCTTTTTCTAACCTTTCAACTGGTTAGATTGCAAATAAGCTGTCTTTTACAGTGCATTACCTCACACACCACAATGGAAGCCCAAGCTCAGCTGAGGCCCTTAGGCATTACTGCTATATACAAAGATTCTCCAGCCCTGTGCAGCTTTCAAGCATTTTCATTTCTAACATGAACACACAAAAGGGAGAAACTGCTCTGGACGCTTGCTTGAACAGGAAAATAAAAAGAGCACATGCAGATAAAACATTCTCAGAGGAAGGACGTGAGGAGCGCCACGGAAAAGAGGCCAGCTAACAGCACTGGTGAAAAATCTTCAAAGGACACCAGGCTTGTAGGAAAGGAACACATAGCTTCTACCATGGAAACAAGTTCTTTCCACATGAACAATGGGTCAGAGCCTCAGTGCTGGAGGGTTTCACCAAGAAGCCAGGGTCCACTAAACCTGTCCATTAAACCTACTAAATCAGCCAGCACTTAAGTTAAATCAACCAGACTTCAGGATATTTTAGCCAACTGCAGGAGCTGAAAACAAGGCATATCTTTCACTAATATTGTTTATTTGGGAATTTCTCATGCTTCTTCAGGATAATTGCTGCTATGTTAAAAGGCAGTTGAATTGCCCAGAGTATTTGTTGTCTTATTTATTAGTACGTAATTTAATGAAGAAATATTTTAAGAGTCTTACCACTCCACGCAACGTTGGAGGTATCAGCCCACAATAGACAGGGATAAAGGTACTGCAGACACAGGCCTGAAGAAGAAAGAGATCCACATAAGAATGACATCAAAGCCTACTGAGTTAATCAGAGCTCCATAGGGACACACACTGAGAATTATACCACATTATGAAAGACATTTGGAGACGAACGCAAAACAAAACAGACTGCAGTTCTTGCCATGCAATAAGCTTCGAGTCACCTGAATCAGTTCCTCCTTGGAATGGAAGTCTGACAGTATGACGTTTTCTCCATCAGACACTCGTGTGAGGGAAATACCCAGACGTCCTGCTGCCACCTCATGCCCATTCTCTGGCACAGTCTTGGACAGGCAGAGCCGAATGATCTTCACCAAGTTGAAAGAGGGGTGAAGTGGACCCAGGAACCTCTTTCGTGCTTCTTTAGACACTCGAATAATGCTGGCACCAGCCTCACCTGTAATGAGAAAAATTGCACTATGAAATGGTAGCAAAAAATCAGCCATTTTCACAAAATTAGATATAGAAAAATTTTGTACGCAGCTTTGCTATGAAGTTTCTCCCTATTTGCTGATATAACTCAAGATAAGTGTCTACAACAGGCACAGTTACTGAGTCTCAGAAACTAGCTGTGTTGGCACTCACAAACTTGCACTGCAAACAGCTACCCTCCTCTCACATATGCTCTGTCAAGCCAAGGATGACATGCATCTGGCTAAGGCCTCATGCTTTTCTAGGAGGTCCTGTTCAAATGAACAGCAGAGGGCTGGTGAAAAGATTAAAACAGAAAACGAGGTTATTTTGGGGCTTTGTTGCAATTGAGCTCATGGCTGAACCCATTCCAAAACATCCGCTTTTTTTTTCTCCATGAGAAACACCATCTACTGGCACTTTTGCTTATAGGCAGACTGGAATATGACTTCTTTCCAAGTGATCCATCATCGCAGCTCTGCTGGCAATGTCAATCACATCTCAGGTGAGCAAAATGGACGCTATGCTCCTTTAGGCAATCAGTGATTTAGAGAGGATTTGGTGCCCTGTCTCTTCTGTGCCCTATTTCACAGCACTAGAAACAGGCCCTGTGGGGAAGCAGGATTCACAAAGGCATGCCTGCTTTACACTTTCCCTCAGTGACCGAGCTGGGTTTACAGAAGAGAAAGCAGCTCATCTGCACAGCAGCAAAGGCAGCTGCTAAACCCATTATCTCATGGTCACTGGGAGTCCAGTCTGCCAAGAGGACCACAGCTCTGCAGTAGGAAAGAAGGCAAAGGACAAAACAAAACCACCAACCCAAGCCAAACCCTCCACACCCCGCACACTGCCCTTTGCACACACTGTCAGATGCCGCCCCATGTATCTCCTAGTCACAATGGGGTAGAAAGCATTCCTCTGAGTACAAGGCAATCACTGCGCTCTCAGAGACATAGTTATTATATATTTGAGAAAATTATTGAGGGAAGAATCAGAGAAACAGAAGGAAAACAGCCATGTTTTCACAAATCTTCCCTGCAGTCGAACTGAGATCTGGTTTTTGGACAAAGATGAAAGTTGCTATCAGTTCAAGCCAACTCTATTGACTAGAGACCTCTCTGTTTTCCTGTCTTCCCTCCCCAGCCCTGCAACCACAGCCAAGTTAGACCCAGGTTAATAGAGATAAGGGAAACAACACCCTCAACTCTGTATTGACACATCCCATTCTTTTGCAACACACGTGTGCCAGCAACATGTTTTCCCTTAATGCAGCCCGGGAACGTGATTTTGTGCGTAGGAAAGCCAGCAACACCAGCAGCTCAAGCAAGTTCAGAATGAGACCCTTGGCCATGACCAGAAACTCTGGGGTCAGGATTTAGGTAATGTGAGGTAGCAACTTAGCAGAAAATCCAAGTTCCCTTCTTTGAAGCAATTTTTAGCACTATAATCCCAGTCTTCTGCTCTTTCCTAAAGTAACGTTTAGCAGCCTAATTCTGATCTTACTTACTCAATTAGCAGTAAGCCACTGAGCCCAGCCTGTTCCAGATAGTAGCTGCATGGTTCAAGTTTCTTCCCAACACTAAGTAAACTCATTTCTGTGGGGCTGGCTTACAAGCACTGTGACATTAGCACTACATCCCTACAATACTTTTGCATCTTACCAGGTGAACAAATAACATGCAACAAAACCAAAAAGAATGAAAGAACACCAGTTTGGCACCTTGGCCACATGATCCTAGCAAACTCAGCTGCACTGGGAGGGCGACCAAGGAGCTGGTCCTTAAAGAAACATGCCTTCAGACTTAGAACCTGCCTGCAGAAAGATCTGACAGTGGTACTGAAAACAACCCCAATAAAATGGAGCTTATGACTAATGTCTGAGCAAAAGCCTGAGCTGGAAGTTGCTGAAGAAAACTGTGAAGACCTAAATGCACCAGGAAACAGCCTGTCTCAACATCTGAGGAAGAACTTCAGTTGCAGCTACCTGCTCAACCATCATCACACAGCCAAGTGGTGTGGGAGGGACATGGGAAAACAGGACAGAATAAGAATTACTGCTAGTCAGCAGTTTCACTTGTTTAATATCTTGGGTATTGCTGGGTGTTTTTTTATGTGTACATATAAACAGATTGTAAGAAGCAGCTCCTCAGGTATTTCAGCTTAAGGGCAGCTGTGATCCCGTTGGACTTGTTAGCTCACTAACACCAAAACTGAATGACTGAATACAGAATAGCACAGAAGGCTGAGAGAGGTACAGGGTGATCCGCAGCACCACCAGTTTTCCTGGAAATGAGGTCAGCTGAGGGTTCAGCCAAGGAGTCAAGTTTATATAGCTAAATCTATGACAGATGAGAAGCCCTCTTGGAAACTAGTATGGGAGAAGAAAGAGGAGGTGAGAGCGTGAGCAGAATTCGAGCTGGTTTTCCTGGAACAACTTTTGTAGTAGGGATGGGATTAAAATAACCTGCAGAGGGAGAAGCAGCTGAATGAGAAGTAGCAGAGAAAGAAATCCTGCAGGGGTCAGCCACAAACTGTCTGCTCTTACCAGGATTAGCCCAGTGCTGATTCCAGTTCACAGAAAAAGTCTCTCACAGTTTTTGAAGGATCAAGTGATTCGGGATATAGAGACATGTGGAAAACCTACATGAAATTTCTTTTCCCTTCTGGGGTACATTGTAAGGAACACCAACAATCTCTAAGAGTTCGTATTGATTGCCAGGAAAACATCCTTCTCCCATTCAACAATTTATCCAACATTTATCCTCACACAGATTTAGTAACCATTATTCCTCTTTAAAAAAAATCTATAGAAGGAATCTTTTCAGTAGAAAAGACACATCCCTTCACACTCCTCCCTTCCTGCACTGCCATCCCAGCACACACTGCTAACCACAAGGCTGAATACTGCAGGGCCATCCTCCTGGTTGTGACAATGCACGGAAGCATCAGACAGCTGAGTCCTGAACCACCTGCTGGGGAAGGAAGGCCAGAGCATCTGCAAGTTCAGCCTGTGACCCTCCTGCAGTAACTAGAAAGAGCAAGATACAGCTACCCAAGCAAAAAGACTTGCAGGCAGTTGCTGGTTCACGTTTCATTTTTAAGCTATGTCAAGAGTTTCACTCCAGCTTATTGACCTGGCAAGATCAGTTCCCTTAAAGAACTGGCTCTCACTCCCAGACACACTCAACTCTAAAATGAACCAGGTTCAAAGCCTCCACTGCCTTGCGTTCTTAGGTATGCCTGCTCACCTTCCACCCAGAGAGGTTAAATTACCCTTCTCACCTTCTACCCAGAGAGGTTAAATTACCCTTCTCTAACCTCAGAAGCATTCAGCAGAAAGTACCATTTATCACTGTATACAAAAGCCCATCAGCCAAAGGAGAGTCTGCTACTCCTTTGCCCTGCAGGGAGAGAAGAGCTGAAGAGCAATCACAAAATGGATGTGATGCTGCAGGAAACACCATTAATTGGAACTATGAGATCTGAGGCAAAGTCTTCTTCAGCTCTGTGTGGCACATGTAGATGAAGGCTATTGCAAGAGTTAAACATCCCATGGAACCTCCCGTGGGATGCAGTGTGGGGTGTCAGTTGCTATGGGAGAAGGTGAGCAGAGAAGAGCCTCTTCTGACCTCTCCAGCAGCAGAGCTTTAGCACCAAGGGCACAGTGACGCTTGCCTGCTGACATCAGGTCACACTGATATCCATTTTCCAGTCACCAAAAGGACAGATGACCCACGAAGTATTTCACATGGAAAAAAAGAGCTTAAGAAAGAAACAAAAATAGGAGCAGAACAGGCTGAAGAGGCAGAGGGGCATTCTGGTCATTCCGACAAGCAGCTCCCTCTGGAAGAGCTCCACATCAGTACAAAGTTCATCCTCTGTGCCAGGGACATTCCTGCTCCCCAGCTAAAGCGGTGGTAAACAGGATGCAAGCTGAAAGTCTTTCAAACAGGGATGGAGAACAGAGAATGGCACGGCCAGGTGCAGGGTGGATACAGGGAATGCATCCTCATCCCTTTGCTAGGTGGTACACACAGGGAAGTCATGGCCATGGTGTGCAGCACCAAAAGATTCTTGCTAAACCTGTGTTGTATCCAGAGCCAACGAGAACTCAGAAATCTTTCTACACATCAGCAAGGCACCACTCCTCTCTCCTCTGTCCTATTTCCCAGCCTCCAGACGGGACAGACACTTAAAGCTCTGAAAGGAACTAGCAGAAAGTGCAGGTGCTAATGGCACTCCCGAGAGCTCAATGGCCTGACCAAGGTATTTTGGCCACAAGATTTCCAGGACAGGAGCCAGCTGCTTTGTACCATAACAAGGGACCTCACTTCAGAGCTGCCTGCAAGGTGGTGTTG
Source organism: Tympanuchus pallidicinctus (assembly GCF_026119805.1). Classification (NCBI taxonomy): domain Eukaryota; kingdom Metazoa; phylum Chordata; class Aves; order Galliformes; family Phasianidae; genus Tympanuchus; species Tympanuchus pallidicinctus. The sequence continues at coordinate 15,097,486 of NW_026294747.1, forward strand.
CACAGAGCCCATGTTCAGCTATCTGTCTAAAGTGAGGTTTGTGTGGTGCTTGGCCCACATGTTCTGTAGGAAAGCCTCAAAAATTCCAAGGAATTTTGCTCTCAATTTGGGTGGCAACTTCACATGACTGGAACTCTTGAGTTTCACATTGATAGACCCCTGCTTGGTCCTGAATCTAGGATTAAGAGTCAGAAGGAATTTACCAGCATTACTGCCCACAAGGCTAATTTAGTTTGGTTGCGTGTTCATTGCTGCTACTTCAGCTGTCCCAGCAACTCATCCTTGGAACAGCTAACAGCCAGCCTGTAGTCATGAGCACAGAATTCAGAACTGTCCTACGTTCATCCTGAGTACCAATCCCCAAGCTGCTCCAGCTCAATCTGTGCAGCTTCTGCCTCTTTGCTGAATTCCGAGTGAGCAACAGATGCTTTTCCTGCCCAGCCTCTCCCAGAAGATGATACAGTCCCAATTAAAACATAATCCTATCACCAGCCTAAAAACATTAAGCTGTAAGCAAGAGACAATGAACCAGAAGTCTGCAAGTTGACCACTAGGAAATAATTAACTGAGACAATTTTGTCAGATATTTCCTCTGAATGTCCATTTGCTCAGCAGAAGGAAGAGCAGATAGCAACACAGTGGTGATCTAAGGACAACTCCGGCTGAGCTTCATGCTTGTGCTGAAGCAAACTGGTTTCCACCCATTGCTTCCAGAGAACAAGAACCAGACAGACCTTCACATGGGCTGAAAGAAAGCCAACTCGGGTAGTCAGGTTCTCATTCCACACATCAGTAGTACTTGGAAGATGTCAGAGGGGGTAGGAGAAAGGAGGGGATGAAAAAGATAAATTAATGCCAACAGAAAATAAGAACAACAACTTAGGATCTGCCCCTGTGAGACATTTTCGGGTGATGTGCATCCTACAGCTGGAGACAGGTTCTCAATTTCAGGCTGAAATCCCAGAAAAGCATTGGTGGCAGTGGGAACTATTCCTTACTTGCCAGAAGTTGTATCTATCCCACTAATTAACACAAAGTAAAACTGTCCTTTATTAAAAACTTAAGGTTGGGAGAAGGCAGCTAGCACTGTAACCTTCACAGGCAGCAGTTCTTGTCACATCTGTGCACTTCTTCCTACAAGCTGATAATAATATTGAGAAACATCACGTACCAGAACAAGCTGTTCTTTTGGGACTTCCCTAATTTGTGTTGATCCGAGTTACATTTATGTTACTTACATTTAAGGTTCTCATTCCTTCTGTTGTACTATTTTGCCATCAGATAAGCAGCAGCTCTGATGAGTTAGATCCAGATAAGAGACACAAGAAGGAGATTTTGTTTTTGACAAGGCAGAGGCAGTAGACACAGCTGTGCCCACAACACATCCTTAGTCTGAGAGCAGCCCTCTCATACAACTGGCTGTTTCCACTGGCAGGTTACCCTTCCTACTGGGGCTTTACTACAGAACTAAACAAGTGAACTCTTTTGCAAGTGAGATTCCTAAAAAAACCTGGCCACAAATAATGCTCTCTCTCTTTGCTCAAGAGTAAGAGGCACCAATTCATGCCCATACTGCAGTAACTCCCAGGGATCCCTCTCAGACTGTGGAAGGAGCATTCTCACCTTACGAGTAGGGCAAGTGGAAACACACAGACAGCTTTTCAAGTAGAGCCAGCTCCTGCAGCCAGAGGCAGATGCTGAAGGAAGGGCTCATCCCACAATTTCTGGCCCAGATATTCAGAGCACAGCATTGCTAAACCTACAAGCAGCACCAAGGTGCAGCCTGCAGCAGAAGGGTTAAGTAAATCCAGGTCAACTGCAACTGCCTAAGATGCACAAGCTTCTCATTAACATATTTGTTCGCTTCAAGTAAAACTAGGGGGAAAAAAAGCAGAGGGCTATTCTGTATTTATCAAAATAAGCCCTGAACTGAATGAGTCCATTTTTTCCCTGTAAGAGGAATAGTTATTTCTTGTGCACCAGCTGATAGATAAACCAACACTACTGCCACACCCTGGATATGGGGTGCAGATTTTCATGTACACAGTCCTGCTGCACTGGCACTAATGTTGACACAGCAAAGTCTAACCAACTAGCAAACACCCTGCAAACCAAAGCCCATGCTGTTTCTGCAGACACAGGCCTGGAGCATTTGCCTTGGCAATGAAAAGCAGAAAACACTGCAGCTTCTATGGGAAACAATCAATAGAAAAGCCCAGAGGCAGCTCAGGCCAGGCAGACAGACAGGATTTTTGACTGGCACAATCACAACAGAAATCACCACTAGCCTAATTTATTCCATTGTAATTCTCTAATACAAGGATTAACATTGCATTTCTGCTCAGTGCTTTAGGGAGAAAATAAATGGTATAATAGCACATGAAAGGGAAAAGTTGCTCGGCACCATAGGCAAGCTGAACTCAAAGTCCTATACTTGTTCATCCTTCAGTCCTTGCCAGTGTTTGAGTACAACTTAATCTGCACGTGGTGACAGGAGATTCCCACTATTTGCTATGAGCCAGAGCAACGCTGGGCTTTGGGTTACTTGCTTTTGAAAAGTACTCAGCAAGAAAAAGCTAGTGAAGGAGATCACATGAAGGGAGGGGGGGAAAACTGGACCCAAACTCAGGCCATTTCACACTCACACAGCACTCACACTCTGCCCTATACAGAGGCAGAAGTAGAACATCTTGCTTTATTTATCCTCGTGAAAACTACTACCACAAAGCCTCCAGTGGTTGTTACTCTGAACAGGAATTGGTGCAGAAGCAGCAACTATCACTTACAAGCACAACTTTATACACTACGCTCACTTTCCAGGGTCTGATGGCAGATCAGCAACACAGACCTCAGGATATAGTGCACCATTTCCACTTGACAGTGGAAGTACCACTGGAAGTAAGATGCTTTGGAAGGGAAGAGAGCACTGCTACATGACAGTAGAGAAGCCTCTTGGCTTTTCCTGCTGACAAATGCCAGCAAGGTTCAGCTAGCTTGCCTTGCCAAATACCTGCACCACAGATCCATTAAGACCAAAAGCAGAGGGAAGAGTCTTCATTTCTATTTTTAGAGCCTGAAGAATTAGCTTTCACTCTAGCTTTGCTTGACTTTACCATGCACTAACAACTACCCTCAGCTGGCTCACCAACACCAAAGCACTGCACATCACCACCTAGGTCTATATACAGCTTTTGGAGGTTTTCAGTCTAACCCCAACTGAATGCACTCCTGCATTCAGACTCTGCCATCAAAGGGCAGCCTTACTCCCTTCTCCCTATCTTTTCTCACTGTGTGCTTGTGTGGCTGCTAAAGCACTGTCAAGCCCTGGCAGAAGATGAGAAATGGCTCTGAAGTCCACTCCTGGCTCTGAGCCTGCTGCTCCACCTCACGCCAAGTACCTCCCCACGCAGCTCCATGCAGGCTGCTCACTGTGCCGGCTTTGCCCTGCCATCTCACACAGACCTGTTTGGTGTCACTTTACAGCCCTGAATTTTTCCACATAGTAACAATGAGTGGAGCAGGTTACAAGCAAGAGAACAAGAAACCTTGCTCCAAACCAGTCTTCAAGAAGGGATCTCATTCTTATGAAGGTTACTGAGGAAGCAATGTCAGGCAGACCACAAGGCAGGCTGCATTCCATGACAAGAATGGGGATTTACATACCTTTCATCCACAGATGTCAGCAGCAGTCCCCCCAGCAACATGAAGATGACTCAGGCTGTAAGCAGGACAGGAATCAACTACAGAAGGTTGCACAGACCCTTCTAAGAGATGGGACCCTGCACAAATCTTCCTGCAAGGCTGAGTAAGGAAGCAAGGAAGGCAGCAAGACAGATGTAGCAACATCCACCGGAAGCTCACATACACCAAACATCTCTATGTGCAGAAGCCAGTTTGCTTCCAATGATAAGTTTTTAACCCATCCCACTATATAACACCACTAGGCTAGTTAAGATACAGCTCCCCCATGCTCTGCAACAGGGCTCTAACTTTCTCCATGCATGACATAACTTGGACAGGACGAATCCACACACACCCTGCTGAATTATACACCAAAATAACTTTCTCACCGGGCCCAGCCCTGAATCAGCAGCATTCAAATAAGCCATCAAGAGCAAGTCTTATAATTAACATATGCTATGGGATCCTTGATCACCAGCTGCCACCTCTGTCTCAGGATTGTAAACTAGATAATCCCCAGGAGTATAAGTACACAGACACTGCCAGAGCCTCCAGTGTGAAAGTGGTACTAAATCCTTTAAATGCTAAGGCTTCCAAAACCTATCGGTCCACTCAAAGAACCTGCAGTGTATCAAGAGGAAGAGGATTATTACAGGAACACACAGCAGAAAGAAAGAGACAGATCATTAGAATTGGGCAACGGAAGCATGTGCAGAAGCATAGAGGATTCACTTGGAAAGTACTGGCCAGTTAACAACCCAGCCAGCAGAGCTTGGCTGAATGAAATTACCATTTCCCCAGCCCTTGCGTTGTCATTCTCAAGTATAGAACAAAGCAAGTGCAGCCAAGTTAAGAAAAAAAAAATTATCCCCAGCCATGCTGGTGAATACTTCACCCCCACTTCATGGAGGGTCCAGCTGTGGAGAATTAGCTCTGTATCTCCGTGCACGCATCTCTTCTTCAACTGACTGCACTGGGGCTGCTGAGCTCAGTAGAACTTTCTTCCCAGCTAAGGCCGTTGCAGGAGATACAGGAAGGGACTCATGTTTTGACTCCCACACACTATGGAGGTCTCCCTCACACACCTAGGAAGATCTACAGATCCCTCCCCACAGACACACTAAGCAGCATCAAACATGCTTCCCCCAAAATAGACTTCACAATTCATGCTCTAGCCAGCATACACTGGCATTACTCTGAGGACTCATTAGAAACTAAGCTGATTTATTCCCTTCAATCTGGGATTTGATGTTAGACTCCACACACAGAAAATAACCTCTGTGATCAGCTTTTAAGGCTTTGCATGCACAAGAAATAATTTCAGAATGAAAGATGTTGTTACTGTTCATTGATAGCAGTACAATTCAATTTTGAAAGGTAACTGAAAGGGTTACCCTCCTCATCCTTCCTCCATTGCTCAATAGAAAGAGTTCCTACAGTTCAGCAGTATAGTTTCCTGGTGGTCATATGATGACAGGTGACAAGCAAGCCTGACTATCAAATAACTGTTACTTTACCAGGGGACAAGGTTGGTCCTGACTGAGATACTAAAGGAAAAGAAAAAAAAACAAACAACCAAACAAACAGGAGTTTGTAAACAACTTATGGAAAGCTTTTCAAGAGTATTTCAAACAATGCTGCTCTACCTAGCAGATGTATGCTCCTTTCTGTACCAGAAGCATCTCCTCAGCTTGCTTTACTATTTTTGCTGGCACTGATGGCTGATTCACACTTCAGGACTAACTCCCACAGATGGGGGCTTGACAGGCAGCTTTGCTTCTGACAGCAGAATCCACCTCTCCTCCCACAGTAGAGGCATAATTCAGCAGTCCCCCCCACTCTCAGAAGAGAGCAGTACAGGACAATACTCACGTGCTGCACAGACAGCAGAGATGCTGTTGGTTAACTATGAGTCACAAGCATCACAAGCACAGTCCAGGGCCCAAGCATCAGCTCAAAAACAGCTTTTCAGTGATTACAGGTTTGCATCCCATAATTCATACCAGGCATTATGCCTCCAAAGCAAGCACACCAAATCCCATGCAGCTCAATGAAGTGAGATCATTCCAGGCCCTTAACAAAAATATACCTCCCTACTCTCATATGAAAGATTTTGGAACCCAACATTAAGTGTATTTTAGCATTACTAGTGACTGGAAAAGGACAGTCTTGTCGCATCACATGAGACAGTTCTACTCACCTAGGCCTCCCCCAACTTCAGAATTTAGTCTTGAGGGTAAGCCCCAGGCAAAAAGTTTGTGAAAAGCTACAGGATATGAGGTAGGCATAAGGAGGAGACCATAAAGCCAACAGGAAAGGAATTCTCACTTGCTTGGCACACAGAGGCTCACTTCTTAGTGTGCTGGGTTCCAACAAGCCCAGAGGAAGCAGGCTTGACAGAAGCCCATTTCCCAGACAAGCCTCTGGGCTAAAAAACCAACATGTTTATACATGGGAGACTGCCGAATGAACTCCAGCATCCACACAGATTATTCTAGTGGAGAAAACAATGCATTTTCCTGCCACTGAAAACAATAATATCAAAGGTGAAGAGAACAGTTCAAACACAGGTCAACACCATTGGCATAGCCCTGAAGAATTAATACAAGTCCCCCACAATTAGTAGTAAAGTACTCAACATGAGCAAGGTGAAGTCATAACAGACTATTAGTATCTCCTAGTCTCTTATTTCAAAATAAGGTCCTCTGCCTAGCTAATACCCATGTCCAATATTTCCTGACTTGCTGTACTCAAATGTGCCTTCAAAGTCTACGCTGAGCAATCAAGGCTGCAGAATATTTGGCAAGGGCATTCACTTCAGTGTTTGCCCACAACAGAGCCTTACTGCCACATGCAAACAACAGCAGAGTGCTCCCAGTTCAGGGTGAAATCAGAATCAGCTCAGAGGCAAGCTGGACTGGCACAGAGACCAGAAAAGAAAGACTGGATAAGAAACAAAATGGGATCATAGTCTATGAATAGACCCTGAAGTCCAGGGCAGTTTCTGTTTTCTCTGGTTAGGGTCTCAAATGATGGAAACTAGAAAAAACACTAAAGGAAAAACTTTTTCCACTCCTCCTCTGAAAGTATTTCTTTGCATTAAGATCACAACTAAGTACAGATAGAGAAAAGCACCAACCTTTATGTTACACACAGCCAAATAAGCAAGACTGCTGCTTGCCATCCATTCAGAGATAATATTTAGTGCTCCACTTCAGTAGACTGCACATTAGGCAGAGAAAAGCAGGATTTGCCATGAGCTTTAAAAAGCCCACAGGCTTTTTAAAAAGCCCACAGGTCCACTCAGGACCCTCCAACAGAGGAAGAACTGCTCTCCTAGAATGGTTTGCAGCTGTACCTCCTTTTCTCCCTCTGACCTCTTCTTCCCTATGAGCTCACCCCAACCTCTGGACCTCAGCCTGTAATCTGTACTGTCAGAATGGCTTATAAAAGGAACAAAGTGCAGCAACACCAGACCCCAATTGGGCACCCATCATCTGCTTTTACTTTCAGAAGTCACCTGTTCTTTATGTAAGACACATGCCAGCCACAGGCCGAGCTAAAAAAAAAAAAAGAAATAAAATGCCCAAGAGCATTCAAACTTGAGACATAATTTGAGTAGCCAAAATCCATGCCTTCGCTGGCTTTAAACATTTTTGCAGCGAGGGGAGCAGTAAATGTTACCTAAAAATGGCCCCTTATTCAATCCCCTTTTTCGTGCCTCTCCTTACACCTCAAAGGGAACGAGACAGGTAACTGGGTGTTGCCCTCTGTGAGGTTGTGGATGCTCTAGATATATAAATAGCAAAAACAAGGTAGACAAGATAAGAGACTTGCTCAGCCCTGTAATGGTGTCTGAGCCAAAGGGTTCGGGCAATGCCTTCAGCCTGTCTCATGTCGGTGCCACACCTCTGCCAGTATAACACCAGGCCCTCCCAGCTCAGGAGCAGGCTGTGCAGTCAGCTCACCGCTACAAGCAGCAGCTACCAGAGTAACCAAATGCCAGCAGCTACCAGCAAAGGGACCCCAACAGAAGGGGTTAGAGGATGCCCATCTCCTCACCCCTGGGAAAGCCTGACATCGCAGCGCAACAGCCTTACAAACGCCAGGCTGAACTCTGAGCTGAGAGCTTCCTCCCAGTATGCTCCAGGAGCAACAGCCACACTCCATTGGTCGCTGCTGTAAACATAACGTTAAGGGGGAAAAAGTTCAAGCCTCACCGCACAGAAGCAGGTAACTTTGAGCTGCACGAAGGTGACGTTTTAGAACCTGTCCCCGAGGAACAAGGAGTGCCCTGGAGAGATCCCAGATGAGTTCAAGCAACCAACAGCTCTGGTTTCACTCAGCTCACGCTTGTTTCAGTTGTTTCTCTACTAAGCGCAAGAGTAAACAGATTCAAGACGCTTTTCTGCAATTCCTGTTCTCACAATAAACAGGAAAAGCTCCAAGCGCAGCAAACCCTATTGCGTCTTGACACCACCCGCCCCCCTCCCCCCGGTTCAACGGGCGCTTACCGAGGCAGGCGCCGCTGACGAGGGCGGTGGCGGTGAGCGCGCCGGCCGAAGCCCCGTACACCTTCCGGGCGTTGGCGACGAGGAAAGGGGCATGCTCCTGGAGGCAGCTGGCCACGCCGATGTGGTAGACCCCCAGAAAGCCGCAGCCGGCGAAAGAGATGTTCCAAGCCGAGTCCAAAGGGAACATGGCCTACGCAAAGGCGGGGGACGCCGAAGGGCACCGCTCACATCCCACCGCCCGTCAGCGGGCGGGCCAGAGGTCGACAGGAACCGCGAGCAACTAAACGGACGGAGCTGCCGGCGGCCACTCCGCTGCCGCGCTTATATGGGGCGGTCCGGTACGGCGCCCCGCCTCCAGACTGTGGAGGGGCAGAGCTGAGGGGCGGTGATATCGCCGCCCCTCAGCTCTACTTCGTAGGCGCAGGCCTCCCTCCGGAGAAGCTAGATCCCAAGGTAGTGAAAATGCCACATCGGTGGTGTTCATAAGGAATAGTTTTCAGCCAGAGCTGATTAGAGATGGAGCTTTTATCTATCAGTGACAAAGCTCGCGTGTACCAATGTCAAGCCTGTGACTAAATCACTCTCTCCTATCAATCTAGTAATCATCAGTCAGCAGTGTAATCACAATCATGTCCTTTCCCCTCAGTACCTTTGCAAAGGCGAAAAGCAAAACCACATCCAAGAACCACTATTTTCTGGAGTGATCTGAAGTGGAGAAATCAGGGAGGAAAGAAACAGTTATGTCTGCACTCTTTTCAGTATCCAGCCACAGCCATTACAATTCTGACAGAGAACAAGAACACCAGCAACTTTCACTACTACTGCTGTGCCACGATTTGAGATTAAGGAGTTGCAAGGTATTGGCACTGCCTCCTTTGATTTCACAGGAGGGCACCAAGGGTTAACTGCTAAAATAACAGCCAACCTGTGATCGGAGGATCAAAGTTCCAGCTGCCCTCTGCCCTGGCTTCTGGGAAGGGCGTTTTTCCTCTCAGTACAAGATAAAATCGTTTTTCCTACTTGGATTTCACCCATCTCAGAAGTCCTCTCAGAAGTACTTGCCACGCTTTATCCAGTGACTCATGGCCAACATTATCAGCTTGTGCCTTTTTTTTTTTCCCCTACAACTTACATTGCCAAAGAATTACAGTGCAGAGTGCTCCATGACCCCTCTCTCTTGAAACTAACTACCTGTGGAGACTTGGCACATCACATGTGCTGCCTGCACACTACTTGTGACAGCCAAAGACCTCTGTAAAGTCACCTGAAATCATCTGCTGGAACTGCTTCCTAACATACGATAGTTCCTAAGAGCAACTTTATAAAAGCAACACTTGCTTTCCTTCCAAGTTGATGCATTCTTCAGGCACACTAGAGATTACATTCAGTTTTCCAAAAGTATTTTTGTTGTTGCTCTAATCAAGGAGACTAAAATCCTAGCATTTTGGCTACTGCTAGGGCAGATTAAGAGCACAAAAAGAACATCTTCACATTGATCTCAGGGTTCCACTAAGAACAGGAAAAATGCTTTTTTGTTGCTGTTAAAGGTTCTGTTAATCCTATGGATGCTACATGAAATCCAAGTTTAGTCAAGCTTAATTGGTGCTGTCCCCTAGATCCTAGAAGTGTGAAGCAGTCATGAAACCACTGATTGTAGATGTTTACAGAAAACTAATTATTATAACTAGCTCTAAATTGGTAAAGCTTCTAGACTAATTCAGACTCTTCTCAATTCAAATGATTTTCTATGTTATATAACAAACAGATGCCTCAAATAAGCTTCTTTATTACTGAACTGGACTCCTTCCAGAGTAATTGAGATAGGAAAATAATAAGTTAATATCAAGTAAGATATTTACACACAGTATTTAATAAATAGGAGTCTCAAAAATAAGCATCCAGCTTTATAAACGCTTAGCCATTTCCTGACACGTTCAAAAGTGAAGTCCCATGGCTCCTCTCTATTGGCACCTCTCTATTTCACACAGCATTGAATTAAAGCTTCGTCAGAGCCATCTAAAGAGCTCAGCATTTTTCAACAGCATTGTCGTTACAATAACAAACTCAAAAAAAATTTTAAACAAACAATTTTAATAATTTCTGTATAACAAATAATTAATCGAATAGGCCAAATCCCATGTCATCATCAGATTCTTCAGATTCTTCCTTCTTCTCTTCTTTCTTCTCCTCAGCTAAAGAAAACAGGCAAGCCAATGGTTAGTATTTATCTTTTTGTATACAGGCTTTCAAGAAACATGTTTTAGTGTTCTCAGCTTCCACATTAATAGCATTTTGACCTCCATGGTTGATCTTCAATAGGACCTTTTGTTCCCTTTCAGTAGTCAAATATAAACACTGATGGGACACGGACACTACTACAGAAGGGATGTCCTTTAAGCAGTGAAACCTGATTTTCAGTTATTAGCCAAAACAAACTTCAAAGTGGACAAAAAAGAGCAAACGTTTCTCATTACCCATAGCGAAAGTAACAGTTCATTTTCCAACCATGTAGTGATCTGTGAAAGCGGGAAGACGTTGAAACTGGGACATGAGCATTAAGATTTGAACAGAGAACATGGAACTGCCCTGTAACAACGCCTCTCCAGTCATACTCACCAGCAGCAGGGGCAGCACCTGCAGCAGGAGCAGCAGACACCCCTCCAGCAGAGACTGCCACAGCTCCCCCAGCTGGCATGCTGGCAAGCTTTCCGTTACCTGAACGGGAGAGAAAAAAAACTATTGAACTGCTTGTGGTGAGCACAGTCAAGCAAGAACAGAGATCAAGAAAAACCAGACTCCGTGTCACATGAACTGAACTGTCACTCCGTCACTATCACTGCAAGGAACAAAAAACTGCACCTGAAAGTATGAAACCTCCAGAAAAACCCACCCAACAAAAAGAACCTTAAGCCTCACGTTGAAAACTTATCCTGAGAACACTGATGCATACTAATACACCTTCTTCTGCATACAAAACTTCCTTTTTTTTTTTTTTTTTCAAAAACTATCATAAGAACAGTGGCAAACACATCTAATTTGACATGTACAGACATTATATGTTTTCTGAACAAAGCAGAATAGCCCAGAAATAGATAATCTCAAGATACCTCCAAAAAATATGGGTTGCTTTGGCTTTTTTTTTTTTTTTTTAAAGGGTACAGAAAACTGTGAGTGGATGATGACTGGGGTTGTGGGGGAGGAAAAGAAAAAAGATATTTATGGCAAAGAGTACAGTATCTTAACCAAATTTTCCAACACCCTATGAAACCTATTGCATCTCCTTGGAGATTAGCAAACTCATTCCTGATTTATGCTTGTCTTTGGAAAAGTTAGCTCTTTGGCAGCTACCTTTCACATACCAAGGCTCCCTTGGCATCCAGAGGTCATGTACAGTGTATGCTTGCTTATATTCCAGTTTCTGGGAATCTGTTCCCAAATAATTCCTTGTTACTTCAAGCTCTAATGAACCAGCCAAGTAAACAAACATGTTCCATATGCATGTCAGTATGTTCTAAGAAACAATTTGTTTTAAGAAAAAGTATTACATAAAGAAACAATGTGTTGTAAGCACACACATAATGGCTCTCTTAGGCCTTCAGACCACACCAAGAGGACACACAGTTACCACTCAGAACAGCAATACCAGGCAGAGTCCTGGCACTATTTAAGTAAACATATTCTTAAAAGTTCCCTTTTGCCTTCGTATTTTCAAAAATAGAAAATAATTATGTCTAGATCTTTGCACTACCTCAACTCTGCACTGTTTCAGCCCTATGACCCAGTCAAGTAATGTCATAAGTCCCAGATTCAATAGGAGCCAGCAGGTAAGAGCACAAGCTTTCAAACACCCTTCAGCACTTAAGAATTCTGTCCTTCACAGAGTTACCAGATGTGGGAAGCCCCAGAAGAGATGTGTGCTCTAGAGGCTTGTATTTACCACTGGGGGTGTAACTGTGCCTTTAAGTGGATTGACACTTAATTACACTTATCAGTAAATAAGTAAATATCTTAAATAAGAGGTGTGTACAAATGAGTAAACAAAAAAAAAAAAAAGAAAAAGAAAATAAAGAACAGTTAATTCTTTTTTCATTCAGTATGTCCAGAAAACTATGTCATGAGCAAACTACCAGTAAGCTCATACACATTTAAGTCTTCCAGTATAATGTGGTCCACAAGCGAAACCCCACAGGTACTGGCACCAACCTGCTAGGAATTAGAATGGACCTGCTGAATTTCAAGCATTTCAGCAGAAACATAGCATGAAAGTTCTCCACTGCAAGAGGAAAATGGTGAATAATCAGGAAGTTGGCAGCAATTCTGCACTCTCAAGTCTAAGCTACCCAAATAGCAGAGGCAATTATCTGTGACACTCAAGACTGTACTTACCCTGAGCAATGACGTCCTCAATGTTTTTTCCATTCAGCTCACTAATAACCTGTGTAAATGACATTTACAACGTTAATAGCTTCAAAACAACATAAGCTACATTTAAACAAGTACTGATTACTATGTGCAATGGCTCCATCCTGCTGCTTGCACAGCCCCAGCATTCCTTATTTCTCAGTGGAAGGAACAAGACATTGCAGTAAGAACTGCATCTACATTTTTTTTCCTCTCTGCAAAAACTTCTTTGTGAAATCTATTACAATAAATTCATAATGAATCCATGAACTTTACAGAAGGCAAGATACACAGATGTCCCTAAGCCAACTGTGAAACCCCATTAATGGTCTGTTAGTTGCTGTGGGACTGTTTGCATGTGTTGCTCAACATCCACTGGGAGGCTCTGAAGTGCTGGGCATCAGACCAACAACCAACCAGGGCCCTGTTCCTAACATTACCAAATGTTACAGCCAAGCTGGTTACACCCCTGCACTGGCACAGATAGTCCTAACTTCAGGTTTACTACCATTGTTATATCAGGGGTGAGGAAAGCAACACACAGAAACAAAAAATGATCTAATATTTTATAAAAACAATAAAGTACCTCACAGATCTTACTGTTGAACTCCTGCTAAGAGGGTGAACACTGCAGTCACCAAAGAACTTTTGGTATATTTCCAGCAGGCACCTCCTGCTGTGTGCTGTGAAATTACATTCTTGTGTGCCTGCTAGAACTAGAAGATGCTTTTGGGAGCCCACTACATTTATACTGGCAAAAGATGCAGCCAGTGCAAATAGAAATGAATGAAATTATCTTGAGTAGCACCAATTCCAGAGATGCCTTCTCTGATAATGGTGATATTGGAGGATCACAGAAAACAAGTATGAAGGTATTAAAGAAATGTAAACGAGCCAAGGCAGAAGGATCTTGTGTTTAAACAAGAGCACCATAAGTTCAAGTCAAGATCCCAAACCATATAAGGATGCTCTCAGCTAGGTCCATACGTTATTGGATTGGGCTGATGGCAAAACACTCTACAGCTTTCTCCTCTCCAGAAGCACTCTGCATACATGTATGGGGCAGATGACAAGATTTCCCCTCTCATCCCATGGCCATTTATCCTCCAGCCCAAAAGAAAGGACTGCTGCCTCACAAGAAACATTCAATTAGGATACTCTCTCTTTAAAAGCCTGTTTCTCAATACAACCATTTCAGCAATTATTTCTAAAATTGTCCTACATCCTATTACTGAATACCTTAACTGTCCACACTATAATTTACCTGTGTTTCTTCCTGAATCACAGATGGTACAAAAACTTCTTTACAGTACACTAAGATAACACAATGCTGAATATCAGATCTTCAGAAATGTTTGTTGTTAACTAAAACTGACCAAAAGCCAAAGTTAAGCATTCAAGTGCAAACCACACATTACATCTGAACAGAATTCACTTTCTGTAAATATTATCTGTAGCTATCATCCCATTTTATTTCGAATTCTTTGGATTTAAGTCAGAAGGCAGCAACTGGTAAAGCCAGACTTCTACAAAGATGCCTGTACAAAATAGTTCTGATGGGCTCAGCAGCATTTTGGAAATCGTGTATGGAATTACGTGGTCATGATTACATATATGTATGCAATCATGTATAACACATATGCAAATCATGTGATGTAATGAAATCATGTTATCAGTGAGAAGTAATACCACACCAACAGAAAGGGAAATAAAAAAACACCGAAGACAAGAGAACAGCTCCAACGTTCAACACCAACAGGGATGTAAGCCCTGGAAGCAGAGTGCAGCACCACCTTGTTGAGGCGTTCATCGTCCGTCTCAATGCCAACGCTGTCGAGGATCTTTTTCAAGTCCTTGGACGTGGGGGATTCATTGCCACCAAGGACTGCGAGAAGGTATGCTGCAACGTAACGCATCCTGGAAAACAAAACCGAAATCTTTAACGCCACAGATCTAGCTTGATAACCTGTATCTTCTTTTCCCTTTGCTCTACTCATTAAATAAAACCTGCGGTGGGAGAGGCCGCATTCCCGCCTCCCGCCATTGCAGGCCCAGCACGGAGGCCGCGAACCCCGCCGTGCCCAGCAGGGCTCGCTATCCCGAAAGCCCGCAGTCGGCGCGGCCCGACGTCTCCTGATGGGGAAATCGCTCCGCCTCGGCGCTGCCGTCCCGTCCCGTCCCCCTCCTCAGAGGCCCAGGCCGGCGGAGCACATGGCCGCCATTACCCCCCCTCCCTGTCCCGAGCGGTCCCACCCAAGCCCCGCTGTGGGCCGCGGGGGGGGAGCGCCCATTCCCGCAGAAGGGGCGACGGTACGGGGCACGGAGCCGCCCCGCGCTCACTTGGCGAGGCGGCGGCGGCGTGAGACAGGCCCGGAACGTGCGGTCGCTGCGGCAGCCCGGCGGCGAAAAGGAAAGGGCGGGGCTTCGGCAACGCCTTCTTCCTGTCACCTCTTAACAACGCGCGCTGCCATTGCACCGGGCCAGGCGAGAGGGCCAACCAATGGGAAGCTTCGGGATGCTCGCGACAGCAAAGGGCCGCGCATGCGCGGTCGGGGTGCGGAGATGGCAGTGGTTGTTTCCCCTTTGTGTATTTGAAAAGCTGCTCCCTAAGGGTTGTATCCCAGAACGCGCTGATTGACCCCCGAGCGAGACTTGCTCTGAGGAAACAGCCTCTCCTCAAGGGCACGGCTGGTAGAGCACCGCCAGGCTTTGCACCTGGGGAAGCGCCTCGGAGCACCGCTCCGCCAGCAACACGGGGAGCGCAACAAACACCGCAGGGTCCGCTGTCCCGGTCCCCGCGATCCCGGTCCGCTGCGCAGGGAAGCACGCCTCGCTTTCCCGCACCCGCCGCCGCGGCACCTCCCCCTCCTCGGCCCGCCCCGGGACCGACTTGACAGGAAGCGGTGGGGCCGAGCCGCAGCGGCCGGGCGCGGGGACGCAGGGTGTGTGTGTGTGCGGGGCCAGGCGGGCGCGCTCTGCGGGGCGCGGGGCGGTGTGGCCGGGAGCGGGGGCTCGGGGGCTGCTCGGAGCTTTCCGCAGCTTCACAAAGTGTCTGCCACGTGTGTCTCTCGGAGAGGTTCTGCAACTTCCGGGAGCTGCGTGCGATGGCTCTTTTTGGGGATGCTACTTGCCGTGGCTCATTGCCCTGTTTGCTGGTGAGAGTGGCAGCCCTATGCAGTAGCCTTGTCTTATATATCCTCTCCCCAGCCACGCTACATTTTCTCCACTGCCCTTTGCCTGTTTCCATCTCCGTGTTCCTGCCACTGTTACCCGATTTCACAACTGGGTTGGATGAGGGTTGGTGGCAGCGTGCTGGCCTGGGAGTGCTGCTGCTCCTGTGTCTGCATTCCCTGCCTCGCTTTCTCTGCTTGCATAAACCTTCTCACTGAGGCACTTTGTGTTCTACACAAAGCACAGGCACTTACATTTATACCTTTTAAAGTTCCTATCAATATTTATTATGATGGATAATTGGAATAACAGATATTTACTCTGTTCCCTGAATTTGCATTCATTTTGCCTGATTGCCTGATATCAGCTGGGAGAACTTAGATCTGTAGGAACGAGAAGCTTCTTTACTATGAGTGGTGAGGTGCTGGAACAGGCTGCTCAGAGAGGCTGTGGATGCCCCATCCCTGGAGGTGTTTAAGGCCAGATTGGATGGGGCCCTGGGCAGCCTGGTCTAGTATTAAATGGGGAGGTTGGTGCCCCTGCCTATGGCAGGAGGGTTGGAGATTCATGATCCTTGAAATCTCTTCCAATCCTGGCCATTCTGTGATTCTACAGAGCTCTGCATTTCTGTCCCTTCTGCCCACAAAGCTTTTTGTCAGTACACCTCCTGCCTTCTTGTTGTGGCTCTTAACAGTTTCCAGCCACCTCAGGCTGGGGCAGGAGGCCTTCAGCGTGCATATCTGTTCTCTTTCAGAGCCATCCTTTCTCCTCTTCCCCATCCCCGCAGCCTGCCATTGCCTGCCCACCTGGCAAGTCAGAGCATGTCTGGCCCCCCTGGACAAAATGCAGAAGATGGCAGAGCTGCTGAAGCTCGTGGAAGAGCATGAGGAGGGGGCTCCGGGGGCTCCTTTGCTCACTGACTCCTGCTTGGCAGACAACAGGCTCACTCTGGATGTTTATCCGGATGGCTGCTGTCGGCTGCTCCAGCTGTTTGAGAGGCAACTGGCAGAGGTGGTGCAGGTGGAGCTCCTCCGGCTCAGCAGTAACGATCACTTGCTTGATGCTGCGCTGATCATCCTTCCGTATCTGAAGCGCCTGAAGTCCCTGGTGCTCAAAGGTGAGTTCCTGGACCCATCGCCTAGCTTCATGTTTGTGTTTTTCCATCTTTCCACATCTGCAGAGCAAGCTGCCTTAGAGCTTTTTTGCTCCAGTGCCCCAAGCCAGGGCATCGACTCTTAGTCTTGCTCAGAGCTGCACGCAGATTTCAACAAGAATCAGCTTCTAGACATTTATATCCTTCCTTTGCCTCTACAGCTGCGTCGGGACCGGTTTTTGGAGCCTGGTTAGGTTGATGCTGCAACACTTTCTTTATCCATCCTCTAGAAGAAGAGCAATTTTTGCACAGCTGTGTAAAAAGAGGGAAATTGAAAAATGCTTTTAACTGTTCAGCTCCTTTTTCATATTTGTTAGTATAATGAGCTGCCCTTGCTAGGGTTTGTTCTGAATCAGCCCTAACATAATCCTTGCATTGTGTCAGTGAGCATAGGTTTAGCACACACCAGAGCAGGCTGTTCAGTATTTTATAAAAGTATGTCTCAGAGTGTGTGTTGTTTGACATTCTGTAATGACACACATCTGAATTATAACATTTCTTGATTTCCTTATCTCTTAATTGTAGGAGGGTCTCAATACGAACGATATAATTTTAGTATTAGATTGAGTCATTTGATCTTTGGGAGGTGAAATTTTAAAAATCACGAGAGAGAAAAGAATTCAGGGTTCCATCTGAAAGCTCTCACAACTGAGCTTCATTTCTACACCTACCACAGATTGCTTATAAAATCTCATACAGATCATTTCATCTGTCTTTTCTCCTGCAGTAAGGTGAGGTTAGTGGAAATGCCTTTTATGATACTTGTTTTGTACACATACTCTAAACATCCTGAAGTGCAATAAAATAGTTGGACTGGGTTTTGTTAGGTCCCACATACAATGTTTCTCTTAGATTATTTACATTCTTTGCCATTATGTAGCATAACAAAATTACCCACCTCTATATGCCATCACAAGCAAAGCAGTGGAAGGAAAATAGCGAAGAGCTGGAAGCTTGCTTCTGTGTACTTCTTTTTCCAAGGTGCAACTGCCTTGAGTGTCCAAACTGGGGCAGGACCTGTACCCTTCTCTCTTTGTGCTTTCATCTGGCCTACACAATACTGAATGAGCTGTTGTGTGGGTTGTTTTTTTTTTTTTTTTGGCTACATTTTCACTGCTTTTCTCATCTGTCTTATAAGGGCAGGTCTCGTTCTTTGGGGCTGTTCATTCCCCAGCAATGTGGGCAGAGTCTGGAAGGTGTGTGAGGAAGGTCTCGTTCATAAAGTGTTTGTGTTGCTCACTGGTGTTGGCACCAGGAGTAGAACGTTTAGGAGGCTTGCAAGAGTATGTGCCACTACACAGAGTGATGGAGTGGCTTGGGTCTTTCTGAACTTTGCCCCACATGTGTTAAGCAGGGTTCTATGGGTTCCCTGCAACATCTGTTGGTTTCCCAGCAGATCTTCACAGATCAGGAAATGGAGGCAAGGTGCAGAAAACCTACAAAACTTTGTAATTAGTGCTGTACATTGTGATCAGAAACCCACCATTATCTGAGTCTCCATGTTATAGCTTCAGAAAGGAGTGTTACGTGAAGTGATGAAGTACCCTTGTACTATATTGACTTCTCCCCCCACTTCCCTTTGCACCTAGGTGGCCATGTCAGAGATGAATTTGGTTCATGTCAGCACGGCTCCCTGACAAGCTTGCCACCAGGTATTGGGACCCTGAGATGTCTCACTCACTTGGATCTCAGCTTCAATAGTCTCTCCACCTTGCCCAGCTGCATCCCTTACCTCACCAGCCTCCGCATGCTCTTGGTGAGCCACAACAACTTGGTGGCTCTTCCTGAGAACTTCGGCTCACTGAGCAAGCTGACTTTCTTCTCTGCTATGAAAAATCAGCTGAAGCGCTTACCTCAGAGCATCGGGGAGCTGGCAGCACTGGAGGAACTGGATCTCTCAGAAAATGTGTTGGAACATCTCCCTGAAGAGGTTGGAAATCTGCACAGCTGCACAGAACTGGATCTCTCTGGGAATCAGCTATCAAGCATCCCAGATTGTTTAGGTACCTGTTTTCTTAGGTGATAAGAAAGAGAGTCTGCTGAGTTTTTGATACAGGCTAGAATCCCTGAGCCCTTTGCCTCTGTTCCCAGAATTGCTAGGACAAAGTGGGAGGGATATCTGGAAAAAACATGCTTGGTTAAGTCAGTCCCTGTGGGCATTAACAGGATGTCTATGGTCCATGCTTTCTGTTGCTGTGAATCAGAAAGGCTCCTAGGATTTTCATGCAACCTAAAGTAGTTGAGTCTTACCTAACTGTTTTTTTGGGAGCATCCAGCACTGGAAACAGAAGAGCTGGGGCTTAAGAGGAAGCAAAACAGCTTGAAATCAGGCTCTGTGTTATGGAGCAATCCACTGAGCCAGGCTCTGATTTCCAGTGCCCAGCTTTCTCTAGCTTTACTGGCTCTCAACTCCTCTCTTTTTGCTCAGGAGGTGCCACTGATGCTGTAAAGCACAGAACAGAGGTGGCTGCATTGCCTCTCTGCTAGTTCAGCAGCCTCATTTGTTTTGGGAACTAAAGAAACATAGAGCTATTGTGCCTTTCCCTTATTGCATGTGTGTGAGAGGAATGGATATCCAATGCCAAAAGGCAGGAGTGTGTGAGTGTGTGGAGAGAGCTGATGTGCAATGCAATTAACAGCACGGATGGGGAGTCATTGCCTGTTCTAACCTGCAGCCAATTTGAAGTCTCTGCGGCGGCTGCATCTTCACAGCAATCTTCTGGTGACAGTCCCTGCATCGCTCGCCAGCCTGCCCAATTTGTCCAGGCTTGATCTGCAGAACAACTTCCTCCGTGCTGTCCCCCCTGAGATACAGGCTGCGCCATTTGTGCACCTCCGAGGCAACCCCCTAGGAGAAGCTGAGCTGTCCCTGCAGGCTGGTAATTGCAAGGCTTCTGCTTCTGTGGATTTTGCCCAGCTGTTCTCTTGCTCAGCCCAGCATGGCATGAATGGGTTTGAATTAAAGAAGAAAAGCAGGGGGCAATCAGATTAGTGTTTATTTGTGTGGCGTTATTATTAGGTTGTAGTGATTCAGGCAATTTGTTTTTATGAGCCTGTTCTGAAGGTCTCAGATGTCCCAGAAACTGGCTTGCTAGTCCTGCTCTTTGGAAAGATTTTTCAGTGGAAGTGAAAATTGGATTCATATGAAACAGATCAGAAGGGTACATTAAGGGAGAATACTGGTTCTTGGACTTGGTGCATGACCTTCAGGCCATGGTGGCTCACACTAGAAGCACAGGAACCATCAGAGATGATTCAACTGTGCAGTTACCTCCTGCTTTGCCCTTCTTCCCGGGCTGCAGCCCTTTCTCTGAGACAAAGATGATTGTATAATCAATGGATATTGAAATGTATAATCAATGGATACTAAGATGCTATAATCACAAAAAGAACAAGAGAGAGTTAGGCAAAGTAGACTAAGATAATAAGAGAGAATAAATGGAAGGCTTACCTGTATGCTAGGCTCACCTACAAAAAACACCAGCAGAGGCAGTCTCCAGACAAGGTCCTTCCTCACTGGTAGCCAGCTCTTAAATAGGTCTAGGAGCAGCACAGAGTGAATTGCCTTCACCTGTGCTCCTCTGGCTGACTCATGGATAGTCTCAGGTGATCAATCAGAGGTTCAGGCCGTGACTCAGCAGTTCCCATACAATGATGACTGAGCAGAAATCTGAGCAGAGTTTCACAGTAGTGCTTACATTCACAACAAATGGCCATAGGTGATCAGTCATGGTCCTGAGAGCTGCGGGTCTGGTAGATTTTCTAACTCCTAAGTTTTACTGGGGGACAGAATCAGCATTTCCAGTGTGCCCTGGAACCCCTTGACTTCTTCGTATCTTCCTGCTGCTTCTGCTTGATCTGAAGCCCACTGGTGTGCGGGCAGGGTTCCTTTAGCAACTTCTGACAGATTAGGATTAAGTCAAAACTGGAAGGTAAATTCAACCTTTCTTGTCTAACTTCATCTAAATAACCTCTGCCTCCTCTTCTTACTGAAACCTGGTTGCTGCAGATGAATCCAGTGCCACAGAGCTACCAAGACTGTTCCTTGCATCGGAAGAGGATAGGTATGCTTCTTTACTAAGAACTTATATTACAGTAGTGTAACAAGGCCCCAGACAAGATTATACATGGCAGACATTCTGTATGTGCTTACTGCCTCACTGGGCCAGTCATGCACAAGGTGGGAGATTTCTCTGCTGACTTTTTGAAGGGCTGGAGTCATTGCAGTGTCACACATTCATGTATTTCTTTTGGAAGTTTCACAGTGACCTCTGAAGGCTGCGAAGTGTTCCTGGCCTGTGGCATCCGTTTCTACTTTCCGCCAGAGGCTGCCTCTGACCCTCTGCGGATCTACTTCCGAACCTTGGCACCAGACCCTCAGTGGGTGAAGCTGAGACACCATGATGTCCTGCTGAGCAAAGTCCTGGAGTTGCAGCCTCATGGGGTCAAATTCCAGCAGGTGAGGGCAGATACAGGCTGCTGCTGAATAATCTGCCTATGCAGTAGCTCAGCAGAGTCTTTTGGGAGAGTCTTTTGGGACTTTAGAGCCAGCTATCCCCCTCACTGCTATTTGTAAGTAGCTGTCAAAGAAGCTGCACTGCAAAGATTCAAAGAACACAACCAACTTCCTTGGTACTGTGCTGTTCTGGCTCCTTTTCCTTCCCAAGTACTTCTACTTGAGCTGAGCTGTAACCTTCCTTGCTCACAACCCTCTTTCTCCATGATTTTTAGCATTTGCCCTTAATCTGCAAGGAAAATGGTTCATGTTGTTCCCCAAAAGTCTGATAGTGTCATTTTCATTCTTGCTGGTGAATACTCACATCACCATCTCTGTTGTGGGTGACAACTCACTGGAAAGGTTACTTTGCCATTTCTGCCCACAGGCTGCTTTTCCTGCAGTCACAATGCACAGCACATCAGATGTCCTGTCATCTCTCCCGAGGCTGCAAGACAGAGCAGATTCCCATCTCCTGCCCTACTCCCTTCCTATGGGCCATGCTTTTCCTCCCTTTGTTTGCCCAAGATGCCACTGAGCAGAGCTAGGCTTGATTTGAGGCTTTATGTTGGTGTCTTACGGGACTGCTTTTGTGCCAGGAGGTAGAGATCTGGATGCCATATGCCTCTCCAGAAACTCTTCATGAGCGTGAGGTGGTTGTTCGGACCTTTAGTGGGCAGAGCTGGAGTGACCTGAGAACACGAGTGGAGAAGAGTAAGGTAAGCAGGCTGGAATGACTGGTGACACACATCTTTCCTGTCACTCTGTTATTGCTCAGCCATGGGGGAGTCTGCTTGAAATATTTCATGAGCTGTGTTTTGACTGGCTGCTATGAAATGGAGTGGATTTCAGCTGTAGGATTCCTTTCTCGTGGAGGTGTGTCTGCTGGAGGTGATGACTTGCTGCTCTTTCCATCCTGATGCTCTTATCTGTTTTGGTGTTACTGCCTCTATTTTTCCTGCCATTAGAGTGTTGTGTGGTATGCCCATATGTTTTCTCTTCTTCCCTGTCCTCTGTTACAGAAGGATGTGGCTCGTTGTAGTGTTCTTCACTTCTCCTGGTTCCTTGTTGTGTCTCGACTTGTGCAAAATGAATGCAAAGTGTCAACAGAGGGGACATTGCTCTTTTCCAGTGTGGATCCAAACATCAAAGTGACCTTCCCTCCTGGAGTCACTGAAGAGACTCGCAGTGTCAAACTGCAGGTATGTATGCCTAAAAAAAGGAACCCTGGTCAGCCCTTGGTGCAGCTGCTAACCTATGTCAAGCAGCAAAACACAAGGTGAAATGTCTGTCCTAGAGTAAGTAGTGTCTTGACATGGATGCCTCATGGGCTGACCCATCTCCTAGCACTTTCGGCCTTAGTTTTCCTGCCTGCAAAATGGGCTGTTCTTCAAGCTGCCCCCTGTGGGAAAGTGGGTTTCCTTGTGGTGCTCCTCCCTGCAGATCAGCATGAAGATATCATGCAGAGAAGTATCATTTGCTTCTTGTTCCATTACAAAATACACTGAGCCTTGCAGAACAGCTCAGCAAGAGAGGTTTGCAGAGATTATTTATGCAGATCTAACTCTAGAGCAAACCCACTAAAATTGGTGGTTGTTCTGTAAAGTTGGTGGATGCTGCTAAATGCTGTTGTAATACATTGCCCTGTCCCAACTTGCCCAGGTGACACCAATGTTAAAGTGAAATTCAGATGAAGTTCACTATGCTTCCATTTCCCACTGTGTCCTGAGCCAAGAGCTGTATTTGCTTGCTGAGTGTTTGGGAGCATTGTGTGGGAAATGAGGGAATTTGGGTGTCTGATTGCTCCTCTCTCTGTGTTGCATTCTATGCACAGGTTCTGCCAGTCTCTGCAGAAGAGATAGCGGAACTCACAGCTGATGCAGGATGCAAAGCCAGTCCTCTGCTCTGCCTCTCCCAGGATTCCCTGGTAGATTTCCTCAGACCTGTGAGAATTCAGCTCCCGCTCCCACTTGGGGTTACAGGTCAGTTTATTCTCAAAATTGGAGAGCAGAAACACTGTGTGGAAAACGGCAAGCGGCAAGCTGGGCATTTTGTTTGACTCAATGTTAATAACCAATTAGCTTTGTCTGCAGAAGCAGCAAGGTACATTTGTGTGCTTGGTGCTGGTGCAGTGCTGAGAGCTGAAGGCAGCTGAAGCCCAGCAGGCCAGCGCTGGGCTTCACAGGACCAGCAATGCAAGCTAGGAGAACTGCTGTGGCAAATAGATTTCCCTGCTGAGTCACACGTATGTTCGGACTGCTGGGTTTGGTATGATGGTTTGGAGAGACATTTCTACAAAACAGGGAAATGCATTGTAAAAGGGCTTTGATTCCTGACTGGGAATAGCTTGAAGTTGATAATGAAGATGCTGCCTCCAGGGATCTACTTTCTATTCAACTTCCTGCTGATGGATCAGGTTCTGAGCTACTGCAATCTTTCAGTTATTATACAGTTATACGTAGAGCCACTCTGAGTACTACTATGAAGAGGCTCAAATCAACAGTGGATTTACCAGGGATTCCTCTGGTGATGTGCTGAATACTCTGCATCTTCTAATTGCAGTTTTCCCTGGCATGTCTTGGCTTTCTCGTGAGGAAGTAAAAGATTTTTGGGTGTTCGCTTGGCCTTTGTTGTAAGACCACCTGGTATTTGTATGTCAGAAGTGCATCGGGATTGGAAAACCTCCAGTCCACAAGCTTAGAAAGAGATAAAATCTTAATAGCCCTAAGTATTGATGATGAGAATTGTCTAGTGAGTCTATATTGCTGGAGAATATTCTAGAACTCAGATTGCCTTTTCTTTTATTCTGCTCTTCTTTAGTTTAAGTTTTAGTTTAAGGCTTAACTGGACACTTTTAAAAAG
This sequence comes from Tympanuchus pallidicinctus, assembly GCF_026119805.1. Classification (NCBI taxonomy): domain Eukaryota; kingdom Metazoa; phylum Chordata; class Aves; order Galliformes; family Phasianidae; genus Tympanuchus; species Tympanuchus pallidicinctus. The sequence goes on from NW_026294747.1 coordinate 15,121,763, forward strand.
TAAATCACCCAAAACTGTGGTTGGATTTGAAAAGCTCTGAGTAAAGGTAGCAAGGCATATACATATACATATATACATATACATATATTCACCTCGTGTTAAAGAACTCTGCTGTATGCAACATCTCTTGATCATTGTTGTCTTTAGGGTTAAACTTGGATTGGTCAAGGCTGCATCTTCTTTGTGGGGATGTGGAAGGCCAAACTTGGGATGACATCACCAATGAAGTGATGCTGGAACTCACTCATCTCTGTGCAGTATTTGAAGTCACCCACTTCTCCTGGTAAGTGCAGGTTTAATCCTGAGGAAATTATGGGATGTTTCTCTGTCTTGCTTTTCCCAAACCCTAACCAGGAGTTATGCCATTAGTTCTACCTATTTCTCTTTCCCTTTGCAAGTCAGATCCAGCTCAGCACTTTGTCTCTATCCACCGTTTTTTACCTGCTGACCATAACCCCGATCTCTTTGCCTGTTGTGTATTTTCACTGGAGAAAAGCTACTGCTCCTTGGAATGCTCTCAATCCTTCTCGTCTGACAATGCAGAGAAGTCCAGATTTGCAAGCGTAGTGGCTTTAGAGCAAATGCACTCAATGTAATGGTTCCCACTCTGAATCTACAATCCTTCAGCTGCAGGTTTTCAGACCACACTCCTCTCAGCTCCCAAGTTCTCCATTTCTTTCTCACCACCGTCAACCTTCTTGTCTTTAAATCTTTCTTCACTTAAATCTTCACTTTATCCTTCACCCTCAGTCTGAGTACTTATATGCTATGAGCCAGAATCAGAGGATAAGAAAGCTGCTGAAGCATGCTTCTCCTGTGAAGAAATGATCACTGAAGACCCAAACTGTTGGCAGTCTCATGAATATGACACCAACTTCTCTTCCTAGGCAGGATCCATCCTTTTTCTCAATTCTTTATCTGACAGGTACTGGCTGTGGTACACCACCAAGACCTACATTGGAGGCATTGCCAAGAAAGTTTATGAGCGGTTACGTATGTACCAGGTGAACTTCATTGCTCTGCAGAGGAAGAAGGATCCTGAGCAAGTCCTGCTACAGTGTCTCCCCAAGCACAAGGTCTGGTATGGGTTGCATTTCTCCTCAGCTCCCTGGGCCTCCTTTTGCAGGATCCAAGGGCAGTAATGTGCCAAATGGTCCTGGTCACTGCCCCAAGGTCATGGCTGAGGTGTGCTGTTACCACTCTGTGTTAGTAGTGTGATACTAGTTCACTGGGAATCAGGAGAAGAAAGACTCATTCTATGCACTGGTGGATGCCATGCAGTGATTTCCTCCTCTGCAAAGCTTGAAAACTGGACTGCTAAACTCAGCTGAGCCACAGTAACTGGCCTTGTGAATGGTGTTAGCCATCAGAAAACATGAGGCAAAGTGTGTTGGCATAAGCTTCACTTACAGTATTAAAGTTGACACGTTACTTGTCTGACACAGGTGAGTAGCATGGGCAGCAGAAGCACTGCTTACATTTCTACAGAACTGCTTAGAAAGTTTTTCCCAGTGTTCCTTGCTTGAGTTTACAACTCAAGCAGTGGAACCTCCTTAATATGCTTCTCTGCAATATCTGATTAGTTCATGCTGTGCAGGAGGGCTGTTTGAGCTAATCTGGCTGGTTTTGTACTGAAGGAGAGGGCAACGCTTACTTTTCTGCTGCCTCTGTCTTAAGGTTATCATCCCTCAGCAGGATTGCTTCAGATATTAGCAAAGGAAATGTATATCTGTGTTTGGAGAACTTATACCTTGACAGACAGTGCAGGTCAGTGAGGCAAGGGTTATTTAATCAGATTACTAGCTCTGGCCTGGCCTGCATATTCCAAGCCTCTATATAATCCTCTGATTTGGTTGCTTCCTTTTAATTTATTTATTCTCCTGTATTGAGAAACAACTGTAAGGGTTCCTGATATCTTGGATATTGGGCTAGAATTCTGCTTCACAGAGAAGGCAGCAATGGTACTCTCAGTGAGATCAGGACGCTGGGGGTCTGCTTTCTTGCCAGGGATGGTCATGGGGTAAAAGAGAAGGTTTACTGATACAGATAGAAAGAAAAATAGACACACTTGCACTGCCTTGAGACCCCAGGTCTTGCAGTGTTATTCCAGGCTGCATTACCTAAATGAGTTCTCTGGTGTCCTCAGCTGTGTGCTCTTTTAGCATGTAGCTTTCTGCAGAGAAAATATTTTTGGTGCCATACTATGAGAGGTAGCAAGTAAATCCTGGTCTTTGAAGGCTAACGACCTGTTAAAAAAGACAGGGGTGTTGCTGATGATTTCTTTTTATTTTTTCTGTAGTAAATGTATCTGATGTATAGGATTTGGGGCTTTGTTCATTTGTTCATTTACATCCTTTCTGTGGAAAATTATTTTTCTAAATTGAAGGTGAGTGAAGGGAACATTATAGGCATAGGGATGTATGGGAACAGATATTTGCTTCAGACCAAAGGTGGGGTCCTGTTTTGTCATCTTTGCCAGGTTGACCCAGTGCTGAAGAAGCTGCAGGACCGCTACCGAGGACCTGAGCCATCTGACATGGTGGAAATGTTTGAAGGAGAGCAGTTCTTTGCAGCTTTTGAGAGAGGCATCAGCATCGATATGGGTATGGTAGTGCTTTCTGCTCCTGCCTCTCTGACGTTCCTAGCTCCAGGCCTGTTTCTTCTGGGAGCTCTGTGCTTGGTGTACTTGCTCACCCACTGCTCACCCACAGCCCCTGGACGCTTAGTCCATCACGTTTTCTGGTCCATCAACTTTTGTGTCTACTTTTCCCTATAAAAACACTTTTTGCAGGCTTATGTTTCCTGTCACACTGCTGTAGCCTTCAAAGGGCAATATCCCTTTGATTTTATGACTGATCTGTTTTCTGCAGCTAGTAATGCCCTTTTCCTGGCATCTCAGACAGTGTGTTGGGATGCCTATGGTGATCTAACTCATATTGTTTGTTTCTAGGTGAACATACAGAAAGAAGTCTTCCTTTTTCTTTTCTTTTCTTTTCTTTTCTTTTCTTTTCTTTTCTTTTCTTTTCTTTTTCTTTTTTTTTTTTTTTTTTTTTTTTTTTTTTTTAACTCTGAGAAGGTATTTCTGAAATGATCCAGGGCAGAGAATTCCTCTTACGAAATGTAATGTGTATCTGTCTCTTGCTTCCTCTACATTTCCATTAGGAGAGAAGGAAAAGAAGGAGCAAGGCCAAAACTCACAATGACTTTTTTTACACCCACTGAGACTAGATGTCTTACAGCTGCAAGCTGAGACATTTTGGAGGAGGGACTTCACCCCATCCGCATGCCTTTCCTAGCCTTGCCTTTCATTCTTGAACTTGGTCTCCACCTTGTGGCCATTCTCCTTTTTCACCCACGAGACTTGCCTTTTGCACAGCCAATTTTCTGTTTGTACCCAGAAATGATATGGGGATTAGCATTCTTTCAGATCTCAGTAGGAGTGGATGGTAGCATGGGATGGATGATGGGCTGTGGCTAGGCTTGAAAATACACACAATTTTCAGCACAAATTCAGTGTTGCCTGCTTCTCCCGTACAGATCGCCCTGACTGTGTGGATGGACGTCTCTCATTTATTTTTTACTCCCACTTGAAGAACATGAAGGAAATCTACGTGACTTCCCCCGTAGACAGGAAAGGCCAAGCTGTAAAAGGCCAGGTGAGCAACAATTGACACTGACATTTTGTTTCCTTCATCATCATCACTTTTATTGTGCTCTGCACTTCATTGACTGTACCTGGAAGGATCACTCATCAGGATAGCTCACTGACTTTACATTCCTGCCTTTAACTAATGGGGTGTTGGCAGAGTCCAACCTTTACAGCAGAAACTTCAGTGCCGCTCCCAGTCACACTTAATTGGGATGCCTTGTTTATGGACTGAAGATAGATTAATTTCTCGCCTATGAATTCATTCTTTCTCAGGCAGAAACATTATGGTGCAAACAGATCTGCCTGCTGCGCTTGAATCTGAGTCTCACTGCATGCTTTCTGTTTGCAAAGGTCTCTTTCTATCGAGGGGCAATTCCTGAGAGCATTCCTGAAGATGCCAGCAGGAGGAGGAGAGGACCAGACTCCCTCTGGCTCGCTACTTTACCAATCAAACTGCCTGTGAGTTACTTTGTCTCCTAGTCTATATGGGGAAAGAGCAGGGCCTTCCTGCTCAGCCAATGTTGTCTTCCACTATGACAATAGATGCAAGGATTGCATCCATTGCAATAAATCATTGCCCATCTAAATGAAGGAAAGTGTCTTCTCTTCTTTTTCAGATATTTTTGCATGCAAAGGAAGTTTTCTGTAAATGAAATGAAAGGCGGAGTTGTGGTGATAGATCACTGAAACACAGCCAGACACAGTTCCCTAAATCTTCTTATGTCAGAGTTCTATCAGATGTGCACAGGAATCTCCCACATGCTTTTTTTTTGTCATGGTGGAGATATCCCACCTTCCAACTCCTCAAAGGAGAAGTATGAATAACTGGGAGCAGTCTTCAACTTGTGCTCATCTCGCCAGTCAGGGCATTGGAAGGATGCATGATCAGGGAGGGTGGATCCTTTGAATGTATGAAGAATGTGGAGGAGGAGGAAGTGTCTGTTTTGTTTATACAGTTCTTAGTCATTCAGCTTATGCTGGCAAGGATGAGAATGGCCTAGGATGAGGTAGTTACAGAGACTGGTCCTAAGTGTTCTGGTGTGACCAACTGGCTTTTAAAGGGCAAGCTGTGTTTTACAGTAGGAAAGGCACTTTATTTTATGAAACTTGACCACTTTCCAAGAAGCTTAAAGCAATAAATACGTGCGTAGTCTGAATGCTTCACTTCAGACTGTGTGCATGATCCAGTTCTGACAAATGCAATGTCAACTGGGGGAGTCTAGTCAGAGAACATAGATGATTCTTTAAAAAATGCTCTCTAAATGAAGAAGGAAAGTTTCCAGTATGAGCTCTGACTATGAGCATGGTGATTTTATATTTTTCCATGGCACTGAGGACTGCCGATCACTGCCAGTCTGAGTGCTCATTGCTTCTTACAGCTATCCCTTCAGTCCCAAGTTAAAATCTTCCATCCTCTCAATACAAGACAGAACATTTCAGTATGGAGGCTGAATGACTGCTGTCCTCTATGAAAAGAATTTTCTCAGCAAGTTCTCTTTCTCGCTTCTCTTATGACACAGAGATTGAAACCCCGTTGGGGTGAGACCTCCACTTCATTGAATGGCTTCTCCTTCCCTCCCTTGAACCTGGGCAATGCTGAGACTGGCTACCTGACACAGGCAAACCTGCTGAGCATTGCCAGGCGTGTGGGAGCTGACTGGCAGACCATTGGCCTGAACCTGGGCTTGACCTATCAACAGATTGAGCGCATAGGATACAATAACAGGTAAAATGGGACACAAGAATCAACAGCTCATGTAGCTGCAGTACAGTAGGATAAATTAATGCTTGATTAATGGAAAGTTTTTCACTGGTATTGTTTCACTGGATAAAAGATGGGTTAGCCAACAATTCTTCTCAAAGCACTACATTTTTCATGGAAAACTGATTATTTTATCTTGTTGCTATGAAAAAAAGCTTGATGTTTTAAAACAGTATTTAGAAATAACCAGCCTGATGAGCTTTGTAGTTCAGATGCATCACATTCCTGCTTCATTCTCTCATCTGGCTTCCTGGCTGGACTCCATCTTTGACAGTAAGCCATAAACCATGGCATTAGTTGTAAATATCTATATTCAAAAGATCCTGACCAAAAAGTCAAGAAAGTAGGAGTGTGGCTCGTTATGACTGACCTACTGTTCCTATGGGGGAATTACATTCCAAATCAGAATGCTTTTAATTTGAAATTTCTGTTAGAGAAAGATTCCAGAGGGATTTTAGTGCAGGAGCTGCAACTCCTGTGTGATGGCTGGGAAAAAGACAGTCCATTGAGAGCTCTGTGTCTGGATTACTTTATTGTGGAGCTTCAGCTCTTGGCTTGGACTAAGGTAAAGCCTCCTTGGATTGCCACTCAGGAGAGAGTGTTACTTCCCTGCTTTTCCTTTTCTTCAGAGAGGACCTTGATAAGCAAATCCTGGACATGCTTTTCTCATGGGCCCAGCAAAACTCAGAGGATCCCAACTGTGTGAGCAAGCTGATCACAGCCATGAAAGAGAGTGGCCGCCAGGACATCGCTGATGAGGTCGAAAGCATCATTGAGCTGGGACGGCAGAAATACAGGGAGTCCATCCGCCGCGTGGGCTTGGAGCAGGAGAGCAGCACTGAAGACTCTGCGATAGCCATGACATAGCTCCTAGCAGAAGGGAATGGGCTTTATCAGAGGGGAATCTCGAGTTCTAAACAAAACCTAAGGAGTTTTGCTCCAACAGGCTTGTTTGCTCCTGACAGGCTTGTTACATGAGACTTGCAAGCTGTGTCTTTGACAGACTTCCAGTTTTATTTTACAAACACGTGCAACTCCATAATCCTGAAGAGGCCTTAACTTGCCTGAAAGTAAATTTTCCCTTGCACTTTCCAAGAGAGATTCCTCACATCCTCTTTGTGAGATGTGCCTGTGTACTAGTAAAAAAGTTTGCAGAGCTTTGTGAAAAGCATGATGTAAGTTTGCATTTTAGAAACTGGTCTGGCCAGCTGTAACATTAGCACTGTCGTGGGATTAGCATCAACTGTGCTGAGCAAACTTCCCAGTTTTGTGATCTGAATACCTTGTAAATGGCTGTAAGCATTTATTGCTTTTTAACTGTGCAGTGACTGACTACTGATGTGCTCTTCTCTTCCTGTTACACATCTCATAATGTGCCTCAACTAATGGCCCACTAATGGCAGTGGGAAGTTGCACACAAGCTGTTTGGATGTCTACTGTAATCTAGGTATGTTCAGCTCATTCAGAATAGGTTTGGATTCAGCATATCCCATCCTCTAAGCAGTATTTAAAGGGATATTCTCAGTCTGAGAGCTTGTATAAAAATGTCAGCTTGTAACATCCAAAATCAACCCACAGCTTCAGGTCTGGTGCTTTCTTCCCCTTTTTCCCCAGTGAATAATCATCAGTGACCAGATGCTGTATTTCAGACATGCAAACAATGCTACTGAAAGAGGGGCAATAAAATGATTCTTTTTTCTTGAGACATTCTATCATCTCAGGCCATGGAGTGCATGGAATGAATGCTACAGCACTGGACAAGGACTTTTAGACTTGAGCTGTAGCCTTCGGCCTAGGGACTTACTCAGAGCTGATCTCTTAGGCCATGCTACCCCTCAGGTTTTGTGCTGGGTTTGTGTCAGCAGTTGTCTTTTGAGTGTGTGTAATCTCTGGTAGTGTGTCATAAGTTCTTGCCTGGAATTTTGATGTATACCAACAAGGTATTTGTTTTTAACTCCAGTTCTGGAGAGATGCATTCGGGCATATTGCTCTCATTGGAAATAAAATAAGCACTTAATTATTTCATGTCTCTACACGGTCTGCTATTCCATTTGAGGTATGTCAGACAGAGCTGGGTCCCTTTATGCTTGCTGTCAGAAATACACTGGTGAGCTGGGCAGTGCTGCATGGAAATGAGGAGGAGAGCTCTTGTTTGAGTACCCCTGGCTGCAGGACAGACTGGAACTGACTTAATGGTGTCATCATATGTTAGCTTTGTTGTGCTAAAGAGGAGCTAACCAGGAAACACGTTCAGGATATAAGCTTGAAGGACTGAAAGTATGACTGGGGCTCATCGGGAGCAGATCTGGGCAGCACCAGCTGCTGGAGGGGGTGGTGGGCTGATGTAGGAGATAGGACAAAAGATAGACATGCCAAAGCCTAGGCGGTGTCATTAGAACTTGTGCAGATAGCATGAGAGGGATGTTAAGTAACTACCTCAGAGATGTATCATTATCTCCAGTCTGCTGCTGCATAGCAGCTGCTGGGCTGGGTGGCCTTGGTGGTAGTAGGTTTTCTTCTTGCAGTGACAGGGGAGATTTAGGTTGGACATAAGGAAATACTGCTTTTCTGAAAGAGTGGTCAGGCATGGAATGGGCTGCCCAGGGAAGTGGTGCAGTCACCAACCCTGGAGGTGTTCAAGGAACATTTGGATTTTGTGTTGAGGGACATGGTTTAGTGAGAACTATTGGTGATAGGTTGGACTGGATGATCTTGAAGGTCTTTTCCAACCTTAGTGTTTCTGTGATTCTGTGACACTAAGAGAAGCACTCAGCTGACAATATGGAGGTGCTGGGAAATCAGAGCAACCCCCCAGCTGCTCTTTTCTTCAGCTGACTTGGCATCAAATATTTGCACTGGATGAAAGTCAACAAGAAACTTGTTCTTTCCAGGTATGTTATCTTTATCCTTAATCTCTTGGAGACAGGTAACTCCATCTTAAGCCTGTAGTTGCTATGGATGGAAAATGCTGGTTACAGTTGCAGTACAAGGTTGAAGGAGCAAAAAAAATGAAGTAGCATTTGTCTTCTGTTTCCAATTTTCTTATTTTCTTATTTGTTTCTAAATAAAGACACTAATTCATTACAAACAGAAGTATTCCCTTTTGCTTCCTAGCTACTATTTACCTTTTCCAGGTGTCTTTCAGGCACCTCACACTATCCTCCTGATGATTTAGATTTTACTGTGCATGAACCTTCTTGTAAAACAAAGAAGCAAACATGTATATAAAATAAAGGCTACATATATATACATATATCTTTTTCTCCTCCTTTTTGACTATAATGTCTACACTTTTTTAACTCTCATCATTAGAGCCCCTTCCACTTCATAATAACTTACACATCTGCAACAGAATGATCAAGTGTTCCTCCTGGGAGGTGAGCAGGATGTTTCTCACTCCACTTCCAGCCCCTGCTAACCAGCACAGTCCTCAGATAAAATGTCTCCAGCATGTTCACAGTTTAAACATTAATGAACAGAACAGCTTAGAAATGAAAGCCTAAGTAGAACTCGAATCAGATGATTAATTACACAACAATACCATCAAAACCTGGCTGCTCTCAGCAGTGAGGTGGTGTACAATTCCCAGTAAAAGACCAGAAGGGAACATGCAGGCAGTGAACCCCAGAGGACTGCATTCAACTGATCAGCTGAGGCCAGACAACAGTGCTACAAAAATCAGTGCAACCTTTGCATTGCTTGGTTTAGGGATAGGTGATACCTGCAGGGTTTTCAGGACTGTGTGGGTGGCTCAGCCATGACCCTGCAGAGCTTGTTACAAGCTGACAGGAGCACAGATGATATCCCACCATTTGACAAAATTTCCTGCTGATTGGTACCCTGCAATTTTAATTTGTGTCCATGCTAAACACTGTTATTCTGCTTTTTTTCTTTTGAAAGGGAAAGGAATCTAGTTTCCTTTCTGATTGATAGTTGTTCCAGTTCTCATCCTCCTCGAAGCGGCTCTGGAAATGAAGAAGTCAGGTAGGCATCATGAAGATGGAGAATACTGTCTCTGTCTTCCTTCCTTGCCTAGGTCTGAAGGTTTAACCTATACTGAAGGTTGCTTTGGATGAGTAAGACTGGGATCCTTCTGCACAGTTTGTTCACTGAACACCAGAGCCTAAGGGTATTGCCTTTTCCAGCAGGGAGGCAGCAGAACTGTAAAGCGTACAAGGCACAGGAAGGATGCTCAGAAAAGAGTATACAGAGCAATTTTTGTTCTATTCACAGCAGTATTACATCTCCTGGGAAGGAATGAAGGTTGCGTAGGTGGTTGCTATCTGCTGTTTCTCAACTAGGTGGCACCAAATGAAATCATCCCACAGCACCTGCAGAAAGCAAAAAAGGTACATTTTCCCCACTGCGCGTAGTTCTAACGCTGACTCATTGCTGTGAAATGTTTGAGGCCAAAATATAAATGTTGTGTTCAGAAAGTAATTGGATAAATTGGTGGGAAAATGATCTGTTAAAAGCCAAATGAATACACAGAGCTGAATGCATTCCCATGTGGAGGGACTGAAAGGCTGGGGCTGCCTTCTCAGGCAGGAGATGAGTAAGACGGCAACAATAGAGTAGGTGGAAAAATTGAAGCAGGCAGAGGAAGCAGATAAGGCATCTCTATTTGCTTCCTCTAGAAAGTCAAGGTGTTGTTGCAAGTCCCTCTCCTGCTGCCCTGTGGACATGGGGAGATTGCAGATGCATTGGTCAGAAATAGCATTGGTATTTTTAGCTATTTCCAATAAAAAGCTTGAGAAATTGTTGAGTTCTGTTACTTTATAACCCACAAAGCAGATGTTAGAAAAAGGTACCAGGATGCTGCAGGTCCATACATGGGACAGACTCAGCTCCAAAGCAGTACTTCAAGACTGGGGCATGAGCATAGAATGAGGATACAAATGCTCTTGGTAACCCCAGACTCTAATTATGCTTTATTGTGCTGCTAAAGAGGAGCTTTAGAATGCAGTGAGAAGTAGGACAGGAGAGTTGGCCAAAGGACTGGGTAACAAAATAGCTGGAGGAGAACGTGAGCTTAGGTATGAATCTTCCTCTTGCTTTTTTTTTTTTCAGCACAGCCTCTGCAGACTCACATTTCCTCTGGAAACAGCAATGTCTTTCCAGAAGAACAAATGTTTTGAGTTTTCTTCTCTCTAAGATGGAGAAAAAAGAAAACTTTGTGCTTTCTGACTTCCCCTGAGGACAGAGCTGAGGTTGATCAGGTGCTGTGCTGCTGGTTGGAGCTGCTCCCTTCCAACACCACTTCCCACACAGGTTGCTGGCTTCTGGGGCCCAGCATGTCCTTTGTGTGTTTCAGTATGACTACTGTTGGGCTGAAGAAGATCCTGCTGAGCTGAGCAGCAAGAAAACACTCCCAAAAATCCCTTACAACAGATGGTTTTGTCACAGCCCAGGCAGAAAAAAATAAGATCCTGCTGTTTATAGAAGATATTTTGTGAAAACTGCTGTGCAAGGATGATGGCTGGAAGGCAGAGGTTGAACCATCAGCTTTTTCAGGTAGGAGCTCAGGGTTCGTCAATAATACTGCCCTGAAAATGCTGAAGACAGTTCCAATATCTTATCAGCTCGTGGCAATAAATGGATGCAGCCTCCAGCTCCCTGCCAGCAGCCGTGCCCAGAGCAGGACCTGGAGGCTGATCTCGCAGCCAAGACTGTGCCATTCATTGGCACTCAATAAACAAAAGTGCCCTGCTTCTTTATGAGGGAGATAAGCACGCAGTGCAGAACGCTGCTTTCCTTTGTGCTCTCAGTGCTGAGTGTAGGAGTTAGAGCTGGCTGCTGAGCAGGGCCAGCGTTGTTGAGACACCACTGCTGCAGGAAACCCGATGGAGAAAGTGTGGGAGTGGGGTCTGCAGTGTCAGGCAAGCTGCCAGGCACAGAGAGGTACTGCGCTTGTCTGGAGTAGCTCTTCCTGGGCCACTGCATAGCCAGGTTGCAAGACATTACCGGCTCTGAAGGTCACTTAATAAAGGGGAGAATATCCCATTTGTACCCCTTTTTGGTGAGCAGTGATGGAAACGTGCATTTATTTATTTACTCAGACACTAACGATGCTGAGCAGATTTTCCTGTTTTCACTGAAAAAAAAAAAAAAGTGGCAGGAGGGTTTGCTTAAGCATCAAGGGCTTTCAAGCACTGAGTGTGACTCAAGCATCAAGGGCTTTCCTCCTGTTATTTATTAGGAATTTGAATCAAACAGCTGCTAAAAATACAGCTCCCTCTGGACTGATGGCCAGAGCGGGCAGACAGACCATCTATGTTGGCATACCTGCATGGTTCTGTGGTCTTGGACGGGTTTGAATCTGTGACTCAATTAATGAGTCTTTGGATCAGTCAAAACTCTTCTGCTGTACTTTTAGTGGTTGGATGCTGGGTGCCTCCCATATCCCCTCTGTGCCCTTACTTTTGACAATCAGTCCTGTAGTCTCAACGAAGATTGGGCTTATTTGAGACGGATTTTTTCTTTGAAATTATGTTGACTTTTGTTAATAGTATGTTAATTCCTCTTCAATCATCGTCAGTTAAATTGTTTACCAGAACCATTCTCTTGTCCAGTTTGGCCACCGGGTGAAGGCATCAGTGAACGAGCTGATCAGATCTGTCTTTTTTAAGCCTTGGTTTCATACCCACACTTTCCATGCACTGGAAATTTACCAGCACTCCATATCTTACTGAAATAGAAAGCAATGCAAATGGGGAAGGAAACTGAAAAATGAAACCTGTGGAAAGCTTCTTCCTGTCAGCCTACTGAATTCGATGTGCTTCCTTGGCAGTATAAAAACAGTTCATATTCTCTTTGTCAGCCAGGCTGATGTTTTCCCCACTTTTTCCTCTGGCAAGAGATGTGGGATTTTGAGATTTCAGTTCTGCATGGGGAAAGAGATGGAGCAGAGAAACGCAGAACTCTCGCTGACCTTCTCCGGGTGTTGGAATCACGTTGTGCAACAGTATCTCTGTATAGGAGGGTCTGAGCTCTGCTCCCTGCCATGCACAGAAGGGTAGAGGTGTGAGCCATGACTGGGGTCCTGCCTGGAAACAGATCAAACCTCACAGGTTGTTGCTGCTTTTGAAGCTCCTCTTTTGACACGACAGTATTAAATTTATTTTGTCAGGAGAAAAGAATTATATCTGAGAGCAGAGGAAACCTTGACAACCTGGCACTTGCTGAATGCGAATTCTGTTCCTCTGCTTTTTTTTTAATCCCCTCTCTTAAAGGCTGCCAGAGGAAACGGGTCTTTTGCTCTGTGCAGGTTACAAAGGGCAGTTGTTATGCAGCAGAACCGAAAATAAAAGCGGGTGATTCTGCAGTCCTATTGAAACTCAGATTAAAGCAGGGCAGCGTTAACCTCTTCCTTGCCAGGGGACAACACTGTCCAACCAGCCCATTTAGGGAATGGCAAGGTGTGATAAAAAGCATAACCGTTCCCTTCTATCCACAAGGAGCTCAGCTCAGCTTTTGTCTCATTGTGTACAGCCAAGTGAAACCCACTATGCCTTTGCAAATCTGGTGGAGTGGGGACCCAAAGAAAGTCCTACAGCATCAGATGTTTGGATCTTCTCTGCCCAGCTCTGCAGCCCCTTATGGGGAACACTGGTAGGACCCGTGCTTCCTGAAATTGAAAGCTTGGAGACCTGGTGAGAGGCAAGATGGCAAAGGAGAGAAGAACAAGGAGGGTTGTGCCTGGCTTTTCCAGGAAGGCAGAAAATCTTCATCTGCAGTGGCTGGCCTTGCTTCCAGAAGGGAACAGTCCACATCTCTTCATCAGGTGATGGGATCCCCCTAGTCTCATTGTGAGTGAGTGAGTGGCTGTGTCCACTTATCCCAGCATGTCTGCACATGGGGAAGTTGGTCTTGGCATGATGCTCAGCCAAAAGAACCCCACAGAGCGCAGAGTCTCCTTCCAGATAGCTGCTGAATGATCAGGAGCCAGCTTTCTGTGCAGATCTTCACCTCCATGTATTTTGCTGAATTTCCAGGCTGAAAAGAGTGCAAGCTTCTCCCCTTTTCATCTTCATCCATCTCATTAGCATAGCATCTGATATTTTACTGACCTCTGGTTGGCATCTTCTTAGTTTGGGTAACCAAGTGATAACAAGCTCCTCTCATTTTCAGACACATGCGCACCTCAGACATGTCTGGGCATTTTATCACAACTCCATTTCATTGTCATTTCTGTATACACAGTGTGCTTGTTAGCCTTTGCTTGTTAGCCTTGTGCTCTACTATCCTTTCCTCAGCAATGTGATGTCAATGACCATTATCAAGAGCCTCACAGGTCTGGCTGGCTGCTGCTCTCCTCCTCACATCTGTTATTTTCCAAAGCTTGCTGAAATGGTCTCAGTGGATCTTTTTGGTAAAAGGAGTCAGGTCTGTGGGCCCCACAGAGTATTTATCTATCCCCTGAAGACCATGGACCCACTGCTATCACACCCAGACTGACCCTGAAGTACGCAAGTCCCCTTGCTCTTTGCATACCGGCTGATCTGCAACCCTGGCTGCGTGTGTGTGAGGCTGGAATTGGTTCTGAAGGAATCCAGAGCCTGATTCTCGCTTCTGAGTCCTTGATATAAATCTAAAATCCTTGGAATAGCACAGAACAGTCTAGCACAGAGATACTGCTATCAGACACCACACTAAAAGCCCACTGTGTCCTTCCTCTGTTTTGCTACCCTTTAAACTGTTTTAAAAAGCAGTTCCCTTTGCCTGTCCTTCTCAGACTCCCTATTTTCAGCTGGCCAGCTGCAGACCCACACCAGGAGGTCTGATCAAGGTATGGGCTCCCCACCCCATTGCATGTGTGTGCCTGTGTGTTGGTGCTGCAGCCCTTTCCGCCTCCTCCGTACTCATCAGAGGTGTTGTTCTCAATCTGCAGCAGACGTGAGAAAAACAGAATCCATCTGTTCCAGTACAAAATTGGGCAAAAACAACAGAAAGTGCCGTCGTTCTGTCAGAGCTGGCACTTGGGGAGCTGCTGCTGTGGCCTGGAGGTGGTAAAGCCGGGCAGCTGCGGTCAGGATCCACCTCACAACAACCAGCTTCGTCTTTATTTTGAAGGTAACAGCAGTTTTGTTGACCACCTTTGTTTGTTCTGTAATTTTACCCGTGCCTTAAGGGAGCTCAGCAGGGAGCTGCCTGATGGGAGGGTTGGGTCGGTGGAGGCGCCGCTGCCCCTTATCAGGGCAAGGAGCGGCAGGAGGCTTTGCACATCCCGCTCGTATTGCAGAGCGTGGGTTCAGCCTATGGGCACTGCCGTGTCCAGAGCCGTGCAGCGCAGCGCAGCTCAGGCCCCGCTCCACGTTGTCATGGCGACGCGGCGGCGGCGGGCGGGGAGAGCCCAGCGGCGGCGGGCGGGGAGGCAGCGCCGCTCTTCCTGCGCTGAGCGCGGCCACAGAGGGCAGAGCTGAGCCGCTCCGAGCCGCGCCGCCGGGAGAGGAGCTCCGCACCCCGCTCCGCACCGGCTTCGGGCCCGGGGGGAGCCCGCCGCTGCCAGCCCGGTAAGTGCGAGCCCTCCTCCGACGAGCCCCGCCGCCGCTCTCTCCGCACGGCGCCCGCCGCTCTCCTACAGCGGCCCCGGGGCCGCGGCTCGCCTCCCGCGCTGCCCCAGCCCGCTACCCCTGCCCGGAGGTGGGCCGGAAGCGCGTGTGGGGCGAGACCCGACTCTGCAGGCATCGCCTCGGGTCCCCCCGGCCGCCTCGGCCTCCCCGCGGCGCCGGGGGCGGCGGCGATCCGCACCGCGCTCTTCCCGCCCGCGCCTCCCCATCGCGGGGACACGTGTGCGGCGCCCGGAGCGCGGCGGGGCGGCCGCTGTGCCGTAGGAGCCGTTCCCGGGCTGCTCCCTGCCCTTCGCTGCGCCGTAGCGTCCCGTCGCCGGGCTGGGACGGGCAGGTCGGCCTCCGCGCAGCGCTGGGCTCTTTCCTAAGCCGGCTCTTGGAGGTAGGTCAAGGTTATTATCGCGGATGGGAGCGTGGAAATGTGGGTAGCTTCAGGGGTTTCCTCAAGGTCACCCCGGGAAGGGAAGACCCCGAGCATCCTCCCATCCTCTGCACGCTGCAGGGATGCTGGGCTCGTGGGAATTGGATTTTCCAGTGCCCCAGGCCTCGGTGCTGCAGGGAGCTCGGTGTGCAGTTCCTGCGCCCTGCCACGCTGTCAGTCCAGCGACATCAGAGCAGGACACCTCCGTCTCTTTGAACTCCTCAAAAATCTCGGCGCTCTGGCACAGGCTGAGCTGCTTGCCGACACCTCTGGGCGGTCTCTGCCGTGAAGACTCGACCTGTCACACTGGCTGCTGGGTTGGAAGCTGCAGTGATTCTGATCCTCTGCATGCTGTTGAGGCTCGCCTCCTAAACGTGCTTCTTGGCAGTGGGAAGCAAAAGGCAATCAAACCAGAGTGGCGCTGGGCTGATAGCAGCGCATCGTGTGGGGTTGGCTGGCGGTTGTGCTCTCAGTTGCAGGCTGTGTTTTGCTTTCCAGGCTGCTGTCAGCAAAAGTACAGAGGAGGCCCAAAGAGAGTTATTCTTAGCCCTTCACCAGAAAACAAATGACATAATTTAAGGATGCTTGCCCCTTCTGAATTTCTTCCTTGCAGGATTTTGAATTGTGCAGTACTGCATCTCGTCATTCATGCAGTTGCAGCATTCCATCGCTACTGTGACCTGAAAGGAGGTTGTAGTGAGGTGGGGGTCAGCCTGTTCTCTCAGGTAACAGCGATGGGATGAGAGGGAATGGCCCCAAGTTGCACCAGGTGAGGTTCAGATTGGCTATTAGGAAACATCTCTGAAAGAGCAGTGATGCACTGGCACAGGCTGTCCAAGGAGGTGGTGAAGTCCCTGGAGGTGTTCAGCAAACGTGGAGACTGTTGGGACATAGCTCAGTGGACATGGTGATGATGGTCTGGTTGTTGGACTAGATGATCTTAGCAGTCTTTTCCAACCTTAATGATTCTGTGATTCTTTGGTGCTGAGCCCCTGGGCTTGTTTGTTTACAGCATGTTGGTCACAGGTAGTCATGCTGTGTTCTGAGGTCAGCGCTCAGGGTAGGGGTGGATGGCTGTGCTGGGACACCGAGCATGCCTGGATCATAACTTGGAGCATGGCCCTGCTGTGAGGGAACGTTCACGGCCTCGTTTGGCACCTGGCAATCTTGTTAGTGTCTTAGTAAGATGCCAGGGCCCTGGAAGATTGTCCCACTGCCATTTTAAGAAGGGATAGTGTGCAGTATTGCGTTACATGGAGATAGGAGTCACTGTCAGCTTGCTAGGGTCATTTGCTGTCCTCCAGCCACACTTAGGTTAGTAGATGAGATGGGGGAACTACCTACCAGACCTGGCATCATTGGTTAGAGGACTAATTTTACAGATCCCTTAAGAAAAGCTTTTCCATGAGGGATAAAGTCTGATCAGAGTGCACGATGACTGCTTAGTACTGGGAAAACAGATTATTATCCCTTGATGCACTGGACTGATTATCTGCTCCTGCATCTCAGTAAGAAGTGTCAAGGGATGGTGGAGTGCAGCTTTCTCTCTGGGTCTTCCCAGGCAGGAGGTGGCTTTGCTGCTGGGCCAGGGCTGGGAGATGCTGGTTTGGCAAATCTTAAAGTCCTTCACCCCACTGTATGTCTCTTGGAAATGTAATGCTCTTGGAGGGCAATTGCTGAATACGCTGTAATTGCTGAAAGGGGGGGTGTCCTTGGGAAATATTTGGACTGAGGGGCAAAGGAGGGCTGGTTGTGTAGTGAGGGGTGCAGCAGCATTGAATGTTGCTGCAGAAGTGCCTGTGTGTGTGCCTCCAGCACAGCCCTTCCTTCTGTCCCTTGCTCTGCAGGCGCTGATTGCAGGGTGGTTCCTGTGGTTGTTAATGTAAAATGATGGGGTGCAAACACCCAAATCAGCCCCCTGAAAAAACCCTGCTGCTCTGGGTGGTTTGGATTTCTGTCTAGCAGTTTCCTCTTACACATCTGCAAATAGAAAAGCTTGGCATATTTGTTGCCCACACAGAGATTATTTGCTTGGAAAAGGGAAAGGTACCCGGGCAGGAATGCTTGTTCTTGGTGTCAGAGGAAATATGATGGGATGCTGTTTATTTAATTTGTGAGCTCTTTGTTGACCTTGATTTAATGCAGCCCGTGGTGAGCCACTCGCAGGCATGCAATTCTATGTTTATTTTGTTAAACCTTTCACAATCAGTTCCTGTTCTCATTTCAGTAGTGCTGTTGTAGGTGGGTGGCTGTGCCTTGTCAGCTTCCCTGCGCTGCGTTCCATCCTTTCGCTGATGCTGTGCATGGTGTGCTGGGAGAGCCATCCTGACACAGAGGGCTCTGAGAAGCCTGTGCTGAAGTGAAGCAGCACGCCCAGGTCACCAGCAGCCCTTCTCTTGGCTGTGCTGCAGCTGCTCAGCCGTGGAAGCACGGGTATGATTGATGGCCATCTTCAAATTAAGTGCTCAGCTTCTTCAGGGCTGGGTTCTGAGTGCTGCAAGTAGTACGGGCAGATCTCCCACATGCATATCGTTTACACAGGGCTCCAATTTCTGGGTGCTCTTTATTTCATCACTGGGTTGCGTAGCCCTCCTGCTCTTATTCCACACATGAGAGCAGTCTGCAGCCCATGCTCTTGGCCACGACCCCCTTGGCAAGGCCATTTTGTGAAGCCATTGCGCTGCTTTGTTTTCCTTCTTTTGCCAGGTAGGCTTATTTGTAGCGCCCAAGGTAGGGTGAATCCATAGCTTTGCCTTGTTTCCTGCTCTGTCTTGGAGGAAGCATGTAAGAAAGGACAGGAGGAGAAGAATATAGATCCTTGTCGCTGCATTGCCTGGCTCCTTACTCATACCAGTGGATGTGCTGCTTGCACACTGTGGCAGAGGAGATGGGGCAGCTCCCTGCTGTCTGGTAGGTATGGTGGAGTGGAAACAACTTGTCCTAGGCCATGTGCAAACTGGGAATTGGTTTGGTGCCACATTCAGTGATCTCTTTGAATTATGGCAGTTAGGGATTTATGCAGAAAAAAGAGGGAAGTGTGTTTTGAGATATTTCAGCGCTAACTGTGAATTTGGGTTCTGTTTTCTCCTTTGCCACGGATTCAGGCGGAGAGCACGACCATGGATAAGTAGAGCAGTGTTAATCTCTGACCCTGTACCCTGCAATCTACCAGGAAGAGGCACTTCCACAATCCTGCCATTCATGTACTTTTGCAGTAGTAGCTGTTGCAGAAGATACAGTGTGACATAATAAATGGTCTCTTCTGGGTGCTTTGTTTTCCTGTTGTGTTTGTTGCCATTCTTCCTAAGAATAGGGACAGCTTCCTTGTCCACATTCTGGGTAAGCTCTTCTCTGCTGTGAGGCAACAGGAAGACTTGTTGGTTCATCTCATCCCTGGGGAACAGCTGTTGTTTATGAAGGCTATCTTGCAAGGGTGGTAATTTTTCTAAAGGACGTAAAACACACTGTGTTGGCCTGACCCTCTTTCCCTGAACTATGTCCCACTTGCTTTCTTAGCAGCTAAATGTGTGCACGGCGTGGGCAGCTGTTGTCGTTTTGATAACAGTTTTTTTCAGAAATCTTAAAATGAAGATTCAGTGATACCCCGCTCTGATTCTCCAGAACTGCCAGAGGAGATTGCTTGGACACAGAAGTGAGGAGTGCTGCAGAAATGCCAGACGCTATATAAATAACTAAACTCGGCCCCCGGCCCTTCGCAAGAGAGGAACGATCTGCAGAAATACTTCAACAGATGGTCTGGGTTTGGCTTAGGAAGGGGTGGGAAGAGATGCCAGGCCGCAGCTGAACGTCGTGTGGGCACGTGCCCAAGTGTGCTGGGTGTCATGCTGCATGCCAGCCCCATCTGCAGCCCCTCCGTGCTGGGGAGGGCACCTGTGTGCTGCTGGGGTAGGCTCAGTGCTGGTGGTGTGTGCTGCGTGCCTGGTGAGTGTGGGATGCACGAGATGGGCAGTTTCCCACGGTGGCAGCCCGAGCTGGCTCCACTCGGGGTTGTGAATTGAAGCCCAGTCAAGAAGCCCCTGTCCTAGGACTGGAATGGAGCATTGTATCTGCTTCATGCATTGCAAAACCACCAGTAGTCTTCCAGAGCAGCATGCCCATTGCTCAGCTCTCTGGCAGAGCAGTTTGGAATGTCTGACATTATTGCCAGCTCCTGCCATGTGCTCTTCAGTGAAGTAGTGTTGGATGGTGGTTGGAGCAGGGCAGTGCCGTGTGTGTCAGGCACATTGGGGTGGGTTTTTTGGACACTTTCTGAAAACAGGTCTTATTCCTAAACAATGCAAGACGAATCCTTTCACTGAGGATGCCGGGTGTGCCTGTTACATGTGAGTATACATCTGGCAGCACTGCACTGTGCACATGGAGCATCCAGGTAAGGAGTTTCGTATCTAGAGAATGACTTCCCAAGTTTAATCTTATTTCTCTTTTTCTTCCTCTCCCTTGTTTTCCTTTCTCATGTTACCCATCTCCTTCTGTTCCATACTGATGAGCAGGACTGCGTGTTTTCTTCTTTGCCTGTAGCCTCCTAAATGTATTTTCCCCCTGCTGGGAGCTCCTGCCTGCGTGCAGCCTGCTGAAGGCTCTGCTGATTCACAGCTCTCCGGGTGAGGAGGGAGCTGACGGATGGATCACGCTGCAGCCTCCAGAGCTGCCAGGCAGCAGTCGCAGTCCCCTTGGCAATTCCCTTCTTGTCACAGAGCACGTCTCAGTTTCCCCTGTGGAGCTGCTAACCTCTTTAAGGAGCAACGTGACCCATGTGGGGCTGATGACGTGTGGTTAGTAAGGAACCATTTTGCCGCGTTCTGAGGAGCTTTGGCGTAAGCAAGCAGATGAGATGGGAGGAGAAAAATGAGCTTTGTGATGCAGGAGCAAAGCAGGTATGTTCATGACTGGTACAGCAAAGGGATGGCAACGGCAGTGTCTGCTGAAAGCTATCCTGTAGTGCCGTTCCTGTGGCTGGGAGGCAAGGAGTGTTGCTTAGTGTGACATTTAGCTGGCACTTCTAGTGCATTGGGAGTATTAGTCACATTCTGGCTTCAGCAGTGGGAGGTGATGATAAAAGTTGCCTTCCTCAGAAAAGTCTCTCCCTGCTGTAGCAAACCATTTGGGATGCTGGAAGGATATTCTGTTTACTCTCCATACCTGATCTTTTGTACAAAAGGCACCTTGAATAGGCTTGGCTCAGCTTGAAGCCTGTATGCCAGTCTCTGCTGGGGAAGGAGGAGCTGCCTTGTTGGCAGTGGCCTGCGTTTATGCAGAGCTAGTCACTGAGTAACCACAGCCTCTGCTGCGAATGACGTGGCTTAAGAGTGATGCACTTTCCATGGGATAAAAATCCTCATTATGGTTTCCTTTGTGGAAATATTTGTGTCTTCTCTGCCAGCCCAGAGTCAGGGCTGCATGGAGCCTGAACTAGTGCCTCTTTCTACAGGATGAACCGCACCATGCTGTACTTCTGTAGCCCCACATTTCTCCTCGTGCCTGCTGGGGGATGTTGGTTTTGGGGCGAGCAGCAAGCATCATGTCTGTAAAACATTGGGATTCACATGCCCTCCTGGGCCAGTGCTTTGTGCTGCTTGGTACACGTGGTATGGGGGGAAGTGAGAACAGAGGGGAAAACCTCTTGCTTTGCGCTATGAGAGTCTGCTAGTGTCCACAGGAGCACGCGCACACGTTGCAAAGGACTCTGTGAGCACGTGTCCTTAGAGATGCAAAGAAATGCAACCTACTTCCTCTGCCCTTCCTCTCCCAGCTTGGCATGCCGGCAAGCAGACACTGAGCTCCGAGGAAGGCTCCTCTCTGGTGATGGCAGAGGTGAGGGTCTGGTTCCTCTGGACTGGGGGGCAGGAGCCTTTCTGAGGCTAACCCAGCTTCTCTGGGATTGTGGCCTTCCTGCCACAGCTGGCTGCCCCAGAGCAGTGGGTGTCAGCCTGCAGCTCACGATGTGCCTAGCACTGCAATGAGGGAGGCAGAGAAGGCCAAACCAGGTGGCCCTTTTGAGAGAGGATCCTGTTTCTGTCTTTGCAGCCAGGGCTTTTTGCATGTTAGCCACTTAGGATACGAGCTGCAGTGCTTGGATGCTGCTCCTCCCAAAGCCTTGTCAAGGCAAGTACCTTCCCCTCTTGTGCAGCTATTATGAAAGAGCCTCCGTTTGCTGCACCCTTCTCTCCCTTTGCCCTCAGGGCACACTGGGCTTGTTTGAATTAATGTAATTAGCACATGCCTTATTAGCTCACTAAGGCACAAAGAACTCATGTATATTTGTAGCCAGGTTAAGCACCCCCTATTAATTTAATAACCGTGTCCTCCTCACTGAATGGCAACAGTTAATCGTTGGCGGTGACTCAGGATCAGGCAGCATTGAGGGAATCTGGGCAAGGTGTTGGTACGTGCGGTTCTCTTTTATTGAATTGTATTTTTATTAATGAGCAGAGCTGTGAAGGGAATTAGCAGCAGGCGCGGTAGTTGGAGGGAAGCTTTTGGTGCAGGTTTGCTAAACAGCCAGCGCTGTTTCCTATGCTGTGTCAGGAAGCACCAATAGAATGAATCAGCATGATGTGACAACAGCACTCAGAGCAGAGGTGTGGGTATCCTGCTTACTCTCCCTCCCCCTTGTTACTTAGCTCATTTGGAGCTTCTCCACCTTGCCACGGGTCGGTAACTTTGGGCTATCAAGGCCTGAACTGTTCACTGTCACCATGAGCTCGTGCAGGAGCATCACTCAAGTAATCAGGCTGTTACAGCACGATGGGTAAGAAGACCCCATGAAATTGAGCAGAGGTGTGTGTGTGTGTGCTTGCAGTAATGCTCTCTGCACACACTCTGTTCAACACCTATGCGGTGTAGGGGAAACTTAAACTTGGATTTGTGTTTTGGTTTTCTTTTTCTTTGTCAAAAGAAAAATAATTTGTCTGTTTTCTCCCGTGTAAAGGAAAAACCTTGGGTCTGGCCACCATGGCAAGGTCTACCAGTCTGGGTGAGCTGGCGCCATCCCAAGAGAACTCACTTCAAGGCATCAGACAGGAACAGCTCTGTGGGTGTTTAGGTGCCATGATTTGGCTGGAAATGATGCTTGTTCTTCCCAGCAGGGCTGCTGAAGCCCTGTTTCTTCAGTGGAGAGCAATATGCTGCGAGCCAAGACCCTAGTTTTGTTGCTGATGGAGAATGAATGAGCTCTTTCACACTCAAGGACCTCAGTTCAGCCCTGTGTGCCTTGTTCCTATCGAACAAGCTTGGATCCAATCCTCATTTTCCCCAGGGCTCCTTGGTAGCTTTTAGCTACTGCTTTGCACATGGTGATTATTTTAAATTTAGGGGGGGTGAGCCTTTTTTTCTACTTTTTCAATCCTTTGGCAGAGCACCCGAGTGAGGGCTTCACGACATTTCATTTCCCAGCTAGCAGTGAGTCCTTCCAGATCAAAGGGTTGGTCTGTCTGTCGCCATCACACTTTTGTTCTGCCTTTTTTTTTTTAGGACAAGGCCACCACAGAGTAGAGAAAAGGACAGATTTTATACAAATTCTTGCTTGTTTTCCCATCTGTGTCTCCGGTCTTCCACACTCCAGTTTTTCAGTTAATTTGTCCTCTTTCTCCAGCTAATGCTTCATCTCTCTGAAGCTGCAATTCCATAAAAGTGAGCCTGGAGAGCCGATCCAGAGTAAAGATGGGTTTAAAATCATTTTGAGTCACACCAATTCAGTGTGTGACTACATGATTTCTCAGCAGCGTTTGGAAGGAGGATTGCTGGCAATAAGCAGACACTTGTGTCATCCACAATGTCCGAGCTGTGAACTTACTTGAATACCAGCACGGTCATGTCTGGACTGCCTTCCTGTCTGTCAGTTAGCTTATGCTTCCAGCTGCAAAGCAACGTGGGCCACTGTAAACTTCATTTCAACAATCATTCTCTCTAGAAGCTTGCACACAGATTGTTCATTGTGTTTGCATATGAGTCAGTTGTTCTCTAGCTATTTCTTACAGATCCCTGTGAATCTGTGCATGGATATGCAGGTCTATGCAGAGCACACCCTGGAGCCTACCACTGCTTTAGAGCAAGATCCCAGGCCTGGATTGCTGCTGCAGTGCTATGGCCTTGTATCACCATGGCACTGAAGATGTTACAGTAAGAGATGCGTGGAAAGGGGTTTTGGTCCTCTGGTTTCTGTACTGCTTTGTTACTGTTCCTATAGAAGACATGGAGAGGTAGCACCAAGTTTGCCTTCGTTACTTCCTTATAAGCACGTTTTAATATCTTGCCTCCTGCTGCTCTCAGAGATGGCTGCCAGCTCATTTGCCCTGCTGAAGCCTGCCCTGCCATTCCATCAGCTTGGCAGCCCCAATCCCTTGGACAGCAGGACTTGCTGTGTGAGCACTGGCTGAGTCACTGCTGGTCATGCTGTCCTTGTTCATCCCATCATACAGTTCAGCTGCAAAGCCTCCAGGACAGGGATTGTCCTTGACTAAAGGTTTGCACAGCTTCTACAATACTGAGTCCCAGCTCAGTGCTAGGACCTCTTGGTGTGCTGCAGTACTGCAGTTCAGCGCTGCATCGCAGTAAGCCCTGCTCTGAGTGTCAGCTTTCAGTCTCTGGATCTGGGGTGGTTTCCCAAGACATGCAAAGCTTGAAGGGCGTATCTAGCTTTTGTTCCAGGTTGGCTCAGGCCTGCTCCTCAGGTTTGTCTGACTTGAATGCAGATGTCCTGGCACTGTGTGATTGCCTGGCTGCTCTCTTCAGGTCCTTCTGCCTGGTAGGGTGTGCTCTGATGGGTGGTGGAGCTTTGTGCCATGGTAGAGGAGTGATTCTCCCTACCACCTTGCAATGCATCAGGCACCATGCCATCAGGCCTGTCCTCGGTGGAGTGCTGGGGCCAATGAGGCGGGCAGGCAGCCTGGCACCTCCCCACAGGGACTTTGGCCCGATTTCACCTGAGCTGCAGGGTCCTGCTCCAGGCTGCTTCCAAGGTTCAGCGTGGGTGCACAAGGCTGGTTGTGGGCTCCCTCCTGGCTGCGAGGTGAGTGTTTCAGTGTGCAGCTGCAGTGCTGGGGCTTCTGCTTGCCTGTGGGCACTGTGAGACTAAGGGGATGCTCTGCTCCTCTGTGCTTCCAGAGGAGTGTGGATGCCTCACAGTGGGGATACTTCCTGATCCTTGATGGTGATCAGTAGCATTGCTGTCTCCTCTACAAAGTGGGTGCTGGCACAACTTTGCTCCTTTCTCTTACCCTATGAGCCTGTTTCTTGGTTTCTGGCTGGAGCACTGAGTTTGTCTGCTCTCAAGACAAATGGAAATATGTGGAAGGGAGTCCTGTTTTCCCCTTCTGCTGTTTGTTTTCAAGTCAAGGTTGCAGTTTGAATGTTTGCTTTCAGTGACAGCTTCAGCATGTGCTGGCCTTGAGTTCTGTCATCGCTGCCTGACCATTCTGCACAAATGTTAGCGCTGGCACGAAAGTGGGGATGGGAACACGTGTGGCATGGGGAGAGGACAGGGTTTCTTCCTATGGCAACAGTGCCAGCAACGTTGGCTAAAGGTCTTCTGTCAAGGCAGCGGCTGTATGTACTCACATAAATCAGCACTTTTCAGCCTGGCAGAGGGAGAGCAGGACAGGACAGAGAGTGTAGAGTGGTGGGATCCCTTGGGTCACACATCACAGGTTTGGGATAAAACAGAGAGCCTAACACGCTGCCCCACTTCCTCACTTTGCTGTAGCACATAGCACACACTGTGAGGCTGCAGGCATCCCTCCTTGCCTGAGGTTGCCCTGGGATTCCTGTAATTACTATATAATTATGTGGTGTTCTCCAGAGTAAGCACTTTTCCCTTGGGCGATAAGGTGAGGAGAAGCAAAGGTTTGAAGTCCAGCCCTGTGCAGCAGGTCTGAGGCGTTCAGAGTTGGCCAGCCTGGAGGAAACCTTATAGGAAAGCTCACAGGTGAGTGTGGGGTACGTAGCAAGAAAAGAGAGGAGAATGATATCATTTTTCCAGGGCCAGAAGCTGTGAGGATCAGATGTATCCCAAGCTAGGTTTGTGGAGAACTACCCCTAACTTGGCTGCTCCATCACTCTCTGGAGCTGGTTTTTGGAAGCTGGGTGAGGAGAGGAGCTGAATGGAGGGAGGTTCCTGGGCTGCCTACATGAGGCAGTGTGGGCTGTGGTGGTGCTTCTCTGCCGAGCACAGAGGTGCTTCCTTGTGCTGCAGTGTGCATGTCACTCTAAAACTAATTTGCTCGATCATTTTAATAAATGCAGAAGGGATGTCCTGGTGTGCGAGTAATGGGGCATTAATCCATGCCTAGCTGCGTTAACAGCATTCTAGGAAGAAATTAACACCACATAATTCATCGCCTGTGCAGCTCTCACTCTCTTAATTATGGCATGTGCAATTTAGGAACCCCCTTCTACTTGAAGGCTCTCTCTCATGGCTCAGTTCCTGCTGCCACCAGTTTCCCCTGTTACTTGTGCTTTGGAGGTTCCCAGTCCTGGAGATGCTATTGTCCTCACAGCCATTGAGCTCAGCTGAGACCTTCCAGGATGAGAGCAAGCCTGGGGTACTGCTGGCTTCCCCTGCTATGCTGTAAGGGCAGTGGTGGGTACAAGCCCTTTTCCCTGACCTTGGAGCCACGCGCTTGCTTGTACGCAAGTACACAAAACATAGCAAAACTGCTATGGTTTGTGTTATTTGGCTGCAAAGAACATTGTGCTCCTGGAGTGATAAAGCTTAGACCTCCACTACTAATGTATACAAGTATAATGTTGTTTTGGGTTTCTTTTAAAAATAGAAGATTTTGAGCATTCTTTTTCCAGTTTCTAACTGCAGCAGTTGTTTTTCTGCTGTGGGAGGAACTGGGCTCTGCTTCTCCCTGCAGTCTTCAATGGGGCACCGTGGGCTTCATCCCATACCCCCTTTTAAAAGCCTTATGGAATTCTGGAGTGCTCAGGTAGATTTTGCAGTTGAGTTTGTTTTGCAAATGGTCATTTGCTGGAGCTCTGTTTAAGCAAACAGAGCTCAAACAAGCTTTCCACCTCAGTGCATTAAAATCCCGTAATGCATTAAAATCTCCTGGCTGTGAGCACTGGGGCCTCTGCTGTGCCAGGTGCTGTACAAACAGTTATCAAATGCTAAATGATCACATCTTCTGGTTGAGTAGCTTTTGTGAGGGCAGAGGATGCAGTAGAGGCTTGTGGCTATACAGCCTGTGTGGGTCTCGGTTCACCAGGGATCGTGGTACCTCTTCCCTCTTCTGAAACCAGGAGAGTTGCTTTTAACCCAGCAGGAACACTGCTGGTGGGATGGATGGACAGTGAAGGCTTTGCAGTCTGTGCAGACAGGGGGCTGACACCAAGAGGTTGCACAGAAGGAAGGGATTAGACAGCAAGTAAGAAGCTCATTATCAGCCTTGCTGTTTGCTCTTGGGGTGCCCTTTGCAACATGGACTCCTGGGGAGCAGGGCAGCACACAGGAAGTGTGCCTGAGCTTGAAATGAGGTGTCAGGAGCATGCAGTGTGTGTGTTTTGTCAGAGCTGCTGCTTCAAGGAACACAAACATCCTGTTGAGGCTGTAGATGTTATCATGAGAGCTTTCCTGGTACAGGGCTTGTCCATGCTGGGATAACAGGCTGTCAGCAGTAGCTGGCCTCTCTGCTTTGTTTTTGTATTTTGGTCTTGTTCTGGATAAATTGATAGGGAAATAGATTAAACTAAGCCAAAACAAACTACTCTTTTGGATGTGAGCTGTGTTGAGAGTGAAATTCTATGAAGCTTAGAGATCATATTTGCAATCAAGGGGCAAATTTCCATTCCTGATGGAAAGGAAAAGGAAATTTCCTCTGCTTTGGTCTCACCACCCAGGTAGCAACTAGAAGGGGAGAGGGAGAAGAGTGGCTGAGTGATGCTGAGATGCCTCACGACAAGCATGGCATCTTGCAATGACATTTGTTTGTCTTGGAATGCAGACCTGTAGGGGGCTGGGTCTGGAGATGCTGATGGTTTGGAAGGGCAGTGTTGGGTACCGCTGTCCTGGTGCCTGGCAGAGCTTGTGCATTGGCATCCAGAACAGCGGTACCCAAGGTTGCTCACGTGCTCCTGGAGCATGACAGCTCTGGCAGCTCTTCCTTCCATTTGTGCATCTATATTTGTATATACACAGACATATTTATAAGGCTCCCTCGGGAGCTCAGTCAGCAGCTCAGACTCCTCTATCAGAGGAGACCGGGTGCTCTCTTAAGTCACTTCTTCTTCTGCCTGTCTCACCCTGCAGGCTGCCCAGCAAGAGTGTAAGTGCCCAGTTATCAACTTCATCTCCTTGGTGTCTCTCTCCTTTCCCAGGAAGAAGCTAAACTGGAAAAGGAGTGACTGAAGAAGTAGTTGAGGAACTGTCTGAAGGAGCAAATCCGTTTCTTAACAAGATCAAGTTGGAATTAAATGGCTGATAAACAGATCAGGTAACTTTAAAAAAAAAAATTAGTTGTGCTTTGAATTTTTCTCTGTAAGTCTTTCCAACTCAATCCCTTCTGTGATACGGCAGGTTGGAGACAATCACCTGAGCTTCTCTTCTGGCCATAAAGAGCTTTGATTCTTTTGCTGCTCCTTTCTTACCTATTTTATATGGTCTTTTCTTATTTTGTGTCTTTGTCATGTTGTTGCAGTCTCTGCTTTGTTCTTTTTTCTCACTTCTATCTGCCCTCTGCTTTTGACCCTATGTGAGTCCATTGCTTTTTGCTTCCTCTTTTAAAGGTCACCTTGACCTGGTGTTTGATAGCTTCAAGGGAACAAAGCTGGCTCCTTGGCCAACCAGGAGTCTATTGCTTGTAATTACAAAGTCCATGTAGATGCAAACTTGTGCCCTTCTTCTTTAGCTCTTGAATGCTTGAGTGATTTCAGGAACACGGAGTGCCAACAATAATTGGTAACTCTTAAGTGCACAGTGGGAACTGAAGAGCATTGGCCCTGGCATATGCAGAGGCTAATTCGAGTCCTCTCTGGAAATGACTTGGGATGTGTTTTCTCAGAAGGCACCACTGTCCTCTTAGCTTCCTAAGATCTATGCCAAATGGATCTGTCCAGTACTACATTTACGTTTAACTTTTTGCTGTTTGTAATGTTGCTTGAGATGAATGACTCCTATGTGCCATTTATTTGTGTGGCCCTTCTCTGACACCTGCCTTTCCAGATTGCCAGCTCAAGACAGGAGGTAAGCAGTTAGCCTGGATCACTGGGTGAATGAAACATGGACCAGAATTTGGCAACGTCTGAATGCTTCCTCTTCTTAGTATTTGCCATGATCACAATATCTTCCTGCCCTCCTTCCTTCTGCAAGTGAGAGAGTTCTGAGCTGCACTGATAACAAGACAGCATTGCAGAGTGTCTATATGCCCAGATTGGCCTGTCATCAGTTATCCAATTTGGAAAGCACTTGGCATTCTTCTGTCACATTAATGAAAGGCATGCTGAGATTCACCTTTGTGAAGCCTGGCGGGTGCGTGTCCCTGATAGCCTTAGCAGAGCTTAGGGAACAGATGTCTGTGGCCCCTTGAAACCTGGCATTCAAGGAAGGGAAGATGTCTCCTTGAGACCTCCTCCAGCCCTTTTTAAGCCCTCTTGGCAGTGTGAACAGGAGCTGCTAGAAGGACTGGGGAAGAGCATTAGTAAAACTGGAATGTCTTTTTACTCATTTTAATGTAAAACCTAGCAAGTGGCTTTATTTGTATGCTAGCCTGTATCGGCCCCATTTCACTAAGCACTGTACTGTGGGCTGTGAGAGGCAGGTACTGTGCAGAATAGGAGAGAGCACTGTGTGTTCTCATCCTGTGAGAACAGAAAGTACCAAGCTAGGACGTGGGGTGGCTTAGTCATGAAGGAAAAGTTTTTGTTTCAGGTGCAGTGCCCAGTTCCATCTGTTCCTTGGTTTCAGGTTCCTCCCTCTGCCCCGATTCCTTCACCATATCCCACTTAGGTCATTCTTCCCATCTCTGGAACCATGACAATGCAGTGGTCACTAGCCAAGCAAGGAGATCTGTTGAAGCTTGAAGGATACACTGTACACTTCTTCCCTTGCGACACAGGTCTGTCAACCCTTAGCAAAATGAGACTGATAGCAAAAGACTAAAATCCACAGCAGCAGTCTGCTGCAAGGTGAGATCAAGGGCATTGCATTTCTGAAATTGTACATGTGTAACTTTATCTAAATGTTTCACCAGAGACCATTGCACTGTCTGTACTAGTTTCCTTCTGCAGTGCTCAGGGGTCCCTGAATACCTGGATTCAGATGCAGTGGGAGTGTTCAGCAAGGATTTCCCACCTGCAGATAAGGCAAGACGTCTTCTGCAGCCCACACTGCTCCAATTTTTTGGCTTGCCTGGACTCATCAGGCTGTTCCCTGGGGTCTATGCTGAAATCAGTGATTCATGGGCAAGATGCTTGCCACGTGCCTGTGCCTCACTCCCACCTGATGTAAACCCTGAGGTGATTTCACGGTTGGAACAGCTTGTGAGAGGCAAGTGTCTGCCTGCTCTGGGTGTCTCAGAGACACTTAAAGAAGTGGTGACAGAGCTGAGGCTGCACAATGCATGGCTGGCATTTGCAGCCTGCCAGCAGTGATTCAGAGCTGAACGTGGGGAGGCTGATATGGTCCAGTCTTATAATACAGTGGAACCTCCATCTTGACACACAAGTATTGCTCTACCCTCAGCATTCATTGTCTCAGTGGGTTAGGTGAGGAGTACACCATGAGGCGTATTTACTGTCTGAAATTTCCCTGTGTCCTGAGGCATGAGTTTGCAGGCACTGCTATTCCCTCTCTGACTGTGATGCTAGGATCCCTGAGGCAGCAGAGTCTCGAGGTCTTGCAGTCTGGCCCAGCTGTATGCTCATGCTTGGCTGCTGTCTGCCATCACTTTAATATCTAACACATCCTGTGTTCAGGGAACCATGTCCCCTGCTTTATTGGAGAGAGCTGACTCCAACAGGCTTCCTTTGTCTCAGTGTATAGTGGTTTATTGAGCATGTAAGTACTGGGCATTTTGAGTAATTGAATTTGCTGGGAACTCGTGTTTAGCTGCTCTGGTGTTCAATCAGTGCTGCTTCTAGATTCCAGGAATTCCCTCTGGGAACAGAAGGATGAGTGGAAAAAGCCCCACAGTTTTGAAGCACGCTCAGCCAACAGGTTTTGGTGTCACTGAGAAGTACGAGCTCATGTCTCTGTGCCGCGTGTTGCTCTGCCAGCCCACTGAGCCACGTGGCTGCCAGTGTTCTGCTGGGCTCACGTGTCTTTTCCCCCAGCAGTGGGTCCGGAAATGGCTTTGTGGATCTGTAGCTGGCTGCGCTTCTGCCATGCTCTGTCCCACGTAACAGGAGCAGGTGACATGCCACAAACCTCTCATTAGGTGTGTATCTGATTACAGCACTGGGAACCACTTGCCAGCAAACCTGCTGCCTTGAATGCCAGCCGGCCCTGACCAAAGTCTGTCTGCACAGAGCACTCGATGCAAAGCAGGTCCTTGTCAGCAGTGGTTTGTCCTGGTGCTGTGTGCTGCCTTTCCCTCCTACCCCATATGTACAGCAAGGG
This sequence comes from Tympanuchus pallidicinctus, assembly GCF_026119805.1. Lineage (NCBI taxonomy): Eukaryota > Metazoa > Chordata > Aves > Galliformes > Phasianidae > Tympanuchus > Tympanuchus pallidicinctus. The sequence continues at coordinate 15,152,738 of NW_026294747.1, forward strand.
CTGAGCTTTGCCTTGCGGCAGAGCTCTCTGCATGCTTGGGGTGGACAGCCTTATCACACAGTGACATGCTAATTGCCTGGTTGCACTGATGCACATTCGTTCTTCTCTCCCTCCCCTGGAGTTATCCCAGGACTAAGACATCTGCTTCTTGTCTCCTTACAGTTTACCTGCCAAGCTGATCAATGGAGGGATAGCTGGGCTGATTGGGGTCACCTGTGTATTTCCCATTGACTTGGCAAAAACTCGCCTGCAGAACCAGCAGAATGGCCAGCGGATGTACACCAGCATGTGAGTACACTGTGCACAGGCAGCTTGCCACTGGGCTTTCAGCAGGGCATCCTTCTACGTTGTTACTTCTTTCAGGTGAGCTCAGCATTTCCAGGAACTGATTGTCCCCAAGAAAGCCAGGGGACAATCTCAAAGCAAGCTGTGCTAAAACAAGCAAAGTGTCTGTTCTGGCTGCTGAGCCCAGCAGGTGAGATCTGCTGAGGGTGCATCTGTTTGTGTCCCTTTCTTGGGAGCAGTGTGTTCTCTGCTCATCAGCACTGGTCAAAAGGGCAGGGAGGGCTCAGCAGAGAAAGCCTGGTTTGTTTCTCTTCTAAGCCACAACCAAGCACTTGGGAAAATCTCTGGCTCTTTCATTTCCCTCACTGTCATACTGGAGGTAACAACCTCTTCCTTTGCTGCGTGCTTTAAAAAGGGCACAATCACCTATTCCTGCTCTTGAGCACTGCAGTGCAGTCCTTCTGAAACATCACAGGTTGACACACACTGTAGTTTCCCATCAGTCCTTTGTCCAAGAAATTGTGCTGTGAGCGTTAGGAAGGGAAGGCACAAGTGTATATCCAGCCCTCCTGTGCTTTGCGTGTCTGTTGTGGGAACACGAGCTGTACTTAGCATGAGATGCTTTCTCTTACAATACAGAGACAAGCCTTAGTTTTTTTAAAAAATTCTGTATTGTTGACGGGCAAAAGAGGGCTGGGACTGAAGGCAGTGTGTGTGTCCTGTACTCCTGCTTCTTTGTTCAGAAGCTGTGCTGCCTGCTTCCTGCTCTTCCACACTGGTTATACTTCACATCCCTGCCCAGGTGAATTTGGAGCACAGGGGGAATAGGAAGGAAGCGTTGTGTTGAGTGTTTCAGTCTCTGGCCCTCCTTGCTCTAGCTGCTGATGTGTAATTATGTGTGAACTTGGTTGTAGGCAACAAGCACCAGACTGGTGCCCCCCTTGACAGTTACAGCGCTCTCTGCTCCCTGTGCTGTCAGGATGCAGCCTCATGTCTCGCCTTGCCTCTCGTTCCTTCTGTGTCCGGCACCCTGAGTTGCTGGCTGGTGGCAGGCAGCAGCAACTGAAGAGCCTCAAGCCCACGGCATTGAGAAGAATCAGAATCACAGAATCGCAGAATCATAGGGGTTGGAAGAGACTTCCAGAGGTCATTGAGTCCAACCCCCCTGCCAAAGCAGGTTCCCTACACCAGGTCGCACAAGTAGGTGTGCAGGCAGGTCTTGAACATCTCCAGAGAAGGAGACTCCACCACCTCCCTGGGCAGCCTGTTCCAGTGCTCCGTCACCTCACTGTAAAGAAGTTCTTGCGCACATTTGTGCGGAACTTCCTATGCTGCAGTTTCTGGCTGTTTCCCCTTGTCCTGTCTCCACACACTGCAGAAAAGAGTCCAGCCTCGCCACTCTGCCCCCACACCTTAGATATTTATAGACCTGGATCAGGCTACCTCTGTCTTCTTTTCTCAAGGCTGAACAGACCCAGTTCACTCAGCCTTTCCTCATAGCAGAGATGCTCCAGGCCCTTCACCATCTCTGTGGCCCTCTGCTGGACTCTTTCCAAGAGATTCCTGTCTTTTTTGTACTGGGGAGCCCAGAACTGGACGCAGTGCTCCAGATGAGGCTTTACCAGGGCAGAGTAGAGGGGGAGGATCACCTTCCTCGACCTGCTGGCCACGCTCTTTTTAATGCACCCCAGGATGCCATTGGCCTTTTTTTGGCCACAAGGGCACACTGCTGGCTCATGGCCAACCTGTTGTCCACCAGGACACCCAGTTCCCTCTCCACAGAGCTCCTCCAACAGGTCACCCAACCTGTACTGAAGCCTGCAATTATTCCTCCCTAGATGCAAGACTCTACACTTGCTTTTGTTAAACCTCATCTGCTTTCTTACTGCCCAGCTCTCCAGCCTGTCCAGGTCTCGCTGAATGGCAGCGCAGCCTTCGGGCGTGTCAGCCAATCCTCCCAACTTCATACCATCAGCAAACTTGCTGAAGGTGGCCACTATCCCCTCATCAAGGTCATTGATGAAGATGTTGAACAAGACCGGACCCAGCACTGACCCCTGAGGAACACCGACAGTTAAGGTCTCCATCTGGACTCTGCACCACCAACGACGACCCTCTGTGCTCTGCCAGTCAGCCAGTTCTCAATCCACCTCACTGTCCACTCATCTATCCCACACTTCCTCAGCTTTGTTATAAGGATGTCGTGGGAGACAGTATCAAATGCTTTGCTGAAATCAAGGTAGACTACATCCACTGCTCTCCCCCCATCCACCCAGCCAGAGACAACATTGTAGAAGGCCATCAGGTTGGTCAAGCACAAACTCCCCATGGTGAACCCGTGCTGACTACTCCTGATAACCTCCTTTTCTTCCAGCTGTCTGGAGGTGGCATCCAGCACAAGCTGTTCCATCACCTTTCCAGGGACAGAGGCGAGGCTGACTGGCCTGTAATTGCCTGGATCTTCCTTCCTGTCCTTTTTGAAGACCAGAGTGACATTGGCTATCCTCCAGTCTTCAGGCACCTCCCCCATTCTCCAAGACCTCTCAAAGATGACAGAGAGTGGTTCAGCAATCACCTCTGCCAGCTCCCTCAGCATCCCATCGGGTAAGGCAGTCTTCAAGCATGAAGCGACCGCCTCCCTTAGAAAAGCTTGGAGGTTGTCCCTCCACCTCATTCTCAGCCACCTTACCCTCCAGTTTCAGGGCTTCAAACCTATTATATAGAGGCACCTGAGGAACTGAGGTAGGTTGGGATGTGTGCTGCCTGCGTTGCTGAGGTGGGACCTGCTGCCATTCCTCCTCTCTTTTCAAGTTGGCTCTCTTGGTTTGACCACGGCAAGGGAGAGGGAGAGCAGGATGGAGGATTTGTAGGCACCAACCTGGGAGCAAATGGCAGCATGCCGTAGCTCTGGAGGGGCTCAAGAGGAGAGAAACTTTTAATCCCCAGCAGCCAGCTGCAGATCTGCTCTGTAACCGTGGTCGACTGGGAGATGAAACACTGTTAAGGAATCAATGGATTTACCTCGTGTATCTGAGCTGACTCCTTTCAAGACAAAGCCTGAATGTGAATGAGTAGCGTGGAAGACATTGCTCTGGCATGTGAAAAGTGAGCTTGAACCAGTGGGAATAAGAGTCTTCTGGGGGCCCAGAGGCCAGCAAGAACAAGGAACTAACAGGGATAACACATCCAGATAACATCAGGCTGTCCAGTGTACTGCCTTGACAAGCAAGGGAATGGAACTGAGAGGATGCTGTTCCAAGCGTGTAGTGTGTCCTCAGCAATACCCTTAAGATAGGTGCATACTGGGAGGGCTTATCTATGCTCCCCAGCTATAGGGGCTTGTTTTTCAGGAAATACTGCATGCCCTTTGATACCAGATCTCAGAAGTGTCTGCTGAGCCCCCAGGAAGCCAAAGAATTCATTTAAAACTTCAGCTTTTTCATTTTAAGACAGCGTGTGTTGCTTCTGAGGGGAGTGTAGGATGATTTGATTGGAAAAATTATGTAAATCTTGCCTGGTGAGAGCCAAAGATGCTTTGAAGCAGGCCTGGAGTATGGAAAGAACTGGGTTTTTGACTGTGTGCCCCATGCACTGTTCTGCATAATTTTAGCTGTGGCTCCTGGCACCCTTCTTCAGAGCAAAGGAAATAAGGCAGGCATGGCCTTGGCTTCACTGCTTTTGCAGCAGCACGAGGGGTGGGGAGCGAGGTACAGGGCTCACAGTGATGCAGCAGGGCTGTATGAGCTTGGTGTGGAGGCAGCTCTTCCCACTCCTCTCTGCTCTGGCTTGTTCAGCAGCGCTGATGACTTAGGGAAGATGCCTTGTCTCCAGCATCACATTGGAAGAGCTTGATGAGGATATGGAAGAAGAACAGTGTCCAAAGGGGTGGAGGAGTCATGGCACAGGGGCATAGAAAAGCAGAGAGGCTCACTGCCTTGGCTTGGCTGCACTACAGGTGGGCTGTTTGCAAATGTATTACCCTAAAAACCACCTTGGCCAAAGAAGGCAAAAAGACCTCAAGAGAAGCCTGCATTTCCTTCTCTCCCACCTCAGCACTACTGCAGAGCAGATGTGAAGCTTCCTCTTTATGTTGCCCAGTCTCTCAGAAACATATTCCCATTTTCAACTACATTTCCCTTATCACTGCTTTAAAGAGCCTTTTCCTCCTTGCATGCACACTTCTCCCTTCCAGCACAGCCACAGCGAGCACCTGCCCCTTCCTAGAGACTTCAGAGCAACCTTCAGCCAGCAGCTGAGTTTGTGCTTCCTGAACTGTGCGTGTGTGTACAAAGCTTTTAGATCTGAAGGAAATGCAGCGAAAACAAAGGAAGTGACAGCTTTCTGTCAGGAGCTGACCTCAGTGGCACTCGATGCTGCCTCCTCAGGCTTGAGCTCTAGCGCTGCTGCTGCTGCTGCTGGGGGAGGCAGAGTGTTAAAAGTCAGCGCTGGGAGCTGAGTGGGAGGCCACAGATGACTGAGCGCTCAGGTCACCTCGTGTTTGTGTGCCTTGTGTCAAATTTCATGGAGTAAGTCGAGCGTTGGGCGGGTTAGACCCCCCTCCTTGCTCCCTTTCCAGAGCTGGATTTAAAAGTATGTGCACGAGGAGCTGATTGTTGGAGCATCGCATACGCATTCTCCACTGGGGACCCTGGATAAACAGCCCTCGCAGTGACATTTTTCCCTTTTGTGTTTCTAGAAAGCAGACAGCATGCGTGGGGCAAGCCGGGGGTTTCAAAGCCCCTGTGAATTAGGGGCTGAAGTTGGACTCAGCCGGAACAATGGCGCATTCAGCGGCTGACGTTGTTCCCCTCCCGGCTCGGGGTTTTGCTGACATTGTAAATGAAAACCACTCCAGGAGATTAGTTTTGTTTGCTCTGCTCCCACCCACCTTTGAGCTGCTGTGGTTTATCTCTCTCTGTTTTGTTCGCAGGTCTGACTGCCTCATTAAAACTATTCGTTCGGAAGGCTACTTTGGCATGTACAGAGGTAAGAAGGGCTGAGGCAGGCTCCTCTAGCTCTGTATGGCTTTGCTCTGCAAGCACTGGTGTGTATGTGTGGGAGGAGAAGCCTGTATTCTCTGGCTTGTAGTGCAATACCGTAGCAATACCCACAGATGTTGACACCTGCAGCTGTGTGTGAAAGTAGACTGCTCCATGCCAGATGTCTGCTCAGCAATCCACCATCTGGGACTGGAGTCCTCCCACGCCTATTCTGGTGTTAAATTATTCACCAAAGGTCATCTTTACTTGCAGTTTACATGGAGCTACTGTCCCAGGACTGCAGGTGTGCACTTCCCAACCTTGGGCACCATAGCTTTCATCAGAGCGGTAGTTGCAAAGGTCTCAAAGTGTCTTACTTTGTTGTTGCTAATTGAATTTATGTCAGAGCCTGTGCCAATGGGATCAGGCCTGTTTGGAGCTGTAAAAAAAAAAGGATGGTTCATGATGGAACTCCAGCTGTTCTGACACTATGTGCTAGCCTTCTAGAAGTCTCCTGGCTCTGTGGTTTAGGCTGTCCATTGTAGCAGTGAGTTCTGTTGATACTTTTTCTAGTTTTAATGCAGAATTCTTGAAAGTTTCTAAACATTTTGGAGAGAATTGCAGGCTAAATTCTGATTTCAATCATAGTAAAGGAAAACATGGAATTTATAGCCTTGGCTGTCAACACAGTCCAGCTGGCATAGTTGATGCTGAACTCTAGTTCACGTTACATACTGGTAATCAATTGCCTGAATGCGCAGTTTTTATCTCTGAGATAAATAGTGTGTTCAGATAGCGTTCTTTGTGACGCTCATTCACTGATAAAGCCTCATTAAAGGACAGCATTGTTTAAATGAGTCCTTGCTTCTTTCTCAAGCAAGAGTCTGGAGATGCTGGCTCCTTGCTGTTGGCAGAGGCAGCAGCTCCTGCCAATCCCTCCATAGTTCCTAAGGAAGCACAGTCTCTGTGGCCATCCATTGTTGGAACAACAGCTGGCTGCCAAGGCGGTGTCTCTTGCCAAACTTGCTGGTGGGCGTTTTGGGGGAGTGAGGTGGACGCTGGGGATGGATTGGCTGCTTTATTTCAGCTCTTCTGGGAGCAGGCAACAGGGCAAATAACCCTGAGGAATCCTGGCAAGCTCCATGCTCAGTGCTAGCAGCAATGTGTTCCCCTTGCCTTTTTCCACAAGATCCTCCTGTATTCCTAGCCAGGAACGATGCATGCCTTAACTTTGGCCATAAATACCCATTGGCAGGCAGCTTCCTGGGGAGCAGAGGGAAGAAGTTGTTCCTGGGAACTCACACAGGAGATTGTAGGGCTGTCAGGGCCCTTGAGAGAGACTCTGCAATCCTGGAAGGGACAAGGATATGCACCTCCAGGCCACATTTCATTTCCAAGCAGAAATCTCGAAGAAGACAGAGGGTTTTAGATAGTTCTTTCTTTTCCCACCTGTTGTGTAGGAGCAGTGATGAGTCCAGATGACTTGGTCTGTTTCCCACTAACCTCATTTCCTGCATTTGAGAGCTGATAATGGCTTGAACTTGTCCCCTCCAATTACTGAACGAGGAGCTGGGTTTGGATAAAGGTTGTGTGAACAGCTGCAGCCTGAAACTCACAGATGTGTCAGTATGGCCAGGATGCTAAAATGAGTCTTCCAAGTACAGCGGTCCTTTTCTCTGTACCTCAGTTATGGGAGCTGATATTAGAAGCCCTTTCCTCCTTCTCAGTGAGAGATGAGACAGTAAAATACATCCAAGACTTGTAGAAAGCATATTTTCTGGGAAGAAGATAAAAATACAGCTCAGAGTTGCAGCTGGTGGGAGATGGAAATCAGACGGTAGGGTGGATTCTTGCCCCTTCCGTCTGTCCCAGCTCCACAGCAGAGGTTGTGCTATGACTCACAAGCGCTTATTTTCAGATGTTAAGCTGAAATTAGGAGGATTGTTTGTTAAGAGGCTAGAGCGGCAGCTGCTGTGTCCCATGGTGGTCACAAGCACAGTGATCATCCCTGCAGGACACTTGTCCTCTGTCAGAGGACAGAAAAGGGTCTGCTTGGACCCAGCCTTCCCCACTCTGTGACATCAGGCCTTTTTCATGTGCGAACCAAAGCTCACTGGTGCAGACAGAAGAGAGGCTTGATCCTGCAGGCTACTTTTCTGCAAGTCATCCTGTTAGATCTTATGGGCAGCACGTGACACGCTCCCAGCTCCGTATGTGTAGCTCATAGTGAAAATTCTGGTGCATGTGACAATCTCAATGTTTCTTTCAAATTCTTCTCTGAAACTACAGGTGTTCTTGGCCTTGTTTGGCTGAGAAATAAGAGGATTTTCTCAAGTTCTTTCTCCATATCTAGGTAGCAGCAGTGCCTCAAAGCTGGGTGGTGTTGTATCTCCCTGCCTGTGCTAAGGGATGTCTGCGGGCTGCCTTCAGGTGTGACGTCAAGCAAATGAATTCATAATTCATAGTGCCCTGGGCTTCTGGACTTTCTGGACACCAATGGAAGGAGAGTCTGGCAGAAGCCCTTTCCAATCCCTGGTACAAACCATCCAGAAGTCACCTACAGATCCCAGCACGTGTCCTGGAAAGTCCCGCTGCTATTTGTAGAGCGGACATTTAACCTAGCTGGCAGGAGCCACAGGCCTGGATCAGGCTGGAGAAATGTCCTTTGCTGTTGATGACGTTTGGAGTTTAGCTGCACCTTGTTTGATGTATATTCTTAGCACAGTGTTACAGTAGTGTGTCAGCCTTCCCTTGCCTCTGTTAATAATATCTCCCACGTCACCCCCATTCACACGCTGCCTGCCAAAATTACCCCAGACTGCCGGGGCCATGCCAAGTTTTCGGGACTTCAGTGTACCCTATTAATGTTTGGGATAGTTAACATTTATGTTGCCCTGGTTCTACCTATTCACTGCCCAGCTTCCTCAACTTTGGTTTGTTTCTGATGTCTTTGGTGAGGAGCTGCCTCTGTTTTCTGGCATGAGAAAACACCAGCTTATTTTTCCATGAGATGACCCAACAAAGTGGGATGTGCCCTCCTTCCCTTTTTGTAAGTCAGCTTGGTTGCTTAGGGTTTATTAGCAAGAGTGCTAATGCTGCACTGGGGTCAGAAGTAGAGTGATTCAGTTCTCTGTTATGTAGCCTGTTGTTGGTATATAAGAGCTTCTATGAAAAATGTGTTTAATAACAGAACCTAGGGCTCAGTGAGAAAAGGCACTTAACAATTTAGCAGGCAAACAACTAACTGTTTCTGCCTCTAACAACTTGATTTCAATCTTTGTGGTTCTTTCCTACCTTTCCAAACATTTTTTTTAATTTAATGATTACAATTTATTTTGCATTCTAGTCGCCTGCCATTGCTTCAGATACATGCAGCATTGCCTATAGGCCACAATTAGCTTTAATTAGGGAAATACAGTCGTTGGCATAGCTAGAATTGAAGAGCTGCAAGGTTTTTGTAACCAGGTAGAAAACACCATGGAAAGCATCCAGCCAGCAGCTGAAGTATCTCATTTCTCCTCCTCCAGTGATTTGAAGCTGTTATGGATTATTGAGGACAGGGATTATCCATTCTCTGCTAAGCAGCTTTGCTGAAAATATCAAAGATGTAGGAAAAAACAGACTGGTTAACTTTCCCCTATCTTTTGCATGTTTTATTTCCCTCCATTTTATTTGCAGTCGGAGGAGAAATTGATGTGAAAGCCTCCATGGTTCCTGGAGGATGTCAGGACATGTCAACACTTAGATATTTTCCTTGATGTTTTGGGTTTATATTTCTTTCTTTTGAGAAACCCTTTGTGCATCTGTTAGAATAGCAAATACATTCTTTTTTCTTCTTCTTTTTTTTTTTTTTTCCCCCTAAAGAAAAGGTGATTTATGCTGTCTCAGTACTCTACAGGCAGTTACTTCCTTACTGTTAGGAGCAATGCTGAGGTTGTCTTCCACTTGGCACTTGATGAAATGTTCTGCAAGTAGCCATTTCACTTGAAAATCAGGCTGTGTGGATTCACAAAACTTGAATGTTGCTGTCAGAGAGAGAAAAATGTGTCAGGCTGTCCTGTCAATGCTGTCTATTTCTGATGGGGACTTCCCATATGATGGAGATGCGTCCTTGAGCAGGGGAAGCAGATTCAAGGATTCCCGTGTCCCAGTCCCAGCTGTGATGCCTCTCCACTTCCTCATCTGAAGAATGTCCCCCAAGCCTGTGTTTTTCCACATCTTATTTATGGGTTCTGTAACCATGTTTGAAAGGAGGGAGGCAGAAGCTCATCCTCAGGAATAGAGTTGAGTTGACTTTCCGTAGGTCTGTTGAGCCCTTACACTTCCTGTTAATTTGAGCTCGTCCCTCCTGAAAACATGGCCCCAGATCTTCAAAGGTTAGTGTGAGTGCGGGCTTGTCTTTGGAAACCTGAGTTTTGGGATTAGTTGTTTTGATCTCCACAGCAGGTCCAAATGCAAAAGTGTACCCTGGCAAAGGCAAGTTTGTATTTAGTCTTGCAAAGATGTTTAGATTGTTTGCAAGTACCAAGCTCCCCTGAAAGGTGTGGAGCTCAATGCAGAGGCTGGGAAATCTTAGCATTATCTACTGGAGGACTTTCTGAGCTGTAACGTTCAAAGGGAAGAGAATATTCTGGAGCACTGATCTAATGGTGCCCAACCTGAAGTGTTCAGATGGGACCAGCCATCCCTTCAGCTTGTTATCTCCAGGGTGGCTTGAAAGCTGCCTGCCAGCTGTTGTGTTGTGCTAATGCTTGTCCCAAAGCCCTCCAGGCCCTGCAGGCTGCTCATTGTGGCAGGCTCAATGCAGGGATTTGCTGCTTTTTGCTCCTGACAAAAGAAAGTTCAGTGGGTAATGGGAGTGAGGGTTGTTTACAGCCCTGGTCCATGGTAAGCAGGCCAGCCTAGCCATGGCTTGCAACGGACAGAAAGCCAGCTCAACTGTCCTACTGAGCAACTGCTCAGAGGGTGACACCCAGTGGTGATACATAAGAGCAACCATCCGACCTCAGGAGTTTGTGCAGCACTAGCTGAAGTCCCTGCAGAGGTACCAGCTGCTATCAGCCAACCTCCAGCTCTTCTGTCCTCGATTTTGAGCTGCAATGCGTTTCTAAATAATTCTGTTAACTGCTCCTTCTTTCATTCTCATTCTCCAGTGGGTTTTTCCTCTCTTCCTTTCTAGGTGCTGCAGTGAACCTGACTCTAGTGACACCAGAAAAGGCTATCAAACTGGCAGCCAATGACTTCTTCCGGCATCACCTCTCCAAAGATGGGTGAGTAAAGGATGCAGACCTTAAGCATTTAACTTAAAAGACAGTAGCTCTTGGGATGAGGCTGCTGGGGTGTCTGAGTAAAGGTATAATGTGGTGATATGATAACTGAAACATTAGTTGACCTTGAACAGCTCAGCCAGTGATTACATTTGAGCTAAAGAAGTAACATCTAAAACTGGAAGTGACAAGCTCTTCACTAGATGACTGGTTTTTATCCAAGCTTCTAAAAATAGTTACAGCTTTTGGACAAGGTTAACAGATCCAGACTTTGTAAGCAGCATATTTGAGAGGAACCCAGCAGCACTCATGGCTGCTCAGACAGCTACTGGGAGGAGCCTTGTCCATTGGATGCTGCTGTCTTCTTTCTGGCTTTTCAGTGACTGTAGCTTGAACAGATTGTGACTCAAGTTGTGTAGACCCTAAACTTTAGCACCCTCTTGTCCTTTCATAGCTTGAAAATAATTCCAGAGAGCTGAGAAGAGGTGATGAATGAACTTCAGTTTGGCAAAGGGCACTGGCAATGTAAATGCCAAATGAAGATTATCTGTTTAGTTTGAGAGGTTGGGTTAATGAACTCAATGCTGGTAAAAAGCACCAGTATGGCAGTTGTGTGGAGCCAGACCTTGGATATTTAATGCTGTTTTCACCAGAATATTTCCTTTATAATTCAGATGACACTCATGTCTCCCTTCAAGGTCAAGACATCTCTCCAGAGACAGACAGTGAAGGGTCTAGCAAGGGCAATGTTTTCAGTAGTTAGAAAGCAACCTGCCTACAATAAAATCCCAGTTCTTAACTCTTAACCCAGCAGTTCACCTTGCTGTAAACACAAAGTTCTGCCAGAATTACTTGGTTTAACAGCTTCCTGTAACATGCCATGCCAGAACGCAGTGGCTCAGCAACGTCAGTGGAGTCTGCAGATTTGCACAGGTTGTGGATCTGAGCCTTTCCTACACCTATTTTTTTGTTCTGGAGTCTTTTTAAGCAGCACTTAATGTACGTCTGTGACTCATCGGCTCACAGCTGTTTGTGATCGTCTGTCTCTTCAAATAGTGTCTCTCTGTACTCTGCACAGAAGGTGGGAGGTGATGATGTCCTCATTGCTTCTTCCAAGTGGTGGGTCTCATCCCTGCAGCATACAGCACAGCAAGCCCTGATGTACTGCTGTAGCCTAGCTATGAAGTAAAGACTTAATATGTAGAGTCTCACTATGAAGCATTTTTTTCTCCCTTAGAGGAAAAGAAAGGTTGGGCCTTGGTTAGGTGGCAAGTGAACTAGACATCACACATGGTGTTGAAGTCAACTACTGTGGGGGACTTGAATGAACAAAGTCTGGTCAGCTCTGCTTGTAGAGATAGCTTGAATGAGTTGGACAGAACCTTGATACTGTGGTTATAGACAGTTTAAGATATTTCTAACTAGAGGTGTCATTCCAAGATGCAGTGGAAAAGAAGGTGTCTTGCAGGTTGGCTGTGGTTGGTATAGGCCCTGAAACTAGGATCTAACTGGAAGGTATCGTACATGCTGTGACCTTGCTTAGGGCATGGGGAGCAGGGAGTTGCTGAAAGGCCAAAGATTATCAGGAAGCACCAGGACTCTTAGAAACTGTGGGACAGTTGCTTATTTTGGGATCTTTCTTCTGCTTGCAAGGAAGTTGCAGGCATGTGGATGGTGAAAGTAACCTGTTGGAGAGGTTGTGCCCAGCCATGCTCTGGTGGCTGTGTGCCACCTTCCTGCTGGCAGTTCCCAGGATCTCTTCCCATGTGCAGCTCACGTGACAAAATTATTTCACTGGGTGATGGAGCTGGGTGTCTGCCAGGGTGGTGCCTTGCTCTTGGTCCCATTTTCCAAGCTGTTTGCAGGCTTCTCCCTTGAGATGCTTCTGTCCCCTTCTCCCTGGCTAATTCTGTTAGAAGACAGAGCAGGAATCTTCTAGACTTGTTGTCTTCTATTTAACATTGAATGCCTTCATTGCTAAGCTGCTGGCACTTACCTTGCTTGAAATGTGTTTTTTATCAGTTCCTTGTTTTACAAAACGTGCATATTTTATCAGTATTTGTTGATCAAAATTGCTGAGTCTGGCTTCCACTTGAGCTTTGAAGAAGCATTCTATGGACAGGGAGATGTCCACAAAATGTGGACATGTGGCAAATGGCCCAAAATAGCTTCAAGATACTCAGCAACTTCCAGTGAGCTGCTTTTTTTTTCTTTTTCCCCGCTTTGAAAAAACTTGATGTTGAAATGAACCTGCTTTTAAACTGCTGGAAGAAGAATGTGGCATAAGGCCTGTTTCCAAAAGGCCAGATGGAAAACAACACAAATGATGTAGGAAGTTCCTGGCTGCAGATTGCTGGAAGACTATTTTGGGGCTGTATCACTGCATCACTGCAGGTTTGTGCTAGACTCTTTTTTTTGGTTGTTTTTGTTTTTCCCCTTCCTGGCTGCGCTCATGGATGCTTCAGGAGTTGACATTGGGGCTTTATGTCCTTATTGGTGCTCTTGTTCCCCTGAGCCTGGAGAGTTCTGCTCCTGCAGGTCTCTCCACCCTGGGGCCAACTCAGATGGATTTGTTACAAGAGAAATGTGCTCACAGGAGGCTTAATTTCTGCTTCTTTTCCTGTTTCTATTTTCAAATTGACACCAGTGGCAGCCTGCTGATAACACTTCTTGTTTCCAGAAGAAACAAAACTTACTGTGCTGGTCTTCACATGCCACCTCATTTAGAAACAAGGAGGCCTGTGAGTACTGGAAACCCCCTAGGAAACGTGGCATTGTCCTGTGATTATTTTGCCTTTAGAGTCCCTGCAGTTTCCAGGCCAACAAGCCAAAGTGGGGATCTGCAGAAGCATCTTCTTGTAGGTCTTCATCGCTGTGCTTCTGGGAAAGCAGGATGTGAGAGGGGAAGCTTCTTCGCTTTAGGCTACAGAGAACTGATGAGATTTTTCTCTAAATTTCTGAAGCTGGATGGATTAAGAAATCCATAAACTCAGAGCTGCTGTTAAAACAGCAGCAACTTTATCATCCGGAGCAGAGGATGTGAGAGCAAGAATCACTGGAACTAAGTGAAGCACTTGGATATGAAGCACACAGGCATGAAGCTAAGAAAGCAATGTAAATTGGTAGTACACCTGCATGCATTTAAAGTATAGTAATTTTTAGATACTCAGTATGTGTGGACACTTCCATAGGTGCAAGTGTTGCCTATAGAGCTTTTTGTCCTCTTTGAATTTGGGTGATAAGCGCTTCCTAAAAGCTGGTCCCTGTAAAGTGTCTTCATGTTTATCTCCAGAGCATTTAATGCCAGATAGCTGTTGTTTGCCACGTGCTTGCCAGGTTTGGTTCTTGGCTATGTGCTCTGCCTTGGCTCCAGTAAAAAGTGTCTCATGTCTTCTCATAAAAGACATTTCTTAATCTTAAAAGCTCTGCAGTGTCTCTGGATGAGTTTCCTGCTGTTCATCTTCCTCCTCAAAGCCTGTCATTATGTTATTCTCTTACCACTCCCATCATCTTTACCTGCATTTTATTTGCTGTTCTGGAGTAAAGGCTGGAGATGTGCTGACTGAGCAGCTCGGGTTCCTACTTAAACCACTGTGGTTGCACTAATTGTTCTTTTGCTGATGCCAGCAAATTTTCTTCCTTTCTGCCCCCCTTCTTGTCCAGCTTTGGTTGGAGAAGAGAAATAGCTGACTGTAATCCCAGAGGCAAACATAGCACTTTTCCTGCTCTTCCATGTAGATGTGGAGACTGGAGCTTGTTCTCCATTGCCTTGCTGGATGGGCTCTTTCCTCCATCCTCTCCTCTTTCAGGCTGTCCTAAAATACTCAGACTATCTCTTTCGTGGCACCTGGATAAGTAGCGATTGTATGGCCTGGGTGATCCTTAAGCTGCAAGGTGCACACAGACTGTGAAGAGAGGCTTTTGGTTTAGGAAGGAGAGGTGCTGCCATTATTTGTGCTGCTGAGCTTCTGTGTCACCTTGGCACACACTCATACAAACACAGAATTATTAAGGTTGGAAACAGCCTCCAAGTCTAACCACAACCCACCCCCACCATGCCTACTGACCATGTCCCTCAGTGCCACATCTTCACTGTTCTTGAACACCTGCAGAGGTGGTGACTCCACCACTCCCTGGGCAGCCTGTGCCACTGCATCACCACTTTCTGACAAGAAATTTAATGGGCCAGTTCTCTCCTGTTGTTATCTGCTGGACGCCCAGATACTTCCTTAATGCAGATAACCTTCATCCAACCCTCTGAGACTTGTGGGTGGGAGAAAGAGCAAGTTCAGAGTTCATAATCTCACTGTGTCCCTTCAGGAATAACTGTCTTTGAGGTCCTTTTATTTAGCATACAGCAGCATAGAGAGTTATGGTGGATTGAAGTCATAGCCTCCAAAGGTCAGCCAGAAGGTAAGGTCACTTTCAGCTGTTAATCCAGAGGGAGCTGGAGGTGGATTGTTTAATCACAGCAGGAGCCTCTGGAAGGAACGTGGCCCTTGTTGTTTCCCTTCCTGCTATTTACATTGTTAGAAAACCAACTGACTGCCTTTGATTTGAACTCTTCAGGAGCTTTGTGCAACCCTGTTTGGACAGACCAAAGGCAGAGGTTATTTTATGAGTGAGGAAGGTGATGTCCAAGCTGGGAAGAACATCTTGGCTCCTATAATATGGCTTTGTTATGGATGTTCCCTTAGGTCAGACTTTTCCTTCCTTTAGGAATCTTGTCACACCTATTGTGGAATGGTTGGGGTCCTTCCCCCAGCACTGGCATCTCCTGCACAGCCAAGATTTTTCAGAAACTTTTGAAAAAGATCGACTTGACATCAGTATACCAGTTTCCATCGGTGCAGAATTTGGGATATTTGTTACATTTAACACACTCTTGCTGTGATGAAAGATTGTTCTGACATTTGTTGGACCAAGTCCTTGTAGAGACTGTGGCTTTTGAAGTTAGTTGGGATGTTCCAGTGTTCAGACCGTTGAGGATAAAGCCTGTGGTGCCTTGAAGTTGAAACCTCTGTTGTCATCTAGAGGTGATCCATTTTCCAACTCATTTTATGTGCAGACTAGCAAAGTTTTGTGATGGAAGTTTGACCTTTGGATGGTAAATTTTAAGCTTCCTGACAAAAGATTTGCTTGTCTTGGTGTGCTTTTATTTCCTGGACTCCCCTCAGGTTCCCAAGAGATGCAAACCAAAAGCCCTCATTCTACATGCTTTTGATGTACCTGTTTAACATCTCTCTAAAATACACCCACACACAGAAACCTTCACTGAGTCTCAATGCTGGGGCTCCATGGAGCTCAATCAAGGCAGGCTGATCTGTGTGTGCTGGGGTAATGGCCCACAGATGAACACACAGGGCATCTCCCTGAGCTTTTGAACAGAGCATCAAAGCAATCTTGCTGGGTGAAAGCCAAGTGTGTGCTTCAGGGTTGCTGCAGGGCTCTTGCTGAGGCAGGAGATGCTCTGCCAGGTTGTGGAGGGACTGGTAGCTGGCTTCTGTGCGTGTCTGAGTCCTCCCACTGCTGGCCTAAGGGCTGTGCAGCAATGCTTCTGCCCACGTTTCATCCACAGGGGAATTTGAAAAGGTAATACTAGGTGGTGTTTCTTCCTTCAGTCCCAGTGGAGAGCTTTATATTTAGCCATCATAATCTCTGCTTGTGCCTCTAATCCCTGCTTGCTCTGATACCCAGCCTGGAGAAGATGAGAGGCGGAGAAACGGGCGCACTGACGTGGCAGGCAAGCAGGATTAGGGCAGTCCCACTGTGACCCGGGGTGCCCTGCGGCATGTGGGCAGGTGGGGAGTGGGCAGAGTGACGTGCCCAGATGGGAGATGCCCAGCTGGGGGAAGCTGAGCAAATCCCCAGCACTGCCTGCTGCTCAGCACGTGCTGCGATGGCGCCCAGCAGCAATTAATGCTCCGTTCATTGCACTCAGACCTGCAATTGCCTATTGCTGCAGCAGCTGGGCTGTGGGAAGGTGAAAGTACTCATTGTGTTTAAAACAACAAAAAAAGAGGCTGTTTCCCCTTGGCTGTATGATCTCTCACTGCTTTTTTTTTTTTTCCCCTTTTAAAAAAGGAACAGATCAAAAGCACTTTTTTTTTTTTTTCCCAATGATTTCTGGTGCCACCGTGGTGTGAGATTTTTACAGGGTGAGAACTCACCAGTTTCTGAAAATTGAGCCTTTCTGCATCAAGTTCCTCTTTTCATCCCTAACTGCGTGGTTTTGTGGCTTTGGGAGGGAGGAAGCTGTGTTTTGTAAGACAGGAGCATGCCCCCAGTGACTCCAGCCCTCTGGCACAGAAAATGCACAGAGCTGCAGTACTGGGGTTCTGTCGTGCCCTTCGTCTCTCAGCAGCAGCAGTTGGGTATAAAAGCTGCTTTTTTTGCCTTCAGGAAGTAGGGTTGAAAAGGCTGATAAGTTGAAGAAGTTGATAATCATAAAGGAGCTGCTTCTTGACTCTCACATTCACCTTTTACATATTGTTGCTTTTGTCAGAGAAGTTGAAAGCAGCAGCTAGAACTGTTTCCTCTTGCTCCTTGGTGGCCTCTGCTGGGGATGTTGTCAATGTTTAAAGGACTAGGCTGGCAGGAGGGAAACTGCTGCAGCTCTTGGTCGAGGGATGCAAAGGACTGTATGTTCCCCTCTTTCCCACTGCTGAATCGAGGCATGTGGCACCTCTGAAACAGTGCCAGGTTAGCGTGTTTGGGACACCTGGTGGTGTGTCATGGATCACCCTTGGGGACCACGTGGTATGACAGCAAACAGCCAGCCTTCCAGTGTAGTGGTCTGGGACTGTGCTGGGCGGGCTTATGGCTTCTGAATGTTGGCCACCTCCTCTGACCATCTCTCTCTTCCTTTGGGCAGGAAGAAGCTGACGCTGCTGAGGGAGATGCTGGCAGGCTGCGGTGCGGGTACCTGCCAGGTGATTGTCACCACTCCCATGGAGATGCTCAAAATCCAACTGCAGGATGCAGGGCGGATTGGTACGTCTGCATCTCCCTGTGCACTAGGCAGGGAGAGGGAATGAGCCATAAAAACGCTTTTCCTTCCTCCCACTTTAAGTCAGAGGTACCTCAGTTTGTAGCAGAAATTTATCCTCTTCCCAACTTGTTTCCTCCCAGCCTTTGCTCACCTGGCCTTGCAAAGGCCCTTTTGGTTAGAAAACGTGTTTTTGCTCAGAGCTTGGTGGGTGAAACAGCAAATGCTGGTGGAGGATGGAGAGAGATAGGAGAGATGGCTGGGTTGAGCACCTTGTGAGCGATTACAACTTGCCAGCTCTCTACAGTCAAGAAGGAGTTAGCATCCTGCAGTGCTTTTGCTGTGGTACTTCCTCTGTCTCCTTCTTTCCTGGTGTCCTTTCTGTCTTCCCCACTCCTCACGATAGCAACATCCTCACAGCTTCTAGGCATCCTTTCCTGGTCAGAACTGACACCAGAAGTGGCTCGGTGAATCTGGAGGAAGAGCTGTCGCTATTAACCTCTTCCAGAAGTCAGCCCAGCATATGGCCCTGTTCTTGAGAATGTCTGGTGATGCCCACTAGGTACCTTCTGAAACTGCCTGGAAAATGGGCCAATTTGTCCTCTAATCTCTCCTTTGATGTGGCATTCCTGAATAATCGTGGATTTACTTTGCTTTCACCTGTTTGCTGCTTTTAATGCAGACCTTATCTTCTTTGTGTAGTATTTTAAAGTGCTTGAAGGATTTAAACCATAGTTGAAAGGGTTCACAAGAGGTTTGTGCTGCTGCAAACAGCTCATTCTCTGTGCAGCATGGACCTGTGGTGTGCCGGTGGCAGCCACAGCATTGCCTGCAGGTTGGTGTGCTCCCCATCTTCTGGCCAAAGAACAGAAATGCATCAGAGTTCGAAAAGGCTCCTGGAAAGGAACCATGTTGCCTGTGTAAAAATGGTCTATCTGCTCAGAGTTAATGATTGCTGTACCTCCAGTTTGCTCTACTGAGAAATCCTTCTGTCCCGCGGCACCAGGCAGCAAGAGGCTGCTGTTGAGCATCTCGCAGTCTCACACTCTGCTTCTCCACAGCGGCACAGAAGAAGCTGATGGCAGCACAGGCCCAGCTCTCCTCTTCCTCTGCGGCCGGGGCAGCAGAGCCGGTGGTGGAAGCACGCACCACAGCGACGCAGATAACCAGGGAGCTGCTGCGCAGCAAAGGCATCGCAGGACTCTACAAGGGCCTGGGGGCCACGCTGCTAAGGTAGGACACGGAGCAGAACTGTCAGCCTGAGCCTCCAGAGAGTGACACAAGTGTTTCAGCTCTTGTCCCTGTGCAGTCGCAGAGCTGGGATCATGTCTGCACTGCACTTGTGGCTGCACTGCCAGCACACCATGCATGCAGCCCTTCGTTTGATGCTCGGTTTGTTGGTGTCCCACCCTGACTTTGCTCATCCTTGTCCTCTTTCTTTCTTCCCCTTCCTCCCTTCCCTCCACAGGGATGTCCCGTTCTCCATCGTTTACTTCCCGCTGTTTGCAAACCTGAACAAGCTGGGCCAGAAAGACCCCAATGTCAAGGCCCCGTTCTATGTGTCCTTTCTCTCTGGATGCGTGGCCGGTAGTACAGCTGCAGTGGCTGTCAATCCTTGTGATGGTGAGTCCCCAGCAGCTTGTTCTGGCAGCCTGGTGCTGTGTGACAGCACTCAGAGGCCATTGGGTGGGCTGGGTGAGGGGCAGGATGGCCATGCTTGCCTCTTCACTGCATGAGCACTGAGGGCAGTATAGGAAGCGAGCTCTGCTGTTGTAGCTGCCTCCAGGAGCTGAAGGTGTTTCCTTCAGCTGAGCTGGAAACTTGGCTGTTTTTTTCACAGAAGTTTGAAGTACTCACTAGATAAGTCAGGAAGATATAATTCATGTCAGCCATTCTTTACAGAACTTGCCCCTGTAAAGGCGCATTTCCATCTGGAGTATTGTCCCCCAACCAGTGACACATGTGCCAAAGGGCAGAGACAAGTGGGGGCCTTTCCTTCTGCTCCACAGCAGCTGCCTCAAATACCTTAAAATCTCACCTGAAAGTAAATCCTTTCTTGTCAACATTGCACGCACTTCAAGAGGGGAAGAAATGTAAGAGCAATGCTGCGTATTTTAGGTATTTTGACCTGCCGTTCCAGAAGGAGTTGAGCACTTGGAGATAGCTCAGAGTATTTGGAAATCAGATCCCATTTTATAGAAAGATACTGAGTTTGGAAGTATTTAAACCCAGGTCAGCCTTGGAAGCCTTGGTCACATTGGGTGGAGGGAGCTGGTTAATTTTTGGGTGGTTGTGTGTTTTTTTTGTCCATTTGTAAAGGAGGGGGCTTGCTTTCTCCTGTTTTAATGGCACATATATGCAAATGGTCTATGCTCCTCTTGGCTGTCGCAGAGTGCTGTCAGGTTTGGCTCTTGCCTGCTGCAAGCCAGGGGCTGTGGGGGAAGGCCAGCCCTCCACTCACCACTGCCTCTCTTTCTCCCCAGTGATCAAAACACGGCTGCAGTCTTTGCAGAGAGGAGTCAACGAAGACACATACTCAGGAATCCTGGACTGCACCAAGTAAGACTGCTGGGTTTAGTCCTAGGGGAAGGCAGAAAGCCAGGGCATGGCCAGAGGTTCTCCTGGCACAGTGGAGGGATGGGAAGGGATGGACACTGACCAACCTGCGCCGTCTTTTCCCAGGAAGATCTGGCAGAAGGAAGGACCCATGGCCTTCCTGAAAGGGGCGTACTGCCGAGCCCTGGTCATCGCTCCTCTCTTCGGCATCGCACAAGTCGTCTACTTCATTGGCATTGCCGAGTTCCTCCTGGACATACTCCCCAAGCACCGGGCCTAGCCCTGGCACCCCTGCCTGTGCCCGCCCGTCCTCTGCCACGCCGGATTCATCCCTGTGTTTGTCGTCCATGTCGAGTGGTGTGAGAGCAACAGCACAGAGGGTTCGCTTGGGAACATGGGGGACATGGTCTCCAGATGAGCAAACATAGGGAGGGAGAGTCTCTTTTCTATCTTGATCTGCAGCCTGTTCCCTCCCCCTCCTTCCACGGACAGTACCCAATTATGCATATCTCTTTTTTTTTTTTTCCCCCTTTTTTTTTTCTTCTTTTTTAAATCGTAATTCTTAAGGACACTGGTAAGCACAGACTGGGCTTGCGCACCCAGAATTCTCTTCCCAGCATTTAGAAGGAAGAGGGAAGAGGAAAAAGATAACCTGAGCCCTCATTCACCTCCGCCCTTCCTAGGGCTCCTGGCTGCCTGCAGAGAGGCTGCAGGGGCAGCTGTGTCCCTCAGCCAACTCTCCGGGTGCTGGGTCCCAGGAGGAGAGCAGGTGTCCTGCAAAAGGATGCACAGGGGACGCTGGGTCTGGCAAGTTCCTTGGCTTGGAAACCTTTGCCTCTTTCCCTTGCTCAAAAATGAGTTGGACTAGGATGAATTTCTTAGAGATCAAAGGAAGGGAAAGGGGATCATTACTTTTTTTTTTTTTTTTTTTTTGTAATTTTTGTTTTAAAGCAAAGGGATTTCCCTCTTGGTGAGGTGCAGAGGCAAGGTGGCTGCTCTGTAGGGAACATGTCTGTGGGATCATGTGAATGTCAGAGGTCCTTCCCTGCTTGGCTGCAGGCAGGGGAAGGAGAGAAACTTGGGATCAACTTTATTTTATTTTATTTTTTAATGCAGGGATTGTGGGGAGGGAAAAGAACCAAACAAAAAGAAACCACTTACATTCCTTCAGCCTGCCCGCCCCGAGGTGATGCCTGTAGCAGGTGTACGGTTAGCTGTGTACACAGTTGGTTCTGTGTTTCCTGGCTTGGCCCCAGGACATGAAAGGAGGAGCCTGGTCTGTTTCCATAGGGTCCAAGGTACAGCAGCTGTGCTATGAAGCCTGTGTGTTTGCTCTTACCTTGCAAGGTGAAAGCACAAGGTCTGGTTTTGTGGTGTTGTTTGACTGGGTGTGCCTGCAGCCAGCTGCTGTCAAGGAGGTTCCATGCCCTGAGCAAGGAGCTGTTGTGCAGGTGGGACTGCAGGGTTGCAATCCCAGAAACTCATCATCCCTCTCACCCTTGGGGAAGTGTTCGTTGTTGGGTGGTGGGGGCATTTCCCTGCTCCACAACCCACTCTGCCAAAGGGATTCTGCCCAACTGCAATCACTTGTCAGAGGGCTTCTCATTAAGTACTCTCTTGGGCTGTGCTGTTAATCCTTGGTAAATCATGTTAAGTACAAGATCAACAACCTCACCGTGATCTTCTCCATTATTTATTCCATGTGGTGCAATCCACCCAACCTCAATGTTTAAATTAAACGAGTCAAATTCACCTTCCATTCCTTCTTTTCGTTTGTTTCTCCAGGCGCTTGCTTGGTGTTTGTGTTTCAGTTGTGTATTTAAGTTAATTTAAAAAAAAATAATAATCCATGTTTTTAATGTTTGAAAAAAAAACCACCTCTGTTTCAGCATTCTTGGGTTAGGGTATTTCTCAAAACCCAAATGTTGAGTGCTTTTTTCCTCGATGCGTCCTTTTTCTCTTAGAAGAAGTCGCTCTGTAGCTGATATGTTCCTTGTCACTTTGCTGTGTGAATCACTTTCCTTTTTTTTTAATGATTTTTTCCTTGTATCTGGGAAGGAATCTGTGCAAAGATGGTCTCTGAGTCTGGTAGATGTCTGTGATGTGTGTAGTGCTGTGATGCTGCTCTTGCTCTGGATTTCTCTTGGGTGGATTAAAAGAGAAAGATTTGTGGTTTTTCTAAGGTGCTCCCTCTTCCTCCCGAAACCTTCAGCTGCTCTTCTTCAACAAAACACTCAGAATCTTAATTGCAGGGAGGATTCTAATATGTATGGTTTTCTAAATGCAGGTGCAAGTTTGTGTGAGTTTGGAGCAGCCTCCCTCCCTGCTTTCCTCATCCCAGCATCTTAGAGAAGGTGGGGTCGGGGGCACCCATGGGGCTGTGGGAGTGGGGGTCGGCTTTGGGGGGCCACTTTTCCTTATCCCCAGGTGCTTCTGGATACTGTGACCTTACTGGGGCTGGGTTTAGCTGCCTAGACCTGAGTTGGAGGGTGTCAGGAGGTGGCTATGACCTAGCCCTGCAGGCTAGCACCAAAACAAAGATGAATTTCAACTAGGGGGAATTCCAATCCACCAGCAGTGAGTAGAAACCTCCAAGTGTGAATTCCAATATTATGAAGTAGTGGCAAACAGACACCTCTGCTCGCCCTGGCCAGCTGTCTGCTTCCCTGCTGCAGGTGCCATGTGTCCCCAGGACAGGGGATGATGACTGGAGCGTGAAGCTGGCACATGGTGCATCTTACCCCATGACTTGTGCATTGGGTCCTCTGCTGGGCTCTTCTCCCTTATGTCCTGTGTGGTGTCACTTTGTCCCTGCCCAGGCCTTGGCTCTGGTGGCTCCAGGTGCTTAGTGCCCCTCCATAACCATGGTTTTTCATCTTCGTCCTTGGAGGAAAAGAGAAAAGCGTACCAGGAAGTGGTAAGGAAGTGTCCTAAAGCATCATGAGGAAATTCCTACAAAGAAAAGTGGAAAAATCCATGAAAGTGATAGGGAAATCCTGACAAGGTACAGTCAAATGTCCTGGAGGGTGATGGGGAAATTTCCTGTGAGGCAATGTGGGAATTTTCTGGAGAGCAATAAGGGGAATTCCTCAAAAGTAGAGGAGCAAATATCCTGAAATATCCTGGGAATCTGTGGGGGAACTTTGTGAATAGCAGTGGTTGATGTTCATGGAAAATAATGGAGGATCTAACCATGAAACATCCTTGAAACCAATGGGGGGATTGCTGGAGTGCAAATTGGAGAGATTCCTCCATGAAAGGAACAGTGATGCTTCCTTGGCAGCGGAGGGGAAACTTCCTAGAGCACAACAGGTGGATTTGCAGGCGAACAATGGAGGAACTTCCTCAAAAGGTGAAGAACTACTGAACACCACCACGGAAATGCCCCAGGAAGCAAGGGAGGGATTTCCTACAAAGCAGTGGGGAAATTTCCTGGGAAAGGATGGAAGAGTCTCTGGGTGGTAGCCCATGGATTTCCTATGATGCAATAGGGGATTTCTTAGCAAGGAGAGAGTAATTTTGGAGGGGAGTGAGGGAAGGGTAGGCTCACCCCCAGGGCTGGCAGCAGTCCCCGGGCTTGATTTCTTTTCGTGCATGAAACCCAGGAACAGCGCTGCCCCCTGGGTCTGGTTCTTCACCCAGCCCTTAGCGCGCGCCCAGGCCCGGAAGAGTTAAAAAGAATTTCAAAGCCCGCTGGACTTTCCAGCCCCAGCGCTGCACGATGGGGCCGGGGCCGGAAAGCCCCGCTGGCAGCGTTTCGGGCCGCCCTTCGACCCGCGCTGCGCAGTGCGAATATCCCCATCGCCTCCCAAGAGCCGCGGCGGACCTGGAGGCGCGGCGCTGAAGCGGGATCCCCGCACCACGCAGCTGCGGACCCGCAGCCTCCCTGCCGCTCCCTCTCACCGGCGACGGTTTCAGTTTCGTTTCCCCACGTGATTTCCAGGAAAGCCTCCGTCGCTCTATAAAAGCCCGGTCTTGGGGTGGCCCCGTCCGGACGCCGCGGAGCCATGGCAGCGTTGGACAGCGAGGGGTAAGCGGTGCGGCTATGCGCCCGCCGGCCGGCCGCGCGGCCCCGGAGCTGACCGTGCCGCCCCGCAGGGACGCCCAGAAGCTGCGCTTCGGGCCCTGGCTGCTGAACGCCGTCAGCAGCGGGCTGTACCACGGCCTCTGCTGGATCGACCCGGACCGCCGAATCTTCCGCATCCCCTGGAAGCACAACGCCAGGAAGGATGTCACCAGCAGCGACGTGGAGATCTTCAAGGTGGGGGACTTAGCGACCTCAGGATGCTTGGGGTATCGCCAGCAGTAGCGGGGGGGGGTGTTGAGTTCGGCACCTCCAGCAGCCCAGCGGTCTGTCTCTGGGGTGGGCAGCGGTGACCCAAGGGTGGGTGAGATTAAGGGGGGTCAACGGCAGCAACCCCAGGTCTGCAAGCTGGTTGGTAATGGGATGAGCAACAGCGGTGATTCCGAGGTCTTTGAAGTGGCACGAAGATGGGTGGATGAGGCGCTGGCACAGGCTGCCCAGAGTGGTGGTGAGGTCACTGTCCCTGTGACTAAGAACTGTGTGGATGTGGCAGTAAGGGATGTGGTCTGTGCGCATGGTGAGCATGGGTTGGTGGGCAGGCGTGGTGATCTTAGTGGTCCTTTCCAACCTTAATGGTTCTAATCCTGTGGTCTTCAAGGTGTATGGGAATGAGGTGGTCACCAGTGGTGGTGGCAAGGTCTTTGAAGTAGGATAGGTGTGACTGGAGGACTGTAGTCTTCAAGGCAGGTGAGAATGGCAGTGCCCAATGCTGGATGTTCCTGCTCGTGCAAGGGCTGGGCCAGATGGATGCAGAGGGCCTTGTCACCTCGACCATCCTGCCACTCTGCAACTCCATTGGAGGGTGACTAGCAGTGACCCCAGGGTCTTCAAGGGGGTGGGACCAGGGATGACCAGCAATGACCTCAAGGCCTTCAGTATTGATGAGATGGGATAGTTAGGGCCCGCATTTCGGGGGTCCCTGTGCTCACCTCTGCATGCCCACCAGGCCTGGGCGAAGGCCAGTGGAAGGTACGAGGGGAATGCTGAGGATCCAGCCAAATGGAAGACCAACTTCCGCTGCGCCCTGAGGAGCACCCACATGTTCACACTGCTGGAAGACCACTCCAAGTGCAACAATGACCCGCACAAGGTCTATGCAGTTGCCTCAGGTGAGCCCAGGCTTGGAGGAAGCAACAAAATGGGGGCTGAGCTTGGGGCACCCCGCTCACCCTGCTCTCCTTCCAGCCATCCCCAATGGCAGAGGTTCTGGGGGCCCTGTGTCAGATGCTCCTCTGCAGCAGCCCCAGCCGCAGGTAATGGGATGGGCACAGCAGAAGGGGAGGGGGCCTGGTGCTGCTACTGGAGCATTGCAGCCCTCATCCTTGGCCTGGGCCCACAGCACCAGTGCTTCAGGCCTGTCTTGCTTTCCTCTGCAGCAGTTGCTCAACCACCATGAGTTGGCCTCAGAAAACACTCCCACAGGTAGGTCCCAGTCCCCTGTTTGTGTGTGGGGGCATCTCAGGCTCAGCCTGGCGGTGGGATCGTGGTGGATTTGTCCCAGGACCGAGCCACTCTGGGGGTTGGTTTTGGGGTTGCTGATGGCTGCTGACCCCCCTGCTGTGCCCCACAGACAGTGCTGAAGGTGCTGCTGCACCAGCCCTGATGCAGGAGGATTTGGACATGCTGCAGTCCATACTGCAGCACTGCAACATCTCTGCCCTTGGCTCCCAGACAGCCCTCTGGGCACACACAGGTGAGACCAGGCCCACTTGTTTTGGTGGGGGCGCAGAGTGAGGTAAACCCCCACCCACCTACAATGCCTCTGTAGGGGATGCCTTGCCAGAGGATGCTGTGCTGCTTTCTGGCCCAGGTGGCTGCCTCCCTGTGCCACTGTTCCAAGATTGGAGGCACATGGAGGAGCAGGGCACCTGCAGCCCCCCAGAGTCCCTGCTGCTGGCCGACCAGCCCCTCCCAAACGGGAGCTGCGGGCAGGACGGGGCCGGGGGCCTCTCTGTGAGCGAGGAGTGTGCCATCCCTGCACCATCCCCGGGTGAGCAGCTACTCTTCCAACCTGCCAACCCCGCGCCTCCGCCACTGGCAGGTGACACAGGTGAGGGTTCCTCTATGGGGACACAGCTAAGGGTCCGTCTGTGGGGACGAGGGAATTTTGGGGCCGCCACCACTGACAGCTGCTTCGTGCAGGAGAGCTGCCCCCCATCCTGGACATCACTATCTACTACCGAGGAAAGGTGGTCTACCAGGAGCAGGTGGTTGACAGCCGGTGGGTGCTGGCCTACCAGCCCCTGGACCCCGCAGTGGCTGAGCAGCGGCTGGTGCTGTTCCCCAGCCCCGAGAGCCTGGCCGACCCCAGGCAGCGGCACTACACTGAGGACTTGCTGGGGGTGGCGGGGCTGCGGCTGGAGCAGCGTGCAGGCCAGCTCCTGGCCACTCGCCTGAAGAAGTGCAAGGTCTTCTGGGCCTTGTCACAGCAGCTTGAGGGCGGGGAACCCCCTAACAACCTGCTCCACCGGGACCAGGAGACGACCATCTTTGATTTCAGTGTGTTTTGCACAGGTGAGTAGGGCCCCTTCCCATCCCGGTTTGGGGTTGAGGTGGTGGGGAACAACCCAACCAGAGTATCCACTGCCCTCACTGTGGCCTGCCCTAAGCCCAAGCCCTGCCTCTCTTTGCAGAGCTCCGGGACTTCCGTGACAGCCGCAGGGAGCGCTCCCCCGACTTCACCATCTTCCTCTGCTTTGGGCAGTGCTTCTCCAGCATGAAGCCCAAGGAATCCAAGCTCATCCTGGTGAAGGTGAGTGGCCCTGAGGTGGCCTCAGAGGCAGAGGGAGATGGGTACTGTGGACTGGGACTCTCAGGACCGGGGCAGATGGATTGTTCTGTGCACTCCCTTATTTTTCTCATGGAGGGATGGGGCTGCATGGAGAAGCAACAGCCCCGAGCCCCATCCACAGCTGTGCCCATCTGTTGTTGCAGCTGGTGCCCAAGTTCTGCGAGTACTGGTATGAGCAGGTGCAGCGGGAAGGAGCCTCCTCCCTCAACAGTGGCAATGTCAGCCTGCAGCTCTCTGACTCCTTCAACCTCTTCGAGCTTATCGAGCAATACCACATGCAGACAGATTGATGCTCCCTTCGTGTGTTCCTCCCCCCAGCCTCTGCTGTCTTGCAAAGGTCAGCATTGGGCTGGTTTCACCGTTACAGAGGAGAAAAGAGCAGCATTTGCATCCACTCCCGGGCACATCTTGCTACCCTGCTCTGGCTATGAGTGCTGACTGAGGGTCAACACACTACGGGAGCAGCCAGCAGTAGAGCCAGCCCAGCACCTCTCCACTCCTCCAAAAGCTCTGCAAAAAGCTTGGTGGTTGGGAAAGCCTTTTCTCTGACTGCGCAGCACTTCAACCCCCTGGCACCAGCATGGTGTACAGTGGGGGTCCTTCCTTCCTCCTTTGCCCCCAGGACAGTTCCTGTGGACCTTGAGCTGGCATGTGGCTTTTTCCAGCAGCTATCTGGAGTTTTTGGGGATTGTGGTTCTTCACAGATTTACTTTTCTGAAGTTTTGTAAGTTTAAATGTATGTCTATATAAAGGTGCTTCCCACTCACTGGTGTTGCATAGCATCTTAAATGTATCCTTTATGCATCGCAAGTCAGCACATTCATTTATGGATTTATTGCCCTGCAGTAAGGATGTAAGCAGTACTTGTAAGCTCAGTGTGCTGAGGAGAGCTTGACTTCAGCTTAAAAACAATTCTTTTGTCTTCCATTCGAGCTTTCCTCCCTCCTGGCCTGCAGTCATTCACTGGTGATGTTCTGAAAGAGACAAAGTGCTTGTATGACAGAGGCCATCCAGGTGATGATCTACAGTGTGGGGCTGCCTGAGGAGGATGGCATAAGACTGTGGCAGAAAGACAGAAGCAAGGGCAGGGGACAGCCTACCTGCCGGGTGACATGGATGCTGCTGGGCCCAAAGGTAGTGGTGCCGTAGCTGGTCACATAGTAGTGGACAGGGGGCTGTGCTGGGGGTGCTTCTGGCTGCCCAGGCACTGTGTGGACAAAGAAAGGGACCGTCAGCTTTTAAGCAACTCAGCTCCAGTATACCCAGCAGTTGAGCTGTTATTCCCCTAAGAATAAGCAGGAAGCCCTGCTGCTGCCAGGACAGCCAATGTTAACCATTTTGGCCCATGGAAAGGAACTGCTTGCCGTACCTGTTTCCAGAAGGGGAGCCAGAATTTTCCACTGGACACAAACTCCTCACCTCTTAGAGACACTAGATATGCCCCTTCATCTCTGTGCAGCCCATTTAATTCCCCACTAGTGGTCAGATTGCTCTGGGGCTCTGCCTTCCCATGTAGCCCAAGACAGGACACCACCATCACCCACCTCCTTCCAGTTAGAGCTCTGCTCCACCACCACCAGCCTCACCTTTGGGTAAGAGCAGCTCTACACCAAACCGATGCCCACATGTTCCACAGGTTTTAACATCTTCCTTTGTCCTATGAAGGAAAAAGCCCCAGTTGACATTGCAACAGCACCCATCAGGTTCCAGCCCTCTGTGCTGAGCAAGCACATACGTACATGGGGGTTTTGCCATCCATATCTGGCCAGATGAGCTCTGCGGGACATCCGGCCGTGCGACAAGGGGTCTTCACACATACATGCAGCCCTGGCCACTCTTCAGAGAGCTTCTGGATGATAAACACACCCGCCACGAGGAAGTCCCAAGCAAGCTGGAATGCTTCCAGCCAAAAGGAGAGAGGCATGGTTACCCACAGCAGCAATATTGGAGCCACACAACTTGCTTCCAGCCTTATTGTGGCCAACCACCACCAGATCAGGTGTACCACCACAGTTTGTCATCTTAACCAAACCATGGCAGCCTTCAAGGTCAACTTAAAGAGGCATCAAGAAAATTACTTCCCTCAGATGGCCTTTTGCCTATTCCTTGGTGCTCCCCACCTGTTGCTCCTGCTGGCTTCCTGCATCTCAGCTCCAGGTAGCTGTATGCCCGCTGGTTGTTCTCTTTAATCAGCAGAGGTTTGCCATTGCATATGAGCAGGCAGGTTGCCTTGGCCACCCAATGCGTGGAGTAGAAGGAGCAAGCTTTCACAAGGAACCTGCGAAGAGATTGCCTGTGGCTTTAACCACTCTCCTCCCCATTTATATCCCACAGTGGGAGAAAATGTGGCAATGGGATGATCTGAAAAATATGAAACCACTTTTAGTCAAAATAGAGCTAGAAGCTGAATGAGGACCATGGCTCAAGCAGCAGGAGCAGCCTGTTAAGGCAAGAGCTGCTTCCAGATTTGGTTGTTTGATAAAGCCCCAAATACAAGTCAAGAACCCTACAATGACAGGAGGTCTTCCAGAAACTGGAAGAGTCCCAGCGGTAAGTGGTCCAGTCCCAGAGGAAAGCAGGCCTTTCTCCACACTCTGTTCTAGTGGGACTGTGACACCTGGAGGCATTCAAGGCCAGACTGGATGGCACCCCAGGCAACCTGATCTAGTGGGTGGCAATACTGCCCATGACAAGAGGCTGGAACTGGGTGGGCTTTAAGGTCCCCTCCTACCCAATCCATTCCGTGATTCTATAATGCTTGGATTGGCACAGACTAGCTCTATGGCCTGCAAAAACCCACCCCGGATGGCAGGTGAAACAGAAGGATCATTATCCTTGCTTGCATCTGGATGAGGAACATCACAGTGATTCATGCAGGGCTCCACAAGTCCAGGACAGGGCTAAGACTGTACCCTGATCTCCTGAGTCCTAGCTTCACGCTGTGGCTGTTATGTTCTCAACAGCTGAGGGCTTGCTGATGATCATATCTGCTCTGCACCCAACCAACCCCAGTAAGCGGCCTGCCAACGGCTTCATCAGGGGGCTGGACAACACTGCGCACCTGTGGAAGAAGCCCTCAGGTATCTCAGGTGAGAAGTAGGTACGGATGTGGAGGTCCTCATGGTGATCTCCTCCCCACACCTCAGCAACCTCTTCAGTCTGGTTTAGGTAGGTTGGGAACAAGTACCAGGACTCACTTTGGTCCTGTGTTGTCTCCCATGTCTTCCCGGGCACAAACTCACTGGCCTGAGGATTGAGTGCTTTGGCTTGCCTCACCTCCAGGCAGAGCTCGAAGTGCTCCAGGAGGCTGAAGAGCTTCCCTTTCCCCCTGCGGGTCCTGTCCCCCATGATCTCCTCAAAGATGTCCTGCATCCCTTCCGAAAAGAGCTGGTACTTCACCAAAGCACGCACTGCCTGGTGGCATAGCATTGCCTTTGACTTGAAGGCCCACACCCAGTTGGACCTGTCCCTGATGGTGGCATGTTCCGCAATCAGCACCTCCACAGAGATGCTCTCCAGCTGCTGGACCAGGCGGTCCCTCACAAGGAGCTGGGCAGGAAGAGAGAGAAATTAGAGGCGTGATGAGAGGAGCATGGCAAAGCTTGGGCCTTGCAGGGTCCTATTCCCCATGCTCACCTTGAATGTAGTAATTAGGAAGGTGGGCTGCAGAAAGACAGTGCTTTCCAGGTGCTTGATTTCTTCGTACCACACGAGAAGGCCAATGCGGTGGAGGTAGCGCAGGATATCCTGAAGGAGCTCTCTGTCCAGGTTGGCCAGGTGCTCTCGCTGGGAGAGTTCGCTGAGCAGGTACTGGAGGTCCATCATGCCTAGAGGGAGATGTAGGTGCTCAGCATGCCCATCGTGGAGTGCAGCAGCCAAGCCAGCAGTCAAAAGCTGCTGTACAGGGTCAACAAGCATCAGCAGGGCCCAATGTCACACTGTCCCTAGGTAGCAGTTGAGATCAGAGATATGCGTTAAATAGAATTTGCAAGACATAGGTTTGGAAGCCAAATAGAAACATTAAAGCTGTCCGTCTCCTTCCTGCAAGATAACATGAATTGAAAGTGTTTATACAGGGCAAAGGGGAGAAAGAACAACATTACAGACTACACTGCCAGCTGAAAGCTCCTCCATCCACAGGTTGACAGATGCTGGCAGAGCCTTTGTGTGAAGAACTTGCCCTTTTTCCTTGCTTTTCCCTAGGCCTTGGAGTCAGATGCTTGCAATACATTAGATAATAGGAACTCCTTCCTTGTTTGAAGATTCAGGGCACTGGAACAGGCTAACCATAGAAGCTGCAGATGTCCCATCCCTTGGAAGTGTTCACGGCCAGGTTGATTGGGCCTGTTGGAAGTGTCTTCATCTATGGCAGGGGGTTGGAACTATGTGCTCTTTGAGGTCCCTTCCAACTCAAACCTGCATCAGACAAAGCCAGGCAATGACAATGATTGCTTCTGCAAGATCTTCAGCAGCAATGCCACCACCACACACAGAAGGACTTCAGAGGGCCTGTCCCTCTCAGAAAAGCAGCAAGGTGAGGGATGAAGAAGCACTTACCATGGTCTGCCATCTCCTCACTCTGGATGATGTCCACAATGGCAGCTTCTACCTCCCGGTAGACGGGCGGCAGCACACGGACAACCTCAGGGAATAGCTCCTCATTCTTCACATAAGCCAGAATTGTGGCTTCAAGCTTTTTGATGTCACGGTGATCTCTGCAGTTGACAGCAACCAGATCTAAGATCTGAAAGAGAGAAAGCACGTCTGCCAAAAGCAAAGCCAGCAGCTACCACTGTGGTAGTAGCCAGTGAGGTGACAGGCGGATTTCATGCTTCAGAGGCCACCAAGGAGGTGGAGCAAGGTGCTTGCCAGCAGGCGTTCAGCAAAATGCTGGATACCCAGCTGAGGAAGGCCAAGCAGCTATCTGTTTGCCCAGTGAGGCTGGGTATCTTTGGACAGTTGCCACAGTATATAGACAGCATGCTGAGCAATCACCTGGCTCAGCTTCAGTAAGAGTAGGCTTCAGACACATCCCGGATTCCCTTCCAACCTAGCCTCCCTTGTCAGTCTACAAGGACAGGACAGTCTGTATAGCCAGGCACAGCATCCCTTCCATGTAAAGGGCACCTCCATCACCTTTACCGTGAGGGCATTGAGGCCATGGCGCAGGCTGCCCAGAGCAGGTGTGGATGCCCCATCCCTGGAGCTGCTCAAGGCCAGGATGGATGGGGCCATGGGCAGTCTGAGCTGGTGAGTGGCAGCCAAGCCCACAGGAGGAGGTTGGACCTGAATGGACTTTTAAGGTCTTCTACTACCCAGTCCGTTCTGTAATCCTATGATTATAGCTCTGTCTCTGTATTCCAGTGGTCCCAGAAAACCATCCACCCGCACC
Organism: Tympanuchus pallidicinctus; assembly: GCF_026119805.1. Taxonomy (NCBI): domain Eukaryota; kingdom Metazoa; phylum Chordata; class Aves; order Galliformes; family Phasianidae; genus Tympanuchus; species Tympanuchus pallidicinctus. Next base: position 15,185,080 of record NW_026294747.1, read on the forward strand.
ATGGTGTTTGAAAAGTAAATTTCTTTCTCCTATTTCTCCACTACTGAAGGAGTAATGAACTAGGCTGATAAAAGTCAGGTGGATATGTTTTCATGCAACATGTAGTTGCCCCACTTCTCCCCAGGCCCTTCCTACAAGCCATGAGCAGAGATATCCATCAGAGAGCAGCGGAAAGGAACCAGCAGGTCACAACCAGCAGTTACAGCAGTATGCAATGTTGCCACCTCCATCCCAACCCCATGGAGCTGCTGCAGTAACTAGGTGCCTGATTTGTCAGTAAAGGGTAACCATCCCCACTAGTACGCTGTGTGAGCTAAAGGCAGGCCATGAAGTGCCACCTCTTCATCAATTACCCTGCTAAACCTGCTCATGTGAGCAAGCCCAAATCCTGCAAGCTTGCCTAGTTCCCCTTCCAGCTGCAGTAAATCCACAATAATCGCAACCCTACAGTTAATGTGCAACTCTCCATCTCCTTCAGCCTCTCCCACTGGTCCACATAAACCTCAGGTTCCTCACTGTCCTCCAGATTGTTGATGAAGTGAGTGAGGTTGCTCTTCCTCTCCGCCAGCATGGCCGCAATCTTGGCCATGATGTTGGACCTCTTCTCCTCCACCTCTTGCTTCTGACAGCAGTCCACATGGGTTCCCACAGGAAGCACCACAGAGTTTGGGACTCGCATGAACAGGTTGTTGATCCAGAAGCCAACAAGGTCCTTGAAAGCATCATCATTAGTCTGGTACCTGGAGAGGAAGAGAAAGAAAATGCCAGGTTCACATCTAATGCTTTTCCTGAAATGTAGGCTTAACCATGCACCCTGTGCTGTCCCAGAGACTAGCTGAAAAAGAACTCACATGTCCTAAGTTGTCATGGACCATACCCAAGGCCATCCTTAAGTTGCCCATCCTTAGTCTAAGCCAATAAAAGCTGGGGGCTGTAGCAGATTCCTCCCATGTCATGGATGGGAGCAGGATTTCTCTGTACCAAAAAGCCCAATTCTGATCCTCTTTCAATTTTCGGGGAGCACCAGAAGCCATGTAGAGGCATTGAGAATGCAGAAAGCAAAGATGACAACCATATAAATTCACTTGTCGCAAATTAAGATACATCTAGTGATTCAAAAGGGAGGAATTTTGTAAGGTGGCTTAATAAAATGTGTGGTCTACCAAAAGAAGGAGACAGAGAGCTAGTTAAAGCTTTTGAGAGAAGAGCACTTATCTAGGTGCAATGGATATGGCATCAGCAGTGGAAAATGAAGGGGAAAGGTTACCCAATTCAGATACATTTTCCTTCTCCCATTCTCCCCTGAATTCAGGTCTTACATGTGGAGGTTGATGACAAGGATGACGAGTGCCTGTGGTGTGATGAACACGTGGTGCGTCATGTAATACTCCAGCTGGCCAGCAAAGTCCCAGAAGAGAAAGGTGAAGTCTTCAAGCCTGAACTCACTGATTTCTATGCCAACTGTTCGCTCTTCCTTGGGCACCAGTTTGGCTTGCCTCTGCTTCAGGCTTCTGCAGATGGTAGATTTCCCAGCCAGCGAGGCACCCAGGAACATGGTCTTGATCCTCTTGTCCTCCTGCCCTGAACCGTGTTGAAGCTGGCTGAAATAATTCAGGATCTGCTGGATGCCACCAGCACAGACCTCACTGGGTGGCTCCCTGAGCGGGTTCCCGTTGGCCTTGAACATTTTCAGGGATTGTCCCTGGAAGAGCTCCCTGGGGAGCTGGCGAAGGGCATTGTTCTGCACATGGAGCTCCTGTAGGTTCGCCAGCTGCAGGACAGGCTGGGGGAAGGTTCGGAACAGGTTGTTGGAGATGTTGAGGTACTGCAGGCTGTCTCGACAAGCTGCCAGGTCCCTGGGAAGAGCACCAAGGCGGTTGTTGTTGAGCCGCAAGTGTTTAAGCCTGGGGAGATGGCAGAAGATGCCCTCTGGGATGACTCGGATCTGGTTCTGATTCAGTTCAAGCTTCTCTAAATAGACCAGGCTCTGGATTTCATTGGGAAAGTCCACAATCTCGTTCTTGGATACGATGAGCTTCTTCAGGTTGCCAAGTTTGGAAATGCCGGTGATGCTCCTGAGTTTGTTCCTGTCGAGGTCAAGGCTTTCCAGAGCAGGATTACTGAGGACTGCTGGAGGCAGCACCCGCAGCCTTTGGGTAGAGAGCGTCACCTCCCGCAAACAGTCCTGCTCCTGAACTGGCATGTGGGACAGAAAGGGTAGGTAAGGACCGGTTGGAAGAGACACTTTCACTCCTATGGCTGCGGGTCATCCGGTCCCTTGAGACCTTGAGCTTGGCAAAACTTTGAGACAGAAAAGCAGAAGTAAAACACAAGAGCTGTCTGCACAGCATGACCGCAGCAAGAGGATCTTGTCTGGGCCTGAAAGCACACGCAGTGGTAGAAGAAATGGTGCCCACCAGACTTTGACCAGAAAACCAAGAGCCACAGTAACAGCTTTGCTCTCACTACGAGAACATCAGCAGCGTTCATCTATCCTAATCTCAGCTGTGGGCCAGCAGGATGGAGCTGCTTTCCAAATAACTCACCCTCCCACTGCCGCTCAGCCCCTGATCCAGCCTGCAGCTGGGTGATGTGCTGAGGCCAGGGATAGTGAACACACTTCCTCTCTCACATCCTCACCCTCCAGATGGGTGCTGCAATTCCTCTCATTGCTGCTGCTGCCCAGCCTGACGCTGGGGAATAATGCAGGGACAGCGAGGGTTTTCCAGAGAACAGGCGAAGGGAGCTGCAGATGGGCTACGGGCAGCCCCAGAAGGGGATAATTAGAGTAAAAGATGTTGCACGTGGGAAGAGAGTTAGGGCTAGGGGATGTCAAAAACACCATAACAAAACTCAATTGAACTCGCTCTCCTCTCCCTTGTTTCACTTCCTTGCTAGACAATGCCGACACAGAACTCCGTTGTGCAAGATGCCCTGCTCAGGAGTGACTCTCCAGCTTTCATCACTACTAGCTAAACCTAGAGTGAACACCCAGCCCAACTGGAAAGCAAGCTCTGACCCTCTTCCAAGTACCTCTCCTCCGTTTCCTCTAGAAAGATAAGCCCTAGAATCCCCACCACCACCTGACTCAGGCCCTGTGGGCAGCACAAAGCTCTGGGCAGCTACTCACAGGCTCTGGGCTGGGCCATGGCTCTGTAGCACCCACTGGATCCTCCCTTTGCTCAGGCTGGATCCTCCGTTTGCTCAGCCTCTCCCTTTCGTTTCCTCTTGCCCGGCTCCCCTCCTCCCTGTGCTCTGCCTGGCAACACCACCCTCTCTTTCTCCATCCGTCCGCAGGGCAGCTCCTAATAACCCAAGCACCCCTGGGCAGAAACCAAGCCCTCGTTCACCATGCTCAAGTAGCAGGAAGAAGGGATCCCAGTCTCCTATTACTAAGTGCCTGGAATTTCGAGGACTTGGGAGCCGACCCCTTCTCAGGCCCTCCACTATTTGCATTCTCTTTTCAGACAGAAAAACAGCAAAACTGCATAGCAACTGAATTGTTTCAATAGTACTACACAAAAACTCAGAGAGCTCATTCTTACAAAGATCTCCTCTCCCAAAGTCACTCTAGAAGTCATCTACGTGACGAAGATCACGTGGGAGCAGGTCTCAAGTCAACCTCCACTGGTGGTGTTGACAAGCAGGGGAAGGACAGCAACAGGTTACATTGCTACCCAACTGTGGCATGCATTCAATAAACAGAACTTCTTCCACTAAGTAGGTGGAAGCACCCAATCCAAGGAAGGCAGAAAACAAAAAGAATGCCAACAGAATACGAGAAAAATAATTTGTGTAACGTGTTGGAAAAGGCATTTTTAGGTGTGTTTCTCAGCATAAGGCAGCCCCTGAGTGGGGCAATTTCATGAGTTTATTTTCAACAGTAGATAGAATGAAAGAATCAGTATTCTTCCTCACATAACTTAAGGGTTAGCACTTGCAGTGTGGGTTTTTCAGTGCTCTCCTAGGCAACGGAGGTGCAGATGTCATTAAAACATAACAGCACTAATAGATACACTGCTGATATACCTTTGTGCCAGGGTGCAATCTTTACTGTTAATTCAAGGCTACGACCCACCAAACATTTAATGCAGAAAATCAGACTGAGGAGAAACCAGAGTGTTTGTTATGGTCTCTCTCACCAAGAGCATAGTTGCTTCCATTATTTAATTAAACCTTATTTTTCACACTAGCTGCCCTTCTCTGTGTATGTGGGTTACTCCAGAGTCATTCCTACGACAACCCAAAAGCATTTCATTTTCAATTTAAGTATATTGACAATGTAGATCAAGCTCTCCTCTTGTATCAACAATGCCACAAAGGTTTCTGAACTTTATTTTGTCAAGAATTCTATAAGCAGCATTTCTATTTACAATCCCATACCTACCCATTAGATATAGATTGGAGAAAAAGTTTAGCTCTAAAACTAAGACTTCTCTACCAGATAAATTCTCTTGAGGTACTAAGGAGAATAGTATGCCAAAAAAGAGGATTCATTCCAAAATTTTCAAAGGAACCCAGAACTTACTAATTCTTTGTTCATATTCTATTTATACTTTCATCAGAAGAACAGAGCAGGAAAAACCACCGCAAAATGCTCTGGGCTTGTCAACAGCACATCTTAGGATGCTGAAACGTGGCAGTGAGGTGTTTTGCTAGGCCAGATTGGGGATAAAAACAAAGCCCAAACCCAGCACAGTCAAAATTATACTATGCAAGTATGCAGATAGAAACCTCTCAGAAACCTCACGATAGAGGTCAGAAGATCAGAGCTCACTGAAGAGTCAGGCATGTCAGCAACAGATGAGGGGTCCTGCTATTTTTTTGTGAGTTAATCCCATGCTCATCAGGAAAAATACAGGGTCGAAAAAGTGCTTGATGAAACAATCATCCCAGGGAGCCTGTTTTCTCTGTAAGATGAGCAGCAGGACCAAAGAAGGTAGTTTCCATGTGCACTCAGAATTACTGCTAAGTGTTCCAACAGACCAGCTATATTCATATGTAGTTCCCTTGGAAAGAAACAGGCAATTCTTCTCTTCAGCTTCCTTGTTTAATGCTTTCCCTCTTCCTAACACAGGCAAAAGCAGAAAGGTGTTGAATGTATTTCTAAGTATTTCAAAGGATCACTTAAACATTGGTTGCTCTGCAGTACATGTGAACAAGGGGTGCTTTTAAAGAAAGCCAGATGAAGTTATTACACATGCAAGACCTCCTGCTTCTTGAGAAGAAAAGCAGTCCTCCTCCTCCTTCCTAGGAGGAACAATCACTTATCCAACTCCAATCCTCAAGAAACAGAGTACTCCTAATGTGTGCATGTTTATACAGAATGGCCAGAGAAAGAGGCAAACAAATGACACCTGCTATAGGACTAAAACCATTCAAAATAACTTTATAAATTCTGTCACATTTCTGCTTTGTACATCAGTTCACTCTTGTTCCTCAAGCTTGTTACTGAAAATTCACAACGTTTGCTTTTTGTTTCATTTTTTTCCTGAAAGGCAGACATAAAACCAGCCATCAGTGCATTATTTACAGAAGTGCAACATAATGTCCCTCCCCAAAATTAAACTTTTCACTAACGAGATACTTCCAACAGAGTGAAAATCAACACCACGCCTCGAGCAGTGTTTCTGAAGTCAATTTATAAAGGTTAGCTCATTTCTGCAATCCCCAGCCGACAGAGCGAGTAAAGCTTCGCTCACCATCGAGCAGGCTAAAAATACCACATTTCAAGTATTAAATCAGAAATTCCTAAAGAACAATCCATATTTCGATAAATAAACACAAGGGAAACAGTATATAACTCTCAATATACTGCATATGAAAAGTGGTGTCCAGTTTCAAACTTTTAGCAAGACAGGTGCACAGCCCCAAAAATGTGATCAAAGTAACCCTGAAAACTGTAGCAATCCGGGAGTCCTAAACACAAATCTCTTCTTTGTTTCTCCTGGAATTACTCTGCTGGTCTGAGGCATTTGATTGTTATTGAGTTCTACATCTATAGGTAATAAAAAAAACAAAACAAAACAAAAACTCCAAGCTCATTCCCATATGGAAACAATTCAAAAGCAGGTTCAGCAGATCAATCCTATTATAAACTTGCTTCTCTGCAATCGGTTTTTAATGAGATGTTACTGCAGATCTGTTTTTCCTTCTGGAACAATGTTCTCAGCCAAAATAAGTTCAAATCAAGTCACATCGGCTGCAAGCTTGCTCTCAGTTTTCCACTTCACGAGTATCTTCAACATCAGCCTTCTTATGCTTCCTCATATGTTTGTATTTTTCCACATATGCCTTCACCAGGTTAGCTACCTTCACAGGGTTGATCTCTCCACTTTTGCTGTGGCAGATCTACGAGGGATTAGACAAGGCGTTCAGTCAGTGAAAGGTATCACGACAGCTCAGGAAGACAAGTGATCAGAAACCCTAAGCTTCCCAGAAGAACCAACTCCTGCAAAGGCCCTAGAGCCTCATACCAGGGCATGCAAAGCAGACAACAAGGATAATTAAGTTCTCAACCAGCAGCAGGGTAGGTCTATCCTCTGTAGTTATTTGTAAGATGTACAACATATCTTGGTCTAAATGCACTCGAGCACGTCATATCAAACTCCAATCCATGATAACTGCTGCAATTCATGGTCTGTCTTAAAGAGTTCAGCCTCTGCTCCGTTACAATGAAACGTACTGAGCAGATTTATCCAAGTGTCAGAACAGCCTGGCACAACAGCCTGAGCTAATGACTTCCACAGAAACATGTATGACTGCACCCACAACAAGTGTATTAGAACACCAGCACAGTCGTTATGCTGGGCCAAAGACTAGGTAAGAAGTTCTCAACATCAGAGCTGCCCTGTAACCCTAGCTTGCCTCTACTACACAAGTAATATCCAGCCCCAAGAGCTGGATGCTGCTGTGCTTTCACACCTCTGCCACTGCAATAGGTGGAGCAGTGCTCACTGGTAATGTTTTACTTTAAGCACTGCAGAAATTGCCCCAGCACTTATCTACTGAGCACTAACTGAGTTTGCAGAAGTGTCTCCACAGGCAAAATTAATCATTTCTATTGCAGGGCCTTCCTGTGGTTTCTATTTAACATACCAAACTGCACTGCCATAGTCCAGCAAATTCCACACAATACACAGTGTTAAAGAGGGAGGAATGCTCAGACAAAGAACGTGCCAATTTTGAGGACCCATTCTAAGGCATGTAGCATCTGCTCCCTTTCTCCTAGAGAACTCAAAACTTAACCATTGTTCAGACAAGCATTCAGTGACTTTGTCAGTGGTTTTGCTCAGTTTTTCTGCAAACTGGATCTGTGTTTCATACACGCCATGCAGGAGAAGGTGCAGAACTGCAGTCATTATCTCAGGAATTTTGATTTATGACAATTTTCCAGCGATATCAGGAAGGCAGGGCAGAGAGAAAACAGTTCTGCAGGGTATCATTTAACGACCTCAACATTAATTGCTTTCACAAGACAACATGCATTTTTCTAGTGATAAGGTACTTTTTTTCCAAACCACAATCCAGTCAGCACTAAGTTTTGAGGCAAAAGTCAATGTCACCCAAACAGCTAAGCCCTCTTCTAAAGTTCAGGGACATCACAGGTGCCCAAGGAATCAACAAACTATTTCTTAACCCTAGGAGAAGCAGCTTGACAAATGTGGAGGAAGTTTTTAATGAAGGAGGTTTAACCTTTTCCACTCAAAATACAGGCTGTGTAACATTTCAGCTGAGGCAGCTGAAGGCACCTGATCCACACCTCTGAAAACAACTTATAAAAGCAACAGTCTGGTAACTCTCAATGGCACTGCTCAGCCTTGCTTAAAGCAACTAATGTGTTTCACGAGACCATGGAGACCGTGTCAGAGTCCAAAGATCTGCTATTTTAATCACACACATTAATTAAGCACAATCACTGAAGCTTGCAGGTGCAATTGATAGGCCACCATCTGTCTCATTAACTGCTCAGCTCCTCCCCTTTGCTGCCACCTTACCTTCTGCACAGCTTTTCGAAGAATGTTCTTGTACTCCTCCTTTGTAATCTCCCTCTTCTGGTAAAAGGGTTTGATAGCAAGTTTCACTTCTTCTACAGCCCTTTCCTGCATGTGAAGCTTCTTCATGTACTGCACAACAAAGAAAAGTTTGCTACCATGCGTTAGCATGCAAGCACTTTCTGAATCTACTTTTCTCTACTTTCTTATGCAGAAGTGCATAAACAATGAAAATACTCATTTCACCTTTCAAAAAACCACGTAAGAACCAGTTTGAAAGGATCTGCTTTAAAAATCTTGAAACAACTTCATGCTATGAGGAATCCTTGCTTTGTGAAACACTATTCTGTCCCAGAAAATATGCTGTTAACAAGTGAACATAACATCGCTTGCTAATCTTCATCTCCTTCTTCCCTTCTGGAAGCTCTGAAGTAAACATCTGTCCATCAAAATAGGGACAGAATCTAAAAGCAGCAAGCCACAGCCACACAGAGAAAGCCTCAGGTATCTCTGCAAGTGCTCTAAAAATTACAAAGTTGCTTACAAATTAAGGAGAAGAGACGGCATCAAAACTTACTCTGTAAGATCAAATTCCTAAAAACTGCTGCTCAGAAATGAAGGTTCAGTGGGGGACATCATTTCACCAGTTTAACTTTATAGTAGAAAATAAAACACCTGTCAAAGTAACTGTTTTTATGCTAACATCTACTGAGAGCTTAGAGCAGATCATCTGTACAGCAAATCCAAAACCTGGCAGCAAAGGAGTAGCACTTGCAAAATCTCCAGAGTATTTTACTATCTCTGCATTTTTAGTGCTGATTAGCAGCAGGATACAGTCCTCCTCTCCATATTGATGTTTACTTCAAAACTGAGGGAGAGAAGGAAAAAAAAAAACAAATAAACCAAAAAGGTGTTTGGAGAAGCCTGGACATTCTGGTTTTCTGAGAGTGACTTCCAAACATTCATGCATTCAAGCACCATGAGAATGTATGAGATGTTTTAAAGTCAAGGTTTTCTAAGAGTTATGAACTAAGTTCAAATAAACAGCTCATTTGTGCACTGCTTCTAATTTCTAAATAATGGCTAATGCTTCAATTAACAGGACTGCAGGTTGCACGTGCAATTCTAGTTATGCATTTGCCACTTGGTAGCATTCACTCACTTCCTCATTCTTCGTTTTATCCACTTCGGGTTTTGGTGCTTTGATTTTTTCTTCTTCATTTCCAACAGAAGCAGCTTGAATTCCTGGTTCAGATGCAGTAGCCAGGCTGCCTGGCTCTGGAGTCAGGCTCTGGCCTGCCACACAGCCCAGTGCAGGGAGGCTGCCCTGCATGATGAACTGAACGGTGGGCTGGCTGACAGGTGCGTATGGGGGGAGGCTTGAGGGCAGAGGTGGCGTCAAAGGTATATTTTGACAGTACACCTGTGAACCAGATACAATTTCATTAATGCATGTACTCACAAGAAGGAGCATCAGATGAGGATTTTCAGAGTACCTTTTATCCAGTGAAATAGGCAGGAAAATATTAGTTTAAATCAGGAAAGCTACAGTCCTCCCCTCTGTGCACCAGGAACTAGCAAGAGCCCCAATCAGCGTGTCACTGATGGAGAGTGTAGAGACTGATGGCACAGACTAATGCCAACAGGCCAATTCACAGCCTGATTACAATCAGCGAGATGCTGACAGCTTCTCAAACAAGATAACCATTGATGAAGCGAGTGCTGAAAACACAAGTTGCACATATAGTGCAGAATGAAAGGAAAACTTGCTTCTTCAATTGTAAGAGCCACCTAAAAGATAAAGTGATTAGAGGATTGCTGAGGAGTATGGGCTTTATGAAATGCACTATGCACAGAGGAAGGCCAACTCTGCCATGAGTGGAGGGTGTTGCACAACGAGGGCACAGATGAAGTGGGATGCCTTCCATGACACTTGGCTGTCAGAATAGGAACCAACCTGAGAGGAATCTAGATCAGGAAACATAGGCTCAGGAATCATATAATTGGTTGGAGGAGGCTCATTTAACTGCACCTGATTTAATGTTTGGTTCAAGTCCTCTGCTTTCCAGACTCCTTCTTTTGCTCGCTGAAGTTTGTAAAACGGCATCCCTGGGTTCCCAAGAGAAGGGAAAAATAAAAAACAAAAAATAAAGAGAGAACAAAATAAACTTCACGGGTCAAAGATTCAAAGCAATTGTACATTAAACAAAAAACACCCCAGAACGCCACTAAAACCAATGAAGGATCTAACAACAAGGCTGTCTATAAAGGACTTTGTTTAGCAATCATTAACATTTTAAAGCTTCTGATAATAGAGGACTTATCATCCACTTGTGCAATTGCTTTTTAGTGGGTTTCCACGAGAACCACACAGCTTTGTCAATACACTCAGCACAGGCAGCCAAGTCAGACTGTTCTCAGCAGCTTTGGCTTATCGCAGCTCACAGGAGCGAGCTAGAGACGTGCAACACTACTCTGTCTTGAAAAGTCTTAAATTCTGAGGGAAAATCATTCCAGTTAACTATAAAAAGCATAGACTGTCAGTTCAGAGATCAGGTTGCAGTATATGGTTCAAAGCCAACCTAGCTGCCACCGGCTAGATGAGCTCTGGAAGTGACAGCACATCCTCTCCAATTCATTAGCATGACTCACTTTGTTATTGAACAAGCATAAAATACAAGGCTTCCAGGACTGAGAACCATAGGATCATCCCAGTTCAAACAGGCACCCCCACCCCAAGCCTTACACTGCCTGCTTCGACTGCATTTTGCTTTCTCAAGAGACTTACTTGGAGCTCTTCCAGCAGACATCACACCGCTTTCTTCCTCTTGAAGATTCCAAGTAACTCTCTTGACAGGTGCTTTAGATTTCAACACAGGACCCTGAGATACCACCTCCAGTTCAGGCTGAATGAAATTACTGGTCTTCTCATTGGACACAAGGCACTCATCTTTAACTTCTCTCACACAATCTGCTGTTTGAGAGGAGCTTTGAACTGGCACAGCCTCGGTCTGAGCATGCATTGTAACCTCCTTCTTTGGAGATGGTTCCATCAGAGGTGGACATAACGCAGTATTTTCTATTTTAACAGTAATCTCAAGGTTTGTATTACTACAGCTACCGAGCAGTCCTGGGTCACTCGTATTCATTAATTCTGTTTCAGCAAAAGAGTCCACATTACCAATAGGAACACAAACGTTTGTGATCTCTGGCACAGGGAACGCAATTTCACTCGCCACCACCTCACAGGTGGCCTCTGCCTTTGCAGTTTCTTGGGCCTCACTCTGCTGAACTGGGGTCTCAGTCTGCATTTCTTCAAGTTTGACATCTGGTTGGATGGTTACGGAAAGCTGCTCTAGGACCAGCTCATCCTTCGGCTCTTGTTTGAAGGAATGGGATTGCTCTGGACAGCTGGGTACGTTTTCAGCTGGAGGCCTTAGCTCTTTTTCTGGGGGAGGAGGAAGCGAGGTTTCCTTTGATTTACGTTTTCTTTCCTTAGAACGCGATCTCGATCGTGGTCTTTTTTCTTTCGATTTGCTGCTTTTGTGCTCTTGCGATCGAGATGCAGACCGAGACCGAGACCTCCACTTTCTCTTCTCCCGAGACCTGGATCTTGATCTCTTTCTGTCTCTTGACCTCAAGCTACTGTCTTTATCATACCTCTCGTAGCTTTTGTCTCTCCTGTGTTTCCGCCTCTTTGTCCTCTCAATACTATTTGATCGGGAACGACCCCTCCGCCTCGACCTTGACCGAGACCGTCTTTTCTTCTTCCTATTTTCATAAAACTCAGAATTACTTCCAGGACTACCTGAACGCGACCTAGATTTCTTTCTCTCCCTAGACCAAGAAGATTTTGCCTTTTTATCCTTATTTTTATCCTTCGTTTTCTTTTTTTTAGATCGTTCGTGACTGCTGGAACGGTCAGTAGAAGACCTCCTGCTCTTGGATTTCAACGTGTGTATTTTACTGCTCTCTTCTCCACCTGACCAAGAGGTAGATCTGGAGCTTCGGTCCCTTGAATGTGCTCTGCCCCTAGACCCTGATCGGGATCTCTTCCGCTCTTTGACGAGTGCCTTTTTCCTTTTAGCCTTCTTCCTGCTTCGGGAACTGGAGTTTGAACAGGATCTGGAACGCGATCGCCGCTCTGTTTGCTCCGCCTTCTGGACCTTCTGTTCCCCTTCACTCTTTGATGAACTATCTGGTTCTAGTTTCACATTAATATTAGATCTAATTAATTCTTCAGCATTGAAGAACACATCGGGATCCTCTCTACCTTCCTCCTTTAAGTGCTCTGCATTTGAAACTTGCTTAACAACAGATGAAGTGCAAGGACTGCTCAGAAAGTCTTCCTCATCCATATTGTCTCGTTCCTCTGTATCAGAAATCTGTTCTACAATTCTACTTTCTACTGGCACATCATCATGAGATTCTGTATTACTAGATGGTACATCAGATTCAGCCCCAGATCCAAAGATATTTTCTACCGTGTAAGGGGTAAAACGACGAACAGTTTGAAATGTTTGAACTTTTGGATTTTCAATGGAAATCGTCCTGGTAATATTCGTTAGCGGGATCCCTGAGCCAAGCCTTTCTGGACTGCTGCTTGCTGAACTTGAGTCTGACCCAGTTGGCTCAAAGGGATCATATATTTCACTTTTGACTTGCTTCTTCTTAACTGAGAAAAGAGCTGAAGGACTCTCTTTCTGTTGCTCCTTTTCATCCACAGGGCGGAAGGTGTTACAGAATCCTGGGTTAGACAGTCTGCTGGAATGTCCTGTGTTCCCAGGAATATTAATTTTAAAACTCTCAAAAGAACTTGAGCCTTTGCTTCTTGAAGTGCCCAGTAGTGAAGAGCTGCTATACATGCCTGCGTTGGTAGAAAAAGATACCCCGCTTGTACGTGTTTGTTGCTGAGTTTCCCTGGCATTTGACTTCTGACTTTCCATCCTGCTACCCTTTCCCAGCTGATTAGTGCTCTCTTTGCCAGTCAGCTGGGTTATACAGGAGCTGGGAATGTCACAGCTTTGGCTTCCTGTGGGTTCTGAATCCACCTGCTTGCTACTGGTTTCCTTTTTAATCTTTGGTATCCTGGGAAGCTCAAATATGTCAATTCTTCTGGGAGGTGGCTTCAATGGTTGCCTCACAGTTACAGCCTTTGAACCAGAATTCAAGTTACAGCACAGGGGCTTTGAAGATGAATGGGTACGTGCAAAGTCTTTAGAGTTTCCATTAAATCTGGGCATTTCATCTGGCTTGGAGCCATACCTGTTCAGACTAGCTACGCTGTGAGTAGTCTGAACAACCTTGGGTGTCACTGAATACTCTGATTTTACAGTTGCTTTTTCTGATGTAGTCTGTGCTGGGTTTGCTGCAGGCTCAGTCCTGTTCGGTGAAGGTGATGAATATAAGCTCGATGAGGTGGGTCTAGAGTGAGTATTCAGCCCCGAAGAAACAGAAGGTCCAGAAATGGAGCTGCCTGTCATGGTCCCTGAGGGCACTGTACTCAGCTGGGGGTTATGTCCTGAACCATCATCCACTCGTGAGTCTTTTACTGATTTTCTGTGAAGTGGAGCTATGGCATACAAGCAAACAATTAAGTTTTCCAGGGCACATTTCACAGTTTTTCCCTGACATGAAAATAAATATGGAACTAATTATTCTAAGTTCCACTTTAGCTTGTAGACATATCACGTAGGAAAAAGACAGTCTGATTAGGTCAGATGATAAAGGCTTAATGTCAGACAATGGCATCCTTGAGGTAACAGCTAATATTCAGGAAACAAATTCTTCTGCTCTGCAGACGTAACTACATCTGTGTTAATCATCCTGCAATTGCTGATTGATAAAAGTGACTGTAGCAGAGGACATTATCAGTAGTAATTTTAAGAATAATGCTCTCAGATTCAATTTGTATAGTATTTCTAAGGAATAGCATGCCAATGAAAAACACAGCTGCAGAGCATGTATTCTATACTTCTGAAAACAACTTTCTTGCCAATGCCCTCATCATGCCCTTTGAACTGAGTGATAGTTTGCAGGCATGGCATCACCAACGACAGAAGATCAGGGTACTAAGACTGCTCTGCTCTATCCAATTCTCTACTTTTTAGTACAAAGCATAAGACTACACAGCACGTACTTTTGAAATAAGATCAGGGCAGACAGGGATAAAACAAACAGGCTAATTATAATATCAAGTGCCAAACTCTTACCTGCTTTCTTTGCTGTCAGAGAACCATCTCTGTTGATAACCACATCAGAACTACTCATCATGAGGATGCTCTGTCCAGACAGGATACTACCCAACAGATCAGGCACAGGAGCAGCTTCTGCTTCTTGATCAGGACTCAAGGCAGGTACACTGCTTCTGCATGTTTCAGAGGGGTTACATTTCCTTTACTCTTACAGCACTTGTTCTATACACACACATTACATTAAAAAGAAACCAAAATCAAGGGCATAAACAGAGGTCAGCCAGAAGTTCACTTATAGCTTTGGCTTCACTAGAGTAATTCAGCTCCCATCTCTACGACAAAAAGGAGTATCCCCACAGGAATACCACCAGATAGGAAGCACGTAATCATAACATAGACCTCTGTTAAGCAAATACTTCTAATCTTATATAAGGATGATGGCTTTTACATGTTACGCATCATGATTTAACTTTTAGAGCATTTAAGATGTATTTGTGAAGCACAAGCCACTGTTCAGCACTTCACAGAGATACTTCCATCCCAGCTGTCTCTTCCCACCAAAACAGGATCAGAAGCATACTCCTCAAACCTACATTACTGTGTAAAAAAAAAAAAAGCTTTATGCAGCTTAAATCGGTGTCTGCCGTCAGTTAGGAAAATACACATAGATACCTGCTGGTAGTGTAACTAGGAGCATAGCAAAGAATTGCACTGAAAACCAGCACTGCTCCCACACATGGGATAACACCACTCTTTGTGCATACACCATCTTAAGAATATAGTTTTAACTGTAACTCCTCTGGATTTGAAACATGATTTTACTATTTTTTATTGGATTCATTTTATTTAAGCCTGTCTTCAAGGACTTAAAAGGTTTGAGTGCTTACAGTGGTTTGCTGTTTGTTTATTATTTAAGATAAAAAAAAAGAAAAAAGACAAAAAAGAAACTCACTGTAGTTCAGGCAAATCAAACCTTTGGAAAAATTGGATTTCAGCTAAACATTTTTACCTTCTAAGCAATGTGCTACTTAAACTATCCCAGAGGACACGCAAAGTGACCTGGAAGGCTTTCTGCAGGACAGAGATGGGAAAGAGAAGTCCTTCAAGCTATCATAGAAATATACAATCTTAATCTCAAGGAACAAATCTTTGCTTTAAGTCAGATGGATTAGAAGACAGCCATGTAAACCTCTTATAACATTTAACCATTTAGGATGAGCTTCCTTTTCTCCCAATCTCCAACTGCCCCAGATTAGCAGTTTTCTGTGACTCAGCTGATATGTTTCCAGCTGTTTTCCTCAACCCTTTTCTTCCTGTCATGCCCTTGCTCCTTTTGCCCTATCTTTCTGCATTGCATTCCCTGCCCCAGTCTTGAAACCCCATTGGGGCTAGTAGTGGGAGACTCATGCACATGTGTGCACGCACGTACACACGTAGAGGAAATAAAACACCAGTCAGACAGCAAAGCAGAGCAGAACAATTTAATAGAACCTGTTGAATTGCAGGTTCAAACAGGTTCTTCCAGTTTTCTGAGTTCCAACAAACAGCATAGGAAATGGGTGATGCAAGTACATCCCTCATTCTCTCCTATTCTCTCCTTTGGACGTGCAACTCATTTCCTATGCCCTCTTAAATAAGGGAGCAATTGTTTTACATCTAAACTTTAAGTAAAAGAGAGACCAGGGTGAAAATATCAATTTGAAATTTCAGTGGGAAAGTTAAGAGCTGTAAGTGCTATTACACAAAAATACATGTGGGGCCTTCGATATCGATATATAAAGAGTAATTTTTGTGTAAAATGCTGTGGTTATTTATTTACCCATGTGCATTGTCTATGCATTTTTCAAAATACACATGGTAAGAAAAATGCTAGATCAGAATGATCACTTGTTGACTCATGGCACAATTAAAAAGAACAAAACAGAAGAAACACTTGATGGAATTTTACCTGGGAAGTCCCACAGAAACAGGTCTAGCTACAGGACGGTGAGACCTCAATGCTGACTGGGAGAGAACTCTCCTCTTGGCACTCAGTGGTGAATCTGGATTTGCTGGAACCTCTTCATTACTGTGGGTAGATTGAACATATACAAACCTCCAAATTACTGCCAAATGGATGAATTGGATAACACCATTACAACACATGTGCCAAGAGAGTATTAGCTGTTTTATTATGATACATAAAGACCTGTGCCATCTACCTCTTTTCTGTTGCTAAGCAGAACTGCCTAACAAAAGAAAGATTCAAACGTAGGTGTTTAATTTTAAAGTATTAGATGCGTAGTTTCTTTCCAAAAGACTGACAAAAAGGTTTGCTCAGCAGGAAATCTGGTAACTTCCAAAATCCAGAGCTTAAGACTGATACAAATTATGGTATACTAAGATTTCTCCAGAATTTAAAGCACCTGGAGAAAGGAACAGGAAAGAAGCAGCATCAAAAATTTCACCGCTCCACCTAATTCTACATGAATTTACTGTTCTCTGAATAACAAAAATGCTGTTATTTGAATAAACTAAGAATTATTAGCACCTGACTCCTGTGATATTACTCAAAGGCTGGAGTCCGAAGATCTTACAAAAGATTTTCACGAGGCTTACCATTTCAGTAAACCTGTTTTAAGAAGGCTGATTCTTTAAGAGCTCAGCAACTTGGCCAAGGAGGGAAGAAAGAACAAGTACAGCATTACATTATTATAAACTGTGTATCCAAAGCTATTTTCAGATGTGACATTTACACTCCTTGCACAAAGTCACAAGCTCTTCTCCAAAATATAACCCAGTACTCGAACTGTTAAAAGTCTCAAAATATCCCAGGTTTCAAACATTCATGAAGATACAAATACATCCCTGCATATGTACAAACAACTCAAGACTTGTAAAATTATCTCTGGATTACAGTCTCATACACTCAGGACGTCTTACCCTTCATAAGGATCCAATTCATACGGGTCTCCAAACACAGACAGAGAAGCTGCACCAATATCTGCTCTCATCAGACCAAGTGAGGGCTCCGTTGGTTTGTGCATGGAAGGAAGTGAGGCCCCACGCACAGGTTTACTAAGACCAAGCGTTCTTGCAATGCGGGAGCGAGCAGTAACCTCGTTTTTTACCTGCACAGATGCAAAGACAGGTTATTTGTATGTTCAAGGCAGGTACAAATTCTTCACTTAGCCAAAGCACAGTGACCAGGTTACCACCATCAATAGAAAGGACATCCATCCATTTGCTTTCAAAAAATTTGTGGAACATCTAACCATGGCCTAGATTTCACTCCACGTATTAACTTCAGTGACCAGACAGGTTAAATTTCTACAAGACTGTCACTGAAAATCATCAGCTCTGTACATAGGATGTAAATTCCCACTAAGATGGCTGAGGACAACAGTCGAGTTGTCAGAGTACCCAGTGTAATTCCTATCAGGACACCAACCACAACTGAAAGGGATTTAGAGAGCCCTTATATCTGATTAATTGGATTTGCAGCAACATAGACACAAGTATCCATAGCTTGTTAAAAAGGACGGGTGATGAAAATTTAACTGAGCTTGCATGAATACTGATGAAACTCTAGAGCTTTATGGCAAGAGCACAACACAAAGCCTGTGGGACATCCTTCAGCGCGATCCCTATAGTTCAGGTACCAGGATTTGTCAGCTAATCCAGCAGGCCTGCTTAGAAGTTGCAATTCATTTCTAGGTCAAACCACTTTTCTGAAGTACACATTCTACAGATATTTCCATCAGAAAAAAAGAAAAATCTACCCACTACCACCACAAGACGGTATTTTTACCTTTAATACCATCTAATAATGCTTTTATAAATTAAGTGGCAGAAAGTCAGTGGATCCTGATACTGGCAGAAACTCACACGTGATCTTACTCTTATCTTTTTTCCTCTTCTCTTCTTCATCAAACGCTTGCGTCTCTTCACCTGTGTCCCCGACATTTTCTTCCCAGCAGAAGATTTTGTCTGAGTTCTTTTCTTGCCTGCTGCTTTCCTCCTCCTACCTGATGGGACATAAGACAACCAAGTATCTGGCTAAGTGCTGGTGCTGCATTGTTCCCTATACTCTCCTTCTCATATTCTCGTAGTATACAAAGCAGCTCAAAGTGATCTACACTGCATAAAACAGAAGAAGTGAAATCATTAGATTTTAAATGATGCTTTTGAATAAAAAGTCATGCATTTACATGCACAGGTGTGATAGCATACAGCTGCTCTAAAGTATTTTGTATGATTCGAGCTCCTTTCCTCTCAAATTCTATTCTTGCAGATGGAAGCCATAGAAGCCTCCTGATGCTCTTACCTGTTTTTCTCTTCTGTCTAGCAGGAGCTTGCAGGGTAAGAGGACGTTGGTAGATGGCTGTGTTTAAGCCTGCTACAACTGCCTCAATTGTTTCATCCAGCAGAGAGGACATGAGGTACCTGGGCACGTGCTGTGTGCAAGATTAGAAGATACATGATACAGGCAGCTTAAGATCAGCAGCAAGTTGGTTACAAATGCAATTTGAGATTCAAATGAGAAACTTGAAAAACTAAAACACCAGTAAAGCACTTATGTCACTTTTCTCACCTACTGATTACTACATGAAGGAGAACCTGACCTTGCCCTTCCAACTCCTTCATCACTACAGGTCTTTTCTATCCTAACACTGACTCTGCAAAGAGTGTACAGCTGCACAGAAGAACTTCCAAGTCCACTGAACAGACCTTTGGTTCATCAAACAAAGCACGATGAGCAAATACTGAAAGTCAAAGCAGTATGTGCTCCCCATCTTAAAGTCCTCCTTCTTTAATACTCAGGTAAATGTGCCCAGAGGCAGAGGCAGTACCACTAGCAGCAGCATTTCAATTTCCCTCTTCAGAAAACTCACTGAAATGGTAGGTACGAGTTCATCTTCAGAGCACCACTTCCTTGTGATAAGCAAGGGCTGTTCCTTCAAAGTTTCAAATTCCTCTTCTTCTCTACACACACTCAAATGCATTTGAAGTGTATGCACTCTGAAGCATACACTTCGGTTCTTTGGTTGGAAAGAGGTTTTTCTGAATATCTGCATTACATTGGCCATACTCCATACATGCCAATCATATCCCTAGAATGTCTCTAACCCTCCTCTCCTTTCATGGATATGATAAAAACCAAAGGCACCTACTTCAGACTGTGTTTAGAGCTCCAATTCAGATAATTTGGGTTTTGCTACAAAAGCTCTCTCCTCCTATTATAGTGATTTTGATGACAAATCTGAAACAAACATAAAAACCACCTCCTCCCAACACTCCATAGCTCCTGACTATTTTGCTATGGACAGTCAACACTCAGACAGATCAGCTACTTAACGTGGGGACTGATGTCAGCTCTTGTACAAAATCCTTCCAGAAGCTCAGGAGCAAATATTTGTAAGTACCTGAATTTGCTGTGCAGTTGTGATTCGGTTTCTATTCACTGTTGCCCTAACTCGCTCACTCTGCCGAGTCCTGGCTATAGCTCGGGTTCGGACATGAGGACGTAGCCTGCTAGTGGTAGGAGTAACATCAGCCATGAGTGCAGCAACCTCTTCTTCACTCACATGATCTGTATCTTGAAAGAAAAGATGTCCAGGTCACTTTTCTTCCTACAGGTGAAAGCATTTCCAGAACTTTGGACAAAAAAAAAAAAAAGTTCGCATTCCCTTTCCTAAATCAACTGCCTTCAAACATGGATGTGATCTCAAAGAGAAATGAACACAGACAACACCAACACTGCTGCAGGTTGTTACAGAGAAACAAGATTTTCTAAGTGTCAGAAAGCACTGTTACTTTAGCAATCTCGGGTCAGAGTGTTAATAAATTACTTTCAGTGTAATACAACACAACCATACGGAAGCCCAGGGCTAGCCTCAGGAAAGTTGAAGACTGCTTATAATGTACAGTATGTGGAGTTTCTTAAGATTTTGATCTACAGTTATTACCAGAACTCCTTCTAAATCCCTGGAGGCATTCAAAGCCAGGCTGGATGTGGCTCTGGGCAGCCTGGTCTGGCGGGTGGTGACCCTGCACATAGCAGGGGGTTGAGACTAGATGATCATTGTGGTCTTTTTTAACCCAGGCCATTCTATGATTCAATCAAGAGTTTCAAGGACAGAATGCCTAACAATTATTTTCAAATGCATCAACCCAGGAGTTAAACATGACTTCAAAAGGCCACATGCCTCACAGCATTTAAATCAGGAGGAAAACACTTACTTTTAATGAACAACACTAAAATCCTTACCTGCAGAAGCATCGACACCCATGGGAACACAGGCTGGACAGAACCATTCATCTACAGGGACTTCACTCAGAGGTGGATTAAGGCATTCCATATGATACCTTGAAAAAGAAAATAAATGAATAACCAAATCAAACAATGTGCTCCTTACCAAAGGACAAGAGCTTTTTTAATGTCTATCCACATCCCACATAAGGCAATAATCCTAAGTGTGGAAACTATTTCCCAAAGTTGATACTGTGGTCCACATATCTGCTCCTATCAATCTCCAGAGAAACAACATTACTGCTAGTTGCATGATGGTCTTTAATTCCAGATTGTGTTCTGAGCACTTAAGGCTCAAAAACATTCAGAAAAGAGTCTTTCCCTCACCATGCAGAATATTGCTTGCCATTTGAACACAGACTGCAACAAATGTGCAATCAAAGCCCAAACTGGACACAGTGAAGAGAAAGGAAAGAAGTCATTGAATCGGTGACAAGACAATCTGGAAATGGCATCAATTTCCTGAGAACCAGTGTGGTATTATCACTGATATTTTCTTGAACATTTTACCTTGCATAACTAGCCACAGGTCATCTGCATTGCCTTAGGTTGAATAAATGCATTCAATTCTACATACATCTCAGCTGATTAAGGAAACAATTAGTGATAAGAATTCCTCTATAATCATGTGAAATAGTTGCTCCGTTGCACGGCTCCACACTGCTATTTGCAGAATGGAGGCTAACCACTGGACTCTGAAATGCTGTCTTACAGAGGACTGTGCTCATCCTCAACAAATCTCAAAAGGGAAATAAGAGAGCGGGATTCTCCCTCAGGCATTTTGAATTGTTCTCTACCCCACATGCTGAATAACTAGCCTTGTCAATCACTTAAAGGGAAGGTGTCCAGGAAAGCCTCTTAACATTACCCAACTTTGATCGCTTAATTTGTTCAATTCTGTTTTCAGGCAGTAAAAAACACACAAAGCAACACACATCAATAGCACAAAAGATCTGAAGCAACTCGTGTTCAAATTACGCTGCTGGAAAGACTTCCCAATAAATGAAATGCCTCCCATGAAAACTAAGTGCTGAGACCAAGATCCTTAGCCAAGGAACACTGCGAGGCATAGGCTTCAAGTAAGAGCTTCAGCTTCAATTAGCAGCATTTCTAAGCATTTTTTCTAGAACAGGAAAACATCATATTACTTCTGATCTAGCACGATGCCAAATCTCAACGTATAAAGAGTAAAGTTCTCTGCTTCACCTCCCATGCCAAAACTCACTCACTGTCTGATAACACACTGCAATTACCACAGGACAAAGAAAAGGGAAGGAGCATTCACCTGATGCTCTAATCATATCCTGTAGCAACACAAAAAAGCCCACAGAGAGAATACAGCTGCTCATTTACCTCCCACAGGCTATCTAGCAAGCTCAGCAAAAAAGATTTTTAAGAGCTTATTTTACCTATTCATTCAAACAAGTATCTCATTTTATTCCATCACTGACTTCTGACATCAAACTGACAATGCTGCAAGACTGATTCAAACAGTGTTTAAGTTTAAACTCTAGCAGAAGATTATAGATTCAAAATTACACTCAAACCTCTGTCAGGTAGAGACAGCAAGAAGAACATAATAATTTAACAGCTGTGGCTACAAAGAAAGGACATCAAAACGTAATGCAAACTGTCTATCTTGAGCTCTTACACACAGCATTAAAGCCTAGTGAACAGGAACAAGTCAGGTACTCCCTTAAGGAGGCATAAATGATGTAGGTGTTCATTCCCTCATGCACCCATGCATTGCATGGGGGAACACAAGTATCTTCAACCAGTTGACTGCAGACATCAAAACAGGAGAACACACCTACATCATCCATGCAGGAAACCTGCTCCCTCTACAACTACACAGTCAGGGAAGGATGCATCACATCATGGGGATGTCTGTGCTAAATATACAGATGTAAGTCTGGCCACAGGACAAGGCTGAGGAGAGCAGCAAGGGGCAATCCAACGAGCAGATGGTGCCTGCTGACCCAACACTGGCTAGCCCTGCAGTACTTTCTGCAGCCACACAGGTGCTGTATTCATTTCAGTGCATCTTACCCTGCATCACAGCCATCGCACAGCAGCAGCCGATCCTCTCGGTCACTTCTGCCACATACTTCACAAAAGGTTGGATCATCCTCTCCTTCACTATCCTGAGTTTTTGTGTTCTCAACAGGAATCTAAATAAAAGAGAAATTCATATGAAATGCAGAACATGCCACTTCTAATATCTGCTGTCACACCAGCAGTAACACCAGCAAAATCTACAAATGAATTGAGCAAAATGGCTGCTGCACACTTGAACCTTCAATTAAGATCACTGAACACAGCAAACACTAGTAGAGATCCATTGAACTGTCTATTGTCAGACACTCACAATCACAGAAAACTATTTTAAGAAGTCAAAACTCCTGAATAAGATCAAAAGTACTCAAAGAAAAAAGGAATCCAAAGAGAAAACAAATGAGAGCAAGGATGTCCTCTGAATACCAATATGTTTCAGATATTGATTAATAATAAGGCAATGACAGCTCCTCAGTATTCCTCATGGTGAGTAACCATCACCAGACTCAACCTGTGCCTGTAAGAGTTTGACTGCAGGCTCCTCTCTCCCCTTACAAAGCCAACTGCTACACAACAGAGCTGGTAGGAAGCCATAAAGAACAGATCAATCATGATTAACCTATATTGATCTTATCTGTATTACAGCAGTACTTGCACTATGCTGGGCACCTTCCCTATGCAAAGTGGTTTATGGATGCAGAGCACCTTAGAGTCAAACATCCATCACACAAAAAATGCAGTTATGCAAACAATCCTTTTTCCCTTCAAAGCCAACACCAAGCTTCCACACATAACAATGTAGGAAATGTGATTAAACATGAAAAAAACCCAAGCCTATAACAGCTCCTTAAAAGGCAATCTCAAAATAGGAAAGAATACATTTTTTTGGTTTACCAGAATAGAAAGCTTACCTTTTTTAAGACTTTACCACCAAAATGTGCCCGAATGCTGATGTACTTAAAGAGGATTCGATCCACTGGACAAGAGTTTGCATTCTAGATATAATTAAAAAAAAAAACTCAACAAAAAACCAACCATTTTCACCACGCAATTAATAAAGAAGTCTTGAATCAATTTCTAGAAAGCAAGTTTTCAATTATTCATATAATAAGCATTAAATGAATGTAGTGAGCATTTTAAGCACTTAAATTTAACTTATCTGGTTTACAAACACACTGTTGTAACGGAGGAAATATGAACTTTCAGCAAAGCTTTTATTAATAGAATTGAAGTCATTTAATCAGCATTCAATTGCTAAAGGAACATCACAGTTCTTCCAAACATGGCCTTGAAACACAGTTCACATTTTAGGACACTATTTTTTCCAGAAGAATGAGCAATTACTCAAAATTACTTGCAAGCCCATTTAACTAAGTCTGAATTATCAAAATTATTGGACTTTGATTACTGAATCTACAACAGGTGGCATGTAACTTTGAAAAAGACTGAATTCATAGCAAACTCCTCATTTAGTCATTCTCCATATCTATCCTTTGTATAAGTGTTCACTGTTGCAACAAACTCTGATCCTCACAGCTCAGAATTTAATGAGCTATATACAGCTATAAACACAGAAAACCAATACTACTGATGTCTTGATTTAAAACCAAGACTTTCAGATGTCTAGAAATGCACTTGCTCATGGTATGGCAGCTTTCAGAGAACAGAACATATCAGGATGGGTGCAAGAAACAGATCCATGCTTCACAACTCTGAATCCTAACAAGTAAAGCAGTAACCTATGTGGAAAAAGCTCAAGAAAGCAAATATAAACATTACATGATCTGTTCTCACTGAAGCAGAAAATATAATCAGAGAGATCAGAACACAGCAGAAAGATGCAGGAAATCAAGTACAAAACAGCTCACCTTTGACCACTCCACTATGCAGTCCAAGCAGAAGTAATGGGAACAGTTCTCAGGAGTCCCTACAGCCTGATCCCTAAACGTGTTGAGGCAAATAGGGCAGTTTTCACCATCCTCATCAGAGGAGATGTTCGCTCCATTCATGTGTGGCTTTAATTTGAGAGGACTGGCCATTCCCTCCACAGCAGCCTCAGCTTCTTCCTCTTCTTCCTCTTCATCATCATCTTCACAGTCTTAAAAAGTGAGAGACAAAAAAACAGCTTTCACATGCTGTGGGGCTTCAGCTAAGGCAGGGTGGGGAATATTACTCTAGAGAATTCCAAGTAAGTCAAGGACAAAGTACAGCCCTTCCAGCTCAAGGTAATGGTTTCTGCTGCTTTCTATTCTTTTTTTCCTCCCTAAATCCCACCACTAAAAAGGAATATATTACTCTGGAAGGAAAAAAAAAAAACAAAAAGCCTTGAAACATAACTAGTCTTGAAAGATGTTAGAAGGACAGGCAACAGAAAAACAAGAGATGAACACAATACTGAGAGAAGAGGATGCTTCAGGATACCATGGAAGTTAAAAGCACAATTATCACACATCCAACATTTCTTCTGGTTAACAGACACTCCAGAGAACAAGCAGCAGCAATTTATACTTACCTGTGGAACAGGTAAAGATTTCACAAATAAATAGCAATCAAAGGAATTAGGATATCTAGCTGGAGACTACTTAAATAAATTTGAGTTTGAGTGAAACTCATTTTAGACACTCAGACATTACAGAGAGATGTTTTCATGTTCAGTACAAAATACAGACGGGTCTTTCCCTAAAACCTGGGAAGTAGCCATTTTCAAGAATGAGAAGTTATGTAAAAAGCTTAAAAAAAAAAACAAAACAACCACCACCACCAAAAAGTACAGCCCTTGTGTTTTCTATGAATTTTTCCTGATTGAAAACATGATTATTCTAAAAGATGAACTAATAAAGCCTCCTGGCACCTAGCATCAACTTTCCAGAACCAGACTGTTCAATTAGTAACTTGGAAAACTGTACCCAACTTAGCTTCAAGACACAATGAAAAACAGTTTCTATCTATCCAAATGATAATTTGAGTGAAGCAGTTTCAGAAGCATATGCATTCACACTCTAGGTTTTCAGTCAAATTAATAAGCTTAATAAGTGAATGGGGATGTTACTTAAGAAAAATTAAGTCACCTTTCTCCCTCCTGCCAAGCCTTAAGAGGAATCATAATTTATTCCCAAAATTCCCTATCACAATATTCATTTTAAAGCTCCAAAGCAAACTGAACCAAGCATACTTTTTGTAAGTGGAAAAAACAAGAGCCACTGCTGTAACTTCAATCTTTTTTGACTCACCTTGGGAACCCCTCAACTGTTAGTCACTCCTACTGATTGCAATTACATCATTTTGGCTAGTGAGTTGTTCTCAAACACATAAACACTTCACAAACCTAGATACAGGGGAATATCCCTTATTTATTTATTACTGGAGGCACTGGCCAATACCCTAACACAGCAACACCTGCAGATTTACATGTCACAGTTACTGTCTGGAAGAAAATCTTTCATCCCACTCTTCTTCCAATTATTGAAAAAAATGTATTTGTTACACACATACCTTCTAATTCTTCATCTTCACTTTCTTCCTTGTCCTCCTCACCTCCCTCTTCCTCAGTGTCATCTTCTTCCTCCTCACTTCCAGTTTCACCTTCTGACTCACAACTGTTTCCACCATTGCTTTCTTAAGGAGAAAAAAGGGCAAGTGTCTGTTTGACATGTGGATGGGCAGAACAGTGAAGGACACACCAGAATCCCTGCTTGGGATGTTATATAAAAAAGTGAAAACCCAGATTTCCTCAGTGACCTTCTCAGCAGCGTCAAAGTAAGGAGATCTGAGGAACTTAACGGAAGCACGACAGCAGACTGAGACACGGGCATTTAGAAAGTAAAACAAAACTTCTTTGGAAAAAAAGAAACAAATGGTCACAAATATACCTTCACTTCTTTTTGAAGGTTAAGAAAGGGGGTTCTCAGCCCTAGAACTAGAAATGTGCATGCACAGAGAGGCTGCATTTACCTGTTTCACTGAGGAATGCTAGACTTTGCCTTCTGCCCTTGCCTAGTGCGGCATTCTTGTTTATCAGTTCATCCTGGCTATCATCATCCATGGCAGGACATTGGAGATCCACTCCCTGTAAGAAAGCAGACGTCAGTGAGGCCATAACCACTGAACGTGCACAGCAAGCAACAGTGCAGCAAAGAGCAGCCAGCAAATGTGCTTGCAGAACTGTGAACAGTAAAAAGGACACGGTGCTACAGCAAAGACTGCTTGCAGCAGTCCTTAGCCAGAGTAGGAGGAAGAAAGTCACTGATTAGTGTTGCCAGTTTCAAATCAGAGGTGCCTACAGTAAGCATTCATCTCTGAGTGATGTTTTAGTGCTAGCTGAAGCCTGCTCCCTGTACAACTCAGTTCAGAAGAAAGATTAGAGCTTGGACTCCTGAATGACTCTAAACTGCATAACCAGAATCAAAATAGCGTAACCCAATGGAAGGAGGAAAAGAAAGCCTGCAAACAGTGAAACCATCCTGTGTACTGCTTGTAAAGAGCAGTACTGAAAGACACCAGAGGTTAACTCACCCTCTGAATGAGGCCTAACACAACGACAGGTACATGTTCCCAACCAAACAGAACAAGAACAGAGATGATGCACTTTAGGTCTTCCTCTAAAGGGACCTTTTCACAGCTCTGTCAAGGAATAAGAAAGTCTCAGAGAACGCAACCACAGAAAGGAGCAGACTTCACGGGGTGCATATTAATGCAATCAAATCAGTTGCTGTGCACTAGGAGAGACCAGCAGAAAAGATGACAGGTACTGAGAGACGCTTCATGATCCAAATTCATAATGATGATCAAAGCACAGCTTTTAATATACAGTGCTACAAAGCATTAAGAAAGAAGGATCACTGTAAAGACCGCTTGCTCTATAAACAAATCATGGATTAATGCAATCAAGTGGCATTTACAAAGCTAGCTGTCATATCTTACTAAGAAAAAGATACTGAAACTTCTTTGCTACGTTTGCACAAGAATCCAAACAAGCATTCTTCTCCCACTCTCTGCTCTGCATTACACAGCTTGCATACTGAAATCTTTTATGGAACAAAACAGTATGTTTTATTAAAGTGCTCTTGATGCAGATCTTCACCCATCCACTCCCTTTTTCAGCCACGTAGCACAACTGCTTTTCAGAGCCTTCAGAATGCAGCTTTCACTGAACCAGACTGAGTTATAATTGAGTCTTTAATGCTCAGGGAGCTAAAAATAAATTAAAAAAATTAAAAAATCAAGCTTCAATTCAACCAGGTTCTTGGTCAGGACATATCCTAACTTGATGTGAGATTCTTGTCTAAAGAGACGACTGAACTTCTAGCTAAATTTGAGGCTGTTAACATGAGCATTGATTTATACTGGCCGAAAACATGCAGATTCATCAAAACCCAGTCCCTCCATGATGTAACACACAAAAAAACAACAGAACACCAGTCTCCACCGGGAATTTTTACGTTTCAGCAGCGTGTGCATATGAATTATTCAAATAGAAAGTTCATTATGTAACAAACCTCCCAAATGCCATGCTAGTGGGTAACATAGACAGAGCAAATAGAGCAGCTCTCCCTGAAAACATTTGACTGAAGCAGCAACAGCTGCCTTCAGTTTTGGAGTACCGGATGCCCTCAACACCCCACTGGCAAAGCACTCAGCATGCTTTACTCTGTCCAAAGGCCCAAGGTTGCTGAGCCTCTCACATCCACAGATCCTCTCTCCTGTAACTCCTTCTGAAAGCTCCTTGCAAACAGGAGCGAGGATGTCCTGCCAGCATGCAGCTCATGAACATCAGGAACAAGGTGAACAGGCTGAAAATCTCGTCCTGGGATTCAGTCCCTCAAATGCCCAGCATCACTGCTTCCAGTAAAGCCTACTGCACTCCCACAGACACCATGCACACATCTGCAGGCTGCACACAGCAAACGGGGCCCTTAAACTGCAGGTTGCACACCAGGGAAAGATGCTGCTAAAGGCAGATGCTGTGCACCCTCCCAGCACTCCCTGTTCTTAAATTCCCATTTAACAGAGCCTCACAGTACATTAATAAAACATTAAAACAGCAATATGAATACAGGTTTACCAAACAAGCACTTCAAAATGTTTACTGAACTGAGATCCTTACACATGGCTACAAATTGGGATTTTAACCCAACCAGGTGATAAGTGCAGTTTCCCAGCCACTAGGAGCCTCACTATGGCAATCATCCTTTTCTTCCTCAAACTGACCATCACATATTTGGAATTAAAGCCAAGGGCTTTCCGTTTCGTACGTTACATTAAGTGTACAAAAACAGAGCTGCAAAAATCACTCTTGTACAAAGTTGGAAAGAATCTGTCTGTGGTACACCTGGTACTCTAAATGTAGCAGTCAGAGGAACTATGTGGGGAATAATTCAGATTGAGACTCCTCCTGCACAGTGCCAATGTAATGTGCACACAGAGCCTTTGAAAAGCTCTCTACATCTAAATTTAGATTGGACATTCCCCCATTTAAGTTCCATAAAGATTAACTCATAAATACCGTTATCAAAACCACCTATGCAATGATTTGAATCATTTAAACCCCTAAAAGCACCACAGATGAGGCACAGAAAAAAATCCACCCTGGGACAGGTGGGGGAATGAGGAGCTCTCCTTTGGCTTTGTTCCAAACTGATGAACCCCAAATCCCACACCAGTACTGTCCGTCAAAGCCACGCAGCTCACTGCTGAGGCTCTCTGTAACACAAACAGAGCAACACACAGTCTTTGCAGACACACTTCTGGCATCGAGCATGCAGGAGCTCAGCGTGGGAGCAGCACGCTCAGTGCCATTCCTGTCCCAGCAGAGAGCCCACCAGCTTGTTTGCAGACACACCGCGCGGTACCGCGCATCCACCACAACGAAAGCCCTCCCTCGGAATGTTTTTCACATCGTTTCTAGGAAGCGTAACGACAGCTTTCCCCGCTGTCCGTGAGCACGGAAAAGAAAAGAAATGCATACCAACGAGCTTTTTGTGCAGCCCTAACAAAGAGCCGCCGGCCTCCAAGGAGGACACCCACCCGCAGGCGGTCAGAGCGAGAACTCCCGGCTCCCGCTGCACGGGCGGCCATCGCAGGGCAACGGTCTCACGGCTCTGAGGGCGGAAGAACCCGCCGCAGGCCGAGTTTCCGACGCCCGCTGAGGCAGGAGGGCCGGGCCGGGCCGCGGCTGCTCGGGTCGATTCCGAGCGTCCGGAGAACGCGGCGGCCGCCCCCCGTCCCACAGCCGGCTCTGGATCAGCGGGTGATTCCCCCGACCCGCCTGCCGTCCACAGGCCCCAGTTCCGGTACTCACGCAAGGAGAAGGCTCCGGCGCCGAGCCGCGCTCACATCACCAGGCCGGGCCGCGCAGCGGACGGCGCGCCGGAAGTACTGGGGGAACACTTCCGGGTCACACCGGCAGCGGGGCCGGCCGTGGGACTTAACCACTGCGGGGTGCCGGGGGAGGGAGGCGGCGGGGCGAACCACGCGCCGCGCGGGGGCAGAACGAACCGTCACGAGAAGCGGGGCGGCGGCTGTGCCGCTGCGGAACTGCGGGGGGCGGTGCGGAGCGCCCTCAGGGGTATCTGCGACTGCACGGGCAGCGGGGGGAGCTGGGCAACGCGCTTTCTTAAGATGAGGGGTGAGGTGCTCGCAGCATCCATCCCTGCTTTCTTTGTGCCCCAGGGCCTTGGTGCCGCTCCCGCTGCCCCCCAGGCTGGTGGCTGACTCCATTCCCGCGTCCCTTCTGCCCGCAGCGCTGGGACCATGGATGTGGCCGAGCCCGGAGACACACGGGCGTGTCTGCCTCGTAGGGCCGGAGGCAGAGCCGAGCCCAAAGGCAGGCATGTGCCCTGCGTGGCATGCGAGGACACGGCACGTTAAATACCTCTTTAAGACTGCTTTTTTTTTTTCCTTCTTCTAACTGGCTGATCCCAGCCCAAATGTTCCCATTCCTTCGGGTGATCGTACGCACGTACAGGACAGCTTTCCCCGGCCTTCCCCTTGTGCAGCGCTGTTCCACCAGGCACCGTGCTCTGCTCCAGTCTCAGCTGTCTGCAAGCAGTGTGTGCTCCTTCAAGAACACTCGGGGCATTGTCAGAGAGCAGACAGGGTGTTGGGGCTAAAAACGAGGGCCTTTTCATTCTTTCCCTTGTTTTCCAGAGCAAAACCTGTGCCAATGCTGCCTACTCAGGGCTTGCTTTCTCCACTGCCCCCTGAGCACTCTCAGTGAAGGAGAAACAGATACCTGACCCCATTATAAGAGGGCATAGAACCCAACGCAGCTGGCATCCTCTTTTTGGTGACGCTGTGCATCAGCTGGAGCTAGAAGCTGACTGGAAACAAAGGGAAGAGCTTCCCAGACAGGATAAGCAGGGGCTCTTCCAGCAGCACCATTGATGTCAGCAGGAAATTTCATCCCGGAGATTAAGAGCTGAGCCGCCAGCTGAATGGTGTTGTTTGAAGCTGGAGGGGGGAGTGGGGCTCAGGGCAAGCATCACTGCCACCAATTCTGGAGAGCCCCGGGGCCTAGTGGCTTGCAGGGGCAATGTCAGCAGCAGACTATGCTCTGAGTCCAGGCTGCCTCATGGGTCACACACACACAAAGCATGGCAGCACTCCAGTCAGCGCCCATCCTGCTTTCTACAGGACTATGCTGAAGCCGGCTGCAGCTGCTGGCACAGCTCCAGGCCTTGCTCCACGCACGGGGTGATTTGACACAGCACTGGGAGGTCTGAGCAGCACACAAGGCTTGACTGCAGACAGCTGTGTGAGCATCACTGCAAACACTCCTGGGGAGCACTGCTTGTGCCCGGTGCAAGCCCTGTTCTGGAGAGACATCGAGTACGTGACTTATTCCCTCCAGCTGCTGGATGGAAACAAAACCCCCACATAACGCACACACAACACAACAGAGGCTGTTATTCTGCAGGCTGTCACACAGGAAAGGGGCTGTCCCCCTGTCCTCCCCCACCAGCAATGTACTGAAGAGCAGAGCGACTTGTGGTGCACCAGCAAAAATGTAGGGAAGCTGGGTATAGGACTGCAGCCAGCAGTCCTGTCAGCAGCTACTGGAGAGTGAGGCTTTGCTTTTACATCTCACAAGTGACTGATTAACCCTGGAGTGGGGATGTGCAATGAGAAGGATGCTGTGCAAAGCACTGCACTGGGACCTGGGGAACTGCTGGGGGAATAGAACACCCCTAAGCCTGCAGAAGTTGCTGTCAAAGAAGTTTCTGAAAGGGACATAGAGCTGGTGCCCTTTGCTGGATAGCACGTGCACGTGTTTAACGTGGTCCTGCTACTGTTGGATGTCAGCCTCAGCAGTATGGGCAGACCACAAGCTTACCAACACAGCTGGCATGCTGCAGGGGCAGGGAACAGCATGGCACAGTGCCTCAGCCCTACCTCCCTAGCTGCATGCTTTCCAGCCTCCTGAGCTCTCACATGCCCACGTCCCCCCAGTTCCTGCCATTGAAAGAAGGTTTTGGCCGTGGCAGATGAAGGCTCACAGCCCATCTTTAAGAGGACAGCAGCATGCCCATCCATAAAGCACCTTCTCCTGCTCAGCAAATTCATCGAGGTGTCAGTTCTCAGAATGAAGGCTACTATATGGAGGAACACGGTGGAACCCTTGTGTGTGAGGTCTTCTTTGGAAACCCACTGGACACGTTTGGGGAAACATGCCCGGTATGCTGGGCTGGCGATGGATGCAGAGTAGGTTCAAGCATTCTTGGGTGGAGGATGGCACAGAGAGCCCTTACCTGCCCCTCCTTGGGGAGGGGGGGAGGCGGGCAGAGCGTGTGGCCAACGGTTCCCCCCCACCCCCCACGCACCGCCTACGTGCGCCCCGACACTGCCCTGATGGCCCGGCCCCGCGGAGCGTACCATGGGCCGGGCGGGGGCGGGCGGGGGCCGGAGGGGTAGGGAAGGGGGGGGGGGTCATCCGGGGAGAGGGGGAAGGGGGCTCCCCGCGAGGTGAGGAGGGGCTGCTCGCGGGGCCGGCGTGAGGCGAGGCTGTGAGGGAAAGGGGAAGCGGGGGCCCGGAGGGGCGGGGTGAGCGGGGCGGGCGGTTCAACAGGTACAAATGGTTCCTCCCCGCAGCACGGACGTGCAGAAGCGAACGCGCCGCGCCCGCCGCTGTCACCGCCGAGAGGGGGGCGGCGGGGGGGGACGGCTCTGGGAGGCGGGGCCTGGCTCGCCATTGGGCGGCGCGGCGCGGGGGCGTGGCCGGCGGGCGGGCGGGCGGAGGGGCGATTGGCGGGCGTCGAGAGGGGCGGGGCGAGGGGCCGCGGCGCGCGGCGTGGGCCGGGCCGGGGCAGAAGGAGAAGTTGGCGGCGGCGACGGCGGCCGTGGGGAGCGCGGAGTTGCGCGGCCGTGGAGCGCAGGTGAGCAACGGAACGGGACGGAACGGGACGAGGCCGGGCCGGTGGGGAGGACGCGCGGAGAGCCGACCCCCGCGAGAGCGAGCCGACCCCGGGGGGTGACCCGCCGCCGAGCCCGGGCGGCGTCGCGTCTCGCCCCTCGCTCCGTGCTGAGCGATGTCTCCGTGCCGCAGGTGGGCCCCGCCGCCCCGTCACCCTCCAGGAGCAGGTGAGCCACTGACTAACGCACATTGTGCTCTCGGCGACTCCACTGTGCGTGTGACAGCGGCTAACCTGCTCCTCGGACATCGCTGTGCGGCCGCATCACGTCGCTTCGCCCGCATGACGCCTCTCGCCGCGAGCGGGACACGAGGTGCAGCGACACGATGAGGAACCCTCGCCCCGTCCGTCTGCCCGGCCATCCATCCGTCTGCTGGCTTGCCGTCACCCCGTGAGAGAGGTGGGATGCCGGTAGGGCAGATCCGCATGGCGTGGGCGGCAGCAGGCCGAGGAGGGATGGATCTCCTCTTTCTGTCCCAGTTCGTCTCCGAAGTTGGTAAATGCTTACGGACACCGTACCAAGTTTAAGGGATGCTTTATCCCAGCTGGTGACGTCTTGATACCCAGTCAGTGACTAACTGAACTGCTATTGCCAAGGGTGTGTTAATAGAAGAAACCATGCCTGGTATTGCCCTGGATGAGTCACCTTTAAAGAGAGACTCTGTAATCTGTTAAATGAGAAGCAGCAAGGAGCTTCGCTTTCTTTCTTTGCTGTTTGCTTCCCATCCCATCCCACACCTTTGATCGCACTTTCCTGCTCCCACCCACGGGGCTGCCTGTCCCTCTGTCACCGTGGTGTCACACAGCTGAGGAACACATACAGGGGCTGCTCACCGGGCAGCACAGCTGTTGGTGGGAGTGGAGGAAGTGACGAGGCAAATTGCTGCACGAGCAAAGTTCTCCCTTTCGATTCTGAAGCCATAAAGAAGCCGGGTGGTTCGAAAGTGTCTTGTTAGGTTATGGCATGGCTTCATCTCATACTTAAACTAATTGCAAGCAGACAGTGCCCTCTGAGGTTTCCAGAAGGGCCTGAGTAGTCTCTGTTGTCTGTGTTGCTTGCATGTAACCCTGGGCTGTTGCAGCAATGCTGTCAGTAAGCACTTAACAGTACAGAAAAGCAGCACAACATCCTTCTTGCAGACCAAGTCTCCCACACAGAAGTGCTGCCTGTCCCCATCTCTCTTGCCTGTACTCCTTTGACGTTTCTCTTGCCAGGTCCCAGAGGAGCTATCTGCTCATCAGGAAGGAAAATCGGTGCTTTGCATGCCTCGTGCAGAGCAAGTGAGTCAGGATTGCTCCTGCACACCAGAAAGCTGCCTGAATTTACCAGAGCTGCTTTTGCACTTGTTCTGTAGTTTGGTGCCTCGCTGGCAGAAATGGCTCTGTAGGTCACTCTGACAAGTTTGGTCCTGCTTCCCATCACGTAGCACTTGGTATGAAAACTTGTGACTTCCCTCTACCTCCAAGACCATCCTGTTGAGCTCCAGCAAGAAAAGGCAAGGGATTGAATGAAGTTTGTTTGTGTTTCCTTTTTTTTTTTCTTTTTTTTTTTTCAGTGCTTCCCTCCAGTAAGTGGGGGAAACGTATCACTGAATTCCTGTTTTTAACATTCTTTCGGCATGATCCAAAACTAACCTACTGTGCTGTCACCTGAAGTCTTCAATAAATGGTGCTAAACCAGTGTCTGGATGCTCATTCCTCTAACTCAGGGCTTGGCAGATTATGGAGCAGGTCCTTAAGGTGGCCTTTGGTAAGAGGACGCTGTGCCTGCTCAGGCGTGGCTGATGTGTGCTGCATGCTGAGTGCCTCCCATGTCTTAGTTTGCCTCTCGAGCAAGAGAAGGTGGACTTGAAAAGGAGACTGGGAGGTGTCATTAGGACCTGGCTGTCCCTCGAGCCCAACTCCCCACCACTCCCATAGCAATGCCTTTACTGCCTGCCCTAGTCCAGGAGCCCTTTCTAAAGACAAAACCTGTGCAGCTGGGGCTGCTCCAAAGAGCGCTCCTGAGCAATGAGAAAATACGGTAGGTCTAAGACTGCCCCTTCATTTAAGCATTCAGGTTTTTTCAGTAGCTGATAACCAGATTTGTAAGGTGATACTTAGCCTGGTAACCAGAGTATCCAGGAGCTCAAAGCTTTAACGGTCTCACTGAGAATGGATGCTGTAAGATTCTGGGGAAAGGCAGAGGTGTGCCTTACATGGGGGAGATGCTGAAAGTTGGGCCTCTGTTTTGACTCTGTGCACCTCAGAGATATTATTCTTCTATTTTAACACTTTGCAGAGGGAGCAGGTGGAACCTGTCGTGCACCACGCTGGGAAGAGCATATCATGTTCTGTCAGTAATGTGCCAGTGGCAAATCCTAAAGCTGCGAGCAAGCCTCACCAAGGAGCAAGTGGGCCTGTCAGGAGTAGAAGGAGTACATAAATTGTTTAAGAGTAAGAGGAAGTCAGTCAGTTAAATGTAAGCAGGGACTTATATAATACATCTTAAAAAAAAATTTCTGCTGGCAGGAGGTTCCGTTGGGAGAGAAAGTAGCTCATCCATAAACAAGAATATCTCCCGACCTCCTCTAGTGCTTTTTTTTTTTTTCAGCACAAGGTAGAATGTCCTCTGTCTTCACTTTGAGACATAAAAAGGAGAACTGTAATAGTGAGAGCAGACACCACCCAGTACACAGACACAGGGACACGCACACGTGCCAGCTCTAAGCATTCTTCTCTGGCTCCTGGAGACTGGTGTTGTAGGAGCTCTGCACCCAGGTGCAGTAAACAGAGCATCTGTACATCACTCAGAGCAAAACTAACCTGTGTTTTCTCCTGCAGTCATTCACACCTTTCCTTACGTAACTGGTGCCGAAGCATGCGTTTGAAAGCTGCCTGTCAAATCCAGGGGCTGGGAGGAAACACAAACGCTTCTAGCATTCTAGATGAATTTCAGAACAAACCCTGGGCACACATACAGACACCCAATTGCTAGTAGGGGTGGTTCAATTCCCTTGAGAATCACAAGGTGTCCTGAGTCAGAGAGGACCCTCAAGGATGCCCCTGGGCACCTTGAATTCAAACCCTGTACCTGAGAAACCATCCCAATGTGGTGCAGCAGCATTACTACCCCAAACCCTGCCCAGGAGGAGGATGGCTGGTGTTGCGAGCAGACACTGTGAGGTGGATGGGAGTGACTTTCATCATACAATAGAAAAAATAATCAGGGTTTGCCAGACACACGGCACCCAGCACTCCAGCTGAGCAGCTTCAGCAGAGGCAGGGAGCACAAGGACACAACTGGCATTCAGCCCGTGGCTGAATTCCTCTCCCGCACAGCGCCTTGTGCTGACAGAGCCTGCAGGTACCTCACAGCTCTCAGCAAACACAACAGAGAGGATGCTGGCA
Organism: Tympanuchus pallidicinctus; assembly: GCF_026119805.1. NCBI lineage: Eukaryota > Metazoa > Chordata > Aves > Galliformes > Phasianidae > Tympanuchus > Tympanuchus pallidicinctus. Next base: position 15,221,411 of record NW_026294747.1, read on the forward strand.
CTGCGCACTACACAAATGCTCTCTGCCTCACAATTTTTGGGCGCCAAGGAGCTGGCATCATCCCACCTGGGGAAGGGAGGAGCCCTTCCCACCATCCTGCCATGAACGGTGCCCCAGGGCTGTGGGGGACATGGCTCCCCGCTGGCCCCAGCACAGCATCCTCCAGCCCTGCTGTGTGCTGGAGCGCTGCCTTGCCCACTGGCCACATCTTCCCTCTCCAGTAGGCGCCGTACACTGGGCTTTCAGATTGTTTTTTTAAGGAAAAATAATTTATTTGCTTTGTTTTAATCTCATGACAATGACTAATTCCTTCCTACCGCTCTGTAGTGGCCTAGAAAAGGACAGCATCATCTCCACTGTAGCAAGAAGGCTTCTCCCAGGGCATAAAATTTTAATTAGGAACAATCATGCAGCCTTGAAATGGGAATTGCAAGCAGCGAAAAGTCAAATCATCAATAAAATATTCAATGGCAGAAATGTATTATTGACACAGCCTTTAGAGCAGATAAAAGCGGAGAGGCAGAGCGCTGCAGCGGGCATCGGTTAAATAACATGTGAGGCCTTAAGTGGAGGCCAGTGGCATCAGGGTGGGACAAGCCACAGCCAGACCAGGGACCAAGAAGGTGCCACGGCACATCACCACATCCCTGCCGCGTGAGGCCCCTCGTGCCAGGATGAATTTGGGTCACGCTGCTGAGCCAAACAGCAGGGACAGGAGGTGGGGGGTCCAGGGCGGAACTCGTCCATCAGTCATTTGTTACCTTGAGAAACCCCGCTGCCCCACAGCTGCTGGCTGATGGGTTGTGGGAAAAACAGGAAGAAATCTGCAACACGGCACATTTCTGAGGGCTGCAGAAACGTGTGTGCAGTGGTGGCTGAAACACAAGGGTTAGCACATGGGTATTAGCACGCAGGTGTTAGCACACAGGCACAGCGCCCTCCCCAGGGATACCCAAAACCACAAAAAAGTCATCTCTAGAAATGTAACAGACCACCAACCCGAACACAGCTAAGTGGTAGCGCAGGATGAAAATGAGAGATTCCACTGCCATTGAATTATTGTTCTGTGGCTTTTTTTCCTCTCCCGCTTTGCTGCGGGAAGTGCCCTCAGCGCTGAACCTTTTCTCTTTATTTTGCACAAAGCCAAACCACAAACGGGGCCCAAAAATGAAAGACACCACTTGTTAAAGTCACAGATATCAGTGTTTCAGGGTACATTGAGGGCTTCAGCTCATATCTCAAAATCTCGAGGATATTTCAGGGAGAACTTGAGGCCAACTACCCAAGCATTGGCTGCCCAGTGGGGAGAACAATCCCCCTTGGCTATGCCAAAGGCAAGCAGTTTTCCTGAACTGAGGGTTTCAAGTTTTACCTCAGGTGGTACTGCAGTGTTCTTTACAATCTCCAACACACCCTGATTCTCTTCTTGGAGTCTCATTTTAAAAGCAAGAGTCCAGAAAACGAGAGCAAAAAGTTCAAGAAGCAAGCAATCAGTGCTCACACCACAGGGAACAAACTTCTTCATGCAGTTGCACGAAGCAAACGTATTGTTAAATACATTTTTTCCCCAACACACATTTCCAACTCCAGTGATTCATGGGTAGAAAAAAAAAAAAAAAAAAAAAAGAGAGAGAGAGAGAGAGAGAGAATCGTGGTTCCAAAAAGACAAGTCTAAAATCACATCTCCCTGCTGTCCTTCGGTAGTAACCAGAGACTCACTTGGCTCCTAGCGGTCTCCGAATGAAGCAAACTCTAATCCTTAAATATCACTCAACCAAACTGCTGGACAGCAGCTGGCACTTGCTGCATTGCCCTTGACAGCTTTCTCTCCAACATTAATATTTCATTTGCCCACAATTGCCCCTCGCCATGGGAAGGGGAAAATCCCATAGGACACCAGCAACTGCCATCTCACACCCAATGTGGTGGCACGGACATACTGGACACCTCCAAAACAGGCAGTGCACCTCCAAAATGACCTGTGAGCGAGCACATCCAAAGGGTCAGAGAGCAGCAGTCTTTGCTCAGCTCCTGGCTTTCCGCAGGGAGATGCTGGTGGGGAGAGAGCCGACATTACTGCTTATTCCCTGCCAGGTATGATGCTGAAACGGATGGGGAGGCTGAGAAATGAACCAGAGGTTTCCCCCTTACCTGCTCATATCTGCAGCCAAGTGCCATCTCCTTCTCTTCCTGTCCTAAAATGCTCTGTGCTGCTGCTGTGCATTATTAAAAAGCTGCCATGTTTCATCCCAGAGACGGCTGCCTTCTCAGTGGAGATGAGCTTCATCCACTGTTTGTATAGCACTTTGCAATAGAAGGGGGAGAAAGAAAAGGAAAAAAAAAAAAGAAAAAAGAAGAGCAGTATGTGCATAAGAAGCATTTGGTTATGAAACACAGCTTTAAATCCCTGTGAGACATTGCAGAAAGCAAAGAGGCCTTCACAGGACACATGAAGCACTCGCCGTGCCCAGGGAGCTCAGCACATACCTGGAGCAGGGACAGCCCTGAGACAGCAGCATGCACACGCTCACTTTGCACAAATCCTTTCCAAAAGATTTATTTAAAATTGAAACCAGACAATGCCGTAGTATGCAGGATACATTCATACATGGAAAGTGTGTTTTACAGAGAACACAGCATCCAAGTCACATTTTTTGCATACAGCAGAGCAGACGTAGAAAACAAAGAGGCCAGGGCTCTGGGACCTCCTGGACAAACTGTCCCCTCCCCAGCCACAATTAAAATACAACATGACCTGTGGAGACAGATGAACAGAAACAGAGGAACTACTGGCCATCAAGTAAAAAAAAAAACAAAAACAACAACAAACACACAACCAAAACCCAAAGAACAGACAAATAAAACAGAACATTCAGTGAAATGTCACCAAAAGTGTTTCTGCCCTGCATGCTCCAGCCACAGGCACTCAGGGAAGGGCTCATCCTGCTGGCACGTTGCTGATTTAAAAACAAGTTTAAAAACCAAGTGGGCTTCAGAAAAAACGGTCTCCAGCTGTGCTTCCTCAAAGTCTGGTTGTCCCTTCCAGGTTGTTCCCCCTAGGGAACAGCTGCTTGTTTCTCACTCCCTCTCAGCACCATGGGAACAGGGTTTCTACTGCAGGTCTTATCATAAAAAAAGGGGGCCAGAAAGTTGCATTAAAAAGCTGCCTGTGTGCCTCACGGCTGTTTTTAAAACCCACCAACTCATCTGAAAGTCCTGGCGCATCTCTATGCTCCTGAGACAGCCACTCCAGAGCAGGCACACTGCCCTTGTAGGTATGGCAAGGACGGACACATGGGCAAGACAGCTGTACCTGGGGCATCCCTGTGCTGCCTTGACACAGGGCTGCGGGGTTTTGGGAGAGCCCATCAGGAGCAGCTGGCTGGGGCCAAACCCAAGGAGGGCAGGACTGCCGACTGGAAGATCCACACTGCACTTGTGCAAGAGGATGGCAGGGTGCTGGTGGTCACTGGCACTCAGTCATTCAGGGGTGCACTTGCTGGCTATCAGCGTGGCTTGAGAGCATCAGATGTGGGTGAGCAAGATGAGCGAGTCTTCCCCTCACTGCTAGCACAGGACATCACATCCCGCTTGCCAGCGCAAGCTCCTCTTCACAGCATGGTGCTGTAAAACCTGCTGTTTTCCTGTGAAGCCTGCTTCACCTGAGCGAGCCTTGTGAGCAGCCCAAAGTAGGAGATGTCACCAGCCATCCCAACACGGCTTTGTTCTGCTATCCAAGGGAGCAAGGACCTCTCGGAACACATAGCAGGTCTTCTCAGAAGTCCACATGGCACATGGGTGCTGCCATTTTGTGTTAAATATAGAAAGCACTTTAAAAAAATAGAAAGAGTTCATTTCATCCGCATAGGAGTAGTTGGGTCGTTTTGTTTGGTCGGCCGTTGTTTTATCTTACAGTCTGTAAAAATACTCTGTCTGGCCATCCACATCCATTCGTGATATAAAGCAGTAAAAAACGTAATATATATAGGGAACATGGTTTTATTTATACAGCTACACTTGAAAGGCAACCAATCGTCCACTGGCTGGGCCCTTCTACCTCCAGATGCTCTGCCTGGTTGATACGACTGCAAGACAGACAAAAATAAACTAAGTGACCCCAACGCAGCGGCTGAGCATTCACAGAGAAAAACAGCACAGAAGATGTGACGTAGGCAAGCACCATGCATCTGCAGCATGAAACCCAGCCCTGCACTCGGGTGGTGCAGACAGACACACAGACATCATGGTCACAGGATCTGGTAGACGGGGACGGACAGAGGCAGCGAGTGGCCTTAAAAGCAGCTGAAAGGAAAACGGGCCGGAGGGCTGCAGATGGCCCCAAACAACTCTGGAGACTGCTTTGGATGCCACACCAATGGCCTCACTCCCTCCAGCGCTCCCTCACAGCAGAGTGGAGGCCACGGGGGATGGCAGGGTATGAGCGCTGCTCTCCTAATGGCATCTATAAATAGCTCTGGCCTCCCACTTCCAGCACACGCTCACTCACTCACTCTCCGCAGCCCCGTTTCACGCAGCAAAACCCTCTCCCCTTCCCCACAGGCCTCCCTGGTACATGAGGGCCTGCTGGGACATACGCACCCTCCGGATTCAAGCTGGGCACCAGGGGCTCCGGCAGGGTCCGGGGATGGCCGAGGAGCTGCTTGGTGCTGGCACAGGGTGGCGAATCGGCACCGGTGGGAGGAAACCCTATGGGGACAGGAAAAAACACCCGGCTCAGGCAGGATGCCGTGCCAGAGTGCCCAGGACTGCATCCACTCTGGTTGCAGACCTTCCCTGGGAGAAGAGGCTGGATCCCCTTTTCTCCTGCTCACACACAGAGGTCTCTTCCCCATCCCTACACACTCATTCCTGTTCCGGCCTACAGAGGAAGGGCCACCAAGTCCCAAGGCCTATGCCACACACAGCCACAAATCCCACTGCAAGCAGCCCAGACAGGGAGGAGGAAGGAGCCAGGCCAACAAGGAGTGGTTTGGGGGCACAGGGCAGGCCGCGGCTGAGGCAGCGTGCTGACCTCCATTTCGCCGGCAGGCTGGCAGCTCGCGTGGGCTCAGCTCCGGCTGGGCATCTTCCTCAGACCTGGCCTGCCCGACGGCCACCGTGGCTCCCGTCTGCTGAATAAACTGCTGCAAATTACACTGCCTCAGCTCCTTATTTAACTCCTCCAGTTCTTGGTTCTGGGCCTGCAAAACACAGCAGGGACAGGGTAAGCCATACTCTCCCCATGCTGCTCTGCTCCTCTTCCTGAGGCCTCAGTCTCACTCCCCGATTCTGAGAATGACATGGGGAACCCCATACGGATAAGGCCATCAGGGGCCACGCTACTGCCCATGGGGACTTTAGCCAGCCAGGCCAACAACAGCCACACACTGCTGAACAACCTGCTGCAAACAGCTCCCCCAGAAAACTCTGGAGCCTGCCATGGCATGAGATAGGTTCTTTAGCAGGGTCTCTTGCAACAGAACAAACATTCAGGTTGGATATAAGGAAATATTTCTTTACATTAATGCACTAGCATAGACTGCACAGACATGTAGGTGGTGGATACTCCATCCCTGGAGATATTCAAGTTCAGGCAGGATGGGGCTCTGAGCATCTGATCTGTGCTGAGTGTAGGTGTCCCTGTTCACTGCAGGCAAGTTGCACTAGATGATCTCTCCTCCAGCTCAAATGATTCTGTGATTCTATCATTCTACATATTGAGGGATGCACCCCTCGGCTGCACCCTCCATGGGGATGCTTGGGCAACAAGGACAAGGTAAAAATTTTGAAGACAGGCCCACACCTCTGCAAGAGGGTGTGAGCAGTGACATAATGGTGGCAGGAGATGGCAGGCACCAGCCATCCCAAAATCAGTCGTGTGAAACGTGGCACTGAAGAAACACCACAGGAGAAGCTTTTTGTTTCGCTCTGCTGAAAGGGATGGGAAGAGAGCACCTGAACCCCAGTGGGGCTGAAGATGGGTGAGACACAGATCTCAGCCCAACACTGCTGCCACTGCCACTCCAATCTGGGGGCTCAGCCCAGAGCATCACCAAAACCCTCATGCCTCAACATCCTGCTCCTTTTTTCCAGGCACAGACATAGAGACACCACCACTGGTGAGGAGACCAACCACCAACCTCTGCCATTTGCCTGGCCACACCGATCTCATACTGCTGCTCGAGGACTGCTTCCTCTTAGCCCTATCTCATACACAGCACTGTGCTCCTTATTGCAAGACAACAGGAGCCACAGAGCAACCCAAAGCTTGCACAGTAAGCGGATGGGTACAAGCACCTTGGGAGCAGTCTAGGGGACGCTGGTCACTGCTGCAGAGCCAACCCCATGCTGGTCAGGCAGGATGCAGCTCTCCTGCCAGTTCCCTTTTGAGTCTTGATGCCATTAAGCAAGTACCAAGATGGATGCAGAGCTGGATGACGGACTCATGCCTGTTTTCTCCTAGGTATACACTCCCTCCACCTCCCTCTGGAGGTGCATCACCCCATAGAGCAGGATATCCCAACTGTACCTACCTGCAGGCTCCTTTCAGCTTCTTCCAGGGCCTTCTCTACGCTGGCCAGGTTGCTCTCCAGCTGTGTGCCCTGCTTGACCTTGGCCTCCAGATCCCTTTTCATTTTGGCAGCCATGTCTTCCAAGTCCGTGGGGCTCGGCACGGGGATGTCCTTGCCCCTCTTGGCCCTCTCGGCCATCTCCCACTGGATCTCTTTCTGCAGGGCCTCAGTGCGGGCGCTCAGCTCATAGATCCTCTGCGTGTACTCCTCCAGGCTGGCCCGCAGGCTCCTCACCCGCTCCTGCCTCTCTCGCTCACACTCCTTCTCCAGCCGCAGCTCGCTCTGCCAAAACTCCTCCTCGCCCAGCTCCGTATCATTCCTCCGCACTAGGTGCTCTAAGTAGAGGATCTCATCCTCCTGGCTGGAGGCCCGGCCATGCTCCCAGAGCCGCAGGTCTGTCTCCAGTGTGTCCCCATGGGCCTCCAAGGAGTGCAGTTGCTCCTGTTGACGCAGCACTGTCTTAAACAGCTCCTCCTTGGAGGGCTGGCTGGCCCCACCGTCCTTAAAGTCCATCCCCTCCCAGGCATGCTGCCTCCAGCGGCTCTTTGCATACGGGTCGACAGAGCCCATGGGGCCCAAGTTGAAGGTCATTGATTTCCTCGGCTCCCGGGGCCGAGGTACGTCCGTGCTCAGGGCCCGGGGTTTGATGGGCAGACTGGCCCGGATGAACGTCCTCTCAGGAGCCTGGGGAGCACCCTCTGAGGATGGCCTCTCGGCCACACTGGGGCCCGTCCGCCTCAGGATGAACTGCACATCATTGGCATACTGCCCACACTTGGCCAGAGACTCCAAAGGGCACTCGAGCGGGAGGAGCTGCCTCTCCTTTTCCCGGAGCTTCTGCACCAAGACATAGCGGCCTGTCTGACCTGCAGGTGGAACACAAGCACATCATTCAGGGAAAGCCACAGCCCAGGGAGACATCTCCACTGCCCCAGGGCTGGGCCCTGTCACCAGGAACCTCTTTTCCCAGGAAGCACACAGAAATGTCTCCACTTGCAAAGGCTGGACACCAAACTGAGGAAAAATACTGGGGGGCAGAGGGACTACATGACCTTAGCGGTCTTTTCCAATCTTAATGATTCCAATTTTAATGAATGGCAGCCCTGTCTGTTACAGAGGGATTTGGAACTCGATGACCCTTGAGGTCCCTTCCAACCCAAGCTATTCCGGAAAGTGAGGCGCACCCTGAAACACTCTCACTTTCCTCCCTTTCCCCTTCCAAACCTTGAAAAGGGTCAGTGTTCCTTACTGAAAGGTTTGGTCTACCCATCAAGGATCATCTGCCCTCCTAGTTGCAGGTAGGAGAGCATCCTGCAGGAGGTGGAAGTTGGTAGAAACCTTGCCTGCAATCTCAGTGTGTTTCCACATGGAACGATGAGGACCGTATGCCCCCAGTGACACACAAAAGCAAGAGCAGCTCTTGGCAGAGGGGACAGCACAACATCCCTCCAGTAACGCGGAGCCCTGCACTGCCCCCCCTCCAGAGGATGCGCATCTGTTTGCAAAGCTCAGCCTCCACAGTGGCACTTCTGCACAGGAAATAGCTGAGGATATCAACCAGTCTTGCTTTGTTGCTGCTGGAAGAAAACATGCCCTCAAGAATGGAAGTGGAAGAAAAAGCACTATGCTGGTTTTTTGTTTTTTATGAAGGTGGGCAAGAGGAAGGGCTTTGATTTGTAGGGTTAAATCAGAAGGAGAGCATCTCCACGCAAAGCCTGCAAGCTAACAGTATTGGAGCACTTTGAAATTGAGCCACTAGAAGGCAGGATTGACCACAGTGAGAGTGCGGCAAGCACCAGCATCCAGACACCCTGGCCACACCGCCTGCATCTATCCAAAGTAAAGCTATTTATTTTGGCTATCTCCCTGGCAAGCCTCTGATGCGGCCGGGGGAGACATAAATCCATGGCAGTGACAAACAGAGCTCGAGGAGTCTGACGTGATCCTGGAAGCTGAGCTGGCTCTGGATTAGCCTGCTGCTCACCTATGGCCCGTGCCAGGGCGATGACCACCTCCTGGCAGGTGGTTTGCTCCGAGACGCCGCAGACAACCCTCTGGATCCCATCTACCCAGACCTTCAGCTCCATCCCCGAGGCTGCCGGGCTTCAGGCACCCTGGGGCATCGCAGGACAGGGTCCCTGCAGGAGAGAAGATACAAGGGCTCAGGTTCCTGTACACGTGGGATTTTGTTATTGTTAACAATACCGATGTTCACCTGCCAAAAGCAAAACAACCCACCAACCTACCTTACCCAAATCCCCACACACAGCTTAGGTCTGGGCCGTAGGATTGAATCTTCCCTGGGTGAAAAACAGCAGGGCTTGCCCCTGTGCCTAGCGCAGCCTTCTAATGAATTTGTTGGACTCCCACTGCCATTTCTCCAACAATTTGGCAATGTGGCACTCGGGAGTTTCCAAACAATATCTAAAAGACAGAGGAACCTCCCACCGCCCTCCCATCCACGCTCTCTAGCGACACAAAGGGAAGTTGAGAGAAGGTGCAGACAGAGCGCATTGCAATCTATCTAACTCCATCTCCAGTTATCTGAGGGGGATTAAGAAATGAGAAAAAAAATGCCTCCTGGTATGCAAAACTCTTCACAGAGCCAGGTTGGGGTGAGGAAGCACATAAGAAATGCTATTTTACTGAAAATGAGCCTTCAGTAATGCCATTAGGATGTCATTACACTGACGATCACAAACTAAGAGCAGCTAGACTGCATTTAGCATTGCTAAATGGGGAGGTAGCTTGGCCACCTCTTTTGACACAGCACCCACCTGGTGCTGACACCTGTTATCACGGGCACAGCCAGCTCCTGCATTTTCCAGCAGCTGAAGAACTGCAGCTCCTAAGGGATGACTTGTTGGACGTGGTAGTTATGCATTACTGGGTGGCCTAGACGACCTTAGAGGTCTTTCCCAACTTCAACGATTCTTTGACTAAATAGAATCCACACAAAGAAACTCAAAGAACTCAAAGTTTACCCTCATTTTAAACACTCTTGAAATGACCTTTTCCCCCCTATGGTGTTTTTTGTAAATCCTTGAAGCACCAAGCCTGAGGATATCAGGCAGAGGAAGGTGTACGTGTAATTTCCATGTGCTCTGTCCAAAAGGTCCCAAGCTACTTTCCAAACCTAACCCAGCTCATCAGTCCAGTCCCTCTCCTTCCATTCCCACGGTTAAAACAGGTTTTGGGTTTGTTTTTTTGTTTTGGATACTGGAGAAATCTAAGCAAGAGCTGAAAGGCTCCCACCTTCAGCAACAAGAAATTGTAGCTGTAACACAACAAGGCCAGGAGAAGCCTGGAGAAAGATGGTTTCACAATGCTGTTCTCAATGACGGATCTGACGGTGCCAGAACACAACAGCTTATCGAAGAACAAGCCCTAAAGCCAAATCCATGCCCCAGGGAGCACTTAACTGATCCAACACAAACCTCTCCACCAACCACGGCAGAGTAATCAATCCCTAATTTTCAGATTTTACTCACGGTGTACTGGGACTTGCTGCAAAACAAGCTGGCCCCGTTCGCATTGCCAGTAGCCACAGAATGGCCATGGGAGCAGAGCGGTCGCCTGGGCATGGACACCTCCCTGCTGAGCTCACCTATGTTTGACTTGGCGGTGCCAACGGTGAAACCAGCAGTGACAAAGGACCTTGGGTCCTGCACACAGTGGATCTACAGAGCACCGTGTTTGCCAGGTGGAGCCCAGCCTGGTTTCAGGCAGGATTTTGTCCTGCTGTGTGCTCTGGGCCGGCTGCGAGCAGCCAGCTAATCCAGCACCCACCCCCGCCACGGAACAAAGTTCGGCCACGCTGCTGAGCTTGGAAACCACCCTAAAACCCACCGCAAGGTCACCACTGTGCTGAGGAACAGCACAGCAACACCAGTGTGGGGTGGTGGTACGTCCTGGAAAGCCAAGCACTGACCACAAGAGCTGAACTGCTCATGGAGCCAGGTTACTCCCTAGCAAGGTTCATCGCACGGCAGAGCCCCAGCACAGGCCAGGAGTGGCTAGTTTGAAAATAAATAAGCGAAACCAGCCAGCTGAGGATTGTATCGTGTGAAAGGAAGCGGACTCACCTTTCCTCACCCAAAATACCAGCAGTTGGTGAGGCGAGGGGTGATGAACGGTGCAGGGTCCAGTTGCGGGACACCCAGAGGTGCTGCGAGGGTAGAGGCACCTGTTTGGGTGTAAACCGAGCTCCGGCCCCGCCTCGGCCGAGTGCTTCCAGCAATCATTTACCAGCATTTGGCCCACAGCACCGAAAAGCAGGGAGCGGCGTGACGCGGCCTTCTGCCTCTTGTGGAGGAGTTTCGGCTTCAACCTGAGCGAGGTGGTGGGAAAGCGACCCTTTGGATTTCCCACAGTGAAAATTCAGAGAGCAGGTTATAGCTAGGAAGAATGCAAAGCTCGTCCTTGGATCCAGGACAGCAATTCCTCAGCTCTCCCTTGACCACACTCACCCTTTGTTAGCTCCGCATCCTTCCCTGCTTCTCCAAGCCCTGTTAATGAGCTTCCCAACATCCTGCAGCCTGGACCAGCCCCTCAACCTCTGCCCCTCCTGAATGCTGTCTCCAGACTTGGAAAGAACCCAGAGGCAGAAGGGTTTGTTTTCATAGAGGTAGGACTCGCCCGACATTATTCGCTCTTCCACGGCAGCATTATTCCGGCTGCTATAAAAGCTTCCACAGCCCAGCAGCTTCCCACCCTCTAAATTTGAAGGTGAGCAACAGCTTTTCTGATAGTCCCTTTGACCACAAACCAAAGAGTGGGGAAGTGCCCCAAAACAGTGCGGAGAAGAGAGCGGGCGGCTGTGATGCCAGCACAGGGATGCATTACAGCGCTCCCAAAAGCTGCTCTCATTTTTATTTATCTCTACCCCCACCCCCTCTATGGATTTCTAAATAACTTTTATTGGAAGCAGATTAACAAAGTGACTAATTTTCTGCTCCCTTCCCATGTGCTTGGTCCTAAATTGATGGTATGGATGATTCATACAATTTCTTCAACAAATTTCCTAACTGGGAGTTGGAATTTCAAATGCTGACATGAAAAAAATTAAATAAATTAACACTCCCAGATCTTACAGCTTTATTTTTTGCTGCATCTCAGTCTAAGTTGGAAAAAACCAAGCCCAGAAAATGTTCAGTCTAGATAGAAGCTTCACCCTCACATGGATTGAAGGTGCTTTTAAAGCTTGGGCACTGAAGCCAACTTCAGATTATCAGAGAATCATTAAGGTTGGAAAAGACCTCCAAGATCACCAAGTCCAACACCCAGCCCACCCCCACCATGACCACTGACCACATCCCTCAGTGCCACATCTCCACAGCTCCCAAACACCTCCAGGGATGGTGACTCAGCTACCTCCCTGGGCAGCCTGTGCCACTGCACCACCTCTCTTTCGGATATTTTTTCTAATATCCAAGTTGAACCTCCCCTGGCACAACTAAAGGCCATTCCCTCTTGTCCAATTGGATTACCTTAATTAAAAGAGAAAGCAATTGGTCCTCCTGCTAATCAAGGTATTTTGTGATGTGAGCTGAACACATCTAAGCAGCAGATGGAATGGGCAGATTTCACAAGCACTGCCCCTGTTCTACCAGGTTCTTGGGGACAGCCATAGCTCCTCAGAGCGGTGAGAAGGGAAGGGCCAGGAGAGGATCCAGCACAGAGCATCTGAGGGCACGTTATCCTGTGCCATCAAGTTCTGGACTCCATATAGGCAGTGCTAAACAGAGCACAGAAAACATCACCTTCGAACGCAGCAGCGTGTTTACTAGCAGAACTTCTGTTTGGGGGTCTGGTTTTCCATTTGCTTTACTGACCGGAGAGCTGAAACACCAGCAGTAAGGAGAAGCCCTACTAGCAAGTTGTGCCAGGGCAAGTGCGCAGCCAGGCTTTGAAATCTGTGTTTGCACCACAGGAGTGCCTCTGGATCCAAATTCAAACATGCACAAATAGTTTTCAGCCTGTAATTAGGGCTGCTGTGCTTGATAAACATAGATGAAATCCTCCTGGGCTTCTCTTTCCTTGTTAACCCCAACAGCGGCCCCGCACCCAGCTCCTGCCACAAGGCTGACAGGGTTTCGCCTGGTTGGTAGTTTTACCTGCTGAGATCACAGGATACATGGATGGTGGGATGATCCTGGTGAGAGGCTGTGCCTCAAAGCAACCCCCCAAAAAGGGTCTGCAGACAGGCAGGGATATCCTCAGCACCCTGGGGTGAACAGGGAACTGGGACTGGCCAGGAGAGAGGGAGAAAACAAGGAAATGCCAGAAATGCTGCCATCCTGCAACACTGCTGAGAGCTTCCAAGGGACTGGAAGCCCAACGAGGATGTTTCAGAGACCCAGGTGCTGTGCAGGGGCAGTACACCCTGCTGGGATCAGGTGGTTCTGGGGTGACTGTGGCTGGAGACAAAGCCCAGCCCCAGGAGACTGAGATGGAAGGAAACGTGCGGTGCTGAGAAAGGCAGGCACGTAGGAAGCAACCCACACGTGTGATCCCACACCACGGGAAACTATTCAAGCAGCAGAAGAAGAAGAAGGAAAAAAAAAACCACACAAGTAAACAGCAAGTGGCGACAGGAGCAGCCACGTGCTGCCATCCTGCATGTCTGAGTGCTGGCAGTGACTCACCAACCGTGATCAGCTGCTGTGGTGACACATCCAGGAGCTATGTAACACTTCCCAGGTCCCTCCCTGCCAGAGGTACCAGCCCAGCTCCTGAACATTGAAGGGAGGAGATTGTCCTTGCCCATGTACAAATCAGCTGCAAGCTGCTGGGACAGAAATGCCTGCTTGAGCACCGCCACCACTTGCTAAAACCCTCCTGAAGAACTGAAGCCTCCTGTTACAAAAGGTGCAGAAAGGACCAACACCAGGGAAAGCACAGTGGCAGGAGAAGGTCTACAGAGGACCAAAGCCTTGTGATGGTGCCCATCTTGCAGACCAACCCCAAAGGCTGGGGAAGGATTTGGTTTGGGCTCCCCTTCAGGCCACTGACAGCTTTCTCCTGCCTTGGGTCCTTTTTGAGGAGCATCATCAACTCTTCATACAGTGTTGCAGGAATGGGGCAGCTCTTCTGGGCCTTCCTTGCCACATCTATCACAGGCCAAGTGATAGAGTCACGGTGGTGGACATGGTTCAGTGCTAACTGCAGTTGTCTAGTCAGCAGGTCCCATGGAGGCGGGACAACATCAGCCATGGCCCTGAACAAGATGTCTGGCCTGGGCCAACCAGAGGAATAGGGCAGCTCTTTGAGCAAAGGCAACCTGCACAAAGGTAGAAGTGAGCAGCACTGGAGAAGGACAAATAGAAGGAAAAGGCACTGCAACAGACTGTGGTAACACTCCCACTGCCACAGAGCACGAAGCAAAGCCCTGCCCTAGCTCTGTGGCTCCATGAGCTGCTGGCAGAGGTCACAGGAGCTCAAGGAGGGACAAACAGGTCCTACCAGAGCATTGGCTATGTCACTGACAATGGCAGCCCAAAGGCAGCTTCCATCCTGTCCTTGCTTCGTCATTCTGCAGCCGCAGTGTCCCCTGGGTAGCAAAGCTGCAAGCAGCGCATTACACAAAGGACCCACACTGCTCCAGGAAAAACCCCATACGCAGCCCAGCTCTGTCATGCTCCCATAGCAGGTAGCTTTTGCTGTGTGAAAAACAGAACCAGCACTCAGCTTCTGTACAAGTTACAGTCACGTTGCCAGAACTTTTTGCATGCAAAGAAGCTTGAAAAGCCATAACTGGGAAGACTCAATCATTTGGCACTTGTGGCATTCAAGAAGCAAAACATCACTTGAGACCAAAGCCACAGACCCAGCACCTCACAAGTACCCTGGAACCCCAAACCAGTTCTGTGCCAGCACTAGTTTCTTAGAGAAGGCACACTTACGGAAAGCCACAAGCAACATCCTGCCTGCCCCATGCAAGCAACCTTCCATTAGGAACAAAACAGAGGCTCTGGGATGCTCTGCTCCACTTTCCCCCTGCAAATTACAGGAAGCAGCAAGACCACGCCAGCAAACCTGGGGCATACCCTCAAGGCCAGGGGCTGCTCGTGATGGGGAAATGTCCCCAAGGTCACATACTTGGGTAGTGATTCGAGTGGGGGAGGCTCAAGCCCTGGCAGGCTGGTGATAAGCCCAAAACTGCAGTAGGAGCCTCACTCCATCCCAGCTCCACCTTTGTGGCCTTCAAGCTTTGGCTTTGAAACCCACTCAAATGCTTTGCAAACTGCATCTAAGAGCAAGACCAGAATCCGAGCAGCCACCTCTTATGGAGTTGACCAAGGCAGGAAGTGACAGAGGCACCTGGGCTGGGTCCCCAGTGTCCCATTCTAGAGCTGCAGAGGAATTAATGGCTAACCACATCCTGCCCTGATGCCAGCAGAGCAGTGTTGCAATGTCAATAATCATGGGCAATGATAAGACTGCAGGCATGTCACGTACCTCCCCAGAGCCCCACTGATGAGCAAAGCACAGACCACGGGGCACCAACTGAAAAGTCATAAATTAAAACCTAAAAAGACAAACAAACAAACAAAAACAACACAGTTGCTGCAAACCATGAAAGCTGGCCAGATGGATGTGCAATGGATGACTGTGTGCACGCACACAGCCTAGAAGAAGGACTGTCCTTAATGCACCGTATTTCTCCCAAGCAGCACTAATGGTAGCTATTCAGGGGGGAGAAGAACAAGGCTGGCTATTAAAGTCAGCCATAAAGATTAAGGTTTCTGAGGGAAACACGAGCAGCACCTGCTATTGCTGTAATCATTATGATCAACCTCAGACACACAAGTGAAGAGTAACTACATGAAAGCAGACAAGAGTGAATCCGTGGCAGTTTTTTCCCCAAGGGAGTGAAGAAAAATTAGCAGCAGCATCTAGATTAGAGGAGAGAGGAAAGGCTCTTACACATAAGTCAGATCTTGTACTTCCACACTCATCTTTAGTTGTGCGATGTGCCTGCCAAAATGCTCAGCCCTTCAGAGGAGAGGCTGGGAAAGCACTCAGGTCCACCTCCCAGCGCAGGATGGGTCTGGCAACTTTTGGATCCAGGCTGGCCCGGATCAGCCTGGATGACTGGACTTCAACACCTCTCTGGGCTGAACTTCCTCCAAAGCTTTGACTTTTAATATAAAAATCTGGTGCTTGCTTTCCAGCTGTCACGAGCAAAGCTCATGCTGCAGATGCTGCCCATCCAACTGTCCACCTCCCACCAATACTGCCCACTAAACCATGGCCCTAAGCATCACCTTTTCTTAAATACCTCCAGGATGGTGTTTCCACAACTCCTGGGCAGCCTGTCCCAGTGCCCACCACTTTTTGAGAAGAAATTCTTTCTAATATCCAACCTGAACCTCCCTTCTTCCTTTGGAGCAGGACTCTGGGGAGCACTCAGCACAGCTGCTACATGCCAGCCCTGAGGGCTATCAGACAACACAACTGCAGCATGCACCTGCCAGGAACTTCAGCATCTCCATCTCCCACAGCAGGTGAGATGATGAGCACGATGTAACTCATGAATATTGCCCTGTTATTACATGCAGACCATTCTTCAAGATAGAAAAGAGTTTCTGTTTATCATGACATGGGATGCAGGAGGAATGCTGCGTATCTGGAGATGCAGGTACCTGCTTCAGCCTTGGAAATACTCAGAAATACTTCAACTATCTGCTTGCCATGGGCTGACATGGGGAATGTGGGAATCAGTCCCTATAAAAACTTTTAAGGGGATGTTATTTCTGCTCCTCCTTAGACTACTTCTGCTGCTTTCTGGAAATAGCTGTATGATTTAAAAGGCCTTATTAGGCAGCAGAG
This sequence comes from Tympanuchus pallidicinctus, assembly GCF_026119805.1. NCBI lineage: Eukaryota > Metazoa > Chordata > Aves > Galliformes > Phasianidae > Tympanuchus > Tympanuchus pallidicinctus. The sequence continues at coordinate 15,237,817 of NW_026294747.1, forward strand.
CTCTGATGGGCGATAAAGCACTTCTTCTACTGTCTACTCCAAACATTTTGCCTTAATAACTCCACTAAAATGGATTACTTCTCTGTGTGGGTGGTGCATCCATCCTGTGACCTGGTGTCCTACGTTGTTTGAAGTGACCGTGTGTGCAAAGTGAAGAGAGGAAGGAGATAACTGAGTGAGCACACTGACAGCATGTCTGGACAGCATTAGGGAGAGGCAGCCATGGCAGAGACATCCATCAAGAGCACTCGCTGTTTTGTCAGAGAAACCTGAGATTTTGGTGTAAATCCACCAAACTCCTGGATTTACAGCTTTGTTTTTTCTCTAAAAAATGTGGCTGTGGTCCTGCGCAGAGATGAGGAGGAGATGCAGCTCGACCAGCTGCAAGGACAGCACTCACAGACTGCCCTGCAGCTCTCTGCATCTCGCCTCAAAGAAATGGAGAATTTCATTTCCATGGAGTTATAGGAAAGTTCAGGCTGGTCACATAGCCCAACAGGCACACAAAGCAGCCAGATGACCCCGAAATATTGCTCTCTTCTCTTCTCCCTCCCCAGCCTGCTTTCCAGGCTCCAAAAGGAGAGTTGCCAGCAGCGATCCTCTCATCACTCCAACTCCCTTTACAGGGGAAAAGGCAATTAAACTAACAAATGAAAAGCCATAGATAACCTTCCAGATTATTTTCCATTTCCAGAGTAACTCACAGCTTCCTGCCCTCTTTGGAGCACAGCCACACGCCAAGGACGCGCTGCAGGGCCCCAGGAGGCAGTGCTGAGGATGCTCTAATGAATATGCAGGTGCACGCTGCCATGGATATTTATTTATAACTTTGTAGGATTAAAAAGGCCTTTAATGACCATTTGTAGAGAGCTGAAGTTACTCCTTTCTTTCTCTCTCCATCACAGACACTGAGTCAAACAAACAAAAGGCCCAGAATTAATCCAGGTTGAAACCTTTGATAAGACACTTGTGTATTTTAGAGGGCTGCTTTCACAGCAGATTAATCACCTCAACATGTGATTAATTAGACAAAGGTGCCATCAGTCCCAACCTGACCCACCTGGAGATAACAAGCTCTTCAGAGCACTACAGTAAAGGTGCATCTTCACAGGCAACTCCATCCCTTATCTGGCACAAAAACACAGGGCTATCCACAAAACTACATTTGCATTTTGGTTAATACCTCTGCAAAAATAAATGTTGGCAAGGGCCTGGGCACGGAGCAGGGAGCCATCCATCAGGACGTACAAATCAGTCTCTTTCAACAAGACAGCATTGTAAAGTCAAATGGAAGTAGTGAGGATTAAGCTTGCCGTGCCTATTTTAATGTCCGGAACAGTGAGCTGCAACAAAATCTTGGGTTTTCAGAAGTGTTTGGATGTTCAAGCTGCACGTAGTTCAGACTCCACTCTTGCTGCTGGAAGCTGAGCCTTTTGAACATTTTACCCTAACTTCTGTATGCTCTCAGATCATTAAAAACCTAAACACCGAGGACTGAACTGCATGTTCCAGGAGAAAAACTTTGCTGCTGGGTGGAACTAAGCCCACTCTTCTGCAGGTCTCATAGAATCACACAACAGCCTAAGTTGGAAGGGACCCACAAGAATCATCGAGTCCAACCCCGAGACAGGGCCACCCAAAATCCCAACCCTATGTCTGAGAGCGATGTCCAAACATTCCCTGAACTCTGTCAGCTTGGAACCGTGCCTGCCACCCTCTGGGGAAGAACCTTTTCCTGACACTCGACCTGACCCCCCTCAATGCAGCTCCGTGCCATCCCCTAGTGGGGAAATGCACCAAGAGTTACGAGGTCACCTCCTTGTGCACCCCAGCCTTCTCCCCACAGACACATTGGGCTCTTCACAGAAAAGAGTGCTGCCACCTCCAAACATTGGCAGAACCTGGAAAAAAACATCAACAAGTGAAAACAGCAACCACAAATCCTCCAAAACCACCTCGTCTTTATTCCTATTTAGAAATACCTCTGGTGTTCATCCAACTCCTGCACATCACCAGAAGCCTTGGGCAAGCATCCAGAGGCAGCAATGAGCTCCCCAACACATGCTCTCACCTGCTGAAGAAGCAAATCCTGGCAGGAACCTTTTAAACCACCAACAACCCTATAAATGCTCTTCCAGGGCCTTCCTCCACCTATCATCCAGGTAGCTACACAATAGGGGAATCTGATCCTGAAGTGCTGTTACGAGTGCCAAGGCACCAAAGACACCTGACCTGCTCCAACTTGCAAACTGTTTCCAGAGCCCTTCCTGTCCTCAGTCCTCTCAAGCACAGAAGGTACCTTAGGGCCACGGGGAGGTTTGGAGAGGAGGCCCTTAACATCAAGAGCAATGGCAGGTTCTATGCTCCAGTGCAGGTTAAGAAGCAGCAGAGGAAACCATCTCAAATTCAGACAGCGTTTGCCTGCTCCAGCATTTCCAGCTCAGGGCTGACCCACCCATGTCTTCAGGTAAGAGGTTTTTTTTTTTTTTTGAAGCAACAAGTTATTCTAGATGACTAGCCTGGGGCAGCTGGAAGCACCCCAGCCCTCAAGAAAGTGCTGACTCCAACCAACAACAAGCAAGATAATCAGCTGCTTTTAGAAGCTCATGAGCTTGGCAGCCGAAAAATGGAAGGACGTGAAATTGTTAGCAGTCATCTACAATAATAGGGTTTTCTTTAAAACCTTGCAAGTAGACACACTTATGACTTAATTTGACTGCACAGGTTTACAAGGGCATAAACAAGTCAGAACAGATAGAGGAACATCCCTTAAAAAGATGCTCTTAAAAAAAAAAAACCACACACGCAAAGAGCTAATACTGAAGGCATCCCTAACACCTCTAAACCTAGGTGCAGAACAACCCATCCTCAGGAGGGATTCCTTCTAGCTTACCTTGCATGCAGACGTGGCACTGACGGACATGGTTGGTGGGGATGGGCTAGTGGTTGGACTCAGTGATCTTGAAGGTCTTTTCCAACCTTAACGATTCTATGACTCTCTGATGAGTGGTGCCATGTATACAACCTAAACCTGGATGCAATCCCAAAGCATCATTACCCCTACGTGCAGAGGGACAGAGGGATACCTGGGTCACCTCCCACATCAGAGAGGAGGAAAAGGACAGGATGACAGTATTAAAACCTAGAGGTGAGCTAGTGGGGTCTCTGGCAGATGTTCTGGCAGCACTTCTCTGCAGCATAGTACAAGGGTGAAGGCAACCACAACACTAATCCCCACTTTATGGGTAGAAGGCACATTCTACCTGGATGTTCTACACTTTGGCACAGAAGCTCCTGCAAGCAGTAACCCTGGTATCTTCTGTAATTACACCACTACTTCTTTTGGTCAAGCTACCTCTCAAAGAGCAGCAAACGAAGCACCCTCAGATGATTCACTCCAGCCGCTTTCACTAGCCCCAGCCTGCTGCCAAAAGGCTTGGGCAAGGCTGGCAAGTTCCCCAGCACGTTCACTTGGGCCTGCAGGTATCCAAAGCAACCAAAGCATAGCTGTAACTCGCTTCTCTTCTCAAAGAGAAGAAATAATAATGAAAATGGGATTTGAACCCCCTGACAAGGAGACACGGGTTTCAGAGCACAGCCTGCTCCGTCCCAGCCCTTCATCCTCACTCTGTGGGGAAGGCGCTCCTCTTACTCACCCCTGAGCATCCCCCGGGATGCTTTTATCAGAAAGTTACAAAAAGGCTTTAAGCAGATTTATGCTAGCGGGAACTTCTCACCATTTTACCTATTTCAGAAGCACAGGGTAGCAGCAGGGAGATAAAGCAAAAGGGGTCAGGCACGATGCTGGGGCTCTCCCAGCAGATAACGGTGCCAGGGAGGTGGGGGGGATTCCTGGCATTCCAGTCAGCACCAGTGGGATGAGCTTCCCTGCACTGCAAGGAGCTGGCAGCCCTCTCCTCAGCACCACCAGATAAGCAGGGCGAGAATGCTTGGGGACACTTTGCACTCAGCAACTCCTGATAAAAGGCACACAACCTCTCCCCGTGCTAAAAAAAAAAAAAAAAAAAAAAAAAAAAAAAAAAAGCTGCATTTTTTGTCATACGACGAGCATGACCATGCAGGGCTACACTTAAAGAGGGAAAGCTGGAGGGTGCCTTTAACACCACTGCTCTGCATTTGCAGGCCAGCTGCCTTCTCAGAGCATCCCCTGGAGCCTGACCTGGCTCAGAGCGAGCAGCAGCCAAAGCTCCCTCCCTCCTCTCTGCACCCCTTCTAAGTCCCATCCATGAGAAATCCCAACAGACGATGCCATCGTGGTGCACCTGTTCTGCTCCAGCAGTGCCATCCCCAAGCTCCCTTTGGGGCTTTTAGCATTCAATGCAAAGCATGGTGACAGGGCAGAGTTGGTTTGCCTGCCCACAGCGTGCTTCAAATGAAGTTACAAAACAACCTGCTGAGTGCCACTGGAGTTCACAGAAGGCATCAGAAGTATGCAGCAAGGAGCCCAGCGCTTATCTAGCCCCGTGCCTGAGGAATGCAACCCCTCTCCACGCCCTGGGGGATCTGGAGCCATCTCTGCCTTTCTTTCCCTTAGAGGAGAGTGGAGACTTGCACGCTTGGTGCACGCACTGACACCTCAAACGTGCACAGCTAAGAGCTCGAAGCCACAGCGGCTGCTTTTCCCGACGCTGTTCCTCTGCAGTGCCGCTCCTCGGAGCGGGTTTTCGGCGTGCTGTGCTGGTGGCACAGGGGCTGGGGACAGCAGAAACAGCCCGACGCTCCCGTCCCCCAGCTCCAGCTGCTCAGCACACTCTGCCACAACGAGCACAGGTCCTCGGCTCCTTTCCAGATGCCGGTTTCCACGGCCCCAACAGCAGACCGCGGCCTCCCCGCCTCTCTGAGCTGCGAGGCTGACCTCGCCGAGCGCTTATTTCACTCCACAGCCCCAAAATAATGGGATTAGAGCCTTCCCGAGCCAGCCCCTTCAAGCTGAAAAATCAACCAAAATAGCTGCAGTTGCTCTGGAAACTGCTCCCAACTTATTTCGGGGCAGACCGCGGCCAGCACCACCTGCACCGGCGGGCCGGGGGGGCAGCGTGGAAAAAGAGGTGAGGCAGGAGGGCCCCGCTCCCCACTCTACCCCTCCAGTATCGCAGACCCCACGGGGTTGCCGGCGGCCCCGGCGCAGCTGTAGCTGTAACTGCAGCAGAAGGGCCCCACCGCCCTTCCGGGGACTCGGCCGGCTGCGGACGCGGGCCGTGCCGCCGGCCGTGCCGCGGGGCAGCCAGCGGCTCCCCGTGAGCTCCCCGGCCGCAGCGGAACGGAGCGACCCCAACGCGCACTCACCTGCCGCCGCTGCTCCTCCTGCGGCCCCGCTCCGCAGCGCAGAGCCGCCGCAGCCCCGCCGCCCCGCCGCGCCCCGGCCCCGCCTCTCGGGAGGCCCCGCCCCCGCCCCGCCCCTCGCCCAGGTGAGCCCCGCCCCTCCCCCGCGCACCCTCTGCCTCCGGGTCTCCGATTGTGGCCCTGTCCATCCATCCATTTGTTTATGTGTTTTGAATCGCAGTAACATCGCGTCAGGCTCCTGGCTGGAAGAGACCCCTGTGCATCCCCAATCCAGCGCCCTGCTAAAGCACTTCCCTACAGCAGGCTGCAAAGGAAAGCATCCAAGCGGGTCTTGAATATGTCCAGAGTAGGACACCCCACAACCTCTGAGGGCAGCCCATTCCAACAGCCACCCTCACAGCGAAGAAGCTATTCCTCATGTTCAAACGGAACGCTTCGTCAAAGCAACGAAACCCTCTTGTGAGGATCGGGCTCTGCCACGGGGCTGCCACCGGCTGCTGGGACCTGAGGAGGGAGCCTGCAACAGCTGGGGTGAGAGCACTGCAGGAGCTGTTTTGGCTGCTGGGGAGCTTTAAGCACACGCTAAGGAGGAAGCATGCCGGGTGAGAGACGGGTTGGACGGGTTTGGGGAAAGAAAGATGCCTGCTGACACCCTGGAGGCTTTGGAAGAGCACAGGGCCCCGCTCAGCCGCTCACCTGCGTGCTCCTCACCTCAGCAAAAGCTGCGAGCGGCTGGGGGAGAAGGGGGGGAGATGGCCTCCTGCAGCATGCTGATGGACACCTTCGGGTGGCCTCCCACTCCTCACAGGGCCTGCGGGGCCATGCAAGCATTTGCTTTGTAGCATCACAGGACTGTTAAGGTTGGAAAAGACCGCTAAGGTCATCTAGTCCGACCGCTGGCCCACTCACACCATGCCCATTGAGCTGTGTCCCTCGGTGCCTTATTTCAACACCTCCAGGGACAAGGACTCCACCACCTCCTCAAGCAGCCTGTGCCAGTTCCTCACCCCCTATTTCAGAGAAGAAATTTTTCCAGATATCCAACCCGAACCTCCCCTGGTGCAACTTAAGGCCATTACCTCCCATCCTGCTGCTGTAATGCAACGAGTGCTACCCTACACTTGCTGGAATAATCCCCACCTCATGTGGGGCTCAGCAGGCTTAGGACATCCTTAACTGCTCAGCTCTCTGCACTGAAGCTGCTGGGACTAGTATGTGATGCAATACATAAGTATGTGGTTGTCACTCGGCAGCTTTAATTGTTTTCCTTTTTTTTTTTTTTTAAATGAAGTTTTCTGTTGTTCTGACATATTCCTCTTAATTATTATCTCCTACAATCAGATAATGCAGCTGGCACTTTGTAACACGGGCCATGCCCTGGAGAGCTCATGGTGCAGAAGGAACAAGGATTCATATAGGAAAACAGCAAAAGCTGTTCTTGGGAGATACATATCTTATTTATTAGCTTGGATACTCTTCCCAGATCCTTATCAGACACAAGCTGAGCAGAGGTTCCCTTGCCATGAGTTAGGACTGTTGCCTTTCCCAGCCTTGTAATAAAAAGATTCAGAGTTTGAAATCTTTTTACCTTCACCACCTTGTAAAGAGATTGAAAATCTCTGGAAAGGTAAAGCTATGGCTGGAAGAAACAAACAGGCATCTCGTACTGCACTTCCAAGTTGAAATGACACTGCAAACCGCCACAGATAAAGGTGCTCAGATCTTCCAGCTCCTTGTGGACCAGAGAGACCCTGGAACCCCTGACATTAACCCCATGCTGATCTATTCTTAAAGCTGAGACGCTGGTGGCACCGGGGCCATAGGTAGAGATGGACCCAGAAATAACAATATTGGGTTCATGCTCATCTCTTCTTCTCTGGGTTTTCTTCTCAGGTAGGAACCTCACAAAAAAAAAGAAAAAAGAAAAAAAGAAAAAAAGAGAGGAATCTTTCTGAGCAGACATGATTAGAGACCAGCAATGAGATTTCATTGTAAACCTGAGAAAATGGCTTCTCTGAGCTACTTAGCCCCATTGGAAGCCAAAATCTCATGGGTCTTTATGGAACCTGAAGCTATTGCTTTGCAAAATGCTGCTGAGACACGCAGCAGGTTATGTAGAAAAAATGCACCTTAGGGTTTTGGAAAGTTACATACTCATTGTACACTGAACAGCCACACTGCATTCAGAAGTGCAGAGCTATCTGAGCATCCTGAGCAGCTGAATTGTAATCAAGCAGTCCTTCGGTTTCTCTGACAGCTTTCCTGTTTCAGAAGAGGTGGTAACTTTACCCGAGTTTCCCCAAAGAAAATGATGCTGTTGGGCTGATACGCTCAGGGGTGCAGCCACAAGTGTCCTTGTACGAAGGCTTCCTAAAGAACAGAATATGTTTGCACAAAACCAGACCCATAAATACAGGCTGTGTATTTAGATCTGGCCCAGCCTGCGGAAGGGCACGTTTCCCCAGCAAAAGGCCTTCCTTCTCAGGTAAATACACCTCCCCTGAAATCCCAGCAGTTCCAGGGGAGCCCTATAAGGGAACAGCTTTCCCTGCAGAGTGTCAGTGCCACATGGCACACTGACTTGCTCTTTCAGCAGAGCCCCCTTAGCTTGAAAGCTGTAACTTAAAGCCGAAGGAAGGACAGTGACCGTGGATGTGGCCATAAATAAACCATGGCCTATAATTGTGTGACAGGCTATCCTAAAGGCAGGCAGGGCATGCCTGGGAAATACAGCTTGGGTACTTTGTGCTTTGGGGTGGCTCGTGTTTTGGGCCAGGCTGTGCCCTCCTATGGAAACCTTTGCAGATATCTGTGGCATTCTTACCAGCCTGGAAGGCTCTGAGCTCACGAGACCTGTCTGAAAACCCAGCGATGTCTCAGTGCAAAAGAAAGACAATTCATTTTCTGCTTCCTGCTTTAGGGAGTAAAGGGTGAATGAATAGCAGGGTTTACAAGGCTGGGACTGAACACAAACCCCCTCAACCACTTCCCGTTTTCCCTCATGTTGCTCACCCTGTGAATTGCCCATTGGCCCTTTCAGACACAGAGCACTCATAGCATGGACTTCAGGAAAGTTTGGAGTGTGTGAAGTTTCTTCAGGTTTCTTTAGAAGGCTTTGAAACTGCTGTTATTTTTCTCCCAAGGATTTTATTATGTAATGGTGCTTTTTTTTTTTTTTTTTTTTTTGCTGAGAGACAAGATGCTGCCTTGAGTGTAACAAAAGGGCCTGCCTGGAAGAATTTTTTTGCTCTGTTTCTAGGACAACAAGAGGAATGAAAAGTAAAGATACCACAGCATCACAGTGGAGCTGAAATGGGGTTTGGAGCTGCAGAGCTTTGCAGTGCACCACGAACCATATCCCACTCTTCCCACCTCAGCCCTGCTTGCTTGGCTCAGGACTGCCAGGGCAGCACCTGCCTCCCTCCAGAAGGCTGGCCTTTCTCCCTTAAGAACAAGCCTCCTGCAACGTGATACATCTCCCAGCCTGCTTCATTCAATGAAGTACTCATTCTGCTTTTGCAGCCATCCTGGAAATCTGCTGAGCTCTTGTCTTCTGCAACTGTAATAGGGATGGAGATGCTCAACAGCAGCCTGCAGGATTGCAGCACTCCAGACAGCAGCACTTATGGCTGTGGGGCTATACTGGTTTTCTGACGTATTTGGATTGTACCTTGTAGACATACAGCACTTTTCCAAAAGCAATAACAGCAGCTGCTGTGTCTGTGTGTGCCTATCTGCTTTCCACACCTGCAGCAGTGGGAGCAGTGAAGGGGATGATGTGCAAAGGATCTCACAAAAAGCAATGCCCAGGAAACCCACAGCACAGGTGAATGGGAGCTGAGTGCAGAGGCAGTGCCAGGAAAAAGCAGGCAGTGGGATAACAGCCAGAGATGTCAGGGTCCCTCCTAGCACCATCCAGCAGAAACATGCTTTGTCTGCTGCCTAGCTCTTAGAAAATCTACTAGTAAAATCTGCATTCAAAGTGGAGGAAAATAGCTCAGAATGTGGATTGGTGCTCTCACAAAAGAAGCAGTAAATGTAGAAAGAAGTGAGGCTGGTAGGCTGCAGCTCCTGATTTCCCATCCAGCTGAGGGGTACGGTCCCTGTGTACAGCTGAGGGTGAGCAGTGCCAGCATCTCTTACCCCTGTCCCCATGTATCACTGCATGAGTGAGCTGAGCCGCATGACACTGGGAACAGCAGAAGAGAAGGCCAAGAAAACGGTGAGTAGAAAGGAAGAGACAGAAAACAAGAGGTAGAAATAGAAAGGAGAAAGGGCAGTGGTGTCAGGAGGTAAGGCGGGGGAGAAAGGATGCACACAGCACATCCAATGGGCTTTTATTTCCCGTCCAGGTGCTGGATAGGATTCTCAATATCTGCCTTCGTGTAGGAAATAGCCCCATTAATTATGTCGTTGAGCATGGGAATGCAGCAGCTCCTTGCCTCCCCGCTTCTAGGGGAGCCTGCGACCCGAGCAGTTCGGGTTTCCCAAGCATTTAGCAGTGTGGTCATGCTAATTTAGTGAGGGGCTTTCAAAGCCTTGCCGGGAAACCTTCCCTCCTTCCCAGAGGCATTGAAAGTTTTGACCTTCTGACCCCCTTTTTACTAGGAGGTTCAAAAGCAGCAGTGCAGCTGTTAAAGTTTTTCTTCATGCCTCAGTGATTCTCTGCTGGGGACAGGGCCACTGTTTATCCAGCCTGACCTCCCTTCTCAGCGCCCGCGATGTCTCTTTCTTGCAGTGCTGCAGGCAGCACAGCCCTGGCTGCTTCCCTCTCTGGCCATTCATTCTCATTGGTGCACCGGTGCTCTATTACCCATTACAAATCCATCCCCTGCCGTGAGCTGGGTTTCCCAGCGCTGATCTGATTTGTCCATCAAGCTGCAGATTCATTTACGTTTAATACACCGTGACTTGTCTATGAAACGCAACCCTCCTCCTGCTCTGATGCTGGGATCCCTTTGGCTTCCAAAAGTCAACAGTCTGCTCCTGGAAAAAAACTCCCGCTAGGCTGCTGTGGGGCCCCCCACACACAGCAGAGGTTTCACCCCAATTGTGTCTTGTTTCAGGATGGCAGCTCCTGTGTCACGTCCCCAAGGGCTGGTGGGCTCTGGCCTGGCTTGTTACTGCCTATGTTGGGTATAGCTGCGCCAAAAGGGCTGGAGCCTGCTGCCAGATGGTCACAGTGCTGGGCAGGGGACAGTTAAGTTAGGATAGGATGCAAAGTGATACACGAGGAGGCAGAACAGGAACAGTCTGTGAACTTCTCCTGTTTGTGGGATTAACCACATCCACACTAGCAGATTAGGGTCATTAATTTAGCCATTAAAAAAGGGAGAGTCCCACTGTGAACAGTGACAGGTGCTTCACACAGGCAGGTGCTTGCCCGGTGATGGAGGCTGAGAGATAACTATGGTCACTGTGGTGCAGACAGCTCCAGCACAGGGTGAGCCATCCCCCTCCCTGCTCCTTTCCTGCTGCTGGAAAACCACTCACAGTTTGAACGTGTTCAAGGATGAGAGCCTGGCCCACTGTGCTCCATGCCCCTGCTCGGTCATTATCTCCTCATGTGAACTCAGCTTCCCGAGCTGCAAAATGGGGGTAATGTTTACTTTGCTTGCAGGGGTGTGGAGGAATTATTAATTAATGTTTATGAAGTGCTTTCAGATCTCTGAATGAGAAGGGTGAGATAGGCAGCAAGGAATCATGAGGCAGCTGCAAGGAGCTGTGATGAATTATTGTGATTAAAAGGTAAATTATTATTATTACTGCATCATAAGCAGATAGAGCCATCAGTCCTGGACAACCTGATCTCCAGCTCTGTTAACTTCTTTTTCCTCCTTCTTCCCAAGAGCAGTGCCTGCACAGCATTGCTGTAGCAACCACACAGCCTCTCTGTGATGCAGGACCTCGATCAGCAGAAGGCTGAGCACTGCCTTCAGAAGGGCTGTAATAACCCCATAAATAAATTAGATGAGGATGAGCCATCTGGCCCAGCTTCTGGTGAGGAAGAGAAGCGTGCAGCAACCGGCCATCAGCTGCTGCAGAGGGGCAGCTCCAACCTGCATGGCTGCCCAGAGCTCTCCTCTGCAGCAGCTAGGGCAGGCAAGAGGCCATTCCTTTGCACTGAACTATTTCCAGGAGCAGACCCCTGTCCGGAGCAAACACACCGCAAACTGGCTCAGCCAGCTGCTTGAATGCCTGTTTCAGGTAAAGAAGCGTGAGTGCACAGAGGTGATCCTGACCTTTCTGAGTCTCACCTCACAGCTGGACTGGGATAAATACTTGTGTTTGCACCCCTAGCAAACGTGAAACAAAAAGTGTTTGCTCAGAAAGGCTGAAATCACCGGCCAGACCTTGCACTGGAAATAGGTTAAGGTGCAGGGAGGCAGCTAGAGGCATGCAGGAACTCGAACCTATGCCTGCTTTCCCATGCTTTCTGCCCAGGTCAGACTTGGCCTGAAAGCAGTCTTTAGGTTGTTTAGCCATCTCTGCCTTCCCCAGCCCAGCTGCTTTGAAACCAAAGCAAATGTGACCTGATTTAGATCAGCTTGGGTAATGTGAACCAGGCCTTGCACCGGCAGGTTTTTCCTGTTCTGGCTTCCCTGCCTCTGTTTGCGCAGAGAGGGCACCCAAGCCTGCAGGAGCAGCTGGGGAGGAGCACGACTTCCACCCTTTGGGCCACCTTTTCCTGCTTTTTTCCCAGCCCATTTGCTGCACCTCGGTGGCCACCTGTCAGTGTGCATTGACATAAATCCCTGTAAATAGCCACAGCCAGAGCCACATCTGTGGGCCCCCCGTATCCTTGCAATGCTGGAAGTAGAAGCACAGAATCATTAAGGTTAGAAAATACCTCTAAGATCATCAAGTCCAATCATTGACCCATCACCACCACAGTGTGCTGGTGCAAGCAACTGGAGCATGCGTGCAGACTTCAGTTCAACAGGACAATCACCAGTGAGCTTGGACCCATCTTCTGATTTAGTCCTGGGCAGTGAGTTTTTAACTCTCCCATCTGTGACGTGAGAAGGAGAGTGTTTCCATTCACCTCCTTTGGCCAGTGGCTTGTTTATACTGGAAGGGCTGTCTCTTGTGTAAGTACAATGAAGATAATAACTACCTTTAGCTACTTTAAGTCCTGTAAGAGCCTCAGTGCAATTGCAGAATAAAATACGGAAATCCTAATACATAAGTAGTTAGAAAGGAGCACAGATATTTTTTTCCCCATTCACTGTCAAAGATTTGTGGTTTTTCTTTTAATTTTAAAGATAAATGGCTATCACCCTCACAGGACTGATTTCATATTTGCTATTGATTTTACATGAAGATACTTGTCAGGATACTTTATTGGCTCTCCACGTCCACAGTACTCGAGTAGGTCAGGTAATGTGTCTCAGTCAACAGGAATTCACGTGGAAAGCCAGGGATTTTATCACCTACTATGCTGAGAATAAATGGTACCTGATGCCTACAGAGCATCCCTGTCTCCTTAACCCAAGGTTTTCTAGGAACTACATAAATCAAGTAAACAAAGTCACTTTTCCATTTTGTATGTTACCAGCATTCCTGAAATAGAAATACCATCCAACAGATGCACATTCAGCATGTATCTTCCTCTCTATTGGAAAGTGAATAAATTGGCTTTCACTTCTCTAATACTGAGCTCTTGGCAGTGTTTGAGCACAGCCACCCCCGGCACACGGCTGTAAGGCAGGCAGACCTAACAACAGGCAACCGAAGTGAAAAGGAGGCTTTCGGCTGCCCGTGCTCACCTCAGTTTTCCACCCTGATTCAGCTTTAGGATGAGGGTTATCTAAAGAAGTGGCAAGTGCAGACGGGGCTTTGCAAGGCGTCCATAATCTCACGAGCCCCAAAACACATTCAGGGATGTGTACAGGACATGCCATGACAGCATCTCCCCTTGACATTGGCACCTCCAAACAGCTCCCCGATGGCTCCTGCTCATCTCCCCTTAGCCCACAGGCAGGCAGACGCCTGGGAAATATGGCTGGCATTCAGAGAAAGCTGAAAATAACCCAAACTTCAGCCAGGATGAAGCTGGGAGTGTGCTGCCCTCAATGAGGGACTCTCAGCCAGCTCCACGGGTGATGAAATGTGCCTGTACCTAGGGCTAATCCAGCCCTCTGCAGCCATTCCGGGTCTTTCCCTTGCATTCAAGGGGCTCTGGAGCCTCTCCAAAAAGATGAGGGAACAAATGTAGCCCTGGCAACCCCACCGAGAGCAGGGAGGAACAAAGAGGACCCCCAGGGCTGAATTTGTTTCCATTTTAATCCTTATCTATACCAATCCCCACCATGCATGGAAAGAGGCTTCTCAGTTGTATACATTTGAATTGCTACAGGAGTTTTAAGTGATAAAATGCTTGGCCTATGTATTCAGAAGCAATTAGTGATTCAAAGCGGCCCCAGACAACTTGAAGAGGCCTGGTTTTCAAGAGGCTGATGCTGCAAAGGAAAAAAAGGTATTGGGTGCTTAGAAATGTATTTCAAGTCTTGGTTGGAAAAATAAAATTTTCCATCTTGCCTGTGCCAAAACAGGTGCCTGGGCAAGCAAACCTACTCCAGGTGCTCTTCAGAGTGTGCTGTGCATGCAAGAACTTATTTTAGGACAAGGTCATAAGTGCATGCAAAACACAGGGAGCAGCAGGCAACAGAGAGACTGAGCAAAAGGCTGAAGGCACCTGACAGAGCTGCTCCCAGGAGAGCCCCATCGCCCCACAGGCACAGCTTTGTGGGCATCTTGCTTCTCCTGGCACGTACACGCACCGCCAGGTTTTACCTCCCACTGCTGTGAAGGCGCATCAGAAGCGTGACCCAGAAACACTGCAAAAGCAGAGCACCTGCTATTTACTTCTTAAAACTCGCACTATGCTTTGGGGCTGTGCTTCTTTTGAAGGGTATGGTTGGTTCTCTCCTTCCAGTTAAGGCTTTTAGAGGTCCATTCTGGCTGACAGGTGGGTGTGAGACCACCAGGTCAGCACATGCCAGAGCTTCTACCCCCAGAATCAGGTATCTGAGAGCATCAGTGCAGCCTGCCCGGATCCCACTGTGGAGCCTTTCAACCCTCAGGCTGATCAATAGTTCCTCCCAACTTGGTTGGATGTTAGGAGAAAATCCTTTGCTCAGAGATTGGTGAGGCATTGATACAGCTGCCCAGAGAGCCGTGGGTGCCCCATTCCTGGAGGTGCTCAAGGCCAGGCTGGATGGGGCCCTGGGCAGCCTGAGCTCTGCCCATGGAACTGGGTGGGCTGTAAGGTTCCTTCCAACCTAAAGCGTTCTATGATTCTGTTGCACAGGAACCCCAAGCTCATGGAGAAATCTCTTGGAGAAACTCACCACACAAGAATCAGGAGGAGATGTGGCAGGTTCAGAGCTGGAGTGGGAGCTTGCGGATAGGAGGCACAGAAAGCTCTGCCAGTGATTGTCAAGAACAAGGGGGTCAAAATGGAGGTGCATCTAAAGAGGAGCTACCTACTGCTCCCTTTGCAAATCTCTTCCATGTCCCGAGCCTTGTGCTGCATCACCGAGGCCTGAGGACAAAGCATGTGGCACCTCTGACCCACTGTGGGCACCCACTTCCTCCCAAGGGATATTTCCTGACTCTACAGCTGACTTGCACAACAAGTTTTTCCTCTGCCCAGGTGTTGGTGTCAGCCATTCTCCAGCCAAGAGGATGCTATGCTGGGACAGGAGCAGGTGATGAGCCTTGTAATTAGGGGTGGGTACCACCCACCACCTCGTCCCCCATTTAGCACACAAGATTTATAGCCAAGTCTGTTTAGATTGCCCATACAACTTATCATTTGCACATACGGCTTTTTGTCTTCAAAGCACTTCAGCAGGTGTTTTGCAAGCTTCTCCCATGCCCTCATGTGACAAAGGTATTGTATCCCTGTACTGTAAAGAGAATGGAAAAAGGGTGAAGAGAAGCTAAATGGTTTTGGACACTCAGCCTTTCAATCCTGTGTTCAGGCCTTCACCTGCACCTTGCTGCTTCCAAGTCTTGAAAACAGCACTGAGGAGCTTTGTCCTGTCATTTCGAGAACCTTGCTGCAGCTTGGCACGAGTTAACCAGCCCAAAAAATTGGCGTGCAAATACGTACACCATTTTATTTTTCATTAATGTAGAAAGTAGCACACATTCACCTTAACAGCATCATATAGAAGAGAGGAAGGGGTCCATCCGTGACCTGGGAGCCATCTTGTGCCAGCATAGGTGAGAACAGCTTAAACTGCTCATCTCATCTATAACCATTGTGGTGGAGCAGCTCTGGACGCGTCAGCGGAGCCACATGAACCTGTGCCAGCACTTCTGTTTGTATTGATTTAAACTCAGGAGCATCTGTTGCATAAAATCCGTATAACTTTCCGGTTGGCGCTCCCAGCTTCTGGGCCGCAAGTTCTCCCCATTGCCAGGACAACCTCGTACTAAAGATTGCTGTGCTATTTTTTGCTGCAGTTCTTCCCTCTCATGAAACAGGGAGAGGAGAGCTCATTAAAAAGGAGAGAAGGACACACTGCACGTCTTTGTCTCTTAATAATGAAACCAAATGAAAAGGCCCTAGAAGATGGATAATGAGCCACTTAAGCAGGGCATTCCCAGCCCCAGCAAGGAGGACCAGGGCTGGGTGAGGCCTCCCAAGCCCACGTCCATTCAATGAGCAATGTCCCGCAGAGCCCAAACACGTGTAGGGATGGCTGGCACCTGGGAAATCTTGCTGAAGGGCCACCAGGGCTCCAATAAGTGACCACGCAAACTCCCTCGGATCCCACATTCATTTAAAAGAAAATGAATGCCTGCTTTTAATTACCTCGTTAATGATGACTGCTCTTGTAGGAAGCAGGACTGGTGCTGCTGGTGCCCATGAAGAAAGTCAAAGCTTCTACTGAGTGTTGCTGTGGGTGAGCTCTGTCTGAACACCTCCCCTGGGCCCCACTAGTGTCCAGCAGAGCTTGGGTCGTGCTGTCTGGAGGGCACAATGTCAGCCTCTGCTTCCCCTTCCTCCTCTCAGGAACTCTTCTCAGTACATGTGTAGGTGCCCTGGAGCTGAATATATCTTCTTAATTTTGTGAGAGTTTGAAAAGAAGGAAGACTATGAGGAGAAGGCACAGGCTGACAGACGCACAGCTCTTACCACAAGTGCATCTCTCCTCTAAGAAAGCAAGAGGGAAACAAACAGATCAAGAGTTATTTTTCTTAGGAAGGAGAAGGGGTAATTTCCTGGCCCTGATTCAGCACCGCCATGTAGAGACAATGACTCCCCTGTCATCACCTCCCAGCCTTGCCTTTGTAACGCTGCTAATGGCAGCACACCTCTGGGGAAGGTGCAATTACCTGGGAGTTCACTGCCTCATCGCTAGCAATTACCCAGTTGTCCTGTGTCCAATTAACTCACCCTAATCACCACATCATCACCACAGACCTAAAACAGCTACTTTCTGCAGTCACCAGTAAATACCATCATTAAGCACCTGGGAGTGAATTTGCTATTAGCCCTGGAGTGATTACTTGCTGCAAACATGCAAACTGAGCCGGGCTGTTATAAAACATGAGCCCAGTCAAATAAAATCCCACGCTGTTAGTGAGCAGCAGGCAGTGCTTATTCCATGTGACACCAGGAAGGCCAAGTTGTTTAAAGGTGAAGTCCTGTCTTGCTGAGGCAGACTTTTAGTCCATCTGCTGGTTCACTAGCACTGCTGGGAGATGTGGAGAGCTGCATTTGTTCCTGCTTATAGCAGAGTCTTGCAGGCAAAGCCTGAAAAGCTGTAAGTGCTCTATGGAATTGTAAACTTCAGCAACACTGCACGATGCATGACTTTGGTGTTTGTTTCTTTTTTTAACTGACAACCTGTGCTAGACGTTCCCATTTAAAGAGTGAAAAATGATCAGTGTAACAGGCATGACCCTTCCCTCACTCTAACCTCCAGCCCATGGAAGGATCACCAGGTCAGAGGGCTGCTGTGATAATCCTACGCCTCCAGGTCACCTTTTCAGCCCCAGGTCATTACTAACCAGGGCTTTGTTTCCCATCATGAGGCTGCTTGATGTTTGTGACATTGATTTGGGGTCTCTGCATGAGAAATCCTTGTCACAAAGGGTGTGACAATAATCAGTGTCATTATCAGTGGGTGTCCTGTTCCTGGAGACACCCAAGGTCAGGCTGGATGGGGCTCTGAGCACCTGATCTAGTGTAGTCGTCCCTGCTCATTCCAGGGGATGTGGACTAGATGATCTCTAAAGGTCCCTTCTGACTCAAATGAGACTGTGATCAAGGCATGGACCTCAGCTGGAGCAGTTGCCCTGAGCTCTTGCCATCAGCCCGATGGCTGCAAGCTTTGGTGCTGCTCGTGTGTCCTCCCCTGCAGAAGCCAGGGGAGGTTTTCCAGCTCCCAACAGAAGAGCTGAAGCATAGGCTGAGTGCAGTGGAGGGAGGAACCATGGGATCAGCGATGTGTAGGGCAGTGCCTGACTCACCCCTCCATTATACCATCTCCAAGCACTCATTTCACTCCATTAATTAGCTGTGCCAGCATAGCTATTAATGAGATGTTGCTCAGATGTTCCAATGCTCCTCTGCTCTCCGTTGGCATCAGCTTTTACAAGAGCCCCAGTGCTGCTGGTAGGACCATGACTGTGATCTCGGACACAGATTTCTCCATTGAGTGAATGGAGGGAAAGAAGGGACATGACATTCATGGAAAGCTGTGGGGTGTTTTCTATTTCCATAAAGAAAACATCCAGGCCTCCATAAGGAGCATCATCCCAATTACAGGGCTGGGGGCAGTTATGAGGCAGAGACACAGCCCTACAGGAGCATGGGGGGAAGCAGCTCTGCAGCCAGCATTGATCCCTTCTTGCTTTTTCAGGTCTACTCTGCCAGTTTTTGTCAGTGCTGATGTCTCATCCTCAGCCATGCAACACTCCACACCTTGATAAGGCTGTATCTGGATGATTGATTTCTCTTGGTTTCTTCTTTGGGAGCAGCCCCAAATCCCCAGCCAGCCATTACCAGAGGTGCGAGTCAGAAATAGCCATTCCAAGAGGGCCTGGTCTCCCTCTAGGTCTGGAAAAAGGCCCAGCACGTATTGATTCAATTCCTCATTTAATGCATGTTTATGTGGAGCAATTCAGAACTGCTTTATCCATTCAAACTTATGTAGTAACATGAGCCACAAAATGCAGGAACTCGTTCAATCCTTCTTAGAAGATCCATTATTCTGAGTCAGCTTCTAAGGAGCAGCAATAAAATCACCTTGGCCTGATGTGCCATGAGTCTGAGGGCAGAAATTGTTGGCATTGTGTTTAATGCCTCCAACAAACTCATGCCCATCCCTGTACACTCCCCACATCACCCACTCCTGGCCAACAGAATCACAGAAGCATTAAGGTTGAAAAATACCACTGAGATCAGTAAGCCTACTCCTCAACCCATCACATCCCTCAGTGCCACATCTACCCTATTCTTGGACACCTCCAGGGGAGGTGACTCCACCACCTTCCCAGGTAGTTTGTTTCAGTGCATCACCACTCCTTTGGAGAATAAAGTTTTCCTAATATCCAACCTGAACCTCCCCTCGTGCAACTTAAGGCCATTACCTCTCACCCTATGTCTCTGCCCTTTTTCCACATACTTTTCTTTCCCATAATATTTCTTCCTCAGACACCCAGGCCTAGGTTGAAAGGCCATGTGGTGAGGACCTTGATACCAGATCTCCTCTTGTGCTCACACCTCAGCATCCTGCTGAGAAGAGATCATGTTCCACCGCCTATGCCACCGCCAGGCTTGAATTTGGGTAGAAAACCTCCAGCTTTAGGATGCCTTCAGCTGTGACACCTCAAGTCAGTACATTCTGCTGGAAATGTTGGTCCAGATCTAGTCAGGTTTAAAGGAGGAAAGAAGAGGGAAATCAGGTGGCCCTACATCTCCTGGAGGGGAGTAGAATTGGCTTTAGGCTTGCTGAAGGGTTGCCAGATGCCAGCACAGTTATTTACAGTGGGGAATGCGAGATGCTGCCTAGAGGGAGTGAAATGGAAGCATTTGGGTGCAATGGATTAGCAAGGCAGAGGGATGCTGAAGGGTTAAAGGGTTTTATAGAAGCACAGAAGAGACTAAAGGGATTGGAAGACAAAAATCCAATTAGGAGATCTAACAGGAAGAAGCCCAGCCCTGAAACAATAAAGATAATGGGTTTAGCTGCCAAAGGAAAGATGAGAATGGACTGGGGAGAGCAGATTTGTGGCAGGGCCAAGAGGAAGGAAAAGTTGTTGCAAAACGATTGGTTTTTGAATTAAGAATTATTTGTCAAAGCAGAGTCACATTACAGCCTCACCTGCAGCAAAGTTCATCTCAGGACCCAAACTGTGCCATCAATCCTTGCTATTATGGCAGGCTGAATGTCCTCAAAGAAGTTTGAGCACTTTGGCAAGTGTTATCTTGCCAATGCATTTTGCCCAGCATCAAAGCAAAGGAAAGGAGCTGTGGTGCAGATGTGCTCTGAGGCATCCCATGTCCCTAAAGGCCCCTCTCTGCAGCCTCAAAGCCAAATGTAACAGAACAACACAGAGAAGGAGCGGGGAGCTGTCAAAGGTCTAGAACAGATTCCCTGCAAGTGTGAGTTGTGCATGTCAGTATGGAGAAGACATGACTTATGACTGCGAAGTCACGCATGGCCTAGAGAAGGCTGGGGATTGGCCTGCTTCTACGATTCTCTTTCCAGTGCAAGAAGTGAGGTCAGCTTCAAGAGGACAGAGAGCAGACCTGGGTTGCTCTTTGCTGAAGGATGCTGCTATCTGCAGACATTTAGAGAGGTTCGAGGAAAGCTCATGGGGCAATAGTCATCAGAGTTCATAGAGACACGTTGGGTTTAGGAAGAATTTGGGGCTGTGTTCTTGGCTTGTATGAGTGAGGAATGGTGGGGAGCACTTGGGGCACACTCTGCCCAGGTGGACCTTCAACCTGGAAGAGATGAGAAATGAGAAGTATGGAGGAGGCAAGGTCCATGGATGAGAAACGTGCGGGAAATTATGGCTGCCAAGCAACGTGCCCTTGGAAGCACTTGCTGTTCTCTGAATGCTCTCCAGGACACTGGTTGGCCAGCCCTATGAGACTTCAGGAACTGCGACTGAAGGAACTGGGGCTGTTTAGTCTGGGGAAAAGGAAGCTGAGGGAAGACCTTATCATTCTCCTCTGATATCTGAAAGGTGCTTACAGCAAGAGTAGGATCGGTCTCTTCTCACTGGTGACAGGATGAAGGGACCTCAAGTTGCCCCAGGGTAAGTTTAGGTTGGATGTCAGGAAACACTTCTTTACAGAAAGGGTTGTGAAGCACTGGAATAGGCTCCCCAGGGAGGTGGTTGAGTCACCATTCCTGGATGTGTTTAAAAACCGTTTGGATGTGGTGCTCAGGGACATGATTTAGCAGAGGGTTGTTAGTTAGGGTAGTTTGATTAGGTTGTGGGTTGGACTTGATGATCTTCAAGGTCTTTTCCAACCTGAGCAATTCTTTGATTCTATGCTCTAACCCAGTACTGGAGTTTCTCTGTATGCAGCTAGGTCTCCATGTAGATCCCAGTCTATTTCCATTAGGTCCCCCAGGATCTGTCCTGACACCGAGTGATTTCTCCCTGCAATACGCATCCTCAACCACTCATCTACATCAAAGAAATCATGCTGTGATTTCAATGGAGGGATAGCAAGCCAGGTGTGGGCTTTTCAGGCCTTTTGGGACCTCAGACTTCAACAAGAGGTACAGGCGTCTGCTTAGAGCCACGGAGCAGTTAAACCCATGTGTAGTCTGCATTTTGTGCCTGTTGGGAACCACGTACTCTTGGCCAAGAGCAAGCCTAACGGAGAGATCTTTTCAGGCTCTCAAAACCAAAAACCACCAATACCCCTGGCTTGCATCTGGCTAGCTGACGATCACTTCAGAGAGCATAGCCTCAGCACACAAACCCACACAGAAGGTGGGATAAAGCCCATGACATCACTGCTGGGACAGCCTCTCCCCAGGAACTGCCTGTGGTTTAACAGCCAGCTTGGATGGTGCCGTGACATCCCACAGCCATGATGCTCTGGGAGCCTCGCTGAGATGCACCCTATGTCACAGCTGAGATCCAGGCTCTTCCAGCAAAGGAAAGGACGTCACCTCAGCTCGAGCCTTGTTAGCACTCAGCATTGCACTGATTTAATTCTGTCACAGTAATTAAAATGGAACAACACCCCTGGAAAATGAAAGCAGTGCCCTTTGCATTGGCATAGCTTATTCTTCCATGAGGAAGAGAATAATGCATATGGGGAGCCTAAAGGATGTGTTTGTATCAAGAACGCAGCCTGCAGAATAAAAGTATTTCCCTTTCAAAGCACCTGTCACACGCCTGGCTGATGTTTGCACTAATGAAAGCGCTGTGTGCGCTCTTGAAAAATTAATCCAAAATAATTAAGAGGAAAAATTTAGATTAGATTAGTGGAACCACATGAAATCTTCTTGTACATACTCTCATTTGGAATAAATGCTCCTTTAATTCAGGTTAATTTATAATTCATAAAAAAGAATAATCCTTAATTAAATGGAAGGGAGCATTGTATTCCAAATGAGAACATCAGTGCAGCTCGTGGCTGCTTTTATTGCACTTGATGTGATGGCAGCAGAGCAGAGACATCTGAGAGCTGCACTGCCCACGTCCCTTGGTGACACATCTCCACTGCTCTCAAACACCTCCAGGCAGTGACACCATCACCTCTCTGGGCAGCCTGTGCCAGTGCATCACCACTCTTGAGGAGAAAAAAATGTTCATAATATCCAACCTGAAAAAGAGCTACCATTCAAAACAGCCTCGAGAAAGTGGAGAAATAATTTGCCAAACCACCCAGAACAGAATTGAGCAGAACTGAAGGTGAGGCGTGACGCTCTTGCTGGAAGAGCCGGTTGAATACATAGAGGATGGTGAGCAGCTGTTGAGCAAAGAAGCCCTATAGAAAAGGTGCTTTTGATCCGTGTGTGATATGAGTCAATCATATCACGTTGGACCAAGTCAAAAGAGTTACTTGCAGATGAAACCCCTGAGGTGACCCCTCTCCATATCCCCTTTGCTCACTTCCTCCCACTGACCCATAAAACTTCACCTCCTTGACCAGGGCAAGGAAGCAGCTGGGCTGGCTGCTGGTACCGTGATGTGGCCCCGGTCCCATTGCTTCCTTTTGTCCCTTAGCCTTGTTTCTGTCGTTGGCTGCATTAGGCTTTTCCTGGAGCTCCCAGACTGGATATGACACTGCAAAATTCTTCCTTCCCTTCACGCCAAAGGCGTAGATGATTACAATTTCATTTCTGACTCCTACTTATCCCGCCTCTGAGGGAATCAGATTAATTGTGGCACACGATCAAAAAGACTGAAACTAGGAAACCAATAAGCAGCTCACTGCAGTCCGCCTGCTGCAAAGCTCAGCTGCAGATAAGCACTGCAATTTTGCTGCACATTACCCAGGGCTCAGCTCGGCAAGGGACCAGGAGCCAACCCATGTGCTTGCAATGCAGCAAGTGCTCTGGCTGCCCTGCCTCAGTGACACCTCTGCTGGGAGAGCTTCATGGAGAGTCAAAGCAAAGTGTGAGACCTGTGAAACTGAGCAGAGCTGTGAGGAAGCACACCGTATGGTGAAGGGTTGTGGCTGAGCACTTGGATGCAGAAGGTGCAGGGTATCCTCACGTGCCACAGATGGCCTAATGTAAGACCTTGCACCTTCTTCCCCTCCAAGCACCAGCAATGGACTCCCAACCCCACTATGCCTTTTATGATGCTTCAGGGAGGGGCTGGTGCTCTCTGGATCCTGACCTTGCTACTACAAAGCCTCCCAGGTTCAGCCCAGGTTAGCACAAGACACAACCACCAGCCCAGTTTGCAGCTGTGTTGCTCACCACCAAGTAGCAGCACACAAGCTTCCCAGCCCTGCTTTTCTCAGCTATAAAATAGCTGAACCCAGAGAGCTTTTCCAGTGCAACCCCTTTAGCACTGGTGCTGCTGCATGGATTCACCCTCAGCGTCAGCTCTGAGGGATGGGGAAAGCCCAGCTGTGACAGTGGCATATGCCACACATGCCTGAGGCAGCAAAAGAGCTGGAGGGTGCCATGCATGGCACCCATCTGCTGCTTCAGGTTTGGACAGCTCAGGAGTCGTGCCACCACCGGACACCTCCTTGTCCCCTGGGCAGCTCACAGGGCTGTAACTCAGAGATGCCCGTCCAGAGGCACCGCAGGGCCGCATCCTGCCTGCTCCGTCCCTCTCCATGGTAACAGATGGATGCTGCAGTCCCAGCCCCCTCGGCGCTGGCAGGGCGGGCGGGAGACAGATGGCAGTGGAGAGGAATCAGGCCCAGATTCTCTGGAGTCAAAGAAATCGCAGGAATCCCTGATTGCAGGAGCCAAGATGCTGACCTGGCTCCGTGGGAGGGAGGGAAGGCGGAGGCGCGTGGCTCTGCCGAGCCTGGAATAGCAGAGCAGCTGTTGAGTTATCGCTTGTAATTATTACGGCATATGGGAGGTAAAGAATAGCTCCAAAGGGGAGAAAAACAAACAAGGAAAAGGCGGGATGCTGTAGGGCTGAGCTGGGGTCACGGGGCTCTTTTCTCCATCAGATCCAGCGGGAACTGGGGTGGGAGGGGTGGCACAGTGCAGGTGAACACCGTGTTCATTTCAAATATTTAATTCAGAAGTTAAATTTAAAGCCTATGAAGTACCAGTTGCTGGAGGCTGGGTGAACGTTTAGGGCAAGTTTTGATGGTTGCTCATCCTGCGCAACAGGTACGTATCAGCAGAGATAGCGAGATAAGGAGACGTTATTCATCCTGGCTCACTGTTTCCTGAGCACCTGCTGATGGCTGTAACTGGACACGACACAGGCCTAGGGGTTGGGGTTACGATGGCAGGGTTAGGGTGACAGGGTTGTTGTTAGGGTCTGCTCTGCAGGGAGCCAACATAGCGAGCACAGAGTCAGCTCCTGCTCTCCCTGCCCAAAGCAGAATTTGCTCAAAGCAGGCAGCCAACATGAGGCTCCTGTAAGCCTTCTTCAGCCATCTGAGTGTGCTAATTGCTCACCCAGTGACTGTTTCCCTTCCCAGCTTCTGTCCTTAAGAGCAGCAGTGCAGCCAGCACGAAGTCTGCCCCAGCCAGCAGCAAGGTACTGCTTGCAGCAGGATGTGGGGTGATGGGAGCAGGACCCAATGCTGCTTGCGCCCATCATGACAGTGGCAGCCCTGTGATTTCTTTTAATGCTAGTTAGATCAGGACATTCTGGGTCTCTTACTCCAAATCAACCTGATCCTCACCCTGTGAATCACCCTGCAAATGAGGCACTGGAAATCCGAAAGACCATTCAAGCTCTGTGAACCAGAACATGAATAAATTCTATATGACAGGGAACAGCCCCAGTGCCCATTAAAAGCAACCAAGCAAATCCCACCGGCATCCTGGGATCTCTGCCGAGACATGTGCAGGGCTCAGAGAGCAAAGGAGCAGCTCTGCAGAATTACAGAATATCCCCAAGTAGGAAGGGACCCCATAAGGATCACTGAGTTCGACTCCTGGCTCCACGTAGGACCGCCCAAAATTCAAACCAGGTTTCTGAGAGTGTTGGCCAAATGCTGCCTCAACAGGGCATCAACCACTGACACGTCAGAGAAGAGAGAGGCAGGCTGGCTGCAGAGCCAGCTGTGCTAAGTGAGAACTGCAGTGCCTTCGGGAAAGGTGGTTGTAGCATTCAGTGTGAATTAGCTGTAGCTGATCCCAAAGGACAGGTGCCTTCACAATGTTCTATTCTCCTGTAATTATCTCATTGCAAAAATGTAATAATAGCAAGTGACAGAATGTATTAACCGATGTATTAACAGATGGTGTTTTCTTAAGAGGTACTCTAAGGTGATGCACTGGCACAGGCTGCCCAGGGAGGTGGGGAAATCACCGTCCTGAGGGTGTTCAAGGACAGCGCAGATGTGACAGTGGGTGACACGGACTAGAGTGGTCACAGCCACAGGTTGATGGCTGGACTAGCTATCTTTCCAATCTTAATTCTATTAGGCCTTTTGTCACAGTTCCTGACTTCCCCACTCGCTCTAATTCCACCTCACTGAAGTTGCAAAAGAAGCCAAGAGTTGCGAGACCTTTGAACACCATCAGCAAAACGGAGGTGGTTTCCATAGTCCAGCACATGCATTGTCTGAATGTAAATAGCTGAGACCTCCCAGAACGTTCCCTCGTTTCCTTATCTTCCTCTGCAAATCACACCAGTTGTCTTGGCTGCCAGCAGCTCCTTGTCTGAGAGCTATCTGCCCTGCTCACCTCCTCTCCCCTCAGGTCTGACACACTGGAAAGCCCTTATCACCACCCATGTGTTTATTCTGTTCAAACTGCAAACTAAAAAAAAAAGACAAGCTAACCATTCTTTGCAAAGTCTGCTTGATCTTAAGGTAAAGTTGTCACTTTTTCCATAGCAACAATGGCCTCTCCTTTATTTTTCCATTCCGCTAATCTAATCCAAAGATCTGTGTTTGGATTCCAGCTCCCCCTGAACCGTGCATAATCCAAAAAAATCAGTATTGTGCAACAGCAGTCAAATGGGGAAAATAACAGCTCTCTTTTTTTCTTCAAAACCACAAAGCTGTCACTAGATACAAGGAAAGAGATAGGGCGGTCTCTGGGCAACCTGTCCCAGGGCTTCACCATCCTGGTGCTGAGCCCGTGGCAGATCTGGCAGAGCTTGCATCTGTGACCTACAGCAAAAATAATCTCTTCAGGATGTGCTGGGGTTGTGCATAGCACTGCTGGATGCCGTACAGCACGAGCACTGAGGTAGGGTTGGGGTGTTCTCCATGGGGTCTTGTGCAGCACAAGTTTCCTATGAAAACAGCCCCAAAGAAATCAAGGTAGGTGGTGCATGAAGGCACAGACGATGGGGCACTGCATGAGCCAGCACATGGGACACAAAAGGATGTGACGAAGGACAGGTTGAGCCCACTGTCTGCTGAATGCCTCCCAAGTGATCCAAACCTGCTTGCATTTGGTTTCCCAGTCATTTCACTTTTAAAACTTAACTTGTGAGACTCTCTTCTTCCCTCTAGTGTCCATTTCAAGATATTAATTCCTCCTGCTCACCAAATTCAGCAAAAGCTGTGGGTTGCCTCAGCACAGGGGCACCCACAATTTTCCTCAGACAGGAGAACTGACACTCCACTTTTTTCCTTACAGATTGAAAACAGATGAACATCAGAAACTGAAGACCAAACTATACCACTTATCAGACAGACCAAACAGTTTGTTCAAGGGCCCCATTGAAAACCACTGTGGAGCAGAAAACTGTTCCTATTGCCTCTAGGGTGTGACTGAGGCTGTCACCACGAGGTTATCTTCCTTTTGGTGGCACCACGATGTCACTTCCCAACTAGTTGCCAGTCCCACTGGCAACTCCCTCTTCTGGGACAGAGAAATGCCATATCCACACCCTGAGCTCCAGGAAGTTCTTCTGGCCTCCAGCCCTGCTGAGGAAAGCTGAGTGCAAAGCCTCTGGTGGCACAGAAGGCCACCAGCCTTCCAAAATGCAGCAGCCATCCCTCCAGGGATGTCCAGTGCTCCAAATACTGCTGGGAACAGCAAGCACTAAAAGGAGACTCTCTTTCAGGCTGGCAAGGAGATGTACAAGATGGCATATTCCCTGTTCCTGTCTCCATGCCATGTGGGCTAATCTCAGAATCATGGCACAGACATAGAAGTGACACGAGGCTGGAGATCACCTGTTCCAACCCCCTGATGGGGAAAAATTGCTCGGCTTCCCAGGAGCACCTGCAGTGTGCGTGGCACAGAGGGGCACCAGGGCACCGTGGAGCTGTCTTGATGGCTTCCCCCATCTGCCAAGCTCATTTGCCATCAGACAGCTCAGTAATTACAGACAACAGCCTCTGCAGCCTTGTACAGCAGCTGAGCAGCCTCTTCTCATCTTGTCTCCAATTAATCACGTATGACAACTTGTGCATGGCAGCATCATCCTCTCAAAGTCCCGAGCCTGGGTACCACTTACAACTCAGAAAAAGAACGATTATTCCCTGCATTAACCAAACATCAGTCACTGCCAGGGAACAGACCAGGCTGCACTGTGAGCCACCTCAAATCCCATTACACAGCAGAGATACTGGCACTACCCAAGGATGAGGCACTCAAGCCATCACTCCAGAAGCATCCATGCCTTACCATGGGTGCACTGTGCACAGCACCGAGACCAGACACTAGGGCTCTGAACACAGTGCCTGTCCAAGAAACTACCCTAGAAATTATCCAGGGCTGACCTGTAGTCTGTGTTTAAATGAGATGTGTATGTAAGACTTTCTTCCCTAAATGTCTCCTGGGCTTCTTCCTCCTTGGCAGCCAAAGACAGTATCTCCTCTTCATCTGGCAATAGAGATGAACATGTTCCAAGCGCAAAGCAGCACATTTCTACAAAGCCTTCAAATGCAAGTAAGCACAGCAGCTACGAGCAGTGTGTAAGAGCTGTGCTACGTATAAAGTTGCGGTGAGGACACTGGACAGACTGACATCCCTGTGACATCCCTGGAAGCAATGACAGACAGCAGTGTGGCAGCCTAGCAGCTGGTGGAAACATCCCTACCTGTGGCAGGGGTTGGAACTGGATGGGCTGTAAGGTCCCTTCCAACCCAAGCCACTCTATGATCAATAGGTAGAGCAGACACCTTGTCCTGATCTATGATCAATAGGTAGAGCAGACACCTTGTCCTGATCTATGATCAATAGGTAGAGCAGACACCTTGTCCTGATCTATGATTTAGCAGTGTAAGGATAAATCCCTTTTTTCTGATGACACCTCCAAGCCCTCCCCCCACTGCAGCGATGCTCCTTGCCCCAAACATGCACAGATCCAAGTAGTGCTCATTGAGAGAAGAACCCCCAGGCACTTCTGAGAGCAGTTTCCGAATCTGTACCCAGAGTTCTGCACCCACACAACACGTGCAGCCCAGTCCAGCTGCCCCGTTTTCTAAGCACAAAAACCCACTTATGCTTTTTTTTGTCTGCCCTCTTGAAACCAAAGACGCAAACTGAGAAGGAGGCTCAGAATACCCAAAGAGCGTGCTCCTACCCATCACCCACTGTTACAGCCCTGCACAAGAAGAGCCTGATTGTTGCCCTGCTGCAGACTATTTCTGAAAACTGTGCTGCCACTTTGGGTCAGGTTCTTTTTGGCCATGGTCATGGCCAGTGACACTGGCAAAGAGTCAATCCGAGGAGCCAGTTTAATGACACAAGCATTGGTGTTGGGCAACATCTGCCTCATCCACAGCATTTCATGGATCACATACCAAGTGGTTTTTGATGCTTTTTGATGGATGATTTTCTCTAGTGCCCACCAAAACTAGGCAAACTAGCTACCAGCTGCAGGATATTTTCTAAGTGAAAGCAGTGCACCATAACAAGCTGAAGATTTTGGGCTTTCCCTGCCATTCCGTTCCTTTACTTTTAGCTGACTGGTAGAGAGAAGACATAAAACAATTAATTAACTCACCACATAATTACTGTTTCATCAAGTGATTTTAAAATATATATCTAACACGGTAACTGAAACTGTAAAAAATATGATGATGCTGTTTAAGACTGCAAACATCAATAAAGTCATAAGGCACAGCCACTGGGATCAGCACCACAGCCTGCAGTCACTAAAACCAGCTCTTTTGAATCTCAACCAACTATAAAGCAAATGCCCCATTATAAAACAAGAGATCATTTTCTTACTTCCCCTGCCTCATCTTTGCCTCTGCATTATTTAAAATGACTCAGTCATATGATACGCAAACATGCTCAGGTCAATGCTGCCTTGAACCCTTGGCTTTGTCCCCGAATGCTGAGTTCTGCAAAAGCCACACACAGCAGGGATGCTTGTAGGCAAGGCTGCTGAGCATGAGGTGGAATGCTGCACATCTACTTCCTCCAGCCCACCCTGGAACTGGCAGGCACTGAGCCCTGCTGGTTTACTGCCACTGCCTCACCCACAGAGTGGGGCACGAGGCAGGAGAGAGGAAATACATTAAGAGTTGTTCTGCTTCAGTGCATGAAGGCTGTGCAAAAAATAACCACGCTGGCTGTCATAAGAGGTTGATTAGCTCTTCTGTTGATCAGCAGGTGCTCTTTAAAGAAAGTACTTCTGGACCAGCTGTAGCCTTAATTGAGGCAAATCATGGCATTTGTTTGAACTGCTCTACTTGCACAGTTCTGCTTTTATCTTGCAGAGGCGGCTGAAAGATGGCACTGATCCTCCAAGTGTCAGGACTGCACCCAGTGCGTGGAGATGACACGGCGTCAATGGGTCTGATACACACGGGCTATGAAAGGGGGACTCCTGCTTTGAGACGTTGATGAGACAGAGGGACTGGCTGGCAGCTTCTGCAGCACTGCCCCAGCAGTTGGAGGGCAAACAGCATTCAGCAGCCCAACCCTCCCCGAGGGGCTTGGGGGTGAGAGGACAACTGGCTGGGGATGGCTGGTCACTCTGCAGGGACTCCTGTCCAGGTTGGGGCTGAGGAAAAGAGAAAAACACCACAGTGGCATTACACTCTGGATCTGGACACCTGCAGTCAAAGAAGCAATTCAATGTCAACTTTACAGCAAGAAGATCTAGAAACAGCCATGTTTTGGTGCATGTGATACTTATCTGATGCCTACATTATTTTTCTAAGTGTTTTCTAACATAGGTTGATAAAAATCTGAAGGTAAAAAAGCCACAGTGGAATGTCAAGAACTCACACTTTACTCAAGGAGTCTCAAAGTACCACTAAAACCCTCTGCAACAGAGGATCTATGTGTCCAGAGAAACGAAGCCATGAAGGGTCTGGAGCACAGGCCTTATGGAAGAGGAGGCTCAGGGGAGGCCTTATCACTCTCTACACTGATCTGAAATGAGACTGTTGTGAGGTGGGGGTCAGCCTCTTCTCCTCAGTAACTGCCAGAGGATGAGAGGGAATGGTCTCAAGTTGCACCAGGGGAGATTCAGGTTGGATATCAGGAAAAATGTCTTAGAAAGAACGGTGAGGCATTAAAAGAGGAAGGAGGTGGAGTCATCATCACCCTCTCCGGAGGTATAGAAGGAAAGTGCAGTGCCAGCTGTGCACATACCTGATGCCTGCTGATCCAACAGCTGTGGGTCCTGAGATAGGCCTCTGCCTGGCAATGCTGCCATCAGGCTGGCAATGCCCTTGGGGGCTGAAGGGCAGAGACTCCTGTGCTGCCGGTGCGCTGTGCATGCTCAGAAGAGCAAGGCCCTTGCCCAGCAGCTGAGCTGAAGTCTCTTGAGTTGCCCTTGCCTGGCATTGCTGGGGCTGCCTGCCCTCCTCTGGGCTGGTTAGCTTCAGGCACCTTGCCCTGTGCTTCCTCAGCTCCCGGGGTCTTGCTGCAAAACCCATCAGAGTTGCAGGTGAAGGACTTTTTGGAGGATACGGAATTAGACATTGGTTTTGGCTTTCCTGAGCACGTAATGAATCTGAAACATGGGCAGAAGCACAACAATTTACTGCTTCATCGTACTAAATGTGCTAAATGACTGACCATCTTGTCCAACAGTCAACCCATCACCACTACGCCCACTACCAGAAGCTCCCCAACCTCCTGTCCCAAGGCAGGACCAAGCACACCTGTGCCATTCCTGGCCAGTGCTCACCCTGATCTGTTTTAAGCACCCAAGTTCCCCATCCATCTCTCTGAAGTTCAATGCACAAAGATCACAGATGAGTTTTTCTTAGCCCATGTAATCCTCAGGTGCAGCACACACAAGAAAATGCATATTGGTGACTTACAGATATAACAAGCATATGTACATGCTTCAAAACCATCCTATATATAGCAGGGATCCAGTTGCTTGTCTATTAAAAGACCCAACTGCACCTAACTGCCTGATGTGCAGAATCCGTGGCAGGAACACTATCTAAAGAACGTGCCACCCAAACCCAGGCACAGAAAATTCGTGTTTATATCTCCTAATGCATTTTACTGTGCAGATAACCATATAAATTTTCCTACCACAGCATGTGCTTTAAAAATGACTAAATCTGACATTTGTTTTTTTTTGTTTGTTTTAAAGATACACTGAAAGAATGGCATGCCTGACTCCAGAGCCTGAAATATCACTGAAAGACTCCAAAGCATGCAGATTATATAGACCTGATGCTTCATGCACTTTTAAATAGGAGCAGTTTAGTTCCAGTCACTTGTCCTTTCCTGGTCAGGATTATTTCCAGCAACGAGCTCTGATGTGTCCAGAAAATCACATTAAGTAGGACAAACTTCTACAGTTAAGTGGCTCTCCAAATCTTCAAACAAAGTCTCAACTCACAGAACTCAAGTTCATTTTTAAGTACTTTGTTGAATAAAGTCAGTCAGTTGTTAAACTTCTATCAGGTATTTGCTCTGCAAAACACGTATGTCTGTTAGGGACAGTGACCAAAGGCTCTTGTTTTGTTTGTTCCATATGAACCTTGGTCATGAGGGCCAGTTGTTTATGATCTGGGTCATCCATTCCACCCCTAGGTGACACCAGATTTCAAACCATTCAGTCAACCTTGTTGACTTGTCAACCTCATTGACAGATCTCAACAACTACACTTACGCCCATCCACTTCTGTGAGGTACGGCATTGGCACGCTGAGATGTTTGGAGATCACAGCAAATCATTCTCAATCTAAAGAAATCATATTAAATCTAAAAATCATTTTACTAAATAGATCTAGTGATCTAAATAGATCTACAAGTGATCTATTTAGATCACTAGATCATGGTCTAGGTTTTTTTGTGGTCACTGGACAATAGGCCATTCCTTTACGTTTTTCCTATCTGTTTCTATCCTTGTTAAGGAGATATCATTTATTTTACATTTTATACAGACGAGACTTTGAATTGCTCAATTATTTTTTCTAATTAGGATGCTTACATTTTTTGTTACAAATATATTTGGAAAAAAAATATTATATATTTTTCCAAATTTTAATAGCTTCATTTAGTCCTTGAAATAAATGTAAAACCACATCTCACACGCTAATACCTACTGAAGCAAAAAATGTGACTATTAACAGTGGAAATAGATTTAAGTCATACTTTTTTAATCTCCTCTACTTGGAATAACCATTATTAATGTTTCTAATAACCTTAAATACGATATTCAACAACTCTGCTCTCATTCATGTAAGTGCAATTCCAGAGAGGTCTTTGGCTTTCTTCCTGAGCAAAAGAGCACATTTCATTTTTAAACACTCTACTGAATGTCTTCCCAGAATTCCCAGCAGCCCACTTGCACCTTAATCATCAGCTCAGACATTACCTGCATCAGTGCCAACTGGGGTAAAACAGCTCGGTCGGAACAACAGTATTTTACACTCACCTGACACCACCACAAATCAGTGACACAAGATGAAAGACAAAGGCACATCCTTCATCTAGCCAGAACGCTCAGATGGTGTAAGAAGAGCTTTATTTCCCCTAATTCTACAGATCTTTGTTGAAATACACCAACTGATGGCCAACACAATTGGTCACTATGTCCTGAGCAGACACTAGGTGCCAGACCTCATGAAACAACACAGTTCCTAAAAAATGTATCAGTCAACAGTCAGCAGCACTCGCCCCTACAGAAGGGTGTCAACCCTTCTCTAGAGGTTTAGGTCCAATACCTGAGGAGGACTGGGAGAGATAGGAGTGGCAAGAAGAATCAGGTGAAATCCCTTCAGTGAGATCCTCATCTGAGGTGTCCCTCAGCTCACTCTCAGCACCACTGGCTGGGCTGCAGCCTTCATCCTCTTCCTTATCATCTATAGCTAGCTTTGCTGCTGGGATGACACTTTCTTGCTGAGCTGTGTGCAGGCACCTGGACAACGGGAAGTGTATCACCATTGAGGATAGTCTTGAGTTGAGAACATGCAGTAAGCGAAGTGCAGGCAAACAATGAGTCTGCAGATTTAGCCACTTACAGTGCTTTGCCACTTACCTGCTGATATGCAGAATCGTCCTAAATGGATCAGACATAATGTCTGATCATCTGAAAGCATTCCTTTCCCTATCCCACTGCCTTCCCAGCAGGGATGAGCCACCCCAATCTGCAGGGCGAGAAGGCAGAAGGCTGTCCCACAGAACAGCCACCAGGTGGCCAAAGAGTTTGTTTTATTTTACAGCAGAAAACGAATCCCTGCTCTATTGCATGACAAGAATTCTCCCACACTCTCACCGCCGCTGATGCTGCTCTCTCCACACTCTCGGTGCAGAGAAGACGTCTTCCTGGCTCACATCTCCTCCTCCTACAGAGATGTCAGGGTTTTCTATCTTCAGACTGCGCAGTTTCAAGGAGCTCGCTGCAGGTGGCTGGAAAATGACACAAGTAGCCTTGATGACCTCAGGAACTTCTGCCACACTGGACCTCAAGGATCACAGAGGGATCGTAAACCAGACTGCACACCCTATGGGTGTTCTCTCACTCAGTTACTGGCCCTGGGACACGAACAAGCTAACCTGTACGGCCACAGTACTGCTCCACCACTGAGAACAACACACTTCGTATTTACTTAATCAACAGCAATCACCTCATAGACCTGACCACGCCAACATCAAACCACTGAAAAATCTTCTGCTAAATAGTTATTGTAGAAATGCCACCAAATACTGTCATTTTGACTTGGGCTTTGATTAGTAAGTTGACAAGAACGTGGGGCTTGGGGTCCATAGAAGAGAGTGAGCTACTCAAACCACAGTGGAAACTCAGTTTATCATAAGATTTATGTGGGCGACCAGGCAGGAACATGAAGTATACAGGAAAAACATACACCTAGCTTTAGCCTCCTCGCACGAAGGGCCTTGATGGGGTTACCACATATAACTTGGCTGAGTCCTAAGAGAAAAGAAAAAAATAAATAAATCATTCCAGCATTTGGCAAATTGTGCTGTCTTTGAAATCAGTCAACATCATTTCCTGCATACAAAGGGATGTAATATTTTATGGTGTAGGTTCACTGTGTAGCTCACATGGCTGACACTGATGCTAAGAGGCAGTTTCTCTGTTCCTCCCAGAATCCCTTTCTTCCTTCTCCTGCCCTGCCTCCCCCACTGTGCTGGTACACACATTTGTGAGGCTAGGCTACGTAGTAAGAGCAGAGAACAGATCCAGATTAAAACAGAATATGGATTTTTTTTTTTTTTTGTCATTTTTCAGCTGATCTTGAGCAGAATTAGGTTCTCCATATGCCTGTGCAGATGCTCTTGTCAAAACAAGAGACAAGGCAGCAAAGGAGAAGACAGAAGCAGTGAGCATTCGGTGAAATGGTCACTATCAGTAGAGCTAGCACCTAAAAAGTAAAATTATGGTCTCATTCTCTGGCAAGCTGTACTCGGCTTCCATGCACTTTTCTGAATGTACACCCAGCTGTTAATGCCACACTGCTTCATCCCAATCATCTTCCTAACTCCTCCCTACAGTCAGGAACTGAGGTGGGATTGGTGCCTGGGAGAGGCAACCACTGCTTCTTCCTATCTTAGTCAGCCCCTTCAGAGATACTGGAATTTCACAATCTAAGTCTCCCCAAGGAAATGAGGTAAGGATGCTTTGGGAAGTCCTACATTTCCTATGAACAGTGAATTCTCTTTCTAATCAGCTGTCCCCAGGAGTCCAGTCAGCAGGTTTCAAAGACATCTTTGATCTCCAGTTTGATTTCCTTGACCTATGTTATGTCCATGCTGTCACCTGCCCCCAGAAGAACAAGGATGCAGCTGAGGAAGCATGGATGTCATTCATTCTGTATGAGCCTAGGCAGCACAGGGCACTCCATCCTCATCTCTATTTGTGCTAACATGGTGGTGCTCCCATGCGGCAGAGGCAGGCTATCAGGGCACAGCAAGGCACTCGCACAACTGAGGTTTGAGCTTGCCTGCAGATCAGGTATGTGAAACCAAGGAACTGAATCTTTTTATTGATCCAACCCTGGAAACCCAAAAGGACGGAGTCGCTGATCACAGAATGGCTTAGGTTGGAATGGACTCTAAAGATCACTGAGCTCCAACCTCAACGCCATGGGCAGAGCTGCCACCCATCAAAACAGGCCGCTCAGGGCCCCATCCAACCTGGCCTTGAATGCCTCCAGGGATGAGGCACCCGCAGCTTCTCTGGGCAAGTAGAAATGATATATCAAGTGGTTTTTGATGGTAGTTATCCTGCTGCAGTATAAGTCTGCAGAACACATACTGCACCTTCCAGAGCATAATCCACTGGGGAGCAATGTGCATCAGCATGCCTGTCTAGAGAACTTGGCTGTATGGATCACATTACAAAGATTGAACGAGATGAGTCCAGGTTTCTTCATGTTAGCTGAGCCTGATGTAGCCGTGGCATAGTTAGGTGTTATTCAAAGCATCCAGGTTTCTGTCAGCAATAATAATATCCAGAAGCAGGTGGAGGTGAAGGAAGGAACAAGATTAAAAAATTACATTACCATGTGTCAAATCACTGGAGTCATCTGGAAACAGGTCTTCAGAAATAGTGGGATCTGGAAGAGGAGAGCTGCTGTACAACAGACGGGAACTGCTACACCTTCCTGCACTAGGAGACCACTGTGCAGTTCCAAGTCTGGAAGTTGTAGGAGGTCTTGGGCTGCATCCAGGCTGCCTTGCCATTGCACATGGACCTAAGAGAGAAGTTTTACCAGCATAAGCACAGTGGCTGTAAACCACACCACCACAATGCTGGTAGTGACAGCCACTTTACCAGTTATCAACTAGGGCAAACCACATACACAAGTTATGGAAAGCTGGGAATTGCAGTTATATTTTTCCAGACAGCCACTTCTGACACCAGAAAGAAAAGTGATAATTGAATTTCATAGCGGTATAGGATAAGATGGATTATACAAAAGCTAGTGGAGGCAGATAGAGCCTTGAACTCCTACCTGCTCAAATGTCTGCTGTCCAGGGAGCAGAGCAAGGCTGTGCCAGTAGCATGTGCAGCTACCAATTTGTAGGAGGGCAAATTTCATTTCAATGCCTAGATGAATAGCTTGCACTTTAAAGTATTGAGCATCTAGCAGCTCTATAATGGAGCTCCACAATTGGCACTGTAATATTATGGTCATTTCATTAAGAGCTGAGTGTTAGAGACCTTCAAGTTATCTTGGTTGTAGTTGTTCCTAAAGAACCGTGAAACACACAGCAGATGCAGAGTATGTATTGCAGTAGGAAAGAAGAAAACATGGGGATGCCTAAACCTGACCATATGAACTTACCAGTTTATAGCCAAAGGCAAAAACATAACTCTAGCTACATTAGACAACAAAACAAACTAGTTTTGTGCTCATTCCACACAGTTTCCCTCAGTCCACGCTGTTACTAGTCTTCTGAACCACAGTTGATCCTGCCAAATGGGGATCACTGAGGGATCAGATTCTAATGGATTTTTTCACTACCGTAGCTACTACTGCATCTAATGATCTGGATCCGCAGGGATTAAATAAATGACAAACGTATGTATTTATTCCAAAACAAACTAAATTTTTAATGGAGTACAGTTGGCAGGCAAATTGCAGCGGTGGGGGTCAGGAAGCCAACGACATTGCCAGCGTTAATGGGAAGCAACAGGAGCAGTTATAGGAAATACTTTGTAATGTTTAATGGGATGTGGCAAAGTGCATGTAGCACGATATGTAAGAGTACAGACATTTGAACTATAACCAAGGCTACGAGCAAGGGGACAAAAGATTTATTTTCCACCCATTTACTCTATCCTAATGAATGTAATGGGCTTAATCATGGAGAAAAAGAACGTGGAACGGAGGTATTTCACGATGGTGCAGCTCAGTTGCTAGGAACCCGCTGCCACTAGGAAGTGGTGACCAAACTGCCTTTGGTATCATTACACCAGAGTAGAAAATCCTGCTACTTCCATGCAACATGGGATTGATTCCTACCATAGAAAGAAAATGCTGAGAGCAGCTGTTGAAACAGTTTCCAAACTTTGCTTCTTCTAATCACACACAAAGAATACTGAGCACAGGCTCCCAGCTACTGCTGGATTTACTCGATGCTTTACAAGTCGTTTGCATTTCTCTGATCTTGGTGGCCAGCACTGAACAGCTTTCATTTAAATTTGCAGCATGCTGAATTCCAGCTTCCCCATTTCCCATGTGAAGACGACCAAGTCCTTTGTCACTTCTCTGCAATTAAGCTTTGGCTCTGAAGAAGCCAGCTAGCTCTTTGGCTTTCCTTTTCACACTTCATAACCTGAAAAACGAACCCTGATGGGAAATCTGACGTACCTAACCATGAAATGTCTCTGGGCAAACCACCCTCCTTGATGGATTCCTTGATGATTAGCCAGTCCTCATTCATCTTACTGGAAGGAGAGACAGCAGTCTGGCTTGCTGGCATTCCATCCAAATACTCCAGGTGGGGAATGAGTTTTTTCACTTCAACTCTGTAATTGTAATCTAGTTCCTGGAGAAATTGAGAAAGTGATCATTTGAACAGTTTGCTTAACAGACTGTGGACTTTCATCAGCAACAAAACACTGTTCAATTTCTATTACTGCCATACACTTTGAAATGCCTCTATGAAGTAAGCCCGTTTGCTTTATCCAACAGAAGTAAATAACATCAGAAGTTACCTTTCACTGTGTTTTCTACTCATATAATTTCTACTGAAATTCTGAATGCAAACAAATTACCCCCCACCCATGGCCCCTCTGCTGTTCATCTGCTGATGACTTAGAATTTTATCTTCATTATACTACATATGCTGTACAGAAGTGAAGGCATCCACCTGACGTCCACAGAAAGCCTGGGCATCCTCAGCATTTGCCCAACCTCTCCCCCTGGTTTTGTGATTCTCTGGTTGCCACATCAACAGTAAGGTGATAGCAAGACTGAAAATACATTACAAGTGCAGCTATGCTTGGTGATGGATGAAGGCACAGCTATAAACAAGCTGCAGTGAACGAGCTGCATTGATTTTCTGGGGCAGTCTTCAGGGTATTCGCGTGCAATTTTACACATCGTTAGAAGAGATGACTTATTTCAAACTATGCTATCTTCTGCAGGAGGTTGCATGCCAACAGCAGGTGCACAAGAGACTGAAATTGACTGCTTTGGGATTTCATTTCCATGCGCTGGAACAACAACACTATCACTTCTGACATACATGGTCTCACTGACAAGCAGTGGGGAAAGCATTGATGCAGCCCCCTTCTGTACATGCGGGTGGAGCTGACCATGAATAAAATCATTTGTGAACCCATCCCAAGGTCAGGGACCTCTAGGCAACAAAACAATCCAGAGCAGTTATGACTGTACACCGTGAATTGGTCCAGTTTTGTGGATGCCAGCAGTAGAAAGACATTTCCATGTAGCACTTTCACCTCTGGGAAAGTTTAGCAATATCTCAGGGCAGCGGGGCATTCAGCTTTGCAATCATAGAATGGCTAGGGTTGGAAAGGACCTCAAGGATTATCAAGCTTCAACCTCCCTGCTGCACGGAGGGCCACCAATTTCCATATCTAACACTAGACCAGGCTCCCAGGAATGTAACGGAAATACTGCAATGGGAAATAGTCTTGGGTAATAAATGGCTGTGAAAGGTGGTGGTGATCTCATATGCTTCAATAAGTATAAAACAAGAGCGCGTTGCTAGTGGCAGAAAATGCATAGGTGGTTTCCCCGAGACATATCAGCCACCTATAAATGAATTGCTTGATGCAGATTGATGTCGTGCTTTCCAGGATATCACAAGCAGTGTTAGAAAACCTCACAGAGCTGTCATGAACAGAAACCTTTTGGAGATAGCTGGATGGCTGTACACTCCCTCCCTCCACACAGCACAGCAGCAAGGCTGGCAGAGGGAGCTCACCAAATAAAGCGTGTAATTGTTGTTAAGGGGCAGACACCACACTCCTCCAACTGAGCCTTTCATCTTAATTTAGAAAGTGAGTCAACCAATCACCATGCTACCACGTACCGCATGTGCTCTGAGCAGAGCCTGGGCTGCAGCCAATCTGCAGCCATGTCCTGCTTAAGCAGAGCATCATGTTACGCTCATGGTACATTACTGCAAGAGAGGCTGCAACATTTATCACTGGGTTGTTGCTGTTGGTTTAGATAACAGAGGAAGATGAGCTCATCTGAAAATCAAATTACAGAGAGCGAGCAGGCAGTATGAACAAAGAGCAGTAAACCTAGCTGGGCCATTCCATACGTTGGAAACAAGTAAATGGGAGAGCTTGTACAGAGCTACAGCAAAGCCACACAACAAGATTGAGCAATCAGAACCCATGTCTCACTCTTTTCTGTATTTCAGGTGATTGTCCATCAGAAGCAGGCAGTGCTTCCTTACTGTCAGAATATTTGGGTTTTTCTCTCACAATTACATCTTCGACAAGAGAGGAATGTTGATAGAGAAATCACTGTGAATATAAACAGCTGCAAGAGTGGTCTCTGAAGTGCACTCCTAACAGCTCAAAACAGAAAATGAGTGTGTAATACTGTATTTTGGATTCCAGAGAGGAAAATCATGATAACTAAAGCACTACCTTTTGCAGCTGCTTTTATCGAGGGATACAACCAAACCAATAATTTCATCTCAGAAACTCTTGCACCTTAAAAATGTGGAGATGCAAAATATCCCTACATTATTGAGTTTCACTGATAACACCTCAGTTTTCTGGACTAAGTCTAGGACAAGTATCAAATCCATTCTTTCATGAAAATTAGTGGTATGGGTATGACCCCTTTGAAACACACAGGGAAGCTATGGAACATGGCACAGTGGATATGCAGCCCCAGCTCCTGCTTTCTTGCATTATTGACTCCTTATGGCACCACTGTGGGATGTGCCATCCTTAGTGAATACTGTCGATTATGTACCTACATATATGTGGATGAAAGTACATAGCATGGCAGCTGCAAGCTGTTCTTTGGTACGTACTAGACCTCATGTGACCAAAATGAAGAACAGTCTTTTCTGAATAATTTCTTAAACTCCACTTTTCTTCCAGTTACCTCCTGAGCAGATGCCAATATGCTTTTTGTTATACCTCAGGAATGCTAATATTTTCAAGTTAGGTAAAGTGAAAGAGAGCAGAACAGCTTTAAAATCATAAAATAAAATAACATTAACATAAACATAAGATTAGATCTTCCTTACTTTTCTAGCGGACCACCCTGAAACCCAAGGCAGATCATGTATTGCTTTATCATCATCTCTATGACACAAAGAATCTCCTGCACTTACCAGAATACCTTTTTAAGAACTGATTTTATCATTTCAGTATTTAAGAGATGTACCTCCAGCGTTTACAGAGGTCTTTTTGGTCATTGCATTTTAACCCTTTCAGGGAGAGGACAATTCCTACAATACAGCCTTTGTTAGTTACTTCAAGCATCTACTCTAAGTTTTGAGAATGGTGATTCCAAAGAAACTGATGTTGGACAGGTGATCCTTCAAAAGAATACAAAAGCCTAAAGAATGCTGTCTAACTGAGAAATTTCAGTTGGCACACCTCATAAGAGAAACATTAGCTACTTTCTAACTGGCTGTAAAAAACTCTGACAAGCTATAAGGACCCATGCAACTGAGGTCCATGCTCTCACTGGTCCTCCTTTAAGATTTCATATCACACGGTTGAGTCCTAAGATGATTTCTAGTTTAATCCCATTCTCACAGGTAGGAAGTCTCACACTGACAGGGAACAGGCCTGACTCCTGACCAGAACTCCTTGTATGTCATTTGTGCTTATGTGAGAGACATCCACAAGAGGACAAGATCTACACAAACAAAACATGGGAAATGTGTCCCACCTCACCATTCAGATTAATACAATTGAAAGACATGTTTCTCATTTGCAACACACATTTTAAAAGCACTATGAAAAAATAACATAATCTGTACAAACCATGCTCTCACCTCTGCAGATTCTGCATTTGGCTTTAAACAAATAAGGTTGCCCTGAACTGTCAGGCTGCTCAGTTTGCAGCAAAGCCCCAGGTATTGCATCTGGTTGATGTCCTCAATATTGTTTCCTTCCAGGTCCAAAACCTCAAGGTGATCCAAAAAGCTCAGTGGGCACAGGTCTGAGATTTTGTTGTAGGCTATGTAGAGTTCCTCAGCAGAAGGAAACAGAAGTATTAACAGGTTCACATTAGTAACACTCAGTATTTGCAA
Source organism: Tympanuchus pallidicinctus (assembly GCF_026119805.1). Taxonomy (NCBI): domain Eukaryota; kingdom Metazoa; phylum Chordata; class Aves; order Galliformes; family Phasianidae; genus Tympanuchus; species Tympanuchus pallidicinctus. The sequence goes on from NW_026294747.1 coordinate 15,279,348, forward strand.
AATGAAGACTACAATTAAAGAGAAAATATCAAGCGAAGACAGATACCAAATCCTTCTTTGGCAGGACACATTGATACTTACTTTTAGAGAGCTGAAGGCAGAGATTCCATCTAAATCTAAGAGCCCACAGCAAACCATCCACAGCATGTGGAGATGGGACAACGTGGTTCCAAGATCCCTTAAGAAAGAAATAATGGAAGCTCCATTTGAATGGGCAAAGGAACTCAGGACTCGCTTTCTTTTCCCTAGAATTAGGTCATTGCTACCTTCTTCAAAACACATTTTTTACAAGAATTGTCATTAAAAATGTCACCTTCAAAGATGGAAATGCAATTATAATGCAAGCTTTTCCTCCACAGAGATCCTTGCTCGTGTGCCAACATGCCTCTCCAGTTCTGCTTGAAAAAGATTCTTCCAAGAGCTGTGTCATGGTAGTTCTCTCATAAATTGCACCTACGTGCTAAGAACTGAGTGAGGATTATTTATGCTGGCACCATTTACTCTACACATATAAACCCAAACTAACATATTTAGACTGACTCACAGTCATCTTACTCTGTAATTCCACTGAGTTACCTCTTTTGTGTTTTTGCAATTGAAAGGAATGGCACTCTCACCAGATAACATTTTTTTCCAATCCGCAGAAAATTAGAATTTGTTCCATCCACTTTGCAGCTCCAGCAAAATGTAGAAAATGAACGATTTGTATGAACTCCAAACTTTCCAGTCCTAATCCAGAGAATCATACACCGACCTGTTTACCTCCATGTATGTGGGATGTCCATACTGCATCACAATAGTATCATTGGAGAAAAAGGCATCACAAAATGCAAAAGAAGTGGCAAATCAACATGGGGAACTGGGAGCACCTTCTGTCTTTGGTAACATTAAGTTGCATGAAGCCATTACTAAATTAAAAAAATAATAATAAAATGCATTGCCTATTAAACCCCAAGCCAACCCAAAGGAATTCTTTCCCATAGCTGTGATACCAGACTACCTGAATTATAAAGAACAAATTAATTGAAGTGAGCAACTAAACATAGAGGCAGATAAACTTATCAGAGGAGGCAGAGGCTCAACTGGAGTTCCTACAAGAGAGGCTCTTGGACTTCAAAACGGTGGATTAGTGAACTTTTATAATATATACATTAACACATTTTCTAGGGAAAAATTGCAGAAGATAAAAGAATATGGTCACACGATCTCTTCTCATCTTGAAGTACATGTAATAGCTTGCTTATTTGTGCCTTATCTCTGTGGGCGATGGGGAAAAAGAACAGCTTTGCGCTGCTCTCAGAGAACTTTGTGCAGCTTTGATGCAGATTTGCAGCAAAAGAGATCACAGCAAATTGCATGCTCCAGGGCTGCTGCACACCAGTCAGTCCACTGGCTCAGGAGTGCTTTCACAAGTGGGACTGAGGTATCATTATCTGCTTTTTTTGTTATTTTTCCACTGCATGAATTCTTGGGACAAGCCACGGCAAGAGAAAATGGTCAAAGCAAAGCAAGTCAGAAAAATTGTTGTCAAATGACATATCTCTCTGTCAAAGGCTGTTCCTTGTATGTCATCGCATCTCCAGACCTTGTAAAAGAGCTTTCAGAGACTATCTGCACTGTGCTTATTTCATAAATAGAGCAAACAGTCATCCCAAGGCTTCCTTAAGGAACAGATGCCTTCCCAAGCAATAGTTACAGAAATTTATCATTAGATTTGTAAGCTGCGTGCCCATAATAAGAAAGAAATTAAATTAAATGTAAAAGCAGAACCTACCATCAGCCAGGGCCAATACACCAGTAGGCTCAAATACAGCAGGCACCAGTAATGCAAAGGAAATATATTGCTCACTTCATGGCCCACTTAGAGTGCCGATCAGTTTTTCAATTTTCAGGCTAATTTTGGTGCAGAATCACCTTTTCTGTAAGCCAATGGACACAAGTCAATGAGAGTGGTCATCCCCACTGTCACACTGCTGAAGTAAGTGCTTCTGATGAACACTGTGGATTGGTCTAGAGGAAGTGAGGACAATCCTAATGCAATTCCTTCAGATGTGGTATGGTATAATCCACGATTTCAATTGTCTTGTACTTCTTACCTAACATGGTGTTTTACCACAAAAGGAATTTCTGATAGTACGTTTGTTATTATTGTTTTTCTTTCTGTCAATACACAGGATGGCAAAACAAAGCCATGTGTTCATTCCCAAATGGCTTTACACAAAGCCCTGAGAAGAAACAGCCACCCCTTCTCCTGCTAAAATACATTTGGAAGAAGCAGTCCTTGCTCCTACCCAGAGGTCAAATGGTCCCAGAGTTAAATCATATTTTCCCCCATGTGTGAATTGGACAGTTATGGTTTTCAATTCCAGAGCTGGCTTCAGCTGAATCAAGTGCACATGAACGTGACCAGCTTCTGCCTGCACTGCCTACAGAGTCATGCACAGCTCTGTATTCACTGTGAATTATGAGCTAATGCATCTTCAGGCATTCTCCTGGCTGCTGGAGGGGTGAACTTTTTGGGTAACAGTCAAATATTGGCCCTGCAGCTCTTTACTCCCGCATCCACAGTGAGTGATGTTCAGTCTGAGACATTACTGCAGCAAAGTGCACCTGCAAATATTTTATTTGGTAACTAACAAAAGGCTCATCTGGAAGCTGTGTCAATCTCACTGCAATATCAGAAGAACTCCCTCATTAATTACTGCACAGATGATCCCTCCTGAGAGTACGGCTGCTGTAAGGCTGCAGGGTTAAACAGCAGCGTAGCTCAGAGCGAGCAGCTCCCAATGGACAACTGCGTGCACCTGCACTTCTGAAAACACTTCTGAAATATTCTGGCTGGTGGGAGGAGAACTTCAGAGCATGCAAGAGAAGGGAGTGCCTCCTCTGCGCCTAGCCCTGCTGCATCTGGCATGTACAGCTTCCAAGGATCAGGGCAACGTGGGTTTGTAAGCATGCATCGAATCATAAAGGTTGGAAAAGGCCTCTAAAATCGTCTAGTCCAACCATCTAGTCCAACCCCACTGCTCCCACTAGCCACATCCCTCAGTGCCACATCTCCACAGCTCTTCAACACTTCCAGGATGGTCTTCCACCACTCCCCTGGGCAACCTGTGCCACTGCATCACCTCTCTTTCTGAGAAGAAATGTTTCCCAATAGCCAAACTCCTCTAGCACAACTTCAGGCCATTACCTCTCTGCGTGCATGCAAGGGTGCTGTGCAAACAGCTAACGGATAGAAGGAACCAGAGGACACCACAGAGGAAACATAGCTCCACTGATATACACATCAGCTAATTCAGTTCTGGTAGACAAGTGTCCTATCCTGAGTGATGTGGAAGCTGGTAACTTCACAGGAAGGGCAAGGAATTCATGGGCAAAGCAGCTATAAATTTTGCAGTGGTTTGTATGGGTCAGGTATGATGCAGAAATATGGAGCACAGGGTGAAAACACGTGCATCATCACTCTGATTGTGACAAAAGGATTACAGCCTCTGAGGTCACAAAAAACAAAGTTTTCTGGACTAATTACCCTACAAACATAACCGAACATTTGCCTACAGAACATGCTGAACACCCAAACACATTTTTAGCACCTAAAAGTGCTAGGAAACCAACGTAGACTTTCCTAGTTTCATTGTAACGCCACAAACTTACACATACTCATATATAACTTTTTTCTCCCCCCATGAAAATGAATAAACAGAAGGGTTTGAAAGCTCCAGACACTGCTGCAGGGAATGGAACTCACTGAACAGCTTTGTGTTCCGTGAGGGTCTTGGCAGCACCCTCTCACTTGTGCACAACCATTCAAGATTTTTCCCATGAAATGCAATGCTCCCATCTTGTCGTCACTCCCCAAAGCTTGGGGAAGAGCACAGGGGCAAGGAACAGTTTGGCTCACAACACCTAATAATAGTTTGAGAAATAATAACATGTTCTTCCATTAATCCAGCCTCCTTGTTCTTCAGGGATTGACTCATTTGAGCCAAAATTCTGCTGGATGAAAAACAGACCTCCAGAGCCAAATCCTGTTCTTGGTTTCACTACAATAAATCTTGGGTAGCTCCACTGAGCTCAAGCTACCCAGTAAACACAACAGCACAGCCCTAACAGAGCATAGTCCTGCACATCCATCAGCTTCAAGATCATTGTTTCTTTTGGAAATTGCTTTAGAATCATCCACCTATAAATAAAACACTAAATCCACTGAACTTGCAAACAATACTTGAAAGCACACACACATCTGTGAAATAAATCTGCAGTAGCAATATATCTGAAATTGGGCTTGATGCTGGTATTTATTTTTAAAGGTCACTTAAAGTGAACATGCCGGTGACTGGAGGGAATCTGAATTTAAGAGTGACTGAGCTCATGTCTTACAAAGTAAAGAAAGAAAACCACTGATCTACAGAGATCAAGCTGAACTTACCAAGCCATACAGCGACGACAATGATCCAGTCCATATGTCAGTACACAATGATTCTGTTGTACTGATCATTCTGACATCAGAAGCAAAAACTTTTAAGGCCTGAAAATTATTTAAATCAGTAACACATGTTCCAATAGGAAGCTTACAAATAGTTTCATTGTACTCTCAAATAGCTGTAAAGCGTTCAGAATTATAAAACTGATTGTATGCACGTGTTGCCCTTGATCAAATCCATGACACACCCCAACCCTGCAAGCAATGCTAAGGCAGTGTCCTCATGTCCTTGCAGTGTCCTTTTGCTATCAAGTCCTTTGCATTTGAATGCAAAGAGCTGGCTGCTTCACAGTTCTGCAGCCTTGCTTGGTTACATACCTACTCTTCACAATCCAAGTAGCAAGATGCTGCAGCTGTTGGCTTGGATGCTCTGTCTTGCATCTCACAGCCACTGTACTCAGGTGGCAGTAGGGTGCCTCTGTTGTCTCATTTTTGGGGGTGGCCTGGCATCATCTCAGAGTTTTATTTCAATTTTTTGTTTGTTTACTTGCTTATAGAAAAATAATTTAAGCTCTCAGGTGAGAGACAGGAGATGACAACAGAGGGCAACCCAGCTGCTGAGCCACATGGGCAGCCCATTGCCGTCATGCTGCTTGGGACACTTCATACATTATTGCCTCTTCTCACTGGCTCATTGAACTCATCATAGCAACCTGAAAGCCCTTCGTTCTCCTTGTCAGATTGTATCTCATTTTAACCAAAAGTGCTTGTAGAGTCCAAGAGGACAGAGGTCTTTGTAAATGAAATGGAGAACTGATCTGCACCGTAACTACTTGTTGTAACTAACCCAGACATTTAATTCTGTTAAAGCTAATGGCAATGCAAAGTGACCTGAAGCTTTAGTTTCAAATGCTCTCATTTTTGGCTGCTATCACAAAAGCTAGAGGAGAATTATGGACTTGATCAAAGTTGATGTACTTGCAGTCATGCACAGTGATCCTCTAAACACACAAGTACATACCACACTTGTGGGAAGGATGGTGAATTTTTTTCTTAATTTCCCTTTGATCTTTAAAACTGCTTGTCAGCATAGCTACCTAGTAGCATTTTATGAGGTAGCGCAGTGGTAACAGTGACCAATCAGTTGTTTTAACTCAGCTCCTGCAGCACCAAAGTAATAAGGGTTGCCAGTGTGATGCTGCGGGCCAACGCTTGCCCTTGACCTTTTTTACTCACCATGAAGCTGTGCCACCACAGTGATGCTGCAGAACCCAGCACAGTGCTGCAACTTACACACTCCTTGAGAGCAAGGGAATTTTCAAAGAGCAAAGTTCAGGCAATAAAACTGTCACACCCATGTATCAATTGTCCCTCAGTAGAGCTACTGCCATTTCCTATAGATCTGGCAGTCCTTCACTCTCACTGTTGAAAGTTTACATATAAAAAGTAAAGGATAATGAAACCATGATTAAAGAATGAGTTATTTACAATGTAGGAGCAAATCCCACAGCACTTTGAATTTCCTGCATGAATACCTACTAAGAGTCCCACATGTTGTGTGCCTGCTTTGCAGGGTGCTCCAGGTCTGAGCTTTGGCAGAACGTGACAGATATATTGCAACTTTGATTGAGTGCAGATCTCATCTTTCAAAATCAACGCCCGAAACCTCTAATGCTGCAGATTAAGCAGAGGGAATATTTCATAAAATTTCCAAATGAGCTGACAAGATTCTCCGGTGTTAAAAACCTTAAATAAAAAAAACACACACAACCCTTCATAAGATTTCTGTTACTGAAAGTGATGGTAGGTTTCATTATCAAACCTTTACCTCTGGGTTCTCCATACAAAGATCACAGAGGGCAGCTTGAGGCAAAGAGCGAAGAATGGGCGCGTGTGATACTCGCTGACTGAATCCCAAAACTCACTTCCTAAAACATCAAGGCATTTTGGTATTTCTTTTTGCAGGTGTTGATCCATCCATCCCAGAGAGACCTGATGCAGTCTGTAACAACCTCAGGGCAGAGGGATAAAACTTCGCCAAAGAGCAAATCAGAAATAAATCCACAGAAAAAGAAGTGTGCAAGTGGGAAAATAGCAACATGTCCTCAGCGTACAGTAACGCGTCCACAGAAAATGAGAACAACTAAATCAACTCCCATATGGAGGATGTTTTATAGAAATTAGATTATTAAAGCTGCTTGAGCAATGAAATCCTATTTATTCCTTCATTGCATATTCATATTGCTTGCAGTTACCAACCAATTAATAGAATTGAAAAGCTTCATTCCCTTTCCCCATCCTTCCCTTTTCCAAATCAGCACTTACCTTGCACTCTAAGGCAACTTAATTTCCAAGACTTTTGCAAATTTCCAAAACATAAACTCCAAGAAACATAATTTCCCACTGAACATAATGATTTTCCAAAAAAAGCAACAAAACAAATATACAATAAACCACGAGGCAGACAAACTCTCAGAAGACAGAATCAAAGCAACCTGCAAACACAGCACATGATGCTATCATTACTTTCCTGCCTGTTTCTGCAAGGCCAGTCCCTCCTGATGGCTGCTTGGACCACAGCTGTTGAGGAAATGAAGGTAGGTGGATAACTTCATCAGCTATGGCCTATCGACTACTGCTTCCCAGCCCAATTCTTTGGGTTTTCTCAGATGACAATTATAACCATCCTGTCTTACCATTGACTAAAGTGTATATTTTCATAAGCAATCTCCAGCTCTGACATCTGAAACACAGCAGCTTCAAACATGAATATCTAGGTATACAAAGCATTTATTTGCTGCCAGGTATCTGCTAGTTACCTCTAACATTGCTATTTATCATATTATAGCAGTATGTAACTGTATGTAACTGAGATCATGACCCCATGAAGAAAAGCCTTGCAAGTAACTCATAAAAAGACTCCGCCTGCCCCTGGTAATACATAAAGCAAACAACTGAGATTGAAGAGATGGCAAATTTCTGCAGCTAAGAGACCACAGCTAATCTCAAAACACAGTTGTATTTTTGAAGCCTTGGTCCAGTGGCTCAGCCACAAAGCCACTGAATTCCTGTAATCTGTAAATTGCTGCCACTGCATCTCCAGGTGGTACAAAGAGTGAGGATGCCCCCTGTAATCCCACAGATTGGAGTCAGGTGAACACAAGATCCCCCACAAGGCTTCTCAACCACTAAAAGCAGCTAGCAGTAGCTTAGCTAGCTGCTACTTTTAAACAAGCAGTACTTGTAAGACTAAAGCAGAGGCTAATATATTAATACATAATTTCAGAGGTGCCCCTTGGAAGTGATAAGTATTTTGTTGATGAAAGAAAGGGAAATAGTATACAAGGGGTGAGAGCCACCGTTGCAGCTTTTAAAAATGTGGATACACGTATTTGTCTCTGCTTGCTGAACTTGAAAGAATAAAGGCTGCTTTCTGCAGAGGAAAAAGGCAGGATGCCTCTGTCCTCAGACTTTCTCAAGAGAAGGGAAAAGCTGAACAACATCTACTGTCTCCTCTCTAGTCTCCCATTCTCCTGGAACATGCAGTCCTGATAGCACATTCCCCCATATTTTTCCCAAATATTTGAGAAGTGGTGTGTCTGTTTAGATGGTGGGCAGAAAAGAAGCATGACAGTTCATTGAACGGTGAACTTACCTTAGCTTGCAGGCAGCTGCTGACGACTTGTTGCAAATGTTTTCTGTTATTTACCTAATTTGCTATTTCACTAGTCATGTTCATGCTGCAAAAAGTGTTGTGGTATGCTTACTATCTCACCAGAAAGAGAAGTATGTGGGGAAAGAGCCCCCTGCACCTCACTGGGTTGCAAGGGAGCTTCAACTGGGGAAGACAACATAGAATGTAGGCTGCTGGAGATGAGAATCAGGTTTTCCTAAAGTCTAAAGCAGACTGGCTAAAGGTACTTTACTGAAAAGAATCCAGTCAACTAAAAATAGCTCTGTTTCTATCCCCAAATCATTACTTTTTTTTTTGTAATCAATAATATGCATGTCCTTAAAACCATCACTGCTAAATAAAACTTGAGGTCACAGCAATTTTGCCAAGGTTTATGATATTCCCAGGGATGTGCAGGCATTAATACAGAGATTAAGTTTCAACTCAGATGCTTTCTTTCCTAGCTCCTGGAAAGCACCCAAAGTCCTCAAAGAATATCTTAAGATAGACTTCACAGCAACCTTATTTGCTGAAAGGCTTTCAGGCTGCCTACACACAAGAAGCAGTAGAAGTGCTTTCTAAAGAAACCAACTTGCATTGGAAAATAAATGCTTTCCCCACGCAGAAAAAACAAGTGTAAAAGCAAGCAGTGCTGCTCTAGGCACTGAAATATGGACACAAAGAGATTCAGATAGACCAAGTGAGAGCAGCAGTTCTCTGTGTGTGTCAGTATAATGTAATGCAACAGGACCCTGATCTCTTATTAAGGGCTGTAAGCACTACTGTAATACAAAGAGATCACCTGTTGACAAACAGCTGTGTCTTTAAAACAAGTACCTGACATGAATATAGAAAATAGTTTGCAATTTTATCTATTGTAAAAGATCTGCTGCAAAAAGCAGGTTGTATTTATATATCAGACACAGAAATTCTCTAATTGCAAAAAAAAAAAAAGAAAAGAAAAAAGAAAAAAGGAAAAAGAAATGGCTGAAAGATGAAAAAGGAAACAGAAGAGAACAATAGTGAGGAAAAGAAAAAGAAACTAATAAAATCAGATGAAGAGGAATGGTGTCCCTCTATACCTTCTGTTTGAAAGGACACTGTCCAGCAAACAGCAGGTTCCAGACAGTACATCAGCAGCACTTCCAGTTTTGGGGTCATTTGTGTTATGGCTCAGTCCTATACAGGATGGTGCCACTTGGTCCAGATCCAAGAAAGCACTTGGACTAATGTTCAGTTTTCAGGTTGCAAGCAGTTCCACTGAAGTCAAACTTCTCATGACTTTAAAAGGTGAGCATTTACCTAACCTCGCTGTTGAACGAGTAGCAGGGAATAATAGCGCTAATTACAAATGCCTAAATATCTCCATTCAGGTTGCAAAGGTATTTTTAAACACTTAATTAGGAGCAAGGGCTTTAAACAAGAAAGAATTAGTTTGGATCTGTTTTCTTAAAGTAATGAAATCATCAGCAAAACCCCTGCTCAAGCTGCTTTTTTCCTACATCTTCAGCCATCTCTTCACTATCAAGAGAGCCTGAAGCCTTTCAGAAGGTGTTAAAAAAATAAAAGTAATAATAATTATCTATCCTAAGGCTTAAAATAAAAGCATGAGTAGTGTCAAATATTCACGTGCTCTGCACCTTCAGGTCTCTCATTTCCGCTCTCCCATGATAACTTTACTGGACTGCCATCCTCTCGTTCTGGAGGACTCTTACTGCAGTAGGGTAAGAGCAATTTGAGAATTGGATGCAATGTGGACTGCAGCAAAGAAATCTAAACTCTGGATGAAGGAAATCTGCTCCCCTTTCACTACATCCCTCATACTTATATTGGCCCCTCACTCTGCAGTCTCTGGTTTTCATCTCTCTTAACATATAAGAACTTCTCCATATTATAAGCAGTTCCTTAAGTAGTCCTGGGAGCAGATCAGTCTTCTGCTAGCTCAGCTACAGCTGAATTGGAGGGAATGCACTTCAGCTCATGAAACAGCTTCTGCTATAAGCTTATGGGAACCAATTCCTGAGATTGCATATCTGATACAAAAGCCCTTTCATAAAGATTTTTATCTAACACGTTTAAACAGATCTCTTCATTCATCCTTGAATCAAGAATAAAAGCAATCTGATAAAAAATATATAGGCAATATGCCAAAGCAGAAGCAATAATTCACTGGCCTTGAAATATAGTTCTTTTACTGGAAATATTACCGAGAGAAGGAGCGTGTGTCATCACAAAAGAAAGTCAGGTTTTAGGACACTTTTCAGAGCAGGCTCCGTGTTTGGTTCTTTATTATCGATTCATAAATCTAGAATTTCTTGGCTGCCAGGAGATGGGCAAAGATCACTGAATGAGGACCTTATAAAATCGGTGTGACTTAGAAAACGAACGAAGATCAGAAATAATTTATTTCCACACTACCATGGGCATTCCAAGCTGTTCCCCTTTAGCAACAGACGGTAGAGAGCTAAAACTAAAACCCAGAAACAGCCATATATGAAACACCCTCAATCTTTCCGTCCTTACCTTTGTTTCAATGAACCAACCAACATCCTACAGCCTGTCCTTAATAGACATTTCATCTTATTTGCTGCCCGTTTTCAAACTATAGCCACAACGATTCTGACCTTACCCCTGAGAAAGTTTAGGGCAGTTACTTTTACCAAGTAAGCAAGCGGTCACCTTTTGGACAGAATTCAAGCATCAAAAATTTTAATTCCAAAAAAAACAGTATAACCATTTATGAATAACTGGAAACAGCCTGGTAGAATGGCAGTATAGCTATATTACATTGGCTGTAGCAAACGTCATTACTGCTCTGAAGACAATTTTGCTTTAAGGGCATTATGTTGACTTGATGCGGATGTCCAAAGCCAAAGTTTGAGTCCCAGACTGTGCTTGCATTGTGGGCTGTGCCCTCGTGTGATTTATGTTAACCAATGATAGGCTGTAAAAAATTGGAATTCAAAAATGAGAACTGTTCCTGAGTGCTCTGGGAGAGTGGATTCTTGCTCCTCCTTTACCCCTATTACTGCGTTTAATTGGCACATAAAAAATATGCTCACTTAAAGTTGAGAGTGTGGAGTGTCTCGTAGGCTCTGTATGCCTGGGAACTGTCACAACAAGATTGGTATCCAAACCAAAACATATATGCATTATAATTGATGCAATCAAAACTCAACAAGAGACCAAGCATTATCTGCATGAAGGGCAAGAAGGATGTCATATCACAGAAATATATTGCAAAAACTTTTCTTGACAATACAAAAGGAAGAGCAGAACTTTGCTAAAGCCCAAAGTCAAATAAGCTAGACCATGTTATTCAGAAGTTTTTCTGAATTTCACCCTGCATAACAGAAATGGCCATGTAACGTTTTTGGAGAATATAGATTTTTAGACCAAACCAAAACTCACCTTTTGCTTTTTTTTTTTTCCTTTGATAGTAAAACGTGTTCTGAGATTATAAAAAATAGAATTTGTTTTCACTCAATATTTACTCCACAGAAATGGAGAAAACTCCATGACAAGGGTTGGCTGCCATTAAAACATTTGCAGCAATGTAGATTCACTGCTTTCCCACGCTGTGGTTTGTAAAATGAATTAAAAAAAAAAAAAAATCCTAGAGAGCAAATACTACAACTTATCATCAGAATAAGAGAAAATAAGATTGAAGTGTAAGAACTGAATGATGAAGTAGTATTTTTAAACACTATAATCCACAGGTTTTGTTTTTTTTTTTCCCCCTAACTCAAAGGGGGAACTCTTTACAAGGTCATGTATGATTGAGAAGCAGCTTGTGTTCTGACACAGAACGAATGACAGTCCAGGTAATCCATTCTCACAATGGCTGTCAGAACAAATCTTACCAACTTACCAACTTACCGACTTCAATCAAGTCAAGGAGATTTTCATCTGCTGAAGAACTGGTCTGACCTGTATAATAAAGACTGCTGGGCACAATAAAAGCTCAAGGGCTGAAGCACTCTGAAATCCAAGCATCTAGACATACACATGAGGTAAAATTCTAACCCCAAAATTTCTGCAGATTTCCATGGATGTCAGCATGGCAGGAACTTTCCCAGTGGCAGATTGTAGGATAACCCATTGGCATCACTTGCAGCTACACTGATTTATTCCAGTTTAGGTCCTGTCCTTAAACTTAGGAGGTTGTGGAGTACACATGTGTGACCCAATCCATTATCGTGGCGTGTAGAAATGATAGGAATAAAAGCAGCATAAATGAAGATATTATCATTTAAATAAAATGGAGGGCTGTTATTCTTTATGTTTGTTTCAGTTATCATTCATTTCTTACCTCACAGATACGAGCAAGCTATTGTTCAACTTCAGCTCTCTCAGATTAGGTAGATAGGCACCTACGGGATCAGAATAAAGAATCATCTTGCACACCTGGTGGTAGGATATAAGAAACTTCTGACAATTACAAGTTGAAGCATCTTATTTTACCTACATTTCTCATTTGTTCCTGTCACATCTGTGCCGGACCCCTTCTAAGAAAATTAATGAAGTGATTTCACTTAGAAAATATTACATCCTTTGCATTTTTGCAACATATACGTAGTGTCTGCTTGACAGACTAATTATATTTTTGAAAACCCCCTCTGACAACCCTGATAGAGCACGTTTCCAAAAAGACAACAAAACCTGGCTTCATGGCGACTGCTTTCTTTGTTCTGATTGATAATCCATATTGACTATCAACTGAGTGATAACTCAAACAGCTGAAGATCAAGAACACTTTAGATCATAGCAGTCCATGGATATAAGCCCCTGGCACAGGGCACATTTGCTACTGACAACAGCAAACTTGCCCATTCCCACCAGCAGATTTTACCCATGGCAAGAATCCTCAAGTATGATGTATCACCATGGAGAGGTAGCATGAATTTTAGGCAGACTGGATCACTAAGACCAAGACACTAAAACCTGTTCTCAACAGTAATCTCTTTGGCAAAGGATAATTTAGCATGACATTCTAGCTATCCAACTCTTTGCAAAGGATCAAAAAAGGAATTTATTTTCAAAAAAAAAAAAAAAAAAAAAGGGAGTGGAATCTCACAAGCAAACAAAGAAAACCATGCTGTTTATTCCATTTCCCCAAATAGTGTTTATGGCAAAAACATTTTAATAAATCACGTTTCAGAAGAAGCATTATCTTCATCTAATGCTGTTTGGGAGTGATTATAATCCACATATTGAATTTCGTGCTATACTGCAAATCTTTAATGTCATTTGTTTGTAAAGCTCTTTAGAAAATACTAAAAGCTCACTGTGCATTTCTTTTAGTCTTATTTTTAATAATTTTCCATAACACATAAAAATTACAGCACAAATTACAAACACACCATCCTCATCCTGCAAGGCACACATTTTCATGTCAAATTTTATAAAATACAGCAAAAAAACCCCCCAAACTTCAGAGTCCCAACAGGGGAGATACCACTATCTCAGTTAATTATTCACAGCAGTCATAAGTGCTACTGAGCAAAGACTTCTGCAGACATAAAATCCATGTGCTAAGACAGACCTCAAGGGGAAAAAAAAAAAACAACAGCAAAATGTAGATGATTAAAAAAAATACTATTTTGTTCCTGATAAGAAACCTAAGGCATTAAGAAGCAAACAGCCTTTAAAAGTCCAAGTCTGACAAGAAGATGAATTGAAATGAGTCTTGTTCAAAAGAAAACTTTCTACTGAACACATTTGGGGTTGGTTCAGGAAAAATATGCTATTAAAGGATTCAAGGAGGCCATGGGGTGTGGCAGCCAGTGTTACAGGCTGAAGACATAATTTTCACATCTGGTTATTTCATTACTGTAACAGAATCCTCCATCGCAAACATTTTGTTGTATTTTGGCACCATCGACCCCTGGGCTCTGTAGTAAGTTAAAAAGAAGTGAATGCTACGTGCAGCAGTGTGATAATCTGCCTGGAGGATTTTAATGAAGTATTTCTCTAAAAAGCTTATGATTGCAGTTCTGGTCTGATTGAGAACTGAGAGCAGCATGCAGTGTTCTCTCTCTTCTGTCTTTGACTCCCTTTTACTAAGTAGCCTTTTTGTAGAATCATAGGTTGGAAAAGATCACTAAGATCATCTGGCCCAACCATCAACCCATCCCCACCATGGCCACTGACCCATGAGTCTCAGGGCCATTCCTTGCAACAGTGTATGAGTGTTAAATTCTTCTGCTGTCCTACTCCAGTGGAAAAAAAAAAGCTAAATTAATAGTAGAAAGAAATAAAAATGTAAGGTAGGTGCTTATATCTGATTTTTTTTTTTTAATAAACTTTAAATCAAAATAGGACCCAGGATGAAAATATTTTCATGTAAATGTTAGTTTGGCCCTCCAAAGCAATGTGCATTTGTAGGGAAAAGCCTGACTATGCTATAAAATGAGCATTCCCCTGCAAGCACCTACTTTGGAGCTGCTTGCTTTAGAGAAACAGGCTGCATTTTTCAGATTACTAGCTCCATTTCTGGATAAAAAAAGATACATATACATTCAGCTACATTGCCTTAAGTGCTGAACTTCATGAGCAGAGTAGCAATGCGGGTCTCATTCTGAGCTGCCTTGGTATAGCAGATGACATTTACATAACTCACTAGCACTAAAGAGAAAGCAGGCAAGGTGCTGGCTTTATTATATTCTAAAAGCCACAGTATCTGTATTTATTACATTTGCTGTTTATATAGTAATGCAGTATCTGCAGACAAACCCAAGCTAGCTGTCATCTAGCTACCCGAGGTCATATCTCACAAAAAGACAGAGTTTAACATAAATCCCCTGCTGAAGTATTTCTAATTGCTGGAGAGGTTGCCCAAGACCTGCTGCACTCCTTGCTGTTGTGTTTTCTCAGTGAAGTTTGTTCATACCAGCTAAATTACCAGGCTGGTCAGAGAGGCACTGGATGTCCCTGGAGACACTTGAGGTCAGGCTGGAGGGGCTGTGAGCACCTGATCTATCCTAAGTGTCCCTGTTCATTGCATGAAAGTTGGATCAGATGGCCTTCAGAAGTCCCTTCCAACTCAAACCATTCTATGATTCTATGAATTAAAGGCAGGTTAGGAAGGCACGTGTTGGAGAGCAAATGTCTTTTGCCTTTGCTTCTTACAAAGAAATACTGACAAACAGAGCAGAAGCAAACAGATCAGCCGGTATGAAAAACAACATATGCCTACTTCTGAACCTTTGGCAGAGCTTTTCCTTGATAAAACGCTTTCTGCCGAGCAGCAGTGCAGTGCTGCAGAGTCCCCATGCAGCAAACAGCTGCCTCACCAAAGAGAAGCAACAGTCTCCAGACACATAATCAACTTAGACTGGCTGCCAGAAGGCAACAATTGAATAAGAACCAGAGAAGAGCATTGTGGGTAACTTGATTTGTAGCTATTAAAATCACTTAGAAATAAGAGAACTATGTAGTGTCTTAAATGACTATATCCAACCATTACTTTCAGCAGGGATTTCTACAAACCGGTCATCAAAATGGTCCCAGATCTGTCAGCAATCAAAACTGAAGGGATAAGCTAATAAAAAGGAAATAGTCCATCTGCTCAAATATAAACTGAAGCCTACACACAGTAATAGAGAACAAAAGTAAATCCAAATTCCGCAGAGCTGGATATAAGACTTGCCAGTGAGGTTCAGTGCTTTGCCTGTCATTCAGCAAGGTGCAGTGAGAACAAACAGCTACAGATTTCAGCAGCTATCCTGCATCCCACAAAGATACTCAAACTCAAGTTCTGGCACGAAGCTTTTCATTATTCTAACACCAATCACAGGAAACCATTTTAACATTGGTCTTTTAGTGTTTAAGCCTCCACCCTGTCCCTAAGAAATACAACTATTCCTTCCCCCTATATAACACCTCTGTGTAAAGGCTGTCCTGACAAACTGGGAAAGGGTGAAACACAGTGCTTCCAAGTTCAGCCCAAAGTACAATGCTAACAAAAAAACTCTCAAAGTGTTTAAAACCACTCTGGAAATTTTGCTAAGAAGATGCAGGATGTCAATGCTTGTGATATACTCACAACCTCTCCAGATATCTCTATTGCTCGTCACAGTAGAAAAGCTTTCCCTTCTGTCAGGCTCGAACTTCCCTCATTGCGGTTGGTCTGTTCCTTACTCCACTCACTCCACTTATCTAGCTCCCTGTGAACAGGAACCTGTTTGGCAGTGCACTGATTCAGGGGAGATAGCTGGCACAAAGTCAGCCTTGCTTACACCACTCATACTGAAGGTGCAAACTGTCCTGTCATACCCCTTGATGTTTCATTAGTCTCAAAAGCAGTGGGGATCTGCAGCTGCTGTTTTTTTTTACAGCCCCTAAAGTCCAACTCCTGCTTCAAAGTGGGATATAAGATGGAAATCGTTTGCAATGTGGGAACAGTGCTCTGTATTTTGTAAAAGCTGCAAAAACTTATTCAAAGAAAGCAGAAGTAAAGGGATTTATTCCTGTAATGGGAAGGAAAGGGAAGTGCAGAGGAAATGTGAGAAAAAAGAGATTTAAATTAACTTGTAAATTAACTTGTTCTGCTCTAACAACACTTCACAAATCCTACAAGATTAAGTGCAGCATTTCTGTATGAGCATGTGAGGAATAAAGGACAGTGAGGTAAAGTTCAAAAGAGGAAATGGAAGGGACTACACGTTTAAGATAATACCACAATACAGAAGTTACAGATAAGGTAAGACTTTTTGCTAGCTTGTCATAGCTAATGCATAATGGCATGGGAATGGGAACACCGCTTTGGAGCACTGGTAGAAATGGTGTAATAAGATTTTCTTATCAACCAGAGGAAACAAGACTGAATAGATTATATACTCTGAAAGAAACAGATGCAATTTGACTTAAATTACCAAAATGTCCATCAAAAATAAACCTGTCTGCAAAATAAACTGAATAATCGATACACATCATAGAATCACAGAATCATTCAGGTTGGTAAAGATTTCTAAGATCATCCAATTGTCCACCTACCACCAATGTTGCCCACTAAATCATATTCCTTACTACCACATCTGCACGTTTATTGAGCACCTACAGGGACAGTGACTCCACCACCTCCCTGGGCAGCCTGTGCCAGTGTAATCCTTTGGAGAATTATTTCCTAACACCCAGCCTGAACCTTCCCTAGTGGAACTTGAGGCCATCCATAAAATGGCTGTGAAGTTCAAAACAAAAGCCCCCTTCATGTACTCCCTTTAACTATTCTTGATATCAGAAGGCCCAAAGATATTGGACTGGCTATTACATTATTGTCACTTGCACACCTTGGTGCTCTGCACGGGAACTGCTTGTCTGAAAATACCAGCACCAGCTCTTGGGGGTGCAACTCCCTTTGGTACATAAAATATTGCCCTGCAATAGTTAGCTTCAGTGAAGACAAAGATGGACTTGGCTGTGACAGGAGCACACAGGTTGCTTTCAGAAATGCCTTCCAGCACTGGAAGAAAGGAACGTTGCACGCTCTCAGTGTTGACACTGCTATTGAAGAAATTCCTCCACTACTTCCTTACTTCTCTTGAGCAGAGATGATGACACAGAGGTGAATTACAAGCATTCAGAGCCTCCTGGGGCTCATCAAGTGATGCGTCTAGAGGAGCTTCCTCAAGCACAGCTTGATGAGGCAGCACAGGAAGCAAATGCAGGAGACTGGCAGCATTGGCAGCCTGATACCACTAGTGATTTCCCAGCCACAGGGGAATCTTTCAGCGGAGACAAACTGAACTTTGGCTACTCTGTCTCACTACAGTAGCATCAAATACTCTAGAGGGCAACTTAATCAGTAAATGCTCCTTTAAGTCCTTGAGGCATGTCATGAGGAATCTTTCAAATTAATTTGGCATTAGACAGAAGTCACAGATTGGTTTAGGTTGGGGGGGCCTTAATGATCATCGAGCTGTATCCTTCTGCCATTGGCAGGGCTGCCACCCACCAGATCAGGCTTCCCAGGGCATCACCCAACCTGGCTTTCAACTCCTCCAGGGATGGGGCATCCACAGCTTCTCTGGGCAATCTGTTCCAGCGCCTCACCAGTACTTCTCTTTGTCCTACTACTTATCATATCATGTAAAAAGTCAGCCACCCTCCTGCTTGTAGCCTCCCTTCAAGTACTGGAAGGCCACAATGAGGTCTACTTGGAGCTTCTCCTTCTCCGAGCTAAACAAGCCCAGCTCCATCAACCTTTCTTCATAGGAGAGGTGCTCCAGCCCTTTGAGCATCTTTATAGCCCTAAATGGTGTCACCTCTCCATTGCTGTAGCGTTCAGTCTTAGAGTCTCACAGAAGAAAACAGTAATCAAGAAATGAGAGATACCAGGAAGAATATGTTTCAAGAGCTCTCAAGCACAGTAGTGCTTTACATTTACATACAGCTTCCAATTCCCCAGTCCTGATAAAATACAATAAGGGAAAATTTGAGAAAGAATTGTTTTCTTACCAAAGTTCCCCAAGCTGCTCTCTCTTGTATCTACTTGCATCTCCAGGGCCTTTACTTGCTGCAGATCATCCATCCCTGTCAAAGCTTTCTGTAAAAATAAGCAGGGATATATATATATATTCTCACACAATGAGCCAGATGATACAGGAACAAAAAGGTGTAGAAAGGTTTTCAACCAGTGCTATGTCAGCACGTAGTCCAGGTCAAAACAGCTAGACATATGATAACATTAAAATAAATGCACTATTCAAAGAGCTTTCTTTCTAGCAGCTCTGAATTGTTTCAGCTTCATGTAACTTCTACAGTGCTCACAAAGTCAAGGCGGGTCACTACATTCAAGTTGCAAATCAACAAAAGATTACATGCCAATTAACTTCATTTAAACAACATGCCCACACTAAGATTTGTGTAATATTTTACTAATCCTCAGAAGATAAGAAACTGTACCCTTGGTGTCACCAGTGATCAAAAAGGTGCTAGACAGTAAAACTCAATAAAACACAGTGCTTAGCTTTTAAATCCAAAACTACCAAAAAGAAAACAAGATTTCAGCTCAAGACAATCATAATATGATTGCATTTCTCAAGGCACACAACACCAATTGCAAGAATTACAAATTTCTTCGAAAAGAACTGATCAATGCCAAAGGAGGTCTCCAAAACCTTTCATTATTTCTGCAAAATCTCTGTGATGGGGTCAACCACTGTATTAAGCAAGGGTGTGTGTGTGTGTACAAGCAGCTATCACAGGTTCTTTCCTTAAATATCTAGAAATTGGCATTGATACATTCATGCAGATTTTGCTCTGCCTTTCACCACTCTATTTAACATGAAGGAACAAAGTCACTCAATGACATCTACGTGTAGGAAATAAGTTTTCTTACAACTAGAAACTCAGAACACACTTTAGTTTGTTTTCCTTTGGAGGTTAACACTAATATAGGGGAAATGATTCATTAGAAGGGAATTTGTGTAGGATCACCTGTGTATAGGAGTTTTTGAGGGGAAGAATAGCCACAAGAACATCTAGATCATTTCTGTAGGGAAAAACAGCAGTGGCAACATTCCCACTCATCAAGTAGAATTCATACTGCTCACAATTGATCAGTTTCATTCACTCTAATGGCTCTACACTCTCTAACAAACAAGGGACCGAAACACTCTAAGTGGAACTGAGATGACAACTTACAAGGGCATCGTATCAAGACCAGGGTTGATGAAACAGCTGAGCATCACTCTTTAAAAAAAAAAACAAACCTCACACCCTGTGTAAGGCTTTGAGTTAGATTCCTCAGAAACAGAATTATCCAAAGTCTTCACCTGCTTTCCAATCACCTAAAGAAACTGTGCTTAAAATTATTGTTAATCTGAACTTTTAACTGATTTTAAGCTTCTGGCCTTCCTTGCCTTTACAGTAAGGCGTGATAAACAAAGATCTAAGGCAAAAATACCCCAGACCTCAGCAGCATCCAGGAGTATGCTTTCTAACCCCAGACACAGACTGCAAAGGCAGCAAGCATGCCTACTATGGACGGCTTTCTTCCCCAAGTAAACATAAGGTCCTTTACTACAGTCCGTATTTTGCAGTCATCCTTTTCAGCAGACAACACTATTTGTCAGGTAGCATGAGAGCACGTGAGAAATGAGAGCTAGCTGACATCCTGGCACACATCCACACACTCAAATTGCTGGGTTTGGATGTAATCTCATTGTTATGAAAGGCAACTCCTTCTGACAAATACCTCCCTCGTCCATGTCAAAATAGCCTCAATAGCCCACTTTATTAAAAGACTGAATAGAAAGTGGTTCCAGAACAATAACCTTTGGGACATGCACTTTATCAGTAAAGCAGCAGAAGGCCCTGGCGCCATGCAGAGCCTTTGCCTTTCTCCATTGCTCCCTTCAAACTATCCTTCCCCTCACCATATCCCAGACAGCCTCCTTTCACTACTCTGACCACAAGAGATGCACTTCTGCTCCTTGTCCTCCTCTTTCAGAATCAAAGAATAAAAGCCACACAAGGTTATATTTTCCTCTTCTAGATTTCCCTATTCTTTCTCTTCCCATATGGGGCTACCAGACTTTGTTCTCCTTTTCCTCTTCCAGATCCACCATTTGTTCTCTTCCCCCAGCTGAGAGATGAGCCACTTATTTCACCAACATTTTGTGCTGCAACAAGCAGAGTCGTGGCCCCAGCAGTGTATAAGGTTGTTAACTGCCACCTCTGGCTCTTTGAACTATAGATAGCTGCTTGAAGCATGTGTTAAACAAATGCACCAGACCCCATCTGTTCATAGTTCCCACTTCCCTATGCCACTTTTCCAACAATCACCAGGAAAAGCACACTTTTTCCTGCTGATGGAGTTCTTCGAAAGTTTGAAACTGACAGGCTGTGGAATGCAAAAGCCATCATACTATGTGAAAGTAACACAAAATGAGGATATGAGCTCATTACAAAGGCTCTAGAAGCACAAGGAGCCCAGGTGTGGCTGAGAGCTGGTTAGCAAGCAAAGGGTCAGGGCAGAAGAAGGTTCCTAGGGAGAACAGCTGGGACACTCCTACTCCCCAGGCACCTTTCCTAGCATAGTGGTGCAGACGGAGGGGGTCTCAGAAGTCACAACCACAATTCTAGCACCAAGAAAGGAGGGAGTAAAGGAAGGACATGGAAGCATTTAAAATAAGACGATAATAAGGACCTTCCTTTTACATTGCTGTTTGATATCAATGCACAGGAACCTTCAGCAAAGTTTAAAAGGAGGGATACACAGAAGGAATTTGACTGCTGTTAGGCTGTTAAAAAAAAAAAATCAAAGCGAAACACACTGCCAAGGATGATCAGATTGGACAGAGGGACGTCTGGCGCCGTGTGAGTGACAAGCTGTGCTAAGGCACTATGCAGCCCTTCACTCCAAGGTTGTGCCAGCTCTAGGACAAGCTCCTGCCCTAGTTCAGGAGTGCCACTGTGGTGTCAAGTAATGGCTGTCTGCCCAAAACTCAAAAGGCTGTGCTGGCAGCCAGAGACGGGACTCCTGCCTGTGCCCCAGGAACGCTTAAGCCATGAAGGTGCTGTGCCATCTAGGGTTTCCTCCTGTTGTTTACAGCTGTAAAGCTTACAAAAAGAGACCAAGGATCTCTTGGATGCAGAGCTAGATTTACATCAGAAAGATGACCTGAAAAAGCTAATTATAATTCCAGGTTGACTTCTGGTTTCCAGAGAGGATTCTGCCTGCCACCTACCCACTGAGGTGGGTACTGGTTAGATAGAGGAGGCAGATGTTTTCTGAAGAATCAAACAGCAAAATCTTTCTTGCACATGATGTTCAAGAATGTCATCTGACAATCTTAAACCTTCTTATTTGGAAGAATAAATTCCTATGGAAAAGCACAACACAATTCCTTGAAGAATTAGTGATAAGTAAAAAAAAAGACAGCCAAAGTTCATTTTATGTTTTTACACCTCCTTTGAAAAAGAGTAAAACTTTTTTCACGAGATCATGCAAAAAACTATTGGCAGCTAGTTTAGCCAGCAGTTTAAGAAGCAACTCCATAACAGCTCACAAAGCACTCCCATCATGCAAAACGTCTGGCCAACACCTAACTGAAGAGCATGTGCCCATCTGGAAAGCTTCTTGTCAGTCAGAAGAGAAAAGCCACAAGCATTCTATAAAAAACTGCAAGTGCAATGCTTTTCTGTTCGTAGAGCTTCCCTATCTGGGAATGCTGGGAAAGTCACCTGGGGATACTGGGAAATCCGGTTTGAGTCCCACCTGCAACTCCCCGTGAATTCCTTAATTGGAAATAGTATCTGTGCAATTAAAGCTGGTGCACACAACTGATTTCTAGCTCCTCGCTGGATTTTTCACATGCTCCAAGAAAAGCAGAGCTGTTGCTGAAAAGCATGTTGCACACAGCTGCCTGAGAAGTGTTTCCAGCTGTGCGCTCATTTTGCTGATGCTGGTTAATTTGGCTAGCACAGGAATTCCTGAGCAGTGAGCTTATTTTCTTCTAATACCACACCTGTATGCAAATATCATTTTCATGTCTATTCATGCGTTCACTGCTTTTCACGGGGATTTTATTTCAGATTCCCAACCCAAGAATCATCTCCCCCTGCACAGGAAAATAACGCTGCTGCAAGTGTGACAACTCCTATTTTTTCTAAGAAGAAGATTACAAGAACATTAACAAGGTTTGAAGTACTGGGATCTTCTCAGCTGGTATGAAAACAACAGTGAAGAAACGACTGAAGTTTAAATGGAATTGGATACTTCAGCAAAGATGCCTTTTTTCTCATGCTAAAGCTCCAAGTCACACTAACAGTTGTACATGCACAGGTCCCAGTTTTGTCTCGCCATCGCTGGCTCAGCTCCTCGATGACCCATCCTGGGGATTCAAAGCACCGACGCTTTTCCTTTCTCAATTGCTAACCAGGATCTGATGCTACAGGCTGCTAAGAGCTCTCTCTTACTATCATAAGCTTCAAAGGAAATGTGGGGCTTGTGGGAGGTTTGGTGATTTCTCAGAAATAGCCTGTATCATTCCTACAGGAAGAAACACAAGCTCAGGTCCAACTCTCCTGAATTAATATGCACAATATCATAAATACACCAATTTTTGCTTCAGACTTAAAGATTTACATTTCCCACACACAGATATACAAAATATACCACAGTATGAATTCCTGTTCCTAATCTAACAACTAGGTGCAGAGTAAGTGGCTGCATTTCAACATTGTGTCACTAAACACAATTCAAGACTATTAAGTTAGTTAAGCAGCTGTTACTATATGCAAATGAAAATCTGTTTTTAATAAAAGGCATACATATGTGTGTAAGTACATGCATATAAATATATTCCTGACATGAAAATTTGAACATAAAACATCAGATGTTTATGTAGCAGGATATATATAAGCTTTCATTGGAGTAAAGGTTTTAATATTAGGATAAGAACATATCAAAGGAAAGCTCTGAAAGTAAATGAGGCTTTGTAACTACTTTCCTATTCACAGTATGCTTACTGCTATCTGTCATCTCAAGCAATCTGATCTAATGCAGCAACTAGCTGTGCTTTCAATAGAAGATTGAACTAGAAGACCTCCAGAGGTCCCTTTGAACTTCTTTGGTTTTAAATCATTATAAACGGTTACCCAATTCTAGGCAAGGAATCAGAAGACCCAAATTAAAACAGTTATGCCCATCTCCTGACTCCACATATCACAAATTATCAAGATTTTGCACCTGCTCCCTTATCTCCAGTTTCTTCTCAGATTTATACAATTCACAACCATGAGGAAAACTTTCTGCCAAGCAAAAAGGGAAGCAATTGAGACATTTCAGTGTGAATCCAATCTGTTGTTCCAGGACCCTCCAAGATTTTCTTCTCCCCACGAGAACAAGTGCATACCATATGAAACATACCCTACAACAAAACTAAACACCACTTCCGAACACGTGTTCCCAAGTTTAGAAAGCATGATTTCTTGGAGCAGGATCAATAAACAGTGCAATGAGATGAACGTTGCCTTTCTTCTCTGAAGACCACATACAAATCATGGTGATAACAAAAGCTGAGGAACTGATTAGTTTTGAGAACACGACAATGTCTGGAAGATCATTTGTAAAATGAGTTTGTTCTGTGAATTTTATTGCTTGTTGTGCAAGTCAGAAAGAGGTTTTGTTTCCAAAATGCAAGCAGGAGGTGTTGGGGGGCTCAATGAGTAAGAACTGGATTAAAGAAAGGTGAGACTCTGAATTTCAGGTCCACTTATTTAACGGTAAATCTGTGTATTCCCCATTAAAATCTAGTTTTCAGAATAAAGAGAGAATGGGGAAGAATTTGTTCATGTTAACACTCTATAGCATATGACAACACATAAGCACAACACAAGCAAAGCCAAAGAACAGAGCTGTAAGGACATGTACAGGACACGTAAAAAATGGAAAAAGCAAAGACTACCTATTGATACAGATGAAGATTAAAGGGCATAACAGAAAATTGCTATCGATACTAGTGGAAAGAATAAAAAGACCAGCGAATGATACCAGCCCTAGCATCAAACACTTTCAACCTGTAGCTTAGATGAAGAGTAATCAAATGCAGAAGGACAAAGTGTGACACTACAGCAGGAGAGATTCTAGAAAGCAAAGAAAAAAACACTGAAGATGATATTCACCTGAGCAGAATATGGAATCACAAAGGATTTCAAAGTGAACATTATGCTGGAATGAGGTCATAGAAAACCACAAAGCCCATAGAGAAAAAGCATAAGATTTAAGCAAGGTGATAGTCTGATGTGAAGAGGAAGAGAATAGCAAGGGAGAGTTTTGGAGTAGTTGTCTGTCTCTTGTGCTATGGAGTTCAATAAGGCAAAAAAAAAAAAAAAAAAAAAAAAAAAAAAAAAGTAGGGCCTATGTCCTTACCTTTACAGTATAACTTTAATAAGCTTGTATTTTAAAAACCTGTTCGTTCCTTCTTAGAGCCCTTCAGTGAATACAATTAATAACTTCTAAAATATCACAGCTATTAAAAGACAAGCAAGAAGACATTGCAAGTGTGTTGATTCAAGCAGAAGAACCTTTCAGACCACTTGGTTATCAATGGCATGTGGTTCCTATACAAACAGGCACGTGATTGTTCTTCAGACTGAAGTGGTTGGACAGTATACCTATTTTTGTGTTTCAAAAAGCAGAACTGAATCCATGGAAGCAGCAATTTCAGTTTGATCAGTGTAAAGGTCAAATAATAAATAAATCGGACATGTTATTAAAATAAGCCATAAGCACTGTTAATGTTTCCTTGACAATGTCATATAGTTTTTCCTCTCAACAGGAAGTATCTCAGCTATGCCAACACAAATGTCAGCTTCCAGAGCCAGGAGATAACTGCATCCAGAAAAATTAGTAGGACAGCATGCATCCATTTAAAAGAGTGAATTCCTTACAAATGTTAGTGCACATGACCTAAGAGTGGCAAGAGTCAATGAAGATCAAGAATTCATTTATTATATGAATTATAAAGCTTTTCTTCCATTACTAAGAAAAATTTGAAACTGCTGGAGAATTTAACTTCTGATCTGTATAAAAAAAAAAATACAACAAAACAATGAAATGCAGTTTCTTGTGATATGGGTAGCATTGCCTTTCTGCTTATAACCAATCATGAACTAACAGGTTCAGAAAGAGAAAAAACCATACCAACTAAAGAGCTTTCTAGGGGCTTCATTCAGAGTTTATTGAAATCAAAGGGCAACTATTTTGATTGCTCTAATGGGCTTCATTTCATATCCTAAGATATCAGACTAATACGTGAGCTTCCCATTGGGCTTATAAAGGGTACAGACGGCCACAAACATATTACTCTGGTCAAACTCCATATCAGGCTTTAAAAAAAGACTAATAAGTTGTCAGCAGTTGACAGGAACCAAAGGAAAGTAAATGGGGTAGATCACAAGGCCACATATCAAACTTTATTTCCAGAAAGTTTAAAATATACCCTCTGCAGAAAGTGGTGTTCTTAGGAGAAGACTTGGGTACCACTGGAAGAGACATTCTGAGAACAAGTAGCTACCTAGGCTCCTGTGCATAGTCAAAACAGTGGTTGGCATATATTGAGAAAATCATGTAAACCTGCAGTCTGATGTGAGCTGGGCCCCTGCAGAACGTGAATGCACACGGGATTATGGATGTGGAACACTGTCCTGCTCTCTGGGAGCATCTGAAGCACAGCCTTGCCCCCAGCTGTCTTTCACAGACTCCTACCCAGCTCTGTTGCACAGAAAGCTGCACCTTCCTCCTTCTAACTTCTGCTCCTAGCTCTCTTTCCCTCCAGCAGGAATAAGTGAGCTTATTTTCCCAGCTCTTAGCTCCCAAGGGATTTTACTCTTAATTAGTATTGAGCAAATATAGCACAATATACAACCAAGATCTCCTTCGCTGGAGATTTCAGCATGTTACTCTCATTCAAGAAGCTGCATGCCAAAAATCGCTTCCCTCTGGTCAAAAAGGGACACGGCTTTCAAAAGTGCTTTGAAAACTCACACTTTGATAAATGGAGGAAGTATTTATAACGCTTGCAGAATATTTTAGTTGGCTTCTTAGGAAGACAGAGGATTTCACTAATTCAGAACAAAAGTTAAGCTTTTTAAGTTATACTTTCAATCCGTAGAAAAGGTTCATGTAAAAAGCTTTTTCTAATGCTAAGATTCAAGGTACTTCAGAAAGCTTTAATGAGATCTCTTTTAAATTATAATTACATTACCCCATGCACTTCACGCTGCTTCAAGGAAGTTGACAATAAAGACAGCAGCATTCATGCTGGCCATATTTTTGATATGAAACAAGGTGAAAGGACAAGCATTTGATAAATTTCCTTAAGACAGAATTCATTTTATG
Organism: Tympanuchus pallidicinctus; assembly: GCF_026119805.1. Taxonomy (NCBI): domain Eukaryota; kingdom Metazoa; phylum Chordata; class Aves; order Galliformes; family Phasianidae; genus Tympanuchus; species Tympanuchus pallidicinctus. The sequence goes on from NW_026294747.1 coordinate 15,306,297, forward strand.
CAGAAGCCTAGCTGCCAGATATTCAATGCAACAATCTGCAATCATCACAAGGGCTGCTGGAAGGTTAAGCTAATACAGCACTTTATATGCCAGTTTCCTTCTTCTACTTCATTAAAAAGTTGGATATCAACTCACCAGTTTCCTGGGGGAAAGGTATTCATCCATAAGTAGTTCTCCATCATCTTTAATCAGTGGACTGGGATTTAGGTTACCTCGCCAACTCAAGTCAGTCACCCGAACTGTAGCTGAGGCTGGACGAGAAGCTCTGCCAGGATTCCACCTCTGGTCCTTCTTCATATGCTTTGGACAAAAGGATAATAAAAGGTCTGATTTTTTTTCCCTATGTTTATTATTTTCCCTTCAGCAAAAAATAATTTGACTCCTGGTGCAAGCTAGCAAGTAGCTGTAAAGACAGAGGTTTTCCTAACCAGAAAAAAAAATTAAAAAAATCAGCGCAATGCATCACGTAACATGCATTCTTCCTCTTCTTCATCTTCTAGAGCTAGTCATAGAATCATAATAGTTGGAAAAGACCTCTAAGACCATCTAGTCCAACTGCCCATTAACCACAAAGACTGCAAACTAAACCGCATCCTTAAGTACCACATCTCCATGGTTCCTGAACACCTCCAGGGGCAGTGACTCTGCTACCTCCCCATGGAATCTACTCCAACACTTCACCACTCTTTCTGAGAAGCCTTTCTAATATCCAGCCTGAACATCTGCCAATTCAACTTGAGGCCATTCACTCTCATTCTCTTGATGCTACCTGGTAGAAGAGGCCTATCTCAACCTCACCACAACCTCCTGTCAGGTTGTTGCAGAGGGCAATTAGGTCTCCCCCGAGCCTCCTCCAGACAGAACAATACCAGTTCCCTCAGCCACTCCTCATGAGGCTTGATGGAATCAAGTGTAAGACTTGACAACCCTACCTCTATCAACTTACACTCTAAGCTTTTACAGCTGCACACCAATGGCTTTGTACAAGTTACTCAAGAACAGTAAACTCAGGACACTACTGCTCTCCAGTCTTCCCATTACTCTCCTTGCCCTTCTCTGGTAGCTGAGAACTTCCCATTCAAATCAGCCTGCTTTTTACCCATATAGAAACTATCCTTGTAGAAACTCAACTCACAGCAAAACTCTGCTGGGCTTCAGGGTTGAAGCGTGAGCATCAAGAGACATCGCTGCTTTTCTCCAGTCTCTGCCCCAAGGCAGCACGTATAGCAGCTGTATACATTTCCTGTCCTAAATTAAACAGACTTGCACTGTTACTGACCGCCTACTGGATCATTCAGGCCAGTGACTGTTACTGACTGTTAGTTGTGACAGAAGTCTTTGGAAAATTAAAATATAATTTAAACAGATCTGCTTGTGAGTTAGGTGAGGAATCAAATCCAGATTTTAAAGACAAAACGCTTCAGAAGAGTGCATTCTTCAATTTCCAAATCTATTCCTTTTACAGAAATATTAACTAACTTTGAAATACAAGAATAAGCACACACCTACCAATTGCAGACAACAAGCAATCAGTTGTACCCAAATGGTACAAGCATCACTATGATTTATACAGCCATTTACTTCTACTTGGCAGCAATGAAGCATCACAGCTGGAAACGTTGCTGTATCAACAATAGGCTAGACTAGAGAAAAGCCTTCTCACTCGGCCATCGAACACCTGCAGCTTTCTCTGGCTCTCCACTGTGAGGCAATACCCATTCTTAGTGCTGGAAAAGTAATTAAATAATCAAGGTAATCATAACTGGCTGATAAAGTTTCACTGGCAGCTCAGACCTACCTTCACCTTCATACTAATAAATCGTTAAACGTGGAAGTAATTTCAGGCAGGAAAAACAGAAGAAACTGACTGCTCAGCTGGCAATTTCTATTCAAGATCTTAGAGAGGCTGGTGAGAGAGGTTTACTTCAAAGGAACTCCTCATCTCCTCTTACTGCTCACATACAGTCAAAAGTCTTCATCTCGGCACGGGCAAGGGAAACATGAAAGACTCAGAGCAGCCAAAGAGAACAGCAGCTTCCCATTAAGAAGAAAATGGATCTCCCAGTACCAGACGTCTTAGCTTTTGGGAAAAAAATACCTAGCCTATTCACTTCTAACACCTGCTTCTTTCTCCAAATAATTCCAGAATTTCTAGGGTCCTTTCCTGTATGTTCCTTGGAGCGGGTCTTTATGATTTAGTCATTATATGGAGTTGTAACAATCATCCAAGGAAATTAAAAAAAAAAAACTTACATGATACAGAGGTCTTCTGGTGCTGACTCTATTTTTCTGATATTGCTTTTGCTCAAGAACTGACTTGGATTAGAGCATCTGCTAAACAAACACTGGAATACTTGCCAATTATAAAAGATTTGTTTGGGATCATGTGTAATACTGTTGATTCCTTCTAATTGAAGCAAGTATCATTCTTACCCAGAGATAATCCTGCATGTTACTGGAGCCAGGTGGATCAATACTCAGAAATTACTGATGTAACACCTGAGTACAAAATGCACGTAACAGCAAGACTGTGTAGATTAGGGCTGTAAAGAGTTAATACACTTGCATAAGACAAATTATTGTTCTCCTTCCTTCAGTCCATTGCTATTACACTTCAGAATGCTCTCCTATCTCTGAAATATGTGTTGATACAGCACTTATTTATGGTTTGACAAGCAGATCAATTTGTGGCTGAAGACCTGAAGTAACACTTCCAAATCTATATTTCCTGCTATCGATCCAGAGCTTGTAATTATTGTAACAATGGATTAGTAAGAGAAAAGTATTTTCATCAGAAATTTTCTGGGAAGGTATTGAGTTACTGTCAGCAAACAAAGCAAATCTTTTGAACATGCTTCCATGTTCAATGCTTCCATGTTCGTGCAATGCAAAACTTTATCCAGAGAATTTCCTCCTGACTATGGAGGAAAATAACACCTGCATTCTTTTTCTATAGCCCTCATTTTGAAGGAGTCCTAATAGTGAGGTGCCAACCTTATACAAAAATCCACAAGCCTCCAAGCCTCTGGCATGGTGTAGGAGCCACAAGGGGTCTGGCACACCACGTGCCTTCCTGCAGATAGAGTCAGGCTCTACACCATTTTCAGTCCTGCCTGAGGTGGTTAAAATCCTTCCAGTAAAACCATCTCACCCACTCATTTATAATACTAATAAATAAATGAGAAATCTGTGGCTTTGTCAAACACACTGGCTGAAAAACCAGTGACCCAAAGTAGTGTTGGCCACAGGGAACGGTGCACAGGAGACTGGAAAGATTTCATTGTCATTGAAGAGGTCTGAAAAGTAATCTGAACCTGAAGATTCATTCCACAGAATAGATGGCTGCATTGGATAAACTTTGAATATGTATGCAGAATGGTAATGCAGAACATTCCTGCAAGACTGTGGGACTGAGAAGGATGAAAATTGATAGCACCAAAAAAAAAACCTTCAAAGAAATCAGTGGGAAAGCAAAGCAACGCCAACAAGCAGTTGGGAGAGTCAGGGAAAGATTCAATAGTTGAAACAGAACGGATTTTGTCCTGCACATGAACACTGATAATAAAAGACTGAAAGAAATCAGCAGATTAATGTTTTCAGGATTTGCATTGGGGCTCTTGATTTAGCAGTCTCCTCCTTGCAGATAACTGGAAGCAGACCATTAGTGAGTGCAGGAGAAATCAATGACTACAGCAGCGAGATGGAAGATCTCAACTTTCTCTCCCCCAAAGTGAGTGCAATAACACTGACCATTACAGCTTGCAGGCGTGTTGTGAAGCTTCATTAAAATCTGTACGACACTTGCTTTCAATATGCTTAGATTAACACTGCAACCAACATTCCCAAGGTCGAAGGAATATTAAGCATATTCAGTTTACCACTTGAAAGCCTCCAACAACAGTGTTGCCAGTTGTCACTCCTCTGATGCCTTTGCACATTGCACTGAAGCCATCAGACAAGCCACCCGGCCCTTTTGCAATACCAAGCCAACCGTAAACCAAAAACAAATCAGTCTTTTACCATCTCTCAGAGCTCCCAAGAGTCCTCATAGCCCGAGTGATTTCAGGCTGTATACTAGAAAACCAGGACAGTGGGTTTCTACCTGTCTTTTCTCTGCTTTGGCTTCCATAATTCCTCTTTCCCAACTCCTAGCAAGATTCTGTTACTGATTTTAGGTTCTTCTAGCCCCAAACAAAGGAGGATGACATCTCATACAAAAATAAACCTCTACTCCCTTAGACCAGCTTCTAAGACAGTATTCTCTCTTGGTCCTTGGCTAACCATGATGTCCCAATGCTCCTCTGTACAGTGTGTCATCTCAGGTAGGGTACTGCAATAACATCATCAGCCAAAACCTTCTCAGGAAGAAAAACATTTCAGAACCATTTGCCACTCCTTAATGAGAGGAAACTCATAGTGAAGACTTTGCTTTCAGTTGCCTTGTATTATGCAATTTTTGTTTAATCCAGAACCAGAGATAACAGTGGTGCCCATACTGTTACCACAAAGGATTTGTTGTTTATTAAGGATTTGACAAAGGTCTGGCTTATAACGGCCACTCACGGTTCCCTTTGGTCTCATAAGTATAACTCTGTGCAAGTGCACTACAGATAACCTCTTCTGGAAAATAACTACTTGGGCAGCTGGAATTTGCTATGATGTCATCAGGAAACTACTGTTACAATAATCTACTCCTGATGGCAAAAACAGTTCCTACTACTTTTATGCAATATAAAGCATCCTGCAACACACCACTCTATTTTAGCAGGTGTGACATTAATTAAAGTTGAAAAATAAAACATCTGACTTGATATTAACAGGAGTCTTTCATTTTTACATGGGTGATACTGTATTAATCTTCTGTTTTCATTAAACAGGAGGTGGTAAAATGCACTTCAATGCTGCTATAATAACAGTGGATCACAAAAACACTATAAAGAGCATTTATAAACATTCCACTTGTATGGGCCTTTATAAAAAAAACTAAAGCTTCTATGAGAATGCTGAAATATCAAGGAGAATTCTCTTTCATAATAAAAAACATAATAAGAAATTCAATGACTTCTATGACATTGAATGACTCAAATGTTTACAGTAGCAGTTTTGTTTAACCTTTTGAGAAATTTGAGGCTTTGGGTCACAGAATCACAGAATGACCTGAGTTGGAAGAGACCTCAAGGATGACGAACCTCCAAACTCCCACCACAAGCAGGGTCACCAACCTCCTCATTTAATACTAGACCAGGCTGCCCAGGGCCCCATCCAATCTGGCCTTGGACACCTCCAGGGATGGGGATCCACAACCTCTCGGTGTTCCAGCACCTCACCTCTCTCTGTAAAGAATTTCCCCGACATCCAACCTAAATCTTCCCTCCCTCAATTTAAAACCATTTCCCCTTGTCCTGCTGTTATCTACCCTTTCAAAGAGTTGATTCCCCTCCTGTTTGTAGGCTCCCTTTAAGTACTGAAAAGTTGCAATGAGGTCACTCCACAGCCTTCTTTTCTCCAGGCTGAACAAGCCCAGCTCTCTCAGCTTGTCTTCATAAGGGAGGTGCTCCAGCCCCTCGATCATCTCTGTGGCCCTCCTCTGGACCCCCTCCAACAGCTGTCTTTCTTGTACTGGAGGCTCCAGAGCTGGACACAAACTCTCACACACTGCAAATGTATAGATTTTCCTCACTGTTTATCTTCTTTATGGAGTCATAGGTTGTAAGAGTGCCCGGTTATCCCTTGGTACTACATGTAAATTCTGCTCTGTAGTTTCCATGAGCACGGTGGAGAAGCCTTATGATCTATGCCCCTCTCAGTCCCCAGGGAAAGCTCTTAGGTACTTCCTGATATTCATACTATTCCATGCACTGAAAGCTGAGTTCAAACTTTGCTGTTCTCCAGTGATGCTGTGGTCCTACAGAAGAAAGTCCACACTGCAAATCCAGCCTAGGCTTGAGACAACAGGCATTTCATGTTCTTACGAAATAGAGCAGTAATAAATAAAAGAGGCAATGCATTTAAATGCCACCAATTTCTCTTTTATACATATATAAATTGTATGTATTAAAAAAGCAAGCTAGGTAATACTTTCCCACGCCCTGCCAAGGAGGTTGTAAGGTGATGAGAAATGTTTATCATATATGCTGGAAATACTTCTATATTAAATCACTCTGAAACTAGCTTGACAAATGCTGTTCTGATAGCAGGATAAAAAGCAGATTGCTCCTTATTATACAAGCTGTTCTGTGTCAGAGAAACAATAAACTGAAGTCCATTCAATCGTTTTTAGTTTTAGAGCACTGTGGTGGGAAGGGATCAGTGGCAACTTCTACCAAGCTATAAACATTCATTGATACCTTCTGCGGTGCAAGTGCTATGAACTTCAATGAACATGGATTATCTAAATCCTTGGCTGAAATTGCAAGATGCCACAGAGATAGGCTTTTCCTGAGGCAGGTTTCCCGCTGCAAGAAGATGTCTCAGGAGGCTTCTTTCTGATTTCTGCCCTCACCCTTCACCAGCATGAGCATAAGACAAGAAAAACAGGCAGTAGGATGTAACAGTACTATATGAGCAATGGAAGTTATAGGAAAACACAGCTCCAGGGTGCCTGTGACTTTGCTGCCCAACAGTCTCCTATGATACTACCTTAAATGTAACATATCTCTGGAGCCAAAGATAGGGGAAAATATATTTCTACGCTGTCCTCACCGTTATAGTCTCAGCTTTGTTAAAATAAAAAGTATTCAACTGTAACATTATTCTTTCCGACTATTCCCAAGGCGTAGATATTAATTTGAACTATAGCACCAGCTTAATGAAGTCTTCTGTAAGAAAACAATATTCTTCTCTTCGGATCTTACTTCCAATATTCTCTTTATTTCAGAAGACAAAATACGCAGGTAAGTACATCCTCACTGGATGAATTAAGATTTGATCTCATGTTTAATACCCCATTGGTTGTCCTAATATCTACTGCATATCCTATAATCTTTAAAGGACAATTTAAAGAACCCAAGCAATTATTTTTTCTAAAATGCCAGCCAGGTCATTTACCTTTCTAGCACATAAAAGGACCAGTATTCTCATTACAAGTAAGTATTCAACGGTTGTTTAAAATGCAGATAGTAGACATGTTATATAGCTATGATGCTCTGAGGACATAAAACCAGCAAGGTTTTGTAAAGACAGTAGTATTTTAAGATCAGTGCATGCAGTTGAGAATCCTAACAAGATAAACTCTCTTCATGTCACAGGCACCCATTCATGTGCTTACATGCTCTGCAAGCTCAGAAAGGAAAATCTAACTCAGCACCATAGTTTTAAGGCTCTAATCCTGAAAAGACTTATTCACATAAATAACTTTCCATATAGTGAACAGGATGATTACACAAGTACAAAGTTCATCACTTGGCTAATCCAAGATAGAATCAAAGAATCACTAAGGTTAGAAAACACCAAGATCCTCTAGTCCAACCATCAACCCATCCTACCATGCTTGCTAAGCGTGGCTCTGAGGGGCATATCTGCCTTTTTCTTGAACAGCTTTCCTCAAACAGTAGAAGCATCTACTGACATCATTTAAAAGCATTTTGAAGAGGACCCCAAAACAAGTATTTCCTCTTCATGACATCTCTACAAGATATGGTCTACAACGGTGCTAAAGCTTTCTGCTCTTCATCAGCCACATCTCATTTAATAAGTGTTTAGTTAACACCAAGGCCCGTAGGTAAGGGCTCATATCAAAGTATCGGTTGTCCAAGTTGTTTCTTCTTTAGTTCCTGATTTGACAGAGATGACTTAAAAATACAAATCCCAGCATACTCTGTCTGAGCTGGGCTGAAGAAAGGCAGCCAGCCAATTCTCAGAGCCTTACAGCAGCACTGCACATCCTTCAGCCAGTCTGTATTCAAGTCTGAGTACATTGGAACAAAGATGACCTTCAGGAAGCACTCCTCTTAAGATGTTTATTTACCTGAGGCCAACACTGACTCTGTGTAGCCTGCACCATATATTCAGAAAGTCAGAAGCAGGATGAAAACCTACTTTCAGGGAAGGAATAAAAAAGAATAAACAAAATCTGAGTGTCTCATAAAAAAAATTCATCACCCAAGGAACAATCTCACTGGGTCAGTGCCAGTGGGTGAGGTCTTCGGACATATTCTTTTACTACTGTAAAGTTTTACCTTCTTAGTAAAAATAAAGTTTTTGTCAGCGATTGAATGAACATTTCTCAAATGATTTGTCTCAATCCTGCCATATTCTGCTGGAAGTCATGTTGCACAAAAAGTCTGAAATCAGCTCTCAGCAGCTGCAAAAGATTAAAGCATCAATTTTTATGCCCTGTATAGACAAAAAAATTTCACTGAATTAAAAAAAATCATATCGAAGGTGGTGTCAGTTGCTGCAGAGACAGGGGACGCTATTAAATAGAAGTACCCCATCATTGCTTAGTTTTTGCTATAGGAGTTGCCCTAATTATCCTTTCCTGTTACACGCATGCAACAAAAACAAAGAAACAAAAAACAACAACCAACCTTCTCACCTTACATAAATACAGCTCTTAAACTAGCCTTGCTGCCTTTGTCTGGGCCTTAAAGCAAGAGACATTCACACCAGTCGATCCTCTCCCACTGTTTTTTCTCTAACACATTCTCCATTTTCCCCTGTATATCCAAAGGCCTTGCAGGCTTTCTCCATTTGTTAGAATAAAAACACCACAGTGCTGCTGTTTTCTGTGGCAGAGGTCTCAGAGATGCATCCACTAGTGTCTGCCTGCACAGATTAATGCAGTACCAAGGACCAAGCTTACAACATTGCTGCTCATTCTCAGACTGTTGTAACTCACAGACTCAGAACTGTGTGACAGCCTAAAGCTGCAGAAAAGAAATGCTTGGCGTTTTTTATTTAAGCACATTTTTAGCATCCACCATTCAGAAGCATGCCTAAATTGCATCCAAGAAATGGACTACTGCTGCACTACATTTATGAGCCTTTTGAAATCCAAACTTCTACGCAGAATGAAAATGCATCACATAAAGCATTTCTGCATTTCAAAGTGCTCTGTTGTCCCCAAACAATTTTCAGTCCATTCTATTAGATAATTAAGCCATTTAAACCAAGAGATTTCGTGACCCGCAAAGCCATTTGAAAAGTCATTTTCAGTGCTGGGATGTTCCTGACTTCCAGACTGGTGCTCATATGGGATATATAAATAAAAGTAGACTAGTTCTGGTTTAACTCATAGGAAAATACCAAACAGTGCACAGGAGCTTATTTAGTAACAGACACCCCCAAGATTTCAGCAAGGTCTGACAACTTACAGTGAAAAGAACTTTATGAAATCACTTAACACAACCTGTTTGTTAGTGTAATAACTGTCATGCTGGGTCAAGGCAGAGGGCCAGCTCGCTACTGCAGACAAAAACAGATGCTTAAAAAAAACAGGATCAGACACAGAATAGTTCAAAGCAATCCTTCCTCTGACATGCTGTCCTCATTTCTGGACATCTGCTACTTAGTTATATCCTGAGAAAAAGGTGTGTTGTATTTGACAGCCATGGTTGATAAATAAGGAATCAATTATTTGTCACATCTTAAGACAAGCAGTGATATTACCCAACAGAAAAGGATTATCAGGAAGCAGTTTTTAAAAAGGAGATGTACTTTTGCAAGGTATTGGGTTAAATTGTAGAATGCACTGCCATAGGTTGCTGTGAAGGCTAAAATTATAAATGAGGTGAAAATGGTTAGACACAATTATGGATGATCCATCCATCCACAGCATTCATTAATTTAAACTTTTTTTTTTTTTTTTTTTTTTTTGCATCATCTCCTTTCCATCTCTTTTTCTAGCTAAAAGAATCTCATTTGATTTTGTCTCTTTCCCATGAAATGGAACAAAGATGAGAAATGGAAACAATTTCAGTTCTGACATTTACTTTTCCAGGACGGTCAGAACTGCACATAAGATTCAAGATACGGGCACAGAGAAAGTAAATGAATTTATACTGTTTTCAATTTTTATTTATTTATTTTTTTAAGAGTTTTAACATTTTCTGACCAGCTATGAGATGATATTTTCAGAGAACTGCCACAGCAGCTTGTCTTTCTCAGGAAGAAATAATTTATTTAAAGCCTTTCATTCTATATACTCTCCCCTTCCCCTCCATATTCATTGCTTTGAATTTGGATGGATTCTCTACTAAAACAAAACAAAACCACACCCAAACATTACTTATGCTAGTCACATAAAAAAAGAGAAATCAAAGTCATGTTAGAACTCAACGCTAAGAAAATTAAATGAAAACTCACAATGCAAAAACTGTAGGATAAACAGCGTTACATTTCAAATACTTCACTATGTGAGGTACTGCAATGAAACAAGAAGGCTCTTGGAATTTATTTCTGTTGTTTAAATCAGATAATGCTGCTTTGAATGGCCAGCATCAGCCATCTTTTACTTCAAATACAGATAAATTAGCCTTCATTACATCCATCATGGCAAATTTGACATTCTGGTTTGTACTACAGCAAGTACTTGTGGCCCAACTGATATAAAGTAGGTTGTGCTGACAGCTTAGGAATCTACAGAAGGGATACAAACACCATTTCAGTGGCAAATTAAAGTTACACATTCATTTCTGTGAGAAGCTCATGGGTTTTCCAACTTAAAAATAACTTATTCATAGTTCATCCCAAGCAAATGTTACACTATTCACATTGGTAACAAACCTAGCAATTCCAAATGCGTGATGCATTAAACAATGGTAGCATTTAGCAGAATTAAATTCTGTACTACTTCAAACTTGGAAAATAAGTACATTACCATGACCCTGAGGATCTTCAGTTAAATAAGCATGCACAGACACTAATAATAAGATGAAATCAATCTAGTTTGATGCTAACTCACATTTAGTCTCATATCACATCTGAATCCTGTTCTCACATAGAAACAGGTCCCTAGAGCTGAGGTAAAGCAAGCTGCTGACATCACAGGCCACAGACAAAGCCCGATGTTCTCTCTCCCACTGACAGTAGTATACGACTGAACTAAGAAACTGCCACAGATGGAGGTATCCATTTATCAAATCTCCTGAGATAAGAGCTCCAAGAACACAGTAGGACAGAACAGACCCAAGTTCCCACTTTTCACTATGTAGCCAGCTGAGAAGCCTGGGGCACCCATGGCTCTTTCACCACTTTGCACAAGTAATGGCATACATTGCCCAAAGTTCCGTCTCCCTGCCCACATTCTCAGTATTAAAGCCAAGAGAGAGAACATATAGGCCAGAAAAAGCATAGTAAGAAACCAATTAATGATAGCAACTCCAAGCTCTGACATGTCTGAATGCTGCATTTTTTTTTAACTCAAGTTCTATACGCAAATTCTTTAAATTGGACCAAACCACATCAAATAGAAATCTGAGACATTTTAGTCACTTGTGCCTTTTCAATTAATTCACCTTTTCTTCCAGCGGTGCTGCTGTTCTGCCCCTTCTTCTTTCCATCCTTCTGCTATAGAGATTTTCATTTATTAATCATTCATCTCCATTTATCTTCAGTGATGCATTTGCCCACAGTGCAATTTCTTGTGTGATTCCTCCATAACCTGCTTTAAAACAAAACAAAACAAAACAAAACCACGGTAAGAACAAAGCCTTCAAATGAAACCTCCACAGGCTCTGAGCATTCCACAATAAGAAAGTACTACTTCATACTACTTTATCAGCTGTAACAACACACATTCATGATCAGCAGGTCTTGAAGATGTAACAGTACACATAGAATCACAGAACTGTTACTGTTGGAAAAGATTCTACGCTTGCCAAGTCCAACCCCCAGTCCGACTCCACTGTAACCCTCAGTGCCACATCTGCCCTTTCCTTGTACACCTCCAGGGATGGTGACTGCACCATCTCCCTGGGCAGCCTGTGCTGCTGCATCACCACTCTTTTGGAGAAGAAACGTTCCCTAATACCCAACCTGAACCTCCTCTGGCACAGCTTGAGGCCATTCCCTCTCACCCTACCGCTGTTACCTGGGAGAAGAGCCCCCCATCTGGCCACAACCTGTCCTTTCAAGCAGTTGTAGAGTGGCAGTACAGCCTAGCAGAGCTGAACAGTTTCCAGAGGGAAACGCGAGTGTGTGAAAGACTGATATAGAAGAATCTACATATATGCAAAAATAAGGTATTTGCTGAACAATTATTTACTCGGTAATCACTTCATGGGCTTTAAGAATTAGCTGAGGCTACATTACAACAGTAAAAGGTTAAAAGTACATTTGATTAATACATTTTCGTACTCACCAGAAAATTTTGAACGGGATGGAAAACTCTGAGATGAACAGGAGCGTTCACATGGTGAAATAATGGAGTTTTCCACGAGAACAATGCAGGCCAGGTGCATGACCACGGGCAAGCTGGTGGGATTGCTCAGGACAGGCAACCGCCCGCTAACGCGGCGCCCGCGGCTCCCACAAACACTCTGGCGCCTCGGGGCTGCCACCAACTGCTCCCTGCGAGGGACCGGGGCACGAAAAAAGGCTCCCAGCAACAGAAACCGGCCGCCACAGGGCCCGAACGGCTCCCACCTGCGGCCGAGGAGGCCCCAGTTACCCGGCAACGGCCGCCACCACGGGGCAGCCCCGGCCTCCCTCCGCCGCCCCGCCCCGACGCGACGCGCCGTGCCCGCCGGCTGGCAACCGGCTGCGGCATGATGGGCACTGAGGGGAGGCGAGCTCCGCGTGTTCCCTGAAGCGAGGGATCCTGGCTGAACGGAGCCCTAGGGATGGTTGCAGGGCAAGGAGAGCTGTGCAGGAAACAGCTTGAGGCAGAGGCGGTACAGCTTTGTTAGCAGCAAGAGCAGAACTTGCACTGTTGGCTCATCACTTGGCTGCACGAGCAGCAGCATGCTTGTCCCATTCATCACCTCCTATTGGGGAGCACTATGGCATCATTCCAGTTCTTCTTCACTGTTCAACCCCTGGTGTGAATCAAGAACACTTAGTTATTTCAGGAGGTTGGGAGCTTCTGGGATGTTCCCAAGCAGGCCATCTGGATGTTCCACTGATCTCCTGTTACAATTGGAAACATTAACTTGGTGGAAGGGCCATACAGGAGAGTAACATCAAAAGAACTAGCATAGATGAGCAGGTATTTAAAGGGAAAATAAAGGCACTCACCAGTGTCCTAAGAGCTAGGCTTACAGAAAAGACTCCACAAGGGAGAGATCCCCAACCAGAGATGCTTCCCCAGTACTGGTCAGCCTGTAAATGAGGTCTAAGAGGGGTCACGAGATGAATTGCCTTCACCTGTGCTCCCACAGCTGACCAGGTCTTCCTCAGGTGCTCAATCAGTGATTCAGGCTGTGACCCAACAGTTCCCATACACTTCCTGAAGCAAATCTTCATCCCATCTATGTTAGGCAAGATGGTCTGTTTTTGCTCAACTAAAAGCTTGGGCATGAAGGCAGGGAGCCATCGCTGCTACATACACCCCCAGCACAGACAGGCCAGCATGCAGGATTCAGTTTCTGGAGCTCAGCAGCTCACTGGGCATCTGCAGAGCCATATAAACTAAGCACGTAACAGCCCTTCCATCTCTGAACCAAACTTGTTTACTTTCCCTTAATGTGATTGATTTTAAAAACTAAAAGACTAAAGCACACTACAGTCAGTTTTCGCAGTTCCACCAAGAGGGAGTAATTAATTAAATCAGGTTAATTCCATCATCAGACTCACACGTTCATCAATTAGATTTATCTATTCAAAGACACGCGTTCTCTGATCTTTCAGACTCATCACAATATATTCATTCAGAACGTTGCTCTTGCCATTTCACTTGCAGTTATGAGGAACCTTTCTATGCTTTAGGTACAGGACTCATAGACCTGGCACGTAGGAAGATGAGATCACACCCATGGCAGTCTTACATAAAAACTTGATTTTTCAGGAGCTCGCTTTCAGGATGACCGCTACAGTTTTGCTGGGAGCAACCTTTAGCAGTGTTTCTTTTGGGGATAGGAAGATGGGTTTGGAGACCTGGAGGCCTGCCTGCTGTTAAGAAAAACGGGGTTTTTGAATATGCAGCTTGCATATACACATACAGCCACAAAATATGTACTGTACCTTTGCAAGGATGCTGGAGCACAGCAGCTGCTGGAAGATTGCATCATCATTTCCTTTGCAACATGAAATTCACTCCAGAGTCTGGAAAATACTACCTTAAACCACAGATCAGGAAATGTGTTCCCTCCCCTTTTGCAAGGTCTGACAGTCAATTAACGTCAGAGAAGATCACCAGGGGCCTGGGTCTCCCAAGTGGTGAGCATGCTCAGCTTCACCTGGTGTCACTGCCTTCCAGCTGCCCTACCTTTGCAGGAAGGAAGGAGGTGGGCCTCAGCGTGCTCCACAAAGATAGCACGATTCAGTGAAAACCACACCAAGTGAAGTATATTCCCCTTGAATTTCATTCCCAACTCTGCCACTTTCTGGATAACAAGTCACCTTGACTCGCTTTCCCCCCTTTTTAGCTTGCATTTCCTCAATGTTATCTATGCAGCAAGTATATAGTGTATGCACACCTCTTCATAATACCTTATTTCTCCTCCTTTTTTTTTTTTTTTTTTTTTTTTTTTAATGAAGTAACCTTGTTATAGGCAACCCAGGCTGAACTATTTGAAACTAATCAAAGAAGAAATGCATCTTTCCATCACTGAGCCAGAGAAAACCTGGCACAATTTCAGAGTAAATACAGGAGCTTTATGCCTGCGCTGCTCAGAGTTACTGTAATTGTTCTGGCATGGCTCCCAGAGCTGAGCTAAGGTCAGCGAGAAACCTGTGAATTAATAACTATGGAGCTGAAGTGATCTCTATCCAGGAATCACGTTGTACATACATGAAGCTTTATAGCAGTTATGCTGCAGTTTTGCCACAAGATGTTTAAAACCTTTAAATTGCAGTATTAACAAATGGCGTACCCGGTCAGAGATGTTGGACCTGATTTTGATCTCACCATAGCAGGAGTGCCACGAACTAGAACAGGTTAGACTGGATTAATTATATTGATGCAATGCAAATGAACAGGGATCAGGCAAAACTTTCTCTGAAAACCAAGCCTGGTCAGACATGCTATTCCTTTGGAGTCTTCTGAAGAAGAGATGCAACTGTCCTTGTGGCTCTATCCAGTCAGAGCGTACCCAAAAAGCAACCAGTCATTCCACCTACTAATAAATATTGTTGATTACACCCACTGCTGTTGATACTTGCATAATTGACATTTAGGAATTCCTCTGCACTACACCTTGGAAATACAGGATAAAAAGGGGCTTTCTCATTAGGGGATCCAATTCTACTGCAGGTAACCACATCAAAGTCACTTAGATACCTGCCAGTCTCTTCTTCCTCCTCTTAGTAGCCTCTCTCTGATTGTTACAGGCGTCCTAAATTACAGACTACAATTATTTATTGCTAGTTTATACCTATCTGTTCTTTTGCCAAAATATTTTCCAGCTAAAAATAACTCCTCTCTGATATTTGTTTTCCTGATATATTTATAGGGCCTGCTCTCATCTCGTCTTGACATTTATATTGCTAAGTCATACAAGCCAAACTCAAAATCTTCCATCATTAGAGGCAAGTTCACAATTTTTATTATCACCCTGGTTTTTCTTTTCTAGCTTTTTTTTCCTTGAAGGTGGGTGACCAGAATAGCAGCCTTTACTCCACGTGTCTTATATGGTGGAATATATACTATCCTATCTTGCTGGAAATGCCATGTCTGGTATATCCTGAGATGGCGTTATCAAGGTCACACCAAATTGGTCACCTGTAATCATAAGCTATTGAGGTGAGGCTCCTCTCGGTTTGTGTCCTCTCTGGGGGAGTGGGAGTCCCAACTTCATGTAAGTAAGTGTGTGACCTTGCACTTTTTATCTCTACGTTTTATTCTATTCTTATTGCTCTGTCCCTTTTTTCCAGCCTTCCTCTGATGATGCAGCTTAATCATTATCAAACATCATTAGCATGCTTCTGTGCTTTTTTCAAAGGGCACTAACAGAAGAGGAGATGACTATTGCCCAGAAGAACTCTCACTGCAGACTTTCAGACGTTCTCCATTTCAGCACAACCTTTCCTTCCCACCAGCCCCATTACAAGGGGTGGCTGTAATCCACCCTTGGGAAACTCCTGCCATGTTTTCCATTGTCTTTAATTATGCTTTCAGTTAAATTTTCTTTTAAAACATTACGTGCTGTTGAGGTTCAGACTGATGGGTGTGTGTAATCCCTATTCTTATATCATCCCAAATGTGATGATTTTAAGATATTCTTCCTCTTCTTATTCAGCAAGGCAGAAATTACTCAGTGCCAAATTAGTGTATTAAACTCCTGAAATTTTGCTTTATCCCTGGATAACTCCATTTTCTGAGTATCCAGTTTTCATTACCACTGCCACAGTGTTATACATTTGCTCAGGGACATGATTTAGCAGAGGGTTGTTAGTTAGTTAGGTAGTATGTTAAGGTTGTGGTTGGACTCAATGATCTTTAAGATCTTTTCCAACTTGAGCAATTCTATGATTCTATGATGTAGATTGAAAGCAGAGGAACGGGAATTTTGTTGTCATTCCATATTTGGGATATCTTCAAGCTTGCCCCATTCTGATTTGATTTTCAAATTTTCATACTTTTTATCAAAAAAAAGGTGTCAATGCAGCTAACACTACCAGCTAAAATACATCAGATATGGTAAAAACTGTGCCTCCAAAAGTTTATTGTTGCAAGTAGCTAATGCAGAACAAATATATTCACTACCATTTTGTACAAGGCAAAAATCAAATCTAAGGTGAGAGTAATTTACACTGTGGTTCTGACTTCCCCCATTCAGACTGCTGCTCTGCATTCTCTCATTCTTTCATGTTCTTGTACGGCACAACACTTTCTACCTTTGGTAATTCTTGTGTTGATCAAGAACTAGAAATTACCACAGCATTTTCAAAAATTCAGCCAAGACACCTGGAAAGGGCCTTGTTTGAAGCCTTGGGTGTGGTATTAACCTCATGATTTCACATGTTTAAAGTCACTGTGTTCGTAAGATGATGTAAGAAAAATTTTGCTCACAGCAGGTGCTCAGGATACCATCATCAGAAGCAATGAATGAGACTGGGTGGGAGTTAGAACTGATCCAAAGATCCAGAGGAAGACAGAAATCTGTGAATTGAATTTATTCTGCTGCAGCTGCATCTGGCATGAAAAGAAAGGGCAGTGAGATGATCCAGTTAAAAAACATTTTCTCTGACTCACCAGATCCAAGCATTTGTTTTTGCTCCTTTTCACAGGCTTACGCAAATTCATGAAGTACAACCTTACAGGAAAGCTTCATCAGGCAATATATGGCATTTCACACAAAGTTGTATCTTTTCAAGCTGAACTAGACCTAAAAAAAAAACAATAAAAAAAAAGTAATTTTTTGAGCATTTTAACTCACAGTGAAACGTTGGCAGTCATGATTTTTCTTTGTCCCTACTATTGACTGGAAAGTAATAAAAGGCAACAAGCTGCACCTTCCAACAGAGGATGGTTTCTTAGAGAAAAGGGAAGCTTACAGCAAGCTTTAAATGTGATGCTGCTGGTTTGTACTGTGGGGATGTCTCTTTAACCTAAGCATTGAGCAGGTTCAGCTCTGCTGCAAGGAAGAAACTCCAATGGAATTCCACTTACACTCAAGCAATCCCCAGTGCCAATGCCAGATTAGTGGGGTTTTTTTCCCTCTTTGCATTATTGTTTTGAAAGATAGAATTTGGCTTGTGACAAAATGACTCTACCCAGAAATGGCTGCGTTCATGTGTGATTGAGGCAACTGATCAGAGTGAAAGACATGAAGTAACAAAAGTGAAATGGGGCACTGTATTAACACCTAAAATGACAAGTCATAACATCCCAATTCCAGCAGGGCTTATCTCCTAATTCTGTCTTAGTTGTAACTGGGATTTGTAAATAAATCAATCAATACATACATAAGGAGAGGATTTCTCTCCTGACCCATTTTAGGAAGAGGGAAACAAAATTTTTCTAAATATGAAAAAAGTATATATTGAGAGCCTGGAAAGCATGCTTGAATTCCCTTGCTTATATCATTCATGACTCAAGATGAACCAAGGTTAACTTGAAATGTCTGTGTATAAAATAAAGATCATTGTTTCGTGTTTCTCTTGAAGGACATCTACCTTTCTCCTCTTCTTTTTTGACAAATCATTTCCAGCGTTGAGGAGCCTAGGGTTGTTATCTGCACACATCTGCTTTTCCAGGCTATGTCCCACTGCACGGGATGTAAATAGAGCCATCCTACAGCATACAGACAATCATTTTAGCTAAATAATTGGTAGATACAAAACTTGTTAAAACTTAGTACTACTAGAGGGGTTTCATTTAAATTACAGTCTTCACTGTTCACAAATCCCAAGCAAGATGTAGTCTTACTGAGATGGCTTAAAAATGGTTGGCTTACAATAAAAATATAAAAGGAATACTGCTGGCTGTGGAGTTAATGCACTTGGGACACCAAAAGCCTCTTGTTGATGCTATTTATAATTCACACCTGGTCCACATTGTTGGTGGTCTTTGCATTTCTTCTGGGATGAATTTCACGGTCAATGACCGAGTTACAACTTTGTTTCCAACATTATACTAAGAGAAAAATGAACTGGTGTTGGAAAGAAGTTAAGGTCAAGGTCTGTTTTGCCATAGTTTTTCAGGAGCAGCACTTGTTCTCTGCAGTGTGAGGAAAACTTGTGAACTCACTGTGTTAATAGTTCTGTTTTGCCAGGCAGGCATTAGCTGTGAAATTTGTCGGGCTGTCTTCAAGCAGTGAAGCAGCAGCTTTGCAGCATTTTCTTGCTTTTTGTGCTAGTGCAAAGCCACCACAAAATGCCACCAAATCAGAAAGGTTTATATTCACTTGCCATCAGTGTGACAATACACAGTGTGAAGCAGTGGAGAAACTGGACATTTTAAAAAAATTAATCAGTTCAAAGCACCAGTCTGCAGGCAATTTCACTGCTTGTTTGCACTGTTTTGTAAAGTTCTAAGCTTACTCTGCATGCAACTCATGTACACCCAGGCTTTCAGCCATCACTCCCAAAAGCACTGCTAGAAGCCACACTACAAACAACAGCTTTGACAAAAGTACTTCACAAGTCTCAGGACATAGTGTCCAGCAGCACAGGGAGGAAATCAGCATGTAGATTTGCTGTCAGGCAGTTCTGCAGGCTACGTTTGGGCTGGAAAAAACCCTGCGTACCCTTCCTGAATATTTCCATGCACACCTGTGTCATCCTAATGTCTGTATCTGAGGGGATGTGACTCTCTATTCTCACATACAAAGGAGCCAAATTGCCTCTTTTGCCTCAAATGCCATTCAGAATGGTCCCTGGGGCATTTCAGCTCCACAGTCTACTCAGCAATTTGTGCTTGCTTTTGGCTTGGCTGTGATGAATGAATTGAGCAAAGACAAAAATGGTTGGGCTCGGGCTTCCGATTTGCTCTGTCAAAGAAACCCTTGACTCTATACATCTGCTTCTGCTTTCCATTCTGTAGTGCACAGCCTGAATCTGAGTCCAGCGAAAGCTTCACAGGAATGAAAAATAAGGCAATCCACCACCATCCCATGTTGGGATTTTCCCTAAAATTTAAGGATCTCATGTTCCCTTTCCCATTGGAAGTCTTTTTGGAAAGCCTAGGGATTCTTCTGTATTTGGGTCACTGAATTGCATAACTTCCCCATCAGTGCTAGCTAGCAGAAGGAAGCCTATGCTTATAAAGAGGGAAGGATGTTTCCATGTTGTAAAAATGACAGGAGAGGCTTGAATTCCAAATATCCTCCTTACAGCCCTGGCTCTGACTTTGCATAATGTGTGCTTAGAAAAAGGACTGTGTACTTTGTTATTCCAGCAGCTAAGTTAGATTAGTGCTGACAGAAGATGGATTATTGGTATGCTCCTGTACTTTTTATACGCTGTCAGTACAAGTTAACTCTGTTACATATCTCAGCATACCACGTGAAACAAAGACAATTGCTCATGTGGTATTTCAGAGTATTGAACCATAGAAAACATCACAGTTCATGCAAATCTCACACCTACCTCCAGCTCCCCACCTGACAGTCTGCTTTCAAGGATACAGCACGTGGTAGTGGACATGACATGCTGTCTGCTGTGGGGCCTCCAGCATTGCTTGCAGATCAGTTCTTTGGCTGTGAACTCTGCAGTTCATCACTGCATGATTACACTGCTAGCTGAACGCTCCATCCCAGCATCCTCTTTACTTGAAACGCTGTAAAAGAAACCCTGGGGTAAATCCCTGCAGTGGTTTATCAGAAACTCCTAATTCCTGAGCTGAATTTTCCACCCCTGCACATCCCTGCAGCAGAAAACAGAAATAAGAATGGAAGCATCTCATGACTACAAACTACTGTTGTCTGTAGGACTGTCTTGCAATATTGTGACTCATCTCCACTCACTTCCTACAGCCCAAGCAAAGACCTTGCACTTCCAGACCTGCCCACCCCCCGTAGCAACAGAGAGGGGCTTTTGACCATTTCCTTTCCAATTTGGATCTGAACATTTGGAAAATATAAAGGGGGCAAACCTGTGCTGGATTTATATGTGACTGTTTCTGGTACAATGGGATGCTGAGACCTGACTCATGCCATGCACTGAGATGAGCAGAAGTTCATGTGTTGCAGTAACATTTCACAATTTCTCCGAGGACCCACAGCAGTCACTCCTGATGCCATGCAGTAGCTGGGCTATCACAGGGACATTCATTAACCATTCACAGCCATCTTGCACACCTAACAGTGGCAGCTGGCTAATTTCTAAGTAATCAATTGATTATTCTCTGCAGGAGCAGGTCAGGGTTAGCTAACAGGGTTAAACTAGTACAAAGAGCACATTTCCTTAAGTGTCAGTGGAAACACAGGTGTGCAGCATTCAGCTGTGCTCACTGTTTACCAGCTAGCTCCGTGGAAGGCAGATGCTGAAGGTGCACAAGCCACTGGAATGCAGCAGGTAAGGAAAGAGATTAGAGTAGGAAAAGTCTCCAACTTGGTCACAGCAATAACTGAGTGCCTTCAGCTAGGAAATTCTTAACTCTTCTTATGCAGGAACTTTATAGCATCTTGCCTGCACAATGAACCCTAAAGGTTACAAATACCTGTGGCACATAGACACAGCCAGGTGATGTGGTACATGCAGAGCACCCCTTGGCCCTTCGATAGGTGCCATCATATTGCAGCACAGAATATGATATCAACAACTGTGGTATGCTTCTGGGAGAAGCATGGCAGCCAGCAGGCAGATCTGCCTGCACAGTCACTGCACCTGGCAGCGCAGCTTATGTTACACTCCAGCCTCCCCATGGATATCAAGCCATCTACGGACTGAGCTGTTAGATGTTCTGGGAACCCTGGGCTCAGAACGGGGCACGCTGCTTGCTGCTATATCAAAGCCATCTGAATAAGGTTTAGTGGTGGACTTGAAGTTTATTTTTCTGCTCTCAGAACAAGAGGGACGTTCTGTCATCAGTGGGTTCATTAATAACAGCGCCAGCAAGCCTCAGATCACATCCCTTTCTCTGAGTGACACAAAGGGAGCAAGGAGCACTGAGAGATTTTTTGCTGAGCTGAAAGCTGAGCTCCTCTGCACTGAATTGCAGCATGCAGGCGGTGGGAGTGGGAGGGTGCACACAGGCAGAACTCCCTGCTCTGAGCCTAGCAGGTTGGCATCTTGCCCAAGCCCTACGTTTGCTTAGAATGCAGCCTGGGATTGTCTTGAGACAATTTGATGGATATTGTGTGGGTGCTGGAGGCAAGAGAAGCCAGGAAAATGAGGGATCTATATGCAAGCTGGCTTAGTTCCTCCAATTTTTAATGCAAGCTTTCCATTTTGGTAAATATACTCTGCATGCTATCATGGATAGTATATGGTTATAAGTGTGGTACCGTGAGAAAACGGTGCAATACCTGAAGCAAAAGTTTGTTTTTCATTACACATCACATTACACATGTATGGTAGTAACATCCAAGTAAGAAAATCATTTATTTTTGCAAACAAGTAAAACATTATGCTTCAAATAAGTAATCCACATTTATCTTACTCTTTGACCTGCCTTACAATATGGCTATTGCATCTTCTCTATTCAGATTATTTTTAAGCTTACAAAGCTCCTTAAGCTACTGGAATTTTGATCATCAACTGCCAGCAACAGCACTTACTAAACTGAAGCCTGAACTAACTACATTAATAAAACTCAACACTTGCCCTTTCTGCAAACCAGATTTCAACAACACTCTTTTCCTCTTCTCCCTTGTCTGCCTCTGTCTGAAAAATACGCGAGGCCATTTGCCAGAGTTAATTTTTAATGGTGTCCTCACTGCTGCAGTGAATGAAGTCATTTATTATCCAGCAAGCTAACACGCTAGGCAATAACAAATGCTGAAGAAGGTGACTCAGGAATGAGCACCCGGCCTGAGCTTTACCTTCCCTCCTGCCTGATGGCTCAGCACGAAGGGCTGAGCACAGCATGTTGGTTTACCATACACTAAGCCTTCATTCTGGGGACTCCCGGTTTCAAGGCACGAGGCCAGCTAGTTTTATTTACTTTGTAGTCATGTGTGCATGTACACAAGTGGAGTTGCAGCAGACTGCGTGGCCCTCCCCTCTGCCTGGGCACTCTACCAAAGGAGGTTAATATTCCCCCTGAGCGGTCATCGCTGCTGTGGGAACGTGGCAGCTCAGGCAGTTTGGCCTTAAACGCGCTTTGTGATCTCTGTCAGACTGCAGCTCAGCCCACCCACCTGTAAAACAGGTTTAATGGCTGCTAGCTTTTCTCTAGAAGTGCTGGAAGGATTACTTCATGTCTGAGATCTTTACACGAGAGCTGCTCGGTGATAGAAAGCATTTTAAAAGTGACTGGAAATCAGTGCATGTGGGAATGACCTCAGATGCAGCACTCTTCTCATCCCATTACCTAAGAACCTCAAAAAGGCTGAGATGCAGATGATTCAGAAACTGAGGGAGAAAGTGATTTTGAGTCACTTATTAAGTAGGATTCATATTGGCTTTACTGTTCCAGGACGTACAGGTTTGGAATGCAGAATCTCTTTTGCCATCTCTTTGGAGTGAAACAGAGTTCTCTCATGCATGTGCTTACCAGCCATCGTGCTTCTGTGTCCGCAGGGCAGTCCAAAGGCCACTGAAGAAGTCTATGAACCTTCCTCATTGCCTGCAGTAAGCTTTGGATCAGACCCCAGTGAGCCAGCAAGAATGTGCTGTTCAACGTGCTATAACAAGTCCACCGGCATGTGCTGATAGCTGCAGGAGAGCTGATAGAAGTACGCCCCTAAAAATGAGGAAGATCTTGGCTAAGGAGGCAGAAGCTTCTGGCCCAGTCCTCACCCCCCACACAGTGCCTGAAACACACTAGAGCCTCTTAAATTAGGGAACAGAGCAGCCCTGAGTCCATTCTTTCCTCCATGCGATATCACAGGAAAGCTAGAGAGTATTGTATTACTCTTAATACACTTTGTGATCGCCTAAGTCTCCCAAATCCCACTGCCAGTAAGCTCTGGTGATTAAATAGCTTACTGAAGGGAAACCATAGCTAACACTTTCTACCCTTATCAAAGTGTATTGCTAATGAGGACTGGGAAAACTCTCAGTGTTAATACAACATCTGTAGATTAACATTAGCTTACTCTGCTTTCACAGTCAATGGCTAAAATTCAGTCAATCACTTGGATTTGCGTCACACTTCTAATTGGTGTTATGGTACATCAGTCTCAGTATTTCCCCAGCAGAAGTACACTGGGAGTGGAAAAGGCAAAGTCAAGAGCTGGAGGCCAAAGAAGAAATTAGCAGCAAGTTGCTTAGGACATCATAATAGAGAAACCTTACAGTAGGTCTGGGAACCGAGGTCTGGGGCTCCTAAACATACAATCATGGAATAATTAGGATTGGAAAGACCACTAAGATCATCTTGTTCAACCTGCAGCTCATCCTCACCATGCCCACTGAGCCTTGTCATGCAATACAACAGCCATCCTTTTCTTGAAACCTCCAGAGACTGTTACCTCACCACCTCCTTGGGCAGCCCATTCCTTCTTCCTTGTGGAAAATAGAAAAACAGAAATCAATGAAGGACATGGCAGAAAAGAAAAGGATAAGCAGCTTGAGTCTGATTATGAGAGGGAGGGAAGCATGGCAGGGCTAGAGACAAAGGGCAGCTGGCACATTAAAAAGCAATCAGAGGAAAAGAAACAAGTAGTTTAACTGAACAAACACCAATGTCTTTAATTCTACTTAGTTTTACTGTGGCTGCATGCTGTGCAACACTGCTTTGAAATCTCTGAGAAACAGATGTAGTTAACAACTGTTCCGCAGTGTAGAGAGGAAGAAATTCTGTACTAATTGACAAAGGAGTAAGAAGATTATTTTTAAAGAAGTGAGAATAGTTTTAGCGTGTCCTCCAGGAGAACAGAGGATGGTTTCAGATTCAAGTACAAACTCATCTGCTATAGGGAAGCCTTGAACTCCACAAAGATAAATCTGTCACACATCAGTGAATGCAGAAATGACAGAGAAAGCAAGACATCCCTTAGCAACCCAACTGCTTTCCATGCCTGGAGGACTGGCTCCTGTCAGCACAAGTGACATAGATGACCCAGAGCATGGTAAGTGATCTGAGCTGTCCCAAAAAGAAACTGTTGGTGTGTGAGTGTTCAAACTTCTCTGAAGAGTTTGAAAAGGAAAATCACGAGGGGACTAAGTATTGTGAGGGCTTGTTAAAAAATACAGCTTTCTACTCTCAGAGACCTGAGCTGTTGTTGTATGAAGGTGAGGGCAAGAGCCTCCCTTTCTATACAGTGATCTGACAATCAGGCTCCAAGAGAATGATTGACATTTGACTGAAGCAGAGAGCAAGCAAAAGCTCTTGTGCTCATGCCAGCAAACCACTGCCAGGAAAGTCAGCATGGCCCTTAACTTGTGGATTCCTACCTTACCAGACCTCCTGCCCTATCTGACCCTTGCTGGTCCTGGGGAGGCCTGGGATTAAGTGGAAGTGGACACGGGATACTTATTAATTCTAGTCACCCTCACCTGGGGAGAGCATTTCATGAAGGAATCTGTATCATTTCTAAGTATCTCAGGCTCCAAACTCATTGTGTGATCAGCTGCAGTACTTGTGAAATAACACAAAACTCAAAAAGATTTGCTAGAAACTTGAGCAAACACCTGCTGGAGCAAAGGGGACACTTTCTGTAGAAGGCAGTGTGCTTCAGACTGGGCCACAACTGTAGAGAGCAACATTACTTCTCATTAGTGTCAAACTTACACGTCAGATTTATATCCCATCCCCCTCCCCACCAGCAGAATGTGAAGTCCAGATACCCCACTGCCCTCACAGATGAGGGTCTCACATTATCAAATACTGCATATCATGTATAAGGGAGATATGATTCTTACTCCTACGAGGAGACTGGCCCATTAGAACTGACCAGACTTTTAATTATGTCCACTTCTGTATGGGAATTGCTGTTGTTTTCTAAATATGAAACAAGAATCTGCAGTTGTTTGTGTTTTTAGACAGCAGAAGACAAGCAGTGATTACAAAGCCTTTACCTTCTATGATAGCAGAACATCTCATATCTGTGAGTTTCTATATTCAGTTTGTAATCGATCAAATCCAACTGGCAGCAAAATCAATTCAGTCAATAGGAATCTTTCTCTAGCTCTGCGGGGCTTGGGTCAGGCACCTGGCAAGGTGCTGGGTGAATTTTTGTGCTTATTGCAAACAAGAAATCCATGAGAAAGATCCTATCATGGACTACAGTACTCTCCAAGATTGATGATTTTGCTATAGCTAACCAGAATTTTCTGCAATGTTTTCAAATGATTCAGTTATAAGAAACTCGAGTGCTTTACTTAGTAGAATTTAATCCATCCAAAATGCTGTAATTTTTAGGTTTAAAAACAAAGTGGGCACACTCACCGGTTGGGTCATCTGAAGCAATGTCACATTTTTGGAGATAATATGAGTGGAAGGTTTTGTCAGTTGATTGATGGTTAATGAATTAATTCAGGGTTTGGTTAATTGATTACTACAGGAAATCAGTTCTGCTCGGCATCTGTCTTTAAAAAAATAACAATACCAGGACTCACTGGTCTTTTTCCTCTGTGTCATCTCTCAGTTGCACTTCTGTTCCAAGTTTTAGGTATTTCTGTGAGCCCCACACCCTTGGGATGATGGTACGCATTAATGACATCTGTTTTGCCTGTGCCTCCTTCAGTGCAACATGTAGTAAGGATAAACTGGCATACCTTTCCCATTCTCTAAAAGACAGTGTAGAAATTACAAATTATAGTAAATTATAGTGAAGAGTAGACTCTGATTTCCCCCATCGTGTTTCTCTAGACAGTCACTCACAGTGTAACAATTCATTGTCAGGAGTAAGCTATAGCCTTGCATGCCTGTATAGATTTATCTAATACATGAAGAGCTTCTCTCAGGGGCTGCTTTCCAAGCCATAATATTGCTGGGGCTTGTGAACTAGCAGTATTTTCTCTACAGCTCACTGAGAAGTTAGACAAAGATGGTCCAGGAGCCACAGCAGTCTTATCTGTAAATTCAGCCCAGAAGGTTGCCATTCCTCACTGTTCACCACTTTTTAACCATTATATCAACTATGCTATTCCAAAATACTTTATATATTTATATTATTGATATATTATATCAACAAGCTAAACATTAACTGGGATAGATTTTTTTAAAGCAAAAAGGGAAAGCACCTATTTATGCCATTGCACAATGGGAGCAATGTTACTTATAGCTCACATCAGTAGCCTAGGGATTGAGAAACTTTCTGTTTTTCTTTCACTTTTGAAGACTCTCCTCCAAAAGGTATCCTTTCCAGTTTGGGTGTAAAGCTAACATTTTCTATTTATCCTAAGCCTGTTAATTTTTAACAAATGAGCCTACCTTAAGCACATTGGCTTCTAGGAACTCTTGCACATATAGCAGCTTTCACAGTCATCCTCTTCTGAGCTAACAGAGATGAGTTTTGTTCTCCTTGCACAGTGACACCAAGGAGGGTTTCCCCTCACTGTCCTTAACCACTTCACTTTGCCTTTTCTCAGTTCTCTCACTAATACAAGTAAGCTGCCAGGAAGTCTGCCCTTCCCAGAAGCATCTCTGTAAAGAGAACGGATGTGAACACAGACTCCACTAGCCTATGCCATCTTCTGTCCCAAATAACTTCAGAATACTTCCAGATCTGCAGAGCTGAGTTTTCTTGAAAGAAATTGGGAAAAGAACTGAGACTGCCAGAGAGTGGAAGCCAAATTAATTTCTGTAGAAAAAGGTTTGTCACTTACTGGCATCTGCAGAGTTGAGTCAGTTTGTTGCGGATATGGATTAGGCCTTGTGCTTCTGAGAATCCAGCTTTGTTTCAATTCTTCTGAGCACTTCCTTCTTTCTTTCTGACTGCACTTCAGTTTTGATCCAAGTATCAAAGAGGCTCACACATCAGCTAGCTTGCATCAAATACAACATGAACTTCTGCTGACAACTTACTAGATGGTGTGCTGCTCATTAGTGACCAAAAACGATAAGGTCTCTGCCTCTTCCCTTGCTACAGTAACAAAGCACCTGGTGGTTCTCACCTTTTTCTGTCTCGTAAGCAGGCTGCCATGGCAAGTTACTTGTGTTGCACTATCCGGCTCTAAAAGGAAACAAAGGAAATTTGCACCCTCTAGAAAACTCAAAATTTTCAAATTCTGTCATGTATCAGTTTTCTTTCTGCCTTGACACTACTTATCCCTGAAGCTCCGGAAGAGATGAGCAAGATCTACATCCCAGCACAGAAGTACCTGAAGGCTTATTGAGCCTGGTGTGTCTGCAGAAGGAATAAATTAAATAATCATGAAGAATATGGTGCTGTGGGAAAGCACGTCAGAATCTCTGCTTTTCTCAGCATGCTCTCAGAGATAATGATATGGAGAGCACACTGATACAATCTTCCTTCTGAACACTTCAAGAAAGTTTCAATTACAGAGAGAAAGAAAATGCATCCAGAAAAACAGACCAACAGACTATGTGAACGTAGAGACAACACAAAAGGCACAGAAGGAACCAGGAAGTACTCTACGTAATTAGGGCAAAGCTAGGTGAGATTGTGGATATGGCAAAGGAACAAAAGATGCAGGAAAACAACCAAAGGAACCTGACACCACTCATCTGCCCTCTGCCTACTGAGAACTTATACCCTTCAGTTGGCCTTCGTGTAGATATTTTTGCTGAGAACAAAATTTGGATGTATTCAGATATCCCTGTGAAGCTGCGAAAGTGCAGTTGTTTGCTTTGCTGGTGATATTGATGATCACAAGAAGTTTTCATGTTGGTTTTTTTTTTTTTTTTAAATTATTATTATTTTTTTTTTTTAAAGGGCAGAAGAGAGTTGAGTTCAAGCTGGCAATAACCTGGGTGGTCTTACTAGAGAAACCTCTAAAAAAGATTAACATCTCAAAACTCTTGGGGATAGCCTTGATCTGATGAGCGAGTTCAGTTGTTTAAGTTTGTGGCATAAGTTTCAATTTTACAAACTTGTGTTTGTATGTTTTCATGTCACATTAGCCTCCTTCTTGCAGAGACTGAAGAGGAAGTGACAACATCAAGGAATTATTTTTTGGGGGGCTCACAGCACTGACAGAAATCAGTAACATATCTTTCCAGGGCTGAATTTAGACTGCTGTTTTAAAAGTCACATGACTATTGATGGGAGAAGGCAGTCCGTGAGTTATGGCCTCCTACATGCATGCTACAGTTTGGTGAAGATGATGAGTTAAAACTGAGGCACTGGAATGACAGAGCAGCTCTTCAACCCCACTGCAGGTTTGGTTTTGACAACACTAGTGTGGCAGTAAGGATCTTGTGATGCTCTTCCCATTTCCTTTTTATTGCACTGTGTGTCAGTGCGCTCAAAGTTAGACTAGTCTTCCTTTCCTGACAAGAAAGGCTTGCAATAGTCAGTACCACTGCAGCATTTCTAGAGAGGTACATATTTCTCTGCACCTCCCTAGAGGTTTGCCATAGAGCACAGGAGCTGCACTGGGCAGCTGTGGGTGGGCAGAGGAGTTTGCTGGAGATATCAAACTGGGGGAGTTTAGTTAGCAGAATTAACAACCTTGCCAGCTTATTTGTGGTACAATTTGCACTGCTCTTGCTGCAGCATTGCTCCTGTGCTTAAATAAGAGGATTCTCTCTTCTAGAAGCATTCCCCTGTAGAAAAAAAAAAAGGAAAAAAAAAAAAAAAAAAGAAAAAAACCAGAATGTAACCAGGAAGAATTATTCGTTATGCACAGAATGAGCTATATCCTCAGCAAGTGTAAATCCGCCTAGCTCTGCCAAAAGCAATGGAGCTATGCTGTCTGCAGCAACTTTGCTGAGGTGCAAAGATGCATAAGATGCAGCAACTTATACCAGCACTTTGTCTTTTCATCAAAAAAGAGATTGGGGGGTGGTAGTGTCAGGCATACTTAAGATATATACTCTCAGTGTCCTCACAAGTTTATGTCATCAACCCTATGTGTGGTTATGAGTCACCAATAGACGATTCTGCTACTGTCTTTCAGCAGCCTGCCAACAACAAGTAGTCCTCAGGTATCTTTTGTCCTAATGTGATCACAGCACTGAAGAATGAGCAAGAGGCAGCTTCAGTCCCTTCTTCTGATGTGTCCTGCTACATGTAGGCTAGCGAGAAGTCCAAGAAGCACGAGGTTTGCCCATAGCTTTCATAGAGTCATAGAATGCATGAGGTTGTAAAGGACCTTACAGCCCACCCAGTTCCAGTCCCCGTGCTATAGGCAGGGCTGTCACTCAGATCAGGTGCCATCCATCCTGCCCTTGATGCCTCCAGGAACGGGGCATCCACAGCTGCTCTGGGCAGCCTATGACAATGCATCGCTGCTCTCTGAGAGCTTTGTCTACTACACTCATCTATTATCCTGCCTATTTGGGTCTTTTGCTCCCTGATCAGTCCTGGGCCACTTAGGTACTGAGAAACAACTTACTTGCAGGGTGCAAAATGCAAGATCCCTGTATGCTCCAGTACCTGCCTGCTCACCAGAAGGGCGAAGACAAGATGAGACAGGCAGTGCAGAGAGGCGGTGCGCCGTGTGTACGTGTGCCTGCCTGTGAAGAGACCCATCACCTTTGTGCGTGCCGCTGCTGCTGGCTTGCATGGGAGAGATGCCGTGTTTCTGCAAGCTGCTCTTCTTGGATTTGTGGAGAACAGAGAGGTTGTTCCGAAGCAGGAGATCTTGTTAGAAGCCTGCAAATATTCTCAAGGTAAGCTGAAGCTTCGTCCTCTTTGTTCGGACCTGTCTGTTTGTGTTCCGGCTTATAGAAAGTGCTCCGGCAGGTTCGTTTGTGCTGCTGCAACAGTCTGTGAGACCTGAAAAAACCTGTACGGCTTCTCAGCAGGTGTCCTCACAGCTTGCTTCATCTGTTCCAGCCCTGAGCTCTGCAGGGCATGAGCTTTCTTTTTACTGTGTCAACGGCAGTATCTAGAACAATGGCTTCTAGATCCATTTTCAGATTAGCAGATACCTTTCTAATGGAAACAATCAGTAGTGGTGATGTGGTTGAGAATTGCATCAGAGCGAACAGCATTTCTGCAGTACCAGGAGCACAGACTTTATTTGGAGCCATATTCTGCAGTCCTGCCTCAAAGCTTGGGCACGTATTAGCAACAGTGCAGTCAGCAGGAGCACTGTGGTGATCAGCACTGGTGGGGCCGCACCTCGAGCCCCGCGTTCAGTCTGGGGCCCCTCGCTACAAGAAAGACATCGACGCGCTGGAGCGCGTCCAGAGTAGGGCAACGAAACCGAGAAGGATCAGGAGCACAAGTCTGACGGGGAGCGGCTGAGGGAACCGGGAGCGTTCAGTCAGGAGAAGAGGAGGCTCAGGGGAGCCCCGTGGCAGTCGGAACGCCCCACCCGCGGGGCCGCCCGCAGAGCCCCCCACAGGCGGCGCGTCGGCGACAGGCCCCAAGTGCCACAGGCCGGCCGGCCGCAGCGCCACCGCCCCACAGCCAGGCCGCGGGTGGGCGGGCCGCGGTGCATGATTGACGGGCAGCGCAGCCCACCCGGAGGGCGGCGGCGGCGGGGGCCGCCTATCAGGGCCGGCGGGCGGCCGTGAGTGGCGGCGGGGCGGGGCCGGCAGCCTGGGCGTGTGCCGCGGCCGCCGGCGGGGCGCGCTCCCGCTCCGCTGCGCTCCCCCCGCACGCACATTGTCCGGGCGGCGGCGGCGGCACGGAGCGCCCCGGCGCCCGGTGCCAATGCGGGGCGGGCGCGGCACGCCGGGGGAGCCTCCGCCACCGCGGTGGAAACTTCACCTCGCCGCCGGTCCGACGCACGGCTGAGCGCGGCGGGAAGCCCCGGGCGGTGGAGGGGCGGGGGGGGGAATCTCTCGATTCGGTGGTCGAGTTTGTTTTTTTTCCCCCCGGAGAGGAGGGGGAAAGAAAAAAACAACAACCCAAACCCAAACCAAACGCAAAACAGCGCTATTCCACCGCAAACTTCCGCCGCCCTCCGCAGGACGCGCATCCCGCCCGGGTGAGTGACCGGGGACGGGACGGGACGGGGCGGGGGGCACACGGCGGCCGCAGCCGCACGCCCACCTGTTCGCGGGGCACCGGGCGGCCCCGCCTGCTCGCCCCTCCGCGCCGCCGCTCTGCGGGTGGGCCCGGCCCCGGGCAGCGCTGCGGAGAGCGGGGGCACCTGCGCGGCTCTGCCGCCGCCGCCTCCCTCAGCCCCGCGCTGCCCCCCCCACCCCCACCGCGGGGCCGTCCCCGCCTTCGCGGCGCGCTGCGGGCGGTGCCCGGGCCGGGGGCGGCCCGCAGGTGGCGGAGCGCGGGGCGTGCGGCTGCGGGGCCGGCGGCGCCTCCCTTCGCTTGCCTTCCTCCGAGGGACGCTGCGGCGCGGCTGCACCCGCGCGGGGAGGAGCCCGCGGGCGGCCCGGTGGGAAGGAGGCTCTGCGGGACGGGAGGGAGGCTCGGCCCGCCCGCATCCGCGCGGGATGGGCTTCGGTCGGCCGTAGACAAAAGAGCCGGTGAGGAATCGAGGGGGGCTGCGAGCTCCGGGGTGCCTGGAGAAGGGCGGATGGAGGCTGGAGCGTTGGGAAGAGCTGTGCGGTTCCGTACCTGAAGTTGTCTCCGTCGCTCCGTGCAGTTACTCCCGGCAGTGCCCGATAGGCACGAGCTCCCATAGGCTGCGCTCCTCTGCAGAGCCTGACACAAGCATGCACAGAACTGTGCGCCTCGGACACTGGCACTGTGCAGGAGAGCAGGGAGGGATGCGCTTACCCTGACTGTGCCAGCACGGGGCCGTGCTGAGGCTGCTCTTCCTCCTGCTACCCGGACCATCAGGGGATATGGGTGCTGCTTTGGTTAGAATTGCTGGTATATTTATCCTAAAGTGCTCTGGTTTTGTAGCTGGAGAATGAAAGCTTGCCTGGTTTTCGCGGCACTTGTAACAGAGCTGCGGCTGTGAAGTCATCTGTCCCCCCTTCATGCAGCCAGGCATTGCAGCCCACTCCTCCGGTGCAGTCCCGGTCTGATTAACAACGCAAACTGCGTTGTTTCAGCAGCAGGGTGAAACAGAGCTGAGGGAATTCCCAGTTTGGCCTGCTGGTGGGCCTGCAGGCTGGCGGCTGTCACTGCTGGGCTGTGCCAGGTGGGTGCTGTCAGCACAGCCTCTGGATCTCCACGTGAACATCAGTGTGGTCATACCTTCTGTGTTTGTGCTAAGTGATTTAGTAATTAGCAATAATGATCTCCATTTGGGGTCACACTCATGCCATGATGTTGAAACAAGACCAAAGGCCTAAGGGAGGCTCTTTTGTGGGCTCTGTGAGTCGCTTGAAAGGGGATGCTGCGAAGCTCTGAAGGAGGTTCTGTGCACAAACCATCACGAGGGAACTCTGTTGGACCAGAGAGGAAGAAGCAGGCTGACAACTGCAGCTTGATTTCTCTTCTCGGCTCTCCTGAGAAGCAGTGAAAAGCAGGCTGCTGGCTCTCAGGAAGCATTCCTTGGGAGAGCAGCAATGCTAAAGCACCGTTTGCCACATTGCTATCTTCCACCAAACTTCCCCAACCTTTTGGGGAGGTGAAGTGTAGCTTCCAAGCATCTAATTCCCAAGATGACAGCCCAACAGCATGGATGTCCTCTAGCCTTCCCACTCATCCAGGTTTAGCTGTCCACAGCATTTGTCATCGGGATCCAAAACTTCACGCTTCTGAGTGAAAAGAGCCTTTCTGAAGTTGAATACGAGGGAAAAAAAATCACCACAGTAAAAACTGAGGCAAAGGCTGCCCTGCATAGAGTTCCTGATGAAGAAGGGAATGGGCAGGAATGCTAGCCAAGCCCCTGCTTGCCATCTTTCAAGGTGTGTTGTGCTGCTCTGCTTTGGGCAACCCAGTTGCACCCCAAGCACTTGTACTTAATTGTAATTTATTACCAGCTTTGTTTTTAACATTTTTTTTTTTTCCAAGTGTAAACTTAGAGCCAGCAGATAGATGTATTATTAGACTAATATCAGTAAGAGCTGAATGTATTCAATGCTTTTAATTGTACAAAATGATATTTCATCAGCTTTATGGCTCATTGGAAGCCAAAAAGAAATATTAAGCAAGTAAATTATTTGACAAATTGATGAGATTAAACAAATGACATTTGCTAAGTGCTGGTCAGCTGCTCTGTCCAGTCTCATTCCTCTTTTCTCACTGTCTTTCTACTTTTCATTCTAATTTTTCATGGTTTCTCTTTTCCTGAGCTGTTCTTGGTGTCTGTTTCACTTATTTTTTTTCCTTCCCATACTGTTATCTCTCAGTATATCATGGTTTTTCTTACATTCTTTCATCTGCCTCATTTTTTAAGCCTCTCTTTTTGAATCTAATGTAGCCATTTCCCCCTTTTACTCCACCTTGGTGGAGACTTTGACTGAACTCTTTGTCGCCAGCTGAACTAAACCCAGTGACTGTGTGAAGACGTTTGCTCAGTGGCAGAGCGGCTCTGCCTCTCCCTGGCATTCTGGCTGTTGTGAGAAGGGTGTTTCCACAATTCTGGAGTGTTTTTCCAGCACTTATTTTTGCTTGTGCTCTCCCTGTGCCTTTTTAATGTGATTTTGACTGAATTATCTACTGTCTTTATATTCTAAAAGAATGACCAGGATCAAATGGCAGACCTGTTTTTATATCTTCATGCAACTGATACACCTTCTAAGTGAAATATGCTGTACTTTCCTGCTGTAAGTACAGGAGTTACATGATGACACCCCCTTGTACTGGGAAGGAAAGGTCTCCGCTGAAATAATGAAGTCACACCATTTCTCTGTCATGTGAAATGCTTTGAGTGCACTGCTATAGTGAGCAGTCCTGGCAGCATGTAGTCCTGAAGCCAGATTGATTGAGGAGGATGGGGCTGAGAGGAGTATGCTTTTGCAGTTAATTATTTACTGGCAATAGAGCAGAGCTGATAATAGTTGGTTTATAGTTACAGATATCTGAAGGAAAATGCCTCTAGATGATCTGTTCTGTATTGCCACCTGCTTGTTGGTCTCTCCTTAACATGGAACCAGCACTATTTTTTACTGAGCTAGTTGTTGAATAATTTAAAAAACAGTTATCAACTTCATGCTGCCAGAATACAGTTCTGCAGCGTGTGCAGCTAGAGATCTCGGTATTTCCATGCTGGCTGAGGTGTACCTGCATTAATATATAACCCACCTGGGCATCCAAGGTCAAAGTGAGGTTCTTTGAACAGCTTATCCAGCTCTCCAAGTCTGATGCTGACAGATGACTTTGTGGGACCCAGGAATCTGACTCCGTCTCTGCTGTTGGCTGGATGGTTGCTTCAGCTCACTAAAACTGTTCTTTACTGGGAGCAACGCGGACCCTCCTGCTGGGTGGATTGATGCAGTACAGCTGCTATAAGGGGAGAGCGTGCTGGGTGACGGTACTCTGGCAATGCAATACATAGCACTGGGCAGAACTGTAAGTGGAATTTTCTTCTTGCATTGCTAAATCCAAATCAAGCTGCTCACATTGAAGTTAAATTTGAGAGCTGATGGAGCTGAATTTAGATGTGTGTAGGAGCAGTAACGTGACAAATGCAGAGAAGGGACGTTGCTGCATCTAGAGTTCTCTGGAAGAGATCTTCCACTTCCCAGAGGAAGAGGCCTGCACATCTGATTATTTAGTATCCTTAGAGATCAGCAGACATTGGAAGGAGCTGCAACCTATGAAAAGAAGAGGAAGATGTCCTGTTCATAGGAGAAGGCTGTGAGATGTAAAAAGCCAGAGAGCAGGAGTGAAATGAGAGAAGCTAACACACACCAGGTGGTTGTGCTCCGCTCCCATTCTGCAGGAAGAGAAGAGAGGAGTGAAAGAAGAGATCTGTGAGAGAAGGCATTGCTGATGCAGCACGGGATGGATGGGATGCATGCTGTTCTGCCAGCCTGGCCTAAATCAGAGCCAACATTTCCCTTGAGAAAGCCAGACTCTGGTGAACAGTCTCTGAAGGAAAGTCATCTCATTGCAAGCACTTTTGTCCAAAGCAAGTAGAGGTCTTGCTTGGAGGCTTGTTAAGAAGTGAGTTCATTTCATCAGCGGTCTGTTTGCTCAGCAGACTGCCATCACATAAGCAGACAGGGCTTGCTCCAGTGCTGATGCTGTTTTGATGCTTTGCATCGTCTTCAGCAATTCTCTGGTTTGTGTACAGCTCCATTCACAGTCTACTCCAAGAGAAAGAGGAATGTGTATAAAATAGGTTTGAATATATGAAATTAGTCTGCATGTGATCCATTTAGTCACTTATCCTTTTTGCTACCCAAGTAGCTGCTGCAGCAGCTGCCTGGCACGATTCTAGCTCTGTATTTCTGCAGTTGCAGTAGTACCCATATCCTGTTCCTGCATCAGGCTTTATTACTGTAGGGATGAGAGGTCAGAGTGCTTGGTATTCATAACATGGTAGAAAGCACATAACAGCAGGGTAGCAAGGCCCTAGGCTGCAGCAAAGGAGGGTTTGCTCAAATGCAATGGCTGTGGGTACAAAAATAAAGGAAATAAACTGCTTACCTTCAGAAGGCTTCAGGTACACAGAGATCTCCAGGAAGATACTCTTCACCTTCACTGCCAACCTTTAAATGAGGTCTGGGAAGGGGTGGATCCTGGCTCTACCCCTTCTGATCACTCAGGTACATTGCATACACCTGAGCTCCCCTGGGTTGGCCCTGCCTTCCCACCAGGTGCTTAATCACTGCTTCAGGCTGTGACTTAGCATTTCCACTACACTAGTACTTGAGTTACTAGAGTTCATCCTATAGAAGAGTGGGCTTGAGAAGCCAACCTTTTCAATATGATAGTAGATGAAACATCACTGTTGCTTGAAGGTTAATGGGACGGAGTCCAGCATCTGTGTGTGCTAATTCTGTAGCTGACTTTCCTGTTGTCTCTCCTTGTATCCGTGTATGATATCATAGCTGCCCTGATGTGGAATAGCTGCCTGAGGGGCTAGGCAGGGGGAGGATACCGCTGTACTGCCATGTGCTGTGACCTCCATCTGGCAGCCAGTCTGCCTGCTGATGGACAAGGAAGCGCGCACAAGTCCCTGCTTTGCTTT
The DNA here is from genome assembly GCF_026119805.1 of Tympanuchus pallidicinctus. Lineage (NCBI taxonomy): Eukaryota > Metazoa > Chordata > Aves > Galliformes > Phasianidae > Tympanuchus > Tympanuchus pallidicinctus. The sequence continues at coordinate 15,343,020 of NW_026294747.1, forward strand.
CTACCTCCTCCTGCTGCTGGGGGGGATGTGGTGGATGGGGCTGGTACTTGAGCCTCTCAGGGTGGTCCTGCGTGGAGCAGGAGTTGGAGTTGATCATCAGGTCAGCCAGGATGGGGCTCTGAGCTCTTGATCTAATGTAGGTTTCCCTGTTCACTGTGGGGGAGTTGGACCAGATGGTCTTTATGGGTCCCTTCCAGCTCAAACGATTCTATGATCCTTGTGGGTCCCTTCCAACCAAGGATATTCTGTGATTCTCAAAAGATCCATGCTTGAAAGAAACACCCGTGTGACCATCCTGAACACATCTAAAGAAAGGCTTGAGAGAATGAGACCCAGGTCTGGAGAAATGCTGCTGCCTTCCCACAGGAGCAAGGAGGCCATGCAGTGGTGTGGCTGACGGTCATAGAGGAATGTGCAGGCCCTCACCAGCCCACTGGCTGAGCAGCCAGTTGTGTGGTCTTCAGATAGATGTGAATGTCCTTTCCGTGCAAATCCTTTGTGTTTGCATCATATCTTCAGGAATGAATTGATACCCTGTAGTAAAACGGAGCATCTTGGTCTGTTGTGGATTGGAAAAATAATAAGAGAACTCGAGCAACTGACAAGAAACGATGTAGCCCTCTGGATGGGGAAGGGAGGAGGACTTGATTAAAAGAAACAAACAACAGAGCTTTTGAATCTTGCTATGTGCTCGTGGCAGGTAATTCTAATATGAGCCATCTCTCTTTGTCAGCTGCTCAGAGGCATTTCTCATGGAAAGAACAGTCAAGCTAGAAGTTCAGTTACTTGACTAAGTATTCTTGGATAAAAAACTTCTTGGGAGGGAGCAGGTAGATTTCTTCAAGAAGCAAAATCTTTACTTTTTTTCAACTTGTTTCCCAGGCACCTAATCTAATCTATCCAAAACAATTCTCTGGCAGCTGGGGCTCACATATTTAAAAAAAAAAGAAAAACAAACACAAAAAAAACACCACACACCACTGTGGAGAGGAATGTATTGTGACAGTTTAATTTGCCACTGAAATATGGTCACCTCCGGGGTAGTTCAGAGAAACCATAGGAGAGCAGATGATAAAGCTGTTCAGAATGGGAGGTGAGTAACGGGAGGCTGCAGAGGAAAGATGCCTACATAGAAATGTAACTCCTGGAGTTCTTGTTCCTTTGGCTCTACAATGGGGCTGTAACCTTGGCTCTGCATCACGCTGGTGGTGACTGGCTCTAGAGATCAAGTGGAGTCAGAAGGAAAGGTGGAGTCACAACACGCCACAGGTCAGACTGTCTTTTCTTTGAAAGTTATGTTGCTGAATGCATACATAAAGGATGAGTCTTTTGGTGTGCTTGCAGATAGAAAATGAAGAATGGCTCCTGCCTGTGGAGATGAGGAAAGGGACGGAGACTGCTCTGTGCTCCAAGGGCTGCTGAGAAGATGCATGCAGCAGGTCCCTGCCTGCAGAGCCAGCAGTGCAGTGAGCACTTTGCTGGGAGAGGGCAGGTGTGGAGATGGGATTTCAGAAAGCCAGCTTGGTGGTTCTGCGGTGTGTGACATGAGCCAGTGCTTTAAATACACACGTTGCTGCTGCCGTCGGGAAACCCTTCAGGTCCCAGTCTCCTGTAGTGTAGATCCATGTGAAAGCCAATTGGTTCATCTTATGCTTTGTAGGAATTAACAGTTGTTGATTTCAGCAATAAATAGTGACACTGTGGGTGAGGTCTGCAGGGTCTAAAGACCGTGGGAGTGCCTGCACCCAGTCCCTGGTTGGGGACTAGCAGAGATGCAGGACAGTTGACTGAGAATTACAGCTGCCAGCACGTTTGTGCAAATTCTCTACCTGCAGTCCCTACATTTTTAAATAAAAAACAAGGCATCTGTAAGATGCTTTTAAGAAGACAAACGAAATCCAGCATGAATTTTAGGGGGGAAGTTATCCAGTTTTAAATAAAGAAGTATAGAGTTGCTTCTGTAGTCCCGTTTAGGGGCCTCAAAACCAGCGCTGTCGGAAGAGTGTGCTCCTTGGGAAGAGAGCAAAAGCTGAACAGAGGGTTGGGTTTTTTCAGAGCATGCTAATAAACACTTGTTTTTTGGCAGGGCTTGTGATTGCACTGCAACAGGGTTACAAGGTCTCGTTCAAATTCTGCTGAAGTCAGTTGAAAAATGATGTTGACTGCAGTGAGCATGGGCTGGCAATCAGGACAGCATCTCTTAAGACACTTCAGGTTTACCTCTCCTTTATTCCAAAGTCTGCACCTAGAACAAGTTTATTCAATTTGCAGTTTAGTGCACCTTCAGTTTATATTCCTGAGGAGGGGAAAAAGAAGGAAGAAAAAATAACCCAACCAACAAATCAGAATAGTCCCACAGCTCCTGCTGTGGACATGGGTTGTGGCTGGCAGCTGGTACATGCAGCTGGAGGACCACTGGTTGCTCCTTCAAGCTTGGCTGGCTCTGTGGGTGCCTATTGGGATTCAGACACAGGGGGAATAATGGTTAAAATCTAAGGTAGGAGCCCACAAACCCAGCAGTGATCGTACACTGGGTTGGATGCAGAAGAAAAAGCTCTGCCACCAGGAAGTCATCCTTTCAGAGAGCTAATTCAAACTTCTCTTCGTCCTTTGAACCTTTCAGTAGGTAAATGTCATGTAGTTCCTTCTATGCTTTTTTGACTGTTTGATTTGAGGGCTTCATGCAGCAACTTATTCCTCATTCATCCTATTCTCAGGGACGTAATTCTGCCTGCAGTTCCTGTTTGAGCTTAGTTTTCTTATTTTCTGTAGCACTGGGGCTGATGGCTTTGCAGATCTTACGATACCTCCTCCATCTGGCCAGCCTAGCAGTACGACAGCTCCACTTAATGTGTGCTCTCTGATTTGGCTTCCTGCCCCCAGACTCATTATTTTGCGTTCGTCTGTATTGAGCTCCAGTGCTGCCAGCCCCAAAGGATCATATATCTCAGAAGTCACGAAAAAGAGATGGGTCTGAAAATCCCAAGTCTCTTCCTGGTGTGTGCAGATTGCACGTTTCTGCAGCCATCCCCCAACCCTGCTGTGCGTGTGCATCCCTCTCTGCCCATCCCAGCAGTAAAGCCAAACCTGCAGGGCCCTGCAGTTCTCACTGCACAGAGTGCTTGGCCCCTGAGACTATTCCCACTCCTTTTTTGCTGACGTAGAGGCGAGTTGGGACCTGCACTGGGCTAGCTGCCCCCAAAATGACTTGGATCCATTTGGAATATTGTTCCAGGGAAAATACTGCGGAGTTCTCTCGGCGGTAGGTATTTCAGAGTATCAGCCCCTTTTTTACCATCTGAAGTGTGGTATTACCTTTTCGCCCTGGAGACTGGGAGTGCTTTCATGTTGGGTGCAGCGTGAAACACGAGATGATCCCTCTCTGAAAAGTGCTTGAGCAAAGTGCATGGTAAGAAACATCAGGGTGCAGTTCACCTCTTTAGATGTTGACGCCTAACATCTCCGCTGCTTCCCCTTCGCCTCCAAATGTACGCAGCAGGGGAAATGAGAGCTTTCATCTCGTCCTAATGCAGATGTCTGAAACCAGCCAGACAGATTGCACCTGTCTCTTCTCATTGATTGCAAAGAGGCTCCAGATGATGGGCTCTCACGTAGGTGTCTCTCTTGTAGGTGAGGTGAATCCCACTGGCTGCATGAGGCTGGTTGCAGTAGCACAAAGAGAGAGCACAGCTGCTGAATGTAGTCTGTCCTTGTCTTTGCTGCGAGTTGTCTTATCTGGTAAACCTATCCCTCCTCTTTGCTCAAGAGGCTACATTTCATTTCATAGGATCGTTAAGGTTGGAAAGACCACTAACATCACCAAGTCCATCCCCACCATGCTCACTGACCATGTTCCTCAGTGCCACATCTCCACAGATCTTGAACACCTCCGGGGACAGTGACTCCACCACCTCCCTGGGCAGCCTGTGCCTCTGCCTCAATGCTCTTCCTGAGAAGAGATTTTTCCTGATATCCAACCTGATTCAACCAGTTTCTTGTTGGCCAAGAGCTGGAAGGACATCGTTCAGACAGCAACCACAGGGTGCAGTTACACACAGATGTGGGTGCTCCAGGGTTTAGTGGGTGAAACCAACGCCTCCTAACACTGGAGTACTGTTAGGTACCCTAATGGTGATGGGGATGCAAGGAAGGTGGAGCCAGTTTCTGTAGTTTTGTTTTCCATGTAGTCCGCTGGGAGCAGCTGGAGGTGACTGAGAGCTGTTCATAAAAGAACTGAGAAATGAGGCTGAGCCAACTGGGAGAAATAAAGCCTGGTCGCCTGGGGAGGATTTTCTTGACTGGCTGAGTTTCCTCTTTGATTGGAGCACTTGTTCCATCATGCCTTCTCCTATGGAAGAATTAGCCAGTGGCAGAAACATGATGCATCGGGTGTTTTAGGAGTGAGAACCTGTCTGCAGCGAGAGCCTGCAGAGCTCAGCCTGCAGAGCTCATCCTGAGTCCCTCTGCAGTGAGCCTGGAGCCTGCTGTGTGTGCACAGCGGGGCAGGGTGCTGTGCCAGGCTCCTTACCCTGTATCATGCCTGTGTGCTTAGCATCAAATCCTACAAACTCTTAGAAAACCATTGTTTTGTACCCCAGCTTTTTGATGACTGAAACACTAATTCCAGCAGGTTCAGGCACCCAGAAGTCAGCATTCAGTTCCAGAGAGCCTCAGGAAGCATACTGTGTGCATCATAGTTGCTTCAAACCCTTTGACTGTGGTTCTCAACCAGTGTATGAGGAGCCCTGGCTGACTTCTGAAGAGCCTGCAAGAGCCATACAGTAATAATGAGAACTGTTGTCAGGCAGTTAAAATGTATTGTTAAGGAATCTGCACAGGAGTTCTTCTAGGACTTGGCAACTGATATGGATAGAAAAGCATTGCTCTACAGTAAGCGTAACCTGTGCAGTAAAAAACCAAATGTCACAGCCATAACGAGCCCAGTAAGAGCTAGAAATGTCAAAGGGATTGCTGTGCCTTTGCAATCACAGAAAATTTGTTAGGGGAAGGATTTTTGGCTGACCCCATCTTGAAAGCACACATTGCATGCTGGAGAGAAAAGCAGAGTACCTTACATTCTGTTATATGGTATATTCTGTCTTTGCAAGGCACCTGACTTCTCCCTGCCCTACCCAGCTACACGTGTGCAGGACAAGCTCTTCTGCTCCACAGCCCTGGCTTCCAGGGGGCAGAGGTGGTTGCATAGCCAAGAGGGAGGTTGTGTGAAAACCTTCCGAAGGCTTTGGTTCAGGAAGGAAGGTGCATCAGAGCCTCGTAGTTGAGACCCACAGTGTGTGTTTAGCTCCCATATTTTTACTGCTATCCCTCTCCTCTTGAACTTTGGTACAATAAATAGTGGCCTTGTTTGAGGAGTGTCCTGGCAGAGAGGCATCTGGCACAGTATCCAGCATTTGCTGCTTCCCTGCAGTTGCTGCACATGGGCTTTCTGCCTGCTGTTTGCAGATCCTGCAGGTCAGCAGGTGCATCATCTGTAACACTGAGCGGCATGTGCCTGCCCCTTTTCCTTGCTCATCTACAGTAGATGCTTCTTGGTTTTGCCACATGGGGGAAATAACAGCGAGGGCTAGAAGAGATATTACCTCTGGGTTTTGGTTTCCAAAAGGAGAGCCTGGAGCTAGCAGCAATCCTGTTGGGATTGCCTGCAGAGTGCTGCTGTGCAGTCATTGCTGAGAGCATAAACCTGGGTTCTATCCTGGGAGCATTTCTGTGCTAGTTGCAGCTGCAGCCTCTCTGCTGCAGGATGTACGGCTTCAGAACCGTGCTCTCTGCTTGTTATTTTTTGCCACTGGCAGCACACTTACTGCCTTGTCTGAAGCAGATTTGTAGGTCTCTAGGTGATGTGTAGCAGCTTCCCTTGGCTCTCTCAGCCAATAGGCATATGTGCTGGCATTGGAAAGCTGATGGGACAAACCAGGATCTGTAAGTCTTTCCCAACGGTATGACCTTCCTAACTAATTTCTCTTGTATAGTTCCCAAATAACATGTGCATGTACCTAAATGTAGGCAGGTGATCCTCAGAAGGCCTCTGCACACAGCAGGGGGGTTGAAACTAGATGATCATTATGGTCATTTTCAACCCAGGCCATTCTGTGATTCTGTAGTTCTATGAAATAAGTTGTTGCACGTTGGTGTTCAGAGCCGAGCTAACTTGGTTGCAAAAAAGAAATGTTCTCAAGGTTTTAAAGCCTTTAGTGTGGCAACAAGAGAGGAAGGCTCCCAGTGCAGAGAAGCCATATTCCCTCCCATGCTCCACCAAAGGCTACTTTGGTTTCTGATTCAGCTCTGCAAATACTGTCTGGTGGCTTCAAACTGCATAAGCAGTAGGCTGGTATTATTTCCCCTGCGAAGGTTGGAGGGAGGGAGAGAAAATTAAAGCAACTTGTCTCAGCCAAAGTCAACTTTGTGGAGTTACGAGTGTGTCTCTGGAGCCCAGTGAGAGGTCTTTGCCTTATCTGGCTCAGTACCGTGCTGGTTGCACAACGCTCACAGCCCCTAGATGCACATATTTTCGCAGGGATGGCCCCAGTTGCCCAAGTAGAGCATTTGCTCAGATTCTCATGCTTTGCAATTACTATAAGCTTCTCATGAGAGAGAGAAGGAGGAGTGGTGCCAGGTGTTTTTTTTCCCCCTCTCCCTGTTGTTGTTCCTCATCAGCTGGTTGCTTTGAAACGAGCACGTTGTGGTTTTCCTTCAGAAGCAACATGTCGCTGCAAATGCGGCTTCAGAGAGCTTCCAGGAGTGCTGCGTGCCGGTGGCTGCGGGCAGGGAGCAGACAGGTCGTGGCACTGGGGATGTGCACCAGTGAGCTCAGCCTGGTGCAAGCCTGTGCCCATTGGGCCTGGCAGTGCCGGCACGTCGGCATTCCTTCCGGCACTCAGCAGCAGCATGGAGCCACCTCGCTTTTTGGACCGTCGCAGCGGGATGTCGTTGAGGGAATCGGAACCTGGTGCTTTGCAAATAAGGACCTGCAGTGTTGTTTCCTTGCCTCGTTCAGCTAAGACGCTGTGATAAGAATACACACAGACCTCTTGTTACAGCTGTGCGTGACGCTAACACGGCCCTTGGTTTGGGGCATTTGTGCGAATTCTGTCCTGAGCTCATGGGAGAAAAGGGTAATTCTCACCACATTAGTACAGGTACAAAGCCAGAAGATGTCTATACCTGGACAGCTTTCTTGTATGGCACACTTTGTTTTAGGTACAGCAGCAAAACCATGAGTAATCTCCATGTAGCCTGAGGTCTGCTGTTTTTTTCTGGAATATACTGAGCATATAACCAGCATAAAAGCTGGTTGCTTTTCTTCAAGTATCGTGTGATACTGAAGGTGAACAGAGTATGACTTGTGACAGGCCAGCAGAACTTCACCCTTCTGCGGGCTGTAAATAGGCATCTACCTTATGGATGGATGGTGGTGTCCCAAGATGTTCTCACCCTGTCCTAGGGCACCAAGAGCCCAGGTCCAGCCAACCAGCTCTGGCTTGGCACGTGAGTCTTATCAGAGGTGGGACAGGAGAGGTGCATCCATGGCCTCTTTTCCCAGGTAACCAGTAATAGGGTAAGAGGTAACAGCCTGAGGATGCTCCAGGGGAGGTTCAGGTTGGATATTAGTGAAATTTTCTTCTCAGAAAGAGTGGTGATGTGTTGGCACAGGGAGGTGGTAGGGTCACCATCCCCAGAGGTGTTTGAGAACCATGGAGATGTGGCACTGAGGGACATGGTCAGTGGGCATGTTGGGGGTGGGTTGAGGATTGGACTTGGTGATCTTGGTGGTCATTTTGAGCCTCTATGATTTTATGATTTTACAAAAGATAGTCGATTGATGGGGGTTTATTGAGTCCAGGGTCTAGATCCTAATCAGCCCCTGACAGAGGGTGTTGAGTCAGAGCAGAACAATGTTTAGCCCAAATTTTTGAGGATAGATTTTGAGGGTCAGTTGACAAGCTCCAGCTTTCAGAGCTCAATGCTTTCCCTGCTGTTACAGGATGAATTTTCCTCTTCCATTAATATATTCACTCTGCAGAACAGTGCAGCATCTATTTTTGCTCAAGTAGCATTTCAAGTTAAAGTTAGCTTGTTTGACATGCAAGCTGGTGGCTTTCTGTGGGCTTCTTCTATTTAAAAAAAGCTTTTAGCAAACATGCAATTCTTTTTTTTTATTTTTTATTTTTAATGTTTCAGTTGAAGTTCCTGTGTGGGAACAATGAGAGCTATGTAGAAACTGTACTCCCTATACCACACCATGGCTTTGAAGGTTCTTTGTATGGACAGACTTGGTCCTCAGGGGAGATGCTTTCTGAAAATATGTGAGGATTTAAAGGGGAAATAAGAAGCAGTTTAATTCCAGTTAGGTGTGAATAATGTCTATGCACAACAAACTGCTGTACTTTCTTTCAAGAGCCCTGAGGAGTCCTACTGGTGAAGTCTGCTGCTGCCAGATGAAGCAGGGAGTCTTCATCAGGACATCATTGCTTCCCTGACCTTGCTGGTGACTCGTGTCTCCCCTAATGATACTGGCAAGACCATAAAGAATCACAGTTCAGTCCTAATCTCTGAAGTTATTCTTATTTTCCAAGGAAGGAGCACTGTGTCCTTCTAAAAAACATTTGAAGAGAAGTGGATCCGTAAAGTAGAACCCCCAGCTGGAGATAGTTTGGTTGTTCTCCATTCACTTTAAAACGAGTAAAGCACGTCCCCAAACCCAAACTCTTTCTGTTTGTTCAAAAGCAAAGACTTTGTGACTGTTCTCACTGACTGGCTTCTCAGAGGGCTCATTTCCATATCTGATGAGTAATTTCTGAGCCCAGCCTTGTGAGGCTCACAAGATGGATCGTGTCGTGACAGGAGCAAGGAAGCATGCCTCATCGGATGAGTCTGGGTTGTGTTTTCAGCAGCACCAGTTCACATCAGCTCATTTTCTTGTTTTCTTTTTCTTACCTGAGGGAGAACAACCCAGTTCTCCCTCTTGTTTGCTGTTAAGTCTAGAAGTGCCCTCATGGTCTTGGAAGGTCAGCAAAGGCACCATGGACAACTTTTTGAGGGCAGTGGTGAGGATATTTGGAGAGGAAACTCAGGCCACACACAGCACCAGCTTGTTGGTGCTGCCATGGGCTGTAGCCCAAGGTACTCATAGGAGTTTCTGCTGCCATGAGCTTTCAAAACCCCTTCTAGAAAGCAGGGTGAAGCTTCAGTCCCTGCATCTTTGCTGGTGTTTGTGAGGGCAGGTACTGAACACAATGGTAAGCAGTGCAGTGAAAGATCAGGGCTGGTTTGCAGATTGATGGGGACTGATAGGAAAGGGTAACAGTATTAGATGCTCCCACTGGTTGCTTGCAGAGCGATTTAGGTCATATAACAGATCTTCCCAACCCATACTTGAATAGCATATATCCAATGTGGTAGATTTTACAGTGATGAAGCATTATTATCTTTTGGGGGATTGAGGAGAGCTGCTTGGATTTTTCCCACTGGACTGAAGGGAAGGTCATTTTATTTGTTTATTTACAATTATTTTTAAAATTATATTATAAACCAAAGCCACACTGTTACGAGTCAGCATGATTGTTACTGCAGCAATTCCTCCATTTGTGTTGCCTACGCATTACCTAACAGATTCCCTCACCTCCACTAGGGTGGGCAAACCTAGAGACTCCTTTGTAACATTTACAGGCTTATTTCTGTCACTCTTCTTGCAGAAATTCCTCGGGGAGGCTCTGCACATCCTTGGGAGTGCTAAGGAAAAAAGGGGACACTTGGGTAGAGTTTGGAGTAATTAGGAGATTTCAAAACTTGTTTTAAGTCTAGCATTGAAATGCGGTTCATTTCTTTGAATTTTACCATTTCTGCAGCTCCTTCCTGGTGGCTCTGCTGGCTTTCCCTGTGCCTCCAGGCTGAATGAAGGTGTCTTTCTAGTCCTTCATTTCCCAGGAGATGTGAGGGTCTACCTTGCTTCTGTATGGAGATTCTGAGAGGCTTAAGTGCACCAAGTGTTGAAAATTAAAACCAATAAGATCAGGTGGCTTCGCTGAAGAGATGATGCTTTTTACCATGGCTTCAAAAGATGAGGATTTGACTGCTGACTGGATGGCAGGGATACCAGAGCTAAAGAAGGACAAAATATAAGTTGAAACTTTGGTATAAGAACCCCTTTTCTTGTTTGGAAAACAGCCAACAGGATGAGATCTTGCTCCAGTGCTGGTTTTGGTTTCCACTGCAGAGAGAAAAAGAGAAAAAGATCATTTGAGGATCCATAAGAATCCTGCGACACCTTCCACATTTTGACGTTGCTTATACTGTCCTAAGGAACTTCATGTGCTGGGAGCTGAGCCAGGCTGAATGCAGTTTTTTAACCGTGTTTATAATGGGAAGTGTGTTACAGTTCAAAGTTCAAAAGTCCTTCTCTTTTCTCTTCCGTTTTTTTTTTTTAAGTATGATTGCCTATGCTGATAATTAACAATACAGTGAAAGAAAGCATGCTGGTCCTCATGCATGCGAAATCTGACCGTGCCAGTTAAGATCAGTGCGTTAGCCCTCTTGCTTCCTACTTCATTTTGCTAATGTGAATAACATCACGCTTGTACCAAGCATGTTATGCTGTGTGCTAATGTTGCCAGACAACTTACCTATCTTTTTGTTCAGCAGATTGCTCTCCCCAAGCCTGCTGGTTCTGTTCTAGCAGAAACATCCAGCTGTGTGCTCTCAGCTCAGGCTGTGGGCACAAGGCATGTCACCTTTTCCTGCTGTTTTTGTGCTCATCCCTCAAAGCCACCTGTTGCCTTTTTCTTCCTGATTGGTTGCTCTATGTAGAGCAACAAGAAAGCTGAGTCCAAGAGGTAGGGACTTGCAGGGTCTCTGGGGTGTGATGGCCTCAGACAGCGCATTGGAGATGCCAGCCCTGGACCTACTTGTGGCCTCTACTGTGGTGAGGTGGAGCCACATCTCTTGTTGGTTTGGTGTCTCACTTTTTGTGAGATTTCTTCCCAACCTTCATGTGCCTTTGGATGCTGGCTGTGAGCCTGTTGCTGCAGGCTTTCAAGGAGATTCTGGAAGGAAACCTCCTGCTTTTGCCCATGGTGCCATTCTGAAGACTGTGAATGATCCTTCTTCTGTCCTCTGCATGGTCAACCCCAGCCATTGACAGGAAGCACCGTCTTGTGGCAAAAGCAAGAACTTAGGGGTACAGAAATGCACAGCTTCAACCAAAGCTTCCCATGTGACAGTGACACTTCGTTGCTGTGGGTTCCTCACTGCAGAATGGAGTTATTTCCTTGGTCTGCTGCACTGAGAGTTCTCAAGGGCTGGGAGAGCTGCAAGACCAAACCCTGCCGGAGATGGAGGAGTGTGTTCCATCATGTCCATGCTGTGATGCCTGCAAGGCATATCAGAATCATAGAATGGCCTGGGTTGAGAAGGACCACAATGATCATCTAGTTTCAACCTGTGATGTGCAGAGTTGCCAGTCACCAGACCAGGCTGCCCAAAGCCACATCCAGCCTGGCCTTGAATGCCTCCAGGCATCCACAGCCTCCTTGGGCAACCTGTTCCAGTGCTGGATGGAGACCCTGCGTCTCTTTATCCCTCACTCCACAGCCAAAAGAGGGAGACTCCTCCCTTCCCAGCAGGGAGATGTCCTAATCCAAACATAGATCTCATGCCTTAACCTTCAGACCTCTTTGTCTCTCTGTCAAAATGCTGTTGTGCGATAGTTGCTTGGTACTGCATGCACAACACCGGTGGGCTCTGCCTGCCTGCAGCCCCATCCACCTCGGCTGTCAGATGGCTGCATGCACAGCTGCCTGAGATCTCTGCTCAGCACCCACCTCGCAGCTCTGTAGTGCAGTGTTATCGCTGCAGAGCGTGGTGGCTGTGTGCTGGGTGGGAGGGGGTTTGTTTAGCTGTCCTATAAATCAGCAGCATGCGCCAGACTCTGCTGCATAATGTCTGATGCATATTCATGCTTGCCAGCAGTGGGGCCGGGACAGCATTGTGTCACCGTGTTAATAGTGTGCCCCAGAGGGAAGGGAAGGAGGAGGGGGGCTCAGCAGCAGCTGCCTGCTTGCTTCCCTTTATCTCCTCCCAGCTGCCCGCTTGGCCCCCCAGCACTCACCCTCACTTGCTTTTCTGTTGCATTTTTCCTGCCTCTTTCTCCCAGATTTGCCAAAGCACATTTGATTTTGCTGCGGTACCTTCTTTATTCTCCCAGCTCTGCTGCTAAACAAGGGTATGTGCCTGTAAAAGCTCTGCAAGGGCTAAATGAATGCAGAAGGATGATCGTTATATTTGATCACATAAATTAAGTGGCTTACTAATCAAGGAGACACTCTGGAAATATCTGATTTTGTCTGTTCAGGGTCGCTCGAGCTGTTCCATTGGGCTCTGTGTTTGAATGAGTTGTGAGAGCAGCTTTTATCGATGTCCCCATGGGAATGGAAAGGCAAGAAGGGAACTCACTCTTGTTCCTTCATGCCACTGGAGACGATCCCTTTGCTCCCATACACGCAACAAAGAGGAGACTATTGCAGCTGTGCTGCTCTGCCCTGTCTTAAAAAATGGGGGGAGAAAAGGCTGTGAGCCACAATTCTCTAGGAAAGATAGAACTTTGGAGGATGTGATTAACAGCCTGTGGTATTGTGTGAGAGAAGGCGGGTGGGGATTGAGTGCTTGGTGAAGTCAGGTTGTGCTCTAACAAGAGGGATGGTTTCTTGCTCCTTGGGGAGGAGACCTGTGGGATCCTTGCCAAAATATGATGATGGTTTGGAGCTTTTGTGGGTTCAAGGGGAGGCTGGACGAGGCCTTGGAAAAGAGTTCTTTTGAGGGTTGCTAAGCAGACAAGCTGTGCCAGGCCCAGGAAATCCCCTGAGCCAAAAATAATCGGCTGCTGGGTGAGTGGCAGGGGAAGCAGCCTGTGGGTATTGGTAGGGAAGGGTGGGTCGTCAGCCGCACCAAAGCGTGGATGCTGAGCTGTTACTCTTACTCCAGAATAGGCTCCATATAAGAATATTCTCCTTTGCACAGCCAGGGCATTGTCATTGCTCACTCCTCTCTGTTTCCTCTCCTTCCAGGGGGACTTGAGCCATCCCCAGAGCTGAGGACCCTATTTCTCTGCAGGGCCAGTTAGCCATCCAAAGGGTGAGTGAATCTGGGGGTGTGTGGTCTCCCACCATCTCATTCCTTCCTCTCATTTCCTGCTGCTGACCAGCAGGCTCCAGCCCTTCTCACCTGCTCCCTGTCCCCCCATCTCCCTGTCTGGAGCGTTCTGCTGCAATATCTCTAGTAAGGTGAGGCGTGTGCTTCATGTACCACTTTGTTCCTGGAGGCCAAAGCATTCTGATACTCTTCTAATACTATCTGCTAAAAAACTGGCCTTTTTAAAAGGTTCTTTTCCATGATTTTTTTTTAATAGAAAAGTAATAGCAAAACAATTCCTGCAACTTCCTAGTTCCAACTACCTCATTTCCTTGTCCATTTGCTCTGAAAGTTCATATGCGTTAGGCTTTAAAGCAAGCAGAAAGCTGAACAACCAGACACATTCTGCTGCAAGTTTTTCTAAAGGATTACAGCTTAGAAGTGTTTCCTGAAACTGGCTTCTTAGTTTTTCCTTGTCAGCAGTTGTTTGGGAGGAATGGGGAAGGGTGGGGTGAGAGAGGAGGGGGAATGCAATTCTTGAGCGTGTGGTACAGTCTGTTTGTATGGAAGTGATGGGGCCAGTGAACAGTCTTGCTGTAAACCTGCACCAAACATTTGCCAAAACACAGAGTAGGCCCCTCCTGGGCAGCAAGCAGAATGTTGTCTGTAACCTCCCCAAGCACACCGAGCTCTGCCCTTGGATTTTCAGTGCTGCTGTGTCACAGCCATTCCTCTGGCAGCAGCTCTCTTCCTCTCTTGTTCCACTGGGTCTGTGCTTTGGAGCATCTCTGCGCCCTCCCCGCGCTTGTGACACAGTTGTGATTTCATTAGGATAATTGGAGAGCAGTTTGGGCTTTCCCACTTGATTTACTCTGCCTCTCCAAACATCTCTGCACATGGAAGCTCAGCTCGGCAGGGGAGCTGTCAGCTCTGACAGCCAAACACAAAGACCCGGCGGGGAACCAACGGCTTTCCCATCCAAAACCTACACATGGAGCTTTTTGTCTCCTGTTAAGACCCTGGATTGGAAGTCACTTGTCTGAATTTAGTTCCTGGCTTTGCCACTGATGATGAGATTGGGCCTGTTCCTTTGCATGGCTATGCCAGTCTGCAGGATTAGGAGGATGGTGTTTCTGCACATCAACACTGACCCCTGCTCTAGCAGTGACTGGCTTGGTGGTTAGGGGTAAATACCTACATTTGTCCCTTGCATCACTGCAGCAGCAATCCCCTGCACAGGCAGCAAGGAGCCAGGCTGCTGCTTCAGGGAGATGGGGACACTGGTGGGTGCTGGAAGGGGCTGCGCCCCAGCGCTGCCGCTTTCTGTTCACCAGCAAGTAGAGGTTGCATTGGAACTTCCACAAGTCACCAAGTGGACCAGGCTACTGTGGAACAACAGCATGGAGGTGTTTGAGAATCTTGGAGATGAGGCACTGAGGGACACGGTCAGCGGGCATGGGGGGAACGGGCTGAGGGTGGGACCTGGTCACCTTACTGGTCTTCTGCAGCCTTAATGATTCTGCTATCCTTTGTAATCCCACCCTGTTATCAGGCAGCAATGATGGAAAGTGAGACCCCACCACAAATTGCAAGCACATTGCATCACCTGACAGCACGCTGCATGGACGTGAGCAGCCCAAGTGCACTTGGTTTCATCTGCTGCTGGAAATTCCTCCTTGCCAGCGTACGCAGGTGTAATCAGAAATTAAGGAAATCTGTTCTCACGCTCAGACCAAGATCAGAAATGCTGGCTATCAGCCGCAAGTGCTGATGGCAAGTGCTACTTTCTGCATTGAGCATTCCTTGGGGATAGGCTGCAGTGCTGTATTACAGATTGGTGATGTTTATAAGCTCCTGAGATAAGGGCCCTGCTAATCTTTCTGTTGAATGTTATCATTTTGATGGCCCACGATAGCTAGGACATGATTTCTTCATAGAGAATTGATTCAGAGAGAAAGCTCTTGGACAGCTGGTGTGATATTGATATTTATGCAGGTTGTTACTGTTTCTGGTAGCTTAATAAAGCAGTTAGGCAGAGTTGTAATTCCCCAATGTTTTTCTTACAAAGTAAGTTGGCAACAAAGTACTTCACTGAACTTGCAGTTCAAGAGGGCCAGGGAGATCTGCACAGTCAGAGCAGCCTACCACCAACAGCAGGTGATGTGCTGCTGCTGCTTTTATTAAATAAAGCCATCAGGCAGGGTGCGGCGTGAGCAGCTGAAGTGCAAACCAGGGAATAGAAAACTGGCAGCGGTTTTGGTGGGGAAAGCATCATCTCGTTTCCTTTGTCTTCCTGTCTGTTCTGGCCTGTGTGACAGTATACCTGGGCACTGCCTGCTGCCATCTGCCCCTCTCCTAGCAAAGCACCGACGGCTGAAGGCACAGCATTGCCTGTGGGATGTTGTCAGCGTGATGGCGAGGGAGGAGGAGCAGGGACTTCAGAGGTTCTTTGTGGTCCCTGGTTAGAGGGGTTGTACTGCCAGATGTGTTCTGACATGAAACACTGCTGGGCACCATGTGGGGACGTATCTGCGTCTGCTCAAGCCCTTGTGCAAAGCTATTTCGTGCATGCTGATGAACATCTAATGGAGGACATTTGTTGCTTCTCCAAAGCAGGGTCACCGCTTGCAACTGTTGTGACATCTTTGGCATCCCTCTCTCTTTTTATCTGAGGGCTGCATTATCTGAGCTTTTGAGTATGAAGCCAGCAAGCCAACAGCCAAACACACTGTGTTAGATTTGCAGCCCACTTCTTTGTTAATTTAAAAAGCAGCAAGTAAATGAAAACAAAACACTGTGGATAGGCTGTGATTCATACCAGAGCATCAGCTTGCCAGCCTCATTTTCCTACTGTCTTCCAGGCTGGGCAGGTCGCTGAGAACGTCAGTGTTTTGACCCTTGAAAGGAAACATGACGTGTCATTTTAAACTGCTGGAGAAGTTCATTCTGCCCCTTCAGAGGCTGTGTTTTGCAACACTGGTGACAGCGTTGCATACGAGCAAATGGAGGAGTCCGGGTAGTCACAAGAGTGAGCCAGCAAGGTTTGCCTTGTCAAAGCAGAGTTTCTGAATTGCATTTTGGGTCTAATCATTCCTCAGTTCTTGCGGACAGGGCTTTTGGAATAAAGGACGTGAAGTGTGAATGCTATTCAAAGATATTTGCAGAGGTGGAACTGATAACTTATGTCATTAAATGAACCCCCTGTTGACAGGTAGAGTGTAATAGTTCAGTAATAAACAATATTTCTGAAATCTCCACCATGGTTGGCTTCTGTGGCAGTGCTGTGCAAAAGTCTGTCTCTTGGCTTGTTTACTTGGATGGTGTCCATTTAAGGTATACAACAAAGCAATGGGATGAAAGGAAGGAAGCAGAGAAAGCTCCTCCAGCGAGATCCTGTTTGAAGGATGTGAGAGCCTCCTTATCAATTAATGCATTGAAAATCCACTTCATATCCCTTTTGCTTGACACCTGACATGATGAGATGTCAGAAGTGGGCCAAGCCTCTTGAGTTCCTCATCTCTGCTTGTGCCAGATGATTTTCTGGAGATTTCTCTATGCTGTCCCAGCTTTGCACTGAATTCAGCTGTGATCATCAGAGAGTCAGGTCCCCAGAACTACCTCTCCTTCTGCTAATGCAGCTCCCTGCTTAAGAGGAGAGGGTTTGCAGGACATCAGGTCATTCTCTGCAGAAAAGCAGAGACTTAACTGGGGTCCTGAGGAGCACCCGTAGCCTCCAGGCTTTAGGTCCAAAAGCGCTGTTCAGTCTCTTTACTGGGAGAGCTTGCACCAAGCACCTCGCTCATTGCTCCTGCAGCCAAAGCCTGGGTGCTGCCCGGCACACACAGCACAGGATTTACAGGGCTGTGCCATCTGCCTGCAGCACAGTCTCCATCCCCTCCATACACGCAGAGATGGGATGCGAGTGCCTGTTGGGGCTGGGGCGAGGCGCTTGCTCTCCCTGCTTCCCCAGTGAGGCTGGCAGATGGTTCTTGTTTCCTGAAGCTGTGTGGCTCCTGCTGCCTGGGAAATCCACAGCGTCGGGGGAGGACTCATGGGCTACTGGGCTGGGAGCAGCTGCGCTGCCAGGCGGAAGCACTCAGCTTTCCTAGACAGCTTTGAATGGGAGCCAGGAGCCCTCTCTCTACGAGAGAAAATCCACGAGGTCAGGAAATACAGCAGCAGCTCCAGCTCCATGCTAGGGCTGTTGGCTTGGCACTCAGACTCCAGCCCTCCTCTTCCCAGATGGTGCTCCTGAACGGCTCCCAGCCGTGGGATCCTGCTGAGCTTTTTGTTGGACTGCCTGGCACAACTTTCTGGGGATCCGGCTGCTGGGAACAATGCTGGGCACCGCAGAGGTGGTACATTTGGGTAGGAGTGGAAAACACCAGGGAGCAACTTGGTTAGTCCTGCAGACTGCTGTTCTTGCTCAGCGTGGGACTGGGAAGCTGTGCTTTTGTGTTTTCCTCTGTTATTTTTTGGTCAGTTCTGTTTGGGCTCCACTTCAGCTGCTGAGAAATGCAAACTTGTTTTTCCTCCTCTGCAAATTCTCACATCAGAAAAAGCTTTCACAGCAATTGCCAGGCTGCACGTCTCCATCCGGTGCATCCAACACTGCTGTGGGCTAACAGAGAATGTCTGCTACCATCTCTCATCACTGCCAGCATCCTCCGGGTGTCGTGGGAGTCAGCGAATACTGAAGCTGCAGAGTTCTTGTATGTAAACTTTCTTTTGTAGGAGGAGCACTTTTGCATTGCATGTGCACTCTTCAGCTTGTTCAGTGCTGCCTTGACCTCTAACTCATTAGAAAATTTCCCTGCAGATAAGTTGAAACCAGGCACTTCCCGAAGGACAGAACTTTCCACTGCAGTTAAAGATCACTCCAGTTACATCTGCAGTTTCAGTTGTCCCGTCCACTTGCGCAACACACAAAGCAGGCTGTGACTGTCGGGTGGTGAGCTGACTTTTCAATCTTGCTCTTCAGTGAAACTATCTGGGAATTGCTCCCAAAAAAAAAAAAGGGATTGGAGAACTCTTAAGCTGAAAACCTCCCTTGGCTTTTAGAGCCTGACTCTCTGCCACATGGTGCTGTATGGCTCCTAACCAATCTCTTCCCCAGCCTCAAGAACAGAGATCCATCAGACTTCTCTGGGAAGGCGTGGACCTGGGGTTTCTCTTCATTTGCACCTTATTTTCTCCCTAGCTTCTGTAGCAGTAGAGAAGGGCATCGGTGTGGGACCAGAGGTCTCACCTGTTTGAGCTCTGGTTGCTCTTTTGCGGCCATTTCCTTGCTTGTCCTTGAGATCCTGAGTGCAGGGAAGGACATGATCTTTGTCTTCCTGCCACTGAGATAGCAACTGAGAAAAGGGCTTTGGCAGGCAGTGGCTGTGTCTGACTGCCCCAGCCCTGGTGGGTGATTGAACTGTCTGAGTGGTTTAAGGTTGCAGTCAGATGGGGATTGAAGTCAGAAAGTTCTGCCCTACTTTAGATTGGATCCTTGCTGCGTTAGCAAATTCAGTAGCTGCAGACATGGGCTGGATGCAGTGCCCATTGCAGGAACACCGTGTACCAACCGCCTGAACAAAGCTCATCTTCCAGGGGACGCAGCAGCTCCTGCCAGCATTATCACACTGCTAGGCATCATCTGATGTGAAATACTGTGCTCCCAGATCTCTGAGCTGAGCAAGTGGCCTCTTTCTGAGTGCTTGTGTACTGCTCAAAGGGCCGTGCCCCTTCCTGGTTATTTGCTTTACCAGCAATTTGACTAGAGATGGCCAGGAACCACCCTTCAGCCTTAATGTTTTTAAATGTACTTTCTTCAAATTTCCCTGCTGGGTTTTGAGCTGCTAGGATCCCTGCTCTTCACAGCCTTTCCCAGAGCACTTAAAGCTCTTTGTTTCTCTCTCCATTTGAACTTGCATGATAGATCTCTTTGTAATGGTTGGTAAGTTCAGGGGGATTTCTGTTCAAGCCTTCAGGGTTTTGTAATAGTCCTCTGGTAAGCTCCATATTGAAGTTCCTCTTTCTCAGTAGAAGAGGAGCTGAAATTCTCATTTCTCATTTACACAACTTTTTCTTTGGTCTCCTTACCTACAACTTATCTCTCTCTTATCTCCCATGCATTGTATCACATACAGGATGCATCCAGACTGTCACCCTGAAGGACTGCAGAGTGTCAGAGTTACACATTGGGCAGTTCTGTATACAGTTTGATTGATTTCTTTCACTGTTTTGAAGTAACCTTTGCTGCTGGTAGAGGGTATTAGGTGAAATAGCTCTGGATGCTGCAGTTCTTTGCTGTAATTTTAGAGCAAGCTTCATGGTTTAGGTGAGGTCATCTCACATTTGAGACCCCAGAGAATGGGATCATAGAAGGCAGTGCATTCTGGAGGCACAGCACAGGGCAACAGAGTGAAACAAATATCATTTTCTCTGCTTTCCAGGGTAGTCAGTGTACTGGAGGAGGAGCATACAAAAAATCCTCGACCCTTGGGTCATCCCATCATCTCTGTCACTGACCACATTTTACAAGAGGGTACATCTGTGAGCTTGGGCTGGGAGGCCAGAGCAATACTGGAGCAGAATACCTCACAGGAAGAATTTAATAGCTAGAGCAAACTCATGTTTCAAGTACACGGATGCCCACTTTTCTGCCTTTCCCAGCCACTGGTTTATGCTCCTCACTCTCCTAACGTGGTGGCTGTATTTCTCCCTGCAGGTGGTGGTGCTCCTGGAGGCCCTGAGCTGGGGTCAGCTGGAAGATGACCGAGTACAAGCTGGTAGTAGTGGGAGCTGGAGGCGTCGGGAAGAGCGCTTTGACAATACAGCTCATTCAGAACCATTTTGTTGATGAGTACGACCCCACAATAGAGGTAAGCAGCCCTGTCTACTTGTTTTGATACTGCTTTTTTGCACTTCGCTGCAAACTTGAAGCGTGCTCGGGTTGGACTCAGGACTGAACCCGGTCAGGGACCTTCCTTTGCTTCATAAAGCTGCTCCAAGTTGCTGCATGTGAATTCAGAGGTCACGGTGTCCTACTTGTGTCTCCTGAGGAAGGACAGTATTGTCTGCTGGAGAGAGATAGCACAGCATACACAGCAGCAGGCACAGCCTCAAGGGCCCGATGGGCAGCACAGAGCTCCTCCTGTCTGAGGAGGTGGTTGCATAGAGAGCAGGTAAAGATTTGAGACTCAACAGCCATTTTATGCCTGTGCTTCCATTTCTCCTCTTGTGCAAAGTAAGGATGCGACCTCCTGTGCGTGATGTTTTGAGATTTACTGATGAAATTGGTTCTGATGACTTTTGTATGTCCTGTATGATGAGATAGGTCAGGAGTCCAAACAGAGGTAAAGGCTGCTGAATTTCTTTTAAGAGACACTCTCTTGTCTCTGCAAAGCAGGGAGCTCGTGAATTTTCTTCAGGCCACCTAACACTTGGTTATGGATGAGCTCTGCAGTAGGAAGACCAATGCTGTGGTTCTTCCCTAGGGCTTGCAGGCCTCATGAAATAGCTCTGGGAAAGGAAAACAGGGAGTGCTTTTCTGTGGTTTGCCTTGAGTTCCAGGTCTCTATCCTCCTCTAAAGCATGGTGAGTTCCTTCTCCAGCAGGAAGCAGAGAAGAGAGATTGTGCTGGCAAGGTCAGTTCTGCACACCCTCCATTGCAAGGAGTGAGAAATGGATCATAGAATCATAGGATCACCAAGGTTGGAAAAGACCTAATAGAGCACCCAGTCCAACCGTTCACCTATTCCCAATAGCTCCTACTAAACCATGTCCCTCAACACAACATCCAGCCTTTCTTGAGACAGCATGGATCTGCCATGTCCTGTACTTACCTGGAGAATCAGCCAAGTGCCTCTGTAACACCATGGGAAGCACAGCAATAACAGCAGAGTAGCATGGCCCTAGGCTGCAGCAAGTGAGCACTTGTTCAAATGCAACAGCTGCTGACACAGAAATAAAGGAAAGAAGCTACTTACCTTCAAGAAAGCCTGAGATATATAGGGATGTCCAGCAAGAGCCCCTTGCCTCTACTGCTAACCCTTAAAAGAGGTCTGGGAAGGGGTGGATCCTGGCTCCCCCCCCTTCTGATCACTCAGGTATCTTGCATACACCTGAGCTCCCCTGGTTGGCCCTGCCTTCCCACCAGGTGCTCCATCACTAGTTCAAGCTGTGACTTAGCACTTCCATTACAGCTTGTGCTTCTATTGGTTGTGCAGAAGGGGTTCAGTGCTCAGAATCCAGGTTTCTACATTACAAACATAAGCAACAAAGATTTTTTTCTCTTTACCTTTTTAAAACGTAGTCAGTTATCAAGCTGATTTCACTGTTCCATCACTGCTGGAGTGATGCTAATTACCCACTGCGTGACTTACGCCTCGTTCTGGGAGAGATCTGCATGGTGCTGTGCTCGCATTTTGGCTCCTGGCTGCTCCTGCCCTGCTCTGTGTGAGGAGTAGGTTCCCCTGGGAATGCAACTCACAGCTCTGTCACGCCTCTCAGACAACAACCTCCCTGCCTGCAGTCCTGGAGGAGTCTCTACCAGATGTGTATAAATACAGCTGTGGTTACTGCAGTTGTTATTATTATCATAATGCCTAAAAGGTCCCCGCTGGGGTCAGAAATCTATTCTGGTAAGTGTTGTATGTGCAGTCCCCACCCTGAAGAGCTCAGCACTTAAATAAACAAGAGAGGCAAGGCTCGTAGAAGGGCTGAAGTGGTCTTATTATCCTACAGATTGGGAGGAGGAAAGCACTTAAAGGCACATGCTATTACGTCATTTGGCAAGGTCACCTAGAGAGTCCATAGCGGAGCCTGGAATTTATTTTAAGGCTCCTGAGTCTCAGTGTCGCACCTTGCTTAAGGAGCCAGCTGCCTCCTTCCCCTCTCCTCTCCCCTCCTGTGTTCTTCCCCTGTAGTCCATTCCGTTCCATTTCGGTGTCCCTCCTGCCTTCTCCTGCTGCAGATTTGCAGACCTGGACCCCATCCCCCCCCCAGAGGTGGCTGGGACGTGACCAGCTCTGCCTTCCTGTGCGGCTTCTGCTCAGTGAGAGCTACACACCCATCTCCTGGGGTGGGATGGCTGTTTGGGTGGCTCTGCTGCTTTCTTAGAGAGCTGTGCCAAGTGGCTGTGGGCAGAAGAGCTGCTAGTGGAGGGGCACCTCCCTGGGAGCCATCAGTGCTGGGTTCTGGGGAACAGTGGGAGAGGTGTGAAGGTCCCTCTGCTACCTCAGACCTGGAGTGGGCAGGTGCAGCTCTGACCCAGTAATGTGCTGGGATTCAGCCTCCTTTGTGTGCCTCCAGCTGTACGTACCCTGCAGGGAATTTAGTCCATGTAAACATGCCACGGGAATGTAAACCTTGTGTAGTGTTTCACAGCGTGCCCTGCCCACTCATGCCGTGAGTGCTGGGGACAAGTGGCTCTTTTCATGTTTCTCACACTGCTGTGGGGGGGACTGCAGCTCCAAGCTGCTACCTAACCATGCCTTCATCTCTCACTTGTTATCAGACAGAGGATCTCTCCTCTCCTCTCCTCTCCTCTCCTCTCCTCTCCTCTCCTCTCCTCTCCTCTCCTCTCCTCTCCTCTCCTCTCCTCTCCTCTCCTCTCCTCTCCTCTCCTCTCCTCTCCTCTCCTCTCCTCTCCTCTCCTCTCCTCTCCTCTCCTCTCCTCTCCTCTCCTCTCCTCTCCTCTCCTCTCCTCTCCTCTCCTCTCCTCTCCATCACTGCAAGCATCCAACTGTGCACACAGGGCCCTAAAGAGGAGTAGTATGCATAAAAGAAGAGGGGTGATAGGAGAAGCAGAGGGCAGGGCTGGGCTGCAGGGGAAGGAGGTGTTGCAAATGGGATGTGGGAAGGAGGCATGTAGACCCAGATGAAGTGAGGCAGCTGCAGGGAAGGCTGTGGGGACACTGGGGATATGCCTGCATGGCCTCCTGCCGTCGTGGTGTAGTGCTGATGTCCTGACTGTCCTCTGCTCCCACGAGCAGCCCCAGTGTCCTGTCTTAACGCCTGCAGTCCCAGGTTCGCATTTTAACACTGTGTCCATTCAAATCAATTTGCTGGAAAAGAATCTGCAGGATCTCCAGCCCAGCAAGGGGAATGGGGTGCCAGCATCCTCAGGACAGTGTGGGGTCCCTTCTCATCATGTGCTGTCTGGCTGTGAGACCTCCTGTAAGCGGGGACTTGGCGATAACACGTGAACGTGTGTGCTGGGACACTCGTCCTCTGGATGTGAGCTGGGATGTAGGGAGGGGAGGGAGCAGTGGCAGATGTGTGTGGCAGACAGACACGCACGATCTGCCCTGTGCAGCACTGCCCTGCACCTGGGAGGCGGCTGCAAGTGGTGGTGGAGGGAACACTTAATTACAGACAGATTAATGAGAATTACGTGGCGTGCTGCCCAATTCCAGAGCTGCTAGGGCTTCCTATGTAGATAGAAGCGCAGTGGCAAAGGATGGGGTAATTGCCTGCTGAGAAGGTCAGAGTGGAGCCCCATCTTGGCTGATCTCAGAGTGGAGTCCCGGAGGGTGGTGTTTGTGTGGCAGTAAATAAAGGGCAGAATCCATGCTCTCTTCCTGCACTGCTGCCAGTCTGTTAGTGACCTTTGCCGTGCCTGTTGTCATCTTTGGGGCTATTTGTCAAAGCTCATCTGAGTAGTGACATTGTCACTACTCTGTCACCATCACACCTGTGCATTTTTCACACCTTTGGTTTCAGCTTCATCCTCTGGCTGGGAGTTGGAGTCACCAGGTTGTACCCAATGTACAGCTGCTGGGAGCTGCGTTTGGGAGACCTTTGGGGGAGAGCCTGGGAAAGCACTCTTGGTGCTTTCTGGGCCTCCTCGCATGTGCGATAAGTTGTAATCATCTCACCGCAGAGAAAAGCACAGCTTCAAAGACCTGCCATGGTGCTCCTCACCCTTCCCAGATCCCCTCTGGGCACAGACTGGCTGTGGGAAACACCCTCCTTGCAGCCTGCTTTGTTATTTTCGTGTTCAAACGACAAGAGGTTCACTATCACACCCAGTTTGCTCCCTCTCTGGTTGTGACTGCCCCCAGTGCCCACTCCATGTCAAGGATGCTGCAATTCCAGGTGGTGACTGCCAGCAGGCTCCCTTTGTGTGTGCCCTCTTCCAGCCCCTCAGAATGGCATGCAGTGCCCGGAGCTGTAGGACCAGGTGCCAGAAGCCTTCCCAGCACCTAGCAGCACTTCTTACATGTAGCAGGATTGCCCTCCATGAGGCCTCCTGGCTGACCTTCTCTCTGCCCCTTGGCAGGATTCCTACAGAAAGCAAGTTGTCATCGATGGAGAGACCTGTTTGCTGGACATCCTGGATACGGCAGGACAAGAGGAGTACAGTGCCATGCGAGACCAGTACATGAGAACAGGGGAAGGATTCCTGTGCGTCTTTGCCATTAACAACACCAAGTCCTTTGAGGACATCCACCAGTACAGGTGAGCATCTCTGCTGCTCCCACCCTGCCTTTCCTCTTCGATCAGTGCTGCCCACACAGACAATTAGTGTGAGCAGCAGCCCTCCAGGGAAGAGGCCCAGCAGACGGCTGATGTCAGTGACTCCGATAAAACCCATCCAAAGGGATTGCTTGTGGCCCCTGGGGACTCGGTAATGTAATGTTTAAGTGTTTATGGTGACTAAAGGGAGAGATGATCCCTTACGACCCCCTCCCTTCCCTCTCTGATTAATGGAATTGCTTTGCTACTGAAATTGATCTCAGCAACTTCTGCTCTGCAAAGGATGCACGGGATGGCTGGCAGGCATCAACCTGCCTGCTTTGAGGAGTTGTATGAAGACGTGCCTCTGGGCTACTGCTTCCTCTGCCTTCTGAGGGACTGCGTGCCCCATCAGTAAAGCTTGCCAGTGACTCCACCAGCATGTGGTATCCCATTTCACCCCACCGATCACCCCAAGCCCTGCCCAGATTGCAGCAGCCCCCGCTATTCCAGTCCTGCCTTGACAGATGCCTGGAGCCAGCCCCAGGGGCTGAGAGCAGTGTAGGAAATGACTCACTGCAGCTTCCGCCCGTGCCTGCTTCCCTGCCACCTGAGCCAGCCCTGCCCGGTGCCTGGAGCTGAATGGCAGAGGTGGGGAACAAGGATCTCATCCGGAGGTTGACAGGCAGGAGTGGTGCTGCAAGCACAGCTCCCAAGGCATCCTGCAGCTCCCAGCACAGACACAGCCCTGCCTTACTCAGAGCTGACAGGCGTGTTCGGCACGGTAACTGCGTGCGTTGGGCTAATTTGGCTTGTTGGAGCTGAACTGTAGGACAAAGGATGGGATTTTCCTGAAGCACCTGAGGGATTTGTTAGCATTCATCCCACTGCCTTGTGCAGGGGCTGGTGCCTGTGAATCACTCAGAAGATGGCTCGATTTCAAGCCCCGGTTTTAATCATGATGTAAATCACTAGCTTTAATCTCATTCCACATGTGCTCTTTGCATTTGCACTTTTAGAATAATTTTCCCCAGAGAAACACTCACTCTCACTGGTTCGGGGCCATTAGGAGGTATCTCTTTTCAGCTAAGTGTAGCACTGTGCACTAAATTTAGTGCTGGGGTCTGATGGTCAGGATGTTATATCGAACATCTAAGTGGCTTTATGGCATATCCAACATATATTCAGACCTCATTTCTAGGTTCTACTGTATTAAAAGAAGATGATTGTGGGTTTTTTGTTGGTTTTTTCTTTGACTGTGATGCATGTCCAGCTGCTTTGGGATGGAAATTTGAATTCAAGTAAAACGTAGAAAGCATCATCTTAAAAAAAAAAAAAGAAAAAAAAAAAAAGTACTTAGTTTGGTTAAATAAAACCACATCAATTGTTCTGGTTACATAAGCAAAAAAAGCTGTTCTGTGTCCCAATTTAAATGATGTATTAAACAAAGGAAGTTATTATCTGTCGTGGGGGAACAGAGTGCATTGTTTGTGGCCGTAATGGCCTGAAGATTGTAGAAGCAGTAGATCTCATCCTCGCCCACCTCCTTCCAATCAGAGGTTGGAATGGAGAACTGTTACTACTTCCTTGGTTCCCAGTTGGTTTCTCAACTTTGAGTGAACTGAACTAAGCTGAAACGAAGCAAATATTGTCTGTGCATCTGCAGGAAAGGCTGCAGCTGCCAAACACTGCTCTCTCAGCTCAGCAGACTCTGCTTGCAGGTGTTTTCCTGGTGACTTTCACCCACTCAGGGCTCACTTGGTCTAAAACGTTTGCAGTACACAGGTAGCTGCTGGAGTGTTCTGCTTTGTTTGACTTGGGCCATACTAGGAGGCTGTCTTCGTGCAGACTGCCATAACTGCAAGCTGAATTTAGCAAACAGCTTCATTTAAAAGACAGAAGCATGTTTAGTTTTCTTTTCCAAAGGTGCCCTAGCTATTGGGAGTTCACTTGCTTACATGCTGTGGTTGCACACGTGCTTCTGGAAGCCCTGCACTGGGTGTGTTGTAGCACAGCAGCTCCTGGTGAAGAAGTGACCTTGCTGCTGTGCTGGTGCCCTTCCTCCTTTCACTTTGGCATCTCCTCTTCTGGCAGGGAGCAGATCAAGAGGGTGAAAGACTCAGATGATGTTCCCATGGTGCTGGTGGGAAATAAATGTGACCTGCCAGCACGGACAGTGGAGACCCGGCAAGCGCAGGACCTGGCCCGGAGTTATGGGATCCCCTACATAGAAACGTCGGCCAAAACCAGACAGGTAGGAGGAGAGACATCAGGGCTTTAAGGCCTGCGAGTGGAGAATGTTGCCCAGACCCAGGGCAGGGGGAGGTTGATGAGCCACGGCCTCCCTGATGGACAGAGGAGGGACTGCCATGCTGACTGTGTGCTGGAGTGCCAGGCGAGCAGTGCTCCAGCTGCTCATTAGCCAGCATGCTGAAAGTCTCTCTGACAGCTTCGGCATGGCAGCAAGCTGGGAAGGGAGCATGAATTAGAGCACGCCAGCACAGGCACTGATTTACCGCTGTCAGGATGCTGGGAATGAAGCTGCCAGAAAACCCAGCTTCAAGCTGACTGCAGCCTCGTCTTGTATGCAGGCTGTGATCGATGGCCTGAGTTCAGTTATGGCACTGGGAGATAAATCCAGGTGGCACGATCTCCAGCCCAGCCCCAGGCTGCTGTTGGTCTGTGCTGCCTGGAGGCAGTGCTGGGGCTCCTCACTGGTGGGCAGAGCCATCGCTTCTCCCCGCTGCCCTGCCCTGCTTGGAGCAAAGCGCTGTGTGTTTCTTGCAGGGCGTTGAAGATGCCTTCTATACCTTAGTGCGGGAGATCCGTCAGCATAAACTGCGCAAGCTGAACCCACCAGATGAGAGTGGCCCTGGCTGCATGAACTGTAAATGTGTGATATCGTGACTATGGTAAGTTCTGGGAGCAGGAGATTGAGTGTACAGAAAGCAGGGTGGGGGTGCTCGTCTGCAAACACGCATCAGAAACAACTTCAGTGATGGCTATTTCTTAATAAAAATGTTGACTGAAATAGCATCTTCTGTCAAAACAGAAGGTAAGTCAGGTTTTCCCACTTTCCTGAGGAAATGTGTGGGAGGAAAGGATTTTTTTTATTTTTTCCCCTCACTCAGCGGAACAAAATCCTGCAGAGCACTGAAAGAAATGCATGTTTTGTCCTGCCGTCCCCAGGGAAGCTCCTTCCCGTGCTGGAGAGGAGTGATGCTGGTGCTCCAGGTGTGCAGCTCACCATGTGCGCCAGCCTGGCCTTAGAGCAGCTCAGAGGAAGAGCTGTGAGCACATTGCCTCCTACTGCGCTGCATCAACTGCGCTGTCCTACAGCTCCAGAGCAGATACATGTGACTCTGAAAGCCCTCTGTTCAGCAGAAGAGTTTTCCTGTTAGATACATCCCCCAGGATATTTGAAACTGATGCAATGTTGAAAATTAGACATCAGGGAGCTGTTTTGCTTTTGTAAACTGTGTGGGATGGAGCCAAAAAGTGTTTTGCAGATTGCTGCGTTCACTTGCCTATTATTCTTTTCCTTCTTTTTTAATTTTTTTTTTTTTTATTTTAAACGATGTATGTATTCAAGTCATGGCAATCTTGCTGGACAGCAGGGAAGGAAAGCTGCTATTGATTAGCCTGGGTTGGGTGGCCATGGGCCAGAATGCCCATGTGGTTGGCTTCCACATTTAAGGGGACGTCTGTCTGCACAGTCACTCCTTTGGAAAGGAGGAGATGGGCAGTCAGGGCTGAGTGCTCCAGGACCACGTAGAAGGAACACCTGAAGGTTGTCTCCTAGAGACAGGGACTGTGAGAAAAGCCTGCATGGCCATTGGCCTTGGAGTGATGCCATTTGGGGAGTATCCCAAATGTCCCCGACTGGCTTTTTGTCCCTTCTTACAACTTCTGGAGTCCTAAAGTGACAGCCTGTGTTCCACAGACTGCGAGCATCTCACTGAGCAAGGAGGTGGGCAGCTGTTTTTCCTTCGCTGCTTTTGGAGGCAAAAAGCCATGAGTATAGCAGAGTTCTTTTCAAAGCAAGCGGCACTGGCAGTGTTTGCTTCCTATGGGCTGAGCACTCCACCCCTATGCTCCCCCAGGCCGGCCAGCTGGGGGCTGCGTTGTGCCTAGCATGCTTATCGCTGCAGAGGGAGCCTTCCAGATGTTCAGGACATCCAGATGTTCCGTGGCGTTTCCTCCGGATGGGGATGTGAGCGTGGGGCTCATTTCCTGCTCTGGCTCACAGCTGACAGCGAGTGGGGACACACGGGCTGGGCTGAGTCCCCATGCAGGGATTGCCAGGAGCCGGTCCCCATCACCACGAGGGTGGCCAGCACCAGCATCCTCTTCAAAAGAGAGGCTGGCCATGGAAAGGAGGGGCTTGTTCTCTGCTAATAGAGTGAGTTGCCCATGTCTTTTTCTGCTTCCTGGCTGTGGGTGATTTCTAGAGGGGCAGAGGAGGACATGTAAATACACACAGAGACGCACTGGCATGCTAAGATGCTTCTATGAATCGCACAGCCTGTAGCAGATCCCCCCACGTGGGCAGGAGAGAAGGTGGTCTTTTTGAGACCAGAAAGCATGTGTTTTGCTGCTGGGGCTCCTGTCGTACAGCAACGTACAGCCCTTTTCTTAGGGCAGTGCAGCCCCAAGAGGTGACTCCAGCAAACAAGCAATGCCAGAAAGTAGAAAGCAGATAGCAAATGCAGGGTTGTCCCAAAGCGTGAGGGTTGGCAGCGACTGGTCCTGAGAGCAAGCGGGAGCTAACATCTCTTCTCCCTCATGTTTCAGCTGACTGGACCCTGACTTGGAGAGGTGTCCGCTGTGCAGAGCACAAGGAAAGAGGTGATGCGAAGGAAGAAACAAATGGATTCAGGGAGGAGTGGAGGGGGAGGGAGAGAGGAAGAGGACGGGAGAAGTGCCAGCCCCTCCAAGGACTATCTCGCACTTCACCAAGGCCAGCAGCAGACGACTTTTGGTTCTTTCCCCATCCCCTCCTCCTTTGGCCTCCTCCCAACCCGGCAACTGTACAAAGCTACAGATTGAATCACAGTAAATTATTATTTGATGGTCTCGACAAACCGTTTTGATGGCTCTGTCCAGAGCTTGCTGCCAATGGTGGCTCTGGGAGGATCACAGGGAACAGGAGAGTGGGGAGGGGAGATTCTTGGGTTTCATCTCTGAGTGAACCACCACTGTGCTGCAGACCAGAAAGGCAACAGAGTCGGGCCAGTGATTTCAACATGGGTGCAAGGCAAACCTCTGTGAAGCAGCTGTGAGCCCACATGTTGTTTCCTGGAGCCGAGTGTTGTTTGAAGAGGTCTTGAGGTGGTTAAAGGCCATCTGTTGGCCTCTGTGGGAAAAATCTTGCGCAGGTATCCCCAGGCAGTGCCAATGAACAGTCAGAGATGAAACAGAGGTGGGTTCTGTGCCCTGCAGATTGGCGGCTAACGGGCTGCAGGGTGCCAAAGGCAGCAGCTGTGATTGCACAAGGCCTCGCTTATTTTCACATCCAGGGATTTGTCCTTTATGTAAAAAGTTCTGCTGCACCACTGTTGTTGTCACACGCGTTTGTTTAATTAGCACCGAAATCCACTGCTGGCCCCCAAGTTTTGGTTGGGTAGCAGAGTGCAACCAGCCTGAGCCTGTCCTCAGCAGTGCCCTGGGCAATTTGCCTTCGCCCCAGACCGTGTGGGATTGTTACAAGCTCAGATGTGATGCCTTGAAGCACTAGGGAGGAGCTGAGAGCTGCATTTAGAACTGGTGCCAGTTGGGTGCTTCCTGGGTTTTTCTGGCCTGAGCGGCACTTCAAGCAGGGTAGGAGCAGAGGACGGCTTCTTGTTCTACCCAGCTTTGTATGGTAGCGCAGGGTTTGGAAAAGGCAGCAGTTGTTGGCCAAGGTACTTTGCTTGGCTGCTTGCAGCCTTGCCCAGCAGCAGGCAGCTGTCTTTCTGGCACCAGTTCCAAAGTGCTCATGTGTTCTGGAGGCAGAATTTTCCTTCTTCCCTGCAGCACCTGGCTGACACTAACACCTGCTTAGTGTAAACACCTCGGGCTGCTCCTGGCTGTCAGCAGGGTATAATCGGTCACCAAACCTGGCTGTCCTTTGGAGGCTGGTGCATGGGCCTCCCTGTGGGCATGCCTGCCATCAGCCACTGTGAGTACATCTGTACAAGGGGCCAGTGGCATTTCTCCAGCACAGGCCATGCTGTTGTGCAGGCTGATGGGACTTGTGTCTGCGCTAGCAGACCCCAGGGAGAGCACCAGAGGAGAGAGGTGATCGGTGTGGTAGAAAACCATCCTGCAAGGACTAGCCCAGGCCTGAAGAGGTGTAAGTGCTCAAGGAGGCAGAGGCTGGGAGCGGCAGGGGCAGAGCATGAGTCACATCCCTCATGTAGCAAAATGGGTACAGGAACCCTTCTGCCCTGCAGTACAGAGCCACGGCCCACTGGGAGCATCCCTGTAAGCTGCCTCTCACCCCACTGCCTTTGCTCTGCCATGTTGTGCAGTGATAGAAACAAAGAACTAACGCTGCTTGGCATCGATCTTTGCTTTCGACCTGGGCAAGAACTGACTTGCACTAAAAGCTTGCTTTCCAGACTGTCTGCTGCAAAGTGCCATGTCAGCACGTTCTTGCACACAAACCACAGTTGCAAGGGATGTGCTAGAGCAGTAGCAGCCAGAACACAAAATCCTTCAGCAGTTTGTCTGGGAGCAAGGAGCCACAGTATGAGCACTTCCTTTTCAAAGAGGTTTCTGCATCCCTTAGGCTCAAGTTTTCTTGCTCAAAAACGCTCTGGATCTGAGCAATACACTTGTTACCTGAGTTTGCTCAAGTGTCTTCTAGTTGCAAAGCAAAATTCTATGCTGAAAATTGGAGATGATAGGTTGGGAGCAAAAGGAGGTGCTAAAAGCTTGACACAGCAGTCCTTCCTCTCAAATCATGCGTTGTGAGATTGCTGCTTAATTCAGTAGCACGTCTTTGTTCCAGGACATTGGCTTTAAGCTGAGGAAGGCCAGTCTCAGAGCAATCATGGCAGCTTTACAGCATGGCAGTGAGATGAAGGTAGGCAAAAACCAGGCCCAGCTGCTTCTCTCAGTTGGAGCTGTTGCTTTGGACTTGGTATTTTGACTTGCTGACTTGGTGCTTGTGGTCTGAATGCAGGAGAGCATCTTGTTGGTAGAGCAGCTGTAACAGGATGTTAGTATTCACAAGTTTGCATATTGAGTATGAGTTGAATACTGTCCATTCAGTGGCTGAATTTCTTGAGTCTGAAAGTGATATCAGGGTTACACAGTTCCGTTACAGTGACTGTAAGGCTATAGAAGGAATTACTACAGTTGGAGTTGATTCAGGAATTTCCTTGTAGGCATTGTATGTTCTGGACCATAAGATGTGGTTTTGAGATATTCCAATAACTCATTTTCCCTTACGGCAAGGAGTTCATTGCCCCTCTCTGTTCTGATGCTGTGGCGCGAGCTTAGGTAAGTGGAACAGGCAGTTCTCTGAAGAGCTGCACATTGTATAGCCAGGTGTCTTGAGTACTCAGTGCATTTTGCTATAGTTTGCACACCTGCTCCCATTTGGCTGCCATGTTCTCTTTAGCTGGCTGTGGCAAGGCTGGACTACACTTGGTGCTGTGATGTGCACCTTGGGCAACTACAAACACTGTGACCAAGAAGTTTTCAGGCAATATCACACCAATTACCTGCTGAGGCTGCATCTCCTGTGCTGGAAGAGGGCCTTCTTTGAAGCTGTAGCTCTGTTCTGCTCAGATTCAGCTCTCTCAGAATGGACAAATAAACTTTTCTCTCCTGCACCATTCAAGAATCTCACACCCTACTAGAGAGAGATGAGAGTTCAGAGAGATCACAGCTGAGTCAACTGATGTAATTGCTTACAAGCTCTTAAAGATGCTGATGGAGTGCTGGAACGAGTCTCATACCTTTTTTGGTCAGTCATAGCTGCAACAGAAGCACTTTCCTAAGCCAACAAGAGATGGTAACTTCAAAACGGAGGAGTTCCTGGTGTTTGCTGAAGGTTCTGACATTGTCTGAATTGAGCTGAGTTTGCTGAAGTTGGCATGGGAACTGGATGGTGTTTAAGGCCTCTTCCAATCCAAACCATCCTATGGCTCTATGTTTCTGTGATTATATGAGTGCAATGGGACAAGCACGACAGTGCTTGATTCCTGGGTAAATGTGTGAGCCAGAAGATGCTGGCAAGAGGTGCACAAGGTACTGGTGCCAGCACCAGGGCAGTGCCACCACTCTGCTGTGGCAAGAAAGGTACAATCCAGTGCCTGCGTGGCATGCAGGGACCAGGATGCCACTAAGCAACTCCTAGGTCTGTTTTTCAATGACCAAGTGAGCTGGTGCAGAGAGAACAAAGCTCTGCCTACAACATGGCTTAAGCCCAGCATGACCCTGGGGAAAGCCCTGCCCTTCTGAGAAAAGCCACTGAGCCATCAAACTTCCCGTGCTGCTCTTGGCCTTGTCTTGCTGGTGTAGCTTTGGGTTTGCAGTGGAGGAGCCAGCAATTGGTGTAATCACGGAGCTTGATACCAAAGGGCCACTTTCTCTGCTACACAGCTGCAATACCCCGCAGCCTGCAGGAAGGACGTGGAGGGTGGAGTGCGGGAGAGGTGCTGCCCACAACGCAGTTCCTGCAGGATGCTGTTAGTGATGAGAGGCACCAGTGAATGGCGTCAGCATGAATCAGCCCTGACTCAGCGGATGCTGCGTGGGGGCACACCCGTTCTGTCCAGGCATGGCCCTCTGAGGGCTTCAGGCAGGGAAATCGGCGTTAGCCTTGGGTTCCCCACTGCAACAGAGCCAGTGCAAAGCACTGCAGAAGGGTTGCGCTGGGCTGTGAGCACAGGGAGGCAGAGAGGAGCGGGTTCCTGTCCTGCTGCTGGGCCCCACTCAGCCCCCTGGCTGCCGCCTCAGGAGGGAGGCACAGAGCCAGGATCAGCTGGGATGCAGCTCTGTCCCAGCCACGACTGCTGCTTCAGCTAACGTCTCCACTGTTTGCACACACGGAAGCTCACACTTCTGCACGCATCAGGGAAGCACCAGGCCCTGCCCCAGAACTGGAGCGATTTTCCATCTGCACGTTCACCTATGAGTAGCCCAGCCCTTCCTCCTGCCTCTAACACGGCTGCTGCAAGGAAGCACTGGGGGGGGAGGGGGGGAAAGCAGCTTTACACTAACCTTTCACTATTACCACCATGTCAAACAGAGCACTATGCATAGTCTTTCTGGATCACAGCTAAAAGGAACGACTGACTTTCTTTTTTTTTCATCTAGCTTCCTTACAAAAAAACGAAACAAACCAACCAAACAAAAAAACCAACCACAGACATCGATATATTTTTTAAAGTAATAATTATAATACATTAGAAAGAGTCACGGAGGAAGCGTTCCACGCTGTAAACAAGAATAGCAAGTAAAACAAAAGCCAACGGTAGCAGGGCTGTCAAAGTGCACGGCCGAGCCCCGGCCTCCAGCGCTGGGCCCCGCACGGCTGTGGTGTGAGGACAGGGAACCAGGTCTGTCCCTGGCACTGGGCCCTGCAGCTCTGCTGCTGCCCACACCGCACCTGCGCCACGCACTGGGCCAGGGAACAGCACAGCCTGCAGCGGGGCAGCTCGGCAGGGCCAGGAGCTGGGAGCTCCTTCCTGAGTTTGCTCACAGTCACAATGGCTTTGCTATGGGATGGAGCGGGTGAGGACGGCACTGGGACACACACTGGAGCGAGAGCAGCTGGAAGGGAGGCAGCACCCAGAGAGCAGTGCGTGCTGCTGGCTCTCGGCAGCCCCTGGGGCACTTCTAGCCCCTGTCCAGGCAGGATATAGCTGCTATGGAAGGCAATTGCTGCCTGTCCTGATATACTGCCCAGGTACTGTAGCACACTAACAGCTTTCACCGCTGCACGATTACTGATGAACACACCAATCAAACCAATTGAAGCACTTTTGCCTTAACCTCCTAACCACCTCTTCCCCATGGTGTGTTAAAACACAACTACTGAGCATCCATACAGCACTTCTAAGTGCTTCACCAACAGCACTGCGTGCCCCTGGCAGCACTTGGCAGAGTAGCTGTGAGGTCAGCCCTGCAACTGCACAGATGGGCAGGGAACAAGGTCTGGAGCAGAGCAGGGCTGCAGAAGCAGCAGCAGGCTCCTTCCACAGCTCTACTGACAACGTGCACAAAGCACATGCACAACCTGGTAAATACCCAAAGGGACTCAGTGGATGTTTTCTCCTAGTCTCTGGGTAGGCTTTGCTATGGTGCAGCAGCCTGAGAGATGAAAATGAGAGATGAAAACTAGGTTTCAAAAGTCTCCTTTAGATCTTAGAGGAGCTTTGGCCCATGTCTGCCATTGGAGGGACAGGCAGTGGTCTCACCCGCTGTCCAAAAGGTGACATCCCCATCCCCTCTGCCACAAAGCACTGTCACATACCACTCGTCTGGCCTGGAGCTCATTTCCTGCTGCTCCCCTTCTTGCTGAAATCCCTTCACAACGAGCTGCTGTGTGCTGGGCACATGGGTTTGGCTCGGTTCTTTCAGTGGGGTGAGCTGCCCTGCTCCCTGTGCACCTCCAGTCAGGTGGTGACATCCTGGGGACACAGTGCTGCTTGAAAAAGAAGTGCTGAAGGCAGGGATTGGCTTGGATCCCACGTGGTCCCAAGGAAAGTGGGAAAAGGACAGGACTGTAGGGCTCTCCACTGCACATAGATGCAGGGGCATCTGTCCTGTGGCGATGCATTAGGGCATCAACTTCCAAACCTCCGTTCCCAGGTTTCCTTTCTTGGTTGCTGATTTCTGGCTGGGTTAAACTAGGACAAAGAAAAATTGGGGGCCGTGTGCTCCCTCTTCCTAGCTTCTGTGGTGTCTCCACCCTGAAATTTTACTTGTTCAGGCACAAGCAGGCTTCAACCTGGGCACCACAATGAGACATGAACACACACCTCCAGCAGCTCATGGGCAAAGGCAAGGTGCGTGATGGGGGTTTGCACTGCAGCTAAACGGTGCCCTCAGGCTCACCAGGGCAGCAGCCAATTCTCCCCTTCGGTCAGTTTAAGGCAGCAAGCCTGCTTGCTGCTCTGGACCTGCAACCCAGGCTCAACTTTCACCACCATCCTCATCACCTGGAGAACATGAAGGGTCCTCTGCTGGGGTCACAGCCAGAGCTCACCACCACCAGCTGCTAACACCTCCTCTCTGGGAGTGCAGCCAGGGGCACGGAAAGGGACTACCAGGAGGAAGGGACTTGCATAGACTGCTGGGCAGTGGTGCTTGCCTACTGGCATGCTCCAGCCCCATCTGAAGGGCTGCTGCTTCCTGCAGGTCTGGAAAAAGAAATAAAGGCCTACTGCTACAGAGGAAGGAAAGCCTCCTGCTAAGTATTTTGTACTCCACTGCCTTATGTCCATCACTGCACCCACCCTGAGCCTTGGAGCTCCATGCTGCGAGGGGGCAGGCAGCGAAGAGCACACATTAACCAGCTCTGCTGCTCTCCCCAAATGAACCCAAACACAAGCACTTCTGTCCATAGAAAGGAAACCATGGATGCAAACCAAAGCGGAGGTTGCTGGTGGCTCTGGGCTCTGCAGCCCTGGCTCTCGTACCAAAGCACAGCTCTATGGGACACCACAGGCAGGCACAGCCGATTTGAGGGCATCGTGGGGCTGGTGCCACTCCGGCCCCCAGCTCAGTCCCACACCCCACTAAAATGTCACCGACTTGGGCAGCCGTGCAGCGGGATGAGAGTCTGGGCTGAAGCTGTTCTCCGACAGGGATTTGGAAACCTGTGGGGGAAGTTTTGGTTTGGGGCTCAGGGGTGGGCGCGGTGCTTTCAGTGCATTCGGCGGTTTCTGGGTGCCTTGCTGGACCGCCCCCATGTCTGACCTGGCAGAAGGCAGCAGGGAGCTGGCAGCCAGGGGATGGGCGGCCTCTGGCCAGGGCAGTGCCACCTGCCTTCTGTTTGCCAAGTCCTGCTCAGTCACATGCGCCACATGCAGGCGGGTGGTGGTTTTCACCACGGTATGGAGGCTGTTCCCCCTGGCCAGTGACACGCTCTCTGACAGAACAGGCGTGCTGCTGCCCGATGGCCTGCCCGGGGCAAGCGAGCCTAGGGCAGCGAAGCCTCGCTCAAGCGCCATCTCTGTGCCCTGCTGCAGGCCACCAAGCTCACCCGTGGACGCCGACTTGGGCAGTGAGGCCTTTGAGTCCATTCCATTCATCAGTATCACTCCATGTTGCGTCTCGCCCATATCCTCAGGGATGTCCCTCTGCAGTGCTGTGGCCTCCTCCCCACGCAGGGAGGATGCTTGTTGTTCCTCAGGTGGCCCACAAGCAGCAGGATCTGCCGTGTGGTCCATGCTGGAATGCCGCTCAGGCGGCTGGGCCTCCCCAGCTGGTGTGTCCACAGGAGCGTTCGACGCAGGGTGGAAGGAGCCCACGGAGCTGCACAGGGAGGGAGTGAAGCTGGGCGACTCGTGGTGCAGCTCACGATGCTCCTCGTGCTCAACCCCATGTCCAGTGTGCAGGGTGGATTCCCCACTCCTCACAGCATCCTCCAGGCTGGTGGGGAAGGCTTGCATCTCGCTCGGCTTTGGAGATTGCCACTGTGCCACATCCTCTGTCGGCTGCCCCTCGCTGTACGGGAGATGTGGATGGCTGTCAGCTGCTTCATGGGCCTGGCTGCTTGGCACATCGGGAGTCCTGACGGCCGTCCCCTGGTGGCTGGGAGGCTGTGCGGTGCCCCTGTCACAGGGGTGCTCACCCAGCAGCCCATTCTGGCCATTGGCTGCCGCACTGGCCTTCATGTCCAGAGGGTTGAGGGAGAGCTCCAGGCCCAGGGGTCTGCGAGGGAACTCGTCAGGCTTGGCTGCACCAGAGGGAGCGATGATATGAATAAGGGAAAAATCAAAAATAAGAAATTAAGAAAATATATTAAAAATATATAAGTAATCAAAGGGGAACAGGGGGACACGGGAGCTGCTGGTGGCTCTACCCACCAGGGGGGGGGAGGTCAAACTTCATCTTGCGCAGCTCACTCATGGACACCTGCAGCTGGTCTATGACAGCGTCATCCTCATACTGCAGCGACGCAGCAATTTTCTCCTGCAGAAATTCCCGCAGATCTTCCAGCGTCATCTTCAGCAAGCGCTCTGGGGAAGGGCAGAGAACACAGCAGGGTCAGAGCAGGGGCTCGGCTTGACTCCACAGCTCTGTTTTGGAAAGTCAACAAGTACTGGGTGCGTTGCTCTGGTTTTGACTAGGTGAAGTGTGAAATCCACTGGGCCAGGTGTCCTAATGCCCTTCTTTTCATGCTGAAGAGCTGGGGCTGTGCATGCCAGCCATGCCGCCCCTCCACTTCCTCTGGGCAGCAGCTCAGCAGTAGGGGCTGGCGGCTGACGGTGGGGTGAGGGCCTATGAAGGACAGTACACGAGTTAAGGGCCATTTCTGCAAGTTCTCCTCAATACCTCTAGGAGGAGAAAAAGCTCCATGAGAAAGCCCAATGGCCGCCTCCCATGCCCGCAGGCAGGGACTGAATGGGGCACTGATATACCCCACACTACATGCTCCTCACACTCCTCCGAGCACAGATAAATTTCAAAGCCAGGCTGAAACTGCTGTCTGCCATCAGAATTAAAATTTTCTGGAGGCAGCGGCCGTGCAGAAGTTGTTCCAGCCAGAAGCAAACCACTGCCTTTGGATGGCAGCACAAGCTTAGGCTAACCCGTGCACCGTATCCCTTGGTTAGCAGCTACGTGGCAGCTCGTGCTCTGCTCACTGCCTGCCCATCACACAAAACACTTACTTTTGTGCAGCTTGAGAATGGTGTAAGCCATGGCTGTCAGGACCCGCTCTCCCTCCAGGATGTAGATGTCCCACAGCCGCAAGGTGAGGGTGAAAGGTGTCTGTTCTCAACATAAACATAAAGCATCCTGTTAGCACCAAGGTAGTGACACTACAGGCTGACAGCACAGAGGTCAGCAGTGTGACTGTGTCCCCTTGCACTGAAACACACCCCACAGTAAGGCGACTGTAATGCAAACCCTTATTTTGTAATCTCTGGCTTAAAGCTAACAAACCTGATAGCTTTTGATGGACCTCCTTTCAACGTCAGCAAAAGGTTCTATCAACACCAGGTCCCATTCTGACAAACAGGAGTGAACTTGTATTCAAAATGATAGAGCATCTCCCAGGGATGTCAGCCAGCATTTATGGCACATCACCACTAATGAAATTCATACTGGTCTGACTGTGACATTAAAGTTTGGTTTTAGGATACTACACCTGCTCTCCAGAGTTCGGTGCAACTGATCTCAGCAGCTCTTGTACAGCTGTTGCTAAGGGAATTCTGCATTTTGTACAGCTTGTAGTGACAACAAGGCTCTGCATGCACACATCTGAGCTCACTCCCAGGAGGCCAGCCTCTGCTTTACAGGAGGCAAGGAAGCAGAAAATTGAGACTGTGGACACACAGACGTGCTAAATGTCAGCTGTTCTTGATCTGTTGTT
The DNA here is from genome assembly GCF_026119805.1 of Tympanuchus pallidicinctus. Classification (NCBI taxonomy): domain Eukaryota; kingdom Metazoa; phylum Chordata; class Aves; order Galliformes; family Phasianidae; genus Tympanuchus; species Tympanuchus pallidicinctus. The sequence goes on from NW_026294747.1 coordinate 15,382,153, forward strand.
TATGTGTGCAAACAAAAGGCTGCCCAAAAAATAAGGCAGTCTTGGCTTGGCCTTGGACACATCAAGGTAATTTTCTCATGCTTTCACGTCTCCAGTGTATGGTCTACTAATTGATGTGCAACTGCTGTAGTGCAATTTGTTCAGGTTTATGCCTCAAGCTCTTCCCCATACATGTTTCCAGAGCCCAAGTGATGTTAATTGCCTTCACAGGGCTGCAGTAGAGCAGGGAGGAAGAACGGTTCTCCCCACGCATGTGGCTGCTGGAGGATGCTTGTCACTCTCTGTGAATGACAGGCAGTTAGCTTCTTAGCTTCTCCACTGTCGAATTTTCTGCCTTATGAGAGTATGCATAATATTCCGCCTTATATATCACTAAAAGAAATTTAAAATAATGTGATTTTTTTCCACAGTTAGCGAGCAGAAAACCCAGACAGATTTGGCATGCACAGGTGGCAGAGCAGAACGCAGCCCACGGGGTTCTCACCCGGTCAATGAAGCACTGCAGGAACCACTTGGTGGTGTAAATCCCTGTCGTCATCTGCTCCTTGTCCTAGGATGAGACAGTAAGCAGAGACGCGCGTTTCAGCTTGAGCAATCTGTGGGACTTATCTACAGCCTGCCAGGCTCCAGCCACGCCACAACTTCAGGGAATGATTCCTAAGAGCTTTTCTGCCTTAATCTCTGCTCCGGGGATTTACGGAAAGCTCCCAGGAACCAAACCCACCAAACCCATGTACTCCATAGAGATCAACATTGGAGTTTCCATAGCGATTCCCATCCTGCCCTCTTGGAGAACACAGAAATGAGGAACCCCAAGCATCCCACAAGCAAACCCACACCTGCAGAGCCCAGCCAGTTGTGCTCATTCCTCTTTGGCCCCCCCCATTAACTCCACCTCCGAAACCTTCAACCCTAGGCAGAGTTATTTGAGTTTATGCCATCCACCTCCCGCTCATTTTTTCTCCCCAGTGGCTGTAATTAAGTGAAAACACGTTCTGGCTCTGTTCCACTGGCATGGCTGGGCCTGGCCCTCTGGCAGCAAGAGACAGAAGCTGTCTCAGAGGATAGCTGTTCCTGGAGCTGAGCCACCGAACCCCTGGGAGCACCAGAAGCTCTTAGCAGCCTGACCAATGAATACTGAATGTCTAAAGCAAATGCAAGGGGGGGAAAAAGGGAGCAGGTGTTACAAAGCAGTCTCCGCAGCCTTCGACCACAGTTGACATGCCCTGTAGACACCCCTCCAGCCTCTGAATGTCATGCCAGCTGCTCAACCTGTGCAGCCTTCAGACTTTAGCAGTCCCTGCACCCATGACAACCAGCAAGCAAATGGTAGCCATTCCCCTCAGCAAGATTCATGGAAAAAACAGCTTCACTGCTTGCCCTTGTGTGGCTGAAGCATAGGGTTAGAATTACGTTCAGTTGCGCATACGTTTGGCAGAGCATCACGCTACTTGCTTTGCCATTAAATGTGACTTTGTGAAGGATTGATAACAAAGAGATACCATGTGCTTCTTCAGTTTCGGAAAGAGTTTGCTTAAAATCTGCTCGTGATGAGCTTGAAATCTCTGCAGCTTTGGGAACCCGGGAATAAAGAAACCTGAGCAAAAAAAGACAAGAGCAAAAAATTAGAGGAGCTGGGAGGAGGGGTCATGGGGCAGCCTCATGTTGTAGACATTTATCCCCTGTGCAGCTGTGCCAGCAAGGATGCAGCACAAGCCTGCTATCTGGAAGGAGATGTGCTCAGCAAGCCTACAACAAGCTTCTTCCTGCTTTGCACCCGAAAACCATAGAATCATAGAGAAAGCACTGCTTTAGCAGGGAGTGTCAAAGCTAGACCAGGCTGGGTGTAGGCTTCTTCACAGAGCCATCCACAGTTGTCAGACCATCAGGCCTGGCCGCTTGCTCCTGAAATTGCCCTCTGTGCACAAATGACTGCTAACCACAAGATGAAAGGAACTTTAATGTGGTTGAACCAAAATAATACAACCCATTCAGTGGAATTGCATCTTCACAGAAACTTAAGGGCATGTAGCTCATGGCATATTGAAACCAAAGTGTTGTGCAGTGTTCTTGGATGTACTTCTGTTAGACTTCTTATAAACCTGTAAGCTTGAGTTAAATGACTGCCAAGGGCAAAGCACTTGGAGGGGAGATATCACCTATATAACTGCATTAATTATAGAGCACTAGAGGCTGGTGCTGATAAACTACATTCTTCTCTTGAGCCTGTCTGCCTGCAGCAGAGCTCACCTCTATGCTCAGTTTATGCAGCCATGTAATTAAGCCATGCTCACTTTAAGCAAGTACCTAAGGAGAAACAAGGCTCTCCTGGCCAAATTACACAGCAGACTACAGCCTCCTCTCAGCAAGCCCCACAGCAAGAGTTGCTGCCCACATCCCGGCCATCCTTACCATGCATCGCATGCTTCTGGTTGGTCAGAAGCTGTGCCAGTGCCCAAAATGCATCTTCTTCATTCAAGTACATCAGCAGGATGGCTGCGATCTGACTCATCCCCTGGCAGTAGCTCACCTCCTGCAAGAGCAAGGGGCACACGTGCTGCATGCTGCCTGTGGCTCCCTCTGCAACCCTATCAGACTCTCATGATTTGTTACTGGCGAAAAGGGGCACGTGGGGAAGACCTGGAGATGGGAGCACATGGATCCTGGGCCCCTCTGTTATCAGAAACCCAGCTTGCCTGCATCTCACATTCTCCTCTAAGTTCTGTCCCAGTTTTCAGGTATTTACTGTTTATTCTCCAGTTTACAGTTCCCATATGCCTACAGTGTCTGCCATATGGTCTACACCATCCCACCTGCAAGGCTTTAAGATTTCCAGGCACTCCACATGATGGTTAAAACCAGCACACAAACCATTCTCCCTCTTTTTCCCAGACTTAAACAAGAGCCCCGCTCTGAGCCAGGCCTTTAAAAAGCCCTTTGAATTTGAGCTATCTGCTCAACAACATCTTCCAAAGGTTTACCCAAGATTTTAAGGATGCCAGACCTGTGAGATAGATCAGTGAGCAGTTGTTCCTTTGACTGCCACCTGAAGTCACTTGTGCCTCCTTGCAATGGAGGCAGTGCACTCAGCAGCCAGTTTAGACCTATTCTGCCCAAGCATCACAGCAGTCCATGCACACCAGCATCAGAACTTCAGCTGACATGACTCTGCCTGAGATACACACAGCTGCTGGATGTATATACGTGTATCAGGACAAGGCTTTCACCGTAACTGGATTAGCTTACTACTTACAGTGTTGTACACTGAGTATGCCGACAGGACGTGGAACAATGCCTGTTGCCTGCAGAGAAAGAAAGGACATTAAAATGTGCCACCCATACAAACTGAGCTCAACACACCTGTGTGTCAGGTCTGGAAGGGGGGTAATGGTTTTCCTGTAGTCTGGAAGCCACTGAGGCACCAAATGCTTTAATCCCAGGGGAAACAATGTCACCTTTCCATTAGGAGGCTTCTCCCTTCTGTCTCTGCTAAGGGAGTCATCACTGTATGGATATGCAGTACAGTGCATATGGTATGCACACTGTATGTAGGGCACCTCTCCAAACCCATCCATCACAGAGGCCACGTACGTTTCATCCTGCTCCACAGGGACTCCCCACAAGCCCTCTGCACTTGCAAGCCCAGCACCTCCACGGCCAAAGCACCACAACAGACTGATGTGCCAGGCTCCAGAACTGGGGCTGAGCATGGTCCAAGGTGGATCTGCCCAAAAAGAGAGCTCAACAGCTGAATCCAATGCCCGCAGCCCAAGCCTTGTCATGTGCCCCTCAAGCGGTACTCACTTCACACCATAGCGATCCCGAAACATGATGTGGTTTCGGAAGGTGCGGTTAACATCCAGATCTATCTGCTTGATTTCTGAGGACCAGCTCTTTGCCTGTTGTTTCATTTGCTGGAAGGGAGAGTGGCAGACAAGAGGAAGGGGTCAGACATCATCTAAGCCTGCACCGCTTGATGTGCAGCCATCTCCCCGCGGTAGAAGTGGCAGCCTGTGAGATGCAGAGCCACTGAGGAGCGATCCCAGCAGCGAGCAGTGACCTGGGGGTGAAGGGATGAAGAACAGCGACCAAACCGAACACAAGCTTGCCCTCCCACCGAGGCAGAGCAACTGTAGCTCAGCAGCACGTGTGCCTGCACAGCAGGACGTGGACCAGCACATCTTACCAGCCCCAAAACCCCTTGCAAGCACAGAGATAGCACTGCTTTGGCTCATCCCATTGTGCAGCCTCTTGCTTGCCCCTACATCCACAACACAGGATTCTTCATGGCACCCAGCCTGGCACTCTCTCTGGGCTGTAACAAAGCTTCAAGTCCTCTGCTGGTGCTTGAGGAATGATGCACACCCAAAGCAAACAAACAGATGCATGTTTGCCAACAACACTGAGCTCTTCAGAGGCTCAGTCATAATGAAGTCCAAAGTACTGAGACTTCAACTCCTCTGGAAAGTGATCCTTACTCCCCATGCAGAAGAGAATCATGTTAATTTTGAGGAATCCTAGAACAGTAGTTCTGGGATAATTTCTTGGATCGCTGCAAATTTTAAGGAACTGGCTAAGTCCAGACCTGAATCTAAGCTCAAAACAGAATCCTCACATTCCCCTATGCTAGCTAATCATTTAAGGCAGTGTTACACAGAAAGGACTAAAGTCCACTGCAAAAAAAAAAACCACAAAAAACCAAAAGCAAACTAGACTGAAAGCTAAGCCCACCTGAATAAAGAGTGCACTCTGGAGTTCAAGAGTGGACACACAGACATCAGGAAACAATTCTTTACCATGAGGGTGGTCAAACACTGGGACAGACTTCCTAATGAGGTGGTGATACCCTACGCCTGTCGGTGCTCGGGAGGTATTGGAGCAATGCCCACCAGCCCTGCCCAACCCATGGCACTAATCCAGCACAGTGGGGCCAGGCACAGCCAACGCTCCCTCAGGAATTTTTAGTCTAACCATGAAAGCAACTGTAGGGAGGAGCAACAGCACAGTGCTGCTTCTGAATTATTGCCTGCACCAGACAAGGCAAGGTAGCAAATATGACAATGAAATGATGATCAGATAAATGCTATCATCTCACGGCATTAAATCCTGTACTTCCAGCACTTCTCCCTGCCCTTCACAACGCACAGTCTGCCTGAAGTAACACAATGGCTCACACACATCTGTCACTTGAGTTCAGATTTCCCACATTTCCCTCCAGTTTTCCCTATCACAACAGCACAGACATCTCTCTCAAAGCCTATAACTAACTGTACTTTGGCATCTTCTGACTTCTCCCAGTGGGTCATCCTCAAGGCACACAGGATGTGTTTCTACCACCGTTTGCCCCAAAAGGATGCAGCAGCCATGGGGCCAGTCTCTGGAGGCCAATGGGCTGAGGCTGACTCAGTCCCTTCGGAAAGCAAAATCCCTCCACCAGGATGTGCCTCTGGAGCTAATTAACAAGAGAGATAATTGCTAGCGGCAGGTGGCACCAAAGAGGAGGAGGATTAAGACGAGCTTTTAGGGGGGTTGAGTACAGCAAAGCCTATTAATCCTGAAGCTCCTGCTTACTGCAGACTCTCCTCTGAAGCACAGATAAACTCCTTGTGACTTTCATTTCTCTGGATCGTTTCCCTGCCTGCACAGCACCAGCTTCTTGGGAGGGAGCATGATAAGAAACTACGTTATTATAGGCAGCTTCATTATCCCTGCTTATTGCTGTGATCCCAACCCATGTTCCCCGCACCCCCTCATGTGAATCCATCCCGGCAGCACTTCACTATTAACATCCATGCTTGACTGACTGTAATAAGAATTAGCCTCATCCTGTGTAATAGGCAGGGATTTTAGAAGCGCCTGCACCTCCTGGAAATGGAACTTTAATTTCTGCCTCCAAAAGGCAACAGCCTCTGCAGCACCCCAGTGCTCACCATTATGAGAAACGTTTGCAGGCTCTTAAGGCAAGCTGAGGTCTGCTAGGAAAGCGTGTGCCACCCCTACTGCAAAGGAGCCTGCTTGGTCTGAGCTATGCTAATGCAAGTTAATTGTGAAACGAGGTAGGAAAAGAAGCCAGGCAGCATAAAGCAGCCTTAAGGATTGATGTGAAAAAAAGAAGAAATATAGCAAGCACCACTGCTTGAATTTCTGTTCAGTGCACACCACAGAAATTGCTTATTTGATACCAAGGAATCCACAGAAAAGTCTGCAGGATGAAGAGCTCTGGTTGGAAGCAATGCAAGAAGGACCTTGCTCCTATCTGCAGAAGAAAGAATGGAAATTGATTTTTAATAGAGACTTTCAAGATAGTACTGCTATAATAATGACTGAAGATAAAAGGAATACACCAGCTACTTCAATGCAAGCCATTTCAATGCTTGCCAACAACTTCCAGCTGAATACCTAAGTTAAAAACTAATCAAAAGGCTTTCTAGACTGTCCTCACCCCACTGTAATTGGCTTTCTTGACTAGCAACCCTTTATAGAATGGTTCAAGGCTTCTGATCTTGCTGCATACTTCACAGTGCAATGAGTAACATTTTGAAGCCCACAGAGAGGTCTGGACCACCTACACCTAGTGGCTACCTGCTCCAAGTGCTCTGGGCTACTACACAGACCGGCAGCTTGGGGAACCACAGCCAGCAACTTCATTGAGCTGTCTGCTCTCGTTCCCAAAGATGCAGTAACACCAATAGCTCCTTCACCAGCTGCCGGCACAGAACACGTGGGAGCAGCACACTGGGGAAGCAGCTGGCCAGCAGTCCCCAACCTGACAAACACATAGATAAAGAGTTTATCCTCCTTTCTCAGCCCTTGCTAACTTTAAGCCTTTCCTTCTCAGAGTTCTCAGCAGGTCACTGCAGGGATTCAGCCCAGCCACCAGCGCACGTCGCACCCTCCCTATCCCCAAAAGCTTCCCCACAGGGATCCCCCGCTTCCCCCCCTGCCCATCGCAGATGCAGATTCCCGTGTCCTTAGTGGGTCCGCTACTGGTCCACCCTGCCCTCCCACAGCAGCCCAGGCACCTCCCTCCCCACTCGCTCCTGTGCTGGTTCCGTACCTCATACTTTCCTTCATTCTCCTTCTTCATCTTCTCAACGTCCAGCAGCAGTGACCAGACCTGGCCTCGCACCTGGAGCGGAATGCCTTTGTACACTCGCCGACACATCTGCCGCAAGGAAAGGGCATGCACTGTTAGTGTGCTGCAGAACAGCTGTGCTCACATGGCACAGCAGCAGCCCTCTTGTCTGTTCTTGTACAGAGAGGCGTTTCCAGTCTGATGAGTGGGCTGGGCACCTGCAGCCATCAAAGACATCTATTTAGCCAAAATCCAGGCACATTTCATGCTTTTGAGCTCTCTAGAAGAGCTGGGCACAGACCATCCCTGTTGTAGGTGTAGCTTTTACATTTCTCCTAGTCAACCTGCCCTTGGACTCCTCCTCTCGATGTCTCCTGGAACCAGAAGCAGTACCTTTGGCTTTGCAAGCCTTTGGTCTGAACTGGTGCGGCCACTTTTTCCTGGATCCTCAAGGACTAGGAGATACATTTCCCCTTGGAGAGGAGAGCCCTCACACAAGACAGAGATGCGTCCACAGCAACACCTGAAGGCAACTGACAGGCTACACCAAGGGCTCTCGTGCTGGAGAAGATAACAGCCCACATGTATCCCTCAAGCAAGGACAGGGATCAAACAAACGTGCAAGTGTCCCCACTTCTAACTCCATGTGTTCGCTTTATGCCTTTCACAGATGCCTCTTTCCTTTTTCTTGTCATAAGGCCCTCTTTCTCTGAACAGACTATTACATTTCAATAGGAAACAGAAAAAAGAGCTTTTTGTTCCATCCCTGACTTCTCCCATTAAAAGAACTTAAAAAGAAAAAAAAAAAAGCTTTATGTCTGAATATTTTCCATGCTTGCACTCATCCCACCCCCTTGAAACATCTTGCAGCTGCACTACAGAACCAACTGCAGCATTCTTCCAGGTTCCTGGGGACCCCAAGGCTGCACAGGCCCAGGCTCCAGCTGCAGGGGCTTATGTTAGGATGCAGGGATCTCCTGAGTCCCCTAAAGGGACTGAAGGACCCTATAGGACAGGGCAGAGCAGCAGCTCTATGCCCCACTGAGCACAATCCATTCCTGCTGTCTGGCTTAAACTTATCTGATCTCCCCCCAAATCCCTCTTTTCCCATAAGCTTTGTGCAAGAGAAGGGCCATAACTCGAGGAGAAGCATCAAACCACACAGTGGTTTGATCAGCAGATCAGCAGGAGGTTTTCTCATCGTGGACCTGCAATGTTGCCTTTGCATCCCTGGCGCTAAGCAGAACATCTGCTGCAGTCACTTCTCCTTCCTGGCACACACCACACCATCAGCTTCCTTTCTTCTCACCAGAGTTTTTAACACAGTCCCTGCCCCAGATCTGCTGCTCACTGTTCCAGGCAGTCTCACTTGCTCTGAAGGTCCTACACACGCCCCAGACCACCATACTCTACAGAAGCCCTTTGTGAGACTCTCAGCTAACACCAGGAAAGAACTACCAAGATGTGTGCACAGAGGGAGGCCTCCAACCACCCAGCGATGGCCCATCTTTTAGGGTATGTTACTACTTCAGGGTCTGCCAAAATTAGCAAGGAAGAACCACAGTATGTACGTGGAACAATGCAATTACATGAACCACTCAATCAAAGTCAAACTGGAGAGGAAAATCATAGAATCATGGAATCATTGGAACTGGAAGGGACCTTTAAAGGCCATTTAGTCTGATTCCCCTGCAATGAACACGGTTATCTACACTAGATAGGTGCTCAGACCCCCAGTTCAGTCTGACCCTGAATGTCTCCCAGGACAGTGCATCCACCAGCTTTCTGGGCAACAAGGAGCCCATGAAAGCGTGGCTTATAACTTTGTGAAGCATAAGCTGAGACAGAAAGAAGAAAAATGGAGCATGTACCCATTTAGTTAACAATCATCCCACGATTTGTTTGTTTCCAGAGTATTAGGAAAGAGTGGCTGACAGTCACCAAGGTAGAGCAAGCTCAGCTCTGTGGGAAGAAAATTATTCTGTTTTGAATTCTCAGAGCTGTTATTGTTATATTTTAACAAGTGTGGCATATATAGTAAATGTCTCTAATGATTTTCTCTGCACAAGAGTGCAGCAGAAACAAAGGAGTTACAAAACATGCTGAGATGAAAACGAACTAAAATGCCTCTCTACTATTTATCCAAAGGGTTTCCTCCTCCCACCACTTCCAGAAGTGCAAGTGATAAAACCTCAGTGCTGTGAATCACGGAGAGGGAAAATGAGCAATTTTCCTTTGTCATGAGACTTGAAGGAAAACAGGGAAGTTATCATTAACAGCAGCAATTATGTGGGAAGCAGAGTGCAGGTGACAGCAGCTGCTGCCCTGCATGAAAATGAAGTACCCTCCCAACTCACCATCTTTTGGCTCTAATAAACTGCTCAATGCTTGCAGCTGTGAAAAGAACACCAGGACCACAGCCCAAGCAGACTGACACAAAGAGGGCAGGGAGAACAAACCCCATCGCACCTCACAAGTGGAGGTGCTGGGAGCTGAAGTGATGGCTCCACAGCTTTCACCAGAGGAGTGGACCCCAGTGTCTAGGGGAATCTCGACTGCCCTGAGGCACATCATGAGGACAACGTGGTGGCTGTGGCAGAGACCATTTGCTACAACCCCTTCCTTTCCTGGAAGCAGTACAGCAGGGATGAAGCCAGACTTGGCCCAACTCTGCCATGACAAAGGTCTGCAGGCTGTTCCTAGCAGGAGCTGATTACTCCCTGCTGGGGGTCTGTGGCAGTCAACACACAGCCCTGATTCATCCTAAACCGCTTTGTCGGCACGCATCGGATTAAGAACCCAGCACCTCAGTGACCTTTAACAGAGACAAGGCCATGACTGTGTGCAGACAGGCTTTGCTAAGAACCTGACATCCCCAGCCAAAGACATCCCCCTCCAAAGTCCTAATGCAACAAGCAGTGTGCATGCTATGCACAGATCACATCATCTCCACAGCTGTCAGTCCCCCAGGACTTATACTCCTGGTTGAAATCCAGTTATTTCAAAGCTACAATGAAGAAATTAGCTTGCTATCAAGAAGCACTCAGCGTAGCATTTTCCCCTTGAACTACTGTGCATACGCTTACATGGCACCATTGGGGCAATTCCTAGAAGTGATAACATGGATTTAGAACAGCAGTGAATGGAGCACAAATCCCCCATCACTGCTGTGCTGCACCCTGAGCCACACAACACAACACTTCTCTGCAAGTTGGCACGTGTTGGCTCTGTGGAACTCTGTGCCCTTAGCATGGACTCATTTATTTCCACATCATTTCCCCTGTGAAGTCAGTAAGGCTGCTTGTACAGCCAGGAACAAGCACCGTGACATCAGCCTAACCACATCCCTGCTAGAACGGTGCTGGTATCATTTGTGTGTGCTTCTGGAATTAAGTTGTAGTGCTGCAAAGCATGCCTAAAACAGCTCTGCAAACAGATCCGACGTGGTGCTGAGCATGAGGAGTCCCAGGGCACTGCTTTCATTAAGGCAATCCTATCTGCTGCTCATCTTGAAACACATCATACCAGGAGTGATTTGAAGTGCAGGCAGGCCACCTTGGGCTAGGGGGATGTCAGAGGCTGCCTGCTGAGGGCTCTGTCTCTTACAGTCAGCAACCACATCACGTAGACAGGGGACGGTAGCAGGTGGGGATGCATGCTAGAAATTGAGCTAATGTCAATCAGGCTTGGAGACAGGCAGCATCCCCAGGGAGGGTGTAGCGTTCCTCAGAGGCTGCAGAGCAGGAAGCCCCTGTGGGTGCTCCTGCGGCAGCTTTGGTAGTTTTCCGTACTACTCGTTGCACACTGCAGGAGCCTGTGCTGCTGTGACTCTGGAGCTGGGAATGGTGTGAGCTGCCCATTCCAAAACAGACAAGCCAAGGCAACAACCTGAGAGCTCCATGCCGACACTGAAAATCACACATGGTAGCACAGTGAGTCCAGAGTCCTTCTGAACAGACTGTGTCAAAACCAAGGACAAAGAGATGGCGCCTGTCTTCAGCACCCTTCAGGGATTTCTTCGTAAGATGAAATCTGAGTCCTTTCTTTACAATCCTTTAAGTTCCACGCCTGAGCTGTGTCAGCCATCAGCTCATGACAACACCAACCTCCAGGCAGCTTCTGTGCTGCCAATCAAGCACTGGGCTGTACAGCTCTAAGACTGCAGCATCTTTCCTCCAAAACAGCAATGCAGATGGTGGTGTGCTCCATGCAAGGGACTGACAGGGATGGAAAACACATCCAGGTAAAGGTACTTTTCTGTGTTTCTCGAGGTCTTGCTCCTTACTGCTCCACACTGAGCTCCACAGGGTAGCTCTGATACATGCACTGATGGTAACAGCGGCAGCACAGAGCTTCCTGCGGCAGTGCCAGCAGGCTGCCAGGCCTGATTCAAAGCTGCTTTGTGCTCTTCGGCTTCATGCTCTCCCAGGCTGCCGCCAAGCACTGTGCCTCAGCCGCTGGGGGGGCTGACGCTGAGCGCCAGGGCTCAAGCCCTACAGGGGACAATGCCACTTCTGTGTCCTGGAGTGAGGGACTGTTCACAGGCTGTTATAAATAGCAATGCCATTTATTCCTTTACATTCTCTGACACAGGGACCCGTGAGTGGCTTGCTGTTGGATGGCCGGTCAAGCACCTCTCCAGCCTTCAGCTGAAAGTCAGCAAGCAGCCAGGTCATACAAATCCTGCTCTTTGGTGCTTCCTAGGATCAACCCTGGGGCTGGACATGGGAATCCCGTCGCTTGGACAAAGGACCAAAGCAGTTGGTTTATCCTGTACACCTTCAGCACCTGAACTTCTTGTTAGCCCACCTGAGCTGACACAGGAGAGCCAAGGTGTGCTTGACACACTCCAAACACAACAGGGCCCGCTGGGATTCCCTGAACACTGTTGGAATTTGGTATTATGTCCACGAGGCCACAGAACAATTAATGCTAAGTTCTAATTAGAGAAGTCAAGGCCACAGGAGAGCTTCCATTTTTGCCACCCACAGAACAGCACTGACGAAGAAAATAATTATAATAGCACTGAAACGAGAAGAGGGACTAAAACATCCCAAGCTTATCTTCAGTACCATTCTTGTTATAACAAAAATAAGGTTTTATTTAACAGAAGAGGAGCCTACTGCTGTTCCCTGGTTGGGTGAACTTCAAATTGCTCCAGGCTGCCAGTGATGAGGGAAGAGGATGCTCTGTTTCCAAGCTGCCCATTGCAGCCTCCAGCAGCTGTGGTAGCATCCTCTGGAGGAAGCTGAGGGAGCCAACACATGGAGCTTCTGAATGCAGGCAGGTCAGGGCACAGTGCCTCTGTGCTCAGAAAGCTCTGAAGTCTGCCATCAGGTTTGAGGCTTTTTTGCCTAAAGAGGTTTGTCCTAGGAATTTATTACAAATATTATTCATTAAAATTAATTTGGTTTTGCACTGGTGTTTGCACTTTACTTACAAAGTCAAATCCAAAGCAGAAGGTTAATGCCTCCACAGCTGGGTGAACACCAATAGGCTCAGCAAGCAGCCAAAGGGCTTCACACAGGCAAAGCAGGGAGCAAAACCCAAAATTTAGGTCATGTCCTAGACTGATATTTCTCACCCCTGGGAGAAAACCAGGGGGAAAATCAGCAGTACCCATTGCATTGTCCATGCCATGCCCAGGTGCTGCAGTGTGCAGCAGGGACCCAGATGGGCACACAAACACATCTGCTGTGCTCCTGCCTGCACAGGTGTCAGTACAAACATATAGGCTGCAATTAGGATTTCTCATCATATTTGAGTCAGAGCAGAATTTTCCCTCTACTGGTAAGCCAGTAAAATCTAAGGAAAGATTTGAAATACTGAAGACTAACTAACGGGTAGAATTAGTCAATATTTTCCATCTATCTCTGGTTTCTCTCTTAACTTTCTCTGAAAGCCTGACTTATTCAGAGGAGTCACCAGAGCATACCTCCTTGCATGTGCTCTTTTTTCCCACCTCACCTTGTCACTGTTCCTGTATTTGCTCCATTTCTTCAGCATCTTCAGCCACTTGTCCACACGTTCAATTTCCTGCTGCTTTTGCTGGTGGGAGAGGGGGGAAAAAGACAGGACAAATTTAAGAAAAAAGCTAGAATACAATTTCTGAAAGATAAGGACTTCCTTCTCCTTTGGTTTAAATTTCTGACAGCTGAACTTTACACTCAGCTGCATACAAACACCTCTCACAGGAGACAGGAATAACCCAGAGGTGTTTGCAAGAGCTGGTAATTTCAATACTCAGTCATTAAAAAAGCATTGTATAAACAAGGAGAGACGCAGGCTTAACATGCAGAAAGCATTTCCAAAAGGGCCATTTCTTGACCAAAAAAAAACCCTATCCAGGTTCAGCTAGCTTCAAATCACTAAAAACGAGGATCACTCCTCCCCAGATGAAGTTACAAGAACCCAGTACCCACACTGGCAAAGCTGACAGCTCTCACCTTCTCTTCCAAGGCGGTGCGGGTTGGCAGCTCCTGCTCACTGGAAAAGCAAGGGGTGACATGTTAACCATGGGGACAGCAGTGTGTGTGGTGAGGGTGGGAGAGAAGAGAGAACTTACTGCAGAAACCCAAAGCGGTCAGTAACTTTGTACAGCGTGAAATCAGCATCTTCCCACGGGTCAATCGTGGCTCCCTCCTGCCTGCCCTGAAAGCAGAAGGAAGGTCAATGAGCCACATCAGGAATGGAAATACCCCAGTGCCTGCATCCTGTTCCCCCCAGTACCTGTATGCTAGAAAGCACAGAACAACAGCACTACAGACCAAAGCCTGCTCTAGAGAGAAAAAAATGCAACACAATCAACAGAAAAGTCAACAGGTTGAAACCATCCAGCTTATCAGAGGTGCCACTGCTATGGGGTCAAAAGGGTTGTACATCATAGCAGGCGGTGCTGTCGGGCAATCGGGCACAGGCCATCCTAGCTTTAGTAGGGACACAGAAGCACTGGAAATCCAGGGCCTCTGTGACTGTATGGAGCATATATGGGATCTAAGAGACTGTGAGAGAGGATGGGCAGGCAGAAGTAGGCAGAAAGAGCTTGGCTGCTGCAGCAATTCTTCAAAGTATCCTTGCTTGACCCACTGACCAAATATCCCCAGCCTTAGCTAGTGTACTGGGGAAAAGCACAAGGCTGGTACCTTTTCATACTTGGCAATGATCTCCGCTTTTTCCTGGGTTATTAAAGTGTCTATATCTTTCTTCATGTCAGAAGCTGTAAGGCAGAGGAAAAAAAAAATTAGACAAAGAGGTAAGTAAAACCATACACAGCATAAGAAATATTTTAGGAAAGAGCTAATAGGGAAAAGCTTTGCTGACAACTTTAGCTCCCAGCCTTATCCAAAAGATAAAATGAGGCTGAGATTAAGAAGCCTCCATACAGAACCTGTATGGAACTCGCATGCATGCAGCACAGCTGCCAGCTCCTCACTCTGCACTGAGCAACAACTGAACTGGAGCAAGCGGGACCTCTGTCTATACAGCAGCTGGAGTGGGAGATGCTCTGCACACTCACACGCTGTGCAGAAGACAGAAAGTAAAATTGAGAAGTGCAATCCAGCAGTGCTGATGAGTTCTGAAGCCCACGAGCGGCAGGCAGGATAAGCATTGGAAGTTGTGCCACGTTTTCATTCACATGGCTGTGGCTTTGCCAGCCAACAGGTCCCAGATGGACAGTGCACTCTGAGGAGCAGGGAGGGAGCTGGGACTAGCATCAGTTCCCTGATGGCCTTTGGAAAAGGTCTACACACTTAGGAGTACAAAGCCTCTTAGAATAGCTTGTTAGATTGCTTTTTGATTGCTCAAAGGAGATTTTTGCCTATTTTGCCTGCTGTAAGACGACCCAGCAGGGTTGGGAAAAAGCTATTAAGGACCATCACAACCTTAAACTATTCCCCCCACTGCCACAGATGAATCATTCAGTGATTCACTCAGAGCATCTGAAAGCTAAATGACTTCAATAATACAGTCCAGAGATTTATTGTCCAGCTTGAAAGAAACACATGGGATCCTTAGCTGTACAGAATCCTGCAAGAAATTGCAAAATGAATCACATGGCCAGCACACTGACTGCCCATGTGTGCTGTGCAGGAGTGGGTTGTGCCGGTCCTGCCCCGTGCTGGGGGCAGAGCAACACAACACAGCAAATCCTGACCCTCTGCAGGCTGCACATGGGAAGAAAAGCACTACCTCACTCATTTTCACTTCACTTCAGATCCATTTGATAACGGTGATGTCCTTTTCTTTTGCTTGCATCGTTCTCATGAATTTCAGGACCACTACAGATCGGACACTAGAGCCACTAGAGATAAATGGGGAAGTAAGAAGGGAAGATCACTGCTTCCCATGCTCCCCTTCTGAGAAATGTGAATCAAAGGAAACTTACTCTCCTGCTCCACCTCCTTCTTACACCACTTTTGGGTTGTTATGAGGCTGGAGAATTCAAACGAGATACTTACGGTGCTGCTGAAAATACAACTTTTCTGCAGGCTGGAGGGAAGAACAAACTGTATGTCAAATTAAGTGCATGATTTTTTAAGATACTTACGAAGTGGAAATTATTCTGACCATCTCTACCACACACTGTAATAAAATAACCAGAGGAAGAGCTATTTGGTAAGAAAGGAAGACTTACATAGCAGAAGAAAGAGCAAGACCACATGTGTTTTGGCTTCAGCCTCTGCAAAAGGCTCCCTGCAGCCAGAAACTTCAAACTGGTTGCAAAGCAACCAGTTTTGCACCTCGTAGCTGGAACACGCCTGTAGTGACCTTGCTTCTCTGTACTGTACTGCCTGCCCACACTGAACACTGCCTAGCCATCAGCAAACCCAAACTCTTCACAAAATATCCCATCTAGGAGATCCTAGATGGTAACAACCTTCCCTTTGCTAGCTTGCCATATGGGATTTCAGGTACTGGCTGCAGTCAGGTGTCTGCATCCGAACTCCATGACTTTTTGCAAATATTGCTATTTCAAAGTCAGACTTACTGTTATAATCCTCCCCAAGATGTCTCAGATTCTTTTTTCCATGAAATCTTTACCATCTTATTTAATGGTAAATATAGGTATCTACACTCCATACTCCTTGACTTTAAGGTAACACAGACACTGAGTTTTTCCTGTAGTCATACCACTGTCACCAGAAAGAAGAGTTGGGCTCTGCTTACTGAGCTCACACCATTAGGATGTATTAGCCATCCCCTACCTAGTTCTCTCCAGCACCTGCAGATGAAGCAGATGCTGCTACCTGTTTCCTGAAGATACATCTGCACACCTTTGTATCCTCTCTCCCCACTGCTTGACGAACACAAACAAGGAGGAAGTCCCATTAAGGACTTCCATCAGGACTCAAGAGCAGCACGCAGATCTGCACACAGCAGAAATGAAAGTGTACAGTCTCTGTACAAGGACTGGAGCAAAGGCACTGAAGATCTGGCCGATGGAGATGTAGAGTTTCATGGAGAACTGCAAGGAGTTGCACATCTGTAATATGCATGTTTAGGACTTGATGATCCTCAGTGTTCCTTTAAACTTGGGACATCCTACGACATTCTATGCCTTGAGATGCCCCATGAGAAATTCACTTCAGCCATGATGCAAGATCTGACACCTCGGAAACCTTCTTGCACAGCAGTTTTCTGTGGGACCTCTGGCAGAAAGCAAATCCCAGCCTCTGGAGGGAGAAGCTGCTGGTGATGTTGTGCTGATGCACCCTTCTGCACACAAATTGAGCTTCAGAAAAACAGAATTTTCTTCTAAGCCCACTGCTTTAAGCAGCAATTATCTGCATGAGTTGAACCCCGCTGCTAAACCTCCCCATCTAAGCACTGCTGAATGCTCACAGCTTCCCTACAACCAACCAATTTCCCCTTGAGTCAATGCTGTTCCTTCCCGAGGTGAAGCTGTCTGGGCCACCTGCAGCCCTTCTCTGCACACTGCCCCAGAAGGCACAGCTTGGAAACCTGCTCGCCTGCCTCAGCCCTTACAGAACTGCACCACAGTGCAGCACACCACATGGCAACGGGGGTTCTAATCACTGCTTGGGTGAAGGGCAATCACTAGGAATTGTTACCCTAAGAAATGAGTTTGGTTAAGATCTGTTGGATTCCTGAATGTGCCAAACAAAAAAAAACCCACATGCTGGCACACAGCACAACATGCTGGTATCAAACTGAAACTGCTGTGGGACACAGTCAATAAGGTACGTAGCTGACAACTGCACTCACCACCATGGAAACTTAGAAGGTCTCTGTTCCTGTTATGCATTCTATTTTAAAAGCACATTTTAACAAATCAAATCATGTCAAACCTCGGGCTGCCCACGCTACAAGCCTGCACTTTTCCTGCAGGAACAGGCTCAAAGAGCCGACCTCTGGCTGCCTGTCCCAAGGCAATGCTCAGAGCAAAGCCCTGCAGTGTGCAACCCCACTGAGACACAGCAGCTCAGTATGCAGAGGACCACAAAACCCTCGAAATGCCCCAGAAGGTTTCACTGAAGCACACAGACCTGTGCCCATCCCTGCTTGCTGCTAATCTCCTATCAGGCAAAGTGGGCATTTGGTTGCAGCCGTGCTGCAAAAAAGGGAAGCAGAATTGTGCTCACCAAGTCAGTAATGGCTTCAGAAACAAAATTACTACCGGGCAGGATGAACACAGATACAGGAGATCCTGTTTGCATGTTTACTTCCTTGACTACAACAAACCCAAGAGCGCACAGGCATGTTAATTTATTTTTTTTCTAAATGGAGGAGCATGAAGTCAGATGAAACTTAAGGAGAGACTGAATCAACTGAGGGCCTCTGCAAATGACTGCTCATAGATCACCTTCCATGACTCATAGGTGTTTCAGACGGCTCAAATGGGTTCTCATCTCACTATATCTGCATCATATTTGCATGCACCATAACATCACAGCCACCTCTACAAGAGCACGCCCCCTTCCTTTAGCAGAGGCACTGGTGACAGCTGAGAAGGTCTCCAGTACAAGCTGTGTGATGCAAGTAGCGATGTCCCAAGCAGCTCAAGCAGAACACTCGGGATGACCACAGAACATACAGGATAACTACATAATTGACAGCCCAGCAAAGGTCTGAACAACTCACTGCCACAGGCAGCAAACAATTGCTTTGGGGGCGATGTGACTGACACATTAGGCAAAGGGAATGTGGTGATGTGAGGCACCGCGCCCTTACCTGCACCTGTATCAGGTGCCGAGATGCATCAGTTCAGCCAGAGTTGTGCTCTCCCTTTTGGGCATCTAACCAGCAGTAAGCCTTCTGTTTCAGGTTGCAATGATTCCTGCTCAAGCGCTCACGGCTCAGCCCCGGGCAGCCTTGTTGCACTGCTGTCTGGACAAGGGCTGGTTCCTGCTGAGGGCTCACTGCAAAGGAAGCAAGGAGCTGGTGAGTTTTCCATCCCATTCAGTGCTGCCCTTCAGCAACGCACCAAGCATCTGTGGGCAATGGGGGTCGAGGTGTAATTGATGTTGTGCAGGCTGCTCTACCCACAACAGCAATGTGCAAGGAAGGAAGCTCCCTGGGAACAAGGCGGGATCTTGTGCTACTAGCTACATGCTGAGAGATGACTCCCAAGCTGGTCGAGGAGTTGGTTTGACCCATCCTCATTTTCATCCCCTGTGCAACTCTATACACAGGGGACACAGAGGTTTCACCAAAAAGCCATCCTGGCTGGGATTCCCAGCACAGTGGGGAAGCAGTAGGCAGTAATAGAGAGAAATCATTCCCCCACTGCCACTTGTGCTCAAGCTTTTGACTCAGTGTGCTCAGGGTGAGCTTCCTCCCCACCCAGCACATATCCCTAGCTGTTTTCCCTGCGCAGGGCTCTGTGTTTCAGCTGCTTTCTGGCCTGGCTGAGTGGCAGGGCCTCCCCTGGCAGCCCCAAGCCCCTCTATCCCAGCAGGCACACTCCTTGCAGCCAAGCAATTTCTACTCGCTGCATCCAAGAACTTGAAGCAATTCAGAGAACAGAGCCCACTGCGTAGCTGTCATTATGACAGCCTCAAAAACTGGTATTTCTCTCCATTTTAAGCAGCAACCAAAAAAAAACCAAGAAAAAAAAGGACCTGAAAGCTACCAACCTGTGCTGTGACACATAAACATTTGCACAGGAGGAGCAGCAGGGAGTGCAGTGAGGCCCAGTTCCTCTGCACCCACACTACACCAGGCCAGCCCCAGCCCTTATGCAAAGCTCAACTGCTGCAGTGCCAAACCGCAGCTCCAGACACATGCTGAACCCCTAATAGGGCTGTGGGTCTGCACACTGTGCCTCAGCAGCTGTTATTCTTAGACCTTACAAAGAATTAAAAAAAAAAAAAAATTAAGAAGATGCAATGCATTTTTCTCTCTCTTTTTTTTTTAGAAGCTTTGCTATTTAAATGATTTCTACTTGACCTCATTAAGAAAAAAAAAAAAAAATGAAAGAGAGAGAAGTTAGAGAATGCAAAAGTCGACATGCTGTTGTGGGAATTGAAAACTTATTTTCTCCTCCATCTTCCATTCCAGCATCTATAAATAAAGGCCAAAAATCCAGAAGAAAAATCCCCCTCTTTGGGCAATGCATAAGCGTGGAAAGAAACTGCATAAACACAGAGCTTAGGAGCAAACTTCTGTCTGCTTCAGAATGCGGAGCAGTTTACATTTTTTTAACTGAAGCACAGGAAGGTACAGCAATGATTGCTCTCCCTTTCAGCATGCAACAGGCAGGATGCTGAGCTGCCAGCAGCCTGTGCTTTCCTTGGCACAGTGGGACAGCATCCTTGTAAAGTGCAAATAAGGAAACAACAAATGTCCTATGATATAAAGGCACTGGGATGACCAATGAAAATAAGAGGTAGGAAGCTAAAAATCTACTAGCAATGAGATACAGCTCGTTCTCAGAAAACTTGCTGAAAATAGCCTGCAGGGCTTTATAACTAAGCTGCAGGCATCTAAATTGAGTTAAAATGAAATGACGTGTACTGCGTGGGTCTCACCTCTGCTCATGTCCCATGCTTAAGAGAAGTAAGCCACATTAGACCAATTCCTGTGCTCCTAGGAAAACGTGTTTGAAAGAGGTCCTCCCTGCACCACTCTCATTCCTTCAGCCACTGCAATGGGTTTGTTGGGTGACACAGCAGCCAAACCCACTCACCCTTGGCAGCCCCTGTGGGGACACTCCCTGACCACACACATTGCTGGCAGCTCCCTGGGCTCCCGCTACCTTCAGACAGCATCTCCAGACTCTGAAGCACCACCACCGTTAACTTCCTCCCTTCCACTGAAACCCCATGAGATCACATCAAGAAATAGCAAAGTTCAGAGAAACAAGAAGTGTCTGATCCAGCACTGGGAAGGCACAGAAAAGATGTCTTCCCAAGCTCCACGATCCCTCACAGCTCTGCAGTACGGCATGAGGACACACAGCGTTTCCAAGGAGTAATTAAAAAAAGGTTGTGTTAATACAACATAACCTTTCTCTTCCTTTTTGTTTGTTGATAACTCCTAAAATTACCCAAACTGAACGCTCACAGGAATTTTTGCTATTTTGTGCAAAAGCACCATTATATATAAACAAGAAAATGTAATGGTTGTTTTCCCTTTGAGGAAATCACTCACACAAGAAGCCTCCCCTCTTCTCTTTGGGGAAAACATGTTTATAAAATCCAACTGGAAGGGAAGACTTCAGGCACACACAGTACTCACCACAGGCTCCAGCTTACAAAACAGCACCAATGCTGTTTTGTCAATGTAAAAATAAATCCAGTTGGGTTTTTTTTGTTGTTTTTTTTTTTGTTGGTTTTTTTTTCCATGCTGCTGAAATCAACATCTGTGTAGTCTGGTCAGAGCTTCAAAATACTACTTATAATTCACAAGGCATTTGGCTGTTACCACTTCACCGTGGTTGACATAAAGTGCATGTCTGACACTAAAAATGGATCCACTGGAGCCGGTGTGACAAAAGACAGCCGTGCAGCTTCTCAGCCATGGAAGAGAAAAGTGTGCTGACAGCTGAAAGTCAGTGATGTCACTGCAATAATAGTTAAATGCAGCAGAATGACACAAAAAACCTTACGTTCTTAACACCTTACGCTTGGCGGCTGGACTTGATGATCCTTGCTATTCCACGTTCTGTATTCCTCTACCAATCTGTGGCATACACTACCATGTAACAACGTAAGCCGCTGATATCACAGGCCATCCCAAACCATCAAGAACTAGAAGTTCAGGTTTGCCAGCCCAGCACGTTCCCCATGTCTAGTTTTGAAACCTCCCGTGACGATGCCAGCATCAAGATGAGGCAGCAATTTGTCTCAGTTTCTGGGGAAAGAGCCCTCCCCATGAGCTCACTGCCTGGCCATGAGCCCAGGAGGAGAAGGGCTGAGGACAGCCCATGGGCAGTACCAAGAGGCAGAGCTCTGGGAAGCTTGTCATCACCTCACCCAGTTCCACAGCCATGTTTCCCAGTCTTCCCCCAAGTGGGTCACCACCCCAAGAGCTCAGCAGCAATCCTGCCTGGCTGTCCCATACCTGCTCTGCCCAGGAACTTCATGGCAATCTTAAATAGCTTCAACTGAAAGAGATGGGAAAAAATGAAAGGAATGTTGCTGTTTCTCACAAAGGACAGGGGGATGCTTGGGCGCTCCTGTTATTTAAATGGAGTGCTTCAACCAAGCCCAAAGTAGGAGAGCTTCAAAGAATTTCCCATACAGGCACTAACTCAAGCAACTCATTCCTACCTCCTACTGAAGGAAAGGGACCAAGAAATCATACAGCCATGGGGTGCTTTGTGTTGGAAGAGACCTCAAAGACCCATCCAGCGTTTAACTCCTGCCACAGGCAGGGACACCTCCATCTGATCAGGCTACCAGGATGCCATCTAGTGTGGCTTTGAGCACCTCAAGGGATGGGGCAGCTACAGCTACTCTGGGCAATCTTTTTCAGTGCCCCACCACACTCACAGTAAATAATTTCCTCCTCATACCAAATCTAAATCTCTCCTCTTTCAGTGCATCTGTTACCTACTACTACAGTTTTCCATGTGCTCAAGATTTCTGATATGAGTAATGTAGCAACAGAAGCAGGTCAGAGGGGACCACAGCAGACAACAACTGAACAAGGTAAGTGACAGTAAGCATAGAAAAATTACAAAAAAATTAAATCTTCCTTCTTGGGTGAGTTAAAAAGCAGAGGGAAAAGTTGAAGAAGATCAGAGACTGTGGCAATGATGGAAAGACAAGCATTTGGTATGATGGAAACCCACATTCTAGGGAGAAGGTGCAGACAGGGACACATAGCTCTTGAAGACACAGCAATTATTCCAACTCCATTTGCCTTTCACCCTGTGTCCTGCAGCTCTGGAAGCAGATGGGCTACACGGCACTGCAACCTGTAGGGTGGCTTTCCTGGTCACTTCTGACAGCCCCTCTGGGTAATTTATCTACATGATACTTCTATTAAAAAGAAAGTTAAATCTGGTCCTTGGAAAACACTCATGAATCCACAAATTGTAAGATGGTGAAAAGGCCCTGCCCTGACATCATGAAGAAAGTGCAAAAAACTCCCAGTGCTGGCTAAAGCAAGACTGTACCAGTGGTGATTATACACATATGCTGCTCTCCCCAGAGAGCAAATGAAAATAACTCAAGCATCATCTGGGTTTCAAAAGGACAGTAAGAAACAAGAGACAGTCTGACTTAACTGCAGACATGCTCAACTGAAGGAAAAACAACGCTGATTTGAACTTGAAAGATGCATTCATCTTTAAAGTGCTTTAACAGGAGAAGCAAGTAGACAGATCACTTAAAACTTGTCCGTTAATTCAGTTAATTACTATCAAAAACACTTTGCAGTGATGATGATGATTTCTGAAGGAGTTTGGGAAATGGGAATCTTCACATTCCAAGATGAAAATCTGGGATAACTGAATGCAACTTACATCTGGTGCAGCTGGCCTTAGCACTTTGCAAAGGACTCTGAAAAGGGAATTTGTCAATAAATAAGCACCTGAGAACAGTGGAAGGTATTTTGACAAGGAAAGACCCAAAGAAATTGCTTTCCTTTATTTCTCCTAAAAAAAAAAAAAAAAGAGTGGGGCCAACATAAAAAGTAAGATCCATGCTTGAGCTAGACTGCAGATGCTGAAATAAGACTTGAAATCGAATACCAATTGCATGGGAGTTTTTTTGCACTTTTTTTTTTTTTTAACCAAACATCAAGTCATGAGCAGGAAGAGCTTTTTTAGAGAGCAATTGGAGCCAGTTTGCTCTACATCATTACTTAATTTAGCAGAGGGGCCTCTGTTGAGGTGAGCACAGCCATTAAGGCACAGTCACTGCAACTCTGTCCCAGCTGAGAACAGGACAAGAGGAGCTCACCTGTCTGGTTCCAGCATCTTGACAACACAACTGCCTGTCAGAAGTGGACAGAAAGCTGAAAACTCCTCAACTATCCAAAAATGCTGCAGATAAACCAGGTTTCTTACCAGCATTTCATGCACAAACTTCCCAGTTCTACAAGATTGCTAGCAAAGTTTGTCAGTTACCAGACTACTTTGCAGCACTGCATGTATTTAGCACCTGAGACCTATGACCTCACTCACCCCCTCATACTTCAAGACCCCTCATACATCCAGGCCTCTGGTCACAGAGCTCCCCAACACTCAGTTCAAGAGCTGAAGCATCCCAAACCCCATCCAGGGGTGCCAGAAGAAATAATTCCATCACCCAAGTGAAGCAGCGTATGTGCATGCACCTGTTCTAGCAGAGCAACACCGATACTTGGTAGAAACATATCCTTTAGCAACACAAAAGCCACAGCACCTGTGCCACGTGCACACGACACAGGACAGCTTTCCTATCACTAGCCTGCAGAGCAGCTTCAGGAGGTGCCTGTTTCCAACAACCACACAGCTTCAGCTCAGGTTCTCTGCATTTCTCCTCCTTCTCCTGTGACACCTGCTCCCGATAGAAGCATAGCTGCAGCAGCACACAAGTGGTGCCTTCCCAAAGCACTCCAGGTCTTTTCTTCACCCCTATCTCACTGCTGAATCCTGCTCTGTGGCCCCCTACAGCAGGACAATCTCAGTCTCTTTTAGAGCTCAATCTCTTGCAGCCCTGATGCTTGCAATGCACTGAAGCGATGACGCGTTTCTCCCACTTCCTTACATTGATAGAAAACAAAAGCACCTACTGTTGCTCAACATTATCACAAAACATTTGCTTTTCCAGACTGTTTCTCCCCTCCTCCTTTTGGAAGGGATTTTGGCAAAACAGCAGCCTCAGCTCTTGCTCCCTGCTAGGAGTAGCAGTGGGTGATTTGGGAGCTGAACTGCACACCATTCCCAGGCAACATTCTGCCTACTCAGGCATTCTCTGCTCTCACTGGGACATGTGCATGCTTCCTGCAGACCCCCTGTCACCCCCAAACCCACACTGCTGCAGACACTGGTCTTTTACAGCAGCCACAGAAGTGCACTAAGCCACATTGCTCCTGCCAGTGAGATTCAGAATTAAACACAGGTGCCACATGAAAAATTAGACCCGGCTGCCAAGCTCACAGCTCTAGAAAAAGCACTGAATGCATTAGCATACAGTCACATTTTATTTTTAATGTATTTTTTTTTTAAGCAACCAGAGTATCAGGTTTAAGGTCCCCAAATCAAGACAGGCAACTCAGATCCTGAAACCCTCAGCTCTTGCTGCCCAAGCTAACCTTGCAAGCTGCTGCCCATTTGCAGAAAATCCTCACCACTGATTTGGGTACTGCGAGAAAAACAAAACATAGAGAATTGAGCAACCACTTTAATACCATTCTTTTCCCTTTCCCAGGCTCCAGACAATGCTCCAGCCCCATGCTAGGTGCTGCAGTCAGGAAAGACCTGATCCAAACCCATGCAGTGATGCTCCAGACTGCAGCATCCCCAATGGACAAGATACTGGCATGGATCACACGCTTGCTGTGCTGCCTTAAACCTCAGGCTGCAGAGAAGGGATGGATGCTGGCCCTGGTTAAACTAAGAGGAAGCCTAGGAGGGCTGGCTGAACAGCATGCTACCATTTAGGAATATCAAAATAAAGGCTCCTACCTTACAAAGGCAAGTTTTTTTAGACACAAATTGCAACTTCAAGCACATATTACATGTTTCACAAGGAACCGCCTAAAGCTGCGTTAAAAGACCTGGGATGCTTTGGGTTTTTTAAATTCTAGAGCACATGGAATTCATTCAGCTCAGCTCCACATATGAGGCCAGAGAAGAGAAACGCCATCACAAGGTACCACATGGCTTGGACAAGGCTCAGCCATCTCTTACCAACCATCCTTTGTACTCACAGCAAACACAGGCAAGTGCTTATTATTCACCTGTGGCTTAATTGCCCTCCTCACTCAAAGTCATCAGAGCAAGAGCAGAGATGCATCTAACAGCTCTGAACACCAGCAGTTTGCTTATGACAGCCCAACCATTTTCGCTAGCAATTATCAACAGCCAGATAGCATCAGCAACCCAACCTGAGAGTGCTTGTGCAGCTCCTCCTCCTCATGCCATCGCTTCTCAAGAAGGTTTTCCACAGCCACTCTGAGTTTCAGGACTCAGACACCAGGGGAGAAGCAGCCCAGCAGCCTGTGGATGGATGAAGATGACCTTCATGTTTGATGCAGGAGTTCATCTGCCTATCTGTAGCATCTCAGAGATGACAACAAAGTCCCAAATCGCTCCATGTAGTGAGCTGCAGATGAAACCACTCCATGCAGACCTCAAATTTAGGTTGCCCTTCTTTATGCTGAGCTTCTACTGGATTCTTAAATAGCAGCATTTCTGTCTATTCCTGTGTACAGTTCCTTTTATGCTTCTTGTCCAAACCCAGTTTTCTGAAAAGCTGAGATCTCACAAATTGCATTCCCAATTGCTTTCCAAAAGCAGGTGACATCCCTGTGCCTTGGAAAAGCCCTTGCAAGATACACCCAGTTCTAAAATCATATCCACTTGACACCAAAATCCACCATCAGACACAAATCCAGCAGAGCACAGGCTGCCAATCCCTTTTCCCCTCCCCACAGCAACACATCTTTGGCTGAAAAAGTTTCTGCAACTACAAATGCCTTCAAGAAATTGTTACAAAAGTTTATTGAGAGATGGTCATATAAAAAAATATATTCTTGAGGAGAGCTGCAGCTGAAAATACCGAATCCCCACACCCACTCTTCAGAGAAAATATTATCAGATGTCACTTCCCAACGTTAAAAACATATTTGTTTGTTTCTTTTTAAATTAAGGTTGTACTGTGAACACTGAATTTTGTTGCTAGTGATCTCAACATGGGTACCATCAATCCTGACGTCCTTTGCTGTTAATTCAATCCCAATCCATGCTTTCTGAATTGCAGGGAAATAGCATCTAGCCACCTGTACTGAGCTGGGGAGTGCTTGTGTCATCCAGATTTATCTTTATTTTTTATAGTTCAGGATATCGAGGCGGAGAACGTGGGAAGGAGACAACGTCAACAAGCAGAGCAGCAGCAGTGCAGAATGAGCATCAGCACATGTGGGTTAGAAAGCATGTCTCACCCAAACCTGAGCTGGGTTTGGTAGGGAATCCTCTGTATGGGCAGGCTAAAGGGGAAGCTCAGCTGCTGCCCAAACTTCTGGAGGAGGTCTTCAATGTTCAGAGGGCACCAAGAGCCACCCCATGCCCCTCTTTGCGAGTACAACCACAGAAAGACGTGGCTCACGTAGTGCCCATAGGTACAACCTGCAGAAGGAGACGATTTATGCAGAGACAGGCATTTGTTCAATAAATACTACATATGGCCTTCTGCTAATTTGTAACAGTTCATCAACTCTGCTCATTTCACAGGACCCCTGCAGTGCTACGCATTAATAATAAAACACATTTTTTCTGACAGCTCAAGGAATATTTTTAACACGAAAGTGTCAGCATTATCCTCCCAAAGCTGAGCCATCCTGGCTGACAGCCTCATCACGTTACATGCAGAAACCAAGTGGGGCTCTGAGCATACCTCACTCGCACCATACAAGCCCTCCAAAAAACACATCTGAGCCCCAACATCAGAGCTGCCAAAAGCAGTGCACACCAAAAAGCATCACCTGCCACAGCAGAACAGTCTAGCACAGGCAAAGGCCATGCTTACTGCTTATAAAAAGGACAAGAAACAGCTTAAGTCAGAGCCTCTGGCTTACCAATTTGCTTTAAAGAGTGGCTATCTCATTCAGCTTGTCCTTACTAAAGGTTGTTGGCAAATTCAAATTCTAATATGAGCATGGAACAGGTTAGGAACAAGCCTCTTGCTCGGCAAAAGGGTGAAATACAAGAGATGGGGGAAAAAAGTAGAGTACTAATAAATTTTTTGGCCTTCTAACCCTTCACATATATACACTGTGTCCCCATTAGTAACTCTCAGAGATGTCAAGAAATAAAACTGAAATTCTTCTGGTTCCTTACTCTGGTGCCCAGTCCACTGGTTCCATTCCAGGCCAGCACCTTGCTATCCTATGTTCTCACTGCCCTTTGGGGGATGCATCCAGAAACCCTCCCGAAGAAGAGCAGAGCCTGAGCAGCTGCTACCTGCAGCAATGAAAAAACTCTTGAAAGAACTAACCTGGAAAGTGATGAGCAGGAGAACAGGCAGAGCTATGGCATCAGCCTTTAAAAAATTCTTTCAGATGAACCTGAGAGTGGGGTGAGGAGAGAGCAACCTAAGCCCTGCTGTGTGACCTTCCCTGTGCTGTCCTCAAGGAGATCCCGAAGGATGTCCCGACTGTGATGCAGCCCCAAGGCCACAGCCTCCCCTCTGCACACGCAACCCAGAGCAACTCAGAGAACTTGCCCACATGGTGACATCACTGGGCGTCTAAATAAAGGAAGCTTTTAATAGAATTTCCCACTGACGGGCTTAATCTGGTAAGCCCTGAAAGCCAGGGCTTCGTCAAGGGAAGGAAGGAAAAGGGAAAACAATAACCACCCATCTTGGGGCCAGGCAGGTAGGCGGCGCCTTGGGAAAGAAACCAAAACAAACAGAATTGACTGTCCAGTACCTGTGCATGGGATACGAGGCACCTGCATAAGCAGCACTTATTGTCAGGGAGTTCTCTATGAATTCATTTATTTTTCTTTTTAAAACAAAAAACAGCTCAGTCTATTTCTGCACCAGGGTAGGGAAGAGAAGGATGAAGATGAGGAGAGGTACAATGAGGATAGGGAGAGAAAAAGCTGAGCTTGAAGACTGAATAACACACACTTTCACATCAGAGGGTCCTTCTGGCTTCATGTTCATGGGGCAGGTTCTGTGATTCCTAAAAGCAAACCAGAGTTGTCTGCATATTTAGATGGCTCCTCGCTGCAAATACTTCCAGGACAAACCATCGGCAAGCAGCACGTCCTGGAAGCTCTCACAAAACACCAACGAAACCAAAACCGCCCAGAGGTTCAGTCAAGTTCACACGTTGTGCTCGTCATCCTCTTCTGCGTAACTCTTTATCAGTTTCACAGTACCACGGAGCAGTTCCCCTTCCTCCCTCTGCTCCTCCAGCATCTTAGGCCGGGCATCCACATGGAGCGCCTCGCGATCGCCAAGTGACTCATGCTGCAGTAATGCGGGTGGGAACGGCTCCCATGCCCGGCCTGTAAGGACACAGCCTTTTATGGTATTTTTAGAGTGGAAGTTGTGGTGGTTCGTAGCACATCGCCTTTTGTTTTGCCTGGGAGAACAGAGCTCACACTGCCTGTGCCCCAGGACCAACAGTGAGGAGCTCGCACAGGTTAGGAGCGAGACAGTGCTGCTCTCTGTGGTCTCCCTTGCCTGCAGTGCCACTTGCTCCACATGGCAGGGGCATGGCTCTGGCCACAGCTCCAACACAAGGACACAGATTGTGCAGTGGACACTCTAATTGTGGCATTAAAGTGTCATTAAATGTGGCTATTTTGTAAGGATCCCTTCCCTGCATCCCCTGAGCTCTGCCACCCTGTGTATGGCAGTAGGCTAATGGCCCTGGTGACAGTCACCAGGGGAGAAGCACAAGGGGAAGCACACACTGGGCTTGCAGCATCTAACAGGTGGATGGTGCTGCAAAGGCAACTGAGTCCCATCTCATCTGCCTTTCTCTCGGTGCGAGCTGAAACTTGGGACTGCGTCTCTCTACTTAGCCAGCAACCATAAAATCAACTCTTTAGTCTTCCATCCTGTAATATTTATCTGAAATGTTATTAGGAAAAAGCAGGCGGGTGTTGTGCTGAGAGCAGGTTACCAGAGACACAGACACTGAGCATGCAGGAGGAGCATTGCTCCCCAGGTCCAGGGACCTCAGCACACGTGGCATGAGGTTGGCAAGGCAACAGAGCCTGCTCGGGGTGCTCTTCAGGAGCTAATAGTCACACCAGGGATAACAGAGCATCCCAAACACTGAAACAGGATTCTGATTTTAAATATGCAGCAGATCACTTTATGGGCAGCTCTCTGCTCCTTCCCACCTGATGCACTACCTGCTCTGGTAGAGAAGGGAATGACAATTTCTTCTTCTTCTTCACGTATCTCCAGTCACAACTCCAAACAGCAGCTGATTTTAATCCTTTCAAAACTGTTATTCAAGAAGAAATTAGATGATAACCTGTACATGCACAAGAAGACTAGAAGAAGAGCCATCAGGATGAAGGTAGTAGTAATCGATCCTCCTGATACAAAGCACTGACATCAAGTTTTCCTTTCACCAGTACCAGGCAGCAGTGGAAGCAGCTGGCTTACCGTGGGATGGGTTACGGAGCTCACCGCAGCACGGCAGAGGAAGTGCAGGGAGCACCGCTCCGGGGCGAGGGCTGGAGCACAGCAGACAAAGCAGAGGGGAAGTCGGGGGGGAGTTACGCACCAGAGAGCGCACAGCCCACTACGAACCTTGGAGGCAAGCCAGGAAGGCAAAGTCTAAAAACAGCAGCACAACTCACAGCAAACCCCTCCAGCCTTAAATGCTAGTTGAATGAGAACCTTAACGGTGATTTGGTGCAGTTGCAGCATCCACTGCCCACAGCACTATTCATTGCCCCAGAGCCCGGCTGCTGGGTAGGCACACGTCCAAATGAGGGCACGGTCCTGCCCCTCGCTGCACAAATCCCCAGTGTGTTTTTTGAACTTGCACGTGCCCGACGCATGCCGACATTCGCAACGCATCGCGCTGCTGATGATCTCAGAGCCGATCTGCAACCGCCACTTTTGGTCTCCCACGGGCACAGGCAGAACTCCCCAGATGGTCTAGGAGAGAGCCTGCTGCTCCCTCATGCATCTCCAAGCTCAGGGAGTCTTCCTGCAGCTAGGCAATGCATAGAGACTTCAGAACTGAAGTTCAAAAAAAAAAAAAGAAAAGACCATGTGAAAGGCTCCATCCTGTTCGAAGGAACACAATGAATTTCCTGCAGTCTTCAATGGCTACATATAAAGCTAAAAGCCTTGCCACAAGGACCACAACACCCAGACACTAACTCACCTTACTTCTCAGTCCTGCAGAGCCAGCTTAGCCACAGGAAAACAACATTAACTCTTTCTGGCCCCATTTCTCATAATCCAACCAGTGGCTGTGTACAAGCAAAGCAAGCCACTCACCTTTCACAATCCTTCATTTGGACCAGCATTATCAAATCTGATTAAAAAAATACCAACAACAGGAAGGAAAACAAATGCAGAATAGCACTGAACAAAACAACAAACCCAAAACTCCTCTGTCCAGGAAATGAGTACACCCAACACTTATCTGGGACTCAGAACTCCTACCCTTGGCCCCCCTGCCCTTGACACACTCATACCGGACTGGGCAAAGGGAAACCTCCTGCTTGGCCCCCTAAATCTGACAGCCTGCTTGATGCAGGTGTGCTTTATACCAATTCATAACAGCACTTTGATAGTGAACACCCACAAAATAGAGCTTTCCCCAGCCAGCAGGTTTCTTCGCAAGCCTAAAAGCATCAGGCATCAATTCCTACAAAGTCTTAATGCAGATGCTGGGCTGGGACACAGGGAGCAACCTTGGCTCTGATGCAGCCCAGCTATCGGCTCAAAAGGAGCAAAATCAGCCATGCTGAGCACAAGCTGCTGCTCCTGGAAGTGGCACATTGATCACGCTGGGCACCACCTCACCCCTGAGCCGTCAGTGGCTGGAGCTGGTCTGCAAATTGCACACTGACAGAAGGCTTCAGAAGCCTTGCACAAGAAAGCAGAATGAAATAAAACGTCAACAGGGCTGGTTCTCCCCAACGTGTAATTTTTCCCCAGGCAGTACGGCACAGTGTGAATGTGGCATAATGTTGGGCAGGGAAAGGCAGGACATGGCACTATGCTGGCACATGGGAACGCCCCACAGCAGGCTCTCTTTGCCCAGTGGTAGTCTGTGCAGTCCCAACACAAAGCCTCTAAGTGCATTTCAGGCTCAAAAGTCAGCTGAAACAGGTCCATTCTCCCCTCCCACTCCATAAATACGATCCAAATTGGGTCATCTCCTAACAATATATGAATGACATTCATTTAAGCCTCTGATGCCGTGCTGACATAAGCTGTGTCCTTTCATTCTCCTTGCACTGTGAGTGCTAAAGATGCTTTTGTACAACCCCTGAAGTACTCCATTTAAAAACCATGGTAACTAGAGCATTGCATTCAGTTGCTCTTGAAAAAAGCCAGTCCCCTTTTCCCACAATAGGCTCTTGGATAGCTCAGGGACAGGCAGAAAAACACTGCTTGATTCACACTACTTGGCCCAATGGCTGAAGGTGGGATGCTGTTGTGCATCACTCACAAAGTGCTGGGGATCCCTTGAATGCTGGGGTCAACTTGTGTCCAAGGCAAGACAAGGCCTGCAGTGTTGGGTGTTGTTCCATAGATCTCCTACCTGGTTCATGCAGCCAAGAAGCAGCCAGAAGTCAGCACAGCTGCAGCATTAGATGGGCAATTCCATGAATGATTCCTTTCCAATATCCCAGTGCAGCAGGCAGTGAAGAGGAGAAGAAGCAAGTCTTGCTGTTATCTTTACACAGCAGCAACAGTTGAGTGAGTTTTAGTGAGGATTTTCTTGCTAGTCACAACTCTTAGACATTAAAAACACTTCTGCATTTCAGAATTTGGAAGTCTGTCTGCTGGCACCAGCGGTGTCCTCCTTTCTGAAATGGAAATATTCAGACGTGTGGGCACAGAGATCGGATGGAAAGAACAGGGCAGCTCCCACTAAATACACCATTAAGTGGGAAAATCTAAAGTGAAGAGGCCCTCTCAAAGAAGGGACATTTGTCTAAGATGGAAGGCCCAATTATTTGTTTTTCTTTAAAAGGAAAAATATTCATAGCTCTGCATTCATTACAAAAATCACACGCACCAGCAGCAGAAAGTCTAACGCCTTAAACATGACCTCATTGCTGCACCTCCCCTGCATGCCATTTTAGCAGACTTTTTTTTTTTTTTTCCAAATCCAACTGCACACTGTTACGGAGCCACGTTCCAAGATTTAAGATTTTAAAATTAGAAGTCTTTAACCCCAACGTCTGCAAAAACACCCTGCCAAAAAAAAATGGCACAGCATGAAAAACGAAGTCTACCCTGTTAGGCAGCTTATTCCAGGAGTGACGCACAGCACAACACTCTGTGCCTGTCTGTAGGACCCGAACCAGATGCAGGGGATGTGAGATGTGCTCCCATTTCAACACAGCATGTTTCAAGTCGTTGCAGATTAGCTCAGGGTTGCTGTACACCAGCCCAAGGAAGAGGCCAAGGGCATATCAACAACAGAATGTGCACTCACTTGCTGGAGATGCAAGCTTGTTAGAAGGCAGCATAACGTCCTGCCTTAAAGAACACCTTTATGAAAAGGAAAACCAAGGCACATAATGCTTAACTGATTTCCCATGCAGCCAGATGAAATGAGACTTCATCAGCCAAGCAGAGGCATAGCTGAACAGTGGGCCACAGATAAACCATGCCATGTAGGTCAGTACACAAACCTACGAGAGCCTTCCTGTTTGTCTGTGCCGCTGTATCTAATGCCCAAGCCTGCTTACTGATGGAGGTGTATTTCCTGTGGGATGCTCCTTATGTTCTGGACTGCTCCCTCCAGCTTTCATGTAAAAAACAAGGCACAGCTTCAGCAGAGGAAGCAAGGACTGAGCATTTCAGCTCCCAGTACCTGACTGGTGCAACTGCTGGTTTATGGGATTTTCCACTTCAAAAAAAAGTAAGTTTCTTCTGGCTAACAAAGCATCATCTTTCCTAAGACAGATGGCTCTTATGAGAGAAGGGAAAGAGGTGAAACAAGGACAAGCTTTGATCAGTTAACTCTGAATTCCCTAGTTCTGCTGCTCTGCTCAATACATAGCCTTAGTTTTCAGCAGGCCTAAAAACAGGAGGAAGCTTGTAACAGAAAACAAGAAAACCATTTGGGGAAATTCTCACCATCCACAGTCTGCTCCACAACAGCCTGTCAGTGCCTGTTATTATGTTCATGAGAGTTTTGTTTACGAAAGAGCTACACTCTTTGAAGTCCAAAAGCAAAACACTGTGGTGGATCACAAAATATTAATCATGTAGCTGATCGCACAGTGTTTGGGTTGGGTTAGTAACCTGCTGTCAGAAAAAATAAGTTTGCTCACAGTCAGGTTTATGAGCATTTTAGCAACGTTAGCCTCCTCCTTCAAGCAAGCTGCCCAGAGGCTTCCCAGACCTGCCCCCCCACCGCATTTCCTGGCTGCTGTGGTTAAAGACATCTCTGTAACATGTGCTTTGACAAACACTCTGGCAAGTAGGGCTGCTTCAACCTGTGGTAGGGCTTCTCCATCCCTGCTGACAGGCACTACAGTGCTGCTCTACCTTCCTTTCCCTGTGGGTCAAACACCTTAGTAAATGAAGATTTCCCAGTTGGCTAAGAGTATCACTGGGAGCCTGCTCCAGGATCACAAGGACACCAGGCTCCTGATTGCAGAGGTCTGGCAGTCACTTTCCTTGAAGCATAACATCTGTGATCTTTTGTCCATACTCTGTTCCTCCAGCCAGAGGAAGGGCAGTCAGAGGGAAAGGAAAAGGAAAGTCAAAGCTCAACGCTATGAGCAAACTTTGGTTCTGTGTTGCCACAAGGTTCTTCAATGGCATGAAAGAAATAAAAAATTCCTTGCATTTGCAGCAAGAGATGGAGAAGTCTGCAGTGACTTTGGTTTCAAGAGGAACACAGTGTTTCCCAAGCCAATGCGTGTAGCAGCTCCAGACATTGTGGCTCTGGAGGTGAGCCTGGTTCCTAATCCCAGCCCCTGTTGGCAAGCAGTTATGCTGACACGTCCTGTGCCTGTTCTCAGAAGCAAAGATCTCCCACTGAAACATGCTGCACTGCACATTCCAGGTGGGAAAGGAGGAAAACAGATACTAGAGGATGGACAGCAAGCCACGATGGCAAGCAATTTACTAGCCAAGCAGAAGACAGTCATAGTCTTGTGCATATCCTTTCAGCTGCTTCACTGGCACTACTTCATTCAGTGAGGTGACCAACAGAGGCTTGCACATCTCCAGCCAGAGATCTACTGTCTCACATCTGAAACACCACTCAACCTTCCTCCTCAAAGATTTAAAGATGCAAAAAACACCCAACCTATCGCTGTAAGGATTGCATAATGGCAACCCCTGCTTATCAGAAGACCTGGAGCACAGGTGACTGCAGCCTGGTATCACTGAAGTAACATCACTCCCATTCTGCCCCAGGTGAAGAACTGCAAGCGCAGTGAACACAAACCTTATGGAAACCATGAGGATATGTCAGTTCAGCTTTTTCACTACTGTCTGCATTTTCTATAGCAGAAGTCCCTTCAGCATAGCTTGTAGGTGCAGACCTGGCTGCTGCAAACACAGATCACTTGTCTGCTACCAACTCAAATGTGTCCAATGACAAACGTGTAGTCTTAGCAGGGAGCTCTCAAGAACAAACCACAGGGACTATCTCAAAAAAGCCTTTGTATGACAAGTATAAAACCACCAGAAACGCAACCTGTCCTGCGACCAAAAATGCCAATAATTGTCCCCAGACAAACACACCAGCTCCCCACTAATAGAGCAAAGTGGTGCATGTGTGCAGTCAGGCCTTCCGTTACGGGTGGCATGTGACTGCACAAAAACTGAGAAGTTCCCTCAGCCAGGAAGACAGCTATTTCCTTTGCATAGGGCCATCATCAATTAGTCACCTCAGTGCCAAGAAGCATTTGTCATATATAAAGGCTCTCTCGCAATACTCTCTTGACTGTATATCTTCTATATTGCCTGAATAATATCAGCTTCAACTGAAGACACTGAAGCTACTTTCCAGCATTTCTGTAGCATTTGTATGGTAACTGGCCCAGCACCAGAAGACAAGGAAGGCAGAGGGCTTTAAACATCACACTGGAAAGATAAAGCAAGATAAAAAAGTTCACCAAAAGCAGTCATCCACTTTCTACTCTGTGCATCTGCAATCCCTGTAACATAGCTCAGCACCGGGAAAGTACAAGGCTTCTACCCATTTCCCTTGACCAGTCACCTCAGCAGGAGCTCTCATCGTCCATGGTAACTTGCACAGCTCTCCTCTGCCTGCAAAGTCAAAACTAAGTAACGCCTCAAATATGCAAGAAGTAGGATTACGTGGACACGCAAAGAAAATCTTTGCTGAGAAAAGACCAGAAAAAACCCCACAGTCAAGACAGAACTGTCCATCCCCCACTTCACAGTAAATAATTAAGCCGCCAAAAAACCACAGCGTTTACTGCAGAGCATGACAACTCTCCAGGCTTACTTTCCCCATCTGACAGCCTGCAGGAAGGCTGTACTGTCAATTCACTTGCACACTTGCACACATTCTTATTTCCATCAAGCGATCTCAGGAAGTAACACTCTTGCACTGGATCCTGTGAGTTGGGTTTTGGGTTGATTTTTATGCATGTGGTTGTCAGCTCTGGCAATCTGAAGAAACCCTGGTTATTTTATTACCACAGCATTTGGAAAACCAAAGCAACTTCATCTGCAGCTTTCAGTACTTTTAACTGACTGATTAAGTGCCAAGAAGAGCCAACTTCTGTCCTCTTCTAGATGAGCCACAGAGACCACGCTGTTAGCAAGCGCTACTCTCACTTCATTTTTAGCTGGAAAGACAGTGTAAAGGCCACACAGCTACAGAATTGAAAGGCAGATTAATTGCCTAATGTTTCAGTATAGTGCAACGTGCAACAAAACTAACTGCTTAGTAATAGGTATGGGGTCAAGCATGCATGTTTCCAAATTCTCTCTCTTTAGCATATGTTCCACAACTCCTCCAGAAGAAAGTCAATGCAATAAAGCACTGGAACACAGAAAATGCTACATTAACATAAGGAAGAACTTCAGTATGAGAGTGACAGAGCACAGGAATAGGCTGCCAACACAGGTTGTGGAGTTTCCTTCTCCAGAGATATTTAAGACTTGCCTGGATGCCTACCTGTGTGACCTGCTGCAGGGAACCTGCTTTAGCAGGAGGTGGGACTGGATGATCTCTACAGATCCCTTCCAACCCCTACAATTCTATGATTCTGTGAAAGCGCAGGACATTTTTTCAATCAAGCCTGCAATTAATCAACTTCCTTCCTGATTAAAAGGTCGGTCCCACCCATCTCCAAAGCACCACAAAGCACTTGCCTAAAAGCAGACTCCAAAGCAGAAAGGTCAAGGCAGGCAGTGTATCATCAGGAAATATTCAGCCCCGGGAATCACAAAAAAGCCATGTATGTGCTGAGGCACGAAACGAAACAACCTGAAGGAGTCACTGGTTTCATGCAAAGTATGTCAGGAATGAAGAACGTCTGTTCAATACTCAGCGAAACACAATCAGACGGGGTAATAAAGGGTTACAAAGGGAAGAAATTCTTCTTTGCGACACAAATTGAGCTGAGGCATATTCTGCTATTTAAATCAAATTATAGAAACCATCTGAAAAGTAACATGCAAATGGCTATAGAACAGTACCGCCAGCAGCTCTTACAGCCTGTGACACATCCTCTTCCTACTTCAGTTGTCTCTGGGCCAAAGCTGCCCAAGATGGACACAGGCACATTGTCCCCACCTGAGTTACCATGCACTGCCACAATCACTTACCAAACCACTATGGAGTGGACGATGCCAGAAGGCAGTAAAAACCAGCACACACACACACACACACACACACACACACACACACACACAGGGAATACAAAGACACCACTGTGCCATACCACTGAAGAAAGCTTTTTTTAAGCTACACCACTTCTCTGGTAGTTGAAACACCAGGATCTTGACACTGGTTCCAAGCTGCTCCTCCACTTGATCAAGCAAGTGGCCACAGCGAATCCTGGCACCAGCAAGCCTGCCAGGCTGCTCCAGGATGGTTGCTGGTGTTTTTTTCTTTCAACACAAACTCTCCTCACTAGCAGCAGAATTGTTCATGACACAAGAAAGTTGATCAGCTCCACTTCAGAGGTGCTCTGTCAGAAGACAAACACAGTAAAGTCTGAGAAGTAGGTTAGTGTATCACACACGGGACATCTGCACCTCCATCAAATCAGAAGCAGATGCAACACCAGTAATGTAGAGCAGAGCAGAGAGCAAACAATCCTTGTCCCTGCAGAAGCCAACCATCCAAGACGAACGAGCAGGAACAAAATCTCTCTTTAAGTAGTGAAGAAGTTCATACGTTCCATTTGAGGAGAGATAATAACCAGGGCTTCGTGCAGATCATTCAGTTTGTCCACCAAACCGTAGCTGCTTCACCAAGACACCTTGTCTGCCTCCTGCATCGATGTCAGATGTTGAGTGCATGCAGAAGAGGAAGCACCAGCTCACTGCTGTAGCTACTTTTCAAATGGGTTGACCAAACCTTCCTGTTCCTCTGCAGTTACCCTGCACTTCCCACTCCTGGTGTCTGCTTCGAGTGTCCGTGTGCACTGCAAGCAGCCAGGCACTCTCACATCAGGTTTCTCCAGTGCTTCCGAATACAAGGAACCATGAATAAAGACACTGCAATGATAAGCTTACTATAATTTTACGAGGGCAAAAATGTAGATGCTCTCACCAATTGCTGGTTAAATAAAAGCTGCTGAACTGACAAGTGCAGACAGTAAAAAATCGTGGTCAGGCACCTCTTGCCTCATGGAGATGGGAAGATAAATGGCAGGGCACAAACCTATGGGGCTCACAGGGACAGTCTCAGAGCAAAACCCTTTGTAGCTGCAGCACCTGTCTCAGCAACTCTCCCCGTATACATGCAAAAAAAAAAAAGAACAGAAAAACCAACCACCTCCTTTCTTCATGCCCTCATACTTAACATACCCAAACACTTCAAAGCACAACAAAACCATAATGCAATTCCCCCTGAAGTTCTGTCTGAAGGCAGGGGCCAGAAAGAGCCAGGCTGCATTGCTGTGAATGTCTGCACCCAGTGCTGTTGGAAAGGCACACAAAAATGTGTTTTCCTTCAGGGCAGACAAATCCCTTCACTTAGAACATTAAAACCAGGACATCCTGTCAATGGGGCCCGTTAATTCATGGTCCCCGAGCTGTGAGAAAATGTGAGCTGACAGCAGCATCAATACAAGCAGTCTGTCCTCACTTTTGTTCATGAGACTTTATGTGCTGGCAGTGCACCCCGCCAGCATACTGTACCTGCTTTTTACACACGGCATCCTGCCTCTTCAACATACAGCAAAAGAGCACTTCTCATGTCTTCCCCTGCCTTGTACC
Organism: Tympanuchus pallidicinctus; assembly: GCF_026119805.1. NCBI lineage: Eukaryota > Metazoa > Chordata > Aves > Galliformes > Phasianidae > Tympanuchus > Tympanuchus pallidicinctus. The sequence goes on from NW_026294747.1 coordinate 15,420,958, forward strand.
AGCTTCTGGCAGCAAGGGAAACAAGAACCAATAGGCCTCCTCCTGTTATATCAGCATCCTTAACCCATGAATACAGACTATGTAATATACCAATAAAAACACTAATCTAATTCTTATCACTAAAAACTGGTTGTCACAGGAGCCCAGACAGATAGCTAAGCTGCTCCACAGCAACAAGCAGCTAACTCAGTGCTTGCTGCAGCCAGGGTGATTTCTCATTTATATCTATACCAGTTAATCAGTTTCCTTAATGAACCATGAAGACTACAGGACAGGTGGAATCCTGCCTTGTGCCAGGCTTTCAAGCACAGCATTAACTGAATGGAGCTCAAAGGAAAGCATCCCAGAACCAGGGCTCATACTGTACCATGATGTACAACAACAGGGAGCTCGCTGGTGCAGCCTTATCACAGAGCAGCTGTGCTCCACTGCACCATGCAAACCCAAAATGGAGGCAAACACTGGGACCAAGTTCCCTTCCTGCCTGTCGTACTTCTTTTTGCACTGAAATTGCCCAAGAGAACAGAAGTGAAGCTGCTCTGGAGAGGTTTAGCGAAAGTCAAAGCATGCCTTGCTACACCTCAGCTTAGCACCTTCTGTCACTCATTACCAAGCCTGCTTTTGCCTAGGGTTACATTGCAGGAACATCTGCATCACGTCTTGGACAGCTGTGCAGACTATGAAACTCCTGCCATCTCAAAACTGCAGGTCTGTGGCCAAAGTAGCAAACTTCTGGAGGTCTCTGATGGCTTGTTTTTTCCTCCCTGATCTCTATCGGTTCATCTGAATAGCAAGCATTTCCTTTGTTAGTTTTGGTTTCTGTTTTGTATGGGGGGGCATTCCTGTCTGCTTACTTCTTCTGAGTTGCTTTTCACAAAAAAAGCCCACCTCCAGGCTGCAGCATAACCTGTTAGTTTAGGACAGCTGCAGACTGCTCTTCTTCGCTGCTAATACTGGCTGTTTTTCTCCTCTTCCATTCCAGGATAGGCAAATAGCTCAGCCTCTGGGGAAGACGCAGCACTTTGTCTCAAGTCAAGCAGAGCATTTGTAAGTGCAGAGCTTGCAAAACACACACCTGTGAGTCACCCAGACCCCATTGCTGACCTCCAACATCTGTTCTACTGCCTGGGGACTGGCTTCCTGAAGCAAGAAGGCTGGCAGCTCCTTGGCTCTCCTCAGCATAAAAAATTCTCTCAAAACCTCAAAGCACCTAACACTCATCATCTCACTGCTATGCAACCAAAGAGAATGCAGACACCAGCCTTATCACACGCTGAAGTGGCACAGTTCCTGACTGCCAGGAGAGCATATCCCAGCCACAACCACACAGCATGTGATGGTGTCTGGCCTCGCCATTCCTCAAGGCAAACTCATCCTCACACATGCTCGAGGTCCTACCTGTCAGCAGAGCCTTTCAGATTAGAATTTGTTCTTTTTTGTATTTCAACGCTCATTTTTGAGGCCAGATCAAGAGGACTGCTTTGCAACATTTTTGCATTCATCTGTTTTGATAAAAGAGGCAGGTTTGGCATGCATTTTTTTGGAATGTCTACTTTGCAATACACACAACCAAAGAATTAATGTGCTCCAGACAAAGCCACACAAGAGTGAGGCAGTTCAGCCAGCTGCATTTTTGAAGATTCTTTGTAGTTACCTGAGGCAGAACCAAGCACTCAAATAAATCAAGAAAGTAATTGTTATTTTCATAAATCATAATTCTAGACTTTGAAGGAAAATGCAACTGAAATCAATCAGAAGGACTGACCTATCTTTTGTAGGGTCCCATTTGCCCCATAAAGGAGAAGACTGCCCAATCTGAAGATCAGTGCAACTTGAAGCGAGCACTGTGAGTTCCAAGCTTACTCCAATACTTTGGATAGTCTTTCATTATTTGTTAATAACATGGAACCTACAAACACCATTACTTGTAATGCCTACAGACACCATTTTACTCAGGTAAAAATTCACAGTGCGTATCTTGCATGGCATTCCTACCATACTGTTACACAAGCCATATTTTCACACATACAACTATAAGGAAAGCATTAGGGATCTAACTTCAAATTAGTAACATCACCTGTCTCCTTACACCTAATCTTTGCTTCTTCTGCAGTCTTACTAGGGAGAGCAATAGGAACTCTATGCAACTTTACAGCATGCCAGTATAGAAGGACAAAATCAAAGCAACTCGAAGGTCTAGGAGCCAGTCCAGCTATGCTAGCATACCCTGACCTCAACATTTACTTTTAGAAATGATCTCTCTCAATGCAAACTGTAAACATTTATCCAGGAGAGCTTCTTGACTAGGGTAGAGGATAGGATAGCAATAGGTAGAACAACCAAAAAGAGAAACCACTGCATCACTGAGATGACTCCTACTCATCTTTTCTCGGAGGTCTGAAGAGCATCTCCAATTTTGGTGGCAGAAAAAGGAGGAAATGGCATTTTCACTCAGAAAAACATAACTACTAAAGGTACCTGGAGGTTCAAGATAAGGGTAAATGGGGCGCTGAGTTACATGGTTCAGCAGGCACGGTGGTGATGAGCTGACAGTAATTATATACAATATGAATATGACCACCTAAATGATGCTGCAGTGACATGGTTAGGTTTTTCATTAAATTATTCCCTCATTTAGCCTCCTCATAAAGCCTTCTAAAGGCTCAACATCAGTACTTTTGTTTAGTATCTGAAAGAAGACAAAGAAACAGACACAGCGACCTTAAAAGAGAAGCAAAGTTAAATAAAGACAGAAAAGGCACTTTTTCTACAGAAATAAAAGTCATTACCGTGCTTGGAGTACCACTGCAGCTTTACATAAGCAAACACTGTGTAATTTTGAAGAAAAATAATCTCTCTCCACTGCTATCACCAAGCTTCTCAGAGGGCTGAAGGGCTGAAGATGTAACCTCCCAGGCTCTAAGCATGCAAACTACAGCTGCCCCTCCACGAGACCTAGCCAAGGAAGAGCATCCCCAAGAGAACCCAGAAAAGTTTTAATCGCTGTTAAAAGCACACAAGTTTGCAGTTTTAAACACGTGAACTCGGAAAAGATAGTCTGAGATCGCTCCTCTCATGTGGTTTCTGTAATGGCGTCTTCATTATAGTACAAAGGGAAGAAACTAATTCATTCAACATGCATATGGCCTTCAGTTACTTAATCAAAACATTTCTCTATGACTGTTTAAGTAGTTATATTGCACTGTTTTGACTAGAAGACGCGCCACTGGTTTCTCACATGTGGATTTTATTGCAAAGTTCTGGTGCGGCTCTGGAAAAAAAGCTAATTCAAAGGATAGATGAGAACAGTGACTTGAAAAGAGGCCTGCATGTGTCCCACCAACCTCCTCCTGCCCCACACACCCTTTTAATTCTTTTTTCCCCTCTATCTTAATGGGAGAGGAAACCTACAATGATTCAATATTTCACGTCTCGGTGAGAAACAGCTCTATGAGAGTCATGTCACAGCAATACATCAGCTAAACAAAAGAAGGAAAAAAGAAAAAACAACCCAACCCTTCCTTCATTGAAAAGCCACATCACTGGCCTTTCATTGCCTGCAGCAAAACACTGTAGAAACGCTCATGTGCACAATCCTAAGCTTTAGCACTGCTGCAAACAAATGTGAATTAGTGAGTCCCAAAAACCCCAGCAATCCTGCCAGTGACTCCAGTGAGCACTGCTTTTCTGCACCAGCAGCTGCTTCTGTCTCCCACCAGAAGTGTAAATGCACATTCCTGTACAAAGGGAGCTCCAGCTCCAGGAGCATCCATGCCACCAGATGTTCCACATGCACACAGGAGCCTACAAGGACATTATCTGCCAAAGCACATCCAACACAGGTCAGATAGAGAGGTGAAGTACCAGGCTGCAGAGCTCAACCCCAGGGAGTGGGGGAGCCCTCATCCCTGGAGGTACCCAGAGATGAGTGAACAAGGCACTCAGTGACATGGCTTAGAGAGGGGATTTGGTAGTCAGGTTGATGGCTGGACTTGATGATCTTTTCCAGCCTAGATAATTCAATGATTTTAAGAAGCTAATGCTCAGGAAACCTATCTCCTGAATATCAGATCACAAAGCTGCTAACACTGCAAAGTCACAGAACTCATCCAGCAGCTGAGCAGGTATAAGTGACTTGCTGTAGCAATGAGATCAACGCTCACAAGCAGACACATCTCAGGAGACAGCACAACTACGCCACAAACACAACCCACCCAGGCTGACTGAGCCCAAAGCCCTTCACCAATACTCAGAACTCAAAGTGGGGTAGGGGACACATGGCCCCACCCCCCAAAAAACCCCACCAAATAATGCTCACTTTTCAGTTGCTGTTCACTTGGAATTAGGGAAGTGAACCCAAGTCTTTGCACAGCCTGAAGATCACACTCCAAACAAACCACAAGAGATGTGCAGATATACATCATGCTAACACAAGGCCCAGCTTCTGGGAACAAAGAGAGAAAAAGGGATAAATATCCTCATCACCAAGCAATGTCAGGCCTGGTAAATCCATACACACACAGATACTAATAATAACCTGTTATTTCTGGAGAGAACTGGGGGGAAAAAATAATTGCTGGGCTGCAAGAGAACAGATTTAACACATGGGATGCTATTCAGAAATCTGGAGAAGCAGAGTTCACTACACAGTCAGAAACCTCAAGTTTCAACAAAAGCCAATTCCGTCTAGCTTATGCAGTCCTGCTTAAAGCTGAATTTAGCATGATCTTAAGGAAAACTCTAAAAACAAACAAACAAACAAACAAACAAACAAACAAACAAAGCCACAAGAACCATGCTTTCAGAAATTCAAATGCAAGCACTACAGAAACAATTCTTCTGCCTGGTACTTCAAATACAAGACATTCTGTAAGAGGAAATATTGCTTCCATGAATCTGCAAAGTGACTCTGAGGACTACAGAAACATTCAGGAGTTCTGTGGTTGAAATAAAAAAAGAAAAAAAGGAAAAAAGCTCATTTATTTAGAAGACAATGTGAACAATGATGAGATATTCAGGCAAAAATGAAAGTTGCTGTTGGGAGGGGAGGGGAAATGCCCACAATAGCTTTGGGAAGCACTGCCCAAAACGCTCAGGAAAGAAAGCAAAATGAAAACACACTTTCAGAAATCTGGGATGACCGGTGCTTAGAAGCAACACAAAAGCACTGCAGCAGTTGCATGACAGGACTAAAGGCTGAAAAAGACAATTGCTGTACTAGAGCTGTCTATACTGGCTGCCTGGTGTTTGCCCATTTCCACCCGCCTGTAGGTTTTGGAGCCTCCTGGTACCCAACAAGAGGGCTTGGCAGCTCTGGGCACTGCCTGCTCCCTACAATGCTCCCAGCCCCGTGCAGGACAAGCCACCCTGTCCCTCGAGGCTGTCTCTGCTTAGCACCATGCTGGAGAGACAGCAAGCAGTGAATGGCTGATTGTCAGGGCAGGGAGGAGAGTCCAAGGCGATACGGCAAACGCACGTGCAACGCCCCGAGTTCAGCTGGCAAACCCCTTCTCACAAGGCCACAGCTGCTTTTGCAACAGCTGGGAGAGAAAAACAAAGAGGAGCAAGCTGGTACTGCCTCAGCACGCTGCTGCTTGTGCAAGGGCAGGGCGTAGGGCTCCCAGCATCCCGTTACTCAACACTGCCAGCCTGCCAGGAGCTTGCTGTCATAGTCATCTCCTGTTTTCACACACCTGCATGAGGCTGTATTCACAGCATCCCCATCCCCAGGTGTCCCTTTCTGTGAGGGAAGACAAGAAGCCAGGCGTGTGGGATACATGCAGGGCTGAGGAGAAGAGTGGACAAACTTCTCATCCTCCCCTTACTTACAGAATTGTTGTATCTACTGGATTGTCTGCTTCCTCCACAGATACCTCATTAAAAAATTCCCACTGCAAGACAGACAGCAGAGGCTTCACTTAAATCACAGTGAAGTCCAACCACAGTCGTGACTTAATTCCAGCTCTCCTCCATAACTAAAAAGCCAGGAAAATGCAAGACCAAAGCTCTGTCACAAACAGAAAACAAGTTCCTGGGGACTGTGCCATCCATACCATCTCAGATCCCACTGAGCGATCCAAGCAAGTGGCTTTGGTTTCATAAATCACCAGCACACCAAGCCCAAGCAATGTTACCGCTCCCCTCCCTTTGCCTTCAGCTGCAACAACAGCCATTCTGTACCCCACAGACCTCAAAATAATTCCTATTCTTTAACAATTCAGCAATTCCTTTGAGAGCTATTTATAATAAAGAAAAACCTTATCAGATGAGAGCAGCAAAAGTCTGAAGCTGAGCGCTAGCATTCATCTCGAAGTGGCACCACTCAGACGTTATCAGGCAAGGAGCAAAACACAGCCAGAATGAGTCTTCATCTTAAATGAAAGCTGTATCTTTTAACCTGAGAAAAACAAACAACTTCACTACATAGAGACTCAGTCAAAGAGGGAAAAGGCAACAGAAATCCTTATGAATTGATAAAATACTCGACAGCCTGTTGCATTTCTAGCTTAGATAGAAAAACAAACAAACAAACGCAGCAGAATATCCTTAGTGTTTGGCTTCTCTCTAATTCTAGGACATGGTTTTTGGCAGTAAGCCTGGTTTGCACCTGAGGGTAATGCAAAAAGGAACATAAAAACCCAACCCGAATGACAACTGAAGAGCAGCCATCTGCGTGGGCTTTTCTCTTTCCAAACCAAACTCGGAGTGAAGAGGGTTTTCCAGAGAGCCAGCCAAGGAAAGAGAAACTTAATAAAGAGACTCAGTGGGATCTGAATGGAGAGCTTGCTTCATGCAAATACCAGGGCGAAGGCTTTATTCTCCCTGCCTGCCACCAGCAGCCCTCCCAGACGTGCCTTTTCTTCCAGCAAAAGCTGCTGGAAAGAGTGCTCTGTTTGGAAAGCAGATGTGCAGAACAGACGTGGCTAGCTCGCGGGTCAAGTGCCTGCTGTGCTTTTCACTCCAGGTCACCAAAATGCTGCCCACACAACGGGTCACCTTGCTGCAAATACAAACGGGCTGCCTTCCTCACAGCCCAGGTCTTACCACAGGAGTAACGTGTGCAGGGCATGTTGTAATCCTAGAGCAGAGCAGACAAACCTGAGTCACCCCACGGGATGTAGCAATTTAGACAGCCACCAAACAACTGCTTTCAGAGAGGGCTACATGAGATCTTTTGCATGTGAAAGCAAATTCAAACACACTTAAATTTGTGCTGTCATGGTTACGGAGGGCTGGCTAACCACAGACTGCTATGCACCCACGGAACAGACCCGCATGTCACAACTGCTCTAAACAGAGTTTGTAAAAGCTGTGATCTGAGCCTTGTGAAAGCCAGCTATGTCCTTCACTGCACAGTAACCCAGATACAGCCTTCCCACTGCTGCAAGCACACATGCACACCTCCGGCTCCAAGTCTGCCCACATACATGGCTGCTCCTTGCCTGCCTGACTATAGATTACCTTACAAACGGAGCTCCTGGCCTCCTCAAAACTCATAAAATTCACACACACAAAAAAAGAGGAATTCAAGCTACAACAAATTGATCACCATCCTGCAGTGCTTACAGCTCCACACCCCCAGCAGGATCAGGAAATTCCCTCACAGTTGATAGGGAAAGGACCATTTAACCCAGCAGAGACAAGGATGAGGGCAGCCAGAGATTTAGAAGATACAGGGTTGGTTTTTTTTTTTCCTCTTCCCATTCAGGTGGGCTCTGACACATTACCTGACAGCATAATTAGGCTGTTCATCCAGCCTAACTATCCGTCTCTATCCAGCTCCTTCTAGAGCAGCTCCATTACTGTCTCTGGAGACAGCGTATTACTTCAGATGGAATCACTTCAGATGTATCCCTGGCCCAACCTGGTACGGCTGTCTTCACCTTATCTTATCCAGCAGATTACAGTATATGCCCACATACTTCAAGCATGGAGCAACAGCATCAGCAAAAATTCACTGATAGGAGAAATATTTTCCTAACAGAGTACTCAAAGCTGGAGGTGGACATCTCCTCCAAGCACTCAGCAACTGGAATGAAACATTCTGAGCTTTCTCCTAAGGCTCAAAAGGAGAGCTGACCCAGGGATGCCCTGAGATTCTTGTTCATTTTATAACAAGCCAATGGTAAAAGAAAATTGAGCTGAATATTCACGTGCCTAAGGCCATTTAAAGTGGAGACTTACTTTCCTAGTGTAGAAGGTTTTCCCAGCCTTCTGAGGGCAGGAGACAGAAAGAAAAAGAAATGCTTTTCAGTGAAAGCACCAGTAAGACAGGAGTTCCCCCAAAGTAATTAGCAGTACAAGAGGAAAAACTAACATCAACTTTCCCTAGGGGAAAGCTTCACATTTATGAAATCTATATATCCAAAGGTCACTGAAGTTCACAGAATCCACTGCTATATTAGATCGTTGTTAATTGCAGCAGCTTTTCCAGACTTCAGAGAAAACTATCCCCAGGACCATTTCTTTCCTTCATTTGGCTTTTCGGTTAAGCACAGGAACTAAACAGAACAGGAAACTACAGGCACAGCCACCGTGTCCACAAGAGGCTGTTTCCATGCATTGGGAGCATGGGGCCGAGCACTGCAGCAGCACAAGGGCCCAAATGGACACACACGCACCCTTCTTCATCAGGCAACACATCCTGCATCTCATGCCAATGGACAACTTGAAAATAGGTTTGCAGTGAGCAAGTCCGCAGGGAACCAGAGAGAACTGAGTAACTAACACAATCCTAATTTGCCAACTGATACAGATGGCTTTCAACAGGAAGGTGATAACATGTCTTAGGAAAACATAAGCCCTCCCAGAGAGAAAAGGGTCATTTTGGCACTGAATTTTTCCGAACGTTCTCAGAAAACTCAGCAGGAAATGGAAGAATGGAAACGTTCTCTCTCTGCATAAATTCTTATATCAGGTTAGATTACATTTATGCCCCCAGGAAGGATTACTGCTCTAGGCAGTTACTGGATGCTCCTACTTCAGTTCTCATGGTGCCTTTCTCCCAGTGACTGAAACACCACTAAGAAGTTTCATCCCTAATTCCCCCATAAAGACACAGCTCTGTTACCTGCATGCCACACTGCTCAGCAGAGCAGAGAAGCAGCAAAATATATCCAACTCTTATCAAATACATTCCAGTGCTATTTCCCCTCTTTCTTCTGCTTTCTAAACATGCAGAAGCAAATTGAAACTCAGACATTTCTCTCTGTTTTCCTAATGGAACTTCAGCAAGCCTGCTGTGCAATTGTCTGCAAGGGGCTATGGAAAACAAAAAAGGGCAAAGCAAACCACAGGGGTTAACCTGCAGGGCAACTACTTCAGTAGAAGCAGCCAAAAACAAATCATTTGTAGGCACACACGTGAAGCCAAGGCTTATTTGTCAGAGGAGGAAGTATCAAAGGCTTTGAACATAGCCATCCACCTCCTATGTCACCCGCAGCAGTCCCGTGTTTGCAGCATTACAGCTGTAACTGTAATGACAAAGCCTCTGCAAAAGGAGTGGTACAAACGTCAGGGAAGATGGAAGAATAAAAGGTGACTGCATCTCTGAAAGGCAGTTTTTCATGTGACAAGCCTGGAATGGTTATGGGCAGTTGGTGAAAGCAATGAGACACACGAAGACATTTGTCCTGGAGCAGCAGCTGGGCAGGAGAGAAAGGGACAGCTGCAGCACTGCCTCAGGAAACTCCCCCACAGGACTCTATTCACTCCAGTGCCTGACAGAGGTACTGAAACACAGTAGTGATGAAGCCCATCCGTATTAGGACAAAGTTTGACTCTCAGTGTGCCTGCAGTGGCTCCTACCACAAGCACACCCTGCTTTGGCTCTGGTGACCGATGCTGTTTATCAACTAGCTTCTTCTGAGCTGACAGAAGACACCTTCCTGTGGGCAGACATCACATCTAAAATGTTCCAGGAAAGCAAAAGCCCATCCATTCACTGTCACTTCACTTCTGTGGCAGACAGTTAGAGAAAAGCCTACAATTATGTACATAACCAAACCCCAGCCACCAAACTTGCCTGGCATGTGAGCTTGCCGGTCCCTATACCCATCCACTGCCTGCTCAGCAACTCAGCTGCACATCTCAGCAATCTCAACTGAGATTAACCATCCTTATGCTCTCAAAACAGCATCTCAAGCTATTTTTTTCATATCAGCATTTGGTTTTATCACTCACTAATACGACATTTCCTCTCTGCTCCCCACCCTTCCCCCGTGTATTCAGTGGAATTGCTTCTTCTGCAAATCACACTGCAATTGCTGAACCTTTGCTGATTAGATGGGGAAAGCCTGTCTGAAAACAAACCAAATGGCAGTAAACAGACTCCTATGCAGTAAGATGAAATACTGGATAATGCATGCAACAGCCCTAACAAAAGAACAGTCAGTCTCCAGATTTGCATCAGAATCTCATCAAGCTCAGCAGATAGCATCTGCAATTACAATAACCTGCGACATCCTGCAAAAAAAAAAGAAGAAAGAAAAAAAAAAAGGAAAAAAAAAAGGAAGAAGGGAGAGGTAGGGTCAAATGCACTTTGGTAAATCAAATTTCCATCTGTTTTCTCAGCATTTCAGGCCCTTTTGAATCCTGGGCACACTTTCTTCCTCATCCCAAAGTTAGGTTTGCTTATTGTTACTTCCTAGTTTAAGCATCACTTCTACACAGCTGGAAGGTTATTCTGTCTTGTCCCATGCACCATTGCTGTCTGGCCCAACAAGAAGCCAAACTAGCCCATGTGCCTCCATCTACCCTCAGAAAAGAAGAGGATGAGAAGTGCCCCAGGCAGCATATGCCTCGGAGAACCAAGCTGCTGAAGGACAAGGACAGCAAACTGTTCCCTACATGGACACTACGGGAGGCAAAATCCCATTACAGGAAATCCACTTTGATGTTTCAGGTGTGGAAGAAAATGAATTTTGCTTTTTGTCACTGGCAGTCTGGGGCACAGATTCAGCATCGCTTCCTATAGATGCACCTCAGGCAGCCTGCTAGCAAACAGAGGCCATGCTTTCCTTTGCTGCTGCCATTTCTTTAGGTTCCTGCCTTTAAATAGAGATCCTCTAAGCTATAACCTTAAGAAATGGAAAGTAAACCTAGAAGACTAGCACAGGAAGTGCACAGCTGCCTCTGTCACCAGCTCAGAAGCAGAGAGCATGTCTTATTGCAGGGTGCAAGCAGTCCCAGTAAATATTAGGAATGAGATGGAAGCAGCTCCACCCCAACTCCTACTCCTCCAGTGCATTGCTGCACCACCCAGACAAGCCTGGATGAACCAGGTTTTCAAGAAAGATTGGCTCCCATAATTAATCCACTTATTTTTTAAGGGAGCAAGAAAGCTTCATGCATAGAGTTAAGGATTACGTCCTCCCATGGCCAATTTACCACTCCTCAGACCTCCCTGAATGACCACAAACAGCAATATATTCCACCTGGGTCCCCACAGCTGCACACATGCCTCTGGCTAGCTGGGACCCAATTACAGTTACTGAAAAGCAGCCCATGAAACAGCCCTCATGGCAATGCAGTAATTGAAATCAAGGTGCAAGCAGACCTGCTGCTCACATACAGCCGGTGATTACTGACAGCATCTCGGCAATTAAAACCAACTCAAGCAACTCACATTGCCAAACAGTTTCAGAGACTGCATATGAGATTCTCAGTTTCAGAGACTGCATATGAGATTCTTCAGTTGAAGCAATAAAAACATAATAGCTCAAAGAAGATGCACTGGGTAGCACTGGGCACAACTCCACTGCTTCTGACAGCAATCAGTGGCCAAGCAGATTAATAATTATCCAGGAAGGAATAAGCTGCTACAGGCTGTGCTGGCTGTAAGTACAGACATGTTAAGAAACCAGGAGCAGATTTGCTCATGTTGGGATATCAAGATGAAAGGCTGTCCACTCAGCAGCAATGGCATGTTTTCTAACAAGGTTGTCAGCAAAGCTCCTAAAGCAGTAACAGCAAACAGGCTGGATTTGGGAGAAATTCATAAAAGCATGAAAGGATTTAAAAAAAAAAAAAAAAACAAAAGTCAATGCAGGTGGTCCTGCACAGGGCCAGACCCCTCTGCCCGAAGAGTGCACATCCTCAGCACACTTTCATGCTTCTGACACCAAATACCAATCCTGCAAGAGTTGCACCCATGGTCACATACAGGAAGAGTGGTGAGCACTGCAAATGTACCTGTTCAGAGCATTGACTTCTCCAAGGATGCCGACTGTGAGCCAGAGCACAATCCTCACTGGCATGTGGGAGCTGGCAAATCCTGTGAATGTCAGAGAGTGTTAATTAGTGACAATAATAAGACATGACTGGTGAAAGGAAAGGAAATAGTGATAGGACCAGGGGGAATGGCTTCAAGCTACGGCAGGGGAGATTCAGGCTGGACATGAGGAAGTATTACTTTTCAGAAAGGGTGGTCAGGCACTGGAATGGACTGCCCAGGGAGGTGGTGGAGTCACCGAGCCTGGGGGTGTTCAAGGAAAGACTGGATGTTGTGTTGAGGGACATGGTTTAGTGGGAGCTATTGGGAATAGGTGAACGGTTGGACTGGGTGATCTTTTAGGTCTTTTCCAACCTTGGTGATTCTATGATTCTATGAAACAAAGTCAAGCTCAGGAGAAAGTGATGGATGCTGGATCTCTGCATTGAACATATTCCAGCCTAGTTCTTGCCTACAGCTGAGGTACCGGATACAAAGAGCTTAAAGGACTTAACCAGAACCACAGAAGGAAGATGAAGTAAAAGGCGAGACTATCTGTGCCAAGGCAAGACTGCCTGCCCAGCAAAGCTTCCTCAGCAGGCAGTGCACTGAAGTTAAGGTCTAAGTAGGGGAGCCAACAAGACTGATACGTTGGAAGAGTGGCTACTCCTAAACTCTCCCTGCTCCTTTCTGAGATCCTGTTGAAGATCTGCAGTACAGCACTTCTGCAATTCCTTCTGTTTTGTAAAGCAGATGAATTCCATCTAATATCAGATCCACACTGCTTCTGCTTTACTCTTATTTTTCAACACGATGGTTTCATGATACAAATGGTTTGACAACTACCAGTTGTCTTACACAGTCTTTGTACCTGAGTCACACAAGACATCTAGCCGCACTGAGTAAAAGCAGTGACAGAAATCCACTCCACTGGCTGTGGAAACACCCAGCTGTATGTATTCAAAGTCCCCACTGCACGCCAAAGAAGAGACTTCAGAAAAATAGATGCTTTACAGGAAATGTTTCTAAGCAGCCACAAAGAGACATTTGTCTGGCCAGAAGGCTGCAGCAGAGGTCACCATGTAGAGTAACAGAGAAACATTTTTTGTTTTACTCTTTCCTGTTCTGAGGTAATTGTCTGGGGACAGCAATGAGTGTGATGGCTGAACAACCATCCCGAAGCACCTTTTACCTGAGAGCAGATTAGAAGGTGGAGAAAGTAAGAAAACAGGAGCAGCAAAGCCACACAGGGAAAGCGAGGGTGGCACAAGAACTGTGAGCAGCTCTTCGGTCAGAGCACCAAAGCAGCAAGGGGGATGTACTTAAGGACATCTCATGTATTTCCTGCCAACTGAAGGACCTCACTACAACTGCAAGAAAACCTACTTGTGCAGCTCATCAGTTTACCTTGGACTGAGAAGAGACTGACTTGTTTTCCCTTGTCTCTGCGAGTGACTCACAGATGTCAACCACAATATTATTTTTTTAAATCGAGAAAAAACGTAACCCATTCAACCCCCCCCTTTCTCTCCTTTCCCATTACAGAAGGACTGAAAGCATTTATAAGCATGAAAACAATGCTGAAGACCACAAGACACAGATGTTGAACTCAAGCCTCAAGCACAAATTTTCCGTCACTGTTTATAATGCTCTCCCTGTCACTTTACATTATCCCTCTAATAAGAACATAAGTTATTTATTCACGTTATATACCTCCAGGAGGGTCTTTGTTGTGTTTCTTTTGAAGTCACTAAGTGAACACCGTTCTGCAGTGGAACATAAAATCTCTACAAAGACAGAAATAATACAACACAAACCCAATCTGGCCAATGATCTTCAGCGACAGCTTATTTATATAATACAGAAATGCAGTTTTCCCCCAGCAAGGAAATTCCTGCCTTGGCTTCACTTGGCTTACATCTGAAAGGAGCTGCATTATCTTCATAGGGCTTTATCTGTGTCGGCACCAATTCGTTCCTGCACCAGAGCTCAGCCTGCTGCTAAGGAAAGCATCCAGCACTCCTGTGGAGGCAACCATTTCTCCTTTCCTCTTTCTCCATCCTGCTCCTCTAACAACTTTCTGGATGCAATTGCTACTATTGGATAACATTACAGGAACATTACTGGCAAAGTTCAAACCCGTCTCCTACCGGTACTGTTGAACAAGACAAACAGAGATGGTTGCAGCTTCACTAAGTGCTGCTGCCTGCTGGATTTAATAAAACCCACATGCAGGTGACATGGCCTGCCATCCCAAAGCAAGCCCAACTCTCAGACAAAGCATTTTGTCCCACAGCAGGCAGAAACACTAACAACACTGCACGGTGCCAAGGACTCAACCATGTGCTGCATCCATACTGCAAGGCAGTCAAATTACAAAGCACAGGGGTAGAGGACCACCAAGCAATGCTGAGTGACCTACAAAGGGAGAGAATAAGGAATGAAGGAATTGCAAGCAAAGCAATAAGGCAGAGAAATAGCATGGCTTTGCACAACGGGTGGGCAGCAGCTGCTCTCTGCCACTTGATAGGCATTGGCGATCCTGGTACACCTTTTCCAACCTAGATGAAGGCAGCTCTGGCTAAAAAAGCAGGCAAGGGGGCAGTGAGAGGACCCAGTGGCTCCAACTGGTCTGCCAATCCCCAGGACTGACCACACAGCTTTGCTAATTTCCCCGTAAAGAGCACTCACTATTAAAGAGGCCTCGCTTTTAAGACTAAATGGGGGTATGGGGTGTTTCCTGTCAGCACTGAGAAATCAAGAAGTTTTGTTTAAGAGGCTCATGGTAATTTTCTTCTCCTCTCCTACGGACTGCCGGTGATGATCTTGCAACACCAGAATCTTTAAGCTCAAGCAAACAGCTCTGGACTTACCACAGATTACAGCAAGACTTAGTTTCTATGTGGCTTTTAACAGGAATGATGTGCAATCGCCTCCAATACAAGCACGTATGACTAACTCCTAGGGTATGGAAGCACACCAAGAGAGATATCAAAAGTATTCAGGCTCCACAGCCCTCGGAACTTGAAAAGTCATCATCAGGGCAGCAATGTACTAGCAGTGAGCACCTAACATGACAGCTCTTCAGCCTGAGACGGGTCAGATAAATGTTTATAACAAGGCAAGCATGAAAATAAACCTACTCCTAGGCCTATGGCCAGAGAACAGGATGGCAGAATTTGTCCTGTTCCCTCCCAGAGAGGGGCTCTGCAGTGTATTTAAGCAGAGAAATACTCTGCTTGATACATTTGAAAGAAATGTTTTATTTAAGAACTGAGCTTAACGTCTTTCTGGGGGGAGAACTCCCCTGGGTTAATTGGGAAGCTGAACATTTTCAGCTGTTACTCTGCTGTCTCGCACCTCAAAGGAATCTACCAACTTCAAAGCCTCTCAGAAACGTTAACACGCATTGCAGTCCTTACCCCTCCTTTGCAAGGAGGGAAATTGAGGTAGAAGCAGCTCAAACAAGTCCACAGTGAAATCAGCACCCAGCCTCCCTGCAAGATATGGCTGCACTCAGTAGGCGGTGCTCACTCCCACTGATGCTATCCCATCCCACAGGACCTCCAACTCTTCCAGAACAGCCTTTTCCATCTTCCAAAACCTCACAGAATTTATCAAGGTACCCTAAAGCATGCTTTTTTCCTCACCACTCCCATGAAACTGAAAAAGCAGACCTTCCTTCGTACACAGCAACTGTTCATGGCGGAGACAGGAGGGCTCAGCACTCAGGTTCCCCCTCACACCTTTGGGGCGCAAATAACACAATTTCACTGTTCCAAAACACACAGCCCAGCCTTTTCCTTCCTTCTTGTCTCAGTCATCTACTTCACGCTTGTGAATCAAATGAACCACGGCTGCTGCCAACCAGAAATCATTCCAGAAAGAAAAAAATAAAGGGAAAGGATACCGATTCCTGGCAGGAGCAATTT
The DNA here is from genome assembly GCF_026119805.1 of Tympanuchus pallidicinctus. Lineage (NCBI taxonomy): Eukaryota > Metazoa > Chordata > Aves > Galliformes > Phasianidae > Tympanuchus > Tympanuchus pallidicinctus. The sequence goes on from NW_026294747.1 coordinate 15,437,101, forward strand.
GCCACCAGCTAAGCTGATAGGAAGCACGGAAAGATGGCACAGTGGTACAACTGGAAATGTAGGTGAGGCTCTCAAGCTATGGCACAGCTCTGGGAAGAAGTAACCCCTCTTGACGTGCATCTCTGCACAGGGTAAGTCACTCAAAACCACTTTAACAGCTCCATTCACTGCTGAACATGCCCCGGCCACTCACTTTTCTGCAAACCCACTGGAAACAGCCTGGTGATGTCTGTAGATAGGGCTGATGTGTCCTAACAGTCACACACACTGCAGCTGTGTAAATCCTGTGGCTTAACGAGGAACAGCAGGACATATGGGTGGGTGTTTTCTTTTTGCTGTGCATTTGCCATAGCTGAAGGGTGTTCTCAAAAGGTTCTCAGGAAAAGAGCAAGGCCAGACACCAGACATATGCCAGTGATCTAGCAAAAGCTCTTAAGGAAAGCAGACAGCAGCATGCTGACAATAAATACATACAGGTCTTTGCAGTTATCAAAGTTCAAAAACATCCAGATGTTTTCAGGGCTGTCACAGCCCCAAGTGCCAGGCTCTTGCCTCCAATGCCCCCCAGCCCACTCTTCCTCCAGCTGGGTGGGTGGAGGCTCAGGGATCGAGGGCTGAAAGGACAGCAGGAGCAGAACTGGAAGAAGTAAAAGCCATGAAGCCATGCTACGTGGAGGGAGCTTATACATCTGTAGGCTTAGAAATGACAGCGTACCCAGAAGTATCATCTACCTACAACCATCCGTCTGAGCAACAGCTCTACCTAGTTCTCCTGCCCCTGGTTCTCAGAGACAAACGAAGCAGAGCTCATCTCTCCTTCCTTTTTTTTCTTAAATTTTATTAAGGATTATGCAGCATTAGTCACACAGTTCCTGACATAGGACTCCAGGCAAGTCTTGCTTCTCAGCCGGGAGCAATCTCGTCTGCACCCTCGCCCCAAAACCACCAGTTCTGCTGGCACCCAGCATGGACAGAAAAGCACAGTTAAAACCCTTACGCTCAAGTCTCATCCTTCACAGAAATACCCAGTGCTGCTTCTCTACTTTATACGTTTGGGGTTTTCTTCCCTGAAAACAGCACAAGGCTTTGAGTTTCCATGGCATTCAAATCAATTAACCAGCCAAGCATCTCCAACCGCCCTGTTCTCAGTTCTCCTGATAACTGTTACCATGTAGAGCACACGCACTCCCCAGAAACATCCCGAAGCATCTTTAACAAAGCCATAAATTTTATTGCAAAGCTCGAGCTTTTGCCTCAGCAGAAATTCATCTTACATCAGTTACAAGAAAACAAAACAACCAGACAAACCTGACTGATTAATTCAGGGCAGTTTTAACACAGCAGACATCAGCAGGCATTTTCAAGTCAGCTGCAACCTGCTGAAGCCACAGCCCTCATGCTGGGCAGGACACTTTATCTCAAACAGCTCCCCTTTGCCCCTCTCAATTAAATGGGCTCACTGGCGGGTCTGACACACCTCAGAGCTGGCCACCAAGGAGCAGGGCTGGAGCCTGATAAGCAGCAGGACGATCCCTCCCTGAAAGGGGAGCAGCTGCAGGGGTTTTATCACAAAGCCACAGCACAAAGCTCCCAAGTTTGGATGGTTCTTGTCTGCCTATACTGGAGGAGAAGTTTTTGTCACCACTAAGCTGAAAGCACAGCCTCAAGTCAAACAACTCCAATAGTCAAATCTTCCACAGTTTTCCAAAAGCCTCACTTGACATCCTCCCACTTTCCAACTCCCCCACTCGATCTCACCCCAAGCAGCCTCCACTGGGTCCTTTCACATACGAAGGCGTCAGCACAGAGCTGCCAGGTCACCTCTTGAGCTCCTCAGGGCTGAGCAAATGCAGCCAGAAGGTCTCCAGGCTCAGAAATAAGGGAGCACCCAGAGGAGCTGGCTCCCTGGTGTCGCGACATGAATATCCAGTTGCTTGTAGTTTTTCAACACACATCATAGTAGAGCCCAGCCGGTGCTAAAATTCAAGCAGTCTCTAGTTTCAGCCCATCCACCAGGTCGGTTTGCAGAGCTACAGCAGTTTGAGCACAAGAGGAACTCAGTTCAAGGAAGCTAGGCAGAGACAGCACCCATTGAGCCTGCCGTGGGACTGACACCTTGAGCTTAAGGCAGTCAAAGGGTGAGGCCACCAGGCTCCATTAGCTCAAGCTCCAGATGTGGAGAGCAAACAGGAGAATGGGCTGGGAGTCTCTGGGAGGCCAATGGTGCCAGCACCGGCCCTTCTCCCAGGGAGCTGTGCGATGGGTTGGGACAGCAACAGCTCAGCACTGGCACAGTCACTCAGGCAGTGATGTGGCAATGTGATGGGGATGCAGATGTGGCTCAAAAAAACTTCAGTAAAGCACAGTGCCAGCACAGGGCCACCCCAGCTGTTGTTGCCTTGGCACAAGCAGTTGAGAGGTGATTTAACCGAGGACCAGGGACGTGAGAGCCACCAAGCAAATCAACACTGAGCTGCAGGTTTCCCTGTGAAACTCATGAGGCAAGTCAGCAAGCCAAGAAAATACCAATGCTTTGAAACAATTTTGGCAGCTGTACCTGGTTAGCACTGCAATCGGCACCAGTAAGCACACGCAGAGCTTGTGACCTACTTCTAACTTTACCACCCACATTACATCCTCCCTGGTAAGTCACCTCTGTTCTGGCAGTGATGCTCTCACCGCTGCTTTTGACTCATGAAACTGACAAGGAAGGGAAGAAGCAAGACAGTAGGAACAACTCAACCCAGAGACTACAACCACAGGTTTTCAAGAAACTGAATTTCTGCCTGAAATCCCTAAACACACTGCTCCTTCTCTTACCAACTGCCCTCCTGCCTGCTCTGTACTGAAATCATTGGCAACTCACTGCTGGCACAGATTTGCTGCTGAGATTAGTAGTGATTAAAACAGGGAAGGACATGCTGAAAAATTTCACTTCGGGAAAAGAAAGTCACACAACTATATTAAAACATGAGCAAAAAGCACATAAAATGCAGTTGGAGTAGATGATTGTAGCACTTGGTCCCAACCTTAATGATGCTATGATTCTAAGCATGCCCCTAGCCCACGTGCTGAGTCCCAAGGAACGCGGCTGCTGTGGGGCAGGAGATTTAAGAACCAGAGCTGAGGCTTGATGAAGTCCTGCTGCGTTCCATCTTCACACTGTGTAAAGCTGAATGGTCAGACAGCGCTGGCTCTCGTGCCTGATTTCCAGGATCCAAGCCACAGGGAGAGCTAAAAATATCCCAATTAACCATTCCTTTCCAACGCGGATAATACCCTGCCACTAGAGTATATTATATGACTGCAGACAGGAAGATGCGGTCTGCAAACAAAAAAAAAAGTAGCAAACTGAGAAAAGAACCAGCCAGGAGAGTCACCTCCGAAATCAAGTGCGGGCCACACCACCAAAAAACATGCAGAGGATGTGCTAAATGTGCCAAAACTCTGCTGTGGCTCCAATGCACTCGCAAGCTTTCACCCCGACCTGACACACACACAGTAACGCTTCCGTGCTGTCTGCCCTGCCCTGGTGACACACAGAGCTCATTGGGGACACGTCCCTTTCGAGCCATCTCCCAGCTGTTGGCTGTGCCCTATGTCATCCTGCACGCCACGAGTTAAAGCAGGAAGCCTCCATTTGTGGTACAATCCACGACAAGCAGACTGCTAGGCTCCAAGAGGCAGCACGGCTCCAGAGCCAAGCATTTCTTCACACACGTTTCATAGTGTTTTTTTCCACTACCCAATCTTTACGCTGACATCTACACTTTTAAATACCAGCTGTGGGTAAGTCAGGGGTACGCTGACAGCAGCACACCGGGGAGAACCAGCAAATCCAATCGGTTCAAGGCTGAGCACAGGCTTTATGGTAGAATTACATCTATCTCCCAGGCACGGGGCTGCCATTAATGGAATTAGCAGGCACGCTGCCTCAGCCTTACCGAGGCGGGATGGAGTGGCAGCTGGCCAGCCCCATCCAACTCCATCCACACCGCCTGCCCAGCTTTGCCGTCTGCCCTAATGAGCCCAACGCATGACGAGGACTTGGAACAAAAGAAGAAAACACAAGCTGTCCAGGACAATCAATATCTCTCTAGGAACACCCAGGCCTCGCATCAGCAATCCTTCAGTCTCACTGAGCTCTCAAGCAGCACAGGATGGAAATGCGCGACAGCGGTGCCAGAGCAAGCCCATGGTTGAGGAGCACATCCAGCCATCCCACAACTGCAGAGAGAGCACAAGTCCTGGCATCTGTTCCAAAAGCATTGCAGAAAACACAGAGCACTCCTTCCAAGGCACATCACAGCAAAGCAGCCAAGACTTCACCATGGACACTGCCCTGCATGAGGTTCAGCAAGGCCAAACTCAAAGTCCTACAGCTGGGGAGAAATAACAACATGCACCAGTACAGGTTAGGGGCTGACCTGCTGGGGAGCAGTTCTGCAGAGATGGGGCTGGGTGTCTTGGTTGACCAACAGCTGACCACAGGTTGACCATGAGCCAGCAGTGTGCCCTTGTGGCCAAGAAGGCCAATGGCATCCTGAGGCATGTAAAAAAGAGCATGGCCTGCAGGTTGATGGAAGTAGTCCTCTCCCTCTAGTCCAGGTGAGGCCACATCTGGAGTACTGAGACCAGTTCAGGGTTCCGCAGTTCAAGAAAGATGAGGAACCTCTAGAGGGAGTCCAGTGGAGGATCACAAAGATGTCTGGGGCCTGGAGCATCGCCTATGAGGAAAGGCTGAGAAACCTGGGATAGTTTTCAGTCTGGAGAAGACTGAGAGGGGATCTTATCAGTGCTTACAAATATCGAAAGGGTGGGAGTCAAGTGGATGGAGCTGGGCTCTTTTTAACAATGCCCAGTGATAGAGTGCACTGAGCACAAACTGGAACATAAGAAGTTCCACCTGAACATGAGGAAGAACTTCTTCATTGTGACCGTGACAGAGCACTGGAACAGGCTGCTCAAAGAGGCTGTGGGGTCTCCTGAAGACCTTCCTGTGTAAACCTACTTTAGTAGGGGGTTGGACTTGATGATCTTCCAACCCCTATGATTCTGTGATTCCATCATGCATGAACTATCACATAGCCATGTTGAGCAACATGCATGGCATGACCTTAAATCATCCCTGCACTACCTCAAAAAAGACAAGTAGGAGCACCACAAGCCACCAAAAGCCAACAGAGATACAGCAAGCAAACCTACTGCAAAGCCCAGAGCGCATCACAACTCAGCATCCCTGGGGACAGTTCTTTGCACAAAGTTGCCATAGATTAGGGCTTTTCTTCCCTAGCCACCTGCCAAGAGACTTCTCTGTCACACGCAGGGAGCATGAGTAGAAGACAGAGATTCATCAGCGCTCAGTGTTTGCCTGCATCAGTACATGAGGAACAAATGAGGGAGACTGGGAACGGGGCTGATGAAGCACAGCTGAAGTCAGTGTCCTCGTACCCCACACCTGCACTTGCTCTGCAGCTGCTCTCTGCAGCAAAGGGGGCAGGAAGGCAGGCTGCCTCGTGACAGGAAAAACCCTCGCAGCACTGAGGAGGTGAAACCTCACATCTGAGAGCATTTGTGCAAAGTGCAGCCAACTCACAGCACGAAATGTTTCTTCCAACTCTACGGAGTCCAGCAGACATTTTGCAAAAATAAGCAGGGGAAACACCATGCCTGGCACCTCAGGAAGGTGGGGTTTGCCAGGAGGGATACTCACAAGAACCTCCCTGTTTCTGTGCATTAAAAAAAATAAATAAATAAAAGTGAAGGGCAAGTGCACACGGTCCTGCAGCTCAGTGGGACAGATGTCAAAAAGAGAGGGGGACGACTGAGAAAGGAATGATGCACGTGCAATGCTCTCCAGGCTGGCAAGCCGGGGGAAAGCTCACACGGGGTTAAAATAATGGCTAAGGTAGGGGCTGTCAGAACTGTGAGTCAAGCTCGCAGTCAGTCAGGAAGGCAGGCAGGCTGCGGAGGGGTGTGGTGGCGGTTGTTTGGTCGCTGCCATTTGGGTTTTTTTTGAAGATAAATGTGTTTGCTGGCTGGTCTCCCCTTGGCTGAAACACAAGCAAGAGAGCAGCCCGCAGCCAGGAAAACAAGCAGCGAGAGGCAGGAGGGCTTCTGAAGAGCTGCAAGCGTGCTGCTTGGGCCCTTCAAAGAAAGATGCAACATTAAAAGGGACACGTAAACTTAAACTTCCTAGTGGTGTCGATAAGATAGCATTCAGACCAGACACTGACGTGAGACAAAACCCATCCCCACACCAGAACCTGTCAAGGAAGAGCGATAAACAGCAGAAGAGCGGATCTACACACCGGCGCCGCCCGCAGCACAGCCGCACAGCTCCGGACCCGCTGCCGCTCCCGCAGTCCCGGCGCGGCGCCCGCCCCACGCCGCCGTGCCACACGCCGCCCCGCCGTCCCGCAGCCCCTCGCAGCCGCCACGCGAGAACAGCAGAGAACGCAACGACTTCTCCGCCTCGGAAGACCGCAGCTCCATTCCGGGGGGTTCTCCGCGCGGGGAAAGGGGGATGCGGTGGCAGTACGGCGGGAACCTGGGGAGCGGCAGAGGCGCGCAGAGCCCCCCGCATCCCCCGCCCGGACACCCTCACACACACCGACATCCTCCCGCGCGCCCTCCCCGCACAAAGCCCCGCGATGCTCCGCGCCCCGCCGCTCCTCACCACAGGCGGGCGGCCGGCAGCTCCCAGCCTCGCCGCGCATCCCATCCTCCGGCGCGCGCCCCAACGCCCGGCCCGGCCCGCGCGCTCTTTTGCGCAGGCGCAGTGGGAGGCCGCGCGGGGCCGAGTGTTCCAGGCGAGGTGGCAGCGTCTCGCGAGACGAGAATAGAGGAGGCACGAGACAACTGGACAGACGGGTGGGGAATTAGCTCAAATGGTAGAGCGCTCGCTTAGCATGCGAGAGGTAGCGGGATCGATGCCCGCATTCTCCAGTTTTTCTTTCCTCATTCTATACTCAAGGCACCTTCGTTTACTTCACCTTTCTTGGGCTGGGGGCTGGAGATGGGCGACGTGATCGTAAGCAGTCTGTCCTTATGATCTGTAAATGTATTTTGCTATTAAAAAAAGAAACTTTTTACATATTCATTTAAAAAGGACTCACAGCATTGTAGAAATCATTTAGGATGGAGAAGATCTCTTTGGTTATCGAGTCCGACTGAGCAGTGACAGGTGTACCACTTCTCTAAGGACCACATCTGTATGTCTTCTAAATACCTCCAGGGATGGTGACTCAGCCACTGCCCTGGGCAGCCTGCCGCAATGCCTCACAACCCTCTCCGTGAGGAATTTTTTCCTAATATCCAATCTAACCCCCACCCCCAGTGCAACCTGAGGCCATTACTTCCCATCCTGTTGCTGCTACCCAGGAGAAGACACCCCAACCTCCTTTCAGGTTGTTATAGAGAGCGATAAGGTCTGACCTGAGCCTCCTCCAGACTGAACAATCCCAGCTCCCTCAGCAACTCACCGTCAGAGTTGTGCTCCAGACCCCACACAGCTCCATTGCCCTTCCTCTGGACACGCTCCAGGGCCTCAGTGTTCTTCTTGAAGTGAGGGGCTCAACACTGAACATAGCACTCGAGGTTCGGCCTCACCAGTGCTGAGTACAGGGGGAGGATCAGCTCACACAAACAGGCTTTGCAGGGCCACGCTGCACTGCCACGATCTTCTTGGACAGTTAGGGCAGTGCTGTACCCCGGCTGAGGACCATGTGCACTTTTCCTCCTGCAGGTTGTAACCACACTCTTTGAAAATCATTCTGTCCTCACCACCCTTCTTTTTAAGCAGCAAAGCCACGCAAATAGGACGGATCCCAGCAAAAACAACCAGGTTAAAAGAGGATGCATTTCTGCGAAGTGATCGTTTTGTATAAATTTCCATGGATTCTCAGTGGAGAGAGACTGCTTTGCTGACACCTCCCAGCCCCTTCCAGAAGATAACAGCCAGACTGAGGTCTGAAAGGCAGATGAATGGATGGAGGTGAAGAGTTTGTTCTCATCTTTTAAGAGTGATTTATATTGAGGATTTGGAGTCCCGGACAAACTCATGCAATAACCAGCTGTCACTGCAGCAGTCTTCAAAGCTGTATGAATGGTTCAAATACTCGTGTGCAGCAGGATTTAATGGGAACTTGAGATCTGTCACAGACCCCTCTTTCATCAGCTGCTGCACAGCCGATGTAAGGAGACTCCAAGGCGAAATATGGGTGTATTTATGGTCTGATTCTCTCTTTCCCCCACTAGCTGCAAAGAACAGCTTCACTCATTCACACGCTTCAGCCCTGGACCTTTGTCCCCTGGGTGACTGCAGCCCCGAGAGCCCGAATGTGCACAGCTGGGGCTGCACCGCCCTCTGCAGCTCGGCTGCTGCTGTGCTGAGCAGCTCCTCCATCAGCTCAGAGCTCTGGAGCCTCTCTCGTTAACTAACAGCATGCTTCTTGTCCAGCCAAGCAGTGACCATAGCCAGGAACTGTACGCCTTAGGACAATATATTGCACAAATACTCAAAGCACTATTTCCTTATAACAACCCTCACCCCCAAAATAAACGCAGTACGAAACAAAGAGAGCAGCTTCTCTATTACAAGAACAAGACGACCACATCAGAGAGCCAAACCATTCCTCCTAATGGCTTTCTTGTGGGAATCTCTGCTGAGCCGTCACAGCACAGAGCTACCATATGTTTGCACACATGCAGCTGGGGAGCGTTTGCTCCCATTTGTCAGGAGCTCAAAGCTTGCAACCCCAGGCCACTTGCTTGCCAGCAGCATGTGCTGATCGACCTCCCCTGTGCTGTTCCTGTGGCACTGTGGCTCTGAGTCCTGGTATCAGATTCTCCACCCCGGCTCCACAGATGCTGGGGCTGCTTTTTCCCTTCCAAGAGCTTTATCAGCCTGCTGGCTCTTGAGGAATGGCCCGCGTTCTGCATTTCCTCCCCCCACAAATCTTCACAAGCTCTAGGAACAAATGGCTCTCAGGCAGAAGGACGGGTTGACAGAGAGAGGAAGTGCCAACGGCCAAACCTGGGCTCTGAGTGTGACAGATGGGGCTGAGTGCATTCCTACAACTTGCTGCCACAACTCATGGTTTGCTGGTAGGCTTCACACGGTCAAGCTAGCAAAAGAGCTGTCATTACGCTGAAAATTCTAATGTTTTTAATTGCAATTAAGCGCACGCACAAAGGCATGGTGAGAGCGGAGAGGACAGAATGGCAGAGTGCTGGAGGGCAGAAAGACAGAGCTTTCAGCTTATGCTAATGAGTTTAATTCTGAGACAATTTAAGTAGCCGTCTGGATTGCTTGCTCTAGGTCATGTGCATATGGACATCAGCTTTAATATAAAGTCATCTTAAATGCAGAGATGTGTCCTGACCTCTCCAGGACACAGGGCTGCCCTATGCCCATGGAATCATAGAATGACTTGGGTTGAAAGAGACCTCAAAGATCATCTAGTTCCAACGCCCATGGATAGCGGTGTGCTCTCCTTAATGCCAGCCTAAAGAAGAGAGAAACCCAGCTGGGAGGCAGGTGTGCACCATTCCTCCAGGGTGTATTGTATCCTGTGAGTGGGATACCCTGTCTGCTGCAGAAATGCCATTTGATTGTTCCCAAGATGCCCCCAGTTGTCCCCACAGTGAAGTCAGCCAAGGGGGCAAAGGGGTTTCTGGCTCTGCAAGCAGATCTCCAGCAGTGTGCACTTACTGTGTTCCTGTACAGCTCTGTGTTTTGCTCTCTCCACACTGTGTGTAGAGATGACAATAAGATGCAATTTCAGAGCACTGTTGCAGCCTCTTCTACAGACTCCCTTATGCTCGTAGCCTTCCTGCCAGGCGAAAAAAGCCATCCCCCACTGCCTGCAGCATCCTTCCCCACCCAACTTCTGTTAGCCACCTGCTGGTTGCCTTGTGCCATCTCAAAGCCACGCATCCTCTTATCCCTTACATGATTCCTCATGCCCCAGCTCAGACAAACTCAGACCTTGGGAGCAAAGAGATGAGAAAAGAATGCAAAACAAGGCTGCAGGCTTGCTGTGCTGTTATCACACTCACACGGGGCTGTCCATGCAGCCACTCTCCTGCCCCTACAGGAATCCGATGACCCAAGGCTGCAGGCCAGAGGACAGCCCGGTGTGAAGCATGGCTCCTGGCACAGGTGGCAGGGACAAATGGCCATCCATGAACATTAAACTGCCTCTGTGACCATTGGGTTTTGTGGGAAGCTCACTCTGGCACCATTGCCAGACCACATCCTGCTGCGACCACTGCCAGCCTTTGGAATTTGCAGTGAAACAGGGCAGTGATCATTGGTGCCACCCATTCTGCAGTCCATCTACACCAAGGAGGAAAAACACAACCACAACGCAACAACGCCCTTCTCCCTCTAGCAGATACCATGGGCACAGCAGAGGTTGCATAGTAACAGCAGAAGGAAAGCATCTGCCTGCCTGCCACGCAGACCTGAGCAGAGAGGTATGTATCAGCATGCCACCAGGCCTGGGAGCTCCTTAAAATTTCCCTTTTGCTTTTAGCGAAGGGGAGGACCGAAGGTTCTGCTGTGTCGGAGAGCTGTCGAGTGAGCTGGGGGCACGGGGTGCTTTGTGGGAGTACAAACATCAGAGAAGCCAAGATTCTGGTGGGTGAGGGAAGGTAGCTCAGTGTGCCATTCAGAGAGCTCTCAGCACTCTGCAGCCTTTCCCTGCCCTGCCCTGTGAAAGGCTGAAGGAGTTTTCACCATGGTTAGAAGTACCAGGAAACAACAGCAAGCTGGGGAGCAGCCAGTTGTGGGAGGAGGACAAGAACTGGGTGATGATGAGTGAGCCCCAGTCCCAGCCATGTGCAGGCAGCACTGCTGCACGGTGTTGGATGGGTGCGTGCAGCCCAGGGTTGCATTTCACATGGCTTGAAGCAGCACTAATGGAGGGAGCAGGGGAGAAAATTATGCCACTGGGGCTGGGAGAGGGCACGGAGGGCACCATACGTGCCCCTCAAGCTGCCCCCATAAGCAGCCACCAGAACACTGAGGAATAGGTTTTGTTGTTGTCCCCAAACAGCCCGTAGGAAGGAGTCAGTTCCCAGTCCAAGAGGGATATCTCAATGTGTAACTTTTGGTTCTCTGGTCCCCCGTGCATCCCTTATCTACAGCGATGTGCCCTGGTGCCTCTGCTCTGAGGGTGAGGGATTAGAGGGGTGGGGGAAAATAGGGGTAGAGGGTAATGAGGGAGAAAGTATGAGAAAGAAGGGAGAAAAGAGGAAGAAAAGAGCGGGGAGAAAGGAAAAAAAGGGAAGGGGAAAGAAAGGAGAAGGAAGAGGGGGAAAGAAAAGAGGGGAAACAAGGGGAGTACAGGAAAAAAGGGCAGAGGGAGGAGAGAACGAGGGTAAAAGAGACGACGGGAAGAAAACACTGAGGAGAGAGGAAAGGGAAGCGTGGAAGGAGGAGCGGCAGACGCGCTCCTCCCCGTCCGGCGGCGCGGAGCCACCCTGCAGGGAGGAGCGGAGCGGAACGGAACGGGACGGGCGGGCGCTGCGGGCGGGCGGCGGCGGCGGCGGCGGCGGCGGCTCGGCGGGTGTGGGTAGGGCCAGGCCGCGGAGGTACGGGCGAAGGTACGGCGACGGGGCCGCGAGCGGGAGCGGGGAGAGAGCCGAGGGCCGCGGGAGCGCTCCGGGAAGCGGCGGGACCGGGTGGCTGGGGGGAGGTTTTCTGGGGAGAGCTCGACACCGGGCACGGCGCTGCTTCCCGCACTCCGGGGGTCTCGGCAACTGTCGGCCTTAAGCGTTAACCGAGATGCGGGAAGGGAGGGAGGATGCCGGGGGTTGGGAGGGGGCGGTGGAGAGCGGGGCCCGGGGATGCTCCGAGCGGTGCCCGCTCAGCGGGAGCCCTTTGTGATCGCGGGGGGAGAAAAGGAGAAGAATGCAGCGAGCGGGATGGAGGCGTTCGCTGGGTTTTGCAACACTTTGTGCTGTTTGCTCGCTTCTTTCCACCGGTTTGGCTCGGCCCGACCGCTGGCACCGCGTTACCCCGCCTGTATATACGTGGGGCTCGGCTGCGCTCCCCCCGACACTGCCTGACCGAGTCCTGCTTTCAGACGGGGCTTCCACCCTTCGGAAGAGCACAGCTTGCCCAAGTTACACAGCAGTTCCTATCTTGCACACCCAGTTGCACGCCGTTCTGCCGTCCCGGAGCTTGCTGTTTCCTCCATGTGTTCAGGCAGCGCCGCTCCTGGCACAGATTTGGGGTGCGGAGCATCCCTGCATTCCCCATACAGCCCAGCAGCTGTTGGGGTGCCAGGCAGCACCGTGCCCCGTGTTTGTGGCACCGGAGGTGATGGGAATGAGGAAGAGCAGCAATGAACAGCACTTCAGCAGCACGGGGGGTTTCCTTTTTCTTTTTTTTCAGCTGCCTCATTCCAACGTGGTAACTCAAGAGGTCAATTTTCTTAAAAATGAGTTCCCTGGAATCTGACTGCATCATGACTAATCATGACTGAGTCATGTTAGCGTGGCTGAGTTGCCAAAACTTTTTTGTCACCTCTGGCTTTAGCACTGCCCACTGTAGGCTCAGTGCAGAGCTTAGCTCTCAGCCTCACTGTGCTCTCCTGTCTGTTTGCTGTGGCTGTGCTCATTCAAAAGTGCCATCTGACTTGTGGAGCAAAGGAGATCCCTGCTTGCCCTGCTCTTTGCACTTTGACTGGCCCAATTGGAGTGACCTGTCAAGGCTTGGGAACCAAGTGGTGGAGGAACACTTCTCCCTCACCTCTGTGTTCCACCTTCTGGGGACAGGCATTCATTCTGTGATTGTGAAAAGAGCTGCACTGTGTGGGTTTGAAGATGGTTGCTGCACTTGCTTCTTGTTCAATAGCAAAAATAACTGCTGGATTTAAACTTTTCAGATCTTTTCTCAACTTTCAAAATGGACCTTGACATCCAGTGTGAGGAGATGAACCCATCGAGGTGGGCTGAGCTTCTGCCCACCATGAAGTCCTGCAGCAGCATCAGGTATTAATGCAGTGTGTTTCACTAGTGAAATTGGGCTGTGGTATTGTTCACTTGTGACTTAACAGTTGCATGGGAGCAGGGACGGTTCTACATATTTTTGCACAACCTGTTGATTAAAAAGATAAGAGGGTTTTTGGTTTTTTTTCTGGTCTAGAGATAAGCAACCGTCAGTATGAATGAACGCTGCCGTTGTAGTGTGTTGTGCACACGCAGCCAGGCAGTATCTCAGTTGGTTACCTACGTGTAACCAACGCTGACCATCGCTTTGGTAATTCTGTCTTTCTTGGCAGTGAGATCCCTCCTGTGGGGGAAGGCGTCTCTCCTTTGTGCTCATTAAGTTGCATGCTCTCTGGGCTGCAGTTCACATGCTGCCAAGTGACTGTTCATTAATTGTTATGCACAAGCCACATGCCACCATTTTTTGATTCTTCATTCAGCCATCAGAAGTGCCCACCCTGCATGCTGAGCAAGCCCCTAGAGGGGAACTGTGCTTCATAGTGTAAACTGGGTGTTGGGGTGAGACTTCAGATCTGTTCTGCATGCTTTCCTCTCTGCTGGCTGGGAATTCACCTTCTGTGAGCTGGCATCTTCCTGCTTGGGCTGGAGAGGATAGGCCACATCCAGCCAGCTGTGGATTGGAGGAGGTCAGGCAGGTTGAGGGTGACTTCCTGTTGTTTTTCAGAAGAGTATTTTTTGCAGGCAAACTTCGTGGGCTTCCTGAGGGCTGCATTGGGTAGTAAGTAGAAAGCAGGGGAATGGCTGTGTCCTGAGCAGAGGATAGGATGCTCAAGGCATAGTGAATGGGAGTAGCTGTGTTGGGGGCTGTTCAACAGTGTTGAACACAATTCCATTGGGAGATGCCCCTGCTGTGCTGCACACTCCTGCATGCTGGAAGTTGTGCTTAAGAGAGGCCGTGACTCATCCACAGGACACCAGATTGCCGAGTGCATCTCTGGGGCTGGGAAACCTGGCTGAAGACGCAGTTTGGCTGGTGTTGGTGCAGAACCTGTCTGACAGCCTGCAAGCCGGGTGCTAGCTAGATGTGGCTTCAGATGCTGGTAGTTTGTTGCTGGTAAAGTTCTGATGAGGGTGCATCATCTTCCAGCCCTGCCAAAGGAGCATAAGTCTTGCATTTGCATAGCACAGCCTGTGTTTTGGGAAGCTGCCATCCAGTCCCTTCAGTGCCTGACCACCCTCTGGTGAAGAACCGTTTCCTAACACCCACTGGACGCTCCCCTGACACAGCTCCATGCCGTTCCTAGGACACATAAGTCAGCTGCTTTGCTTTCATAGGGAGCTCTTCAGCCAAGGAGAGCAGCATGACTCTGAGGACTAATGTGCTCTGTGTTTGCTTCTCTTTCAGGCTGGATGATTGCAATCTCTCCAGCAGTAACTGCAAGGATCTCTCCTCAGTCATCCATACGAATCCATCCCTCAAAGAGCTGAAGCTGAACAACAACGAGCTGGGGGATGCAGGCATTGAGTACCTGACTAAAGGCTTGTTGACACCGAGCTGTAGTTTGCAGAAGTTGTGGTAAGTCCCCACTGATTGTCTTGCTCTAATATATTTGCAGAGTGCTGTAGATGAAGTCACAAGGCTACCTGGTGTGTGGTTTAGTACTAGAGCCATGATGGTGCAACTCAGCCGTTATCTAGATCATATGCTTTGAAAACAGCCATTTTTTTGCTTCTGTCTCTAGGAACCAAGCAAAAGGCTGTTGCTGGGAGCCAACCAAACCCGATTCAAAGTTAGCACTGCTATGGGTGACACTCCTCTATGACAAGAGCATGATGTCTCATAACTTCAAACAGCCTATAGCAATAACAACTTGGTTGCCGCATAACTTCTCCCAGCCTGAGAGCTGAAGGATCAGCTTCATAGATCCTTCTTATAGGACACAGTAAAACTTCTAAATGGTGTGTCCAGGGTTTTAAGCCAAGTTGAATGAGATTTTTATTTTTAGTTACTCTGGATACTTAAAATAGCAATACTTACCTGGATGGAAACAGCTATCTAGAGGGCCAGCGGCAAACCTCAGCAGGCACACCTCTCCCAGAAGATCCTCTGTAGTTGTGGGGATGCATTTCTCTCACCTCCACTACCTCTCCTTTAGGCTGCAGAACTGCAACCTGACCAGTGCCAGCTGTGAGACTCTCTGCTCCGTCCTCAGTGCACAGCCGTCACTGACAGAGCTGCATGTGGGCGATAACAAACTGGGAACTGCTGGGGTGAAGGTGCTGTGCCAAGGGCTGATGAACCCCAACTGTAAGCTGCAGAAGCTGCAGTAAGTAGCCACTGGGCATTTTGGTCATCCAGCAGTTCAGCTTTGTCTTGCTTGCCCTTGAGACAAGCACAGTTCTGTGGCCAGCTGTGGATTTCTTTTTGTTTTGTTTGAATGTGGCCACATTAATTTATGGGAGTGGGTCTTCAGGATTCTTCATAGCTGGGTGCCTGTTCCCATAGGCATTTTAGCCCTCTTGGCAGTGATGGCTAGTAATGCAAGATGTCTCTGACATCCCAGGGTTCTTTCTCATTTCACTCGCTGCCTAGTCTCCAAGTAGACCCCACCAGCACGTTTTCTGCCCTGGCCAGTGTACACTTTGCCAATGTTGAGGGGGTAGCAAGACACTCAATACTTGGTTTTGCCTGGATTTCTTCTCTCCTTGCAGGCTGGAGTATTGTGAACTGACTGCTGATATCGTAGAAGCTCTCAATGCTGCCCTGCAAGCCAAGCCCACCCTGAAGGAGCTCAGCCTGAGTAACAACACGCTGGGAGATACAGCTGTGAAGCAGCTGTGCCGGGGGCTGGTGGAGGCAAGCTGCGACTTAGAGTTACTACAGTAAGGAGAAGCTGGTCATCTCTGACTGCAGATAGTCCTGCTGCTGTTCCTGCCGTGCCTAAAAAGGAGAAACTGTTGTCAAGAATGCCTGAAGTTCAGGCCAGCATTTTGCTGGCTCAGATTTCTGTAACTGTTGAAATCAAAAGTGCATGTCCAGGGTTTTCAGGTTTTGTGTTTGTTTTTAACTATCACATGATTCTGAGTTCACTCCTACATCATATGGTAGAGTGTGAGCCCCTATGCCAGGTTAAACTCATAACTGCAAGTTTAACTTGTAACTACTTGCTGGTGTCTGAGCATGGAGGAGCAGTCACAGCATCCAGATTGCAGCAGGGAGCCATTCCACAGCCCTTTTCCTGTCCAAACTGGAGGTGGCGGATTGCAGCCAGTCTGGAGCAGCAGCTCAATGTGTGTTTGTTTCTGCAGCCTGGAGAACTGTGGGATAACCAGCGACAGCTGTCGGGATATCAGCGCGGTTCTGAGCAACAAGCCCTCTCTGCTGGATCTGGCTGTGGGGGATAACAAGATTGGGGACGCCGGGCTGGCCCTCCTGTGCCAAGGACTGTTACATCCCAACTGCAAGATCCAGAAGCTATGGTAAGTGTAGACAGGGTGTGCCTGAATCCCTCTGGCGGCCTGTGAGCTGTCTGCACTGTGTTGCTCGTTTGCTTCTAAGTGGAAAGCTTCCCAGTTACACCCCCTAGTGAAACAAGGGTGTCTGTGCTGCCAGCTCATGGCTGCTCTGAGCTGGGTGGGAACTCTATGAATGTTCAAATTCATCTTCTGGTTCAGGCAGAGCTTTTGGTGCAAAGGATGGGGAGTAAGGAGAAAGCTTGTATGAACGGATGAGTTTTGTGAAGGACAGAAGAAAATGAAATGCTGTAACCAGAAGTTCACAATGCTAACATAGAACTCTGTTTTCTGATCTAAATAATTACTGGGGCAAAATAATATTTTGTTCTTCCCTGCAGGTTATGGGACTGTGACCTCACAAGTGCTAGCTGTAAAGATCTCTCCAGAGTCTTCAGTACGAAAGAGACCCTCCTAGAGGTCAGTCTGATAGACAACAACCTGAGGGACTCTGGAATGGAAATGCTGTGTCAGGCGCTCAAGGATCCCAGAGCTCATCTCCAGGAGCTATGGTGAGCTGCTAACATAAAGCCACAGTTGGGACAGTTCTTCAGACATCTTTTACCTAAAAGATATAGACTTGTGGACTAGATGTTTCTAGTCCACTAGTAGTGTTTCTACACTTCTTTGAAGATCTGCCCTGTAGTCAACCTGGTTTAGCAGGGGGTTGGATTAGATGATCTTCAGAAGTCCCTCCCCAGCTCCTGCAATTCTGTGATCCTGTTATAAGCAATAGGAGACCAAGCATTACTTGGAAAGCATCCACCTAATATATTTTATTCTGCCACAAATGGCAGCTAAGAAGTTGTGTCAGAAGTTTGAAAGGCCTCAAGTAATAGTGAAATGAGTGTTGTGATGAGCTGTCTCAGCTTCTCCACTGAAATGCAAGCTGTCATTGAGGAGCCAAAATTAGAAAGCTCGTGTCTCAAGTACTGCAGCTTCAAGTATATGTCCTGAGAAAGCTGGCAAGAAAATGCTTTCCATGAAAAGCTGTAGCACAGTGCAGGTTCTGTCTTTGGCAGTTAGTGAAATGTATAATTGCTGCCTCTTTGAAGGACTGGATAAAAGTCAGGACTGAAACCTGTGCTGTCCACATGATGGTCTAAATCTGACCAGAGAATGCTTGAATGTCAAAAAGCGTTTTCAGCATCCTCTGCTGTCAGCATTCCATTATTTGTTGGGATGGTCTGATACTGCATGGCCTGGAGATGAACATTGTACTTCCATTAGAACTTTAGCAGGCAGCACTTTAGCTCTCCTACGTTGCTGGACCAGCTCCTTTCATCGGTTCCTGTCCTGCCCCAGAGGTGTGGGAATTGGTGAGGTGCCCCAGGAGCACCTGTGGGGCTGAGAGTGACTGTGAGCAGCACAGACGTCTGCAGGCAAGCACCCCTTTAGTTTTCTGAGATAAAGATCCCGAACGTTGTCTGTGGGAGAAGTGCTGCTTAGAAAGGGTTAGGCAGGCAGGGATTGAGAAAAGTTCAATAACTGTGGGAAGGCTTCTGTTCCTCTCTTCCCACTGTCCTCTGAAGCAAACATGAAGAAGCAACCAGTGCTTGATGCTCTCCCGATCTCCAGAGTCCTCACATCATTTTTACTTTGCAGGGTTAGAGAGTGCGGGCTCACAGCTGCTTGCTGCAAGGCAGTCAGCTCTGTTCTAAGCGTGAACAAACACCTGCAAGTCCTCCACATCGGGGAAAACAAGCTGGGCAATGCCGGGGTGGAGATCCTGTGTGAGGGGCTGCTGCACCCCAACTGCAATGTCCACTCTCTATGGTAAGGTACACCCTAAGGGGTCATCTCCTCCATTACTGCATTACTCTCTTCCAAGCACAGCATGCTGATAGGGATAACAATGGAGTTTTTTTGCTCACGGGAAACAATTCATACCACATACTGATGTTTAACTAGACCTATCCCACCTCACAAGTAAATGGAAGCCATGGTTGCTTCCATGTATCCTGACAGTCACAGTGTCTTGCACATGCAACGCAGTGGTGCATCAGTAGGTGTCATGGGGACACCACGGAGCAGCCTCTGCTGATGTTTCTGAGATGCTGACCTGTGCAAATCTCTGGGCTGCACCAGCATAGCCCAAGCTGGGGTTGATAGGGTGCCTCTGGAGCCAGCACTCACTGCACTGTCCTCTCTGTCTTTTCCCCACAGGCTGGGCAACTGTGATATCACCGCAGCCTGCTGTGCCACGCTTGCTAATGTCATGGTCACCAAGCAGAACCTTACAGAGCTGGACCTGAGCTACAACACACTGGAGGACGAAGGTGTGATGAAGCTCTGTGAAGCCGTGAGGAACCCCAGCTGCAAGATGCAGCAGCTGATGTGAGCAGTGCTTGTGTTCTTATGGGCAAATGGGTGATCCTGGGGGGTGGAACACCATCTACGTGCTGCAAAACATGCCCTGTCCCTCCCAGATGTCATGGGTGTAGTGGCTGAATCTGCTTTGATCCGTTAGGCCCAGGAAGGAGGAGATGGTGATGCTGGGGAGGGAATAATACAGGTGCCTTATTGGCACTTGGACTGGACTCTGCAGTCTAGCTGGGGCCCCTTCTGTTAATTAGTCTTCTCACGACAGCCATCTGTGTCTTTCTGCCCTCTCTGACCTTAATGTCCACTAACCCAACTTGCTTGTTTTGTTTCGGTTCAGTCTGTACGACATTTTCTGGGGTCCTGAAGTGGATGATGAACTAAAAGCCCTGGAAGAAGCCAGGCCTGATGTGAAGATCATTTCATGAGTGATGGCTGCCTGCAGAGCAAAGTCAAAACAACATCCTCTTCTTAATCTGAACTTTTCTTACATAAAGCTAAATTAATTTAATATAGATTGTGCTTTTACCAAAAAAAGCCTTGTGGATTCCCAGAGCGGGGGTCCGGGTAGCTGATAAACCTTGTGTGTCGCTGGATCTGCCAACACTGAGGCCCGTGAAAGTGCTGTACATTTACACTGCAGCATCGCTATCCTTGAAATAAAGCGGGCATCTGCTAGAAGCTGGGCTGTACCCTTTAGGAGCTCTTTAATCCTATAATCCCTCACAACGTATTAGTCAGGCTTTAAAGGGAGCTTCTTTCCAAAGGCAAGGGGAGAACTACCTCCTGTATTGTTGCAGGGGGGTACCTTTGCCAGGTCTCTGGGGAGAGCTTTCCAAAAACCAAGTGTGCTTTTTAGTTTAAAACCAAGCTCATCGCTGCCTTTCCCTAGAGGAGCTCTTAGAAAAGCAGCAGTGACCAGGCTGCTGGAGGAGAGAGAAAGGAGTGGCTCTTCAGCTGCTTACAGTCAGAATTAGCATCCCTTGAAGAGTGATTTTTTCCTACCAACAAAAGATGCTGTGTGTTTCTATTAGTGTGGGGGAAGATTTAATGGTTTGATTTGTTTGCTCTGGCAAGAGTGGTTCTACAGGAGTTTTTATTAAAATCTGTTTGCAAATAATTAAACGCTTCATTCTCCTACTTATAAAAATAAGATATAATCCATTGCTTGAATCTGTATATTTCTCCCTCATGACCAACCCCCATCTGTTCTGAACTGCACTATTACTAATACCTTGCTTACTGTTTGCTTTTGGTTATGTTCCTGGCCTGAAGCACATTGGGAGGAGACATGTCAACCCTTAGGAAGGCTGCAAGCCTTCAAGCCCTTAGTTCTGAGGCTGTTTGCCCAGTCAGAATTTTAATAAGCCTTGTTGCAAGGGAAAACAAAGCTGACACACACCCAGAACACTGCAATGAAAGAAAAAGTAGCTTAAAAAAAAAAAAAAAAAATGCAGGTGAGAAGCTGGGTGTTGCACTGTGCTAACCCTGCAAAAGAAGCATGTGAAATTAAATCCTGTTTGCTGACACCTCCCTCCCTAAAGCTGTTGCTTGGTGTTTTGGTCACTTGCAAATCCCACCTAGGTGTATGATTTGAAGGAGTCCTGCAGGCTTTGTCATGTGATGCCTATGCCTACATGTTCACCTTGTAACTGGCTTTTTTTGGGCTTAGCAAAACATTGATCTGGAAGAAGCTGATAGTGGTTCTTACAAAGGAAGCATTTACATGAGCAGAGTTCCTGTAGCAGTCATCACAAACCCCAAATGTGTCCCAGATGTTTACTTGTGCCTTCAGGCAGGCATGAATGGCAGGGTAGGTTTGTTCCCCACCACTCTTCTCTTACAAAGATTAAGAAGTCCAGGTCTAACTCTCAGTTCATAGCAGACATCTGAAGGCTACTGCAAAGCCAGCATAGCCCAGCATGGCAGTATAAACAAGCTTCCCTACACCATCCTTCTGTAGTGCGCAGCCCCAACACTGCTTTCCAAACACTGCACAGAAAACCACTAACCCTGCCCCATCAGGGACAACTCAGCTCTCCAAACAAATACTAGTGGCTTAAAAAGCCACAGCACCTGAGACCAAATAGATCGGGTAGCAGAGAACCTGACTCCAGAGCACATTCTTTTGCATTCTAGATGGCAGTAGCAGGGAGAACCTCTGCAATCTCAAAAGCATGTGATCTGGAGCAGGGAGGTCATGGTGCTCCAACAACACTGCCAGCAGCAGTCATCATCAGGGTGTGACCCTCCCAGGCATGTCACACTCCTCCGAAACCCACTGGCCCTCTGCTGAGATGGTCCAATGGGAGTAACTTTTTGCCTGAAATCTTCCTTTGCCTCAGAAAAATCATTATTTTTGTCATCTTTTCCAATGCTGGGCAAATAACCCTGTATACCTCACTCTGCAGCCTCCCCAGCACTTTATGTCTTTTTAACTGTTTTAATAATAGCAAAAAGACACATCGACATGAAATAATAGAAGTGCCTCCCCTAACCCTTTCCTGGCCAGCATGGACACAGAAATGTGCAGTTCTCAGGCTGTGTGGAGCCAACCTCTTGCCAGAGGAGGGAAGGCCACCCTGCATGCACCATAACCCCTTCCAAGCTGGAGGGTAAATCAACAGTACACAGGAATCCACAGCCACATGGCTGAAGAGAATGGAAACTTTGACCTTACAAGCACTGGGACAGGACATTCCAGAGCCAGCTTTCCCCACCCCCACTTACCTTTTTCCATGATAAGTTCTCCTGTCTGTGCCATACTGCCTTGACGTGCTCAGCTAACTGTGTGTTGCAGATGACTAAAGCTCTTCAGCTCCAGGCACAAAGGCACTCCCCAGCTGCACTGCAATGGCCCAGAAGGGATTGCTGATTGCTGCTGGAGCTCCTGCCACCAGGCTTGAGGCCTCAACTCATCCCTGCTGTGCAGGGACAGCAAACCAAGCAGCACATAGAGGAATTGGGGTACCGAGCCCCAAAAGGTCCCACCTCCTTCCTCATCTCCTCCTCAATGCTCAGCCCTGTATCAGCCATGGAGCTCAGCATTGTCTTCTTGCTCCTAAAGGAAAGCACCATTCCCACCTTCCAGGCGTCACACTGCTAAAACCACCCGTTAGATGTATCTTTAGGCTCATGGCTTCACAGGGAGGGCTCTGCCACAGCTGAGACCACACAGAGAGCTCCAGGGATGTGTGCAAAGGCTTCCACGATCCTCGCAGCCACGTTTCCTAGGCGGGCAACCAAACTGCCAGCTGTCTGTGGCTATGATGAAGTTACCCAGGCACCAGCCCAGCCAGCACATTGTTCCACACGTACACCCTGTTCTGCTCTGGCTTCGTCAATATTGGCTCCTGGGAATTTGTTTTCCTGGTGCAACAAAGCAACCCTGTGCCGTGTGCTGGCAGCAAGCTCGGAGGGCTCCCAGGATCCTGCTCTGAAGCTGTTTCTGAAGGTAGGATTTGGGAGCTAGGCCTCTGGGAGGAGCTGGGAATGGGATCCTGATGGCACTGGGGAAAAGGCAGCAACGTCCCCTGTGCCTGCCAGGCTGTTTCTGCTGGGGGCTGCCTCTGTTAGGGGGCTCAGGAAGGAGCAGAAAGTGAGGTGTTTCCTCTTACCCACACTGATGCAGACACAAGGCATTAGGGAAGCGCCTGACCCACCGCAGGCTGTCATTCACACATCAGGGAATGGGTGACAGCCAGACTGAGCAGTGGGGCTGTCTGCCATAGCCAGCCTTGCTGTGACATCTGCCCCTGTGAGAGGAAGTGGTGTTCAGGCAGGCTCCAGGAGGGTGAAGCTTGCTGGTGACAGAGACATTCAGCTTTGTTTTTGCCTCTATTTAAATGGCTGCTTGCCCATCATTCTCCTCATTCAGGTGCAGATTAAGAATGAAAATCAGTCAGGTGACTGGCAGCCAGGTTTAGAGCAACAATGTCTGCTAAAGGTTATCTTCATAATATGATCTTCCTGAAGTCTCTGCTTTCAACAAATGCCTCTTGATGCTCAGATCTGCACCTAAGCCAGCCTGTAGCTTCTTACTGTAGGTTAGCAGAGAGTTAAGTTTCCTTTGCAGATTTATAATGTTTCTCTTAGTCTCACATTTTCAGGGAACTGTTTATTTAGGCTTAGGTTTGGCTCTCATTCACACAAGGATGTTCCTGCCGGCCACCTCCTGTTCTTTGCTGTTGCTTCTGCTCCAGCACATTGCTCTGTGCAGGGTCCTGCAATGAAAACACAGATAATACAGGCAATAATGAAAACACAGAGAAGAAAATACGTGGTGTTAATAGCAACCTGTTCTGATGTGAGGAACTCGTGCACACTGAGGGATTTTCACTCAACTGATTTTTGTATTAAGCAGTAGTAATACATTAAAATAGCACTGGTCTAAAGCTGGGCTCTGGCTCTTGGCTACTTTTATTTGCTAGAAGCGGGTAAAGCATTTGGTCTCTGCAAAAAATCATGTTTTAATCTCATCTTAAGCAATCAGAGAAAGAGTAAAACGCCAAGGCCTATTCAGAGCAAACGGGTATAAAGGTGTTAAGGGGAATGAAATACTCAGCCCTGTTCCTCCCGAAATATACCCACCTGCTCCTTAGGTAGGAGCTAACACTCTTAAGGGATACTTGCTCCAAGATTCTGGTAGGATCCCTCCTTCCAGTCTTTGCTTTGATTAATCAGGCTAAGTAGTGATGAAAGGCTGCATGAAGCTGTAGCCTGATGGACCTCTGTCATCTTCTTAGAAGTAAAATACAGCTTCTGTTTCTTCTCAAAACTGGGAGGTTCCTTGAGGGAATAAGTAACATTAGGCAAAGCTGAGATACTCCTTTGCAGAAGATCATACAGTGAGAGTAGAAACCATTGCTGCTTATAAAGGCAACTGGAAAAATTAATGGAAATTAAAGAAACCTGTTAATTATCATTATTAGCATCCCTCAACTGCATACTGTGGGGGAAATATTAAGGGGGTAAAGTTTTGCTGGGTGTTTGTGCTTAGTCCTATGCTTTCCCTGAGTATCTTCTATCAGGAATTGTCAGAAGGTAGTAAGCAAGAAGGACAGTGGCTGTAGGAGGCAGTAGAGGTATGTGGTGGCAAGGCAGCAGGCTGAGAAAAAACTAGTAGAGAAATCACAGGTGTGCCCTGTTTCTCATAGCCTTTCCCATTGGAAGTCTATAGGCTGCTTTGCGAGTAGCTTTGGACAAAGGAATGGAATCCAGCAGATGCCCATCTATGTGGTAGTAGCAGAACTATGATGAAATGATACTGATCTGGTGAGCACAAGCCTGCATAAATAATACTGCACACCCAGCAAAGTGACCAATTCTGTGTGTGTGGGCCTGAGCTGCAGTGCGTATGACTGAATACAGGCCTTGTCCTGTGCTCTGCTCAGGCCTCACAGTGTGGGGAGGCAATGCTGATGCTGAGCCTTTGCCTCCTTCTTTCTTCCAGAGGAAGAAGATAACATGCAGAACAGCTCCATCACATTCAGGTTGCACAACTTACAGCTTCCCATTTCCAGCACCTGGAAATATGGGATCCTGGCATTAGCCATCCTCTTGCTCCTGGGGGCCTTGACCATCCTGGCTTACCAGATGTGCCAGCTTCAGAAACACAGCAGGACTGGGAAAAGTAAGTATTGGGTAGTGGTTTTCCTGCTTCCAAGCACTTATGTGACTGTCACAGGCACTCCATGGCAAGCAGCTTGTCAAGGTACCCTGGGGCAGCTAGGGGAGTGGCTCCTCCTGGGAAGGTGGTGTGAACCTGGGGCAGCCCCCCTGTCCTGGTGCTGCCCGTGAGGGGAACGTGGGCCCTTAGCAGGTCCTATTGCGAGGCTGTCCCCTTCCTGGTGGCTACACTGTGCCAGCTGGGTATTGCCTACTGCTTTTCTTTATTCCGACAGAGAAGAAATACGGCAGTGAAGATGGGGTGAAGATGAGGGCACAGAATGGCCTGTGGGGGAAGAAGATGCCGCCTCTTCTGCTTGACAGCAGCCAGCAGAGTGACGTGGATATGGAGGCATGTACATCAGTGCTGGGCAAGGCTGAGAGCCATATGAAGTCCAGTGCTGGGGGAAGTGAAAAACCTGCAGTGCAATTTTTGGGAAAGCTGATGACTAACTCGATCTCAAGTTTCACTTCTAGTTACTCCTCCTTTATACAGCATCTGTTCAATCTGAGGGCAGGAGCAATGGCAAGTTTCTCTCCTTTCCCTTCCCCCCCAATTCCACCCCATGTCTGTGGTTTCCCATAACGCAAATTCCTCGAGTTCCTGCTGCCCTCCCCAGAGCAGTGCAGGAAGCCATAAGGCAGGCAGTGGACTCAACGACGGCCCCAAAATACCACCAGCAGCTGCTGAGCTCGAACCGGCTGCTGGGGGGCTGCAGCTGCTGAGAGAACAGTGAAGCAAGAGGGGAAGAAGGCTGAAAGAGCAGCTGTCCTGCCCCAGCAAGGGCACTACAGGATCATAGAATGGCTTAGGTTGAAGGGGACCTCTAGGATCATCTAGTTCCAACCCCCATACATGGGCCAGCTTGCCAACCATTGCCAACACACCTTCCTGCCACTGTAGGAAAACGAGGACAATTCAGCTTGCCATGTTTTAAAAGACACTGTCTCCTTTCCTCTTCCTTTTGTTTTCCATAGATGGCGGAGCTGGGAGCAGGACTGGAGGCACCCCATCCCTGCCTCTCCTGCAGCATCACTGAAGACCCAAGCAGTGACCCGAGCCCCCTGCCCAGCTCCCAGGGCAGTCTGAAGTTCTCCCTGCTGTACCGCAGGGAGCAATGCGAGTTGCTGGTGAGCGGCCTGGAGGTGCGGGGCCTGCCCAGCCGCAGGCACACTGAGGTGGCCGTCTGGCTCCGACTGCTGCGGCGGGTCCCATCCCACACCCCTGGGCTCCAGTGTGTGGTCCAGGAGTGGCAGAGCCGGGCGGTGAAGAACTGCAATGGGACGACCTTTGGGGAGCACTTTGTCTGCTCCCTGCAGGATGCTGAGATGGAGAGGAGCACCCTGAAGATGGAGGTGGGATGGGGTCCTACCTTTGCTTGTAGACATAGAACACTGCCCTCATCACTCTTGAAGTGTTCCTGTCTCTTGCCACTTTGGGGAAACACAAGGCAGGTGGGTAGTTCTGGGCTCACTCACCAGGTCCTCTTGAATGGCCATGAACTGCTGAGATGTTGGCAACAGGAGAAGAACCAAGCTCATAGAATATCCCAAGTTGAAAGGGACCCACAAGAACCATTGAGTCCAAGTCCTGGCTTCACACAGGACCAATGAGAAGTCAAACCCTTTGTCTGAGAGCATTTTCCCAATGCCTCTCGAACTCCGGCAGCTTGGTGCCATGCCTGCTGCCCTGAGGAGCCTGCTCCAGGCCCACCACCCTCTGGTGAACAATCTTTTCCTAGCCCCTAGCCTAACCTTTCCCTGTTGCTCAAATCCCAAAAGCCAAGAGATGCAATAGGAGCAGGCCTTGAGAGCAGGCAGCTGCCCCTGGGGGACGTGTGGTCTATAGGGACGCTCTCAAGGCACTGCCCTGTCCTGCACCTTGCCCCATGGATGTGCTTTTTGCCTCTCTCCCATAGGTCCAACATTTTGACAAATACTCCAGGAATGCCACACTAGGGGAAGTCAGGGTTGCCCTGAGCCAGCTGAAGGCTTCCCAGAACTTAGTTTTTTGTGCAGAACTGCAGAAGGCCACAAAGGTAATGCATGACTTAATCCTATGCTCCCTTACAGTGGCTTGAGGGACTGTGCACTGTGACAGCCATCCCTTCACTTAAGGAACAACTCCTGCCTTGTACCCTGGGATCTGTGTGGTGTGGGTAGTAGCTAGGAGGGCTGCCCAATCACCTGCTGATTGCATGCCCCCTGTCCTCTGCAGGACGTCGTGGGAGAGGTGCTGCTGTCTCTGAGGTGCCTGCCCATATCCCAGAGGATGGAGGTTGGGCTGCTCAAGGCAAAAACCTACCCCCCTTGCAGTGCTGCAGAAAAGAGTAAGGGTTTTGTGCCCCTGTTGTCTGGGCTGGCTGCTCCTCTCTACCTGTTGCTGCCTTGGGCTCATCCACACAAATGGGCATGGGGTTCTGGGGGGGGAGGTCTTTCTCATGGCCCTCATACTCCAGTCTTGGCAGAAAAGCACTGCTGAATGTCATTGGGCCATCACACTAATAAAACCTGCAGCTGTCAACCATGAATCCCATTCCTCTGCTCTGCAGAGACCCAAACACCGGACCTCATCACAGGGCTGCTGCCCTCAGTCCAAAGCCAATTTGCTTTTCCTCTGGAGGACAACCTGGGTGGGGGCAGTGCAGAGGTGATGCCACACTCCCTGGGGCTGTAACCAGAGCTCTGCTATCAGCCTTCCATCTCCATGGAGGAGACTGCCCTTTGAGGCCATAGACACCTGAGAGCAGCCTTAGAGATGCTCTGCATCATAGATAAGTTGTAAACAGCTCCTTACCCTGAGAAGGCTGAAGTAGAGCCACTTTTAGTTTCTATAACTCCATGTTTGATGTTTCACAGCTGCAGTGTCTTCTCATAGGAAGTCCTTGGGCAATGGGGCTCCACCATGGTGAGATGGTGAGGGTCCCCTTAGTCCTACCAGCTATTAGAATACAACTTCTTTACCCTTTTGTCTCCCCCTGTTGCAGGCATATACGCAAGAATAGATGTTTCCTGCAGACGCCACAGGCAGAAGCACCAGAAATCCAGGCCG
This sequence comes from Tympanuchus pallidicinctus, assembly GCF_026119805.1. Classification (NCBI taxonomy): domain Eukaryota; kingdom Metazoa; phylum Chordata; class Aves; order Galliformes; family Phasianidae; genus Tympanuchus; species Tympanuchus pallidicinctus. The sequence continues at coordinate 15,464,618 of NW_026294747.1, forward strand.
CAGGCACACACTTCACTCGTCATTTTCAATGAGACCTTCCTGTTCCCCATGCCCCAAGCTGCAGCATGGGACAGCTCTGTGCTCGTCTCCCTTTATGAAGTGGGCCCTGAGCCCAGGCACCTCATCGGGCAGGCCACTGTGGGTAGGAACATGGCAAGGGAGGCAGCTGACCACTGGGACCTCATGGCCAAGTCCATCCAGCAGCCTGTAGCCCAGTGGCATCCTCTCCTCATTTAGAGGGGAGGACTTCTGTAGCTCCTTGTGGTCGTCTGGCTGAGTTTTCTTGCACAAATGAGCAGCAATCACAGCGAATATATCTAAAAGATGAGTCAGAGCTTGACATATTTGGTAAGATTCAGGTAACTTCTCCTTTAGCTTCCTTCCACTGCTTCTGCTGCTCATGGTGGTCCCATGTCACTTTCAGTAGAGCAGTAGGATCTCAGAAGTGCCCGGGGTTGGAGGGAACTGGTCCCTGTGGCAGGAAATAGGGCAGTGGTCATTGCAGGGCAGGCACTAAGTAGGCAAGAGGAAAAAGGAGTGGAAGAAGGAGTCCCTGCTCCTATTCATGAAATAAGGAGGCACCAAAAAGTGAAGTGATTTGCATCAGTTCAAACCAGACATGGATTCTGGGACCAACATGCTTGTAGACCTGGGTATGCTTGCATCTCTAAATTATCCTTCTGAATTTTGATGTTTTTTGGCCTTGGAGATTTTCTGAGGCACATTCATTGTATACGTGCAAATAAATAAATGTAAAGGCAAGAAGACATTTCACTGCTTAAAATGTCACCCATCTCTCCGTCCTGGTCTGATATGAGGAGTCCCTTTTGCCATTCCCTATACTCCTGCCGCACCTCCTGGCTGCTGTCCCAGGTTTTCAGAGCACACATTCCTTCACTCAGCAGCCCCCTTCCTGCCTGCCTGCTGAGGGCTGGAGCTCCACTTTTCCTTTTCAATGCCTTTTTCTTTGCTATGCTCCCCAGAACTCCCGCCCCCACTCAATCACAAGATGTGTCACCTTAGGAGAAAACTGTTGGATGCGTGGATGGCTTTTGCATAGAGCACAACTCCCCCCCAAAAAAAAACCTTGTAATTTAGGTCACAATAGCTTATTTGGTGTGGAGAGCAGTGAAATGAGGCTAGTGGAAAAGAGGACACAGTCTGCCAGCCCAGCAGCTGAGATGACCCAGGTGTTTCCAATTTGAGGGAGAAAAGGGTGGCCTATAAACAAATATCTAATGCATATAAACTAATGGGTACAGAAATCAATATAGGCAGGCAAATATCCCTGAAAAAGCCACCCTAGAGCCAAGCCATATCCCTCTTGTGCAGATTCCCCTATCCCTTGGCCAACCCACAGCCAAGAAAACTACCTCTGGGGTGCAGGTGAGTGTGCTGCTCAGCAGGCTGCCAGTGCCATGAGTCAGTGTTTATACTGTTAAACTATTAAGATAATTTTAATCCTCGAACTGTCAGAGCTGCTATAATTAGCCTCTGGCAACTTTCAATTTGGAGCTATTAAAGCGAATTGGAGATTTATTTCTGTGCAATCACTCCTCCCAGGTGCTGGCAGTCTGATTTGGGAGCACTCGTTAGTGGGATGCTGGTTGTTAGAACAGGGCTTGGCTCTCACAGGCCCCCAAACCCAACTGGGAGGATTGCAGCTGAAATGAAGGTGTGAGCGCAGGATGCACTGGGGAGGGGAAAGGGTGGAAGCAAAGGAAGGAAATGTGCAGAGCAAAAGGAGGATCTGGGGAGAGGCCACTTCGGGTAGAACTGATTCAGCCCAGAGCAGCATTCATTATATTTGTTCTTTGAATGGGTAAAGATATTGGTTTGCTCAGCCCAGGTTTGTCAGAGAGCCTTGGGAATGGGTCCTCTTGGTGCAGTTGTGTTCCTATAGCGATGAATTTGCCATCCATCCACATTTACCTTAATATTATGGAAAACAAATTAAGGTTTTGGCATCGTAACCCCCTAATTCCCATTTTCAAGCACTTAACACCAAGACAAAAGCTGTGTTCTAAGCAGCCCATCTTGGTGATGTCTGCTTAATACTCAAGACACTTCCTAGCCCATAAAGGGATGTGGGTACCCCATCTCTGCAGGTGCTCAAGGTGAAGCTGGATGGGGCCCTGGGCAGCCTGATCTGGTGGGGGCAACCAGTCCACAGAAATGGGGTTGGAGCTGGATGATCTTCAAAGCTTCTTCCAACCGAAGCCACTCTGTGATTCTATGATTCTGTGTAGTGAAAGGGGATGCAAGGGGAGGACAAACCAACCTCAGTGCTGAGCAGCAGCTGGGACAGCACCTGGCAGGGACAAGGTCAAAAATGAGCCCCAAAGAGCAACCACATCCTCACCATGGCAGCCCTGAAGGCAGGGAACACGTGGCAAGGAGGGAGGGTGGGGGGCGTCTCATCACTGCCGTGCACCCAGACCTCACTGAGGACGCTCCTCCCTCAGCAGCTCAGCAAGCCGAATGCACCATGAATTTCTCTGATTCCCGCTCAAAAGCAGACTACAAACCTTTCAGTGCACCTTATCTCCAAGGGCAGCCATCTAACAGCTGGAAAAACACGTTTGTGTGAGCATCAAGCTGTACGGACAAGGCGAGAGCTGGAAGGAGTGCAGCTGGCGCAGGCAGGGCAGCGCAGGCCCCACCACCTGCTCCCAGCACACTGAGGCCTTGGTGTGGTTACAGGCCCCGCTGCTCAGCTCGGCTCTTCCACCTGAGTATCCAGGCTGCTTGCAGGGGAAATGTTACCCTGTATTAAGTGGGTGCCCACAGGTGCCTTCCCACGGTGTCCTTGACGTATGGCTTTAAGCACGTCAGTGAGCAAGCCAATGCCTCCAAGCAAAGTCACGGCTTCCAGAAGGACGTCTTAATCATTAACTACAAAATACGCCGATTTCCCTGCAATTTAGAGAGCATGGGTTGAGATTGAGATAACAGCAAAGAATTGGAGGTGCTGTTCTCCCTGCCTGGCCCAGCAAGAGGCAGTGGGCACAAAGAACCCAGGAGGTCTCTCTGACCATCAGACAGCACATCGGTGCTGTGGGGGTGCCTGAGCACTGGCACGGGAACACAGAGGCTGTGGGTCTCCTCTTTAGAGATCTCCAGTTGTCCCCTGGCTGTGGGCCTGTACACCCTGCTCCAGGTGTCCCTGCTGGAGAGCTGTTTGGTTTCCTTAGGGCTGGGGACAAAGGAGCCAGACTTACTGGAAATGGGAGGTCATGCTGTTGGTTCTCCTCACAAGGGCACTGCCCTGGGGACAGCCTGCTCCCTCCTTCCTTATCGGCCACCCCAAAGCAGCCCTGGCCAGTCCATCCCACACACAGTGTTTGCTTTCAAATGCTGAAGCCAAAACCTGTTGCACAAAAGAACACGCAGGATCCAGGTGGCCTGGAAAGAGAGAAATGTGTGTGTGGGTTGCTTCGCACCACCAGCACACATGATGACATCCTACGCTGTCTATTTTTACCATTTTACCTGGGTGCCATGTCACACGGCTCTTTGCCACTAAAGGGACCCTTCCTTATTTTGGGTTTTTACAAAACTAGAGGATCTGACACGGGAAAGGCTGTCACAAGACAAATCTGAAGAGAAAAAAAAAAAAAAAAAAAAAGCAAAGCAAACACTTGTAGAAGTAAATAATTGCACAGCAGACATGTGAAGCTGTAAAACACGTGAAAAATACAAATACTTTGACCAAAAGGGCAGCAATTGGCCTACATTGCTCTGATCTGTATCAGCGGAGGTAAAGGTCAGGCCCACAAAAGCTGTGGTTTAGAGGCAGCACGATGGGAGAGCGCTGCTGCCCTTTTGAGTGATGTCATCTTCCTGTGCTGAGGTCACAGACCCCAACAAAGGGCAGTGGAGCTCATTAGGGCCATGGCCCTGCGAGGTCCCTCCAGCAGCTCAGGAAAGCCAGGAGCAACGTGGGAGCTGCTGAGCAAGGAGAGGCCAAACAAATGCAGAAGGCAGGGCTGGCTCTTGCAGGCTCGCTAGGGGCTTTGGTTAACACCAGCACTTGTGTACTGGGGGCATTTTCATAGCATCACAGAATCACCAAGATTGGAAAATCACCTCCAACATCATCCAATCCACTTAACACCAATATTTCCACACTAATACGTGTCCCTTAATACCACAGCTAAACGTTAACACCTCCAGGGACAGTGACTCCACCACCTCCCTTTCTCATCTCTTTTCCTCTTCCCTTCGTCTTTTTGGGTCATCTTTGCTTTCCTGGGAAACAAGAACACAACTTCTGACGCTACAGAGATTTCTATCTAACCCTCTTGGACCACACAGATATAGAAACACTGCTGAGGTAGTGACTGGTGACATTTCTTTCCCCCTTTTTGATGAAACTGAATGGTAGAAAGAAACGTCATCATGTGATCCTCGTGCTCCTCACCCACAGATATAAATATTTCATAAAAACCTGTGTATTTATAAATGTATAAACAACAACAAGAAAGTGGCAATAATAATAATAATGTTAGAAGGATGGATTAAGAAAAACAAATGGAAATGTAATGGAAAAAATTCATTTTAGGTTGTATTCTCTTTCAAACTGGAATGAGAAAGACCTCGAAGTGAGTTTCAGAAACCTTAAGTCCTGAATTTTCATCTAAAGTGTAACTCAGTGCAAATGGATTGCTTATTTCATCCATACAGAGAAACCAGTATTTTTCCAAATAACTCTACGGAGGGATTTATGAAATAACCGTTTTCCTTTGTAACCTTAGCCTTCTAATTAGATTTCATCCTAAGGTGAAATTGTTAAACCCTTCAGAACTGAGACGTTACATGCAATTCTCTATAATCTCTTCCTGGGGAAATTATTGTATTATTCAATACTCTTTGTTTTGGGTAATTAGAGCAGGCTTCCTTCCGCCCTTCCACTTGCTGTTCCCTTCATTTACATCTGTGATGAGCTCGTACAGCCACGGCCTCTGTGGGCTTCTAGCTTCTAAAGAGAAGGACATGGGCTGGGAGGGATCATTCATCATGGAAGGTCCATTTGGGCTGTGGTGACCTTTCCTTTGGTGTACTTGGCCAAGACAAATCTCACGTGGCCGATCCTGATGAGCTGTAGGAGGAAGTACAGGAGCAGGGGGAGAAACCTGTGTGCAAAGGGAATGGAGAGCTTCCAGGTGGTAACACCAGAGCTGAGGTCAGCCAATTTTCCAGGTTATTGCAGACAAAGTAATCATCTCCAAACCTTCAGTTCCTGACCCAACTGGGAGTTAAGCACCCTGCACGAGGGGGAGATGATCTTCCTCTGGAGTAGGACACAGCCAACGGGTAACAGCACAGCCCTCTGCAAGGCTGCTCCTCTGAGCAGCACCGCAGTGCTCTGTCAGTCCGAGACTCAGAGCAAGGCCTGCTCAGGGAGCTGTCTTTTCAGGCCATTCATGCCAGTCAGGCTGGCCGGCAGCCAGACTTCATGGCTGATCCCTGTTTAATGAGCCTGGCAGATACACATATGTATGTCTTTGTTTGTGCATTATAGTATGATCACACTTAACCCCGAGTCTGCAGGGGCTCTGCCTGCTTGGGAAATGAAAGCCATAAAAAGCGAATTTCGCATTAGGAAAAAACAAGCGGGCTGTTTGCTAGTGACCAGCTTTGTTGCCTGGGTACCCAGCACAGTAGCTCCTTTCTGCTCACTGCCAAGGCCCTGTAAGAGCACACTGTGCTTCGTTTCAGTCCAGAGCCATTAGGGCTATTTATTCACCTCCGGTGCAACGCTCCATTTGTCCTTTCACGTGAAGCGGGCAGGCACCAGGGACAGCCCTGCTGAGCACCGAGGGACAGCTCAGCCACAGCTTCCACAAGAATCTTTTGGGGACCATCTGAACCCTTAAAAGCCGCTGCCTTTGTCGGGCTCAGCACACGGTTTTCCACCCTCCTACCTGCAGAAACAACGCAGGGCTGAGCCGCACTGCCTGGCAGCTGCTGCCAGCTCCCAGCACCAGCTGCAAAGCACTGTTGCAGCTGCAATAGGCTGGAGAAACAGCAGCAGGGCAGTCGGCTTCTGTCCGCCAGACTCGCGATTTCACTGCTCCTAAAAAGCTGTGATGTTACCACGAGTGCTGCCTGCAGAGAAAGCACAGTGCTATCTCGAGGCACTTATCTCCAGCCACTGCAATTTAACACAGCACCCCCCAGCAGCTGGACCACAGTAAAGCACAGTACTGAGGTTGTAGAGTAGAAGACATCAGAGGTGCTGGCACTTAGGCTCAAGGCAGTCAACTTTCTTCATCCCAGGAATTCATTTATTCGCTTTCTCCTTTGTTCTCTATTTACAGGTCAGGTGATGCAACTCCAGAGGGAAGATGTAGGTTGGATGCGAGAGGGAAGTTCTTCACAGAGAGTGGTGAGGTGCTGGAACAGGCTGCCTGAAGAGGTTGTGGATGCTCCATCCCTGGAGGTGTTCAAGGCCAGATTGGATGGGGCCCTGTGGAGCCTGTTCTGGTATTAAGTGTGCAAACTGGTGGCCCTGCCTGTGGCAGGGGGATTGGAGCTTGATGATCCTTGAGGTCCCTTCCAACCCAAGCTATTCTATGATTCTGTGATGCATTCTTTATTTCCCAGCTTCACAGGCTCTTGCAGAATTAACTGAGGTTCCTCCCTTCCCATCACCAAGACCAGAGCGATCTACAGGACAAATTAAGTCCCTGGATAACACTGCTGCAAGTCCCTGTGCTCTTTGCGGGCTTACAGTCATAATCAGCTAAGATAAAAAATTATGTTCATCTGAAGAATTGAAATCCAGCTCCTTCTGCATAAACTGCAGTACTACCAAAGACAAGTCAGTGGGGGGGGGGAGAGGTAGGGGAAGGACAATTGCTATGGAAGGCAGCAGACCTGATTGAGACATGCACACACAGGAGAGCAACATTGTTAGTGAAACTGTGTTTCAGAAAGCAATTTCAAAGAGGGATGCCAAACAGTCATGGGAAGTTCATCCTGTTAGTACCCTCAATGCTGGGGAGTGGGGGTTTGCCAGGATAGCTTATACTAGAAGTCTCATTTTCATCAGTTAAAAGCAGGTCCTTTCAGCAGCGTCTGGACTTGCAAAGTGACGTGGACACTAAGTCAAGGATTTCTAAAGTAGACATAAAAGCAGCCAAGAAAGCAAAGCTCAAGTACTGGTTTTATTTCCCAGTCAACTGGAAGGAGTAATCAGATTCAAATTGCCTTTATGAACAGCAAGCCAGTTTGACTCATCTATTTTGAATTTAAAGTTAAACCTCGCTGACAGCAAGTTTTAAGGTGACTCCACAGGACAAAACCCCAATAGAGATGTGCCAATGCATACACGTAACTGCTTGGCCAGCTTAGAAGCACCACTGCTACAACACTGCCCCAAATGAAGTAACAACTGAGAAATAGGAACTGTAGCAGCCTCATCTAAAGTAAATGTTAAAATAATTCATAGAACTCACCCTTAGCAGGCAATCTGCAAGAAGAGCCACACGCAGCAGAACCTAAGCAGCACTCCCAGCTCACTAGATTGGAACCACCTGCATCCAGCTCAGCCTAACACACAGCACCTGGGAGAATACCACCCTTCCAGACCAAGCTTGCTTTAAAGGCACAAGACAGCATGTTTGGTTTTTTCCCCCTCAGAGGAATACAGTCCTTTCCAACTAGCTGCCTAACATCATTGAGTTGTTGCCCTCCCTGTTATCCCTACTGGATTGATTGTATATGCAATAACACACATTAAATGAAGCCCTCAGCCTCATAAATTACCCAAATATTCATACTACAAAAGCTTCACATGGTGTGCCAGCAAAACTCAGTACATGTTCTCAACTTTTAGCAGCCTCAACACTGCCCTGTTAACTATTCAGAGCAGTCAGCAGGACAGTAAATAGCTTAAACCTAAACCTCTTCTTACCTCTAAAGCTATACACTTTAAACCAAGCTTCAGCCTACCTCTCATTACTTGCTTTAACTGCCCTTCTTCCTCATGTAGTACTATCAGTACTCAGCTACACAGTAACTACAAAAGCTGGAGAAAGCCCACAGCATCAAGCCTCAAGTTTAACTCCAGCTTATCTTAAAGGCGGAACCAAAGTATTTTCCAGAACAGATCGAGGCCAGAAACTGCAGCTGTTTTACTCTGCAGATGAAAGGAAGACTTCAGAACATCAACTATGATCTTTTCAAGTGCTTTTATATTTATTATAAAGCATTAATAATTGTGTATGCAAAATGATTCTCTATACTAGAGAATAAACCGACAGCTTTTACAAGTTATGCAATACAGTACATGAAATGCTGCACATTTTCCTCAACTGCTTGGAACAGTATTTGCTATACAAATGAAAAAAAGGGTAGACTTAAAAGTTTATTATTTATAATACAGTGTGTTAGAAAGCACAACAAATAATGTTCAAAATAAACAAGTTCCCAAAAGTCTAAAGAAATCTTTAGATGACATGTACAGAGATTATACTCAAGTTTCAATATACATGTTATTGTTCCCCACGAGATGCCCCACTTTACTGCACTGCTGGAACATGATGAAAATTGGAGGTACAAGAAAAGCACCTCCCAAGCCACACAAGCACTGGACGGGCAGAACAGCCACTTCCTGAAGTGTTCTCCGCAGTCTTTGGCTTTAGTATTCCTTACAGACACGTACCGAGGCAACGCCAGTCAAGAAGAGAGATGGGATCCAATCTGTCAGTCTCATCAGTGTCAATCCAGTTGTCTGGGGAGTAGCTAGAGTAATTCAAGGCACTCTTCCCAGTGCTGACCGCACACAGAACCCCTTGTGCTGAACGCGGCATTTCAGGAGACAACCAGGCTGGGCTAAAGCATGTTCTTAGAGGATGAGGAATGAACGGTTGAAGACAAACTCCTTTGGAATGTCCAGTTCAAAGTTCATTCATACTTCACAGGCACACCAGCTTAAGAGAAACATTCGTGTATACGCAGATAACACTTGAAAGCACGCAGCTTCCATGTGTTTCCTTGCTTTATGGTTAAAGTGGTGTAAGGTATCAGCAGCTTTGAAGATAGTGTTCACGGGGCGTGTTGAACCTAATCTCACAGTAAGATTTGAAGCCTACTTCACAGTGTAACAGTTGTCGCCTTTGCTTTTCCTTCCCATTAAGAGGCAACGTCTACAATGTCTACACCTTTACAGCTGTTCTGCTTACAACATTCGTCCTCATGACAATAAACCCCTAGAAAACGTACAGTAACACTGTTTGCTCCGATGCAGGTGGTATTGACACTTAATTGTAAGCTTCCCCCAGTATATAAAATATCTTCTAGATTAAATTCTAGATTAGAAGGATTTTAAGATATTGCACTGTTGTATTTTACTTTTGCCTCTCAATCTCATTCCACATACTTATGAAACTGTAAACAAGTCATTTTTATACAGTCTTCAGTATTGTACTCCTGCCTTCCAAGGAATTGGAAGTCAGTGACACCTTCGTTACAGATACAGTAGCCTAAGCACGGTGAAAGTTCTGTCCAGCTGCCCTCTTCATACAATAACCAACAGGCCACTCCTCCCACATTCATACTTGGAGCTTCTTCTTCTGATCAAAGTACACATCGAATCTGGATAATGCATATTCCTGGTGAAACACAAAACATTGAAACAGTGAACAGCCACGTGTCTATGTTTGGTAAGGGGAAACAATGAAGGTATTAACTGTGTTACTTTACTAACCCATCATCCCAATGAACTTGATCTATTTGCTCAAGGTAATCTCCCCAAAGGATTTCTCACCTCCCATCTTTTACTTCAACCAACACTGCTAGCTGCTGCCACCAAAACACCAGGGTAAAAAAGGGAACTAGAAAAGTCAAGATTTCACTAGGAATGGTTTCTGCAACACTTTCTGCAAGATATTCAGCATACCTTAAGGTTATATCACTTACAGTACACTAAACACCTTGCATCAAGAGCTGATCTGGAAACAGAAGCTACCTGGCATTGACACTGTTGCACAATGGGTACCAACACGTTCTGTGTGCTCTCTGCAACCACTCACTTTTCCAATTCACACTTACTGTTTCCCTCTTGCAGGGGATCTCTTACTGCAAGAGAATGGCTTCACTGCAAGGCAGTCACACCACGGCAAGGTCTGACATGCACGGCTGGTCTGGCTATGTAACAGTGAAAGTAATTTCTGAAGTTTTTAGAATCCTAGGAGTTATCATTAAAATGAAGGAGAAAAAGCTAGTAACAAATGGGTGTGTTTTTTTTTTTTTCTAAACTCCACTTAGAAGTTTTAAGTTGCACTGAGCAGCCATTTCATTTACTCTGATAATGTATCACAGGTTACTCACCACAAACATTTTTAAATCAATGAAACTTTATTATTAAAGAACTTACCAGGTAACCAAATTCAATGGATGAGATCTTTGCTTGTATAATAGACCACAAACCCCAGAAGAAGTGTGATGCAAGAGCAAACCTGAAATGACAAGACTATATTTACTATAACAGCCAACCGAGTGCCAACTGAACTCAACGTCCTGTTAGAATACAAGCTGTAGTTTGGGGGTGGTCACACCTTTTTTTTCCTTAAAGCATGATACTACACAAAATTCCATTAGCTTTCCTAATATTTTATCCACTCTACTACATGCATATCACACATCTAAAGCTTACAGTTGACGAGTTTTTCTTCACCATATAGAAACTGCTTATCATCTTCCTGGCTGAAGTTCCTCTGAGGTACAGAGGTGGGTATCAATGGAAGTTTCAAGATAGAGCCAAGAAAGGTATTTTACCTATTAACTTCTAGCAACATTTCTTCTTCTAGTTTGGACTTCTCTTCATTGCTCAGATTTTCAAAGCCATCTTGGAATGCAGACAGGTAACTGGAGATAAAATGAAGCTAGAAAGCAAGTAATCAAAAAAAGTTACAAACCTGTCTCAAAGCAGATTTGCTTCTTTCAGAATTAGGCAGTTTTGAGTATGTTGTATTTTTTCCAGACACAGACAGTGCTAGAGTTAGATTAATGGCAATTCCACTAATTGCTTGGAAGTCTGGTTTAGGAAAGGACAATAGCTGACATCTTGCTACTGACAGCTAATTTCACAGCTGCACTCCAACAGCTATTGGACCTCATTTTTGTGGTGCATAGCAAAAAAAAAAAAAACAACAAAAAAACCACAGGAGAAATTCTACCTGAATGGCTTTTATGAACTTTGTACAGCTTTAAAGCAAGTAGTCAGGATTATAGGAACTACTATACATGGGAAGCCATAGAAGAAAAGTTCTAGAAAAAAGCAAATCTAAATTAGAATTGGAAAGGAGAGTTAAGATCTGAAGATTGTAGACAGTGGCTTATTACTTATTCTTATGTGCCCACCTGCTGCTTCTTTGAAGGATATTTAAGAACACTAGCTTTGAAGAATGGATACTTCTCATATGTGTAATCATACATCCATTCACAGAAGTGATTCCCAATGTCAAAGCCTCTGAAAAAGAGAGAGTCTTTATTAGTACACCAGCCATTTGCTCTTGCTTGATCAAGTTTAGAAGCACAAGGCTACTTGGTACAACTCGCTGCAGTTCTTGCTAAAGGTCATTTCTCTACAACTTCTTTGCGAGTCACCAAAACCAAGTATAAAAGATGGACAGCTATTAACAGAAATTACCAGCTACATGTAGACAGATGAAATACACAGGTAAGCAGTACATGTCAGCACTAAGTCAGACACATCTAGCATTAGCATTACTTCTGTCTGTAGTAAGTGAACTAAGTGAACAAGCTCTCCAATCCAGCAAGCTCCAGCATCCGTGACCATACTTTCTCTGAGCTAAGCCTACACCCAAAGCTGTCAGAACCAAAGCTGTTTTGGTTAATTACATCTGTCGTCCACCACTAGGAGCAGAACACAACTCATTAGGAATAGACATAACCAGCAGCTCAGCACTTGCTCTTTCTAGCTTTAAAAATGCAATGCATCTTCTTGCTCAAGAGAAAAGAAGAAAATGACTTACCTGTAATTATAGCTGCTGTATTCAAAGTCTATGAGCATCAGCTTTTGTTTTTCTGAATTCTCCCTGCCTTCTAGAAGCAAGATATTACCTAAAAACATTAGCAGAATATTGTAAGATAATGTTTATACAGACAGTATACTCAGTCACAGGGAAATTACAGAAAAGCCATACTGTGTCTTAAGAAACACTGTTCAGATAATCCCAGTTATCCCTTACATCTATACATAAGAGTAATAGGAACAGCCAAGTTGCAAAGTTGAGAAATATACTATAAGCCTTGAAAAAGCAGAAAGCAAAAGAGTTTTTTTCTGTACAGGCAGGGAGGCACATCTGTTCCCCAAAAGCTCTAACTTTGCTTACAGCACACGAGATCTAAATTATACAGCATCTCTCAGACCTGCACGGCACTATCATTGATCACACAACAGTTGGGACAGAAATTGCTTTTCAGCAGCCTGAGAGCCGTGGACTCAATCACTCTGCTCTTCTATGTAGCACAGTAGTACCTTCAGAAAAGCTCAGCCTCTTCCTGTATAAGGGAGGTTGTTTTATCTGTCTTTCTATTCTCTTTATCACATTAACTTATCAAAAACTTGTAAGTCTGCCCGCAGTCAAACGATAACAGTTTTGCTACTGGTAAATCAATTTAGTGTAATTCTAATTCCTGCTATATTCTGCCCACTACCCATGTGTTGATCTGATTTCATGTCAAATCTAATTCACCTACCTTTGCACCAGTAACACAAGCACAGTGTTTTCCCTATTCCTTCAAATATTCACCCTAAATCTTGAAAATCTAGCTCCCAAAGCTTGTCTGAACCCTATCACACTGCAAACTCCCCTAGTACTGTACCTGGAATGAGATCCTGAATTCTACTACTGTTGAGACAGCTCCTCATTCCTCATTTCGGTGGCTTTTTCCCCTTGTGCTCCCTATCCCTATGTGCCTGTCCCCTGGGGCAATCCTCTTCTAGGCCCATTCCTCAGTCTTCACTAACAGTGTGGGGACCCTTGCGAACACAACAGCCCCACACATGGTCCTGGTCTAATATCCTTGCAGCTCAGCCTAGCTTACCCTCTGTGCAGTTAAAAGGACACCCACATGCAGAATACAGCAAACCAGCACCTCAAGCCTTGCCTCCTCTCTCCTCTCCCTGGACAATTAGCTCACAAAAAGTGCAATTTCCTACATGACTCTCATAAAAAGGGGAAGTTTTCTTTTCTGATGTTTCATACCAGTGCAAGTTGAGAACTGCTGACTCAAACTCCCCTAATCTCCACTTTCATCATTCACTTCTTCAGCTCTTTCTTTCAAAAGGGCTACAGAATATCCTATCTCACTCAAGGCTGCAAAGATGCTGCTATCAGGAAACTCAAACCTGTACTGAGCTTGTGTACACACTCAGCTCGAGTGATGACGCTTCAGTCATTCCCTTCATTAGCCCAGACAATCATTAAGTCAATGCATTTTGCCTTGCTGCTGATGCACACTGGGAGTGCACAGGCAGTTACTTCAGGTCAGCAGCCAGGCAGTACCTTGATAATACGACTGCCTCTCAGAGAGCAAACAAGTGGTCGGAAAAAGGCTCAACACCGCATCGCTGAACAAGGCCAGCTTACCTTCCTGGCAGTCGTTGTGGCAAAATACAACTGGTGATGAAGTAGCCTCAAGCATAGCTCTAGAAAACAGCAGTACAGGAGCCAGTTAGTAACAGATCAATAAGTTCAGTTCAAGTTCTAGGTAAAGGATGGACTTTGTTGTAAGAATTTGAAGTGCTATTTATTTCTAGCAAGAGCCTGTTTTCTTTATTACGAGCAGAAGATCAGAACAGAAGTAGGACTTTATTGATCAGCATCTGAGATCAGCAAGTGATTTGATTCAATTGTAATAATACCACACACAGGTTGGCTACAGAGCCACAAAATCTCCAACTTGTAGAGTGAAATGAATATAGGGTACTATGCTGTACAATGCACTTGAACAAATACACAAATTGATGCTAAAACTGAGACCAAGAAGACAGTTGTAGATAAGCCTACCTTAGATTTTTCATTTCCTGGGGTAGATTGTAACTGAGGAGTTTGTTCAGTTTCCTAGTTTTGGATTCTCTAGTAAATTTTATCCTCAGCACTTGATTTAGATACCTGTGAAAAATAAAGATAACAGTACAGTGCTTATGCCAATAAACAAAACATCTTCCCACATTAACATTAAACTAAAATCGAGGAAGTTTAAAAATAAAGGCTAAAGAAAATGTATCCTCCCCAAATAATGTATGATCATCAGATAACTAAGGAATGTTTTTTTGAGTACTATCATTCAGGAAGAATTTCCAAATATCAAGTTTACAACAAGCCACCTTGTTCATGTACTTCAAATAGCGCATAACTTACTTTTCCATTGTCCCAAAAAGCCACTTAGGTTCTTTATTAAATGGCATTTTCATGCCATGAAATATTGCCATCTTCTCAGCTATTTCAGCAGATATGTCGGGCAAGCTCAGTTCTTCAGTACTTAGTTTCCTGCTCTGTAATAAAGTACAGTATCCTTTAAATACTTAACAAGTGAGAAAGATGAGTACTAGAAAGAGTTAGTACTTCAGCAATACACTTTTCCTCATCCCCCCAGTATGAACTTAAATTGATAAACTGTACTTGGAAAAGCTGAGTTAGCTAGGCCAGCTTACTTAGGACTTAATCAACTCTGCTCTAGATCAAGACCTGGGGAATATCAAATCTCACACCAAGAATACCCTCAAAGCAGACTAAGTATAAATATTTAAGGACATCAAAAGCATCTGCTCTCACTGCTTTTAAAGGAAAGTGTTACTCTATAGCTTCCAATGCTATGTTTGGTATCTAACAAGCTTTTTATCTTCATTTATTAGTCTCTGCTACAGCTGAGGAATTTTTAGATATCTCCTCCTGGCAAGAGCTGTAATTGGGCTCTCCAACACCCACTGTAACTGTATTGAATTACAGCTAGCAATTACTGCAGACTGCCAAGTATTCCATTCCCACATCCCTGCTTCTCTGGGCAGTTCAGAGACCTTCTTGTCACGATCAATTAAAACAACTACCAGCCCACTAACTAATTATGAACAGGACTTACGGGAATAAATTCCTCCAGTCTCCCCTGCGGAAAGATTCCATACAGCTTTGGGCCAAGAGCTCTCTCTGCCAGAATGGCAAACATAACACTTTCCAAAACCATGGCTTCTGCCCCCTGAAAAAGAAAAATTGAAAAAAATATATCAAAACATGATGTGGTGCCTCCAGAAGAGTTTAACAAGTCTCAAACTGGGGAGAAAGCAAGTACTATTTAGATACCATCGCATGGGCCAGGACAAGGGAAGACTGTGCAAAAATCAAACTATTCTCTCCTCCCTGTGCTGTCGGAACTCTGCAAATTTATTTCCAAAGGAGCTTATCCTGCTGAAACACATCACAGGAACTATGAATATTATTCCTAGTGATTGTAACACAATTTGGAGCAGTACCTCATGAAAGGACAGCTTAATCATGCAAGTGAATCAAGTGAGTGACTGAACTAACCAGCTTTTCATTCAGAAGAATGAATTAGGGTTTGTTTCCACTAAGCACGCTTTAGGTCTTCCCTCTTTCTCTTTTTATTAGGAGAGAATAATTTGAACTCCCACTAAGGAGGCAAGGGTGAATAAACATTCTTCCTTCACTATGTCCAAACATACCTCAGCCTTCATGAGGTTTTCTTTACATCAATGAACAGCCCACAACAATCACAGGCCAGCAGGTTTTTTTTATATGAAGTATGTCTCAAAAATACAGTTAAAGTCACTCACATACAGCTTTCTTGACAGATTATTTCTAAAACTGAAGCCATAAAAGAGATCTCCACATCTAGCAACTACAACATCAGGGATCCAGCTGTTCTTACATTCAAGAGGTTTATGAACTCTGCTGATATTTGAGCAGCTCACCTCACAACCTGACCCACCATACTAACAAGCCTTAAGTAGCAAGAGCACAGAACTAGGAAAGCTCTCAGGTACTTTGAGCTACACAGCCTTTCGTATGACTATATTCACTGCAGTCTCAGATAGCAGCTAACCCTTTTTATTCAGGTTCTACTCTTAAGCAATCTTCAAGCAGTTTCACAGCTTTTTTTTCCTAATGACTGTCCTACATCTTACTGCACTGCTACACTCTCAGGAAAGTGTAGCATTTCACTTTGAAGTGCAGCAAAGACTAACAGCCACACTCTGAAGTATTAGCTTCAATAAAAAGCAAAGAAGCCATCAAGGAAATCAATTCAGATGACTTGCATGTGAATGCAGTAAATCCATGCCCTCCACTATTTTTCCATCTCAGCCGAGGCAGAACTAACACACCAACAAGAGAGATATATATTATCATTTCACATGCACTTAGCTCCATAGTGAAGTTCTAAAGCCTAACACCAAGCATCAAAAAGAAAAGCAAATTAGATGCAGGTTACTAAATGTCTACCCCAATGCCAACAGATACTGAACTTGTGTGTTGCTGGTACAACACCAGGGTGTTCTAAAAGCCTCATCACAGCAATTCTGTTGGTTGTGCCCACTAAGATGTTACCTTCTTGATTTCACATCTCTCACTGAAAGAGAATTCAGGATATTCAGATAACAGCAAGTGCCAAAGCAAAAGAATGATGTTATGCACAAGGAGTAATTGAGAAATTTGATCATCTGTAAAGATATCCTATAAATCTCCAGTCCACTTTCTACAAGAGAAGTATACTTTTTCCCCTGAATTCAAGCTTAAGTATTCCTTGAACCCACCTAAGTTTATCCCACAATTTTATCCTAAGAAAAGTCAAAAGAAACTTTGATAGCCATCAACAAAAAAAAGCTCCAGACAGTTGACAATGCTAGCGTTTTTCTATAGTGCTTGATCCACAGATTACAACCTCAAACCAAACTTTAATAGCAGAGTTCAAAGGGAGCATGTTTTTCACTCACCCTGTGTCTGATCTTATCACAGTGTCTGATCTTATCACAGAATCACAGAATGGCCTGGGTTGAAAAGGACCACAGTGATCATCTAGATCCAATCCCCTGCTGTGTGCAGGATCACCAACCACCAGACCAGGCTGCCCAGAGCCACATCCAGCCTGGCCTTGAATGCCTCCAGGGATGGGGCATCCACAGCCTCCTTGGGCAACCTGTTCCAGTGCGTCACCACTCTCTGTGTGAAAAACTTCCTCTTAATATCTAACCTAAATCTCCCTTTCATTAAGATTCCCCTTAATGCATCAAGAGTGGTAATCAGAGAGATCTCTATTTACAATTTTGGTTACTTTTGTTATGGTTCTGCCTAATCCTAATTACCTACCACACTTGAAAATGCAGAACATTAAAATAATCCACAACTATGTGCTTGCAAGTTTCTAAACGCTGTTTCAGCAGTATTAATAAGAATGGCTGCATGTCTCCATGAAAGATCTGCCTCCAGACAGAAATTCAGGTGAACATTACCCAAACACAGCAGTAGGAGTTGAGTTTGAATGCTCTCAGACCTGGCAGTTAAATACAAAGCTCTGAGTGGAGCAGCCAAAGAACTCCTCCTGCCATAAGATCAGTCACTTGAGAACAAGGGCAGCTCCGTGAACTTCATGAAATCTCATCTAGACTTCAAAAGTAGACTTTCAAAAACAAACATTTTAAGACCACCTTAAGGTGAGTTGAGTTCCCCAGAAAAATGCTGAAGCCATTTCAAATTCTCTGGAAGCAAAAACAATACAAGAAGAAAGTAGTATTTAAATTTGAGTTATATGTACTCCTCCTTAACCACTGCCAAAGCCTTCACAGAACTGAAAAATGACAGTACAAATGATAACGTGTAAGAAGCAAACCATCTGGCTAACAAGCTGCAATGTTACCCCTAGGAAAAACACTGCCAAGGTAAAAAAATCTAAGCTACCAAAATTCTGTTCAGATGACTACAGAAAATTGCACTCTGGCAGACATTATGCTGGATGAGCAGAAGCGGTTTCAAACACAAACAGTGTAAAGTTTGCAGAATGCAGATGATTCAAGCACAGTGCTCATCAAAACCATTTTAGGTTCAAAAGGAACTCCCCAGCTCCACATACTTTCCTCAGAAGAATTAAGTTTGATGTATTACAGAGTAGGGATTAGGTAGAGTGCTGATCCTTCTCTAGCACCAAAAGAAGAGCCCTGCTTCAGTAGTTACAAGGGCAAGAATTGGTACAAAACCATCTACATTGAAATTGGAGTGTTTCATGTTAATGTAGAATACTTAACTATCTCCAAACTATGCACAGACACTCACATCACTGTATCACTTTCACGAGCAAATAGATGTGTTTGCTTCCTTACTTTTCACAGTTTCTAACACCACAGCCCAGGCACCAGGCAGACTGAGTACTGGTTCAGAACAAGCAGACTCACAGTATTTCCCTATTTCTAAACTTCTGTTAAGCAAGCAAATATAATTACTTACTTGCAAGTCATTTTCCTTTTGAGACTGTTCTGATTCTCCTTTATTACAGGACCTCTATGGATGAGAAAAAGCAAGCACAATGAGAAGATGAAATTTAACATGATTAACCTGCAACCACCAGAACAAAGGGAGTAGAAGTGCCAGCTACAGTTAACTAGATGTCTCAACAGTGTCTTGATCTGTGACAACTACAGCACTAGCATCCATCTGACCTCTGACCGCAGTCCTATTCCACCAATTCCAAAACCTTTCAAAAGGATGTGCCACTGAGACCAAGCCACTCCTGCAAACAGCCCAGGAGATGGGTTTCAGGTGTTTCTGTTCCCCAGTATTTCAAATCTGCATGTCAGTGCATGACAAGCTTAAATATATGCTTTTAACTTAGAGAAAAGTCCCTCCGAACAACATCTGGGATGACATTCTTCTTGCAGCTAAAACATTTAAGAGATAAGCTACATAAATTACATAAGAGCCTTTGAAGGACTATTGGTAAAGCTCTCAAAGTACTCGTTTTAAGTTTAATTTTAAATGTTTATTTCCCCTAAATTCTTTTGGCAAAGATTTCCTTAATTATATAAGGAATATATATACTGTCCAGGCTGTTACGTGCACATACCACTAAGTATGCAAATCCAGGATTTATCTTCAAATGAAATGCCCACGTAAGTCACATCAGCAAGAACTGCAGCATACAAGCAAATCTTTAACCAATTCCATGCAAAATGTATTGTGCTAGGCTTGCTGACTGTCATTACAAAGCAGCTTCAGAGTACCAAATCACATCCTCAGCAACCCCACCTTCAATGGCACATGCTTTTAACAGAGCCACGTTTAAAATTCAAGCCGTAATAAAAGCCTTGTCCTTTAAAGTTCTGAAGGTAAGGAGAAGAGAAACAAATGTTTGCTCAGATTTAGCATAGTTTGTGGCTGCTACTTTACGTTGCAATTCCACCATAGACTGTTTAAACCAGACTGAGTTTAGAGGCCCATGAAGGCAGCCTGCATCTCCACCCTCTGAATAAAACGTGTGATTCACAGAACCATGTGCATACCTTTCTGTCCCAACGTTCTAACATGTCCAGAACGGGTGGAAATACGAACTTAACAGAATACAGTTAAGCAACACCAGCTGTCTTCAGTACAATACAACAAGCTAAAGATTTACACGAGCTATGCAGTTATGTTATTTCAGAAGCTATAGAAGAAGTGTAGTTAACATGAATCCATGGTCTTTCAGCAAGTACTTCCCATTCCACTAGGATACTAAGCTTAAAACAAGACAATATGAAGACTACTATTAGTTTATATTCCTTTCAAGGAAATTAATAAAGTCAAAACGCATTCACTAGAAGCTAAATGTGTAACTACACGATAGCATTTAAGTAATGTACAGAGAGCTTCTCTGAACAAGCATGTCCTACATCAATACCACTATTGCATCTTACAGATTTTTCTTGAACAGTCAGAAAGTTACTCACCATCCAGGAGTCTTTCCTGATTAATGGTGCTCTCAGAATGGCTCAGTTCATCAGAAGGTAAGCAGATTAGACTTTCCCCTAGAACCTGAACTGGCACACGCTTTACAGAAGGCATGTGTAAAGAGCTAGCCAGTTCTAAGGACTCCACCTCAAATTAGCATCAGAGATATCCTAATGGCATCCACTGTGCCATTAGAAGGAGGCAGTTAGGGATGTTACTGCAGAGTCATCAGAAAAGGAGACTTCTGCAGCACCCCTTCCTCTTTTCTGTTCCCTCAGCATACAGCATTAGCATCCAGGGGAGGATGAATGCAAAGCAATTCGCAGATAACTTGTAGATAGGAATGGGAGCTTGGAGAGGATCAGACTTCACAAGTGGCCATGTGCTCAGCCTAGAATTAGCACAGTCTCCAGTACATGCTGTCAATGTGAACGAAGTAAAGCGGGGATGCGATTTCATGCAACAGAAATTTAAGAGTTAAACTCTTTAAAGAGTTCAACGGATGTTCAAGCACTAGGATTTGATTTTCTGTCTGCACAATCATCTATGAGAAGAGGCTCAAAGCCAAACATCTCAGATGATGAGATACCATCGCATAGATATTCATCTACGTAACCAGCTCACCCTCTTGGCTCAAATAGCCAAAATTTCAGGTGTTGCTTCTATCTTCTTTTTTGTTTTTTTTTGAAACTCTTCTACCACACTCCAACTTTTGCCCAACTTATTCTGGGAGCTATTTACTTTTATAGCAATGAGATTTTATTTACTCAACTAGGAGAAGGATTAAATAATTGCTAGAGGTTTTTAGTCAGTCCTTCTGAACAGAAATATCAACTAAGAACAGACGTGCTCTACATCCCTGAGAACAAACTGAAATATCTGTTCAGTGGTTGTTACTGTGAGAAGGTTTATGCTCAAAGCAAATTCAGAAATCTCGCTATACTTTTTGCTAGAGAGGATAGCTAAATGCACAGAGACAATAAAAAGTTGTATATACTCTAATTTGAGGCTCAGTGATCATGGAAATTAATTAAATGCAGTACATTTCAGGTACGAGATCAAAGTCCTAGAAGGGGAGACACTCTGCATTATCTGTGATTAGAAGACAACCAGATTGTGTTTACACACCTGGCAGTTTGATACAGAGAACAGAGTTCTGCCAGCATTTTCTCCCTAACTCCCCACATTTATTTCTTTTGTAATTAGAAGACAAATTCTATTTAAAAAGATGCTTGACAGAAGAACTCTGTCAAGGGGGAACAATTTGTACCTTTTTTCCCAAGTAACGGCAAGCTCTGCCTGCAAATGTAGCACTTTTAAATTAACTCCACTTCTCTGCATACACTCTGCTTTAGTTGTTTCCAAGTAGGCATAAGTCATAGCACTGCAGTATCTCCAAATCCCAAGAAATTACAGCACTACAATGCACTGACTGAGAAGTTATGGCAACAGGGGAAGCTTTCTCTAATTCTAGAAGCTGGCAAAAGACATTTATTTGAACAGGGTGGGAACACGAACAGTTTTAGATACAGCAGTGACTTATTTCTGCTCCTGAGAACCTACCTGCCTTTCATCAGTGATCCCTGCTAAGCCCGGAGAAACGCATTAATTAGAAAGTCCTAGTATTTAACACGTGTAGGACTTGAACTAGGAATTCTTGTTCAAAAGCCACAAAGACTTCTCTAATCCTCTTCATTTCAAGTTACCATTCCCTTCTGAGGGAGCAGAGGAAAGGAAGGGGCAGTATTTTGAGATTTTGTTATTGCTCTAAACATTCAGATGCACAGACAGTAGCTGGTGCTACTTAAGCCTTATTTTTAAACATTGACATCCAGTACTAAAGAAAATGAAAGCTGTAGAGAACGCTCCAACTTCAGAGATCTCATACTATACCGTGAATCGTGTCTGTCACCTGGAAACCAGAGTGCTCTAGGCACGATCGCATGGGCAAGCCTGCAGCAGAGAACACATGCATATACAACTAAAGTGGTACATTACCCCCAGAACACCCTTAACTCCACCCAACACAAATATATCCCCGTAAGAGGCGTTTCGTTTCTTTCAAGCCGTCTGCCAGCGCCAGGGATTCGTAGTTACTCCATGCTACAAACAGACATGGACACCAACAACCACAGAAGACGTTGATAATTACAGTTACACAGCAGTCTGCATTTTATTTAGTTAAAAAAAAAAATAAAAGGCAGCAAGGCAGGTATGGAAAAGGATTTGCCACGGAACAGTGGCAACCACTTATGCTTATTCTGCATCTGCTCACAAAGAAATTGAGACCACAGATGAATGTTAGGTATATTGGTTTGTTTTTCCTCATTTCTATGTAAGATTTTCTTTTAGCTATTGCAAAGTAACAGTCCCAGTGAAACAGAGTTCAAGGTTCTTTTGACACGTGTAAAAGAATGGGGATCAATCAGCATTTTACTTTTTGATAGGTGAACTTCAAAGAAATCCACCTTAATTTGGGCTTTTCTTTTGTTGATGCTTAACATATATTGAGACTCTTGGTATTTCTAGGAGGTGGGAATTTTTCCTTTTTTCTTTTTCCTGAATTTAAGTAGAACTACTACAGTGATCTGTATACAAAATCCAATCTTGAGGTCTGAAACGGCATTGTGGAGAACTTTTTGCTTTAGTTGTTGCAGCTGAATTTAGCCAACAGTTGAAGTCATTTTGCAATGAGGAAGCCGTATTTTCAGTGCTCCTCTTTAAATTTAGCTACTCAGCTGGAGCAAGAATAAAAGCAGGGTAAGGCATTTCCCTTTTTCCAATGGGTGACATATCTGCATTGTGCCTCAAACACTTGAGTTTTAATGTGGTTAGTACTTTAACCTGTCACAAGCACAAATTCTTGTCTTAAAAAAAAGTTCTGCTCAAGGATATACTCAAGAGAAGTCCTTGATGTTTAAACATCCATGCCAGTGCGACCATTGGTAACAATGGCCAAGCTAGCTCCATTCATCTCCACCCAACTCCCCCCAAAACATTCATGCACACAAAGAAAACTGGCTTTAACATATCAGTTATGACAGAGGAAGGCACAGTGCCTTCCCTGCGTGGCAGCTTTAGCCAACTGGCATGGCTTCTATTGGATGAGTTTCATGTACTGACATTTGTGTCTTCCAAGATTCATAATAAGCAAACTGGGGCTATTTTCAAACTGCTAAAAAGGTTCCTTTAAAAGGTGGCTCAAAGAAAATGATGGTGTCAGTATTATTTGCCCAAGTTAGTGAGGAGCTCCTACTTTTCGCTTCTATCCTGTTCAAAACTTTCACTTTAATTCATCAGCTGTATCTGTATCAATTTGGTGCAGATTGCTACAGATCTGCAGTACTCACAGGGACAATAAGAGGAGCTGATATCATTGTTTTTGCTCCAACTGCAACAGAAAACAAGATGGGCAGGTGTTAAAACACACTACAATGACTCAAAACGTAAGTGGTAGCTACTAATACCCAGTGTCAGTTAAAGACAAGCCAGGGAGAATTAAGCCTTGATTTTAGCATTAAGGTCTCAAAACTCAACTTAAGTGGTGTCCCTTGATTTCTACAGGGCTTTAAACTCAGGTCATGTCATTAAAAAAGTTAAGGATCACTCTCTCACAACAAGAGGCTTGTCGTAAGATTCTGCTTAAGCCACGCTGCAATCCATAAGAATCTTAAGTTAGGTTTTCAAAATACCCCAATAAAACAGTTTGCTTATATTTTAACTTGCATTTAAGGTACAAGGGCTGGAAGAGACAAATGTTTGTTGACAAAAAATTGTGAACCTCAATGCAATCTGAAAGTTTTACCTTGGGACTTTTTCTGCTTACTTAACCTTTAGTGAACTGCACCAACAAGAGCAGTCATTTCACTGCCACTACGGAAATAAAGGAAGTTAGACATCTCAAAAGATCCTTTAACCAAGAGCAGAAAGGTTAGAAAGTTATGAACACACTTTCAATTTTCAAACCAAATTAGTTCCCTGATTTTAGAGCCCCCAATTTTTGTTGATTCCTTCAGCAAACAGGGGCACAGAAAAGACAAGAAAAACTCTGAGGGAAGAGGAGGTCAACCAACACTAGAGTCTGCTGTACCTTTATAAAAAAAAAAGGGTGATGGGGGGAGCACTACATTTCTGCACAGCTCTTGGGCAACAGAAGTTCTATCACTACACTAAGCTTTATAGCCCATGTTCCTACTGAAGACATCTACATATCAAGTCAGTACTGCATTAAAGCCATTAACAGTTATGAAAAAAAAATGGTATCACCAATCCTAGTCACTTCAGAAACAATGCCTCCAAGATTTTGGGTTCCCCCCCCGCCTCTATTTTTCGTTTTTCTTACGCCAAAGTACAGATTATTTAAACTGGAATTAATCCACTTTTACACACTTCTTGTTTAACTTTCCCAACACACATAACAGTGGTGTAGCCAAATGCTCCATGCTATTTCAAATCACTGCAATCTTTTACATTATTTCTGGTAAAGTCTGCATCTCACGTTACATAAAAACCATTTGAAAGCCACTTAAGTGATTGTATCTAATGAGATTTTTGAGTCAGCTTGGTCAAAGCAGAGGATGCAGGAAGAATGGACCAAAATTTCCACAACAGTCAATCTCCTGCAGATACTGGATCAGTTTTTCAAAGCAAACAACTATCAGAAAATATCACAAATTAACAGATAATGAAGCCAGACAGACCCTCTATGTCAAATAGAAACTATTGTCAACAAAATGTAATTTTATGAAGCTGCCATTTTTCATAAGGCTGAACACTTATGGTGATTTACTGCAGGGTAATCAAATGTCCAGCAGAGATGGATAAGACAAGATCTGCCATACAGTCCTACAGTAATAGCCTGTAAGCTTTAGAAGAGATCATCTCTACAAGATTTTTCTACAGTTTCAAACAGATTTGCCAACTGCTTCTCTTAAGGTTTGACAAATTTAAATGCTGTTTGCATTGTACTGTTTTTACTGACAAAAAAAAAACAACACAGGAACAGCACAAGAGTTTGATGAACATCTCGTTTCATGCCAGCTATGGGGCACATCAAACACTTGGGAAAATGTATTTTGGAATGAGATGGCTATATGGCATTGATGTTCATGCATCGTTTCTATTACAACACCATAGATCAAGTCTTCCCATAGC
Source organism: Tympanuchus pallidicinctus (assembly GCF_026119805.1). Taxonomy (NCBI): domain Eukaryota; kingdom Metazoa; phylum Chordata; class Aves; order Galliformes; family Phasianidae; genus Tympanuchus; species Tympanuchus pallidicinctus. The sequence continues at coordinate 15,489,739 of NW_026294747.1, forward strand.
ACAAGGTCTCTAACAAAATGCTTGAGCACTGTATCAGTTAAGTCTGACAAAAAACTTTAATCTCAGTTGTAAGCCCTACTGAGATAGAAATTAAATGGCTTAGTCCTCTGCAGTCCTGCTAGTTATGCCAGTCCTACATCACTGTACAGAAGCAGATTTTAATAACATTTCTAGAATACCACAGTCCAAACTTAACACCATATAGAAAGCATTACTGATCAAACAGATAGCAAATGAGTCTTCAGCTGATAGACGCCAGCCAGGATCTGCGTAGAAAGGAGTGTAAGTCCTAGACAAGAACAAACTATAAAGAGCACTGCCTTAAGCTAGCCATCTACCCCACAGCCACTAAAACACATTCCCAAGCAGATAACACAGCAGTGTGTCACAATGAAGACCTCCAAACATCTCAATCAAGCTACAGAAGCCCCCCCTCTCCCAAAGCACTCCGTGTACTCACCATCTGCAGGATTGCACCGTATAAGCGCAGCAGAACTTTCCGTGGTTCATCTGCCACTGTCTCAATGGAATCGGGTAGGGAGCACTGAAACAGCATGTTGCTGAGGCCACCTCTGCCAAGAGAAGGGTATGGATTATTGGCCAATTTGGATGAGCATTCCCTTGCTATCAACTGGAATCACACTAACACACCTTTCACTACGGACGACTGATGCACTGATCGCAATCTTATCACACAAAGTGGGGAGATCTGCACTTCAGCCACTCAGGGGTTACACACAAGTATGCTGACTTGCCATGTAATCAGGAAAAGTGACAGCACCCGTGTTTTACAGCTTTACAGGCCAGATACCAGATGAAAGCAGCACTTCCTAGTTTCTGGTAGTCAAACTTCAAGAGCAGCTTACTACATCTGCATTTGCCTTACCAAATCGTCTTTTTGCATTAATTCCATTGCCCTCGGTATGTTGATTAACAAAAAATTTCTGCAACATCACAGTACATTTTGAGTTGGAAAGGACCCACATTATTACTTCCTCTTGCAACAGACAAAAAAAGCACTGAAACTTCTGGTTTACTGCCAGAATAGAAATGCAAATCACATCTACAAAAAAAAAAAAGCCTTGTATATCTCATCGTTAACAACACCTTCCAAAAACAGATACAATCCAAAAATAGTAGCTAATAGAAAAGGGATGAGGAAGCACAGATGCAAAAGCTTGGTAATTTTTACCTGCAGCATGCTACTTCTTCACCTTACTGAAGTAACTCTAGTATCTAAATAGTAGTACTTGTGTTGGAGTTTGCAGCACCACTGCAGTGCTGCTCTCCTCATCACCCACAGCATCGAAGTACAGGCATTTAGTGATACCCACAGTGAGCTCTGATTCCAGAATCTGCGCAGATCCAAAATGCAGTGGATAACTTCCAGTTCACAGTCCCAGTCTGATACTCACTTTACTGCTTTTTTTAAGTAATTATTTGGGTTCTCTTACAATCCCTCAGGGAAATCAGAAAGATTTTTCCGAGAGCCACCAAGGAAGTGGATGACTTGGTATGTATCTACTGGGAGGTGACTGACAGAAGAGGGGCTGGACTATAGACTGAGAGCCAATGATTGAGAAGACAAAACCTGAGCAAATAGGGTAAATCAGCAGCTGTACAATGCGCTCAAGAAAGCAGACAGAAGAGAACCAGGTGGCTTGGCAGGCATTCAAAAAGGGATGCTTAGGGAAATCATACGAAGTGAGCCATGGGGGTGAATAGGTAGGAAAGCCAGACAGATGGAAAGGGGAGCAAATGAAGATCAGAACCCAACCACTCAGATGCAATCATAATGTTGGTTAGTTATACCAACTACAGTTCTGGCTACAATGAAACCGTGCTAGACATTTTTCTGAAATATTTTCTAGACCCTAAATGAAAATGTTGGCATTTAAAGAGGAGAAATAAACACATAGAAACTCAGTTCATAAAATCTACAGGAGAAGAACTAAACAAATCCTGTCTCATCACTCTTGTCACATACTCTGCCTGCATACAGTGCATTGAAGTCCAGAAATCTCTTTCTTGGACCCCCTCCAGACAAACAACAGCAGCAAACTACTCAGGCTGAACTCCATTCAACAGAAGTCTCACTAGTTTTACACACTCCAGAACTTAAAAGTTACCGCTAATCAAGGAAATTAAAATGAGGGTAATAAAAGGGAGCCTACTTCACATTGCCAAAGGGTAAGCCCTTCCAATCACCTATTTGCAAAGCCATCCATAACTTCCCAGAATCACAGCCACAGCAGCTAGGTGTGCTCATACCTGTGTTCTGATCGACTGTTTGCTCTCTTTGCTCTCCAAGAAAGCATGGGCCAAAACACCACCAATTCCCACAGTTTAACCCATTCTGAAATGTCAGCCCATCCTCAGTTCCTCCCAGCCACAAGACACCAAGCGACTTTTCAAGCGCATCTCAGAGAGGAGGATTCCAAGAAATACCAGAATAACTGTGCTAAACCCTCAGGCTTTAGAAATTAAGTGCTTACAGCCAGCAGTGCAGACCGACAAGGATGAAAGCAGAATCAAGCAATGGGGATCACAGAGACACCAGTCCAGTCTATCGTTAAGGAACAGTACCAGTTTTCGTAGATTCTCTCCCTTTGTTAACTCATTACAACCGCTGCCAAGCGAGAACTAAAAACACCCAGGCCTTCTGTGCTGGATTTCAATCAATTACTTGATTTTAAATACATTCAATGGGATAAGCCAATCACACTCACTTTGATATAGCAGAGACTTACGACCTTTCAATAGGACAGAGAGCAGCTCGGCAACTTCATCCACCAGTTCCCTCAGAACTGGTGCATAGATCCCACTGGGTCCCACCTTCAGGTTCTTTAGGTGGTCAGCTGATGTTTGTCTGCCGTCCACACTTTATTATTGCTAACTAAGGGTATTTACGTGCATTTTTTTGTGTAAAAACAAAAAAACAGCACCATAAGCATTAAGGAGGCAAAACCAGGAGGACTCGAAGAGAATTATAAGCAGTGCTGCCCTCTGAGAAGACAAGAGTGACCACCTCGGGTCCGGCAGAACGACGGAGCACCGGGACACCGACCGAGGCGTCACACACGTACACAGACTACTTAATTCGCAAGGATCTGCCACGCCGCTCGGAGGACCCCTCCGTTTCCACCCCAGCCGCCCGAACCTCCCTCAGCTGTCATCGCGCTGAGTCACGAGCGCCCATCGCAGCACCGCAGCGGGGCTGGAAGGAGCCGCGCCGCCCCACCTCCCGCAGGACGCGTCCCACCGCCCCCCCCGCGCGGATACGGGCACGAGCCCGAGTCCCCTCCGCCCGCTCCCTCCCAGCGGGTTTCGGAAGGAAGGTAAAGAAGAAAAAAAAAAACGAGGAGGAGGAGGAGGAGGAAAGAAGCGGCGAGGAGAAGCGGTAGCGCGCGGTCCCCCGGGAGGCGGCCCCGCCCCTCCGCCCGCACTGACCTGATGGGGCTGATGCGGAGCTGCTCCTCCCGCAGCCCCCGCCAGGCCCCCGGCAGGAACTCCTTGCACCACAGATAGGCCCTGCGCCGCGTGCGGGGGTCGAGCGGCGGCTCCTCCTCGGGCGGCGGCGGCACGGGGGAGGCCGGGCTCACGGCACCGCCGCCTCTGCCCGCCGCCGCAGGGTCCTTTCCCTCGGGGCCGCCGTGGGAGAGCGGCGAGGGGGGCTGCCCAGCGGCGGGGAGGACGACGCCGCCCCCACCGGAGCCGGGACCGCAGCCCAGGAGAAGCCCGAGAGGAGAGGGGTCGGCCTCGCCGTTACAGAACTTGGTCTTCATGGCGGGAGGGGGCGATGGCGGGGAAGGGACGTCGGGGCGGACGCGCGCGGCGGCTTTCACACTGCCCTCTATCTCTCTTCGCAGCACCCTTCCGCCGCGGCCGCCAACTGCGAATGAGCCGCGCGCCCCCGCCCGGCCCCCATTTTATAGGCAGAGCGGCACGCGGGCCCGCTCACCTCACGCCTTTTCCCCCCGCTCCGATTGGCTCTCGGGTCTCAGCTCCTGCCCAGAGCGAGGCCGAGGGGCAGGGCCGCGGAACGGGCGAGCGCCTTCTGCCGGCTTCCGGAACGCCCGCCGATTGGTGCTCGCTCACCCAGGAGAAAGAAGGGGCGGGCGCGGGGCGCGCTGATTGGCCGCTCCTCTGTCGCCCTGGTAACCGGCGCGCGCAGCTCAGGGTGGGGGGGTCAGCGCAAGGTGACCCCGCCCACCTCCCCTCTTCCCTTACGGACCCTCGGCGGTAGCGGCCCGGTGCCTCCCGAGGCACTTCGTAACGGGACGTGGGCGGGGGGCTGCAGAGGTCCGAGGAGGTGAGCGCTACCGGCGGACCGAGGGGCCCGGTGCGTGCCGTGACTTTCCGTCTGCGCCGTACGATTGCGGTCACCGAGAGCGTTTGTTCAACGGTCTGCTTTTTACGGCGAGCTGCCGGCCGGCTGAGTCAGCTGCCGCGTGCCGGAGCTGATTCGCAGCCGCATGTAAGCTCGGCTCGGCTCGGGAGAAAGCGCACCGCGCCGGGAGCGAAGGCGAACGGCAGGAAGACAGCGCGTCCGCCCCCGCGCCGCTGCCCCGCCAGCTGCTGGGGCGGAGCGGCGGGAAAGGGCCGGTGGGTAACCGCGCTGGAAAGCCCCCGAAGAGCCCGGGGGGTTACCGAGAAGCTGCAGGATTGGCTTCGGAACTTCGTGCTCGCACGGCGGCCTCAGCACCGCCAAAGCCACCGCGGCTGAGCGGAGGCAGAACCCGAACGTGGGTTAGGAACGCCGCGGCGGAACGGAAGACAGACAGATGCCTTCTTCTCCCCTCTGCGTCTCAGCTTTTCCTTTAGAACGTAAAATCCGCGGGTCAGAGCTCGGATTGGGATGCTGGAAGCGGCCGGCCGGAGCTGCGGACAAACCTTCCCTTCGCAGATCCCTGCTGGAGCAGCCGATGCCATTGCTGAGGTTCATCTGCAGCTCAATGGTGCGGTCTCTGCACGCGGGCAGTAGCAGTGAAAACACCAGAACTAATTTTACCTCCCACAGTGGCCGGTCTTTCTATTTCCAAGTGCTTGACCTTCACGCGACATACTCACAGCATGAGTAACGGGACATTAACTAGAAAACAAAGCTCCCTAACCCATAGAAGTCATTTGCAATCTTCTAGATTTGCTCCTGGTGTGAATGGCAGAAAAGTCAGATGCTTGGATAGAGAACCCTGTCCCCTCTAGCTTGTTGATACTGGCCACCTCACTGACACTTCTTACCAAGACACGAGTCTGCTTTAATTTACACAGTTTATTACAAAGCCTCAGAGAACTTGGAAGCAGAAAAATGTTTGTTTTGTATCTTTTTGCTTCCAACATTCTCACCTTTTCTTAATGTTGGTCTAACTTAAGCTCCAGTCCTGTAACAACTTCTGTTTTGATAAGTATCTGGATGCAAATTAACTCTGTTTATTTCCTACAGGAAATGGCTAAGGCAGTTTGCTCGTTACATCATTTAGTATTTTAACACTATTAGTAACTCATTGTAATTTATTGGTGAGTTTACAGAAAGGGCGTAACTCACTTGAAAAACGTTCAAAATGTTTTACAACAAACACCATCTATCTTCTGGGGAGCCACAAGTGTGTACAATGCGATAAAGGCAGAGGACAAAGCAGCAGGGGAACACGTGATAGAAATGAAGGTGAGTCATATTGAGGGCTTGCAGACCTTGTTCATCTAAAGTCACTACTCCCAGAAAGTAAGTGCTGGCTAAGGAAGGAATTCATTATCGGCAAGATGATTTTCAAGCTTAAGTTGTGGGTGAAGATTCTTTCATATTGCCAGAGTGCCTGGTTTGAATGAGCAGGAAGCCTTGTGACAGCAGTGGCGTCAGCTTGGTGTTATTTAAAAGCTAAGCATCAGTGCCAAAGATGAATGGTCTGAAGGCATGGTGCAAAACTGGGTGCAGTACATAGAAACCAGTACTGGCACTGGTTTCACTACATGTGAAATCTCTCCCTCTCAAAATAAATAGCTTTCTGCTCCTAGCCATTTGGCTTAAAGCACATAGGAGAATCAATGTATGATAAACTGATACTGCTGCTCTCCACACTGTGGATTTTCAGTGGATAAACAGATGAAGGTTCCCATTCTAGAGCTACTAAGGTAGTAATTTTCACAAGTTTTACATCCACATTCAGAAGAAACAAAATAAAATAAACCTCTTCCTGCTACTTGTATATGTGTTTTTTCTTCTGCTCCTAAGAGTTTACTACGCTTAAATAATGCGTGTAGTCAAGCTGAACAAAACTGAAGCTTCTGTTAAGATCAGAATATACTGAAAAAGGCATCAGAAGACAAATATTCAAGAAAAGGAATTAAGTACAAACACTCCCAAACTGGACAGTTATGAACACTGGAATCAGACTTGAGAAACTTGATTACATTCTCAGCAGCAACTGATCCCCGTTTCCATTTCTTGTGCACTAGAAGCACCTTGTTAAGTAACAGTGCAATGTCCTACCCACTGGATTAGTCAATCAGCCTGCCATCTTAAGCATTGGGAAAAGGCAAATGCATCTTCATGTTCCTGATGTCAGCTTTTGTACCATAGCAACGCAGCTGCATTAGCACACATTTTTTTTGTAGACAGCAAACATAGGTTCCCTATCTGTGTTCTATTTTTGATTCCATCTAATAGTTTCATCAACAGTAGCACCTAATAAATGAGACTCATTAAAAGAATATTTCTTCAGCTGCCCGCATCCCCTGGATACATGAGCTTTAAAGCAGAGGAAGTAATGGTGAGATAAGAAGAGTGAGGGCACAGACAAAACAGCAAGTGACTAATTATGCTGTAAATAAGGAACATTCTGAACTAAGATTCCCTGGGGTGAGCAGAGGCTTAAGAGTTTGCATGACCTTGGCTATCAGCAAGGAGATAGAGAGTTACCCATCACAGAAGTGTCACACCTTCCTCTGTAATTTACTTTTCCCTCAGTTCTCATACTGTGACCACACAGGTTATTCCCCGCAGTGATCAGTGCATCCACTATGTCCTTCGCAGCAACAGAAGCACTTCTTCAACAAGTCTGGATTGAAATATCTACTCTTCACTGGTTATGGATGCAGTCAAGCAAATACTCAATCAGGAGAGGGCAGAAGTCTTTTTTCTTTCTTTGATGGTATAAGACGAAACATTTGTTTTTATTAATTTCCATGATTTACTAAAGCTTTGTAGAGTTGCTGGTTTTTCCCCCTTACTTTTCTTTAATACTTATAGATCTGCAGCAAAGAGAACTGCAGTTGGACTGACGCATGATTTTATTCACTCCAGTTGCATTAGTGCGGCAGAAATTGCTTATTGCTCACAAAAGAGCTAAGTCTAGAATTCTGACTCATAAACACTTAATTTTCTTTCCCAAGTCTTTCTCATTATTATACCAAGAAGCATGAGCTTTTACCGGCAAGATCAAATGCCAGCAAAGCCCAGATCTGCCACACGACACGAAGAGAATGACAGACACTTGTGCAGAGGGATGCAGATACTTGTATCAGCTGAAAAGCTTGCAGACGTCTTAGCAGTTGTTGATAAGCATTCTTTACGTACCAGGAACAGGTTGCTGTTGAGATTGTGAATTCCATTTCTGAAACCGGGCTGAGGCTGGAGGCTTTGGGACAGGAGCTGCGCAGTCATTGCAAGAGTGGGTGAGAGTTCAGGGCTGTCTCTGTGTCCCTCAGCCTCTCGGCTCACCTCCACACAGTAGCTCTCTTTTGCCTTAGCAAAACGCTCTCAGCCTAGTTCTGTGTCCAAGCTGCACTTGGCACAGAGCCTGCTTTCACTTTTCAATTCCTCGCTTCTATGTCTGGTAAGCCCCTTGCTGAATTTTAAACAAATAGTAAGGCTGCTGTTTCTTACTCCTTGCATCAGCAGCCAAAAGCAGTACTCTGAGAGCCAGTTTGTGAGGGTCTGAAGATGTTTAAGTCACCTAGACAAGATGCAACTGCAGAAGAGGCTACACTGCTGTCCCATCTTCCTCTTCTGAGTGACAGTAAGGGGCTCCTGCAGCAAAGCATTCCTTCAGGTTCATGTCATCAGCAATGATGCTACATGTCAAAGCAGACTGAGTAGCCCAGGCAAAGCAGAGTATTTCACCCAAAGAATTTGGTATAATGTCTATGCTTTGACTCTGAGAGAATTTTGGGACTAAATTTGAGGTGATCCATGGAGAGGTTGCTTCATTTTCCTTCTGCATTTGCTTAATTTCCAGCTCAAAATGCAAGCCAAACCTGAGGTACAACTTTGTACCTGAAGTACATCTGAGGGAGCACCCAAAGGGCTAAGGAGTAAGATTTACTCTAGGAACTGTCTCAGCATATACATATCTCACTAACGTAAGGGAAGTGTTACACCAGAAAGCAGCCTTCCCAAGAAGATAATATGTTCATTCATTTGCTGTGTTGGTCTAAGATAACCACAAAGACCTAGAGCTTCTACAGTGCCAGGTACTCCAGGCAGTGTGAAAAGATAACATTACCTGGCTCAGGTTCCAGAAAATGACTTTTCCTGGAGTCACACTGACCGAACCTTTACTACAATAGAGGTTACTTAATTACTTACTCCACACCAATTTCATCTCATTGAAGAAACTTAGCTGAGCAAGTTTCTCAGGACCCCGAAGGTATCGAGAATACAGTAGGAATTAACCAAGTGTTTTCTTATTTCTTTAAAATCAAAAAACAAAAAGCAGCTTTAAATCTTCTGGTTGTGCAAGGCACTACGGAAGCCACAGCTTCAGGCCTATGCTTAAAAAAGAAAACGCTGCAGCAGCTGGTTCCTACCTGCATGGAATCAGCTCTCTCTCAATCTCCCATAGGCTGCAGGAGGGGTGTGCAGTGTGCAGAGGGGGACTGCCCAACACAGGTACGCATCCTGCACAAGGGCTGCCCAAGATAGGACTTGTTCACCTGACAGCAAGTGGATCAGCATGAGGCAGATAGGATGTGGTAGCTGGGGAGGAACGAAAAACAACGTAGAATTAACAGTGCGCATGAAATAGTGGTCTCTGGCAAAAGACCATAGAGATAACAAAGGACAAAGACAGCAATGCACCGCAGCAGTGCATTGGGCACTGTCACTGCATGTGGTAGCTGCTCAGGCCACAAGCAACCTGAGCATTCCCTGATCACATCCACAGACAGAGCAGGTGCAAAGCCAGTTAAAGAACTTCCTTCTCATGTTCCTGTCACTGCCATTAACATGATAGTAAATGCACTATATTTAGATGCCATACAAAAAGATCCAAGAACACACACCAGCACAGTGCTGTATTCATGAATAGCAGCCAGCAGGAAAATAAAAGCAAGCATGTGTTCCTATGAAATTTCAAAGTCTATTTTTGGTCCAAACCACGAGGTAGGTCACAAACTAATCCAAAAATGACTTAGACTTCAAAATGATCATTTTTTCCTTCTCTTTTGCTCATTATGCAACAAATAGCTATGCTAGGTATGCATAGCAATGGACTAACACCAAGCTGGAATAACTGATTTGTGACAGAACTTGCAGTTCCAGTACCGCTGGTTATTCAAGCATGCTGCAGTTTTTTCCGGTGTTAGGTTTTAATATGGGTGGGTTCCAGATATGGATCCTGGACACTACAGTTTTGACTTGGGCACTGTTTAAGTAGATGTAATGGCATAGTTTTTACAGCACCCTTGCACAGTTTATCACTTAAACCAAACCATGGTTTCTAGCTGGCTATTTCCAGGGGGCTGTCAGAGCTCTTTTATCCAGCGGCCACGGCTGGGTAAGATGGCAGGAGAGCAAGGTGTCTGCATCTCCTGGGAACCAACCCAGCAGTAAGGGTCTCCCCTGGCAAAGCCACAGGCAAGACATACAATCCAGGCAATACAGCTTTAGCAATCCCTGTCACACAGACACATTTATTCCTCCCTGGTGATAACAACGAGTAGCCTGAGGTTAACGAAAGGTCATTAAGTCAGAAAATGTTTCCAAACATGCAACAGCATGATTATTGAGGGAGCTGCCTGCCAACCAAGTGATCACCGGACTTCAGCACACACGTGCTGAAGAGCAGAGTAAATACTGGAGTAGAAGTGCAGAGGCATTAAAATATTTTGGGCTGTGTTCTCAGTCACAGCAGCTGACTGGCTTGCAGGTGTTCTAGCCTCAAACCTACAGAACAGTAGGTCTGTGTTTTACACAGATGCTGAGGATTTTCTAGGCTGTCTGAAGAGTTTTAACTCATCTTTTCCACTTATAGAGCAAATACATCCCTCTAAACCTCCAACATCAAATGGCATTTGTAAAGTCAGTTCTCTGTCCTAGAGTCTTTGACTATCACCATCTGCTTATTGTACAGTCTTAAGATTTTTCAATCTTTTTTACTGACATATTGACATAAAATAAGGGGAGCAGACTTTTATGTGAAACTGCACACCAGACAAATGGGCTTCATTCAGAACCCATCACTGAGAACATTAGGTAGGCAGGGGTAACTGCATGCATCACCACAGCGAAGCAGGAGACACCTACACCTGCACTCAGAACTAACCACACTGCTAATTGTTACTGGAATCACATGCTACAGAGCCTTTAGCTGTGGCATTTTATAATTAACTCATTTAATCCTACTCTGTTTACATTTTGACCCAAGACAATAACACAATTACACATGACAATTAGGAAACTGTCATTAAATAATTAACACAAATTAACACCTTTCCCCCCAAAAAAACACCAGAACAAACCCTCTGCCAGTTTAACTGGAACGTGTTGTACTCCATTACAGGTATTTGATAGTTTTATGAGTTAAGTATGATACGATGTCAAGAATTTCTCCTTTCCACTCTGATGAGAATTTGTACCAACTGAATTTACGGAGCTGCCTTGTTATGTATTAACCAGTTGTCTGGGAATCCTATTGAGTAACAGAGCAGTTGTTGCAACACCAAGACTCCCATATAAATCATGCCTGAGTCTTAAGCAAATATTGGTTCACAGGAGAGATATGACTGCAGTTTAAGAGGTTACAGGTGCAGACTGAACTACTTCAGAGAGAACCACTCCCTCCGTGCCCATGTGAGATCCCCATCCAAGTGCTCACATTAGTTTGAATCCAGGGGAAGAGTATTTTTCCTTCATTTTTGAGACTGTTTTTGATGCTCTAAAAATCAAAAGGTATCACGCAAAGTTATTTTGTAATTTACACTGCAGACACGCAGTGCAACTTCTAGGAATAGGGGAGTGACAGATGAGTTATTTCTATGGTGCGTGGAAAGCAGAGGCAGAGGGAACATGCAGCCTTCTCTGCCACACAGATGCTGTAAAAACTGCTAACCAAAAGAGGAAGGAATTTGAGGTGAAAGAAACGTACGATAGAATTAAAAACTTTCTTGTACACTTTGGGAAATAGAAGGAACTTCCCATCAGAGAGAGTAAGGCACAAGGGAAAAGGAGTGCCCCATCTCACTTGTTTTTACACTAACATGAAGTACTGTGAGCCACATCTCACTGGCAACTTGCTCTTCTGTTGCAGTACACGCATCTCCTTCACTTAGCCCTAAATCCCAAACACAGACACCCTTCTGGATGCATTTCAGTTATATACCTAAATCAGAATGGATTTCGCAGATCTCCTGGACTCTTACATCTCAGTGAGCCCAAAGTCAGCAGTGTATGCTCCATTCCAACCAGTACAAGTAAGTGGATCACCACCTTAGACACTAGCTAAGTCATAAAAAATTGGAAATAAATACCCCCCAAGGAGACCACTTGCTCAGGCTTGTTGGCCTTAATTGTTGCTGTTATACAATACCAACTGGCCATTGAATTCAGAGTAATTAGCCCAAGACAGTATTGTTCAGGTGACACTTTTACTCTGAAAAGCATTTCACAATGCAGAAAGCCACTGTTCTTTGAACAGTCTCCATGCAGACTCTGCCTGCCACACACACAACCGACGTGTGACAACGGAATCATTTTGGCCTGCTGTACTGGCTGTGGTTGAGGCTGTTTCTTACATAAATTCTCTCTACACCTGATGAATGAAGGACAGAGGAAATACAGTTATCTCTCAGTTCTTCGTAATTGCCAATAACTGTCAGAAAAAATGCCCACTTGTATCATTCTTCAGCACATTGTGCAATTTTAAACCTTTTCCTTGCATCTGTAGTCAGCTAGCGTATTGCTCTGAATTGTGCAAGAAATCCTTCTCTCTGCTGCTTGACAGGCTAGTTAGTGTTATGGAGCTTTCTGCCACTGCAATCTAGCAGCTAGATTGTTTCTGCTAGTGGCAGAAACAAATATATCTCTTGGCTTCCAGTTGCTCCCTAGCCCTATTCTGTTTTGGCCTGTAGAAGCTGCCTTATCTGCTACAGGAATTCAGTTTGCCAGCTCTCTTCAAAATGAGCCTCCTTTTTGGGGTAGGATTTGGCTAGACACAGATTTGCCCCAGCTTCTTTGCAGGCTTTGGCATAGGCCTGGTCAGCCTACCCAACAGGAAGAGCATCAAGCTTCCATCAGCCTACAGGACCTCTCATCCTGTGGGATGTCAGTGATCACAGTTCTACACGCTACCCAGCAACACGACAGCTGCATCCGATACAAGCTCAAATGACCAATTTAGGAACTAAACTCAAGAAGCACCACTCCGTACCAAGCGTGCACGTTTCCTGCTCTGAAAATAATCTCCTCAGCCACTTTGCAGTTCTCAGCGCAATGCTGAAGCAGGGAAAGTACTGTAAGTGAGGGCTGGGCAGCAATTGTGCAATTCCCTCTCAGCACCTCTCTTGTGCTGAGTTCAGGGAAAGGGAGAAATTCTGTACTGCTGTCACAGTAGTTATAATATTTTCTCCCTGAAGAAGAGAGCTTCTGTGCAAGGACACGTGCAATTAATACCTGTACATTCTAGGCATGTTTGAGATGGACAAGTGGCTCTGCTGAGAGAAATAGTTCTAGCTCATCAACCATGTAATCAAAAAACTGTAATTACAGACCTTCACACTAACAGAGAAAAAAATCATCTTCGATTTGACTCCAAACATAAGATCCATTAGAGAAGTGTTACTTTGAGGTCTTCAGGGGGTTGTCATAGAGATCTCAAAAAAAAAAAAACCCAAAACAAACAAACACACATCACTCTTCAAGCAATAATGACAGATTTTTTTCTCCATGCTGTTTTGGAAGGGTTTTTAAGACCAGTGTTTCTCCAAGCCAGCAGCTACTGGATACTTCTGGGGCATCTTCTGGGACACAGATGAAACAGACCCACTTCAGCCCTCACAAGAGGCTTTCTCCATTTGAGCCTGCCAAGATCATGGCTAAAAAAGTTTTGCTACAAGGACAAGGAATGTGCTTACTAAACTGATGGAGTGTGTGGGATCATGGACTAACAGAGTGCAATGCACCACACTGACAGAACACTGAGTCAGACCATCTCCTTCCTGCTAATTAGCCCACTTGGCTTGAGTCTTTATTTGCCCTTACAGGATACTAGTGTTCCCACACCTGCCTGGCAGCTATCACTGCCTGGCAGAGCCCCAGTCATCCTGGTAAGGAAATCAGAGGCAAAGGTCCAATAGTGAAAGCCCCAGCCTGGGTCAGGCCATCCTGGAGCAAGTACAAGTGCCCTGTTGGCACGGCCTGAGTGACGCTGCCCTCACTGCTGCACAGAAGCATTCCTTGTGGCTGCATGGCCTGATGCACCCGAAAGACACCACTCAGTTAAAGTTCAAACCCAGCTGGCAGCCTCAAAAAGAACCCCAGCTCCCTCCCAGAATGACTTCAAACCAAAAAGAATGATCTCAAAAACAGAAATAGAAGCGCCATTCAGCTATCACCTGCCCTCCTGGAAAAACCCATTTTCATCATTTTCACCTACTGGCAAGCACTACAGGGTCTGTCCACCAGTGTCCTAAGGCTACACTCTCCAGGAAGCTATCCTTAGAAGTGAGTGACAATGCCTGTAGTGTTCTCCTTTTCCCCTCCCCCTCCCCCTGAAATCAGCAGGGGTTTCTAACACATTTTCCTCCATTCAAAAGTCATCCATCTCAGTGTAACCTCTGTAGAGTTGTAACCTTAACAGGACTTTCTTGTTCACAATAGACTGCTCGTTTACAGTCTTCCTATGCTCCTTATCACCCTCTCATAGTGGAAAAACAACTTCAGTCCCAAGATTTCACACAAACCTGAGGAGACTTTGTTACACCCCGGGTGGGATTTCACCACAGACATCCATATCTCAGCTCAGCTCAGACTGTGTAGTCAACAGTATTAAGGGCAAGGTTCACTCATCTCTGAAAATTCTTCAAACAAGCGCCGATTTCTTTTGTTTGGTTATAAAGGAAGCTGGATGAGGCAACTTTGATACACACATTGATTTTGTAGATACCTAAAATGAAGATGATGGCTTGGTTGTATGGGGAAGGACAAAGGTTCCCTCGCTGTCTGAAGAAAGAACTTGAGAAGTATCAGTGTACCAACACAAAAATTGAGCACGTGTGTGCAAAAGCAGAATGGGTGATATTTACTCTTTTAGCTTCACTGTTGCTCTTGGCTGAAACAAAATAAAGCTCTACTATTATTATTACCACATTCAAGGGATCACTGTGAAGGACAACCCTGCCACCAGGCAGAGTAACACAGCAGAGAATCTGACAGCTCTCTCCTTTTTCTTTTAGACTGCGTTAAAACAATAACACTTACATTATCTGCAGACTAACATCAGCTCCACAGCAGGAAAGTTAAACAAGCTTTAAGTCAAGGGGATGCAGCCATCACCCCTCATCACTGACTGACTCCAGAGACTACATGCACTTCCAGGAGAAAAATCTGCAAAAGGAAGAATTTCTGAGGTGTTAATGGACTACAGCCACATAACCCAACATGTTCCATACACACATTTCCCTTAGGTTTTATTCACAGGCTATCAAAATCAGAGATTTCCTTTAAATCAGAATGTAGCCAACATTGATAGCAGATAATGTCCTAACGTGGATTTCAGCCATGTGACAAAAATAGTAAACAAACCAACTACAGAACAGTAACCAAAAAACTTGACACAGAGCCAGTCATCGATAGACAAGCACCACAGGGTGACTGAACTAATGTGCCCCTGGGAATGTACAGCTAGAAAAGGGCTACAGAATGGAAGAGGTACCTCGGGGGATTTCTGCTCTTCTCTCTGGATTTAATGCCAGGCAGTTTGCAGATGAATCGTAAATTGTCTTAAAGCACTTTTAAAGGAAGAGAGAAATGTTGTTTGGAACATGTGGTTTCAGTACCAGAGCTGCTTAACTCTGAGTAACTCAGTTGCACTGCATCATGCTAAGCAGAGCAGAATCCCTCCATATCTAGAGGTTTTTGTGCTACTAATTATTGAAAACCTACTGAAGACACTTTCCACAGAGGTATACTTGTATGATTATCCTCCTGTGTTACATCAAATTAATTAAAATATTACAGGCTTCTTGGGCAAGGCTCTATTTATCCTGTATTGTATTTTTTCATGTAGTCAGCTTTCTTTCCAGTAAGGTGTGTTCTTCCACACCCACCCTTTGGCCTTGAGAAGGCCAGTCCCTCAAGAAACCACTCCATGCTCTGTTTGTTTTAGTAATTCTTACCCAAGGTCTTTATCTCAGAATCCTGTTTGTGCAGCTTTGGACAAGATTCAGTACTTGGTGGGGAGGGT
Organism: Tympanuchus pallidicinctus; assembly: GCF_026119805.1. Classification (NCBI taxonomy): domain Eukaryota; kingdom Metazoa; phylum Chordata; class Aves; order Galliformes; family Phasianidae; genus Tympanuchus; species Tympanuchus pallidicinctus. Next base: position 15,505,416 of record NW_026294747.1, read on the forward strand.
GAGAGAAGGGGGAAGGATTTCTTAGCGCTTTTAGTATTTAATGTTACCTTACTCAGGACTATTAAGTAGATGATTTGCAAGATTGTCAGCCCCAAGGTGGTGTGAATCTTTGCCTCTTACAGTAAAAAGAAATGCAGCTTGATGCAGCAGCTAGGAGAAGGGGGGAGGGCTATGGGGAGCTACAGTTTTTGGAGCATGCACAAGGAACCCAGGAAACCTGAGACCAAAACACTGCAGTGTGTAGCCCACTACAAACCCTGACTCTGGCAGATTTGTTCATGACAGCAACAAACTGAAATCACATCCAACTCCTCTTGCCATCACACCTTCAAATACATGGCTTGCAGTGCTAGCCCATGTAATAAACTTGCTAATCAGAGCAACGGATCGGTGAACTGGCCAGAATTAAGAACATGTACATGACTGAACAAGAGCCACTGCTCACACAGTGAGCTTAGCAACACAGTGCAGGAATGCCTGGAATGTTTCAGCCAGCAGGTACTCAAGAGATCCCTCTCTAGGAAACATCTGTGTTCTCATATCAATAGTTTCCCTGCCCACTGCCTCTCTGAGACAGCAACAGTGGCCCCCCTATTCTGCAGATGTTCCACACAAAGCAAAATCTCTTCCACTTCAGTCTTAACCTCAGCTTTCCCTTCTGAGGAAAAACTGTCACAGGAAATGGAAATCCCACACATCAGCAACATACCGGTGCTATTCCAAACCAGATCCGGGTCCAGATATGGCTTTGGGAGCTAGGCTGCTTTTAAACGATGGTCTCTCTTCCACAGCACTGAGTCCTGCAGTCCATCTGTTTAACCACTTCTAACAGCCAGGAGAAAAAAAAAAAAATTGCTTGGAAACAGGGAGATACAGTATAGAGCCCTTTTTTCTGCCACATCCTCAAGATGCACATTTTATCAGAAAAAACTCCCTCGCAAGATTCCCAAAGTCCTCCGAGGATGAAACATCTCCACCCATCCAATTAATTCTTATCACTTCTGGGCAGGTAACACAACTGGCAAGAAAAGTCTTCTGCCCATTTATAATTGGATGAGAAACTTCACTTCTAGAAGTGAAAGTGGTGAATTACCATCACTGGCATTAAATCTGACCTGAAGTGCAGATGTGTCAATTTGAGGAGGAGGCAGACACAGAGCCAGTTGCCCATGTGGCAGTGTAAAACTCTGGAAACACACCAGCCAATAGACTGCCCTGAACTATTGCATGTCACCTCTAGGCCTAAAGCAGAACAAAACCAACACAAATTAGGGCAGCTTCAAGGCTTTAACAACTCAAGAGCACGGGGACATCTAACCTACAGATTTCTGCGACTCTGTTAAGTGAGTGGAAGAACTGATTTCACTCAGTGGCAGGTCCAGTCCATCACTGCCTAGAACGTGATGAGAAATATCACTTGCTTGAATAATGACACAAAGCTGCACAGGAGGGGTAAATCTGGCATGCCTTGGCTTGTAGAGGGGAATGTCCTTTAAGCAGCTGAAAGAACTCAGATGTCCATTTTTGCACAACACTTCTCCAAACAAAGGCATTATATTGACATGCTTAATTGAAGTCCACACTCCAAGGAACTACAAAACTGACCACTCCTTAAGAAGTAGCTTTTAGAGAAGTCAACTTCAGAGATAGGGCAAACCTTTCATAAAACAGGGAGAGGAAACAGAAAACTCATTTAACTCTTGGATTTCTGCTTTCCACCACACAGTGCATGTGTTTCTCTGACTCGCTGCACAAAAATACGGCTGCACAGTTGCCTGGAAATCCCAGAAGTCACCTTCCTCCTCAGTACGGTTCAATCTTTCAATCTTTTCAAGGTCTCCCTTCTCCATTGCCAGGATCTACTGCATCTCCACCTCCCAGGCCATCAGGGCCTATCTCTCCTCTCCTGCTAAGGTCATGCTGCTTTGCTTTTGTGCCTTTCTTTGCATCTCCCACTCCTCTTGTTTCCCATCTTTCCTGGGAGTGCTTGCACAGCCTCTTTGTTGTTTCACTTGCTGATTCATCCAGTCAATCTATTTTTGAAGCCTCTGAAAGAAATTGCTAGAAGACAACAAAGCTTTCAAATCTGGCTCTAGGACCAATGTGTTTGCTCTGTCTCAAAAGAAGTTGCACTCCTGCTCTGGGTGAAGGACTGTGGCTCTTATGTATTTCCTCAGCTCACAGCGAAAAGGTTTGTGCATGCTGATCATAGCAGCAAATGAGAAACAGAGCAGAAAGGGTTCAGCGAGAGGCTACGTTCAACCAGGACACACACTACTTGCAACCAGAAACAATTAAAGCTCACAGTGTCAGCTGCCACGTTTCTGTCTCTGATCATCAAGTCACAAAACCTCAGTTACTCACAACTCTGAGAGTAGCAATGGGGACTTCTGCAAGTATCAAAGAGGACAAGTGATGCTCATTCACCAGCAGTGAATTTTAATAGTCATTGGAATTCTCAAGGAGATGTTCAGCTTTATTCCTGCACAGTATGTTTAGCAGCTTAGAGCACCATCCCATGCCACTCCGGGTGCATGTTCTGCTCTCAGAGCAGGGATGTCAGAGTGTTTTCTCTTGGTGCCTCAAAAGGAGGACAGCAACACAAGACCTACAGAGCCTGAGGGAACGGTTTGATGGAGCGTGTTGGCCTAGAGCTGCTGCTTTGGAGGTCAGGGACAAATCAGCCACTGGTTTGTGTGGCAGCATTTATATCAGCTGGCATTACTGAAAAATGCCACCCGTGGGCTCTGTGGAAGAGGGTTGCTTTGTCCCACAGTGGAACTGAAAACTTGTCAACTACAGCCCTGCAGAACTGATAGTAGAGAAGAGCTATCTAACCAAACATCCCTTCGCTCCTAACAGCACTTTTATGATGCTTTAAATTAGGCTCCTTTACAAAGGAAGAGGATTACAGCACTTGAATAGAAACATTTTCTGTACATAGGTTTGTTTCCAAGCAGAACTAAGAGTCCACTGCTGCCAGACCCCATCTGAGGCCTCATCCAAAACTTCGACATCTTATCCTGTTTGGTAACTTTCTTTCCTTTGTAAAAATAAACCCCCAACAGGCTCTTGTTAAAAGCAATGAAATTGAAATCCCGCAAAACCTACTGAGCACAACTATCACAAAGTGCCACAGTACTTTAATCTTCAAGCAGTGCGGTGCCTGCAGGTGGGAAGGCCGTCTGAAAAGAATTTGAGACATAAAGCACAAACTACTAAATGAAACATCCACGTAATAGAGCTAGCAAGGCACTAAGATGAAGCCTGAAAGATTGCCAGTGTCAACAAACAAAACCTGCTGCACACCCAGCCGTAACAGGAAGCAGGAATTCCTTGCCCAGAGATGTCATCTGAACAGAAAGTCCTGCAGATAAGTTCTGTGAGAGCACTGACCCTGGGATGGTACTTGCCAACAGGTTGATGACGAGATGGCAAATTGGATTCTTCTAAACTGAGGTGGCACGTGCAGTTATCTCAGAGCACTTCACTGTGCTGCAGCTGAGGCAGACAAGGTGCTTATAGCAAAGTTCAAGTCATTGTTTCAGTGAACATGTAATTCCATAGCCCTGCAGGGATTTTTCAAGGCTGAGGAAGTCCAGAGTCTAAGGTCAGGCCCTCATAAATGAGAATTTACTCACACTCAGCTGACTCTCTTGTTGCCCTTTGAATGGACACATCAACAGCAGTTGCACTGCTTCACTCACCTCCCTTTTCTATACCATTTTGTCAACGCAAACTGGAAGCAGAGTTGACAACTCAGACCTGCTATCATGAACTTTGGCAGCAGTGTGAGCTGTTTACCCTGACCACAGAGTAGCATCACCCACCAAGCTCCAAAATCAATATGAACTAGATGACACGACGGGCCCAGATAACATTCACTGACAAGACAGAGCAACACTGGAGAAGTAAACCATCATACTCTAACTTCTGCCTCGTGAACTGCAACACTGCTCAGGGCAATACACGACTTCACCCTAGGAACAGGCATACATAACTTTGTAACTGACATCCTGCCTCACTCTTCTACAGAAAAGGGGACTTAAGCATGGGCCTACAGAGTTTTAAACTGGAGTACTTAGTGTACTCAGTACTGCTCAGAACACAGTGTTTGCAAGCACTGGGTCATGCCTACTCGTACTGACCTGAAAGAAACTACACACTCATGTTTAACCTCCATTTTTAGCAGAGTAAGCCTCTGGCACTGCTGTTAGCCCTGATAACTTGCACTGTCCTCCTTATACCACCCTTCACAGTTTGGCTCACTGGAAGTCTTCCCTGAGTGGGAAATTTCCACTCCTGGAAAATTTCCCAGAGTGGTTCAGCTGACATTTGCATTAAAAATCACAGCATGTGTCTGTAGATGTCCTTGTATCAAACGTTCAGAGATGTAACACAGCAGAGATGTAATTGCCACAGCTATGCTCTTAAACAACAGCTTATATCCCAGGGTATGCTCTTACCTGAGCTGACCAGCTCCAAGCACACAACTGCAGATCTTGCTCCCTTCATAGCTGCATAACTTTATGTCTTTGCTGCAAAATCCATTGCCCAGGTTTTTCCCCCATTTTCAGGGTCAGCCATCCACACCCATACACTCAACTCATAAATCTTTGTGCTGGCACATTAGGATAAAAATTAACAAGATTGTGAAGGCCAGCCAGTGCACAGACAGCCTCCCTGCCCCAGCAGCTTCTCAGGTCTGCTTTTAGAGCAGATACCTCACACCATCCTCCTTGTCTTGTCCTTGACAATTCTGCCCATTGTTCCCTGGAAAACTTCCCAGAACAGTTCAGCTTACAGCAGCACTAAGAATCTCAGCATGTGTCAGTAGATCTTTTTGTATCAGATGTACTGAGATATAATGCAGCAGATGCTTAATTATCACAAGGTTTGCTCTGTTATAGCCTCTGTTGGTTATTACTTGGAGAAAGAATGAAAGAACAAAAGAAAGAGTCAGCAAGTAACCTTTCTTTCAGCAGTAACCAGACAACCATTTTTTGGAACTTTTCCTGATATAGCAAAAAAACCCACACACCATAAAGACAGAAACTTGGGCCGCAGTGGTTTTGAACTCCACAACTTGTAATTTTCCTTCTGGTTTTCTGTAGGTGTGTTACTGGAAATATAATTGACCATTAGGCAGACAGCCGTCCTTCACATACGTATTTAAGAAGCAGCAAGCCTCTGGAAGCTACTCACTGCTTGTATCAAAAGGAGATTTTCACCAAAGCAACCCAAATTCCTGAGTTAACTGATATCCTGCTTTGTCTGATCACTATCACCATAGTGACTGCAGGAGTTGCCACTGGCTGCCTCTCTGCAACTCACAGATCAGAGAGGAACAGGAAAGCAGCACCAGGAAGGAAACAGCTTGAACTTAGGGACCAGTGGAGCAGAGAGAAAAGTGGGCTTGAACTTAGGGCCCAGTGAGACAGAAATGGGTTGTGGGTCAGAAGCACCCTTGGACCATGCTGTGATTAGAGAAACAATTTAAAAAGGAAAGAGGTGAATGCAGCTTGTGCACGTGCTTCAGAGAGTACCAGCATCCAAGGGCTAGCTAGTACAGGAGTGCTATAGCACAAGTCAAAGTGAAAGAGCAGCTGAAGATGAGGAAAGTAAAGAAAGAAGGAATTCATGGCAACGTAAGAAATGCTAAAGCTTTTAGCTAAAGCTGCAGTAAGCTGATTCATTGCCTCCTGACATCATTTGCGTGGCCTGCTCCCTCCCCTAGGGAAAACTGGCACAAAAAAAAAAAAAAAATCACAACCCAAACTGCTCCAGGAAACAAGAGACATATAGAGCTCAGGGCAGACAGTGCCTGCATTTGCCAGGTTATTCTGATCAGAGAGGGTTCAAGGTCCCTGTGCTGCTCCTCTGAGCATGGCTGTCCTGGCCAGAGAATCTGTACCCTCTGGACTCCAGCATATGCATGCACAGACAACAGCAGTGCTCTATTCTCCCTGCAATGGTGCTGCTGCCAAGCACCTCCCAGAGCATCTTCTGATCTCAGCCAGTGGGATTGGCCGTATATTTGCGCAATAGGCCAGCATCCAAGAACTGCAGCGCTCGCAAGTGCTTGTCAGAGTAAATGCTGGGGGTAAAAATGGTTCTCTTCTGGGAAGAGGACAGAGATCATCAGTTGGTCACGAGTGCTACAAAGGCTTGACGTTTTTAGTCACAGAAATAAATTTCAGTGAATGCGAGTGAGGAGAAGGAAAAAAAATCTTAAAGTATACTCTTGTACTGAGAAATATTCATCACTTCCTACCCTTTGCTCTTTCAGGATACATAAGATCAGTTAAAATCTTCACAATGAATCTAGCTCTTGAAGATCTTGCAGTAAGATTAGATCCATCTGTTCAAAAAAGGTGTGTTACAGCAGCCAATAAATACCCACGTAATGCAGCGCTAGTCTGACCGGGAGGAAAAAGGTTCTGCTGAGCTTAACAATGCATGAGCACATATCATACCGGGTGGCACCGATGCCTCTTTAAACTCTTCCTTCTAAATCCATGAAGAACTTTTCTACAGTAAACTTATAATTTAAGAATACACAATTAAAAATGAAAAGAACAATGCACAGAGCAGAGATGGGGGAACAAGGTTTGCCTGCAAACAAGAATCAATAGCAGAACTGGGGAAAAAAAACCAAAACCTTTCCACATTCATGGAATATGACCCGTTACTCACCTTGTCCAGCTGTACAGTCTGTGCCCACTTTGTGGAAGCCTTCTTCTTAGTGATGGAAGGAGGGGAAAAAAAAGCCTTGCCTGATTCTTAACAGCCTAAGGGAATCATTAAGTAACACCACACCATGCAACAATTCAATCAGCAAAGGTCATAAATGCTGCAACCATTCCCTGTTTGCTTAAAGCTGCTTTGCAGTGCCAGGACTCCTTACAAGATCTTGCATTTCAAGTGCTGCAGCACCCATGCCTGCCAGCTGCTAAGGAGCCAGGCTCTGTGAGGGGCACTCCATTTCTTTTGGAAAATCCAATCTGCCTAGAAACATTCTTAGTGAAAGCAACTGCATGTCAACGTAAAAGGGTGGAAGACTCACTTTTTAGAAAATATATTAGGGCTCAAATGTGGGGGAGAAGGATGAAAAGCTTTTACATAAGATAAAAAAGAAAATGTCTATCCCTCTGTGGCATCTACAAGCAGTAAGACAGAAGCATTGCTTAACTATTTTACTGTTCTAATGATAGGAGTTATACCTACCTAATTTAAGACTCATTAATACAAATCTTTGCATAATAAGAACAAGGCCTTGTCTTGAAGAGTTTTATTAGATTGGTGACAAGCTACAGAACACAGCTCAGGAGCCAAACTTCAAATTCTTTGGTGATGTGTAAGGCAAATCTCATGAAGGACACACAGGAGCAGAAGCAATAAATACAAGGTAGGAAAGTTCAAGACTATTAAAAAAAAAAAAAAAAGAAGAAGCTTATTGCAGCCTTTCCTGGCCAGGCAAGCAAGCGACCTGATTCCCAGGCACAGAAACAAGTCGCTACATCTGGCTGAGACCAAACTGATCCTTCTCTCCAGAGACTGCCAACTTTGCTGCTGGGGCTGCAAAGCAGGATGCCAGCCAGTGCCTTGGACTCCACAGAGTATCGCCCCGTCTTTGTCACAAACCCACCTCTACCAAAGTTAATTCTGGAAACTGGGCACCTGATGTTAGGGCTCACATTGCCTCCTGTCTCCCTTGGCAGAGGCTCTTCTCACAGTCAGCTGTGGAAGAGCTCTGCTTACAAGGTCCGTGCCCCTCCAGTATCTATGATTATTTCCTTACCAGTTAAATCCAGCCACATACCTTTAGGTTTAACACAGTCTCTTGCCTCTTCAGTCAGGCAACACTTGAACCATACAGAGTGCGACAGGTGAGTATCAGGACTTTTTTCTGCACTAAGAGCAATATTTATGAGATCAGCATCTGACACTTCCCTGCTATGTGCCATTAACAAAGCCAGTTCCTCTGTGCCCCAGTGTCTCTATCTATAAGCCTGGCACAGCAGCTCAGATCTCCTTGAAAGATCAGTGTGATATATGGGAGGTTACTGGCACGTTGTTGGCAATTCTTGATCTTGAGACCTCACAGTTTCTGTGACAGTAACAAGCCTTGAGATCCAAGGCTGCAGAAGGCCACACAGTATTTAACTACGTCTTCACAATTTGTATTCCTCCTAAGTCCCCACTAAGATTTCATTAAAACAAATCTTTTAGATTGGTTCAGATGATAAATACCTTGCAACGCGGGGAAAGAATATCAAGTAAACCAAGCATGAGAGATCAGTCTTAGACAGAGATGTTGACTAGATAGCCAGTATCTCCATACTGATAACACATAGAAAGGAATTGCAAAGTCTGAGCAAATAATGACTTAAAAGTATCACACAGCAGCAGGATAGCAGCAGCCAACTTGTTCTCACTTGATTTTGGGAGCTGCAAGACCCGTCAACAGCCTCTCCCCCCCAAGAATCCATGCAGCATTCCTTAGGCAAGTGTTAATGCTGGATGTTTACCAAGAAAGGATTCTTACAGACTCAGCAAACAACAGGAGGATGTTACATTGCTTGCTTCTTTCTCCTGTTTCCCCCCCACTTCCATTCCCCAGTACCTCCCCTTGACCAAGAACCTTCTGAGCAGCTACCAGCTGAATGTGAGGTGCAGCAGCACATGCCACCTGCTTAGCCTGCTTGCTCCTCCCAGCTACTCTGCTAATGGAAACAGCAGAAACTCAAAGAAGCAGGCATGGATAAGGCTAGAAAGTGCTGACGGAGGTATCTCCTCATTGTGGAATGCAAAGGATTAAAGCTAGCAATAGCACAGCTGTGTTCAGCATCAAGTTATTCCCTGATCCCTATTGGCTAGCATTGCTCTGTAACTTGGATCATATCCTGCCTCCAGCTCACTGCTGGTCTGCTTGCTTTCTTCTCCATGTGTCATTCAGATGCACTCTCGGGATATCACACAGCAAAAAGCAATAAAGGACCATGCAGCTTGTAACAAATACACACTAGCTTTTAAAGAGAGCCAGGCTGCAGGGCTGAGAAATCCTTCTCTCAGCAGGCGAGTGCCACCTTGTGTTGGGAATGGAAGCAGTCCGATGGATAAAATCCAATCTGTCTGCAAAACCAAACGATAGCATGGGACCAGAAGCCATCTTTGGAACAAAGCCCTGTTAGGAGTTTTGGCTTTTGGTACCCACCAGCATCATTCTCAATCCGATACAGTCCCTACTGTAAGGAGATTCTGCTTTTTGAAGGGACAGGCAAGCTAGAGTGAGCAGCTCATCCTTACAGGTTCTGACCCAAGCTGCAGCACATAGCCTTACCCAAAGAAGACATACCTCAGATGTAACTGTGCATGAACAACTGCGGATGCCTTGTCTGCAGTGGAGACAAGGGAGAAACAAGGTGTCACATAACACAGTAAAATTCTGCTGAGTGATACTGACTTCCATGCTGGAGACCAGCTAGCAACAGATGTGAAAAACTCAATAGTGAAATGCCACAAGGATTTTACAGAGCAACTTTCAAATGTCAAATATTGCTATGGTGGTTATCCTGAACCAATCTGCAGGTGAGAGAAGTCAGCTATTTTGCTGTTTCTTATTAGTTATCTTAAAATTAACTTTGAGAATTCTATCCTAGATCTGGGTTAAATTTTATCTGGTCAAACTACATGAGATACCTCAAACAAATTTCTGAAAATGCCTGGAATTCCATACTGGATGCTTTAGGGGAAGCTTTAGCACAATCAGCTTTGTGAAAATGTTCATTTTGTTTAAAAATGAAAGGTTGCTACTGTGTGAAAAGACAAGTTCCTTAAAGATTCTGAAAAAATAGTACTGCTTTGAGTTTTATTCACTTTGGGGCTTCTTCATAATCTTGAACAGGAAGAAAAGCAACTTGTCCAACATATTAGGAATACAGGAATTTCTCTGCAAACACCTTGGAAAGGAACAGAGTATGAGTATACTATTCAAGTGAACTTCACACAAACAGAATGCAGTAATCTGAATTTTGCTACAGCTAGGTGCTCTAAGAATTAAACCACCATGTGAACAATACTGTTTTCTCTTAGAGCAAAAGTGACAAAACCAGGAAATTCAGAATTCAGTTATATTTAAAAGAAATGTGGATGCTTCACAGAAATGAAATTGAAGTATATTGCTGTCATCAATAGGGTCTTAAAAAACTGAATTCCAAAGCTATATGTGTAAGCAGTCCTGTCTCCAGAAAGCCCAGGGATGCATAAAAAGGTTACCCTTTATGCACACACTCACAAGACTGAGTCAAACCAACAGCTGGACAGATGGATCACTTGTCCTATTACTAACTAACCAGCATCACAATGTGTGAGCAGAGGGAGTACAGCAAGGCGTTTTGCCAGAACGTAACACCACATTCTGAAATGGAAAGCTGAGAGGAAGGCCCACTGACTCTATCTTCAGCATGCTGAAGGCAAAGAGAACATCATCAGAATTGAATTTCACTTTCCACTTCCCTCTCAGATTCCTTCCTTCCTTTCTTGATATTTGCAGTGCAAGCTCTGACATATCAGGACAGATCAATCTCAAATCAGGAGCCAAGGTGGCAAAGAGGTGCCAACGTTGTGCAAGGTCTCACCAGTGAAATGAAGTCTCAGGGATGCACAGGACTGAAGATCTGAGTTTGACTGTGGCAGCAGCCCTTAAGGTGATGCTTAACTGCTCACATCAGCAGGACAAAAATGAGCACTTACTGAGAGCACCCTTCAGGATTCTTTCTGACTGTTAGCTCTGGAGTCCCAGATCCAAGCTGTTTGGTGTCCAGCGACTGAAATAAATAACTCTCTCTCTGTACTTGTACCATTTCTAGGATAGCAGCTATATCACACACGCCTATTGGCTGCACAGGATGGAATCCCTTAAAGAAAAGAGCTGAAGATGGAGTAAATCAGCACAAACTCCTGAATAGAAACAATAAACAAGGAGGACTGTGTGATCAAAGTGTTCCTTAGCAAAAGCAGTATCCCTTTTAACTGGATGTTTGCTGGCATGGATGTGTATCCACATGCTCTGCCTGACAGAGATGTGAAAAGTGCATATAAATACAAACTATTACTAATTATCTGCCCTCTACAGGCTTCCAAAAGTCCTGTTATTCATGACACGTTTTGTAGACAGAAAGCACTCTTGGCTCAGACCAAAAAAGGTCCAACTATCCCAGTATGCAATCTCTGACAGTGACCAATAATGCGAGATTGACTTGCAGACAAGTTAAACTTTGCTACAGCTTTTAAGAGAAGCACTACGACTGTGTCCTTCCAACTGACTGAAGTTCTTAACAGGGAGTAAGTTTACATCCAAATATGTTGTGTTTTCATTCAGTAGACCCTTTAAGTCAGGGTTTCACAAGTCCAATTAGAGCTTTAAGTTAAGAAACAAAAACCCAAAAGCTACACATCTAGGAAATATTGTATGTTGGCTTTCTTCCTAAAAGGAATAACTAAGATTTTTCTGCCTTTTTTAATAAAAGGAAAGATTAAAAATGCTTTAAGGTATTCAGAACACTTTAACAGTTCACCTCCTTAGCCTCTCCTTTATTCTTCTTCCACCTATTGCCTGCTCTTCTTATGCTGAAACACACAAGTATTGTTAGTGTCACCAAAAATGATGTTCATCACACCACGCTCTAAACCGAATGTAGATTTACCAACAGTTTGGGGCTTTTTGCTAGAAATCTGATCAGTCTGAAAAGATTTTGATCCTATTACAAAGCATGTTCCCCAACCTAGAACTATTCCCCATTAGTCACTATAGGCAATAATCTCAGAATTCAGTTATATCCTACAGGAGAGGTCCTTATGCTAAGACTTGTGTCACATGCACAGGTAATGAGAACAGCATAAATCTGGGGAGGGCTGAGACTGTCTTTCCATTTGATTTTACAACACTCAGTCTTGATGAAGATAAAAGGAAGCTGAGAGAGGACAGGGGAAAAAAAAGTGCTCTGCTCCCATCCATATCCCATCCTCAACAGAAAAATACAAAAATAGTTTTTCATCCTTAAAATGCCTTTAAACGAAAACATGCAGAAAAACCTCCACAAATTGTTAACTCCAATATTAAAAAAAAAAAAAAACAAAAAAAAAAACTTCTGATATTCAAGTATCAACAGGTACTTAACATTGAAAAAAAATTAAAAAGACCCTGATTTTTCAGGAACAATTAACATGACCTCAGAAACTATAATCAGTCTCATATTTAAATGGAGTATGAGTTGCTTGGCTTCTGGATTTCACTGCAGATCTGAAGTAGCTACACTCTACAGTATTTTACTATGCCATTTTGCAAGGAAACTTTCTGAAACACTTAAGTAATTAAAAGGCTAAGCCTGATTTCTAAAATTAATTGTAAACCCCATCATACCATTAAGACTGAAGTCATAGCACATTCCCCTCTGAGGATGTGTGCTATGAGATCAAAACCCTCAAGTTGGATCTCAAGGCTTGATGTCAATTCCAAAGTTGGCAATTGCTGTTCACTACTTAAACATGAGCAATTTGGCACCTCCTAGATGCTGACTGGATAGGCTGTGACTCATCTTTGGGGCTACAACATTTTGGGCAGCCTTTGCACTTGAATTCTTGCACAGGAAAGGACTCAGCCCCTGCAGCTGGAAAGACATCTTTCTGCCTCAGCATCCAGTATTATCCAAGAGACTGCGATAACAACGAGCACGAATTACCCAGCAGTCCTGTACTACTGCTGTGTATGCAAGATTCCTAAAATTACAAATAAAATCGTATTCTACACAACACAATTATAGGTTGTGAACCGGTAGAGAGCAAAAGTCTGTTGCAAAATGTTGCAGCCAACACAATAATTGGAGCAGAATAACTATAAATCTAATTACGGAAGACAATTGACTTCTGATATGCATCATAAAGCATCAGTGGAAAAATCTATGCTTTGTTGGACCGACTGGTAGCTCCACATTTGGCTGGAACTCACTACAAAACCATGAGTCTTTTGCCTCTTATGTCAAAACAGTTTCCAGAGCAACACTGTCTAGTTGGCCCCATTCTGCTCCAGAGCTGACATACCTGTACCTACAAGCAGTTCTCCAGCATCACCACTGTTTCTGTGACAGGAAATTTCCCATACGGATGAGTCCCAGATTACACAAGTTAAATCACATGTAGCTGCCTAGTCCAGGGGAGAAGCTGTGGACTTCCTTTGCCTGTGGAGAGAAGGAATAGCATTGAAACAATCACCCATGCCCTGCAACAGTAAGACCATTAATGGGATTATTGTAAACAAGGTATTAAAGCTAGAACTGATGTGACATTGTGGAGAACAAGCAGCAGCTGCAATAGGCAATACAGAGCAATTCCATACCTAATGTTACTGCTATGGAACAGTACTGGAGATAGACAACATAACCTTGTTAACTTGTGAAAACAAAAGGTCGGTAGGGTGCAACAGAGCATGCAAGGCTACCAGTTTTTTTTTTAATGAGTCAGCTCAAACAGGAGTGTTTCCTGGGAAAAGGATGTAAGAAAACACATAATAGTAGTGGATACAGTGCACACGTAAGTAATTTGACTTTTCGTTTTCAGCAAGTCTTATTCCAGAGTTCCCAAACCTTCACCTTCTCATTTTAAAAGGAGCAATAGATGATATAAATGCGGGGAACAGAAGCAAACTGAGAACAAGAAGCAGCAGCAGCTAAAAGCAAATCTGCATACACATTCTGGGGAGCTCTGCAGGTGCATTTAACACATCGCATCAGGCAGTATTACTGAAGAAAGCCAGTGCACTGTGAAAAGCAGAGTAATACTGCATGATGGTAATCTTTGTGCAAACTAATACCTGAGCATTTGAAGTAGGTACAGAAACAACACCCATCAGGGAAGGTTAGCTTGCCCTATGCAAGGCAGAGTAATCATCTGTTCTGTCTCCTTAGGACTGACATGAACACTACTCAGTTGGATCAAACTGCCTGCACTGTATTTTGCAATGATTGCACTGTGCAATAAGCCATTGCATTTTTAACTTCCACATTAAAACAAACAAACAAAAACCTTTAAGAACACTGTAGCTCCCTAAACCTGTTACGTGAAGAACATCATTCGCTTTCATCTTATCTTTGTCTTCTACCCTGTTGACTCCCCAGGGTTGTAGGATGTGAGCCAGCTAGCAGTTATACTTGTTACTATGAGTAGTCTAAGCTCTTGCTAAACCTCTTCTCAGCTATATGGGCCTTGGTGTGCAGCACCTGCATCATCAGCAGCCACCCTGCTGTTTCAGCAGTGGCTGTAATGTTTCTTCTTTAGCCTCCCCAGCTATTCCATGTGTCAGAAACACAGCTAGCTGACACAGCCCATTTCTAACATGCCTTCTCCAATTCTTCATCCTGTTAAAACTTTGCCCTGGCCACCCAAAGTTATGGTGGTCACTGTAAACCTATCCAGCTGATGCATGTTTCCTCACCACCCTCCTGGGAAATTAAAGAAGCTAGAACAGGGTTCCCAGAAGTTATATCACTAACTTTACAGTGCCGTGAGACCTGAATAGGAAGGGAAGGAACATGCTCACCTTGCTAACTTTTCATACACGTGACACAAGCATTCACCATTTCCCTCACCTTAGTGGTAGGGAAAAACCACTGTATGCCAATTCGTATACACATGATGAAAAACAAGTCTGTTCTCACGGCAAGAGAAGCACAGAAAGGACTGTGGTTATACAAGCCCCACCTACCCTACCTTGGGGGAATGCACCTTCTTATTTTCAAGACGTTTCTAACGCCAAGAATCCTCAGCTCGATCCATCTACAGACTTGTCTACCTGCAAACGACTAAACGTAGTTCTAAATTCTCCAGTACAAGAAGTCTGTTCATGAACAAGATCAACCCAAACTTCCTGATACCTAAAAAGCTACCTACAAAAAAAACCTACAAGTTCCATTAAGACCTGGCTCAGTGCTCAAAAATATCAGCATACTTACCGAAGTCTTTTTGCATTCAGGTGTTCTGTGACCTAAAAACCCATGTTTGCCAAAAAAGACTGTGCATTACACATAGGCTTTTTTTTTTTTAAATGTACTCTATACATGAGAGACAAACTGCCTTTAACAAAGAACGGACATTTTAAAAATGAAGTTGCAAGTATTGTGTTTAATTCTACACTTAATTCTAAGCTAAAAATACATAAAGTAAACAAGATGAAACGGTTCTACCATATGATTTGCAGCCTGACAAATTAGCAAAATGCATTTGGAAGGATTCACTTGCAAGAAAAGAAAAGTAATTCTTTTCCACAGAAACCAGAGATGGCCAGATCATTAGGATCAACTCATGCAAACTACCCACATGTTACCACCGACGTTCAATGCTTTCAAACCTGGATAAGAGAACTGTCAAGAAACTCAAGTCCTTCCTCTTCTGGGCACAGAGCACTGGACCTAACATGACAACAGTATGCAAACTACAGCAGATTGAGCTGACACAACAACGTGCTTTTTGGTGAGACGCCTGTTTCTACATCCTTCGATACAAGAATTCTGAGTATTAAAACCACGGCTGAATAGAAACAAAGACCACACAGACCAAACTGCTGTACAGTTATGACAACTACAAAAGGTGAAAATTTTAGCCCTGTTTCAAAGAAGTGCCATATAAATTAGCTGCTTTATACATACACATTAATTGTGCCCAGAAGCAGTAGGTTTTCCTAATGTTATTGGAATTAAAAAAAGTCAAACGCTGCCCTGATGCTCTTCATTGTTACAAAGTAGATTCTGAAGTATCAAGTGAACTACATATGAGCAAAGAACTCCAACTAATGCAGAGTTTAAAACTAGGTTTACAATTTCCTATTTTATTGGCATGGATGTATTTCTAAACTTAAAAACCCTTCTGGCAAGTTATCTCAATTTCTTATGACAAAATTTCGCACAACACACAAATATTTACAACATATACATATTTTTTTTCAGTCTTTTACAACCGGTTCTTAAAAGACAAACATTTTATAGGTTACCACAGAACAAAAGCTGTGACTTAGTTGTTTTTAATTTCATAAAACTATCATAAGTTAAAGTGAATAGATTTTCTTTAAATTCCTTGTAGCATTTTACAAGTGCAACAGAAAAATATGAAGAACCAATTGAGGATAGCTGCAGTTCATTGGATAAATGTTGCCCGTTGTAGTCACATTATTTCACAGCAAATTCTTGAAAAAATAAGCACCAATCATTCTTGCAAAGAACAATTTTATCTAAAAGTATTGAAAAGTGTTAAATACAAGGTGTTTAATTTACATAACAAGCAATAAATACACCATATCCAAACTTTTATTCTGCATACTGCTACCCTTGTACATATAATGTACTAAAAAGTCAGCAAATTGTCAACACCTTTTAATTTTATTATTTTTTTTTTAAACTTTCTTTTCTTTTTTTTTTCTTTTCTTTTTTTTTTCTTTTTTTTTTTAAAGAAATCAATTTGACTTCCAACCAACGGTTTGCTACTATAACAAAGGCCACAAACAGTACATCTGGGACAGCATACAGTGTTAAAACTGACAAACTCCAAGGGAAAAAGAAAACATCTAGCAAATAAATCGAAAAGCTGTAGTTCATTGCTGGTGATATTAACATAGACTAGAAAACCTTAAATATGCTGCTACTATGATTTTTTTTTAATTTTTATTTCATTGTTTAGTCAAATACTGTAAGAGCAAACTAGCACTCTTACAGATCAAAAATAATTGTGTAGCCACACTGTATTCTCATTGTCCTGCATGGAAAGATTTGATGCAACTTCATAACTTTGCTTGAGCCTTTATTTTACAACAGAGCATTACCTCTACCTCAGAATTGCACATAAGAAGGCTATTAAAAAGTACAATAAAAATCTGCACAAATCAGACTTAAGAAGAGTCAGTATGCTGTACACTTTCTACAATATTATGTTGATAGGTGAACAAACAATAAAGAAGTGCTGCCACTAAGTTTTTCAGAAAGTTCTTCAGCTGAGGAATAATCAAATGGAATTTGTTGTTGCTTTTTTTTTTTTTTTAATTTTTTTTTAATGTTTGTTTTTTAAAAAATGACATCCAGGTCAGTTTAAGACCTATAAGCTTATGCATTGAGCCTTAAAGACTGATCTTCCCTCCTCCTGGAAGAAATATCAATATCTATTGAATCCTTGCCAACAATGAGCCTTAATCTCTTTGCTGGAGGAAGAGGAATAAAGTCATCAAATTCATCATCATAGTCATCTTCCTCTTCATCATCCTCTTCTGATGAAGATTCATCTGCCGTTTCCTCCTCATACTGAGCATAATCATCTACTTCCATTCTTGACTCCAAAAGGGAGAGAGTTTCACTACAACACACACCATTCTCATGAAGGTCCTCAGGGTACGTCCCTCTATTTTCTTCCTCTCGTTTTAACTGTATTTTTAGTTTTGTTGAACTATTGCCTGATCCTGAGTTAAACCCATTATTTAGCTTTGCTACATATAAATTATTATCCTTTTCATGGTCTTTACTTAATTTGATGCTTATTTTTGAAGAATTCATTCCATCAGATTCTTGGTCATTTGCCTTGCTACTGCTATCATGGCGCCTACGAAGAGTCAGTTTAGGGATCCCAGAGCTATTTTCAAGGATTAATTGTGCATCATACCTCGTGATTCGTCTTTTCTTTTTAGTTTTTGCAGTTCTGAAGCCGTCCTTTGCTTTGAAACTGTCAGATGTTACAACAGAACAGCTACCAGATCCAGAGATACAGTCTTGATAGCTAACAGGTATATCTACCACGTTATTCCTCTCTCCGCTCTCTGAGTGAGAGCTGATCAAGTCTGGTACTTCATCTTTCACAGGTGTATTGTGCGTATTATCCGTTTCATCTAATTTTGCAGGTGGTTTCACTAGTTTTCCTTGTCGAGACTTCTTTTTTGACGTGCCCGCGTCATTTTTCTGACACCTGGCCTCCCCTTTGTGTGACGTCCCATGAGCCAGGTTGCTTTCATCCGTTGCACGAGACTGCTGCTCTAAAACGTCCGATCGTGTTCTCGCCAAGTTATTCTTATAGCTATCCAAAGTATTTGGTTCAAGCTTTATGTCAGAGGTCTCCTTCAAACTCATCCGTGTTCTCACTGACCTCCGTGTTATGTATGTGCACGGTGGTATGTCACCATGCTCGTGAGCACCTTTCACAGAATTCAGTTTATACTCTCTTGCCGCGTGCCTTGTTAAGCATCCACTAGAGACTGCAACTTTGACTGGTCCCTCTAATTCTTTATCCTTTTTGATGGGCAAGCTTTTGTACAAAACTACTTTAGGCTCTTTGAGAACTAAATTTCCCATTTCGAGCTTTTTAGAAGCATTCTTTTGCTCTGGCCTTTTGCACTGATTTCTCTGCTTCATCTTTGAAAGTAAAGGCTTTGCAGGCTTTTTCAGTCTCTTTGGTACCCTGGAATTATTTATATGAGTTAGTTTAGATGAGGTAGAGTTTGATGATGCTGGAATTCTTGATATAGACTGTCTCGTTAATGTTCTATTTTTGCCATTCTTTTTCACTCCAATTGAAGATTTTCTGTTAGCTGCAAAAGAACAAAAAAAAGTGCTCATGATGCTGACATAACCTGATGTTTCCACTCCCCAAATTCTGTAGTTGTTTCATTTTATACTTTTAATTAAAACCTAGACAAGCTAGACATTATGCAATAAGGAAACTGGCTGGTTTATTTCCTATTCAGATGTGAAAGGACTGTGAGAAATATCCCAGTTTATCTAAATTCCCTCATCATCTCCACTATATCAAGTATGGTGTCTGTCCCCCCAAAGCTACTTCTCCCATTGAATTTTTCAGATTGATCCCACGTTATCCTCAGTAGATACTGAGAATTACTCCAGCAAAATACCGAGGATCAGCAAGCTCTTGTTTTAACCAAGATTTATTTCTACCAAGGGCCACAAAAAAAAAGAAAAAAAGAAACAAAAAACCCTTAACTACAGTAATGGTTTCATTTTCAATTTTCCAGTTGCCTGTCCACTGTCATTTAAGGTGACAGCAGAGTTCTGCCTGCCCAAGCAAAGCTGCAACTACAAAGCTTTGTAATCAGAGTTCATACAACTAAAAAAAATAAATAAATATAAGTCCTTGTTACTAGTTTGCTTTTTAATTTGCAACATCAAATAAGAGACAGATGGAGCCAAAATATTCAAAGACTCAGTTAAGTCAAACTTGAAAATATTTGTATCTTGCCTATAAATATATATATGTGAGGGGAAAAAAGAAGAAAAATAGTACTCACTACTCCATGAAGAGAAGCCTCTCAAGAGCACGACAAACAAAAATCCCTTCCAATCTCTTCTGAAATTGTTAACTGTGCATGTTCATTTCAGAATAGGTATCTGAACTATCAGTCCTGGATGCTGAGGGGGAATAGCTGCCCAGTTTAAAGCATCTCTAAAGGTGGTGACTATTCGTTCAATAATCTCTAGAAGTATTTCTGTAAGAATTGTTTTCCTCCAGAATGGAGACTCCTCAAACTGAGTTTTCTTTCATAAGCCATACTACTGCATGTGATTATTTACCATACTTTTCATATATGTACCTAATCAACAAGCTCTTTAACTGACAAATTTAGAAATACGACACCAATTATTAGCTGTAAGTATACACAAGAGAAGGAAAGAAACCAAGAACATAGAAACAAAACAAGAATATACTACTTCTTATAGAAAGGCTTAAAGAAAACAGTTAGTTTGCTATATAAATTATCTTCAGTTTCCTTAATTACAGTTCTGAAGACCAGCATTTGAGATGCTTCTCAAATACAAGAAGCAATTCCATCACAGTGAAAGTTCATGTTTTATAAGACTGTAAGTCCCACACTTGCTTACTTGCATTAGCTTTTTCCTGAGTGGTATCTGCATCAGTGTTAGAGCTGACGGACTGGCTGTCTGAGTTTTTGCTGCTGTCACCCAGCTTTTTGAGCCTGTTCAATCGTTTATCTGTTTCTCTCAGTCCATATTTACTATTAATCACAGGAGTAGGGGCTGGCAATCCCACTCTTGATTTAAAAGCACCAGTTCCGCGCCTACAAAGGCAAATACGACAAATATGAAACAAAGTCCTAAGTTTTTACATGCATGTTAGTCTGAATCATAGCAACACACAGATAAATAGTACCAACAACCTTGGAATTTATTAGCAATCACAGGCTGTTTTAATCAGATAATACGGGCATAATTGCACTAAGATGGCTTTTTTTTTTCTTTTTAAAACATCTTCCACTAATTTCTTGCGAGAAGAAAAAAATACATAAGTAGGTTTTCTCTTGCTTTACATCTGCTTTATTCTCTTTTCATAATGAAGTTATACAAACTACTTGAAATATACTACTTGAAATCAAAGTAACAGTACATATTTTTCCTATTCACAGCAGCTTAATTAAAAAGAAGTCAGCCCCAGTTACTGCGTTAGAAAGTGTTTTGAGAGCACATAAAATGGACTACAATGACCACGTATTTGTTTTCCTTTAGAGCTGAAAGATGAACTACATAGCTGTCCAATTTCCATGATAAATAAGAAAACTTGAAAATTTCATCACAGAAAACAAGAGATTAAGAATTTCTACACCTGCACTTGAACCTCTACTACCCACATTCATCAGTATTCCTAATCATCCTGCAGGCTTGCATTCTGCAGAAACATTGGAGACAACTTCAGTTTGGTTTCCAGCACAGTGCACTGGAAGAAAATCCACAAAATGTAACCAAAAGCACATCAAAGACTGGAGAGGATCTCAATCTCCACAAAGTTAACTATTATTACTATACAGATATAATACTATACTGAACACTCTTGGCATTATTTTGAACTCTGCAAATTACAGGCAGTTAAAATAAGACACCAGGCTGAAATCAGCACAAGTGGCAGTTGCTTGAGATCAGAACAACAGTGCCATAAATAACAACAACAGCCTTCTGCCATGCCTTTGGTGCTTGGTTATTTCAGTCAGACACGAACTGCGCGCTTACCTAACGGCGTAAATGCATGTATGCACATTTTCTTCATGCTGATTTTCTTGGAGATTTGAAAGTATTTTTTCAGTGCTAACCTTCCCTCAGCTCCAAAACATATCCCTCAGACTCCCAGAAGCATAGCATTTTAACATTACAAAATTACAACCTTTACAGAATAGTTGAAATTAGATCTCTTAAGAATTATTTCTTGTGGCATACAAACATGGCTGATTTTTTTATGCATCTCCTTTTTCATAACAGTTACTTATTAGGTTGGCTTCTAAGCATATGTAAGGACTCATTTTCCCTTTCTCAGTTCCCCTAAATTCAAATTTCTCCTCTAATTTTTGTAACATAACCTTGTGACTGAGAAATAGACTCCCAAAGCAAGAATTAGACAAGTGTTAGCTTTAAAATACACAATTTTTATGTACTTTAAATCCAAAGACGACATGTTTCTGAAAGTATTCTGATATACGGAGTTGGTCTGTCTTGAAACCCAACGTATATATTGATATTACATTGAAAAACTTGAGCAAAAAGAAACGGCCCTCAACGTTGGAAGGCAAAAGTGATAGTGATGTTCATCTACTCAATACATCACAGCTCCCAGGGCTGAAGTACACTTCACCTAGAAGGTCTACAGACAAATGTCTGAGGCTGCAGCCCTTGCTTGGAATGACCTACCAACATCAAATGATCTTTGAGGCCACACCAGCAGGTTTTCCCCTTGAAGCACAAGAACTGTTAGCAACCAAACTACATAGTAAAAATGAAGGTTAGGTTATGAAACTTATTTACATAAGTGTGCATCAAACCTTCACACTCACAGCAAGCAGAAATCAGAAGAAACAACTGTGAAATTCCTTTGACTGATTTTGTTCAGTTAGGTTCAGACGAGATGGAAAACAAGTAAGCTTGCTGCTATGGTGCAACAAATAGATACAAGAAAACACCGCCCTAACCAGCAGACATTTAGTACTTAAACCCTACAGGTTCTGATGAGATAACGTGAAAACTATTTAGATCGTTTTCATCAGAACTTCATTTAGATCAACAAAGAAAAGACTAATGAAACCTACTTTGCTCTAAGAGCTGCAGTCAGGATCCGGTTGCTAATGGGCTCATAAGATCTGCAACTACTTTTCCTTTCAATTCTACCTTATTCAGAAAAGGTTATTTCAAAGATTTTAGATTGCTTTTTGTTATTTTGGCTATTTCCAGAAAAAAAAAGAAAAAAAAACAGAACAGAAAACAGGAGTTCTTAGCTAACGTGACTATTTAGTAATAATTTGAAAAAAAATCATTATGATGAATTAAGAAGCAATAATAACGAGTTGAAGAATTGTGCACTCATAACCAAGTGTCACTAGTTTCACAGAATACGTTATGAATATGCCCAATTTCATTGGAAAGCCTTATTCACATCATTGCATACCTTTCACAGGTGTAACATTCGCAGT
Organism: Tympanuchus pallidicinctus; assembly: GCF_026119805.1. Classification (NCBI taxonomy): domain Eukaryota; kingdom Metazoa; phylum Chordata; class Aves; order Galliformes; family Phasianidae; genus Tympanuchus; species Tympanuchus pallidicinctus. Next base: position 15,527,923 of record NW_026294747.1, read on the forward strand.
ATTCATTATTTTCTCCAAAAAAGCCATCTCCATAATAACAAGAGATTTCTTCTCCAGGCTCAATATCTCTCAGAGCTTTCACACATGCTGTATCTCTGCCAGTTGACACAAACTTGAGAAAAGGACAGGAAGTGCAGGGGGAGGGAAAGAAAGGCAAGTCATTAAGGTTGAACAGTAAATAAGAAAACAAGAAGCAAAACAGCTGGGTAGGAAAAGGTGCAGGGACAAAGAAAAAAAAAAAAAAGCAGGGGGCTTTATTTTTAATTTCATGCTTACCTTACAGTTAGGTCTGCAATCTGAAAAAGGTCCAAAAGATAAAGTCAATTAACTGTTGATAAGACCTGAAACATGAATAGTTGTAGATGTCTAAAGTAAGGATTCACTCTGACTTCAATAACACTAGCATCTCAACTAAATCCTGGGAGTTGTAGCACTACTGCATAAAGCTGTGTATCAGGAGATAACCTCTTTGATACAGTTTGGTTTCTGAACTCTTCCTTACTCTACCACAATTTTTCAAATTCCCTCCTCTTCAAGGTAACAGGATTTATCTTAAATCCTACCTGCTCTTCCTTCAGAGTACAAATGCAACAGAAGCAGTGAAGCTTCTGTGCAAGCATTTAAAAGAAGCACAAGGAGTTCAGCTAATACATTATTGCTGACCACATTCAGAAACTTTGCTACATTAACAATTCAGAATAGGACAACGTGCTCCACTAACTCAACTGCCAGCTTCAAGGTCTCTGTGAAAGAAGGTGGCATCACTTTCCAGAGCCTCTTCTGAGATTTCTCAGTTCACAGCCAGTCAGCTCTGGCCTGGGAAGCTCCCAAGTAGAGTTCTATGTTACACTAGTAACCAGTACGCTCGGTTCTGGTTTCTCTGATGCCCTGTTGTGATCCAGCTCACTTATGTTGTTTCTGAACAGAACTGCTTGTGCCATTTAACAGATTCAATACTTCTTACTCACCATGATTGATAAACGCAGCAGGACCAAGCCACAGCTGTGCACAGTTTTTCCTTGTGGAATACATTACACTGAAATCATTTTCCCCATGTCTCAGCAGCATGTTTTCTTCCATTTCTGATAGTTCAGCAATACAGCCAACAAGTAGTTCTATTTTATCATTCCGTTTCCTTTAGTGTAAAGAACAGTAAAAATAAGCATACGCACATTTAAAAAAAGCCCATAAAGTATAACAGCATGGCATTTTTTCACAAAAGCACAAGATGACAACAATTAGGCTAGGTAGACTTTTCCTCCTACATGAACTAAATGTTATTATGCCACTACACAGAATCAATTACATGAAGTCTGACAGGCATTACCATCACTGTTTCTGCAGTCTCCTGAGGATGCAAGCAAGTAGCCGCAAGAGTTTTGATTACTTCAGCTTCTACAGCTGTTAAAACGACGCTCTTGCTTATTCCTTCTTGCTTATTCCTTCGTGCTTATTCCCTTGAGCCAAACCTTTCAAGTGCAAAATTCTTTTACAGAAACTGCACAGCACTCTTATCAATGCTGTGTTTGAGTAATTTTCTGGCTATTGACAGGGTTTTGAAGCGTGCCTTCTCCTTTCAGAAGGTCCTTCAAGACTTTCAGCATTAGAAGTTTCAACACAAAACTTTTCAACGCACTTAAAAGCAAAACTTCCATTCCAATTCCCTCATTACAATTTTAATTCTAAATCACGCTACACTTTTCTTTATTAACTCAATCAAAATAATTGGTAGAAACAACCTAACAGTAAGCTGCACTACTTACCACTCTTTTGTTGCAACTATTTTGGCTCCGTTCTGCTCAGAAGAATACCGGTTACAAGGCAGTATCTCAAACCCACTGTCAGTTGCAAACATTCGTAAATAAATAAATACCTGCAATGAAAGAAAATAACAGCATTCCATTAAAAGCAAAACAATAGCAGTGAGGAAAACAATTTCAAGAAGTTGTCTCGGGTCTCGAAGAACCACGGAGACCTAACAGCCTTTTTAAATGAGATTTTATTCTTCCCAGCTCTGAACGAGATATTATTTCCATGAGAAATCCAGCTGCTGAGTTCAGAGATTGCTGGAGCAGATCACAGTTTCAACCAGTTCCTTTTGGCAGCTTTAGTTAAAAATGCTTTGGGAAAGCAGGATTTGCTGCCTACTTTCTTCTACACGACTAGATTAAATCTATTTTAGAATAGGAAAAGGCCAAATTCCTTTTGGTTGTATATGCAAGCAACATTCTGAATTCCAGAAAGAGGTTTTTTTTAAGTTAAACTGTACTGCAATTTCTTTGCAACATCAACAACCTTATACAAAACGATCTTCGGGTGCTCAAAGTAGAGGAAGAGCAAGAATATTCTCACATAAAGCTCCTATACACATTAACAATTGAGCCAATTCAGCTTTGAGGTACCAAGGCTTCTCCCTTTTCCTTTTCTTTGATCCACACTTTGATTTACAGTAGCTGTAAGTTATAAAAACAAACAGGAAAAAACCCAACAATAAAAAACACAATATAAAAATAAGTCCTCAAAATTTCTGTCTCTCAGCAGCAGGGCTTCTCTCTTCTGTCTAGAACTTAAGTCAACAACAGAAGAAGCAAATGTCTTTTTCCTTCTATATGCCTCCGAAATAAATAGCAATGGAAATTCACTTTTTCCCAACATTCCTTCAAGTTATTTGGGTTTTAACAAACACAAGAAGTTCATCTTAAAAAAAAAAAAGCATTCAAACAAGCAATATGTAACTGCAGAGGATTTCTTCACTTTGCTACTGCTACATTCTTATGAAACTTTTACATTTTCTTAGCCTTTCAACCATCTGAAAAAGCACATTAATTACAAGTACACCTACATGTTCTTTGAACAACCTTTCCTGCATTTTGTTCTTGTTAAGAAAATAGTGCCGGGCCCAGTCACCTGACGTCAAGGACTTGAAGGCTTTTTCTAAGTGCTCATCTTTCTTAAAACGTTCAATCACCTCTTTTAGCTCTTCTTGCCTTCCTTTTATAGGTCGAAATCTGAAACAAAGAATAAAGCTATTCCAGTCCACTGTTATTCGTTTGCAGTTCTTCCTCACAGTAACTCACAGCACACAAGATTTTTTGCTGGCCAGATAAATACTTTGCTCCTCGCATAAAGAAACCCACTGTTAACACAAGTAAACCACAGACCCTCACTTTCAGAGGTAATGATGAAGGGCTTCAACCTTACTGCTTGTAATTTTAAAACCCTCCATTCTGATGAGGCAATTTATGTATAAAATGCATTGCTGATAACATCAACCAATATAGAATAACGTTTCACTATTTTCAACACCTTTTATTTGAAAGACAGCATCCAAAGAACGAGTATGATGCAAGTATCACTGTCCTAACTTTCTTTATCAATTTATGATTGCTACGTGCACCCATAAATAAATAAATAAATAAAAATCAAGAAAATAAATTGGATGCTTTAGGCTTTATAGCAACTCTAGTATCAAGTGATCTATACACAGTTCTGGCTTCTGTAGCTGAAGAAATTAACAGTTTTTTACTAAATCCATGAGATCCCGACCTTCTTAAATGTATACCAGTTTCAGGATCTCTACCAGAGAGTTACTGTACAGATCTTACTTACCAAACAAAGCCTGTATTTGATGACAGAAACAAAAAATAGGAAATAAATTACTTAATCAAGCTGGCAGAAGGAAACCTCATCAGCTCCTTAACAGATTAATGTTAAGTGTTCACGTCTCAATTTTAGTTTAATCACAAATAGCTAATAGTGAAGGGAATACAACTTCATTCACAAGGAAGAAGAATGCTGCATTTTTGCTTCTAATACAATAAATAAAGACCTTTGAAAAGGAACATTAGCTCCAGGGGCAGTGCAGGTTATCAGCTTTCCATGCTTTCACATAAGCACCTTCTCTGAATTTTCCATTTGAAAAAAGGTCTCTGCAATAGAGTAACTCTACAGTTCTTCACATCTTTTTGAATACTGCAAAAACGATCAGTGTAACCTTGTGAGCTTTCAGAACAGAAAATACAGTAGGTAATTCAGAGAAGACATGAGGTAAGTATTCTACCTGCTGGGATAATATCTAACAAGACTACAGTACTTCTAACAAGAAGTAGATGATGCATTTCTAAAACTTACCCACTTCAAACTGCAATAAATGTTGTGCCAGGAATTTTCCAATTGGAAAATCTCTTCTCTAATACAAACATACTTATCCCTTTTCCCCCCCAAAGCAAAATGCCCAGCAAGCCTTGTTGCAGAAGAAAAATCCCTTCAGGCTACAGATGAGGCGACTGTCATTTTGTTCTGTTACACCAAGTCTTCTTCACCTATCAGTCAGACATACAACCAGGAAAAATCTCCTGCTTATTCTGAAAAGAAAAAGGGAACCTTCCCCAGATTTGACTGCCAAAACCTCACAGAGCGTTCTCAGATACCAAGGGAATTCAGAATGAGATAAACTACATTTGACTAGTTTCAGAAAAGGACTTACTCTTGTAATGGCAATCAGAAACACCTTTTGCAACAGGGACCCAATTGTACTCCTATCATCACAAGCACAAATGTGACTGGACAGCACTTTACTTACATCTATAACTACAAACTGCACAAGAGGAAGAGATGTCGCATTTACTGCTAAAGTTTGGGCTTTGGCAATTACAGTTCTTTCAGAGCTAAGTGAATGACTACTCTCTCCTTTTCCTTTATTGTGCTTAATTTTTTTTTTTTTTTAAGCTAAGTAATCTGCAGGAACAAAGACAGATGGAAAAACCATCACATTCAATACTGTGTTAGCACTGGAGAGATGCACGTGCTGACAGGCACTGTCATACATCAAGAAGCAGTTCAGTTTACGCTAACCACAGACAACAGTATCCTAACTCCCTGGAAGAAGCAAAAAAAGGGAAGCATGGTAGATGGAAAAGCCAAAAAAGAAAAAGAATTAATGCCCTATGTTGTTTTTTTAGTAATTAGAAGAACATCTTATAGCCTCAAAGTGGCTCTCCTATTTCACTTCTTTCACAATGCACCATTCTCTACAAGTGACCAGACTTGATGGCAGCTCAGGAACAGGCACCAACCCTGCTTACCTCCATAGCTTACATCAGCAGGGGTTTTTCCAGGTTCTTTTTTCAGGCATTCTACACTGCTACCAGAATCCTTTCAAAAGTCTAGCACCAACTCATGTAACATTGCTCCAGACAAGTAGAAACACTACATACACAAGTCTTGAAAAGACAAAAAGAAGGCTGCAGAATGGTTCGAGTATGGTAAAAAAAACAAAACCAATCAAAAACATCTTGAAACAGTAACAGATCAGATCAATGTCATGCTGCAGACCAATCATTTGAAATCTGAAACAAGGTATTTCAAAGTACATGACTTAGAAGCCAAGGGTTCAAAAATACTATCAAGGATCCTGCAGCACCTTTATCACATTTTATTGAGATGATTCACATGGCAAAGGAGCAAAGAAAAAAGGAATCCAAGCAAGCAATGGAAGCATCCACACGTATGTGGAAACAGACTGGAAACCAGCAGCACCACACACTTCATGGGTTCCCAACTCAATGAAACAAAAGGATGCTTTGCACCTGAGCAAGTGAGTTTTTCCACAGCTCAACTGCAGGCATGAACTGCAGTATATAAACTGTATGAAGTTTGAGATAAGCCAGAATACCACAACCAGATTTGTCATGTTTCACAGGGACATCACCACATGCACTGCAACAGGTACCTGCTGACTTGAGACAAAGGATGCCAGCAGGCCAAGAAAGCCTGAAAGCTGGATCTTCCTTGAGAATGTGAGACTCTGCTGTGTTTAATACAGATGCTTCACTTCTCCCAAGAGGGTTCTGAAATAGAAACTTATTCGACTTTCCCAGCACTCCCTACCACAAAACCAAGTAGATATGAGAAGCAATCATCAGTACTGTCTATGATTTTAGCAGTACAGAATTTCCTTGTTCACACGACATGAAAAGTCTACTGATGTGCTCAACGTATCTACATGATAGTTTTCCAAGAGCATGAAGAGAGCCTGAAAAGACACTGAGCAAAACCAAACAACCACGGCTCTTAAATTTCCGTAAAATTCTTACTTCAAAGAAGAGAAATGAAGAGATGGAAAGAGCAGAAGAAAAACAGAATGAACAAACCAGCCACACCTGTCCCAAAACTCAAGAGCAAACTCCAGTCAGATTCGTGTCTATCCAAACTCCTGGTTCACTCCCATGAATCGTACCTTTGTAGGATTCTATCACAAGAACAAGATGCTCTCACATTTGAATCTGAGCACAGGCACAGAATCCTTGAGCCATCCTACAAGCAGCTTCAGGGAAGCACGTCTCACAGAGCACAGTGAGAACAGAACAGAACAGTCTGGCTGTTCCAAGTAAGTTAATGCAAAATTCAGCTATCACAGTGTCTTTAGAGAAAGACTAGTCACCCTTCTTCCTGACAAGCTGCAGAATGGAAACTTCTTAAATTTCCCAGCAGAAGATGATCTTCTCCCAATTAAGGGCCAAACTGAAACTGTCTCAACAAGCAGGATGTAAGAAAACACTGCTTGATGAAGCACAGGTCTTTCTCCCTCTTGTTTCCTCTTACCTCAGGAATACTTAAAGAATCTTGAAACTCCAAGGTATAAAGCCAAAGGTCAGTGAGATGCTTGCCTATAAAGGAAGTTAAAGGAGAGGTTCTGGTAAGTTTGGAAGCACAGTACCTCGCTCAGCCACTGAGAGCAGCCAGTTTGAACAGAAATGGATCCTGAAAGAGTTTCAGTATGAAAGCCCATGTAATGCATGCACCTGACAGCACCAAAGGACTTCACCACTCAATTGAATTCTTACATCCTGACTGGGAAAAACCAGAAAGAGTGACTTTGTCAAAACACAGCATCCCATTGGCCTCTTCAATTCCAGACAAAGTGCTTGTTATTTTTCTTTACTAGCTGTGGAAAGAGAGCAAATTACTCCTCTAACTGCAGGGATTCAGCACAAACACTAGCACTGCAAGGCCCTTAAGCATTTCAAGACCACACAGCAAGAGTTGAAAAGTAATATTTAGTTAACATTTTTTCAAACCTGTTGCAGGAGTACCTTAAGAAAAACTAGTTCCCTAATAATCAATTTTTGTCTTTAATTTCCAGTGCCATTATCAGCAAAAATCCCATATTCCTTGAAGGCCAAAGCTCAAGACTGCATTTTTTTTACATGATAAAGTAGTTCACTTTATTTAAGTTTCCTGAACTGAAAGATGTACACATACCACTGCAGGCAAAGCTCAAATCTAACCTAGATAGAAGTAATGAAAATTCTAGCAGCCACAGAAACTCATCCTCACTACAGCTGAAAAATAAATGCATTTTTAAAGTACTGAGGACAGAGGCAGCTGGGAGAATGCACATTCTTTCATCCTACTGTGTGGAGCATCAGGGCAAAATTTAACTTAACAGTCAGCACGACTACTGTGCATAAGCCACTCTATCCTTCAAACATACAACACTTCTTTACTGCTACAAGTGCAACTAGAAAACCTGTATAAGAGCAGGGTTTTCTTGTTCGGGTGGTTTTTAAATCCTAAACATTCAGCAGCACAACAGCTAATTCCAACACAGTCTTTGGGAATGGGAAGAGAGGAGGAGAAGCAGGAGCAAGCTCAATAACCTCACTAAATTCATCAGATGTTTGGGGAACATATATTTTAAATGAAAGTCAAAATGACTTTTGGCAGCAAGTACACAATGGTGACTGAAGAATGTAAGAGCTTCAGAATGAAGAAGTGTATTGCTACCTGTAACACAACATCTGTGCAGCACAGCACTGAAGTTGAACCACACAGCCACGCACCTTCCTGCAGCAGATATTGAGTGCTTTTTTCCACATTCAAACTCCACTCACTCAGGACGACCCCTTTAATAACTATCTTTAAACAAGCAGGGGAGCAGAGAAGAGATTCAGCACAAACCTCCAAGTGCAAGTGAGTGGGACTGCTTTGCCCTTCTTTCTTCACTGCTGCTATGGGACCAGGGCTGACAGCCTGTCTAGTTCAGGAATGACTGCCTGTTTCTCTAAGGCCAGCAAATGCTTCCAACATATCATCCCCAAAAACTTCATGTTTGCTCTGGAAAACTGTCATTCTTAAAGCTTGCTTCGCTTTCAGGCAAAACCAGCCATCCCATGTGCCAACTTGCAGCTTCACAGAAAGCAGCAACGTGAATTCAGAAACACAGCTAAACTCTCCTAAAACAGACTACAATTTGACTTCCTGTACTACCTGGAAATTTAAATGACACTTGGAAGTGCTCTTGGCATTCCCAAGCATGATGCTTGAGCTTTAGGGAACCAGGAACCAAGAGCAATCAGCAACAGCAACCATATGATCAGGAGAGTGGCTCAAATTTAAATACTAACACATTTGTATGCAATACAGTCAAAGGTGGAATAGTCATTGAGACAACTTCAGGACTCAGCCTAGGGAGAAGTATCCAAAACCAACAGATAGTCAGATGAGCAAGAATCCCTGCGGCTTTTTATAAACCTCAGCTTCAACCTCCAGTGTTTGACAACTTTCAAATCTGGAAAAACTGGTTTTCAAAACAGTGGGCTTTCTTTCTATAGACAGCATACGAGACTACATTAATCTTACAGCTAGGATAGCCTTTATCACAAAAAAGGATTCATATAAGAAGTGAAAAAACCTCTGAGAGTATCTACACTGGGTGAGATGGTACTTCCTTAAACATGGGTGGTGGTTTTGTTTTTTTCTGACTAACTACTAACATTCTATTTTGCATGCACATGAGCTACCAAACTAGGGAAAATGACCAGAAGCCTGTTACAGAAGGGCACAACCTTTGGAAACAATTTGCTTTCTCTTGGAAAACCAGGATGATGAAACAAATAAAGTTACTTTTAAGTAAAGCCATTAAAGAACTTCTAGAGCTACATTTTAGGCAGGCTATCAAATCCCTGGCAACAAGAAGACATTTCAGAGAAACAGTGGAAAAACTCACTAGGGGATCTGACTGAAGCCTTTTGATACCTCGCTTTCAGCTCTTTGACATGTTACTGACATGACAGCTTACAAAGCCACCAGCCCAATTCCCAAGATAATGGACACTGAGGAATTGTGGCACCTTCCTGCCACTGCCTCCAGAAAAAACAACCACCCACACAAAAAGCACACCCAGGTTCTTGTCACTACTCCAGTATAAAGATGATATAAACATAGAAGTTCCAGAAATTATCTAGATGTTTAACTACAGCATTATAAGTTTCATCTCTAATCAATACACTATGGGAAAAAAACAAGCAATGTTTACAAACTCTTCAACTAAAGGCATGAAGTACAAAGAGTGCTTATATAGAAGACACTTCTGCAAACAAAAATGCAGATTTGGCTCCTAGAAGCAAGATAAAATACAACTTCATCAAGCAATCATAAACTCACACTGGGCTGCTGGTTGCTAGAACACTTTCTGTGCACTACCAACAGCCAAGCAAAACCACCACAGTCACTTCCATGTGTGTCTTCAAACAAACTGGAACATGGGATGAGGAAATACTTCCATGCCTTCATAACCAGGCATTTTATTTTAATCTCACCTCATCACACTAACGATGTTGCTAAGATTTATATGGCTACAGTACAGCGAAACACAAGATACTCAACATAAGTTGTAACCTTTGTTTGTTACTACAAGTATATATTTGGCACCTGAATATATTTGTTTTGAATTGGGTCTACAAACATCCACTTCTATCCTTCCCCCCCAACTTTCCCTCAGAATTACATGAGGGCAACAGCTCTACAAAGTTCTAGAAACACTACATCTCACTAGATGGAAGGAAGGTGGTCCCAGCCAAGTAACTACAGTAATAAGCAGAAGTCATCACTACACTGATAGACAAACAAGAACTATGCTGAGAGCTTAATTTTGATTCATTGTAATGGTAGAAACTCTCAGTAAGACATTAAGAAAGAGTCAAGACGACAAGCTTCTGGCAGAAGTTGTAAGCCTCACCTAAGTATTTCCCATAGCGCTCCAAGATTATTAACTACTGTCCTTGAAGGCTGCCTGTAACTGTACTCCGAGCCTGAGAAAGGAAGAAACACATGATGATAGCCTCTGTGTAGTCTTTTGTTGCAAATCAGTAATTCAAGAAGTATTTCACACGTTGAAAACACATCATTTACGAAAGCAAGTTCTCCAGCTACTGATAGATACGTAATTTCCTTAGCAAATGCAAAAGAATTAGCGGTTTCTGAACAGCCATACACCACCAGTCATTAAACAACAAGGGCTTTTGAGCACATATATGTTCATCTCAGTTGACTTCTGGAAATGCAGATACAATTGAATATCCACCTAGACAGAGTTTTGGGCATAACATGCTACTGTAATCAACAGCATGGAGAGAACAGGAAGAATGCTGGGATTTCTCTTAAAGATGGACACTGCACTCTCTGTAGAAAAGAGAGATCTCCCTGGAATAAGTCTTTACAGTTATTAGGAACACACTGCTACAACTTCAGGTGCAACTCATACCATAAGGCTATACCAGTCATCAGCTTGTCACACAGACACACAAAGACAAAATACTGAACTGACACTCTGCTTATTTGCCCATGCCACACAGGTAAACTGTTCTTCTTTTGAAGTATCCACAGCACTAAGTTGCAAGGGTTGGGAAGCCTGCTTTCTCATGACCTGGCCTAGAAACCCCCCTCAGACCAAGATCCCCCATTTGTTCATACAACAACACACACACAGTTCCTTATCTTTAGAAACTTACCATTCATGCACAGCTTCCCCAGTAAGCCAGCAATGCATATCCTTTACAGAATACACTTACACATGGTGGTATAACTGGCAAACAGGAAGGGGCATGCAACAACTAAACCAAAAGCCCACCCTGAATTTAAGCCAAGTATTCAGGCAAGTGCGTAACAATATGTGCAAATCTGGTAGGAAGGTTCCAAATGTGCACGTGAATTTATCTGATATCTACACAGACATATCTGAGTAGTGTTTCTTCAGCACAGATCTGCAAGAGCCCGGTATCAGGTGGCACTAACATCAGAACTCAGGGAGGAAGTCTCCAGATGTCGTAGAAGTTGAGAAGAAAAAAAATCCCTGGCCAACAAAATAAATAGGAAATACACCATGCTCCCCAAACACCAACTCTTGTTTTTGAAACATTATTTCAAATGGCTGTTTAAAACTGAGGATGAGTTAACTGTTTAAGCTAGAAAAGCATCTATAAACACACAGTTAAGGATAATGAGAAGACCTGTGATAGTGTCACAAAAGCAAACAGCTACAGAGCTTTAAGTTCCTGCCTCAAACGCAGCACCATTCTAAAGGCAGAATCCCACCATCACTGTTTCAGACTTCTGTAAACATGCAGGAAATTCCACAGTTATCATCTTAATTGATGCAATCAGAAGACCAATTCTTTTCTAGAAAAGTAAAGACAAGTTACCTAGTATTCATTTTGTGTGTCTGAAAACCTAAGTAAGGATCAAGAACCAAACTAGTTGCTAGGTCATCGTTCTCACACAGTTCCTTGGCAGACATTCCAGAGGAAGGCACATAACGACTCTGACCCTCAAATCCTGAAGCACCACTACCTGCAAATAAGAAAGCATAAACCAGGTATCATTTACGGAACGTTCCGAAACCCACCTACATCAGGGGGGAGGGGAGGCTGCAACTGAAGTTTGGATAGCCATAAATAAATAAATGACAAAGGAAGAAGCAGAAGCACAGATCATTTTTAGCTTGCTTTTGTTGGTTATTGTAGCTGACAACAGCATTTCAGAATGTATTTTTATCATATTGTATTTTGGCTTCCTTCTCTCTCCACATACAAGCATATCCCAACACAACCCAGTTGTACTTGCCTCTAAATTTTAAGGCCTCTGAGTGTGACAAAGCCATAAAAATTTAAGTCTGACTGTCCTAAAATTTGAAAGAGTTTTTTCCAAATTTCTATTTCATTCCTCACTCCAAGTCAATAGCAAAAATAAACACCCATGTTCCTTAGAACAGCTTTCAAACTACTACTGATACATGTGACTTCACTGAAAATGGGGTTTATTTCTACACAAACACACATTCACTAAAATTTGGGCTAGTAACTTGAGTCATATCTGTTACCTAGCTCCGACTGCACTAGTTCTCAGTAAGTGCCAATCATGTATTTTGCACACAACCAGCTTCAGATTAACGTATCTTCTATCACTATCACTTAACTTCTAAACTGAAGAGAGCCATATTCCCCAAATGAGTTGCAACATCCAGCAAATACAAACATGACCAGTACTTCTGATAAGAGTTACATGCACACCTCCTTTGTGAATTAAGACACAGCAGGAGCCTGGCACACAAACTGACAGACGAAGCACAAACACCAAACTGCACAAACATGTACGTACATCTGCTTGATCTTCTCTCAACTCCATTTTTGCCAGACCTGGGATTCTCCTTTCCTGTGTGCTGCAATTTGGTTTGATTTTGCACGTGGTCGTTAGACGCCCTGCTTCCACTCCTCCTGCCATTCACCACCATGTTCTTGGATTCTCCCAACCACTTCATGCCCACAGACAACCTGACCCAGTTGCATTTAGTCACTTTTCAAAAGGCTCAGAGAAGTGGATGAATAATTTCAGCTCCAATACCTACTGGAAACAAAACATACACATCATTAGAAGTTACAAGGAAATCTGTTTCCAAGACAAAGCTTTAACACACACTCACATTTTAAAAAGAAAGGTAAAAAGATCATCTGCATTTGCATTAAGAAAAAAGAGAAGTAGTTCACTAGCACTGGTACAAGGAGCTGTTGCAAACAGACTCTCATAGGTGAACTGCCCTGCAACTCACTGACACATCTTGAAGCAAAGACAGAATTCTAAAGCTGATATATGGTTAAAGACAACGTCTACATAAATGCAGGCCTATCTAATTACGCAGTTACACACACATACACACAGAATCATAGAACGGCTTAGGTTAGAAGAAATCTCTAAAGATCAATTAGCTCCAACCCCTTGTCATGGGCAGGGCTGCCTCCCCATGAGATCAGGCTGCCTAGGGCCCAATCCAACCTGGCCTTGAGTGCCTCCAGAGACAGGGCATCCTCAGCCTGTGCCAGCGCATCACCACCCTCTGAGCAAAGAATTTCTTCCATAACATCTAATTTAATTTCTTCTCTTTTAGATTAAAGCTATTCCTCCCTGTTCTGCCCACTCCTAGACCACATAAAAAGTTGTTCCCTTTCCTGCCTATAACTCCCTTCAAGCATATACATCAATATATGTAGATATGTGACTCCAGGAAACTGAGCATTTTTACACATAAACCCAATTAAGGTTGTATTTCCTAATAAGTGTAGCATGCAACCTGCTTTGAACTCTACAGCAAAAACTGACGTTACACAAACACCCTCCAAAAAGTAAGGAAGTATTTAAAAAAACAATCAAGTAAACCACCCAAACCCACACAAAACCAACAGCATTTTTTTGAATGGGGATGGGGGAAAAAGGTTAAATCTTCATTTAGAAACAGTACGCAGCTATATTTAAAAATCCCTTGGTGATGACCCTGGAAGACCCAGGCAGCTTCTGGATCACGTGACAGGAACAGAACAACACACCTGGCTCAATGGGCCATCATCACTGAGGTTGGAAAAGACCTCTAAGATGACCAAGTCCAATCACTGCCCACCCTTGCCGTACCCACCAACCTCATCCCTCAGTGCCACATCTACCCTTTCCTTGTACACCTCCAGGGACGGTGACTGCACCATCTTCCCGGGCAGCCTGTGCTGCTGCATCACCACTGTTTCAGAGATGCTTCCTGATATCCAATCCGAACTTCCCCTGGTGCAACTTGAGGCCATCCCCTCTCATTCTATCACTGTCACCAACTAGAACAGGCTGACTCCCACCTCCCCACTACCTCTCTTCAGGTCGATGTAGAGAGCAATAAAGTCTCCCCCGAGCTCCTCCAGACTGAACCACCACAGCTCCATCAGCCATGCCCCATCAGAGCTGTGTTCCAGACCCCTCACAGATTCGCTGTCCTTCTCTGGACACACTCTGTGCCTTCAATGTCCCTCTTGTAGTGAAGGGCTCAACACTGAACACAGCACTGGAGGTGCAGCCCCACCAGAGCTGAGTACAGGGGGAGGATCAGCTCCCTGCTCCTGCTGGCTGCGCTATTGCTGATACAAGCCAGGATGCTGCTGGCCTTCTTGGCCACCTGGGCACACTGCTGGCTGACGTTCAGCCGAGCACTGACCAACACTCCCAAATCCTTTCCTTCCGCACAGCTCACAGCCACACTGCCCCAGGCCTATAGACGGCTACGGGCGCTCCCTTCCTTCCCTCCCACCCGGCTCCCTGCTGCCCCCTAGGGCCTACCGTTCTGTCCGGGCCTTCCCCACCGCGGGGCTGGGAGGGGGACGGACGCCCCTCGATGAGGGAGGCCCCGACGGGGAGGGCTCTGCCCCGCCGCCATTTTGTGCCCCCCGCGCTCACCTTAGGCCGCCTCCGCGCCGCCGCTGGTGCTGCCCCAGCGTCCGCTGGGTGCGAGAAATGGCTCATCCAAGGCAAAGGAGCGAGAAGGGAAATTTAAAAAAAAAAGAAAAAAAAAAAAAGATGGCGAGGAGAGAAAAGAGAAAGCCGAGGAGGGGGAAAAAAAATGTGAGGAAGGGGGAAGAAAAAAAAAAAAAAAAAAAGCACGGAGGTAGTGGTAGAAAATAATTCCGAGTGGGGGGAGGAAAAAAATGGCGGATTAAAATCCAAGATGGCGGCGCCGAGGGGCGAGCGGTGCAGGGGGGAGGCGATGGAGCGAGCCGCCGAGAGATCCCTCCGCCGGACCCCGCGAAAAAGAGTCCCCCGGGCTCCCTCGCAGGGACCCCGCGGGGCGGCGGTGAGGGCCGGCGGTGGCCGCCGCCGCTTTCTCCTCCTTCTCGTGTTTCTCTTTCTGTGTTGAAGGCCTCTTTCCGCCGGGCAGCCGAGCCGGGAGTTCCGTCGCTCCAGCCACCGCGCTTCTAAGTTTCTTCCTCTCTCTCCCGTGAAGCCGCGACCTCCTCGCCCCCTCCGGAGAGGCGCCGCCTGCCCCTGCGCTGCCGGCGGCGGAGGGACACCGCGGCTCCAGCCTCTTGTGCCCGTTGCGCGGAAGGATACACCGCTCGAAATAAAACCTAGCCCTCCTCCTCCTCCTCCTCCTTCCTCAAGCCGCGCCGCTCCCCACCTCCCCCTCACGCGGGCCGGCGCAGGGGCAGGCCGCGACTCTGCGAGCTTCCGCGCCTCGCCCGCGGCGGACGGACGGCTGGGACCGCAGCGCCCATGACCGCTCTGCGCGGCGCAGGGATTCCGTGGAGAAAACGAGGTCCGGGCCGCCCCGCCACTCGGCGGAGCACGGGGAGTAAGAAGCGCCGGCTGTCTGCGTGCTGCCGGGATCCCTCCGCCCAGGGCTGCCCTTTAAATGTGAGGCATCCCGTTGCAGGCGCTGCTCGTTCTGGCGCTTTAAGGGCGAGTGGTGTCGTGGCCGCCCCTCTACGGTATGCAGGTGTCCCTTTTCCAGCCCCAAACCGTATGTGCGGTCGTAGCCCGCCCGGCAGGGCCGCCACCTCAGTGAGCAGTAGGCACCTGCTTCCTCTTGCGCCCTGACAGGGCTCTTTAAAAATGGCGCCCAACCGCTCTCCTCAGGGAGATGCGCCGAGAGCGCCGCGGTACCGCCTGCGGACGGCGGGGCAGCAGGGGCTGCTCTCCCCGCCGGGCGGTGCTCCTGCGGGCGCTGACGGGGTGTGTTCTTGGGGCAGCGCCTCGGTGCGGTTGCTGGGTCACCCGCACGGCCGCGTTCTGCTCAAAGTTCACGAGTTTTACTGCACGCCCGATATTTTAAAGTTGCCCTTTGTGTCTCTTGACGCAGCGGTACGGTTTGTTCTCAGGCGTAAATTTTATTTTTATAAGTTTAGCAGAAGCTTTTAGAGTATTTGCATTCGCTATCAGTCACCGTGAACGTTTGTGGGAAGTATTGGCTGCAGAGAAAGTTCAGAGAGCTGCTTGCCAGCATTGTGGGTTCCTCTGTGATCATCAGAGGATCACAGAACGGTTTGGTTGGAGGGGACCTTGCAACCCACCCAGGTCCCGCTCCGTGCTGTGGGCAGGGCTCATCCTCACCAGCTCGGGCTGCCCATCCAGCTCTGCCTTGAGCTCCTGCAGGGATGGCACATCCACAGCCCTCTGGGCAGCTGTTGCCAGAGCCTCACTGCCCTCTGAGTAAAGGATTTCCTCCTAACGTCTAACCTGAATCTCTTCTTTTAGCTTAAAGCCATTCCCCCTTGTCCTATCAGCATTACACTGTGTTAAAGTCAGTCCTCCTCCGTTTATCAGCTCCCTTCGTGTACTGGAAGCCTTCTGGTGGTACTTAGTAGGAAACTATGTTTAAGGTTGTTAATAAAACACTCTTTTCACATGGAACTGGGTTTAATTTTACTTTAATTACCCAAGTGTTGCAGTTTCTAGAGAAGGCATGGATTCCAACAACACAAATTTTGAGCAAATGGATGTTACTGTAACAAGGCATTCCTCCTGAAGCTCAGCCTTGCCATGCCACGTTGTTAAACCAGATTAGCACAGTTTTTACATTTAATTTACAAACCCCAGAAAGCTTTACTTTGACCAGAATTCGTTATTAATAGGTCACCAGGCAGTGACACTGATAATCTTAGTGACAGCGTTTGTATATTGTTTTATAGGTGCCTCAGCCTGTTCAGTGCCTGCATGGAGTGGGCGGGTGCTGCATAGCGTGGGATCAGGCGATGCCATCTCTGGTCCCAGTGGCATGAAGGGATCACTGCAGTTCGGCCGTGCATGGTGAGTTTGAATGGAGCTGAAGGAAGGGCAGCAAACTTCATTTACACCCTCCTGCAGGATCCAACTTGTGATCTGAAAGCAAAGCGGAGCAGACTGAAATGACTTTCTTTGAGAATATCTTTATCTAAAACTTACTTCTGCTGCTGTTCTGGTGGCTTTTCAGTTTGGTTGCAGTCAGTTTTGTTATTTTTCCTACCTTCTAGCGGCTTCCTACTGTAGCTCTTTCATTCAATAACGCAAAATGTCTTTGAAAATCAGAAAGTCAGGTGGTCAAATCGTGATAGCATGCTTCAAAAATAAGTCTACTCTGTTAAACTATTTTGCCTGCCCATATTTTGTTCTGAAAACCAGCAGACACATGGTGACTGGCTCCAACTAGATGTCATCAGAAAGTTGTTGTATTTCGTACTGTAAAAACCCCATAGAGAATTTCAACATAACTTTCACTTCCTAAATTCGTGCTATCATTTAGGCTTAGTCCTCACAGGAGTGCAAAGGGTCTCAGATCTGAAACTTTTATTGCTTCTTGGTTAATTATCAAAGAACAGGCATGATGGCATTATTTCTTACAGGAGTAAAAGTTTATTTCAGTCACATTACCCAGGATTTCAGTCACATGATGATTTTGTGACTTCCGCTGGATAATTTTTTTCTGATAATACAGGGCTGAAAGATGTAGAATGTATGCCAGATGAGTTTATTTCAGTGTGCACTGGCAGGAATCAGTAGTTTTTAATTCCTGAAGTAGTGTTCCTAAATTGTAGATAGTTGCACAATTTATAAATAACTACATTTACTCTTTGCTGAGTCTGTAGCTCTTTCCACCTTGAGGAGATTTGCTTTTTCAACATCTCACATAGGCTGTGACCTTGTAATCATAATATTGCAAACATTTTGAAAGCATCCAGTTTTCACTTAAAAATTGAGTTATTAAAATCTTTATGTGATGAGTGGTTTTGTAAATCCATATCTTTTAAGACAGGAAACTTGAACTTTTGATTTGAGTTAGGTGTGGAGACTGCTGCATTGCGCTCATGTAGGGCATCACGCAGGTCCAAGCTCCTACCTTTTCAGAACCAGACCCTCAGTCCTTTCACCTCCATAAAGAACAACTGCATCAAATACTGTCCAGTGGTACAAAAGCCCAAATTGAGTTTCCAGGAAAAGATGTGGCTTTTGCTGAACTAATGGTGTGTTGTCCCTGTGTGCCAGGAATGCTGTTGTTTATTCTTCTTTTATTTGCAGATCTGACTCGAAGACTGTAGTTACGAGCAATTTTGAGGAGTACAAACATGTAACTGAAAAGTCCATTGGCCACTTGACAGTTTAACTCAGCCACGTAGGCATTTGGGATTTTTTTTTTTTTGCCTACTTTTGTTATGGAGGACTTTTGTATAGCCCCAGTGTAAGCATTTTTTGAAACAGGCATCTGGGTGTGTGTGTGTGCCACTAACAAAGCTGAGTTGTCATACATGTTTTGGCTCTCCCACAGACCTACCTGGCTAGGGGCACCTCATGCAGGGAAAGTTTTATAGCACTGAGAGGAGTATCTGGGAACAGAGCACACTGAATAACTCAGGGTGGTACTGCTCTGAGCCAGCCCTGAGCTGTTTGTTACTCAGACACGCTCCAAGCTGATTCCCATGCATAGTTTGACCCCTCCCCCCCATTCTCCATTGCTCAGAAGCACTCAAGCACTGCCCAATTTCACTGCCCCAAAGCACTCCTATTTATTGTACAAGCCCTATGTTAAAATCTCCTGAAATCTCCAAGTTTGTCAAAGCATTAACAATAACCTCTTTTAAAAATAACACTATGTCTTGTAGCTGCTATGACTCCTGTTGCAGTTTTAAATTGCATATATACTATACCCAAACCCTGCTGATGGTAAGGGCACAGCGATGCCACCTCGTGAAGTAGAAACAGGAGGAAATAGAAGTACAAGGAAGAGGCTGCAGTAAATCAGCAGGTGTAATAAGCTTGATTCTTCCTTTGAGATAATGTTTTACCTTCTGTTGACAGTAAGCAGATTTTTGATAGCTGTTATTTTTACTATTTGGAAGAAATGATGTTGTACAAAGTGTTAACAGGTTTCACATTGCAAAGGGCATAGCGAGCAGTGGATAAGCACTTTATATTGCACTGAACACTAGGAGTTTGTTTCTTTTGTCTGCCAAGTACATGTCTTCCTTTCCACTTATATCCATCAGGAGCCTTAAGCACCCGATGCTGCACCTCCCAGAGGAGCCATGAGGTACTTGTGCCACTGCCAACAACGTGTGATTGCTTTCAACTGGTGTCACAGATCAGTTTGTACCGGTAGTTACAAACTTGAAGTTAAACATCACAAATGCATGTGAAAATGAATAAAATTAAAGACCATTTTCTATCAAAATCTTCATAATTTATTAAAAAATATACATTTTCTCAGTAACAGATGGTCAATAATAGATGATAGATGGCCTCCTCTGTGTAAATTAATGGCTGTAATTCACTTGAGGGCTGCTGCTGATGTCATAAGCTGCCAGAGTGCAGCTTGAGTGATTTATTAACAGCTGCAGAAATCCTAGAGTGAATTACATCCTTGTATTCACTTAGGGTCTGCAGATTGTTATTTATAAGATATGGAGGTTTGTGTTTCTTCTGTATTATGGGAATCTTTTGTATGATTGTAATGTATGGGCATGGTGCAAGACTGACTAGTGTGGAAGTTCAGCTCCCTGTCTGCAGCAAAGGCAGTCAGGTTTTCTCTACTAACACTTATCAGCATCAACCCTTTATTTTTAGAAGAAGCTAATCAACATTGGCAGATGTGTTCATTTAAGTCCTGCTTTGTGGATTTTTTCCCCCCCCGATGTCAAATACAAATAATGTCCTTCTTTCCCAGGAACCCCTTGTTCACTTAGTGTTTGTAGTCACTGCCCCTCTTCACATTGAGCTATGTCCAAAACAAAAAAATAGTTGAGATGTTGATGCTAGAGAGGAGTAAGTGCAATCTCTATTAATATCTGGATGTGTAGGAAGAAGGCAACAGATCCAGAAGGCTAGCAAGGGTGTCTGGAAACCAAAATCTCTCACATACAAAGAAGAGATTGTCCCATCTCCTAATGCTACCTCTATGTAGGGAGAAAACCTTACCTTTCTTCCATGAAATTCCTGCTCAGTAAAAGAGAATGTTTTCTCTGTGGCAGGCCTTCAAATATATTTATCTTTCACATCAGCCCACCTTAACATCTCAGACTCATTCTTCCCAGACTGAAATTCTCTCTGCAATGATCCATACTTCCCAGATTTATCTCATTCTTCTAAAATATGAACATATGAAAGCAAATTAAATAATATTCATTTCTATAGCCTTCCCATTCTCCCAAAAAGTGGGAGTAGGTGTTACAAAATCCTGTTTCCCAAACAAGGGATGTGTTTCCAACAAGTAATGTAAGTCCTAAAGGAACAGTGAAGGGAAAATGAGAATAAATAACGAAGAGTTGCATGGCAGGAAGGAACAGTCAGAATTCATCTGCAAATACTGTTATTTTTTTGCTGAAGATGTAAAATTTCTCAACAGAATTTAACAGTGAGTGTTTAGATGCTAGTTAGATTCCAGTGGGAATATTTCCAGCTTTGTCTCTTCTCTCAGTTTTGTTTGCCTATGGTTAGATCTTGCTGGTCATTAGGAGAAGGCTGCATTTATTGTTGTCAGCAAGAAATACTCTTTGCTATCAAACAATTGGTTTTTTACTTCTGCTTTCCTTCACCAGCTTCTGTCTATATGAGTGACCTGTGTCTAAGAGGTACAGATGATGATTTTTTTCCCCACAGAAAACAATTTGAATAAAAACAGGCTCTAGAAATTGTTCAGTGCCTTGAGGCAGAGTCCTTTGAAGTCATTATGAATTCACTAATTTCAGCAAGCCTATTATTGCTATTATAGCACCATGGGCAAAGCCCAGTCACTTCGAGATCCCACTATGTTAGATATTGCGTGAATGTACAGAATGGTATCAAGAAACAGGAAAAATGTCTTTTTTCTGCTTTCTGGAGTGGAATGCTGCCCTCCTGATTCTTTTGAAATTGCCTACAGATTTGTAGTAGTCAAACTTTGTATATCCAAAAGCTTGACTTTTCTTTCTCAGTTTTTAAATGTTTAGGAACTACATATGGGGCAGATGACCAACTGGACCATAGCCTGTCCGTGATTTGCAACTTCCAGGTAATTTCTGAAACAGGCTCCTCCACTTCCTTTCAAATTGAATCTGAACCAGTTTGTTTCCTTTTCCTCTTCAAATTGAGGTTTGTTTGTTGATTTGTTGGTTTTTGTTTGTTTGTTTTCTTTTACTTGTTCTGCATATCTGCTTGTTTACTTTGGACTCAGTTTACGTGAAGAAAGCGGTGCAAAAATCTAAGAGCTTGTCAAGTAACAAACTTAAGTTGCACTGATCTGTCATCTTCATGCTTTATGGTGACAAGTTTTATTGTCTCCTTGTAGCTCCATTGTCATTCAGGGATTCATTATATTGTCAGGGATTTTCATTTTCTTTCATCATATGGATAAGGAAAACTATTAGTTCGGTATTGTTGCAGAACTCAACACCTTTCTGTAGTCTCCCTTTTATAGTTGGACTTTTCCTCCTTGTCCAGAAGGGCAAATGACTTTGTGATTCAAAGATTGAGGAGTCCTAGGTAATGATGTACATTATTTCTCCCTGTCTCTGCCTTATTTCTGTAAGTTCTGAGACAATTTGTTCCACAAACAGCAGTAAGAAGCCTAATGCTCTCAGTCCCTCAATTCCTATAAATGACAAAATGAAGGTAGTTGTCACATGAATGGCTACCAAGAGAAACAATGTGTTGTTTACTACTTATAGAATTGTGGTAAATAGCAGTGGAGCAGGTTTGGCTATGCAGTCTCTTTGAATCAAGCAGACTGCACATGTAGTAAGACGTGGGGGTGGGGGTGGAGTTTCAGGTATACATTACAGAATTAGAAATCCAAAAATTATGCTATCTGCAGTTGTGTCACTGAACAGTCTCCAGGTGTGTGAACAGCAAAGGCATGCTTAGTGTCAAGTGGGTGAATGTGAACAAACACTCTTTTACCTCTCAAGCTTTGTTACTGGTAAAGATGGTTTTTTGTTTGTTTGTTTCTTTTATATATATATGTACATCAAGTATAGGATCCTGGAAAATTTCTGGTGGGTACAGCTCAGAATGCAAGAGAGCATTTTGATTGAGGTGTTATTTGTGTGTATTGCTTGAAAGGTCTATCTCACACCTGAAGAATGTTTTTAAAATGATCCTGCTTATTTCACATTTTTGTTTGTGAATTCTGAGGCACTGACAGTGTTCTGCTCATTATCTGACCATATAATCTAATGGTAATTATTTTCTGGACACAGCTTTTGGTTGTATTGGAGACAGATGCTGATATTCAGCTTTCTCCTTCTCCCACCAGTCGAGTGAGCCTTTGGTTTTCTACTGATGGGGGATATTTCTCAGGTGCACTTTTGTAATCCATGGGATGCTCACTCCTGTTAAGTTCTATCAGTATTAAAGACTTACTTCCCAGTAAGTGCTGGATTCACATGTGAATTGTGTTTCCAGTCTGGCATAAACCACGCAGGCACTTTAGCAAGAATGAATCCCATGAGAAGGATGTTAAATCAAGCATGATGCTCTTTTCCCAGTGGATACCTAAAGCTCGACTATTGTTTCCAGAGAGGATGCTTTACCCAGGAATGGTGCAGTGAGGAGAAAAAATTGTGGGTATGTAATTTTAACTTCACTCACAGGGCGAGCATAAGAATTTTTCCTCTCCCTGTAAAAAGATTAAAAATTAGGAAAAAAAAAAAAAAAAAGACGTTTCTGTTAAGCTGTTAAGAGATTAAAAAAAAAAAGTCACGTGAAATGCTGCAGCATTCCTGTCAAGCAAAATTTTTTGTGCTCATGACTTGCTCAGAAAGAAAGAAGGCTTTCCAGTACAAGACTACACATTTCAGAAGTGTAAAAGAGGTTAATTTGAAGGTAGGGGAAGTATGAGGAGTTAAATTCTATCTTTGGCTGTTTCACTCATTTGTTATTGGGAAGAATAAAAAGTATGAGCTAAAGCAAGTTCGGACAAGATATATCAACAAGTACAAGAGAGAAAAACAGCTTGAATTGAATATACACAGCTAAGGAAACCCTTTTTTCCCCTTGCATTTATGTTAAGATGGAAGCTAGTACCTTCCAGAGGTAGCTTCAGGAGCACATTGGAAGGAAGACAGACAAAATGTCCTTTAAAAGCCAGGCAGTTTTTGTTGGGTTTATATACAATATCAGCTTATCAGTTATGTAGTCAAAATCACTTCACTTTTTTTTTTCCACTAAAGCTGTAAGATATACACAAACCATGGTGCTTCTCTGCTGAGGCACTTCTCCGGGTTCTTTGCTCTATCACCCCTACAGTTCTGCAGATGAAAATGTCACACTATTCTCCAGGAAAAGGATTGCTGTTTTAGAGCACTTTCTAAGCTTCAGGAGGTTCTGGAAGGCCCAAGGCAAATTCAGTCTGTAGAGATGGAATTTTCTGTAGCTCTCCCATTTATTTTCCTGATCACCAATGCCAAGCTTAGGCTGACTGAGACAGGCTGTTGATCTACTCTTTCTGCAAGTATAGATCATTATAAATTATCACAAAGGAGGCAGTAGCTGCTCTAGATGCTATGGAAAATTTTGATCTTTATTTCAGTTGGCTATTTTATTTGTCTAACATCTGGTAGAGTCTCTGGAATAGGTAACTCAGGCATTGCTTACTTCACATTGAAAGAAAAGTAGATCCCAGAAACATAAACTGATAAAATCGTTTGGAAGGGAGCTTTAAAGGCCATCTGGTCCAATTCCCCTGCAATGAACAGGGACACCTACAGCTAGATCAGGTGCTCAGAGCGTTGTCCTGCCTGACCTTGAGTATGTCCAGTTCACTACTTCTGCCACCAGATCATTTGCTCATGTATGGTTTTCAGTTTTACAGTTACTTCATGTGCCTGTGATAAGAAAGTCTATCTCAATGGAATGGAATGAAATTACAGCTTTGATAATGTTCTGTCCTTAAGTATGATAGAAAGTCTCACTGGACTCCAAAGAGCAATGCATTAAATTTGCCTCAGTTATTACTACTTCAGGAACTGCTGTAATTGACCTGCTTCCTTGTAACTGTAAAACACACTGAAATGTATTCTGTCTTCCTGCTTGCTCTCTGAGGAACTTTTTACAGGTATAGCACAATGCAACCCCAAATCTTCTTTGGTAGTGTTACTGGAAATTAGGTTTTTTTCACTCCTTTATGGTCTTTGTCCTGATGACTTGGTCCTTTCTGTGAAAAGTGCAAAGTGGCAGATATAAGAGGGGTGATTACAAATTGAGCCCCTGTGAGCACGGCTGATGCTGTTAATGACAAAAGGATGGGATCAGAGAGTCTCAGAAAGATGGATTTCAATGTGTTCGAGGAGTACCTCTCTGTTCTGACTCTGTGGAGTCCTCTTGGTCATGCTCAAAAGCTGTCTGCTTGCTTTTCTACTCAGTTGCAACCACTTCCTAACAACTTCTAGAGGAGGTATCAGGAAAGCACAAAATCTTTCTGTTGAAAATGCGACCTCAAGAGGTTAGGGAAAGGACCAAAATGACAAATTCCTCCATACAGTTCTAATTTTCTAATTAATCATCTAATTTATATGAACCATTTCACTGACCGTCTGACCATTGTGGTGCCATCTCTTATTTCATTCTCTCTCTCTCTCTCCCTTTTTCTTTCTCTCTCTCTCTCTCTCTTAACATCTATCCATGAAATAATGGCCTCTATCACATGAAAGTTGCCCTTGTGTACAGATGCTGCTCTAACAAAGTGTTGATAAAGAAAGTGCCTATGCTCAATGTCTGAGTGCAGATCTGGCTTGCCTGATTCAGGTGTCTGAGTCTTTAGCTGAAGGCCTGCCACTTAAATGCCAAAAACTCCAAGTTGCCTCTGAGGTGAGGTGGAGTGAAACAGGGAAACTTCCTCAGGAGGAAGTACTGTGTCCAGATATGGAGTCCTCAGTACAGGAGGGATGTGAACATGTTGGAGCATGAGCAGAGGAGGGCCACAGAGGAATAGAACACCTCCCCTGTGATAACAAACTGAGGCTGTTCAATTTGGAGAAGGCTCCAGGGAGACCTGATAGTGGCCTTTCAGTATCTTAACAGGGGCTGGTAAGGTGAGGGACAGGCTCTTTAGCAGGGTAGGATAGGACAAGGGGAAACGATTTCAAAGTAAAAGAGTGAAAAACATTGAATATAGATATAATGAAAGTGTTTTTTTACAGTGAGACACTGGCACAGGTTGCCCTGAGAGGCAGTAGATTCCCCATCCGTGGAGACATTCAAGGTCAGGCTGGACGGGGCTCTGAGAACCTGATCTAGCATAGGTAGATGTCCCTGTTCGCTGCAGGGGAGTTGGAGTAGATGGCCTTTAAGGATCTCTTCCATCTCAAACAGTTCTATGAGTAGCAGAAACTTTCCTTGAAACGTCTGAGTACTGATGGGCAGTCCATTCCTTTTAAGGAGATTCTGGGGTTTTTTGGTCTGTGATTTAACACATGAAGAGGAACATTACGGTTCTGCTTTCAGAAGCACATTTTACCATCCTGTTAGAAAGCTGCTCTTCCAACATCTGTCTGCCAACACATGAGGTCGTACCAGCCTGATTTGCCACTTGCACAGGGAGTCAGAGCCTGTTTTACCATTTACCTTACATTTTACCTATGTAGCTTTCTTTGCATCATCATTAATATGTAAAAAACTACCTCCTGGCTACCACAGTAGATGCTTAATCTTGAGAAAAGGCTCTCAGGCTCAAATTCCGAGGAGAGGTGATATGGCAGGGGAGCTGGCAGGGAAGGCAACTACAGACATTGTTTCACAGACAACTACCTTCTAGGTAGTAGTAGGAACACACAGTTTGTGAATAATCAGGGAAAGCTGAAGGCAGTGGGAAGGCCTTCATTTCACTGAAGACCCTGAGGGTAAGAGCAGTGCCTTGTTAAATGTCTGTCAGCCAAGCTGAGGCTAACAGACTATATCAGATCTTGTGTATCCACAACAGAATTCCAGGCCCTGTGGTCCTGTGCATAAAAGGAGCTGTGTGCAAATCCCAGCTGCTAAAGATGTTACTGTATCTGCAGCGTTGTGCTAAGTGCAAAGGGATTAGTGTACCTTGACAGCAATTTCTGAAGGTTCTCTAGTTTACAGCTGTCTCTGCAAGTAATTGAGCAAGTTTTTGCTTTGCTTTTGTTGACATTGGGAAGCACAGAAGAATAATCGTGGTTTTTCCTGTTAGCTTTACTTTTGGTAGTGTGTTCTTTTTCACAGGAGAGCAGAAATAGCTGGTATTTAACAGCAACTCCTTTAAAGAACTGCATGACTGAAATCTGAACTTGTTCTTTGTTATAGCTGCCTCCTGATAAGCCCGAGCCTTCTTTCCTTTGTGGAGGAATATCATGAACAGTCCTTTGCTTTAATTTTCTTCATAGAAACATGTAATTTCTGACATGTATTTGCTCTTGACTTCTGCCTTCCTTTTTTGTCCAGAAAATATAGATACTCTAGATATTTGTAAGAGATCAGTAGTTTCAGTTATAATATAGATGTGTTAAAACCTACTTAAAATGATATTTGGGCAGCAAGCACAGCTAAATGCTAGATGTCAAAATTATATTTCACAAGATTGTCTCCTGCATCAGCTCCTCTGGTACATAGTTCCTGGTCTCCCAGGCCTTTTGCATCCCATAATAACAGCTAGCCTGTTCTCTATGATTTTCTTCATCCAATGTCCATTAGGAGTAGCAAGCAGGACCAGTAGGACAGGGTTGGCCAGTTGCACTCAGCCTTACCCCAAAGAACTCACTTCATGCCAATGCCTTCATCATCTTGCCAGAGCCATTCAGGGCATCTTATGTTCATCAGGTTGGACTTTACTATTAAGGCTGAACCAAAGCTTTGTGTGTGGATTTCAGGTGATACCTTCTGCATTCTCCTATAAATTGAGATACTTCTTGTTTTCATTCTTCTTCCAGTTACTTAATGTTGCAGTTAAAACTTTAGGCAGCAAGCATAATTGACAAGAAATCAGCAGTGGGCTGGTGACAATACTTGTATGCTTTTAAAAGTCAAATGGCCCCTTCAGATTGGGAGATACTTGGCCAAGAAGTAAAACGTTTATTACAGTTTATTACAGTTTATTACATATACTGATCCCAAAGGGATGGGGTGGGGAAATGGAATAACTTCTCTTAGCTGCATGTTCTTTACTCGTACATTTATTTACTGAAGGCAGAGAAATATGTTAGATTGAAGCACAAGTAAGTGGTGTCAGCAGGACTAGGAAAGGCGGCTCAGCTTTTGGTATATTTTTCAGCAGCATTTTGTAGTTAGTGACCAAGCACTGTTCTCTTGAGTTATTCTGTTACAGCACATTCTAGCCTGTAGTCCACTCTGCTACGTCAGGAAATGGAAATTCCACAGGTCTTCAGCCAGTAATTTGGTCATTAACGACATCAGATGATGAATAGTAGGCATTTTGCAAAATCCTTGCTGCCTGTGGCTGATTGTACACCTGTGTATCCCTCAATGTGAAAATTTTATCTTATTTCATGAGTAAGATGATTTGATCTGTATCTGAGCCTTCGGTCCCTTTGGAAGCAAAAAGTTTTCTGAAGTGGAATTTTGTGGAGGGAATTTTGACCAGTGATTTATTAATGGACTTGTGGTGAGACAGTAGGTACACATAACAGTGACAGTGCCCTTTTATTTTCTTCTGGGCAGCACAATGTCAAGCTTGTTTTCAAACATGGGATTGAGGGATCTTTGCTCTCTTGCTGTTTACAATCTTATTTATGATTCCACTTCTAATCTTCCTCTTTTAGGAGAAAACTATGAAGTTGGGTGATTCACTGCTGATAATACCTAACACCCCCTGACTCTTAGGTGCAGATGAAGTGGCCATGGCTGTCAACAACGAAGTTATTTCAGAAATTTGGAGAAAACAATGGAGAGAGATGAATGTGTATCTTCTTTCAGCAGTCTGTACTTACTCAGCCTAAAGAATGTCACATCAGCTGTGCATTCTTCATATGGTTATTCTTTAAGACTAGCCATGAACTATAGCTGATGTGGTTGCCCATTTAATACATAATGGAAACAACGTTTTGTGCTGAACAATCTCCACTTGCCAGATGAAATGTGCTGCATTTGATTCCTGGAGAGACTGATATTTCTGCTGAGACTGATGAGATATCAGGGCTAATGGACTCATCAGTCACAAGAGGAGTGCCACAGAAGGATCTTGGAATTCTCTTGGAGTTGCTGATGAAATGTTTGTTCCCCATTGTGTTGGCACTACCCAAATTTATTGACTTTCAGTTCGTATCTTGATACTATACTTGTTTTCCCAGCCCCTTAGAAGTGATAATACCTGTGTGCATGCATTTGCCCAAATGAACAGTAGAGACTTGTTAAAAACCGACTGCTGTGGAAAACTGGTCCTTTAATACAATCAAAAACATATTCTGTAACTGCTTAATACTCACTTTTGTTTAATAGAAACATCCTCTAATCCACTGCAAGATACAGACCTAGAAAACTGAGAAATAAATACAAACCAGGGACTATCAAATATTTTACCTTCTGAATACTCTGTTCTTCTAGCTCATTGTCCTAAATTCTCTTTTTTTCTCTAGCAGAGCAACATAGCATCTCACTTGCATTTTGAATTTTTAGAAATACAGACATTTATCAGGATATTTTTAATAAGCTCTTAGTAAAATGCTCTTCCTGATTTCTTGCAGACTCCTTTGGAAAGTTAAGGCTCCATAAAGCCCTCGAGCAGTCATTTAACAGAAAATTTAACGATGTTTTTGCTTCTGAGCTTATGAAAGAAAAATTTCTTTGGGAGGGAGGGAGAAGGGGAAGGGAAATTGAACTTTTCAAATCAATCTCCTGCAATGAGGAAGGCCAGCTCATGAATAAAACTTTAAAAACAAAGTTTCTAAGTAAAGGAAAAGGCAAACTGTAATTGAGAGCTACCATTCAAGGAAGCTCTTGAGGCCAACATCAGCAAAGCTTTTGGTTCACTACCGCAGCCCAGGCAGAGCAGAACTGCTGTAAAATAACTGAGGCAGAAAAAGAGTACAGTTTACCTCCTTTATGAATGCTAGGTAAGAACACACACACAATAGCCAGTTTTTGGGGGAGATGATGCTCTACGGGACATTGCCCTTACCTTTATTTAACCCCGTGGAAATCCCTTACTAGAGATTATTCACTTGGAGGAGCTGCTGGTGTTGCCTTCAGAAAGAAGAATAAATGTTAGCACTTCAATCTCAGAATTTAAGACCAGATCTTTGGCCTTTTCTCCCCATAAATGCTAAGTGTATTTTAAAAGCTTTATCTTAGTCTTGCATGTATACATGAAGCTACAATTCAAAATCAATACCTTCTCTTTAAAATTTATTTGTTGCGTTACTGTACTGGCGAGAATTTCCGATGGCAACACTGGGAAATTAGAGATTAGTTCATAAGGAAAGACCTGAGGTTCAGCCTCAGAAAGATACCCTAGTTTAAAAAGAACAACTTCATTATTTTTGCTTTTATATATGATAACTGAATGAGAATAGTTTTCCTGGTGATTAAAAAAAATGTGACTGGTATTATTTTCTTTCTTTCAGTGGCGATTTCTGGGCTGTTAACACATTTAGGGAAAATGCTTGTCTAATCAGGCCACATAAGACCAAATGCATCCTCCATCTTGGTCCCCTGGGTCATACAGAGCTCTTCACTGCATTGTTCTTCCTGGTGCTTAATCTAACCTGCTATGGAAGAGAAGCTGCTGTAATTTTGTTTGCTTGCTACACAAATTTGTCTGGCAAACTGATTTTGCTATACTTTTCTTTATGCTAGAAATCTTAACAAAACACTTTCTCAACTGATGGCTTTTTTCCCCCAACGATTTGGGTCCAGCTGCTCATTTAACAAATAGCAGTGTTACTCTTTTCTTTTAGCACACTCTAATAAACCAAGAGTAAATTACTGGCTGACCTACTTACCGGGATTGCTTAAATAATCCTCAATATGGCAGTATAATTTGATGCCTTAAAATACAGGGCATACAAGTTGCAAGTTAAACAAAGAAATATTGAATGTTAATGAAAACACAATTGGGTAATATAATTGCCTAAGGGATATTATGTTTCATATCTATTCCCCTCCCCTTTTCTTTCCTTATTTGCAGCATTTTGTTCTTTTGTCTGGTAGATGAGCTAGTTACCCAATCTCTGAATGATCTGGGCACATCTGATCTGATCAAAAGAGGTGGTTGTGTTTCTATCTTTAATAGGCAGTATGTTTTAAGGAAGGGCCAAATGCATGGTTGCATTACCCCATTTTTTGCTTTGCGCATTTGTAGTTCATCTCTATGCAATCCCCTGCAATGTCCCTTTAAAAAAAAGAAGAAAAATAGCTGGGGAGCAAGGGAATATATAAAAATACTTAATACATACATTCTATATTATCAACATTTCATATTACAGACTCACATTATAGAGCTGAACCTAAATTTTTCCAGATCTCAAATGACATACATCTACCTTCATATTTGTCCATCTGGGACAACTGTTTTATAGCAATAAGTAAAATATGAGAGAAATGGTATCCTGTCATAATTCTCTGCTTATTTTTCTTTCCATTTGCTACCTTATCCCTGTTACATTGACCTGAATCCCCTTACTGTAAAACATTAGCATGAAGTGCACTTAATGTTTACCTATTGAAACTCTAAGAACTCTAAGCTTCAAATAGGACGTACTTAAGAGTTACAGCTCAAATCTTGGCAAGGATGGCTCCACTTTTCATTTTTCCTGTATGGGCACACCAGACTCCAAGTGGTCTCTAACTGAGAGATAGATTTTGACCTGAAGCTCCTGAGCATGGCTGAATTTCGGAGATGCTAAACATACAGTCTGGTCATCAATATGAGTAAATTGCTTCATCACAAATCCTTGAGTAACCAGAGTTTTAATTTCCACATAGTTGCTTGGACCTTTTAGGATTTAGGCAAAGGTGTACCTGCCACAGAAGAAGATATTCAGAGAATGTGTGCTTTCTGGTAAACTAAACAACATTGTACCTTCAGCTCTGTAGAACCCTTTACTCATACACACAATCTTGTCTTAAATGAAGTCCATTTATTACATAGCTAGGAATTCTCTATCTGGATGTGTCAGATTTCTGATCTAATGAATTATAGTCATCCTAAAAGAAATGGATACTGATCCAACAAGCATCACTTTGCCTGAGGAAGGACCTTATTGACCGAGAAAGAAAAAATACGTGTGGTTAGAAAATGAAATCTGCTTTAACAGCTTTCAGCAAAGAACTGACAGTATCTAGATTAAACTGGAATGTTTGGTCACTTCAATACTTGTGGAACAAAGAACAAGACTCAAATTATACCAAGAGACACATTTGCATTCAAACAAGACTATGAGAATAAAGGACTAGATTTAGAGGAACTTGGCTATAGTTTAGAGGCTTG
Source organism: Tympanuchus pallidicinctus (assembly GCF_026119805.1). Classification (NCBI taxonomy): domain Eukaryota; kingdom Metazoa; phylum Chordata; class Aves; order Galliformes; family Phasianidae; genus Tympanuchus; species Tympanuchus pallidicinctus. Next base: position 15,559,412 of record NW_026294747.1, read on the forward strand.
ATAACTCTGGTAGTAGTTGAAAAATGCAAAGGGAAAAGTTGTGGAGCCAGGTTTGTTCACAGGTTGTCTTTACAGAAGAATTCAGAATACAGCTTCTTTGCTTAATTTTAGGACCTATGTACTGCTGTCATGTTGTCTAGGAGACTGTTGAATTATCACAAAGAACGTGATGAAAGCTTTCTGAGTCATATAAGACCAGACTGGTAAAGCCCTAGAAAATTTTTACAGAAGAAATTGCGTATTGACTCTAAGTGGGAAAGGATGAAGTGGACTTGGTAATTTTAAGTTCTGATAGTGATGACTAAGAATAAAGAGGAAAGGAGAAACAAGTAAAATGCATAGGATGCCACTTAGCTGCTTTTCGCCATCTGTTCTTAGGATTCCAAGTGTTGAGTTAGCTTTACTGACATAAGCTTACTGTAACATCTAGCTCCTTATTCAGAGAGGGGATCTAGAACATGGTTATTAAATGTAAGTGCCAGAACAGTGCAAAAATTAGAGGGAAGATTAAAATCCAAACCTCCTTTGCCCTAACAAATACTTCCTTCCTGTTCTTTCCAATCAGGTTTATCCTAGAATAACCGTCACAGCAAGATCTTTGTTGAATGTCTGTAGACATTACTAAATTGGCAAGCTTTTTGCATTCCTCCTCTTAGGGTTTGTATTTATGAACACTGCACGGAGATACTTGAACTAGCTACAAACCAGAAGGTGTAAAATAGCCTGCTTGAGCTAGGTGGCTTTCAGTATCTGAGCTAGTTAGTGTAACATGCCATTCTGTGGTGACATCTGAAGCCTGCAAGTTTTCAGCCTCCCTTTGCTCTAAGTGAAGGTATTTTTCCTATGGCACGGCCAGTTTCAGCTGGATTGTTCCCAGCTTTTCAATGTTTCCTGGAGAAGGTGTGTTACTGGTTTTAGTAGCGCTCATTAGGAAGTTCTGGAAAAAACACAGCAAAAGCCTCTCGCTGCATGCCTTTCTTATACTGCAGTGCTTGTATGCAAAACAAGATGCATTTCTTCAAACTCAGAACAGGGTTGAAAGAAAGGTGGAGGAGGAGAGGATTTCCCAGCAGTAGAAGGAATGAGGTTTCTCACAACCCTTGCACGATCTACTCAGACAAATTCCTTCTGAATTTCCATGCCAGAGGTCAACAGGTGGAAGATCACATCTCTCAGTGGGGAAACCTGCTCTGAGATGCTCCTTCCAAGTGGTTTGAAAGGGTGTGGTTATATGTGCATGTCCCAGCAAGTGCAAATTGCACTTCTTTGTTTGACTGGGCACCCTTTTGAAGTGTTCAGGAGTACGGCAGTGCCCTATCTGAAACGCAGCATGCCCAGCTGGTGAAAATAGGTGGTTCTCCCACTAGGTTTAGCATTGGTGGGGCCTCACCTTGAATATTGTGCGCTGTTCTGGGCTCCGCAATATAACAAGGATGTTTAAGATCCTTGAAAGCATCCAGAGGAGGGCACCAAAGCTGTGACAAGGCTGGAGGCACTCCTGTCAGGAAGGGCTGAGGGCACCTGGGTTGTCTTGTCTGGAGAAGAGGTGACCTCACTGCTTTCAACAACTCCTGAGGAGGGGATGCAGAGAGAAATGCCCGGCTCTGCTCGTGGCAACCAATGGCAGAATGGAATTGGTCCAAAGTACACAGGGGAGAGTCAGGCTGAACATCAGGAAACATTTCTTCACCATGAGGAAGCGCTGGGACAGGCTTCCTACTGAGGTGGTGATGCCCCATGTCTGTCATTGTTGAAGAGGCATTTGGAGAAAGTCCCCATTAATATGCTTAGCCATGATGTGATCGGGTGGTTGAAGTTGCTGAGCTTTGGAGGTCCATTCAACTGAACTTTTCTATTCTAGAATAAGCTGAGATGGAAGTCTTTTTTTTCTGACACACTTGTCTGCCCAGAGAAGCTGGTTTGAAACCTTATACACGTAGGCTTTAAAAGCATTGGAAATTCAGTTCCTGCTATTTCAAGGAGACAGAACAGAACACTAATTTGGTAGCCCTTATGAGTCTAACACGCTGTAAAAGATGATGCTCAAAGTGTCATGAAGGAAAATTTGAATTTGCGATGATCCAATATCTGTTCAGTGATTTCAGTTGGGAGAGAATAAAGGATGTTTGATATTTAAAACTAAGAAGATATTGGCCAAAAGAATTAGGAGGCAACCCCTAGGGGCCAGAGGATATTGTATATGGGTTTTGTCTCTTACAAAAGGACAAAATCAATTATAAACCTTGTCAGATTATGCCTTTTTAATCCTCTACAAAAATATTTGCTACAGTAGAATACAGGATCTGTTAGTACCTTTTTAAATTTTGTCTTTCCTGTTGTCATTTCAAATGAGTGAAAAATCACTGAGAAAATGGAGGCATCTGGACATCAAGCAGTATTCAATATACAATTTAGATTAAGATGGTCACTCTCCACTTGTTTTCAGTGCTGCTGCTATTCATCTGAGACCATGCATTTGACTGAACTTGGAAGTCTGCTTGTTGTGGGCAGCCCAAGCACCAGGCTCTGTTCTGAATGTCTAACAGTCTTTCTGTCTAAACAAAATGTTGGAGAGAAACGGAGAGTGGAGGGACTATTTCCAGAGAGCTGCACAGCTGGGCAATTCTGATGCTTTCACCAATAGAGATTAGGCCATGCAACTTCCTCAGGCTACTAGGGAACAGAGCAGTGCCAGCCTCTGCCAGGGTACAGTGCAGTTGCATGTAGCAGTGCAATGAGTCAGGCAGCATGCAGGATGCAGCATGAAAACAGCATTTCTTCATTTGAACTGACAGCATTTGATGGAACACATCAGAAGCTGTAAGGGCCAGGAAGCATTTCTTTTCAGCCGGGCTGCTGATGTCAACTTGGATAGCAGATACTCCAGCTAGATTACAGCAGCAGGGTAGAAAAGGTCTCTTCTTTCTCACAATATTCACTGGTTAATTTTACTTATTTTCCCCTGGCTTTCTCTGCTTTCTCTTCTCTTAAACTGAGACGTCTGATATTTTCATATGGAAAAAATGAAAGCCTCTATAACCCTTGTTCTGTATCACTTTTCTTATGAACAGAGTCAGGATTGGCAGGAAAATAGAGGTTAAATACCTGTACTTTCTTGCTTTCCGCTTATTTAAAAAATCAGTGTACATATGCACCTGTGCACAAGCTCAAATTGAAAACTGGATGTCCAGCACTGAAAATTCATACCATATTTTAACTGTGCCTCATACAGTCAGATTATATACAATGATCTGATGCATGAAATGGCAAACAGAGGCAATCCGTGGAGACTGAGAGTTGGCAGCGGCAACCCTATCAAAACACTGGCAGGAGTGCTTGGTTTGTAAGCCTCACATAAAGCCAGGTTTCTGTGTGCTCTAAATCTGACCTGCATGAGGAAAAGAATTGCAACACTAACTGAAGTAACTGGAGAAATCTTACATGCTAGCCTTCTTCTCTTTTGGACCCCTGCTGCCCTAACTCAAGGAATTTTGCTCTGAGCTTGCCAATTCATACATATTCATGCTGCTTATTGAGTGAGACAACAGATTGGCTATTTAATCGCCTGCTTGCTGTTGTTGCTACACTTTGTTAAGTGTATTTCAAGTGTTAAGTGTAATTCAATTTTTACTTTCCTTTTACATCAATCTCTTTAAAGTTGTCTTAGCATGTTCAAATTGTTGTAGGTATCATGACTGGGACAATTTTCGTACATTAGTATCACAGTGCAGCTTGGAGAAAAGCTTCGGGTTAGGGTTCCATAGCAGTAGGCTCTATGTGTAGACATTGTGCACTTTTCTGTACTGCTTGCCACTTGCAGGTTTCTCTAAGAAGATGCAACACACAGAAAATGACAAGAAAGTGAGTCCATAAATTTACTTGTCTTAATGGCCCAGACAGCTACCAACAGAGGCAGACCCAGAGTCCAGCTGCTAATCCCAGGCCTCAGCTCACTGCACTGGGGGGCCACTGCATACCAACACATCACAATGGGCCATCTCACAGGTGTGTCAGGGCTTGTTGGTTTGAATTAACCGCCAATTATAGCCCAAGAGATGGATAAGGGGAATGTTTAGGGATGGTGAAGATGTGACCCAGGCGACCCAGCAGTAGAGGAAATTCCCTCTGTCCTCTCCCAGCATTGGGATCTTCAACAAAGAGTGGGGACAAACCTTTCAATTGTCCCATCCTAGCCAAAAACCAAATAAGTTTTTAAAAAAAACAACATACACACACACAAAAACACTGAACAAAACCAACCAACCAAACAGAAACCTTGCTGACAGTTTCAGTCTATGATTTGCTTGCAAATAAATAAACTAAGTAGTGAAAATTTGTTGTCTACCAACTGGAGTTCTGTTCCTGTTCTGTGTAGCTTGGATGGCTGTAGCTTCTTTAATCTGGGAAGGCTGTAGTAAAGGAAGAAGAGACAGTTCCTTTGTTTATGCACTGTTTGCATCAGTATGCAGCTATTGGTATGAAAAACAGCCATTCTCTGAGCATCCTGCCTATAGAGTGAGTGCTTAGAAAGTGCAACTATGAGGTACAAGCTTTGGCAGGGAGGGGTAGTGAGCAGTGCTTTCTAATGTACACTGACATTTTTTTGAACACTTCAGAAAGAGTTAAACAGCAGAGTCTCCTGATTCACTTTTCACATCCCAAGCTATATCTTACAATAAGGAAGGATTTCCTGTCCCCATGCAAGGAAACAAGTTTAAAACTATGGTGGCTGGGGATGGCCACAAGCTGGCAGCCCATATTCAGCAGAACTGACGAGCTTGTGTGTAATACAGCCAGCATCAGCAAGACAAAGACAGAGATAATGAACATTGGAACTAACCCAGAGAACGAAGGGAACCAGCAGCATTTGATGAGAGCTGAAAGGAAAACCCGGATGGTGTTTCTGAGCAGTGCAGTCCCCTCCACTTCTTCAAAGGATGCCAGAGCAGGGGGAGAGATGATGGCAGAACAAGTAGATCGCACTTCAGTGCATCCACGCTCAGTCACAGGGTAACCTGCTCCTGGACAGCTGCAGGAGGGTGAGGGATATTGACTAACACCTATCTGTTCCCGTTGGGAAGCATTTAGCAGAGAGCTGTGAAATGGATGGAAAGAGTTAATGGCTGTGAATTCAGACTGCCTCCTCCCCACTATTTTCTCTTCCACTCCCGTGTTGTTTCTTTACTGCAGTACTCGATCTGAGCTGTCGATGGAGCAGCTTCCTTATTGCATGTATTGAGAGATGCAAACAATGGCTTCTCCAAAACACAGACACAAAACACTTAAAAAAGCAAATTCAAAAAAAGGCCTATTTGACATGCATGCTCAGGATGTCTTAGTGCTTCTATTTAGTGATAACAGTTCTTTTTGCTTGACCTTATTGAGGAGGGAACTCCAAAGCCATCATCAGACCCCTCCTCCTCCTAGATTTCATCCCTCTTTTCTCTATTTGCAAGAGACGCAGTCATAAATGAAACAAAGGTAAGGATGGGACAAAAGTTTTAATAGTGCCAGTGAATTCAGTACCCACTGAATGCCATCTTGACCAAGAAATGACCTTGAGAAACAAGGGAGTAAGTAGACAACCCTGTCCAGCTTCCAAAAAACAAGTTCAAAGAGATTCAGTTCCAGCTTTCAGCAGGCTCAATCCTTCCAGGGAGACTTCAAGTACAAATGATTTTAAAAATTTGAGTCTTTCACATATCTGTTGCAGCATCTTTTGAGTTTTCATTTTTGGGATGAGTGTGGTCTAGGAGTTACATTTAAGGTGCCTAACTTCTTCTTATGGCAGCCTTCTCTTCATTTGCTAAATGAAGAGAGCCCCTCTTCTTGAGATGAAGTACGCTTAGGTTCAAACTAACTTCTTTGTACACTTTCAGCCAATGCAGCTGACTTAGAACCATTTTGACTGGGAAAATGTAGGTAGTTTCGACATTCCTAACACTCATGAAAGGAAAGAAGGAAAACAAAGAAAGCAGAGGAGAGGAGAGAAAAAAGGAAAAAAGGAAGTATCAGTACATTAGAGGTTTGGCAAGGAAATACTCATGGAATTAAAGAAGTGTTTTTTGCCATTCCTGCAAAAACGCTTCTCAATTTGGCTGAGTTATAAGACTATGAAAGCTACTATTCCTGCACGTACAGTAGAATTTCTTAGCGGCTGTGCTCTATTGCTGTGTAAATACTCTGCTCTTAGCACATGATACTCCCATATCCCACTGAGCCCTGAATATCTTTCTGCAGGTAGAATCTGAAAATACAATTGTCCAGATTTGAACGGCACAAATTTAATGTTAGAGCTCTGACATGAGGATTTCTAGAAAAGGGCTGATGTTTCCTAACTGTGTTTTGGCTTGCTTATCTTATTTCTTCTTCAGAGTACAAGATTCCAGGTACTAGGTCATGACCTGAATAAATGGTTGAGCACCAGGTGAGAAGGTTCTGGCTAACACAGGGAGCTCAGGTGCAAGCAATGCACCTGAGTGACCAGAAGGGGTGGAATCTAGATCCACACCTCCTCACCCTCATTTAAGAGTTAGCAGCTGAGGGTGCAGTATCTTTCTGGATAGGGACTGTGTTCCTCTCTAGTTGTCCAGTATCTTTCTGGATTGAGGTTGCACTCCTCTTGAGCTGTTACTGGTCATTGGAAGGGGTGAACTAATTTTTTTCTTTTTTGTTACTTTTTATTACTCTCTAGTGTGCTTATATCACAGTAGGAGTCACTGCTATTGTTTTCCTCTGCTGTATGTTATTGGTGAGCCGGCTAGGAGTCTAACCCTTTAAAGGTCCTCCTACAAATGGTCCGAAACCATACTTCACAAGTCTCCTGAAATACTAATGTGGTGTTTCTAGGGAACCAGTGGTCTGGTTTGGATGGAAAAAGACCACGTCTTTAAATGACATCTTGCCAGGACACGTCCTGGGATTCTTAGGATCCCCATAACACAGGATTGCTTCCACAATTGAAAAATGGGGCCCCTTTTGGGGTGGAGGAAATATCCGTAACTCCCTAGCCCAAGTGGCTGAGTATTTTCATGGCTTTAGTGAAGATGTACTGATTGCTAGAGAGCAACAGCTGGCTGTATCTACTGTGGTATGGCCACTGTTCATAACTTCATATTAATTAAATGTGTCTGAAGATGCTTTGGCCAATGAAGATCAACTACTACATGACCAAGTTGAAAAATTTGAATGACAGATCACAGTATTAATAGAGAAAAAGGCAAATCTGATCATTCCCCCGCAAACGGTCTAAAACATCTTTTTGGAAACTATCAGAAGGCCTGATTAAGGGAGCCCTCAAAAATTAGACTCTGTAAATGGAAGAACTGAAAGGTTGGATCTCAAGGTTCCCCTTGAGCTGGATCCATTTGAAATTTGACTGATTGTAACTCAAAAACAAACAAACAAAAAAAAAACACACAAAATTGCAAGATAGACTGGTGGAGGTGGCCCCACCCAGACCACATTACATGTAACAGCAAACTTATGCATGGCAGCCAAACTTACGGACCTAGTACAGTGGTTTAATAAAAATGTAATACCTTTAAACACAGGCTTATGGTCATCTATGGAAGTCTTACAAAACTAAAGAATTAGGTATGAAAGACGTGATGTATGATGATGCCTTTAGAAGTCTGGGTCTGATTAAATTTTCAGTGGGAATGAGATTTCATCCTGCAACAAGCTCCACCACGCCAGTATTTGGTATCCATACTGAACTCCCTTGTGGTCTTGGAGGCCATAATACAGCAGGCTGCCCAATTAGTGGTGGCTCTGAGGGGAAACAGAGCACTGCTAGCCAGGTATGATGTCCAAATGGTAGTGGAGAGGTCAGAAGTCTGTCTGTGATCACAACCTAGGAGACCAGCCCTAAGGAAATCCAATCTGGGCCCATTAGGGTCTCAAGAAAACAGATGTTCAATAACCTGATTAGGGCAGGAGTTCAATTTAAAAAGATTGACAGACAGGCTAATCACGTCCTACAACAATTATGGAGACAGCTGAACAAACAAAGATTCCAGTCCTCCCCTAAAAGGGAAGGAATAGAATCATAGGATTCCATGAGAAATGTGGGATCTAAAGGATCTCGTAGTCCCATCAAAAAAGCATAAGCCTTTGCTGGCAGCTGTGGCCAAGTCATTGAAGGAAAAAACGTGGGGACTGCCAACATAATGGTGTGATGGGGAAGCGAAAATCCCCTAGGACTAGAGCATCTGGAGGGGAATGGAGGCCTTTTGAAATAACAGTTCATTGGTCCTGAAAGAATATTCAGTGAGTTATGGCACTAGTGGATATTGGAGCAGAAACATCATTAATATATGATGACCCAAATAAATTTTGAGGCACTAAGGCAATGGTACATGGGTTTGGGGAACAGATGATCCCCATAACCCAACTGTGGTTGAAACTGGGTGCTGAGTATCTCCCATTCTGGGAGTAGAAGGTGAGAAGGCATGGCTAACCAAGGGAGCTCATGTGCAAGCAATATACCTGAGTGAAGAGAAGGAGTGGAGCCTGGATTCACTCCTCCTCACCCTCATTTGAGGGTTAACAGCCAAAGGAGCAGCATCTCTCTGGATAGATTGTGTTCCTCTCCAGTTGTCACCACTCCTTGGAAGGGGTGAGCTAATTGTTTGTTTGTTTGTTACCTTCTATTACTTTGGTAGCACTTTATGTCTTAGTAGAAGGCACTGTCATTGCCTTCCTTTGCTGTATGCAGGCCCAGGGTGATGTGTAAGGAACATCTCTCATGTGTTGTGACTTGATGGTAATATAGAAGCCAGGCTTTGTATAAGGTTGCAGGAAGATCTGTAGTGTTTCTCTGTCATCACTTAAACTGTATCAGTGAGTATTTCAGCCATGGACTCTATGCACTATTGCCTATAGGAGTCTATTTCTCCTCAAGCACTCCCTTTCACTGCTTTGCCAGCCTGTGTGCCTGAAAAAATCTGCTGGAGTTGCTCATGGAGAGCTTCAGGAGGAGCTACAGTAGGTGTCAATGTTCTTGGCCTCCTGCAGGTGGGCATGGAGTTAGGTCAGAAGGTTCTGTAAAACAGATTGGATCTTAATGAAGGTTTACAGTTTGCATTCTCTTTTGTGGATTTCTTCCATCAAATGGTTATAATTTGTTTTCATCAGTAGCTATATATGTGATTATAGGTATGTTTTTTCTCTTTTTGGAAGTCACCTCCTTTGGGAGTTTCCAGTGAGCCCTTATACTCAGGAAGGGGTAAGCTATTCCTTCCTTATTACTGAACTGTGATCAGTGTTATTTTTAAGTGATCCAAAAACTTGTCAGTGGCAGCTATATCCTTTGCCTTGTACTAGACACGTGTCATAAGATTTGGCATTCTGTGTATATTAGCAAGCACTATCCCAGCATAGATACTAAAGAACTGAAAGCAGCATTCTCTCCTAAGCAACATAGACATACAGAAAATGTCAGCAAAATCTTGTGCTTGGTGTATACTCTGTCGTTATAAGGTGAATATGAATGCATTTCCTAGAACTGGGAAAGGGAGAAAAGCATCTTAGACTCCGTACTCCATCCAGTAACCACTGTCCTACCAGTTTCTTTGATTATAAATCATATTTCCTCCTACTTCCTGTCATCAGTGCTCAAGGAAAGCATGTGAACTGCAAGCATCCTCTGAATTCTATAGTCTATGAGCACTAATTTTGTGTTATTTCCTGTAGTAACACTGCACATATTGAGGAGAAGGTTAATTATGAATTTTCTTCATTTTTCTGATTGTCTGCTGCTAGTTCTGCAGTCAGAAGTTTTGTTGGATCTGTAATGCTCTACCGGTGGATCAGTTCTTGAGTAATGGAGAAACAACCTGTGGGATAGTTGCTTAGGCTCCTTCTCTTCAAGAATGTCCTCCTTTCTATTTTGTGTGCTTACTTGTTTCCCTCTTGATCCATTATTTTTCACTTTGTGCAGCAGTGGCCTGGAGCAGAGTGGTTCTGTAATATATCAGAGCTTCAGGAGCTGGTACCTGACCTGCTTCTGAATTATCAGCTTGATATGGCAACAACTGCTTCTCTGACTTCATCCATCACAGTGAATTGTCTGTCCATCTTGCAACACTTGTTTGTTTGGTTTTCAGTCCTTTAGTTCTGTGAGCTTTGCTTGATAATGCAATCATCCTCTGCATTGCTAATGGTTTGCTTTTTCTTTTCTTTGGTATTTGGGTCTTGCTCTATGTGGTAAAACCCCAGCTGTGTCTTTCTCAAAAGTATTTCCCCTCAACACTGCATGATTTTGCTTTTCTCTGCATTCCTGAGCAACAACTACGACCGTCATCCTGCCTTCCACCACTTTAATAATAGGCTCTTTGGCTTTCAAGAGATCATTGGGTTAACAGTGGGGTTAATGGAGAAAGGCAGAATCAGAAATGTAAAATCAGAAGGGATCATTATTGTCTCCTAACCTCATCCTTCTCATTTGACTAAGGGCACAAAACTTCTTTCTTTAAGCCTAGAGTTGTGTCTCGTAACTTGTGGCTTAACTGGAGAATTGCTTGGATACCGATTTCCACATACCAAGAGAGCACATCAGAACAAGTTCTGGATCAGATCAGCAGTTTGTTCATCCTGGAATTATATTTTTCTAAGTGCTAAAATACTTAATGCTTTAAGGGCAGACAAAAACTACAAATGACTTAACATTTTGATTGCAGAATTGTAGATGGGGTATTGACCCTAATACTTTTGGGTGCTGACATTAGCTGTTTCCTGACAAGGAGTGGAAATGGTACAGAGTAAAGTAAGATGCCAGTACAGAAATTTGGATATTGCAAGTGTCCATTGTACCAGTGCACTCATTTTCTAACTGTATTTTGTGCAAACATATCCACTACATGTGGTCTAAGCAGTAACCCTTCAAAGATGCAAGGAGGACTTTTCTGTCCTTCTGTGTGGAACTCCACAGGCTCCACAGTGACAGTACTGACTGCACTATGCTCATCACATCAGTTCCTCCTCACCACTTGACCTTGTGCTGTTGATGAGGTCTGAGATTTTGTTTTAAGATTCCAACTGGAAAAGCATTATTCTTTCAAGAATCTCAAGGCGTGCTCTGAACATTAGCAATTCCAACCTGTATTCAGGCTTTCTTTTGTCATATAACTTGACAGCAAAGTAGGATTTTTCAGTCTAATTCTGAGATGTGTGCAAGGTAAGATTCTTCTCAGGTACAAGGGTATGTGTGATGTGAATTATCTTTCGCCTGTCTGCAGGTCAAATAACTGAATGGAATTTGGCCCAGAGTCATAAACCATCCTTCTGCTTGCCATACTTAGGATCAGAAATGCAATCGCATAGCTGTGCTCCTTGAAGATTCATAAAGGGAGCAAACCCTGCCCAGAGGATCCTAATTCTGAGCTGTGCAGCCAAGGAGATGCTGACTATCAGAGAGGATGGTGAAGTTACTAGAACCTTGCAGAAGGCTTGTTTTTTGTCTGCATAATTCAATATCATAATTTTCAGTTACAGAATCAATTAATCTGGAAAATCTTTTCAGGAAAACAGTCTATTTAATGAGAAAACCAAAGCTTTTCATAACATCACTTAAATTCTCCTGACTAGCAAAAAAAATGTGTCTGTTGTAACACTATTTAACCTTGCTCTGTGAAAACTAGCCATGCTGGCCCCTTGCTCTTTTCTAGGACCTTGGCTCAGCGTGATCCAAAGCTTCAGCCTCCTTTACGGAACAAAAAATAAAGCAAACATTTTCCTTTCAAAAGGAAAAGAACAGTATTTCTTTGTTACTTCTCAGAGTCATATCATCTTCCAAAGCATTCTGTTTCTGAGGGCCTTCAAACATAAAATACTCAGATTACATTATAGTGCCCTTTGTGAGGACATATGCCTTATTGAGGAGACAGTGACACTGTATTAAGAAGTGATTAAAAATGTAAATTCCTCTTACACATCATTACTCATGGGTAGGCTGAGGTTTGTAACAAAGCTCACTGAAATGGAATCAAAGCTCATTGAATTCAGAGTACTTTGGGTTGAGTTAGGAGATGTGTGCTGTCTTTGGGACTCATTGACATGCGGCCCATCCCTGCAGAGCTAAGAAGTCCTGGATGACTGAGTGGCCTCTGGAAAGTCATCTGCCTATTGCTGGCTGTACCTACATCACAGCAGATGCTTATAGCTACCCTCACTGATAGCAAGTAGAGAAGAACATGAAACTTCACAACTTGATAAATGGCTCCTGCCACATCTGTGGGGCACTGAGAATAGAATTGCAAAATCACAGAAGCAGTGATCCTTGCTGAGCTGGCAGGTCACTGGTTTTGTGTGGCTGTCTAAGGCATGCTCGATTTTCCACTCAGCCCCTTTTCATAGCCTTAAAGTTTGGGCTTGAAGCCATGGATTAAATCTGTCTCTCTTTATTGTTAACAGAAAGAGGAATGAGTCACAAAGTCACTTCCCCTGGTCCAGAAGGCTGCCAAAACAGTCTCTCAGGGAGCAGGGGATAACCTGAATCATAACATTTGTTGGCCACAGAATATGAATTTCCACCAGGCAAGTGGGAAGACAAGGTGAAAAAAGAGGAGAGTGTGGCATTAGCAGGAAAATTAGGATATGCTTTGGGCTCTATTTTACATCAGTAACCTCTGCCAGTAGTACAAGTCTTATCATTAGTCATGTGTATCTTGTCCCCTCCCTCCTGAAGTTTTGCTGTTGTTGGTGTTTGTGTTTGCTGTGGTTAAAGAAGATTTACTTTTTATTTATTTATTTGTTTCTAAAACCAAGTCCTTTCTAGAAGGACTCAGCATCTTTTGTTCTATGGCAGCCTCATTCCACTTTTGTGATTGTCTTGCTGGCTAGGGAAAAGAAACTAGGGCCTAGCTGACGTGCATTTGTTTCTGCAGAGCTGTTCAATTTCTTAACAACATTTAAACTTTAAACTAAGACCTGATTCAATTTGCATGTGTTATCTGAGGGAAAAGCATTTGGGACAGTTCCAGATATTAAGACTCTAAATTTTCCCACTGAGCACAATTGCATCGAGGAAAGGGAGAAGTCAAAGACACAGTGCCTGCTCTGCTGCATGTGTCAGTGTCTTCATTCAGACAGAGTCACAGCAGTGTGATCTGGTGTTCAGAAACACCTTGATATCAGAGTAGCTCCATCTGAGCCCATCATGAATGTCCTGTGTCAACTTCTGACTTGTTTGCTTGCAGAGCCTTGAAGCATCCTTAACCCTAAGTGCAAACAAGGGAGCATAAACCAGCCTGTCATTCAAAGTTCAATGTTTTGGCTTCAGTTGCCAGAGAATGGGGTTTGAAGTAAAATGTTAGTCTGGGAATTGGAGCATCCAGTAACTTCTCCCTTTCTGCCAAGCATGCTGCAAAGCACGCTACTTCTGCAGCAAGGCTGACAAAAATCTACAGACAGTGATGTATTAAGGTGCCCCAGGAAGTATTTGTGAAGTTTGCCCATCTGAGTCTGCAAATTTACCTCTATAAAAGTGCTGCAGTGGTTTTAATCATGTATGAATCATGCTGGAAGAGAGTATTTCTTTTAGAGGCAGCTCACTTTTTGATTTTTCTGCTGCATTTTAGAAGAGGAAAATGCTCCTTTATCTTATCTCAGAAGGAAGTTATTATTGTGTGACAGTCTGAAGATCAAAGTAACTATATAAATGAAGTATGGTTCAGCTTTGCATTTGTATTTGTGTGTACACTTATATATGTACTTATGCACTGTTTACATTCACATCTCATTTGCCACAGACTGATCTAGAAGGTCTTTGCAAACTGGAAATGCTCCATCTCTCTACATGGATATTTACATGTGCCTGTGCACCAGCATTCTTTGCACTCTCAGTGTTTGAAAACACAGAACTGAAACTGCCAGAGTAGGTGAGCTAGGAGGAAGCAAATGCCATTGTCTGGAGCTGGACCCATCACAGTCCTGAACCAGCTGGGAAGAGTGATGTGGGATCTCCAGGTACACCACAATGCCCTGCTCTGCTCAGCTAAGAGGCTGCCTTCAGTATCTTGGTGATATGAAGCCACACCACAGAAGTGTATTGCAGAGGGAATGGAAGCAAGCTGAGCACAGGAAACAACCAATTGCCACAATATCCCTCAGCAGTCAAGCTTCCTATAAGTTATCATCAAAGCTGACCCTCCGGAGGTTACAGAATACTGTATGACAAGATCACAGCCAGCAATAGTATGGCTGCAGGCCAGGAATGAGGGAAGAAAGGCTAGTTCTTCAAGTCTGAGTTTTGCTGACACTGGCGTGTATTTTTCCATGCTTGGTGTTTGGATGCCAGTATGCTGAAGGAGAGGCAGAGCTGGTTTGGCAGAACCCTGCTAATGTTACAGTGAAATTCCTGGAGCAGTGAAAATTTTCATCCATGTGGAAATCTTTTGATGTTGTGAACTGTGTTCAGAATGGCAGCAATTCTTTCAAAAGCCCTTAGCCACAAGTGTGTGGAAAAAGACTTGAAGCAGAGGCCTGGATGGCTCTGGATGAAGGTTCTGTTCATGAGATCTGCACAAACCCATTTGATACAACAGAGGTAAAGAAAAGGACCAAAACTGAACCCATTTTTCCCTCTTAACATAAACTTTACAAACTTTCAAATGATATTCCATTACTGCAAATCTTGAATGTCACGTTAATTTGGATTACTGTACTTTAAATAATTCATTCAGAAGATAGCTAAAAAAAAAAAAAGTCTCAAAGCCTTTCAGATTCATCTTATAATTGAGCTTTTGGGGTCACATTGTGGGTGAATCCAAGCAAAACTTCCAAATTTTTCATGGCTTCCACCTGAAATCACCACAGGCAGGTCTCTTCCAAAAGCTTCTGAAAGTTAGCAGGTTCCAGAGAAGCTAGTAAAGCTGTGGTTTTGTGCCAAAAAATCTGAAATTTAATGAAATGCAGATGTTTGATGTAAATACTCTGCAGAGATGCAGCTGGGCATGTGGGCAGGCTTGAATTCTAGAAGCAGTCAGTGCAGTGTGTCTCACAGCACACCAAGCTGGAAAAGGTCGAACCAAAGAGCACAGGAACAGTGTATGGTGACAGCCTATACCTAGGGAAGAAGAGAATTCTTAAAAATCTTATGCATGCATAGTTTTCTCTTGTAATGAGGGATTTATCTGAAGCCGTCCTACTCATCAGGAAAACAACAGCACAGAGCGTGAAAGACCTGGAAAGAAAGTTAATATTGAAGTTGATGCTGAGTCTGTGCAGCCCTGAAAACTAGGGAATGCACTGAAGGAAAAGCATGAGATGGAAATTAAAAAGCTACTGGTACAGTTAAACTGGAGACATAGAAAAGACTGCAACAGTACAAACCCAGAAGTGTGAGATAAGGACATTGAACTCAGTAAATGTGGCAGGAGGTAAGGCAGAGCATGTCTTGGAAGTGTTGGAAGTATCAGAAGATTGTGTATCCTTGTAAAAAAAAATTATGTATTTGCTATGGAAGGGCTCAAGGTGACTGCACAGAGCAAAGGGAAAATAGTACAGGGATTTGCAAGGGACTGGGAGGGTGTTTCTACCAGTAAGGGATATAAAAAGCCTGCTGACCAGATGGTCACACAGCACAGCAGTAACAAAATTCATAAACAGCTACTCTGAGTTTGGCACTGGAAAAGGACAGTGTGAATACGCTAAGTCAAAAGATCGATTGCAAATAGAAGTCCAAGGTAAGGATGCTGAAAGGGTCCCTGAGTGCATGTAGCTGTATCGGTTTGGAAATGGTGAACAGAATGGAAATTGGTGGAAAGCAGAAAAAGGCAATAGCAGTGAGGTAGCAATCAGCACAAATGATGGAGGAAGTATGTGGAAGTTGTAAAAGACCCAAACCGTTATTTTGCAACATTGACAATGTGCAGAAAAATGTGCACACCAAGGGAGGAAAGGGATTCCTCATGTGATGAGATTTTTTTTTAAAGACTGAAACATAATTTAGCAAAATGAAAAGGATTTTCCAATCAACAGTTGCAAACCACCCAATACTGGCAATGGCACAGGCAGTACTAGACAAATATGTCCAAATGGAACAGTTCAATTATCTGCGGACAACTTTTATTTAGAAGAACAGTGCCAGAGCTGGGATACTGTGTGCTGCCATTCAAATAGAAGGGGAAAATGCACAGGGATCAAGATGCAAGTCATCTAGCATGGAGCTAAGCACGTAGGTCCCTCAGTCTGATGAAGAAGCTTCCTGCTACTGGGCTTCAGAAGGACGGAAGGTGTGCTGCATGTCAGTTGGTGCAAGTTTTAGAAAGGAAGCTAGAAGAAAAGTTGTGCAGTGTGGTGAAGAGTAAAAAACCATTAGATCATGTATATTCTGTAGGGACTGCGGAAAGAACAGGTGTAGGACTCCATAAGAACTCCAAAAAAAAACAAACCCAAAACACCAAAAACCAACACTCAGAACAAATGGAAAGGGTTGGTTTTAGTTTTCCATAAAAATGAAATCAATTCCGAGATGACATGAGCCAAATTATTAAGTCAATTGAATGCAGTGGCGGGATTTTAACAGATCACCTTGAACACAATGTGCTCCAAGATCCATACTTCGACAGCACTATTTGGCAGATATTGCATTCTTAAATGGGCTTTTTGAGTATATTCAGTACAGTTCCTCTGGCAACAGAATAACAAGCCCAGGTGCTATTTCTAGAAGAGAAGAAAACCTACACTGGTAGCTTAACAAACTAGTTAACAGGGGCCTGTGGTGTCAAAGAAAACTGGAGGGATAGGACTGGAAATTGTGAGAGCTTAAGAAACTTGAACCAAACAAGGTTGAATACCAATTCCAAAGAAGAAAATCGCTTATCTAGGACGATGAGACTGTTCTTGAAAGAAAAATGCTAGAGAATGTAAAGGCTTGGGCCATATTGAACATACAATCTGAAAAAAACTGTTAGTCATGGAACAGACTGTGCATCAACATATGGAGCATATGCTGCCATACGTATTTGTCATTACTAGGCAGGACCTGTGTTGCAACTCAGGGATTGCAAAGCATTTATTGGTTTTGGGTGAACAGCTCTATTTCTGACCATACCTCTCCAAGTCCTCCTCAATGTCCTGCAGCCCACTGTTTTGTTGTGCTTTGCACTTCTGTAGTCTCTGTTTTGAAAATCCAGAGGAGTTATGAAGTCACACGCATCCGTATGTCAGAATTTGTGTCTCTTTTTCAATTTGTTTGCTCATCTTGTCTCAGCTATTGTAGCATTATGTGCACGCAAGACTGACAACCTGTTCCATGGGCTCATCTAGAAGAAATTGTAGGATAAGCAGATTGGTAAAATTGGCTGAAAATCCCTGGGTGAAGGATTATAACATGCTTGCCATTATCTTCAAGCAACCTGAAGGCTTCTGGTGTTTTATCTGTTGCAGTTTGATGTCTTTACAGGCTTTCAAGTGAAAGGGGAAACTTCAAATGGGATCTAAAAAACAATATAGTTTGATAGAGAACAGCATTTCTTAATCTGTGCTCTATGAGACATCAGGAAGTGGGCTGCAAAATATTTTCCTTTTTTTTTTTTTTAAATCTATGTGTATGTATTCCTACACATTCAAGTTGGGAAAATGACCTCAAATTTAGTACCATCTTACAATATATCCCAAGAGCGTGTTTATTTCAGAAGAAAGTGTTGCACCTAAAATAGGCCGTACAACCATTTTTGTAGCACTCACACTCACTGTACTTAAATCTAATTTGTTTTGATATGACTTTGACACAGTAACAAAAGACAGTGACACAGGAACACAGCAGTAAGTGCTTGTCCCAGCTACCTTAAGTACCATGTCATAGGTGTGAAAGGTGGATGGGGAATCTGATTCATGGGGGGAAATTTCTCAGGCTGATAGGATGCTGTAGGATTGGAAATCCTGGCTTCTGACAAGAGAAGATTGGAGAGGTTCCAGGTTTTGCATGCTATCAAGAAGGAAGTTTTGTTAGTTTATTTTGCTCATAATTCCAATTTCTAATTAAAGTTTCTTCCGGAGATCAGCCTTGCTGTTCAAGCAGATACCGTTTGTTTGGCTTCAGAATCACACAGTTGAGGGCTGAGCACTATGAAATGCAGCAGTAATGGCTCTAAGGAGCCTGGCAGAACACATTTGGCTCTCTGTTCTCAAATTGTCTGCACTGTTTTGTGCTCTGCCTGGTAGGTTGTCCCAGTATTTGTGTGATGTCAGATTTCCTCTCTAGAAATTTACCTTTGTAAACTTGTAGTCTCCATATACTTGCCCATATTATGGCAACAACAGAGCAAGCTATAGAAAGTAAATTCTTCTCAGTGATCCTCAATCTTGTAATTCTCAGCTGCTGAGTGATTTTTTGGGGGGCTATATCTTGATAGCTTGTAAATTAGAGTAACTGCAGTATAAAGTTAACACATTTTCTGATTCTCAGATGAATTAGGGGAGTGGGATTCAATTGACTGTTACTGGTAAAGCTTGCTTAGATCTCTGTCTAAAAAGAATTGCAGAAACAATGGCAACATGACCATTACTTAAAGTACAATAAGCATTTTATACTTCTGCAGAGTTGTTGCAGGTTCCTAAAGAAGGATCCTTCCACCTTGTCTCAGGTTGGATCAAAGAGAGCCATAAGTCAACTCCACCAACTCTGCCTCAGTTGGTTCTGTACATCTCTGTATGCCTCTAGGACAAAATCTGCATCGTTTTTAGCCAGAGCTTGGAGCCAGTCTGCTCTGTTCAACTAGCAGGTCCAGAAGTAGCTCATTTCTCTGTCTAAGGGCTGAAGAAGCATCAATGGGAAGTTGAGAAAGATTTAGAGAACAGGAATCCACAATGGACACAAGGAAATTTTGTTTGGTATTTTTCTATTTAAAAAAAACTGGCCCAAGCAATGCATGGGTGGAGTTGCATGTCCTTCCTGGGCAGGAACTGGCACCTTGTTCCATGCCAGCACAACCCTTCTACTTGCCCTGGTGCCAGGGAAGGAGAAGGGAAGGAGAGCACTCATCTGTAAGGTGCCCTGCAGGGAGTTCCCTGAAAAGTTGACTCCCATGCTTAGCTTGGATGGGTGCTTAGGGGCCTTACTCTGCAAGCTTGCAAACCTGAATTCATGGTTCTCTTCTGTCAGAGCAGACAGGGTTGCTGTGTGCTGTGTGAGGAAGATGAATCACCATCTAACTGAGGTCAGGGCTCCCTGCACCTTGCAGGAGCAGCTGGGACTGCCTGTGCTGGTAGGCAGATTTGAGGCCAGATGCATCAAGGGTAGGGAGCGGCTGACGGTTCTACTGCTCCTGTTTAAACTGCCATGCTCTGGAAATAGCTCTGCTGTTATCTATCTCACACATCGCCTAAAAGTCAGGCAGACTTGACAGCAAATGAGACCAAGCAATAAATGAACTTGCACTGTGTGACTTCATAGGTCAACAGGACAGGGAGGGGAGGAAAGGAGGAGGAGAAAGAAACAACAACTTCAGCTTCGTTTCAGACTCATTTCTCTCTCCACTGCAGTCAGACAGGTTCCTGTTTAAATCAGGCAACTCCATTTTTCATTCTGAATGAATCACTGCAATTTTGAGGTGGAAATAATAAAAGATCTGTCTGTCGTCTTATCCAGCCAGGTTCTCCTACACTTTTGCCATTCTCTGCTGCCCAAATCATTATGACAGCTCATATATGGCTAATAATTGGCATTTGCCTTTTTCAGGACTAAGGGTAAAGTAGTTGCCTCTGTAGGAAATGGTGTGATGCAATTTCTTTTCAGGTGGGAACATCCTCTAGCATAAGGTGAGAAGAAAGATTGATGATTCCTGGGCACTTAGTTCTAAGGATGCAGGAAGCAAAGTGCTATATGCAGCTTTATATTCAAGAAAACTGTGGCACAGTGAGGCATTACGCCCTTCTCCCTGAAGACTTGCTCCTAGGGAAAGGGAGGAATGGGACATAAGCATTAAGTTGTCAATTATTGTTCTCAACTTTTCTTGCAGGGACATTCTGCCTGTGAAGTGGGTAACTGTGCTGAAAGCATTGATTTGACTCTTCCCTGACGTGTTGCATAGCACACAGTGTGGGCAAGTCAAGCCATTCTCTCACTGCAGAGGTGAGAGCATTGAGCAGGGGTGCACTTGGGGAAAGTTCCCACTTTAATAGCAGCAAAGGCTGGGTTAATATTGAGATGAAATCCCCTCGGGCACCTCTGTGTGTATGTCAGTGAAATTTGCCCTTGTCCAAAGAAGAGAGGCCTACCATGGAAAATGGGTGTGATGAATGTGTGATTGATTATGGGTTGATGTGGTTTGAGACACCATGTTGTTACGGTGCCATGGGTGGCAGGTGAAGGCAGAATTAATGCCACTATCCAAACACTGCTGCAGTTGCACCAGCAGTACTGTGTTTTGTTTGGAGGGCCCGCTGCCAAAAAAGAGTAATTCATGCTGGAATGGATGCATACAAGAAAATGTTGCAAAGACAATCGAGGGATGAGGATCTTATTTTGAGTGGAAAAAATCAGGAGGGCTGTGGCTGCTCAGCCAGGTAGTCTGGAATGGAGAAGGAGAGATGATTCCTGCCTTTAAATGCAACACCTGTGTAAACATAGGCAGAAAGAAGAGAAAGTTAAACTAATGACTGATGTTGGCACAAAACCCAACAAGTTTAACTGGGATATAGAGAGGGTATGTATAGACCTGAACAAGAAGTTAGAAGGCTGTTGGCTGTTCCAGGGATTCCTCAGCTGCTGGGCAATGGGTTTTAGAATAAAAGCCCTTGCTGTTTCCTTCCAAGACCTACAATAAAGGCATTATTTGTTTCCCCCTCTGAGGAGGGAGAGCACATGTCCCAAAATATTTCCAGCAGACGCATGGAGTAGTTTGTGTTCTTTCATGATTTCATCCGGCGCTGAAGCTTGCAAGCAGTTCTAAAATGAAGAAACTGGTTTTTGTTCTACTTTTTCTCATCTTGTTTTGTCCTAGACTCCCTGTTTATGTGCAGTATGACAGGCAGAGTTGTTTCTGTGCTAGCAAAGCTGCTGTGGCATGAAACAAAATGGAAAAGGAGACAGGATGAACTTTTATGCATCATCCGTATCATATTTGCTCAGCCAAAGGCATCACAGGCAAAGTATGTTTTATTAACTACAGAAACACCCTCTCCGAGCACATCACATCCCTCTGCTTTGCCTAGCCTGAATGATGCCTACCTGGTGCATGGAGAATAGGATGGATTTGCCTTTAAAAACCTGGAATGGTGCTCATAAACCCAAGCAGAGCCTTCTGTTCTTACATTCCTTCATGTTCAGTACTGAGCAAACCAATATCTGAAGAAAACTCTGCCCGGCTTTTTGGATGGGGTGTAGAACATCATTAATGAGTCTTTGTGTCTACTGAAGATGTGTAATACTGGAGAGAAAATGGCATCCATTGCTGCTGGCTTGAGGAGCATTTTAGTGGGAGTACTGGCACTGGACTTAGTGAAGGCAAATCTTCTGCTCAGTTTCAGCCACGCACAAATCCAGCCACACACAAATCAAGGCACACTTAACCAAGGAGGCTCCTCTGACAACATTTTTACTCTGAAAACCACATTCATGTTACAGATTTCAAAAACACTAGGAATCATCCTGTCCCCCTAGTGAAGTCATCTCATGGAGGCAATGATTTTGTATTGATCTCCTTCAGATATCTAACAGTGGTGCTTGATAAATTTTACTCGGAATACTGCTGCTCATTTTTCAGCAGTGAGGAGGCAGGAATGTTGAGGTTGTTTTTATGTATTCAGTCAAAAAAGAAACAGAAAAGTTGAAAATGGAAGGATGCTTTTTTTTAAACCAGGTCTAGAAGTAGTACAAGATGAGGACTGACTGACAGCTCAGCTGTAAATAACCATGATAGCGTTTGTTAGCAAGGTCATGTTTACTGAGACTTAAAATTAGTTAGTGGCCATATCTCACAAGGCTGTTAAAGCCCATGACATCTTTCGGGGAACAGAAAAGATCTATTTTTGGCATTTCCTCTTTCTAAAACTTGCTTCCTTTTTTGGGAGCTTTGTTCTTTATTGCCAGGGTGGTGCCGACTTCCTCCCTCCCTGTCCCAAACCACCCCTCCCGTGGCAGCACGGCTCTCTGTTGTGTTGTGACGTCCCTTTTATCTGAATTTGGTGCCACATTCTGTCACACTCATGGGCGGCTGTGCTACTGCCAAAAATAAATGCTGCGGTGGCCCTTCCCAAATGCGTATGGACTCAGCTGGAACCCCAGGACTTTTTATAGCCCTTCAGCTCAGTCCTATCTTTGGTAGCATCAGCATCCCCATAGCAACCAACTGTGATGTCAAAGTAACATGTTTTTTTTTGGTGAGAACAGCAGGGAGCAGCGAAGCATAAGCAAAGATCCAATTTTCATGCAAATGTCTCGTAATGTTTGCTGACCGCTGTTCATGGTTCTAATCCTCATTACCTCGCTGTTACCTTGCTGTCCCCCATCTGTCCTACCCACCTGTTGTCTCATCCTTAGCTGGGTAATGCTGCATGTGTTTCTTTTCACGGATATGTGTGTGCAGTTGAGGAGAAGGCTACTCTTCTCTCAGAGCAAAGGGAAGCAGTAATAAGAAAGGAAGAGACAGAGCAGTACCATGTTAGATACAAACATATATATATATATATATATTTGTAAGCCAGAACTGGTATGAGTTAATGTCAGCCATTTCCTGGCCTTTCCACTTGGGGATATTTTCCCAGGGGATGGGTGGATTGCAGTGATGTGAATTGAGGCTCCTGACAGTAGGAGTGGCTTTCTGTGCTGCTTTTCAGGTCCTCTTACAAGCATGATCCCAGGAACTTGCAACCCATATGTAAAGGATCATGGGTTCGTGTATTATGCTGACAGTTGTGAGTCGAGCAAACAAATGAGCTGTTAAGTTATGGAGGTTACTTGCTAACTGTACCTTAACTAGACCCTCAAAACCACAGATTCCTCCCTTGCTTCATCCTTCTGCAGAGCTGCCCTTGTGCATATCCTCCAACCTAGAAGACAGCAATGAGCAGTGGAGGATTTCACTTGTAATAGGATCTGTCCATCTTTATCTGCAGCCCTGCATATTCTTTGGACCAAAAGACTCACGTGATTCAGACTGCCCTGTGGCATTAAGGATTAAGCCTGTAATTTGGAACAAGTTTGATTTGTAGGACAGAGTTCCCCCCCTGCTGAGGCTTGAAGAAACAACATATTGTAACTTCACGTTGCCAAAAAGTAGAATTTATCTACTCAGAGCTCTCCTAAATGCTGGCTGCTTTGTTGGAATGGTCGTGTTTTCAGGCTCCTTGCTGCTGTCTCAAGAGCAAGGTGTGCTGCAGGCTGGAGGATGCTGGGAGGTGTTGAGTTGAGGAGCTCTGGGGCTGGGAGGGAATTAGGAGGGTAGCAGGCACATTGGGACTGCAGTGAGTTCCCCAGCCTGTCTGTCCAATGAGAGCCAGGGCAGAGGGCTGCAGGAGGAGCCCTGGGAGTGCTGGGAGACCAGAGAGAGGGCAGACTCAAACAGGAGAAGCTTTTATTCATGGAAAATTCACTTACTCTTAAGTGATGATATCAGTGGATGAGATTTACCCAATTCTAATCTGGGCAATAGAGAGTCAGCCTGCTCCTCCCTGCCTGACCTGAATCAACAAAGAAATGAGTTTACCTCCTCTTTAATTACAGATATATCGCTGGCGCAATGGCAACTGAAAATGCCATGTGGTTTCCCTGGCTTCTTTTTTTTTTTACAAGTATGTACATGTAAAACAGAGCTGAGAGAGAAAAATGAGTTACTCTGTGACCCTGCAGAGAAAACAAGATCACACAAAGCCTTTATCTGTATTTACTACATGGGAAGACACAGGCAGGACTCTTACTCATCTATAAACTGGTTTACAGGCTGGCTTCTCCCCAAGGCTGTACAGAGCAGCAACACTGAGGGATATAAAAAGAAGCATGCCAGGCCAATGTGCAGATTTGAGATAGGGTGGAAGGAAAGGCAGGGTAGGCTGCCCTGCATCCCCTGGTGCTGTGCTGAGGAGGCAGAGGCACCTGCAGGGGCTGCCTTGCTGAAATGCAGCCCTGTGCAGCAGGGACTGGGTGCGGGCAGAGGGGATGTAACAGATGCTCAGTGTCCCCAGCACAGAAGCACTGTATGTCCTCTGTCGTGTTTTTTATTGCATTGGAGAAGATGGCTGTTGTGCTATCCTCCTGATGTGCTGTGGACCATAATCTAGTGGAATTCAGCACAAAGTGGCGATCATTGGCAGAGCAAAAGGAAAACCACCAATTGACATTTTTCAAAGGCTGAGGCTGTGGTCTTCTCCCTTTTTCCAGAATTATCTCTGGAGGACAATTCTGTACTGGCCTCAGGATGGGAAGAGCCTCCCTTCTTCTTGCTGTCTGATGCAAGGGGGGCACTCAGCATACTGAACTGGCTGGTGGCTCGAGGAGCACATGGAGCCATTTCTGCAGCAGCCTGTGTTCACCTCAGTGTGATCATTAATCCAAGATGATGACCACAAACCTGGTGATTATTCAGCTAATCATTAAAAAACGAGCACATTTAAAACCAGAACCACCACAGCTCCTCCTGTAATATAATGATCACTGCATCCACAGCTTGCAACATGCAGGTGTTACAGTTCCAACTCCTGGTTTCAGACTTAATGCAGTTTGCTTCAGAGTCACCACTATTTTGTACTAAGTTCTATCTGTTGAAGAGTTTTTCTGGCAGTTTGTTGATCGTGAGGATTGTCTTAGGACGAATCAAACAAGTTAAAATTTCAAATAAATACTGCCCAGTGTTTCAGGATGAAAATCCTAACACAGGTATTTATTATAGGGAAGCATAAACTCTGCAAGCTAGTTTTTAAATTTCATGGCAAATTGATTGTTATGCCAGGAAACTGTGAAGGGTTCTACATTCTAGTTGTGAAATGAGCCATCTTCCATTTTTTATCTGAATAACTTGTTCAGATCTGTTGAGAAAATCTGTGTTTCTGAGATCTGAGAATTCACACACATGTTCCTTCTGATTGGTGTTTTGAACACAGATCCATTTGAAAAAATCCATTCCAAGCTCTGTGGTGGGGAAAGGCCCATTAGCACCAGACTTAATGCTGCACTTTAATGAACTGGTGAGCGTGAGCGAATCCCTCAGCTGCTAATCTGGGACCACATATCCCAAACTGATTATTCCTCCATCCTATCTTGAACACATGACTCCATGCAAAAGGAGTAGACAGGTGAAAATGGAGGCCCAAGAAATTAAAGGATTGGATGGCAGAGCTTAAGGGATAGGATCTGAGTATCAGTTGCATTCCTATTTAAAATCATGCCCCAGAGTGGAGGCCAGGAGCATTTTGGTCCTGAATACATGTTTTCTCCAGCTGATCCTGAGTCACTGCAGTCTGTTGTGCAATCATCCCAGGGAAATGATGGATGGAACATGTATTCATATTCTTCCTAGTCAGGGTAGAAGAACCACAGCACTCTGGGACTGAAGCTTGGAGAAAATACACCCTCAAACTCCTATCTTGTGCATCTGGAATATGCTGCCAGGATGCTGATATCACTTCCAATGGAGCCTTCAGTCTATTTCTAAAGACATCCCTGAAAAGTTTTTCCAAAGCAAACCTCCATGGACTCCAGAGGGAGTTGATAGTTGATGACTGGACACAGAGTTTTCACTGGGTTCTTGTAAGCCTAACCTCAGACTATGGCACTCAGATCTGGTGCCATGCTTTATTTCTAATCCTGGACATTTTCTGAATTTTTTCAAGCCAGTTTTATATCATCTTTAGCTCCTCCTAATGGCAAACTTAGAGTATATGGATTTTGATTTTTATAGCTACTAGACCTCTGCAGTCCTTTTAATTTGTGAGAAGATTCTGTACCTCTGGAAACCGAAACATTTGCCAAAAGGTAGCCAAAACCTCAGAACCCCAAAATGATGGATTCCTATGGGAAATCTGGCTTTGTTCTCACAATGGGGAAAGAAGATAATCTCCAAGACAGCAGGTAATACAATAAACTGTTTTGAGATCTTCAAGTAGATGATGCTGGAACCATGAAAGCTTTTAGACTGGAGTAAGAATTAGGACATTCTAAACTCTTCTGGATAATGAAACCATTAACTGGAACCGTCTTTGCCCATGAAAACCATGTACCTCCTTCTGAAGCTGTGTGATTGCTCAACTACCAGAACTCAGTGTACTAGGGCATCTCTCTTTAGAGCAGAAGAAATAAAATCAGAGTAGAGTTTTACCCCAAACCCCGTAATAGAATTTGGCGCTGCCACTCTTGAGGGGCTCTTTGTACAGCTCACAAAATATAGTATCGTGTATAATGTTTCAGAAAAGTTAATAACACAAAGGAGATCAGCTCAGATAACCAGTGCCTCCTTGGGGAAGGCAGCCAAGTAACTCCAGAGGAACTTTAGGAAGGGAAACATCTGTCAGCTCTCAAGCAACCAGCAGAAAACCCCACACGTCTTGTTCTCAGAATGTCCTGATCTTCTTCATGTGCAACACTATTATTAAGATCAGACAAATAAGTGCCCAAGGAACCTTCTGTCTGCCTCTCTAGAAATGGTGTTTCAGTGCTAGCAAAAATATTAGAAAGCATTTTTTCTTTTTGTGACCAGCCTATTTATACCTATGAACTATTTGCAGACTGTTATCTAGCAACCCCTCTACATTTTACTCTTCCAGTTGAAAACTTTGAATGAAATAATGTTTGGCATCTCTGTGAAGCCATAGGGAAAAGTAAAGAGCTGTGAAAGTAACCCAGGGCTATGCAAATTCATCTCCTTGTTTGTGGATTGCAGTGTGATTTTTGCAGCTCTTCTGCAGTGGCATTTTCTGCTTTAGTTTTCTTTGTAGCAGCATTAACAATTGGCCCAGGGCTAGACATTATCTTCAGAGCATTAACTCATGTTCTGGTTCACATACCATGCCAAAAAAAAAAAAAAAAAAAAGTGGAAAAATTATCTGCTTATTTAAAATCCTGGATAAAAATGTTAAGATTCTGAATGGCTAAACTTCCCAGCAATTCCTCTAGGATAAGAACCAACTACAGTTGGTTCTTTCAGTGCTACCTGGTGAACAATCTCTTCCTATCATGCCATAAGGTGTAACATGGGACTGTGGCACGGCCTGCATCTGTCTGATGGTTTTCTGATAGACTGCTGGAAAGTTGTTACCTGTGATTTATAGTAGCACTTCAGATCTAACTTAGGTCTTTGTTTTTCAAGTGTTATTCATGTCCTTGCAGATAGTGAGAACACCTCTGTCCTCAGATGTTCCAGTATCCAGTTGGGATTCTGAAATTTAGTTAATTTACTCAGCTAGCAATGTTTATTCAGTTATCAAAACTGATTACAGCCATAGGATTTGTTGGTTGTACTAGATAAGGGCTCAAAGCAGTTTCAGTCCTAAATCTTTGGAATTCTGGACAGAAAAGAATGGAGGACACAAATATGGAAACTGCCACTGCCTCTGAGAACATATCCTGCTCAGAGAGAAGGGCTGCATGTTGCTTTGCTGGCACTGCAAAGGCAATTCTGCAAAGATAGTACAGGTAAAAGAACAAAGCTGGTGGCACTGTAGTTGTTATATGAAGCTGACTGGGCGAAGGTGGCGGGTAGAGCAAATCTGTTGTTTGCCTCTGACATCTATGAGTATGAGCCACCTGCTGTTACTGGTGCTACGTCCTCTTCTCAGCTTTTGCCTAAATGCTTGTATAATGAAGGACACAAACACCATTTTACTAATTTTTCTTTAGAAAAAGCTCAGGACTTAGCTGATAGTTGTTCTGCAGAAGCAGTGCAACAGGCATCTCTCTATCTGTCTGCATTGTGCATCAAGAGGGAAAACAAACTAAACAGCTCCATCTATACACCTGACACTTGTGTGATAACGATCCTGCATTCCCATCTCCTCCCTGCTAGCTCCCATTCACTAACACACATGTCTTGTTGTAATGGTGCCTCTGTGCTGTGCTTGAGCTGGGAAAAACAACAGCAGCACATTGGCAGGAGCCAACACAGTGCTGATTTAATGTTGATGGAGCACAGAAGGGCTAAGGCTCTAGAAGCTGCCTCTGCAGCATCAGCTTCCAATACCTTCCTGAGCAAAGCGGTAGGAAAACCAAGGCTGGCTGAGCAGCAGGATGGGATGGGGAAGTCGTGGTACTGCTGCTGCCTGGATCACTTTTGGGGCTAAATTTATATTTGTAAAGGGCCTTGCCCTTCTGTCGCAGCTTCCAGTGAAGGACAGTTAACCTGTATTACATTGTCTTTCTCTCCTTCCTCATCTATGTTTTTCTCATTTCCTGCTAATCTCTTCCCAAGAGAATCAAAACACAGCAGTGGTATCCCACCCTCCATGATGTAGTCCAGTTATTATTGAAGAATACAGCCTCTGCCAGCAGGTGACTGATTGCACTGGGCTGGACGCAGGTCTTAGCTGACAAGTCCAGCCAGAGGATTGAGGCAGGAGGATGTGATGTCTGTGGATTCAGAGCACCTTTGATGGATGTGTGACAGAGGCAGAAGGATAATGCTTATTGGCCAAAAAGACTATCTAGAAGCTCTGAGTGACACCTGCATCTTAGCACTGCCCATCTCTGTCAGGGTAATGCCTCACTTCAAGCACGAGGAAAGTGGCTTTTTTCCCTGCACTGCCTACCTCTTCGTAGCTGAATTCCAGGGCAAATCTACTGTTTTTCCCTACCCACTTAGGATGTGGCAGGCCAGGGCAGACTGGTCGCTGTATGCCCTATGCTGTCCATGCTCCCAGGCTGGTGGATCTGCTGCTGTCCTACCTTTCAGACTTTGGACTGAGCAGATTGTGAATGACTCAAATGCTCTCATCAGCAGATGTTGACTCTCCCCCTTTCACTTTCCGGGATGGAGGAAGAGACTGATTTATTCATATCACTGGGGTGGCAAAGGACTGAAGCGAATGCTAATAAAGTAACAACATATCCTCTGACATTATTCAGATCCTGAGGTTTAATGTATGCAGTCTACCCTTTCAGGATTTCAGCCTTCTCGTGAGTGATATTTTAATTTGCATCCAATTACAAATAAAGTGTGCACCATTTAACTTTCTAAGGGAACTCCGATAAGATGATGTGAGGTGCTGCTTGTAGCTTAATAGCTGCAGAAAGCTTTGCACCTATGTGTGTGTGTGCTTACCGCTGGATCACGGCTTCTCAGAGAGGCCAGGCTGCTTGTCTTTGTCACATGTTCCATACTGTAAACTGCTCAGGGAGATTCTTCTTTTGCTCAAGCAGTGATAGAAGGAGAAAGAAGAAAGTGAGAGGTGAGAAAAGAACATCACACAAATCCACCACCCTGCTGTACTGAGGACCTGAGGGAAGGCTTGATCTTATTACTAATATTCACTTTTATTACAATGACAATGCAAGGCATGCTGCAAACATAATAAATTGCCTGTCACCACCTCTTAGATTACCAGTGATCTAACAACAGTCAGCAAACCTGAAGCCATTAAGGCTGGGAATTTATCACTGTGCAAAGATGCAGATCACTGATCAGCTCCCCTCACAGGCTCAAGCCTTTCACAACCGCTTCGTGCCCAGACCTGCTGGACCTTTTCCTGAACTGAAGGCCAGCAATTGGTTTCACCACCTTGGTTTTTATATTGTAGAACCTGCAAACTGCTTTATCAGCAGAGTGAACTCCTGGGAGTAGGCATACTTGTCTGGCCTTTTTTGTCAAGATGTTTGCCTAACTACAGGGTTGATATAGTTTAACCACAGTGTTCTTACTGACTTTTTCTTGCTTAACTGAAGCTGCATGTTGTCTCTTTGATGTGTGGTCCTCAGGACTCACCAGAGACACAGACAGCTCTCTGGAGGAAGGAAGTCTCTGCCATCAGGATCTAGGACTCTCCAAGCAGTGGGCCCCTGCCATAGCTTTGGCTGTGTGCCTCCTCTCTGTGCTTCCTTGGCAGAAACACCCAGTGAACATGCATTATGTCTTGCCAGCAGGCAGTAATAACTCCAGTCATGTACAATCAGGACTGGCCTTTACTGCTCCTCCTTGTTCCAACAAAACAATAAAATTCCAGTCTCACACACAGCAACTCCTTTTTCTTTTGAAAAGCAGCAAAATAAATGTCTAAGCTATGATCCTTAGGACCTGTGATTCTTATCTGGGAGCATAGCCTGATCTCTGGAATATGTGCACCACATTGTGCAGGCAGCCTTCATCCGTGAATGGATTTACATCTCTTTCCAGAGCTGCGTGTCCTCACAACCCAATCTTCCTCTTAAATACCATGTGAAGAACAGAAGCACTTACTCAGAGATTACTGTGAGCATCACTTGCCATGAAGTATCGTTCTGAGCCTGGTTCCATGTTGCAGCTTCAGCCTAGATGAAGTAGCTTACTTGGACCGTGAGAAGATTTACCTGCTGTGTGGGCAGCTTCCTGGCTCACTTTTTGCAAAACTGAATCTTTAAAGATGGTTCTTCTTTCTTTACCTCATAACTTTGTTAATGCTTTTACTGAGCAAATATCAAAGGAATGTTGCCAAGACACCACATTCGTGATTATTAAGATTTATTTCTTAATTACTTCACTTGTCTTTTTTTGGCATTTTAGTATTTTAAGGGCATTTTCTATTCCTGGTATTGTTTTTGTTGAGAGATGAGGACACCCATGGAAGGGCACATCTGAAAAACTTCCTGGCTTCCCTCACGTGAAGACTGGGCTCTGCCACATTTCCCGTGATGCTGGCAGGAAGGTGTCTCTTTCCTTTAATTCCCTTTCCTTATCTTAGGTAGTGGTTGAATTAGTGGTGATGCCAGCCAGAGCCCATCAGCCCTTGGAAGAAGGGACAGGGAAATGGTTTTCTCCTCTGGCGCAGGAGTTTCCCTCACTATTCCCTACTTTCCCAGACTCTGATCAAGGACTAAAGTTTGAGATGACAAATAGTGAATCATTTGCAGTGAGAGCACAGGAACCTCTGATGAGCTGACGTTTTCTGACCAAGCAATGCTTTGCCGAGCAATTCCCTCCCCTCAGCTCTTTCTCTGCTTCCGTTTGCTGTGCCAACTGCTAGAAAATACAGTGTGGTGGTGTTGCAATTTGCATATCATTATTCTGTTTTAAAGAGAAGCTGAGGCAGCTCTGTTGAGCTGGAGCCTGGAAAGGAACCACAAGGGAAATGCGTCTGTTTGCTGCAGTGCAAACCGTGCAGCATCCATCCTGGCCTGTTACAGCGCTGAGCCCAGGCATGTGTGGACTGTTATCAATCGTGTCTGTCTTCTGCTGTCAGTCTGTGAGTACAAGGAGCAGAAAGGAAATCTAAACAGCCCTAATCCATTTTCCCTAGGCTGCAGTTCAGCCTCTCTCTCTACACATACCTTTGTACACTAGCAGGTGATCACTGTTTATGTAGAAAGAATTAAACATGGCTGGCTCTCTTCTCTAAATGTTTTCCCCAAGGTGAGTTGTGCAGCACAGAACACAGTGTAAAAGACAAAGCCTAAGCACTGCAGAGTGCTTAGACTCAGTTACATTGCTGCAGTCTCAATGTGTGGCCACGTGCCGCTGAGGAACAACTGGTATGTGCCAAAGGATCCGGGTCTGATCCTCCTTTCCTTGATATTTTGGAAACTAGTGCTTTGAGCTCTGGACAATACTGCATCCTATCTCTGTGGGCTTGTGGGATCCCACTGGGTGCAAATAGCAGCGTGCAGTGCTGGATCATCAAGCACTGGGCTCCCTGTGGAGACAAAAACAAGATAGGCACTCCCTGTCAGGTAGGGCACAAGGGAAGGGCTGAGGATCTTGCCCTGGGAATTAAACCTTTGCTTCTGTCGGCAGCAGAGCATATCCCTGAATAGTGCCATCCCACTCTATATCCATCCTTTCTTTCAGTCTGGAGGGCCGTTTCTACTCTGATTAACTCAAGACTTCCTCTAGTACCTTACACCCAGTTGTGTGATGCCTGTTGATGACCTTCAGGTTAAAGATCTTGACTTTTCCAAGCACTCCTGACCTCGTTCAGGAGGGGAAAAAAAAGTGTTCAGCTTTCCAAAACTTCAGCTGAGATGTCAGTTGTCAGCAGACTTTAAAAAAAAAAAGACAAAAAGCAAGACTGCCAGACTCAGGGAAGCACTAGTGAAGCTAAATGCATTAGGCGAAACAGCCACAAGATGATCTGTTCCAGCAGCTGTGTTGTGCACAGCAGGAAGTCCTGGCAAGATTACAGGCTCCAAGACCTATCCACAACATACAGGGACCTGTTGATGATAAAGGAGCATCTGTGGGTGCTGTTGATGTCTGAAATCAAAACAAAAGACAAACTGCTGCCTCTGGTAAACACTATCCCTATGTGTGAAATGCAGCTTTATCATCTTGCCTGGCTGAATGGTCTAATTAAAGCAATCCAGCATTGGTGAAGTGTTTGTCCCAAATCAATGCAGAACTAGTGTAGGTCTAGTGCCCAGTCTTCCTGTGGGGCATCTCACAGAGTCATAGAACCATTAAAGTTGGAAAAGATGCCTAAGATTATCTAGTCCACCTGTCCAGCTACCAGCAATATTGCTCACTAAACCATGTCCCTCAGAACTGCATCTACCCTTTCCTGAAACCTGCAGGGATGGTGACTGCACTACCTCCCAGGGCAGTCTGTTCCAACACCCCACCAATTTCTAAGAATAAATGTTTCCTAATATCCATCCTGCATTTCCCCTGGTGCAACTTGATGCCATTCGCTTTTGTTCTATCACTGTTACCCAGGAGAGGAGGCCAACTCCCACCTCATTACAACCTCCTTATAAGTCATTGTAGAGAGAGATAAGGTCTCCCCCAAGCCTCCCCAGTCTTCTCCAAACGGAACAATCCCAGTTCCCCCAGGCATTTCCCAAAAAAACTTGTACTTTGGAACAGCTCCACTGCCCTTTTCTGGAAGACTGGCCCCTCTGCAGGGCCTCACTGTCTTTCTTGTAGTGAGGGGCCCAAACTGAACATAGCACTCAAGGTGCAGCCCCACCACAGCTGAGTATAGGGAGAGAATCACCTCCCTGCTCCTGCTGGCTGCGCTATTGCTGATACAAGCCAGGATGCTGATGGCCTTCTTGGCCACCTCGACACACTGCTAGCTCATGATCAGCGAGCACTGAACAGCACCCCCAAATCCTTTTCTCATGTCAGACTGGAAGACCAAACTTTGCTTTAGATTCAGCTCCGGGACTCTAATCCCCTTCAGAGGCCTGTTGCCCTCAGAAACCACTCTGGCTTTTCTCAACATCCTCTGCTTTAAGTCTGGCAGCCACTGGTTGCTTTTCCTTGTGCCCACTCCAAGAAATAACACAGCTTTGCTGCGAGCCAGCAGCATCTGGCTCCAGCAGAACTAAGAAAGGACAGAATCTAGTCTCTTGGTATATACACTCCCATTACAGTTGGTCTCAAGTGTATGCAGGGCCATAGCACTTTCATTAGCAGGCACAATCCCAAAGTTCCTGAGCTGGGTGAGCAGTGCAGCAATGGTAACAGCAGTGAGTCCCAGCAGTGATACAGTTATTATTGATACAAAAGTTCAGCAGGCTCAAATGAAGATAACAGATGGCAGATTCAACACAGTCAAGATGGGCAATGAAGCTGCAGAACTGCCCACATCAGGAAGTGGTGGATGCTGGACAGGAAAGACTACATAGGCTCAAGAAAGACAAATCCACCAGGACACAGATGCTACACTTGGCTCAGTACTAAGCAGCACTAAACCATTCATTCGTTTGTATCAGTGGAGGCAGTGGTTACTTATCTCTGTATTGCCTGTACCATCTCAAACCACTGAAATCATGTCAACAGGCATAGGATGGTGGAAGGTGGCAGACTATGTACTCTGATCACTGCAGTCAGTCAACATGGAGTGCTTTGGCAGAAGACTCTGTATCTTCTCTCTTCCTTTGAAACAGCAGATTTTGGAATTTCATGGTAAAAAAAAAAGAGATGGAGGTACTCAGGCAGATACTTCTCTCTAGTCTTGCAACTGTTAGACTTTCAGAGAAAAGGAAGCTACTAGCATTGTAAAACCACAACATCTCTTGCCTTATCCTAGGCTGGCTGGTTGCCAAGCCAGTGAGGCAAATCAAATCCAATCACATCTCACTGCTTGCAGTGACCTGATGCTGAAAAATGCAGTTTTTCTGTCCGTGTCTTTACCTGCTACCTGTCTTCTGAACCACCCTTTGAGAATGCAGTTTGAAGCAGGGGGATATTCAGCTGTGCTCTACTCTTCTCCACAGAGATTAGTATTTTTTAATATTTTATTTATTTATTGAAGTCAGAGCTTTTGGAAAACAACTCCTGCCCTCTACAAAATGCTGCTTGAGAGCTTATGGAGATACAAACAGCAAGATTGTGGTCTCCATTTTAAATGACGCAGGAGCAAGCTGCACCTCTCTGCATTCTCTCTGCCTTTTTGTACTTTAGATTTTATTCTTCAACTCTTGATGGAGCCCTGGAGATAATTCCTTCAGACAGACAGTCCCCAGCAGCTTTGAGGATACTGCCTGCACAAGAGCAGCTGGACCCCCTCCACGTGCCCATGGGGCTAAAATGTGCTGATTATTTCACTGGAGAAGGTGGAAGGGGAGCGATGCACTGTGCCTGCCTGCTCAGCCTCAGTACATAGAACAGCTTAACCCCTGCACTGCTGCACCTCCTGCTCTGCTCTTCTTCTGGCCAGATTGTGTGTGTATGCAGCCTGGGACAAACCCAGGTGCTACATGAATGTCACCATTTCTGTAGCAGTAGAGTTGGCAGGAGGAAAAGAGATGAGTAATGACAAGACTGTGGCAGATGCAATGAAAGGTGGTAGCAAACAGCAAGGCAGAATGCAGCATTGAAAGCTTGAAGCATCTGGAATTAATGATCTAAGGGAAATAGCAGAGAGGAGCTGTAGCAGGAGCCCCATAGGCTGAGGGATGCCCATGCTGCTGTGGCACATGCCTGTCCTTTAAAGGTGGTCCCTGGGTCCTTGATTTCTCAGTTTGCAGGAATACGAGTGCAGGCTCTCCAAAATGCTTTGTGCTGGTTTGCAAGCAGACTCAGGAACTGCTTGTAGTGTCCTCCCCTTCTGGATCACTCTAGCTCTTGCTCTGCAATACTCCCATTTACACCTGAACACCAATATGTGAATGGAGCCAGTCTGATCCGCACCTGCAGAACACTTCAGTGTAACAAAGCAAGGAAATATTTGCAAAAGAGGGCTGTCTACCACTCTGTAGAGCCTCCACTTCTCGTCCCTCTGCAGAGAGTGCATTCTCTTCTGGTCACAGCCACATCCAAGATAGAAGGGGATGTGCTGCAGGTACCTCAGCAGCCTGTGCTGCTCCTCCCCTGCTTGCAGCGCTGCTGAGCAGCATCAGCATGAGGGAGCTCTGAGTTGAGCTGTCACAATCAGAGCAGGAAGCTGTGGGGAGAGAGAGATGCGTGGCGGACACCTGCTGTTGGTATGTTGAGGAGGGGGAAGAAGGCAAAGTTCTGGAGGAGAAATAATACCACAATAAAGGCAGAGGAAGAGAGGGGCCTGTCCATTCCCAAAGGAAGGTTTCAGCATCTCTCATTCTGCCGTCTTTTATCGGGAACACTGCACCTCTTGGGAACTGTTTAATCATCTTTGGACTAGACTTATGTCAGCAGGAATCAGCAAAGGATGACAAATGAGGTGGGAAATGTCAGCAAACCAGTGATGCCTTTTCCTGCCCAATCCTTCTTTTTGCTTTGAAGCCAAATATCTGCTGCATTTACACGGTGTGGGATTTTTTTGTCCATAAATACCATGTCTCACCCCTCATTCCCCTCAGAAAAACAAAACCTGGGGCATCCTCCAGGAGAAAATTTCTCTCACAGCAGTTTGTGAGCCACCACACTTACATAAGATTTGGCATTCTTCCCCTTCTGCCTCCCATTTCCTTCTCACACTCTCTAAAATCTTGCAGACTCATTTGTTTTCTCTCTTGCGTGTCCTTGGCAGATGCTTCCCTGTGTTTGTCTGAGGTCTGAGCAGACCTTGCATTCACCTGTCCTGCACTGGCACTCCTAATGGTGCCAAGTGGACATTTTCTGTCTGCAGCATAACCAAGGCCATATTTGCAAAACCACACTGATGTGGTACGAGAGCTGTGATTCATTCATGTATCATTCAGTGATGGGGCCTTTAATTCAATCGGTGGAGTCCTGCAGTGATGAATCAGTTCCAGTTAACAGGGATGGACTGTAAACTCAAGTGTAAGATGTGAACTTGTTAGGTCCAGGTATTTTGTGTATGTATACAAAGAGTTAGTTATTATTTCCCATGGTAACTTTGAAAGGGAAAGAAGACATTTTGCCATTTATTGTAGTAGTTACAAAATGAGAGCAAGATCTAGGTTTGGAGGCGTGGACTGTTTTCTAGGCAGGGAGCTATCTTGCCTCCTAAATCTCATGTGTAAACACAGCCCAGTCTGCAATGAAAGAGCCCACATGCTCCTCTATACATTATTCATCCATGAGGAGCCTCTGTTTATGCAGAGATTTCCAGCAGTCAGTTGTCCTTCCTAATCCAGCAACCAACACTGCAATCCGAGCTGTGTGGAAGGTTGTCTGTTGCTGTGGCTGTTTCCATTGGTGAAAGCTCCCTGTCTTAAGAGGGGCAGTGATTACCTGTAACACAGCACTAAGAAGAATGGTTCCAGGAGCAACTGATTACACCTGAGATTACAGCCAAGAAAACCCCGCGGGCTTGAGATCATGGGAAATCCAGGAATCTCTGACCTTGCACATTTTGCTCATTTCACTGTCAACTGATGCTAAATCCACACTAGTGAATGGCAAAGAAGGAAGAGGCTGGCTAGCAAAGAGTGAGTTTGATAGTATTGCTGCAGCCTTTCAAACCATTCTGTTCTTCTCTGACAGCCACTGCGGTTCCAGACCTGAGGAGGAGACCTTGCTAGCTGAGCTGGAACGTTGGTTTTTTTACATTGCTGCTGACTCAGCTCACCTGCAAGGTGAATTCTGAACTTGACCTATCCATTAATATTTCTTTCGATGTCTGGGGAGGCAGAGGATGGGAGCAGACCATTTGTCACCTCCAAATCAGAAGAAACACTTTGAAAGGTTCACTTGGAAATTGAAATGTTCGTAGGTTAGAGGTCAAACTTTCAGCTATTTTGCCCTTGAGTAATCCCATATGGGTTGGCATTGGCAAGAACCAGCAACCTGTAGTGCATACAGGTATGCTGCGTTACGCATCTGAAATGCATGGCCATGCATGAATATTGTCAGAGTCAGGCAGAAACAGCTGCAAAAACAGCACTGGGTTTGGATAAAATATGAAGTGACTCCATGGACCAATAAAGACATCAGGACGTGAGCTGCAATGGGGGGAGGAATTATTTCTGAGTGCACAACAAGACTTTTCTGTCACTGTTGGCTTTGGAGCTTTTAGCCCTCCTATGACAGTGAGTGCAGTTGTCAAAGTGTGGGTTAGATACCAATTGTAATTTATGTACTAATATTTTCTAACCAAGAGAGCATTAATTAGGGATCAAATCACTGCTCTGCTCTACCTACACAATTTGTTGGATGCAGAGAGAGCAATAAAAGGCTTAGCTCAGCTCTGCCTTGATTGTGAAGGACTGGAGCCTTATGGAGTGGAGATGGGAAAACCTGGTTGGAAGGAGCCAGCTGAAAGCCTGGCTGGAGATTTCATTAAGTGACTTCAAGCCTTAAATGTCTGCAGAAGGTTAGGGAGTACAAAGGCATTCATACCAGGGATTGCTTCCCAATGGGGTTGCTGAGGTGTGGGAGCAGCATCTGCTTGCACTATCTGGAGGTACAGGGGAGCCCATTCTAGGCTGAAGTTGCTGCTTTTTGTTCAGCCCTGTGGAAGGGCCTCTGTGCCTTTCCACTTCCCTTTCAGTATGCTCACTTGCCTAATGCTGCTTTCTTCTGCAAACCGTTGGCAAAGTGAAACCAGTCTGAAAGCCCAGCTGGAAAAATATGGCCAATAACAATTTTAATTCTTATGTGATGAGCAATGTCTGCTGGCAGCTAGCAAGCTGTCGATGTCAAGCTAGCAGAAGTCAGAGAGGAGGCTGAATAATGCCGCGCTCTGCAGTGACGTCAGCAGGTGATAATTCTGCAGCCTGAAAGTACTTCCCAATACAAGTTAAAATCATAACTCACCCTTTCTGGTGCTCAGTGGGTGGGCAACCATGGAGTTGGTCTTGGCAGCAGGGAGTGCTGCCCAGTTATGCAGTGTGACTGAGATCCCAGGGTAGAGAGAACTGTACAGTCAGCTGAACAGAGAATTATTTAGCAATCAGTTAGTTTAGGTTTATCTGGCCATCCACAGTGACAGACTGTTAGTGTTGGCTCATAGATTCTACAGCCCTTTTAAAACTCTCACCTTTGTTAATAAATGTGCTAATCAGCTGGAGTCCAAGGCTCCAAGCTGAAGGAGGATCTTGCTCTGAAAACTCTTTGCCTTGGAAATCTTACAGTATAAAGAAGTGAGATGGTGAGCAGGTGGAGGAAAGCACAGAGAGCTGGGGCACAGTGAGGTGGCCCCAATACACTTTGCTGTGTTTGTATTGAGTGCCCATTCTCTGAGAACCAGGCATGTTGGAGGTACCTTTAACTGGCAGCTGGAGTCTCTCTCTGATCCCTTCAAAATGCTTGGCATGAAAGGTAAGTGGAAGATTACAGAAGAGGTCTGCAGCAGTGTTGGGAACTAAACTCAGATTCACTGAGTTTTGAATTAGTGTAGTGGGTACAAATTAAACTGTTTTGCTAATATCTGAAAATATTTCAGTATTTACCGTTGCAGCTGTATTAACAAAGTCATCCACAGGACTGAGGGGGCCACAAACAATTCAGAAAACCTTATATGTAGGCAGTTATCTTCACACATACCACAGAGCAGAGCTACCTGACTGAATTTGATTCCTAGTCCAAGTCCTGTGCATCGCTCAGGGTGTCATGTGATAGGTATTGGTATCTACTGTATCCTCTTCTCTGATGATATAAAATTACATGCAAATTCAGCATTGCACTATTTCAACACTGTTGGGACTGCAAGAAGCATGGCATGGTAAAGGTAACCAAAGGAAAACAGTGGCCAGGCTAGAGTGGAGGTCATGGGAATCTCACCACTGTGTTTCCATCACTCTGCCCTTCTCAGTGCTCTCAAGATGAAGGTAGCCTCCATAAGAAAAAAAACATAGAAACCTCCAGAGTCAGAACTACATCATATTGGATTTATGCCCAGAACTGCCCTATTATGCTGCTTTCAAAAGATAAGTCTATAGCAGTTGAGGTTTTATAATTGAGATCACCCCTGAAGCACACCTGCTGCTCCTGCAGCCTTGTAAAGGAATGGATATTATTGGAGTAAGCACAGGATCTGAGCAATGCCTTTCTTTGTGGAAGATACCCAGTGAGCACAGTGTTTTCCCTGCCTCTTGCAGAGGCTCTAGCCCTTTCAAAGGGAAAGCTGTGATCCATGGTAGTGACGCATGAACATGATCTGTGATAGGGACTTCGAAGGGTGCTAGCCCTCTATCGCAGGACCTTTCATTTCCCTCTCTGCACTCCAGCCTATTAAAATTACCAGAGAAC
Source organism: Tympanuchus pallidicinctus (assembly GCF_026119805.1). Lineage (NCBI taxonomy): Eukaryota > Metazoa > Chordata > Aves > Galliformes > Phasianidae > Tympanuchus > Tympanuchus pallidicinctus. The sequence goes on from NW_026294747.1 coordinate 15,599,047, forward strand.
ATATTCTACTACAGGTAAGTTTCAAAACTACTAAAAATGGTTTGTAATCTGTTAAAAATGCAGGGAGTTTTCTCTAGTAGTTTTGGTAATTGTGTAGGCTGTGTGAAGTATTTTCTAACTTGTTTGGTCTGCTTCAGATCTGACGTAGCTCGAGCGATGTAGCAAAAAACAATTGCTGCACTTAGTCATTAATGAATGGAGGGCCATATATCTCACTCATTCTGTTAATATGCTGCCAGCATATTAACATTAACATAGATAGGTATTTTCAGTATGTTATGTTGTTACTCGGGGCGTTATGCAACCACTCCAGTTTTATAAGGTCTGCACCCAGTGCCGCCTTTATTCAAACAGCATGCTGAAAGCCTCAGATGGAGTGGAACTAAGGACCTCGTGCAGTGTCAGTGGTTTGTTCACATTGTTCGCTATGCCAACAGCTGTGAACATTTTGTATGGATAGAATTAGTGATGAAACTTCTGATGCTTGAGTTCTTTCTGATGGCCAAAGGATCAGAGAAGTGGCATTTGTCCATGTTGCTTCATACTGACAGAGAAAAGAAGCCTGCAAGTATATTTGTTTGCTTAAGGGTTTTTCTTTCCTGATGTGATTATGCTTTTTTTTTTTTTTTTTTTCTGGGCTTTTGCAATACCAGACGTGTCAAATCCTCTTGTATTTCTCACTATTGATGGAATACTTGGAAGGTACCTAAGTGGAGACAAATGTACAGATTTATCTCTGGACTATGAATATAATTGCCGGTTACCAGCCATGAATAATTCCCAGATTTCTCTTCCTGTGCTTTCCCTATAGACAACTCTAGGGTGTACAGACCTTTGATATGAGCTCCCAAGCCAGTAGCACCACCTGCTACTGCCTCACCTGCTGCTTTTTGTCTCTTGGCATGAAATGCCTGGCTAAGGTTACTGGCCCCAAGAACCCAACAGCTGCTGAACTGGATTATTATTTGCAAGAAAAGGAGCTAGGGAAATAGAGAGACTAGTCACTTACTTGGTGGTTTGGGGTTTTTTCCTTTAAATAGGGAAAAGTCATGAGGGTAAAAGGAAATAAAAGAAGCTTTGTTTGAATTGTCGGTTTTGTGTCCCGTTCCTTCATCCCTTTAGAGTAATCAATCCATACAGCTTCTGCCAGCCCAAAGCTTGTTCTTAGCACCTGATAAAAAAAGTTTTTCTTCTATGCCAACAGAGAATACAGCTGACTACAGTTAGTCAACATTCTTCATAAAAACAGGAATAGAAGATGCCATAGCATTTTATTGTAGACCTTGGCAGTGCTGTATGTAGAAGATAAAATCACATCAATCCTCACTCTTCCCCTCTTAACGCACCCCAAAGTTGTATTGGCTGTTTTTGCTAAGACTTTTGGAAGGCTCTCTGTGTTTGTATTCAGCTTTTATTTTATCACGTTTACCATATCCCTGTTTGAGACACATCCTGTGCCTTTCTCTACTTCAAACCTCTTGTAAGCTTGGACCAAAACTTTTTATTTCATGGTGTTTGTCCTTCCACATGGTTGTATTAGAAAGCATTTTGATTAAGTGGGCTTATGGCTAAGTAACCAAGATCCTTCCATTCCAGAGTGATGGCAGACACTCCCCTGTATTCAGTAAGATATTTTGCAGGACCTCACCTGGGAGTGTGGCACTGCTCCTGGGCACAGCTGTTGGATGTAGAACATGATTATTATTATTTACATCCCTTTTTTCCCTCTCTGTCATCTTTTATCTTCCTTAAAACAGAATTAGTCTGAGTACCACAGTGTTCCTGTGAGACTTGGAGAGACAGTAAGAATAATTCTTATGGAACTATTCAACAGCTTCTGCTTAAACTCTCCTTTCCTCTCTCCTCCCCATAACTGAAGACTCTTACTTCTCTCTTTAGCAGTTCCCCTCTCACCTCTAGCAAATACCCTTTGAGCAAGCCAACAGCACTGCTGAAGAGCGAACCTGTACAGAAGAGTTTCCACTCTTCTAATTTAGAACTGAGGGATTACAAAAAGGCTCAGCCCAGAGCACGAGGCAGGAAGAGCTGTTGTACAAATCAGTGGTCTCCAAAGTATGGTGCAGATATCCCAGGAGGTGCACAAGATGATCCATTGGGATGCAGGAAGAAAATATTAGAACATCGGGTGTACATGTATAGAATGTATAAACAGATAAATATACATATTTTGGGGCGGAATGCATGCTCAATTTTTTTTTTTACTGATGGCAGCATTCAATCAAAAAGTTTAGGTATGACATTACCACGCTACATTGCCACAACAGACCTCCTCTTCCAGGCTGGCAGGGGTTTTGGGCTGGAATGGTAGAGCTAAAACCGTTCAGGCAAGGAGCCAATAGACCAGCAATTTCAAGTCCATTTTAAACCTAGATATAAACAGAACAGCACAGAGACAGGAGTGCCCCACATGAATAAAGAAATGACCATGTAAAGAGCTCTTATGGGCTGGTCTCTGCATAAATGCAAACTGCATTAGAGGGCTGGACAAGCAGAACAAGTAGGGTTGACGTGATTCAGTGTTTGCCAAGCAGTTGTTGTTTTCTGTTTTGAAGGAAGGCTGTGATGTCCTCAGCACAGAGGCTGACAGATGGTGATTTCTGTTTTAGTGAATGTGTCTTGGATGGACTGTCTTCCAATATAAGAACATACATTTTACTATCATTTAGGAAGCAAAATGTAGGCAGCATATAAAGAACAAGAGATATTTTGTTCCATTAACGTAGATACTTGCAAACTTTGTAGCATGCTGTTGTGTTAGGCAGTGCTTCAGCATTCACTTTCAGCCTGTCATCTTAAAGAAAATAAAGCACTTGAAACAAAGGGCAAATATTTGCCTGCTGATAATTTAGGGACGTGGACATCTTATTTTTTTGAGAGAGAGTCTTGTTTTCTTTTGTGTTTTCTTTTTTTCTTCTTGCTAGAGCTGTCTCTAAAAACGTGTGATTTCAGGGTAGGAGAAGAACAGGACTCATTCTAGAGGGGCAGGAGAGCTGGAAGCCCCGCGAATTTGCCCAGCATTGCCTTCGCTCCTTGACTCTCTACGCCCAGCGCCTCTTCCTGCCTCTCTGGTTACGGGCGTGTTTCTCTGTCTCCGTATTGCCATCTACCGGTGAGACTGCCAGGAGGCCACCGGGTGTGACCAACCTCCTCCAGTTGAGGAAGGCTCAGCCTCAGTGTGAAGCACTGTACGACGTGGGGCACGTTCCCTACCGGCTGACGCTAGCAGGAGGGCCAGTGCCCCTCAGCTGTAGATGTGATGTAGCACATGCGTGGTTTGAACGTTGTTGTTCTGTTTCTGAGTGTGGAAGAGAACATGGAAGAAAGCCTGAAGCGATCCGAGTGAGTGCTGGTGTTGGGGCATTAGGGACCCAGTTCAGCTCTGCCCCTCCTTTGGTTTTATTCTGCTATTATCAAAGTGGCATGAGGGCCAGCTTCTATCAAAGATGCTAATTTTGGCTGACATGACTGCAGTAGGTTAATTAAGCAGGAAAAAAAAAAAAAAAAAAAAAAAAAAGGAGGAAAAAAAAAAAGCAGTGAAGGGAAGAAGCTTTAACCCTTCTTGTTTCCTCACAAGCTCTTGAAAAGGGAGCTGTTCTCTGAGCCACCCTTGGATGTGTAACTGTCCCTCCTTGTCTGCCTGCTTTCCAGTCAGTCCTGCTCCTCAAGGGTGTTTGTGCAACCAGCTTCTACCATCCCACTCCTTCTTTGACTCTTTTAGCAGCCCTGGGATTCCCTAGATGAAGGCTGAGGAATCAACAGAGCTCTAGCAGGCCAGTGAGAAATGTCTGTTGGGGCATCTGGCATGGCCTCTATAATTGCTTCCTCCTGCTGCCCTTTCCCTTGCCAGCCCCAGGGTGGTTTCCGAATCTCCTTGCCCAGGATATATTCCCCATGTGGCAGGGGAAAATCCACAATCAGCTCCGTTAATGTTAAACAGATTACTTTCCCAAACAGTTGCCAGAACGTACGTTACTGGTTAACCACCCTCTCTTGCACTGGCAGTATCTGATGTCAGCAGCAGGATAAAGGCACTGCGCAGCGCTGTTCCTTGTCTTCTGGTGGCACTGCACCGTTCCCCATCTATAAAGAAGTAGGTGTTGGTGCTGCTGCTATTAGAGCAGCTACCCCATTCTTCCTCCATTGTTCAAACTGGGTGCGATTTGTGTGGGTTGTTTTATTTATTTGTTTTAAATAGCAACACAAAGAAAAAGAAAACATCAACTACAGCCTCTGCAGGCTTGTTAATACAGCCTTAGAGCTTGTCTGAATTCAGTCAAAAGGTTTGTTTTAAAATAACTTGGGTTTTTTTAGCACCATGTACCACACTGAGTTTTTTAATACAAAAAGGATAAAACCTGAGGTAGAAAGATGGTGGTAAGAATGGTGTCTTGTAAAAATGCCTCTAGACATGAGGCTGGCAGCAGCACTGCCAGGCGTTGCTGGAATAATCCTTGTGTCTTTGAGTTACGCAAGTAGCTACAGTGTCTTCATTCTGTGCCTGTCTAAGGCCAGAATGCTGGTGGTTCAATGGATGCCACTGTTAAGGCAGAGAGCAGAGAGAAAACAATTCAAAATTCATCAGCAAATGCATTGTCTGCACACACTTAGACTGGAAAAAGCAAAACCTCTGCAGTACTGTTTACAGAGCATTCAGTCAGCCCCAGTTTCAACAGCACAAAATCCTCAGGTGCTCTTGGCATAGAATTAAGATCCTGTTCTGTGGTGTGAGGAGGAGGTTCGAAGCAAGAAACACATTTTCACTTGAATACATTACACTCCAAATCAGGTGACGTGCAAAGCCTGCTATTTGATTGGAGAGGGAGCTTGATTCCTTCTCACGGCTCTCCTCTTCTAGCAGGACAAACCTACCTTTCAGCAAAAAGAATCTAGGCTTAAATTCCAGGTTATTACTTTTAAGCACTTCAATCCCTCCAAGTCATAACTCCCCTCAAGAGGACTATAGGCAAGGATGGGATTTGGTGACTTCTCTCATTACTTTGTTTCTCCTGGCTGGATTCTCCCTGTTCTCTGCCATCCTTCTGAGCAACCACTTTTCTTACTGTTTGGATTTTTTCTTATATTTCTCTTCCAGCCTTGCTTTCTGAAGGGATTGCCTCTTCTTCCCCAAAACACCCTTTGCATCATTTAGACATTCCTTCAACAAAATGCATAGCTAGTGCATAGCATTCTGGCATGACTCAGAAGTCCTCATGGATGAGCTAAACACAGCAGTGCAGAAACCAGATCAACAGCAGTTTTCATGAAAACTTAGCTATACTCCTGTCATGGCATTTCTGTTCTGCTTCTTTCCCAAACATTCTACTTCCATGTATGGCCACAGCAATCTCAGAAGGAAAGGTGTGCTTAAAATCCTAGTGTGGACAAGGCAGGTTGTATTGATTGGTCATGTTTTGCTTTCCTTTATGGAGAACTGATCAGTTTACACATTGAAAACATGTCCCTTCTCCTCTTCCACTGCCATCAATAAAGGCAAAACCTGTCTGCTTTGGACTGACATGCCACAGATGAGCCATTCATTTGTACTCAGCTAAGAGATTTTCCAGGTTGTGGTAGCAGGGTGATGTCATAGGACTGTGGTTAGAAACTTCTGTCTTATGCCCAAAGGCTGTGCTGGAACAACAAAACACCAGGCATTGTGGGCTCTCTGGGCCTCATTTTAAGTTGGTGGGTACCCCATTTCTGCCCTACCTCTTGCAGTCCCTGACTGTTTTGAGCCCAGGCTTCCTCCACCCTTGGCCCACATTTCTCTTTATCTCTGTCAGAGGGAATGGGCCTTGCAAGGAACTGCACGTGAAAGCAATGCTAATCAGTGCCGAGAATGCTGGTTGGGTACTGGATGTTACAGTAAATAGTTTCATGTGTCAGGTTCAGTATGTGTCTGATAATGCACTGCTAGAACTATCTTCTGTGCTGCTTCTGAGCTGTGAGGAGTTAATGCAGGCTTTCACTTGTGCTTCAGGGATTGCCATGGCTTCAGAAAGGCAGCACTGCTGGCGGAGCACGAGATCCATTTTTCATGATGAAGCTGCAGTAACATGATGCCAGTGGGACAACCGAGTTTGAACATAACTGGAGCATCCTGATGGGTTGTGAGTAATGTTATATCCATAGTTAAGTGAATGCACAGAGCCAATCTTTTTTAGCTGTTTGCACAGATTTCATTCTTCATAATTGCTCAAAATGCAATCATTTGGATGCTCTGTCACTGTGACCAATTCCTTAATTAGGTTAACATTGCTACAAACATGGTACTACATGAGAATCTTGGCTTTAAAATAAGTTTATGAAGAGTATTTTGAATTTTAATTATGGAATTTTAATTACAGAATTTGACTTCTAGGTAACTGCTTGCAGTGGATGGAAACCCCTATGCTCAGATAGGAGGGGGTTAGCTCACTGAAATTGCAATTTGCTTATCTGCAATTCCACTTGTAGGGACACTTGTTACATATTTTCACATTTCCCTGCAAACACCAAATCCATTTTGAAATGACAGTCAAGATTCTCATTCCTTTTGATTGAGAAAGCCAGAAGGTTCTGAAAAGACCCAACTGCAAGATCTGGTAAGACTCACAATTTGGTGGGACTGAGATCAAGGCAATGCAAGTTGCAAGACTAGAAAGGAACTCCAAAGCATCACTATGGGCTTTTTTTCCTTTCCTCACAATGTGATTTTCATTAGTCATTTACTCAGCCTAGCAGATGCCAACATGCAAAGAGCAAATCTCTTCCTCCAAGTGTAAATATTTATAGATCATATTCAGTGGTATTTAGGACTCTGCAAACATATTGTCAACAGTTCTAACCAGTCTTTTCCCTAATTGCTGCTTGAGAGTTGGCAGAGGCATGTCCTCTTTGCAAACATGGTTATAGGGAAAAAATAAAAAATGATAGCAGGCTAAATAAGTTTCTGGATAATTTGACTGGAGTTACAGCAGAAGACAATATGGCCCACAGCAGGTTAAACTCTGGTACAGGAGCTTTTACATAATACACAGAGTGTCTGGTGGTCTCCATGCCCCTAAGAGACAGCTCTCCTCCACAGGTCTGCCTTGGCACTGCACTAAAAGGGCCATAGTGTAGAGCAGGCAGGTTTAGCCTTCCACATGTTTGAAGGGATGTAATTCCACCTCTTCTTCAATGTAATAAGAAATGCATGACTATTTTTTGCATTGCCTCACGTGACGTTTATTTGAGTAATTCAGAAAAGCAAATATTCCTGATCCTAATCACCATCTGTTCTGAAAGAAAAGAAAAAAAAAAGAATATTTTTATTTCTTAAACACAGAATTGCTCTTTGTTCTCTCTCAGTCAGTGAAAAATCCTGAATGGGTTAACATCTGGGACATTACTTGACTATATTGGAGCCATGTCTGTTTAAACTATGATCCTGAAGCCTTCCTTCCTGCACCTCCAGCCCAATCCCCTCTGACAGCATTTCAGTGCATCCCATAATCTCTGCTCTCCCGACAATCTATAATAAATACTAACCAACAGGAAAATCAGGAGTGGCTTAGCCCTCATTTATATGCTGTGAAAATTTGCTATCGCCAGCATGTCTCAGCACCCCAACCTTTCACAGGGGGCACATAAAGTTGCAAAGATCTTTAAACACCTTTCAAAATGATGTCCTCTGCGATACTCAAAAGAAACAGCCTGAGCAGCAGCAGGCGTGCCCTGTGCATGAGCAGGGCATGCTCATGGCACGACGTTCTATTCGTTTGCACGATCACAGCTTTTCTTCAGTACCTGTATTTTCCTATTCCACTTCTGGCCTTCTTCATATGCTTTATTATTTATTTATTTATTTATTTTCCTGAGACTGTTTCTATGAGAAATGCTCTTGTTCCCCACTACACCAACCCTAGAGGCTATGTGCTGCCCTGCTTTTCCTCCATCACTGTGTTTGGTCCTGTCAGATAATCTGCTCTACAGCACACAGTCCTTCCCCCCAGTTTCAGCTGTCTCTTTTAATTCTCCCGAATAACTGAGTTTCTTCCTTCCTTCCTCCTTCCCTGGGAAAGAGGGGAAGGAATATTTCAGTATATGTCAGTATCTTACACGGAAGATGGAATGATCCGTCTATACAATAGATGCAGGCAGACATGTTTTAAATTGAGTCCTAAACGTGGAGCTCTGCATTTCATCTGTTTTTAATTATCTGATGGATCATAGTATCAACTCCTCCTCCTCATTGCTCACTTATAAAAGAAAATTTACGTTCTGAAATTACATCAGAATGCGTGAATGGTTTCAGCATCACTGTCATTTATGGCAATTAGCAGCTGAAATCTTCATTGATTTGAGGCATCAGGGGCTCCTTCTTCACCTCATCAACGGCACAAGCACAGAACAAAGCACAATGCAATACCGACTGTGCCTCTGTACACACAGCTGACCCCTGCACCGCTTTCTGAAGACAATCTGGAAACAACCCGAAGTCGCTGAACGCAGGAGGGAGACAGCTCTAAATCGAGCACCTACAGCTTAGAGGAAGCTGTGCTCGTGCCATGTCACGGTGCCGGCTGCAACTATGCAGCGCTGCTCACACGACACCGCCTATACAGACCCCAGCATGCAGCCCGGGCGCAGGCAGCCCGCTGCGCTCCCGATACGTCACTTCCGCAGACGCGTGGCTCTCTCCGCTCGTTGTTTCCGGCGTGAGCCGCTCCGCCTGCGCAGCGGAGGCTCCTCCCCACCGCTACAGAATGGGGCGTGGCTAGAGGAAGGGGGCGTGGTCGTGGCGGAGGAGGCGGGGCCAAGTGCCGACGGGCCAATGGGAAGAGAAGAGGGGCGGGGACAGATGCGGTAGTGGGGCGGGGCGCGGCCGAGGCATGTGGCGGGGCGCAGCGGCTCGGGGTCGCGGTCCTTTCCCCGGGGCAGTGCTAGCGCCGGCTATGCGGCCGTCTTCGTCGGGGTGAGTGTCTCTTCCGGTCCGATGCCGGGCTCCTAGGCCTGAGGGAGCGAACCGCGGGCGGCCGTGGGACCGCTGGGGAGGGCCGGTGTCGGGTGCTCGTCCTGCGGGGCTGGAGGTGACGCGACGTGCGTGGGGAGCGGGGAGCTACTGGGGTGGTCGGGGGAGATGCGGCCCCGCGTGTGTGGAGGGCTGGGAACGACCGACACCGGCCTCAGCCCTCGGGTAGAGGGCAGCTGCCGGGTCGGGGCGCCGGGACATCGCGCTCAGACCTAACTGTGTTCCGGGGGAGCTCGGGAGCGGCGGTGCTTTCTTGGTAACCTCTCTTTGTCCCGTGTGACTCCTAAGCCTACCCAGCGTTTCCTCTGGTTGTCCCGTAGACCATCCCCCTTGAGGTGGCAGTGATGCTTGCAAGAGGTTGAAGAGATGTGCCCAGGCACCTCCTGTCTGAATAAATAATGCAGGCTGTGTGGAACTGAGATCACCTTTGTAAGCACGTTCCACTTTGGCGTCCTAATAGAGTCTCTTATCTCTTCATACCTTAGAGGAAGGTTCTCAGCAGGCTTAGCTGTCCCCTGGGCATTGCCGTGATGCAGGAAGGAGGCTCTGAGTTCCCAGTGCAGCATCCTGGGGGCTGGGGTCAGGGCATCCCCCAGCACCTCTCCTCAGTCTCCCAAACTTTGTCTTGTAGGAAGACAAATCCTGTCTCAGTGTCCTTTTGCACAGGGTGGGTAGATGCCTGTGCATTGGCTGACTCACCCCCTTGGTCATGCAGCAGCACTCTTTCCCAGCTAGCTGAGTTACTTGGCTGCTTATCGAAGGCACACCATGGAAGCATCGACCCTCCCTGCCTGAGCTAACCTGCAGCCTTGTTGAGCTGGGTGAACTCCCTGATAGGGAGCACCATGCGCCCTTTAAATCTCAGAGGCTTGTGGCTGGTTGACAGTGAGTCTATGAGGTCTGTGTTGATGTGGTGTCTCTCTCAAGACAGTGTGCACTTCCCTGTTAATTCCATTCATTCACCATAATCATCAGCTATAGGTATGTTAGTGCAGTCCATTACATAGTAATGGGAGGTTTACAAGGGATCTTTCCATTTTTATTAGCTTTCATGTCTAAAGTAGATCAGTGCACTTGCTGTGTGCATATCCTGCTTGGTTATTGTTGAAATGCATCATACACATTTATAGGCACACATCCTTTTTGTATTTTCATGGGGAAAAAGTTTGGACTACGTGTCCCTTAACTTGTAGGTGCAGGCATCTTTGTTTTTTTGTTCTAGTTGTAAATTCCCTGCTGGATTTGTGAAATCATCTGCCAAAAAGCAGACTTTGCATCTGGTTATCTGCTAATGAAATTCTAATTGGAACCTCTGTGCAACCCGCAGCCTCAGCCTTCCAAATGAAGTCTCCTGGCGCAGACTTTTCAAAGGTGATAAAAGTAAATTTGCAACTGAAATTTCAAGCTTCAGTGATGAAAACTGTCCATGCTGAAGGCCTGATAATGTATTTTAAAATCTCTTGCTGGGCAGCCTGGATTATAAGGCAAGTGCCCTTTTAAATGTAATAGCTGTCTTCTTCAGCAGTGGGTGACAAAGTTTTTAAAGGAAAATGTTGCAGGGATGTTAGAGAATGGAGATATTTGGTTTAGGTGGTGTGTGCAGGGAATGTCCAAAACTTTGCCTGATGAAACTCTGAAGAATGGATTGGTTTGGGGGTAGGTTTTTGCCTCCCTTGGTCCCTGGATGGCCCTTAGGAAACATTTTTTTTTTTTTTTTAGTACACAGTCCTGCTGACATCTTCCTGAGCTCTGGTGTGTAGCATTAAGCAAACACATGTCCTGTGTACTGTCATTCACACTTGAACCAGTTTCATAAATGGAAAGCGCTATAAAGCAAGCCCAACAAGAGTTCACGCCAGTGTGTTTAAAGTAAGAAATGAGCATGGAAGTAGGAGGAATGAACCTGAAGCTGTGTGTTCATACACCAGAGAAGCAGGTGTGTGGCAGAGGCTGCTTCATCCTGGTTGATGTGCACATTGTGGGCTTGGAGCAGTGCTGTGCTTGGTGTTAAAGTATTTGGTGTTCCCTTTACAGGTGTGCTGCAGCCCTTCTGCTCTGACCTGTTACTGGGTTGGAAATCTGCTGTCATGGCCGTGTTCAGCCAATGCGCTGTTTTAGTTCATCCTTCCCCTTGAGCTGTTACTTGAGGTTTGGTACAAACTCCTAACATTAAGAGCAATTATGCAATGGGAAAGCTGAAGAACCCACTGCTTCCTCCTTCAGCGCTTCTGTGCAGATCCTCAACTGCAGCAAGTTGCTACAGCTGCTGTGCAGAACCATGGCAGCCCATGCCAGCTGACTGCCCGCCCTTTGAAAGGCTTCCATCAATGCCAGGTGGCTTTTTGAAGGGGATCTTCATCCCATTAACAGATATACCTGGCACAAAGTTTATTTCTTTGGCAGGTGAGAGAACCCCCGCTCTGCACAATGATTGCTGGATGGAATTTTAGGTTTGTGCTGTGCTGGAAGCCAAACTGTGTGTTCTTAGCTTGGAGAGGTCTCAGTTCATTCTGATTCATTATAGCCACCCTGCTACTGATACCCTGCGTGTTCAGGACGTTGAGGATAGCTCCCAAAGGGCTGTTGAGTTTGTTGGCTGGAAAGCCAAGAAGTCTTCCAAGGTTAACTGTGCGATATTCCTTGAGTCTATTCTGAACTGCATGGAATTTACAAGCACTTCATGCTTTTTTTTCCTCCTATCTGTCATGTTGCTTTGGACTGAATTTACCATTTTCATTTTGTGAACGAGATTTGGAGGAATTAGTGAAGCTTGTGAGTTTGACAGCTGTAGTTGTAAGGATGCTGCTGGCACTATGGGCATGACAGCGATGCTGGAAATGAAACTGGCAGAAGCTTGCTGTGTGCTGTGCAAATGTCACTCACAGCTCCTCCAGCTCTTGGCTGCTGGTACTCCAAGAAGGCTGCCTGGCAGGTGGCATAGGGTAGTGCCTGCAACAGAGTGTCCTTGGCCAAGTGCTGTCTCCTTCCAGTGGAGTCCATGCTGCAGGGCTGTGTGCCTTGGGTTTGGCATTACCTTGGGTAGGCCTGCAATGAGGCCTCCTCAGGTCCATTTTGAATTCAGGCAGTGCAGGTGCCAGAAGTCCTGGCAGCCTTTTTACTACCTTTGATGGCTTTGCTTTTCTCTGCTGCTGTGGGCTTTGCCTCTGTGATCTGATTTTGACTTTTGGTGCTGAGAAGTGGAGGTGCTGTTGCACTGCCACAGCTGCTGCTGAATGTCACCGGGTGGGACTGTTGGATCACCTTGACAGGGGAGGTTATCAGTGTACAAATGCCATATTTCTTCTTCTCTGAACCCTCTTCACAACCATCACTGCTTCTTCTAAGGACAACCCTCTTCCTATGCCTGTTAGGTGGATGTGCATTGGAGTGACTCAACAGCATGACAGGCCTTGCTGAGTCCTTTAGACAGACTGCTGTGCGGTACGAAGCATGACAGGGAACATTTGCCTGGCTTGGTGTGTGGGAGATGCATCCTTGTACCAGGGGAGAGGATGAACTGCAGAAGGAAGGCATTGGGATTGCCTTCCTGAAGTGCCAGGGAGATGATGCTCAGCATGGAGAAGTGCTTGGGCAGAAGATCTTCAGCGTACACTTCAGACAGAGAAGATGGAAGGTTTTAAAATTTGCTTGAAATAATAATAATAAAAGTTAGAGAAGAAAATTTGGTGAAACAGATGAATGTTCTCATTGAATTCTGTGTGTATATTTGTGTTAGATTTATATTTCTTGGGCATGGGGAGGATTTTGCACTGCTTTAAATAAATCTGGCTTTAAATCCACTTACTTAAACTCCGAGTACAACTTGTATGTGAAGACCAGGCTGAAATCTCATTAAATTTAATAGGATTAAACATGTTCCTTAGCTCAGTCGTCTTCTCTATCTTTCTTTTGTATTAAATAGCAGGATAAACCTCTGTGCTCTACCATATCTTTGGGAAAATGCTTTGACAGTCTCAGGGGAGTGGTTGCATACAATCATATTTTACACTTTTTTTTTTTCCCATGCTTTCAGCTGTAGTCATTTGTATGCTGGCTTTTACTGGCTTTTGCTTCTTTTAAAGGCCTGAGAACTCTTGACAGCAAGTCCTGGTTACAAATGATTGTGTGATTTCTACCCTCAGTATGGTTTCTACAGTGAAACAAGTCCATTAGATGGGGAACTCTGGCCAGTTCCTCTTACAGCTATTGGCAGACTGTTCAGTCTTCCAGTGCCTCCTGCTCCACCCCATGAGATAAGGGATGACCAATCCATCCTGGCTCTGCTTTTCTGAACTGATGCAGTGTTGGCTGTAGGCTGACCTGTATTACAAAGATGACCTTTCTGTACATGTACGTGCTGTGTGTGTGGAAACCTTTTATGTTATCTGCTTCTCTTTTTGCTGGCTTAGTTACACATTCCCTCTCTGGGGAGGAGGGGGGTATCTGGACTTAGGTTCCTATATCTACTGAAAATGGAGAGCCTGTTGGAAAATGCCACAGAAGATCTCTCTAATTTTTCACCCAATGACAAACAGGAGGTGGACTTACTTAGCAAGTAGAGGATGAGGCTTTCTAATGGTTGAGAAATGTCCAATGATAAGTTAAAATTCCCCACATTGGAGCAAAGAGCATCCCTAGTTATTTCCCTAGTTATCTACTGTCTTCTGATTTTTGGCCTAATTGCTAACTTAATAAACAGAAAGTGTTGCTGTAAACATTTTTATGCTTTTCTCAGTGGTGCTGATTCAGAACTTTTCTTTCCTCAGTTTTCTCTTAGGTTATCATGTCCTTTTGTTTCTGAACAGAGTCTCAGCTGATCTGGAAAAAATGATATTGTCTCTAGGATTGTTCAGTAACTTCTCTGAATCTTTATCTGAGTTTTTGTCACTCTTTGACCTGAAGAAGCTTAATAACGGAGCAGTGTGCCTTCCTGTCCTCTCTCCTTTGGAACATCTTAAATTTTTTTAGTTCCCATGTAATGAATAGCTTAGGAGATTTCTCGGATATCAAAGACAATTTCCTGTTACAAAAGCTGTGCTAACTCTTCCTGAAGCCTTGAAGCCAGATGTAATTATTTTGGGTGTTGATTTTCATCCCTGCAGAGAGTCGCCTACAATTTGTATTTGCATAGATATGGCAAGACCTCTGTATTGTGGCTGTGGTGACCATCTCTGAGATTCCAGACTGTTGGAGCAGGCATGTGCTGTGGTTGAAATCATGCTTTTGTCAACGTCTGGTGTATATGTGTCTCAGGTGAGCTTATTTTGGGCAGTGAACCCAGTATGTGAACTTGTCTAGAATGGTTTATGATGAGTTGTTAGGATGGTGCCATGTTGATCCATACCCTTGGGCAACTTTGTCAGCCAGCAAGGATCTATGTGGACTGGTGGTGCCCACTGTGTTGAAATGCAAGCAGCTTCATCTCTGATGAAGGAGAAAATGTTGACTTTTTTGTTGAGTTTTGGTTAAAGGAATATCGATATGGAAGTGCAATATCATCAGCCTGCCAGCAGTTGTGTGACTTCATTTTGTGTAGGTCACAAGTTCCATTGGTTCTGCTAGACTTACTCTCTCATGCATGAAGTTATTTATTTAACTTTGTATGTTTGAAGAACTTGTGCTGAAGGCAGGTAGCTGGCATGGAAACACCTGATAACTTTCTTTAGGGTCACTTGCTGCTTGAATTTTAAAGAAGCACATAGCCTGCATGGATCTGTAACACAGATGGCTTTGCTGCCAGATGGAAGTAGGGTTGCACGGTACTGAGTTAATTTCTATTTTAGAGAGCAGCTTTTGACTGGATTGGGTGTATTTGTAGATTCCCACTCGTTCTTCTGTCTGTTCTGAAGGGAGTTTATTGAACTCAGAAATCTCATTATATCCGGAAGTTGGATTTGTGTTTCTGTGGATGCTGCTTTGAAAAACTGCCCTTGAAAATGGTAAGTACTGTCAGTGGTAGTAGAAGACCCTTGTGTACAATACTTGTTAAATATATACCATGTTGCACCCAAAGCATTCATGCTTACAGCTGCTCCTGAGCAGGATGCAATGGAGTCTATTCAGTGAACATTCAACTGTAACAGAAGTGTATTTCCTGTATTGATTACCCATCTTCATAAGGGATATTCTGAATGAGAGTTTTGGAATAAAATGGAAATAGAAAGTGCTAATGGGATGGGGGCTGTTCTTTCTCTGCCTTGCTGCTGTAGGTCTTGGTGCTATTAACACGTTGTTCCTTCTGCTTTGTATGTTCTACACTTGGTCTTTGACCCCTCTGAAAACTGGAAGCAGATGTAATGCAAAGTAGAGTGGGCAAATGGTCCCCTGGGGGTTGACTGGGAACTGAAAACCATTCTGTTAAATGAGCTTTTAGTTTATTACATGTCTTGGAATAAATCCATTGATTTGCAGAAATGTACTGTTATTAAAGGTTCCTTCCAGCTTTAAAGTACCTGCTCCACAGTTGTGATCCATTAGGTATATCCCCCAGTACACTCAAGCATTCACGTTTACAGTTGCTACCACTGAACATATCCAATGAACACAGGGCTGATGCTGGATTTCCTATAGCAGTGATTCATCTTCATGACTGGATGTAAAAGAGAATTTGCAAATACAATTCATGCACAAAGTTGTTTACTGTGTTTATGTATTTCCTTACGTATATTGCCACTCTAATAACAAGATAAAGGTGCTGAATGAGCAAAGATGTTAGAACTAAGTGTAAACAGTAAAGTGGAGCATGTCCTGTCTATTCTACATTCAAATAAAATGCACCTTCTTCTGGTACCATGAGAGGTTTAGTAGGACTTCATCCTTGGTAGGTTGGGTCCTGCTGTGTAAATCTAAAGGCAGATTTCTGTGAAAGGTCAAAGTGCATCTTTTAAAGAAGTGCTTCAGCATTCAGTCTACCTGTCTGCAGTGAGTAGATTGACCTAGGTCTACATGCTGGCCTCAGGGCTGGGTTTTGTTTGTAAAAATACAATTACAGAAGTTTTACCATTAGCTGCATCTTACTGAATCAAGGAAACATGAGTTGGTGCCAGCTCACCTTATGTATCTGTTCCTCAGCTAGTGCAGCTCTCTGATGCAACTCACTGCTGTGTTGTGCATGACTGAACAATCCGTAATGGGAGCAAGAGCTGCCAAGAGGGCAAGGGGTAGATTTGTGAGCAGAGGTCATGAGAACCATTTGGTGAGACTTCCCAGCCCGTGAGTTGAACTTGTCTGATGTGTAGTTCTGAGGCTCTTACACTTGCTTTGAGAAGGAGAAGCATTGTTCCTCAATGTTGACTGCCTATATCCTCACTCATCAATATTTATAGCCTCTTCTCATTCCAGGTTTGCAGATACTCCTACAGCAAACTGATTTCGGAGCAAAGGCAGCATTTAGAAGGCAGGAGGTACACGTTAATTCAAATGCAAATTATTTAATTCTTAGCATGCCACTTGCTATATGTTTGATTTCATTCAGTTGCAGCCTGTTCCACTTGTTGATTCTTGGCTTATAATGGCCTTAGGCCATTACAGATGGAATTAGACAGGTTCATATTTGATTAGGCTGGAGCTGAATTCTTCTGAACACCGTTCAGCATATTGACAAGAGTGACAGGAGATCCTACTTGATCTAGCAGCATGTATCTCTGTTTATTGCAGGGGAGACTGACTAGATGAGCTTTAAAGGTCCCTTCCAACTCAGATGATTCTACATGTAGTGTGACTTTCACAGGTTTGTCCTTATTTCTGTTTTTGTTGTCCATGTTTGGGCAGCCTATGCCTGACAGTCTCTTGGCTCAGATAATTAGTGCATGCTGACCTGAGTCAGGGCTGTTCTTGTTACTCTTTTGGTATTTCTAGTCCAGTGTTCCCCTTGTTACAGAATACCTTTGGCATAAAAATCAATGGCTAAGACTTTTTAAGGGGTTCAGTCTGTCAGCTGCTTTTCACAGTTCACAACATCTGGAAGAGTGGGACTAAGTGCCTACTGTAGCTTCCAGTCCAGGTGTTATAAGTTGAGAGAGGACTTATAACTCAGAGATTTCAGTTTTGGAAAGACAAACACATGAAAGGATGAGTAGCCTTGTGTATAATCAATAAATATAAAGATGTTATAATTTTGAAATAAATCAGAGAGTTTAGCTAAGCAAATTATAATAACAAGAAGAGAATAGATAGAAAGCTTACCCATGTCCTGGAGTCACTGCAAAACTGAGGGATCTCCAGAAGAGATCCTTCCTTACTGGTAGCCAGCTCTTAAATGGGTCTAGGAGCGGTGCAGCCAGGCTCACCCCTTCCAGCAGCACAGCTGAATTGCCTTCACCTGTGCTCCCGAGGCTGACTCGGTGCTCGCCTCAGGTGATCAATCAGAGGTTCAGGCTGTGATTCAGCAGTTCCCATGCACCCTGAAAAGGATGTTGGCAAAACTTGGAAATGAAGGTGGTGTCTTATTTGATCAAATAACATAGATGGGAAGATAACGCAGATAAAGTTTCAGAAATGAAACCTTTATTTTCTGTTGCTGTACTGCTGGGTAAAAATTGAGACTGTGGTAAGCATAGAAGCATCTGAGGGTGCTGTAAAAAAATTCTGTATTTGAACCCTGTATGGAACGTGAAAGACAAGTTACAGGAATAATGCAACTTTTCACCTCTGTGCCTTTGGTACAAAGTCAAAGTGATATTTGCAGTAGTTGTTAACCTCTGCTGGTTAGCTGTGCTGCCTTGGCAGCCACAGAAATCACTGAGAGTAAGGAGAGGGAAGGATGTTTTCTTGTATGTGCTAATGGTTTAAGTTTAGCTTGGTATATGGCTTACAGAAATCTGTGAGGGACCTACCATAGAAATGCCAGCAAGGGCTAGGAGAGCTGCTACTGTGTTTGATTCTCCTTTTGTTTAGAAAAATAGACTTTGCTAATCTTCCCCCCCCACCACGCATGGTGATTTCCATGTCCTTCAAGTTATCAAAATCACAAAGCGTGGAGGTGTGTGGCCAGCAACCTTCATTTGTAATTGCTGTAAATGTCTCCCTGGCTTGGAGATTTTGGACATAATCTTTTGATTTGTGCAAACGTACATATGGTGAAAATATCTTGGGAGTTTATTGGCCTGTGATAAGCTGGAATGTCTTCTTGCTGCATCTCACCTGGCAGTTCTTCTCTATAAAGCAACCTTTGTTTTTTAACAAGATTAAACAGGGAAGAATAAAAAAGACTCCTAGATTATAGGAGTTTTTTTTGGTTGATTTGCTTTTGATGATGACCTACAGTGGAGGCAGATCGCTTTTGATTCAATTTTCTGCATTTCAGGGATTTGCACAAAGATCCTCCATCCTTAGAGAAAA
This sequence comes from Tympanuchus pallidicinctus, assembly GCF_026119805.1. Lineage (NCBI taxonomy): Eukaryota > Metazoa > Chordata > Aves > Galliformes > Phasianidae > Tympanuchus > Tympanuchus pallidicinctus. The sequence goes on from NW_026294747.1 coordinate 15,617,402, forward strand.
GAGAGATCCAGCATCGCTCTCCTTAGTCCCATCTTTCAGGGCTGAGCAAAAAGATCCTAATGCAATGACTGCATGGGAAAGGAGAACTTTCTTCTCTGTTCCTCAGCTCTCCATGGTGTTGCCTTATGCTTTTGTAGTGTAGGGTACCGTCATGTCTTTGCATAGCCCTGCTCAAAGTCATGCACAGGCTTAACCTGCAGAACCTTGTTTTTGGACAAAGCTTTTCTGTTTAAGTGGTAGCCTACTGGGGTGGTTTCTCTGGGGGTAACTGCTGAAAGCTGTTTAATTAGAAGCATGTGTCATCAAATGCTCCTGTTCCTGTGAGACAACAGTGAACCTGAACATTTGGTATCTTCTTTGGGTATGGGTCAGAACAGGCAAGGTTGCATTTCTGCTGTACTGCACATTTTCATTGCTTGGAAGAATTTGTGTTGACAGATTTATTGTCTGTTCCCAGCTTTATACAGTTACCCTTTGGCAGTTCATCTCTCTTCATATGAAAATGGAATTGTTTCACATATTCTGAGAAACAAGCTGCATTTTCACAAATGAAACAGCTGTCCAGTCATTTTTCACAGGAGAAGCCCGGTTGAGTAGTAGTTCTCACCATGTTAAGTACAGAACGTGGGGGTGAACATGGGTGAGGAAGGACAGTGGGTGGTGCTGGGAGGGCTTCTTGTGTTTTAGACTTTGACATTTGTTTTTGTTGGAGGCAAGGCTTGATGTGTGATAGGCATGAAGCCTCAGTGCATTGCACTGTCCTCATTAATTAAGAACTGTGCAAACTGCCTTATGCTCAGTGATGGAAATGGTGAGGGCAGGTGGGAGCCGAGATGCTCTGTGACATGGGACGTGGATAAAGCTGATAGACATTCAAAACAAAACCAACTGAAACAAAGCCAACCGCAAAAACCACTGCTGCTCTATCTGCCACAGGCTGAGTCAGTAGCACTGCATCACTCTCACAGGAAGCTGGAGGTAGAGAAAGAACCTGAGCTCTAGTTTTGTCAGCTGCCAGACATGGGCTCTAACCACTAAAACCTCTTTCCTCTCTGGGTTCTCTGTTGGGAAAGGAAGATTGAGTGAGTTGCTGATAATCTGGAGCCTGAAGGGTATAACACATCATCGGGGGAATGAAGTCTGCCATTCAGGTCCTGCAATTAGTCCATCTGTTAATGGAAATAGATTCCCATTCTTTTTGCTGGACTGCGGGGAGCTGGAGGGGACCTCTGGGTGTCATCTAGTTCCAAGCTCCTGCTTCTGCTCCCTGTTCCTGTTACCAGAGAGCTTTGCAGAGCGTAGCCTTGGCCCTGTTTCATGTGTCATACGTTGGTCAGCATGGAGCCTAAAGTGCTTTTTACATGGGGAATGTGTGTGTGTCAGCCAAGTCTGCATGTGATCACAGAGCTTCTCTGCCAAACTTGGAGCTCCCACCACCCTTTGAAGAGCCTTTGAAGTGTTTGTTCCAATTACACCAGAGTATTTTGTAAGGTCTGGTTGCATTAACTGTTTGGCCATTTACAAGCAGCAGAATGGATTTTCTTGCAGGTAGTCATAGGGGGCAGCTGGACACATGCTTGCCAGCAGCTGCAAACTTCTTTTGTAGATCACCGTTTCCACAGCAGACTTCAGAGCTTGTAGCAGCTCAAGAAGCCTCACCGGAGGCTGTCCTTAAGAATCAAATGTGGTGGAGTCTTTGTGGGCTCTGGCTTTGTAGGATTGGTTTTGCCTTCCTTGTGGACATAGGCAGGGAGAAACCCCAGCAGAGGCAGCACCACAGAGGGCACCACACTGGTATCCATTGAACTCTCTGTTCTGTTCTGTTCTGTTCTGCCTGCTGCAGTGAGGAGTGCCTGCTGATGCAGATGAGTGCCAGCTCCTCTGCAATACATGGCCAGCTGTGTGGTGCTACGCTCTGAAGAAGCTGTGTGATAGCAGAAGGAATATAAATGACATTCTTCCTGACTCGCACCAGCATCTTATTTCAGAGCACATGCAACTTGTGTCCTGGTGTAGCAGCAGATGGTACTTCTCTTTGTGGAAAGGTCTCACTCCTGGCAAGGAACAGGGAGATGTTCACCCAAGAACATTTTTGTGGAAGTTACTTCTGTGGATGTAATGATTCAATGCAGTTAAACATTCTAGGCAATTCTTGTAGAAAATGAGTGGGTTTTATACATCTCTGTCCTTATGGTGAGCTACTAGAAAGTTTGTGAGCTGCTCTGCGTCACATCATCTCCCAGTGGTTATCAGATACAGCTTGCCAGGCAGCAGACTAGCCTGGCTGGCATATCCATGGCTGACTTCTAGGTGTGTCTTTCATGAAGATTCTCCTGGGGAGTACAAGAGCTCTGCACATCTCACTTTAGTCATTCTCCCAGTGGAACATTTTGTTAATACTGGAAGTGATGGGGAGAGTTTTCATTAGAACAGCAAATGAACATTTGACTGCAATAGCCTGGCTTTGTTAAGGAAGTAGGCTGCTTCACACAGCGTAAATGTCTAGGAAATGAAGGAATTGAGCTCAGACCTGAGACCTGGTTGCCCAGAGAGGTTGTGGGTGCCCATCCCTGGAGACATTCAAAGCCGGGCTGGATGGGGCCTTTGGCAGCCTGATCTGGTGGGGGGCAGCCCTACCCACAGCAGGGGATTGGAACTGGCTTTAAGGTCCCTTCCAACCCAAACTCTTCTATGATTTTATGACCTCCTACCCAGTCATCAGCAGTACATTCTCTGCCCTGTGATCCACAGCACTCCTGCTTCACCACGTCTGATCAGTTTGTCCTTTGTTGTTTATAGCAGGGGACATTTTGTAGAAACAGCTGTGTAATTTGTCATTAACCCTCCTCAGAACTAAGGGAACTTAATGACTCCAAGGCTGCTGTTCAGAGAATGATGCAAGTTGCTCTGGCTGTGCTCAGCTAGCCATGGGTAGTGCTCAGTGGGAGATCGTGGGGAGGACATATTAATGGAGGTGTTGAACTTGCCTTTCAAACTGTATTTACTTGCTCTGGGGCAAATTCTTTACATAATGTAGTTAAAATCATCTGAAAACAATCTAAAAGGCCAGCTGTTTTTTTTTTTTGTTTGTTTTTTCCTCTGGCAAAGTAACAAAGTGGTGTTCTTGCACATCCTCAACCTGATATATGTGGCAGACACGGTTGTAGATACAAATCAGGACCAAAGTAAAGCTTTCTTGATGAGATAAGTAGTTCCCTGCCATTATCCTCATCTCTCCCTCTCACCCACTGATGCAACTGTGATTCAGAAGTCAGCCTCATTTACTTGGGTGCTGCCCCTTCTGTTCCCAGACCTGCCTGTGTGTGCCACTTCAGGGACAAGCTTGGAAAGCCAAATGCTTCTCAAGATTGCAGCACAGATTCTTTGCCTCCTATGTTCTGGCCTTGATTTGCAGGACAATATATGCATGTCTTTCCTTAGCAAAGCCTGGTTTAATTGTTTTCTGAAAGGTAAAATATACACTTGTTCTGATAGCTGACAACACAGACAATATTTAGCAACAATAGCAAGTTGAAGCCAGGCCTTCTGTCTTTTCAGCTTAATGGGAGAAATAGCCTCGTTGTTTATAGAGTGCATTCCACCCTTGTTTTCTCTGTGTTGTTGTTGTTCTGAGAACACCAGGATCCTGTAGCGTGTCCTCACATTATTTCCCTGCAGCATGAGGAGCCTTGCTGAGTTCCATTCTGCTCTGGCCTGGCCCGTGGGAGCATGAACTGCATGAATGCCTTTCTTGCAGTGAAGAAAGAGATCGTGGTCCCTGCAGTTGTGTGCCATGTTCTTTTACTTGGATTCCTTTGGAGCAGTTCTGTGCTATACACCACCTGCTGTGCACCTTCCTACCTAAAACTGTGCTAAACCTCAAAGTTTCTTTGCACCTTCTGTCAGAAACAGGCAGACGTGCTCCAGGGGAACGGAAGATGATTTATTTGCAGCTCACTGACCTTATTTCATGCCTAGTCCACGCACATGCACTTGTTAGTATGAGTTTTGGACCAGCATGTGCTGACTGCTCAAAACAGCACATACTGCCCTAAATGACTTGCTTTGTTTGCTCACTTTGCAGCTGTGATCTCTAACACACTCCTTCCCTCCTTCCACATATTGGTCTAATTGTACCTCATTCCTTTTGCCATGCTGTGTTCAGGCGGTGCACGTACCTTGCAGCTGCTTAACCAAGAGCAAAAGGCTGACCGAGAGGGCATGGAGCCAAGGGTTCATATTCAGCATCAACCCATTCAAATGGATGTTGTTTGAAATAACACTTTGATTTTATTTATCTTCCCGTCCCTCCTCCCCCATCATAATTCCTTTGCTTGAGTTCAGGGAAATCAGCAAGAATGGAGGAACACTTCTGAAACCCAGCAGGCAGTGCCCTCTGGATGTCTGTGTACATTGCAAAGCCATCAGTCATTTAGTTGTTGACTCAAAGTTATTCTGGTTTTCCAGTGTGCTTGTTCCCTGTTGATTTGTAGCCACAGATGGTAAAAGTAAATTTTACACTTCTCAGAGTGTAGTTTTTTTTCCCCCAGATTTTATTCCTTCGCTGTCTTTTGTGGTTTGTTTTGACTTTTAATTTCCTTGGGGGATGCTTTACATATGGAGAAGGTAGTGCTCAAAGAATGAATTGTGCCCTGATTTCTCAAAGTTGCTTCTGATAGTGCTAGTGTTGATTTTTGTTGTTTCTGACTAAAGCAGAGGATGGTGTAATCTGGGGAGCAACAGAACTGGGAGGGGAAGCTTTAGCAAGTGCTCTTCTGGGACGTAGCTGTGTGGGGTGAGTGCTCAGTGGAGTTTCTTGGAGTTGGAGTACAAATGGAACCATATGGGATGGGTTAGAAGCATGAGGGGAATGAAGAAATAAAGCCTATTGCTTGTACTTATAACAGGCGGTGGTTAAGTTGGAAGAGTGATCTGTAAGTAATTTTGCCTCTTGCTATGGATGTATGGAATTGTGTGAAGGCTTGATTAATGTGTGTGTAGTCTTGCCACCACACCACTCGTATTTACCACCTCCTGAGCACCAGCATTTGTGCCATGTAAGTATGTTCATACTATCTATTCTTAATCCCCTATTAGTGCTGTGATCAGAGCTCTCCCAGAACCTTTTGGTCATCGGGTCCAATGACTGCCGGGCACCAGCCGTGTTTAGAATCATAGAATCATCAGGGCTGGAAATGACCACAAAGATCACCAAGTCTGACCACTAACCCATCCTCACTGTGTCTCTTAGTACCACATCTAAAGGTTTCTTGGAAACCTCCAGGGATGGTGACTGTACCACCTCTCCGGGCAGTCTGTGCCACTGCGTCACCACTCTTTCTGAGAAGAAGTTTCCTGATATCCAACCTGAAACTTCTCGGTGCAACTTGAGGCCATTCCATCTTGTCCTGTCACTGTTATCAGGGAGAAGATGCCAACCTCCACCTCTTTTTATGTCACTGTAGAGAGGAACAAGGTCACCCTTGAGCCCCCTTCATTCTCTGGCCTGGACAAAGGAGTAAATGCATGTATTATTGCAGAACCTGCTCACTCCTGTTGACCCTTTTTAGGCTATAAAATATAATTTTTTGTAAGCCCTCTTACACCTTCTTACCTTGAGAGGGTAGTGCAAACATAAGCAGGACTCTTTAAAATATAAAGCTTACTCTTTAACATCTTTTTTCTGTGAGCCAAGTACTGCTTGCTGAATCTCTGCTGGTGACCTGTGAAACAAACAAGCAAAAAACCTGCAACTGTTTCTGTGTAAAGTGACCAGCTGATAAGCAGTGATCACCTGATTGTTGCACAGGGCTGTTGTTGTGCAATGCACAACTCTCCCCTTAGCAGAACTGGGCTGGCAGGACTAGATGGGGCTGGTGAGCTGCAGTTCCTTGCCGGGGCTTGAAATGCTTCCAACTGCCAGGTGGGACAATCCAGCATGAACTTCTGGCTGGAGTGAGAAACCTACTTGGAAAAAAACTCTTTTTATAACTGGGATAAATATGAGGTAAGCAGGAAGAGTGCATTGGGAAGCACGTGGCACTTCCTCATAGAACTTACAGAGTGACTAGGGATGCTGAATTTGATGCACTGCAACTTATGGTCAAGATTTGTTCCTACCTTTGACTTATTGGCAGCCCAGCATAGTCTGGAATAGCTGTTGATGTTTCACTCTTTTGCAGGGAGGGTAGTTTTTTGAGTTTAAACTTCTGTTACCCTGGTCAGGACTTTGGAAACTGGAGTAAAGAGAAAACGCAGGAAATTTCATTAAGGCATCAAAATGTCACAATCTAGAATTAGTCATAAATATTATCATGGGCTTTCCTGGTTCGTGGGTGGAGGGCTCTAATGCAAGTTCTTGAATACCCAAATGTGGCTGGGACTAGAGTTCAGAGCTCAAGGTAAACCTTGCATGTGTGGTGGAATCGAGATTGTGGGCTTGTTGGATTGTTGGATGCTTTCTGCTGTGCTTATTTATACCATTCACACATGCAGCTCATCCTCTGTGCTATGGTCTGCTTGTGTCTTCAAATGCAGTAGTTGTGTGCACCTCTGAGACATCAGGCAAAGTTGCATCGTGACACTTCTTGAAGCACGTGATATGTCTTATCATAACTGTGGGATGAGGACAAACTTTTGTTTTAGGGGTGAGAAAGAGAGTTGCCTTTAAAAGCTACTTAGGGAAGAAGTCAACATTTAGTCTGGTTCAGGCTATTCATATAAAACTTGGGGGGGGGGGAAATGGAAACAACCAGTGAGTCCAGGTAGAAGCTGATGATCTGCTCCGAAGTCTAATGGGAGCTGCTCCGTGACTGTAAGGATGAGATCCCATCTGCTGGGACTCTCTTGTGTGCATTGGTAACAAAGAAGAGGCATTGCCTATTAGTTGCTTTGTGTGGAGAAGAGGAGCCTTGCAATGGGTGTGAATCTCCTTCAGCAATAGCTGGCGTGTCTTACAGTATGAATTACTGGCTCTTGCTTGTTTTGAATCAACAATTTTGGCCATCAGCAGGAAAATCAAAGCAGGAATGAACCAATCCTGATGCCTGATTGTGATTGACTTGGCACTAAGGCAGGGCTGGGTTCTGGGGACAGATGAAGGATTCCAGACTGAGTCCAAAGGCACCGTGTCTGTGCTGCTATGGGCGTTAAGTTTGGCTTTGTACATTCTGAGTATTTGACAACAGACAGATAAACTCTGCCAGCTGAAATCAGAGCAATAGGTAGCAAAGCTCTTCCTGCTCTTTGTGGAGATGTTGACTGTAGAAGATAAATTTCACATCCTTAAAAATTTTTCACCTTTGAATGTTAAGGAAAATAAAGAAATAAAGTGTAACTTTAGTTATACTTTTAGCTTTCGAGTTGAGTTGTTCTCTATTGGAGTCCGAGAAAGGGAGAGCAAGGCGCTGTGTTTCCAAAGAAAGACACTGAACTTGGGAATAGGCTTTTCTCTTCCTGCCTCTGCTTCATTGCTTGTGTGTTGTGCAATGATACCAACTTGCCTTTTGTGCTTTTTTTTTTTTTTCTTTCCATTCCTACTGTCAGGATTGTGTTTAGTAAAACCTTTTTTTTTTTCTTCAGCCTTTTCATATAAATCAGTTGTTTTCTTTTTCTTTTGTAGGGATACTGCAGCTGATCTGAAGCTGATATAAGAAGGCATTTCCCTGTACTGCAGCTTCCTGGAAAGAGAGCTGCCTGCAAGGCCAACCCTGAAGATGTGGACTGCTGTTGTATTCTTCCTACTGATCTCCTTCTGTATATGCGAAAACAGATTTTCTGTCCTGAAAGCCAGAGGTGTGCATGTAGTGCAAATAAACAGGCTGACAACTGAAAAGCAATGCAGGCAGGCTTGTAAAGGCCCAGCTGCTTCAGGTAAGGTTCTTGTCCTTGGGCAGGAATTCCAGCTGATTTTTCCCTTCCTTAAAGGTTTCTTCTGCTCCCCTGATAACAACCTTTTTTTTTTTCATAGCTCCAGTTGTTTACAGGCATTTATGAGTATGTCTTCTTTGTGCAGTAGTTTGGTGCTAAATAATTTCTGACAGCTTTGGTTAAATTGAATTCAGAACAATCATTTCCTATGGCCTTTCTAGCTTTTGTAAGAAACAGCATTCATGTGCACTTAGTATGCGCTAGTAGCGTGCAAATGGTGTTAGGTCACTTGACTTGGAGGGTAATTCCATGCTGCCAGATGTGTGCAAGTGAACAGAGCTATAGAGTAGACAGCTGCATTGGAATGAGTAGTCTTTGTTCACTGGTATTCGTGGTTTTGGTTTTTTTTTTCCCCCCTTAGAAATGAGGCGTTAATTATCTTGCTATCAAGCACAGAATTAAACAAGACCAGGGAAGAGCTTTGTGGTGTCTACCTCTGCGATGTCTTTATACTTCTAAAGTAGTCTTCAACTTCTAAACAAGTATTTCAGAGGTGTCCTTGTTAAGGACCCTAACTTATCTAGTCCCATCTAGTGAAAGCTTGTAGCACCTACAGAGAGTCAGTGATGCTGTGGTAGAGATTAGATGGTAAATTAATGTCTGAGATTGATAGGAACATCATAAGGATGCCTTCTTTTAACAACTAGAGTTTTTGAGCTGTTGGCAAGGATCTGCCAGCTGGGGATTCCTGGAGTCCTGATGAGCAAGATGAACCCGTGTTGGAAAGCAAATAAGCTTCTGTTATTCCTTTTGCATCACAGGCCACACTCTAGCACTTTCCCAGGATGTTTCTGTGGTGGTTGGTCCAGGGCTGGGAATCTCGGTGTCTGAACAGCCTGGCTCAGGGAGCAGTGCCACCTGGTCATCATTCTGGGTGAGGGAAAATACAATGTGTCTGCAAGAGCAAATATTCCTGCTCCCTGCTTCTCCAGTACTTGGTTTAATACAGAAACCAGTATTTGGTTTCTGCTTGCCTTTGAGGATCTGTGATTTCTTTCCAGTGATAGCAGATTTAAAAATGAAATAAACCACTTTTGTATGGCGTGATCTTGATGTTTGTTGCCTACTTGCTTTCCTTTCAAAATGGCTCTGTACAGCTTTTGTTGTCCCTCCGGTTTCTGCTGCTTTTTCTACCTGAGGCCTCCTAATTGGAAGTGAGCAAAGAGGAGTGACTCGGGGGCAAGAGTCTTGCATTGGAAACATCAGATGGAGCCTCGGTCTCCAGCTTCAGGTTCTCGTTGAGGGGAGCACCCATCAGTCCACTTCTGTAGGAGTACTTTGCTGTCCTGGGGCAGCTGGATGCATTTCTGATGGTAGCAGAAGTCAGAGTGCTATAACAGTGCTGACCCCTCCATCCTTTTCTGAACTATTTTGAACTGATTTAAACTGACTTAGATACGTACTAATGCAAAGTATGGTGATGGCTTTTTGTTCACCCAAGAAGCAAGAAATGATTCAACTTCCAATGGTAGATGGTCTGTGATTCTCTCCTAGCATAATTTATCAAGAGAGGAACAGAAGGTGAGATTGGGAAATGGCACATTCAGCTGTAGGTACAGGGATTTCTTCAAGCTCATAATTTTTCTCCAAATTCTTCTGGTAACAGTGGTAGTGTAAATGTTTTATTACGAAAACTTCAAGCCTCTGATATCCTTAATATTCTCAGTGAAGATAACTCTCCTGGTAGATAAGAGCTTTAAATGCCATATGTACCACATGTGCCTGTTCTTTGCCCTTTCTTACACTTCTAATAGAACACAGAAATGACCTGCTGCTACTACTGTACATTTAAGTTCTCTTTAATCTGCTGATGAGTGGTCAGTTGGTGATGATTCATCACAAACTGAGTGTTCTGTTATCTTCTCCTGTGGCTGCTTGTTACAACAGGCGATATTTCCCAGTCCCTGAAATGAACCGCTTGGTAGGTGATATTAACATAGAATTGCAGCATAGCTAAGTCACCAAGGGATCTGTTGAATGTATCTGTGGTCCAAAGCCATGTCAAAGCAGAACCAGCGTAGATCAGGCTGCTCAAGGACTAATGGAGGGTATATAAGCTCCCAGGCTTCCAGCCCAGCAGTTGACTAGCCTCTCCTGGCTAGTGGTATCGTGCGTGGTTCAGCAGCTAAGGAATAAATTTCTTTGCAACTTCAAGCGCTGAGACGAGAGCCATCTCCTGTGGGTGACAGATGTCATCTCAGCTGCAACTCGCTTTTTCTTTTTTTTTTCTTCATTAAGACATCTAGTTGGATGCTAGCATTTAAATGGGATCTGGGCAAGCTTTTGAAGAATCTGACTTTAGGTGAAGTCTGTTCTGGCCTGAAGGATTTTGAGGGTTCTATGTGTGTTTTACCAGGACTATTAACCAATTACCTGTCTCCTGCTGTTTTTAGGTAACCATCAGTGCAACTGGTCTGTGTCCTACCAGAGTCACTGCGTCCTCTTGCGGTGTGACCGGCTAAGTGTGTGCCAGAATGCTGGAGACCAAGACATCAGAGATCTGCTGGGAGGTAATGCTGTACTTCAAACTCTTACTAAATCCAAGATCTGATCCTTTTGCCTTAAATTAAGACCATCACTGGCAAGAGAGATGGGTTGTGAAAATACCTGCATAATGATTCTGTAAACTGGAAGAATTGTTATACTTGTAACAGCTCTGGCACTTATGTGTGCATGATGGGTAACTTTTATTGGCCTCTCTATTTTAAAGGCATGATTCATTCAGGCCATTTGCATTCCACACTCTGTCCTTTGAAAAATAAAGGCATAACAGATGTACTTGCTTGGTTTTTTTTTAAGAGGAAGAGAAAATATTTTGGCATTGTTTTTTTCTTTTTTTTTTCCTGGAATTGCCAGGATTTTTGTGCCAGAGGCTGCTTGTACAATCAGCACAGCCTTAGTAACATTGCAGTTTCAAGGCAGAAAGTTGAAAAGTCACCTCAAGCATGTGTGAGTAAGGTCAGATTTGGGCTTCAGAATTTTATTTTTAGGGAACTCATTGTTTCTTTCTCTTTAAAGAAGTTGTCTTCGGGGAAACTCTCCTGTTTCACCACCAAAGCTATCAACAGGAAAAAAAGAGGTCAGTAAATGCACAGGTTGAACAGCGCAACAGAGAAAACCTGTTTTTTTCAACCACTCAGGCTTACAGGATACGCTTGAGGCATTTGCTTGCTGCTGACTCAGCAAATACAGGAGCAACAACAGCTGCAAGCAACAGTACCACCACAGCAGTGACTGCCAGCACTACCACAGTCGTATCGACTAGCACAAGTATGACTGTTCTCACTGCGACTTCTGAAACAACTACCAAAGCTTCCAGTGCCTCTGGAAGTCTCCCGACTACAGTCGTGTCATCCACTGTCTTTTCTCCCTCTCCTGTTAATGTTACTGCTTCCACTTCCAGCAACATCACCGAGCTTCCGATCACCACTGAAAACTTAGGAAATAGTAGCTTTGGTTCAGTACTGCCTCCTTCTTCCACTTCTACTTCTCCCCTTGCTGCCACTTCTGAAGCAGGTACGAGTGAAACACAGCAGTTTAACCCAGCGAGCACATCCCGCTCCAGTAGTCTCACTTCTGTTGAAGTTGGGCTGAAGACACCAAGCCCACCATTAAACACCTCCACCCAGCAGGATGCCCAGACCTCTGCTGCACTCACCCCCTCTGTGAGTCCACATTCTGTGAAGCCAACAGCTGTAACATTGCCAAAAACAAGTAAAGCCTCGACATTCTTGAGTGAATCATCTTCTTTTCAGGGTTCTACCAAAGGTGCCACAGTTTTAACTATTGGCCCTACATCAGAAGCTATGACTGAGCATGGAATAAGGTCGACATTTCACGTTCCCTCTACTAAGCATACAACCACAGCTCCAGCAAACGCACCTGGTACAACAGCATTGAGCATTGCAGAGACTCAGGGCACAAACAGTGAATATCTTCTCATCGCTGCTGAGCCTCTGACTCAGTACTTAGTGGATAAGAGTTTGCTTCTTGCAGTGCTTTTATTTGGTACTTTTTTTTTAATAACTGTTATAGTTCTTTTTCTCATGCAGGCTTATGAAAGTTACAAAAAGAAAGATTATACGCAAGTGGATTACCTGATCAATGGAATGTATGTGGACTCAGAGATGTGAAAGGGTGGGGATAAAGTAATGGGTAAGAGAGAGGGAAAGGAGACTGAAAACCTACCCAACTTTGTCTTTCCCATTTGCCTATCACACAAACTGAAAGTGCTTCCAAAGTTACTTCTGGTGCAATTTAGGAGAAATGCCATGTACTGTAGTAAGAAAAAAATATATATATATATATATTTTTTATTCAACTGCAAGAGATTGCTTTAAGAATAGCCATTCTTAAAACTTTTCCATAATGCACAATAGTTTTGGCCATTATTTTTCATTGCAAAGCTAACCTATCAAGAGGTAAGACGACGTCCTCTGAAAATGACGTGGTGCTTTTTGCACTGTTAGAGCGCGAGTTCATCATGTTTCATTGGCTTCGTGTGCTCCTCTCTGGAAATGAAGTGAAGGATGCTCCCAGCTCTTACAAAATGCTCTGACATCACTAGATGAGAAGTGTGGAGTATTGCCACAACAGGGAGCTTCTAATCCAATGTCATGTTTCGGTACGCTTCTTGCTTATTAAGAGGTCTGTTTACAAGGCATTGTAAACACTGTTCACTGCTAACCCAAGATATCTTTTCACCATGGAGCAGATTACTGTGCCTCTACATTTACATGATCTTATTTTTGTATTCATTCAATAAATGGGGCTCTGGAAGGGCATATCTTGTTGCATTTCTGTTTTCATTCCTGTCCTTGCCAGCTTAGCAGCAGACAAGTGGCCTTTTGGGGCGTATGCAGATGAGCTCTGCTTGAATGTTCCAACTACAAGGTCTTAGAAGGCTGCACTGGAGGTGTGACCATGTCATGGAAAATGCTGATCGTCTTTCCAAGTATGGCTTCTGTTCTTTCAGAGTGTTATGCTGCCATTCACCCAGGTATGCAGACACATTTAGTGTGCTTATTAATTGCTGTGAATGGAGCATCAAGCTTTCTCATTCTTGCATTCTGGACCAGCTTAGAGTCACCGATCATCTGGAACTCTTACTGCACCTGTACACACAGCTGATCTCAGACCTGCAGTTGAGAGAGAGTAGAAAGCACTTGATTTTTCAGCAAACATTCTTCAGTGTTTAATTTCATTCTTATTTGAGTGTGGTGTGTATTCTGCTAGCAAAACACGAGATCAGTGTGCGCTGTATTTCTTTTAACTGGACTGATGCATCCGATGCAGTGTTGGGAACGTCCCTCAGTATAGCTTGGGAATTGAAGCCAGTTGAGATGCCTGGGAGTCAGCACGAATGCTCTGAGCTATTAGCAGATGTCAGGCAGATGCTCCGCAACTTCGAAGTCCAGAGACTTATATTTACATAGAGATCTCAGGTTTCACCTTAATTGCATGACTTAAGCAGGTGAGTCACTAACCACAGACCTAAGCATGTGGTCTTTGCGCTGTATTCAAGATACTGAGATAAGAGCTGTCTCAGCTCCCTGCTGTCTCCTGAGTAAGGACCTGGGTGTTACCTTGGATTCAATTCTCTACTTTTTTTCCTCATTTAGACGTCTCAAATAGATGCTTGCTTTTAGGTAGGGTGAGTCCAGTTAATAATGCTCTCTGTTTTAATCTCTTGCTGTGTGAGTGAATTCTTCTCTGCAGGAAGTGCCTTCCTGCATAAAGAGTTGGTGTTGTAGCTGTGATGTAGTAAATTTTTTTTTTCAAGTTACCTGAGCCATTACACAAGGGCAAACTTTGTAATCACTGGAATTGAAATAGCTAATCTTGGAAAAAAGGATTTTTTGGATGAACTTCACGCCAACTATGGCCTTATTTCTGTTGGTCTCTGTGGATCTCCTCATTGAAGAAGAACAGAAGTCAGATGCCAGATTCTGTGGAGTGGAGCAGAAGCTTGTAAAGTTACATTAATTATTTGTTCTTCTCTTTAAAGTGATTTTAGAGCCCTGTACTGATTTCTCAGAGTAGAAAGGGGCCTGCTTAAGATTGTTTTCTTTTCTAAAAACAGACACTTCTTAGGGTTTGTTTATTAAAACACAAGCAAAGCCCTGCAGGGATAGTTTAAGTATGTATGATATAATTACGAGAATTGGACTTGGGCTACAACTGTATTTATAAGTCTGAAGGAGTTTCTCATGGACAGAATGAGGGTGTTACAACTGCATCGCAGCTGAAAGAAACCACTATCATAAAAATCCTTGTGGCTTCTTGGCAGGTTCCTACAGGAAGGTGACTCCTCATCAGAAGCTTTTTGCAGTTCCCACAGCCCCAAGTATGTGTACATCTTGCTCTCCTCCTCGCATCCTGGCACAGTTTGTCATGTTTTGTTCTTACTGAAGTAATGGCACTTCCAGCTGTGGATTACTGTCTCAGCAGAAACTGAAGTTTTTATTTCAAGTCAGAGCACTGGAGCATGTCTTGCCTGGTGCAATTTTACATACGAGATAGGGATCATCATGCAAACCATAATGACCTCAAAGCATAGTGCCAGCCGGTGACGCAGCAAGTAAGTTCTTTGCATCCCAGTGTTTGTGAGACAAGACCGGTTAATGCATTAAAAATAATTGTCTGGAGCATAGCCTCTAAAACTCAAAGTGTATTTTGGGGCTTGTACATTGAAACCAGTTGTAAAGATTTAGCAGCTTTGCTGCTTTTATAATGCTTTCGCATCCTGCTACTCAATGGACATGGGAGAGGGGTGGGCAGTGGGCCTGTAGAAGCTGGGTTGCACATGGGGTCCTCTGAAGGGCTCTGCTCTAGCAGTGCCTTGATAAACAGGTCAGAAGGTATGAGAGCTTCCTCCCTGCTGGCTCTTTATGTGTTGGAGGCCATCAACAGCAAACTGTTTCTACCTCAAACCCATTTGTTCTGTTGGGGTGCCAGCCTGCCTTCCAGAACATATCCCTTTTTCTTGGTAGAGTGCTGCAGTAGTTAACAGCAAGTATGTTAAACAAGGAAATGCAACACCTTTTGAATGTTTGCTTGCTGAATTCCTGGTGTAACAATAGTCAGGGTCCTACCATGCTATCTGCCAAAAACAACACTCTGCTGCTGTGAAGCATAGCATATTTGATGCACACTGGGTTTCAACCTGCTGCATGGCCTCTTTCTTGATAAAACACAGGAACATCCTGGAATTAAATTTAGATTTCATTACTTCTAGTTCCACCTCTCTAGTGTTTACTTGCCTGTAGAAGTATGCTGTTCTAGATGGCAGAGAAGAAAGGAATAAACTAATACTAAGCTGTTTAAAGGAAAAATCAGAATGAACGACTTATAGACTGAACATGTGGGTTTATAATATGCCATGTGGTGTCCAGAGTAGGGGAGTGTAAGCTGGACTAGAGTGTTATCTTTTAAAGCAGCTGATGGAGGTAATAAAAAAACACATGGGAAGCTTTGGAAACAGGTATGTGTGCAATTGGTTTCTCTGGATTTGTCTCATGGTTGCTCATTTCTGGCATTAAAGGAAGAAACCTGAGCCCTGCCCTACTGAAGCATTTCTAAGGATTTCTTCCTTTGTGGGTTTTCTGGTATGTAGTAAATACAAGTTCACAATAACAGCATCTCCCCTAGCCAAGGCAGCTCTAGTTGTTTCTTCTCTATGGCCTCAAAGCCTCATGAAACTTCATTACCTTTGTTACACTTGGCTGAAATTGGTCTATGTGTTCAAAAGGAAATACTCCCATCCTTCACAAAATAAGGGCCTGTAAGCCTGTGCTTTTCTAGAAAAAAACAGCAGGAATAACCCAGAGCTAGGATGACTCCTGTCTGCTAGAATATCTAGGTAGGTCAAGGGCTCTGCTTTGATATGTGGCTTTTACTGAACAGGTGCTTCTCATGGGCAAAGCTGGTCTTTGCTGTACAGCATTTTGGGCCAACATTCTTGTGCTCCCATATCTTTGGACCAGATAAACCTGATCTCCTGTGAATACGCTTATGCTGTTCAGTGTAATTGTCCAGCCTGTGTCCAAACAGCCCAGCTGTGGATCAGGAGGGTGTAGCAGCACGTTATTCTATGCTCCGTGTTTCTTACAGTCTTGTCTTTCTGTGCTTCCTGGGCATGATTGAGTGCTGAGAGCACCGCTGCTTTGACTGAGCTGTGCCAGCAGGCTGTGCTGCGGGGCAGCTCTTCTGCAGCCTGCCTGCTCAGCACGCCTCTGGCAGGGAAGCCCCAAAGGGTCTGGGAAAAGAGGCTCTGCCTAATCTTGGGCTTCCTGCTTTGCCTTGGGAGATGCTTCACTTGTGCCTTGGCTGGAGTTCTGTTTGGATTACCAACTAGATTTGAAGGAGAGATCTTTTGCTGGTGCACAGAACTTGCCCCACATCCTGCTGCTCCCAATAAATGGGCTAAAACTATTTGAACAAGAATGTGCAGTCTGTTTGTAAAAGCAAACAACTTATCTTTGTGGAAAGCAAGGCATGTTTTAACCCCTTCAAGCTGGGGCAAGTGAAAGCAATTATGTTGGTTTGAGGGTCGTGAACCTGGGCAAGTGGTTCCTGTTCTTTAGTGGAAGCAGATGAAATTCCCAAAGCTTGTAAATGTAAACACTGTTAAATCCTCCAGCATAACTCCTGTGAAACTAAGGGATGGAGAAAAAAGGATGAGAGGTTCAGTCAGCCTGAAAATGCTCACGTTTAGACCATTCATAGCTAGATGGGAAGGAAAACAGGTCAGGAGATAACCAAATATTAAAATAGAATTCATTGGAGATCTCAGACACTCAGATTCAGATTAGAATCATAGAATGTCCTCAATGGGAAGGGACCCTTAAAGGCTGTCTCCCCTGCTATGAATAAGGACACCAACAGTTCCATGGTGAGAGTTTTCAAAGGTACCTAGCAAGGGGCATTAAAATCCCAAAGTTCTGCTGTGATTTCTCACACGTGCCTCCCTTGCTGTAGGTGCACTCTGGAGAAATTTGCCTCACCTTCGGTCAGTGCAGCTAAGCTGTGTTCACGTACCACACAGACAGGGCCCTAAAAACTTTTCTTACTGAGCATTACCACCTTTTGATTTTGAGCAAAAGTGCGTGTACTTGTGTGTGAGTTTTTCCCATTGAAAGAAAGCACAAGTCTTGTATTGATTTTTTTCTCCTGAGGCTCATGTTGCCATCATAATTTATTTGTTTGCCTTTTTCCAGCTTCAGAAGCAGTAAAGATTTAAGCACTCGTGATTCCGATGCTCAAGTACCTCTTGTGCTGTACCACTGCAGTGGTGGAATGCTTCACTCAGAAGAGCAGATAAGATGGAATGAGAAAATCCTGGGACAGAGTGCCATTATCGTGTTCCTGGGAGAAGGTGGCTTTGAACTAGTTCTCTCCATGTGCCTCTCAGTGAATATTCCCAACAGTGAGAGACAGCAGTACTGCTGTGCATTATAAACCAATGTCTAGAGATTCCAGAGGGGAAAGCTGTCCAGTCTGTAGGATAAAAGTCAGTTCTATCTCGCTGTTCTATTTGTTGGGTCAAAGTGTATTGCAAGGATGTTGTAAGGGTTGAAGGCAGTTATATTGCTGTTGTCTTGTTGATTTGACATGTTTCTAAATGAGGGTCTCTTCTGTAAGAGACGAGTCTGGTCCCCCACCATTTGTGACATGCAGTGAGCATCCCGTTTTGGAGGAAATGGTAAACCTCATTAACACAGCCTCTGCGCCTCTCCTAGATCACACGCAGCCCTGGGGTTTGTTTGTAGCCAAGCAGAAAGCTTTTTCAAAAGATGATCTCATTGCTTTAAAACCACACGCATGTGAACCAAATTGGGAAGGGGAGCAGTGGCTGGAAGGGATGGAGGGCTCCACATGGACAGCACATGTATGTGGCTTGCATGGGGACAACCTGTGTGTTTCACCATAAGCCTCAGTTCTGCCATCAGCATGCATGGAGCAGAGGAGAGTGTCCTTTTCTTTGAGTGTTTGCAGTTTTGTTAATCAGCAGGGAGTTCTGGAAAATGTTAGTGAGAGCTGTCAGGCTGTAATGAGCTCCCAAGGGAATGAGCAACAGCCCAGGGGAGTTCAAAGCCTTGAAGGGCTATTGCAGCACAGGACAAATCCTAAGGATGAATAGGATTGTGGAGTAGTTTGAGTTGGAATAGACGCTTAAGGGCCATCTGGTCCAACTTCCTTGCAACAAACAGGGACACCTACACTACATCAGATGCTCAGAGCCTGTCCAGCCTCACCGTCAGTATCTCCAAGGATGAGGCACCTACTGCCTCCATGGGCAACTTGTGTCAGTTCCCACCCTTATTTTAAAAACTTTTTTCTTATATCCAATCAACATCTTCCCTCTTTTAGTTTGAAACCATTTCCCCTTGTCCTGTCACAACAGCCCCTGCTAAAGAGTCTGTCCCCTTCCTTTTTACAGCCCCTCTTTGGGTACTGAAAGGCTGCTGGAAAGATGACCTGAGAACTCTTGTAAAGAAGTATTGAATGATGAGAGAGATCAGATCAGCTGAAGAGAACTGTGGGCATGGTAAAGGACAAGAAAGACCAGGTGTTTCCTTGAATAACAGTATCTTCTCAACTGTGCAGGGCTATTAGTCTTCATGCTTCAGGGTGCACAAGATTGCTGGCCAGATGAAAGAGAACACACCTCTGCAGGCATTTGTGCACAGCCGTGCTATGTGTCAGCAGAGGGGATTAACATCCAGAAGAGAAGCAGTTGAGGTACCCGATGTTAGTGCTGGAGAGAGCTTACCTGGCTGACTTAAGCTGCTAGCTGGAGATACTGGGGTTTTCTGATTGTTCATGTAGCAGTGTCACAGAGCCAGTTTGTGGTCATAGGGCCATGTAAAGGCTCACTTCATCAAGTTGTCCTTTTCCTAACTCTGCTTTAAGGCTTTTTCTGGGTTATTCTGACTCTGGTCCCACTGTGGCTGCAAGTGGGATGACCTCTTCTTACTAGGGTGCTACAGGAGGGCTACTCCTTATTCTGAGCTGTTATTGTACTCCCAAACCCCTTTAGCACCACTAATTAAAACTAAACTCTGCTTATCAAATGGCCGTTTACCTTTCCCAGGGCTGCCATGTGCTGTTTGTTTTCTCATTGGGTTTTCTGGTCATTCCAATGAGCTGAGGTTGTAATGTAGATGGAGACTAATAATAAGCCTACATTAGAAGCAGCTGTATTGTAAAAGAACTTTAAACCTGAAGGAAAAGCAGGCAGGGACAGTTTTAACCACAAAGTACTCTTTAATTGAAACCTAGGCTGGAACTGACCTGCCTGCCTTGAGATACTGTGTGGGTTGGGTGGAGATTGAGTCTGCATTGTTAACTTACCCCTGAAATATTTACATAGACAATTTTAGACTCTGACGACATGAAAACTATTTCTGAGCAGCCTTTGGCTTGGGCCACACACAACCCATGGGAGATAGGAGGTCACAGGGACACACTTGTAAGAGCAAGTGCAGGACTACTTCTGGGGCAAGTGGTTTTCAAACTCTCTCCCATTTTCTTTACTCTTCCCAGTGATGCAGTAGCCTTGCCTAGGGCTTTTTTTTTTTTTTTCTTTCCCAGTGCAGATTACTCTCTTTTTTCTTTCCCTTGTGTTTATACAGGCTTTACTAGAGATCCTTACCTTCATGTGATGCCAGCTAGGATTGGTGATAGTAGAGCTGGGAACAGGCGTGGGACACATGGAGCAGCCCATGTGACAAACAGGAGTTGAAGTGCCTCAGCTAGAAGTCCACTGCTGTGAAGCCACATGTCTTGCACGGTTTCCAAAGTGCCTGACTATAGCAGAAATGCAAGTCATGCCCTGAGGCAGTGATTGAGCACCTGGTGGTAAGGCAGGGCCAACCCAGGGGAGCTCAGGTGTATGCAGTGCATCTGAGTGACCAGAAGGGTCTTGCTGGAGATCCCTACCTACCTGAGGCCTTCCACAGGTAAACAGATGTTTTTCCTTTGTTTCTGTGCTCATGGCTGCTGTACTTGAGCCTATCCTCACTTGCTGCAGCCTGGGTCTTTGCTACTCTTCTGTTATTGCTGCATTTTTCATCACATTACACTGACCATTGTGCTTTAGCTGCAGCAATTATGTTGGGGATATGCTACAGGATCACCTGTAACTGAGCCAGCAGAACCTAGAGAGATATGGGTGTGCTGAGAAGAAGTCTGGTTAGGGTCTGGCCTGACTTACTGAAACAGTTTGGGAAAAGGAAGGTTTTGAGTACTGCTTGTACTGAACCTCCTCTGAAATGACTCCTCATTCACTGGGGGCCTGAGCTAAAAATTTTGTGACCACAGTTGCTGCTCTGCTTCCAGCAGGGCTGAGCAGTGCTGCCCCAGCCCGGCACCAGCTGTTTTGTGTTACTGGGGTCTGATAACAGCTTCCTCTTCCCTGTGTGCACCAGTGGCTGGATGCTTGTGAGGTCTTCACTGCTGCCTGCCCTTGGGGCTGTTCTGAGCATGTGGCTGAAGGGAGGGGGAGTGGATGGTGTTGTAGCTTTAAGAGTACTGAGGGCATAGGCAGGGAATGTGGCCATGGGGATGGTGAGCACCAGGTTCTCTTCCTGCCTGTAAGACTGCTTGGAGGCAGGAGCCTAGGCAGCTGGCAAAGCAGTGCTGTAGGGTGGTGGGAGCAGGGCTGCATCTTATTCATCCCAGGTGCGGTGCAGAGGGGTCAAGTGCACCAGTGAAACTTGCTTCCTGATGAAGCACTGGCCACTGTTTTCCTTCAGTGCAGGTGGCTGAAGATGTGTGACAAGCGCTAGCCGTGCTGCCCGTGCTCTGGAACACCTTAACAGTGGGGGTTCCATTTTCATCCTTCTGTGTCTGTCACTGACAGACCATGCATGCTTTTGAGGTCTTGGGACAGAAGAACAAGAGGTACTTTCTTAATATTGCTGACACTGAATGTGCTAGGAAGTACTTAACCTTTAAATAGATAAGAAGCTGACCAAGCCCCTTCTGCACAGTGTGGCTTTCACTAGCTGATCTTCAGTTATATTTAAATATTGTAGCTGTGCTCCCCATTGCACCAGGCTGGAAGCTGACATATATTGGGAGGATACACGTTGCTTGAAGGGCTTGCTTGTGACCAGTACAGAGTAGGTGGACTAGGGCTAGAAAAGAAAGATGGTGCACAGAATGAAGTGGCAATTGACTTAGGGGGAGAACAAGCATGGGGAAGTCTAGAGAAGTGCCTGGGCCTCTGGTTTCCAGACTATTGCTCTCCTCTGTCTTCCCCTAGCAATGTGGTTTCTGTTAATTTTGTAGAAGAAGAACGATCCATGATGGGGAAGAGGGAGAACAGAAGCTTCTGTGCTCTGGAGGCAGCATTAGTTTTGCTTCGGATCTTTCCACAAGGCATCAGCTCCCCATTGGAGATGTCAGCTCCAAATAAAACCGTTCCAGGACATTTCCTCAGTTTGCTGCTCCGCAGCAGGCTGCGTTGGCTGTGACACTGAACAGACCCTGCAGAGCGGTTTGGAAGAACAACAAACCCACTGCCAGGAAACACGCCTTCATTTTGTGGCAGGCCAGGAGAAAATGTGTGCAAGGCTCCAGTTGTTTTGCGTGTAAGAAATGCTGGGTATTTTGAATCACAGGAGGGAGAACGTGATATGAGGCTCAGCATACCTTGAAGGGACAGTCAATAGATGGTATTCTGACTAGAAGATCTGAGAATATGTGGATTTTCATACAAATAATTTTCTGGCTTTGCCTCTCCAGAGGATACTGTGGCTTCACAGAATCAGAGGGGTTGGAAAGGACCTCTGTAGATCATCTTGTTAAGCCCTACTGCTAAAGCAGGTTCCCTACAGTAAATTACACAAGAAGGTGTCCAGGTGGGTTTTGAATATCTCCTTGCTGAAGTCAAGGTACACAAATGCTCTCCCCTCCTCTACCAAGCAGGTAATGGCATTACAGAAGGCTACTGGACTGGTCAAGCATGATTTCTGTTTGGTGGATCTGTGTTGACTACTGCTGATAACCTTCATCTCTTACAAATGCTTGGAGATGACATCCAGCATGGGTGATCACCCAGGAAGGTGATGGAACGAGGTGACTGGCCTGTGGTTACCCAGTTTGTCCTCCTTGTGCTTTTTAAAGACTGGAGTGACGTTGGCTATCCTTCAGTCTTCAGGCACCTCTCCTGTTCTTTGTGACCTTTCAAAGATGACAGTGGGTAGTTGAGCAGTCACTTCTGCCACCTCCCTCAGCACACATGGGTGCATCCCATTGGGACCCATGGATTTGTGTGGGGGGATTTGTCCAGACACTCTCCGAACAGATCCTCCTTAATTAAGGAGAAGCATTCCATTCCCCAGACTCTTTCTCATCTCCAGGCTCTGGAATTCCCAAGAGACAGTCTTAGCAGTAAAGACTGAAGCAATGAAAGTGTTCAGCAACTCTACCTTCTTGTTGTCCTTCCATTACAAGGGCATCCACTTCATTCAGCTTTCTGTTGTGCTGATTCAGCTATTTCTGCGGCAGTGCTCTGTACTCAGTTGATGGCCCAACTTGTTTGCTTTTCAGTTTTTCAACTACAGCAAAATATTTAAGTTGGAATTTGTTCACTTCACACATAAGTGTTACAGCTGAGCTGACCCCAGTGGGATCGTTAGCAGTAAGAGGAGACTATGGGAAAGGAAATGTTTTTTTCCTTCATGGTGCAGCCATTGCTGAGAAGTGCTTTGGCCCTATCAGCTATCTGGATAGAAAGCTGAATATTGCTTTATCCTAACATTGCTTTTTCCTATTCCTGGTTTGGGATGATCCAAGAACCACCTTAGTTTCCCTACAGCAGTTTCCAGTAACCCGCTCCTCCCTATCCCCGTTACTCTGTCCATGTGAAGCCCATCTGCTACAGGCAGATCTCTTCCTGGGATCAAGGAAGGGAACTTCGCTGTGTTGCTTCCCCACACCCATGGGTGAGCTCCCAGGATCAGACTGTTCTCTGACACCCTCATTCTCTCTTCTGATGTTGGATGCAACCTTTCCTTTAAAGTGCCTTCCTCTTTTCAGAAGAGCAGGCTCTGCAGAGTCTTTCCTAGCATGGAAGGGATCAGGACCTCTATCACCACTGCTTCTATTGAGTGGTTATTACCTAAGAGACTCATCTCTGGATTTGTTCCTGGATTTTAAATAGCAGATTCTGGGTAGATTAGCTCAGTAGGCATTGATGTGATTCAGCTAATTTGAGATGTGTTTTTGCTGGAAAATTAACAAGTGCTTGTCTGAGCCAACGTGAGAAGTTCTCTCTATGAAGTAAAGCATTGCTCAAGATGAGGTGACAGAATATTTATTTTAACATTTAAATGATGGCAACAGTTGCATTTTCCCTGCCTACTTACTGTCTTAAACTGAAAAACAGTTGAACCAAACCTTCCAAAAATATGAGACAGCAACCCAAGGGCAGAATTCCAGCTGAAAAGGTTGAAGTCTAATGAAGCTGCTCATGCCTGGAAAAAACTGCTTGAGAACAGATGTGATTAGGTGACCTTAGAAAGAGTTGTCCATACATGTTTTTCTTCTAATATATACTAATGGCATAAAGGTGCTAGATGGCCAAGAAGCATTTTATAGGTACTTTGGGTACCTAGGAAGAGTGCAAGAGTCTCTCATGCAGACAGGTCTTAACAATATATGGCAGCATTACACAACAGCTCTTCAGAAGCGGAGAAAGATGGTTCTTACTGAAAACTGAAGTTTCTTTTGAGTATGTGAAAGGAACTATAATTAGTCCAGCAGGATTATGGCATGACCAATAGACTTCTAGTCTGCTACAAGCTTTGTCGAAATTGGATAGTTCTTCACTTTGCACCTCTCATAGAAAAGAAGCCTCCTAGAGCTGAGTAGTGTTAGAAGATGCAGAGCTCAACCTGGGAAGGGAATCATCTGCAAATGCAAATGCCAGCTCTGGCAGTGCAAGATATGTTATTGGCAGCTGCTTATTCAAATGTTGACTCAGCCTGGTTTTTGGGATCTGACAAGATCAAGAGCCCTGAAGGGTTATGGCCGTGAGCATTAATAAAGTAATCTTGTTAAGAGATAATTAAGTTACATTTATTAAATTCCTAATTAAGAAGCCAACTGTAAGTGTGTTAGGTAAGGAATGCTCAGCTGGAATTATTCTCTTTCCACACCCTTGCAAAAGATTAAAATGGGGAAAAAGAAAGGAAAAAAAAAATAAAAGAAATTCCCCACCTTCTGAAATAGAAATTATATTCTAGGTGTGGTGCCTGTGGAGGAAGCAAAGGCCAGAGCCTCTGCCTCACTGAGATGTGCTGATTAGCACAGGGTGGGGTGGGGGGCTCATTTCCAGAACCTTACCTTCATTATCCAGGGGGAAGATTGCACCATGTGAACGGTTGGTAGCGCAGCAGTAGCTCTGCATAGGGGCCATTCTTTGGGAACAAGCGAAGTGCAAATATGAACAAGTTGCAAGTGGACTCTTTGCCTCTCTTGCTATCTTGGGTTAAACTCAGCTCTGCTGTGAACCCATAGCCTCCTCTAGTCTTAACTGAGGCCATTACTAGATCCAAACTGTGGAGCATACAGTCTGGCCAGGCAAAAGGGGTGTGGAGGAATGAGGTGTTTGAGTGGGGAAAAGCAGGACCTCAGAGGAACTGGCAACAGTCTTAGGGAGGCCATAGTTGAAAACTTCAATTGAAGGCTTCAGAACAACCTTCTTTAAACGAAGAATCCTCCTCCTGTCCTGTGAAGACTTACTCGTCCTCTGTGTGGAGCTCCTCAGAGCAGTTTTGCTCTTGCCTTCTGTGAGCTTGAGTTCTTTGCAGAATCCCATACAGATCAGTCTTTCTCTGCTTAAAGTGGAGGAAAAAAAAACAAAACTGCCAAACTGATATTTCCTAGCCTGGGAACTTGAGAATCCAGACTGAAAATCTGCTGCTGTTATCTTGGATTTATTTTTTTGTTTATTTATTTGACTCCCACAGAGCACAGCAACCTTTCCCAGAGCTGGCGAGGGTCGGTGATACCGCGGTTGGGCCGCACCTAGGGAGGGGATGGCACAGAGCTTGGCCCCGGGCTGCGGGGCAGGCTTCGAGGTGGAGCACAACACCCTTCTGTGGCTGTTCCTCCCACTGCTGACAGCAGCCCTGGAAGCTGGGCTTGACTGCTAATTTGGCCTTGATTTATAAGGCTTTGCGCTTTCCAGCTCTTTTTATGGTTTTCAAGATTATTTGCCCTTTGCCATTGTGGGGCATGCAGTTCCAAGATCACACGGCTTTATTTTGCCTTGCCCAGCTCAGGCAGCCTCAGCTGACCCGGATGGTGGGATGTGAAGATGAAACTGGTGATGGAGCAGAGTCACTGTGGTACTGAGCAATTCAGACTGCTTCATCACTTGCATCTTCCAGCCATGGAAACGGGTGCAGAGTAAACAGCAGGAGGTGTTAGTCTAGCTCTGGGTTCGTGTCATGACCTTCTCTAAAGGAAAGAGGGTGTGCTCTGAGGGATGGGTCTCAATTCCTGAAAGACTCATGGCAAGGTGGGTGGCAAAAGGTGGAGCTGTGTGATACCTGGTGCCACCCATGGAGTGTGACAAGCAGAGCTGGATTGTGCCTTAAAGCCGTTCACTTCAAATCACTTTGGGTGTTAATGTCATTGCAAGCTGGATGGATGTTGGTATGGAGGGCATCTCATTTTGAATTCCTCCCTTCTGCTGTGCAAGTAGTAGGACCAGCATTCAGAGCAGTATTTTCCTGAACACGTCTGGGAGCCATTAGTACCCCCAGTGCTTATTTTCATTTCAGGCAGGCAGGAAAGCAATTAGCACAGAGGTGAGATCTCTGATAAGATCAATCCCTTTTCTGGCAACTGTTCAGAGTCTGCAGTTGTTATGAGGATGCAAAGTGCTCCCAGAACAATCCATCGGTGTTCCCTCCCCTGCTGATCCAGGTCCATAGTTTGGTAGGAAGGGATGATTTGAGTTAGCACACAGAGCTGTCTCTGCCACACTGTGGACACCACCCAAAACTGAACTATCCCTTCTATGCCCATGGATTTTACTAATCTTAATTTGCACTGGCAGAAGCTTGAGAGCTGATTGCCACTTGTGTAGCTGTATGTTCAAACACATTCATTTCTACATATTAATAGTACATTTTTTTTCACCCCATTTTTTTCCCATTAGGTTTGCTTTCTCTATGTGAACTCTGATTCACAGCAATGCTCTTTTTGGTTATGCAGATTCCTTTTCTCTACCCTCCTCCTCTTGCCTCTTTCATTGCCTAAGCCAAAATATTTGTCTACCGCAAGCGATCAATGCCAGATTTGTTGTGTGGGCAGGACTAACACAGCAAGGGATAACAAAACAGAGAAAATTGATGCTTTACTAAAAATAGACTTGCTGCAGAAGGTTGAAACTGGTTCCTCATGTCAAAGCCGAAGGGTAATTAATTGAGCAATTGGGATGTATTTGGAAAAAGATTCTTGGTGAACCACATCCTTCCTGTGCTCAATGAGCAGACAGCGTGTGCACTCAGAGGGGCAGCATGATGCAATTAAGTGAATGCAGCAGTGGTGAGAGGGACTGTGTTTACAGCTGTTGGTGACTACAGATGCCCATCAATTTGTTCTGGTGTAAGAGGTTAGAGCGTTATTGCCAACGGCATGTGCTGGCAGTTCTTGAGATCCATCTTTCTGAATGAGGAGGATTCAGTACGGAGCTTGGTCTCAGTGAGCAGAAGGAAGGTGACGGGACAGGGTTGCTAAGGCTGGCATCACCAATGTCTTCCTCTGGGCTGGTCTGCTCTTGGCTGTGCTTTGCCTATCATGTCCGAAGGTCAGGGGCTGTAAATTGCCATGGGTTCAGGCAGTGCCCAGCTCTCATTTTAATGCAGAGCAACCACGATCTGGTCTGGTACTGCTGATAGTGATTTAGTGTTAATTCGGCCTTCTGCAATCTGAATCAAGCCCTAAAACATAGTGCATCTATACGATTGAATCTATTGAAGATTGCTCTGTAATCTTATCCCTTGACCTGTAACCCACTCTGCACTATCTAGCTCAGATCTCCAAAGCGTGGCGTGGTTTCATTATTTTGCTACAATGGATTATGGTGGCCTATTCCTGAGGCAGCATCTGGTATTTAATTACAGCTAATAGATTGTTAGCTACGAGAACCTCAGTTGTCAACCTGGGGAAGAAACCTGTGCCAAAAACAATCTATCGCTGATCCTGTGGAACTGGAGGCTGCTGGAGGAGAGGGAGCATGCCTGAGTGAGTCTTGTGCGTTCCTTTTTGAAGGAGTAAGATCGAAAGTGAGAGTAAGTGGAACATGGCCTAAAACATCCTTGTGCAGAACAGGTCCCATGCTGCTTTTGTTGTCAATCTGTGCCGTTAATATGGTCAAACACATGTACTGAATGCATGAAAGGTGGGCCCTGCCACAAACACTGTGTCCTCTGTGATTAGTTAGGAGTTCAGCACTGCAAAGTGGAAGAGAGAGCTGTGAGAAGCTCAGAGGTGAGCGTTTTGTTCCACATGGACTGGAATAATGAGGCCAGGAAAGACTCCTGCAGCCTTCTCACCTGGCCTCTTGAGTAACAGAAGCTTGGTATGATTCTCTGGTCATCTGGCTGCTGCCTGTGTTAGGCAACTGGTCAGTCTAGGCACAGTCTTGACTGGCACTGTAATTCCCAGGCTGTCAGTGTTATTCATTTTCCTTTGACTAGCTTACATTTTGGGTAACTGTGAGACATGGAAGAGGTTAAAATTCTGCTAAGGTAATGATGAGACCTGTAACTGTAGAAAAATTCCTTAATAGGAGGTCACATGGAACAGTTCAGCCCAGTATCAAGTGTCTCATGCTGATCAGTAATGAATAGGGAAAGCTATTCATGAATGTGTTTATTCCATAAGACTGTCACAGCTTTCAGCAATCAGTGCTTTAAAAACTTCCTGAACTGGAGGCTGCATCTATATCATCATGTTAAGCAGACCCCACTGCACTAATTGGTTCCTCAACGTACGTGCTATCCACACAAAAAGCCATATTTCCCACAGCTTGTCTCAGATGTGTTTGCCTGGCAATTTAACCCCTGCTACCTCCTTTCCCATTGGCTCTTCCATCGTGAGAAATAGCAAATGTTCTCCACACCCTCCATATTGTTTGTGTTTGCCTAGGCCTGTGGCATACTTCTTTTCTAGTGCCAGTATATATCATTCCTGTAATCCTAGAATAAGATTAATCTCTTCTAGACAAATTATGTCAATCCATCTCCTGTTTAGTTTGTGCTTTGGTCTAAGTCCTGGAGATTTGATTGTGACCCAAAACTGTGAGGATTCAGGATTATGGGCTCTAATCAAGTAGACTGCAAACCTCTTTCATCCACTTTGAGGGCTGTTTCCATAAGGAAGTCATAATTAAATGCTGGGCCCTAGCCTGTCAGTTCTTGCATCCTATTTGGTATTTCCCCCTAAGAGTTCCATAGAGTCCTAGAATCGTTTGAGTTGGAAGGGGACCCTTAAAGGCTGTCTTGGTCCATCTCCTCTGCAGTGAGCAGGGACACCCACACTAGGTCAGGTGCTCGGCGCCCCGTCCTGCCTGACCTTGGGTGTCGCCAGGTACGGGGCACCCACCGCCTCTCTGGACAAGCCATCCAGCTAAACTAATTAGGCAATCACTTAAGGATCCCAAGTTTCATCCTAAAGCTTATTGATGAGTAGAAGTGCTGGGAATTGTGATCCCTAAAAGCAAGTGAAAAGGTCGGTTGGGTTCCAGCAGCTGCCTGTAAGGTTTGGACAGTTGGATGACAACCTGCATTCTGTACGAGCCTCACACTCCGTGTCACCGAGCTGCGCTGAGCCACCAGAGGGAGACGGAGGGTAAATTTCTCAGCGGTCCTGCTTTTGCAGGATGCTGCTCCTCTCCTCCTTTCCTGCTCCAGCTCCTCTGAAACCTTTCCAGGTGCTGCTGTAACCCCAGGACAGCCCCTATGCTCACTGGGGTTCCAGCAGCTGCCTATTAGGTTTGGATGGTTGGGTGATAACCTGCATTCTGCTGCCAACCTCATCCTTGGTGACACAGTATGAGCTGTTGTGATTGCTTACCTCTCTTTCTAATGTGACCAGATTCAGTCTGGGATTGATAGTGATCAAGTAACCTTTGGTGTAGGAAAGTGTTCTTGCAGCTGACCAAAGCATCATAGCACTCATTCAGAGAAGCAAAACAATCTCTTTTTTTCCCCTTTCCTTTTTGTAAATGAGATCTCCTATTCCACTTCTATCACTCATTCTTACTTGCTTGTTTTTAATGTATCGATTCCAAAACCTGCAGCACTACCATCTCTGCTCTGCCCCAGATGTGGAGAGAGCTCTGCAGAGCTGTAGCTCGACTGAAGTGACCTGCAGGTATAGCCGTTATGAGCTGCTCAGGAGGATGGAGGTGCCAGCATTCAGTGTAGGACACTCCATAGGCTGTTGCTGGAAGGACACAACAAACATATTCAGTGGGATTTTACAAAATTTAGAAGGGCGGCTGCTCACTGCAGAAGCAGTGAGCTTCATGAAGGTAATAAGAAAATCAGGAGGTCTGCTGTGATTATACAGTTTGGAGTAACCAAACCTTATCATTTATGAAAGTTATGACTATTCCTCAGTCTATTCTGTAACTACTTTCCTGTAGGGAATCATCCTGCAGTTTCCTCACAAAATACAGCAGCAGCTGCTCCTGCTTTTCTGTGATGCCACAAATCTCCTGCTGAAATAGGGGGTGAGATGCTGCAGTTTCCTGCACAAATTAACCGCAGATTTCAGCTGCTGAAGTAATTGCCTGTGGGAAGGGGACAGCGTGTAATTTGAGAAAGGGAAGGCAAAATCCTACTGTGCAGAGCAGAAACCTGCTTGGCACATATATATGCCCAACACTGGGAAACTAGGGCTGGGAATTATGGCTGCACCTGTATTCTCTAATCTCCCTGTGCTTGTGTTGTCCATAAGCAGGCTTACTCGCTTCTCACTTCTTCCACCTCAGTCATATTACTGGAGGGTGTTGCTGTATTAAACCTTAATTCTGAGTTCTTTACAGTCCTTCATCATTCCGTTTTGGTAATGTTGTGGGTCTGGTTTAATTGAAATAAATGCTGTATTTATGTCTATAAATACAATGAAAGGGCTTTATTTTTTCTCCTCTTACTGCATGTTCTGCATATCTGACCTCAGGAAAGTTGCTGGGATTCTTCCATAGAGCACAGCTGGGTGCGGGTGATGATACAAGCAGGGGGATGTAAAAACCATACAGCAGCCCTGCCTCTATATTAAGGATAATACAGTTGCGTGTAACACAGGAAATCACAGGCCGAATGTTGACCACTGCATCCTACATAGATTTTGCTAAAATTGGGCTTGATTGCCAAGCGGTGGCCAGAAACTAGCTCTGACTCAGTCATTCTCTGGGGCCACCCACCTGGTTGCTCCAAGGGCACTGGGGCAGACACACTGCTTGTGGCTGCAGCAAATGCTCTGGCCAGAGGTCGAGTGAGCAGGAGATGACATTTCCCTGCCAGGGCAGAATGGTTTGTCCTGATCCCATCTTACTAATAGATTTGTTTTAGGAAAGAAATGAACTGGCTCCATGTGCTGTGGTATTAAAACCCAGCATGTATTTCTATTTCTACTGAAAGAGTACAAGTGTCACGTCTTGATGTTAGTTTGTGGAAATTGGTTGGGAGTGCACTGCACTAAATTGCCTGAGAGACCCCAGTGGAAGGCGAACCTTGGGACAGTTGCAGGTGGGGCTGGGATGGCCTTACCTGTTCAAAATATATCTGCAAGTACAAGCTCTAGCATGTCCAGCGAGGGCTGGTATTTGCTGCCTATGTCTTTTAGGTGCTTTGGTGAGAATGACCTTTGTAGGATATAGGAGCAATTTGCTGACCAACAGGAGTAACCAAGGTGTGGCAGAGGAAGGATTGCTCCATACACAACCTGTGTCATATGCTTTCTCAGCTGATTCTCTTAAGCCACAGAAGTCCTAATAGGCTCCTAACCAGAGGGAGAAAGGTTAGGTGAACTTTCAGCCTAACCTAGTTCAGCTGCCCTTATTATATAATTGGAAACAAAGGGTGATGTGACTGAGCCAATGGATCTTTCAAGAAGAAATGGCTTATCCGAAGCCTCTAAGAAGTGGTGTGATGGGGGGGATTATTCTTTACTCCTTTGATCTAAAAAAACTGAAGCCGTTTTTGAAGCAGACCTGAGAGAATGAGGTCCTTTGTAATCCTTCAAACTTGTCTGTCCCAAGTGAGCTCCTCACATCTAAGTCACTTGAGTGCATGAATGAGCATTGTGAGATGACAGATGACAGTAGAAATAGCCTTTCTTTGGTGAAGACCATTGCTTGCATTAAACTCGTGATTTTTAAAGTAAGATGAAGGAATCACAGAATTGCAGGGGCTGAAATGGTCCTCTGGAGATCATCAAATCCAACTCCCTGCTAAAACAGGTTCCCTACGGTAGGTTGTAAAGGAAATGTCAGGCTTTTTGTAGACCTTTCAGCCCAGCAGTTTAGATGCACAAGACAGCTAAATTTCACCATTGGTTTACCTGTGTGGAAGAGGAGGAGAAACCCTGCAGGCTTCTCTTATTTGTGCATTCATCTACTCTGGGAAAGCACTAGATCGAGCATGCTGCCCATGTAGCAGTGCTGCTAGGCTGAGAAGCAGAAGCAGGTAAGGGTTAAAATGCAGGAAAACTTGTTCTTTGGCTGTCAGGCTGATAGAAGACTTGTATTTCTAAGCAACAAGAATTCCAGTGTTAAGGAAATTAGTTCCTGAAGATAGCTTACTGAGGAGTAATGTCCTCAGTAAAGCTCTTGTGGGAGAAAAAGCTTGCTTTTTGACCTTCCTTTGCTTGGCTCTGCTTTCAGACTCTTTCTCAGTTGTTTGCTTAATGCTAGAACAAATTTTAATAACTTATGTTGCTGGCCTGTTGCTGGAACTCAGACAACTGGAGAAAAAGGGTCAGGAAAGAAAGCATACAGTCCATGCTTTTCCCTGACTTGTGACCACTCCTTTTCCCCTAAGCTCTAAAAGTCTTTGCATGACAAGAGTGTGCATAGAAATGTATGGATTGTGCCTGAAATCATTCAGTGTGTCTTGGATATGTCAATGGCTTGCATATGCTTATTCTTTCCTCTGATGAATAGCTAAGATTACAGATGGTAACGTTCTGCAGTTGGTAGAGAGATTCAGATCAGTTTTTGTTTTTCTGGGTTCCTCAGAGAGCAATCTACCAAAATAAACAGAGAGGAGAGATGTTCATCACCTGCCTTTTTCAAACAGGATTCCACCTGGTAAGGCGTTCTAGCGTGGTTCAGTCAGATTCGCGTTGCACCACAGTGATTTTCCTATCTCTGTTTCAAACTGCCCTCTGCGGTGTTTTTAGAGATGGAAAAATGTGCTGCTCTGCTCCGCAGAAGCTACTTATAGCAACGTTCATGGTGCTGGAGGGATGTCAGCTTTGCTAAGCAGTGGGGCAGGGGGGAATCAGGGACTCGAGATAAGAATAGTACATGAAATCTTAAATTTGACAGGCCTGTCAGGGAGGAAATTACAGCTTGGAGGAGGAAAAGTGGTTGTCTTTTGAGTTTTCTGTAGTAAATATAAAGTCTGGGGGTTTTGGCGGTGAGGAGGCAGTTCCACCAGGAATGTGTAAGGCTTTGTTTGGGACATGCCTACCACAGCTGTTTTTCATTATGAGAGAGCAAGAGGAGGACTTGGTGACAAGGATCCCTGTATGCTATGGCAGAGCTGGTGTAAAAGGCAGGCAGTGGTGTGTGTGGAGGGAGAGGGGCTTGGGGCAGGAAGATACAGGGAATCACTTGAACAGCCCGGGTTGCACTTGAGTGAGTTTGGCATAGGGGTTGCCCTTTCCTCCCATCCCTACTGAAACAAGAAATTGCTGAGCTCACCTGGCAGTAACTGCAGTGCTATTTCCAGCTATGTCAGGGGCTGGACTCTTGCCCCTTTATGGTCTGTGTTGAAGAATGTGTTGTTTGACTCTGAAATTATATTTTAAATTCTGCTCTCAAGCCAGCTTAGGACTTCTACTGCATCAGAAATGCTAGCACTTACAGCTGAGTTTCTGCAGAGATTTGTGCCAGAAGGGGAGATGGGAGAGATGGAGAGGAGCTCTGTAGCTCCTATACAGAAATGTTCTGGCACATACACACACACTATCAACTGCTATTCACAGAAGGCAGAAAGGTGAAATAATGTGCCCGGGGCCACACACCAGGCTGCTGGCAAAGGATAAGCACTGGAGCCACATATCAACCCCTCCTGCTGGACTGTTCTTTTCTTGCTAAATCATCCTCGCAATCCACTGATACTGCAGTGTAATACTTGCCTGTAGAGCATCAGCTTCTTTTTTTTAATATATATCCAATCTTAAATATGTTTCCATGTAAACCAAATGCAGTCTGGAATAGAAATAGAACAGAGATCCTCTTTCCTCCCTTTATCCCCAACCAGGCTGCTGAGAGAGTTTGGTGTTGTGCTGGTGATGCTGCCAGTGATGTTTGTCTATTACAATCATACTTCTACAAATTTGGTATCTTTGAGCTCTCTGCTGTTTGTTGGTTTGGACAAAAATGGTTTAAAAGCTTTTAGGAAGAGAGAGAAAAAGCTGGCCAGCAGACAGGCACACGGGAGCTGGAATTTGATGATCCTTGAGGTTCTTTCCAATCCACGCCATTCTGTGATTCTGCATAGAATATTGTCACGTAGCCTGCAAACACAGTTCTGTTTCTGACCAGTTGTGGCCATTTGAAGAGGCAGTGGTGTGCTCTGCATTGTATATGTGAGTGGTATCAGGATATTTCACTTTATCTTCCAGATTGCCTTCCTATTTTAAGGGAAGGACTGAACTAACTTACTTCTAAGTAAGCACCGATGATGTCCCACCTTACAAGAATACCAATGTGTTTGGTCATTGAATTCAACTCTCTTTGTTCCTATCTATTCCAGACTGGATTTTGCCCACGACCTGTAAATTCCTGCAGAGAACTTTCTTGTTCTTCTAGTTAAAAAGCAAATAAAGGAGAGTTCCTACCGCAGACAGAAGGGAAGTAAGAATGTTTGAGCCAAAAGCTGGCCTGCTGCCCTGTTGGTGTAATAATGGGTAGCTGATGACTAATCCGGGGCAGTGCCAGAAAGCCAGTCTGATGACCACTGCTCCTACCAGGGTCTGGTCTTGGCTTCTTCCAGTGACATCATGGCGCCAAGAGCTCGGATCAGAGGCAGTCACGGAGACAAAGTAAATATTTAAGTGAAGGCTGATGAACACGCACTGTGTCTCCGACGTCATGGGTTTCTCAGAAGTTTGAGTGCTTAGAACTTGAGCATTTTCCTTTTTGTCATAACAACAAAGCAGCTCAGGCAACTTTCTTCGATCTTTTCCCCTTTCTCTCCTCTTCCAATTCTTTCCCCACCCTGAGGCCCCAAATAACCAGTATTAATCATTTAGAAGGCTTAGAAATAGAAGGGAGATATAGAAAAGGTAGAATCCTTGTTTTCCCTACAGACACCATGGACTGGAACACAATGTAAGCAGGGAGCACTGTGTCCTTACTACTGGCAGAGAGAGTACAAGGAGGGTGTGCCAGTCTTGTTGCCAAAGGAGCAGCAGTACAGCATTGCTGAATTTCAGGAGGATAGTCTGAGAGCCTGGCTGTTGTTTGTCCAGGTCTTTGTTCTTTTTGGCCCCCCAAACAGGCTACAGTATTTAAGAACTAGAGCTGGTCTGGCTCCTGCTTCCCAGTTAGCTGAAATTCCATAGGATGTGGCTTCTTTGCTTTTCCTTTCTAGTCCTCCAAGACAAGACATTAATGTTCCAAATACAACCACTTCAGAGAGAAGGCACAGGCAGATTTCCCCACACCTTAGTTCTCCAAGCAAGTGACTTGAGTGCTCTCCCTTCGACCAAAATGTGAAACACTGAGGGCATTCCATGGCTTCCTACTGAAATGAACTGCTTTAGATTTAGCTATCCCTTGCCTTGTTTGAATTGCAAATTATTCGAAGATAATAAACATTTTAGTTTGAGAAGGATGAGTTCTGATATATTACACCAAGTAGACTGATGGTCATATTTCAGCCTACTGTTTTTGGAGGCTTGAAATAAAACATTTGGTTTTCCTCAAACCGAGCTGCTTAATAACCTGTTGCAGCCTACGCCTACTAATCATCTCAGACACAGAGCTACTGCCCCTTTATAAACATTTTTTTTTTTCTTTTTTCCATGGCTTTCCTTCTTGAGGTTGATCTTTTAGTCTTGAAAACAAGGAGCTTGCACTTTATCTGTCAAGTAGCCATCTTATACTTTCCACTATGACTTTTTCTTGCCCAGTTGCTAAGGATCCTTTATTCCTGTTGTGCTTTCCCTTTATTTTTCATTTGGTTTTGTGTTGTTTCAGAGTTTATAGTGTCTCTTCACAATAATAATAGATGTCTGTGTGGCTTCTCATGTCACAGAATGTGTAGACCAAAGCAATATCAACCATTGTTGAACTGGGCCCATTCACATGAGATGGCAATGCATTTTAGAAATCTTATAGCACTTAAGGGAAGAGAATGGTTAATAGTGATTTTTGTTCTGTGGATGCTTTTGCCTGCCTCACTAATGAACTGATGGACCTGGTTGTAGGTGTTATATGGTGGTCTTTACTTGTGCACTTGAAAATAGTGATATTCCAGGACAGCATTGGAGTCTATTCTGCTGAGTGGAAGAGAGAGAAGACCTTACTGACAATCCGTAAGGCTTGGAGACAGGAAACTTGAGGTCATGGGGAAAAGTATGTGCAGTGGCTGGATGGGCATCTTGTCATCCTGCAAAACCAAAGGGTAACACCAGACTTTTGAAGAGCCGCAGAGACTTTCCAAATCCTGTGGCTTCTTCCCCTGTGTGGAGAGGATTTACGCACAATGCCAAGAAGTACTGCCTGGTCTAGGTGATTGATCTCATGGCATTCAGCGTCAGCATCTGATGATTTTTTTCCATCACTTACAGCCCTATCTACATCTTTCCTCTTTTTTTTTTCTTAGTGAGTATTCCATTAATAGCCTAATATAATGGCTTTGTAAGAAAATATTAAACTCAGAGTAAGTAAGGGAGAAGATGGACCTCAGGAGTCAGATGCCCTGTGCCCCAGCTTCAGGACAGAATGGGCAGTGTGCAGTAAATTTTAGAGGTGTTTGTCTTGCTGGATTGCTGAAATCTCTGCTAGGACTGGTTCCTGACTCTCACATCTATTCCAGCTATACTTATTACTGTTACATTTTTCCTTTCTTCAAAGCCGAACCTCCCTTGCTGTGGTTTGAGCTTCCTGACCTGTTAACCAAGGACATAGAGGGTAGATCTTTTCTCTTTACAGAAATGAATATGTTTTCACTTTTCCTCTTTCCTATAGACCAGCCAATCCTGATGACTACTGCAGCTACTGATGCAGTTTTCCGACGAATATCACAGCTACTCTGTAGTATTTTCATCCAACCCATATTCTCCTGGTAGATGCTTCCAAATGGTGTGTTAGTTTTGTTTTCTCTTGGAATTGAATTAAGCAAGTCATGTTTCTGAGTCCTCCCTTTCCCTTTCAAAGATGAGCGCTCTCTTTATGGCTCTTCTGCTTTCCAGAAGCACTTCTAATCCTGCATGAGCTGTCAGAGGTCACCAGCAATAGCTCTAAAGTTTCTCCTAAATTTCCTAATTTTTAGTTAGATTAAATTAATTCTGTGTACCACATCTTTTCTATTCTTTCCAGTGTGAGGTTTTTCCCCGTGTTGCTATTGTTGATTGCCTTGATCCATAGTAATTTTTTTAATAGATTCTGAAGCAAAAAGTTCATTACAAACTATGCCTGTTTTGTGACAACCAACGAGAGCTTTCATTGCCTTATAATAACTGAGTTCTTCACTTGTTTTCCTTTTACTGTTGTATCAGTGCAAGCTTGATCATCATTCTTCACCATGCCAACTGTATTTTACTTTTTGCTGTGGCCTCCTTGATTTTTATCTCTGTACTGTACTGTTGTAAGGAAAATCCAAAAAGGAGAGGTGAAAATCAGTAAATCAAAGGTCTAGCTCTGCAATGAAGTCAGCAAATTGAGGGAACTAGCTGAAGTTTCTTGTGAAGACTTCGTTTTTCCATGGACCAGCACTGTAACTCAGTCATGTCTTCCTCGTTGGCAGGGTGTTCTAACGCACTGACTAAAGCAATTGTTCCAATTTCATCAAAAAATCCAAGAAGTAATAAAGCCTCAACTCTTCTATTACCTAAGCAGAATATTGTATCCTCTCTATTTTGATTGATCGATGTCACACTGATACTTCCTAAGTAACAAAAATTCTAGTGCATAGGTTCTGAGCTCCTGAGTGATGCTTCAGCAGCACGTTCCTGAGTCTCTGTGAGTGGTGGGCTGTATGACTGTCGGAATGCATGTCTATTACATATTAGTACTGTGCAAATGTTGTATGTTTAAAGTGTAGTCCCACTATCAGAGAGGGATACATGAAGAAGAGCCGTAAAGAGTCCAGAATCATTAATGATTGAAAAAACCTTGCTTACGATCAGTGAAAGATGCTACAAAAAGTTCCTATAAAACAGTGGGTGTGAGCTCGACTACCCGGAGCTGTGGTTTAGCTGATGATGCTCACCAGTGCTGCCATCTACGGGAAATTATTCTCCATTGCGGACCTTCAGGCACATCTCACACTGTTGGACTGCCGCGGAAATAACTTCTTTTTTTTGGTACAGTTTCAGTCATCTCGCTTGCCAGATAGGAAATTCCCTATAGGCATATTATATGTTCTTATATTTTACAAAGTGCTGAGCAGATCATGTTCAAGAAAATGCTAAGTGCAGTGAACTTGTGTGTATCTACACCAGTGTAAATCTTGTAGAAAACTTTATCACCACTCCTTTCCCATTTACTCCTGTCTGCAAATTTTCCCTTATATGTCACCTTCCTTTTTTTTCTCCCTTACCTTCCACATACTTTCCTTGGCAGCTGCCAGGAGCACTCATCATAACCCCATCAAGAACCACTCCAAGTGCTGTCAGCAGGTAGAGTTCACGTAACAGATTGTTTTCAGGATCAGTTTCGACATCCATTTTAATATCTAAATAGTCATGGCTCTGAGCTGTATCGTGGGGCCTTTCCCATTGCATACAAGAGAGATTTCTATCTTGCCATGACAGAGCAAGTCTTGCCTGGCATCTCAATTGCCCACCAAAATTAGTCAGGCAGTAAATAGTTGAGTGTGGCTTCACGTTTGCTTACAACAGGCCGTACCTTAAGTACCTTTCAAAAGTTAAAGAAATTTTGTTCATGCTGCAAATGTCAAAGAAACAACCTTTATCTGTGACCTCATCTATAGCATAGTTAAGGGCGGCATCTTACCATCAGTTTGTTCTGAATCATGGAATCATAAAGGTTGGAAAGGCCCACTAAGATCATCTGGTCCAAACATCAGCCCATATTCATTCTGATACTATTTCTATGATTCCTAAATCTTCTAGTCTTACAGCATGCGACTTGATGATGCTTTCAGTGGTGGAGGTGAGTTTTATCTGTTAAGATACGAATGAATGTAACAGGCATGTGTTAACAGACCATCGTGTTTTGCAATGTTTCCTCTGTACACCCAATTTACTCTGAAAGGATGATCACACTACAAAGGCTGCAGACTCCACGGCCACCCAGATTCCATGGTCACACAGACTGTAGCAGGTTATTTTTATAGTATTACTTTATTATTTTTATTCTATTTTACTATTTTTATAGTATTAGTTTAGATGTTGGGTATTAACCATGATTGACTGGGGATAAGGTGAGGCAGGACCTGGCTGTTATGTGAATAAATGCTGTGTCTCTGAAGACAGATGGATTCCAGATTTACCTCCTGCACTCCCAGTAATGTGGGCTCCTCAGCAGCTCAAGTATGACTGTGTGGAGATTTTATTTGCAACCATTGACTGGAATTTTGCCATCAGTATCAAACCTGTGGTACACAGAAGAAAGAAGGCAAGTATGTGAATGTCAGTTTGCAGTGAATTGAATGCTGTGATGAAAAGCCAGTTACCATGGGTGGGCAGATGGAAGGTAGGGAGTGATCACTTGTATATACCACTGAGTGCATAATGCTTTTCTTCCAAAAATGAGACAGAGTTACTTGGTTCTTTTGAAGGATTCTTTTCTCACTGTACTTGGTACAAGACACCTGTGCTGTGCAAGGATGCATGGAGCAGCATAAAGAGAGCAGCATAAAGACACATAAAGGTACTGGACTAAACCACAGCACTTCTCTGTGACGCATTCAGCATCTGTTCTTGCATCCTCGTAATGTGACCAGCTGTGTTACATTAATCCTGCATTTGGAGAAGGAATCTCGGGGTGTGCTTTATCCTACATCATGACTAAAGCTAAGCTGCTTAAGTGATTCCCATGTGATGGATAGCACTGGAGTGAGGCTCAAGAAACCTGCCACTGCCTACTGTTGTAAGGCCTTAGGTGATACCTTGTGGCAATGAGTGTGCAAATGTAAAGTTTTAGGTCACTGCAAGCACTGCAGAAAGGGAGATGCATAGCTGCACAAACTGACCTACTTGGTCGGTTGCTCAGACACAGCAGAGGCTGGAGTTAACCTTGCAGTCTGGAGCAGGCAGAACATATTATAGTTGACTTTTCATTTGAATTTATGTGTTTCACTTGGGGATTTTTACAGTACTCCCTGAATACTTGTCTCTGTGCCGATTCCTTTAACTTTTGCTGACACTTTGAATTTCCACTGCAATGTTGGAGTTCCCTGTAATAAAAGATGGCTCTTCATAAAGAGAGCATGGGACAAAGAGAACTGTGATGCACTTTGTGTTCAGACAGTCACTCTTGTAGTTCCCTTATTTGCTGTCAAGGGGATAATTTTTCCCTTCTTTGGAACAGAATTTTGTAGACTAAGAACTAGACAGAAAGTGTGGCTCCAACACCAGAAATGGTTAATTTTATAAGCAGCTCCAAAAAGGTAGCTGGAATGGAGGCTTAAACAGCAACACTTGCTCGTGCAGCACAGAGAAATGCGATGACTGCTGTTCTGGTAGCTTCAACAGGAAGTGTAGTTACGACCAGAAAAGCATTCGGAGTCCAAGAATCACCACCAAAAAACCCACTGAACTATTTTTATATTTTCAGGACTTTTTATGGTGACATGTTCCTCCTCCTCAGGCAGTGCCAGCTCTTCTGTTCCTGAGGCTGCTAGCTTGCAGGAGGCTTTGGGAACAGGCTCTTTATCCTCACCATCTCGCTAACACAGAATACCCTTAGGACACTTTTAAGATTAAAAAAAAAAAAAAAGTATGAG
Organism: Tympanuchus pallidicinctus; assembly: GCF_026119805.1. Classification (NCBI taxonomy): domain Eukaryota; kingdom Metazoa; phylum Chordata; class Aves; order Galliformes; family Phasianidae; genus Tympanuchus; species Tympanuchus pallidicinctus. The sequence continues at coordinate 15,657,733 of NW_026294747.1, forward strand.
ATTTCCTCTTGCAAACCTGTCAGCCACCTCTCCTTTAGCTCATTTCCCTGGGAAGGCTCTGTCCCATAGTACTCTGATCTCCTGATTCACAGTGTCTCCAGGTTTTCCAGTCTGTAGCTGCCATAACCTCACTGGGGTGATGATGCTGGAAATGGCTGCACTAGAAATGCAAGGGCTGTAATTCCAGGCATGGCTCTTGCCTATGAAGGAGAGTACTCCAGATCATACATGCATGATTCTCTACAGTTATATCTATAATGCAGATGTGCTCTTTTGCTTGCCTGACTAGGCTCCAAAAAGAATAGCTTTCTTGCTATTTAGCCATCACCCATTTCTGACCAACAGAGTAGGTAGGAGATGATGGTAACATTTCCGCACTGTATCAGACAGCTTAAATAACTGCACTGCCACTAATTAGTTCTGAACTAATTGTGTTGTTTAACACCTAAGAAGCCTCTTTTTCCAAAGCAGTGCCAGAAGTTCCCGTAACCTCAGGCCTTGCTTGTGCTGTGCTTACTTTCACAGGGAGCAACAGTCCGAACCAGGAAGATGGATAAAAGAAGAGGGAAATGCTGCCATTACTAACAGGCAGAATGTGAGCAACTGGTGTTGGAGAAGCCACTGAGTGCTGCCTGTAGAATCTGGCAGATGGCCCAAGCTTTCTGAAGCGTGTCCTGATGAGTCCATGACCTCACCCACCCCTTGCTAAAGTTTCTTTAGGTGTCTTCCTGGGATGTGTGATCTTAACTATGGCTGTTGTATGTATATGTTGTCCTCCTCATGTCTGTTTTTTGGAGGAGATGAGGGAACCTTCATCCAGACAGTATTTTTCTCAATCATTTCTAACTTACTGTAGACTATCTATACACATTTTCACCTGTGATAAATGATGAGAAGGACTAAAAATCCCTCTATATGTTTAGCTTGATGCTGCATTCTGTCTGAAAGCTGGGTGAGGAAGTATGAAGACCTATATCTCAGATGCTGGAATAGGAAAGTGACCCTCCTATGGCCTTAGAGGAGGAAACTGTTTTGTTTCTGTCTTTTTTTTACAGTTCTCCTTGCATCCCCTTTGCAAATCACCACGGAACCTCTTCAGCCTGTTTGGATCTAGTGACTTTGTCTTCAGTAAACAGTGCTGCCCAAGAGGAATAAAGATGCATGACTAGGTACTGATATTTGCCATAAAATAAACTTGTGTGTCATTTATAAGGCAGTAAATTCACTTTAGGGGCTTCTGCAGTTGTCATTAAGTGTTTAGCTCTACAGGAGCTCAGAGTTCTGGCAGCTGGGAGAGGAGAACGCTGTAAACTGGAGTAGGAGAGAGAAATCCAGAAGGAGTAAATATGTAGAAAGCATTTAGAGCATTTCAGTCAAGCCAAGTTTTCCAGCTGTGGTGGGATGGCAAGGTTATCCTGGAGGACATCCCTGGGAGCTCAGATACAGCTGGGCTCTTTGTTTTCCCTTCTAAGCCTCTGCACTTCCCTCCTTTCTCTGTCAGGGATGACAACAATGGCAGAAAACAAGAGCTGGCCTGCCTGCAGCTCCGGGGGGAGTGCTGGGCTTGCAGTCTACATTTCTCCCCTTCCTTCTTTGCACAGCCAGGCCCCAAATCTGCTGCAGCTTTCTCTATGTTACACAGAAAGGATGAAAGGAAAATTATTCTCCCTGCCCCTTTTATGTCGGGGAAACTGAGGAAGTGCTAAACTGTGACTTGCTCAGGTTTACGTAAGAAAAGTTAGATATGGGGCATTGGCTCTGTGCTTGGAGTCCTCTGTGCTGGCAGCATACAGCCTTCTCAGAAAGGAATCCCTCTTTCTTCAAATAAGAAAAAGGGGGCAAAAATGAGGCCTGCTAAGACTATTTTTAACCTGTTTTTTGCTTTCTAACAAACATACGTCAGACATTTCAGGAATGTCACAGCTTTGCTTTCCCTGGCTTTGCTGGAGGAATTCTTGCAGGATTGGCACAAAGGTGGGAGACAGCTTCCTCAGCATGGAGGTCAGGCTTCTTTTCGCAGCTGCCCAAATTTTATTTTCTCCTAATACCCCTGCAACATATGAATGGGTTAATGCTGCATCTTTGTGATTGGTGAAATACTGAGCTCTTGGCTGCTACTAGATTTGCCATCACTCCAGATTGTGATAAAATGTCTTTTTAGCAAAGGTGTTGCTATTAAAGTCACAAAGAAGCATAAACTTAATATCTGATAAATATAAAATCTGGTAAGTCTGTCTTTCCTAGCTGCCTACCTCCATAGCCTAGTCTCCCTTTCCTTTGTTTCAGCTTTCAGAGACTGCCCCCTAGTCTGTTAATTGGAGGAGGAAGGGGATTGCCAAGCAAGAACATCACACTCTGAAAATAAGTTTTCATTTGAGCTCTGTGCTACTGCAAAGAATGAACTTTCACATGGTATGAAGCTCTGTGGGCTATGTGAATAGTCCTCCATCACAGCAAAGGTTGTTGTGGGGCTCTGAGCAGCCACCAGTGGGTCTTCTCACTCTCAATAACTCTCCTTACAGCAAGTACTTTCCTTTAAAAAATACTGGTCTCTGTTGAAATCTCTCAGTCAGCATCATCTTTATCTCTTCATACAAAGTTTTGCCATTACTATTTCACGGTGGCTCTGATATGGGCTCTGGTTTATTGCAGAACTTCTATCAAGGAAGACAAGCTGCTGGCTTTCCTGTCTTGAAGAACACTGAGATTTCTCCAGATTTGAAATGTCATCTGGAATCAGCCCTCTTTAAAATAAGCATTCTTTCTGTATTAACAAGCAGCAAAGTATAGTAGAAAGCTTTATTTTCCGTTGTAGGTTGGCGTGAAGGTCAGCCTTTCCTATAGACCTTCTGTAACTCCTGAACACTATCCCAACATTAAGCCCTTCTTAGGAAAGGAGGAAACCTAAAGGAAGCCTGCATCCGTTAACCATCGGGTCCCACAAGAATTCCTGAGCTTTTGGTCCCACTTTTTGAGATGGGCAGGGGCCCATGGGGCTCTAAGAAGAAATCTCAAGCATGGTTGCAGAACCTACAGCGAGGCAGATCTATAAGGACACGGCCGCTGTCTGGGGAACCTCTGAAAGGAAAAGCAACTTTTAAACATCTATTGTCTGAGTGCTTGCACGTGATTTACAGCTTGACTGTGATTTACAAGGGGATCCCTTGTTGATTCCACTTGTGTATAGACTGCAGCAACTTTGTTTCCTAAGGTAAATTTGGTGTTGGCACAAGGGAAAATGGAGGCTCCAAGGGAAATCCTCGACTCCATCCATGCTGCCGAGGTGTTTGTGGTAGCTGGGTGTGAGGAAGGAGTGGGATGTGCGGGGGGCAGGTGGCACAGCTCAGCTCCTGGCATGGCATCCAAGGCCTCGTGTCACAGAGCAGCTTCTGCCCATTTCTCACTGGTAATGTATGTGTATCAACAGGCAAATGTTTGATGGGGAAAAAGCGACTGAACTGCTGCTGAAAAGTGACTTTCTTTGCTATGCAGACACGGAGCGTTGTGAGGAAATGCTTGTATCGCTGGGAAGAGGAAGGTGAAGGAAAACCCCCACGTCGGAAGAAAGCTGCTGCTTTTCTTCGTGGACGAAGGAACAGGTATGGACACACTCGATGCAGATGCACGAGTAGTTTCTTTGTAAACACACAGCGAGCTCTTTCCTCTGCCCCTTCTCGTCTTCCCCTCATGAAGGAAAAAAACCCAAACCCAAAACCAACAGACGAATGTCTCCAGAAAGCGCGAGCAGCCCCGAGCCGAACCGCCGCTCCCCGCCAGGTGCACGGCGCGGGCCTGTGCGGGCGCACGGCTCCTCCCCGGGCCGCCGCGCGAGCGGGAGAATCCCAGCCCCCTTCAGGGAGGCAGGAGCGGGGGGGCAGGCGAAGAAGGAGGAGGAGGAGGAGGAGGGCCGGGCGCGGCGCCTCCCCCTTCCCGCCTCCCTCCCCGCCGAGCGCAGCGCCCCGAGCATGGAACCTGCCTGAGACGCTCGGCGGGCTCCGCTCCGGCAGCTGCTGCTGCGGCACAACATGGAGGCGGCGCCGCCGCTCCTGCTGCTGCTGCGGCTCCTGGCCGCCTCGGTGCTGCGCTGCGAGCCGGGCTCGGCCGGGGGTGAGTGCCGTGGGAAGGGAAGGGGGGGTGGGGGGAGCGGCGGCAGAGGGAGCTTCTGCCCCTTTTGTTGGCGGAGTTTGGAGAAACTTCCCCAGAACTCCGCCGGGGAGAGACGCGCACATGGACGGGACGGGCAGAGCGGGCTCCCCGGGGGCGGCTGCGGGAGGGCGGGGAGGCGGCGCGTCTCGTGCCCCCATAGCCCGGCTCCTCCCGGCCCGGGGTGCGGGGGGCCCCGCCGCACGCAGAGGCCTCCCGTTCCCTCCTCGCGGGGCCGCTTCCCCCGGGGACCGGGCTGCGGAGGGGGGCTCTCTGTGGCCGCGTCCGGTCGCAAAAGAGAGACAAAAGTCGTGTGCGCGTCCCCCCTCGCCCCCCCTTCGCCGCGCCGCGTTTCCGCGGTCCCGGATTTCTGCGGGGTTTGGAGGCGCTGGTGTCGGGTGTCGCTCACGGGCGGAATCTGAGGCTCGGCGAGGCTGCGGAGGGGGGTGGGGGAACGGCGAGGCCCCCCCCCCGCGCAGCCGGGCTCCGTCTGCGGGCCGTGGGCGGCGGGCGGGCGCTGGGCTCCGCGGGGCTGCGCGCCGCACGTGCGGGGCTCCGGCTGGGCGCTGCGCCTCGCTGCGGAGCTTTGCCGGCTGGCTGGGGAAAGTCGGCGGCGCGGCCAGGAGGGCAGAACGGCACCCCGGGGCCTCTTTTATTGGGCCACCCACCTTTCTGAAGCGGCTGCGATTATTAATGCTGTCATTGGGAGCGATGACCGTTGGCTGCTTGCATCGCCGCTCTCTATTTTTAGTTGGAACTCCATGTAGGTGCGTGTTATGTTTTGCTCGTTCTGTCCTGTTTATACAAGTAAGATGTCCGTCTCAGGATGTCCCTTCTTCTAACCCTAACCTCGGTCTTCCAGGTAGTTTCAGAAAACCCAAAATGCGACTCGCTCCATTCTGAGCACTTGTGTTGGTGAGATGATGTTCCTACTTGAGTGAGTTAAGCTACGCAGCTTTAGCAAGAAAGAAGTGAACTCGCTGTTTTATGTGGAGGGTGAGGAGCACACGGTGTTCCTTGGGGCTGCCATATGTTTGCTTGCTGGTCTTATGAACACCTTTAAAATACTTAGTGTCCTTTGACTGGATATAAGAAAGTTTTTACAATAAGGGCAGTGAGGCACTGGCACAGGTTGCCCAGAGAGGTGGTAGATGCCCCGTGCCAGGAGATACCCAAGGTCAGAGAGGGTGGGCTCTGAGCACCTGATGTAGTGTAGGCATCCCTGTTCACTGCAGGAAAGTTGGACCAGGTGGCCTTTAAGAGTCCTTTCCAACTCATGCGATTCTCTGATTCCTGCTTATTAAGGAGGTAACTTTTAGTAGTCTAGGTTAATAGCGTAATTCAGTTCACAGTGACATTAAGTTGTAACTCGGAGGATGAATTTGATTCATCTCACTGTAGAAGCAGCACTTCCATTATTGTGGCACTCAGTCGCTGCCTTCCAGACCTATTTGTGAAGCTGTGACCCCTGTGAGCCCCAGGGATGAGCGTGCTGTGTGCATGTGGGGCAGAGCAGCTGTGAACGTGCTGAGGAGGCTCCTGCTTCCAGCTCCCGGCCCTGTGAGCAGACGCCTGAGTTTAAGGGGCTTTTACCTCTCAGAAGTATTTTGATGTGCTTATCTTACAAGTATGTAAATAGATCTCGGCAGGATTGGGGATGTTCTGGAACTTCTCTGGTGTTGAAGCTTCTGCATAGTTCAGCTTGGTAGAGTAGATTTGGAATGCTTTGGCCGTGAAATAACTTTACTGTGGAGCAGTGTCCTTGCTCTGTACGTGGTCGTGGCAGGAGTTGGTTTTATTAATGTGGTTTGGAGTAATGATAAACCTCTGCAAGACGTGTGTTGTGCTGACCTGGAGGTGAGGCAGAGTGATTGCTGCACTTGGTGCTTCTATGGAGGGAGGGTTCTCTGCCTCTGATATGGCAAGGATGTATTTTTGTCTGAAAATATTTAAGTGCTTAATGCTGTATAGCAGATGTTTTATGTCTGGCTCTTAAAAAGTAGAAGCGTTTGAAATAACTCTCGTTAAAACGTTACCTTCAGCAAGAATTGCTCTTAAATTCACTGGAGCTCAGTTAGCTGCTGCCTGTGGTGTGCTGCATTGGGAGATAGTGATTTTCTTTAATGGAATGATGATTTGCCCAATACCACGACATGCTGAATAGTGACAGCTGAACAGAGGAGTGTGCCGGATCATCACAGAAGCTTGGAGCGCGGGATGCACTGTGAAATAAAAAAAGCACTTGAGCACAGCCCTTACAATGGCTTTTAATTCATACTGATTTTCTTGAGATAATGTAAAACTGATGAAACTTCTCACTGTGCCTAAGTGTGGAATGTAGCAAGATGGAACACGTGCTTAATTTGGTGACGAGGGAATGCGCTGTGTGGGAGTCCCTATGACTTCAGTGCAGCTTCAGTCAGTCCGTCATTGGCTCAGGGATCCTTTCTGGCAACCACTGCCAGCAAAGTGCGAGTCATGGGCACAGGTCCTCTGGGTGAGAGAGGCAACACTGGAGCTTCAGGCTTATCACAAAGTTTAAGTTCATATTTTCAGAGCGCTGGCTGCTCTGTCTCCAGACAAAGGCTTTCAGCCTCATTCAGGTATGGTGTCTGAACACATTTGCTGAGCCTGAGCACTTTAAATTTACTCTCAGGGTAGATGTTTACGTAATGAATGCATCAGTTGGATGCATAAGGTCATACTTCAGAAGAGTGTGAATGTATTTCAGCAATAGCCCACTGTGAATTCCATCATTGCCTTTTGCCATTTTAAAAGTTGTTTTTTTTTTAACTCAGCCGCTTTAACTTTTATTTTGTGATTGTTTTTACTTGCTGATAATGTAATAGTAAAATAGGCCTTGGTGTTGTTCCAGCGGTGAATTTTTTTTCTATCCTGCTTCTTTCTTGGATAATGCAAGCCAAGGTGACTGGTAACAAACACAGATTGTTTCTGAGAACTTGTTGTGCCTTATTGTTATGGTAAGGTCTGTCTGTAACAACAAATAAATGTTACAAAACCTCTCCTGGAATGAACGCTCACATGGCTTACAAAAGAGCCTCACAAGGGAGTCCAATGTGAATTCGTTTCTATTTAGCCAGTAATGTGAAATTGAAAGTATAAATAATAATAATAATAAATCAGAAATGGCTTTAATGGCAGCAGTTTACTTTCACATTATGTCTGTATTTATGGTATGGGTAGCATGTGGTATGAAGGCAGCCTGACTGCTTGGGGTAGGGAACAGCCTCTGAGTTGAAACCCAGTATTAGCTGCACGTTGTAGGTGAGTTTGTTGCTCCTCATTATAAGACAGTCGACAATTTATGACCAATTGTGACAGTGTTGGCTGGGGATGCTGGCTGGCCTAAGCCACGTGCTGCAGGGGCATTTGGGACGTTCCAAAGAAGTTAGAAGTGTGCCAGCTGGGAGTTCTGAACTGGGAAATGCTTCTGGGGAGCCCTGTGCTTGTCAAGTTAGCCCATGGGGAACGTCATGATAGAGCCAAAGAGCAGATTTTGAGTTTGTGAGAGGTTAAACGGTTGTAGCGAGAGGAGGAGAGAGAACTGGAAGTATGCCCCAGATAGAGCATTGTTCCGTACAGTTTTTTGTTAGGAGCTTATGCGCCAACAATTCTTTCGGTTCCTTCTTGTACTTGGAAAACTTAGAATGAGGAACTCACCAGTGCTTCATCTCGGTGGTTTCTGTTCTCTAAAGAATAGACGGGAAATATCTGTCAAGCCACAAGATTCTACTGAGAAGTTCCAGGGAGTTCCAGGAATGAGTGCTGGGTGCGGAGGGTCTGTGTAATAAGCAGGAGTTTTAGTTTAGCTGTTGTTTCCTTTGCTATTTCGTGGCTTGTGCTTTACCAGCCAGCGCAGGCACATGGGAGGTGGTTGTTCTGTGTTAATGTTACATCCATGGATGACTTCTGCAAGGACACCAGTAAATTGACACATGCTCGGTTTAAATTGGTTAGTTTGCTCTGGATGATGAAAGAGTTAGAGCAATCAAACCCACTTGTAAGCCAGTAAATACATTATGTTAGTGTGTTACGTTAAATTAGCTTCAAGGGGACAGGCCTACAGGAATATATCAAAGAGCATCAGCTACAGTATTGCTTCATTTCAGAGTACAAAGGTTTATTGCAGTGGACAGTGCTGACAGCATGTGCAGTAGGAAGTTCCTGGTGGTCTGAGACCATCGGATGTTGGTATGTGTGTTTAAAAGTACCCTTGCTTAATAGCAGAGATGCTGAATACTCCTTAACTCTTTCAGGTTTCTGAAGTGGTTTAGGTTGTTTTGAATAGTCTGCTAACCTAGCATCCATTATTTATCTTTAATACATAAGGAAGTGGAGCTTCTCCAGCGTAAGTTGACTTCCTTTAGTCGATAATAGAAGTCCTTGTGGGCAGAGTTAAGGTTTTTGAGCTCTTGTCTTTCTGCTGAGCCCACATAGGTATAACAGGCAATTCTTTAAGGAAACTATGAAGTGTGCTGCTTGTGAGCTATCTTGAAAAATGATGGATTGTTCTGTTCTGGTGAATTTGCCTGTGTGTTAGCTCGTAGTTCTCCCTTCCACTGTGAAAAGTGGAAATGTGTTTTATTTCTGTCTTTATCATGGTAGAAATGAGTAGTGTGGTTATACGAAGGGCTTGATTTTTATTTTTTTTTCCAGATTTTACTTGGGAGTTCCTGTTAAAGGACAGGCACTGCCCTGTGAAAGTGAAGTTGTCCTAATGTGGGGGTTTTCTTTCTTCTGTTGCCATTGGTTTGAGGTTTGCATGGAGTGGCAGATGCTTGGTTACTTGGGGGGCTCCTTAACGTCTCTCCATTTGGCTCAGTAGTCGCCAGAAATCTGTGATGATGGTTTCGTAGAATCATAGACTAACCGGGATTGAAAGGAACCCACAAGGACCGTCAAGATTTTGGAGGCTCTCTATTGGCCCTTCTTTAGTTTGTCATGAGTGTATGTTGACTTTAATTTCTCAGTGATGTTGCATTCCATTAATGTTGCATTAATTTAAATCTCCTTTTTACAAGTGGTTTATTACACATGATAACGAAGTTGATGAATTAGCACTGACGGACTCTGGATGCTCAGACTGCAAGAATTGGACAGATCTAAAGGAGGAGAAGGCTGCAAGTGAAGACAGAAGCTTGGCTTCTTCTTTCTGTGGTGTTGAAGAGTTAGTGAAGCCATAGTGTGACGCAGGCTTTGTCTGCTTGGTGTTTGTACACCTTTCAGCTGATGAGGAAAATTTGCTGATTGAGTGGACCTGCTGAGTTAATTTCTTGGCTTGTGTTTGGGAGTTGGATTGTGTTGCTGCAACGCTGTGTTGCAGAAGTTCATTTTCTTTTCCACTGTTCTGTGCTGTTGTAACTCAACCAAAGGGAAAAGGAATGGAGAATGCAAGAAAACAGTGCTGCTGTAACCTAAGTAATTTGAGGGGTCATTTTGGAGTTGAGAATTTGTAGTCAATCATACGTTACAGGATTTCAATTAGGCATGAGTTACGTCTAACTGCAGTGACCCATCTAAATCCTTGTCAGTAACTCAGCATACCATCTGTGCAGGTTTCAGGTTTACCTGGGTTTTGGGCTTTTGCGTGCTTTGTCCAGTACTTGTACTTTTCTTGGCCTTCATTTTGTACTAGCACGTTCTGTTCTGTCTTTCTAAATTAAAACTGTCCCGACTGGACTTCAGAGTGGGGAAAATATTTAAAAGAAATGTAATTAAGTGCTACTTTTTATGCAAAACTTCAAACTATAAAGTGTGGCTGTGAGGAAGCTGAGAGTAGTACCATTATAAATGGAGAGGGATACTTGACTGAGACTGTGACAGTATGTGGATCAACTGAGACAAAATGCCTTTGTCAGGCTTGTATTGCTTCCAGTTAGCCTGAGCACTGGATAACCTGGCCTCAAACTTCTGTGTCTGGGAACTGCACTTCCTGCCCCATTTCTGCCATTCCATTTTCTCTTGGTGACTCTAAGTGACCCGGTTTTGCCCTTACTGTAAGAAGATGTGCTTCTTCAGTGAACTTGCTAGGCTCAAGCAGATTCTGGGGAATTCAGAACAAATGGAAGGCAAAGAGCTTTGCTGCTTGATGTGTAACTACAGGGGATGTCTGTGTAACATACCAAATATTCTTTCTTAGTGCTTGTAGCTTAATACAAAAGCCAGAATGCTTGAAGAAGTCTATGAAATAGCAGCACATTTTAAATCTCACAATGAATCTTTTGTTTTATGGATGGTGTCACCTTTAACCACTGAACCGTAGCTTACCAGTGTTAAATGCATATCTGTCACACCGTATGTTGTGCACGTTTTGCCTGGGTTTAAAGCAGCTGCAATTTACATAACTTTAGTTATAATTCTAAAACAACCAAGAAGCTCAGGTTAGAGTTGCCTGGTGGTAGGAGTGAATTTTGACGTAATTTCTCTTATGGATAGCTCTCATTTTGCTTTTGATTTTTTCGTTTCCCCTACACGTGCTTGAAGTATATGTTAAATTTTTTTATTCTTCTTATTTTTTGAGGGGAAAATGCATGAGCAGCAGAAAACTGTTGAGGGCTTACCTGGGTGTAGCTTTGCAAGAGCTATGAAAGCAAACTGAAGCGCTGTGTTAGTGGTCACAGCCTCAAGTGAGAGCCAATAGGATGAAGTGCACGTGGGTAGCAGTCTCCACTTGGAAGGTACACACAGCTGGGGGTGATTAAAAGAAGTCTGTACGTTTTCTACATCTTCAGTAGTTGAGTTAAAGAAATCTGTGCTGTGGAGAATTTTTGTCTGTCTGGGATTTAACAGCTTGCTTTTTCTATCTGGATTAAGTTAAGGCTATGACTTATCCGTGTGCTAAAACTTAGTTTGCAGGTGTTGGAACGCTGGAAAGTGCATATGCAGAAATAGTTAAAACATCTGGACCCATTTCGGCAGTGAGATTCAGGGAGGGTGTGGCTAATGCAGGCGTCTTTGCCTTTGGCCTGCCTTGAAACCTGTACAGACCTGGATCTTCATCTCTCCTGATCTGTGTTCTCGATAAACAGCCCCCCCTTGTCAACTGCTAAAAGAAACCCTCGTGCCATAAGGATCCAGGAAATATTCCTGGATATATGTATTTTCTTCTTTCGGAGTAGATCCAGTATTCTGGAGGGGTTGTGTCACGGTTGCAGACAAATGACTGAAGTGAGCTCTGTTGTGCCTGCAGATCAAACCTGTGCTTGTGGCAGGAGTTAGAGTTCGAGGATCTTTAAGGTCCCTTCTAACCAGGGCCATTCTGTGGTTCTGTGCCAATTGAACTTTGAATTGTGTGCTTGACACTTAGTGAGTGTTTGAGGTGTGCTGCCAGGTCTTTGCTACCCAATAAACTCTGACAAACAAGTACTGCAGATGGTTAACATTTCCAGAGAAATTAAATTCTGTCTGCTCATTTTGGCCAGTTTGTGGCCAAAAATGTGATACACATTGCAATTAATTTTCTCTCTGAAGTGTTTTTCTGGCTCTGGTCATTTCCATTGATCGTTACTGTCGTCTGACTGCGACTGGAAATGGTACCTGGCTGGGAAAGTCTTTACTTTAAAGGGCAGAGGTTTACTGTCCAGTTAGCCTAGCTGCTTTTGAGCTTCCTGGCCTGCAACAGAAGGCAATGTGTTTGCTGGGGTTGGGAGGCTGTAGTCTTTCTGCTAGAATGAATCTTGAACGGTTGTGACAAAATCCATGTGCTGGGTGTCTGTTAATGCTGAGGTCATTCTGCTGTTTGCAGATTTCACTGCTTTAAACAGCCTTCCAGACATTTATGGAAAGCGAATGCGTTTTGCCTGAGCCAGAGGCCTGGAAAATGCCAGGGCTTTATTTAGTGACTGGTAGTTGCTCTGAGTTTAAATGTGCTACCAGATAACTCAATTCCCCAGGGCAGAGACGGATTTGCTCATAGTTCTGAGAAGTGCTGACACTGGCAGAAGAAACCTCTTGCAAGGCCTTGGCTGGCTCATGCTGAAGTATGTGCATGGGGAAGGGTGTGAGGTGTTTGGGAAGGGGATATATATGCCATATATGTCTGTACGTGTGTATGTGTGAGTGTGGATATAATATGTATATATGTTCTTATGTGCTTAAATACTTGGTTAACCAGTTTCTCCTGCTCTGTTTTCTTCTTTCATTCCAGTGGTTGTGTTACTGAATAACCTTCCATTTCTAGGGGGCGGGAGGGGGAATAAAAATAAAAATAAAAAACCCTGCTTTTTGCACAGACTTTGCCTCCATATCTGTATATATGATTTTAAGGAGGAAAGTTTTGCAGTAGCTCAGTGTTGGGCTGGAACTCAGCGTGCCTGGTTTTGTTCTTGGTGTCGCAACTGCAGTCTGTGAACTCCAGCTTTGCATCTGAAGAAAGGTGACAGTGATATATAGATGATCGCTCTGAATGGATCATGGAGTGTTTTACGCAAGAAGCACCTCAGAGTAATCTTTTCCTATACCTATGCTTTTTAAATAACCTTCTGGCAATAAAGCCGCTCTATCTGTCTGCATTGAATTTCTCTCTCGCTGATGGTGTTTCGTTACAAGAAAACGAGGCTGCACACCAGCAGAACTGTAGGTTAAGGATCCCAGAAAAGGCAGGAAGATAAGTGTTTTATTAACCAAAATTGCATGCATGATCAGTGTTGTGCAGCTGAATCTTTGATCTTGCATATCTATCACCTTCTGACTTTTTATTTTGTAATTCCTGCATGGTGCATCTTTCTCTAGTGTTGGTAGTGTTTCTTCTCAGCCTGTAAGTTGTTCTAGGCAGGGCTCTGGTGTATTATCTTTCTTTCTACCTGCTTGCTTTCTGCTATTTTCCCACTGTCTGAAGAACCACGATTGCTAAAGGCTGTAATGTGTGTAGGTGGGTAATTAAAAACAGTGGTCAAGAGAGCTCTTGGAAACTTGTTGGGTTACTTCTCTGAGCAGGATGATGAGACAGCATCGCTGAATGGAAGAAAAAAAAAACAAGACAGAAAACCACCACCCTCCTTTTCCTGGCAGCTTGAAGAGCCAGCTTGCTTTCCTTTCAGTGTGTGGTTCTGCCAATGATGTCTGACCCATAGACTTGGTGAAATTGGAGGAGCTGCAGCATAGTCGATGTTTGAGGGCTGTTTGGCTCTCAGACTCTCGCACAGTGGAGAGAAGATGAGAAGTGCTTTGTTTGTGACTTGTTTCAAATCGCCTCTCAACTTGCCTGGTCTGTGTTAATGTCTTAATTGTCATTGAACAGATTTAAGTGATCCAGGATTCATTTACCTTGGGAATTATCACCTCAACACATGCAGCCCTTCTCCATCCTGCTGCAATAATTACAGCTCATGGAAAATAATTCTGGCTGCTGCTCCCCAGGGTGTGGAACTGCTGGCATCTGGAGATAGAGCACATCTGTGCTGGTCCTCAGAGGCAGGAGTCAGCCAGCCAGAGCTTATTGCATGCGGGGAATGATGCTGGTGACTTATTGTATCTGAACAATGGCTAGGGGATCCTCATAAGCATTGGCCTCTCACCTCCTCCTGCTGTCCTTTCTGGTTGTTTTTATTTTTATTTTCCTGAGGAAGTCTGTGCAGTGAGGGAGGGCGTGGAATATTGTTATGTTCTTGATGCAGCCAGCCCAGTACCTCAAGCCACTCTTGCTTCTTGGGGCTGCAGCTCCTACGCGGGCAAAAAGCATGTGTACAGGCTGCCAACCCCAGCCAGAAGGCAGCTGGGACATGCTGGTGTGTGTTTGTGTTTTTCTGGCTGTTAGATTCTGTGGGATCGACGTCCTAGGGACATGCAAGGCAAAAGTTTCCTTTTTGAAGGAGGTGCACTTTTGAGAGTGTTTGAGGAATGTTCTTGAGACCTGTTTATGTCACCTTTCTTGTGTGGATTCTAAGGCTTTTATGAGGGAACAAAACTTGCTTCTTCCAAACTGGAATATGAATTCAAAATTGAGCAGCTATTCCAGAAGAAGTCTCCCAGGAACGCTCTTATTTTAGAATGGTTTCCACACAAAGATCTGTTCTGAAATACTTGACTGTAATTCTTTCCCAGCATTAGGCTTGGAGCTTGTTTCCAAGTATGGGAGCTGCGACTGTGTAACAGGCTCAGTGTATTCAATCTGAATATCTTCTGGTCCCATCGTGATGTAAACTCCTTGACTAGCATGGTTGTTTATAACACAACACTTGTTTGCATGCTTGTTGATAGCCTTTTAGGACATTCTCGTCCATTAATGCTGGTTTCTGAGGAAGGATGCCTTCTTTCCTGTATTTCTTCTCTGAACACATAGCTAAGGGCTTACAAGAACATCTCTGAGGCCATGTGGGAAGAGTGCCTTCTGGGCACATGTTTCTGAGGTATGACACTTTGTCAGTGCAGGGGTAGATGGAAGGGCTACTTCAGTAGACAACAGAAAAAGTAATGCTTGGTTTTGGAGTCCATGTGGCAGGACAGGTACACTCCGAGGAGTGGCAGGAATTTGTTCTTATAAATTCTGCTGTTCTTGAATTTCAGCTGCTTGTCTTTACTGCAGTTCCACAGCTGTTAATGGGGAGGAGACTGCTTTACACTTTCTTTCCAGTGCTCACTTGGAGACACTAACTGCAATTCTTTTTTTATGGTCTGTGTTGGAAATCAAAATGACTCCATGTCTCTCTTTCCTGTTGTGTGACTGCCATTGCTGTTGCAAACCACTTTGTTGACAAGACCTCATCACTACTTCAGTAAAGCTTCATGGCAGTTTGGAGGCCATGTACCAGCTGGCACTTATGAAATACTTTTGCAAGTTTTCTGCAGTCCCAGGCATCAACAGGTGTACGAAGAAGATTGCAGGGATGAAAATGCACCTTGTCAGCTGCTGTGCTCTGCATTACAGCTGTATTCAATGCGTTGTCCTGTATAACTTGTCTGCCACTTCTTTGTGAGGCAGAGGCAATGTATTGAACTCTGTAACAGTCTCTAGGAGCTATCCAGAAAGGAGAATTTTGACTTTTTTTTTTAAACTGAAATGTTGATATGCAAGAATAAAGCAGTTAAGTTCAGTGGGAGGTGGGTAAGCATTACCTGCGCACACTTAAGATTGTAAAAAGAAGCTTTAGCACCAGTTTGTTATTATAAAGTCTGAACTAATGTTGGCTGTTTACATAAAGGAGTGGACTTTGCAGGGTTATTTTCTTATTTAAACATCAGCTGGATGCTGGGAACCAATTACTGTGAGTGTTTGAGTGAGTTGTGTTTGCTTTGTGTGCTTGGCAATGTGTTTCTGTCATTTAAAGCTTTAACAGAACTTCAGAACTGTAAGGTTGGTAAGATAGGTACTCTTTATTTATTAATTATTAGTATGTGTGGAGTCAGGTGTATATGTGGCCAGAATTGAGTGTTCTATTATCTTCACTTGAAGAAGCTCTGACTCGAGGAATAGCGATCAGTTCCAAGTCTCATAATAAATATTGCCTGTTCTTAGAAGGGTCTCTTTTGCTGGAACGTTAACAACTAGATGTGTCTGCAGCAGGTAGTATTCTGCTCCAGTTTTTCTCCCAGGTCCTGTGGAGCATGCATCAAATGTGTGATAGGCTCTTTAGTCTACGCTGCATCTCTTCCAGCTCTGATTCCCCTCGGTGAGCTGGTGTCAGTGGTGCGTTGCTGAGGCAGTCATGTTTCAAAATGCTTCCCCGTGTCCGAAACAGCATGAAACTGTCTGGTTCTGACAGTGGTAAATTCATGTTAAAAACTGATCTCAAAACAAGAATCCCTGAAACTTGTCCACCAGCAACTTCAAAGGGCAGTTTTCCATACAGTTGTAAAATTGGCAACGGCAAAAAAGGCTCCATTTGAATTGCACACTGAACTTTACATGTAAACCCCAAATAGCCCAGAATTTGGTTTATCTGCAAGTTACAGTTTAGATTTTAATTAAGTTTTTCTTCTTCCCTGGAGTCTGACTTGAGATTTAAATTGCATACAACAAGTTGTTCTCCTGTTGCTTTTCTTCCCCTCTTTCTTTTTCCTTCCCCTCTTTCTTTCATAACTTTTTTTAAAAAAATAAAAAATAATTGAAACAATATTTACACATAGGTTGAAGTTGCAGGAGTGTCGTGCTGCCCAGTGGATTGACTAACTTGAAGCGTCCTGTACCCTGTTGGGAACCTCTTCTTAGCTAACTGTGGCTTTAAGCCTGAACAAAAAGGAATTTGGTTGCAAAACCTGGCATAGTTTAGAAAAAGTGTTTCAAAGGGAGTGTTTTGTCCAGTGGTTCTGGCTTGGGCAGTACCCAGCATCCATATCGTGGTCTGTGCAATGACAACACAAAAATGTGTGGCCACACTGCAAATGAGATTTGGAGGACTGGTTAGGCTGAGAGTAACCTCCTCCCATTGCAGACATTACCTTTTGTTTTGTGGGATGGTTTCTCCTCGCTGTGGATTCTTTATTTTTTTTTTCCCCCCTATTTTTCTTCCTCTCCTTCGTCTTTCCCTAACCGAATTGTTTTCCTGTCTTGGTTTACAGAAGTATGACAGCATAACATACAGCTGAGGAAGGAGAGCTACTGGGTGAAAAGTGATTCAGCCATAGAGACAGCTGTGTGTATTTGTCCTAGCATTGCCTGGAATGAAGTTAATTTTCTTCTTAGTAGTTGGTATGGTGCTGGGTTTGGGATCTTTGATGAACATAGTGGCGATAACACAGTGATGTTTCAGTTGCTGCAGAGCAGTGCTTACACAGAACCGAGGATGTTTCTGGAAAGGAGCACAGCCAGGACTGCTGACCCTGACTGAACGACGTCCCATGCTGTGGACGTCAGAGGAGGA
Source organism: Tympanuchus pallidicinctus (assembly GCF_026119805.1). NCBI lineage: Eukaryota > Metazoa > Chordata > Aves > Galliformes > Phasianidae > Tympanuchus > Tympanuchus pallidicinctus. Next base: position 15,674,694 of record NW_026294747.1, read on the forward strand.
GCGGGGGATGTTCAAGGTGATGGCATTTGTCTTCCTGAGGAGCCATTTCATGTGATGAACCCTGCTTTCCTGGGAGTGCCCAGACACCTGCCTGCTGAGGGCAGTCAGCAAATGAATTCCTTCAGAGAATCAGAGGTCAGAGGGGGGAGAGAGAGACTTCTTCGTGATACGGGGCAAAGTATGATTTAAATCAATTTTTTGTAGACCAATAAAATTGTGATACTGCAAGACGAACAGTTTAATGGGTGTGACATGCTGAACTTTGAAGGAAGGGCAATGCCACATGTTTCCATGCAATTCAGATGTTACACAGCCTGTGTTGTTTGTTCTCTGTTCTGTTGGCTTTTTTTTTTTTTTTTTTTTTAATTCTAAACTCAATGTGTTATTTTTTGCAAGTCTTTAATTGTTTGTTCTGCACCTCATTAGAGACAAGAATGGCATCTTGGAGGATCTTCTGAGGAACACAGAAGTGGAGCATGTGTTTGCATTTACAGAGTGATGTTACAGGGGGTTAATTGTATGGATTTAGCTGTTGTGCAGGAGTAGATAGATGCTTTCCTCTTTGATGTTGTGTTGTTCTGTGGTGTGTCTGGACAATTACTGCATGAGATGAAACTTTTGGTTTGAAGGCTTCAATTTAAGTAGCCTTAAGAAATGTTAGGTGTCATCTGATGTCAAGTCTTATTACCGTATTGAGCATGTGTCTGCTCATGCACACAAGTATGTGTTTGTCTATGTGTAAGAACATACAAGGCATTTGAGGGTTTTATAAGGGAGGGAATGTAATGCTGTAATTAGAAGGCACCTTTTTATATATTTATATACATTTACATATAAATATGTATTATTTATTTAGCTTTTCACACAGAAGGTGGTGTCACACTGAACAGGTTGCCCAAGGAGGATGTGGATGCCCCATCCCTGGAAGCATTGAAGGCTAGGCTGGATGTGGCTCTGGGCAGCCTGGTCTGCTGGTTGGTGACCCTGCACAAAGCAGGGAGGTTGGAACTAGATGATCATTGTGGTCCTTTTCAACCCAGGCCATTCTGTGCTTACTTACTTCCACTGTGTTTGCTCTGTGTCATGCCACTGTGGCAGGAAGCAGAGGTTGCCCCAGCTGAGCAGGTACGTCAGACTGAGGTGCCCTAAGCTTGGGATGGGAGCGAAGGGCTTCTGTCAGCTGTGCTTCGAGTCCCTGCTTGTTTGTGTGGGCTGGGTTGGTTTGTTTGTTTGTTTTGGTTTTTGTTCTCAGGCGAAAGCTGAGTTTCATAAAAAGCAAGTGCTTTTGCGGTCTAGTTTACATCTAGTCTTTGGTGAAGGTAGGTTTGCCTTTAGTTTTCAGTACTCTGGTCGGTCAGCCTTCCCTCTCTGTTAGACGGTGTTACCAAAGCTGAGTGGGTGCAGGCACAATCCTCAGTTTTCTTGTGATTCATTAATGAATTTTGAGGTGATGGTGTTATTTTCTTTGTAAATTCACAGAAACCTTTTGTTTGGGTCAAAATATATTTTGAAGGAAGTCTTCCCTGCCTGCAGTGTATACAAAGAGCAGCTCTTGCCCTTCACTTGTAAACGTATGGGTTAAGCTATGTTCATATAAGCCCCTGTTGTATTTTAAGAAGGTAACTTCCGTGTTCAGTCATTATGGGTCATACCAGGAGGAAGTTACTGATAGGCACACGGTTGTTTGCTGCATCTATTTCGTGTTTATCAGCAACCCCTCACTGCAGAAGGCTGTACAGAAAAGGTTAAAATGAAGTTGTTAATTTCTCACCACGCACGGATGTCTGGCATGTTGAATGTATCATATCTGTCACCTCTCTAGGCTGGAAATACGGCTTTTAGTCTGTGGGTCTGTGGCTTTCTCTATTAAATGGCACACTTTTTATTAAGTAAAAAAATATGTATGTAGAGGGGGGGCAGAATCCACAACACTGCAACTTCAGTGTGCTCTGCAACAACTAGACATAGCAGAGATGTGAAAGTTGGTTGCAGTAAGCTTTCTGTGCTTAAAGGGCATTGGCTGGGGCAGTAATGCTCTGGCCGTGAGTAATGCTGTGTTAGATGCAAGGCAGTGCATTGCAGCAGTGAGTGTATTATCTGTATTGTACCTAAGTTACATTTCCCTGTTTGGCTCCTGAATCACAGCAGGATATTTTCTCCTCCTTTTTTTTTTTTTTTTTTTATTTCTGAAGCATAGCATGGAGTTGGAAGTGTTTGCTGAGTTGTGCTTGGTGGTGTTTGTGAAAGTACTGGATGTTTTCCAGACACAAAGGGAGATTGCTTCCTGCTCTGAGAGGCGTGCAGTCCGCAGTTATGTCTGCGCTGCTCAAACAGGTGTAGTTATTACATTGATAAAGCAGACTTGCTGTAAAAATCCTGATGGAGTTAGTGCAGCTCCGTGCAGCTGAACAGGTGAGGAGTGAAATAACGACACTGGCTTTTCACTCACTGTAGGAGTTTCCTTTTCTCTTCTGGCATTTTGGCATTGAAAAAGCAGGTTACATCTCAATGTAATAATTACATCTTTCTCTTTAGCTTGGTGGATGCATTCAAGTAGGATAGAGGAAAGGGTTACCATGTGCCAAACATAATGAGATCCCTGACAGCCACAGGTTGTTTAAGTTATCCTTGTTTTAGTATAAATAAATGCATTTCGCTCAGCCCTCCATGATGCTGCTTCCTTGTGTAATGCTGATAGGCTTGTACCCTTCCTCCTGCAGAAATAAGGGTTACTTTGCTGACTTAATGAACTAATAAAAAAGAACAAACAAAACCCCCACCAGTGGATGTTTTGTCACCTGTGTTCTTTGAGCAGATTCAGAATTTGTGTTTTAATTATTTGTGGCAAAACCACCTGTGTTCCCATTTCCCTGCCTGTCCTTCCAGCAATGTGCTGCTTACGCTTGTGGTCTTCTGATTTTGGAGATGGGCCAGGTGTCTTTTGATTACCAAAATGGCAGCTTGTATCCTTGTTTTACTTTGATCTGACACTGGCACTTGTTTCTGTTTTTCTTCCCCCCCCCCCCCCCCCTTTTTTTTTTTTTTCCTTCTGCATTTGGAGCAATTGCTCTGTAGTGTAACCTGGGAGTTGTTTCTTTTGGTACTTTAATTTTCTGAAACCAAAGAATGGAGAAGGCGGGAAAAACATTTAGTCATATTTCTCTCGATGCATTGTACATCAGGATCCATGTGCTATTTGCAGTACACCTTATCCAGGCTGCTTAGGGGTTGGGAGGGTTGGATGACTAAGATCTTCCCTAATCCATTTGCCGTAGGAAATGCGTGCCTTTCATTATTCTAAACTTTGGACAATTTTAGTTGGATAATAAAAAATAAAAGGCTTATTTTGGCTAGACAGAAACCATGGTTATGGTTCAGTGCTTCACTTGGCTCTTGCGGGTTCTCATCTTGGCTCTGCCATGGGTTGCAATGGGCAGCCACAGGCAAGACCCTTAATTCCAGCCTTCTGTGGGCTTCCTTGTGTTCTTTGTCTTGTGTATCTAAACAGCAAGTTCTTCATGTTGGCAGTCTTTTACAGTATGTCTGCATCATATCATTCAGGGTGAGAATCTCCATTCTGACTTCTAGCTGTTACCATAAAGTATTGTGTAAAGCTTGTGTTTTTTTTCTTTTTTTCTTTTTTTTCCCCTCCCCGTTTTTTCCTTTCAGTGGAACTTACTGAAATTCCTTTTCGTTTTAGACCTCTTTTATGGGGAACTGAAAGCTTTTTAGACGTGCATTTCCTTTCTTGCTTGGGAAAGGGAGATATGTGTTGGGTTAAAACAATACTTAGGCCTGACTGTTTATACAGGTGGGAAAGCATTTGGGCAGAAGAGAACTTCTCAGAGTCAACTGAGAAGAGAAAAATAACATTTTTTTTTCTCCCTTTTAACCTGATGATGAAGTAGAGGTTCACAGAAGCTTTCTAGTGTTTGACAACTTCGTGGCAGCTCTTCCTCTCCATGCAACAAAGATGGTTAGTTTCTTATGCCAGTAGTAAGTCATTAAGACTCAGTTGAAAATTTCAACAGGTATGTAGGTACAACTTAAAAAGAACGGAATAAAAATCAAAGATGAACTGTAATTTGTTGTAGCTCTATATTAAAATGTTCTGTAATCATGATTCTGTGAATACGTGGGTGGCTGGATTGGTGGTCAGACATCAAATTTGCATTATCCATAGCTGCTCATGTACTTCAGAACAAATGCTTAACTTTTCTCTGGAGCCTATTAAACAGACTGATGTTAATTTTGTTTGTTGTTTGCACAGACTGTGTTTGCATTGAATACTGATGTGAAACTTAAAGCTGAAGCCATTCGTTTCTTATATGAGTTTGTGTGCCTGGTGTTCACCCCGTTACTCTGTCTTTGCAAAGTGGTGAATGGTGAGTGAATTGCTTATAGAATTATGTTTGACCCTGAGGACTGCAATAGGAATGGATGTTCTTGGGGTCATGGTACTGGTAAACCACTTGATAGATGATAATTTAATTTCCTTTCTACCAGACAGCCTTGCGCAACCGCTGTTTAAATATTGCCACACTTTGCATTGATTCTGAGAAGCCGTTCCATACCTTAGAGATTTATAACATACTAACACATTTTTTCTAATAGAGCAGGGCACTCCTTTCAATTCCATAATAGTGTTTACCATTTTCAAGCCACACTAGGGCTATCTGTCAGTTGATTCGAGGCAGTTGTCTTCGTGCGAATTAATATGGCACTGCACATGTAACCACAAACACTGGAAACAGTCTGTCCATTGAGATTTCTGGTATTTTCTGATTTTAGAATAAGCAGAAGCAGCACTGAAGTAGTCTCTTACGTGGTATTGCAGTTGAGCTTTGCCAAAATGGATAAGTGCAAGGGCAGTGCTTAAAAATAGGGATGGGGATGTGGCAGGAGAAAACCGTACTTGGATGTTTCACATTCTGTGATGCAGAGTACATGGCAATAACTTTGCTGTTGTTATTTCAAATGTAGTAGGCATCTATTCCTCCCCAGGCTTGGTGCAATCTTAGAACTGTAGGAAAAACTGAAGATTTGTCCTTATACATAAACTTGTTTAAAAAAAAGCAGGTGAAGGGGTTTCTTTCTTGAATGCCAGAACTGGTTTTGTTTTGAGTAAAAGGTCGTGAACGGGGGGAAAAAGCCCATAGTGTCCCCTTTTAGATTCTGGATGCCAAATGTGTGTGAAGGGAGCAAGGTCTCTTTCTGGGTCATTTGGTTGTTGGGTTGGTTTTTTTTTTCCAGTTTATTTTATTCCTCCTTGGTTTGGCAGACAACTGTCTAGCCAGTAATAGTAGATTATGCAGTGATGGTGGTTCCAAAATCTTAATGGATAAAATAGTGGTTCTACATCATTTGGAAAATTTGGCTTGCAAATTTTCTCCAGGACTTCAACTAATACAGGCTTGACAAAGGTATGCTTGTTTCTGATCTGAATTGTTTCCAATTTCTAGCTCGAGTTCCAGATGTTACATTAACTCCAAAGGACACAAATCTTAAAATAAAAAGCCGAAAAAGACTTTTTCCTTTTTCTGCACTAAAGGTATGATATGCGTCCTTGAAAATCTAATATAAAACTGCTTGGAAGTAACATGTTCAAGATTGAACTGGTGGCAAATGCTTTTTGTTGCAACAAAAGTATAGTCATGTCAGACTCAAATGTAAGTTCTACAATATGACTTATTGATCTTTTAACAGCTAAAACACCTTCCCAAGTAGAACCATCTTGTTAAGGGAAACCTGACACATGGTGCTGTGCTTTAGAAGGTAGGAATAGGGAGAAGGTTTGGGTGGCAGGTTGTGGTAAGGACTTTTGACTTTTGTGCAAATCAGAAGGCTGTCTTGTAGTCAAATACTCAATTTTTGTTTGTTTTGGTGATTGCTTGTTGGGAAGGAGAGTGAATGCAAGATGAAGTGAAAAGGGTTATTTAAGATAATGAAAACTGCAGTACTGTGCTTGTATTTATATCATGGATAATACTTAATTTGCTTCCTCTAATGTAGTGCACACATACTGCAATCTACTCGGAGCTTTGTAAATCACTCCTTGCTGGAGATGATTCTGCCTCAGCCAAGAACGTTGATTAACTAAATACATTCCTTATGGTTCTTTTTCTTTTCCTCTGTGAGGCCAGTGTTTGTCCTGCTGGAACGACATGAAGGAATTTTTTTTTTTTTTCTGCTGTCTTCTGTATTATTCTATAAGTCTGATTGTAATTGAGTGTTGTGGAGGCAAAGTCATGACACCCCTGAAAACCTAGCTTTTTCTTCAACATCTGGTCAGAAATGGCTGGAAATGAAATTTTGAACACAGATTCTCTAATGCTTCTTCAGCTTGTTGCCAAAAGTTTGCCAAGAGTCTGAAAAAAAATTAAAAATCTGACTTAATTTTGTGTTAAAATGGTCATAGCAAATGGAGAAGAAGTATGCTTCCAGTGTTCCTTAGATTAAAAAAGGCATCAGTTCTTAAGATTTTCATCGTCTAGGTGGGATTATCAATTCTTCTTAGTACCTCCAATTTATGCTTTTTGAGAAGGTGTTGAATCATGCCCATTTATCTTGCTGTAATTGAAAGAACGCACAGAATAGTTTTGCAATTGTGAAGTTTATTTCATTTGGTTGTTAATCTATAGTAGAGATCTAAAAGTTGTCTTGCAAACGAAGCAGTGGAGAGGGCAAAGGAGGGAACCTACTCATTGTGTTGCATGAGGTTTTGCATTGCCAAATTCAGTAGGTGTAGAAGGACTGTAAAAATGCATGATGTGCATGTTTGCTGTATAGAATTTTGAAAAATGCTTGGTTTGCTTTTTTTTTTTTTTTTTTTTTTTTTTTTTTTAGCCCCTAAATTAAATCTCAGGCTTAAATTGTTGCTGACTTTGTGAACTATGAGTGTTTCAGTTGGTTGTGAGAGGTGCCGTAATGCTGTTGCATACAGCTGTTTCCACAGATTGTGGAGTCACTGTCCCTGGAGGTGTTTGTGAACCATAGAGTTGTGGTACTTAGGAACATGGTGTAATGGGCTTCTTGGTCATGGGTTGATGGTTGGACTAGATGATGTTAGAGGTCTCTTCCAGTCTTTCTCCTTCTATGAGCAGCCAAAGGGTCTGTAATAGAGAGCAGTAAAGTTGCAAGCTACGCTCTCCAGCCTGGCTGAGGAAACATAAAGTAGTGTCTGCGCTAAGTGTCTCAAAAATGTTGCATTTAAGGATGTTTCAAGAAAAACAGTTGTCATTCATGTACCTCCAGCATCAAGCTGGCTCTCCAAATTTGAGTGCCTGTAGGTTATATTCAAAAGAAGGCAGATTGTATCAGTCTCTTTGTAACTATTTTTGTTGGTTGTGTGTTCAGGAATTCGGCCCCAGAATACCTTACTTATTTTCTTGAAATAGGTGTTGAACATCTAGATATTCAAAACTGAAGAAAATCTGGGAGAAAGTAGAAAAGTGGGGCCTTGGAACCTTAAAAAAAAAAAAAAAAAAAAAAAAAAAAAAAAAAAAAAAAAAAGTTAAATAGGAGCTATTTAAGATTTTTATTTTTTTATTTTTTATTTGTTTGCAGGTGACTAATTCTAAGTGTGATCTCATGGTTATTAATTGATTTGTTGGTGTCTGTTTTTTCCTGTGATACATAGCCATGGGTAAAGCCCAAACATGGATGTTGTGAGAAACATGGCTGAGGTGAGAGGGTGGCACTGAGACTTGGAAACAAGTTCTGGGCATGCTGGGGTCTGTAATAGGCAGGAGAGGAAGCTGGAAGCCATGTGGCTTGGTGGGAGAGGCCTTGCCCTTGGTTGCCCATCTTCTGTGTGTTTTCTCCTGTCAACATAGGCAGGTTTTCCTACAGATGCACATGAGAGCTAATCTCTGCTCAAAATGCAAGAAGGACCTTTACAGGTGGCTTTGTGCCTTAAATATACCTATGGTGACACAGAGAGGTTTGCTTTACTCCTGCAGGAGGTGGAGAAAGCCTTTAATGTTGCATTAGGTTTTCATTTAATACGTACTTTAGCTGGTGCTACAGTAGAGATGCCAATGTATTCTCATTAAAAAGCTTTTGTTCATCAACACTGGGTTGTGAAAGGTCTGGGATTTGCTGTCTGTATTTATGCTGGGATTTTCAGTGAATGTTTGGCGTTCATCACTGAAATTTGATGGTAGTTTTCAGTTCAAACGCCCTTGGAACTCAATGCAGGTTGAAATCTAACCAGTACCAAACTCAGCAGTTGACTTTTGAGCAGTGTGTGCTTTCACAGTGGTAGTTTTCAGAGCTTCCTATTAATTCCCGCTTGGAAGAAACTTGTCCTGATCCCAGATAGATACCATATTTGCTTTAAAACTGTCATGTACATTGTACTTCTTCAGAAATGCTACACTTAAAATCACAAGTTGCAGCAGAACCCTCAGGAGAATAAACAAGCTGTTGTGAACTTGTTGTTTGCTTTTTGCTATGTTGAAACTGAAAAATCCTATGGCTATTTTAACCTCTGTAGAACGCACAGATGGGAAACCTGAGGTCAGGAAGAGGTGGAGGTTCAGTCTGCAGAGATATTATCTGTTTAACATTAGCTAGACAGAATTGCATGAGATTGCAGTCCTCACAACTGTTTGGCTGAATACCAGTTGTGCATTACATACAGAGAGATAGCCGAGAGCCAGGAGTTTTGCAATAATGTTTAGAAATTTCCTCTTTTTTAACGAAACAGACCAGATGAAAATTGCTTTCTTTTCCAGTGAATTGTGTTCTCCTCTAAATAAAACAGCTGAAGTGCTTGCAGGTCTTGTCTAATGCATGTCTGAGCGGCTTCATCTACGTTTCCCTAAATCTCTGCTGATACTCAATTTTTTTGTTTAGTTATCCAGCAGCTCTCTAAACACGTTCTGTGTGCTGCTTGGTGGTCCGTGCCGTGTTGGCTGCTCGCATGGGCTTGGCTGTCCTCCTTCCCAGCTGCTGAACTCTGCTCGGAGATGATGAAATGTGCTGTTCCGTGTAACTAATTTCAGTATTTGCAACAGGGATATTAAGGACAGTCTGAGAGCTATTGCCTTGTGCACCAGGAGGGCAGTGCATGTGGTGTGCTTAATGGGTGGTCTGTGGGAAAAGAAAGAAAAGTTTGAGGAACCCCCCCTTGAAAATATGTCCATAGGAAAATGATCTTAAAGGCACACAGAGGGCTTGTCTCCAGCCTCTGCAGAGGTGGGAGCATGCTGGATTATGCCCACCAAATTCAGTGGTTTGCCTTCTCTGGTATGTGAAAGCTTTTTACTTGAAGTAGGTAACGTAATTAATGGTGGAAGCAAGAGAAAACAATGAATAAGTTCAGAGTGTGCTGTCGGAAAGTTTCAAAACGCTTCTTACCCTCCCGGGGAATCTGAACCAATCCAAAGTTTCAAAGAAGGAATGAGAAAAGAATAAAGAAAAAAAAAAGGGGGGGGAAAGGGGGGGGAGGAAATTAAAGGTGGCTTTAGATTTGTTCAGAAAAATCCTTTCATGCCTTTCATCCAGGGGAGGTGAACTAATTCAGGCCAGTTGAGATGAAATCACATATAATCACAGCACCATATTTAGCTGTGAATTGTGATGTTAGCAGTAACAAGCCAGAGGTTGCCAAACAAAATCAACATTAAATTCAGTCTCGTCTTCATAAAACGCTGCTGTTTTTGGGGGGAGAATCCTGCACAATGCAGAAAATATCACAAGGTCTTTAAAAAGAAACACAAAACAAAACACCAGCATCTTGTTGTTTATTTAAAAAGCATCAAACAACAAAAGCTGGCTAGCAATTTATCTTGGTATGTTATCATAATATTTGAATGTTAATGTTTGGTAAATGTACTGAATGCATTGGTCTTGAGTGGCTGAGAGGAGCAGTGGTGTGGCTGTGACATTACTGGGATAAGTTTGTGTTTTTCCTTGTTGTTGAGTGCTTCAGGGCACGCAGATGAAACTCCTTTGCTGGGGTGAGGAATGGTTGTACAAAAATTGTTTCTGAGGAATGGTTATCCAACTTCATTCAGACATCACCTCTTGCAGGCAATTCTAAGCTTTTGTAGCACATTCTCGTATCTTTGGTGCATGTTTTTTCTCTGCACCCCATCCGTGCTGAGAAAAAAAGCAAAGCCTGGACAGGCATAATGTCTTCGTGCCCTTTATTCTGTCACTGAGAGTACATGATCTTCATCCTCTCCTAAAAGCTTTCACTGCTTTGGGTGTTACTTTGCTCATCTTTTTCTCCCTGCCTCCTCAGCGCAGACAACAAACTCTCTTCAATTGTTCATGGCTTTTCTGAACCCACTAAACCTTTTGTTTACCCTTTTCTGAGTGCCCTTTGCAACTTGCTGCTACAAAACTAGATGTCCTTTAAGATTGTGGGTTATTTGTGTAAGCCTTTCCTGCAACATATGTGTACCTAAAGCTGTTTTACTTCTTGGAGGTGTGTTGGTGGATGAGCAGCCTCTCATTGCAGCCTAATGGCAAATAGATGGCTAAGGTCCTAGATGTCTTCTAGTGTTTAGCAGTGATACTCAATATACTACTTAACATATATAAATAAAACTGGTATCAAATAGGTTTGTATTTTGGGGTGCTAGTCTGGATTGGATTGCTTTGCACTGCCTTAGGCCTAGCGTGACCATGCAAACAACTGAGTGCATAGGCTTTTAAAGAAGTTACAGAAACGCTTGATGTCTGCTACCTGCTTTGTGTGTAAGTATGGGATATTCTTGGTGGTTTAAAATAACACCCTGAGTTTCAGACCTCAATCACACTTGAAAATAAATTAATTCTAAAGGAGAAGGGCATTAGTGTCAAATGGATTTACCTAGATGGTTAGAGGAGCAGGGTATGGGCAAAGGAGTGCATCTTCCTGTTGAAGTGGGAATTGAAGCTGTCTGTCTCTGAAGAGCACAGCACAGCCCTTGCAGCTCATGGACCCACACACTCACTCCCTGACTCACAGAGGTGTTGGTGGCAGGGATGAAAGGCGTAGCGCGTTGTGGAGCCTTCTGCTGGAAGTGCCTTGTGAACAAGCATTAGCTTGGCTTCCTGACAACCTCCTGGGACGATTAACAGCTGAACGAAGGGTAAGTTTGTAGAGGGTGATTATTTTTTTTCTTTTAATTTAGTTAATTTTTTTACAAATGAAGCAAGGCGCATGCTGCTGAAGCACCTGCCTAAGTCCGCTGAGGTGGTAAATGTGGGAGTAGAACTGAGGAGCCCTGGTTTTGAGCCACCTTGACAAACTGCTCCCAACTACCTCTGTGTTGCAGCAGCAATATTCTTTCATTTAGTAATTACAGTAGGAATTCACCTTATCTAGAATAATGGGTTTTGAGGATGAAAGTCGCAGTCCTCTATTCTTTGGACTGTGTCTGGCATGTTTAAACTCGGATTGAATATGTGCAGTGTGTACAGGAAGATCAACATTTAATCTATCTTTTTGAAGTTGGTGATCAATGGATTTCAGATTCTCTGCAGCAACAGCAGCTGCCAGCAAAAAGAACTGGGGTTCGGAATACAGAGCTTGGGGTTTTTACGGAAGAGAAACTATTTTTTTTTTCTTGAGGAATATATAACAACTGCATTAAAAGAGTAAAATCAACTGGTGACTTTGTGGGATTTGTATATGCCACTCACTTCTTGCTTAGCTAGGTGCTGGATTTATTTGAAGAGGTGGGGTTGGCAAAACTTTTGGTTCTCATCTTTTCTCTTCCACGCATGAGTGTTTCTCCTTTTTTACCTTCTTCCCTGTTGTGTTGTTGGTAGTAGTGTTGTTTTTTTTTTTTTTATGGTTCTAGTAGCCTCTGTGCACATGAGCTTCCTGCTGTCACCAGCTGCTGTCTCTCACCCCTTGAGCTACCCCATGAAAAATAGGGATAACACTCCAAAGGGTGATGGCATGTGGAATAACTTCCTTCGCTGAATGTTTGGAAGCAGGCTTATGCTTCGTATCAGAGGTCTAGTTTCCGTGTGTTCCAGAAGAATTAGAGCTGAAAAAGAAGAGGGATCACTTAAACAATTATGTGATTCTATGCTGAGATGGAAGGGAGCCTTGAAGACCACCTGGTCCAACACCTCTGCAATAAACAGGGACACTTACACTAAATCAGCCTGACCTTGGGTGTCTCCAGGGACAGAACATCCACCACCTCTCTGGATAACCTGTGCCAGTGCCTCACCGCCTTTATTGTAAGAAACTTCTTCCTTATATCTGGTCTAAATCTCCCTCTTTTAGTTTGCAGCCATTTCCCCTTGTCCTATCGCAGCAGCCCCTGCTAGAGAACCTGTCCCCTTCCTTCCTATAGGCCCCCCTTTAGATACTGAAAGGCCTCCAGAGCAGTTTGTCCTCTAGAACTGATGTTTATCTGTTGGCTTTAGAGCTGGTGTGACCCTACTTACATGCTGTCTCTATACAGCAGCTGTTTTTAAGTCTAGAAAGTTGATGCATGCATGCTGGCCCTGTATCCCCTCGTAGTGTTTCCTTAAGACTGTACACACTTGGGTGCAAAAGTTTTGACGTGTTTGTTTTTGCCATCTTGTGTGCCTGTGGCAGCGGGTGTGGGGGTTGTTTTTGTTCCATGGTAATGAGTGTTTTTGTGGTTTGGGACATTGACTGCTGCAAGAATTATATACTCTTCTCCCTGTCCAGCACTACAGACGGCTTAACCACAGAGGTCTCCTGTGCGCTTGTCCTGCTAAGAATTGATAGAATATTTAAAATCTAAGCTGTTGCCCATGCTGTTATTTTGTGTAGCTGTGTTAGTTAGTATACTTCTTAAAGTGAGACCTTGGTTCTGTGTTGTAAGCCAGGCTCTCAGATCCTTGGTCACTTGTGTTAAAAGCACAGCCGAGCCTTTCCATGACCTTTAGCCCAGTTAAGTGTTTGAAGAAAGGTTAAGCAAGGCTTTTCCCTTGTGCTATACATAGGGTTTTGCTCCTTCAGTGTTTTCACGAGGAAGAACTGTGCACGTGCCTGGAATTGTCATGTCTTCTTCAATTGTAAGGGAATGCAGACAAAATGTAGGCATGTCAACAAGTACAAAACAACGATATAAATATGGCTATTTAAAACTGGATAGCCTCAGCCTGTCCTAATAGAACTACTGGATCTTTGCAGCAAACTGGTGATGTACTTTGCTATCAATTCTTAATGATCATCTTTGTCTTAATACGTAAATAAGTGTCAAACTGGTTTTCAGAACTATTACTGAACCAACAGCTATTTCTGAAGGTCACAATTGAAGTGCAATTGCCATTTTTTTTCGCAGACTCGTACAATGGCTTGGGTTGGAGGGGACTTTAAAGCCCACCCAGTTCCACTGCCCTGGGCTGGGCTGCCCCCCACCAGATTGGGCTGCCCATGGACCCATCCAGCCCAGCCTGGAGCACCTCCAGGGATGGGGCATCCACAACCCTTCTGGGCAGCTGTGCCAGGGCCTCACTGCCCTCTTGCCTGCTAACATCCAGCCTAAGTTTTCAGTATTTGAGTTTAAAGCCATTCCCCTTTGTCCTATCACTTAGTAAGAAAAGGATATAGGTAGGGGAGCTGTTATAGATTGCTAAAACTCACATGTGTATAGTGATCAACCAAATGAATTGTATAGTAGGACCATAATTCCTCTGTTTTTTTGTATGCACTGGACATCTTTTGTGGTGCAGGTAAAAACTATTCTGATTCCATAGTTAAATCTACCTAACACAGAGGACAGGAGGTTTGCCAAGAGCATTCAGAAGATCTGTAGCAAAGCTGGAAATTGAGCCCAGGCTTGATCCCTACTCAGGCTGCTGAGGACTGTTTTCAGACTGGTTAATGAACTGATGGGAAGCTGTATTTTCACCCTCTTGTGCAATATTCTTGCATGTAAATAGCTCTGTCATAAACGCAAGGGTGTGTTTTCCAATTAGCAGATCACTAGCAAAACGATGTTTGTTGAGTATAGTATCTTTCTAGAATGATGTTCTACAGCTATTGTGTGATTGTAGAATTGCTATACATCTGTACATAAACTGTAGCAGTTTAGGTTGTTATCTATGTACATTTTGTTTGATATTTCATGGGACTTCAGGTTCTCTTTTTGCTTTATCAGAGGATTATGAGCTGCAACTATGTATGGAAGTTTTAAATATTGCCTATTATGGCAAAATATGAACTGTTCTAGATTTACTGAAAGAGAGGACAACTTTTTTTTTGCCATCTACGTAAAAATTTTGCCTTTTCATTTGGGTTGTAATAGGCTGTATGTAAACAGCTTGTCCTTCACGTTCATCATCGTAATGTTTATTCTTTTTCTCTTTTCAAAATAGAAGTTGGTTTCCTTTTTCAGGCAATTTGCAGTTGTCAGGAGCATTGCTGATGAAAATAGAACATAGAACTCAGCATTCCTTTGAGACCCTTGGGACTTGCTAGCTGTGAAATAATTTCTCAAGCAAGGTTTCTTGCGTCTTGTTGTTTAGCACAGATGAGTTCATTTGAAGGTCAGCGCTAGTCAAAGTTGTTAGTCTTCGGAGTCCTCATCATGTCTCTCCCTTTCCCCACTGTCCCTTAGTAAAAAGAGGTTTCAAAGAGCCTGGAGTGGGATGCAAAATGAGCTGACCACATATGGATTTTGTATACAGCCTGTGGTGTCAATGTTTATAAATTACTGCTTCCACTCAGACTTCTGTAGAAATGCACTGGTGGTTCAACAGAATAAACATGACTGAGTTTATGGGGTGAAGAAGTTGGAGACGGTAGTAAGAACAGAAATTGTTATTAACTGGCTTTCCAGTTTGCTCTGTTGAGAGTTTTACAGTAGACTTATGAAGATGAAATCATAGAATGGTTTGGGTTGAAGGGGACCTCAAGGACCAGCTAGTTCCAGCCCCCCTATCATGGGGGAATCTTCGAGTCCTTCAAGGACTCGTGTGTGTTAGTAAGACAGGATGAGTCGAGGTTGGTTTTCACACTCCTGGAGATGAACCTTCTGTTCTACGCACAGGTGGAACTGAAAATTATTGTTTGCCATGTGTTGGTGGGATGATCTTGAATCTACAGGGTGGTAGGTGGTTTGGTGATGGCATAGCAAATTAAGTATTTGGTCAGCATAATTAGTTCTGTTGCTTTTTGAGCTTTCTTTGGTTTCTCATTCTAATGTCTGGGGAAAAAAAAGGCTAGAATAATACTGAGAATGAGTGTATCTTTGGAATTGTTAAGCTGTTGAGTTGGTTATTCTGTGAAACAAGCTGCTCTGAAGCACTTGCTAACATATTAGGGGCCTGAGCTGAGGTGTGGAGCAAATTCCTCTCTGTCCCCCATCTCTGAGCAGAAAAGTCGGTGTGTTTGGCTACCCAAAGGAGCCCAGCCCTTGGCTGTAATGATATGTATAAAAATAATTGTCTTACTTGTCTTTCTTGGAATCTTGTCTACTTTGGTTGCTCCTTGCAGATTTACTGCTTGGTCTCTGAGAAAGTTGGAAGTTTGCAAAATTCTGTGAACTTTTGTTATTTCAGAGGTTGTATTTGCTTGATGCTGATGTAGAGTTAACAAAGCTGCCTTCGCCTGCTTGTGAGCTGTCACCTGCAGCTGACTCAGAGTTCTTACCTAAGGCAAGAAATGCAAAGCTGTGGAAACACATTTAGCCTGTCTTCTGACTTTGGTCAAGATGACCTGTGGTTGGTCAAGTTGGGAGAGCTTCTATTTCTTCAGCAGCAGCATTACAAGCAACAAGCATTGTAAGCAGTGTTCCTTTTTTTTTTTTTTTTTTTTTTTTTTTTTTTTTTTTTTTTTTTTTTTTTTTTTAAATAACTGCTTTTATTTTTTATATATTTTATATTTTTTGTCTCTGTGACAGCAGTACTCTAATAGGACTGTGTGATGAGATCTGCAAAATGTGGTCAGAATAAAACGGGATAGTGAGAAGGAGTGGAGAAGTGAATATAACTGGCAAAATCTGTCAAATGTATTTGTTTATTCTTCCCTGAAGGAAATGAAATTCTCATTTGTTCTCAGAAAGGATGAACTCTGTGCATCTTTCAGTAATCGATCAGTTTACGTCAGTGTGCAAATGCAGTAAAATCTTAACACAATTGCAAGCAGGTCAGTACAATTTCCCTGCTGGGTGTTCGTAGGGAACACAATGCATCCGTTCTTCAATCAGGACAACTCCAAAGCACAGAAGTGACAGTCAGCACAGTAGTTAATGTGTTATCTGTATGCTGTTGTCCTGCTGTGTGCATCAGTGGGGAAGAAATTTCTTGAAAGTGATGGGGAACTGGGATAATATTGATACTGATTGGATTAGACATTGTTCATGTCTGATCTTTAGTTAAGAAGCTGTTGAGTTCCTCTGCTGTTTATTGGACTTGATGTTTCAGGTTGCTTTTTCCATTGTAGCAGTGTTTATAATGGCTTTGGTGTCGAAATGTCTACATGAGAACTTGTCCCTTCGTATTCCTTAAAACGTTGTGGGGACAATATATGTCTTGTCTGTAGACTTTTTATGCATTTAGTCTTTGGCTGGATATGGGACAAGCTTGGTAAGGCAATTATGCACAAATGAAAAATTCTTTGCCCCAAAGAACTTGGGACTTAAACAGAGTGTGCTAACATCAAACTTTCCAAGTGTTCAGACGGTTTGGTATAGTGCCACTTAAAATAGACATAGCTTTGGGGAAACAATGAGTTGCAGAGAGGAAACCAAGCATTTTGCATTCTAAATGTTTTTTCTTCTGGTTTCAATAACTACTAACCTGTTGGGTTTTCATGATATCACTGGCGCTTTTAAAAATGGCAGAGGGAAGGACGTGGCAAGTTAGGAAATGAGATGGGAATGTTACCAGAACTTTGTTTCTTAACAAATAATGATCTTCAAGCTATGTAAACTTCTGAGTTACAAATGCTGTAAGGAGGGGGAAAAAAAAACAAGAGGCATTGTCATTGAAACATTCGTGTTAACAATTGCCCGTGTCTTTGCTATCCAAGACTCTCACCAAAACCAGCAGCTGATTTAAATTTTCCTAATTACTTTCATCAGTATAGACTTCCTCCAAAACAGAAAAGTAAAGCCACCTCTTTCCTGGCTTGGGGGGGGAAAAAGGCCATGCAGAACATTAGTAAAAGGCTGAGTTTTTATGCATGTTTTTAATTTCATTTGATGTTGAGTTGCAGGTTCTAACTGAGGCCCTTGGCCTGCACGTAAATACATGAATTGCTGCCACGAATGTGCTTCACTCAGGCCTGTGCAGTGGCGTGTATTCTCCAATGCACGTGGAACCAGAGTTTATGGGAAAAGCAGTTGTGTGTGATGGGCTGCCTGCATCACAGACGTGCGACTCAGAGCTTGTTGAAGTGCCTTCTTTTTAAAGGACGGGAGGATCTAAATCTGAAAGACAATATCAAGAGCTAATCCTCATCTATTAGATTCAGTAATGTGAATTTGAAACCAGAGGTATTTATGTCACAGGCTTGAAGCCACAGAAGATGAAATAACGTGTCTGCCATTGCTGCTCTGTGTGAGTGGCAAGCTTATGCAACTCTGGTGGATGTACTCTGGAAGCAGAAGCATTGGTTAAAATGATGGCACGTGAATCAAGAGTAAGCAGTCAGCTGATGGAGGCCTCCAGCCACTGCTGTTTGATGTAGAAGAATTGGGATGGAGTGGGGAAGGATACTGGGGTTCAGGGTGAAAAAAACAACAAGGGCAAATAGAAATTTCGTGGCATACAATCCCTACCAGGCTTCAGCCATCTGCAGAGAGGCTGAGGGAGCTCCATTCCTTCCAGCAGCTAGTGGCTTTTTCTGAATGCTGGCATTCTCCTAAACAGCTGCTGGTGTATGCAGCCATGCCTGGCACAATGGCATAATTGGGATTAGTGACATAGTGGGGTTGAATCATGCCCTTGCCAAAATCTACCCTTTACCTCACTCCCCATCGCTTTTGTTCTCCCTTTCCTAGAGTTTTGTAATACTCTGTGGGGTGGGAGAGGCTTGGTAGGCACTTGGTACAAGCATTTCAGTCTGTGGTACCTAGAACGGCTAGCTTCCAACCTGCTACTAAAAAGGCATCAGGACTTGTCTTCTGTGAGAACATTGTGAGAAGCTTTAAAACATGAAGAATTTGTTCTAAACCTTGGTCGTGAATAAACCTTGGTTCTCGTGAGGAGAACCCATACCACGTGATTTGGGGCACTCGCAGTTTAATTGGGGAGTGTGTGTACAGCAGCAAAGAGTTTTGGGTTTGTTTTTGTTTTTCTGTATAGACAAGATGTCAATATTAACACTAGAAATACCTTGCCTGTTGGTCTCTACTTACTTAAATGCTCAACTTACCTGCTAATACGTAAGAATGAGTTCTAAATTAGTCTGTCCTGAATTGTCAAAGGGCCTCTGTCTGAAGGCCCTGTTGTGGGTAGGAAATGGGGTCTGCTCATCCCTGTCTTCTACTTCTTTTTCTGATGAATAGAAGCAATAGGTTATGGGTGTTGTGCATTTTTCTCTTCCTTGCTGCTTCTGCTGTAGTGCCTGACCTGTTGATGTATTTATACTCGGCACTCTAACGTCTGTAGATGCCAATAATACTGATATGTTTTTGTTTTTTCTTCTGTAGCATCTCCCTTCCTGCTTTTTGCCAACCGTCGGGATGTTCGACTCGTGGATGCTGGAGGCACAAAGCTGGAGTCCACTGTGGTGGTCAGTGGTTTAGAGGATGCTGCTGCGGTTGACTTCCAGTATTCGCAAGGCATCGTTTTCTGGACAGATGTGAGCGAAGAAGCCATCAAGCAAACTTATATTAACCAAACTGGGAATGTGGTGCAGAATGTCATCATTTCTGGTCTGGTTTCCCCGGATGGCCTGGCATGTGATTGGATTGGGAAAAAACTTTACTGGACAGATTCAGAAACCAATAGGATAGAAGTCGCTAATCTCAATGGAACATCTAGAAAAGTCCTCTTCTGGCAAGACCTTGATCAGCCCAGGGCAATAGCTTTGGATCCAGCTCATGGGTAAATATTAATTTGACTTAAATGCTTAAATGGATACGGTGGTGATTTATGTTGGTTTTTTAGTTCTGGGAAAGGAACACGGTCTTTTGTTTTAGTTTACATTTTCCCAAGGTATTTTTCTCAAGATCTATAACTGAACATATGTTTAAACTTAAATATTTTGTGGCAAGAAATGACAGCCCAGAGCCAAAAAGAAAAATATAGCTGCTCTTAGGTGCCAAGTCAAATACTCGTTTGGTATGATTGCCTAGCGTATTCATTACACTTCTGAAAAGCAATTAATTTTTCAAGCCTTTTTTATTGTTATTCCCTCGGTTGTCTTGTCTGGTAAGTTAATTTTCATTTGATATGGGATGTCTAATGTGTCTAGTCAGCAAGGTGTGTATATCTCTATGAGTCAAAATAGAAATTCTCTCTAGCTATGCTCTGGTGAATGAAACCAGGATATTTTTAAGTGGTGATTTTTGAACAATTATGTTTACTCTGGCAACTGAAAGAACCCAGGTAATGTCAGGGGCTCCTTGTGCTCTAAGACAACCAGGTTGGGATGTAATAAGAGAACAGGCTGGATGAGTCACTGTGGCTGACCATGTGCTCGTAGTGCTCTTGAAAGTACTGGTGTTTCTTTATAGCTTTGCTCTTTTCACTACCTCCATTTCTGCACATGTGCTGTTTGCTACTGTATGCACAAGTAGTGCTGATGTTGTTCACTTTGTGCCCCGTATTAATTGCAGTGATGTCTGGAAGTCTGCTATGCTAGCACTGCAAGTGTCCCCTGCTGCTCAAAGAAGTCATACTGTATATGGTGGAGGAGCAGCAGAGCTCACAAGCAAGGCTATTTGTTTTCAATGTACTGTCATTTGTACTTTTTCTAAGAAGTTTCTTTATCTTCCTCATCTTCGGTATGTGTGGTTAGGTTTTTTATCTTTAAGAAAATCTAACATCAGCTGACATTTTCATCAAGCCCATCCTCTTGTAAGAGGATGAGTTAATACAAGGGCTAAGGATAAACCACAAATGTAGAGTGATATTATTGTATATTGGCAAAATGGAAATCACTGCCAAAGATGGGCATTTTCTGGAGGAAGCCTCTTCTTCAGGTGTGTGAGAAGTGAAAACTGAAACTAAGCAGTGTGATCACTGTATTAGCAACTGCTGTACTGCAGACTGGAACTCTGAGAGTTTATTTTTGCAATGATCCCTGCATAATGCTTTCCAGATGCATGGAAGCAATTATGGATACATTTATGATTAGTATATGAAAGACGCACAGGTACTGAGTGAAACTATGTGTACCCAGAGAAATAAAATCCTTAGTGCTGTTGACAGGCCAAGTGCTGGAACTGCTTGTATTTCCCAGGTAACTGGTAGAAAGAGAAGTTATAATCAGTAAGAGGAAAAGTGGAGTGACTATGTTGGATTGCAGGACTTTCAAGGGGGATCTTATCCTCTTAAATCCTCACTTCGCTTCTGCTACTCTTGCCTTCAGGTGAAAGGAGAAAAGGGAAGAATTGACCTACAAGGGTCAACAAATTTAATGTAAACCTATTGCTTGAGTTTAGGCCACCCAGTTGGGATGGTGATGCTGATGAATTATTCTCTAAAGAATTCAGAGATACCTCCAGATCAAATGCCCTTGTCCTTATGGGTGACTTCAGCTTGTCAGCCATTAGTTGGGATATCACATAGGTGATAGAAACCCTGAACTTGTGTGGGACTTGCTGTTCCAGCTGGATGCATACAAGTCTATGGAGCGTGATGGGATTCGTGCCAGGGTACTGAAGGAGTTGGCTGATGTCATTGTGAGATGTCTCTCGATTATTTTTCAACAGTCTTTGGAATCTGGAGAGGTCTCAATAAACTGGAAACTGTCAAATGTTGTCCTAGTTTTCGAGCTGGGCAAGAAAGAAGACTTTGGTAATAATAGTCCTGTCAGTGTCACTTTGGTGCCTGGCAGAATTAGGGAAAACATTCTTCTGAAAAGATTGCTTACTGAAAAACGTCTGAAAGTGCAGTCATTGATCACAGCCTGTCCAGGTTCATGAGGGGGAAGGCCCTGTTTAACAAACTTAATCTCCTTTTATGACCCACTTAGTTGCCTAAGGGAAGCCAGTTGATACAGTCTTCTCAGATTTTTAGCAAAGTTTACTATAGTTTACTGTTTCTCACAATATCCTTCTGGACAAAACGTCCAACACAGACAAAAGCAGAGTGCAGCGTGTGAACAGTTGGCCGATGGTTTGGGCACAAATGGCTGTTGTAAATGTTGTGTAAACACAAGGCTGGCAGCCAGTCACTGGTGGGGTTCCACAGGGCTCCATTTCAGGGACTGTTCTTTTCAGCGTTTTCACCAATGACTTTGGTAATATATTTGAAAGTATATAAAGTAGGTTTGTGAAGGATACTAAATTAGGAGGGATTGTTGACTCCCTTGAGGGTAGAGAGGCCTTGCAGAGAGGTCTTGACAAATTGGAGGGCTGGGCAATTGCCAGTTACGTGATGTTTAACGAGAGCAAGTGCTGGATTTTGCCCTTGGGATGGGGCAGCCTTGGCTATAGATACAAACTAGGGGACATGAAGCTGGAGAGGAGCCCCACAGGAGGGGATCTTGGATTCTGCTTGATGGCAAGTTTTATGTGAGCCAGCAGTGTGCCCTGGCAGCCAGTATGGTCATCTGTACTCTCAGTTCTTCACCAGAGGGCAGTGGGCATGGAATAGACTTCCCAGAGCCATGGTCATGGCCCCAAGCTGCCACAGTTCAAGGAGCATTTGGACACCGCATTCAAACATGGAGTTTGACTTTTGGGTGGTCCTTTGTGGAGCCTGGGGTTGAACTCGGTGATCCTTCCAACTCAGGATATTGTATGATTCTGTAGTGTCTGGCTGACTTTTTGTAAGTGGATCCAGTTCTTTACCTTTTGATTGTTTTCTTTAAGGTAGCTTACATATTAGTCACGGTGATGCATTTCATGCCTTATTAGGTGATCTTTGACTGCTTTGAAAAACTGATGGGATTAATTGGGGATTTCTGGTAGCATATTACTCCTAAACTAGGTTAAATGCTAAAGTACTGTTCTTAGTAAAAACTGGATAAAAACAATGGTGAAAGAAAGTGTGTCTGGTACAGTGTAATGAAAAGCCTTTATAGCAGTCATCAGTGCTGTCGGTGAAGTTTTACTTCTGTAAATCTAATCTTTGTGCTTGGAAAGAGAGGAGGATACAGGAGTGGTTAATTTTACATGGCTTTGAAGGGCAATACTCTGCACAGAACAGATGTGCAGTATTTCTTCAACATACACAAAGTCCAGTGTGTGTAACAATAGAAGACGTTGTTTCAGGCTTGCTTCCCACTGCCCTGGAGTTGTACTGCATTCAGCTCACTGTTCAGTATTTGGTTTCAGGAACCACACTGAAAGATTAAGTATCCAGTGTCAGCACATGAAGTTGCCTCACATTAGCTGCCTGGTGTGTGCTGGGCATCACCATACCTCGGTTTTACCCTTCCATAGGTCCTGCAAAAACCTCTTTCCTCCTTGGAGGACTTGTCTGTTTTCTAATTACTTTGAATTTAATCCTCCAGGGAAAGCGTGCAAGTGTGAACGGTCGCTGTGGAATGGCGTGACACATCAGGAGCAAAACTGATTTGCCAAAATGGTAGATGTCTGCAGGTGAGAGAGTCACCTTGCAGCGCTCTGGTTTTGATCATAATTACTTCAGATGAGGAGAGAATGACAGTTCTGATTTTTGCACAGATAAATTTCTTGACTTGCTGGTGCTGCTTTCCTGAGCAGTTAATTCAGTCTGCAAGGATTTTTTTTTCCCCACTGGGAGCAGCAGCTTGGTATGAAACAACTTCATTGGCTTTAACTTGTGGCAGACATTTTTAGTGTTTATCCTGTTTGATTTATGTATCAATCCAATGCTTCAAAGCAATGTAAGCCTTAAATAGCCTGTGAAAATGAAGATACATGTATCCTTTATAATTAACCAATTTTTCTCTGTTATGGTCTATTAAAATCAGCCTCCATGGAGCTGTTAAAACGACAAATTCCAGAATTGCTTAATTTAATGAGGGTCATATTAAATTAAGGGCAGCTTTACCCAAATAACTGTGCCCATTAGATTAATACAGTAAAAAAGTAACAAGTCATGCGTGACGTACATTTGAGGAATAACAAATTTGAATTTAAATTGATTTTACAACTAATTTCATGTTGTAGTTCTGAAGTCTTTTATAAGTGCATCCATCAAGTAGTGGTCATGACATTTGATTTAGGCACAGCAGACTCTGAGCTTGAACTCTCCTAGAAACAATTGTTCCTTGTTTACAGGTATTTTCTGGGGTAGGAAAGTGGGTGATAGAAGGAAGGAGAACTGCTAATACATTCTCATTTGTCATTTTGTTAATAGGCTTGTGTAATCAGATAGCTAATGCAGTTATTGCAACTGACAGAAGAGTGAGAATTAGGGCTAAACCAGAAGAGAACAGATCGGAGCGCTTGAGTTAGCTTGTCTTTTTTTTCCAGATCGTGAAATCTAATGAAAGTTAAACTAGGATTCTTAAACTGATTGATACAGTCTTAAAGTTGCTAGGTATTTGCTTGCAGTCTGGAAGAATTTCCATAGGCGTAATTTTGACCATTAGCATTTTCTTCTGGAGAACTGGGGGAAAGCTTAGTAGATGAGAAGAAAATATAATGCAGCATTGGTGCCTCTGTTAAAGCTCTTCTTACTTGGAATAGGTGATATTACACCAAAATAATTTCAAATGAGGCAGCAGTACTAATTAGAGTGTAATTTAAAGTGGAGATGCCATTCATCCAGCACCTACCTCCAAACAATCACTGAGAGCATTCTTAGAACTTCTTTCTTATAGGACAAGCAGTGAGGCTATTTTATACCATCTTTGGATCTCTACTCTTCACAGTGCTGGTGAAAATCTAATGTTAAAGTCCTGTGGAAAATCCCTTAAGCATGTTTCAGTATTTCAACCATAGATGCATTGCTTAGTGGCAAAGAAGGAAGGAAATAGTGTGCTTAGTTTGCAATCTAGAACGTCCTGTGGAAAATCTCCAGAACTGTTTCAGTGTCTCAACTGCTGGTGCGTTTCTTAGTGATGAAGAAGGAACATAATTTGCGTGTGTAGTTTGCAGCTGGAATTAGGGAACCCAAAAGTGCTTGCCAAAGAGGATGCAGAACAGTTCTACCACCCATTGCAAGAGATGCCTGTATGAGCAATGTGATAAGGGGATCTCCAAGTCAGTTGGAGAAAGGGTCTTTGCTACCATTCCCCCTTCCATGTATGCACAAATGGAGAACCCCCCCTACTGCCACCGTGTGTGCAAGCTACAGATACATATGCAAAACAGTCCCTTTTTGCAATAAATACAGAAGATTATGACTTACTCATCTGGTGTGCACTTACCACTTGAATATTACCTGGTGGCTGGAACCGTCCACGTGGCTGGAACCACGGATGGTGATCCAGATTGTCTGTTCCTGCCTATCCAAGTAGCACAGTTGTTTTCCTGTAATAGGAGAGAAGTACTCAACCATAACACTGATTATAAGCTGTGTCCAGTCCCTTGGTGTGGCTGCATTTTCTGGGAGCAGGAAAGCTGTTCGTATGTTATGTGCACCAAATATCTGCAGATAGTCTCATGCACGAGAAACTCGAGGTTCTTGAGGAAATTGTTCATTCACTCTAATTTTCAGATGGATGCTCTCGATAGTGACAGCCTCTCCATAAGTGTTTTGTCCTTTTATTTTATTTATATTTCCCTTCTTCTGCTCATAGTTACGACTGAAGGATGTAAGTGGTTCAAAGATCATTTGCATTATTTGTGCAAAGGAACAGAGCTGCCTGGCAGAGTAAAATAGTTTTTTTCCTCCTTTGCAGCTGAGATTCTGTGGGGAAGAGGTGGAGATGTGTAGACTTTCTTAATAAGCCCACTGAGCTCTCTCCCTGATTAGCACTCATCATTACAAGTTCTGTGATTCTTCACATCCTGAAAAGAAGAGCTGAGCCCGGGCAGTGAGATTTCTTTGTCTTGGATGCATTGGATACCTTGGATACCTTCTTAGGTAGTTTGGAAATAATGGTATTCTTACCCTTTTAACTTCTACACCGTTTGTTAAGGGAACAGAAGAATGCTGATAGAATGCAGCAGGAGGCTGGCTTCAGTTGTCTCAGTGTCAGTATATGTTGGTGTGTATTTTGAAGTGATTGGGAATGTGGTCTTGCTTTGGCTCTGAGGCCAAAGAGATGGGAGAAGCTGAAGTTTGATCAGAAGTCTCGATGGAAGCAGTTTTTAAATCTGCAGGGAATCATGGAATGTGTTGAATGTCGACTTAAACAGGGTTACACGTGTTTCATTGTGTTTGAAATTGCAAGCATGCAGTTGAACAAATCATTGGCTGTCATTTGAGTTTTCCCAAATGTTGAGTCGAGGCATCAATCAATATACTGAAATAAACAAAATGTATTAGTTTGAGTCAAGCATATAGGGGTACTTAGGTACAGTGTCTGTGGGTAGGAGAGCAACCAACGTTTTCTTTGTGCAGTTGGGTTACTTGTGTTCAGGACATCTGTTCGACCTCTGCCCTCCATGAAGTCAGTACATATATATGTCTTCTCTTCTCAGAAATGTTTGGAAAGAAAATGTATTACCTCGTTCCCTGTACCTTCCTTGTGTTTTCTGCTGACCATGAGAAGTAGCTATAAGGGCTTGTTTTGGCTGATAGTAGTTTTACTATTTTCTGTAGAATTTTGACATATGAATGTATGCCAAAACGTATGCAAGCATTCTTTCATAGGGGAAAAGGGCTTTCCCTCCAGTTCCCTTCCGCCTCTCTTTTTCCTAGGAAATTTTGCAAGCGCAGTTTCTTTCTCCTGTAAATATCAGAGTGACTTGCAGTAATTTTGCATTCTAAGTTACAAATTCTCTTCCTTAAACCCCAAGCAGTGCTGTATGCATCTCCCTACTGCTGCCTTCCTCCAGTGCAACGTACTTGGAAGTCTTATTGGGGGTTCTAAATTACTTGCACCATCTCCCCAAGCATTCCTTGACATTGTAGTGTCTTGTAACCTGACTTCTTAGTAGGCTGTTGAAGCCACATTGAATAAATGCTTGCTTGTGTTTGAGAAACGACGATGATGCCTTACTCCTTTTTGTATAGGTAAGCATATGGAATGATGTGCTCTTCCTTGCAGGCAGCTCATTGCGATGATATTGGAGCACCAATCAATTGATAGGCTGCTATGTTTTGTCTTCATTCTAAGCTAGATAGTATGTATATATTTGTGTGAGCGTGTGTGTATATTTATCTATAAATGGTGTGATTAGTTGTGATTGTTGCCTGCATATTCGTGGGTTGAAGTAGGAACATCTTTTAATCTTTAATACAGCTTTTAAATAAAATTTTAAAATGCTTTCTTGTGAAGATCATCGAGATGGCAAAGCATGTTGCTTGGGGAGAAAAAAAGAGGTAACTTGAGTAAGTAGCTTGCAAGTTATTTACTATGCAAGGCAGTCCTTCTTTTTCCTTCTGTAAATGATTGGCACTGTTTCATTTAGCTCTACAGTTTTCGTAGCTTAAGCAGTAGGATGGGGGAAGTAAGTTTGAAATGTGCCGGATTCTAAACTTCATAGCAATTTCCTGTGAACTCCTGTTTTTTGCCCTGGGCTTGTGTAAGTTTGGAAACTTTGAAATTGGAGAAGTCTGAACTGATTTACATCATCTGTACCACTGGCCCCTTTTGTGTAAGCAGGTTATATAAGATTTGGCAACCATACTGCCTTTGGGAAGGTGGAAAAAATGTTCAGCCCGTGTGACTTCTTTTTATTATGGCCATGATAGCTTCAGATCGCCGATTGGCTGCTTGTTGAGGGCATGGCCATGATTTCTAATCTTTTCCAAAATGATGACCAAGTACCAGGAAATAAGAAATGACCTGCGGCTTTAAAGCTGAAGGGAAATATGGTCTTCATCCTGTTTTTGCTCTTGCACCTGGAATTTTAAAATTAAGGCCACTGGGGTGCAGTTCACCAGCTTTATAATCTGTTTATTTTGCAAGGTGGCTTTCAGTCTCATTCTTCTGTTGTTACTGAAACACCATTTAAGCCCAATTCATTGCGGTAATTAAGTATGTGCCAAAATCCAGTGACTTGCTGACTGCAGTTAAAGTGCATTTGTTTAATTGTCTTACTAGAAAGCTCTGTAGTGTAGCTTGCAGTTACTGTTCTGTTACTAATAGAGAAATAATTGGATTTTATGGCTGTATTTATTCTAGCACTTTTGGCTACTGAATTATGGATTTGATAGTCTTTTAGTGGTTGTGTGTACAAAAGGAAGGATGTATTTGTCTTCTCACTGATGATGCTTTGGCTTTTGCTTTGCTTGGTTCCTGCTAGTTTCTTTGGTGTTCAGCTTAGGGTCAGAATTGGCGGAACTGTTGCGAAGTTATTGTTGGATATTGATTTCTTCTCCGCCAACCCTGCACTTTTTGGCTTGAAAACGTGGTGTCAAAGGATAAAACCTAGTAAGGGTTAAGAAATAAATGACACTTAAGCTTCCCTCAATAAGTGAATAAAGAAACCCAGGGAATTTGTCCCAGGGTTGCTTTTTTTGTTCTGTGCTTCTCAAGTATGTTTGGTTTTTATTTTTAGGAATATTGAATTGTTGGTTGCATAGCAGTGATTTTTGCTCACCATGGCATTTTATATTATCTCTTTAGGAATTGATGTTTTTGTTTGCTTTAATAGCCTCAGTGTTGTTATGCTTGTATGGACCTGTTGCAACCCAGGTGAGATACTAAACTCGTAGGATGCCAAATCGTATCCCTGAAAGTACAGTCAGTCTAATGTGCACAACGATACAAGCTAGTGGTTTTGGTCCTCTTTGCTCCTTACAGCTGTTATGATGCGCCCACACCCCAGGGGTGTTTAAAACTGTGTAACCTGCTCTTAACCCATCGACTCCCTTTGCTGTCCAGCCTTCGAACGGCCCAACTGAAAAACACCCAGAACTACTCAGGTGCGTGTGTATGGCTCTCCAGTATTACTCTGCATGTCTGTTTTCAACAGGCATTCAGAACAGAGAGCTTTTTAATAGCATGGACAGTGCCAGACTGACATCTTCTACGTAGCCTAGTGAATGTTTCTGAAACCTTTTCTGGGCTAATTTCTTTTTTTTTATTCATTTTTTTTTTTAATAGAGAAATGAAAACAGGGGAGTTTGTTAATGTGCCAGCCAAAAAAAAAAGAAAAAAGTATACGTATTTGAAAAACAAGAATATTGTCCAGATACCATCATGTCCATGAAACAATGGTGTCTAGAACTTCTTTGAAGGGCTTGGTTTCTGCTAAGGTCCAGAAGAAATGTAGACTATTGGGTGCATTTTTTAAGCAGAAATAATGCATCGCTTAGCACTCCCAGCTCCTGAATTAGTTTAACAAATTTAAACCCTCTTACTGTCAGGTTAATTCATATTTCTTCCTAAGAAATATATTAATATAATAATTCATATTTCTTCCGTCACGGTGGAAGGGAGGGATGCCATTCAGAGGGACCTCAACAGGTTTGAAAGGTGGGCCCAGGTGTACCTGATGAGGTTCAACACAGCAAAGTGCAAGGTTTTGCACTTGGGCCGGAGGAATCCCAGGCATCCTTTACAGTCCTATACAGACTGGAAGGAGTGGTCCTTGAGAGCAGCCCTGCAGAGAAGGACCTGGGGGTCTTGATGGATGAAAACCTTAACACGAGCCAGCAATGTGCCCTTGCAGCTCGGAAAGCAAGTGGGATCCTGGGCTCCATCAAAAGAGGGGTCGCCAGCAGGGACAGGGAAGTGATTGTCCCTCTCTACTCTGCTCTTGTGAGGCCCCATCTGGAGTACTGCATCCAAGTGTAGAGCCCCCAGTACAAGAAAGACAGAGCTGTTGGAGAGGGTCCAGAGGAGAGTCACAAAGATGATCAAAGGCCTGAATCATCTCCCCTACGAAGACAGGCTGAGGGAGCTGGGCTTGTTCAGCCTGGAGAAAAGAAGGCTGTGGGGTGACCTCATTGCAGCCTTTCAGTACTTAAAGGGAGCCTACAAACAGGAGGGGAATCAACTCTTTGAAAGGGTAGATAACAGCAGGATAAGGGGAAATGGTTTTAAGTTGAGGGAGGGAAGATTTAGGTTGGATGTCAGGGGAAAGTTCTTTACTATGAGAATGGTGAGGTGCTGGAACAGGCTGCCCAGAGAGGCTGTGGATGCCCCATCCCTGGAGGTGTTCAAGGCCGGATTGGATGGGGCTCTGGGCAGCCTGTTGGTCTAGTATTAAATGGGGAGGTTGGTGGCCCTGCTTGTGTCAGGTGCTTGGAGATTCATGGTCCTTGAGGTCCCTTCCAACCCAGGCCATTCTGTGGTTCTAACATATCCAGTGAACAACTGCAGTACTGCGTGGCCTGTGACAGTGAAGCCTGACTTTCCTTTGAGAAGCCACACTGAGTTTCTTGTCTTGTTCTTCTGTACATCCTGTGCCCTGTCCCTTCCCAGGGTCATCAGAGCTATCTGATGTTTGCATGATTTTGTTCTGTCCTAATGGCATTTTGAAGATGCAAAGTGTGAGATGTAACTGTTGCTAATGGGCACTCTAAAATACTTAATTTCTCTACTGCCTTTTCCGCATGGATCTTGCTCCAGTTTACCCAGCTGAAACAAGCAGATTTCAGTAGTTTGTGTAGGCTCTGGTGTTCTTGATCCCTGAGCTATTTCAAATATAGGTTTGAAGCCAGGCTGCCACCTGATCGCATCAGGATTAAGAAAGTGGGTTTGTTTTCTTTTCCGTACCCTGAAATTTGTATCCTGTGCTGTTTGAACTATGAATGAGCATATGTATGTATCTATGTATGTATGTACATTTATACTAAAAACAGATCCTGATTATTAATTTTCTAATTTAAAACTGTTTCCTATTGAATTGTTACATACTTTTAGCTGCGTCTGGTGTGAGATTCATGCTACTCTTGCTGTCTCTTCTTCCTCCTACCTCTTTCCCTTGGCACTGTTGTTCACATGACTGCAGTAGTGGTAGTATTAAGCCTCTCTGCGTTGGTTGTTTTTCCACGCTGCTTGACTACATTTTTGAGCATGTTGCTTCCTTAGGATGCCTGAAGACTGGGGAACTTGTTTCCCAGCCCTTTGCTGACATGTCTTAATGTTCTGACTCTGGCAAACTAGCTTTTATCTTACTCTTCCAGTTGAATTTGCGGTGCCTCTCTAGCTTAACTCATGTCATTCTTTCCATAATAGCTGGACTTCTTCCCAGGATTTATAACTTGTCCAGAAAATACCTGTCTTCAGCTGACTCTCAGTGTGCATGTCTCATCCAGAGACTGCACGTACTTAATTTGGTCTGAACTGCCTTTGTCATTGTTGCAAAATAGAGGAGGATAAAAAAGGCAGTTTGACACTGTGCCTTCTTGAAAATCCGGTACAGCATTCATTCAAAACGTGTCATTTTATGGCCTCATTAATGCCTCGTAGTTCGAATGCTGTGTTGTGCTTTGCAGTGACCAAAAAAAGTCAAAACAAGCTTAGATGGTGCTATGGTGGGGGAGGAGGGCTGAAAAGGACTGTGCTAGCTAGTTGTAGGGTCCAAGGCATGTCTTGGCTGGTGGAAAGTAGTGGTGCTCTCTCTAGGGAAGTTTCATAATGAGCTTTGAAAGAATTAGAAGAATAATTATAAGAATTAATACTAAGAATTCCTCCTTATAAGGTGCTAATGTCAGAAGCAAGGATAGTAACCAGGGAAGGAACTGCTTGATCTGGCAGCAGTGGGATTTTAAATAGACTTGCATAGACTAGGGATTCCCATCCCTTTCTGCAGGAGCAGCTCATCTCTTATAATGATGTCGTAACTTCTAGTTTAGTCCTGATGTGTTAAGTGATCCCCAGAATGGTGTTGACTTGATGGAATTCCTGGCAGTTCAGCAACTGCTGCTTGCCAAAAGAGTGGGGAACCTATTGGAAAAGGGCAGGAATCTATAGCTGAAGTCAGGAATTGCTTTTTGCTGTTCTACTCACGAGATGAACCAAGGGGCACTTGAGAACATGGGAGGTGCATGAAACCATCGATCAGTAGGTGCTTGATGACCACGGAGACTTAATATATCTTGAAAAGTTCTCTAGGAAGATCAGCTTTATAGTACTTATGAGATTGCAAGGACATCCTACAATCAGGATGAGGTGATGACAGGGTAATAATGATCTCTTCTGTGTTGAAGTCAAGATGGGAGAGGAGTGCTTTGGGAGTATGCTGCCTGTGTAAAGACAGGTCTACATTTTGTCCAAGTGTATCTTCATGCTGCTAGCCTTTCTTAGAACTTCTGCTACTTTCATTATGTTGTATTGTTTTAGAACTTTCAACGATTGAGCTCATTACCTGTTAATTAGCTAAAAAGTAGGGATATATCTCTTCTGTGGCAAATTATGTGTGAAGGCAAGTGTGTTGATATTGTCCAGCAGTCTGTGTAGCCAAGGATGTGCCCCGTGAGAAGGCATCATCTGTGAAATAGGGCAATAGTTTTGAGGGGCAGAGGGGAGATAGTTTGGAACTGGAGCTCTTTTGATACATTAGAAAAGCCATGAGGGCCCTTTGGCCTACAGACTTTATTATTTCTCATCATCTGATTGCATTAAGCTTCAAGGCAAGCTGCAGGCATTTGTTTTCTTTTATAACAGAAATTGAGGATAAGGATTTTGCTGGTTGGTAATTTAGGTTTTTTTTCATCCTTGTTATTTAATGGGACTTAGCTAGTTTTGTCTCTTTCATTTTGCTTTTAAATAACTATCATAGGATTTCTAGTTTTCTTATAAGATCCTGTTTGGTCTGCATTTGCACATTAAAGTATATGAATAAATGTGATACTGTCATAACCAAATTATGAGGACTGCTCCAAAAGTAATGCCTGCTATTTTATGATGTTAACCCGCTACATCAGAGGTGGATATTGGATATTCAGTAGAGGCTGAACCTTCCTGCCAGTATTCCATTACATTTTGTTGCTGTGTGACAGATGGTAGTAGAGGGGCAGTCTGACAAAATGGTGTCAGACATGATGGTGTGAATGAAGCAAAGATATGGCGTTGAATTCATCCATGTGAGAAAAAGTGGCACCCTTAATGTTCATTAATGCTTTGCTGAACATTTATTTAGACCAAACAGTGGAGTTGAGCACAGTGTTGAGTGGTGCATTTCAGCAGTGGCGACACTGACATGAAAGACAAAGTGCGTCCTGGATGGCCGTGCACAGCTGTCACACCATAAAATGGAGAGTGTCTCAATCAGCTCATCTGTGTGAATCATGAGATAGCAACCAAGGAGCCGTTTAACGAGCTGAATATCAGCTCCAGTGCATAGTAAATGATGGTGGCAACATTGGAACAGAAAGAACACCAATGCAAGTTTGTCGGGACCTGTTGAACCAATATAAGGCCAAAGATAGTTTCCTGGATTGCATCATTACTCACCATAATGATTATTCACAAAATGTGATTTCACCACTGTGAGTCAAAGCAGTGGTCCATAGAGTGCCAACTTGTGCAGTTTCGATTGAAGAAAAAGTTCAAGACGCAGCCCTCAGCAGCAGAGTAATGTGTTCGGTCATCTGGAGTACAAAAGGGGGATCCTTCTGGATTTCCTGGAACCTGAACAAACCAGCAACTCTGACCACTATGTTGTGAAACTGGCTAAGCTAAAGGCTCCAGAGTCAGGCCAGAACAGGAGACTTTTCTCTTGCAACATGAAAGCACCAGGCCCCATACCAGTTTGAAGACCATGAGTATGTTGACTGTCTTGGCTGGACTGTCCTACCACACCCACCGTCTATCTTCAAAAATCTGGTATTTTGTACCAGAGAATTTTCTCTATCAGATAGTGTTATTGTGCTCTTATTTCCACAAAAACTGTAACAGACACTAAATAGGAGGCATTACTTTCAGAGCAGTGTGTGTGTGTGTGTGTATATATATACATAAATATTTATATAGCCCAGAGTCACCTTTGGATGACTGGGATTTTCTTCAGCATCCGGATTTTGGACTGCTCTGAACAGATCCTTCATTTTCTAAGAAAGAACTGCATACTGTTAAGCAACCAGAGCAAGGAGAGTAACAGAAGTTCACCGAGCAACCTGTTAATGGTTTTGAATGGATCTGGAAGATATCACTGGAGTAAGATGGTTCCTGTACTGAGCTTGCATTTGTTTGTTTTAATAATTTATGTCTAGAATCTGCTGAAGACATTCCAGTGAACTCAATGGTGCTACAAGGCTGTTGCGGAGGAGAAAGAAAATTCTACTTTATGGTTTGAAATTCTAAGAGAAAATTTCAGTTTAGGAAACGTGGATTGTTTTTTTCCTAGGAGGTTGATGCTAAGACAGCTGTACTGGAGCCCATTTCTGTCTGGCCCTTTTTGTTCATTTCTGTTCTTCTGGAGATGTGTCGAGATGTCCTTTGCATACTTGAAGCTACTGTAGCTGCGCCAAATCTGAGAACTGATTTCACTGAAACATGACCTGACTTACTAATGAGTATTTGGCTGGATGAATTTCTCGGTCTGGTTCTCCAGCTGGCTGTATAGATGACTGCTTTAGTATCTGCCCTTTCTCTAATTGTTTGTCAATAGCTGCCTCACCACACAGTTTGAACTGCCACAAATTACAGCCTGACCTGTTAAGGAAAACCAAAATGAGTGGCAATTTACATTCATACGTCGGTCTGTGCTCTGTGGCAGCTCAGCTCCTGCTTCTGCTTCTTTGTGAGCAGTTGGCCTGTCCTGGCTGCTGGAAGAGAGAGATGTTTTGAGGATGGCATTTGGGGACAGAAATACCCGGCAGCCATCCTCAGGTGAGCTGTCTCAATTCATCAATCAGAAGCCTGAGGCCTCGTGTGTATGGAGGTTTTATTTGGTAAATTCCTTGTTTTACCCTCCCACACTCAAATATATGTGCATTGTGTTACAAGTGAGCCCTTTCTCTCTGTCTGTATTCCACTTTCCAGTGGGATAAACAGGCCAACTGTGATTTATGCAACTATGATCAGAATGGTTTAAATTAATGTGGCATAGGACAGAAGGATCTTGTGTGGTACGACAGTGCTAAAACTGGAGTTGTGGCTGGAGCAGGGTGCAGCACCTACACTGACATCAGCGTATTCTAAGCTTGAGTTCTGAGGGATATGCCCTGAGAATAGCTGTTGTGACTGCTGTTGCTTTGCTGAGAGGATGGCCCCAGCTGCCTGTGGAGGGGCTACAGAGCTGCTACAGTTTCCATGGCTGTCCCTGCTTCTTTCTTCAAACTAAGCAGTATTCTTTTATAAAAGAAACCGTGAGGCCTTCCCAGCCTGTGTGCATGCTCAGAAAGCGAGCTGTTTGACCTTTGTGGTTCGTAGCTTGGCTGTATAGCCCTTGCTGTCTTCTTCAGGGGATGTGAGCCAAACCAGATTACAAAACCTGTAAGCATGGGCTTTGCAAGGCTGGAGAGGTACCACTTCACTGTAGTTTCTGGACTTAGCTGAAATGTAGCTCAGTACAAACTCTGAGCTGATGCCTTTCTGTCACTGCAGAAGAACCTGGAGCGCTGGTGAGTTCAGCGTAGACATCTAACTGATTTTGTTTGAGTGCTCACTCAGGTCGAGGGCTTGCTGACATAGAATGTCTGAAATAGCTGCATTGGGAAAGCACCCAGACCTTGCAGAGTTCACTATATTTTAATCTAGTCCTTTCTGGTTGATAAATGCTTTTGATGTCTCTATTCAGGCTACTTGAATTGCCTGTAAGTGAAGTGACAGTAAAAGTGGGGGCATTGATGGAAGAGGGAAAACATCTGCAGTCTTAATTTAATGTAATTCTAAATTTGTATGGATTTACGATTTGCTGTTGAACAGAAATGAACTTTGAGGCACTTTATTCTTTTTGTACACCAGTTTCCAAAAGGAAATTTACCCGTGGCAGTTTTGGAAATTGGTTGGGTAACTGTTGTTTCTGAATGGGATTGAGGATATTAACTTGCAATAACTAGGCAAGCAAGGACAGTGCTCTGTTGTAAATGCTTGTGACAAGCAGGGGCTGCCCAGCATTGGTGGCTAAAGGGAATACATTATGCAGAAACAATACTTGTGATGTGCTCTCTTGAAGGACTCTTTTTGCACCCTCTGGGGTGCAAATCTCATTTCAATATAATTTGAATTGCTGTATGTTGATGTTCTTGGGGAAGTATGTATTTGTGTATTTCCACCAGTGTATGGTGGAAAACGAAAGAAACAAAATCAAAGATGCTTCAGAACATTACAAAGAGCTTCTATCTTTTCTGTTGCTGAAGCTAATGAATATACGTTGTGATTTATTTTTGTGCATCTCTGCTTTCTTTTTTAGATACATGTATTGGACTGACTGGGGCGAAACGCCCAGAATAGAACGGGCAGGAATGGACAGCAGCACGCGGAAAATAATTGTTGATTCAGATATCTATTGGCCAAATGGACTCACAATAGATCTTGATGAGCAGAAACTTTACTGGGCTGATGCAAAATTGAGTTTCATTCATAGAGCAAATCTGGATGGCTCCTTTAGGTAAGTTTCCTTTAGTGAATAATATGGTGTGAATTATTTTCTCACCCTCTGTATTAGTTCTGAACCAAGACTTTTTTCAGTAATCTAGAATAATGCTTAAACCTTGTTGTTTAAATGCAAGTCAGGGCCTAAAGTAGTGATTGAGCACCTGGTAGGAAGGAAGGGTCAATACAGGGGAGCTCAGGTATATGCAGTGTACCTGAGTGACCAGAAGGGGTGAAGCCAGGACCCACCCCTTCCCAGATTTCATTTAAGGGTTGGCAGTCTTGCTGAAGATCCCTGCCTACCTGAGGCCTTCTGAAGGTGAGCAGCTTTTTTCCTTTGTTTCTGCATCCATAGCTGTTGCACTTGGGCTTGTCCTCACTTGTTGCAGCCTGTGACTCTGCTACCCTGCTGTCATTGCTGTGTTTTCTATCACATTATAGCGTTTACAAATGTAAACTCACTTGTTGGTAGCTCTGTAGAAACAGAATGCTCACATGCTATAAAACTGTCTTAAAGGATATTTGTATTGTTGTTTTACTATAGATTGTT
The DNA here is from genome assembly GCF_026119805.1 of Tympanuchus pallidicinctus. Classification (NCBI taxonomy): domain Eukaryota; kingdom Metazoa; phylum Chordata; class Aves; order Galliformes; family Phasianidae; genus Tympanuchus; species Tympanuchus pallidicinctus. Next base: position 15,710,828 of record NW_026294747.1, read on the forward strand.
TATGACCCTCCTGCACAGCATTTTTTTAAGGTTCGTGCTTATCTTCAGAACAATAGGAGATGCTCATCCTTGGCCCCAGGAAATATAGCATTCGACTAGTGCTATGGGAATTTTTTGGTATTTTACTCTGCTTTTTTTTTCAACAGGAGGTATATGTTGAGACACCTGTCCTTGGCCCTGTCCAAAGATGTACTTTGTGGCATGCTTACAAGTACCCAAATTCATCTTATTTCGGACTGTGAGTGAGCAAGATTTTTCTAAGGCTTGATAGAAAGCGCAGTATGCAAGTGTGCAGGCTGCTGTCCAGGTGTCTCTGTTGATTTTAACTATTAAAGAATGACATAGATCAGCCTACAGATAGGCCAGACTTGGATGTTCAAGTTTGTACCTTAAGCAGTGCAGTGTTCAGTAGACAGGTTACATTGGTTCTGACGGGCATCTGCCATTTGCCAATGAAACCTCCCACTGAGGAGGCAGGTCTCTGCATTGTGGTCCAGCTTTGGTCCTCACATAGCCTGTTGAATTGTCAGTGGTATACCAAACTGCAATTGATTCCTATGTGATTAATAGATTTATGTTTGGTCTGGTCAGGCAGAGCGACCAGAATGATTGGTTCTTAAATGCAGACTACCCGACTGTTTGGATCCTAGACTTTTATGTTTAGGAGAGGCTTAAGTGTGCACTCAGGTTACATGGTAGGAAACTCATAGTGTGGATGTCCTGCTTGTATAGTTTGCTGCTTTTTAAAAGAATGGCACTGTATTTCTAGAGTGAAGTGATATTTAATGATGTAAATAATTGAATATTATCTGGAAACACAACTTTGGACGCTGAGATTTTTGTTATCCATCTAAAGAAGCCTACCTTGGGGCAAGAGAGGAACATTGTTATCGTACAGTGCTGTGTTGACTTGTGACTTGTCAGAAGGTTGCTATCCCAGTGTGTCAGCAGCACCCTGAGGCAAACTGGAGATAGCAGTGATCTTTGTGTAGCGAACATGAACTCTATTTCAAAACATCTAAAAATTTCTGTAATGCTTTCAGTATCAATAGAAATTTGGGGTTTTCGTACACTCCTGTCTATATTGTATGCCCCTCCCCTAGCAGATAACACTGTATTTTCCACTGATATTTTTCAGTTTTTTGCAGTTGCATTCCATGCCTGATTTTCACACTCATAAAAGAGGCATAACGATATTGACATCCTTTATAAAACACTCAAGTTCTATTGAGAGCACTCTGTACAGCTAGATAATGGTGGCATTGTGGTGAGTGACAAGTACTAAGTGACTGTCAGAAGCATAGACAAGGGAAGAGGCCATTACAGAAGGGAGTGGGAGCTCAAAGCCTTTGTGCAGGTTCATAGAAAGTTGTCTCATAATTCTAAATCTAAGAGATTTTCATACAATACAATGTGAATTTGTCCCTCTTGTTTAAGGATGGGTGACAGAGCGTACGTTTTCCAGTCTGATTCCACAGTTCTCCTGCACGTTAAAATGTAATAAACTTTACTTGCATGTTTGTGTAGAAACTTGGAGTTCTAATGCATAAGTAAAATGTGTTTTGCTCATATTTAGGTAGGGAGAGACCACCTGAAGAAGAGTATGTTTATCTCAGCCATTGGCCTTTGTGACAGATTGGTACATGTCTACCCCCCATGCAGTATATTTTGCTAGGAAGGAAATTGTACTTTAGGAAGAAAAATAATGCATGCTCTATTTTGCATTAGAAAAGTTACCTCACTGTTGTATGCTTTTTTACATGTGTTACAGTCAGCTGCTGGAGAGCTGATGTCATGCTGGATGTCAGGGTATTCCCGTGCAGCATGTGTTCTGTGAAATTCCTTGTGTCTTTCTCACTGCATGTGGACTGCAGGTGTTGTTCAACCTGCTTAGTAGTGTAGCTATATGACAAAACTTCCTGAAAATATTATGCATGTGAATAAATCCAGTGAATATTACTCCTAACTTTTCTCTCTTTTTTTTTTTTCCTCTGTTTATTTCATTTGCTTTGTATAATTTACTTTTATCCCTTCCACCAATGAATATGGAAAAAGAAATATATGAAGCTGAAACTCTTAGGTCCTGCTGGCAAAGTAGACTTCAATAATAATTCCAAGGTTATCATGAATTTTGAACCAGTCAAACAAAATTGACCTTCTTCACGTGCAGATGGATTTGTGAGAGGGAAGTTGCTTCTGTTTCTTAAACACACAGCCAAATGAGTTTCAAACAGAGCTATCAATAAAAGTCTTAATGCAGTTTTAGTACTTCAGAACTCAAATGAGAAGAAAACTTGCACTCTGCGTGGTGAATTAATGTTACCAGAGCAATCTGCCTGTCATATTGGCAAGATTCAGTTTCCAAGCATGTCAGCTGGAATGTAATTACAGGAGAGGGGGAGATTTGATATCTAAGAATAATGGAAATAGGGACAATATATGGTGGAAAACAGCTGCTACGATACTAGAATACAAGTACTGCTGTTACTGTTGTTTGTTTGTTTTTTAAAAGCAGTAGCAAAGTGTGGAGAGGAAAATCAGTAATTCTGTTTGTTCTGTGGTGTTTTTAATGGTGAAAGTAGTGATAAGTTGAAGGACAGAAATTTCAGAGCAGTTTTAGTATTCTGTCTGGAACAGAAAGAATAACTTTCTTTTTCCATATTGAGTATGTGAAAATGCTTGCATATACCAGTCTGTTTTAGATCTGTCCTATGTGTGCAAGATTGATGTCCTCAATGTATTTGAAGAATTTTGGGAGTACTTGTTATTTCACCTTCATAAACTGCAAATGGTAACTATGCTGATTAAAAAAGAAAATGAACCTTCCCTCCCAAGTCCTTATTGTTATTAACCTCATCTATACAAATAATTCAAATGCAGATTGGAATACAGGTATAAGAAAAATGTGCTCCTTGCTTTCCTTCAGGATGATACTGGGAGTTAAAGGCTTCTCAAAGTTGTGTGCTGATCTATTGGAAAGCTGCTTTGCTGCTTAAGAAGCCTGGTTTATAAGGCGATGTGAATGCCTTTTTATGCACACATAAAATGCATAATTTTTTTTGTGAAAACCGAGTTCATATTATTTTGATTGCAGAATTGTCAAATATGCTTTTACTGAGCATCTCCAAAACTCTTGGATCTAAGCTACATAAATTAATTGCAGTGTGTATGAATTTGGGGATCTCGTGAGTTCAGAAAACGCATCGGAGTTTTCATATGTTCTGTGGCTTTTGGTTCCACTCGCAGCAAATGTGAGAATATATGCATACACAGAAGAAAGGGAGTGCAGCTGAATGCCATCTGAAAATGTCTGAAGTGTTTTTTGATTTATATTCATCACAAGTATTTAGTCTTAAACAAAGCATTACTGACAGGAGACAAACTGTTGACTGCTATCTTAGGGGGAACGCTCAAAGAATATGGCTCTGAAAAGCCTGGATTTTGTGATGGACGGCCTGTGTTTTGTCAGCTTGTATTGTGCAGGGCTTTGTGAGGCAGACAAATGGCCCTCAAGTCATTCCTTCATTTTCCTGCTCTGAGAAAGAATTGGCTGCAGTCGATGATTGCAAACATAAAAGTCCTGGGTAAAGATGTCATATATTGCAAACAAGGACAGGGAAGGGGGGAAAAGAAAAGGGGGGAGAAAAAAAAGAAAGAAGTTTTAGTGGGAGGAGCACACTGAAGACCTGTGTTTCCTCCCAAAGGCGGTTTTACATGGATGTTCACGCAGCCCTGTTCAGGGACTCTGGTGTGGCCTTTCAGAGGTCAGTGTGTAGCTGAACCAGATACTGCGTTGCTATGAAACCTGGTATATTTGTTTTCTTATCGCTGTGAAGGGGCAAAGTCTAAGTTGTCGTTCCTACATTTTTGCTGTTCATTTGGAAGGTGCTTGTCGTTATGTTCTGTGGGGGCATGCTGATGTAAAGTGACTTTATGGTTGCTAAAACCAGGTGTTTTTTATTCACAACCTTAGAAGTTAATTGTTGAGTTTGGCCTGCTGTAGCTGCTGATAACTGAGGTTTATTTCAAAGCATTTTCAAATTGATGTGTGAAGAAAACTAATTTTCGAGTTATAAAGACTGAAAAACATAGGAAAAGGAATTCATAGTACAATCATGAGTGTTTTTAATGTGCAGTACAGGAGGGTATAAGCAAAATAGTTTATAAAGATATGCAAATAAATGTGAGATGCGTGTTTGCTTGGGCTAAGTTCCTTCTGGATTAATGTAAAAGGTTGTTTTATGCTCCAGTATAGTTGTCACTTTCGTCACCAGATGATTCTCCTGGCTCAGTGATTTTTGATAAAAGATGACAATTTCTATATTAATTCTTAAAAAGTCATGTTTTTTTTTCCCCCCCGTAAGGGTGTCTGGTGAAAGCAACGCAAACTAATCCTTGCCCTTTCTTTCATCTAGGCAAAAGGTTGTTGAAGGAAGTCTTACTCATCCATTTGCGTTGACACTGTCTGGGGACACTTTGTATTGGACAGACTGGCAGACACGTTCCATTCATGCCTGTAACAAACGGACGGGAGAGAAGAGGAGAGAAATATTATCAGCTCTTTATTCACCCATGGACATCCAGGTCTTAAGCCCAGACCGGCAGCCCTACTGTACGTTTTACTTTTCCTTGAAGCCTTTTGCATAGCTGTTTTTTGTTTGTCAGAACAGCATTAATCAGAAAAAGGTGTAGTGTGAAGTTTTACTGTTTTGGGAACGTTTCAGAGAATTAGTTGTGAAACCATAATTACTCAATCCTTTACCTTTCTTTGAAAATTCTAGCCTGAGTAGGTAAGAGCTTATTCATCATCCCAGTGGGTAGTAAAATTCCAAATCCAGTGCAGTACTTCATATCTTTAAAGACTTGCCTTAGAACTTCTAAAATACTGTGATTTTAAAGACACATGAAAGAAAAAAAAAAAAGCACGTAACTACATTTTTTTGTAAGTACAATTATAATAAAATATGTGAAGTTCATCTTGTACTTACAACGGTAATTTTTGCAGGCCGCACTCAATATTGCTTATCTTCAGTATGCAACAAATAGTTTTGGTGTTTCACTATGGAAGGTATTCAGCTTTCATAAGAAATGTTTGTGCCTCTTTTTCTTTGTTTGATGATCTTTCAAAGGAGGCAAGGTGTAGAGAAGGGAAAATGTAAAGAGGCTATCTGTATCTTTTATTGTGTGATTTCATATGGGAATTGACCTAGACTTTTTTTTAAGCAGAATAGTGAAAATGAGATTAAAAACAGTAGTGTGGGAATGTATATAATTCCGTAGCTCTGGGAAGAATCATCTCTTGCGTAGTGGAGATATTCTTATTTATTTGGATTGTGTAGTTCAACTATGCCAAATCTAAAGTCAGCTTCCGCAGCAAAGTTTATAGGATATTAGCAAACAGGCTTGAAAGTAAGCAAAAGGAATTCGGAAATCAGTTTGGTGATGGAACATGTGCAAGTTTTCATGGAGGTTGTCAAATATGCACAGCATCCTGGCTTATCTCAAAGCTCCAGATAAGAATTTGTCTATGCTGAATTCTTGCCACTGCTTTTAGCTCAGGAAATGTCCCAATCGTAGGTCACAGTATTTCTGGGTCAGTAACAATGAAAAGATGGCAAAAATATGATCTGCTGAAAATAGCTTAAATGCCATTGACTTCTTTAAGATCAGGCTTAGATGTCTTCCTTTCCATCTCTCTGTGACTATCAGTGGAAGTAACACAAGTCAAATTAACTGGAACTTTTGTATTTTTATGGTGAAGTAGTTAAGCTTACTCAAACTATGATATTTGAGAGTTCTTGCATAGCTTGCAGTGTCTTTTTAAATGTGACGGTGTTCTCTGTGGTTATTTGTGATTACTGCTCTGTATCTTGCAGCTGTATTTTGTTCTAGTAAATGAGGTGGATGAGGGTGCAGTTGCATCCCCCTCCCCCCCCCACTCCCCTCATCTTTTAAGTTTACTTTTAATTTTTATGTTCTCAAAATTACTGGGGTGCGGAGAGGAAAGAGTGGATATTTGTAATCTTTTCAGTATTTGTGCTTTTTCTAATGTTGAAGTGTTCAAGGGACTTGACACGTTCCCTCCATGCATTTCCTGATGATCCAGAGATATGTCTTGTAAAAACTCTGCAGCTGGGAAAAAAAAATATTTCCAACGTGCAGCAGTACTGCAATGCACAGGCTGTTCCAGACCCCAGTTTCTATTTCCATGCTGCTTAGCAGACCCAGCAGTGGTGAAATAAGTAGTGTTCAGAGGTCGTAACTGTGTTCAACTTCAAAAACATTGGAAGAACAGTACAGTGAGAATGTGCTGAGCTGTCAGCTCTTAAAAAGTTGGCTTTGTATACATGTCAAATTAGATACTCCCAGAAATAAGTTGCTGGGGAGGTGGGGAATCAAATGCTTTATTTTGTGGCTCCTTTGTCATTTAGCACCAACCTTGTGCCAGTCATTTGGGATCTATGATTTATTCCTCAGAGGGGGGGGGGAAAAAAAAAAGAGCTTTAGATGTTCTAGAAAAAGGAAAATAAACCTGATTGATTGTTTGGTTGGTTTCTTGAAGTTCACACTCCATGTGAAGAAAACAATGGTGGTTGCTCCCATCTGTGCCTGCTATCACCAAGAGACCCCTTCTACAGCTGTGCCTGTCCCACTGGTGTGCAGCTAGAAGATGATGGCAGGACGTGCAAATCAGGTAAGAGCTTGACTTTTCTACAGTAAAGGTATTGACTTGGTTTGGGTTTACTGCTTAAGAACTGAAAAAGTAAATTGAATAGAACTGGCTGACATACTGAAATTTCAGTGTTCTCCTGAAATTGCAGAGATGTTGTCCTTATTGCAGAAATTTTGCAATCATATATCCTATCAAGTTACCAAAATTTCGCCAAGTTTTGTGCTTTTTGGCTGTATTTTGTGTTGCCAGTTCTCTGTAGAAATGGAGTAGCATGTGGAGACCGTTGCAGAAGCAATTTATTAGAGGAAAGTTACTGTAGGACCTCTTTCCATTTGAGCAGAGGGCCACGGGCAGAGGTTTGCTCCCTCTTGTTCAGTGACCTGTAGCTACTGGTGCATGGCTGTGCTGTTGCCCTCCTGTTGCATATCAAAGCCCAGTGTGCTTAAGACCTGCCAAAAGCAGTTGAGGCTCAGTCTGGGTGCCCATATACTATTTCAGGGAAAAACTCATATGTTGTCCCTGCTCCCATTACTTTCATATAGAAAAAATCTGAGCAGAAAAATGAAAAATTAAGTTTTAAACTGAAAAATGTCACTTTTCTGGTGCTGAAGATGACTAATAGTCATCTAATGAAGATGAAGATAGATGAGTGATGAGATATGAGGTATTGTATTTTTGGACATTATATTAATTTGTTAAAGTCAACCAAGGCTTTGTACAAAGCTTCTTATAAAACTAAATGAGATAATAGAAGTAGAAAAAATAACTCTTCAGGTGCCGGTTTCCAGTCACTGAAACATAGATGAGGAATCTTCTATTACCAGAAAAAAAAGCCATTCAAAGAATAATAGTTGGACTGCATGCTTTAAATGAAGTATATAACCGGATGCATACTCATGTCAATAAATTGTGTGAGTCAAGACCTCCAAGAATACCACTTGACTTTATTATTGTTCAGGAAGCTGCTTATAAAAATTCATTATAGCAAAACACGAGACTAACACATGTAGTCATAGGGATGCTACCAGACAAGGTTCTGCAGACAGACTGAAGGACCTTCCATTGCCTGTCTCTGCTGAGTGTTTTCACGAGGCGAGTCAAAGTGTGTAGTTATTTTCTGATGTGGCTCAATTCCTATAAGTACTAGAACAAACATAATAGTCTCCTTTCATTTGTGAACTTGAAGCAGAATTTGAACGCTGAATCTCCAGGGCTTAAGGGCCAGCTTTATTAGCTCATCCTGATCCAATTGAAAGGCTTATAAGGTAGTTCTTGCAGCTGCTTTGAAAGACCTTTCTCTTTCCTTCTTCTAGCTTTGGAAAGTTTCCCTTTCACAGCCTTTAAAAAACATTGCTGAATACGCAGGACAACCTTTTTAGACGTTCATATTGACCTTATGTTTCTGGCAGTGGGAATGAAGGTCAGCCTGCTTTTGGCATTTTGGCGGATAGCACAAGCAGGAGTGACTGCTTATACTGTGCTTTCACCTTTCCATTGTTAAGCCAGACAATCTGTCAAGGGTGTTCTGTCAAAGGAGGGCAAAAAAGTGGGATGGGAACAGGAAATCTGGTTTTGCATAAGAATGTGGCCTTTTGGTTCAGTTTTATGGATTATTTCTTTCCCAAGCTCCACATCTTTTGTTGTCCTGTCTGCCTTATGCCAGCATCCATGTGCTTCTCTTTCCACTCTTATTAATTAAAATTAACTCCTTGGTTGCAGGGAACTGACTTCTTGTTCTGTGCACGAGTCCTTTGTGGTAAAGTTGTGTCAAGAACTACAGATGCTACAGTGTTGACCACCTCTCTGTCTTGCTGCCTGTTACTTAAAGTGCTAAGTCAGTTAGGCATATGGGCTTCCTTGGCATTAGACTTTGAAGTGAATTGCAAAAACAGTACCATGAATTCCTCTGTAAGAGGAAAAAACATTTTGTTCTCAAAATCTCTGTCCCTGTTGGGAGTTTACTGGTACAAATATAACTATACAATGTTACTGTATAGTTCTGTCAGAAAGTATTCCTGTGCAGATAAGCCTCGAGGCTGGGACTCTTAAGCAATTTCAGCTAACTTGGATGCTGAAGAGTGTGCACAGGCAGAACATTCAGATAGAGTTGTAGATTGTTGCAGAGTAACAGTACTGAATGGTAATTTACCCAAGTAATTAAGAAAACATGAATTCAAGGACTGGCTATGCCATTATTTTGTTTGCTGTTGGTTGTGTCGTCTTTATGCATTGAAACTTCAGAAGTGGATCTTTAGCCTTTTTCTGAGTGTATAAATATTGATTTACTGAAGCAATAATTACTGTATCTGTGTTAAGTGAATAATTCGTTATTCTTTATTTTTGGCTTTCTGTAAGGGTTCATACTGTTTTCTCTCTGGTGCTAAAGGGCTTTCTCTCTGTGTAAAGGGAAAAAAAGCTGTGCGGTAGATATACATCACGAATAACATGAAATATATGGACAGATGACAGCTAGCATCGTGCACAAGACCCTTTCTGAGAATGTGTACTTGCTTGGTGCAGGTATCAGATGTTTTGTTACTTCCATTCAGATACAATGTTGCTCTGTTTTGCTCTGTTGGTGTGTGAAGTTTTCTTTGCTCACTGATAACCTGACCTGGTACTTGCAAGGTTCCTGGAGAACCGCCTACGTAGAGCTCTCTGCAGTGTGAGGACAGGTTTTATATTTCTATGGGAAAGAAGCCGTAATCAGCAGGCTAACATGAAAACAAAGCACCTGTTATCTGAAGTTTTCATCCATGGAGTTCTCTCTGTCCACACCCAGAGCTATATTTGCTAGCAGAAGATGTGTGCAACATTTGATAAATATATTAGCAAGCTTTTTCTCGTCTGTTTAGTGATAAGCTTTGTTGATCGGTGTATTTGATTGCTGAAGGTGTAGACTAGGTGCTTTACTAGCTGTTGCAGAGTTGGATAGGAAGGTTTCAATTCCCTAACTATTAATTATGTCAGCAGAATTGCTCCATTAGCAGTCCTGTGAGCACTCAGTAAGAATTCTTGCTCTGCTTTGCGCTGTGCGGCCTCACCTCCCAAACTGAGCACCGTTTTGGGTGCCACAAAATCAGAAGGCAATGAAAAGCTACTAGAGAGCAGGGCTATAAAGACAGTGAAGGATTTGGAGGGCAAGGTGTGTGAGGAGCAGCCTGAGGTGCCTGGCTTGTTCAGCCCAGAGCAGAGGAGCTGAGGGGAGGCCTCACAGCGGCAGCTCCTCAGAGGGAGCGGAGGGCAGCGCTGAGCTCTGCTCTGTGTGACAGCGACAGGGCCTGATGGAGCTGTGTAGGTCAAGTTAAGCGTTAGTTAGGGAAAGGTTCTTCTCCAGAGCTGGTGAGTATGGAACAGGCTGCCCAGGACTGTAGACACAGCCTTGAGCTGCTGCAGTTCAAGGAGTGTTTGGGCATTGCTCAAACATGTGGTTTAATTTTTAGGTGATCCTTTGTGGAGTCAGGAGTTTGACTCAATGATCCTTCCGGTCCCTCCCAACTTGGCATATTCAATGATTCTGTGATTTTTACAGTAAGCTTTCAAGCCAAGATCTTTGAAATTATTTATGAAGTTGTATTGGACCACCCTTTGCTGGAAGGGAGGACAAGGATTCTGTTTGTATTTATGGCCTGAGATACTCAAAACAAAGAGATTGTAATCAGTGCAGCTCCCAGGGTGCTGGGAATCTTGCAACTTCAGTGCAACTCTAAGGAGGTTCTGTAACCTGAGTTGGTAAAAGCAGCTCATGAAATGGCAGCAATATCAGTGACAGGCCCTGTGAACCAAAAAGTAACATACTGCTTTCAGATCTTTGAGTGATAGGACCTGTTAGAGTCCAACAGCTCTAGTCTGAAGGAACTGCCTGTGGAGAGTAATTTATTCAGTAATAATTCTAATTACCGTGTAATTTCCAGGAATAACTGAACTCTGAAATGTCATATTTCAAAACAGAACTAATTCTTACACCAAGTGGCTTTCTTGATTTCTATGCGTTTGTTTGAAAGTCTTCTCAAGGCCTGCTTGAGTAATCCTATGAGTCTCTGAGAATGGAACAAGAATTTAAAAGGGATTTGTAATTCTGCCTACTTAGCTTTGTTCATCCTGTGCTAAAATTGTTGGTCTGGTTTAGTTAATTTTTTAGGTTCTTCCTGTATGTACTTTCTGATGCAAGTAATTAAAGACCAAAGCAAAAATTATGTCTGTTCTTTGTGTGTTTTCAGAGCTCTGTTTGGTTTGATCAGAAATAGACAAATAGCAGCAAATAGGCCACAGTGTGTCAGGTCCTTTTTTCAGTCATTTTGATGATTCATGTCCAGAAAGGTTTTCTTTTCTTTAAGGATGACATTTGTCTTTTTATTGAACATAATTATTTTGATTTTTTTGAAGGGGTTTGTTTGTTTTTAGGATTTAGTGAGTTCTGTTATTGAATATTTGAACCTGTCTTGCCTTGCAGCGCAGTCCTAAAGTGATAGCTGCATGTCTTCTCCATTCAGCAGCTTCATCTTGCTTATGTTTATCATGCTAGCAGTCTTTTCTCGTCTTGTTTTCCTTGGTGCACAGTGAACAAGATTTATCTGTTTCTGATTACAGTTCTGGTGCACTTCTTGGTATAATTTTACCACTTCATATGAATGGAACCAGAATTTTTGCATCCTGTTCTACTTTGTTGGAGAGAGTTTTGCTTTGTTCTGTTGGGCAGAGGTGCAGTCTCGGTCTTCCACTGCTTTTTCCTCTTGTCTTTGTCTTGGCCTTGTAGTTCAGTTTTATCATAGTCAGATCTAGAGCATTGTGGTATATCTTGTCAGCTAATTGGGATTAAACTCCGCTCCCAGTCTCTTTTATAAGATATGTATGCTTTCTTTCACAACTGAACCCATTTCTGCAAATAGTATTCAGCAGTCTCTTCCATATATGTTTCTGGAAGACATGTGATCTATCTTCTCTATTTGGTTTTATTAACATACAGCCACTGCTGCCAGCCCTCAGGAAATGTTTGAAGCCTCGTCTTTTTTTTTCCTAGAAGTGGATTTGTTTCCCTGTAAATGTTCACCTCAACTTCTTAAATTCCCTGTGTCTGTTAGTGTTACATTCCTGAAGGATATTAACTATCATTGCACATCGTTTTCTGCCATCATGGCACCAAGGAAGTCAGCTGCATATCAACTAAAATTTGTGTGTAGGAATTTTAAAACCTATTCATCTGTGTCTGATGGCAGAAAGTGTTTTGAGGGAAAACTCACTTCACACTCCCAAACTTGTAATAATTTGAATCTGTGTCTACAGAATTGAAATGGATAGGAGAAACTAGGACTTTCAGTAAAATTCTTCAAAAATTGTGTATCTTTTAAGTTTAGTAGAGGTTCTCAGAGCTATAGGAGCTCAGTTATTCCAGTATCTATGCAGTTTCTGAAAGCTGCCTACCCCAAGATTCTAAAAGCTATCTTAGTTTTATATTTGCTTCTCAATAATGCTTTGTTGCAATATATATATAAAACATTTCAGTAAAATTACGTATTTTTACTCTACATAATTATGGCAATTTCATCTGAGCATCATTCGTTTTCCCTGCACGTGGGAAGTAGATGATTGGATTCATTGTTACGCACAAGCAAAGCAGTTTTTTTGTTTACCTATTAAATTGTCTTTATTTAAGAGTTTTCTCACTTTTACCTTTCCAATTGATTCTCTTCCCCATCCCACTGGGGGGAAGCGTGTGAGTGAGTGGCTGAGTGAGCTGCCTACCAAGACTAACCCACAACGGTTGCATAAACTGAAGTTTGGAGAGGAGCCTATTTGTTTCTCCAGAAAAATTATCTATGTCCTGTGCAAGTTGTGGCCAGTTGGTGATGGCTACTTCCTAATTAGCTAGCTGCTTTTGCAGATATCTTATACCTGGCATATCAGAATGCAAGTGGTTATCTGAGATGCAGCACATTGACTTCAGCTCACCAGAGAAGGATGCCTGCAGTACAAAGCAATTGTTATTTGCTTTAAAGTGGGAAGGCTTTGGCTTTTGAGTCAATCCCTTATAGGAGCTGTAGGATTTCTTCTGTGAAGGCAGAACATTTGTAGTTTTTGAAATGAACTATGGAATTCTGGCTTCTCAAAATAGAACTCTGTTATTGTGATTGGGGAAGAAGGCAGTAGCTTCAAGTGTTTAGCTGGCTTTTTTTTTTTTAATCCCTGATTCTGTTGTTGAGGCAGTTCATTAGAGTTGGGAAATATTCCCAACTATATTATTTCTCCTTCCCTTTCTTCACAGCGCAAAACAGAAGGAAGGAGCAATAATACTAATCTCTCTGTCACAGGGAAAACAAAAACAAACGATAGAAAGATTCTAATTCCAACAAAAAATATCGTGGAGGAAAATATTGAAAGAATGCCTGCATGCCTGTCTCTTTCCCTTGCATGTTATCTGATTTAAATGCAACCATGGGGGAAAAACAAAAAAAAAAAAAAGAAAAAGATACTTCGGTTGCACCATGCTTTGACTTCACAGATGTCTTCTGCCCTCTACCTGGTGTTGGAATACCATAGGAAGATCTTGTTTGTACTGGGAGGTCTTTTTCTTGTTCCCCATCTTGCTGCTATGCTCCCAGTTGTGTTTCCTTTGCCTGTCAAGAAGTAGATAACTCCATGTATTCTTTTTGTTAGACCGAGCTGGGACCTTCTTGAAGGTGGCTTCTCTGAATCAGGGATTTGTATAATTGGCATCTCCTTAAATGCCTGCTACCATTTTAGTTCTGTATTTTCGTGTTATTTCCAACCCTCCAGCAGATCATCTGGCGAAAAGGATCTATGGGCGATCCTATGAGAGGGAAAGTTTTTGGGTAATAGATGACTTGCACAAGGGCTATACAGCGGAGTTCCTGTAGGGAGGAGATTTATACAAATTCTAGGCTATGAAAATGAGATGCAGTTAGTGAATGAGGAAATAACTCTTCATTCCTTGCATCCAGACCCCATTTTGACCATGGTACACTACTGCAAACATATCCTATTGATCCTTTAGCACTAAAACAACAAGGTGGAATTGTGTTTACTTAGTTCCACACATTATTTCCAACTATATTTCACTGAATTGCCTTTGCAGTTGACCAGAAAGAATTGTAAAAACTATCCAGCAATGAGTAATGGATTAGGAAATCTAGAGGCTGCTCTGCAAATAGGAAGTTGATGAATTAAGCCATCCTTTTGGGTATGCATGTCCTCCAAAACATGTTGTGGGATTCTTACACTTTCTTTTTTTGTGATGATTTTTTTCTGTTGCTTCTTCGTGTGTAAGAATTGGCATAGTGGAAGGTTTGTTCATTTCTGTGCTGGTTTTGAACCTTGTTAAGTAAAGCAGTAGAGTTTTCCTCCTCCAAGTTCTACTCTATTCCATTAAAATTAAGTGTTTTTCTTTTCTTTAATTTGTGGGTATTGTTTTTCTTGAATTTGTTTTCCCCTTGCTTTTATGGTTATGATTTCATTTGATCTGTATGAAAAGATTACATTATTTTCTATTCATAGCATCCTTTATCCTCCTAAGTGGGGAGCGCTTTGTGTAGCGCAGAAATGAAATAGCCTCTTATGGAAAAGGCCCTGTGTAAAATTTGACTGTATAGCAGCCCTTGGAAACACGCTGTAAGGAACAAACCTGGAAGGATTGGAAGATCTGCCTTATCTTCTAGCTCTGTTTTCAGCAAGTTTACAGGAGCGATGAATGAAACTCTTCCAGATTGGTGCGTGTTTCAGACTGATGATTGCTCTGAACAACTGAAACACGTTCTAATAAGAGATGGTAGCTGTCTCATTTTGTTCACGTTGAGTCTTCCCATCAGCTCAGTTTTTGTACTTCAGCAGAACCGCGCCCTTTGTCTGCGCTGGGAAGGTTTATGTGTAAACTTTGTTATCTCACATTCTTCGTGGGCCCAGTACCTGCCCATGGAAAGTTACCAATCTCTGCTAACTTGTTAAGCTTCTGCAGCTTCACTGCCTCTTCAAATATACTGTGGGCAAGCACCATTTTACTGCAGCAGAGTAGCAACAGGAAGGTTGAGATCTGCAAACCCCAGCTTAGAATTGCTTATAGCTTTTTCCATGATATATGCCCTTTGGCAGGTGATGATGGCCACGTTTTCTGTGGCTCCATCATACTTGGAACATAATAATTAGCACTTGAACTTCAGAGCACGATACAGCTATCAACCTCGGGGGAGCCTGTGGGACGTGATATTAAGGAGAAAAACAGTGCAGAGAAACTGATGTATGTAAGGTTTCTAGGTGAGTTTGAAACTTTTGCAATTAGAATGCAGCAGAAATGGGATTGTAGTAAAACTTTGTGTTGTGTGTTTCTTCTGTCCAGTATTCTGGGAAAAAAAAAAAAAAAAAAAAAAAGAAGTAGTATGTGTCCTGTTGGGCTTAGTGGGTCTATAATTGTTGGTGTTTGAAGATGTCAGCACCAATACTCTGTTTAACAGAAACTAGTAAAGTTGCTGAACTGCTTTCAAAGGTAGTGATTTCAGAAAGAGCCCTACTGGCTCAGGTTATCTGCTGCAAAAAATAGGTGCTTTAAAACAATGCTTTGCAAAGAAATACCAAAATCCAACAAAGGCACTGCATTTCTAGAAGTGAGAATTTGTGGCAGGCGTTTTCTTGGTCCATCCTTTTTCCTATGGCTTTCAATATACACTGTTTTTAGAATCCTTATGCAAAGATGTGTCCATTTTTTGCTAATTAAAAGCGGGAGCTGGGATTGAGATCTACAGGTTTACATTCTGATTTACCACTGAACATTTCCAACTTCCTGTGCTCTCTCTTTAAAGCACATAGCATTTAGACAGCCAGACCTCAGGGCAGAAGTTAAGACTTATTTGTTGAACTGTTTTGAGGTCTTTGGATGGAGCCTCTGTATAAGGGCAAATTCTTTGTTTTTTGGTACAGCAAGAGCCACACAGTTGTGCTGATCTTTGATTCAGGTTGCTGTCAATGCAGTTGTAACTGGAAACAATCTCCCTCAGAGTTAGTCACTTCTCTCTTAGCAGTAGCCTTACAAAGCTTTGTGCTTCTGAATGGAATACTGGGTCTGTACAATCTTCAGATGTTTTATAGGTCCTGAACTAGATCAGGGTGTTAATGTGTCTTCTGTGTAATGTATGGAAGAAGCATTGCTTATGTTCTAGTCAGCTGTTCTGTGCCGATGATTTTATCACCTGTAGAGTTTAATTAACATTCTGTTTGAGGTCCTTGTTTGTTTGTTTGTGAACGTGTCATCACTGCTTGAAATTGTGGCTCTTTCCTGATTTAAGCAAAGTAACTATTAGGAGTCTGCTACTGAGATAATGGAAGAAACACTGGACAACAGCTTTTCACTACATTGTGCAGCGAGATATGATGTAATTTATGAGTTACGTGAGTGCTCTGGTATTTCCTTTCTTTGTCATAAATGTTAGTTTTCCTTGTGCCTTCTTACCTTTCAATTCGAGCTCTGTCCAAATGTGGGCACTCAAAACATTCTTTCAAATAAACCTTTCCTGTTTCTGTTTTGTTGGTTGCATAAAATCACTGCGTGCAACTCTCAGTTTTAAACTGATAAACCCCATATGTGTTGCACGCTTCTCCTGGTAGTGTCAAGGAGGAGGGTACGATCCCAGTTTCTCCCACCTTGGAGCCAGCACCACTCCAGTATGAAACAGTGGTCTTTATTTGCAGATATTCCCAAAGTTTGTTCAATCTCCTTAAATGTTTTTATGTTCTGCAGAAGTTGAATAGCGAGAGTGGGGTTTGATAGCAGCTTTAAACCTCTCGTAATTTCATTACATCATTCTTCCTGTGGTGTGAAGACTGGCTGTTGCTGAACGTTATGCAAGATGTTGTAATTGTTTTAAATATTGTTGAGATTGTTAAACAGCGTGGCAGCATTTCTTATTTTCGTACATTCCATACGGAATAATGAAGTTTTCCCCCACCCCCTTATTTCAAACAGCTTGTAAAAGAGTTGCCTGCAGTCAAAGCACTTTCTAATGGGCCGCTTTCAAAAAGAGCTGACTGCTTTGTTCCACAAAGAACGAAAAGCTTTACCATTATTGCAGTTTATCTGATTTATTTTTTTCACTCCACAAATATAGAGATCTCAAAAGTTGCCTTTATATAGACTGGGTGTGGATGCACATGCGTGTACACAGAACTAGGGGAAGAGTCCCACAATGGAGCATTGTTCTGGCCTGATTAGCAGCCAGACAAATGGGAGAGGAATAGCATGGTGTTTTCTGGCATAGATTAGCAGAAGGAACCACTGCAGTCTACATTTGTTTAGATTGTTTAGATTGGGTGAATAAATTGGAGCATTTGTTACTGTATTATAGACGTCTTGTCACTTGTCAAATGTGAAGTGGGCCAAGGGAAGAATAAAAAAGGCTCTTGTCAGGCTGGTGAGATGGCCTGCTTCACTGCTGTCAGCTCTGATTGCAGTTAATTTTGCAAATAGAATGCAGCTGCCATTTTCAGCGCTGAAGCATGAATTTTTAATAGCGAGCGCACAAAACAAGGAAATCAAAGCAAACACTGTACCTAGCATGGGTATTAAAAATAATTGGGTACTGGGAATGGGAGGAAAGCGTCACATGTACAAACAAAAAAGTCTCCTAACCTGCTTCTGTGGGATTTCTTGATTGCAAAGAGGGAATATAGTCCTCAGAAAGTGAGAATAACTGCCTTGCATTTTTCTGTTCTGTTTGTTTTTAAATTGAGATATTGTTAGCATTGGTTTAGCAGAACATTTCATGGGTTTTTATGAGTATCAAACATGCTGAAAATTCCATGGAAGGTTGCAGAATGTTTTTAGTGAATTAAAAAACCCAACAATGTCCTTAAGTAAAACAAAGAGTTAAAAGTTTTAAACTGGTGAGAGTTGAAACTGAGTCTTTTTAAATGAATGGCAACTCTAGAGCGGCCTCATTCCTTCTGGTGTTCTATTCTATGGTTTGCATAGAGGACTTTTCATAAACTGTGAGTGTTGTAGAACTTGGGGTTGTTTGCATTCTCCCTCATGTACCCTGGAGGGGGGGGAAGAGGAGATCGTGGTGTGATGTTCTACATGACTGTGCTATAATAGCGATTCTCTGGGAATCTCTTGGTTGTGTGGTTACAAGAGTACAGTGAGAGGACATCAGTTTGCACATCAGTTTAATCAAATAAATGCTGTAGCACTCCAGCAGTAGGTAAACAGCTCACTATAATAATGTGCTAGGCAGGTTCTGGGGTATCTAGCATTACAGCAGACAAGTCACAACGTAACACTTCTGTAGCCTTGAAAACATTCCTACCAACATTAATAATCAAAATGCCTCCATGATGCAGATAAAACTAATGAGCCAGACGAGCGTGTTTGTCCAGGTTTTTGGAAAGAACCAACAACGCTGCTAAGTTCTCATCTCACAGTGCTGTGCTCAGAGCCCGGTGCCAAATTTCACTCTTCTTTTATACTAGAAATGCGTTAATAGATGAAAATACAGTAATAAAAAGCACTGTAATGTTTGGAGTGCATTGTAATAAAGGCCAGGATTTTTGCACTCGTCAGAAACTGTCCAGCAGGATGGACTTTTACCAGCTTTTGAAAGGGATGTGAGGGAGGGCGTAACAAGACATAGGGTTCACATTTCCTCTGTTCACATGCCTTGTAATGTTTAAGGATGTAGATAGTGCCAGTCAAGAGCCTTGCTGTGTAATAATTTGACTTCATTTTAAGCAGTAGCATCTCTCCAACACAAACTGCCGAGCAGCCAGAACTTTAAATCAGTCAAGAAGCTCATTCCCTTTATTATTTCTTTTTCCCATAAATGTCAGTTAGAAACATGTTAAAAATTACAAGAATTTTCCAAAAAATGTTCAGTTCAACTACCAACGAGCTGTCCTGTCCCACTTGTCAAGTGGAATTATTGTTATTCTTTTTCTGGTCAGTTGGGTCAACAGAGAAAACAGTCTAGTCCTGAAGCCTCGGATTGCCAAATTGTCTTCTCCATGATTGTTTTCAGCTGTGTATGACTATGGTGCAGAATATTCCCAAAGCTTGCAGAAAAAGTTTGAATGGCTGGATATGTTAGAAACAGGATTGTTCTTTCCCTTTGCTAGGAGGTTATAGTCATGCTGCGATTGCTGATTCAAGCGGTAGTGACTGCTCTGCTCCTGCTTTCCTGGTCAAAATATTATTTTGCATGCAAGTGAATGTGTGCATGGAACAGCTAGATGAGATACAGTTGAGTTAGGTTATTACTGCTGTTTTGCTGTTATTTATGGTTTTTAGGAGGATATTAATGATGCCTTACAGCCTGTTGTTTAGCCAGCGCCTGTGGGTATAATCTGGGCCTTAAGTTTTGATCTGCTGATTCCTTCCTCTGGTACATTCAACCCTGACCTTGTTCCCCTTGAACCAAGGTGAAGATGCAATCATTCGTGTGAAGAGGCAAAACGTACGCATTTGATTCTTATCTGTCTGTTCCCATGCAGTGATACCTGTAATGTTGGTCGTCTTAGAAATGCATGTAATGCTGGTAATTGCTGTGTTATCAGTTGTATGCATATATTTGGTGCTGTTTAGCTTCACACTGCACATACTTCAATATTAAGATTGTGATTGCAGACGTTAATGTAAAGGAGATTAGAAGGTAAGGTGAATATGAAACCAAGTGCTGTGGGTGGCTGAGCAGCTGCAGTGCTGCTCACTTCCTGACACAGTTGAGCTTAAAGTATTTATCCCTACTCTGCTTTTTATGGAACGTTTTGTTCACCAAGTGCATCCCCTTTCCATACTTGAGTATCGGGGCCTGAGTTTTTTGCTTGCTTGGGGTTTTATTTTGACTCCTACCAGTGAAACATTTCAGAAACATGGAAGCAAACTGTAAAACTTCGTTTCACCAGGTATTTTGTTGTTGCTGTTGCTGCTATGCTATTGTAGCTTGCTGTTGGAGTTCTGCAGATGCTCTCTCCAGTGGCTTTTTTCCTTTGGATCTTAGAGAATGATCTTAATTTGCATTAGAAAACTATTTTAGAAAACTAAACTATTAGAAAACTAAATTAGAAAATTAAAATTTTTTTTTGTGTTTGTGTTGCCAAATAATATTTATGGATACTTTTTCCTACAAAGAAGCTGTGTAGTGGTGGACCACCTATACTATTTGAGGTAATATCCAGGATCCAGATGATTTCTGCTGCTTCCAACATTGACACATTGTTCTATTTGAACAGGCTTTCTAAAATTATCATTTCTAATTACACTGATCAGTTCTGAATACAAACCCTTATTGCTTTGAAGGTCTGAAAGCAGATTCTTGTCATCATGTTAGGAACTAGCCAAGCTCTTGTGGACCTGTTATCTATCCAGAAATGTCAGCTTAGCCCTGAGGTTACTCTTGCTGAGGTAGTCCTTGAAATATAGAAGAGCTTACCAGACTCTGAAGTTCTTTTATTCCCAGACAGCTTTTTCAGACACTTGTAACAGCTCTGGTCTTCTGCTTGCTTAAAAAAGGAAATTGTCTTGCATTTGGTAGAATAGTTGGAGTAGATAGAGTTGTTGGCAGTGTCACCTTTCATTTGTACTGTATGCCATTACAGACAATTGATCATTCAAAGATCTTTTAAGAAGTATGGAGGAAGTGCGAGATATAAGCTATATTTTTTGTTCAAGGTGTTGTTTTGTTTTTTTAATCAAGTCCAAGCACTTGATTAATTTCCACTGTTTGGATGTCAGTCATCACTTCTAAGCACAATAGAAGATGCCAAGTAGCATCTTAGGGATTTCCATTATTTTTCTCCTCTTTCCAGGAGATTTATAAAGCTTCTGAAAGAAGAGTAGTTTTACTAGCAGTGCTTTCTAGTAATTGTTGGTACAAGTTGTTCCCTTAACAGAAAGGAATCTTGATGAACGAAAACCTGTTGCTGTGTTTTCCTCAGGGAGCAAAGGAGAAGAGAAGCCTTAGAAACTGGCTGGTCACCCTGGGCTGTTCCCTTCTTAAATTGGGCTGCAAGTGACCAGAGGCCTTCCCTGTGCCATCACAAGTGTTTGTGGAGCTCTGCAGTGAACCAATCTGGCTAAAAACTCATTTAGATCAGCTCTTTTGTGTGGTTTGCAGCAATAACCTTGCTGCCGTTGTGCTTGCACATGGGAAGGAGTGATAGTGAAGTGAGAACAAGTAGCTGGCGGCAAGGAGGAGGGCAGTGCCACTTCACTTGGGAAAATTGCTTGGATATTGTTCAGATGCTGCTCTTGTAGACCCTTCTTTTCATTCTATCATATCCTGGCAACCTGAGAACTGTTAAGAGTTTCTGAGATATTACTGGGAGGTGAAACTCTATCTGCTTTTGGATTTGGAAACTGGTACCGTCCTGCTCCTGATGGGAATATGAATTTGGTTTTGATGTGCACTTCTTCTGAGTCTCAAACTTCATACATACGCCTAGATGAAATTTTCTTCTAGAAGAGTGTTCTCATGAGGATTTGAGTTTCTGTTCTGCTTAATGGTCTCAAGAAGATGTCTCCTGTGTTGTCTGTTTTCATTTAATCTGGGCAGTTGGTGGGACCTGGAAGTTACCATCTCTGGCTGATGTTTCCTGTACTGGACAAAATGGAAGTGACTTTTTCTGCTTTCCAGTTCTGGATTCTTGCTGACATGTAAACACTTGTCAGTTCCGAAACTGACAGAGAAAGAAGGAAAAATACATGTATTGCTCTTTATGTGCTGAAGCATGTGGGAAAAATGTCTTCAGCAACCTTATATTTTACTGTGTCCTGGTTTTGTGCTGATTAAAAAAAACTGCCAGAAAGAAAATACTGAAAACTCTGTTAGTCTTTGAAGTGCGTGTGCTGCAGGTTGTCTTACTGCAGTAAAACTTTGCAGTGGGATGGAGGAGCACAAGAGAGAGAGAAGTATCCTATTGCCTTAGTTTTGTGTCAGATTTGACCAGATAAGAAATATTTGCTGTAGCTGTTACTGGCTTTCTTATTGGGCTGTCTGAAACAAATCCTTAATGTAATTTGTTTGTGAAATCCTGAATCCTTCTGTTAGTTCAGTTATTCATGATAGTGTTTGTCTGTCAAACAATGCATCTAACATGGTGATACAGCTGGCGGAAAGTTTGGCTAAGCTAGGGAATTCTGTATAATGTTATTAAATATTTGGACATAACCCCGCCAAATTTTTGTTTTGGTCTGTGCTAATGAAAGGAGTGGCATTGTTCTGTGTTTAGCCTTGGCTATCTTTTGTAACTTCTTCCATTAGCACTTTCTTGATTGAGGAAAAAGTAGTTTTGGGAAACAGCCATTATGTGGCTGATATTTAAAAAAAGAAATTAAAATTGTGATCTTACTTGGAGGAATGGTAGAGACACAAGTGGGATTTGATACCAGCAGTCTGTTCAAGAATGGCCTTATGAGCATTGGTTTGGAATCTTTGTTAAACATTGGTTACTACCAACGCTATTTTACCTCCAAAAACAGAGCTGCTAGTGCTGTGCAGTCCTTGTTTTTCCATGGAGAATGTGGTAGGCTGCTGTACAGGCTGGAAATTGGAGCTTGGTGTCTGCAAGCTGCATGTTTGCATGAGTCAAAATACATTTGATCTGGCTGTTGGTGTGCTCCTTGGGAATTCACTTGCATGTAATTTTTTTATTTGGCTAATGGAGGGCTGCTGCAAATCAACTGACTAGCTAACTGTTTGCATGGATGTCCTTATTTTAGATTGAGAGTGCAGTGTTCCATGTTAGTTTGGAAGGCTGGGAGAAATATGCTGTCATTGTGAAATGAGAGTGCCAGCACAAATAGCTAGTTGAGAAGTGTTTAGGAATAACTCCCTGTTCAGACAAGTCTGTAGTTCAGTGAAAGCTGGATCTCCTTGTTTTGAATGTATCTCTGATTGTAGTGACAGCAGCAATTCACAGACTGCTGTGTTGTGTTAAAGCGTTCACATTACTGTTGCTAGGGCTTCAACAACAACGAAAAAAGCAATACTACGAATGGTTTTCTCCCCAGGTGCTGAAGAAGTGTTGCTGCTTGCTAGGAGGACTGACTTGAGAAGGATTTCCTTGGACATGCCAGACTTCACTGACATTATTCTGCAGATAGACAATATCAGACATGCAATTGCCATAGACTATGATCCTGTGGAAGGCTACATCTACTGGACTGATGATGATGTTCGGGCAATTCGTCGGGCGTACCTTGATGGCTCAGGAGCACAGACTCTGGTAACCACAGAAATCAACCATCCAGATGGAATTGCTGTGGACTGGGTGGCAAGGAATCTGTACTGGACTGATACTGGAACAGACCGCATTGAAGTGACCCGTTTGAATGGGACATCGAGAAAGATCCTTATATCTGAAAATCTAGATGAACCTCGTGCAATCGTGCTCAATCCTGTGATGGGGTAAGTTTTGTTCTCATTGGTGGCCTTGCTGTAGTAGGCTTTTGGGTCCAGTTTGTGCTCTCTTGAAACTGAGAATCTGCAAATCACAAGATTATGTGTATATTATTTGTCAAATGTTCATTTTGTTCCAGACATGACAAGCTTTCCCTTCTATCACGTATATATGCTATGCATGTAGAAGGTGACTGCTAAATACCAGTGTTCTTAAATGAAAATGTGTTGTGTGTTTGCTTGAATCTTATTTTCTCTGTATCTTCAGCATTACAGCTGTTAAAGAACCGAGCTGCTGCACGTTTTCAGTACTTTGAGTTAACTGTTAAACTTCAGGTTAGCATTACTGCTTACAGAATTTACAGAATGGCTGAGGTGTGGGCAGGGGTTAGAACTGGATGACTGTTGATGTCCAATCCAGGCTATTCTACAATCTAGTCCAACTCCACTCAAGCAGGGACATTTGGAGCAGGGAGCCCAGGACTATATCCAGGTAGCTTTTGAAGATCGTCACAGAGGAGACTCCAAAACCTCCCTGTCCAGAAAGGTTACAGTTCAAGTTGGTTGGTTTATTTGCTAAGTTTGGAAAGCAGAAAGTTAGCAAGTTCTTTCAAAAACAGAATAGATCTTGACACTTTCTGTATTGCAGGTTACATGCATTGGCTGTTTCTGCCCTTTTCTTTACAGCTACATGTATTGGACAGACTGGGGTGAAAGTCCAAAGATAGAATGTGCTTATTTGGATGGATCAGAGAGGAGAGTTCTGGTGAATACATCCCTAGGTTGGCCTAACGGCTTGGCACTGGATCTTGAAGAGGACAAACTTTACTGGGGAGATGCAAAAACAGATAAAATTGAGGTAAGAGGTGATCCCACGGGCATTCTTAGAAAACAAGTGCTTTTATTATGTGCAGCTTTGCATTTTGGAATCATTTATCCATTTTTTGAGGCGTCTCTTGTTTTGTTAAATATAGTGTTAAAATGAATGAAACGAGACACATTTGAGGAGGGAAGCGTATCTGAGTGTTTTGTTACTTCAGAAAACATTTGTAAGAGGTGCTGTGTTATGTCAAGAAATACACAATTAAAAACGCATTGCTGAAAGTATAGTTTGATTGCTTGAAATCTCAGGTTTGATCTGGGGCCTTTGCAACAGATGGGATACACAGGTATAACCTTCTTGACTTTTGCCTTGTCTGTGGCATTTGGAACTAACATCCGAAATTGCTGCATGTGAAGACTTGATGTAAGATTTGTACAGGAGAGGGTGGATGTGGAGGCCCTAGAGATCCATACTTCAGGACCTTGATGAGTATGTATTGTCCGGAGATACATGGAAGAAAAGTTGTTTTTGCACTTGGGAGGCCTGAGATGTTCTAAGAGATGCTTTTTTTTCCCATTGTTTTTGCCTTAGTATCCCATGATTAAATCTTAATCTAAAACAGTAATTGTGAAGAATGCTACCACAGATATTAGAGCTACAGGGAACTGAGTCTTGAAGTAGTTTCACCGAGAACAGAAGGTGATAAGTTAAATAACTGTAAAATGTAGAATCTAGTTCTGGGGCAAGGCAGTTTGGGCTTCTTTGTGTGTCCATGAGATTCTGATGTTTCACTGAATTATTGTTTTTTGTCTGAGAGGTGATCCAGCAAATTTGTCGAGCTTGTTAATATTGTGCTGTAGAAGGGGATTCGTCATTTTCGTTGACAAGGAAAATTGATCTACAGCCGCTTTATAAATGTCATGTGGATGCATTTGTAAAACTGCTGGAGGTCTGTGTGTAGGAGTAGGCTTACTTACGTTAATAGGTCTGTTTAGTTTGAGGCAGCTGAGAAGAATAAAAGTGAGGTGTGAGAAAAGAGAGGGAGACATCTCAGGAACCGCTACACAGACTTTAGAGGCTACGTGGTCAGACAACTCATAAAGTGGTTGTCAGCTTTCCACTACTTTCCTATGGCCAGCAAAACGGTCATGATATTAGTTGGGAAATAAGGGTGCTGGAGAGACTATTGGAAAGAGAGGAGGCTTTTTCCAAGAGAAAGTAGAAAAATATGGGTACAGCTGGATGTTGTGAGAAGGCCTGAATAGTTGTGAGCAGTTGCTTAAGATGCTGTTGTGTTCACCTGGTTACTGGCCCCTTTTGCTCCAATTTCTGAGAAAGAAGGAAAAATTGGATGTTGAACCTCAACCTAAATTAGCTGTAGTAGTTCATGATTAATCTGAGGGTTTGGATGGCAGCATGAGATATGACCTGAGGTCAGGCAAATTCAAGAATTCGTACTCTGTTATTAGAGCTGTCATACTGACAAATGTTCCTTTTTAATATGTTGTTTTAATGCTCTGGGCATCCGGTAGCAATAGGTTCCTTGAGCTATCTGTGGTGTGTTGTTGTTTATCTTTCACAAAGATGCTGGAAAAACAGTTGGAATGTTAAAGGTGCTAAATAATTAGCTCTGAGTATTTTAATTTCAGAAGAGAATTCTCCAGGGAATTTGAAACGGCTTCAAAGTAAATTAAGGGGAATAACCTAGTTAATTGAAAGAAATTCATAAATAGAATTGCCAAACCAAAATGTGAGAAAGAAAGAGAGCTTTTTTTCCCCCCTTCTTTCTAAAATAGTAGTGAAGTTTTCTTCCTATGGCATGAGCTAGTTTGTTGAGATTGTGTTTTGACTATGCAGTTAAAACAGTCTGTTTCTGTGATGATACTTAAAAGCAAGATCAAAATTTCATACTAGTCCTGTGAAATCAGTTGAGTTTTACCTTATTTGGGGTAATAGTATGTACAGCATAAATAAATGTTGAGGCCTTTGGTAATGGCTGTGCTCTCTAAAGTTTTTGCCATCTGGAAGAAGGGAATTAAGACTGTCTGCTAGCTTCAGACGTGTAACTTGAATGTTTGGCAGTGGCTTGGTGTGCTGGGCTTGATGACTTCTGATGCAGTCCTCTCCCTCCTTACCTTTCAGGCTGTAGGAAAGAGAACGTTCCAGATTCCACCTTTTGTAGCTGGAACTGAAATTGTGCAATTCATTTTGCTGGTTTAAGCTGTCTGTTCAGTCTGTCTTACTTCATTGTAAGACAGTGAAGCCAATGGTACTGTTTGGTTTGGCATCAAAGTTTAGGAAAATCAGAGAAGCCAAAGTAAGGACTTCTTATTCCCTCCGTTTTGCTTATTATACTTACTTTTTGTGGTTCTCTGCTGCTCACAAAAAAGGAAGAGTAGCTCACTTGGTCTTAGGAACAGAAGATAATCTTACATGAAGCAGATTGTGACATCCCTAGGTTTTGATTGTTGTATATTGTGCAACTCAGTTTTAGTTGTTAGCACAAAGATTTAAATATTTAAATCTCCATGCCTCTAGCAGTGAGTTTACATGTTCTTACACTAAAGCAGGTGTAAACATTCTCATTTTAAATCACTACTCTCTCTCCCCAGCTTTTTTTTCCTACACTTTTTATCTTCATGCTCAGAATTTACTTTTGCTTGTTATCTTGAGCAGATTCCTTCTGACATTTACAAATACCTGAATAGGACCACTTAGGACATAATGGGGAAAAGTGGCATGGATGCTTGCCTGGGATTCTGACCAGTGGTGTGAAGGGACATGTTGTGGTCTGTTCTGGACTGGTACTGTGTAGCTGTGAGTTAAAGTGGCACTGGCATGCTATCGGGAGAAGTGAATGTTAAATGTCTAATGCAGAACTTCCATTAGAAAATAAATTTCCAGTTTCCATTTTGGAATGTGAGCCAGACATTTATATTCCGCTCACTTGGGAAAGAACTGCATGACTTAAGTGGTTATTGACATAGCTCAGGTATTGGCTGGTTCCACATCAGTCTCCAGTAAGGCTTACTTTTAATAATCCTCCTTAAAAGATCAAAAAATTGCACTGTGGAAATATTTCAGAATATCTAAGGTTTATCTAATGGATTGTATTTCACATTTCTTATTTATCTTGACGTATTTGCAACCTTATGGTCCTTTCCAGAAGGATTTTGGTGTTTGAGAGCTTCCTTCAGTACCACAGGTTTTCCCAGTAAGCTGTATTTAGCACTGCCCTGCTAGCCAAGGTACATGGTCAAGTCTTGCTGTATGGTATACGAGGTGGGACATTTCCATTTGTGCTTTCTATTGAAGTTATTCTTCACTTCAACACGAATTCATTGTTTTCATGTATGCATTCTTTTGCCAAGAGAATTTAAAGGGCTCGCCAGCACAGCTAGTGTGTCTTGGTGGGTTGTTCTGTCTGTGCAAGTGTATTGTCTACCGTTTGTTAAAACCAAAAATTAGCTAACTGAAAATCTTCCGGAAGCCTAAGATCTACAGGAGAGCCATAAGGTAAAGGAGAAATTCTCATCCCCACTATTTTCCTCTATCCAGCCAATAGCACCTGTCTCTAAATGTCCCACAGTTTACCACGTAGAACGTGCAAAGTTGAACGATCTGAAGGCATTATCTCTGCTGCTTTGCAGAATGCACTTACTCTGTCCATGGGAAAAGTAGTTAAGCCTGATGCCTGTTAATGTGAGAAGTGCCCTGTATAAGCCTGTACAATTTCCTCTAGTTTTCTGAGAAACTACTTGTAGATCAGAATTGTTTTCATTCTATGCTATGTATTCAACTGCCTTCCATTTAGGAAAAAATGCATGAATTCAGCCTGTGTGCTTGTTCATTTCTCTGTTCAGTATTCTGCTTTCTCTGATATTTTAGACCTGCAGGAAGGCCTCTTTGTGTCCCAAGTTCTTAAAGAAGTGGCTCAACTTCATACAGCTTGGAAAATTGATAAGCCTGGTGGGGCATCTGCCCTGTTTTTGCTAGACCATGGGTTTGAAATGTACTGTGAATGTCTGGTTATTTCATTGGTTTATTTTGTTGCTTTTTCTGACACTTTTCTTCTTTAACAAGTTGTGACATTACTTCTGCATGCACTCTTCAGCAAATAGAAAAGAAATGCTGCAGAGCTGTTCAGGGTGCCGAGCCGTGTTCTGTACCAGGAGAGTATGTTCTTATTTGTGTGTCTAAAACTTCATGCCGTGAAAACAGCGGTTACTCTTTCCTGACAGAGACCTTCCCATCTGCAGCATTCAGCTGCAATACAAAGGGCCCAGTCACTCCACAAGCAGTTTGTATCCTGAAGAAACCATTTGGCAAGGCTTGTCAGACTTTGCGTGACAGCAGCCTATGGGGCTTTCACTGCAAATTTGGCACCCTGTGGTAACATTGTTCCCAGCTTTTTAAATCTGTGCTTGGTTTGGCAGAGTCCAAGGCAAGGAAAAATATATACTAAGTTTTGAGTCATGTCTGTTGAAATCATGTGTTTGTCCACACAGCTTCGGCTGTGAGTAAGGGGCACAGAGTAATCTAACAGAAATTTGGATTTTACTGACCAAGAAAAGGTACTTTCCAGGAACGAACAGTAGATTAATAAGGATTACAGGGTTCCAGCAGAGAGAGAAGCAAAGGCCCAATGGCATCCACGTGTAGAATTTCCTAATTCTCCTTAAAAAACAATTTTGTGGTTAGCCATGTTTCCCGTGTGTTATTCCTTCAGCATTTGCTTGCAGTGCCTAAGGTGTAATTGCATAATGAGCAATTACGGAATTCTCAGGTGCCGTTTATTATGTATGCCTTTTACTCCAGTTTGTGCAATATTCCTGGAATAAACGTTGTGCAGACTTCTGGCAACTTCCCTTAGTCCTACTCGCCTCCCCACCTCCCAGCTACTGTCCTTCATTTATCTTTGCAGAAGACTTATAATTAAGTGCAGTAGATCTTTACAGTTTTATAGGATGTTCGCGTCTGAAGTGTGAGTCGGCACCAGCTGTCAATCCTGGAACTCACTTGAAGCATTTTCTGAGATGCAGTTACATGAGCTGTCCTTGAAATTTAAAGAAACCATCTTTATAATTAGCCTGTTGTTAATAGTGTGCTGCTTAAACACCGTAAGATGTCATTTAGAACAAGCAGCTGCTTAAACTGGAGTAGTCTCTGCAGAGTTTTTTCTGCAGAAAAGTTAGCAATCTGGTTTAAAGCTGTGCTTTCTATACAAGTCTGAGTATACTTCACGCAGCGCACTTTGTTTTTGAGCCTGTTGGCAAAAAAACAACAAAATAAAACAATATTTATAGATTAGAAGTTTTAACTGATACATTAGAGTATAAATCTTTGCTTTGGCATTTCCCGTGAAGGGATTGAAAAGATTATGCAGTGTAATTAACTCTATGGGAAATATTCTGTATTATATTTTTGCACTGGCACCAAGTATGCAGCAGTGTCCAAGGAACAGGTGTATAACTATCTTCCAGGGCTCCAAAGGGGAATAATCTATACTAGTGAGCATGG
Organism: Tympanuchus pallidicinctus; assembly: GCF_026119805.1. NCBI lineage: Eukaryota > Metazoa > Chordata > Aves > Galliformes > Phasianidae > Tympanuchus > Tympanuchus pallidicinctus. Next base: position 15,740,235 of record NW_026294747.1, read on the forward strand.
GACCAAATTGTTAGCAGCTGCCAGATAGTCACTGTGGAACGGATAGGAGGAGTCATTTGAGGAAAGGGCTATCTTGAAATACTGTCACAAGTTTATGGCAGTTACTGGACTTTAGGACTGATGACAAACTGGTTTTGACTACTCTTCCCAGTGGGACGTTGCTGGGATGAAGCAAGCTTTCTGGAAGGGAAGGAAGTTGCATCTTTGACTTCAGTGCTATAGCAATACTAATTTTACAAAATGATATCCGGCCTAGCAGAACAGTAGTGAAAAGTGGGTCTGCATCTTTAGGAAGAAGAAAGAAGGCTAGTAGCAAGAGGAAGAGTGTCTTCTTTCACCTTCAAGATTCCTCAGTCTGTCTTCTTCTGTTTGTGGTACTGTTTGCACCACCAGCCTCATCACCAGATTTGCAGTCAAGACTCCCTAACCTTCACCTCCCTAGCCTCTACCTCAGCTGAGACTGGCCAGGATTTGTTGGAGTCTCAGCTTTGTCTGCTAAAGAATTTTCAAATTTCTGCTTAAACATTTTTGGAATTATCTGTCTTAACTAGCTTTCTACCCAAGAAGTGATGTTATAGTTGATTGAACCTTGTACACACCAGTCTGTAGTTTGGAGCAGAGACTGCTGAGATAAGTGCACTGTAATCTACAGCAGGTCAGACCCCTGAACAGTTTCAGATCCTAAAACTTTCTGGTGAATTTAAACTCTCTGTCTGTGTTAGATATTTGTGAGACAGACTCTGGTTTAGGATTTCCTGGTGTGAGACTGCCTCTTTCTGGTACATAGAAATATAGTCAGCCTCTACCTGCTAACAGTCACATCCTACTAAAAGGGCATAGAGCCTTCTAGCTCCATTCTTCAAAATGCAAGGCTAAGTTGTCCACAAATTGCCTCCTGCTTAATTAGAAATTTCCATGTATTATTACATATTGTGCACTGTGTGGAATTTGTTTGCTTTCAAGAGGACTGTTACCAAGAATGGTAGTTGCTGAAGAAAGTGAGATTCTTGTCCACAAATTGAGAGGCTTTAGCTACTGAAATGCAAGTACTGCACCTTTCTGCTCTAAACTTTGTAATGAGGAACTGCTCATAGAGCAGAGATGTCTGTGTGAAGGAAGGCACACTCATCACCATGAATTTACTCCTGTTCCCCTTTCAGTGAGTTAGCTGTCAGGTGACCTTCTATTTGAGTCCTGAGCATAAGAAAGATGTGACAGTATTGAGAGGGAAAATATTTCAAGAATTTGCAACCAGCATTTGGTATTGGTGTGCACCCAAAGTTTGGCCAATTCCACCTGTGTTCATGTTCTCTTGGACAAGTTTATTGTTTGCCATTCTACAATAGTCTTGAATAAAACCTTTTCTATGTGGGTTGGGATGGGATGGAGAGGGTTCCTCTGCAGGTGAACGATGACTTAGCCTCAGTTATTCTCATATGCATGACCTTCTGGCTGCAGTGCAGCAGCCCAGTATTCATAAGGACATAAGGAAAGTGCCCTGGACTGATGTTTTCTCAGCAGCCTGTGGTGCCATGAGTGTGTTCTTAGTTATTTAAGCTTGATTTCCCATTAAACTTAAAATCAAATTGAAGACCCTAGTTCTTTTCTTCATGTTCTAGACCCAGCATAATGGAAAGACAGCTTACACATCTGGGGTGAAGATCTGCTATCTGGTGTCCCTTACAACATAAATGGATTTTTCCAAAGTAAAGGCAAATCTGTTTTGCAGTCAAGAAATTTTTTTTCTTAAGTGTTGTGCTGAGCTACTGGGTTAACTTTTTCTCTTCCCTCCTTGTCCCAGTTTCTAGGAACTAAAGTAAAACCACCAAAGAGTTCAGTACTGTCTGCTCCAATTGCAAAGTTCATGCCAGTTGACCTCGCGTTCACCTTTGTAAATAACCAGAAATGTTTATCTGCAAAGAAGTGAAGCAAAACCAGCCTTGCAGTGAAACCCCATTCTGAAGGAGCATAGGCTTCGTTTCCCAAGTAGAGAGTACATGAGAGGATGTGGGCTGTGTTAGTCATACCACCCCCAATGCACTAGGAGAGGATTCTCAAGTAATTATTTGATTCAAAGAGGACCCTCTGTAGAATGTTCTTGATCAGGGATTCTCTCAGGCCTCTGTATGCTAAGCTTGATATTTTATCCACCATCCTCAAAGTGAAAATCCACAAATGCTTGTAAATGCCATTTAAATACTTATCAGTGTTTCTACAATGGGATCTGTGCTGGTATTATTTCCTTCTACAACTGTTTGATCTACTGCTGAACAATCATAAAAATCTCTAAATCTTGCCCATTTTCCAGGGGTCGTATTGCTTTGTACTACTTCTGTAAAGAGACAGAGAGCATCTAAATTTGGTCTTCACAGAGTGCTTAGGAATTAATTCTGTATGTGCAGCTTTTGCTATATTTATCAAGAGGAAATCCTGAGGATGTATTTAACTACGATGTTGAAGAACTATTTGAGTTTGCCATACTTCAGGCTCTCTTGTTGAAGAATTATTTTGGGCTATCTGCTGTCAAATCACCCTTTACTAGGGAGCGAATTCTGCTTTGCTTCCCTTGCTGGGATTGCTTTCTGTATTTAAAAGACAGATTTTGCATTTAGCTGTACGAAGGCTTCTCTACCTATGAAGCATGGAATTAGGAATGAGTAGGAATGAGAACCCAGTGCATTTTCTGACTCAGAATAAGTAGTGTCTCTTCTCTCCCTTTTCCAAGAATAATACAGAGCATTGCCATACAGCTCACCTCTGACCTGGGAGGAAGATAAGGAGCTGTTGCCCAGGAGTTGTGACCCCCACAAATATTGCTTTATCCCAGGGTCAGGAGCCATTTGCTTCTGTCTTAGGGATAATTGTGTCAGTATGCACAGTGCAACCCACCAGATGATCAGGTTTATTTGTCACCATGGCTTGGGAACTGACTTTTCACTAGTGTGAAGTCTTTCCCCAGCTATTATTTTTCTGCTGCTATTATGGAAGGAAAGTACCGAAGATGCTTGACCTTTCAGTGTCTGGAACTCTCTTTTCCAGATTTAATCCTTTGAAACGGCTGGGAGGACACCGCACCCTTTCTGCTGTTTATTGACATTAAGGTGTGAGCTTTTCAAAAAAAGAATGCAGTTTAGTGCCACGAACACAAATTTTAACATTATTCTACTTCAACCTCAGTGTTTTGTGTGCGTGCGGCAGTTTGGGTTGTTGGCTTTGGGTTGGTGTTTTTTTTTTTTTTTCTTTTTTTCTTTATAAGGGTTCAGTTTTGATGATAGCATTTCTCAGCACTGTAGAAGATGATGTTGAAAAGCTCTAATGATATTGCCTCGCAATAGGGATTGCTCTGCTTTACCTTAATTTCAATGATAGAAGGCTGCTCCTTCTGCCGGTAAATTTCTCCACAGCTTCTTGTCCTCACGTCTCCCTTCATCTCTGTTAGACTCTTTTCTATTCAATGTGATTTTTTCCAAAGTGAAGTTGGCCACTAAAGCTGCTCTTCTTCCATTGCATTACACCAACGAGTCCACAGTGCAGCTGCTGGATGGCAGAAGGCACCACATGCCTGCCTCAGAAGTCCTGGAGCGTTGGGTTGTGAAATGCACGAACCTGGCTGCTGTTAGGAAAAGGGGCCCTGATGCTATGTGGATTTTCATGTTTCTAAAGAATGCACACTAAGAACAGAAACGTGGAACTTGCTTTTTGTGTCACGTCTTACCAAGTTGTGAGCATTGATTTTTAGACTTGCTTCTTCTGGCCCTAACAAGAGAGAAATCTGATGTATGTACGTGACAGCCACCACCAACCTACCCTAGGACTGCTGTGGTTGCTTGCAGCGGTGGGAAATTTTTCTTATAAATGTCTGCAGTGTAGATGAAACCAAAGGTTTTTGTGTCTATTTAGCCTTTCTAAAAATTCTTCTGTGTACTGATGGGATAGCAGTCACTCAAAGGAAGACTTCCTTTGCTGGCTTGATTGACCGGAGTCATTCTGTGGGAAAGGAAGCTAACTTATTCTAAACTGAAGGTGACCCTTGCCTTTTTGTGAGCAATAAAGACATAATAGAAGCCCAGTTAGGGTTCAGTGGAACCCCCACGGCCATCTGCACACTTCATTGGCAGAAGTGGCTTTCACTTGAACTTGCATTTGACAAGTGTTTTCTGTCTCTTTCTCATTCAGAAGGGTCCTTCAAAGCCAAGTAATTGAAATGCTCTCACCCCTCACTCCTTTTCCTCCTTCCCCCAGACTCGCCTAAATTGCAGGGCGTTGGTATTCTGCATTAATGAGAGAAAATGCGTGCGTTTCCAAAGCTCGCACATTTCTCCTTCCCGTAGGGAAGTTTCTGAAAAACTCTTTTCCACACTCTAGCTGCAGCTTCATAAAGGAAAAGTTGAGAAAGTGTTTCTGTTGCCTGTTGCTTGCTGTTGCTCTCCTCCCTCCCCCTCTTTTTTCATAGCGCTGGACTTTTGAAATGAAACACAAATCAGGTCTCTGGAATAAAAGGTTGTGAGTATGCCTTGTGGCATTTGGAATGAGACTATTCACTGCCTGAATGACTATAAATAGAAAGCTAGGAGCTGTGTATTCCTCAGTTCAGGCTCCCTGCAAAGAAGCGCCCTTCCCAGTAAAGGGTGACTTTTGAAAGAAACCTTGTTCCTTGTGCTGAATTGAATTGCTCCAGGAATTCTTCTTCTCGCAGCTCGCATAAAAGGCGTTAATCTCTAATTTATTTCTCCTTTTAAAGGCAGCGTTCTCCATAATAAATGTATATTCTGAGCCGTGTAGCCAGAGATATGCCTGTCTTCTCTGTGCAGAGTTTCATGTAAAATTCCAAATGCAGAACTAACATTGTTCTCTGCGTTTTTGCTCCTGAAAGCTTTCCTTTGGCTCCACTCCAGCTGTCGGCTCCTTTTTATCTGGGATTCATTCTTGGGGAAGAAGGCTAAATTAGTGGCACTCAGGTTTTTTTTTAGGGTTTGAGGAACAGAATGGGAATTGTGATTGATTTTTATAATAAAAGATTTGATTCTCCCCACGGACTTCTGATGTTACCGACATAAGAACCCCAATAGCTTACTGTTGCATTTTTTCAGACAATTTGTTTGGCTGATTTGGCTGTTATAAATGCTCATAAATCTCCCGTGTTGTGCACTTATGCAAATTTAGTGCAATCATTTTTCTTCTTGCTCCTCTCTTCAGAAGTACTGTAGTGTTAAGGGGAGCAGCAGAGTGGACAGGAGGAAAATGTTTGATGGGTTTGAGTTGGCAGTGTTAAATATCTTAGCACTCAAACTGTTGGCTTGGCTTCTTTTTTTTCTTTTTTTTCCACTTTTTTTCCTCTCCCTTCCCCCCCCTCCTTTTTCCCCTCCTAACACACTGGTGTTTTGTGCAGTGTTATTTTGAAAGCTGCTTCTAATTTTCTCCTCAGACCTTTTGTTTCACATATTTTTCCGCCTTCTAAAATCTAGTAAGGGTAGCCTTCTTTGCAGAATATTTTTTTCCTGGTTCAGAGTTCTAAAAGTCTTAATGAAGGCATTCATATATTCCATGACTGCTGAATTTCTTTTTTGTTTAACAGAAGAATTTAAAGATGTATACTCACCTTCCATTCTTAAAGCTTGGTCTGTGCATGGTGCCTACCTACCTGACCTGCTGCAGGGACCCTGCTTTAGCAGGGGGGTTGGACTCGATGATTTCTTCAGGTCCCTTCCAACCCCTGCAATTCTGTGATTCTGTGATTTGTACTGTGTGTTTTTTCATTGGTGTTAATATAAAAATTGACAGTAACAATGGACAAACAAGAAGAAGAGGGTTGTTTGTATAACGATGACACTTTCTACTAGAAAGGAAAAACAAGCAGAAAAAGAAGTGTACTCCTCAGTAAGCCTAGGAAAGTCTCCAAGCAGGCTAGAGAAAGCAAATAATCTGTAATATATAATTTATTTTCTTACAGTTTACTAAATTATAATTTCCTTAGCTTAAAACCTACAATCAGTGTCACTATAATTGGATTTTTTCATAGCTGGACACATGAATAATAAATGTTGTGGACGTAGGTATTCAAGTTAGACATTTCCTTCTCTTAATCCTGACTACTGGGACATCTTGATGATCCTTGTCATTTTACGTTTTGCCTTTGTGCTGGCTTGCTTCTGTGTACCATCTGTTTTCCTCGTCACCTTCTGTTGTGGTGACTTCCTTCATCCAAGATGGGTCCCAGCCATCCTCTTGCATTTGCAGCTGGTATAGGTATTTCTCTCGCCTCTTCCCTTCCTCTCAAAAGCTGTTGTGAGCCATTGTGTGAGCATGGTGGCTTCTTTCTGTCGCATTCCATCTTGCGTCATCTCTGGTGACTTTTGCCCAATGTTTAAGGCCACAGTGTAGATGTCACCTACTGTCCATTCATTCTCGTAAAATTTTCCTGCCGCTATTTCAATCTTAGCTCCTCATACAATGTACTTTTACTGCAGTTTTATCTGCCTCTTTGGTGTGACTTTGCTTCATGGAGTGTTTTACCTTTATAGTATTCTTCAGCAGAGATCTTGGTTTGGAAAGACAAGCAATTGCTTTGTTATCTTTTGCCGGTTATTCATTTTAACTGTCCTTGAGTTCCTTCCTTGTTTGACCTGTGATTGCCTTCCAGCTAAAATATATGTACACACATATAAATATAGCCTTATTTTTAATTATATTGCCCACTAGTTTGATTATTTGAAATATTGAATTGCTTGCTTTTTTTAAAAACGTTGAGCATATGTATAAAATATATTTGCAATTGTGTATGTATGTTGTCTTGAAAAGCAAAACATTATGATTTGATAAATGGTTGGCAAGAACAGAGTGTCCCTTTCTTTTAGCTGTAGAGTTGATTTTATTCCTTGTTAAAATATCAAGTGTGTTTTCCAAACTGATGTGGAGAGCAAATTTGCTGAGAAGGGCATAATTAGATCCTAGGTAGTTGTGTGTGAGATAAGGTATCTTCTTTCTGTCATGGATTATTAAGAGTTATTCAGGATATCTGAAAACCCCATTGCTCTCACCTAGAAGGCAAATCGTGGGAGAGCCCTCAGCTTTAGAAAACAGTCATATTGTTGTTTATAGTCCTAGCTTTTTACTATTAATCTGAATGACTGAATTCATATCAATCGTTTAGAATAACTACTCTTTCCAGGCATGATTTTTGCTGGAGTAAACTGTGTGATTTAACCACTGTGGGCTTATACCATCTGGTCCTCTCACTGAGATGTATGTGTATGGTTCAATCTGCGTAGCAGAGCTTACATTCCAGTTTTAATGCATCATAAATGTCTACAATGAAAGATCTGTTTTGTTTGAGGCTTCCCTGCCCTTACTCAGATGGCAACAGTGAAGGTTTTACAAACTGTGCTGTAGGTTTTACGAATAGTGTGCAGATAGTCTTCTAGTTCACCTCCCCGAGTTCCCTTCTGCTCTTTCCATGTAAGCTTTTTCTAACGTAGAAGCAGTGGATGTTTGATTCTTGTCTGAATTCTTTGCTGTCATATGCAACCAACAGACTTGCAGTTTGAGTCTCAACTGTTAGGGGCTCAGAGCGGTACTAACTATAGAACTGTCTTTTCCAGTGATGTGAGATAAATTAAAGTGGTGTTTTTGCTTGAATAATATTTTTACCGTGTACTTCTGTCTATTTGTTGCTTTACTCTCTTCTTCATTCAAAGAATGAATTCTTCTTTACTTTGCTTTACTCTCTTCTTCATTCAAACCCCACAAAGTAGTGTTATCATCAGATCTCGTAGCTCAGAGCTGCATGCCTGTAGGAGTCGGAGGATTTCTCTCTAATGTATAACTGAGAAGATACGTTCAGCTTGGCTGCATCTGGAGGCACAGCACTGAATAAGATCAGTGGTCTGAATTGGTGCAGAAAATCCTTTTTTAATTTGTACTTGGTGTGCCTTACTTGCCTGTGCAGAGTCATAAGGATAACTCGATCTGGGGATAGAAAGGAATATTTTCTAGGTGGTTGACAGTTTGCTGTCCAGTCTCATGTACGAATCTCATACTCTTGCTTAGGATAGCAGTGGGATCCATCAGTCTTTGTGGCAGTATTAGGGTCATCGCTTGGCCCGGTCACATGCTCATTAGTCATCTTCAGTGCAACTGGAAAGGAGCGCAGTGTGGAGGAATGTGTATGAACTTAAATGAACCTTGTTTTCGTTGCTGGTTTTGATACTAAAGGCTGTGAAATGTTTAATGAGGTGGTGGTTTAATGGTTGTTGACTTTGGGTGTTTTGTTTTCTTTTCTTCTCCATGCCTTGAAAGGCAAAATATTTATGCTGCTTTTTCACAAGGAGTTCTCTGCTTTCCCTGATGGTGTCATCTCATGGCAGCTCAGGATATCCTACGTACCGTATTATGAGGGCCTCCCCGAGCACTGAATTTGCTAACTTGGACTCATACTCAGTGGAAATAATAAACTATCCAGGTCGGAGAAGTCCTCTTCCAGAGTATCAATAGATTGTGTATGTTTAAATTATTTCAAACTCCTTGAAAGAGAAACTACAGCCTGTTTGATTATAGAGTTGCTACTGCCTGTACGTTGCAGTGAGAAGCAGAACCTGGGCTGAAAGCACAGAAATGCATGTCTCTGTTAAAGTGTGAATTAAATATTTGTCACGAGCATTAAAAAGAGAAAATCTTGGTTTTGTCTGCACAAAAATGCCAACTTAAGCAAGGTTCTTGCTAGCGCTAAACCAGTACAAGGAACCAATACAGTAAGGGCCAGGATCATCTGAAGTTCTTCCCAGAGTAGTAATTATGGAACTTAATAGTCTTTTCTGTTCAAGTCTAGTGGTGTTCTGGCCCAAAAGAAATTTAATAGTCCTGTCTTAAGGTTTGAGTATTACTTCCTAGGAATGTGCTGCATTTTACGTTGATTTGTTAAGAGCATACTGGGAGGCAGTGATACACAAGTGCTTTGCTTCTAGAGGAAGGCAAATCCTCCTTGCCCCTGCCTCTACAAAAGTGGAGAGCTCTGTAGGTAGGGAACATCATTACCCTACCCTACAATTCTGTTAAATCCATGCTAGCTGCTACTTACCAGCTTTAAAAACGGAGTAAAATTTGCATTACTTTGTTGTCATTATCTGTTTCCCAGGTTTTGAAAATCTGAACTTCCACTTTTAGTAAGGTTCCTGATAGCTTTGTACATTCAAAGTTAAGGTTTTTTTTTGTTTGTGATTCTCCCAACTTGCTTTGATCTTTTGGAAGAAATTAGAAACACTTAGCAAATGATTCTCGAAAGAGGAAATATTGCCAATGAGGATTGGAAAGGGGAAAAAGATGGGCTGAGATCAGAAGTAATTTACTGCTAGAGACTGACAGTAAGACATAAACCATTGGTTTTTGGAGTGACAGACTGAGTTCTTAATTATGTCACAACTTTCCAGGCTCTGAAGTGGAAATGGGGTAAGATAATTTTTCTCCAAAGTAAGCAGTAGTGGATGTTGGTATGAAAGTGCTGTATTTTTCATTTTTGCCATACTATGGCAAAAGTTTGCAGGAAACGTATAATTGGAATGAACTGTTTTTTGCACCCATATATATAGATGTAGATGTATGCACAGTATTGACATCTGACATGTTTATGTTAGGAGGTTAGGCACAAGCAGTTGATTCTTGTAACGCTGATAACTTTGATTCTGATAACTTTGAGCCTGGAACTTAGGACAACTACTCTATTGATGAATCTGCTTGAGAACCACTGTCATCTTCAATCTCAGTGTCTGAAAGTGAATGGTCTTGAGCTTGTCCATTACAGGCCCCAGCAAAGAGAGAAGTGAAACTGATTTCTCAGATCGGAAATAAATTCTCAGATTTCTGCTGCTTAGGAGGTGTGGATGTTAGACAAGCCAAAGGCGTGCTGCTTCTCAACTTCTCCCCCTTGTGTCTTTCCAGATAAAGGGCTGAAGGTTGTCACCTCAGGTTTCTGCAGGTATTTTTTCTCCATATAACAGTTGCTTTCAGTAGTTCCTTAGATAACCGAGGGAGTGGGCAGTGCCAGCTGTTCACAGCCAAGGGGTGGGTACAAGTCTCTTTCATGGATATGCTGTTGGAACTCATGGTGGCATTAAGATACAGGCAGCAGAATGTCCTGGGAAGTCTCCTAGTTCTGATCAAATTGGCTTCCACTTTTTGAGAGTAACTTCCTTTCAGTATCTGACAGTGATTTGAGAGTAGTAGTTGGCCAACAGCTGCACGGTCCAGGCGTTTCCAAAATTCTTGAAATATTTTTCATGTGGAAGCAACCGTTTCTTTTCTTTTCTTTTTTAACAGTAATTGGCCTTGGGTGTAGAGGACAAATTCACCACAGGCAGTGTTTGAGTAAATTATTTGATTTTTTTTATTATTTTTTTTTTCTTTTCTCCCCCACTCACAAGCAGCATAAAACTGACAAATGTAAACAGCGTGACCCAAATCAGAAAACAGCCTTATCCCTAACACAAACAAGCCTTCCCTCTACCCAGAAATCCGTCAGATGATAAACCATCAAGTCCAGCTACACTCCCAAATTTAAACAGGAAACTAATATTTTTGTAGTTGCAGTGGCTGTCTCCTTCCATGTCCTCGGGCTCAGAAAATGTGTATGTTTCCAGTACACACAGGGAACCATTGTTAGAAATGCTGTTCTTTTATGTCAACTCAGTAACTAAGAGAAGAAAATCAATTACTTTGGTCTGTTTCTCTGTTTAGAGTACACTCTCTACTTTTTCAGCCTTGTTTAATAAAAACAAGGGAGAGGTTTAGGAACTTCTATCCTGAGTCTGAGCATCTGGAGCTTACTGTGCCTCACAGACCAATCCTTGAAGTATCCAACATCAGACAGTGCTTGAGTAAGACTGCTCCTCAGAAGGCAGTGAGGATGATGTAGTCCAGCAGCAGCAGGATTTAATCAGATGGCATTTGCGTTCCCCGAATAACAGAGCAATTGCAACAGCTTTATGGTGGCTGAAGAGTGCCTGTAATATCTACCCCTTGCTGGGTCAGAGAAAAATTCCCATTTTCTCATACTCTCACACATGAAACAAACAGTGCAGTTGTGGCAGACGAGAGCATCCATGTTCTCCAGGTATTAACTGCAAGCCTCCTGAGGTTTTGCTGAGACTCATCAGAAGGTGCTGAAAGATGCTGTACAGTGGAAGGTCCTTTCCTACCAGATCAGGAGTGTTGTAACAAGGTTGCTCATGTTCCCTTTCCCTCCGCTTTCACCCAGCTAACTTCTTCCCACCAGAATACTGTAATTGTAGTAAATAACCAAGTTGGTCAACATAGAACTGAATAAATAAGAAGGGAGACAGGGATGTGATGTAGGCTAAGCAGAACTTAGTGAAAGCTCTCCAGAGCTTCCTTTTCACTACCCTGAAAAGCCCATGAAGTGCTCTAAAAAGTTGTTCTCATATTGCAAGTGGTCAGATACTGTAATTTTTAAGGATCCTCATATTTAAAGTGTTTAAATGAGGCTAACAGGAATTCTTGAAATTAAAATGATAAAAGCTGCTGCAGCGCTCTCAAAAGGACAACTGGGAGATGAAACTCAGTTTGGCTAGGCAGATTTTACTTTGAGGGCTTTCATACATTTAAGAATCTGGTATTGGGCTTTAATTTACATGGAAGTGAGCTGCTCCAGAAATTCAATTTCATTTTATTTTTTAAACTGCCATCTCCATCTTGGGTACTAAGACCTTGGAGAGGTTAGCAATGATATATCATTTTCTTGATTCATATTGATGAGTTGGGTTCTTGACTCTGACATAAATGCCTGCTTTCAAGAGTCTGTAATAATCTGTAAGAGGACTTTCAGCTTCTAAAGGGAGCAAAAGGCAGTGTAGCTTGTGGACTTAGAGTTTGTCTCTTCCTGGCAGCTGTGCACAAAGCTTTGCAGCACTTGGAAGTTGGAGGAGTGAAAAAGAGCTGAATGTTACTTGTATTTGCCTCCAAAGAAGTGATGGGAAATACTGGTTATAGGTGGATGGTCGGACTGAATGATCTTAGAGGTTTTTTCCAAGTTTTTATCTTGTGAGGGTGTATCAAGCTGTAGCCCAATACGTAGGATGAATTTCTTGTTTCTAAAAGGAATCATAGAATCACCATCTTCAGCCAAATCTTCCCCTCAGCTTTGTTCTCTGTGTCCTCATGTACCTGCTAGGGATGCGAGAACTATGGATTCTTATTTCTGATGCTTCCTGTGCTTTTGGGTTTGTTTTTTTTTTTTTGTTTCAGAATGTGTGTTGGCAGTGTCAGTGTGGAAACAACAGGGCATCCTGCAGCTTTGCTGGCTGCATCAGCCCTTTGTCTGACTGCTGCAATCTGTGGTAGATTCCTGACTCGGTTTCCCTGCTTGCAAGACAGAGATGAGTGATAGCTTTTTGTACAGAGTGCTTGAATCTGTGGCTGGAAAGAACTGTGAAAGAGGCTGAGCACTGTAGCTGGAGTGGAAAATTGACCTCTAGATGTATTCCCCCTCCTAAGTATACACTGTGTTTGTTTGATAGTGGAAATATAATCCTTTGGGAATCACGAGTTCCTATAACAGCTCTGATATATAAATACAAACATACTCCTCATTACAAACAACTTCAAAGCAATCACAGTATGGATTAAAATACATGCAGCCTCCATCCTCCGTTCTTAAATGCAGCAATGTGAAGTTCAAATGAAGCCATTAGCAGTATCTCCAAATATTTGGCAAAAGCAACCACGCTTGTGTAGCTACAGGCAATGAAAGTCCCTACAACGAAAAGGGAGGGACGGGGGGAGTAGCCTGCATTGATCTAATTAGTCAGTGAGGCACAAAGTATGTAAAATCTCATTATATATCTCCGGGAAAATTTGGCTTGAGAAGTAAAGAATATGTAACTGATTTGTCTATGGGTGGGTTTTTCATGTCTTTGAATTTTCCAACAGGAAACAGGATTTCTGAAGACATATTAAAAACACACAGACATACACATATGTACGTATCTATCAGTGTTTAAGCACACATGTGTCTCCAGGTCCTGAAACTCTTAATCAGCCTTTACTCAAGGCAGGCTTTCATGAGAAAGTTCCTGGCAAGGACAAAGTTAAGTTTTTTTTTTTTTTTTTTTTGCTTCTAGATGAAGTCTGGATCTTGCTAATGCCAGTCACAGCCTGAAAACACAGTGTGTGGCTGTTCCAGCATTACTAAACCCAGACGATGGGTTTGTCCCATTGCCCCAGGCAGTACAGCTCATGCATGAAACAGCTCTTCTGCCTAAAGAAGATTTACCTAAAAAATGGAGACTTAAATTGACTTTTTATAACTTGCTTTTTTGCCCTTTTCTTTTAAGCCTTTCAGGGATTCATGTTACATTTTTAAAATTTCTCTGAAACCAAGAATACTTGAAACATTTATTTTAGAATTTAAGCCAAGATTCCCACCCAATCAGTTTGTCTCGAGAGCCGAAGACTAAAGCACAATGCCAAATAGAAGTTACAGCCCCCCTACCCCCCCAAAAAAACCAACAATAACAACAATAAAAAAAAAAAAAACAACAATAAAAAACCAAACCAACAAGCAGCCACCCACCAAGTCCTAAAGCTAAACAGACAAAACAAAAGGGGAGAGGGAGGGAGAGAGGCGCTGAAATGAAGAGACTCGCTCAGTCTTGCAGGAAGCCAGGTTAAAAAGAAAGAAAGGAAAGGAACAACTCTTCCCAGCCAAGCATTCGAAGAAGGGATGGGATGTGGAGAAAGTACAGGTGCGATTAATGATTTAGTTCTTGTTTAGAGGGTACTTTAGTAAATATTTAATATTGGCTATGTTCCAACCAGTCTGTTTTGCTCTTTCCCCTTTCGTGTTCTTTTCTGCACTGACAAGATCGTTTAATCCTTTTCTTGAAGAAGTTGGTCCTATTCTTTAAACTGGATGTTAAAATCTGATTTTACCTAGATGTGTTTCCCTTTCTCAAAACAAAATGAGAGTCATTCTTGTTCCTTGTTTACTCTCTCAGCTTTCCAGTGCATCTCTTAAATATTGGGAATTTGGATTTATCTTACATGCTTCCCCACCTGTCCTCTATTTCTACCTACTCTGCCTCAACAAACAAATGTCATTCTGGCATTTGCATACTAGGAAATAAGGAGCTCTTTGATGAGTGAAGACCAAGGCCTGAAGCTGTCCCCAGTCACCACTTAGCAGGCAGCTACAGAGACGATCTTTTCTGTAATCTTCTAAAAGATCTGAGGGGATATTGATAATCTGCAGCCATATGCCAGACATCCCATGAAGCACAGGAGGGAGTTATGTGTGTTTAAAAAAAAAAATTCCTACCAATTTATGGAATAACTCTTTAAAGAATTGTTATCCCTTGTCCCAGCTACGTTAAACCTACATCCTTGCCGACTGAATGCTCAATTCTCTGTCTTGTGGGAATAAGAGCCTTCCAGTATTACAGAATGAGTACACTGTTTTATACCGATATCCATCCTTACAAGTCAGAGATGGCTTCTTCTGAAAGGCAGGTCCACTAGGTCTGCTGCTCTCTGAATTAGGCAGAATGGCAGCTGCTTGGCGTACGGCAGCCTGTCTCTGCATCTTCCCCTTCTCTGCCACAGACAGACTGGTAAGTTTATTGTTGTTAGACATCTTTGAATCTGACATACTAATTCTGCTTTGCTTCTCTCCCCTGAAATCTGCTGCAACACAACGTTCTTTCTCCATCCAGCTCCTCCTCTTATTCTGGTTGACGTGGTGATGTGGATCCTGCTCATATTGGAAGTGATTGGTGTTGATTAAAAAAAAAAAAAGATATCATGGCTCTCAGAAGTCAAGGTGAGCAAGTCAGATTCTATAGTTCTGACTGGGGACTGCTTGCTGAACTGACAAAAAATCCAAACCCAACCAGAGCCACAAGAAGTACATACCTGCTGGCTTCCCTCAAAGGTGAAGCTATCCCATCTTGAGCTCTTCCTGAGGCCTGTCTTATACCTGTGCCTGTCTATAGATTGTTTTCATGTGATGGGCGCAAGCTTGTTTCAAATGCACACACTGCAGAAATGTATGGCTCACATACGTGTGACTAATTATTCTTAGTTTCTGAGCATACAAGTCATCTTCCTCATTCCTAAACTTGGATGAGTTGGATATAACAGTGGAAGTTTCTTATGCTATTGTATCAGTCTGTGTGAGAGTACAAGTCTGTTAGGTGGTCTTTGGCCTGCAGATCTCAATTTAAATGTACTTGCTGGAAGGCTATGTATGATGACTTTATGCTTTTGTAAGAAGGAAATCTGATGTAGATGTGTATCACTTGGAGCGTGCACCACAGGTTAATTACTGACACTTGCGTTCTTTCTATAAATGGTGCTAAGTAGAGCTATATTAAGATGCAGCTAGCCTCGGGCTTTTTATTGCGAGAGACGATGAGTGCCTTAAGAATTGTATTTCAACCTTCTCTAGAGTATTTTACAAGGGATTTTACCAGTTCGTTATTACTGGTGAAATGGTATATTGAAATGAAACCCCTTCAGATAATTATAAATGAAAAAGGCACACACCTGAGGACCTAATATTTTAAAGGCCAGAATGAGGCCAGTCGTATCCCTGAAAATCCTGTATCCTTCCTTTCTATGCCTTCTACTGAACGGTACAGCAAACTTAAAGCTAAAAGTGCTATGTGAGGTATTAGCTCAAAAGTATAGCTGGATCTAATGCAGGAATGCTGAGCCCTTTTTGGAACAGGGATAGAATGCCTCACAAGTGTTGGGGCCCTGAACATTGAGCCAAAGTTTAAATCTAACTATAGAAAAGAAGTTGAATATTTGTGTCCATGAAAACTGAAACCAGGTCTCCTTGCAGACTTGCAAACTTGGTGGAGATTATGCTGAGAAAAACATCATCAATTATTGAGTTTGCTAAATGAGCCATTATTACCATGTGGGGTGGGCAGAGCAGGGCTGCACAGTCAGTTAATGTACTTCAGCTGGCACTGGGAGTCTTCTACCTAAAACCCCATGGGAGGTAAGTTTCCTGTGAGGTGGAACTCGGCCAGCATTCTCTGGAGCTGGACTTGACCCTGGAGTGAGATGCTGGAGGGAATGATTTATGCACATGGAGTATGAATGCAGCACAGTGTCTCATTTTGAATAGCTGATGTGCTTTTGAAGCAGGCTTCTTAAATAAAAAGGCAGAAGGTAGCTGAAATAGACTGTCTAGCCTTTTTATGAGCTGCTTTCAGTGTTTTAAAGTTGGCTAAAGGAATGTGTAAAATATCAGTTGTGTTATGTTGAGAAAAACTACGTCTTGACTAAACAGTCAAACAAAAGAGTTTGGGTGTTCACTGGATAAAGCTTACAGAGAACATGGGAAGCGTAACTTGCAAATCATGGTATGCTTGTTCATTTATAAAGGCAGACTTTATTGGGGGGGACCCATCTGCAATTGTCCACAAATGTTTTTGGAGAAAGCTGGAGCGTTAGCCTGTAGATTGGGTGGGGGAATAAGTCCTGTGGTACAGTGCATTGAAAGCCAGTCAAACTGTGTTCTTGTGTTAGGCATGCTCCACCCTGTTCTCTCCAGTACAATTGTTTGCTTTCTCTTTTATAATTAAGATTGCAGAGCACCTACATCTCCTGCTTTCTTTAGTCACAAGCGCTAGGAAAGGCAAACTTAAAAAATGCAAATTGTTTCCTAAAATTAATGTTAAGCAAATACTAAGAGGGTAACAGCAAAATATCTGTTACTTGTAAGTATTTGTTAACTGCTGGTCTCTTACCTATCAAAATCTGAGTCTGATACCCAGTGTCACAAACTAGAATTACAAAAGTCATCTGAGCCCCCACAGTACACACTGAGACACAACTTCTTTTTCCTCTTTGGTACCAGTCTATCAAGAAATGGTAGTTAATTTCATCACAGTGGCAGAATTAGGTTTAATTCGCAATATCTTTGGTATGAGGTGTCTTGATAGTCAAGCATATGGCATGCAGATTTTCCCACTGCATCAACCATTCCTCAAGTTTTTCTGATGCAATATAGAGTAAGCTTTTGAATTGAATGGAATCATACAGATCAAAATGGAAGCCTGAAGAAATATTGGTAATGCTACGCAGGTGGTACTACTACCAGGTTCATCAACTAGAACAAGCTGTGGTGCCATGAAAGGAAATATTTCAAGAGTAAGTCTGTCACCTATTACAAATTTATTACTTTAAAATATGCTTACAAGCCCTGTCTTTCTAGATGCAGCTTCTGGCTGTGTATGTGTGTGTACACCTATGGAATAGTTAAAGCCTACAGATGGTGAAACCAAATGGAAATTTGTATATTGTTAGTAATGCATGCATTTTTAAAAATGCCTGGAAATCTATCTGAAATATGAAGATTTTGGCTTTTACTTTGAATTTAGAAGGAGAAACTTGGAAGTTCTGTTAAAAACAAAACAAAATACAAAAAAAAAAAAAAAAAACAAAAAAAAACAAACCCTGCACTTCAGCAGGTTTTTTTTTCCTTTGCTCTTTCTCTTAATCTAATTAAATCTAAAGTGAAAGAGAATTCGGGGTAGTTTTTTTTTTCTGCTCTGGTTGTGTTTGTGGCTTATTAACATAACTGCACCAAAACTGGGCTTAAAGCTTCTCGTTTCATAGCAGTGGTGTGGTTCACAGTCACCACCACTGCTGGTGGATTGTCGCTTTGCTGTCCATTCCACGTGTGCTGGAGACCACAGTGCAGAAGAACTTAGGGTATAAGGTGGAGTGCAAAGAATGGAGGTGGGAAATGCTCATCTCCGTTTCTTTTTTAAAGAAGCAGTTAATAAAATAGCTTCACAGAACAGTATATTTTTTGTGCAAATGCTGAATGTATTTCCACACAACTGGCTTTCAGCTTAGGGATCATGATTTTGGCAGAAGGGGTTCACCAAACTGCAGATGTATGTTGTGCATAAAACACATTACCATGTTGTATTAATGTAACATGGTAGTGACTGTGTCATTGATGTTACTACAGAAAAAAAACCTCAAAAAAAGAAAAGAAAAAAAAAAAAAAGTATTATTCAATTTCTGTATGATTGTTCTGCGTAAGAAAGAAAAAGTGTGAATATAGAATCATAGAATCCTTGGAGTTGGAAGGGCTCTTTAAAGGCCATCTGGTCCAACTCCCCTGCGATGAACAGGGACACCTACAGTAGATAGGAGCTCAGAGCCCCGTCCAGTGTGACCATGGATGTCTCCAGGAATGGGGCACCCACCACCTCTCTGGGCAACCTCTGCCTCACTGCCCTTGTAAAAGTCTTTTTCCTTATACCCAACCTAAATCTTCCATCTCTCTCAAAAAGAAACTGGTGATCATTATGTATCGTTCTGTACTATAATTTATTTAGTGTCATTTAGGCAGTTGCGAATATCCAGTAATTTTGCAGGGCTGGAACTGGAATGTGGGAGAAAAGGTTTCCATGCTTGTGGTTCGCTGTTTTCTACCTATAGGTTTATGGTGTTTCTTCAGCTGGATTCTATTCACACAGGCCACATGATATCATACATCCCAGGACAGGCAGGAGTTGCTGATGCATTCCCTGGAATCTAGGCCTTCAGTGCTTTCTGAGAAAGATTGGTGAAAAAAAAATCTTAAGAGCATTTTGCTTCGGGTCACAATTGAGTCAAGAATCTTCAAATGAGATTTGTAGCAAAATATTGAGATTTGTTTAAGTCAGCACTGTAGCTGAGAAAGAACAGGAAAATAAATCAGTTTTTCTCTGAATTAAATCCTTGGTCTGGTTGACAGAACAGCCACAGAAATGTGTATACTGGCACAGAATAAAATGAGAACGATCTGCAAAGGCTGGTGTGTAGGAGTGAGTTTTGGACCATCTTTTCCAGTGGCTGTGTCAGTTTAAACTGATCACGAAACTACAGTGCCATTGTGTGGTTAAAATTCTAGCCTGAGCTTATGTGTGTCTGTTGAGAAAGGTAAACAAGCATCCTGAAATCTCACTTTGGCTTAAATGTTCTGAAGTTTGCGGAGACAAGTGTTCGTCTGGGAGAAGACTTAGGCCTCCTTATGGGTACCTGTCAAACTGTACTGGTTTTCGTAGCTCTTAATTCTGAGCCACAAGTAAAGGGAAGATGAGATTGAAGAACTTTTTCCTAGGAAGCATATCACATGGTTTTGCATTGGTAGCAGTGAAAGCCAGGATAACCTGTTTCATGCCTTATGTGCTGTATAAATCAGCTTTACAATTAAATTTATTGAGCACGTTTTGTTTGCAAATTTAAGTATTCATACCTCAAATTCTTGTTCAGAAGTAATCATTTTTAGATTCCTTGCTATTTTTTTGTTGGACAATAAAATGGTTATTTCAGGTATTTCACATAGAGCTATGGATATATATATTTTAATTTTTGTAGGCAACTTACCAGTGATTTCCTAAATCTGCTTTTTTTTATTTCTTGTTAGAAATTCCAGCAGGTTTGAATAAAGCTTAAACATATGTTTCTGATTAATTTGTAAGCTTTCTGCAGGGAAATTTGCAAGTAGACCAATGATATGACTGCAAATATTTTTGTTTAATTTAAAATGTGTGCCTTATTGCTGTGTTAAAAAAAATAAAATAAGAGGCAAACAAAAGCCAACAGTGTTAATGCCACGCATAAGCAAGTGCTCAGCTGGGGTTATGCCTTTGTGTTACACTGGCAGATAAAAGTGACAGCCAGGTTGAATGCTGTTGTGCTTGCTGCTGCCCATTAATTTAATTTTTTAGATGAGCTCTTTTTAAATTATGGTTCGTGTAAATTAATTCTAGTCTTTGATACTGAACACTAATTGCATTTTTCTGCAATTTGCATTTCCTTTTAGCTTCTTTATTTATCTGTGTTACAAGTATTGGGAACCAGAAGTGCCCTGTCCAGTCTAGATATGAGCTCTGCCTGCTACTGCCAAGAGAAACAGCTTTGGATTTACGTTCATTGGGTACAGCCCCATGCCCTGTTGCTGGTCACCAGCCCGCCTCTCTCCTCTTCTTGGGGGTAGAGGTTGACTGAAGAAGGGAAAAGCTCAAGGGGGCATTTTGACTAGACTAGTATTTCTCAACTAATTGCTTGTGGATCTCTCATTGTCTGTAAATAGGTTATTTAAAAGAGAGAAATAGCTATGTTTAACTTAACCCTAGCTTGAAATGAAATAGAAATTACCATGGTAATGCTGAGAAAGGAGACAGGTCTTTTCTGTAGAAGGGTTGACATCTTCTTTGACTTCTTCAAGAATTCTGGTTGGATACTCCAGTTGCTCATTCTTCTTTTTTTTTTTTTTTTTTTTTTTTAATTCAATAGCTTGCCACAAATTACTTCTCATATCAAGCTTATTATTTGAAGTCCTTCCTTCGTGTTGTGCATATGTAGGTTATAAATGTTTCATCAGTTCCAGTTTCAAAAGCAGGAGTGCTACACGCTTCTCTTATGTAACTACTGATAGAACATGAGGGAATGGACTCAAGATGTGCCAGGGGAGATTCAGGCTGGACGTTAGGAAGTACTGCTTTTCTGAAAGAGTGGTCAGGTGCTGGAACAGGCTGCCCGGGGAGGTGGTGGAGTCACTGACCCCGCGGGTGTTCAAGGAACGTTTTGATGCATTAATGGACGTCTGGTCTAATGAGGGTGATAGGTGGATGGTAGGACTGGGTCATCTCATAGTCTTTTCCAACCTTTGATTGATTCTATGATTCTATGCTAAATATTTATATGATGTGCTATTTCCATGGACTTCTGAGTATCTATAGAGTTGAGAAGGTGATTGGTTTTACTAAGAGGGAAGGGGGACGTAAAAATATTGCAGGACTATTCAAATCACTTTGGAGGAAAGGGAGATGAGGATAAAAGCAAATAAAAAGTAAGATGTGTATTTCTTATTTTAAAACCTATATATTCTTCCCCTTTCCCAAACTAGTTAACTAAAGTTGGAGAGAGATATTGGTTTTATAACAGACGTTAGCTACAGAGTTGCTGGAGGCCCCTTTAAACTACTTACAGAGGTGTTCAGTGTTTCAGTATTAAAAAGTTTGTTTGCAGAAGGTAAGATTTCCCTGAAGTGTATTAAATAAGCAACTTGCACCTAAAAACCAAATTGAAATACCGATTCAGTAAAACATCTGTGCTTTAGGTTCTAGCCACCAGTTGCCATAAATTAGTTTTGAGTATGTTTGCATTTAACTTTTTCCCCTTTTAAGGAGCTAGGCATGCCATATAATGTTCCTGCTTAGCACAGAACAGTTGCAGAATTTACCAGCTGCACCTTTAACTGTTTGATATCCTGTAAGCAGAACTAAGTTCTGGTAATGTCAGGTTGATGTAACAGTGCTTCGTATGGAGAACATTAGTTGTTCCTAGATTAGATTCATAAAATGTAAACAGATTCAAGATTACAATCACGCTAACACCACCTTCCCAGCAAAAAGAAATTTATCTATTCATCAGTGTCTGTAGGAGCTTATTAGGAGTGCTTGTGTTTTGTAAAGTCTGTCTGAAAATGCAATACTCTCTGTGGAACTGGAAAAGTATTGTCCTAGGAGACAAGTCATTGGTGATCGTCAGGTATGGTGGTAATTTAATATGAAAAGAATGAACAGGTCTACCCTGCAAAGTAACAGCCACTTTACATGCTGATACTTTCAGCACAAATACAGGAATATATTTTGTTTATATAATTCCCAGTGAAAATGGGAGATCGCTAAAAATTACTTAAGGCTGTATTTTTTGTAATGTAAAGTTATACTGTGTTGTATTTGGCTTCTTTGTAGGTAGTTTTTGGGATTTTTGGTTTTGTTTTTTAACAGGTCGCCAATTAACATTTTACATTCATTTGACAACGTAGATTTTATTTGTATGAGACAGAACAAATGGATGGGGTGAAACCATTATGTATGAGATGACATGTAGTCAATAGTAGTAGTCAGAATGGAAGGACTCTTGATAGTCATATCTTTGTGTGATACTGTCAATATAGTCTCTGCCTTATAGTTTTAAATCCTTACTAGTGGATGGATCTCAGGATCAGAGGCACTTTTGAGAGCTCTCCTGAGATAGGCTTTTATTATTATTGTGCTCCAACTACTTTTTGTTCTTCTGTGTGCCAGTGTGGCTGTTTGAAGACAGTTGG
Organism: Tympanuchus pallidicinctus; assembly: GCF_026119805.1. Lineage (NCBI taxonomy): Eukaryota > Metazoa > Chordata > Aves > Galliformes > Phasianidae > Tympanuchus > Tympanuchus pallidicinctus. The sequence goes on from NW_026294747.1 coordinate 15,762,373, forward strand.
CCATTACTGCTGTGCTTTAGCTTTATAAAGGTGCTTGCGAGGGAAGGCTGTCAAAAGAGTCGTGAGACTTGATAATCCTACTTGTAATCCTCTTTATTGAACATCTCAAAGTGGCTTTTGTGTTACAAGTGAAAATCTGACCCCCGTGTAGCCACTGAGAAGTATCTTCTGCTACTTCCTCAGCAAGCTAAAATGTGATCTGTAGTGAAAAACGATGGAAAGCCTCTCAGAGGAAAGAACTTGTATGTAAAGGATGGTACTGTGTCACTACCTGCATTTGCAAATTGTGGAGTCTGCAAATCTGCAAACCATCTGTGTGTAAATGGACGGATGGATCTGTTGTCCAGCTGTCCTCCGACCTGTTTTGATACGTAGGTTCTGGGACTGGCCGCTTTACTTCTATTCTCTTTTCTGCTTGCCAGTGTCTGCCAACACATGCCTGGCATTAAACCTCTTCAGAATGAGAAAGGAGGAGTCCTCTTTTATCCTGTAGCATTGATGAAAGGTGGTTCTACTTCAGCTGTTGGAAATGTTAACGAACGGCTTAAACCCAGCTGAATATAGACTATGGTACGGACTGCTCACAGCTGCTTTACTCTTCTCTTTTGGAGGCAGGCTTTTTGACCCTCTGGAGTTTTCCATTTCTCTCCCTTTTTCTTTGTCTTTTTCTCTCATGTTGGCTGCCACCCACATGGTTTTTCCTTCAGGTTCTTTCTCTAGCCAGAAAGACTGGGCATAATTCCCTTGAGATGCCTTCTTAGGGTCTTCTGGAGAGAATTGTCGGAAGCCATTCAAGGACCTTGCCTTTCCCACAGGCTAAAATCACACACCGAGAAGAAAGCCATAGACCTGCAAGACTACCAACATAATAATGTGGCAGTCATAATGTTTTATCAGTGCCAACCTTCTGTGTCTGCTTACTGCTTAGAGATTTAGCTCATCCCGAGAGCTGGTTTCCATTTGTCTCAGCTTTGTAGCAATTGAATAAATTTAGTCTTTTCTTAATGAATTAAATATAGGAGCAAGGTGTCTGAGCTCCCTTTGTTGTTCTGTCAAAAGACTTATATGCTGAATAGTTGTTGTTTTTCACAGATGCGCTTGAAATACAACTTGACTACATGAATCACACTGATGTGTAGAATTTAATTGCATTGTTTACTTTAATCTTCTTCAAAGAGCCAAGAGCTTTTGAGTGTTATATTTGGAAATGTTAAGTTGCTTTGCATACTCTGCAGCAGCATTTAAAAAAAAAAAAAAAAAAAAAAAAAAAAGCACACCTTATCACCTCGCTGTGCTTTTGTGTGTAATTCACTTCATTAAGGCATTTGATGTTGATTTTGTTTTGCCCACCACAGGTTTTGGCTGAGCTTTGTGATGCCTCGTTAAGAGATTTGTTATTGAAGTCTGAGGACTAATCAGGGGCTGTGTCTGTTCAAGGGGACCTTTCAGTGTTTCGTGTGGAAAGCAGAGCAGATTTTAGCACTGCGTTTGTCCTTTGACCTAAGTCAAAAATCCATTGATCAGTTATTGAAAGAGGATGAAAACTCTTAGGAAAAAAAATACCCACTCTTCTCTGCCTCTAAGGTGTGTTGAAGAGAAGCTGTACATAATAATGGGAAAAATGCTCCATAACAGCTTTCCTTTGGCTGCAGCCAGCAGCCTGCACGCCATAAATGATGAGATAATAGGATATTTTATGAGCTGTGCAGTTCTAGCTTGTGCTTCTGGCCTTACTGTGAGGACTGTTTATAGGGTTTTTTCCTGTGTCCTCGTGGTTTAAGTTAATGCTCTGGAATGGAGATGAATCTCTGGAAAGATGGATGACAGCAAAATCCAGAAGGCAGTGTGCCTGTACCTTCGGTGAACTGCTTGACCTGTCTGCTGCTGCCAGGCAACCTAGTTAGCACTCAGTTAGTGCTTCATGCCCACTGCCGTGGATTGGCTATCAGCAGGCAGGGTCTGCAGCCCATCACACCACCTCTCCAGGTCAGAGCTGCACTTTGCATCCAGGGGAAGCCTGCTGGGATCCACAGGCATTCTGCTGACACGTTGGAGAGCAGGAGTGTTCAGACAGAGAGGAAATGCTTATTCCATCTCCTTCTTAGCCAAAGCGTGAGCCATTAAACATTTGTTTACTGTCTGATTCTACCTTTTTGATCTCCATTTCTTCTGTGCTTGATCAGGAGGACTAGATTGCCTAACAGGCTTTCATTTGGTACTTTCAGTAGTGAGCGTGGTAGTTGACAACATGCACAGGTGTGCATAGATATTAATTAATAGGAAAAAAAGTATTTTTCTGTGTCCTCGGATCCAATCAGAGCCTGGTGTATTTGGTCAGCAGCTCTGGTGCTTGAACTATATTTGTACTGCCCATTATCTGTAGAAGTAGTCAGAAATGTGCTGGTTTGATCATCGTTCTACTGATGCACTGTTGCTTTTGTAAAGGAAATTGTCTTAATTACAGGACGATGCACCAGTTTGGCTCTGGCACCTGAGTATGCGTGATGAACTTTTGAACTGCAGTACAGCCTGTGGGATTGATACTGTTCTAAATAAGTGAGCATTTGGGGTTTGCCTGGACATGATGTAATGAGATAATTGCAGAACCATTTGGCTTTTAACCGCAGACGTAACCTTTTTTTTTTTTAAATGTACTTTATTTAGCTTCATAAAATAAAAAGGCATTAATCTTAAGTCTCTGCTGCTTCATCATGTGATGGATTGGATGACATGAAACTCCTCCGAAACTTAGTTTTAAAGAATGTCAGTGTTATTATTAAGTGTCTCCAGCAGGAGGCTTTCTGTCTGGAAGGAATCCTGAAGACGTCTGTGCAATAGCAATGCAAAATGAACTGTTACAGCATTGATTTCTTTTGTGTGCTGCATGGTTAAACGTAGCGTGCAGCATCTGACTGCTTACCTCTGCTGTTGCACTGGTGTTGTTTGGGAGATTAGGGTGTTCCATGCGTGCTACCATTTATGATTTTTTTTTTTTCCAGCTAGAATTCATCTAGTAGAATCAGTGACAAAGTATTATTTGTATTTCTTTGATGTGGAAATGTTGTTCCCCCAAAAAACATATAATCAAAGAGATGTGCATTACTTTCACAATTTTGGAAAGTATTGCAAGTGCGACTGTAATAGGAACAGCAAGTTTCAATCTGAAGGTTTCTGTTGTTGTTATTTGCATAGCTACCACACAGGTGTGTGCGCACGTTAAAAGTCAAATACTAATTTAGTAAGATGTGATTATCACTTATCACATACAAAAAAATAAATTGTGTGCACCTGTTGTCTAGCAGGCACAGGCAGAGCCTTACAACTTACTGTACATGAAATTGTGCTAAAACTGTTGATTTGACTGACCACTAGCTTGTTAGATGTCTAATGGTTTAATATTACATTGCCTTTGGATAGTGGATGTTTTTAATACGAAATAAATATGGCTGTGACACTTAACTGCTTACAAGTCAGGGAAATACAGAGTTGAAATGACTGTGTTTGTCTTCAAATCTTTAAAAGAAAGCAGGAGCATTGTACAGGGAAGACAACTTAATTATCTACAAAGCACAAGTTTAATATTTTGATTCTGAATAAAGAAATAATGATTGAACAACAGTAAAGAGAAAATTGTTTAAATTTCTATCTCAACCGCAGGTAATGCGTAGCCTAGATTAAAGCATAGCAGTTGTCCACCTATGAAGCATTTCTAGCAAAAGATGGAAGCTTGAGTCATGTTAGAGAAGAAAATTAAAGTCTTTTGAATTAAATACGGTACAGAGCGTGATGCTGTCTGCAGTGAAAATTTTCAAATAGAACTTATTTTTTCCTTGTTTTTCATGTGTCTCACAGGTCATAAATGTTGATGGAACGATGAGGAAAACCCTCCTAGAAGATAAACTTCCGCATATATTTGGGTTCACACTGCTGGGTGATTACATCTACTGGACTGACTGGCAGAGGCGAAGCATTGAAAGAGTTCACAAGATAAGGGCTAGCAGGGACATCATTATTGATCAGCTGCCAGACTTGATGGGCCTTAAAGCAACAAGTGTTACCAAAGTTTTTGGTAAGAGTAGTCAATCACAGTGTGAGTCTAAAGTAGTTTCTAGAAGCTCTTGCTTTCACTAAGCAGCTGTTCATCACTTGTAATGAAAATAACTATGGTCTTTAGTGTTTGAAACACTTTAAAAGAAAGCTGCGCTTGTTTTTGTAAAGTTGGGAAAATAGAGTGTTGCAAAAGACATTTGTGCTTCCAGTTTTATAATGATATTCAACCTAAGTTCTCTGCAGCTTCCACCACACTCTGAATCTTTTTGAAAAGAATTTTATTCCTGGCTCTGGTCTCTAGAAGTTCTGGTGCTCACAGGATTGCACCATTTTCTGCTGCCCTTTTCCTGTATAAAGTCCCAGTGTTCTTCCATTGGCAGAATAAGTTTTACTACATGGAATGATACAGGTAGAGTTAGTGGCTATTACGGGGGTACCTGAATGCAAACAGCACTCTAATTTTTAACATCTCAGCAATTAAATCTTGCCCAGAGTGCTTAGCAAGTAGATTGAACTGTAGAAACCTCTCACAATCATGTGGAACTCTTCGTTTTACTTGAAGGACTGTTGAGTCTTCAGATTGTAACTTGGTGTAAGTTGACGTCAGACTGTATGTGTTAAAAAGGGAGAACTAAAAGCTGGATGAGTCTGATCTTGGAGATTTTTTTGTGATAACGTGTGTAGCTAAATCTCTGATTCCAAATGATGGAGAAAGATGCTCATTTGTCTTTGGATCCTTACTTTTCCCTCCTTATTCCTGCACTGCCTGGTCACAGTCATTGACTTGAACAAAATAAATGAGAGATTGTAGTGATTGAACAGCTGGGAAAGAGCTTCAGTTATCCAGTCCTTTCCTCATTATTTTTGTATCATTGAACTCAGACACATTTTTAAAACTGATGATTTCAAAGAGGTATAAAGATGGAGTACTGAACATAAAATAGCCAGGCTGAATATGGATAATTGCTTGCATTCAGTAAAGGAACTAGTCTTTGGGGAAGCCATAAAATATGTTTGTGGCAGTTCTTCATATATAGGAAGGGAATGCAACCAGTCTTCTAATGTCTGGCTAGAGGAAAAGAAACAATTTTGAATTACTCTATTAATGATCTATAGGATTAACTTATTTTGAAAAGTTACATTTTTCATTCAGCTTTACCCTCCTCTTCCCCCTATCTCCATAATATACCATTATCTGTTTTGTTTTGTTTTTAAGGGACTAATCCATGTGCAGAGAACAACGGAGGCTGCAGCCATCTGTGTTTCTTTACACCCCAGGAGACCAGGTGTGCCTGTCCCATTGGCCTTGAGCTGTTGAGTGACATGAAGACTTGCATCATTCCTGAAGCCTTCTTAGTTTTCACAAGCAGAGCAGCAATTCATAGGATTTCCCTTGAAACCAATAATAATGATGTTGCTATTCCTCTTACTGGAGTCAAGGAGGCATCTGCTCTGGATTTTGATGTTTCTGATAACAGAATCTATTGGACTGATGTTAGTTTGAAGGTATTACTGACATGTGAATTCCCTGAATATAAAGCCACAGAGCAGTTTCTTTGATCTAACAAAGGTCTCTGTTACATGATCTATCCTGCAGTTGCTAGTGTTGTCATTGAATTGCATCCAAGGAGACTCTTGGAGATGAAGACAGTTGCATTGTTGAATGCACAGTTGGGTGACAGGCATGTTCCCATTTCAAATAAAAATCCAAAGTGGTGTCTGCTCATGCTGAATGCTGAAGTCTCGGATGCTACATATGCTGCATCCACATGTTTATTGTAGAAGTGCTGTTTTCATGTCACGTAGTAAGCTTGGCAGCCCCCCAAGCTTTCTATCACCTTCCAGTTTTGATTTGGAAGACAACCCTGCTTAATATTCGCTTCTAGCAAGTGAACTTTGTATTGCTTGCTGTTAGCCCAGGGCTCCAGCTTGGCACAGAAGAGGCCACGGAACTTCTCTGGTTTCCTCCATGTCATGTTAACTGCCCCCTGCTCGCCTCCATCTCCTCCTAAGTCCTTGTGTTCTCTAGCAGTTTGAAATTCCCTTCTCATGTGTTTGGTTCATATCCAGGTGAATGCTGAAGTGAACATTGCGTTCTTTGTCAGTGTTGCTTTTTGAAGTGAATTAAGTTATGGTAGAAAACAGTGCATTCGCTTCACTGGAACTGAATTTCTCTGTTTAGCCTCTTATTAAGTTTTCCAAGAACAGTTGTAGTTGTCTTGCCAAGGTACCTAAACCATAATAGGAAAAAGTTTACTTGTAGGGCTAGTTTACATACCTCTCTAAGACTAACGAGGGTTGTCTTCAGCACTAGAAGTACTGATGTGGATACCTTTTCTCTAGGAACAGTGCCAATGTAACAAATTAGCGTGCTGCAGACATGATAACTAAATAAATCTCAGGCAAGCATGTGGAAAAGCTGAGGCTGTGTTTGTCTTAACCATTGGTAGTGGAAAATGCATTACTTCAGCTGTGTCATTCAGATCCTAATCTGATTCTGTGTAGAACTGGGCAACATTTTACTTGTATGCGGCCTCCTAAGTTATCCATCATACTGTACTTTCAACGTACATATCACATACATTTCAGCATATCTGAGTTTTCATTCCCCTGTCCCTCCACCTTCTGCATCTTGGCTGCAGGTAGTGCAACTTAAGAGACGTCCTCCTGTTTTCATACTGCTCTCCTTGATGATCACTACATCCCTAATCTCCTATAGGCTCTGTTTGTGGGAGGACTCGTTTTCAAAAGAGTGTTATACTTTATCTGAGGTGTGAGTTACACATGTAAAAATACAAATTTTGACATCTGCCTTCTAAAAATATGAAACATCTCGTAGTGCTGAGATGCTTCCAAAAGCAGACAGTCGTACACTGATCCTGGGTGTTCCCAGTGGTGTGTCTGGAGGTTGTTTCGTTGTTCATTGTTGGGAGCGGCTTATTTATGCATATACAATCCTTGCCCTATGACTTATTTTGCTGACTGTATAGAACTAAAATACAGATAGGATCAGCAAATTTGCCAAAGGTGACTGACCATGAGAACAAATTAATTCTGATTTTGCTGAATTTGTGACTTAGTCCTTCAACTTAAAACATTATAGAGAATTAAATACTCCAATATATGTGTGTTTTTATGTACAAACAGGAGAGAGGAAGAGGGTCAAGGGAGAATTTGCAGATATATTGTGCTTTCTGAAAGTCGTGTCCTTTTAAAGCATTTTGAATTGGTCATAAGAAGCTATTAACCTTTCTGAAAATTCAAATCTCTTTATCCTGTAAACTGCTCTGTTTTTTGACAACAGAAGTTTGCTTTTAAAAAGTAACACCAATAGATTGTTGTTTTTTTTTTTACTAACCTCTTTGTAAGCTAAATTTCATTACTTTTAAATTACTTTTTATCTTCGTGAAGTATCCATAAATCCTTAAATATTTTTACACAATTGTTTTTCAGACCATAAGTCGAGCTTTCATGAATGGGAGCTCTGTTGAACACGTGATTGAATTTGGGCTAGATTACCCTGAGGGAATGGCTGTAGACTGGATGGGAAAGAACCTCTACTGGGCAGATACTGGAACTAATCGAATTGAGGTAGCCCGCCTGGATGGACAGTATAGACAGGTCCTTGTGTGGAAGGACTTGGACAACCCAAGGTCTTTGGCTCTTGATCCTACCAAAGGGTAAGGGACAGTGTTGTTTTTCTAAGCTTTGCTTCTTTCTTTGTATGTGACAACGTATTTGGCAGATGGTTTCTTCAGGGTCATAAAAAGAAAAAATATGATAAAGGCTTGTAAGCTCCAGAACCCTGAAGGTCACAATGGAAAAACTGAGAATTGCGAATCGTATTTTTCCTTCTTTCTTTAAAAGAAAAAAAAAACAAACACAAAACACAACGGTATGCTAATTAACTGCCCATAACCATGTGGTTATTCCCAATGTTTTTCTTTTTTAAGCAAATTTAGAAAACAGAACTGAACTCAGTCTCGTGAAGTTGTATCGTTTTGTTCCGCTTCTCGTTGCAGGTACATGTACTGGACAGAATGGGGAGGTAAGCCTAGGATCGTTCGAGCATACATGGATGGAACGAACAGCATCACTTTGGTGGATAAAGTGGGTCGTGCCAATGACCTCACAATTGATTATGCCGACCAACGGCTGTATTGGACTGACTTAGACACCAGCATGATTGAATCGTCAAATATGCTAGGTAATCTGCTATTAGATTGCATCACAGAATTACTCCATCAAGTAGAGAAATTTGCAGTGGCCGCAGTAAAGCAACTGAACAGAGTTGTAGAGTGTTTTAGTTGAATCCTTTGAATTATTGTCTCTAATGAGGTGTTAAATCACTTTTTTTTTTTTTTCCCCTAAGATGTTAAGTTTATTACATTCATTAGACCTAAAACCTGCATGTGACTAATTGGTGGTAAGTAGTAATTAGAAGAAGTTGAAATAACATGATTAATATTAAATCTTCATGTGTATCTTGTGTATTGTCATATTTTCCATTAGGATTCCTTTTATTACTTGCATGTGGTATGCTATGGTTTAGTAAACTTTTTTGTTGGAATCAACATAATTAATATAATGAAATGAGATAATTTCGGATTTTTTTGCAGCTGACATAGAGCTTTTTGTATCTTTTAACTGTCCTATAATTATAAAATAGTCTTCATGGTAGTAGGTAAGGTTGGTCACGTTCATGTGTGAGAAAACAGAGGTTATGTAAGCTTCCAAATACCACTCAGTAAATCCATGGTAAAATCAGAGGTGGAATCCAGAAGCTTGTGACTTGACATCATACATTCCGTTTCCAAGGAGAGGCCTTTGTTAGATGGGAATCAGCAGCTCTGGTATCCCAAAATAAAGAACAAGGCTGATGTGTCCAACATACAGTATTTAAGGAAACTTGTACAGGATTCTTGTAGCAATGCTCTGGTTGATGACATGCACTATTTCCCTGCAAGCCATTTGTATTTACTTTTATATCTTCCATGAAAACCTACCATTAGAATGAGATATATTTTTTTAAGGTGTTATTATGAGCTTCAGGTCTTCAGTTTCAGCTGATGAGCTAAATATAATAATTACTTTGATAGTTTCTCAGTAGACCACTGTGTGTTTCCAAGAAAAAGAAGTGCCAGAAGGAATCACACATTATTCTGGTGATTACTGTGTATCAGTTTTGACTTATGTATGCATTGTCTTGATCTCCAGCTACAGTAAAACACTGATGTTTATTCACAAGATGGTGTTAGAGGTGGATGTTTAGAGAAAGAATGTTCTAAAAAGCCATAACAAAAAAAAAAACAAAACACAGTTAAAGCTTAGGAGAGCAGAGCCATGCAATTCTGGATTCCAAGGCTAATGGTGACTTTGTCTTTGGGATAAGTTCTGCTGAATAAATGCTGCTACTTCGAAATTGCTTTAAGGTTGCTTTGTTTTCCAGAGTTTTGGTGGGGGGTGTTTTCCATCCAATGTATGATCTGTCAGAGCTCTCGCTAAAATTCTGTATTTACTTGGAGAAACAAAATAGCTGGGGGCAGATTTGGACTAAAAGCTGATTGTGGTATTGAGAAGAAACATAATATTCAAATAATCTGTGGTAAATTGAACCAGTTTTTGAGCAGAACCTATGGTTAGCATTAGCATTTGCGGTGAGGAGGAGTGCTGAAGCTAACACAGCTGTGTGCTTGTATTTTTAGTTAGCAGATTCTAAAGACTTGGGTAGGCTTCCAGCAAGTGGGCTCATCAATTAAGGCAGCGTTGTTAGGCTAGAAGTGAAAGTAGTGTTCTGTAGAACAATAGCATTGGATATTCGTGTGAGTAAGGGAGGTACAGTGTTGATAAGGCTTCATCTTCGTATAAAGTGGCAGTTCATAGAAGTTAGTTTTGAAAATGTTTATGGGACTTATATCAAGACTTCGGTAGTGGATCTCTGGCAGAGGCTGTCAACTGCTCTAGAGGTGTTAAATCTGTTTTGAATGTTGCTAACTGAGCCACTAAGTGTGACAGTGTTGGGATTTCTGCCAAACAAACGGTTTCAAAATCACTTTAGGTTTCTGTGTCTTGAATTACACTGCAAATGATTTGTTTCTTGAGTAAAATGCTATAATTTCTCTTAGTTGGTTCTCTGTGAATCTCAAGTTTGGTATTTATTGCTGTTGTGCATATTGATTTTGTTGTTGATCTGAGTAATTCCTTGGAGCTGGTAGCATTCTTGAATGTGCTTTTCAAAATCTAATTGGAGTGTTATGCATAAGAAATACAGCAGTATTTGTTGAAATGGCAATACACTGTCACAATTTCAAATTGCTCCATAGTGAAGAGGTTATCAGAATAAGGTTTTTAAGTGCAAATATGTAGGTTGCTACTTCAGCAGGTACTGCTTAATAATGAATCCCATGATAATGATTGGGGAAATGATAATGACTGAGTTTTGTTTTTAAAAAGAAGGAAAAAGCTTTTTTTTTAATTGTCTGTCATATTCTCCATTTTGTGACCTGGGAATTGTGCTTTACTTGATTTTCGTTATTTTTGCAGGACAAGAACGAGAAATCATAGCAGATGATCTACCTCATCCATTTGGGTTGACCCAGTACAGTGACTACATCTACTGGACAGACTGGAATCTTCACAGTATAGAAAGAGCAGACAAGACCAATGGGAAGAACAGGACGCTTATTCAGGGCCATCTGGATTTTGTGATGGATATTTTGGTCTTCCATTCTTCACGTCAGGATGGCTTAAATGATTGTGTGCAAAATAATGGCCATTGTGGTCACCTGTGCCTTGCCATACCAAATGGATTTAGATGTGGCTGTGCTGCGCACTATACCTTGGATCCCAACAGCAGGAACTGCAGTTGTAAGTTTCTTCTGGTCATCAGGTGCTTGTGATCACTTTCAGTATAGAGCCCTGTGGGCAGCTCAGCAGCACTCGGATACTTACTCACTAGCCCACAGCACAGGGGAATAGGATCAGTCAGAAGGGATAGTGTGAGAAAATTCTAGTTAAATGGGAAGACAGACTCCGTAACTCCACGTGCTTCTCACTTCTTCCTCCTTTCCCCCAGTTTTATTGCTGAGCATGACATCATATGGGGTGGAACATCCCTTTGGTCTGTTTGGGTCAGCTGTCCTTACAGTGTCCCTACCCAACTTCTTGTGCAGCCCCACCTGATGGGCTGGTGGGGCAACGTGAGCAGCAGAAAGAGCCTTGAGCCTGTGTAAGCACTGCTCACCAGTGACTGAATCATAGGTGTGTTATCAACACTGTCAAAAATCCAAAACATAGGACTGTACAAGCTGCTATGAAGAAAATTGTCTCAGCCAAAACCAGTACAATCTCCACCCCTTATTCCATACCCTGTCATGCTCAGGTCCTGTGCTATCCAATACGTTCTCATTAACCATGGGCTGTGGTCCTTTCAGAGGCATATTTGCTTCATCGTAGCCTTATCTATGGTTACAGATGCTATGGGGTATACCTGCTTCAGTGTGGACTTATCCACAGGTCACAGTCCATCTTGAATTCATGCTGTAATTCCAGACTGCCCAGTACTGCTGCAGTAGTTCCCTGGCCATCTGCCAGCCCAGGCTCATGTCCATAGCTATTATCAAACTGTTTCCAGGCAAGTAGAGCAAGATGATAAGGAGTGCAGCAAACAACAAAAGTGCAAGTGGCAGCCACTGACAAGTGCTCCCAATACACAGTAAGCTAGCAGGTTCTGGACTAAGAACATGACCTGCCAATTAGTAACTAAACAATCATAAATACAATCTAACACACTCCAGTCAAATCTGCTACTATCTCAAACTCTTCGTGCTTCATTCTGGGTGCCAGGAAGGACAGTTGTGGATTAAATCTGGTAGGCAGCTGAGCGCTGTGCAGCTGCTCACTCTTTGCAGTTGGGGTGTCAACAAGAGTTGTACTTCAGCACCAAATACTTCCAAAGCAGCTCAAACCCCTTCATACACTGCCAGTATCTCTTATTTGGACTTATTTGTACTTATTTGGAGTACAATAGGCTTCACATACATCCTTTGATCTTACTTGATTTTAATGTCAAAACTGACTTTCAAGAGGACTATTTTGAGAAATATTGACTATTTCTCAAAAGCTTATTTAGTTTTCAGTGTGAACATAGTTGTCCATTTGAGATTTTATCCTCAGTGTTCATTGTTTTTTGTGTTGGTTTCCAGCAGTATGTTTGACCACGTAAGTCACATTTTCTTATGCATTCTGTTTTGTCTTGTTTTCAGCTCCAACCAGTTTCCTGTTGTTCAGCCAGAAATCTGCCATCAGCCGAATGATACCTGACGATCAGCAAAGTCCAGATATCATCCTGCCTATGCATGGTCTAAGGAACGTGAAGGCTATTGATTATGATCCCTTAGATAAATTGATTTACTGGGTAGATGGGCGTCAGAATATTATAAAAAGAGCCAAAGATGATGGCACTCAGGCAAGTTTATATGGTGTATATGATTTTGTGTGGGTTGTTCTCTGAGCTTTATAACTTTCTCCTCCTGTCCCTTGCACCAAAGGATCATCAGTCTAAACTTTATTCTTGCCAATGCTTATTCACATATATTCTGTTTGTATGTGAAAGTGACAGAGGGCTTTCAGGATTGTGAATTTTAATGTGTACACGAAGTAGTGTAACAGAATGTAGTGCACCATGTGTATCTGAAACTGCAAGCCTTGAACTGTGATGTTTAGCTAAGTGTGGGCAATGAAGTAAGGGTGATTCACTGTCTAAATTATATTCAAGAAAAAACAGTAGTTTAATATCAATATTCTTTCATGCCAGTTGTGTGATCATATTGTCATCATAGTAAAGCTCTTGCAAAATGAAGACTCTCTTTATACAAGCTGTAGTTAAATCCTGATTGAATGTACAACTGATTGTTGTGTCAGATGGGGATAGGCTCATTCACGTGCTTCATTGTTCTATTGGGTTGGGTGCATAATTGTTTTGGGCTATTCACACAACAGTAGAAAGAAGTGTGCTGTTCTTTTGGGCAGTGTTCTGTGTATGTTAGCATAGCTTAACTCCCAGGACAGGATAACAGATCATTTAAAAGCTACAGTTTGAATAAGAACACAAAAGGAAATGGAGAATAGGCAACATATATTTTCCTTGTTCTGAGCAGTTATCTAAACAACGTAATATGATTTCAGTGGAACTGGGCTGGCCTCTTCATACATCTGGGGAATCAGTGGTTTTACAGTACCCTTTAAAGAAATAGTTTGTGATTTTACTTTTTGGCCATCTCTCTTTTTAGAATGGGAGGAGGTCTCTTAGTATAAGCAGCTAGCTGGGTTGTGGATGAATTTTGAAGTGTTTTTGTTGATTATACTAGGTGCTAATTGTTGCAGTCTGTCTTCTCTTTGGTACTTGCTAGGTGCAAATTGCAATGGAGATTCATCTGCTCTGCTTTCCACTAAGCTGGTCAGATAGCTTTGAAGACACAGATTCCCTGCAAATTTTGACTTACCAATTTTTACTAATGATTTTTTACTGAATTTTGCTAATTCATGCTAATTCATGCTTTTTGCAGATGATTCATATTGCGTTCATACCTGGGTAATGTTACCCTCAATTTCAATAAAAGACCTATTCATCAGTATTTCTGGGCATGCTGGTCAAGCAAAAGCAGGGGTAAAGATTTAAATAGAAAAAGGAAGCATTATATTGCTATGTAGAACTCAGTGGATTAGAACCAATTTATTGAAACATAACTTTCTGAAGTAGTTCTGAGTGACTCATTTTGACATAAGCTGAGTACATTATAGTGTGTTCATCTTTCTAGACCCATACAACCTTTTTCTGCTGCTGTTTTCAGTTTTGCATGGGGAATGCCCTATTAGGACACTTGAAGAAGCCACCACTTCCACTGACCTTCATCATCTGACTAGTAGCATTCATCTTTGAAAAATGCTTAGATGTTGCAAGTCCTGCCATCAGTGTTAGTATCTAAGTGGCACTGGGATTAGGAGTGCACTACTGAAATGTTTCTGATGTTAAAGAAACAGCAGAAGCATAGTTTTCCTTTGGGGACTCTTGGTATGCTTTAGTGTTTTCTTCATGGAAATAAAGTATTGAAGTGCATGTTGGATATATAGTATATAGAGAGTAACTACTATGGTAGTTCGATTTGGAGGCAGGTTGTGGGGGAGTTGAGGGTAATGGTTCCTGAAACTTGACAGTAATGTCAGATTTTGTGAAGAACTTCATAGTGACAAAAGGGTTATGTACTATTATGTGCAAAGTAATGTTAGTACAATTGTGAGGTGAATCTGTGGCCATCTGATGTGTGAGCAAACAGACTAGGTTTCATTGGAAGGTCTGAATTTATAAGAAGCAGGTCTTAAATTATCTGCTGTGCTACAGAAAGGAGCCTTTAGGAGGAGATTCAGATATATTCAGCTGGCTGGGTAACAGTACACATCTTGCCAGGAGACTGCCCTGTTTGTTCTGCTGTTTTCTTCAAGATTGTTCTGTGCGCAAACATGCACTATTGTTTTCTTCCGTCTTCTGCTAATTAATTCTACTTATAGGAGGCTCCAAGGAGGGTTTTGCATAGTCTTATGGATTTTGTTCTGATGTTTTTCCTCACATCTACAATTTGAATCATGTATTTTTTTTGTTATGCTTTGTCACAGTTATTTTATTTGGTGTTTCCTTGCGGTCTTAGGCTCTTCTGGGTGCTCACGTAGGTAAACGGTGCTTTTTGTACGGAGTTCTTATGGAGCAATGACTGGAAATCATTCTCTAAATGCTGTCTTGCAGCCTTTTACTGTCATGAGCTCTCCAAACCAAAGCCAGAACCCAGAGAAGCAGCCACATGACCTCAGCATTGATATATACAGCCATACCTTGTACTGGACCTGTGAGGCCACAAACTCCGTCAACGTTCACAGGCTGAACGGCGAGTCAATAGGGATGGTGCTGCGAGGCGAGCACGACAAGCCCAGAGCCATCGTAGTGAATGCAGAGCGGGGGTGAGATTCCTTTCTTATACCTCATACAGAACACGTTTGGGATGTGTATCAGCTGTGTGTGCTGATGCTTAAATGCCAGTTTACTGATAGATGGCTTACCATGTGTTTGACAGATGTTGAATGACAATATGTCATAACCATGTGGATGCAGCAGCACCCAGAGACTCTATCTGGAACATCTGTGGGACTGGTTTTTTTTTTGTGCAGTTCTGAATATACTCTTCACAGTTCAAAAGCTGCTGTGGGGAGAGGGGGATTAGAGGAAAGATGCTAATCTTATTGGGACTGACTCACTTGGACATGGTTTGTGTTTATATAAGCTTTTCTGCTTTCTCTGTTAAAATGGGAGTTTAGCTTTGCTGATCTCTTAAACACTCAGCTTTTCTATTCCAGGTTTTTAAATAACTTAAAGGTAAATATGCTTTTAAATTAAAAGAGGTCAAAATGGCAGAGAGACTGTGTTGAATGCAGTGGGTACCTAGGAGGGCTGAATTAGTGATCTCTGTCCTGAACTTGTCCTTCCTTAGTTCCAGAAAGCCTTCCTCTCCATTGACTCTGTGTTCTGATTGCTGCCACTCTTCATTTACACCATCACAAATTGCTGTCAGTAGTGTAACCTGTTGGGGTTATTGGGGAATTTGCCATCAAGAGATAATGGAAATGTCTCAACATGCCAGTTAGCAAATATTTGGGGTTCAGCAGCTGGTTAGATCTGGATCTTTCCTGTGGGGAGCAACAGCCACCACAGTCATCCCTGCGTAAGCTGTTCACGCTTATGGTTTCAGAACCCATGTGCAAATATGAGCTACTTGCCCTGAGTTCTGAAGCTCTCATCTAAGCAGCTCCTGCCTTTGTTCACAGGTACATGTATTTCACCAACATGCAAGAGCGAGCTCCCAAGATTGAGCGTGCAGCCCTAGATGGCACAGAGAGGGAAGTGCTTTTCACGACTGGGTTGATCCGACCAGTAGCACTGGTGATTGACAACAAACTGGGAAAGCTTTTCTGGGTGGACGCAGATCTGAAGCGCATCGAAAGCTGTGACCTGTCAGGTATGTGGTATGCAGTTAGATATTTGGAGCAGCATGTGCCTGTGTGTACAGGACATTATTCCTTCTTTGATACTGACCCCAATAGCTTTTACAGTTGCCATTTCTGTGCAGGCAGTCACAGCTAACAATTACTGGTGGGCTTCTTTGATGTGATTGGAATAAATGTGTCTGTAATGGTTGCTGCTCTCTAAGAGGGACATTTGACTTTTGATATCTTTTGGTATCTTGCAACTCTTGCAAGATCAGATTTAAATAGGTGTTAGCCATCACAGAACCTCTGGATTGCTCCCTCCTTTTATTTTCCTGTGATTTAAAAAGTTGGTGTAACTCCTCAATTTTTCTTGTGTTTAGAGTTTGCAGCCTACTATATTAAGGTAGCTTGAAGAACAAACCAAAGGGGAGTGGCTTTCTTCTAATAGAGATGATAAGGCAGCTGATGTGTGATGCATTGGTGTTGCAAAACAGTGGAAGGAGATTTGTTGCACTTTTCCCACATTGGTAAAATAAAGCATTACTTCACATCCATAGGAACAGCAGCACAAAGTTCTTGCAGAGCATTTAATCGCTGAATACGCAAAGCAGCTGACAGTGCTGAAAAAATGGAGAAATCTGCCATGTGACACATAGGATCCAATCTCTGTGATGCATTCTCATTGTGTGTGCAAAAAAGGAAATTCTTACAAGAAGCACAGAAGGAAGTGAACTAGCATCAGGCAGTTAATTAATAGCATTCTAATTGGAATCAATGTTACGTTCTTATGCTTGGCTGCGCTGTACATAATTTATGCAGTAAATTAGTTGAATCTAGTGCTCGTCAGCATTTTTATTATGTATTCAAATTCCACAATCTCATTTTGTGTAAATGTCCAAAACTTAAATTCCATAAGTTAAATTTAAATTCCATTTTCCCTGAACATGGAGGTTTTCTACTTTGCTGCTGAACTGGGTTTAGAAACCTCAGAGATTGCTTCTGTTTGTTTCAAAAAGTGGTGTTTCTTTGTTTATTTTTGATGGGTTTTATTTGTCTTTTAAATGAATTAGAAATGGTTTCTGTTGATCTCAGGTGCTAACCGTGTGACTCTGGAGGACTCCAACATCCTTCAGCCAATGGGACTGACTGTGCTGGGGAATCACCTGTACTGGATTGATCGGCAGCAGCAGATGATTGAGAGAGTGGAGAAAACTAATGGGTACAAAAGGACTAGAATTCAAGGCCGAATTGCTCACCTAACAGGCATTCATGCTGTGGAGGAACTTGATATGGAGGAATTCTGTGAGTTTCTTCGAATACCAGATGTTTTTCACTCTTGGTCACTGTCTCAAGCTGCATGTTTCAATAATATTGGCTTTAGCTTAGGCCATGGAGTGCTTATAACTTGAGGGGCTGGACTATGATAGAGGAGAAGAAATTAGTTTCTCATTCTTGTCCAGAGGAGGCCTTTTGCACAGCTGTAATATGTGATTTCACAGCACTTAGTTAACTGCTTTGTACCAGGTCGCATGATAGTGAATTAACTCTCAAAGCTGTTTAGAAACAATTAATGATTGCTAATTTTTTAAGTACAACCAAGTAACAGAGTTGGAAATACTTTTATAAAGAAAGAAAAGGGAATAGTACCTGCCTTTTCTCGTGGGGTTTCAGACCTATTTGTAAAGCATGACTGGTTTGACTCAGGGTGGCAGATGGTATAAAAGCCTCCAGTAAGGGAAGGAGAATAGGCAGGATGCTCTGAAAACATACCTTTGTGGATGTGGAATTTCTCCTTGATTAGAAGTGGAGCCATTTTAGGTGCTCCATTCTGAAAGAGGTCGGTTATGTTGGACCTTATTTTTCTGGCTTACTTACTCAGTTCCTGCTCTCTGAATGCTGAACTTCAAACATTCTGTGCAGGATTATTTTGTAGTAGGTACCTGGGAGACAGCAGAAACCTTCATCCATCCTCATGCTGCCTTCTTCATAGAAATAGGCCAGTTTGGTAGCTACCTCAGGATGTGCTACTGTTGCAGGGAGAGAAGCAGCAAACTCTTGTAGATGATCCCTATATTTCATATTCCCCCCAAGGCACACTGAATGCAGAGTGAAGAAACCTGGGAAGAGGAATATCCTTACTTTATTTTTTTGGGCAGTAAAGTTTTTCCCCTATATCCATATTCCACCTTGCCCTATGGAAAGATGAGGGAGTACAAGACTACAGTGTGGCAGACTAAGGGAATGTAAGTCTGAGGTCTGGAGAGGAGTAATGCTTCCAGTACGTGGAGGGTTGGGGGTAGAAGTCTTATATAGGGAGGATGCACATGAATGCAAGCTTGCCTGTATGGGTAAACTGTTGGAAGGAAGGTAGTGTATTTAAGCTGTAGCTGATTCTATTTGCTAATCCTTATCCAGATGTTCTTTTTTTCTTTTCACAACACTCAGTTTTTCTTCTTCTGTGCCATTTCTCATATTTTAGTGCATTTCAAAGGTAGTAAGTACACAATGATGGAAAAACAATTTTTCTTTAAATCTCAACACTGTTAATAAGAAAACAGGGGGAGAGTGGACTTTTATATCCCATATGTTTTCAAGAATGTTTATTTTATTATGGCAAGGGTAATGTTTCTTCTGAGTTGCACTGAAAGGAAGCACTTTTTTACATCTGAAATCTGTCCAATGTAGGCAACTTCTGTTACAACAGGAGAGTAAAAATAAGCACATGCATGTGCATGCCCACACAAATGTACATGAGGGCACTTTTCCTGCTTGTGCTTCGAACAGTGGTGTCTCCAACACTGTGTTAAATTGATGAATTTGCTAAAGGTGAAAGCAGACTGCTGAGAAGCCTGAACAGATGGAAAACAACTTTGGTACAGAAGTAGTGATAACTACCATTTCTTCCTAGTGGAACTTCCTGATCCTTACTGGTAGTAAAGAAAGCATTATGCAGTGGCATCGTGAGTAACAGGCTCTGGCCTCACAGATCACTCCAGCAGATGCTGTAAAGCATTCAGCTGGGCTGGGATCCTCAGGCAGTGCCTTCACCTGTCTGTGCCAGTTTCTCATCCAACTAACACTTCCTTAATTTGATTTCATTACAAATTATTGTGTTCTCTGCACTTTTCAGTAACTGATTTGGGAACATAGCCATGTAGCTTCCCATTTTACAAATATATAAGTAACTGTGTGTGCTCATGTTGCAGTTTTGTGAGTAACAGGGAAGTGCTGATGGTGCGTGGAGGATAGGACTGGATAGTAAGAGGTCTTGGAAATTAGAAGCAAATTTTCCTCAGGGTTTGGTGGGCTGGCATTCTGCAGCAATGACTGTCAGTTCTTGGTGCGTGGCAACCAGAGAAGTGCGGATGGGATGTCTGGGTTTGCCTTAAACATGTCCTTCTGAAATCTCCTTCCTCACTTCTCTTCACCTGAGCTCCCAAATTCAATTTATAAGTTCTTTGAAGGTCTCCGTATCACTGCAACCAGGAGAAATATAGTCCTCATGAAGTAGTAAATCAGCTTCTGAGCACAGAACTGAAAAACCTTGCATTTACCTTCCTATGAATTTGCAGTGAAATCTTAGTTACTCAACTAGAAATGTTTTGTGGGTGGCTTTGTGAGTTTGTCTTAGCTAGTAGCTAAGATTTTTTTTTGGTTTTTGTTTTAACACTATCTAATCATTCTTTCTGTGTGCTTTTCCAGCTGCACATCCGTGCTCCCGTGACAATGGTGGGTGCTCACACATCTGCATTGCCAAAGGGGATGGGACTCCAAGGTGTTCATGCCCAGAGCACCTTGTGCTCCTGCAGAATCTCTTAACATGTGGAGGTGAGTTATGTTTAGCAGTGCTGCTAAGTGGTTTACATTGGAAAAAAAAGAAAATTAAGAACCCCTGGAATATCAAATTTGGTCTGTGACATGCTGCTAAGTTTTGAGAACTGTCTATCTGGAAGAAGATATTTTCAAAACCAACAATGAATGAAATCAGAATGACCAGAATCAAATGGTTACTGTTGCAAGAAACTTGCCTGCCACAGTACTCGACTTCCATGTGGTACAAGATTATATGAACTTCCTGCAGGAGGTTGTGTTTGAATCCAGAACGTGGATTTATACATACTAGACGTGATGTTGAATTCTGTATTAAATGCACCTTTTCTGCTGGCTGTTTTCTGCTTCAACTTTTGGACATGTTTGACTTTTCACTGTGTGCAAAACACCCTTGTTAGACCATACGATGGTTGCATCTTCTACTGAGATTTGCATCATTGTATGATGTGGCAGTTCGTACTGTAAATGAATGTGTGTAACAATGTTGGTAACCAATGATGATCTCTGTTGAAACTGTATGTATGATTCCTGCAGTACTCCAGCTTTTCAAATAATGTGATAACATGAAACACTGTGCTGTGTCATTAGTGACAGACAGTTCAAAACCTCAGTTGCAGTTCTTTTTAATTAAGGTAGCTGTTGTCTTTCCCCATGTAGACATTCCCTTCACAGTGCCCTTTCACAGCCCCAGGAATTTTGATAATTGTTACCTTACTATTGCAGAGGGCATTTAAAATGGGGGGAAAAAAATATTTCTTTTTTGAGAGGTATCCTGTGTTAAATTATTTGGCTCTTTTGGTCCTCTGGGCTTTTTTTATGTATTCAATTTGTTGTGGATTTCATTTTTCTGGCTGAGCTCTGACCTCCCATGGGACAGTCCTTTCCATTATAAACTGTTTTCTTTCCCATGACCACAACACACTGTGTGGTTTCAGAATAGTGGAGGTTACATCTGCAGGAGGAAAAATAAAACAATCTCCTTATACTTCTTGCTGTACTTCTGTTGAAAAACCTGGCCAATGAGAGATGCTTAGTTCACTGCTTTGTTGTCTTCCCACATGAATCTTAAAATTAAGGGGCCTTTCTTTCAGTCTCTGCTTCTTGTTTTCATTCTGATCCTTCACTAAGATTGCAACAGCTTTGTAGTCTGTCTTGTCTGCAGTAGTAGTAGCTCATAGCAAGTATTTCAGAATAGGTTGGTAGCTGTTTTGGTTGGGGAAAGTTTTGTTCATATATTCTCATGAACACACTTGGCAAGTTTTTAAATGCAAACTCGTGCCTGCCAAGTGCAACCGTAATGCAACATTAAATGTGGCTGTAGATGCAGAAATAGTAATCTGTCTGCTGGATTATCTACACAGTATGCTCCTATACAAATTAATTCCAGAATTATCTTGATGCGTCCGTCTGGCATCCTTACCATATCTACAGCTGCCAGGTCACTGGTTGGGTTTGTAAACCTCAGAATTGCTACACCCAGTAATCATATCTTAGAAACTTAGAAATCATAGGAATGTCAAAATTTAAACATATGGATTTTTACTTTGTGTATTTGTTTTTCAAGCTCCTGATTTTACTTGTCTCATTCTTGAACATTTCTCCTTACTGCAGGAGGACAACAGCACTTCAAAAACAGTTTGCATTTTTAAAGAACTTCAGTCCAGGCATAAGCATCTTTTTCTCCATGTGCAGAATATTTCCATCACATTTTCACTCTGTTAAAGGGCTAAAATTGAATGAATGCACACGTGTTTTGTTTTCTCTTTCCCCAGAACCTCCAACTTGCTCCCCAGACCAGTTTACCTGTGCAACTGGAGAGATTGACTGTATCCCAATGGCATGGCGGTGTGATGGGTTCCCTGAGTGTGATGACCAGAGCGATGAGGATAGTTGTCCAATATGCTCTGCAGCTCAGTTCCAGTGTGAGAAAGGACAATGTATTGATGCGCACCTGAGGTGTAATGGAGAAATTGACTGCCAAGATAAATCTGATGAAGTGGATTGTGATAGTAAGATTCATTTTCCTTTTCTCTTGACTCTGACATAAGCAGCTGTTTGAGATTCTGTTTTGATGCATGTTCATGATTTTTAGTTTCAAATGGGGAAGGACAGCCTTAGCTTGCAAGTCTGGCAGAACTGTCCACTTGATTCTGCTTTTTTCTCCAAAGTGAACCTTCCAGGTCTGCTGATTACAGGCCTTAATAAGACAGTCTCTTTTCTGATAATTTAATGCAGTTTGAATTCACATAGAATTTGAAATCAATTAAGAATTCAGTTAAGAATTTTACTGAAACAGAGACTTGTGGATGTAGATAAGAAATATGACAGAGTTGTGTTTGACAGAATGGTATAAGGTAGTATGGACTATATAAGATTTGATTGTATCTTCAGTAACCACATTTTAACATGTCGATTACACTTATTTAGTAACTACGAAAGATCCTTGCTGATTTGTTCAGTTTTGCCCCAACTGGGCAAAAATGTGGTGTTTTGGAATTTTATATGAGTCTCACTAAGTAGGACTTGTAACAGTGCAAAGGAAGAATGAGAAAAGTGCTGACTTTTACCTACTTCAGCAAAACAGGTCTTCTGATGCCTGTTTATATTACAAAGATGCATTGTGGCTTGACACTACTGACATCTTTTGGTTTTGTTAAGATTGTTGAACGCTCCCATGCAAGTCATACTTAATCTTCCCTTTCTTTCTGTGCAGCAATTTGTCTGCTCAATCAGTTCCGATGTGCCAGTGGCCAGTGCATCCTTCTGAAGCAACAGTGTGACTCCTTTCCAGATTGCATCGACGGCTCAGATGAGCTCATGTGTGGTGAGATGTCTTTGCTTGAGATCAAGTGCTCTGTTTTCAGCTCTAACACCTTACAACTAAATGCAAAGCCCCAGTCTCTCCACAGTAAGATTCTTTCAGGGAAGACTAATGAATCTTGGCCCTGTACTAACTAGGTCAAATTAGTTTCTTTCTTCCATCCTCTGGGTGGGAACTGCAAGGAAAAGTGAATTTCATGAGCAAGAGTGCTGAAAATGGCCAGGGTGGCAAAAAGAGAAAAGGCTAAAAGAATCAGAATTAGAGAATCTGTTTAGCTCTCCTTTTGGAAATCTCAGATCGCACGTGCTTCTTCTGATCCTCCCACATATCCCGTTTAACTCACAGCCCTCACTCGGTTCCCCCCAGTTCCTTGGATACTGTGAAGCTACTTTTTCTTTCATTTTTATTTTTGTTATTTTCTTTGTGCACTTGGCAAACTTTTGTGGTGCCAAGTTAATGCAACTGTTTCCTGTTTGCACTTTGGGTCTTGTCCTGCGATTAGGTCTTAACTGATTTAAATGGGTCCTTATGTACAAAAGACTGCCTCTTCTGGAGTTTCTTTGTGGAACAGAGCATTCTGTGGTTTCTTGCTTGACTGAGGGAAAGTCAAGTAAGAAATAAAAATGATTGCTACTTTCAGGATGAAGATTGTGCATTCAAAAGAAACAAGGTTTAACCAAAATGAGAATTTTGTGGTTTAAACTAGCTAATTTGAGAATATGTTTTAGTTCTGGTTTTGCCTTTTTTCTGGTATCATATCTGAGTTAATCTGCCTATTTAAAGGTTAAGTCCTTGGCTGACCTATAAGTTGTTATGCGCTCGTAAGAAAGACAGAAATGAATTCTTGATGTTGAGCTGCTAAGAGTTCACTGGTAGTTCTTTACATCTCCTTTATCTTCCTTCTCAACTTTCAGTTCTGCATTCCCTTCAACTGAGGGGCAAGAATTTAGAATGTAGTCAATGGGAGATATGATCTGTATCAAATCTCATCTCAAGTACTGCAGTAGTTTTTATTATTTAACACTGGGCTTTATGAGGGAAAAAATATAAGAAGTAGGAAGTGTTTGAGATGTTCTGGTTTTTATTCCAATCTGTGAAGTTTTTAATGGTCGCTTAGAACACTTTTCCATCCTAAAATGTCACTCTTTCAAGAGCTTTTAGCTGGGAAGACATCCATTGCTCCATGTGTACTGTAGCTTGCCCACCAGTCAAATCTTAAAAACAAAATTATCCTGGCCATTGTTATATCAAGACAATAAGCAATCCTCTTACACAGTGAATTGCTAGACAGAAAGAAGCTGTTACTGCTTTATTTGCACGCGAGGAAAGAGAGCGTGTGAAGTCTTAATAATCCGAACCAATGTAGTTAGACATGTCTGAGTAAAATGCAGGGACTTGCAAAGGCACGATGTAAATGACTGGGCTGACTGACGTACTACGCAAGCTCCAGGACAGCATCATATATATTGCCGTATTTAATGACATCCTTCTTTTTCCTCCCCTTTTCCAGAAAAATCAAAGCCATCCTCGGATGAACCTCAGCCCCACAGCAGTGCCATCGGTCCCGTCATTGGAATAATACTTTCCCTTTTTGTCATGGGAGGAATGTACTTTGTTTGCCAGCGAGTGGTGTGTCAGCGCTACGCTGGGCCCAACAGCCCCTTTCCACATGAGTATGTCAGTGGCACGCCTCACGTCCCTCTTAATTTCATTGCTCCTGGAAGTTCTCAGCATGGCACTTTTACTGGTAAGGATGGCAAGAACCCTAGTAAGTACCATTACGTTGCCTGGATTTGAGGTTTTGCAGGTTATTAAGAGCTGACTGTTGCCTGAAGTGTAACGAAAGCATCCCTTTGGTTTAGTCCATCTCTGAGACAGATTTCCTGTTTGCTTTTGAACGACGTATTTGTCCTCTCTCTGTCTCAGTTCTTCATCTCTAAAAAAGCAGAATTTCTTTACCTTGCCGAATAATCAAAACAGCCACCCAGAGAACTATATGCAGATAATAAGTAGAGGCTGAGGTAGAGGTCTTTAAATATGTGTAAAAGCTTGGGATATTCGCATAAGGGCTGACAGCTAAGAGACCTCACATAGACATCAAAGTAAACGCTTATGTGATATATTTCAAATTTACAACTGTAGGATATACTTTTCATAGAGGAGATAGTTCATTTCTAACTGCAAAGCCCTGAGAAGAGAGAATATTTCTTTGTATTGTTTGGGAATATGGAAAGTAAATGGTGACCTGTAAACCTACCCAACAGAGCTAGAACACAACGATCCATATTTCAGAGCACTTGGAATCTGCTTTTCCTGTCAACTGAAATTCAAGCACATTGAAAAAGACAAATGAACAGATGTTACACTTCTTTGTGTAGACAACATTTTGAGTTGTGCTGTTGCTTTCTTCCAACCAGGGTCTTAAGACAGCCAGATACAACTTAGGTTTATGCTTTCCTGCATTTTAATGGCTGTGGGCAGCTGTTCCTGCTTGTAATCTGTTTTTATGGTTATCAAGGCTTTGTGGTAGGAAATAAAATTTGAGGATGAAATCATTGCAGGTGAAATCGTTGCAGTGGTTTTTTAAACTAGTCTTCATATTAAAGCTTTTATAATTAAAGGGACTATTAGAGGCTTTCATTTGTACCAGTGTAGGTGCTAAACTAAGCTGTCAGTCTGATTCCTGTTCATCGTTATTTTTTTTTTCTAATCCAGCTGCCACAGATTTTCACAGCTTTGTATTGCTATGACAACTTATAGCAGCTGGCAGTCTTACCATTGATGTTAATTCTAATGAGAAGACATGGGTTGAAGCAAGGTGCTTCAAAAAAATGAGTGGTCATGAACGGTGGTCACAAATAGAATCATCCTGTTTTTCTTAAATATTTCCCAATTTTCCTAATATTTCCCAATATTTCCTACATTTTTCTCAGAAAAATTTCTGAAAGCTTCTGAACTAAACTCTTCCATTGGCACTGAATATTTTGACAGAAGGAATCTGAGAATACGTAGTCTGATTTAAGTGCATCTTTGAGTTAAATCAGACAACATTGTTTTCCCCTTTTCCTGTCATCCAGGTTTCCTTCCTTTTTTCACTTTAAAAAATGGGTGTGGGTTTTTCTTTTTTTCAATAAGTAATTGTTTTTGCTCTTGTTCATGTACTTGCAATTGAATTTCATTGGATGGAAATGAAAACTTTGGATGTCTCTGGCTTGTTTCTCTTGGGCAGCATATAGTGCTTATCTTTACAAATGCCTGAATTTGTTTGGTTGAAAAATTTCTCCGTTAACAATTTGGGTGGAAAATTTGGATCAGCTGATCTGGAGATTCCTTTCTCAGCAGACTGAGAGCACGCCTTGTGAGGAGCTGCAGAGTCACAATAGGTGGTCTAAGGGTGAAGTGTTTGCTTTACATAATATAAAATTGAAAATGTGTTGTTCTTTGTAATCCTGAAGTTTTTATGTAAAAGATCATTCCAAAAGCAACAACCAGTAGAGTTACGTGGATTTGCCAAGCTCTGGATTTGTTTTCTGGTTTGCATTAGTAGATGAAATTGTGGTTTACCTAACCTTGGATTCCTCTCTGTCTCACTGCAGGCATCTCTTGTGGAAAGTCTATGATTAGCTCCATGAGCCTCATGGGAGGGAGCAGTGGTGCCCCCTTATATGACAGAAACCATGTTACTGGAGCCTCTTCTAGTAGCTCATCCAGCACTAAAGCCACTTTCTACCCACAGGTATGTCTTGAAGATATGCCTGTGAGTCAGATATTGGAATTCAGGAGAGCTCCTCGTTTAATGTGTCTCATGCTTTACCAGAGTCTCTATAACAGTTTCATGCTAGTGCCCAGTTATTGCATCAGTGCCACAGTAAGGGGATTCTGTGATTCTATGAATAGAAAAAGTGTAGGTGGATTTATTTAAAAAAAAAAAAAAAAAAAGTATTAGTTTAATAAATCTTGAAAGACAAAAGTGGCCCAGGAGCTGATCTGCCTGTACCATTATGTTTTGATATTTCTGTGGGCCAAACTCTTCCATTCTCTTACTTTGGAATTCTCCTTCTACCAGTTCAATGCTATGTGAGCCAGGACCTGCAGGGACAATATCAGCCTTCAGAAAGAGTGCCATGCTTTTTTAGAGATTTCTATACAGAAGCTGCTATGGTGGCTTTGCTATATTAAAGTTACTGCTGACCCAAATGTCACTTCTTCCTGGTAGCTTTGTGTTTACCCAGCTTTGCATTACCTACAAAAAGAAGCAATCTGAGCAATCTAAGTGTCTTGGCTTTGCACCTGCTGCCCCGTATTTGTTTAATACATTCAAACCCAAAATAAAGTCTCATGATTAGCTTATATGATCTTTTTTTTTAAAAAAAAGCATCAATCCCCTCAAGCAGCAATGAGAGGAATAGAAAATAAGGTCAAGTGACTCGCTGAAGGAGTAAATAATATTTTCAAAATAAGTAGAGTTGTGCAATTAACTCAAACTGAAGTACTGATTTTAATCTTCCTAGATCTTGAACCCCCCTCCATCCCCAGCTACTGATCGCTCCCTGTACAACGCAGAGATGTTTTATTCTTCAAACATTCCTTCAACCACAAGATCTTACAGGTACAGCTCAGATAAAGAGGTTTGATGCATATTCCATTGGTCTTTACTTTTGCTTCTTAAACAGAATGTTCTTATTTAGACCTTTGCCTTGATTTAAAAAAAAATAATAAAAAAAGACACAGAACTTTCCCTCTCTTAATGAATGACCATTCAAGTTGAGTTTATGCTATTTGTGACCCATAAACATTAGCTTTATTTCTTATTTTGATGCAACAAGGGTTTAGCACCTTTCAATACAATGTTGCCAATAAAGAATGCTGTGTATTTATATTTATATTGCTTTGTAATGGTCACTTAGCACCCTGTGAGGAGAGTTTGGTCTTATCTGCTCTTTGATGGATTGACCTATCTGTTAGTTATTAGGCTCTGAACTAAGTGGTCTTGTTGATCTTTTCTGTCTGCCCAAATCTGTGAATGTACCACCAGGTTAGAGGCTGACAAAATGGCTGCGGATAGCTGTGCCATTCAGTTTTAACCCAGTTCAAGTGCTTCTCATTTGGTTCCTATGAAAACCTGAGTTATGGCTAACATAGAATGAAAAAACAGCTGTCTTGACTGTGGACGTAGGCATTCTTTCCAATGTCTTTCTTTCCCTTTTTCAAAAATCACAACTAATGCATGTGCTTTCTTTTTCCTCGCAGGCCTTACCTTATACGAGGGACAGCTCCACCCACAACCCCGTGCAGCACAGATGTTTGTGACAGTGACTATACTACTAGTCGATGGAAAGCCAACAAATACTATATAGATTTAAATTCAGACTCAGACCCTTACCCCCCTCCACCCACGCCTCGCAGCCAGTACATGTCGGCAGAAGAAAGTTGCCCTCCATCTCCTGCCACAGAACGAAGCTACTTTCACCTCTACCCACCTCCACCCTCTCCTTGTACAGACTCCTCATGACCTCTACAGAAGGAACTTTCCCTGTAAATATTTTTAAATATGAACAGATTTTAAATATATATTTTATGATTTAAAGATAAAAAAGGGGTGGGAATTAAAAAGAAAAAAAAAAAAAAAGAAATGTGAATAAAAATGTGTGGGAGGGACGGGGCTGTGAAAATTGTACAAAGGAAGAATATTTATAAAATTGATTTTTTTAACTTAATTTCCCTTCTTTTGTGCCATATTTGCCTTTTTGAAATCATGGAACTGACTTACTCTCCAGAGGATTTGGGGAGGCAACGTTGAGCCTTTTTGCATTTCAAACCACCTTTTTACACGCAAAGTGTATGCAATTCTTTTTACTAATGTGAGAAAAGAAAGTGAAGTGGCTTGTGGAAGGAGGAGGCTGAAGACCAATATTCACAGAGGAGAAAAACATGCTTAAATAGTTTGTCTGTGTCTCATCCCTTGTACACCACTGGCAGAAAACATGCAAAGAGTACCACTGTCATATGTTCCTGTTTGCTGGTGAGCTGAGTGCTTCCCAGCAGAATCTGTGTCCTGAGACCTGGATTTTGAACCTCAGTCTCCGTGTGCTCAGCACTGAACTGGAAAGACTTATTTTAACCAAATCTTTCAGCTTAGATGGTCCCACAGGCATCTTGTCCTTACTCAAGCAAGTACCATGCTGCATACTGATTCTGGAACTGATAGGAGCTAGAAAAATAGAAACAAACCTCAAATGCTTGGTTGAGCTCCAATCAGTTCCCACTTTGAGTGTAAGATAGTAGAAGTTGTAATGGCCTGACAGTGAGAGCAAGGGGCTCTTAACAAGAGAAATACCTGTGAGAAATGTTTGACAAACTGCAGCTCTGCTCAGGTTCACCGTTTTAATTTGAATGAAACCAGGTCCTCGCATCCGCTTCTTTGTGAGGCTTTGGTGAGTTGGCTGAGAAGGAGCTGCAACAGCTGCTTCTCAAAATACTGTGGTACTTCACCTTTTACCCTGAAGTCCAGTAATTCCTCCATTCTGGGTCTTTGAGACGTTTGCCTGCATTGAATTCATCAGCGAATTGCTTCATTTCCAATGTTCATTTCCCAAAGTGGGATGATTTGGTGGACTGCGTTCTTTTTAAGTGAGGAAAGTTGTTTGTAGGACGTGGTATCTGCCAAGCTTGAAACCAAAACATCTGCCATTCGAGCAGGTTAGTCATGTCATCAAAATTTGCCACCACATCAGTCCAGGTTTAGAAACATAAAAAGCACAGGGAGGAAGGAGAGAAGGCAAATACATCTGATTGTATTAAAATAAAAGAAACTGCAACAAACTGCTGTATCCTCAGGACACCGTAATCAGTGAAGTGCTCATGCTTCTAGCTCCTGGCAAACCCTTTTGTGAAAAGGAGGCTGGGATAAGTGCCTTTCACAATACAGAAGATAAATTTTTGCTTTGATTCATCTCCTGTTGTTACAAAGGGATTTGGGTATTGAATGGCAATTTTCACCTCTGATGATGATTTGTGTGCCTACCTGGGATATCTGAGGGAAAACCTGAATATGCAGACCTGCACCTGTTTCTGCAGCTGCTGAATAACGTGGTGGCTCTTTGACAGCCTTAATATTGTTGGCAACAACAAAACGTTTTTCCTTTTTGAACTTAAATTATGTTTGGGTCAGTGTCTTTTGAATAAAAGAAGCCTAGGATTCCGGGGCAAAGGTCTTGTTGTAGTGGAGGGCCTGGGACCACAAAGTTCCAATCCAGTTTCTGTTTACAGATTTGTTAGTCCAGATCTGTTCTTCCTGCCTGTGTTGTTCAAGGATAAATATCGGTGCTGTCATTGTTGTATTACTGAAACTCTTCAAGTAGATTTCAGTACCTTTGTGGCTGAATTTTTGTTTCTGAGTTTCACATCTGGCACAAAGATGATGCCCACCATTTCCTGTGGAGAAAAACAGAGAACTGGGGAATCCAGCACTGGAGTTTCAGAATGGATTCTTTTCCCTCATCCCTTGCCAAAGTTAGCAGTTCTGTAGTATCCAAGCAGGCTAGATGCACGGATATTTCTGTATCACATAATCCTGTAAACGTTCTACATTACAGCACTTTGTCGAATTTCACATCAGACGTTGTTTTGTGCATAACTATTTGCCATTAGTAATGAATGTATTCATTGTTTCATGTTATAGTTCTAGCTTAGAGCCATACCATACTAATATTCCTGTATTCCTGTGATGGCACTGAATGCAAGATTGCTTTTTTTTTTCCTTTCCTTAAACCACTGATGGTTTTAAAGAACCACCACTGTAGCAATCCCAACCACTTTGTCTTATTCTCCTACTAGAAAGTTTGGAATTGAGTCCAAGAAAATCAGCAGTCTTGCTGAGACTAAGACTGACTTAAGGACCAAAGGAATTTGACCCTTAAGTACTCAGAAGGAAGCAAGCACTTGCTGAATGGAATGAATTAAGTGTGTGCACTCTTGTGTTTCAATTGGATGTTCAGAACCTCTTGCTGCTGATGGTTGCTGAGAAATTACTTCATCTGAGGCGCTTCAGGTTTTGTGATCAGAATGCAGGTTTCATACTGCTCCATGGAATTGACTTGAAAAGCCTCTTCTAAAGAGAACTTGTAAGCAAATATAGCATCTAAAGATTTAAATACTGAAATATTACTTTTTGTTGCTGTAGTCTACCCTACCTAAGAAGATTACTGCACTCCTATTGGCAGAAAAGACCATCTACTTGAGTGAGATGAGCTACTTTTCTCCAGAAATATCCCCCAGTGTGTTTTTAGTGAAGTGTGTTTTTTATCCTGTGAACTTTCAGGCTAAAACTTAAGAAACAGATGCTTGCTTCTTCTAGATCACGACGAGGGAAAGTGTTGCGTGGAATTATTGAAAGCATATGGCAAGTTGTAGCAGTGCAGGGCTGAGCAGGAAATAAGTAGGGAAAAATTGTGTTTTGCTGAGGTTTAGGTGTGGTTCTATTAGTGCAGAAGGGTGCTGTGAGAAAGGCTGGGGTATCCTGATGTATCCTAGGAGTTCTGCCCCAAGAACCTGCAGGGGGATGCAAGTGATTGGACTTTCCATGTGAGCATCTGAGTACTTGAATCAGTTTACTGAAATATTTTCAAAACCCATTATGACTGTGTATTAGCACTTTAAAGCAGCTTGGGATGGAATACAGAGCTGTGTCTGGATAGCAGCTAGAGATGGGCAAATGAACTGGTTGATTCTGTGTTACATCCAAGGGCAAATTTCATAGCAGAGAGCAGCAGCTTTGCCTTCTGATGCAATCTTTTGCAAAAGATGACAAAGAAGTCATCTTTTCTCTGTAGAATTTATTCTGTCTGTGGCACAAATGCAGTAACGATGTGAAGCTATAAGGTAAAAATGGGCAGACTTAAAAATTATGATCTTCATTGGCAAAGTATTCTTTGATTTCAAGCAAAGAGTTCGTGTGAATTCTAGCTGGGCTTCAGCTAGAATGGCTGTAATGAATTTGTTTATTATTGGTGGGTTCCCATCGTTTCACTGCTTTGATTTAACTGTCTGGATAGATGGCTAAAAAGCACTCAAGCTAAGATCAAATCAAATCTACAGTGTACAATAAATGAAGTTTTCTTTTAGGATAATGACATTACAAAATGTCTAAAGAATTAGATGGTGTTAGTATGAACATGTTCTAAAGAGGAAGGGTGAAATAAGTTGAATATTTTTTTTATTTTTCAATAGTGAGTTTGATTTGTAGCAGTAAAGCTTGATCTCTCTGGTTGTAGATCTAAGATGTATCATGTTCTCCCCATTTTTAAGGAGGCAACTGGTGCCTCTTGGATCCTGAGGCCTTTGAAACTATGGAGTGTCTGTGCACAGCAGCAATCAGTAAGGGCTGGCCATGCTGTGCTGAGCTACCAGTGAGCTGGGCGTTCACCCACTGCCTGTAGGGTCCGATCCTTTTGCTGCAGAGAGCTCTGGGGCTGCCCTGCATCAGAGCCTATGGGGCACATTGTAGTACGTTACGAGTGAGGTCGAGCAGACTTGACAAAAGTTGTGTGCCCCGTGTGCTCCAAGCATTATCAGAAGCAGATCTTTTCTGATGTCAGTCATTTTTTTGGGGTATGTGTTGAATCAGTCCCAATGAGTAGCTGTGCTTATAACTGTACAACAAGTGATACCCATTAATGTCAGGAAATGAAAACAGAAGGCAGGCATGTTCCCAGTAATTAATAACACGCAGGAGTGCCTGGCATGGAGCCCTGAATTAGAAATAATGTATTTGTTGCTACGGTGCTGAGGGACGTTTTGCAAACTTCCATGTTTGGACTGAGCCTTGGACAAGCCATAATCCAACATGACAGACATTTACAGAACAGTTACTCAGTTGTTTCTATTTAATGATGAGTGCACTATAAATGATGAGTGCAGTCCTCATCACAAGTTTCACAGTGCCTGCTGTTCTGTTACTGTTCCCTTGCGTACTGCAACGCTTTCATCATTAAATGTGAAATCCCCTTTCTTTGACTATCAGGAGTTCAGCTGAAGGTATTTCCCACGTGTTAAAAGTAACATTAATATACATAGGTATTTTCATTGCTGTCACGTGTTCTAGCTCTCCTTGCTGAGAACAATTACTGAAGATTTTGTAAAGGGTATTTTTCCTCTGTTTTGTGTATTTTGCTGTTGGCCAACTATGCTGTGGGTCTGCTCGTGTGAGATCGTGTTCCTGGGCAGGGTGGGGGGAGGAGAAACAGATTTAAATCAGTGTTAAGTCTGCTTATAAGAATGATGGAAACGAAGCTTCTGCGTCCTGCAACCAAGCTCCTCAGATGCTGTGTCCTGCCACTGCTGGCGATGCTCCCAGCTGCCCATGGCAGTGAGGCACCACAACCAGGCTGTCCCCAGCACAACCTGCAGCCCACCTGGAGGGAGACAGGAGCCTCTTCTTCAGCCAGCACAAAATCCTGCTGGATAGAAGATGACAGAAACAATTCCTAAACAGGACACTTGACATCAACAAAATACATGCAGAGAACACGCCTTGAAAGAGGAGAAAAGCAAGTCTCATAGCTACAGAGATGGACCAATTCACCAGCATTTATGTCTATGTTAAACAACTGCCCCTGCTGATGTACCCTCCTCTGAGCGATGCTCCCAAGGGGAGCTGCATCTGATAAAGGCAGCCATGTCCCACTTTCATTTGTACAGAGATCCTGCAACGCACAGACAGGAACAGAAGTATTTCAATTGCAACCACAAATGCAACGATCATAAATGGAATTAATTGGCCTGCAGAGATCAAAACAAAAGCTATTGAAAAGTGCTGTGCTGTTGGATGTGAAATTTGGAGGGCATCATCAACAAAACTCTAACCCTGACCGCTTTCTTGCTCATCTTAATTGTATTGTAATTGTGCTGCTATTTGTAAATGTACATGAATATACAAAGATTACCAAGATTTTTTATGATAAACACACAATCTTTTTTATATTTATATTAAAACGTATATTCTGCAACCAGCCTAATAATTACAGCTTTATATATGTATCATTTTGTAGGATTTGTTATTACAAAGGACAACCAAACCCAGTACTGAAGTGCCTTCTGTGTTCTAAACAGATCAAACATTGACTGGGGAAAAAATTAAAGCCTTAAAAATCACAGAAACCCCAAGTTTCCTATGCTAAGTGTACTCTAATGATTCTAAGTAAACACTGTGTTCAGTTCTCAGCTCAAATACACCCACAAGTAGCGGAACTGAAACTGACAACTGAGGGGTTTTTATGCATGCATATGCATGCATATCTTGAGTTTGTAATATATTGGGATTGCATATGCAAGTGCATAACTTCAGGTGGACATTCATTTCCATATTCATTTCAGCAGCAATTTTGACATGTTAAAGACATGTCATTAAAGAAGTGCCAACAGGTGATACTTGAGTGTTTGGGGATGAAATTGGCATTATTTTCAGATTGTCATTACAGTATTTTTTATGAAAGCCATTTGTCATACTTCAGAAGGCCTTTAGCAATTATTTTCCAAATGTGGCCTTTAGGATACAAATGAACCTGTTTGGAACTGTCGTAAGAAAGATTTCTTTGAGGCTTTCATCACTTCAGACCATTATAAGTTAACCATTTCCTGGCCACAAAGCTGCATCAGTTCTTTATGTTAACAAACCTGAAGTGGTTGAAATTACCGCTGTTTTGTATAAAGATTTGTAAAGATAACAGACTCTGCCTTTGTACAATAGATTCTGTGGATTTTGTTTTATAATAAATATATTTAAAATATTTGATTAGGAGTCCTTGTGAGCGGTGATGTTTCAGCAACAGAGGCAACCAGCCCATGGCACAGTTGTATCAGGTTCTGTTTGCTGAGAACAGTGCTGTCTCCTCATTTTTACTTTAAAATATAGCAGCAAGAGCAAGAAGGTGAAGAGGCTAATTTGAAAACTGTACATCTTTAGCATTGTGACTGTTAACAAGCTGTTGAGCTTACCGCAACTTTGTCAGCATCATTACCCTGTCAAAGTATTGCAGTTCATTTCAATAACTGCTGTGGTTTTGCTATATTGGGTCGGGTCAGTGTTTCTTTTTATTTATTTATTTATTTTTCTTTCTTTTTTTTCTATATAGTATGTGTTAAATCATCTCCTTAGGAGACAAAACTAAATTTGTGACTAAAGACTTCATTTTTTAAAGCAGGCATAGTTGAGAACTAGCCCTGTTGAGTCTAGTTTGGTCTTATGTTCTTGCAATCGATATAAGTAACATCAGGTGTGTGAAGTCAAAGTAACCTTTATCCTATCCTGACTGTAAAGTCAAAATAATCTTGAAAGTCTGTCTGGTAAGCTTTCATAGGATCATAGAATGGCCTGGGTTGAAAAGGACCACAAGGACCATCTAGTTTCAACCCCCCTGCTTTGTGCAGGGTCGCTAACCACCAGACCAGGCTGCCCAGAGCCACATCCAGCATGGCCTTGAATGCCTTCAGGGATGGGGCATCCACAGCCTCCTTGGGCAACCTGTGCCAGTGCATCACCACCCTCTGACAAGGTAAAGCTGAGTTCTCAACACTAAATATCTGTTCTTTTGAAGGCCTCGGTGTATCTGATCTCACAGAGAGTAGATTGAAGATTTCTGAGAATAAGCAGTTCCATTAGTTTGTAATGGGGACAGGGGAGAACTGACTGTGGAGCAAAGATGAGGAAGAAGATGGACCAAAAATGACAAGGAAAAACTGGTGTCTATGAGAGGTTCCCTGAAGACATGGTGGATAAGTCAAGAAGCTGGAGAGGGCAAGCCAACCATTTGCAAATAATATCCTCCTGAGATTAAAGTCTGTCATTACAGCAGAATTGTCCTGCTAATGCAAATGTGACTTCTGTTTCAAAGACGTATCCTTTCACAAAGTAATAGTTGTTCTAGCTGCAAATGGCGCTTACGTAAAGCTGCATGTCTCCAGGTATCAGCAATATCAGGAGCTGCAAAGAAAATTGAAAGGAGAATCTGGAGTTGGATTTTAAAAATCTCTAGCATCATTGTGTATGAAACCTATGTTTGGAGATAGAAAAGTTATATAGAAACCAGATTGTTTTTGCTTTTGCTTCAGTCCTGTAAAAAGTGACATTTTCATTTTGGCACAAGCAGCCAGAGAGAAACTGGTCAGCAAGGAGGGTGTTTACTGGTGGGATTTTAGGCCGGTGAGTTGACTTGAGTGTGTGGGCATACTAACACGAGAGGGTAGGAAGAACACACATGCAGATACAGCAGCTGGCTCTTCAGTCCTAAGCTAAGACAGCTAAGACCATCTTGTCCAACCATCAAGTTTAATGCAAACGCTGCTAGTGCGTGTAGCTTTTCTCAGAGTGAGATATTTATTATGAAGATATACCATGGAAACAATTACATGACAACAAACTGCTGCTATTGCTGAGTTCCTTAACCCCAGAAAATCTAACGCAGCAAAACCTTTTTTTTCTTTTTTTCTTTTTCTTTTTTTCCGGGAGCAACATCCTTGCTAGGCAACATTGTCAGTGTAGCTATAGCAGCAATTTATTTGGTGCATGACCCAGTGACAACACAGGGGAATTTTGTCCAACGTGACGGAGAATGTGAGAAGTTGACAACTTTCCCAACAGTGGCTCATCAGCGGGTGAGAATAAGCTCTGAAGGCTCCAGCTTGTGTCACTTTGACAAGTCTGCTTTCCCCTTGTTTCAGTATACTTTAGTATGCTCACGATTAGTTTTTTTTACATTTTGTTTAGCACTGCCCATATTTGAATTGTTTGCATTTTGCTTAGTGTGTTTATGTTTAAATCATTTCCATTTTACTTAGAAATTGTGTCACTAAAGTTCACTGCTACAATAGAGTCACTGTAAGTTGGCATTCCATTCGTTGTCACTTTGTTGTCCAGTATCCAAAGAACCATGTTGTCCTGTGACATTTTTGGCATAGTCGGTGGGATACTGGGCACAAAATGACTGACAGTCAATGGAATGCCTTGGAGGAAGAGATGCCTAGAGAGGGTTGGGAGGGATTGGCCTGTATTTAGGACAGGATCTGATCAAACTGCTCTGGCCCAGCTAATGTTGGGGAGCAATTTGTGGGCAGCTGTCAATGCTAGAAAAAGAAATGAGGCAAAGGAAAGAAATCAAAACTTCTGTGTTGCTGCTGAAAGGCACTTGAAAACCAGAGAGATTATTTAAATAGAATAATTGAACAATTCAAATCTGATTTGCAGATTTAAGGTGACAATGTCAGGGAAGATAAGATTGAAAGTTATGTTATTGAAAGTCATCGTAAGAGGACTGAACAACTCTAATCCTCCATTTTAGTGGAGATGATGTTGATCTGGGAGACTGGGATGTGAATGTTTGGTTGTCCAGTGGCAATGAGGAGGAATCGAATGGCCCTTTTGGAAAGGCAAATGTCCGTCCTACAGCACAGATTACTGGCCAACTTGTCTTGGTAATGTAACAGGAAATGAGAGACAAGGACTTTTACTTCCACAGAAATAATGAACATCAGTCGACAATTTAAGAAGCCATTGGATGTTTCTGTCATTAAGTGGTTGTCTGACACTTGAGACAAGGGAGCAAGCACTCTCAC
The DNA here is from genome assembly GCF_026119805.1 of Tympanuchus pallidicinctus. Taxonomy (NCBI): domain Eukaryota; kingdom Metazoa; phylum Chordata; class Aves; order Galliformes; family Phasianidae; genus Tympanuchus; species Tympanuchus pallidicinctus. The sequence continues at coordinate 15,799,715 of NW_026294747.1, forward strand.
CATCACGGATTCAGAAGTAGGAACTGTGTTCTGAGTATTTAGGCAGGCATTCAGACCGTGATTTATAGAGGATTTATACCCACAGGGAGAACTTTGCCCCACTGAGTTACTAATGTATTATAATGCTTCTAATGGTGAATTCTCACTTTTTCACTCTTCTACTTGTTCTCCTTCTTCTACTACAGTTGTAGAATTCAGGATCCTAGCACCTTCTATTGCCTGTATTTCTATATTTGGTCTATGAACTATGCTATATCTAATATCTCACTGTACTTTCACAATGAAAACTACTGTTCCATTAATCATTTATACTTCCTGCCTTGGACCAGAAGAATGCAAGCTGACAAATGCACCATACCAGATGAAAACTACCATTCTATCGTATTACAATCACAATTGTCTTCTCAGTAATATTTCCACGGGATGGAGACAATTTTGCAAGGCATCTCAGACCTTTCTGCTCTCTTAACATCATGCAAACATAGGCAGTCCTTAGTCTGGATTACTCACTTGAACAGTCTTACTGATCCCAGGCTCTATTTTCTATATGGCAGCATCACATGTAAGAGCTTACCTTGCCCAAGTGGGAGGCAAATGCTCAGTAGATATGCAAATCCAGAGAAACAGCTTTCTTTATATCGTTTGTTTGCAGAGACCTGCATGGTGCCAGCACATGGACATGAGGAGGATTTAGCATTGGCAGTACGAGTAAAGGGAATCCTCAACATGTTTTTCTTTCCCTCTGTCCTTGTTATCAACCATAGGATAAATGCAAGCACTTTGAGTTACTTCTGTTTGCAGACTGTGATGTTTGAGAGCAACTAGGAATAGTTTCTCTCATATGGACTGTTTGTTTTGCTTGTCTAACAGGAAACAGGCGAGCGCCTGACTTCTAACAGAAAGGTATTAGTTTACCCAACAATTATGTATCTCCTAACTACTGCTTGGTATTTAAAGAGATTATTTGGTGTTGAGGAAAACAGGTATGTACATATGCGCACGCTTATTTCCCTGTCCCTTGCTTCAGTACTGCCCCAACTTTGAGGTTTGCTCCATGCCACAGATGGGCCTCCTGTCCTTTGTTTCAGATATGCTTCAGATACGGGATGGATGAGGCCTCCGATGTGTGGGTACGATGCTGTGGATCCAAAGCTGCTGCAGAACCTAGAAGAGCTGAAGGAAAGCCAGACTCAGAGCCAGGAGCTGACAAATAGCCTGTCCAGGTAATACCTGCTCTAAACTGTGCTGTTTTTCAATTATTTGCATATGCCTGGAGTGCATTTCAATGAGAATGAGATCAAATTTCTGGAGATGCTTTTGCACTTCCAATCCAGAGGGCAGGGATTTGTGTCTGCACGGGGTGGCATTTTTTCTTTCAAGCAGTGGAGTAACTTGAGACTTCCTCCTTCCATAGCTGATCCAAACGTGCCACCTACTGCTTGTTGGAAGGCAGACATGCTGTAGCCAGTAAAAGTGGTGCAAACCTTAACCAAACTAGGTGCAATGCGCCTTTGCACTGCAAAGCCAGCTGGAGAACCTGGCCCTCACAGGTTCGTCTGCTCCACCATCATGGAAGAATCATCCTACAGCACAGTGCTTCAGACCTGCAAATGTCAGTGAACAGCAAGGCCAAAGCCTGGACAGGAGGAGGAAGCAGTCATAGAGTAGGGTGGGGGTCAGTGGGGACAGGAAAAACTGGTGTTAAGACGATACTGGGATTGCAAGGAACGCTCATTGGCTATTTCACAGCCATAGCACAGGGGGTCTCTGAGAGGAAGCCGTGTCTCTGTAGAGGGTAACTTAAGGAATGAGGGTAACTTAAGGACAGTTGAGGTTGGCAGGGCCCTGTGGGTCCATGCGGCACAAGCCCTGCTCCAGGACAGCCAGTGCATGGCGCCCAGCATTTTCCTTGTTGGACCTCATGCCATTGCTGATCAATCAGACCCCTTATCTTGCTATCTAGACCCCCCCTAGGCCTCTCCTAGTGTCGTGCATGCCACTGACAGCACTGCAGCGTGGGGAAAGATCTGCTCCTGCTCCCCTGTCGCCTCTCCTTGCAGGCTTCGGCCCTGGCGTGCTGCTGAGGGAGGATGGCCATGTCGGGCCTGTGGGCTGGGATGCCAGGTGCCCCAGGACCATCTCGCTTGTAGGGGGCCCGGCTGGCTTTGGCGATGCAACTGGGGTGCCCTTCTGTGGCAAAGATAGAGAATTGCAACTCTCTTTCAGGCTCCTTTGTGCAAACACTTCACCACGTGGGTTTGCCCTGGGCAGGAGAGCCACAGGCTGAGCTCCCTGGAAGGGCTGAGAGGTGGCAGATGCCCGCAGAGAGGGGAGGAAAGAAGGAGTTAAAGCACAGAGGGAGGGACGAGGCTACAGCTAGCAGATGTCTGGGGCTGAAAAGTAGGTCACCTATTTCTGCCGGGGGGGGTGGGATTTGAAAATCGACATCGATGTGCAAACAAAGCCGAGTAGCACATCAAGGAATAGAACTGGAGGCTGCAGCCTGGCAGAGATCCTCTGAGGACACCGGGCTGCTCTAACACATTGGGAACAGCTATTAATTAAGATTATCTTTTCAAAAATTACTGTATCTGTATGCACACATATAACTGTTGTTGATGCCTTCGCCCTGGAGTCCATAGGATGTCACTCCTGAGGCTGTGGTCCTTGCTGTGCATGTCTCTCTCTTTCCTAATGTAGAAAGGGTTAAGTACTACTGTCTAAGCAGGTCAGCAGGTATCTGTAAGGCATCCTTTGTCTCAGAGGTTGGAACTGTATGTAGCTAAAAGTGATCGCTTACACATTTGAGGAACCTAATCCAAGCACTCCTGATGATGTACGTGCACCACACAGCTGGGGACAGCAGGATGGGAGAGACAGGAAGAGACGGGGTGAAACAAAGCAAGTTAATCCACAGAAAGTGGATTTCTCTGGACAGTTCAGGATGGCATAATTTGGTAGTGATTTAGTGTTCCTAATTTATTCAGAAAAAAAATAATTTGAGGAAGAATTCAGACTGATATAAAAGCAGCTGCTCTGATCAGTTCAGATTCAATCTGCCTAGGTCTCTGTCACATACTAATTGCTCCTGACACACCATTAGCATAGATGTATTTGGCTCACTGCAATACAAGAGAACATTCAGGCTTAAAAAATAAATCTAAGAGACTCATTACTTTGTACAATTTGTTCAGCAAAAAAAGTATTCCTTAGCTTCCTTTATACATTTATTCTATACATTTATCAGCAGCTCGGACATCAGCGAGACACTTCTGAAATAGTTTAAATGCTGCAGAAGACACAGATGTCCAAGCAACTACTAAAAATTATAGTAGTTTGGGAGGGATGCAACACAGAACAGGTACCAAGCACCCCTTAGTGCAGAATATTCCATGGCTAATTTTAAAACTTTTGTCCATTTATGTACTTCATTGATGTTTTCTCTGTTCTCTGTTCCTTCCTACCTGGAACAAGGCAGTGAAATACAGAGCCAGATTCTGGCTTTACTGTTGCAGTATTTAAACCACCAGACCAGATTTAATCTTAATTAGTTTAGGGCTGATATGCTGGTTTCTATAGTGGAAAGGGACGAAAGAGGGGAGAGAGAACGTTCACAGCAAAAATGACATGGAACTGCTGAGATGATGATTCCCTTGTTCACAAGTATCCTTGAGTGAGCCAGCCTATTTTGATCATCTCTCAGTCCTGTGCTTCAGTTTCACACAAATATAGAATCAGTAGTTACTAGGCAGTTACATCTCAGCTGGTTGGGAAGTGATCCAATCTGCGTGCCTTTATTTTCCTAAGAGAAATACCATGGAGGTAATTTCTCCACCTTGTTTTTCCTCTGTGCTTGTTTAATCAGCTTAGCTATTAAAAGATAACAAGGGCTTAGGACTATCATTAGCATGGAGTGGTCATGTGGTTGTACTGGTAATTAGCACTGCTGTTGAACTCAGCATTGCTTAATAGGTAACTATAAAAACAATACCACGACACTGCTACAGAAGCAAGTGAAGTCCCTCTCTTCTTGAATCTGCATGCATTTGTTTAGCAGCTTTCCTGTCTTATCTTTTGTGATATTAGGATCTATATTCAAATCAGTTAACTGCTTGAAATGGGATTAAGACCCTACAGTCTGAAATTGCACTCCTGAGATACTTCTGCTGAGCTGCCCTGTAAGTTTTCAGGTACCAAAAGCCCCTGGTAGGGCCCTGAGAGGACCAGGTATCTCCAATCTGAATCCAAACACAGGAATCCTGTACTGCTTGGACTGTGTCCCCAGGAGTGACGTTCGGTCAATATCCTGAGCCTTGGGCATCCTCCAAAGGTACTGGGCTCTTCACAACTCTGTGCTTGGTTGCATTTGCTTTTGAAGCACTGCCAGAGGAAGAAGAAATGAAGATGGGTGCTCCTCATACACAACACTCTAGGGTTAAGCTCACCCAGTGGAGGCTGCAGGGTAACAGTCTCCCATTCCCTTCTTTGCCCCCAGACATTAACAGATTGCTTCAAAGAGCTAAAGAACATTGAAAACCATAACCTTGGGGGGTGGGAAGCGAGAGGGGGATGTGCTAGGAAATCCTGTATCAATCTATTTAGTATCTGTATTATATCTAGCTCTGGAAGTAATGGATTCACAGATCTTCTGGAAAAAATATCCTACACCTGGTTAGTGTGCATCACAATTCTATAACAATAATGCTCTGTTGGAAGGCAGAGTGTGAAAAACTAGGATGCAAGCAGAAAAGAAACATTGAAGTGATACTGTGGAGAGGATTTTGGTGTAAAGCAAAGCAAGGATCCAAGAAGTATAAAGCCTTCAAAGTAAGAAAATTTGTGCAGTTAGTGGCATCATGCAATTGCTTGCTTCTGCAAAGTCTTGGCTTTGCTCAGCAAAGAAGTTATTTGGAGCATGCCATTGGGCCAAGAGGTCTGTGTTAATTGGAAAGAAAAAGAATTTGTGACAGTGGCACTGCCAGGGCATTTGCCTAACTGATGAGCTACTTTGTGATCCACTGCCAGGAAGGCCAACCTTCTGGGCCTCTGGTTTTACTTCCCCATTTAATTATTTGTCAGAAAAAGGGCCATCTCCTTTTAATGATTTGTATGATGCATAAAACAGTGAAGTCTTTGGCTCTGCTGCCTTAATACAAATGCACATTGCATGTGGTTTGTTTACAAGAGCCTTCCAAACTAAAAATGAAGCAAGAAGCTATCAACTACACAAGTATGTTAAGATAATCCTGTGATATTTTGAGGCAAGAAGTTGCAGCAAGCACAGATGAAATCCTGCAGTAACTTAATGCAAAACTGCATTTCTTCTTTCCATACAGTATATCTCATGCATTATCTGTTGCTCTGCAAATTTTCCTGTTAGCAGAGAGAAGACAAGGATAAATATCACTAGGACTATCAGGAAGCAGAAGATAAAAGTTCAAACTTTACATTTTATATCTGGAGCTTCAGATCCTGGAGGGAAAATTCCAGGCTTTTCATGTTGAAATAATGGGCTTTCATGACTGTAGACTGCATCAAGACACACATCCTTAGCAGATTTTATTTATGGGCAGTTTTGGTCAGACCACGCCTGTGTGGATGTCCATACGTCCTTCAAGGTTACTCTGTAAGGACGTTGACCAAATTCAACTAAATGAAGAAGGGTTGAAATCTCAACAGTAAATTTGTACGTATTTTCTGGAGACTGATGTGGAGGGGCAAAACAGAGTCCAAACGCAAAGTCCAAGAGCACCAAAATGGCAGATTGGTTTGCAGGTCTTTTTGGGTTCAACACGGCCCTCACTGTCTCCTGTCAAAAGAGTACAGGTGGGGGAAAGTGTTACAGGAGATAAGGAACTGAAATCACTATGGGAGGGGAAAACATAGGGGACAGAGTACACGTTGGTTGGAAAATATACTTATTTCTGCAGCTTACAGTACAACTAATTTTATTACCAGGGCCTGATACATGGTGTCTGGTGTTAATAATTAATATAATTATGTCTTCCCCTGTTCCCCACCATTTCCACATTTCTTTATAGTTAGGCCTCTTGCCCCAGGAACCTTCTCACCTCTGTTGCCTTCCATGATCTCAAAACTGCTCTTTACCATTGCGGGGGATGGCACGGAGGTCCCATCCCAGTCCCCAGCAGCTTTTCCTCAGAAATGCTAATAGGATCTGCGTTGGAAATGAGATTAGAAGACTGAACTTGAACATTTTGTTTTAACTAAATGGATTAACTCGTGGGTTTGTACAGCCAAGCATCCACGCTCCCCCTCAGCAGCAAAACCATGAAGTCGTTGTTCAGAAATGCTTCTTCCCTCTTCTTAAAGCTACTTAGTTTTCACAATGCTAATAAGCACTTGGGCTAAATCATTAACATTCCTCAAAGTTCTGTTTTGTTTTGTTTTTTCTCTCAGCCTATGAGGAGGATAAAGGGTTTTGTTAGGGTTACAGTTAAATCAGAGGTATTTGCGGCTCAGCTGGCCTTGCTCTATAACCGTTGCTTTTGGGACCAAAACGAGCAGGCTGCCTTGCACTAAGGTTTGAGTCCGGTGTACTGATGCCGAGCTTACTGCCTTGTATCAAATGAGCACGAAAAAAACGTGAGGAGACTTGAAGCGCTGCTGCTTTTGCCTTAGACTTAGCCGTAGATCCCACAATGAACACCGCGATCTCCACGCTGCGTTTTACATTGGGGTTAAAAGAGACACTCAAGGCAGGGCTGAAGAGACTCGAGGAAAGAAAACAGCCCCTCCGCTGGAGAATGCGGGCATCGATCCCGCTACCTCTCGCATGCTAAGCGAGCGCTCTACCATTTGAGCTAATTCCCCCGTGCGCAGCCCCGAATCTGTGCGTGTCCCCTCACAGCCTCACCCCGCCCCCCTTCCCCACGCACCCTGCGCTTGTTGTCAGGCAGTTTGGCGCCCGTGCATCGCCTCGGGGGGCGTGGCTCTGCGTCCCGGCCAATGCCGAGGAGCGGGGGGCTAGGCCGAAGGGAGAGCGCCACCAGAGGCCCCTCCCGCCGAGGCCGCCTGCCGGCTCTGAGCGCCTCGGCTCCGGATTGGACCGAAAGAGTTTATTATTTTTTAAGAGGCCTTCGCTCTTCCGATTGGGCAATGGAAACGCCTGTCACGGTGACGTTCCCCTGTTGCTAAGTCGGGAAGGTGGGAAGAGAAATGCGCCCTTCTCGTGCGCCGACTGGCTAGCAGGAAATCGACGGCCCACCCCCATCCCCTTTTAAGCCCATAGCAGCGTTCCGACTGGGTGACTGACAGCGAGGAAACTGCCAATGAGAGGCCGAACCGCGCGCACCGCCCAATAGCAAAGGCGCGGGGCGGTGCCGGGACGGTATGATTGGCAGGCGGGGCGGAGGGAGAGGAGGGCTCGCAGGCGCTGATATGTCCGCCATCTTGGAGCGTCGGTGATGGTGGCGAGCGGTGGCTTTCCCGCCTGAGCGGAGGCAGCCCGGGGCCTGTGGCGGGGTGACGCTCTTGCCGAGGTACGTCGGGTACAGCGGCGCCGCGGCCTTCCTCCGGCGGAGCTCCGGAGGGCCGACGTCTCGCTCGGGGCCCTTCCGCGGCGGTGTGGGCCCGGCGCCTTCCCCCTCCGTGCGGTGGCTCCGGGCGCTCCTCGGGTGGCGCGGGGCCGGAGCCCGGAGTCCGGCGGGGCCGCGTGGCCCGGCGCGTGTCGGCGAGCTCCTCGTGCGCGGAGCCCTGAGCTCGGGCCGCGTTGGGCCGCGGGTGTGGGGTGCCGCCGGCATGGGCGCGGCGGGGAGGGCCCAGGGCCGCGGCCTCGGGCCCTTCGGTGGGGATCGGAGCTGCTGGGCGCCGTGGAGGGGCCGTGCTGGCTTGGAGCCGCCTTTGGGCGCCGAGCGCCGCCGGCTGGGGCGGAGCGGGGCGCGGCGCCGCGCGGTACGGTGCGGTGCTCCCCGGGCAGGCCGAGTGCTGTGGGGATCCGTATGCTGCTCCCCGCCGCCTGCAGTCACTTGTGTGGCTGCCGGTTACCGAACTTCTCTACTGTGTCTCGGTGATAAGCCAGCGTTGCCTCACTGGCAGCTCGTTTTGCTTTTACTTTCCTACTGTCCTTCTTTAAAATCACTGCCACTGTATTCCTGTGAGGGTGCTTTTTTTTTTTGCTTTTTTTTTTTTTTTAACTGTTATTCTTTTTTGTTAGAATTTTGCTGAGAGCGTGGCAGTGTTGGTTTACCTGTTGCTAAATACACCTGGTAAAATCTAACTCTGAACCTGCTGCTTGCTTTTGGTTTGCTTTAATAGTTACAAACTTCTCTAAGCGTAAGGGGGAGTTGGTGTTACAGCCTTGTGACATAAGCGCAGGTGGAGCTGAGGTCAGGGGATTCTCTCCACCAATGTGACATAAGAAGCAGCAGCCTATGCAGAGCATCCCGAAGTTCTGAGCAGAGGAATACAGAAAGCGTAGGGGTGATGTAAAAGCCTTAGGAAATCTTCCTGGAGAGTGGTTGACTGCTTAAAAATGAAAGGTCATATCACAGGTTGTGGTACTTTTTGTATAGGCAGTCTCTTTCAGTGGGAAGGAAGTAAAGGCACTCCTAGCTGTATAAGTCTGATGGTGGATTTTTTTTTAAATGCTGAATGTTAGGCTGGCTTAAAACTTCCAGTTCATACATACTGCGTGTGTGAACTGCACAAATACCCAGCACCCTTCTTTTTGTTCTTTGTGAGCTGCTTAAATACCTTATTTCAGTGATCTAGCTGGAATACTGAAGTTTGATAAACTGCAACATGTTTTCAGCACGGCACATTTTCACGTGAGAGTCTGATTGCTCAGCTCTGTGTTACCTCTTTGTGCTCCGATTGGAAGGCATGGACTAACTGTAGCTTGCAGGAGTCTTTATTATGCAAATCTAAAAGAACAATACAGAATTATGTTTCCAATATACAACTTGTTAATGAGACCCCATGCAGATGGGGTATGCAGTCAGCATGTTAAGTTCTGAACAGTTTGTAATCTCAAGTATTTCTGCTGAAATGATGAGTTTCATCTATCTGTGATACTGCTTTAACACAGATAAGGTTTTATTTCCTTATTGTGGGAAATGCACATGCAGTATCTGATCCCACACTTCTGAGTTAGTAACGGAATTTATCTTCTAAAGAGACCTTGTTTTGGCCAGAAGACCTGCTGGAGGGTTCTGTTTGCAGCATAATTGAGGAAATCACTGTTTCACATACATTTGCAGTTCAGGAATTCAGTAATTCTTTAAGCAGGGTGTTGCATTATCACTTCTTTGCAAGCAAGTTAGATTGATATGTAAATCGCAGTGCTTGTTACATTTCTGGATTCTCTTAAATATAAGCTGCTAATATTCCATTATGGAATCAAGTATATTACATAGGTTGTGTGCATCTTTACAGTACTGCTTGTAAACTGCTCATTGAGCTTCTGTTGATTTGGTAAAGTGAGGAAGTCTGTTTCCTTCCAAATGCTTATTTCATGCCCCTAGCAGAGGTGATGCTGTAGATGGATATCAACCAGAGTGGGTCAGCTGATGATCTCAGGGTGAAATTCAAGTAACTTGAATAGAAATTCTGCAGTGCTATAGCAGAAAATTCTGTGTGTAACGTTAATATGGTTAGAGAGTGAACTCTAGTGTTGTGGTTCAGCAGCTTTGCTTCTCTGCTCATCTGAAGCTTGAGGTGCACGTACTGTGGTGCGCTACACAGCTGGCTCCAAACAACCTTTATGTGACTGAGACCTTAGGGGAGCGACGCTTTGGGCTCTCTGGTCGGGTTCCCTTTCTCTCAACCGATGAAGTCCTTTGTCCAAGTGCTTGAAAGGCTTTGTAGTGTTAGTTCAGCTCTGCAGGTAGTCAAGCAGATCACTTTGTATTGCTGTATTGAAATATTTCATCTTCTAGCTTCAGTGTTGCTGCACTGAACACAGTATCTTTGTAGCAGTAGGCTTGTGTGTTCATTTCTCACTGATAAGTGGGTTCATTGGTAGTTGTGATGGAACTACAGCTTCTGTGGGCAGAGGTCCATTTCCACGGTAAGATAGGATGTCACAAGTGTAGTGTGTGGCATCAAGTTCTGGCTGTCATAGTGGTGTTTTCATTTGTGACCCTCAAGGTTTCCCTATACGTTACATGCCAGGTTGAGGATGGTGTGTTTCTCAAAGTAGGCACTGCATCCGATTTCACACAGGAAAATACATCTGATAGCATTTCTCTAGAGCAAGACATGGAGCCATGATTTTTGGCAAAGGTTCCTACAGTAATAAAACACATAGGGATAGATCAAAAATAATATCTTGCTTGACTGGACTGATTTCTTCTAGTAGGAGGAGAAGAGCAAAGGACTCAAAGTAATGTAGTGATTGAGTTCAATTCTCATATTCTAGGGTGGGAGGGAAGTCTGGAAGATGAACCAGAAAGTGCCGAGAGTGGACGAATGCTGAAAGCTTTGCATATCGTGTGTAAGCATTTTGGTGATGTGTCAATGTTCCGGCATCTGTTGTAGAAACCATATGCTACTAAGCAACTGAAGTAAAATGTTTTTCTACTCTTGGGTATTACATACAGCTCTATAGCTGGTTTGGGATGTTTTTCAGGAGTCTAGATGGGCTTAATGGATCCGATCGGGATGACACTGGGTGTAAGCTGCTAACAGCTTGCTTGTGGCCCTTCTGGAGCGTTTTGGTAACGGTTCTTCATGCTAAACTGGGAATAAAAAAATCTTATTGATTTTTTTTAAAAAAAATTTATTATTTTTTTTTTTTTTTTACTCATAGATTTTGTCCTGAGCTGTGTTTATTTCATAACTTCCCTTTGGTGTTGAGAAGCATATATGGAGTGTGGGATGAAAAAAGTTCCTGCAGCATATCAACCCCCTCGGCTGTTGTTTCTTTTTGCTGTTTCCCCAGGATCATAGAATTGTTATGGTTAGAAAAGACCTGTAAGATCATCTAGTCCAACAGTAGGTAGTCCCATGTGGTCCTTCCCTAATCCTGTTAAGCGGACCTATCAGTTCCTCTCCTGTGGGGCTTAAAAAGCCTGGAGCACTCAGTGACAGGATCTGTGCCACGTGCCGTGTACCTGCAGCAGGAGGGAATACCTGAAGGACTTCAATATGCAGCTGTGTGGACTGTGAAGCTGTGGTATGTGATATGGCAGTGTATGTTGTCTCTGCCTCTGTAGCTGAGCAGACTGAAAATATCCTCTTGACAATGCTGGGAATCTGTTGTTACACAGGAGCAAGGGACTGAGTAAAAGACTGGAGTTATTTGGGGTATGTTGGCAAAGTGGGTAAGGAGAGAATGTATGAGATGGATAAGGAGGATTTGATTAAGATTGAACTATGGTATGAAGGGCAGCAGATTTTAATTTAAAAACAAAAAAGCTACATGTACACGAAAGCAGAAACTGCCTGATGCTGAGACTTGCGGGTTGGTTTCCTTGGAGAAACACCTAAGAACTTTCCTATTTAATTTTGGATGAGGTGATTCCAAGCATTCATACTTACACTGCTACACTTCTGTGGGGAGGTGGACTGTGTGGCCTCATGGTCTCTCTTCTGTGTCCATTTGGTCTTCTGGAGGCTGGCTCCTGTTGGTTGCACCAAACGATACTTGTGAAAGCATGGAAAACTGAAGCCTTTTTATGGAGACTCTGGTCCTGGTGAGGCTCTGTGGAAGGGCCGCCTGAAGCTTGATAACAAAACCCAGTTGTGATTGAGAATGGAAACTTTCCAACCAGTGGTTATTTGTAACAAAGTTACTAAATGTGTTCCAGGCTATAGCAAATACTGTGTTAAAAGCATTCACCTTGTTAGCAGCTCTCAAGTGAATCCTAGGGGCTTTTATCCCTGCTGCACAGTGGTGCTGCCCTCACCTTCAGTTTGAGCAGTGTGAGAGCAGAAAGCAGGGGAGCAGTGGATGTTCCTGGGGTCTGGCTTGCCACAGATCACTGTTATTTCGATGGTACTTATGCTGTGAGAGGAGTATCAGCTGCTGCCTGCTCGGGGTGGATTTCTGCATCCTATACCAGAGTACTTACACAGTTAGCATTTCTGTGACACAGACTGAAAATAGAGGTCTTGATGCTTGGTTTACTGCTTGTTGGCTTTCGTGGGCATGTGTGTGTAAGTAGTGGAAGCAAACTCTTCCTAACTGGAATTTACAGTCGGATAAAAGGCAAGGCAAAGTCTTGGTGGAAAACAGCAACGAAAAGGCAAAATTTTCTTTCTTATGAAATGCTTTGTAATCTTACCTTTAGCATACGTGTAGGGCTGTCTTGGTGTTCCCTTCATAGTGATGAGGTAGTTCTTTAATCTGTCTTCTATTTAAAATGCTTAGCCTTTTGTCGCTGCCTTGACAGACTTGCCATGTAGCCTGCAATTAGCAAGCTAGCCCGTCAGGAATACCTAGTGAATTACATTTGTTTGACAAGTTCAGCTGCTGGCACCAAACATCTTGGGGAGGGGATGGAAATAAAGATGGAAAGTCTAGAGACAACACGTGTGAAGCCATAGCGGTGGCAGACTCGGTTCTGGGTAGGTGGGTTTCCTCTGAAGTTGTGACTTGCAGTTATAGCAAAGTTGCTTTCGTTTTGCTGCTGGCCTGCGTGCATTCCAGATGGAGATCTTTGACAACTGCCAAAGCACAGAGGTTGCATGCCTTACCTTCCATTGCCTGTCTTTGTACCCTTCTGGCTGACACAAAGGCTGAGTTTGGTGCTCCTCATGGTGCTGGCTGAGGGCTACCTGCACTTGGCTGAGGTTTTTCCTGCCGTGAGTGGCAGCTGTAGAAGTCGTACTGAACTGCATGTTAGTAGTGAGTTCTTCCTTTTGGCTGTGACAAGCTTGCGTTCATCGAAGGATCCTTGTTTGTGTGCTTGATGCCAACGATGGGCTTTTTGTTACTTGAAGCCACCTTTTATTTAATGGTAAACAGGTGCTGTGTGCTGAACGCTTGATTTATGTGAAGTTTATCTGAGTCTCCCTGAAATAAAGGAGGTGGTAAAGATGTGATTGCTAGAAGGTCTGCAGTTCTTAGTGGTCAGCGTAAAACTAAACATGATGCTGTTTGTGTTGACTGTGGTGGTCAGTGTGCAGCTTTTATTTTAACAAGTGGTGCTTCAAAGAGGAGAGGTGGATGAGGATTTAAAGACGAAGCAGCTAGAAACCTGGTAATTGATGAAAGATGCTGTAAGACCACTGCACAACTTGCTGGGCTCTGCAGCTTGTAAAAAGAGATAATAATTGCTGTCACAGCTGTGAGTTGATATTAGCATTTAGCACTTAGCTTTTATAAATATCTGGCAGCTAATTCAAACCCTACAATTCTTCCACCATTACTGAGTTCTTCCTGTTACTTTACCTGTGATGTTATGAGATCTCTTTGCTCATCTAAAAGGGACGTATTTTGCCATCAGACTCTGAGAGCCGTGCTGTGTCTGTGATTCTTCAGCTTTATTGTTTTGTCGATGAAGACTCTCCTAGAGTTGCAATCCAAGAATTTAATACTGCTGTAATACAAGTACTAGGTGGCTGGGGGCTGAACTGAAAACATGGCTCTTTCTCAACCTATTGCATTGTTTGATTGCATTTATTTCTCAGTAGATGTGCCAGGTACTGTTTTTCTGCTTATTAACATGATTTTGGTGGTGGATGGGAACAAATATTTTTCTTTTTCCTGGGGTGGTCTGTTCTATTGTGCTCTCCTGCTGTGCTTATACATCCAAAAAAGAGCCCTGACGTGGCTGGATGGAGTGCTGGCTCCTCCTGGCCTGGGTGCTTTGACTCCAAAATGCAACTCATAACTGCGTATCAATCTCTAACTCTCCAGTGACAGAATGGGAAATCCTAATGGCCTGGATTGGAATTGTAGGGATGGGATATCAAAGGCAGATAGTTAAATAAAAAAAAGAAATAAAAATCTGTACCTCTCTGTGGTTGTCTGTGAAAAAGGATTGGAAGTCTGAAAGTCCTCATAATGATCCAGTGCAAAGAACTGAAGCAGAGCTTTAGGAAGGTTTTGAAGACTGCTGAGAACATGAAGTAGGTCTTGCATTTCCCTTTGCAGCTTTTGGCTTTTCCTTCAAACATAGGATATACGTGGCATGTGGAAGAAGGGGGCACGTTCTGTTCTGCAGTGTTGATTATTTTTTTTCTGGTACTGCCCATCAAAATGGAAGAGCTCTGTGGGGACAGGATGCATTTGCTTGAGGCAGCAAACACACCTGTGTCTGGGCAGTCTGATCTAACCGCAGTAAGAGCACGGCGTGCTGAAACTCAGGTTCATGCAGCGGGGCAAGCAGGAAGGAGGGTGACTTGGTGGTCACTCAAAGCTCTGCAAGGTGCCTTCTCTGTGACTTCCATTATCTGCTGGTTTTCTAATTTCTCTTCTAGATCTTACATAAGCTTAATGGTTATTGTTTTGAGTGTGAGCAAAAGCGAGCGGGACTTGGTACAGTCTTCTCATTCAAGGCAGTTATTCTTAGGTTGGTAAGCTGAATCTCTCAGCTGCTGCTGTATTTTAATTTCCTTGCTTAACAGATACATTGGATAATTTTCTTACTTTTGCTGTGTTGATAAATGTGCAAATGGAGAAGCTGCAGTACCAAGCATAGAGAGGATCTAAGTTTTGGTACATGAAATCAAGATTAGGAATCCTTTTCCTCAAGTGTAAGTTGAAGTCAAGGATTTATTTTAACCCGCTTGAATTATAGATTAAAAGAAGAAATATCTTCAGTTGTTCTATTCGTGCTGTCAGAGCTGTACGCTCTGAATTGTGCCGTAGGGATTCCAGCCTTCATCTTGAAGAGGAAAACATGTTTGTTCGTGATATGGTCATGCTAGCCTGATATGTCATGGTAGTCTGGGTATGTGCACAGAATGGGTTGATTAGTTCTGTCCTTATAGCATATGGTAGCACAGAAGTTCAAGATAAAACTTTTAGGGGCTCAGTCTTTGCTTTATGAGAAGGGCAGTCTTGCTTGACACTTGAAAATGTGCAGCTATCAGAATTTATCTTAATGGTTCTCTAAGCCTTACTATGAGGAAAAGCAGGAACATTTTGCCCGCAGTCTTTGTCAACTAGTGAAGTTCAGGTGGTCTATAACGTGAGTGGAGAGGTCTGGGGAACCTTCAGTGACAGTGAAGAGTCAAACGAGAGGGAAGTACATGATAAGCAAGTTTGGGTTTAATTTTTAGGGCCTTAAGTCCATTCTAATTCTGGTGGCAGCCAGAGCTGATGGGAGCTTCAAGAAGCAGAGCTGCTGCCAGCTTCCATTTCTGAACTGCAAATGTTACAAAGTATGCATTTTAACAAGACTGACATGTTGCATGCTAAGAAAACTTGTAGGACTTGCTTACGGTGCCCGTACAGAAGGGCACTCTTTGCTGACCTGGTTCGAAGTTACTGAAGCAAGCAGCTTTCTTCTACCTCTGTGTTTTCACATACCTCGAAACTTGACTTGCATCCAACTTTCAAGGTCTAATCAGCAAGGTGAAAAGGAGGATGAACTTGTTTGTCTGAACAGTTAAAGGTTGTCCAGATAAAGCGGGTATGTTTACATTATGTACTGCAATGCCATGGAAGAAACATCCAAGCCAGTTGTGCATGGGCTTTTATATTTACAACGTGCCATGCCAAGTACTGACGTAGGGTCAGAAAGCTGTGTGGGCTGTTGTGCTCTGCTTCATGAGGGCAAGCTGAGTGTAGGTCTGAGTGGCTGTAGTGTAGCAAAGTGTCTGACACAGCTTTGTTGTTGTCTGTTAATGCTGCTTCTGCCGCTACTTTACTATGAGAAAAAAGTTTCCTGTTGCCTGGTTCTGGTGAACACATTCTAACAAAGAGCCTTCTCATCCCTTCCGTGCTTGTTTTCAGCAGTGTCCCCGCTGGTTGGGGCAGCGCGAGGCAGAGGAGGTGAGACATTGACCCAGCACTAGTGCAGCCGTGGTGGTAAATATCATTGATTTTTATTTTTTTCTGTTACCTTTCAAGTCTAATAACTGGGGATCATGAACACAAAAACCCCCACGCTTGTTGGGAGCACCAACTGAAGCAGAAAGGAATAAATGCTTAAAGACTTCTGCTAGAATTCACACATCTAACCTTAAAGCTGTCTCCTTAAGTTAGGGTTTTTTCCTTTAACGTTCAAACAGGAAAAAAAACCTGTACAACCTCAGCAGTAAATTAGCAGTACTGTTTTGTTTTCCATTTCTGGCGAAGCAGTGCAAGAGTCCAGGAGCTGTGTTGGGGATTGTCGTGCGGTTGGGAGAATACAACTGTTGCTGAATTGTCTTTTCAACCATATGGATCTTACTCTCATTGTCAACTGCAGAAAAACTTTCATGCTGCAATCTTGAAGCAACTGAAAGTCATATGATTTGAAACAGAGATGGAAGAGATGCATCCTGGTTTCCCTGTCTCTACCAGTGTGCTCCCTGTTCCTTGGCCACACAGGCCCTGCTGACTGGCAGACTCTTTGAGCATGTGGATTTTGCAAAAAAAAAAAAAAAAAAAAAAAAAAAAACCCCAAACCACAGCCCTCTTTCCTTGCTTCTCACAGCAGCCTCATCTGTCGTGTCATATTGTGTGTTTTCGCTCTGAAGTGGCTTGCAGAGGTTGGTCAGGTGTGGTGTCAAGGAAAGACCATTCTGAGTGGGTAGTGTTGGGACTGCTGGCTTAAATGTGATTCTGGGGGAGGAAGAGATGTTCCTGATTAAATTCTGTAGTAAACTACAGTATTCTGGTGTTCTAATGAGGACATATTTAGGTTCTCTCATCCATGTGTTTGGACAGATTTGTTAAAGGAGTGATGATGGTACTGTTTAGTCTCTTAAATAATTTTGCACTGCTCTGTCTTGACTATTAACATGTAACAGTTTCCTATTGCTGGATGGTAGCTTCACTGTGGAAGCTTTCTGGGGTAATAAACTGCTGGAAAAAGGGGAAAAAATGTACTTGATATGTTGTACACTCACACTTAGGACATACTGGATACCCATTGCCTCACTGTGCTGACATCCAAGGTTTGGTCTCCATAAATGTTCAGCAATCTCAGTGTTAGTGGATGTAGTTTCCTGCTGGTGGAGGAATTTGTTGACGCACCTTTGCTCCATCTGCACTTGCATGTCAGATGCCATTTTGTCGCACTCTGCTGCCATCTGTCACACGGCAGCAAAATGTAATGGGAAGGTTCAACCTCTACTGCCACAGCACCATCTGCCTTTGATGTTCGGGGCCAACATCATGAAAGAGGAGTGTTACTTTTGGAGCAGCCCTCATTTTAAGGATAGGAAGTGTGGGGTTTTTTTTCCCCCCCTCGTGTGTGCATTTGAAAACCAGAAATGGCAACCAAGCAAACTTGGGTAAAGCAAAGAAAATTCAACACACTTGTTTACTTTTTCTGCTCTAGTAAGTCACTTGGCTCACAAGGAACTGGCAAATCTACTTGACATTTGGACCTGAAGATCTTAGGATGAAAAACATATTTGACCTTTGAAAGTACTATGGTCAATGTATTACGCTGACCTTCAGTTCATGTGTACGTTGGTTACTAAAATAGCCTTAGAGAAGGCTGTATTTAATGTTTGTGTATGTCAGGGCTTGGAATCTCTGTGCCATTGTGCATGAAATGGAAGAGTGGTGACTTCAGGTTCCAGCACTGTTGGGAGGTACTAAATAACATGGCACTGCAAGCAAAACTTCTGGGCCCTAAAGTGAATAAATAAAAAAGTACCAAGCAGAGCACATACATTGGGTGATTGTAACTGAAATGTAAATGTTACTTTGAGTTCAGAAAGAATTCCAAGAATTCCTTCCAACCCAAACCATTCTCTGAATGTATTTTTCTTATGTATATTTAGGCTGGTAGAGTTGTTTCCTCCTTCAGCTCGTGTGTCTTATTTCCTGCAAAGCAACACTTTGTGTTCGTGCAGTTGCTGAACTACTGAACGGGGAGCCTGTTAACAACACTAAATTATAAAATGTCTTTTTTGTCGTTGTAGGAAGAAATCTGCTTCATCTAATTCAATCCTAATTCAGTCCTGCTAATCTGCTAATACTGTAGATTGAAAGATTTTTGCTGTTGCCAGGATACCCTGTAATGGGCAAGGAGCCTGAGAGAGTACAAATTCTGTTTTTTAACTTTTGTTAAAGCTTTTGTTTAACAGGTAAGAAACGTTGCTATTAAACTTCATCTATAGCGATACACTTAGCTTTGGCGTCTGTGAAGCCTCAGATTAAATGTTAAGTTGTGCCTAAATACTTTAACTTTGTCCCTCATCTCCACGAAAGGCTTACTTAGCAGATTCAAAGCTGTTCTTCCTTTTCTGCAGGTCAGGCTTTCCTTTCAGCCTTTTTTTCCCAACAACTTTATAGATGGCTGTTTTTAGCTTTGTCTTTTAATCCGTCCTGCTGTTGCGCGACCTTTTGTTTTTGTTTTATTTCTCAGCCCCTGTTCCACCTTTTCCTTTCAGTCTCAGTTGACACTTGAGGCTCATTCTATACACACTGTTGTGGTTATTCTATTTGTTTTACAGGGAACATGTTTTAAAGTGTTTTGATTTTGTGCCAGGAAGTGTATCAGCTGCCCAGCCTCCCATTCTTTGAAGAGTTTCAAAGCAAATGTGTTCATGAATTGACATACATTAGGTACGAAAGATTTTTGGCACTATAGGTTCTTGTATTGGAGTACAGTAATGCTTCCTTCTGCAGCCAAACTTTTGGTATCAAACTGAATGCTTCAGAGTAAAATTGTCTTCTATGTAGGTAAGCATCATTTAGCTGTCTTGTTATAATATTGCTGAACCATCTGTTCTTCTCAGTACATAAATAACCCAATTTCCATTTTGAAAATAATTGGAAGAGTTGAAAATACTGAGAATCTAACTGAATTCCATGACCAATTAATACTTTCAATTTGTAAATATTTGGCTGCTGAAGTGAAGTTAGTAGAAAATTATTCTATTTTGTTTGGGTATGGGGAGGCCAGTGTTGATTTTGTAGTGATAGGTAACAAAAACTTACATTTAGTAACAGTTATTAACCAGTGATTTGACACAGCGTAGGAGTCACCAAGGCTGCATGAGTTGCTTGGTGTAAAATTGCTCATGTAACTTGATTGTGAAGTGCAGATTTTTAGCCAGACAGTTATGACCTCAGGAGTGTGGAGCTATCAGTGTGGTTGAGTCAGCATGAACTATTCTGGAAGTTCTTCTAGTCTTCATCATAGCAGCTGGGACAGTCGGTCAATAGATGTGTGTGTGCATGTGATGGGTGTGTATTATCTGTATTGTGTAAACACGTATTTGTAGCTCTGATCTAGATGTAAGTGCAGCCAGTGGAAGCATGGAATGGTAGGTGTGAAAGAGATGTCACTTCTGTCTCAGTTTTCAGCTGCTCTACAATTTGGCAGGCCCCTCCTTTGGGAAGTGAAAAGGAGGTACTTACTGTCTAATATGTAGAGAATGGAAGTCGTCCTTCCTTATCAGATAATTTCCCTTCTCATTATGAGCTGGAGACAGCTTTTTGAGTGTTAGGAAAATGACTGTTTTCGTACTGTTTTCAAACATGGTTTTTCTTCTAGTCAAGAAAAGACTGCCATGTATTTCCCCTAGGTGTGTAGTTAACACAGCTAGCAGCTGGAATCTGGACTGGCTGGAATCAATTGTATCCATAGTATATTGTTGTAGAATAGTTAATGCACATACTGAGTTTGCTTTCTATTGTGTTTCCAAACACACTGTAGCTACAGTGTGGAATTGTGAGAAAAAAAAAAAGCAGGAATTGTTGATAGTATTTGGGAGAAGCAATGTGTTGTTTTGGCATGTAAGTGAAATTCTACCTGGTGAGTATTTCTAACACTGAACTGTCCCTGGGTTACCTGCAGGGAGCATTCCCCTGCAGTTCCTGTATCTTACAGCTCAACAGTGGTAAGAAGTTACTCGTGTGATTTCACCTGCCTTTAAGAAATATAGAAACTGTCTCACAAAAACACTACTCTATTATTGCTTTTATTTCAGTCTGTGATTGCTAGGTGTGATGCAGTACAGGTGAATCTAGGATTTGGAACAGCAGTTGATGTCTTAGCAGTTTAAGAAGTAGCCACTAGAGTGTATTCTCTGTCAGTGTTCATGACTGCTCTTTCTGTCTCTCTCTCAATTTTTTTCAGAGGTGTACTTTAGTTTTACCTTGAACAGATGGTAAATTTCCAGTATCAAAGGAAGGGCTTTATGAATGCTCGTGTAGTACCTGATAAACGTTCATTGCTTTGGGCAGAAATGAGGTGGAAACTAATGAAGTGCAGTTAACCAGTTGGTAGCTTGGTGAGCTGGCAGGACATGCTTAGCATTTTAAAGAAGCCACTTAGTGTTAAAGATCTTTGAAATGTTGCTAAATTCTCATAGTGTTACCATTAAAAGATGCTATTTCTTTCATTACTTCCCCCGAGCTCTGCTTACCTGTTTGGTTTTTGGAAGACAGTTCACTGTTAGCACTGGAAATGCTTTATAGAAGTTCTGAGGAATAAGCCTTGCCTCAGTAACATTGGTGGTGCCAAGGACTACGTTTGTGGCTCCTGTCCTTGCATCCAGTGATGGAGTTGCCTTTTGTGAGCTGCTGCCTGAGAGTGGGAAAATCCTGTTTTATTGAAATATCTACTTAACTTAGGATGTGTTTGATCATAGGAAAGTTTTTTGGTGCAAAAGTAACTGATTTTTCTCTGTGCTCTTGAACTCCATATGAAGAAGATGGTGTTGTGTGAAGAAGTTGTGTTCTCAGTTTGATACTTAGCAACACAACCCTCATTACTCTATAGCTTTTTTTAGGGTCACAAAACACTGCAGAAGCTTCAGCTCGACACCAATGCACTTGAAAATTCTCATGTTAACTGCTTATTGCTGTAAAAATGTGTGAAGTTCTTGATGGAAGCTGTGGGTATCTGCTTTTTACACATTCAGCTGTCAAGTAAAACATCATACCTGAAACAGCTTTTAGCTGAATGCCTGAAGTCCTTTTAGTCTAGTTTCTGTGCTGGTTCAGACGGCCTCATCTGCTTGTAGGTACCACAGGTATGAGCTGCCAAGCTGGAGGTAACTCCTGGTTAAAGATTCACCTGCATATGATACATAGAAGTCCAGAAATGAAACAAGCAGATCACCTAAATAGTCTTTACAAAACACACTTCTTTAAGAGATTCGAGGCAGGAGACAGTCCCCAGAATTACCCTCGTAGGGGCATACCTGCCTAGAATGTATGTTCATTTTGTGGACTGAGGGCAGAGAGATGTCTGCCTTCGGGAAAGCTGTTTGACTGCTACATCTACTGGAAACTATGGAGCAACTTGTTACATCCACAAGTTTTGTTGAGCATTGTCAGCTGAGCATTTGGCCTCTGGAGGCACCCACAGTTCAGTTCCTGTTAAACGAAACGCACCGTGGTGTTTTCAGCTGTAATGGACAAAAGATGTAAAGGGTTTGGGGAAGGAGCATTTGTAAGCTTTATTTCCTCTCAGTTAAGAATTTCAGTTACCTGTGGCTCAGAAGAGTGATGAATTTCATCAGTTTATCGAAGGGCTTTCTTTTGTTACAGATTTTAAGTCAGGTACCACCTGTGTGGAATGCTATTCCATGATTCATTTAGAGAAGAATCTGTCACAGTATTAACTGCAGGAAAAAGTCAGGTTTTGGTTTTTTGTTTGTTTATTCTTTGTCACAAATGCTGCATAGTATCTTTGATTGTTATAATTTGTATCAAGGTGCTGTGAATTATCTGAGGAAATACTTAAATAAATTGGAAGTTTGTTAGCCTTGCTTGCTGGGAGCTTTCAGAGACAGTGGGAAGCTGACTAAATGTTACGGGAGAAGTACCTGCAATCATTTTGCCATCTCTAATACAGTTTTTCTTCTGTGTCTGGGAGTTTTAAGTGCTGTCCCATATTATCTAAAGCATGGTTAAGATTTGGCAATCTTTTCCATCTGTTGTTGAATCAACATTGTGATTTTGCTGCTGGCATCAGAGCTGAAGTTGAGTAATAGAACGCACCTGACCTTTGGAGCTGATCATTAATTAGCAGATAGTGAAATGTGGTGAGAAGCACAACTGGGAAGTGCCTCCTCCTGATTAGGGGACATACATTCTAATTCTTTGCCTCTCTTAATCAGACTGAAGTTTGAAAAAGCATGAAAATAACTGAGAGTTGGTGAGGTTTGGGGGAGAGGGTGGAAAAGTAGGCTATGGGAAGAGCAAACTTGGTTTTGTAACTTCCATTTGGAACTGTGACAGGCTGTTCTTAGGCGATCATCAGTGCTAACGCCTGTAGAAAATGATCTTCGGGGTTCCTGGAATTCCTCACTTGCACATTTTATGGTGTTTATTTTTCCTTATTCCAAAGGACCTGGGCTGCTGTTGAAAAGTGATGGAATAATTTCCGGCTGGCACCTGACATGCTGGGGGAGCATCCCTAAAAGAGCTTGCCTGGGAGACAGTTTGGGAAATAACGCAGTGACATGTTTGCAGTAGTATGCCTCTTTTTTTGTTGTTGCTGTTTT
Organism: Tympanuchus pallidicinctus; assembly: GCF_026119805.1. NCBI lineage: Eukaryota > Metazoa > Chordata > Aves > Galliformes > Phasianidae > Tympanuchus > Tympanuchus pallidicinctus. The sequence goes on from NW_026294747.1 coordinate 15,822,251, forward strand.
CTGTTGTTGAATTTCTCTTGAAATGAGTAACTGAAAAATGCTTTGAAGCTACTGAAATGAGCTTTAATCACTGCAGAGGGATTTCTGTCTGGAATTAGCATTGGTTGGTAGTGGTTACTTGCAAAGATGCTACTTTCACTAAATGGGGCAAGGGGAGGGATTTGATCTACTTATTAGAGGCTTAAGGAAGAAAATATTCTGTGCCTTTAATAATGCACTAGTTTAATTGCTCCCAGTGAGTCTGTGTGTAGCCTAAATAATCATAAGCCAATGTTTTTAATAACTTAGTGTAATTTGATTTAAGCTGATGTGAAATCAAGTGCTTTTGACATCTGCTTGTAAGATGTATTTTCTTCTGAAATTATTAGTGTTTTTTTATCCTCCTAATCACAGCATGGACTCTCAAATAATTGTAATACCGATACTGCAATTAAAACTATCTGTACTTTTTCTTGAATGATTTTTCTTTTTTTATATTTTTTTTTTTACTCCTGTAAGTTAGAACAGGAAGCTGTGTACTCTGGGGCAGTTAGTTGTGCTTAAAACTCCTGACAAAATCCTAAGCAAAGTAAGGCGGTAAGAAGTGATCAGCACATGATTAACACAACAAGGGAAACCTTAAAAGCAATTGAAACGTGGCTGCAGTGAGTATACCAGGCTTATTCTAATCTTTAAATTAAGTATTGGAGGTCTTGCTAATGAGGTTTTGCTAGATGCACAGATTTCTCAGCACTTCAGTGGCTGAGGTGACAAAATTTGACACCTTGTTGTTTGAGCAGCTATGGTAGGCATGCTGAATCCATTTAAATGTAAGAAATAAACGCTTAATGCTGCCTGAATAGAACAGTTCATATAGAAGAGACTTTCAGAAGATGATCTATTCCAACTACCTGACCACTTCAGGGCTACCCAAAGGGTTAAAGAAATGAGGGCATGGTCCAAGTGCCTCTTGAACGCTGACAGACACAGGGCATCCAGCTTCCCTGTTCCAGTGTTTCAACACTCTCATGGTAATGAATTTGTTCATAATGTCCATTTTGAACAATATTTCCAGAAAGATGCTGTGAGGGATGCTATCAAAGGCCCTATTAAAATCCAGACTGATGTCCACTGCCTTCCTTTCATTCCCCAAGTGGGCCTTAGCGTAAAATGTGATCAAAGTAGTAAGGCAAGACTTTTTCTTCATTAACTCATGTTGACTGTGCCAGATCATAGCTTTATTCTTCAACTGACCTTCAGTTGCCACAAGAGCCATCATCTCTGAAGCTTCTGCAGGTGCTGAGGTTAGACTAACAAGGCAGCAATTTACTGGGACTTCTCTCATGCCCCTTTTTGCAGGTGGGTCTAATGCTGGCTGGCTTCCAGTCAGCAGAGCCCCCCAAAGCCTTTGGTAGATTGTTGAGAAGAGTCCATTCACAGCAGTTGTTTAAATCCCTCTGGGTGAATCCTGTCAGGCCCTGTGGACTTATGTTGAGCTGATACATCGTCCCTTGAAATTTTAGTGACCACAGATGGAAAGTTGCTGCTTCCCTAATTACAGTCTTCTGATTCTGAGAACTGGGTTGCCCGAGATCTATGGTTATTGAAGACTGAGCTCTAAAAGGCATTAAATTCTCTGTCCTTTCCTCAGCCTTCCTTGTTAGATGGCTGTCCATCTACCCTTTAGTTTATGTAAGAATTAAGTATTTGTTTTAAATGTTGTAGGTTATCATAAGAGTTTATATGCCAAAGTCATGGCTTGATTGTTGTAGATAAACTTGCACCTTCTTCATATAAAACTGCAGCTTGTAAAAGTGCTTTTGCTCAAATAGTACTGCTTACCTATGTTTTGTGCAGTAGCCTCATGTCCACACAGCTAACACTGTCACTGATTTTCACCATTAATTATTAAACCTTCACACTTGGAAGACAGTTGCTAAAGGAGCAAAAAGAGGTTTTGCTTTTCTCGGAGTATTGCTTAAAACCATGCTGCTTCCAGCTGTAGGGAAAAAGCTGTTCTTACTGATCTCTAGCATGTCTTTCAATCCATCTGCTCAAGTTCTGCATTCATACAGGGCTAGTTGATGCTGTCTTGCAACTGCTTTGCAAGTTCTTAGAGAAACAGAATTAGCAGGAAGGTGCTCACAGCCTTTCTGTAAGGAAAGCTTAAATTGCTCATGCCTTTATTAGTCTTCCATAGTGCTTACTTGGGGACGCTATCCTTTCAGGCATCTGCATAAGAGATTTTACTGACCCTTGCTCTCCCCTTCTTGTTTCAAGTTTGTGGAGAGGAGGTGCAGTGAAACAGTAGGCTTTGCACTGACATTCACTTGAATGCTTTTGGTTATAATTCTTGTACCTGTGGAGGTATTCTTTTCAGTGACAGAGGTGGCACGATAGTATGCTTATGCTTTGCCCAGATCTAGTCATTGCTGAGCAGGTAGTTCTGAGTTTGGGAATTGGGGTGTAGATCAGAAACAGTGGCAAGAGCAAATGTAAGTAAAAACCCCAGAGCTGGCTAACTTCCAGCATTCAAATACTAGCAAGCTGAAGGTGTAAAACGTGCTACAGAACATTCTGTCTTCTTTAATCAAGTATGACTTAGTAGCTGTGTGATGGTCTTTAAGCATCTGCTGCTGCGTATTGTTCAAGTTCTAGAACATTTCTATGTGTGCAGATGCCTTTGGGATTAGAAGCTATGAGATAGTGCTGTGTATTGTTTCTGCTAATAGTGCTTAAATACACGTGTGAAACTAATGTTTGTTATGTTCTTTTTATCCAGACCAGCATGTTTTGGAAATTTGATCTCCATTCGTCATCCCACATAGATACACTTCTAGAGAGAGAAGATGTAACACTGAAGGAGTTGATGGATGAGGAGGACGTCCTGCAGGAGTGCAAGGCTCAGAATCGCAAACTTATCGAGTTTCTGTTGAAGTCAGAATGCTTGGAAGACTTGGTTTCATTCATTATCGAAGAACCACCTCAAGACATGGATGAAAAAATACGATACAAGTAGGAGAACTTCTAAGGGGTTGAGGGACTTGGGGATGTAGAAAGAGAGGTGACATACTTCAGTGTTAATCTGGTAGTATGTTTGCATTTCTGCTTGCTGTCCTTTAGTACAATGCTGTTAAACTTTGAGCTTGTTTTCAAGAGGCTTGTAGACCTTTTATGTAAAAAGTTCTGACATTTGCATGCTTTCTGAGCAGGAACCCCTCAAAGAAATGCTAAATAAAATAATCAGAATTTAGATGAAAAATCTTTCTTAATGTGATGCAAGGTACTCGAGTGAATCTGCGTTTGCTTAATTTAGTTAGGTGTTTAGCCTTGTTTTATTAATGATTAGTAATGAGTTTTGGGGATGCGTTTTAGAAAGTCTGTAGCACTCCTTGGAAGAATATGCTGACCATCTAATTGCTGGTGTTTTCCTTTGCAGAGCTAGAGCTGTTAGAACTGAGTATGGCCATGACTCTTGCTAGTTTGTTGAGAATGTTCAAACTTAGCATTCAATCTGGCAATTTGTATAAAGGCACTTCTACCAATTCTGCCTCTTTTAGGGCTGTCTGCTTAGAAAGCTTGCCTTTCTTAAAACAGAAGGCAAAATTTAATGTGAAATAGAGTACTCTCTTAGTTGCAGCTCTTCTCTTTCTGACAAACCAAACCTCCTGCATTTCTAGCTGACTTTGAAACAGCAGTACCTTATGCTTATAAGCTTTAAATTCCTGGTGCTGTCATAACTATCTTTGATGTGAGTGAAGGCCAGAAGTGCACTACTCAAGACCTGAGTAATTAAGCTAAGAGACCACCAAAGCAATAATTTCCTGTATTTGATAGTATTAACTAGTTTTGCAGGCTTTATCAGACTTTGGGTAGAGGTAGTGAGCCTCTACAGTTGCAGTAGGTATAGAGATATTAATCCTGAAACTATTTGCTTTGATTTCTATAATGTAAGCCTTGTTAGAAAGGGGCAAACCCATAGCTTCCTCCCAAGTATCTTTCCCCACTTCCCTGGTGCTGTCCTGTTGCAACTGGAGGTCATAGTAGTCCATTTTCTAAATGAAAGAACACAGGCTGTAGCTGAATGTACAGCTTTATCAGCTTGCAGTCGTTTGCTTTTTTGTAATTAGTGCAGAGCTATCATGCTTGAAAGATTCTTCTTGTTAGAAGCCCCATTAGGTTCTGATTGGATATGTATTTCTTTGAAGTATGAATGACCAAGATTATATGCACACTTCTTTTCTTTTTTTGCAGATATCCAAACATATCCTGTGAGCTGCTCACTTCAGATGTCTCACAGATCAATGATAGGCTGGGAGAAGAAGAATCCTTACTTATGAAACTGTACAGCTTCCTCTTAAACGAATCTCCTCTAAACCCTTTACTTGCCAGTTTCTTCAGCAAGGTGCTAAGTATTCTCATAAGCAGAAAACCAGAACAGGTAAATGATTAAAAGCTCTCCAATTTAACAGCTTTGGATTTGCCTGAGCTGTTTGGGCGAGTGAACTGCCTTTGTGTGAGTGTTTGCCTTTTAGCTTATGTCAGTATTTGCATGGTGATGTTAGTGTTAAATTGCACTGCTGTTGGAGTCATGGGTAAATGAATACAGTCAGTGGGGAGTGAAGAACTGTCATAGAAAAGGGTGAGACACATTTGAGTCCTCGTTCAGAAGCGCAGTACTTGTATGTTCATGCTGCCTTGCATTAACAGCTGGCATGTCTAGCTGTGCTACCTGAGCAAGGTAAGTTTGTGACTGCCTGCTGTGCTTTTGTTTTAGTAATTTCTGTATTTGCTTGAAAGCATATTACATTGAGGTTTGGCTGTGTCCCACTTCGCTTCCTGAGCCAGGTGTGGGGGAACCTCATCCCAAAACTGGTTTTGAAAGGAGGCTCCATGTGTGCGCATACATGGATCTGTTTTGTGCCACTGCTGCTACTCTGTATGTGTGCCTTTTTATCTTGTACTACTGGCTTTAAGAGGTGGAAGCATTTAAGAAGTTACTTATTATTTCTTTAGCAAGTGAGAGGAACTAAAACTGGTTAGTGTAACTTATCATGTAAAATACAGGTAAGCAAATGTAAGCTTCTTCCTTGTTCATTTCTAGATTGTGGACTTTTTAAAGAAGAAACATGATTTTGTAGACCTTGTTATTAAGCACATAGGGACCTCTGCTATCATGGACTTGCTGCTCAGGCTACTGACTTGCATAGAGCCTCCACAGCCCAGGCAAGAAGTGTTGAATGTGAGTAAAACTTGCACAGATTTTGTCTGAATTCTGAACTGTTAAAAAAAAACTTTATAACCTGTTTAGACTGTTTATACCATTCTTGACCCATAACACCCTGCTAGGCATTTTGGGAAGAGATTATAAAAGTTGTGGGTTTTTGTTTGTTTTTTACACGTGTTCATGAACTCTTAATTTTGCTTCTGCCCTTTTTCTCTGAAGTGCTGTTAATCCTTGTTTAGAAATATCAACAGCATGACTCAGGGCACTTTTCAAGCTACTTTTAATTCCCTCAATTAAATTCATTCACTTGGACAACGTTCTTACCAATGTCCCCTAATGTTTTTACAGTGGCTAAATGAAGAGAGGATTATTCAGCGGCTTGTAGAAATTGTACATCCATCTCAAGATGAAGATGTAAGTATTGGTCTGATGTTCTTTTTGATTGCTGTACAGTAGTGTTAGAGCTCTTCTAGTTGGACTGTTTTCTGCTTGTTTATTTTCAGCAAGCTAATTCCAGTAATTAATGGTGTAGTAGTTTGTGCTTGGGGAAGGCTTGCTTTTCTTCCCTCTTTCTTTGGGATTTGCAGAGTGTATTGGAGCCGGGTCAAAGCACAGTGTAGACTAAATGTTATTTTGAGTGTTCAGCTCTAACGTTCTGCCTTTTTAATACTGCAGATACTTTCAATACCAAAAGCTTTTTGTCTTGTTAAGATTTAGATACGGCATGGTACAGTTGTCTGAAGTGTTTTGTGGTAGAAAAGACTGTCAATTTTGCGGGTTATTTTAATGAGGAATTCTACTGCTCCACGTTATTAATCTACTGATGCTATGTTTTTCTGTTCCAGAGGCATTCAAATGCATCGCAGTCACTCTGTGAAATTATTCGTTTAAGCAGAGATCAGATGTTACAAGTGCAGAACAGCTCAGAACCAGATCCCCTGCTTGCAAGTCTAGAGAAGTGAGCTGGTTTGCCCAATTTCTGTTATATTTTTTTCCAGTTAATCAGAGCAGCATTTAACATTTGTCCTTTAAAAGCTTTAGAATTGCAGTCTCCGCTTTCCTGACAAGTTCTCCTGACTGCCTGTTATTATCTGTGTAATTTAAGATAGCTTTGCAAATAAGCACAGCTCACCTGGACGAATTCCTTGATGGCTTCTCTTAACATTTTGTCCCATTCTTTTACCTTGCTTCTGACTAAGGAATGTTAGACTAAAATATTTCCTGCTCTGTCAAAGGTGATGGGATCAGACATATAGAGGTCAGCTTGATACAGTGCAGAATGTGCATTGGGAACTTGGGCTTCAATCTGTTATTTTAAGTTAATCTAAGTGTTTGATTGTACTTGAAGATTTTTGTCTATCACCTTCTTTGTTTTGCTGGTTCTAGGGTTAGGTTTGTGGCTGTGTGATGTGGTGAGTTGGTCTTTTGGTCTGACTGCAAACTATCCTTTTCTATCATATTGATTGTCAGATTCAAAACCAAACGAGATCAGTAGTAGGGAAATCTTACTGCAGTGGTGATGATGGGGGTGACTGTGGTAACAAACCTGATAGCTTGCAATAATACTTTTACTTTATCCCGTTAGTTAATTTGACAGGAGCAAACAGTAACTAGTTCTCTGTGATAACTGTGTCATGAACTGTTGTGTCTGATGGCAGTGCTTTGTTTTCAGACGAGAAATCATTGAGCAGCTGCTGTCTAATATTTTTCATAAAGAAAAAAATGAATCTGCAATAGTCAGTGCAATCCAAATATTACTGACCTTGCTTGAGACAAGACGACAGACGTAAGTGTTCTTATTACTTATGCCTGCTTACTTTAACTCAACTGCTGACATGCCTTCTGTGTCCTTGACTGAAATGTTGTAGTGGTCCATCACAGCTGAAGTGAAACAAAGGAGCCATGTGTAATAATGCCAGTATCGATCAGTTCCCCCAATGACTGATTTTTCTGCAGGTTTTTTCTTGGAACTTGCCACTTGATGGATCAGACTCATTTCATTTCATCTTTTTTTTCCTAGAAACAGGAAATAGAGCATCTATGTACAGTGTAGCAATTGGATATCAACTTTCCCCCAAAAAAGTTAGGTGGAATTCTATCACAATTTCACTTCAAGAAACAAGTGAACAGAGGTTTGATTGTTTAATAGACAGGTGAAGCTCTTCCTCACAAAAGAGGGAATATAGCAGCTGTAATAGTCTATCACTAGCTGAAAACCATGCTGGACATTTCAGATGTGATAAATGTAGGTACCTTAGGTCTAGTGTTTGGAAGAATCTTGCTCCACCATAAGTTTGTGCTTGATTTTATATTTTTAAGATCATGTTCCTGCTCTCCTCTTCATTCTGTTTATGTCTTCAAAATAGTGACACTCAAAATTATGCCTGAGTGTTGTTTTAGACCTAGTTTTGGCATTAATAATCAGACATGGCTTGTGTGCTTTAGATTTGAAGGCCATATAGAGATCTGTCCTCCAGGCATGAGCAATTCAACGTATTCTGTCAATAAAAGTGTTCTAGAAGCCATAAAAGCACGACTTTCATCCTTCCATGAACTCCTACTTGAGCCTCCAAAAGTAAGTGAAACATTACGTTGTCAAAGAATTTGAAGCAAGACTGTCACTGCGTGATTGTATTTTAGTTGGGTTTCAAGAACAAAGCCCAGTTTGTCTGACAACTTTCAGGCAAGAGCCCAGCTTCCTTCCCTGCCTCTTGTGACCTTTTCTGTTCATTATATTTGTATCTGAGCCAATATTTTTTGCTAATTGATACACTTTTCCAGCTTAAACTCAATTCAGCTGGCAAGTAGCCTTGAAGATTACTTCCTTCTGAAAGCAAGGAAATAAGATTTTCCTTTCTATTTTTGGCAGTTTGTACTGTTTTCAGCCCCATAAATCCTATCTGAATAGGAAACAAAGATTCTGGCTGCTTCAGTTGTTTGGAACTTGTGCAGGCCTCGTGTTGGCTGTGCAAAGTTCTTCTAGACTTGTGCAGGTCTAAGAGTAGACCAGCTCTATTGCATGTACCATGCACTCCAAGCATACTAAATGCTGCTTTGTTCAACTTATTTTATTTTTTTTTTTTATGACAAGCAACATATCCATGTCATGCTGTTACTAAAGATAAATGCAACCAGCTGTATGAATAGATATTTTATCTATGGGTTTTTTTTCCCTATACAATTACCACCAGTAGGATTTCAGCTGGAACGTGGTTTGGATCAGGGTGCTGCAGTCTGTATGAGAAATGGACCTGAGAATCAGAGTTAAAATGGCCATCTTATAAAAGATCAGATAAAAGGAACGAGTTGGGATGAGGATGATGGAAAAAAGGTAGTGGTAGAGACTGTTGTAGCCTAGAAGAGATGAGGCCTCAAACACTGAAGTGCAGAAGAGTTGAAAAATACAAAGAAATTGTCTTGATTTAAAATAAACAACATGGCAAGATACAGATCTATGTTGAATTAAAAGCAATGTATCTGAGTATTTTCCAGTGTTTGGAATGCTAAGCATTTAAATAAATCATCTAATGAAGTTATTAAGTCTGCTTTCTTTAAGCAGTAGTGAAATGAGCCCCTTTTTTATATCCGTGCCCTCAGATTTTGTGTTAAAGACTGGACCTAACGTGATCTCAGTCAGTTTTGACACAAGGGAGAAGCAGTGGTTAGGCAAGAAATAAAGCTAGTCGTGGAAAGCAGTACATTTCATCATGCCCTGCTTCTCCAAGTGCTTTAATACAGAAAGAAAGACATCTTCATAACTTTGCCTTCCTCATGGCGTAGTTGTTGCTACTAGACTTTTCTCTTGGAGTAGTCAGTACTAGCTTTCTTTGATTGGCTGATAATTAATTATGTGATAGCAGGTCTGATCTGGCAGCCAGCTAAACCTTTGATGTAAAAACTATGGCACATATTGTAAAATGAAGACCTGTTAGTGCGTGGAAGGAGTTGTTGCTGATGGAAGTAACTCATTAGGACACCGTGGATGGAGCCTGTTTTGCTTATGATGCTAGAAGAATGCACCAAGAGAAACTTTTGAAATCATTTTCATGTACATGAAATCAGGGTTATTGAGGCATAAAGTGTGCTTTCAGAATGTCCCCCTAGCTGTTTTCAACTACTATAGTAGTGCAGACTGTAACTGAGTATGTGGATTAATGAGTGAGAAGTGTGAGTATTTCCTATTCCTTTTTGTGGAATGCATCTGTTCCAATATTCTGCAGCTACCAAGCAATTCTTAGTGTCTTTGGTTTTATGGGGCTGTTTTCCATTGCTCCTTGTCTATAGATAGAGTTGAAATAAACTTTTTTCAGCATTGAGAACTGCTTTCCTGCAATTTTTCTGCATAATAGTAATGAGGTGTTTGGGATTTATTTTTTCACTGTTCTTTAATATGAAATTTGAATGATTCTGTGCTGCTTTATTTTTTTTTTTTCCAGAAAAGTGTCATGAAGACAACGTGGGGTGTATTGGATCCACCTGTGGGGAACACACGTTTAAATGTGATTAGATTAATATCTAGCCTTCTACAGACAAATACAAGCAGCGTGAATCAGGAGCTTATAGAACTAAACAGCATAGGAGTTATACTGGTAAGAACTTCATGCTGCCTTACTCCTGTGAATTGCTAACAAGGACTTTTCTGATCTTTGTTGATGCAGATATAATATGGTTTCCAGCTTTTCAGTTTGTATTTTAGCTTCTATTGCGTTGACAGCTTTCAATTTCTAGTTTCACTGTTAAATGTGTTTGTTTGTAGCATTTTCTTTCCTCTGATCATTCCTACACATCTTACTCTTTGCACCTCCATAAATCTGCATGATTCTCTTGGACTAGTTTTCTTAAGCTTATTTTTTCAGCTCCATGTGCTTGAGTTTTCAGCAGTGTTCAAAGCTTCCCTGCCATTCTTGTTCTTTTGCCAAACTAGCTCCTCAACTTCTTTGTCCCTCTTCTAATGTGTAACACACTATATGCTATTTCAGTGCCTTCCTAAAAAAGGTACAAGTTACTCTTGGTAGCTTAGAGAATTTCAAAACTGCAAGCAAAATGTGGCACAGAAACTCGTAGTCAATGAATGAGAGGGTACTTCCCACCTCTTTGTCTGCAGCAGGAAAATTCTTAGGTTGACCGAAGTGTTCCAGTGTTGATATCAGTTAACAAATACCCAGCAAAACATGCTGGAATTTATACTGTAGTATCAGAATGTGATGAAAGCTGCTGATTCTAAGCAGGTAATTGCAAAGTTTAAAATATTAATATTTTTCTGGCCTCAGATTGATTTAATCTACAATCTTTCCTCCAACTAAAGTAGCTGAAGTTATGTCGTCTTCTCAGTGTCTCCATCTCCATTTCTCTGTCCAGCTTGGGTTTGCAGACAGGTATTAAAGTGTATAGAAATAGAAATAACATCATTCTGACATGAATTCCCATTATCTAAGGGAATACATGTGATTTTCTTCCTAAACCTACTTATAAGAACAAACCAACATTCACAGCACATCTAAATTCAGCAGATTTTTTATAAGGAAAACCAGTGGTACCTGCCCTGAATTTCAGTGCTTCATGGTGTTTCTGAAACAACACGTACTCTGCTGCATAGACCTTATTAGGAATAGTAATTGTTCCCATCAGTAGCTTAGCTTTTGTCCAGGCTGTCATTAGTTTAGGAAAGTTGAAGGGGAACTGTTAGGTTCTTCAGATGTAGCTTGAATGAGACTTGAATTACATTATGAAACTTGCTCCTTCCTTCACTGCATGTATTTCCATGACTAATCTTGTTTCCCTGGGACAGCAATCATCTGAGTTTTGTAGTAAGAAATAGTTCTGAAATAACTGGACATAAAGTTTGGAAAAAAGGAAAAAAGTAAAATCTGATGCTTAAAAGGAGATCTGTGACCAACTAGGAACACGACTAGATGAACACAATTCATGATCTGTCAACCTCAGTATTTGTCTTGTGTGAAGCATTAAATAATCTCAAATTGCATCTGGATTATCTGAGATAGCCTTCTTTAAGAGAAGAATAAAACTAGTATAGATAGTAGGTTCAAAGCAGTTAGATGTAATTTCTTGCAGAGTGTCTCAATAAAGGCAGAAGCGTGTCACTGAAGGATATTGGAGGCACTAAAAGACTGTGGTGGAAAAAAAGAAAAAAAATTGTTCAGGGCTAAGGTCATAAATGGCATTACTTTCTCAGGGACTCTCAGGGCTGTTGCTAGCAGAAAGAACTTAATGAGGAGTATCATTTTAGCTTTCTTTGTCTGAAAGTGCACTATTGGTTGCCCCCAGACTAACTCTAGCTTCAGTTTTTACTCTTATCCAGCATGATAGTCCTTATGCTCTGATAACAGCAAGCTGAAGAAATAACTTCTTTGTAAATCACGCTTTTGCTTGCACAGTGAGAGTTATTACAGAACTTGGAGAACTTGCTTGCATTGCTGTTCACATTACTTGCTGGAGAAAGTCTTCTGTTTGAAGAGACCCTGGTTTGTATAAACCCTATTGAATTTGTTTTTCAGGACATGTTCTTTAAGTATACGTGGAATAACTTTTTGCATACTCAAGTAGAAATCTGTATTGCGTTGATTCTTGCAAGTCCTCTTGAAAGCACAGAAAATGGCACAATTACAGATCAGGATTCCACTGGGGACAATCTTTTATTGAAACATGTAAGTTGTGTTTTTGGAAGGAGTTTCTTCAATATTCCTACCCCCCACGATGTGGTAGCAGTTACTCTTACATAAAACATAACTCAGTTTTCCTTCATGTAGAATTAAGGGTTCTTTGTTTTTTTGTTTTCTTAACATGTCAATTCTGGTTATTAAACCCGAGAGTGCCACGAAGTGGGTTTTTGCTGCCTTCAGAGTGAACGTGTGTGTAGAGCTGCAAGAGCTCCCTTTTAATTGAAGTTCCACTTACTGTTAAGAATTAAAATTGCTATTTCAGTGTCTGTTCACTTCTACAGTTCAGCAGCTGCCATCAAAGAGAAGTCAAAATAATGTAGCTTCAGCCTTCAGGCTTTTGCCTGGGATCTGGCTGCTGCTTCTGAGCATTGAAGCCCTTAATCCAAGTATCTATCCTGAACCTGAAACTAGTTGCCTTGTAAGACATGAGGATTTCTTAAAATCAGCCCCGAAATGCATAATGTTGTTCCATTTAACTTTACAGCTATTAAGTATATTTTGCATTTTATTCCACAGCTCTTCCTTAAGTGCCAATTAATAGAACGAATACTTGAAGCATGGGAGATGAATGAGAAGAAGCAGTGAGTAACTAGTTTTCTCATTTCCTGCAGTTGTCTAAATACAGTTTTAATTGTGAAATGTATATGTGATCAATTCAGACTGAGCTGACCAACAAATACACTTGCTTAGAATGTTTTAAAGACAAATGCATCTCTTTCCTGAAATATGCAGTGCATTAAATATTTACTTGGAAGAACAGTTTGCTTGGTAGCAAGTGGAATAATTAAGTTCTACAAACAGTTAATATTTGGATTAAAGCTTTCACATATACTGAATTTTCTTTAAGAGTCCTTCTGTTTCTCTTAGTAATGCCTGAAGTTTAGACCATCTTTTTGGTAGCATTTGAATACATTTTCCCATTACCATATAGGGATAGAACCAAGTCTGTAATTCCTACTCTGTGTAAAACATTACATCAACCAGTTGACTCTACCCATCTTCAATTACAGAAACATATCATGAAGTTTTAAAGGAATAGGGGGAAAAAAAACACACTTCTGATCAGTAAGCAATTGAAAATTAATAAACAGATCAAAGCATGTTACGTTTTGGGGAGCAATAGACTCATAATTAACAAAAGTCAAGATCTCAGCAATGAAATACCTTCTGGGAGTGTGTGATTGTGGAAAGGATGCAAGTTTCAGGTAGCCAGTACTGTCTGAAATTGAGTTCATATCATGAGGAAAAGCTTTCAGTCTTTACCTGAGGTGGTATAATGGTGCTCTGAAGGCTCTTTTATTTCCCTTGAGAGACTTCTGAACAGTGAATATTAGAGCTGACTTGTGAAAATACTGAGTTAGCTGACTGGGATACTGTTGCTGGCTTGCTCGTGTATTATTTGAGAAACAGTACCATTCCCTGAAATAGTCCTATTCCTATCTGGTGTGAATCAGAAAATACATGACTAGTGCAGCTGGCCTAAAAGTAAGGGTGTTGAAATATCTGAACAGAGTGTTACGAAGAAAAGGGATGCAATTAGTAGGGATTCTGGCTAGGTTAGATCAGGCTGTCCCATCTATCTTCTGTCATATATCATCGTTATCTCCTGAGATTATAGGAGAACTACTAACCTAGATTATGAGCAAATAGATTCCTGTTTCTATACGTTCAACCTAAAACTATTTTTTGGTTGAATTTTCTTGATTTTAATGCCTGCCATGTGGGAGAGTTCATTACCTATTTGCTATTGTATGTTTGTGGTATTAGTGGGAAAGCTTTTGGTATAAACATCTGATTCTGTTTCTGTGTGGAAAAAATTGATTTGTTCTTTGTATCTGTTTTAGTTTCCATGGAAATAAATAGGAAGCATTACTTTCAGAGCAACCTACATACTACCCTAACAGATAATGCACCAGAGTGCTCAGAGTGTATGGGAGCACTGAAAAATATTCTCAGCAGCAGTGTTTTTCTGAATGTTACAGATGTGTTGTCAGTTTTGTCTTCATCTTGGTATTCAGGGTATTCTTTTTCCCCGCACACCAACTTGAAAACAGAAATGATCTGTTCAGATGCTTTGAACTTCCTTCTTGGTAGTTACAGCCCTGTCAGTCTCCTGGATGGCTCAGTGTAATCTAAACACTTGTATTTTAAATTGAGTATTTTTGTGTGCCTCTCGTTTTCGGATGCTGCTCTTACGTTGTAAGAGCTTGGAGGTTAACTTGTCTGTCTTGTATAAGTTCTTAACTCTGGTGGAATATTTTGTAACAAAATACCGTAGCAGAGCTGCTCAGAGTGCATGTGGTTCCATTTCTTTGGTCTCTTGCAGGGCTGAAGGAGGAAGACGGCATGGCTATATGGGTCATCTGACAAGGATAGCAAACTGTATTGTGCATAGTACAGATAAGGGCCCTAACAGCACGTTAGTCCAGCAGCTTATCAAAGGTAACCTTAATGCTCTTTGCCTTTCTGTTTGTGAATTCCAGCATCGCAGCTTTAGGAAGTTGATCAAACTTAAATTAGAAGGCAGATTTTGGATTAAAAAAAAAAATATATATTTCTGACACATTCAGCTTAAAACCACTCCTCCTTAAACAGATGTTTAATTCTCTTTCAAACTTACCTGAATGGTATCGAAGCTCCTTGAAGTAAATGTAAAGAGATGTTGGCCTGCCTAACTAGGGCTTCTTTGCTAGATGAAGTAATCCACATGGCTTTAGTATTTGTATGTTGTTACAGTATTTCTGATTGCTTTGATTTATAAGAGGAAAAGAGAAACTAACTAAAAATGGTGATGCTTTACTGTTGATTGTAATACATTGTGTTTTTTTCCTATCCTAGAGCTTCCAGAGGAGGTCAGAGAGCGGTGGGAGACATTCTGTACGAGCTCTTTAGGAGAAACTAACAAAAGGAATACGGTGGATCTTGTAAGTGGTGTTGGTTAACATTAAAAAACTTCCTGCTGTTTGCTTCAGCCCCGTTGTTGTTTTTTTGTGCCATTAGAACAGTCAGTCTTTCCTGCTGCCAGGCTACCAAGGTAGCTTGTGTGAAATCAGGTGCTTCCAGTCTGCAAATTTTATTGCAGGGCTGGATGATAGGCGTGCAAGAAAAAAGCACCCCAGGTGATGTGGCTTTTAAGTAAGAGTTACACATCGAAGGAGAAAGCGTAGAAACAGAGTATACTTCAGGAAAAAGTTGTCTTCACTTGTCTGCTGCATGCCTGTCCTGACTGTGATATTGCATTTGTGGGAGCATAAGAAGGTGTCTGTGAAGCTTTTACATTTTCTGTGTTTGAACACGGCTTTTGTGTAGACTGATCTCTTGTCAAAAGATCAGTAAATAAATTCACGTCATCCAACTGTGTTTACTTGAGAATCTGTACCATGGAGTTCTAGGGGTGTGTGCAGTAGGGCAGTGTAGTGTAGTACTGAGCAAGCTGTCATCTGCACATCTGCTTCATATGAATGATCGTCCATGAAGCGTGTCTTAAGGCTCAGCTGTAACTACTGTTATTTTGCCTCATTGCTGTCCTGGCTAAAATTTCTTTTGGACTGCTGTTCTAATAGAAAATAGCTACTTCCAAGAACAAGTTCAGCCACACTGCTGCTTAAGGAACAGACTATTCCCGCTGGTTCTGTGTTGCATGATCAAAACCATATCTTCTTTTTAGGGTAATGGTTCAAACAGTTGTTGCTATGGTAATAACTCCGTGTTTGCTTCTGCAAGCAGATGCTGATTATGAATTTTTGAAGGTGTATCATTTATTGGTTTTTATTTATGCAAATACTGTAGACACCTGAGACAGTCGTTTCATTTTCCTGTGTTCTTTGTTTTGGAAAGGAAGATCTGTGTATAATCCAGCCTTTTAGTGGCTATTAGTTCACATATCTTACAATAAAAATACAAGATTCAAGTTCTCTCAGGTGTAGGTTAATGATATTGAAATACTTCGGGGTCTGTTTTATGTAGTCTAGCAGTTGAGAAAACTGCAATTAATTCAGTTTCTTGTTTGGATTTGAAATTATCACACAATAAGCAAATGACTCAATTATTTTGTATAGGTCACTACCTGCCACATTCATTCTTCCAGTGACGATGAGATTGACTTCAAAGAAACTGGCTTCTCACAGGATTCTTCTTTGCAGCAAGTGAGTTGAACTCTTCTAGCTGCATAAGTTGTTTTTATCTTAAAAAACAAAAACCAAAAAAACCTGGAAATAATCCTTCTACATTTGTACTGTTTGCAGTAGATTTTTTTTAAAAAACTTATTTAGATGTGTTCTCATGCACACATTTACTTTATTGAGCCCATAGATGTGACTTCTAGCACACAGCATGGCCTCTCAGTGTTCAGTTTTTAAACTGAGATGGAGCTGTGTACGCAGGTCTCTGCTCATTACACCTAAGCCATTTCATATGCTAGCTGTGTGGCTGAGCTGAACACAGTTTCTGTGACCTTTGTTCTTACTAGATGGAGAAGGCTGATACGGTGGATCCTAATTGTTTTTCTGGAAAATATTAATTGCTCTGAAATCAGAGTTGGGGTTCTGTTGGGTCTTGGTTAATAGATTTTTCTTAACATGTTGATCCTGACTTCAGTGGGGAAGGGGTGGGTTGGCTGTATGTTGTTGCATGCTTTTAGTTTAAGGCAAAATGTCAAGAGCTGCAGTTGTCACAACAATATAAACAAAGAGCCAGCTAAGTACGGTTCTGTGACAGATTGTATCAAGCAGCTGGAATGGTTTTAACTTTGTAGACCCTTGCTACTGGGCAGATGGACATAGCTCAATCTTCCTGAATTAAATTTCTAATGTGCTAGATTGCTTATTTGTGATTCAGTACGTGCTTTTGAGAGCTCCTTTGTGAGTGTTTCAAAGATAGCTATTTATCATTTAAGGTAAGAAAAAATTAAATCTGAGACTGTAAGGAAGTTTCAGATTCACCAGACTGAAAGCTGAAATCACAGCTATGTCCACCTTGAAGCTTTAGTACTTATAGTAACTGATAACTCTGTATTTAATGTGGTGATGGCATTTGGAGTATTTTGGGGACGAGTGATTATGGAGAACATTGGTGCCATTTTTATAAGGCATGATAGAATTTTTTCTAAAAATACTGTTTGCAATATAAATTTCCTTTAACTCCTCCATGGATGGTGAAAGAGTGGCAGCTGCTGGTGTGTAGTTTTGTCATGCAAAACTACTGATAGGTGCCCTATTCAAAGCACACAACTCATCTAGGTTATTAATCAAAATCATATTTCTTTTGGCTCATACTAACAGCTGTCTGGTACCTAGTCTAAGACTGGTTTTGGTACTTTGCACATTTTCTATACTCTTAATGATAAGTAATTGCTTTTCAAGGTTTGAATTGGGAGTGGTGGCTCAAATTTAGAGAGTTTCATTTTTATTTGCTCCATGGGTCTTGTGCATGTATAGTCTGCTTAAATTCCAGCATGATAGGTTGGATGCCATCTGAAGCAGCTCTAGTGAGAAAGTGAGATCTCAAAGCAACTCTGTGCTTCTCATGCACCCCTTAATAATCCAGGCAGCTAATCTCCAGAAATGCAGGTAGTACTGCAGTGAATAACTTGAAGGAAACATTATTTTTATATATATATATATATATATATATATTTTTTTTTTTCCTTAGCTAAATAAGCTGTACATTTTAAAGCTGTCTTGTGAGGAAAGCAAGACATTAGACAAGATAAGTCACTGATGGGAAATGCATTGAAATTACTTAAAGCATTCTTTAATGAGTAAAGATAACTGGCTGCAGCTAGCCTAATCTCTGTAGACCAGTAAGTAAAGGGGGGGGATCAGGAGGGTACCCATTAGGAAGTAATGAGTGAGGAGTGGGAAATACTAAGGAACCTGCTTACCTTTTAAATTTTTTTTGTCAAATTTAACTTTTGTTTATGCAGAATTACACTTGCATCCAAATTTAGTTTGATGCTGTACTTCTAGTAAGTCCCCATTGTGCCCAAAAGAAATGTTTCTTTTCACTCAGAGACACTTCTAATGCAAGTTTCTGATGAGCGCTTCAGAACTGATGTCTTTGATAAAGATGTCTTCCTGACAGCTGAGCCTGGGATGTAAGGTTTCTCATGCCATTACTATTTCATGTGCTGCCTTGCTATGACTGTAGAAACTCTTCCATTGTTCTTCTGTTCTGCACTAGTTTAGTGTTGCTTTTTGTCCCTTTTTCAAACATTTGACCATGGGATGGAACTGTCTTCTCCTAGGCACACAAGCAGTTGGTAATTGCGTTTTGTATGCTGTTGTATACAATTCTGATGTAGTGACCAAAGGAGTTTCATAATCCCTTCATGTCACGAGACTCATGTCTTAGTTTTCTGTTTATCCTGGTGACTGGCATTCATGGCTGCACCCTGTTTTCACTCCTGACTTTTAACATCCATAATAGCGAAGATGCTTTACAAGAAGAGTTCTCAGTAACCAGCATAAAGATGAATAATGATTTAGTGGGACAGTCAGTAATTGATTGTTAACCTACGTAAGGCTGATACATGAATTGTGTTGGTATAAAATCCTGAGGTTCTGAAACGCTCTCAGATTTTAAAATCTCAGATCACAATACAAGAGTTTCTGCTTTGGCTTGGTGTAGCATAGTAACCCTACGTACCAGTGCCTGCATTTGGGTTTCTCAGACTCACTGATGGTATCTTGCTGTTTGCCTCATATTTCTATAGCCATCATTTTTCTCTTTCCTGCCTTAATTCAAACTTTTTTTCCACTGTTCTCTTGTTTTCCTTCTGTATTCACCCTTGTTCTGCTTCATCACTTTCTTTAGAGGTTCTGCCTGTATGCTGTGACCCCTTGGCTACCTGGGAAGGCAGCGAGAGAGTTGACATCAGCCATGTGTCCTGGAGTAACTTGACCTTGGCTGACATTACACGCAGAAACAACACTGTTAAAAGTTCCAGGAGAATGAGTACTAATTTAGTTCATAGTCCTGGTGCACCCAGCTGCTGGCATTTGGCACTGACATCCTTTTTAAAACATAAACACAGATGTGACGCTGCACTGACGTGTGGGATGTGAAACAACTTGCTGTGTATGCTCTTCAGTTTCTTCTAGATGTTGAAGAGACACCATTAGTATGTATGTATGAGCAATACAGCTAATATATGAACTCATTATCACTGCTTAATGGACTTCTCTGCATTTTTTTCTGCTCATATCTTAATATTCATATTAAGAAAAGCAGCTGCTTCTTTTGCCATGTTGTGTTGCTCCCCTGCTTCTTAAGGGTGCATTCAGAAGGGTGCTGGTTAACACATGGTTAAACTAGAGATTTAACTTTCTCATTAAGAGCTGCAATTAGACTGGCTTTCAAATCAGTAAATGTAGTCAGTATTACCATTAAAATTCCAAGGGTATGGCGGATCCTTTTGCTGTCTCTTATGTTTAGATTAGAGAGACTTTTATTTCTTTGGAGCAAAATGGGCAAATAGGATTTAGAGTATTATTAGAATCATTATATCACTGTCGTTGGTCCTGGGGTTGCCAGGCCTTTTCTGATTATCAGATGCAACAAATGACGTCCAATTTTATTGACCAGTTTGGCTTCAACGATGAGAAGTTTGCTGATCAAGATGACATCGGCAAGTGAGTATATTATTATGCTGGTTCTGACTGTACTCTCTGGAACTTTTTTTTTTCTTTCTGTGGTTTTGGTGATGACAAATACCAGCCTTTACCCATGTGATGCAGTTGGCTATCAGTCTTGTCTTCTGGTACCAAAATGTGTTTGAGCTCTCTTACAAAGCCTCTCTGAGCAGTTTATATGGGAAAGCGACAGCTACATCATTCACTTGAAATGGCCTGGCTGGCCAGTGTGAAAACATAAAGCTTGTGAGTGAAGAATAAATTGTAGCTCTGCTCTTAAAAGCCATATGTGACCAATGAGTTGGCTTTATTGGGGAGCACTTCTGCTTGCAGGCACAGAGAGAGTCATTGACCCCTCTGAATCAGTGTAGCAGAACGGATAGTTGCTCTGCTTAGAAGTTTGCCTATGAAGATGGTGGGAATCTATGCCCCGTTTCCTGTAGAGGAAACTGAGGGAGGGCATTATAAATCTGCCCTTGTTTCTTAGAACATAGCAGTTAAGATGTAAGAGCATGTCTTGGTCACATTTTATAAACAACAAAAGCAAGTGGAAAAAGACAACAAAACCAAAACTATGACAAACTTTTCTGTTTTTTTTTCCAATTCAAAGTAAACTGATGCATAATGAGGAAAGAATGGGAGTTCTAACTGAAAGCAATACTGATTTAATTAGAATTCATGGCTTGGGATGAGAGAAGATGTAGTTAAAATCGAGTAAAAACATTATTTGATGATGGTTTGTGGAAGTGTAAAAAGGCAATGAAATGTAAGATCTTTGCTCTTCTGTAAGTTGTGGTTAGTAACTGATGGCTACCTGCAACTTGCACATGCCTTCCAAGAAGCAGAGCTGCCTTGTTACACCACATAATCTGCTGGGAGGATAGGAGAAGTTTAGATGGGTGAGAAAGTAGCTCAGGATACTGTGGAACTTGGCTAGAAGCAAGTGAATTTTGGCAAGAGTGGGGGTTGGAACTCCTTTGTAGTGTATGATCTTGGTGGAAGGAAGATAGATGACTTAGTGAGACCTTGAGCTATGTGGTAGGTACACTGAGTTTAATTCAGTTGTAGATTAACTGCCTTTTACTTTAAGATTATGCCTCTTGTGCAACAATCAATTGCAGCTTAAATTACCTGCGTGGTGCAACTTCTAGCTAGGTGGTGATCCTGGGGTGGGTGGGGGCAGCTCCCATGGTAGTGCAGCCACATTTGACACTTGGTACTTTGGATCTCTGGTCTTGTACCTTCTTGGTCTCTAAAGCTGTGAGGATTAGAGGAAGAGAGTAGCTCTGAATTCACTGCTGTACGTGACCAGAGAATGTATTAAATCTTCTGAGAGTTTGTTAGGTTATCCTTCCTCTTTCTGTTTTCTTGCTTCCCCCAGAGATTCGATTTACCTGGTGTTATTTTTGGTCTAAGCTGTACCTGTATTAGTTTGTAAAACTGCTGGAAAGTTTGTTATGTGGAGAAGCGTGAAGCCTCCAACTTAATGTGCAGCTTGGGGGGAAGCAGGTTTAACTTCCGTGTAGCAGTCGGTTAAAAAACCAGAGCTGTTCAGTGTTGTCTTCAGAAAACCAAAGTTGATGTTAATTTTTCACATTGCTGCTTCTTGTTAAGAAGGACCTTCTGGAGAGAGGTGAAATCAGTTGTCAGATAAAAGACCTGCTAACGAGATCTTTGGAGGATTCAGTTAGAGATGTATCTTTAAAATACTTCACGCTGAGAAAGCCTCAGGAACGATGGACTTCCTTAGTAGAATTTGTGTGCTTGGTTTCATGTTGGAAATGACTGCCTCTTTAGGTTTCTCACTTCCTAGTTTCATAGCGTAAGTAAGGACTTGTGAAAATGACATGTCCTCGTGTGATAACATCATCTTTTCTTAGTGTATTTCATGCATCATTTATTTTGCAGTGTTTCTTTTGATCGGGTCTCAGACATCAACTTTACCCTCAATACAAATGAAAGTGTAAGTATGCATTCCTGTGCCTGCAGAAAAATTACCGTCTCTTAAACTGAGTGACCTTTAAGGTTTGGTGTTGGCTTTTGTTTATTCTTTTATGATGTGTAACCTTAAGAAAGTAAGTACACCTTATTCCTGCCTTGTGGGGATTTTCTAGTTAGATTACTTTATTACTGTTCCTTATGGTTAATATTAAGCAAGTGCTTCTAATTTGTGTGTCCAGGTTCAAGAACAAGCTTGCAGTGCAGACTGCACGTGAGTTGAGCATAGACACTGTTTCAGCATTCTGGCAAGATAGCAGTAACAGGAAGTGAAGAATAGAGACTTCTAGCATATGTACTGCATGTCAGTTGAGCTGAAATGAACCCTGCTACAGAAAATAAAGCTGGAATATTTGGTGGTGCAGTTGTGTGGAAAGCTCTTTTGATGTCATTCCTACGCGCCATTCTGAATTGTGATGGAGCCTCCCAGCAGCTCTTGGATGAGTGCACTCAGCATGTTAGCAGTTGACTAAAACAAGTTCCACTGTATGCTTAAAGCTTTAGGAGCTTTAAGTTGTTGATGCCTTCTGGTTTTTCAGTCCTTACTGAGAGGTGCTTTTTCACCACTAGTTTCTTTTCAAACCAATCATGTATTTCCAAAATACTGAAGTAGAATAATTAATCCATAAAGAGACTTTTATATTTTTCCTATATTTAGGGCAATATAGCATTGTTTGAGGCATGCTGTAAGGAGCGGATACAGCAGTTTGATGATGGTGGTTCTGATGAAGAAGACATCTGGGAAGAAAAACATATTGCATTCACACCAGAGTCCCAGAGACGTTCCAGGTAGGACATCTGTGTTCAGCACTACAGTGAGCCTTCCCACGGAGTTCACATTCTGCCTCAGGTTGGCTGTTTGCACAGGCTGTCCAGCTTAATTTCCTTTCTTTGGAGAAGTTGGTAGAGGGATAGCTATTTTTTATTATTTATTAAGGCTTTGTTCAAGCCTTAGTTTGCTTAAGATTGCTATCCTGACTACTTGGTTCTTTCTGCATCTCAGCTTATTTCCTTTTTCTTTCCCTCCGTTCAGCCCAAGGCAGCCCAGTCTAAGGCAGTCCCTACCTGTGTAGACAGACCTTGCTCTCTTTTCCTGTAGTGTTACTAGAATTGGAGTATCCACTTCCATTGCCATAGTTGCCCTTATTCATACTGCAGTTGTGGATAAAACACAGGCAGCTGCACTGAAGGAAAGGAGCATCTGTTCCCCAAAACTCTCAGGGCTACGCAGCCTCCAGTGGCTTCTGGATTTTGTCCCAGCATAGTTTTTTGACCTTCCTGTGATTTAAGTCCCAAACCACGTGTGCTGCTTCTGTTGTGGCCTTTGGAGTGTGTGGGGCTGAGAGCTCCTCTACATGAGCAGTTGTTCAGTATGCTGGCATTGTGTACATGTAGGTGATATGTTTCAAGCATGTGCTTAGATATGTCATTACTGAACTTGTTAATGCTGGTTGTGCTCACCAGGAAGGGAAATTTGCCTCTAGGTCACAAAGTACATATGCAAATGGACTGACTGGAATACGTTTGGGTTTGTTTTCAACATAAATTGTTTTCTTATGTTTATGTTGGTCTTGACAAGAATTCTACAATTCAGCGCTTCTCTTTAGTGTATGGAGATAACTGGTCTAATTCCTTTTTCTTTTCTAATCTCTTCTGCGTGATGGGAGTGAAGGTTCTCTTTTTTTATGTGCAGAGGGAAAAAAAATCTCTTTACATGACCAAGTGATAAACCTTTGGTTTTTCTGGGGGGAGGGCAGAAATAAGGGGCATGCTGACAGCTAATGAATTGGACTTCACTTAATGTATCAGCGACAACAGCTGTTACAGTTCTATCAAGCCTCAACCTCTCTAGGATTCTTTAGTGCCCTAGATCCAATCCCATGTAAACTCTGTCTTTGTGTTTTAAGTTCGGGCAGTACGGACAGTGAAGAAAGTACTGACTCTGAAGAAGAGGATGGAACAAAGCAAGATTTGTTTGAATCGCATGCCAATACAGAGGACAAAATGGAAGTAGACTTAAACGAACGTATGTAACTTTTCTGCCAACTGCTTGGAATTATAGGAAAGTGCTACATTTAGCACAGTGTTATTTTTGTAAGAGCTTTCCTCCTATTGTTATTTATTCCGAGTATCTTAATCTCTCTCACTGTAAAGACTGCTTGCTGTAGAGTACATGGGTGTTGGGCAATTAAAATACCTTACATGTCCGGAGTTAAGTTACTGGAGTCTAAAATTCACATCTGTAATCTTCAAGAGGGAAAATTGAGTAGGAAAAATATAGGAATGGGAAAAATAAAAGTTAATTTACGCATCTCAGATGCTTGCAAACCTGATAGGTTGTTAATCTCTGAGCATAAAATATGGCTGTTCTTACTAGAAGTTTTTCAGACCAGCACTTCGTCTTCAAGTGTTCTTTTAAAACGCATTCTGCAGAAGGGAAGAGGATTGAGATTGGTGTCATTTCACACGTGAATAATCTTGTTTACAGTGTGTATCAGTAGGGCTCTCACATGGAAAATTAATTGTTGTAATTGGCTTAGGAGTTTTCACAATCAAGTTGCAAACTAAACTGGCTTTACTTAAACTGGCAACGTCTGTAGCAAAAGCCCTGTGTTTATCTAGACTGTAAGGAATTAAAAATTACAATAGAAGGAATAGTTAAGGGTTTTCTTTTCTTTTGTCAGATTGGTGTCGTTGGCATCTGTGTGTCAAACAAGTTTTGATCCATGTGGGTCTCCTCCCATATCTGCCTGGGTTGGAATTTCTAATTGCTAGTCAGAGCTTCCTTTTCAGCCTGTTTTTTTGTATGTAAGTGTTAATGAAGAAAATGTTTCCCTTGGGTAGGTGAAGTATTTTGAATTGACCTATCCTCAATTAGATGCTTTTAAGTCCAGACTGCTCCAAAATTTAATGTCCCAGTAAATATTTGAAAGTCATAAGGGGTTTTAAGCTTTTCTGAAACTTAGCAGTGCTGCTAATGCATGAGATGTTAGAGACCACCTGTACCTGCGTTGTTGGGCTCATTTTCTGTGTTGAGGAGAATGTGCATAGGAAACTGAAGGAAGGGATGAAAAACCTGAGGGTGCTGTTTTTTTTAAGTATAGAAACTAGCACTGAAGATCTGCAACAACCATTAATGTTAGGTTAAGGAATAAAGGGGAACTGCACTTGTGGTGTAATACAGTTTTTGTGTTCCTCAGATTAGTGCTAATGATTTTTCTCAGAATACTGAGAGTTACCATTTTTGAAGTTCTGCCTTGCTAGCAGAATTTCTCTTAAAGAGTGCATTCACAGTTTAACTATGTAGGGAATTCATTTGCATGTGCTTTAAAATACAGTTAAGAATTTTGCTGCTCCTTTTGGAATGTGCACGTAGAGAATCAGCAAGTTAGGCATAGGTACATTTGCATTCCTTAAATTGGTTCCTAATGAATTTGCTGATTGGTTTTCTAGCACCAAATTGGTCAGCTAACTTTGATGTGCCCATGGAAACTGCGCATGGTACCAATCTGGATTCTGTTGGGTCTGATGTGTGGAGTACAGAAGAACCTATGCCAGCCAAAGAAACTGGCTGGGCTTCTTTTTCAGAGTTCACATCCTCTTTGAGGTAAGAACAGTTGTGATACAGGGCCAGTTCAGCTGCTGTTTGGTATTGTTGGGGTGTGCCTCGCTACCAAGGCTGTGTTGGAGGTGTTTTGCTGGTAATGCAGAGTGTGCTGTGTTCAAAGGCCCCACTCATTATAGTGTTGGATCTTTGTATGGTCAGTTTAAACAGTAGGCTTTTATAGTATTAGTGAAACCTAAAAGGTCATTGTTTTAGAGGATTTTTGAAGATGATTTGTGTACCTGAATATTGGTCTCTGCCTGGAAGTGGGCTATGACTTGTTTGGTGTAGACTGAACTCAAGGAACACACGTAACTGTTGAATGTGAGGGTCATAAAACGTTGATGATGATTCTGTTTTATCCGTGCTCTAAACTTTGTTTAAAAACAAAACAAAGCACACACGTGGTTATGTAACTACAGAATCTAGAAAGGCAGCTCTGTAGTATTTCGACCACAGCTCATATACACTTTCTTCTTTTGGTGTGATTAGTGTGTCAGAAATAATTGAGTACCTCATCATCCCTACAGATGTAAAATCTGAGTTGCCATATTCTAGTAAGGTTTATAAATGAAGACATGGCGTTGCCACATTAGTGGATTGAGAAGATGCTACTCTGTAAATGATGGAAGTATTTCAAGTGGTCAAAATTTATATTTTGAATTGCTCCACATCAGAAAAACTTGTAGCTATGCTGTGCACACCACTGAGCAAATAAATCAAAGTAAAACAACTTCTGCAGTCGATAATTAGGGCCTGTGTCGACAGTCTCAGCAGAGAACTCTGGATTTTCGAGGCTCCAAAAAGTGCATTTAAAAAGAAGCTTAGAATGTTGGAAATACTGCGAGCAGCCAGCAATAGTTCTGTGCCTTGCAGCATCTCCTTTGCAGGTAAAAATAACAGCAGTGCCAAATATATCCTCAGTTGGTGCCGTGCTCTGCTGGGTTTTACATTACTGAACTTCTGTTTGGGACACCTTAGCCAAGACTCATGTGAACTTGGTGTCATTCAGGTTCAGTAATGCTCGAGGCTTTGTGCCTTTGAAAGAACCAAATGCAACTTTCATTCTGTTGTTTGTAAAGCTTATTTTTATTTTGTATTTGAAGCTCGACAGATTCCTTAAGAAGTAATTCTCCTGTGGAAATGGAAACAAACACAGAGCCAATGGATCCCTTGAGTGCAAATGCAGCTGGTCTTCCAACACAGCTGGAAAGTGAGTATGCTGCATTCAGAAATGTGAATGGATTGATTTCTAACACTCGAACCAAAGAAAGACCTCGCCTCTCATTTGGTTCTGCTCTTCTGCTGGCCAATGAGAATGACTTGCAAAAAAAAATTTTGAAGTTCAGTTTTCCTGGTTAATGCTGCCTCTGAAAAGCCTTCCTGTCATGAGCAGGGAAGCTAAATCTCTTCTGTTAGAGAAGCCGTGTGTTTGGCAGCACTTGGCTGTGCTGGTGCCCAAGAATAGTCAGTAGCCTCTGCTCTCATCCCATGTGCAACAGACCTCAAAGTGTTCAGATTTCCCCTTTCTTCTTTTTCCTTTTGAAATTACCTTTTAGTATACGTGTACTCCTTGTTCTATTTATATGAAATGATTAGAAGTCAAACCTGCATTAATTAATTTTCTGTACATATTAGTAGACAGAACTCAAAGTGCAGATGAGAAGTCCAGAAAGATTGGATTTGTCAGAGGCTTTCCAGTACTTGGGAATTTGTAGAGTGTGAAATCATGCAATGAATTGGGCTGTAGAAGACCAAACTTGGTATTCTCATACCACTCTACTCACGTCTTGGTCAAGCAAATGTATTGCAGTAAGCACATGAGCAGCCATGTACTGAAGTGCTCGGTTTCTTCCAGCCCCAGGAAGTGTTGCTATGGAGGCCAGCTCAGATGGAGAAGAGGATGGAGAAAATGCAGACAAGGTAACAGAAACAGTAATGAATGGCAGCATGAAGGAGACGCTGAGCCTTACTGTAGATGCTAAAACTGAAACGGCTGTTTTCAAAAGGTGAGAGTTTACTCCTTATGTATTGCCTTCCCACTCTTGTTTCATAAGTGCTGCTGATGGAATGCTGTCATCACAGAGAGTTTCAAGTGAGAATTCCTAAGTGTTCAACCAGAGCCCTTTTCCAAATGGAATTGTCTTGAAACTTTATTTCTGGTTAGTTACTGGAATAAGATTTTCCTTATCAAATCTGAATAGTCGTTGGAAAGTTAGCGGTGGGAGGCTGGCCCCATTTTGGGCCTGATGCACGTTACTGTGCCATTTTAATGTACGTTAAAATAATGATGCAATTGTAGATCAAGGCCAAAGCCTTTTGAACTTTGCAACTGAGTATTTGATTTGGAATTCAGTCTCTTGTGAAAAGAGCTTGGAAGGGAGAGATTGAAGGGCAGCTGGGCGCTGCTCTTAAGAATAATTATTCAGAAATCTGGAGTCATCAGTGATGTGGATGTCAGTGTCAGGTCTGTTCTGGTCTCCTGCTGGTACGCAGAAGTCTCGAACCAGACAAGCTCATTAATTTTGATATCTTTTGATACAAAGTGTTAGATTTTGATACGTGGCCTTACGGTATGGTTATACTCCACATTACATGTACAAGGATTGTGATACGTAAAATTTGTTTCCGCCTCGTATACCAAATCTTAATGATGAAATGTTTTTTTATTTATTGTCACTTCTTAACATAAGGAAACAGAGGCTAACTAGTCTGACCAATTATATTTTTGCCTGTATTGATACTGTTTTTCCCTGCTCTGATCTTGATGGATCAGCATGTTATTAGCATTTTGCATCCAGCTTTCTGCTCATTCTTTTATACTTCCTATTATCTGTCTCTGAGTTTTAAATGCTGAGAAGAAATTGACTGTATGTTTTAAGGATTGTTTAAAAGAGCCACTATCTTTCCAAAGAAGAAACTTCCTAGAGTTAGTCCCTGTGCTGTCCTTCTTAACTGCATTTTACTTCTAGCTGTCCTGTTAGTAGACAAGTACAGTTGATTCTGGATGCTCTGGGAATTGAAATGTAACAGCTTTCAGTCAGTCTTGTTTCTATCCTTTTGGATATCTAAGTAATAAATTGTAACCCAGATGAAGTGCCAAGAAATGCTTTTTCATGTGGGGGAGGGGGCGTTTCTGACTGCACAGCACTTAAAGAATCAAGTGGCTGTTAGAGAAATTGAACCTCAGCAGTTGAAAGGAGCAGTGTGACTCTGGAGTGGTATATCATGGAATCAGAATGACTTCTTGACTTAGTAAATGATGAGTCTTCATTCTGTATTTTAAAGAACGCTTTTATATGGTCTGCACTTCTGTTGTTACAGTTCAGTCACAGTTGGATATCAGTGGTGCTTTTACATTTAAACAGCTTTAAACGACAAGCTCTGTGGCTTCTGATAAGAGTGCAGAAAATGAAGTTGATATGAGTAGGCAGCACGTGGTGGCAGTTGCTGCCTGTCGTCATGGAGTTACTTGCCTGAGCTATGGATCTTCTCAGCTGAAAGGAGAGAAATGCAAAGGGAGGGAGTATGAATCTGGGATCTTGATTTGGGAGGGGGCATGTTAAGTGTAGAAGAGAGTTGACGGGATGAGATATTTAATGTGGACTGTTTAGGTCCAGTGTCGAGACAAAAGGCCTCATATTGGTCAGAGCTCACGTGGCTTTCTTTAAACGTACTTTTAAATATGCCCAGACAGCAAGTGGGAAATAAATATTTTATCCAAAGAAAATAATATTTAAAAAAATAGATCAATTTAGCTTAAGAGTGGAAATCATATCTGGCAAAGTGGATGCTCTCAGACCTAAGTTCTGTATAAGTTTCTGCCAACAGAAGATGGATGGTGATTAAATCAGTGCTGAGGAGAAGCATCATAAGGACAGGCGCTGCTATATGGAAAACTGCAAAGGAGAAAAATGACTTTTGAGCTTAGTTGATAAGGGAGAAGAAGTTGAGAAGAAGAATGGAGGATACCTCTTTAAGAACAATTACAAAAGAAATTTAGAAAAGACCTGGTGCTTGTGGCAAGTATTTCAAACAAACACAGAGTTTTAAGACAAATGAGGTAATAAACCAAATGGGAAAATGGGTGTTGGTGAGCATTCACAGGGATAAGACATTATCTTATAGGCTGCGTAGATTTAAGGATATGTAGGAGGAAAGAAAAGGATTCTTTGAAAGATGGAGGATCCATCAGCAGGAGAACTGTAAGAGGAGGAAGAAAAATCAGCAATGACTTTAGAATGCTCCATACAACTTAACTAGACTTACTGCTGCAGAAAACTCAGTCATCTGCAGAGCTGCCCTCTGCCCTTGTCGGTGTATAGATAACTTTGTACACTGACGTGCCAGTCAGGGCCTGAGTTAATGGGACAAGGTGGGAAGCCAGAGCGTTTATAGTTCTCTGAAGAGGCAAAATACAAGTGTGTTTCCTAGTGTGAGCACACCGCTTTTTCACCCGGCTGTGTTCAGTTCCATGTCAGAGGAGACGCTGGTGAATTGCAGTAGAGCAAAGGCCGCTCTGAGTGCTGCACCTACAGGTGTAGCCATGGGGTGGTTTACCAGTAAAGGTGGTGATGAGTCAGTGATTCTGCTGATTTGTTTTACGGACAGACTTTGTCAATGCCAATTTCTAAGGGAATCTTGAATTTCTTTTATACTTTCTCCCTTCTGTTTTTGCATACTTATGGCTTCAGAGTGTTGAAATCCTATCGGTATGTACAGTAAAGGATTGTAACCCTGATCGTTATCGCTGTGGGCTTCACACCATTCCTTATTTACTTCCTGGTTGTATTTGTAATCATTGTATTTCCTGCATTTTTATCCAGTCGATTTTTAATGGTTTTGAACGCCGGTGCCTTCAGTGTTTGTTAAGTCTGGACTCATATGCCTGATCTTCATGTTTCAATCATAATTTAAAATCCATTTGCATGTGATGCACCAAACCCTTCTCCCTATTTTCTGCTGTTGTCTGAAATGTATTGTAACTTAAAAATTAAACTCGCAGATTAAATGCCTTGTTTCCTTTCATGTAGTGAGGAAGGAAAATTGTCTACCTCGCAGGATGCTTCTTGTAAATATGTGGTAGAGGAGAACGCAGAGGTTGCGGAAGAGGCTCCTTCAGCTTTGCAGCCCACTAACAGCAGTCCAGAACAGAGGTAACTGCACTCAGGGATGCTTTCAACTCTCTAAGTAGCATTTATGTATTTTTCTATAATGGAACTAATCTAAAGAGGTCTGCATTTAATTCAAGCTACGTATGCACTTGCATCTATTTATGAGATTTTTACTGCTGTGTTGTCCAGCCATACTGAAATTCTTGAGTCATCAGGAATCTATTTGCCTTGTGTTATTTTACTTGCAAGTATTGTTGTAAATATTCCTATTCCCACTCTATTTTCTTTTATGTATTGGTTCACGATACAAACTTGATAAGAATTATGAAAGCTATGATCGGAAAAATGGGGATATGTTTGATTTTGTCCTGAGCATTGCTGTAAATTGGGGCTGCTGTTTTTCATTCTGTATTTACACTGCTGGAGAGCTGGTGGGAATCCACCACTGCAGCTGCGTGGAAGGGAAATGCCTTAAGTCATGTTTGTTTAATTGTGAACTGGTCAAATAATTGCCTTTAATTTTGAATCACTTACTGTTTGCACTTTTGTCTTTGTGAGGTATTGATCTAAATACTTTCAGGTTTGGAGAAAACTTCTCAAAGTTCATAAATGGTTTGAAATAATTCTCTGGAGCAGTCTGGATTGCTCAGCGTATGTATTGGAGGAAAGAAATGTTGTTCTTTAGCAGCTTGGTTGCTAGTACAGTCTTAGAGAATAGTGGTTTAGTAAACAATTCTGAGCTGACAACTGTCAAATGGAGAAATTTGTTTTTAAACGCTGCAACAGCCAAGAATTTGAAGTAGGCGAGAAGAATTCCCCCCCTTGAAAGTGGTGTTTGGTGAGAACCTTGCTCAGGGACTTAGGTCAGAGCGGTGTCTGGCAGAGGTAGCTTCCAACTGCTGCTGTGCAAGAGTAAGGACAGTTTTGCACTGCTTCAGCCTCCGTCCTGCCAGAAGTCTCAGATGGCTGGAACTGATCTTGTTGAAGGCAGAAGGGCTGCAGTTGAGCCAGTCCACGCAAGCTGCACAGCTCAGAGCAGGGGAAGAGAGCCTTATTTCCTGTGTTTTAGTACATTTGCCTGGAGATTAATTACGTGTCTCCTCTGGGAGCTAATGGCTTGTTGCTCATCAGGGTATTACAGTCCCAGAAGATTGTGTTGGTGTTAATGCTGACGTTTCCTAATGTAGATAGAATTTAGTGTGCAAGAGGAACTGTGCTGTCTTAAAGAAAACCCATGCAAAAGGAATGTGCATTTGTCAGTTACTGAATTCTGAGTAATCCCTGGGGTCTGTTCTCTTGCTGCAGGGCAGAGCCTGGAGGAATAGTGTTGTGCCTTCTTTTTGGGGAGCTGCAGGAGTTGTGACAGCAAGCATATTCTGAAAGGAGGGAGGATTTTGCTTAACTAAAAGCAACTCCAGGGACTGTTTTTGCTGTGCAGTGTAAGCAGGAGTTAGGATTCTGAATATATAAATACACAAAGATGTATTTTAATATTAAGTTGCAATAGTTTAAAAGGTATTTTTCAACTTCCATAGATATAAAACTATTATTAGAGGAACTTGGTATTTCTCACAGAAATGTTCTGCAAGTATTAGTCATTTTTTAAGACTGTAGGCACTATTACACTCTTCACTTTCTAGGCAAGACAAAATGTAAAGCTTTCATAAGCTGAGATTCAGAAGATAGCTTGACATATAATGCAACAGAACTCTAGTGAATGTTTTTGATTATACTTTATGGAAACTAAAAAAAGGTGCAAGCCTATTCAAAAGCAGAGATTCTGTCTGTCTGGGACTAGTTTGAGTGGGTATGTTTTGCATCCAGGACCTGAGATTACACTGAAATATTGATCTGTTTTTTTGTAAGCCTGATCTTTCTACTCTGCATGCATTCAGTAAACTTCATCAAGAAATTGATTCCAGTTGGAAGAAAACTGCCCACTTAAAGGGGGAAACACAGAAACTCCGTCTTCCACGGCCCCTTTTTATCTAGAGGTGCTGTTTTTATCGATGCAGCATTTCTAGCAGTGCTAAGCACTGCGTTACAGGGAAGAAAGAAGTGTGTGGGTCCTTGCCTTCTGAGGTGATTGCCTGCTGAGTAAAGATGCTCGCCTTAACCGACAGAGGGCTCTCAGAGCCAGCAGTTCCTCAGATTGCTTTTGGGTTACAGAGAATCTCGAGGAACTCCTTTCATTGAATGGCGCAGCTCAGTGCTTTCTCTAAAGGTGACTGTCACAGCAGATCCTCGTATACGTACAGAACAAATGTCTAGATAAACTGAATTGTACTTTTGGGGCTCCATGCATGTGTGACTGGCGGGAGGAGTCCCTAGGTAGGTCTTTGGCTGGTGGCCGCAGTAATACTCTCTGCTAGGAGCCCTTTTCTGTCGTGAATGTTTTCCAATTAGTTTGTAGTTTACTGCCTTCTGAACTGTCAGAACTCCTCTCTGTGCAGCACTTGTTTCCTACCTTACAGGTTTCTCTAAAAAGTGTTTAATTTTGTCTAGTGCTGTCTGTCTTTTTATCTAATATGTACATATTTTTTCTTAAAAAGTGTTTTTAGTGCTTAGCAGCCAAAGACTTAGCTAGGGGGACTCCTGCTGGTCATGTGCATGTAGAGCACGGACCCCAGAGTGGCTTCTCTGTGATGTACACCATCAGAGAACAGGAGTTACAGGTAACTTTTCTCATGCAGTTCCAAATGGTATTTATATTCTTTAAAGGAAACTCCACATGTATTCAGTAGACTTGTGCTAAATGGAAGCTGAGATTTTTTTTGCTTTTGTTGCTTGCAGTTCTTAATATTTTTATGCACAGCTGATTTGGTGATCTCTTCATTTGCATTACACCAGGGCAGCTGAGCTCACATCTTTTCCCAAGCTTATCTAGAACTGTATATACTGTTACCATTTTCACTTTTACAGGTTTGCTCTTTCACTTCTTCCATACTTACCAACCTTTCATAGTGATGGTCTGAAGTTCAAAGTATTAGTGAAACAGCAGCTTGTAAACTTAATCACCAAAGCAGTTGTTTTCCCTGTTATGTCTTAGTTGCTTATTTTCAAATGCAATCTGAAGTATCCCAGTGTCATCTTTTGCCTCACAGAGTAAGCTGTGGAGAACTCTCAGAAGCGTGCTATTTATCAGTGGTTCTCTAGGGGAGAGAAACCAGAGAGCTCCAGAAACCGTTCAGTTACTCGATAAAGATGAAACATTTGCTGAGTTACTTTGGCTATGCCAAACGAGATAGAAAGAGCTCCCAGAAAAGGACGAGCCTGTAATTTTTGCTTTTTGCTCTGTGGAATTCTATTCTGAAAAGTTTAATTATACTTACAGGAAAACTTGTGGGTTTTGGCTTCCCTGTGTGGCGAATGTTCAAACCTTGTAATCCGAACTGTAGAAATCAGTAGATTGGAAGAAATGTCACAGCCTTTGCTAATTTGTCTGAGCAGAACTTCCCAAGCTGGAAGGGACTCTCAAAAATCACAGAGTCCAACTCCTGACTCCGTACCAGGACTAAACTGTATTTTTGAGCGCTAAATGCTCCTTGAACTTGGGGGCTGTGCCCACCACCCTCTGATGCAGAACCTTGCTCTGACACTCCCTTGGTCCTCCCCTGTCACAGCTCCATGCCATTTCCTCAGGCCCTGTCGCTGCCGCACAGAGCAGAGCTCAGCGCTGCCCTCCGCTCCCTGTGAGGAGCTGCTGTGAGGCCTCCCCTCAGCTCCTCTGCTCTGGGCTGAGCACACCAGGCACCTCAGCCGCTCCTCACACCTTGCCCTGCAGACCTTTCACCACCTTCATAGCCCTGCTCTGGATGCCCTCTGACAGTTTTATGTCCTTCTGGCACTGTGGCACCCGCATGCCATGCAGTGCTGGAGGCGAGGCCGTGCAGAGCAGAGCGGGACAAGCCTCCGTTGTTCAGCAGCAGTGCTGGGCCTGGCGCATCCCCTTTGGCAGCCTGGGCACGCTGCTGGCGCACATCAACTCGCCACCAGACAGAACAACAGAGCCCTTTCTGTGGGGCTGCTCTCCAGCCTCTTTTTCCCCAGTCTGTACATACAGCCAGGGCTGACTGATCCCAGGTGGGCAATCCAGCTCTTGTTGAACTCCATGTGGTTGGTGATTTTCCAGTGCTCTAATCTGTCAAGATCTCTCTGCAAGGAGACTCCACCTCGAGGAATTCAGCAGCTCTTCCTAGTTTTGTTAATTTAACATTGTCTGCAAATTCGGGCATGTGGGGAAAAAAAATGACACCACCTGTTTCTTGTACACTTACATCCTTTTTTGGCCTCTTAGGACTGATCAACGCACCCTTTTAGGAGAGACATCTGTTAATGGCCCTGTATGATATGTGATGTCTGCTGCCTTGGCTGAAGAAAATGAACTGATACCCGGGGGTTTGAGCGTTTCTTGAGGATTTCATCTAGAGCCTGTTGAAGCCAGTTACTGCTGCACTAATTTTGCAAGGGATCAGGACCAGCAACATTTATATTCTAGATTTTAAGACATTGTACAGAAATTCATAAGTGTAAAAATATTGCACATTGAGAAATACCAATAATTTTTGCGTATGTTTATATTGTATTGTTCTAATTAACGGGTGGCCTGTGAAATAAGATCCTGCCACCCATGTAATGATGACAGTAGTGTTACTATAGTTAAAAATGGCTGTAAGAATAGTTTTATAAAAAAAAAAAAAAGTGAATACACAAATCTAATGTATTTGAGACATAACTATTTGATGATTAGTGTGACCAAAGTATTTAGCAGTTTTTCATACATTTTTCACCTTGTAAAAAGAAGGAAAAAACAAACAAACAAAAAAAACAAAAAAAAAAAACAAAATAAATAAAAAAAAAAAACAACCAAAAAAAAAAAAACCCCACACCTGAAATTCATGTTTCTTCCAGGTTGGCGAAGAATTGTAGAACTGAAATGCCCTATAAACGTTATTTTGGTTGTTTTAGCTTACAGAAGTGATTTAAATGAGAATTTTGGTGTTCAACATTTTACAACAGGTTTTTTTAATTGGTAATTGTTTTCTGTATTGTTTAAGACAGATCAAAAATGTAAGTCTATTGGTAGAGATTTTAAGTATTTATTGCTACGACTTAGTTGACAAATTGATGTTACTGTAAAGCCATATGTTCTGTTAAGTCTTGTTTGCTTGAAACAATACCTTACAGGTGAAACACTAGGATATTTGAGGTGCACATGGCTTGTTGTGTTAAGTGATTCACCTGCCTTTTAACCCGTTCACCAAGATTGACTTTAATCCCCAGCATTACACGACGGAACATTTCAGAACAATCTGCGTATTTAAAACGCTGTAATCCTCTTAGACAAGTCCAGTACATGAAATGCCCGTGCTGCTAATGTAATTACAGTACAGCATCTTAAAAGTATATAGTGTTCTTTTAATACCCGTTTTGGCAGCAGAGCATGTTAATTGTTACTTTCACTGTACTGATCTGTGTGAGGCTTTCATTTGTATGTTCTAAACCAGTTTTTTTCGCAGCTGGTTTGTGTATATATATATAGTGATTATGGAAACTAATTCTGTGTAATTTATAATTTTCTATGTCAGTGTACAATTCCAACAGCCTTCTCAAACAAACGGAAGCAATATTCTGTATATTGCCACATTGTCTGGTGAAAGGGTTAAAGTACTTCACCTCCTGCACTTTTAGATGCAAATCCATTTTTATTTCTGTAATAATTATATTCATTTATTTTTACATCCTTTGTTTTCCTGACCAGTATTTAAAGCCAAAAGGATACTCTAAACAATGGCCAATGATTTATTTTAGAAAGCGTCCCAAGCAACGTGCCTAAACATTACATTGCATACAGAAATAAAAAAAAAAAAGGAAAAAAGTCCAATGGCATTGCACTTACTGCTTCCTGTCTTGCATTTTCCTCAGAAGATTTTAGTAGCAACTTGTTGCAAACTCGTCAGCTGTGTGAAAATGGAGAAAGAAAACATTATGATAGAAGGACTTGGAAACTATAGTTGCCTTTCTATTTGTACCTTATAAATGATGGAATTGAGTCCGTTTATGTTGTTTAATTGCAGAATTGCTTCCAGATGCACCTTTTCTGAAAGCGTTATCTGTTAATGGTGAGGTTGGCAGTTGTCCTTTCATCACTTTCTTACCTGTTTTGGAAACAGAAGTGTTCACTTCAGTGCAGGAATTGCAGTGCAGCTGTAAATCCCACGTGCAGGAGAGCAGTGTGGTGTCTCCTTCTGTCCTTTCCAGTGAAGTGATTTGTCCCTCGCTAGCAAGGTGCCGTCACTTCTTACGTAGCCAGGAGGAGTGAAGGTAGTACTGACAGTGTCAGTCATTAACTGTATTTCAGCCCTGTTGCCTGCAGTTCAGCCAAACCTTGTAGTTTGTCCTTCCTTCTGATAGTGAACTGATGTGACAGTTTGCTACTTAGTTCATGCAGGAGATCAAAATTGAAAAGGAGTGTTCTGTCTTCTTTCCCTCCATTCCTACCATGTGCTTTCAGGTGAGTAGAGATGTGATGGTGGTAAATGCAGATTGCTCCGTCAGCATAGTCTGCCTTCTGTCTAAAAGGTGTGCTAGAGAGAAGGTAAGCCAACCTACTTTATGCTGATTCTAGTGGTCTGATTCTGAGCTACTGCACTTGCTGTTAAGTTGGGAGGTGTGTTAAACCTGGGATTTAAACTAGATTTGATGTAGCGAACTTGTTCTGAGGTCTGTGGTATGTTTTGCCCACAAGTACATCGCTTGTACGGGAAACCCTGAACTTGAAGGGAAAGCTTTGGCCGTAAAGGGAAATCCTGCATCATCTCAATGGCTCTGTTACCCAATCTGTTCAATCAAATTTGACTTGACGGAGTAACGTCCAGTACCTCTGTATGGGCTTGACTTCCTGCAGTTCTGCAGTATCCAGTAGCAGTTAGCCAGTCGTAGCAAGCTTACTGCAACCTTGTTCTGTTCATGCTTGCGTTGCAGCATGTCACAGTGCTCATGGCAATGACTGCAGGTGCAGTCACTGAAAACGGGGGTACTGTGGCATATGAAAGGACTTCTACAGGCATTGCCAGACCAGCAGTATGTGCAGTAGCTCCCAGCCTTGTCAGACCTGTCTCCGTTACCTGGTAGAGTGGATGAATCTCGCCACCTTGATTGGTTACATCAGTGCAAACCTTTGTTAAAAGTATCAGCCGTGCCTGAAGTTTTTCAGCAAGGTTATTCCATTGAAATAAAGGTATAAGCTTGATTAATGACATGACGCCGTCTGTTGAGTGAGTTGACAGGTATTCACTGACAGCAGGACAGCTGAAGTAATCTTATGAAGTCCTTGTAAATTCAACTCATTTTAACCATGCTTTGGAGTGGAGTTTCGGCTAGTAAGCTTTTGTCTGCCTCTCAAACTGTTCTGCATTGTCAGCTGCACGCTGTGAAAGCTCACGGTGACGTTCCCATGAGGAGGTAAGAAAGACGTAGGAAGATAAATTTTTCATAATGAACTTATGTTCCTGTTGAAATTAGTTTTAATTTCCTTGGAGATTACTTTGTTTTGACATATACTTTATACAGTTAGGAAGTATTTACTGTATATAACTGGCTGTTAATATACTTCAGCATCACCTCTGGCCAGCAGTGCAATGCAGTATGAGCGCTTCAGGCTCTACTGCAGACATGTGCATTGTTTCTCAAAATCAGAATGGAAATTAAAAGAGAATGTGGGAGCAACCAGCTTTTTTTTTTTTTAAGGTTCTGTCTTATTTTTTGCATCTTATTTTCTATCAAATAAGGCACTGACATCCTTCTGTGCCATTATTGTTAGAATTAAGGTTACAGTATGGAGAAAGCATAAGCCCATAGAATTAAAAAGATTCTTAGCGTAAAAATAGAAGCATTCAACTTGTGTTTGTGACTTGACGGGAAGTCCCACCGTAATTCTTCCTCTTCTGCTACAGGCTAAAGCAGTGAAGAGAACTGTGCTCAGCTAGTAGTATTTTTCAACATTTCTCTCTCCTGTAGATGAGTCAGGGTTACTGTCTGATGCATTTCTTTCTCTCTGAATCAGCAGGAACTGAGCAACATGAGCTCAGATTACCGTTAGTCCGACAGCCTGGCCTTAGCTAAAATAATGTAATCCTGATTCCAAGACCTCCTTCAAGAGGAGTGTTCTCATTTCTCGTTTCTTATTTCCTATGAGTGCTGGTGGGTGCCTTTTCTGCGATCTGTGTTCTCTGCATCTTGAAATTCAGATACTGAAGACTCTTAAATCACGATTATCTGCTCTGCATGTGATGTGCAGTCACCTGAACCTTGTCTAGCTGCTGAGTCAGGTTTCTCAGATGCAGCTTGCCCAGTCGCTCACACTGAGCTGCCTGTCTCACTGTTTTAGTCTGAATGATCACGTTGGTGGTTGATTCTCAAGGAAGTCGTAGTGTTGCCTCGTCTTTCTCAAAAGGAATCTGAACCTCTTATTTACAGGATGTGTGACTTTTTCTGCTTTTGCTGTTTGGAAGAAATGCACGTGACTAATGGTAGGTTCTTCCCTTCCCCTTTTTATCTAAGCCAGTTTTCTGTTAGAGGCCACAATTTCATTTTGGGTAGTAGGTTAACCTGGTTCATCTGCTGAGGTCCTGAAGCTTGACGATGTATACCTGACAAATAAAACCTGTTGTTCCTTGTGCCAAACAAAAATGAGTGGCAGGAAAATCACTCGTTGTTGTTGTTGTTTTTCCTACTGGAAGATCTGAAGTGTTGACTGTCATCTAATGGTTCCTGTATCAGACAATGAGATAAG
Source organism: Tympanuchus pallidicinctus (assembly GCF_026119805.1). Taxonomy (NCBI): domain Eukaryota; kingdom Metazoa; phylum Chordata; class Aves; order Galliformes; family Phasianidae; genus Tympanuchus; species Tympanuchus pallidicinctus. The sequence goes on from NW_026294747.1 coordinate 15,861,278, forward strand.
ATAGCTAACATAAGCCCAGAGGCTGTGTCTGCTGAGATTGAGGTGACCTTGTTTCTCCAGAGCTCTATATCAATTACGTGTGTCCTTATAAAAACGCTTATTAATCACTTGCTAATGCTGCTTGGTTTAAAAGATTATTTTAAAAAAAGAAAAAAAAAAGGATGAAGGTGGTTATTCTGTATTCCCTGCTAGACCATCATTGAGATGTGCTTTCAAATGAGGAGAGTTTACTGGAGAACAGAAGAGTTCTGCTCTGGAGTGAGCCGTACAGGACTTGTGCATGTTGGTCAGCCAACATTCAAAATGGAAGGGGTTATAAAGAGGAGTTTGGGGATGTTGATGTATCTACAGAATCACATCCTTCCATTTTGCTGTAGTTTCCTCCGAATTAAGAAGCTTGAGCAGCTAAAGGGCAAACTGAGTGTGCAGCTTTTTTTTTAATGCTGGCACTGGTATGTCTGGTTTAAAGTACTCTAAAGACAGTTCTCTGTACTTGTGATGTGGAAGCTGGCATCAAGTTAGTTATTGTTATTTACCCAATTCATGCAATATACCCCAGCACATCAGAGAACTTTCAGTCTGTGTACATGGAGATACATGCACATGTGTGAGTAAAGTACATTTTCTTATGCAGCCAGGTGCCATGTAAGTGGTGCATATCCTAAATGCACTCAGCTCTACAATCCTAGGAGGAAGAGGCACGTGTGCATATGATTCAGCCCATACTGAAGTACATCAGTAAAACAAAATGTTCTTTAGCTTCTGTCCCTGCAAATGTTGACACTTCTGTTGGTGTCTGGCCAGCACGGCTGTAATTGGATTTGGGGAAGAGGAGGAACTGATGCCTCCAGTTTTTGAGGCCAACTTCAACTTTCATCAAAGAGGGTCCTGCTGTGCTTCCTGTAGGCATGAAATACTTGAGCCTTTTTCTTCATGTGTTTATGGCTTCTCAGAAACTTAGGTAAGAGATGGGATTTCCAGTATTGGTGACTGAATCATCGTGTTGACTTCATCTATGAACTTGTACTGGTGCTGTTAATCTATTGACAGTTATGCTTCTGTTCATGATACGTTGGTGAGATGATTGATTTAGCTCTTCCAACAGCTGCCACCAGCAATTCACAAACAGGTTTACTGTGTGGCTTTGAATTTGATATTGCACAGATATGAACTGTTTCTAGCCCTCTGTATGGGAAAGGCAGGGTCTGTGTGGTATAACGAAGTTCCAGATGGCTAAGGAATGTCTAATGCAATCCAAAGGAAGTTAACTCTCCTGAGTTGTTGCCTGCTGAACGTTCTTACTCCGTTACAGTGGCTTCTGGCTGTTCGTGCAGATGACACGCTGGGCCTCTCCTGCCTTTGCCATCGTGGTATGAATCTGTGCAAGGACTGCTTGCTGCTGCCTTGCCATTTGTAGTGGCTGTAGATGAAACTGATAAAACATTGCAGTAAATAGCAGAGTACCTAAACACTGAAACAAACTTGCTCCTGCAAGAAATGAAGGAGAGGCAGCACTTGCTATGTCAGTACTGCCCAATGCTGCTCATGGTAAAAGAGCCTTGTTTCCCTTCTGTGTAAGAGATTAATCCTTAATTTCTTGCAGGACATAAGAGAGCAGTGCTAGAGATAACATTTTTCTACACTCTAAAGAAAATAATTACAGCTGAGGGGACAGATAAGCTGCTTCCAGCTTCTAATTACTCTTCCACTACGAGTAGCTGTGGCTTTTATGGCATTGAGCAGTCTGGGTAATGTTGTTTTAGGCACACTCTTTTACTTTCAAGGTGTGGCAGAAGTTAGATTCAGGACCGTGCTGTACAACCAAAACACAGAATTTCACTTCGTTCTTCCTGCTTTATGAGCCAGTACTTTGCCTCTGGCTGTAGATGGAGAGCATTAATTTTATTGACTGACTATTTTTAATAGTTCTGGGTAAAATACTGCTCTGATAGCAATTGAAAAAGCACACTGCCAGTATTCTTAGTTTGGTATCAGTGTGATGTATTACATAAATCAAGGGGGCAGATGTAACGAATAACAGTGAGCCATTGTTACGTGTATCTGAAGCATTAAAATGAGACAGAAAAAGGTTTAGCATCTTCTGCCTTTTCACATCATTAGCTGTCTGTAGGGGTGCACTGCCTTACACCCAACTTTTTCTTCTAAACCAAAAGCTCACTGCAGCAAATCTATTAAAAAAAAGAAAGAAAGAAAGAAAAAAAAAAGTGATTTTTAACTTGATTTGATTATGGAATTGTAGTCTTTGCTGAGAAAGGCTGAGTCCAATGTCTGATTGGCACACGTGTAGCCATAAAATTACGTTGGCTAAAACTGGATGCTAGGGAAATTAGCTAAGGAATACACATAAAAGTCAGCTACAGAATTTGAGGACAGTTTCATGCTTTCAAAAATTGTAATAATTTGAACAGAGAGCACAGAAAGCCGTGTCAATTCCAGCCATCCACGAAGTACAGCTTAGGAGAAGCACTTGAAGAAATCGGTGGTAGGTAAAGGAAGGGAGAACAGAATCTCCAACCAGGAAAGGAGTTGTGCAAGAAGGGCAGCAGGAAACCTTGGTCTCTGAAGCTGCGCTTTGCAGCGCTGGATTCTTGACGATATCATGCCTGTCTGTTTGGATCGATTCAACAGCAGCAGTTCTATTCACAGCCAAAAGTTTGCCTGCAATGAAGAGGGCAAAAGCTGGGAAGTTTGTGATCCTGAAGGTAATTCTTTGCAAATTTCTGAAATAAATTTAAATGGATCTTTTGGCTCATCTGTTCTACTGGGAAATCCAGCTTGTGGCCTAAATTGATTAGATGGATGTTGTGTTGCAGCTGATCCACATCCTGTAGGAGGGGAGAGCTGGCTGTATGCGAAAGGAGGAAAATCCACTCCTATTAATTTAATTGAAATCACATAGTTCAGAATGAGTGCCCTGGCCGTCCCTCACGTCCTGTTCTCCACCGTGCGCTTCTTCACTTTCAAAAAAGAAAATAAACTTTTCTATCATTTACTGTAATAAAATAATCTTTGATAAAATAACATAGGAAAGAAAACCAATGCAGACAACAGACAAGTGATTTAAAACAGATGTGAAATTCCCTCTGTGTAGAAAATTATAGGCACTGGTGATGACATTAGACACGTATGACTAATCAGACTTAATGCTGGCTGTTGCCAATTAGCCCTATTAGCACAAGCAATTTGAGCACAGGATGACATTACTTTAATTACTGTAAGCAGCTTGTTCATTTATTGAGCAGCGTGCATTCAGAAAAGGGTTACTCTGTCTGCAAATTAATCATAACCTTCATCATTAGAAATTCAGGAAAACTGAGGGAAGAAAGACTTCACCCCCCCAGAAAGAGGGAAAAAGGGGTGATGGAAGTCTGATGGTAATTTTGGTATTTTACTACTATTCTTTTTTGATAAAAAGACAAAAGCTATTGTATGATTTCTGTCTGAAATCTGTATATGAGTGGGACAAAATTGCTGCCATTAGAGTTAAGGCAAAGACATTATGACCATTAGGTGGTAGCAATGCAAAAAAAAAAAAAAAAAAAAAAAAAAGTCTTGTGAAGATGTGCAGCAAAAATAAGGCAGAATGTATCTAGAGGAGGGGGAAAGCTGAGTAAGAAACCCAGAATTTATTTCCTGCTCTTTTAGCACACTCCATTTTGTAACTCATCTGCACATGCTCTGGTTCTTTGGCACGGGGTGAAGAGCGTTTTTTCTCTTTTCTGGAGCAATGATTTTGTGTGGCACGGTGCCACACTGTGCTCTCAGGATGAGCGTATTTCTGGCCAGCATCATCTCTTCTGTCTCCTTACTGTGCAGAAGGTGGTGCTGCGGAGATCTCCACAGCCCCATTCACGGGTTAAAGGGCAGAGGTGTTGCATAGTAGGGATCCAAGTGAAATAAATAGCAGGACTGCAGAAGATGACAGCATCTGGCAGCCTCTGAGCTTCCTGACTTGTTTTATTTCTTTTTGGTGGGAGTGTTTTTTTTGTTGTTGTTTTTAAGATGAGGTCACTGTGGTCACTACCTGAACGTTTCTTTTCTCTGAGTGCATACGCTATGCAGTGGTGCCTGAAAAGTTATGGTGCTTGTCAGAGGCTGGGATCCCAGCATCACTATTAAAATAGCTGTGAGACAAGGATGGAGCTGAAGAGAAAAAGGTTGCTGCACCTTTCAGGCTGCAGAGAGTTAATTCAGTTCTTCTTCAGGTCTTTGCATAAACTTAAAGAAAAGCACCACCACCACATTTGCATCCTGATGGATACAAGCAGTACAAGGCATATTTAGCAGTGACACTCCTCTATTAGCAAATACTAGGGAGTTGTCAATTTTCCGTTGTTATTTGGATTTTATTGTTAGCCACTGGACTACTCTTGCATTGCCTCTGAGCAATTCTGATCTTGTTTTATCCCTAAAATCCCTGTATTTCTGCAGGGGCAGAAAGCATTGCAAGAGATCTTTGTCCATTTTGCCCAAGGAACAAAGCCCAAAGGAGAATGAGGCAGCACTTCAGGCTGCTGTATAGGAGAGGGTGCTGCACTGCTGCAGGAAAGAAATGTCTACAACAGAGGATCTTCCTATCCCAAAAGTACAAAAGACAACTTGGCCCACGTGAGCCTCTGAAACTGCCCTAATCTATAACAAGGTATTCCCCAACCAATTCTCCCAATATCCTGTTGTTACAAGTCATTTTTGTAGGGACACATGAAGATGCAGTACTGTGAGTGTGTGAGGAATCCAGTAAACCCATCATCTCTAATTTGCATCACTCTAATCATCTAAGTCATACTTTGATAGAGAGGAGGCAAGAAAGGAAGGAGCAAACTGCCATAGTGAAAACCATTTCTAAATCTACGTTTCTGTAGGAGTGAAACAGAACTTAGTAACTCATGATTGTGGCTGGGATAGAGTTAGTTTTTTCCTAGTATTGATATGATGCTGTGTCTTGGATTTAGGATCAGACTGATGTTTATAACAGACCAATGCTTCGGTTGTTGCATAGCAAGGCACAAGGAGCTGTGTGGGGAACAGGCTTGAACTCTGCTAAGTCTTCTCATGCTATCTCATAACTCCTTGCTGTGCGCTGCCAAACTTCTAGTTTTTATCAGATTGCATTTGCGCAGGCCTTGGGGCTCTTTTAAGAGGGCATTCATAGCGTGATCTCCATGCTTAGACTGATAGAAAGAAGTAACAAAAAGAGATTGTTTTCTGTGCTTGTTTAGCGACCTGCGGTATTATTTTGGCTGATGGAGCGTTCAGCAGCACATTAGGCTGTACTTACCTTATGCAGATCGTTTCTGTGACAATGCCTTTCCTAGTGCAGAGCTGCCTACCTCGCTCACATCAGTCACAAACGCCTTTTGCTCCATCACACCCAATGCGCTGCTCCTGGAACAAATAAGGAACATTCAGTGTAATTATATTTCCATAAAAGTGATACTTGTATTTCCTTTGCACTGATCTTTCCAGAGGCTTCCACCACCTTCTATATTATTAAAGCTATTTTCTCCGGCTCCATTCTTAAAGCAAAAAAATCAAATAAGCTTGTGTGCTTTACAGCAGTTTGAACTACCCTATCTTAAGCCAGGTTTTGGGCAGAGCAGCAGCCATGCTTTCCAAATGCAAGCACAGAGTAGACCAAAATGTATAAGACCCGGTAACAAAATGTGAAAAGGAGAGCTCAAACACAAAGTAAGTGTCCATAGGTATCAGTCAGAGCAGCTGAGCAATTCCGAGCCAGCTGTTGAGTTTTCTAGTACCACTCTTGTGACACTTTGTTGTCAAGCTATTGGCAAATACCACTGGCACAGCAGCACAACCCCAGCCCTGCTCATGAACGTGTTCACCTTTGGTTCCTTCACACATGAAAAACTGTTGCTTCTTGCACAGGACTCTGTCTTAGCCTGTGTTGGATAAGGAGAGCCTGATGGGCAGCTAGCACTGAATGCAAGTAGCGTTTAGGCATTTCACTGTTCTGTAAGATTGCATTCATCTAAACAGCAGTCTTCTGTCTCCCCTTAAGGTTTTTAGCTGTTCTGATTTAATTACAGAAATTGACTGCAGTCATCAAAAGTTCATCATTAGAACATTTGCATACCAGCCTGTAACCTAAACTTGTGTTGTTTCTGGGCTTCTCAAGACACTGTTGCTCTGGTGAAGGCAATCCTACCCCTCCATTGGCTTTTAAAACCTGTCTATCAGTTACCAGAATCCCCCACAGATCATTGATGGGGCTGCTCTAGTATTTGCATAACTGATGTGGAAGAGTGCACATGGAAAGGGGAGCTTTGTCCTCTAACCTGAAATGGAAGAGTGAACTCGGAAGTAATCAGCACAGTGTTGGAAAAAGATTTCACAACACCGAATAAAAACGGTCAGTAAAATGGCAGACTAAGTTCTACGTCAGTAATTTCCAAGCAGTGTGCTTGGGGTTTTAGCACTGATAACATAGAGTGAAACCTGCAAAAATCTTGGAATTACTTTTTATTTTTTACTAATAGCAACTTTATGCTAGGTAGCAGTCTAAACATTGGAAGGATTTCAGAGCTTCCCAGAAACAAAATAAGGACCTTAACTCCCTGAATCCATCTGTACTGGAATACTGCTTCCCCACAAACACAGAAGGAATAACAATAAAAGTACCAATGGCTGAGATGAACAAAGGTAAAAGACACACATATGCAAAAGGTCTTTTGTCTTTTGCACTGGAAAAAGGGACTGGGAACATGATGAAGACAGAGAAAACCACAGAGAGGAAATGATGGATTTCCTGCACCACAAGAAATTAATTACCAAGCCATGAATCTGTAAACTATATAAAGCCTGGACAGGTTTAAAAGTGGTTGGAAAAGTTAATGCAAACTAAGGCTAATGAAAACATCAGGTTTCACTACATAGAAATCCTCCTCAGCTCAGGAAGCCCACATGTCACAGTTGCCAGCAGGGGTTACGAGGAGCAGGATCCTCTTCTTCTCCTTCCTCCTGCCATCTATTACTGTCTCTCTGAGTCAGATCAACTGCGGGTGCCTGCTTGAAAAAGTAAGCTGTGAACCAAATCTGTATTAAAAGGAGGGCTCGAAATGTAGAACATTTCTCATTTGTGTAAACAGCCCTATTGTGTATTAATCACAGAAATACTGGCATAATTGGACATTTTAAAATACAAATGGAACTTTTCTATGAGCTGGTTTCAGATTTATCAGATGAGATACTAATAGCATTCCAACAGTGCCTCCAGCTAGAGGGAATGAGGCCCACAGCACTACTTGATTATTACTGTATTTTCATATACTATGTCAGCAAGGATAAATATTAGTTTGGAAGTGGAAGCTGACTTTAGAGCCCTCTAATTCCTCACTGAGCTACAGCCCTTTCATGGCTATTGGTTGCTTTTGCCAACTGCAGATGAAGAAATATTGTATTTTGAAAGTTAGAACTTGTGGCACGTGACACTCCTTCCTTATATTTGAGTTTTGTAGCTACTCAGGCTGAGTCGTACCATCGCAACAGGAAGTTAAATGTGCCAAAACACAGACAGGTTGGCATTAACACTATTTGAAAAACACTTTGTTACCCTTAAGAAACTTTTCCCATGCTTTATGTCCCCTTTTAGACTCTAAATACTGGTCACTGTTTGGAATGAATAATACAGTCTACATCCTCATGATGCAGTCTATAGCAAAGAGCACATAAAGAGCAGTTTTCTGCTTATTTTTCTGTTAAGTTCTGTGTTAGAAAAGCACTTACACAAAGCCAAGCTTTGCACAACAATAATTTTCCTACTTCACCCAATGCATGTTTGCTGCAAATATCTACGTTTTAATTCTTTCCTGTTAAAATTACTTCACGAATTTTGATCTGTGATGCAGTCTCCCTAGAAGTCTTATATCTTGATGTTTAATTGAAATGAAACGTTTCCATATTATGTGATAAATAGCCAAACATTGTTACAGAGAGTACCCCGATGTTCTGATAGAATCCACACGTACCTACATCCCTGGAACAGCTATGGTGAGGGTGGGTTACAATGAACCTCACTGTGTGGGTTACGAAGATGAACCCACAGAAGCATTATTTAAGCATTCTGTCTCCTTTGCCACAAGTACGTTTCTGAGGAGTTGAAGGTATTTCTGAGGGTGAAAGGCAGGAGGGCAGGAGGGCGAATTCCTTAACAGCCACAACACATTGAAAAATTGATTGGGAAAGTCAAAAAAACATCAAATTGTTGGCTTTTTTGGTAGCATCTTTTGTATAGCATTCATGCAAACTGTGTAACTGTGTAAGTGTAACCATAAATAAAAAGTGTTTCTAGGAAACATCGTACCAGTTATTAACATGTCCCTAATTCTTCGAGACGTAACTACAGGATAAAAGGGTGACAGCTATGGCTGGCAAGAAAATACGCTCTCAAGAGCAGGTACAACAGCAGATGACAGATCAACCAGAGGCAGAGTAAGTCAGCATCTGACCTGCAGTCTAGATAGCGATGGAATCCAGAGAGAGGAATGGAGAAATCTGTATCACCTTGAGAACAGTGATGCTCCTCTGTCTGATTCTGACAATCTCTCTCTTTTTGTGTTGCTGCTTTTCACTTTAAAAAAGGAGCGCTAACAGCATGCACACTTTTCTGAAGTATTATCTGAGCCTAAGGCAATGGGGCTGCATCCTGTAGCCAGGTGATGGAAGTACATTTACGAACGATTTCATGAACTGCAGAGTTAATATTAACTGTTATAAATAATTATATAACTATTATAACTACTTCAGCAAAATTCAATATGAAGACTGGCTGAGGAACCAGACTGCACAGTAGAACAGAGTGCAGAAAACAAAGTGATAAGGATACATAGATGTGCCTACAGACAAAGGTAATCCACTTTGCTTACAGTGGGATTAGTCTGCTGATGAAGACTATTCTACTATTTAACATTTTCCAAATAGTCCATGAATTAGGACTTTGTTTTAGAAGTGCTGGCTTGAGAAATGATTAGTATGCTTCTTAATAGCCCAGAATGACTCACAAGGCATTGTGGCTGACACCAATTGCATTTTAAAGGTCTTCATCCACAGAAGGCTAATAAAAAATATTTTAGATGCATCTAAATATTGAAATGGTTTTGAAATCATTAAAATTTCCCTAAATATCACATACATTCTTCAAATAAGAGTTAATGCAGGAATAAAAAGCAAATAAAGCAAGCAAGCTAAGCATAAATATACTTAAAATGAGTAAATTCCATTTATATAAACTACAAATGTCATTTTCTATCTGTAGACCACGCAGTGATAACTGACAGATAAATGCGATGCGCTTTAAAGATATGGTAACAATTTCTGAAACCAAGATCAAGATTTCTGTTATGAGAGAAATTGGAGAGCAGAAAATGATCTGCCTATTTCTAACATCTGGGCTTCAGACCAGAAGAAGGCAGAGCTGCCATTTCAGAAGATAAGCATTTTTCTTAGAGTTCAGCAACTCCAGTAATTGCTGGCATTGTGCACGCAGGAACTATCAGATCTGTGCAGTGAAGAGAGCTAGGTAATACGAGGCAAGTCACCGCTGCCTGTGCAGTTAATGGTGCATCTTCCAGCATTTTGTCATTAGCTGTCTTCTTGTACTTGGGTTACAAATGAAAAAGGGGCCAGGGAAAACACGGCATTTTTAACAGTCACAGTCTAAAATCTGAAACCACATCTGTGCTTTATTCCAGAGATGCAATTCAGTGCAATCTTAGCAGAGCACAAAATAAGCTCTTTTAACTTTACGGTAATGGTTTCTCCGTTAACAAGCAGATTTACTTTATGACAAGGTGAACAACTAACAAAATTTAGTCAACAGGAACATTCTGCAGAAGTATTTTGAAAAGCTATTATTGATTCTCGCAGTCTCACTTGTGTGGTAAATGAATATAAAGATGAAAAAACAGTCATTCATAGAATCAAATCAAAGGCATAAATGTCCTTTAACAGATGGGACAGTTATCAGTCTGTTCATCTTATGGAGGTGACAGTGTGGAACAGTGGGGAACAACCCTGGGGTGACCCAGTCCAAAAATAAGGCATTTTGGTTCTTCAAGTAGAAAAAGATGAAAAACACCTGTCTCAGTTCACCTTGCAGCACGGTCAGGTTTCTGCAATGCATTTGGGTGTCTCCTGCTAAACAATACAGCAGAAGCACCTGCGCCGTCTTCCCTGCATTTTACAATGATTTCTTCCTGCTGCTTATGGCCAGATTTGGCTCTTGAAACACCCAGAATTTCAGCAAGTATTTACTGGCAAGCTGTTTGCTGGTAGGACTAAAATAGATGCTATTTTAATTTTAATACACAAGACTTGAAAAATTATGAACCAGAAGCTTTTCAGGCACCACATTTCATAACCCATCATCATCCTCCACCTTTAGCTAAGTCTCATTTCATATTTGAGTTGAATTTCTGAGTGAAAATAACTACTGACTTACAAAACTATTAGACTGTTCTAATAGCAACCTATAGCAACCAACAGCCATGAGTCCCACTCAGCAGGGCTCCAGGTAGAAACAAGCTAATACACTGTGCCAGAATATCAATTGCCAGCAGAAATTCTTGAATGGAAACTACATTTATGTGAACTGAGCAAATATTTTTGACAAGGTTCTCCAGGAAATGGGTGCAGACTATCAGCCACACCAGCTAAATATTAAGAATACTGAAATATATTGAGCTTGTTTTGGGATGTTTTTGGAATTTACTTTGACACAAGAGTTACCTGTATTGAGCAGACATCATTAAAAATGTCTTCAGATCATCTCTGCATTATAGAGAATAGAACAGAGCCTTGTGCAATCCCTGTGCCATAAAACAGGCAAGGTCTGACATGTGGGTACTTACATAAGAACCAGTCGTTCAAGTCACATTACAGTTTGCACCCTAATGCCCACTAGCTGTATTGAAGAGGTGGTGTTTTCCCAACTGCTGGGCTCACATGCCACTTGCTTGCATGTTGGTAAGCAAAATAAATCCTGCTCCTCTCTTCTTCCCCAATTTTGAGAAAGAAAGTTTTTCATGTGGTTTTCCTGAGTCTAGGGAGCAGCCTACCAGCAGAAACTTTCTCTTCCCATCTTTCTGTGGAACCACCTTTGCTCAACCACCTGTTGCTCCTAATTCAAAAAACCATCCACAATCTTAAAAGTAATTTACTGGTTCCTACTGGGGACCACTCTTCTCACAGAATATCGCCTTGTAACTGAGAAATCCATCAAAACATTGCTTTTTTTAAGTAAGGGTTTCTTGTGTTGGGACTTTGATGATGAAACACTTCGTGTGACCCTCAGCAGAGTCCAAATTCACCAACTTCCAAAGACTGGAGTAAACCATTTTGATCAGCAAATGACAGATGGGAAAGCAAGAGTCTATTTTTGTGCAGATGTCCTTACCCACCAGCACTGGTAGCCCTTCTGACCGCCCACAGCATTTCATTTCTTTGTTCAATCACGAGGGTGATGCCAGATGCTGCAGTTACTGATAAAAACTCTTTTCACAGAGATGCATTGATGGCATCCTGGACATATAAAGAAAAATAAACTGGAAACAGAATAAAATTATTGCTATTTTTATCATGCTAGCAAAATATACCTTGAGAGAAGTGTTTATCACAAAAACATTTAGGAAATTGTGTATTTTCCTCTTGAAGTGTTAATGCACATTTACCTTTTCAAGACAGTGGATACCTAATGAAAAACAGGCATAAGTATTTTAATTGTCTGTAATTTTTCTTGTTTTTTTTCCAGTATATGCAAAGCTTATTTGATAAATATTATTCAATTACACAAGAAAACTAGTAGGCTAGCTGTCTGCCAGGCATATTTCTGATTTTTTCTGGCTTATTTGATTTGCTTTATTTGATTATTTAGGGAAAAAGGAGCCTGTAAATTTTCAGTAATAATTGAACTGCGGTGCTGTAAGAAAGGGGAGAGAGGAGAAAGGTGTGGAGGAAGGAAAAGAAGAGAGGAAAAACAATAAAATGCAAAGACATACCTGATCTTGGAACTAATCTGAGGAAAAGTATCCATTCATTTTAGCCCAACATTTGTAAATTGAAGTTATTACAATTCAGGTGAAGAATTGATGTTCTTTCATATTCTATGCAAAAGAAAAAAAGTATAGTGTTACTATGAAGGCTAGCTTATGAAGACAAGAATTTGTGGCTGATGTTCTGAAGAACAAACTTATACTTTTGTGAAACATAGAATCTTTCTAAAAAATACTAAGCAAATTGTTGAGTTCTTTTTTGAGGCTCCTAAGACAAGACCATAGCTGCTCATACTGTCAGATGGGAGAGAAAGTGCTGACTTAATATTCAGAAACACTTTCTTGAGAATCTACTGATTCCCAATTCAGGTACTTACCAACCTGAAATAGTATGAAAGTCACCTGTTACAAAAATGAATTCTGATTTTGCATACAGACATCTCCATCTGTGCAGTGATCTCTTCTTGAACCTATAAACAGCTTGCAATAGCACTTCCAAAGAAGTCACAAATCACTCTTACTTTACTTCTATTGCCAACTGAAAACACAAATCATAAAACTCTCTGTGGCCATTCTTGCAGTGTTAGTCAAGAGGTGAGAGCTGATAAAACATGCTCATAGAACAGTACTTGTAAACTACCATTCAGGTGGTTGTTCAACAAGGTAATTAGGTTTTCCCTACTTGGCAAGTGGAATAAATGTTTCCCTTCTCCTTGAGAAAAACAGAAACCCCAAGTAACTCTCAGGAAACAGAATGATCACAAAAATCAGGGACTTGATAGCATATTCTATGGGTACACCTGGGTTTGAAAAAGTAGATTTTACTATTTGCCCAGGGAAAAAACAAAATTAAATACACTTGGATGGAGATAATAAAAGAATGAAATATGGCAAGGTAGAAAATAGGTGATAGAGCCAAATTAACTTGTGCTTCTTTACACTTTCCAATGCTTTCTTTCCTTTCAGAAGTACAAAGCTGGTTAAGGTAACATTCAATATCAAAACAAGAAACTAATCAGAAGCAATATGGAAAATAAAAGGAGTTTGCTGAGTTATCACTCTTTGCTCAGTGTTTATGTAATAAAAGCGTGTGATAATTCCAGAGATGCCAACCTGAAAGCCTCATGAGATACTGCTTTTGCTTCTTCCTTTTTAATAAAAACCTGGCTGATGTGACAGCGCTATCATGAAACAGACTTTCAAACAAGTGAGCTGAAGTCTGAGTCCAGGCTCAAAAACCTACTGGAGATCAAGTCCTCCACACCACTCTCTCTCTGACTACTTGCAGGTACTGAAATGTGTTCACTTCCTTCCTTTTAATAACAGCAAAGGTTTCTGTTGCTTTTGAGATTCTTGGTCTGCATCTCTGGTCAGATGGTTTTGCACCTGAGAGCTGCCTTAAATAAAAGTGCTTCCTTCCACCCAACTACTCCAAACACAGCATACTGCATTACAAAATATAACAATTATTTGCCATTAATTTCTTACTTCATTTAATAAAACTCTATGAGAATACATTAACACCTTTAACTACAGAAATAATGCATATCCTGCTTCATATTATTGTACTTACTATTATACTACACATGTATTTCACAAAGACAACTCCAGCTTTGGAAGTCCTGTATATCTCTGCAGATCTGCTGTGAAAATTTGGATCCTAATTTGGGAAAAAAAGATCCACATCTACCTATACAGTGAACAAAAAAAAAAAAAACAATTATTTTTTCAGGCCAATCCTTGAGAGTCACAGCTACAGCATTGGGAATACCTTTTCATCTGTGAATACCTAAAATGAAATCCTCTTCCCTTCTCCTTTGAAAATGCAGCAGGCAAAATTGCTTGCAGTTTTGGTGCATTATGTGTGTGATGCACAACATCTCTCTCTCTCTCTCTCACACACGAATGCAGCAGCTTGCCACAGCCCCACCATTTGTAGGGATACGAAGCAAATCCAATCTGCTTGGACTGCACTTGTTCAGTCCTTCCTCATCCATCCTGAAAACGCTAACAGCCCAGATAGAAATTCCAGCTGAAACTCAGAGTATTGGTACCAACTGGACATACGTCATCAAAAGCAACAGGAGGGGCAGACAGACAGTGAAATGGTTCTGCTTTATTGCCCTGGTGATGAGACTGAACTCTGTAATTCCTGTATTTAGTCTTGATGATTTTTTTCCTTACATTTAGTGGAAAGAATCACAGGTTGACCATAGGTGAGTGTCAGATCAAACAGATAAAAGATGTTCAGAAATCAGAATTCCATATGAAACACCACCATCCTCCTTCATTAAAAGAAAATTATGTGAAAAGATATTTCCTGATGGAATCTCTCCAGAAGGCATTTATCTGTTCTTATGTTTAGCTTCCAAATTTTATCTGTCTAGCAACTTTAGCAACTGTAAGTGCAAACCATCTAAGAACAGGACAAGACCATAGAATAGCATCTCTATCATGGTCAGTCTTTCCAAATCAGAAAGTTCATTTTATCAGGACATAATCGTTTTCCAAATTTTGCTCTATGTTCAGGTGTGCCTTGACAGAAGGAAGTCAAATTGCTAACCAGGACGTGATTGTAACTTCAGTGCAACAATGAAGTGCTGAGAAAGAAAGCCAGCTTTTGCAGTTAGTGTACAGAGAGATTAAGATGGCTCAGGAGCCAGTAACAGCACGGTTGCTCTAATACAATTAATCTAACAAGAAATAATTTGCTCTTCCAAGAAAAGCATTCTCAGTAAAACCATTTCCTCAGCACCCAAACTAGTTCATCCCAAACCAGCTGGAGTTTCTTCTATGCTACTCTACAGGAAGTACCTGAAGCATAATCGTTCTGCTCTCTTTCCAGGAAACACTTTGGTCCGCATGCTAAAGAAGATGGCATGCTGCCCTGACTTAGAGGAGACAGGGATTTCAAGACAGAAGAGCTTTCTGTGATCTTATTTTCTTAAGGCAGCCTGTTACTGTTTTGAATGTTTGCAACTCCTGTCAAAGCACTTCAGCCATGCTTTATGAAGAAAAGCAGGATACATCAATCTCATATTTTGTACAGCAAAGTTTTTAAAATAACCTTTTACTTGATGGAAGACGTTTTGAGAGACACACACAAAAGTTCAAAAACAGAAATAAAGATTGAAAATGGTATGAAGATATGAAAAAGAGGCCAGGTTCAGTTGTAGTGAAGGAGTTAATTACCCTGTGTCAGCTCTATTAAAGTCTGATAATACAGAAAGGGTACATCATATGTACTTTTTTTTTTTTTTTTAAACAGAAATACCTTTGTATTTGGAGATGGAACCAGTCATAGAATCAGAAGATATTACTCTGTAGTGGGCTTACATGCCAAGATTTGGTAACAGGGCACTGCTCCACATCAGATCACAGCCAGATCCAGCTGCTCCAAAGGGATCCTCTGCTGTTCACTGCTGAGCCATAGTGATGCTGGATGTTCTCTGGGACAGCAGATTTAAGAAAGGAAAACACTGCTGCACAACAGTATCTGGGAAAGAGGAATGAGAATTGTTACTACCTAAACATTTCAACAAGCAGTCTCTAAAGAACAGGTCACACGAGGTTCTGCATCTGCAGACAATGATCTTTACAGAATGACAGCAAACTGCACCTCCTATAGCCTGACATCTGAGACTTACAGGTCAAAGAAATCATGCCTTCCAATGAATAATACATATGAACTGCCAGAGTAAAGGTCCTCCAGAACTTTCACTTTTTTCTTTGCCCATTGTTGAAAAGAGCCTGGAGAGAAAATTCTGGCAGTCTTCAATGCAGAAAGTCAATGGGACTTAATCCATTCACTTACCTTTATAAACTTTTGAAGTCATTACAGTTAATAAAAATTTTGATTTTATTGATTTCCTCTACATATTACAAAAAAGAAGCCAGCTCTTTAATCACAATCAGTGCTTTCCTTAACATCTTTTGGAGACTTTAAAAGACCAAAAAAACTCACCTTAAGCAGACAGCCTTCTGAGCAATGTACGAAAGAAAATCTTAATTTGAGAAGGCATTTATCTCTGCTTTTCTTCTTGTTAATGAATCTCGGGTATTTACAGAACAGTCACCTCTATCATCTCTCTGATTAAAAGAATGGTAAGAAAAGTCAGCAAAATGAAATGAAAACCAAGAGTTTACAGAGTAGGAGCTGACAAGAGGAGCATGAAGCATCAACCTACACAGGATGTGCCCTTCAACAGATTAAGCCCCTGCATTCAGAAGAAAAAGAGCTCAAGTTTTTGCATAATACACATAAGATCAGCGCTTTCATGTGACCTACAGGTCACAAAGAAGCTTTCCTTTATTTTCTTGCAACTTCAATAGAGAAATAAAGGAGACGTACTGCTATTAACTGTAAAAATGTATAAACATACTGATATTTAACTGTATAAAAACTATGGAAGTTTGCCTAAAACATAAAGTTTAATCAAACATTGCAAGTGTAGCCGAGCCAAGGAAGTGCATAAATAATTTCTGTTCTATGTATACAAGTGATCAGAGCCTTTTGTCCCCATGGGAGGCCATTAATCCCTCAGGTACAACAAAATCTCCAGATTATTCGTCTGGTTTGCTCCTTTCCTATTTTTCTTTTGATGAGAGAAGACCCTCATAAGATCTAAATTTCCCCATTTCTTTGGCAATGGAGAGCAGAAACAAGTAGAAACCATGAAACTCTTTCTTACTTGATACTAAAAGGTTGACATCTACTACTCCAATTTGAAGCAGCTAGAAGGCTTCTTCACTTCTATTTCTTAGGATGATAATAACAAAGTAAACCGAACAAATCTGTTAGAACCTGCAGGCCAAAGCAAAGAGAATGTGTTTTTTCCTGGACTCAGTAAGAGAAAATGGACCATCACAGTCTGCCTGCCTGCACTGCTAATAAAAAAATAGACCTTTGTTACTGCATAGCCCTTGGAAAAGAGACCAGATACTACTGAAAGGATCAGGTGGAATTCAAAAGAAAGTGAAAGGATATATTTACTCTCATAAGAACAGATAAGATTTCTTCAGGACTGCTCTGTGGGCTTAAATTAAGTACTGGAGAACTCTCACTATATAATCCTGAGAGATATTAATAGTGAGAATTTTGGAAACATTGGAGGAAAGATCACTGGAAATTGTTCTGTGCATTATATCAGTAGTCTTTAATTGTATACGAGGAAATATGTCTACTTAAGTATTAGACTATAAAAATACAGTCCTTGGAAAATTGTATATGCCCTTACAACATGCATTTACCAAAAGTTTTAAAGAAAGGATGTAATAAGGATTTATTTATAATCCTTTTGTGCCACAGGGGCATGCTTTCAGTTGGTTCAATAACATGGCTGATAATGTTAAAGAGGTACTGAATATTCATTGTATTTGATTGGATCGGTAGCACTTAATTGCTCTGTAAGTGACAGAATAAAATGGAGTTGCTTTCATTAAAAAACATCTGCTTCTGTTGGCCTCTTCTTTGCAAGAACTTCTCATAGAGAGCCAAGGGCTGATTAAGCAAACAATACTTCTCAACACTGCTAGCTAAGAAAATCTTCTTGTCTTACACAGCTCCGTTGTAAGTACAAGAAATTGTAAATACGCAGCATTGAATGGAAGGACAGATGGACATTTTTTGACAAGAGATAGGGAAGAACTACAAACGTAATTACTTTCCTGTTTATTATAACATTAGCAGATGTTTAAGCTACACCTTCTGCAATTTTAATAGTAATGATAAGCAAACTAAAAATATGCATTTAGAATCTAAGAGTCAAATACAGATAACTGAGTTGCATGTGCAGCTGGTTACTGCTTGCGAGACTTCTGGTAAAATGCAACCAGCTCCCATAACCATGGCTGGATGGTGCCTTGATCTTTGTTTTTTTAAAATTTGTATTATATTCAGAATAAAATCTTCAACAATCCATTCAATTAAATACGTAGATCTTCTGCAGCTAGGAGGCTCTATTTTTCAATTTACAGTGATTAGGCATAGGGCATAATGCTGAACAGGATGACAGATGGTTCTGAGAAATCCTGAATAAATTTTGGAATAGATTTTGTCTCAGCATCACTATTCCAAAATACAGCTGCTGTTTTCACTAAATGACTGCTAATTCACAGTCACATATAAAATAGTCGTGGTTCTTAGAATGTCAGGTTATAATTGCTGATGTTCAAATAGCATAAGGCAAAGTGCTCAAATGTTAAACCCATTGACTTCTTTTATGGTACAGATTCAGGTACCAACTAATACAAAAAACAAAACAGAACAAAAAACAAAACAAAACACTGTATTTGCTTTTTCTTTTTTTTCTTTTTCTCTTTTTCTTTCTTTTTTGTTGACATTTATCAACCTCCCCTATGAGGACAGGCTGAGGGAATTGGGCTTGTTCAGCCTGGAGAAGAGAAGGCTGCGGGGTGACCTCATTGCAGCCTATCAATACCTGAAGGGAACCTACACCCAGGAGGGGAGTAAACTCTTCAGAAGGGGTGACAACAGCAGGACTAGGGGAAACGGATCCAAGTTGAAGGAGGGAAGATTTAGGTTGGATGTTAGGGGGAAGTTCTTTACAAGGAGAGTAGTTAGGCCCTGGAACGGGCTGCCCAGGGAGGTTGTGGATGCCCCGTCCTTGGACGTGTTCAAGGCCAGGTTGGACGGGGTCCTGGGCAACCTGATCTGAATGTGGATGTTTGGTGGCCCTGCTAGGCAGGGGGGTTGGAACTACATGATCCTTGAGGTCCCTTCCAACCCGGGTGATTCTGTGATTTATCTCAAGACAAGAGGAGCTTTATGGAGGCTATGCATTCTGTTTCATACGAACTCTGTGTCAAAGAGCACTAGCAGTGACCTGACTTTCTCCTGTTGCAGCTACAAA
The DNA here is from genome assembly GCF_026119805.1 of Tympanuchus pallidicinctus. Taxonomy (NCBI): domain Eukaryota; kingdom Metazoa; phylum Chordata; class Aves; order Galliformes; family Phasianidae; genus Tympanuchus; species Tympanuchus pallidicinctus. Next base: position 15,880,176 of record NW_026294747.1, read on the forward strand.
CAGTTTAGGACATGTACAATGATAGGATATTGCAACATAGAAAATTCTAATAAATCTAAAAGCAAATTGGAAAAAAAATCCTCTTGAGCACAGCCAAACACTGGAGCAGGGTCCCACAAAGGTTGGGGACTTTCCACCTTTGGCAACACTCAGAACTCAGGTAAGGCTCTGAGGTTAGAGCTCAGAGGATGTGCTACCTACAGAAGCTGATCTAGACAACTTCTTTAGCTTGTTTCCAATTTAATTACTGTATCAACCTACGAAAATCAAAAGAAATTCAATAGTTCAGGAAGTATTAAGTTAATTAAACCTGATTTGTTACAGATTATGACTTAAGGTTGGCGGCCTTCTTCATTTCTAGCATTTTCCAAAATGCTCTGAGGCAAAACGAAAAAAGAAGACAGCAAAATGATGCTGATAAACTATTTTCCTTCAGGAAAGCAGACTAAAGAAAGTACAGATAAAACGAGACAAGGACAGAGAGTATGAAAAGGGGCAGTGGTTCTACAGCAGTGCAAAAGAATGACAAAAGAAGAGTAAAGGAGATTAAGAAGGCAAGTAAGGGAAGCTGGCAAGTAAAGATGCTGCATGTGCTGGGGTCAATCGCAGCAGTAACAAATGCAGATCATGTCGTAGCATAAATAGGCCAGAAACACTTGTAAGAAATGTGCTGTGCACAGGTCTTGTTCACACAGATAGGCATACAGGCAGACTGGAGAGACTGTCTATTTGAAATGCTTCACTTCTGAAGTATTAAGTAGGCCTGCATTATACATGACACCTTCCCTCAATCTGTTCTCTATAGAAGCCTCCACTTAAATCCCCTAATACTAGGCTTTTAAGAGTCCTTTTCTACCATATAGCTATTAAGCCTTTCCTAATTGCCACCCAAAGCAGATTTTTTTTCTTGCAGATTAATCCAGTCCTACTTATTCCCATTAGACAGGGATAATAATCAAACAATTTTCTTATTGTTTAGAGGAATATCATTTGTGGCTGCAATTATCTGACATTAATTTAGGCCCCTAAAGGTGAGCTACATGTCAAGCATTTTATTGCAATTGATGGATAGTTAGCCAAATGGGTCACTGCAACCACAAATAGATGGTTATATTAGCTTAAGTGGTGTCACTCTTGACAGTATTGATTTCCTCTCCACCTATTGTAGGAGCTTGATATCTAACTCATATATAAGTAAGTTCCTCAAGCTAAGAAGCTGATTCCTACCCTGTATGTCCTATACTTCTTTATTCTCTAGAGTTTTCTTGGGGAACACGATTATCTCAGACTCTCAAATGCATTTTTTCCTGTAATAAGAAAACTTGGGTGGGAGGCAGTGCTAAGCAAATTAAGTTAGTGTGATGGAAAATTCAGTCTGATCTGGACCATAATTTACTACAGTCTTGCTAGGGCTGTTTAAGAGATTTGTTGGGGAATTTGTTCATGTGCCTTTTTCTAATACACCATTTTAACAGACTGTCTGCACCTTAATAGCCTTTGCTTAGTGGTTTTGGTTTGCCTCAAACTTTCAGTCTTCTGTTAATTTCTCCCAAGCAAATAAGCTTCGCCTACCCCACGCTGGCTGAGCAATGATCTAAATCAAGAGCACGGGCTCCCTCTGTAGCCGCTGCAAAGAATAAGCATTATTCGTGCCCACAAAAGACAAAAAGCCATGTACTCAAACAGAAAGTAAGCAGCTTTTTTTTTCCTTACTGAATTCATAGACATTCATCTTCAGCGATAGGAAACCACTGCATGGGTATCTTATTTAATCTATCCTGTGCTATTATTGGCATTTTTATTCTGCAAAGCCATGGAAAATGGCACATGCTGCACAGAGATACTGACATTTCTCCCCCTTGCTCCACATCCAATCTTCAAATTAAAAAAAAAAAAAAAAAAAGGCCAGTATGTCCAACTATATGTCAAAAGTTTAGATGGAAGCTAGGATCTTGGAAGCTATTAAGCATTTGTGTTCCCACTGAGAATCAGAAATGTTGAGTGCTCAGCACACATCAGGATCTCAGCATATATCCTAACAAACGTAACAGAAGTTTTGCCTGCTCCTGAGTCAGAAATGAGAACAAAGATCATTTTAAAGCAAATTTCAGCTTTGCCTGATCTCTTCTGAACCACGTATCTCAACAGACCGTAAGATTTGTTACTTGTATCAGAGCTGAAATGCTACATTTGAAAGTGGGCTCACTGAGAATTGTTTTAAGCCTGAGATGAAACGATTTTGGCTTGGGAAACTTTGGGGTTGGTTTGGTGTTTTGAAGGTTTTCAGGTGTGACGGGGAAAAGACTTAGAGGAGAGAAATCAGAGCATTACTGTTTCCCTATTTCTTTTTCCACTGAGAAGATGTGGGAGCTCTCCCTATTCAGCTAACATTTCCTTGTGTTAGACCAAACGTGCCAAATCCTTTCCACTTCTGGAAAGTTTTCTTTGTAAATTTTAAGAGATTTCAAAGCCACTGCAGAAATTCTGACAGTTATAATGCTGTTGTCAGATAAGGAACTAATGTTACTTGCAACATATGCAAGATTTCATTTTTTACAAAGTGACAGGGAGTGTCTCTGAAACCATTCCCTTCCTTGAGGGGCCCTATAAATGACAGTGGTGGAGCAGAGGCTCTACTACATACAGCCTCTTTGCCCAACTAGCAGTAATCTGGGGATGCAGGAGACTAGAAAATACAGTAGGATGTGCAACAGGTATTGATCCACTAACTGAGAGAACCAGAAACCCTGACAGAAATTCTAAGAAAATACCATTTATTTCAGAATCTCAGGGCTTTTCACAGGTTATTAGATAAACTCTCATCGAGATAGCTTCCATTTCAGTCTGCCATCTTTAGGAAATGAAGCTTATGTAATTGCATTGGCTGGCAACCTGTCCTTGAATGGTTTGAAGCTGTTGGCTAATCCTAAAATCTGACAAATATTTGATTTCCCTTTAAGAATCATCAATCAAGATTTTACACAGTATTATTGAGTGTATAGCAATATGCAATATTGCAATAAGGTAATAATGTAAAATAACATGCAACATATATTTTTTGAGAATATTCCTCCAAACCTTTTATTCTATTGTTTGTTTCTTAAATACACAAGTGGCCTAAAATCAATGTGCATCCTGAAGTAAAAAACATTTTAAAAAATATAATATGTGATAATTTTGTTGTATTGATGTATGTAGTGTGAATAATAGCACTATTAACACACTGATTGATGTAAAAACAGGAAATTATTAGTTGACATCAGTGTAATTCAGAACAGAAAATGGCCCTTCATACAGAAGATATCTATAATATTTAGTTCTATTTGACACTGAGCTGCAGGTGGTAAAATGGGTAAAAGATACTCTCAGTGAAAATTGCCTACATTTTTCAGGAATTACAAATTGGAAAAGTGGGAGAAAAACAATAGTAAAAGCTCTGGAAGGATGAAGAAAATGACCTTTCACTTATTACTACCTTTTTCCTAAGGGAAAAAAAAAGCCACAAAGAAACCCCCCCACCATATTTTCAGTTCCATATTCATTAAAGCAGCAGCAAATTCTACACATAGAATCATAGAATCACAAGGTTGGAAACGACCTATAAGATCATCCAGTCCAACCTTCTCCTCATCACCACTGCCACCACCAGCACTAAACCACATCACACAGCACGTCATCCAGACAATGAAGGAGCAAAATAATCCAGAGGTTTCTCAAAGACTTAAAGAGTAAGCTACCTTAAAAATGATACAGTTGTGTGATCTACATGACTTTCAGGTTAAATGCAATGTCATCAGCTTCTGCCTTGTTAGGTTAATAACAAGCAGCTAAGGTATCAAAGAGTGGGGCAATACTGCTGCTCTGTGACACGGCCTTTGTTTACCAGCTAACTATCATTACATTTTTAGATCACTGAAGCTGTTCACAGTCTTGTTGGCATCTGGAATTCTTCATTGCTCCTAGATACCCAAAGCTGTCAGAGTCTATACTCGACTGGAAAGAAATGTCTTTCCCATTCAGAATTAGATTTAGTCCTTTGAAGCCTTGCACTTGTGACCTCCATACTCAGCTATGGTACATTTCTGTACTCAGAGTTAAAACACCAATCTTAAAAATCTACAATAGTTTCCAGTGCAGAAAAAAACCGAAAACTCAAGTTGTTGGTGGCACTGCAAGTCAGTAGCCCACTAGTACATAATGAAACAGACTCAGAGATAGACATCTCCACAGCTCTTAAAAGAATCAATTCTTGTTAGTTGGATGACGGCCTCCCCCTAATAAAGCATTTTTTTTCTGTAACATCAAAGTTTTGCTGGAATTACACCACCATATGGGAAACAATTTTGTCTTGTAACTGATCTCTCAAGTCTAGAATTCATTTTCATTGCTTATATAAAATTAGAGATTTTGCATACATTCCTGAAGATGATCTTTAACAGTATGGTCACACTTGTTACCACCTGGGAAGAAAAACTCATTTTCTAGTGTTTTATTTACTATATCCTCTATCCAGGCTGTACAGCTTCAATAAAGAAATAGCAGAATGATTTCTTCCTTTTTCACTTATTATCTCTCAGCAAGCTCTACAGGGAAGGAAGCTACTGTATCTCCAGCTCCTGCCAAAACATACCTCAAATCCACTCTTTTTTTTTTAGTGTTTTGCCAGAACATTATATAAACACTCATTCATAGCTGTTTATGGTTTTTGCCAATGAAAAATAAAATAAATCATATTACCACATCCATTGCATCTAGAAGAAATTCTTGCTGTTCAACACATACTATCTTAGGATTTAACACTTCTTCGCAAAATGAAACCAACAAATATCCATCAGTGGAGGAATCTGCATGCTGAAGAGCCATCTCAATGGGAAAATAAACCATGTAGCTGAGCAGAAGGCCATTTTGGAAGCTAAGCAAGAAAAGGCAGGCTTCAGACTAAATTCTAATTCTCTCTAAGCAGCGAGATTTAGAATTCTTAAAGAAGAAAAAAAAAACAGGGAAAATTGTGGGAATGAGAACATCAATTGTAGGAAGGACTGATAAAATTATTTAATTGACACTAACCCAAAGATGGATTGACACAAAATGTATAATGGGCAAGTGATGGATTAAATGCTTGAGTAAACAAAGAGGCTTCCTTTTCCATCTGACTCTAGTGAAGATGAAGAGGTCATTTGCCCCTGAAATTTGACAAGATGCAAGAATTGTGATGCAAAGTTGGAATAAAAAACACAGGTTAACACACATTGTTTCAAGTACTTTTCACCAGATCTTGAACTAAGAAACAAACAGTAGTCAAAGATAACAGAATTTATACATTTTTATAATACTGCTTGAATGCAAATTCTGACTTCGCTTTAATAATTTCTGTAATTACACTCGAATAACACAAAGAAAACACTTTGTGTCTCAGAGATGCTTCTGAGATGTCAAGAAAGCTAAGAAATCTCATTCAGAAGTACATTTTTGATAAACAAAAACAACTCTTCACAAAAAAAAATACAGTGCTGTTTTCCAGATCTATCTATTCTGAATTAAAAGGCTAATGTGACAGCTGACAGAACATCCTCAACAAATAATACAAAACAAAGCAAATTTCTTGCTTCCCATTTATGTACATTAGCATTTAACAACTGTATAAAATAAACTTCATTCAAGCAGTTTTAGATCTGGAATTCAGTGATGATCAGATAATTGCAATGCTGTGGCTTCAGACAAAAGAAGTTGGAAAACAAAGCTACAAGACACAGCTTCTGCCATTAGCCAGTAATATGAACATTACATTACTTTAAGTAAAAAATGCTATTTGCTTCTAAACTAGTAGAAGATAGGATATTGTATTACCTGCTAGCAGCCTTTACTCTATATCCAAGTTCACACACACACACTATAAAAGTTTGCAAAGATATTAAGCAGCTTCAGAAAAAGGAGCTGGAAGTATAACATTCTGTACAACACCTCTTAGGCTCTTCATACTGAAAGAAGAGTTGAGGGGACTTACACTGAAAAAATATGACTTGGCAGGGTATATTCCCTGACACTGGGAAATGACGTTGGGATCTTTGCCTCGTAATTTGGTTTTGCTCATACATACACTGGCTATAAGCACAAATAAGATAAACAACTGAAATCTCACAGGCTGTAATTAAAATGCTGAGGCATGCCTCGTCACTGGGGAGAGCTTCATTACTATCCTTCACGCAAGACCTTAAGGACAAGAAAAAAAGTGATATCTCAGATACAAAACATTGCTGTATTGCAACCTAGGCGATGAACAAACAAACATATTTCTGACCCACTCCAAAACTAGCAAAGAAGTCCAAAGCAGCAAGAAAGTACAATGACTGATAATCTTTAGCTCTATTTGCTGTGATGCTGGGGCAAAGGCATGCGAGTCAAAGGCATTTTAAGGGACCGTGGGATGGGGAGTGCGTAAAGTCTTTTGCCTTCCCAAATGCAATGCCCAAACACTGCAAATCTTGCTGGTGGGCATCACACATAGTTGTTTGTATTTAGTTCTGCTTCCATAGCCGATTCAGTGAAAAGCGAGCTGAATTCAGCTACGTCTGCTTGGTCTCCACTGATAAGCACACTGCAGCGCATGCCAGACTGCCCAGGACAGAGCTCTTCTCACTGCCAGCTAGCCCAGGGCCACCCTAATTATGGCTAATTGCCCGGACAGTTATCTCTCTGCAGCCTGCGTCGTGCTTCCAAAAGCCTCTAATTGAATTGCTATAATTTTTGCCCTTCCTAATGCAGTGGGTTGGTGAGGTAAAATGACCCACGGGAGGCGGAGAGTGGGGGGGCTCCGCAGCCCATAAAGAGCGGAGGGGACGAAGGGAGGGTGTGCAGAGCCGTGTCCGTGCACCGGGGCCATGCAGTGAGTGCCCACGGGGAGCAGCCATCGGGACTGCAGCTGTGGGACATCCCAGCATCCGTGGGACATTCCGGCAGCAGCCGTGGGACAGCCATCTCGCCACCTGCCAGCTCCCTGTGAGACACCGTTGTGCCCCAGCTCAAGGTACTCAGTCCCTTCCCACCTCTCAGCCTTGTCCCACCGCTCCCCAGAGGGAATCGGGGTGTGGGCCCCGCGGGACGAAGGCTCATCCTCACCCCTCATCAGTGGCCAGTTTGCTCACCTGCTATGCGGATCCAAGCTAGAAGCCAGGCAGCGAGCGACTTGAAGCTTACCCTGGCGCGGTTTCTTTTCAGATGCAGAGGTGTGCGGGTTTCCTGTTTCTGTCTTTAATCCTTTGTGCCGCCCTGTCAGAAACATTCGGACTGGTTTTGTCTGTAAGTATTCATCTCCCGTGAGGGTCCTTTCCACTGGGCAGCATCCGTGCCAAAGCTGACAAGTGACAGTGAGCTCTTTCACGATATACCCTGTGTTTAGAGATACAGCAGTGAGACAAGACGTAGCACTCATACATTTGGGGCTGTTAATTACTTAAATACCAGGCTTTTGAATAATAGCTCCCAAGTCACAAAGAATAAGAAACAAAGGTCTAGAGCAAAATCCAATGGGTACCCATCCCTGTCTGACTCAGAAAAGATCAGATACGGACCTTTTACAGAAACTGTCACGTAAACTCAAGCAATTACAATTTTGCTGTTTGCTAAATGATTATCAGGAAGCAAACTTAAAATGCAAAGTCAAAATTGTTACCTCCAAACTGTGATTTGCAGTTTCAATTATATGATGTGAAATATTTGCAGTACATGGATTTCAACAACAAAACCACTAGAGGAGGCAGGAGCTAGCTGTAGTAATTACTTTGATATTATTATATTATTTATTTCTCACCATATTTCTTGTATTTCAAACCTTCAGAAGACATTTCTGTTAAGAGAGCATCCATTTGGGTGCTGTTTGCCTTCTTGCCTTCAGAGCGTAGCTCAAGCACTAATCTACTTGCATTTTTCTTTCTTTGAGGCAAAAGAAAAAAGGGGCTGGACTTTGAACAGTGCTGGTTACCTACTTGGGCCACGTAAGTCAAGCGCTCTTTCTCGTACTATTTCAAAACTCAGAAGTTTCTTCTTGTAAAACTTTTTGTTTGTTGTGTGCTACTCACTTCTGTGACAACTACACTGAGCCTGCAAAGACTGAATGCTTGTTTAGATATTTATTACGTGCCTATTACAGAGCTGAGTTGCCTTAGGCAACAATTGTTTTCAGAAGAGTCATGCTGTGAGACTTTACACACAGATGCACATCTGAGGCACTCTGTGTGTTACTGATCTGTAATTTCCATATGGCAAATACTTCATTTTACCTTTTTTCCCTTTTTCCTGGAAGTGTTACAAGACATCATAGCATCCCAGATGTCAGAGGAGGAGTGACAGGATGTGAAATTCTGGCATTACTCAACTTATTTCAGATTTCAGTTAAAATCTGTTTGAAAATGGCTTTAATATACTACTATTTAAAAAAAAAATAATCCAAACAAATTAAAACAATAACAAAGTGCAAAGTCATGGCTGTAACCCTAACAGTTCATTGTGTGACATCAGGTACATACTATCCAAAATACAGCCACACATACTGGTTCACAAAGATGAAAGATCATTGGATTATAAGAAAATAGATGCTGTGTGTGCATTTGTAAGAAAATGCATGTACATTATAAGCAAAATGGAAATACAGTGCTAAGCTGTCTCAAATATCTGTCTTTCATCATTATTTCTAGTTAATGTAATTACACTTTTTACCAATGTTTGTATATTCTCAGTCTCAGTGACACATGACCAATGCTGCAGCACCTACTGTAACTCTCCATATACAGAGCACATAAAAGGATACATAAAACTGATTAACGCATCTTAAGCGTGTTAATTGGCATTGCAAATGTATGCCCCACAGCAGATCTAACCAAATTGACAAATATGGAAATGTGCTTTTCAAATGCCGTTTATCTAAGACTGGGTAATAGGAATCATCCTTTGTTGCAGGTCGTATTGATCACCTTTTAATGATAAAGGAAATGCCCATTGCAAGGGGGAGAGAAGAGGCACCAGGGGCATGTAAGATAGTTTACATGAATAATCTTCAAAAATCTGCAGCTTGTTCTTTACATAAACACCTCGGCAACACTTTCCAATAGCAGGAGAAAGGATAGCAAAAACAGCCTTCCAGATTACACCCAAATGTACAAACTTATGTTTTACTTAGACCTTCCATTGAATTCAGTGACAGGTTTGACAAGTATGTACATGTAATGCAGGACAGAGTCTGAAAATGATAAAAATCATAACCACAAATGTGGAAGAAAGGTTATTTTAGTGACTTTTTTTTTTTTGTACATAAGCATCTAACAGAAGTGTTCATTGTGATCTTTGCATTAAAATCCATGAGAGGTAAAGGTTGCTGCCAAGTCAATTAACTCCTCTGATTTCTAATTTATTTGTCAGATGCAGTAGATAACCACAGATCTTTTAATGACAAACATGGTTTCACTGGTAAACGTGAAATACAGCCTGATGAGGATATAAAAGCAGGTAATTAAATTCTGAAAGTTAGTACTGTTGATTTTTTAAGATGTCTTAATTTATTTACTGTCATTGATCTAAGTTAACTGCTTAGATATAAGGCTACTCCTGCACTTTTGCAGATATCCCACTAAGTATTGGTGAGCAAGAAAATTTAAATTTCACCCACTCAGACTGCAAGTGTGCTTAAACTCTCTGTTGCCTTGGGAAAAGTGCCATAATTGTATTACTTTAAAAGCAGTATGATTTATTACACTTTAAATACATTGCTTTTTCTTTCTGCATACACAGTTCAGTATATCAGACTTCACCCCAGACAATCAAGAGCTCATTTTTGTCTAAGAAGTGAGATCATTCTTTCCAGTAGGGAAACCAACAGAAACAGGCAAATATTTTTTGATTCTGATATTACAGAGCTGAAACCAACTGAATTAAAACTGTATGGCACTGCTTATGTTAGAAGATTGTCAATCATTTAAAATAAGCTCTCCAAGTTAAGTTTCACAATGTTTCTGTATTTAAGCAATTTGCCTTGTTTTTACTAAAGCTAGAGAACCGGCTTTGCCCAAAAACTAAGGCAAGTCAATTAAAGTCAACTCAAATTAATATTTACCTCAGTTTTTGTGTTTCCAAAACGACTGCCAGTTTAGTGCTGGTTTGTAGTTATATTTTAAAACAACAACACCCAAACAAGAAGTATTTCCTCAACTTCGGTACAAATGTAATACTTCACCAATCAGAAATGATAATAAAGGCAGGCAGCATTTGCAATCTAACAGTGTGGTGCACAAGGCAATGCTGCCATTTGTGAATAAACTGCCAGCTCCTTCACTGAATTATATGATATTTAAGAATTTTGGAACTCTATGGAACTGCTGCATGCCCAAACTTACAAGAAAACATAACCAAACCTGTCTGGGTGGGACCTAAAAATACATATAACTGCCTCTGTTATTAACCATATTTTAGATGTTTTTCTCTTCAAGAAATGCTGCAAGCTCTCCTGGTAAACTTGAGCTTATAAACTGTATTAGTCACATAATATTAGACTAAAAAAAAAAAACAGCCCCCAAACCCTACCAAAATCTATGAGAACATTTAAGGAAAAACCTTAAGCTACAAAACAAACAAACAAACAACTGTTTTGTTGCTAGAGTCTGCAAGTAATTGGCTATACAAAATCAGTCATATATACTCAGTGGAATGTGTGTACTCTTAAGTCCCATATATATATATATGCAATATGTATATGCAATAAATATCAGATGACAAATAAAATATGATGACTAGTATGGTCATATTTATCATCATAAAAATCCATAACAAATGAGATCAGAATAAAATGAAATTAAGAAAAGAATTTCAAATGAAAACACAAATGTTAATTACATAAGAATTCACACGTTTCTGTCCATCTGAAGGCTGGAAGCTAAGACATCTAAACACAAACTTCCACACAGATCCTTAAATGCTGACTACATCAGAAACTTTCTTGCTTTACAATTTCCCATCAGTATTTTTCATGTGGGCTGTACAGCTCCCTCTGGTCTGCATGTCACTACAGAAATGACTCATTTCTACGGTCATGGAAGAATTCCCCCAGCATTCACCAGCTGCAAAACCTGCCTTTCTGACTATTTTCTGAGATGAAACATGTCCTCACTGATAACATCAAGGGACAGTATTTTCACCAGTGTGATAATGGACTGTGAGTCAGATTCTGCTACCCATCTCTTCTATATGTAGAGAACTAAAACACTCTGCAAAATTACTACAATTTGTTCTCTAATATGGAAGAAGCTTCCACCTCGTTGATAAAAAGCAAGATGTCGCCACTTTTTAGGTTTTTGTTTGTTTGTTTTTAATACACACAACAGACATATAACTCATTTTCCCAAGTAAACAACAAGCTTTGAGAACACTTGATTATTGGAGCAGTTTAAGAAGTATCAAAAGGCCAACTTGCACAAGATTAAAGGGAGTAAATAGTACTTGTTATACATATGCAAAAGCACATCCTTCTGAGCTTTTAGATAAGCCCCAGACCCAGCTGTTAGGACTACAAATCACTTCTGTATCACTTAACATCTCATTGGGAACAATGTCAGACCTCATGCAGAACTTTTAACTGTTTTGTAAAGCTGATGAATTTGCTACATTGACCCTTCCCTTTCATCTCAAGCTAGCAGACACAAAAGAGGGAGTTGAGAACAAAGGATAACTCTCTTCTACAATTGAGGCTCACTGGCCTCAAGAATCATGACCATTAAGCTGTCACAGTAGTTCCTCCGCAGCAATGGCACACAAAGTGTGCAATTTCCATTTTGAGAATTGCAGCTGCATACCTGAAAGTTGCTTTGCTCTTCCATGAAAAGTGATGTTCCATTTTAAGGATTTTTTTTTTTCCTAGATTGTCTTTCCAGGATCCTTATGAATTTAGTCACAATGTTACATACAATTAATAGATACATTTACGCCATATTCAGTAATGACCAATTTACTTTTTTAGGAAATCTTGGAAGACCACTGGCTGACGAAAACATTGTGCGCACAATAATTGAATTTTTGACTTACTTGCATCTCAAAGGTAAGTGAATGACTTTTAAATCCAGTTACTTTTAGCAGAAGCACGGAAGATCTGTTTCTGTTGGCCTTTCTCCTGTGACATTCAGGACTAGTCTTGCATGTACAAGTCTGCAGTAGATTTGCCTGTATTTCTGGGAGCAAGAGCGGGAGGAAGGGAGAGGAAGTCAGTTCTCCTTTAACATATCTAGGAATACATCTGACTTCATGAGTACAAGCAGTCCTGTCAAAATGCAGGCGAATGGATACCCAGCACAAGAGGTTTCTAGTACTACTTGATTACTCCCAGCACTATGAAAATAATAAGTTACTGTTAAAATGTTTCTGAGCCAGCTCACAGCTAGTTGAAAACAAAGTAAATACAGTCTGATTATACGCAAGTTATTAAAACCATTTAGTAACAAATTAAATAAAGGCTCAGTTTACCTCCAAGAGCAGTTGGCTGAAATTCAGATAGACTTGCTAGCAATGAAGAAATGCATCTCCCTTTCTCCTTGCTTTCTCCACAAAAGCCACATCATAAAGTTGCAAAAACACTAAACTGCACGTTAGCAAACAGCTCAAAATGCTGCTGGCAAAAGTATGGGAAGTCACAGAGCTCTGGCAAGGTTTGTAAAACTGAGCTCACAGCTGATCTTGTCAGAACAGCAGTTTCATTATATCATTAGGTAAAGTAGAATTCTGTCTGCTTCCGATTTCGTTCATTTTAATCACAATTCTTGGTTTCTTCATAAATTTCTCAAAAAAAAAAAACTTCCACACAAAGAAAGACAACTACATTTTTTAAAATGTCTTCTGCCATCCTAAAACCATCTAGGAAATATTTTAGAAGTTAACGTATATTTGCAAAGAACATAATGAGGAGAAAAAAGATATTTTCTTTGCAAGTGATTGCGGAATTCTCTGTTTCAGGAAGCAGGCCATCTATAACTTCTATACTCTTCCCTTTGAATACAACAAATTATAAGCAATTTTGTCGTGTGCATATGGTGTGGAATAGTAAGAATATGATGTGGAATAGTAAGAAAAAACAAGGTGTTATATATCATTTTCATTATAAAAAAAGACATTCAATAGACCTATGAAATTTCTGTATGCCTAGGAAATAAAATTCTAGACACTCTGGCATAATTTTCTAAATGATTTGCATTCACCAAAGCAAAATAATTTTCACTACTAAAAACAACAACCCAATGCTTACTTAATCAAATCTGCCTTTGTTACAAAAACTCTTTACAGCTAGTGCTAAAGGCCTGAGAGAATTCAAATATATACATATGTTTAAAGAACATTATTAGCATGTATATTCACTGTGGATAAATAAAGAGCTTGTTTAGCACTGAAAAGGAGCCCTAGACATTTATCTCCATACCTTGCTGTCTGAGCCTAGGGAAGCAAAAGCAATAACTGGATAAAAAAAGAATTCAAAACATGCAGAGTGTGAGAGTCCACTGTGGTGAATAGGCTAAGACCTACTGAGCTGTTGGGCAAGAAAATAAAATGCATCTCATAGAAATACAAATTATTTCTTCCCTGGGACGAATGAGAAAAAAAAAGTGTAGAATAACTGTAAGTATCAATTCCCTATTTAGCATAGTAATGCCAAACACCTTCTTTTATTCAGAAAAGATGGTATTGTTATCTGTCCTTGGAATACAGGAAAATGGTATCTCCAGAACATATAAAAATGGCTTTTCTTTGAGATAGTTCTTGTATTCCCAGGTTATAAAAGAATATTGTCACACTATCCCCTAACCTAATATCTAACAGGTATTGCCAAAACCTAGTACAAACTTTTACACCAAATCAGATCCATGAATTTTGGAGGTGAAAAACATACTTTGATACTACACCTCTGTGGTGGAGATGCTTTAACATTTTCCCTCAAATGTCACCTTACCACATTAAATATATTCAAGTAGGTATGTTCCTTTGAAGGTGGTGTGTGAACCCACTCATGGAATTCAGCATCAGGGAATGGTGATACTCAGATTACATACAAATTTCTACTTATCTACAAGATGAAGCGATTGTTTCAGGTATTATCTCTATAAGAAATGCCTTAGAGATCACAAAAAGTGGCTTCAGCCATTTTTCTTGAAAATTACTCCCTCCAGTTTTAAAGTCTTGCCCATGTAAATCTGGAAGTAGAACAGCATGTGGCTGTCACTAATATTAAAACCTTTGAAGCTTGATATCAGTAGTGTCACTCTGTCACTGTAATTTTTTTTTTTTTTAAGTAACGTTACAATATTTAACAAGCTGTTAACATTTAAAAGAAATAAAAAGTTCAGAAAGTAACCTATCAAAAGTGCAAAGATTTGCCACTTACAGTTAACAGAAAATATTTTTAAAAATGTGTATTACTGCAACTGGATCTTATGATGTACTTGACAATGTTATTATGCATACTTACACATCTGCTAATTCATTGTTTTCCTTCTTTGAAGAGGTGGGAGCACTTGACAATTTATCTTCACCAGAGGAAACAAACCAGTCTTGAAGAAGAAAATATTTTTATTCTGTTGTAGTGCAAATCTGATTCAATTCTAAACAAAAGATCCAGAAGAACAGAAGATGAGACGTATTGTTTTCATTAATCTGAGAAATGGTAAATGATGTTCTGCCTCTTTGGTTTTGTTTTTCTCTCCTGTAATGTTATGGTGTAAAATTTTGGCTTGGTAGGTAAATGATAAAATAAAAATAAACAGCAACGTCTTTGTTCTGTTTCCCTTTAACAAGCACACGATAATTCACATACAAAACCCAGGCTAAACTAAAAGATTATGCTGCATCTCTACTCATAAAATAGAACATAAATACTACATATGGAACATCTTAGCTTACTGCAACACAGGAAAAGTTCAGTTTCAGACTGTTACCATCATACAATCTTTTAGGGTCACATCTTCTTGTACTTCTATACTTCATGGAAATCTTTCTTCCTGTTCACCTGCTTACAGACACGAAATGAGCTCATGTTCCTGTTGTATTTCATATTATTCATCTGTAATAAACCAGTCCAGAGGCTGAAGCTTACTTTTACACAATATAAATGTATCTTGGTTTACACAAACTACGTGTTTAGTTTTCCTATTCCTATGCCATCACAAATACTGGGTCTGTACACTTTAATGAAGAGGTTCTACTGGCTACTCCAGAATTAAAATTACATGTTATGAAGTGCCTTAATTTGAGTCTAGCAAAGCACCTGAAGACATGTTTAATTCCTCCAAAGAGTTTGATATAGCAGGACCAGGATGTGAGGCCCATAAAGTGTAAATGGCACAGCAGAATTGAGGAAAACTTTTAGAGTACGAAGAGTTTTATAAAGGTTCTTCACATTTGACTTTGACATTCTACTTAGCACAGTGAAATATCATCCTTTCATAATGCTGTTTTCTGGAGCACACAGACTGACAGAAACGTTGCAGAACATTATTACGTAATCTGTTTTTCACTTTTAGCATAGCTGAGTATGTTCTAGATGCCAAGCCATTAGCGACTAATCTGAAACCACAAGGCCATTTTGCCCTGTCAGTCCATCTTTGCTCTTCCTCCAATAATCACTCCGACTATGATTCAGTGTCTGATAGACACCTTCAGAAGCATACAAAGTATTTTCCATCACATTCAATAGGCTTTTGGGGAAGGCTTTTTTCTCCCTACGCTATCTGGTAAACTTACGAGATTCCGAAACATGAAAACAATACAGTGAACTCTAATTTGTGTACATTAGCATCGTTCAGCACTTCAAAATTCATTTTTGCTAGTAATTTCCTTAATTCCAGTCATAAATTTGAACCATGGTTTACTAAAATCAAGAGGAACTTTCAGCACCAAGCTCATGAAATTTGGAACGATTTTGTAGGAATGTCTACTTGAAGTTCTGAAAATACAGATTACTTGAAATGCTGAAGACTCATAGGATTAGGTCCCTTGAGAGATTTCCAGAATTGTCTGGGCAAGGAGGTCCACAAGTTCTTACACATCACACTAAACAGTTAAGTGCACCTATTACAAATTTATATACGTATATCCACAAAAGCTGTCTTTAAGCTGCCCAAAGCAATCCATGCGCTCACATTCAAACATGTTTTGGTAATAATACTCCAAAATACAGAGAGATGTGGAATTTTAGAAGTATTTCTTCATTCTCCAGAGCTTTGGCCTTTGGAAATACAAAGGGCCAGAACTGTAAACAAGTATTCTTTGCAGCCAACTTCAGTAAGTCTTATTTTATTGCTCTTCTTTTATTTAAAGCAAGGGTTACATTTCCACAACTCAGACATAAATTTTGCAGATAGCTGGAATGACATCTCCATAATCAGACTCTCAAAAAAATACCTAATTAAAAATGCCCTTTAAACTATGATTTGAAAGCCATTTGTCTCATCACAGCAAAGAGAAGGCAGAAAGATTTGTTTCAATCAAAAATTTAAAACAAAAAACCCAAAACCAACTCCTAACCATTTTGTCTACATTTCATTCACTTGCACATTAGATCAACCTTTGGTCTGCACTAAAGATAAAAGCCAAGGTCTAAAAAACGAGTAAAACTTTGTTGCAATGTTTGCTAATGCAATGAAATTATTTGGCATACAAATTTAATACTGAAAATGAACAGGAGGCTTGCATGATTCTGAACAACTGGATAATAAAATGGAAGATGAAATTAAATGCTGATGCAAGCAAAGTAATACGCACAGAGGAAAACAATTCTAATTTCGCATACACATAATCATGGTCTAAATTATCTCCAGAAAAACAGCTTAGACTCATTGTGCATGGTTCTCTAAAAATGTCATTCTAAACCCCAGCAGTATTTACAAAGGCAAATGGAATGCTAGGAATTATAATGAAAGCAGGCAAAAACTCAAAAACATCACTATCCTACCATTCCCATCTTTGACACCAGTTGTACTTCTGGACACTGCACTGAAAAATAGAGGGTACTCTAGAACCAGAAAAGCAGTCAAGAAATGTGGTGAGGGTCTTCAGCTGCAGGAAACAATTACAAGCAGAGAGACTAAAGAGGCCGTGACTCATTAGCTGAAGAGATTGGTACAATGGGACATTATAGCTTTAACCATCACAGTTGCAGTGCCTAATGAATTTATTCCGTACTGTAACCCAGAAATTAATGATTACCTAATAAAATGATCACGTAACATTTTAGAACCCCACTCCAGAAGAAGGAGTACTTCTCTGTGCACTTCACAGTGAAACTGTGGTACTGGAAGGCATTGCAGAGGCCATGCTGCAGAAGCAGTTACACTTAGAAGGATAGTCCCTCAAAAACAATTGCTCCAAATGAACCTACTGGCTCAGAAAGGCTAACTGGATTGCTCCTTAGTGTACAATCAACTTGTGTGCGTACAGAGCCGTAATACAACCCTTGCAACTGTGATTCAGGGCTTAATTAAAGCAGGGATTCGTCATTTGCATAGCAGCTAGCGTCAGTTTACGAAAGAAACTTGGAAAATCCACTTTTTTTGGCTAAAAATGATACAGGAATTAAGACTTCCTTCAGACAAAAAAGGTATAGCTTTAATATAGTGCTTCACTTGTCAGACAGTCTCACCGATATTTGTTTAAATGCAGAGCAGTTCAATGCAGAAGGGTATTTCCAGATGGTGCACTTGATACAGAACAGTCTATTCAGATTAGGAAACCATTAAGCAGCTGACAGGGTACATGCATTTTCCCACCTGTCTACTCATGTAAAGGTCAGACTGCAAAATTAGCATACAAAAATTAGATAGGGACTCAGAATAATGAGGAAGCTTTATACAGGAATTGACATAACTCTGCTCTCAAGTTTAACGTTGCAATAGTTGGAAGCAAACTACAGCCCTGTTTCATATGACCAGCACACTGACTTCCCAAGCTAATGGAAAACCTCGTGACAGCTCACAAAGAACTCTGACAATTTCTTAGCTGTACTTTCAGACAATTTTCAATTACTTAGCTGCTTTTCAGACAAGACAAGGAGATAATGAGGTGAGACAGCACATGAAGTAACACGTTAATAACTCACAGCAAAAGCTATGGATTAGTTTTATACAATTTCAGAGAATGGGACACAAAAAAAAAAAAAAAAAAAAAAAAAAAAAGCAAGTCAGAAATGGGCACCAGGGAATAGTTTGTAATTTACCCAGGATATAAATTACCTCAAGGGATTTCTAAGGCAGACGTGATGCTTGAAAGGAAGTTGAGAGCTAAGCGTTATCAGCAGAACAAATGAAATTTCACCAATTGGTGAAGTTCATCAATAAATTGCAGCTCTTTTTCTGTCACTATTTTGTGTCCTATCATTTACTTTTAAATTTGTAATGCATATAATGACAACTCTGATACTTCATTCAGCGAGGAGGGAGGATCACTTATATTGCTATAAGTTCCTATGATTGCCCTTTAGTCTTATTTCGGTTATGAGGGACTATATCCTGCTTTACTAAGCACCCCTGTTCTGAAAGATCAAAGATTTAGGAACCAGCATTTTTGGGGTGGATTTCACAGTAGCTGATCTTTACTGCTACTAAAACCATTCACAGTGTAGACTCCAAAGCTTTGTGCAAAAGCTGCATGCACTTCTTCCGTATACAGAAATCAGTATTTGGGGGACACTCATGCTAGGCAGCTTCTTTTAGGATTCTTCAAAGCAACTTCAGGTACTCAAACTGACGAGGGCAGTTGTGCTAATTGAAGAGCTGTATCATCTTCTGCTCTCAGCTAGCCAAAAGTGTGGGCTCTGACTGAATTCAGAACAACAGGCATTTTTGCTAGCTTCTGCAAATGCAGAAGGAACTTTGGCCCAAAGACTTAAGAATAAGCAAAAGCAAGGAGGAAAAATCATCATGATTTTAAAGCTCAGGATTACAGTTTTTATTATAATTTTTTTTATTGTTACTTTCCAAAACACAGTTTTTCAAATTGTGCCTGCTTGCCCTTCATGCTAGTTATGCATTTATTTAATATTTAAAAATACATTTCTATAAAGTCAGCATATATGTGACAAATCCTGGCCTACCAAAACTTAGTAAAGCCGTACTGATGACTTTCAGATAGGTTTATGTATATCAGTTAAGATCTGACACTGGAGCAGTGTTATAATAAAATCTCATTTTTTAAGATCTCATAGCTTAGGATTAATATGATTTCAAAATAAAACCTATAGCCATTCTCGTTCCCTAAACAATTCTCCTCCTTCCTGCCTGCTGCAATGCAGATTACCCATGAAATCTTTTCATTTTGTGCCTTCAAAACCATCTGATTCAATCTGTTAAAGAAATCATACCGTTCTGTATGTTTAGAAATATCCCTATGTCCATTAAATCTTAATTAGGTTTATGTAGTGCAAACTGTTTCTTTTTTTCCCAAAATATTTACATTTTCTTTGTCTTTTGCAGTATTTCCATTTGAACTCCTTTTCCACCACACATCATAGAGTATCTTACCCCTGATTACAGCACTCAACATTTATTTCCAAATTAACTTTGGTTAAACATTACAAATTTGTTGTGTCAATCACTGTTTTGATATCTTTCTCCCCACTCCAGTTGCCTATTAGCATAATGCACACTAATTACCAGTAAACTGTATTTATGACAACATTGGCAAGCCAGGTGTTCTTTATTAAGCAGAAAGCAGATTTAACATACTTTTTCTGTGACCTGTAATAGCTATTATGCATAGGCACTAGTCTTTTCCTCAGTCACGAAAAGGCTGATGCCCCTTACAGAAAAAATTATGCATATATATTTTAAGACATTTTGCCTTTTATAAATTCAAAGTGGAATCACAGCTGTGAACAGGCTTGAAATACATCCACTGAGAATGATGCTCTTATGCTAGAGAATTTGGGAAAAATACTTTTTTTGCTGAGCCTTCATTTGCATTTGTAATAAAAACATAAAGACTTGCACCTATTAAAGTTAAAACTCACACCTAATTATAGATTTCTCAAGCCCTGTAAGAAACTAGTCAATAAATTCTTCATCACCAAAAAGCATTCTCAGGTACGGAACAATAATTTTATTTCTGCCTTTCTCAGACCCATCTGAACCTAATGAGGTTCAACAAAGCAAAGTGTGAGGTTGTGCACTTGGATCACAGTAATCCCAGGTATGGATACAGACTGGGAGAAGAACTCCTTGAGAGCAGCAATGCTGAGGACCTAGGAGTCCTGGCCCATGAAAAACTTCACACAAGCCAGCAAAGAAGAGATCTGTCAGTGGAGAAGTGCTGTAACAGTCTGCCTGGTGAGACTGTGGATGCCCTGTCCCTGCAGGGAGGTGTTTAAAGCCAGCTAGGACAGGCCCCGGGCAATCTGATCCAGTACTTGATCTGGTGGTTGGCAACCCTGCCTGTAGCAGGGGGGTTGGAACCTGATGGTCCTCCAGGTCCTTTCCAACCCAAGCTGTTCTGCAAGAAGGGTTTCCAGAATAAAAGGTTTAAGTATTTGCAGGGTCAAGGTTTACAGCTTTTTTTCCTCCCTGTTTTGAATAAATGGTTTGAGTTTTAGACTATACAGAACACATTAGGGTATTCCATGCAAAATGTTTAAGTGCCATAATTTTTGTGCTTTAATACACGCTTTCAACTGAATGCACAGAAGGCTGACAGCTGGGCAGACTGCATTGTTTGGAAGTCCTGTGCTTCCAAATGAAACAGAAGATTAGATGGCCGCAAGGTGGAAGTGTTGCTCTACTTGAAAAAGAAACTTGCTTATTTAACATTTTAATCAATATAAATGGCTGATTTACTTGGAATTGCAAGTACAAACAAAACATTCTGTACTTGCTAACAGCACAAAATGCACCAGCTGTATTTGACTGAATATTGTTATTAAATTACTTTTGTATTAGAGTGACAAAAACTGAAAACATCATTGGCTGAAAGACGATGAAAACAAGAATGCTTTACCTATGCTTCAGTGAGGAGGAAAACTTGCATTTTACAGCATGCATAGGGAAGATTAGAGTAATATTCAGAGGGCAGTATAGTTGCTGCTTGCAAAAATAGTCCAGTTAAGAAGCAACACAGCAGCTTCCAAAACTTCACAGTGAAAATCTCTCATAGTAAATAAGCTTTCTTTTAAATCTGTCTTTAAGTGCCTGCACGTGAATACAGAGAGCTACACTATCTTGCTGATCGGATAACTGGTTTACATATGCTACAGTAAAAAAAAAAAAAAAAAAAAAAAGGAAAAAAAAAGATTATTTTCAGGATTCAAGAAACATCCCCCAAAGTGATGACGATCTTTATGGATGTTTAGATGTTTGCAACAGCCCAGAGCTGTAAATATCAATATTTCTCTGGAGGCAACTCTCTTTTAGAGGTGGACTACTCTGAAAGACCAGTGTAAAGCAGTCTGTGTGGAGCTCCGGGGGGGAGGGGGTAACACTCACAGCTGCTAGGAAGAAAGATGTAAGTGGGCAGGAATGCAACTCTCAGGACTGCTGAAGCAGGATTTCAACAGAAAAAAAATTATGCAACACTGAAAATGTATTTTGTGTTCATTCAGAAAACTGAAGTGTAGGACATTGAGAGAGCAGCCGCAACTTTCTGAAGAGATCACTGGGCACGGCTTTGGCAAAGTTGCTACGTGCAGCTGCTTTCCTCTTTTGCATGTCTCACAACTTGGTCAGCTGGATGCAATCATACTCATTTAGAGCCAAACAGCTGTGATTCTGTGATTTGCTGCTCTCCACACAAAGGATTTCTGGATTTACCCTTGTGGTTGACCAACACAGACACTTAACAACAGCACTTAACAACAACTAAAGAGGACTTTAGTTTCTGGGAACCATTTTGCCCTACAACTACCTGGTAAGTGACGGCCTGCCAGAAGATTTGGAGACTGCGATATTACAAGAAAGCTTTATTGTAACAGTGTTCAAAGCACACTGAACTAAATAAAAATACGTGGATGGCATATTGCAAAGCATGAACGCCTGCAAAAAGAGAGTAAAAAAAAAAACCCAGTAACAAGAGTACCACAAGTATGGAAACAGGACTGACCTACAAATGGAATATGAGACAGACCAGATGCAGACTGCACTCCCTGCAGACTCCCAGACTGCTGTTCAACCACCACTGAGCTACCTGGTGAAGGTGTTTTCAACTCCTTGCCTAGGAAAAGAGGAGGCATGGAACAATTTGGTCTCTAAAATTGCCTATAAATTTTTACAAAAATTAATTACAAATAGAAGTAACAAAACACTTGTATAAAATGCTACATTTGTGTTATCTTCCTTCTCACAGAAAAAAAAACAAAACGAGCATAGCGTTCAAAATCACTAGAAAAAAATCCAATGTGCACAAATACATGTATAGATAAACATTCAATTGATCTTAGGGCAAATCTGAGCATTCCAAATCATAAATTAAGACACAGGTTTTGAGGCAGTGGAAATAGGTCTACTGTCTGATAATTAAGAAAAAAAAATAAATCAGCAGCTCTGAATTCCATAATGAACATTTCAGAAATTTTTTACTGAAACATTATGTAAGTCTGTGGACTCCAAAACCACATTGGTGTTAGATGAGAAAAAAACGAATTTCTAGGAAATGAAGGTATGCATATATATGCTTAATAGGGGTTATGACCCACATGAAGTGATGCTTCATTTTTAATCATGCTCTTCAGCAACTATTATGAGTGGAAGCAATTTTATTACTAGGTTTTACAGACAAAAACGGTAAGAAAAAATATTCTTGCAATTTAAAATTTAGTCTAGATCGGTAGGTGTGTGGGAATTTGGATCTTTAACTCTTCCATTCAATTGCTAGCAATGGAACTGTTTACAGCATAGCATTCTATCAGACATAGGGTTGGGATGGTTGGGATTTTGGGTGGCCCTGTCTGGGGGGTTGGACTCCATGATCCTTGTGGTCCCTTCCAACTTGGGCTGTTCTGTGATTCTGTGATTTGAGGGAAACAAAAAATTATGAACCTAAGTTTTATCAGCATAGATCATTCACTTCTTCTGAGGCCAGTTGTGCAAACCCCTTCCTCTGAAGTCAAGGCACCACCTGCACAATTAGAGATTATCTCAGCAAGTATCAGAACCAGGCCTCTTAACCTTGGCTAAATGATGTTGAATGACTGCATCAATTACCTGTGATAAGCCAGTGACTGGATCACATGATTAGTAGTTCACTCATCTTCTAGCTATCTAATTCATGGTTAACGACTGCTTTTCAAACACTCTTTACCATTGGGAATCAATTCATAAATCATCCCCTATTCACATAGGAGTTCACTGTCTGAAGAAAAAGTCTATGTAATGATGTGGATTTTATGCTTGTCATCTCTCAAGAAAGAAGCAGACCTGGGGGGGGGGGGGGGGGGGGGAATGGGAAGAAAGCCACAAAACAAATTACACTACCCTGCCTCACAGCACTTTCTTTTTTGCTTGGCACAAGAAGATTCTCACTTAAGCATACAACAGGACAGCAGCTAGTCTCCTTTTCCACAAGGCTTTCTGCATTTTTTTTTCCCCTCCTGTTCTTTAAGAGTTCACATATACTGTTTCTACCTAATCATATTTTTTCTTTGGTAAAATTTAATGATCTTCGAACTTTGCTGTTTTTCCCCTCCTCCAGACTCACTGACCCATAAATCAAGAATTTTAAGTATTAAAATAAATCCATGCCTCTTCCTGTAGAAGAGGTAAGAATGCAGTGGCTTCTATACAACTGAACAGAGGGAAAATAGATTACATGTGGTGTCCAGCATTTGAGTTTGAACAACCAGGCTGATTTGCCAGTTGTAGCATGAATAAACTACTTTTGGACAGGTCAGTATAGAGTAGACACTAGTACTGGACAATAAGCAGGCAAACCAGTACAGTAAGGTTAAAGGATTTACTTTCAAGGACTGCAGAAAGCACCAATCTCCTGACCCATCAAGTCAATTTGCTACAGCTGGCATCCAGTCTGTATAAGCACTTTCCTATGTAGCAAAGTAGCAGACCATTAATAAGAAGGATTAATTTTTCTGTCATATGGGAACGCTCTAAGGGTGAAGTGCAGTTAAAATTCTCAGTCCTGTCACGTTGCAGCTTTCCAGCAAATCAGGAGTGAAGCTAACTTTCCCATGAAAGCAGCTGGGAGCTAAGGATGACAAGAAGGTAGAGAGATGCAGTTTCCACACCAAAAAGGGCAAAATTTTGTAATATCTAAGAAAGAGAGGCAGAGCAGGTACAGTGATGATAACTAGGTTCAGCTAACAGTCCACACTGCCAGATAATCTTGGAGGGCTGAAGCAGTCTGAGACAAAGTGAGATAAATGCATTTCAAAGTCAGTGTCAAGCAGGCTTTGCAATGACAGCAACACAGATTTAGCAAATGCCTGTGTGAGAGCTTCAGCTGAAAAGCTCCTCCTAGGTAAAGTGTTCCCCCAGGTATTGAAAGCAGCCTAAGGAGGTGTTGGGCTCTGCACTCTGGGCTCAACACTGAACAAATCTTGACTTCCTGTGGTACTAAAGTTTCATCCGCATAGTGCAATGAAATGCTGTTCAGAGACATCTGTTCCTCATAAGTCAATTAGATTTGCTTCTCAGTCCAATGATTTTGGCACAGCCCTGCAGTGTGCTATGGAGGAATAAGCCCCTAGAAATCAGCGCCACAAGCAGATGAATGCAAAATCCAAATGGGCAGAGCTGTCTATTTATTATTCCTCATTATGGCCATACAAACTCAAGATGGTTTAATATTTTTCATGTAGCTTATAGCTTTGCTGAGTTCATTCAAAATGTGACATTTCTGACAGAGATTAAAGGGGCTATGGGTGCCCTCAGGTCATAAATCAGCATATATTATATGCTAATATATTCAGAATAGACAAATGCCACATCTTTCTTCAGAGCAGTGAATACATTTCATATTGTGTTACATTATTAGTGCCATTAGAGTGCTTACTGTCCTGAATGGTCACCACAATACAGATGTTCTGAAATAGCTAGTTCACAGAAACCAATCTAGAAAGTTCCATCTTCCTTTATCATAACATACCTGATGTCCCTTTTGTATTTACTATACAGATAATCAAAATCCAGTCAATTCAGCCCTAAGAAAGAAGAATAAACTGAAAAAGGGAAAAAATGATTTGTGCACAGGAACAGGGGAAAAACCTGCCAAGTCTCTTTTACAGTTATCATTAATGTGTGGATGTGAATAAGATTAAATTATTAATAAATGATCAAAGCAATCACTGAAACGACATTATGGAAGTTTCCTTGGTCAAATTGCTACAGATTCCTTTTGTTTACTTCAGAAAAGACAGGAAAGAAAAAAGGAGACTGTAACAACAGTCTCTATCCCCTCCTGCAACTCAGGAGGAAGCAAGTGGGAAACTTGTTTAGAGCTTGCAAAGGAGGATGAAAGGACCTGTGGTAAAGAAGGACACCTATTAAAGACCCTTCATCAAGGAGAGGAGACTTTCTGCAGTACCTCACTGAAGCATTTAAAGGGCTGAACACTATGGCAGTGAGACCTCTGCCTGCTCATACACAGGAAAACAGTTGCAAGTAAATATTAACAGGCATTGTAATAAATCCTCAGGAGCAAATTTGCACAAACGAGGGAAAGGTATTCATACAACGTAAGTGTCTAAAATCTTGATCAGGTGGGCACATGTGTGTGTAAATTCATATTTGTTCATCATGCAGATATGATTATCAAGGTGGTTGCAGTGAAAAAGAGTTCAAATCTAGCAAAGAAGATTTGAACAAGCAGAGAAAGCATTCTCTGTGCTTACAGAGAAGGACAAAGAAAAGTGTAGTGCATGGCTAAACAGTAAGGAAGAGATAGTTAATGAAGAAGAAATCACAAACTATCCTATTTTCAGGATATGGTAGCCTAGAGATCAAATAAAGTGGTTTATTGCCAACTGTAATCAAAGTATTGTTGCAGCCACTGCAAACATGAATTACGCTTACAAAAAAGCAAACTAAAAAGAAATAGACTTGGCAAGGTATTCTAGATCCTTCATGTAAAGAAAACACACCAAATCATACTTTACCATCTTCTCCACAGCCATGAATGTCAAAAGTCTATTCTAAAACCCAATATCTTAGCCAACATGATACTTCATAAAGACAAGCCTTCAGGGAAAACCATGACAGCCAATACAACCAATACAGTTTGCAAATCAGAGGCCTTCATCAGAACTGATACCAGAGAAAATCTTGCTAGCTTAAGTGGGGTCTGAGTCTAGCCAGAATGAATAGGAAAGTTGATTTTGCCTCATTTTGATTCAACATATAGCAAAGTAGAATATGGACAGAGTAAATACTTTCCCGGTTTGAGAAAGCGGTTTGGGTTAAAAGAGAGTTAATCTCCACAGCTCTGAATTGTCTCTAGTTTTAATGATCCAGCTCACAGTAAATTTATGCAAAATACTCTCCAGTGTTTCTGGAGAACACAAGTAACACCTGCTTCCGAGTTGACATTATCTCTCTCATAAGAAGTAGCAGCATACACAAAAAGCCACCTGCAACTTTTTTTTTTTTTTAATCACCCACAACATAGCAAAGTCGGATGCCAGACTTCATCCCTTCAAGGACTTGTTTATAAAATATCACCCTCAGGTTTTGTTGTTACCAAAGAACTGCTCAGCAGCCACAGTGATGTTTCTTGCCTATAATCCAGCTCCCCGAATTCTAAATCATTACAGTTAGCCAAAATGACCCACAGTTTTCACCTGGGGACGTGACTTTTCCTCTTTTAAATTTCCTAAGTTCCTGTCACATTCGCATCATAAAAAGGTGTCGAATGTTAACAATTAGACCTTAATTGTTCTGCAGTATGGTCTCTAACTTTCAGTACTTTTTTCCCCCCGAAATATGAAAATAAAACAAAATGAAGCAACTCTATTTTCTATAGTTACAGAAGCCTCACTTTGAACTTTGGGAAGGTGATGGAACAGCTCATTCCCAAAACCGTTTCCAGGCACAGGAGAGCAAAAATCATTAGAAGTAGTCATCGTGGATCCACTAAGGGGAACTCACACCTTGATAAACCTCTGTAATGAAATCACCAACCCAATGTATGAGTGGGGACCAGAGGATATTATCTCTTTGGACTTATGCAAGGCCTTTGACGCCGTGCCCCAAAAGATGCCCATAGGGAAGCTGTTGGAGCATGGGCTGGATGAGCAGACTGAGGTGAATCAAAAACTGATTGAACAGCCAGGCCCAGAGGGCAGCAGTCAATGACACAGAAGTGCACACGTTTGAGCAATCATACTCAAATCTCATCCTTTCAAGCTGTGTTTCTAATGTTACCAAATACAGAAAAGCAAGAATCTTTTAAATACTTTATCTCCCTTGCACTTTAGTTTTATTTTACTCTGGCAAAATACTTTGCTATAGTTCTTAGCTTGATTTTCATATACAGATATAGAGAAAACCTTTTATTTTGTGGTAGAAACACATTTTAATTTTAGAAAGATCTGCAAGGATAAAAAGTTAATCTTTACTTCCTTACATATATAATGCTGTAACACAATGGAAAACACAGCAATAACAGCAGAGCAGCAAAGTCACAGGCTGCAACGAGTGAGGACTTGCTCAAATACAACAGCCAGCACAGAGAAACAAAGCAACTACTTACCCTAAGGCAGCCTCCAGCAGACAAAAATCTTCAGTGATCCACCTGCCTCCACCACCAACTCTTAAATGAGGTCTGGGAAGGGGTGGATCCTGGCTCCCCTCCCCCACCCTTCTGGTCACACAGGTGCATTGCATTACATGCAGCTGAGCTCCCCTGCTTTGGCCCTGCCTTCCCACCAGGTGCTCAATCACTGGTTCAAGCTTTGACTTGCATTTCCCCTACATCACCACATCATTTTAAAAAGAAAAACTTTAAACAGAAAAAAAAACCAAAAAACCCTTTCTTTGTGAATACTACAGTTAGTGTAATCACATAAATGCATACAGTCATTGCTTTTGCAATCAAATGAGTAAAGGCCTGAAAGAGGAACACCAAAAAAGTTGAAGACATACTCCTATGTAATGAGCTAGGGAACAATAAAAGAGTAAAAACAAAAATAATAATAAATTCATGATCTAATGAGAAGATCATGAAAGTAAAATAAAATTTTTACAAATACATGAATTCTATGACATCAGAAAACTTATAAAATAAATGAAAACAGGAAGAATGTGACAAAAAATTACATTGGTAGTAGAGTCAGGAAAAAGAAAAAACTACGTTAGTTACTTGTTTTGTGTAGTAGAAAAGAGGACTGAATATTGCAGTTTCATGTATGCACCACCTACTAAGAATGCTTGACATTTAGTCAACTTGTGGTTGTTTTTTTTTGTTTTTGTTTTGCTTTTAGGTACAGGTTGTTTCCAGATCTCCTGGGGCCAACTGTCATTAACTACTCTGGTATAAAAGAGGCTGACATAATTTCTAGTCTTAATCACAAAAGGTGGTAATTACCTAATTCTCACAACGAATCTGCATACATACATTATTGCCTGCAAGACAGGCACCTGTAAAGGACCATGACCGACTGAACTGAGATTTGTACATTTTATCATTGTCAGCTACTGAGCTCTTCGTATGTGAAAAAGTAGCAAAGCAGATCATTGACTATTTGGATGATAGAAGAGACTGACAGAAGTCGTGGTAGAATGGTAAGAAGTTTAGAGTGCATGCATGCAGATGTTTATAATAGTCACTGTTTCATTATGCTTACTGCATAAGGAAAGAAAAAAATAGCTAATATTGCGTTTGTTTTCTTTCAGAAAACTAAAGCTGTTGTGCTTTTTGCCTGTGTCATCTTCATGGTTTTTCTTATTGTTGAAATCGGGTGTGCTCCAAAGGTAAACAGTGTTAAAGGTGTCTTTATTGTATAAGAGGATTTGCTTCTTGTGAAATAACAGCCAGTTTCTTTCTATAACTTACAGGGTAAAACCATAGTGAGAAATTGGGGCCCACAATCAATTCTATATCTCAAAGGACGCTGTAAGTTATATTCAAAACCTGTTCTGTGGACAATGAAGCTATATGCTGATTTGGACTAAGAAGTTAAAAATTTGTTAATGGATTTTTCAAATGTCACTGAAAATCAAAGCATGTTAAACAGATTGCTTATGGCATGTCAGCTATGACAAATGAAACTACGCAGATCAATATCCTATATTGGGCAGTTGCTATAAGAAACTTCTTGTAAGCGTATTTGCATTATACATAAGTTGTTTTAGCAGATTTTTATGGTGTCATATTTTACTCAGATATATATTCATTTTACAATGCCTCTCATGAACAAACCACACAGTACTAATTGCAGAATTAAAATATACTTAATTTTTGTGGTAATTTGATGGCATTGGGCTGAAATATGCTGTTGATCTTTCTGATTGTATTCAACCTCCCAAATATAAACAGTGATCTACCTTTCTACATGCAAACCGAATGATGCATTTTATTACAAGGTTTTAAATACCAATTCTGATTACTTTTAAAGCCAGCTAGCAAATTGGTGTTTTGCTTTGCTGAAATTTAGAGGAATCTTCACAGTAAGCAATCATCTCTTTATACTAAATAACCAGAAAAAGACAAATGCTTGTGAGTAATAAGTGAGAGGACTGTGAAGTTGGCTTCTGTTTGCCAACAGAATGTCACTGAGTAGGCAGCCCTTCTAAAAATATCTTTAAAAACAAGACATTTGAATTAATGAGGTACTTGAAGAAGAGAGGCTATATAGCACACCTACTCAGTATCTTCAGATATTACTCAGGTGACATTTGCTCTAGAGATTGAGGACTGCCGTTGATCTACTCTTTTGACTTCCAGAGTATATGTACAGTATTTAGTGAACAATTCAAAGAGGGATTGATGGTCCAAGAGTTTTTTGCTGTAATGCTATGTGCCCTATGATTTGTAATTTCTGAATTTCTGTCTGTCTGAATTTAGGAGTTTCATTCTAGGCTAAGATATTATTAGAGTTATTTTGAAGTGATTTGATGTGAAATCAAAATATTTCAGAGATGCATGCACAATAGATCTGAGGTAAATTTGTTTTTAATTTAAGTCACTGAATTATTCCCTCAAGAAGGAATTTCTGCTCCATGATCACATCACTTCTTTCCAAATCTAAATTAGCCAGAAGATACAATCATACAAACGGATATGTTGACCTCATCTGCAATCTAAATAGAATGTGCAGACTAAGGCTCTTCTTCTAATCACACCAGAAAAAGTACTGACCAAAACCATTGTATACTGAAGATGAGAATGAGTCATCAATAAGTAATTGTGGTAGATGTTGTAACTGTCGCTCATTGTATGATTTTGGGAGATACATTCTGAATTTTTTTATCTCTCTTGTACAATACACAAGTGACAGTGGTACTTGAAGAGTAAGAAACTCCGACATTTAAGACAGACATCTTCTAGTTCTAACCACAACAAACCATGAAGCTGATCAGGTTTACAGACCAAATTTTTTTTTTCCAAGTAATTTGAGTTCTCCCATTCTTTCTTCTCTATATCTATACTTCCTATAGGCACTGTGCAGAATGTACAGATGTTTGAAAAGGGCAGTGTAAAATGATCTGTCTGACTATGCTATACAGAGAAACTAAGCGAGGGCCAGTGCTTTGCCTTTTAAAGTCAACATCTATGTTCGGTAGGAGCTGCACAAGCATTCCTCTGCCTAGGTCTGGTTTTCCTCATGTATATGGTAAATTTGTACCTGTTGCTTTGGACTGCATGCAGCTGCTGATGGAACCATTTTTCTGAATTGTCTTTCTCTCTCATTTATCACTAGATGGCAGGAGATACACCTCTGAAAAGGATGAACAGTATTACAAGCTTAACCTGGAGGACTTCAGCGCATTTTTAAAAAGTAATTTCTGAAGAAAAACATTTATAATTTGCAAGTGTATTACCTGTAGCTATTTCTCTGTTGATTTCTATCATAGCAAAAGCAGAATCTTGAGGAACTGGGTATTTCTAACTCCACAGAATTTACGCTGCAGACGTTCTGTTTCCTGGTTTGGTACGCTGACTTAAATTTAGGGAAAAGTAGATTGAGGTCAGGATTTTTCCAAGTGCTAAGAATGATTTTGTTCCTGCTGTCTTTTACAACTTAAACCAAGCACACAGCACTGCCCTCTCTCCAAAACCACTGGTATTCTAAGAATTCAACTATTTATTGGAGAAAATAAAAAGAACACTGGTGGTCTTTCTGCATAAACAGAGTTGAGAAAAGGCCAGCAGCAGTTTTGTGCACATTCAGAGCCAAAAAGGAAAAAGACTATAGCAGGAAGACATCTGGGGATAAGAAAAAAGAAAGATGGAGAGTTTCACTTCAAGGTCTTCCTAGAATAGTGATTGTAGAAATATTACCAGAAAATTAGTGGCGGAAACAAAGCTCTAAAGAGAATGGGTTTTCCCAGCAACAGTTCAGCCAACCATAGAGAATGAACACAGTTTCAGTTTTAGTGATTTAGATCATGGTGATATTGTTGGAAAGTGTATGGGAACTGCTGAATCACACTTGAACCCCTGATTGACCACCTGAGGCAAGCAATCAGTCAGCCACGGAGCACAGGTGAAGCTAATTCACCTGTGCTACTGGAAGGCATGGAGCCTGGCTGCACCTCTCCTAGACCCCGTTTAAGTGCTGACTGCCACTGAGGAATGTCTCTTCTAGAGATTGCTCCCTGTGGAGAATGTTGCAAGCCTATGACATTGGTAAGCATTTTCCATTTATTATGTTCCTGTTGTAGTAATCTTACTTAGCCTAGCTTTCCTGGATATCTCTTAATTCTAACATCTGTATATTCATTGATTATACAGAAAGTTAATGGAAAATAGACCACAAGTAACAAAAATGCAATTTTATGCATAGGTAAAACCCTTTCCTCACCATTGGGTTGCTGTTGTGGAGAAAAATACCACAATTCAGTTAAGCCTGTGAAAAACATTCGAGATTAAGTCAAGGTTAAGCTTTCAACACCCTATTATTGGTCTAGCTAAGCACATACTTTCTATATGAGCAAGAACAATATTCTAGGCTTTTAAAACTGACAGATGTGTATCTACAGCTGCTGTAGTACAGGTACAGGACCCAAATCCAATATCTGAATCCTCAGATAATAGATCTGAGAGTAGATCAGAGAGTAGATCTCATCTTCAGTGCAGCTAGAATGGGTTATGAAAATGAATCATAGATACCAAATTTTGCTTCCTACAGAATATCCAGATAATATATATGACCTTGTGTTGTCTGTTTGGTTTTTTTCCTTTAACTTTAGGCTGTGTTCAACACCACTGAACATTCTGAAAATCAGAAAATTCAAAGCCCAAAGCATGGGCTTTACTTGGACCAAAACAAAGCTTTCCTTTATTTACTATGAACATCTCATTCTGAGAAACAATAATAAATACTTTAACTGAATGTTAATACTGCAAATGTCACAGTGTAAGTCTCTTTAAGGATGTGCATGCTTTATATCATCTTGTTTCAAGATGTAAGTTCATTAAACTTCCACTTGAAAGTTAATAAAACTAAATGCTTCCTAATACAACTCATCTTGTTTTCTTTCCTTATGTTATATGGAAGATATGACATAAAGGTACATACAAGCTTTTAAATTGTTAATAATTTCTTTAGTTGTCTGTGGAAAGCAGAGAAACATAAGCATTTTTTTGGCTCTTAGAGAAGCTCTTTCCAAAACTTGTCACATGTGATGCTGCAATATTCATCTAACTTCATGAACTGTATTTAGCTTCTCCCTGTGTCCGAGCCTATCACTCTCCTGTACCAGTCTGCCAAAGACAACGAGGTGTCTCCCTGGAGATACAGATGTGACTCTCACAGCAAATGCTGAGTATCTTCTACGACATGACACATGGAAATGATTGCATTATCTTTAGAGGTTATTTCAACACAGATACAATGTGTTTGCCCCTTACTCAAGAAATTGCTAGAAACATTAACTGTCGGAAGAGCCATCTACCAGATCATATTTCAGATATTTTAATACAACTGAATTTGTAGTGCATGCTTTCTTTTCCAGCTTCATTAAAACAGAGTTTAGAAATCTGAGTAGATATTTAAAAGATTTTGTTGCTGCCAATTTCATGAACCTTCCTAAAAACATGCTATATTCTTGCCTGAGATCTAGAAAAACACGAACATCTCAAGAAAGCTGCTTCTGACCTTTCTATTCAAAATGGTAGATCTTATTATTTACCTATTGAAAAGTCGACTTAGTTTCTCACTCATTATATTAACACAGGGAAGCTGCCCCATGCAAAGTTAAATCCATGTACCTCTGTGTAATCCATTTACTTCCATGTGAAGTTAAGAAATTATCCAGGATTATATAGTCTGATGTTGCTGCCTGATAAATAGGCTGTCACAATTCTGCATTCAATGAAGTTTGTTGATGCCACCTATACAATACAGCCATACTCTAGTAAAGCATTTCACTGAACTGAAGGAAACAATGAATGACACTATACAAATACAAGACTATCCCCGAAAGAGACAAAGTTATGGAAGTGGGTGAAGTGCAGAGGGACAAAGCAGGGTATGAGCAAGTCCCTGCACAGTATCACTGGCTTTCATAACTAACTGAAATTGAGTGAAAGGCTCCCACCAATTTCACTTGATTGCTTAAAACTGACTGCATCAGAAAGGAAAACTTTTCCTCATTACTTATCCTAGTACTATAAAGCAGAAAAGAGCACATTCAAGATGCCATGTATAGCTCTGAAAATCTCACTAGTAGCTCCAATTGCAAGGACGGCTCCATGGAAGAAATTATTTCAACAGCCCATATAGAATCATAGAATGGCTAGGGTTGAAAAGGATGACAAGGATCATCTAGTTTCAACCCCCCTGCTATGTGCAGGGTCACCAACCACCGGACCAGGCTGCCCAGAGCCACATCCAGCATGGCCTTGAATATAAATATGGGCCCATGCCATTCCTAAGGGAGCGAGGCACACGTCATATTAACTCAAATTTTCAAAAAGAAGGGAGCAGTTAAGCATCACCATTTTCTGGGCAGCCAGAGCTTGCCACTGCCTGTACTTCTCCCAGCTTATAGATGAGAGGTCACTTCCCAGCTCTCCCCATTTACACTTACTCTATATCTCTTGCTCTGATGAAGAAGACAGCTGTTAAATGTGCTCATATGCACTTAGAGCAAAGAACAGTTATGTGAAAGTTGCAGAACTGAACAAAGCAGTTCTACAAGACAGATGCTCAGTAAAAAGTAGTTTCAAGCTCTAAAGAAACCCAAGTATTTCTTAAATGAAGGAGAAATGATAAAACTTAGAAGTGACAAAAAGATCTGTCTATACATTTCTACTGAAGACAGAAAAAATAATTTCTGCATAAGATGCATACACACGTGTGTGTGCACATTATGTATATATGTACATGTAATTGGGAAAAAAAAAAGATCAATAACAATCTTACTTCTAGAGACAGAACAGCATTCCCC
This sequence comes from Tympanuchus pallidicinctus, assembly GCF_026119805.1. NCBI lineage: Eukaryota > Metazoa > Chordata > Aves > Galliformes > Phasianidae > Tympanuchus > Tympanuchus pallidicinctus. Next base: position 15,914,735 of record NW_026294747.1, read on the forward strand.
TTAATTCAGAAAAGTCTGGAAAATGGAAATATTTGCTGCCACTCTGAATTTTACAAAGAATAGTGACTAACTAAGCTGTATTAACAATTTGAACGTTATTACTGGACTCTGACAACAATGTGTACCTTTTCCTTAACTATATCTGCAGTAGTATGGACAGTTTCCAAATCACGGCAGACCTGCAGCAACCTCTGATGATGATGATTATATTCACTGCAGTCGGTATTTTCAAGAATTGCCTGTTTCTGCTTTTGACAGTATGTAAATCTTAATAGGCTTCTGAAACAGGCAGAAGAGAAAATGTATGCAGTGATGAAGTAAGGCTGGAAGAGCAATATGAAAATGGGGAAGAATAAACACTAAATAGGAACAGCTTCACAACGTAGTTGTTTTCTGTTTCCCCAGTCCTGTTGGGAGAAGCCCTGCACCAGAGAAATGCAGTATTTTCTTTCATCATAACTCTTCATGAAGAAAATGTTTCTGAAGTAGCTACTCTGATTCCGTGTGATTTCTGATCATTTCAAAGGAGCCACTTCTTTCACCATAAGCATTGCTAATAGGTGACAACTACATACAACACTTGCATCAAATGAATTTAGCTTAAATTGATGCTTTTTCCATCTGCTGTGTTGACAGAACAATCCATATGTAGTTGGTGGGCTTTACCTTCATAATCAAAACAATTTGGAGCACCATGTTATTCTTATCAGTTTTACACATCCTATAATGCAGGAAAACAAATGAGCAATTCTTTCTACTCCAAGGCTATCAGCTTGCACTCAGCAATTCAAATATGGTACAGTAAGGCAGCAGGAAGTAAAATTTGCAAGTACTTGCATCAGGCAACACCCTTTCACCTGCTCAAACCCAAACACAAGCTGTGGGTGCCAAGTGGCACCTTCTGTCTATGAATTTTGATGCTGCATAATAGCTGTGAAAAGACTAATACCCTTTCTAGATTACTTAACGAAGCTTACAGAGGATGGTTTGTCTGCTTTTCCTCAGCTGATACATTGAACACCTAATACTGCATCAATGTGACATATCATATTTTCCCCCAAGACACAAGAAAAGGTAAAAGCTGTAGCACAAATTAAATTCTGTTGCACATAGACTAATTAGAAGCTGACCCCAGTATTCATGAGGTTTGCCATATGAACAAATTAATAACTATTTAATTCAATATAACAATAAATCCATATCAGATTTGCTGGACCATCCAGATCAAAGAAGAATACATCTTTTGCACAATAAATCTACTTCAAAGGCAAACATCTGTGGCTTTCAAAACAGAGAACACAACTTCATTCATGTATTTCAAATACATTTCTTCCATACTGGAAGCCTAAATACAAAAGATTTTTTTTTTCCTTTATGGAATAGGAATGCGCAGCTTCAAATCACAGTTTTGTTTCCATGCTCCTTTCAAATGTAAAAACTTCCCCTCCCCCATACCAATAATGTAATTACAGCTTCATGTTTCTCTTGTTACAAAGAATTGAAACGTTGCACTGCCTTTTACCAGCTTCCTTGCCAGGACAGAATACAGAGGGATGTGTTTCTAGCTACAGTAATTACCTTAATTTTGTAGGAACACAAGATTGCTGTGTAATCGGCTATTACTAATGCAATTACTCTGAAAAAATGGCTCACAACAAGATGTGTCAGGGGTGCTTCTACATCAGCACAGATTGTAGTAATTCAATAATGAGTCACATTTGGTCTCTGAAGTGAGTAATACTGACTGGCAAACATCCACACTATAAAGAAGATATATGAAAGCATCATTTTGGGGGTATGCTTATAGGGTAAGCTACAGGGTTTTGCAAATTCACCGTATACCTTTTGCTCTCCCTAAAATAATAGCAGTATTTCTGTAATTTCTGCTACAGTAGAGGGCTCAGTTCAGAGCCCCATTGTGTTAGGTACTTGCTCAGGATCTGCTGCTTCTAGCTTGTTGTAAAGACCTGACTAAGATCCCATTTAAGTAAATGGGCTAGATGTTTTATGGACTGAGCCTGAAACAACTGGAAGATTGCAGGAAAAGCACAAGTCATCTTGTTATATAGAATGGACAAGAGTTCTAATTCGAGAAGGTCCTTTTCCTTGAAACAAGGCCATGGAAGTTCAGCAGATCTCTTTCAGGTTCTGCCAGGAAGCCTGCAGCAGAGCTAACAGAACTTAGTTCTCCGAAGTGCTCATGTTTCTCCTTAGCCACAAAGCACAGAGCTCCGTGCTGTTCACTTTATTAGGAACGTCTAATTACTAGCACATCTCAAAGGGCAGGTCTGATACAGCTTCATTAGTTACTGACTGTGATTGTTAAAAGGAATGATAATAACTAAACAAAAAAGTATGCCACAGCAGGTTGCCATGCTGCAACATTTGGAAGAGGACACAGATGGTCTCCATGCATCCTGACCTACTGATGACATGCAGCTCAACAGTATGAGCTGACTTAATGTTGTTTTGCCACATACCAGAAATACAGACATGCCCAAAATACTGACCATACACATAAAGCCTAATTGCAACAGGTATCACAGTTATTTCTGCCTTTAGAAAAATAATCTTGAAAAAAAAATAAATAATTAAAAAAAAAACCAAAAAAACCAAACCAAAGAAAATTCACCTAAAGGCAGAAGTCAAATTCTGACAAATTATGAGTTTTATTGTACAGTAAGATTGCTAACATTGTCAGTGCAGTAAAACATCATGTAAGTCATCTAATTATTTTATATGTGTTCGAAGTTTGTCACTTTCAGTAATACTCATTACTTGTTAAGGTACAGATGCCCAGACTTTAGCCAGCCTTAGCCCAGTAGGGTAGAAGTGTGAGAAACTGCCACATACTGCAGACAAGGGAAAGGCCCAGCCACAATCTGAGCTAACCTAATAGAATAACGTGAGAAGTTTTAGATGTAAAACACTGAAAATGTAGAACCAGGAAGTCCCTTTGAGTGAAAAATGAAAATATTGTTAAAAGGCACGGGCTGATTTACTGCAGTCACCAGCAAGGTTGAAACTATCAAACAAGGATGGAAGAAGTGGAGGAAGAAGGAATGATGGTGAGTATAAAATGGGGACACGCTGTCTATTTGTTTCCTACTGAACAGATCTCTGCCTAACCAAATCAACCCGGAGCAGCACCTGTTGTGCTGACCACACTCTGAGGATCCCAGTGCTGTGAGAAGCCTCCGCCTTCACCCAGGAGGTGTCCTTAAACTCAGGTTTTGCTCCCTCCTGAGCTATTTCTCAGACATACCTATGCCCACCTACAAACCGTGTTGATCTTGGCTCACTTATTTGAATTCCTGGTTTGACTTTGTATTTACCTCATCACTACAGACTTGCCAAGCAACAAGCAGATCATTTTATTAGTCCCAAGAGCTCTCCATGCTGAGGCACTACGTACATTGCTGGTGTGGATTGTAGGCACAGAGAGGTGGATCTTCAGACACAGTCCCTTGTTGATGATGTGTACAGTTTCAAAGGGCCCACAGAACATCTGCTTTACATTGCCCAAACACTTCCCAGCAGTTTGTTGTACATTTCACACACAACTCAAGCGATTCAAAACAAAACTGTGATATAGAAAGAATCAGAGACTGAGAGCATCAACAACAACAGATAAGTTTTGGAACTGGCGGAACATACAAAATTTCACAGATGGTCCTACATAGTTGTACATTATAAAAGAAAATTTTCAAAATTCCCAGTGAATTCTGTATCTTACGTGGTTGAAAATTCATTCATGATACCAAAGCGATCAATCTGAGCATGCACAGTTAAACAGGAGAATTTGTATCTCTGGGGAAGGGAATACACTCTGCTTGCATCTTTCCTCAGCATGTAGCAGTATTAAGCATTGAGAGGTTCTAAGAATGACATGTAAAGGAGAAGAAATATATTTCTGGGTGCCATTGATGACTAGTAAAAGCTGTAAAGTATGAGATTAATGCAAGACAAATACAGCATAATATACTATCTCCCATTTTGAAAATCCCCTGAATATGCCAAAACACAGATACCCAAACTCCTGTGCCACACACCTAATTTACTGTCTCCATCAAACATGCTTAAATTATGCAATTATTTCTACATAAAAGGGCTACTTCTAAACGCAATGCTGGACCATCTTCCCACTGACATTGCATTACATTGTGAGTATCCAGCCTTTTGGCTTGCCTGGCCACACTGAACTCATCTGCAAAAGTTGCCGCATCTGCAAAGGTTGGTCTGAAAGTAATGCCTCTTAATTATTGCCATGGAAATGGCAAACAGTGTAAAGAGTAAAATCGCACAACTAGAGCAAATTCGCAGCTACAAAACTGTTTTTCAGTACAGTCACCACCATTAGGTATGCATTTTCACCAGCAGTGAACAAGAGCCCACATGCCCATGTTTGTAACAATCTGCACCAGCAGAGATGAGCCACTGCTGCTGTTGCCACTGCTGAAGCACACCATTCACCACCTCCCTGTGCTCACATTCACTGTTTCATCAGCATAGACATTCAGCAAGCATTGATGAATTTCAATTTTTTCCATGTGGAGGAAACCAATTCCATACCTTTGCTTCATGTACACTTCGATGTCAGACACCATTTTGTCAGACTGCCCCTCTGCTGCCACCTGCCTCTCAGCAACAAGATGTAACAGAATGTTGGCAGGAAGGTTCAACCTCTCGAGCCACACCACCAGCATCCACCTCTGGCACTGTGGGCCAATAGAACCAAATAGAAAGCATTACTTTCAGAGTAGCCTTCATAAAATAAATGTAATATGGTTAATGCGTATAAGTAACAAACTTATTATAATGTTTTTTTTTTTTTTAATTAAAATGTATAGAAACAAGCAACAAAACTAACATCAGTCTGGTTTGATGGCGGTGGCTGCAATTCTAAGTGTGTTTGTCAGATTTTTGATGAAAAAGATCTTTTTTTTTTTTTTTTTCCACTCTTCCTGTGCTTCACCCTAGAAAAAGTTGTTCACAAATGTACATACAGCCAAAAGGAATGACATGAATAAGGCCTGACTGCAAAGCAAGGGATATTTCTCTCTGGTAAGAGAGAGCTTATAGAAGTCTGGTAAGGAGACATGATCAGATCTTGGATTGCAATTCTAAACATTCCTCTCGAGAATTTGCAAGTAGTGTATTGATGTTGGCTGAAAATGAAGTTGCAAATAAACCAAAATATTATTTTTGTCTTGCACTTTTGAATACTATCCTCAAATTCCTTTATGAAAATGGAAAGCAAGACTGCATATTTTTGCTGTTCACAGGACTTTTTACCCAGTGTATCAAAATCCATACAATTCTTTGCCATAACTTCAGTTATCACTCCACTGCATCCTCCTCCCCTTCCCCCCCCCCCAAGCCCCTGCACTGGAAATCTTGACAACAGTTTACCAAGCCTTTGAAGTACTCTGACATATCCGTTGTTAAAAACTAAAATAGAAAAAAGATGTTTGATGAGAATGTTTGCTTTAAATAAGTTTGCAGTTGTAGCCATTAAATAATCTCAACTTTATCCATCTTTAAAAAAAAAAAAAAGAAAGAAAGAAAGGGAAAAAAAGGAATAAAAAAAAAAAAAGAAAAAAAAAAAAGGAAGATTTCTTGCTATTTTCAATGAGGCTAAAGATGTTGGCAGTTTCAAAAAGATCTAGAATTTTTTTTTTATCTGCAGGGTTAAAATGTAATCAGTTCATGGAGTTTTGAACCCATGGGCTTGCTCATTCTTTTTAAAAAATATATTAAGAAAAATTAGAGACAGCTCTTGCCTAAGGGTGCTGCTGAAAGCTGTAGGTCAAGTCTTATCTAACTCATTTTCCTTACTTTTCTATTTGCACTACATTTGTACCTCTCCCCAGCTTGCTCTTCTACCTTTTACATTTGGCTGTAGAATTTCTTACCTTCCCCACCACTCATCTCCCCTACTTTTAATGTATTTTATTTCTCCACTTATTTATTTAGAGTCTGTTGACTCTATAGCTGTGCGTGCTCTTCTGATTTCATGACCCCATAGTAACTCTCTGGGAACAAACATTTTAAGACAATGCCATTATGTAGATATTAACTCCAAAATAAAAGGGAATGGTCTTAGGAAGTGAAGGATCAAGGAAGGAGTGATACATTGAGATGATACCATGTCCCATTAGGAGCACTTTGAGAACCCATTTTCTCCAGCAACCTTCAGCAATCCCCTGCAGCAGTTGTTAAAAACAAAGATGTATAATCCAATCCATTCATATATAAACTACCATTCATTTAAAAAGCCCTACCTCTTATTAAATACATTTTTAAATAACATGCAATCATATCTGCTATCCTACCAAGAATTATGAATCAACACACACGGAGAATACCTTTATTCTTTCAAGCTTAAAGCCAAAAATATCCAAGCAAATATTAAACCAGCACAAAACATCTAAAATTAAAGAGCATTAATTTTTATATAATTTCATATATTTTTATATAATTTTTATATATCATCTAAAAACGACATGGCAGCAATCATAATGATATGGCAGCAATAAGAGAAATAAGTTGCCAAATCAGAGAAGACACAAAGCTAAATCAGCAGATTTGCCAGCCATCGCTGGAAGTTGAACTGTTTCACAACCAGTAACAACCCAACTAAGATAGCAACTTCTTTCTCAGTGCTTACTGGCTCTCCACTCACATAAACATTCAACAAAGTCAACCTAAGTTAAATTTACTTTAAACTGCAGTCTATGTAAAGACTGAACAATTGGCCCAGAAAACCCCAAGTTTCACTTACATCAGCATAATTCAAAAAGAATGCAGCTGAGGTCAGTGAAATTAGTCCTATGGAAATTCAAGGTAAGATCATTTAGACTATGACAGTATATCAGTATTACTACTCATTGACTTTATAATGCACTGAACATTATTCAGCTTTCAGTCTTTTAATTGCACATGTAGGATCTGGGATAAACACCTCCCAAATTCCTCCATGATCATGCATTCAGCTACACGGACAGAGTAACCTCCTTTTTCTGCCTCTTCAGCTTGCACCAGAAGACGAGCACATGTTGCTTTCACATCTTCCAAAGAAACAGATACAGCTGGTTCCCTGACATGGAAAAAGAAACTAGGATAAAATATATGCATTTTAAATACAGAAAATAATTTAAAAGACAAACTGCAAACCTCTTATCCAAGAGCTGGAATGCACAGAGCTGACTCAGACCAGCTGCTCTGTTACAGTGAGGCACATCCCTGTAGAAATCTCCATTTTACACTGAATAGTTTTTACTTCCAATGGTTTGCTTCTGAATTTTTCTAATTAATCACATGGAAGACTGTGTTCACACCACAGAGTTGATCTCTACAAATGCTGACCAGTAAGTGTAGCAGGGAAAGGTTATACAATAAACAGCTTTTAGTTAAGCCAGCAACAGTCAGATCCTACATCATGTACAAAGAAAGTCTTAGTCAGAATCTAGGAGGTACTAACTGTATCAGATTACTGCTGTTGAAAGAAGTAGAATCAAGTCTCTCAAGGGTTCTCGGAATGGCACCTTACCAACATTTCTTTGAAAAAAGCTCTTGAAACTACCAGTTGTTAACACCGTAACTCCTTGCACTACATTAATAGCAACACTCACTCCATTGGAACCATCTATCCAATCAGCATATTACCCACAGCAGAAATTATTCAAATATTTTCAAAGGAGATCATCAGAATGCTTTTAAAACAGAATTGGCATAAGAATTTCAAGGCAGTGGTTAATGCAAAGAAAATACTGAATGCAAACTGAGAATTTAAAAGCCCAGAGTAAATCTCAATAAGATAAAAAAAAAAAAAGGTGCTTTAATTAATTTGAACATTTATTAACAGGTGTTTTTCTTTATTAAGTCAATGACTAAAAACAACCAACCAAAAATACAACTGCATTACTAAGTATAACATTAGGATAGTATGGTCTTCTTGAAAAACATTGCAAGCAAACGGCCAAAGTAAAATTGACAAGTAGTGAGCCAAAGGACGAAGAGATGGAAGGAGGAGCGGTATAAACACGCTCCTTAAATGAAATCCACAAACCTTTTAACATACTTCTAGGAGCAGTTTTGTAAGAAATAAATGGGAGGCAGGGCATGAAGAGAACTGAGTACGTGAACAGTACAAAAATAAGTGCTGTTTTTTAAGCAGAACTCATATCCCTGAACTCTTCATATTATATTCCTAAAGGATAGGAACAGCCTCCCCCTTAGATATTTTTTATTTACTTAGAAGGGCAAAAACTATGTGACTTCTTTTATATAAAATGTCTGTCATTTTAGTCACCATTTCTTAGATAAATACAATAGAAATTCATTAGTGAATAATAACCCATTACAAATTAAAATCCTTTTGGATGTGGTGCTCAGGGACATGATTCAGCAGAGGGCTGTTAGAGTTAGGGTAGTTTGGTTATGTTTCGGTTGGACTCCATTATCTTGAAGGCCTTTTTCCAAACTGAGCAGGTTGAAATAAATGAATAATAGCTAACTGAAAAATTAATGAAGTCAGATCAATGTATTATCTGTTATATTTCCAAATATTCACCTGTCTTTCTCCAATTTTGGTGAAGTTTCAAATGTTGTTGTCAAAAATGGGTTATTTTCATCATTATTTCCAATATCCATGCAGTTTAGTGTGGTCAGCTGGGTTTTTTTACCTGGACTTTCTTCATAATTTTTGCAACCAATGCATTTGCAAATAGAGGAACATGCAATCTTTGCCTGGCAAATACAGAATACTTAGAATAAAAATGTATAAAACTTGAATGCAACATAAGCTAAGCAACAACTAGAGGTAAATCTCCAGGACTTATTCTAGATGCACGTATCTTGGATACTCCCAGAGAGAGACCATCAGTATCAATGTAAGGAAACAAGTTTGTTCCTTGCAGGAATCCTTTTTGGAGAATGATGATTCTTTTTGCTCCGTATATTGGACAAATCAATGCCCCCATAAACTCATGGTTTGAGCAAAGACTATCTGAGTAGGCAGAAATACATTCCTCTTTTCAACTGGAGCACAGCACTGGCTGAGAGCTCATAATATTGAACATTTTAACTGATCAACTTCAGCTAGAATTAATTATTTGAAGTCATGAGAAGACATGGCAAGAGAGAGACTGCTTCCCTTGCATTCAAAAAAAATTTATGAGCTATTCAAAGAGATGAGTAATTCTTTTTAAAGACTACTGTTTACAGAATACAATGAATGTTAATGCGACAACCACTGACAGGAAAATCCAACAGACTCACCTCAAAGCACTCACAATAATTCTTGAGACATCCTGAACGCTTGCAGTTACATCCTTTGTTATGATGAGGTTTAATATCTCCCAGTTTGCTCTGTCCAATCTTTGGTAGAAAAGCTTCTGGGTTTCTATCAAGGCAGACCTAAACCAAAAAGCATTACATTAAGAGACATTCAAAGACTGTTTTATAGCATCTGAGTGACTCCCAGTATTTAGCAAAGAAATTCTTGTTTTCACTTGGTGATAAGAGAAACATACGTAAGTTTCCCAAAGTGTGCGAAGGCAACAATTCAAAGATTCCAGGATTCAGAGCTGCGTGGGATCTACCATGATTTTATGGACTATCCCAACTCCAGCTGGTGACCGGTCACGAGTGGTGTTCCGCAGGGGGCAGAGTGCTGGGGCCTGTCCTCTTCAATATCTTTACTGATGACCTGGATGTGGGCATTGAGTGCACTCTCAGTAAATTTGCAGGTGACACCAAGTTGGCTGGAAGTGTGGATCTGCCTGGGGGTAGCAAGGCCCTGCAGAGGGATCTGGACAGGCTGGAGAGCTGAGCTAAAGCCAATGCAACGAGGTTCAACAAGGCCAAATGCCGGGTCCTAAACTTTGGCCACAACAACCCCAGGCAACGCTACAGACTTAGGGCAGAGTGGTTGGAAGACGGTGTAGAAGAAATGGACTTGGGGGTATTGATTGATGGCTGGCTGAACACGAGCCAGCAGTGTGCCCAGGTGGCCAATAAGGTCAATGGCATCCTGGCTTGTATCAGAAACAGTGTTCCCAGCAGAAACAGGGCAGTGATTGTCCCCCTGTACTCAGCTCTGGTGAGGCTGCACCTCCAGTACTGTGCCCAGTTTTGGGCTTCCCACTGCAAGAAAGACATTGAGGCCCCGGTTCAAAGAAGGGCAACAAAGCAGGTGAGGGGTCTGGAGCACAGGCCTTATGAAGAATGGCTGAAGGAGCTGGGATTGTTCAGTTTGGAGAAGAGGAGGCTCAGGGGAGACGTTATTGCTCTGTATAACTACCTGAAGGGAGGTTGTAGTGAGCTTGGGGTCAGCCTCTTCTCTTGTGCAACTGGTGATAGGACTGGAGGGAATGGCTTCAAGCTGTGCCAGGGGAGATTTAGGTTGGACGTTAGGAAATACTGCTTTTCTGAAAGAGTGGTCAGGAATGGGCGGCCCAGGGAAGTGGTGCAGTCACCAACCCTGGAGGTGTTCAAAGAACGGTTGGATTTTGTGTTGAGGGACATGGTTTAGTGAGAACTATTGGTGATAGGCGGATGGATGGACTGGGTGATCTTGTAGGTCTTCTCCAACCTTGCTGTTCCTGTAATTCTGTAAATGACCCACACATCTGTTATTCTTTTGGGGCTGTTTTTGTCCCTCTGTTGATACTACTTTCACCGGAAACAAAAAGAAAAATGAACCCATCCATATATAGCTATAGACATCTCAGAGTTATTAACCATATAATGGTCTAATACAAAGCTGATACTCAGAAGTCAGCACTGGCTATTCCACTGGACATTAGCTTTTTTCAGGTCCTACTATCTCACTGCATCATGCCATATAAGTCAGACTAAAGGGATTCTATGTACTTTATGTACAATATTAAAGAGAGGCACAGAAACTGATATGCTTTTCTGAAGGACAAATCTCTCACACACTATCATGATGCTATCTGCGGCAGTGAAAGGAGTGCTTGGACTGCTACAACCTCACCAATTCAACTGCTGAGGAGCATTTGAATTCAAAACCCAGTTGTAGCATATCAATACCAAAAACTGCTGAGGCTTTGCCTGGTTGGATTCAGCAAAATTCTAATTAAATGAACTTCTTGTACGGTCCAGAGATTATGTGAATGATACAAAAGAGATCTGGATAGGTGCACACAAGAAACACTAAGCTACCAACATATCCTTATTTTAGAGTATCAGTAGATATAGATGTTTCATTTTCACTTTAAACCTTACATAACAGATACACATTAGTATAAAATAAATAATTGCCCAGAGTACGCAGTTTGATAACATTCAAAAGTTAGCTCCTGTACTGTTCAGTATTCCACTAATAAAATCAGCTTCCAAATGTGGAGTCTCACTGCTTCTCAGAAGTAAAGGGTTCAGTGCTGTTGTGATGAGCACAAGCTTTGCTTTGCACTGTTGTTTAGTCAACCAGAAAGACTAGCACAGACAACTACCAAGGATCTGCAAATTAAAATAATAATTCAGAAAATGATAATTTCATAGAATCATAGAATGGTTTGCTTTGAAAAGGGCCTTTAAGATCACCTAGTTTCAGCCCCTGCTATAAGCAGGGACAGCTCTCTCTAGACCAGGTTGCTCACAGCCCCATGCAGTCTGGCCTTGAATGTTTACACAGAGGGGGCATCCACAACATCTCTGTACAGCCTGTTCCAGTGTCTCACCACTCTCACAGTAAAGAATTTCTTCCTAATATCTAGTTTAAATCTACCCTCTTCCAGCTTTAAACCATTTCCCCTTGTCCTGTTACTACATGGCCTTCTATAAAGTCCCTCTCCAGCTTTCTGTAGGCCCTCTCAGGTCCTATACAATGCCCCACAGATCTTCTCTTCCCTGGACTGAAGAGCCCCAGCTCTCCTCTCTCAGCCTGTCCTCATAGGGGAGGTGCTCCAGCCCTCTGATGATCTTCGTGAACATCCTCTGGACCTGTTCCAACAGCTCCATGTCCTTGTGTTGAAGGACACAGAAATGGAAGCAATACTCCAGGTAGAGTCTTATGAGAGCTGAGCAGAATCACCTCCCTCAACCTGCTGGTCACACTTCTCTGCTGTGACCCAGGATACAGTTGGCCTTCTGGGCTGCAAGTGCACATTGCCAGCTCATGCTGAGTTTTTCATCAATCAACATCATCAACCTAATTCTGACTTTGGGACACAAATTTTCCTTCAAGTGAAAACATTTTCTGAAATTAAATTTGGAGTTGCACATTTTGTTCCAAGAATGAAAATTATCATTCCATTAATATACCACTAGCTGTAATCAAAAGTATCAGAGGCTCCTTAAAAGTAGATTAAAAGAGAAAAAAGTTATTTTTTATGTAAGAAAAAATATAGCAGCAGCAGTTGGTGATATTTTGTATAAAAATAACATATTTCAAAGATTGTAACTAGAGGAAAAAAAAACTACTAGCGTGTTTTTCATACACAAAGCTGATATTGGTACATACAGTATTTTATATTTATTCATTTATTTACCTTAATGGCTTTAAAGCGTTCAGTTTCATGAAGTGGATTGTTGTAGCAATTATTGCAATTGCAGTTGTTGCAAAAGTCACCACTGGCAAAGCATTCACAATATCTACAATCAACATATAAACACAACTTCAGAAATGAAAAGATTAACTGGTTTTAAATGTTACTCTACTTCAAGGCAGAGTTTATAGCTCCTACCCCTCCTCTGTTATTCAATCATATCCAAATATACTCAGAGACCTTCTCTCTATCTCTTGTTCATTTTCACATTGTTTTAAAAACACCCACTTCACAAATGGATCAAATTTTAATCCTCATGTACGCATCTTGTGTGCATTTTACGTATGCACGTAAATACATAATAAGATTCTGCACAGTAGTTATGTAGATTATTGCTGTACAGAAGTGAGATAGAGAAATGATGCTTCAATATACAGCATTTTCATTCTATAAATGATTTTCTAGAACAATGCCTTCTAGGTTCTCTTCATATTTTCCAGGGTTTTAATTGTTAGTCATCCACATCTACACCCTGAATTGTGAATTCGTGTGATACTAGCTGACACAAACTGTTGATCTTTAACTAAAGATCAGCAGAGCAATTTATAGCTTGTTCATTAGAATACATTTATTGTATATTTATTCTTTCAGAAATACACTGCTATTGATATTTATTAAATATTGCTAAGCTATTACTCACAGTTTAAGACACTGAGATTTTGTGCAGTTACATGGTTTCTTAGACTTCGTAATCCCCGAACTAAAAGGTTGGCTACCCAGGTTGAAAGAGGAAGAAAATAAGAAAATAAATATACAAATCATGGATTGGTCTATACTTTTGAAACTTTGTAAGATTCTCCCCCCCCCCTCATGTGATCCACCAGTGGTCATTCCTAGGGGCAGGTCAGCAACCACTCAGAACCCAGTAACTGCAGCACAACTGCAAAGCACTCTCATTTGTCACACCGGGCTCGCATCTGCCTTGCATTTAAAAACCATCTGCAATTAAGGTTTATTAAAAGAATCCCATTATTGTAAGAAATACAAGCTAAACACATGTTAATTACATTTTAAAACATATCAATTAACTCCGAAAATTAAATGCTTTTAGGACACATTTACAGCACAGTTGCATTGATCCTAAGAAATCCTGGAAGCCTTGACCACCAGTAAATGGAATAATGGCTACCAAGATGAGTACACAAATCACTCTTGCCAAATTGTGTGAGAAGCAGCTATATTACACAAACTGTCTAAGAGTCTTTGCCAGTATAAAATTCAAAGCTCATAATGGACTAAGCGTTGCAAGCATCTTACCCAGCTGAAGTCATTTCCACTTGCAGATTCGATTCTGGTTGGAAAGTGGAAGTGCTAGCTACTGATTGTAAGTATTCATGTTCAAACTGTTCAAGATAAAATATATACAGCTTGCTTATATTAAATTTTAGAAGTAAACTACTGTGAGTTAAAAAAAGCAATACAAAGAAAATGTTCTGAGGATGCTTTGTTTGCCACGTAAAGCTATAAAATTCATGGAAGCATAAGGCTGTAAAAACTGCATGCATTTCTCTTTGAAACTGCTCAGTACATCAGGACACTCATTTCTTCCAATGTAAAGCATCAAGAACAGCCACCAGTGCTGCAGTATTTGCACACTGTTTTCAGTGTACTGATAATTCTAAGTTCAGTTGCTTTTAATTGTAGTAATCAACAAAAACTGGCTAGTGACTTGATGATGTACATTACGTTCAGCTGCAATATGGCATTTAATTGGTTGAAGACTAAACAATTTAAATAAAATGTATTAGCTTACAGGCCATCGAAACGGAACGCAGATCTATTTTCTCTTCAGACAGAGAGGGTCCAGAGGAGGGCCACCAGAGGGCAGGAGCACCTCTCCTATGAGGAAAGGTTGAGGAAACTGGGCTTGTTTAGCTTGGAGAAGGATCCAGGGAGACCTCATTGTGGCCTTCCAGTACTTGAAGGGAGCGTATAAACAGGAGGGGGAACGGCTGTTTACGAGGGTGGATAGTGATAGGACAAGGGGAATGGTATTAAACTGAGACAGGGGAAGTTTAAGTTAGATATTAGGAGGAAGGTTTTCACACAGAAGGTGGTGTCACACTGGAATAGGTTGCCCAAGGAGGCTGTCGATGCCCCATCGCTGGAGGCATTCAAAGCCAGGCTGGATGTGGCTCTGGGCAGCCTGGTCTGCTGGTTGGCCCTGCATATAGCAGGGGGTTGGAGCTAAATGATCATTGTGGTCCTTTTCAACCCAGGCCATTCTGTGATTCTATGATATAATAGCCTAGTAAAACAGGTACAAGGAAGTGCTGTGAGTACTTGTAAATAATAGCTATTTTAACTAGTTATCAACCTAGCTGCCAATAAGGAAGAAGAAAATTAATATCTTTAAAGCAAGAGAAGAAATCCAAGGAACAACAGGCTGGGGATAAAATCAGAGAGAGAACTGCAGTGCTGTCTACATCTCTAGAAAATTTAGACACCAATTTGTCAGTACTCTACTTTTAGTGATGAAAGACTCTATAGTTCATTGCTCCATCTGGCTCTTGGGTTTTTAATTTCCTCTTTTACGAGGGTGGCTGTTACCCACAAACCATCTGCTGTGTTTGCACTGACATTACATTCATTTAACACAAATCAGAAGTTAACAGGTAAACATTTGCAATGATTTTTGCTACCAGCTCTGTTGGAAATGACAAGAGAAATCAAACACCTACAAAGATTTTTAGTCTTCTGTTTTCATTTTTAAAAATAAATTGAAATACAGTTCTATCACTCCATTAGCAAATAATAATTGAGAAAATGATAAAGACTTACTGACTATTAGGTCCTACTCAACAAATACAGAGCAAGGAATCCTACTGGAAGAAAACGTTCTCATTCTGGTAAAAGTCAATGTGTTTCCTTCCACCTCTCAAAAGAGTTACAGAATGGTTCTCAGAAATAATGTAATTTATATAAATACCAAATTTGAGTCTGAAAAATTGGAATTGCACTTTTAAATTCTGTTATTACTTATAGAAAATTCTCAAATTGGAGAGTTTGTACGCAGGAAGCATGCAGGATTGTAAAACTGACCTGCCTAAGCTAGCTAAAATGAATTTAGAAAATGCATACAATTGTTACCTCCTGCCATTAGACACAAGAACCTATTTTAAGAAAAGGAAAATTTATACTGTGCTTTATACGTGACAAGAATAAAGCTGCTTTACCTCTTGTTTGTTCGAATCCAGGTTACCTGAAACAGGCAAAAGCTGCCCCAGTACAGCTGTTACAGGGCTGCCCACATCTGAAAAGATGACATTTAACTGACTGCTCACAAGTATTAAGTTTAATTTATGCATTCAACTTTCTCAATTAAGCATACAGGCAAATGGGTAGCTTCAACTTTTTGTATGAATAAAAAACAAAAATCGAATCCACAATCTTTCCTGACAGTGTCTGTCTTTTTGCACTATCTACTCAGTTTAGTGTGGGGAGCAAACTTACTCCCCAGTTGTACCAAAGAAGGACCGAGCAGTTCATTCTTCAGAAAAGTTTTTCTCAATTGGAAAAAGAAAACTGACAATACAAAACAACTCCTTCACAGAAGAACTCAACTCTTCACCAATTTTTTAGCTAGGAATGTGGACAGATTGCTTTTACTCTATGACATCAAGTACATATAATTAGAAACTGCATAGACTTATTATATTTTTATATGAAAAATAGCCAAAGCAGATGTTTATCCTGAGCTCTTTTATGAATTCCCAGAATTCTGTCAGAGTATCTAGAAAGGAGGTATTTAGCCTGTTAAAAAAACAACGACAAAGAAACAACAGCTGAAAATCTATGAAGAAACCCATAGCTGTAAGAATAGAGTTCTGTGCAAGCCCCATTAAGGCACTGCATTTAAGGAAATCAGTATCTTAGGCTATGTAGAAAAAAGTAGCATTACTCCATTAGTCTCACTGAGATGACAAGATTAATCTAGGTTTAAAGAAACTTTTAGATACAACTTCTGGACCTACATCCTTTACTTACTGGGAAGATCAGTAAAATGAAATGAAGACAGGGCAAATAAAAAGTAAAACAAACAAACAGTCAGTGCTCTCCTCAGACTTTTCTTCCCTAATGTTGCAGCAAATTAATGAGAGCTTGAATGTTTTTTATAGGCACATTTTCTGTAATTTGAATGTACCTGATTTACTCTTCCAATAAATAGAAATAAATATGCTCCATAAGTAGGGCATCTGCTGAGATTCAAACATTCAGCATCTACTGGCACCACGAATAGTGCTTGTATGGTGCCCACTAACGAAAGGCTTTGATTTTACAAGGAGATTGACACACACCACTGAAATAAGAAGATACTGATAAGTGAGGAAGTAATGTTTATGTTTCTGTGGAAGCTACATGTGGGTAAAGAGGTAAAGTAAACTTAAGTAGTGTTGCTCCTAAAATGTGAATGTATTGTTCCACTAAATATTTGAATAGATAAACAATGAGCTTTGAGATCTCAGAAACCTCCTTCTTTAAAAACGGATGGAATTTCAAGTTCACTGAAGAACAGAAACATTTGTGGGGCATTTAGAATCCCAAGGCTGGAAGATATGCAACAGCCCTCAATGATGTTCCTCATTTATAGTGAAACAGTGACACTTCGTGGTGTGCTAGGGTAAATGCAACTGTATGCAGGCACTTTCTGCTAAGCCTTTTCATAAAAGTTGATCTGTATATTAAAAATTATCATTACATTCAACACGTCCATTACATCATTTTCATAACATTTAAATGCCTAGATTTTGTTTTAATTGCTACAAAATAAAGTGAAACAATAACTTGTGATAGCTATACTGTCTTCACCTCACCTTTGCTCACTGCTGATAAGAAATTAAACACGTGCACTTGCAAGTTAACTACGGTCTGCTATCTGACAAGCTAGAGATAACTTTAACTTTGATTTTACCAGATTGAAGATAATGACGTTGGTCTTCATACTGTGGAATGAGATGTATTGCTTTTAGATCCTGTGTGCCACAATCCTTTATACAGAACATTTGAGTACCTCCGTCCAGCTGGCAGATCATCTGGAAGAAGTAAATAACGATAGCCTCCCATCTGAGAAACTGTAACTCTAAGCATAGACAGAACGGTTTTTGTAAGAGTAGCATGCTTCAAAAAGCTGCACCATCACACACTGAAGTCTCTCAGACAAATGGATCATTGTACACAAAGGTGTCTGCTTTTTGACCCTTTCAACTTGTTTGGTTTTGGAAGAATCTGTGATACTGTAGCTCTTCAACCTAGGGTGAGATGCACTCCTGGTTCTCTAAACTGTTCTATGAGGCTTTATGTAACATACTCTAAGTAGTTTTCTTCTATGCAGGCCTAACATTCAATTCCCTACCCAAAACAAACCCAATTTCTCTTCAGTGTTTCATGTCATTTATTCAGATGCGACTGTAAATCAAGACTGTTCCTTTGTAAAATAATCTTCATATTACTGTAATAAAATAACATTTTATATGTAAAACAGCACTTTGACTAAATAAAAATTAGTCTCTGAGTCTGAGCAAAGCACTGTCTAATCAGTGTTGACATAAAACTTACTAAGTGGGATTTTGGTCAAGCAAGCTAGCATTTGCTTAGCATATAATTCTTCTATCAGTTACCAGACATAAATTACCAGGGGGCTGGAATAATTTCTGTGTAAATATCCAGATTCCTCTGTCACACCATGCAGTGCTAATAACTCGCAGTTAGACTCGTCAGTATTTGAACTCTGAAACATTGCTCCGTCCTCGTGATTCTCCGTAACATTTCTAATTGCATCTCTTACTTCAGTCTGAAAAAACAAGTGTTATACTTTAACAGGCACTCCTTAAAATCTTCATTGAATTGCAGGCATATACCATGAATTTAGAAATCAAATGCATACTTACTATTTCATCATAGACAGAAGCACTAGTCTGAGGCAAGCCGTAGACACCACTGAAGCATTCTTGTACATGAAATAAAGAAAGTTTTGTTTATTAAGGCATCTGTTTGCTTTTGCTTGGCTTTAATGCCAGGAGCTGGCTCACAGTATCAAGAAGATTTTGATGTCAGCACAGCGTTACAGTCTTACAATATTTAGTATTCTCTTGTAGCAGACTTTGGAAATACAGGCTTCCATGTGTGTTCGATGCCTGTAAAAGGTATATCGTGACCGCCTGGTAAAGGTCATTTAGCAATGAGAGTACGTTAGCGAGGCTGATGTGCATGTCAGCTTCCACTGAAAACTGTGCTGCTATCATACAAAGGACAGCTGGGAGACTTAATGCATTATGAAGAACAAGGGAAAATCAAAAGTACGCCTGAACTCTGTGTCTGAAGCAACAAGAACACACATGAACAAACACTGCTCTGCTTCAAAACTTTCTCCTTTCAGACTTTCTTAGCTCTATGACCATTATCAGAAGGGGCTCATGCTGCAACTTCCCAAATCCAGAAATTATTTTATTCAGACATTCATACCCTTTTCTAACCCTGTAAGAGGAGTTAAAATAAAGTAATAAAACAAACAAACAAACAAACAAACAAACAATCCCATTCAGAGCTGTGGCACTTACCATTAAAGCAATCTGGCAAGTTTTTTGACTGCATAGGACTGTTTTGGATTCCTTTAAACTGATCATAATAAATACAGTTTTCATCTTCAGCTGGAGGCATTAATGATCTGAACGCCTGAAGAAAAGAATGTTTTATAACTACTTTATATATTACACATCTCCTTTAAAAAAAAAAAAATCAAACAAGAACACAGAGATAAACAGAAACTGATTTATAGTGATCTTCAAGTTGAAAATTATTTGTATTTCTAAATTATAATTAAGCACATAAATGGTGCAGAACAACCAGCATTACCAGATAATATTGACAAGTGTCTTTTACTTCTCCTTCTGTTCAGTGTGCAGTTATGTTTTAGATCTAACACTTTGGTAACTATAAGAGCATCATATCTAACACCTACATTTCAATTTTCCATGATAAGGTAAATGAACAGAAATGAAACAAATAGAAACCAACTATTCTGTAGTTTGAAGTTAGAGCTGAGATTGTTTGAACCGGACAAATTTCTTTCCATCTCTGTTTCCTGCTGCCTCTGCTTAACACTGACAGTAGTTCAGGGGGATAAACAAGCAGTACAGGAACAGCCAACTGGCTTTAATTCAGCAAAATTAGTATTCATAACATGATTATAATTTTGTTCTAATAATTTCAGGAAACATAGCAGATGAAGGAAACTGATTCAGTGTGGTAAGCTGTAAGGATAACAGGAAAAGAGATGGGTGAGAGATTCCAAATTTCATTTTTAGACCATTGTGTAGAAGAAGTGAGCCAAACACATTTTCTTTACCCCCAGCTTGACTTTGAAGAAAGGAATTATTACACCCTAATCAGATACGTTCTTGAGAGATTTGAAACTTACTAATAGTTCCAAAGAATGAAGAGTTTGATTATTGAAGAACTACTGATAATATTGGACGTGCATTTAAAGAATCTCTGAAGCTAGAGATCTCTGTAAACCTTAACCTGAATTCAGAAAGCAAGCTAAAACACATAAGGTTAATGCCAAGGAAGACTTCAAACATTTTCAGGTGAAATGGCACCAGGAAATGCTCTACAGCTGCCACCTGATTTTCAGTCTGGCACCTTGGTGGGATATGGCAAGAAACAAGCATCGGACCCATTCTCAACCAAGTGATTTTAGTTAATTTTTGGTGAGTTTTAATGCCTTTTTGAATTTCTGAACCTTAAAGTAGCAACGTTTGTTAAAATGTTTACATTGGAAAGAAACTGGTGCACTTAGTTATTTCAAAATAGCTTCCCAGAGGACACAGTATTCCTCCAGAAGCTGCCTACAGAGCACAAGCTGAATTAGGTGATTTCCTTAGGTACAAGCACATCTAAGTATTCCAAATATGAATAGTCTGCATTAAGCAGATGGATTTGGTCCCCTGACCATCACTGAAAGTTTAATGCTGCACGTCTTTATAGGCAGTAATTAATTAATAGATGATGCTACCTTCAAAGCACGCCACTTACAAAACTGCTTCCTCTACAGATATTTAACAACACAGGCCACAGTTTACTATTGCAAATAAATTAATTGCACACACATTCAGACTACACTAAGATGACAAGATGCATGTCAGCTGCACAACTAAAGAACAAAAGTTAACATAATGGAGAAGAGTCTCTGGGGAGACCTCACTGTGACTACAACATTTGAAGGGAGCATAAAAACAAGAGGGTGGAATGGTTTAAAATTAAGACAGGGAAGATTTAGGGTTAGATGTTAGGAGGAAGTTTTTCACTCAGAGGGTGGTGAGGCACTGAACAGGTTGCCTAAGGAGGTTGTGGATGCCCCATCCCTGGAGGCATTCAAGGCCAGGCTGGATGTGGCTCTGGGCAGCCTGGTCTGCTGGTTGATGACTCTGCACATAGCGGGGGGGGGGGGGGGGGGGGTTGGAACTGGATGATCACTGTGGTCTTTTTCAACCCAGGCCATTCTATGATACTATGTTTCTACTTTGTCCAACTATCAGATGGTTGCTACTATCAGCAGTAATAGATAAAACTGAAGCAGGTACTGCATGGTAACTTTCTTTCTTAATAAGCAAAATACCCAGCCATTTAAAAATAGTGCTCCCAAACACAGGCAAGAAAGAACAGCAAACAGAACTGTACGTTCACTGCATGTTATTTATAGCACAAGCAAACTAATTTGATTTCTGTGTGCACTACTAAGTTCATTCTAGTACAAGATTTATGACATTACTTCAAAGATTACATGGATCCCATCTCAAGTTTTAATGCGGTGATCTTCTACCTATAAATTACAAAGAAGCATACACAAAAATACTTATTTTAAGCATCTTACAGGTACGGCTCCAACATTTTGATTGACTGCTCCTGCTGAAGAGAAAACACTTGAAGTTGGAACACTGCCATTTTTATGCTGTGTCACTACAGAAGAAAGGAAATGGTCACCATCTGAAGGCAGGTAAGGTGAATGCGTATAATCAGCTTCTTCTGGAAGATTTAATGCTTTGTATTTTTCAAGATCTTCATTGTCGCAGGTATTGTTTCCATGTGGATATATTTCAACTGCTATTGTATTCTGATTTTCCGTGGAAAGAGGATTCTCAAAGTGATCCAACAAAGACTCTTCCACATTTATAGCGTATAACTGATTGCCTTGACTGGATGGCAATCCTTCTTCAACAGGATTATTAATTACGGTGGTTTCCAAACTGAAGTTTTCAGAACTATCAAGAACATTCTGATGTAATATTTCAGTTAGAAATCCATCATCTGTAGCTGATCTTATGTCAAACAATATTTGATTCTCCATAGTCACAGGCAGACAGTCAGGTGTGTCTTATTTACTTGAAGATCATTAATTTTTCTATCCCACTATTCTTCCAGATAATTTAGATATCCTAAAAGGGAATGAAATAAGTCTTGACCAAACAAGTATGCGCAGTACTGAAGATTAACTCAATTAACACGAAACTGAAAAATACAACACTGAAGCAGCTGTTTCGGTCCTGAAAAGCCACCAAGCCAACACAGATGCTTTTAGCTTAAGAACAACTTTGCAACTGTTCACGTTGCAGCATTCATGGCATTCAGGCTTCAAATAGAATTTAGCTGCTTGGTTTTAGCACTCAAAAAGAGAAAGAAAAATCTGACACAGCATAGAGCTTGGAGAGCAGCAGTCCCGTTGTCAGCCTCGTATAACTGAGCACCGTAAGCTCAGATCACCTATGCTCCCCACGTCGCTACTGCCAGGTGGAGACAAGGCACCCCTCTGCCCTCCGTGCTCCACAGCGCCTGCAAGACAGCAGCCCAGCCCCACCTGCTCTGCTATCACTGCAACTCCTGGATGTGGGCTAGGCTAACAACAGGATGCTGAGGCTCACGACACGAAACCAGCCCTCTTCCTTCACTCTACCCCCCTCTCCAGCTCCACCCTGCGCTCTGTGAGAAGGCGAGGAAGCGCCGCGTGCCCGACCGTTACAGGGCGCCGCGCGTGCGCGGTAACGGTCGACCCGCGCGCGCGCTCGGCTCGCGCCGCGGGGACGGCGGCGCGCTCCTGACGGGAGGAGCCACGTACCCACACAGTATGGAGAGCAGCCACGTGCTCCGTAGCTGTCAAGTTCAGACAGGGACTGATTGCTAGCAGGCAGTCGCACTGAAACTTTCTACCAGCTATCCCACCTCGAGTTGTTTCTATTAAACCTGAAAAATTGCTCATTAGCACGTTCGCTGTTAACTAGCAAAGCGTCTACATATAAAACACTTCTTAAATAAGCTGAGGAGCGTCCTGCTACAGCTCTGAATTGGATTTAACTTCCATGATTTCGCAAGCCCAGTAAAGCAAGGGAGCCTGGAAAGAAAATACAGAAGACAGGAAACACTCTAGTTACTAGTGATAATTGTGAAACTTTATTTTTTGAAGTCACTGAAGAGGATAGAACATTGGGACAGACTATTGAATGTAAATAACCAACCACAGGAGTAAGTGAACAAGATAAAAAACAGCTGAAAGTAATACATTTTATACAAGGAAGCAATTGGTACAAAGGCTGAATTAGAACCATGATTTTCAAGGTCAGGCTTGCACACCTCCACGGTTCTGTAGAAGCCCAACCCTTAGGAGTACTCAGTTTGGAATAACCTTAGTCCTGGCAGCCTCTAGATGCACCAAATCTCAGCTATTCCATCATATTAAAGAGCTGAAATAATACATTCTGCAAATTCATGTTTAAAGGACTCCATCAATTCCAAAAAACTGGTATTTAACCAACAGGTTAATTTATTATTATCCATACCTAGCCATCCCTCACTTAGAGCTCTTTTCACTAACTGAGAGCAGGTGATTCAAGGTTTAGTTATGGATGAACAGCTGTTCTAAAATACAGACATTAAAGTACACTGTGCTAGAAAGTTCATTCAATTCTAAGTATTTTCCATTACATTCCTATGGCTTTTGAGCAAAAAAGCAAGTAGTTTTACTGTATGTACACCATATTGAACATCAAGTTTTAAATTATTTATTAACAGCCTACATTCACTGTGGATTTCTAAGATTTACATCCAGAAAGCATATTTTATTTACACGCCGTTGACATCTTAAAGAATGAAATAAGATCCTACCTGTTTAGGAATTACAATCTAACTCAAATTAAAAAAAAAGAAAAAAGAAGATACAATTAACACCACTCCTTTAAACATTTACAATAAAAAACAACTTTCTGTGCCAATTGTACTTTAAGAATGTAAAATTGCATTGATAACTGCACTAAATACAATTAGACATGAAACATTTAAAACCTGAGAGTCAAATCTAAACTTTTTCTTTTTTTTCTTTCTTTTTTTTTTTTTTTTTGGAAAATCCTAGAAGCCCTGTGTTAATTTAAGCACAGACTGGTTAGTGGTCAATAAAAAAAACAGTGCATTATTTCTGCAGCTCCAGAAAAACACATCACTATAACATTGATGCAGGAATTTGGTAAATGTTAGCTGCAGTAAGGCTTATTTTAAAGTCTCCTTTCCCACAAACTTCATCCAATCAAATAATGGGCATCTTTGGCCAATTCCTACGGGGGAACCTGTATTTATGTAAGCATGTATTTGCTTATGTATGCGTTTAGGAGCTTTGCTGAGGTTTTCCACCTCAAACATATACATAACAGGTGTTTCAACAGCTAGATCAGAGTGAAAAAAAAAACAAAACACATGTAGAGGCATATCAAGTTAGAAATACTGGCCAGAAAAAGAAATCCAAAAAACCTAATGAGAAGTTTCACAGCACCCCCGGAGAGCTTTCAAAACGAGCACAGCTCTGGAGCAACATTACTAAATATTTTGTACCTTTTACTCCCAGAAAAATAAATTTGCCCTCATAGGTGCACTGTATCGTGTGATCTAAAAAAGTCATGACACCGATAAAAGTTTGAGGAAGAGTAGCATAGCACACCAAGTTATTTCAGTTTTGTAGCAATCATTTTTCTTCTGCACTTATAAATACGCCCCTTTTTCAGTGAAACTGTCTGCCCTATTCCCACCCCCATTTTTGTTGCGTGTTTCAGAAACTGCCTGACACAAAGGGCCACGCAGAAGAGGTTTGAGAAGGCCATAATTTCCCCATTCTGGAGCTATTTTCCATTGCCTTCACAGCCTGTTTCATGCAGAGAGCTGACCATGCAATTCTGGTCCTTTCAGGCTGAAACCTAGCAAACTGCAATTGCTCAGCCTCTACATGCAGCATTGATTCATAGATTATCTAACAGGTCTGAGTTTAAATATATTTACATTCCCTAGGACCCAGAAACTCTTCTCTCAGCGAATCACTAATACCACTCAGCAAAATGAGATCATGAGTATCCACAGCTCTGAAAAGATACTCCTGCATTTTAGAGAATGGTCTTTGCCATGTAAGAGGAGATCATCTCATCAGAGCTTTGAACCTAGCTGCACCATACACAAGCAAATTCAATTCTACTTGTATCATAGCCCCCTAATTTATAATTTCAGAACTAGATCTGCATTGCTATTTCCCCTCCACAAAAATAATGTAAAACCAACTCCCAGCATAAGCTTTTCTCCCGTGTTCAGGGTATTTCTTTTACTAAGGCACTGGCACAAACAAGCACACAGGTTCATTTATATGGATATAAAATCAATCACGTGGCAAACGTGCTTATAAGTAACAGGGAAAGTTTGATGCCTGCTAATTTGCATATTTTACTGCTTCGCTGTAGCACATCGTTCTTCCCAAAAAGAAACACACCAGTTGGATGTGTTGCACTAGGTTATGATTGTTTGGGTTTTTTTTCTAATCTCATGAAGAAATTACCTTTAAAGATGTTAATGAAGGTAAACAGCCAGAAGAGTTGTCATTTGTTGAAATAAAGCAGCAGATACTCTGAAGAACATCTTGCTATCAATGCATACCGAATCAAATCTTTTAAAGGCTTTGAGTTTAAGACTTGATATGTTTTATCCCTTCCATTCTGGAATACAAGTGGACTCAAATAATTTTAAGAACAAGAAAAAAATGAGAAAAAAACTGAGTTACAATATACATGCCTTCGTGCAATAGTGGTATACTTCATCCCTAGAAATGTATAAAATTGCAAAAGTTGCCCTTTGTGGAACTAAATGCTTCCAAACTACTAAAAAAAAATATTCATGAAACATTCAAGCCATGGCTAAAGTTTTCATAGAAGATCAACTCGATGTGACTCAGTTTCTTCACCAGCCAGTGTTTTTGCAAACCTTGCTTTCATTCGCTGTTCAGAAGAGTTTCCATCCCAACGATGGGAGTTTGCTTGGTGGCAATAACCCAAATCATTTGGTACAGTTTTTAGGAGGTTGAAACAAACCCATGATGTCAACCATTGCTTTTTGGATGTTCTTTCCAAAGCGATGAGAATCCTTAATAAATAAATAAAAATACAGTGAGATACAATGAGCTGTGCTCTCTGGTAAAGTTATCTTATAAGCAAAAGAAAGAATTTCAATATTTTGTGACTTTGGAACACAGGCTTAGATCACATCTGTTACCATAAAAAAGGTAAATTAAACTGCAAAAATTTGAATGCTATGTAAGTTAATCCAGGTTTATGCTATTATTGACTGGTAAATTCTACATTATGCCATTATGTTTTTTTACACACAGTACTGAGAATTCAGCTTTGAAATCAAATGCATCTATTTCCTAAAAAAATAATAATAATTAAAAAAACCCCTAAAATGTCTAGTTCATACAAGATGATTTTATCTAAGCCATTTCTCACAACACAAAAGAATGCCCAGAAAATATAAAACAATCTAAAAATACTGAAAAAGGAAAAAAAAAAAAAAAAGAAAAAGAAATTGCATTTGAGTTCCTGTTGGAATCCTGAATCCATTGGAATAACAACGGTACAGGGAAGAAAAAGATTACAAATATAAATCATTAGCTACATTATAAAACCTACTACAGGAAGCTCTAATAATATCAAGGACAAGAACATAAAGCGTTGCCTCCTCTCTGTGGACTTTTGCCTTGACTGATAAGAGAACAGGGAAACTTAATGTATAAGTTAAATGGCATCTGAAGAACAGTTTGAACCACACATGAACAGAGTCATATTTTCTAATATGTAATGATTAACCAGAGGCACCAAGATCTATCAGAAAAGTTAAGGTCTATGTACTCCTGCCAAAACCGAGTATGCTGGTAAGTCATAAAACAAAGGGGAAGGACAAACTGAAGCTCACTCAATGCTGATCTCTGCAACAGAAGGATACTGATGGATGACATCACTACATCTCAATAGATGGGTGTGATTCTGATAAATTATGATAATTAAGTTTCCCAAGCACAGATTAAAATTTATCCATCAACTTCTGTCAGAACTATTAGGCTAAGGAGATTCAAAGAATAAAGAGCACACCACTGAATTATCTTTACCAATGCAGCCAGAGGCAAATCAAAGCTAAACTGTAATAACAAAAGCCAGGAGACACCTATCTTACTGCTTACGGGACAGATAGGAGTCATTTCATAGGAATTCTGGAGAACTGCATGTGCACAACTATGACCTTAGGCTTTTTTTATTATTATTTTTTACATCTGACAGAAAGGGGAAGTATTGTACCGTTCCCTTGGTTCATCAAGTCACTACATTTATAGAAGCTGAGAAAAGCATTAATATACAGCATATGTTGACAAAGAAAAAAGCAGAGTACCACTGTATGTTGCAAGTCCTAACATTTTTAGTAGACAGTGAGTAGAAGAGTTTTACAAGCAGATATCAGAGCAGGAAAGGATTGTCCCTTACCGTTTCAGAACAAGAGAATTTGCTGGAGACATGGAAATGGATGGAGTTTTCATCTAAGATTATGTAAGAAACACCATAACCATCATCAGCCACCTAAGGGAAGAAAAATGACAAGTCTTGAACTTACTTTTCCTTCACTTTCTACAACAGTCCCTGAACTTTCCAAACCAATCAAGCAACGACCACAAAACCGGTTTTCAGCTTGACAAGCCAGCCAAAATACACAATAATTATTCTGATTTCTGAGTGCAGAAGAGTAGTCCTGTGATCCCCTCACCATTCTTTTAATAGAAATGCTTTTTGAAACAGACAAATCCAGTCTATCACATGGAAAAGCCTGCCTAACAGAGTTAACAAGAATATTACCAATTTCCATATTCAAATCTTGGTGAAATACTATAGCAAGTCAGAAGCTCATTTACAACTCTAACAGTACGCTAGCTTCACAAAACTGTTTTATTCTTATCCTAGCCACTACTCATATTTAGGAAGGCAAGCAGACAATCTGATTAGCTTAATTCAGAGGAAAACACGAACAATTATTTTTTTTAAATTAATTAGAAATTATAAATAAAAAAACCTCATAACAGTGAAATACTTACTTTCCACAAATCACAATCTTAAAATCTAGTGTAAGTAGTAAACTGCTTGTCACTTTAATAATAATTTGACATACTAAATCTGCAGGCATAGATAGTATGATAGCCTCCAGTTTATCAGCCCTCCTGTGGAGCCTTACACCACATTTGATAACTGCATATTTCCTTAAGGATGATCCATTTTTTTAGTGGGACAAGGGAAAAAGGTGATGTTGGTTTTTCTGAGCACATTCACGTAATTAGAAAACTTTAAACACACTTTTGAAGTGTATATTGCACTTCTAATGTGCAACATTAGGGGACTACGGGTCTGAAACAAAACTGTTCTTAAAAGGGATATTTGTATTTAGTAAACATACAGGTCCAAATCCACCACCAGAAGATAACATCTCAGGGTTCTTCTTCAGATCAATATGTTGCTGTGGTGTCTGACTCGTTGATAGCCTCCAAGGCTCTGACAAAACCTTTGTTAGAGGTTAAAAAAAAAAAAAAAGATAAAATCAAGTACATCATATTGTTTAGGAACATGCAACTCTCTCAAGAAACAATAAAAATAACTTTAAGAATATTCAATAAAGCAATATTAAAAGGTAACTCTAGTTCACACGTCAATGGAATGAATAATTGAGTGTTAAAAGAAACAACTTAACTTGTCCTAACATATAAACCATCAACATATTGGATCTTGACGTTCATTTCTAAAACGTAATAAAATTTCTTAAGAGTACAAATGTTATTTCAAAACAGATGAAACTGATCTATAGCCTGGTAAACTCTGTATAACAGACCTTGTTAACAAGATCAGCAGTGGTGGTACTCAAATCCCAGGTAAATACTACAGAAAGCAGTACTTAGAAGTTTGTAAAGTCTCCAACAATACAGAGGTTTCTTGGAAAGCTGCAGAAGCTCTTCAAGGTTGTTTGATTCTTAAGTTAAAGCAGGAGCATTCCAACTTTATTTCAGAAATTCCAACTTTAAAATATGGCTTAATAAAGCATTTGTCACTGCAGTTAAAAATTACACTATAAGGCTCCATTAGTTCATGTCAATGTACAACAAAGTAATTTTGTTACAGTTCCAAAAGAATATTCTTGAAAGAAAGCGCATGGCTGCCTGTGGTGAATATGTGCTAAGAGCCAGTATTTTATTGTAAGCCTGATTATATCTTCCTTTCAAACCTTAACATGGTATTACTGAAAGTCTATTAGTAAATGGATATATATTAAAAAAATGAAAACAAGCTGTAAGATGTTAAGCCACGCTATCTATACTCTTATCTTCTTTCTAAGGAAAACTGGAGTTCTATTAATATGTAACCAGATACCAGAAAACACTAAATCAATAAATAAATGGTTATTTACTGCAACCAATCAATGAAGATAACTTACTTCCTTGAGGAAAGGAGAATCTACAGAAAGGTACTTGGAAACGACATACAGGCAGAACAGATGGCGGTCAATGCCTGCACCAGTCATGGCAAGACGATATAAGTGCTGGTGTTTGGTAGCAGCAAGCCGGAATAACTTCAGCTTATTTTCATTCTAACAATGAAAGAAAGATGGAAAAAAATTCCATTAAGTGAATCTATTTGGTTTCTTAGAAAGTTACAGAAAATCAAGTTTCAACGTGGTTTAAGAAAGGCAGGAACTGCAAGAGCCATTTTAGATGACAGCGTATGAGTGTAGCACAAGAAAGAAAATTTCAGTCTCAAACTCACTTTAAGATAGCTCTTTTGCTAAGATTTTATAATATCAAATGCAACACTGAAAATATGGTAACCTGTCACTTAGGTCCAGCATCGCTGTATTTTATGCCACTTATTCAGGACCCTGTTAATAGACTATTAGTCTCCAAGATGAAAGCTTCTAAATCACTGGTAGTCATGCTCAGCATGCCTACTATTGGCACTCTGGATTAAAGCTTTGTGGATAGTCCATGGAGGACAAATTCTTGGAGGGCAAAAACACACAGATAAGAAGCAAGCAGTAAAAGCAAGTATTAAAAAGGACTGAATTGAGATTTGAGTATACTAGCAAAGGTATCTACTGACTTAGCTTTCCAGACCATGTGAATAAGCTATGTGTCAAAAATGCAGAAACAGTACATTCAGGGGGATGGTTGTGTTAGAAAGTATCCACATTTCTATAAATTGAACAGTTCCATAACGGCAGGTCAGAATCCTCATTAAGTACCATGTTAAAACTACAATTTGTCCATCAAAAATTTTATTCTGAGATATTTCTAGAGCCTCGCTGAATGTTAAAGTTAAGCACATTCTGTTAAACCAAACCTATCAAACTCTACAGCAGCAATTCAAGAGACTCACCCCAATAAAGTTCTTTAATGGCAATTGAGAGTTTGGCATGACATTCCTTGCTTCACAAATAAGAAATTCACAAATACTATCAGTTTTCTGGAGTTTAAGATCCATGAAGTTGGCATATTTGTTAATTAGTGACTCGTTATTCTCCTTTGGTGTAGCCTTTAATTCCTGCCATACTGACAGAGGATGAAGACAGCTATCTGCTGCTACACTTCCATTCTCAAAACAAGGCATCACTCTTTCTTTAAATGTATATATACATTTATAATATATACATTCTGTACATATACAGAAATTTACCTGAATAAAAAGTGCTAGCTGCATACTTTGTGGATTGTATTAGAAATCAACACAGTCAACTTACACTTTCACTGGGGTCTTCCATGGTTCGAACAAAGTTACACGACTCGATGGTACACGAACGGACAGTTTCAGTTCTTCCTTCTCTGAACAAGCGTGTCATAGAGGCTTCATATGTCAAAGAAAATTTTCCCATGTCCTTGAAAGTTGGAAAAAAAAAAAGTCTTAGTGGCTTAGACAGACTTAGCCTCTCTTTCTTAATTGATCGTAACATTCAAGGTAAGTACATAGGATGCAAATCACTCCACAAGTTAAGCAAGTTGTTAGTAGTCTACCATTAGCAGCCTTACAGAAAAAAGTAGTAATGGGATTTGATCAATGCTTTTACAGCAAAGACTACACATTTTATATCCACTACTTTGATCGTCACAAAAAGAACTAATTCAAAAACTATCAAAAGCTTATTAGAAAGTTCAGTGGCTACTTAACACAGCTGTAGTTAAGTAAGCTACAATATTTTCAATTCAAAGTTTAACAGCATAGATTTGTATGGCAGCATGGGGATAAAAAAAAAAAGTGAAAGAACATGATCTGAGAAAGTGAAAACTGAAAACGATCTGCAAAATCCAAAATCCACAGATTCTGAAGTTTTTATATTGTAAAAGCTTATCTAGTACATGGTACCAATTCTTTCAGGTCACAAAAGTTTGTTCAGCTTCAAATTAAGAGATTGGGTGGTTACTGAAAATATAGAAATAAAAGGTGGTTGGGATGGTGTGTGAAAGTCAAGTTATTTGCCATGTGGCTGCCCTAAGGAATGGTAACAAAGATAATAAGTAGTAATAGCAGCAAGGGAATCTCTGTGCTTTGACATTCAATTTAGAATTGCATTTAAAAAAGCAACAAAAGATAAATTCGGAGAGCTAATACCAATAAATACTGAGCAATGACAGCCAGAATGCAAAACCTGTACATTTTGCTTTGTGGGCATCCTATGAAAATATGCAGGGGAAAAAAAGGTGAGCTAAAAAGAAAAAGCCAACAGGCAAGCACACCTATTAATAATGTTAAGGAATGAAATGTTCATTACTACAGAATTAAGGGAGACTCCAAACTAACAGGTAAGTTTAATACTATGTGGGTTTGAACAGCAACAACAAATTCACCTACCAAAGTTTTCATATCTAAAGATACCTAGGGCTAAAACAACTAAGCAGAAGAGAAAAATCTGCATTAGCATCAATAAATCAACCTTTGGACAATGAGTTTCTGACTGGTAACCTGTTCAGCATTTGTACTAACTTCCACTGAATGTCTTTAATAACACAAGCAGTGCAAAGTTATGTGAAAGCACAGCGTACTTCACACAATCACACATTCTAATCGCAAGTACAGAAACACAGAATCTTATTAAATTGCCCACAGCACAAGTCAAAGTCTGTTCTTCTTACTCGGTAGTGAGCAAGCTGCAGGGCAAGCTGAATGAAGGCATCAGGGCTGGTTTTTGCTTTCTTTATTAGCCCCTTCCCAAAAACATCAAAGTAAAATGAACAGAAGTCCACATCATCTGCCAGAGCTCTAGCGGTGCTCAGAGACTTCTCGATCACATCTTGGCACTGAAATACACAAGCAAATGACTTATCTATACATATATATCTCATATATATATATACACATACACAGGTATAAGCATTTGAAGGCATTCAAAAGAAATACAAGTGCACCCATGTTTAACTAATATAAAATAAATGTAAAATTATAAAATTTTAAAAAATAATTATTTATTATAAACATATAATATTATAAAGTAACTATAAATTATAAGCCATTAACATCATTGTGTAAATATTCTTCCTTTGGAGAAAAAGAAGATATATTTGTGTGAAAGTTAAGATTCAAACAGCTTTAAAAAAAGTTTTAAGCCAATACACATTTGGAGTCCAAAAATGTTCTTCCAACAAAAAACATAGGACTGTTCAGATCACACAGTAAGTGTACCACCAGCCACAGAATTCTGAATGCATGTAAGACAGCTAATCTCAAGGAAATATTACACAGGCATAATAACAACACAGCAGCAACTCAAACTTCACTGCAGTACTGTTCCTGTCTACAATGGATGGCCATTTATTTTTGACAAGCTGCTTAGCTAAGAAAATTTCTAGAAAAAAGCTGCTATTTCCTGAGCAGAATTTTTAAAAAGCGGTGTTAAAAACACTGCCATCCTTGTAAGTACACTGGGTAATGTGCACAAGCAAAATACATGTTTTACAGGGCTCAAAGCAATTAACTACTTGTAAGGTTTTCAGTAATTAATTATATGATTTGACTGCTTAAGAAAAGCTGAGCTCCTTTCCCCTTACCTCTTCTGGAATTTCCCACTGCAGTTTGGTAGGGATAGGAATATTTTGATTGGTTTCTCCTTTGCAGTGTCCATCCTCAGAGTAGCCCAGTTCAAGATACTCAGTTGCCATTATGTTCTGTGAAGAAAGATACCTTTTCAGAATTGCAAACACATTATATCCTAATTCCACAACAATAAGTAATTTGCAAAAACAGTAAATAAGTCCCAACATTTTTAGGATAACACATTTTTAAACACAGTGAAATGCAATCTATTCTCAAATACTGCCTATTACTTCAAGGCATTTTTACCTCTAAGCAGAAAAATACCAGATATACATAAAATACTGTACTACAGTGGTGCAAAACGCTTTAATTAAACCTCCTCCAAAAAAGGCTTTCAATCTTTGTTCAATTTTGGTTCTAAAGAATTTCTGTAAGTCTGTTATCTGACAAAACCAGTTCATCAAAAACAGTTTATTGCAGATTGTGAATTTCCAAAAAATTAATCAGAAATCTTTAATTCTTTTCAAGATTCACAAGCTGCTCAATGTTTCAGTACATTTTATGTGCACACTGGGTTTCTTGGAGTAGTTTTCAAGATGGATGATGCAGGTTGAATGAAAAACAAAGACTTTGCCTTACAAGATTTCAAGTGAAATATTATGGGTTTTTTTTGTTTTTTACCTTGAGGTTATCAATCTATTCAACATGGAAAGAAAGAGTTTGAAAAAAATCTGCTATATGTCTGTACTTATTTCTAATCTCTTGCTGGTATGGACAGAACACACCAACTACAAAACATCCAGAATTTCTTAGGAAACTGAATTCTATTTTATTTTGGGCTTCCTGATTCTCAGCAGAAAAGGAACCAACTAACAGTAAGTACAAAGATATGAACTAAGCACACTGAGCAATTCTCTGAAATAGAACAAAGTAATACTTTTTCACTGGCCAGAACAGCTAGTCTGAACTAGACTGTTCAATCAACCTTGAATGAGTTTTGACTTTCTCCCATTTAGAGAATGCAGTTAGGACTTTCTCTTCTTATACAAATGGATACTCATAGATAATAAAATCAGGACATGACTTGGGGCATCAGTCGGACCTGGGTTCCACTTGCACAGATACATAATTAAATCAGATTTAGCTAATGTTTCTGAAATACTTTTGAGTGATGAAGTCGTAACTGTTTATAGGTCTAAACATCAAAGAGAAAAAATATTCAGATAGGATTTCAAGCAATAAACTATGTCCATGATGAACAAATTCGACAAAAAGTCCATTTATACCATTCATAGCAGCAAAACACAAGAGCTAATTTAAATAACATCAATCTAGAACGTAAAAATAGCTTAAGGGAAATAAATGCTACAGAGTATAACTTCTAAGTTTTAACAATAAACATGGAATTTTACAGCACAGGGAAGCCTATGTGCTTCAGCAGCATCTGCATATGCAAAATGAAGTGCTATGTCAAACAGGCAATAGTTCATTGATTTAGAATATTAAAAACAAGCTAGACAGGGTGACATATCACTTTCCTATAAACACGTTTGTTGTCATTAAATTTTAATAAAGGCCTTTAAGGCAACACAACTTGTTTTTTAGCTAGTTTTGCTTGTTTGTTTGTTTTGAATTCTGCTGACAACACAGAAGACAAAAGTGATCCAAAATCACTCATCAGCAACATAGTTGCAAGAGACTGGAAAGGAATCTGATGTTATTCAGAGGTGTTGCATGAGCCACCTAACATTATATTCTACATTAACCTTTTGTATGTAACACTTACCTCCCACAGGTGTCCAACAATAGGAGCATCTGCCCAAGAGTGCTCAGCATTCAGGCCCATTTTGCCATTTTTGAATACTACAAGAGTAAACGTTTTATCGAACCACCTACAAAAAGATTAGATGTACTTATGAATTTTTATGTTTCAGAAACACTTTTATACTCTAACTTCATGTCTGTGAAAAAGATTCGAAGACAATGCTGGTTTGTTTGTTTGTTTTTTGTATGAAATGTACAAATTTATATGCATATAAGTCACTAACTCATATGCATTAGCCACATGAATTAGCACATCTCTGAAAAAGAGAAGGGTCTTTTCACAGAGTCAATACTGTACCTGTCATAACATCTGCCATGTATTAAGGATTTTGCATATTCATTTAGTGACCTCACTGGATCTTCTTTCCTGTACCCTTGTTCGTCATCATCCAATGTCACAAAAAATGCTGCTTTTTCAATGGCATCTAAGGACTGTTTGTTCTTTCCACGGCTAAAATAAGCCTGTCGAGCCTTAGCCCATGGTACCCTGCAGAAAGAATTTGATTTACAGCCAGGTTACGTGCATTAGTGCATATTTTATCATCCTGAGACATTCCTCCTACTTGTATCAAGTTTTGAGCTGCGACTTGCATTCATTTAAACTGTTTCAGCACAGAAAAGTTCTAAACATACAGGTAATAACACAACACTAGGAAATAATTCAGCATTAGTTCAGTACCTACAGGGGGTCTCTTCAATAAAGCTGGGGTGGGACTCTTTATAAGGGAGTGCAGAAAGAAAGGTCTCTAAACTAAAAAAAGGCAGATTTAGATTAGACATCAGGAAGAAATTCTTCGCTATGACTATGATGAGGCATTGGAACAGGCTGCCCAGAGAAGCTGTGGATGCACATCCCTGCAAGTGTTCAAGGCCAGGTTGGAGGGGCTCTGAGCAGCCTGGTCTAGTGGAAAATAACCCTGTCCATAGCAGGGGGGCTGGAACTAAATGAACTTTCAGGTCCCTTCCAACTCAAACTATTCAATAATGCCTTCGTATCACAACACGAATGCAAAGCATAAGCATTATTCTTCAGAAGTTTCTGCTGCACACAACATGTATAACATCGATCATCCACATTTAATAACTGAACAAAAGAAGATACCTGTTATGTGAAAGAAAACAGTAATAACAATGAAAACAATTCACTGATAAAAATATCTATTGCTGTAACACCTAAATATAAGCACCTGGACAATTTTCCATGAAAACTTCCATGGTATACAACTGAAACAGATCTAAAGTTAATCAATAAAGAAATTTCTATGCAGCAGTGCCACATTTATTTATTTAGAAATCTGTAACTTTTTCCAATGAAAAAAATGTATTGAAGTACAATATCTCCTAGGTAGTATATTAAAAACCCAAAGCTCTTTCACTTCAGTGTCCAGAAACAAATCAGACAAGACTGAACTGAATTTGTCAAAATAGAATTTAATTCAATGATCTCTCACCAAGAGCCAGGTGAATTCACATTCTCAGTATTAAGTTTGAGAACATTCTGTAAAATGTCAGTGAATCTCAGAGAAAATCTACAGCTTACATAGTTTAACATGCTTACTACTGCAAAGCCTCAAATTGTTCTTCTTACCACAAACAAAGCAAACTTCTCTAGCTTTCCAGCTAAGCATGGGGAGTCTATACAGAGCTGCAATTGCAAAATTATTTTTAATTCCACATCATCATTACAAAGGACAGCACAGCAGGAACATGTCAGCAATATATTTCCAAATAATAAAATT
Source organism: Tympanuchus pallidicinctus (assembly GCF_026119805.1). Classification (NCBI taxonomy): domain Eukaryota; kingdom Metazoa; phylum Chordata; class Aves; order Galliformes; family Phasianidae; genus Tympanuchus; species Tympanuchus pallidicinctus. The sequence continues at coordinate 15,951,272 of NW_026294747.1, forward strand.
AATTTAAAAAAAAAAATGATAATAGCCATACCTATCTCCTGCAGTAAGAGCTGCTAATTTCTCTTCACCAGCCTGAGGCTCTGAATCATCATCAAGAATTCTTTGTATCTGCTGTTCAATCTCTCGAGGTTTCAACAGTCTACCATCGTGGTACAGCCACACTTTGAAGTAACGCCCCTTGTGATAGACAACAATGTGTTTGCTGTCTTTCACATGCTGGAGAGTATCTAGAATTTTAAATAGTTTTTATGAAAACAAAGCTGAAGTCTCAAAATACTAATAATACACTATGTAACGGCGAGTGCCTGCTGCATGAACTATCAATGAGCCACAACTCATTCAAACAAGTTTATCTTCACTTTGTTTATAAACAGAAGGTCAACTGGAATAAGCCTAAGAAGGCTTACGGCATGAAGGCTTTGTGTCAAACACCTACTGAAGCTTTCAAAGCAGCAGGTAAACTCCTCACATGATGGAAACCAGCAATTCAGTTCTTTTGCTCTTCCTGTTGACATTCTTATAAATCTGAGGAAATCAGTTGATGAGACAGTTAAGAGACATCCTAAAAGCCTAAAATTCATTATTCTGAGAAACATAGTACCAGGAAAGAGTTCTCTACTTTGGGCGTTCTGACCTACCCATAAAGTTTTGAGAGGTATCCACTGACCAGAAGCAGTTTTATACTTATGGCACCTATGGCTAACCTAGATAAAGCTCAAGCTTTTGTAGAAGTATCACAAGGGCACCTGAAAGCTCCAAGAAAATCTGCTGCAGAATTAGTACAGGGTTTGACTCTCAGAACTGAGAAAAACGGATAGCAACATTTTCTTTCATCTGTTGACTACTAATGTTAGTATTTCCAGATGATCTGCCTCCTATTCTGTTTTGACACTGAAAAAAAAATAAAAAAGCATCCTCACACACATCCAAAAAAAAAAAAAAAAAGAAAAAAAAAAAGCCATGAACATAAAAAGAAGCTGAGCCCAGAGAATGTAGGCCAGGCTATTGGGGGGGATCATTGGAGGCTAGTTTGGGGGAGAAGCCACTACTAAGCCTTTAGGGATACACTCCATAGAAAAATACCACCGCACGGAGGAGAATTTGCCTCAAGTGCTTTAATATTCCAAATTCTCAAAGCTGATGCACTGACTGTCACATTCAAGTACAACACACAAGTCACCGAACATTCATCAGGACCAACCTGAATCCCTGAATGGGAATAAGCCCCTTTAAAGTTTGCAAAAAATTAAAGTTCCTTAGGATCTTCAGGATGCGGGAATATTAAAGCTCCAACCCACCAGGTTATACAAGCCTGTGTGACAGTCAAATGTACCTTGAACAAGCCCACCATATTTGATAAGCCTCAACACAACTCTTCAACATGGCAGGTACTAAGACTCACACCAGTATAAATGAATTATAGGAGAAGCAGTTGGAAAATCTGGAATATCTGTCCAGACAGGGATGGAAAGGTATCTGGAAGGTGCCCTGTCCATGGCAGGGGTTGGAACTACATGATCTTTAATAGCTCTTCAAAACCATTCTATGACTCCAAGACACTACTAAAGAACATCACTGTCACCTGGAAAGAGCAATACAACTTTAACATGGATATGTAAAAAAATCCTTGCTATGCCAGAGAAGGCATTAAAAAATAAAATAAGGAGATGAAATTACCCCATAGTTACATGGCTAATTTCAATAAGCAACTAAAAGGACTGGAAGGGGTGTGACATACCCTACTTTTCTACCCATGTTTTTTCTATCCATGCATTAATGAAAATGCATGCATCTGCCTTCCTTCAAGACATACCTAACTCCTGTTGTCTGAATTGAAAGCATATGTCCATTTACAGTGAAAATGTACAGATGAACTTTGACTTACAGATACAATTGCTTTTTGGGCATGGCTAGCAAACACGATTGCTTGTGAACTTGTAAATACATTCGTAATATCCCATAGAAGCTACAGGAACAGATTCACACAAAAATAACCCTGTTCTACTTAAACAGGTATCTCAATTCAACAGTAAGATGTAAAAATTTAGTTGAAACTTAGAATAATAATTTCATTGCTGAAAGTTAGAGCAGGAGCTAATAAAAAAGAATGTGTTTTCCTTACTGTGTTACAGAGAAAGATTTAGTCACTGTCCTTCTTAGAGCTGATTCATCTGTCTGGTATCTTACAGTGCATACAAATCATCAAGATAACACTGGCACTGAAAAGCTTGCCAGGATTAAGATTGTACCTGCCTTTAACCCAGGTAAGCAACAATGCTGAACATACGTTCATATTGAGCAGAATACATTAAGATGTTGTTGTAAATAATAAACTGAAGGAAAAAAAAAGTCAAAAAAGGACAGATTTTAAAATGACTCAGATGAGAGAACTCAATCTGCGCAGAGAAAAACTCTGTGTATCAAAAGAAACCTGAAAGGGTACAACAGGAAAAAAAAAAAAAAAAGGTTGCATATAAATTAAAAGCATGAGGCAGAATTTCCTGAAGTCAGCTTTGAATTAAAGAGACAAGCACTGAAGTGAAGTTTCAAAGCTTTTTCTGTTCTGAATGACTATCTATGTGCTCTACGACAATTCATTACTTCCTGAGAAACAGCAGTACTGGTGCCCTGGTGTCATTCAACCCCTTAGCTGGAAAAGAGGGAGTCTAGCAGAAAATATCCCCAAAACTGTGAGCTCCATTAAGATGTTCTTTTCTCCTTGGATAGCCCTGCTTACCTGATTCTTCTCCTGGGATGCGGGAGGTATTAAACATCCGCTCCCACTGAGCTGAGCAAAGCGGAACAGTGGATCCCATCAGAAGAATCTGGACAAAACATGTGGATTAAATTCTAAATTAGCATTTATCGTTAGTAAATTTAAAAGAAAAAAACAATCTGGGTAAACAAGAGGCTGCAGAACAATATTTCTAATGCATCATTTTTTTTCAGTTCCTTGTTTTCCCTTCAACTACACGTGGAAGATTTCACTCACTGACATTCCAGTAGCTGTATTTTTTATTTTTATTTTTATTTTTTAATTCTTATCAAAGCTCACTCTTCAGAAGCAAGCACTTAAGATAGCTTGCATCAGAAATCCAATGTGCTCTATGGTCAATCTGGGTTACCCCTTGATTTCTTCCTCTGTTTCTGATTAATCTACCTATGAAATTACATCATAAACCCAAGAGAGTACACAACTCTCCTCCTATCCTTATCTACTTTGGCTCTCTTCTTTGTTGGATTTCTCCTATGCAGGAGAAATCACAACACCAAGTCCAAGGACAACCTTTGCTTCAAACAGCAACAGCTACTCAACTGTACTCTTTCAATGGTGTCTTTTGTTATCAAGCAGACCTTCTTACAACCACTATGTCCACATCAGGATCTGAATTCCTCTGAAGTCTGGATGTTTTTAAGGCAGTGTTCTGCCTGACAAATACCATTTCTTAGACACACCATGTATTTACTCCAATTATCTGGGTCCAAACATCCAAACAAACAGAACAGTAGGAAGACTTCCCTAGGACACCTGCTTTGAAGAAAAACTACAAACATGTCTTAGCGTTTCTTTATATGACACTAGGAAAGAAACTGTATCCACTGAATCATCACAGACGAAGTATGTGGGCCGGGGGTTATGATGCTTACTTGAATAAAATATGAAATAGAAACAAATCAAGTATTCAAGCAAAATCTGCTTGAAAGACACTTAGGTTTTCTGGAAATGCAGTGTCCTGAGGAAGTATGAAGTCACACACTTAGCGTAAATCAAATGTTTCTAAACTTCAGATAAACTTAACTTTAAAAAAAGTTGTCTAGCTTTATTGCTACACCAGCTTAAGAAATGAGTAAATTCAGCAATATATTGAAGTGTTTATTTTCCACATTGATATATCAAGTAAATAAATTCACTGCATTTGGCAGATTCACTAAGCAAAGCAACTACAAGCAGAAATCACAAAGAACAACATGAAAATATGGCAAGCAGTACACATCCAATTGTAGTTAATATTTCAGCATATAACCTACTTCATATGCTACTCAATTTAAAATTCATCCTTACAGTCAGTTTTTGCAGGAAATAGGAAAATGTTTTCCTGCTGGGATTTCCGGAACTCAGAGGTTCAGAAGTACCATGACATGCTTGCTACCTATCAATAATTTGTTAGGTGGTGTACTTAACGTATGCAAACATAAGACCTTATTTCTCTTTTGGGCAAATAGCTAGGTCAGTTTCAAGTGCAGCAATTAGCTGGTGTAACAGAAGCTTGCATCTGATAGCCAGTAGTTTGTGCACATGTGCAATTCAAGTGATAACAAAGATGCCTGAGATCACAAATTCAGTTGAGTCTCACATATGGTTCTGGCACAACTCTTTCCTCTCCTGCTGTAAAAGCTGATCAACTCCTTATAAACTGTACTGGAAAAGACCAAAAGCTATTTAAACCAATGTACATACTGGCTTGATTTCTTGTCTGTCCAGTTTTTTCCGGTAGAGCAGGATGGCATGGATAATATTACCAGCTCTAGCTGCCTGTATGGTTGTGGGAAATAAATAAAGGAAGTCCTGCAAAGTACATAAGAATCTTAAGTTAGCTATTATCATAGAACACTGAAAAATATACAGTACTACTGGTTTTTTTTGTGTTTTGTTGTTTGTTTGTTTTACTTTTTTAAGCTATATTCTGGTCAATGAAGTCAAGTCTTGAAAATACATGAAGTACATTAGTGCAGTGAGTTGATGACTTAAATTCCATTCCTTCAATAGCCACAATTTCCTTAACAGCACCAGTTTGAAAACCTACAGCATGGCTGTCAGTCATCCCATATAATGCTACTGAAAATTTGAATTCAAAACCACAGTATTTCCTACTTATGTTTTTAACCTCAAGGTCTTTCACAATTTTACTTCCTGTACAGACATTTACAAATACCAGAACACACAACTGTGCTATGCATACACATCAGTTTGTTTTTTTTCACATTAATCTTTTTAAAGATAGCTTGTTGCAGTAAGTATAAAACTGCAAAAGAAGCCATCACTGCACAAGTTTGCCCAACTGCCAGATGTGCTAAGTTTATTATGAAGATAGCACTTTGTAAGACATTTGTTTCAGACTGTACTCCAGAAAGAACAAAGACAGCCATATACTCAGTGGCAACAGAGGTCTAAAAAGGGAAATATTAAAGAAAAATAAGTTAAGATCCATGACAGAAATTTTCCAATGCTTCTTTGACCCCTAAGGCATTTATAGCATTTACCTACCATTGCAAAATAGTTACTGTTAACCATAATTGGTCCACGCCCTCTAAGGTAGATATATTCTTCCCACCAATCGCTCACCTGTAGGATGAAAAAAGATGAGTAAAAGTTCATTATTTCTATAGTTGACACCTGCTGTGTTGATAATTCCACATTACAGTGCTTTGTACAGAAATAGAAATTTAACAGTCAGCTTGCCACCCCCCCACTTAAAAACATACAAAGAAACAAAAATCCTCCACTGATTTCTGTTAATATTTAAGGAAAGCAAATAAAAAGTGGGATAATTCTAGAAATAGTAAGTTTCTGAATAAATTGTCATCTTCGCATGACATTTGAAATGCATCAGAAACCCCAAATGCTGGGGTAACCTAAGAGAACTACAGTTAATGTGTAGAGCCAGATTTTAGATACTACATCAGGAAGCTCAAGAGCAGCCTTGGGGTTGTTCAGCCCGGAGAAGAAAAGGCTCAGAAGAGAACTTATTGCAGCCTTCCACTACACAAAAGGGGCCTACAGGAAAGTAGGGACTTTGTAAAAAGGCATAAAAGGATAGAACCAGGGTAATGACTTTAACTTAAAAGAAAGGAGATTTCAATGAGATATCTGAGGAAGAAATTCTTCACTTATGAGGGCGGTGAGCACTGGAACAAGTTTCCCAGAGAAGCTGTGGATGCCTCATGATTGAGGCCAGGTTGGATGAGGGGCTTTAAGCAGCTTCATCAAGTGGTTGGGAACGCTGCCTACTGCAAGGGAGTTGAAACTAGGTGAGGTCCTCCTAAAGGACCTTTCTAACCCATGCCATTCTATGATTATAATTGCATTACAAAGTTCTCACTACGATATTGCAGTTTTGATTTTCTTTTTGATGGAAAACATTTGTTACAATTGCTTCTTTCTTTTCCATATGCTTTATCAATTCTACATAAAAAAGTTTTCCTAAAGTACTCTTCTATCTAAACTACCTGGACAGCTACATTCAGGGTTTAATTACAAATCTTAACAAGGATAAATAGCCTATGAGCAGTCATAATAGCTAAATCACTGGCTCCAGAATAACAAACACAGAACTGAACAAAGGTGTGCTCTATAAAGTTCCATTTACCAAACTTTTTGTTTTCAAAATCCCACATCAACTTATTTCTGTGCAAATCCAGTGGTCTCCAATGCACTTTGCACAAGTTTCAATTCCCTTCTTCTCCATTTAAGACAGAATGAACAATAAGCCAAAAATACAACAGGAAACAAATATTCAACAGATGTAATTTGAAGTCATCTGTTGATCTACTCACATAGTTTGTGGCCCACCACGATTTTAGCTTTAAGTACCACTGAAGCCTTGGTCCTAAGTTAAATGCAAAATCTTTTGCAAGACCCTCCATTCTTTTGAACTCTTCATCATTCATAAGTGGCCGGACTGATTCCAGATACTAGAATACAGGAGGAGAATCAGCATCAGTGTAGTCACAGATGTGCACCTTCTCATCATTTCAGCAGAAAGTCATGTACATCATTACAGCAGAGAGAACGTTTACATCACTTACAGCAGAGAGAGCATTCAGATTCAAATGTATAAGGCTGCAAAACGCCGTGTTGTTAAAACACTTCTAAACATTTTCCTGCAAACTTTTCCAGAATTTGTGGAAAAGGCCACTTTTCTAACAATACATTCTCCTCTCCAGAGAAGAAAGCATTTTAAAGAACATATTTACTGTTATCATAGGACTCAACTCTTCAGCTTTAAGCAGCTTCATCGAGCTCTTTTCCTTCAGTTTCCTTCAAACCTCCAGTTTCCATAACACACAGTCCTACTTACACACTTTGCTGCAAGACTTTCTGTCATAAAACACGTGCTTATATGCATGCTAGTCAACATAACAAATACAAGATGCACTGAAAGCCCTGCATATCACTTCATTGAAAAGCTTTGCAACAGACACCATATCATCCAATGTGAAGCAAGCCAGCTTCAAACTGTCATCCATTTCAGTGGTTTGTCTTAGCCCTTAGTTTCTACACATTCCGTTTTAATGTATGAGAAAATATTGATACCACCACATAATGATTTTAAGACACGGCAAAAACAAAACAAAAACACTCTGATATAAATACAGAGGCATCTAAGCATGGATTCAATGTTACCAAAGATAATGAATCGAATTCCACACACCCTGGTGACTGTGTCTTTGACAGCTGGAACTGGCAATCGTGGTAAAGACGTCTGGAAACTGTACAACATGGGCTTACGTCCTGAGAAGAGTTTTACAAGAGTCTGAAGGAAAAACAAAATCAAAATATACGCTTCAATTTATTATGTTCCACAAAGGAAAATGACAAGAGTAAAAGGAATAACATAGCTGGGAGTTCCTTTCACTAGTAAGCAACATTAGACTAAATTTAGCCAACTATCATCTTTATCACTGTTTGACAAAGGCAAAAAGGCAATGGCAAACTATCTTCCAAAGCAAACAACACATCATTTGAAGAAAAAGAGCATCATGGAGACTTCCTGACTTCTTCTGGTCATTAGGCAATATTGTTCGCATAGGACACGCCTTGATCTCAGTAGAAAACAGAGGCAGCTACTGAGTGCACTTCCTCATTCATTTTCCTTTATGAAGATTAAAAAGCAAATGTACCCATCGATATTTTACTTATAAAATAGCCAACAGAATAACCCACCTCAACTGTACTCCAAAACAGGAATCGTTCAGTCAAGCATCCCACATAACAATAGCCATCATTAAGAATTATGCTTTGGAATCATGCTTTGATATTTTTCAAAGTTATAGCTCAACATCAAGAGTACACATTTAAAGGGAGTTTCTTTAAGAACAGTTTGCCCTCAGATAATCAACTGTGTGATTTAAACACATCAAGTTGTGCAAGCATGCCAATGTTATGCACAGTCCTTGTGTTATCAAAAACCAATAAACAAACAAACAAAAAAAAAAAAATCAAAGACAACAGTTCCAGACTCAGTTTCAAGTTTTACAGCATCCCATCTTCTCCACGAGACTGAAGACAGAAATGCTGCTTCTATCTCTGAATACCTCTCAGCTGTGACATGCACTAAGTTGAAACTCTCAACCAGGCAAATTCTAGACTATACATGGAAGGATATTGATATTAATCATCCCATTTGGGCAAGAAAGTAAAATCAAGTATTAAACCAACAGTTCACTTATTGTGAAGTACAATCTCAACATCCTATATAGTATATTCTATGAAGTTCAATATACTGTGTTCCAACGGGCTGAAGACAGAAGAAAACTGAGGATGCCCTTTCACTACTAAATTGCTATCATTTGCCCTATTCACCCAAATTACAAACAACTGAAAACACTACTTATGAGAACAGCCCATTCCCTCTCCATTTCCTTGGTCAGCACAGCTACAGGAGCCTGTTTCAGGCAGCAAAGCCATTAACAGTCGCAGTGTGTAACCAGCAAAAAAGACTTCCCTGCAGCACAGATCTGCTAGATGCACCATGGTGATCAGCCCAATGAAATCTGATTGTGCTTCGTGGATAAGACAATTTTAAAGCCAGGTGAGAAAAACACCACAGCTTTTCTTAAGAAAATCTACTTCCCATACTTGGAGACTATTTTATTCCAGAACTCTTCAGCCAGGCTAGGCCAAGATTTTCTTCAGACAGAGAGTACCTGCTCAACTGACACATGCTCAACTACAAGTTTACTTAAGAGTCTGAGACCACTGAAGTGATCTGACAGACACCTCCTTCATTACTTCTCTGATTTCACATCCTAATACTCATCAGAAAACCTAATTACTTCGAAGCTGAAATATTTTCATTAGATGGGTCACCAGACTTCCAATTAGCCTGCCAAACAATCAATACTGCAGCTGAAATCGCAGCACAGGTTTGCTATCTGCAGGACTATTTGAACAAAGAAAAACATCATGAGTATATTGTTATGCTGTTAATCAGCATGAAAATCAGCTGGGGAAAAAACAACACATGCACAGGAAAATCCCTCCGGGATAACGAAGGTTTAGAAAGCTGAGGTAGTTGGTGCTGGTTTATAGGTAAACTAGTCCCCTCTTTTGCTGGAACTACCTAAAAAAAAGCAAGGAGTGAAATAAAGGTTTATATTAAACAGAGATGAGATACTGCTAGGCATACACCTGTATAGTGGCCTGTTTTTAAACCACGTGTAACACACAGCAAAATAGAACAAATGTATGCAGCATATCATATACCAAAGTATATCAATAATATGCAACAGAGCGTGGTAAGTAGCACTACAGTTCATACTGTTCAAGGCTGGTGTTATAAGCTAAGATTAACAGCCTTAACATATCTGTTTGGTAGGACATGCTGAAAACCCAGACAGAGAGAGCTTCAAGCAATCGACAGAAAGCCTTACCATTCAGAGCCTGGACTGTACAAATTCAAGTCATGAGGCTCTTGACACTGCTTCCAGGAGAAACTATTGATTAGAAATTTCATTTGTAACAAACTAATATTGAACTGTAACATATATTCTGGATATCTGTTGTTGAACAACTTCCATAATATATCGTTACACATCTCTTGATTTTTTTTAAGGAAGCTAATTCTTATCTTAGGAGAGCACTTAAATTCTGTGTCGACAATGGAAGAAGTTTAAACAACTGAGCCTGAATAATAAAAATCCACTCCCCCTTCCAGAGCACCTATACATATCTTCCCCACACCTATTACAGCCTTTAAGGGAGATGGCAGCCTCTCAAACCCTTTTCCAAAGCATCTTAATTATCAAGAGGAGCCACATCATTCTAGTCTTATCTTTAAGTGTAAATTGTGTTACGAGCTCCCCACCTCAAATGTTTTCTCCAACTCTGTTTGGAGTCCTACCACTACGACCGTTTGAAGGGACAGACTGTAGTTTTCTTTAAATGTAAGGTTAATTTTAGAACAGATGCCTAAAAATACCAGCATTTCTACTTTAAAAAAGAATTAGAGTAGTGCTTTCTGGAGAGAACAACATTTTTTTGTTGTTGTTCCATAGCCTGAGTTTAAGCTGTGGTTGCACATAGGGAAGTAGGCATTTGAGTCACACAGTCCCAAGGTGCTGGGAAATTTAGACGTTCTTCTTGAAGTGTTTGCTTTTCCTTCCACAAGGCCATATTGAATAGTTTAATTACAGCATGAAAAGGATGATAGTCATTAGTAAAAATACCCAACAGCCCTTGTTCCGTGACACAGAAAACTCAAGCAAGACAGAAAAAAAGAACAACTACAAAGCTATCTACTTCAGGGCTTTGAAAACAGACCACATACACAAAGAGATGAGATAGAACAGAAAGACAATACATCCTTACCATCCACAACTTGGTGCCTGCAGAAAGCTTGCCGTGTTCAGCAAACATCCAGCCATGATAGGAAAGCAGCATTTTCAGGGAGTACCTCATCGTGACAATAAGGGCAACCCAAAGCCCTGTGCCAAAAAGTATTCCACTCACAATGTTCTGTGTTTGGTTTGACATATAGCCACTATTTAAAACAAAAGGCAGTATGAATCAGTTAACGTCAGTTTAAGTTTTAAGGAGAACTTAACATTACAAACCTACATTCTGTGGTACAAAGGCAGGCATTGTGCAAGTTTCACACCTGTCTGCTCCTTGTTATTGAACTCCTTTCCAAACTTCCTCTCCTATGGCCAGAACAAAGGCACCAGGAGTTGCCAAATGCACTTCCCAAATACGTATACAACAATGCAGCAATACTGGTACAACAACCTACACATTTAATAACTTCATGCATTAAGATTTACGCTTACTCTATCACAAAGACACTGTTCAACGACTGGCATGCTTTAACATACCAACATAACTACAGGATTTAGATGAAAAGCAATTACACATAAAAATGATTTGGTTTAGAGAACAGTAAGTTTTCAGACTACTTACGTTGTATCAAGGGTTCGGTTGATTTTCGCTATTATTCCTAAAGAAGGATCAATTTTGGCATACATTGTTGACATCACACCCACAACTACAATAAGCCAGCTAGAGGGGCTAGCAGGATAAACACCAGTGATAATTCCATTCTGGAAAGAAAAGCCTTCACATAATTTTTTCATACCAAAGCGGTTGACTTCATATTACCATGGAAAGAAACAAAAATCAATACATTTAAGTCATTTAATTTTAAACAAGATTATCCAGCATTTTCTTTCATGGATTTTAGCTAAGTTTGATTGCTACCAGAAATTCTCACAACAATACCAATAATTACTTCATAGATTATGCAGTTTGTGCCACAAGTTCTAGTGAAAGCACTGGAACCAGCAAAGTTCTTTGGAATAAATGACATTTCCAATTATGATTCCATAATCCCATTATTAGCCCTTCCTAAACAAATACCTGGGAAAAGATGCTCTACTGGACAAGACTCAGAAAATTGTCATTTAAACTGTCTGTCTCAAAGATACTTTTCTTAAGGCTACTTTTTAATAGTATGTGAAAAAGACACTGAAGTCAGCCTGTGGCTTACCTCATGTACTACTAATAGAATAGATACCATTTCTGATTCTATGAGCAAAACAAAAAAACAATCAGAAACATTACTGTTTGGTGTAATTTATTCAAAATGGATGTTCAGGTACCTTTGGAAAATAACAAACATTTTTTCCTAATTTGAAGACTCATTTTTGGTAAAGAACACATAAATCAAGAATGTAGTTTTGTACCTCTGCACCCACATGATTTTGAAAGTCATGATTACATTTTTGATCTATGCAAATAGATAATATATTATTCTATGAGCTGTTGAGAAGAGAATAAAATAAAGGTATTATTAATTTCTAACACCCGCTTCATCTTGATTCCATAGAACAAATAAAAAAGAAGAATCCTTTCAGTCTTGACATTGTACTTTTAGTACAGCATCAGCCAGCACTGATGCTTCCTTACTACCCCTTGTTAACTAAAATTCGCAGAAGTCATTTGCTGTAAGGAACTTCATATGCCAAAGAGGCCTAAAAATTAAGTTCTGCTTAAACAAAACTTCTATATATCTACGAGAACCTTAAGTTTGGTAGGCTTGACTGGTTTTAAGTACCTTGAATCTGATGAACTTTTTCTTCCATGAATGGACACCAGATAGGTAAATTTGTTTGAGTGCCTCATGGCTCATTCGCAAGTCAATCCCATCTGGAGTTACTGTAAATTGAAATGCTACTGCTTGATGAGCTTCTGCCATTTTTGGAGAGAGTTCTGTTAAAAAAAAAAAAAAAAAAAAAAAAAAAAAAAAAAAAATTAAGACTTTGTGCAAAGGTACTAAAATAATAAGCATAACATAATAATTCCAGGGGAGATTCAGGTTGGACTTCAGGAAATACTTCATCTCAGAGTAGTCAGGCATTGGAATGGGCTGCCCAGGGAGGTGGTGAAGTCATTGTGGGGATGTTCAGGAAACGTTTAGATGTTGTACTGAGGGACATGGTTTAGTGGGGAGCTATTGGTGATAGGTGGACGGTTGGACTGGATGATCTTGGAGGTCTTTTCCAACCTTGGTGACTCTACGATTCTACGATAATCAACACCATTTGGACCAGGGCAGCACTGATATTTTTCTGTAAGCGTAGCACTTCTTTTGCAAATCTCAAGTTTAGACTTCTTAATTAAAAATTAAGTTCCAGTTGACCTTCATCCCTTGCTAAACCGCATGTTAGAGCTAACAAGTACAGTTTAGCAGAGCACTTCAAAAGTGGTCTGTTGTGACTTCGCTCTTCCTCGCTGTAAATATTCTACAATGCCAAAATCATCTGGAACGTGGGAGAAGAAATACAAAGGTTCGTATATGAATATACAGTAAAGGAATGTAAACACTGGGAATGCTGTATGAACAGGACTAGGAAATAAATACACAATGTAGAAAGAGTATTAGGGTGAGATGAACACGATAAATGCTGTTGCACAACATCTAGTAAGGTAATTGACCAACGGGTAGTGCAATATTTATAAAAGCACCTATCTCTAGGACAGCCTCCAACGATCAGCCTCTGCAAATACAACTGCTCCTAGAAGAGCTGATGGCAATCCAAAGACCTCCCAAATCCATCAGTTGCTGCTGGGGAAGGCAGAGGCTCAAATCTTGGTGAATCAGGTTTCTGGGCCTCCAGAAACTAAGCTAATGCTCGCAATACCATGATAGAATGCAATTTCATCTATGCATGCACAGTGTTTCATTAGGACAGCAAAAAAACCAAAACTGGTTTTGAACACAAGTTCCAAGACAAGCACTGTATGCCCTTCTTGTAACAGCTGCAATTTGTAGTACTCCATGACTCAGTCATTAACAACTGCTTATTTATAATGGCCTTGTTGAAGGCAAGTATCAGGAAGTCAAAGTCAGCCGTGTACTCGTTCATGTGAGTTGCACACCATCAGCTCTACACTGAGACCAAAACTGCATGAGCAATAAAGCAGAGAAGGCAGCGGTTAATACATGGTACACCCTGGAGTTAATACATGGTACACCCTGGAGTTAATACATGGTACACCCTGGACTCGACAGGGTTTGCAAAAACACAGAGCAATTAAAGAATTCATCATAAGTCTAGTGCTGTTCAGACAGTTTAAAAAACAAAAATAAACCCAACCATAGCTCTCAGTGGAAAAACAGGCTCCTCGATTTGTCTCAAGAAAGGCCAACTGACTCTCCAGTTCACTCCTGGAATTTTACATTCTGGGATGCCAACGCATCAGCAGCAGGTCAGCTGGTTTTCACTACCCTTCAAGCCCCCTGTGGCTTCTCAACCTGAGAATTCATAACCATCCTCCCTCTGTTTCTGAAGAGAAAGAATTTCTGGAAACCCTCTCACTGAAGTACATGCATTTGTATTGTCCGAGGTAGGAAAAGATTATAAATAGCATTAATCATAAACAGCCTCATATTTTACTAAATTTAGTTCAATGGTCAGGCTAAATTTAAATAAGCTTCAATAAGGAAAACATTCCCTATAGCCAAAGTACAAATGAAAGAACATTAAACCAGCAAGAACGAAACCTGAATCAAGTAACCAAGCACAGAAGACAAGGTTTGTTAGAGAACTGCACTGCTTGATCCTGAGAGATACTAAAGCATCACACAGCGTGCTTCTCTTCATATCCTTTTCCTTTACTCAAGAAAAACCAAGTAGCTCAGACTACTGTTTGTTTGAATTATGATGGCTGAGCAGCAAAGACTTCCTGGAGCTCCTTCCTTTGAACACTTCTTTTAGCCCGCACAGGCCAGTTCAATCATAAGCTGCCCAACACTTCCCCTCCTTTGCATTCCTCCACTGTCACGTGCTTGCTAACAAAGTAGGGAAAAGGGCACTGGCCGAAGGAGCATGCGCTGGATTCTCAATTTGACTTGCCGACGTTAGTAAGGCAGCGCCCACATCCATCAGCCTGCTAACACTGAAACAATAACTTCTCCTAACTCCAGGCGTTTCGGTCAGCAAATGCAGAATAACCTTTCCCAGCCATAAACAAGAGCTAAGCAGATTGGCCGATCTTACTGAAAGGAGAAGAGAGAAATGAACACATGTTCACCATCAGCCTCAAGTGGCTATTTTCATCCTTTGAGTGTTATTTTCCCAGTATTAACATACCTTCAAAACACGCCTCGCTCCTTACTAAAATCAAACAGAGCTAAAGGAGAAAGCTGCCTGCTCCTTGTTCTTTTCTGGTTTCATTTCAATTCAAACACGCTGTATCAGCCACTAATGCTTCTCCTTCCTCCTCTTCATAACTCAGCTTAAGCCAATCAAAGCTTGCCACAATTTTCCTCTTGTTACAAACAAAATGCTGGTAGGTTGGAAGTAAGCTTTTCAGCTGGGAAAACACATGTCAAGTCCTGATAGACCTCACGGGCCAAAAATGCTAAGACTGAAAATCTGTATTGCTGTCTGCTACACACAAAGCTTCACTGTGCTATTGTTACACCTTTACTGATGCTACAATAATAATGTTTAACTTTTTAGCTTCTACTGCCCATAGGCTCAATGATTTCAGGGTGCAGACGCCAAAGAGTCCACTTCGTATTGTAACCTACGTGTCCTGTAGCCACTGAAGGAGATGAGGGTCTCCTATTTAAATGTAGTTTTTACATCCTTTGCTCCTTTTCCTGCAAACAAAGCAAATTCACAAATGAAGGGTAAAATGAAGAGATCTCTTATTCACATGGCCCAGAACTGCCAAAATCTGGGTTAAAGACTTAATTCTATGACTCTTGCTTGCAAGCAAGCTCAACAATTCAGTTTGAAGCTCTCTTCGTGATATTTTGACATCTATTTGTACATTATGTGGAGCATACGTCTGTCAGGAATCAAACAGCTTACACAGCAAATCCCCCCCATTCTTCTACTCTGACAATCAATGCTTGACAATTTTCTGAGAAGAGCAATGACTGCTACATTGTTTCTCTGAGAACATCCCCACATAGGACCCCACCGAATATAATGTTGCTGGAGCTCTCAGACAGACATCTCCAACACCCTGACCGCAGATTGCTCCCTGGTGGCAGGCAGACTTGAAGCATTACACATCTCCATGCTAAGAGCTAAATTATGCTGCTGGATTCAGAATCACAGAATGGCCCGGGATGGAAAAGACACCACAATGATTATCTAGTTTCAATCCCCTGCTGTGTGCAGGGTTGACAGCCACCAGACCAGGCTGCCCAGAGCCACATCCAGCCTGGCCTTGAATGCCTCCAGGGATGGGGCACCTACAGCCTCCTTGGGCAACCTGTTCCAGTGCTTGCAAGCTGTTCCAGAGCTTAAAAGCACCTGAAAAGCTTATATACTCATGCGGGTGCACACATGCGGGTGTCATCTAAGGAATAAAAACAGTTAAGCTTCCCTTCAGGAGATGAGCTTGATGCAGCTTTCGGAAGAAATGGTCATTAAAAAAAGAAAAAAAAAATCATTTGTTATCTATTTTGTTGTTTTAGGATAGATCACCAGCACGAAAATACTGAAACATCATAACCAGATACTAAACTAAAAGCAAGATAATTCCCAACACCGAGGTGTCTAAGCATGGAGGCCAGCTGGAAAGCCAGCCTGCAGCAAATTGCACAGCAGCCAGCAAGGTGCCCTTCAAGCAAAGGTTAACAGCCCTGAGGTGCATTAGGAGCAGTACTGCTAAGAAGTCAGGGGAGGTGAGTCTGCCCCTCTCTAGCTCTGCTCAAGTCCCGTTCTGAGAACCGCCTTCAGTTCTGGGCTTCGCAGTACAAGAGAGATGAAGCAACCAGAGCTCAGTGAAAAGCTGCTGAGATTAAGAACTTGGAACATCCCTCCTATGAGGAGATGCTGAAAGAGCTGAGACTGGATTGCCTGGAGAAGAGCAGGCTCGGGGGATCTTACCACATCTGTAAACACCCAGAGGGAGAGTGCAAAGAGGACAGAACTAGAAGAAGCACTACATACAGAGCAGAACAGGAAAAAGACCCAAGAAACTGCACGGAGCGCCTTACAGGCAGCACATTTCCCTTTTGTTTAATCTTACTGCTTCTTATAGTCCATGTATGTACTATTTACGGACCAAGCATAACATTTCAGGAAAGAATACATGAAGTGAAAGCTGGAAGAACACCTTCAAAGGCATGGAATAAAAACGATCAAGTCAACAGCTCAATGCTGACCTCAGAAGAAAATAATTAATACAGTAAAAAAAAAAAAAACAACCAAAGCTCTCAAGTCATGATAAGTTTGTAGCTCCCTTGACGATGTTTAAAAAGACTCCTCTGGATGGCCTGAGTGCAACACAAAGCATCCAGCAGTCAGCATCTGCAGCATCTCATTTGCAGCAGGGCCTGAACCCAGGAGAACAAAACTCCCAATTCACCATTAGTGCCACTTACACTGTACATAAATACAAAAGCTTTCTGAAAAGTAGAGTTTCAACTGGCTACCTAGCAGAGATTCTTTCTGAAACTTAACATAGACATCTTTAAAAGTAGATCTCATTTAAAAAAATAGGCCTGATGAAGAAATCCCATGCACAAACAATTCAATTGCTTTGAAAGACCATCATGTCTTAGAAGACAAAGTAGAACCAGTCAAGCACTCAGGAAGTGCTTTCTGCAACTGACAGAAGCGTACAATTAATCCGGAGGACAGAAAGTTGGATTCCACAATAGAATTTACACACAGACGTTTTTGTATGAACTTTATAGACACATGGAGGCATTTTAAATACTGCTATAGTGAGAGCTGGCTGGTTTAAAGGTAGCAGGCAGCTTTCTGGTGCTGACCTTAAGTGCTGTAACTTAAGTGCTGGTGATATAAATGGTGGGAAAGAATACGAATTCCTAGTAGTAAGAAGTCCTTGAAACTTAACGTCATGTGTGTATTCATTGGAAAAGAAAACAATGACCCTTCTTATCACTTGAGGCCCTGTATTACCAATAACAAAACCTGGGTGACTTCAGTGATGTCTTTTCAGAGAATTTGCTATAGGTGCAGAAGATTCATTCACTGAAATGTATGCTGTCAGCAGCATCCAGCATTGATGCAGTCAAAGTCACATCTGCCGTTATACGAGTGCTTCCCCACCACTACCTGACAACCTAACATCACACAGGATTTGATAAGGCAGGCAGCTAACCAGAAGATGCCTGAAGCAGTTTACAAGAATCTGGTGCTCCATTGATGAGCAGTTGAAGGAAGTTAAAACTAAAGCATCCAATTTAACAGAAATACAAAGATGAAAGTTGGCTAATTTTATTTGCATATAATTTCCCAAAAAAGGTTGCTGTGCCTCTCAAAGGAAAATAATTTTTTGATCTCCAATTCTCTTCATATTTCACTGCGAAATACGCAGCCCAAACATTTAATCACGACCAAAAAGGCTTTTGTTTGTTGGATGTTCTACCAGCTAATACCACTTTCTTGCGGCCCATCTTAGAGTTCTAGAGCTTTGCAAAAAGGTAACGAGATCCCACAGGAAGAATAAAGAGCTTATTCACAAACCACGTGATATTTTGCAAGTGGCTGACTTCTGAACTTACTATACAGATTAACCAACACTGTGATTCAGTTAAGAATTTATACCTCAGAATAGCTTGCTCATGTACAAACCTTCAATAATAACTAATCATGCTTGAGCTGCACTTATCACTGGCCACTTTACATGCTTAAGTTTTACCAACAATTCACTTCCCTACTCCAATGGGACTGCAGACACAAAACCATTAAGAGAAATCCAAGAGGAGCAAAGCCAAGTTTTTTTTTTTCTGTGCAATAAACAACCACGTGGGTTAAATTCAGCAGGTCTTTTCGGGTGAACCTAATAACTGTGGTACAGAAATAAAACAGAAACCAAACAATCGCCCGCCTTTAAAACTTCCATTAAATGATGATGGGCTGAATGCTATGCTAACCTGACAAGTTCTCTCATGCCAGGCTAGCTGTAACTGAAGGGAGTTAAAACCAGTTTAAGTTTCCCCAAAAGCTGAGTGCAATTATTTACATGATAGATCTCTCAAAGGATTGCCAAAATAGGATTACTGGGCCAATCCAATGATTGAGATGGCTTAAGCAAAGCACTGGATGAGATAGGAACTTTTTAATGTAAATTTTAGGGGTTATTTTTTCAGTTGTCATTATTGCTGTATAAGCAATAAGCATTGGCTTCCATCCCTCTTATCCTCCCCTATGGCTGAGGGCTGTAGTCCATTGAAATTACAATGTTTAAAGGATTTTTCTGCACCTAAAAAATGAACAAATGGTGTGTTGCAAGCCCACCGAGAGAACTGAGAGCATGTATGTGCACAGGTACAGCAACACTGGGACCTACTACAAACCTCACGTGCAGCAAGTTCAAGATCAGAACAGCCAAGCAGTGCGCAGTAACTCACTGTCCCCACTGACAAAGCTATCAGCTTGTGTCCCATCCTCAGCATTTTCCAGCATCACTTATGGAGGTAGAATAGATAACCTCCAAATGCAGCTTCTTCGAAATTTTGGCCCAATTTCCTTATCCCCTTCCCAAAGGCTAAAATGGGGTGGCAGGCACATGTGGAAGGACAATATGAAAACAAACAGACCAAGGAATGAAATGCAAACATACCTGAACAGCTCTGTATTCCTCAAAAAAGAATTTGTGATCTGCTTGTCCCCCAGAGATCTTCTATCCCACAGACTCACTGCAGCTGGGTTCTTGAGTAGGTCAGAACACGCTCAGAGCCAGACTCATCCCAATGCTGTTAGCTGCTAATAGCCATTAAACGATGGCAATGACAAACAGTTCACTGTAGCTCTGAAACAGAAAGTCAAGAAAAACAGTTTGAGCTTTGATTCACGCACAGCTTTCAATGGCTGTGAGGGACTGGATCAAACTGGAAGCCCTCAAGTAAAATTTATGCCAAAGGAAAGCATTGTCACAAAGAGTAGTGTGAAACTGTTTTCCACTACACTGCATGAATATACTGGATTGATCTGGCTGTATTTAGCAGGCCTAAGATGGTGAATAAGAGTTCACCCAGTACCCTGCTACCCTCTTAGCTACTTCTGAGGGCTGAAATTAGCGGCTGCTGGCTTGTGCAACAAGCAAGGTGATCTCAGTGGCCAGACCCAAAGGCCAGATTCATCGTGCGGTTTAAGACATCCAAATGCAAGTTCTATCCTGCAGGCTTTAAGCTCCCATTAAACTCAACCTTGATCCCACCAAGATTTCTTGGAGACACGTTCACAGAACAGGCTGCTTTCACCAGTGCCTCCAGGAGAAAAGACATGGATAGATAAGCAGCTGTCTTCCCACCTGCAGAAATTGAGGACAGTCAAGCAAAAAGCATAAGAAGACCAGTTATAGCAGATGTGTTCATTACTAGACTAACATTAATGAATTCTAATCCCTACTGTGTATGGACCATATAGCCTCTTTTGTCTTCCTGAATATCATGCTGCTCTACTGGATGGTTCCATGATGTTACTCCACCAAGAACAAACATACAACAGCAACACTGAACTGCCCCACAGCTGTAATCAAAACTGAAACTCTTACAATTGTTGCTATTTACATTCTTTTCTATGAGCAGTAGGACATACTGAACTTCTGCTAAGCCTTTTGCATCATCCTGATCTTCACTGCAACACACATTAGATTGTACACATTTCAATAAGCCACCTCTTCTCATCTTCTCAAAACTCAGTCATCTTGACGAGTAAGAGATAAACACAAAAAAGCAAAATGCTGCACAGCTGCTGCACTATGCAGAAGCCTCCCACATCCTCAAAAGCAAACCTCTGGGTTCTGACCCAAAAAACGCTGCCATAAAAAACATTATCTGGGCATTCACAGAATGGCTCTGTTTGAAGGGACCTCAAGGATCATGAATCTCCAACCCCTGTTGCAGGCAGGGCCACCAACCTCCCCATTTAATACCAGACCAGGCTGCCCAGGGCCCCATCCAACCTGGCCTTGAACACCTCCAGGGACGGGGCATCCACAGCCTATGTGGGCAGCCTGTTCCAGCACCTCACCACTCTCATAATAAAGAATTTCCCCCTGACATCCAACCTAAATCTTCCCTCCCTCAACTTAAAACCATTTCCCCTTGTCCTGCTGTTATCTACCCTTTCAAAGAGTTGATTCCCCTCCTGTTTGTAGGCTCCCTTTAAGTACTGAAAGGCTGCAGTAAGGTCACCCCGCAGCCTTCTTTTCTCCAGGCTGAACAAGCCCAGCTCCCTCAGCCTGTCTTCATAGGGGAGGTGCTCCAGTCCCCTGATAATTTTTTTTGGGCTCTCCTCTGGACCCCCTCCGACAGCTCCCTGTCTTTCTCGTACTGAGGGCTCCAGACCTGGACACAGGCTCCAGATGGGGCCTCACAAGAGCAGAGTACAGAGGGACAACCACATCCCTGTCCCTGCTGACATTCAAACCACTGCAGGTGTTTTTCCACTTCTCCCTCCCTTTGCACTAAGTACCTTCTGTGGTCACGCAGCAAAGAGTTGTGCTTAACTTCCTGATGGCAGCAAATATTTCTGTAACGTCTTTGCTTTCAGCAGCCCTGCACCTGAAGCCGTCCACCTCCCAGCACCTCTGAAGTCCCACAAGCTGACCACCACGTCCAGTGACTGAAGACAAATGGAATGAATTGCTCCCGATGATCATTCCAAGAGTGGAATGAGTGAGCATGGAACATTTTACTAATATTGGAACCGATTATTCAAATAACATTAACCCAGACACAGAAGAGAGGAATGCTTTTTAGTCAGACAGATGCCGTTTTTCTGAGCAGGTGGAATTTGGGACTGCATTACAGCTCCGTGCAGG
Source organism: Tympanuchus pallidicinctus (assembly GCF_026119805.1). Classification (NCBI taxonomy): domain Eukaryota; kingdom Metazoa; phylum Chordata; class Aves; order Galliformes; family Phasianidae; genus Tympanuchus; species Tympanuchus pallidicinctus. Next base: position 15,972,813 of record NW_026294747.1, read on the forward strand.
ACAGAGGGAACGGCTTCAAAATATAAAAAGACGCACTTGGCTTTTATTTTAAACGTAAGCTTCCACTTGAGTCACCTTCACAGAAGGTTTTCCAAAACTGCTCACGCAGTCGTGCTCCAGTTGCAGCTCTCCAACAGCGTGTGCACGCAGCGAAAGCAAACATCCCCTCCTCGCCAAGGGCACACCGGCCCTGCCCTCACCGCCCAGACACGGCCACGTGGAGGAGCGGCGCGATCCCAGGGGAACCCGATCCCAGCTCCGGCCCGGGACGCCCGCAGCCAGCCGCTCATCCGCGCGCGCCCCCGCGAGCCAGGCCCCAGTCGGGCGCGCCCCCGCGAGCCAGGCCGGCCCACGTGACCGCGGTCGGGAAGTAGGGGAAAGGTCGCGCCGCCGCAGCGCCGCGCCAGCGCGCCCCGGGCGGCTCCCGAGCGCTGCCAGCGCCGGATAGAAGTTACTAAAGAGAAGGAAGCGGACTCTATCTCAAAGGCAGCAGGAGAAAGCGACGTGCTTTGCCTGCATAACGTTCTGTTTCCAGTACAGCTCGCAGTTTTACGACCCCTCGGTTGCGCAGCGTTAAGGTTTCCTCTAAAAATAAGGCTTTCTTGCTCCCTAACCAAAGCTCAAACACCCCCAAGCTCCAAAGAGCCCTCAGAGATGCTATTTCTACAGCTGTGCCAGAGCTCTGCCTCGGTGCCAGCACGCAAAGCCACGCTTCCCAGTCCGCATCGCTCACCCACAGCGTTACAAAGCGGTAACGATTCATTAGCACCAAAAATTCGGTACGGCCACAATAGGAAAAGCACTGCTGCGAAAGCGCATTCCTAACCCTCATTTAATGGTTCACCTCAGGCAGAGGACGCGACCCGGGCGTCGGGAAGGTCAGAGAGGCAGGAAAAGACAGTGCGGGAGAAACCGAGAAAGAAAGGCATCAGAGCCGCCCCGGTCGAGAACACGGCAGGAGGAAGCGAGCCGCGCCCGGCACAGTGCGTTCCGCTTTGGGACCGGCCGCCGCGCAGCGTGCGGGATGCAGGGAAGGGCCGCCCCAGGAAAGGCGCTCCCTGCGGCAGTTCCGCCGGCAGCAGCATAGAGCCGCGTTCCGCCAGGCTATAAATAACGAGACCTGCGCTTCGCGTCGATCCTGCCGCCCGAACTCGAGCGAGAAGGCAGAGATGGAAGATGCGGCAAAACGTCAGCGTGCCTTTAGCAACAAGTTCAGCGGGTGCTGCCGCCCGGCTCGGCGCCCCGAAGCAAAGCGCGGACGGGAAGAGCCGCGTCCCAAAAGCGCCGAACGAACGTCCCGGCCCCACGCGCGCACGCCGCATGTAGGTCACGCACCGCCCGCCGCCGGGCGCCGACATCCCAGCGGCCGAGGTCAGGCTGCGGCTCTCGAGTCGCGCGGATCCTCGCAGCCCTTCCCGACCTGACGGACGCGCCCCCCGCCGCCCCCAAGCTGCTCCTCGCGGCCAGCGGAGCCCACCGCTCAAGAGAGAAGAGCTGCTGCCCCGCGTCCGCCCGCAGCGCTGCCCCGGGGCCCGCCGCCGCCCGCCGGGCCTCCGCCCACCCGCCCGCTGACAGAATGGCGGTGCCGCCGCTCACCGGCTCCGGCTCTCAGCGTCCCACAGCCGGCCGAGCAGGAGCGAGCGGCGGCACCGACGAAGAGCGAGTGGGAACCGCGGCCGCTCCCCTCACACACCCTGCCAGAGCCGCGCTTGCCGCCCGCACTCTCATTGGCGGCCGGCGGCGAAGGGGGCGGGCCCAACGCGAAGGGGTATGAGAAGGGGGACGCGGGGCGCTCCCCGGGAGGGCGGGGCGGGGGCGGGAAGGGAAACGGGTGGCGATAGGCTGAGGTTGGGCGGCTTGCGCGATGTGATTGGTTGGGAGCGCGTGGGCGGGGCGTGAGGGAGCCGCTATTGTGGCCTGCGGGCTCGGGGGGCTCAGGTGGGGTCGTGGAGGGGCGGCTGGGAACTTACAGGTACACGTCTCTGAGGAGAAACAGCTTGAGTACGAAGTCAGCGCTTGAGGATGTTTGGTTACAGCACGATCGCAGCAGGAAGGCTACTGTGTCCCTTCCAGGATGAGGGCACGACCTGTCAAGCTACAGTCTGCCAGCACAGAGGCTCTGAAGCAGCACAAGCTGAGATCCATAGGCTTTCCCTGCGTAATCAGATCCAGCCAGCCACGGCTGTGCTCCTGCCAGCTGCTATTTCCATGTGCCTGAGGGCTCCAAAGCATACAAACATGATGAAACACAGATGCACTGATGCTACAGACTGAACCTCTCCTTTACCCTCAAGCTCATGCAACGCTAATAAAACACCACAGTGCTGGTTGGGATTTTCCCTTCCAGCATTCCATGCCCAATGATGCAGTTTGAAGATGATGGTATTATTCCAGGAGGAGACTTAAGGCCCAGAAGAAAACAAGGAAAAAAGGGAAAAAAGAAGAGGAATTTAAGTATTAGCAAGAGGGAAAGAAAGGGGAACCAAAAAAAAGAAAGGAAAAGAAATCACTAAAAACACTTCCAAATTCAGCAGCTTCCATGTCTGCATATATTTACCTATAACAAGAACAAATTGGAATTTGGTAACTTTCATCCCTTTGGTGTCCTTGTGTTCTACACATTTTTCACCATGCACAAAAACAACCTAGAATGTCACGAGTTGCTATTTGTGTTTGGTTTTTGCTGCCATTTTTACCTTCCAGATGCTTTTTACCTTTGAAATGTTAAAACCAACAAAACCACAATGCTTTCTCTCATTCTGCTTGGAGTTTCCTCATGTCTCAGTCCTCAGCCAACACTTTCATCTACACAGTAATGAGTTAGGAATCAGTCAGCTGGGAGCAGACGTTGCCATTGTTTGTCTCCTTCTCCAAAATCCTGAGCAAGCAGTCATGAATTAGGGAACACCCAGATGAAGCACTTACTTTATCATGGTGCTAAGCCCCATATATGAGAAGTATTGCATTACATGAAGCGGTGTGATTGTGACTTAGCCAAACCAGACTTGGCTCTATTTATCTGGCAAATGTAAGCCTAGCATTACAGACAGCCCCGTGACTTGTTGTCAGTGGAACTGCCACTATCACCTGGGTCAGGCTCTACTCACCCATTAACCCAGATAAAGCAAGTTGGATACTTCCTGGGGTAGGGCTGTCCTATTCAGAACTTAGTCCATCTCTTACTGTGGCAACACACACTGCTGAAATGCTCCATCTCTTCTGCACACTGTATTTTCTCTTCCTATAAGAACACAGAGTGATTGTGCTTCTCATGACCGGATCTGTGGTCCCCTGCATGCCTGCAGCATGGCCTGGACTTCTATTGTAACCTTTCACTGCTCAGGAAAGACAAGTTTGTTTGTTTGTTTTTCCCCTTTATAACTGGCACATTTTTGATTTCTAAAAAAAACCACGAGTACAGCAGAGACAGCATGTGCTTGGTGCTGTAAGCCCCCTAGTAGTTAATTCTGATTCTTGTCATCCAAAGAAATGAAAATAATCAGCAACTGGTCACGTTTATCTATATAATTTATATTTATATATTATATATTATATATATATTATAGTATAGTATAGTATGTTATAATATAATTATAATAATTTATATATTAAATTTATAATAAATTTATAATTAAATTATAATTATATTATAATATTATATATTACTATATATATATTATTCTCATTGGAATTGAATTATTCAAGAGTTTGGCACACAATATTATTGTGTGCAGTCTCAGTTGCTTGAAGCAGATATTTTCCCTATTTGGTTGCTAGTTTCATTTTAAACAAGACTAGGATTATTTTTCCCCCCCTCTTATCTCTTGTGATATCTAAACATGAACACTTCATGGTTAGGACATAGTAACTTAGTGACCCATAGCAATTTACAACTGATAATCTGTGTGGCAAAACACATTGATAGTAAGCCAACTGAAAACAGCTCTGAAATACAGATTTCATAGACAGGTACGTGTATGCATGTTTGTATGCCAGGAGTCAAAGGTGAGAGCAAGGCAGGCAGTGCCCTCCCTACTAAGGGCGCCATCCCACAGCATCTGAGCAAGGCAGGCAGAACAGGTCCAGTGACATCAAACAGGGTCAGGCAGATCATTTGACACGTCGGCAGCAATGAGGAAGTCCAAGGTTGTTAATCTGGAAAACTGAGACAGGGTCAGGGTCCAGATCAACACAGAGCGTGGCCTGGCTGCAAGGCCAGGGCTTCAAGGACAAAAGCATCAGCTTAAAAGCTACTTAAGAGCAGGGAGCCTCACTAAGGCCCCTTAGCAGATCCTCTCCCCAGACAAGTTACACACATACACATGTACACCTTCACAGAATAGCTACATTCACCTGTGAGATGGATGCGGGAAAAGTGGAGGTGTTTACAAAATGCAGCGGTCAGAAGTATAGAATGCAGTATATGCAGTATAGAATTTCATGCCAAGAATTAGATGTGATGCTACTGTAAAGCTGCATACTGCTCATTTACTGACTAGTGAAAATCACTGAGTGATTTCACACACCGCTGGTAATGCCAGTGTCTTACCACATCCTCCTTTCCTTACATGTTTCAGACCACTCCTGACTCCCAAGTCCTTACTGCTATGAGTCAAACATCTCACTGCTGTTAATACTAACACCAAATTCTGCCAGCACAGTGATGTCTCAGGAAACAGAGACTTTGATCTGGCTTGATCTTCCTTCATTCTTAAGTACTTTCTCATATAGTATATGAGGATATAATATTGCTCCAAATGATATTTAAACAGAACAGGGTGAGTTGTCATGTCTTGCTCTGCCACTAATTTTGCTTGACTGCATTGTCAACAGGGATGTCAGCTGATCCTCTGGCATTTGGACATATAAGAAGGCAAACATGCCTCTGTCATTTCAACACTATAAAGATGTTTTAGGAGAACAAATGTGCTCTGCTTTTCATACCATTGTTAGAACTGATAAATAACTTCTAGAGTATTAATTTTTCTGGAGTAAAACAGGCATTTCAGCCTCATGGTTCACTGATTAAGGGATTGCTCAGAACACGTCACAGGTTTTGCTTAGAATTCATAAATCAAACACATGCACCGTTCCACTGCTCTAACTCCATGGATTAGGCTATCAACCTAGCTAGGCTTTTGAGCATCCTTGGAAAGTTAACAGTGGCAGATGTGGCTCAACTAGGAACAAATACACTTCTGCTTTAGAAATTAACTAATAGTAACGTTTCAGGTGGTGGAAACTCAACTGATTTCCTCAGATTTGATCCAAGAAGTCTCCACGACCACAGTTGTGCTCTCAGTATCTAGACATACTATTTTGTACGCCTGAAGTATTCTTACCTATTGTAACATTGCTTCCATAGAGATGAGCTAGGCTAAGGGAACAGAAACACTTAATCAGTGCCTACTGAGAAGTGGATAAATGCAAATCTAATGTAGTGCTGACCAAGCTGTCCATAAATTTGGCAGGTAGCTAAGTTTCTCAGAAAGGGTAAAATTTTAATCAAGTAACCATGATAGACCCTACTGAGAATTTTTAAGAGTACCTGAGCATATTTGGCAAAGAGTCCAAAAGCAAACAAACGGTATCTGCATGCTTCAAACATCACCTTCCAAGCAGTGCATTGTCTCTCTAATATATTTTTAATACATATTGAACAGTAAAAGTGAAATGAACAGCACTGCCACAGCATACGGTGAGACAGGCCTTTTGGAAGAACTCACAGCCATTCCTCTGCTCAGAAAATAAAACTACAGCCCATTTGGAAGGAACAGCCACAGCTAGCGACAGATCTTCAGATTTTTAAACATATGAAAAACAGAACATTTTAAATTCTATCTCTTTCTTCCTGATGTTTCAACTCTATTCCCTTACTTACAGTATTCATGACTCCCTGCTTTGTCCTTCACATTCACATTGGTTGAGGAATACAGATATCCCAATACCATCCCACATGTGAGAAGATGGATGGCATGCCAGGTATAAAGGCCATTACTGACAAGCTTACAATATACGCCTAAGGTTATATTGACGGTAGAAAAATGGAGTCCAACCAAGCTTTGAAAGAAAACTGTGTAGTGGATGTTTTCTAAAGCAAGGGAAAAGTCAAAAATACAGTACTGAATCTATATTAATTAGCAAAAGCTATGGAGAATGTTGCAACCTAATAATGGTTGTGTTTGGGACACTCTCTAAACTCTACAACACTTTGAGAAAGAGAACCCTCTTGCCTGAAAACGCACACCACCACTTCTAGCTGAAGGTAGAGGTTTGTTTAGAGGTTATTCAGAATGTTATTTAGAGGTTTATTTGTTCGGATTGAAGCATCTAGCCACTGTCAAGTATTTGTGATATTCACTTCATTTCTAGTATATCAATTATATACCTTACAGTAATTTCCAGAATGTGTCCAAAGACTGAGAAAGATTGATTTGCTGCTTAGTGTCCTGGAGTCCCAACCTAAAACAAAGGAAGAGAGTTTAACTCCTAGCTGTGTTATGGACTTTAGGGACAAAGCACATCAGCTGAGTTCCTCAGTGTTATTCACAACTCGTGCTAAACAGAGCCCATGGGAAGGCCATGTAAAAAAACCACAACCCGTGCAGCTGGGGAGCAGGGAGGAAAGCCATTTGTTTATTTCACGACTGTGCCATTTCAGACAGCATAAAAAATGCGGAAGACTACTCAGCTCCAGCTGAACGGTTTAGATTATCCTCCCACTTCGTTCATAGATTCTGAACACATAAAGCAAAATGAAAAAGTACTGCAACTCTCGCTAGAACCTCTATTTGTTATGTAGCATGACAGTGTTCCTTCCCTTCAAATGCTTGCAGTTCATGTACAGTTCATTATGGCATTTTCCTTACTAATTATCACAATAACTCAGATATGCCTTCACTAGTGATCAGTAGAGAGGACACATTTTGCCTATCGCTCTGTGATTTTATTGCTCTGTGTTACAGAATACCTCTGATAATACAGAATATAAAGGAAATGTGGATAAGACCAACCTGGCCCCTATCAAGCCTCTCTTGGCATCTATTACTAGTGCCAGCGCTATCCAGTACTGAATACCATTATCACAGCCATCAAACTAAGATCCAGAGTGCTGCTCTTTACAGGTACTGTTCCCCAGCCACTCAGGAAAGAAAAGGATATTCTAACCATACGAAGTCCCAAAAGAGAGCTCCTTCTCTTTATAGTGTCCATGCCAACATGAAAACTAGCTGTGCTTAAGTTGCTCGCTTATTGCACAGGTAGATTTCCGTAAACAGGCTGCAATATGAGCTCAATTCTACAGACTTTGTTTCAGATGTATGCATAACCAAGAGATTTTAAGGCCCTGTAAATTTACAACGTGTGCATGTCTCATCTTCAGTCAAGGCTGAGTGCACACATACAAATAAAATCTACCTTTGTACCTTTTCTATTGAATTTCCTTATCTTTCTATATCTGCAGCCATAATAAAACATCATTTATTTGCCATTTGCTTCCTCTAACTTCCATAGTACCACCCACTGAAGCAAAGCAGGGTGCTGAGTATTAAGAAGAAAGAAAAGAAATCCAGTAATTGGAGGAAGACAGGAGAAAGCAAGTGTCAGACAGCCTGTGGAAGGGGCAACAACTGTTGCATCAGCACAGCTTTCAACTTTTGAAGCATGGACCCCTGGGAGTCCCAGAATAGAGAAGCCTCCAACGAAATGAAGCAGAGAGACAGAAACTGTGGCTAAGCTAAACACAGGTCATGTTTGCACTGAAACAAAAACTAGTTTAAAATCTCCCCGCATACTTATATTGTCCATCCAGGTTTTGGACACAGCTACTTACCTGCAGCAGCGTTGTGGATGCTGCTGCTGGGAGCTGGTCTCACAGTGGTGTGACTCTGCCATGACGGCTAGGCCACACAGCCACAGCTGCTCTGGTCATCTCATGCACTTGTTGTGGAAGCAAATATCACAACTCTTTTTGTGGATTCAGGGTGCTAATCCAGCCAACGGTAAAAGGCTGGAGCAAGGAAGACGTACCCTCGATGGAAGTGAATCAGGTCAGGAAATACTTGATCAAACTAGACAGTGCATGGGCCCTGATGGGATGCACCCCTGGTGCTGAAGGAGCTGGCAGATGTCACTGCTCTCAGTAATCCTTGATCAACTGGCACTGAAAGAAGTGCTCAAAGACTGGAGGAAAGTAGATGTCACTCCTTGCCTACTACAGGCCAGTCAGCCTCACCTTGAACCTTGGGAACGTGATGGAACAGCTCATTCCAAAAACCATTTCCAGGCACAGGAAGTAAAACATCATCGGGAGTATCATCACGGATCCACCAAGTCCATGGTCACCTCTTACCATCCTGATAAGCTTCTGTAATGAAACCACCAGCCTGATGTTGGAGCACGGGCTGGATGAACGGACTGAGGTGGATCAAAAACCTGACTGAACAGCCAGGCCCAGAGGGCACTGATCTTTGTTACTGGGAAGAGAGGATATCTGTTCACTTAAAAGGAGAGCAAACATAGCCAGAATTACTAATGTCTTCCTATTCTTACTAGGAAGGCTGAAGGTTCAGAAGTTAGTTTGAAAGCTGTTTCATTCCACAGTCTTCTGTTCTGCTATCTGTATTTATCATCTTTCTTGCACGAGGAAGCCTTTTCCAGAAGAAGCAGTTTGTCATATTGGTCCTCCTGCTTAATTTAATTTAATTTAAAACAAAACAAAACAAAAAAAAACAAAAGAAAAAAACATTTTTTTCTAATTAATATTTTCTGAGCACATTGATCAATCTGCATATATAAGCAAAGCAAGTCTGAAAAAAGTGCTTTATACTCGGTGCAGGATCCAGTGAAATTTGTGGCACTCTTCACTTAAATAAAGGCATATTGAAATATGAAATATTGAAATATTGGCTTTGTAAACAGCTATAAAAGCACCGTAATGTTTTTTTATTATTATTATTTCTGGAGGATTTTCAGTATTTAGTCATATCTGATAGCCTTGCTATGTTTCTCAAACCATCCTGATAGGTGATAAAAACTTAAAGAAAGCAAAATGTTTGACTGGCCTATTTACAGACATCGGCTTCAGCTCCTATCAAGGTGGGTAACAGAGAGTAAACAGGAGTGCACAAGCACTTCTGTACTGTTTGGTTAACTTTCTGGAGTGAGGTAAGCACCCAGTGGACTTTGCCCATATTTGTGACTGAATATTTCAATTTAACATAGATCTGCTTGATTTTGTGGTCATGTACCAAGGACAAACTCTTCCCATGCATATCTAAAACATACATCCAGATCACCAAAATATTTGAGAACAGTAAGAGAAGGTGAATGAAAACACAGATCATGATCAGGTTTTGCAAACAAGCTTCTCAGAATCCAAAGTAAAATATTATACTTGACTTTGTAGGCAGTTTATTGACCTGTAAGCAGGTTAGATTCCTAGGTAAGACATATCTGCCTGGCAGCTTTTCAAAATACTCACTGTCAAGGAATTTCTCTTACACAGACCTGGACTCTGCATGCTGGAGCCTTGGCACTCTCAGTGTCTATGATAAAGTTAGATCTGTTTGCATTTGGGCCTGGGAAGCTAATCAATTTAAGGGCTGTGCAGATGATGGGCTGGGTGACTAGAATACCATCATGCACAAATGCATTCCTGCAGCTTACTGAGGGAACAAAAGTATCAAGGGAAAAAGTCACTAAGATTAGAAAGGTATCAGTTAGGGGAATTATTAGAAGCTCAGAGTGCCAGTAAGTCTTGGTGTTCTTTGATATGACGATGCAATTGAATTGGTCAGGCTGAAATTGAACCTCTCCTCCAAGAAGTATACCTTTTAGAATGACATTCAATGACAAATAGTGGAGAAAAGTAGCATTTCTAAGCAACACAGAAGACAAGGAATTACATTATACCTGGAAATAGTAGAACAGTGTTTATCAGGGAGTCCTAATGCAAGCTAAATACTTGCAGTATCAATGAGACTTTGGGAAATGGGAAAATTACATGGTCTAAAAATTACAAACTTGAAAATGTCTTGGTATCAGCTGCATATGTCACTGAATAGGGACTTTTTGCAACATGTTCAATAATAAAAGGAGGGGAGGGAAATAAAAAGCCTTTATTAAATAGAAAATAGGGCTTACTGCCCTCGTGTGGCTACTGATTAAAAAAAAAAAAAAAAAAAAAAAAAAAGGCTTTGCTTCAGGATTTGATCCAACATAACTACTAGAAATGGGCATTCCCACGTTCCCAAGGTTGAAAGGTTTTGTCACAACAGAAGTCTCAGAACTTTCTCATCTTGCCTTTGAGGCAGCTGTGACTTGTCATGCCCTGGCTTTGACTAGATGACCCAGCCTTACATTTTAACAGACTTTGTGAAGGGGCTCCTGCCCATCTCCATCACTACTACTCAGTGCTTATAATCACTACAGATGAGCTTGTACAATCTGTTTTTCTTCCACAGAGCATGTACTTCCAGAATCCTTTTCTAGTGGAGTGGCTACACTGAGAACACTATCAGCCCTGCAAACACACTGTCCTTCCCACAACAGACCTGCAACCTGCAGCAATGGAATGAGATGCCAGCATTGCATGGAGGGCAATTACCCAGCAAGGATCTTCTTGCTTGCAGTTACGCACGCAAGGTGCTGTTAGTGGTCCTTAGCAAAGGGAAGGATGTTAAACAATGTGTGTGGTATGGTGCATGTCTGCTACAAATAGGGCAGTGTATGTGTAGTATAAATATATGTGACAGGAGGACCTGACCTCACTGGAAAAATTTAGGAGTATTTTTAATTCCTGCTCTTTCCTACCAGACTTGCTTCTGCAGTCAAGCAACGGTGGATACCTAAGTCTGCCCTTAAAAACAAATGGTAAGGACAAATAGAGGGAAGAAATCTTTTTCAAACAGTCTGTCCTTTTGGAGAAGGACACAAGTACAAAAACACTTGGTACCCTTGCCCAGAATGGACTCTTGAACTGGACAAGACATATGGTTCAAGGTTTAGCAATGTATTTATCTCTCCTTTTGTAAATACCGGTGCTAGGACACTATCACCTACTGTGATGTTTACACTCCAGCCTTCTGACAGATGGAGCGGGCAAGTGTGGCTCAATCATGTCTTGTTCAAGAGAATGCCATCAAATACCAACATGTCAGAAATGGTTTACACAAGTCGACAGAAAACTGAGCAGCATGCGTGGCTAATAAAGAGAAAGCATCATTGCCCCAGCTCTAGGGTTTTCCAGGATAGTGCAGGTTTCTTACATGACCACAGTCTGCACTGCACTATTTAAGCAGGACACTGATGGTTTCATGTACACCGGGGTTCTCTGAAAGTTCACTAAGTCTAATCCCAGGTCCCTCTGTGGCAACAGATCCTCTTAGAGGCAGCTGGAATTCAGTCTCCAAGCTTTGCCATCACTCTCAGGGCTAAGAAGAGCTCTTGCAACACTATTTTACACTTACAGAGTTAATTCTCAGACATCTAAAATTAAATGAGATAGGTTGCACCACAAACAAGTTGGTCCAGTGATGCTCATTTATGGCCAAATACTGCCTGCTCAGTCCCACTGTTGACCACAGAACCATAAGTTAGCCCAGCTTCATGCATCATGAATGAAGTGTTAGGCTGTAGGAGTTAGAGCTACACACATGAACCTCTGGCTACAGTCCGTGCTGTATCCACATTGCTACTGGAAGAACGAGGCATTTTATTTCAAGATAAAGAGATGTGAAACATTAACTTGAAAGCAGAACATTTTACCTTATTGTAGCGATAAAGTTGCAATGACTCATTTCAACCTCATTAATCTCATTTAAAATGACAGTTTCCAAAGAAATGCCTGCACTTTGGTGGAATCTCCTTTGAAATCCAACTCAGTTCACTTTACTTCACAGTGTGGCAATGCCTGAGAACCTAGGGTGAACTCTTCTTATGAGCCACTGTCTGAACAGCATTGGCTTCTTGAGTGAAGAAGCCACAAGAGGACATATACCAGCACTGCAAGACTGCTAATTTAGTCTGCTGAGCTCCCAGCTTCTACAGCCCCTTGTCTTGAGTATCCCAAGAAGCTCATTCAAACCCATCCACGTTCCTCTAGGTTACAACACGCAGCACATGCACAGCCTAAAGAATCTGCAGCATTTCATTAAAATTTCTGGTTATCCTTATTGCACCTCTACCCTGTTTACTTATAAATGAATATATTCCTGTCTGACTTCTGGGGCACGATTCTACCATTTATAATGATGGATTTTTCCCAATCTAAAGAGAGGTCAGTTCTGTGAGAAGTTGAGTCCCTGGCTCCAACCCAGAAAAACACACCACTTCCGTATGCATTAAGTGACAGAGTTGATGCACTTAAAGATAAACCTATACTTCGATGGCTGCTGGAGAAAATACCAAGTATTATCTCTAACAGAGCAGCTTTAATACAAAACACTGTATTTGAACTCCTGACTTCTAAGATTTTTCAGGCTGTCCACCCAAATGACAGTTTCCAAGTTTATCCATATGAAAACAAATAACTTATTAATTAAACAAGTGCATTCAGTAGTAGTTCTTGTATAAAAATTTGCTTCTAGGCTTTAGTCTACCATAAGCACAAGAACTAATGGGATCCGGGACTTAATCTCCAAGACAACCAAAGCAGGAGTGACAAATAAAAACAGAAGGGTGCAAGAATGTATATTTTGGTGCAGTTGCAGTATTTGATACACCCTTCTCTGATAGATGCTTCCACCAGATAATCTCCTGAAATACTTTGTGATGGTTTAAACCTGTCAGGCTGTGAAGTGCCACACAGCCACTTGCACACTTTCTGGGATACAGGAGAGAATTGGAGAAGTTAAAAGTGTGAGAACTCATGGATTGAGATAAAATCAGTTTACTAGTTCAAGCAAAAGCCGTGTGCGCACACAAAGCAAAACAAGGGATTCTCACTACTTCAGCCACTCCCAGGAAAGCAGGGCTCATCCCACATAACAGCTTCTTGGGAACACAAACACCATGACTCCAAACATCTCCCCCTTCCTCTTTCTTTACCCTAGATTTTATTTCTGAGCATTTCTGAGTTATATGGCACAGAATATCCCTTTGGTCAGCCTGGGTCAGTAGCTGTAGCTGCATCCAACCCCTCCAGCTCCCTGCTGTCAGAACAGCACGTGAAGCAGAAAAGTCCTTGACTCTGTCTAAGCACTTCACTGCAACAAGTGAAAACACTGGTTTGCTGTCACCTCTATTTTCAACAAAAATCCAAAACCCAATCCAAAAAATAGGTGAGCCTCTATAAAGAAAAACTATGACAATCATCTTCACAAAAATAGGTATTATTAAAGCATGGGGACAAGAAGTAACACACTGGGAGTTACAGAACAGATTGCTGAGTGGCACAGAGTCAGCACATAAGACTCAAAATTGTGCAAGAATCACCCATAAATGATGACTTATTAAACTAAGGTGTGCTTAAGGTCTACAGGGGTAGTTAGTCGGTAACACATCTACTTCTTGGAAGAAGTGAAATGTTCCTAGAAATATTTAGTTCATTTTAACTACTTGGTTGACTATAAAACAGAAAAATCCAACAGTTTAAAGGCAAAACCTAGCAGGCTTTGGAATAGAGAAGAGGTAGATTGCCATGTGAAACTAACCACTCATTTGACAGTCTCAAGTAGATGTGATTTAGAATCACAGAACCATTGAGATCAGAAAAGACCACTGAGATCACTTAATCCAACCTCCAGCCCACCCCCACCATGCCCACTGACCACGTCCCTCAGTGCCACATCCACCAGGTTCTTGAACACCTCCAGTAACCACAAACCCATCACTTCCCTGGGCAGCCCGTTCCAATTTTATTTCATATTCAAATTAATTTTCTGCATGCTCCACCCAAGCAGCCCTAGAAAGCTTCCTGAAGAACCCCCAGACTGCAAAGATGCACTTGGAGTCTTCCAATAGGAAATGCTATTTTGAGTGGAGAGCAGGAAAATGCCAAAGCACCAGGCTGGCCAGGCACACAGGTGTGGGGATCAGTCACACTGTTTATTACTTGCCCTGGTTCTTTGGGAATCTGAGAAGAAATTAACCTAGTGTTTCACCCCCGAGGATATTTAGAGAAGCCAGGAGCAGAACAGGGCAGAGGATAACAAGATCTAAATTGTGTCTGGTTGTTGTTAACTTACCTTCAGCAGCAGGGGGAGACCTTAGAAAGCAAATGAAAGAAAAGGAAAAAATGAAGACCCAGATGCGCTCAAATAAATTTGAAGTCTAAATGCAAGGAGGGAATCTTAGACTTTAAGCTAAATAAAACATGGGAATTCTGAGTATAACTGGAAAATCTGGACACCTGGATGTGATTGTACCCTAGAAAATGAGCAAAGAAAGCAAGGGAACTTCAGACGAAATTGGAAACTTCAAAGAACTGAGTGAATTTATCTAAACTCAAAGCCCAGAAACCAGGGGACATACTGGAGCTTTGAGCACTCGCACTCAGGAACTACACTGGGCAATGGGGGCAGAGGAGCAAGTATTTCAGTAACCCAGTCAATTTGGGGATGGAGCTTCCCAGCATCTCTCCAATAAATGGACAGGATTGTCTAAGTATGAAAATGTTTGCTGCAACATACAATGTCAGTGCAGGATTACACTCAAACTGAGCTGCAGAATGTTGCTGATTAGCATTGACAGGGAACTGGGGAAGGATCAGAGGAATCACTACTGTGAGTTTGGGACCAAGGAGTAGATTGGGTACAACTGAATCCCCAAGAAGAGATGCATCTAGAAATGATTTCCCAATTTCCAGTAGTGATTCAACGCTTAAAAATGGAACAGGCAAATGGAAAATTGATGTAATCTCTTGGGAGTGGTTGTGGGGGACCATACAGCAACCCCACCCATTTGATTGGAGCAACAGAATGGTGACATGGAAGAATACATATAAAGGGGCATCATTTGAGAGATTCAGCTAGTCAAAAGATGTTTCACTAAATCCAACTTAGAGACATTTACTTTGGGAATGCCATCCAGACTGTCATCTGTGGCACCTTTAAATCTTATAGGAGACATCATAATGCTCCTGGAAGCTGTCCAGACAAAATAAGTTAGTGATGTAATTCTGGCATTAAACACAGTTGAAAGAATAACAAGCTTAAAGGGAAAAGAGAATATGGTTTATGAATAAACCACAGGAGAAAGTAAATTACCAGAAAGGAGGTGTTCATAGCTTTACTCTGATCTAGAGTCCCAAAAGACAGAATTGATGGGATACCTACCCCACGAGGAAAAAAAAATAAAAAAGGCAATTAAAAAGGAAAAAGAAAATGCAAAAAGACGACAGGATGATGGATAAATCAATTACATTCTCAATGCTCTCTGCCATCCCCATCCCCAGGCTTCAGTGAGGAAAGGAAAAGTACACCAGGACCAAGTAATTACTCCAGTCTTTTCTTGTTGTCTCATTAGAAAAACTGATCAATCAATCAAGTACAAAATCCATGCAGACTGACTAGATCTGGATCCCCTGCTCCTTGCCCCAGGGTGCAACAGTTCCTTAAGGCCCAAGAGAGAGATAATAGCTCTTACACACTCCTTGTGATTGAAGTCATTATAATCAGCAGCAGCTGCTGTAATGGGTTCTGGGGTTGAGGTCACTTTAATTCACAGGGACGTATCCCAATATAAAAAAATAAATCACTGAAAATTATTGTCTTTGGAGACAGGAGAACCTGCTGGTGAATTTGTTTTTAAATTACAACTGGATTCCTACTTTCCTACACAGAGAACTCAACTGTGGGAAAACTGCTGAGGTTCCCTTCACTCTTACCTACAGCAGCCTCACTTGTCTTCCAGGAGCTTCTGATGAGCGGCCCTCCAAGCACCTTTTGTTGTGCTTTTGTTGGATGAAAAGCACCTTGACGTGTTCCCTAGGTGCTAAAGCCTATTCCTGACAATTATCCTAAACCTTCCCTGACCCTAAAATTTACCCTCATCCAAAACATCAACCCTAACACTAAACCCTAAACCAAAGTCAGGTTCCTTGGAATGCTGATCCGTAACCTCTATCTGTAATCATTCCCCTAACTCTAGCTTTAATCCTGAATGAGACCCAAATACTAAACTACTTCTAAAACTCCTAACCTAACCCTCATCCAGACGCTGACTCACTCCAAATGCTTTCTGGTGTGCTTCAGGTGAAGCTTAGAGAACTCTTTAAGGACACCCGTGCGCTCTGAATTTGTCAAGGAGAGCCCTCTGGTGGACACCAAGAGCCTGGATCAGATTTTCTGTGCTCCAGGAAGGTCTATAAACGGATTTTGGTGCACACCAGAATCTCAAGTGACTTTATAGGCAAACCAGAACTCTGAATGCAGTTTAGATACCAGAGGAGAACTCTGTGTGTGTTCTGTTGATACATAAGAAAGTGGAAGTGCTTTCGGTAGACCACAAGTGCCTCAGAATGCCAATCCTACATCCTACTATTGATCCTAACCCTAAAAATGTCTGTGTTACTAAATGAAGCCCTAATTCTTGACGTCTAAAACCCAAATCTAACCCTATTTGCGGCCAAGAAACTGACCTATTTCTAGTAATTTTCAAATGCCTTCTGGTGAGCTCAGTGGCCAAGTACCTTTGGTGTGTTTTACCTGAATCTGAGAGAGCTGTGAAGTGCACCAGGGCCACCTGCAACCATTTTGATTCTTCTCTGCAGTCAATGAGAGTCTTGTGATGTGCACCAATGGACTTAGAAGGACCTTTCTGTGTTCTAGACATGCTTGTTAGAGCTCTCTGATGCACACCAAGATTTCCAGTAATATTCTGGGCATGCCAGAAATCTCTGAATGCATTTAGGTAAGCAAACAGAACCTTCTGAGTGTCTTTCACTGACATTAAGGAATCTCTAGTGCTCCCCAGGTGCCATTAAATGTAAAGCCTAATACTGACATTTACCTTAAGCCTAAACTGATCCTAAAACTTACCCTAAACCTAGAGAAAAGCAAACAATAAACCATAACCCTAAATTTTAACCTGAACTCTAATCCTAACTCTGAACTTGAACTACAAAGCCTAACCAAAGCCTGTCAGGGCTCTTCTGGATAGCAGCACAGCTCTCTGGTGAGTCAGCCATTCCTCCATTTTATATCATGTACTGTAAATGTAAATGTACTGAGGGTGCACTCTATCCTATCTTCCAGCTCATTAACAAAAATTAATGCCAAGGCCAAGGTTCAGCTCACGCCAAGACTTAGGAGTGGAAAAATGACAAACCCTAGGGGTTCCATTGTTGCCGGGTTGCAAAAAAATTTCATCCCAAAGACTTTTCCCTATGTTATCACCATGTGTGTCAGCCAAGGCTCAGCTAAGTCTGGAGTTAGGATCCAAGAATGTTCCTGTTTTATTGGCTCCCCCAGAGTCCTTGTTTTACCTGTTGATCTAAGCCAAAGTGATCATTTTGCTTTTCAGTACACCTACATGTCCTCCACATGCCCCAGGGCCCTCAGAGTGCCTTTTTGTGTCCACCTAAGAACCTCCACGCACCTTCAGAGCTGCAGTGGTGAGTAGATGATGATCTCTGTACCTCATCTTTTCTTCCAAGTCCTTTGTTTGTAGTGCAGAATCTCTTATCTTCACTGTAACAGGAAAAGCTGAGTGGAAGTCGATGACTCTATTCTAAAGGTACAGTTGATTTATACACTTTTATGATGCACAGTGCACATTTCCACTGCTCATTCACTACAATAATCTCTCAGCTGACTTCTCAGGAGCAGAACTGAGGATGATATTTGTTCAGATATGCATATTACAAATACTAAATAACACAGCATAGGAAGCTTATACATGGCTCATCACTACACAAGCCAATCAATGAATAAGGAAACTCTGAAAAAAGCAGTGAGATTGAGAGGTATTTTTCTCCTGGCATCTGAGGATGCCTGGTGCTGTAACAAATAGGATACTCTAGAGAGCAATGATGGGAGAAACATTTAAGACGTTACTCAATTGTACATAACAACTATTATACTCCAGGCATAATTTGTAGTTTATTATTATTTAAGTGCATTACTGGACGCATGGAGCTAAGTCAAAATCCTATGCAATTTTCAATGATTTCAAATAGGAAAGCATTATATTAAGCATTAAACCATACATAAGGGGAGTATCTAAAGAAAAAAACAACAAACAAACAACAACCAACTGATCAGAGGAGACTCTGGCATGCACTTAAGTGTGTCCAGTTGCACCAGTCCATAATCTAACTTGAGCACTTGCTCAAAATTGCTTCTTGGCCACATTTACTCAGACACAGTTACAAAACATTCCTCCCGTACATAGCAATCCAGCTCCTGCTGGCCTTGTTCACTTGTAATGTATCTGAATTAAAATACCTGGAAAGACCAAAAGAAAAATTCAGATAACTTCATATCAACTGGAATCTGATCCATCCATTCTTAGCCATTTTATTCTTCCTTAGAGTCTTGCATTGCTCCTGCTCTTAGCCTTGCTGGGGATGCAAAGATGTGGCAGATTGTGAATGGTAGCATCAAGCCTTGTCTTCCTATTTGTGGAGGTAGGCATCAAGCCAGAGCTCTCCTGAATTCTTCAAAGAGCTGAGAGAAAGAGAATGAGAACATTATGTCAAGTTGCTTAGGAGGGGTGTTTCTGGAGATAAGGGAAACAAGGATTTCCACTTCTTGTAAAAATGAACAAGTCATCCTTTTTCTTAGAACTCCCACCTCTCCTACATCCTTCTGTATTTTTGTCTGCAGTGTGTTATCTGTTACTTACTGCACAATATCTGCAAAGGCGGTGAGCAACGGCTTGCATTGGTACTCAATGCCATGTTTGGCACACAAGGATTTCACCAGTGGAGCCACCTTCCAGTAGTTGTGTCTTGGCATTGTAGGGAATAAGCTGTGAATAGGAGACAAGTTCTCTTCCAGTGCGCCATCAGAAATTTTATCTTTTACAAGTTTCTGTTCATTATCACTTCCTAAGAATCTCATAGCCCACACAAAACAAGACTTGTTGCTGCTCCTGTATATCCCTGTTTTTAGCACAAGGAACTCAGTATTTTCCTGCTTCCCCCTCTTCCTTATTTTTGCACGTCTGAAGCAAGGTTTCTCCTAATTAAGCGCTACTGAAAATTAGAAGAACCCACTTCTGTCCATTTTTCTCCAAAAGTAATTATCTTCACAGCTAGTCAGCACAGGAATGGAAATGGCTATCCTTCAGTTTCATATCTCAGTTTTGTGAATAATAGTGTTAGTAGTTGATGTAGGTAGAGCTAAACCACTGCATCAGATTACAAACAGGGTGCCTCGGAACATACATTTAAGCTTCTGCTTTGGACAGACATTGTTGCTACTGAATTATTTAACAGATCACATCCATTTCAGTTTTCCAACTTCCTGCAGTGAAGGTTTTGAATTAACACTAAGATGGTCTTTATAATTTTCATTCTCTAAGACAAATTCACTGGTGCTACAATTAATTGTAGGATTCATGCAAAGAATGGGGGAGGGGGGAAAAAGAAAGAAAAATTTCTCAAGGTATGTACTCACTGATGTTCAATCTGAAAGTTCAGATGCCCAGTAAACCAGTCATTGAACAGAGACTGCTCAACATTACATGTTGCCTGGAGCTGGGAAAGGGAAGAAGAACAGCTAAAATCAATACAGATTGGTGACTTTCATTTGTCTTAAGAGCATGCTTCTTTTATTCTATTATTTTATTTTAGCTTAAGCTGAGCTACCCGCAGGGCAGGAATCATATTCCTCCTTCAGCTTTGTGGAACAGCAGTGTTATGTAGACTGGATAACACGGACCACGGTAAAACAAGGAGATGGTGCTGTGCTCCTGTGAACGTGTGTGAACAGTCAGTCAAATGTTTATCCTCAAACCAATGTCTGCAGAAAGAGGAGGGGCGTCTGTGATAGTTTTACTACTGGACTCCAAAGAGTTACTGTGCAAAGAAGGGACACCACACTGACATTTCACTGGTGCAAAGGAGCTCAGTCTGAGCAGGACACAAACTTTCATCTCTTTAGAAGGAGAAAGTATTCAAGACAGAATATTACAGTAAATATATATTTGATTTTAAATGGCTCATGAATATGCCATTGCTGTTCTCCTTTACCATTACTAGAACTGTATCCCATTTTTATAGAAACATTTCTGACAAAAAAGACCCTAAGTTGATCAAGACCAACCATCTACCTAAATACCAAATCCACTGCTAAACCATGTCCACACGCCCCCTAAGTACCTTCAGGGATGGAAACTTTACCAATTCCCCAGGTAGCCTGCTGTAATGATTAAAGCATCCTTTCCATGAAGAACATTTTCCTTCTATACAATCTAAGTGTCCCCCAATGCAAGTAGAGGCTGTTTCCTCACGTCCTATCACTTGTTACTTGAGAAAAGAGACTGATACCCACCTCACTACATCCTCCTCTCAAGTAGTTGCAAATACTGATAAGTTCTCCCCTAGCCTCTTTCTCCTGACTAAACAACCCCAGTTCCCTCTGCTGCTCTTCATATTTGGTTTCCCGGTCCCTTCATCAGCTTCTTTGCCCTTCTGAGCACGTTCCTGTAACTCAATATCATTCTTGTAATAATCCTATTAATCTTCACCTCCCAGTTACCAGTGGATTTCACCCTTAATGCAATACAGCAGTTTCTTTTCTTGTCATTGGAATTTGCATCAGTACAGCCACAATTATTGAGTACATGTTTTACCTGAGTAGACACCCAGTCCAAATTCTTGTCGTAGTAAATATCCATTGGAATATGGTTCATCTGTGAAACCCAGACAAACCAACTGCTCTCCAGCATCCTGTGCAATCAGACCAGAGGTCAGAATTCAATAACAGATAAGGAAGTCAGTGATGAGCCACCAAAGTTGTCGACAGCGTAAGCCAGACTTGGGGATAGGTGTTAGAACATCAGACTTTCCTATCCAACACCTGGACAAAACTTAAGTTATTATGGATTTCATAAGGAATTATGAAATTTCCACATGAAACTAGAAGCAGAGCCTATTTCCAAAGCACTTAACAGTATGTAAGGTATTTCTCAGCTTGGTTATCATTCACTAAAGTCTTTGCTTTCACAGCTACTGAGGCAGCACAAAACTGGAGTTAACGATTAAGCAGTTTTAGTTTAACTTCAAATTATAAGAAGGAATAAGAGGAAGAACAAGGAAAAAGCAGAGAAAGATAGGCAGGCAGATTAAAAAACACAGAAATGAAGACTAAAGAAACTTCTAAAGAGATATTACCTGAATATAAAGTAATATGCCAGGAGACTCTTCATTTCTAATAATGATCCATAAGTAAAAAAGAATCTGATATAGAAGGTCAGCATACATGCCAAGTCCTTCCAAAACCAAAGACAACAAAAGAGAATATCATTAGATACTGCATTTCTTTTCTAAACATCATATGTACAGGATAAATTTCTGTATTTAATTTCTGCAGGTTTTTGTTGTGCGGCTTTTTTCCTTTTTTCCCCTAGACTGATTGATCGAAGGAAATCCAAATTAAGAGAAGCTAGCAGTTTCTTTACACAGCTTGCTATAATTGAATTTGAACAGTCAGTCCTAGTAAGTGGATTAATGTATTAGCAAATAGCTAAGCATTCAAAAACACTGCTTTAAGACTTGTACCAAACCATTGACTGTGAGCCCTCCAGTGAGCAGCATGCTAGACAAACTACTTCGTTCTGCTCTGTTTTTCTAAACTCATAACACATGCAAGAGAAAGTAGAATGAAGCATAAGCACTGGCTGCCTAGCATGGGAAATAATGCCAAATGCATTCATATTGCTGACAAATCAAGCACAACAGTTCCTATAAATCAACATTCCTCTGTTTCTGACCAGTATGGACACACACAATGATTTTGCAAGAGAAGCAAAGCAGTGCAAGCCAAGTAGCCTGTTACTCCTGCCTTTATCATCAAAATAGGAAACAAAGTGATTAGCAGAAAGTATTCGTAGCCACTGAAAATGCTGCACCAAATTAACTGCAGAATTATGCCCAATAGAAAAGCATACTGTGTCATGCTTGAGCTCTAAGGAGAAGGACTGGAAGCCCATAGCCAACCCCTTGGTTGCACAACCAGCAGTACTTACCACCCAGTACCTCTTTGTGTATGCAATATAAAATGTGTGACAGTGGAAGTAGGTGGGAAACAGGAGTGGAGGAAGAGCTGTAATGGAGAATTCATCATCACTGGTGAACTGTGCTGCTTTGCAACAAGAATGAAGCTTCACTAAGATGCGAGAAGGGTACAGAAATGAGAACCTGCAGATCAGGGCAATGATAGTGGAGAAGTGAGAACTCTGATTTTTTTCCTTTTGTTCTGACTGTGCACTTTAATAGCCATATATTATATAGCTGACGTAAACAATCCTCAGAACCCTCATCTCACTCTTCCAGGTAACTTCTCTAAATAATCAGTTAAGGGTATTTCTCCTTTTCTCTCTACAATTTTAACATGACCTAAGATAAATGTACCCCATAACAAATAGAGTAAGTGGAACAAATGTAAGGCAGTTGGTTATAAATATATTAATTTGGTCAAGAATTGTACAGAAACCTGATCTCACATAGAATCGTTCAGGTTGGCACACCAGGAGTTCAGAGCATCAGCTATGATGTCAGAGCAGGTTACTCAGGATTATACCCAGTTAGGTCTTCAAGCTCTCCAAAAATTAGACTCAGACTGATTGCATTCTTCGATGCAGCCAACCTTAGCTCTGCTCAAGCCCTGTAGATCGGAAGCAATATCTACAAGCCCCATTAGTTTTCCTCATGGTATCACAGGAAAATGAAAATACTCACTGAAGAAGAAATATTTGTGCTGATGGTTGTATGGCATGTATTTTTTCTTTTTGATCCCAAGCTGTGAAAATAAACAATAAAATACTGAGTGGAAACTAAGCAACTTGTATGGTTAACCTGCCATTTCCCAGTCTCTTTTCAACAGGTGTTATTCTGGCACACTTCCCACAGCCCTCATTACTACTGCCTCCCTCTTATGCACCTTACAAACCAAACATGCCTTTTCTACAAATCCCATTCTAGATAACTTCTTTAATACTTTATAGCTCTGTAAAGTCCTTCAGAGATAAGCAGTTAAGCAAGCTTCTTCTTCAGTAGGAGGGAAGTGAAATGCAATTGCTGAAAAGTAGTTCTAAATACATTTATGTTAAACTAAAACAGAAGTAACAGCCCATAGGAAGGACGAAGCACTTGCACTGATACACAGTAGGAAATAAAATTGCTGTCACAGATACCACCATAATCTGTGTTGAAGGGGAATAATATAATAAAATTATACCAGAATGTTTTATCTGATAAAAGATGATGTGATTCATAAGTGTAAGAGTTATGATAATAACTAAGTGAATAAAGGTAAATTTCAACGGTTCGATTTCTTTGCCTATGCATTCCTGCTAAGTTCATAATTGATTTAGTGCAACCTTAGATGCTTCAAATCTGTGTTGTACTATTAGTCAAAAATACTTAAGTAATACTTAAGTAACAGCTTCGTGTTGGCAAAGGCATTTTTAAAAGAAAACTCATTCACTGCTCTTAGCTATTTCAGCAAGGCCTCAAAAAGCAACTAAGTTGTGCAGTGAAGGCTGCAGCATTGTCTCAGGTTATTGCTTCTAGTGATGGCCCATCAGCACAAGCTGAAAACATCTTATGTGGACAAATGACATCTGCCCTAACCAGTCCTAGAGAGCTAAAGAAGAGCTACTGGTTCTTTAGCCCTGATGTGCCAGCTGCCTGTCATATCAGGCAAGCGTGCCAAAGCAGCCTGTATCTCTGAGCCTCAGACATTAGCATTGACTAATAATCCCATGTAGGCATGCTTGATATTAATCTTTACAGATCACTAATAATCATTAATTGCTGAATTATTATACAACCCACTAGGCCATTAAGTTGCTATAACCATTAGTAGTCCTTTTCCTTCTGGGAAATGCATTTGTCTAGTTGTTTAAAATGACTTATTAACAGTTTAAGCAATTTTTAATGAACATAATAAAAAATGTGACCTGCTCAGAAAGGCTGAAAGAGACAGAAAACAACATTTTCTCAGAAACTATGACCACACCTTAGCTTTAGATATTTTTGATATAGTGTGCTTTTGGTGGTCCTTCCCAGCTCCTAGTACATGGCTACACGTGCATGCACACACAGACATACTGACCTCCACAGAGAATTTCTTTCCCAAAGTAAACAAGAAAGGGTGCATGTCGATGTCAGGATCTTTCCGGAAGCAATTGGGTTTGGAATGGTGTCGAGAATGCAAAAGAGTCCACCATTTGGCTGATGCCCCCTGTTTATGTGAAGAACAGAGTATGATAGCTACAGTGTTCTCACTGCCAAACTCTCATTAATTCCCCTTCTTCATGCAGCGCTGAATGCTGTCTTTAGAGCGCACACACTTTTGCAGGAAGATCATCAAATCTAGAACGTTTTTCTGTGGTCAGTTACTTACAATCAAATGGCACATCACGAACTTGTGCAGCAGGTGGTTCCACTTTGCCTTCCTGAAGACTGAAAGATGTCCTAAATCATGTTGTAACCATGAAGCCTGGACCTGAAAGAGAGAAAAGGAAGGTCTGGTGACACAAAAGTGACACAAAAGAATAATAAAGATCAGAACAATGAAATAGCTATTATTTACTTTGAGATATCAAGATCTGTTAGTTGGACACTTCTTCAAAGCCATAGTCAGAAAGGAACTATGAAATCCTGATACTCTTAATTTCCACAAAAGATTCTTGTCTTTAAACTGGAGAAACATGGATTTGACAGCCCATGTAGTGGATAAGTAATTGGCTGGATGGTAACACTCAAAGAATTGCAACTGCTCAACAGCTCAACATCCAGGTGGAGACAAGTGGCAGGTGGTGTTTCTCAGTACAGCAAGATGATTGTTCCTGTCTCCTCCACCTTTCTGACACTCCATCCTCAGCAAAAGAAGGGCTTGGACCTGTTGGAGTGGGTCTAGAGGAGAGCTATGAGGATGATCAAAGGGATGAAGTACTTCTTCTCCTATGAAGGAGACATTTATTTTTTTTTTAGCCTGGAAAATAAAGGCTTCAGGGAGACTGTAGCAGAGTTCTAGTACTTAAAGGGAGACTACAAGGAAGATGAGGTGATACTTTATCAGAGTGTGTACCAGTGGGACAAGGGATAACAGTCTTGAACTAAAAGGGCAAATCTAGGTTAGATATTAGGTAGAAATTCTTTTCTGTGAGAATGATGAGGTGCTGAAACAGGTTGCCCACAGAATCTGTGGAATGATGCTTCGAGCAACCTGATCTAATTAAAGGTGTTTCTGCTCATGGCAGAGAGTCTGGAAGTGGATGATTTTTAAAGTTTCTTGCAATCCAAACCATTCTGTAATTCTGTAATACATCTTCACCAAAAAAACTTAACAGATTAGGCATACTGGAAGCTCCCCACATGCAGAATTTCTTCTTTCCACCTTCTGTTAACAAAGGCCATATAGAGAATGTCTTCTAAAACCAAGAAGAGCTATGCCAAGTAAGGTAACAGATAACTAAATACTGCAATGGTATGTGTATGAAAGTTGACAGAAGTGCTGTATACATGCTGTGGACTCTGTTGCTTACCTGGGAAATGGTCAGCACCAGCATGGAGACAATAAAGGGCACGAAGGATGTCCCAAAGTAAAAGAGAATGAGCCAGGCAGCAGTATCCAACAGGAGAATGTGAGTAAGGTGCAGGAAGAAGAAGAGTTTATTCGGCTCCAGAAGTCCCATTTTCTCCACAGAGGCACGCAATTCACGGAAGTCTTTTACCAGCATTTTCTGTGGGAAGCACGAGTGTCACAGATTTCTTGGTCTCAGAGTATAGCACTGCAACCTCAAAAGACTACACCTCCAGTGCTTCATCTGTCATCTCTCTGGCAGGTAACAGGGTTTATTCAAGAGATGTCTAAGATTGTACTATCTTCTGGATGTTACTGATTCACAATCACCAGAGCCCAGCACTACTCAGACATTGTCAGGAAATAGAGAAGGCATGTGGATGAGGTTGACATAAAGCACCTCTCCTCAGAGTATCAAACTGGAAGGGAAAATGTGTGCATGTGTGTCAAGTACTCAGCAGAATGCATACTAAACATATATGAACAGAGCACACCGTGCTTGTGGCAGCCATTTGGATGAAATCAGTCCTCTTCTTCCACTACCACTTCCAACAGTTCAAGGTATGCTTTCACTTTACTGATCCCAAAATTAGAAGGGGAAGGCAAGTATCTGTGTAAAAAATGGCACTTACTGCCCACTGGGTTTGTAGTTATGACCATGGAGGGTGGATTATGGAACAAAGCACTACAGCATAGGTGATCGACCAACCTATCTTCTTTGGCAGCTCAGCAGGTACCTTCCAAACCTGACTTCTGCCTTAATGAAGTCCAGCCTAAAGAGCCCTGCCAACCTAGTTTCATAATCATTTCTGGGAAACAGAGTTTGCAAGCAGTAAGGCACATGAATGCTCTAGTAAAGGCCAGCTCTAAGAAACAGGCAAAGCATGGCCACAGTCATGGCCCAAAGGAATAGGAAATAGACTTGGACGTTAGGAAGCAATTATGTCCATACAACCCCAAGGACAATTGTATTCCAAGGCTACTTCTGTTATATTGTCTGCACCTCTCTCCTTTCTTTGACATGCAAGATTAGTTATTTTCATACTGCCATCATTAGTGCTTCTGTGAATGATTATGCATTTTGAACTTGAGACCACTACTGGAGGCTGTCTCAGAAGGCAGTGAATTAAGTTTCACAGTCTGTATTGTATAGGTTAATACACTATCTGCATTCTCTCCCTACAGATACCTACAGCAGAAGGAAATACAGTGTAAAATCTCACCATCAACTGAAGAGAATTACTGAGTTGTTGGTTAGCTCTTTCTCAAATCAACAGAAAGAAGAAGAGGTGATAACTAATATTCATGAGAGCCAAGGCTATAATTTATATAGCTGCTGTGATAAGGAAAAAAAAAAACAACTTAGAAATGACATTCTCAGATACCTAACATGGATTTAGACCAATACTCATGTATTATTTCTAAATAATTTTTAAGAATTGTTAAGAACATGGATCCCATTGTTTTCAAAGCTAAACTGATATAGAAAAATAAGTTCTAATCTCAGAATATTTGTCTTTGGCTTATGAGAATGGACTTACATTTTTAGTGGGCTCAATACTGGGTTGATCTGGTGCCAGCTCTCCTATCTGCAGCGGCTTCAAGTATTTGTTCACCAGGAGCTTGTCAACATGGAATGCTACAAAAGCATCCTACAAATGCAGGAGAGTTGAAGAAGAGATTAAAAAAAACCCAAAAACACAGTGTTACTACCCTTAATCTGCCATGCATTCACTTGGAGGAACCACAGTGACAAAGATTGCAGTGACAAAAGGTAGAAAGGTTTACCTTTCTACCTCCTCTTTTTTTGACCTTCCATGCCCCACTCCCCAGTCACCTTTGCCTTACATGCTTTTAAAGAGAGATCTTATTTCAGCTGGTAAACTGAAGATGTCTGATTTCCACAACTGCAATGACTCAGTTGTTATGAATATGTGAGTTGTGGTGCTTCTTATTCACAGGCATGAGAGATTTTGATCTTTCAGAAATACATCCTTCTCAGTGGCTGTATTCCTACTGTTCCCCAAGTAGACATGTAGAACACCAAGAGTTCTGGCATGTAAATGCTAAGTAGCCATGGAAAACTAAATTAAAATACAGGTTCTGAAGGAGTAGGTAGACAGGTGATAGCAATGTGAAATTGCTTTAGGAGACAGATCAGAACAACATTCCAAGCAGCTCCAAATACAAAATTCCACTCCCAAATTAACGAACACAGCATGGATTTCATAAAAGACTAAGTGATACAGGCAACTTTTTTCTCATACTTTGAGATATTCATACAGGAATGAATGTAAGGATGCAATTCACATGAACAGGCCTGGTTAGGTGTTAACTGATCTCTCACAAAGATATAAGTGTGAAGAAACAGCAGTCTGATGGCTTCCAGGCAGGGCTGGGGAGAAAAGGGCAGAAAAGCAAGAGACAGCTCCATTAATAGAGCACACAGGGAGTAGCAGCTGGAGCCCTGAAGGGAATAGGAGTGCACACTTGGATGTGCTACAGCTGAGACTAAGCTGGAAATGTGGTCTGGAGGAGTTAAACTCCTCCATCTGTGGAAAATTGCTTTCATACATCTAAACAAAGGGCTTCAGCTTAGTGCTCTGCTGGCATGCTTTCATTTAAGCCATCTTTCATCTGAATCAATTTTTGCCAGTCTAGCCACACCAAAATTAGTGCTTTACTGCATTCCAGCCCCAATTTGCTACAGAATCTGTCCCATATTCCAATCTGTCCATATTCCAAATTCCAGAACAGGTCTTGTCACCTGTTCAACTGATTTGGAGGCCTGTGTGCAACACACTAAGTACTGAGTGCACAATCACTACCAGAGGTGAACCTATGCCAGCAGTTTCCACAATGAAATTCAGCAATAAACTGTAGCTCTAACAACAAATAAACAAGTAAGCAGCTTCTTTGAAAACCAACAACAGGAAGGGACACTATTTCATGTTGTTGCACTAGTAGGCATTTTTACAGTTGCCAAAATGCAAACAAATTTAACTAAACTGTAATCCAGAAGAAAAAATCCAGTCTCAAAACAATTACTCCTGTTTTCTGTGCCACTTGATTCCCCTCTTCTATCCTTTGTGAGAAAGAAATCAGCAACAAAAGGAGTCTAATTCACAGATCTATGCAGCATGAGCGTTGCTAACATTTTGACTTTAATCATACTCATTTCCTATCCTTCAGATTCCTCTTCTTACTCAAAGCCCTCCACAGTTATTATCCTCCAAGCCTATCTGCTCTTGGTCAAACTAATCTCCCAGTCAAACTAAGGGTATGTTGGTTTTTTTAAATTTTTTATCATGCACATCCAAAAGATTGAACAATTTGACCTATTCCAAGATGCGCAGGCCACACTAAAGTCTTCTGAATTTTGTTAATAAATGCTCCTTCCACTGCTTTTTCTCTCTGTCTCCTATATTAACTAAAAAGTATGTAGGATTCATACTGTCTCATAGCACTGCACTGAGTGCTGAAGAGGAATTTCCTACTCTATCTGCAGTGTTCAAGTTGATTTTCAGTGTAAAAATAAAGTTTTCTATAAACAATAAAGCTCAGGTTCAGATATAATCATGCTGCACAGAGAGCAAAGAGTCCACACTATTAACTTGCCTTCCTTTTGGTACAGGTTGACTAGGGCCAGCACAGCTTTCTCTGTACTTTATTACATGACTCTGCAGCATAGGCATACTTGTACCAAATAATCCAACCAGGCATTTTCCTATTATGGTGCACAGCTTATTTCATATGCATGAGTGTGAAAACAGTTGAGTTGGGGTCACACAAAACTGGCTGAAGTCTGTCAGGGCTTACCATTTGGACACGATATCCATTAATAAAATGCAACTCAGATCCTAGAAACAAAGCATCTGTATTTTTCGGGCTCATCCACCATTTGGGCTGTTTCAGCAGCCTGAGATGAAAGAAATCCGACAGTACTAACTAAAGCAAAGGAATGATGGAAAATATAGAACACAAAACATTGCTGATTTTCATGACCCTCAAACATCCCATTTATACGGGAGATCCAGGAACTGATAATCTTGCTTGTGTTGCTCTTTCAAAACACAGAGCAAGGAAGCAATCTCATTTGCCAGATTTTTGTGCACATGTTGATTTACCACTTTTTTCAACATTTCCTGCATATACCAGAGGGCAAGAACTCCAGGGAACGTGCTTAATGTTTTGATGGGCATTCCCACAGATTCCCACAGCATTAAGATAGACAAGAATGGTGCTAAGTAGATGTTTTTCTTTGTCAACAGACTAACATGCCAACAGTTGGTATTTAGCAGATGCTTCCAATTTTATTCATCCAAAGGATCAGAAAGCCCACGGGCTATAACTGTAGAAACTTTTCTGGACTGCTGCTTGTGAATGCATGCTGCCTTGCCTTTTCCTACAATTACATGGGATGACACGGAGGAGGGGATACCCAGCCTAAAAGTAAAAAGAGCAATCACTATAGTTGCCTTGTGGCTGTTGTGGCTGAGGCAGCTTCCTCACTTTACCCCAGCCGTTAACTGCTGCAGTTATAGCAGCTGTAAAATAAGATCAAGAGACAAGAATAGTCTTGAGGACACCGATGAGATAAAACAGTTACAACCTGATTGCCCCAAGGCTAAGCCTTTTCTTAAGCACCTTCTTTCCAAAGGTGTTCAAGGCCAGGTAGGTTGGGGGCCATGGGCAACTTGATATGGTGGAAGATGTCCCTACCCATAGAAGGGAGTTGGAGCTGGAGCTATCTTTAAGGTCACTTCAATCCATTCTATGATTTACCAGTTTCCATAGCATAAGCAGGAAAGCTTACACATACCAACAGTACCGCTGAGCCAATTGCAGCCCCCCAACCACCACGTATTCCCAGCACAATCACTCCCTGTGCTCTTACTGCATGATGCTGGCCAGACACCCAACACACAGCACAAGCTGTTGGTGAGCATCTCTTCCCCATCCTGCTACCTCTCACCGTGACATCCTGCCCGGCGTGGCTGCTGATAAGCAGGGCACCACCCGGGTGCCTCCGATAGAAGCGGCTGATGTCGTACACCTTCCTGTCGATCACCACCCAGCGCTCCTGCAGTGCTGGGCCCTGGCCCGTGCGCTGTGCAACCTCCTCCCAGGTGAACCATCGCATCACCAGTTCGGCCACTGCATTCCCATCCTGCTTCCTGTCCCCATGCTGTGGAGCCATCCTCCTGCTCCTCTCACTGCTCAGCCTCACCCAGCAGCCCCTCCATCCTGCCTCTGTACCAGTATATAAAGGTTGGGACATGTCTACGCAGCCCACGCCCACCTTGTTTTCTCACTCCATCTTTCAGGAAATACAGGTGGTGTTGGCAAAGTGACAGCTGCAGGCAGAGCTCCTCTGGGCTTCCCTCTTCCCAATCCCCACTCAACAAATCCATCAATCACTCACTCCTCAAAGCTTCCTCTTTTCAGCCCAGCACCCACACTGCAATGCAGGCAGGCAAAAACTACCCAGTAAATACAGGTGTTGAGTGTCACACCATGCAATTTCTTATTTATGAGCTTGTTTTGTTCCCAAGACTTCCAGTGTTCTTTGTGCAGGGAAAACTTCACTAAGAAAAATATACTTCTGATTAACTTACCTCCCAAAATAATATTCCTCTGCATCTCTGTTAGGATACTACAGCCCATGAACCCTTTAGTAAGAAATATGAATTGTGCAGAACAGGGCAGGAAGAAGGAGGCTTCATGGTGCCCCTTGCATTAATAGGGCTCCTCAGAGCTCTGCACTTTGTGCTTCTGTTACCCTGGGTAAGCCTGGGGTGACAAACACAAACTGTTATGTTAGGTTCTGATTGTAGGCTTTTTCTCCCCTTCTGTCTCGTAAAATTACCATGTAAGCTATTAGGAAAAAATTCCAACTATTAACTTCAGGAAATTAATGTTAATTACAAAACAAAGCTTGATTTAGCTTTTCCAAACTTCCTTAAGCAGTCACAGCAGTCATGTTATTCTTTCTTCTAATTTAAAAACAGACTATAAAGTCTTGAAACTATTCTAAAGCCACACCTGAATCAGTGATTTCACTATTCCACATAAAGACAACACCTCTTAAACACATATTGGCATCAATCAGGATGGAGGAATCGAGAAGGGTTTTCAAATTATATGACTAAACCTAAAAAATTAATTTCTCAGTTATCTTTTCATCACTGGCAACATTTCACTTGAACTAACGTACATATCTGTAATATTTCTCACGTATCTACTTGTATTTTTTCGATTGCTTTTGAGTCTGCTATGGTCAGTTCTCACTTAGTAATAATTCTACAGTTCAAGTTAGAAAGGTTGATCCAAATAACCTTGAGAAATCTCACAGTTATCACAGCTGAGTTGTTTAAATAGTGTTAATGTCTTTTCTCCTTTAGAAGAACATGTGGAAAGACTGAAGTCAGTTTCTCAGTTCAGCTGCCAATGACAGCCAATAAAAGAGTTTAACAGTCATTACCATCGTGTCTCTTTGCTTCTCCCCTTTTGTAGCAGGCAATCAGAAAGCATACTTTCTTGTTCCAGTTTTTGTGGACTAACATTGAGATAAGACACCTCTGGTTCACTGGTACACATCCGTGGGACGACAGCAGGACATGTTTCTTCCAGCATTCCTCCCACACTGGATACTGTGAGATAAAAATAAAAAAAAGAAAGAAAAAAGAAAAAAAAAAAAAAAAGAAAGAAAGAAAAAAGAAAAAAAAAAAAAAGACCAACCGTGATTCATTCATAAACCAGTATCTGGAAACTTCAGAATCATAGAACATCCTGAGTTGGAAGGGACCCACAAGGATAATCAGGTCTAACTCCTTGCTTCTCTAACTCTGGCAGCTTGGGGTCCTGCCTGTTGTTTTGAGGACCCTTTTCCATTCCCACCACCCTCTGGTGAAGAACATTTTCCTAACCCTCACCCAGCCCTCCCCTGATGCAGCTCCATCAGGCCCTGTCGCTGTCACAGAGCAGAGCTCAGCACTGCCCACCGCTCCCTATGAGGATCTGCAGCCACCTCTGCTCAGTTCCTCTGCTCTGGGCTGAGCACACCCAGGAACCTCAGACCCCCCCTACACAACTTGTCCTCCATACCTTTGACCATCTTCATGGATGCATTCTAACAGTTTTTATGTCCTCCTGATATTGTGGCACCCAAACAGCATCCAGTGCTGGAGGTGAGGACACACAGCACAGAGCAGAGCACAGCAGGACAAGCCCTTCCCTTGCCCAGCAGCAGTGCACCCTAGGGTATGGATGGCCCTTTGGGCAGCCAGGGCACACTGCTAGCTCACATCAACTTGCCACCAGCCAGAACACCCGATCCCCTTCTGTGGGGCTGCTCTCCAGCCTCTTGTCCCTCATTCTATACCTACAGCCAGGGTTGCCCTGTTCCAGAGGCAATCTGGCAGTTGCTCTTGTTTAACTTCAACTGGTTGGTAACTACGTAAGCCTCTAATTTGTCACGATCTCTCTATAAGTTCCCTCCACCTCAAAGGAGTCAATAGTTCCTCCCAATTCTGTACCATCTGCAAACTTACTTAGTATGTGTTTGAGTCCTACATCCAGATCATTTACAAAAGCACTGAAGAAAACTGCACCTAAAATGGAGCCCTGTGGAACCCCTCTAGATACCTGCCACCAGCTTGGTATAACCCCAGTTACTGTAACTCTATCAGCCTGACTCATCAGCTCCTTTTCACTCCCGGCATTATGCTGCACGGTGAATATTTTGTCCAGAAGGATACTGTGAGAAACAGTATCAAAACTTGGCTGAAATCCAAGATGACATGAACTGGCTTCCCTTGGTCAAATAGGTGGGCAACCTCATCGTAAAACAGGACAAGGGGAAATGGCTTTAAGTTGAAGGAGGAAAGATTTAGGTTGGATGTCAGGGGGAAATTCTTCACAGAGAGAATGGTGAGGTGCTGGAACAGGCTGCCCAAAGAGGTTGTGGATGCCCTGTCCCTGGAGGTGTTCAAGGCCAGGTTGGATGGGGCCCTGGGCAGCCTGGTCTGGTATTAAATGGGGAGGTTGGCGGCCCTGTTTGTGGCAGGGAGGTTGGAGATTCATGGTCCTTGAGGTCCCTTCCAACCAGGGCCATTCTGTGATTCCGTGAAAAGGAGATTAAATTTGTTAAACAGAACCTTCCCCTTGTGAACTTGTTTTGGCTGTGACTAACTGTCTTCTCTGAGAGGCATTAAGCAGCACTGAGAACCTGGCTGGAACCAGGAGTCAGGCAATAGCTTAGCTGAAGTTTAGATTTTAAACACTGCCCCCAAGCATCTAAAACTGCAGCCAAGCTATTAAGTCCTTTTATGAAAGTATGTTAAACCCTTAGATAACAGAACCTTTAATTACTCCTGATTGAGCCACATAATCCATTAAGGAACTGCCATATGACTTGTATGACACTCATGATTTTGCCATTGTGTCAATGTGTACACATTACTCTGATAAAAATGCTGATAACATTTGCTACTGCATCAACCAAGACAATAAAGCAATACACTTGCTAACAAAGAGTTAATGAATCTGAACAACAGCTAGCTATTACATGAAATTGCCAGCTACTCCATTTTTTAGTGGATTCTCCTCCTCCAATAGACTAAGCTTGGGCATTTCCAGTATTACAGCTCCCCATTGTCACATTTTGCAATCTGTTTTTCACAATAAAAGATCAAGCAGCTAAAAAGATAAGCATCAAATTATGATTAAAGGATCTACCTTCATGATAGGCAGTAGATTCTCCTATCCTTGATAGGACAATGAGAAATTGTTTCAAATTAAAAGAGGGGAGATTTAGATTGGATATAAGGAAGAAGTTTTTTACAATAAGGGTACTGGCACAGGTTGCCCAGAGAGGTGGTGGATGCTCCATCCCTGGAGACATTTAAGGCCAGGCTGGATGGGCTCTGAGCACCTGATGAATTAATCTTGTATGCAGGTTAGAAGCTGAACACAGATTTTTCAAACTAAGCTGTTGCATATTAAGTGTAATTAAGATACTGGCTTATTCCCAGAAGTCTATTTAGTTACCTGTCTGCAGGCATGGAGTTCATGAACACCGGAGAAAGATTAACTAACTGAATGCCATCAAAGTTACATCTGTAGCCTCCTATAGCCTGCACAAATGCTGAAAAATTGGTTTAATATTTCCACTGATTGATGCATAAGCATTTTCCACATTTGGAAAATGTCCTGGAAAGTAATTCAAGGAGATTAGTGCTGTACTAGTGCTTCCATTACTGTCAAGCTTTGTACTAAGTGTGCCCTATCTACTAACACCCCATTTGGGGATACGTTCCTTTACTCTGTCAGAAGGGGCAACTGATGATATATTCGCAACGTTATACTCTGATAAATACCTTGATTTGGTCTGAATAGGAAAAAAAAAAAAAAAAAAGGCAGGGTATTCATTTGCCTGATAATCAGTATATGAGATCCAATGTTCCTATCTCTGTTTTCTACTTTGAAATGCTAGAAAATAGATTGAATGAACTGCGTAGGATTCCTCCTTTGTTATTGTATCTGGGTAAAATCTTTTGGACAAGTTCCTCTCTCATTACAATTGTGTGGGCAACAGTAATAATTTTGGTAACAGATAACACTATGAATTTTAACAACACAAGAAACTGAATGATATCAGTTACTTGTCTTGTTAAACACATAATTACATCGTGCTCTGTACATAACATAATAATCAGAGCAGCCAGCCACAACATAGACACCAAAATCTCCATAAACAGAGATCTCTGAAAACAGCACACAGTGTACTCACTGAAACAAACAAAAGGGGAAAAAAAGAAAAGAAGTACTAATTAAGCTCTGCAAGCCAAATCAAAGCATATATTAACTAAAACAAACAAAACAAAACAAAACAAAACTTTAAAAATTGCAATATCTAAGAATGCAGGTTGTACCCGAGCTACTATTTTCTGCCTATAGCTCTTTGTCTTTTTCTTTTTTGATTCATTGTGTTCACATGGTGCCATATGTTACAGGAATGAGAAGTAGGCAGCAGAGCTTAGTGCTACTCACTGGAGTTGACAGCAACAAGCAAGAAAGTCTGCTACAGTAGGGATGTGAAAAGGTGCTAATGCTTTATTGAGGACTTATGTTCAGCCAAACTGTTGCTATGGATAAGACACTGTCATTCACATGAGCTGAAATAAATTTGGATCTCTGAAAGCACACACTCGTACAGGTTCATGCTGGTAGCCTATACCCAGAAGTGTTATGGAAACCAAGACTGGCATCTATTAACAAGTGCATGTTGTCCACAGATGGCATTGAGGTTAGGTGGCTGGACCAACAGTTGTGCTAGTGTGTAAAGCTGGCAATACTGACGCCAAGCACAAGCAGATATACGTTACTGTCTTCCTAGCTGGAAAGCAGCTTTGGAGAAAATGACTCAGGAATCCGAGTGGGCATCAAACTGAACATAAGACAGCAATGTGCTCATGCCACTAAGAAAGCTAATGGTATTTTTGGCTGCATTTGACAAAGTATCACTAGCAAATCAAGAGAGGTGATCCTTACACTCTACTCAGCACCGGTGTGAAGAAAGAGGCATGCAAGTCTTAGGTGTCTGTGTGTTTTCTGCTAAACAAGACACTATGTCTAAGCTCCAGAAAAGGTAGTGCATAAGAACACAAGTATCATGAATATCTCTAAGTAGGAAGGAGACAGTTTCTTGGGCCAAGAACTTCTAAAAAGCTCAGTAGTTGTACAGCATGTAAATGAGCACAGAATCCTTTCTGTTACCAAATTATTCAGCTAGATCTGCTCACCATCTAAGCAACTCAAGTATCAAGGACTCAAGTTGCAAAACCATAATCTTCAAAGAATTTCTTCCTTCAGTCTTAGGAGAACTGATAAATTCCTTAAGTAGCCAGTATGTGAGTGACTCTGTGAATGAATCTCTACAAAGAAAAGACCACTTAGCAATTCCTGTTGACTGACACACACAATCACACAAATTGATATATGTCAAATACAACTCGTCATTGATAACTCACTAAAAAATCTGGTCCTTGATCTCCATGACAGTCTACGTTTACCTTCTACTTCCTAGGCTTAATCTTTATTGGTCAGTGATCAAGATGACGAATGTCAATAGCGACGGACTCATTTAAAAACAGAACATCATAGCTTTTGTGGAAGTATTAGGCCTCCAAAATGTTGCAGCTCCATGACCACCAACTCTCCCTTTACTGCTATGAATCAAAGATCATGTTCTAGAGAAGAGATTATCAGTGACACGCAGTTTGATTAGAACAGCTCCTCAGAGACACACAGCAGAAGGACAGTATTGGAACAATAAGCCACTTCTGCAAGAAGCTGTAGTAAGTCTTCAGGAATTCTTAATATTGTTCATGGTCCTGAACACCTGCACAGAATTCAAGATGGTCACAACTGTAGTGGTGATACAACTATTTATTACATGCATGGGATCATCTGTGCTGAAACAGACACAAGGTTTTACAGCAGGAATGGATGGTATCTCTGAAAATAAAGTCAGTCTTCACAGGGAAAGTATATAGCTGCAGTTTGAGTCTGCAGGGAGACAAAAAGCCAAAGCTCAGCTTATTTTACATTGGTCAAACAATGAAGAAGGCTTTTTAAACTAAATCAACAGCTAGGAAAAGTCTAAGGAAACTGTGAAGTAATACTTGATGTCACCTAACAAGTGAGAATGGAGAAAAGCCAGAGACTTCTAAGGCATTTTTGCCTCACT
Organism: Tympanuchus pallidicinctus; assembly: GCF_026119805.1. Taxonomy (NCBI): domain Eukaryota; kingdom Metazoa; phylum Chordata; class Aves; order Galliformes; family Phasianidae; genus Tympanuchus; species Tympanuchus pallidicinctus. Next base: position 16,010,262 of record NW_026294747.1, read on the forward strand.
TTCTTAATATCGCTGATACATCCTGAACTGCCCAGTGCTCTGTGATGTTAAACACCGGAAAAGTTCTCTTAGAGAGGTGATTGATTCCCTGTGCCTGTCAGTCACAGAACTGTAAGGGCTGGAAGGGACCCCTGTATATTACCCAGCCCAATCCCCTGCTAAAGCATGTTCCTTATAGCAGGTTGCACAGAAAAGTGTCCAGGTGAGTACTAAATATCTCCAGAGAATGAGGCTCCACAATCTCTGTGGACAGCCTGTCCCAGTGCTCTCAGTGATCATGAGGTATTTGGATAATGGCCTTAATTATATACTTCAACTTCTGGTTAGTTCTCAGGCAGTTGCACTGCCTCCAGTTGCACTGGATGATCTCTTTAGGTCCCTTCCAACTGAGCTATTCTGTTCTATTCTATTCTCTGTTCTGCTCTGCTCAAGTATTCTAGTGACATCAGTGTGGTCTTGCACTGTCATATGATACAATGTGTTCTTTCATAATAACAGATCTTATCTTCTCCCCCCCCCCCAAATACATTAGAGTATGACACAACAGCTGCAGTGCAAAGAGATCTGCTGAATAGAAACAGTGATACCATCTCTTTTTCTGACACACCATACTACGCCCTTTTCGGCTAGAAGAGTTGATTATGCCCTGTTTTGGTGACAACTGCACCCACAAGCTCTGGGAAGATGTCTTAACTCCTTGAAGAAACAGTGGAACCATATGTAAGCATTCTCACAGTAACTTCTCTCTTTTAGCTTCCTAAATTCTTTGCAAAACCCTGCAATATTCTCATTTATTTCATTCTAATCATTTGTCAAAGCACCAGGTCACCACTTTAAACATTCTTGTCATATTTTGATCTTAATCAGACCAGAAGTTCTCTGTATGTAATTCAGTGCTGAAGAGGCACTAAGCATGTGCCTCTACATGTCTGAACAAAAACATAAGAGTATCAACACGAAGGAGAAGCATCCTGATGTGATGGAAATTCAAAACCTATTTGAGCCAAGCTATGCATACTGGGTTGCAAAAACAGGGGAAGAAACAAACATGAATAAAATGTACAAAATATACATCTTTTGTGGCATGGTGGGAGCTATCACTAAATGTTACAAATGGGGAAGGACAGCTCACAGTGTACCCAGTCTAAAATTTTTTCAAGTTTCTCTCCAAATCATGCAACACAACAAAGGATACAGACGTCCTTTGAACACGGTGCTTCCTAGGGTACATTAGCATGGAATAAATTCCAGGTCTGCTAGTAGAACAAGTAGAAGATAAACTGAAAAAGAAGTCAAACACAAAGTTAAGAGATAATTGTAATCACGTTTAAAGACACTGCATAATAGAACAGATTTTGTAACATTAATGGGGATGTGATTTTTCTTACCAGCCCACTCTTTCACATCTCAAACTTTACGATGCATGACAGCAATTACTCTGCTACTACAGCAGAATGTAGACATAATGATCACATACAACCTCTACTTGAACCTCTCTGTAAAATTAAGTGCATGTTTACTTACTCCAGGACATATGAGACAAATCTGTACCAGGGGTGGATCAGGCTGGACATCAGAAAACAGTGTATTTACTACGAGGGTGGCAAAACACTAAACCAGTGTTTCCTAGAGAGCTGCTGATGCCCCATGCCTGCCAGCGTTCAGAAGGCATTTGGGCAATGCTCTCATTAATACGCTTTAACCTGAAGTGATCAGGTGGCTGGACTCGATCATCTTTGAAGGTCCCTTCCCAATGAGCCATCCTGTCCCGTCCTATCCCATCCCCACAGGAAGTGTTCCTCTTAGTAGAACTACAAGTCAGAAACTCAGGAACTGAACTCTTTCTCTTTCTAAACAACTTTACCTTGCGGTGTCCTTTTCCATTTCAGTAGTAGCTGTTTTTCAGACTCAAACATCCAAAAATCAGAGAACTGAGTATTTCTAACTCAGTAATCAGAAAAATTGAGGACAGGATTAAAGTTATTCCCAGATCCTTACATAATTTATACGATGCCCCACTCTGGTAACTCCTTCTTCCTCTCCGCTACATATACAAATGTTCATACTTGTTTTAGTATTAGGAGAGGATTTCTCTCTATTTTCCCCAGCTGAACAAATACTTAGGATTAGATATAGTGAGTCTAGGCCTAACTGTCTAACTTAAATTATCTTCCTACATTAAGAGATTAGGCTCCCTCTGGCCAATCCAATTGGATACACACTTCAAGTAGGCGACTGTTTTAGCAGGCCATAGATAACCCCATACAGATTACTACATCAACTCAAAATTTGGACCCTTTCATCCTCTTCATCAGGATTCTGGCATCCCATTCTCACCCCCCTAGAGTCAAAAGTGCAGACCAAACTGATTATCTCCACAGCAAGAGAATCCCTATTTCCTTCTACTCGATAGAATCTATGCAAAGCAGCAGAGATATGAGTTACAACTGTTTCAAAGGATACACTGTCATCCATACACACCATCCAAAGCATCAGAGAGAGGGACTGAAATCTCATAGAAAGTCTTGGTCTTTCTTGGCAGTCATTTATCACAGCACAGCTGAAATGCTCTCTCATCATCAAGTTCTGCCCATTTGAAGGTAGACCTGGAAAATTCTCTGCTGATTTCACCTTCACACTGCCAGTCTGTAAGGGAGAGAGTGATTGATACTGCACAGTTCTTAATTTCTTAGTCCTTGGGTTTCAGAAATGGGTTTTATATGTGTTTTATAACCACTACTCCTTTTTTAACCTCCTGGAAAGGAAAACAAAGGAAGTGGCATTCTTTGTATACAAGCCACCGCAGTTTCTCTCTCTTTTTTTTTTTTTTTTTTTTTTTTCTTATAAAGGACAAGAACTGTAAATTTCAAGAGAAAAAGCACAGTGCTAATAATCCAGTAAATATTTCCTATGCATGGAGCTTATGGACTCTCCATACTCTGCATTGACTCACAGATATCATTTATGGAAAGCTTTATCAATGTTAGTAGTTGGAGAAAACTGATTACTACAATTAAACCCACAAGATAAAGATCCATCCTGCCTTCCCATCTGAGATATACCAGCAGGTACCGACAAGTCACATCAAATAGCAGATGAAAACACATTACATAAGGCTGTAATTTATCATCACGAGGAGTCACTTCTACAACAAAGACATAACGTGTGCTTCTTTCACCTGACCTCATGAAAGGTGCTTCCTTTCTTTAAGTGTGAGAGTAAAAGCAGTATTTCTTTGCATCTACTGGGCTCCTACAAAAGACAGCTGATAATTACATTGTTATTCAACAGAACTTAAATGTACATATCTACATATTTTAAATATTTGGAGAACAATGCTGGAAAAAAATCACCCCAAAATTTGCTTGGTTCTTTTTCTTTTTTTCCCCTCTCATGAGCTCAACATTCCATTCCTGTGATTTACCTAATATCCCTCCCTCTTCATTTTGAACTAATAGCTCTGAAGACTGGGGAACCTACAGTTTGCGCATCATCTAGAAGAGGTTTCCCTCATAGTATACAAAAGCCCTGGCATTTGTTTTTCACCCTGATAGATAATTCCTTATCTGATGGGTTCTAGGTCTGCCTCTTAGAGGCACATCACAGCAGTAGCTCACAGACATCATTGCACTCCCCCAGTTCTTCCCCTCTTTCTCCTTTCAGGTGGTATCAGGCAGCAGCACTGTTCCTCTTAACATATCATTAATGAAGTCCTCATTTAGGATTTTATTCTCCCCTTGGAAACCTATTACATTCTTTCTCAGCCTCTGAATTCCTGTGCAATTTCAGACAGATCATGTCAGTAGGGAAAACCTCAGTGTACATATCTACTCTAGACACTCTAAACGAATGAGCTCACTTGAGTGGGGCTGAGCTCATGTGACACTTTCAGATAATTCAAGCACTGAAAACAGCAGAGCTACATAACATTTTCCTGGGCTAACTGATTCAGTATCACAACACCACACATACAAGTATTGGAATAAAAAGGTAATAATTTCCAACACCAGAGGGTGCTCAAGCCATACATGTGTGACATTGAATGAGCAGGCTGAGTAAAAGAAGGGTGAGGATAATTTGAGCAGCTTCTTTGCTCTGTTTGTGAATGACTAGTAAAGAAATAAAATGATCTGAAAGTAAAATGGTGGAAAAATGTGACTACAAAATCTTAACAGATGAACACGTGCCATGTCTCAAAAAGGGGTAAGTTGAGCACTGGAATAATTCAGACACAAATTAATTTACTGAATTAGCTTAATATATGCACAGTATCAATGATTTATTTATTCTCTCTCTGTAATCACTTAAGAAAGATGGACAGCCTAACTTAAATCTAGAGATGATAATCTTTTATCGTGGACAAGGGAACCTAGACAACAGCTTAAGCTAAATGCCTAGCTTATAAGGTTAGGCAAGATGAATCCTATTTAACAAGTCCTTCATTACTATGATTGATAATAACTTTTTTTTTTTTGAGCAGCCACTGCTGAAGGCAGAAGTCTGAGGCTATGGGAAAAGCAGAAGCACTTGAGATCTACTCAGAATTTTTCCTCATTCTACTCAGTGAACAACTTACTTCTTCATCTTTGCTTTTATAAATGAAATTGCAGAGATCTGTAAGGGACTCTACTTTCACATCTAACCACAACAGATTTCAGAAACAAAGTCGAAAGAAGCAAGTGAAACAGGAGATCAAACAAACGTGTGGAGAGTTACCCTCTCACCATTACCATGTGCACTCACTGCACCTCAACTTTAATAATGGGTCTGCATCATCCTTTTTTATCCTCTCTAGGGGAAAAAACAATTAAAACCATGGTCAGCTATTCAACCAATCTCAATTGAGAATTGGTGCATTGCACACTTAGAGTTGTCTTACAAAATCCCAAACACCCACTCATTCTGGGAGAACAATTTTCAGTCACTTTTTTTTTTTTTTTTTTTTTTTTGAGGGAAATGAGGGGGAGCAAAGTAGGGCAATATAATTTATTCTATCAATTTGGAACAAGGATCAAGATTAAAAGGGAGGATCTATATTTTGTAGCTAGACTGGTTTCTTGCACAACCTGTACATAGCACCTACTAGGTTACCTCACTGCAGTCTTGCATGTGAGGTGACTGGTTCCACATTGCATCACAACTGACCCTTTCTTTTTGGATATTCCTCCTCTGCTTCCTTGCTAATTGAAAAGAAGCAGAAACAGGAAGTTAATGGTAACCATTTTGTTAGCCAAACCACACAAATCATTATCACTTGCCAAACCGAACTTCTCAGGTTAACAGAGAAGTCTGGCATGTAATTGCATTTGGAAATATAATATAGAATAATATATTGATACTCATATTTGTACAGATGACATTGCACTCAGGATATGCTGACCTACTTCACATAGCCAGGCCCACAAGCATAGCTAGCTCTGGAAATTGCATGAGTTTGCTAAATGCAATGCCATTATAAAGCATGCTATAATTTCGACATTTAAAGACATAAATCACAGACAAATCACCTCATCTGTGCCTTCGAATATATCTAACAATAATCAACAACTGTTTTGAAAACCTCTTGGTGAGGAAATAATCACATAATTATCATTCCTTTACATTAAAATTTAAAGGTCCAACATGCAAGGAGCAGACAATATTCATTAATCCAAAATGAGTGCTGTTCAGGGGTTAAACACAATGAATGCTGGTCTGCAGCAGCTGTAATATAGCAACAAGGTTATTGCACCAGAAACATCTTCCTATAGGGGCAGGAAGTGGTCACACATTGCTAGCTATGCTCTGGGACAAAACAAACAGTTTTACTTTATTCAGTTAAACTTAAGGTTTCCTACATCCTACTTAACTGTTATCAAAGGCTCTTAGCTTTCCAAACAACTTTTAATGATCTTCTGGAAAAAAAAAGGAAAAAAAAAAGATATATACACACACACACAAAAGAGAGTATATTAAATTTAAATTAGTATTTGTATGAATAAATGTAATTGAAGATTGCAAAATCATTTTCGGTCTCATTTAGTTTGCTTAGTTCAGAATACACGACGTGGTTTTTTGTTTTTACTCATCTGATACTGTCTCCAACCATAACCTGCCATTTCCCCTTTCACTTTCTGTTCTATTCCATTCCCATTCATCCTTTCTAGGCCTAATTATCTTCATGAAGCCTTTCACAAAGTTCACAGATGAGGTAGGCAAAGAATAGCAATCCTCTTCCAAAGGGAATTAGATCATCTTGGAGTTAATATTAAGGAGGATCACGTTGCCCCTGTGGTTTGTGGACAATTTTTAATCCACAGAGCGTAGTTCAGGAATGCCAGATAATTCTTTTAGTTCAGAGAAAGCAGGGAAGGCAGGTTTGAATGAGGCAACAAGAGGACTGGAGCTGCACATAAAGGAACTTGTTTTCTGAGATGTTCTCATTCTTTACAAGGAGAGTGGTTAGGCCCTGGAACGGGCTGCCCAGGGAGGTTGTGGATGCCCCGTCCTTGGACGTGTTCAAGGCCAGGTTGGACGGGGTCCTGGGCAACCTGATCTGAATGTGTACGTTTGGTGGCCCTGCTAGGCAGGGGGGTTGGAACTACATGATCCTTGAGGTCCCTTCCAACCCGGGTGATTCTGTGATTCTGTGATATGTTCAGGACAGGTACTTTGTGACCTGGAAAGTCTATAGCTCTCTCCATATGAACACATCCAAGAGCACAAATACAGCCTGAGTCTGGATAAATGACACAGGAAATGTCCAGTCATGCACTGACTTTCTGTAGCCTAATTTTCCTGAAGGGCACACCCAGTGCACAGATCCAAACGACAGTGCTGGCAAAACCCAGAAGGCTGTCAATCTAAATGGCTGCTCCCTTACAGTTTGGAAAGCTGTCGTTGCCCATAGGATACAGGTTGAAACCATCCACCTGCCACAAAGACTCTGTCGACAGTACATTCTTCAGAAGCTGCATTTTCTTTCAAATCCAGGCTCACTCTATAAGCATTGTGTTCTAAAGTCTGTTCCTCAGGTATACTGCGGTCCACCTGAAGCATTAACTTTGGGAGGAAATTGACAGCATTTTAACAACGCTTACTAGGTGTATTGCGCCAGTCCAGCATGATGGATATTAATGGATAACATGCAAGTATTGCAGTTTACCTCTTTCACTTGCTCCTAATCCCAATCAGACAAGTAGTACCCTTGGACAATGCCTGTGGGATATTTCTGAAAATCTAAACAGACTACTATTATTTCATCCTAGCCCTGGGCAGTTCTAGTTGCTTGCATACAAATTGCTCAAAGGTAATAAACCTAAGGAAGGAGTGATGATGCTAGACAAACAAAGCACTACAACACACTGGCTGACCCAGCGCTGCGAGTGCTGTCTTTTGGACATTAAACACGAAGCTTGACAGCAACTGGAATTATACATGGCTAATCTGGATCTTGAAATATGACCTACATATCAAGATCTCCCAGTGTCCTTGGACAAAAAGCTGCAGGCGACATAATGGAATTAATTTCATAACGCAGTTCCCTTTGTAGGAGGCATACAACGGCTTTGTGAGCTGCAGACTGAGGCAAAAGAATGAACTTCATTAGCTTAGGCTATTGGAGTGTGTCCCAACCACTACTGGGCTGTCAAAGGATATAACACTGAGAAAGAAGATGCAAGCTGCATAGCACCACATCCCTTCTGGCCATAGGATGAAATAACCTAATCAGGGAAGAGATGAAAAATATCTGCTGCTTCTAATGTGTCGGCATTTAGCCCATGATAGGCACCTCTGGGTTTGTTGTTGTTGCTGTATTTCCTGCGGATGTATTTTCAGTGCTGGCATCAGCACTTGCTATTCTATCATGAGCTGTGCAGTTCTGGGTATTTTTCTTACCATTGCAGCTTTCAGCAGTCACAAAAATGAGTATAATCCTCATTTGTGAATAATAAATAAATTATAAATAAATTATAAATAAATCCTGTATTTGTGAATAGAACAGAAGAAGGAAGGGAAAGAGGTGTGATACATTTTGCTACAGCTTACTCAGATGATGTTGATGTTTTTTTCCTCAGTGTGTGAGAGGAACTCAGAAGTCATTGACACCTGGGAGATGGCTTTTGGGACAAGGATATTTGGAATGCATGGAGCTCTGGCTAGGGTTGGTTGAGGAGTCAACTGAGTTAATGAGTTAGCATTAAGAACGGACCCACAGAAGTAACATTTTAATGGGTGCATGCTAGAGGTTGCCTGATCAGAAAGAAAAAACAAGTGGATGAGGCCCTCTAGGGACAGATGGGAACAGACTCATATTCACAGGCACTGATGCTCATGGGGAACTTCAACTATTACCTACTGGAGGGGGCCAGCATCGTGCTCTGACAGCCATGAGGGCAAACCACACTTTAAGGTGCATTACACACAGCATGGATGGCTGCTCATAAGTGGTGATCCTCCCAATATACTTAGCATACTTAGCATGGTAAAACTTCATCTTGAATATTGTGTGCAGTTCTGAGTTCCACAACACAACAAGGATGTTGAAGTTCTTGAAAGCATCCAGAGGAGGTCAATAAAGCTGTGACAGGACTGGAGGCACTGCTGTGAGGAAGGGCTGAGGGCACCTGGGCTGTCCAGTCTGAAGGTGACCTCCCTGCTCTCTGCAGCTCCTGAGGAGGGGACACAGAGAGAGGTGCCAGGCTCTGCTGCTGGGAACTGATGGCAGAATGGAATCATCCAAAGCGCACAGGGGAGGGTCAGGCTGAACATCAGGAAACATTTCTTCCTCATGGGGCAGCTCAAATGCTGGACAGGCTTCCTAGTGAGGTGGTGGTGCCTCACGTCCAGTGTTCAAGAAACATTTGGGCAATTATCTCACTTACACACTTTAACTTTTGATTATCCCTGATGTGATCAGGTGGTTGGACTTGGTGATCTTTGCAGGTTTCTTCCAACTGAACTATTCTATTCAATTCTCTCTTATTTTTATGGTCACAACATTTTATATTCTCAGCAGTGCAAAATCACATTCTACCTTTGCCCTGGCTGAACAACACTGTCTGGAATTGAGAGTTTCCTGAATGATAACTGAAGCCTGGAAGTCCAAGGATATGCAAGCTATGTTGTGAAAACAGCTCTTCTAGCCTCAGCAGCAAACACAGAGGAATTCTTACAAAAGAAAACAAAAAAACTCATCTATTTCTAGAAGTAAGTGCATGACATTACCACAAGGAGGCAAACTGGCATTATTTTTCCTGAAGCTTTCTCTTGGTACAAAATGGATCCATAGCATTCCGAATTACTCCATTCACAAAAACAGATAATACATTTAGAAAAATCTCTCCTGTGGAATTCATGTTGGGGTCATCCACATATTCCAATGCTTCAACAAGTAAAAAGGTTATGTGAACATTCAACAAAGTCATGACTTAGTCCATCTTAGAAGAAAGATAAAGAAGAGGAAGTGGTCTACAATGTATGTAATAACCTCATAACTAAATACCTCACTCAAAGCTATGTCTCCCCACTTTTCAATTAATTCCTTTCAACACTGAAAACCTAAGTCCTTTGCACTCTAGCAAGACTGTCATTGTGCAACAAAAACGTATCAAGACTGAAAATTGAGTACCAATTGAGTACAGCATGCTGTAGATCATCAATTAAATATTTAATCCAATGGAAAGAGCATAATCAGTCCTGACGAATGTACCATGATACATTTTATCACTTAGGAAACAAAGATGATTCACAGCAATAAGCCATGTCCATCTTTGTGTTATCTGCAGCAAACCTATGCAACTAAATATACTCAAGTAAAATGATGTGAACTCTACTCTGACCTTCTCAATTCTTGCCACATTCTGACCAAATTCTTGAAGATCTCTCAACTTCCTTCCATTATTTTCTTCCTGTACCAATCCATTTGAAACTCAGACAACTCTTCCTGAACAAAAGAGATTACAGATTTCTATTTTAGTATGTACATGAGCTAGAGACCTGGAGCACTCAGGTTTTGCTTCCATTTTCAGATGGGAATAATGCCAAAGGTGTCATACAGTGACCAAAAGAAGCCAGGTTGAGCCCTCTTCTCTAATTAGTTCAAATATTCGTCTCTGAAGTTCTCTAACCTGTTTCACATCTCTACGGCAATTTGCTTTCACAACAGGTCCAATGGCACAAGAAATTCAAACTCAGTTCCCTTTTCCAGCACAGTCTTATAGAAGAAGATGATTCAGCTAATATGTAGTCAAGTCTTTTGACGCAGACGTCAAGACTTCTATAATCTCCTATAATGGAGATTATATAATGAAGCATTTTCCCAAAAGGATTGTGAAGATCAATACGTGAAAAAGAGATATGGAGTGTTCAGGTACTGCTGTCAGGGAATTACACAAAACTATGAATTACTGCTTAATTTTTCTCTTTACCTGTAGAGTTCTTACGTTTAAAAATATTCGTATATTGAGAAATCAAAGTCTGTACTCTTAAGTACAAAACAGAGTAACAGTTTTCTGCTTTACTTTTACTATACTCAATACTGATTTAATTGAGCTAATCATCCTCATAAATGAGAATGTCAGACTGCCTTCCATGAAAGTGACAATTGTATGTTGGTGTCTGATTAGAGGAAACCTCTGATTGTCCTGCTACAGGTTTTACTTAAAAATCCATGCAACCTTGCTCTGTACCAAGGGTAGCTGTACCAGTGAGAAACAAAAGAAATTAAATCACTGTCAGCAGACCAGAGCAAGAAGAGCTCAAGACATACTCCACTTCATTCAACTAAACAGTAACAGCACGCTCATGGAAGAAAATGAAATACCCTAAATAAACAAGGCCAGAACACATCAAACTTTCTTTTAAGAAGAGTAGAGGGAAAAGGAAATAACAAGATCCCTGATGTGGATACAGAAAAGTTATGCCACTACAGACCAAGGAAGCGTAACTGAGGGAACCAATCAATCAAGAAGAACCCTAGTGAGAAACAAGGAACTACTTCAGCAGTAGAAACGAGTCTTTCTCTCTCCTTTTGCAAAAAGCAAGTGTGTGGAGAACTTTTCAATCTGGATGAAGATGTCAGCATAAGAGGGCTGCAGTGGATGTTGACTAAAGCCTGAATGGCATCATGACTTAAGGAAAAGTTCTTGCATAGCTCCTGGAAGAGCCAGCTGCTTAGATTTGTTGCCATTCTCTCTGCTACTCTTGGCATATTTTTAATAGAATTGCAAGAAATTAGCTGAGATCTCTGCTGCACATAAGACTCCAGGTGTACTTGTAAGAAATAACAGATTTTCATAGAGAAGAACAGTTAACAGAAACAGTCTGACTGCTTGAATCCTGTCAGTATAGTTGATATCCCATCATTATTTACATCAAATCAACTTACAGTGAGAAAAAAAGGTCATCAAAATACCAAGACTAACAACTGACAAGAGTAGCCCAGAGGTAAATCCATCCATAGGATGTCATTAGCAAGAAATGAAGGTGGCAAGATAATTTACACAGATTGTATTTATAGCCACTATATAACTGACTTGGGCCATTCAGATTTTGAACTGGTAAGCGTAGCAAGGGTACAAATTAACAATCCACACAGAAAAATGGAATGGTTAAAATAAAAAGACAGTTTTTTAGTGACAAAATATTTTTGAATACTTTATAAGTAGCTTAAATGAGAAACTTATGCCCATGATACTGAGAATTGAAAGGATTCAAGCAACATAAAAGAGCTGAGATTTTTCATCTCAGAGACAGGTTCATTGGTCCTTCAGAGAGAACACATTTTATAAGGTTGGTCAAACCATTCATCAAAATAAAAGGAACAAATTATCTGAGTAACTGAGAAGTACTTTTTCTAATATATTATTACAACATTGCTGAATTTCATCTCATTCCAGAGAGCAAAGAGGGCAAAATAGAAGCACATACTGCTTCTAATTAGAACCAAGCTTCAAATTCCCACCGTTGGCGAGCTGATGGCTCCAACAAGAAGTGCTGTGGTCTAAAGGTGAGACAAGGAGACAAGAGAAGAAAAGGAGCAAGACTTGACTTAGAAGAGAGGTGCAGAATTAGAAATGAATGGTAAGCTGAGATAAGGCTTTGATCACAATGAGTACAAGTCCTAACAGAAGTAAGTCAGCTTATAACGACGGATAAAGTGCAACTTTAAAAGCTTTCTCATAGGGTATCTTCATCAAGAGATAGGCCTCAGCAAACACTGCTGTTTCCTCGTGTGGTATAATCTCAGTAACATCATCTTGTAACAAAGAATAAAAGTTGATGATGTAGCAAATGAGTTTATATGTGAAAAAACGTTAATCTTCAAAAAAGTTGCTAGAAACATAACAAAACAACTAAGCCAGTTGACAAAACCCAATGAGCTTCCCAGTTTTAGAAAACCTCATCATAACTCCTGCAAAACCTGAGCTAACCATGAGGCTCCGTGCTTTATTAGCCCTAGGCACTGTGGATAAAAAAAAAAGTGCACTCAGATCTCAGTTGCAACAGTGTATCAAACCAGATGTAATCATTAGGGATCAACAGATATTTCAGTATGTTGAAATCTTGGCTGTTAGCTCCCGCACTAATGTCATTACAAACAGCTGATGCTTGTAGAATGATACATAAACTCTCCAATATATTATAACATTCAATTACTGGATTAAAAAAAAAAAAGGTACATTAGAATGTTGTATGGAAATGCTAGAAGTTAAAGAAGAGCAACTGTTCAGCGCTAATGAAATCAGCCTCTGTATTTTAAGGTCATTACTATGGTATGCCACCAGTAAAGCAAAACTTCACTGCAAGATTGAAGATGCAAAGCTACCACTGCAAGATTCAGATCTCCGTTTTCATTGTGCAGCATTGTAGTGCTTCACTGCACCATGTTTAATACCCAAAGCAGCTAGAGCTGCAGAAAAGAGAAATTTCAGCCATGGTTGAGGTTAGCCTTCAGCTACTAGTCATTAGAAATGTTTTTTTTTTCATAACCCCAATCAAAAACTTATACATTGATCAGATTTTCTGTTTATCCTCTAGTATTTCTTCTACTATTACACGTGCTACTAGTTCTGTCCTTAATATAACTTACTTATTAAACAGAGACAACAACCTGTTAATGCTGTCAGAACAGAGTAATGTTACATTCTGAGTGAGCCATGGTAGGAAAGGCAGGATTTTATCTGACTATTGCTAACAGAACACCAGACAAGAGGGAATGAATGGTCTCAAATTGCACCAGGATGGATATTAGGAAAAAATTCTTTTCTGAAAGAGTGGTTGGGCACTGGAATGGGCTGCCCAGGGAGGTGGCAGAGTCATCATCCCTCAGGATCCATGGAGGTGTGGTACCGAGGGATGTGTTTTAGTGGGCAGTATTGGTGGTAGGTGAACAGCTGGACCAGATGACCTTAGAGGTTTTTTCCAATCTTGGTGATTCTATGATTCTACAGCAGCCAGAACCGCTACTCAGTTCGGTAAATGGAGGCCTAAACCAGATAACTGAACTCAAGACTAAGCACAGTAATGATCTCAAAGTTCAAATAACATTGAGACCAAGGAAGGAAACAGTAGGCCATGGCTCAGTTTTGCGAGACTAAGATGGTTGTTATGCAGGCGTCAGTTTGCCAAACCACAGCTTTTCCTGTTTGGTTCAGTTTTATTTAAAGCATTGCTGATGATGCAAAGAAGCGACTACAGGGGTCACGAAAGCCAAGAAAAGTAAAAATGAAGCAGAAGTGAAAAATTAATTGAATGAGTAGCAACTCAGGGACTCAAGGGGCAATTACTTACGTAAAGTGGGGTTATAAGGCCAAGTGGAATAAAAGCAGGGAGAATGAAGACAATTGCTCGACAGGACTGGGGATCTACGTATTTCAAGGAACTGCAGCAGCTGGCATTTCTCCACCCAACTAATGACTATGTGGCCATGATATCCATTGGCGTTGCTGAGCATATGCTGCTTTGCCTAGCAGTATTCTGATCCTGGGCATTTACCGTGTGCATTAGGCTAATGATAATTGCTGTGGACTCCTGAATTTTGTACAACCCTGCTTGCAAATATCCCTGCACAGCAAATAAAATTCATATATAATGCTTAGGCTTACTAAGTACAGGTATTGCTAGACAATGTAAAATTCCCCAACCTAATGCAAAACCCGTGAGGCTCAGATGTCAGCAACGGACCTGCATGCTTCCAATCCACCAACTTTATTTCCTGTGTTATGCAATATATCTCAGACACAACTAATTGAAAGTCGAGTACTTCTGTGTAGCTCTAAGGATTAAGCAGCAGAAACTTAAATCGAATTTAATTAGAAGCTTTTTGTCTTTCATTTTTATTTCACAGATCTAAAACAAGTACCCAGTACACTTACTTTATCATAACACAAGTTTAAACCTGCCAGGAGGCAAATAGTAAGGTCAGCCCACATTGTTACAAAACCAGCAGACCAAAGAAAGCTGTAAAAGATGCTGCACATATCCTTTCTTTTTTTGCTGTAATGCTGCTTACAACTTCGAAGTATTTTGTCTTGCTTTTACCAACAGTGTCGTCATTACTACTAAACAGGAAACAAATACTAATAAACTAATTTGTAGTATATTAGGCTGGAAAGTGAAAAATTAATAAATCATGCACAGTTCAAAATACAAGACAGGCTCCCTTTATTATTATTATTTTTAATACATACACCAGCTTCATCCTAGCCCTTTTCACTCTCATCCACTCTTGTAAAAAAAAAAAAAAAAAAAAAAAAAAAAAAAAACAAACAAACAAACAAACATCATAACTCACTGTTAATTCAAGTTTCCCTGAGATTTGAGTATAGAACAAGACAACTTCCTCTGAGGACTGAGAGGGTAACTTGTTTTCTCTTAGGCACAGCCAGACTCCAAGTTATGATCATTGTATTTTCTCTGGTCAATAAGAGTTTGATCTGCAGATGGCCAGACTGACAAGTCCTTGTAACTGAGAATCCAAGAAATTCTGTGTAACAGTAAGCTATAGTAAGAGACACAACTTGAAAAAACCAACATGCTACACTCATTGCTAACATTTTGTGTCATAATAAATCCTTAATTATAATCACAGTCTTATGGCCAGCCCTCATTCTGCCAAGCATCCCTAAACAACCTGCCTGTCTTTCGCAGTGCTGGGTGACAGCATGGCTGAGCAGAACCAAATATATCTTCAAGAACTGTGAGAGGGACACGGCCTTCCCTCCTTCCCATCTCTCAAGAGAAGTATGGCTCTAAGATGCTACAACAGAATATATTCTGCTCCTCTCTCTGCCATGACCTTCATAAAAGCATCCAAGAGAGAAAGAAAAAGGCAGCATTAGCTCATCCCTTAAAGGAAAAGTACCATCTTATGCTGTTCTGGCACAACAGAATATTTTAACAGGAATTCACCCTTTAAGTAAATTTTTTTATGCACAACTTTGTGCAGGGAATGACAGAGGGAGAAAGCTCTCCAAAGAGAAAGAAACACAATTTACAATCTTTAAACAATTACACACAAGTGATGGAAGACTGACTTTTACCTCACTAGCTGCCAGCCATCACAGCTTCTAACAGAAGGTTTATTTAGTTCTTGTTGTTTTTTCAAAGTTGGGAAGGACAGTCAAAAGAAGTGAATTAATATATAAGGATCAGAAAACATCTTAAGAATCTCTCTTCATTTTCACACACCCACAGCTTGCAGCTTTATTCATAGGGTTAGGAAGCTTACATCATTCCATGGATTGAGCAAATATTGTATGCTGCAACATCAAACTTGTAGCTCATGTGCCACAGCTGACATTTAAAGCTATTAAATGAGCATTTTTATGATCGGTACATGTCTGCTTTCCTTTGCTCATTCATGTGCGTGGCTGATCTGTAGCAGCATTTCTGATTCAGTAAATTGGAGCTTCATAATGGTGTGCTGAAATACTACATAAGACATACCAGCAGGCTCCAATGTAAGGAAAGATGCAACATTCTGTAATTGGTTAACTCTGCTCATCCTGGCAAAACAGGGATAAAAGAAGGAATCTTAGTTTGAAATCACTTTTTTTTTTTTTTTTTTTTAAATGAGCTATCTCTCCAGGTAAGCTGCTACTCTGATATTGTAGCTAAGAATGTGCATTCCCTCAACACGTGGGAAGGAAAAATTATGCAGAAACAAAGGATTAATTATTTTTTCATATATATTACCATTGTGATTTTTTTTTTCCTAGTGGTGTGCATAACTCTAGTGCCCATTTCAATAAATGTTGAAAAATATAAGAAATCCTCCCTCAGCTTTACAAGGACCCACAGCCTATTCACATCTATTGTAACCAGACAGAGTTGCTCAGGCTATTTTATAATTCAAGACAAACAGAAGCAAGACTAGCACTCATTATTGTGAGATTTCAAAGGTCCTAATCAGTCAGTGGGAGTGGAATGAGTAACTTCTGAAAGATACCCTTTAAATCAGTGTTAATAACAGTCTAATTTGCCAGAACTGCTATTAGTTTCTTTCCCAATTGTTAAGTCACTACACAGTCTGTGCATGTCCTACATGATCCCAAGTTACCTGACTGACGTATACACATGTAGGGCAAAGCTGCACCACATTTACTTTAGAACTGGGAATCTAAATTAAATTTCTAGAGAATATATTCAATGGATTAAAAGTTTAAACAGCTAAGAACATGTAATGATCACAGAAAGACCTCCTTTAACTACACGATCACTGCAAAACCTGAAGGAAACACTCAAAATCAGTACAGCAAGGGTAAAGCTGTACATTATGCTTGATATTAAGTAGTACTGAGAGATAAAGGCACGTAAAATAATCTATCACACAACAAGCTGTAAAATATTTACACTTAAATGCAAAGTTGCTAGTAGAACTGCCATAGGAAAACATCTACATTTATTAGATAGACTTTTCAGAGTGCCTAGTACAACCTAGTACAAACGCCTTTGCAGACAGCCCTAAAGATACAGGTAATTGAAGCTTTAACCTGTCTGTAGACACTGATATAACAGGTTGTATGCCCATGTAATCAAGACCCAGTTTCATACTGACTGGCGTACAGCTGGCATGCACAGCGTTAGTTACAAAAAAACGATATTATGAGTCACAGGGAAAATTACAGTTGCACAGATTTCTGAGTGTGGCAAGCCTTGTAGAGTATACAGGCTTATTTGCATAATTAGCTTGTGCTTACACAACGTTCTCCTTACTGTGCTGGCTTAAAACTGCATGTATCAGCACATCATTATTTATTGGCACCAGAAGGGCAGCAGTTAAACAGGCCCTGTCGCTGCCGCACAGAGCAGAGCTCAGCGCTGCCCTCCGCTCCCTGTGAGGAGCTGCTGTGAGGCCTCCCCTCAGCTCCTCTGCTCTGGGCTGAGCACACCAGGCACCTCAGCCGCTCCTCACACCTTGCCCTGCAGACCTTTCACCGCCTTCATAGCCCTGCTCTGGATGCCCTCTGACAGTTTTATGTCCTTCTGGCACTGTGGCACTCACGTGGCATGCAGTGCTGGAGGCGAGGCCGTGCAGAGCAGAGCGGGACAAGCCCTCCCCTCACCCAGCGGCAGTGCTGGGCCTGGCGCATCCCCTTTGGCAGCCTGGGCACGCTGCTGGCGCACATCGACTTGCCACCAGCCAGAACAACAGAGCCCTTTCTGTGGGGCTGCTCTCCAGCCTCTCACCCCCTGCATCAGTGAACGCTGTCTCTTAATGCAGCTCAAAAATGGGGATGGAAGTTATCTGAGACACCTTAAATGAGAGGCCACCTGCCACTCTTGAATTCAATTTTGCACCCATAGTACAGCCTCCATAGAGAGAGGAACGTGTTGCTATCCAATCTTAGGTGGTAAGAATAGTGGTGGCTTGAATCATTGCTGCTACAGAAAGAACTGAATCTAGACAATCGTACTGCCATAGCAACTGTGTGTTGGTGTACTGACACAACCATTACGTTATGAAAAAGTGAAGAAATACCTCTTCCATCTCCCTTTTAGAAAGGAAATAAACATAAACCTTCTCTGAAAAGCACAGTCCAGCCAGTATGTCAAGTTTGTTACAAGCATACCTATGGATCAGACTTCTTGGGCAACACGGCAGACAGGAAAAACTAAGATCCACCCTCAAATGGATGATAAGAGGAAAATTGCTGAGGCAGATCTCTACATGCACAGAAGTGTAACTCAGCAATTGAAGAGCGTTGGAATAACAGCAGAACACACCTACTGAGCCAGGTGTAGTCAACACCTTAAGAAAAGATACTTCAGGTGGCAAGCTGAAATATATTCACCTGTGTCATCAGATTTATTGCAGAGATTGTCTATTTCTTGTTGATTGCCCCATAACGGATATTAATTCTATTTTGTGACTTCTTTCATAAAGAAGTTGTCTTCCAGCCAATTATTTAAGAATTTATGAAATAACACTGAACAATACCCACAATTTTTTGCAAGACTGGGGGGGAGAAGAGAGGAATCAGTGAACAAGTCTTACACAGGAATAATTTAATAATAATTTAATAATCTTTGTTGGAAAGAGTGCAGGGTTTTTGATTATGTTTATGTCTCTAAAGTATCCGTTCTCTCCAAAGTTTTCATTATTCAGAAAGGCATGCCTTGAAACAAGCCTTTTTCTTTAGCAACAGGCTGAGTAACTGAATTGAATGTACATACAATGACAAGCTTAAGGCAAATGAATTTTGAGAACACAAACACAGTTGGTAGACAAACTGGACAATAACAAGGCTTTTAATTCCCTTTTTTTCAAATAAAATTAAACTTTGAATTCCTGTGAGAATAGAGACATCGGGTTGCTGTTTAATAGGAAGCACAGTGCATGCTCTGCACAACACTGCATTCACGCAAGTAGAACTCAATTCTGAACAACTGATGACACTTTTCTTTTGCTTTGCAGTTCTTGCTGCCTTCCTTACTGTTAGGGCCCTCCGAAGCTTGGCACTTGTTGACTGTGTCACAGGGCGGCCATTTGTGCCACCCTGTGAGGGAAAGGACCCTCTGACACCTATGGTAAGCTGACAATTTTGGTGTACCTGTGTAGAAAAAAACACTACTAACAGAATCTTAGTATAAACTCCTAAAGAAAGCAATATTATGTGAACAGTTTCCCTGATTTCCTTCTTTCTTCCATGCATTCCTGATTATACATGTTGTCTTTTAGGGAGCATTACTGTTGCTAAGAGCTCTAATGCCAACTAAAGTGGCTTGCTAACCTCTCATCAAGGGTTACACCAAACCCTTGAAGTTTCTGAACCATGTTAGAACAAGACAAAGGTAAATCAGTTTCATGTATGTTAATAACCTTTACGAAACAGATAAAGAGGTAAATCAATATTCACATAGAGCAGCACACTGTTAGATCAGCTAAAGAGGCAAAAACATCTTGATTTAAATGAGGTTGCAAAAAACTGACTGAATAAATTACTACAGTCAAACAAATAGAATGCTGGCTAAATGGGACAAAGAATCAGATTGATTCATGAGGCTGACATCAGAAAGAACTACTTTGTGTTAGTCTTGTCTTCAGGGAATTTCAGCAGAAATCCAGATCTAATCACCACAGCTTTCATGTCCCATTGGTTAAAAAATAAAAAATAGTAAAAACATCACCAGAATCCTTAATACCAGAACAATAGTGCAGGTAATGAAACACTTGCATTCATCTTAAGAAAGTACTACCACTTAAATACTCCTTATAAAAATATTTCTACTCCTGCACGAAGTTGTGGCTAACTGACCTTTGAGTTGGGAGCACAGAATTATTTTAGATTGTAGTAGTTAGAAAAGGCTTTCAAAGCACATTCTAACTAGCTTTTGAACAACAGTGCTTTTTAATCATAACCTTTTTCAACGATATGTATCAGCAATTATTGGGAAATAACCAAAATAATATTACTAGGCCTGCACATACACACATAAGTTATAAATAAAGCCAATGTTCTTAAAACAGAATAATTAATAAAATTAAAAAAGCAAGAAGAAAATTAAGTCCAAAATTCTTCTTAGGATCTTTACCTTATGAATTTGATAATATTTGTTACTTGGAAGAGGACTGCTGTTGTCTGAAATTTGTAATGCCTGTAATTTAATCATCAGTGGGTTGCAGATATGTCTGGTTGTCCACAATAATTTTTCCCTTTAAGGTCTTCCCCTTTTTCCTTCCCTGAGCGGTTTGCCCACTGAAAGCCAAGGGCATAGAATTCTGGGTGTGAATGGCAGAGGAAAATAATCACTTTTCTTCCACTTGGTCTTTGCTTTTATGGGCAAATTGTATACTCAGCACTGCAGACTACATTCATAGTTTCAGGACATTTAGGTGAATATAATACAATTCAGGTTTTGCTAGTAAGGCTCAACTGTATCCTACTGAACTAAATTTGTTATGATTCATACTAGAAAATGTTATAATTAAATCAAGATCAGCCACATTAATCAGAGGTCATATACTCTTCCTAAGGAGACCTACTATACCTTGTAGTCATTATGCTTTCCGCTAGAAGCAGCTTTGCAGAACCCTAAGTATGGAGGGGCTAGGTCCTTCCCCTTCCTCTTGGAGGGGCCAAACAGCTTACAGGTACAAAACCTGTAAGAGTTAGTTCTTTGGGATGCTGAAATGGAGGAAAAAAAAACTGTAAAGGCCAGAGAGGACTGCATGGAATTACAGAATTAGGTATGATTTAATTGTTTTTCAGGATACAGGGATGGAGCCACAGATGTACTCAGTTACCTCATGGCTCATGTATGTAAATACTCATATGTCCTTGAAATCACTGGAAGGTATTTAGAGGGAAAATAATACGTGTAAAAGTCAATAAAAGTAATAGAACCCTATAAACCCTTGTGATCCGAACCCACCCCCCAGTGCCTACATTTCCAAGGCTCATTCAAAGTAGATCTACTGAAGCTAAGAATTTTAAAGCTAATCTAACATCAGCAAAGACACATAACACATCAAATCAGAAAGCTAATCAGACAGTACACAATAAAATATATATATTTATACATATAAATTATACATACTATACAGACTTTTTGGACCATATTCAAATTAGGTCTTAGAGAAGTAAAATGGAGCATCCAGTTATCTACTTCCCCATGCATTTCACGAACAGCACCAGTTATAACACTTCAGTTAACTAGTAAGAGAAAGTGGTGCACATACGATCACTAGACACGACAACATACTGCAGGCCATCTTGTTCTTTGCATACTTACCAATCTTGGAATATCCCATGAAGATCCTCCCATCCTAATGTGTTCTGACTTCCTGCAGTCTGCTTTATCTAATTCCATTTTCACTGAGCCATTAAGCCAAAAATGCTAAGAATTGCCATTTAAACTTTCCCCATAATAAAGGAGTTGAGGTGTTTTATGCCCCACCTACACAGTGAATTGATCCAGCTGATTCAAGAGCTACGACTCCCAAATTTAAAGACCCAGTTTGTCATGGCTCTGAATACTGAGTTTGAGAGCAGCAAAAAATAGAGATATCGTGGTTCAGAACAATGAAAAAAAAATATCTTTAATCCACTTCCCCACCCATCATTCTTACTGCAATTAGCTTCACCCAGTTCCCAAGTTCCTATGTCAGAAGCCACAAACACTCTGCTGATCTGTGCTGATTCTTTGCAGCAGCGGTTGTCTGGCGAAGAAATTCCCTTCAAGAGCTGCCAGCATCTATCCATGCAGATAGGCTTCAAGCCAGTGTTCCCCTGACTCTTTCAGTGAGCTGCAAGAACAGAAAGTTAAAACATCATTTATGAGGAGACACTATTCAGCTCCCATTAAAGAAAGAGTGCTTCTACATATCTTAATTGATACTTACTTCAAAATATCTACAAAAGCTCTGAGTAAAGTCTTGCTTTTATACTCAATGCCGTGCTTATCACAAAGGGCTTTCACCAAAGGAGCTGCTTTCCAGTAGTTGTGTCGAGGCATTGTGGGGAAAAGGCTGCAGAATTCAATGATACACAGTTATTGAAAGGCTTGGCTTGCAAAATGCCCTGTACCCATTGTTCAAATTATTTCCCAATCATCCCCCAGAATGAGAGCAAAAGATCTTCTGATGAATGTAGTTTTATTTGAGATAACACAGTCTTTCTCACTTCTAAGTGCCCATTATTATCACACTTCTCCCCATAGTCATACTCACTGGTGCTCAATTTGGAAGTTCAAGTGCCCGGTGAACCAGTCATTGAAAAAAGACTGGTTCACATTACATGTTGCATGAAGCTGGGAGGAAAAAAGACAATGATTTAGATTTTATTTTTCTGGAAGTCTAGATAATTACACCTTAACAATCATCTTTGTCTAGCATAAAAGACAACTTTTAGTGTCAGAGATTATTGCCTTAATTGACCTGAAGAATTAAGCAAAGTCTAGCTTAAAATGGATTCTTGGAATAGAGGTCAATTTGGCTAGACTTTGCCTTAGGAAGAATAGTTTTTTTCACTGATGTGCACGCAGGCCTGACTGATACTATGGGATGACAGGACCATAGTGTATAACTGAGAACTGCAGGCCCATGGCTTCCAGAAGAAAGAGGATTCTCACCTGAGTAGATACCCAGTCATTGTTCTTGTCATAATCAATGTGCATTGGAATGTGGTTCATCTGCGAGACCCAAATAAACCATGTACTCTCTAGGTACCTGACCAGATAAACATAGAAACACACTTAATGTATCTAATTGCATCCAAACTTGCCATTAAAGCAGACGTTTTGACATCTGGCACAAAAAAAGAGCTGTGCAGGGAGTAGGGGCTGAGAGCTTTTCAGTGGCAGTTACCAAGACTCAAAAAAGTAATGGTCTTAAAATATCTATCTATCTACCCAGCCTCTTGTAAGACTTATCTTACAGAGCACACCTGTAAAATTCAGCATTTTCTATTCCATTCCTTTGCCTCTTAAATTTTGGGGGAATTGCCTCCTAACTTTCTTTTGAGCCACAAAATCTGTCATTGCAGAGGTCCTTGAGCAGCCTCCCTCCACCCCCAACTTGTAATGATTTTCTCGGCTCACTACTTATTCATGAGCAAACTTTAATTTTGTAAAGTCTGACCAGTATGAGTTGTACGACTATTTTAGTTATTTCCATTGACACTCGATATTGTTTACCAATCTTAGTCATGGGGACTTTGAGTACGCTGTGTGTTACCTGGACATCCAGTAGTACACCATGAAATTGTTAAATCCCATTAAAGGAATATACATGAGGCAGACTCGGATGTTGTAAGACACCACCAGTAACAGTTCCTGTTAAAAAAAAGAAAAAGAAGATGATGCCTTTTTTGAAGATATCCCTCATTTCCTCTTCTTCACATTATTTCAGCATAATAGATGTTCTTCCTATGATCTCTTACTTATCAAGTGTGAGCTCCATGCAATCATTCAGCCTCCTGTGTGTATCCCTGAAATATTCTCAGAGCACTAACTTTAAAATCATTAACTAAACATATGTAATCCCACTCTGTCTAGGTCACTTACTTTTCTGTTAGCTTTTATCTACCTACTGTGATGTTAAAAGTCATCTCCTGACAAATTCACTCTGGACTTGTTGAGATAAGCATTCCTACTGCAGCAGCCTAAAAAAACCCTTTTTTATTCCAAACATCATAGTCACCTTGGTTGAAATTTGACATAGCCACCTGGAAGTGCTAGGGGTCAGCCTTAGTAGGCAGCTAAGCACTACACAGCTCCTTGCTCACTTCCCCATCCCTGGGAGATGGGAGAAGAGGAAAGGAAGAGTAAAAGCAAGAAATTTTGTGGGTCGAGATATAAACTGCGTAATAACTGGACATGGAAGACGGAAAAAAAAATACACAGTGAAGCAAGAGATGCAAAAGCAATCACTCACCTCCTCCCACAGGTTGAAGTAGACTGATGTCCAGCCAGTTCCCAAGCAAAAGATGACTAATCTCCCTAAATCTCTTTTTTCCCCTTTTTATTGCTGAGCATGACATTTTATGGCATGAATAGCTCTTTGGTTAGTTTGGGACATCTGCCTGGTTGCATCCCCTCCTCTCACACTCTTGCACTAATCACTGACAGAAGGCAGAGTGAGAAACAGAGGTCTTGATGCTGCACAGAAGCTGTTTAGCTATAGCTAAAAGTGTGGTGACAGCACTGGTTTACTCACACATCTAAAACAGCACTGTATGAGCTGCCATGAGGAAAATTAACTCCAACCTATCCACAGACAGTACAAGTGGTTACATTTTTGAAAGATTTCTAGACAGTGTAATCGGTGCTTACCAACCACTTTTTCTTCCTGATTGCAAAGTAGAATATGGACAGCTGGAAGAAGGGTATAAGTGCAAGTGGGGCCAATACTGCAGGAAAGAATGAAAACAGAGAGATGTTTATAACTTTGCTGCAATATAAATCTTTCAGAAATATTCTCCTCTGCAGTGAAAGGAAAGCTTGCTGGTTTCCACTTGCAGTAGCTTTCATGTGCCCACATAATCTGTTCATTTCACTTCAGCACCCTTCATTTCTTTCCCATTTAATTTTCTTTCCCATCCCTTACACCTGAATAACACTTATGTTGTTACCAACCATCAAGTAGTAGGGGAAGTTCCTCCTCACGTGAAGAAATGTCCCTAATTTTAGAGATTTTAGGATCTCCCTAGTGTTGTGATTGTCTCTGAAGCTGTGATTTCAATGGGAAAAATCTTTAAACCTACTACTTTGGGAAGGAGATGAAGTTGGAGTTCTGTGGCGATGTACCTACAGCATTATAGGAAAGCAGAGATACTCACAGCTGAAATACTTATGCTGATAATTGTAAGGCATGAACTTCTTCTTCTTTTTTCCAAGCTGAAAAATAAAACAAAGAACACTGTAATGATCTAGTTGGAGAACTGAGATCCTTCATAAATGTTTATTCTTATCTAATGAACACATCAAGAACTACCTATTAAATCTCTTTAATCCAAAAGCAGGCACTGAAGGTCTGAAGCAGTGGAAAGAAATATCTTATTTGAGCCTCCGTATCAAGATATCAATATGTGTTGATGCCAGAACACAACAGTTTCTGTGGAGAGTTCCAAAACTCATAGTAGGGTACAGAAATACACAAAAATAACAAAAAAAAACCAAAAGGCATTTGAATTTTGCAGGGGAAGATTCCAGTGGTAGCAATGAGATTCAGTGTAATCATGTTCAGACATTCACCACAGAATGCTTAAATCATCTGTGCTTGGGGAGGAAGAGGTTATTCAGGTGAAGAGTGAAAACTGAGACAGGAAACAGTGGGTGATGAATGCAGGATGTGTCTGCTGAGAAAACTGCGCCTAAATTTCTGTATCAGATGAGCTATGGGCTGAAGACATCCAACAAAATGAAACCACTGAAATGCTTTCTGCCCATCCACAGTGCATCTGACTCATTTCTGTTAAAAGATAGACTCTAGATACTGCACTACTGCTCAAGTTGATGCTATCAGACATCTTTCAGAAGGTCACTGTCTAGATGCTCTCATGTTGCAGCTAACAGTTTGCTATTAATAAATACTTTGTATAAACTCTCTTCCCAAGAGTCTTCCTGAGACAGCAGAGCTGGAATTTTCCACATCCATTGTAAAGATTTCATTGCTTATTACCCTCTAATGGAGAGTGACGCATTATTTAAAGAGAATGCTTATCTAAGCAAGAGGTCATTTCTTCATTCCATGAGTAAACAGAATTGCTGATGAAAGAAAAGGCAGGAGATCTTACCTGCCTGAAACCTGAAATCCTGGGAAAGAGGGGGAGCAGTGATTACGGATTTATTTTTATGAGATTAAAAAGAGAAAAAAAAAAAGGGGGGGGGGGGATTAAGAACTAATTTATATGCTTGTGTTTTGTGCATATCAACTACACTGGTGCCGAAGGATTTAGGTGCCAAGCAGGTCCTACAACCAAAAGGACCCAGAGGGAACATCTGACTCAATATCTACAATATCACTAAAATCATCTAACACTAATCAAGTGGACTGACTCATTGTTTGGAAGGCCTTCGAGGTACTTACCCTGCTCTTCTAGCAACACAGAGAACTTAACTACTGATTTTAAGAGTTTGCGGCCTAAGCATCATGATAACCAGGCCCCAGGTTGGTACTTAAGTAAGATATCTTGAACTTGAACCTTAGTGAGAATGCATCCAGCAAGGATCTCCTCCTGGGAGCGTGGGAGTCAGAGCAATCTGACTGTGAGACTCTCAGATCAACCAACACTTTGGAAATTACAGAATCATAGAATTGTTTGATTTGGAAAGGACTCGTGAAGGCTGTCTAGTCCAACTCCCCTGCAAGGAACAGCAACACCTATAGCTAAATCAGGGTACTTGGGATCCCTGTCCAGCCTGACCTTGGAGGTCTCCAGGGATGGGGCATCCACCACCTCTCCGGGCAACCTGTTCCAGTGCCTCACTACCATTATTGTAATAAAACTTCTTATATCCAATCTAAATTTGTCCACTTTTAGTTTGAAACCATTTCCCCATTTTTCATACAAATTTAGGCAGAAAGACATAATTCAGGTTATTATACTTCAGTTCTGTCTTTTTTGCCAAAGGTCCTCTAGATCCATACCCACCTCTACAGAGAGTGTCTTTCCCAAGCTGAACAGGAGAGGGTGCATGTTGAGATCGGGGTCCTTGCGGAAGCAGTTGGGTTTGGCGTGGTGCTGATTGTGCAGATGATTCCACCAGCTGGCCGGTAAACCCTGCAGAAAAAGCCAAATACTGGGGATTTAAATAGAACTCCATCACTGATCATTATTGTCAACCTATCACTGACAACTGCACTATATTTTCCTCACGGGTAATGCTGTCTGAATGTAGAGTCACTCCCGTTCATTATTTAGTCCAGATTAGGCCCAGAGAATGTTCTCACAGTAAGGCAATTACCTTCAGGGTATTTATCACAATGATCTGCAGCAGATGGTTCCATTTAGGCTTCCTAAAGACAGAGCAGTGCCCCAGATCGTGTTGGAACCAGCCCATCTGGATCTAGAAGACAAAAGAATCGCCAGGGATTCAGAATCATAGCAGTGTTGTACTAATTTGCTCCCGGGAGTCTTCTTAGTACCATGGCATGAGATCATCTCCCTCAGATCTGGGGAAGAATTACATGCAGTGCTATCTGCTCAGTGCTGAGAACTTCCTTTCAGACCACTGCCTATTAAAGATGCTCAATGCCAGATATTGATTTTGTTGTACAGCAAAAAATCATTACAATGAGTTTGACTCTTAGAGCATATGAGTCTCTTGTTCCCATCAAAAGTATATATAATTTCCAAGTAACCATCTAGAAAGTGCAATAATTTCCAAATCCAGAGCTTCATTGCACTTCGCAGCAGAAAACTGTTCTGAATTAATGAGTGGGGTTGGCGCATGACAGACCAAACATCAGAGCCATCAGACAGTAAACAGAACTTGGAACCAGAAATGGAATTGAGAATGAGATGTTCCCTCTTCTGTCGGGGTGAGTGATTAGATCAGCCCATCTCATCTTATAAAGCTGCCTACTTAACCTCACAACACCACACCAGTCAGAGTGAAAAGGTTTTCAGCAAACCTAGGCTTGCTGAAAGCAATAAAAACTGCTTGTTGTCTTCAATCAGCTTATTAGATCTAAGAGGACATAGTAAGTCAGTGACTGGAAGATGAACACTTCATTGATCCTCTCCATGGGATGAAACAAACACGTCCACACAATTGAATTGTTGTCAGTGGTTTACCTGAGCAATGGTGAAGAATGCCATGCCAACAACGAAGGGCACTAATGATATCCCGAAGTACCAGACTGTCAGCCAGGATGCAGCATCCAGTACCAGGAGGTGAAGGAAAATCAGGGAGAAAAAGGTGGAATCTGGATTCAGAAGTCCCATCTTCTCAACAGTGCAGCGCAGCTCACGGAAGTCTTCTAAAAGTGATTTCTGTGGGTAAAAGAAGTATTAATGTGCTAGCTACTTTGACAATGCAATACAGCAGATCCAGAAATCCTGGAGTGGCCATGGAAACATTCACGTTCATGCTGGATGGGCTCTGAGCATCCTGATCCAGCTGTAGGTGTCCCTGTTCACTGCAGGGAATGTTGGACCAGATGGCCTTTAAGGGTCTCTTCCAACTCAGACGATTCCATGATTCTAAGTCAGTGGAGATACTTCATCAGTGGGGTGTCTTCACAAGAATGAGCGCAAGATCAGTAGATCTCAGCTTTGCTTTGACACTCGAAACAAGTTGCTGACGGACTGTGTCAGTGAGACATCACAATGGGAAGAACTGATCAGATACTGGTACTCTGGAGCCCATTCCTCACACCCAAGTATGGATCTAGCTTTTTTGGGACAGTGCTGTGTGTTTCCATGCATGACTATGGCAGCTACCTCCCCACCCAGCCTAGGGCACAATGTCAATTATATTGTCCCAGAAATTATATCTACCCCTCTTTTGTATTTCTCCTCCCATGCAGTACCCCAAGTCATGTCACAGTTAGTTTCTAGGACACTCACCTTTTTGTTAGACTCAAAGCTGGGTTGATCTGGTGCCAGTTCCCCAATCAGCAGAGACTTCAAGTATTTTTTCACCAGAGCCTTATCACTGTGAAATGCTACAAAGGCATCCTACAAATCAATACACAGACAAATGGGATAAGAAAGGTATACTGCTAAAGTACCAGATGGCCAAGTCTACATTTTCCCATATCATTGATATAATACATAATCCTGATTCCTTTTCTTTCCCAAAGACCTTCAGAGCTCTGTTCCTTCAGTTGTTCCTGTAGTGCTTTGCCATCAGCTGGAGCTTGGCCCAAGGAAGCTGGAGAAGTTTCAAGAAACTAGATGTCATATAAGTATCTGGGTGAGGCTGGTAATGAGTACGAAAGTGTTTGATGAAGAACTATTTGCAGAGGGAAACATTCTCTTTCATCTGTCTCTTTCAACACCATCCTTCCTTAGAAGGCTTCAGCCAGCAGCCCTGCCCTGTGGATGGGACCCAGGAGTAGGAAAACACATCAGTGAGGTGTCTCCTTGCCACACTTCGGAAAATACAATGATGTTGTTAAAACCCTGCCTTTATCACAGTAGTATCAATGGAAATAAACATATAAAGGGCTATCTAGCTTTCTCTTACAGTTGCCTGTTTTGAGATTAATTGACATTTTGGGCAACTGAGTAACACAAGTGACACAAACATATATGTTCAAGAACCAATCATAGTACCAGTTTCAAAAGGAAATATAAACTATGGGATAAAGAAAACAGAAAGCCCCAGATAAATCACAGCTCTTCTTCAACTTATCTCCTCAGTGGATTTCCCAGAGGGAAGGTGAAGAAGCTGGCCATGCTCGTTTATCTTCCAGAAAGAGTCAATATTGCAAAACCCTCAGTGTCTGACCAGTCACATCCACACAAATTTTCTCTCTGCAATAAACTGAGGTAATCTTTTATTCATGACACAAAAATTTCTGCACACACTTCCAGACAAGAAGAGGATTTTCCTTGTGCAGTTTGGCATTCCTCTTGAGTCTGACTTCAGAAAAGGCCCATCTCTGAGCACTTTACTCAAGTCAGAGAAAAGTGATGTTTTGAACAGATGAGATTTCTACAGACATCTCATGGCCCTTTGTCACAGGGAATAATTAGAAATTATGCCCAGATCCAGTGGTCTGGGGAAATCTTTCTGCTATGAGTCTGTGTTCTCTCTGCAACTACCTTACTTTACCACCTTACACGAGATTACTTTAAAGGACTATCATCTGCAATGGACCTTACTTCCCAAACTTGACAGGAGTGTAACATTCTGCAAAGAGTATTGTTTATGTTTGCAAAGTAATGCATATAGAGGAAGATAATTCTCACCATATCTTTAAAATGAGCTCTAGGTTGCTCAAGAGTGCTTGGAAAACATCTTGGACTTTAGGTTTGAGAAGAGAATGAAGGAGATCCAAAAGGGTTTTTTCCTTCACTTGAGAACACAAACTGAGGAACGGAAAGAACAGTCTACTTTCTGGAAGCCAGAAAATCTGTCATGACAAGAGTTAAACTTGGGTCCCCTCACTACACGTTTATATTGTAATCCTGGTCTTGCTTCTGAGAGTTCAGAAATTCAATATCAACCCTTAATAAATAATCTATGAAATCTGCTTAAAAATCATCATCTCTTTCAACGGTTAAAAAACTCAGTGAGATCCTCTAAATCAAAGATTTTTGCAAGTGTCTCTAGAACATCTACTTTCAGATGGACTGTTTGTAGAAAGTTTCCTCGTCTTCTGCAGCCAAATGTCATTCTGTTGATTTCTCAGTTGTTTTTCTTGTGTTTTATTCTTCTTAGAATTTTTGTTCAAGACCTTCTTTTCCATCACTCGTTCAAAATACAGTCCTTACCTTGGTTACTTTCTTTTCTTGCTCCACTGGCCCCAGAATTAATTCCTCTTTATCTCTGAACATTACCTCCTCCTTATTCATCCCCTTGTTCTATTTTTGATTATCCTTGGCTTCTATCATATCTGGAAGCGTTCAGACATTAAAACAGCAGTATGCACTGAGTGTACCACTTCCCAATCTCTTCCCTTTCACTGTACTGCAACAGAAAGACTTTGCAGATACTTGGAAGACAGCTTGTATGCATGTGCACTGTTTACATTTTAATGTAATGAACCTGAACAGAGCTTTATAATTTACATAGCAGTTAACTCTGATCTTGAGGGTAACCTGGAAGGTACTTTTACAAGCAGCACAGATACATCCACTACCTTATTGCAGAATCACAGAATGGCTCGGGTTGGAAGGAACCTCCAAGATCACTGAGCTCCAACCTCTGCTGTGAGCTGGTTGCCACCCACCAGATCAGGCTGCCCAGAGCCCCATCCAACCCAGCCTTCTCTGACTGAGCATGGTGTCAACCATTACAAGTGTTCTCCACTGGAGTCCAACCGTGTCCTCCTGTCCTGGCACTGGAACCACATTCCTCCACTCCATCCCTAGATCTTACCGTTGCATCTTGTCCGGCATAGTGGCCAATAACCCGGCTGCCTCCAGGGTGCCGTCTGGAAAAACTGCTGACGTCGTAAACGTTCCTGTCAATCACCAGCCACTGCTCCTTACTTGGGCCACGGCCGTTGTGGATTCGGATCTCGTCCCAAGTGAAAAGCTGTAGAAAGGTTGAAACAGGTTTCCTTTCCTTTACTGTGGAGCCAGTCTGTGGAGCCATCTGCACTTCTGGATGTGCATTCAGCACTGAGATTCACTCATGTCAGCCTCGCCGTGCTGCGTTCGGACAGATGAGCCATGTCAGCCTACCCGTTATACAGTCTGAGTCCCAACCACACCCTGTGCTTCCAGGGCTGGTTGACTCCCTTCGCACAAACACACCCTCTTCTTCCACGCTCACACCAGACTCCTTGACACACCCATGAGTAAATGCCCTGTTTCTTCTTGTCCTTTCTGAGTTGCCACTGGAAGGTCTGATTACTCAAGAGACCTGTAGGCTACTTCACTGAATACATATATACACGCACTGAAAGATTTAGGAAGATAACTTAGAATCTGCTATTCAATCAAATCAGATGGCAATGTGATGAAAGAACAATATATTAAGTGACCTTCGTAGAGCATTAGGAAATGGATAAAGCAAGCTGTTAGCCAGTTTCCATATTTGAATGAACATGGATCTTAGCCAGAAGAGAAATCTGAGGAACTGTGTTGGCTGTTCTACAGGTAATATTCTGTGATAATTGTAGAAAACTGAAGCACTTTTAGCATTCCGTAATGCTTGAGCATGTCATTAATCCTACACTTACCATACAGTATATCTCTGTAATGTCAAACAGAATCAAAATAAAAAACTGTAAGGCAACCTGTGCACTCAGCCAAAAGTTGCCCATAAATATGTTTGCTAGCATATCTCATTCAATTGTAATTCCTGCTAACAAAGCATGGAGCTTATGTCTACACAAACAGAGTGAAAACAGCAGAATGCTCCGAGGTCTGCAATCTCTCCATGATATATCTCAAATTCTTTCCGATTGAGTCACATCATTTTTGTGCCTGACCCAGAAAAAACAAAGCCCACAATATATGAAACACTGCCATCTTTCAAATCTGGTATTTTTTAATCTGAAATTACCATCCGTGGGTGCTTTTGAGGAAGGTAGAAGAATATGCAGCTATGGCATAGCCTGCCTCATCAGATTTTCATCCTATCCTTTTATAACATAACACTGAATTAAGTCCTGAATTATGAGCTTTCCCCTTTACTCCAAACTTTTTGTTTGCGTTTATTAATTTACTGCATTTGAAACCAGAAGTCATAGAATTGTAGAGTGGTTTGGATTGGAAGAGACCTTAAACATGGAGCTGTTGTTCACAAGCCTTTAATTCCTTACCATTGTGTGATCCATCACTCAAACTCATTTCTCTCCAGTTTAGAAACAAAGATGCTGTGCTAGACAGTGTCAAATACTTTGCACAGATCCAGCTAGATGATATCACTTGCTCTCCCCTTATCCACCACTGCTGTAACCCCGCCATAGAAAGCCACCAAACTTTTCAGGCATAATTTGCCTTTAGTGAAGTCATGCTGGCTCTCACCAATCACCTCTGTTCTCCGTGTGCCTTAGCACAGTTTCCAGGATGATCTGCTCTACGATCCCTGATCTGCTGGGCATAAAGTTGAGACAGATTGGCCTGTAGTTCCCCACATCTTACTTTCTTCCATTTAAAAAAATGTGGCTTATGCCACAATGTCTTAAATAGGATGGCAGCTTGATCCACCAGTTCCCTTAGGATTCATAGACACGTCTCATGGACTTGTGCACCTTCAAGTTCCTTAGATGGCCTCAACTGTGGTCTTCTACACTGGAGGGTTCTTCCTTCTTTCAGTCCTAGGCTTTCCTTTCTGCAGCTTGGGCAGCGTGGCTAGAGCATTGCTGGTGAAGAATGAGTCAAAAAAGTCATTAAGATGCTTAACTGAGACACCCCCGTTAATGTAACAGTTGGCCTAACCTCCCCCAGTATTGCTAAGACAGGCTGCTCCACAAAATGATTCTTCCCACCTTCTCTTTCTCACCTGACTCATAGTTTGGTCTGTACAGGAAGAAACAGTTACAGTTTACAGGTTCGAAGTAAAAAAACTATAAACTCGTTTCTGTTTGATAGTATCACTGCTGTCATGAATGTAGCCAAGCCGTGTTCTTGAGCAAGGTACTTTAGCAAGGTGAGGTCCAGTTTTGCCTGTGTACTCTCTCTCCCAGACAGACAGCGTGCAGAAGGCCCAGACAAGCATTGCTCGAAGGGATGATCTTCTGCATCAGAAGAAAGGCTTCATTTAGTGTATGTAGAATAACTTAACTTTGGAGATTTTCTGCTTAAGAAACTGGAAAGGAGTTCACAGGCTGTCTGTGCTAAAAGTGATTGTGAAGTTCTTCTTCTTACAGTTACCTTTCTTCATATACTCTGTGCAGTTCTCAGACTGCAAGCAGTGCCGAATGTGAAGTCTATTTTTGTCTTCCTTTATTTTCTGTAACAGTAGCACAAGAACCATTGGACATCACACACAGTAGACATCTGCCTCAGCCCTGCATGGAGCAGGCAGGCATTCTGGCTGACAGCTGTAAATGTTGCAATTCTAATGCTTCAATCACATAGCATCTTGCAAATTAATCACTCAGGCACATAACATCCATTTAAATATCCCGATGTGTAGCAATGCTTGAACCACCCTAGCTGAAAGAGAAATGGGACTATTGATATTCATTAAAAGGCAGTGATAAAAGAACGAGAGAAAAAAAATTACACTGTTCTGCCACATGGCATTTTGTAACTCTTTATCTTGGTCTAAGTAGAAGTGTCTCCACAGACATGTTTTTGTGTTCACATTCCGGAGATGTGTGTGGAGCAGTACATCATACAGACAGCCTGATCCACACTTGTAGTGGTGGTAAAATATGCAATAGTTGTTGTAAATGTGGGTTGTTGTTTTTTTAAGCACTTGCAAAAAAAAAAAAAAAAAAAAAAAAGTGAAGTTACTCTATGGCTGTCCATAAAACTTGCAAACCTAGCAGCTACCTGAAAAGAAACAGATGAGAATGGAGGTTTTGTTTCTGGTCCACAAGGAGATGGAGAACACAGAGCCAAGAAGATACTGGTGTTAACAAACATGGAATGTTTCAAACACATCCATTCCCCATCTGAAAGCAAAATCCCTTTGTCTGTGTTATCCAGGTCACAAAACACATTCCAGGGCTGCACAAAAAAGTCCAGATAGTGAAAGCCACAGCAGGCATGTTTACCCAGAGAAGCTATTGGGAAATCTGTTAAGGTGAATTTGCACCATAATGTTCTGCAATAACAGCCCACACACCTGCAAAATCTATATGGTACACAACTGGGAGCTTGTGCAGATGCACAGAGCTCTGTCTGTGACATCTCCTTGCAGAAGCACTTGACATAGTTATCCAGATCTCCAGAAATTCAGTGACTGCTGAACTGGCAGCTAGTACAACAATGTTTTTATCCAGTATATATCCAGTGTATATCCATCTATTTTCACTTAGTTCACTGCAGATAAACTGGCACAGCACAGAGCAGCCCTAGATCCAAAAAGAATATAGTACTAAGGTACACAGAACTTAAGTACTTTGTTTCCAAGAAAATATCATCCCTGGAATGTCTGAGCTGCCCTGAGTGCCCTGACGAGCCCTGCAGCTTCTTTCTCCTCCCCACAGCACCTGTCTGTGCTCAAGGCCAGCTCTGAACATGCACAGCCTGTGCACTGCAAAAAGAGCCCAAAGTGCTGTGAGAAGCCTTTGCCCTGCATGGGAGCTGTTGTTCTGCTCAGGGAATCGAATGCTGTGGGATCTAGGCTGCTCAAAGACTGTATGAGCTTAGGAAGAATTTCTGCTTTAAAGGAGTGGTGATGCAGTGGCACAGGCTGCCCAGGGAGCTGCTGCAGTTACTGCCCCTGGAGGTGTTCAAGAAGCTCAAGAGACGTAGCACTGAGGGACGTGGTTTAGTGGGGAAATATCAGTGGTAGGTGGATGATGGGACTAGATGATCTTAGAGGCATTTTCCAACCTTAATGATTCTGTGATTCTGCAATTCAGTCCATTCCTTAAATCTGCTATAAGTAGTAAGCTATCATATATTTCTTGATTGTTTTTCCCCTGTGAAAGCAATTTTTGTCTCTTTTTCAAAAGAGAAAAAGCACCCATGAAACCCTACCATTTGGGTGGTAGCAAACTTTGCTTTCACTCTCAGTTGTTTTTTATGGGTGAGCAATAATAATTAAGAAAGATGCTGAGAACTCTGCCATGCTATTACAGTGAGGCTCTGTCATAAGCACTGTGAAACTCTCATCTAAAACTCTACGCAT
This sequence comes from Tympanuchus pallidicinctus, assembly GCF_026119805.1. Lineage (NCBI taxonomy): Eukaryota > Metazoa > Chordata > Aves > Galliformes > Phasianidae > Tympanuchus > Tympanuchus pallidicinctus. Next base: position 16,045,623 of record NW_026294747.1, read on the forward strand.
TGCATCATTTGTAACTGCATGCTCACATTCTTTGTAATGAGGGCCAATAATAAACTATTCAACAATCACCACATACCCCTATGCTGTGCATCTCCTTTAGCTCCTAAGAAGTTCCTAAGAGCTTCTTAAGAAGTTCCTAAGAAAGCCCCACTGGCATGCTCCAGCTCAAGGTTTAAGGTCCAAATTCAGCAGAATCTAAGATCACCATTTATATTGTTACAGAGGAACTAAAACACACAGTGATCCAAGCTAGAATTGTTTAATGTCCATGACGGAACCATTTTGTCTTCCCACTGTTATAATTTGGGATTTGTTTTTTCATACCACTCAGCATTTTTTTTAGCAGTTTCTGAGTTCAGCACACTGATTGCAAACACAAATGTGCATCCACAAAAGAAATACCCTGCAAAAGGCAATCAAGCTTGAACACTTTTTAATACACGACTTTTGCAACACCAATTAGGAACCACAGCATAAGCAAGGATTAAAACACCCACAATAGTTCTACTGCCTACACACAGAACACCATCCTTTTGTCCTTCCTGCAAGTCTCAGGCTCCCTGCCAGCTTTACAACACAGGAGGCAGGGATCCTGCAATCACTTGCCTCCTGCCCAATATGGAACCAAACCCCCACTGGAGTTTTCTTGCAGGCAAATTACCTGTGCTGATCCTTATGGCAGCCTTCTCAGGCACAGAAGCACACTGCTCACCTGCATCCATGAGCACTTCTTCACGCTTCCCTTGCTTTCAGAGCGGTGTGGCTGATTTCTCAGCTGCAGAGGCATAATTCAGTCTTCAAATACAATGCAGTTTTTGCCTTTATGGGAGCTGGTAGGTTAGGTCAGTGGTTGGACTTGATTATTTTGGAGGTCTTTTCCAACCTAGATGATTCTAAGGCTGTATAGCTAAGTTAACCGGAGTACTGGTTGTGCCCTCTGGTTTGGTATCAGCAGTGGATCTGAAGAAGGTGCATCCATCCATCACTCAGATCGCTGATGATGTTAGACTGTACTGGCACCAAGAATGCCAAGATGTGACACAAACAGCTGAAGTCGGTTTTGCTAAAATATTTTCCAGATGCAAAACTCATTTTCTGCTTTCGTTCTGAATAGACACATCTACTTGTTGCCAGGTCTATAGATTCATCACTTGCTTACACAGATCTTCAGTAACTTTCTACTGTACTGATCCTTTCCCAGACACATATTACTGTGTGTATTCACGGCATAGCAATATTTGCACGGAGAGGTGGTGGGTGCCCTGTCCCTGGAGAAGCTGAAGGTCAGGCAGGACAGGACCCTGAGCACCTGTATGGTGTAGGTTTCCCTGCTCGCTACAGGGGAGTTGGACCAGACGGCCTTTAAGAGTCCCTTCCAGCTCAAATGATTCCAGGATTCTATGGTTCTATTCTATGCATTTTGACCAGGAGACAGGACTCAGACTTTAACTTCTCTCTATCCTCTCCCCATAGACCTCACTTCTTCTCAGTCCTTTTTAATATACATGGCTGAAGAAGCTTTTACTAATTGCTTTAATTTCTTTTGCAAAGTTGACATTTAGCAATGCCTACTTGCACTTTCATGACCTTTTCTCTACTCTCTGCATTTGTAATCTGCTTCAGCGTAGATCCTCATTAACGTAAAATACAGTCCTGAATTTATTTCTCCCCTCCTTAGAAAAGAAGTCCTGTAAGGTTTTTATACTGGGGTTCCCGCACAGTCCTAGCTGAATACACAACTCCAAACAGTCTTCTACATGTTAGCAAGGCCAAGTATCCATGCCTGGGAGAGAGAGACGCCTTGAGTAGCTTGTTAACTGCCACAATTGGTACTACAGAGAGAGGGCTCTCGGTGGAGTCTGTGGAAGTCGCACAACCTACAGAAGTGAAACTCAGAAGTCAAGATAGAAGTGGGAGCTGGAAACAATCACAGAATACTAGCTATTCATAGAATCATAGATCCATAGAATCATTAAGGTTGAGAGGACCACTAAGATCATCCAGTGCAAACATCAGTCCATGCCTGTGACCGCTCTAGACCACGTCCCACACTGCCACATGCACCCTTTCTTGAACATCCTCTGGGGTGGTGACTCCATCACCTCCTGGGCAGCCTGTGCCAGTGCCTCATCACTTTTCTTAATATCCAGCCTGAATCCCCCCCGGTGCAATATAAAGCCATTCCCTTTCATCTTATCACTATTACCCAGGACTAGAAGCTGACCCCCGCTTCACTACAACCTCATTTCAGGTAGTTGGTTGGGTTTTTTCAGTATTTTTTTGGTCAAAAGGGAAGCTCCTTTTTTTCTTTTTTTTTTTAAATAAATTTCTGAGTCAGATCTCTCAAACATTAATAATTTGATAACCGCAAGGATACTCGAGAAATGCACAAAGGCAAAAATCTAGCACGTTCAGACCAGGGACCCTGGACTGCAGAAATAGGAACTATTGCTATTATAGGAACTACAGCCATGTTCCTGTCCCATTTGTTTTGATTTTCTTTTTTGTGCTCAGGCTTATCAGCAGTTGATGAGAGAAATCAGTTTTGCCTCTCTGCAAACAAGGGAAGCATGCTGAAGAAGAACTTACAGGTGCTGGTGAGCAGTGGGTTTATACAGGCAAGAGGGCTGTCCTCTAGCTCAGCACAGGCAAAGAGATTCCTGCAAGAAGATCCCACATGGAGTTTGGCTGTAAGAGCATTAAACTCTAGAGACATTAGAGAATCCTGATGAGCCCTATTGCCCTGGTATGACTTCAGCTTTACAAACCTTCTTTTAGCGTCAGGAAAAAAATCCCCCATTTTCTGCCTCTAGTCTTGCATCTGATGACACAAAGTTCAGGAATCTGTTCTATTCCTGTATTAACATGTTCAGCTTCACAGCAGTTACTGGCAGTGACTGGCTTTCGCTTAAGTGAGGTCCTCTTAGAAGATGTCTGTTAGACACAGACCATAATAAGAACTAACTACTCAGAATGTCTGAAACCTGAATAAGACTCCAGCTGGCCTTTTTCCTTATTGTTTAATTCTCTAGATCAGTAACGTCAGAATATTTGCTCAACACAAGTATTTGTAGCTTTCTATTTTCAATTGAAGCCACATTTCTGATCTTCTTTGTAGGTGAGGGAATAAAACAAAGAAAACATCAAACTGACTAAGTCATAAACTCAGTTCATTGGCAAAATCTTCATTTTCCTGTCCCTTTTATTTTTCTGTTTTTTTTAAACTTGGGCAACATCCAGCATTTATTACTTCATCTGGTTCATTTTTCATAACAATGATTGCGAGATGATCCTGGAAGGGAATTGCAACATTTACATCTTTTCCAGAAGCACTTATGATTCTGTATTTGAGGTCCCTTCCCACCCAAGCCATTCTATGATTCTGTTTGGTTATGTTTCTAAAAGATTATTTTAGAAGCACTCAAGTTCATCTCAGAGAGTCCACCAGGCAGTCATGCAATGACGACAGTGGTGGTCACAGGACTGCCCCAATCTTTTTCTGCGTGAAAGCAGGCAACAGCTTTTGTTTAGAAGAAAGTATCCTCTAGAAGGCTATTATTGAATGGTGGTATTCTCTTAATGGACAAAAAGCTCCTGTTGTGTTGAACACTAAGCTAACTAATCTTGTTACTAAAAATGTGCACCTTCTCTGTAGCTTGAACTGGTAATAATTCACATTCTTGTATTGCAGAATACAAGAATGCAGGAGTTTTTGTTTTGCAGGCACCACATCCAATTAAAAAACATCCAGAGAGGATGCATACCCACGTAGAAGGTAGCAACTCTTCTTTATTCCTTTTCCTTTCTAGTCTGTGTATTTACAGACCTTTCTTTAAGCATTCTTAAAGCATCCCACAACTGCTCATATTCAATAGATAGTAGACAACGACTTCCATATCTTTTTCCTTAAAATCACGGCATTAATTTTCTTCATAGCAGCCTGTGTGGTTTTCTGTTTCAGACTGGTGACTGAGACAGCACTGATAACGACCAACATTTTTGCTATTGCTAACAAGCAATACAAAGCAGTGCTTGCCCATCATCAAGGACCTCTCTGTTTCTCATTCCGCCCCAACAAGCAAGAGGGCTGGAAGTGGGCAAGAAAATGAGAGGTGACACAGCCAGCACAGCTGGCATAAGCTGACAGAGGATATTCTGTACCATGTAACACAATGCTCAGAAATAAAAGCATGGCTGAGAAAATTGTACCAAGATTGACATTCCTTGGAGACTGTCTGAACATTTGGCTGCTGATGGGATGTAGTGATTGCCTTTGCATCACTTATTTTCCTTTTTTTTTTTTTATTTAGCCAGACTTTTTTCTTGACTTTCCTCTTCTAATTCTCTCCCCCATCCCACTGAGGGGCACTGAGTGAGCAGGGTCAACCTATCACATGCCCCAAACTTAAAATCACACCAGGAAAAAGAGAATTCACATTAAAAAATATCTATTCCGATTAACACATTCTAGCTGGCACAGGCCTCTCCTTCAGTTGCTCTATAATCAGGCCTGGATCAGCCACTTCATCGCTCAGTTTAGAGTCAATGTCAAGATGAAGGCTTTGACTATTATGGTTGATACAGGATCCATACTGTTTATCAGACGTGGATTTACATCTGATTGTGTTTTTATCCCAAAAAAGGTCTTTTACGCAGGCAGGTCACAATCATAGAATCATAAAACAGAATCCTTTGGGTTGGAAGGGCTGATATTCTCACATCAGCCAAAAGTTGCTTTGAACTATGCAGAGTCGTAACAACCCATGCAGCAGAAAAGCCTTGGAGAAATGTGGCTGGAACTGTACCCAGCAGAAAAGGATCTGATGGACTTGATGATCTTTAAAGTCTTTTCTGACCTAAGTGATTCTATGATTTATTTTAGTTATTTCCTTTAAGCAAGTAGTAGAATAAAGAGCAAGACTGCAGGCTTTGAACACTCACATTTCTGTTCTCCGAGGCGGTGGCATCCTGCATCCCCTGTGATGCCTTGCTGCCATCATGTGGCCGTTTCAGTGTTCAGGTTCCATGTTTCTAGGATGGCTATGAAGCCAAAGGGCTTCTGCTTAATGGCAAAATTGGGGCCTGCGGTGTTCCTAAAAGGTGTACTTGAGCACATACTGGGAGAAACTGAAAGAGGCCTTGGACTTGCAGTTCACTGCTATAAAATTTCAATACCCAAACTCTGAGAGTAATCTGCCACAATGGAATTCAAGAAGCCCAGAGCGATCATAGAAATTGATTTGTTATACAGCCCACTTCTCCTCTTGAGCAGTCCTGCAGAGCTCCTAGCAAACTCACTATTTACAGTGCTGAGTATCTTGACTCAGGTCTGCTTTCGGTCTTACTTTTTAGGATTATGAATCAGTTCATCGTGTCATTTTCACTGATTACCCGGGCAAGTGATCTACTGTATTGCAGATGCTTCTTCTTTCCAGTGGCAGAGGAGACACAAGATCCTCCAAAGTCTTAATGTGTTTAAGTTCCACTTAATGCCTACTGTCTTCAAAACTGTTAATTCTTAGATTCTTATCCCTGGGGAAAGCTTAAATTATTTGAATTTTTGAAATTAAATATTTAGATAGTAACATTCTGACTCTGGGCACTGGAAAAAAAAAAAAAAAAAAAGCACCAAAAAACCCCATCACTTGCTAGGCAATACCAAGCACTTCCAATGCGAGTGTTGAATACTTACAACTCTCTTGGCACAAGGATTTTTTCCACTTACCTTACTCGTTACAACCCATCTGGTAAGTGCTTTCAAGTAAGCCTCGTGAACTGAGCTGCAGTCTAGCTGCCTTCCTTCAAAAACACACTGGATCTTTATAAAGGATCTCTCTGACTAGAGTACTCAGTATCCAGCAGCCAGAGAAGCAGAAGATCAGTTCCTTTTGACAGATATGACTGAAAATCTGCTCTGACAAAATAGGAAAAGGGCCTTTGTTGTCTGTTGCAATTTTCTACTTGCCAATCTGAAGGTTCACTAGCCCACAGAAGGAAAGCAAAAATTCTTGCATTCCAGCTCCTCTTGCTACCAGAACACTCTGTACAGCTCGATCCAGCAGTTTAAATTTTGAGTTGTGACACCTGAATTAGATGCTCCCTGGAGGATCTTCAGAAGCATCCTCACCTTCAGTGTTTTCTCTTTTCTAGCATAGCAGCTCCCTACTTGTCCAGCTTCATCCACATGCTAGAAAAGCCTAGCCTGGGGTATCTACTACAGAGCTAAGACATTAAACCACAGCTGTTCAGACCAGTGTAACAGGACTTTTGCTGCTTGTGGCTTAGGGCCAACAATCCAAGGTTGCAGAAAACTTTAAATGCAGTCAAACATCAATCTTCCCCCACCTCCCATTCCACAACCAAGGTTTTGGGTGATACTGCCCAGAACAGCCAAAGCCACGAGGCTTGCCCCTGCTGCTGTGGGATTAATGGAGCCACTCTGAGGTTTCATCTGAGAGCTAATAGCTTGTTGAATGCAAGTCCTTACAGAGCAGCTCTTGATTTCCTAAAACGCAAACATTGCTAAGTTTCGGAAGTGCAACTTCCAGATCCAGGGGTCATTTTTTCCCCTCTCCTCCTCATCATGGCATGTGGTTTTGTTTTGGTACACTTCATTTTGGTTTGCTTGAACGCATACTTCACACAAGCTAAAAATGACAAAGCTGATTAAGCAATCCCTTCCTCCAAAATACAAATACTGATGTCTACCACAGCTCTTTCTGCAGCTGTAGGCATTTATTCCATGCTTTAAAGAGTGCTGACTCTTACACAGAAATATTTTACTCTCGTGACAGCAATAATTTGTAAGGTAAGAAGTTTTATTATTAAGACTTCCTCCATCAACAGTTCTAATAATAAAAGGAGAGAAACAGCAGGAAAAAACAAGATAGGAAAGAGTGACTAAGGCCCATTTCCTTTACAGTTTTTAAATCAACAGTTATTGATGATTTAATTATATTTTTATTATTTCCATTACGATTTTATTCTGTGCTTAAAAATAATCTTAGCCTGAGAAGATGCATTTCCTCTATCTCTTCACAAGCCATACTCCTTTTGGATGTTGACCAGAAAAAGCACCATTATCTTCCTTAAAATCAGGCACTGTATTTACAGTTAGCAGCTGGGCAAGAAAGAGAGCACAAAACACGTGGAAAACTACATCTTATTTATCCACCTGAGAGACAATAGAAAAAGGGATTGGTCCCAAAAAACAGACAAAAAACCTAAAATGCTTGAAGACAAAAACGTGATGGAGACATCTTCATTACTGCTATGCCAAGAGCTGTATCCTGTTTGGCAGCTGTAGCACTGGTGCAGTAAAGGAAAATACACTGGGGAACACAGTAAGGCTAATTAACATTACAATCAATCACACAGTAATGCCCTCTTGGGGTGTGTTTTGAAGGCACATCATCCAACAGGGAAAGATCAGCAATGGTTTGGCTGATGTGTGCCTGCAGATATGCAGCTTGCTGACTTCAGCTGGCTGAAGGGTTAGATGTAATTTAACAGTACCCCAAACCATAATGTTTTTATAACTCAATTCAGTTATTCTACAGGAAACCATAATACTCCTTGGGCCAGAAATTCTGAGTATTCTGCTAAGCAAATCACCCTTTCATCCCGAAGTTAAAAAAAAAAAAGTGAAGCTTCAGAAGGCCAACACACTTTTTGGTTCCGTAGTAACCCATCCCAACTACGGATATTCCGTATTTCAGTAATTAGTTCAATAACACTCAGAAGTATGGCACTATGGGAATCATTTGCAGAGGCTCCATAGGAAGTTAGGAATGGTCAAATAACTCAGTGGCCTTCAGCACAGAAGAGAAATGCAGGGGAACATACCCACAGAAAATGGCACTCCAGGCTCTCACACCCACAGGCCTGCACTTTCCTGTTCTCTGCCTTAGGTCTCTAATTTCCTCACGCTTATTCCTATAGAACTGCTGCCTGCACCTTTTCACCATCATCCATATATACATTAATAGTGGTATGAGCTCTCTTACGCTCCCCACTGCCCCTTGGTTTGGGGACTTCTATTGCCATTGCTGATTACACATAGGTTTTTGAAAACATAGCACATACACAGTTTCCTCTTATTGCCTTCACATTTCAATTACTCCCACCGCATATTATCTCAGCTTTCTTACTACATTCATAATGAGAAGCCACCTCAACAAAGCCTATGTTAGACAAGAGATTTCTCTCCTATATACTCAGCAAATGAAGTGTCAGCAGACAGAAAGCAATTTGTTCCCAGTCCCAAAGAAGCCTCCAGTTTGATGGAACCACCTCCTCCATTCTACTTTTCCCTGTATCTCAGCACCAGAGAAGAGAAATGAAAGAAGCACAAGAAGAATTAAGAACACACCTTTTAAAAAAATTGTATAAATCACATTCATCACTGGAATTAAGCTGTGTCACCTCCCCACCTCTGGCTTAGCCAGCTCTCTCTCCTTTGTGCAGCATCCTTATGGCGATCTCCACAGGAAGAAATAAGGGTGGGGAATTCCTCTGTGAGAATCCACTGCTTCTTATTTATGTAGATAAGCATCTAGCCAGAGTTCCCCTGAATCTTTCAAAGAGCTGCCAAGAGAGAACCACATTTCCTTAGAAACGAGGTAATAAAATACAGCATCTATACTGTCCCATAAACTCGTGGGAAGAATTCCCATCTATAGATTAAGGAAAGGAGATCATTAGAGACAAGTCAGTGTAGTCTATAGCTCCTTATAAAAGATAAGAAGGAATGTCTATATCAGATGAAGACTGGAAGGCTAAGAAAACAATCTGAGTAGAATTAAGCAAAAGGAACAAGCACGGTAGAAGAGAGATGCATGACTTTTCAATGGAAAAGAAATACGGGGGGTGATGAGGGAGAGAAAGAAAAGGGGACACCCCCTTCTATGTCCTTTGCTTGTTCACTCTAATGTTGAATAGCCCTTTACCCAGAGAATGCAGTGAGTTGATACATACTATACTATATCTGCAAAGGCGGTGAGTAATGGCTTGCAGTGGTACTCAATCCCATGCTTGGCACACAAGGACTTCACCAAAGGGGCCACCTTCCAGTAATTGTGTCGAGGCATTGTAGGAAAAAGGCTGTGGGGAGTGGAAAAAGGGAATTCCATTATTGCCTTGCACAGTTCCCATATCTCTTCTGAACCTAAGCTTAGGAGGCACACAGCCTCACTTTATGCCTACAGCCATTAGCATTCTGCAGTGGTCTCTCACACCACTTCACTCAATAGCTGTACTCAGCAGGAAGCTGGCAATTCTCATTCACTCCTATGCCATGCTTCCCATACCAGAAGTGGTTTTGGTACTCACCAGCACTCCAATAAGTTTATGACCACCATATGGATTTCCCATGTGATGATTCCATCTCCTTATAAAGAACACAAAAACTAGCCACATTTTACGTTGTTCCTGCCTTAGCTGATAGAGAGACATGGACCTAACTGGCTCCTCAGGTCTCATGTAACTAGCACTCCTTGAAATACTCTCACATCCCCAACCCACGCTTCAACTCACTGGTGCTCAATCTGGAAGTTCAGATGTCCACTGAACCAGTCATTGAATAAGGACTGACGAACATTACAGGTTGCCTGGAGCTGAGAGAAAAAATATAATAATTAAGTAGTGTTTGAGGATTGCCCCTTCCCTTACGTGCGTCAAAGCCAACAGTAAGCAGGCAGAAGTTCCTTATCACATGCCTCCTCACTGAATACAGCAATTCCAAAAGCCATCTCAAGTCAACATGAGATGGTCATGCTGTGGTATGTGATTGCTAAGGACATCATTTAGGAGAACAGACATGATTTCCCTAGTAAGATAAGTGATTTGCTGTGCAGGTCCCCTCACATCTCACTTAAACTACGTAATGCCTTCAGTTCAAACGAGACAAAACACAAAGCGTGAGATTCACCCTTCACATATGGGAAGATCTCCATCTGAAGACCACTGTAGTATCTTTGGTTTTTATTTCTTTGACAGAATCTGTATTCTGCAATCATCTCCATCCCACTTCTGCACCCCCTTTCTTTGCACGTATCACTCACTTCACACAGTGAGGACAAGCTGCTTATGTTTTCCTTTCTCAGTTTCCATCGCTGCTGTGATCAGCTCTCTTGGGTGTTATGCACGTTCCTTCATTCAAGGACACAGCTCTCTGTGTCTCTTACCTGGGTAGAGAACCAGTCCACATTCTTATCATAATCAATATGCATTGGGATGTGATTCATTTGTGTAATCCAGACAAACCAGTTACTCTCTATGAACCTGTGCATACAAAAACAACACAAAACCATCACTGATCCCACACCAATACCTAACTAGTCAGAACAAAGCACTTGTACTTACAAAAGCTAATCATAAATTGATGAAGTTTTCTATTTATATAAGCTAGTCAACAATTGATAAAATGAACACCAGGAACCCCAAACATCTGTCCAGCAGATCAGGCCTATACAGACCTTCTACAGACACATGCCAAACAAACAAGCTCTGTCTTGCTGAAAGGAATAAGGGAATGGAATAGGGAGCAGGTGGAAAAGATAACCAGGAGGCTGAAGAGGTGATACAAAGGGAACCAAGTAGAGGAAATGCCCTCAATTTTAAACTGAATGATACCTGACTAACAGATGAAGCCCCAGGATACCCTTCACGCCCAGTAATGGCAGGTAGGTGAGAAAGAATCGGATGTAGAAGGTCAGCATCCAGGCCAGATCCTGTAATAAAGGGAACAGATAGAACTTTGCTCAGAGGAAGAACTATTGGCATTTAAATCCATCTCTCTCCAATTTAGAGACAAGACTGTTGAGCAGGACCATGTCAAAGGCCTTAGAGAAGATCAATGATGACATAGATGACACCAGTTCGTTTCCCTTGTCCACTGGTGCAGGCGCTCCAGCACAGAAGGACTCCAGACAGGTCAGGCAAAATTTGCCCTTGGTGAAGCTACGTTAACTATCTCAAATCACCTCCCTAGCTTCCACGTGCCTTAACAGGGGAAGACCATGGAACAGATATTCTAGGTACAGAGGTGTGACTATAGTTTCCAGGATCTTCATTTCTACCTTTCTTGAACATGGGAACAATGCTTCCCTTTTTCCAGTCACCAAGGACACCACCTGACTGCCACAACTTACCAAATATGATGGAGAGTGGTTGGACAACCACATCAGACCATTCACTTGGGCAACACCTTTTGTTACCCAGACCTGAATGGAACTTTTCAGAGAAGGGCTGCCTGGAAAGTTGCCTCTCTCCTCCATCAAACATTATTTCCCAATCATATAACCTCACCTTCTTGACAGGGAGATGAATGGCTCAAAGATCTTCCTATTAATGCAGCATTTCCTAAACTGAAATGCTTCTGTAATACAAGAAAAAGTTACCAACAGCAAAATGGAATTTACTTACCACCCACTTCTTCCTCTGTACTACAAAGTAGAATATGTACCACTGGAAGTAAAGAGGCACCAGAGCTGGGGGACCAACTGTAATGGAGAAAGAGATTGCAGAGATATCAACCATGCCTTCTTAATCACACTGAGGTGAAGTGGAAAATTGAGGGGTTGAGAACATGCTGTCCACAGAACTGTAAAATGTAGGGTCACTCACTGATGAAGAAGTACTTGTGCTGGTGGTTATAAGGCATGAATTTCTTCTTTTGTTCACCAAGCTGTTAAAATAAGCAAATTACACAGGCCGTAAAGACATTTCCATATACAATCTTATCAATTCCTAAAAAAGCATGCTTAGATACCTCCTATCAAATAGATATCCTGTCAAACAATACCAGTCTCCACAGTGCCATTGGCTTCATTTTTTCTCTGGAACTTCAGTCTATGACTGCTGTGCCATTTTTTCTGAAGAGAACCTGATCTCCCTGCCTTGGATGTGCAATGGGCTGGGTAGTTTCTTGCCTCGCTAACAGTAAAGTGCACTGGAAGCTCTTGCCCTACAGAGGGCATGGTTGCTTAAGAAAACATACCACACAGCACTGAGAACAGTTTGCTGCCAATATAGAGCTTCATTAAGAAGAGAAACCTATGATATCATAAACAAAGGTGACAGTGTGTAAAACTCCCCACCTACTCGCAGTTAGTCTCCAAAGCACAGAAATAAACATCCAGAATCTAAATTGTGCCTACAGGGAGGGGGGTGAACATATTATCCTCCCCCTGAGGCTGCTACTGTTCCAGTGTTCTCGTATCAAGGTAACAGATCATATTGCTGACACCCCCAAGGAACTCGATGACATCCCTGTCCATACCCAAACTAATTCAAAGTCCACTAATTCCAAGGTGCTTCTTCCATACATTCATTAAATACTGACACAGTCCATTAACCAAACCAACCAGTCTCTTGTCTCCCAGCTCTCCACAGCTTTCCGAAACTGCATGCTGCAACCTCACATACTTCACTAGGTCTCACCTCTACAGAGAGCTTTTTTCCCAAAGCAAAAAATAAGGGGTGCATGTTAACATCAGGGTCCTTTCGGAAGCAGTTGGGTTTCGCGTGGTGCTGGAAGTGAAGGTGGTTCCACCAGCTGGCTGGTGCTCCCTGCAGGAATCATAGAATCATTAAGGTTGGAAAAGACCACTAAGATCAGCAAGTCCAACCCCAACCCATCCCCACCATGCCTACTGACCACGTCCCTCCCTCAGTGCCATGTCTGTGTGTTTCTTGAACTGTTACTGGAGGTGCCACTCCACCACATCACTGGGCAGCCTGTTTCAATGCCTCACCACTCCTTCCGAGAAGAAATGTTTCCTACAACACAGTCTGAACCTCCTCTGGCACCACTCAAGGTCATTCCCTCTCATCGTATCACAGTTACCCAGGAGAAGTACATTACAACCTTTTTTCAGGGCACTGTAGAGAAGAAGAATTGAGAATACAGTGCCACTAATAATCTGCACCTTCTGCCCATAGTCCTCCCTCCCCAGCAGCTCCTTGCATTTCTTCCTTCTTATACAGAGGTTGTTTTTAACAGCAGAGACTCCTGGGCTCTTCTCTGGTAGATCACCCAGCAGTGATTGCTCACCTTCAAGTGGCCGATCACAAACTTGTGCACCCAGTGGTTCCATTTGGACTCACTAAAGACTGAAAGATGTCCAAAATCATGTTGGAGCCAGCCAGCCTGGGCCTGGATGACAAAAAAAAAAAAAAAAGAAAAGAAAAAAAAGAAAAAAAAGAGTTGGGAGCCTTTGCTTCCACAAAGGGGTTTCTCCTCTACGGTTACCATTCCCACATTCCCCATGAGACATCACTGGTTAGCAAGAGCACATTCCATAATCACAGAGAAGCATTTCCATTACTGATACCCGATCAAACAATCACCTTTTGCTGTATAGCAGTGCAGTTCAGACTCTGCTAATGACATTTAGTCCCAGACTAAAGGAAGGAAAAATTAGCGTAGCTAACAATCAGCACTCGTTCTCTTACAAAACTGTACTGAAATTGGCAACAAAGTCCCCTTTTAGGAGCAGCTTGCTGCTGCCTTCTCCAAGTACTTGTAATTCCAAAAGGATCAGCTGGCTGCAGCAGGAATAGCTGGGGCTTTCAGAGCTGTTCTGCCCTCTTCTCTAACTCGCTATATGTTCCCATGGGAACTTGGTGGCTTGGCCAGAGCGCAGTTCCTTAGAGCTCTGGCACAAGAGACCTCAGAAGTGCAGCACGGCTTTACTTTGTGTGAGGAAAGCTGGAAATAAGGAGAGCTTTGATGGGCTGTGGGAAGCAGAAAGCAGCGTGAAGTCTGCTCTACCAAAAAACTCATGTCATGGTACTGCAGTTCTGACCCCTCAGTGGAATATGAGGAAAAGCAGAACTTTGGGAATTTTGCAAAGACCAAACTTTCTCCCATGCTCAGTCTGAAAGGACTACTGTTAGGGGTTTCTGGGACTTTTTTGGCCTTTTTTTCTTTGCTCACTTTCTGTGAGGAACTGCTTACCTGGACAGTGCCTAGAAGCAACGCAGAGAAGAGGAAAGGCATGGTGGATGATCCAAAGTACCAGATGGTGAGCCACGCTGCAACATCCAGCACCAAGATGTGACAAAGATGCAGTAGGAAGAAGGCGCGGTTGGGTTTGAGAAGCCCCATCTTCTCAACAGTAGCACGGAGCTCACGGAAATCTTCTACCAGCTTTTTCTGTAGGGGGATGCAAGAATATGTACCTACTGGTCTGAAAATACCCCAGGAACCCCAAGAGGAGCGTTGTGCCTCCTCTTCAGGGAGTTACTGTGGCAATGGGGCAGTGCTGGGGATCAGTCACTTCAGAGACCCATCTTCAGCAGCTGCACCATGACCCCAAGTAGACAATGACTTCTGGGATCCTTTCTTAGCTGACTGCATCTGCTCTCTCCATTCTCACCTATGGGTGATTGGTTGGCATTCTGGCTGCTTCTAAGAAAAAGCAAACAGTGCGGCTTCAACCCAAATAGCAAAATTTTTGAGATACTTACATTCTTGCTGGGTTCAAAGCTGGGTTGATCCGGTGCCAGTTCCCCAATCAAGAGTGGGCTCATGTACTTTTTCACCAATGTCTTGTCAAGATGAAATGCTATGAAAGGATCCTGAAATACAGATATAGGAACAGGATGATAAAAACGACAAAAAACAACACTTTGGGTGGTGGCAAAAGAAAGCTATTTCATGATGTCCTGGATTAAGTCAAAAGCAAACCAGTCAACAGAGTTGGCAGGATCTGATATTTCTGCCATGAACTTTACTGCTTTCTTCTCTGTGAATAATTATTTGTATTTATAATTATTTCTATACTGTGAATTATTATTTGTAGCTGAATTTTCTGCATTAGTTTCTATCAGGTTGCCATGAAGTACAGCTCACCACGGAACACAGGCTTACTCTCACCTAACCTTAAAATTCCACAGAATCATGAAGGTCGGAAAAGACCATCACGATCACCCAGTCCAGCTACAAACCCATCACTATTATGCCCACTAAAGCACATCACCTAGAGCCACATCCACCCTTCTCTTTCACAGTGTGCTGAGCCCCAAGATCTGTCACCTCAACCACACATTCCTCTCTCCCCCTCTTTTGTCTTTAGCTTCTCTTATTGTCCTCATACAACATACCAGGAAATTAAAGCCAGACTGTGGACAGGGACAAAACATTAGCACAAAAACAGAATCAGCTGGCTGAAAGAATGGAGCACGAGGGACCACAGACAGACGATGGCAGCTCCTGGGGACTGACACCAGCCTCTCAAAGCCCCCACATTGCTCCAATTGTTATGAGGCAATCCCTAAAGGCCATACTTCCACACCTCACTGGAATATTCTTGTTTTCTTGGTTGGTGCTTCGTGCTCCCAGCTGGCTCCCCTCCACATCACAGAAGAGTACCCCAGTAACTTTCTTTTTCCCGCTTACTATGCTGAAGATCCTAATTAGGGAAAACAGTTACTTTTATCAGCTAATTGCAGTGTCAACCACAGAATCGTTTGAGGTGGAAGGGACCCTTAAAGGCCAGCTGGTCCAACTCCTCTGCAACGAACAGGGACCCCTATTAGATCAGGTGCCCGAGCCCCGACCGGCCTGGCCCGGCAACCAGACAGCCAGGTGAAAAAACACCACTGGGTTCAAAACACGAGACAGCGGTGGGTTCCAAACAGCGGCAGCGCAGCCACAGGGTCAGTTCCGCCGCAGCTCGGAGGCAGCAAGCTCGGGGCGCGGATCGGCGGAGGGACTGCAGGGGGAGGGCGGCCCTCGTCGTGTCTCCGGCAGCGCGGAGCAGCGGGAGGCGGCGCGGATGGCACCACGCGCTCAGACCAATGGCCAGCAGCAGCGGGGCGCAAAGCGCGGAGCAGAGGGACGGCCGCCTCTCCCTGCCAGCGCCCAGGGCGCAACCGCGGCGCTCAGCACACGCAAAGCGGTGCTCTTTTCTTCTTTTGTTTGTCGTTTTTTTCCCTTCCCTCTTATTTTTTTATGTTTTCTTACAGAAAACAACGGCACTTCCTTACAGCGCGCTGCTGAGAGGCAGTAGCGGAAACCCACGAACCGCTCCGTGTCCCGTTCCATTCCAGCAGCGCTCACGCCCCATCCCTCCCCGGCCCCGCGGCCCCTCACCGTGGCGTCCTGCCCGGCGTAGTGGCTGATGACGCGGGAGCCGCCCGGATGCCGCCGATGGAAACGGCTGATATCGTACACCTTCCTATCGATCACCAGCCAGCGCTCCTCCGCCGCCGGGCCCCGGCCCGTGCGCTGCGCGATCTCCTCCCAGGTGAAGCGGCGCAGACCCGGCTCGGCCCCGCGCTCCTCCATGGCTCTCCCCGCCGCCCGCCCGAGTCCCCCCGCCGCGCTCGGTCGCAACCTCCTGTTGCGAGCCGCCCCGCTAGCCCGCATCTCATTGGCTCCCCGCAACGCGAGGCCCCGCCCCCCTCGCCGGAGCTCCGCGCCCATTGGCCCGCGTTGCCTCCCTCCCGCCCCCTCGGGGCTGCGCGTGGCCGCCGGGCGTTGAGCATCTTGGGGCGTGAGGAGCTCCGAGCCCCGCGTCGTGCCCGGCTCTGCGGGGTGTGCCCGAATCCTGCCGAAACAAAGCGAGATCCGCCTGTGCGGGGATGCGCACGCATCGCAACGAGTGCCCCACGCCCTTCTCCCGGTCCCCAATTTCCTTTGTCTCTTCCCGCACCGCCCGCTCTGACCCATTTACCGCAGCCCTGTCGGAGGCAGCCATGGGAACCGAGCGCCGCACCGGGGCTGCCCGGTTCGGGATGACCCTCTGCCCGACCAACCACGGATCCAACACCTTTTTTCCTCTTTTTTTTTTTCCCCCTTCTTTTAGCTGGCAGTGACGGTAACAACGTACTGATTTTCCCATTCAAATTACCTCAAATTAACTGTTCACTTCTTTTCCTGAAGCTTTTCCTGATACGAAATCTGCATCTCTAATTCGGGCATCCTGGGAGCCAGATCAGTCACCAGCTCCACTCACTGCAGGGCTGATGTGTTGCACCAGCAGCTCCTCCTGCGTGGGTCATCTCTAATAGGCCTCACGCAGGTGAGAATGAAGTCTTTGTCATAAAGACAGCAAGGGAAAGCTAGTTGCTGTTACACACTTAGCAACATCCTACATCCAGCTGTGACTGCCTGCACTAACAGTGTCAGTCTTCATTTAATAGCTTTAGGTGATTAGATGAAAACAGATTGTGGAGCACACAGGGACCTCATGACCAAGTTGGCAATGTGGAGAAATGGAAGGGGGGGCTGAAAGGGCTGCAGACCTTCCTGAAGCAGAGGAAAATGAGTTGGGATAACAGAGGGATTGGCAGGGCCTGAACCTGTGGGGAAGTCCCACTAATAGAGTCAGCTCCTGGCTGTGGCTCACTCTGAGCAAAGCCCAAGGTGCAGAGTGCATGGTGTTGTGGTGTGCCAGCAGGAAGGCTGAGAACAGGGCAGGGAATCGGGGGAGAGAGGACATCAGGGTCAGGAGCAGCTCCTCTGAACAGAACGAAATGCAGAAGAGTTACATGATGCAGGCTGCTGCCAGTGCAATTCCAGCAGCTGCTCTGCAGGAGGAAAGCACCATATTTAGCAACATTTCCCTTGCAGGGAAGAGATGGAAACTCAGGAGTTTCAGCTCCCTGCATTCCAGCTCTCTGCAACATCACTCAGCAGCTGCAGCATCACTGGGAGCAAGCTGCAAGAGCCGAATGGTTTGAACAAGGAAAGTTAGCTCTGTACCCAGACCTCTTTGCTTGGGTTACTAAGTTTAATGACACTAACAATTCATTCTTGGGTTTGCTTATATGCGTTTCTTCAGACCGCATTAACTGCATGGAGTGTTTGCTCTGCCCTGATAGCTAACTGTTGAAAATGAGAGGTGACAGTTATACTTGGCAGAGGGAAACAATGAATATAAGATGTGGTGGACTACTGGTGGAAGACTGTGATCTGGGAAGAGGTTTCAAACTTGCCTGAAAAAGCAACCAGAAATCAGCATAAGGGACCAAAGAGCCAAGATAAAAACAAGCTTGCCCTACAGAGTATGTAAATTAAGATCAGTAACTGAGCAAGCAAGGTGCTGATTGTTTGGTTTTTCAAAGAGAAATCTGAAGAAAGAGGAAATGCAAGAACCCCCTGGTTCCAGCTGCAGATTACAGCAGAACGTCTTCATTCTAAATTATTGCCAATGAGATCACACTGATAGGGCAGTGTTAGAACGGAACTCTTCTCTCTTTAATCTCACCCCAGTGAGTATTTGCAATGTCTGCTGCTTCCTGTACTAATTAAGTGCTATTATACAGCCTGCTTCCTTGGCATCCAGACCTGACAATCCCCCACGGCTGATCCAAGATCCTCTACAGAGGGTGGAATTGGTGCCAGTGACAGCGCTGTAACGGGAGGTTGTGGATCTTTTTGTTTGTTTGCCTTGTAAATTCGGTCAGCTCTTCGACACTGTCCCATAGCTAGAAAAAGTGTCACCAGCTCTCTCCAAAATGCTGGGATACATCAAAGGAAAAATTAATTATATTTCTTTTTTCTATCCTTAAAATAAATAAATTTTTAAAAATGCAGGTAGACATTAAGAAAGAGTGGGAATTTTCCGTGGCAGAGCAAGGGGCGTTCCTTGCCCTTCCAAAAGGTACATCCTATGGCCACAGGATCACAGAATGTCCCACTTAGGAAGGCACCCACACCAACCATGGAGCCCAACTGCTGGCTCCATGCAGCTCATCCTGAAGCTCCCACATCCCCTGTCACCATTCAGATGTATCCAAACACCCAAGCTAACAAATACATTTATACAAACAACGCTTGGTCCAGTAAGAAATGTCAAGGACTCAGATGGCAACAAAATGGGCTCTGCTGGAACCGACTGTGAAATGTAGCAGGATGAATGGTGGTTAGAGACTGCGACATTTGATATGAAACTATCTCCCTCCTTTCTAACTGTAATAGAGTCATTTCATATTTTAACAACTATGGGCCTGGCGCACAGCCTTATTGGCAAGTTGCTTTGTAAATACATGTTTTGAAAGATCCTCATGGGCCCCTTCCAACTCAGGATATTCTATGAACACAACAGCATAGGAGAGAAGAGAAAGAGTGTGGACACTTGCTGCTGACAGAACAGAAAGCAGTCACAAGATGGAGGTAATCAGATGTGTAAGAAGGGACACTGACACTCAAAACTGGGGGCACGGTCATTAAGAAACAGTATTACTGGCAAGGCAGCCTTCTTGAGAGCTTCGTGTTGACACACGAATGATGGGCAGAGTAGCTGAAGATGATTAAATTGCTTTGAACGTGGAATCACTGTCCTGCAGCTATTTTCCATGTAGAAGGGAGGCTATGTGTACCACCGTAGTCTGGTATTACAGTTTAAACACCTCTTTGCACTGGTGCCAGGAGAGGTGCTGCTGCATGTCACTGCCTGGAAAGCCCTGGTGGGACAACACCGAAGTCATCCTCCAAAAGGCATACTTTCAGAGTCTTATCTTGCCAATCTCTAGATTATATTCCATAAGAGGACAAGAAAACTAACACCAAAATTGAATTTTCTGTTGTTTTTTTTTTTCAGTTTCCTCAGGAAGTGTTTCTTCCCTTAACATCAACAAGTCAGTGCACAGCACTGAGTAGAGACACCTAAATTCCCTTTCTCTCCTCATTCCATGCCAACTCAGCAAGATGGCCTTCACTTACTCAAGGCAGCTCATATATTTCTGCAGTGCTCAGAGGAGCAGGCATACCCCTTCGATGTGTTCCTCCTATAAAAACTTCCCTGCTCTATATTTCTTTGCTTCCTTTTTCTATTTCCTGATGTATTT
The DNA here is from genome assembly GCF_026119805.1 of Tympanuchus pallidicinctus. Taxonomy (NCBI): domain Eukaryota; kingdom Metazoa; phylum Chordata; class Aves; order Galliformes; family Phasianidae; genus Tympanuchus; species Tympanuchus pallidicinctus. The sequence goes on from NW_026294747.1 coordinate 16,065,423, forward strand.
CTCACCACCTCCTGACTCTCCCATTAAACTTGGGGCCTTTGTGTCCATTACACAAGCTCTTTGTGCTGCTAAAGCCACGCCACGCAACAAGTACAGCCTTTCACCTAGTTGGCCACAGCACCGAGTCTGTTCTCTTCCCATCGCCCAGGCTAGTTTTGTGCCCAAGAGCCAAACAAAACCTAGAACAAGTGCCACAGAGAGCCTTGCCAGCATTACAGCCTGTGCTGCAGAAAGATGATAGCGCTGTTGCTGGGTGGTTTTTTTGTTTGTTTTGTTTTTTACAGGAACCTTTCTATGATCTGCTGTTACATTATTACACAGTTATCTATGTGAAATATCTAGAACATGAAATGAGGAGTTGTATTAAAGACTTCGTATCAATGTGTATCTAAAAGATACAATGGCAGATTCCGCTTCTTCCCGATTGATTCTTCTTTCTTATCAGTGTATTTCCACCAATTTCCACTGATACATTTATTTCATTGACCACTGACCTGATGGACTATGATCATCAGTCCACACTGCGAGTCACAAAAATCCATGTCTTTATCTCTACAAGGTCAAAAGAAATCATGACTTTGAATCTGCTTTTGGACACAGAGGGCAGACCTTGAATTAGGACACTGGACAAGCAAAAATATGTCATGAGTCTGCAAATCTAAATTCCATTCAAAATATCTGGCGTTGTCATGCATCCCCTCTACTTTCTTTCTCATGATAAAATATCCTTAGTGAAGCGTAAAGAAATGCATTCTAGGGCAATTAATTGCAGATAGAAAAGAAAGAATTAAAATAAAGAATATTTATATGTACTAAAAATGCAGTTTTCAAATTGAGGTCTGTAGACATCTCAGTGTTTACGGATCTGAGTGTTCAACAAAGATAGCCCAAACATTCACATTCACTAAACACAGATCTCTCACTGGGAAACTCTTCAGGAATAAGAGATCAAAGCAGCAAACTACTGCCATATGGAACTAGTCAATATAGATTTGGCCGTCAGCCTGATTTCCCTTAGGATTCCTTTCCACACATGGAATCCTGAAAGCTCACGGCTTTCACCACAGTGGCCCAATGGCCAACGTGAGCCAAGCTCTAGTGTGGGTTCTGTATTACTATTTAGCAAACAAAACTTGTAGCAGTCTCACTTTCACAGTTTGAGCCTGTGTTTCCTGTGCAAGGTCACCAGGATGGGAGCATACCCAGCTGAAGCACTGCCACGGCAGCCTCAGCTACACGGTGCTGAGAGCACAGAGAGCACAGCCTTAGTTAGCACAGTGGGGGTCAAACCATCCCATGTGCCATGCCCCATTCTGGGACATTCCCACAACACAGCACAGAGGTTACAATGGTAAAATTTCCCACATGACATGCAGCAAGCTTCGGGTCCACTTCTACACCGTTACACCAGCAGTGCCCTGCTGACGTTTGTTATTACTGTCCTTGTCAGAGGTCTATTTTGAACTGAACTAAATAAAGTCTTGGGAAAACATTCATTTCTGACTTCCATCATCCCGCGCTGCAGGAAGGACTGTTTAATGGTCCAAAACCCTCACGCAGCAGCGAGACCAGGCAGAAGCGGGAGCCTTTAGGATGCCTTGGCGTGAGAATGGCACCAGGTGGTTCTCACTGGCATGGAAGTGCTGCATGTTCCTTGACTTTGCTCTCCATTCCTACAGCCTGTGTACTGCGTGTGGGTGGAAAGGGAGGGGAGCAACAGCTTCTTGAATGCCCGCTCCCTGTTCTCAGCTCCTTCACACCAATTCAGAGCCTGAAGTGGGGCTGGGGCTGGCCAGGAGCACAACACCAGGGTTGCAGACACTGCTCTGCTTCCTCAAAGGAGGTCGTCCCCAACCCCCTGGATAGCAAGATCACAGGATCACAGGATCATTAATGTTGGAAAAGGTGTCTAAGATCACGAAGTCCAACCTCCACCATGCCCACTGACCACGTCCCTCAGTGCCACATCCACACAGTTCCTGAACACCTCCAGGGATGGTAACTCCTACCACCTACCTCCCTGAGCAGCCCGTGCCACTGCCTCACCACTCTTTCTGAAAAAAAAAAAATGCTTCCTAATATCGAATCTGAGCTCTCTCCTTTAGTAGTGACATGCAATAGATGGCCAGCCAGAGAGTAAGCAAACATTGTGAGCTGAATTCTGATGGTCAGCCATAGGGGATCCTACCCCTCCTTTTGCAGACCAGGTCAGAGAATGGGGTCTGAGTTACAAACCCAGTGTTGTTCCTGACCTATGATTTGGTCATACAGCAGAAAACCACCTCTGTGCTGCAAGTCAAGAGAGGCAATCTGTACCCTAATAACATCAATGTATGAAGCCTACTTAGAATCAGCTAGAGACACTGAAGGAAAGAAAAACGTGCCCTTCATTTCTTAACAAAAAGAGTCACAGGGGACTTTCTTGCCTATTGCCAAGAAAGCCATTGATCATGATTGCCTCACCCCAAAAAGCAGCTACAGGTACCCTCAGGCATGGGATAGACACCAGTGAAAACACCACTCAGTTGGCTTTGCCCTTGTGCCTCAACACCTTGTGCAACATCCTGGCAAGGATTCTGTTATTACAAAGCGCCCCAAGGCAAAGAAAGGATGGGGCTGTCCCGCTGCTTAGCAAAAGTGTTGCCCAGAGCAGGAGATTGCCTTCTGAATGGGACCAATCACTCCTGTGACCGAGGGGCAGCTTAGAGAAAAACAATGTGTGCTTTGGCCACAATAGCAAAATGTGCTTCCTAAATTAAAAAGGGTGGTGGTAATTCTGAAGGAAACAAAAAGAGGAAGGAGAAGAAAGGAGAAGATTAAAGGAGAAGAAGGAGGGGGGGAAAAAAAAAAGAAAGAAAAAGAAAAGAAAAGAAAAAAGGAAGAAAAAAAAATGGGGGGGGGGGGGGGGGAAAGGGAGGAAAAAAAAAGAAGCTTTTAGAAGCAGGAGCCGAAATCCTGCCGTAGAGGAGGCGTGGGATGCGAGGCGCTCCCCCCGTGCCGTCGGGCCGCGGGTTCGCGGCCCGGCCTGGCCGGCCGCCGGCTGCTCCCTTCGCAAGATCGCGCGGGGCCAATGGCAGCGCCCAGCTCGGCGGCGGGAGGGCCGGGATTGGTGCAGGGGCTCTGCTGATCCCTGTGGAAGCCTCACCGGTACTGAATGGAGGGGGATGCTGGGGAAGCGGGGGGGGGAAATGGGCCGAGCTTGTCTCGAAACGGAGCTATGCGGGAGGAGAAGTACATCAGTGAGGAAAAACGTAGCCTAGGGGGCACTTCGGAGCCAGCGACGGAGCTGGTGGAGCGCCGGGGCCGGGCAGCGAGAAACAAAGAGAAGGGAGGACATGAGCAGAGGAAGCGGGGGAGAGCCGGGGATCAGCTGAGCTAAATCGGGCACGGGAAGCTCGTCCCGCCAGCACGGCCCCGGGCCTCGCGTATCGAGAGGACAAAGCGGCGGCCGGCCCCATGGGGAAGGGGGGCGAGAAAGGAGAGGAGGAGTGCAAGCCGCAGGTCCGCTCCTTCACCTGGGAGGAGATCCAGAAGCACAACCTGAGGACGGACAGGTGGCTGGTGATAGAGCGGAAGGTGTACAATGTCACCCAGTGGGCGCACAGGCACCCGGGCGGCCAGCGGGTCATCGGCCACTGCGCCGGCGAGGATGCCACGGTAAGGGACGGGGCCGCTCCGGGCTCCGGCACATTCCCGCGGGCACGCGCCCGCACATCGCCCCGCACATCGCCCCGCACACCGGCGATACCCGCGTGCGCAGCGCCTCCCCCGCTGGGCAACATCTGGCGGAGCGGTCGGGAGAGGCTCCGCTGCGGGGCTTTGTCTGCGTTCGTGCGGTGCCGGGAGTTGGGGACTCGTGGGCCGAGGGTCTCCCCCTCCTCCGTGCGCGGCTTTGGGCGTGCCGGGGAGCACGCATAGGAAGGGTTAAAGCCCGGCCCCTGTTTCACTGCCGCTCTGTTGCAGAAGTGAGCCGAACAAGGCGTCGTTCAGCTTTTCCCAGGAGAGAATTCCCCAGAGAATTGCGTTACAGGTTTCTACAGAAGAGAGGGGAAAAAAAAAAAAAAGTTTGCTGCTGCTACAGCTGGCTGGGTTGTTTCAGACACCTCTCCTGTTTCAGCAATTAAAAAATAAGGGAGGGGGTTGGAACGAATTGGTTCAGAGATTGCTGCCTGCGTTTTCCCCCTAAGCCACCTTGTGCAGAAATGCATCCCAAGAGCCCGTTCCCAGGCCGGGGTGAATAAATGCAGCTGCCCCCAGCTCTCTGCAGGCGGTAAGCAGAGCTGTAGCATTAGCTGCTGGTCTGCCGCAGCTCTAGCACCTGAGCAAGAAGGATCTGTGTGCCACAGAATTGCTAACGCTTTCCTTCAGTCTCCCTCTGCCTGCGGTTATTCCCCGCTATTTTCCTGGAAGAACTGAGATGCATTTGGTTCTTGTCCGGTTCCACTCAATGCCCCAAACGAGTAGCTTTCTGCCTCAGAAGGAAAGGGGTGGGGCTTTCTCTCCGCTGCACAAGCTGCGAGCTCCTCTGATGGCTTCCTATCCCTGAGAATTCACTGCGATTCCTCCCCAAGGAATCTAAAAGCATCTGCTGTTGCATTTGCCTCTGATCTTTGCAAGGCAGACTGAAAGACAGGGTTGTGACACCCCTTCCAGCTCCTCCTTCCCAGCATAGCATCCCTCTATGCTCAGAGGGCACTCCGTGAAGGCACAGACTGAAGGGTGCTTTGCCCAGAGCACTCACACAGAGTTGGCATCTGGTTTCCAGCTTCCCCACTGCGAATAACATTTTACCGCCAAAACATCTCACCGTTTCATGGTGAGAAAGCTTTGGCCTTGAGCCTGTTGGGGCTTTGCTAAAAAGTTTCAGTTTGAGTTGCAAGATATCACAACTGGGAGAGCTTTGGAGGAGGAAAAAGTAATGATAAAGATTCAGCTCTTAAACTGTTTCTGTCCCTGTCCCACGACAGCTTACATGCGAGTTTCCCCTGCAAATGCCAGCAATGCTCTGCAGTCACTCAGTTTAGGCCCACTGACATGGCACACCAGGCTGGGACAGGGACAGCCTGTTGTGGCACCACATCATGCACAATTGCCTTCAAGAAATGAATAAGGCTTAGCATATGTCCCAGCACCTTGCAGCATCTCTGTTTTAGATGATGTTTGAGGATGCAAAAGAATATCTTTGTGTTGACTGCACCAAGTACTTTGATGCTTATATAGAGCTCATGCACCAATAAATGAAACTCTTTTCCCCCACCAAAAGCAGCTGAGATAATTCACCCTTTCTAGAAGACGCTTGGCTTATGACTGCTCTCAGATGCATGACTGCATTTCTGACCAGTTGCAATCTTTCATGTAAGGCAGAAAAAAAACGCAGCTGTTAAGTTCAGATATGGAGGAGAGCTCTCCCTGGTAATGTCATGACATGTTCAGAAAACAGATATGCTGCTGTCAGGAAAGCTTTGGGTAGACAGCTCTCGGTGCTTCCTACAGCAGATTTTCTATGATCAGAAGCTCAACCCAAAGTCCTGGAATAAGGTGAAAGTTTACATGGACTTTGGTGCACTTTGGAACCAAGCTTGTTGGCTGGGAATTTGGAACTCCAGAGCCAGTTTAGGAATGGAGGTCAGCTCCCATCAAGGTCAGCTAGGCACAGTGAGCACGTACTGATCTGCCTTTTCTATTTATCATAGAATCATTAAGGTTGGAAAAGATCTGTAAGGTCACCAAGTCCAACCCCCAGCCCATCCTCACTGACCGTACACCTCAGTGCCACATCTCCACAGTTTTTGAACACTCCAGGGTCACTGACTCCACCACCTCGCTGGGCAGATCACCACTCTTCCTGAGAAGATTTTTCCCTAATAATAACTTAGAGCAAGGGGGGAGATTTTAGTTGGTCCTTGCAATTAATTATTAGTTAATGGGATGAAGGAAGAATAGCTGAAGCATATTACTACTGAATTCTGTTTTTGTCTGTGTCTTTTTTGTATTTTATTTATTCATAAGGTGAAGAAGGATTTCAACATAATGAGAAAAGGAGACCATAGCCACACAAATCATTAGCCACTGACAAAGTTAGAACCCCATGCTTCCTTTAACTACCCTCCCTCTTAAATCATAGGCCTTCTGGCTTCATGAGATCCATTGGTTTGCTTCCATGAGGCATGGAAGGCGTCAAGCTTTCTCCAGGTGTGACAGGATCTCAGTGAAGGAGGAGCACAGCGAGCAAAATAAAATAAGCTTTAAATGAAGTTGGAGTTTGTATGCTGAAGACCATCTCAAAAAAGAGAACTGTGGCTTAGTGTGGTGAACTTATCATGGAACTGCATCTTTACAGCTCTCTGAGGTGAACTCTGCTCAAATCGAATACCCTATGAAAACAAAAGTCAATCCCCTCTCCTGAATGGCCTCCAGGCAGCAGACTTTCATAGGGTATTTATATCCTGGTGGGGATTTGCACACATTCCTGTCGGCCTACCTTCCTAGGGAATTAAGCAGGATTTAGGTGCTTAGTTGCTTAGGAAATTTCTTGGGGTGCCTTTCTCTGTCCCTCCAGATACCACTGCAGGCTTCACTGTTTACTTCCTTCTAAATAAGCAAATTCAACAGCCTCTAGCAGAAGGCTTCTCTGGTGGAATCACAGAATCATTTGAATTGGAAAGGGCTCTTAAAAGCCACCTGGTCCAACTCCACTGCAGTGAACGCTGACACCAATGATCAGGTGCTCAGAGCCTGATCTGGCCTGACCTTGAATGTCTCCATGTGCGGAGCTTTCATCAGCACAGCAGTACCACACTGAACAGAGATCGCACCTCCCTTTCACACTAACAGTCTTACACCACCCTCAGTGGAGGGATCTACTGCAAGGAGGGGCAGTGCTGGAGATGGGCAGGAACAGAACAACGCTCAGGAAGAAACAGCTACTGCTGAATCTCACAGTTACTCCTATTTCTACTCCAGGATGCATTCCAGGCCTTCCACATCAATCCCAACTTGGTGCAGAAGTTTCTCAAGCCATTACTTATTGGAGAGCTTGCTCCAGGGGAACCCAGCCAGGACCGAGATAAAAATGTGAGTGTTTGCTAATGAACTAGTGTTTATCATGGACAAGTGCCACCACTTTTTCCCTCTCAAAATGTCCTCCAGGTAGATTATAAAGGGGCCTTCACTACAGGCAGCTTATCCTGCTGAGACCAGTACCAGGAAAGCTCTGGAGGACAACCACAATTATGTTAACAAGTAGTAGGAGCAATAGGGACCCATGGGTGAGAAGACGTCCTGTTTCAATCTAGCTGTTTCAGCAGCAACAACCCAGCAGCTACCATTTCTATCCTCTCCATATTCCCCAATCCAGTTCTGTACCTTTTCCAGACATCTCATTCATTCATTATTCAGGCACTGTGCATGACATGACTAGTTCTTGCTAAAAAACAAACAAACAAAAAACCAAAAACAAACAAAAAAACACCCTTAATTCCATCCTGCTGTTTATGGCTGGCCATGACCATTGGCATATTTGTCTTACTCAGAACAAAGGAGGTGATGCTAATGGCTCTCTGCCACTTGTAAAGCTCATTCAGAAGAGTCACCAAATGTTGTAAATCCCAACACAGCAAGGTAGTCCTGGTTCACAGCACGAGGCTTGAATTACTCTCCTTGCTGAGGGTGCAAAGCCTCAGGGCAAAGACTCAGACCAGTCAGGGTGTTTACTCTTGGGAAAGCGCTATGAAAAGCTATAATAAAACTGTATCCTTCTTTAATTCTGGTGTAGCCAAACGAAGCAAGAAATAACCAGAGTCCTTTGCATGGAACATAGACTTCCTTGCGTGCATTCAGACTTGCTTACAAACTGCATGCTGTGTCTTGCATGTCTATTTTGCAGTCCCAGCTGGTGGAGGATTTTCGGACCCTGAGGAAGACAGCAGAGGACATGAACTTATTCAGAGCCAGTCCTTTGTTCTTCTCTCTTTACTTGGCCCATATCATTGCAATGGAAGCTTTGGCTTGGCTAATGGTTTCGTACTTTGGTACTGGCTGGATCACAACTCTAATCCTTGCCTGCATCCTTACAACTTCCCAGGTAAGAAGTAGTAGGGACAGAGATATTGGTTGCCCAAATCACTACAGAGGAGATCAATGTGTGCTAAACTTTTCTTGTTAGACCCATCCAAGTAGGAAAAACATTCACTACATGTCAGGTCCCATGGTGCCTTCTGGCCCCCCCTACACAACGGTCATTATGTTTCACACGTTTTCCTTATCTCCTGTGCCTTTCCTTCTCCAGGAAATGGAGGCACTGACCTCTTCAGAACTTGCCTTCTGTCTCTATTTTCTTTTAAGCTCAACTCTGTTTTCAAGCAGCAGTACAACTAACTTACTTTCCATCATTTCAGGCCCAGGCAGGTTGGCTGCAACATGACTTTGGACACCTCTCTGTCTTTAAGAAGTCTTCCTGGAACCACATCGTCCACAAGTTTGTGATTGGACACCTGAAGGTAAAGATCCTTATGAACATGGGGGTCTGTGGAAATAGCTGCAGTCACTTTGTGTCAAAGCAGTCTCTCTCAGTCTTTCCACAATAAGCAGATGCAGAGAGAATTTTCTGTTTTAAAAGCAAACAGTAGTTTAGGTGTAATCAGAACTGCACTGTTTTAGTGCAGCTACCACTAGAGGAACTGTGCTTTTACATGGATTAATTCCTTGTTCTTGTATCTGCCCAGGGTGCCTCTGCAAACTGGTGGAACCATCGTCACTTTCAACATCATGCTAAGCCCAACATATTCAAGAAAGACCCAGACGTGAACATGCTGCATATTTTTGTCCTTGGAGAAAGTCAACCTATTGAGGTAAGGCAAAGTGGCTAAAAAGTGGAAAATCATCATCTTTAAAGACATCAGAGACTGCCACTATAAAAAAAGAAGTTTGCTGGTCTTGCTAAACACACAAGAATGCTAAGAAAGCAAATGCTTCTCCCATGAACTTGATTTGTCTATTGAGATCTGTTGGAAGTTACACCCTCCCAGATATTGGGAGGAAGTGTAGGATTGACTGTATAATTCCCTATCCACTTCCTATATATTTCCTAGGAAATATTATTTGGGGGTAGCTTAGGAAAAGCAATAAACAAGGGACGGTAGAAAGCTGTTAAAGAAAATTTCATTCTGCTGTATTAAAATATCAACACGAGGGGAAAATATGGTGTTTCTAATTACTTCGCCAAGAATATTTCAAAACCCATCATCCGTTTCCACAGAAAATATCCTTGAATATTTTGGACAATGTCCTCTGTACTGGAACATTTGCCATGCATGTGGGAGGATATTGCTTGCATAGAAACAGGAGGACATCTCTGTGGGTTTTTTGTTTGTTTGTTTGTTTCTCAAGGCAAAATCTGTGGAGATTTTGATTCAATCTGAGTGTTTAAGCCAGCAAAGCTGAATTAGAAATTCAAGGCATACAGAAACTTTCTGCTTGTATAAGCTAGCTGCAAGCGATTGCACTGTCACCTCACTCTAGAGATCTTCAGGCATCATTTAATCTTGAAATAAACATTTTATTCAAAGACCAAGGGTGAAAGCCAGACCAACTGTTAATTTGTCAGGTTACACCAGATTACTGGAGTCATCTATTTACAATTTTATTACATTAGCTGTGGGCCAACAGGCTGCACACTAAACAGTAGGCAGTTGAAGTGTTGTGATGCAATCTGTCCTTCTAGAGTCAAAATGCTTAGAATTTCATAAAAACCTACACACAGAAAATAAACATTTGGTCTTTTTTTTTTTTCTTTAAACAATTGAACAAATATTTCTAGTTAAAAACAGCAGCAACAACCACAACAAAAAGATCTGCAGCAAGTACTGCTCAGGGAAGTACCAAATGAAAAATCTAATGCTGTCTCATCCAGCTTTCGTCCTCTTAAGAAAGTAACCCCAGAAATACGTTGGGGACATTCATGCCAGTAGATGGATATGTATAGAGAATATATTGCACACATAGTATTTTCAAGATGCAGAAATGTCTGTGACTAAAATGAAAGCCTCCTCCTGGAGTATAAAAAAAAAAAAGACAGTGTCTAGAAAATACAAATCGGGATCTTCACTGTGTTGGTACATCCCATTGGAAAACGTTGTGTCTGATGATTGGGTTTTGAAGTAGAGTGTGGTTTACTTAAAGGAAAAATGGAAGGTTCTCCCACTCCCAGGATGAGATCTGCTCTGAAACAACACTTTAGCCTGGCTCAAGAGCTGGCACACTGGAAATTCATTGGGCACGCCAGTCCCATGCTCATCACCCAAGACCACCAGGAAGCCTGCTTTGCTGTCCGTCTAAAATGTCCTGTTGTGGAGATTGATGGGGCAGTTCCAACTGTTTACCAGGAAGAACAGGGAAAAAAATAGATTCCTTTTCTGTCAGTCCTCACTAAACAGACTGAGTTTGATCAGATTTGTCTTTGGAGGAATGACTGCATCTGCTGTGTGTAGGTGAACCATGGTTAGATAGCAGTTGGTACAGAACAGCTCTCAGGGGCAACACACTACTTCTAATCATGTCAAACTAGCAACACAGACGTTGTAGACTTAAATACACCTATATGACTTCCTGTGCAAATAGCAAAGGGCCAGACTAGTTTTTCTGCTGTTGATAAAGCACAACTTTACAAGCCCTGGCAGATGGGAGGGCTCATGGGGCTGATGGCTGCAGAAGTCAGAAAGAGTTGGTGGTTGGGTCATTTGGGTGGAAGACTAGCCAATGTTCTGTATCTTTCTCTGCCAATGGTATCCTACCTGAGAACATACCATAGGTCAGACTTTGCTATGCCTTAGAATCATAAACTCTGGAAAAGACCGCCAAGATCATCTGGTCCAACTATCAAAATCTTGAATTTGTGTTGGAAAAATGGCAATTCTAAGCACAGCCATAGGCAAGGCAGGAAGATCAGAAATGAATGAAAATGCCATCAGGTTCACAAATACAAAGAAGCTGTACATCAAGACCAGAAGGCTTTAAAAAGGAATTTACACAGAGAATTATGAAGTCAGGATATTTATCCATAATAAAATACTTTCTAGCTTTGATGGCATGGGAATTTGGTCAAAACTCTCCAGTCAATAAATAAGTGTTGCAGATAATCCTCTCTTATACACTGGCGCTGTTGTCCAAGACTGAGCTTTCTCATGTTTGTCCTGCAGTATGGCAAGAAGAAGCTGAAGTACCTGCCTTACAACCACCAGCATGAGTACTTCTTCTTAAGTGAGTATCTGCAGTGTGTTCCTCCTCTTTCCCTTCGGTCAGGGGAACCGAATATCAGTTCAGTTTCCAGCCCTACTGTGTTAGCAGAGCAATGCATAAGTCTCAACTCATCTTTCCCTTCCCAAGACCTCCAGTCCCATTAATGGTGTACCTGCGCAGGCCTCAAAATTAATGCAGTATATTCTCACAGATATCCAAGCATGTTTAGTGTAGCCAGCGTGGCTATAGAAAGCAAGACAAGTGGTTGAGACTGGAAAGCAACCTCTGTGTGGGAGGCTCAATGGAATACCTGCATATGATGAGTCAAGATGAACAGGTGTGAACCAGAGCCTCCTTCACAGAGAAGTCACCTGTCCTTGTCACCAGCACATCGCTTCTTTTACCAGTGCTGGGCAGCCTTTCCCAGAAACAGTCCCTATATCACCAGCACACTCTCATGTCACGCGCTTTTCTGCCTCTCTGATGTCCGAAACATTTCCCTTTGCTTTGCAGTCTTCCCACCTCTGCTCATCCCCGTGTATTTCCAAATCCAAATCATCTCAACCATGATCAAGCGCAGGTTCTGGGCGGTGAGTGCTGTGTTCCCTCAGTCTTTGTGGGTTGTGACATTTGAGTAGGGAGAGAGACCAGTGGTCTCTCCAGCACAAGAGACCCGGCAGAGGGAGGGTGGGAAGGGATCACGCTTTGCTGTGCTAATGATCTAGTGTCCCTAACCAGATCTAATGGTCTAGTGTTACCAGCAGAGCCACGCTGCGTGAAATAGGCTAAGAGATGCCTCATGTTTTCTCTCTTCCTCTAGGACCTGGCCTGGGCCATCAGCTACTACATGCGCTATTTCATCACATACACCCCATTCTATGGCATTCTGGGATCCCTGTCTCTCCTCACTTTTGTCAGGTAGGAGATAAAGGACCTCCCATGTTGGGCTAACCAACCTCCAGCTCTGCTATGACCCACAGGTCTTCCTCATTCTCTGCAGTCATTCGCCACACTGTGTGTTGTTTTATTAGGTATTCCTACTGCTTTGCTTTCTTCCCATCATCTCCCAGTTCTACCTCCTCACAGCAGAGCTCATTCTGGTGCTCAGCACCTTCCTCAGCCCTCGGGGTGGTTCAGCCAGGATTCTTGTATCTTTCCTCAGTCCCCCATTCTCACAGACTGCCAAATCCCAACACTTACGCATTTTCCACACTGGCCAAGGCCAGACCCTTCCATAGTGCCTTGGGCTAAACTCTTCCCAGCTCACTTAGGTGCCTTGTGAGCCCACCTGAGCACCAGAATGAAAACGCTCCCCACTTGTCACATGCAGAACAGCTCATGTCCTGCACACTACACACACACACATCATTGCTTCTATGCAGAGGCCAGTGCCTCAGAAGTCTGCTTCACACCTCAGATCAGTGCTCCCACCCCTACATTCCAGTAGACCCCCCCCAAAACTACCTCTCAGCTCTCCTTACACCTATGGAGAGGTTATTTTTGTGTGTCTGACTGGTCTTCTGCCCCTTTATTGCCACCAAGCTCCACGATGAACTGCTCTTGACTATTGCTGTACGACAGATGGGTGGAAAGTTCAGCAAGAGATCTGAAAACATGAACAGCAAGCACAGGCTGCCAAAATGAATCAGGCAGGGCAGGATTGGGAAGCTTACTCACTGCATGGTTATACTATTCCAGATGGTAGCACTGAATTTGTATTTCTATTTTGCATGTAATATCTGCAGCTCTTTTGCTAATACCAAAGGATGGCATTTAGTCCTGCAGTGAGCATTAGTTTTAGAAAACATTTCATCAGAGTGAAACACTTTTTTCTAAAAAACCCCCACATTTTTAAAGCGAAAAGAAATGGCAACAGATATGCAAAAGCCTTCGCAAAATCTGAAGGTTTGCCTCCAGGAAACATAACGTCACTGTTCATGACTTCAGTTTTCATAGCTTCAAAACACTTCAGTCCTGGTTTTTTTCACTAAGAACTTCAAAAGATGGACAGCTGTGTGTGTAGACAACATTTTTGATTTGGATTCAACAACTGAAACCAACTGACCTAGTATCTCCAAAAATCTTCTGTTTTGAACAAGCTGAAAAATGAAGAGCATTCTCCTTGCAAAATTGTTTTCAGTTCCTCGTGAAGGCTCAGCAGGAGATGGTTCCCTATTACTATAGTTCTGTTATACTCGAGTCAGTAAAAGAAGAGCCCTGGGAGCTTTAGAGAACAATGCACCATTGTAGTCAGCTCTCCCATGGCTCAGAGCAATGAGGATACGCAATGAAGGCCACCACTCTCAATCTAAATACGTAAGGCATAGAGTTAAATAAAAACATTTCACTTTGTTTTCACCCCAGATAGGAGTAATGAGTAAAAAGTTGAGATTGTTCTAATTAGCTGACGCATGACATCAACTGTCTTATTCAGACTTCTGTCAGACAGATGAAAATACTGGAAAAGCAAACAATCAAAATCAAACTCCCAAACAGCTCTGAGACAGCTCTGTTTAATTAGCTTACCCCAGTCAGTGATTGTACGGATTTACTGCTGGTTACATTACAGTGATTGCTGAAATTGCTGGTGAAAGCAGACCATCAGATCATCTGGTTCTTTTGTTTTTGTGTTTTAAAGTCTATAGGCTTGTTTTCTGGAAAAGGATGCTTCTAAACAACTGCCTTGCTATATACATCTCAGTCTCAGCACAGTGAAACAGCTTTGGGTAAACAGAAGTGCATTTCTGTAGGCTGTTCTCCAGAGGCTAAAATTGTGGTTTACACAATGAGCAATAAACAAGCCAATCTCAAGTTCAGAATGCAGAATTATGGTAAAGTTACAGAGAGTACAAAGAGAAATTGGGAGCCCCCGAGCACTAAATCTGACAACCAGAAAGTTAACACCAATAAGCAGGTGGACTTTGAAACTGCTGTATGTCCAGCAAGCAATTGCAAAGAAAATCAACTCAGAATTTCTAAACCGTGGCTTCTTTTTCTCAAGTAATTGGATTATAGAATCACTAAGGCTGAAAAAGGCCTCTAAGACCACCAAGTCCAACCACCAACCCATCCCACTGACCACATCCCTCAGTGCCCCATATTTTTGGTTCTTGAACACCTCCAGGGATGCGACTTCATCACCTCCCTGGGCAGCCTATGCTAATGCCTCACCACTTTTTTGGAGAAGAAATGTTTCCTACTGGCCCTTCTCAATATTACATCTGTATTTAGAGAAAGGCAAAATTAGCACAAAAAATTGATCAACTCCTGAGGAAGGAGAGGGATAATTGCATTAGTCCCAGAGGTATAAAGAGAGAAAGAGAAATTCATTGCAGAAGTGATTCTCTCTGGTTTCAATAGGAAGAGGCACTTAGTTTTGCATCTTGGGGAAATATTTTTCTCACGTGCTTTACATCCTGCTGCTCCCTGCAAACACCATCTATTTACCTCAGATCCTGGTCTGCAATATAAACGGTTGTGTTTTTTGTCTGTATGTTTCTGAAGGTTTCTGGAGAGCCACTGGTTTGTGTGGGTCACTCAGATGAATCACATTCCAATGGAAATCGATTGTGAGAAGCACAAAGACTGGCTTAGCTCTCAGGTAACGGGGAGGGAAAAGAATACCTCTGATTCCACTCACTCCAAACTGGATTAGAAATTTACTCAAGAGTGGATGGAGTACCAAATAATCCCCTGATGAAGGTACAGAGTGCTATAGCATAGAGCCTCTGCCCATGACCTCTCTACCATAAAGACCATAGAATTACAGCATTGTTAAGGTTGGAAAAGACCTCTAAGATCATCTAATCCAACCATCATCCGATTCCATTTGTTTTCCCCAGAGCCAGCGGTGCTCACTTAAGGCAAGGAAGTCCAAACTTCTGTATTGATTTCGGTTATCAGAAGGTTATATTTTATGTCTTCAGTTCTGAGGCAGTATCAGGTGCACACATGGTATACATAGGCATACACATACAAGCAAAGAGAAATGTCTCAGTGGAAATCATCTGCTGATTCTAAGTGATAATTTAAACCAATGTGCTATCCCTGCACTGAAAACACATCAACTCCAGTTGAAGAAAGAACTTAGCATACTTCAAAAGTGTGTAGTTTTCTAATGGAATAAGGGCTGAAATGAAGATGCACCGCTTTCTACGTACAAATCTCTTTAATGCCTGGTCAGACAAATGCACATCTTTTATTTGTGGTGGCCCAAGTCTCATTCAGACCTAGAGAACAATGACAGCAACTTTGGCACTGACTACATGAATCTTGTGTAACTGAGCTGAGACAAGCTCAGGCATACTGGACAACAACTAGAGGGGAGTAAAAGTAGGCTTCCTGCATCCATGGTGTTTTCTTCCCTGGTTTCCCTTCCTGATACTGTTGCTAACCATCTGGTCTCCAGCTAGATATGCTGACATTTAGGACCCTGTCCTTGGGCTGATATGTCACCAAACATGACTATCTTCCTGCATTGCCCCTTGATCACTGTTCAAACCTGCACGGCATTGTCAGCACAACAGCTGATAGCGAGCCCTAACCAAGGATTAAAGCTTCCCATGCTGCAGTCAGCTGTCTCAGAATGGCAACCTTCTACACAATGACCGCTCATAGTAGAGGAAGGTACTTTTTGTCCTCCAGTTCCTGCCACAGGCAAGAGGAGCTTTGTGCTGATTTTAGGGTGAATAATTCATACCTATTAAGATCACTAGCATTACAGCTGCTTTCTTGCCTCCACAGCTGGCAGCCACCTGCAATATTGAGCAGTCCTTTTTCAATGACTGGTTCACCGGACACCTGAACTTTCAAATTGAGCACCAGTGAGTATGGACCCAGTATCACTTGGTCATTACCAGGTGGTCGTAACACTGGACTTGTGGCAAGGGATAGTCTGCTAAAAACATATGTGTGAGATGGGGCAGAATCACAGAGAAGCCCAAGATTGGAAGGGATCTCAGAAATGATCTGGTTCAAACTTTCATGGTAAAAGCAGAGACTACATAAGATTGTCTAACACCTTCTCTAGTCAAACCTTCCACTTCCCTTTGAAGCACTACCATATTCCAACCAAAGACAAACCCAGACAACTGGGGGTTGTTGTTACTAGAGGCACGGCATCTTTCTCTCGTGCTACCCAATACTTCAGCTTTCACTCTCCTAGTTTTAATTCAGGTTTCAGTTAAGTCATTGGTACAAAACTGCAAGATACAAAGGCTATGGATTTGGATACTAAAGCTCAAGAAGTTATCTTAAGATACATTTCAGAAATGTCCTTTCCCTAAATAAAAGGGCATCAGCATTTTACGGCAGGAAATGTGGGACTGTACATACTGCTGACTACCAGGTTTCAAGAGGGGTACTAAAACCAGGGCAGTCGTCAGTGCAAAATGTAATAGAGACCACATTTAGGGTAAAGCTGACTGGTTTGGAAGTCAGCTTAGGAAATCTCCATTGAAAAGTATAGGGCAAGGTGACCCCAGGTTCTTTACCTGTTTCTGTGTTCCATGAGATGGAAAACGGGGCCACTGATAATTCAGTTTGGCAAGAAACAATTAGTACTGCCCAAAGCAAATGGGCAGCTGTCTCAGCAGAGCGAGGCTGCTTCCTTTCTTCTTGTTTGCTTTGTATTGCACTAGTAGCATCCTTTCCTTCATAAACTGACTTTTATTGTCTCTCTTGAACACAGCTTTGTTCTGAGGACTGAGAGCAGCAGAATAGATGTATTCTGTTCTCACAAGCTGTTCTTGAAAGAAGTTCTTGAAACAGCATAATGTAAAGCATGGATCTCCACCTCTCTTTCTTTTTTCTATTGGTGCAGCTCAAGAAGGCATTAATAATTGGCCCCATGAGAAGGCGGATGGAGATGCCCATCCCTTGAGATTATGCTCTAGATTTTTCTCAGATGTTTTCTCTTTCTCTATTCAAGCCTGTTCCCAACAATGCCACGGCACAACTTCTGGAAAATCAAACCCCTGGTGAAGTCGTTATGTGCCAAGTATGGAGTCCAGTATGAAGAGAAGCCTCTTGGAAAAGCATTTGTAGACATAGTTGGGTAAGGTTCTTTTATTAACATCAGCAGCTTGCAATTCAGTGTTACACAAGCATCCTATCATTTCTACTACAGATCATTCAGAACACTTTGAGAAATAGCATATCAGCATTTTGTGATCTGGTATCACTAGTAATACCTTCACATCACAGCCCAAGGAATACCTGAAGATATCTTGATCCTGCAGAAATGGCACGGCCACACAGCCCCACTGGTGTAGTGGACTGATGCCAGATTGCAACTGCCATGGTAATGGGAAGATGGGGTGGTGGGGTAGGAAAGTGCTATCCCCCAAAGCTGCTTCTGCAACAAGAGCACTTCTATCGAAGTACTTTGAAACTGGTCAATTTGGGGGCCCAAAGAGCAAAATAAGCAGCTCCTCTGGTATTCTAAGGTATTCATTTTGTGGGATTCGTGTTCAGACCCAGTAACAGAGTTCTCCTTTCTAGGAACAAAGTGACAGAGGTTCACAAGCCAAACAAGCCTCTCTCCATTTTCTTTCCCCAGGTCACTAAAGAAATCTGGAGATTTATGGCTGGATGCTTACCTCCACAAGTGAATATGAGTCTTAATGGGGAGGTGCGAGTCACAGGGAGGGATGGGGGTAAGGGGGGAGATCACATACGTGTCTTTTACTATGAGAATTCGGTCTATTTCTATGTGCACAAATTGAGGGGAGTTTCCTGTCTTGTGAACTGCTACTGGTGTGAGCTCAGGCAACCTGTTAAATCCAGACGGGCGTAAAATGTGCTTGGCGTAGCCTTCAGAGGACAAGATCCAACGCACAAAAGGAAGGGTGGGAGAGGACAGAGAGAAGTGTCTAAAAAGGAGACATTTAGCATCTGCCCTCCACCATCTCCTCGCTATTCACTCATTCTGCCTAAAGCACACAAGCTGCTGATTCACATACATGACTTGTTAGACTTCAGCAAGCCCAGGGACAATCCTAGGACACCCATGTCAGCTCTGCTGCAGGAACCTCACCCCATGGGGCCCAGCAGCCATACGCTGTGGCTTTCAGTCCTGCCCATCAGTAAAGCATACTAATTGCCAATCAATCCTGTGTAACCACAAATGGTTTTTTCACCTGAGCAGAGCTTCGGCAACACCCAGTTCTGCCTGTCTACACGTGCCCAGCAGAAACCAGGGCTGTTTATCTTGTCAGAGGCCTGGGCTACGTGCCCTGCTCCTGAAACCAATCAGCAAAGAAAATGGGTTCCTTCTGGAGGAGGAGGAGCTTCCCAACCGCTCAGCCTGACCACAGGCTCTAGGGGGAGGTGGCTGAAGGCAGAACTGACCAGGATGTGCCAGTGATGTGAAACCTCCCGTAAAAACATCTTACAACTTCCTTATAACTCTATTCCCTGTGCAGTGTCCTAATAGCCAAAACCCATGAATAGCTCAACCAGAGGATATAGTTTAACAGCTGCCAGTCGCTTCACTAACGTGCAACCCAATCCCAAGCCCACTCCAGGTAGATCAAGACCTTTGGATTCAGCTGTAACACAGTGGAAGAGACAGACTCTACAAAGAAGAGCCATAGTACCAACAGCAGCGCTTGGTTCCGACAGCTTATCTCAGCTCCAAACACATTTCCTAGTACAAGAGATGCCCTAGTTATTAGGCGATTGCACAAATAATTGCATTGCCCAACACTGAAATTGGATCCTCACTTTTGAACCTTCAGTGCCAGTAAAGCTCCACCAAATCGCAAGGTTCTGCGTGCAGAGACAACTCCAGAGCTGTGGCTGTGCCCTTCCAAAAAAATGTATTGTCACCTCCCACTTTGGAAAATTGGATGAGATTTCTATGTTTACAGACAGGAAATTCATAGGTAGGACTATAACTTAACCTAGCTACTAATACTTCAGATTTACAAAGGGCTTATTTTTGTGTTCTTGCTCATCCCTCACCTGAACATCACAATGAATTGTTAGGATTAAAAGCTACTCCAGGTTATCTGACACTTGAACAGAATGTGAGCAGTTCTTATAGTTGATTTCTAATAGCACAAGCAGTGATGTCCTTCTGGATGCTGTAACTTCTCAGACAGGTAGTAATGGGCTAGTCCAGAATTCTGACCAACACTGCTAAGAATGCCTTAATATGTCCATCTAGTTTTGACTCCTCGAATGGGCATTTTTCTTCCCAAGACCTTAGCACAAGATACCAAATAGAAGAAAGAGGGGACAGGAGAGATCTTGATATTAGCTGTTTTCCAACTACTTCCTCTTTCAGATCCTTGAAAACTCCCAGTTTTATACAAATTATGCAGCTGCTTGAATCCAGAAATAAAACCTGCGTAATGCTATTGTAAGAAGTGACTTCCAGGATCATACACTGTTCTTGCTGCTGCAAGATATAAAGGTCTTTTTTCTTTTTTTGCAAAGTACTGGTCACCAACCCCTTGTAGTGTAGTTTAATAATTGTACTTTTATGTTCAGAAAGTTTGTCTTGTCAAAATGCAAGAAGCTGGTTACTTTTTTCAGACAAAGCCTCACTGACAGCCTTACTCATGTAGTTTCTTTCTCTCCCTCCAAAAAATCCCAGCCGACCATCTTGGGACACACAGTGTTTCACATGCACCTTAATGTTTGAGTTCTCCACCCAATAACTCAATCAAACACACCCCTGGCAAAGAGCCCTGAAAATCTAGAGAAATCTGTCTTGTTAAGATTTTTACAAAAGTGAAATCTGAAGTGCTCCAGAAGTTTCAGTAAAATTGCGAAGTTGGCCCACCAAAGGACGCAGAGTTCACATGACCTTGCTGAGCTCTGTTCCCAGAGCAAAAAGCTTCCCTTTGCAGGTTCCAGTTAGCCATCAAAACGATATAAACACTGACATCTATGCACAGTTTTGCTCCAACATTCTGAGGACTAAAGCTAATTAATTTCTCTGAAACAAAACAAGGTGAAAACTCGCACATTTTTTCTCTTGACAAAGGCAATCCACATTGCAAACACACATCAAAATCTCCCAAGCGTGCCTGAAGCCTGCCAGGGCATGCAAATAAACTCACCTGAACCACGTTGTTGGCCACACGAGCACTTGGCAACGTACAGAGGCCATGAGTTGGAAACAGCATTTGTTTCGGTCAGATGATGGAAGAACAGGCAGCAGAGGGTTGGCTTGCTTCTCTTCAGTCATGCTAGCAGGGTTTGCCACTGAAGTTGGAGGAGCAGCATGTTCAGAGATGCTTAGAAGAGAAAGGCATTAGCTCTGGACAAGAGGGAGATGGGCATGTGTTTTAGAAGGAATAACACAGAGCTGGGAGAAACATGGGAACAGGCAGAGTGGGAAGACAAACACCAGTGCCATGGACAGGGAAGAAAAGGCACCTTGAAACCAGGTGCTCACATTCCCCCAGTAATTGCTAGTTTCTAATTGGCCAACAGCTGAGGTAGGGATGCTTGTTTCGCTCAGATACCCACAAAGTGAGAAGAAACCAACCCTCACAAGACAGGTTAAAAGCAGCCATCTTCCAGCCACGGCCTCTTCTAGCAGATGCTTTCCTAAGAAAGACTTCCTAACCGAGTCCTAACATTTCAAGTGTTCCCTACGAATTGTTAAAACACCAGATCTACATTCCTGATAGGACAGCTCCTGTTTATTTCATTCTTCAAAAAAAAAACCAACAATCTCAAAATATTTTTTCCAGTGTATTCTATTGCTCATTAAAATCATAACTATTTGTTGACCATAAAAATGCACTCTATGTTTTCTTCAGTCGTATCCTAAGTCATTGCAATGTCTCAGTAGAAAGTCCTTTTCCACTGTGCGGGGTGAAATGGCTTTTATGGCACTGACAACAGAGAGATGTCTTCATGGCCTTCCCAAAGCCCAGAACAATGGCAGTGTTTACACTTGTCTTGGAAACCACAGCCAAAAGGAGTCTTTTCCATGTAAAAAGGTTGGCCCAAATGTTCAAACTCAGTCTCCAGGCACTTCAAGAAGGCAGGTGAGATCAACATGGATACAGAAACTTCAGTAAAATCTTCCTACAATGTGTCAAAACTCACTTTTGCTGCCCATTAATGGCTCTCCCAGCAGTGCAATAGGCAGCTTGCCAGTGGCTTCTCCAATGGGCAATGTGGTCCAACAGAGTTGGTGGGCTTTAGGTCAGCCCAGAGGCTTCCACACAACAGCATGTAATGGAACTGGAAGCCTGCCTTGCGGATAAACTCACCTGAGCTGCACTAGCAGTAGCAGAAGCACACAGCAGAGAGTAGGAATCACATAGGCTGACCCAGATCTTACAACACAAAGTCAGGGAAGGACAGTCCATGGTTATCTGCTACTTTCTATCAACACGGTTTTTCAGAGTACACATTAATTGCTTCATAGGTAAACTAATTCTGCACAGAAAGCATTCTATGAGAAGTCATAGAACTCAAAAGGGAAAATGACCCTACCTTGCTTCATTACAAGGATTTCTATTTGATCCTAAAATAAGCACATTCCCTTTAATACATTACACAAAGATGAAATGTTGCAAATCGATATATTACTTGCCTTTCCTTCTTG
Organism: Tympanuchus pallidicinctus; assembly: GCF_026119805.1. Lineage (NCBI taxonomy): Eukaryota > Metazoa > Chordata > Aves > Galliformes > Phasianidae > Tympanuchus > Tympanuchus pallidicinctus. The sequence continues at coordinate 16,087,234 of NW_026294747.1, forward strand.
GTACAACTGTTCCCAGAACCCCTGAGCATCCCAACACAACATAGCCCTAAGGGGAGCAAGGGCCTGGTCGTTCTGAGCTCATGTCCTGGATTAAGATGCCTACACCCAAGCCATGTATGACAGCCATACAAAAACACTTCCTGGTTTTACTCAGTGCCCTATTCAACTCTATTTTAAACTGCTTAATGACCTAAGAATAGAGAGATTTGTAATTGGCAAGATATAAAAAGAAGCCTTCATCCATTAGCAATATTGCTTTAAAAAAATCTTTTTGATTCTTCTGTAAAGGCTCAATTCCAGATATCTCAGAAAACAGCATATAACTCTGGACAGAGAACCATCATCTGCTTGAAAGCTGTATTATGAGGAGTATAAAGGGGAAAATGCAAAATGCCAGGACTCAAAGGCAAGCTGGAAAATGAGTAATCCACCCATGGTATATCTAACACTGCCATAGGACAGAGCTGTTTGTCACCACACAGTTTTCCTTTACATCATATAGTGGTGGCAAGAAACTCTACACAATGATTCCATCATCCTGGAAATTTCGCATACAGGGGCTTGAGAGTCAAGAGGTTGTTTTTCTTTTTCAGAAAGACAATTTGAGACATATCGTTTGTTTAGCAATCTGAAGTCCTTTTCCATTGCAAGTGCATGTTTTCAGATGCACCGTAATCCCCTAGCACAGGGGAAATCCCCCAGTTTAGCTGGATGCTCATCATCTCAGCCAGAGCCTGAGCCCTGGGCTGTTCCAGCAAGAGATACCAGAAACATATTGCACAACTCGGACTAAATAATAACCTTCCTCTAATGGAAAAGAAGGAGAAGAGGAGAAGCAGAGGAGGAGGAATTTCAGAGCATGGAGTTTGCAAAGGTGGAATCCTTAGCATACAGATGAATGGCACAGGGAAGAGAAGATCTTTATAAAAGCTCCCATTTGTACAGAAGTTAATATTCTCACGTTCCACTTACTGACAAATTTAAGATGGGTGCGGACAAATACTGCCCAGAAACAACATGAGAACGATTACACCAATAAGAGGATAACCTCTGTTGTTGGCATTTTTTTCCTGTTTCTGAATGAGAAATTTACTGAACCTGAATACACCATTGAGATTGCAGTGCAGGTGACTGATCATTTCTACATCTGAATCTTCCCTACGTGGCTTATGGACTGATTCATGAATTGTCTAAATTCACTTCATTCCTGTTGGCAACCACAGTGTGCTCAAGCTGAGAATGTGAGTCATATATAAAGTTTAATCTAAAAACAATCTGCTGTAACCCTGAACAAAAACAGCAGACACCCACTTCTAAGGGGGTTTATAGGAAAATCTTAGTGATATAGTCCAGCAATCCAAAGATACTGATGAATAGCGTCTATGTGTTTACCATGTACTTCCCTTTTCCTTATAAACATAATGTAAAATGACAACAGTGCCATGTGTGTGGAAAGGTAAGCTTGTTTCCTGAAACATATCAGTGCAAGGCTGCTGATTATGGATCTGACACATTTGCCCTTATGGTAACAAGCACTGTGTGTACACAGCAATATAAAATAGAACCATAACATCAGTATTATCCAACAATTTGCCTTCAGTTTTTCTGGGCTCAATGGAAGAATGGACTTCTTCTGACTCCTGCAGAGGCTGCTTGATTGCAAAGATGGGGAAGTTCCACTGATGCAAATGGTGACTTTTGACTTAAGGATGGTGTGATTCTGTAGCAGGGCTCTCCCACCCACTGCTAACAACAAACATGTCAATGGCAAACACAGCTCAGGTCAAGCCAAAAAAAAGATAAAGAAGGCTAGGGAGAAATTTAAGGCTTCTGGGAAATGACTGGGAAAAAGGCAAATAAAAAGGATCCTCACAAAAGAGCACATCTCTTGCCTGGAGCAAAATCCTCAGCACAGGCACATGTGTGCCTTATTAGCCAGGTGCTGGATTTATATGACCGTGAGAAGGTTAATCACAGTAATTGCTTGCAATTGCACATGTCCACGCTGAAATGGGTGTAGCTGTTTTTCTTGTCTGGTTAATTTAATTGACTTCAGTTGTTACTCAGATCTGTTGAATTGTGCAGTGGTCTTATGTAAAACAGAGGAACCATACTGCACACTGCCTCTTCTGTGACTGTTGTCATCAGGGACAGCACAAAGCCGGAGTCTCTGTGCGTGGGTCTAGATTTATTCATCCCAGCAGCATTGCACCTTTCACATCCCTACAAAAGTCTACAATTTGCCTGAAAACAAAATGTCTGGGCTTTGAATACTGCAGCATGAAACCGTCTCCGACCTTGGTTGGCCAAGTCACCTCTTCTCCCCTATGTTCTTCTTCCTTCATCTCCCATTTAACTGCCACGTCCTTTGATCTCCATTGGTGCCATTTGTTTAAGCTGGAACAGGCTTGGATGTGGGGTGCTTTTTTTGTTTAGTTGGTCGGTTGCTTTTGGTTTTGTTCCTCTTTTCAGGGTGAGGTGGTGGTGTTTGTTTTAATGTCTTACCACAAGAAAGCCACAATTTTCAGTGGTGCCTTCAAGCGCTGCAAGATCAAAGTTCACTGCTATTGATTCTGGCCCATGAAAAGAAGAGGGAACAGCAAAGAAAATGTTGTTTTTTAATTTTCTTTTCTCCAACCCATTATCATTTCTGCCTGTGTGACTAGAAATCCCTCTATAAGAAGCAAAAACTTGTTGTATCAGGCTACTCTGGGACATGAAGCTGAATCACACACAGAAAGGGGAAGAGAGATTAAGAAGCAATTTCCTTTCCGTTATGTCTGTTTCCAACTCCTAAGGGAAATGTCGGGACAACATTAAAAGTTCTATTGAAATGTTTTATAAATATACCCAAATTTCAGAAAGGCTCTCACAAATGTGTTTCTCCAAGGTTTGTCTATAAACAAACACGGAGGGCAGAGTCATGGTGTGGCAGCACAGTCGTTGCAGTAGCAGAGTTTTGGACCCATCCCAGTGCCTCACTGCCTTTACTGTAAAAAAAAACTTCTTATGTCTAATCTAAATCGCCTCTCTTTTAATTTGAAGCCATTTCCCCCTTCCTATCACAACAGACCCTGTTAAAGACTCTTATTCTGTATCCTCAATGTAAAAGAGTGTTTGGGCTTCCTGCGGTCTGCCTTATAGGCTCTCCCAACACTTAGCCTGCCTAAAAGCACTCTTGACAGCCGCTCACAGGACCGTTGGGCACTGCTGCAATTCCCACTGAAACACTATTTGCCATTCTCACCACACTGCCATCTGTTCAACTGAAAGTTTAATTTGTGCCTCATTCCTTATCGTTTTTATCAACTGGCATTCAGCAGACAGCCTGACAAATGGGAAGGTGATTGAAAGCAATGGAAAAATCATTTCCGTGCAGAAAGAGCAAAGGCCTTTCAGCCGTAACTGACATACGTGCCCATTGTTGTGAGGCATCTTAAGCTGACCTTGAGCTGATTAGCAAAGCAGAATTAGAACAGTGAGGGCAACTAAGGACAAAGAACTGTCCTTGTTCATCACGCCTGTCTGCTGGGGCTCACATCAGCCCTGCTAGCCCCTCTCTGTCCTCTGAGCTCTGACCTCACCACAAAGCACGTAACAGCACACCAAGCCTTCTGCTGGACCACAAGTCAAAGGAATGCAACCGTAGCATTTAAATGGTGACCAAAATCCAAAGGGTATCATTAGAGCTGCAAAGCAAGCAGGGCTGGAATGCGCTCTGCTGTCTGACTTCTCTTTTACAACCAGAGAAATTACCCCTCTGGGGGCCTGTTTTCGTTCCTGATGGTCCTTGCAGATGTTTTGTAAGCCAGCGCAAAGTCCACCTATCTCCACAGGTGAGCTAAAGTCAACGTTCAGCTCCTTTCAGCTCAATCCAATGGCCCTACTCAAACAGGGAAATATCGACATGATAAACAGCAGACCTGACCTCTTGGCTTCCAGCACCAGTGGCACCACAGGGACTGCTCCTGTAAGGACTGTGCTGGCTTGGCATAGCTGCCCAGCCTGCGCCTCAATGTCATGTGCAGCTTTACAGCTGTGCCAGGATATTGACTTCTTCCTGGCAGGGCCGCGTTCCCCAAACTTCCCAAACGACTGGAATTTTCCCACGGCCGAAGGTTCTGATCTATTTGTCATAAAGGAGGGTTGTTAGTGATCATGAAAGCTTTGGAATAGCAGAGTTTGGGGGCAGTTCAGAGGCCATCCGCACACCTCCCCCCCTTCACTTGCATGCACCTGAAATGCTTCCTTTGTTGGTTCCCAGAAACATTCATCTCGGTGCGTTCAGGGGACGGCCTGACCCGCTGTGTATGGACAGCCTGATTTACAGCCCTCTGCAAACCTGGAGTAACCTTGAACGCGAGGTGAAGGACGGGATGGATGGGGGGGACAGCCGTGCCCGGTCTGCCTGTGCCCTCTGGTGGTGCCGAACAGGGAGAACACAGGGCAACAGGGACAGAATCCCACGAGAACCACCATCGCGAGGCCGAATGCTGTTTTCTGCTCTGACTGCACCTCTTTTTCTTTCCCCTCTCTCTTGCTGCCCTTCAAGGCAGTGCCAGAGGTGGCCCTTCATCTCTGTTGGAACCTGAATTCTTTCCTGTGGTGCAGAAGAGAGGGCAGTGGCCTCAGGCTGGTTCAGAGCAGAAGCTGCTTTGCATTCCCAAATAAAGTCTTGAGTGGTTTTTCCTTCTAGGTAATTTCACTGAATCACAGAATGGCTGGTGTTGGAAGGGACATTACAGCCCACCCAGTTCCACCACGAGCTGGTTGCCACCCACCAGACCAGGGTTCCACCCAACCTGGCTTTGAGCAGCTCCATAGACAGAGACCCTCCAGACAGCCTGAGCCAGGGCCTCATCGTCATCCTCACGCTGAAGGTCTTCCTAATATCTAAATCTCCCCTCTTTCATTTTAAAGCCGTTACCCCTGGGATCTGTTTCTACACCCCCTGATAAAGACTCCCTCCCCAGCTTCCCTGTAGCTCACTTTCAGTACTGGTAGGCTGCTATAACGTCACCCCAGAGCCTTCTCTACACTAGACCCCAGCTCTCTCAGCCTCTTCACAGAACTCATCAATCCCAGCAGCTGGGCAGCCTAGAGTCCAGTGGGAACACAGCTGCATTTGATGCTTAAGTTACCCTTTGGCCCTCCCCAAGCCCCACAGAACACAGTTACCTCAGCATTAGAGTCAATCACAGTTCAGTGAAGGGAGGAAGCTCAGATGTCCACTGGGAAAACAAGTTATTCCTGTGCCGGCTAAGAAGAGTATTTTGCTGCAGCCCAACTTGACCTTCCTTTTGGCAACTGAGCGAGCATGCACACACACACACACACACACACACACACACACACACACACTTCAGCCAACCTAGAACTGCAGCCAGACCTTTGAGGAGGCCAACAGCAAGTGTTTATTTTTCCTTCATTAAAGGTGCAACCATCCTGTTGTTAACGGAGTGACTTCGTATTAATTTTCAAATTGTTCTCAATGCTTTGTTTTAAATGTAAGACAACCTCATACAACGCATTTCTCCAACTCGTTTTATCTCCAAGTGCTTTACAAACTGACACTGGGGGGAAACAATCTCCCAAACCACCTCCTACACAGAGATCATCCCATCCCCAGTGCTATAATGTAGCCACATCTGTTCTGCAATGTAGCAGCCAATGGCACAGGATGACATGTAGAGATTAAAAGGTCGGGGGGAGCAGACACAAGGACAAACGCCAGGGATAGGACTGACCTGAAATCTGCAGCTGAGGGAAAAAGACATTTCTATTTTCTCCATGGCAAAAGCTGATGTCTGATTGACACAGGTCTGCAGGTGCCAATAAATCAGATGCAGATTCTTACCCAAAGATGTATTTTCCAGGCTTTTACTCCACATTTGAAATACATTGCTTCAGTGAAGAGCAGCTGATGCATGCACTCATCCAATTAGGGTGACAAGAGGCACTCAGTGGTAGGGGTAAAAGCAGAACTAAGGTGGTAACAAATGGGGCCTGCAGGTCAGCCATGTCTGAGCTGGACTCAGTTCTTCCCTCTCCTGGACAAAACCACAGCAGCTCAGTTTTCTTACAGCAAAGGAAGAAAATTCCTACTGTGGCAAGGATGGAACCTAATGGAGTGGGTAGTGACTGAGAAAGGGCTACATCAGCTACAACACTGTTAGTTCAGTTCTGTACAGACAAGTCTGAGCTACAGCTGGCCTCCACTTTCCAAAAGCTGTAGTGATATCCTTCCCAGCACGTTTTGAAGCACACAGCCACACCTCTCATCTGTGCAAAAATACCTCAAGTTTCCTCATTGGGTATGGCAGCCTGAGGGACACTGGGTTTTCCAAATGGACATGCATCTCTAAGTCTAGTGTTAGAGCAGAGAGGGAATCTCTCGGCCTCATGGCTGTGCCCAACATGAGCATATTCCTTCTGGACATAAAGAACTCAGCCTGGGACTACGGTTTCCATCTAAACAGTGTGAACAGTACCCAAATTCACCCTCAGAGTAGGAACAAAACAAAGGCATTTGTTTGTGGGTGAGGTTTGTATCTAGGAATACCACCAGGGACTTCCACACCAAGAACGTGCACATGGTAACATGCTAACAAGGTCTGCATCTGCCTATGACACAACACCAGATTCTCAAGGCTGGGAGAAAATATCCAGCACTGAGTGCAGCCAAGCTGTGACCAGCTGCAAATTATGCAATTTCCCTGCTTGCTTCCTTCTCCCAGAGGTCCCACGTGCACAGTTCTGGCCTCAGCCCCACTTGCTCCCCCCAGCTGGATTACAAGCACCCAGCACCAAATCCCAAGCTAAAAACAGAGACTTCCTGTGACTCAGCTGGAAGAAAGATTCTCTTGCAGGCTTCAGCACCCTCCACCCCAAAGAATGAGTGGGACAGACAGACTGCCAGCATCTGTCCTGAAAGACTTGCTTACTAAGAAGGGAGCCCAGGACTTCTGCTTTGCACAGGGCTGGCCTCAGACTAAGCTAAAGCAGACTGTATATAAAAACAAAGGTTTAAAAATAATGGATATACACTGCATATCTCCATAAAGGACAGTCTGTAGACAATCATCCCTGAGCAGCCAGGACCAGCCCAGCTCTCAGAGGGTAGCTTGGCAGCTGCATTCCAGTCACAGTGGGAGGAACGGGACAGCTGAAGGTACAACTTGTGCTTTTTGCTCCATGATCAGCATCAGGCATAGGGAGGGAGAGGAGGGAGCAAGGCCACTGCTGGAGAGGCACTGCATTCATCTGTTTGGCAGACCACTACTGATGAGTCCTTCATACAGGAGCAATTTCCTTCCAAGCTCAGGCTGCTCCTGATGATTACATCTCACTGGGATAAAACCCAAGTTTGGCCAGAGACATCTCCCTCCGGAGTCGCATCACTTCCCAGTACATCAGTTCCACTGCAAAGTGGAAAAAAAAAATACAGAGGAAAAATGAAAAAGCAGGGAAAAAAAAATAATCAGTAAGTGAGGCACAGTTAGATCCCACCTCATGTTACACTATGCTTTCAGTGCAGCCCGACAAAGCTCACCCCTAAATTGAGGGAAGCAGATATGCTGGAGGGCCCAGCAGATCACCTCTTTACTGGCTCTGCCTCAGGATACAGCTTCTAAGAAACTGCTGAGCAAGGAATGGGTGAAGCCATTTCTCTTGCTCTCATCTCTTCTTTGCCATTTAACTACTTTTCAAAGATCCAGCAAGTTCAGGGTATCCCAAGCTGGCCACACTCCTGTCATGCTGAGTACGGCCTCAGAATTTTTCCCACTGGCCCATCAAAGGCCCCACTGCACCCAGCTGCTACCCCCTCTTACCATCTTGCCTCACCAAGCCTTGCTGGATATAGCGAATGTACGTGAAGAAGTTGCACACAGCTGTGATCTGAAGGATAGAGGAAAGAAAAAAAGGAAAAAAAAAAAAGTGTCAGCTACAGAACTGGAGCACTCCTGGTGCTCAGCATCTGAGAAATGCTTCTACATATCACCAGATACAATGAGATAGGAAGAAAGCTGTTAACCTAAGTTCCAGGTATCTGCAGTACCATACCAGAATACTGCACTATCCACAACATACACAGCGTGAGACAGTAGTCACTACTGAATGTGGTAAAGCCCAACAGCCAGCATTTAAAGAGCAAAAAAATCACACTGTTTTATAAAGGACAATTAAAGATCAATGCAAACCAAGTTCCTGTAATTAATCAGACCATAGAAGCGAATACAAAGCAGACAGACGGCCTGAAAGAGCACAACCATGGCACAAGGGCCTGAGACAGGTCTGGAGATCCCCACTCTACCACTCTGAACGAGAGCCACCCTAATGATGAGAACAAACTCAAGCTCCATAGGTCTCTGTCAGTTTGAGCGCTGACCCAAGAGTCCTTCCATCTCAGAGCCTAGAACAGTCCTGGGAAAGGTGGGATACTCACCCTGGCCCTACAGGATGGTGAAATGTAATAGTAATTCCCAGAATCCCCCAGCATGATGCGGTGTTTGCAGGTCCTGGGGAGGCCACTTAGAGCACACTTCCTGCAGGCAGAGAGAAAGAAAGGAAAACAGATCAGGCTATAAAGCAACCACACGGCACAGCAGCGTAGATCCCCAGGAGATGAAAGGCAGAGCTCAGAAGTAAGACCTGTGTCAGTGAGCATTAAGAAAAACAAACCAAATGCAGTTGATAATCAACCTTTTAACCCTAGAAAGATTCCATAAATAGTGAATTTAGGAGACCATAAGCTAAAAATCTGGTACCATGAATTATCCCATGCTCAAGCAAACCAAGGCATTACCCTTGGCAGATCCACAGAAAGAGGTGAGGACAAAGCAGAGTATAACTCATGTCCTCTGGGCTCTGCACATCTTTGCCACGCAAGGTTTTTGCTGAAGGAGAATTGTGTCCAGGTGTTTTCCTGGTGGGATACACAGATGCCAGCTGTGGACCAGATCTGGTTTCAAAACAGATATTCCTGTGTTTAAGCATAATCATCCCCCCTGCTGGCAAGACACTGAACTTCATCCAAACTTGTCACCATTCTTCAATACCTTCCAACATGGCACACAAGATGTTCCTCGTGGTGTCCCTACTTGGACTTCACACACCACACCACTGGTAAATGCACAACTCTGCCACATCACAGGAAAACACACCCAAGGGAAGCTGCAAACCTGGCAAGAGTTACATTTAAAATGAAATGCAATCTCCTCTGAGCTACAAGTGGAAGCTCACAGGTATTCCATAGGGCTTAAAGCTTTTGTGTCATGCTTTCTCACCATCAACAAGCACAAACCCCACTGTCTCATTTGGAGAACTGAAAACATGCTGCAGTGCAGCTTGGCTCCTCTTCCTTATTTCAGACTTGAAAGCCATCTGGAATAACTTTATGCTGACTTCAGGAGGTTTTGGACATGGTTTCAGATCCCTAAGAACAAGCCAATCTCTTTCTGTGCAAGCATGGAAAAGTTCAGCCTCACTACTGTAGAGATTTCAAACAAAGCAATAAAAAAAAGTACTCTTTTCAAGACAGCATGGCTCCCAGAAAGATGTCGAAAAGATGTAATCAGCAAGGGTGCAGCTTATCTCTATTTTTTTGCCATTTCCTTCCATTATTGTGAAGATGAACAGTTCGCAGTACCAGCCAGTAGCCTGGCCTTCACCATCACTTAGCAGTAAAGCAGACTTTGTTGCTGCACTGCCATTACCACGGCTTCTCAGAGATCTAATGCCTGCATGGCTAGAAGAGGAACATCATTGCTCAGGTGCACGAGTTACTCTGGGAGCCGTGGAAGATGACAACACGCAAAGAAGCAGATGTTCCATAAAGCTTCTGAGAATGCTTTGGTGCTTGCTTTCCACTGCCATCAAGCTCAGCTGCTGCCTGCCTAGACTCCTGAAAGCACTGCACTGAACTCTGTTACCATAGGGTGAAAAGGGACCCAAACTTTCTTCTTTCTTCTCCACAGCACAACCAAAGGTGCCACAAACCTTGCATTTTCATCCAGGGAACAAATCAAATCCATTTATTACCAAGAGAAAGATTCCTTAACACCTGGTCTGGGTGGAAATTAAACAGAGTTAAAGAGTTTGGTTAGTTCAGCTCTAGCCTCAAAGATGCTAAATCATACTAAACTAGTAACCTGTTAACTGATTAGCCAGCTTTGATCACCTACTAATAAATACTTTACAATCTGTGACTGGAACACACTGTGAAGAGGGGAAAAAAAATCAAAAGGAAACCAGCAAGGACACACACAGGATGGGTTGGTCCTGGCAGAGCCCCGACACATGCTGGGGGAACAATTTGTCTAGTGATGAGAGAAAAAAATGCAGAAGAGCAGAGTAGGAAGCCTGCACATGAGCAACATTCATTACAGGAATACCATTGCCTGGAAGGTGCTCTGCTTGAAGGGAAGTGGGAAGAACTAAGGAACAGAGCCTCAACTGAAACTGAATTCAATAACTGAAAGTCCCCTGTGTACTCTGAAAGATGATGCCACTTCTGCCAGCATTCCTCTTCCCTGAAACAATCTAGGCTGTCTGTCACATCAAACACAGTCACAGCATCAAGCAAAGAAGATTATATTTATGCAGCAAGGAGCAAATTCTTCTGACCTAGGCTCAAACCCACCTGGAGCATCAGCAATGTTAGCAGTGCAAGGTGAGCTCAGGGGTCACAAGATAAAAGAATGTGAAATAATGTAGCTCTGACTTAACCCTTGCACCCTATGTTATGCACAAGCCTTCGGAGAACATTAAAGCAGTTTGTCTCTTAAGGAGGAAAAGAAAGCAAATAAAACTTCTGAACCGAGGGCACTAACACATTACTAAATTATCTCCCAACCACTCAACTGCAGTATACCCAAGAAGAATTACATCAGTCGGTGAAGAGTTCAGAAAGCAAAGCTCAACTACCACTAATCTTGGGCTAGAAATACACTCAGCTGAGCCCTGGTACCTGACTGAGACAACTTCATAAGGCAGTGATAGAAAACAGCAGCAAAAAGGGGGGACAAGAACAAGAAAGGTTCCTTACTTTGGCCCACCAGAGTCCTCTGCTGACACCTTCACCACAGGCAGCATCTGGGAAGCAACAGGCTCAATGGTGAGTGTATTCTGCTCCACAGCCACTCGCACCAGCTCAGACAGCTGCAGCAAAGAGAAATGACTGCAGATACAGATGTGCAAAGGTCACCTCCCTAAAGGTGCACCTTTGGTGTCGCCAGACTGTGCAGTTTCTGTCCTCAGTTGCCACCACTCACCTCCTGTTTAGTAAAGTCCAGACAAGGTCCTACATCTTCTCGGTAAATTCTGTCCAGAAAGGAGCAGGATTTATCCAAAGTTGGAGATTCCTTCCAGGACTGGAACTCAGCAAATAAAATGGAATCAATCTGCAGAAAATGCCCAGGAAAAGAAGGAAAACAGAAGGTAGGTAGAGGGAGAGATATCATGTCTGAAGATAACTGTTACTGCATAGGCAGTCTAACTATACAACATCTACTTTGGTACCTAGAAAGGTTCAGATATCACAGAAGTGTCTGAGGAAAGCTGGCTCTCTCCAAGGATCTTTTGTCTCCCACCCATTTTCAGTTCTGTGCCAGACCCATCCAGCCAAGGTGGGCATATTCTGCAGAAATCTGCAGAGATTCATCTCTCCCACCTTTGTCCAGGACAGGGCAGTGCCACTGCTGAAGGAAAGCCACCACACAACTGCTGAACAGAGCAAGTGCCCATGGCAGAAACAACAAGAGCAGCTGAATGGCAAAGCACAGTGGTAATGACACCCAGGACACCCAGAATGCTTTTCTTAACAAAGGATTGCTATAGAAAAGGATGAATTGGAGGGGGAAAAAAAAAGAAAAAAAAAAAAACTATTAATATCAGCAGGACTACATTCAGTGTGACCAAATAACAGAGTATGCCAGGCCTTTAAAGGCCATTCCAACCCAGAACTCTGGTGTCTGGGGAGTTGAGGAAGTAATGGGAATTCTGGGCAATCACATTGGCATGCAGGGACAAGTGGAACGTCAAACCCCGAGTGGGAATAGCTTTCCTGATCACAACGCTTGCTCACTGCCTTTTACAGATGGGCTTGCAAGAATTATCACTCCTCAACAACTCAGGGACTCAAGGACAGGGCTTGCCCCAACCCCTTAACTAGCAGGAAGGTTGATCCCTCCTACATTGCCTGACTGGTAATACTTCAGTGCTGGAGACTCTCTGGAACAGACATTTAAACCCCAGGCCGACAGGGCAGCTGTTTAAAAGGCCAGCAAATCCTGCTGAAGATGCTGAAAGGAGAAACAGAACTACAGAAACATGCCAAACAATACAAAAAGCATGAAGGAATGAAACAGAAGGAGGCCTGAAATCTAGCACACTTGCTGTATGCTATAGGGACTGCTCACCTCGCACCAGCAGACAGCTTCAGAGCCACAACATGAAAAAACAAATTCAGGAAAACAAACAAAACAGAAATGGAGGTTAGCATAAAAGGAAGCTAGAACTGAAGGGCTGAAAGTGTGAGAGTCAGATGGGTTCCACCCCTCTCCAATACCGTCCAGTAGTTACCTGCCGCAACGGTGAGGAAGCATCTGCCCCCAGTGCCTGCCAGCCTGGCTCATAGGTGAAGTGGATAGCCTTCCCAGGGATGATACAAAGGAGCAGAGAAAGGAAAGCAGGCACCCCAGACTTTGAGGCAAGAAAAAGAGACAGACAGTGAAGACGTTTAGAGTGACAGGCAAGAAAGGGAGGTAAAAAACCATAACAATACAGAAGATACAGGCAGAGGCTCAAGGCTTCTCTTCCAGCGAACTAAGAGTGATCCTCAAGGCATCACAGGGCCATAAACAACACCTTTCAACTTCAGTTTGAGGTGCTAAACGGAACACAAATGCTGCAACTTCTAGACACAATTTAGAATAGGACATGTTTTCCACAAAGCATCAAGCTGAATGCCAGGTTCCCTCACACCACCTCTCGTGTGGGCCAGTAAACAACTTGACAGGAATGGTAACCATTAGGAGAGCACAGAGAGCATTCGAAGATTAAAGTCATTTTTTTCCTAGCACTCAAATTAGCTTCTAGCCAACTAAGTATTTGACTACAACTTCCAGCATATCTGGTTCGCTCTCTGATTAATCAAGAGAAACAAGTACAGCAGGGATTTGCAGTTACTGAATTAATTTTTCCTTTGGTTTTCTTTTGGTCATAGCCTTTGCTCCTCTTGCCTGTGAAGAGAGTTAAAGATGTTATTGCTACAGCCCTCAAGACAATAGCTACAGCCAATACTCATCCAAAGTAGCAACAACAGCACTACACAGAAGTTAGCAAAATAAATCCATTGAAATCACCAATGGTGTTGCCAGCACAGTCCTTCTGTTAGGTGAATGTATTAATTTCACCAGCTGCCCTTCTGCATACACATTCTCTCACAAGCCAAGTGACCAGGTCTCTCCACGTGCTCTCAACAATTCTTTATGACAGAAGCCACAGCTCCAAAAAAAGTCATCAGGGAAACATACTCCTACACCACATTCACCACATTTTCATTCTCCCTGATCAAGTGCCACAGCCTGTCTCCTTTCTGCTCTTCAGGGTAGCTGTGCACACATCTGGCCATTGGAAAGTTCCCAGCCAGAAGCTGCTAGCAGAAAAAAAATAAAAAATAATAAAAAAAAAGAATTACATTCATGGTCACAGCAAGTGTAGGTCTATTGAATGAGGGAATTAAATAGGGTTTGGTTGAAAGACGTTCACAAATTCTTTGTAGCCTTATCTGAACATTTCCTCCCAGTGAGAAAGGTGAGCGCTCTGCAGGAGGAGGAAGAATAGTGGCATGCCCAAGACCAGAGAACAAGAGATGTTGATAGAAGATGGTGGAGGAGACTTGGAGCCCAAACCCAGGCTCTGATCATTGAAAGTCAAACCAGTTGGAAAAAAGAACAAAAGCAAAAACGTCAGAACAGGTAGCAGACTGAACTGCCAAGATGCATCAGAACTGGCTTCCACTCAGCAACTCCCAGCACATCCATTCTCAGCACTGCTAACTCCTGGGTCTGTCCATGCCCTCCAGCGGTCCCTCAGCTCCTTCCTCTAGCATTGTCCTAATGCAGCTTTGAACTTTATTCCCAGAAGTGAAAATCTACACAAATAGAAACCCTCCAGAGTTTGCCTCAGCACAGTTTAGGAACAAGCCAGACTACTGCACAGATTGCTTCCTTCAGTCAGAAGCCAAGCAAAACTTCTCAAGTACAGCAACAGCAGTGTCTCCAAGGCTGGTGCATGAACGGCCCTCACCCACCTCTTTGCACTCACGACTGACTGGTGCTGGAGTTGCATTCTGGCTGACAGCTGTGACAATTGCACTGCTGGTGCTCTTGTTTCGCCCGTGGCCTTTCCTGAAAACGGCTTTAGAAGGGCTCTGGAGCTGAGGGTGTAGCTCCCAGTTTGGAGAGGAAGGTGTGGATGTGATCACAAGCGTCTTCAGAGCTGTTACCTCTGCCTGCAGCATGTCGATCTGAGAGAGACAAAGCAAGAGTCAACAGCACCTTCAGCATCTGCTGAACTTGCTGTACTGCACCCAACACTGTAAGGCCACAGGGAAACAGCTACAAGCCTGCTCATGAAGCCTTCTCCTCGTTCTCTCAAATGCCCACTGTCAGCCGAAATTTTAAAGAGGAAAACAAGAACTAACTGGGAATCTATCCTGCTGCTCCTCAGTCTATCTTGCCCCAGGCTCTTTTTAGACACATCAACCCAGAAGTAATTTCACTTTCCAAGATGGAACCAATACAGCAGCCCTGTGATGCACCCTCATCAGCTCTTTCCACACAGCCACAACAATTAAACAGCACACTGCTTCCACGTGGTTCTTCTCACACCCTTTTTTCTAAGAGGAGGAGGTGATCAGCAGAATCTGCTGGAGAGGGAGCAGGCACTTCACCCTCCTCTAGCCAACCAACCTGCCATGGCTACAATGGGCCAGGACTGCACCAACCCTGCAAAGAGATCAAGTCACAGAGAGCGCAGTTCTCACCTTTCCCCATGCCTCCTTCAGCTGCTTCTCTGACGCCGCTTGTTTTGTGTTTGCTTCTCTCACCATCTTGTGTGCCTCCTGGACCAGAAAGAGTTTTAGTCTGCCTGTGGCAGCCCCATCTCATACAGTCACTTGGGGCCGGCCAAAGCTCTGCCATGTCTCATGCTCTGTGCAAGCAAGCAGGAGGATAGACATCACTGCCACATCCAATTATTTTACTCTAACAGATATGAAGAGCTTTGCCCCCGAGAATTTCCCAGAAAAGGCCTCTCAGTGTCAGCCTGGAGTGCATCCCCTTCCCAGGAGCACAGCTGGATAAATGTAAGTTTATCTGCTGAGTCCAAGGTTATCTTCTCCAATCAAAAGAGGTGCTGCAAAAAAAAGGCAGAAGAAAGGGCCTGCCCCTCTTGCCCTTGGGATATATGCTTTACAGCCAAGGTTTTAATGTTGGCACCCACCCATGCTAGATCATAATTGTGTAGTCCAATACTTCTGCGACTGATTCAAATGGCTTAGCTTCCTGGCATGACTTCAGATGCGTGTCACCACTGCAGACTTGCTAGTTCATTACTGGACTGTTTCTGACCCTGATCACTGTCTCTGGCACAGATTCTCATCCAGACTCACTGATCCACATTCTGGTTCCTCATTCAGTCACTGCCCTGCTGCACTTGCCTGAATTGTTACTGCACTCTGTTCCTACCACCTCCATGGAGCAGCCAGCCCTCACTGCTCTGAGCACAGCTGCAGCACAGCAGCAGGAGCAGTAGCTCAGGTGGGGACTAAACTTAGAAGCACATCTCACAGGAAGGGGGAGGTAGGTGGTATCACTCCCAGTGAGACCACCCCACAGCACTGCCTCGAAGCACTCTGCCCAAGGCCACCAGTGAAGGAGAAAGCCCTCAGCTGAACTTCTCTGAGTTCACCTTACATTCAGGAACAGCCTGTGTTTCACAGGTACAGCTGAGTTCTGGCTTTCCTCACTGTCCAGTCAGTTCTACAGATTAAAGCTGTTGGTAAATGGGATCACGGGATCTCATCAGGCTAGAGCTTGACAAGAATCAAATTAACAACCGAAAAATTAAACCAAAACAAACAAACAAAAAACCACAGCAAACGCTGTTCAGACTACAGAGCAGGCACAGGAGAAGGCCAGGGAGCCATGCTCACCTCCAGCTCCGGGCATCCCCATGTCTGGTTTCACTTAGCTTTGCAACCACGGAACCTGCTGTGCTCTTTATGTCACCCCACAGCTGCTAGGAGGGGAAAGGAGCGTATGCAAATCCTCCCCAGAAGCAAGCACCAGCCCATGGGAGGGTCTGCTTGCAGCACTGTGCAGCATTCCAAATGTGCACGAACAACAGGGACTAAGGAAGCTGTGGGAGGTAACACAAACATGGCTGGAAGTTCAGAGAAAGCCTACCTCAAAGGAATTGGAAGCAAGCTTAGCTTAAGAAATGATGGGAAAAGGAAGAGGGTGGTACCTCAAACAGGCTAGCTGTTAACTCTTCTAGTTCCTGCTCCAGTTGCTCTCTGACTTTTGACAGTCTCTCACATTCTTTGTCCTTCAGCTTCAGCTCCTGTTGAGGAAATTGTAGAGGGATGCATGAGCTACCAGCAGGCCCCAGCAGTGCTGACACCCACCTGGCCTTACTTACTAATCACTCCCTTTCCTCCCTACCCCTGCATGAATCCCAGACTCTTGACACAGCACTCCATGCCACCAGAAGCATCCCTCCACAAGCTGTAGCAGGCTTTTCACACTGGAATTGCTTGCTTATCATTAGGCTCCATATCATAGAATCATCAAGGCTGCAAAGACCGCTAAGATCAATTAGCCTAACAACCAACCTATGCTTGTGACTGCTATAGACTATGCCCCTCAGTGCCTCCAAGCTCAGCCCTTCTCACAGGCTCTGGGCTTTACCTTTTGTGCTTTGTGCAGCTCTTCCTTCAGAAACTCAGAGCCCTTTTCCCGGATCTCCACTGAAGAGCTGCGGAGACGCGAGACGTTGCGCTGCTCAGTGGACTGGCTGTCATCCCCGCTGCCTGCATTCTGGCATCCAGTCTCTGGCTCCTTCTTGCTGCCTTTGGACGGCATTAGTGGTTTCCAGTATCCCACAGCTGGTTGCTCCTGGCTGTCTTCCTCAAAACGGGTCTGGCTGTAGGGAATCGGCACAGTGAAAAGTTATGTGGGAGTGATCAGCAAACCTGCCAGGCTGAGAAACAGCCTCAGAGGCAACAGCAAGGCAAGCCAGGCTGGGTTCTCCCAACGTTTCAGGGAGGCTGAGCAGTATTGCACTGAACAGGACATTCAGTAGTGTGCTGTGCTGTACCTCCAGGCTCCCAAGAGCACAGGAGCAAAGCAGGGAGGGTGATGGCATACAAAGAAACTGGCTTAGAGGACCTGCTTTGTGTCCCGGAGCAGCACCAGCTCCTCTGCCCACAGCCTGGGCCTGTCTGCCCTCAGCAGAATTTCTAGGGAGGTAAGTCCTACACAAACCATCTTCTCACAACCAGTCCTTCAAATAAAGACTGAAAGAGCTGAGAAATTTAACTGGAATAAGCTGCTTGTGCACAAACATTTTTATGAGCATGGTTAAACAAGCCGTTCGCCAGATACCTCGTACTGCCCTCTCTTAAATACAAGCCAAGCTCAGGAAGGATATCTGTCAAATTTATTTGCTCTGGGTGTGAGCATGCATACATCAGAACAAATGAAGATGGTGAACATCCATTTGTGAGTTTCAGCTCTGAAGTCCCTCACAGCTCAGGCAGACCCTAAGCAAACAATGAAGGCAGAGCAGACATACAAAATTCAGAACTTGGTCTTTTCTCTTCTCTTTCTTCTTAAAAGAGCCCAGATATGCATGCAGATATATTCCCTACTGGATTACTTTGCGCTTTTGACATGAAATCCTTTCAGAACAGCAACAGAGAGGAGACAGTGGTCCAAAGTAATGAACTGGGAGGAAATCTTTGCTATGCTGGGATCTTCAATAATCACACCAAGTACAGACTGCACTCCTGGTAAGAAGGGCTGGTTTCTCAACAGCTAAGTACTGCCTCACAGTTAGACAATTCTTTACACACAAAGCATTAATAGGCAAAGCAAAGTTATAACACCTCCTGGTTTTACCCTTCCAAAAAGCATGTCTCAGACATTTGACTCAGGACAAAGCAGGACAACTAAACACAGCTACTCCAAGAGTGCCGTTCTTGAGCATTTTCAGAGAAAAACAGACTATAGCTGGCTTACTTAGTATTCCAGCAAACACTCCATAGGCCTAAGTTCAGGGACACTGCTCCCCAAACCACAGGAGGAACAAGGAAAAAAACAGTACAGCTTCCACATTCCACAGCAATACAAAGACCCTGACCCTCTTCACTGCAGATCCAGACTTCAACCCTGCAGGCCAAGTAGAGGCCGTGTAGGTTTTGCAGCTGCTGGGGTGTTACAAGGGGAAAACATATGCCTGAATGCCCGTCCACGTGGCAGAACGTGTGGTCTGCCTGCTGTCTTCTCCTGCAAAGAAGCACAGGTACCACAGAGAGTGGTGTGAAAGCACAGAGAGGGAAATCTCTTTGACCTCTTGGATGAGTAAGGGCACAGGACCATCCACGATGCCATGCCACGCAAACTGGACAGAACTGGCAACATGCAGTCCGCGTCACAGATTTTGCTGACCTTTTTGTAGAGCAAGAACAAGCGAGAGAGCATCAGCAGTGCTGGAAGGTAGGAAAGGATTCAGAAGAACTGTTGACTTGACCTGGTTTTACTGGGAAGATCTATAAGGAGCTCGTTCTGGTGATAAATGACATTTGGAAGTATAAGAAATAACAGAAAGGAGCACCTTGGGGAGGGAAAGGGACAGACAGCACTGCTACGCAAAGATAATTCATCTGAAGCTACTCAGCACACTGGAGCTGCTGATAAAAGCACCATGTATGCATGTGGATGCATAGATCTGAGTGAGCTGCTCATGAGCAACGGGAACTCCCATGCCTCTACTCTTTTAGCTGCAAGAGAGAGCATGCATGGCGCACACCGTGAGGAGTTCAGGCAGCACAGCACTCGCTGCAGTCAGGCTGCTCTTTGGACACGTGTGGGCAATCAGAGAAAGGTCAAGATAATCTATCGCATCACTTACCTAAAGAGCGACATTGGTACGGAACGAGGAGCTCTCCAAGGCTTCACTCAGGAAGGGGAGGTATCGAGCAAAGCAACGACCCAATGGAAAGGAATGAAGCCCATCACGGGAAGGTGGAGACTTGATGAAACCAATTCATCCTCGCCACACGAAATCAGGGGAGGTTCTCTGCAATGGATCTGCCACGAAGCAGGGAGAGCATTCCAAACAGAAGCGTTCGTTCAATAGTTAAGCCGTATCTCGAACGGCACCGTGGGAGCCCCTCCTGCGGAGATCAGAGGGGCAAACTGCAGCGAGCGCATCGTTCGGGGACTCCTGCATTACCCGGGAAGCTCACTAGGAGGGCCCCAGCAGGACCACCCGCTGTACGGCCGGAAGGGGACAAGAAACAGAGCAGGAGGAGAAAACCCAAATCAGAACCAAACAGCTGCAAAAGACAGCGAGGGAAAGGGACACCGCAACCCGCTTAGCTGCTAAGAGTCCAGCTACTCACATGGAATAGGAGAGGAAAAAAGAGATATGAACCGTTGCCTCGTGACTCAAGCTCTCGGAGGAACGTTATCTGTGCAGGAGAGAGGTGTGCTGCTGTGCTGCTGCCACCGGGAAGAAGACAGGAAGGCCGGAAGGCACGGCGGTCCCGCAGGCAGACCGGTGCCGGCCGCTGCCGCCGCTGTCCCGCCGCGCCCCGACAGCAGACAGCAGACAGCACCCGAGGGAGCGGCGCACCTGCGCCCGAATCCCATGGGCTGCGCTCCTCGGAAGCCGGGCCGTATCCTACCGGTCCCCCGGACGCACGAAAACGGCAAACGTGAGGAAAACTAGAGGAGAACCGAAAAAGCCCAGCGCAGCAAGAAAAAAAAAAAAAAAAAAAAGCCGAGCACAGCACAAACCTTCCCGAGTTGGATTCCGCAGAAAAAGCCAAACAAAAAAAAAAGTGCAAGGTCGGCAGTTTTCCAGCTTCCTGCCGAGCCGACCCCGCGGTTTCCTGAGGATCTGTGCTGCCTGCGGGCTGCCGCCCGTCCCGCGCCGGGAGCGCCGGCTGACAGCGCTGCGTGGAGCCCGGCAGCCCGCACGGACGCGGCGCACCTCCGCCCGGGCGGCCCCGCAACGACACCCGCCCGAGCCCCGCCGCCCGCACACCTACCTCCGCCTCAAGCTGCTTGCCGCCGGCGCCTCACGGCGGCGGAGGGGACGGAGGAGGAGCGCCCGCCGCCGCCGCCATTCCCGCAGCCCGCCCGGCTCCGCGGGGCCGCCCCGAGGGGAGGGGGCAGCGCGAGGCGCCACGTGACTGCAGCGCGGTCCCGCGGGAGGGCGGGCGCGCGTGCGCGCTGCCGGCCGTGCGCCGTGCTCGTGGGGGGGGCGGTGGGATGAGCGCGGGCTCGGGTTGAGGCTGCTCTGTCTCTGAGCCCCGCATCTGCCCTGACCTTGAACATCTCCAGGGATGGTGACTGCACCGCTCCCTGGGCAGCCTGCGCCGCTGCATCGCTTCTCTTTCTCTCAATAAATGTTCCCCAATATCCAGCCTAGACTCCCCCGGCGCAGCTTGAGGCCATTCCATTATACGATGTTATTACAGCCCTGTCCCACCTGGTCACTAGGATCCAAGGTGACTACAGAAGGCAGCCTGTGCTCTGAGGTCCCAGAGCAAAGGGTCTGAGAAGGCAGATCTGTGGCTGTAACATTTGTTATCTGCAGGGAACCTTTTGTGAGGAAGGGGAGATCTGCAGCTCTGCAGGCAGCACACAACTACTCAGTGGTAATGATTAACTTCCAAGGCCTGGCTGGCAGAGATGGAGGGTCCTAGGGTTAGAAAGGCAGAATTGCTTCCAGAGTCCAAAAGGCAGCAAAAGGCTCCAGCCAGTCTGTCTGATGGAGGGCTTCTAGAGTGGGAGGCAGTCACAAGAGCCAAACCTCGCAGTCACACTCACTGGTGGGCCAGCAAGCTACAGCACTGCTTCCAGGAATGATGAGCCTTGCAGCTGTTAAGATTACGAACCAAGGAATCCCGGGCTGGGAGGATGCTGAAACTGCCGAGCTCTGCAAACCCATGGGGGAATTCACCAGCAAACATTAAGCTGGACCAGGCAGCGAATATAAGAGTGGGGGAAAGAAAAAAAAAGAAAAAAGAAAAAAAAAAAAGACATTCTGTGAAGGTCAAGAGGAATAGGTGTTATCTTAGATGCTGAAAAGCAGGAGTAGAACCCTGACCCAGCAAACTCAGAGCGGATGTTATTGCCATGAAAATGAGAACAAAAACAAGAGTGTAACACTCCAGGATCCATCCACCCACTCACTCCCTCCCTCCAGTCGACCTCAGCCAGCCATGCAGCATGTTTTCTCAACTGGCGAGGAAGGCTCCAGCAAGGCTCCTCTGGGATCTCTGGGGCTAAGATCTCCAATTTCATGGATGAGATCTGCCTTCAGCACCAAACAAACTGCTGCCCATTTCCCAGGGTAACCGGGTGAAAGAGGAGAGTGAAAAAGCAGAGACAGAAGAGCAGCGGGGCTTGCTTATGGGGCTAGCAGTGCTGTGTTGCTCAGGCAGATGCAGCCTGGCACAGTCCTGCTGTGGCACTGGAAGCGCTGCTGACCCCTGTCAGATCTCGGCTGCTGCTCTCCTGCTGACAGCTGCATTTTTTTGGAAGAGCTCAGCCTGAACCCAGAGAAAGAGACATGGGGACAAGAGAAAGAAGAGCAGCTGGGAAACCTGGAATGAAAGGAGGACTGTCCAAACAGCACGTGGTCCACAAAGAAAGAAATTAACACACACTGAGCACCCTTAGCGTGCTCTGAGTTCCATGGGTCCCTATGAGTCCTTATGAGTCCTGCAGTGTAAAGGGAAGAGGCCTGAGGGCATTCACAAAAGCACTGATGGTCACTGCATCCTCTCCAAAGGCTCACGGCAAGCTTAAACATCCGTCAGTCTTGTCTGTGAAAACAGTACTTCCTCAGATAGTTTCATTTTTATTATTATTTTTCTTTTTTCTACATCAGATTCCAAGGAAGAGTGTTAGTTTGAAAGAAAACCCCATCAGCATCTATCTTGGCACTGAAAGCAAACAGCAGGAGAGGGGTTTCACTGAGCTTTGGCCCTCTTGGTTTCCTGAGAAAAGCACTTGTTCTCTGGCAGACTGCAGGGAGGGCTCTGTCCCTTTACCAGAGGCAGCTGCAGCAAATGAATTTCAGTCATTGCGGGGGGAGGGATTCATTTCCCGTTGCAGTAACCCAATCTGCACATCTGCAAAATGGAGAAAATGGGAAGGATTCCAGGGCCTGCAAGGGCACTGGGAATGCAGCGAGACTGAGAATGGACATCAGTGCATCCTTGCTGCTCCTCTGCTGCTTTCAGACTGGCAATTTTGCTTGAGGCCTGGAAGTGAGGCCACAGGGAATGCAAAAAATGATGCAAGTATTGCTGCCACACTGGTAGTCCCTCTGTTATTTACTTTCATACTACATGCCACAAATATTTGATGTTGTCCTAACGGTAACTGAGCTGGATGTACTGCTCTCAGAGGAGGGCAGCGGAGTCCCTTGGATACCAGCATATCCCTCCATCAAGAGCTGCATGCTGGAGATTTTACTATTCCACGTTAGAGTCCCCAGGGCTACAGAAAATCCCCACAGCTCCAGTAAATCTCTCGAGAGAATCCCCTTGCTCTCTAGAACTGTCTCTGTCTGCCTCTCTATTAATCCCTTCTCTCTAGATGTCTCTGCAAAGTAGTATCTCAAAGACGTATGTCCTCCCCAGACCCTGGTCCCTCGTGTGGACAGCACTGCCTCCAGAGAGAGCCCACCTCTGTACTCTCCCAGATCTTCCCCCATACACAGAACTCTTTGGGTGTTTGGAGGCATTTTCATCATCCAGAATCATTCAGGGACACTGTTGGGACCACAGTCCTATGATTCTTGCCTTCTCTCCCTAGAAGACCTTTGGAAGCAGCTGCAACCCAGCAGCAATATTTCAGGGACCTTGCAGCAAGCTCAGCCCTACAACAAAGCAGCTAAGACAGCAGCACAGTGCAACTTTCTGGAATGACATTGGCCCTGAGCCTCTGCAAAACCAAGGTACCTCACCTCCTGTCTCAGATAGATGCTGCTCACACTGGGGTAACACCACACCACGGTCACGCTACCTCCTTGCTGGCCAAGGATAAGGCTTCAGAAGGGCAGGATAGCTGGGCCTTTTAGGTCCTGGTGAACGCTGCTCATGACACTCACAGATAGGCTAGGTGCAAAGCTATATACTGCATCAGTCAGTCAGTTGGGTTTGCCATGGTTAGGCCAGTGATACCTTACTTACCAGCATCTGGCCACTGATAAGAGCTCTATCTATTTTGCTCCACACCATGAATTTCTCCCCATGGTCCTCCCCATGCCTGTGCTTCTCCTGCCAGGCCTGTATCTCACACAGCAGAAGCATCATGCTGCCTCTTCTCTTCTGCCCAGCCTTCCTTTCTGCCCCCAAAAAGTCATCCCTGGTTCCAGGGCTAAGGAGCTGCAATGCACCCATGGACACAGGGTGTTCATGCAGGAAGAGCCCTGGTTAGACTGAGTGCTCCGGCTCCATCCCCACACCCTGCATATTCTCCTCGTGTGTAGGGTGGCAGCCCTCCCAAACACACGGCGGGTTGTGGCACCTTACCTCCACTAGATGTGAGCCCATGTCCTTCTGCATATTATGTGATCCAATACAGGACAGCTTCTGCTCAGAGAGCAGAAGAAATCAGATGATCTCCATAGTTTTGGTGCCAGGCAGGAGTAAAAATTGTTTTCACTATTGCTGAAAAGCAATCAGGGCTAGATGTAACTGAACACACCACAGCCTACACAGGAGCTAAAGCCTCAGATACTTGCACTGAGTCCCACGCTTTCAACTATCATCTACCCACTGTTGACAGCAATTTCCAGAGCTGCACTAGAAAGTCCATATTAGACAGCTGGCAGGCTGCAACTGTTTCACAGAAGCAGCAAAACAGCCCCCTGCTCTTGGGTAGGCTCAGCCTCCCATAATGGAGAAACCCGCCATTGGGCAAATGAATCCCTGCTGCTGATACAGCTCAGGGCAGCTCCTTATCTCCAGAACACTGAATACTACAGCAGGTCAGCAAAAGCTGACAGGAAATATGGATGTGCAGTGTGTAGATGCTATACCTAGGGTAACAAATTCCAAAAGCAACGAGCAGAAAGAAGGTGGAAGCACAGGCTCCAGGCAGCTCAAGTAACCAGCTTAGCTAGGTTCTCTGGGAAACTGCTTCTGAAGGTATTGGGGTCCATCAGGGCCGGTCCCCCATGGCACTTAAGTGCCATCTCTTAAAAGCACAGGAACAATCAATATGAAAACATGATGCAGGTGGAGCAGAAGTTTGGCTTAGCTGAGCAGGGATCTTTGTCTAGAGCTGGCTGCTGTCACGAGACCTCTCAATTATTTTTCTGTGGTCTTGGGAATCTGTAGAGGTCCCAGCTGAAAAACAAAGCTTTCAGTACTTCTGGATAAAATGCTCAGCATACAACTAGACAAAAATATAATACGGTGGTTGAACAATTGGCTGATGGCTCAGGATCAGAGGGTCACAAAAAACAGAGTTGCACCAGGTTAGTGTCAGTATCTAGTGCGGCTCCCCAGGGCTTCATGTTGGGGCCATTTCTCTTTAATGTTCTTATAAATGCTCTAGATACGAGACTCAAATGTATACTAAATAAGTTTGCATGTTATATTAAATTAGGATATTAAATTAGATTGGCGATAGAGAGGCATGGTAGAGAGATCTTGGCAAACTGGATGGCTGGGCAATCGTCTGCTGCATGAAGCATTAAGCAAGTGCCAGATTCTGTCCCTGCAGTGGATCAGTCCCTCAGCAGAGGCAGAGAGAAGGGCAGTGAATTACAGAGAAACCTCTGCTGAGAGCATGGGCCAGGTGTTTCACAAACCCAACGATCCAGGAGCACCTGGGGAAGAGGGGGCTGCACGAGCCCCATATAGGGACACATGTTATAGCACTTGCACAAAATTCCAGCTCTGTTTAATCTCCTGGGGCTCCCGGAAGATTGTGACACAGAGAAAAGCACCAAACAGGAAAGAATTAGCGGAAAATGCTTCTCCTCTGGCAGCCACCATGGCTGTGCCAGGAGTTAGCAGCAGCAGTGTGGAGCAGCCAGCCCTGCCTCCCCCTCCTTCTGCCTCCTCTATAAACACGCAGGGCTTACTCAGAAGATTAGAAAGGAACAGGGCAAAAGACAACAGAGTCTCTTTTGTAATGAGAAAGGATTATGGCATCAAGTGACCGGCTGCAGCTCCCAAGTGGGTTTCAGGCTCCTTAGTACACCACGTCTGTCAGGTTCAATCCCCCCATGAGCCAAGGGGGCAAGGAAAGGCAGGCTGTGGCGCTTGCCACAAAGGACCCAGCGAGGACACATGCAGGATCAAACCTCCACCGTCTCCAGTGTAGCTCAGGAGCCCGCGACTGTGAGTATCTAGTCCTCACAAGAGCAGAGATTAGCTGATCAGTCTGTCTATCTTACTGTGCATCTGAGCTCATCACTCCTCTTGCTTTCTCTGTCCACTGTATCTCTTTGTTCTCTGCACTTGCAATAGGCGCTCGTGTCTGCTTGCAGCATTACGCGGCGGGTAACACAACTTGCACAGGCAAACCTGGCTTGCTGCTGCAAGATCCTCATTGCTGGGGACTCCCGCAGCCTGGTCAGTGTCAGCCGATCCCAGGTGCGGCAGTGAGCTCAGAGGGACCTGCCAAGCTGATGCCAGCAGAGACGGGGAGCAGAGGTGCAGGGCTGGCTGTGCCACGTTCCCTGTCATCCTACAGGGAGTTGGGCTGTTTGGGCTCTGTGCAGGGACAGCTCTTCTGCCCCCCAGGCACCATCGTGCCGGTGCTGTAGTGAGCTGCCTCACACCACCAACCTCAACCCCGTGCAGCAGTGCGAGCGTGCCAGCTGCCAAGTGACAACCAGGGCCAAGCGCACAGGCTGGCAGGCAGGGAGCTGCCTTAAGAGAGCAGGGCTGCAGGCAGAAGCACCGGGAAAAGCCCCACGTCCTGTGCCTGAACAGAACTGCACTGAGGTGGGCGACATCCATTACTTACATAGACAAGAGCTGAAGTTTTCCATGTTTGGTAAAAAGTGAATCTGCATTTGAATTACGCAATGAAGAATCTCCCCGAGCACTTTCAAGACCCGAAGCCTAAAGCAAACACTCTGCTTTCTGTAAGCGGCCCCCAGCGCCTTTGCATGTGTTTCCGTACATTTCTCATCTGTACAACTCATGTGTGTGATGTCTTTGGGGCAGTTACAAGACACTTCTCAATCCTGTGCACTGACCAGAAATACACATGGGAAAGGTGTGAAGGTGTATGAGCATGCAGTGAAAGGGGCGGTTGTGCAGCCGGGGAGCTCTTGGCAGGGCAGGTGCCAGCTGTGCCCCTCGGATAGAATCTTTGGGGGACTCAGGGAGAGTTACAACAGGGAAACCCAAAGGAGGAGCAGAACCAAGAAGCCAAAGTCAGGACAAAGATGTTATTTGTTGAAGCAGCCAGCAGACGTTGCAGTTTATCTTCATGGCTCCATCTGGCTTGGACATGAATTTTCCCCACCTAACTATAGTCTTTCACTGGGATGTTTAAATGAGGAGGATGGGCACAAATTCACCTGCCCGCAGCTGCTGCTACAGACCAGTGAGGGCTGAATCAGCCCTGGAAGTACCTCCCGGTACCTCCATAACTCAAGAAAGAGGCCAAGGTCCCTCTACTATTAACCTCAGTGCCAAAGCAATGTCTAACAACTCTGCAATGTGTTTTGATTCGATTTAGAAATTCCGTCAGTTTTTTCATTGAATAATTATTCATGAATGGCACGGATTACAGTGGCTTTTACTTTTATATAAAACTTCAGGTTTATCTGAATGTCAGTCCAACAATTAGCTGATGATAAATAATTGTTTACTCAGGGTTAGAAAACAATAAGTGCAGCAAGGATGCTGCATGATTGGATAACATTCCTTTTTTCTTTCAGCACAATTTATCTCACAATGAAGATTGGGGAGGTGGAGTTACTGGAAATTGTGCTCTGTGAGCCAGCCAAAACCCATCCCTCAGCTCTCTGACAGGGAAGGCTGTTTTGCTTGCAGTGCCAGAGCTGACATAGTCTGGTTATGCACATCAGCCCAAATTTAAAGACAGCTGTACTTGTCGTAAAAACAGGGTAAGGAACTTTGGAATTTGTGAAACTGGTCATTAATCTCAAACATGTTTTTTCGGAAGACAGTGGCACGTGGGCTCTGTCCATTCCCATCAAGCAGCTCCATTTGAACACTGACAATCCAGCGCTGGAAACATGGGGCTTCGCCAGAAAGTGAAGTGTCATTGCAACCAGCTCACATGCAGTTAAAACACAGGAAGAAGCTGGTAAACACATCGCAGTAATTGCCCACCATAAGCTTCCTCTTGGTTTTCTACCTTAAAGACTTCAACAGATTTGTCTTTTGATTTCAGCTCTTTCTCTCATTCTTTCTTCCTTCCTTTCCACCTTGCTGGGACACCTGAGGTTTCTGTTCTGTCCAGGCCTCCCTCTGTGCAGGTTTGCTTGGCAGCTTCAACAACTGCTCCTTTTGTGTCCCTACCAGGATCTGCGATGACAGTGACATACACTAACCGCGTGGCCGATGCCCGCCTAGGCACCTTCTCGCAGCTCCTGCTCCAATGGAAAGGCAGCATCTACAAACTCCTTTACTCTGAGTTCCTTATTTTCATCTCCCTCTACTTCGCCATCAGCCTTGTCTATAGGTGAGCATCCTTACACCAGCACCGCCACAGCTCCTTGCTCTCAGCTGGTCCCAAAGCAGGACATCTGAACAAACCAGGGTTGGGACAGCAGTCCTGAGAAAAAGCAGCTAGCCAGACACTAACTAGCCTCTGTTCAGAGGAGGAAGGGTTTTTCCTCACTGCTGCAGTGGCTGAGCAGCTGACAGATTTCCTTCTTTGGGCCTGGAGAGGAACACGGATCCTCTTCCTGGAGATGAAAAGCTGCATGTGATAACTACCTGAGAAGAATGGCATGTAGAGACCAAGGCTGAACTGGTGCTGGAGGTGTTCCACAGTGGGAACCGTTTCTGAGAGCAGACATCAGCTCTGGGACTGCAGACCTGTCAGAAGGCAGCTATGTGCTGGGGTGGGTCTGATTTGGGTGGGGAAAGGCAGGAGCTCCCCTGGTTGGGTAAATGCAGCATGGAAGCAGGAAGGCAGCTCTAGGAAAGAGGAGCTCATGTTGGGCACTGTTGACGTGAGCAGAGTTTGGACTGACATTTTTCAGGATGTTAAATAAAATGTGCACATCCAAGCACTATGGCAAACACCTGATTCCAGATGGCACTTTCCCCTAGGTGAAAAACATAGAGCTCCCTAATCAGACTGTAGCAATTACCACCCAGTGACCACTTCAAGCTCCTTTGGACATGTCGGCAGGGTATTTTGAGTGCTCCCCACATCACCCCACACCCACAGCATGGTTGTATCGTGGCTACGTGTCCTTGCTTTCCCTTGCCAGACTCTTACCCAGCAGGCCCAACAAGGCACAGTCTCCTCTTTAAGGCTGATGTCTCTGTTCCTCCCTTTCAGGCTGATCCTCAGCGAAAGCCAAAGGCTGATGTTTGAGAAGCTGGCACTCTACTGCAACAGCTATGCTGAGCTAATCCCTGTGTCCTTTGTGCTGGGTAAGGACTGTGAATGCACAGGGAGGGGAAGCGGGCAGCATTTCTTCTCTCACCCTGGGTCAACACAGCTCTTCAAGCAGGCAGTTCCCTCATTCTGCCTTTGTGATAAATACATCAGTTAATGCTGCAGCTGTGAGGTATGCACACAGCTTTCACTGCCCAGATGCACTGGTGTGATCTTGGTTCTACCAGGAGGGCAAGGACCAAATATCTCTAAACAAGCGGTGAAAGCCAGACTCCAGCTTTAGCATGATACAAATTAGGTCTGCCTTCACTCATCCCTATAAGAGCAGTGCCAGCCTTCCCATACAAGAGCACACATCTCCCCTCCTTCAGGATGGCTAACTTGCTCGGCTCACCTCTAGGTTTCTACGTGGCCCTGGTGGTGTCCCGCTGGTGGGCGCAGTACGAGAGCATCCCGTGGCCTGACCGCATCATGAACTTGGTCTCCTGCAACGTGGATGGGGAGGATGAATACGGGCGGCTGCTGCGTCGCACCCTGATGCGCTACAGCAACCTGTGCAGCGTGCTCATCTTGCGCTCCGTCAGCACGGCTGTGTACAAGCGCTTCCCCAGCATGGAGCACGTCGTGAGGGCAGGTCAGTACTGGTACTGCCCTCGGCACAGCTCTGGGCCAGGCAGGCAACAGATCCCTGCCACTTGACCTCCACTCTGGAGCAGAGATGGTGCAGTTCTAGGACACGAGTTATCACATTCTCAACAGTTGTCTAAATACACTACGTAACTGCACCCTCAGCAGTTCTCTATCTCCCTGCTGGCTGGGATCTGGTCAGACATTCTGCAGACATCCAAAGTCTACAGCTTTCTTACCAGGAGTGCGGGGGGCAGAGAGCCAAGGGACGGGACCCAAACATGGAGCTGTGTCAGGGGAGAGGCGGGCTGGGGGTTAGGGAAAGGGGCACCAGAAAGCAGTGGGCATGGAACGGGCTGCCCAACCCCAAGATGCCAGAGTTGAAGGAGATTTTGGACAACGCTTTCAGACAGAGGATTTGAATTTCGAGTGGTCTTGTGTAGAGCCAGGAGTTGGACTCTATGAACCTTATGGGTCTCTATGAACCTTATGGGTCCATTTCAACTTGGTTTATTCTATGAAATAAGAAATTCTTCTTGCATTCATTTAAAAATCAGTATTTTAACAAAACTTGCCATCCTTTTCTGCATCCAAAGGCTGAATGCCCAAGTCTTTCCTGTAATTATAAGAAGAGATAAGGTGACTACCTTCTGCTCTCTATGGCCTTCTGCTCTCTATGATTCCTTTCTCATCTGTTCTTTTCCACTTAGGCCTCATGACACCTGAAGAGCACAAGAAGTTTGAGAGCTTGAATTCTCCCCACAATAAGTTTTGGATCCCATGCGTGTGGTTCTCCAATCTGGCTGTGAAAGCAAGGAATGAGGGGAGGATCCGGGACAGCGTGCTGCTCCAAGGCATCCTGAATGTGAGTGACAGTAGGCAACTGAGATCCTCATGCAGTCCTCCAGGTGGAACTGCAGGGATTTAAGAGGTCAGGCAAGGAACCGAAATGTTGAGGTGGGATGTCCAGACAGTGAGCCATGCCTGTCCCTGGGGATATTACATTCATTTTGATGAGAAATACCCCCACTGCCACTTTCCAACTGGTGACAGAGTAGAATTTTTCATGGCCTGTTGACACATCGGTGATGCCACATGCAGCAGAGGCTAAAGAATGTAATGTCTTTCACAAAATTGGGACTGGGAGAAACCATCTGACTCACATCTAGGTGTAGTCATAGGAGACACCCATGTAGTGTGTACTGGATCAAACTTCCTCCACCATTCACACATTCCAGCGTCCAATGAAGGTCTCTAGGATACAACTGTAAAGCCACAAGGAAGCAAAGCATGTGTCTGGAAAAAAGCAGAAGTCAAAAGCACATTAAACAACCAGCATCCCTGCAGACAACGTCTTTATTGAAAACCCTCAGATAGTCCTGGGATGCAGGCCATGTTCCACAGGCAGGACCTGGCATTGGTCCTTGCAGAGCTGCAGAGAAAAGAAAGACTCTGGAGCAGCTCATCCCCTCTAAGATTCACGTGCTGAGAGGCCTATGTTGTTTCTATTGCCTGGGGTGAGTTTCATCCCTCTGGGCTGTTCATCTAGGCTAACAAGTCAAAAGAGAGAGATGGTTATTTCTAAGATATCTTTGCCTCTGATCTGTTGAGACACTCACTTTGTGAGGAGATAACCTCTGTTATGAAAGAAGCTAAGAAGGGACTCAAGTCTCAGACAGAGACATCCAGGTAGCAAGGAGATCCTCCACAGCAAGTATGAGACCCTGCTGGTGTTCTGCTGGGGGAGGGCTTGACCCCAATGCAGCCCTGACTGAGCCCCACCTTCCAGAGAGGTGTGATCAGGAGGGGATGGGCAAGGACACACAAATGTAGTGCCAACAGGTCTTTCCTTCTCCCTACTGCAGGAGCTCAACACTTTGCGCAGCCAATGCGGGCGGCTCTATGGGTATGACTGGATCAGCATTCCCCTGGTCTACACCCAGGTGAGATGGGCTTCCCCCACATCCGTGGCTGCACTGCCTACACGTGCTGCTTTGGAATCTCCTCTGACCCCATACTTGCCCTACACACAGACCACGTTGATGCCACATATGATTGGACTTCTCACCCATGCCTGCACATGCAAGCCCCATGCTGGCTCTCACACACACATAACTCATAAGCACACACATTGCCCAGCCTTATTTCTGTAATTCACAGCAACCTCTACAGAAACACTCTCCGAGTGTAATTAGTTACCTGTAAGGTGCTCCATATGAGTGCACAGAAAACACAGATACATGCAGATCCATGCCCTGCAGAGAAGAGATATCACTGTAGTTTAGGTCCACAGAGCTATGTCAGGCTGTAGAAAAGACTGGGCCCAAATTGACAGCTCCTCTGGCAGCCTCAGTTGGGTCTTGGAGTTGTGAGCAGGATTTACCAGATGGACTGGAACAGTCTCCTCTCTGCAGAGCATGACCCATTTTTCTATGGTTGCCCATCCACACTGCAAAGTTTGTCTTTGCAGGCACGCTGTAACGTTTGCATCTTGAAGCAGCCCTGTGCTGTTCCCTTCTGGGAAGTGCCTGGCTAACTCAAGAGTCTCATGATGCCGGGTGTTTGATTTGAACCTTCCTGCTTGACACGAGTCTCGGCTGTTATTAATTTGAAAAGTGGAAGTTTCCAGTCTCGTGATTGCACAGAAAAGTACAGAGTTCATTGTAGCTTGAAATTTGGGCAAGCAAGCAGGCAAATATAAAAATATCCTTCATTAGGACCAAACCAGAGCTGGCACTAATGCTCAGGGTTCCCCTCCCAGATATGGAAAATGCTTACCAAACTGTGAGGGGCTACAGAGAACTACTAGGACAGAGATGTCATTCCAGGGACAGCGTGGAGTGAAATGCAGCGTACATAACGACGAAGGGCAGAGGGTACACAAAGTTTTCTGCAGTGAAAATTAATCTTCCTGCAAAAAGCAGAGGGGAAGCTTGTTGTAACCGAATACAAGGCTTTCAAGAGCTCCTGAGCCAGCAGCTCACTGCAGTTTTGATATAAGTGGGGTGGGAACAAAAAAGAAAAACGCTGAGAAAGCAAGTAGGGAACTTAAGTTTCTCTGGTGTGTCCCCTGGCATCTTTCCCAGGTGGTGACCGTGGCTGTTTACAGCTTCTTCCTGGCCTGTCTGATCGGGCGGCAGTTCCTGGATCCTGAAAAAGCATACCCTGGCCATGAACTAGATCTCTTTGTGCCTGTCTTTACGTTTTTGCAGTTCTTCTTCTACGCTGGCTGGTTAAAGGTACGTCCAAGAAATTATGCCTGGAGCTGGAATCCGACCCATTGGGTTTTTCCCAGTTGGTGCTCACAAAGAACCCAGCTGTGCACTGTGGCCTATGGGCAACGTGTCAGCTGCTGGGAGACAAATGGAGAGCCAACGGGAGCTAAGGACAATGCTAACACTCTCAGGTTCTCTGCATCTCACTTGACAATCAGCTTCACCTTTCCTAAGTTTGGGGGAAAAGAGAGGCAGTGGACTGCATTACCTATATATCAATGCTTCCTAGAAACTGGCAAGCTTCTGTTTTTAAGCCACCCCCTTTTTGGGAGAACCCAAATTCAGGGTACATCACCCTTGAGTGCAGTTCTGGGCTCTGTCCAATAGACCTTCTCCCTGCAGGGAAAGGGGTGGCTATGAGCATGACCTTTGTTGTGTGTTCTCCACGTGCAGGTGGCCGAGCAACTAATTAACCCTTTTGGGGAGGATGACGATGACTTTGAAACCAACTGGCTCATCGACAGGAATCTGCAGGTAAAGTGAAAGCAGAATTCTCCTGACCTGCAGAGGAACACTTAGGACTGCACCTAAAGTTTCACTTGGGCCTTTGGTCCATTTCCCAGCACACACGATGGGTCCAGATTCTGTTTCAGACCCTCACTGCCTTTCAGTGACACAGTGAATGACATAATTTCTGCCTTTTCCTGGCTTTTCCCACACCATGCCTGCACCTATAATCACCTCCTCTGATTTCTTCTGTGCAGTAACTCTCCTTCAGAAGAACTCCCTACCTAACACTAAGCTCATCGGTTCTAGTGAGCATATTGCTTTCATTTCTCATCCCACACCACTTTCCTTGTAATTAACCAAATCTTTCCGTGCAAAAAAAAACCAAAACAAACAAAAAACCAAACCAAAAAAAAACCAAACAAATAAAACACCCACCCTACAATTGACAGGAAACCACATAGCAAATCCAGCTGCTTGTTTCACTTCCATGCTACATGGCACTCTTCTGCCCTGCATCCTTTTGTCTGCTGCTAACAGGCTGCTGACTTTGACATTCCTGCTGTTCCCCCCAGGTCTCCCTTATGGCAGTGGATGAGATGCATCAGGATTTGCCCATCCTGGAGAAGGACCTATACTGGAACGAGCCCGATCCCCAACCACCTTACACTGCAGCCACCGCTGAGTACAAGCGCCCATCATTTCTTGGATCAACCTTTGATATCAGGCAAGTGCAATTACAGGGAGTCAGAACAGACCTTAGCATTTACACCGTAGAGCAGGTGCAGTGCAGGATATTGTACTTGAGTAAGAAAGAACACTATATTCCTATCTAGTCTGTGAAACCTTGCTCTAAAATACTTACAGATTTGTCCAAAACTGACAGCCAGTATCTTTCTTCACAAAGAAAACCTCTGATCTCTTGCCCACCTCCTCTACAGCAAGCACCCTGTAGCGGAGGGCCTAACACATAACTGATGTGGCAACACAGAAGAAGCTTGCCATTGGCAGCAACGCTCTCTGTGATGCCAGTCTCACCACCAGAAAGCACCATGTTCTGTGACTGCATAACAGTCTGTTTTGCCTTTCCCCAGCATGCAGAAAGAAGAGATGGAGTTCCAGCCCCTGGAGCAAATTAAAGAGAATGAGGAAGCAAACCATTCCACACCACTACTGGGACACCTGGGCCGCCTTCTGGGTGTCCAGTCACCAAGTTTCTCCAGGTCCTCTTCTCGGATGAACCTACTGCGCAGGCGAGGGGAGCCCACGTCCCCCTTCTCCCATTACATGTACCAAGACATGGGCAAGCCAGGAAACATCAGTCAGCCAAGGGGAGACACCAACTCACAGGAGCAGTGGGACGGTGAGGATGGAAAACTGAGGGAGTTTGATGCCTTCATATCTACCCCATTTTATGAGAGACCTGGTTTCTACAGTGCTCCACAGACACCCATCAGCTCCATCCCCATGATCTTCCCTTCTAGACGGCAAGGGCGCAAGAAGCCCCCTGCACTCTCCAGCATAGCTGCATGCTCAAATTCTCTCAAGGACGTCGTTGTCAACTCCTCACCTTCCAGGATGAGTGATACGTACAAAAGCCAGAGCTCCCTCGGCTCAGGTGCAAAGGAAACATTTATTTGGCCAACAGAACGGAATAAAGGTCCTGACTCGCTGGTCGTAATGGTGGAAGAAGAAAAGAGCAACTCTAGCAGTAAAAGCAGAGAAGCTGCCATCACTGGAAGTCCAGCAGCTCTGTCCACAGCATCAGACAGCCCTAAATTCCCTTTCCTAGCAGAATCCCCAGACCACGAGCAGCAGGGCAGCTTCAAAAGTCTGAAGAGTTTAAAAGGCTCCCACCCACCCTGGCTAGCTCTGGAGAACGCAACAACAACCACCCCCAATTCTGAGCAATCGAGTGCCCTCCCCCAACCTAGCAACATACCGCCCAGCAGCAGCACCTCCCTCTGCTTCTCATTCACTCCTGTCTCATCCCCAGTGCTGGAGAGATCCCCCATAGGGAACAGAGGCCCCGATACTCACAGTCTAAGTTCAGAAGACACAGCTAGTGCACCAGACCAGCATCCATCGGAGGCTTCCAGGAGCACGAGAGATGCAGCAAACAGAAGCAATAACGCTCCTACGAGAGAGACAAGAAGAGCAGAAAGCCCATCCACTAATGACTCTGGCATCTCTCTCGCTGAGGGTGACTACGTGGGGCTGATGGAGGTGATCATGGAGACAAGTGAAAGCATATGTGAAGAGCAGATGGATCAGGGCAGCTAGAGGAGACTGACACACACGTGTATGCCAGGTAGAAATGATACTGCAGTGTCTTCACACCTGGTCCACACTAGCACTCATCCTCCTAAAAGAAGGGCAGTGCTGCCAGACTTCTTGCTTCTGGAATATTACTCACCTACAGCCCAGCACCAGTGACTCACCACTACTGGACTCAGGCCTAATAGCAGGCACTTGACCTCAGTGCCTGCAACAAGAAAAAAAAAAAAAAGACAAAAAATCTCTACACACTGTAGTAAAATAAGACTTCTAGCATTAGGAATTACAAATGCCTATGTAGAACCATAGCTGAACAGATACTGTTCTGAAGACTCTGGAATGCAAGTATAGCTCAAAGCAGAAGAGGTACGTAGTTAAGGACATTACAGCAACCGAAGCTCCAAGTTTACATGACTATTTGCCATAAGGCCCAGGACTTGTTAAGTTGCTCCAGGGAAAGAAAGGGACTGAGGCACAGCATTTGAGATACAGAGCCACAGTGCTTCATGAAGTCCTATCCAGCTGGTGTTCTCCAGCACCAGTAAAACGATAGGTTAAGGCTACTCAAAAAAGTGGCTGCCAACAACCGTACTTACACTGCTTCAAGTTTTCTATCATGCTTTGCTGATTTGAAAGCACTCCAAGCTATCCAGATGGTAGCAAACAACATAAAGCTAGGATTTTTAACAAGTTTTCTCTATAAAAAACAAACAAACCAACCAACCCTAAAAGCAAGGCAGAAGTCCAGGACCACTTCCTCATTTTAATTTCTACACAATAAAAGTTTAAAGAAACCACAAAGTTCTTCCTCTTTTCACAGAAAGCTGCATGTTCCCTTCAATCACAAGGGGCACGTGATAAATCCAGTCCACCCACCTCCCTTCCAATACCCTCACACAGTATTCCAACCCTCTGCCTGCCAGGCACAGCTGTTTGAGCTGGGCAAATAGCACTACATCCATATCTAATACCCCATGCATTATCTTTGAAAACAGTACCTGCAATAGTTTGTCTAGCTTATATTGTGAAGGATGCAAGAGCTATGTTTTTGTACACAGGCATAGTGCCATTTTTGTTAGACAGGCACAATCTGACCTAAATTCACAGGTAGTAGTTCAGGAAGCATAGAGCCTCAAGCCTTCCTCTTCCTGTACATTAAGACAGGAGCTTTGATGGCAAAGGCACTTGGAAACATGTTTCAGTTCCTTTGCAATCCTTGCAGGTTTCCCCCCCCCCCCCCCCAGTCAAGTGGTATTTACTAAAATACTGAAGTGGCTAGAGTTAAAACAGTTCCTCCAATTTACTTCTTCATCCATGCTCAGCTCAAGATAACTTTCTCAGTTAAGACTACAGAGCACAATCCTGCACATACACTTCTTAAAGGAAAAAAGAAAAAAAGCAGAAGCAGCCACCTTGAACCAAGTCACTTTATTGGATGGAAGGCAGTACACAAAACAAGAGAAAAGAGGGCTGATATTTGGAACAGAGTATAAGAACTGCTTATCTAGATAGCTGAAGACGCATGCACTGCTGGACCAGTAAAGCAGAAGTCCCCCTGAAACCCACAGGGCGGCTCTGGGCAAGCCTTCAGCTGTTGTCACATTCCCCCAGGGTGTGCTTGTCAAACAGGTACTCTGCCATGCCATACTTGGGTGCCCCCATCTTCCGCAGGTTGGTCACGTGGTCACCCAGCTCCTTGATGGCTTTCACCTGCTCATCCAGGTAGTGAGTCTCGATGAAGTCACACAGCTGGAAGGGAGAAGAAAGAAGTTTAGGCCTGAACACGGCTCACCCTACTGAAAAAAAATGAGCCAAGTATGTCTCAAGGTATGTAAGTACACAGTACAGCACTTCATGAGCATTTACACATGTAGAACAGTCAGCTACGTTGCTCCTTTTAAAGCAAATCCTTCTAGCTTGCACAGGATATTTCCCAAAGTACTCTGAAAACATAAGTTAACTCACAACTGGAGGCTTTACTACAGACATCATTGCCAGGGCTGGATTGAAGCTTTTTTAACTAAGAGGTTAGCAGCATGTGTCTGAATTGCAGCAGCCTAAAGTGTCAGCAGTTTTATCATTCCAAAAAATTGACTTTGGCCCCCAGTCAAGCCCCCTGCATACTGATAAACATACTTCTCTGCACAATGTTGTTCACATGAGTGCTTTCTGTTCTGACAAGCAGCAACAAAAGGGTTTGAGCACAGCTACACCCCCTATGCTCTACAACAGACCTTAGTCATCCTAATGTAACTGCTCCTCTGCTTGAAAAAAAAAGAAAACAAACCACCAGGACATTCCTCCTGGCAGAGCTGCACTAATTCAGCTCCCTTTCACCAGTGCACAGCTACAATCTTGCTTCAGCATCCACTTACGTGTGGGTCATTCTTTTCAGTTGCCAATTTGTGCAGTTCTAACAGCGACTGGTTCACGTTCTTCTCCAGGTGCAGGGCACATTCCATTGCAGTCAGTCCATTCTCCCAGTCATCACGATCTGGTTTCTAAAAGGAAAAAGACCATATTTTTTATAAAGCAAACAAATCAATAGAGAGCAAAGTCTTTTAGGTTGGTCTCAAAGTCTAAAGCTGCATCTAAAAAAGCAGTTTGCTGCACTATGCAGTTCTCCAGCAAGGCTCTTTACTCAAAACTCCTTAAACACAACCAAGCTCAAGCATTTGGGCCTTGGGGAAAAAAAAAAAACAAAAACAACTTGGCACTCACACTGCACTTAGGACAGAATTGAATGCAGACTAAAAGTCACAGAGAACAGATGTATGTCTGTTCTCTAAGCTCTCCTTACATTACATTCAGTGCAATCTTGGAAGGTTAAAACTTAGAACTGCTTTTCTTCCTCTGTTGTAATTTCATGGCCTAAACATCTAAGCAGGTGTCCTGTTTTTGGCTGAAATGTGCTAACCTTTGTTCATAGTGGTTGGTACGATGCCACCAAGAAGGAGAACAGTGTGATAACACTGATGTTTTAGTTGTTGAGCAGTGTTTGCACTAGAAGTCAAGCATTTTTCAGCTCCTCATACTGCTGTGCCAGCAAGGAGCTGGCTGTGCACAGAAGCAGTGCAGCTGACTGAAACTGCAAGAGATAGTCCATGCCATATGGTATCATGCTGAATAATAAAACTGGGGGAGTTTGCTAGGAGTGGGCTGTAGGAGTGAGCATCAGCCAGCAAGCAGTAAGCAACTGCACTGCACATCACTTGTTTGTCTCTCTCTTACATTCCCTTTCACTTCCCTGTGAACTGTCCTCACCTCAGCCCCTAAAATCCTTTTTCTAATGCTTGCCCCCATCCAGTGGAGAGGGGATGGAGTGAACAGCCGTGTGGTGCTGAGCTGCCTGCCACATTATGCCACTGTATAGGTATAACCTCCAAGAAAACAAAGCAGTTCAGATATCAACTTGCCTGTTTGGCTAGATATTTTTTCTAAAGTGGCTGTCACTTACTGTTTTCCCCACAAAGAGTTGCTATACATTAAACTGACATTAGTTTAATGCCATTAGTAATTAGCAAGAATTGAGTAAAGGGACTTCAAGCAAATCATGCCATGAAGTCTTGCAGCAAGTTACTGATTCTAACTGGAAACAAGTGGTTTTGTTATCTCTAGTCACAACACTAGAGAGCCAAGGCAGCACATGCAGTTGAACTCAAGATAGCTGAACTAGTTATATTCTAGTTCACTGTTTCCTGCACCCCCACCCCCTCTAAAACCACTATAAGCTATGTATGTGCAGCTGTTCTCATGGAGGAACTGCTTCTTAGTAGTTGGTCAGCAAGTTAATGTGCATACCTAGACTTTGCCCAGACTGATCACAGCAACACATGCGCTCAACCACTGGCAGCTGCTGCTGCTTTTCTGCAGGAGGCCTCTGAGGGGAATTCCTTCCCCTACGGCCTGGAGACAGGCCCCAAGACTAGTTCTGCATTAGGTCTGAGAGCCCAGAGAGCTAGTGCTCACCTTGATGTCCTGCAAGAAGATGCGCCCACCCCTCTGATTCTGCAGCTTCATCAGCTTCTCAGCATGTTCACGCTCCTCGTGGGACTGGTGCAGGAAGTACTTGGCAAAGTTTTTCAGAGCCACATCATCCCGGTCAAAATAGTAGGACTGAAAATAAGAGTTCATGTGCTCAGAAACTCAAGCTTCACTCTTGCAGCCACACAAAGCAAAGTCTACGCTGTAACTTCAAATATCTCAACCTCTCCAGAAGGCCAGAGCCCAAGCTGTGGGTAATCAGCAGCAGGGTAACACGACCAAAATCTTCCCTCCATGGGAAGTTCAGTATTCCCAGCTAGAATTAAGTTTTATTGGATTATAACCCATGTCTTGATAAGTAGAAGTAACTGGCATTTTTGGTTCACTTCTGATGTGTGAAATCCCACACACCACTAAAATATTTTTCTGACTTCTGGACCATCTTGCTTTCAAGGATTGTTTTCCCACTCCTTCTATTCATAGTGGTCACAAGTCAAAGTTCTAGTCGTAACACCTGCTAAGAGTAGCCAGAAACGTTAAGGTGCTTCTTCATAAGGCTTTCACACATATTCCAGCAGATTTAGCAGGTATTAGACTAGCAAGTATCCTTCGTACTTCTGAAAAAACCTTCAGTATTACATTTAAAAGTGAAAAAGCTTAACTGTAAGTATAACATCTATTCAATAGCCAATACAACATCAGCTCTTGAAAGCCAGAAGATTTGTGACAGCGGGTAGAAGCCAGCCCACAGCTCTTTTTTTCTTCGGAGAGAGACGTAAAGCAGAGTTCAATAGAAAGCTTTGTATCTGTGCCAGCTATCTACCAGGCAAGAACCTGCACAGCTCTCAGCTCTGACAGCAGCAGCTGGGAGGCTCACAGGACAGCGGTGTTTGTGTACCGCTATCACAACAGCTACATTCAGCCTGCAGTGGAGGTTCGCACCTTCACAGTGACACAGCAGCAAGCCGTTAAATCCTACACCAAAAGGCTGCAATACAGGACAGCCAGGAAGTTTCCCACACGGGTCAGAGCTGCTGCCTGGACTGAAGGCACCAGCTCCGCTACAGCTAAACCGAGAGCTGCGTGCCAAGCCATTAAGGCGAGCACGGAACAGGGGATGCCACGGATCCCTCCCAATTCACCTCAAAAGCAGGACTCGAGAACCCTGCCTCCAAGCAAGCCGCTGGGAGAGCCGCCAAGCGCTGCGTCGGGCAACCGCTGCTATGCAGCCCTGCCCCGAGGGCAGAGCCGCCCAAGAGCGCTGAGCGGCGCTGATAACAGCCGACGACGCGCAGCTAACGCGCGGCCGAGGCTCGCCCGGAGATAAGAGCCCCCACCTCCCCCCCGCAGCCAGCGAGCGGCTCGGGCCGCCCCCTCCCCCGAGGTGAGGAACGCAGCGCGGCTGCGCCGGGAGGCACCGCCCGGAGCCGCCCCCCGCCGGGCCTCGGCCGCCGAGACGCGGGGCCGCCGGCCGCCCGCTCCCCTGCCGCCGCCCCCCCTCCGCCGCTCACCATGCTGAGGTACACGTAGGAGGCGTACAGCTCCAGGTTGATCTGCCGGTTGATGGCGGCTTCGCAGTCCTGGTGGTAGTTCTGGCGCACCTGGGAAGGAGGCGTAGCCATGGCGCTGCCGAGAGAGAGATGCGGCGAATACGACGGCTGCTGTGGTGGCGGCGGGAGGGGGAAAGGCGGCGGGCCCGAGCGCGGCCGGTTCCGTCCAAGCACTGTTGACGCAGGAACCCGCTCCGCTCAGCCTCGCCGACGCGCTCTGGGAGCTGCCGCCCCGCGCGGCCCCTTTTATACCGCCGCAGCGTCACCGCGCGTGAGCGCGCCCCCGCGGGGGGGGGGGAGGAGGCGTGGCCTCCAGGCGCTGCCCGCCGAGCTGCCGCGGGGCCGCCGTGACTCAGCACCTGCCCTGGCGGTGCTGCCCCCTTCCCGCGGGGGCGGCGCCGTGGCGCCCTGCTGCCGAGAACGGCCGTGCGCGGTAAGCGAAGTCGGAGGCGCAGCCGTCACCGAGAGTTGTCCGCTCGGCAGCTGTGCCGTGACTGCGTTGGTGCTCCCCGCCCAGCCACGGATCCTGGGGCTGTGTGTGTGCCCGTAGCCCCGAGGACAAGGGAGCACGTGTGTTTGTTCCCTAAAAGCTGCGTGCAGCTTTTTAACTTCAGGTGGGACATGCTTGAGCTGCTTGCCGTAACGCTAGGAAGAAAGCTGTGCTGTGCCGCATGC
The DNA here is from genome assembly GCF_026119805.1 of Tympanuchus pallidicinctus. Taxonomy (NCBI): domain Eukaryota; kingdom Metazoa; phylum Chordata; class Aves; order Galliformes; family Phasianidae; genus Tympanuchus; species Tympanuchus pallidicinctus. Next base: position 16,128,952 of record NW_026294747.1, read on the forward strand.
TCCTTACCCTCATCACGTACTCGGGACTTTGCACTGGAAAGGCCTACAGAACCCCACCTGCCAGTGCTTTCCACCCCATAAAACACCCACTGACTCAGCCACGGCATGGGAAGTTTCCAGACTTCCTCCCCCCAGTGACCGGGCCCTGCTCTGAGTGCTCCTTCAAACTGTGAGGAGATGCAAAAGGCTAATTAAATAAAGGTCAAAATCCTTGGCTAGCCCAAGGAGCCAGCCCAAGAGACGGATGCAGCAGAGAGGTACATCCACAGTGCTCCAGGCATTAATGGGCACCTGCAGTGATGGCTGCTGGTTGGTAATGACCTTGGGAAGGAAACTCGCTGCGTGTTAGCAGTGAGCAAAGGCACCGTGTGCACACAAAAAGAGGTACCGAGCATGGCCTGCCTGCTGCTGTTCCATTTACCTGGCGGGGGCTTTAGGACACCTGTTCAAACACAGAATCATAGAATGATAGAATCACAAGGTTGGAAATGACCTGTAAGATCATCCAGTCCAACCGCCTCCTCATGACCGTTGCCACCACCAGCACTGAACAGCATCACACAGCTCCTCATCCAGACGCCTCCTGAACACTGCCAGGGATGGCAACTCCACCACCTCCCTGGGCAGCCATTGCTGTCCTGACCACTCTCTGAGAGAAACAGTTCTTCGTTATGTCTAACCTAAACCTCCTCTGGTACAACTTGCAGCCATTTCCCCGGGTCCTGCTTGTTGCCTGGGAGAAGAGGTCAAATCCCTCTTCACCACAGCCTCCCTTCAGGAGGTTGTACAGTGCAGTGAGGTCTCCCTGAGCCTCCTCTCCTCCAGACTGAACAATCCCAGCTCCCTCAGCCGCTCCTCATATTTGTGCTCCAGACCCCTCACCAGTTTCATTGCCCTTCTTTGGGCACGCTCCAGGACCTCCCAAAGGTCCAACTGGGACTTCTGATACTGAGATGGTTATTTCAGCTGTTCAGTTCCATTTGAACGTCATTCATTTTCAATCAACGCTGTACTATTCGACTTTCTGACATTTCAGGCAGGCTGTAGGAGCAACCTTGAGGGCCAGAAATGTCCTCCATAAACTGACATGGATCCAAGTTGAAGGAGGGAAGATTTAGGTTGGATGTTAGAGGGAAGTTCTTTACAAGGAGAGTGGTTAGGCCCTGGAACGGGCTGCCCAGGGAGGTTGTGGATGCCCCGTCCTTGGACGTGTTCAAGGCCAGGTTGGACGGGGTCCTGGGCAACCTGATCTGAATGTGTACGCTTGGTGGCCCTGCTAGGCAGGGGGGTTGGAACTACATGATCCTTGAGGTCCCTTCCAACCCGGGTGATTCTGTGATTCTGTGTGATTCTGTGACAGCACCCCATAGCGCTGAGCTCCCCAAACCTTGACTTCTACTAAGAAAAAAGAAAATGCTGACATTTGTCAGAAATACTCCAAGCACTGGCAGCATGAATCACTGAGCCTATAAGCTCTGATTGACTTAATTTTTCCTCAGAGCAGCCCGTTCTGCAAAATTTTATTTGGTGTTTGAACCTGTGACTGCCCGCGGGTGATGGCATAGGGTGTGTTTGCTTCTGTAGCTGAAGGTCTGAAAGAGACAGGGCCGATGTCTTCCTCTGTCTCACAGCTTTCCGTTGCTTCTGTCAGTTAATTGTCAGGAGTAATTAAGATCGTTAAGGCCGTACCTGTTGCTTTGCAGGCTGCCAGGTACGTTTGAAATCTCATGTTCTCCTCCCACGCTAATGCTTATGTAAAAAAAAAAAAAAAGAAGAAAGAAAGAAAGTTGTAACCGCTGGGCAGACTTGCATTATTGTTTACACAGTGGTATTTTCAGCAGTTGGAAGCTGAAACCTTGCATTTGGCTCGAGAGGTGTATTTACAGTCAGTTGTCCTCTGCATTGCTTTATGCTCCGGCAGGCCTCTGATGCCAGATGATTGTAGACAACAGTTCAGTATTCCAGAAGGGCTAACCTTGAACCTACCTCCAAACAATTTTTCTGTACATGTTCTTGCTGTCTGCATTCTCTTGCCACTGGACCCTTCTGCCTGTGGCTGGCAAAAGCATACTGTGAACTAGGAAAAGAAAGTTGCCCAGCAGCTTATAGATGGTGAACCATTGCTTATTTCTTTCCAGTCTCATTGTGACCAAGCACACATAAATCCTTTCATTGTCTCATGAAAGGCTGAGCAACAGCACAATTTGTAAGAAACTGAGCAAATAGCCTACTAATAACAGGAATATTTCCTCTGTCGTTTGAACAGTCTGTGCCACCCGTGATCAAATGTCAGTAAGGGAAGTTGTAAATTCTGCTTTTTAGATCAATCACAAGTTGCACAAACATGCACATCAACATTGACAGCAGCAGATTTGCTTGGCCAGAATAAGAAACATTGGGTTGAAAGGCCATGTATCACGGTGTCTTGGGGACAAACAGAAGGCCTGTCTCTCACACTTGTCTTAGAAGAGTTCAGGTTTAGCTATAACCCAAACTTCTCTGTCTCAAACTACCATCACAGTGTTTTCACTTTATTTCATCATGTTGTCCTTTGCCTTGGGTTAAGCCCTCTTTCATCCTCCAGGAGTGGAGTTATGGGCATTCTTGGGAAGCAGCCTGGTAGAAGCATTATCGTGCTCTGGGCGTCACATCAAATGACATTCACATCTGTTAACTGGCAAGCTCATTTTCTGCATCTGGCAATGCTTTGCACACTACTTTCTCTAATATTACTTTCAATACTAACTAATTGCATACCTGGCCATTATTCATTAAACTATTCAAAGTAGTAGGGAGATCTTGGCCCTTGTCATTCAAAGGCAATAGATGAAAGATCTTGGTGTGTTGAGGAAAAAGAGCCCAGCAGTCCAAATTATTTCTTCCAGCATCCTTTTGCACACAAACATCACAGCTGCCCAGGGGCTGATCCATCAGCTTAGCTGACAGCATGCACAGCCTTACTTTGCAGCTGTGTCACCTCTTGGCTATTTGTTGGTGTGAAGCAGAAGCATTCTTCATGCTGCCCGCAGGCAAAAATCACTGCATTGTTTACCCACACAAGCCTCAAATTGTTGAAGACAATCTCTGTTTCAGATCCCATCTGAAACAAGGGAACAAGATCTCTTTTACAGCTTAACTACTGTGTGTCAAGCACAGATCTGAAAATCCGCCATCTCAAGGACAGTAACACTTAGTTTCCTTATATGGCAGCTTGAGACATCAATTTCAGTTTGGAAAAATAATCCAAACTCCTTTGACAAACATTTCTTTAGATATACAATAGGTATATAGAAGATATACAGAGGCAATCAAGTCAAAGAATTGGCTGGCAGAGGTCAAGGTATACCTAGATACAGAAAAAAATACGTGCTCTGTTTCTGCACACCTCAGTTTCTCAACAAAGTGAGTGGCACACACTGTATGCGATGCTGGGCAGTACACATCAAAAGTAAATTCTGAGCTTTTATGAGTGGGAGTTGGATTTTTGCTGATTCACTGCCTTAGCAAGATCTTAGCATGTGACTTAGGCACCCACGTCGACCTTTGACAAGAGGTGTTCCTCCACATAGGCAGAGGTCACTGCAGTCAGACAAGGCAGAGCGTTGACGAACGTGCAATGTTTCATTGATCATCTATAGAAATGGTTCCCCTCTGGCTATAAAACACTTGGTTTCTTAATGGTTAGAGTACTAACACATCTGAATTAGAACGCAACGCCTGATCTAAGTCCAGCGAGCAAGAGAGAGCTGAATATGCCTTAAATATGACAAAAAACAAAAACACAGCAGCCTTTCTTCAAAGCTCAAAGTCCTGTAAATAAGATAAACCACACATCCGGTCAAATATTTGTTACAGAAAATTTCATTCCACCCACCCACAGCCTTCGGTGCAACTCAGCTCGCAGACTTTGGGTAAACACAACAGCGACCCCAAACTTGGCTCCAAGCTCCATCACGTGCTTGGAAATTTGACGCTGGCCTCAACTGTTTTGAAAGCCGTTTGCTGAGAACATCTGGGCTCCACTTGTTCTATGAGAAATCCTACACACAGAACTCTGACTGCAAACCCCTCCCGCAGCTCCTTGGGTGAAACACTGTTCAATTCCTCTGTTGTTTCTTTTAGGTGCGCAATTTCCTGGGGAAACTCCGGTTTTAGGCAGCAGGCTTCACAGAGTACTTGCAGCTCTGAATGCAAATGGCCAGTTACACAGAACTGCCAGTTCCTGGAAGCAGTTTGATGGCAGAAACACAGGCTAACAGAAAGTTACTCAAGGAAAACGTGCTTAGGAGACAGTCAGCAGCTCTGACATAGGAAAGTCCCAAAGTGTGTGTAACAAATCTGTGCTTTATAGGCAAGTAATACAAGGCCCATTTTGGACAGACACTTTTTCTAAGAGGTTAGAATTCTTATCCCCTCCCACCCCCAAATATTTTTGCATAGAGACAGTCTAAACTGACTGCCCCAGGAGGTTACACTTCTCTAATTTGTTCAGAATATCCTTCTAATTGAATTTGTCTTCCTTGGCAAGTGTTGGTAGGAAAAAAGTGCTTAGGGGCTTGAGGGTGAGGAAGAGCAATGTTAATTAACATTACAATAGTTCTGCCTGCTCAGCATGGCCAGAAGCAAGATTTGGTGGATTTACTAGCATGTACCAACCCTGTTTATCCTGATTTGAAGGCTACTTTACCTGTGAGTCAGAAGCTCTGGATTTTATTCCCATTACAACTTCTGTACAAGGTGGATGTACTGTAGCTGTGGTAAGACAGATTTACTTAGTAGCAAAATCCAGAATTAGTGTAACATCAGCGGTCCTCCTTTTTTTAAAGGATGTGATTTCATTGGATAATCCATCAGAAACTAACCATGTCCCCATCCTGTCTGTCCTTTGTGTTGTCAGCTGAGGCCACCTGAGGTGCAGCCATGTAGCTCTTCTAAAGCTTCCCTGTCCCACGGCCTTGCACCCCAATCAGGCTGCCCACCTGCCTGTGCATGTTCATATCAGTAATTGTTGTCCATCCCCAAGACACCATTTGGACAGTTTGGGTCTTAGTGGTTTAACTGGCCAGGGGGAAATAAAACAAGGAAAAGGTATCAGTAGGCTATACTGAGGCAAGACTTGACTAGCTAATATAACATAGGATTGGATAGGAGGTGCATAAATTCAGCAGATGTTGTTATCTCTGGGCATAGTCCAATGTTTCAGCAACCAAAACAATACTCTCAGGACTAGCACCTGGCCTTTGCAGCCAGCCACAAGGAAAGGCAGTTGCAGGAGTATGTGGTGCCACAGAAAGGAGTATATGCATTCCTTAGCAGTCACATTGGGCTTTTTCAGACTGTAGCACTGGCTGCCCTGGCAGATTCTGTGCAGAACAGACCAGGACGAATCATTAAACCCAGACGGACCGTCAGGCTCTTATACCTTGACAATCAGATAACATTGTCCTGTGATTTAGGCCAGCATTCTGGAAAGAGGCTCCAGTTAAAAGCTCTTACTGTCAGTCTCATGAGATAGCAAATAGTGCAGGTTCTCATCTAGGACAGCAGTCAGCTTCATTTCAGGTTTAGGAAGGTTGGTGAAATACTTAACCTGACTTCAATCATCAGTCCCTCCCCTCGGTTGCTCGGTCTTATAAGCAAGCCTGCTCAGTCATGCATGGACACACTTTATCAAACTTGTCTCAATAGGCCAGCGATGACCAAGACTGAAACCAGTCAAATCAGGAACTTCCCAATCAGACAAGAAAACAGATTTCTGCTCCTCGCATACTTCACACAGGCTGGACTCCTTGCTTGTGCTTGGTGTGCTTGGTTGCTTCTGAAAGCTCACGGACATTCTTCAGATATGGACTCACTGTGGAATGTCAAGGGCTGAACACATCAGGAACAAAATGTGTGGACTGAAAATCTCCCCATGTAGCAGCTCCTTACTGTCCTACTGGGGCCTTCATAGAGGTGACCATTGCAGATATTGGCATGATGTCTGTATTCTTTCACTGCAACTGGAGTTGGCTCCCCCAGTTCATGCCAGAAACAGCCATTCCTGATGCCATTTCCCTTGGGGAATGCATATCTTCCTATGGTCTGAGTGGGCTGCCTGGGCAGCTCCCCTTTGCCCACTGAACACCTAGGACTTGGCCCAAGATGCCAAGGATAGTAAGCTGTGAAATCAGTTCTAAAGCAGAAGTGGCTGTACTGATTTCTCTTACAAAGCACTTCTCCAGTCAGGAGGTGCAGATTGAGCAACAGGCTGACATCAGCTAAAATCACGGGGTGGTGAGGGAGCGGCTCAGATGCTAAACCATGTGGATGTTGCTGAGGTCACCATGTAAGACACAAATTCCCTGATCGAGAAGAAAAATAAGCTAGAATTGCAGCATTGTTACTTAATCCAGGAAACTCTGTCAGTAAAATCAACTAGAGGAACTAGCCCCGCATGATCACACAACGAAAGCTGCCAGTCCTTTACTGGAATTCATAACTGCCTGCATCCTTGGCCATAATGAGTCTTAATTAGCAGTTAATACTGCCTGACACAGGCAATTCCTGCTTCTCTCCCTGCCTCTAATGCCCTCACTATAGCCAGCCCTTTGCTCACTCATTATCCCAAGTGCCTCAATTTCAGAAAGAAGGCTCAAATGGATTTTCCATTAAACTTTGTTCTCAAACACCTACTCTCATATCACACTGCCTCTCTGATCAGTCAATTCAGACCTGCAGACAAGGAACAGGCTGTCCTATTGCCCTATTAAAAAACACCTTTGGATTTAAGAAACCTAATGAGCTAGAACCACTCATGCATAGTTTACCAGCAATTATGACTGGTGTTAGATATAGACAGGTAACATTTACTGATCATTCTGTTTGAAGCGTAGAGTAGCGTTTAGATGGAATATAAGTCTCTACAAAATATCTCCACCATTTATCTACCTTCTTTATTTGTCCAGAAGCTCACTTGTTTAGAAAAGCCTGTGTTGACATGGCATGTCTTCACTAATTTCATCATTTTGTCATATTCTTGGAGTCAAATGGGTCTCCCTCCCTGTCTGTAAACATGAACATTTCGAGATGAGCAGAATGGACCACAGCTGTCAGCCTTGAAAGGGAAGGAGACCACTCATTTCTAGTGTTTGCCTCTGAAAACCCTTCTCCTTTGCATCCTAAGCTTTCTAGTGTGTGTAAGGCCCTGTGTCATCACAAACTTCCTCAGGTGGGAAGGGCTCAGAATCTACTTGCTTTACAGTAGAGGTCAGAAAGCTGCTTGATGCAGAAGTGGCTCAGTACAGGAGAAAGGAGTTCTTCCTGCACGACTTCAGCCTGAACTGCCCGTTACATCACAGTGACAGTCACTTAGAAGCCTACAAAAACAAACCTGAAAGGAACTAATCTGTAAGTTGAGGTGTCCGAAAAGGAAGAAGCAAAGACAGCGAGAACTGTTTTGTCTCTATAGCCACATCCAGCCTAAGAAACACCAGTGCATCGTGAGACTGAGAAGCAGGAAGAAAAAAAAAAAATGACACCGTTTTCATTTTACATCAACCGGAAAACTTTTTTTTTTTTCCACCAGATCTCTCAGATGCGCCTTCTTGTGGCAAGGCACGGTACGAGCAGGTCTGCTATTCCACGTCACCAACACAGGGCTCCTTATCATCAGGCAGACCTTTAGTCTCAATCAGATTCTGTTTACCTCTTAGGTGAGACTGTCGGAATTGAGTAAAACAGCATCTATGAAAGCAAGCAAACTCTAAGGCTAGGAAGCAGAATCTCTTCTTGGCCAGCATGTAACTTTTATTCATTTTCTTCCTTGAGAAAGGGTTCATATTTCCTTTTTAGGCAACACATTTTGCCTGATATCTGCAATAACCAAACAGGGAAATACAGTATTCATTTGCCAAGAGCAAATTTTTTATTCCTTTGGGAAACCAGGGGATTTTTCTTGCTTTATACAACAAGTTAGAATCAGGAGAGGGAGGAAGGACAGCAGGCAGCTGCCAGTGCTACCCTCCAGGATCATTACAGTTTGCATTGCTAACACACCTGCCTAATCCTGTCATTGAAAAGCAAGAAGGCTCATTTTCCTATAAGTACTTTCCACTTTGTCAGTCTTCATATACATTAGCTCTGCTTCCTCAGGATGTACAGCACTGTCATAACTCGTCTGAGCCTTATTTCCTGCAACAAAACAGATCTGAGTGACACTTCCCTTTCACCTGACTGCTTGAGGCTACCCATAATGGCAGGGCATCTTCCCACTCTTAGGCCTTGCCCAGCCTGTGACCAATGGCTGCAGTGCAGGGGGCCTCTCTGAGAAAAAGAAATGTGCCGGTTGGCTGTGCTGATTCTACCTAGACCTGTTCCTGAGTTCTGGGAGAGAAGAACTGGGGAATGTGGGCACAGCACCTGGTGCTTGAGCAGCAGCCTCAGAGCCTCATGTGCATTCATACCCTTCCAACCTATCTCCCTGCTTTGTTTCTCCTGCTCCCACCATGGGCTTGCAGAGCTCTGCAGTTTGCCTGCACTCCTCCTAGTCCACCTCCTGCCCTTGTTCGGAGTCTTATTGGTTGCAAGGTACAGGTTGATTCTCCTGGAAGGGCACCCGTAGCTAGATCCACTAGCACAACCAGAGGTTTATTTCCTGGCATCATTTCCATTTTTGCTTTGTCAGCTCTGCATCTCAGCACTGTTCTCTTATTGTCTTCTTACTATTTTCTTCTTACCATCATAACTCAGAAGTCTTCAATCAGTTAACCCAGCTGGAATAAACATTCCTGCATGCTCACGTGCCCTCACTGATGAGTGTGACAGATCAGATGTGGTTACCATCAATTCCTACTTTTATTATTCAGTGTTGCACTAGAAAAGGCCTTCATTAGAAACTCTCAAAAGAGCACTCTCCTAACATAAATGCTTACACGTGGCTTTTGTGCCTATGAACTGCCTTCCTTTTTCTCCCTCTCCTCTTCCTTACTTTACCACTAACCTAGGGATTTGCCGAGGTACTTCTGTCCCATCATGCTGAAAAACAAAATACTTTTCAACTGTACTTCCATACCCACAGCTGAAAGACTTTGCACCTCTTTTTAACCACCAGAAAAGTCAGTCTGAGACATCTGAAGTCCATCTGCAATCATTAGATCATTTATAATCACCTGTTTTATTTGATTTAATGCTAGCAAAGGAAGCCTGAGTGGCCAGGACAAATTTGCAGCTGGATGTTTTGATAAGTAAATCTGACTGAGTGAGCTGACTCTCACCCTGTGCTTGCTGGTAGGATTGCCATTTCTGAGAACGTCCCTTGTCAGTGAGAAGGGGACAGGCCTTGCAGAGCTCCCTCAGAAACAAGAGACATCGTATCAGAGGTCCAAGTCATCTCCCACACCTGTCTCTTCATTCAGTCTACAGGCATCTGGAGTACCAAAGAAAGGGAGCGAATCAACTACCTTCGCACTGGAGTCTCAAGTAGAGGAGCATCAGTTCATACAGTTGCAGTATTTCCCTGCAGGTGGCACATTCCCCCAAGGACTGTGCCGCAGCTCAGTGCACGCAAAGCTCTGCAGGTTCATGGGCCCTTCTAGGGCCCCAAGCCCCCTTGCCTGCAACCCCACGGATGCGCAAAGCCACAGTGCTATCACCAGCACTGCAGGTGGCGCAGCAGCTGCATGCTGTTTATGTCAAGACAGGGTCCCTGTGCAGGGGAAACTTTCCCATTTGGGGATACTCCTGTCCTTGTGGAGATCCACTCCCTGCGGGCAAAGCCCCAGACTCAGCTCAAGGATATGCAGTGCCCAAGAGGGCTGGCTTACATCACGGAAATATTGTACCAAGCTCCCATGCTGGGGATGCATGATGCCAGAAGAGGAGCCAAAGCTCAAGTTAGGGCACAAAGCAGGGTCAGAGCATTCTAGCAGGTTCCTATACACTGGTGACATGTTCATCCTAGTGATAGAGGAGCCATCGAGCAGACGTGCTGTGCTGGAGCTCTCTCTCACTCACATGGAAGGGCAAGAGGAGAATGGGAACCTCAAGGGCAGCCTTGGCTGCAGTGCGATCACCAGTGGAGTTCAGGATCCTTAAGGCAGCAAAGAGGGCACAGAGCGAGATCACAGCTCACAGCCCTGCGCCTCAGGACAGCAGAGGCAGGCCTTCGCAAACAGATCCTTATGAAATTACCAGAAAACAGAAGCCCAAATATAATAATGAATTCAGAAGACTGCGATGTCTACTTAACAAGAAAGACCGCGTGTCCCCACAGGCACACAGGTGCAGGCACGCTGCCACACGCTGCGGTTTCAGCCGGCAGGCAGCTGAGCAGCACCCGGCCGTTCGCTCGCTCCGCCCCTGCCCCCAGTGTGCCATGGGGGAGAGAGCTGTAAACAGCCTCGAGGGCAGCTACAAACAGCAAAGGGCGGAAAGCAGTTACAGAAATTCAGATGATAACTGTAGTGTGTGCATCTCCACACGCATTCACAGCCTTTTCGCACACGTTCTGATAAGCAAACCTGAGTCAGCTGGCTCTCACCCGGCGCTTGCTGGGAGGATCTGCACTGCTGGGGACACCTCCGTTGGCAGTGGGAAGAGCACCCCGTGAAAGAGCTCCCTCTGACACCAGAGACATCGGGCCGGGGGCTGAGCCACCTCCTGCACTTGGCTGCTACCGCAGTCTGTAAGGACCCGCAGCGGCTGAGGTCAGGATTCGCATCCCTGACGTATGCTCCCAAAGGAAGGTGCCGTGCCACCGCTGCCATTAATCAAGGAGGAATGGTGGCCTCCTGGCTGGCAGCACTCATCCATTCCATGAGGGCCAGGCCTTCCCGCCAGGGCGGGAGCGATGCCCGGGTGTTGCCAGCATCCCCATCCTGCACACCCTCAGCGGAAGCCCGGCCCCGCAGCCGCGTTCCCCGGTGCCCACCAAGCCGTGCCACCATGCAGTGACCCCGTAGCGAGGCTGGGCGCTGCCCCACGTCCCAGCCCTGCGGACAGGCAGGGTTTCGCTTTTGAAAGCGGCCGCACACCCATCGCACACTTCCTCCTTCCCCACACCGGGCTGCATGTGGGGACACGGGCAGGGACAGCTCGGCCTGCAGCCTTCCTTCCCCTGTGCAGTTGGGGTTGCTGTGCTGGCCTCGCAGCAGCCACACAGCCTTGGACTGCAGCAATCTGCAGCTGTCCCTGTGTCTGCTCCTGCAGCAGGACAGCAAAGCAGGGCAGCAAGACCTTCCTGCATGCTGCAGGCTCGAGTAGAACAGCATCACCTTATGCAGTGTATTGCTTCTGTGCGGGTGCCACGGTAGCTGTGTGAGGTTGGTGCTCACAATGGGTCCCCATGTGATGGATAACATCCCCTCTTGTCTGTGCTGCAGGGAGATCATGGTGGTGCATGTGCCCCAATGCAGGCAGTGTTGTGAGGGGCTGGGGATGGTCCTCGAGACTATATCCTGGTCAGGATGTGAATGAAACTGCTGCCTTTGGAATCACCACGCCAGCTCCAGAACCTCACAATCATGGGGTGGGCTCTAGGCTGCAGAGGGAGAACCTGTATCCTGTCCTTGCTGGGACTTGCAATAAATGGTCACAGGCCATCCTCACAACAGGGACATGCAGCATGCAGGCAGGCTGGCTCTCCTTGGTGACATGCAGGCAATGAACACTGGTGATGGAGCTGCGTGACGCCAGAAGCGGAGACAAGTCTCATATTTGGGCACGAAGCAGGTTATTGGAGGCTGGGACCCAGCAGGCGGCTGATAACCCTGCTGATAACGGCTCCCACCGCACCTCGCCATCCCCATTGGCTCCTGCCAGCAGGGGCTGCCTATATCTCCCCCTCCCCATCCTGGGCTGCAGGCTGTGCATGTGGGGCACGATGATGCCTGCCAGGGTGCTGGGGTTGCTCCTCAGTTTGCAGCTCTGCATGGGTGAGTCGTGGGGCAGTGGGGTGGCTGTGGGACAGGGGGGAAGCAGAGGGGCAGGGTTGCAGCCAAGGGTCGGCCACCCCCTGGCTCAGCCACCTCCCTGGGGTGCCCACAGGCAGTGAGGAGCTGCGGCTGGTGGATGGCGGTGGACGCTGTGCCGGTCGGGTGGAGGTGAAGCATGAAGGCGAATGGGGATCCGTCTGCAGCTACAACATCCAGTGGAGCATGCAAGCAGCCACTGTGGTGTGTCGTCAGCTGGGCTGTGGCACGGTGGCCCATAGGTCCCCATATGCCCCATTTGGGCAGGGCAAGGGACGCATCTGGCTTCATCCTTACTTCTGCGATGGCACTGAGACCAAGCTGCAGAACTGCCTTCACTTTGGCTTTGGGAATCACTTCTGTGGCCATGATCGGGATGTTGGGGTGATCTGCACAGGTGAGGTAGGGTGACTGGGATGCAAACACAGTGCCAGGACCCCTGGGCCAGGGCTGAGCCTGATCCCTGATGCAGAGGCGCTGGAGCTGCGGCTGGTGGATGGTGGGGGACCCTGTGAGGGGAGAGTAGAGATGAAGCTGCGGGGACGCTGGGGCACAGTGAGTGACTTTGGCTGGAACATGAATCATGCCGAGGTGGTGTGCCAGCAGCTGGGTTGTGGCTCGGCTTCTCACACCACATTTACGTGGGGTATTTCGCAAGTCCACACTCCTCTTATGTTGGCCATTGAAAACTGCAATGGGAACGAGAAGACCATCTGGGACTGCAACATTTTTGGTTGGGGTCCCTACAATACTCCTCGTTTTTATAATGCATCTGTGGTCTGCCAAGGTGAGAGCTGGGGGCATATGGCAGTATGGGGAGGCAACTGCCCGCATCACCCAGCCCAGCAGCCCACTTCCCTTGGCAGGGTTCTCCCGGCTGGCCGGAGGGGACAGTGAGTGCTCAGGGAGACTGGAGGTGCGGCAGGGCCAGGCCTGGGTCAGCGTCTGTCACGGCCATGTGGACCTCATGGCCGCCCACGTTGTCTGCAGAGAGCTGGGCTGTGGTACAGCACTGGCCCTATATGGGACTGAGCAATTTGGTGCAGCAGAGGGGCCATTCTGGCATGGCGCCTTTGAGTGCAATGGCACTGAGCCCCTCCTGTCCGCTTGCACACAGCGGCCTCCACACATCCAGACCTGCACCCAAAACACAGCCATCATCTGCTCCTGTAAGTGCAAGGGCTGTAGATCTGCAGGGGCCCTGTGCAGTGTGGAGTGCTCAGGGGGTCCCTCACTCCACCAACCCCTCTCTCTGCTGCAGATTACACCGGGTTCCGGCTTGTGGATGGTGGCTCAGCCTGCACCGGGCGGGTGGAGGTGGAGGCACAAGGGGTGTGGGGACCCCTGTGTGCCACTGCCTGGGACCTGCCCGATGCCCATGTCCTCTGCCACCACCTGGGCTGTGGCTCTGCTATCTCCCTACTCCCACCAGGCCATTTTGGAAAAGGGATAGGGACACTGCGGCGTGATGCCTTCAGCTGCAGTGGGAACGAGTGGCACCTGGGCAAGTGCCCTGTGGATGTGCTGGGACAGCCCGCCTGCCCCCCTGGGCACACCGCTGCCGTCAACTGCTCAGGTGGGTACGGGGAAAGTGGGAAGCTCCAGTAGGTGGGGAGCAATGCCAGCTCCCACAGCACAGCCGGGCTGTTGCAGGTGTCACCGAGCCCCTGAGGCTCCACGGTGGGGAAAGCCGTTGTGACGGACAGCTGGAGGTGGCCGTGCGCCCCGGTGCCTGGGCCCGTGTGTCTGTGGGGCTGTGGGACAATGGCACTGCCACCGTGGCCTGCCGGCAGCTGGGCTGCGGTGTGCCTGAGAAAATCTACGCTGCGCCGGCCAATGGCTCGGGCCCCATGGAGCTGCAGGAGCTGCGCTGTGTGGGCACCGAGGGGCTCGTGGCACAGTGTAACATTTCAGGGATGGCCACAGAGCTCAGCAGGAGCCCTGAGGATCTGGCCATTGCCTGCTCAGGTGAGTGCACAGGGAAGGGCCACGAGCACAATGCTGCCATCCCCATCCGCAGCCCAACCCACCCATGCAGGAAGCAAGCAGCTGAGGCTGGTAGGCGGCCCGGGGCGCTGTGCCGGCAGGGTGGAGGTGTACAGCGAGGGCAGGTGGGGCACCGTCTGCCAGGACACCTGGACCCTGCAGGATGCCACCGTCGTCTGTCGCCAGCTGGGCTGCGGATGGGCCCTGGAGGCACCTGGCTCCGAGCGCTTTGGGCCTGGCACCGGGACGCTGTGGCCAGGTGCCGGGGGCTGCTCTGGCACAGAGGATGCTCTGTGGCACTGCGCAGCCCCAGTGCAGCGTGGCTGCCAGATTGGAGGTGGAGCGGGCGCTGTGTGCTCAGGTGAGTGCCACCATCCCTCTGCACGGGAGCAGCCCCACCGCCCTCGGGGTGCAGTGATCCCCTGACCTCGTTGCAGGGCTGCTGGACCTGCGGCTGACGGGAAAGAGCAGCAGATGCAGTGGATACCTGGAGGTGCTGCATGAGGGGACGTGGGGTCCTGTTTGTGCCAACGGCACCAGCCCTGCCACGGCCACTGCCGTCTGCCGCCAGCTGGGATGTGGCTCTAAGGGGGAGCTGGGAGAACCAGTCTCTGCAGAGGGCTTAGAACCCGCCTGGCTGAGCTGGGTGAGTTGTGAGGAGGGAGCCCGCTCGCTCTGGCGCTGCCCCTCAGCGCCATGGCAGCTGCAGGAATGCGACACCACTGGGATCACCTACATCTCCTGTGACGAGGACGCCAGGGACAGCAGTGAGGCTACCAGCCCAGCCCCAGGTAGCAGCCACTGGGACAGAGACACCCCAACAAAAATGGCTTTGTCCTCGCTCACTGTCCTCTGACTGCTGCCCTGAGATCCCCACGGGGCCTCACGCTTGCTATCGCTGCCCCACAGCTCTCACCCACAGCGCCGTCCCGCTGACTGCAGCGCCAAGCAGGGTGTCAGCACTCACGGTGCTGTGCGTGGTCCTGGGGACGCTGCTGTGCCTGGCCCTGGCCGCCCTGGCAGTCCTGGCACACCGCACTCGGGCCCAGAGCCAAGGTGGGCACCGCTCTGCAGGTTCTCCAACACGGGGCAGAACCCTGGGGACACTGGGGGCACCGGTGCCATGCACGCTGCTTTGCAGGCCCCAGCAAGGATGCTGCCTCTGAGGTTGTGTATGAGGAGCTGGACTACAGCCTGATGCCTGATTACCAGGAGGTGCCCAGCCACACAGGTGGGAGCGGGAGAGTCCCTGGGGCTTGAGGCTGTCCTCATCCCCTGTTGTGTCCCTAACACTCTTCCTCACCTCCAGGCTCCCTGTCCCAGGGCTCAGGGAAAAAGGTGTCGGAACCCAGTGGGGACGGTGCAGAGGAGAGCAACCTCCAGGTGTCCCCAGGTAGGGACATGGGCACAGAGGTGCACTGTGAGGACAGAAGGACACAGGGCACCCTTCAGAGGGGACAGAAGAAAACAGCACTGATGGGGAGGTGAGGGCACGAAGCCCCTCCCATCTGTATCCTCACCAATGTCCCATCCATGTCTGTTGCAGACCCCCTTGCTGAGCCCCATCACAGCCCCTCACATGGCTACGATGATGCTATGGCTGTGCTGGAGGTGTCCGTCTCTCCCCACCTCGGGGACGCTCCAGCACAACCACCCGAGGACACAGGATATGACGACGTTGGTGTCAGCACCCTGGGGACATCGCTGTGAGCAGCCTGTGGGGACATGGCTGGAACAGGGACCTCTGCTCCCAAGAAGGGGCAGCCCTGTTCTTGGCAGCATCACCTTTCCCTGCCTGGTGCACAAAACAGCAGCAAATTGCTCCGTTCTCCTTCCTGAAGCTGGGACACAACAGCAAGTTGACATGTAAAAATAATTTTCTGTAGCTCTTTCCTAATGAGTATCTCTCCTTTATTAAAACCCCAAATCAGTGGAGAAACTCACTTCCAGCCTTGGCTTCCGTACCTGATTCTGTCAGCCACCCCTCGTGGCTCTGGGGCAAAGATAGATTTCAGAGATCTCCCCTTTGGCTCTGGGCACGGGGGTAACAAAGGCAAGAGTGTGAAAGCTGACAGAGATGAGGTGGGACGGCTCCCCTGACTGCTGCGCTGCAGTGGAAGGACAACAAGGACGCGTGTCCCCACAGGCACACAGGTGCAGGCACGCTGCCACACGCTGCGGTTTCAGCCGGCAGGCAGCTGAGCAGCACCCGGCCGTTCGCTCGCTCCGCCCCTGCCCCCAGTGTGCCATGGGGGAGAGAGCTGTAAACAGCCTCGAGGGCAGCTACAAACAGCAAAGGGCGGAAAGCAGTTACAGAAATTCAGATGATAACTGTAGTGTGTGCATCTCCACACGCATTCACAGCCTTTTCGCACACGTTCTGATAAGCAAACCTGAGTCAGCTGGCTCTCACCCGGCGCTTGCTGGGAGGATCTGCACTGCTGGGGACACCTCCGTTGGCAGTGGGAAGAGCACCCCGTGAAAGAGCTCCCTCTGACACCAGAGACATCGGGCCGGGGGCTGAGCCACCTCCTGCACTTGGCTGCTACCGCAGTCTGTAAGGACCCGCAGCGGCTGAGGTCAGGATTCGCATCCCTGACGTATGCTCCCGAAGGACGGTGCCGAGCAGCCGTCCTGCCCCATCAGCTCCGTGCCACCGCTGCCATCAATCAAGGAGGAATGGCAGCCAGAGCCGAATGCCTGGCCCTGCTGAGCCCCGATGCCTCCTGCCGGAGCTCTGCACCACGAGCACAGCGGGGCAGCAGTGACGCCCAGGTGCTGCCAGCGTCCCCACCCCGCAGCCGCGTTCCCCGGTGCCCACCGAGCCGTGCCGCCATGCAGTGACCCTGCAGCGGGGCCGGGAGCTTCCCCACTTCCCAGCCCTGCAGATAGGCAGGGTTTCGCTTTTGAAAGCGGCCGCGCACCCATCGCACACTTCCTCCTTCCCCACACCGGGCTGCACGAGGGGACACGGGCAGGGACAGCTCGGCCTGCAGCCTTCCTTCCCCTGTGCAGTTGGGGTTGCTGTGCTGGCCTCGCAGCAGCCGCACAGCCCTTGGACTGCAGCAATCTGCAGCTGTGCCTGTGTCTGCTCCTGCAGCAGGACAGCAAAGCAGGGCAGCAAGACCTTCCTGCATGCTGCAGGCTCGAGTAGAACAGCATCACCTTATGCAGTGTATTGCTTCTGTGCGGGTGGCACGGCAGCTGTGTGAGGTTGGTGCTCACAATGGGTCCCTGCATGGAGAAAACATCCCCTCTTGCCTGTGCTGCAGGGAGAATGTTGGGTCCACTTGTATTCAGATGCAGGCAGTGCTGCATCCCAACAGCTGATGCAAGGGCCCTGCTGCCAGCATGGGGACTTTATTCACCCCCACTGCTGCTTGAGGAACCACAAAACCAGCTCTAGGGCTGCACTATAATGTGGTACGCACTAGAGTGCAGAGGGAGGCCTTGTTAGGGGTCGGTCTATACCCTGTGGGGACCCTCTCTGCATGGACACAGCCAGAGCCGCAGCCCCTACTCAGGGACATGCGCAGCACCCAGGCAGGCTGGCTCCCCTTGGTGATACACAGGCAGTGAGCCCCGTGGTGGGGCTGCGTGACGCCAGAAGCGGAGACAAGTCTCATATTTGGGCACGAAGCAGGTTATTGGAGGCTGGGACC
This sequence comes from Tympanuchus pallidicinctus, assembly GCF_026119805.1. Taxonomy (NCBI): domain Eukaryota; kingdom Metazoa; phylum Chordata; class Aves; order Galliformes; family Phasianidae; genus Tympanuchus; species Tympanuchus pallidicinctus. The sequence goes on from NW_026294747.1 coordinate 16,146,548, forward strand.
CAGCAGGCGGCTGATAACCCTGCTGATAACGGCTCCCACCGCACCTCGCCATCCCCATTGGCTCCTGCCAGCAGGGGCTGCCTATATCTCCCCCTCCCCATCCTGGGCTGCAGGCTGTGCATGTGGGGCACGATGATGCCTGCCAGGGTGCTGGGGCTGCTCCTCAGTTTGCAGCTCTGCATGGGTGAGTCGTGGGGCAGTGGGGTGGCTGTGGGACAGGGGGGAAGCAGAGGGGCAGGGTTTGCAGCCAAGGGTCGGCCACCCCCTGGCTCAGCCACCTCCCTGGGGAGCCCACAGGCAGTGAGGAGCTGCGGCTGGTGGATGGCGGTGGACGCTGTGCCGGTCGGGTGGAGGTGAAGCATGAAGGCGAATGGGGATCCGTCTGCAGCTATGACTTCGACTGGGACATACGAGGGGCCAGTGTGGTGTGTCGTCAGCTGGGCTGTGGCACGGTGGCCCATGCATCCCCATATGCCCCATTCGGGCAAGGCAAGGGACGCATCTGGCTTCATCCCTTCTTCTGCCGCGGCACTGAGACCAAGCTGGAGAACTGCCCCCACTTTGGCTGGGGGAACCACTTCTGTGGCCATGAGTGGGATGTTGGGGTGATCTGCACAGGTGAGGCAGGGTGTCTGGGATGGGAACAGAATGCCAGGACCCCTGGGCATGGCTGAGGCCAATCCCTGATGCAGAGGCACTGGAGCTGCGGCTGGCAGACGGTGGAGGACCCTGTGAGGGGAGAGTAGAGATGAAGCTGCGGGGACGCTGGGGCACAGTGACAGATGATGCCTGGGACATGGATGATGCTGAGGTGGTGTGCCAGCAGCTGGGTTGCGGCTCAGCTGCTGGCGCGTTCTTTGCCTCACAATTTCGGTCAGTAGATGGCCCCATCATGTTGGCCTTTATTGACTGCCGTGGAGATGAGGCTGCCCTGTGGAATTGTAACATTCGGGGCTGGGGTCCCTACAATGGTCCTCATGATTATGACATTGCTGTGGTCTGCCAAGGTGAGAGCTGGAGGCATATGGCACTATGGGGAGCCCATCACTCATATCCCCCTGCCCAGCAGCTCACCTCCCTTGGCAGGGTTCTCCCGGCTGGCCGGAGGGGACAGTGAGTGCTCAGGGAGACTGGAGGTGCGGCAGGGCCAGGCCTGGGTCAGCGTCTGTCACGGCCACGTGGACCTCATGGCCGCCCACGTTGTCTGCAGAGAGCTGGGCTGTGGTACAGCACTGGCCCTATATGGGACTGAGCAATTTGGTGCAGCAGAGGGGCCATTCTGGCATGGCGCCTTTGAGTGCAACGGCACTGAGCCCCTCCTGTCCGCTTGCACACAGCGGCCTCCGCACATCCAGACCTGCACCCAAAACACAGCCATCATCTGCTCCTGTAAGTGCTGTGGATCTGCAGGGGCCCTGTGCAGTGTGGAGTGCTCAGGGGGTCCCTCACTCCACCAACCCCTCTCTCTGCTGCAGATTACACCGGGTTCCGGCTTGTGGATGGTGGCTCAGCCTGCACCGGGCGGGTGGAGGTGGAGGCACAAGGGGTGTGGGGACCCCTGTGTGCCACTGCCTGGGACCTGCCCGATGCCCACATCCTCTGCCACCACCTGGGCTGTGGCTCTGCTATCTCCCTACTCCCACCAGGCCATTTTGGAAAAGGGATAGGGACACTGCGGCGTGATGCCTTCAGCTGCAGTGGGAACGAGTGGCACCTGGGCAAGTGCCCTGTGGATGTGCTGGGACAGCCCGCCTGCCCCCCTGGGCACACCGCTGCCGTCAACTGCTCAGGTGGGTACGGGGAAAGTGGGAAGCTCCAGTAGGTGGGGAGCAATGCCAGCTCCCACAGCACAGCCGGGCTGTTGCAGGTGTCACCGAGCCCCTGAGGCTCCACGGTGGGGAAAGCCGTTGTGACGGACAGCTGGAGGTGGCCGTGCGCCCCGGTGCCTGGGCCCGTGTGTCTGTGGGGCTGTGGGACAATGGCACTGCCACCGTGGCCTGCCGGCAGCTGGGCTGCGGTGTGCCTGAGAAAATCTACGCTGCGCCGGCCAATGGCTCGGGCCCCATGGAGCTGCAGGAGCTGCGCTGTGTGGGCACCGAGGGGCTCGTGGCACAGTGTAACATTTCAGGGATGGCCACAGAGCTCAGCAGGAGCCCTGAGGATCTGGCCATTGCCTGCTCAGGTGAGTGCACAGGGAAGGGCCACGAGCACAATGCTGCCATCCCCATCCGCAGCCCAACCCACCCATGCAGGAAGCAAGCAGCTGAGGCTGGTAGGCGGCCCGGGGCGCTGTGCCGGCAGGGTGGAGGTGTACAGCGAGGGCAGGTGGGGCACCGTCTGCCAGGACACCTGGACCCTGCAGGATGCCACCGTCGTCTGTCGCCAGCTGGGCTGCGGATGGGCCCTGGAGGCACCTGGCTCCGAGCGCTTTGGGCCTGGCACCGGGACGCTGTGGCCAGGTGCCGGGGGCTGCTCTGGCACAGAGGATGCTCTGTGGCACTGCGCAGCCCCAGTGCAGCGTGGCTGCCAGATTGGAGGTGGAGCGGGCGCTGTGTGCTCAGGTGAGTGCCACCATCCCTCTGCACGGGAGCAGCCCCACCGCCCTCGGGGTGCAGTGATCCCCTGACCTCGTTGCAGGGCTGCTGGACCTGCGGCTGACGGGAAAGAGCAGCAGATGCAGTGGATACCTGGAGGTGCTGCATGAGGGGACGTGGGGTCCTGTTTGTGCCAACGGCACCAGCCCTGCCACGGCCACTGCCGTCTGCCGCCAGCTGGGATGTGGCTCTAAGGGGGAGCTGGAAGAACCAGTCTCTGCAGAGGGCTTAGAACCCGCCTGGCTGAGCTGGGTGAGTTGTGAGGAGGGAGCCCGCTCGCTCTGGCGCTGCCCCTCAGCGCCATGGCAGCTGCAGGAATGCGACACCACTGGGATCACCTACATCTCCTGTGACGAGGACGCCAGGGACAGCAGTGAGGCTACCAGCCCAGCCCCAGGTAGCAGCCACTGGGACGGAGACACCCCAACAAAAATGGCTTTGTCCTCGCTCACTGTCCTCTGACTGCTGCCCTGAGATCCCCACGGGGCCTCACGCTTGCTATCGCTGCCCCACAGCTCTCACCCACAGCGCCGTCCCGCTGACTGCAGCGCCAAGCAGGGTGTCAGCACTCACGGTGCTGTGCGTGGTCCTGGGGACGCTGCTGTGCCTGGCCCTGGCCGCCCTGGCAGTCCTGGCACACCGCACTCGGGCCCAGAGCCAAGGTGGGCACCGCTCTGCAGGTTCTCCAACACGGGGCAGAACCCTGGGGACACTGGGGGCACCGGTGCCATGCACGCTGCTTTGCAGGCCCCAGCAAGGATGTTGCCTCTGAGGTTGTGTATGAGGAGCTGGACTACAGCCTGATGCCTGATTACCAGGAGGTGCCCAGCCACACAGGTGGGAGCGGGAGAGTCCCTGGGGCTTGAGGCTGTCCTCATCCCCTGTTGTGTCCCTAACACTCTTCCTCACCTCCAGGCTCCCTGTCCCAGGGCTCAGGGAAAAAGGTGTTGGAACCCAGTGGGGACGGTGCACAGGAGAGCAACCTGCAGGTGTCCCCAGGTAGGGACATGGGCACAGAGGTGCACTGTGAGGACAGAAGGGCACAGGGCACCCTTCAGAGGGGACAGAAGAAAACAGCACTGATGGGGAGGTGAGGGCACGAAGCCCCTCCCATCTGTATCCTCACCAATGTCCCATCCATGTCTGTTGCAGACCCCCTTGCTGAGCCCCATCACAGCCCCTCACATGGCTACGATGATGCTATGGCTGTGCTGGAGGTGTCCGTCTCTCCCCACCTCGGGGACGCTCCAGCACAACCACCCGAGGACACAGGATATGACGACGTTGGCGTCAGCACCCTGGGGACATCGCTGTGAGCAGCCTGTGGGGACATGGCTGGAACAGGGACCTCTGCTCCCAAGAAGGGGCAGCCCTGTTCTTGGTAGCATCACCTTTCCCTGCCTGGTGAACAAAACAGCAGCAAATTGCTCCATTCTCCTTCCTGAAGCTGGGACACAACAGCAAGTTGACATGTAAAAATAATTTTCTGTAGCTCTTTCCTAATGAGTATCTCTCCTTTATTAAAACCCCAAATCAGTGGAGAAACTCACTTCCAGCCTTGGCTTCCATACCTGATTCTGTCAGCCACCCCTCGTGGCTCTGGGGCAAAGATAGATTTCAGAGATCTCCCCTTTGGCTCTGGGCACGGGGGTAACAAAGGCAAGAGTGTGAAAGCTGACAGAGATGAGGTGGGACGGCTCCCCTGACTGCTGCGCTGCAGTGGAAGGACAACAAGGACGCGTGTCCCCACAGGCACACAGGTGCAGGCACGCTGCCACACGCTGCGGTTTCAGCCGGCAGGCAGCTGAGCAGCACCCGGCCGTTCGCTCGCTCCGCCCCTGCCCCCAGTGTGCCATGGGGGAGAGAGCTGTAAACAGCCTCGAGGGCAGCTACAAACAGCAAAGGGCGGAAAGCAGTTACAGAAATTCAGATGATAACTGTAGTGTGTGCATCTCCACACGCATTCACAGCCTTTTCGCACACGTTCTGATAAGCAAACCTGAGTCAGCTGGCTCTCACCCGGCGCTTGCTGGGAGGATCTGCACTGCTGGGGACACCTCCGTTGGCAGTGGGAAGAGCACCCCGTGAAAGAGCTCCCTCTGACACCAGAGACATCGGGCCGGGGGCTGAGCCACCTCCTGCACTTGGCTGCTACCGCAGTCTGTAAGGACCCGCAGCGGCTGAGGTCAGGATTCGCATCCCTGACGTATGCTCCCGAAGGACGGTGCCGAGCAGCCGTCCTGCCCCATCAGCTCCGTGCCACCGCTGCCATCAATCAAGGAGGAATGGCAGCCAGAGCCGAATGCCTGGCCCTGCTGAGCCCCGATGCCTCCTGCCGGAGCTCTGCACCACGAGCACAGCGGGGCAGCAGTGACGCCCAGGTGCTGCCAGCGTCCCCACCCCGCAGCCGCGTTCCCCGGTGCCCACCGAGCCATGCCGCCATGCAGTGACCCTGCAGCGGGGCCGGGAGCTTCCCCACTTCCCAGCCCTGCAGATAGGCAGGGTTTCGCTTTTGAAAGCGGCCGCGCACCCATCGCACACTTCCTCCTTCCCCACACCGGGCTGCACGAGGGGACACGGGCAGGGACAGCTCGGCCTGCAGCCTTCCTTCCCCTGTGCAGTTGGGGTTGCTGTGCTGGCCTCGCAGCAGCCGCACAGCCCTTGGACTGCAGCAATCTGCAGCTGTGCCTGTGTCTGCTCCTGCAGCAGGACAGCAAAGTGGGGCAGCAAGACCTTCCTGCATGCTGCAGGCTCGAGTAGAACAGCATCACCTTATGCAGTGTATTGCTTCTGTGCGGGTGGCATCGGCAGCTGTGTGAGGTTGGTGCTCACATTGGGTCCCTGCATGCAGAAAACATCCCCTCTTGTCTGTGCTGCAGGGAGAATGTTGGGTCCACTTGTATTCAGATGCAGGCAGTGCTGCGTCCCAACAGCTGATGCAAGGGCCCTGCTGCCAGCATGGGGACTTTATTCACCCCCACTGCTGCCTGAGGAACCACAAAACCAGCTCTAGGGCTGCACTATCATGTGGTACGCACTAGAGTGCAGAGGGAGGCCTTGTTAGGGGTCGGTCTATACCCTGTGGGGACCCTCTCTGCATGGACACAGCCAGAGCCGCAGCCCCTACTCAGGGACATGCGCAGCACCCAGGCAGGCTGGCTCCCCTTGGTGATACACAGGCAGTGAGCCCCGTGGTGGGGCTGCGTGACGCCAGAAGCGGAGACAAGTCTCATATTTGGGCACGAAGCAGGTTATTGGAGGCTGGGACCCAGCAGGCGGCTGATAACCCTGCTGATAACGGCTCCCACCGCACCTCGCCATCCCCATTGGCTCCTGCCAGCAGGGGCTGCCTATATCTCCCCCTCCCCATCCTGGGCTGCAGGCTGTGCATGTGGGGCACGATGATGCCTGCCAGGGTGCTGGGGTTGCTCCTCAGTTTGCAGCTCTGCATGGGTGAGTCGTGGGGCAGTGGGGTGGCTGTGGGACAGGGGGGAAGCAGAGGGGCAGGGTTTGCAGCCAAGGGTCGGCCACCCCCTGGCTCAGCCACCTCCCTGGGGAGCCCACAGGCAGTGAGGAGCTGCGGCTGGTGGATGGCGGTGGACGCTGTGCCGGTCGGGTGGAGGTGAAGCATGAAGGCGAATGGGGATCCGTCTGCAGCTATGACTTCGACTGGGACATACGAGGGGCCAGTGTGGTGTGTCGTCAGCTGGGCTGTGGCACGGTGGCCCATGCATCCCCATATGCCCCATTCGGGCAAGGCAAGGGACGCATCTGGCTTCATCCCTTCTTCTGCCGCGGCACTGAGACCAAGCTGGAGAACTGCCCCCACTTTGGCTGGGGGAACCACTTCTGTGGCCATGATTGGGATGTTGGGGTGATCTGCTCAGGTGAGGCAGGGTGTCTGGGATGGGAACAGAATGCCAGGACCCCTGGGCATGGCTGAGGCCAATCCCTGATGCAGAGGCACTGGAGCTGCGGCTGGCAGACGGTGGAGGACCCTGTGAGGGGAGAGTAGAGATGAAGCTGCGGGGACGCTGGGGCACAGTGACAGATGATGCCTGGGACATGGATGATGCTGAGGTGGTGTGCCAGCAGCTGGGTTGCGGCTCAGCTGCTGGCGCGTTCTTTGCCTCACAATTTCGGTCAGTAGATGGCCCCATCATGTTGGCCTTTATTGACTGCCGTGGAGATGAGGCTGCCCTGTGGAATTGTAACATTCGGGGCTGGGGTCCCTACAATGGTCCTCATGATTATGACATTGCTGTGGTCTGCCAAGGTGAGAGCTGGAGGCATATGGCACTATGGGGAGCCCATCACTCATATCCCCCTGCCCAGCAGCTCACCTCCCTTGGCAGGGTTCTCCCGGCTGGCCGGAGGGTACAGTGAGTGCTCAGGGAGACTGGAGGTGCGGCAGGGCCAGGCCTGGGTCAGCGTCTGTCACGGCCACGTGGACCTCATGGCCGCCCACGTCGTCTGCAGAGAGCTGGGCTGTGGTACAGCACTGGCCCTATATGGGACTGAGCAATTTGGTGGAGCAGAGGGGCCATTCTGGCATGGCGCCTTTGAGTGCAACGGCACTGAGCCCCTCCTGTCCGCTTGCACACAGCGGCCTCCGCACATCCAGACCTGCACCCAAAACACAGCCATCATCTGCTCCTGTAAGTGCTGTGGATCTGCAGGGGCCCTGTGCAGTGTGGAGTGCTCAGGGGGTCCCTCACTCCACCAACCCCTCTCTCTGCTGCAGATTACACCGGGTTCCGGCTTGTGGATGGAGGCTCAGCTTGCACCGGGCGGGTGGAGGTGGAGGCACAAGGGGTGTGGGGACCCCTGTGTGCCACTGCCTGGGACCTGCCCGATGCCCACGTCCTCTGCCACCACCTGGGCTGTGGCTCTGCTATCTCCCTACTCCCACCAGGCCATTTTGGAAAAGGGATAGGGACACTGCGGCGTGATGCCTTCAGCTGCAGTGGGAACGAGTGGCACCTGGGCAAGTGCCCTGTGGATGTGCTGGGACAGCCCGCCTGCCCCCCTGGGCACACCGCTGCCGTCAACTGCTCAGGTGGGTGCGGGGACCATGGGAAGCTCCAGTAGGTGGGGAGCAATGCCAGCTCCCACAGCACAGCCGGGCTGTTGCAGGTGTCACCGAGCCCCTGAGGCTCCACGGTGGGGAAAGCCGTTGTGACGGACAGCTGGAGGTGGCCGTGCGCCCCGGTGCCTGGGCCCGTGTGTCTGTGGGGCTGTGGGACAATGGCACTGCCACCGTGGCCTGCCGGCAGCTGGGCTGCGGTGTGCCTGAGAAAATCTACACTGCGCCGGCCAATGGCTCGGGCCCCATGGAGCTGCAGGAGCTGCGCTGTGTGGGCACCGAGGGGCTCGTGGCACAGTGTAACATTTCAGGGATGGCCACAGAGCTCAGCAGGAGCCCTGAGGATCTGGCCATTGCCTGCTCAGGTGAGTGCACAGGGAAGGGCCACGAGCACAATGCTGCCATCCCCATCCGCAGCCCAACCCACCCATGCAGGAAGCAAGCAGCTGAGGCTGGTAGGCGGCCCGGGGCGCTGTGCCGGCAGGGTGGAGGTGTACAGCGAGGGCAGGTGGGGCACCGTCTGCCAGGACACCTGGACCCTGCAGGATGCCACCGTCGTCTGTCGCCAGCTGGGCTGCGGATGGGCCCTGGAGGCACCTGGCTCCGAGCGCTTTGGGCCTGGCACCGGGACGCTGTGGCCAGGTGCCGGGGGCTGCTCTGGCACAGAGGATGCTCTGTGGCACTGCGCAGCCCCAGTGCAGCGTGGCTGCCAGATTGGAGGTGGAGCGGGCGCTGTGTGCTCAGGTGAGTGCCACCATCCCTCTGCACGGGAGCAGCCCCACCACCCTCGGGGTGCAGTGATCCCCTGACCTCGTTGCAGGGCTGCTGGACCTGCGGCTGACGGGAAAGAGCAGCGGATGCAGTGGATACCTGGAGGTGCTGCATGAGGGGACGTGGGGTCCTGTTTGTGCCAACGGCACCAGCCCTGCCACGGCCACTGCCGTCTGCCGCCAGCTGGGATGTGGCTCTAAGGGGGAGCTGGGAGAACCAGTCTCTGCAGAGGGCTTAGAACCCGCCTGGCTGAGCTGGGTGAGTTGTGAGGAGGGAGCCCGCTCGCTCTGGCGCTGCCCCTCAGCGCCATGGCAGCTGCAGGAATGCGACACCACTGGGATCACCTACATCTCCTGTGACGAGGACGCCAGGGACAGCAGTGAGGCTACCAGCCCAGCCCCAGGTAGCAGCCACTGGGACAGAGACACCCCAACAAAAATGGCTTTGTCCTCGCTCACTGTCCTCTGACTGCTGCCCTGAGATCCCCACGGGGCCTCACGCTTGCTATCGCTGCCCCACAGCTCTCACCCACAGCGCCGTCCCGCTGACTGCAGCGCCAAGCAGGGTGTCAGCACTCACGGTGCTGTGCGTGGTCCTGGGGACGCTGCTGTGCCTGGCCCTGGCCGCCCTGGCAGTCCTGGCACACCGCACTCGGGCCCAGAGCCAAGGTGGGCACCGCTCTGCAGGTTCTCCAACACGGGGCAGAACCCTGGGGACACTGGGGGCACCGGTGCCATGCACGCTGCTTTGCAGGCCCCAGCAAGGATGCTGCCTCTGAGGTTGTGTATGAGGAGCTGGACTACAGCCTGATGCCTGATTACCAGGAGGTGCCCAGCCACACAGGTGGGAGCGGGAGAGTCCCTGGGGCTTGAGGCTGTCCTCATCCCCTGTTGTGTCCCTAACACTCTTCCTCACCTCCAGGCTCCCTGTCCCAGGGCTCAGGGAAAAAGGTGTCGGAACCCAGTGGGGACGGTGCAGAGGAGAGCAACCTGCAGGTGTCCCCAGGTAGGGACACGGGCACAGAGGTGCACTGTGAGGACAGAAGGGCACAGGACACCCTTCAGAGGGGACAGAAGAAAACAGCACTGATGGGGAGGTGAGGGCACGAAGCCCCTCCCATCTGTATCCTCACCAATGTCCCATCCATGTCTGTTGCAGACCCCCTTGCTGAGCCCCATCACAGCCCCTCACATGGCTACGATGATGCTATGGCTGTGCTGGAGGTGTCCGTCTCTCCCCACCTCGGGGACGCTCCAGCACAACCACCCGAGGACACAGGATATGACGACGTTGGTGTCAGCACCCTGGGGACATCGCTGTGAGCAGCCTGTGGGGACATGGCTGGAACAGGGACCTCTGCTCCCAAGAAGGGGCAGCCCTGTTCTTGGCAGCATCACCTTTCCCTGTTCGGTGCTGCAGAACAACAGCAAATTGCTCCGTTCTCCTTCCTGTAGCTGGGATACACAACAGCTAATCAGTTTTTTAAAGTTATTTTTCTGTAGCTCTTTCCTAATGAGTATCTCTTCTTTATTAAAACCCCAAGACTATGTGGAAACTCACTTCCAGCCTTGGGTCCTGTACCTGAGTCTGTCAGCCATTCCATGGAGACATGGGGTAAAGCTGAATTACAGATATATCCCCATTGGTTCTGGACACGGGTGAAACAACAGGAAGGGTTGGAAATCTCACAGATATGAGTTGAGATGGCTCCCATAGCTGCTGTGCTGCAATGTATAGAGAATAACAACTGCACGTCCCCCCAGGCACACAGATGTAGGCATGCTGGTGAAGCTTTTCTCCTCCATGTTATTGAAGGAGACAGTGGGGAGGGGATGCTGTACTGAAGCTTGCTCTCACTCACATGAAGATTCAGGTGGGGAATGAGAAGCTCAAGGGCAGCGTTGGCCACAGTGTCAATGAACTGTGGAGTTCAGCATCCTTAGGGCAGCGATGAGTACACGCAGCAATCTCACATCCCTGGGCTTCAGGACAGTAGAGGTTGGCCATCACAGGGAAATTCTTGCTTGTGATAAAGCCCTGGAAAGGCCCTGGTTAATATCCAAGGATCACCTTCTCCCAGCTCAGAAGCAACACACCCTGATGCAGAGAAAGTTTGGCAAAAACACTGGGAGGCCTGCATGGGTTAACAAGGAGATCCTGGCCTAATTCTAACACAAACTGGAAACCTACAGAGATGGAGCAAGAGTGGGCAATGTTAGAGGGAAGCATGCAGCTAGCATGAAGGGATTCCGAAAATCATTAATAAAATGACTAAAATGAACTCAACAAACCTTTACCTGGGACACTTCAATGGACATTTTGAAGTAATGGCCCACAGCCTACAAATAGTAATATCTCAGTGTATCAAAGGACAGGAAGGGTGGTGGTGATTCATGAGGATATTTTCTCAAGCGTAAAACCCGAGCATGACGCAGATGGTGTAGAACTACGGGTGGATACTCTGCCGGTTTTTGCTGGGATTGCATTCGTTTTGTTCCACGAAAGAGACACTCCAGCCCAGGAAGTTGCCCGTCCCCAGAAGTGCTGTGCTGTCCCAGTGCCAGCAGAGAGCAGTGGCAGCACAGCAAAGCACCGCGCCTGGCGGTGGGGATGTCCCAGCGCCTCCCGGTCTGCACGATGTCCGATTTCCTGGCTCCATGTCATAGCCGGTGGTACTCCTCTGTTGTCCTGAAGCCCTCCAAGGATGGCAGCCCCAGGTCAGCAGGCCAGGAGTGATGATCTTTTTCCTCTGCTCCATACTGATGAGCCCACACCTGGAGTGCTGAGTCAGCTCTGGGCTCTCTGGTACAACAGAGAGGTGGGCATCCTGGAGAGACTCCAACCAAGTACCATGAATATGGTGGACTAGAGCCTGTCTCCTATCAGGAAAGGCTGAGGAATCTGAGACTGTTCATCCTGAGGAGATCTTCTTTGTTCTACAGAATAAGGCAGCTGATGGGAGGGCATTAAAGTGGCAGAGACAGGCTCTTCTTGCTGGTGAGGGACAAGGTGCTCTCATTGGCCCCTTTGGCTGTTCACCACACCACTCACTGCAGCCCCATTCTCTACCAGAACTATCCTGGGAAGAGGAACTAACCAGCAGAAATAGGGGAAATAAACCTGTCCATAAGGAAAGAGCCATGGTTACTTCAGCAGTTTTGCAGCAGAAACAACTTTAACTGCTTATTACCCAAAGCATACAGCAGTGACACAGTTCCACACGGAAGGTACCCTTCCCTACCCCGAACACTGAGGAGAGGACAGGGATGGGTTTCAGGAGGCTGTAAGGAGCAGTGAGAAGTGCTGAAGTCTCCCCCAAAGCCACCAGAGCCTTGCGGGGCATGGTAGAGCCAGGGTGAAGGGAGGGAGTGACTGAAGGGAGATACACATGGTGGCATCATGTGGATGCCAGCGGAGTGCTGAATAAAAGAGTTCACCCTGTCCCATTCCCAGCAGAGTAACTTTCACATCAAGAGGGAGCTTTTGCTGCAGGGAGGCAGTGAGCTCCAGGCTTTCCTGCCCCTCACCCAGTCACCTCTGCCCCACTCAGCCATTTCTCATGTTAACCAGCTTTCACTTCTCCTTTCCCTTCTCTTAATTCAATCATGAGAGGAGGAACCACCCACCAGCCGCACCCCCTCCTCTTCATTTCCCCAGCCACCTCTTCACCACTGGGACGTCCAGAGTTCTTCAGCCATGGTCTGGGTGCTGAGGGTGGTCCTCCTCGCCCAGGCGCTGGCTATGGCAGTGGCAGAGGTTGAGCAGCCCCAGGAGCCACTGTCCTCTGTGGGGTTTCAGGACTGCAAGAAGGCCCTGAAGCTCCCAAGCCTGGAAGTCCTCCCCGGGGGGGGCTGGGACAACCTCAGGAATTTAGATATGGGCAGAGTCATAGATCTGAGCTACTCGCTGTGTAAGACCACTGAAGATGGGTCCTACATCATCCCAGATGACATCTTCACCATTCCTCGCAAGCAGAGCAACCTGGACATCAACTCTGAGATCATCGAGTCCTGGAAGGATTACAAAAGCGTCACCTCTGCCTCCATCAACCTGGAGCTGTCCCTCTTCTCTGCAATCAATGGCAAGTTCTCTTACAACTTCCACCAGGCCAAGACCCACCAAGTGCAGGACAAGGCGGTCACCACTCGCGTACAGGTCAGGAACCTGGTTTACACTGCCAAGATTGACCCAGGAGCAAGCCTGGACAAGGGCTTCAAGAAGCAGCTGTTGACCATTGCCAGCCACCTGGAGAACAACCAGACTCGGATGGCTGATTTTCTGTCTGAGGTGCTGGTGCTCAACTATGGCACCCACACCATCACATCTGTGGATGCTGGAGCCAGCTTGGTCCAGGAGGATCAGATCAAGGCCACCTTCCTGAAGGACAGCTGGGCCACACGGAGCTCCATCACTGCTTCAGCCGCTGTGGCCTTCCACAGCATAATCAATGTGAAAACTGAGGAATCTCAAGGCACCAGTTCTGCCTTCACCAAGCAGTACCTAGAGAACCGCACCAACTCCAGAGTAGAGAGCATCGGCGGGACCCCCTTTTACCCAGGCATCACCCTTAAGACCTGGCAGGAGGGAATTAGCAACCAGCTGGTGGCCATCGACCGCTCAGGGCTGCCTCTGTACTTCTTCATCAGCCCCAGCACCCTGCCAGAGCTGCCCAGCCCCACGGTGAAGAAGCTGGCCAAGCGGGTGGAGATGGCCATCCGCCGCTACTACACCTTCAACACCTACCCTGGCTGCACCGATGCCACCTCACCCAACTTCAACTTCCACGCCAACGCTGACGATGGCTCCTGCGTGGGGACTATGACCAATTTCACCTTTGGGGGAGTCTTCCAGGAGTGCACTGGGCTGGCCGGCCCCGACACCAATGAACTGTGCCGGGCGCTGGAGCAGAAAAACCCCCTCACCGGGGCTTTCTCCTGTCCCACCTCGTACAGCCCCGTGCTGCTGGGCATGCAGGAGCGGGAGGAAGGCCACAGCCACCTGGAGTGCCACAACAAGTGCACCCTGGGCATCTTCTGTCACCGTGTCTGCAGGGACGTCTTCTGGCTCTCCCGGGTGCAATTCAGAGCTTATTGGTGTGTCGCAAGTGGCCCAGTGTCCCCAGACTCAGGTTACCTCTTCGGGGGGCTGTTCAGCAGCCGCAGCGTCAACCCCCTCACGGGTGCCCAGTCCTGCCCCTCGCGGTACTTCTTGCTGAAGCTCTTTGATGACCTCAGGTTGTGCGTGAGCCAGGATTACGAGGGAGGCAGCCAGTACGCGGTGCCCTTCGGGGGCTTCTTCAGCTGCCAGACAGGGAACCCCTTAGGGGGTCAGCACCAGGGTACCGCCGAGGACCCTTACGCCAAGCGCTGCCCCACAGGCTTCAGCCAGCACTTAGCACTGATCAGTGACAGCTGCCAGGTGGAGTACTGTGTCCAGGCTGGCGTCTTCACGGCGGGCTCGCTGCCGCCGGCGCGTCTACCACCCTTCACCCGACCCCCTGCCAACCTGCCAGCCATCGACACCGTGCTGGTGAGCAACGGGGATGGGGAGAGCGCCTGGGTGCGGGATGGGACGGGCCGTGCGTGGCGGCTGGCACAGCCCATTGAGATCCAGCAGGCAGCAGAGATGGTGAGGGGCCGGGCGCTGACGGGGGGTGAGGTGGCTGGCGTGGCTGCAGCCGTGGTGGTGGGGCTTGTCACCATCCTGGCAATGGTCTGCTATGGTCGCTGGAGGTACAGGAGAAGGGGGTACCTGGCTATGAGTGACAGGGACACGCCTGTGCAGAGGCCAGGGGACAGCACCGCAGTGAACATGGGTGAGGGGCACCAGCAAGAGTCAGCGGACCTCGTGGAATAAGTATTGCTCAGCTGCTTGTGCTCCTAACCTAGGTGAAGCCCCAGGCCCACTCCTTTCCCTGAGGCACAGATGTGCACAGTGCCAGCAGCCCCTGCCCCTCACCCCATTCCCACGACAGATTCACCTCTCTGCAGCTCCAGCTACCCTGCAGGGCTCCACCACCCTTCATCCTTCTCTAGGCCCCCTGGTTGAGCTCCAAGGCCACCATCTGAGGCTATCCCTCCACCAGGACCCACCACATCTCCCTGCCAGCCCCAGCTCTTCCCCAGCCAGCTTTGCTGCTTGAGAGTCATACCCCATTACAGGCCGTGCCTACTCTCTCCTCCTCCCCATTCCCAGAAAAGGGGATCCAGTGCTCTTCAAAAAGCTACTGAGGTTGTTGGGGTACCCAAGAGAACCTCGAAGAGCAAGGGGAAGCCAAACCCCTCCTTCCTGACTCACCAGATAGACTCAATTCCATCGCAGAGATACACAGCCTGTAAAAGCATTGGCTCAGGGACCAACTCCTTGGAGAACACCCTGCTCCCCCCCAAGTCCCCCAACTACTGCACACACCCAGCACCCATTTCCACCCGCAGGAACAGGAGGGCGACCCACGCCTTCATGTATATCTATCGTGATAGATATACACACACATGCAGAGAGGCACGGATCACTTTTATTTCAGCCAGCAAATAATTGCATAGGCAACACAGCATTAAAAAATAATAATAATAAAAAAGGAATGTTGTTAAAAAGCTGTGTCACATTAGTCATCAACCCGGCACCCTGGAGGTGGGGACCCTCTCCCTCCCCCAGATCACGTGAGGGTTTTGCATAGCTCCAGCTCAGGTTTTTCTGCAGCAAGGCAGCCTCAGGTGCAGCCATGCAGAAACCACGATGCTGTTTCCCTGCTGCAGAGCTGCCCAGATGGGGATTTCCTAGGGACAGAGGGTTTTTCCCTTGAGGTAGAAGATGACAGCCCATGCTAAGGAAGGGAAGGATGGGGGGAGGGATGAGGTGCCTGGCCCTCCCTGTGGGTGCCCACTCCCTCGCCTGATCACACAGACGACGGACAGAAGACAACAGAGAGGCCAGGCCACATAGGGACAGTGAGCACTCCTCCACCGTCCGCTTTATTGATGCCCTGGGGTGCAGCCAGCTGGCAGCGATGGACCCCACGGACAGGGGAGAGGAGAAACAGCAACGACGACAGAATGATGCACATCAGGACGGATCCCTCCCACACCACCGTCCCCCAGGACGGAGGGTGAACCAACCCCAAAGAAAACTGGAAAGGGACTAAACAAAAGGGGCTACGAGGACCCAACCCCACAAGGAGCAATGAGGGGGGAACAGGGGGCAGTTTTGGCAGGGCCCCCGCCCTACTCACCAAGTTGGGGTGTCTCATAGGATGGGATCAGGAGGAGGGCATAGAACAGCCTGTGAGGAGGGTGCCCCCCCAGCATCCCCCTGGAGCCACAGGGCCCACTTTTCCCACCCCATGTGGCTCCAAGAGGCCCTGCAAAGTCCCTGGGTCTGGTGGGGGCCACCAGATGCCATGCAAACCCCCTCCCCTTCCCCCAGCCACACTTATCCCCCCAGCACATCAACCCCCCTCCCCCAAGCCCAGCCCAAAATCACTGTGCCAATACACTGCCAGCCACCCTCTACCCCATTGAGACTTCCCCAGGGACCCCTGAGCCATGGGACATGGATGGAATCTAGCAGGAAGGTGATGGCTTCCCATCTATCCCTACTTCACAGAGACCCATGGGTGACAGCTCCACTGTGAGGCACTGAGTCCTTCCAGGTCAGTGTCTCCCTCTCCCCACCCCCAGATCCAGAGCACCACCAGGCCTGGCCACAGCACCATGTTCCCCTGGCCGCCTCCCAGCCACCACCACCTATATGTACATATATACGACAAACCCCCAAAACACGAGGTATATAAAATTCAACACGGGGACGCCCCCATACAAACAGTTCAAAGAACCCACTACTGGGGAGAGCAGGGGCAGGAAACATGCTTCCCCCCCCACACTCGGCTTCCAACCACCCTCCAAGCCCTTCCCCAGTACAGGGGCAGCCCAGACAAAGGGACCCCACAGGGCACAGCTCAGACATAACCAAGAGGAGGAGGAAGGACAAGGGGGTCTGGTCAAGATGGACCAGAGCCCCCACCTCTGTGGACAGAGAAGATCAGTCAGGATGTACCAGACAGGACAGACAGACAAAGAGACGGGTGAGGGACAAGGTAGGGCCACAGCCAGAGACCCCACAGCCCGGCTCCCACCCATTGCCCAGCACCAGGATGGGGTCCCAGGCCCAGGTGGGTATCAGGGGGCATCAAGTCAGGCTGGGACATGGGTGATTAGGAAAGGGAGGGTCTTGGATTGCCCTCCCCAGTTCCCACAGAGCCCTGCCAGCAGCACGCAACATTTGCGTGGGACAACGCACAGCAGCGACTGGCTGCTGGGGACGGCCAGACCAGGGTCATCTTTGTGGCTCACAGCACCAGCTGGCTCTGCCAGCAGGGAGGGGACAGCCCTAAGACACTCTCCCACATCCCCACTGACCTGGAGCTGCTCCCGCTGCCCTCCCTACGACCCAGCTAGGTTTCACTGGTGGCTTCTATCCTTGGATACAGCAGTGGGAACCCTTGCCATGGCCTCCCTACCATCAATCTCAGTCCTTCTCCTGTGCCAGACTCTCTTCTGTGATGCCCTGGGCTGCGAGCTCAGCCAGGACGTTGTCCAGGTAGTTGACGTCAGGGTAACCGTGACCGGTGAGGTTGGAGCCAAACTCCGTCTTGTGGTGGATCTCATTCCATATCACTGTGTCTGACTCACCCGTGGTGCTGGAGGTCCCGATGGCAAAAATCAAGCGCCGGTCCCAGGCTACAAGCAACAACTTCAGTACCTGGGGAGGGGGAGATGGGGCAGGCAGCAAGGTGGGCACAGGAGCTGCAGGCAGCACCCACCTTTGCTCAGCACTTGACCACCCAGGCAAGCTCTCACCAAGGCTGACCAGGGATCCCAGGAGCAGAGTCCCATCCCATACTGTTTCACACCAACCAAAATAGCAGAGCTCTCTAGCACTCCCAGAACAGGCTACATCCAAGGATGATCTTCACCCGGACTTGTGTGCCAAAGCCAAGCCTGCTTTTCTCCATGCTCCAAATCCCTGTCCCCGTCCCTCTCCCCATCAAAAGCATGCTTTGCCAGCCTGAGCCCCTCTCACCTTCCTGCCCTTCTCACTGTCAGGCAGGTAGCAGTGCCGTGGGAAGCCACGGGCAGTGAAGCTCTTCCCTGGGTTTGGATGCTCTGGTCCCTACAACATGCAATGGGAGAGAAAAATAAAATACAATTTAGAACTCAAAAGCACACTCTGGGTGCAACACAACACCGAAACTCCATCAGAGGCAGCTGCCTCTGCCACATGGAGAGGGCTTAATCACAGAGCAGCTGCACTCTAACAGCAGCCCTAAAATTACCACCCCCAACCTTAGGTCACAGATGCAACAGCAGCAGGGCTGCGGGTCCCCACAAGGATGGCTCACCACCAACGCACTCCCCAGGACACACCTGCACCCCTGGGGGGATGTTGTAGATGATACGGATGGTTTTGCAGTCAGAGTGGCCAGGCAATGCATGAGGGATGATGTGGTATTCCATCTTCCCCGGGGGCTGCGTCCCCGTCTTCACCCCATAAATGGTTTTGCAGGTTGGGCATTGCAGGCTACCATCCTGAGAGAGGGAAATAATGAAAGCAGTGCTCTCCCCAGCACCACCCAGCATGAACACACACACAGGCACTCAGGAAGCAGGAGGGGACTGGGAGGGCCTGCAAACCAACTGGAACCAAACACCCGAGGTCTGAACTGTTCTTCCTCATCAGCTTCACGAGCCCTACCTCTGTTTTTTTTGTTTTGGTTTGGCAGAGAGAGAAACAGATGGCAGAATAACAATCTCTAAGCAACATGGAATGCTTTTTCCCAGGCATGCCAAACAAAACAGTCCTGTGCAGAGGGCTCAGAAGTCCACCTGCAGCTGGAAAAGCAGCAGTGGTGTGTGCACGGACCAAAGGTCACCTCTCCAGCCCTGGGAGGGAAGTGAGGACAGGAACCACAGCGGGGAAACAAAACAGCCATACAAGCCCAGTTTGTGATTCAGCATTTCCAGCAAAAATCTGCCCTTCACAGACTGTTTTATGGAGACACGTGGTTATGGCATGCACCAGGGCCCCCCCACGTCACCAAGCTGGGGGTTCAGGCCCCCAGGGCTGCAGCCTCGCACCTTGTTGCCGTTGTTGTACATGGCCACCAGGCAGTGGAGGTGGAAGATGTGGCCACACTTGGCCAGTTTCCCCACCAGGTCAGGCTTGATGGCTGGCTGGGGGCCCTTGTAGCCAGACGGCGCCGAGAGCCGCTCCATGCAGATGGTGCAGTCCTGCATGGAGAATGGATGGATAGGGCCCTCTGACATGCGCCCAGGGCTCGCAGCCCCTCTTCAGAGAGGCCAGGAGGAGAGGCTGCAGATACACAGCACTGCCCAGGGGCACTGCCACCTCCCACCCTGCGGACAGCCCAAACCGTTGCTCGCACCTCATCTGGCGGATGCCGCACCTTCTGAAGGTATTTCTTCAGCACCTCCTCCGGAGCTTTACCTGAAGGAGAGAGAGAGTCAGCAGGGCTGGTGGGCCTACAGCCAGGAGGGTGGGAAGGGCCAGAGAGGGCTCACCCTTCTTGGCCTGTTTCTTGGTGGTCTTGCGGCAGGTGTGGGAGATGCCGGGGATGGACTGGATCTCGCTCTTGCTGACAGGCGGAGGGTGCAGCACCAGCTTGGGGGGCCGTGTCAGGCAGACAGGCAGCCCGGCTGCACTCATCAGGATCCCTGTGATGCCTGAGGAGGGGGGGCAAGACAGCGTTAAGGAATGAAGACGACCCCCACAGACCTCCCTGGTGGGGCCATCCTCACCTGCCAGAGCTGGGTTCACAGGGCTGGAGCCATTGAGGTTCTTCACGGGGACAGTAGGGACCCTACAGAGAAAGCACAGGACCGCATCAGGGCTCACGGCCCACACCAGACAGCAGTTTCCCAAGCAACCAAGCAGGCCCTGGCTGGAAGGAGAGAATTCTCCACCAAGCTCTGTGCCCCCCGCCCTGCTGCCGCCTTTTCTGTCGCTCTTTAGAAACTCCGCCTGCGTCTCCAAACCATTCACAGCCTCTTTTTGTCGCTGGGTTGCTGTTTTTTTCCCCCTCCATTCTCCCTACAGTCACTGCATAGCTGCTCCCCCCGCCCCTCATCAGGGCTTTCTTCCATGGGAAAGTTTCCTGGTGGGTCAGGAGCGCAGAGGGAAGGGGGAGGACAGAGGGAAGGAAAGGGGCCAGGCTGTGACAGGAGGCCGACAGCAGAGCAGACAAAAGGGAGAAATGGCGCATTGAGTGGCCCCCACCCCAAGCACAAAAAATGGTCCACAGAGGGTGGGGAAGGACCCCTTCTTACAGGGCCCTGAATGTCTTTTCTGTGGCAGGGGAAGGGTGGGGGACAGAGATGGAAGGGGAAGGGTAGGGGACAGAGAAAGGACTGAAGAAAGAGCAGCCCAGCCTCCTCATTGAGATGCAGGAGGGCATTCTGCGATGCCCGCTCCCTCCCCACATAGGGACCAGGGGGGAGTGAAGGGCCGGCAGAACCCTCTGCCCATGAGAAAGAGTTGGGGCTTCCCTCCCCCACGCTAAATGGCTCAGGGATGCGGCCCCCTTTTCCCCGCTCTCGCTCGCACACACACGCAGCAGGACTCACCCCGAGGCAATAAGCACGCGAGACTGGGCGATGGCCAGGCGCTGCAGGTGGCTGCGGTTCAGGGTGCCGAGGCCGGGCCGGGCCGCCTTGCTGCTGCCCGCGCCGGGGGGGCTTGCAGCAGGGCCGGCTGGGCTCAGGGCAGGTGCGCTGGCTGCCTGCCGCCGGACACCCTGTGAGCCCAGAGGCTTCAGCGATCCGCGCGCCGCGGCCGTGCCGTCAGGCACCTTGGCACCTGAGGTGGATGCCGGGGCCTTGGGGGTGACGGGAGGAGCAGGGGGAGTTTTGCGCGGCTGCAAGGTAGCAGCCCCCAGGCCGCCGGCTGACACGGCAGCTTTGACGCTCATCACCAGGAGGCACTGGGGGCAGGCGCAGGCGGGGGCCGGGGGGGCTGCTGCCGCCCCAGGGCTGGCCGGCCAGGACTGTGACTTGGGCAGGGTGCCCGACACCAGGGGGTACACCATGTCGAGGCGGCGGCGGACGCGGCGCTTGCGCTGGGTCTGCCGGTTGATCTGGCCCATAGTGGCGAAGTCGATCACGTAGCAGAAGCCGATGGTACTGAGGTCCACCCAGGGGTGCTGCTTCTCGTACGCACGCTGGATGGTGATGCCCACGTCCATGTCGTAGGGAGTCCAGGAGCCGCTGTCGTTCTCCCACTCCCACACGACGCCTTTGCCCGGTGCCGAGGACGGGTCATAGTAGCTGCGCCGCACGGGGCGGATGGTGCCTGCGGAGGGGACGGAGATTTCATCAGAACCCGGCACCAGCCAGTGAACACCATGGAACTGCCCCGACCGGCCTCACTGGTGTTGGAATGACAGCTTCCTGACTCAGCCACTGTCCCCACCCTGCCACGGGAACAGCGTGCCTCAGTTTCCCCAGGCCACCCCGGCACCAACGTGACGCCCGTCAGCCCGTCACAGCACACCTCAGCCAGGTCCCGCCTGGCACCGCAGCAGAACACGATTGTCCTGCTCTGACCGGCCACGTGTCCCCTTAAAGCCCACAGGAATGTCAGTCCCCCTTAATCCCGACCCCTACCACTACCATCAGCTCCCATGCCAGAACGGGCTCCCCCTGAGCAGGCTGGAGAGCAGAGAAGTGGGTCACCGCCCCATCACGCACAGGGGCACCTGGTGGGGGAAAAGCTGCCGGCACAAAGCAGCGCCGGGGCGAGAGGGGAGCGGGGCCTCGCTGCACGCAGTGATTTATCCTAATCCGGCGCGAGGCGAGGAGGGCGGCAGCGACGGCATGCGGCATCTGGCAGCTCCGGCGCTGTGGGAAAGTGGCGTGTCCCCCCCGGCCCGGCGGCCGGCTGGCCTCCCATTCAGCAGGGGAAGAAAGGGGACAATAGCTATTCAGGGCCTGCCAGGGTCGCGACCCCCCCAAATCAGAGCTGTTTAATGACCCAAAATACCGACATCCCCGGCAACCCAGGGAGAGGCAGAACAATTCCCCTTTCAGGCCTCCTCCCCTGGGCAACAATAGCCCTCAGACACATGGCGCTGAATGCTGTCCCCCGGCACCAAAGGTCCCTTGTCCCCGAGCACCCGGGCAGACCATGATTCCCACCAGCCCCGGGCTGCTGGGGAAGGCAACACCACCACCGGGGGACACCGCCTGGGGACAAGGGATGCTGCCATCCCTTTCCTACGGCCAAGCATGGACTGCCAGTGGAAGGAAGGAGCACAAACACCTGTGCCAAGCACACCCCACACAGCAGTGCCCTGCATTGCTTACACCTGCACTCAGCCCTCGGGGATTTCCCAACACCTGCCCGTGCTCCCCACCTGGTGTCCCCCTGCAGCTCTACCTGTACCCTGCTATGCTCCAGGGCACGACTTGTCCCCACAGCACCCCATAGGGCAAGGGGAGCACAGGGAGAGCCTCATACGCAGAGGAAAGGTCTGTAGGGAACAGAGGAGGTCCGCAGGCCCCGGCCACTAGGGCAAAAGGCTGCTTGTTGCAACAGGGCTCGGGCAGCAGCACGGCCAGCTAGGAGCAGGGAGCACGCAGGGAGCAAGGAGCAGAGCTGTGCAATTCCAGGTCAGGCAGTGCGAGGCAAACCCAAGGCTCAGCGTGATGCAACGCGGGGCTCGGCGAGGCGGGCAGGAGCAGGCGGCACGGCAGCGCAACCGCTGGGCGAGCAGCGGGACGTGGAACAGAGCAGGGCGGCACAACGCAACGCGGGACCGGGAAAGGCAACGCAGCGCAACCCGGCTCCGGCAGTGCGATGCAGCACGGGCCCGGCAGCGCAGCACCGCGCGATGCGATTCCAGGTCAGGCGGCACCGCGCGACGCAAGGTGGGAACATGGGCGGCCCCGGGTCGGCCGGGCTCACTCACCGGTGTCCTGGCGGAACTGGTGCATGGACTGCAGGTCGATGATGTAGGGCGCCAGGCGGCTGTCAGCCTGGCCCAGCACCACGCTGCCGCCCGCCCTCGGCCCGGCGCGGGCCACCGCCTCGATGTGATGGCTGACGGCCGGGCTGTAGGGCCGCCACCGCCCGTGTTCGTTCAGCCATTCCCACACCACTACGGCGGAGGCGAGCAGCATCGCTCCTCCGGCCCGGCCCGCCGCCGCCGCCTCCTCCCGCTGCCCGCGGCAGCTGCAGCCCGCCCCGTCGGCTCTCGCATGCTCCGCGGAGCCCTGCCCTGCCCGCCCCGGGGCCGCCAGGGGCCGCTCAGCGCCGCGCCGGGCTGCAGCGCCTCTTCCCGGGCGAGGGGCCCGCGGCGGCGGCGGGCGGCGACGGGGGGAGGCTCCGCATCGCAGCGCCCGCGCACCACGCAGCGCCCGCCCCGCGCGGCCCCGGCCGAGAGCGCGCTCGGGGAGGCGGGGCGCCACGCCCCCTTCGAGACGGAGCCCCGTGAAGCCACGCCCCTCCGAGGCCACGCTCCCAGGCGCGTCCTGCCCGAGCGAGTCTCGGGGCGGCCATCCTCCGCCACCTGCGCTCCTCTCGTTGAGTGCTTCCAGCGCTGATTTTTTTCGCTATTAAGCGTAGCGCCCATCGGGACCCGTTCTGGGGAGAACCACGCGGGTGGCTGCAAGAAAACCGTGCCCTGGTTTCTAGCAGTTGCCCATTGTGTAGCTGGAAACGCCACCTCCGAGCAGGACAGATCGCAGAGGCGTCGAGTGCCTTGGGTTGGAAGGGTCCTTCAGGACCGTGGCAAACTGCTCGGGCAACGTCTGATGTCCTCGCCCACGCTGAGCTCTGGCATAGCTGCCAGCAGCTGCCCCGGCCCTATCGGGTTGCAGGGCGCTTTGCCAGGGCTGCTGGGGCCCCGCTGATATTCAGGTCACCTCCTGCTTGGGCTTCTGCCCCCACCCCGCTGTCCCAAAGCCAACAGTGGGACTGGGGTGCGCATTAGGCTTGGGGAAGTGGGGGACTGTGGGGGTGGCTGTGAACCCCCCAGGTGCTGCTGAGAATGAGGGTGTGTGGGGAGGAAAGAAAGTTGTGTGCTATTGCACAAAGCGAGACGTGGGAGAGAGCAATGCTTTGAGTAATCCCCAAAAAAATAAATGCCAGAAATAGTTATTCACAAGTGCATGGAAGCAGAACCATGCAAGTAATCCAATGGGAGTTGCAAATCTGAGGCTGGACAACCAGCAGCGGGGAGGTAGGTGCACGTCCCTCCATCACAAGTTCCACCTTATGTGCCAGGCACCCCCATCCCGACCCCATAGGGCAGCCCCTGTCCTACATGCCCAGCAAGCACCACAACAGCCTCACCCTCCAGCCCCCTCCGGCTGTACAGACACTGCTGGTGCTGGGGCGGCACTGTGCCAGGAGCTTCCAGCACCCGTTGGGACAAAGGCACTTTGTGCAGGGCCAGTGGCATGGCTGTGCCTCATGCTGTGCCCCAGGGAACAGGAACCCCCTACAGCGTGTTGCTCTTGGGGTCGAGGAGAAGGCAGAGCCACACAGGGACAGGGGATAACGTTGCAGCTGTACCTCCCCTGCGAGCCCTCTGCAGCTTTCTCTCATGTCCTTCTCACCCGCACCATTCCTTCACACTCCTCCCAGACCTCTCACTCTCCTGCCACAAAGAAAAGTACTTAATTAGGAATAAGGCAGCCCAAGAAGTCACAGCACCCCAGTGGCTCTCCACATGCTTTATTTGCTCAGCATCCACCACAGCCACCCTGCAAGAAAACAGTGGCCAACAGTGGCTGTTCGCTTCTCCCTCTCCAGTCTTAAAACAGCTCCCAGAGGCAAGAAGCCTCTGGCAGAGGGTCCTTCCTGTCAGCCTTCTATATAAATACCTTCTCTATACCCTGTCCGACCAGCTAAGAAATGCCATCCAGCTCAAATCCCACTCCCCTCCTGAGAACGGCCCCAAGCAGTCAGAGCAGAAATTCAGCACGCAGAACAGGCAGGCAGGGTGGGAGCTGTGCAGGAGCGGAGAGAAAAGGGAGCACCTGAACGAGGCAAAGCCTCAGACCTTGCGGAGAGGGGGACAATTCCTGAGCCGCCTTTCACCAGGTGGTGCCTCCACATCCCCCTCACCCCTGCAATAACCCCCAGGCAGCTCCCCTCCTCCAGAAGCATCACCCGGCCATCAAGAGACAGCAGCAACCCGGTCCCACAGAACAGGACGGCCCTGCACAGCACACCGGGAGTCATGGCTTCCAGGCCATGGTGGGGCTGTGGGTCATCCACAAGGCCCACCTCGCCAGGAGTTCCCTCCCTGTACCTAAGTTTCCACCACAGGGAAAGGGGCCCATTAGGAAGCAGAAGGGCCCTGGTTAGTAGCGTGGCCCCTTTGCTCCCGGAAGCTCCCGCGCCTGTCAGCAGCCCCGCACAGAGATGGGCCCGCAGCTAAGCCCCGTCTGGGCCGGGGCTCCCCACACCTCCATCACTGGCTCTCGGGCAGACCCAGCGCTGTGCCACCGCCTGGGCCGTGCTTGGCGAGCTGCCGCAGGTCCCGCACCGACCTGACGGCCCACTGGGCCAGCTCCCGCAGCACCCCCAGGCCCCGCAGCTTCTGCTCAAAGAGGCTGAGGCGTGGGGGTGCAGGGGGCTCGGAGCCCTCCTCAGCGGGGGCCCCGCGGCTCTCCAGCTCCAGCAGCTCCTCCAGGTGGTAGGCAAAGGCCGAGACCTGCAGCAGCACGGCCGCCAGCGCCGGGCCCAGCTCAGCATCGGCGTCTCCCAGCTGCTCCCGCTGCTCCTCCAGCATCTGTGCCAGCAGCGTGCGGAAGGCCCGGTAGGCTGCCAGGTTGTCCAGGAGGCGCTGGGTGCCGGTCTGCTCTGCCCAGCGCTCCGCCGCCGCCGCCGGCACCCCATCCACCGCCGCCACGCTGATGGAGGCGTCCAGGCCCTGCCGCTCCACCTGCGGGACAGACAGCTGGGATGGATGCCGGCACAAGGGGGGCCTCCAGCATCCCGCCCCGAGGAGTCTCACGGCAGCAGCCTCCCGCCTCCACTCCCAGCCCCGAGAGCAGGGTGAACTCACATAGATGTCCAGGAGGTCGGTGACGTCTGAGCGCATCTTCCTGGCCAGGCGGATGCCGCGGCTGCACAGGTCGTGATGCCGGAGAGTGGCTGAAGGGGTGTCTGCCGCCGCCATGACCCAGGCGGCCGTCCCGGACTCACGGCGTAGTGCCCGCGCAGCCCCGGGAGGACAATCCCTTGCTGAGCTGGTGCATTCCAGCCGGGAGCTCTGCTCACGCGTCCGCTGGCCCGGCTCTCCCCCTCTTCCGCGCCTGGGGCCTGGCACGACGCTGCAGATTCCCGCCTCTGGGATCAACAGCAACAGATTATTTCCCTAATTCCCCACGCTTTGCCACTCTAAGCTCGTCGCCCAAAACGCTCTCACCCGGCAGCGACAGGCTCCTTCCCGGCGGCACAACGAGGCCCGCTCTAATCCCTGGCTCAGGCCGGAGCACGGGAAACCGCTGCCGGGAAGAGGTGAGCAGAGCCGGGACGTTGCTCAACAGCTCAGCCCAGGCAGCAGGCTGGGGCCGGAGCAAGGCGCAGTGCTGGGGACAGAGCGAGGCCCAGCCAGGGGCTAGGATACCCCTCACCCTACAGCCTGACCCCAGCAGCCGCCTCCCTCCCTTTTCCTCAAGGCGGTGGGAGCCCCCGGACACCCCTACCCCAGAGGTATGTCCCACAGCAGCAGCCCCTCAGCACGAGTACCACAAACAAACATCCCTTGGGGTTGGTTTGTTTTCCTCAATACATTTATTTTGGTTACGTGTTACCCAGATGAAAAGAAAAACAGAGTAGAAAAGCAGCTTCCCTTGGCCACCACAGCAGCACCCAGCACCAGGCCCCACAGCCCCCACAGGGCCCCCACAACCTGCACCCATCTCCTCCTACATCTCAGGGTTTTTACTGGGGTCAGGGCCCCGGCTTCCTTTCCAGGAAGGAGAACAATAAAATAAATACAGGGAAAAAAAAATACAAAAAAAGTTTATTGCAAACTACTACAATAATTTATTGAAGCAAACTGCATGCGAGTGAAGGAGAGACACGCAGAGGAGGAGCTGCAGGAGGGCTGTGTCAGTTGTAGGGTTTGAGAGAGAGAAAGGAGTTACATCAGACTCTGCCGCACTGAGGGCGAGCAGGCTGTGGTTAGAAGACAGACAGGCAACTTGCTGAGACAGAAAAAAAAAAAAAGGGAAGCAATGAGGGCATGGGAGGGCAAGGCAGGGACCGGAGGGGTTCAGGCCAGGAGCAACACAGGAGGCAAACGAGCCGCTCAGTCCTGCACCCCACAGCACGTAGCAGTGCTTGGGGCAGGGGAAGGACGAGGCCTCGCCTCCTGGCCAAGCCCGGCATTGCATCACCAGCTGCAAGCAAGCTCCTGACCCAAAAGCATTCATTTTAGTGTCAGAGAGCAAACCCCAATCTCTCCCATTTCATTTAGTGTTCTGTGCAAGGCTCTGCCTGCCATGCAACGCTCCCTGGAGTGGTGGCAGGGCACGTGAAGCAGCTCCTAACTTGGGGGATCGATCTGCAGCTGCCAGCGGGCATGGCACAGTGCAAGCTGCGTGCTCCCCTCCTTAATTCCCCTGGATAGAAGAGCCACGCTGCTGGGGATGAACCCACCTCTGCGCACTGCATGGTGCCTCTTCAGTTAGCAGTGCTTCACAAAGGGAATTCCAACTTGACCCAAGCAAGAAGCAGGCCATGCCTGCTAAAGCAACTGCTTTGTTTAGTGTACTCCCACACCACCATGCCAGGAGTGCTGTGCTCAGCCTTCCACTCACCCTCCAGCTCACACACACAGGAGCCACAGTACAGGACCAGCGAACGCCCACACCCAGGGCACAGACCAACACAGAGCATCCCTGCAACAGCAGCGCTCTGCCTTGCTCCAACACAGACTTCAATGTCAGTGGGAAGGGAAAGGGGAAATCAGGACAAGTGGCCCAGTAAATGCTGTCAGACTTTGGGCTACAGCTGGATTTCCCGGCAGCACAGGCGACAGAGTGGGCGTTTGGAGTCAGTTTCCTGTCAAAACTTTCCAATTCAATTCCATGTTTTATTGCTGATCTCCAGACCCCAGATACTTGACTTTGCCTGGCTGCTGTTACAGACCAGTTCTGCTGAACTCAGGCTTGGACAAAGCACTTCAGCTCTGTTCCCAGCACATAAACACAACTGAAAAAACAAGTAAACTGACAGAAAGCCCAGGTTATTGGTCACCTCTTCCAAACACACAAAGAATTCAAGGCCACCTAGTCTCCACACACAGCTTCAGATAACAGAGCAAAAAGATCCGAGCCTAAAGACCAGACGTCATTTCCTATGCAAATTCTTCCACAGGCTCTGAGCTGTCCTAACACACCAGCAGGCAATGACCACCCCAGGGAGCAGAGATGGCTGAGCACAAGCGAGGGGCTCAGCACAGCACACCCCGTTACAGAGGCACGGACAAACTGACAGCCTCTACTCCCACGTCAGCCCACTGCCTTGGATAGATGAGCTAAAGACAACCATACCCGATCTCTGCAGAGGAGCACCACTGTCCTGGGCCATGAGAACAAGTATCCTGACTAATGCTGTCCTTTCTGGCAAGGCGAGGGAGTAAGGGGAGCAAAAAGAGCTGAGCTGGGAGGGAAGGAGGGAGATGAGAGGCGGTTGTGCCATCACTCACCTCATCCTCCTGCTAAAACGCTGCCGCAAGGACTCCACTGCTCTTCTCTGGGGCTCTCCCTCTGCTCTGGAAAGCCATGAGGTCTGACTGCAGCACGCTGCTTTCACCCCAGCTCTCCGAGCTGCTGTTACATGGCATGCACGCTCCCTACGGCTCTCTGGTGGGAAGGAGCCTGCTGGGAAGCAGCCTGAACCCCTGCTACCCCACCCGCCAAGAACATAACTAAAAAATACCGACCCTTTTATCAATAAATAAGGAATCTCGTTACCACAACACAAAAACGAAACATGTTCAAAGTGCAAATTACTGTCGTCAAACCGGGATGCTCCTCCTTGCCTCTCCCACGCAGGGCTCCCGTAGCCCCCGGGCCTCTCCAAGCAAACATGATCTATGAGCCAGGGCGTTCCCTCTGCTTCCTGCCAGGGATGGGGCCAAGTGTGGTGGGGGACAGGGACTCCTTCGCAGCCTGCCCCGCCGAGGGGGCCTAAAGTGCCGAGCCAAACTCCCAGCCCCGGGATGAAGAGTGAGGCTGCGAGGACTAGAGTTGCAGAAATGCATAGAAGTGGGACCACGGGGCAAAAAGGGAGTCCTAAGAAACTTGTCCAGAGCACACCAAATGCTTCCTAGCTTGCAAACAGGGCCAGGTCAAAGAGCCAGAAAGGCATCTACTTCGGGGTAGAGCGAAGGGTTTCAGCCTTCCCCCTCCCTCGGAGAAATCTGTCACTCAGTCCGACTTGCTCTGGTAATGGCAGCGCGCGCCCCTTTTCTGCAAAGGAGCTGTGGGAGACAGAAGTGGTTGGGAGAAAGAGGATGTGCTGTGATCCACGCTGAGGGGAGCAGACCCTTCGGTTACTTACTAGTATTTTAAGTTTTGTTTAACTTTTCTCTCTTTCAATGCGTCTCCATTTTTTTTTTTTTTCCTTTTAAATAGAGTCCAAACAGTCCCAGCACCCACGTGCTCCCCACCCACTAGGGTCCAGTGGAGTCTGAATCTTCGATGAGCACCTCCGTGGTGGCTCCCAGGATCTCTGTGTTCATCACCAGCCCTTCAGGGTTGGCGCTGCTGCCGCTGCCTACAAAGAGCTTGCCGTCAGCCACCAGGCTCACACGCTCCGCCCCGCCGCAGTACGTCTTCGGCATCCCATCGGGGTTCAGCAGCAGGCAGTCGGTCGGGGCAGTGCTGCCCAGGGGGTCAGGAAGAAGAGGGAGGCCCTGGCCATCGGTGGGCGGCGCGATGGCCTCGGGGTTAGTGCCCAGAATGTCAGTGCTGGTGATCAGGGCACCCGCGTTGGCCGCCAGTGCTTCTGCAATAAGCACTTCTGGGTGGCTTTTGGCTTTGTGGGCCACGACACTGTCCTTCTTCTCAAATTTCTTGCCGCAAATGTTGCAGGAGAACTGGTAGAAGGAGTCCGCATCGTGTTTCTTCATGTGCCAGTTGAGGGAAGCTTTCTGCCGGCATGTGAATCCACAGATCTCACATCTGGGGAAGGGAGAAAGGGGAGGTCACAACACAGCAATATCAGCACACGTCTGTGGAAACTGCTGGAGTAACGAGGCAGCCCAGGAAACGAACGGGCTCTGATCAACGCGGGCTGTCACCGTAGTGCCAGCTCTTCCTGTTCTATCACTCGTGCTCCTCAGATCTCTGCCGAGGCACTGCCTCGAGGACCAAGCAGTGCTTCAAACGCTCCCACAGAGGTGCGTTTCAAGAGGGCCAGGACTGCACAAGTAGGTTCCAGCCCTGACTTCAGAGCTGCCCCTGAGCTCGGTGTGCATGTATCTAGGGGTGGCTCAAAGGAGGAGAGCAAAAAGGTACTCACTGCAAGGGCTTCTCGCCTGTGTGGATCATTCGGTGCACCGCCAAGTTATGAGAGCTCTTAAACGCCCGGGCACAGTACTCACAGATGTAGTCCCTTTGATCTGAAAAGCAACACCAGCCAGAGCATTACTCTCCTGCAGACCTGCTCCCTCACCCTGCTCTCATGTGCTGCAGGTAAAGCCGCCCACAAAGCAGGAGAAGCAGAAATGCTGGGAGGCCTGCAGGCACAGCAAAGGAAGTGGCATCCCACAAGACACCACAGTAGCTTGATCTGGAGAGCTAAGGCGTGATAGAAGAGTCTTAATCCATTCTGACCAATACTGAAGGAGTGGTAAATTAGGATAAAGCTTGGCTTGTTTGATTGTTGGCAACACTTGCAACAATACTTGCCAGTGGGTGAATTAGGAACTCTATAGCCCATTTCTGTCATTCCCTTAGAAGATGGTAACACAGAAGGGAATATTACCCTGCCACTGCTGCACATCCCTACCGTCAGCCTCACCTTCACTCCCACCTCAAGCCGTGGGCATTTTTCTTTTTGCCTCCCTGCACTGTTCACCAACCCAGCAAGAAGCCAAGATCCTCCTCCTCCTCCTCCTCCCCATACCTGTGTGGTGCTTGGCATGCCGCAGGAGCTGCTTCTGCAGTCGGAAGAGCCGACCACAGGAGGGATGGGGACACACATACTTTTTCTTCAGCAAGTGTTGGTACTTGATGTGATGCTGAGAAAGAAAAGCGAAAGGTTGTAAGCTCTCTTTTTGATTGGCTAAGGAGGAGGCTGAGGCACACTGATCCCAGGTGGCCCCTTGGCAGGGCATCAAACTCCAGTCGCTAACAAGACACCCTTACATGCAGAGGAGAAAGCCCAATGAATGTAGACATCCAGTAACAGGACAGACACAGAGACACGTGGCCTGATGCAAACTGCCATTCCCTGCCCTCACACAGACAGCATTCAAGAAGTAGAAAATCCCAAATACCTGCAGGTAACGCGGGTGGGCCAGGACTGTGCCACAGCCTTCCATCTCACAGCGGACGTACTGTATTGGAGGCTTCTTCCTAGGAGGTCAGTAAGAAAATGAGCAGTGATCAGCTGACACATCTGAGGGGAGGACAGCAGCCAGATGAGTGAATGTGAGCACAGCTCAGTAATGTGAGAGCAAGGGATTATTGCTCCAGTATTCCCTATGAGCTGCGCTGACAGACTTTGGCCAAGAGCCCCCTCTGCTTCTAGCAAGACATGAGGGCTCACACAAGGACTAAGAAAACACCAGAGGATGCCAGGCTCCCCAAAACCCCTGCACACTGCCATGGCAGGAATCCAGCCAGATGGGGAAAAACAGCTGGGAAGAAAACAAATCCAACATCCATAGGGAAAAAGAGGAATGAAAGCAGGGGAGCCAACATATGTCACTATTTCCTTCTTTTCTTTAAGGCTGATCTTTGTATTGTGTGAGAGAGGTGCCTTTTGAAACAATTGACAGCTCTGTGCACGACACAAAGGAACTGAACTGAGTAGAGGGGACCACTTACCTTCTCTTGGGCAATCTTGGGCTCTTGTCATCTTTTCTTCTCCGTCCTCTCCTATAGCATATAATAGAGTTACAGACAAAATTGTAGGAGGCTTTTTTACACCAGTACTAGGCAGAGGTTTTCAGCTGAGTGCCATAATACTACAGAACTCCTCTACAGTTTTGGGCTGAAAAGTGACATTGCACCCAGCAACTCAAAATCAACCACCACCCACTCTGGATCAAAATGCCTGAAGAGTTTCAAAGGAAAGCCTGCGCAATAGTTGGGCAGGTTTCCCTCAAGCAGACATCACACGCTTCACATTTTTCTTTTACATCTGTCAATGTCCAAGTTATTTGCAGTCCTTGATTACATTCAGGCCTTTCCAAGCTGCACATGAGCACACAAGATTCTGCTCTCCTAAGTTCCTGCTGTAGACAGTTAGCGAGTTATTGCCTCATTAACTGCAAGCCCAAGAAAAATCAATCAAGAATAAGTTTGATGCAGATTCAGAGGAAGGCAATGTTCTCAAGAAATAAGTGCTTTGTGTGGTTTGCTCTCACAAGACCTCCCATTTCCTAATGCATTTTTAATAAACATATAATTTTGCCAACAAAGTCCAGAACTGATGGTGCCCTCTATTTCCTCTGCTCTGTTGGGTAACATTTCATGCCATGTGAAAAACATCAGCCTGCGTGGCTAGGAAGGAGGGGATTGATGACCTAGCAGCTATTTTTCAGCCCTCTGAACTAAGTAGAGCAGCTTGCACACCTGTCAAGACAAATCTGTGCCCTGATCAGACCTGTGTTTACATGTACAATATATCTTCCCAAGCAACACCTCTGCCCAGAAGATCACACCTGCTTGATCACACTGCTGCTCCAAGACACCTAGTGCAGATTGATTAATTCTTTTCTAGCCCATACTGAGACATTTTACTGATGGCAAGACCATGCCAGTAAACGAGCTGAGCAGGCACTCGGCTTTCAAGCCAAGCCTTCAGGAGCAGCACAGGTTTTCTTACATGTAAAAAAAAGTGTCTGATCCAAACAACACAACCACAAAGCCTCAGAAAGCCTCACGTGGCATTAAAAAAAAAAACAAAACAACAAAATCTTCGCAAAAATACTTCTCTCCAATGTCAATCAGCCTTGCTGCAGCTTAGAAGCAGCATGAGAAACTGAAACAAAAGTGTGCAAAGCCCCACGCCGCTGCCAGCAGAGGGAGCTCCTTTTGTTCCCATTTCTCATAGAGGAGATCAAGTGCAAAAGCTGTTTTTTTTCCTCTATCCCAAACAATGGCTTTGACCCAAACGCATAAATGCAGCACTGAAGCACACCCAGGTAGGTATTCTGAGGCTTCACTCCAAGCACCAGTGATGACCAGGCAGCTTCAGTCGGTTCTCTCTGTTTCTCCAAAAGGAGGGATAACACAGCTGGTTTTCCTGAGCTCTGGTGCATAAATCCCCAGTGTACCAAGAGGAGGTTTCCCACATGACATGTATGAAGTACTCTACCTCTGGGCACACACTGGAAGAGCTCTGGCCTTCCCAGACTAGCTTTCTAACACACTTCAGACTGCTGAGTTTTAAAATCTCTACAGTATTTCACACAGCGTGGCCGTATCCAGGCAGGCTGACAAAGCCCCAGCATGGAAAAACACTGCCTCAACTAAATGAAAACATCACTTCTTACTTTCCCTTGCCAATCATGAGCAGGACCCTAGGAAACAGTACTTCAGTCAGAGCAAGAGGCTCTGCCCTATTATCTTTCAGGCCCAGAGGGGAAAAACAACAACAACACTGTTGTATGCTAGCAAGAATGCAACATACACTGTACATGCTGGTACATATAACTGCAGAATTTTTACTCACTTCCTTGGTGGTTCTTCATCTTCCCGAAACTCACTCTCTTCTTTTACCTCTACTTTAATCTCCTTCTGTTTCTCTTTTTCTTCTTTTCCCTTGCCAGCTTTTCTCCTTTGCTTTGGAGCTTCCCTACAAAGGCACAAACACAATGTATTACTCCAGTATTAATTGGTATCTATTTAAAGATACCCTCATGCCTCTGTCTTCCTCTGAGCCTCTACACCTCTGGCTTGCTGTAACTGGTTCTCCACCATATTAACACCAAGGGCTGTCTCTCCTTCCATACTCTTTAAAAAGCACTGTCCACTCTTTACCAACAGGCAAAACCTGGATAGGAGTTCAAGTTTTAATCAAATCCCGCTTCTAAGCAGAAGTGGGATGGAGGTCTAAGGATGCACCTGATTGTCAACAGGGCTCTAAAAGCTTCAGACCACCTGAGAAAAAACGTTCCCAAGAGGTGAGGGAGATAGGGAACACACTGAACTCAGTGGGAGCTACTCCATGTCAGCAACTAGCATGGTTTCTCCGGGTCACATTAAGCTAGTTCAACTAAGAGGTCACAGTTATGTTTTTAATCTAAAGACACAATAAGTAGGTAATCTATTATACTTTTCGAGATGGGGCTTGTAGGTTTCATCTCTTGGATCATCTTTGAAGGGAACTTCTTCCTCACTGGCAAGGATCTCCTCCTCATCATCACTGCCAGGAGAAAAGGAGAACAGAGGAGTTAAGCAGAGACAACTGAAGCACTACTGCAAGAATATATATGCAATTTCCCATAGAATGGGAAAGACATGCAGCAATTTTCATCCCTTGTTTGCACTAAGGAGCACAGGTAGGCAGAGTAGCATCCTGTTGAGAACAGCTACAGCACCTGCTGCACAGGGAACAAAGCTTCCAAAGCTCCACACTGACCAAACCCAATTCTCCAATACCTCCTGACACCTGCAGCCCATCAGCAATCCAAGCTGAAAATGTGAAGGGCCAGGACTGCACGAGAACACAGCTGCCACCCCTCCACAGACCGTGTCACAAGCATTTGAAAAACTGCTCATATGTCGCTTTCTTGACACTAAACGCAAAGAACTGTCGCAAAAATAAAGTTTCCTACCTGATTCCAGCTGGAGACTGATGCTCTTCTGTGACCTCTGAAAGGAAAAGTCACCATTAGGTTTCAACCTGCGTTCGCTGCAGTGAGCTCATCTGTCTCAAGATACCTCGGCCGACATTCAGCGCCAGGAGTGCTGGTGGCAGAAGGCACTCGTGACAAAGCAGCCTGGAGCCTGGAGCAGCCACAGTCAGCGCACAGCTCACCGCGCTGCACCACACGCAGCTCCCTTCACAGGTTCCCACCAGTTGCCTCTCTTCAGGCGCCTCACACCACTGCTCCCCACATACCGTATTCCAGCTGGTCGGCGTTCGGTTCCGACTTGCAGACGAGCTGCAGGGAGCCAGTCTTGGACCGGGAGGCACGCGAGTTCTCGGCTTCACGCTGGCGGGCGGCAGTGGCCGACCTGCTGCTGCGCCAGCTCCTGCTGGGCCGGGCTGTGCTGACTGGAGAGCCCTGGCTGAGGGCAGGGGAAACCTCCTCCTCCTCCTTCTCTTCTTTGGGATCTGAAACACCATTGAAATCTCACTGTTAATCAACGAGCAGTTTCAGAATCTCCCCATAGTTAAGGTCTTGTTTGGGGAAACCCCTATGCACACGCTTAATCTGAAGTGTATGTTTGGTAACAATCCTGAGGAACCTCAGCTGGATGCTTCTGGTCTCGTGCTGGAGCGAAAAGCATCACAAGCACCGTCAGGTCTGCCTGCTCATTTAGTGCTCCTACAGGTGCTTTCTCTTTGGCTGATGGCTCACCTCCAAATACATTTTGGCAGGACAACAGAACCAACTAAAATGTGCATGCGAGCAAGTTCATCTCTTTAAAAACTAAAATTCCAAGTACAGTTCACCTGATCTCACTTCCTGGTGGTTGCTGGAACACCGGGCCTTAACACACTCAAATGCTTTTTGACATTTCACCAACGACGTGCTAAAGGAATCCATCCTGAGGAGCTAGCCAGGCTCTGTGCTCCAGCTCTCTCCAGCTCTGCCACTGCGTTAGCACACTGGCACAGGGCCTGAGCCAGGCTCAGCTCTGAGACACTCCTCTCACTGACATCCATTTGCATGGCTGTATGGCCTTCCCCAGAGGGCAGCCAGGCACGGGGAGAGGGGCTGGATGCCAAGCCGTGTTGCTGTGCTTCCCCAGAGGGCTTCTGGACGTGAGCTCCACGCTGAACCCACACTCAGTAGGGAACAGAGGCCCCCTGATGTCCCCTGCCCAATCAGCTCTTCTCTCATTTACTACCAAATCTTTGTGATAGAACTTCTGGTAAGCTGCTTGTTTGGGGCCCCTCCCCAGGCCCTCATTAACAGAGGTGGAGCGACCAACCTTTGACTGAAAAAATATGATTGGAATACAGAATATAAAGCCTCAAAACAGCAACTAAGTCTGATGCTTTACATACACAAAGCCACCTTCATTACAAAACGTGAACTATGCCTTCTCTCTGCCTTCCTGGTTGCGTGGACCTCAGCACCAACTACACTTACTTTATGCTTTTAATCCTAATTCTGAACATCCTTAGTTTTCTGAACACCAGATCAAATTCAGAGACACTTGGAAACCATTCTCTAGCATTCTTGCCATAGAGCACCACTATTCTACACACACACTGCTGCCCTCAAAAGACATTTACTCCCTTGGCAGATCAGGAATTTGGCTGATTTCTTGGTAAGAGCTGATATTTTCTACATTATACATAAGAGTTGAAGCAGACCTCTATCAGAACACGATCCTACAAAGTACACCACAGACACAGCTCACCCAGCAGTTTTGCTCCACTTCTCTGAAGGTGTGAACGAGCCTTTTCCTGTGACACTTTCACCCCCACTTCAGCACCGTCTAGCAGATTTGCTGCTTTTTTATACACACTGTGAATACTTCTGTGCCTCTGAGAAAACGCAGTAAGAGGTGCTCCCTTCACTGATTACACCTTACAGTAATTAACATCCCTCCTCGGACACCACACTTAACCTGGTGAAATCCCTCTCCTCCTACCAATGCACCTTTGCAGAAAGCCACATGCTCCTCAGTTAACGGGTTTTGGCTAATTAGAGCAAGAAGCAAGATAAATGGAACACATGTTGCTATTACAGATAATCAGGCTCTGTTCTTTCAACCAAAAAGGTTGCTGCTCTAATCTCTCCAGACTGAAACAGAGGGAGAAGTTTAAATGAAAAGGCTGCTGTTGACTCTGCATTTGATGTGCATAAACTTGTTAACACCATCAGCTCTGGCTAACAGCAGCTTCTGCAGTAGGTCCCTGCCCTCCCAATAAAGATTGTACACCAGCATCCTGTTATTTCCTTGCAAGTGGCAACAGCAGTGACGGACACCAGGTCACAAGAACTGCAAATCCAGAGGACAAATAAGAGCATGAGGTGATGGATATCAAAGCACCTCTGGTGAGAAACAAAAAACGCAGGGAGCATTGCTTCTCAGATCAGCTGTCA
This sequence comes from Tympanuchus pallidicinctus, assembly GCF_026119805.1. Classification (NCBI taxonomy): domain Eukaryota; kingdom Metazoa; phylum Chordata; class Aves; order Galliformes; family Phasianidae; genus Tympanuchus; species Tympanuchus pallidicinctus. The sequence goes on from NW_026294747.1 coordinate 16,183,500, forward strand.
CTAAGCAAATGATGGGCCTCCCTTCTGGCAGCAACTCCAGATTAAGACCCAGCACTGCTGTCACTTTCCCAAATTCCATTTCACAGGGCAGTGGGCAGCAGAAGCTGTGACCTGGCCAAGCTGCTGTGCCAAGGAATGCTCCTGCACTCACTCCCTGCAACTCCCCAGTACTGATGCTATCTGTTTGCCTCGTTCAGTAGTCTCTGCAAAAATCAGCTGCAGGAACTGGGTGGGCGCCAGCATCTTACAGAAAATCATTCAAGAGATATGGGGAAAATCCTCTTCTTAAAGTCCTACCAGTCCTTCTCATCTCATCTTGGGAGTTTTTCCTACCTTGAACTCCCTTAAACAGTAACTCTGTGACAAGCAGCTGTATTCTGAGATGCTTTCATCATTCTGCTGATCCTCCCCAACTGCCTTTCAACTAACAGCATCTAGGGTGTAAAACACACAGATTAGCAATGGACCTTAATTCAGCAGGCATCAACCATCCTTCCATGATATGATCTCTTAAGAAAACATTAGACAGTGACAGAAGGGAAAGCTGAGAGGCAATGAGATGCAGAGATGGAGCTCTGCTGTAGTGGTTTGAAGAAGCAAATGAAAGCACTCCGGGGAGGAGCTTAAGCCAAGAACATCTATCCTCACTCAACACGCTGGCCATCACAGCCCATGGCACTCTTGGGAATAAGCATAGCCTCTTGCACACTCAGTAATTACGTCCCTAGAGCACAACACACAGGGATATCCAATCAAAGAAAGCATCTCTATCTCAGAACCCGTATCAGTTTGTTTGATGTGTAACAGCATTGCCACAAACAAAAGGTATAAATCCCAAAGTCCTGCAGACAAACTCATCCTTACCCTAAATCATAAATCAGAATGCTCACACCTCCAGGTGCCTTGCTTCTGTGTCACTCCCTGAGACCCCACAGCGTTCTCTTTATAGGAGGCTTCTGCGAGAGCAGGGCACCTGCTGCATCCAGCAACATAAGAAATGAAGCAGTAAGCACCATAAGCATGTCTGTGACCGATAGAGAGGTGACAAGGGCTGGAGCAGTAAACACACATCCCACAGCCAACAACTGAAGAAAAACAAAGTCCCGGGCACGTACCAAACACTGCTGTCAAGAGCAGACAGTCCAAACAAACTGCACTCCCTTAACACCCACCAACAGCTCCTTCCTCAGAGAGCTTCCAGCCGCCTCCTGAGGACTCGATGACACGGTGGCCACGCTGCTCCCCGCAAGGGGAGAGACAAGCGGGTGGCCACAGCCATGGAAGGGTCATCTTTCTCTGATACTCCACCACGGCATCTCAGAAGTGGGTTCCATCACCTGCTGCCATGGCTCAAAGAACCACAGGAAGTGCTCAACTCACAGTTTGGTAATAGAAGGGCATGGAGTTCATTCATAAAATACATATTCCAATAATTCAAGTTGTTCAGGCCAAACAGAATTGAGAATTATTTCTACATGAGCACACGTGTCACAGAGCACCCAATGTGGCATACACTGCACAACTATACAAGTCCATTTTTAAGCTGAGATTAAATGTACTCCTTCTGAAAGTAATATCTCTATAGAAACACATTAGGGAAATATTGCAATTGCGTGACTAAGCAGCCAGGAAACACAACTGCTGTGGCTGGCAGCACAGCTGCTCTCATGCATACGGGCATGGCAACAACCATGCACTGTGGCACACCACAGCATTGACTTTACCCTCCTGCAATCTCCCCATCAGACCCACAGAGATGGACCTTTGGAAACAACACAGAGCACTTCACCTGCCAGAATCCAGAGGCTCCTCACTGCCAGAAGCCTTGCATGCAGGGAGAACTGCTGTCTGTTTGTACCTCATTGGGCTCCTTCACACATTTTATGCTGAAGGCGAAAAGAGGGGACCAGGGTAGAGCTCCCCTCCTGCACACACATGACCTGTCTGCAAGGAATGCACCTTCACCACTTCATTTTCATGCCTTTCCAGAGAAGGACACAAAAGAAATGTAATAAAACCTTCTTCTGCTCTCACATCCAAGGTCAGTTAGGACTCCTGGAGCCTCAGCTTTAAGAAGGTACTCCATCACAGAGACAGCAAACCTGTGAAATGTGTCCCTTCCAAGAACATCCCAAGAACTGGGGTAAGAACGGGACTACCCCATTTTGTATGCTTTGGTGTATTCAAAACACTGGGAAGAACCACCAAAATATGTTGTTAGCAATTCCCTGCACACACAAGTGGCAGTGCCATGACACTGTTATATGTTGCAGCAACTTTTTTTCACCCAGAAGGATGAAGAGGATGAAGTTTTTACTGCATGAAAGGATGAGCAGAGCATCACGAGCAGTAAACACCCGTGGGCTCTGTGCTCAGCACACTTTAGTTAGTTCTGCAAAACCATGCCTTGTCAGCTAGAATTGTGACAGATTCCACCCAAGAGGAATAAAGTTGTAATGCTGTAAGATTTATAGAACTATAAGGGCAGACTTCAAATTCTAGGTACAAACTGCAAACAAGAACTGAAAAGCTCCAGTAGGAAAAGTGAACCCATTCTCACAGCAACACAACATTCCTTGTTTTTTCTTCCTTTTATAATTCTCCTGTGCCAAATCATGTGGAGGGACAGATATTCTGCCACTGATCACGCTGCTGCCAAGGCCTGCTTCATAGCAGTCATTAAGACACTGTTATCTCTCCCTCCAAAATCTCAACAAGTTGCACTTGATGATCCTTATGGGTCGCTTCCAGCTCAGAATATTCAACAATTCTATGATCCCTGAGGAAGCAGCAAGGCACAAGATTCACCACTGCTACACACCGCAAGGCCAGAGATGGTAAGTGCTGCATACCCACCTGCACACATCTAGCACGTGTCCCTGCACACCTACACCTCTACTCTGAACGGCCCAGTGCAGATGTGAGCCCAGGCGACCCAGCAGCTGCTCAGGGGCTGGCAGACCGCAGCGCAGCAGGCTGCACTCCTGCTAGCAGAGGGATACCCTAGTGGTTATTTGGGAGAACAAAGTTTTTGCAAGTTGGACGCACGTGAGCAGCACAGGAAGCTTACGGCAGTTCCACAGCTCTGAGAGAAACCTTGGAAAGGAACTGCATGCCCCCACACACCGGGGCTTTCTCCTAAAGGAAGCTCCAGCAGACACGTGGCTGCCTGCATGGGAGAGCCCTGCTTTTAGCACAGCACACAGGACACACCGGGCTCTTACCTTTGCCAGCAGCTTTATCCGTGCACCTGGGGAAGACAAAAGTAGGGCGTAAGAGCCAGCTCCCAACGCTCCGCGCTGCACCTGCGGGACCACTCCAGGCACAGCCCCGGAACGCAGCCGCCCCACCGCGCCCCCGAACCGGAGCGGGGGCGCCCGGGGCATAGGACGGGGAAGGCCGCACTCACCCAGCACGGGGCGCTCCCTTCCTGGCGGCGGGCGGCGCCTCGGCGGCGGGCTGCTCCGCTGCGGCGGGTCGGGCCCCGGGGCTGCTCCGCCGGCGCCGGGGATACTCGGCCTTACGGCGGCGGGAGGCGGCGGCTCCCCCCGCGGCCCGGCTCCGCTCCCGGCCGCCCCTCAGCACCCGGCCGCCGCCGCCGCCACTCTCCTCCCCCTGCTCGGCGGCGGCTGCAGACGGGCGACGGCGTCCCGATGGCGGCGCGGGTTTCTCGGCCGCGGGCGGCGGACCCTGGGCGGGCTGTTGCTGCTGCTGTTGCTGCGGCTGCTCCTGCTGCTGCTCGGCGCCCGCCGGCTGCTCGGCGCCCGCCGGCATCGGGACGGCGAGCGGACGGGCAGCGTCTCCGCGCCGCTCCCGCCCGCCCCACAAACCTCACACCGCCCCACTCCGGGCTCTCACCCAATCACAGCCCGGCCTCCGCGTTCACGCGGGGCCGACCAGCGCCCCGCCCCCTCCCGGCACCCACCAATCCGCAAGGCCCAAGCGAGAACTCCCCGCCCCGCGACTCCGCCTCCCGCGGCCCTCCCGCCTTTCTCCGCCGCTCGCGCGCTGCCCAGCCAATAGACGCTCTGTTTGCGGCAGGGCCCGCCCCCACTCTGCCGCGCGGCCAATCGGCGTGCGGCTCCCCGCGCAGGCGCGGCCGCACTCTCTCTCCCGCCTCCACCTTCCCTCCCCCCCCTCCGGCCTGCCCCGCCGTGCCGCCCGCCCGAGCGCGGCCCCTCCGGCTCCCGCTCTGCCGTCCCGTCGCCCGGCCCGCCCGGCCGCCCGCCCGGCCCGGCTGCCGTCGCCCGGTCCTCGGCCCTTGCCGGGCTTCCTACCGCCGCCGCTGCCCGCTCCCCTCCGGCTGCCCCCGAGTCCCCTCGCCCGGCGGGCGGGACCGGGCAGGGGGAACCGTTCTCTCGCCCCTCGCCCCGCGCGGCCGCTCCCTGCAGACGGGATGCGGCGCCGCTCGCGGGCGCGGTGGGGCCCGGTGGCGAGCCCTGGTCGGGGGCTGTCGCTTCTCCTTTAAGAAAAAAAAAAACGCCCCGTCGGGCGGCGGGTGAAAGTCGGTGACAAAATGGCGGCCGGCGCAAGGGGGGCGGGGCCAGCGCGATGAGCTCCGCCCACTTCCGTCGGGTCTCCGCGCATGCGCTCGGCCTGCCGGGAATTGTAGTCCAGCTGGGCGCTGGCGCGGCCAGGCCGGAAGTGGGCGCGGGGCACGCTGGGGGCTGCGGGCTGTCCGCCGCGCCTGCCTGCGGGGGTGTGTGGAACCGTCCTGCCTTAAGCAGGCCTGGGTTGGCCTTTGGCGTTTAATTCCGGTCTGCCAGTAGACAGAGGGGCAGTGAGAGTGCTCAGTAACCTGCTGTTCTGTGGAGAACCACGGCCTGATTCCTTCTGGCAAGACCCCAAGCTGTGGGGAGGAGGTGCCCGTCCTGATGCCAGAGCTTCTCTGGGTTAATTGCCCCTTTGTAGGCAGGGCATGAGATTGCTTAATACTCATCAAAATGGCTTGGCTAAAGCACTGTGAACATACAGCTCAGCTCAGGACGGCTCAGTCATCTGCATCAGGTGCTTCATTGCAATAGAGGCCGTATCTGCACTGAGGGGACAGTCAAATCACTGAGATGCCTACAAATAACCCAAGACCTTCTGCAGACAGGAAGGTTCATTTCTTTCGAAAAGGGAAGTGTCTGACAACCACGCTGCTTCAGAGCCACAGTAAGAATGTAACCACCCACACTCCTCTTGCCTTTGGGTGGCTCTTGTAATGCTTGCCCTGAAACAAGCTGCGGAGCCTGGGGTTTGGCTCCCGTGCAGCTTTTCCTGAGACAGCACGCTGCTGAATGTCCTCACTGTGGGACGGTAACAAAAGAGCTGTCACCAGCGTGGAGAATGTTAGTAACTAAATGAACCTTGGTGTGCTAGCTTGGTACAAAAGGGCTTAATTCAGCACCGGTGGCTGAGCTGGTTACAAATGGTTGCTGGTTCCAAATGCTGGGGCTGAAATGGAGGAGGTGGCAGCAGAGATGTGGTGCCAGGGAATGTGGGAGGGAGATCAAAGAGATCCCCATGGCATGGGAGGGATGGCAGAATGAGGCTGTAGCAGGACGAGATGTGTTACTGTAGGAGAAGTAGCAGGGAGCCATGGGCTCTGCCAGAATGGCGAGTATCATTTGGTCCCATAGCTTTGCAGCAGCCTTGGAACCATCCAAAGGGGGCTAGCAAGGATGCAGTGTGGGTACCCTCTCCATGAAGGCACAGATGTGCTGGGGGGATGCAGGGGTGCCTGCTGCACACGGGGATGCCATCTCTGCCGTGTAGTCCTGATGGATCCCAGCAGATGACCACAAGGAACCCAGGTTCCTTGTCAAGTCAGGAGCCCCTTTGTCAGCCACTGCTCACTTTGTTTCCTTTCTGGCCCCAGCCTTCATCACTTGTTACTTGTTGCATGTGATGCGCAACCCACAAAAGGAAAAAGCCCAGCGATGAACCCTAGCGTCAGGGGTGGAGGCAAGGCTGGGAGCGGAACTGAGCACTGGTGCAGCCCAGCCTGCTGCTCGCACTGCCCTGCAGAGGCAGGATGGAGGATTTGGGTAAGCTGGGTCGCTCTGGTGCTGGGGAAGGCTGAGCTGGCCCCGTGGCCAGGCTCGCTGCAGGGTCCTGTCCTGGTGGGCTGGAGAGCTTCATCTTTCTTGCATTGCTTGAGCAGGTGGGGGTGGCACAAAGGGGACGGCAGCAGGGCTGCTCCTCCATCTCGGGGGACAGACGGGCGGTTGAACTTTGCCAAAAATGGAGACTGCTCAAAGGCAGGAAGCGGGCTTCAGTGACGGTGCAATCTTGTCTGTGCACAGTGGGGCCCAACAGCCTGCTGAGAAAGGCGGCACCATGAACAGGGGTGCCTTGGCCCCAGGCAGGGAGACGGGGCCCAGGGGGCAGCTGCCAGAGGTGCCTGTCACCATGTCCTGTCGTGACAGTGGCAAGCTGAAAGTAGAAAGGGCTTTATCCATATGGATATCCCACCACTCTAGGGCACAGGAAGCACCAAGGGTGAACTTTCCTGTGCCAGGGTTGTGCTTGAAGAAACTTCAGGGTGATAGATGTCCCTTTGTAAGCTGGAAGCAGCTTACACCTGGGGCACAGAGAGGGGCAACAGATTCCTATTTGCATCTCTCCGTGCAGATGCGTTGCTGGCAGAGCTGGAGCAGAGCTCCAAGCCGGCCCCAGCGAGCTACATGTTGCTGACACCCAGCAGCAGGCAGCAGGACTCACCTCCAGGCAAGCCCCCAGCTCCCAGCAACCAGAAGCCACTTACATCAGCAGCCCCAAAGGTAATGCCTGGAGCCTGGGAAGGCCCTGCTCAGCCCACGAAAGGGGTGGGAGTGCTGGGTGAGTGCTGAAAGGTGCTGGGGGCTCAGCCACAGGGATTTGTCCTTTCAGGTGCCACTGCCACCTCGGTCTCAGCCTTCAGGCAAAAGTTTGGAATCTGTGTACAGGTAAAATACAGCCATGAGATGGCAGAGCCATTGGGGTTACCTGTTCCTTAGTTTGGACACACTCACCTGGCTTCCTCAATGTTTCCACAAAAACCAAGTCCTTCTGTGAGCTGGGGTGAGGGGGTCACATCCTGCTGTGCCTGCTGCCAGGGTAAGGGGTGGGCTTCCAGTATGTCCCCTACCATGGCTCATGGGGACGGAGCAGCTTTTTTGGGGTGAAGGGAAGATGCTCTGTCCCACACGCTCCTCAGTCTTAGGGGTGAAACTGCAGTACCTATTGCTCTCTGCTGTGCCCAGCAGCCCCATGCCGACCCCACAAGCACTGCCTGCTTCGCCAGAACCCACAGCGGCCGCCCGGCAGCTGGATGAGCTCCTGGCTGACCTGGGCCAGATGCAAAGCAAGGTGAGCTGCATCCTGGGGCAGGCAGAACGGGGTAGACCGGAGCCCATCCCTCACCTACCCCATCCCAGCAGCTGGCAGCAGTGGGGCAAGGAGCCGGAGCGCCGGCAGCCCCTGAACACTCGCTGGACCACATGCTGGGTGGCCTGACGCGGGACCTGCAGGAGCTGGGCATCACCGCTGCTCCTGCCGCTGCCTGTGCCGCCTGCCACAAGCCCATCGCCGGCAAGGTGAGCCATGGGGTGGAGCGTGGGGCTCACAGCAGCCCCCAGGTCCCTCACTCATCTCTGTCGTGCAGATGTTCACAGCCCTAGGCGAAACCTGGCACCCCGAGCACTTCACCTGTGCCTGTTGTGGGCAGGAGCTGGGCGGGCGGCCCTTCTTTGAGCGTGGGGGGCAGGCGTACTGCGAGGAAGACTACCACCAGGCCTTCTCCCCACGCTGCGCCTACTGCGCTGGACCCATCCGCGAGGTAAGCACGGCCCTGCCCTCCTCTGCGCCCCGCTACCCAGCGCCTCACCTCTCCTGTGCCCACAGAAAGTCCTCACCGCCATGGACCAGACCTGGCACCCCGAGCACTTCTTCTGCGCCCACTGCGGGAAGGTGTTTGGAGATGACGGTTTGTATCCGGGGGACATCCCCCCGCTCCCCACCCCATCACCCTGCCGGGCACCTGCATCTCTCCATCTCAGTCCTTCTTTAGTCCATCCCACTGCCTTCTTCGCAGGGTTCCATGAGCGTGGTGGGAAACCCTACTGCTTCCAGGACTTCGTGGTCCTCTTTGCGCCCAAGTGCCAGGGCTGTGAGCGGCCTCTGACGGATAACTACCTGTCGGCCCTGCAGGGCGTCTGGCATCCTGAGTGCTTCGTCTGCGCGGTGAGTGGGCAGCAGGACAGAGGGATGCAGGGCAGGTGCATCCTCAAAGCCATGCCAGCCTTCTCCCTTTAACTACTTGGCTGAGAGATGGCTGAACACAAGCCAGCAGTGTGCCCAGGTGGCCAAGAAGGCCAGCAGCATCCTGGCTTGTATCAGTGACAGCGCAGCCAGCAGGGAGCAGGGAGCTGATCCTCGCCCTGTACTCGGCTCTGGTGGGGCTGCACCTCCAGTGCTACGGTCAGTTTGGGGCCCCTTACCAGAAGAAGGACATTGAGGACACAGCGTGTCCAGAGAAGGACAGTGAAGCTGTGAGGGGTCTGGAGCACAGCTCTGATGGGGCATGGCTGAGGGAGCTGTGGTGGTTCAGTCTGGAGGAGGCTCAGGGGAGACTTTATTGCTCTCTACATCGACCTGAAGAGAGGTAGTGAGGAGAGAGGGGTTGGCCTCTTTTCTCAGGTAACATTGAAAAGATGAGGGGGAATAGCCTCAAGTTGCACCAGGGAAGGTTCAAGCTGGCTATTAGGAAAAATTTGTTCTCAAGAAAGTGGTGATGCAGTGGCACAGGCAGCCCATAGAGGTGATGGAGCCACCATCGCTGGAAATGTTCAGGAAGCATGTAGATATGGCACTGAGGGACATGCCTGAGTATGCATAGTGGCAATGAGGCGGCAGCAGGACTAGGTGATTTTAGAGGTCTTTAGCAACCTTAAGGGCTCTCTCCCCCACAGGACTGCTTGAGCGGCTTCAGCAATGGCTCCTTCTTCGAACTGGAGGGCCGGCCCTACTGCGAGCTGCACTTCCACCAGCGGCAGGGCAGCGTGTGCCAGGGCTGCGGGCACCCCATCACGGGCCGCTGCATCACAGCCGCCGGGCGCAAGTACCACCCCGAGCACTTCATCTGCGCCTACTGCCTGAGCCAGCTGCACAAAGGCACCTTCCGTGAGCACGGGGACAAGATGTACTGCCAGGCCTGCCACGACAAGCTCTTCCTTTGAGCTCCGAGTTCTGTGCTTCTAGGAGCTGCTGCTTTGCTTGGCTTCCCTGTCATCAAGAGCATTGCCCCTGCGGAGCCAAAGATCCCTAGGATTGTACCCCTCTCAGCATCCCCAGCGCTGCCCCAGCTGAAGCAAACACTGCCTCTTGTCCCACCCCTCCACAACCACAGCATTGTTCCTTTCATACGCGACAGTCCTGGCCTTACACCCACAAAACCCCAGCTTTCACTTGAGCAGGCTTCCCTCAGCCACTTCTCTTACACTGTCGCTGCCAGTTTAAACAAAAAAAATTAAGAAGAAATTTCTATTTCTCAAGTTGTGCAAATAAATGTAAGCCAACTACGTGCTAGACTGCGTAGAGCTGAAATCCAGGAAGAGGCACAGCAGGAGAAAGCTGTACTCCGGGGCTACACAGTGCTTCAGCTCCTCCCATTACTCTTTCAGCAGACACCAACCGCAGCGGCTGGATGTCCAGCTGGGTAGGACAGCCCGAGCTGTAAAGCTAAGAAAGAAAGGTGGCAGCCTCACATCCAACACACACCAACAGAAGGACACACTTTAAAAACTTTATTTATATAAAAAAATCATTTTGTTTGAAAAGCGTTACAAGAGTGTGCACAGGAATCAGACAAGGAACAGTGGGGTGCTCCTGCCCCCTCCACCCTCACCCTGCAGCCAGCTCCCCTGCCCTGCGCAGGAGAGGAGGGAAGGGGGAAGCTTGGTTTTGTGGGTTTTTTTTTTTTTCTTTTTGGTTCATCTGGAATTAAAAAATTAAAAGGAATTAGTGTTTTACATATTTAAGGGAAAAAGAGAAGTTAGACCCCCAGAACAAAACCAAACGGAGCTGAGGTGTGGCTGGAGCTGGAAGAGCGAGGCACAAGTGTGCGTACTGGGGAGGGCTCCATCTCCAGTTTGCAGCCTTGCAAAGAGGCTTCCAGTTGCACAGTGAGCCTAAGCCTCCCCCTATTCACCCAGAATATCACAGCACCAAACACACCCCCACCACCACAGAGATGCTCCCAGGACAGCCTGGGCTCCCCAGGACAGGAGAGAGGGGAGAGCCCTGCTCCCTATTCAGCAGTGGCAGCCAAAGGCAGCAGGGCTGGGATCCTCCCCGCTGGGCTTCCAGCTCAGCCCCACCAGCAGCCTGGAACACCGCTTCCCCTAGCGAAGCCAAACAGTACAATTCAAAGAGCTATTTCACAGTGGCAAAAGAAAGGCACATGTCAAGAGAAGTCTGAGGGAGCACTGCCACAGGCAGCTGATGGATGGGGGTGGCTGGGATCCAGGCCCTACCTGCTGCGCACGCCCTCGCAGACCCACCGCTACTTCAGCCAGTTCCCAAAGAAATGCGGCCCCGAAAGCCCTGCTGCTACTCCTCCTACCCTACTCCTTCCCCAGGGAAAGATCACCCCCAGGGCAGAGGCCTGCCCCACACGCACCACACAGACCTTTTCCCTACATAAGGATCCCTCCTCTTTTCAATTGCCCCATCCAGACCCCTGTTCCCCGCAGCAGGATCCAGAGCCAGGCCAAACAGTCAAAGCTAGGATAGATCCCTCTTCCCACACCCCCAAAGCCTCATCTAGAGCAAAGCAAGAAGAGTTATTGCTGCTTCTCCTTTCCACCAACACCCCCGTGATTCTAGCCTCCTTCGCATCCCAGTCCTGCTGCTGCCAGGGAGGGATGCTCTTGTCCCTGCAGCCTCAGCACAAGAGTGATCCCACACACAGAAAAATATCCTATAGGCAACAAAGGAAGGTGGCAAGTAAGGTCTTGGTCGCTGTCCCCACAGTAGACTCCAAGCAGAAGGAAGGTGAGGCAGAAAGGCAGTTCCTGGTCAAGGCAGAGGTCTGGAATTGTTTTGCAGCATCCTTGCCGGTTGGCGCAGGCAGTCAGGCAGGAGGGCCTCCTCTCTGAAGGAAGGGAAGTGGTGGAGGACAGGGAGGAAGAGTTATTGATAGTTGTCCCAGAACAGGGAGATGCAGCCACCGAGAGGAGGCAGAGCAGCCTGGGCTGCCTCCTGTGGGACCAGGCCCAGTCATTTGGCTGGCTAGTTGGCACAAACAGTCCAGCAAAAAAAAAAAAAAAAAGTTGAAAAAAATTCGGTCCATTCCACCACGAAGAGTTATATATATTTATATATATAAAATATATTATCAACCAAACTGAGCGGAGGCAGGGGTAGCAGCTAGATCTTCTGCTGTGGAGAGAGAGGGGAGAAACGTTAGCACAGCCGGAGCAGGAACAATCAGTGAAGGTGTGTTTACAGCCCCTGTGGATCAGCATCAGACAGCGATTGTAGACTGCAGCGATCAGAGCGCGATTTGGCTGCCCAAAGCACCCCTAACAGCACAGCAGGATTTGCCACCGTTGTTCAGATTGGACAGGGTGCTGCAGGACATACCGACACAGAGGAAAACTCAGCAGGATCTTCCTCTGCCTCATGCTGGGATTCCTGCCCCTCCTCCTGCTGCAGACATACAGGGTTAGTAGGGGCGAAGGAGCAGGCGGGGGTTAGTCACAGGAGCCCGGTTCTCCCAGTGCCATTCCCTGCACCTCTGCCCACACCAGCTTCATTAAGAAAGGCTCCTCACCATCAACGGTGCTGCCTTCACTGGCTCCGTGTCTCCAAGATCACCAGATCGGTCCAGTGTCCTGCTGTGGTCCATCTCGTTAAGTGTGGAATAGTTGTCTGCAGGAAGACACGAGACCACCAGTTGCACCACCTTTTTGTGAGGCAGCATCCTCTCCATAGGAGGCAAGGCGTTCCCAGCACGTCAGAGAAGATGCCCTTCCTCCAGTCCCTTTCCTACCTGGTCCCATGTTGCTCATCTGGATCTCCTCCCGGGAGGATTTCTTGTCTAGAAGGATGAGAAAACAGATCAGGCATAGCCTCTGCAGCCACAGGCAGCAGTGTAATCACTGCTGGATAAGGCCAGATGGAACTCCAGCTTCAGCACTGTTGGCCCAAGGATACTATAGTACTGTAAACTCTACATAAGCTCTGAGAAAAAGCTGATGGTTTTGCACGAACCCCTGGAGAACCCAAGGAAGCTGGGGGAGAAAAGTACAGAGGGAACACAGGTACCCACAAGGCAGTCGACATGGAGACAAGTCCCAGCAGGAGGGAGGGCACATACCTGTTTTTTGGTTCCTGTCAATGAGAGGCAAGGTGCTGTCATCAAATGAGTTTCCTCCTTGTGTCCGAGAGGCATTGCTAAGGTTCACCTGGAGCACCAGAAAACAACCACTCATACTCCATACACCAAGCACATAGCAACCCTCCGGCCCTGGCAGCCCCAGCAGTGCTTCCCTCCCACAGTCCTTGAGCAAAGGACCTGAAGGTGCTCCTAAGCCCCTGGGGGTGTACCCACAAACAAGGATGGAGGCAGACTACCTAGGCTGGGTCAGGGCAGCACCCAGCCTTGAAGAGGCAGCTGCAGCTTTTAGGAGGGAAAGCAAATACCAGAAGACCATTTCCCCTCCCCTGCCCCCCTCCCACAAACACACACACACACACACACACAACGGCTTTAGTGCTGCAGACTCTCCCTGCTGGTAGATTTGATGTTCAAGGCTTAATACTTTGCAGAGTGTTTCTGCTCCACTGCCATCCACCCACTAAGAAGTAGCAGAGGGGACACCTTCAAGGGTCTCTAGTGACAGGAGCAAGAGAAGAGCTGAAATCAAACACTGCTGAGTTCCTGGAGCACCTCCTCCCTGCAGCAGGACCCAAGCTAGAACAGGGTACTGTTCCACCACTCCCTGTACCTGGAAATCTGACTTCTTCCAGCCTTCCTTCTCCAGGGGCTTCCGCAGCTCTTTATACCCCCAGATCGTCTGCAAGACGAGGGCAGCTGCTCGGACTTCTCTCTCTGAGCGGTTCCTAGAAAGCAGTGAAGGAAAAGATGTTTGGCAATATCCACAGCCTCAAAGCCACCTTGGGAAAAGCTGCTCTCCACCCCTGCACTGCCCTTCAAGCAGAGCCTACCCAGTTTTGTTGATGAGCACCAACTTCTCAATCCCCTGCGTTTCCCGCAACTTCTTGGCAGCCTCCAGGTTGTCTACAATGACTTCGTTGATGGTATTGAGGATGGACACCACTGTATCCTCAGAGAGGTTTTTGGCTGGAGTCTGCTGGCCTCCAGGCAGGTTCTTCACTAGGTTGGGGATGGCATGTTTACCTAATAAGGGCAAACAGTTGGGCGTGAGCGAGCAAGGAGGACAGTGACTAGAAGAATAAAGTCACTACTGAAAGATCAGAGATAGGTCACCAACTCTAATGCACCTCCCAAGGAGCCCAGTGTATGTTTATCTGGGAAATGGACAGCAGAAAGCCCCTGTGCAGCCACTGTGCCCACGCACGTCCTCAGCCACCCAGTCTAGAGGAAGTTTTAAGCCAAACAGACGTGAAGCGTGCCCACAGCTCTCACCTATCAGCTCCTTGTTACGTAAGTCAACAGCCAGGTTGCGGAGGGCTCCAGACGCTGCTTTCACCACACGCTCACTGTCGTGGGTCAGGAGGTCAGCAATGGCTGAGAGTCCCTTCTCTTGGCGGAGTGCTGAGCGGATGTAGCGGCCGTACTGCAGGGAGAGCAGAACGCCACGGTGGAACCCGGGGAGGCAAAGCTTCGCACTGCTCCTGAGCACGGGGGCACTACTGGGAGCTTGAACACCCACCCACCTCAGAAACCAAGGGCCCCGGGTTCACCCGTAGGGAGAGGTGCTGTGAAGGTCCCACACCCATCTCCAAGTAACCCCAGGCAACGCCTGTGAACGGGAGAGGGCTGACTTACAGGTGTCAAAGCCCTCCCTGCCAGTTAAGCATGCTTTTGTTTGATCTTTCTATATACACAAAGAACACAGAGCAAAGGCACGGTAGGACCACAGAGTGGGCCCAAATCTACACTCCTTTCTTCCAGACTGCAGAAGGGAAGAAGTGGCAGGGAACAGGCTGCAGGAAGAGACGCAGGCAGCCCTTGGAAAGAAACAGACGGCAAAGAGCAGAGAACCCTTAACAGCACAGGAGAGATTTGGTCCACATTTGAGCTGTGCTGCTGAATTATGCCTTCTTCAGAGCAAGTCACATGAAGTGCAACAGCCTGGAATGCCAGAGCTTTGACACTTCGCAGCTCTGTTGACACCAAAAAGTGACGTGCCCCAAATCCCCCTTCCCTCAAACACCGATGAGCACCAACACGTCCAGCTCTACAAGGCACTCACTGTCCAACTGCCAGCACACAGATTCTGAATTGCTCCTGCTGAAGCCTCTAGGATGGGTGGAGTCTTGCTTTCCTTTAACAGGGAGATGTATATCCGGACCACTTCTGGCTGGAAGAGGAGCTCGTAGCCTGCCAGAGAGGCACAGAGAGGAAGAACTTACTCATAATTTCTGTGAGTACCCAAGACCAAGCAACAGACTTGTACAAAGGAGTACTGCTAGGCACTGTCTGCTCTTCAATACACAGCAAGACAGGTTGTCCCTTAACAACTGAAACCCCAGATAATCAGCCCAGATATCAATTTCAGACTTCAGAATACAGTGTTTCAAGGCAGAAGTAGCTGAACTAAAGTCCATGGCCAATAGCTGCTGCTCAGCTGACCACAGAAGGGCTGTGATTTGCTGCCCTCAAGGTTGCCTTATTATTAGGTAAGGTCACTTGGAGTGACCCTTCTCCATGTTCACGCTGCAGAACACTCCTCTAGGCAGGGCATTTTAGTTTAAAATCCTGCCCATCCTTCATGTCCAGGAGAGAAGAGCAGGCAGGACACTGACAAATATAAACCCACAGCAGAGGGGGCCTCTTCGCAGGGCTGTGCCACCAGGCCCTCCCTCAGCTCCGAGGGCAACAGCTCCCTCCGCAGGTGCAGCAAGCCTGTCCTGAGGTAGCACTCACATCCATCAAGACCAGCAGGGCTGCCTGCTGCACAGCTTGTGAGCCTGCACAACCACAAACTACTTTCAAGACAAACCTCTGCCCATTTAGGAGGCTCTTTTCAGTGGGGAGAAAGAAAATTTATCAATGCCACCCCTTCCCAAACTGCTTGTGGGAAGGCAGCCCCATGCATTCAAGTCCTGAACGCACTAGACAACATACCTTTGGCTGGAGTTGTTCTTTTGGGAAAATCCACTGTATCTGCACCAGGGTCTTCAGGAAGCTTTTTACCTTTAAAAAGCAAACACAGAGGCATAAGACACCTCATTTTCCACATCAGCCCAGCAGCTTTTTGCCACTTGCTACAAGAACAAGCCCAGAGGTGAGCAGAAGCTACATGCCACCAAGGACATTAGTCACATCGCAGGCAGCACAAGGCCAGCTGCAGGGGAACAAAGAGCTCAGGAAGGCACCCAATCATTTTCACCAGGGAAAAATTAAAATCAAGAGCACACTCACCTCTGGAGAACCATTCGTCTATTGGCGAAGCGGAGAGGAGGACAGGAGAGAGGGGAGGCAGGAGGAGAGAAGTGCCGACAGCATCATGGGGCAGATCGTTTGGCAAGAAAGCAAAGGGAGGGGGAAAGGACAACACATAAGAAAAGGGAAGATGTGAAGTTAGTGGTTGTCCATCCACCACCATCCCATCACCACAGAAACCCACCAGGGCACCGTTAGCTCGTGTCAAATGCTTTGAATGAGTCAAGCAGTAACTTCCCAAAGCAAGGGAAGGCACAAGCCACCGTGTTTCCAGAGAAAGCCACAATTTAGCCTTCACACGAGAGATGAGAGAACAAATCACAAAGATCCCACACCACCCTCAAGCCCCGCTGAAGCAAGTGTGTCTTTATGTCACAAGCCAACGAACCTTTGCCCTTCTTGGCACCGAAGCAGCTTGCAGCATGGGGCCCAGCATTGTTGGTGGTGACCAGAGGAGTCTCCTGGTAGCGCTCAGCATGGGGGATCTCACGATGGACTTGGTAAGACAAGTTTCTCAGCAGGCACACGCAATTCTCCACCAGCTACAGAAAGCCAGACAGTTCTACTCAGAGCAGCACGTGCCCAGTCCACATCTCTGGGCAAAAGCTGCAGTCACTTAGTCACAGCCTAACTGTAGGGTCAAGTATTCCTACTGCCAACTGCTGGCTGAGAGCCCAATATCTGGTCACACAGTACATGAATCATACCCCACGGAGGCTCTCCTCCCAAGTATGGAAAGGCAGGTGCCTGGTATAGGTGTCCCTCAAGTAGCCCTATCAGCTCAAATTCCTTGATTCCTCTCCATCTTTTGCCCTTATCAGAATGAACCCAGGAACAATCCACAAATAGCAGAGCACTGTGTATCCTTCCCAGCTCTGCTGGCCCAGGTAGCATCCCCTCTTGTAGTACCTTGCTATCTGAGTCCTTTTGGCCAATCTCAGACTGGATGATGTATATCAGGGCATCCACCAACCCATCACATTCTCGCAGCTTCCGACGGGCTTCACTCCGCTCTGAGCTCACATTCCTGTCAATCAAGAGAAATACAGCATGGGGGAGACAGCTGAGGGCAAGCAAGGAGCAGTCCACACCCAAAAGAGCTCAAATCAAAGGAAGACTCCTCTCTGGCTTCTCTTGACAGAGAAACTCCTCCAGTGCCAAGAAGCATCACCACATCGTCAACAGTGGTCAACAGCAAAGCAGTCCCTTCCCACTCCAGGATGGAGTGTTACAGCAGCCCCAGCACATTACAGCTCTCTGCCAGCTGTTTGTAACCCTTCTCCCTTACCTAAGGCAGCCAGCAGTGTTGGTGAGTACTGATTCCCACTCAATGTGGCGGGGTTTTGAGTCCTCGTTGGGTTCTCGCTCCCAGCCTGAGCGGGGGATGATAACCTCGTCAGTCAGGGCATGCAGTGCATGATCCACAATGGCCATCTTGATGGAGTCATGTGAAGACAGGTTCCACAGTGTTCCTGCAAAGCCACACATGCTTGGTCAGGGCACGTGGGCTTTAAACGCCTGCACCCTACATCTCACCCAACAGGTTAGCACCTCCTCACCTCCCCGGAGCCGTTACCTGTGATGACCTCTGTAAGGTCCATATCGTGGGTCTTCCGCAACAGGCGCACCAAAGCAGGCACCCCGTCACAGTTCTTGATGGCAATCTTGTTGTCTTGGTCCTTGCCGAAGGAGATGTTCTTGAGAGCCCCGCAGGCACCATAATGCACCTCTTTCTTGGGGTGGTCCAACAATCCCACCAGCACTGGAATGCCTTTCAGCTTGCGCACCTCTGTCTTCACCTTGTCATTACGGTAACACAGGTGCTGCAGGTAAGCAGCTGCATTGGACTTGACAGCATCCAGGCGGAAGCTCAGCATCGCTATCACCTCTGGCAGCTCTGGCTGACGCCAGTTGCCCGGGGCTGGTGCTCCTTTCCGCAGGCTGTCCAGGCTGGCCAAGCTGCCCCGCTCATGCTGAGCCAGGGGGGCCCAGTAGTACCGGTCGGGAGCCACTTCATCCACCAGCATGTCTTCGTAACTCCTAGGAGACAGCAAGCATCAGTGTGAGCCCCACACCCTGTCCAATTCAGTAGAGGATGGAGAAAAACACGCACAGTACGCAGTCACCACTACTTGCTGCAGCACACCCTCAAAGGGAAGGAGCCAGGCTGCAGAGCAGCACCACGGTATCTTCATTCTCCCCATAGAGCTACACAAGGCCCAGCGGGAGCCTGGAGGCCAGCCCCAGGCATCTCCAAAATGGACTGGGCAGCCCCAGTAGCAAGTAGGGCCACTTCCCACCTAACAGATCTCTTCTGGGTCAGACACAGAGTGCGGCTCTCTGCATAACTTTTATAGTGGCAAGGCCCAGCCCTTAGGCTGAGCCAGCCCACGTAACAGCACCAACAACTACTCAGGCCCACGGCCACTAGAGGGCAAGTTCATCCCACAACATACTGCTGGTGAGTGCAAACCACACAGAAGTTCCCCAGCCCTCCACGCCCAGTCTTGGTACAAGCAAGTCCTCTATCTGACAGTAGTGCACACACACCCAAAGCATACAGAATCCCTGATTCCAACCCTATTTTTAGGTCACTGTTAAGCCTCCGTGGCAAATAGAATCTTCCCTCCACCTGGGCAAAGGAATTTGGCAGTCTCCAGCAGAAAGGGACAGGAGAAGCAGGGGGTTGTATTACTGACTGCTACATGCATTGGGACTATCGTGTTACACACTGTGGTTGCACAACCCAGGTCCAAGATGAGGCTGTGTCCCCCGGCTCACATCTGCTCAGCCACTTTCAGATCCTACTTCTAAAGCTCCTAAATCTGACGCAGGAAGGATCCCCATAACTGACTGAGTGGGTACATAAAGATGCAAGAAAGGACAGTGAGCAGTTCTGTTCCCTACACAATCTCCCCTAAATAGAACTTGCCAAAACCAGAAGCTCCAGGGGCACAAAGTCACAAGGGCTGGCAACCAAAGAATGCTGCTCAGTCTGGCAACTGAGAACATCACCTTGGGCACCAACAATGCCTTTGCAGCAGAACAAACAGAAGCAAAACAGCTGCCCAATGCCAACACTGCAAGAGAACATCTCAACTCTTTCCACCACAGCCTGCAGCTGGCCTCACCCCTGTAAGATGCCTTTAGCATCCCAGAAGGGGTATGGGATGGAGTAGCAAAGGCAGGGGAAGGCAAGGAAAGCACTCCTGTGCCGCTGCTGAGCCTTCCTGCAGGCAGGGAGCTCCAAGCAGAGTCATGCAGAGGGTACAAGGCCACATACCGCTAGCACACACACCACACTCTCTGCCTAACACGCTCCCTTGTCCCCCACGTGCCTGGCAAGCTGCCTCTCTGAAAGAAGTCATTAAACACCAGGCCCCTGCTCAAGACAAACATCTTGGAGGCAGGGGGTGGGATGCTGCTCTTGCTTGTTGCCATCTCGGTGAGCCAGTCAGCTGAGCAAGATGGTAACTGAGAAGGCAGGGGACAAGCCAAGCTCAACAGTGCCTGGATTCCACAGATTGCTGTGATCTTTATCGGTCTGCACAGGGAGGGAGAGCCTGCTCATGGGGCCGTAGGAAAGGGCTGCACACATGCCCTGTCTTCTGGACTCTGCCTCACCCCTTTTGTCCAAGGGGCATGCTGAGAGGCCACACGGGGGCTCAGGACTGCCAAAGCTGGCTTCTCACAGCCTTCTCAAGTCAGCCTCACCGGCTCTCCTTTAACCAGCACACACTTCACAACAAGGCTGGGGAAATCAATCTGGGAGAACAACTGCCCCGACTGGTTCAACACAGCAACAGAGACGCTCGTGCTGGCACAAGCCAGAAGGACAAAGCTCCTCCTTCAGTCTCTGCAGCAGCCAAGAGCTACTGGGGATTTACAGGATGCGCCCTGAGAAATGGGTGGATCTCTGACAGGGGCTGGCAAATACGTCCTCTTCCCTTCCTCTCAAGCCTCTGCTACTTGTCCTAGGAACCTAAGGAGCCTGCTGTCAGCCCTCTGACTATCCCCATAGCAGGAATGGACGTACATTCCAGCCCACCAGCAACTCCTTCCCATTGCTGGGGTTCAGGCTCAGCTTCTCACTCCAGTCCTATCTCAGTACTGTTCAAATTCACTCCAGCACCTCCTCAATCTCCACTTGGCAGCACAAACAGCAGGTAGAGCAAGCTGAGAGGCTTAGCCAGCCAGCAGCCACGTTCACTAGTATGAGTAAACTGTGCAAGATAGCTGTCCTTGGCAGCCATAGCCTCTAGCAGGTAACATTCCAAGATGCCTGCAAGCATCTTGGAAGATAGTTAAGGACCACCCAACCCCTCTTCTACTTGTCCAAGGCAGCTGCACAGGAGTCAAGCTGGAAAAGCTGCTGATCACCCATAGCAGAATGAAGGGGAGAAGCTGCAACTGTCAAACAGGTCGAGCAGCCTGTCCCACCCTGCAAGAGCATTCCCTAGGGCACTGCAGTGCTAAGCCTTGTTTGCTTCAGCCCCAGGCTCAGCACAACTCCTTCAGGGCTGCATGCCACTCTCAGCTTGGCAAGAATGCAATGGTGAAGTTGCTGCTGCTTCCAGCAGACATCAGGCACATTTCCCAGCAGATAAACCAGACTGGGGCATAGGATGAATACTGCAGCACCCAACCTCAGCCAGTGACAGAGCAGCTGGATCTTTCTCACCATGCTAATAGAACAGGTAGTGCAGAGGAAAAAGCCCAGAGCCATGTCCAGCCACCTCACGGAACTCCTCGCTGCAGGACAACTGTCAATTAGCACTGAGTATTAACCACCAATTAAGCACACAATTAATTTGAAACAGATACAAGATTTCTCCTGCACGAGCCACGCCTGACTCATCTTGTGGCGCTGTCCCTCCTTCTATTTGCACTGCAGTGCACACCTGAAGGACTTGAGGGTATAAGCTGCTGCAGAGAACATGAAGAATTTTAAAGCAGTACAACTCAAATTATGTTCAGTTACCTATTATGTTACATCTTGTTACAGCAAGGCTGTAACATCTTAATCTCGTGGGTCTTTTCTAACATAAGTGATTCTACGGTTCCTTTGAAAAGAATGAGTTGAAGGAACCTTAGCACAACCCTCTGCCCCCAGCGTGTGCTGCCACGCACTCAATACCCCAATACCTGAGCCGACGTCGAGCATCAGATGGCGTCCCTGCTCTCCTGGCTGTGCCATAGTCAGACATAAGCCCGTAGTCCACATCATCAAAGCCCACACTGCGCTGGTCATCTTCCAGGCCGTACGGCTCAGGGTGGAAGTGGTTGAGGTCCATGTTACTGCCCCCAACACGTACTTGAGGTTGAGGGCCATAGATGTCCTGGCGGCTGGGGGCCCGGTAAGCGTCCATAGATGGGCGATAGCGCTCATCAATGCGGGTGACACGGGACAGGCTGCCATAGCTGTGATCGCTGCCCGGGTAGCTGTCGTCATAGGGGCGGCCATAGCCATCGGGGTAATGGTAGTTGCGAGGAAGCGTGGCCGTGCCTGGGTGGTTCAGGTAGCCGCCAGGGCCACCGTTGCCATTCTTGCGGAAGTTCCTGTCCATCGTCTGGACGTAGTTGCTTGGGACAGGTGAAGTTTCCAAGGGTAACCCGTCAGGCCCCATGGGGACCTGCTGCACCGTTCGGGTGGTCACAGTCTTCACCACTTTCTTCACCTAGAGAGATGGACATAGGGTATATTCTCATCAGGAAATTGTCCCACCCCACAGCCCTGTGACCTCCGAGGCCCCTTTCAGTCCAGCACCTCCCTCTAGGCAGGTTTCACATAAACAATGAGCTGGCAACGATCACAGCTGTGACACCGACCACTGAGTCCCTAGCTGGCATCCAATCCATCTGCTCCCTCCCTCCCCAGGCACATACCGTGGTCTCTGTGCGTCGGGTTGTCCCATCATCTGACGTCTCCACAGACACAACAGACATGGCCCCTTCTGGGTCCTCCTCCATGGTGTACGTCTCCTCTACAATTTGGCCCGGGTCCTGCATTCTGGGAATTGTGCTGTACAAGAGGTGGCTGTGGTCCTGGGAGGAGCAGGAACACAAAGTCATCAGCACAACTGACACAGAGCCAGAAGAGGAGATCTTACACCCCAAGGAGCCCCAATATCCCCTTGCACAAGAGGGTGTACTCACCAAACATGCCCCGAGTCCTCTCAGCCAAGGTGGTCACATTAGAAACACAAGTTCCCCTCAGCCAGCTAGGTCTCCCCACAACCCCATCCAGCAAGGAGGCTGCCCACAGCTTCATTCCTCTCACCTGTGGTCCGTTGAGCTTCAGATCTGGGAACTTCTGTCTTTCCAGGTCAGCATCACCCAAGAAACGGCCGTTCTGAAATGCATATCATCATTGCAGGCCTGTTACCCAACCACTCCCCTGTCCCTGCCTGGATTGCAGCTATCCCCACTTTCCTGCCAGCCCCAGGTCCCAAGCTGGCTCCGACAGCCATAGCACACGCCATACATCACTCCTCAGCTCTGTGTAGCACACAGAAAGCCAGCACCCAGGCCAATCGAGCCGAGAGAAGTTACAGGACATGGCACTAAGCCTACCTCCCCCACACTACTTGCATCTCACTCAAATACCCTTATGGAGAAGCCAAAAGCCTCTCAACTCCCCCCAATTGCCCTGGAGACCTTTCCTATCTCCTGAAGCAGGAGCTACAAGCCCTGAGGCTAACAAGGATTGCAAGGGAGCTGACTGCTGGGTGTTGCAGCTTTATCTGCTCACACTGTCCCTCCAGTTGCCCTTTCCCATCCCACATTTCTCCTGGCAGCACCAACTTTCACACAGTCAGAAAGGTGGGTGCCTTTTACATGACACTGTGCCACCAGCCCTGAAGACACCCTCCCCAGAACAGCCCAGGAAATCGAGAGCAGGACAGAGACCTTGAGCCAAGGCATTTTAAACCACACTTCAAGCCCTGTAGAGATCTCTCACAGTCCTGGCTTGGCTACTCCAGGGATAAACCAAGATGCCAGCAATGTGCCCATTGCCACATGAAAGGAGACAAAGACACACCCTCACAGCTAATACACCAACTCACGTTCCATCTTCTGACAAGCCAGGTGGAACATGCAGGGATATCCAGGTACTGAACACAGTCAACCTTAACTACTCACGGAAGAACAAAACCAGAGCTGACGTGGCAGCAAGACCCTCCAGGCCAATACCTTCTGTCCAGAAAGACCCAGATAGGTGAGCTGAGGATGTGCAAACATCAGCCCCGGCCACGTACAACACTGCCAGCATTATGAGACCAGCATAGCCCTCTTCTACCTCATCTCTAAGGAAGGCCAGAGGGAGCCAGGCCCAGGGCCATCCCCACTGAGACGGAACTGACAGGGACAGGGGCTCCGGGAGCCTCCGTGCCCACCTCTGCCTTTTTTACCTGGTGCCGCCGGGAGAGTGTGCCGTTGGCCAAGCCCGGGCCGGCGTCCTGTGGGGAGACCCGCACTCTTTCCAGCTGGGCTGAGACATGGCGCCGCTCCTCCTCCAGCGCCCGTGTCAGCTTCTCAAACTGCGCCTCCTGCTCCTTGACAGAGGCAAGGATGCTGGCGGTTGACTCCACTTCCGAGTCGTCCATGGGTGACGGTTACCCAGGACGGGCGGGGAAGGGGCGAAGGGCACAGGGAGGCACAAGCAGAGTTGGCTTGGTGTCAAGGTGAGAGGAGGAAAAGTGACCCAGAAGGGGAGGAGCCCCGCTCTTCACTGCGCATGATTTGAGGGAGGAAAGGAGGAGAGAAAAAAAAAGGTCAGAAGAGACTGATTTCATTATGACAGATTTTCAGAGCAGGGGAAAAACAATAACGAGACATTCACAGCTCCTTCCAATCCACAAAAAGGAGCACAGTGGGACAGGACCCCCAGGAGGGGGCTGCACAAACCCCTCTGAGAGCTGCCACTCCACCACCACCCTCAGGTCCTCGTCAGGGTTCCCAGACCTGCGGCCATCCTAGGAGGTCCTCAGCCCACTGATATGGGATGGGCATCGGCCAAGACCCATCAACATCCCCTCCCAAAGGAAAACAGTGAATTAGCACATCACAATGAACACATTTTGACAGAGAAATCATTTTCTTCCATACAGACCTGTTAGAAGAGGAAGCTCGGGTGTGATTGGCAAAGGCACGGGACAGCCAGGTCTAGACGTAGAGAGTCATGGGAGAAATAGCCCAGCCACCACAGGGAGGAAGCAGGAGGAAGAGAGCTGCAGGGACAGCAGGAGAACGGGGTCAAACCACGAGCAAACTTAAATCAGAAGGCAGGGAAGGGAACAGGCTGAGGGTCTCCTCTCCTTCTGAAGGATGGAGCTGGGTCAGCTGCAGGCTCGCACCATCTCTGCAACAGCTCCCTCAGACACTGCAGCCCCTCAAACAGCTCCCTGCTGACAGGAACACCATGGGCCTGGCCCTCCACCTCCCCAGCCAAGCCCCGGCAGGCCCACAAGAGGTTTTCCCAAACCCATACAGTCACTGCAGGCATGCGGGGACTCGCTCGAGCCAGGCAGCCGAGGCAGGGACTGCTTTCCCACGGTCTCCAGCACAGCAGCAGCTTTGCCCGCTCTCCCAGCACCAACCCAGGGCCAGGAACATGGGCACCGCCACCCTTACACAGTACCTATCTCCTCCAGGCCCTCACTCCCTGGCAGCCCAGTCCCTCCAGTTTCAGTCTGACGCAGATGGTGGGTCAGAGGCACCAAGAGTAGAGTGGGTGTTCTTTTGTTTGTTTTTTTTTGCATCATTTTTAATGTGGAAAATAAGTAAGAATTAACTCAAGAGTATTTAGATTAAACACTTCCTGAAATGCCTCCCCCACTGCCAGCGAGCCCAAATCCCTCCTGTGGCTCTGCCTGCCCCAGAGCTTCCCACAGACACCCGAGGAGCCCATCTGCCCCAGCACTATCAGAGAGACACCACTGTGACCAAATCCAGCAAAGCAGGCTGGATTTTTTTCCATGTGCTTCAAAGGCTGCCTGCAGCATATCCCAACATCTGGTTGCCTCCATTCTGTAATGCCTTCATCAATAAAAAAAATCCAGTTCTTCTACTTGTGTATGTGCAGTGCCCAGCAGAGATGAGGCTCTAGATCACCTTGCCTCCCCGTCTCTGCCCCGTAAGAACTCAACTCTCACCCTCAAATCAAACACCCCTCCATCCATGGTTGGCATCCATCTGAATTGATGGGGGATGCAGCTCCTCAGCCTCCAGGGCCACCACACTGGATCTCAGTGACAGCTCCCTCGGTCACAGAGCAAGGCTGCAGGGCCCAACCCCACAGCCATGCTGCAGAGGCTGTAGCAGGACAGTGCTTGCAGTCCCAGGGGACTCAGCCAGCAGGTGCCCAGGCTTCCCCAGGAGCATGGGAAGGTCATATCACACACAGACACCCTATGCCTACAGAGTACCCAAGATCCCAGCCAGAACGACTGCTGGCAGGTAGAAGAGCACTCATTTCCAGCACAGCATCTCACTAAGCTCTTTAAAAGGGAGAAACAACCCCGACAAAAAAAAGGGCTCCTGCACAGTACAACCTCCCTCAGGCAACCATGCCAGAGGAGTTTGCCATTACAGGAAGGTAAGGCCCCACACAGCCAGCAATGCCACTCAGGCCCATGTCCCCACCTCCACACATCCCCTGGGTGCACAGCCAAGAGAATGTGGATGCTAACAATGGAACTCGAAGGGCCATTAAGGGAGCCAGATAAGGGGCTGGAGCAGCCATGAGGCTGTTTCCTTCCTGTCCCTTCCACAGGGAGTAAACACACAGCAGCGGGGGAAGGAACACAGGACTGGTCCCTCGCCCACTCTCCTTGCTCCCCTGCACTCACAAACATCCACCCCAGCAGAAGCTACAGCACAGCCCTTCCCCACCACCAGCTGCCACACACCCCCCAAACAGCAACCCAGCCACACGCCTTCCTGGCTGCTGAGGGTCAGCCCCAGATCTCTGCCTTCTGCCAACTCCCTGCGGGCTCCCATACCACAATCTTGGGGAGCAGCTCCCGGGCACAGCACAACCCTTTGCTGGCTATCCACGGCAATTCAGGGCTACAGCCATCTTCAGTTTGGGACATGGAGCAGGAGGGAAGAGGAGGAAGCAAGCTGCCTGTGACAGCTCCAAGCTGAGTAAGCTGCATCCCACAAAACAAAGGACGAAATTCCAGGGATTGCTGTGCACCCATCTCCCCCTCCTCATGCCCCGCCTCTGAAGATACAACTACACAGAGCATTTTTCCGAAGCCAGACCATGACCATCTTTGAGGAGGGCTGCATGAAAGCCTTTTCATCATGAGAGGCACTTTCTGACACACCCATTACTTAAAAAACCCAGCAAGCCAAAAATATTTCAGCTAGCTTGATTCAGGGCAAAGCTAAAAAGCCTGAAGACAAAACACATCCCCAAGCAGCTCCTACCCCAGGGCACAAGGAACACCACAGTACTCACCTCACAGCCCCCAGGGACCAATGCATGCACCCAGAAAGCCTGACAGCCCGGTCCTTCTGGCCTCGTTTTCCCACTTCCCAGTGCTGGGCCAGCTCTGTGCTGCACTCTGAGCTCCTGAAATCAATCTTCAACAGAGATGCACAGTGCTGAAGAGCCCAGGGGAAGAACTCTGGATATTCTTCCTGAACGCTTCTGCTCCCAACTCTTGGGACGGTTGCCTGCCCCAAGACCAAATACTTCACCTGTGAAAATAACTCTGAGGGCCCAATCACAGCCATACCCACATGGAGTTCACCGTATCCTACTCTGCTGGAGGAGGGAGTTGAAGCTTTGAGGGCTCCTCACCAGCAAAGGCTCCTGTTGGCCAGGGAGACTGACCCTGAGCTGGCAGACAGAACAGGACACCGCGGGCAGAGCACAGACAAGATCCTACAGATAACACATAGCAGCCTTGACAAGCACCACCTGCTGCAGTGCATAAAGCAACTCAAGCATAAAGCCCCTCTGCTGGGTTTTCACAAGGACCTGTTCCCCCTCTTCCAGGATGGATGCAGTTACGTCTACTCCCTCAACGCTGTGGATTTTTTGGGCAAAGCACAAGCCAGGCACCTGCAAAGCCAGAAGCCACCTGCACCATGTCAGCCCTGCACAGCTCCCTGCTAGGAGGTGCACATACAGCCCTCATTACAGCACAGAGGGAGTCAGCGTCACAGCGGCTCGGGCCGCTATTACCCACCCACAGCAGCTTTCCCGGCTGTTGGCGCTCCTCACACACCTGTTCCACAGGACAAGGTTTGTTCTCATCACACAACACTGCCTGCAGCTCCAGGCAGAAGCAGAGCTGCCTCCCCCTCCAGCAGGACAGTCCTTTGCCCAGTGCTGGGTCACAGGGCTGGAGGAGACGTGGCAGGGACAGCAGGGCTGAGGGCAGGCAGGCCTGCCAGGCACGCTGCCTCAACTACTAGACAAGAAAAATGGCAACATCGCCCCAGTAATTAGCCTTGCCCTATCCATTTGAGGGGCTCAGAGCCAGCTGGCTGCCTGCCCTTCGGCAGGGAACACGGACAACTCTCAGTACCAGGACCCTGCCCTCTCTGGGGAGGAAGAAACAAACTCTCCGGGTTCCATCTACCTACTGCGATGTACCTAGTAAAAACAGAAGCCCCATCAATAATTGAAGCCTGCAATTGCCTGAGCTCTCACAGTGCATTACATTTGATGCTCTACACTGGTTCACATCCCTACTAATTCACCACAGGCTCCCGATCAGTCTCAATTAGCTAAAAAATAAATGAACCAATATCTCTGGATTCTTTCCACACCCAGGCTCAGAGAGGCACGCGCAGCCCTCACGCTGCACAGGGAGGCAAGCACCAATGCCAGTCAAGGTGCAGCAGGGCAGCACTTTTTGAGGTAGAGAAGCCATGAGCTGAACACAAACACGTGGAAGGGGATCACTATCAGGAGAACACAATCTTCTGGATGCACTTCCAAAACCATAGTAGCCCATAGCCCACCCTGAGAATAGGCACAGGCAAGCAGTATGGCTGACCTACAGCTCCCACACGTGCCTCGTCCAAAGCAGATCTTATCCAGCAGCCTGGAGGTTGCAGAGGACACGGAAGGAACTTTGGACAGGCTACTACCCATGCAAGAAGCCCAGTCACCATCCCAGGAGCTACTTGTGCTGACAGGGCCACTCCCTGCCCCATGGGCAGCCCAGCCCACACCACCAGGCCCTGGCAAGAGTTGGGGAAGGAGGAACCACAACACGAGGAGCAGCCAAGATGAAGAGAGCCACTCAATACTCATAGCACACAGCTTGTCCAACCAGCAGCAGGATGGCAGCCCAGACTGCCTCGCTTAACTGCCACAAGGGCTGCAGTCCCTGTTAGGAAAGCTTCCCTTGCAGAGGGAGTTACCTGTAGGGATGCAAGCAGACACAATAGCAGGCCGTATAAGGGAAAGGGCCAGCAGCCAAGGCAGGATGATAAGAGGGGAGAGATAAGAGCAGGGTGGGGCCTGCACACCAGGCTGGAGTGAGGAAGCAGACGTGGCACACACCCCCACTATCACCCCCCAAAAGAAAAGGGCAGGAATGCACGATATAGATCAAGTTCCAAGGACCAGCCTGGACAAAGAGGTTGGGAAATGCAGTGGGCTACCCTCTGGCAGGAGACAGGCCCTACCAGGAACAGGGCAGACGTTCAGTGGCTTCTGCTGCCCCAGGGAGCAAAGAGCTGGGCTCAGCATACACAGGCAATCAGGGTTGCCCCCGGGGAAGGAGAAAGGAACAGCACGAGACTGGCCACAGAAAGAAAGGGCTGGCCACAGAGAGCAAGGCTTGTTCTGTTGGTATGTCAGTAATCCAGCCCCAGGGCAGCTGTCCTGGGGTGCTCCACAGGGTGGGGGCTGCCACACTCTAAAGCCACTGTCCCACCCAGGCAGGGTAAGACCTTTAGGTAGGCTCAGAAAGGTGGGCCCAGGGAGCCCCTTCCTGTCGGCAACACCCAGCACATCACCCTAAGGGCCCCCCTCCCGCACGTCCCCCACGTGCCCAAGGACAGCAGGAAGGCAGGGGCCTGCAGCCCCTGCGCTCAGCTCCCATCCCAGCCCCCCGGCCCAGGGGTTTCACATGTTGGGAGCCCTTTAGCAGCACAAAGGCAGCTCTCTCCTCTCTGTGGGAATTTGCAGCTGAGCGCTCCGCAGGGACAAAGGGATTTCACAGGCACATCCACAGCCGGCCAGCCTCCCTCCCCCCGGCGTTCCCGCTTCCTGTCACAGTAGCACCAGACCTCAGGGGCACAGCAACAAACAAACACCAAGTGCCGGATTCTGGGAACGGGGCCAGAGCATTCCTGGGGCAGGCTGCACTCCGGCGGCCAGCAGGCTCCTGGGCCCCGCAGGGAAGGGGTAGTCCCCAGC
Organism: Tympanuchus pallidicinctus; assembly: GCF_026119805.1. NCBI lineage: Eukaryota > Metazoa > Chordata > Aves > Galliformes > Phasianidae > Tympanuchus > Tympanuchus pallidicinctus. The sequence continues at coordinate 16,212,515 of NW_026294747.1, forward strand.
TCCCCACCAGGGCAGCTCCCCGGCTCCGTGCCTTGCTCTAGGGACAGCAGCCACCAAGATAAAGGGCACAGAAGCCCCCAGACAAGCGGGTTGCTCCCAAACCTCAAGTTCTGCACCCCAGCTCCAGCCACCCTGGTCCATGCCACCACATCTCTGGCCTTCACTCCACCTCTCCCTACACCCACCACCAGGCTGAACTTTCACATTCAGCCGCCTCTCTCCCACAGGCAAAGCAAACACCAGCCTGGCACCGCTGAGATAAGAGCTGTACTACAGAGCTGAGGGAGCAAAGTCCCTTCTCAATTAAATCTGAGGTTGCAGCATGGCAGGAGCTGCCCCCACCAAACCCAAACAGATGGGCAAGGGCACAGCACCCACCTGGGAGCTCACATCTACTGCTGGCTGCCTTCGAGCAGGAAGATGCAGCAGAGAGAGCAGCAGCATCAGGAACCCTCCCATCCAGCTGCAGGCACAAAGCATCCACGGTCAGCAAAGCCCAGAGCAAACAGTACACCTCAGCACCAGACCAGCAGTCAGACAGGGGGATTTCACTCCTTTCTTAAGGCATAGCTCTCTCTACAGCCATCCTTTGCCCTTCCCAACAAAGCCACTTGAGATCATTTCCTCTTCCAACACCTGCAGCCTCCACATGGCTTACTCATGCCTGACCAGGGCACAAAGGCACAGGGGGCTGGGACTAACACAGAACTGCCCTGACAGCACTGCACACCAGAAGGGTACTGCATCTGGCTTGTCCAGGGAGTGCCAGCCCCACCAGGAATTCCAAAGTCACGAAGGAACAAAGGAGATGGAGAAGAACAGGAGCACAAAATCCCCCCCACTCAGACTCATAAACAGTCTCCCTGTCCACCCTAACAGACACCCAGACGCAAAGGCAGCCTCCTTTCTTTTCTGCCCATCCCACACACAAATCCACAGCCAGGTCGGTCACACACCTCTCCCCACAGAGAGCAAACAAGCAGGCAGTGAGCTCATACTTGGGGAGGGAGCGGCATGCAGGGTATCTCCAAGATGGCTCCATAGCAGCAGCAGGACGTCCTCCCCTCACTCCAAACAGCCTCAGCTCCTGGGCAGGCAGTGGGCTGAGTCACAGCACCCATCAGCCGGGGCTGGGCAGGAGGATGCAGCCAACAAAAGCCCAGCTCCATTCAGCATGACCTCATCAGATGCCCCCGCTCCCTAATTGCATGTATGCATCAACTCCAAGTGAATTTAGAGGACCCTGCCAAGAGGAGTAATAAATGGGTGAAGGAAAACCACGGGGGAAGCATCCTACCCCAGCCCGCAGCTCAAGCTGCTCCCCAGCACTACATTTGGCTGCAGATCCCCTTAGCCCGCTTGCCGAGGCAGCATCCCAGGCTCCTGCACCATCCAAGGGGAAGGAAACCTGCATTTCCTGGTCAGACGGGAAATTACATTGTGGCTTCCCTTTCCCGTAAGCTTCTAAACACCACGTCCTGCCAAGGGCTGCTCCCCACTACCCTGACATATCACACAGGCTGGGACAAGGCACGGGCACAGACACCCCAACAGCCAGCTCAGCGTAACCGGGCCCACTCCCCAAGGGACGCATCCTACCTCCAGGGACCACATCCTCACCTATCAAACACAGCGGCTACACACTCCTGCCTGGGGCAGCAAGCATCTCACAAGCAAAAGGCAGCAGGTGCCACGTCCCAGCCTCAAGGATCCTCCCATGGGGACACAACCGTGCCCAGAAGGCTCTGAAGATGGGCTCAGTATTTGCAGAGCTGAGGAGGAAACAGCACCATAACCCTGCAGGACACCTGTTTGCCGAGACTCTGCAGCACATCCAGGCCATCCCCTGCTCCCCTAGCAGCTCCTGTGAGCATCAGGCAAGGCCATCTCCCCCCCACCACTCCCCACACGCACACCTTGAAGCAACTCAGCCTGCCTGGAGCCAGGCACGGCAAACAGCTGTGCGTGCAGCAACATGCTTGGAAGAATGCGTTACTCCACTGGGCAAGGGGCCTGCCAGGAACACGCAAACACGGTGACCCACCCTCCTAGGTCGGAAAAACTCGTCTTTGCAGTTCACCATGCTCCCTCCCGCCTGGTGCAGCTACCCACGCTGCCCGGTGAGAGCCAGCACCGCTTCCCTGGCTTGCCAGGCCAGTGCTGGGAGCATTGCTGAGGAGGCAGCCCAGATACAAGAGCAAATCTGAAGCCCAGGCACCGTGTAAAAGGGAGCGAGAAGAACATTCATCATCTGAGGACAGAGAGACACCTTCCTCCTCTCGGCCTGGGTGGAATCAGTTCTCCATATTCATTTCCTCTGAGACTACCGTGCTCGTAGGAGAGATCCTACCTGCCTCACCCCAAATAATTGGTCTCTACCAGCAATTCTGCACTTGCATAAGTGGCATGAGAGCAGCTCATCCCCCAGCTGCTCTCCAGCCCTCGCTCAGAAGCTGACACAGGTGAGGCCCATACCTTCCAGGCTGCCCACACCAGGGCCAGGCCAATTGCAGGAAGGCAGTGAACTTTGTGCAGTGTTCACTGCAACTGGGGCCAACGCCCATAGGAACAGGAGCCATCAGAGCCAGAACGGAGACATGATAGCAGCTCATGCCCTTGCATAGGACCCAGCAAGCTGCTGCTGCCACCAACCCATCCTGAGGTCACCTACATTCTAGAAGAGCACCCAGATCCACAGCAGCACTCAACTAGGCTGCAGGAGAGCCAGTCCAAGGGCTCACTCTTCCATCCTGCTTGCTCAGCTCCCTTCAGCCTCTGACTTCCTTGGCCGAGCTTAGAAAGAAACCTCCAGCCCACAATGCTGAGCTAGGGCACCCACATGCCTCCTGACACAACTCCAGCACCCCACAACCACAGAGCCACCCCCTCCTTCTGCCTCACCAACAGGCCAGGCTGTGGTTTCACAACCTGTTTAGGCCACGCAAGCAGAAGAAATCCTGCTCTCATCAGCACAAGCATCTGAGTAACCAACTGTTTAGAATCACACGTACAGAGGAAAGAAGTGCTCAGCCCAGCCCAGACCCCAACCCACACAGCCACAAACATTTCTGCAGTGGATAGAGGCCAGAGTGCTGCGGCATGAGGTCAGCGTGGAGCTGCAGCACACAAGGTAGAGGCCGGAGGACAAACCATCCAGGTGTCAGCCCCTCTGTCTCCAACCCCTGGAGGGTGGCTGGTCTCTCAGAAGGGAAAGGAAGCGTGGAACCTGCTGCCAGCTCACTACCACCTCCCTGAGCCACATGCACCAGAAGCACATGAGGCATCGCACCACGAGCCTCTACCTTAACAGGAACACAGAGGGAAAAAGACAGGCATTCCAGTAAGGGCTGTAGATCCCAGCACCACACCTGGCATCTTGCGGTGCTTAGTCACCAGCTTCCCTCCGCACCCCACCAGCCATCTCACCCCACCGTGCCGGGTGCTTTAGATATGGGCCACAATGAGGAAGTAGTACCACACGCTGGGAAAACTGCTTCCTCTGTAAAGAAATAAAGCAGGGAGATATACTGCACGCTTCGGTGCAGGAGGATCTCTCCACACCCAGGTGACATAGAAGCATGAGTACAGCAGTCACCTCACATTGGTCCATTCCTATGTACCAGTTACCGGACAAGGAAGACAGTGGGACACAGCAGCTCTCCTGACTGGAAGGTGGGCAGCACAGCAGTAGACATGAGACACACAGGAGTCAGACACACTTATGATCCAACACTCGTCAACCAGCTGCCACGAGCCCCCAGGACAGGAACAGGCCAAGCCTGAAGAAACAGTGCTGTGTCCTTCCCACCCTCAGCAGCCCCCTGCACAAGAGCAGGAGCCAACAGAAGGCTCAAGTCACCTTGGGGAACTCCAGCACTCTGTTCTGCAGCCTGCAGATCCAGCCCCTTCCCAGCAGCCTCACATCGAGGCACATTCCTGAATGCCGTGCCAGAGGACAACTTCCTCCACCAGCCAAGCCCTGTGTCACATACAGAACTCTGAGGCTGCCTGAATCACTCAACAGGTTTAGATTTTGTCACCACAACCAGGCAACACCTGTTGCTTTTTATGGACCCAAATCAATTCTGCGGTTCTGCTCCTTGTCAGAAACAGAGCTGAGGCAGTGAGAATAGCACAGTGCAGTGACCTGTGTCTGTAGGGAAAGGAGGGAGCTCTGTGCATCCAGCCTGAAAAGGACAGGCAGACAGCATGATCATTGCAGGGCAGCTGGGGAGAGAAACCGGAATGCTCAAATAGCACTGTCCTCTAAAGTTGCAGATGCCACTCAGAGAACCCAACAACCTTCCAGGCATAGTCCAAGCCAATCCTTCTGGGTGCCCTAAACACACCCCTTGGATCAAGGCCTAATCTCAAGAGCAGAAACAGTAAGAGGCAATCTAGCGACAGAGCTGGGCCTTCCTCCCAACTCCCAGCCCACCCCAGGAAAAAAAAGGGACCATGAGGACTCTTGAATGCAGTGATGCAGGGTAGCCTTGTTGGATGAGAGGTACTGACCCCACTGTGGCCAAGGCAAACCCAAAGCTACGCAGCACTGAGCCTCTTCATCCTCCCACCCTTTCAGGAAGGCAAAACACACACACAGTCCCAGCAAGGGCTACATACCACAAGACAGTTGTCTGCACACAACACAGGTTCAGTCAAATTCAGTTTAAGAACAGCTTAAAAAAAAAAAAAAAACAACAAAAAACAGCTGCCCCCTTTTTTTTTTCCCCCCTATTAAAGTGTGTGAGTAAATCTGGACAAGCCAGAGAGCCTCTGGGAAACGTGGGTGCAGTCCTTCCCTGTTGTCAACAGCGAGCCCTGTACTGTCAGACAGCAGCGTGCAGCAGGCACCAGGAACAGGAGCAGAACAACAGCAAGGCCCACAGCCAACACAGACCAGCCCTCATCCTGTATCACCACGTCCAGGACAAGGCACGGACAAAAGAGGCTGGCACATGAACTGCAGTCCCCGGCCCACTGCAATCCTAGACCAAGTTAGTGCCAAGTTTCAGCACCTTCCCCACACCAAGCTGAGGACAGTCTTACTTCCAGATCCACAGTGAGAGAGGACACAAAAGGAACCACCACACCAGCAGCTGTACTTGGCTCCATGCACCAGGTGCTGCCCCTAAATGCCCAGCAGCTGAGCAGGAGAGCCCTCCACAAGGCACAACTGACCCGGGAGGGGATCACCCAGCAGGGCAGGGAAAGGTCTGTCCCCGTAGCACCAACCACACAGCCCAGCTAGGCAGCAGGACCTTCCCAGAGCAGGAGCCACCACCCGGAGACCCACCCCTCCTCAACAATCAGAGGAAGCTCAGCCGTCCCCACTCCCTCACTTGAGGCTCAGAGGATATAACAGAACCACTGGCAGTCCTCCCACGGACAGGCACCCGGACTTGAGTGCAGTCACCCCAAGTTCAGACTCCGCTCCGCAGCGCTCCGAGGAGCGGCACCGCGGAAGGTCGGCGGCCTCTCGCACAAAGGCACGAGACGGCCAGCTGACAGGAATCGCGGGGCTGCCCGCAGGGCCCGGACCAGGCTGCAGGAAGGCCGTCCCCGTTCGGCAGCGGCTCGGTGCCACCTGCCAGCCCGCGGCTCCGCCGCACGTCGCTTTTCGTCGTCGGGAGAGCAGAGGCGCGCTGCCGAACGGAGCCGCCTGGAAGAAGGGAACTGCCGCACCCGCCCCGCGCCCTTACCCTCCCCAGCCACCGGAGTCCCCTCCCGCTAGAACAAAGGCGCAGACGAGGAGAAGGACACGGCAAGACTCCGCTGCCAGCACGCGGGGGGGCGGCCCGGGCCCCGCGCCCTGCCCCAGCCCGCCCTCCTCCCGCACAAAGGCAGGGCGAGGGCCGCGGATCTCGTTTGCATCGGCCGCCAACCCGCCGCGCCTGTCGGGCCAGCTCCCCGCGCCGCTGGCACGCCGGCGCCCTTTGTTGTGCGGCCCCGGGATCGGCGACACGCGCGGCTCGGCCCGGCCCCCGGCGGGGCGCGGGGCAGCAGCGCGGGGCCGCGCCGCGACTATCTCCTTCGTCCTCCCCCCGCCGCGCACCTCGGGGCGCTCCCCGGCACCGACGGCGTGACCCTCGCCCGGCACCGGCCCACGCCCCGCGAGGCACGGCCGGGCCCGACCTCGGTCCCCCTCCCTCGGTAAACGACGGGACGCCGCGAGCGGGACTCACCGTGGCCGGGCTCCTCGGGGACAGGGGGCGGTCCCGCCCCGCGGCCGCCCGGCCCGCTCCGGCGGGAGAGGAGCGGCGGGACGAAGGGCTCGAGACGCGAGGAGCCCCGCCGAGGGGCGACCCGGAGCAGCGGCCGTCCGGGTCGAGAGAACGCAGCGCAAGCGGGGCCGCAGAGGGTCGGGCCGGGCTTCGCCACCGCCGCTCCGTGCGCCCCGCACCGCTCCCGCACCTAAAATGGAAGTTGGTCCGGCGGGGCGGGGGCGGGCCGGGCTCCGGGTACCGCCCCCGGCGTCGGCGCGCCGCGGCCAATGGCGGTAGCGCGGAGCGGCGCCCGGCGCGGTAATGGCGGCCGTGCGGGGGGGGGGCGGGACGGAGCGGCACGGAGGAAGCGGCTCGGGGTGGGGGTCCGCGGCACAGCCCCGTGAGCGCGCCGCCTGGGAAGGCTTCCGGAGGCCGATCCTCCCGGTAAAGCTTCCGGCTGCCGCGGGGTCGCGTTCCCCCGGCCTGAGCTCCCGTCCCGGCCGAGCCACGGCTGCGGGGACCCTGCTCCCGCTGTGCCGGGGAGCCGCCCGTCCTCGCTACGGGAGGAATCGCCGCTCACCTGCGAGAAGCCGGGATGGAGGCTGGGGGTTCTCTGCCTCGCCTCTGGTCCGGGACCGGCGGGACTGGGGCGCTGGGGAGGATCTGCCCGCTCCCGATTGCCGAACTGCTAAGCGAGATAATGACAAGAGGAAAAGGATTGCCGAATGGTTTGGGTGGGGACAGGTGATTTCAGGGGTAAATATGCACGGCGCGGTTGGGCAAGGAGAGGTGGGGGAGCCGATAGCCGTCTGCAGATGTTTGGGGAAGGTAATCCCCCGGCCGGGGGCGGGGTTTGCTCAGAGCGAAAAAGCATAATGAAGAGCAATGGGATTAAACGAGTGAGAGGGACGCGTTTAGTGAGATTACGGGGCGGCAGACCCCCAGACCCTCCCTGTCGCTGGATCAGTAAACAGATCATTCGGTTCGCTGGCTGCAAGGAGCGCAGCAGGCACGGGACAGCAGCTCCTGCCTCTGCACCGAGCGGGAGGCTCCTCTGCTCCGAGCGCAGACGCCTCTGCTCAGCCCGGGCGGGGCCCCTTAGCCCTGTGACTTAAGAACCGAGCCTTTGCCCTCTGGAGGAGCAGGGGAGCCAGGCAGCACGCTCGGCACTGGCCGGGTGGCTGCCATCGCACGGACGGCAGGTAGGTGGTCACCAGTACCACAGCCTGGGGCAGACTTCCGGCGTGCCTGATATGTTGCTGCATTCCAATCCCGTATTCCGATCAGCCCAGAGATTTTACAGCCTTTAAAGTCTTTAGTGAGTTTCTTCAAAGATGAAATGCGCTGCTGCGAACACGCCTATGCCAGCTCTGAATTGGAGCTGGAGTCGTGTCGCTTTGAAGCCGTGAGCGCCTCGTGTCCTGAGGGCTGCGGGGCTGAGCTGGGCAGGGTCTAAAAGCACGCTGTCAGCTCCAGCTCCTCATTCAGCAGTGCCCGGCAGCAGCCAGGACACCCAGTAATGTGTGCTCACTTCTGAAGGAAGATTGTACCCTGATCCCTGGGCTCGGGCTCACCCTGCAGCACACAGTGCTCTTGTTTAAATGTAAGTATTGTGGCGGGTGAGTCCGTCCTGCTGCTTCCTGGGAAGAAAGATGGGTTACTAACATGGCTAAATTTGCCCTTTTACAGTAATTGGGTGTAATAACATCTTATGCATCCCCTTTCATCCTACAGTGCTGTTGATGCCTTCTCCAGACAAAACGCCCAAACAAGGCAGCTACCACCGGAACAGAGCAAGACAACTTGTTTATCAGACAGAGGAATGCTCCTCAGCAGCACGGGGCAGGAGGAAGAGGGAGCTGCCGTCTGCAGGCCCAGCGTGGGCAGTTCAGAGATGGTCTGCATTGTTCTACATCAGGATAACAAGGCACTTCCGCAGCCCCTTTCCTGTGGGAATCCCAACAGGTTGTTGTCCTCCCCCTGCAGGAAGGGAAGCGTGGCACCAGGGGGCTGAAACATCCCATCTGTCAGATGTCTGCACTAAGCAGTATGTTCTTCTCTTCACCTTTGGTGCTTTTCCTAGTCTTGGGTGCCAGCCTTCACCTCTTCAGCTTTCCCTTCCATGGTAGATGCAAGCAACATGCAAGATACCTCCTAAGAATAGAGAAATGAGACAGCTCAACGCTGCAATTTAGTAACAGAAGTAAAAGGGGACGTTAGTGCAAAACAATTGCAGCTCTGATTAAGACCCAAGATAGGAATTTCCCTTCTCTGTAAGAAATCAGCTCAGAATCTGCTGATTGGGAGTCTCGAGAAAGGATATGACTAGCTCAGCCGCAGGGTCTCTCTTCCTATAAAATGTGGAGCAAACCAGGATAACCAACTTGCACTTAGACTGTGTCAGACAGGCTGACCTCGCCTTGCTTCTACAGTGAGACCTACAGGGAGATGAACCTTGCCAGACTGATTCACGGAGCCCTTCCAGGTCTGCGCACAGCTATCCACTGGGACAAGCACAGGAGAAGGCAAAGCAAGGGCCAGGCTGGGGCACAACACCGTGCTTTTTAGGACCCTGTTTCTGCAGGTCTCTATCCACAGAGAATGAGGTTTGAGAAGGAAGGAAGGTGCAGGTGCATGCTGGGACCTCATCCTAGTCTGGTTTTGGGCACAAATGGAGTGACTGCTGCCAGTGGTGAAGGTCACTTCTGCACAGATACAGCCCCAGCCAGCAATTTCTGAGCACCTAAAGGAGAGAACCACGCTCTCGCAGTTTGCTGGCAAGATGCAGCCAGCAAATTCTGGCAGTGAATGTGGATGCTGCTATAGAAAGAGAGGATCCTGTCAATGGGACAAAAGGGTGTTGGTGCTTTTTTCCAGTGCGGGTTATTTGGCTTTGAGTACGAGTAAGAATTGCACTAATAAAATGCCTCTTTTGTGTGCAGACTCTATCTACAGTGGAAGTGTTGCTGGTATCACCAGATCCAGTATCTATCACCAGTATCAGTAACTTTTCAAGGGCAGACGAGGCCATGGTAGGAGGAGGGGCGGGGGAGGCAGCACTAGGGGCTGCTGGGGCTGAGGAGAGGACTTCTGCATGACAGGGATCAGTGTTGCCCCTGCAAAACACCTCAAAGCAAATGGCCTGCCACCTGGGCCAGGTCCAGGGCTTTGTGTTGCTAGTTCTGTGGGTCTATCAGGACAGAGAATCCTTCTGACACACAGGGAACGAGTGCAACTAAAGAGGCCTGCATCAGCTTTTCCACCACCCAGACCACTCACGTACTCTCCTTTGTTTCCAGGAAATGTGATTTCCACTCTTTCCCAGAGCTGCTGCTGAGCTCCCTGTCTCAGCCACTGTCACAAGACACACAGCAGTCTGTAAGATCGCTGTGGTCTGAACGGGGGCTGCCTGTTCAAAACATTGGCTTCCCATCTCCCACAGCGGGCCCAAGAGGCAGAGGGCTGTTTGTGCCACGCTCTGTATGAAAAGCACTTTCTGTGGGCTGGAACAGATCACACGGTAAGAGTGGACTTTGCCCTTTAACGCTGTGCTTTCCTCCTCCCTGTCTTGCACCAGTAGTAGGACGCACAAGAGCTGTTTTGCACACTGTAACTAATGCCCGTGAATGCCCCTTTGTCCATCCTGCGTCACCTGCAGCCTGATCCTTGTCAGCTCATGAGCTCCCGCAGAGCCTTCAAAGCTGTCTGCCAGCCAGCAGAATGCCAGGATGCATTCTTACTTTTCACTTTGAGTGTGTCCAAGGACTGGGACAGATCCAGATCACTTGCCCTTTTATCACTCCTGCTCCTGGGATGGCCTCAGGAGAGGGAAGAGTGCTCCGCACTGAGTGACAGAAAGGGAAGAGCCCAGCTTTGCCTTGGCCACCGCCCAGATGAGCAAGCACCGCAGCACCACCAGCTTGTTCCTCCAGCAAAGGAGACAGGTGATATCAAGTCCTGCCTCTGAGTCAGCAAGAAGCATGCAGTGAAGATACAGCCTTCTCCTGTAACTGGGATTTTGCCTCACCTGCTGATCAGCTGCCTGGTCACAAGAGGAAGTGCTCTGATATCAGCGTCTTGGAATTTTTTAATTTAGCTTTGTCCTGGCTCCGTGGCTTTCCTTTGACTTCTGTGCCCCGGTCGGCTCAGCCAGCTGAAAAGCACTTTCCACAGCTGATGTCCTCCCACTTGCAGGCTCTCTCTGCTTACACCTTAGGCTTGCCTGCTGAGGAGTCTCTTTCTCACTGCCACAGCTCTAGCATGGTCCAGGCACAGTACAAAGCATCGCAGAGCAGCATGGAAGGCTAAGAGCATATTCTAAAACTCATATAGGCCTCTAAATCAACAACCGTATCCATCTGTCCCCAGTGAATTCAAGCTTTTCAAGTTACAGTTTCAATTACTATAATTTCAAAAGATTGCAGTGGGCAGAGGAGTACAGTTCTCTTTTTTCTATTTTTATGAGCATATGATAGCACTCTGATATGAAATTACGTGTTTTACTGTTTCCCTTGGTATGTACAGCTGGACACAAAGCCACCCGAGGTCAGTGGAAAGACTGCCACCAACCTCAGAGCCTGTGGCTTAGACCCATAATTACTTTCTTTTATGGTTTGTTCCAGTTCTGCACCCTTACATGTCGAAACACAGGAAAACCCATCTGTAAAGCCACAGGGGATGATACCACGTTTAACTAGTTGCAGAAAGCTTTGTAGGTTTAAAATCTACAGCATCATTTTGATTCTTGCTCTTCTGCAGCCCTTGAAACTTCCACCCACTTTGGTTGTTTGTGAGGACAGGCAGTATCTCCAGGCTATGGGCTAGGATCATTACAGCTCTTGGTAGCGTGTGTGTGTGTGTGTGTGTGTATGTGTGTGTGTGTGTGGAGTGATTGACGCAGATGTTTTTACAATGGATGCTTTATAAAACAGCAAAAAGCATTTCCAATTCTCTAAGCAGACAGCATCGTTTGCACGAAGGCCACTTTCCAAAACACCCATCCTCAATCCTCCCCTTTCAGCCCAGTGTTTATCTGTACGCCTGTCTCCCCCGGAGGCATCAGCAGGCCGTGCCAGTGCTGTTTCTCACACACACACCCAAAACAAGGCCAGGAGCCGATGGACTCAAGTGTCACCACGACAGTGGCAGCTTCTTTGCAGCCAGCACACATCCTGCTCGCTGACCTGTTGCTTGTGTACCCAAACCCCGCTCTTCCTGGGGAGGCAGGACGGGCTAACTCAGGTAACCAACACCAGTGTGGGAGCGGTACAAGGTGCCACATCGCAGTGGTAGCTTTAAGATGGCGCAGTCTGGGACGGGCACTTTCCCTGTGTCCAGTCTTCACACCTCGGAATCTCCAAACCCGTCCCTTCAGCCCCAGCTCGCTCGGAATACAGCCCACCACAGCCCAGCCCCCGCCATTTCCCCCACTCACCCTCAGCGGCCACCAGCACCTCCTGCGCGACCTTCCCGCCTAATTTCCCGCCGCGCTGCGATTGGTCAGGATTGGCCAATAGCGGAGATGTTGCTGGGCAGAACACGGAGGAGGGAAGCGTCAAGGCGGGAGGCGCGCATGTACGGCAGGACCGAATCGCATGAGTGAGCTGTCACCCTTACCGTCGCATGCGGGCGCGCTAGGCCAGGCCCAGCGGCTCCGCACGCGAAGCCTCGCGCCCCGTTCCCTCTCTCCGCGACGCCGGACCCCGGCGGCGACCTCCAGCACCCACAGGGGCAGGTAAGCGGCGCAGCGGTCGTCCCGACACCCCGGGCCCGGTTGGGAGAAGGCCCTGCGGCTTCGCCTCAGTCGGTGCGGCGGGCGCCCCCTGCCGGCCGAGAGCACGTGGGAGGTGCGGCGCCGTCACCGCCGCCGCAGGGATGCCGTCGGGCTGTTCGCCGGCCGCTCCCAGGCTGCAGTACCGCAGTTCCCGCTTGCTCCGCGCCGCCTTCCTGCGCCTGCACCAGCAGCAGCAGCGAGCGGACGTCTTCTGCGACGTGCTCCTGCGGGCCGAAGGTGAGCGAGCGGCTCCCTCTGTGGCTGCGAGAGCCGCCCCGAGGACTCCCTCGCCGTCCCCGAGGAAGGCCGGGCCGGCCGCAGCCACGCGTTCCTTGCAGGGGAGGTGGTGGCCGCGCATTGCTGCGTGCTGGCGGTGTGGAGCCCGTTCTTCATGGAGCGCCTGGCCCGCCAGCCGCCCCACGCGGGGCGCCGCGTGGTGCTGGAGCTCGGGGGGCTGAAGATCGCGACTCTGCGCAAAGTGGTACGCTTCCTGTACACGGCCGAGCTGGAGGCCTCCCGGGAGGAGGTGCGGGACGTGCTGGCGGCCGCCCGCCGGCTTCGCGTGGCCGTGCTCGAGTCGCTGCAGCTTCGGGAGGACGACCTGGTGCAGCCCGGGCGCCGCTGGCAGCTCGACCGCAGCTGTCTGCGCGGCCTCGGGTCCGGCGGCGTTCCCCTAGCGGACGCCCCCCGAGAACGGCCGCTCCCTCCAGACACCGTGGGTCCGGCCCGCCCCGTGGGGCGGCTGAAACTGAGGAGGATGGAAGGCCGACGCGGCTGGGAGGTGGTGCAGGATGGGCAGTTCTCTCTGGAGCCCCTCACCGTGGAGACCCGAACGGTAACAGAGCCGTGGCTGCCACAGGCTGCCGGTCGGCTGCCAGAAGACAACCTGGAGGAGGAGGTGGATGTGGGGACAGAGCAGCCGTGTTTGCCTCCCGGCACCGCGTGCGTCTACCCAAGCCCCTCATCCGAGTCAGATGGGGAGGTGGATGTCATTGGCTAGGGGAGCTGCTAACGCCTGCCTCCCCCAGACCAAAAGATCGCAGCATCCTGCGTCGGTTGTCGCTGAAATAAAGCACTAGAGCTGCATGACGGAGTCGCAGAGCTTTATTGGGGAAATAGCGCTGGTTAGCGTCTGCGGGCCGCCGGACTCCGGCGTTTCAGCGGAGGAGCTGCGGGGTCGGAGGCGATACTGGGGGCGGTGCCCCCCCTTGGTGCCGCCTCTTCATAGGCGCTCGCTCCGTGAAGCCGCTCCCGGCGTGCCGTTGTCCGTGCCGCTCGCGCTCTGTGCCCGCCGCCTCTAGGCCAGGCTGCTCCGCAGAGCCTCCACCACGGTCGCGGGCTCGGGAAACTTCAGCTTGCGGGGCGGCCCCTTCCCGATGCCGCTCCACAGCTGCACGGCTGCGGGTGGACGCGGGCACGGGTCAGGGCCGCCGGGATGCACCACCACCTCCTCCTCACGGCCCCGCCTACTCACTGCTGCCGTCTTCCTTCACCAGGGACACCTCGAAGCTGTTCCTGCGGGGCTGCCGCGGGTTGATCTCTACGGCCAGGGTGGCCACGGCCCCGCGCAGGGCCTCGCTCAACGCCGCCGCGTTGCGCCCGTACACGCGTCAGCTACGGCTGCGGGAGGCGGCAATCAGGGGGGCGCGCGAAGCCGCAGCCCCGGGGAGGGGGACTCACCTACCGGCGCTCACCTACCAGTGTTCGATGACGACGCGGGGGCCGCCGGCGTCCCCGGGGCTGCTCTCGGCCTTGCCGCGGGGCCGCTTCTCGGGGGGATCCGCCTGCGCCTCCGGCTCGGCCGGGCGCCGCTTGGCGCGTTTCCTGCCGCCCGGAGCCATTCCGCCTCCCGCTCCCGCCGCCACGTGCCGCTCTCCGCCGCCGCGCTGCGGGGTGCCGCAACGGTGCTGCGCGCGGGCTCCGTTCCCCGGCGCTTCCGCCGAGGGAGCCAATCAGCGCACAGGATGCTGGAGGCTGCCCCGCCCCCCGCCTGGTGGCCAACCCGCGGGCAGAGGCACGGAGCGGACACGGGGGCGCGCACAGAACGTTTATTGTCAGCCAAAGAACACGCGCGAAGCGCAGGCCCGGCTCCTGGCTCTACCCTTCCCAGGAACCGGCGGGGCCGAAGACTAGCATGGGCCCCGGCCAGAACGAGCAGAGGGAGCGGCGGCCCCCGAGCTCAGTGCTACGTGCAGGGCCTCCCGCCGGCACTGCCTGGTCCCCAGCCGCAGGGGCGGTGGAGTGGTGACAGGTGAGAATGTGGGCACTTCCTACTTCTCTTTCTTAGTCTCCCCATTGGCAAGGCCAGCTGCTGCTTGCCCCTCGGGTAGCTCCTCGGAGCCTTCATCCCGTGGCTTTGACTGCTTCTTGGCTTTCTGATAGAGCTCATTGAGGTTGAACTCCCGGATCACATTCTCCTGCAGCCAGAGCACAGCATTAGCAACAGCAATGACCTCCTGCTAGCCCCCATTTTCCATGGTGCCTGTGAGGAGATGCTGAGCACATCCTTATCCTCTGGATGTGGGCTGGAACATCCTTCTGCCCCTTACATACCTCAGAGAAGGTCCAGGAAACGGCCCGGCCCTTCTTGTCAATCTGTGGGCGACGCATGATCTCTGTCCCACCCTGGAAGAGGATGAGGGTGGGCAGCTGCTTGGTGAGGGGTGATGTGCTCACCTTGTACCTGCAGGAGTAAGGCAAGAGGCAGACAATGACACCAATGCATTTGGAAGGCCTGGTGCTACCCTACCATCTCGACCCCACAGACCTGGTGCTGACATCTGTGTATCGGCCGACATCCACCTTCCCAAAATGGAGCCCCGAGCAGTTGTACCTGGGAGGTAGAACACAACTCTGAGTGCCGTGAGTGACCACTGGGCTGGGGACGACTCACCAAGGCCTCGAACAGGCATCACTCACTTGAGAGAGAGGTCAGCAAAGATGGGGGCAAAGGACTGGCACTCACTGGACCAGTTGGCAAAGAACTCAACGATCCATGTCACCCGCTTGTCCCGTTCCAGCTCCTCCTGCCACAGGGCCGTGTGGATCAACAAGAGACGGTAGGCAGGGAACCCAGCACCCCATGCCAACCCACACTGGGCAGATGATACTCACGTCTATGGTCTTATCACTGAAGTACTTGATATACTCAGGTCCCATGTAAAGGGGCGGCTTGCAGGTCATCAGAAACACTGCAACAACAGCAGCCCTGAGTCCAGTACCCACTTAGAGAAAGGCTCTGCCCCCCTTTTCCCCACTTCTGAAACATTCGAAAGACCCAGGCTTACTCTGGGGGAGGCTCCTCCTTCCCCAGTACAGTCTTTATGACTACAAAGAGCACCAACAGCACAAGGCAAGATGGTTCCAGCCCCATCTCAGGCAGCTGATGCACAGGATGGGCCAAGACAAGGCCTGCCAGGAGCACTGCTGTATTGTGGATCCCCCCACATCCCCACAGGTCTCACCAATGCAGAGCGTGAGGTAGAGCAGGCCCATGCGGATGTCAAGACGGAAGAAGAGGATAGCATTGGCTACTTTGCTGAACATGAAGATGTTCCCAATGTGCTGCTCCACAGTGACTGGGAAGGAGGAAAGAAGTCAGAGATGGGGCTGTGTCTCCTTTTTCTCTCTCATCCCCTGCCCCCACCTGTTTCCTCTGTTCCTCCACAGTACAAAGCTTGCAGGTTCCCTCCACACCCCCTCAGCGCAGACCCCACTCACTGGAGCGCCTGTTCTTCATCATCACGATGGCGCTGAGGAACATGAGGATCTCCACCTCCCGCTGCACAGGAGAGAAATGCTGTGAGCAGAGTACCCTGAGAACCACGGCCAGCACCCCGGGGACAGCCGATCAGCCCCGCAGCACAGCCAAGGCCGGACTGCCCTCCCCTGTTCGGAGCGCTTTCTGCACAAGGACGAGCAGCCACACCGGGCCGCGCCGGCCTCCAGCCTCCGCCTCCCCTCCATAACCAAGCCGGAGCTGCACACAGAAGGGCCGCCGCTGCGCCACCCTGCGCCGGCGACGCCCGAGGAGCCCCGGGCACAGGACGGCCGGGCAGGGCGGTGCCAGGCGGCCGGCAGACCAGCGCCGTCGGCAGGACTGCTCACCCAGTCGAAGTCGCAGGGGTTGCCATCCTCCCGCTGCGAGGGCAGCCCGCGGCACAGCGGCGGGACCTTACGGACGAGCAGGAAGGCAGTAGCGAGCAACGCAGACAGAGGATAATAGGGCCGCGCCAGCCAGCGGCACAACCCCGGCACCGAGTAGAGCAGCGCCAGCAGCGGGGCCAGCACCGCCATCTTGTCCTCCGGCGACCGTCCGCCGCCTTCTCATTGGGCGGGCTGCCCGCACGTCTGCGCGGGGCGGGACACCCTCCCCGCAAGCCAATCGTGAGCGGCAGCGGCGAGAACTCTCAGCGCCGCGGACCAATGACGGGGAAAGAGAGAAGCGGCCAATCGAAAGGCTGAACCCGCGTCTCCCTTAGCAACGGGGGCGGTGCCCGGCCAATCGGCGCGCGGCGGGGGCGGGGCGGCCCCACGCGGGGCAGGCCGGGAAGATGGAGAACTTCTCGGCGCTGTTCGGCGGGGCCGAGCCGCCGCCCGCCACCGCAGCCGCAGCCCTGGGCTTCGGGCCCGCTAAAGCGGCGGGAGCAGGGGCCGCGCCGCCTCCCGCCGCCGCCGTTCCGCCGCCGGGCGAGGACGCGGCCCGCAAGGCCGCCTCCGGCCCCTTCTATCTGCTGCGGGAGCTGCCAGGTGCGGGCCGGGCCGCGGGAGGGGCGGGCCGCGGCGTGACGAGTGGCGCGCGGGGCCAATGAGAAGAGAGGGTGCGGGCGGGAGGCGCGGAATGACAGCTCGCGGGGCCAATGGGCGCGTGAGGCCGGGGCGCAGGGCGCTGAGGGGCCCGTCCGCCCGCAGGCAGCACGGAGCTGACGGGCAGCACCAACCTGATCACGCACTACAACCTGGAGCACGCCTACAACAAGTTCTGCGGCAAGAAGGTGAAGGAGAAGCTCAGTAACTTCCTCCCCGACTTGCCCGGCATGATCGACCTGCCCGGCTCCCACGACAACAGCAGCCTACGCTCCCTCATCGAGAAGCCGCCCATCTGCGGCAGCTCCTTCACGCCCCTTACCGGCACCATGCTGACCGGCTTCCGCCTGCACGCTGGCCCGGTGAGCGCCTGGGGAGGGCCGGGGGGGTTGGGGGTAAGGTGAGGACCCTCTGACCTCAGCCCCTGCAGCTGCCGGAGCAGTGCCGCCTGATGCACATCCAGCCACCCAAGAAGAAGAACAAGCACAAGCACAAGCAGAGCCGCACGCAGGACCCCGTCCCCCCAGGTAGGACTTTGCCCTGCAGGCCTTATGCTCTGCTAACTCTGCACCACACTCATCCCACCTCTGCTTCCTGTAGAAACCCCCTCGGACTCAGACCACAAGAAAAAGAAGAAGAAGAAAGAGGAGGATCCAGAGCGGAAAAGGAAGAAGAAGGAAAAAAAGAAAAAAAAGGTAGGTTGGGAGCTGGCGTGCTGCTCCACTCTGCCTGCCCCAGCCCTGTGCCAGGCTGTAGTTGGGCAGCTCCATGCATTTGGCTCCAGCAGTGCTTGGCACCACCGCAGTTTCACAAGGCCTCATGCCTGTCCTTCTTCTGCAGAACCGACACAGCCCCGAGCACCCAGGGGTGGGCAGCTCGCAGGCCAGCAGCAGCAGCAGCCTGCGGTGAGGCTGCACTGTGCTGCTCAATGGAGCTCCCAGCCCCAGCTGCCTGCTGTGGACTCATCCCTCTCACAGAGCACAGCGGGGAAGTGTGGGCAGTCGTGGCCCCCACTTGCAGAGAGCGTGGCCCTACAACCCCCCCGCCTGCACTGTGCGGCCGATGGGGACCTGGTGACACGGACAATGCTGGAATGGGGGTTCCTACCATTGGCCTCTTATACCTAAACAACGTGGTGCATTGGGATCTCTCTTTTTTATTCACCTTTTAATTAAAGTCTGCTCTGAGGAAGAGCTGGTGCCAGTGGCGGCTCTGACTGTTGGCCAACGGGGCAGGGCAAGGAGCAGAGGCCTTGGCTCAGCCCCATCATACTCCAGCCCTTGCAGCTTTCTGGGCTGTGAAGAGAAGGGGGCAGGAGGACACAAGTGACCTTGGTACAGCACTGTGTTCCCCGGGGCTGACCCTGTGGGGCTCCCACAGAAGAGCCAGAGCCTCACTGAGTCCTGGGACATATTCCTGCTTAATGCCCTGACAGCTCCACTTACCTACACTACAGTAGGAACGCTGTGCCCCAAAGTGTCCTGAGGAAGCTCATCCCAGCTGCGAGGCCAAAGGCGCTGTGGCAGCCCTGTGAGGCTGGGCCCAGCTCTCCTCGGCCCCCTTCCTTTCCACTCCAGAGGAGGAAGGTAAAGCAGAAAAATGAAGGACAGGAGCCTTCAGGGAATCCTGCATCCCTGGACACCACACAAAGCACACGCATGCCCACTGAGGTGGCTCATTAAATATCCTTTTATTCCTCGTTTTTAAAATGGCTAATAATAATAATAAAAAAAAAAACCAATGGCATGGCTCTGCGGAGGCCACAGGAGAGATATTGCCATAGAGAAAGAGTCAAGTAGTGCGTGAAGTTGCGTGGGCCCGGTGCGGGGTGGGCTCCCCAGCAGGGTTGGGGGTGGGGGGCAGCACTGGGCTCCTTGGCTGCATTTTTGGCATGTGATGAGAAAATATTGCTTGACAGGGGATGTGCCTCACTGGCCTTCCTCTTCCCCAAATGGAAATTAAAACAACCCCATGACAGTCAGAAAAACTGATCGCCCATTAAAAAAAAAAATTAAAAATAATAATAATAAAAAAACCAAAACCTGGGGAAACAAAAAAAAAAAAAAAAAAAAAAAAAAAAATATAGCAAAATCTGCAGGTGCAGAAAGGTGCAGCTCTCACCTGCTCCTGCACACCAGCAGCTCCCCCGGTCATCGCCTGCTTCACACCACCTCTGTAGCCATTGGGGAGAAGCCAGGCACAGTGGCTCCAAATCCAAGCACGCAGGAGGGGAGCCTGCAGCCTGACAGATCCTAGCAGGGGGCTTCAGGATCCCCCAAGTCCCAACATGGCATCGGCACCCCATGACCCCCAGGCACCAGGAGCCCCTGAGTGTATCCCCCTTCTCATCCCTTGAGCACAGGGGCCCTGGCCATGGATCCTGCAAGATGGTGGCTCAGGGGGGGAAGGGGAATGGGTGGTTTCTTCCTCTCTCTGGGTAAGATATAATTTCTGCTTTTTTTTTTTTTTTTCTTTTTTTTTTTAATATTTATATTTATATATATAGATATTTATATATACACACACCTGGTAACTCAGAAAGAGAAAAAAAATAGAATCCGTAACAATAATAATAAAAAAAAGTTATTCTGGTTTAAAAACAATCCATTCCTACCACGCTAGGCGAGCGATTGATTGCACAAGGCCCACAAGTGGCTGCCCGGCCAATGGTGGCAGGGCGCGAGGCTGCGGGACACGGCCCCCCCATGGCCTCCACACCTGGCCAGGGCAGCATCCCTGCCCCACACAGTCCTGCCGGGGTGTAAGTCAGCTCCTGAGTCCCAGGGAGGGGTGGAAAAAGGGAGAAAAAAGCCCTGGGGCTTCCAGCCCATCTCCTCATCCCCGTCGGCTGGGGGCTGCAGAGCGTCCGTGCCCATGGAGCCCTCTGGTGCCGGCGGGTGCCCAGCCAGGAGGTGAGCGGGCGAGCGGCTCTGCCCCTCATACTGAGATCTCGTACGTGGTGCCCCCCACGCCAGAAACCTTCTTGACTCCTCCACGCGTGGGGCTGCTGACAGGCACGGATCCCGAGCCGGGAGTGGCCGAGCTCAGGCTCTTGGGTTGCCCATTGGACTTGCTGTAGGATGTTCTCATCTGCATCTCGTCTCTGGGGAGGGAAGCAAGCACACGGGGTGAGCAGGTGAGCACAGGGATGGAGTGGCAAAGCACGGGGCACAGGGCAGTGGGAAAGGGGAGAGTAGGATCCCAGCACGGCTGAGCGAAGATGCAGCCCTGCCCTCCCCAAGGACACAAGGCAGACAAGCATCCCTCAAGCCCACCAAGAAGCCCACGAAGTCTCCTAGGGACAGCATCAGCTCTGTGCCAGCAGGACTCAACCCCCAGCCCTCCCCGCACCCCCCCAGCGAGGAGCTGCAGTGCACGCCCTGCGGGGCAGACAGTGGCAAAACTCACTTTGGTGCCAGTAACGGCTGCAAGGCCACCTCCTCGGTCTCGGGGACGCTGGCCTGAGACGCTGCTGGTTTTTGGCTGCTGTAAGACACAGATTTGCCCAAGTGGGGGGCAGCGGGCTGCTCAGGTGAGCCCAGGGAGCGCACCCGCAGCGCGTGGGAGGGCTCAGGCTTGCCAAAGCGGGGAGGGGCCGGGCGGGTGAGCGGATTCTTGCCCAGAGGCGAGCGCTTCGAATCGTCCGAGGAAGAGCTGGTGCGGGGGGCATGGCTGGAGCCTGGCGTCGACTGGATGCCCGAGTCTGCCAGCCCAGCATCGTCCTCCCTGCCCGCTGCGGGAGGCTGCTGGAGCAGTTTCTCCCGCTCCTGGATGGAAGCCACGATGTGGCGGGAGAGATTGTCATAGCGCACGGGTGAGGGCTCGCGGGGTGGCACATGCTTGGGTGAGACGGCGGCAGCAAAGCGGCCGTGCAGGTCGGTCTCTCGCTGCTGGGCGATGCGGGCCGAGAGGAAGGGTGATGTGTAGCCCACCGGTGGGTCGGGCTCGGGGCCGGCCTGCACCGACTCGAAGTCGGGGCTGTCGGAAGGTGTGAGCAGGCTGTCATACGACAGGCTCCCGTTGCGTGTCTGGTTCACCAGGCTCTTGTAGGAGGTGGAGGTGGTGCCCTCGGAGCGGATGGACTGCAGGTGGCCCAGTTCAAAGCCCGTGCCCTGGGCCGACTTGAGGCTGGAGGAGCGGGAGCCACTGGACAGCGGGTCGAAGGGAAAGCCTTTGCCAAAGGTGGGCGAGCGGAAGCTCTCAGGCTCCAGGCTCGGCTCTGAGCGGTAGCTGGGCTTGCGGCCGCCTTCGCCAATGGAGTTGGGCTCCTTCAGGCTGTTTACTCGGCTCAGCTATGGGACAGAAACACAGCAGTCACTCCTGGGAACATAGGGGCCCCCAAAACTCTTAACGCCCACCCCGCACCCACCACCCAGAAAGCCACAGCAAAGAGCACAAAAGCAGCCCCGTATGAGTGCTGCCTGTCAGCCAGCCACGTGCACAGCTTTACCTTGGCGCTGGTGGAATGGGGCAGGGCAGCTGAGCTGCTGCTGCTGCTGTATCCAGGCTGGTAGTTGTACATGGTGGGTGTCGGGGGGCTGTCCTTGCCTAGCAAGCTGCTGTCTGCAGGCAGGGGAAGAGAGAAAGACACTCACACGTGTGGCCACTAATGCAAACGCTGCGCGGAGTCCTCCCTCCCTTCCCCAGAACCGGCTCTGAGCCTTAGGAGGACAGACCGTGGAGGTGGAGGTGAGAGGAACAGGCTGGGGGAGAGCGCTCCAGGAATGGATGAAATGGAGCGGGATGGAAAATGGATCCCCACAGCACAGTGTTTCAGGCAGGCACTTCTCTGTCCCTGTAGCAGCCCTGTTCACATCCCACCTCTCTTGCAAAGCCAACACAGGTGTTTCTGAGCACCGTTTCGCTAGCGCTCAGGGAAGCAGGGCATGCAAGTCACGCAGGCTGCAACAAACTGCCACCAAGCCAAGCCTGCCATTCCTTCTCCTCCATCCTGGCTGCGCTCCTGTGCCCATCTACAGCACAACAGCCCTTAAGCCTGCCCACAACATCTCAGTGGCTCAGGACAAGCACCTTGCTGCCAAGCAGTGGTCTCAGCTTGGCTTCCTGCTCTTTTCCAATAGATTAGAGCCAGCTGGAAGCATCCCACAGGCTTCTCCAATCACAAGGGCTGCGTGTAGCAGCCCGGAGACACGGGTGCACCCTGCTCCACAATGCGGCGGTGCTGACGTGCTTCAGGTCTACCCTGCAGCCTGTTCCTGCGGCCCTGGCTCCTGGTCTGCTGGGCACAGCCCCGGGCTTCCCTCCCAGCGGCTGGCTGGGACCCTGCATGCCCTCCTTACCCTCGTTGGTGGCCAGGGTTAAGTGTGTCCTCAGGCCCGTGTAGCGGCTGAGGTCTGGCTTAGGTGGGGGTGGCGGTTCGGCATCAGCAGACTGGCTCTCCGTCACCTCCAGGCTTCCTTTGGACTGCAGAGACAAAGCGCAAAGGGTCAGCAGGGCACCGAGGCCTCAGCCCTCCCCTTAGCAGGCAGGGGGCATGCAGTGGTGTCATGTCTCTTGGTGCCCCTGGGCCTGTTCAACATCCTGAGTGCTCGAGGGCAGCACATGCCCCATGTGCTGGGAAGTGCCGTGGAAAGGGAAACCTCCAAACAATGCTGCAAGGGTGAAAGACGGGATAGGGAAGGGCAATGGAGTATGCAAAGCCTCATGTGGTCACTGCCACATGGGAGGGATGTAATTTCTATCCCCAGGGGACACAGAACAGGACAACACGGAGGAGGTGGAACATGACAAGGCTCACTCGGTTCTTTACTCACGGATGCAGGCTTGCACCCCTGGGCTCCACGCAGGACCCCAACGTGGGGAGTGCTAATTCCCCCCTTCCTCACCTTCGTCCTCTTCAGCTCTGTCTGGATACCATTGTCCATGATCTTGACAGTGATTTGGCCATCTGACACATCGGGCCGCAGGAAGGGGGGTCTCACCAGCACCGTCTGCTCAGCCCTTGGGCGCCCCAGGTACCTGCCAGAACCCAGGGAGAGAGGGCAGAGAATGTGGTGAAGGCCCATAGCTGGGGGTGCTTATGTTGGGTATTGGAGGGCTGGAGAGGCACCACCACACTTACCTGGGGGCTGGGGAGCTACACAGGACCCGGCTCACATTCTTACAGCAACCATTAGTGAAGGGGTTGACGCCACCTCGGAACTTGCCTGTCACCTGCGAGGTGGGGAGCATCACATTGGTGTGGATGGCAGCCACAGGAGGTCTCCGGTCCACCCCCCACCCTCAGCAATGCCAACCGGGTCAGGGTGCTCAGGATGTGACCAGCACAATCGTTGAGTAGTGCCAAGGATGGAGACTCCCCAATTTCCAGGCCCCTGTTTCAGTGTTGGGACTATTCTCATGGAAGAGGTGTTTCCCTAATGTCTAATTGGAAACTGCCTTGGTTCAAGCTGCGCCATTGCTTCCTGCACTTCCACTGCCCATTCTTAAGCGCCTGCTGGGCTCCTTCTTACCCATGACCACTCCTCAAATAGCAGCAGTGAGATCCCATTTCTCCAAGGCTGCACAAACGAGGTCAGCTCAAACTCCTCTCGCACACTGATGGCACTCCTCCCTCAACTATCTTGGCAGAATTCCCTTGCTCAACCCACCCTAGGTCGATCTTATGGAAGCAATCCCCAGAAGCCATCCCAATGGTCTGACACCAGCTAAGCACCCCACATCAGCTAGTACACATACCTGCTCGTTGGTAGTGCGGCCCCTTGCCACAAGCACCACGTGGAACCCAGTAAGGCCAGCGACAGGAATGAAAAACAAGCTGGCCACACACATCACAGCCATACTGCCGGCGGGCAGCTAAGGAATATGCTGGAGAAACAGGCAGCTGTAAATGTCCCTGTTCATTGCAGGGAACTAGGACTAGATGACCTCTAAGATCCCTCCCACTTCCAACAATCCTATGAATATCACAGCTCTGCTCCACCACATACACCCCCCAGCCCCACAACACTGATCCCCCTCCGGCCTCTTCCTGAGCCTTCTGGGAACACAGAGGATACGTGACGGCCATGCGGACACCAGAGAGCTCTGCCTGGTAGAGGACATAAAGCAGACCAAAGCCGAACACCCCCATGATGTGTGTAGTGAGTGACAGCAGGAAGAGGAAGAAGTAACGGTAATTGCGTCGCCCGATGCAGTTGTTCACCCAGGGGCAGTGATGGTCAAACTCCTGTTGGTGGGGAGAAGACAGTGAGGGGTTTGGCTGGCAGCGCTCTGTGCCTGCACGAGGATTTTTGGGACTGATGGCTCAGCTCTGTGCCAAAATGCAGAGGCACCCCGGCAGCTGCTCACCTCCACACAGTTGTCACAGACGCTGCAGTGGGAGCAGCGCGGTGGCCGGTAGAAGCGGCAGGTCGCACACCATTTCATGCGCACCTGAATGCCCTTGATCTCCACTGTCTTATAAAGCGGAGCTCGGAAGTCATCTTCCTTATCCTCATCTTCTTCAGCTAGCGGAGAACACAAGCACAGACACATGCTGAGACAGGGGGGAGATGTGTCGTCAAATCCCAGCTGGCCTTCTTCCCTCCCCACCTGGAAATGCCCAGCAAAACCCTCCTCTGTCCCACCACAACCCCCCTAGGCTGTCCCAGGGATCATCAAATAAAGGTAGAAAAGGTCGTGCCCCAAAACCACAGCACCCATCTGAGCCCAAGGCAGCCCATATGAGGTGCTGGGACTTATGCAACTTTCACCACTTGATCCTACCAACCGGCAGGGCCGTGAACCCAGAGCAACCTCCTAGTAGCATCTGTCACCATCTGATCCCATCCAGACAGGGCAAGGAGAGCTCTTCCCAAGTATTCTGGGATCAGGGAATCCTCTTTCCTCCTGAGGAAGGAACTAGTTCTATCCCAGGTGATTCACAAGCTGGGTCACACTTACCTCGTGGGAATATGCCTGGGTCCATGAAGGTGGCCATGCTGAAGTTGGCCAGCACAAAGAGGAAGACGACAGCATTGTAGATGGGAATGACTGGGGAGACGTAGAGGCTGAGCCAAGGGCACCTGCAGACACAAAGGCTTTGTGACACCTGTCCTACAGGCAGTTCCTTGGGCACTGCAGGGCCAGGCTTGCCTGCTGCATCTGGCAATGGTCACAACAGCCCTCCAAGAGTAGCGGCCAAATCCCCTGCAGGGGGACTTCCGGAATGGCAAGGCCGTTCTGCCAGCTTTGGGGGCACCCCAAGTGCATCAGCCATCCCCGTGGACCTGCCCAGGGGTATCTATGCAAAAAGTGCTCCAGCAGTCAACCGAGGCACAACACGTGTCCCTTCTTAGTGGTGGCAAGAACAGGCAGAGCCAGTCAGACTGGCAGTGCCACGTGGGCTGCAAGAAGCTGCACTGGCATGGGGACACAGGATGGATTTTGCTTCCTTAGTGACACCCTTCCTTTGTCTCATCAGCGAGCATGGGTAGCATTTGGGGATCCCACAAGGGGACACAAAACCAGCAGCCTCGAGCCTGAACCCAGACGGGAGCTGCTGTCTGAGGCGCCCACTGCCCCAGCTGGCACCCAGCTCCTTCACAGGGCTGGGAGCAGGGTAGGAGCACCATCCCCACGGCCCTGCCTAGGCTGGGTGCAGGCTGAGGGCAGTGGGCTTCCCCCTCGGAGGCGCCAGCGTAATTCTCTAATCTGCTTTGCTGCTGGGAGTTTAATCCCGTGGATCTAGGGCAGCATCTGTCCCTCTCTTTCCCCCCACAGTGATAAACACAGATGGATTTAGGCGGTGAGTGCAGAGGGGGCAGAGCGCAGTGCTGGGCGAGCAGGGCGACATATGGTGTCAGCACTGTAATCCAGCACAGCCCTCCAGCAGGGAGCGGCGAAGGTGCACGTGCTGCCCCATCCCTCCTCTGCCACCACGCTGCCACGCAGCTGGAAGAAGCAGTCACACTGTGGGTCCCACTGCACGGCGTGGCTGGTAGGAATGCTGTCTGGGAGCACAGCACTGTGATGGCAGCCTCACCTTGGGCGATGCCTCCATGCCTTGGCCTATCTGCGATGGCGCTGCCACTGCAGCTCGAGGAGCTCTCGGGGGCAAGGAGTGGCTCCTGCAGCCACGCAACAGCAGCCACGCTGGCCTGGCCTCCTGGGGCAGCTGGCCCTGCTGTGCAGCCTGAGATCCAGTGGGACGGGTCTGTGCAGAGGGCAAGCTGTAGGGCGCATGGGAAGGGAAGGAGCCTCCATTTTGAGCAGCCCCAAGCTCTCAGGCAGGAGCATCATTACTCCAAGGGCAGACCTGCCAGCTCCACGCTGCCCTTCAATGGCAGATTGAGTGTCAGCCTTTGGGAAGGAGAAGTGACTGTAGAAGGTGCTGAGCGCCCTGGGACCAGCTTACAACCCCAGGCCTTATCAGGCATTGCTGGATACCCACAGCACAATGGGAGAGCTGCCAGAGGCTGTGCCCAGTGGACTTTGGGACTGAACAGCAGGCCCAGGCTGTGCAGCCATCTCAGCACCACGTCCCTGCCTTCTGCTCTCCAGAACAGACACGGCAGGAATGCGTGTCCCATCACAGCACAGGGCTGCCCCCTGCTCTACGCATGTCCCATAGAGCCCAGAGAGTTGGCTCTCAGAGCTCAGGCGTGGAGCACACCCATCTCAAAGAGCTGTTGAGACTTGTCCCTGGCAGCACATGAGAGAACTCAGGGAACCCAGCAGTCTCGGCCTGCCACAACCTGAGTCACAGCCCAACTGAAGCAGGCTGTGCTGCTCCTCCCCTCTGCAGGCTCATTTGTAGCCCCTCACCCCGCAAACACATCCCCAGCCCCATGAGTTCTGCACCAGGTCAACTCCTTTAAGACAGAGTGCGCTATGAGGAACCAGACCCAGGCAAGAGAAGAGGCGTGGGATGGACTAACTGATCCCCAGGGGAATTCCAGTCTGGAACCAGCAGTGTCCAAGCCACTGAGCCAGGCTCATCCTTCGAGATGGGAACACCTCTGCCCCTGCCAGATCTCACTCAGCAACACAAATCTCAGTCCAACCACTATGCCTTCTAATGAAATTAATGTGCTCATTCCTGGCCCATAGACACCAACCCTACGCCAGGATGGACCAGAAGGAACAAGCCTGGCTGATATACCAGAAACAATGCTAGAGAGAGGCATACAAGAAGAGCCTTTCAGGAGCAGGGCACAGAATACCACCAGTTCCATGAGCTCAAGCTGTGTGCAAACTTTTTCTCCATTCCTTCCTTCCCCGCTCTAGCAGTTTCACAGGAACAGCCCTGTGACTGCTACAAGCACAAAGCAATGCCCTCCCAGCCCTGCCAAACAACCTGTGTGAAAGCATGCCGTGCTTTGCCACTCTGCTGGAGATTTAAATTGGTGTTTTAAAGTAGGTTAAATAACATCCACTGACCTACAATTAATGCAGCTCTGCCCAGGTGTTCCTGCTCTGAACAAACCTGCTCGGCAGCACACAGCCTGACCGCAGCTGTTCCTTACACTGATAAGCAGCTCCCAGCAGCCCCACAGCTTGCAGCTGGCACTGCAGGGTGGCAGCAGCCAGGACCGGGTCTGTGGGGCACGGCTGCCCCTGTTTGTTGTGTCCTGATGGCAGTGCAATGAAAGGAGGGCACTCGTCACCCTGAGAGCAGCATCAGGCACACCCGCTCTCTCTTCTCCTCCAGTTCTCTGCACTGGTAGCACAAAACCTGCTGCTTTTTGCAGCCCAAAGTAGCAAAATCTCCCTCGACAGCCTCAAAGCTGCCAAAGCACCGGGCTGATGGATGTCCTGGGTCTTGGCTTGGGTAAACCCTGCTGAATGACAGCACCAGCTGCCTGGAAGGAGTAAATCACATCAGCTCTGTCCTCTGGTCCTCAAATTACTCTTTTATTGCCCAGTTGCTGCCACGTGTTAAAGCTGCAGTGACCTTCCAACCACCAAGAGCTGTGTTTGAGGGAGCGGCAGCAAATCATGGGGCAACAGGATGCCATGCTGGGGTAAGGATAATGCCACAAACACAGGCTTCCCCCAGGTGCTGGCCTCAGGCCCTGCTGGCTCATAGGCAGACCAGCTCCTCCAGGCTCTCTCCAGAAACACCAGACCCTCCCCATTTCCTCAAGCTGACACCAACAGAATCACAGAATTGTAGGGGTTGGAAGGGACCTCCAGAGATCATTGAGTCCAACCCCCATCAGGGTGCTTCTCCTTCAACTTTTCCTTTGTGGCTCAAAAATTGGTTACAAAACTCTGAAGAATAACAGAGACTGCCCTTGTCTGACAAACCACTTCGGAGAGCTCCAAAGGAGAAAATTATCTCTGTCATTTTCCCCATACAGGTCACAAGCTAATTCCCAGCCCAGATGGGGCTGAGAACTGCCAGCGAGACGAGCGAGTTATGCAAACATCCGAAGGCAGCAGTGAAGTGTCTGCCAGGAGCAGAAGCTGAACAGTGGTGAGGTGCCTCGCTGTCCGCCACAGCAGCTCCCGTCTCTGTTTTGCCTCATGGGAAAACCAAGCAGAATTCAGCTGGCATTGAACCACTCCAATGGACTGCTGCAGAGGGTGCTGCAGTGCTTTCACACCCTACGTCTGTCCCACAGTGTGACAGCTCACCCGCTATGCCAGCTCTGCCACCAGAAAAACCCTGCTTAGTCCCTGCCCTGCTCCCATCGCCCAGCATCACACCCCCAACACCTCCCCCTGCCCTCGTTGCTCTTTGGCCAAGCGACTGGGACTCACGTGAAGGCAAAGAAGAGGGTGGTGGCTCCCACTAGGAAGATGGCAGCAGCTGAGACCGGAACGTATTTGCTGGGTTTGAACCTCTTTCCAGATGCTGCTGGCATGTTGGAGCTCTGGTGGGGAATCTGCCCTGCAGCATAGCCCAGGCCCAGCTGGAGTCAAAGCAAGGCGAGAAGGGCAGGGGAGACGGAAGGGGCCAAAGCACAACCCAAGCCTCCTGGGTCACTCCTGGAGCAGGCTCTGAGCAGAGCAGGCTGTCTGCAGAAGTCCACTGCGGTCTCCGGAGCAAGAGGCCCTGAGGAGTCCACGCTACTCTCTGCCTTGCGAGAGTTCAGGGGTGCAGGGAGGGAGACTTAAAACCATTAAAAAAATTCAGCAAAGAGAACTGGATTGGATTTAAAACAGCTGTTGGAGCAGGAATGCTGAGAGCCCTTGAGAGCATGCAAAAAGCAGCTCCCCGTACAGCTTGCAGCAGCCACCAGACACGAAGGTAAGCTTTCCGTGCCGGGACAGGAGCAAGGCAAGAAGCACAATGCGTGAGAGCACCCTGGGAAAGAGCAAGATAGCGGTAAACTTCTTGCAAAAAGCCACTCAGGGAAACCACTTCTCCTTTTCAATCTGATATCCACAGCCCCCTCCGGCCGCTGTCTCACAAGCGATCTGCCCAGCTTCCTTGCAGCGCTGCTGTGCCTCCTCCTCCTCCTCCCCGGAGGCGGTACAGAAGCACTCTCCCTGATTTCACCAGAATCTAGGCTGGCTGCCTGGCGGTGGCCATTTAATTTTATTTATTTCTCTTTGACTGTTAAAGCCGAGGAACAGCTGGTGCAAGGTTGAGCTGTAAATCCTTTCTTTGAGAGGGGGGCTGGAGGGAAGGTCCAGTGGATTGTGCGTTTTCACCCTCTTCCTACTTGTTCCTTTCTCCTGACCCTCTGGGCCTTTCCACAGGCTTCGCTGCCACTCAGTTGTTGCGAATCAACAGGAATTGCACCAAATCTTCACTGTGGCAACCATTCCTGAGCAGCACAGCAGCAGAGATCTGAAGGAACGCTTTCAGGGAGGGCTTTTATACCCCCAAAAGACAAGTGACGGTGGAAGCAATGCTGAAGAAGTCTGTACTGCCCATGGCCCAAGCAGTGTGGGGGCAGGTCTCAGTACATTCCAAACCACTCCATTTCTACTGAATGGAGGAGAGGTAAAGTTGCTCTTCATTAATCCATTTGTTCGCTCAAAAAACTCAGGAACATTGAGAATGCCACACCTCACCTAAAAAAAGAGGACAGAAATAAATTAACAAGAGAAACGATCATGTAAAAATACTGAAACACCACCAAGCTGTCCAGAACAGTGAGAATGCATTTATGTGAGGAAGGAGACAATCAGGAAGATGCAGAACCCTGTCACGGGCGACTTCCAAGCCCAGCTCTGACAGCCTGATGCCACAGCCCAAGGCCTGTCACATAACGTCGGCGTCCCTCATCACATCTGCAAACCTGCAGTGAGAGGAGGCTGTAATTAGCAAAGATCCAGCCAGCCACCTCACAGCCCAACCCCGAGGCCCTCTGCACTCCATTCACTGCAGAGAAACCCAAACTAAGCAACATACCCAGGACTGCACAGGAAATCTGCGCTGAGCCTGGAATAAGATTAGGGACCGTAAGACTGCTTGCCTTGTACCTTTCTACAGTTGTAACTCCAGTTCTAATGCTGCAAAACGCCTGCTGCCTCGAGGTGAAGGGGCTAATCAGAGGCTTACAGAGTCGATATTTGGGTGGAGACAGCAGGAGGAAGAGGCAGCTGGAATCTCATCCTCTTCCCCCTGAGGGCACAAAGCAGAGAAGCCTGTGGAGAACACTAGGGAAGGGATTCTGAGGGCCAGGTTCCCACCAGAGAGCCCTGATGGCTTTATGGTGCCCTCAAGAGTGTCACCTGATTGACAGTGAGGGTGTAGGTGGGAGCGTCAGATTGCTGCGAGGCAAAACACAGGGGAGAATGTACCTTCCTGAGAACTGAAGGAGGCACCAACCAGCCCCAAGCACACTTGAACCCACTGCAGCTCAGGGAAGAGCTGGGCACAGCTTCTATTTCATAGACTGTTACTGCTAGAGCCCCTGCTGGGCCATTTGTCACATACTCAGTGCCTCGGTGTTCCATCATGAGGTCTCCATCAGCCCACTGACCCCCAGACACAGAGCCATAATGACCCTCTTCTCCTCCCAAATCTTTTTCTTAGGGGTAGATGGAAATTCCGAATGCTGACCAAGCACTCACGCAGGCTGAGAGAACTGTGGCACAAAATTAAGGACACAGGTAGTTCATGACAAGAACTTACTAGGCTTAGATAACTCGGTCCCGATGCAAGGCGTCAGCCAGCGGGGCTGACTAACCGAGGCACCACTCCCACTGCAAAAGGCCCTTCTTTCGCAGAAACTTTTGAAACCAACTTTTTGGCTTTGTGATCGAGAGAGAGAGGAAAGCCAGCACAGCACAACAGGAGCACAGTGCCCCAAATCTGCTGGCTGGAAGCCCTGCTCTCACCTCCGGGCAGCCGGCCGCAGCGGCTCTGCGGGTGGGCGGGCAGCAGTCCTGGAGATAGGCTACCCCCAAGTTGAAAGATGACATCACTGCTAATTGCTTTAGCAGAAACCATCTGTTAACGTGCTCCTCAGCTGTAACAGGACACCCCAGCCCTTTGAAAGGCTCCGCCATGAGAACAGCCACACCTCAAATCCAAACAGATACTCGCAGATTTAAGTCTGCCCCCATGCTACTCCTCACCTCTCCATCCCATTCCTTAGGCAGAGCGATCTCCTTGTCCAAAACACTGCCCACAAACATTCCCCTTGAAGCCTGCCCCAGTTCAATGTCCTGCTCAGCTCCAACCCTTTCCAAGGCACCTCCTAATGACAGGTGCATACATTAAAGGGCTCCAACTCCTCTCACAGGGAGAGTCGGCACACGGTGGCATTTGCAAAGGTCCACTTGAGAGCTCAGCTCAGTGCAGAAAGGAACATCAGGCAGCGCTGGAGCGAGCTCCCCACATCAGTGCAAGAGTAAAGACAGAAATACAGAATATCCCGAGTTGAAAGGGACCCAAAAGAAACACTGAGTCCAACTCCTAGCTCCAAAACTCAAGCCCTATGTTTGAAAGTATTGTCCAAAGGCTCCTTGAGTTCTGGCAGCTTGGGTCCATGAGCACTGCCACAGGGAGTCTGTTCCAGTGCCCAGACACACACTGGTGAAGAATCTTCTCTTTATGTGCAAACTACAGCTTGGGCACCTGCATGTCCTGACCGCCAGGCAAGAGGTCCAACCCTCCTGCAGCCTGGAATGTTTGGTTGACATCTGAAATGCTGTGTGGCATGGCACCGCAGGCTGCTATCTCAGCTGTGTAAAGTATCTTCTTCTCTTTTCTTGGGGCTACACGATAGCAACACTTGAGCGTTTCTGTCACTTACCCTGACATCCTGGAGTAACACAAACCTATTTGCAGGATCCACCCTGCCTTTCCACAAATTATACCGATTCAGACCACATTCACACCAACTTCCCCAAACAGACAATCTCTTACTATACCTCTTCTCCAGCAGTCCTGCAATCTGCCCACTCCCAACCTCTCCTTTCCCCTTCCGAACCTTTTATCCTCATTGCAACTCACCTGAGGAACGTATGTGCTCTACTCCCATCCTGATCCTTTCTCTGCCGCTTCCAGCCCAGCAGCTCCTCCCTTCCACACTTCTCAGGACCTGCCCTACTCCTTCCTCCTCCCAGTCAAGCTTTACTAGGCTTGTGTGTCACAGATTACTCCATTTTCCCTCTCCTCTGGTGTTTCTACCTGTTTTCCCAACCCTAGCACCTCTTCCTCTGCCGTGCTTTTTTTCCCCCAGTTCCTCTTATCCAGCACAACCCCAGGCTTCCCACTCCCAAAGGAGAGTCTAGGGTTCCCAAGTTAGCCACTGCCTTACTGATACTCCCATCCCACAAATGGCTTTACTGCCTGGCAAGGGCTCAGCTGCTCCCTGAGCTTGTCCCATTGCCCCAGTTTCCCTGCACCTGTATTCTCATTCCCCATTTATGTAATTCCATTCACATGAGGGGCTAACTTCCATCTCCCCTCGCCTCAGTTTCTGAGGACTTTACTTAATCCTCCTTTCCTTTCCTCAGGATATTTCCAAATGCCACCACTGCCACCTTCCACTTCTTTTTCAGTGCACGCTGCCTTTTCTTCAGCTGAGAACCTGAAGAGTCTGACTCCGGTTTCCACTTCTGCCAGCACTCACTCCTTGAAGCGCTGCGCTCTTCCTGTCCTTCCCACCATTTCCCCATCTCATCGCTTTCCAGAAACCCATCCACATACAGCCTGAACAGTTTGTGTTGCTTTGGGGCTTGATCTTTCCAAAGAACCAGATGGGACAAGGAAACACTCCTCACCATGCTCCACGCTGCCAACAAGCAGTTCCTCTAAGCTCTCCCAGCCCTGAAGAAGGAAGCGCACACCTCAACGTGACAAGGTTCCCCGACACTGCCTTTCGTCACCACGCAGGGAAAGGAGCTGGCACAGAGCAGAGAGAGTTCACTCTCAGTTATGAGCTCCAGCGGTGCGTCAGCTACCTCCCTGCCCCAAACCAGTCCTGTTGAGTTTCCCTTGCACGGGTCAAACAGACAAACAATTCCTTCCGAGTGATGCAAGTCCCAGTCAGGGCAGATCTGGGACGACACAAAGACAAGATGTACCCTACCCGTTCCCACCTTGTTTTCATTGCCTGCACCCAAGACCTGCACGGAGCAGGTGGCTCCAGGGCTGGCTCTGTAGCCCAGAGCCTTGGCACCTTCTATTCACGGGATGAGAAACATGTCCCAGCCAGCTCCCCTCAGCACAGAGCTCACTGCACAAACCCCACACAGCAAGAAGCCAAGAGGTATTCGTGAAACACAGACAACAGCCCAGGCAGCAGTTGCTGAGATGCAGGCAGCAAGGGAAAGCAAAACCATCAGAGCAGGCAGCCAGCACGGCTGGCCGCCCCTCAGTGCTTATCTCTGGCCTTGCTTACATTGCTCCCGTTCCTCCCCTGCCCATCTCAGCGGTTTACACAGGATTAGCCCCATTTTGCGGACAAAGCAGGGAAGAACAGCATCTCATCCAATGTGTCCGCACCTTCCTGGACGCACAAACCCAGCCCTCCCACCACCAGTGCCCAGAGGCAGCAGCGAGCAGAAGAAACAAGGGGTGCAGCAGGAGAAGGGTGAACGCCCCAAAAAGCCTTGTCTAAAATCTCCCGTTGGAGACCTTTACTCCACCCAGTTACCTCCTGCCTGACCTCAGGAACCATGAGAACAAAGTCCTCTGCTAAGGAACAACGCCTCGCTGGAGGTGATGATTAGATTAAGCCCGCTAAGTTGATCAACCTCCTCACTTCCATCTAGACAAGGCTGTAGTCATGTTTTATAGCCTAGAAAAGATCAGTGCAGGAAGGACGATCCCACAAACAACACAATTCAGATACCTAGCAGATCAAAACGTGGAAGCTGGGGAGAAATCACATCCTAGGGAGCCACCAGCAAGCAACACCAGGAAGGCAGAATCTCTCCCCCTAAACCAGCGAGACGAGCAGGGTACAACGGTGAGATTTTGCTCTCATCTCAAGGAGATGCAACAGAATCCTCAGCTGCAATAACTTAGGATTAACACATTTCACATTGATAATTTGGAGCTGCTTAGCAGTAGCCAGGCTGAACACCTGCCAGCACAGCCCATTACATCACCAACACCGGAGAACGTTGTGTGGAAGTGTGTTTCGAGGAGGAATTTCACTCTGGATAAGGCAGCAGCACACAGGCCGGGGCTCTGCACCCAGAGAGCAGCCTTCAACTTCTGCTCACTGACGGGCCACAAGAACCAAACCCTGACACAGACTTTTAAAAACTGAAGTTGACGAGATGTTCTCAGAAGTACAGTCAGCACAAGGAGAGCTCCAGCTTCAGATGAGAGCCTGCAGGAAGGCTCTGTGCTGCAGGCTGCTGCTGTGCTGGTGTCCACTCCTCAAACACAAACCCTGCCCACCCTCACAGCATCCAGGAGCATGACTGCATTCTGTTATCCCACCATCCAGCCTCCGTGCCTGCCCAAATTCCCCAGCAGCACCATCCAACCCTCCAAAGCAGCTCTGGGCTCCCAGCACCAGAAGGACATGGGGCTGTCAGAGGGAAAGCCTCACGGATGCTGAAAGCTACGAGGAGATGGGCTCAGTCAGCCTGGAGAAGAGAAGGCTCTGGGGGACCTCGCCGTGGCTTTCCAGCACACAAAAAGGCTACGGGAAAGCTGGGGAGGGGCTTTCACAAGGACAGAGAGTGAATGAACGGTAATAGTTTTAAACTAAAAGAGGAGGGCTCTGAATTAAGTATAAGGAGGAAAATCTTTACTCACAGGGCAGTGATGCACCGGCACAGCTACCCAGAGAGCTGTGGCTGCCCCATCCCTGGGGGCGCCCCAGGCCGGGCCGGATGGGCCCCGGGCAGTCTCACCGGGCTGCTACCGAGCGTCCCTGCCTATGAAGGGGGTGGAACCGGATGGGCCGTAAGGCCCGCTGCCCCGGCCGTGCTATCGCTCCGCGGCCCCGCGGGCACGGAAGGACGCGGCGAACTCACGGAGACGCCGCGCGGAGCCGGATCGGCGCTGCGCCCGGGCCCAGGAGGAAGCGGATCCCGCCTCGCCATGCCGCACCACCGGCGGGGCGGAGGCCGCGGGCCGGCGGGGCTCCGGGCGCCGCGGAGAGGCGGCGCTGCCAGGCGGCGGGCGGGGGCTCGGAGGCGGTCCCGGGGCAGAACGCAGCCGGGGCTCCGGGGCCCTACGGCTACCGGGGGCGGGGAAGGGCCAGCAGCCCTGGGAGGAGGCGGGCGCGACGGTAGAGGGAGCGGGGACGCCCCGCGGTACTCACCGGCACGCTACGGCGCGGCCCGGGCGGCGCCCAACGCTACCGGGCACGAAGCGGCGGCGGCGCTCGGCGGCTGGGCACGACGTCAGAGTTGCGCCTGCGCGCCCCGCCCCGTCGGCCGCGCGTCCCGCCCGCCGCTCCTCATTGGTCGCCGTCTGGGGAACAGCCTGGAAGGAGCGAGGAAGGGTGCGGCGCGCATGCGTGAAACGGGAAGTGGCCGCGCGCATGCGTCATCAGGAGGGTGGGCGCACGTGCACCGCAGACCGCATGCGCGGCGCTTCCTGCGCCCGGAGGGGGTCTGAGCGCTGTGTGCTGCGGGGCGAACCCGTGGGACGAGACAGGAGCCCAGCCCAGCCCAGCCCGTGCGTGTCCGCGGAGCGGAGGAAAAGGAGCGTCTTCCGCCCTGCTTCGCTTTGACCGATGGTCTTCCTGTGATAGGCCTGGGGTTCCTGTGCAGCATCCACGGGGGTGGGTGGTCAGCACCCGGGGCCAATCCCTCCATCCTGCAGCCGAGACAAAAAGCAGGAAGCACCACGGAGCCAAAGGGCAGTGAGATTTAATAACAGACTTTACAAAAAGATAAAAACGAGAGGCAGCCTCCTGTGCCGCTGGCACAAGGGCACAGACCCAGGGCCTGAAAGCTGCTGGGCAAAGCAAGCGCTGGGCTACACGCATGGACATCCCCATGTGTCCCCTCTGCCCAGGACTCCCTGCCCCATCCCTGCTGGAGCTACTTCAGGTCCATGAAGCGGATGTCCATGATGAGAAGGAAGTTCTTTGGAAGTGGGCGAGGGGCAGGCGAGAGCACAGTGAACACCTGGCGTTCCAGGTCTACCCCAGTGACCACAATGAAGCCAGCCACGCTGGTCTCTGAGATGTTGTCATCGGGGCTGTCGGCCATGCTGACGCTCAGCAGGTGGTGCACCATGTCCCGCCCTGGCGTCACCGGCACCAGCTTCAACTGGTTGTCTTCCTGCGACATGCCCAGTGGCAGGCAGGAGTCAGGGATGGTGGGAGCCCCTACCTTGTAGATCTTAACATCAGAGAATTTGACGTCAAAGGCGTGGGGGTAGAAGCAGCCCCGGAAGCCATAGAAATATTCCCTGATGCGGTCATCTCGGCACTCCCGCCGGAAGTCCTTGGAGCGCTCCACCACCCCTCCAGATTTGGGGAGCAAAACAGTGCGCACAAAGTGGGGCAGGTCCCTCTTAAGCTCGTTGTAGAGCCGCTCCTGGTCCAGCACCACCACCACATCTACCTCAAAAGCTGAGGCAGCATGCACCAGAGCCTGGTAGCCCGAGCCCTTCACCCAGCCGCATGTGTTGATGACGCAGCCACTGACCGATGCACGGCGGTTCACTTCACATCGCTGGTTGAAGACATCAGCCAGGCGGGATGTGA
Source organism: Tympanuchus pallidicinctus (assembly GCF_026119805.1). Taxonomy (NCBI): domain Eukaryota; kingdom Metazoa; phylum Chordata; class Aves; order Galliformes; family Phasianidae; genus Tympanuchus; species Tympanuchus pallidicinctus. The sequence continues at coordinate 16,249,339 of NW_026294747.1, forward strand.
TCTGCAGGCAGATATTGGGACATGAGGATAAAGTACATGGGGTTGAGAGGGATGTTTCTGTTCCCAAAAGACATCAACACAGCTGGAGGCCATGTGATGAGGACCTGTCCAATGACAGGCAATGCTCCTAACTCACTCAGCAGGCTTATTTAGTGCTAAGAGGCAGAGACAATGCCTGGGCCATGGGAAGCCACTTAAGCTGAAATCCTTCCTTGCCCACTTCTCAGTGATAGTCATAAAGGGGCAGCAGCCACATTCAGTGCTGAAGCTGTCCATGAGGGCATTTAACGTGCTTTATGGACAGCTTCAGCACTGAATGACTGCTTACCACATCAGCAGAGCTACTCCCCCATGTCCCACAGACAGGACAAGGACAAGCATGGGGCTGAGGGCAACCTTCAGCCAAAAAAGGGGCTTCTAGCCATCACCAAACTGCAGGCAGAGGACACGAGGCATTTGGGCCAGCTTTTTACTCTTCATGTTTTTGTTGGACCTCAGTGCTTAACTCAGTATTGCACCATGGTTTTATAGAACAATAGGACTAGATGGGCAATCCCTAACTCACAGGGGCAGGCAGGACTCCTTGGAGGCTCCACCCTGCTCCAAGCAGGGCCAACCACAAGATGATAGGGACTCCATGCACTCACCTTGTTGTAAAGCTTGATGTTTGTGCCAGGTGTGGTGGAGCCAAAGTGGTAGACCAGCGGAGCTTGCAGGGAGAAGCCCTCCTCCACATCAGCCGGCCGCTCGATGTAGAGGGCACCCATGGTGCCAGGGATGGAGACGGAGCCCTGACCCACGTCCAGCTCCACAAAGGTGGGCCGGCGCCCCAGGCGTACAGCATAATTCAGCAGCAGGCGGCACACAGTCGACTTGCCCACGTCGGTGGGGCCCACCACCATGACACGGGGCCCCCGCTCGTCCTCGCGCTCTGCCTGCCTCCGCATCTGCTCCAGGGCCGTGTGAGTGTTGAGGTAGAGCAGCATGGGAGTGTCCTTGGAGACATATGCCACCTCGGTGCGCCCACTGAGCTGCACGGTGCAGCCGTGCCAGGTGAAGACGGCCACCTTTGCACCAGCGTCAAAGGTGAACTTCTTGTTGCGGGTCAGCTCGGTGCCAAACACCTCAGCCATGCCGGTGAGCAGCTCCATCTGCACCGTCTGCGAGGCCTCCACTTCGAAACGCAGCTCTGTCTCCCGCTCCAGCTCGAACTTCGCCACCTGCTTCTTCTCATCACCGCCATCGTCCGCCATCGCGGGCCCGGCCCGATCCTACCGCCCACCGCGGTAGGGCTGGACCCTGAGCCCGGGGCCTGGCAACCGTCAGTACCTGACAGCACCTACAGCCGTTCCGCGAGCCTACCGGGACTCTGGCAGGGCTGTCGCGTTTCCGTTACGTCACGGAGCGCGACGGAAGTAACGTCAGGCAAACGCCGGAGGTGAGGTCAGAGCGCGGCCCGCACGCCCGCTCCATCAGCGGGAGCGCGTGGGGCGTTGCCGTGGCAGCCGCGCGGGGCCTGCTGGGAGATGCAGTCGGGGCCTGCTGCGGCGTGCCGCTCCCCGTGCTTCCCGGTGTTCGTCCGCGTCTCATCTGCACAGCACCTACTGGGGCACCGTGGCCATGGCCTCTCCCCCTTTCACTGCCCCCGGCCCCGCTACGTGCCACGGGCACGCCGCGAGCTGCGCTCCCCTCCGGCCCCGGCCTCGCTGCAGCCGCCCCGGGGTCCCTCGGCAGCGCGCGGGAGCCGATAGAGCGCCCGCAGCTCGGTGCCGGGGGCAGCGGTGACGTAGTGCTGCCGGGCGGTGACGTCTCGGCGCGGGGTGCGGGCGGTGACGTCGAGCAATGAGTCACGGCGCCGTGATGCAGTCCCCGGGCGTGCGGCGCTCCCCTCCCTTCCCCCCCACCCCCTCCGCGGCCGCCTGGCGCCCCCGCCCCGCACCGGCACCGGCACCGGGGACAGCGGCAGCGGGGACAACGGCTGGCGGTGAGCGGAAGGACGCGAGGGGAGGGGGGGGGGGGGGGGAACTACAGCGGTGCCGGGAGGCACGGCGCTGCCCCCTCCTCACCCCATTCCGCTTAACCATTCGCAGGCCGCCCCCCCTTACCGCCCGCTTCTCGTCCGGAGGACCCTTGGGCAGCCGCGCTCCACCCCCCGTCCCGGAGGGACAACGGCTCTCAGCACGCTGCTGCGCTGCTTCTTTCCCTGCGAGCGGCTGTGCGGGGGCTGCACCATGCCCCCCGCACCCCCGCGGCCCCCCGGGGCCCTGCCACCGGCCGTTCTCCCCGCCCGCCGCCACCGGGTCCCTGCCACCACTCGTCTGCCTCCCCGGACCTTTCACAGCTACCTACCGCGCTCCCACCGCACCTACAGCTGCGTACACTGCCGTGCACACCTGGCCAGGCACGAGGAGCTCATCTCCAAGGTGCCCCCTCTGCGCCCGCGTCACCTCCCCGGGGCCCTGGTGTAGCCATCTTCCCCTCTGCGCTGTCCCTGGGAAATAGTGAGGGTCTCCCCAGGGTGTCCCCAGGGTAGTTGTGTCTGTCCTTTCTGCGTTGTCCCCTCTATGCTGTCCCCCCATGCTGTCTCCTCCTCCACAGCATCCCCTCTGCAGTGTCACCTCCATGGTGTCCTGAGAGTGCCAGGTATCCCCCTGTGCCCATGCTCCCCACAGTGTCCCCATGATAGAAAGTCTTTCCCTGCGGTGGCATGGTGGTGATGGAGGAGGGGAGTGAGGGAGGCACAGAGGACGCTGGGTTGAGTCACGCTGTGTCCCTGCAGTCCTTCCAGGGCAGCCATGGCCGTGCCTACCTGTTCAACTCGGTGTGAGTACTGCGGTGGGGGATGGGATGCTGGGAGGGGGGAGTGGGGTGAGCTATCATCACTATCACTTGTCTTGGAGAAGGTTGAAGGAACTTCCCCAGACGTGCCCACAGCACCCTGTCTGGTGCAGGGTTAATGTGGGCTGTGGCCCGGCCGAACAGCGCCTGCTGCTCACTGGGCTTCACTCTGTGGCTGACATCTTCTGCGAGAACTGCAAAACCACCCTGGGCTGGAAATACGTGAGTGCCCCTGGCACCCCCAACCTGGGATTGGGCATCACACTGGCACCCCAATCCCTTGGCCTGGGCATCCCAAAGACATAATATGGGCACTCTGAGCCCACGGCACCGCAAATCCCACTTGGTTATCCAAAGCCCTGCTGCAGCCCACTGTGCAGGCACCCCAAACCCACAATAGTTGCCCTGGGACCCCAAATCCATAGCACATGTCCTGTGACCTGGGCCCTGAGAGGGCTCAGGCTGCCATCCCCACAGGAGCAGGCGTTCGAGAGCAGCCAGAAGTACAAGGAGGGGAAGTTCATCATCGAGATGTCGCACATGGTCAAGGAGAACGGCTGGGATTGAGCAGCATGGGAGGGACACCACAATGGCACCTACCCTGGCAGGCACCTGGCATTGGACAACTGACATGGGCCCTCCCCACTTTGCTCTCCAGGGAGGGCACCCCATGCCAGCCTGTGCCACCTGCTGGGGTGAGGGCATGGGGCCTGTTACCAGCACACAGAGGCTGCGGGCAGCTTTTCTAGTGGAATAAAAGATTTTTGTAGGAAGGTGTCAAGTGTCACTTTGGAGTGCCAGGGGGAGGTGGCAATGCCAGGGGGACAGCAGCTGGCACACCAGCAGCAATAGTGTTCCCCCTCCAACAGGAGCCAGTCAGTGACTCAGAGCTTTTATTGGGGCCTCAGACCAAGAGCTGATGGAGAAAACAGAGGCACAGGAGCTGCTGGGGGGCCAGGAGCACCCAATGGGGGCAGAGGATTTGGGAGGTGTGGGAGGATTTGGGCAGAGGTGTGGGAGGGAGAAAGGAGAAAAAGATGTGACTGAGTGGTTGTTGGAAGAGGGAAAGATGGAGTGAAGAGGGAAGGAAGGGAGGAGGAGAGGGTGAGAAGATATACAGAAGCAGGGAGGGAGGAATGGGAAGAGGGAGAGAGAAGTGGAAGGAGGAAGAAGAGAAGGCAGATAGGGACAAGAGGAGGGAGGGAAGAAATGGAGTGAAGGAAGGGGCAGGCATCAGGCCTGGGGGTCACTAAGGCGTCCCATGAAGAGGGGGATGGCATTGCCTTCATCCCAGAGCACGAAGAGGAAGGGCTGCAAAGCCTCTAGCTGCAGAGCCGTGCGGGCCACCGAGGTGGCCATGGCACCCGCTGCCTCCACACCTTTCTCGTCCAGCGTCAGCACAGCCCGGTGTTGCACTGCATCCACTGCCACCTCCGGGCCCCGTGCCAGCCCACACAGCTCCGCATCCAGGAACAGCCCAAAGTCTGCAGCAACCAGACACAGTGCCATTGCCGTGGCATGGAGACAGCAGGGGGTGGGAGCATTGGGAACAAGGGGAAACCAAAGGACACCAGGAACAAATGGGGAATGGCAAACAGCAGGGGATACAAAGGGATATAGGGGACATGGAGGATACTGGAGCCACTGGGGCTGCCAGAGAATCAATGGACACAGGTATACGAAAACACCGGAAACACGGGGGACACTGATGTCACTGGGGGCACTGAAGTTGCAGGGGAAAGGTGCAGGTGACTTACTGCAGGGAGTGATGTCATCATCTGTCAACTTATGTGCAGTAGGTGACATCACTCCAGCACAGGCAGGGATGGGGGGATGCCTTACCCATGTCATGCACATTGGCCACCACATCCATGGCGAGGTCGAGGTGCAGGCGTGGCAGGGCCACGGTAGTAGGGCGCGTGGGGGTGTTGGCTGCCCTCTGCAGCAGTGCCAGGAAGGTGGGGGGGTCCAGCGCTCGCTCCACAGCCTCCAGGGCCTCTGGAGGTCCCCGTGGCACCAGTACCACCAAGCTCAGCCCCCCACTAAGCTCCAGCCGCCCCACCTGCAGTGTGACATCATAGCCTGGCGTCCTCATTCAGTGCCATGGGAGCGATGCCATAGCCTGGCTTCCCATCAGTGCTCCAGGGATGACATCACCACCTGACACGTCCCTTCCATGCCACAGCAATGACATCATGCTGTGACATCATGCTCCACAAGCACAAGGACGCAGTACCTGGACCTGCAGGTGGGAGTCTGTGAAGGATGCCACAGGGTACTTCTTGCTGGTCATGGTGAGCACATCCACTGGCAGGTGCCCATGGCGCATGAAGGGCAGCAGCATCGTATGCTTGGTCTTGAATGGCTTTTGCCACCGGGCTGCAGGGACACAGTGCCCATGGGGTGGGGTGTTGTGGGGCTGAGGGCCACCAGGGGATGGAGAAATGGAGGTTGGTAGATCCCAAGGTGGCTCCCAAGGTGGATCTCAGGGCAGATCCTGGATACACCCTGGGAGCTGTGCCATACCCTGGAAGTGGACAGCACTGAGCAGCACTAGGCGAGGCTCATCAGGCAGCTGAGACAGCAGATGGGGCACAAGCCCGCGTGTGGCCTTGTGCACCCATTCATTGATGCGTTGCAAGTCCAGGCTCTCGTTACCACTCAGCTCGCGTGGCCTGGCCTTGTAGAATTGCCATGACTCATTCAAGAAGCGGGGTCGGAGGTGCAGGTCTGCATGGTAGTATGGATGATGTCACCCCCTTGCCCACCCCACTGTTCCTCCCTGCTAGTGTCTGTCTTACCTGGGTGGTGGAAGATCTCTGTGGCAGAGAGCAGCCCTGGCACGTTGGCAAGCTGCTGCAGGGCGCCGTGCACGCAGGTCAGCCCTGGCCGGTACCCCAGGATGGCAGCCAGGCGCTGCTGGGTCTCACCGCGGGCACCTGAGGGCAATGGTGAGGCTTAGAGGGGCCTGGCAGCCGGGAAGGCTGTGGGTGTATGGGCTGCACCCCATGGAGACCCCCTCACCCAGCAGGAGGTGTGACAGCCCTAGGGCCACGTTGAGGGGGGAGAAGAGCAGGTTGGTGTCGGGTTTGGCAGACTCTGCCATGTGCTGGTAGAAGCGTAGGGCAAAAGTGCCCAGTGCCTTGGCCACCTCCTCCTTCTGCTCCCTCGTTGGTGCTCTGCAGGTCTCACTTGGCTCTTCGTCCCCAGGGCACGGTGGGGTGACTGCACCTGGAGGGCTGCTGGGGGGACCCGTGGTGGTCCCAGGCTCAGATGTGGTCGTGCTCCCGCCAGCAGCAGTGTCAGGCTCCTTGGGTGCTGCCACAAATTCCGCAGGGCCCAGAGGTTGCAAGGCCTCCAACACAGCATCCAGGCTGGGTTCCCACGCGGAACTGGACACAGGCTGGGTTGGTGTCCCTGTGTCCCCTGATGGGCTTGTGGTGGGACGTAGGATCACCATGCGTGCTGGCTGCAGTCTGATTAGCTTCATCCTTCTGGAAGGAGTGGTATCCGGCATGGACACCTGGGCAGGGGGACACCGGTGAGGGTGGGCAGGGGGCACCTGGCTGCAGGGAGTCCACGTCCCCGTGCCACGCTTACCGGGGTGACAGTGGCTGTGACTGTGGCCACCAGGCACACCAGCAGCAGGCAGAGCTTCATGGTGAGCAACCTGGTGGGCAAGCATTGGTCAAAGTATCAGCTGGACACCCAGTAACCCCCATTCACTCCCAACACCCCTTGGCACTCAGCATCCCGTTCCCCACACCCACAAACTACACATCCTCAGCACCAGGTGCTCCCTGCGCGACACCCCCACCCACCCCGTGTGATGGAGGGGCAGCACCCCGGGCCCACCTGGTGCCCGTCTAGTCGCTCCCCAAGAGTCCGGCCGGCCGCAGGGGGAAACTGGCCGGAGCCAGGCCTGCCTGGTTAAAGATTAAGGAGGGCGGGAGGCCATAGAGGCTTCCCGTAAATCAGCCGGAAGGTGCCTGGGGGCCAGGCTTGGCGGGGGCCCCCGGCTGAAGCGCGGCTCCCGGCACCATACGGCCCAGCCCTGCGTCCCGCCCCGCGCTGGAGGACCTGCCCCCCCATCGCCATGGCTCTCACCGCCCAACCTGCCCCCCCCACCCGCTCTGCCCTCGGGGAGGGGCCGCAGCCTCTCGCCCCGCCCCTCCCAGAAAGAGCGGAGCGGCCCCTGGGCGTCCCACCCAGCAGCGGCGGCACCGGGCCCCGGACATCGGTGACCATGAGCAGGCGGCTCGCTATGGTGCGTGGGGCGCGGGGTCAGCGGAGGGGACACCCCGCTATCGGCACCCAGCCTGGGGGGCCGGACCGGGGCAGCGGGATCGTGAGCGGGTCGGGGCGCGGAGACCCGGTGGGGGCGGCAGTACTCGGGGCGGGGGGCGCGTGCACGTGCACGGGTAGCGCCGTGCGACGGGAACGGATGCCAACAGCGGGGCGCGCAGCACCCTGTGCGGCGGTTCCGCTTTCGTTTCCCCGACGGGGACCGCGCGGAGAGGCGGCGTGTAGCGAAGGGTGAGACCGGCCGTTTGGGGGCGTGGCCGGGTGGTTGGCGCAGCCCATTGGAGGGGACCACGGACCGCCCCGCCCCGGGGCTGAGCCTGGAGGCGTGTCCTCGCTGAGGCCCCGCCCCCTAACCAGAGCCCGCCCGCAGGAGCTGGAGGAGGTGCGGCGCTGGGGCGGCGTCCGCGACCTGCACTTGGTGGACCGTGACGTGCTGCGCTGGAGGGGACTGCTGCTGCCTGTGGGCACGAGGGGGCTGGGGCACGGGGCGATGGGGCGTCCTTGGGGGAAGGGGGATGGGAAGGGTACAGGGGCACAGGGAGGTCCCAGGGGTCGTGGGGGGTGCCCTGGGGACATGGAGGGAGTCCTTGCTGGGGCAAGCTTGGGGGGCTTCCCTAGGAGGCATCGTGCAGGGTGGGACAGGGACGTGGAGGGACTCACTCTGGGGGAGGGCATGGGGCAGGGCAGCCAGGGGGGGTGTGCCCCTGTAGGGCAGCTGGAGGCTGAAGCACTCTCAATGCCGCTGCAGAACAATCCCCCCTACAACGCGGGTGCCTTTCGTTTCGAGCTGGCCTTCTCCCCACATCACCCCCTTGTGCCTCCTCGTGTCAAGCTTCTCACCAGCATCCATCACCCCGGCGTGGGCTGCGATGGCACCGTGTGTCAGCCCCTCACTTCCCCCGAGAAGTGGGAGCCCATCACCTGTGCCACGCATGGTGGGTGCTAGGGGCTGGGGTGGGGGGCACGGCAAGCACCCTTGCTGATGCCTCCCATGTCCCACAGTGCTGCAGGACCTGCTGCTGCTGCTCGACAACCCCAGCACCGAGCGGGTGCTGCGCCCTGAGCTGGCCCGTGAGCTGAGCGAGAGGCCTGAGGCCTTCCTGCACCAGGCAGAGGAGCACACCCGTCGCTATGCCGAGCCGCGCCCTCACACCTCCGGGCCCTGAGCCCCCACCTCAGTGCCACTTGTCCTGTACATAAAGCTCCCACTTCAATCCCGTGATCCCTCTGCAGGATGCTGTCCACACGAGAGATGAGGCACCACGGCATGGCACTGCAAACCTTTACTTCTAGGGGCTGGGGGACAAAGTGGGGAATGGGGCTGGCAGGGCCTCAGCGCTTCTTGGTCTTCACTAGCCCCTTGGCCACCAAGCTGCGGTACAGCTCCTGCACGTAGGTATAGATGCACTTGGCGTCTGGCACCGTCAGCCGCAGCATGTCTTCCACCTCCAGCAGCTGGGCACAGTCGACACGCTCCCTGCAGGACTGGCATCACCAGGGCTGCCCCACAGGTGGACATGGGCATAGGGATGAGGACAGGAACACACTCACTCTGCGGTGCTGAAGGCCAGGGTGAAGTTACGCCGGCGGTCCTGGGGCTCCAGGCTGCCATAGTCAAAGGCATCGGGGAAGAAGCTGTGGATGAGGGCGCAGAAGGCCAGGCCGCTGCTCCAGCTCCCTGAGAAGTTCTGGATGTCCACATGCTGTGTGGGTGGATAAGCAGGAAGGGGGAGGGATCAGGACACTGCTGGCCCTCTGCCAGCCTCCTGTCCCCCAGTACTCACCTGGTAGCCACGTGTCCTGGCGCGGCACCACTCCAGCAGCATGGCCTTCACTGAGCCCGTGGCCCCCACACGCTTCAGGTGTGGGGCTGGGCCTGTGGCTGCCCTGTAGCCAAGTCAGTGATCCCATTGGTGCATATTCCCCAGGGGCTCACCACTGGGCAGCGCTATCCTCAGTGTCCCATCTCCCTCTCAATGTCCCCCCATTGCCCCATGCCCCCAGCTGTCCACTGTCCCATATCTCTCATTGTCCCTTGGCTTTCCCATTCCCCCCAGCGCCCCATGCCCTCCAGCCACCCCACTGACCATGTTCCTCCACTGCCTCCCATTGTCCCCTGGCCTCCCCACTGTCCTAATCGCACCCTGACCTCCCCAGGCCCCACTCACCCCCCAAACTTCTCCAGGATGGCACTCCGTCCATATGCCCGGCTGCTCACTCGTGGCCGCCCCACAGATGCCACCCGGGGGGGCACCCGTCCTCGTGGCCCCACTGCAGACACACCACTGGGAACACAGGAGTGGTGGCTGTGAGCAGGGATAGGGTCACCACTGTGGATATCACCTATGAGAACAGGGTATGGGGATGCCAGCAGCGGGGCAGGGCTATGGGGCAGCCCCAGTGCTGGTTGCTCTTCTGTTCTCACCTCTCACTACCTCCTGAGCCCTCAGTGCTACCAGCTGCAGGGGAGAACAGAGGAGTCAGTAGGATGAAAGGGGGCATCCAGAATAAAACTACCTCCCTGGGGCAGCCATAGTGCCTGGGGGCACTGCAGGGAGTCCCAAATGGGGAAAATGGGACGGAGAACAGAGGGACTCTACAGAGTATATGGGGATCTGTAAGTGGACTCTGGGAGAGGGCCCACCGCGCCCCCCATTCCTCATCCCATTCCCCTTCCTGCCTCCCCTGCCCTGGAAGGGGATTCCTGTGCCCACTGTAGCCCTTACCTGTGGGAGATGTGGGGGACACAGGAGGCGAAGGGGATGTGGGAGATACGGGGAACGTGGGAGACACAGGGGAGGTAGGGGAGAGTGGGGTGGTGGGGCTGGCGGCCCCCTCCGTGGGCGAGCAGGGGGGGAACTCAGGCCACAGCTCATCATCCTCATCCTGCAGCCAGGTGGGCTCCTGTGGACACAGACATGGTGGCTGCACAGCTGTACCATCATCTCACTGCTGCCATCCATCCCGCTGCCGCCACTTTACACTCCAACCCACCCGTACCCTGTGCCACCCCCAGCCCCAACTGTGCCACTCAACCCACAGCGGTGCCACCCCCACCCCACCAGTGCCACCCAGTACCCAGTACCCAGCCCCTGGCAGTGTCACCCCAGTCGTGCCCCCTCTCACCTGCCGGCCTTGGGTGCTGCCCGCTGCCTCCGGCCTGGGCCCGGGCTCGGCCTCCTCCTGTGGCACTGCGCTGCCTCTGGCCTGCCCTTCAGCCTCATGCTCAGCAGCCTGCCCTGCTGCGGGCTCCTTGCCAGCATCCTCTGCAATCTCAGCCTCGCTCCCAGAAACCCCTGCTGCCTTGGCTTCATTCCCAGCATCCTTTGCAGCCTCCCCCTTAACCTCGCTCCCAGCATCCTTTGCAGCCTCCCCCTTAGCCTCGCTCCCAGCATCCTTTGCAGCCTCCCCCTTAGCTTCGCTCCCAGCATCCTTTGCAGCCTCCCCCTTAGCCTCGCTCCCAGCATCCTTTGCAACCTCCTTATCCTCACTCCCAGCATCCTTTGCAACCTCCTTATCCTTGCTCCCAGCATCCTTTGCAGCCTCCTCCTTAGCTTTGCTCTCAGCATCCTTTGCAGCCTCCTCAGCCTCACTCCCAGCATCCTTTGCAGCCCCCCCCTTAACCTCACTCCCAGCATCCCTTGCATCCTCCTCTTTAGCCTCACTACCAGCATCTCCCATTATGTTGGCCTCACTCCCAGCACTCCCTGTTACCTCCCCCTTAGCATCACTCCCATAATCCTTCGCTGCTTCTACCTTAGCCTCACTCCCAGCATTCTCTGCTGCCTCCCCCTTGCCCTCACTCCCCACATCCCCTGCAGCTTCCCCCCCAGCCCCTCCTTCAGCTCTGCTAGCCTCCCCCTGCCCCTCCTGTGCCATGCTTTCCCTGCTGTCCCCCCCAACCGTCCCCTCTGTGGGCCCTGTTGATGTCTGTGCGACGTCACCCAGGGCTGTGTCACTCGGGGCGGGGGCTCCACCACTTGCTGGGGACTCCATGCTCCTACTGTGGGCTGCAGGGCTGTCACTGAGGTGTCCACTGTGCCTTCATCCCGTGCCTCTACCCCACGCAATCTCATTGCCCTTCCTCTGCCCCTCAGTGTTCCTCCTGCCCGCCCAGCCCAGCCACCCCAACACAGCCCCCAGTCCCCATCCCATCCCTATTGTGTATCCCAGACCCCTCTCTGCCACCCCTCAGCCCATCCCATTCACCCCAAGCCACTCCCCACTCCCCTGTCCCATCCCCAGCCCCTCCTGCCCCCCTGCACACCCCAACCCAACCCATTCCCCATTCTGATTTCTCTCCTGCCCCCTCCCAGCTTCTCCAGCTCAGTCCCAATTCCACAACCCGCTCCCTATTCTCAACTCCGAGCCCCCTCCCTCCCCCCCATCCCGTCCTATCCTCGTTTCCCATCCCCAAACCGCGACGCCCCCCACACCCCTCCGGCGCCCCGCAGCCCGGCTCACCGCGCTCCGCTCGCCCCGCGGCCGTGTGACTGCCGCAGGTGCCGCCTTCAGTCAGCGTTGACGGGGCGGGCCGGGGGCCGGAGGGGGGCACCGCGGGGAGGGGAGGGGACGGGGGGGGGCGTGGGAGGCCGGGCGGGGCCTGGGGACGGGGGACTGCAGGATGGCACGGGCACAAGGGGGACACAGGGACATGGGGGAAGGTGAGACCTCGGGTACACGTAGGACACGGGGGGACACGTGCACATGGGGGCACAGGGGGACTTGGAGGCGTCACAGGTGGGGGGGATATGAGAAACACAAGCGCACAAGGGGACATGGAGGGACGCAAGGGGGGGGACACGAGAGACAGGCACATGGAGGAGATGGGTGACACGCGTGAGACACGAAGGAACACGAGGGACACTTATATATGGTAGAGAACGGTGACATGAGGAACACGAGGTACACTGATCCAAGGGAGACACTTGGGGGAAAATAAGAGACATGATCACACAGAGGGGCACGGGAACACAGACGCATAGCAGGCACCGACACACGAGGGCAGAGACGTGCCGGCAGATCCACGGGGACACGCGGAGGTCACGCGGGGGCCGGGCCGGACCCGCTACAGGCCGTGCCCCCAGCTCGGCTGTCCCCGCCCATTGCCGCTTCTGCTCCCACCCCTTTGGGGCGAATTGCGGCCAAAGCGCGCGGCCGCTCCACTCTGCGCCGCGCTCCTCGCCACCCCGCCCCCCCCCCCCCCGGGTCCTATCAGCGCCGGGGACTCGCTGCTGTCCCGCCCCCACCCGTGTCCTATTGGTCGAAACCGGCGGCGGGGCGGAGCGGCTGAGCGTGTGGGCGGAAGCGCGCGTCACACGTGCATCCTGCGGGAGCCCGGTCCGGGAGCGCCATGGACCCGCTGCGGGCCCAGCAGCTGGCGGCCGAGCTGGAGGTGGACATGATGGCCGACATGTACAACCGGTGCGCGGCGTGAGGGGCCGGGGCGGGGCCCGGGGGAGTGCCCGTGGGCGGGAGGTTCTGGGAGTGCGAGAGGCGGGGGGGGTGTCGCGGATGGAGGCAGCGGGGGCTTTGCAGATGCTGGGGATGGGGAGGGTACTGTGGGTGCCGGGCAGAACTGTTGGGGTGTGACAGTGTTGCCCTGCAGGATGACGCAGGCGTGCCACCTCAAATGCGTGCCCCCCCACTACAAGGAGGCGGAGCTGTCGAAGGGCGAGAGCGTGTGCCTGGACCGCTGTGTGGCCAAGTACCTGGATGTCCACGAGCGGATGGGCAAGAAGCTGACGGAGCTGTCGCTGCAGGATGAGGAGCTCCTCAAGCGCATGCAGCAGGGCACTGGCACCGCCTGAGCCCTTCCTTTCAGACCCCCCCCTTCCCACCACACCAATAAACTGGAGGCTCTGGGCCAGTTGTCTGCTTCCCTGGACCCCCCCAAACCCATTTGTGGTGCTGTGTCAGGGGCTGCCCCACTAACCTGCTCGTGTTCCCTAACACTGGGTGTGCTGCTGGGACAGCCTTGCATGGGGCCCGGCTGCCATATGCATCTCCTGGAGGGGGGCACCCTGAGCTGCCTGCCATGCCCACGTCAGCCTCAGAGATAGGCTGGGACCTTCCTTATCCCTTATGGGGTCGGGACAGGGCTGTGCCCCTCAGAGAGAGCTTGCTGGGAGGACACTGGGGAATACCTGGAGAAATGGCCACAAAGGAACACTTGCAGATGGGACAGTGAGAAAACACCACACCTCTATAGGGACTGTTACTGGGACAATCACATAAGGATATCTGGTATGGACAGCTGGAGAGGGACAATGCCCTTTCCACCCCTGGAAAGGGACCACACAGAGACACCCACACAGGGACACGTAGGGGGAGACACATGGATGGAGGCAACCCTGGAGCTGCGCATACAGATACGCACGCGTGCAGGGACACCGGGCAAGGAAGACCTGCACAGGGTTGCTAAATAGGAACACCCAGAGAGACCCCGGCCTGGGGGTGGGCACTGTGTGTCCATCCATCTGTACACATGCAGTGCGCCTGTGCCGGCGCGTCCCCGGGGCTGGCTGGAAGTGGGTCAGGCTGTGCGCACACTCGCTGTCCTCACAGCTCGTGGGTCGCATTACGCCCCACCGTGTGCCTGTCGTGCAAACAGGGGGTGTGTGAGGTGCTGCAGGCGTGACAACGGGGTGGCGTTGCCGGGTGTAACGTCTGTGTGTCCGTCCATCGGTGCCGCAGCGAGCGGTGCGTGCGCCCTGGGGCCCTGCAGCCAGCAGCAGCGGTGCCGGGGCCATCAATATTTCACGAGGAAAAAGCGCCGTGACCTGGAAAGCCAGCTCCGCAGCCGCCGGGCCCCACGCTCCCAAAATAAGACCATTTTTAATAAAGAATTCCCAACCGCGCGGTGCCTGCGTGGGTTCTTTTCACTCGGGACGGGTGGGAGCAGAGTCCTGGGGACACCTCCTGTCCCCGAGCACCTCGGGAGGACCTGAGAGGGGTCCAGAGGCCCCCCGGTGGGGCTCAGAGATGGGGTAGGAGCAGGCCCAGCAGGGACAGTAGGGTGGGGGCCGGGCGGGGGGCCGCAGCCACAGGGGTGTCCCCGGGGGGGCCGCGGGAGTCACGGGATGGAGGGGGTGGCCGGGGCTGGGAGCCCCGCAGGTCGTGAGGCGGCAGCCCGTCGCGATAGAAGGCGGAAGGCGGTGCGGCAGGCAGGGTGCCGGGGCGGCCTAGCGCCCGCCCGGGGGTGCCCACCACGGCCACCGCCCCGCCGCCACCACCACCCCCGTCGCTGTCATCCTCATCTTTGCCTTCGTCCTCCTCCTCGTCCTCCTCGGGGCAGCCATCGAAGTCACGGGGCCGCAGCTGCCGCAGGTCGGTGCCACGGCGGTGAGGGGGGCTGGCGCAGGGCACGGGCGAGCTGGAGACGCGAGTGCGGCGAAACCAGGCCCAGAGCGGGCGCGCACGGCAGTCGCAGGCCCATGGGTTGGCGTTGAGGCGGAGGAACTGCAGGGCGGGCAGCGCAGCCAGCGGGTCCCCGGGCAGAGCCACCAGGCTGTTGTTGAACAGGTAGAGGATGGTGAGGCGGGCCAGGCCGTGGAAGGCGCGGCGGTGCACGGTGGCCAGGCGGTTGGCGTGCAGCAGCAGGCGGTCCAGGCTGGGCAGCCCACGGAAAACGCCCTCGGACAGAGCTCGCAGCCGGTTGCCGTGCAGGAAGAGATGGCTCAGGTTGGCCAAATCGGCAAAGAGATCGTCCTGTGGGGAGCAGGTGAGGGACCGGGTGGGTGATCCCATCCCTGCAGGCATAACCCAGCACCTTGATCGCCATCCCAACTCCATATTGCCACCTAACGCCCTGTATCACCTCTGTAACTCATGGATGTCACCCTGACCTCTGCCCTAACGCCGTCACTGTCCATCGCTCTGTTGGACAGACAGTGCCAAGAGTCCTCCGCCATGCCCCCATCTTTCTGGTGCCACCCATCACCCTGCCCCGTATCCTGACCTCAAGGGTATCATCACCAAGAGCTCTTCTGTATGACAGGTATCACCACCTTGCCTCATGCCCCTGCTCCACAGGCAGCATACATCTCCCTGCCTTACGGTCCTGCTCCACAGTATCATCCTTTCCTTGCCCCATGGGCATCACCCCATGGGCATCACCTCTTCCATGGGTATAACCAGAGCTTCTTTCATGTCTCTGCCTCATGGCCACCGCACTGCCCTGTGTCTCTGCACCTTGAATACCACCCACCACCCTGCACTGTTGCTGTCTGAGATGTGTCCCGCGCCCATGCCTGCAAGCACTGCCCACCACTGCACCTCAGTGGCATCCCCCATATTCTCCCCAGGGACACCCCATAGCCCTGCCACACAGGGCTGTCTGAGGACCCAGTCCAGCCCATGTCAGACCTGGAGGTAGAGCAGCCCGTTCTCCTGCAGGTAGAGGTACTGGAGGCTGTGGAGGCCACGGAAGATGGCGCTGGGCAGGCTGGCCAGCTGGCACCGGTAGAGGTGCAGGGCCTGGAGGCGCCGGAGGCCATGGAAGGTATCAGGTGCCAAGACACGGAGGTGCGGGTTGTCACCCAGGTCGAGCTCCTCGAGGGCGGGCAGGTGGCGGAAAGTGCCCGGCTGGATGGAGGAGATGTTGTTGGAGTAGAGCCAGAGGGTGACAGTGCTGGGCCCGAAGGTGCCCGCCCGCAGCGCCCTGATGACGTTGTTCTGCAGGAAGAGGCGGCGGGCGCCAGGCGGGAGCCCCGCGGGCACCGAGGAGAAGTTGTTGGCCTGGCAGCTGACGGTGGGCGGCGAGACGTAGCAGGTGCAGAGCGCGGGGCAGGCGGGCGACCCACCGGGCACCCACGCCAGCGCTGCCAGCAGCAGGGCCGCCAGGTGCCCGCCTGCGGGCACAGCGGGGCGTCAGCCCGAGGCTCGACCTGGGGCATTGCCCCTGCATCCCTGGCCCAGCCCCATGCACCCACCGCCCCACACAGGGCCCTCCCCAGCAACCCCATGGAGAGCACCCCAAGGGGTACTGGCTGCCACCAGGCTCTAGGAACCCCCCCCGGAACCAGCCTCATCCCACCTGGCTGTTCCCATACCACGCAGCCAGGAGCTCCGGGAGCTCTACAGGGCTATGTCCACCCCATATGGTCATGGCCATGGCCATCCCTTAAGGTCAGGCATTCCAAGAGCTCTACAGGGTCACATACATCCCATGTAGTCACTCTCTCCTAGGGACCACTAGGGCTACGACATAAGGTCAAAGATCCCGCAAGAAGCCAGTAGGGGAATGCACCATTCAACACGGCCATGCCTATCCTATAAGGCCAGGATCCCACGGTAGCCCTCCGGGGCCACACACGCCCCACATGACACTACCCACCCCGTAGGGTCCAGCACCTCACGGGGATTTGCACTCCAAAGAGCTTCCATGGCTTTGCCCCTTGTGATCTCCCCGTGTCCCCCTGGGGCCGTACTCCCATGGGACCCCCTCAAGGGAGGGAGGGGGAAGGCTGCGCCCCCCACGCGCGTCCCCGACAGCGGGGCGGGGCGGAGCCACGTGCGCGCGTGCCGCGGCCACGTGCGGGGCGGTGCGCGCGTGGGCGCGGGCTGACGCGCTCCCCGGTGACACGCGCCGCCGCCGCTCCGGGTGTTCGCGCCCCCGCCCCCCCCCCTTCTTTCTTCCTCATCTCTTCCCCCCCCCCCCCCTCCGCCTTCCCAGTGCCCTGCGCTGCAACCCGAGCGCCTCATCCATAATTCAGCCCGGCCTGGCTCGGGCTCCACGGCCCGCTGCGGAGGGAGGGAGGCGGCCCCCCCCGATGCTCGGCGGCGGGGATGGGGATGGGGGGGGGACGCACGGAGGCGTCCGGCGCAGCTGCTCGGCGCCGCCCCCCTCCCCCGGCGCCCCGTGCCGGCGTGCGCCCCCCCGGCGCCCCCCTCCCGCGCCCCATCTGTCACTCCCCCTCGCCGCGGGCTGACTCAGTTCGGAGCTGAAGTCACCGGCTCCCGGGCTCCGCTCCCCGCGCAACCGCCCCCCCACTCGCAGGGTCCCGCTGCCGGCTCCACCCCTCCTCCCCCCCCCCCCACACCTCCTACAGCGCCCCGCACCGTCCCCGCTTCCCCTTTGCCCCGCTGCAGCGACCCTATGGAGCATCCACCCGCGGGGCTTTGTGGCACCGCGCACCCTTTGCGCCGCACTGTGCGCCCCGAGGGCAGCGCGCACCCCGCACCGCGCTCCCCGTTAACCCCGCAGCGCTCTGTGCGCTGCCCCGGGGCAGCCGCTGCGTCCCGAAGGCAGCGCCGCGGGTGCCGGGACCCCCGCCCCGCCCCGTCCCGCCGCGGGGGGGTCTCGGGGCCGTGCCCCCGGCCCGCCCCACGCCTACCTCGGGGCAGGTCCCGAGCCGTCGGGGGCCGCATGGCGGGACCGGGCCGGGCGCTCAGGCGCTGCCCGCTGCACGTCGGCTCATGGCCGGTGCCGGGGTTGGGGGGGGTGCGCGCCCCTTACCCCCCGCTGCGCCGCCGGGAGGAGGAGCGGCAGCCGCCGCCCCGGGGCATGGCACGGGTGGGCTCGGCTCGGCTCTACCCGCGGCTCCCGGAGGGGCTGAGCCCTGCCCGGCGCCGCGCCTTATCCCGGGGCGGCCGCGCTCCGCCCCTCGCCGCCGGTCCCGCCGCTTAACCCTTCCTCGGCCGGGCCGGGCCGTCCCGCTCCGCGCGTGGGGGAACTCCACGGAGGATCGCGGCGCTCCTGCGGAATGCGTGGGAACGAGGTCTACCCACGGGGACGCCCCGCAGCGCGTCCCCAGGGACCGGCGGAGCGTCTCGCAGAGGACGCGAGACCTCCTAGCAGCTCCCACTGGGGACGCGAGGACTCGCGCGTGGGGCCGTGAGCCCGGGGGAGCGAGCTGCGGGGAAGCCCTCCTTGCATGTCTGGACCCTCGCGGGGTTGCTGTGTCCTCGCGGGTGGCGGACACCTCGGCAGGGGCGTTCGTGCCCGTGGATGGGACAGAGGGGCGATCGCGAGTGGGCGCCGCGGCGGCACCCCTCGCCCCTCACCCACGCGGGACCGCGACGCTGTCCGCGGTGCCGGAGCGGGCGCTGTCCGCGGTGCTGGGCTCGGGGCGGGGGGCGGGGGGTCTCCGCGGAGGGAGCGGCGGCGCGGGGAGCCCACGGAGCGCGGGTGGGGAGAGGCTCGCGTGGCCGTGCCAGGCTGCGGCGGCACAATCTGGCACCCGCCGTGTTTGCGGTGCCGTCTCCGGCGCGGCTCCCGGCGAGCGAAATATCACAAGCTGGAGAGACAGACGCTGGCGGGGAGCGGTGGGCGTTGCGGGCGGCACGGGGCTGACTCAGGGGCCGCCATCCGCTCGCTGTCCCCCGCGATGTTCCTCGGTCCCACTGTGCCATAGCTGTCCCTATTCTATGGGTCCAATGGGTCTGGGCAAAGTGACAGAGGTGCTGGGGCCTCTGGCGCTGGGCACCTCCAGCGTTGGTCCTTTACTTGCATCCACCCACCCGGGGTATGGTGTGGGGGGTGTGGGACAGACCCTTGAGCCCCTGGCAGGTCCTAGGAAGGCAATGGCACCAAGATGCGGGTGGAAAGAGATGGGCGATGAGATGGGAGCAAGGGTGGTGGAGGGTGGTGGAAGAGAGATGGATGGATGGAAAAAAAGGAATGATGGATGGGGAGGTGGGGGTGAAGGCATGGGTTGGGTGAGGGCGGCAGTGAAGAGTGAAGGCCAAATGATGAGCAGATGTTGAGCAGGTGTAGGGTTGGGTGGGTGAGAAGCAGGATGGAAGGATGGATGGATGGATGGACGGATGCATGGATGGATGGATGGATGCATGGATGCATGGATGGATGGAATGGGACAGATGGGCAGGAGGCAGGCAGATGGATGGGTGGATGGCTGTGCAGCTGAGTGGCAGGTTGCAGGGTGGCCGGCGCCTGCCAGCAGGGATGAATGGACGGGTGAAGGGATGAATGGGGCCGTGGGGGCGGTGGTACCGGGGGAGGACGGACAGATGGATGGGAGGGAGGGTAGTGAAGGACACGGGGCTGGCGGGTCGGTCACGCGACTAAGGATGTACCCCAAGTTCGGGGGTCGTAGTCCCGGTGACCCCACGGCAGTTCCTGGCCCGCCCCGCCCCCGCCGACGCCCCGGAGGCCGAGTCGGTTCTCTCCGCTCCGCCTCCCGCCTAGAAGGACGAGCGGGCGCTGCCGAGGTGACGGTAAGCGTGCAGTCCTCGGAACCAGCCGAGCCGGGCCGGGCCACGGGGCTCAGCCTCATCCGGGCTGGTCGCATCCCCGCCCCGCCGGGCCGAACAAGGGCGGAGCCGCGGCGATGCCACTCCCGGCGGATGCGGGCGGGCGGCTCCGCGCCCAGCAGGGCCGAACCGGGCCGGGCCAGGAGAGCGGCGGCCGGGATGCTCGAGAGGGCGGTGGGGCGTGCCGGGTAGCGGGTGCCCCGAGCCCGACAGCGACCCTGAGCGGCGGGGCGGGGCGGTCCCGGGGATCCAGGAAGACTGCGGGTCGCGGTGGAAGCAGAGGGGCTCGGGCCGGAGCGTGAGATGCTCGCGGAGGTGTCGGGACTGCGTGGGGCCGAACCTGGGGGCTACGTGTGCTCCCTCCACCACGTGCGTGCCTCACCATGTGCGCGCCCGCATGGCTGCGGGAAGTTCCAGTCGCGGGGGCTGTCAGGGCCGCCTGCTGCGTCATGGGGCTGCGTCTTCGCCCAGTCCTGGGCACCCGCACCCCTCCCCGGAAGCTGACGGGGCCGGGAGGGCTCCAGGTCCACTGGATGGGGCAGGAGTGCGCTCAGCATCCTGCAGCCCAGCCATACAGCAGCTCCTACAGAAGCTCCCTCTCCTTCCTGGGGAGACCGGTGGCACACAGCGGTGGTGCCAGGCAGGCAGCATTCCTCTTTGCCACAGATCTCCTGTGCCACCCCGGCTCGCGCCCCCAGCCCGCAACCTCTGCTGGGACAGCTATATATAGTGCAACCTTCCCCCCCCCTCCCCCCCCCCCCGACCTCGGAGCTGAGCCATTGCCATCTGCCCAGGTTAATCTTTAGCCATCCTCCCGTCCCCCATCCAACTAATGAGGCCTCATTAGCAGCCATTACACTGGCTGCAGGGCCGCTGGTGTCACCAGCAGGACCTGGTGACATGGTGATGCTGTGGTGCAGGTGTGGGTGGTGGCAAGTGCTGGGGCTTCAGTGTGGTGTATGGGGACATGACCTTAGCGCCTGTGGCAGCCAGCTGCAGGTCCCTTGTTTGACACTGGTGGAATGTGCTGGGTTCCCCACCAGTGTCTCACTGCACCCAGGGCCTGTGATTGGGTTCCCAGGGAGGTGCCAATGTCCCCAAAGGGGGTGTCAGCATGCCTGGCACCGTTGGAGGTTCCCTGGGGATATGTCGTTGTTGCCAGGAGGTATATGCCATTGTCCCCAAGGTGCATGCAGGGGTGCCTCATAGGATACAGGTGTGTGCATCAGGCCCCTGGGGGTGTGTCATTGTCCCCGGGTGCTGTGGTCCTAGCAACAGTGCCAGCACCCCCAGGGCTGTGCCTCCACAGCATTCTCAGAAATGCCCCAGATCGGTGTGCCAGGCCCCGGGGGGTCACGCTTACGGAGGTTGCAGGTCCCCACGACTGAGTGCTGCAGGGAGATAAGGAGGTGGTGCTGGGGAGGGAGAACAGTTCTTTGCCTATCTGGCGCCAGCAGCCCTGCCCTCCCCCCCCAGTGATCCCAGCAGAAGTGCACAGTGCAGCCGTGTGCCTCAGGCACCCCACACAGGGATTCAGACCAGGGTTCAAACTCTGCTGCTGCAGTGGCACCAGGGTACAGGTGGGTGTCAGTGGGGGGAGCTGCCCAGGGGACAAGGGATGGAGTAGGGGCCGGGTTGGCCTTTGTCCAGGTGGTTGGTCACATGCAAAAATGAGGGACTGTGTGGAGAGGGAGGGCTGTGACTTCCCCACTTGTCCCCAGCAGAAGCAGCAGAGCCCCGTGCCTGACAGCATGGTGGGGGGTGCGGGGCGAGCCAAGAAGCTGGGCACTCTGCTCTCAGGGCTGCTGGAGTGCGGTGCTTTCTGCGGCATCATCTTTGGCTGGGCCTCCCTCGTCTACGTCCTCAAGAACCTGGGCTACTTTAAGCAGTGGTGCGAGTCCTCGGCCAGCCTCAACCCCAATGGGACGCTGCATCCCGGTACGGCCCCGGTGTCACCATCCCTATCAGTGCTGAGTCCTTGTCCCTGGTGTCCTGGGGGGGCCCTGTTCCTACTGGTGTCCTGGGGGTGCCTCCCATGTTCCTACTGTGTGGTGCACTTCGGTGCCCCGGGTTCCTGCTGTCATTCCTGTATCCCCACTGCCCCAGTGCCCATTATTCCCACTGGCTCCCTGCTTTTCCTGTCCCCAGTGCTGCCCCTTTTCCCCACTCCCCCCATGCCCGTGTCCCCTGTGCTGGTGCTCCTGTCCCCACCGATGGCTGCCTTGCAGACTGCAGCGGGCAGGATGAGCAGTTCTCCTTGGTCTTCACTATCGGCTCCTTCATGAACAACTTCATGACTCTCCCCATGGGCTACGTCTTCGACCGCTTTGGCACTGCTGTTGCCCGCCTCATCGCCATGTGAGTGCTGTGGGGGGTGGCAGAGGGACACATGTGGGTGCTGGGGATGGAGGACCCTTTAGTTGGGTGCTGACGCAGGGCTGGGGGAGCGTTATCGGGAGCAGGGTGGTTATCGGGGCTCCCAAGTAGGGTGGGACTGGTGGAGCCCTGCTCACACGGGGGGGAGGGAGGTGGGGGGCAGCAGTGTTTGTTTCCCAGTGCCACCAAATGTCCCCAGGGTGTCCTTCGTTGCCTACAGCCCCCCGGATGCTCTTATTCCCCACTGATGTCCCTAGGGCACCCCTGCAACTGTAGAGCCAGCCTCTTCCCCACATTCCTCCACCTCAGTGGTGCCACATGAGGCCAGTGGTGGGATGCTGGGGTGTTGGAGCACAGGGGTGGGGATGCTGTGCCCCCTTGTGAACACTGTCTCCATGTTTCAGCACCCTCTACACTGGTGGGACCCTGCTCGTTGCCTTCTCCACGCCAGGTGAGACCCACACAGATGTGGGGTGCCCCTATCCCACCCATGTCCCTTGAACCCACTGACACCTGTGTCCCCAGACCTAGCAGTGCTGCTCTTCCCGGCTATGTCAATGCTGTCGGTGGGCGGCATTCTCCTCATCCTCACCAACATGCAGGTGGGAGGCGTCTGAACCCTCACCCCACAGCTCGGGCACCCTGCCTGGCGATGGGGACACTGACAGCATTATGGGGGGGTTCTGTGTGCTAGGTGGGGAACCTCTTTGGGAAGTACCGCTCCATCATCATCACCCTCTACAACGGGGCCTTTGACTCCTCGTCTGCCATATTCCTCATTATCAAGGTGGGCATGGGGTGGGGAACACTGCAGGCACCAGATTTGCCTGTTCACAGCACAGGCACTGAGGTGGGCTGAGGACAGACAGTGGCACAGCTGGGGTCTGATATCTGTGGTGGCCCTGTGCAGAGACCAGTGGCCAGCATGGCATAGTGGCAACCTGTACATGTCCCCAGGTGCTGCATGAGCACGGACTGTCCCTGCGGACCATGTTTCTCTTCATGGCAGCCTGCAGCGCCTGGCACCTGCTGCGCACCATCTTCCTCATGCCCCGCATGCACATCCCTTACCCGCTGCCACCTGCCTACAACTATGGGTAAGGGAGGCCCTGCCCTGCCTGTGCTCCCAGGATGGCAAAACCCATCCCTTAGGAGGTGGTGGAGCCCATCCTGTGGGTGATGGCCATGGGGTCCATGCCACAGGTGGTGGTGGTGGTCATGACTCCCATCTCTTGGGTGGTGGTGGTGGTCATGGCTCCCATCTCTTGGGTGGTGGTGGTTGTCATGGCTCCCATCTCTTGGGTGGTGGTCATGGCACCCATCCTGTGGGTGGTGATGGTAGTCATGGTGCCCATCTCTTGGGTGGTGGTGGTCATGGTGCCCATCTTTTGGGTGGTGGTGGTTATGGTGCCCATCTCTTGGGTGGTGGTGGTGGTTATGGCAACCATCTCTTGGGTGGTGGTGGTCACGGTGCCTATCCTGTGGGTGGTGGTCATGGTGCCCATCCCATGGGTTGTGGTGGTCACGGTGCCCATCCTGCGAGTGGAGGTGGTGATGGCACTGGGATGCTGTGGTGGTTGACAAGGCGAGTGGTGCTGTAGGCTGTCATGCCCGGGGCGCTCCCAGTCGTACCGCACCTATGAGGAGAAGCGCCCGCCGGAGGATGATGGGCCGGAGGAAGTGCCCCTGGAACCCAGTGCCCCAAAAGGTGGGGGAGAACTAGGGCTGGGACTATTGGCAAAGGCATGGGTGGGCATGGCCATGCGTGTGATGGGTGCTGGGAAGTGGGGTGCTGGGATGTGGGTGGTACACAGTCATCTGAGCTGTTGGCCCATGGGTTGGGTGGGGGTTCTTGGTACTACGAGACCCAGTGGATGGATGTGTCAACTGTGGTGGGGACATTTGGGAAATAGGCATGGCCACGTGTTGTGGGCGTAGGCAGCCTGATGGATGCATTTGTTCTGTGCAGGCAATGCAGCTGTGGAGCCCTTCTGGCCCTGTGTGCTCTCATGGCTCTTCATGTGGCACGTGGTGTGGCTCTCAGTCATGCAGCTGCGCCACTACCTCTTCATTGGTACCCTCAACCCACTGCTCGACCACCTGGCCTTAGGCAATGAACACCTGGGTAGGGCATGGTGGTTGGGGGGCACAATGAGCCAGGTAGGGGGCTGGGAATCGGCCCTCTGCACTGACTCTGCCTCTTCACAGTGAGCATCTACACCAACGCCTTCGCCTTCACCCAGCTCTGTGGGGTGCTCTGCGCTCCCTGGAACGGCCTCATTCTCGACTGCCACAAGCGGAACAAGGCCCATCGTGCTGAGGGTAACTGTCCCTATCCCCCCATCCCTCTCTTGGCGCACTGGAGCTGCAAATGTCCCCAACCCCGCTCTGCCTGGGACATGCTACCACCATGCTCTGACCCTGCTATGCCTGTAGTTGTGCCCCCCTAAAGCTCTGACCCCCCGCTGTGCCAATGGATGTGCTGCTACAATGGCTGGATCCCACCACATCCACGAACATGTCCCCACCACGCTTTGACCCCTTGAACAGGTCCCCACAATGTCCTTATCCCACCGTTTCCACAAAGTGCCCCCATGATGCCCCAACCCCACCGTGCCCATGCATGTGACCGTAGCACTCCCTGTTCTTCCCGCTCTACCTGGGGACGTGTCCCCCCTGTGCCCTAATCTTGCCATGCCTGCAGGAGCCCAGGGGGCACTGGCTGACCTACGGGCATCCGTGCCATCACTGGTGTTGACGGTGACGCAGTGCGTGCTATTCTCCATCTGTGCTGCCGTGCCTATCCTGCCTGTGCAGTTTGTCACATTCGTGCTCCAGGTGATCAGCCGCTCCTTCCTCTACGGGGGCAACGCCGCCTTCCTGGCCATCGCGTGAGTCCTGTGCACCTTGATGTTGGTGGTGGCAGGGGACAGAGTGGTGATGGCAGGGGAGGGAGCAGTGGGGACGTGGGTGAGAAATAAAGCAATAGTGAAGTCAAGGTGGAGGGGGACAGTACAGCGGTGACAGGGGATGGTGGTAAAGGAGGGGGTGGTGGCGTGAGGGTGGAGGTGGCATGGTGATGGGCACAGTGGTGACATGCAGGTTGTTCTGGCAGGTTTCCTCCACAGCACTTTGGGAAGCTCTACGGGCTGGCCATGGCCCTATCGGCGCTGGTGGCCCTGCTGCAGTATCCCTGCATTGCCCTGGTGCATGGAGCGCTCCAGGGGGACCCTTTCTATGTGAGTGCTCCCCACAGCCTATGGATACCCCATAGCCCAGGGGGGACAGTTCCATGGTGGGGTGGTGGTCAGGGTCCATGGATGAAAGGAGGTCCCAGTGCCAGTTTGGATGGGGCTCCTCCCCCACGTGAGGTTGGAAACACCAGACAATGAGAAGATGGAGTCTATAGTCCATGGCAGGATGGGGCTTATGCTATGGGGGGATGGAGGGCCTGATCTAAGTTTGGGTGGGGATGCTGGCCTACGAAGGGCAGGAGGTTCTGCCCTATGGTAGCCTGGGGGCACGCTGTGCTGGGGAGAGATGCTAGTCTGTAGTACCATGGTGTGGTTTGCTACTTCAGCACAGGCAGCCTTTAGGGGGCTAAGGAGCTGGCCCCTTGTCTGTTTGGGATCAGCCCCCGGTCCCATGCCCTCAACACCCATCACTCCACCACAGATGAACGTGGGGCTCATCGCCGTGGTGCTGCTGGCCTACGTCAGTCCTGTGGTGGTGGCCCGTGAATGCCGGCGGCGTGCCAAGGATCTGGAGGCTGCCTCAAGCCCCCTGGAGGCTTCCGCAAGTGCTGATACCCCTGCCCAGACACCCCATTGAGCCCTGCACTACCATCCAGCTTTTTTCTACTGGACTTTGGGGGAGGGATGGGACTGTGCCGGGGGGCACACTGAGGGGTGGGTGTGCTTGGGATAGAATAAATATTCCAAAGCCTCTGCCTGTGGTGCTGCTCCCACCCAGTGCCCCACGCCCTTGGAGCTTCTCCAGTATCTGCTGTGGGGTTGAGCCCCATTCTGCCTCCAGTCTCCCCCCAGCCCTAAAACACATGGACATGGGGCCTCAAGGCAGTTTGTGAGGCACTTTACTGGGACAGTGACACGGGCCACTGTGAGTCCCTGGGCACTGGGGAGCCATGGCAGGGCCCCCGGGCACTCTCTCAGTGCTGACAGAGGAACAAGTGCAGCAGGAAGCAGGCTCTACTTCTCCAGAGCCCATCTATGGACAGGACCCATTGTCAGGGACACAGGGAGACCCACAGACTCCCTGTCCCCTGTCCCCGTGCCCCATCTCAGTGTCCCATGTCTGGTGACACACTCCCAGTACCTGTCCCCACTAAATGCCCCCCCACCCATTGCTCCCAGCACCAGAGCCTGTGCCCTGGTGCAGGGCTGTGCTTACCTTTGGGCTTGAACACGGTGCAGGTTCTGTACCATCGGCAGGGCTGTCTGCTGGCCCAGTTTGCATAGTTCCAGGAGCTCAGGTCCTCCCAGGATGTCTTCCATGACCCACCCTGTGGGCAGCAGGGCTCAGCATCCTGCACCCACCCCTGGCCAAGCCCTGGATGCCTGCTGGGTCCTGTTACCTTGCAACTGGTGACAGCCCTGATCCAGAGGTTGCAGTAGGTGTATGTGGCTGCCAGCTTCCTCAGCAGTTCGTTAGTGGCTGTGATGTGCACCAAGGCCAGCTGTCCCTTGTATATGTCCTGGCAGTAGGTCTGAAGGGCACAGATGACACTGGCAGCACCCATGGGAGCCTGGCATCCTGCTGACCTCCCCATCCCTCTCAGCTGGGCACGCTTGTAGGTGCGCAATGCCTTCACCACCACAAAGCACCTCTTCTCTGCCTGCAGGTACCTCCACAGTGTGCCAGGAGGCTGAGGGTAGGCTGGAGTGTCCCCTCTGGCCCCCCACCAACCCCAGTGCCCTGAGACTGGGGACAGGGGTGTCCTTGAGCTGTTCCCATTGTGTCCCTAGTGGTCCCTTAGCTACTCACTGG
Source organism: Tympanuchus pallidicinctus (assembly GCF_026119805.1). Lineage (NCBI taxonomy): Eukaryota > Metazoa > Chordata > Aves > Galliformes > Phasianidae > Tympanuchus > Tympanuchus pallidicinctus. The sequence goes on from NW_026294747.1 coordinate 16,276,081, forward strand.
AGCAGAGGGCAGAGGCCATGCCCAGCAGGGTCAGGACAAGGAGCAGGCCAGGCTACATTGTGGGGAGCCATGGGGACATGGCAGGCCTGGAGGATCTCTTGCCCCATGGACATGTGTTCCCTGGGATCATCTCAGGAGAGCCCTTGGCCAGCCCTGATGGTCCTCATGGCACCTGGTCTCCCATGCTACCCCATGTCCTTTGTCTCCTCTGGTGTCTCCAGCACCAGCCCTACCCCTCCCTCCCAGCCCTCAGTCCCATCACTCCTGAGTCTCTGACCCCCATCATCCTCAGTGCCACCCATTCCCCATGTCCCTCCTGCCACCCCCAGCCCTCAGCCACCCCTATGTCCCTCATGCTCTGAAGCCTCTTGCCATTCCTGGGGCAACATCTGATTCTGTGCCACCCATGCCATCATGCACCTCCCACCACATCCCCAGGGCATCACAAAACTGCATATACCAGATTCAGGGCTGTCTTTCCCCTGTTCCCCAGCTTCAGCCCAGCAGCACAGGGCTGTGTCCCCAGTGCCATCCCTGTTCCTGTCCCTGCTCCTCACCTTGGGGCTCGGAGCTTCTGCCTGCCTTGGCCCTTATAGGGATGCTGGAGTCACACGTCCCCTGCAGCCTTGCATCACCCCAGCCCTGGACCAAGCCACCAACTGCCATAGGGTGGCCTGGAGGTACACAAGGGGTCAGGGGGCCCAGATGCCATCATCCTTTAGGGTGGTCCTTTGTCCATTATTCAGCCACCTCATCTCCTACCATGACCCCTTTCCAATGCTGCCTGTTCCCTGCCACCCCATCCCCAAGCACTGCCACCCTGCCCCACAACCCCGCTACTCCTTGGGGCACAAGACCATCACGGAATGGTCAGGAAAGTGGTTGTGCCCCTTTAGAGGGGGCAATGATTTGCCCAACAGCCCAAAGTACCAATTTGCCATTGCAGCAAGGGTGCTGCTGTCTCGTGCCCAAGTTAGGGGCATGGAGGGTCTGCATTCCCAGGCACAGCAGCATCTGGTGCATGTCAGTGACATCTCCCTGTGGGCTCAGGGCATGGCAAGACATAGAAAAAGAGGCACAGGGCTGCCCCAGCCATGGGCTGCCATGGGCTCCAAAACTGCAGAGGGAGGAAGTGACCTTGGACAAGCTGCCAAACTGTACCTGGTTCCTCTTAGGCCACCCCATGGCAGTTAGTGGCTTGGGGTTGCAGTGGAGCTGTGGCAGTGCACAGTGATAGGGGACATGTGGTTCCAGCATGTGTTTGGAGGCAAAGGGAAGATTCTGGGGGCTGCAGTGGGATCTTGTGGTGGTAGAGACTGCTTCCCCCATCCCGAATCACCTCATGTCTCCTGCACCCATTAGAGCCCCCCACCCATTAACTACACACACAGAGGGCACAGGCATGGGGCTGCACACCAAGGCTTTATTGGGGTGAAGGTTCTCTGCATCCCCTTGGCCGGTTCTGAGGTGAGCCTGAAGGTATTGCTCCTCTCTGCCACTCCTGTGCTGCCTCCATGGCTCCCAGCTCCCTGTGCCACCCTATGTCCCTCACATACCTGCACCCCCACCATCGCTCCTGACTCTCACCCCCAGCCCTTGGCCCCTTTGTCACCCCTAGGCCCCTGGTGCTCATCCCCACTGCCACCCATTCCTGGTGTTCCCACAGCTACCCCCTGGTCCTCACCCACCCCCATGCCAATCTCAGCAGCTTGGGGCTGTGTCCCCCCACTGTCCCCATTCCTGCTCCTCACCTTGGGGCTGGGGGCTTTGCATGCTGTGGCCTTATAGAAGCACGGGAACACGTTACACTCACACCCCATACACCTCCCCTGTTCCATCCAAGTGACAGTGTGGGTAAGGAGTAGGACTGGGGGGCTCTGGAGAGATCATGGGGCCAAATGCAGACAGGGACTGCGCCATGGCACCCAGAGCTAGAGGCCCAGGGAGAAGGTGCCTGAGTCAGTGGACTGCTTCTCCCGGCTCTGGTCCCCCAGGGCTCCTGGCACACAGCCCGTGGGGCTGGCAGGGGCTGGGGGTGCACTGGCTTCTGGCACCTGTGGGACAGGGGATGGACATAAGGTCACTCCCTGTCCCATAGCCGTGGCACCCAGGGTGCTCAGGGGCTCTGGGATTGCCCCTCCATAGGGTACCCAGCAGCCAACTGACCTCCTCAAACTTGCGGGCCTTGTAGTGCTCGGCGCCCTTCAGGAAGTTGAGCAGGATGATATCGCACAGCACCGTGCCCTAGGGGGCAACAGTAATGGGGAAAGGGCTGCGGGGCGCCCCCGACACCCCACAGACCTCCAGGAATTAGGCTGCCATCACCTTTTCCATCACCCTGCTTTGTGGCAGTGGGATTTCCCTCCATCCTCCTTCCCACCGCTTTTGGGCATCACCATGGCCCTCAGCCCTATGGCTGTGGGTTACCTGCTTGCCCCAGGGCTGAGGACTGCCTCAACTCACCACGCCGATGGAGGTGAAGGCAGCTACCGTGTTGATGAGGGTGGGCACAATGCCAAATTTCCCAGCCTGCGGGAAGGCAGAGGGCTGAGTCGGCACGGCCTCCACCTATGGCACCCATAGCTCCCTGGGATGCTGTGTCCATACGCACGTTGCCATACACCAACACGTCGAAGCGGATGCCGAAGGCCTTGGTGAGGGTGCGCAGCTCGGTGCCGTTGTGCCCACGATAGTACCGTGCGTGCCTGCGTGGGACACGGCCGCCTGGCACCCCATGCTCTGCAGCTGTCCCCACGGCAGGCAGCCACACGTGGCCCTACCTGAAGTTGTAGCCAGGAGAGCCGGGGCTGTGCTGGGTGACACTGTCCAAGCGAGTGAAGGAGTAGCGGGGCAGGCACAGCTCCCAGGCGCGGTCCAGGTCGCACACCCAGCCGATCTTGATGCCCAGCACCCCGCCCTGCCCAGCCGGCCGTGAGGGCAATGCATCCTGTGCCACGTGGCCCCGTGTCCCTCCATCCATGTCCCACATCCCCGTGTCCTTGCAGTACTATTTTCCCTTGTCCTACATCCCTGCATCCCCACAGCTCACATTGCCACATCCCCACATCGCAAGCCCCTATGTTCCCACACCCCATGTCCCCCATTCCCACATTCATGAACACCACATCCCAGGTGCCCTAAAACTCAAGTCACTACATCCCTTACCCTGTTGTCCTCACATCCCCTGTCCCCGTGTCCCGCATCCCCTTGTTCTCATGCCCCGCATCCCACATCCTCTGTGTCCCCAGCTCACGGTGGCAGCCAGCGAGGCGAAGTCCTGCCCGGCGAAGCGTGCCACGTCGCCCAGCCGCAGGATGGGGCACAGCGGCTGCTGCTCAGGATGGAAGCGGCAGCGCTGCAGCTCTCCTGCACTGACCTGGGGGGGCAGGTTGGCCCTGGGGGGGCACATGGCTGTGAGCCTCCAGCAGTGAGAACCCACCCTGTGTCCCCGCAGTGCCACTCACTTCTCGAAGCCAAACAGCGGGAAGCGGATGCTGTTCTTGATGAAGAGGGTGAAATTTTCAGCCTCCAGCATCACGGGGCTGTGGAGAAAGAGGTGGTGGTCCTGAACGGGGCAGGGGGCACAGTGTTTTTCCCCCCTCCTGCTGCTGCACACTCACACATCGACGGTGTCCACCTCGGGTGGGCACCAGCCCCGGATCTCACAGGTTCGCAGGGTCACATTGTAGGGGACGCAGCGTCCCGTCAGCACCCCTGTGGCAATAATGCGGGTGGGCTCAAACTCCATGGTTTTTGGGATCTCCATCCCCCTCCAAAACTCACCACTGCCTGTGGTGCGGCCCTTCCCCTGACAGTCACGGTTGGATGCACACCGGTATGCGGCTTCACTCTGCGGAGAGGGGGGGTCAGTGGGTCAGAGGACACCGGTGCCCCCCATGCCACCCCCTGTGTCCCCATACCTCCGGGCAGATGCCCTGCTCCTGATTCTCCGTCAGGATCTGCTTGGTGACCACCACGAACACCGAAGTGCCCTGCGGTGACGGGGACACTATGTCACCACCACACCCCCACTCCCAACCCCGTGCCACTTGGGGATTATTGGGTTTATTTGAGATGAGGCTAGGAGGGCTCGGGGGGGTTTCCCACTGTCTCCTGCCTGTGGGGGGGTGACGTAGTCAGCTGTGTCCAGGACGCGGTTGCCATACTTCCCGATGCCCTTCACTTTGGTCACCACCGAGGACTCGATGACAGTGTCCCGCACCTGGTAGGCCTTCTCATGCAGGAACACCCAGCTGGTGGGTGGAGGGGTCAGCTGTGGGGACAGCCGGCTGGCTCCCTGCCACCTGCAGCCAGTCCTCCTGCCACCAGTCCTCTGACAGCCACTTGTCACCCGTCTGTGTCACCCCCTGGGGTTTAGCATGCTCCTCAGCACCCATCCCCACCTCTCCTCTCCGTCATTCATGCCAACAGCCACCCTCCCATCGCCTGCCCCTTGTGTCAGCCTGATGTCCCCATCACAGACATGCTGCCAGCCACTTGCTGTCACCTGTCCCCCTCTGCCTGTAGCTGTCATCACTTCTCACAGCCCGGTTCCCACCCCCACTCCAGCGGGCAGCTGCCATTCCCATGACACCCTCCTGACCCCACATCATGCACCCACCCAGTGTCTCCTCTTGGTGTCACCCTCCCGGTCCCCAGCTTGTCACCATAGCATCAGGGATGCTATGTAGACTGGGAGCATGTTCTGCCGAGGGGTGGGGAACACCAGCAGAAGAGTGGGGTCCCGTTGGGGGGGTCTCTCACCCGATGAAGTAGGAGAGGATGAGGAGCTGCACGACCCGGTTGACGACGCCCACCACCCAGCTCTTCACCACCACCGACTTGGTGGTCTCGTAGGAGAAGAAATCGGCCAGGCAGCGGGGCTGGGGGCGCCGGGGGGGCATGGGCAGCCGGACGGGGGCACGAGCAGGGGCTCTGCAAGGATACGGGCAAGGATAGAGGCAGTGGGAAGGGATAGAGGCAGGGAGCAGGTCAGGGATACAGGCAGCGGGCAGGGATGCGGGCAGATAGAGGCAGGGATGCGGGGATGTGGGCAGGGATGCGGGCGGGGTGGTGCAGAGGCAGAGGGGTGGGCACAGGACGGAGGGAGGGGGAGGGGGTGCAGGGGGAGATGGAGGGAGGGGGCATGGCTGGAAGGAGGAGGGAGGGGAGGGAAGACGTGGATGGGGGGAGGGGTACGAGAGGCGACCTCGAGGAGGGCCCTCGGGCGGCGATCCTGCATGGGGTAGCCCCTCTCTGGGGCGCCCTGGGGAATGCTTTGGGCCCTCGGCACTTGGGGTGCTTCCATTTTGGGAGCGGGCCGCGCTGGGGGCGCAGTATGCGTGACTCTCGATTTTAGGGGTGCCTCACACTCGGGGTGCTCCCATTCTGGGCGTCCTCTGTGCTTGCGGACCCCGTGTTTGCCACCTCACAGTGTTTGGAGGTGCCCCATACCGGTGTGCTCTTTTTGAGGGTTCCCCTTGACGAGGGGTGTCCCATTTTGGGATGCGCCCCACTTCGGAGTGCTTTTTTTGGGGCGTACCCCACGTCGGGGCGCCATGTGCTGGGCAGAGCCGCCCTAACCCCCCGCCGCGGTGACGTCATGGGGATCACCCAGCGTCGGCCAATGGGGAGCAGCCCCCCCACTTCCCGGCTGGAGGCCTCCCGCCTCTCTGTGGTGCCAGGTGAGAGAGACCGCCGCTTCGGGGAGCGGCCGCTCTAGCCTGCCCGCTTTCCACTCCGCTGCCTCTATGCCGAGGAAAGCGCCGCTCGCCTTTAGCCTCAGTCCTCCACGGCGCTCCATCGCGAGGCTCGTGCCGACGCGGCCGGGTCCTCCCTCCCCCCGCGATGGCTCCCAGAGAGGCCGGGCGGCGGCGCTTCTCTATGGCGGAAGTGGGGGCGGGTTCCGGCGGCGGCGCGAGAGGCGGTTGGGGGGGGGGAGGCGGCTTCGCGCGAGGTTCGTGTTGCGCAGGCGGGAAAAGCGGTGGCGGTGCGGGGGGGGGGGGGGGGCGGGAGCGAATTTGGGGGGCTGGAGAGGGGACAGAGAAAGGGGGGTTTTGGGGGGGTGATTTCGGGGGGGGTGATGTGGGGGTTGGGGGTAGCTGGTGGGAGCGTGGGGGTGACGGATGGGGGCGTGGGGCCTAGGGAGAGGGGTGGTGGAGACTGTGGGGGGCTGCCAGGGCCTCGTTGTACCCCTTCCCACCGGGACGTGGCAGCCCGGGAAGCGGCGACCCCGGGGAGCCCCGGGAGAGGCTTGATGGGGGGACGTGTTCTTGTGGGATCACGTTCCTCAGGGGGGGTTCACCTCCCCGTGCTCACTCTCGTTCCCCCTCCTCCCTACCCCCCAGCACCTCGCTGCTCGGTGGCAGCAGGGCATGCCGGCCTCGGTGGGGAGCTGAACTCCGGCCTCCTCCTGCCTGCCTGCGAGCCCGGCCCCCTTCGTCATGGCTGACACACTGGAGTTCAACGAGATCTACCAGGAGGTGAAGGGATCCATGGTGAGCAGCACCAGGGGCAGCTCAGTGCTGGGGGCAGCTATCTGGGGTGCTGCCCGATGCCAGAAGTGCTCACCCCCATCTCATGGGCTGGAGGCACATGGTGCTGTGCGGCTCTGAGGCCTGGTCTCAGCTGTACGCCCAGGGGTGCTGCAGTATGCCCCCCCATCCCTGCAGCTCTTCCACTGCCTCGTCCTGGCAGAGCATGTTTTGCTGAGCTCAACTGGAAATGGGAGCTGAGGCGCCTTGTTTCCAGAGCTGAAGCATTTTGGAGCATCAACAGGGGCTTTTAGTAGCAGCCTGTTGCGGAGCTAGCGAGGTTGTGGTTGGGAACGTGTCCAGGGGAAGGAATGCCAGCTGCAAGCGTTCACTCTTTTATGCAGTAGCTACTGCTGGGCAGCTGGGTGCTGTAAATCAGCCTGTTCCGGTGCTTGGGGGTGGGCAGTGTCATGCTGCAGTGATGTTGAGGATTTCTGGGTCACCCTGTGGCATTTGGGAGATTGTTCCTAAATGCCTGATGGAGCTCTGGTACCGAGGCTGCTGGCAACCTGGCTGCCCGAATCCCAGCGGAGGGTGATAAGGAGTGCATGGAGAACAGAAACTGTTGGGTGGTTGGGGAGTTCACTTCGTGTCCCCTGGGAGAGCTTAGCAGCTGTCTGTGCTGTGTGGAAGTTCCCCACCTTGGGCTGCTCCCCTCCATGTGCGTGGGGTGAGCTGCCTGTACCTCACACCTACCTCCCACCAGAATGATGGCCGGCTGCGGCTGAGCCGCCAGGGCGTCATCTTCAAGAACAGCAAGACGGGGAAGGTGGACAACATCCAGGCCTCAGAGTTGGCAGAGGGTGTGTGGCGGCGTGTGGCACTCGGTCACGGCCTCAAGCTTCTCACCAAGAACGGCCATGTCTACAAATACGATGGTTTCCGGGAATCGGTGAGTCCGTGCCATCTCTGACTGTTGCCTGAGCCATGCTGACCATCCTTTTTTCAGCTAGCTTGTGCTACAGTCTCTGCTTGTCCTGTATCAGGCCACGCTGCCTGCAGGATCTGCCAGATCTCACAAAGCTGATCTCCTTGCCTTTAACAGCAGCTGTTGTCTGTTTTTCTCATCATGTACTGCGGGCACTGTCCCAGTTACGGGCTCTGGGCCGTGCTGATGTGTACATGGCAGTTTCTGATGAGCATTCTCTGTTTCTCTGTTCCTTCCCACCTCGTCGCAGGAGTTTGATAAGCTCTCAGATTTCTTCAAGGCACACTATCGTCTGGAGCTGGCCGAGAAGGACCTGTGTGTGAAGGGTTGGAACTGGGGCACAGTGAGGTTCGGAGGTGAGTTGTGGTAAGATAGGAACAGGCCAGTGGTGCTGCTGCTTGGGCAAGGGAATCTGTGCTGCGTGTAGGCCAAGGTGGTGGGGCTGGGTGGGAATCTGATGGCTGGGTCAGTGTCGTTATCCCACCAGCACCCAGCTGTTGACAGCTTTAGATGCTCCTCTGGGAAACTGCCCCGTTTTTAGTGCTGATACAACATGGATGTTGGTCATCCTAGGAAAGCAGGAGATACTTGCGGGCAGCACAGCATGTTCAGCGGGTAGGCAGAAAATGTTCAACATAAAAGAGAAGTCTGCATGGGAGGTGTGAGCATCTAATAGAGCCTTCCAGATTCCTCAGGGAGCCAGAAGAGCTGGTGGATGTTCCTCCCTGGTCTGAGAGAGGAGGAAGAGCAGAATAAACAGCCTTTTTGTTTTTGATCAATGTAATTCTCTGGAACTATAGCTGAGAGGAGAAAGCCTAGAGATTTGTGTGGAGAACATGGGAAGGGAGGGAGAAGGGAGGCATTTCTGGGTTTTGAGAGAAGAGCGATGATGCTGCTGGAGCATGGATCTAGGATGGAACTCACCGTGGGTCTGCGCAGCAGGGTGGACCTTAGGTTCTTATCCCTTCCACCTGCTGTAGGGCAGCTTCTCTCCTTTGACATCGGGGAGCAGCCGGTGTTTGAGATCCCCCTCAGCAATGTCTCCCAGTGCACGACGGGCAAGAACGAAGTGACGCTGGAGTTCCACCAGAATGACGACGCTGAGGTCTCACTCATGGAGGTTCGCTTCTACGTGCCCCCTACCCAGGAGGATGGTGTTGACCCTGTGGAGGTGAGTGAGGCACAGTGAGGCACACTAGTTGGGTGCCCTCACCGAGTGCCTGACCACAACTCCCTCTCCTTGTAGGCCTTTGCTCAGAATGTCCTCTCCAAGGCGGATGTGATCCAGGCAACTGGTGATGCCATCTGCATCTTCCGGGAGCTGCAGTGTTTGACGCCTCGTGGGCGATACGACATCCGCATCTACCCCACCTTCCTGCACCTCCATGGCAAAACCTTTGACTACAAAATCCCCTATACTACCGTGCTGCGCCTCTTCCTGCTCCCACACAAGGACCAACGGCAGATGTTCTTTGTGGTGAGGAGGGGTGGAGTTGTCCTCCCTTTCTCAGGAAATTGTTTCGAAGGATTTTGGGTCCTCACCTCCTCTTCTGTTTTCAGATTAGCCTGGATCCACCGATAAAGCAGGGCCAGACCCGCTACCACTTCCTTATCCTGCTTTTCTCCAAGGATGAAGACATCTCACTGACCCTCAACATGAATGAGTGAGTTCTTCTCGCCAGCCAACTTCCTTGACTCCTTCCCTGGACCTGGGTGTTGCGGGGAGAACTAGTGCATGTATTGAATCTCTTTGGTCCTTGTTCTTGTCGTTATCCTCTATTTCTGCCACACAGGGAAGAGGTGGAGAAACGCTTCGAGGGGCGGCTCACTAAGAACATGTCAGGCTCCCTCTATGAGATGGTCAGCCGAGTTATGAAGGCACTGGTGAACCGCAAGATCACTGTGCCTGGCAACTTCCAGGGGTGAGGCATTGTTGTTGCTTCTGGCTGGGTGAGGAAGTGTGGGACCTTCCTACACTAAGGGTGTGCGTGGAGGTATGGGGAGAGGTAAAGTGAGCCTTGTTGTCCCTAGGACAGGAGATTCTTCTTGTTTTTGTGGTCTCAGGCCAGCTGCTTGAGATCCCCTCTTGACTCAGATAGCAGGACCAACATCTCTTTTTCTATAGTCAGGGTGAGGGGGTTTTGCAAGAATTTTACCCCATGCAAGCAGGAGCAGTTGGTGGACTTATCGAAGCTGCTGTCTCACTGGGGATGTGCAGAGGGAGGGGTGTTTGCTCCCCACTGGTGTAACATAGCAGTGTTTGCCCTCACAGACACTCTGGAGCCCAGTGCATCACCTGCTCCTACAAGGCCAGCTCAGGACTTCTCTACCCACTGGAGCGTGGTTTCATCTATGTTCACAAGCCGCCAGTGCACATCCGCTTTGATGAGATCTCCTTCGTCAACTTTGCCCGTGGGACCACCACCACCCGCTCCTTCGACTTTGAGATCGAGACCAAGCAGGGCACACAGTACACCTTCAGCAGTATAGAGAGGTGGGCACAGAGTGAGCTCTTACTGTAACATTGGGCTGTTCTCTGTCCTGCGATGCAGCTCCATTGCCCCTGTGTCCTCTGTGTTGGTCACACACGGTGGATCTTTACTGATGTAACAAGGTGATCGTTCTGCTCGCTGTGTTGAGACTGCACAGTGGGTGCCAGCGAGCTGGATCCCACCTGTCCCTGACCACCCCATCTCTCCTGCAGGGAGGAGTACGGGAAGCTCTTTGATTTTGTCAATGCCAAGAAGCTGAACATCAAGAACCGAGGCCTCAAGGAGGTATCTGCTGCACAGGGCTGGTTCTCTGCGCCCTGCTGGAATTACTGGCCTGCAGGCTGGGGTGGGGAGATGACTGGGACCTTTTTTCTTCTCTCCAAAATTTTGCTGCTTTTTTTCCTTTTATTTTTTTTTCACCTTTCTTTTCTTTCCTTACCCTTGTAGAGGAAAAAGGTCCGTGCGATACCCCTTCCTCTTTCTCTTCTTCCTCCTCCTGGTGCAGGTTTCCTCTGCATGGCTGTGTTGGTCTCTGACTAAACCCAGTAATTGCAGCATGATTTGCAAGAGGGGCCCCCACCTAACTCAAGTAACATCTTTGGGGAACCTTTCCTGCCCCTCTCTCTGCATCCCTGATGAGGAGACAGGGAGACAGATGGGACACTGTGTGTTTCCCAGGCTGGCCATGCATGCATGTAGTTTCTAGAGAATGGACTGTATGCAGATGTGGGGAGCATGGAGAGCAGCTCTTACTCTGTCCCTCCTGCAGGGTATGAAGCAGAGCTACGATGAATATGCTGACTCTGATGAGGACCAGCACGACGCCTACCTGGAGAGGATGAAGGAGGAGGGCAAGATCCGGGAGGAGAACGCCAATGATAGCAGCGATGGGTCTGGAGAGGAGACAGGTTCGTGCTGGGGCTGCATCTGAGCCCCCACTGCCTGAGGGGCTGCCTGGTATGCTCAGGCTACTTCCTTGGGTTGAATCCTGCTGCGTTCCTTGGTTGTCCATCTTCACCTCACACTCTGTCCTTGCAGATGAGTCATTCAACCCCGGGGAAGAGGATGATGATGTGGCTGAAGAGTGAGTAGGGGCTGGGACCGGACTCTTAACTATGGGCAGCTTTTGGAAGATGCCATATGTGGGCACTGCGTGGGGTGGGATGAGGCTGTGAGAATGCTGGGGAGTACATCTGATGCAGACAGTATCGTTGTGAATGGCCTTGTAAGCGGGTGCACTTCTGGTCTGTCTCTCGAGTTCTCTTGATGAGAACTGCAGTCTGAACAAGTGCTCAGGGGCATCATGTGTGCTGATGGGAGTCAGGTTCAGCACAAGAGGAGGGGTGGATCTTGGTGCAGTTCAGCAGTGAGGCGTTGCAAATGCCTAAAGTTTACGGGAACTCAAAACGATCAGCCATGTTCGTGGAAGGAGAGTCCCCTGAGGGCTGTTAAGCGCGAACAGAGCGGATTCAGCTCAGGAAGTCTCCGAACTGCAGGTTGCTGGAGGATGGGAGAGTTCAGGGGCAAGTCCTGCTATGTGCTTGTCACTGCCACAACTCCCTCACCTCCTGCTTCATCTTGCTGGAGTAGAGATCTTGAGCTTTCCCTGAAACCAGGTCACTTCACACAGGTTTGACAGCAATGCCTCGGCCAGCTCCTCCAGTGGGGACGGTGACAGTGACCGAGGTGAGAAGAAGCCAGCCAAGAAGGCCAAGATAGTCAAAGACCGCAAGCCCCGCAAGAAGCAGGTGGAGGTGAGAAGTTGCTGCTGGTAGAGTTGTGGAGATCAGGGCTCACTGCCCTTGGAATATGGATTGCTTTTCCCTTGTTTGGAGCAACACCACAGGAGATCCAGGTCGCAGCACATCAGCTGAGCTGCTTCCCATTAGCCTTCTGCTGTGGTCTGATCCGATCCTACCACTTCACAGTGCTTTGCCCAGTTTGGGTTGTCCAAGCCTGGCTCTTCTGCTTCCTGCAGGCTTTTCTTCATCCTGCAAATGAGTCTAGATTGAAACTCTTCCAAAGGATATAGTGGTGTCTGAGCCTGGCAGTACCTTCTGATTGTTGGAGGACTTGCCCCCCACAGGTCCTCCACGTCCTCTCCGCCTACTCTATGGGTGCTTTCACTTTTTTGTGTGTGTGAGCTGACAACCCATCTCCCTGATTAAGTAGCTGAATAATTACTGATGGGATGCAGGAGGCATCATCTTGGGGTAACCCTAAGTCTTCAGTGTGTGGGGTATTTCAAGTCTTGGTTCTTTCCGTTCCCTGCTTTCTAGAGCAAGAAAGGCAAAGACCCCAATGCTCCCAAGAGACCCATGTCGGCTTACATGCTTTGGCTGAATGCCAACCGAGAGAAGATCAAGTCAGACCATCCTGGTATCAGCATCACAGACCTGTCCAAGAAGGCTGGGGAGCTCTGGAAAGCCATGTCTAAGGAGAAGAAAGAGGTGGGTTGCTAAGCCAGATTTAGTAAGGGAAGGTGGATGTCAGGAGGCCTGGCATGCTCTTGCTTGGATCTTGCTGCTCCATTAACAGATCAGGAAAGGAGGTTGGCAGTGGGGAGCTGTCACCTCTGAGCTGGTGAGCTGTTGTGTGAGCGTGGTCTCCAGGTGGTCAGGGACATGGGTGGAGATAGTGTTGGACTCAGGTGGTGCAGAGGCTCTTGCTGGCGGATGGTGCGGGAACAAAGCACCACTAACCTGCTTTTGCTGCAGGAATGGGATCGCAAGGCAGAAGATGCCAAGAGGGATTATGAGAAGGCCATGAAAGAGTACAGCGTGGGCAACAAGTCAGAGAGCTCCAAGATGTGAGTGTGCTAAGCGGACAAGGGGACGTGGCATGGCTTCACTGGAATCTGTCTGTCCTTAGCTGTTGTGGTGGCTGGGCCTCTCCAGGGCTGGGGGGTTGTGAGATGGGACCAGTGCACTGTCAGCAAGGTAATGCTTCTGTCTCTTCCACCCTCCCAACACATGCATAGGGAGAGGTCTAAAAAGAAGAAGAAGAAGCAGGAGAAACAGATGAAAGGGAAAATGGAGAAGAAGGGTGCTGCCTCCAAGTCTTCGTCCTCCACCAAGTCCTCTGCCAAGAATATGAGCGAGAGCTTCAAGAGCAAGGAATTTGTCTCCAGCGATGAGAGCTCCTCTGCAGAGAGCAAGAAGGAGGTAGTAGGGCTGTTTGGTGGTGGGCTTCACTCATTTACCTCATCCCTACAGGCATGTGCTCCTCTTGATAGTATGCACATCCAGTCTTGTAGTGGAGGACTGAGTTTAGTCTTTGCTATAGGTACAGGAGTAGGTGGAGATGAGCTGCTCTGCTTCTACTGTCCTGACTTCCTGTTTCTTCCCACAGGACTCAGACGATGAGAGAGGCGCCAGCCCGGCCCAAAGCTCAGAGGATTCTGCGTCTGGCTCGGATTAGTGCTGTCCCCGCTGGCTCCAGGCTGGTTCCCAGATCAGCGTGAGGACTGGGTGGGCCGGCCCGCAGGAGGGGGCCTGGCTCTTGGGCTCTGGCTGGCTCCGAACCTGCTTGGCTGCCCTTCCTCCTACCCCTGCTGCCAGGTGAGGGGAGGCACTGGAGTGGGGCAGGAGGGTGCCCAGACTCACTGCCTGAGCCCTTCCCCTCAATGCCTGGCTACAGAGCGAGGCCCTGTGGAGGGGAGGCCCAGGAGGAGCCTCAGTCCCACCTCTGCCCTGTTTCTCATCAATTTATTTTTTTTAAATACTCGGGTTTGTTTTGGTCTCTTTTTTTCTTTTTGTATTTTGGGTCCGTTCACATGGCAACTCGGATTGAATAAAAAACACCCGCGGCGGGAGTGAGTGTGGGTGCGGAGGCAGGGGGTGGACTGGGCTCCCCTTCCCCCGAGGCACACGGGGTGCTGGGATGCCTTCCTCCCAGCATTGCCTTTCTCCCGGCATCGCCTCGGCCTCCTTGAACCACAGCCAGGGGCTGAGCTCACTCGCAGCCCATCCATTAGCAGCCTGAGCCCCTCCTGCGGGCTCCCTAATCCTGTTACAGCTCCATCAGCCTCCTAATGGAGGCCCGGCGGTCGATCCTGATGCCGTGCGGATGTTCTCTGCTCCCTGGAGTGTTGCACCGTGGCTGGGGGTGTCAGGTGGGGGGGGGGGGGCAGGCGGCCCCAATCCCCATTCCATCAGCGTTCCCGCTTGACCCCGGCACGGCGGCCTGGCTGCGAGTCAATCGCCGCAGGGGAAGGGGAGAGGGGCGAGGGGCGAGGGGCGAGGCCTGGCTGCTCGCTCCAGAGCGTAGGGCCACACGTAGGTCAGCGCGGGTTTGTGGGGCCGCCGCATCCCGGGGGCGCCACAGGCCGGGGGTCCCCTCTAGCAACCTCACAGTGGCGCACGTGGGGCCCGAGCGGCCCGCAGCTCGATGGTAGGTGGAGGTGCCACGCGGCGCCGCTCTAGTTCGCCGCTCTCGCTGGTCGGCGGAGGCGGTGGCTCGGCCACGTGGGGTGGGCGCGGCCCGTGGGGGGCGCGGTCGATGGGGAGGGGGGCGAGGCCAGCGCTCATGAATATGCAGCGGCAGCGGCGGCGGGTGAGCGCGGGTAGGGCGCGGGGTCACGGCGGGAGCGCTCCGCGGGGTACGGTACCGGAGCCGGGGGGGAGGGGCGCCGGGCGCGTGGGTGGGGTTTTCCGAGCACGCGGGTAGCGGTGGGGCTCGGGGTCCTTGAGGCGGCCGAGGCCGTCCTGCTCGCCGGGGCCGAAGCTTGGGCTGCGGAGTGCACAACGGCCGCCTCGGCCTCCCTGCGGCCCCTCCTCGTAAATCGAGCGGGGGGCTCCGTTGCCATGGCAGCGCGCCTAGGCCCGCCCGGCCACTCGAGCGGGGGCTGCGTTACCGTGGCAACGCGCGCAGGCCCCGGAGGATGGAAGGGGGGAGGGGGCACCCCTCTCTCCCTTCCCCCTTCCAGCCCCGTTCCACTCCCCCCCCCCCAACCCCCCCCCGCTTCCCTTCGCCTCGTCACCGAGCGGGGCCTCGTCAGCATCCCGGGGCTGCCAAGGGGTTGGGAAACAGCCTCGGCGGGGGGAGGAGGGGCGGGGGTGGGGGGGGATGGCTTCCAGATGTGCCCCCTCCGGTGCTGTTTGGCCGGGGCGGGGAGTCCAGAGGGAGAGGGGGCCGAATGGGGGGGGTGGGGGGGAAACGAAAGGGGGACCCCGCGCCGCGAGTGGGAAGGGAGGGAGCGGGGAGGAGGCGAGGGGAAGGCAGGGCAGGGCCGCGAGGAGGAGGAGGAGGAGGCACGAGCGAGTTTTTCCTGTCCCCGCAGCGCCAGTGAGTCACGGGAGCCGTGCGGCCACGCCAAACCGGGCCTGGGGATCGCGGCCCGCGCCCCTCCAGCCCCCCGTCCCGGCCATGAGGCGGCTGCGGGGCAGGTGAGGGGGGAGATGACCCTGTAGGGCCCGACGGGGCTGGGGATTGGGGCGTGGGAGCGGGCTGCTGCTGGCAGACTGGGACGGTGAGGGCTGACGTGGTGTGTTGAGGACTTCCGTGAGGCAACGGGCAGCTGGTGGTGGGGGCCGGCTCAGGTGTTGGACGCGGGGTCGGTGAGGGTCTGGCACGGCCTTTTGGGAGGCTCGCTGCATGCGGAAGCCAGCCTGGGTAAATGGGGCTGGGATACACGTGTCTACTGAGGTGTGCAAGGGACCTGCACGGTGTGTGCTGTGGCCGGGTGCTGCCGGCGGGCTGGGGCAGTGTACAAAGGGTGGTGCGGCCAAACGGAGGCTTGGCGGTGAGATAGTGGGTTGGCACGGTGTGTAATGCTGGTATGAGTGAGTGGGAAGCCAGCACCACGATGCAGCATGCTGCATTTACGGCAGAGACTGGGGGCGTGAGGGTGAATGGGGCGGCGGGTCCCAGAGGACAGGGTGGACTAATGTTTTTCAGTGACAGTTCTCCCCTCTCTCTTCCGCAGGGGCTGAGTGCACGCTGAGTCTGCTGAGCATTAGCTCCAGCTTCACCATGGCCTCCCAGCCCCAGTCCCTGCACCCTCCGTTGCCCTGTGCCTCTGGGGGGGCCGGACTGGTGGCTGGAAGCCCTGAGAAAGGTGAGAACTCCCCAGACCTGTTCACGTGTGTTTTTACCCCAAAGTGAAACATCTCCAGGGGCTGTTGCGTTTCTCCAACTCTCCATGTTTCTCCTCATCTCTCTCCCACAGGCAGTCCTCGCCCCAAGCCTCCTGTCCGGCCCAAGCCCCGTGTGCTGCCCAAGCCGGCCGTGCCTGCCAAACCCTGCCTGCCTCACCCTCCACCAGCACCGCGACACTCTCGTCCCGAGCTGCCCTCAGCAGAGAAGATAAACCGCCTGGCAGGACCCCAGCCATACAGTGGGGGCGGCTCTGGGGTGGCCCTCAGACGCCCTTCTTTCACCATCAAGTCACCTGAGACCCCTAACGGGAAGGGCCTCCCATGCCCACCAGTTTCGAGTCCTGAAGACTCGTGCTCAGCTGCCAGTGATGAGGTGCCCCTGGCCCCATCGACACCGTCCCGCAAAGGTCCGGCTCCCTTTAAGGTGACGCCAGTGCCTGTGGCAACCAAGATGGAGCGATTTCCAGGCACCACCGTGGAGGAGATTCTGGCCAAAATGGACAGCAAGGAGGGTCCGGGAAGCCCTGACCGGGCCCGCCTCTCTCCCTTTTGCCCCGATTCTTCCTCTCGCTTTGGCTCCAAGACCTTCACTGCCTTCCGGAGACGCCCTAGTGGGGAGGCAGATGGAGACTCCCCTGGTGAAGCCCGCCAACTGCTCCAGCAGGCTGAGGGAGAGCTGGGGACAGGGGGTGACAGATACCCGATGGTAGAGACGAGGTGAGGAGCAGAGGATCGATCCCAAGGATGGGGACTCATGGGGAAGGCATTATTGGGCAGTTCTAGGGATGGAAATTAATGGAGCTGGAGGGGACCTGAGGTCTGGTCACCAGCACAAGGCTGCTGTTCCTCCTAACCAACAGTGCCTTGAGCTGCCTTCGTGGGAAGGCTTGGTCACCCGCGACAGCTCTGGTGGTTTATTAAAACCACAAGAATGGGCTGGCCCAGCTGAGGAACTGCCTCCATGCTTGCAGCCGTCTGGGGCTGGAACCTTGCCAGACAGCACTCCACTGCCCAAGCACGGAATAACAGGGGGTTACTGCCCCTGGGAAATGTTCCCCCTTTTCCCCACTCTGTCTATTTTATTTTTACTAGTCTGCTCCAGAGCAGAGAGGCCTCAGATCTGTGGGACTCCCGGCTGCAGGATGGGCTGGTTGAAAGCCAGCACTTGGCTGTGCTCCCTAAAGCTGGGCACCTCTGGGAGCGGGGCAGGGGCTATTTTAAACCAGAGTGTGAGAAACTTGCACTCCAAAGGATGAAAAACTTTCCAGAAAAGGGGTTGTAGCTGATTTGCCTTTGCAATCCTAACCTACCTGATAATTCAGGGCCTGTTTCGAGGGCCCCTTACAGAGAGTTAAGGGCTGATTGTGGTCCTCGTCCAAATCCTTCTGCGGCCAGAGCCGGATGGTCTGGGGTTGGGATGTGCATGCTTGTGGGAGGAAGAACGGGGCGCACACCATGTTTACCCCCTGCCTGTTTTTCTCTGGCAGCAGCTCCTCCCCAGCCGGCCCGAGCTGTGCCGGGGACCCCTGTGGACTCCGGAGGCCACCATCTCCCCCTGACGTGAGTTCTCGCCGCACCCTCCTGCGTCGCGGCCGCTCCACTCCTGGGCTCTCTCCTTCGGGGCTCTCCTGTCTCCTCCGGGGCTCCCTCTCTGCGGGGTGCGTGTCTCTCCTTTCTCCTTCGGGTGCCAACTGCTCTGGGGAAGGCGGGTGACTCCACTGCAGCCCCATCTCCCTCATTGGGTGCCCAGGTGCTGGGCTGGGCTCTTGGAACAAGAAGCTGAGTTTCAGTTCTGGTGCCGAGGTGGGGACGGGGAGAAGCCGTGAGTCACCAGCTGAGATTTGGTGACGGGCAGGTATGTGGTAGGCGGGCCCATTCCACTTCCCTGCCATGCCCCCTCCCCATGCTCTGGAGTGATGACAGAGACACTAAAGGTGGCAGGACTGCTGTGGAGAATTAACCCTTAACAGCTCTAGTCAGGGTTTGGCCCACCCTTGTCAGGGTGATGCTGGTATGTCTTGAGGGTGCCCAGGCCCATGCAGAGAAGATTATTAGGGTGGTGGTATTTTTATTTCTTCTAGATTCAGTTCTTCCTCTCCATATCTGTCTCTGCACGTTGATGGTTGGCGGGCACCAACAGGGCTGCTGATGCAGAGGAGCAGGGCTCTGGGCACTGCTTGGCCCTGCCCCGAAGGGCATGCATCTGGAATGGGAACTTCTGGGAGCTGCCAAGGCTGCGTCACACAGGAAGCAGCTCTGGTGCTGGCAGGATGTGCCCTCTTGTCACAGGGCTTAGGGGAGATGGGGCTAAGGACTATGATTGTCACCGTACGTTGGAGCTGTGCTGGCAGAGAGGGGCTGAGAACTGTGGCTGGGTGATGCCTGGGAGGTTCCCCTTGAGTGACGTGACTCTCCTCCCTGTTCTTTTTCCAGCTCTCCTCTCTCCAGCTTGGACCTCCTGGCTCCCCAAGATCTCCTGCTTGCCCACCTCCAGGAGCTCCTTTCCAGCCTGCTGAGCCTTCTGCCTCAGCCCCTGGTTCCCCTGATGCCCCCCCAGAGCTGCTGGCCCCTGGATCCCCGACCATGGCCCCTGAATCCCCTGAATCTCCAGCTCAGCCTCCGACTGAGGAGCTCTTGGCCACCTCCATCCAGGCTCCAGGTGCTCCCTCATCTGTGGTTGAGCCTTGGCTTGGTGCCTCCCGCTCCCCAGGCTCCCCACACACCCCCAGCGAGGGATCCCCCACTCCTGCCAGCCCCTCCACATTGGGCACACCCCAGCTACCCCCTAGAGCCACCTGCCCCCCTGGCTCTCCCGAGTCTGCCACCGAGCCTGAGCCCTCACCTCCCCCGAGCCCACCCCCTGAGCTCCCTGCTAGAGCTTCTCGCCCTCCAGGCTCCCCTGGGGGTCCCGATGACTCCCCTGTGTCCTCTCGGACTCCTGAAGGTCCTGATTTCAGCCTTTCTCCCTCAAGCAGAGACTCAGGGCTGCGACGCTCATCAGAGGGGGTGCTGCGGCCCCCTCCCAGTGAAGGGCAGGACATGGGGTTGCTGGGGGGTTCACTGGGTGCCCTGCCCCAGCCTGGAGACCTGCCAGCAGAGCACTTGCTGAGCGGCGAGTCCAGTTGGAGCCTTTCCCAGTCCTTTGAGTGGACGTTCCCCACACGGGGGGTGAGGGGGCTGCCATCCCCACCCAGGTCCCCCATCCAGGAGGCAGCTGACTCGGGGCTGTCTGAAGAGGATGAGTCAGACAGGGAGGGTGCAGCCACTGGATCCCATGAGGACAGCGGGAACACAGATGGGCCTGGCCCTGCAATGACCGTCAGCTGGGGAGCAGAGGGGGCTCCATGCCCGGGGGGCCCTGTGGCTCAACAAGAGGCTGAGAGCTCGGAAGAGGAGGAGGGAGAAGAGGCAGAGCTGAACAGCACCGAGCTCCACATAGTGGAGCCTAGCTTGGACCCAGCTGAGCCTGAGCCCCCTGTCAAGGCTGCCCCATCAGATCCAGCCCCCACCGAAGCTGACGCCTCCTGGGAGCCAGCGGGCGACTCTCCTGCAAGCCTGCAGGGCCTCAGTGGGCCGGGCCAGGATGAAGGCTCCTCAAAGGGCCCTGATGCCCACACCGACCCACGTTGGCTGACCGAGCTGCTGGCATCACCTAGGGCCCGCACATCAGGACGTGACCCTCTGAAGGCCGAGGAGCAGGAGGTGAGGGAGCGTGAGGCTCCGTGGCACCAAGGGTTAACGGCACCTTGCGTGCAGCGGTGCGGTTGCGCGCCTTTCGGTGCAGCAGAGCTGTCTGACGAGTTGGGTGGGGGCTGAGCAGGAGCGTGCGGTGCCTACGGGGAGAACTGGGGTGGGGCGGGGAGCTGTGTGCGCACTGGAGAACCATGGCTGGTGAGTCGGGGACCACGGCCATCCTCCGGAGGCTGCTGGCCAACCTGGAGCTGCGGGATGAGCTGGAGAGGGCTCAAAGTGCTGCGGGGTCGGAAGGACCCTGGCCAGGCACAGTGGCTGTGAGTACAGGCAGCTCACGAGGCTGGGGGGTGAGCAGTGGGACCTGACTTCCCTTTGGAGAGGATTATCCTTGGATATTCCCCAATCCTTTTCAGACTATCCTCTGCGGTGTTTCTCTAACCCTTTCTCCTCTTTGACTCTCTTTCTCCAGGGCTTGCTTGGCTGGTCACGGAAGGACCTGTGCAGTGAATTTGGCATTGGGAGATCTCAGCAGGCCGGTGCTTTTGACTGGAGCCATAAGGCTGTGGCCAGACAGGGGGACTGGCCTGGTGAGATGGAGCAGGATCAAAAGTATAGGACCAACTCAAGCAGGAACAACAGCTGCAGTATCAGTGATATGAACCAGCAGGATAGAGCCTTTGGTGCTGCTGAAAGGGACTGGAGCAGCAACTACAAAGGGACAGAGCTGATGGGGGATACGAGGCTTGGCAGCAGTGACTGGCCCAAATCTCATGGTCCGGGGGAAAGCTGCCTGCAGGATCAAGACTTCAGCAAACCCACATG
Organism: Tympanuchus pallidicinctus; assembly: GCF_026119805.1. NCBI lineage: Eukaryota > Metazoa > Chordata > Aves > Galliformes > Phasianidae > Tympanuchus > Tympanuchus pallidicinctus. The sequence goes on from NW_026294747.1 coordinate 16,296,647, forward strand.
GGGCACTGGGTATGGCTTGGACAGTGCAGGCAACAGAGAGGAGGTCAGCTCCGGGAAGGCTGAATGGAGCAGTCCCTACAGCGTGGGACATGGCCAGCAGCAGGACAAGGAGCTGAGCTCCAGGCAGCCCGGCTGGGCTGGCAAGTACGGCTCTGGGGACCTGGAGACTCACAGTGGGGATGCTGCACCTGTGTGGTCTAGTGAATATGGCACTGGTGATGCAGGCATCAAGGATAGGGAGGTCACCTCGGACTGGACCAGTAAATACAGTAGCAGGGATGCTGAGACCAAGGACAAGGATTTTACTCTAGGCTGGGCTGGCAGATCCAGCACAGGGGAAACTGAGACCCCGGACAAAGAGTTTTGCTCCAGCAGGTCGGCTTGGGATGGCAAATACAGTACCAGAGACATGGAGAGCCAGGACAGGGAGTTCAGCCCCAGCAGACCAGCCTGGTCTGGTGAATACAGCACCCAAGACATGGAGAGCCAAGACAGAGAATTCAGCCCCAGCAGATTGGCTGAGGCCAGCGAATACAGCAGCAGGGACATGGAGATCCAGGACAGGGAGTTTAGCCCCAGCAGGCCAGCCTGTGCTGAAGAGCACAGCACCAGTGATGTGGAGAGCCAGGACAGAGAGTTCACCAGCAGCAGACCCACCTGGCACAGTGAGTACACCAGCAGGGACATGGAGAGCCAGGACAGAGAGTTCAGCCCCAACAGACCAGCTGAAGCCAGTGAGAACAGCGCCAGGGATGTGGAGACCAAAGACAGGGAGCTCAAATCCAAAAAACCGGCCTGGGATGACGAATACATCACCAAGAACATGGAGAGCCAGGACAGGGAGTTTGGCCCCAGCAGGTCAGTCTGGGCCAGCGATTACGACTCTATGAACACCAGAAAGGGAGAATTTAGTTCTAGCAGGCTGAGCTGGGCTGGGGAATGCAGCATTGGCCAAACCGAACTGGCTAATGCTTTTGGCGTCAGAAAAGAAGACTTGCCTGGCTTGTGTGCCCCCAGTTGCCCAGGCCAGGAGTCCAGCTGGGGGAGCACTGACCAGCAGGAGAGCGGCACCAGGGACTGGGCTGAAGAGCTGCGCCTTGGAGGAGCTGAACACCAAAATCAGTTTGGTATCATTGGGACAGAGCGAGGGGCCGATCTCTCCAGCACTGCAGTGTCAGCAGACAGCCCGATGTCCTGGGCAAACAAAATGAGGTCTGAGGTCCTGCAGGAGCCCCGGCAGCCCCTGGCAGACTGGCACAGCGATCTCTCCTTCAGCACCTCAGGTTTTTCTGATAAAGTTGATGAGGGTGAGCCAGGCCAAATGGCCTGGGATGAGGGCCTGGCACCTGTGAGCAGTTCTGCCCAGCCCCAGCAAGCCAAGGTGGAGGAACCAGGCTGGAGCCAGGACCTGGAGGAAGCTGGCTGGAGCGAGAAGCTGCGTGAGGCTGAGGCCAGGCACCAAGAGTGGGCCAGTGCCTTTGGGGCCCGCTGTGCTGCCAGGAGCCAGGACTTCAGTGCTGGGGAGCCGAGCCTGGGAGGTGATGGCGGTTCAGCAGATGGGTAAGGAGGGTATGGCTGGTGGGGATAGAGTCTGGGAGGTGCTGGTGTTCCCTTGGCCTCCTGAGAAATTGGCAGAATGAGCCCCATGCCTTTATCTTACTGAGATCTGGGGAACCCCACGCTCTAATTTCAGCCATACTTGAGCTGGGGATTTCCAAAACGATAAATTCCCACAAGCTGCCATAATGTAAGGATGCCAGGAGGAAAAAGGCAAAACTCCTGCTGGCCTGAAGAAGGCCCCAGCCTGGTTAACATGTTGTGGGTGATTCCCTGCCAGTCTTAAGGGGAATTTCCCAGAATTGCCACCCCCTTGGTGTGGATCTCACTTGGCCTTTCGCAGTGGAGAGGGAGAGTCCCAGACACCTGAGTTCTGTCTCTGACTCACCCACATTCACAGGAACAGTGTTTGGCCTTCCCTGTGCCTTAGTTTCCCCTGAGGGCTGTCAGAGGGAAATTAGGAGAGATTTGGGGCTGGACAAACTTTGTCCTCTTGTCTTCCCCACCAGAAGCCCTGAAAACATCCATCTCTCAGACTCCAGCCCACCACTGAGTGATGATGCTGTGGCTGAGCCTGCAGCTGCTCAGTCCCCCTGGGGCGAATCAGCTGACCCACTGCTGAGAACAGACCCCATGGAGCAGCAGGACCTGCCTGAGCTGGCTGCTGCCCCTCTGCCACCAGAGGCTGCTGGTGAGACTCCAGAAACAGAGACCGAAGAGACCCCTTCGGACCACCCAGATGGGAAGAGACCGGTGAGCTGGGAGGAAAAGAGGCTCTCTGCGAGTGTCTCGCAGCCCGAGGGACTTCTGGACCTCTCTGGTCAGGATTTCACCTTTCTCGAGGTGAGTGGGGAGGATGGAGCTTCTGACTTCCTCCTGCTGTACTGAGGGAGCCCAATGGTCAGGGGAATGCAGAGGCTGCAGATGCAAGGCCACCCTGTTCTACAGGAAGGTAGCCACCATGAGAGATCCATAGAAAACAGTGGAATGGATGAGTGGGTGGATGGACTGGGGACCCTGAAACTCCCCTTTGCTGGGCACTGAGCTGTCCCCTGGGCTTTGCAGGACACAGAGGTTCTGGACAGTACCATGTACCGCAGCAAGGCCAACCTGGGCCGCAAACGAAGGCACCGGGCACCTGTTCTCCGCCCCGGGGCCACTTCAGAGGGGGACAGCTGGATCTTCCAGGATTCCACAGGTGAGAGCCTGCAGGACAGTGACAACAGGATAGTGGGGTGGGGTGGGGTTCTCTTAGAGATGTCTCATAGTGATGCTGTCCCCCACAGAGCCTCGTCCAGCCCGTGCAGCAGCATCCTCCGATGAGGAGGCAGCAGAAGAACCCAAGAGCCGGCGGGTGCGAGCGTCCCCGTCGGGGAAGGGTGTCAAGGTGCCACTCTTCCCTGGCCTTACCACGTCTGCCCTCAAGGTAGGGCCTACTGGAACCCCAGGCAAGCAGATGGAAGGGACGTGATTTCTAAAGGGTGGGGAGGAACAGGCAGGTTGAAGGACAGTCCAAGGCAGGCAGCATGGAGAGGGAGGGAGAGGGTGCAGTGGAAGGATTTGAGGATGGTTGGGGGTGAGAGCACTGTGTGCCCATCTGACTTCACCTCCCAGGCCAAGCTGAGGGGCCGAAACCGCTCTGCTGAGGAAGGGGCATCGCCAGTGGACAGCAAGGCAACCCCCACAAAGGATCCCCATGTGCAGCGCTCCAAGTCCTGCAAGATCCCTGGCCTGAGTGGGAAACCCCTGGCGCTGCCCCCTAAGCCTGAGAAGTCTTCAGGGTGAGTGCTGGGCTCAAGGAACAGTTGTGATGATGCTGGGTGGATATGCCAGGTTGGGTGTTGGTGTAGGACTACGGACATGCTGGGGACACTGGGGTGCTTGTGGGTTGTGAAGGAGTGGGCAGAATTGAAGTCTCAGAGGCACTGTGAACAGCGATGCAATGTTGGTGGGATGGTTGGAAGTACTGGGGGCTGTGCTCAAGTTCTGCAGCTGCTGGCTCCGAGGAACCATGTGCTGCAGGCTGGTATTTCTGGTGCTGGCAGTTAGCCGGAGGCTGGGCTGGACCTTGAGACTGGAGCTGGGAGCTGGAAGTGAGGCTTACTGGGACCAGCATTCCCAAGCCCTGTTGCCTGGGAGAGCCGGGCTGCTCCACCCTAAACAGTGCTTGGGCCGAAGCCCTTAAAGCCACAGCTAACTCAGCTGCAGCTCAGTTCCCTTCGCACTCTCCTTGCCTTTCTTGGGCTGCATGGTCCCTCTGGGGAATGCAGCCCTCTCCAGGAGGATCATCTTGGCTTGATCTGGATCTGAGCCCCCAGAGCATTGGGAGAAGCCCTTGGGGCAGTGGGTGTATTTCTGGGGGCTTTGGCACTGTGGTGTCAGCGCCTGTTTGGATCTGTGCAGGTCAGACGCCTCCCCACCCCACTGGCTGCAAGCGCTGAAGCTGAAAAAGAAGAAATAGTGAGCTGATCTCATGGGGTGAGTGCCAGCAGTTATGCTGCAGCTGGGATGAGGGCTCAAGGGGATGTTCCTCCAGCTCTGGATCACCCCTAGAGCTGACGCCTTCCTCCCTGGCCCTCACCATACCTTCTCCTTCCCCATGTCTCTTTCAGGCTCGCTCTCCTGTCCACATGTCTAGGAGGCTGATGGCTGGCATCCCCAGGATCAGGCTCCCTCTTCCCTCTAGCAGGACACACACACACATCTATGCACTTTGTATGATGCTCGCAGGGTTCCCACCCCACTCTTGTCCCTCCCCACTCCCATTTCCCCAGAGTTCCTCTTCCTCGTCGTCCTCCCTCTTCCTCATGTCCCCTGGGGGCTGGAGGTGGTCACAAAGGCCGCTCCCTTCCCTGACCTCCCCCTGCTCTCCTATCACCCTCCAGACAAAGAGCAGCAGGTCATTATTTTGGTGCCACTTGACAGGACAATAAAACTTTGTTGGTTGGTTTGGTGGGGTCTTGGTTCTTCTGTAAGATCCTTGGTTCTAAGCCCCCCTCCCCTCCCCCCCAAAAGGAGGTGTACCCATGGAACATTGGGGGAACCTGGTGTAAGGACTGCCACCAGGAGGAGCTCTCTGCTCTCTGTCCGCAGCTGGAATATAGGTAGGTTGCAATTGTGCTTGTGGGATGCATGGTGCCACCCTCGCTTTGTTCACTGTCCCCATGTCCCTGCTGCTTGCCTGGATAACAGAAATGCAGTGGGAGTGCAAAAGCATTCCTGCACACGGGGACTGTGCACAGGGCCAAGGTAGATGTGCTCATGCAAAGCAGTTGCAGCACCCACCCTGCTGGTGATGTGCACGCACTCCTCCCTGGCTCCTGTGCTCGCCCTTTCTCCAAACTGTGCCCCAAGGCCCTTCTGCCTCTTCCATGTCTGCCTCCCTGCTGTGGGAGCTGCTGCTGGGTGTTGTGGCCACTCGGAGGAGGAGTGGGGACAGCTCCTGGCCCCAAACCTTCCTGGCAAGCTGAGCAACCCCAGGCGAGCCTGTGCCAGACTCCACCCAACCTGGGAGCTGAGCTGGCTGATTCCACGTTCTGCCATAGGGCTGAGCTTTCTTCCTGACACAATCTGGGCAGCATCACCCACCAAATGCTGGCTGCCCCTGCGGTCCTTCCCCAAGATCTCTTCAATACCTGGCTGTGCCCCAAGCCCTTTCCCGGCCCTGTGATGGGAACTCCAAGCTGTTTATTCTGAGCCGAACCAAGCGGAAAGAGGGGGAGACAGATGGAAAGATGGAACCAAGGAGTTGTTTCTTCCCTGGTAGGATATGAGTAACTCCAGCTGACTAGAGAGGAAGTCACCAAATCCCACGTTGAGGTGTTTAAGCTCTGCCCTTGTGGCGCAGGGATTTTGGGCACCGTGAGAGTGCGTCCTTTCGGCCATGCATTCACAGGGTTTTGGAACAAGCAAGGCCCACATTGGACGGGGACAGTGTCCCAACCACAGTGAGAGGGACGGCTCTGGGTACCCGCAGTGCTCTTGGGAAGGCGCCGAGCCGTTAGCTGATCTGAGATCTCCTGATGAGCCTTATCAGGGTGGTGGGGCTGGCGGATGCTTTGCCCCCCCGCTGAAGCTACAGAGGAATCTCAGTCTCTTATCTCTGACTGCATCCAGTGGCTGCTGCAACCCCCTGAGCCTCCGTGTGCTGCATTCCTGCTGTCTCACAGAGCACAGTGGGGGCATTGCCCACCCCCACCCTCGTCCCCAGCTGCTTTTGGGGCATGCGTTGCTGTCAGCAGGCTGGAAAGGGTTACCTGTCCCCCGCTACCCACAGGAGCCAAATATAGCGGGGATCGTTATTAATAGTGATCCTCATTCCCCACGCTGAAACATCTCCCTTTGTAGCAATTTCAGGCGATACCAAGGGTCTAATTAACATTTTTTTTTATTTCCCCGTTTTATTCAATTTATTGTCTGTCTTAACTAACAGCTTTATCTGCCTTTGGGTTTTGAGCAGTTCTGTCTCTTCTTCTTCAAAAAAACCCATATTACTTTAATCTGAGTCAGCAGCCACCACACTTCTGCACTGAGTTTTAACATCTTTGTCTCCAATTCCTCCGAGCACCGCAGGCTTTAGAGTGCTGCAACCTGCCTACCTCACAGGGTTAACTTTGGCTTCCGAAGCTGACTATGTCCCAGGTAATTGGAATATTTCATTATTCATTATCTTCCTCTCCAACCTGATTATGCCCCATTTGTTCTTGTGGGGCTGAGTCAGATTTTGGTCCTTTCCTCCCTAACTTCAGAGAGCACTCGGGTCTGCCCTGTGTTTCAGCAGTCCAACGGATTTGCCTCTACTCTTGGCTGCACAGATCCCTGTGTTAATTCATCAGTTCTAAGGGCAAAAGGCACATCGTGGCTCTGTTTTTCAGGCTCTGAGCTCCAAACTTTTGCTTCTCTCAGCCCAGCAGAGGCTGGAGGGTTATCAGCCACAGACCTTGGCATCCCTTCAGCAGCTTCCCAACCAAAAGCTGCGATCGTGAGAGTGAAGCCTCAGTGGGACAGTGCTGTCCTGCAGCCTGGCAGTGCTTTCTTCTTGCTCCCTCCCCGTGGTTCTTTCTTGGGAGGTGACTTTCCAGCTTTGTTCGCTCAGGGGAAGGTGTCAGCGCACAACAGGCTCCCAAACACGCTGTGCTCAGCGTGTGGCCCTGGCAATTTGGGCCCCCTCTGTGCCAGGCATGACTGCAAAACGCCAAACCTCAAATGCAAAATGCAAGATGCCGAGTGCGAAGCAACGAGTGCCAGGTCCCAAGTGCAAAGTCACAAATGCAAAATGCAGCCATCCCAGGTGCAGCAGCCCCAGTGCAAAATGCCAAATGTGAAATCCAATTTCCAGGTCCCTGCAGGGCAGCAGACCTACGCCTGGCTGTGGGGCTGCAGCACCGAGCCCCTGCGCGGGGGGGAGCGGGGTTATCTGTTGGGCTGATGTGTTGACACCTGGGTGAGAGCCAGATGGGAGGCGGGGGGGGGAGCTGTGAAATTTCCCACGGGGCTCCCCCATCCTGTCCATCCTACTGAGGAGGAGGGGGGGCGGAGGGCGGGGAGGAAGGGGAGGTAACGCGGTGGGATTCGCTGGGCTGGGCTCAGAGGGCCGGAGGAGGTCGGCGGTGAGCCTGGGGATGAGCTGAGCTGCACCCAGCCCGGCTGGCGGCATGGAGGAGACGGGATACATCTACACCGAAGGGGACAACGAGACCGATTGCGAATATGAGGAGTGGGGCTTGTCGCTGGCCCTGCTGCCTACCATCTACCTGCTGGTCTTCCTGCTGGGCACGGCGGGCAACGGCCTGGTGCTCTGGACCATCTTCAAGGGCGGGCGGGAGCGGCGGCGCTCAGCTGACACCTTCATCGCCAACCTGGCCGCCGCCGACCTCACCTTCATGGTCACGCTGCCGCTGTGGGCCGCCTACGCCTGGCTGGGCTACCACTGGCCCTTCGGCACGGCCGCCTGCAAGGTCAGCAGCTACCTGGTCTTCGTCAACATGTACGCCAGCGTCTTCTGCCTGACGGGTCTCAGCTTCGACCGCTACCTGGCCATCGTGCGGCCGCTGGCCACGGCCAAGCTGCGCTCAAGGGTGAGCGGGCTGCTGGCCACCGTGGCCCTGTGGGTGCTGGCAGCCCTGCTGGCCCTGCCGGCCCTGGTGCTGCGGCAGGCGGCCGCGCTGGGGGGGGACACCAAGGTCACCTGCTACATGGACTACGGGGGCCTGGCAGCGCTGGGGACCGAGGCTGCCTGGGAGGTGGGGCTGGGGCTCTCCTTCACGCTGCTGGGCTTCGTGGCCCCCTTCGCTGTCATGCTGACCTGCTACTTCTTCATCGCCCGCACCGTGGCCACCCACTTTCGCCGCGAGCGGGCAGAGGGGCCCCGCAAGCGCAAGCGGCTGCTGACCATCATCGCCGTGCTGGTGGCTGCATTCGGCGGCTGCTGGCTGCCCTTCCACCTGGTCAAGACCCTCTACGTCCTGATGGACGTGGAGGTGCTGCCCTGGTCCTGTGGCCTGCACGCCTTCCTCAACAATTTCCATCCCTACTGCACCGGCATCGCCTACATCAACAGTTGCCTCAACCCTTTCCTCTACGCCTTCTTCGACCCCCATTTCCGCCGTGCCTGTGCCGCGCTGCTCTGCTGCCATCCCCCCGGGCCCGGGGCCGAGCGCTCGGGCAGCTTCTCCTCGGGGCACAGCCACCCTCCTGGAGGCAAGGGGGCCCTGGCTATGGGAGGCAAGCTGGACCCTGCCACCCAGGAGACGCTCTTCCGTGCCTGAACCCCCCCCTCCCTGGCAGCCCCCCGAGCTGGTCTCCTTGGGGGCGGCCCCTGCATACTTTGGGCCCCCCCCCTTCCCTTCCTCTTGGTGCCCCAGAGCCTGGCTTGCTTTGGGGAGCCCTGTCTCTGCTTGCGGGATGTGTGGGAGGAAATTGAGGCACGGGCTGGGTGGGCTCCCCTCGTCCCCTGGGGGGTTTGGGCAGGGGCACGGCCAAGCTGTGGGATTTGTGACAAATAAATGAATTTTGGTTACAAAAAACAAAAAGGAGTAGGGTGTGTGATTCCTGGGTGGGGGGGAGGGAAGGGGGGGGAAAGGAGGAAGGGTTGATGGAGAGGGGTGGGGGCTATTCTGGTCCACGGAAGGGTTGGGGGGGGGGTGCACACAGAGGCATTTCTGTGCACCTCAGAACCCAGGGAACACCAGATGAAGTCCCCACCTCCTCAGATCACCCTGCTCACAGGGTGGGAGCTGATTGAGAGCCTGATTGCATCAGGTCCTTTCCTACCAAATCCCTTTTTTAGGTTTTTACCTTTATCTGAGGCCAAATCCACCCTGGGTGACTCATGCCAGGGCTGCAATGCTCACAGAGCCAGGAGACATTGCCCCAGCCCGGCCACCACTGCCTCCAGCTCAGCATGGGATGGGGCTGCCATGGGGCTGCACCTTCCCTATCCGCAGCCCTGTCCTTCCTCACTCTCCCCTGGCGCCAGGCAGGACAATGGCCCACGATAGCCTGGGATTTTGATGAGCCACCAAAACATGGTCCTCTCGTTTCCATCTCCAGCCCCAGACGCTTCCTGAGCCTTCGCTTTAAATAAATCTTCACCCTATTTGCTATTTGCATCCTTCATTTACTCACGATTAACTATCCTGTCTCCTCAGCTTTTGTTCCCACTTGGAAAGGATGCAGGATCATTACTGAGTTCCTTGTAGAGCTTCCCGTTGTTTGGCGGTGGGGCTGTGGGGTTTGTGTTGACCTTCCTATTGCCACGGCATCATTTTGGGCTCCAGCCCAGCCAAGCATATCACCCCTTGGGGAAGGCCCTTTGTCTTAGCAAAGTTAATAGAGGAGATGGCCTTGGAGCTGTGGTTTGGATAAAGGGGGGTGCAAAGTGGGTGCAAGCCAAGAGGGCAGTCTATGGCAGCTCTTTGAACCCTGGCTGGTGCTGATTGGGGTTTCCCCTTGGTTTCTCTCTTGGGCTTAAAGCCAGGGGAATTGGGGTGGTGGAAATGCAGCATCTGAGGCCACAGCCCAAAGGAAAATTTGGGGGAGAAGTGTGTTTTCATTCAAGATTTCTTTCAGCCTCACTTTTTTGGAAAAAGCAAGAAAAAGAGATCCCCGGTTCCTGCTCATTCACACTCCTATCCCTCCCTCCTTCCCTCCCTCCGTCCATCCATCCCTCCATCCATCCATCCATCCATCCAAATCCTCAACCCCCCATCCATCCATCCATCCATCCGTCCATCCATCCATCCATCCCTAGCTCCTGCCACCAGCCCTAAATAAACAGGCAAGGAAGGGGGGCACTGGGGCTCTGTTTCGGAGCCCAGCAGGGGCAGCTTCCTCCCGGGCAGGGTGTCCGGGTGCGGAAATCGATGCAGGGCGTCCTGCCAGCGGAGACGGGAACTGTGGACTTTCTATCCGGCTTTTGGAGATTTCCCTTTCCCTTGGAGGAGGGAAATGTTCAGTTGAGGAGTCTCTGGGGGGAAATGCAGCGACACTTCAGAAAAACAAGGCCGGAGAGGGGGAAGGGGCAGCGGGCTCGGACCAACCGTCGGAAGGAGATAAGGAAGGTGTTGCCTTCCTGCAGCAGTGCTGGGGGAAAAGCAGTGTAGGAAAGATGAGGAGGGAAGATAGAGGGGGATGGAGGGACACACAGTGAGGGGGATGGGAGCTCCTGCTGGATCCCTGTGCAGCCAGGAACATTCTTTGGAAGTGCCAGGGAGTGGAGTGGGTTTTGGTCAGACGCACACCCCAAAATGTGATGCTGTGGCTCGCTGCAGCCCACTCCTGCAGCGGAGGTGCTGGCATGGGGGGCTGGTTGACCCCAAGTCATGCACGGTATGGATGAAGCTTTGGCAAAAAGGTTATTCCACATGGGGTTGAGCCAAATGTGTGCACAGGCTGCAGCGGTGAGATAGGGCTGATGGATTAAGCAGTAGGGATGGGAGGGGATGGGGACAGCAGCCCCAGGAGTCTCTCAGCTCATTCCAACTGGGAGGCTCAGCCCCACGTCCCGCCAGGGGTGCAAAAATAATCTCACAGCGCGCTAAGCTGGCTGATGTCCCCAGGTGTCCTGGTTTGCCTTTGAAGTCACCTCCTTGTTGACGCTTTCACGCTTTCCTCCCCAAAGCAAACGGTGGAACAGAGGGGATTCTGCTTTGCCTGCAGCCCCAGGTGAGGGGCCCAGCGTCGCAGTGGGGTGGGGGCAGCCCTGATTTGTTCTGGAAATGTGGATTTGTCAGAAGTGCGCTTACTCACCGAGCAGAGGAGGTTTCAACAGACCTCGGAACTTAGAAATAGCCAAGAAAATAATTATCAGGTGAGAAATGTCTGCTTTCCTCTGCTCTGCCCTAGAGGAGACAGCAAGGGGGAAATTTTGATCATTGTTTGCCCTGTTTTGTCCCTGTCACATAACGTTGCAAGCCACTACACAAAATTTGTGCCTGCATTGGGCAGCCCTTTGGGGTCTGTGTTAGAAGAAAAAAGGGCTTGGGAAGACCTACAGGCTTTGAAAGGGCATATTTTAGAAGTAATGGGGGTATGAGTTTGAAGGAGTGGGAATAGGTTGGAATGAGAGAGTTGGAAAGACAGATTCATTGCTAGGAGGATGGGAGGAATGAGGGAATGATGCAAGGATGGACAAACAGATGGCTGGAGGGATGGATGGATGAGTGGAGGATGGAGGGAGGGACAGACGGATGGAAGGGGGGATAGAGAGGTGGGTACATGGGCAGGGGGACTAGAGGCATGGATGGAAGGATGGATGGGCAGTGGCTGGTTGGCAGGTGATATTAGTGGCAGGCTGGCTGGGCACAGCAGGGCAGGAGGGCCCACAGAGGAGCACTCAGCACCCTGCAGTGGCTGAGCTGGGTGCTGCCAGTCCCCAACACATAGGGTGGTCCTGTCCAGAGTCCCCCCTACCAGACGCATAGCCGTGGGGCGGGCAGTGGGAAGGTATGCCAGCGCTGGGGCTGCCACCATTCAGCAGCGTTGTCCCCAGAGCGATGTGTACCGACAGGACGTGGCACAGCTGCTGCCCGACCTCTGGGCCCCCAGCACATAGGAACAGACCTGTGGTCCCTGTCTGAGGGGCCCAGCTGTCCCAGGGAGCTGGGTGACACTGCGGTGACCTGATCACTGACAGCTGGGCCCTGCACGCTGGGAGGTGCTGTCGGAGGAATAACAGGAAGCACAGGGAGGGGAAAACAAGGCTGATGCCTTCTGCAGGTTGTTTTCCACCTCCTTCCCGGCTGGCCCTGCGTGCCCCCGCTGCCGCACGCCCATGTGCCCACCCTGGCCTTGACTCAGTCTGCACTGGTGCTCTTTATTGTTGAGGTTCAGCTCTGAAAAAGTGCTCACTGTTACAAAAGTACACGTTTATAAAATGTGCTCTGTACAAAGTCCGGGGGACTCAAACTCAGCATTTCCCCCCTCTCCTTCCCCGTCTGGCAGTGCTTGGCATAGCGTGGGGAAGGGGAGAGGAGAGGGAAAAGGAGGAAAGAGAGAGGGATAGAAAGAGGAGAAGAAAAGAGAGAAGGGAAGGGGAGAGGGAATGGAAGGGAAAAAGATGAAGGACAAAGAGGACAGGAGGAGGCCGACGGCTGCCCCCACGCCCTGCAATCCCCAGGCTGCAGGACAGGACATGGCCATGACACAGGGACAGTGGTGTGGGGACCCAGCACCCAGGGTCATGCACCAGCACCGACTGCTGTTGGACAGAAGTGGCAGATCATCAACGTCCTCGGTCCCCTGCCCACCGTGCAGGAAGGCGAAGTGTGAAGGTAGGCCCTTTTGCTTCAGAAAGGCAGAAAATGGGTCTGGTTGAATTCATGGATATTGGGAGCTTAGCATTTACACTTTCTCCTCTATCGCCCAATAGTGGGGTCTGGAACTGCTGGAGGAAATGCACGTTTTGTCCATGGTCTTCAGAGGCTGCTTTGGCAGGGAGAGACAAGACTTAGCAAAAAGAAAAGAAGGAAAAAAGGGATTCCAAGTGCCCCTATCCCAGGAAACAACATGGGAGGGTTCTACTCTCCTACAGGCATGGGGTTTGTGGCGTGCAGCCTGGAGCTACAGCACTGCCAGAGGTTCAGTCTCGCCATGGATCCATGGCACAGGGACTGCTGTGATGTGCACCCAGCCTTCTCTCCACGCTGCAGTCAGGGCTCCCGGTTCAGCATGGGAATGGGGTCACCAAGCCAGAAGTTGCCTTATTTTTCCCCATTTTTCCTGTGGTTTTGTTTTGGTTTTGTTTTGGTCGGTTTGTTTATAAATGGCACATCTACACTCCAGCTACACGCATGGGAAACACAGTGAGAAAACTGAACAGCTCACGGGAAGCCCCTCCTTGAGATGTGTCTGGCAGGAGGAATGGCTCCAGGGAGGGTGTAAGGGGTGGGGGGGCTGTCCCAAGCAGAGTCCCTCAGAGGGCAAGGATGGGAGCAAACATATCTTGGCAGCAAAGTGCTACGTGACTGCGGGAGTTTTACAGCTGGAGTGGAAGAGTCAGTTTTCAGCCCTACGCTCTGCAGGGATGGCCATGAAGACAGCGTAAAACACACATGAGAGCAGTGGCCACCCTGCTTGGACAGAGAGGCCAGTAGCTTTGTGGGTTTTTCATTTCTTTGGAGTTCCTTTTGCCTCCCAACAATGGTTCCCCAAGCTGTCTGGCCAGGCTGGGTGCCAGGTATGGCCCAAAACCTGCACAAAACTTGAGAGGAGAAGGGGAAGGAGTAGGAAGTGGCTGGTAAAAGGAGATGCTTGCGGGGCTTCAACGCTTGTAGCTCTGGTGCTGTCTGCATGTCCAAGTTGTGGCAAGTGTCACCAGCACCTGGGGCTGTCCCCAATGAGCGCCATGTCTTGGGCTTGGCCCTTAGCTGCAGAGAACAAGCTGGATTTGGGGAACAGGAGGCTGCTGGCTCTTGCTCTACCAGTGCTGTTTGTGGGCTGAAAGCGGCGATTTCTGTGGTTTTCTCCCCAGGCAGTGGGCATCAGTATCCCCCAAGGCACGTGCTGCTTTTGGGGTTCTTTCTCACATGGGGTTTGCTCCGGCTGCAGACCCTGCTCTGTCTCCCCGAGCTCCTGGTCTGGGGTCTCCCCTGCACCCCCCTGCTGCCGCCTCCACTGTCCCAGCAGCTGGGGCTTCAAGCTCAGCTCAGCTTCATGGCAGTGACAGTGGTCCTGGGGGGCACCAGCCAGAGTGAAAATCCCCCATTTTGGGGCAAAAGAAGAGGAACTGTTCCCCGGTCTCCCCACAACAACCAGGCACAGGGGACAGTGGGAGGGGACAAGGACAAGGCACAGTGTCCCCGCCATGTAGTGGGGCTGCGGTGGGGAGCAGGGGAGGCTGGGTTGGCTGGGGGCAGAGGGATGAGCCCCTGTCCCAGCCTCCCCGGCCATACCTAAACCTCCTCGTCCTCGCTGGCTTTGCTCCAGCGGTGACAGCAGTTGGCCGTGATGCCCAGCAGGAAGTTGGTGGCCACCGACGCGATGGAGACCACGAAGCCCACGAAGGCGATGAAGAGATAGTCATCCAGGGTCAGGGTGAGGTGGCACGCCTTGAAGCTCTCCTCCGTCAGAGAGAAGAGGGGCACCTCCTTCACCTCGGGGGGAGCCTGGCACTTGGCCAGCTGCGAATCTGCCAGGAAAGTGACATTAGCAGCTGGCAACACCACCGGTGGGGACGCGGAGAGGGTGCCGGGGCCACCTACCTGACGTGCAGAGCTGGATGCGGCTCTTCAGCCACTTGAGGAAGGGCTCCATCGCGCAGCCGCACACCCAGGGGTTGCCGCCGATCCGGAGGGTCACCAACCCCGTCAGCCCCTCCAGCGCGTCCAGGCTGAGGGCCGACAGCCCCCCGTAGCTGAGGTCCAGCTCCCGCAGCTGCGCCAGCCCGCGGAAGGCCCTGGGGTGCACCGTGCACAGCCAGGGGTTGTGGCTGAGGTCGAGGCGCAGCAGCTCGCTGGCCTCCAGGAACATGTCGGCCGTCACCAGGCTGAAGTTGTTGTAGCTGAGGTCCAGGTGGGTGAGGCGGCGGGCGCCCAGGAACAGCCTGGCGGGCAGTGCGGCCAGCGAGTTGTTGCGCAGGTCGAGGACGCGCAGCTGGGCGTAGCAGGCCAGGTAGCCCAGCGGGATGCTGGCGATGCGGTTGTGGGCCAGGCTGAGGTTGCCGGTGTCCAAGGGCAGCTCGGCGGGCACCGAGAAGAGCCGCTGCCCGCTGCAGTCCACCGCCTGCCCGCGGCACGTACACAGCACCGGGCAGCCTGCACCGGCGCCCGCCGTCACCACCGCCACCACCGCCACCAGCCAGGGGCCCAGCAGCATGGTGGGCCGGCGGCCTGCCCCCAGGCCCATCTCAGAGCCTGCAGTGTGCCATGCCAGCCGGCCTCAGTGCGGGGACAGCCTGCCGGCTGCACCGCGACAGCATCCTCTGCCGTCACAGTGCGGTGGCCATCCCAGCCGGGGAAAGGCTCACCCAGCAAAGTCTACTGGCAGTGGTGGAGGAAGCACTTGGGACCGCACCCAGGCTCTGAGCTAGCAAAGCGACACTTGGGGCATCCCAGAGACATTCGGGGCCCACTGAGCCTCCCCACAGGGCCGGTGCGGGCTGCTTGCAGCTGCCTGCAGAAAAGAGGGGTGAGAGAAACCCAAGCTAGCAGCAAGCCCTGCTGGAGCTGTGTGGCTCATGGGGCATCCACACCATCCCCATGAACCCGTGCCCCTCCTCATCCAGCCCCCGTGCTTTTAGCCAAACGGAGGGCCCAGCCACACCGACTCGGCTTGTCCTAGCAGAGCCAGGGGGGTCCCCACCTTCAATGCTCTGCCCGCTGCCAGGGATGCCTTCTTTGCCAGCCCCCACAGGGATAGCCCCCTCCCAGCGCACGGCATCCCTTGCCCCAGCGGCCCCACTGCCGGCCTGCTCTGCCCCCGCTGCCTGGCCATCTTAGCTCCTTCCTCCCTCACCCAGCACACCCATGCCCTCCCCAGCTCCATTCTTTCCCCATCTCACCCACTGTGCAGGGGAAACCACCGCCCCTGCTGCCCTCCTTCCCTGCCACGGCCGCCAATCCCTCCAATAGTGCCGGGGGACTGCGGGATCCCCGGGTACTCACGCTGCCTGGAGACAAGAGGGGCTCAGCTCAGCAGCCGCTGGGCTCGGGCGGTGAGATGGGGGTCCGTCAAGTTGGGTGCGTGGCTCCTGCAGCCAAGGCTGCTGCCGAGCCTGGCAATCAGAGCAGGTCTTTCCCCACCTCCTTCCTCCCCTCCTCCTCCTCGTCCTCCCTTGTCTCTCTCTTTCTCCTTTTTTTTTTTTTTTTTTTCCTTGAGGGCCAGATACTGACGTTTCGGTGTCTCTTAGCAACTGCCTCCACATCTCTGAGCAACAGGAGAGCAGGATGCAGAGCTGCAGAGCGATGGAGACGGCAGAGGGGAGCAATGCCCCCGCGATTGGGACATCCTGCTTGGGAAGACTGTGTGGGATGGAGGATGACAGGTGGCACCTGGCCGCGCAGTGACCCCAGCTGGTCCCTAGCCGCCCTCCTTGCACCCCTAGCCCCAGGGAGCACCCCTGTAGGATGGGGTGAACCAGGGCTTCCCAGGTCTTAAAACAGAAGCAAAATACGTGTCACTAGAAGAGAAAATAAGAGCAAATTAGTGATCTCAGCCAGCTGCCTTCACCCCAATGAACCCAGGCTGCACAGACCTGGTGGCCTGGGGGAGGGGTGGTGGTGTGAGGGCTGCGTTCCCATTTAAAAACTGTTACTCTGCTCATTTCATATGGTATTTTGTCCCCCACCCCCCCCCCCCCACCACACACTTGCAGTCAGCTTCTTTAAATGCAAATAGCTCTTTCAGGAAAAAAAAAAAAAAAGAGATGCTCTGGAAACATTGCAACAACACTGGTATGACATTTTTTAAAGGAGGCACTTTCAAAATCTAGCCTGCTTGTGTATTTTCCCCATTTCTTTCAATTTTCTCCTACTGTTCTCACACAGCTGCCTCCCTCCCAGCCCCACCGACCCCATTTCTGTATCCCTGTGGATGCCCAGGGCTGCTGCTCCCCACGGGATGACTCCCCCTCACCTACAGCTAGCAGCCAGACGGCGTGGCTGCCTCTCCCTGTGGTGGGTATTAATTGGCATTGCTCTCAGCCCGGGGTCCCAGTGGGTTTCAAGAGAAGCTCCAGGAGCCAAATACAACCAGACATCCCCGGAGCCAGATGCAGCTCAGCCAGACACGTAATTAGAGATAAGACCGTGCATGGCTGCAAATCTCTTCCAGAGCAACTATTAGTACAGAGATTTCCACCATTTAGGGCTGCATTTGCAGCAAATTAATGAATAAATAACCCTGACTAAGGCTGGTTGTTAATGGCCCTCAAGGCCAACTGGCAGAACTGAGCTCAGAGCCTCTTTGTCTTCCACAATGCAGGAGAGGTTGGTGACAACGAAGCAGCCTCACTGCGACATCATGGAAGCACCACGAACCACTGAGGTGGCCACGAGCATCCCTGGGGTGCTCAAGGCTGGGTTGTGTGGGGCCCTGGGCAGCTTGAGCTGGTGGTGGCAGCCGTAGCCATGGCAGGGAGGCTGGAGCTCAATGACCTTTGAGATCCCTTCCAACATCAGGAATTCCATGAGATGCAACCTGCTTTTAGAGACAGGCATCAGTCTTTATCCTCCTGCTCTTTGCCAGGTCAACCAACGAAAGCAACCAGAGTCCCCTTGCAAGAGCCCAGTCCCATAAAACACACACGCATGGCATAAAAACACAAGCAGAAGAGCGCTGCCTTTTCAGATCACTGCTCCAAGTTTGCTTTCTCCCTTTGCTTTTTTGGGAAGGCATTGGCAGTGCTCCCAATTGTGGGCTGCCTCAATGCACCCACAGCCCCCAGCTAGGCTCATCCTTCAGAGCCTGCAGTGGCTTTGGGAGCTCAGCTCATTGACTTCACCTTATGCTCAGGTTGGGCTTCATCTCTTTTATGGGAACCACCTGGTAGCCCGCTTCATTCAGTATATGTGTTCAAGCTGTGAAGAGAAGGAGGAAAGTATATCAGTAATAAAATGCATACTGGTCCAGTTTCCTCAATATCAAACTCAGTGCTCTAGTCTAGTTCTTATTTTACTTTTTAAATTATTTTATTTAAGTACTCTACAGCCATTAATAAGCTTACACCAGCCCAGAATGCCATTAGGACTCAAGGAACTAGGATCTTGCCAGGATCCGGACAGCAATACTTACAAAGGGCTTTGTTTGACTTTGTTTTGGGTCTCTTTCCATCCAAGAGACATTTTTAGTTTGGCTGACACTCTTTGCAATTACGAGATGATGGCAGAAAGCCAGAACCCAAATCTGCTTTCTGAGCCCAACACAGCGCATTTGTGCCAAGGTAGGGTTTTACAACTTCTAAATGCTTTGTAATCAGCTAAGCAGGTTTTGCTCCTGTCGGATTTGCTTTGTAGTTTCAGTAAGGAAGTAGATGGTTTTCCTTCCTGCGATGCCTTTATCTACAAATGGCATCAAAACTGAAGGCTGTTGTGCAGACAAGAGCTGCAGGTGGGGTACTGCTGCTCTCCTTTTCATGCCTTGCGTGTCATTACCTCATTTTTGCAGGTTCAGTCTCAGAAAAGCTATGCTTGCTTACAGCTGTTCCTCATTGCCAGGAGGGTGCCAATTGCTGGGAGGAGCCTGAATTTCAGCCCCAGGGCTGCTCCCCATCCTGCCCATTCCCCTGACAGCAGTACTGGCAGTCTGCTCTGTTTTGAGTCCTTTGCTTTGAGACTGCCTGAGCTCGTGAAGATTTTTGCTTGAGCCAGACTTGGGACTTTCAGGTGGAGCAGCCCCTTCCCCAGTGGTAGAATGCTATGCTGTCCTTGTGGGGATGTGGCTTGGGTAGTGACACATGTCACACAGGGCTGGGGTTCTCCCCCTGGCACTGCTGCTCTGGGTACTCGAAGCCTTTTCATAGCTGGATTTTAAGAATGGGGGGATGCATAGAGAGCTGCAGGGAAGGAGGCTTGTTCCTTCAAGGCAGCTGGAGAAGGCCAACTGGACAGACACCAAAAACCTTGTGTTGGACTGCTGTGTCAAGGGCTCTGCCCTGGACACCATGATTGATAGTGGTGCTGGAGCACAGTCAGCTCTGCAACGTGGCTGCTTTGCTCAGGGAAGGCAGAGGGCCCAAGGCTAGACCCCAAGTTCATAGAGAATCCCAAGTTGGAAGGGACCCAACAAGGATCCATGGCTCCACCCAGGACCACCCAAAAAAATCGAACCCTGTATGTGAGAGCATTGATGTGCTCTCAGGAGGCACAGGCACATGGGTAAGATGGTGGGCATCAGACAAGGAATTTGTGGGATTTGAAAACAGCGCCGTCACCTGTTGCTGGAAGCTTTATGAAAACACAGAGCAGGAGGCTGCTGGAGGGCAACAGGAGGAAGCAAAGCAGGGGCTGGGGCGTGTGCAAGTGCCCGGCCCAGGTCACTGTTCCTCCCATCCCTGCTGGCACAGCAAGGATGCTCTGCACACCATCTGAAAGGCTGCAGGAATGTATTTTGAGTCTTCTGCTGAGCCTACATTTGGGAGAAAAAAATGGGAAAAAAATGAGGCCTATTTATGGATACTGAAGATAGCTTGAGGCATCATCACTGACTAAGTCAAAGGGGCCTGCCCCTTATTATTGCACTCTCTCTAGATATAATTTGGTACCACATTTTTACATTAACGAGTCTCCACTACAATACTATAACAGAGAAAACTCATTTTCAGATGGAAGAGTCACAGTACTCTTGGGAAGGGATAGAGCCATCCCAGAGCAGGGGCTATATTTTTCACCAGGGTACTCTGACAATGAGCTTAGAAAGAGGGAATCTCTCAGAGGTGGATTGAACTCATCCTTTCACACAACATCAGCTCTTTGTCCTGGGCCTTACTATGTAGTTGAGTGGATGCTGTTCGGTCGCCCTGGCTTCCTGTTCACTTGCTACAGCACTGTGCCATTACTGCTGGATACTGCCCTGCAGCTGCACTTTGGCATCTTATCACTAACAGCTTGGAGATTTGCATTGCATTTTGTCACTTACAGCTGGGAGATTTTTATTTTTCACTCTGGAATGAGCTGGAGCTGCTCTCAGCATTGCTGCCCCCAGGGACACGCCAACAAGGAAATTCAACAACAAACAGAAAACCAGATACAGCTGTTACAGATACCATGCACATCAGATTTGGAAGAGATCCTTGGAATGCTAAAAGTACCTTCCAACATGCATTGCCAGGCTCTGGTTGCATAGGCTCAGGGCTGATCCTCCTGAGGAGCACAGGAATTACTACCTGGAGCTGAGATACACATTATAGATCCAGAAAGGACCTCCTCCTCTGTGAATGGGAAGGAACAGAGCTGAAGGTGCAGAAAACTAGGGTGAATCAATGGAAAAAGTACGTGAAACCTCTGTGTTTGCTCCCTGGAGTGGGAGCACACCAAAACACACCTTAGATCCTTAGATGCCAAGGATTTTCTTCACTATCTATAGTTTTTTTCATCATGGTTCTTATTTTGATGAAGCTTCCAATATTTCCATTCATTCCTAGGGTCAGTAGCAAAGCTCCGTGACCCTCCCACGATCAAGGCATCGCCCCCAGGGATGGTACCAGGCCCATGGGTCTGATTTCTCTCCCATTACTAGAAGTACCACTACACAAACAGCTAGCTTGATTAAGCACAACCCACTGAAATTTTCCAGTCACCCTGCCCAGCACAGCTTTCATCATAGGAAAGAATGATGAATGGCACCAGCACGATGCCTAAATCAGGGCTGCATGAGGAAGCAGACCTCCCAGGTTTCCTCAGAGCCTGGCAGGACTCAGCCACCTTCTTGGCCCAGCCACTTCCTCTGAAATTGCTTCATGTCTTTTAGTGACTACCTGTCTCAGAGTTGAAATGCTCTGACAGCAGCTGTGGTTTTGGCAAAGGCACTCCTGTGAACTTCCTGCTTAACATCAGAAAGTCAAGTTTGTGGTTTGATGTATGCTGCTTGCTCTGGCACAGAGTTTGGGCTGAAATGAAACCAATTCCTCCCCAAGCCTGATGTCAAATCACAGCCTGTTTAATCCTGCCAGGAAACCTCATTCCTCCTCCACACAGGCACCTTTGGCCAGCCCCAAATGAGAGCTTGACCTCCAGATTCTTCCTCTACCAAGATCCTGAAGTGGCTGCCTTCTTGGCTGTATGTAATGAGGTAATCTGTGGAGTCAGTTACATGGAAAACATACATCACCGGTCCAGCACTAGGGCAGTGCAGGGCTGCACTGGAATAGGAGTGGGGATGTTCTTAATCTCTAGGCACTCGAGCAACAGTCACCCAGAAATAAGTAAGCCCCAGCTCTGCACCTGCCGGCCTGAGATATGAGATCCCAGAGCACCACCCTGTATCACCTAAGGTGTGATATACTCTCTGCTGTACTCATGAACACAGCCCAAGAGAGGAGAACTGAAGAGAAGGGAAGGAATGGTTACCATGGCCAACGTGGGACCTGCCTGTCACTCAGAGACTCTGCTTTTTCATATATTCTTCATCACTACATTCTGCAGGGCTTAACTGCTTTACCTGCTCTTTGAGCATCATTGTCATTACTGAGCCATGGCATGGACTTGCCCTCCAGGAGCAGGAAGGACAGTGAGATGCATAACATGGAGCTACAGCCAACCCCATGCAGCTCTGCGGGAGCTTAGGATGCTCTGCAGCTTCCCCAGCATGCAAGACCAGTCCCTAGGCAACCTGCACCAGAGCCACCGGATGCACTGCAGGGAGTCTGCTGCCACTCAGCACAGCCCTGGGCGTGCACAGGCAGGGGGCACTGAGCAGATGATCTCAATTCAGTCCTAAGAAAATTACTGCTTACCTTTTCTAAGTCACAACTTTAAAACAAATCTGACTGCGGCCTAAAAGCAAGACTGGATCCTCAAGCCTCCTAGGAAAACAGCACTAAGAATTTAGCTTTGGTTCCATTTTTCCATGAGAAAAGCCAAACCAATTACACAACACTTTGAAATCCTTTAAAGAGTCTGAACAGACTTTTCTAGATGAAGAAAAAGATTCTGGTTCAGTAACAAGAGATCAGAAGAATGCACGGTTGAAAGAAAGATACTGGTGGATAAAAGCATTGTTAAACACAACTGTTGTACAGAATGGGTTATGAAAACATTACAAACCCTCCCCCCCCATCTTGATTTTTAAAAATTTATCCCCACAGCAGTTTCATAGCTTTCTTGGGTAAGATCCTGCAAGTGATTTGAGGAAATACGTAATGGAGCAATATAATCTCCTCAAACATCTGCACTTGCACAAAACACAGCCAGCAGTCTCAGAGCATACCAGCTACAGCATCATCCTAGTTTAGTAGGAGGAAGGAGAGAAACAAGCATCGATGGACTTTATTCAATGTTTTATTTTTGTACAAAAAGGTTTAAAATGGTAAGCAATCTGCATGCTAAGAAAATAAAACCAATACGTCACACTATCCAAAAGCCATTTGTTTTCTCAGTTTTTGAAGTTGCAAGCTATGCCACAAGTTGATTTGGGCCCAGGTGGGGAATGCCAAACTGCTGAGCTCGTGCGTTTGAAATACCGAGGCTTGCTCTTGCCAAAAATATCTTCCAGCTTCGGGCTTGCTATCAACCCAAAGAGTTGGTCAACATTCACTGGATGATAGTACTGGTGCAGAATGGCTTGATTAAGCTGAGACCCTATGAAAACAACCATATCAGAGAAACAGACTCAAATAAGTTGTCAGTGCTCTGCTTAAGGTATCCTTTCCCTTAGAGCCCACAAGACAGTTACTCTTCTTCATCCACACCCCCTAAACAAACACTGCAACCTGCACAGTGAATGTGATAAACAGTCTTCCTGCTCACTGTAAAGCTTTAAGCACCACATCCATCTCAGGGTTGCCAACAACATTTGTTTTATGTCACTTGTCACCACACTAGAAATATCCCAAACTTGCCACACCTTGGTTTACCACAGGGGGAAGGACTGCCTCAAACTGATGAGCCCACACCATTCTCTCACACCCTTGAATCCAAACACGCACAGAACTCTGGTTTAGCTTTGACACAACAGCACTTGCAAGAAAGCAGATCCAGCCCCTCTCACCAAGCAACTGCCAACAGTGCTGAAGTCTCACACTCCTGAACTGTACTTTAAGGAAGCTGAGATCACACTGAACAGATCTGGAGAGCTCCTGCTTCCCGGGGAAGGAATTAAAAGACTAATCAAACATAGCACCTACCATCAGCCCAGGCAGGGACAGGCTTCCGAGGTTCATTCTCATCATCTGTGGAATCATCACTGTTCAGATCCATCCCATAGTTATTGGGGGACCTGGATTCTTTTGTGCCCTTTGAAGGTGCTAAGCAGGATGTGGAGATAGGTTTCTGAAACCACAGAGACAACATTTATGAGAGCAGCAAACATACCTTGCAGCCTGACAGAAGAGTTTGCTTTACCAGAGCAGGCTTACCCAGTCTGACCCCTTGCAGGCATCTCAAAGCTCTGGCATTAGCAAGACAAACAGGCTGTACTCAGATCCCAGATTAGATCCCACAGCAATATGGTGTTAGTGTATCTATGGTAGGAACCCTCACACTAACCCAAAGCCATGAGTTAAGAGGGAGGTTTACAGTGCCCCATGTTGGTAGCCAGAAACAAGAACTGACAGCAGACCTTCTAGAGCAGATTCTTCATATACACATTTACTTTCATTCCTAGTTCAAGAAACAGGAGAGCAGTAAGGTTACTCAACTGTGTATGGGAAAATTTTCACCTCCACAAGAACTGAAACACTTGTAATATTCTTTTTTGACAGGTTATTTGAGTTGAAATTTCCAGAAGTGCTCAAATCCTTCTGGCTTTTTTTTTTTCCCCTCCCAGATCTGTTTTGAAACCATGACTTGATGAAAGCCAAGCCCAGAACTGTATACCACAGCAGGAACTGCAAACTGCAGAACTCAAACAGCTGCTTGTTCAACCTGCAGCTTTCTAGTTGTGGAGAACTGCCTGCCAGCATCTGGTGAGCATGGAACTAGGGCTCCATTTCTCTTTGAAGCTGCAGGTCAGAATAACACAAGTCAAAGCCTGGAGGAACATGCTGCCTTTGCAGTGAAGAACAGGGAATGTCTAGAAGACCTGGCAGTTGCATATAGTGCAGAAATGCCTATAAGTACTGACCAGAGGACAAGCCAGGAAAGGCATCATTATGGAGATACTGCCACAAACTACTAGCATACCTCTCAGAAGTGTCTGTACAGTGGAAAGCACAGTAGGAGGAATAAACCTGATAAAACAGTGATAAAACAGTGCTACAGTTGCAGGGCTGTAGTTATGTTAGGATCACAGAGGTGTGGTGCAAAGAAGGTGGAATCAAGTACTCTTTTTTAGTGCCCAGCAATAGTACAAAAGGCAATGGGAGCAGCCTAAACTGAATTTCAGGCAGTTGGCTGAACACCAGGAAATGCTTTTTTACTGTGGTTGTCCAGAGAAGACAACTTTCTTAGAGATAAGGAAAACCTGTCTGAAAAGAGTCCAATGTAAGCTGCTTTACATGATCCTGCTTGAACAGAGGTGTTGGACCAGCTACCTCCAGAGGACCCTTAACCTCTACTATTCTTTTTGCAGTGTTCTTCACGTTTAATCCAAGTACAGGAACAAGGAAATACAGATGTGCTTATTTACTCTGTATAAGTACAAAACCAGTCACTGTATTCTGTGACTTGTAAGCCTCTTCTGGTTTGGTTTTTTTTTTTTTTTTTTGCACATTGTTCTATAGCTCAAACCCATACACATGTTTGACAGTAGATCCGATTTTCACTCTCTACAACTGACATACATAATAAAGTCAGCCACAGGAAACCAGTCAGAAGGGACACTCAGGGCTGACTGAGTCTTTTAACAGCTTCTTCTCCACCCCTCCAGACTTCAGGAGTAAACAGTTCAAGTTCAAACAAGCATCTGGAGATTTAAGTAGCTAAATAGACTTCACAGGCAAGCCTGAATCAGTGTTGCTACCGTGTAGCTGAAGGCTCTGCAAGCTAAACTGACACCTCATGGTGTGCTGCCATCCTGTGGTCATTTCCAGCATCTTTTCAAGGAGAAAACAATTACTTTTCGTTCATCTTCTCCTGTGCTGAACTCTCAGCTAAGTACCAGATAAGAAAAACTTCTCCATCCTCACTCTACACAACTTCAGTTAAACCTCAACAGTCTATTTTGAGGATTTCATCTCCTGGTCACCTTCTTCATCACAGCCAAGTAATAAGTCAGCAGGTTAACAACAAAACATAAGAGCAAATCAGATACCACAGATCCATTTCAAGAGCTCCACTGGAAATGAAACTCACCTTCACAGTTTTGCTCAGCCACGTGCTGGAGGCAGCAGTAAAAGATTCTGGTTGCTCGATTTTCTTCTCTTCAGCCAGCTGCTGCTGGGGCTCCTGCAGACCATGTCCCTTCTGTCAAGATATAAGAATTAAGCTATTCATTAATGTTCACCCAAGCAAAGCAAGCAGGCTATATCTGGAATTTATTTTCTGAAGAAATTCTCTATTCCTTTGTCTTCAGCAGGGTGAGGGGGAAGAAATTAAGAATCACACAGATAAAGTGACAGCTGTCTTGGCTCAGATTCACATCAGTGAAGTCTCTAGAGCCTGTACTCTTATCACTTTCAGCTAGTTATTAGAGGTCACTGCAGTGGATTCTGGTTGCTTGCCTGTCTTCTACTGCCCAAGCAGCTGGTGCAGATGTTCTGGGCTTCCATCTTCCTAACAAAGAGGAAAGCATTGCAGTACTTCAGCTCCTTTTCAACCCACACCACTTGATCCAGGTGTTTCATCTGCCACCTCCTTAACAGAGGAGAAGCTAACACAAGAGGAAGAGCTGTAGCCACCCTAAATTAGATTCAGCTTCTTTCTTACCTGGAGAAGCTTCACCATGCCCCAGTATAGTAACCAGTAACCAGCCCACTTGCTGGTTATATGCTGGAATTCAAACTTTCATTAAATTTATATAGCAAAAATAGGAGCCCCGTGGCTAACAGCTTCTAAACTAAGCACAGTCAGAACAAAACAGAAGAAAGAATTCATCCTCAAGAGTGGTACCATTTGGGAGTTTGATTATGTTTTAAATTAGTGCAGAAGGCAGATGAGTGAGGGATTATTTAAAGTGGAAATAAAATATTACTATGATATTTTAAAGCAACCAGCTTTGACTAACAGCTAACCATGAAACACAAAGAAGTAACAAAGGACTTGGAAAGCAAGTCCCACTTTAAAAAAAAAAAAAAAGAAGATGTCTGCATGTTCTATGCCTTACTACTTTACAACAGAATTTGTCACAAGCCACTGTAAAGCCTCACCGTTGTGTTTTTATCAGTAAACACCATGGACTCCATCTGTGAATAGGGGGCCTTCTCTTTCCCCCGCTGCTTGAGATCCCTGGGAAACAAAATTATAGTTTAGTTACACAGAAAAGCATGTTTCCACCCTTCCCTCCTAGCTTTCTTACAGGCTCTTGCTTTAGCACCCCAAACCTTTGGAATCACCTGACACTCACATCAGATTCCCAATTGCAGAAATACTGTTTATATTTATTGCTGCTCCGTGCTTGTTGCTAAGGCCCCCTCTCCAGAATAGAAACAGGCTAATACCTCTCCTTCGTTTGTTCCACCTGTTGCTGCTCTACAAGATTTTTCAGTTCCAAAACTCTTCCTTTTTCTTCCACTTCAACTTCTCTCCTCTTCTGCAGCAGTTCTTGCTGCTCAAGTTCACATTCCTCCTGAAGAACAAACAGATCTGTAACCCTCCAATTCAAGTCGGAAAAGATGGTGTGGATATGAAATGGGTGCTTTGAGACAAATCGTGCTCATTAAATCCTTTTCTTATCTTCCACAGCCTACCCACTACCAGTTGGGCAGTATTTCCTTTCTGTCTCCACAGGTTCCCAGGTGCTCAAATTCAGCATTAACTGTCCAGACAGAAACCTTGCAGCAGATACTTCGACTTCCCCAAATCCCCATGGCTCCTGGCAGTAACTGCTCCCTGTGCAACCAGGCAGATCAGTGCATGGATTCCTTTTCTTTTCTATGTGCAGAAGGGATCTAGAGCTGTTCTTACCAACTTCAGTATCTTCTGCTTCCGCACATCACTTTCCCAAGGTTTCTTTGATAGCTTTTTCTTGCTCCGTTCCTCAGACACCTTTTCTTCCCGCACCTGTGAGAGACGCACCTGAAAAAGCCCCATGCATCTGCTCCACCACCCCTCATTTACCAAATGGAGGGCAGGGAGGATAGGGAGAGCTTCTTAAGTATGAAGACTGGCATTCAGTCTTATTCTAATAAGACTGAGAACCCAGCACCAGGCACACGTGCACTGTATTTAGCACCAACCTTGTGCAAGTCCATCACTTACTACAGGTCATGTGATGAGAAACCCACCACCTGGAGTGCTGAAAGAAGAGCACAGAAGCTGTTACAGATATACAAAATACAAGCTTTCACCCTGTATGTGATTCTCTGCAGAACAAGGACATCTAGCATCTTGTGTTTTATCTCAAAATGCTGTATGCTGCAGCTGAGCTGCAGTACTGCAGTATGAATTGAGGACCTGAAACCTGAGCCCCAGATACTGTGCTTTTGCCAGAGCTGTCCCAGTCAGTGCATTATTCCTTCTTTTTCTAGGGCTGAGCTTTTCCAAAAGTCAGTCTGGCCCACTCCTTAAAGTGAGCAACCATATATTTTCCTGGAGCTCCATCCAGGTTAGCTTAACACAGCCTCCCTCATTTCTGAAGAACCTGTACTGTTGTACAAAAGCAGTTCACATATTGTCATCAATGGCTGATGCTGGCATACTTCTTTTCTATCTGTCCTTAAAAAAAAGGGAGGAGACAAAGCCTTAAAAACAGACACAAAATGAAACACACACAGTTGTTGCTGCCACATCTACTAATCACGCACATTCCTTGCTCACTTGGTAGCTTTTCCTTCCTGCCATGCTTCTGCAACCACTGTGGTTTCACTGTCTGTAATGCGGTACAAACAACTAGATGACACTGTCTCACTGCTGGGTCTGTTCACAGGACAGTCAAGGGATGCGGCCACATTCCTTGAACACAGAGCACTACAGACACTGCATGTCAGAACAGGAACGTGTAGAATCGCAGAGGTATGGAGAACAAAAGCCTCTCCTTGTTAGACAGAGAATTTCAAAACCTATTTTAGATGCAGACTTTCCCACCACCTGATTAGTCACCGTGAGCAGCAGCCCTGTGCTTGCACACATCATGCCAGTGGCCTGTTTGCACCCGCTTGATCTCACAGCTCACTGTGATAATTTCATTATTCTGAATGGCTCAAAGCTTAGTCAGGCTTCTAACCTTTTCATCACTCTGTAAAATCTTCTGTTCCATCCGTTTTTTCTTCTCTTCTTCCATTTGTTCCACTCGCTCTCGAGCCTGCAGTGCTTTCCTCAGTCGTTCTTCCCTCTTCCTAAGTAATGTGTGTGCAAGAGGGGCCTGTTAGCTTTGCTTGCTCTAACACAGGATGACAAGGGAACAAGGATCTACGGTAGTAACTTGACTTTGTGGCTCATTTTCTAACACAGCAGCAGCCTGCCACGGATCATGAGAAAACAATTATTTTGCTCAAACTGCTTTGTCTGAGCTTAACCTCAGCTCACATGTGGATTTAGGCCACCGGAAATCAGCAGGTGCTTTGCACCGATGCAGTTATTACTGCAGCAAGCCGTGAGCAGCCTTGCTTGAGATATGAGCCCAGGGATCATCATCAACTAAATGTTCCTTCTGGGTGGGATGCACAAAGCATGGTATAGCAACACTGCCTGCCTGGCAGGAAAAAAAAAAAAAAAAAAAAAAAAAAAAAAAAAGACTTCAAGGCAACTCTGCACTGAACCAGGGAAGGAGCAGGATGTAAGGGACTCAACTCACTGCTTCATTTCTGCCTGTCTCCGTCTCTTTTCTTCCTCCACTTTCTTCTTCCTTTGTTCCTCAGCCTCCTGTTTCTTCCTGAGGCTTTCCAGTCTCTGTCGCTCCTTCTCCTAAAGGGAGATGAGTTCAGACTATACCAATTGCTGGGTCCTGTTTCTACCCTCAGGCTGCTTGTGCAGTAGCAGCTAGAGGCTAAGCTGCCTGCTAAACAAAGAAGTCCCTATCATGTTCGCCCACACACAGGGATGGAAAGTGAATAGTAGATAAGAAACAATGCAGATTTGGCAGCAGCACTTATTGAACCGCACCACCTTCTCAGAGCAGAAGAGTCATGGGGATGGCAGGAAAACACTTAAGTCTTTCAGCTGTTCAGAATACATTTCAGGTAAGAGAAGTTACCCAGCACTCTGCAGCTGTAGGTGACTGCCTGTAGTAAACATTTCGTGCCCAGGTCAGTGTTACCTATGTGAGCAAGTGGAAGAAGGAGGGAGACAGAGTGCAGGTAGTCATGCTTAGAGGCCAAAAGGTTTCTTAGCAGTTCCCAGCTCTGGCAGAATACACCTGCAAAGGAGATCCTGCCACCTCACCACCACCATGATCAATTTACAATTTTGGATAGAAGAGTTGTGTAGATGCCAATGCAAGAAGAAAGAGCTGTTAGTGTTGTGAGACAAGAAGCACTACCACTATAATCCTCCAACCCCACAGTTAAATGTGTCATTACTTACAACAAAGTCTCCCTGTAGAGAAAAGACACACAATGAATGTTTGTAAGAAATACCAGAAGCCTGCACCACCCCTGTTAGCTGCATCTCCTTTCAAGTACACGCTAGGAAACCCACTGCATGACCCCACAGTCTGTCTTTCAGCCCTGAAGCAGCCAATTATGTGACACAAAGGCAGATTCCCATTGTGAAATGAGACGCTTCCCATTTTACCACAATTGAACAGTTCTAGAACATAAAGTGTTTCTGCTGACTATAGGCAAAGCAGCGAGATTTCTCTGCATCTGAGGACAGACTGATGACTGGTACTAAACACAAAACAAACAACCCTGGCTAGTAACAGTGCTTGTGGCCTTGCCTTGCTTCAACTGTCCAAACAGTTTCCCTCCACTGGGGAGGCTGAGGTAGAATCATGAGGACAATTTGCTGTTAAGACCTACACTGATCCATGGCAGCCAACAGAACCAGGAATATATTTGTGCTTTTCTAAACAGTCATCCTGCCACTCCCCCAGACTTGATCCTCTCCTCCATCTCTGTGAGGGGAAGTGGAATTCTGATGCACCTTAAGATTAGGTCGGGTGGGAGTATTGCATTTGATGAAATTCTTTATGACACCTCCATGTTCTGTGGACCCAGAGGTTGTAAGTAGTTGGTTTCTCTGCACAGCCTGAAGGAAGTTTTTCAATGGTCTAACCACCTAAGAGGAAAAGATAGAAGGAAATTACCACCTGCTAGGGAAAGGAAGGCAATGAGAGGCCATGGCAAAGACTCACCTTGCTAGCTGGAGAAGCAGAAGGTGGAGTCAGGTTTGCAGAATTCATGTGCTTGTCATCCAGAGGGGAGCGGGCACCACCTGGATGCTGGCGGTTCCATACAGCACCCATTGCTTGCTTATAGCTTCTTGTCCTGTTGGCATTAGCAAGAGGGACATGAAGTCTGCATTAAGCTCCTCAATTATTAACAGGAACATTTACTTACTGTTTCACAGATCCCTCTCCCTACCACTACTACCAGTTCGGCCTCCTAGGAGTCAGTAAACTATGGAGCAGGAGCACCATCTAGTCATTAATTATGGACAAGAAAGGCACCTGACAACTTGGTAAGGGAACACTCAAATTTCAGAGGAGTGATACACAACATCACTCCCATTCTCATTCCTCACTCTAATTCCCAGAAAGCAATGTATATCATATCTGGTATCAACAACAAAAGACAGACACAATCCACACGTGTTAGCAACTAGCCATTCCCACCCACCTCACTGGCAGGGTTTCATTTGCTTTATAGACACTTTGGATATTCACAGAAACATGACCCTTGTCAGAAATCCCCCAATGTGCACCCACTAATTTCAGTGGGAAACAGGGGGACCACCTTACTGCACAGCTGGGGCCCAATCCAGCAGCAGTTCCAAGGAAAGCTGCAGATTCTGACCCATCACATATGGGTAACATAGTTAAGCACCCACATGAGAACAGAGGTTACTGCTACTCTCCCTTCCCACCCATCACCCACAGCAAATCCACCCCTGCAAAACTTAACAGGACAGACTAAGGACAAAGCTAAAAGCAGTTCACATCTCCCATAAAACATCAGTAATATAAGCAGCGAGAAAATAAGTCAGGCATTCCAGACACTTGCACAAGATAAAAATAAATAGGTAGGTCACCTGCTTGGGTTGCTGTCTGAAACTACTCCCAGACCACCCCTTCATGAACCACTCAGAGCTGCATTTAAGCTGTGAGGTAACAGCGCTGTTTTAGTAATCTTTGCTGATTTGTGCATGAATTAATCCATCTGGGATCCAGGTCTGGCTCAGGGAGCAAAAAAGGCCAGAGAAACCACACGGAGCTCCCACAACACAAGATTCCAAGACTCCTCTGGGGAGGGGACAGGAAGGGAAACACCCTAAGCTTTTTAAATTATTTAAAAAGGCCGAGCCTAACTCCTCCCAGACCATAGGTTCATTCCTCTCTTGCAAAGGTCTCATACCATAGGCGTGAAGGATTCTCTTGGGACTTGGCACAGTGGGCTTGTTCTTGGTTCTTGTTCTGGGCTTCACTCTTGGGATTTACACAGCTTCCTGTGAAGAAACCTGTAGTCAGCACCACATTCAAGGCATTCTGCAGGGCTCTTACTCCAGTTGAAAGCCCCATGGCACATAACCAAACTGCAAACGCAGAAGCCAAGATGGCTACCTTGAATACTGTACACAACTATCAAAGAATGCATCTTGTACAGAGCCTTCTGATTAGGCACAACCTGTCTCACCAGAAAGACTGCAGGTACTCTTAATTCCATTCCAGCTACGGCTGCTGTGAAATCCTACAGATCCCACAGAAGACACTCTAAATATCTCCACGTCCTTCCTTTGAGGCACAGTAAATAAGTAAGATGTTTAAATCCTCACCGAATGCAAGACCAAAGATGACAAGGTTGTCAAGGTACTTCAGCAGAGTATTATGCATAGAAGAGAACAAATCTGAGTGTTGTCTCAAGTGTTCCCACGTATTCATTATGAAGACTGAAGTTTGACTAAACCATGTTTGTCTCAAGGCTTGGATACAAACCTTCGCAAGGATTTACAAGATGTCCTTGCTTATCTAACTGCATGCCTCACCCCCTCAGGAGATAACAGTTTTTTCAGGTAAACCTATATTGACTGGTCAAGTGTAGTTTTGTATCAGCACAAATCCCAGATTTCCAGCATACCTCATGTAGAATCCTTAGTCTGTGTTCCTCTGAGGCCTCATACAAGAAATACAAGACTACCTCAACATTACCTTCATTATTCTCTGTCTGCTGCTCAGGAGACAAGTGCTGTGCAGGAGGGCTGACATCTTTTTCACTTTTGCTTGAAGTGAACAAGTTTTCAGGAGCCTAAAGGAAAGGGAAACAAACATTAGCTTAGCCCTGAGGAACAAGACTGCAACAAACCTTCAATCCTGAAAAAAGAAGAAAAACAACCCAGTCACTGCCAACTGCAAGCCTACTGCTAGCCTAGGGATTCTTCCACCCAACCAGAGTCGTGCTAGACAGATACATGCTGATTCAATTCAGTAACACAGGGCCCTGCTCGTGAAACTCCCACCAAGGCTGGTAAGATGACTGTTGCCCAGCGTTTTCCTCATCAACAGTAGGACACTTTGATTTGACTTTAGGTCAAATAAAGTGCCTCTGGAATAAAGGACAGCTTCTATACACTTCGGAGACAAGTTCCAACTACAGATATTCTATTCTTGAATGAAAGAAATCCCTTTAAAGTATCTAAGATTACAGTATAATGATACACTTTAAATACCATTGGTAGTATATTCTCAGGAGTATAACCAAGTCATTGAAGCAGCATACAGGCTGCCTGCACACACACACACACACAGGATGTGCCCTTCCCTACCTGCTAAGCTACCATCACCCACAGTAGAACCAGCTGTCCACTCATCCTTCTGCAGCTTCCCAATGGCACCAGTGAACTGGTTGGAGGCAGAGCCAGCCCCTTTCTCTGCTGGGCTAATTTTCAGATAAGCTGGTTTACAGTACAATCACACAAGGTATTTTTGCCAGTTCAAAGGATAGGCTGAGTTTCTTTGTCTTGCTAGCATTGAAGACTTACATGAGCTTGTCGTGTACACAGCCTCTCTGGTAAAATAAAGCACATTAACTTGAACTGCCCTTCTGAATCCTGTAATTCAAATCAGCCAGGCAACAAAGACTTGCTAAGAATATACACAGTCAATCACCATGCCCAGATGACAGGCAAAAGCTTGCAGACTCCTGGGAATCTGTCCAACAGCCTATGAAAGCTCCATCTTAAAGAGGCCTTAGCAAGGCACAAAAGGCCTCCATCCACCAGGAGCTGTGGCCGACAGGCATAACAAGCTGCCCAAGCATTAGAAAGGCTGTACTATCCAACTCAGCAATGCTTTTGCTAAGCTTGAAGTGATGTGATATAATCAATCCTGGGCTGCACTCCTCACATCCAGTCATAATGCTTCCAGCTGCTCTGCAGAAGATCAGCAGGTCATCCATTAGAACTCACCTTTTCACTTGGGGAGTTCAGTTCCAGTCCAGTTCTGCAAAAAAGAAAGCATCTTGATTATTTCAGTTTTCTGAAGTAAAAGAAACACTGCTTGTCCTTGGTGCACCTCTACCAGGACAGCATTCAGAAAGGTGAACTATAGGGAACACAAATACGATGAAGCTAGCGTATGGTACCCAAGGAAAAGGCAGGCAAGTGTTAAGTATATCCAGATAAAGGCAGGAATCTGTTTGAGCCAGGCCACGCAGAGATGGAACTGTAAATTCCTCTGATGGACTGTTTAATTACACTGCTGAATAATACAGTGAGCTTTGTTCTCCCCTTTTCCTGTAGTACTTCCATGCAGGAGGTAACAAAGTTCTGCGCACCTCAGCCAGAGAGCATCTTACCTGTTCACCTTTCAAATCAGACAAGCTGACTAACCTCCAGCATCTCCTGGCATCCAGAAGCTGGTTAAAGCCAATGGCTGCAGGACATGATTCACATGATAACAGACAGAGCCATCGCTAGTAGGCCCTCAGAGCTTGAGGCATAGGGCTGGATCCTGCATTAATGCAGTGATCAACCTCACTGTTAGCATGAACAAGCTTCTGAAAAGGATGGGGCTGTGTCTGAACAACAGAAGCTTGGAAATATCAACAAACTCCAGGTGATGACATCACACGGAACAGTCAATTACAAAACCACAGTCCTGCAATACAGCAGCAACCCCTACAGCTTCTGTATTCTTCGCAGGGTTTTGGTTTTTTTTTGTGGTTTCTTCCTGCCTGCTACAATGGTAGCCTCACCTCAAGTTATTGGTCACATCTTCTTCCACAAAAACCTCTAAGGAGCTTTGACCTAGAGGGGAAAGAAAAAAAAATAGCATACAAAAGCCATCTTGGGGATTTCAATCTGAGGCTTTCCAACAGTGGCAGTGCGTGAGTGGTAGAGCTCAGGTCTCTGTGCAGACTTCTCCCAGGGAACACAGCTGATTGCTCATCTCAGCTTTCCACATGAGCACTACCACCTCCCTCGAGTGTCACTGACAAACTGGTGTAGGCTGGGAAGGCAGAGAACTGGAGCAGCAGCTCCTCTGTCTGCAGACTGCTCCAGCTGCACAAACATACTCATGCCTGTGTCACAGAGATATCATTTCCCAGTCAATTGATTTCAGTTTCTGCCTCCCTGCACAATTTTATGCAGAGATTTGGTCGATTTGGGCTGATTCTATTTCCCCTCCCAACATCACTTAGATGAAAGTGTTTTAACAAATGCCTAGATACAGTGTGACTCAAAGCTGACAAAACTAAATACCAAAAGCATTAGTGCTTTATTAGAAGCCAATCTGGTTTCAGAAACAATGATTTTTAGAAAGCCCAAATCCGAAAGCCTTCTAGCCTTGTCAGGAGCAGCGAGAACAAGGGATATGAAAAACATGGTGCTGGACTTTTGAATCTGATCTTATTTCCTCAGATGACTGTGCTATTTAGTTCTTTGTCCATGAGCTTCATCTTCACCCAGAAAGCATTTGAGTTCCTCTGCCAGTTTCAGAGAGCAGACACATTCATCTTCTTCCAGTTTCTCAAAAGAATCCACAAAAGACACTCATACTAAAAGACCCTCTGCAGGAAATGCAGTAGCCTCAAGGCAATAAGCTACCAAACCACACACATACCTAGAATGGATCCATGAGGATGTATTTTCCCTTCTATTCTGCATTTATTTGCTTTTTTTTTTTTAAAAAAAAAAAGTTATCTGCAACTCCTGTGACTCAGTTTCCAGTACCTGTGCCCCACCTTATACTCCTTCCATGGTAGAACAGAGCCTGAGGCTCACCCTGACAGCAGATGAGGACTCGAGGATTGCACCCTAAATGGATAGAAGCCACAAAACCTACTGCTGTGGAAACTAGGAGAAACTGCAGTTAATATGGATGAGCAACTTTACTGCAGAGCTGAGAAGCTGACAGCCAAAAGAACGCACTCAATAACAGAGAACTTACAGCTCACTCTGCTGGAGGCAGAGGAAGATTCTTGTGCTGCTGCCTTCTTTGCAATGGCCCTGCTGATAGATCTCCGGATCATGCTCTCTCTTTTGCTGGCCAGAGAATATTTTTCAGCCAAGGAGGTCCTATGGCTTTTGTGGGTGCCACCCACACAGCTTCGGCGTCCAGAGCGTCGTGTTTTGGATGTCACTATGGTCATTTTGTTGTTGGAGTCCTGGAGAAGCACCTTCTCTAGGCTTTGAGAAGACAGATCTCCTTGGGGAATGGCAGGATGTCTATTGCTAGTAGCCTTGGGAGTGGATGTACTTGCTTTTCGTTCGATGGTCTCTTCCTCCTCTACTGCTGTCTGGTCATGAGGGACTGCACTGACAGCAGGCACCTCATGCAGTTCATTGATTGCACCCTCCAGGGACGCCTGCTCTGCTGGAACAGCCTCACAGTCTGCATCACCACAATCAGCACTGTCTTGCTGTGGAGGTAACTCAGCCTGAGGGCAGTCATTGCAATCCACTTCCACCATGGAACTTTGTGCTTCTGCTTGCAATTTCTCAGGCAGTGCTGGAAGCTCCATTTCAGTGCTGGTCTCAGACCTCACCTGACAGCTAGGATTCTGGGGATGCTCTTTGCTGCAGCGTCTTTGGGAACTTGGCCTGGAAGATGCTAGCTTAACACTGCTTCTCCTTCTGGACAACCTTAAATAAGAACAAATGAAACAATGCAGGAATCTCCCACTCCTAAACAGTTTCAAAACAAAACAAAGACAAGCTTTGCAGCAAACCTACAGCCTTTCTCCCTACATCCACTTCCCCTTACAACACACCTTTTGCCGTTGGCTAAATGCAGGAGAAAAAACCTTGAAATCTCTCACATGCTCTAGCAGATTTAGCCAGGCATACTAAATTTACTTGCAACTAAAGGCTGCATCTGAAAACACAACCAGCAGCAGCTGAGGTACCAGGACGCTTGCAATTCTTTGTGGATATTAACCCACAGCCCCAGCTGGACCTGATGTCAGGGGATAGTAAAATCATACTGGTACAACCCACTCCCTGCCCCAAGTGAAGCGCAGACACCCACACGGGAAGGAATTCTAGATTTTTGGTTTGGGGAAGTTCCACAGTGAAAATTCAGCTTTGAAATGCTTTGCATTAGCTAATTTAACAAGAGATAATGAAGCCATTTACTTGATCAACAAGTCAAGAAGATTAAGTGGGCAAAACCAGAAGACAACCTCAGTGTTTCAGACGTGAAACAAAGTTGAGAGCCAAGGTAGAAGTGGCTAACAGCAAGAAAACAGAGCTACAAAAACCCAAGGCACCATAAACTAGTTAAATGAGCAAGGCTTTACAGTTCCTGGTGGAAGAACACTCACAACTAGCCTTCAGATTGACTCCCTCCACATTCCTTCCAGTTTTGTTCTCTTAATTTCTCATTCTGACCTCTAGCAATAGACATCACTTCCTGCTAAAGTTCACAAAAACAAGACTATTAATTGGGAAATTCATCAGCATGCTAATAAGTGGTTTCTAAAATATGTACTGAGGGAACTATAGCAATGGAAACAATGGCCTGAGCCTGCAGGATTAATGTGCTCAACTCTGACATGAACTTCCTGTTGACAGATGATCATCCAACCTTTCAGACATTGCCACATCAGCAGATTTTTCTCAAAGCTAAATTTAAATTAGGAAAAAACACATGCAAGATTTGTCATCTTTATGGAAGCAATCAAGCTGCTATCTAGCTGCTACCTGAAAACTAACAGTATGGCTTCAGAACTCTCCATGTTTAGATTTGCAGTATTTTCTCCTCCTGCCCTCCTTCAGCACATACATTCATGAACTTCCCACGCTTCCTTACTATTCTTGCTGTTCTCTCCATCCTCCATGTCTAGTTTATGTCAGTCTTTCAGTTCTAACTTTCCTGTGGTGTTTTTCATCATGGTTATCAAAAGCTAAGGGCCTTACCACACAGTTTATTACTGCATATCCAGTTACTGGGTTAGGGCACACGAAAGCAATTATCAGCACGCCTACCCTCAGATCACAGCATATGCTTCTCTGAAAAGAGAGTTATTAACCACCTTGTCCCAACCACAAGATGAAAGCAGATGCAGTCGGCCACCATGAAGGTAAATCAAGGAAGTTAATTAGCATCAAAACCAAATCGCTCCCTGAACAATCCCTTCTTTGCATCCATTTGCAGACAACAGTTGTCACGAAGAAAGGCATTCCTCCATTTATCCACCTCCTTACCTCTTCTACTTAATGAGATTTGGCTTACTTTCCAGTGAATATCTTCACTGGTACAGGAAAGGGAAATAAGAAAATGAAGTTTGGCAGTTTGCCATCACTACTGTTGCTTCCATCTTCAAGCTGCAGAAACTCTCTTGGGCAGCAGCAAAGGGGCAGGCTGCGTGACAGAACAGTGGCACTGTCTACACAGAAAGCTGTTAAGAGCACGAGGTAAGAAGCACAATGCAAGCTACATTTCTTCTGCAGTCTACTTGCAGTAGATAAGATGCACAGCTTTAGGTTCCATCTATTTAGGGTTAATCTTAAAAAACAAATCCAGTAAGGATGGTTATATACCAAATCACTTGGAACTTCTACGTGTTTCATCCCAAACCCCTCTCAGTCCTTTCTATCTGCTAACTTAAATAACATAATAGGCATGACACTTTTGCACATTCCTTCTAGCAGGCTACATTCTCAGATGTGTGAACACAGGAGCAACCTCAGGTTGAAATCTGTGCTGAAAAAAAACATGAAATTAAATGAGAAGAAAACTCAAGCAAACAAGAAAGTAGAAAAATATATTTATTGTTTTTAAATGAACAGAAAGAACACAAAGGGACAACTAATCCTCTACTAAATTTTCACAAGAATCAAAGTATTGACTGACCTTGACACACCATTTTAAATTTAATATTTACTAAATCAAAAAACAAGCAGCTATTCTGGGTACGCATATGCAGAAACAGTTAAAATTCCATTTCACTGTTAAATGCCACATGCAGCAGAGCCAGACTCACCCACCTCCTCCTGGTTGGCTCATTCTCATCTTTCAGAGCTGAAGACTGCCTCTTCCTAGGCCGTCTCCTCTGGGATGGCGTTTTGGGCATCAGGCCAGGTTCAGCTCTGAAGTTAATGCTGAAATGCAGAAAGCAGAGGCTGCCTTCCACTGCTAACTGCCCGCCACCCAGCCATAGCAATGTTCACCCATTAAGAGCAACAGGGGAGAAGCAATTGAGGTGTAACAGCAGCTGGCACTAATGCCTAAACGAAGCTGTGAAACACAGCCATATTAAATCCATCACTCAGCTGAACAACACTCTTTCCCTAGGCTTACACCAGGGCTGCACAACCAGCGGGCAGGAGCACACGCAGCTTTGTGCTCTCTGTGTTCGAGAGCATCCTGGGAGGCTCCCTGGAGGGCAACCCCTACCTATCCAGCATCCTCAAGCCCTGCTCCTCCACCTCCCGCAGCCAGGCCAAGTGTTTGTGCTCAGCATCGTAAAGGAATCGGGACAGTCTCTGCCCGCACACTTCCAGGAGCTGCGTGGGACCGTCGGCTGCCGCCATGACCTTGCCTGAAACACAGGAGACAAAATGAAAACCTTCCAGGATACAAAGGATGACCGAAGCCCACTTCGTGCTTCGCAGCAGGGTACAAATAAGCGCAGCCACAGTTCTAAGACAGATGCAAACCCAGAGGACCTCCCTAGTGGCTTTCCCAAGCCCGCAGGACCAGCTGCTAAGATACCAAGGCTCACCTCACCACCTCTCACCCAGGAAGGGCTCGCTACCACGGCTCTTTCCCCCCTTTCACTCCTGGTCCCAAATATCGCGGCTTCTACCAATCACGGTGCTCCTCCAGCAGAGCACTCCTCGCTACTGGCTGCCTCCCGCGTCCATCACTTCCCTGCTATTAAAATCCAGTTGCCTATTGGTCCTCTACCCCAAGCCCCACCTTCCAAGTCCTCCACAACCACAGAGGTGGGCGAGCAGAAGAGAAGCAACTTTTGAGAGCGCCGCGCTCGCCTCCTGACCAATGAGGAGGGCGGGCGGCGGGGAGCGCGGCGGCGATAGGCCAGCGCGGCCGTCACGATGGCAGAGTGGGAGGTGAGCGTTAGATTTGAATTCCAGGCGGGCAGAGCTGCCGCGCGCGCGGCTGCGACAGTGAGGGGAGTGGGGTGAGGGCCGGGACAGCGCGCGCGCAGGGGGCGGTTGGGGCTGAGGTAAGCCGGAGCGATGGCGATGGCAGCGGGCCTGGTGCGGCTGCCCGCGGCGTGCAACCAACGGCTGGCGGAGCTCCTGCGGCAGGTGGACGACGTCGACATGGTGTGGCTGGAAGAGATCCGCGAGGAGGCGGCCAGGATGTTCGGCAGGTAACCGTCCCCCCCGCCGCGCGCCCCTCCGCTCCCAAACGACGAACCCGCGCTGAGCTCTGCCCCTGCCCGCAGCCACTACAGTGACCAGCCGGAGCTGATGCCCAAGACGCCATCGCAGAAGAACCGGAAGAGGAGGAAGCGGCCGTCCGCGCTGCGGGGCGAGAGTCTGGAGCTGGGCAGGAGGAGGTAGGCCGTGGGCCCGGCCGTGAGGCGAGGCGCCCTGCCGCGGGGCCGTCGTGCTGCGAACCGTTCTGAGAGCTCAGGGTCCCGCCGCAGCAGCCCCCGCCGTGCTGCCGTTAAAGGCCTGCCTGTGCGCTGGCTCGGGGCGCTCGTAGCCTAGCGGCTGGAGCGCGCCATAGCGCGGAGGTGCCCGGATGAAAGCGCGCCCTACCTGCGAGTTAATAATTGGAGTTCGCGGCCGTTTTATGCCTTCTGTTTGCTTTATATAGCAACTTTCCGATCTGCCGGGGGGTGGCTTCCGTGGTTCTGGGCTGTTGCTGAATCCAGCGCTATGCTAACGTGCCGTCTCTATTGTTAGATTATCTAGAAGGAGGACTAACAACCTCAAAGCAGTGTCCTCCAAGCGATATTCTCAGCGACTCCAAAATAAAGAAGACTCAGCACCAGTCAGCACCGAGGCCCAAGAACTCTCAAGCCAAACTGTCTCTCAGCGGTTGACAAGATCCCAGGTTATAGCGCCTGCCGACTGCTCAGAGGTCCTTCCTGAACATCTAGGTGAAAGGGTAGTTCCCGTTGTAGAAATCAGTGTCTGCGATCGTGTTTCTGCTGAGTTTCAGTTCCAGAAGTGTGCACCTGAACCAGCGGAGAACCACTCCACGAACCTCCCCCTGAGCTCAGATGACAAGTCTCCCGAGGAGAGCAGTGCTGCAGAATCGCAACATTTGCCTTCTGCATCTGAGCTCAAGGTCCCTCATACCCCAGAGGCAAAAGGTTCAGGAGAGCACAAGAGTGCGTTTAAGAAGACAGCAAAAGCAGCTAATACTACAGTTGTTTTAAGTGAAGAGCCTGGGCTGGAAGAGGTAGATGACTCTGCTCAGGTGCAAAAGCATAATGAGAGGGATGATAAAGAACCTCAGCATACAACAGATAGCCCAGAAACCCCTACAGGTTCTAGGCTAAGCCGTCGCTCTGTGCGCAGAAGTTTGATGGGCAAACCTTCCACGATTCGTAGAACCTCACTGGCAGAGAAATACTCACTGGCCCGCAAGAGGGAAAGCGCTATTCGGAAATCTATCGCCAGGACAGTGATCAAGCGTAAGGCGCCCCAAAAGTTATCTGTGTCCTCCAGTTCTGTGAATGGTAAGTTTGAACGCCGCTGTATACGTGCTTTGCTCCGTTTTTGCTCATTTTGTCAGTGTATTGCATGAGACCACGAGTCTGGTGTTTGCAATGGGCAGGAATAGACACAGTGGCCAACCATCCTGCATGGTTGAAATCTGCGCCTGGAAAAGTTAATAGAAATGGGTAAGCCAACCTAGAGAACAGAGAATCAAAAGCACTGTGTGAGCTTGACCCTCAGCTGAACGAGATATGGTTGGCTGCTTGAAATAATGCAAGAGAGGCGATCGGTCAATGGCTGTTCTTACTGCAAACTCCTTGTAGTATGTTGTGCAATCATACACAGCTTCTGAAGAAAGATGATGTTGGTGGAACTGGTTCTTTAGTTTGGGTGCAGCAGCTTAGCCAGGTCTTAGATCTTTCTAGCTTAGACAACCTTTCATTAAATGCCAGTGTTCCAACTGACTTTCTAGATACCTCTGTGAGCGGAGGAACCCAGACAACTGTTAACTAATGGTTGATAGCATATAAATTCAGCCTTGTATTTCATGTGAGAGAACATGATTAACATCTGAGTTTCTGTGGTGATAGCTGACAAAGTTCAAGTGGCATCTGGTAAATGGGTTTTTTTTGTTGCTAGTAGTCCTTTAGGAGGAGTCTGGGCTCTGTCTTGTTTTAAAGAAAACAAGGTAGCTATTGTGAATTAGATGATTTTTAGAAATAATCTCTTCTGGAGCCCCTCCTTTGAGAAGGAATTTTGAGACTGGTTAAAACAATCTTCTATGCTTAGTTTGCAATGCAAGTGGGTTTCTGCAAAGGATGAACGTCTGCTTGCAAAATAAGTCCTTGCAAAACAAGGTAAACTACCAGAGTCAGCACTTACTACAAAACAAGATCACTTCCCTTAAAACTGTCTGAATACTTTGTTCCATCCCAGGATCATTCTTCAGTCAATGGCCTTTAGGTCCCTAACACACTAACTTTGAAGGATACAAAGCAGCTTTTTCTCCCCAGTTTAAATGATTGGTCTGTGTTGCCTGGATTCCCTGGGAACCTTAAAGAGGACTTCATTTCTCTCCTTCTGCACTGTTTGACTTGACAGATCTCTTGTCCAGTCAAAATTTTCAGGTGTAAGGAGAGAAACTGAGGTTCAGGCAGCTCCACTCGAGCTGAGTTTAATGTCTGAGCACACTGCATAGGTATTAATTGGCTGCATGGTATCCACCGTGTCTCCGATGGGTCGTGTCCTGTGCATCCAGCACATATTTGCATTTCCTGTGATAACGCTGGGGTAGAAATTTAGGAGCAGACTTCATACTTCTGTAATGTCTGTCTGCATTTACCCCCCTCAGTCTGAGGCGGCATATCCATCTTATTAATTATTAACAGCCTGTGTTGGTATTTAAAAGCTAACTACCACTGAGCTAGCTGGAATGTGTAACAGGGAGCAGCACTGTGACTGTAAATAATGCTGGTTTCTGCTACTGCTAGCATCTGAATGCGGCCCTGCAAGATGAATCTGGGCCCAAGCCTAGCCACTCTTAATGTAAACACATTGAATATCACTTTTAACTCATCTGCAATTGAAAACAGTTCTGTTATATTGAAATTGCTGGCAATGCTTTTTTTTCTAGTGCTACTTGGGGATATTAAGCTGCCTTTGCTTGTAGTGGCATGCATTTGAATTGCAGGAGGTAACCCAGGAGGCAGAGCAGAGGAGTCTTGAGAGAATCTCACAAAGAGTCTTGGCTTGTGCCTTACATTATAGTTTTGGCATCCTTTTTTCTTTTCCTCTAGGCTCAGGTTCTGAAGAGGTGCCAGAAGATGAAGAAACAGTTGTCAACACTGGGTGAGACTACTTCCAAGATATTTTTTTTATCCTTAATATCATGCTCTTTTTTTTTCTTTTTTTTTTTTCCCCTCCTATTGAATTCTTGATGTAAAATGCTTGTGGATAACAAGCCATTTCATAGTTTCCTCAATGTTATTAAATGTGGCTATCTTTCTCATTCTTTTTCTAGACCTCCTCCTGTACCTCGTACCCCTCCAAAGCTGGTAAGTTTTGACAAGGATTTAAAAGCATTTCTGTTTGTGTGGACTCATGACCAAATATGTTGGATGTATCTCTCATAACTTGCTGGGAAATCAGGGAGTTGTGACCACATACAGTCAGATTCAGACCACTTGAATAAAGAAGACGTAGGGCATTCAGCTCAGCCACGTGCATGACCCTATGCACAGCCTACACAGTTCTGGTGAACAGACTGGAGAAAAGTCTGATTCTGTTTTGATCGGTTTTCCAGAATTGTCAAAATTAAAAACACTGAAGTTTCTGCTCAGAAAATGAGTGCATGTGACTTGAAGCTTATT
Organism: Tympanuchus pallidicinctus; assembly: GCF_026119805.1. Taxonomy (NCBI): domain Eukaryota; kingdom Metazoa; phylum Chordata; class Aves; order Galliformes; family Phasianidae; genus Tympanuchus; species Tympanuchus pallidicinctus. Next base: position 16,340,001 of record NW_026294747.1, read on the forward strand.
TCTATATGGTGTTACAAGCTTGGATGCTTCCCAGCCAAGGCTAGTTTGGAAAACAGCATTATCTGTCAGCTTACATAAGAATATTTAAATGCAAGCATTTTAGTGATGTGAGTGATTGATTGCATTCGAGCATCATTTACATTGTTGGAGCAGGTCCAGAGGAGGGCCACAGAGATGATCAGAGGGCTAAAGCACCTCCTCTTTGAGGACAGGCTGAGAGTACTAGGGTACTTCAGCCTGGAGAAGGGAGAGCTCCAGGGAGAACTCATTCTGGTCTTCCAGTACCTGAAGGGCACCTACAGGAAAGCTGGGGAGGGACTTTTTTGAAGGGCACGTGGTGACAGGATGAGGGGTAATAGCTTAAAACTGGAAGAGGGTAGATTTAGACTAGATATTGGGAAGAAATTCTTCACTGTAAGGGTGGTTGCCCAGCAAGGTTGTGGATGCCTCCTCCGTGAAAGCATTCAAGGCCAGGCTGGATGGGGCTGTGAGCAACCTGCTGTGGAGAGAGGTGTCCCTGCCTATAGCAGGGGGCTGGAATTAGATGATCTTAAAGGTCCTTTTCAACCCAAACCATTCTATGATTCTGAGCACTGAATTCAGTCCTTGGTATTGCTGGCATTCAGAGTGGAGACCTGCTTTCTTTTTGTGGTTTCGTAGCCCTTTATTTTTATGAGAATTCAATCCTGAATTCATATCAGACTGTTAAATAAACTTCTTACAATTCAGAAAAGTTTTTTTAGTTGGGCAGAGTTGGTACACTACTGCTATTCCTGTATTTCTAAAGCTCTTCTGACCTTTCCACTAGTCCTACAGATTACTGAAAGGTTGTCAGTTTGTCTTAAGACGACGACAGAAATCTGTAAATATCACTCAGGTCAAAACATGTCCCTCCACAGCTCACACTGCCCTTATGAGGAAGAAATCCCAGGATTATGTCAGTGTTCTGTTGAGAATCATTTTCAATAGGCAAAGGCTGAATTAATGGAGCGGAGCTCTGTGGCATTAGAACTTTTGTAAGCAAGGATAGGTTTACATGTGCTTTTATGCAGGTACTTTTCGGTAGATCTGCAAAAGTTCAAGTGAATTCAGTTCTTGTAGTGCCTGTGGATTTTAGCTTGACTGAGTTTCAGTTGTGCAAAAAGGTTACAGTGGCAATATGAAGAAGAAAAAAAAGGAACTGACTGCATTGCAGATCTGCGAGTGGAGTATCTGTATCTTTTGCTTCTCTACCCTGATGAACTTACAAATGCAATCTAGTCATACGGTATAGTTGATCTATCCTTAATCCTCATGTTTTATTTTATACTACTGCTGACAAGAGTGGGATTTTATAACCCTTTTGTATGGGAACCGTTGTGTCACAGCCTGAACCACTGATAAAGCTCCCCAGGAAATGACCCAGTCAGGCCTGGGAGCATAAGGTGAAGGCAGTTCAGCTGTGTGACAATAAGGGGTAGAGCCTGGCTGCACCTCTCTTAGACCTCATTTAAGGGCTGACCGCCACTGGGGAATGATCTCTGGTTGGAGATCCCCAACCTTGGTGAAGCTTTTCCCTGCAAAACTGGAATCTTTTGATAGAGGTGAGCAATCTTCTTCCCTTCCTTTATAGCATCTTCCTAACTGTGAGGTGCTTCTGTCATCACATCTCTGTTGTAATGCCTTTCCCATTGTATTGGTTGGTCCAATTGCTACATTGTTCCGTTCTTAAGCTGTCACCAGGTTACCTTATCTATCTGTCTGCTCTCTTCTTAGCAGACTGGGTTTGGTTCCTGGCAATCTTTGTGAGCTGTAAGCAGCACAAAAGTATCAATACTCAGCACTCTTTGCAGAAAATAAAATGTCTTTTTGTGCTCCTGTAGTCAAAGATAATACCTTTATATGTGCTGTTACGTAGAGATCAGCTTTTTCTCAGTCCTGCTATCAGATTAATCAGATGTTTGTGCTTCTGCTGGCCCCCAAGATGCTTCCTATACCTAGCCTTAAGCTGAAACTCTAAAGAAGCATTTGTTGAGTATAAAGTTTCCGGGCTTCATTTTAACTTTTCTTCCTAAATCCTTTGTTGCTGACAGCCTACCTGCTAGCCAAAGTAGATTTGAGGAGTGGAATTAATATTTGTATTGCTAGTTACAGTGTAGATTTTGAATGCCATTACCTGTTCTCACAGACATATTGCACCATTATCACAGCAGAAGTAAATGTGTATCTGTAACACCAAGGAAGGCAGACAGCAGTGTGTATCGTATTCATAATGGAAATACATAAATCTAGGAAATGAGCTGTTTGTTTTTGCCATCTTAATCTTTCAGCATTGCTAAGTCGAGCATTGTCTGATTCTTTGCCAGAACTCCAGCAAGCATAAACAGATTTCAAAGTGGGAATGCTTTTTGTCCTTAACAGGCTCAGTTTGTTCAGTTTAAGTAGTCAGTTCCCCACTGCTGATATTCACACTGTGCATTAACATCTGTACTTCTACTGATGGCATCAAGGGATTTTCCAAGATAGCATCCAAAGCTGTATTTTTCATAGCTGGTGGTTAGGACTTCACTCTGGATACTGGTACCAGTACTCTGTAGTAGTATTGTACTCCCTGGTTATATTTCAGGCAGGGTCTGTGCTGGTATGACATGATTTCAGGGTCCAGGGAATGGCAATGAAGTTGGTGAGGGGACCAGAACACATCTTATGAGGAGCAGCTGAGGCAACTGGGATTGTTTCCTCTAGAGAAGAGGAGGTTCAGGGGAGGCCTCATTGCCCTCCACAATCTGTGGAGGTTGTGGTGAGGTAGGGGTTGGCCTCTTCTCCCAGGTAACTAGCAATAGGATGAGAGTGAATGGCCTCAAGTTGTCTGAGTGGAGGTTCAGGTTGGATATCAGGAAGAACTTCTCTGAAAGAGTGGTGATGCTCTGGCACAGGCTGCCCAGGAAGGTGGCTGTGTCACTGTCCCTGGAGGTGTTCAAGAAATGTATAGATGTGGTACTGAGGGACATGGGTTAGAGGGCAACATTGGTGGTAGGTGGATATTTGGACTAGACAGATATCTTAGAGGTCTTCTCCAACCTTAATGATTCTGTGATTTTATGAATAGTTTGTTCCTGTGCAAGGATTGCATTGAGACCCATCTGTTTTTCCTACAGGATTTCCAAGGCCTGCGGATGTCACTTCGCTCTCAGTCTGTCAAAAGAAATGAACAACAGCAGGAGACGAGCAACAACGGTAACTGCCAGAGGCTTTCCGTGGCACTATTTTAAATAGTTATGACTTTGGGAGGCTGGAAAGCTTGAAAGACTGGCTAGTCAATTTGAATGCCCAATTTGGAAGACAAGGATTTGTTTCAAGAGATTAACAGTTAGGAAACTCTGTGCTGGACTTGTCATTTCCACCCTGGGAAGTGCGTGGAAATGATCTGTGATGTAATGAAGATAAAAAGTTACGTGTTCTCAGGTTGAGGGAGAACCTTTATTTTTGAAAGCAGGAAAGGTCCTGCTATGTGTAATGCATGGCAGGTGGGGTTTTTTTCCTATTTTTTTTCCTATTCCTGGAGAGAGCTATTAAATTTGTTATGTGCTTTCAAAGCTGTCTTGGAAGGGGTTGTTTGGCCAGAACTAACTGTTTAATGCTTTTTCTTTCAGAATGTGACTTAAGTAAGAGTGAGAAGAGCCAGGAACCACCCCAAAGTGCCAGGTATATTTATAGAATAATTTAGATTGGAATGTGCTTGTGGTGATCTGTAATCCAGTCTCTTGTTCAAAATAAGTTCAACACAGAAACACTGTTAAATGGTGTAGTGGCAATGCTAAGTCATGGCTTGAACCAGTGATTGAGCACCTGGTGGGAAGGCAGGGCCAACCCGGGGGTGTTCAGCTACATGGAATGCATCTGAGTGACTGGAAGAGGTGGAGCCAGGTTCCACCCCTTCCCAGACCTCATTTAAGGGTTGGCAGTGGTGGCAAGGGGATATCATCTGGAGATCCCTGCTTAACTGAGGGTCTTACAAGCCTTCTGAAGGTAAGCAATTACTTTCTCTTATTTCTGTGCCCACTGCTGTGACATCTGAGTGGATTCTCACTTGCTGCAGCCTGGGACCTTGCTGCTCTGTTGTCTTTTTGTACTTTCTGTTGCATTACGAATGGCTTCAGTGACTTGTGAATATGAAACTTTTGTAATAAGTTTTCTCTCTCTACAAAAAGATGATTTATTTTTCATCTTCTACCACATTAGGATTTTTTACTGGATAACTATTTGAATATACTCCACCACCTTTTAATCTAGGATAGTTTTATGACTTTAAAAAAAAAACTTGAATTTGAGACAAACAGGTGTTTGCAGGGTGTGGTAAGTTGCATGTTTTTCTCACAGGAGAAAGACAAGTTACAAAAGAGCTGTGGATCAACGCTATGACACCCAGCAAGCAGAAGATGGAGGGCTTTCTCCTCAGAGAAAAAAGACTCCATCTCCTCCATGTCCAGCCAGCAAAGTAAGATCCTTTTAACCCTGATGTACTTCAGCAGGAACTGTTTCTTACTGAGACTCCTGCACATAATTTTTTTCATGGTTCTCCTAGGTTGTACGGCCTTTCAAAACATTTTTGCACACTGTGCAAAAGAATCAGCTCCTCATGACCCCAACCTCTGTGGGGAGAAATGGAGTAATAAAGTCTTTTATCAAGTACAACACTCCTCTCCAACATGATCCCAAGGTAAGGCACAACTGTCGAAGCTACTAGAAGATGGCCTAAAGAGTGTCCAGGTTAAAGCACAGACACAAAACAAACCTTCCCACCCGTGTTAAACTAAGGAACAATTTCAAGCTTCCTGGTTAGATGAACTAAGTAAAGTTGTGAGTAGTCAACTTCCTGAAGATTTCTAACTCAGGCTCTAATCTTTATTTCTATAGCATTTCTCTGTGGTTTTAGCAACTAACGGTGGAAGAGATTTCCCAGTTATTTCCAAGAGGATTCTGAATACTGCAGTTGCAGTGCATATAATTGAAGCCTGTAGATTCTAAGTTTCACTTCTAGGACTCTTCTGATGAGTGAGATCTTTGCAAGTCCCTCTTAAATCTAAGCTGCTGATATTCTGAGGTCTATCAGATCTTTGGAGCTCCTTGTAGGAAGAAACATGAGCCTATCTTGAATTGAAGACTGCTGTGTCAGTGAGACAAGTATGCTGGTATCTACACAAGACATAGTACAAATATCAAGGGAGTGTAATTGCAGCAACCAGCTATTAGCAGAGATGGATTGCATGCTTTTCCTGTTTGCAGGTGGATGCTGTTAACTGTGCATTATCACTGTGAAGCTTGTAGCATCAATAGAAGAAGCTCCTGCATGCCAAATAGAAGGATTTTGAGTGGACTTAAGATGTTCTGATTCTCCATTTTCAGATGGAGTTGGTTTCCTGTGCTCTATTTCTGTAGAACTGTTTGGGCACTCTAACAGCATTAGTGAGGACAGGAGCAAAGCTTCATTGATGCACTTAAAGATGAGCTAGAAACTAGCATGGCAAGAACAGATTGCTCTTCTTACTTATGCTCAGTAACTTGCCTCCAGAATAAGGTAGTTCTAGGGCTTGTTTTTGCTTTCAGGGAACCTGGAGGAGAGGAGGGCATACTGCAGAAACCGATCTTCTTGTGCCTGTCCTGTATCTTGGCAACCTAACACCTAAACTTCCATGTGTTGTTTAAAGCTCTCGTGGTTGTGATGCTTAGAGAGTCTTGTGCCAGAAGCCTATCATTAGGAAGTAGCAAAATATTCAGTCTTTTATCTGACTGGTGTTCCTACTGACATTAGTGTTTGTGTTGGCAAAGGAGCTGATGTGATGAGAAAAGAGTCTTTCCTACTAATCCTTTGTTGCTGTGATTTTGTTGGAAGTTATATTTCAGGTTTTGTTCCAGTGCAGGCAACTTCCACCTTAGGACTTTCTCTGTATGGGGGCTAAACACCACTAAATAACACAAGGACAGTAAGATACAATTGTAAATTTTAAATTCATCAGTTGGAGACTAGTAACTACCAGTCTCAACGTGGAGCTCAGCATGAAGTAACCTATCATTTGAATATTTGACCTTGCTTATCAGTATGGTACTTGAACTGAGGCTAGAGGCGTCGTAATTAGGCATTTGCAGTATACAATCTGGTGTTAAATTAGTTTATCTTTATGTTTTTGCTATGATTGTAGTGGTGGTGGCTCTTGCTCTTGTAATTGACAGTATACTTCAGGTTGAGTTAGCTGGATTGTTCAGTAAAATGGAAAAAATCCTGTGTTTCTGGGTAGGTGCTGTACAGGGCCAACTGTGCAGCAAACGTGGTTGCAAACAAGCTGCAAGCACTCTGTTTAAATGGTGGTGGTTTACCAAAAGATAAAGCTTTGTGGGAAGCAAAGAAGCCAGTGAGAGCTCTGAGCTGAAGTAAGCAATGTGTTTCCTAGAGTACCATCTGTTCCCATCACTTGCTGCAGGAAGTTAATATTGTTGCCAAGCATTAGCACTGCTTTTTTGGTTCTCTTTACCAGTTAAATCACAGTGTTGTCTGTCTGCAAACTCTGAAAGCTGTCTGGACATTAAGAACTGATGCTTCTGTTTTAACATCTCAGCTTCTTCTTGTGCTCTCAAGGATTAACGCTGTTGCATTGTGTCCATTGCATCTGTTCCCAGACGTCCATGACCACAGACCTGAGGTCTGTTTCAGGCTTATTGCCATGGTGTTAAATCTGGGTCTTTACCTCAGTCTGGGTAGGCTAAGGTGGAAAGGAACTCTGTCATATGGTATAGTCACATTTCAATTCATCTTAGGAAAAGGAGAGACAAAAACTGCAGGCTCTGAGAAAGAAGGAAGAGGCTGAGCAGTTGAGAAAACAAAAAGTGGAGGAAGAAAAGAAACGGCGACTGGAAGAGGCAAAGTTGTGAGTATAAGCGTTCTGTCTCATCTGCGCTGTTCTCTCTGGGCCTGTTGTGTCCTGTGTCAAGGCCATTTATCTTGCAGGCTCCATGCAGCAGGAATTCTTGTTGGTTTGCTCTCACTCTAAAAGCAGTATTGGATCTCACAGTATCTATCCAAAATGCTACTAAGAAACTTAACATTTTTAGTTGAGCGCTTCTTTGATGCTTCTTTAGCTTTTTGCTTCAAGCTCTCTGCTGTAGAGCTTAAATATATTGCCAATTTTTAAACAGTTTGCTCAATTCACTGGCTATAACACAGCCCTAGATGTGTGTCTGCTTTATTGGAGTCTTTTTGAGGTCTATGGTAGGAACTCATCTGGCTGGGTGCACTGATAACGTTGGGCTGTGTCCTGCAGGAGGCGTGAAGAACGCCTGCGTAAAGTGCTGCAAGCTCGGGAGCGGGCAGAGCAATTGGAGGAAGAGAGGAAAAGGCGCATTGAGCAGAAGATAGCTCTGTTTGATGAGAAGACAGAGAAGGTAAGGAGCATCCTGCTGAGAGCTTACTGGTGAGAATAATCAATATTGAAGCAGGTGATGCCATGTGAGTGTGCCTTCCAGAAAGAGGAATGAAGGCTGCTGAAATTCAAAGAATGGCCGTTTAAATAAAGATGTTTCTAGAAACATTGCTCTCAGTGATACTCAGTGACTCCCTTTTTCTTGATTACAGCAAGTGGCAGGTAAAACTTTATTTTCTAGAGTTATGAATTTAAATGTGGTTTAATAGGGCTTTATTAGATGGATAGGAAAACGACTTCAAATAGATAAAGCCAACCTAATCATTTTATCTATTTGAAGTTGTTCTCTGATGTGATTAACAGATGAAGATGTGAAAATAAGCATATTCTCTCCACACCTTTTCTGGTATCTCAGATCTTCAGACGGTTCACGTATGTGACCGTAATGTCCTTCGTCTTTGCTTTCAGCATTTCCATCTGCCTTATTGATTTCCTGCTTCTTAGAATAAATTCTTATGGCTTTTATAGTATTAGATTTCTACTTCCAGAATAGAATTTGTATCTTCCTGCACAGATGCAGAAGAGGATGAAGTTGCAAATACCGTCTCCTTGGAAGCATTCAAGGCCAGGCTGGATGGGGCTTTGAGCACCCTGGTCTAGTGGGAGGTGCCCCTGCTTATTGCAGAGAGTTGGAACTAGATGATCTTAAAGGTCCTTTCCAACCCAAACCATTCTATGATTCTAAGAAGATTGCCTTTTAAAATAGAGCATAGACCTTATTGACTCCTAGTGGCAAGAAAAAAAAAGGAAGTCTGTTTCATAAGAGGATGGGGGCTTTGTATTCTTAAGACATACTGCCACAGTAATTCACACACAGAAGGTTGTCCAGCCTGAAACGAAGTCTTCATCCAGCTGTGTGCGCTTTAGGTGCGGGAAGAGAGACTGGCAGAAGAGAAGATAAAAAAGAGAGCAGCTGCCAAGAAAATGGAAGAAGCGGAGGCCCGGCGCAGGCAGGATGAAGAGGCCAGAAAGCAAAAAGCACTGCAGCAGGTTTGTGCTGGAGCCCATCTTATTGTCCAGCATACAGTTAAAATAGCGGCGGTTCGCTGTGGTCTTTGTAAGCAAGGAGTGCAGGAATGCTGAGATGAGCCACCTCAGTGAAAATTGGGGTGAAGAGACTGTTTTCAGAGCTCTCCACAGCACTGTGCTTCCAGCACTATGCTGTGAGCTGCTAGTGATGTTTGTAACCTGCATGTCTTCTTCTTACTGAAGACCTTCATTTATAAATTAGTTAACCTTGTCTATTGGAGCATGGTGGCTATTGGGCCATTTAGGATACGTGGTGGTAGAGAAAGTGTAGAAATAGCTGAAATGCAGGAAGGCAGTGGGGCTGTAGCTTTTTGTTTCATTGCTGTGTTGTGATATATGCCAAAAACTTATGTCAGATGAGATGATCCTGATTATTTCTTCTGAAGCCTATTCTTATACAACGGGGAGTAATTAGTTGCCTTCTGCTTAACAGGAGGAGGAGGAACGTCGGCACAAAGAGCTAATGCAAAAGAAGAAAGAAGAGGAGCAGGAACGTGCCAGGAAAATTGCTGAGCAGAGGCAGGCAGAACAGGAGAGAGAAAAACAACTGGCTGCAGAGAGAGAGCTGGAGAGGAAGAAGGAGCAAGAGAAGATTCAGGCAGAAAAGTAAGATAATATCCATTTATGTACCACATTCTATGCTGCACCTTTTAAAAGCAGTAGAAATGCAGGCCTAAGCACTGATGAGTTATTTTGCACTGGGCACTTCTGACAATTGTGGATTACTTCACATTTTAAAGATACCCATTTATTGAGTGTAATAAACCATTGCCTTGGTCCTCAGGCAACGTGAACAGCAAGAGAAGGCAGCTCGCCTGCAGAAGGAAGTATTGGCTGCTAAAGAGCAGCTCCAGAAGGAGACGGAGAAAAAAGTAAGTAGATGTGGCTCTGACTTCTGTAGCCCCTTACTGTTTGGAGTGGTTGGGCTATGAAGTTAAGAACCCTGATGAGTGAACTACTTTGCTTCTGAGCTTGAGCTAACCTAAAGTGCTTTTGGTCCAGTCGCTTCTCTGTCCACTTCAGTGTGAACAGAAGATGTCCTTTTTGTCTGGATATCTGTCCTTTCTTCTTACTCTGCTGCTAACACATACTGAAGTTTTTGGCTCTTCTTGTGCTTTGCCCAGGTGTACTGTACTGTGCTTGACATCAAATAATGATCCCAGATTTTTTCAGAAACAACATCCCAATTTTATGTTGTATACTTTCAGACAAAACAGAAGTACAGACTGTAGAGTTCTGCAACAGTAATTCTCACGTAGATTAACTAAACGAGCATCTTTGTTCATGGTTCATTGTTCACTGGCAGCAGATATCCAGATAGGACAGGATATCTGCTGCTCCTACAGGAGCTGAATTCCTTAGTGCTGATCCCTATGTACCCAGGAAGGTTCTCATCCTGTCTTTTAGCTTCATGAAGGTGGTAAACCCAGTACAAGTTGTCTGAGATTAGGTGGGATTTTTCTCACCCTGTACCATTTGAGTTAGCAGTCTCTCTGTTTCCTTTACATCCAGTAGGAAGGACAAAAAATGTGTAAGATCAGATTTCTTTTAGTTGTTCTGGATGGGATCTTTAGATTTTTTGTTTTTTTTTTGTATGTCAAAATTGTGGATCCTTGAGTTAACCCCATGGGTTAGTAGTTAATAAGGTAAACTTAAATTCACTTTTGACATCGGCTTGCCAGAAGGAAGAGCAGTTGCTAGCAGAGATGAAGAGGCAGGAGCAAGAACAGAAGAAACTACCAGAGGAACAAAAAGCTAACGATGTAGCCCAAACACAGCACCTAGAAAACAAAGAGGTAACTGCTCTCTGGTGAAATTTCTGTAAGGGATCGCATCGGAGAACTTTGATTCCAGCACTGGCACGCTGTTACTATGAGCAATAGTTCCTCCTTTTTTTGTCTTAATTCCCTTTTAGTAATGAAGGGATGCTGTAAACTTTTTCCTTAGTTACCTGAGGTCAGCTCCTGGTGGCCTTGAGTACTTAAATGCTTTGAGGTACTGACAAGGAGGGAAGGGAAGCTGCAAATATTTTCTAGGATTTTTCTAGCTGTCAGAATAAGGCAGTGGCTGTTTATGTTGCCTTGCCTTCTTGCTTAAAATACTTGCTTAAAATACTTGCTTAAAATACTGAACCTTGGAGGCAGTAGATACACTGAGGTAGTTGTATTTAATCTCAAAACTGGAACCAGCCACAGGATGGCACCAGAGTGTGTGGAATAGTATTGCATTTGTGCTGCACTGCCAGTGAAACGTGAGATTATGTTGGGGATGAATGTACACAGTGAACATGAAAGACAAATAAATACATGGGTCTTTATCTCCTTGCAAAGCTATATATTTTAATCTTTAAATGCAAAGCAAACAAAATGTAAACTAACAGTAATGTATACAGAGCCATGAAAAAAAGCATGCTGTGGGGAGCAAAACTGTTTCTAGCTCTTGCTTGTCTTTCTCATTAAGAACTGACTTTAAGTTTCATGGTTGGTGAAATTTGCTGTTTCAAGTTTTTTTTTCTCAACTTGCATTTTTCTCAGTCTTACTGTTCCCATCAAAATTATAATACAGTTTATTCTGAGATGGTCATTTCCTGTACAAGGTAATATTTTGTTTAATGCTATTAAATGCCAGGGTGTTAAGTTGCGAAGTACTTATAGGATGTCTCTTAGCTCCAGCTTTGAGGATGTGACAACTCTATTTAAAGTTCCTGATTTTGAGGGAAACTGTTGTATCTGTATTAGGATGAGCGTATTGCTGGCCTACCTATGTCATAATTAGCCACTTAAGTGGCCTAATTAAACAAGAGAAGGCAGTACAAAGTCAAAATGGGGTCAAAACTTTATAATTTGTGAAGTTCTTTGCCCAAAACTTCAGAATTGTCAAATTTTAGGTTTCTAAATCATGCGGTACAGCAAGGGGGAATACTGAGATACTGTAAGCTACAAGCATCTCATGACAACTTGGAAATGTAGCAAAGCTACTGCATCTAACATCTGACAATATGTTCATCTTCTAGAATTCACCTGCCTGCAATTCATACCAGATGACTCCGCAGTACCATAAAGATCCAAAGCCCCCCAAGATAAATCCAAATAACTATGGAATGGATCTGAACAGTGATGACTCTACTGATGATGAAAGCCAGCCTCGCAAACCCATCCCTGCCTGGGCCAGTGGTATGTGTTAGCAGGTTAAAATCTGTCCTGAAAGACTCCGGCCATCCCTGATGCAGCTTTGTTCCAGTGGATAACACTGGTTATAAGATTTATCCTTTTCTGTCAACTGGGAGCTTCATGGAGCAGCACTGGGGAATAATGCTCTTTTAAACCACCTTAACAGTGCTGCTAGTGTCATTTTGCCAGTGTAAGTGTAAGAATTGTCAACTGCTGCTCTGAATTGCACCTTGAAGTGTGCTTGACCGTGTAGTCTACAGAAGCTGACTGTTGTTCTGCTTCTGAAATACTTTCATTATTTTCTGCTATTCTGCCTACCCCAGTGAGACTAAGAAGTTAGTGTGGAAGCTGACTGTACCTGTAGGAAGAAAAGCTGAGAAACCTTGTCCCTTCCTGGCCAGAACTCAGTGCATTCTCTCCCATCAGGGAACCTGTGCTAAAGCTTTAGGCATAATCAAAGTGCTTTAAAATGTCACATGTGACAGGAGTTTTTCATAGTGCAGTATTTGTGTGATTAGAAACAAAGGGAGCAGGGACACACAGCATACGGTCTACATAGCAATTTCAGTGACAGAAAGTAATGGTAACTCTAATCTTTTGTTTCTGCAGGGAATCAGCTTAGCCAAGCAGTAATTCGCCAGTACTACAACCCTCCCAATGTTGATGCACTCTTTGGGACAATCGTAAGCCCCAAGTTGGAGGACATCTTTTACAAAAGCAAACCACGCTACTTCAAGCGCACCAGCTCAGCTGTGTGGAACTCCCCACCGTTTCCAGGTGCCAAATCGGTTCTAGGTCTGCCATACAGCCTGAAAAAGTACTGAGGTGGACAGTAGCTGTCTCCTGTGGAGCAATAATATGCATTTTTCTCTCTCTAAATGAGAAGAGAGTTACTATTCAGTATCCCTAAATCTTTAGGCACCGGCATTGAATAAATGTCAACTCTGACTGGGTCTCTTGCATTTTCTATTTTGGAGCCTTGTTTTCTTATCACTGAGCGAAGTTGCAGGCTTTGGGGAGATCTTGCTTCTGAACAGGGCATCTCCTGTTTCCTTCAGCTTTAAGATGCATTCTCATGACCTGTAAGTCTAAATCTTTGCATCATCTCAAGCAAGTGTGATTGTTCTCTTCAGCCAAGCAGGCCTGGCAGCTGATGCATGCAGTAGAGAAAGGTACGTTAGTGCTGTTCCTGCCTCTCTGTGGCTGAAGCCAGAATATTGTACAGCTAATGACCACTGCACGCATCTTGAGTCAAGTCCAAAGCACTACTGATGTCCTTAAGAATAAAGATCTTAGCAGCCATGGTCTTCATCTCCTGCAAATTGCAAAATAATTTGGTTTGGTTTTCATTAGTATGCTCTACGTCAACACCAAATGCATTTATGTGCATGAGCTATATTGATGATGATGTTACTGCAGCTCAGGAGGAAATATTCTGAGGATTTTAATGACCTTTCTTCTGCTGTTAGAGAGAGAGGTGACTCTGGAGTTAACCATGTCTCCAGGAAGACCCAGACTAGCATAAGTAATCTTTGTACTTCTGGCAGCCTCTCAAATAAATTATACAAAGGTTTGGGTATTTTTTCTCTAATTTAAATTCCATGTTTGTGGCAGATTGGATTAAAAGAATGTTTTTATTTAGCTTTAATCCTTGTCTTGCTCTTTTCTCCCCTTAGATATTTCACTTAGTCAGCATCAAAGCTGGTTTTATTTTTAAGCCTTCACTTTGCACTTCTTGTTCAGTAAAGCAATGTCAAAACAGTTTCCTCATAACAGCAAAATACGAGCTCAGAATTTCAGCTCCAAGATCTCTTGCTGTTCTAGTCTACAAGTTTCTGCATAGAGAGAACAGAAGTCCCAGTAGGACAGTGACATTTTTCAAGGAAACAGTTACATAAATTTCTTTAGGTTGCTGTGGAAATCTGTCTTCTGCAAAGTAGGCAAAATATATGGTTCTTACCTCAGAATCATCTTTTTTGGGGGGGGCTTGATTTTAAAGATGGGTGAGTATTCATGGCTGCAACTTCAGTCAGTAGACTGAGAGCACTGTACACACAGCTTGGTCGCTGAAAAAAAAATACCCCTGGAGATTATGTAACATGTAAGGAGTATTTCCTTGTGCTTTAGCTTCCCTCAAATAGATATCTTTAAAATGTGTTTTTATACTTATAACATCTGTCAGTTTTGTATCTGCTATTGACGAGTGCGTTCTGTGAAATGATTGTGCTTTGATAAATGTTCAGTAGATTGAATTTTGTACTGTCATCTTAGAATGAGGAATGCTTACTGAAATGACAAACAGTTGAATGCTATCTGAATGTCTGACAGCTTGATAAAACTGAAGTCATCTCTGGTTCTTGTCTGGACTCATCATGGCTTTTTTTTTAATTTATAAAAAGTACAGTATTTTGGAACCTGTCCCTCTGGGTTGTGTTTTGCACTGTTTCCTTGAGATAAACGCATGTTGTCTGTGAAGAAATTCCTCATGCAGCAGAAAAGACTCATGCTTTGATAAACAGGCGGAATTTGCTGAGCAGTTTACTGTTGTTTTGTTTCTGGGAACTGGAAAGAAGACTGTTTGGTATGATGATAGATACCCAGAAATACATTCCTGCAGTTCACAGCAATATGTATCTCAAGCCTGTGATCCTGTTAGTTTGTAGAGGCAGGTAAGTCATATCTGTGGAGAGGATTACACAGGAGATGTAATACAGGAAGGGTAAGGTGATATTCTCCATCACAGAACTGAGGGGCAGGCTCAGGATTTGAGGACAATGTCAGCCTAAATCTCCCAGAGTCTAAGGAATGTAAGTGCCCTTGAGATACTGGAATATTTCCCATTACCTATCAGTTTATTACTTGTCTGACAAATCCAAAAGAGTGGGTAGGGCAGCTGTTAATGTTCTTTCTAGCCACTCTGAGTGTTATAGACACCTTTGTGAACAAGGGATACTGGCAATTTCAAAAGCCAAACAAAAAGTTGAGAAAGCAAATTATTGGCAGAGAAAAGTCACTTCCAGTCTTCACAGGCCACTTAAACTTTGTAAGAAAGATAGTATCTTCACTGATTTTTTTTTTAACCATTATGTCTTGACAATGATGCGGTTCTGACCTTGACAAGAACCCAAAGTAAGCAAAGGATTATTACTGAGCCATTTTTACTCTTATAGCACTAACTTCATCAAAATCATCTGAGTTTTGCTTCCCTCACATACTTCAGACTCATCGTTGAAGGTAAGCAGCGTGTGACCTCTTGCAAACTTCTACAAGTAGAGAAAGCAGCTAGCTCTTCTGAGATAAGCGATTGCAGTTCAGTTTTGCTTAGAACAACTGAGCAGAGGGGAAGGAGAGGGGCTTTTACCTTTCTTGCCTTTACCTTTCTTGCCATATCTGCTCAGCAGAACAGGACTGGTTTAGGAACTAGGACCCCTCAGTGCGGAAGATAACACTGACACGTCAAAGGATTTATTTCATGTCTGTTTACAAGTGGGATCCTGAGCCAGGATCCATACCTGTTTCCCATTTGGGTTCAGAGGTGCTGAAAAGCTAAGTTTAAGGAGGTAGCACTACTCAAAATCACTTTTAGGTGTGTATGAGAGCTTGGTGTACCAGCCAAAGCCTTACCCTTCCCCTCTGTCTCTTTACACTTAGTATTTACTCTGGCATTCCCTTTCCTATATTAAATATCTGAATATGCTTTCTCCTTAGAATTAGAATAAATCTGATTGCGTGTTCATTGTGGCTAATGCCTTTCTTGGCCTCCTTTGTAGGAAGAGGGGCTGACTCAGGAGAATGGCTCTGGCCAGTGTAGCCTGCTACTTTGTGGGTACAAAAACAGCAGCTGGTGGCCAAACTTGAAGAGATGGCAACTGTGAAGAAAATGGAGCCACTCTGGAAGCTGGCTGGGTATGAAAGGTGTGCTGTGAAGTGTATAGCTTTCAGGAAGAGAGAGCATTGCAGCAGTGGCTGTATCCTTTGAGGGGTTGGTAGTCTTGAGTGTGAAAGTATTTCCTGAAGATCTAAACGTGGACTGTCATCTTCCCAGGCTGAAATGGCAGTGGGAAGAAATGCTGTGTGCAGGTGAAATCAGCATCTCTAATTTCTTCTTGTAAATTTCCAATTCCAGGCGCCAAGAGCTTTCTCCACCTGCGGCTACCTTTTGGTGCAGGTGGCTGCCTGTCCTCCACAGTAACTGTTTGCATTGCACTACAAACTGACGGCTAGAACAACAAACAAATGAAACAATCCTTTTGGAGCAGGCCAAACCAAATTCTGCTGTTTCTTGCCTTGAGTGTTGCGTTTATTGAGCCCTGTAACTTAGAATGCTTGCTAAGAAGGTGGTTTTAAGTCTTTGCTTGTGTCCTGCAGGAAGTTTAAGCTTTTCTCTTACTGCATTTTCTCCATCCCATACTGCTGTTTCAGACAGTGTGGGAAATACTGCACAAATGAGGATTTGGCTCTCCCATGTCTTTACTCTGGCCTACTCTGACCAATGCTTGTACCACAGTGCTGTTAAGACAAGAAAGACCCACAAAGAGGAATTACATATATCAGTGGGCACAACCAGGCTTGATTCTAGACTTAGTTGTTGTTAGACTTAATTGAATCTTTCAGTATTTGGATTCTTAACTTTCAAATTCTGATTTAGATGTTTATCTGCCTGCTTTATAGTTTGTCCAACCTTCAACAGTGGAAAGAGATCCAAACAAAGTAGCATTCACTGCTTGCTTTTGCTTACTCTGGCATTTCCCACAGCAGATAATTCTTTCAGCAGAGCAGCAGACCTCCATGTCTCCCGTTTCAGTGGCTTCAATGCTCTCCTGTCTCCTAAATGCCCACCTACTCTCTTCTCAGCTCCTGCTGCTGTCTGTCTGGTGTTGCTCTAGGCCAGTGCCACGTTCCTGGAACAGGGGTCCCATTTGGGACATTCAGGCTATGCTGCTCACTGTTCAAGTGAAGGAGATGATGACAGCTCACAGAAAGGCACTGCAGGCCTGTAAACAACGAAAGGTGTTCTTCCATCCCCTACGTTCTTATTTCATAAGATGAAGTAGTTCTTATTTCATAAGATGAAGTAGTTCTTATTTCATAAGATGAAGTAGTTCTTATTTCATAAGATGAAGTAGTTCTTATTTCATAAGATGAAGTAGTTCTTATTTCATAAGATGAAGTGATACATTTGCCTCGAGTAAAAATGCAAAGCCAAAGATAATGTATGATAGACTATGGCTGCAAAGCACTGTTTTGTAGCACATAAAAGGCTTTTAGCATTTCAGTTATCATGTACAGATGCACTGGGTCAGGTTCTGCAATGGTTACAAACAACTCACCCAAATTACCTATTCTGCCTGTGCATAGCAGCATTCACTCATATTCACACAACACAGAGCAACTATTTTGCTGAACTCATGGGTCTTTGGCATGATTACACCCAGCAGACAGCTCCCATGACTTTCTACTAGCAATGAAAATGCCATTGGGAAAGACAAGAAATACTGCAGGTGGTCAAAATGAACGTTTATTGCTGACAGTATAAAATATGTTTCCAAGTGACTTTTAAATCAGAGGAAGAAACTAATCTCCCTGTAGAGCTTTTGCTGGGACTGCAATGCTATCTGTGCAGTGACCACAGGCAAGAAAACCCCAGCCTTCAGAAAACCGTCCTGTGCTAAAATGGGGTTAGCCCAAATTAAGTTACTTCTATGCGTCTGTTTTGCAGTTGAGTGAAGAAGCTGAGCTACAGATCAAGCTCCATTAACACGAGACTCATTTAAGTGTTATCCTTTTCTTACCAACCTGGACATTTTTCTCGCAGTAAGTATCTGTCTCCAAACTAGGTGCTAAGATACATACAACAAGCCCGTACTTTTTTGCTATGCTAACTATATATTTCCAGCTCTTCATTCTCTACTATATTTTCAGATTTAAAAATACAGTGTTTTTCTGACACAAAATGCATTTCATGAATGAAATGAAACTTGTACAGCCCTTACCATGTGCAGAACTGTGAATCTTGGCAAGCATATGTCTACAAGCTTTTATTCTGATTTCTCTTCCTAGAGGTGGATGAATGGAATGAGAAGTATATGAAATAACATACTTTTTAACAATTACCACATACCATACGTGTACCAATACCACAAACCATTGAGATGAGTTATAGTGGTATTCCTCACAGTTAATTTCAGCAGCTTACAGTACAGATGCCTCCACCCGAGGCAGACATCTGAACTTACTTTAGAGCTGAGGGTGAGGTGCTTAATCAGGCCTTGGGGCCCTGATGATCCTGACCATCCTTGGCTGTGCTCTTCATCCTCAATAAAGCTGAGCTGGGAGCCCTATTGTTCCTTCTTTGAGCTCCATCAGAGTGCTGGCTCTCAGCTCAACTGCTTGGGACTGTAGGTGCAGATCATCCCAGTGTATGGACCAACTTCTTGGCTTGACCATGATCCATTGCAGAAGTTATGCATCCATGGAGGTGCATGGCAATTAGGGTTGAAAAGGAATTTAAAGATTATCTAGTCTAATCCCATCCATGGGGAGGGAGTAGAGACAGCTGCTCCAGATCAGGCCACCCAGGGCCCCATACATACTAGTATGTATGTACCATCTCCAGGGATGGGGCACCTGCAGCTGTTCTGGGCAGCCTGTGCCCTGAAGAGACCAGCAATGGACATGTCACTTGGTTTAAGAGAACTGTCTGCTTCTATGGAGAGAAGGAGGAACTCCTTGATTTGTTCACTATGGCAGGGAAAGCTTATTTCCCTGTGCGTTGCTCAATGAAAAAAAAAAAAAAACAAACCACATGCCACTCACGAATGGAGGAAAAGTGGTATTGGCATCTTTTGTCAGTAAATAAATACACTATTGCTGTGAAGGTAAGGCTGCTTGACTGACATCATTGTCAAAGGAGGAGCACAGCCTGCTGCTTCCTGTATAAATGTCAGCTCTGCAGGAAGACTCCAAAGCTGCTGGGCTGCTGTGCTGTGCTGTGTGCAGCAGAAGCCACCATGAAGCTGACTGCTGTTTTTCTGCTGGTTGCCCTGGCATCTTACAGCTGCTCTCGTAAGTATGATTTCCATCAGTTTCTGCTTTCAACCTGGGAAACAGTTAAACATGAAGCACTATTTCTCCTCTGCAACCGTCCTAAAACCAGGAGTCTGAACAGATTTTGTGTTTTTGGTGTCTGAGTTGCTGTGGGCTGATAGCTGCAGTCTGGCAGCGATGGGTTCCTTCAGGTGAGCTCTAATTGTTGACATGGATGAGTTCTCCAGCCATGAAGGTACACAGCTTTTCTGGTTAGTCTCACTTATACCTGGACTCTTATTTTCATGTGTCTACCAGGAAGTGATCACCCTGAAGAAACATATTTCAACCAATTACATTGGGTCTAAAGACACAGCTGTTGGAAACTGCACAACGTCCTTTGGCTCTAACTGTCACTGATTGCTGTCTGTTCTCATGTTTTTCCTTTTCAGCATCTGCTGCTTGCAATGTTCTGCGTCAGTTTGTGCTGTCAGCTCTCTTTGATCCTTTGGATCAATACCTGGAGTTCATTGAGCCCTATGTGGGGTCTTCTCCTTCGGTCAGAACTGCTGCCACTCAGCTGAAGTTGTGTGCAGAGGATCACTCAGAAGAGTTGAAGGAGGCAAAAGTAGAGTTGATGGTAATTTGATTCTTTCTGACCATGGTTTTGTTCATTTATTTTTCTTGGAGCTAGACCTAAATACTAGTCTAATGAGGACAAAAGTAATTTTGAATGTACACCTTCATTTCCATCCTTCTCTCTTGAGATGTCAGCATCATAATTGATTTGAAAGGGCTGTAGAAGACCTTCACTGTCCCAGCTGAAAGCTGGAAAGGGTGAAGTTCCTCTAGCAGCCTTCCACTCCCAACTGTTGAGTGCATGCTGGAGAAACCAAGCCCTGCTGGTTGGGGCTGAGAAACTTCCCTACCTGGCATTGTGCCCAGAAGGGGGACATTTTGGAGGAGATTTAGGGCAGTAGACCTTAGAGATGCAAGGGAAGAAGGCAGTTGAAGTGAAACTTGTGATGATTCCAATGAAACAGGATGGGGAACTGCATTTTCCCTACCTATTTTTACCTTGTGCTATGCCTGCATACACTGTTCTTACTCTTTTATAGGATAACTTGCTAAAACACTGTGAAGAACAGGAGTGATTCCAAGACCCTCCTTTGTGATGACTCCAAATGCTGACTGACCCTGAACTTCCACCTTCCCATTTTTCTCCATTTCTTGGACATGAACTTTCACACGCTAACAGAATAGAGCCAACTGTGTTATCTAGGATCTGCAACCCTATCTTCAAACCATTTAGGTTTCTCACAAGAATAAAATAAAAACAGTTACAGTCTTTGCTGATCAGTTTTCTTTATCAAATGATATGATGATTGGCTTTGGGTCATCCTTACTAGGATTTGCTTCTCTCAAATAGGTATTCACATTTACAGCTGTCATTGAGATGATGTGGTATTGCAAAATATTGCAGAAAGTTCCCAATGAAATGTTAAGCCTGGGAGAACCACTGAGATAAATTTAGTCCAATCCACCTTCTTGAGAAAATCCAGACAAATAAATAGGATGACTCCATGGCAAATTCAGCACCCCTGTGTACAAACGTGGATAGGACAAGAAGCTTCAACCAAGCAACATTATCAGCTGTTCTCCATCTATGCTCTGTTGTACAGCTATGTGAAAAAAAACTGATTTAGCACCAATATGTTTTGGAAGCTGTTAAACCAACTTGTTGACTGAGGTATGGGAATAATGAAATTTTGTTGAGGTTTCCCTACGAGGAAGGAATAGAAAGAAGCCTAGCAACCCTAACTAGCTGCCAGCTAGCAGAACTAGGTCTGTAACTCAATAATTAGCTGGCTCTGCTGACTGTTGCTTCAGCTGGCCAATAGTCCTTTAATTTTTACCTCAAGAGTGTGCTTCACTTGTTTTTAACGTAAGATAGGCAAGGTGATATTATCCCAAAGTTAATCAGCAAATCTGATTCAGCTGCCAGTTCAGATGGAAGCGATCTCATGCCTTAATGGTGAAGGTGTATGTTTGACTGTAGAGCACCTGAAAAGCTGTGTAGGAGAAACTATAAAAAATGTGCTTCCTTGGTTTGTAGCCATTTTCACTCGTGTGTATCAGCTTTCTCCTTTTAATATGTGTATTGCCAGACTGCAGACTGTGGTGCACATTAAGCCAAGACACTACGAGAAGGGATGCTACAGAATAGAAGTAAATGATAATAATAAAATAGTTACGCAAGGGAAGTGGCAGCGTGCATGACGCCATATCAGAGGGCTGGCATTTGAGCTCAAGAAGTGCCTCAAATGAAACGAGTAGATGAAGTGTATTGGATGCTGACATTGCAGAGAACAACCCCGTGCTGCGCTTCCAAAGCCATACATCTCACATGTAATGTCAGCGTGAACTCTCACTGACAGAGCACCATGTTCACTGCTCCAAGACCAACGGCAGCAATTAATGAATGCAGAGGTCACCCACATTTTTCTTCTATCCACTTCACAATCATGGCCTGGATCCAATCTTAGCACAGCTGCATGACCTGTTGGGACCATTCCCCACATATATACCCCAGGTTTTTGCACTAAGCTATAAAGGTAGCTCTCTGGCATTCACAGCTTAATGCACGATGTACAAGAAAATGGCTCTCACTGCCATGAAGCTGACTACTACTGTGCTCCTCATCACCATGCTTTGCTGCAGCTCACTTGGTAAGTTTTGCCAATTAAAAATATTGGGTGGGTTCACAATGTGATGTGTGTGCTCTGCAATGTGATGGCCAGTATTTGAACACTCACACTGGGCTCTCCTTTGAACAGATGGATTGATCCAGAATCAACAACAGTATACCTGCACTAGATTAGATGCTTTGTCCCGCTGGTTCTAGAGACCAGATCAGATGTGGGGACTCAACATTAGGCAAAACAAACCCAATACAACTTTGTTTTTAATGATGGGTAACCATTACCTCTATTGTTACCTCTAGGCTTAGTTCCTTGACACAAGGGTACAGAATTTGATGCCTAATAACTGATGCCAAAGTGTCAGACAACAGAAAACAAATGTGGGGAAAAAAGCAAATTTGGGAGGTAAAAATGCAAATGGAAACAGATAATCCAATTCAGTGTGAGGTGGTGTTGGCTGGAGTAACAGCCTACTTAATCCTTCTGAGGTCATTAAGCAAAAGCTTAATAATGTGGAATTGGAATAAGAGAAAGAGCAGGCTAACCAGGAATGTGATGTACGTTGATATAACAGCCTAAGTTATTACATCAGCTAAAGAACCTAACGACGGCAGGTAAAGAATATGGATTTTAATTAATGCAATTCTCACATTAAATCTCATAAATTAACAGAAATGATAACAAAAGAAAGGGAAAACCCCCAAGGAATTTACTAGAAGGGTGACAACTTAAAATACTGATGATTATTTTTTTTTTAATCAAAGCTCAATAACTTAATAAAGGCAGCTTATACGGAGAGATACAGAAAGGAGATCAGATGGTATGAGCAGCCCTGCAATGAGGTTTTGGAATAACAGTATGGCAACCTTAAAAGCAAAATCAGGCTTTACAGGTAGCTGTGTAGTACCAACATCAGAATGCTACAAGATTTGGACCTCAAGGAAGGAGAGATTAAGAGAGTAGAACATTTTCAGTTTATTTTCATCTAAAAATGCTGACAGCTTCAGAGGGAGGATGGAAAAATGATTATTACAGGTAGGGTTTGATATTCATGGAGAAGCTGAATGTGTACAAGTGAAAGTTTTGTTATATTCCCGTTTGTATTTCATACTCCAGGTGCTGGATCTTCTCATGAAGTTGTCCCTAGCCTTCTTCAGACACTTCTTGAAGGCTCTGTAGAACAGCTGTACACTGGGCCAATTTCTCGGTACAATGTTGATGAGATGACTTCTGCTGCTTTGGCTGAGCTAAAGACATGTATTGATAAGCTTTCTCCTGAGCATTTAAAGGCCCTTGTCAGTCTGCTGGTAATTAATTCTTTTTATTATTCTCACAAATAATAAACATTTATAACCGTGCAGCTTTGTGCCAGGTTCTGGACAAAGAGCATCCAGATATTTTAACTTAAGCATTCCTTAACTAAAGTTGAGGCAGTGGGGAAGAAGAGCTGTCAGCAAACGAGTTTGTAATCATGCAAATGCAATTTAAGACAGGTGTGGCAGACGTTTTATTAACTGCAGAACCACTTTGGTTGGAAAAGACCTCTGAGATCATCTAGTCCAACCCCAAACCATCACCACCATGCCACCAAACCATGTCCCTCAGTGCCACATCCACACAGTTGTTGAACACCTACAGGGACGATGACTGCACCACCTCCCTGGGCAGCCTGCTGCAATGTCTCATCATTCTTACTGAGAAGAAATTTTTCATAATAGCCAACCCAAATGATGATCACAGCAAGAATGTTTGGGCATGTCTCCACATTCCCTGCCCAGTGGTTGCAGAGACTTTAACGTTAAAGCCAGAAGTGCATTCTTAGGATGAATGAACTCCAGAGAATCGTTTATGAAACCCAGTCCCCATTCCCAGGTGGGATGGACCCCTCAAGCATCTTGTTAACAGCCACAGCTGACGCTACGGTGGGGCCTGTAGGAGTGGCATGCCCACTGTTGTCTTAGCTAGAAAGTGAGAGGTAGAAATAATCAGATCAGTAGCTTTGGTCAAAAGGAACGTTTGCTTGGATACACCTTCAATCAGACCTCTAGAATATTCAATATTTGCAATGTTATTAAAATTAATAACTCTCCTCTTGTGCAATTTTGTGGAGACACCAACTTCCCCCATGGAAGAAGCACTTTGCTTCATGCAGGTGTGTTTGTAGGAACAGAGCCAGGATGAAAAAGAAAACTTACAGATAATGGCCAGCAAGACTCCAGCCTGCCACATTTGGTCTTTGTTAGTGTTTGCCCACGATCTCAGGGTGTGTATTGAGCACCCATGGGTGTGAGACCAAGCCTTTTCCTCACAAAAGTCCTGCCAGAGGTTATGAGTTCAATGCATAGCTCACATAAATTTGGCTTTTTTTCTATGGTTGCATACTATGGTTGCATATTTTTAAGGATTTGTACATGTTTTTATGTTATTTTTTTGAAGTGAGTATGCTACATTCACTGCTCTTTCTGTTTCAGAAACAAATCCGAACAGAAGCTTAAACCACCAAATATTTGATCCACTTGCTGATAACACTCCCACAGCTTGCAGTTGCTCATGTCCAAAGCCTGTGGGAAAGTAACAAATACATATAACAAAATGGAGAGAACCAGAATGGTGGCAATTCCTCAACTCTGTGCGCTGACTACAGAACCCAGTCACCTTCCAGTGTATTTTAGATCTTATTTCTTTAGAGGTAAAATCCAAGCTGTAAATAAAATTCAGACAGTGTTTTAAAATGATCTCTCTCTTCTGTTTTAATAAATAAAGGTTGGTTTGGGTTTGTTTTTTTTTTTTTCCTCCTTTCTGCTGTTAGGGCAAGATGCCATTTGTTTCAATAAGGAATAAATAACAGAATTACTGTATAGAGTTATTATACATTATACAGCACACATAGACAAGTCCTCAAGTGAAGCTCTTTGAAGTCCAAGTTGCTGATGTCTTGCTGAAGGATCACAGCTGGCCTTTCTGAAGACAAGTGGTGCTACTTGAATCCAGATCTCTGCCAGCTTGGCCAGTTACTATAACAAAATATGGCTCTAGTAATAGAAACTAAGAGCAGATGAGAGAACTGCCTACAAACAAACACTGAATTTCAGTATACAGCCTATACAGTCTATCATTTTTGCTGCTAGTGATGAGTTGAACAAGTACCCCAGCTCAGAAAAAGTGAAGGATGTGTCTGTGTATTTCTTGGTCCACCAAGGAATCAGTCAAATACAATTCTTTCCGTATCAATAAAACTGAATGCAATTCTGCCTATTTGAGGAATATGAAAAATAGTTTTGCTCTGCTGTGCACCAGAAATAAATGTTTCTTCTTTGAAATCAAAAGCAAAAACATGAATGTGAACAATTCAGAGAAAAGGAAGAGATAAAAGGTACAGTTTCAAAAATACTGATATGTCTTAAGAATTGGTAATTGGGTCACACAGAACTTGCATTCATTGGAAAATTCACAACATGATCTGTGCACTCTTTCAGTCCACTTCAGTGTTCTCCACACTCCTCATCCATTTCTAGCAGGGAGAGATCATTTTGCCACCAGTGTCTTTATACACTAATGTGATGAATGGAGGACAGTGGACAGGGAAACAAGCAAACACTTGGTCCGAACAAAAAGTCATCACCAGCTCTTCTTCCCCTCTTAATCCCAAACCCAGAGGTAGTCTGTAATTATCCCACAAGTCTGCAGAGTGAGAACGAAATGAGGAAGGAAACAGTCCCACAAGAGGTGACAGTGCATGCATCTCGGGATATCTTAGCAAAATTTTTGGATCTGCCACTTCCATTCTCCCAAAAGTAAGCGTGACCGTTCTCAGGAAAGGTTGCCTCTTTGTGAATATGAATGCTGAGCACAAAGGGTTCCACTCCTCCGTGGAGGCTTCGAGATACTCTCATCCTTTATCAGGCATTTATTTCATTCATAGAGAGAAAAACGAGTAGGAAATTTAATCCAAGGCAACTATTTACAGTAGCACTCACAATGCTTGGAAGCGGGGTTTGAAAGCACTTGCTAATGATCTCCTGTCACTCAAAACCAATCTTGAAACAACTATCATTGCCATTTGGATCACTGCACGAAAAGAACAACAAACCTTGAAGTCTCAAATGAGATCAAGTCTCAAATGAAACCAAATCTGGATTTCTGTTGCTCGCCTGAGAAATGTTTGCATTGTGGGTTTGATCCACACAAGGACCCTTTGGGAGGATTTCAATATCGTACAGTCTTTGTTTTTTAGAGACATAATATTGAAGCTGTTGGCAGTGCAGAATGACACAAATGGACAAACAAAAAGTGAGGAAAAGTGGCAAAGCTGAAGGTCTGCGGGAGCGTTACTCTGAGAAAAACACTTCCTTTGAGAAGTTTCAACATTTCTTGCAGCTCATCCTACTCGCTCAGCTATTCCTCAAGCAGGTCAGCACTCTCACACAGCTGCAAGGCATCTGCTCATCTTCTTTTTATCTCCAAAGTACCCCAGCCCTTGAGTGAGCAGTGGGTGGGAAGGAAGGGGAGGATGCTGGTCAGAAAGCTGGGGGCACTGCTCCTGCTTTGGGGTGAGGGAGCATGAGGTTTGTGTCTGCTGCTCCTGGGACCCCACCTTGAGGCTTCTCCAAGCAGTAAGGGCAGATGCAGAGCTTCCAGAGACTTCATTGGCACTTGTTACCCAGTCCAGCAGGATACAAGGCCAACAAAATGACATGACTCGTCACGTCACCCAGTGGGAGGATCAGACCCAAACGTCCGATATATAGCAGTGCTCTGTCTGCATGGCTCTACAGTGAGTCCAGTTGTCTTTCAGCTTAATTGTCAGCATACAGCAGGAGAACATATCCAGGATGAAACTGGCACTGCTGACAGTGCTGGCCATGCTGGCAGTGTTCTGCCATCCTGGTAAGTACCACTGGCTTTAATCAACCTCTAAACGATTTGTACAGCTCTTCACAATGTGAAAACATAATTTACAGTCAAAGGATCATTCTTCCTAATGAAAACATAATTTACAGTCAAAGGATCACTCCTCCTAATTGTTTCTTATTTGCTCTTCAGCTGTTCTTATCGTGCACCTCTATTTTCCATCAGGACTGAGGACTTCTGAGCAAACAAGGCAGAGATGGCACTGCCAGGGGGTCAGGGATGCTGGGCTTCCCACAGAATACAGCACTATGACACACCATGTCCAACTGTCCCCATTACACTGCCTGCACGGTGAAGAGTTCAGAGGCTGGAAGCACTTCAGCAGCAAAATACACCATATGAACATATGCATGTGCATATTTTATTTTTGTGTTCAAGAATAGTTTGTTTCAATGAGATGGGTTAATTTTCATGTTCTCCAGCTTGGCTCGTTTATACTTCCATTTCAGCTGCAGCTTCACCTTGTGAACTCCTCCAGAAAATAGCAGAAAGGTTTCTCTTTGGATCTGTTGATGAATATATGGATGCAGTATCGCCATTCATCACAACACCTGCTATGAATGCGATGGAAAGCAGTTTGAAGAAGTGTGTGCAGGCTTCTGTCACAGACAAACAGGCTCTTGCGCTACTGCTGGTGAGTTCCCCCTCCCCACTTGCAAAATATTACATGAGATTCAAAATGCAAGAATGTTAAGTGAAGGAAGTTTGTGCTACTTCTAAAGCTGACCCCTCTAAGCTTGGTTTGTGAAGGAAATGATGGTGCCATGCACACTCCAGAGGAAAAGTGTATGTGCTGCATAATGAACAAGCACTTTAAATGCCTTGTCTGGTCTTGGCCAAATCTGAGACTGCAAAGCCGAGGTCTCAACAGATGCTCTGTTTCTAGGCGTTTCAGAGGAAATAAACCTTGCAAAGGCTTGCAAAGAAAATCTTCAGGGCAGATTCCAATACCTGAGGACCCAAGTCAGGACTTAACCATGAGGAACTGGTTCTGGCTCCCAAGCTTTGGGTCTTTCCCAAAATGGCTATGAGCACACAGACCCCCGTGTTGCCCTTTCTTTGGCTAGTGGCAATTTGCTGTGTTTTCCCAGGAAATCCGAATGCTCACCACCAGGAAGGTTCAGCCCACTTCAGCTTCAGTGGACGTTTAAAAGGACACTTCGCATTACCAATCTTTTCCTAAACACTGTTTGGCTTCTTTTTTTCATTTTAGACTCAGATATTTGGCAACTGCTGAAGACGACACAAACCTGCAATCGTCGAGAAGCCAGCGAGAAACCAAAGCTCGCAGAATGAATGATCGAATCATCGAATGGTCTGGGTTAAAAAGGACCTCCAAGATCATCCAGTTTCAGCCCCCTGCCACGGGCAGGGTTGCAAGATCTGCTGCTATCTGCCTGTCCCCAACAACTACTCCCTGAGTACTTTCTTCTCTCTCATCCCGCAGTCACTATAAGGAACCTCCTCTCAATTCACCTTTCAATAAACTCAATGCGATTCAGCCCTTCGTTCCTCCTTCA
The DNA here is from genome assembly GCF_026119805.1 of Tympanuchus pallidicinctus. Classification (NCBI taxonomy): domain Eukaryota; kingdom Metazoa; phylum Chordata; class Aves; order Galliformes; family Phasianidae; genus Tympanuchus; species Tympanuchus pallidicinctus. The sequence goes on from NW_026294747.1 coordinate 16,367,813, forward strand.
GCGTTTGCTTTCGGGAAACGATCTAGCCAGACCCCCGTCGTTACAGGGGAGTTGGACCGGGTGACCTTTAAAGGCTGCTGCCATTCGCACAACCCTCTGGCCCCGCGCCGCTCGCTCCCGCAGCTCAGGGGCGGTACCGGCCCGCGCCCGCGCTCCGCCTCTGCCCGGCGCAGTGCCGGTCACGTGGTGTCAGGGCGGCTGCCCCCCCCGGCCGGTCCGGCCAGCGGCGAGCCGCGGTGATGGAGGCGGGAGCTGCCGCCGAGACGGAGCCGCTGCTGCCCCCGCGGAGCTGGCGGGCGGCGGGGGGCGGTGAGTGCGTGGCGGAGGCGGCTTTCCGCCTCGCGCTGCCCCGGCTCAGCGCGGGTTGCTTCCGCTGTTGCAGAGGCTTCCTAGAGTGCCGCGTCTCGCGTCCGGCTTGGGTCGACCTCTGTGTCCTTTATGAGGAGGAGCGGTGCGGTGCGGTGCTGCTGCTGTTGGCTCTTAGCCCCGCGGCGTGCAGCGAGTCATTCTTTCTTTCTTTCTAACTTTGCAGCCGCCGGAGCTGCCGAGGACCTCCGCATCGACCAGGCCGTGGTGTTTATCGAGGACGCGATACAAGTAAGTCCGACCCGGCTGTGCGACACGGTGCTGTCACCTGGCGCTGCCGTGCTCCGCAAAGCCGGCTCGGAACCCCAGATCCCTGCGGTACCTCAGTTCCAGTGCGCTTCTGCCCAGAAGAAATGTGTTTTGTTTTGTTTTTTTTTTTTTCCAATGCAATTATGTTGAAATAGCGCCTTCTCTTCCCGTTTGCCCAGCAGGCGCTGACTGTGCTGCTTTGTGGGTGGATGTGCCTTTTTTTTTTTTTAATTTTAAGCTAGCATCTGGGCAGAACTGTGATTTGCCTCAAAACATGGTTACGGAGCTTCAGAGCTGGCAAACTTTGAGGTTGGTTTCAATGGAAAAGCTGGAACTGTTTGCTTGAGCAGCACTGACAGTGTGTCTCCATTCCCCTTGTGTAGAGGTGTAGGTCGAAGCTTCTATTTTCACAGTTGCATGCATCATATGGCTTTTTAGAGGGAAGAAGCAAAAGATCCGTGAATGGAAGGAGTGCTGGAGAGGTGAACCAAGTGTATGGGCCTCTTTGGCAAGCAGGTGGAACCTTAAGTTGTGAGCTGCTCCATTTGCTGTTACGTGTAGCAAGGGCAGTGCTGCCACATTGGTTATCCAATAACAGAGCGATCCTTAGGTTGAGAAAACCTCAGTAGAATCTTTCCCATTGCGCCCACATTGGCTGTAGTCAAGGCGTAGTCATTGCTGAGTGCTAGTTTAATAATAACTCATGCAGTAATTTCTTTATCTTCTTGTGAAATTGGGTTTGTCTCAAGCCTTGTTGATGAAGGTATGGTTTATTTTTGTAACCTTATTTTTGTCTTTGATGCAGACCATGTTCAGTGATCTTTTTTTTTGCTTTCTCCCTACAGTATCGATCCATAAATCACCGTGTGGACTCTAAATCACTGTGGCTGTATCGCTGGTATTATTCAAGAATTTGCCAGTGGTGAGAACTTGTTATTGTTTGTGCTTTTTGGGTCAGGAGTAAGTCTTAGTCTTTTTTTCTTCTTTTTTTTAAAAAGTACTTAAATAATTGTCCTTTTATTCTTTAGAACACACTGTAGGAAGCAAGCAGTGAGTACATGTAGATGAGATAGGAGTGGAAAGCAGCAAGGTGTACGAAAATGTGGTGAAGAAGAGCATGAGCTTTTTAACAGGGTCTGTTGTGATAGGACAAAGGAAAATGGTTATGAACTACAAAGGGGGGAAATTTAGACTGAATGTAAGGAAGTAGTTTTTTACAATAAAGGTGGTGCAGCACTGGCACACAGGTTGCTCAGAGAGGTGATTGATGCACCATCCCTGGAGATGCTCAGAGTCAGGCAGGATGGGGCTCTGAGCACCCTCATCTGTCTGTAGGTGTCCCTGTCCATTGCAGGGGAGTTGGACCAGATAGGCTCTAAGGGTCCCTTCCAACTCATCATTTCACAAAGTCTATGGCTCTCTGGAACAGTCATAGGACTGCTGCATGATGGATTATTGGTACGATGCCCAGCAGTGTGTGTTAGTTCTCTGAATATCAATTTCTAACCTTATTAAATACTAGCAGGGCTGTTTGTTGTTGTTAGCTTCAAAACCACCCCACCTAGGGCTATATGAATGTCAGCGGTTGCTGTTGTAATGCGTTGTCGTTACTACAACCTTACTGCAGTTCATGTAAATCATGCTATTCAGGTGCTGCATTGCGAGTGCTTTCATTTCTCCCCGAGCAGGATTTTGAGCTTCACCATTACCATAATCCTGGCGTTGGCTTTCATTGAAACACCCTCCTCGCTTACTGTCACATCAGATGTGAGGTACCGCCTTCCTGCGTGGGATCCTCCGTGCGGCCTGACCGAAAGCATTGAGCTGCTGTGCTTCCTGGTCTTTGTGATCGATGTGTCTGTGAAGGTGAGCAGCGCTTCCACCTGGCTCTGAGTGAATGGCTTTGGCTTGGCTGCTTGTTTGAGACTGTAGAAGTTGGGCTTTGTAATAAACAGAGCTGTTCTTTGGATCCTTGTTTCAGAATGACTTCGCTGAATGAACTTCTTGCCACGCGTGGCCTGTGTGCCCCTGTCTGTTCCATTGATGTCAGTTAAAGACTTGTAGGAAAATTCTGTTATCGGTGCATTCTTATAGATTGCAGGGAGCTCTTTATAAAGAGCACAATTGTAAACCTGGAGATACTTGAAAAGCAATCGGTGCTGACTTCATTAGGGTGCTGGAATTTGTTTTAAGTTATTGTGCTGCTTTTTTTTCTTTTTCCTCCCCCAGAGTTACTTAATTGGATGGGAAGAATTTTGGAAAAATAAATGGCTGATGGCTTATATCCTGACGTTAATTATTTCCCTTACTGATTGGGTTGTGTCGCTGAGCTTTTTCTGCACAGAGGTAAGACGTGCTTGCTGCTTTCTGCAGAAACTGTGCAGTGTGTCTGGGCAGTGAGGCAAGGAGGAGAAGCTGCAGAGGGATGCACAGCAGGGGCTGTGTGATGCCTTGGAGAGCTAAGGGAAGGGGTGAGATGGGTCACATTGGATCAAATTTATTGTTGCTTGCTTGCAGTCAGCATTAAGAAAATGCTAATATGGTAAAAATACTGAGATGTAGACAGCTTAATTGCTTTTGGGTATGTTAAGGAATATCAGAACAATTGCCTTGTCAGAGGCAGAAATTGCTGGGTAATAAGCAGACCGTAGTACGTTAAAAAAAGCTGAAAACTGAAACCAAACCCTAATTTCAAGATGTGTGTCTATTTTTAATGAAAGCAGCTTGTTATTGATTCACTTCTTGAAATGGATCTTGGCAAAAAATGCAGAAATGCAATCACTTGACCTGTTTGTCATGTTTACCCAGCAGTAAAGTTAGGTTTCTTTAAAAATGCAAGTTGAAATTTCAATAGCCTCACCAGACCATTAATTATAAACAGTTTTTCTTTTAAAAGGAAGTCTGTAGAGTTTCCTTTAGGCCTTTTTTGACCTTGGTGGGACAGATTTAGCTTCTGAGAACAGCCTTTTATGCTGCACTGATTTTTTTTTTTTTTTTTTCTTCTGTTTTATATATATATTTAGATCTGTTTTGACAAACATGCACTTAAGACTAGGACCACAAATACTTCATGGGAGCTCAGTGTCTGATCCACTGTTTTGTTTTGCAGACTGTAAGAATAAGAAGAATTCTTCGTCCTTTCTTTCTCCTTCAGAATTCTTCGATGATGAAGAAAACATTGAAAAGTATCAACAGCACATTGCCTGAAATGGCAAGGTAGGTAACAGCACAGAAAGCATCCCTTCACAGCAAGTCTGTAGCAACCCTTTGCACTTGGAGTGTGATGCCTCAGTAGCCTTCTTGAAATGATCTCTGAGATCAAGTAGTGATGGATGGGAAGCTGTAGTAATCCTGTGGCTCCTGTATTCTGTAATAGTTCTCAAGAATGCATGTGATGTGACAAGGAGGATTTTTTTGATGCTGATCGAATGGTTTTCATTTTTTTTTTTTTTTTTTTTCCCCTTTTGTTATTCTGTTGAGTCCAGCCCTTTTGTAAGGGAAGAGCTGAGTCATCAGCTGGGCAAAGGGCTGTGCCATATTACTGTAATGTTTCCTCTAGGGGCGGTATGGGTAAGGCACAAAGGTGTCCCTCTCCCGTGAATACCACACAGCAAGGTACTTTGTGTTCTTTTCAGGATGCTTTAAGTCAGGCTTTTCATTTCTAAACGGTTTTAGAAAAACATGCTAGGATCTCTTTGACCTTAGAACTGCCTAAGCTCATGCTAAGGAGTTCTGAAGAAGTGTGATTCTTAGGAATCAAAGCTTGGATGGTCTTCTGTTAGCTCCATGTAGTTTCTTAAAAAATATCCTTGGCTATTTGTGTATCTCTAGCAAAGGACATGAAGGATGACGTTGATATTAATGCACATGATGTGTTCTTTCCAATAGTGTTGTTCTACTGCTCGCTGTTCATCTGTCTCTCTTTACCATGTTTGCCATGCTGCTGTTTGCTCGAACAAAGGTAACCAGCTGTATTGGTGTGTAGATCTCACTGCTTTTCTGCTTACTCGCGTAGCTGCATGTCTGGTTTTCTAATCAAACTGGTGAAACTTGTTTCCCTGGGAGAGACCCACTGGGATGAGTTTGAAGTCTATTTAGAGAGATGTAAGTTGCACAGAATACTTTCTTTTTTTTTTTTTATGGTCCCATACTTCTTGGTGCTGATGCTTTTCTCACAAGTTGAAGTCTGCTAGTAGAGCAGCTTCAAGAAGCTTGAAGTCTGCTAGTAGAGCAGCTTCTTAGAATTCTCCAGTCGATCTTTTACCTTACTTTTCTGCTTTTGTTGAAACCACCTGTGCTGTTCTGTGTCCATAGCTCTTAATCATGGTGTTTTCTGTTTCTATTATCTCACATTTCTTTTTTTTCTTTTTTCTTTCCTTATCTAGCTTTTAGTTAAGTTTACTGCAATGTTAAGCTATCTGCAGTACTGGTATCCCTGGTCTTGCCTTGGTAGGTTTTTGCCTGCATTTTTCTGATGTTTTGGCTTCTGATTTTTGTGGCTTCCTTTTTATTTTTGTTTTGTTTCTCTTCTCACTTCCCGAAAGCTTATTTGAAGTGTGATTGAAGTCACTTTTATGTTCAAGTGCTTTTGGGGTGTCCTTTCTCCTAAGCTTCCTGTATCTTTATGTATCCTTCTTTGTACTGCACTCCTTTCCATCTATAAGGCCTTCCACAGCCTTGTTTGTATGATCACTAGGACTTGTTATGTACTTTTTGCAGTAATCTTAGTTCTTTTCTTAATCTTTACTGAGCCTTCATTCCTCCTGCAGTTTGTTCTTGAGCTTCTGGTCTTTCTTACGATCAGCAAATTCCTTGAATTCCTGTTACAGAATTTCTGGAATTACAAGTAGAGCTCTATTTTTCCCTTTTCTTAGTTGAATCCAATATCTCTGTATTATATTTCCATGTCACCTGTAATTTCGGTTGTAATCTTTCCCAGCAGAGGGGAATACATTTTATATACATGCACCAGGCACTTCAAAATAAACTTAAGTTTAAAAAAAAAAAAAGAGAGAGAGAGCTATTTATTTTTCCTTTTCAGATTCTCTGACCTGATACCCATACATACTAATTTTAGCTAACCAGGCAGTGTGCTCAAAGGATGTGTTAGCAATAAAATTCTGGCCTCTAGATTTGCACATTGCCTTGCATATATGCCCTAGAGGTGCAGTTTTCCATTCTTCTCAGCAGAGTTAATGGCTGTTTATTCTGTAGTGTGTGATTCACGTTCGTATTGTTTGCACTCTGCATCTTTTGTAGCTGTCTCTACTTGAACTTGGGGAAAAAACAAGTGGGTACAGCATTGTATAGCTAGAATAAAAAGTAAGCAGCTCCAGTTTTCTGCTTGATTTTTATGTGAATTCGGATTGAATATGGGAACAGTCTGTGATATGTTTTATTTAGGTCGTGTTTAGAGTTCTTCTTGCTCTGGTACCCTTGGCGTCTCTCATTTGGCTTTTTCTATCAATCAAAGGCAGCTTTAGATCCCCATGCTGTCTGCTCATGTCTTTATGGTCCCCACTGGATTTGAGGTGATGGATGGAACTTTTGTTTGGAGCCTCCTGTCTCTCTCAGCTTGCTGTTTTCCCTTATGTTCTTTATTGACTGTGAATAAGTGGTTGCACTGTATTCCTGCAGGAACACTACGTTGTCCTAGTTTTTATGCTTGTCTTGTGTTTTCTTCCATGTGGCAGATCTAATTGTGTGCATAAGGAATGGATTATTGACTAAAACTATCTGTGTATGTATCATTTTCTTGGTGAGTCAGTCTTAGTGATTCTAAGTGCTTCTCTGATAACAGTGAGCTTTTTTCACTAGGATGGTCAACAGGATAAGGAGTGGGTGGGTTACTTTCGGAATTTGCCAGATTCCCTGACATCACTGCTGGTCCTGCTGACTACAGCAAATAACCCTGATGGTGAGCACTCCGTTTCAGAAATAACTCTTGTCTGTATTAATCAATGAACAGTGAAATATTGTCAGATTGCTGTAATTGTTCTTGCAGCTGAAAGCGCTTAGGAAGGTTCTGCAAAGATGATTTGTGCATGAAGTTACTCAGGTTTTTTTGTATTTCTGTGCTTTAGTTTATATACACAGCTCTGAAGTGGAGCTGTATGAAAGCTTTTACCAATTGTCCAAAATTGACAGAGATCTCCTTTATTATTTTTTTTTATCCTCTTAAATATGAAATTAATAATATATATTTTTTTAAATTAAATCTGTTGCAGTAATGATTCCTGCTTATTCTAAGAACCGAGCATATTCCATCTTCTTCATACTCTTCACTGTATTAGGTAAGTCATTGCTTGTCTTTATTAACTTAAATGGAGTGCAGCTTTGGCACTGATGCATGCCAGCTGGAAAGGCGTTTATTTTTCTCAGAGAGTTTCATCACCCCCGTCTCCCTCCATTCCTCACTCCATCACTGCTCCCTCGAAGAGCCCTGTCCCATCACCAGCACCAGAAGAACAGAACTCCCAGCTGGGGACAAGGAGAGCGCTGCTTTCCACTCCCACAGCTCTGCTGCATGCAATGATTTCAAAAACAAATTCAGGAGCAGCGGCACGAGGAGCCCAGGCATAAAACTAAAGCCTCACAGGGTTTTGTTATCACAACACCACACTGTTAAGTGTCCTAAGCAATCTTTTTTTAAGGAAAACAAGTCTTTAGAAACAGAGGTGACCCCAGAAGTGATAAGTGAAGAGGTGCACCTGAAAGTCTGTTATCAGCTATTTGTGCCTGGCTCTGCCTCAGATATGGCACGGCGTGGCATATATATGGAAATGCTCAGGATTTGTCCTGCACAGAGCCAAAAAATATCTTCCTTGGAGAAGGAAAGGAGAACTCTCAGGTGTTCCTGTGCCACTGTTGTTTCCTGCTTATTTTTCAGACACATTTGGCTCCCCAGCACCTGTGTCTGGGGGGAGGAACCATACATTTGAGGTCACTGGGTTGTCCTGAGCAGCCCCAGGCAGAACTGCTGCTTTTCCCCAATTCCTGCATTTCCATGGCCAAAAATGAGGCGGAGAAAAGAATCCTCCATATGTGCCTTGCCAAACACTCACAGATGCAAGCAAAGATGGCAGCTCCCTCTCTGCAGTACCTTCTCCCTGTTCTTTTCATGGTGTTGGGAGCCTTCTTTGGTATCAGATGCCGAGTGTGTGTTTGCTGTTTATGTGCAGGGAGGCTGGAGCTCCTATTTCAGTGCATGGAAGGGAAATGGAAGAGTAGTCATATGTGCTGATTGCTAATTTGAATAGACTTTTACTTTAGCTGCAACTCTGGCAGGTCCACCTTTGAATATCAAGCAAGGGCACGTCATGTCGGCTAGTCTTTGTTTCTTTGCAGTGCTGCCCTATGGTTTGGGAGCTCGGATGCCATGCCATATAGTGCCATACCATGCTGTGCCCTAAGCCATATATGCCATGCCATGCCATATATGGCATAGGGCACAGCACGGTACAGCACGCCACGCCGTGCCATATATATGCCACGCCGTGCCATATATATGCCACGCCGTGCCATATATATGCCACGCCGTGCCATATATATGCCACGCCGTGCCATATATATGCCACGCCGTGCCATATATATGCCACGCCGTGCCATATATATGCCACGCCGTGCCATATATATGCCACGCCGTGCCATATATATGCCACGCCGTGCCATATATATGCCACGCCGTGCCATATATATGCCACGCCGTGCCATATATATGCCACGCCGTGCCATATATATGCCACGCCGTGCCATATATATGCCACGCCGTGCCATATATATGCCACGCCGTGCCATATATATGCCACGCCGTGCCATATATATGCCACGCCGTGCCATATATATGCCACGCCGTGCCATATATATGCCACGCCGTGCCATATATATGCCACGCCGTGCCATATATATGCCACGCCGTGCCATATATATGCCACGCCGTGCCATATATATGCCACGCCGTGCCATATATATGCCACGCCGTGCCATATATATGCCACGCCGTGCCATATATATGCCACGCCGTGCCATATATATGCCACGCCGTGCCATATATATGCCACGCCGTGCCATATATATGCCACGCCGTGCCATATATATGCCACGCCGTGCCATATATATGCCACGCCGTGCCATATATATGCCACGCCGTGCCATATATATGCCACGCCGTGCCATATATATGCCACGCCGTGCCATATATATGCCACGCCGTGCCATATATATGCCACGCCGTGCCATATATATGCCACGCCGTGCCATATATATGCCACGCCGTGCCATATATATGCCACGCCGTGCCATATATATGCCACGCCGTGCCATATATATGCCACGCCGTGCCATATATATGCCACGCCGTGCCATATATATGCCACGCCGTGCCATATATATGCCACGCCGTGCCATATATATGCCACGCCGTGCCATATATATGCCACGCCGTGCCATATATATGCCACGCCGTGCCATATATATGCCACGCCGTGCCATATATATGCCACGCCGTGCCATATATATGCCACGCCGTGCCATATATATGCCACGCCGTGCCATATATATGCCACGCCGTGCCATATATATGCCACGCCGTGCCATATATATGCCACGCCGTGCCATATATATGCCACGCCGTGCCATATATATGCCACGCCGTGCCATATATATGCCACGCCGTGCCATATATATGCCACGCCGTGCCATATATATGCCACGCCGTGCCATATATATGCCACGCCGTGCCATATATATGCCACGCCGTGCCATATATATGCCACGCCGTGCCATATATATGCCACGCCGTGCCATATATATGCCACGCCGTGCCATATATATGCCACGCCGTGCCATATATATGCCACGCCGTGCCATATATATGCCACGCCGTGCCATATATATGCCACGCCGTGCCATATATATGCCACGCCGTGCCATATATATGCCACGCCGTGCCATATATATGCCACGCCGTGCCATATATATGCCACGCCGTGCCATATATATGCCACGCCGTGCCATATATATGCCACGCCGTGCCATATATATGCCACGCCGTGCCATATATATGCCACGCCGTGCCATATATATGCCACGCCGTGCCATATATATGCCACGCCGTGCCATATATATGCCACGCCGTGCCATATATATGCCACGCCGTGCCATATATATGCCACGCCGTGCCATATATATGCCACGCCGTGCCATATATATGCCACGCCGTGCCATATATATGCCACGCCGTGCCATATATATGCCACGCCGTGCCATATATATGCCACGCCGTGCCATATATATGCCACGCCGTGCCATATATATGCCACGCCGTGCCATATATATGCCACGCCGTGCCATATATATGCCACGCCGTGCCATATATATGCCACGCCGTGCCATATATATGCCACGCCGTGCCATATATATGCCACGCCGTGCCATATATATGCCACGCCGTGCCATATATATGCCACGCCGTGCCATATATATGCCACGCCGTGCCATATATATGCCACGCCGTGCCATATATATGCCACGCCGTGCCATATATATGCCACGCCGTGCCATATATATGCCACGCCGTGCCATATATATGCCACGCCGTGCCATATATATGCCACGCCGTGCCATATATATGCCACGCCGTGCCATATATATGCCACGCCGTGCCATATATATGCCACGCCGTGCCATATATATGCCACGCCGTGCCATATATATGCCACGCCGTGCCATATATATGCCACGCCGTGCCATATATATGCCACGCCGTGCCATATATATGCCACGCCGTGCCATATATATGCCACGCCGTGCCATATATATGCCACGCCGTGCCATATATATGCCACGCCGTGCCATATATATGCCACGCCGTGCCATATATATGCCACGCCGTGCCATATATATGCCACGCCGTGCCATATATATGCCACGCCGTGCCATATATATGCCACGCCGTGCCATATATATGCCACGCCGTGCCATATATATGCCACGCCGTGCCATATATATGCCACGCCGTGCCATATATATGCCACGCCGTGCCATATATATGCCACGCCGTGCCATATATATGCCACGCCGTGCCATATATATGCCACGCCGTGCCATATATATGCCACGCCGTGCCATATATATGCCACGCCGTGCCATATATATGCCACGCCGTGCCATATATATGCCACGCCGTGCCATATATATGCCACGCCGTGCCATATATATGCCACGCCGTGCCATATATATGCCACGCCGTGCCATATATATGCCACGCCGTGCCATATATATGCCACGCCGTGCCATATATATGCCACGCCGTGCCATATATATGCCACGCCGTGCCATATATATGCCACGCCGTGCCATATATATGCCACGCCGTGCCATATATATGCCACGCCGTGCCATATATATGCCACGCCGTGCCATATATATGCCACGCCGTGCCATATATATGCCACGCCGTGCCATATATATGCCACGCCGTGCCATATATATGCCACGCCGTGCCATATATATGCCACGCCGTGCCATATATATGCCACGCCGTGCCATATATATGCCACGCCGTGCCATATATATGCCACGCCGTGCCATATATATGCCACGCCGTGCCATATATATGCCACGCCGTGCCATATATATGCCACGCCGTGCCATATATATGCCACGCCGTGCCATATATATGCCACGCCGTGCCATATATATGCCACGCCGTGCCATATATATGCCACGCCGTGCCATATATATGCCACGCCGTGCCATATATATGCCACGCCGTGCCATATATATGCCACGCCGTGCCATATATATGCCACGCCGTGCCATATATATGCCACGCCGTGCCATATATATGCCACGCCGTGCCATATATATGCCACGCCGTGCCATATATATGCCACGCCGTGCCATATATATGCCACGCCGTGCCATATATATGCCACGCCGTGCCATATATATGCCACGCCGTGCCATATATATGCCACGCCGTGCCATATATATGCCACGCCGTGCCATATATATGCCACGCCGTGCCATATATATGCCACGCCGTGCCATATATATGCCACGCCGTGCCATATATATGCCACGCCGTGCCATATATATGCCACGCCGTGCCATATATATGCCACGCCGTGCCATATATATGCCACGCCGTGCCATATATATGCCACGCCGTGCCATATATATGCCACGCCGTGCCATATATATGCCACGCCGTGCCATATATATGCCACGCCGTGCCATATATATGCCACGCCGTGCCATATATATGCCACGCCGTGCCATATATATGCCACGCCGTGCCATATATATGCCACGCCGTGCCATATATATGCCACGCCGTGCCATATATATGCCACGCCGTGCCATATATATGCCACGCCGTGCCATATATATGCCACGCCGTGCCATATATATGCCACGCCGTGCCATATATATGCCACGCCGTGCCATATATATGCCACGCCGTGCCATATATATGCCACGCCGTGCCATATATATGCCACGCCGTGCCATATATATGCCACGCCGTGCCATATATATGCCACGCCGTGCCATATATATGCCACGCCGTGCCATATATATGCCACGCCGTGCCATATATATGCCACGCCGTGCCATATATATGCCACGCCGTGCCATATATATGCCACGCCGTGCCATATATATGCCACGCCGTGCCATATATATGCCACGCCGTGCCATATATATGCCACGCCGTGCCATATATATGCCACGCCGTGCCATATATATGCCACGCCGTGCCATATATATGCCACGCCGTGCCATATATATGCCACGCCGTGCCATATATATGCCACGCCGTGCCATATATATGCCACGCCGTGCCATATATATGCCACGCCGTGCCATATATATGCCACGCCGTGCCATATATATGCCACGCCGTGCCATATATATGCCACGCCGTGCCATATATATGCCACGCCGTGCCATATATATGCCACGCCGTGCCATATATATGCCACGCCGTGCCATATATATGCCACGCCGTGCCATATATATGCCACGCCGTGCCATATATATGCCACGCCGTGCCATATATATGCCACGCCGTGCCATATATATGCCACGCCGTGCCATATATATGCCACGCCGTGCCATATATATGCCACGCCGTGCCATATATATGCCACGCCGTGCCATATATATGCCACGCCGTGCCATATATATGCCACGCCGTGCCATATATATGCCACGCCGTGCCATATATATGCCACGCCGTGCCATATATATGCCACGCCGTGCCATATATATGCCACGCCGTGCCATATATATGCCACGCCGTGCCATATATATGCCACGCCGTGCCATATATATGCCACGCCGTGCCATATATATGCCACGCCGTGCCATATATATGCCACGCCGTGCCATATATATGCCACGCCGTGCCATATATATGCCACGCCGTGCCATATATATGCCACGCCGTGCCATATATATGCCACGCCGTGCCATATATATGCCACGCCGTGCCATATATATGCCACGCCGTGCCATATATATGCCACGCCGTGCCATATATATGCCACGCCGTGCCATATATATGCCACGCCGTGCCATATATATGCCACGCCGTGCCATATATATGCCACGCCGTGCCATATATATGCCACGCCGTGCCATATATATGCCACGCCGTGCCATATATATGCCACGCCGTGCCATATATATGCCACGCCGTGCCATATATATGCCACGCCGTGCCATATATATGCCACGCCGTGCCATATATATGCCACGCCGTGCCATATATATGCCACGCCGTGCCATATATATGCCACGCCGTGCCATATATATGCCACGCCGTGCCATATATATGCCACGCCGTGCCATATATATGCCACGCCGTGCCATATATATGCCACGCCGTGCCATATATATGCCACGCCGTGCCATATATATGCCACGCCGTGCCATATATATGCCACGCCGTGCCATATATATGCCACGCCGTGCCATATATATGCCACGCCGTGCCATATATATGCCACGCCGTGCCATATATATGCCACGCCGTGCCATATCTGAGGCAGAGCCAGGCACAAATAGCTGATAACAGACTTTTAGGTGCACCTCTTCACTTATCACTTCTGGGGTCACCTCTGTTTCTAAAGACTTGTTTTCCTTAAAAAAAGATTGCTTAGGACACTTAACAGTGTGGTGTTGTGATAACAAAACCCTGTGAGGCTTTAGTTTTATGCCTGGGCTCCTCGTGCCTCTGCTCCTGAATTTGTTTTTGAAATCATTTCATGCAGCAGAACTGTGGGAGTGGAAAGCAGCGCTCTCCTTGTCCCCAGCTGGGAGTTCTGTTCTTCTGGTGCTGGTGATGGGACAGGGCTCTTCGAGGGAGCAGTGATGGAGTGAGGAATGGAGGGAGACGGGGCTTGTTTTGAAGCAGGGTGCTTGGCACATAAGGAGCAATGCACACAGACTGGTGCACAGATTTGTTTAGCAAACAATAACCTGTGTTTTGTGGATGAATAAATAATTAACCTGATTTTAAAAGAAGGAAAAAAGTAATAATTTTGCTATCTGCAGACCTCCTCTTCCCTGTCTGCTGGGCACGAGTGGTGTCCTCACACCTATGTGAGCACGTCTTGTGATGTGTGGGTCTCTGCTTTGCAGATGGGAATGGGAGCACAGCATGGGGGAGGGGGTCGTGAGCTCAGCACCTCTCCTGCAGGGTCTTCTGGGTATGAGGAGAGCCCTCTGTACCCTCATGGGGGTTGGTTGCTGCCCCTCTCACATCAGCACTGCTGTTCCTTGTGTTCCTCTATGCCTGGAGCTCAGGAATGGCCATAGTGACCAAAAGGCTACAACTCCCTTTCAGGTTTGTGTCACCATCACCTCTGAGACTTCTGCTCTTCCACCTGCTCAGACTTTTGCTTCCCTGAGGCTTTGTATTTTATTCTATTTTAATTTTTTTTGATGCTGAGGATTCTGCATGTTGGATGCAAGAGGCTGAGTTGAGTACAATGGGTTGAGTTGAATGCAGTGGGTTGGATGTAGAGGTTTTCTCCCTCATTTTCCTGCACTTGTACTGAGGAGATGACAGAAGCCCTGGGAGTTCAGCAGCAGGAGTCTGGGGAAAGCAGCTCCTCATGCAGGGAAGCTGGCAGTTAGCACATCCACTGACACCCAGAGCAGGATCAGGCAGTGAAGGTTGGACATGTGGCTTCCTAATGCAGAGGAATGGCTGTGTCCCTGTGGAAGCCCCAAGTGCCTGATAGCTACTGCGTAGCGTGGGTTGAAAGAGAAAGTATTCTCCTGTGGTTTCTTCAGAGCTGTTTCTGCTTTCCTTCTCGTTGGTGGGGCAGAAGGAGACAGTGAAGACCTTTGTTCTGGCTTGCTATCACTGGTCCGTGGGTGTATTTAGGAGATCTTATGCACAATGCTGCTCTGCTGTTGTTCTTTCTTTGCTGCTTGCAGAAGTGTTTCTGTTCAGTACCAGGAAATAAGTGCAACAAAGCCCCCCAGATCCTCACTGTGTTAGGACTGAATAGGAAAAGAGAAAATGGAAATGCTCAGGATTTGTCCTGCACAGAGCCACGCCGTGCCATATATATGCCACGCCGTGCCATATATATGCCACGCCGTGCCATATATATGCCACGCCGTGCCATATATATGCCACGCCGTGCCATATATATGCCACGCCGTGCCATATATATGCCACGCCGTGCCATATATATGCCACGCCGTGCCATATATATGCCACGCCGTGCCATATATATGCCACGCCGTGCCATATATATGCCACGCCGTGCCATATATATGCCACGCCGTGCCATATATATGCCACGCCGTGCCATATATATGCCACGCCGTGCCATATATATGCCACGCCGTGCCATATATATGCCACGCCGTGCCATATATATGCCACGCCGTGCCATATATATGCCACGCCGTGCCATATATATGCCACGCCGTGCCATATATATGCCACGCCGTGCCATATATATGCCACGCCGTGCCATATATATGCCACGCCGTGCCATATATATGCCACGCCGTGCCATATATATGCCACGCCGTGCCATATATATGCCACGCCGTGCCATATATATGCCACGCCGTGCCATATATATGCCACGCCGTGCCATATATATGCCACGCCGTGCCATATATATGCCACGCCGTGCCATATATATGCCACGCCGTGCCATATATATGCCACGCCGTGCCATATATATGCCACGCCGTGCCATATATATGCCACGCCGTGCCATATATATGCCACGCCGTGCCATATATATGCCACGCCGTGCCATATATATGCCACGCCGTGCCATATATATGCCACGCCGTGCCATATATATGCCACGCCGTGCCATATATATGCCACGCCGTGCCATATATATGCCAC
Source organism: Tympanuchus pallidicinctus (assembly GCF_026119805.1). Classification (NCBI taxonomy): domain Eukaryota; kingdom Metazoa; phylum Chordata; class Aves; order Galliformes; family Phasianidae; genus Tympanuchus; species Tympanuchus pallidicinctus. Next base: position 16,383,822 of record NW_026294747.1, read on the forward strand.
GCCGTGCCATATATATGCCACGCCGTGCCATATATATGCCACGCCGTGCCATATATATGCCACGCCGTGCCATATATATGCCACGCCGTGCCATATATATGCCACGCCGTGCCATATATATGCCACGCCGTGCCATATATATGCCACGCCGTGCCATATATATGCCACGCCGTGCCATATATATGCCACGCCGTGCCATATATATGCCACGCCGTGCCATATATATGCCACGCCGTGCCATA